>NC_057921.1:59469556-64469556 GCF_018873765.1 Telopea speciosissima | reverse complement strand
CAAAGAATCCATACAAGACTCTCGTAGTGATCATGTTGAACACACATATATGAATGCTAACATCTTTATTCTTGAACCACATTCTGAGAAATATACAACATGATAACCCTATGAAGAATTCAATACAATCTTTTGCAAATTAAATATGCTTAATTTGAGTTTGATGGACAATGTATCAAATAACAATATCATTTACATGGAATTCACATGACCAGGGTAGGAAAGATTGGACAAGGGTAAGGTTGCTCCATTGTGACCAAGTGGTCATGGGTTCGAGTCTGAAAATAGTTTCTCTGTGACAGCAAGGGTAAGGCTGCATACATTATGATCTTCCTTAAACCCGTAAGGAGCCTGGTGCGCCGGATACACCATTTTTTTTAGGAAAGAGAAAATAATAAAATACCATTTGAGAGAGTGTAGAAAATAAAAAAGACAAAAGATTTTGTGCATGATCGTGTATGGTGCACGATCGTGCCTGCAACCGTTGGATGGGAATGAAGAACCGTGTACTGTACACGATCATACTCATCTAACAGTTGAAAGCATGACCGTGCACATGCACGGCCGTGTATGAAGACTCTCCCAAAAAAAATAATAAAAATCCATTTGAGAGACTATATGATATATTTAGTTGCAAGAATCTATGGTTATGACTTATGATAGCAACTATGAAGTCCGTTTGGCTAATTGGAATATATGCCACGTGACCTTTTAACAGACTGGATCCCATCCAGCATATGAAAATTCCGAAACCATTTTCGGGTCAATGATTGGGAAATCACGAGTCCTACGTTGCAACTTGCAACACTTAAAACAAAAAATTACGAAAACTTGTACGGTCTACTACCGCAATTCACCGTTGCCGGAGGGTTTTCCTATCAGTCCATCACTGTCAATTTCATCGCCGTTTTCAACCGAAGTTGTACGGTCGCGTTTGCTTCTTCCAACAGCCGGTAATCTTATTAATTATCCAATAATTAATTAATAAATAATAATTAATTAACAAATTAATGAGACTGAGATTATTATTAGGAAAAAAAAGTACGAATCTTGTCTGTAACTATAAGATTGGGTTTAGGAGTTAGGACCACTTCGATTTGCATTTCTGATGTGAAGAGAGAGACTCTTATCTCCACATCTGGGCTGGGGGAGTACTAAGCAGGAGGAGTAGGGATTGAGGGGAGTTCTTAACTGAAAAGTTTCGATGGATTCACGGAAATTTTTATGGATAGTTGCTTTGGTTGTATTTGTTAGTCTTCCTTATTCGGTGTCTGCGGGAGACATCGTTCACGATGACGATCTTGCTCCGAAGAAGCCTGGCTGCAACAACAACTTCGTTCTGGTAACAATTGCTTTGTTACTTCCTCACTTCAACTGTGTTTCTCTCTATTTCTTCTAATTTCATGTTTGGGTAATATTCTTTTTTTTTTTTTTTTTTTTTTCCTGGGTTTTCCGTTTTGGGCTGATTTGGAGTGTGTACTGAAGCGATGGCCTTGTCTATGGATGCTTTTTTGTAGTTTAATTTGGTTAGAAATCCATTATCTTTCTAATTTTTTTTCTTCGAGGATGGGATATGAAATAAATTCGGGGTTCAAGTTCTGCTGAAAGTGTCTACTTCGTTCCCGCTTTACCCCTCTCCTACCCCAGGAAAAAGAAAAGGGCGCGAATCTATTTGCAGTTTCCACAGCTATTAAGTTATAATTTTATATGTTGTATACGTGCATCTTTATTTCATAATTCTAGGACTACCTGAACTGGAATCTAACCTGGTTCCCTTTCCTACAGTTTGAAAGGAAATAGTGATTTGTTGAGGACTACTTGAGCTGAAATCTAACCTGGTACCCTTTCAAGCTAATGTTTTTAATATGGCAAAATGATGCTCGTATTTTGGTTTCCTACAAAGGTCATTACAGAGCGGCATACTTGGTTCTCTTATGTGTTTTATCATCGTTGCATGAACATTGCCTACTTTACTTATCTCAATTGAGTTTCTGCTTTGGTTAACCTTGCTTTTTCGTCACTGTATCTTCTCCAGTGAACATTTATTCCACTACCTGCTGTTTGTTAGGTCAAAGTCCAAACATGGGTGGATGGCGAAGAAGGCAATGAGTTTGTTGGTGTTGGTGCTCGATTCGGCACTACTATGGAGTCTAAGGAGAAGCATGCAAGTCAAACTAAGCTTACTCTCTCAGACCCTCCTGATTGTTGCAGCACACCTAAGAATAAGGTTTGTCCTTTCTTTTTGTCTATTTATGCTTGGATTGAATATGAATACATTTATACATACATATAGACAAATAGACAGTAGGTACATGCATGTATAAATACATACATACATATATACTTAAATATAATGCCTGTTTTTTTGTGAGTGGTGGGTTGTAACTTCTAGGGTTTGATCAATTATTACTTTGGGTTTACTTTGTGACCTTTCCCTCAGCTTTCTGGAGAAGTCATCCTGGTTGAAAGAGGTCACTGTAAATTCACCAAAAAGGCAAATGTAGCCGAAGCTGCTGGTGCTTCAGCAATCCTAATTATAAATTCTAAGAAAGGTAACCCTATGTCCTTTTTAATACATTTGCTTATCTGGGTTAAATTTTTTGGAGGTTCTCAAAATCGCTTCTAAAATTGTAGGATACTTCTGAAGTTGGCTTTATTTTTTTTTTCTTCTTTCCTGTTTGGTGGTGTGTTTGGATCTAGTCAGTTCTTGTGTTAGTTATTAAACTTGTACTTCTCATGAACCTGGTTTGGTGGCAGGGTTCCAGTTTCCATGTTCCTTTAGGTAGGCTGATCTGTTAGGCCGCATATGAAGCATATTTTATATGTATTCTATGTGTTTATAGACATATATTGTATTTATTGTATATATGTGTCACACTTTATCAAACAATGTTGTTTGCAATATTAAAAGGTAATTCAAGTGCTGGATTGAGTTGATGTAAGATACGATCAAGTGGCCTGTAGATACAAAAGGATTCCCCCCTCTCCCCCAGATTTAATGTATAATATGTTAGGGGAAGGGATTGATTGGTATTGTTAACACTAGTCCAAAGATTGGCCTGTTAATGAACCTTGTTGGCCGCTTAGGTTATTAACCTATGTAAGCAAGGCTCGCCTATGTGTTTACTTGATATTGTTCTTTGGCTATTACTCTCTCTCTGGGTTGTGGCTTCCTTTAGAAGGGGTATTTTGACATTTTTCAGTTTTTTAGTCTTTTTTGGAGCTCTATTTAGTTGTGGTTTAATATTTTTGGGTCTTGTTTACTTTGCAAACAATGAATCATAGTTCAGTTGGGACTAAAGAGTTCTAATAATAAAGAGAGTGGATGCATATTCAAATACACACACATTTCTATGAGAAGAATATTCTTGCTATTGTTTTTGAGAAATTGTGCAGAACTGTAATTGGCGTTTGAGCTATTGAACTAGAGACAAAATCTAGTTAGTCACATCTAGGGTTTCTTTTATTTTTCGCCCTCTTATGTTCTTAGCCCAATTTGGTATTGTCTTCTAAAAATTCTCCACACATTACCCAACTTGTTTCAATCATCTATAACCTATCACCCGAATTCTAAACCCTAGCCTCTTAAACCCTTGTTGACTACCGCTCTGTAAGGCTCAAGGTGGGCATCTTCAACCCTCGAACCGGTGAAAAAGCGAGACTCTCCCACCAGTCGAGAGTGGGTGATCGTAGAGCACTTTCTCCTTGTGGTCGAGCTGCTCCTAGACCACTCTCTCCTAGTGGTCGTGCTGATCTTAGAGTACCGTTGTGTGTTAGCATGCTTTGAATTTCCCATCATAGGGCTTTCTATCTATAGATTGAATCATTACCAAGGAGCTAATTCGTTCACAACTCAGTTGATTTCTTCTATAGATTTGTTGGATCCCCCTTCCACTTTGTCGGATCGATGGTAGTTCTGGAGATCCATAACCCCTTGACATTTTTGACATAATGGTTCCTGCTTCCTGTCCATAGTTAGCATGTATCTTCCCAGGTCATACTTTAGTCTCACGTCGTAGACCCCTACCCCAACTCTATCTTTGTTATCAAAGAACCGATCTATTGATTCAAGCTACACCGGAAGGGAGAGATAAAACTCTCTTAAGGCGGCTTCTAGGGTTGGTTGGGTAAAATGAAATTTCTATAAAAATAAAAAAAATAGTCTTTATGTCTCGTTACCGAGGACCTCATTTCAAAAAACATGCTGTCTAGATGCTTTACCGGGATTAACTAGTAAAAGGCCTAAAGGCAAGTGCAGATCCATAATAGGCATATAGAAATTATTGTACGTCATATAACATCAAAAGTATTGGTTTCAGAAGATGGAATGTCTAATGTTTGTTCTCCTGTAGAACTAATGGAATATTACAAGCGGGCACGCTTTGGAAGAAGTGATCTCTTACCGAGCCGCTAGGACCCTTCATACTTCATCTGGCTATCAATTGTTGTCTATAAACCTCAAACTAACATGTTTTCACCATAATCTATCAATATTGTAGAACCTGTAAGGCCATTTTGTCTTGAGACTCTGATTTCTTACTTCTTGATTTTTCAGTCAGGCTGCTGAAACCTATTTTAATCAATGCTTCAGTTAATGAACCCCAAATCAATCTCAACTTTAAATCATCACTCTTCTTAGTCTTGCCTTTCAAAACCTTAACTCCGGACTTGATGAATCCTTTGCTTTTGCAACTCATGAACCTGAATTCCCTAACGTTGTAAATTTTATTGTTTACCTTGTGGCACATTTCAGTTATCGTACATTCTCCTTTGTTATGCTGTGAAAAGATGAACTGCTAAAGAAAGATAAGCTTCTTCACTGAAAATGTTAATCTGCCTACCCCTTTTTTGAGGTTTTCTATCTTCTCCTTGAATATGAATGTTGTTAGCTTTCTAAGATTGTAGCGCTCTGGTTTCTCTGACTTATATGGCTCTCCTCAAGAGTAGCTCAACCTCAAGTGATCCTCCTTCAAGGAAAACATGAAACCTATAATTATGGCTTAGTCCTTTGAGCCGCCTGTTCAATTGGAGGCCTAGATCTGCCAATGATGTGGTAGACCACCTAGCCAAGCAGGGGGAAATAGGTTGACAGGGAGATTTGGGCCTGTTTTCTGATTACCATTAGAGGGTTGTTTTCATCATTCAGGGATATGAATTCTGCAATCTTGGTTTTGGGGTTTCATGGCTTCGCTTATCTTCTTTGTAATGATCTGGTTTTGTATTGGGGCCTTTTAAGTTTTTCTCTCATCAATTAATTCTTTTCATTGTTATCCATAATAAAAATATGGGAGGCGTTTCCTGCCCCGTAGCAGAGGCTATGCGAGCAGGCGAGAGCCAATGAGGCCCCCCCCTATCGGTTCAATCAATAGGGGGGCAGAGAGGTCATTTCATGGAGGGGGGAGAGAGAAAGAGAGGGGGGTGCTAGTGGAGGCTACGCCCCTGGGCAGGAATCATTTTCCCTAAAAATATTATGGCTTAGCCCTCTTCCACAATTAGTAGTATACTGTTAACGCACATCAGAATAGGATTTTCTGGTGCCAGTTGAGAGCTAAAGCTGTTTTCTTTTTTGTATTCTACAGAGCTCTACAAAATGGTCTGTGAACACAATGAAACAGATCTCGATATACGTATACCGGCAGTGATGCTTCCACAAGATGCAGGGGCAATCTTGCAGAACCGTCTAATAGGCAATTCCTCAGGTAAAAATTTCTCCAATCCTGACTGGGGTCACGGAGAATTTTGTTCTTTCAGTATTTATATGATGCTTGACTTTACTATCTGTTCTTTACTGTTTGATCTTGTTCCATTTCCTGATAAATATTTCATTTGGTATTTCATCTGCTCTCATTTTTCTCTTGGTTCTGTTAGCTACTAGATTTTCTAATGTTTTGAGGTTTTGTCAGTTGCTGTGCAGCTATACTCACCACAACGTCCATTGGTCGATATAGCAGAGGTTTTTTTATGGCTTATGGCAGTTGGTACTATCTTGTGTGCATCATATTGGTCTGCATGGAGTGCCAGAGAAGCAGCAATTGAGCAGGATAAGCTTTTGAAGGTTTGCCTCCCCCTGCTCCAATTCTCTCCCCTCCCCATTAGTAACAATTTATTGGAGGAGGAAGAATATAAAGAATAAACAAGCCTTAGAGACGTGGCAACCTCTGGCTAGTATACAGCAGCAACAAACAAAGGGACTCCCCTATGTCACTAGCGACTCATTAAGGAACAATCCTGACTGAAGGTGAAATACCTAATAGGGCTGTCAATGGATTGGATTTTTATATGAACCCAGCCCAATAATAACTTGCTGTTAAGACTTTGATCTCATCCGACCTTGATCCAATCCGATTAGGAATGATCCATTAAATAAACGGATCAAATTCAAACTTGGCCCAATCTGATCCGGTCCTTTTGTTTTCTGTCGTTCTCAAATGGACCAACCCTAACACCTCTCTCGCTCTCATTTGCTGAGGTCAGTGGATCACTT
Organism: Telopea speciosissima; assembly: GCF_018873765.1. Taxonomy (NCBI): domain Eukaryota; kingdom Viridiplantae; phylum Streptophyta; class Magnoliopsida; order Proteales; family Proteaceae; genus Telopea; species Telopea speciosissima. The sequence goes on along the minus strand of NC_057921.1, from coordinate 64,463,072 downwards.
TTTTCCTCTGAAAATTTGGTAAGTTCCTTCCTTCCTTCCTCTCTCTCTCTCTTCCATTTCCTCACTTACCCATTAATGGCTGTCTCTAGGTATTATTGTTTATACTTCCTTCTCTTGTTTCTCTTTTCTGAGACTCCGGCGATCATCTTTGTCATACCTGTTGAATTCTGATCTGGAAGAGTTCAGGTCTGTTAGCAAGACTTTTTAATTTACTTCAAGGTATTTCTGCTTAGCTAGTTGGGTGGATTGTACATGGGTAGATTTGGTTTTTTCTTTTTCCTTCTTTGTAAGTATCTTCTCGTTTTTTTATGCTGCAGTTTTGTGCATATTTGTAGACGCTAGTTCTGGGTAGGGTTGTCTGGAATTCTTGTTTCTCCTTGTCTGATTGGGTTGGATTTTGTTGTGCTGGGTTTAAACAATGTATTCTGATGTATGCTCTATGTTGCCATGTTAGCAACTTATTTAATAATTATTGTGGTTTCTCTCTGATCACTTTAATTCTGGTTTTCTCACCTGTGATGTAACTTGTAAGTAGTCGGATCAGATCAAATATAAGGGATCTTTATTAGGTACCAAATTGGGTCAGTGTTTTAGAGATATGTCGGATCGCTGTTTCCCTTAAAGTATTTGAATCGGATTAGGAGTGATCTGACTCAAATCCGATCCTTAGACAGCCCTAACACAAATGAATCTGATCAGACGAGTGAATCTTTAAAGAAGTTTTTTTCTCCCTTTAGAGAGGGTATCTTTCATTTCATTGATTTCTTGGTTTGATAAATAAATTGATTTTTTGTTTGTAGGATGATAAGGAAGAATTTATAATTGCCGAAGACACAGGTGGTAGTGGTGTTGTGGACATCAACTCAACATCAGCGGTCCTTTTTGTTGTGATTGCTTCATGCTTTTTGGTTATGTTTTACAAGCTCATGTCCTTCTGGTTCGTGGAGATTTTGGTGGTTCTATTTTGTATTGGTGGTATAGAGGTGTGTTACTCTTCTCATTCCTTGCTTTATGTATGATGACATGTGCTGGATGTAGACAATGTCGTCATTACTTATTCATGTAGTGTATGCCAATAGTGCTCTGGCATGATTATAGAAGTGAGGGCTGGAACAGCAACCTCTGGTTATCTCTTTTGCTAGCTTATTTTTTCAAAATTAAGCCTGAATCTTTCAGTTTCCTGTGCTTCCAGGGTCTGCAAACTTGTTTGGTGGCTTTGTTATCAAGGTATTTTAATGTTCTCCTATTCCTTTCATTTTCATGTATTTGTGATTGTATTGTAACTGGGATCAGCTGATGCCAAAAACCAGCTACAATATTCCCTCTCTTGCAAGACTATGATGAATGCATGGGTAGCTAGAGGGTTGGATGATCACCTATTTCGAATGTCTTCTGCTGTGATTGTGTTTTATCTGTTTCCAAATGGAATTCTTTCTTTCAGTCATTCCTTAATAGTAGTATTTACTGTCCCTGCCCATCTCTTACATCTCTATTTACTATTTTTTCCCTTAAATTAGTGTTACCATGTATTCTATCTTGAAGTAGAGCCAGTCCTCCGAGACTTTTTTGATATTCTATATGCCTAATTTTAAGGAATAGTTTCTTAGTATATTTAGTTGGATAGACTGTGCTTGGAGGAGCTAAAGACATAGTTCAAGATTTTGGTTTCGATTGCAGTTTTGACCTTGGTTGAAACTGAAATATTTCGGAGTTCGGTCATATTTCGACTTAAATCTGGTACATTTCGACTGCATGTTTCGTTTGACCATTTCAGTGGTCAAATGGCCATATTTTGGCCCGAAACTTCGGGACCCTAATTAAGCATCTTTAAACATATTGGAACCTTTAGATTGTAAAAAAAAAAACACACCCAAAATGGTAGGTTGCCAGTGTATGCCGTACTCTGCTGTATACTTTCTGTGATATAGTCTATTCTACACATAATTTAGTACTAGAACACACACAATTCAATTAAAACCACTAAAACAAATATTAGGAATGAAGAAAAACCATTAATAGTACACAATGTCAAAAAGTATCATAGACACTTGACCCCTATGCCTATGTCAGTACAAGTACAATCGTTACAAGTAGTGACACCCTTACGAAACTGTTCCTCCAACTCTAAATGTATTACATAGTGTTTCGGGGAGCCTCAAAACCTTTAGAAGATTGTTGCCACTGATGATAACATTCTCCGATTGTTTGACAAAAGATGACCATGTCATGCTATGCTTGAAGAAGCACTCGAAGTCCAACACAACAACTTGATATGTGTCATCGGCAACATACTCTAGGTAACCCAACTTAGGATATTAAATCAATGGGCGAGGAAGATGATGCAAATGTAGACCCAACATACTCTGCTTGGTGGATCGGGTTGATGTGGTTGTTGCCTTGTTGGGGGCTGGGTATGAAATGATGCTCTCCATATAAGATGACCCACCCTGTGGCTGATCCCTATACGCAGTGGGGAGTGAAGAAGAAGATGTATACTGGTCATCCCACCAAACTGAAGCCCTCTGTGGAAAATGAGGGTGCACACCGCTGTCTTATCTGTCCATACCCACCATATCCACTAGTCTCCTCCAGGTTCAAGCCTCTAAATGTGCCAAGACAAGGTCGTAACATCTATCTCCCTGCTATCATGCTCCACATATGGTCTGAACTGGCGGTGGGGGCTTCTCGACTAGCCTGAACATGTGGGGGCATGTGCACGGTGCACCGTGGTTGGCATCCAATCTAGCATGATCGGACTCTCTGCTGTGAATCGGATAGGCTCTAGCTCAGGCTCCACCTCCGCCTGGTTGTACTCCTCTCAGAGGGATGCAAATTTATCACCCTCGTCACAACCATCACCATCACCATCACTATCACCATTGTCATCATCTCCACCAGCAAACGAGAACAGTGTGCGAGTGTGGCCGCTGGACTGCGACTGGTCAATGTCTTCATCATCATCCCCACCAGGTTGGGATTCAAAAGGTTGGGGTGTCTGTAAGTGAACTCGACCCTCTCGAAAAGCCATAAATTCATTGACAGCAGCACCCATTTGACTAGCAATTTTGGGGTCAGACCTACCATTAAGCTGATTTAATACAGGGTCACCTCAATCCTTCACCCATTCGTAGAGGGGATCCTCCTCATCTGAGTCCTCCTGGAAGATGTTGCTAAGCTTGATTGTGTCTTTGTCATTCTCCCTGCCAATGCATATGTGTTGCATTTCATCTCATATTGTAGTGCACATACACCATGTGCTCCAGCAGTTTGCACCCAATCGGTTCCACCTCTTGGGATGGATAAATGCAAATGTACTCTAGTTGTTCTCACATCCAGAGATGGAACGTGTGTTTTTTTTTTTTTTCCAGAGGTGGAACATGTTTGGGAGAGGACTTTGACTGTTATCTTCCTCAAGCAAATTAGGTGCATCCCGCCCATATAGCACTCACCATTCACTTGCATTAGAGCATTAATATTACTCTTAACAAGTGATTGTACATTTGTACTTGGTACATACTTGTATGAATCGAACTAATAAAGTAAGAAACTAAGTTAATGAGCGTACCAGTAGCAGTAGTGTCTCAACTAGTTTGCGGCTGCATTGCCGAAAGTTCCATATGCATCCCTGAAATTCTTTATCTATACCCATATCAAACATTAGATAGTTAGCATCAATACCAAATCGAGTAATTACATTCATTAGAAATACTTAAGAAACTACAAGTCTCACCTCACTATTGCACTTAGACTGTATAGTTAGACTTGGCACAGCTTGGCCACCACCTCTTGCACTGTATCTATGAGTTCTTGACTCATCCCAAGTTTGTCCTTATATTAGTACTTAGGATTGAGATAATAAACTGGAATTGATAAAAGAATTTTTATTGCTTATGAATATATAAGTGGAAGGTAATTTGACTTAGCTAGATTAAAGAAAAACTCACTAGCCTTATTTAGTGGATGCATAAGTTACTTCACCCAGCCATCTTGCACGATTTGAAGGTTGGTCCTGGTACCACATGGTATTGTCGCCACGTGATCCTTCATCATCTGCATTGCAGGATACAAGTGTAGTAAGGTAGGCTTCTTCTCAGAGTCGACCATCCTCAACACCTTTACCACTAGGTCTAGTAATATAATGGCCTTCTTCAGGTCATGCCAGAACTGGTCACTAGATATGGTCATTTGTGCTGCCCTACCCTGTGGCAAACTCAACTCCCTCCTCCCAAACCACTCCTTTGAAGCAAACATAAATCTGAGTCCAACCTTCATCTCAAAGCTCTTAAGTGAATAAGTGCAATGTAATTCGTGGCGAATTGAATAATGTGGGGCCTCACCAAATCCCCACCACACATGCTCCTCAACTTTTGTAGTGCATGACACATGTGATCACTTGTCTTGCCCTCTCGACCACACTTTGTACCATGGACTACGTCTTCCTCATGTCCTTTAGTATAATGTTAATGCAGTGGGTTGCACATGGAGTCCAAAACAGATAGTACCTGCTGATCCTCATCAATTTTCCAGCCTTCTTAAAGTTGTTGCCATTGTCCGTCACCACTTGGACGATGTTCTCTACCCCCTCATGTACCACCTCCTTTAGCAACTTGTATATGAATTTGACATCCTTCCTCTCCTTGGATGCATCCACTGCTTAACGAACACTGTCCTACCATCACAGTGTACCATTGTTGGGGGTACGATGTTTTGTATTCCGTCGCTTGGTTTGTGGGTTGATTCCGAAGGGCCGTTAAGAAGCCGAAGGCTTCGAGGACCGGAGTTTTTGTGATTGTTGTTTGCGATTTCCATTCATTTCTGCATCGTGTTAGGATTCGTTTTTTAACATACCATGAAGTTGATGGACTGTTTGGTGGGTTCAGTCCATCCATCACACAAAACAATCACACCATAGTCTGCCATATCCCCTTAAGGGTCTCTATATATTCCTCGAGCTATTGTTTCTGCTGGGTAAATTGCCATTCATAAGCTCGTATGAAGTGGGGCCCTTCACTCTTCCCCAGCCTTCCCTACAGTGTCTAGCATACTCTGATAGTAGGGTCCCTCAGTGGCATGTGCTGGGATACTATGTTAGAAGAACCACTTTGACACGCCGCCGCCCACTTTACTCTTCCAGTCGGATCACACGTGCTTCAGCTTTCTCTGTCTGCTGCTCTGAGTCCTATAAATTGCAGGATCCTGCTCAAGGATGTCAATTGCATCCTCATCTACTGGTACTGGGGCTGGATTCCCCTTGTGATATCTATGGTAGATTGGTAGGGCAATACCGTCTGCTTTTGTTTTCTCTTCCTCCCCTCTACCCTGTGCAGAAGAACCACTACCACCAGCCTTTGGTGCAGCTGGTCTAGAGGAAGTGAGGAACCAGCTCCTCCCATGAACTCTCTGGCACTATCTTGCTCCTACAAATGTGTACCTCGCTGCCCTACCAATTCATATCTGTCCTGCCTCTACTTCTGTCTCCACATCAGCAGGCATATCAGAGATTCAGAGTCATTTGCTGTTGCTGGCTGCCTCCCCAGCATGGCCTTCTTATCCAACCTCCTCTATATTCCTCCATGAGGGCAGGCATGGCCTTCTGCACCTTACCAAGGACCCTAAGGCATTTGGTCACATCCCTGTATTCACCAGCCAGATGCCACTTCAATCTAGTGGCCCACCTCCCATGATCTTCTTCCCATAGTAGTTGCACTGTGACTTTGTTTTGTCATTTCCAAGGTGTGATATTCATTGTTGGTTCAAGGGATATTTATAGAAATTTCAAGAGCTTGATCCTGTTATATTTGAATGTGGAATTTATGTTTGGTTCAGATAATCAGTAGAGTTTAACATTTATTCATTAAACAATGTGAGAAGCGCATGTGAATTTTATCTTTACTTACAAACAATAATGAACTCTTGTGTATATGGTGTAATCTCTTTCATTCATCAGCAAAATATTATCCAGGAAAACTAGGAAAGAATAAAAAAGTACAGATGTTTGTGCTTAAAGGTTGTTTTTCCATCATATATACTTTCTTGATTTGCTCTTTTATTGGATGCAATGTTGTTGTATCAACTTAAATAAAAAAAAATTGTGACTGGGTCTGGAAGTGACTAAGCATATGAACTTTCAGGTGGTTCAAACATGCTGGAGAAACATTTATTAAAGTGCCATTCTTTGGAGCTGTCTCTTACCTTACGTTGGCTGTTACTCCGTTCTGCATAACATTTGCTGTTGTTTGGGCTGTGTATCGCCGCATCTCCTTTGCTTGGATAGGTCAAGATGTCCTTGTAAGATTAATGCCTCTTGTTATTTTTTTCTAGGTTCTCTCTGATTTATACTCCCTTGAGTTCTTTAGACATCGGATGTTCTTTACTTCAACTTGTATAAGCCCCTCATCTGTTTCTCCTAATTATTTTTTTGTATATCAAATCAGCTGTATGAACATGAGATTTTTTTCTGTGTAGCTAAAAATGGAGGAAATTGTCTCTAATGCGCCATGAAATAATCTACGAAAAATCAAGTAACATTCTTAGAATAGCTTAATTGACATCAATGGTACCAATAATGGTGCTGGATGCTTCAAGGAAATTTTTGGAACAAAATGGTCCAGCTTCAGCACAGCTATCTTCCCCCCCCCCCCCTCCCCTTTAATCATGCTCTTTTTTTTTGTATGAAAAAGCCAATTTCATAAACAAAAATTTAGAAGCTTAATGATTTTCATATTATTTAAATATCCCTAGCTTTAATATGTGAGCAAAAAGGAATAGATTGATAGTATCCAACGCATGGGTTGGGGTGCTTACTTTCATCCAGTGTCCTGAACTTGAGGAAAGACATCCTAAAATTTTATGTCCATGTTGTGATCTATATCTATTTCTGGGCATCATAGAAGAATACATAAATAATCTGAGATTTATGTTTTATATAATTGGTGCCTTCCATGAGTCTGAGCTCTGTGGTTCTCCTAATGCTCGCTCTTTTCACCTTCAATCAGGGGGTTGCGCTGATAATCACAGTCCTGCAGATTGTTCATGTACCTAATCTCAAGGTGATGGTTCAGACTTTAGACTTACTCCGACACACACACACACACACACACATAGTTCATTGATGGTGATTATTTTGCAATGGAATTGATATTTGCTTTTCCATGATTTCTAATCTTGTTGGGAAAATCAGGTGGGCACAGTGCTTCTCAGTTGTGCTTTCTTGTATGACATCTTCTGGGTGTTTGTTTCTAAGATGTGGTTCCATGAAAGTGTAATGATTGTGGTAAGTTATTCTTCAAAATCTTCTGTAGAATGCTGGGTAGTTGCTGGTTTTCAAGGATTATGAATTATCAGTTATTTAGATTGCTTGTTTTCTTGTAGGTTGCTCGTGGTGATAGAAGTGGTGAGGATGGTATTCCAATGTTACTGAAGATCCCACGCATGTTTGATCCCTGGGGTGGTTACAGCATTATTGGGTTTGGTGACATCCTCATACCGGGGTTGCTAATTGCTTTTTCATTGAGGTACTCTAGAACCTGTCTTGAATATATATGATGCTTGTAATGTAGCCAATAGCACGGTTTATTCTGCCATGTAAAGGCTGAAATCTGGCAAGTCTAGACTGTCCAACTGATAAGATGTCCGCTATATCATAGATGTTGACAATGTCCTCGTTCATTAAGAGAACATATAGAACCATCTCTTTCTTTTTCTTGTCAACCCAAATGCCTTGTGGAAAAAATGTGTATCCTGAGCAAGTTCTATGACATCTATCCAAAAAACATCTTCAGCCTCCTCTCAGAGGTTTAGTTTTTAAAATGGAATGATTCTTTACTTGTTCTACCAAACAAGTGAACAACATTTCTATTCTTGCTCAATTTTCTCATTTGTTTTAGACAAATTGAGGAAAAGAAGCTGTTTTGTCTATTAACTGTTTGACGTTCAGACCAATTATTATCTGTTTCTAGTACAAATTAATAGTGGGTCATCTTCTTCGCAGGTATGATTGGCTGGCAAAGAAGAATCTTCGAGCTGGATATTTCCTATGGTCTATGATCGCTTATGGTTTAGGTACTCAACTCATTGATGCCTTCTCCCAACTACCTTTGGACTGGAGACATGTATCCTGGACCAGTATTTTACCATCTTATTCTATCTAGGTCCATGTCTAACTGATGGGGCCGGAAGAATCTTATCATACAAGTTGCAGGCTTAAATAGTAGAAGATAAAGATGAGGTTATAGGTTTCTTAGAAGGGACAAATTAATGCAGAGGATAATAAAACATGATAGAAAAGGGGGGTGAAATCAAAATTATGATTTATGGCTTCATAATATTAGGGAAAATAAAATGCAATTTGAAATGAGGTTTAAACAAGAGTAAGGGTTTGTTAACATAATAGTTGATTTGTGCAGTAGGATTAGTAGATAAGAAAAAGAAACCAGATTCGATAGAGGAGATAAAACAGAATTATCTCCCAGAATTCATAGAGGAGAAGAACGTGGAGATTAGGAAAAACAATTAAGGACAAGATAAAGATGGAAGCTAATGAACAGTGTTTCTCTGAAGATTTCACATATGCAGTTGCTACGAAACATAATATTATTAATCTTCCATCATATATATGTTTGTAGCTTATAGCCCTACATGTAAATTCTCACTGAGGACCAATATTATTAAGGTGCTTGCCTCAGACATGTATTTCATGACTCAGCTGCAAGGCACACTCTTGTGCTTTGTCTGGCATCCAGGTGTACCACTTCAATAGTTGTGTTTGGATTCAGGCACGGCTGCACAAGGGGCATCAAGCTTGCAAGTGGTAGATGTCTGCATGTTTAATATTTTGCATGGCTGCATGCATATCATGTAAGATGTAAAATCAAGATGTAATATAGAAGTTGTGATTTACTAGACATAATAAAAGGGCGTACCCAGTGCACGAGGCTCCCACCACTGCGGGGTCTGGTGAGGGTCATATTGTACGCAACCTTACCCCTGCTTTTGCAGAGAGGCTGTTCCAGACTCAAACCCGTGACTACTTGATCACAATGGAGCAACCTTTACCATTGCACTAAGGCCCGCCCTCGATTTACTAGAAATAACATTATAAAAAAAAGACAAATTTACTGAAAAAATAAATTAACATAAGCTTAAGCAACCCTTAAAAACCATTAATATTGCAATATTAACCCCTTGACATGTGAAAACAACCCGACTATTAAATCCTTGCTCTGGCACATCTATTTAAAAAGGCAACAGAATATCTAATTCTGCACCAAAATGAAAGTAAAAGCCATCCAATAAGATGAATACCACCGTTGTGTAGTATATCAGGGAATGCGTTGAGGTTGACTTTGTGATGTGCGGATGGCACAACTACAGCCAACCCTCCATTAACTAATGAGGTGTTTCTAGGCCTTGGGGCTATGGGACTTGGACTTGGACATGGATCTAGGGCTCCAAAAACACTCTTTATATTCTGTTTGACAACCAGAGCCTACAGCTAGATTGATCAAAATAGTGGATGCAGCAAAATCAATGCAATTAGAAAATTTTCCCAATATATCTATTTATCTTTTGCTGATTTTATGAGCTATATTACAATTCTTTGATCATTCAAATAAATAAGAGGAACAAAAGGAGCTGGTGATTTGCTTGTACAAATTGATTTGAGTTCTTTTTGAAAAGAATGCCAGGTTTGCAGCTCAATTGTTTTTTATGGCAAAATCAGTCATTCGCACTTCTGCAAGAACATCCAAGAATTAGTTATGGTAGCAGACTACGGAACCAATTGTGTTCCTTGAATATATTTTGTGATTAGAAGTTGTTACCTGTTGAGTTTTGGTTATTAGATGATCAATTGTTTATACCTCTCCTTTACTTTTTTTCTTTCCTCGTAGTGTCATGAACAAATGATAAAAACAGAAAGACAGGGAGGATGGAAATTTCATTTTACTGTTCAAATAATTTTTTATTAGACTGGGAAAAGGATATATTCTTCAATTTTGGTTATGTAATGCTCTGCAATTCAGCTTGTACAATAACAGTTCAAAGTGCATGGGATTCACAGGTCTCCTCATTACGTATGTGGCTTTGAATTTGATGGATGGACATGGTCAGCCAGCACTTCTTTACATTGTTCCTTTCATGCTCGGTGAGTCCAATCAGATTTTCCAATGATCAGTTACTAGTTTCCAAGATACCATTAATGACCTGCAAATATTTTGCTGGGTCTCAAAACTCTCCAAGACTGCGGACTGTAGCTATTATTGCATGTGGAACTTTATGATAGTAGATTGCAGACATGCTAATTAAGTTTACATTCAGGGTTCCCTTTTTCTGTTTTTGTTTTTGGGAAGTATAAATCTTCTGCTGCTTGACACAGGCACCTTCCTAACATTGGGGAAGAAGAGAGGTGACCTCAAGATTCTATGGACGAGGGGAGAACCTGGGAGGCCTTGCCCGCATCTTCACCTGCAACCTACTCAATGAAGTGGATAAAGTGTAGCGAATTGCTTTGTATAATAGAAGAGTGGATGTAGTAACAGCTAGCTGACCATATAGTGTGATGAATTGCAATGTAAGGATAGTATAGCGATAGTTGTAAAAGGATGTAGATGCGACTCTGAAGGATATGTTTTAATAGCATTACACAGGTTTGAAACTTAAATCAGGGTACCGGCCTTTAAGAGGTTTAGCAGAATTTGTGTGTGTGCTCAGACCTTTACTAATGCACCTTACACAGGAGCAGCTTGCTTCCAAGGCTTGTGAATCCTTGCAACCTGGGAGTGTTTTGCAAATAAATAGGAAACCCTGGCGGCTCAGAGACACCTTGCTCATTATATATAATCCCCATTTTCCCCTCTCGACAAGGTTCTAATAGTCGGAAAACGATGATGGGATTGGTTGCCGCCGATATCGATGAGTCCATTCTGGATTGGCCGATGGCGCTTACACCAGACACAGGAAAGGCGAAATGACCGTCCTGTCACTGTGAAACGATAAATCTCACCCTTGTTGGATGCTCCTGCGCTGGTGTAGGGGTCATGCAGTTTGACAATGATCCCCACCCCTATTTAAAAACTAAAAAAGGGTTAAAATTCTTTATTTTGTTTGAATATACTCCCTTCCTCCTCCGGAGCACCACACGTCTACACCCCCATGCGCACAGGTCCTCCATTCCTCCGCCACACCCCCTCCATGATTTCCATCACAGTTCCTACAACCTCTGCCTTCTGTCGTTGCTGGAGTAGTAGAGCATGTCCTCATATCCCCATTTTCCCCCTCTTTGGTCTGCTACTCTCTCTCTCTTGAGTTCTTTTACTTGTAGAATCATGGAGACCAACACCCATGAGGTTCTTGATAGCAAGATCAATTAACCCCAAGAAAACAAAAAAGATGTTCATCCAGTTGATAGGCCGATTTCCTTGCCCGAACTCATGCAAGTGACACCTCTTCTCCCCCTCCCCCTCCCCTATTGGTCTCCTATCCCTCTTCTTGTTCCTCCCCTCTCCCCTCTCCTTGGTTATTCCTAAAGCCTAACATGAATCTTCCATTTGTTTGTTTGTTAACTTAATCCCCTCTGACAGATAGAATCAGGATCAACCTTAGCTAATTCCGATTCCAATTGATTGATTCAATCGATCCATACTTGTTATAGGTAAGTCAATTTCGTATGTTTTATTTGCCTGAATGACACATCTATCGATGTATTTAAGATATATAATATTCTTTTGATTGCCCTTTGTTGTATTTTCATAAGTTTTTTTATTTTTTTCTTAAATCAAGATTGAAAAAAAAAAGATTTCAAAATATATGATTTAAAAAATACTTATCGTTATGTCATTTTCAAGAACTGTGACTGTAATACAATTTTCGAATATACACTAGCACATGAAATGACAAGATTTGACTTGTTTTTGAAGAAAAATGTTTTATACTAAGAGGAACCAGAGAGAAAAAAAACAAATTATTTGATACCTCGAGGCTCGAGAGATATAAATAAGAAAACCCCTTTTATGAAATGTGGTACCAATGTTCATTTTGGTCTCCATTATTCAGGACTGAGGAGGAGGTTTCAGGCCAGAAGAGGAGGAGGAAGGAGGAACTAGGAAAAGTGGAAAATCTAATATCTGTAAGCCCGGAGTGGTGAGCTGAAGTGTCTATGTTTGATCAACTGCTGACGTGTCTATGTCAATCTGTTGCTGACGTGGGCAAGAAAGTGACACCTCACGCCCACACGACACAACTGTAGCTCAAAATCGAAAAGGCAAAAGGTCCTTTGTAACTACTTACTTTGAAACCCTAGACTAGACACAGAACAATCTCCCTCTCTGTTCCCTGTACCCTACCAGTTACCGAGTTACGTATAGTCGTATACCCATTTCATCGCTCTCTCCCTTGCTCTCCTCTTCTCTTTCTCACATTATCTGCTTACTTTTCTCCTTCGCAAGCGCCAAACGCCGCATAATCAGAGCTTTCCTTCAATCTCTGATTGTTTTGTTTCTCATTTATTAGCGGCATTTCGTCTCCTCTTCCAGGTGTGTATGGCTTGCCCCGTGGATTTTTTTTTTATTGGTTCTGTACTTTTGTTTCTCTTTCTTCCTGTAATTTTTTTTTTTTTTTTTAATATTACGGGAAGCAATTTTTATGGTTGATTTAGCGTCAATGTTTCTTGTTGGTAGTATTTTGGCCAAATTTCGTTTGATTTTTTATTCGACTTCAAGTATACGTTTAAAAAAATGTTTTGGAAATGAATATGGAATTAGTTTATTCTTCTTCTTCTTCCCCTCCCCACCCCCCCCCCCCCCACCTTGAGCGTATTTAGTTATTTAGATTTTCATTTTCCAGGGTTTCTGATTTATTTTGTGATTTTCGGTTGTAAGGTCGGTTTCAGAGTTCTTTGTGGAAAGGTTTGTTTATTAGGAACTAAAAAAGACCGCTCTTTTTTCTGTCCCTGGGGAACTTGATGTGATTATTGATTTTGTGGAAATAGAAATGGGTTATGTTTGGCGGTTGAATTTTTTTTTATTGCATTTGATTTGGTGTAGATTTTTGTTGGTGGTTATGTTTGTTATGCATGCGTAACTGCATAGCATTTTTCTCCTCTAAAAGTGCTCCTCCTCTGTAAAGTACCTCCTTTTTATTGGTATACCACTTTTGACATGTATTATGTGTTGGTTGAAGCCTTCTATAGTAGTATTGAATATGTGTCGATGTTTGAAGTGGTTGCTTAACATGCTTTGGCTTTCAGGTTATGTTCCGTATCACCCGAGATGTTTCAATTATGGGAAGAACTTCTGGATTATTGAAGTTATTTATACCTAATTTGCAATTCGAACTAATTCATATTTGTAGGCGATACAGTTAGTGATACTGATACTTTGTATGGTGTGTGTTGCATGGCCTGAACATGATATCTTGCTGTATTGTGGCCATGCTATTTCTGCATTTCGTATGAATAGATTGAAGAGATCGATAGAAGCTTTTGAAGGAGCAATGCTGATATTTATGTTCCTTAGACTGGGAAATATACCATTTCAAGTAGGATTGGAAAAGGTTCTGTATCCTCTTAACAACTACGATCTTTTGACAAGCAGGGATGTCTTATTTACTTTGGCGCTCTCGAATATCTGAATTTGATGCGCAAGATTGTCCGTCTAGTGCTCTTTAGTTAAAATTTTATGCAATTAGAGGTATCGTCAAATGTCCGAAGGTGAAATGGCAATAATCAAACCTGAGGTATGTTACATTTGTTGGCCTGAGAAATTTCATTTGTTATTTTACTGGACCATTTTAATTTCAATTTGTTGGTGGATTTGGATTTGAGTTTGTCTACTTTCTAACATTTTTCTAGCCTTTCTAGAAGCTTGGTTTTTGCTTCAGTTTGGTCGTAATGGAATCTGATACTTTGTTTGGACCCATTGTTACATGAGTTTTAAGATGTATATTCCATATGGGTATCAGTTAAGCTATTTACTTGCATCAAATCCTAATCTCGAGGTTTGGGTGTATGATGATGTTGGTCATGTTGGTTTTCCCCCTTTCTTATTGATGCAATATGCCAATCTTGTTGATACATATGTGCTTGAATCCATAGCTCTAAGTATTAATCCCTGCTTTTGTCTCATCCACCAAAACGATATCATCGGCAAAGAGCATACACCATGGGACCTTGTCTTGAATGCTCTTGGTTAGGTTGTCCATAATTATCACAAATAGATAAGGGCTTAAGGCTGATCCCTGATGTAACCATATCGTAATTGGGAATTCCTTGCCTTGACCTCCCACAGATCTCACACTAGTCACCAATCCCTCATACATATCTTTGTTTACATCTACACATTTACTCGACACCCCTCTCTTCATTAGAACATGCCGGATTAAATCTCTACGGACTCGGTCATAGGTTTTTTCCAGGTCAATAAATGCCTTATGGAGACCCTTCTTGCCATCTTTATATCTTTTCATAGGCCTCCTGAATCAGTAGATAGCTTCTGTCGTGGATTGGTTCATCGAGATATGAGTCTCTCTTCTCAAACGGGCTGAATAACCTTCTCCCAAAGTTTCATAGGGTGACTCATTAGCTTTATGCTTCTATAATTTTTTGCAACTTTAGATATCACCTTTATTTTTGTAGATTGGCACTATAATGCTTCTTCTTCATTCATCTAGCATCTTCCTTGAGATCATAATCATGATAAACAGATTGGTTAACCAAAATACCCCACAACTTCCAATGGTTTTCCACACTTCTATTGGAATCTCATATGGGCCTGGTGTCTTGTCTGCTTTCATTTTTTTTAATGTTTCTTTAACTTCCGCCACACTAACCTTTTGTGCATATCTATGACGTGTAGTGTCTTGTTGAAAAATGTAATCGTCCGGGTCATGTCTAGTCGACCTATATCCAATTAGTAGGTCACAGATATACCTCATCCCATATCTTGTTCCTATCTCTGATCTTAGCTATCCTATAAATAGTTTTTCCCCTTCTTTTGTGTTTAGGATGATATAGAGATCCTCATATTTCTTCGCCCTAGTTGTTCCCACAATCTTCCTAGCTTCGTTTTTGGCAACATAATACCTCTTTTTATCCTCTGGTTCTTTAGCCCTTTGCCATGTCTTGAAACAATTTTTCTTTGTCTTAATGGTTGCTTGGACCTCATCGCTCCACCCCCAAGTCTCCCTAGGGGCCTGGCGATTACCCTTTGCTTCCCCTAGTACATCTTTGTCAACCCTCATAATACAAGTTATTATCTCGTTCCACATTGCATTGGTGTCTCCCTTAAAGTCCCACTTTCCTTGTTTGACCATATTATCAGTAAATGTCCTTAGGGACTCCCTTTTTAATCTTCACCACCTTATCTTAGGGTATATAGGTTCCTTCCTCCTACTCTTTTGTACCTTGAGGTACATGTCCAGGACCACCAGTCTATGTTGGGTGGTTAGGCTCTCTCCAGGGATAACCTTACAGTTCTTACACACCATTCTGTCTGTCCTTCGCGTAAGGAAGAAGTCTATTTGGCTGGATGATTCCCAGTTTTATAAGTAACTAGGTGCTCCTCTTTTTTTTTCAAAGGAAGTGTTGACAATGGAAAGATCATAAGCTACCGCA
Organism: Telopea speciosissima; assembly: GCF_018873765.1. Classification (NCBI taxonomy): domain Eukaryota; kingdom Viridiplantae; phylum Streptophyta; class Magnoliopsida; order Proteales; family Proteaceae; genus Telopea; species Telopea speciosissima. Next base: position 64,447,465 of record NC_057921.1, on the reverse strand, counting down.
AAGTCTAGGATTAAGGTCCCCTCTTCGTTTCTCTCCCCAACCCCGTAACCGCCATGTACACCTTCATATCCTCTACGATCTCTCCCAACATGTCCGTTTCAGGTCCCCTCCAATAATAATCGATTCATCTTGGCCAAAATCTTGCATTAAATCATCTATGTTTTCCCAAAATTGACGCTTACAACTTTCATCCAATCCTACTTGGGGTGCATAAGCGCAAACAATATTGACAACCTCTTTCTCCAATACCAGTTTGATGGATATAATACTGTCTCCCAGTCTTTTGACCTCTACTACATCATTCTTAAGATCTTTGTCCACTATTATGCCCACTCCACTTCTACTACTATGATCTCTCGAATACAAAAGTTTGAAGTCGTCCAATACCTTAGCTTTATTACCCTTCCATCTTGTCTCTTGGGTACATGCAATATTTAGCCTTTGTCTCTTCATACGTCCACCAATTCTAGGCTCTTACCCATTAAAGATCCAATGTTCCAGGAAGCTACTCTAATCCTACATTTCCGGACTGCAATGTTTCCTCTCACTTGCCCTTGGCTAGTTATTGCTGTGTTTGGGTGATGGCATGTTGCGTCGCTTATGGGGGACGCCCTAGTGAAAAGAGGACGGAAAGACATGAGAACAAGGGAAAAAGTGATCAAAACCCAAAAGGATCCATGCAAAAGATGATTGGTGAATATATTAAACTGAATATATCAAAGTGCTGGCTGCCGACCTGACGCACCACCATAAGAAAATATGTACAAAATGTGGAAGGGGGAGGACAAGGAGAAAATAAAAAATAAACAGTTGGCAATTTGGTTCCAAACTGCTGATGGTTAGGAACTAGATGCAAATTTTGTGATATGAATTAACAAGGAGAAAGGAACTCCATCAGATCTACAAAGAAAGTCAGCTATTGCAATTCAGCCGCATGTCTAATTTGGTGGGGCAAACTTATACTCAAAATTTGGGCCCTAGTTGATCCGCCATGCAACGGATATTGGATCCGACCAGCTAATGTCCTATGATCGGACCATATTATAGTGTTTTATGTTTCAAAACTGTAATTTGCATGCATCCTAAGCATTTCCATGCGTATCTTTAGTGTGTCTTGCCTCTCTCTCCGATAGAGTGCGATACGTCGATACATCTTTTAAAATCACCCTCCCGATACGATATCTAATGTCGATACTTTAAACCTTGTATGTAACTTGCCCCCACCCAATTACGGGCTTTTTATTTAACTATTCTTTCTTTCATCTGCCACTATACTAATTATTTGCTTCCATTGGCTTTGCTTATTTGGTTCATGGTTTTTTCTATAAAAACAAATCTGCTGAAACTATGTTGCTCCGTTATGCTTTTATAGGTCATGAAGTCTTATATTTGGCTCCAAACTGCTGATGGCTCAATACAACAAGTGGAAGAAGAGGTTGCCATGTTTTGCCCCATGATATGTCGAGAAATATTTCAGACTGGCATGGGATCTTCTAAGAATTATGCTATTTCACTTCCACAAAGGGTTAATCCAGCCATTTTGAGTTTAATATTTGACTATTGTCGGTTCCATCAAGTACCAGGTCGCTCAAATAAGGTTTGGCGTGTTTCTGAGTACTAATGTCAATTCATTTTTTGGAGTGATATTTACTCTCTTTGATCACTTCTGGTTGCAGAAGATTATATCAGATCATTCATAAAATTAGTTAAACTTCCTGGGATGGTCCAATTGTAATTTACATAGTTTTTGACCATATATCATAATTTTTTACTAAATAAAGATTAGGCAAGCAGTGTTTGAATTTTGCCACTGTCTGCATAGGAGCGGAAGTCTTTTGATGAGAAGTTCATTCGGATAGACACAAAAAGATTATGTGAGTTGACATCTGCTGCTGACAGCCTCCAGTTGAAGCCATTGGTTGATCTTACCAGCCGTGCACTTGCACGCATGATTGAAGGGAAAACTCCTGAGGAGATACGTGAGACATTTCATTTGCCTGATGATCTTACTGAGGTCCGTTGTTGTTTGAGGAGTTGATTTGTGATCCATGTTCTCCATATTTGTAATTTTGTTTTCTGTTATTTTAATGTGTATTTGATTGCTTCTAGGAGGAAAAGCTGGAGCCCTTGAGAAACACGGCAGATGATCTGCGGATCCGACTATTGAATAGGCTTTATGCCAGAAAGAGGAAAGAACTTAAAGAGAAAGAGAAAATGAAGGTGAACAGCTCATCTTTGTTTCAATACTGTTTGCAGCCTTTTAGTGTTTCTTATTTTGCGGTATCTTGAACTTTGGGATTTGTGTGTTAATAGTGTAAACTGCAGGACCCAATGCTCATTGTTTTATTAGTCCTACTAAAAACAATGGTTTATCATCTATTGCAGAATGTTGAAGTAGAAGAGGAGCGTGTGGATGACCGCTCTGTCGATGATCTCTTGTCGTTTATCAATGGAGGTGGTGGAGGTACTATTAAGAAAAATGAATCTCTCCCTTTTCCTTTCTTCCTGACTGATTGCACCTATCTTCTTTCCCTTTTTTTTTTTGTTTTTTTCCCTTTTTTCGGCTGTGATAAATGATGGCACTTTTACCTATATTCTTCACTGGTAATCCAGAAAAAGCCTTGTAGTGTGATGGCAATGTGATTTTCTTCATTTCACTATACCACAATCTCTAGCTTTTCCAGTGGAAGGACACTTTTTTAACCTCTCACTGTTGGGGGTTTTGCTCTGCAAACAATTTTTTTCCTCTTTAGGTGAGAGGTTACATTTAATGTTTTTGCTTGATGGTGCTTTCACATTTGGGTTTTTGCTTATGTTATTGGACCTGCACTAGCTTGGCATTGCTTTACTTTTGCGGATCTTTGAGCTGGACTGTAGTAGTTAACTTCTAGAAAATCAGCTCAACTAAACCTTACCCCAACTACTCAGAGTTTGCTGGATGATACGTGTACCAACATCTTCGTACATCTGTTGCTAACCAATAAGCACAATACCTTTCCTCACCACTGCAATTCACTAGTTTCATCCTTCCCCATTTCTCTAATTTCTTTTCAGTTATGCATTTGTTGGTTTTGGTCTCTATTCAACTTGAGCAAACCATTTAGGCTTCCCTTATCTTGTCATACCCTTGCGTTCTATTGGGTACATTGACATACTCCATCCTCCTAATCTTGCAATGCCTACATTTCAAGATCGTCTTAATGACTTTCATCTTATGTACTTGTTCTTTCTTTGTTTCCAAAATTCAACTCCATTTTGCTTGAATAGTTGCATTTACTAAAATTTACCTTCTAATTTTTAAGAGGTCCATGTTTTTTTTCTTTGGATGAGTAGCAATAGTTTTAAGGGGATTCATTGATTAGACAAAGCTCAGGAAAAAAACATCCACTTGATTCTCTTCATCACTGAAGTTTGAGCTTAGTGGTGAGAATGGGTTATGGTGCACAGCTGTGAGAATGAACCGAATAGCTGTCATAGTTTTTTATTTTTTGACAAATAATAGACATTTTATTTCATAAAAAAGAGGAGAAGAAACAAACAAGTACAACAGCCACAATAGATATAGGGATAGAGCAGGAAAATACAACAACTGATTGGCTGTAGCCTACGAAAAGGAATCCTCAGGGGGGGGGATTATTGAATAGAATAAGGATTCCCTTCAGATATGACAATGATAATCTAATATTCCTTTAGTTGCCGAGAAGCATATGCAACTACCTTCCTGTGCTGCATCAAAACACACCCCAAACCTATATTCGAGGCATCTGTGTATACTACCATTCCACCCGTGGCATCTGGTATTGCCAATACTGGGGCTGTTACTAGTTTATGTTTGAGCTCTTGAAAACTCTTCTCACATGCTTCGGACCACTCAAACTTAACACCTTTCCGTGTGAGTCAAGTCATAGATGCTGCTATTCTGGAGAAATTTTCAATAAATCGCTTATAATAGCCAGCCAGCCCCAGAAAACTTCTTATCTCTGTTACAGTTTTTGGGTTTTCCCAGTTCAACACTGCTCCTACTTTGCTAGGATCAACTTCGATCCCCCTGGCTGAAACTACATGGCTAAGAAACACCACCTGAAATAACCAAAATTCGCATTTACTAAACTTGGCGAATAGTTGTTTGTCTCTTAACCGTTGTAACATGAACTTCAGGTGCTTTGCATGCTCCTCTTCATTCTTGGAGTAGACAAGAATATCGTCGATAAACACGATCACGAACTTGTCTAACACATCATGGAAGACTCTGTTCATGAGGTCCAAATGCGGCTGGAGCATTCGTGAGACCGAATGACATCACCAGAAACTCGTAATGGCCGTACCGAGTCCGAAAGGCCGTCTTACTAATGTCGCCTTCTCTAACTCTCAGCTGATGGTATCCCGACCTCAGATCTATCTTTGAGAACACCTTGGCATTTTAGAGTTGATAAAAAAGATCATCAATTCTGAGTAGAGGGTACCGATTCTTGATCGTTAACTTATTCAACTCTTGATAATCGATACACACATCTGCATACTGCCGTCTTTCTTCTTAACAAACAGTACCGGAGCACCCCAAGGTGATACACTTGGTCTAATAAACCCTTTCTTTAGCAAGTCTTGCAACTGAATTTGCAGTTCTTTCAATTCACTTGGTGCCATTCTATAGGGCGCCTTTGACACTGGAGCTGCCCCAGGGAGTAAGTCAATCATAAATTCTGTTTTCCTAACTACTGACAGCCCAGGCAAGTCATCAGGGAAAACATCAAGAAATTCTTTCACAACTGGAATTTCCGATATAGGCCTAACCTTCTTCTTAGTATCCATTACCGAGACGAGGTATCCCTAGCATCCCTTATCGAGCATCTTCTTCATCTGAAGTGTCGATATAATTGTTTTTCTCAGTTTCTTCTTCTGGGCACCGATAAAGACAAACTCACTAGCATCCTTAGGCTTAAACAAAATCTCTTTCTTATCACAAATTATATTTGCCATGTGTGCTGATAACCAATCCATACCCAAGATGACATCAAAATCGGTCATATTGAGTTGAATCAACTATGCAATCATAGTTCGGTCAGAAATCAGTACATTGCATGGTTTGTACATAATGCCAAGCTTAACCACCGTCCCGGTGGGTGTACTAACATTTAACTCTTTAGTTAATTTCTTAGGCAAAATGCCCATTCTCCTTGCAAAGAACGGAGATACAAATGAATGTGTGGCACCCGTGTCAAATAAAGTAAACGCCGGTGATGAACAGATAGAGACGATACCTGTCACCACATCTTGATTTGCCTCAGCTTCTTCCATTGTCGCTGAATACACTCGGCCCTGGGTCCTGTTGCCTTGACGCTGCCGAGGATTGGAAAAAGATCTCCGACCATTGCATTCCTTTGCAAAGTGACCTGGCCGGCCACACTTGTAACACTTATCTTCTTGACCATCTCCTGATGCTACATCTCGTATGATGGAGAGGTTCCTAAAAATTCAACCTCTCACCTTTGGTGGTGTTACTAAGGACGCCCTCCAACCAATGAGGTGGGTGAAGGAAATGGAGAAAGCGTTTGAGTTTTTGGGTTGTACCAAGGCACAGAAGCTACAGTGTGCTAGGTATAAACTCCAGCATGAAGCGGAGGCTTGGTGGCAGACAACCAAGCCTATATTGGCCGCTGCTCACCCTGAGTTGACCTAGGATATTTTAGGAAGAGTTCTTCAAAAATTACTTCCCTAGTTCTGTTAGAAGGAGGAAAGAAGTTGAATCAACAGAATTGAGCCAGGGACCGAAGTCAGTCCTCGAGTATCAGCAGATGTTCGAGGAACTTTTCTTTTTTGCTCCTGAGCATTTGAAGACTGACGAGGCTAAGGCGAGAAAGTTTGAAGATGGGTTAAGGCCTTCCATCGGCCATGTTATGGTAGCCCATAGGGCTCAAGGCTATTCTGAGGTGGTCCAAACAGCTAAGGGAATTGAAGACAAATTGATGCAGGACAAACCCTAGAAGCTAAGGAATCCCACAATAGGACAGGATTACAGGTGTAACACCCTAGTGGAGACTTAATGCAAGGGTTGGAATTTGCACAACGCCACATTCAACAGCAGACATAAAAAAAACAGAATTTACTAATGGCAATTATCAATAGAAATCACATGAATGAACACCAATAGGTCTTAGGAATCAAGTCTAGCAACCTATATGGTTAATTCCTCTAGGCTAGGCAAGTAAATTCATGGCATTACATTCAAGGGTTCAGTAGGCATGCATGACAGTCCATATAAGATAAGAAGCCATTGATAATAAGCATTAGAAATATATGCAATACCAAAACAGCACAACTAGTGTGGAATAAATACTGTTTCAGGTCTGAAATTAGTGGGAAATCATGCAAACATGAGCAAAATAAATTCTGTTTCTAGGTTTAAAGAAAGGGTGGGTTGTAGGGGTTAGTTTGGGGTTAAAATTTCAGGGTGAAGTCTGGAAATGGGGTTGGGATGGTTAAGGACTAGATTAGGAAGGGGAAACAAAGAGTTTTGGCTAACAGAGAAGGAGGGGAATGGAGGGAATAATTTTTAATGGGGCTGGGGGTGCTTCAGTTACAAGGACAGGGAAGGGAAAAGTGGGTTACGACTGTGGGAATGGAAGGGGAGTGGTGGAGATGGAGGTTGGGTTATTTCGGTTGCAAGGGCAGGAGGGGATGGGGGTTTTTGGCAACAGCAGGGAGGGGAAGAAAGGAATCACGACAGCAGCAGGGGGGGAAAAGGGTACCACGATAGCAGGGGAAAGAGAAAGAAGAGAAAGGGGAGACGTGGGGGAAGGGAAAGAGAAAGAAAGCGGAAGAGATAAGAGGGAGAGAGATCGTACCTTTGAGAGAGAGAAATCGCAAAGGGGAGGGGGAGAGAGTCGCAGCAACTGCTTGCAAAATCTTTCTTTCTTCATTCGTTACTTGCAAACAAAGTCTCAATACAACTTAAATAAAGACTGAATAAGTAAATACCAGAAATACCCCTAATCTAATTTACCAAAAAAAAAAAAGTTATAAGGCTGAAACAAAAACTGCAGAAATAAATAAATGAAAAATACTAAAACACCCTTCACTTAAGTACTAAGATAAAAAGACCAAAATAACCCTAGAAGTCTAAACAGCCCCGCGCTAGCCTATAGCCTCTGAAAGCATCGTCGAACCATAGTAACTGGCTCCGTGGTAGTCTCCTGCACCTCTGGTAGTGGTGCACAAAGGGCCTCCGGTAGTGGTGCGGCATGATGTCCCCATCACAAACAGAGGGAGAACTTTGTTGGGCAAAGGGGTACTGGAAAAAGAACCATGCCGTTCTCGGATCGCAAGTACAACAAGTTCTCGAGAACCCCTCACTACAGATCATTTTCCTCGCAGTATCAGAAAAGAGGAGCACGATCGTCTGGTCAGAATTCTAAGCATTATTTAACCGAGTCGTGTCTGTGGGTCCCGCACATTCTAATGTCACTTAAACCCTGTGCCGTACGCGGGTACGAACCCAGTAATTCTCGGGATTTCATTTTTATATTCTAGCATCGGAACCCACTAGACTAGAATCACATTCTAGAATTCATTCTATTTTAAAACCCATTTCATGGGGCCATAGCCAAACATGCCTTAAGGGCTTGGGTATATAAACAATCCTTAGCCTTGAGAATTCATTTCTCAAAGGCTAAGGGTTAGAATCGGTTTTGGAAGAAGAAGAAGAAGCTTGGATTGAGGAATTTGGAAGCTTGGTGACTCAAAAGAGCTTGCATGCTTGATTTTCCTCCTCCAAATCCTTTCTAATCCATCAATAGGTAAGTTCCTAATCTGTATTTAGTTCAATCCATCTTTAGTTTACCTCATTTTAGCGTAAATGCTACTGCAATGGGTTGCTTCAACTTAACTCACCAAATCCATCTTCAAATTCTTCCCATTTTGGTTGAGATTATGTAATGCATGTATGATTCCTTGATCATACATGCAATCCATGAACAATGACCTTACTGGGTGTTCTTCCCTTCCCCCTAAGACCCTTGGATGGCTAAACATAGCCTGGTGGTCAAAATCCAGTCAAATAGGTTGCTGATTTTGGCTCTGTTTTTTGGGCTGGCTCTTCAGAGCAAGCTGACCGACCCTTCTGGAGCTAGAAGCTCCGGCCTCCCCTGAGTGACTCTTTGGAATCCTGGATGGGTTGGGGAGGTGCTCTAGCCTTTTAGGAAGTGCCCTAACCTTCTGTAACTCTGTATTTAGGACATTGAGCTTGCTTTGAACTCCTTCCCTTTGGTTTTGGACACTTGGTTGAGTAGCTTGATCAAGACACCCAAGGTGAGTGGGGTTTGATGTGCATGTGTGTCTCTGTTTGATCTCATCATATGCATAACTATTGTCCTTAAATCTGAACTCTTTATTGTGAATTTATAATTTATTGATTAATTCCAAGTATTGCATAAATTGGATTACATCTTATTAATATTGTTCATGTATTGATAATATTTCATTTGCATATGATAGAATGCTATTTTTTTTATAAATTGATTTCATAAATGATGATTGGTTATGAACTTGGTTATGAATCCCTGTGTTGCAATTGTTGATTTGATTGGATATGCATAATGGTTATTTATGTGACCCTGTGTTCTTGAGTGGACGTGTATATGGAACACGGTGCACTCTTGAACACAGTATGTCATCATTTAGAATACATGGTTAGGTTGGAAACCCTAAGCTACAATCCTTACCAGCAGGGGAAAGCACTAGATGGTTGGAGTAGGGGGGTACTACCAGGATCGGGTGTGCTGATTATCGGGGTTTGCCCGAAGGTTTGGTACAAGGTGCCAAGCGTGGAGGTGGGCTCCTTACTATATTGGCTGAGGGGGTATGGCGGCGATAAAAAGAAGTGACCCAAGATGCTTCCCGATGTCAGTACTGGAGCTTGAACCTAGTGACTTAGTCTATTTGCTAGGTTGATAAATTGCGGTGGGAATGTCACATGCATCATATAAATAAATAGTTTTAATACTGGAATATTTCATACATCATTTGTATGTTGTGTGTTTCCCTCTCATTGGGCTTAGTGGAGCTCACACTCGTGGAAAATCCTTTTTAGAGGACTGTGCAGGTGACGGACTGCCCGTGTGTGACTGTGAGGATGTCGGCGGTGAGGACTTTGCAGAGCAAGCGCCCGAGGAACATGGAGGGTCTTGTATCGGTGACCTGTGTGCCTTCTCTTAGGCGGGTCTATTGGATTAGGCTGTTCTTTTTGTTAGTTTCCCTTTTTGAGTGTGTATAACTCTGAATATATGTAAATATTCTTTTGGAATAGCTGTATATATGGGTTCTGGGTCACTCACTGACAGCATGTATATATGTTTACCACTCGGTCCTTAATGGACTCCTGATGTAAATATTTAAGTTTAATATATTTCGTTGCTTAAATTCTCTGTTTTTGTATGCTTGGTAATTGTGTTGCATTGAGCTTCCTGGCTAGGTTGGGTGCGAGATTGCATCGGTTCATACCATGCCTGGGCAATCCAAGGCAGGGTGTCACAACTTGGTATCAAGTATTCACACCCCACCTTGGACAGCCCAGGCGTAGCATGAACTGATGCAATCCCGCACCTAACCTAACCAGGAAGCTCTGTGCAGCACAGTTACTCAGCATAAAAATAAAGAGTTCCAACAACGGAAAGATAAGTATAAACATAAGTATTTACATTAAGGCCAACGAGGGACCATGTGGTATACCTGTAAGGTATGAACAAGTTTATACCCCCAAAAAGACTATCTACATAAGTATAAGTGTTATACACACATCAAAAAGAATATGAACATGTACGGTCTATCCCATCAGGCCCTCTTAAGAGAAAGCACATAAATCACAGACACAGGACCCGTCATGCTCCTCGGGCTCTGGGTCTGTGAAGTCCTCAAAGGCATTGTCCACGAACTTGTTATCAGGTAGTCCGCCACTTGCACAGTCATCTAAAAAGAGGGTTTCCACGAGTTTGAGCTCACACTGAGCCCAATGACGGGGAAAGTACACATCATACAAATGATGCATGATCATATATTTTTAAATGAAATCATCAATCACATTATATGATGCATGTTCAATTCAATTTTTTATTAATCCACCTAGCAAACAGACTAAGTCATTGGTATGAACTACGGTATCTACTCGAGAAGTACTTTGGGTCACTTCTCTTTATCGCCGTCGCACTCCCTCAGCCAATACAAGTAGGGAGCCCCCTTCCACGCTTGGCACCTTGGCTCAAACCTTCGGGCAGACCCCGATAGTCAAGTACCCTTGACCCTGGGTTAATCCCTTTGCTCCTAGCGTCAATAACCCGACTACCCAGCACCTGAACCCCTACTGGTAAGGGTCGTAGTTCGGAGTTCCCATCCTAACCATGATTGCTAGATGATGACATGCAGTGTTTAAGAGTGCACCGTGTTCCATATACACGTCCACTCAGGAACACAGGGTCACACAAATCATGTTATGCATATCCAATACAATTGTCAAACACACCACAATAGTTCACAACCAGCCATCACTAAAGGAATCACATCATAAGAAGCAGTATCTTCACAGTAAATGGAACAATAATAACCCATACATCATGATAGCTAAATTTACTTCTAGGCATAAAACATAAGCACTAATAATGGAAGGTTCATACATATTAGAGTGATCAGATTTGAAATCCAAATACATGCATATAGGAAATTAGATAGAAATCATCCAAACAACAAACACCCCACTCACCTTGGGTGTATTGATCAAGCTACTCAACCAAGAGTCCAAAACCAAAGGGAAGGAGTTCAAAGCAGGCTAAATGTCCTAAATACAGAGTTACAGAAAGGTTAGGACACTTCCTAAAAGGCTAGAGCACCTCCCCAACCCATCCAGGATCCCAAAGAGTCACTCAGGGGAGGCCGGAGCTTCTAGCTCCAGAAGAGCCGGTCAGCCTACTCTGAAGAGCCAGCCCAGAACACAGAGCCAAAATCAGCAACCTGTTTGACTAGGTTTTGTCCACCAGGCTATGTTCAGCCATCCAAGGGTCTTAGGGGGGAGGAAAGAACACCCATTAAGGGTCATTGTTCATGGATTGTATGTATGATCAAGGAATCATACATGCATTACACAATCTCAACCAAAATGGGGAGATTTTGAAGATGGATTTGGTGAGTTAAGTAGAAGTAACCCATGGCAGTAGCATTTAAGATAAAATGAGGTAAACTAAAGATGGATTTGAACTAAATACAAGCTAGGAACTTACCTATTGATGGATTAGAAGGGATTTGGAGGAGGAAAATCCAATATGCAAGCACTCCAAGAAGGTTTCCAAGCCAAAATCACAAGCTTTGTACACACCAAAAGCAGCCCCAACGTTTTCAGCATTCTAAGCTTTGAGAAATGATTCCAAGCCTTAGTGGAAGCCGATTCCGAGATAAAATTATTAATACATAAGTTATTGATATGCCAGGGTCGTACCAATACAACACGGAGTTTTACAAGATTTGATCGCATGGGATCCGCAAGATACTGCAAGGCATCGAGCCGGCACGACCAATCATGGTGGTAACTGATTTGAAGCCGGCCGAAACAAGCATAAAATAATTAACTTATTTTAATTCTAAAACAGGTGTTATTACCTAATGTTCGGCATCTGACACAGATAATTGTTGCAAGTGGTCCGCCAAACATCTCTCGCACGTAACCCTTATATGCGACGGGCCACAGGGTTCCTTAGATTCCATCAGGGCCGTGTTCGATGATTCCTCGGCACAACGTGCAATAGGGTGCGGGTTTGTTTCAACGACAGCCAGTGCCCACAACACGGAGACGGTCATGGCACTTAAAACCGCACCTGCAGGACCTAATATTTAAAAAAAATTTAAATTAGGCCCAATTTTATGAGGTGGGTCTCACACTTGTAGTACATTGGAGAATAGACAAATGAGTTGAGTTTGTTTGTTTGATTGAAGCCTATGTTTTTTGGGCAGCTTGGCTGTTGACCCAACTTAACAACAGGTACTTCTCTTTTAGCTCCTCCAAATCGTATTCCTTGGGGTGTCCGTGCTCCTTTAAATACCTGGCAATCCTTTCTTGGACGGTGGTTTCCCTGTCGCGCAACGCTTGTAGATCGTCATATATAGCTCTCACCGCTTGGTACTTTGCAAAGGCCATCGTCGCGTCTTTTGGGTCGTTGTATATATCCAACCAGTCCTTCTCTCTCTCTCTCCTCCCCCCCCCCCCCCCTTTCCTCAGGTACGAAATACTTCCCCATTCCCTTTCTTCTTTCCTCTTCTCTGCTTCCTGATTTTCCCTTTGAGTTCCCTAACCACATATCCTCGGTATCCTGCTCCAGTGGTACGAACATTCCTTCCATATCAGGTTCTATCTCCCTCATTCCCCCTCTTTTCTTACTGATAGTATGGGAAGTTATTCACCACCCTAGGGCGATTCAAACCATAGACTTTTACCCATGGCCAGTTTCTCCTATTGTAAGATTGAATCTCAGTTTCAGGTTTCCATATGTGAGTACTGCAAGCAAGGATTTCAAAGACCATATTATGTTGTTAGGGCTGTTGTTTGGTTGCGCTATTACCTGCCTTTTAGAGGCCCTTGACTGGCGATTCTATCCCTAAAATTCCAGCCCAATTGGATCATGTGTGGGGGAGTTCTACTTGTTGAAGCAACTCCTCCTCCTGCCGCTGGTTTGGTGTAGTGAGGTTGAAGACAACCTCTCCTTCCCCCCTATCTCTTTTACGATAATATTATATTGTGTTCATTCCTTTTTTTCCCTTCCCTTCTATCCTTATCCACTTTTATCATTATCATTATTTTTTGTGTTGCTTCCAAGATTACCCCTTATCTATAAATCGTAACCCCTTTATGTGCTTTTCTCTTTTACCTATATAGTAGCCTTTTTGAAACTTTTGGTTAATTACCAGATTGCCACTACCATTACATATTGACTGGCTTAGGCACTTGGGTGGGCCCATACCCATCTCAACCGGAGCTTTCAAGCCAGGGATTGCACTAATTAATGTCATCATTTACCACTCAACCACTATTAATGGTAATCATCTTGATTGCATGATATCTCGCTAGATTTTGTTGTAGATGGAGTTAAGTTCTGATGCTAAGTTTTGGGAAGATATGTGCTGTCTTGGATAGACATTATATTTTGTGTTTCACTCAGCAGCTGATTTGGTGTTGAAAAATGATTTAATGACCGCTAGATAATGAGATGCAGGTGTGTCTAGCGTGACATGATTGTTCCTGGGATAATTTATAATACTCTTCTAATGATCTAATCGGAAAATCTGAGAAATTAGCTCCTCTTAAAACCAAAAAGCTTTGACGTATATATTTTGTAATTACCTATTGTAAAAGTATTGGAAGTTTTGCCTCACTAAACACATAGGAATTCTGTCTGCACAGGTTCCAAGGGGGTTAGAGCTCCTAAACATAAAAAGAAAAACCGAAGACAAAAAGACCATTCAAAGGACCCTTTGTCGAACAATGTAAATCAAAACCACAAGGTCAGTGCATTTGTTGTGAAAAGTTGTTTTGGATTAATACATACATCTAGTTGAAATTGTTGACTCACTGATCATTTTCACTTGTTTTAGGAGATGGATGACCTCTCTTCTGCATGTCGTAAAGAAGAGTCTGGAAATGTCTTTATGATCAGTCCCAGTAAACCGGCTAAATTACAAGTTGCAGATGATGATTTTTCCCCTAAAGTTGAGTTTGATGATGGTGATATTGACGATGAACTCGACCCTGTGATGAAGGAAGAACTTGATAGGTGAGATGCTGTATCTCTGTAATTTTGTTATTCTATATGTATGTTCAACTGCAAGGTTGCATAGCTTCCATGAGGATAGGTGTGGGAATCCTCTGCTTTTTTTAAATCCAGGAGCTAATACACTGGTGATGCAGATGCACTACCTTGGACCGACCCAAACCCAGTTGGGTATCCAGATGAAGATGAACTGGGTCCAGTTTGAGTTTTTGGAGTCTAGTAGGATTTTATAAATTTATGTTATTTGGGGAAATAGTGTCTTTTTTACTTTGTTTTATTCTGTTAGCGACGTAGGATATTTGTTTCCCAATTGTTCTTAGTTTCCTTATTAGAATTAGTTTTCTAGTTAGAGAGTTAGTCTTTATTTTTAGGAGTCTTTTATTTCTCTTTATATATGATGTAATTCCCCATTGATGGAGACAGATTTGAAGAATGAATTGAGTTTGTGGTTTGAGTAACCTGTGGGCTCTGTGTGAGTTTCTTCCCCCCCCCCCCCCTTTCTTCCTATGGGAATTCTTCTCTTTCCCCCTGCAACTTTGGTTCTTCCCAGTTCCCCCTCTCCTCCTAACAGGCCCTCCACCAACTGGAAGGGGGAAGGCAGATTCATAGAAAGATCTTTCCTAGAATCCAAAATCATTTACCCTCTACTAAGAAATCACATGCCCTTGCTGCGAAACGCAATAATACTTCACTTATATTTGCAATTGGGATTGATAATTTCCAAACTTCCCTACTCTTCGCCTATCTCCTAATTTTGAACTAAATTCACCCCCTATTTTATTTAGTATATTAGGATTAAAAATTTAGGGATTTCCAAAAGGATAATTGATGTAGGTGAAAACCTAGAGACTAGGATTCTTACAAAGGCTGGTTGGGTAGGCTATGCTAAAATGAATAAACCTTAGGGATGGGCTGTAAACAATGACTGGCAGCAGCATATATGATAAACATGGAGATTAAAACAGAATTTAGTGAAGCAATGAACAATAGAAGTCCTAGGTGATACACAATAACATAAAGACATCAATAGGGGATATAGGGATGGGGAACATGGGCAGCATAATATCAAGTTGAGTGCACTTCCTTTCTTATCCCAAAAATAATCGATGCCATGTTAGGTCTTAAATATGCAGCCACTAAACAGGGAATCAGCAAGGAATTCAATGCAAAGAATTCTCAAAACAGGGTATTAGTAAATAAAAGCATTAAACAGGGGAAGGGTAATTAAATCTGAAAATCGTGGGGTTGGGAGATAATATTCATGGACAGCAGCAGGTGGGGAAAAAGAAGTATGAGAAAATAGAAGAAGATAATGAGAGAAAAGAGAACATCAAACTTACCTTAGCACACCAAGAAGAGATAGAGAGAAGGAGAAGGAGAAGAAGAAGAACTCCACGTGAAGAGGAGAGTCACGAAGGGAGAGAGAGATGATGGAGGAGAGTCCCAAAATTCCTCCTTTTTTTTATTCATCAATAACTTATTTGGCCACAGCCTTACAAGGTTTTATAAACTGGGAGAATAAAGTAAATCTTATCCTAATCGATAAACAAGGAAAGAAATAACAATCAAATCCTTCTTAAAGCTGAGAATAAAATCTTCCCAAGTAAAAAGGTAATAAATAGAAGTAAAATATCCTAGTAACTAAACTGAATCGCAAGTGTCCATGTGTGGCCATGCAGCAACTGCAAAATCAACACTCGAAATTCCCTTGTCACGCAAACATAGGCTGATCGATGCTTCCAAACTGACTCAGCCGATGGCTGGGTTATTGAACCAAAGAACCAGAAGAATAAATCGATCTCAATATGGGTTCAGCTTTGGTGATTCGATTGTCCTCCTAGCAATACGGTAGCCTCTGAACTCATCATCCATTCACAACTGGGCTGAAGTAGGCTGACCTCTGCGTCGCTGTCCCTATCTCTGGTACACTTTAAATTCTCGATCAACTGGGCTGATGTCATCATCAATAATCTGATGCTCTCTTAGGTTTTTTGAGAAACAGTTAGAACTAGCTTATTTTTGGATCTTATTCAGTTATATATTCGGGAATCTTTTTTTTTTCATCTGCAGAGTTCTCACAATTGTACATTTTTTGATCAATATTCTGGCCTGGCCTTAAGCATGCTGTGTGGCTACATATTTGACAGTTTCACTATTTTCATTGACATGAGGTGTTATTAATTGTTTCAGTTTCTTGTTAACACTGTTGTAAGCTATGACAATGTTATATAGTATATACTTGGCTTGGTAGAACTAAAAGATTTGATGCCCTTAAGTTATTTGAATTACCATCTTTGTCATTTATTCAGTGTCCTGTTTCTTTCTTGAGCTTTTTGTTTCCTAACTTTCACTCTAAAACATATATCTTATCACGATGCAAAAAAAAAAAAAAAAAAAAGGGAAGAAGAACGCTGCCCGGTCATGTGGCCCTGCACCAGCACGGGAGCCAATGAGGGGGCTCGCAGGGGCATCCAACAAGAGGGGTGGGGCGGTCATTTCACACTCCCTTGTGTGTGGGCGCAGGGGAACGCGACCAGGCAAAGTTATTTTTCCCACGAAATAGTTACGAGTCTTAATTTGAAATGCGATTAAGGGTAGCAGGAGTTGGATTTTTTTTCCCTTTTTTTTGATAAGCCTGATCAGTTGGAATTTTATAATTTTGTTTCCTCTTGATCTACGGTCCTGTAGATTAAGAGTGTTGCTTGGTGCGAGGGTAAGAAGCTTGAGCGGCCAGCATGAAGATACGGGTTTGAACCTTGAGAGTGGCCACTTTGTGCAAAAAAAAACACTGAAGTTTAGGACCGGTTCCAGTCCAGCTCTCCTGGGACCCTATGCAGAGCAGTTTAGGACTCGTAAAGGTTTATCAGATACAGGTTTTAGTAAGGTACCGGGGAAGTGAATGTTATTTAATGTCTATAGTCAAGCTATGCATTAGGTCTAAATCTAATTATCCAAAATAATTGAATGTGGGTCTGTGACTGTGGTTCTCTGTTTCTTCATATGAAGCTAGGGTGGGGGTATGTAATTCAATATTTATCTTCACCTGACAGCTCGATTCTAAAGGGACTGGCCCCCTAAGCATCTATAGATAATTTTATTTGAAGGTTATAGGTGTAAATGTTGCTGGTATGATATATTTGTACTTGCAGACAGGCAGATCATGGGGAATAAGTGAAATCGGAACAGAAAAACCAAAAAAAAAGGGGGGGGGGATAAGAAAATAGTGATAAGGTCCCATTGATGTTGACATTCTCCTGGTGTTCTTTTCTCAAGAGGGTGAGAAAAGAATTTAAACATTTTCTCCAGCATCCATTTTTTGTTGCCATTCTTTTTTTTCTTTTTTTTTGTTTGGAAATCTTGCCAAAACGCTAAGACTTTGCAAGAACGTGGATCGCATAAGGGAAAAACATTTAAACCTCTCTTTTACGACAACCCATTCAATCATTATTTTAAAAATTGTTTTAACTGAATGCAACCTAAAAAAAGAATGTGTTTATTCATGTCTTATCTTGTTTTTCTTTTCCCGTTTGTATATTACATTTCCTGATCTCTTGAGCTGATGTTTTCCTTGGCTTACTGTGAGAAGATTTTATTTTATTTTTGAAAGCTTGTCAATCTTCATGTAGTCTTGTTATATTTTAAGAAGATTGACGCTTCTTAATTGTTGATAGCCATGATGTTTCTTTTTCTTCTTTTTTTGAAAATTGCCACCTCATGATTCATTGGGTGGTATCTCTAATGCAGGGAAGTGGAGGATTTTGCCAGGAGATTGAATTCGGACTGGCCAGAGAGGATGCAAGAGATTCTATCTTTGGGTCAAGAAAGAAGGCTTTTACCAATATCTATGAATGGCAATGGTTCCTTGCGAAGATATAGAAGTATGCTCATTTTTCTCTCTGTTAAAATGTCCATTTCCATCTGAAAGTTTACATTGTGACTGCCAGTTGTATCATGATTTATTATAAAGAGTTAGGAGTATTGATCTCTTCATTTTTTTTGAATGCTTGGAGTATTGATGGTTTAGTAATTTCTTCTCTCTTTTTGTATTGCCATAATTGATTGACACTCATCATAATTCGACCTTATCTCTTCTTATCGTTTTTGCTGTTTCTCTTGCATATTACAGTTAGGTTGGTTTTTTTAGTGGTTTTTCGTCTGGTACACTTGAGTTAATATGGCTTCGGTTTCTGCGGTGTCTTCCTTCGTTATTTGTTTTTGTATTCATCTTATTTGGAGCTTCTCCACACCACTTGGTGCAGCATAATTTTGAACATTGGATTCCAGTAATTATGTGCTCACTCCTTTCTAAGCATGCGCAACAATGAATTTGAAATTGTCTGGAGCTTTGAGAATTATGTTTGCCTTGAGCTGTTGTATTTCCTGCCTCTATTAGTTGATATTGACCTGGTAAGATACATAACAGCATAAGCACTATTTGCACCTTGGATATTTAATACTCTCTCTCACTCTCTATACTGGCCGCAGGTGATTACCGTGAGTAATATGAAATCATGTGCTTACTCATTTATTTGAGCAGGCCTGGAGAGGAGATGAACCTCCTACAGCTTTTGAGAACAGCCAGCGGGTAACAGTTTTCATGAGATGCTTACAAAGAGGTGGCACATGGTGGTGCAATGCGATTGGTGTTGTTTGAATGTAAGTTTCTCTATTATACATGCTTTCGCTGGAACAAAATTTTGATTAGTGGCAAATCTTGTATGTTGATAATAAGAAAAATGAGTTGTTTATGTGAGCCAATTTCAGCCAAAGCTGTCCTCTATAATCTTTAGTTGCGAGGTCTGTGCCTATCAGGAACTTTCATCCCATTACATTCGCGAGCCTTCGCCTGTGTACTATTGTTATGAAATCAGTATCTTTGTTGATTTTTTCACTTTTTTTATTTATAGTATTGGAAAATGAAAGAAATGCCAAAATTTAAAATTTTCCTATTTTCTCCAATGTTCTTCTCATATTCTTTACTGTGTCATGATAGATTCTTTTGGTTTAACCCCCCCATCCTTGAATAATTTCCAGCGAGGCTGGGCCTGCTGTTGCAAGGATGTTCAACATTTGCACTCAAGTAGGCAGCCCAAAAGTGACCATGTATCCAGTTCATCCCCTTTATGTCTCGTTCTTCAGCCTTCTAGTCAGTTGGTTCTAGGATTAACATTTCTGAACGAAAATCAAGACTCCGATATCTACATTCTACTGTTACGATTGCAGAGCAAAATGAATATATGTTCTAACGGAGCAAATTGCGGGTGTAAGATTGATGTAGATCAAAACATGAAGAAGCAGCGGCCAAAATACTGTTCATGCGAACAGTATCACAGCCCCTTGATTTGGCTTGGTGAGCATATTCCTAGAAGAATCGTGGGGCAGATCAGTCTTTAATTATTAGCTACTTCAAATCTTTTAGTGAAGGGTATAAATGTCAATTTCAATTGGCAAGTTTTGAATTACAAGTGCTGTCCAAATGGCATCTTTGGTGGGGACCGCATGAAGATTTTGGCTGCACCTTTTGGAGAGTGAAGATTTTATTTTGTTGCTATTTTCTTTCAGTCCTAGTTATTTAAAGTAGTTCCTATTTTTATGTATAGTTTAAGAACTCGCCGAGATCTTGGTAATATTTGGGTTTTTTCAAAAACCGAGACGAGATTGAAGGTGAAATGGAGAAATACAGTATCTCGGCTGAGATCTTGGTGGTCTCTGTCATTTCGGTGGGAAACCATGGTATACAAACACTTATTTATGCAATCCTTGGTATATAGACACTTATTTATGCCTAATATCATTTAACTAAATGTTTTCATTTACTTAAGATTTTATTCATAAATAGGCAAATACCCCCCTATTTGAATCCAATAAAAATAGTTAAAAAATCAAATTCCAAAAGGATAAAAAGCCAAGCCCCTAGTTCAAGAACAAAAACTAGATTTTCGGCGATAGGTGCAATTTTCAACTTTTAGATGTTGGGGTTTTTCTCAAATCAAAAAATTCCATAAATCTTAGTATGGTAAAACATTGCTAAAAACCAAAAGCGCCGTTAAATATTCATTTGTTTTGATGTCCAAAAAAATATTTTCATTCAGAATGATTTTGACAGCATTCGCGCACATCAAATTAGGTTTGACCGAAATATATCTCCTTCAATTTAAATCCAAATCCAAGCAATCGTTCTGAATGAAAATATTTTTTATACATCAAAACAAATGAATATTTTACCGTGCTTTTGGTTTTTAGCAATGTTTTAACATATTAAGATTTATGGAATTTTTTGATTTGAGAAAAACCCATACATTTAAAAGTTGAAAATTGCACCTACCGCCGAAAATCCAATTTTTGTTCTTGAACTGGGGGGGTTGACTTTTTATCCTTTTGGAATTTTATTTTTTAACTATTTTTATTGGATTCAAATAAGGGTTATTTGTTTGTTTATGAATAATATCTTAAGTAAATGATTCATTTACTTAAGTGATATTAGTCATAAATAAGTGTTTGTCTTGGTTTCCCACTAAGTCAAACTCCTATTTAAACTTT
The DNA here is from genome assembly GCF_018873765.1 of Telopea speciosissima. NCBI lineage: Eukaryota > Viridiplantae > Streptophyta > Magnoliopsida > Proteales > Proteaceae > Telopea > Telopea speciosissima. The sequence goes on along the minus strand of NC_057921.1, from coordinate 64,427,126 downwards.
GATTTTTCAAATCTGGTAGTGCCATTGTGTTTAAATGACCCAAAATAGACTGTATACCGACTTTCGTGACCAAACTAGGTCAAAAACCCACCGAAACCGTCAACCGAACAAAAAAGAAATGCACCAACTCGTCGAGAACTCGGTCTAACTCGGTTTTTTGGCTGTGGACGAAACTAGTACCGAAACCGAGTTCTCGAAAAATGTTTTCATGTTGCAAGTCTATTATGTTAAGTTTTTATTTTCTTTTAAGTTTTAACTTAAGGTGCAAGCATAGCCATCTATATATATTTGTAATGGCTTTTAGAAGTCCTCCGCGATTTAGTTAATGAATGAAATTTTGCTTGAAGCATTTTCTCTTGTCCATAGCGAGCGGCATGAAGGTTTGAAGGAGCCTGGCTGAGAGAGCCTAATCCATCTATCCCCTTACCTTCGAATTCTCTTCTTCTCCGTTCTCTCCATCCTAATTGAGATTCCCTGGAGCTGCTACTGTTGCTGGAATACTTCAAGCACTGGAGTTCCCTTTGAAGGCTGTTGCTGGTACTGTTTTCCCTGTTCAAGTACTTGCTGGCTGCCGCTGCCTGTTACTGTTGCTGCTACTGAAGATCACCACTTGAAGGCTGAAGACATCTCTCCACCTCAACTGTTACTGCTGCTGATTGATCCTTTGATTGAAGCTGTTGCTGCACCTCTGCAACCCCTTTGGCTGCAACTTACTAATTCCATAACTTCCCCAATAATTCACCAACGCTGCTGGGTTTTGAAACACATCCCCCTTCCACTCCCTCCACTCGATTTTCTCTTTCACCCCATTCCACAGACTGAAACCTTCTATTTTCATTCCACCTCCATAACTTCTTTTCTACCCATCAGAACTTCACCAAACTTGCAGCAGAGCCCTCTCTCCATAGATCCTACACTTGATCCAAGTTAGAGCCCAAACTGGTGGCTAGTTTGGCCAACAGAGAATTAGTTTCTATTTTGGGAGGAGTTGTCATATCATCCAGCTCAACCATCAGAATCAATTGAAACTTTCAGCAGTGTTTCTCCTCCATACAAGCACCAATCGATCCAAGTTTGATTACGTTCTCGGCTGGTTTGGTCTCTACTCACTAAGGCTCTGTATGGTAACGTTTTTTTTTAGTGTTTTTGGTGCTTTTCCGCTTTTTTGGAACAGAAACACACTAAAAACTGAATGGTATGTCCGGTTTGATTTTATTTTATTTTTTGAAATGAACTGGGCACTTGGCATACTTTTAGCACACATTTGCAAAACACCAAATTGTTGTTTCTCACTTGGTAGAAACACTTCTACCAATTTTCAGAGAAACACAAGTCTGACTTAAGTTAACTAGGGCAAAACTGGAATTTGTCATCAAAACATAACAATGTGTAAAAGTAGCCCGAAATCGCAAAGGCTCTCTCATCTTAGCAAGAACGACGACCTCTGCAATTTGCCCTCTCCAGCTTCCCGCACGACCTCTCCTCTTTGCGCACGACCTCTGCTACTCAACCTCTCTTCTTCGTGCTTGACCTCTGCAACTCGTCCTCTCCATCTTTGCGCTCAACCTCTGCAACTCGACCTCTCATCTTCACATTCCGACTCTGCTCTTTTGTGAAGACTCACCTACAACCTCTGCTCCTCATCCCAAGACTTATCGGTGGTTAATTTGTGATTTATGATAAACCCTGATCCACAAATGGCCACTCCCAAAGTCCCTCCTTTCACAGAAACTCGGAAGGATTTTCAGCAACTTCCATCGGTGCTCGAAGCATGGCCTCTTCGTTGCCGATCGTTGGTTGTTCCGTGCTGCTCCTGTGTCTCAGGTTTGGATAGTTTTAGGCTTCAAAATTTGTTGAATGAAATTGGGAGAGTGTTGTCTTCTGTGGTGGAAATACTGAAATTGAAGGTCCATTTTCTTCTTTACTTGTTGGCTATGAACACCATACATGTAAAACCACCTTCAGTAGGTAACCATGTCTACCAGCAATTCCAATTTAACTACTCCAGCTTGTAACCCTAAAGAAGGATATGGTTTCCTTCTTCATTTGCCACCAGTTTCCCCCCCCCCCCCCTTCTTTTTCTCATTTTGAATTTGTTATAAAAGCTTCTCGTTTGTGACTTATGAATGCCCAGTTCCTTCCATCACAATGTTCCATTATGGTTTAAATGTTCAAAACCAAATCCCTTCAACAGATTGGTAACACCACTCAATTTCTACATCTCACCAAAATTCCAATCTTTGTAACAAATGGAATTCCAACTAATTCTCGCCTTAGTGGTTCACTTCAGATTTACATAACCCTTCAAATTCCTTTCAATTTCTGTGTTCCTTCAACCTTCTTCCTCATGTCCAATGCTAAGAGGATGTTCAAGCATGGGACTAAATAGGGGTTGTATGTGTGAGTCAAGTGTAGCTAGGTCTGTGAGTGCGTGTGTGGCTATGGGTATAGTTTGGGCAGCAAGGTGAAGGGGAGAGTTGTGATCCGGGTGTGAGGGTTTAGTGTGGGTATGTGTGTGTAGTGGTGGTGATGGGGAGGGGCTATTGAGACTGGTGCAATCGGCTATTGAAACGATTCTATTAAGTGCGACCAATACAGATTTCTGTTTCTTCTAAGTTTCAGAAACGGGTTTTTTTTTTTTGCAGGGTTACCATATAGCATTTCAGGACCCTAAAAAGCTCAAACATAGTTCAAGATCTCGGCGACGCTTTTAACTTGTTCTCGTAGGATCTCGAGACGAAACGCCATGCGATACACAAATATGTCATTATCTTGCTCGAGATCTCGGTATCTCGCCGAGATCTTGAGCTATTTCTCGTTTTGGTTCGACTCAGTAGAACCAGAAAGCTCATAATACACCATAACTTGACGAGATCTCGACTCGCTCTCACCTATCTCGCCTCTGTGAAGGGGAAACTCCATCTTTGGGTCATTTTTTTCATTTCTTTTGGCAAATCACACCTCCAACACCTCATTAAAGATTGAAGCTGCTAATCTCCTTCAAGCTGCATCTCAAGAACCTAAGGTAACCATTCATCTCAAAAACTATATTTTTCATAGAAACATGAGCTAAACTTTACACTACCAACTTAGGGTCCGTAGTCAAAGTAACATTTTGGGTTTGAATTTGTAAACCCTAAGGGTTCCACTGTGTTTAGAAGGCCTAAAATAGGGGAATGTCAAGTTTCAGCCCCTATCTTGGCCATATGGCCACCGAAACCTATCATCGAGTTCAGGAAAAAAAAGACATGATCTTGCCGAGATCTTGGTTTCATGGCCTGGCGAAACCAGTGGCGAAACTGAGACCTAAAACCTTGTGCTAAAAAAACACAGAAACACATAAAACTGTGTCAGACCCAAAAACACTTAAAAAAGAACAGAAGTGTTACTATACAGAGCCTAAGTTACTAAATCTGAGTTTACCTTCTATTTTAGTGACCTGCTGTTATCTCCCTCTTCAGACATCAATCGAAGCTGAGATTTCTAGGGCTTCATGACCCTTATTGGACCTTTACTTGTTAGGAGTATCAGTCCCATACGAGTTGGGGAACTACTGGTTCTGGAGTTAGCAATTTTCTGATGCTAAACCTCTGTTTCAGACCTGTGGTTGCAGTGTTTTGGCTGCTATTTGGTTATTTGTGTTGTGGGTAATTGGGACTAGGTTAACCTTAATCTAGTCTTACATTAAAGATGGCTCTGACAGTTATCTAGGGAGGAGCCTTGCATTTCTGAATTTTTTATATCTTGTCTTGTCATTAAGTTTTATTTTGTTTTTTGGTAATCAAGAACTGATGCAGTTACACAATATTTGGGATTTGGGATTATTTTGTTATAATATAATTTTATTTTAGGGAGTGGGTTGGGCACGCCGCTGGCTTTCCTAGAGCTAGCGGCTGTGCTCAATGGAGTGATGGTGGGATGGGGAGGGTTGAGGGGTCATTTCCATAGGGATTGGGAAAGAGACTTAGACTGGGCCATAGCTGTCAAGGCGGCAAAGCGACCCAAGGCGTTGGAGGGGTGTCTAAGCGCTTAGGCGACAAGGCGCCCACTTAAGCGTCGCCTAGGCGACCAAGGCGCCCCCAAGTGTTATTTTTTATTTTCCCCCTTTTCAAAATTAATTACTATGCCACAATATTATAGTATGCTACAATATATACTAGGGGTGTCAACGGGTCGGGCTTGCACTAAACCCTAACCCAACCCTAGGAGCCTTAACCTAAACCCAAGCCCAGCCCGGCCCTACCAAGGCCAAGCATACCCTCAACCCAGCCCGACCCTGGCAAGGTTTTCCTAAGTCCGGCCCCGTCCTGTTGACCCTGAATATCTTTGCGCATGAGCTTGTGGAACTAACAAATCCCACTCAGTCTACCCACTTAACAAAGCCCAAGCTATAAAAAAAACATAATTTTTTTAGAAACAGGCTGTTACTAGACTTGAACGTTCGACCAATTGGTCATGGTAGAAGAATTTTAACTGTTATACCAAGAGCCTCTCTTTATAGTAAGTGGCATACGTAGGTGACGCCTTCACAACTATGGACTGGGCACACCGCCCGCATGCCCAGCCTTTAAGGGAAGTGTTAGAATGGCAGTTTTGCAGAAGAAAAGCAAAAAGAGAAAATAATTACACAAGACAAGATTTTACGTGGTTTACCCACTGAAGTTTGTCCCGTCTGAAAGTAAGGTTTTAAAAAGTACGGGTTGTACAAGTCAACGGGACAAACCTCAGGGGGTGTACAAGTAGTTTACTCTTTTCTTTATATATGCAAGCAGTGTAACCAATGAACTCAGATCTGAAAATGGAATGAAATGGAGTTTGGTTTTAGTTCCTATGCAATCTCCCTCCCTCCTCCCTCCTCCCTCCCCTTCCTTCTTCCTTATTTCTTCTTGCTGTTTCCTTGCTGGCCTAATGTGCCTGGGTGGTACTTAAGTCTTTCTCTCAGCCAGTCGCACGATATTAGGGATTTGGGATCATTTTGTTATTTTATAATTTTATTCTATTAGAGAAGTAGGTATTGGTAGGAGATTTGATTGTTATTTAGTTTCCCAGTTTGGTGTGGTTACTATATATTATTTATGTGAGAGAATGAGTTTTGCATATTTATATTGGGGTAATCCAACGACATGGACAGTTTTTTTTATGGAAAAGTGAATGAAAGTGCTTACCATGTTGCTGCTCAGAGCTTTGTGCGCAGGTCTATTCCCTCTTCCCCCCCCCCCCCCCCGCCCCCCTCCCTATTGAATTATGTTCTCATTTCAGGTTTGATCTTCTCATTCTCGCAAGTTTTTTTTCCCCTCTATCCTCTTTATTTGCTCATTCTCCATCCTCCTTATTTTATTTTCTTTCCGATTTAGTTCCATTCACTTATTGTTCCCATGTTTTGGACGTGATTTGGGAACCCATAGAAGTCTATCAAATCCACTGTTTGGAACTCCAATTTGCCTGGATTTTTTAATGAAGATTCTCCTTCCATTAGGATTTGATCGGCACCCTCCTTCCCTGTTAGATTGAATTCAGCAACCAAATCTGACCTCTACACTACCACCTGGGTTGACTTCAGACCTCAAATCTCTTCCTTCAAGTACTGTTTTGGGCTGGTTATTACTTGCAACCAAAGGGGCTAGTAGCAAGGATTCGTAGCCTGAAATCTCAGACCAAATCATGGTCTTATAAGTGAGTTGTCCCCATTGAACTCAATCTGGTTTTGCCCCTGTATAAACTATCATGAGGTTGAAGATGAGTTCTTTATTTTTATCACGTTTTAAGGATTTAGTCATGAAATTACATACTAATCCATGAATATTATGTTTGTTTTTATATTATCTCACCCCTATATTAACATCCAGATTTGTAATACTCCTTATAATTTAATTACTTGTTTGTCCCATAGTCCTTCATCGAGTCCTGTTCTCAGAATTTACATAATTACCACTGAACATTTGATTTGAGTTGTTAACACTTTGAGTGTTCTCATGGTGACCCAAATTTGGAAGGCAGTAGTTATGGAGTCGCATAACAGCTCCTCCCTACTGCCGAGGTTCAGCGCTGCTGGTCTCTGAGGTAGTAATTTGGGGTTATTGAGCGCATCAAGAATGTTAAGCTCTATTAAAACCGCAGAATTACTACCACAGAGACCAGCAACGCTGAAACTTGGCAGTAGGGAGGAGCTGTTATGCGACTCCATAACTACTGCCTTCCTAGTGTACCTGTTTTCATAGCTGGTCTTGCCCTGTTACTCTGACTATGGTTTTGTATCCACACTCCTGCTTACTTGTATAAAGTAGAAAATCCTTAAAAAGTGATAATTTCCCTCCCCTATGGTAATCCTGTAATTCTTAGAATCTCTTATGAGGATCTTTTCTATGCTTCCAACTCCAATAAAGCATACTTTCACCTCTCTTTCTTCCCTGAAAGTTTCTAACACCCCAAAAAAAAAAAAAAAACTTTAGAAAATCAGGTCCTTTTCATAAACCCGTTTTTCTGTCTTCCATTCTTTTTTTTTTCTCCTTTTTTTTAATGGTGACTTGGTGAGAGATTCCAATACTACCTGTATATCGTTCAGATCAAGTTCTGGGTGCGGTGTGACTCCTCTCCAGTCACTTTAAAGTATTGATGAAACAAAACAGAGGGTGATCTTGAGTGTCCAGCAGGTCTCACAAGTTACACCCTACAAACTCCTGCTTTGTTTAACAAGTACTTTCATGAGACGAGCAAATTTCCTCCAAGGTTCCCTCATTATACGGTTGAGAGGTTCTCCTTAGGGATGCTCGACATGTGTCAGAGATAAATCCAACGGTTGTGAGGTAAAATACAGTTTATGATGGTGGTTCCCAAACAACCAGTGACTCTCTCTCTCTCTCTCTCTCCTCTCTCCACTCTCCACTCTCCACGTTTGCAACTTCCCAATGAAACAGCCCAGTCTTCTCTCTCACGTCTCCTCTCTCTTGTCTCTCTCCTCTCGCTAAACTATTTCCAAAGAAAAAATGAAGAGCTTGGAGAAACTCCGGTGGTCACCTCTGCAAACTCTAGCGCATGCGACGAAGGCGTTGCAACCTTCATTCTCAGTCCTCCATAAACCAATCTTCACTCTTTCAGTTCTCCACTCCGATGAAGGCGATGCAATCTTGTGAGCCAGGCGTCTACAACCGTTCACTCTCGGCCTCTCAATCCCAAACTTCTTAATCTATTTGGTTCACCTTTTTTTTTTTTTTTTTACTGTTATGTTTGATGTGGGAACAATATATTGATAAATCAAAATGGGTTTACTTCTTATTTCAATGTTCTTTAATAATGGTTATCGTGGTGTAAAGGATGCAAACTTCTACCCAAAAAAAAAAAAAGGTGTAAAGGATGCAAACGTGTAAAATGGAGTGCAGTACATGCTACTGGTTCTATATTCTATAATGCTTGCTTGCTGTACATGCTATTTGAACAAAAAGGAATCTGTGCTGCTCGAGATCCCTTGTTTTCCTTAATAAATGAAGAGCAATTTATTGAGGAAGAGAAAGTCCCACAGGGGAATAGGGTGAGTCCCCAATTGTATTCTTACATCGAAGAAAATATAAATGAAATAATCAATTTTTACGTTGAAGATATTATGATGTTGTCTGTAGAACATGGACATTATATATAGAAAAGAAAAACTCAGAAGCTAAAACTAGACAAACAAAGTTTAAAACACTCCACAAAAAATTCCATTCTTCTTTACTTTCCCAGCTCAAGATGGGGATAGAGTACAGAATCATATGCAACATTGCTCCATTAACTAAGAGATTATTGAGTTTGATCCATTTGAATTGGCCCAGAACAAGAAGATAGAATCCCTATTCTATTGTGTGATGATTCCATTGTCTCTAAACAATAACACACAGCTCTGGGAGCCACAGGTGAGGTTTAAGCCCTCATTTGATCATTCGTGTCTGCTATGTTCACTCTTCTCTTCCTCGCTACGCTCTCTGTTCTCTTCACCACCAGCCCCTCCACCTTCAATCAAGATTCAGTAAGTTTCGTCTTGCAATAATTAATAAATCTCTTCTTAAATTTGAAGTAGTTATTAATGACAATGACCGTAATTGAATTTAAAATTGGACTTCGAGAGCACAGATTCTACCGAGCACGAGAACTCATGTGCACACCTACGTTCACAGGACATTTCTTGCTCTGAAGTCAGATCCACTGAAGACCAGGGTCGACTTGATCCACAAGCAGGCTAACGATCACTTCACCCTCGTCAATGCTTACGGTGCCTATGCTCGCAAGCTTGAACTCGAGAGCTCGAAGCAACTCCAGATTTTCGAAGATCTGACTCGGAATTTCTCCAATCTCATTTCACGTCCTTCTTACGGCGCCGCCTTCGCTTTCTTCGCATTTGCCGGAGTTTGCAGGGGTGACCAAGCTCGGCTTCACCGGAGTTTCTCCAAGGCTCTTCGTTGATTTTTGGAAATAGTATAGAGAGAGGAGAGAGACGAGAGAAGGAGAAGTGAGAGAAGGAGAAGTGAGAGAGGAGACGTCTGCGCACTTTGCTGTTTCATTGGGAACTTGAAACGTGGAGAGAGGAGAGAGACAAGGCTGGTTTTGAGGATAGAGTAGAGAGAGGAGAGAGAAGAGAGTGGAGAGAGGAAGGAGAGAGAGAGAGAGAGAGAGAGAGTTACTGTAGCCTTGGGAACCAGCTCTGCAAACTGTATTTGTCAAAGCCAGCAGTTGGATGCAGTTTTGACACAGGTCGAGCATCTCAAAGGAGAACCTCACAAACCATATGGTCAAGGAACCTTAGAGGAAAAAAAAATCCATAATGGTATGCACCAAAAATGTTTCATCCCAATCTTCAAATTTTCCTTCCAACGATTCATCATAGAGACATCAGTCTCCAGAATAAGAACAGCAACTAAAACAATGGCTTGGAAAAGCTGCAGTAACAAGGGAAAAGATTCTTTGAACTGCCAAGAGATGGCAAGCACCTCACTGCCTTACCATGTACGAAACATTTTGTCGCATCTCATTGGTGCACTACTCTAGCTTGTTTCAAAGAATCCTCTCCCAAAACAGAAATGGGTGAACAAATTTATCATTTTAATTTTGTTCAGTTTTCTCTGTTTTAGATTGTCGGTGCATTCCCTTCTTTGATTTTTTGAGAGAGGGAGAAAGAGGGGGGGGGGGGGGGTGCATGCACCGCGCCAGTCATCATTCCAGTTCTGTAGTTGGGTTAAAAAAGCATTTGAAAGAAGAATAATGTTCTTCACCCTGATTCTGTTAGATTTTGTTGACTGTAGTCGGGCAAACTAAAGCAAAGTGTAATTGTTCATCTGATGAGGACTGAAGTCGGGAAGAATCAAGAGGTGAGGGAGCAGTATGGACCTGCTATGGAGAGAGAGAGAGAAGAGGGGATGTAGTGGAAGAACCAGATCTTCAAGCAGAAATTGGGTTATGTTCTAGTGGGTATTTTTGGTATTTAAAATTTGGGAAAAAGAGAATTACGTAATTGTGAAATTTTATTTTTTATTTTTTGGAAGGGGGTTGTAGGAAAGAAGATTTTTGGAGGGACTTTTGGAATTACATGATTAGTAGGGAAAACAGAAAAATTATCCCTGAAAACATAGACATGAGATTGACTGTGTAAGAGATTTGAAAATAAAGTACAGCCCTAGTCTGTGTTGTGGACCCAGGGAGCTTCGGTTTCTTCCGAACCAAAAGACTCTGAAATCGCAGCGCAGCTACAGCAAGAGGTCCTAGATAAAACGAATCTGCATTAACAAACGAATAAGTTTCAATAGAATCTGTTTCCCAATCGAACTCTGACGCCGTATCAATATCTCAAACCACATCTAAATCAAGATTAGAAGTTGAAACAGATGCAGCTGGGCACTAAAACCAGATGAAGTCTTGTCTACTGTCAAGGAAGGCACAGAAGGAAGCATCTATTCCTGAACCAGCGGATTCCGCTTTTACCAAAACCCAAGAAAAAAAAATGAAGATTTGGAATTGCAGACTAATAACGCAGCTAAGCTGAAAGTAGTGGGCAAGGAAGCTCTCTTCACCTCATGCCCTCCAAAAGTAGTCACATGCCCCGGAACCTTCAATGCCACGCTTGGAAAGCGCCCCTATACAACACTAAGGAAAGCAACCTGACATAAGCGCACTATCACAATCATTTCAATATATTTTCAATCTGTTTTCATCTTCGAGTCCACTTGGTTTTTACACTTTTTGAGCCAAAAATGAGGCTTTCCACTCACTTCGTTTGTGGTACGGCTGGGCGTCCGGTGTACATCGGACGGTCAGAAGCACCTGGGCACGCAGCCCAACACACGAGCGCTGGATGGGACTGCATGCCCGGGTGCTCCTGGCCATCCGATGTGCGTCGGACGCCTTGTTTCATTACAGGGGAGCCCCATCTCTATGTTGTCCGTAATTGAGAGTGACCATGAAACTGGGGAACTGGGTGGTCATAGTAATATCTAGTCTTATAGGGTACAAACCTGGAAATGAGGTTCCTTCTAAGGACAATTTGTGTTTTTGGTGCAAATAAATCTATTCATTGAACCGGTTCAAAAATGGTGTTCCAGTGTTCAAGATCTCTCTAGGGAAGGGGGTCTCCCAAAAACAACCCAAAGGGCAAGAGAAGGCTCACTTTGAAATAGTATGGGTTAAGTCATTTCCACTCTTGTTGACATGGATAAAATCACAAAAAATAAACGAAGCCTTCAATATACAAATATCTTGAATAATACAAGAGAAGGAAGGAAGAGAAAGGGACAAGCATTCGATGAGGGAGAGAATCCGATGACACTAGGACGGAGCAGATCCCCAGTTTTCTAGCAGAATTTAGAACCAGTCGGATTGTCAATGCCTCATCAACCACCGCCGAAACCAATGCAAACAAACAAGCAGATCTCTCCTCCATTTTAATTAGGATTGTTAAGGTTGAATTTGAGAGATGTATGGTCTTACCATTTTAACAACCTATGTACGTTAAGGGCACGAGACCACTTCTACCATAAATACGGGTTTGCAGTTCATCTTGGACTCACTAACGTGCATGCTTGGTCCATTTGAGTTTTTTCATTAATCTTAGTTCTAATGGTGTTAATCGATTCAATTACGGTAAAGGGTTTTGGTATGAAATTAAGACCGATTTCCCTCAGAAAAAGAGAATTTATGGGGTTATTACGTGCAATTCGGCTCTCGACCTATTGGGAGCCGGAGGATCAGCCCAGCTGAAACAGGGGTGCGTGGATCATTTCACAGGTAGGCCCCATCCTATGAAATGACCAACCCTCCCCCCCCCCCTCCCTCCACACTGTTTTGGCTGGGCTGGATCCTCCAGCTCCCGCCATGGCTGGAGGAAAGCCAGGTCCTAATAGATGGGGCGTGAGGTTTGAAGGAAGCAGTTACCACTTGCCTCTTTTTGGAATTGAAAGAAGGGTCTTGAATCTTCATGACTTTGACTAATTGCTTTCTTTTCTGCAATTCTACTCTAAACCCCTGTTAGGATCATGACTATAAAGCAGGGCTTTAGAATTGGTGATGGAATCGGCATCTATTGATTCCGATTCTGATCAGATTGGAATCGGTCCAAAGAACCCTAGAATTATCTGGAACGGCAGAAATCAGGAGAATCTTGGTGTGAATAATCCAGAAAAACATTCATCGATTTTTAAAATTTTTTAGACCCTCTTTGATATGCACCATTAAGATCGATGGGTACTTAATGGCTTTAAGCATCAACCAAATTATGGTCAAATTGAGATTACTCAGCTGAGAACAATACGGTTTCAGTTGCTACGAAAGTGTGTGCGGCCTGTGATACTCTTTTTATGAATTTTTTGGCTGATTTGGACTAATACCACTCGATAGTTATTGGTTCCTATCGGTATCGACTATGACCGATACCAAATCTGATACCGTGAACTAAAAATATGTAAAATTATAAACAAACAAACCAAAGCCAAGTTGGAGAACATTTCCCTTTTATAAACACTATCAGGGAAAAACATTTCATCACCGTAAGTGAATGGAATCCCACCATTGGGATCAAGGTTATAGGTATTGATATATATCTTGGTCTCGACCAACATAGATATGATACTGATAAGGGTCAGCTGGAGTCAGATCGTTCCGAGCGTAATTAAAAAAATGATTCAATCAGTGAATCGGTCATGACTGATTCCAATTTTGGCCAATTCTACACGTCGATTGCTGAGTTTTAAGATCTTGAATGCCGATTCTAGGGTTTATGGGACCGATCTCGGCTAATTCTGTGTTTTGAGACGTTATTTTCAAGACAAGATAGATCTAGAACAATTTGGGGCACATCATTATCACGAATATTTATTATGTCAATCATAAACAGAAGGAGGCGTTAAAGTTGAGGGTTTTGACGTCTACACATGAACTAATGAGACGATTAATCTAGAGATTTATTTAGATTAGAGGTAAGGTTATTATGAAAATTAATACTAATTATCATATATTTAATGAAAAAGTATAATTTGGGTAATTTAAAATCATCCTCATCAGGTAATGACCACAGTAATGGGAATAAATTAATTAAAATGATTATCGTATCACAAATGATTTATAAAGTAGAATACTTTATAACTCAAAATGGTGGCAATTCTTGTAGCTTCTCAATCTGAGACAAATACATTCAAGAAACACTCTGTTCTACTTCTACTGCTTTCCCAGCATTTATAAATAATTTTAATTACATTATCATGGTCAGGTCGATTGTCTGATCTGTATTATATAATTATTTATTTACCAGAATTTAGAAGGGGTATGGTTCATGATGTTCTAATATAATTCTAATTCTATAATTCCATGTTTATATGATAAATTAATAGAAGGGGTTTTCTGAGCAAGTGGCATAGGGGAATACTCCAATGAGATATGACAAAACAGTATCTTATATTGGAAGATTGTAAATCATTTCATGTGAGGAGGAGAGTGATAGACATAGACGTACTAGCTTATCTTGCCCTCATGGTTCAAAGAACTTTATTCCCATTAATTAATTACGAAAAAAAATTTCCACGATGTCAATTTAATATCGTCTTCTCTTAAAATTTTATTAAAAAATAAAGTCCACTCATAAAGGGTTTTTTTTATTATTTTCTCTTACCATGACCATGTGGGTCTCTAAGGATAATACCATATCTATGATGCCCAGAAAATAAATTTTAAGGGAAGTGGTTTTCTATCCGAGAGTTTGGCCTACGCCACCATTCTCTGATTTATCTCTCCCGTCCCCTAAACAAGTGGTATGGATGTCTTTTCTCATACAAAGAAGAGAGATAGACACATGAGAATGATAATGTAGATTACGTTCCCGATAGAATTCTTTTTACCAAATTTTAAATAAAAAAATTTTGGGTTAGAAATTTTCTCAAATAATATGATCAAATGGGCCGGTGATGAATGATTGGAATTTCTTTCATGACATGAGCAGGAGAGGCGGTATTTTAATAAGAGAGGTTCATACGTAGGCAGATTCCAATCCAGCGGTGGAAACATGAGAGGCGGTTCCACGCAATAGCGACGGTGGTTTTTTTTGGCTACATACATATAGAACATGGTTAAGGTCCAATGTTAATAATGTGCGCCACGTGTCAATAGGTTTGTGGATCGACGGATGATGGACGTGGACGGTAGTTTAATTGAAATTAGGGAAGATAGTGACGTCACATGGTGACCAGATGAATGGAGGATGTGGTTTGGTCGGTTGTGATGATGTCTTGATAAGTGGTGGGCCCCACTCTCGTCTTGGATTTGGATGTTTGGATTTTTTCTTCGCAATTCTTCTTTGTTCTCCCAATCGCCCCCCCCCCCACCCCCATTGTCACCTTTGGTTGGTAAATGGGCTTTAAATTTTCATGCGACTCCACTGAACAGAAACCCTTAGGGGGACCACCCTCATTGTCTGAGTTGTCTACTGTTTATTTTATGACAAAAGTTTTCATACACGGTCGTGCATGTACACGATCTGTATTAAATACAGTTTGAATGTCGTTCTGAAATGACATAAAAGCTCCTGCATCTCTTCTTTTTTTTCTTTTTTTTTTTTGTAAGTCCTGCATCCCTTATTTGATGAAGTTGAAATGACTCCTTTACCGCTCAAAAGAAGGAAAAGAGAAATAGACACATAGGCTGCTTGCATACCCAGTCTTTTTCTTATATTTATTTAGGCCAAATGCTCTTTGTGTCGGGGGCGTAGGCTGCACCTAGACACATGGGGGTGGGCGAAATGACCACCCTACCCCTTTGAATGGCAGGCCCATGTGTTTGGACGCAGGCTACGCTACGACACAGAGAACATCGGTCCATTTATTTAGGGAAGTAGTTTTCTGTTTGGAAGTACACTCCCATGTTTCTATTTCTCTCCTCCTCAAAACAAGGGGCAAAGGTTTCTTTTCATGAGTATAGGGAATGTTCACGTACGTAAGCATACGTGAACAACTCATAATCATTCAGATGGAATCTATTTTGTGGGAATGTTCCATCTGAACGACTGTGAATAGTTCACGTATACTCACATACGTGAACATTCACCCCCCCCTCTCTTTTCATATGAAAATGAGAGATATAGACTCATGGGATTGCTGGTGTAGGCCACACTCCTGGACAGAGTTCTATTTTTTATTTATTTATTTATTTTTCATTTTAGAGCTAATAATTGTTCCTCCTTTTTCTGTTACCTTCTTTTTTCTTCAAACTTCTCTACCTTAGCTCTTTTCTAATTTCCCATAAAGCACACTTGCACCTCTCTTTCAACCTTATTAATTTAAATCCTAAAATACCCCTAGTAGTAATGACATCATCAGAGGGATCGTTTCCATGCTAGAGCTACAAAACCCAAAAGATGTAGATGCTGCTACACAATCGGAACTAGCACCAAAACTACTATTAAGGCAAAAATAATTACTGAAATTATAAATGACTTTTTATTTAATTAACTTTCCCATAACATGAAAGAAAAAAAGTGGTGAAACCCTAATTATATAGGGGATGATAGCAATTAGCCCATCCTTAACCTTATATGATCAAATATGGGAAGAACAATTATTAAAGATGAAACTTATGATAATTGGGTCCCACAAATGGGAAGCCAAAGGAAAGAAAAGCATATGCTATCTATCTGGTGTGGTCCCCTTTTCTCTCTCTCCCTTCCCTATAGTTATTTTCTTTTTTATTTTCATTATAAGAGTGATTAATCCCCTTATTGGGAAGAGTAATTAGGTTTATGGTCATTCATAAACAAATAAAAATAGGAAAAAAATTTTGATATATCATCTACCATATTAGGCCACGTAAGGATATGTCATCTGCCATAGTTCTTTTCTTTTTATTTTCATTATAAGAGTGATTAATCGCCTTATTGGGAAGCATAATTAGGTTTATGGGTATTCATAAACAAAGAAAAATATGAAAAAAAATTGATATATCATTTACCATATTGGGCCACGTAAGGATATCTAGTTCGTTCATTCATTGGAGGATTAGGCACGTGTCAGTTTGGGTGGCCGACCATGAATTAAATATAAATTTTCTTCATACTTTCTAACCGTTAGAAATCGACACGTGGTAGATGGAGTCTTCGAGGGTGCGTGAAACGTTACGTTGGGGCCAGAAATCACATGTTTTGACATATAGAGTTAATACATGTGTATTGCGTGAGGTCATCGGATTCTAAACGAACGGTTTAAAACACATGATCGGTGAAGCACGTGCTTTAAGGAGGAGATGGCCGGTTGGCCCATGTGGGTTGTGGGGTCAGTGGTTAGGGTTGGGGTTGGTCCATTAGACATTTAGACCATCACAAACGTCCAGTGCATTCTAGGCTGTCAACTTTTCCCAACGGTCGGAAAACGGCCAAATTTTCCTCAGGTTTCTTTCTTGTTTTTTTCCGTCCTAATTTCCTTGAAAGAAATTTGTGTTTTTTGATTTCTTCTGCTGGTTGGGTGCTTGTAGAACTTTTGGGCCTGTGTGGGCTGTGTTGGCCTTTTCCTTGGATACAGTGTACAGAGAATTAAATCCGTCGCAATCTTCAACCCACCACACCAGTTTATTCTAAATACCACTCCCTAGCTTTTTCAACCCAAAAAACAGAGCAAAATATAATAAATTAATTAATTAAGGTTCATTTGATTGGTAAGGAAAAAATTAATATGTATAAACATATTATTAATATCATCATTACATTTATCTTATTATATATATACATTTTTTAATTCTTTTTTATTTTTTTGCCAACTAAACATCATTACGAACTACATATTATTGATATCATCATTATTTTTATTTTATTATATTTTTTTTCTAAAGACCAAGTTTCCATCTTATTTATTTTTTTATGAAAAGATTTATTAGCGCTGCAACAATGTTTTAGAAAAATCAGAATACACCAGAAGGAGGATACAACAGGGGGGGGGGGGGAATCGTACCAGAAGAAGTTAGCCTGGGAGGAAGCTCCAAGTGTGTCCAACCTGTTGGCAACCAAGTTTCCACCCACTCACAGTGAATGAGATCATATTCACCAAAAGGCGGAAGAGAGTAGGAGAGGACGGGAATAGATATCGGGAGGGTATTTTGGAACATACCAAAACCTTAGGAGGGGTTTGTGAACCCTAGGATGGTGGGTGAACCGTCCTCTATGAGTGGAGAAAAACTTTGTCATTTTTTTAATTTCATCATTGGGCTGATGTTCTCTATGTCGCAGCGCAACCTGCGCCCAAACATATGGGCCTGCCATTCAGGGGGCAGGGTGATCATTTCACCAACCCCCATGTGTTTGCGACTCTTGCTTGCACCCCTGACACAAAGAACATTTGGCCTTCATCATTTAAAGAAATCGATAACAGTAAAAACTATATGTTTCAACTATGATATCTTGCATCCTCCCATATTTTTAGTCATCTAATCTTCAAAGTAGATTGTTCCCTTCACAGTAAAGCATATTTTATTTTTGCTTAGAGTCCTTTTAGGCATCAATATATAATGCTTCACTATTTATCATTAACGATACATGAGTTAGTCTATATGATAGAGGACCTACATACATCCTAATTGCCAAATTTTAGTTCTAAGCAAGCAAGTAAAAATTGCTCAAACCCTGAATCAAAATTTTTGTGAAATTTCTCAATTATCAAAATATCATCAAATGGAAACGAATATAAAATACAAAATGAAATCTTTTGCAATTTCAACTACTTCCGCTACTCATTACCCCCCCCCCCCCCAAAAAAAAAAACCTCTAACCATTTTAAGTTGAAATATAAAGTGCCGGCAATGAGATGTTTGTCTCGTTCTTTATCAAATAGACTAATCCATGTATAGCTACATGGTAAATAGTGAAGCATTATACTTCACAAGGCATAGTGACATCGAAAAAAACTTTTTTGTTTATTTATAGGGTAAAGGTTCGGCACTTTAGCATGAGACCGGATCATGTCCTTGTACTAGTATCGTCCAATGCTTTCGAGGTATGGGTTTCACAATGAATTCCATGTGACTGGTCCTAGAAAGTCTTGGACGGAACGTGTACAAGAACATGATCCACGCTCCTTTAGCATTGTTAAGGGTGTCAATTTGGGACTGGAACCGGGAACCGTCCCAATACCGTTCCTCTAAAACCCGGTACCGGACCGTCCCATTAGTAAATGGGACGGTACTAGTATCTGATTTTGGTACCGAATGATAAATGGGATGGGACGGTTCTGGGACAGGATTCCCAACGGTATCAGTATCGAAATACCAATTAGGTACCGGATGGTACCGAAACTACTAGTACTGTTTAAAAAGAAAGAGTATATAAAATCTTTTTTTAAAAAAAAAAGAAAAAAGAAAAGGTATAAGAATTATGACTCATTATGGTTTCACTAATTGTCTTTTGAATACGAAGAGGAACAACAGGTCAACAGCCGTAGCTTGAAATCTCTCCTCACAGAACCTACTACAGTCCTACTCCCTCCTCCCTCGACCAATTACATCTATCAAGTTCTTCCTTTTAGCACTTCGTATTTCGTACCATACTACCGTGTGACATGTATGATAAATAGAGTTTTGTTTGGAAAAATCAAAGAGAAAACACAACGGAATTCTTCCATTTTGTAGGACTTCTCTAGATTTAAAAAAATAAGAAACTTATTACATATGATCTTAGGGAGTTTGAAGAAGTAAAACTATGATTTCATAATTTAAGTTGCTTTATAAAAAGCAGTAGACAACTTAGATTTTATGATAGTAAAAAAATTCCACAACACTTATAAACCCGCCTTGTTAGAAACAATTAAACTTTTTCTCCCTTTTTCTACAGTGCTTAGAACCGTTTAAGAACCGGTACCGTCCTGTCTCGCTAGTAATCGAGACTGAGATTTAGGTTTGGTCCCGTTAACTAAATAGAACAGTACTGAAATTGACACTTTTAGTACCAATACCGATACCGTTCCATCCCGTCCCAAATACCAAGAACCGTCCCAATTGACACCCTTAAGCATTGTGCCTGCTTGTCTCGCCACTCTCCTCCCGTTCCTATTTCAATCCAATCATTGATTGAGCTGTTAGCTGTAGGAAAGCTAGCGGGGTGCCCAACTTCGACCTTTTTTTATATTTTAAAAAGCTATCATGTCAAGTGAGGCCTACACAGTAGGGCCAAAATGGGGTGGGGACCCACATAACAACCTGGGCCACGAGATTCTCCCACCATCGCTCTTTCTACTTACTTATTTTTAAGTCATATGTTTGTTTTAAATCAAGAGGTTAGGTGAAATCAAACGGCCCAGGCAGGTCATCAAAACCCATTAATTAGTCATAAAAAAGGTGAAGACTCTGCAAAAAGGATAAGAACCAAAGCACCCAACCGGCAGATGTCAAAATCCTTGTGTTCCATCATTCCAGAACCATCTCTGAACCCTTTGTGTATAACCATATTTTGATTTTTGAGTATTCTTCTGCACTTCCCTATCCAGTATCCATCCAAATCAATTTATATAATCAAATTTTTTTTCCTTCATAAAACTTGGAGCAGATATGAATAAAAAAGCTTACAAAAAAAAAAAACACAATACCCATTACTCCTTATTACTCCCTCTATAAATAAGCACCAAACCTCGTCATCACCACTTAAGGTCCTAAACTCCTACAGTCTACTGCTTCAGTGTGCCTTTTGTTGTTGTGTTCAGAGCTCCAGAGGAAGAGAAGATCTAGAGCAAGAGAGAGGAAATGGAGGGCAAGGAAGAAGATGTTAAGCTCGGAGCTAACAAATTCTCTGAGAGGCAGCCCATAGGGACTGCTGCACAGACAGATAAGGATTACAAGGAGCCACCCCCAGCTCCTCTGTTTGAGGCTGGAGAACTGCAATCGTGGTCTTTCTGGAGAGCAGGAATTGCAGAGTTCATGGCTACTTTCCTCTTCCTTTACATCACTATTTTGACTGTCATGGGTGTTAAAAGAGCTCCCAACATGTGTGCCTCTGTGGGTATTCAAGGGATCGCTTGGGCTTTTGGGGGTATGATCTTTGCCCTTGTCTACTGCACTGCTGGTATCTCAGGTTAGTAAAACTATTCACGGACTCTTTCAGTTCTTGGGTTTTCTTCTCAGTTTGTTTCTTATCAAACTGTGCCTCTGTTTTGCCTTGTACTGTGCAAATATTTGATAGATGTGCTTCTATGTTTATCTCTTGCGGATTTCTTTCCCTTACACTTGTTCTACTACTTTCGTTGTTAGATCTGCTATTTTTTGCAGATTTTTATGTTTTGCAAGATTATGAAACATTTGAATAAGAAAATTTCTGTTTTCGCTCTCCTGATTTTATTTCATTCACATCATGTTAGTGTCTGTTTATGCAATTCGGTGTAAGCGTTTGCTGTTATACTCAGTAATTTCCCAGTTTCGGTTGATTTATTTTATGGGTTTGTTTTGTTCTTGATTTATACAATTTCTTTTATGGATTTGTTTTGTTCTTGATTTGTTCCTGAAATATTAGAGTTTGATGGATGTGGTGGGTGCAGGAGGACACATCAACCCAGCTGTGACCTTCGGTTTGTTCCTTGCAAGGAAGCTATCTCTGACTAGGGCACTGTTCTACATGGTGATGCAATGCCTTGGAGCCATCTGTGGTGCTGGTGTTGTGAAAGGCTTCCAAAAGACTCAATACCAGATGTTGGGTGGTGGAGCCAACGAAGTCAGCCATGGCTACACCAAGGGTGATGGTCTTGGTGCTGAGATCGTTGGTACCTTCGTCCTCGTCTACACCGTCTTCTCTGCAACCGACGCCAAGAGAAGTGCCCGTGACTCCCACGTCCCCGTAAGTATCCCTTCCTCTTCTCCCACTCCTTAATTACCCTTAATTTTTAATATGTTTCTTAAAGATTGGTATTTTCGTACTGGGTATAGTTGGTTCTTAATTATGCTTGTGGTCTGTGTTGAATCCCAGTACAATATCTGAAAAGATTTCTGAAATCTCTGACATCTGAACCCAGAAGTGGTTGGGTGCTAAAAAGGATAGTTGGGTTTCTAATTTAAATTGCAGGAAGTTGGGTTTAGTTCAGAAATCGCTGATAACATGCGATTGAAGCTCTGCTGGTATGTACCCTGTGGTAGAATTGAAACAAATGAAGAAAGGGAAACAAAGCAAGTCTCTGGTTTGGTGGTTTTCTGATGACCTGTAACCTACAACCTGCAACTTGTGGGTTACTGGGTTGTGTGAGTTGGAGAGAGACACATGGGGTTCATGATGTGGGTCTCTCTCTAATCTCTTACCTTTTTTCTGATTCGAAGGAGGGGAGATGCTTTTGCATGTGATGTAGTGGGGATGTTCTGTAAAGTAATCCTTAGCTTATGGTGTGTGGTCTCCACCAACCCAGAAGTGTACATAGAGACATCATGATCAATCCCTTGTCCTCATCTATCTGCCTGGACTACACTAGAATTGATTATTATAAAACCCATTTTTTAAGGAAAATATTAGTTAGTCAATAATAGGGATTAGTCTAGGAGAAAGCTTTTATCTTATGTAGGGTATATGATTCTTTATTTGTGATGCTAATATTATTTGATGGCTATTTTTTGGGGTGGTGGTGGGACAGATATTGGCTCCACTTCCAATAGGGTTTGCAGTGTTCTTGGTGCACTTGGCAACCATCCCTATCACAGGAACAGGCATCAACCCAGCTAGGAGTCTTGGAGCAGCCATCATCTACAACACAGACAAGGCTTGGGATGATATGTGGATCTTCTGGGTGGGTCCCTTCATTGGAGCTGCTCTTGCTGCGGTGTACCACACGATCATCATCAGGGCCATGCCATTCAAATCTAGGGCTTAAATAAAATCATGCCATCTTCATTATTTTTATCAAGAGAAATGAATCATGACCAATCAGTCTCCTCTGTTGTACTTTTTTGTTTTAATTCTCTACTCTCCCTCTTGTTGTGGGTCTGGTTTTTCTTTTTTTCTTTTTTTTGGTGTAAATTATTATAATCTATGGAGGGTAGTATCCGGTAGAAGTGTTTAGGGGTTTGCTGTATGGTTTGGTATGGAGTCTTCTTCAGCTTTGGCATGGAAAATTCATTCTTCCTTCTTTTTATATGGTTTTGTGTGTATGTATTAAGACTGAAGAAGAAAAAGAAGAAGAGGATGCTTTCAAATTATTCATTTCTTGTCTTTCTCTCTGTGTGGATATGGATATTCTTTTTTTCTTGTTTTTTAAGTTTCAACTGTGGGGGGCAGGTAGGGATGATGGTGGGTGGGTGAATCATGAATGGGAGTGGCCTCTTTACTTTTACAGTTTGACACAGCGAGAGGTCCTGATCAGCACCACACATTACTTTATATGTCATAACAGATATAAATTCTTACGCATCGGATCCCCGCTTGCACGGAAACGCCACATCCCTTTTCCTCATTCACCACTCATCGGTTTCAAATCTGACAGAATTGGAGTGCTTTTCACTTCAGACGACTTTCTCGAAGTTAACCCTGAGTCGGTTCTACATCCAACTCGTTCTACTCATGGGTTTAAGTATTGGTATTGTATCAGGCGATATGTATCAGTTTTATTAGTCACCGATATTGCATCGATATTATATTGGTAAAATGATACGGATAAGAGATAAAATGGTCAGATAATTCATTTTTTAAGGAATTTCAGGGGTAATTTTATCCGATACAACAGATCCAGGTTGACACTGTATCGATATTGTAATGGTTTTACGTGTTGCCAATACCCATTCCCATACCATGGACACTTATTTTATCCAAATGATTTTTCTTACTTGTTCAATATTTCACACCACGTATCATAGTTGATCGTATGATGGTCATATAAAATTTTCTTTCTAAGTTTTAAAAGCATGTTGGTCACAGGGCACTTCAAATGTATCTTTCCACCTCATCATCTATCTTATTTTAACTTTCTGGGCAGCATCATCTTCTATACCATTTTCTTTATTTATGATTAAATCCAAATATCTAAAATAATCAACATGTAGGATCTCCTTTTCATCTACTTCATCTTTGTTCTATTTAACTAAAGGCCTTCCTATTCCAATGTAGATCTCTATAACTCCAACACTTAACTAAAACCCTTCTAATTCCAATATAAATCTCTATAAGGTCACTTGGCGTTAATCTTTGCTTTTATCAAATCACCAAAATAATATCATTAACAAAAAGCATACACCAAGGGACTTCATCTTATATGTCTTTGGTTAAATCATTCATGATAACCGTGAATAAATAAGAGTTTTTAAAACTAATCCTTGATGTAATTGGGAATTCACTAAATTGTATTGAGACCCCATCTAGTTTTGTAGCATCATCAAAATTGCCACAAACCTCCATCTCCAAATCCCTGTTTCAGTGCGTGACAGGAAGAAGACGAGAGAGGAACGATTTTTCCCAAAATCTGGGGTTTTGTTTTGAATCCAAATTGGTTTGGTCGGTTTCGGTCTGCCTGACCGGTCCATCTTAGTTCGACGAGAAAAACCAAGTTTCACAAACAACTTTTGAAATATTTTAAAAATAACTGTTCGATCGTCATATGTCCATGTGTCAATCCCAAAAGCGATGGCTGCTACCCACAAGGTCGTAGAAGATTTGAATCCTTGGGCGAGGGGGAAGATGATATGCCTCATCTCGGGAACGGAGATTGTGCGTCTGACCACGCTTTCATGTCTCTCTGCAAGGTTAATAACTCGTATTCGGTTATCCTCCAGCCGTGGCGGGAGCTTGAGGATCCAACCCAGCAAAAACAGAATGTTTGGGCATTTCATAGGCGGGCCCGAAAAAATTTTGCTGCTATACTTGTAGCAAAAATGTTCCAGCTCCATTCCTGCTACAAGGCCGACAACCAAGGAATTGGAATAATTTACTTCCCCTTTGGGTTAATAAATACCCTCTTAGGCTTTTTTTTGAATTTTTTAAGATACCCTTTACTATCCCATTTCCTTGGCTGCCAGCCATGTTCCTGCTACAAGTGTAGCAGCAAAATTTCGCTCTCTGTGAAATGCCCAAACTCCTTGTTTTTGCTGGGTTGGATCCTCAGCATTATTGGATCCTCAGCATTATGTGGGGGAAGAGAGCTAAGTCCTTCCAAACTAGCTTTTAAGGATGAGTTCTACCCAAATCACTTACATCTTTATATGTAATTTTGATTCTGAAACTGGAAGGATACATGGTCCATCATGACCCATCTGCAAAACTAGTACCTAAGGGGCAGCTAAAGAACCCGATCGTCTTCCATGATGGCCACCTTGTCCAAAGGCTAACCCCTGGGAACGCAGTCCTCACCTACCTATGGTTTCCATGGGGATTCTTGCTCTCCCAGCTCCGCGTATACATCAACCTCCCGCTTCTAGAATGCATAGTCCGTCACACCTACGCCCTCATGGGAATCTAATTGGTCATCAAGGGCACACCCCCGCCACCACCCACCCCGGGCACCCCAGGTTCACTCTTCGTCTGCAACCACCGTTGGGGCTTGACCCAATCATCATCGCCATTGCCTTGGGCCGTAAGGTCTCTTGTGTTACCTACAGCGTTGGCCGCGTCCAGCGTCTCCAGTCACCTATTCCTACGGTAGCCTTGACACGTGATAAGAGTCGCAGACACTACACGCATCTCTGCGCTGCTGGAGAAGGGGGACTTGGTGATATGTCCTGAAGGGACTACTTGCAGGGAACCATTCCTGCTAATGTTCAGCGCTTTGTTTGTAGAGCTTAGTGACAGAATTGTGTCACTGGCTGTGAGGACGGAGCAGCGTATGTTTTATGGAACGACGGTGAGGGGGATGAAGTTCTTGGACACTTACTTCTTCATGAACCCTAGACCCACCTACCAAGTAAGCTTCTTGGAGAGGTTGCCTGAGGAGATGACTTGCAAGGGTGGTGGGAAGTGGATCCAGATCTACTATGGCACAGACACAGCCGCACGCGCAATGACCACCTAACTCCCGCTCTGGCAGGGGTAAGGTGGTCATTACGCATGAGACTGTGTTTGCGCCATTTAGGCCGCTAGGGCATCTGCGTCGTAAAGGATCTGAATTGGTGGGAAGTTGGGGATAGAGGTGGCTAACCAGGTACATAAACTATTGGGTGGGACCTTGGGGTTTGAGTGTACGAGCTTCACTAGGAAGGATAAGTACATGTTTTGGGTAGGCCTGTAAATGGATTGGATTCGGCTCGGATACTGATCGGATGTAATCAGATTCGAATATTTCTTGATCGAATTCGGATACCTCTAAACGAATTCAGATGGATTCGGATGCAGATCGAATTCGGATTTTTGACCATCCGTTTACACCTTTGCCTTGTGTAACCCGAACCTTCCTCCCCCTAGTGGATACAATTCACTCTCAATCCATAGTTTTAGATCATGATTCTCTTTTCCTCATATTCTAGAACCTGTTGAATCTTCAAAAACCCTCAAAATCATTATTTATTTAATTTTTTATAATTAGGCATTTGGATTCGGATTCGGATTTTGATCGGAGTATTCAGATTTTTTTCTGGATATCTCTAAACGAATTCGAATGCTCCGAAACGGATACGGATGCGGATCGAATTCGGATTTTCGGTTATCCATTTATAGCCCTAGTTTTGGGTGGCCATGATGGTAGGGTCGAGTCCATGTATTCTTCAACTCACAAGAATTGTATCATTTATTTTTGGGAAGTAGTTCTCTATCCAGGAGTGTGGCCTACACCAACACTCCCATTTGTCTCTCTCTCTCCTCCTCAAAACAAAGGGGCAAATATGTCTTTTGATATGGAGAGGAACGAGATAGACACATGAGAGTGTTGACATAGGCCACACTCCCACACAACTTTCTCCCTTTATTTTTTTTTTCTTTTTAAGTATATCAGAGCAACCGAAACAGTCAAGGATAAAACCACATAAAGCTCAGGGAAAAAAAAAAGTCTATTCAACCCAGAAACATGAGGCGGAGCGGTCATTTTACCTACCCATGTATCTGGGGCATCCTACGCCCTTGGTGCTGAGAACATTTTCCCTAAAAACTATTAGCCCCACATGAGGGTTAGTGAATAAGAAATAAATTTCCTCTCGACCTTCATGTCTTTATGAAGGGTTAAGACATCACGTTAACCCAGTCCAAGCTTTTGATTATGAAAGATATGCCCGATGAAGGCAATGCCTTGAAAGCGCTGGTCTTCGGCAAAGCATCTCAGACAATTCCAGGGTTCACGGCATTCTAACAGGTCATACTGACAGAAGGGAAATCTTTTTCAGAAATTCACTCGAACACAAATTATTTGCAAATTCTAGTTATAATCATTAGAGTCTGGGGGTAACATGAAGGAAACGGAATCAGATTTCTTCAATTTACTGCAGTTATGATGTACATAGAATAAATTAGGTAGACCAGTCTACAACAGTTAATACTGACCCGAGCTCAAGCAATATGACTTATCAGCACAGGCTTCGCAAATTGCCAACTGCCTCCTTAACAAAATCTGGACCCCAATCCAGTTTCCCGTCTTCTGTACAGTAGTTTTGGGCAAAAAGCAAAGGATTAAAAATTGGAAGAAAAAAATAAAGAGCAAAACCAAAAATAGAGTCCAAATGCCTAATAATTCTTCCAACTTACTCCCCCCCTTTCATTTGTATGATGATCTAAAATATACAGTTCTTTTCACCACAGGGATTCCCCCCCCCCCTTCCCTCCCCCACCCTACTGCAAGAAACTGCTGAGTTTTCGTTCCTTGGAAGCCATCTCCCCTTCAAAATAAGATTTCCAGTTCAAATTTCAGTCAAGTGACTCGAGCAAGGTTCCACAGAGATTGACAAATCAAAACACAATGAGCTTGATAACAGCAGAAAAGCTTAAAAGCTTGAAGCACGTTTCAGCCATCGCCACATGTCAAAGTCGATCGAGTGCAGATAGTTCAGGCATTAAAACATGAACTAGGATAGCAAGGTTGCTTACCATGTGGAGAAACCAAAGAGAAGTCGTAATGAGAAACCTCTTGTTGGCCACTTTAGCTTCCAAAGATCGAACCTTGTTCCAGAATTTCAATCTGGGTCCTTATCGTACAATGGGCCTTCTTTGCTGATAACATGCTTATATATCAACCTTCCAAAGAATATGCTCAGAAGTTGGAGTCATATACCATTTGTGCGGCGTAATATTGAGCCAGGACTAAGGTCCAAAGATGGATTTGACTTCACATGATCCCTCAATAGCTGCTGAGATACTCTATCAGCCAGCACAGACTGACCATCATACAATTCCCTTGAATCCCCATGGGCAGGCCTTCCAAACTGCTTTCCAAGAGCATCATTTTCAGATGACATTAGTTCCCGGAAGACGTGAGATCCAGGCTGCATCCCCCGAAAGAGGTCAGGTCTGGGATCGTGATATGTGGAACCATTGCCATAGAGACTGTTTGGGGACCTTGGCATGCTCCCAAAGCCTTCATGCAAGTAAGCTGACTGCTTCAGATGATGAAATGGAATAGCACCATTTCCACCAGTGAGAGGCGTGGACGAACCAGATGGGGTACGAGGGCTAGATATAGGAGAAGGGGACATCCTTCCATTCGCATGTTGTGGGGATCTGGAATGGAGAAGCGGGCTTCCAATAGGAGATACTGGACATGATATGTTCCTCAGCATATTATCACTGGACATCAAAAGGATACTCATTCAATACATGGGTCATTAATAACTAATCACAACCAACCAAAATGGATTTGAGGTCTTTTGCATTGGTACTAAGAAAATAATCAGAAACAGGTTGGGTACTAGGCCTGAGCCTCTGACATGTAGTTCGAAATCATGCAAAGGCATAAAAGTAATCATGGAACAGAAAGTAAATATAAAAAGGAAAACAAGAGCAATATGTTATCTGATATTAAACACCATCATAGCTGTCATGGTGCCAATGCGAACCACAGCAGTGGCCAGCAGCCTTGGGCCCTTGACACCTAGGAAAGGCCTTCACAAGGCCTAGGCGGCGCCTTATGTTATATCCCAGGCCATATTTTCCAGGAATATTTTTCATCGTATAAATGCAAATATATATTTAATATAGGCTTACGAAGTTCAAAACATACAACATAAGAGGGGGGGGGGGAGCAAAGTGAGACTGAATAAACATATAAAGGGATAAATGGAAGTGATGATATTTATAACATTTGGACAACAAATACATTAAGTTTTGGGTCTGTAGAGAGGGAGAGACCTGGATGCTAGGCCACCTTTGGCACCTTTGGATTGATATATCGCTAGCCCTTCTGTCTCCAAGGAAGAAAGGTTCCTCACATGCCTAACACCCTGAAAGATGATCATAGATAATATCAACAGGTAAAACATCCAAAATTACAAAAACCAGATTCATTTTACTATATTAATGTCGTCATATTAAAGTGTTTGTTGCGGGTTCAAAACTTGGAAACAGCCACTCTTGCAAAGCAGGGGGTAAGGCTGTGTACATTTTCCCCTCTCAGACCCTGCAGTAGCTGGAGCCTCATGCACTGGGTTGCTCTTTTTAATGTCATCATATAAAGAAAGCCCATCAGCAACCCATGCATGTAAGTACAAAGCCAAAGAAAAGGTAAAACAAGAAATGAACCAGGAACAAAAGGCTCTACAGCTGTTAAGCCTCGGTATTACACCTATAGTTGAAAATACCCCCGAGGATGCAATCCTTAATTTCATGCTTGGGAAAAGTCAGCCATAGAAGCACAGACCTATTAACCTTTTGGTCATTGTTTTGAAACCTTCTTCCAACTTTCAGATCAGACCTCAAGCATTTCTTAGCAGATAAGAAGCTCTAACCATGCTACAGATTCAAGCTATAACAACCTGGACAAACCATTACTATTTCCACCCTTAACTCTTACCTCATTGTCCGTTACTATCTTCTTGAAAACTGCCACTTATCAAACCATTTCAATTAAAGCTATTCATCAACTCCAAACCCAAACCATAACCGCTTCCACCAAGAAAATGTGCCAAAGAGTGCCCAAAACCCACAGATCAAAATCCTTTGAAATTTGATCTGGATTTTGTCCTTTTAATGATGGATCCAGAAAGGCACTGTGAACATAGCTCAACTCACCTCAAGTATTCCCCCAACTAAATGAGGTAAGCTACACGGATCCCATTTTGCCATTCAGCTCTGTTTATAGCAATAGTCACTTGAGTCAACTACATTCATATCATTTCTCACCACTTCTTCCCAAGTCAGTTTTGGTTTACTATTGGTCTTTTAACTCCTCTAATCTTGAATCATATAATCATTACACTCCTTACCGGTACACTAGAAAACATTTCTGACATCAGAACCCAAAAATCATTAAATATAACTCCAACTGGATGCGAATAAGAGCTGCCAAGAAAATATCATTGAGGTCAACATTTATTCCTCTTCCCGCCACCCCCACCCCCAAAAAAAAACACAAAATAAAATAAGCTTCATAAAAAAATGGCTACCATCCTCCCCATTCCCCCCTCCCAAAAAAGAGTTAAGTTAAAAAAAAGGCAACCTCCACCCCACCACCCCCCCCCCCAAAAAAAAACATTTTTCTTATATTTCTTTTTTACATGTACAGTTGTACACTCATAAAAAAGATCGCTACCATCCTCCAGATTCCCCCTCCCCCTCCCCCAAAAAAGAATCGTACATTTTTGTACATGTAAGCGCCCCCCCCCCCCGAAATATCGCCCACCCTTAAGGTCATCCACATTCTCTTAACTTCAAAGCAAGCTAAAAAACACCCTGAATGGGAATAAAGCAAACCAAATCAAAGCAAGCTAAAAAACACAACAAATACCAATATCAGCCAAATACTAAGTCATATATGTCCCATACAAATCCTAGGCCAAAAATATTTTGTTTGAAATTCATCTGCAATGTCACAGGAAAAAAAATAAACCCCACAGAACTTGAGGTTCCTATGACGTACTGAAGACGGATCCTGCCAAAGAAGATGACAGTACTTCAAGAACCTACAACAAAAGATTGCACTCACCCTATAACAATGGCTGAATCACCCTCTACAATCACCCTCTACAATCACCTTCATAAATCCTCTTCATCTAACAAATCCAATATGCCGGAGAATTACCAATTCCAGTTCACCCCAATTATGGACCAACATTGTAGCATTCTCGTCTCTAATGCTACCACCTATTCTGTATTGCCTAGGAGACCAAGTCAGCAGCCTTGTATCAAAGTTCAGCTCACTAAAGCTGGAATAAGTTCAAATAGAAGAAACTCTCTCTTGCTTGATGAGAAGAAGTGTATATGATAAAAGTTGTCAATATGTTTAACTAGATATACTTTCCATGTGCACCATCCTGTTATTACCCAGCTGTTCAGCAAACGTAATAGCTACACCTATGGTGCATCTACAGACCATGTCATCCTAACTACGAAGTTGCATGTTACAGGAGGAAGATGGTAGACCTATTTTCAGGTCACGCAGATGTGGAATTAACCAAAGTAAACATGCAAAGTGACGAATAAAAGTTCTCACAAACGATGACTGGTGAAATAACCAGAAACAGCTGACAGACACAAGCAACTTCGTTCCAAGAACTTATGATTATAATGCATCCTGTCACACGTCATAAAAAAAAATAAAAAAATAAAAAGAGACCAGAAACAAGTATGCCAGACAAAATAGCTAGGCAAGAAATATATCCATACCGGAGATCTCGCTCCATCAGTAACTCCAAGTGGTATTTCAGTAGGCTCAGAAGCCAAAATGGGTCTCTCCAGTGGTGCAGCATTTTTTACAAAAGGGTGATCCAAAAGTTGAGCAGCTGAAGGACGATGTTGCGGATCGCGTTGCAAACACTTCCTGACAAAATCTTTCCCCTCTTCTGAGAGATGATCAGGTATTGCTGGAAGGTCTTTACTGTTCCCAATCTTAAACATGGCAGCAACCTTTTAGCCAAAGGACAGATAATATCAGTATAAGAAGCCAACAAAATGGAATTTACATTCATTTATAGAAGAAACAACTAAACATGGGCCAACTTATGACGAACTACAATATATATGAATAATTCCAGGTTCTTCCAGTCCTGATATGCAACTACTGACCCCTTCAAACTGGCTCCATGGTGGTTTTGTTGTAGACATCTCAAGAACAGTACATCCAAGACTCCATATATCAACAGCCAGATTGCAACCATTTGAATTTCTTATAACCTGAATGAACAATGGAAATGATAGATACTACTGGAAAGTGTGTTGAAAACCACAAAAAATGGGCAAGAAAAGTAAAATGTACTGACCTCAGGTGCCATCCAGTAAGGGCTTCCCTTGAAAGATAAGGGACACGATTGTCCAGTAATCTGTAATGATGATAGAAATATTAAGATTTTTCTTAACCAGGAAAATCAAACAGGGACCATAAAACAAAAGGCGTGGTGATTCAATTGTGTAATCATGCACCGATACTGGAAATTAACTAACAAGCAAATACCCTAACAGGACACTGCCCTAGCTTCTGTTCAGCCCAAATTACTTCACAACCAGTGGTAGATTGGTTGGCAATCATTTGAGCTATGACCAACGTTAGAGAGTTCACATGGGGGTGATTTCAACCCCTAGGGAAACAGAATATTTTCCAATTTCGATAGATTTCAACCACGAAGGAAACAGAAATATTTTTCTAATTTCGACAGATTACGCTAGAAATTTCTAACATTATTTGACTACATACTGAAAGTGGGATGGTAAAGAATGGAATGAATCCAAAAAAGGAAAAAAAAAATATTACATGCTTTGCCATCCCAAAATCTGCTAACTTCACCCGTCCATTGGGGTCTACAAGTAAATTCGCTCCCTTAATATCCCTGTACAGAAATAGAGCTGATATGTAAAGACAGAGAACTGCAACAATATATAGTCATTAAAAGCAGAAATAACAGCCAAATCTTAGTTAACGAAAACCAACAGAAAGTAGTAACTACACTGACCTATGAACAGTATTCTTAGCATGCAAATATGCAAGGCCTGAAAGAATTTGCTGAGTATAACTGCGTATTGCCAGCTCACCAAACTGTCCATATTCTTGAAGAAGCTTATAGATGGAGCCGCCAGAAACATACTCCAAGTAGATGTACAGTTTGTCATCTACCTGTTCAATAAAATAGTTTTGAAAATCAGATCATTTAAAAAAAAAGAAGTAAAATAAGAATGAACGGGAAAAGAAAAAGAAATTTTTTTTTTTAAAAGTCTGAAACATCATCTGGTATAAACTTCAATCGGAAGGAACAAATGCACAATAAATTTGAAACCATAAATATGACTCAATGATATAATATCAAAAATATTGTTCCAATAAAAGAAAGGTCCTTGTAACTTCAAAAAAATAAAGGTCCGAGTAATTGACTTTCAACACAGTATCTAGTTGATAAATTTCAGTCAGGTGACTGCACATGTAGGCCATAAAACATGAAGTTAGACCAAGTGCAGCTGTGCATGTAGTGTCAAGAGACTGATGTAGCAGTACAGCTAAATTGATTTAAGGTCCGGAAAAAGCTCATGTTTCACCATATAATAAAAAATTAAATAAGCTGCACTAAATATTCAACCCAGAAACAAACCAAATGATTGATAAATTAATTCCCCCAGACAAATTTTTCAACATGGACTCAAGTTTCTTATGTTGAACTATAAATGCACAATGTTGCAACTAAAGAAAATAATTTCACTAAACCTTACTGCCATCCTAGTAGCTAGGAGTAAAAAATTGGAAACCATAATAGCTAGTTTCCCAGAAACAATTCAACAGTGAGAAGTATAGATGGGTGAACTGCAGCGTATCAATCAGAAGAAACAGAAGCATTAGAATGGATTGCGGCAAAAACACAACAATACCAGAAGCATTACAGAGAACATAAAGCTTGTACAAACAAATCATCAGCAACCAATTCATGATTAGCCATACATAGAATGAAAAATAAAACTGAACCAGTGAGATACAGAGAAAGCATTTTGAACTGTTCAGAACTGACAGAATGCTTACCGTCTCAGAACCATAATACTGTACTATATTCTGATGCCGCAAGCGACTAAGAAGAGCAATTTCCTGTCATAATAAACTTTAAAAACTGAGAAGTTCTCTCACACCAAAACGTATAGCAAAAATAATGTTGGGGAAAACTAACTTCGGAATTCAGAGTTCAGACCAAAATCCTCCTAACAAATCTACTAGAGGGGAAATTCAAATTAATTTTTAAAAAATAAAATAAAATCCTTACTTGTCCCAACTGCTTTGCACTTTCCTTTGACTTCGCATCATCTGAAAATAGGGTAACCTCCTTCATAGCGCACATTTCACCACTTTCGCTAAAATCATAGCAACAGAACACAATAGAAATGTTTTAATGAGAACCACTTTTTGAGAATTTACAGAACTATGAAATGGCTTCTCCACAAAATCAGGGCAAATGCACCCAATCACAATGACTTTAAACAGCCTCAGACTGGTTTTTAGATTGAGAATTAAAGAATGCACTGATGAAATTAACCAAACAATATTCAAATGCACAAATAATTCTCTTTACCTAAAACTGAAAAATGAACTGCATGATAATCAATAAAGTGACAAAAGCATTCAACCATTACCTACTTCCAAAAAATGAGATTGCAGGCAGAAGGAAAACAGTAATATCTTGTACATAATGCTCATGAAAACTTAGGGGATGCAGGCACACAAACTTGCAGGTGCATTTGTGTGTGTGACATGCGCGCATGAGAGTGCAAGAAAACATTCAACTCTTTCAGATACAAACCTGTTAAAACCAACATACACATGTCCAAAGGTGCCTCTGCCCAGTAGCCTTCCCTTCTTCCATCGCGAACCAGGGCTCGTTGGATTCTCTGCCCTTCCAGGACTTCGTGGAAGTGAAGAGGACATTGTTGGAGGTGAACTTGGCGTAGGGAAAGGGGAAGAATTAGAAACACTTATAGGAGGAAGCGGCAACCGGTGGCTTTGTTTCCCATCCTCCTGCCAGCCTGTTGATGATTCTGTGGCTGCCCCTCCAGCCCGTGGATGCAGAGGAGTGACAGCACCACTATGTATACGGGAGCTAGGACCCGGACTTGTCATTCGGGGGCTAGGTATTGGAGAACACTCAGGGCTTCCCCTGCTGGCCTGCCAAAATAACTGTCCTGACATATCTCCTCCCATTGAATTATGCCCAGAATTATGACCTGAACCTGGGCTCGAGCAGTGACCAGATCCAAGTAATGAAACATCTGTATAAGGCTTTGCTCCCCAGAAGGCGGAGCTAGAAATCTGATCGGTGCCAAATGCTCTCATAGGACTTCTTGAAGGGCTTGACATTGAGCTGTCCGGAGCACTTCCAAAAGCACCACGCGGAGGAATCAGTAAATTTGGTGCATAATTGCTTAGCGGTCCCCGTTTAGATGATGTAGAAAGAATCTGATTGTTGAACGATAGATTAGCCGGCTTCAGCGCCTCTGTTGAGTTCTTTCGGGTGATGATAGGGGAATGGTCCTTGTGCATCGTGCTTCAACAAGACAGGGCAACTTTTGAGTAAGATTTATGGAAAATCAAAAGAAAGAATATAAAAGATAATCAAGAAGCACTCATAAATAAGGGATGCTCCAACAAAAAAGCCTCAGAGGAAACCTCAATATATGCAATCAGTTCATATGCAAGCTCACCTGGAAGGACTGTTTACCGTTCTGGTCCCACTTTCATAGTCGGTTGTCTGCGGGCTAAGATGGCGTGAGTCAACTGGATCATCACTATCAATTGAACTATCACTAGAAACAGATGCAGTGGCCAAATCTCCATCGACATCCGTTACATCTGGCCTGTGTGGGATACAACCAGGTTTTGGGAGTGGCAAACACAATGACGGCTTAGAGCATCTTTCCGATCTTGTTTTTGTAGATACACTGATTCCGGAATCCGTCCGTCCTATGATTGCAGGGTGCAACCCTGGAAGAGGAAGGGGTTGTGCATGAGGCCTTTCTGCAAAACTTTGACATCGTAATACTTGTTTGGAGGGGGAAGACGATCTTGATGCAGCACGGGACTGAGAACCCTTTTCCGAAACTATATCACTACGTCGTCGACAAGGTCCAGATGATCTAATATTACCCTTTTCTTCAGATGGAATTTTAAATTTTCGGTGCAATGTATCAATAAAACTTTCCTTGCTTGATTTTTTCTTCGCTTCTTTGGATGAAGACTTCCCCCACCATGAAGGCATCTTTTAGGTTAAAATATATTACAGAAGTGATGATGTGTTCTTGCACTTCAATGCTCACCAGATAGAAGTCACAATTTCACAATAAGTCAAACAACACCAGACCAGATATGAAACATTCAACACGATGAGAACATCCAATGGCTAACACCTAAAGACCTTCTCATCAAAAAGGAACCGGCAGATGGCAACACCTACCAACTCCAGACTCTGAGCAAGCAGAGTTAACAGTGAAGCTGAGAAAGAACATGTGCACAATAAGAACCTGTGGAAAGAGAATCAGTATTAGCTTTTCGATGGAAAATAAGATTCCATACATTGAAGAGATACTTGTAAGGCAAACATCAGAAAATTTATCTCTGACAATTATAGATTCCTTACATTTTAACCATGCAAGGCATGCACAATTGAAGTTCTACCAGAAAACATCATAAAATGTATCTTTGACAACAGTATGTACGTACAATTGTTTTTAAGATCAGCTGATCCAGATTTGGATCTGATTCGACCTTTCAGATTCAAAAACCCATGAGGTAGGATCAGCTAACTGTATTTGATTATATGTTGATCAATATTTCACAGTCCCATCGTGTCAGTGAAATGAGCAATCAATCCCAATCCAAATCAAGATATTCTAGGACCATTATAAAGACTCAAAACCATGCATATGCAGATTTACGTAACTGAAGGAAACAAAATCTTAATTCAACTAATTTGGGTCAGATATAAGAATCTTTTTCAACTGTTCTTCTCTATCTAAGGCCACGTCCTTCCTAAAATTTGTAAACTGCAATGACTTCCCTATTTTTACCCAAGTCCTTTTCAACCTTCTTGTTGTCCTTCTATAACCTTGAACTTGCACTTTATGACTCCTAACTAGTAGAGTAATTGGTTATCATAGCACATAACCAAACCATTTAGTTGACCATCCCTCGTCTTGTTGCCTTTGTGTGAAAGTGTGTCAAGGTGTAAATTGGTTATCATTGCACATGATCAAACCATTTAGTTGATCATCCCTCGTCTTGTTGCCTTTGTGTGAAAGTGTGTCAAGGTATGTAAAGGTATTTTGGTAGATAGATAATCAATAGTTCTATTCAGAAGAAAGGAAGGAGAAGATAATATAAAAATAACACAAAAAGTGGCACATCCACCCTTCAGCTACAGTAAAACTACAAACAACAATATATGTCCACCCTACGAATTCCGCTTTAAATTGCCCAGCTGCTACATCACTTACTTCCTTGTGCACCAATGAAGAAAAGATAATCAACGTGACATACTTTGATGATACGGGATGATCTCCAAGATTCATTCTAACCCTTGCCTCATTCTACTGAATTAATTGAGCATGATAGGGAGGTAACAACCCTGCTCAGCATAGAAATACCAATATTGTCATTTTGATGCTCTATGAATGGAACAGAAAACTATTTGAATTAACATATAATTGCTCTATGAATGGAACAGGAAACTATTTGACATAAGTTCAACCTACATATGTTTTCAGCTGCAGTGTAGTTCAAAATTGTTTAAGCACCACATCACCGTCCATTCTTATTCATGGTTGATGAGGAACCCGGGTAACAAAACCCTATTTGGGCTCGCTATAGGCCCACTGAAGTGTTAGATAACTCAAATCAAAAGCACTAGTGGCAATACAGTAAATATTTTGAGGTTTCAGACCAGTGGCAGAATTGTAAATAGGAAGAATCTTAAAAGGGTATTTGGGTAGACAAAATGAAAGGATAAATAATGAATTTTAATTAATGAGGAGGGGCAAACTAGGAAGAGGAAATAAAATAAGGCCAAGAAGGGTTAAAAGAAATAGGCAAGGGTACTTATGGAACTTGAGTTTTAAAAGGGTTACTCAAAAAGGAAAAGAAGAGGGATCGTCTTCTACCTTGATCCAACAGAACCAGTGGCGGAAGACACTCTCGATTTGGAGAAAATCACTCCCTCAATATAGGTTTGTTGAATCTAAATTTGTATGGCAAGGTTCCCAATACCAACCATCAATCTAACGAAATGGCACGCAACCAGTCAAAGAAATTTTCTGAAATAGCATATGGCAGTAAAAACAAAGATAACAGTGACCATTGACTTCAGGTGGGGATTTGGATCTCTGTAACAACGACTGAAAAGAGAAGTTACAAGAGAGATTGAGTTCCCTCTTGCTGAATAAGATCCAACACCAGAACATAGTGAACTGACAAGAAGAATAAGAGAAGAAAAAGAAAAAAAACCCGAGACAAATGGGAGAAAATCAGAGGAGAAGATAGAGGGATCTGCAGCTCATGGCAGTCAAAGGTATCAACTATTCAACTCAAAACTTTCACTCCAAAGATATCTATGAATCATTAATTACAGCATGTATTTAAAGACACAAAAAACCCATAATCCTAATCAAAATCCAAAACAGAGTTTGACTCTATCTTGGACTCAACACTGAAATAAACTCCAACTCTAACAACGACTCCATCAACAGCGATAAAAGGAAACATTACAAAATAACTCAAACTCAACTTCCTACTGAACCCAGTTGTTAACTAACTCCAACAAGATAAAATAAAGATTACAATTTAAATAAAGGGAGAGGGATTCCCACGCTGGCAGTGTGGGAAGGAATCTGCACACCAGACCAATCAATGTTCTGAAAAGGGTATCATCCATGTGGAGCCGCATTTTCAAAACAAATGAAATAAAATTAAAAAAAGACATGTGTAGAGTCCTCAATTTTGTGTGAGGGCGTGCGAAAGAATCTGCACACTAACAGTGTGCGGATCTCTTCCCCTTAAATAAATAACCCTAAATCCCTAATTAATCCAACGTCTAACTGAAGCAATGGTCCATCATTTAAGTAGCATAACTATAACTATAACTATAACTATATATATATATATATATATATATATATATATATATATATATAT
Organism: Telopea speciosissima; assembly: GCF_018873765.1. Taxonomy (NCBI): domain Eukaryota; kingdom Viridiplantae; phylum Streptophyta; class Magnoliopsida; order Proteales; family Proteaceae; genus Telopea; species Telopea speciosissima. Next base: position 64,389,480 of record NC_057921.1, on the reverse strand, counting down.
ATATATATATTAAAATAATATTTAAACAACACGAAGTCTTGGTTTCTGATAACTAACACCCACAGATAGATGCTATAAGTATGTTTGCTATCATCTTTTCCAGTCACACAGTTACTCAAGTCTAAGACAAAGTGCTTGGAGAAGCGGAAAGGAAAATGGTCATGGATGGGAAAAAAATTTAATTACGGATTCAATACCAAAGTTAACTTATTCTACAATCGGGAAATATATGCATTACAAGGTATGCTCAACTGTAATACATTACATTAAAAACCAATGTATGTAAATGAGTGTTGCATAGTTTGACAAACATAACATCACTATGTGTCGTACATCTAGCAACTCTTCACCGTGCAGCTGGTGGGGCACCTATTGGATTGCTAGCCATTACAAGAATACCTGTCATCCAAGTTCTGAAAGGAATTGGACATATAGGATCACCAAAACGTTCAGAAATTTCAGACTGAATGATCAATTGAAGTAACTAATTAAAGATATGAATCTATAAGCTGGTTGTGTGCATTTACTGTCCAGAAGTCTGCATCCTCCCCCTGGGCAAGGAGAGTAGTTACTCTCCACATGAGCTATAATACCTCTCTCTCTCTCTCTCTCTCTCTCTCTCTCTCTCTCACACACACACACACACACATGCAAAAGCAAAGCTTCAAGGTAGGTAGCTGACTTGGTGCCACCAAGCGCTATTATGGTTGTAACCACTATAATGCTTTTGATGTTTACATGAGGAAGAACAGTGGCAAAGTGCATTTTGAGCAATAAAATGACTTCTGAAATCTTGGATTTTCACAGATTCTCAACCTATGTTTCGTTTAAGTAAAGATCTATGTTTACTCCTGTGTTGGACAGTGAATCTAGAACACTGGAGTCTGCCAAAAAGGATCTGATTTGAGAGGGGGAGACTTTGTTATTCTTGAGGAAGGATACTGTTTCAATAGCCGATGAAGTCACACCTTCTCTCCTGGCATCACAGGAGAGAGAGAGAGAGATTCAAGTGTGGTATGAGTGGGGCCGGAGCCTCTGATAATAGTGTGAGGGAGGAGAGGGGGTGCAGAGCACCAGTTTAACTGCACGGTTCATGAGCCCGACCCCAAGTCATTGAGACAAGGCCTGGAGAGTCTTGACTACCAGCGAATTACATAAGAACGGAAAAAAATTATCGGAATAGATAGATGCCATTCGTGCACTGGGATAAATATCCGAAGCCAACCAATAGATTATATCCTTCTCCGCAATTAGACCAAAAAAATCAAAGGAAACAAGAGGTGAATTCCATACTGAGCTAAAAAAGGGAACACACTAAGAGTACAAGCACTACAAACACAGATAATTCCGTTGATGACATAGATTTAGTTGCAATTCAAAATCTTCTCAAACCATCAAAAGATTTTACTTTAGGGCGATCTTTCAATCTTATTTTTGAAATGCCACCAAACCATGCTAAAATTCAAAGCCCATCTCCAATCAAAATGAAAAGTGGTTTTCAGTCCAGCACTGAGATCTCTCTAGTTCCACGGTCAACTCAACTGCTGTAACCAGACAAATCTTATAAATATCACAAAATCTACCGAAAGCTCGGAAAAACTTCAGTTGGATCCACTGAGTACAGTTCAGACGCAAATATCAAACAAACTAATTTCTTTGTAACGACAATCAAACTATGAAACGAACGCACCAGCTAGCTGCGTAATCCACTCAAACATCACAACTAAGAAAACTCAGTCTCCCAACACAGATCTACGAATTCAACCATTTGTTCAAAAAAAAAACACAAAATAAAAACAAAAGACATATTACTGCAATTATAAATCTTTCAAACCACTAACCTTAAGTAGTCACCATCCATCTACTTTCTGGCTTTCAGTCAAATCCAGAAGAGGAAAAACGAAACCCTATATAAGCTAAACAGAAAGGGAAAATGAAAGTAAAGATTCAAGATTTACAGAATTTTGACGGTCAGGTCTGGAGAAAAACGAAGTTAGAGAAAAGAATAGAAATGGCGAGACAAAACATCAAATAAAGTAATGGGAGATAAGGAGATAGAGAGACATGGAGTGTCTGAACTCTGAAGCGGAGAAAAATGAAGATGTCTGATACAGTCTGATAGATGTTTATGATTTTTAATATTAAAAAAAAAATGATAAATGATTTATTAAACAAATAATTTTTTATTTTTTTATTTGAAGGGAAGAAACTAAATATAACCTATGGTCTACGCAATTTCTTTACAGTGTCTTACGCTATTTCTTTCGAGTCGTGACTCGTCGTTGTGTTATAAAATCTCAAAATTACCCTAATCATAAACAGTTAATCACTTAATTGGCCATCACGAAGTGAAATGAAATCACCAATTCTTTACGACAGGTCAAACGACCATCGCACGGATCTCCAAGTAGATAGTATAACTATTGGGGTTATGAGTTATGCCACTTGGGAAGATTCTCTCCTCTAGTGATATCATAAACAATTATCGATGGTAGTAATTTTAGAAGAGAAAGTCATCTGAGGCATGGGGAGTGCACCAATGAGATGTGATAAAATAGTATCTTACATACGAGGATAGCAATGTCATTTCATATGAAGAGGAGACAGACCCTACCTTGGCGGCTGCTCAGATAACCTTTTCCCTAGATTTAGTCATCAATTCATTTTGTTATACCCTTATATCAAGAAAGTTTGTTCATCGTATGGTATCATTCAAGATGTGTTCTACACCACTACTTAGGTCTTTGAGGGCTTGAAGTAGAGAATTAATCAAGCCGCAACCCCTCCAAATATATATTAATCAATGTTGTGAAGTGAGAAATCGTAACCTTCTTTTGATAGTCTCTTATTTATTTCCAAATGTTATTTTTTAAGTCATTAAGTGAAAAATGTAGCAGTGCTGTTCCTTTAACCTCTATTTGCAATCACCTTCAAATCTCCCGTTGGACTCCCCCATCTCAAGGTTATTATAAAATCAATTGCGATGCATCATTTATCTCTGATAGAACCTTGTGAGGATTGGGATTTATTGTTTGTGACCATCATGGGACTCCTTCAGCTGTTGTCTCGGAGCCTATGTTCTTCGTTTCACCTTTAATGGGAGAGTTGTTGGTGATTAGAGTTGGTCTCCTCCATGCTTTTGGCGACTGCATCGATAACATTGTTATTGAATCAAATTGCTCAGAAGCTGTTAAGTTCACTATTCTTGGTGACCATCCTCCTCCAAGCGCCGCTCCTCTGATTCAGGATATTAATTGTCTTTGTGCTTGCTTTCAATCTTTTTCTGTTTTGTATATTCCAAGAGAGTTAAATAGTGTAGCTAACTCTCTGGCTTGGAAGGCCCCCCTCCTTAGCAAGTAGGATGGTTTGGCCAAATTCCTCTACTTGGATCTAGGAGCTCTACCTCCATGATCCCTTATCTTGTTCTCAGTCTTCTCAATAGATGATCTTTTATCCAAAAAAATAAAGTTTACAAATTTTTTTTCTCTAAAATTGTCATTGTCTAGCATGTTTTTGTCGAGCACACATGAAATGGCAAGGTTTTACCCTCATTAGAAAATGGCTTATACTAGAAGGGCAAAAAGGTAACATTACAATTTCTTCACCAAACCTGATAACAACAAGATATTTTCATATATAAAGCGTCATTGAGATGATATATTTGATTGTTAGTTAAACTGCTCTTGTTATCAACCATTGTGTTAGAAATATCTTTTGCAATTGTCATTAGTTCTATCTTATTGATTATGAGCCAATTTACCAATGATAATTGATGGACACCATCCTGATTTTAACCACTAGTTTGTTGGTGATTTGATAATATTGTAATCTAAAATTTAATTCGGACAAGCTGAAGTTGGCAAATGATCAAACAATGTGTTGTTATAAAATTAGTCGCCCAACTTATATTATAATATGGGCTATTCAATCATGCCTCAAATTAATGGAATCATAATCCCAAATAAGGTTATATGACACTAGAATAAGGCACATTACTACACATGTAATTCTAATTGAATAGGTTATTTGGCAAACAATTCTTGAGTTATGCATAAGAAAAATGGGTTTGCAGCCAAAGGCTATAATTGTTATGTATATATTTTTTTCCTTGTCCTCATGTTATAAGATAAGTTAACTAAATTAGGGGAGTACTTGATGACATCTCAATCGACTATTTTGATTAATAACATAAAAAATTAGATTTGGATCATTTATCAATTTAGTGTTTGATTTTTTTAATATTAAATAACTATAATCTTACCGTATATGATTTTTCATATCTACCTTATATGTTCATATTAATCACTGACTAGGATAATTGATCCTTAATTCATTCTTTCCTATCTAACAGCCTAATCATAACCCTTGTAAATCTTGTATATATTTGACCATTTACATTAATAAAAGACACATAAAAATTCACATCCAATCTCTTACCATATGCTTAACATGGTATCAGAGCCAGATTCCGATCCTGGGACTTGTGGGTTATGGGCCCATCATGCTTTCGCTAGGGTAAGAGATTGAATGTGAATTTTTGTGTTTCTTCTATTGATGTAAAGAGTCAAATATATACAAGATTTACAAGGGCCAATCACCCCAATTACTCCTATGGTTAGGCTGTTAGATAGGAAAGAATGAATTAAGGATCAATTATCCTAGTCAGTGATTGATATGAACATATAAGGTAGATATGCAAAATCATATACAGTAAGATATAATTTTTAAGATTTATAATGATATATAAAAACCATTAAAGGATAGGAAACACTTGTCGTTTAAATGATCTTAATATGCAATTGTTTATTTTGATTCACATGGTTGAGCAATGTGATTCTATTGTATACATCTCATTTTATCACTTCCCCCCCCCCCACGATGATGACCCTAGGATGGCCACAGTCTCAATCTCTCTCTCTCTCAAGGAATTCAGCTTATGTGAAAAAGACCAAAACACCCCACATGCTTATTATTGATAATATGATTTTTAGAGCCATATTCTACATGATGATAAGTATTTTTAACATTAAAAACCCGAACATTAGATAATGGTGCAAGAATGGCGCAAATCAGCCATCAATTCCCCCACATTGCTAAGCAAGCACCACTGCTTGTTGCACTTTTTCAGCAACTTTTTTGGTCAAATCTATTCCTGGTGTGGGGTTGTGCTCGAAAAGACATTTCCAATGTTATATCGCACGTCAAAATTGGATTTACTAATCACAAATTATGGCCATCGGAACATTGGGCTATTGTCCATCCATTTTGCCCTCTATGGATCCCCGGGGAGGTACATGTGGATTCGCATGATCCTTTTTGCAACAATAGTCCCATATTGGGCAAAATTTGGTCATTTCCCTTTATGGAATTGTTAAAAATAGCCCCCATCCTCTTTACAAGGACACACCCAAGAAAAATCTAAGTTTTGGGGGTGAAGGATCCACCAACGGGTCTGAAAATTAGGGAAAACTCCTTGGGCAAAAAGCCCTTATCCATATTTGAGAATTCTCCAAGAAACAGAGAAGTGTATCTCCTCTCCTCGAGCCGAGAGATAAAAAGGCAGGGGTTTGGAGCAAAGGAATCTTTTCCTTTCAACCCTATTCAAGGGTAATATAATTTTTTTATTTCTTATAGTGTAATGTAGTATAATGTAATATGGCATAACATAACGTAATGTAATGTAGATGTATCATTGTGATGATATCTTGGATTGAGAATTAAATTGTTCATGCAATGCATCAACTACTATGGTAGAACAATCTTTTGTATTTATTATTAGTTCTATCTTACTAAATGTGATTCAATTAACCAATGCTAATTGTTAGACAGCATTCCTAATTTTCAACCACTAGTTTGTTGATGATTTGATAATGTCATAACAACGCAAACAAATTAATACTGAGATTAGCAAATGATCAGTAAGTGTTTTATTATAAAAATAGTCACTTAGTTGATATTATAGTGTTGTTATTTAATCATGTCTTAAATTAATTAAACGAGAATCCCAAATAAGATTAAATGACAACAGAATAAAACACATATGGTATGTGTAATTCTAATTGAATAGATTGTTTTGCAACCAAGTCTTGAGTGATGCCTATGAAAAATGGTTTCGCAACCAAAGACTATAATCCCATAAAAAAAAAAACAAAAAAAAAACAAAGGCTATAATTGTTATATATATTTTTTTAGCACTTGATGACATCTTAATCAACTATTTTTTTCAACAATATAAATAGTTAGGTTCGGATCTATTACCAATTCATTGAATTTTTTTTCTTCTTAAGCAACAATAATCTTCATGGTATATGAAAACCTATAAAGAATAGGAAACACTTTTTTTATATGATCTTAATATGGAATTGCTTGTTTTGATTCACATGGTAGAGCAATGTGACAAATTCATTAGTAATATGGCTACGATACTCTCATAATTGACCGCATATCAATTTGTGTGGGTCATCTCAATTGCATGGCCAACCATTTTATGAGCTTCTCTTGCTCAGTTCTTTTCTGTTTTATAAAAATGTTTGTCATCCAACTAGTTTCGAAAATTTGACCTTTCAATAATATTTAAGGTTTTATTTTACTCAGTGGCTTGTTCTATGTAAGAAGATGTAGGATAATTTGGCGGCTAAGAAAACCTTACCTCGGCAGCTAAGATGCCAGCACTCATGTACCCCTTAAGGCCCAGAGAGCGAGAGAGAGAGTCTTGTTGTAAGACAACAAGATTTTAATCATACTTTTTTATCATTAACACTGTCGAGGGTAAATTATGTAATTGAATGACATAATGATAAGTCACAATTTTCAACTTATGTTGAAAATATCTTTTTACACTCTTTTTTTTCGTAGAAACCTTTTTACACTGGACTTGAATAATTTTTTCTTGTCATTGAAAATGACATAATGATAAGTCATTTTCAATTTATTTTAAAAATACATTTTTACCCTTGACTTAAACAACTTTTTAGATTAAGACAAGGGGCAATCAAAACAAAACCACAACTTATAACTACACAAATAGAGGAAAAAGGTCCAGCATGCCACCCGCATGCCGAATGCTAGCGAACGTTATGTCTCTCTCTTTCGCCCTTTGTTATGACCCCTACCCCTCCTATATGATGTCACGTCCTGTGTCCTCATTGGTGCCTTCACGATTTTAACCTTACTTTTTGCCCTTTTAGATTACACAATTATTTTTCTTCAAGGGTAAATTATGTAATTTTGCATGGACAATGACAACTATTGAAAATGACATAATTATAAGTCATTTTCAACTTATTTTAAAAATACCTTTTTACCCTTGACTTGAATAACTTTTGTTGTCATTGAAAATGACATAATGATATGTCACTTTCAACTTATTTTGAAAACTCCTTTTTACCCTTGACTTTAATAACTTTTTAGAATAAGATAAGAGGCAATCAAAAGAATGCTACAACTTATAACTACACACGCACACAGGAAAAAGGTCGGGCACGCCACCCACATGCCAAATGCTAGATCGCGTTGAGTCTATCTCTATGCTTCCCCCTTTCTAATGACCTTATGACCCCCACCCCTCCTGTATTATCTTGTCCTGCACACCCATTGGTGCCCTTCAACTAGCATGCCGCACGTCGACGGTTCTAGATTATTATTATTATTGTTATTATTATTATTTATATAGATACACACACATGTACTATCCCCTCTAATATATATATAATCATAATGCATCATTGCAATGATATCTTCGATTGATAATTAAACTGCCTATGCATCAACCATTATGTTAGAATAATTTTCTGTATTTATTATTTGCTCTATCTTACTAAATGGGAGACAATGAATCAATTATACTAATTGTTGGACACCATTCCTAATTTTCGACCACTAATTGTAGACGATTTGATAATGTCATAATCTGAAATTCAATGCACACAAGCGGAGATTAGAAAAGGATCAGATAGTATTAAACAAAATATAATTGTCTAGTAGATATTGTAGCATTGGCAATTTAATCACGCATTCACGCCTCAAATTAATTAAATCAAAATGCCACATAAGGTTGAATGGCAATCGAATAAAGCACATATGGTACTACACATGTAATTCTAATTGAATAGGTTGTTTTGCAACTAGGACTTGAGCGATGCATAGGAAAATTGTTTGCAACCAAAGACTATAATTGTTATCTTTTTTTTTTTCTTTTCTTGATCTTATGTTATAATTTAAGTTAATTAAAGTAGGGAGTTACTTCAATCAACTATTTTGATCAATAAAATAGATAGTTAGATTTGGGTCCTTTACCAATTCAATGCTTGATTTATTTATTTATTTATTTTTTTGAAATCTTAAGCAAAAATAAACTTTAAGAGATGATGATATATGAAAACTAGTAAAGAATAGGAAACATTTTTTTTTTCTATATGACCTTAATCTGGAACTGCTTGTTTTTAGTCACGTGGTAGAACAATGTGACAAATTCATTTGTACATGGATACTGGATACAACACCCTCATAAGTGGCCACATTTCTACTTTGAGGGCCATCTCAATTGCATGGCCAACCATTTTATGAACTTCTCTTCTCTAGTACTCTCCCTTTTTAAAAATGTTCACCATCCAACCATTTTTGAAGATCCAACATTTCAATAATTTGTAATGCTTTAATTTACTATGTGGCTTGCAAGGTTGATTTGGGAAAAACTTCAAGACATTAGGGCGAGTAACGCTTGCACTAAATTTGTTTTCACATACACATGCTAAACAGATCGAGTCGTGTGATGTTCTTACTTTATGTTTGCTTTATATTTTCATTGTTTTGAGAAAAATGTTCTTATACTTTTGTGTTGGTTGATTGAGCACAACTTGGTTGAGCGCTTCGCTTCGACCCGAAACGTGTGTTGTCTACTCATTTACAAAAGGGTGGTCGCAAATCAGGCTGAGCCTCCTCATTTGTGCCCGACCCTCTCTTAAAGCAAGTTAGTAGACTGCCAATGTGCAATCGATGTGTGGTGATCGATGTCATCTGAAGTAAATAGCAATATACAAAGCTTGCTTCCTCTTCGGTTTACCTTTAAAATAAAGTGTCGTCTCCCCAACCTCCAATCGAGTTAGAACAAAGTACTAACCTCACTATAATTGCAGTTGCCCCCCCCCCCCTTATAGTTTGCCTCAAAACCAAAGGGAATAGCAAAATAAAGAACATTTCGTTGTGAATGAAGTTTACGTTCCGTAGACTGAACTTCACGGTTATGGATACGAGTTCCAAAAGCTCCATCAAGTGGAAGAGGTAGTTGTAGCATGAGAAGCAGAGAAGCACCCCTAAACCCTTGATTTGAAGGGTCGGTTGGGGCTGTTTCATCTTGGAACCTAATTTTCATTACCTAGATTGCAGCATACAATCTTAAAGTGAGTGACCTTTGGCATGATTCAACTTCACCGTTTTCTTATAACATCTTCAAGTTCATGTGTGTTGCACTGGACGAATTCATGACATTTCGTGAAGCACTATTGTGGAGTACAATGTGTTTGTTAACTTTTTGATAGTCTATCTATCGCATCATTGCTACTTCTTACAAGAATTAGATTATACAAATGAGTTTCCCTTCGAATTTTTTTTGAACTAATCAAGTCAAGGTGGAGTGTTGAAGACCGAAGAGGGCCGAGTTATGTTAAGATCACATCCTACGCACCGACACACGTGCTTCTAGACGCATTGTGTGACTCAACCATGAATCCCGAGTCGAGTTCAGATCTGCTACCCACATGGAGACGGGTGGGGACAAATCTGAACCCTCCATGGGGGTATGGGACCCATACTCCATGGAGGGGTCAGATCTGTCCCCACCCGTCCCCATGTGGGTAGCTGATCTAGATTCGAATCCCCACTCCCCCAGGTGCCAACGGGTGACGTGGATTTCTATTCCACCGGCAGATAGTGTATAGATGGGACTCACAGCCCCACCTTCTTGCATTGCTTTGCTTTGCTTCATGCTATCGACCCACAGGCATGACTAGGCGACCAGCCGCATAAAGCCGTGCGATACATGGGTTTATAGAATGGAAAAAAATATCTTACTCTTTATTAAATAAAAAAATTAACAAAAATTAAAAATAATATGGAAAGAATAGACTTTAGGATGGAATAGAGATTAGACAGATAGATATACAAAGTATTGTTTAACAATTTTTCTTAATCAAATCGATTTTGTATTTTTTTATTGAATAATTATAAATATAAAATTTTAATTGAGAATGGCATTCAAAAAAAGAAAAAAAACTTAAATGAAACATGCAACATCAGAGGAGGAAGACTCGTGGCAAACACTAATTTGTTTAATATATGGTAAGATGTCCTTTAACCAATTGCGGCTTGTCGTCTCCATTCTATGTTCACATTTCAATGGAAGTGTTTGAATGACACCTCTATACGTATATTTATCTTTCTTTAGTTGTCCATTATCTTATTTTTAAAAGTTATTCAAGATATGAGTGTAAAAAGATTTTAAAAAATAATTTAAAAGTGACATATTATTCTCTCATTATCAAAAGATGTTGTCTGTCATGCAATTTTTTGAGTATACATGTGATGACAATGTTACATCCATTGGAAACAAATTATGTGTCATACTATAAAGATAAAAAAGTAAAGTTACATATTATTTGACACGTTGAACACATACTATAAAGATAAAAAGTAAAGTTACATATTATTTGACACTTTGAGGGACTGTTAATATGGAAATTCCATTTCAATTTAAATGTAGTAATTGATGAACTCATAATTATTTGAAACATTGCGTGTGTGTGTGTGTGTGTTTTCTCGATGGGCAAATTTTAGTGTAGCCCATGATATTCAACATATTGTCATAGCGCATATTAAATTTTTTTATTGTAATGAAATAGAGAGAGAATGCAAGGTGTCAATTGGTTGATATGATTTGAACTAGCTCTGGGCCTAGTATTGCACCAATTTGAAACCAACCGATTAAGGTTTCAGTTTATGTTCATCTCACGGTACCCTGTGAGAGGGCATAGGAAACACCACCAAGTAGAGATCTTTTTCCTCTTTTTTTTATATATATTTGTAATCGGGTTACTATCATGTTAGGTTCAGTCTAATTTTAGATTGAACCTTGGGGGTGGCCATTTGAGCTTTACTTGTCTATAAAATTTGAGTCCCCTCTGATTTGATTTGCCACATGGCAAACACATAGGTTGCATAGGAGGCATTCCTAAGTGGAATCTAAAAGGGAACCATTTCTCATTTAATAATTATATGGCATGAATCTTTCACATTGACTTTAGTCTTTATAATTCAAGTGACATTGTTAGGTAGGGGGTGCAAGTTTGGCCTTGTTGGCTTGAGCATGCCCTAAGCCCAAACAAGGCCTAGGCTGAGATATCTCAATCCTGAGGGCGGGTCAGGGTTGAGAATTTTAGGCTTTGAGTCAGGGCTGGGTTGGGCCAAGGTTGAGGCCTCAGGCTGAACTCGACCTGTTCTCTGTCTTCGATAGCTATTATATCAAGATAAAGTAGGTGGTAGTTCAAGTTCAACACAATAAAACCTAACACATCCATCTTCATCAAGAATTGTACCAATATCAAAGCCTTTTACTTGTATATACTTCTTCCATGTAGCTAAGATTCTTGTTGGACCACAAAGAGTCCAAGTTCCTTGCAGGTTGGCATACTTTCTAAACAAGGGCCATCTAGTGTCAGTCTAGGCCGACCCTGACTTAAGGCCAAGGTTGGATTTTTCAAGTCCTAAATCAGGGTCAGGTTGGGCCTAGGCCCAACCCAACCCTGTTGCAACCCTAGATCTTGCCATTACACTTGCTATGGTCGTGCTTTCATGCCATGCAGCAGATGTTGATGACTATGGATCGATCCATGTGACTGTGGAATCCACGCCAATATCTTTGGTGAAGAGATTAAAAGTTCGTACACAATTACTTGAAAATACAAGATTACCACTACCATTTTAGTGGGATCCAATGGGGTTTTTTTTTTTTTTTTTTTTGGGGGGGGGGGGGGGTGTGGTGTGGGATTCTTTGAACTATTGGAGTAGGATACACAAACATTTTTGTGTCTATGTCTCTCCTCCTAATACAAAATGATTTTGTTGCACTCCTATGGAAGATACTATTTTGTCACATCTTATTGATGAGCTCATCTATGTCGCTTGCTTAGTGAACCCTCTCCCATAAAATTAAAAAAAATATATATTTTCAAAAATTTTCCTTTATTGGAGGCCGAAGAGAAGGAAGAATCTCTTTAAATAAGTGAAGTGACCACTAATCGGGGATCTTTATCCTCTCAATTACATTGCCCGTACTTGATGTCAAATATATCTAATAGAGGAGGCAGAAATGATTATCCTATCCCTGCCCAAACACATTGCCCGAGATGGGGTCCATATGGGATTTACCTCCCTCTATTAGATATACTTAATGTCAAGTAAGGCCAATGTAATTGAGAGGATAAAATTTCCTTAACTGGACACTTGGATGATCATCATTACATTTTCACCTTTATTGACAAAGTTAAAGCTACCCTTATTAAACAAAAACAAAAAAAAAAGGGAAACTCGGTCATTTAAAATAAAAAATAACTTTTTAAGGCAATTATTCTACTTGTGGTGGGCTAAAAGTTTAAACTATGAAAGTGGTCTGGAGTCTTATCACATGATCTCACCAGTCACCACCCTTGGTTACCGAGGTGACAAATTGTGACAATAAGGGTGGTCATTTACCGAGCCATGGGAAAATAAATTGGCCTATTCAATATCGATTCCTCAAACCATGCCCCCACATCGATAATCTGCAAAACCCTTGCCAAAAAACAATAAAACATAAGGGATACTGTATATATAAATGCATAAGGGGAAAAAAAAGTCACTAGATTGTGTGGAGCTTGCACCTAGACATAAGAAGGGAAAAATGATCGCCCTGCCTCGTAAAATGAAAATCCTACATTTGTTGGATGCTCTCACATTGGTGTAGGAGCTAAGTAGTTTGACAACAAACCCCCTCCCTATATACATAATTATGGAAAAATGTTTTGTTTTTTTAAATCGTTTTCTACCATTATACCTAAAATGAAGATGACCCAATTAGGAATCAGTTAGGTTCAATTAAGATTTAATCGGTTTTATTGGTTTGGTTTAGGATTTGACATAACTTATTTCGATTTTTCAAATTGCACACCCCCTCACATATGTCATGCGATCATGCCTTTCACCTTTTTGTTAAATTTCCCTTATTTAGCCGAAACTGCACTTGCACAGAGTAGGGAACCTCTCCCATAATCCACAATCAAAAGAGATCGCATATGAATCATTATCATCTACGATTCCTTGACCGGAGCGATTCCCTATTGCCTCTCACAAGAGGGGGGTGAGACCCACCTGAGACATCTGACCGAACACTCTGCTTGAATGGGATCCACCCTCCTCTTGTGAGAGGCATTAGGAAACTGCATACAATAAAAATTCGATTGCATCTACAAAGCATAAAAGGCCATAAGGGTAGCAACTGAACAATATACGTGGAAGGGAACGAGCGATACGTTCGAAGCGAAAATTTCCACATCAGGGGCGTAGGCACGCCGCACGTGTGATTTAATTTATCCCTATTTCGGGACTTATTTTTTCCGGTAAATATTTTAGGTCGTTGAGGGCTGCAATTGCTACTTGTGGAGTTGCGGGTTGAATGCAATTGTTTCCATTATTTTATCTTTTGAAAATGTTAACAAGGATTGCGGATTCATAAGTCGTAAGTCATAACGCCAATTTTCTCTCTACGAAATGATGTGATCTTCCGTTTTCAATCACGATTTTTAAATGACACGTGTCCATAGCTCGACCCTCCTTCAGACTCGGTGTATAAAAACCAGTAACTAACGTGGATTTTTTCCCGCTTTTGGGAAAGGAAGTAAAAAAAAAAGCGCATTAATTTGCATGAAAAGGATTTCTGTTATCCATTCTCACTCTTTCATGAACACACATACAAGCAAATCAGTAGGAGAGGGAGAGAAAAGGGAAGTGAGAAGTTAAATTTAGATGAAAGATTGTGCGTATTTCATTGTGAAATCTGAACAAATTTAGATTAATTTTGCTTTCAAAGAGTTGATGTTGTAGTCGCCGGAGCAATGGCAGTCGGTGCGGTTCTTCCGAGCCGTAATTTCGGTTATTTTCTTGGTTCAGGTATCGATCTTCAACTCTAAATCTGATATATACTTTATCCAATATTCTGTTATTGTCTTTGATTTTTGAGGTTATTTTATCTTATTTTTGGATTGGGGATGGATGGTTGTAATGGAAGAGTGGTTTGAGCTAGATTTATTTTTTACATTTTGTGTTTCCATCGATCAATTGTGCTCATTCTGATTTTCTTTACCTTTTTCTCTGTTTGAAATCGGTTTGAATCTGCTGATGCACGGGTTTCGATTCTTGCTTTGGTCTTTCTCTGCTGAAGGAGAGAAGTGCAGTCATAGGACCTTTCTGTAGTTTTTTAAATTAGTTTGAGCTAATTTTGTAACTGCATACAGTTACTTTCGTTGAATTATATGCTTAAAGCTGCCCATTGTGTTGGAAGGAGTGTTTACGGAAGTGTCATGACTCTGATTTCGTCACTGGGAGTATAGATGTTCTGTAGAGGATTCTGTATAATTTTAGTCATGTTCTCTGTTTCCTTGTTAAATATATTATTGTGTATGAACTGGTTAATGTTTCAATGTTTTTTAATTTTTAATTTTTTGGGGGTGGGGTGGGGCAGGGCAGGGCGGTGGGAATGAAACTGATTTGCTTATGCATGCATGTGATCTTAACTTATCTGAAATGGTTTGGAAGGTTGTGTGGACTAAAGATGTAAGGTTTAATCCAAAAGTGGGATTAGATCCACATAGAAACATCCGTTTTTTCTCTGTTTAATGCTTCAAATAATGAGACACTGAATGATAGTATGTATTCAGGAATTTAGTCTCCTTTTTTAGGCCCAAGCTCTTGTGATAATTTTCTCTGATGTTTTGTGCATAGTGTGTCATTTTTCACTCTACTCCGTCTTTCTGTAAATGATGAAGATGTTAAGTGCCCAGGATCTTGTTCTGATTCTATTATGGATTCTATCACTCACTCCCAATATCTTCTTGACCAGATTTTAGCATTTCATGTACTAATGAAGGTTAAAATATCTTTAATAGACACTGGATTTTGGATGGAGCCAGTTCTTGTACGTAATAGAATAATGATTAATGTTCTTTGGTGCAATTTTTCCACCCCCCCCCCCCACGATCAAAACAAAAAGAGAAATTAATTGGAGATCAAAGAATTTAGGCAGAAAAAACTTCTATGCATCAAACCTAATAGTGAGCTAAACTTATGTTCCAGTTATATAGTATTTCTTTTTCTTTTCTTGACCTTTCCTATTGTCGAAATTGACAGCATGGATTTTACTACAAAGTTTATGAAATTCCTCTGTCAACTTGAGCAAGGTTTACTGGTACATGAAGTCTAAATTTGGACCTTTGTTCTTTTGAAAATACATTCTTTTAATGTAGGAAAGAAATGTTTATCATTTTTCTTTTACTGATTCTAGCATAGCTATTGGCTACCCTCTCCAACTCCCCTCAACCCAAAAAAAAAAGAAAGAAAAGATAATCATCTGTGATATGTTAATAGGGATTGAGCCTGAGACATACTGTATAATGGGATTGCAAGAGGTATTTTGTCCAACATACAGAATAATGGAGGTTCTGTGAAAAAAAAAAACTCTTGTATTATGCATTTGAATCGCAGTTCAACTAGCTAGTATCTTCTATCACTTTTTTTCTATGACATTTTGGCTTTAGACAGCCTGAAATGGACAATGACTGTAATTTCTGGTGTTTGTCCACTCTACTGTACTGCTAACTGCAGAGCTAGTTCAAGCTGGTCCAGTGTTAGGAGGTGTTTAACTCCAGTATCTTTCATGTTGCAGCTTTTGTATAAGGATGCAGAACAGCTCCCCATTTCATCTGTCCATTTATTTTCATGTTGAACTTAACGTTCTGCTTGGATAACAGCTTGCTAGAATGTTAATATTCAGCACTAAGCAGTAAGGTAGATTGTCCTTGTTGTGTGCATGCACAGGTAGATGGAGCATGCTTTAATGCCTACTCTTGTTATTAATGATCCAGCAGTTTCCTCTTGTGGATATGGATGTACACTTATTCTGCAACACTACTGTTTGCTTTTGGCTTCAGTGTGCCTGAACACATCTAACTTGTGTATTTATTTTTTGGTACTTTCTCCACTTTGACACTTCTGATGGTCTCTTTTGCTACTTAGTAATTTAATAATCACTGCAGGAAAAGTATTTCAAACAGAGCAGGCTGGTACACGTCAAAGGGGAGAGCATCAAGGTGTTTGTGGTGCGAGATATGCACGGGGAAACATTTTCAACAAAAAATCACCTATTCTAAGGAAATGCTGTTCCTACATGTCTAGAAACTTGTATAGTCCAATGATTCATCTTATTGGTCCTTCAGACATGAAAACTGGAAAACGAATGACAGGAACCCTTGGTGAAGTAGAGCATCTTCATTCATACCCACCATTTGCTGAAAATCTTCATGCATTAAATCTTAAGCAAAGAATTCAAATAAGATGCAAGTGTTTTATTTCTTCATATCCCCCTGATGGCAGTTCAGTTCAGCCCAGAAAGCTGCATAAATTTGGTTTATATAATGGGCACGTCCAACACTCTGAGTTTCATATAGCATCTAGGACACGTGCTGAATATAAATCAGAAGAGTATGACATAGCAGGGGCGAAACTGGACTCACTGAGCTCTTCAGAAGTGCCGAATGAAGCTGCTTTAGTGGAAGGGAGTGTGCAAAATTTTTCTTGGCGGGAGAAATTTCCAAAGCGTTGGGTGATCGTACTACTTTGTTTTTCTGCATTTCTGCTCTGCAACATGGATCGTGTAAGTGCTGATCTCCTTTTATAGTGATGTTTGGACCATCCCAAAATTTATGGACTCCTTGGCACTAAACAATATAAATTCTGTGCAGGTCAACATGAGCATTGCCATACTTCCAATGTCACAGGAGTTCAACTGGAATTCTGCAACTGTTGGTCTAATTCAGTCTTCTTTTTTCTGGGGTTACCTACTGACTCAGGTTTGCCTTGAATATTGGCTCCTTAACAATAACATGAGTAGCAGTGTTAATATCTGGTTGTGAAAATGGAAAAACCCAAATGTGGAGTTCTACACCCTAAAAGTGAGAGTATTATGAAAATGGCATGTTCCACCAAAAGAGTTCACATGTGTTTTGTTTTAGGTGGTCCCACCCTAGCATTATTGTGATTTACCCCAAAGTTCTTGTTTGGGATGCTACAAAAGACAGTCTCGGTCAGTCTATGCAAACTGTATAATTGGATGCCCGCACATAAACGGACATGAAAAAATGTGGCAAGAACAATAGTTTGACAACAACTTTAGACAGATCGGACCTGGCCATTGGCAGTCAGACAGTTGACTGTCTGAACAGTGTGGGTAAGTAGGAAAATAAAAATTCAAAACATATATTAAAAGATTCATTCTTATATCTCATCGAGTGTAGCTTGGTGTTAGGATCGTTTGTTACTTGGGAGGTCTTGGGATTCAAATCCTGTGCAATGCACCTCAAGAGGCATTTTCAAACCTTAAAAAAGATTTGTACACTGTAACAGTGGTCTATGAAGAGGTCCGAATGTCTGGTCTGAATGATCTATAGGCAGTACAACTGTTTGAACGAGAAAATCTGTTGACCAGTCAATGGTTATTATGTTGGTAAAAGTCATGACGTAAGACTATTGTTCAGGCCCACTGAATGGTCTTTCTGCCTGGTGCAAAATGTCCATGAAAACACCAGGTAGGTAGATACTTAGTATTAATAGGATTTGTGATTTCATTTTTTAATGTTAGACACCTGCTATTCTTAGAAGACAATGTTGACCAAATTATGGACCAATTTTTTAAAACCTGACCTGGGCACAGAACTGGAAAGGCCTCAGGTCAGTCTGAGCTGGCTCATATGTTGTATAAACTAAATGCACATAGTAAATTAAAGTAATCTTACTTTTCGACTCACTAAATTCTGTGGTTAATGAGATTTGTGTGTCGGTGGTTTGGAAAGACTACTAATATGCTATAAACTTATAGTTAATCATACTGCTCACCAATTATCTCCCATTAAATGTTGATTAAACTTCCTATAAAAGAGCTGAAGATGTCAAAATTTGAATACTATTAAATCTACAATCCATTAAATTAAGGAAAGTTTTTAAACCTTTGAAAATGCGACCTCTATTAATGAGAGCTAATTAATAATGAAAAAGTTGCTAATTAATACCCATCAATCAGAAGGACTAATCAAAAGCTCCTAATCAAGAAGTCAAAAGCATAGTCCCTCCCCCCCCCTAACGTGGTCCTAATAGTTCTAGCTGGGTCTAAGAGAACTGTTCAAATAGAGGCAAACTCAAATCACGACAGTTGACAATCCTACCAGTCAACACTGCAGCAGACTACTAAAATGTCAATTTTTTTGTAGGCCGGACATGCTATATACTTGTGTAGGAACCTGAAACCTAATCATGATGCAAGAAAACAAACACAACAGAAAGAAAAACAATCACACAGACGCAACATAAAGATTTACATTGTTTGGCAAGATTGCCTACATTTACAATGAGACGAGAACTGCTTCAGTGCTTCACTAACAATGGAGAATAGAGTTACAGCCACTCGTCCTCATGCCTCCTCTTTTTCAGAGAATTCCCTCACTACAAATTATAGCGAAAAATATATTGGTACAGTGTACCAAAATCCCATATAACCCTAATTTTTTTCCCCTCAGGCCCTTCGGGCCCTACGGGCTTTTAACACCGTTCGGAATCTGCCCACAAACCCCTGTGACAGAATATAAGACATCCTACCCTCAACAACTTGTTATTTTTTCTTCTTGTCTATGATTATCGTTCTTTCAAAATATCTTTACGATTGGAATATCTAAATCATATAATGTGTTATATCTAACTGCATTTTCCCCCTGAATGCTGAATAGATTGTTGGAGGTATATGGGCGGATAAGGTTGGCGGAAAGCTTGTACTAGGTTTCGGGGTGGTTTGGTGGTCTATTGCAACAATTCTAACACCTATAGCTGCAAAACTTGGGCTTCCCTTCTTGCTTATCATGCGTGCCTTTATGGGGATTGGTGAGGTTGGCTTCTTGCATTGTTTGATTTTGGTTCTGTGAATCACTGTTGGTACTCTTAATTTTTATAACGTAAATGTTGAGGACAATATAATGCACTGAGCCATCAAAACACATCCTACTTGAGCCCCTGTTATTTACATGCCATCTCTCATACAAACATTTACAAGTGACAAATGCTTGTGTGTGTGTGTGTGCCTCCCCTCTTATCCATTTAGGATAATACATCCAAGATGATAAGAATTGAAAAGGGGAGGGGTTTGTAGTATTTCTTGATCACTATCCTTGACACTTGCAGTCTGGGATTGTCAATCCTGTAATACTCCAACAACAAGTAGGCACATAATGAGAAGGATATAAACAACACACCTTTCACAGAGTAGTCACCTAAATAATTTGTTAAGATCAACTGATCAATGGATGGACACCATCTGATTAGGATCAACTGATGGGATATAAACAATACACAACTTTCACAGAGTTGTGGGATGGAAAGTGATAGATATACTGAGCTAAAATAGATGTATTCATAATGGTTTCTACTATTTCCTTCTTTGTCAAATGGAAAGGTCGTCCAAGACACAAATGCACATGGATCCATGCGGATGATTTTTAACCTCTCGACCTATATTAGGGGTGTCAATCAGTCAGTTCGGTGTGGTTGTGGTTGGGCTGCATCGGTTTCGGGGTGAGAATGGGTGAATCCAAAACCAAACCAATAAGGGAAGGTTCGGTTTTGGTCCAGTTTTTGGTTGGATTTGCTCTTATCAGGTTGATATCTGGTTTAGGATCGGTTCACCATTTATATATAGACACAATTATGGGGAAAAACATGTTTTCTGGGTTGATATCGGTTTCTTATCAGTTTGGACTCGGGTCCAGTTTGATTTTCCATGTTCGGTGCGGTTATCAGTCGGTCCGATTTTCAGCCGGTTCCATAGTATCCCAAACTGAAGGTGTCCCAATAAGCAATCGATTCGGTCTGGTTTAGGCTTTTTTCGGTTGGTTTGACCGGTTTGGTTTAGAGTTTGACACCCCTAACCCGGATTTTTATGAGC
This sequence comes from Telopea speciosissima, assembly GCF_018873765.1. Taxonomy (NCBI): domain Eukaryota; kingdom Viridiplantae; phylum Streptophyta; class Magnoliopsida; order Proteales; family Proteaceae; genus Telopea; species Telopea speciosissima. The sequence goes on along the minus strand of NC_057921.1, from coordinate 64,369,196 downwards.
ATTACATTTCTTTCCCCCATTTGTTAGTGACGAATGATTTCAAGCAGGGTAAAGCTGATGCAGAATTGAAGATCTACCAGCGTAGGAAGTCCAGGAAGAACCAGGCCTAACGTGGCCCAGTTCTGGTTTGAACATGCTTAATGTGGTCTGGGTCCACTTTGTTTTATTTTAAGTTGTTTTAAGTTACTTCTGGTTCAGTTCTTGAACCGATGGTTCAATAGGTTCAAGTTAAGTTGTTTAGTTAATCTTATCTTATTCCCTTTTTTTAAAAATAGAGTTTACGAAAGGTGGGACCGTGGGACTACTAGGGAGGTCGGCTAGGGGTATCCTAGTCTGTTTATACTTGTCTCTTAGTCGCTTTTATAAATAAAAGACGGGGCAACATTGCAGCCCATGATTTTGTTCGCTGCCTTTTCACCTAAAAGCTAGAACTGTTAGGGAAGGGCAATGTCTATGTATACATCAACACTCCCCTGCAAGTGCAGGCCAAGATCCCATGGTCCTTGCACGTGGAGCTCATGCGGCATTTCCTTCACGTGGCACCAAGGGAGAAGCAATGTCGGGAAAACTCTTCCGATTGCACTTCCCAGGAGTCGAACACGTGACCTCCCTACTCTGATACCATGTTCTCTACCGTTTCACCTAAAAGCTCAAACTGTTAGGGAAGGGCAACGTCAATGTATACATCAATAGATTTTCATTTTACAGATTTATGTTTTATCTAGGTTGTGGTGAAGCAGTAACTTGCCTTGTGGTGATCTAAGGTGTCGATCGGTGGTGAAACCAGTCAGACCTTGCGGTGGGAAGCCCAGGTTGGATCTTTCTTCTTCTATCTTCTTCTTTATCAACTCCATTCAAAATACAGCAAACTGTGCTGCCATATCCTGCAACAGAATCAGAAGCAACCTGTGATACACCTCTCCTACTTCTTTGGGATTTGTTGCAACTGATCATAAACAGGTCAGATTTGCGTTCTGATTCCACAGAATTCATTCGGTCAGATCCTAAACATATTACTGCTATCAAGTTTTGATTTTGCTGACTGAATGCTATAATCCTAATCTGAGTTGGAATCATCAGTTGCTAATTTGGGTGGATATTCAAGAACTGTTTTTTTCCCCCCTTGAATTCTGTTGCTGTTGAAGTACTGTTCATGTGACACTGTTCACGTGAACAGTGATTTGGTTGATATGTGTATCTTCTATTTTCCTAGTCCTAGTTGGAGTCCTAGTTTCTAATTATGTCAAGTCCTAATTCTACTGTGAGTTGTTGGTCTTAGTTTTAGTTTGAGTTATTAGTTCTAGTTCTTTTCCTATTGTAACTTGGAATCCTATCATGATTAGGAACTCCTAATCTGATTAGGAGTTCCCCTTTCTATTGTAATTTGAGATTATAAATACAAGCATTATGAGGGAGACTGATAAGTTTAACAGTTCTCTCCTCTTCTTCATCTTTTCTTTTCTCTCAAGTTACTAGTTACAGGTCCTAGGTTTTCTACATGGTATCAGAGCTAGGCAACTAGTGACTGATTCTCTCCAAGATTGCCGTTTTGAGAGTCGTTTAGGGTTTCTTGTTTTTAGAAAGAAACCCTAGTTCATCGAAGAAGAAGAAGAAGAACTAGGGTTTCGTACATTGAGTTGCTGATTTGATTTGCTCAGGTTCTGATCTGCCTTTTTGGAGATCTATTTTCTGCAGTGTATTTTTTTGGAATCGATTGCTGTTCTGTTTGAAGATTCCTTGGAGATCGATCAAGGTTATTATTGGGAACAACTCTTTTTCCTGGCCAGTTTCAGATCTGGTTCTTGTTTGCCGCTGTTTTTATTCGAGGAGTTTTATTCCTTGTTGGGTATATGATATGCTGCCGCTACTACGATACCACTGCTACTGCCAGATTCAGTAGCAGGTTTTTTTTCTTCTCCATCTTGCAGGGGTTTCCAATCTGGTTTTTTGAAGAACAGACATCGATTTGCTGAATTGATCTGTTGGAACTTTTGTTTTTGCTGCTTCCCCAACTCTTCCCTACTTTACCGTACGGTCGGTTCGAAGACGAAGGTTTCTCGGTTCGACTAGATCCTCTCCTCCTGAGAAGCAAGTGAATAGAGAAGAAGTTGTTCTTCGATTTCTGGTTTCCAGGGTTGATTATTGCTGTGGGAAATTTTATTTGGATCGATTCATCAATTGTCGCTGCTGTTGTTTACTTTGATTGCTATCGAAGGTTTGTTTGTGGAATTAAATTCTGGTTTGCTGCTGAATCGATTTGATGTTGTGGTTGCTATCGGTTGATCTTGTTCGATTGCTGAAAGTTCTTCGTTTGCTGGCGGTTCCCCGACCTGGTTTGGATCTATTACTGCTAGCATTGAAGACTTGGTTGAGAATAAGACTAACTAGTTTCCTGCTGGGCTGGTTGTGGTGTTTAGTGCTCTGGTTGTATGGTGTTTGCAGCAGCTGTGGTTTTCCTCTTCCCTTTGGACTACTTCTCTTCCTTGCGAGATTTTGCAGGGTTGCCGCTGCATCCATGACTACCGCCCCTAGTTTCGTGAAGGTGACGATGGGGTCTGGAGGTTATTGATTTGGGCGGATCCTTTTTTCCGCCTTTGCTGGCTTCGTCCTGAGCTTGAAACCGTGGTTGCGTGAAGGTTTCAATCTCCCTGGTTTCTCTGTCGTAAGGTTGAAGACAACCTTCGTAAGTTGGTTTATTTAAAAACCTTATTTTATGAGTTCCAATAATTCCCTTGTCTTTGTCTCTTATTCTCTTTTATCCATTTTTTACATTCCTTTTCTAGTTTACCCTTTCTACTAGGGAATTAAATTATTTTCCAAATCTGTTCCCTTGCTTCATTATTTTCCAATAACCCCTTGAAAATTTTGGTTATTTACCAAATTGCCACCCTCCATAGCCATTCATGAAATTTTGGTTATTTTACTCATTGCATCCCATTGCTTTTTGTTTACCAAAAAGCCCTTGCAAAATTCTGATTATTTACGGAACTGCCATTATTTTTTCATCCATTCCCCTATTTGCCTACCCAATTGACCCTTGAAATTTCTGGTTTATTACCATTTTGCCCTTTGGCTTGGATTGTATTTCAAAGTGGATTTCCACCAAATTACAGCCATGCCATCCTTTTTCCAACTCCATTCCATTTCAATAATTCCCTTCATATCTCATATCTTTGGTATTTACCCATAACACCTTTGGAAACTTCTGGTAAATTACAATTTTACCATTCCTTCCTTAATAATTACCTGTAGCACTTTTAGAAAATTTTGGAATACTATGTTTTTGCCCTATCTTTTACATTATCTCTGTTATGTCCACGTGAGGGGGGAATTATGTACAACACACCTGCAGACATTGTAGAAGCAGAACTTGCAGGAACACTAGGTGCAAAGCATAGAAGATCAGAGTTTTCACCATTGCCAATGGGTATCTACTTTGTTATTGGGTTGAGTTTGCCGTAAGGGGGAGATTGAAGTATTGAAGAGTATTGAAGATATATGGTTGTTGCCTATTTGAGGACTTTCAGTTGGGTTGATACAGTATTTTTGCCGCTGCTGATTCGGTTGTTTTATTTGCTTCTTTGCTCTAGTTATTTCACTTCAAGATTCTAAGTCACTATGACAATCTGAGATTCATCACTGGATAGCTATTGAAGATCGTTGAGAGCTACCTTTTTTGGAAGACATTCCAGTCCCGGTTTGCTGATCATGTCTGTCCAAGTTTTGAAGATCTATTTTTTCAAGTTCTTGAAGGTTTATTTGGGAGTTGCATTCATATGTCAAGCTGGATTCTGTTGCAACTTAGTTTCTTCTCATTTTGTTCAAGTTGGGCATTGATACCTTGTATGCGCCAACTTGAGGGGGAGTGTTTGCATTATTTGGAGTTCTTTTTTCCTTTTAGTTCAAGCTGGATCTTCTTTCTTTACTTATTTGGATAATCCAGCTTGAGGGGGAGTGTTGAAGTACTGTTCATGTGACACTGTTCACATGAACAGTGATTTGGTTGATATGTGTATCTTCTATTTTCCTAGTCCTAGTTGGAGTCCTAGTTTCTAATTATGTCAAGTCCTAATTCTACTGTGAGTTATTAGTCTTAGTTTCAGTTTGAGTTATTAGTTCTAGTTCTTTTCCTATTGTAACTTGGAATCCTATCATGATTAGGAATTACTAATCTGATTAGGAGTTCCCCTTTCTATTGTAATTTGAGATTATAAATACAAGCATTATGAGGGAGACTAATAAGTTTAACAGTTCTCTCCTCTTCCTCATCTTTTCTTCTCTCTCAAGTTATTGGTTACAGGTCCTAGGTTTTCTACAAGTCTGATTTCAGTAGTGGGAATATACTTGATAGTGCTGATATGGGCTCTGAAACCTGATCGTCCAAAAGACCACTTGGCTAGTCAAACTTGAGGTTTCCTACTACAACAAGGAATTGCCTAATTCAGCAGATCCGACCCTTGGATTTTGATGTTCTTTTCATCACCTACCCTAGTCCTGAAGAGGAACACTTCTTTTTTTTTTTTGGGTAAATGTCCTGAAGAGGAACACTCGACCAGGATTATCAAGCATCCTGACTTCTGGATTTTGTTTGGTGATATTTCTATTGAATTCTGGATTCTCTCTCTGTTTTACGATCCTGTTCTGTTGGTATTGGTTTCATTTATCAGAACCACATTACACTGAGACCTCCTATATATTCCTAGTAATTTCATATACAAAAAGGTACATGCTTAATGCTGATTCTGGTTAAACCGTTCAGAATGGATAATTGTTGGTCTCCTAGTCCTAGGACTCTCTACACGTATATGATTCTATTATTTCTTTCAATTATTCTCATGATACATTATATTGATTTAATTATAACTTAGGACATTTCTATCATGCATGTTCAAATGTTTAGCTTTTTCTATTTTGACTTTATTGCACCTAAATTACTTGGCTGAGTAGTGGGTTTTTATTCATCAAAATTCTCTCTTCAGGGTGTTGCTATGCCAGCTATGAATAATATACTCTCAAAGTGGGTCCCTGTATCTGAAAGAAGCAGATCTCTTGCATTTGTATACAGTGGCATGTACCTTGGTTCTGTGACAGGCCTGGCCTTTTCTCCTTTTTTAATCCAAAATTTTGGTTGGCCTTCTGTATTTTACTCTTTTGGTTCCCTTGGAAGTATCTGGTTCGCACTATGGCTGAATAAGGTATGTCTTGGTAATTTTTTTTTTTTTTTGGGGGCATTGGACATGATAGTGGTATTGAGAAAAGAAATCCTAGCTTCTACACTGGAATAAATTTATAATATACTTGCCTACTTAAATGCATGAGCTAACCTCTCTCTCTCTCTCTCTCTCTCTCTCTCTCTCTCGTACATTGTTTCTTAATAGAATAGTAGGCAACAACACTATTTGATGATCTCGCTCTTACTTAACAGTACTTCTCTCTCATCTATTTAACATTACTTCTTAATAAAATGGTACATTTGAGTGCTATTTGATGCTCCAAATGTTATTTCGTGGAAGTTTTTCTGAATTTTCTTTTTCCTTTTCTTTTTGGCTTTTCATAGGCACACAGCTCTCCAAAAGAAGACCCAGAGCTTTCTGCTGATGAAAAGCTTACCTTGGGTGGTAGTGCTTTGAAGGATCCTGTTTCTGTCATTCCATGGAAACTAATTTTGTCAAAACGACCTGTTTGGGCTCTTATAATCTCCCATTTTTGTCATAATTGGGGAACTTTTATTCTTCTTACATGGATGCCAACATACTATAATCAGGTATTTGATCGTGTCAAGAGTAGGAGATAATTATTTTGAAGTTTGATGATATATTGGTATCTATTTAATGCTTGAGCTCTTGAGAAGTGGTAAGTACTTCAGAAGGCATGGATAGAATGAAAATACATTATGACTTTGTCATATGTAATAAGTCCATGATGCCATTTCCATGTATTGGATTCGCATGCTTAAAACATGCTCCCAGAAGATTTTGAATTTTTTTTTTTGGTTTTGTTTTGGTGTGGCTTGAATTCTAATCCTATCACTTGATGTCATGCACCATGAGCATAGCCATTCAGCTTTAGTAGAAATTCATGGGCCTTGTGGTTTTGACAAATGGAAATCTTGGTCAGCTACTTAATTATTAACCACAAGTGCAGACTTGGGTTGGAGGAGGGAGGCAGGATAAAATGTTTACCAGATATCTATTGTTGTTAATTATTGATATATTTTTAGTGCTGCAACGTCTGAACCCATTCAACTTCCACGAACAAATAAAGTTTTATACAATTCAATGGATTTCTTGAAGCACAGAATACATATTCCTGTTTTTTTTATTATGAAACTGTAGCTGCAAACTCAGATTTTCCTTGTACTGGTAATGAACACATGCACATAGTAAGCACACAAATGTAATGGTATCTGATAGTGCACATGGTAAGTACACACATGTGTAATGGTATTTGATAGAACTCAATATCATCCCTCAAATAGAATACAGGGTATTGACTAAGATGACAGTGAGCTACATGAATCTTACTTCTCCCCTCTTCTTTGTGCAGGTGTTGAAGTTCAACCTCACTGAATCTGGATTATTGTGTGTCTTACCGTGGTTAACCATGGCTGTGTTTGCAAATATAGGAGGGTGGATTGCCGATACTCTCGTAACCAAAGGTCTTTCAATAACTGCAGTTCGAAAGGTAAGCTCTGCTCAGTGTTGACCAAGGAGCACATAACTGGAATTATCTATGAACATTTTCTTAGTGCCCATCAAGGTGGATGTTCCAGTGCTTTTACTGTGTCTATCTGTTCATTGTTTCTGAATATCTGATTAGAAGCTTATGGTTCACGATAGAAAATCTACTATTGTAAAATAACCGATAATAATTGCTTTTCCTGTTCTTATTTGACTATGAGTTGTCTGGATTAATTAGCTTTAATGCTTTTCACTCTCTGTATATGCATGTATGTTGGGTATCCTCGTCACATGAAGGAGGGAGATCCACATGCATTAATGGCAGTGAGAAGTTTGTATCCGACTCATCCTCTCTTTCTAACTTTTTTGTGTATAAAAAGGAGAGAGAGGCGGTAATGGAGAGAATGCGGGATTTCTCTCCTGCTGCCATGAGAGCATCCTCATGAGTCGTGACAAGCTTGCCAGCCCTTTTATCATCCTGTTGCCTGAGTGTAGAGAAAAGAGAGAACAGTTAAACCACAGAGAGGGTGCTTTGTGAGAGAGATGTAGTACAGGAACTGCTCTGGGGTGCACAGAATGGCATATAGAGAGTGCACAGAATTGCGTATAGTGTACATGGAATGGTGCACATAGAATGGTACACGCTCAAAAGGAGGTTTTCCTTGTACGAGGTTGCAGCGTGGTGATGTTCTCTCTGTCTAGAGAAGAAGGAAGTGTGCAGTTTTTTCTGGGTTTGTCATGTCGGGTATTGAGGTGAGAGTATTGTGCTATTGTAAATCAACCTATTCTGGTGAGCTGTTTTATTTTCCAAGAGGATTTTTTTCTCTCTTGATGTTTGGTAGTTCTCTAGCATTGACTAGAGAGAATTGTAACTCCATTATTTCTCATAGTGGAAATTTTTTCTGGACTAGGTCTCGTGGTTTTTCCCTTTCACCTTTGACATGTTTTCAACGTTAAAAATTGGTGTGTGTTTTTGTTATTAGCTTTGCACATATTGTGTTGTTGTGTATCTCCAGTAACTTGCATACAAGTGGGAAAGGGTTTGTTTTTTTTCCCAACGACGTAATTATAGAGTCCAACAGTCCCTTTAACAAATGCTTTTGTAATTTTTTAGAACTTACATATTTTACAAGGTGAACTAATTTGGACCATAAGCTATAAAATAAATTTTAGTAATGAGAACCAGTAATGCTTTCAAAATTGTTCGGTGAAACTATGATTTAACACTTTTCTGCTTTCCATTTCTTTTTTAACTTTCTTCTAAATCCTCCATTGCTGCAGATCATGCAATCAATTGGATTCCTGGGCCCAGCGTTTTTTCTCACACAACTGAGCCATGTCCGAACCCCAGCCTTAGCAGTGCTATGCATGGCATGCAGTCAGGTTTGGTCCCATAAATTAGCAAAAATGCATTTGGGGTTGATTGTATTTATTATTGACTTGCTTTGAGTTGGTAATTCACTTAGTCCTTTTCTGGGGTCATTTTATGCCAATTTGATTATTTAAACAGATCTTGTAAAGAGAATGGAAGTAATTGTACAGATTATAATGTTCCCTAGACAAAAGGGTAAAAAAGAAAAAAAAAGTCATTGTACACTAAGAACTATTCAGTCAACACAGTTAGCATACTGATGCCTGGGCATTCACATGGGTTTGAATATGCTTTTGTATCAAGTAGTATAATTGTTAGCATGGAGGCATAACCAGTTTGTCGCAAAATATGCAAATCATTTCAAAGAAGAGGTAGAAAATCAATCCAGTGGAGCAATTAGTGAAATAAATATTGAGAAACTAAGCTGTGTCACCTGTATCCGGCATCCTATTTCAAAGCTTCAAAGGAACTAGAGAAAACAACTGAAACCAAAAAAATTGCAATCAAATTTGAGGTAAGGGAAAAAAGACTGGCTAGAGAAAAGTCAAAATGGTCTTAAATAAAAAGATGGACTTAGTTTTCTATCAATGAAGACACTTCAATATTTCTTTGCTAGGCTCTTAATATTTTACTTAGATGGTATTATGATAAGAACAATGGGATAACTTAAAGCTGATATGTCTTTAAATTGAGTGGCATGGTGACAGGTCATGTGGCCGACTCCAATAAGTTGGGATCAAGGTTCAAAATTTCGATCTTGGTCGAAACCGATATATTTCACAAAATAGTGAAATTTCAACCAAAATTTTGCACATTTCAGCTAAAAGTCCGAAATGCGCATTTCGGTAGTCAAATAATTGAATTTTCCCCTGAAACTTCAGGCAAACCTATTTAAGTATGGTTACACATATTCAAATCATTAGCTTGAAAAAAACATACACAAAAACTGGTAGTTTGGCTTCGGACCCCAGGTTGCTACTGTACGTAGTAGCCTATTGTATCCTTTCTCTTATATAGCCTGTTCTCCACATAATTTAGTACTAGAGAACACAGAATTTAGTAAAAGCAGTTGAAATATGTATGAAGAATGAAGAAAAACCATTTTGTAATGTAGTCTAAATTGATTGTACATATTTTCCTTCTTACAGGGGTCAGATGCTTTTTCACAGTCTGGTCTCTATTCTAATCACCAAGACATTGGACCACGTTACGCAGTGAGTTTGCCTTTTTATATCTTGCTTACTTTGTGTGAGATTTCTTATGTTTCTTTTGATATGAGCTCCAGAAATCGTTGCTCTCCATTTAAGCAATTTTACCTCTATGGTATTTATAAATTTATTCTGCCAGGAAAACAAAAGGTAATTTCATACGGTAATAGTGAAGAAAACAGCAATGAGGGATTCATTCTATGTTGCAGTCTTTGGGGTATCAAGTCTGCGCTCGAATGTATTATTACATTTGCAAACTTTGGGGTCCCTAAGCTTGACCTCTTCCTCTTTTGAGTTTTCGGGTGAGTAGGGGCCATTTCTTGGTGCAATCATCTACTGTGTAGACACAGGTTTGAGTCTGAGAATGGCCACTTTGTGTGTGGAAGTGCCAGATGTTAGGACTGTATCCAATCCACCCCTTCCAGGACGCTGCAAAAGTGGGACTTGCACAGGGTTTACGGCCCTTCTGAAGGGGTCAAGTGGGATTCTGGGTTGGCAACATTCTCTATTCCATTCTATCATTTTTCCCTTTTAACCCAGGATCCTGGGGACATTTCATATTTCCACCAAAAGCAAACTTTCCAACTCATTCACGGGTGCTGAAGAAAAGGTTGACCAGAATCATGAAGTTGAATTTCAAAAGGCAACATGGTTTCAGGTTGGAGTAGGTCAGTCAGGCCAGCTGTCTTGACATGTTAAGGGGCCTTGACCTTTGGCACAACCAGAAACCTGGGACATATTTCCTTTCACGAGTTGGAAGATCTGACACCCACTAGAAGTGCGATGCCGCAGTCCCTCTGTCAAGGAGGCCATGGTAAGTGGTGATAGGGTGGCACAAAGTCTTTCTTTTTTTTCTTTTTGTAAACCATCACACAATTTGGATAGCTACATACAAAGGGAAGTTTTGTTTTATCTCTGGCATGAAAGTATATGAGGAACACAAGAATATAAGTGTAAGGAAAGATTTCTTTTATCCTTGGATGAAAAGATGTGAGAAACGCAAGAAGATAAGGATAACAGGTACACACATCTGGGTTCTGACTAGCATATTTGGAAGATACATTATGGGACAGTGTTTGCTTTTTTATTGCATACAAATTTGATGCTGAATCTGAACTTTTGAACTACCCTTGGCACTAATTTGAACAAAGGAACTTATGGGACGGACCTTGAAAAGGAGGTGTGATGCAGATAAGTCACCTAAAGGGCTTATTTTATTAGAAATAAGCCTTGGATTGGGTTATGTAGGTGTTGGGCCTTTGATTCCCTGGGTTTCTATGTAATGAGCCACTTTAATAGGCCTAAAATATGGATAGAAAGTAGGAAAATGAGATTTACTTCATTAGTTTAGTTAGAGTCCTGTTTTGAGTTAGTTTATTTCATTATTTTAGTTTCCTAGTCAGTTTATGTTTCCTTATTAGTTAAGGATTGGGTTAGGCCTTTCCTTTTTAGTGTTTGAGTCTATTTTTGAGTATTTTATATAAGTTTGTAAGGGACTAAAGTCTTGTACACGAATTTGATTAATGAGATTTTGGTTTGAGCCTTTTCTTTCGCTGCTGAAAAAGTATGTATGCTGTGAGACTCAGTGAAGAGTGAGAAGCTCTGCATATGGAGAGATTCCAATCAACACCTTGCGGTGAGAAGCCTGGGTGGATTGTTCTAGTGCTCATGTCCTTGTGATGCTACTCTTATACTGGATTTTTTTTTATTCTATCTTCTAAATCTGCTATTAACAAGTAAGTTAAAGTTCTGGAAATTTTCTGCTACTTCTGTTCTATCCGGAACTTATACGTTAAACCTTTTCTTGAGATTAAGCAATCCAGTCGTTAGAATTCATCCAAAAGTTGACCAGTTATTCCTCAGCCCTAAAGAGGAACTCGATTCAAATTTGTATATTTAGTTAAATCTCTAAACTACCCTTGTTCTTATGTTTTACACTACTGTTTTTTACTGAGTTATTCACTGAATCGATTTGTGTCAGTATTAATCTGTTTTGGCTGATAATTATACCCTGTGATCGGAATTAAAAATTCAATATAATTCTGTTCCTTGATCTTTATTCTTTATTTTGATTGGCCAAATTACTGTTTTACCCCTATCCTATTGCGACTAGGATTCTCCTACATCTTCTGATCCAACCATTTGATCAGTTTCTAATTTTCAGAAACTATTGTCCTACATGTTTACTGAACACAATTGAGTTTCAGCCCCATCCATCCATCTGATTTAGTTTAATTTGATCCTAAATGTGCTCATCTATTCTCTGTATGTCGATCCTGTTCTTGGTACTGTTTTGATCTTTAAAATATACTACATTAGGGTGGGTGAGTCAAAGAAATAAGTTAAGGGAGCTAAAATGAAATTTTCAAATAATGATGACAATCAAAATCTTCTCTTTTCATATTCATATATGACTATTAACACATATCAATAGTCTTGTCTATTTTATTTGCACATATCTCCTTCATATTTCATGGAAACGATGGAAATCTTTTAACTTTTGACATGCGAAAACTCGATTTGTTTTGTAAATTTTGGAAACATAGGGAGTATTGCTGGGACTATCAAACACTGCTGGAGTGCTTGCTGGAGTCTTCGGCACAGCCGCCACTGGATACATTCTCCAACGAGGTACAGCCACAAAACCAGCACTGTTTACTTAATATTTTAACAGTTGGAAGATATCACATTCATTCTCAACTGTTTTGGATGAACTTGATTATTTGATCTTCTTATTTAACTCTTGAAGGTTCGTGGGATGATGTCTTTAAAGTGGCTGTCGCCTTGTATATCTTTGGCACATTGGTCTGGAACTTCTTCTCAACTGGAGAGAAAATTCTTGAGTAGTAGAATATAAAATAATTGGAAGGAAACAAAAAGATGCACCCTATGATGAAGAAACTGAATTCATAGATGGTAATAGATGAAGAGACACTTGACCAGAAATCAAGTCTGAGGTGAATTGGGGGGGGGGAGGGGAATACCAGATTGCCACCATTTTGGAAGTTCTTTTCTTCCTACTCATTTGAAGCTCTGCCCCACCAATATGAGGTTTGTCGCTTGGCTTGAAAAACCGTCTTCGCACAGGTATCTAAAATTCCTTTAACCCTTACATACATGTTATAATATAGAAAATTTGAGGAAATTCTTCATGAACCTTTTGTCTCAGTACACTATGCAATAATTAAGCGAAGGAGACCTCATGGATAACCTTGAATCTCTTGTAGTTGGTTATGTAACCTTTGGTCCGTCTCCTATGTCAAAGTTACAACATTTTCGTATGCTGGCTCATGAATTTTAGGCATAATTAGACCCCTACGTATATGAGAATGAATGAACGAATGTACTTGTATAGTTGATGCATTGGAAAATAGTAGTCCCGAAAGAACTACATAAATTCCACAAGTATGGTCGATGATACTACTCCTCTTTAATGCAATCCGACGGTACGATGGCCATGGTGAAAGAATTCCTTCACTGTGGGAGAAGAGAAACTATTGCTGTTGATGAAATCATGTGTTTGGATTCCTGTGTTGTTTCCCGACTTGAACCTACCACCATTGGGTTGAAATGGAGCAAACTTACCATTGCAACAAACTACATGTTATATCCAATTTTTTTTATACACATACTATTTAGCAAGATTCAAAAGACTGAGACTACTAAGTACGAGAATATACTCTTATTATCACAGACAAAAGACCATTCTTTTCTAGGAAGGGGATGGTTTTTCGTCTTCGTGGCAGAACCAGTTAATTGGGGCCTAAATTTCATTGAATAGACTGGTTCAAATAGAGCAAAGAAAAATGGTTAAACGATAAGGGGAGAAGGCTGGGGTGGGTTCACGGCCAGCTTTCAATAAATTAGTGGCACACATCAATCACAGGGTTGGCACAGGAAAGCAAGGGGTCTTTTCCAAAAAAGGGAAGAAAGAGTAAGACACATGCTGTCCTGACCACACTAGCAGCATGTCCAGCCATTTCCCGAAAGATAAAAATCATAGTTTGAACTAGTAAAAAGAGAAGGATATATGGAGACTGGAGAGTGGCAGCCATGCTGCACATACGCTTAACCCTCAACACATGTTCTTTTTGTTTTCGAAAATGTCATTTAAGGCACTCTAATGGATGAGACGTGTTGAGCATTGAGTGTACGTGCAGAGTAACTGGACTGGAATAAATGAGCTATAGAAGGTAGGTCATACAGCCTCAAATTGGTTGAGCACGGTAGCATTCAGCAGTTCAGATTTGGAAAGTTAAGTACTACAAGGTAGGCCATGCATACAGCCTCAAAATACTTGAGCATGATAGCGTTCAGCAGTTCAGATTTGGTAAGTTGAGTTATAGAACGTAGGCCATACGAATCCGGATCAGCTACCCACATGGGGACGGGTGGGGACTGATCTGACCCCTCCTAGGGGCGTGGGTCCCACACCTTAGAGGCGGGTCCCACATCCCATGGAGGGTTCAGATAAATATCCCCACCCATCCCCATGTGGGTAGCAGATCTGTACTCGGGCCATACAGCCTCAAATTACTTGAGCATGTTATCATTCAGCAGTTCATATTTGGTAAGTTCTTATCCAATGTGATACAAAATCTTAATTAGTCTTCCCTGTCACATTCTCTGTTTTTGTTTAGGGCAAGAGATCACTGTCTGGTTGTGTGGCTTCTACACCAGCACAGGGCAAATGAGGGCCCAAGGCTATCAAAATGTGGTAATTTACATATATAGGACTGTAATGACTGGTAACTAGATCTATTGGGTCAATTAGTTACAATTACATATAGGACTGGAGGGTTGGCTGGAAACTAAAACTAGGCAAAATTTATTCTTCACACTAGAGGACCACAGGTGAAGAGAATCCAACCCACAGGGTTGTCACTATTCTCTTCTCCCATTATTTTACAAAGTCAGAAATGCCCTTAATTGGTAATATTTTTGGAGTCCTATCCAACCATCAGCATGGGTGAAGGAAACTAAGGAATGATAATAAAAGTTGTTTTTATTGTCCAAAAATGTGAAATCGACGTAGAACAAGTCCATAAACCATTAGAGGAAAGGCAAATGGCTGGTCTAATTAGAAATTATAGCTATATTGAAGTTAAAAAGATGGAAGAGGTGCTTTAATGTGATTAAAACCCTCGCCACCGTTTTAGAAATATTAAATGGAGGAGCGGGGGGTGGCAACCTAGATAGGTGGATTTAATAACTTTGGTGTCAAAGTGACCTAATTATCAAGTATGAAGGTGATGTGGTGGATTGATACAATTAACTTGTTGGTGATCACAAGTTCATGGCTCATCACAGGTAACCCATGACCCAAAATGCAATGGGTCTCAGATGACCTCATGTAAACCCGGTCGATTCAGATTAGCTGGATCCGGTCTATTCACAGGCCATAAAATTCTGCGTTGGGCTCCTCTGTAGCGGGATAGGAAGTGTAGCGCACATCCTAGACGGGTGTATCCAAACACTGTGGGTCGTCAGATAATGTGTTACACTCCCTGTCGCACTACAGAGGACCCAAATCCCAAATCTTAGGTTTTTATTTTTTCTTTTCAAACCAACTCTTCTAGAAGCTTCTTGAAAGTGACAGAAAAAGCCTCTTTCTGTTAATGAAGAGATTCTTCAATTAAAAAAATGTTAAGAAAAGGGAAGCCTGAGCCTAACGGAAAGAAGGGTTGGGTGGGACTGGGAGGGAGTGGAATAAATGAGGTCATGTGGGATGTTCACGCCATTGCAATAAGTATGTAGCTACCCTACCCTGTTAAAGATTAGAAAGAGTTCCAAGCCCTACTATTTAAAACTTCTTCTCTTCAGTAAATAAAATAGCTTAATTTGAAATCTTAGAACCCAAATGTATTTGGTTAATGGTTGTTCACCCATAAATTATCCCAAAATATCTTCTTTGGATTCTCTCCTTTTGTCATTTGGAATAATCTAGGAATTCTCCTTTACAAATTTTGCATTGCAAAGTAGCTATGCTAAGCTACCAGTAGCAGAAGAACCATTAATTAATTATAAGAAGAAAGGGAAAGCTAGCTAGAAAAAGAATTCATTTCCTGAAGCCTGGAGGTCAAAATTCCTTCTTGTCATCAATCATATCAATATCCTTGATTTTTCTTCTTCTGTGTTATTAGTTATTTCTGTGTCTTACTGTGACCTGGGTTTGGTTTGGGAACTTGAAACTTGGGGAATCGTTGCTTGTTTCTCATCATCTGTGGCTGTGCTGTGGCCCTGGTGAATCTATTTTCTCTGGGTTTGGGTTCATTGCCCAGAACAGATAAAACAATCCATATGAACAGGAGATCCCTTTAGTGTTTGACTTCTGAACCATCATCAATCCAGTACTGTATATGTATGGACTGGTTTGGCACAGTTGCCGACTTACACAGTTAATTGAAGTGGGTTTTTGTTGACCATGATGATATGTATAGTAGTGCCAGAACCTGGAGTGATGTTGCATTGACTTATGCATGTGACTCAACATTGAATGAATTGGCTAACCCTAGTATGACTTAGGAGTGGTAATTAAAAGGCATATCTTGCATAACCAATCCTACTTTATAACCCCCTTTTTTTTTTTTTAAATTACAACAACCCCAAATGTTATATACATGCAATACGTGCTACATGTAGAGGTTCTTTAGATAGTTTACCCTACAGTCCCCAAGAGTCCAAGACATTTTTTGGTAGGTACGTCAAAAGCTTTAGAGCTGATGGAACACGTTAAATCAAGTCTTTTAACCTATCCCATACTAGGTTGATTTAATTTAGTGCCCATATATACATTAAAGTGGGTCCCATTAGGTACATAACAAACCACTATACTTCTGCAACTGCTGTTCTCGACGACTCCCACTTTTAGTAACTTTCACTCTGGTGGTAGGTAGTCCTTTCTAAGTGACTCTACTCTACTCAAGGGTTTTTTTTTTCTAGTGGCAGATAGTCATTTCTTGACGATTTTCACTCTACTCCAGGTATCCCTCTCCTAGATCATCCTTTTCGTGACTCGAACTCGTGACTAGCACGGCTCTAATACCAAATATTAGGTATTTGACCGATATGCCAAAAACTCTAGAGCTGATGGAACACGTTAAATCAAGCCTTTTAACCTATCCCATATTAGGCGGATCCAATCTAGTGCCCATACACTAGAGTAGACCCCAATAGGTACATAACATTTCCAAGTAAAGTTTTATTAAAAAATAGGGACGGGTTCCCTCCCACGTGCGCCCATGTGCAGTTTCAGGCGAATGAGGCGATATTACAAGAAAACCCTTCAAATAGGGGATATATAGAGGATTTTCCATGGGAGGGAATAGTAATATGAGTGGGGAGGTAGTTACAGTGCACAAATGAAGGGTAAAATATTGACCAGTTTACACCAACAACCTAACTCACCTTCATAGGTGTAAATCATAAAGATCCAGCAAATACTAGAGGGAAATAAACTAAAGAATAAAAGACAACATGCAAAGGGAAACTCTTATTGTAATCAAAGTGGTGGATTAAGAAATTAAATTTATTTTTTTGCTTTTTTAAAATATCACATTTTTTCCCTCCAACGAGTGTAAATCCTGTCATTTCACATGAATATTACATCAAATATTATATTAAATAATTTTTTATTTTTTGAAAACCTTTTTTTGCTATTGTATTAAATATCTCATTAAATAACTTTTAGGAATAAAACAACGGGCAATTGAAATAAGGTTATAAATTCTTAATTCACTACGTTGGTGACCAAAATCAGTTGCACCCTTAAACATTAATTTTATACTCATTTAAAAGTACAAAAATTCCATATGTACCATATTTTCATTTTTGATTAACCATATGTACCATATCAAGCTCTTATAAATTTTCACCCCCCAAAAAAAAAAAACTCTTATAAATAACTTTTTCCTTTTTTGATATTGAGAAACATAATATCAGAATATCCGGCCAACCCACTGTCTGTCTTAGTTGAACAATAATTGGCAATGCTTTTAAATGCACATGATTCATCTACTCATATGTTAGAATCCAATTATAAGACACCTTCATCATATATCAGTACTTGAATGCAATCTAAGTTATTAATTGTAACTCTCAAGTCTCTCTAGTAACCAACTTTCCTCTCTTGGCATCTTTCATTCTGATTATAAATTTACTCTTCCACCCCTGTGTCTTGACACAAGGGCATGTGACATGTCCATCGCACTTCTGATCATTTTCGGGGTTTCAAGAAATATGGTGGTCATTTTGCACGCCTCTGTGTCAAGACACAAGGGCGGCCTGTTTGGCGTGACCGTGTGGTGTTCTCTTTCCCTAATAATAATATAACAAAAAGTTAGTTGATATAAGAAAAGACAAAAAGTGTCCCACTATGCCAGGGTTCTATACTTCTATTGTTGCTCTTTCACATAGCTTTTTTTTTTTCTTTCTCTTCTAAATTCTATCTTAAGCATCTGTGGGTTCCATGTAAAATATAACATTTCCCATACCACCATTGACATGGTGTGAAAGATTCCCCCAGTCTTAATCAATAAGAAAGAATCTGATTAATATTAAATTTCTTTCATAAGCGGACAAAATATTATTTGAGAGAAGCTTAGGTCATTTTTGTGTAATCCTTATCCCTGAGGTTACCCCTTTTATAAGGAAAAGAATGTGATGACACACAATTATATTAGTGAAAGTTAAAAACCTAATATAATTGTTTCTCCTCAAATGACAACAACTTTCAATGTTGTAATTTATTTACAAAATAATTTATTTTTCTATTAACAATGGATTAGAAGAAGTGCATCGATAATGAATGAATAACTTAGACTAAATTATTTAATATTTGTACCTATTATGATTATAAAAATTGTAAAGATATCTTATAAACCAAAACCCTTAATTAAAAATTCTAGCTAGGTATATAATAAGTGTCGATTACCAAAAAAAGACATATTAAATGACATATCTATTCCATATTGTGGGAGGAGAGAGATAGACATAGGAAGATACTACCAAACACAAAGCAATTAGATAGGGAGGAGAGAGATAGACATAGGAAGGTACTTTTTGTTTCAGTATAGACCGGGGAATGGTGCTGCAAGAGATAAGTTTCATTGATTTTATATTAATTTACTAACTAAAAGAAAGAAACAATAGTATTTTACCCAAAAAAAAAAAAAAAAAAAAAAGAAGAAAGAAACAATAGTACAAAAATGAAGATCAAAAGAAAACTACAAGAATCATCTAGAATTGAAATTAGTTTTGAATCCAATTTGAATTGAGTGATCCGGAGGTGTGGATCATCCAAGGCACATTAGCATGGCATACTTCAGTTAGAACCGGAATTTGAAACCAAATTTCTCCTCAGGAGGATAGATAAGGAGATTCAGGTGAGATCCAATGTAGATCCAACTTTCTATTCACTCGTAGGATCCTGACAATCCGGAGGGGACCACCATTCAACCGATTCAATTTCGACCAGGTCAATTGATTACGACTCTCCAGCCTCCGATCTCCATGACCCGGAAAAATAGTGTTCTTTAATGGGTATTGCTTTTGTGGAGGTTGATTTGACAATATAATTTTAACTTTGAATTTGGACAGGTCGCTTGGTATCTGGAGTTGGCTATTTTTAAGCATGGTCAAGTTTATTATTTGAGGCCTTTATACTCTACTGATATAAAATATAATAAAGCAAGATATGTTACTTATTAATTTTCATTGATTTCAAAATAAATAAAGGGCAAGAGATCGCCATTTGGTCATGTAATCCCTGCATCAACTCGTAGGGGCCAATAATAACATACGTAAGGGCATTAATACAAATGGTTTTTTTTTTTTATTTCACAAGGAGTTGGACGGGTAATATATTCTTGTGTCTGGACACAAGTGCCATCATGCAACCCAGCAACTTTCTTTTTTCCCATAAATTAAAGATTCAAAATACCCTCCTATGTGTTGGGTCTGTTTTTTGTATAGCTAATTAGCTAGGTACGTCCAAGAGATATCTCTCCTCTGAAGTCCAAGAGGCATCTCGATTTCCTTAAAAAATAGAGAACATCTATGGAAAAAAAAAAGATCGTATCCAATGCACAAGGCTCTCGCACGTTTAGAGAACATTGATTAAACTTAGAATAAATTTTTGAGCAGTATTCTTCTCAGTCTCACTCTCTCTCTAGGAAACTTAGAAGTACACTTATGAATAGTCTTCTTCTTATTCTCATTGTCGCACTTTGGTATTTCACTCCATTGTTCCATTCTTACAAGCTTTTTTAAGTGTTCTTCCTTTGTTTATTGATGAGCACAACTTTTGTAATGTCCCAATGTAATTAACCCAGTAAATAAGTGCAACAACTACGCAACTTAAAGTGTAATCGAGGCCGTTTCATCTTAGAAACCAAATTCCCCTTCTACAAAAAAATTTTGTCCACCTACCCATGCAAGTTACACACACAGAGATAGAGAGAGAGAGAGAGAGAGAAACATGTAAGGTTGTATTTATTTCTTTATATATATATATAGAGTAAAAAACCTTGTAGGTTTATTGGTAAACAGAATATGAAATGTAGAAAAGTGTCTCAAAAACTAGAAAATAAATAAAAAGAAGACAAAAATTAGTTTTTATTAGCTTCCCACTCTCCGCCCTCTCTCTCGTTATCTCTTCCAACACTCACCTTTCCCCCTTGTTTCAGGTTAATTTATGTCTCCTTCAATAGCTATCTGCACACCTCTTTCTCTCTCTCTCTCTCTCTCTTGAATCAATATTAATGAATGAGAGCTCATGCAATGTTATCAAGACTCCCATCCACCTTATACAACACCAGTAATACCTTCAAAATCAATAATGGCCATACTACTAATAATAATAATAATAATATTCACAAAGGAAGTACCACCAAACACTCCCTTATTATTTGTCCTCCTCACTCCTCATTTATGCAGCTCCAACGACCATCTGATCAACCACGTGACCATTACCATTACCGTTACCGTTACCGTTACAGTTAACAGTAACGGCAGATATTCCTTCCTTCTTCTTACGAATTGCAGCAGCGATGGCCGTCAGATCCCTACGGTGCACATTAACCAGGAGCCCATTCTTCATAAAGAGAGTTAACGACATCTTCTGTTCCACTCTATGCCCCGGTGCTAAAATAAGCCGGTGCCTGAGTAACACCGCAGCTGCGATAGACTTCATTTGGAGATAAGCTAAGTCCTTACCCAAACAGATCCTTGGCCCTGCATTAAACGATACGTACTTGAACTGATCCTTCGCTTCGTAATTCTTCTCGTCCGACGACAACCACCTCTCTGGTCGGAATTCCATACAATCTTCCCCCCACGTCCACTCCATCCTCCCTACTGAATATATCGAATAAGTGATCGCTGATCCCGCCGGTAAGAACGTGCCGTCCGGTAACACATCGTCGGCGATGACGTGTTTTGAGTCCTGTGGTACCGACGGGTATAACCGGAGCGTTTCCGAAAGTGCTGCTTTCAGGTAGAACAACCGGTCAACTTCCTCGAACACCAATGGCTCTTCCAACCACTTTGACGTGTCATCGCCACGTGTCTCCATCAACACCGTACAGATCTCGTGTAAGATCTTATCTTCCACCCTAGGATTTTGTGTTAGTAACCAGAAGAACCAGCTGAGAGCTACAGATGACGTGTCACGTCCAGCTAGGATGAAATTGAGTGCCACGTGTTGGAGGAAGGAGTCCGCGTAGGATTCCTTCTTCTTCATGAACCTGGACAGTAGATCGTCGTGTGGGTTCCCGCCAGTATTCTGCTTGAGCTCCAGCTTACGTGTCTCGATCACATTGGATAGGTAATCATCCATGTGTCGAATACTTTGGCTCAGGGTGACTTCCATTCCAAGCCGAAGCCATTTCTTCATCTTCCAAATGACTTCGGGGAGGATGAAGCGTTGCAGGGTGGCTTCTGTGGCTCGGTCGAATGCCGATGCGAACCGGTTCTCGGATAGACCGGGCGACAGGGTCTGAGGGTCCTTGCCGAACGTCAATCCACAGATGTTATCGAATGTGAGCCGGAGGAGCAGGTCCTGAAAATCGACCGGCTTGGATTCGATTTGAGCCGTTTCCAATATAGGACAGAAACGCAGCTTGATGGCTCGGTTCACCCATCGACCCATGGCTTGTCGTAGAGTCCGAGTCGTGAACTCGAGCGCAGCGGTCTTCCTCTGGAACAGCCACGTGTCACCATCAGAATTAAAGATACCTTCCCCGAGTAGATCATGGAACACAGCTTGCCAAGTGGGACCCTTGGGATAATTATCAAAACGAGTCTTTAATATGTGCTCGAGATTCTTAGGATCACACGTGACAGTCACCAACCCTTGCTTTCGTGCTAGAAAAGGGATGGGGCAGATGCAAGTTTGGTACGTGCCACCACACGCGCGAAGATTCTCGGCGATCCAATCATGCATGCGGTCGCAGTTTTCAATCAACCCCGGCAGACTACCCAGCAAAGGCCACACTCGTGGGCCCCGCAGCGAGCGCGAGATGAAAGTGAACCACAGTAAATAAGCTGTGATGGCAACGAAGAGCAGTAGAGCCGTTGATGTCTCCATGTGATCAGAATAATAACGTGGATCGGTGAACCCCACCACCCAAAACTCACCGGGGATCTTACTAACAGTCACCTTCCACCTTCCGCCGCCGGCTCCGGCGCCGGTAATCTTTCAAAAATTTCCACCGGAAACCTTAAAGATGAACTCCCAGGTCACGTTTGTCGTCAACAATGGCTTCAGAAATCAGTGCAAGCTGCATGGGGTCATCTCAGGCGAAAATTGGAGAAAATCCAACTGGGTTTGTTGCAGAGAAGGCAAGAAAACTTGGAAGGAAAAGATGGAAATGGGAGAAGTGAGTGAGTGAGAGTGAGAGTAAGGGAGAAAGAGAGAATGATTTATAGGTGAAAGCAGAGAAGCAATTAATAAGGACAGGAAGTTCTTGAGCTGCACCATATTTTCACCCTCACCCCATCTTTTCTTTCTAGCTTTCTAACCATTAAAACCAAACATTAAATGCTTCCAGAGGTCGTTGGGAATTTAAGGAAAACCAGCAAAGAAATCAAAGAAAAAGGAGTAAAACCAAACGCTTAAACCCTTAAACCAAAAACCCGACATGGGAAATGGGTCTACTACTCTCCTCTAAAGTCTAAACAAAAACAATTCACTCTCTCTTACTCATATAGCTAGAAGAGTTTCACCTACTTTTGCAGTACAGGAGGGCCTCTTAAATCCAAGCATTCAATGAAGAAGGAGAGTAAATGAGATTGGTTGAGACTTTGAGAGACTATATATAGAATAGTAAATTACAGAAATGGGTCACCGGTATTATGGGTTATGTTTGTCTTTCTGGTATTTGTAATAAGGGCAAATCTCTGAAATGGGTCTTTTTCAGATTACAGTATGCAGTTGGGTGAACGACCTACCAACGATAAAAGAAGAATCAGATCACCTTCTAAAGTTCTAATCTGGTTTATTTAAAATTTTAATTTAAATAATAAAAAATATCAAGGTAGCTTATGCCTTGTACAATCAAGTCACAACTCACTTTCTTCACGTCATGTGAGTTTTGCTAGCCTAATAATCACTGTGAGAAAATTGGAATGCTCCTCCAATCTAGATGCTCCACGTGTAAGAAAAAAAATTCAAGTTTTCTTTTTAGCATTCTTAGAAAGAAATAAAATAGGCGGTGCGTGCATTAAAAATTAATTATAAGGACTTGGGTATTGAAAACTGGAAACTGCAAACTCTTTTTTTTTTTTTTTTTTTTTTTTTTAATTTTTTATATTATAAGAGGGAGGGATCTACATAAAGCAATAATCTAATGTGAAGATTTATAAGGATTTAAATTGTTAGATTCTATGTGAAAATAATGATCTCACATTGAATATGAATAAGCTAATGTGAATATCATCTGCTCTATTTTTTTGTTATGAAATTCTCTAGGCTGGGCTCAAGAAGGGATCTGTGTTGGGTTTGGTGGCTTTTATTTCGATCGGTTGATAGATTGGTTCAATGGTCTAGTTTGGGTTATTCATTTGAATGAGAGGTGAAGTATTTAAGAAGGTGGAGTCTTTAATAAGGTTGTGTCTTCCAAGAGAATGAAGGAGATGGAGTATTTCAAGTAAGTGGAAGAGTGAAGTTTCAACAAGATTGAGTCTTCCAAAGGAGTGGAAGAAAGTAAGTTAGTGGTTGAAGATGGAGAAGAGAGAGTTAGTGGATTTTTTTCTAAAGAGAGAGAAAGTGAATTTACCCAACAAGGAAGAGGAGGAGAGAGAGTTAGTGAGTTTTCTCTAAGGAGAGAGAAAACAACAGTGTAGAGAAGAAATCCCATAAAAGAAGAGATCTCTCTACAAAGAGTAGTGTCGTTGATCCAAGTGAGGAGCCAAGAGAGAGTGCAAAAGGTACAACGTGGGTGCAACATGTGTACACGGACGAAGTAAGGAGCCAATGTAGAGTGAATGAGAAAATGAGAGAAGGGTGTATACATGGGGGCTTGGGTTTGGGTATCAAATTGCAAAGGTTGTATAATTTTCTCTACTCTTGATTCATAGTAGAAGTTGGATCTCACGCCGTAGACGTAGGTGTTTTGCCAAATCACGTAAATCTCTTGCCTCTTATTTTTGTATGTGTTTATTTTCTTTTTGTGTTTTGTTGATCATGCACATACCTTGATTTTTCTTTTTCCATGCTATATTTATTTGAATTTTCTCTTTAATCACTACTTTTTAAGAGTAAATTCTACCTGAATCACAACGTAGTAGTTCACATGTGTGCACTATAAGGACTTTAGCAATGTACCCTTAATAACGAGCTTTTAAGGGTGATTTTTTCTTGAATTTCAATAAATGGTACTAGAATTAGGGCATTACTACTTCAACTTCCCTTCAAGGATGGAAACAAAAAAGATCCATTGGAGAAGATCTTGATGTGAAAACGAAATTTTTAGATTCCATGTGAAAATAACGATCTCACATTGAATATGAATAAGTTAATGTGTATATCATTTGCTCTACTTTTTAGTTATGAAAATCTTTGGGCTTGGGAAGGGATCTAGACCGTGCATGCATGTCTAGCGGATGCACTCTCTCTTGGTGAACTAGATTGGGGGCTAATAATACGATTTGTTGCACTTGGGCCCAAGAAGTGCAGAGATTGGATCATGTCCTTATACAAGTTTCGTCCAAGGCTCATCAGGGCTAGTCACATGGAAACCACTTTTCCTGTGGATTCCATGTGATTAGCTCTGGAGAGCCTTCGACGGTAATTATACAAGGACATGATCCGCGATCAGAAGTGGCCACCTAAATATATATAAGATCCAAACAGTGCCAAACCAGTCATTCTAACACCCCGAATCATAGTTAGATTTCAATGCTAAATCACAACATTAGATATATTAATGATGTTACCTAGCACAAGATCACTGCCTCTCAAGGTAGGTGGAGGTGTATTTGTAGATTGGGAAATTAAATCTGATTTGCCGGCTAATTAAGTTTGCCAAGGACAGAGAGAATTTTTTGGTAAGATAATGAGAGAGAAAGAGAGACTTAAGGTGGGTTGTTTAACTTTAATTAGTATACAACGATGTGTGTTTGTTTGATAGAAACTGTGAATTAAGAAAAGAATAGACTATTTCCTTATGGTCTGCTAACATATTTTTTCATCATTTATGTGATGTGAAGTGCCCGACTAGGGTTTTTGTTTTTCGTACTTTGATAGTTCAGTTGCCTGGCTTCTCTCTCTCTCATATTAAGATTAGCCAATTCGTATCGGTAGGTAGATATACCTAATCGATACCGGTGGTATCACTCCAAAAAGGTTTGGTTTTTCGGATTTTTTTTTACCGATTCGGACCTGATACAATCTGATCCATAATGTTATGGTATTATATTGGTATAAGCAAAAACCAGTATCACTACGAATCCAATCAAAGGGATGTGAAACTATGATTGGACTCTGGGTCGTTCATAGTTAACTTTCATATCCTATTATTAATGTTTTGAACAATTCGGATCGTCTACGGCGCACAGCTGCCCATAGCAGCCTGTGCGGTGTAGACTGGATCGTGCGTGCAATGACCGCCTTACCCCCCCCCCCCGGCGCTTGGGCAAGGTGTTTGGGCAAGGGTAAGGTGGTCTTGGATGCGCGACTCAGTCTATGCTGCTCAGGCCGCTACGGACAACGCACCATAGGGGATCTGGATCCTGTTTCGAAATACCTTCTCCAATCCAATCAAAGGGTCAATTGGGATGGATGAAGAGATTCTCTCTTCACCCTTAGGAGGAGAGAATTTGGGTGATCTAAAACATTTTTATTTGGCAACTTCTGTCGTTAATATTACTCTCTAACTATAACTAAAAAGCACAAGTGAATCCATCCCAAGCCGAGTACACACCGTTCGTCACACTATGGGAGGTGGTCATGCCGAAAGTTATTATCTAGGGTTGCAAGTTTGGCCCTATCAGCCCGAACCCGCCCTGAGCCCAAACAGGGCATTGGCTAAAGATTTCTGGCTTTGAGGGTGGGTTAGGGCCAGAAATTCCTGGTCCTGAATCAGGACCGGGTCAAGTCACCCTGATTTTGGCCATGATTTTGGCCTTGAATTTGTTTATTGTGTTAGTATTCTAGTATGTGCTCTATGGTTCACTGAAGCATCATTTCTGGGTTGTACTCCGTGAAGAAAATTCTTTATTTTTCAAAAAATAGAAGTTAAGATACATGTGATCAACAAATATAATTATTATTTTTTTTCGTAGAAAGGAATATAATTATTTAAAATGAGGCCTAACCATTGTACCAAAGAAAAAGAAACATAATAAAATAACCAGATTAATGTGAATCCGTCCCTTTATTGTGTTGCTATATAAACATTCAGCAAGGATCAGGACCAAGGCCAGGGTCAGGGTCAGGGCCAATAGGCCAAGCCCTGCCCAATCAGGGCGGGGCTTGGGCTAGGCCCATCAGGGGTCATGGTTTTTAGGCACTGAGTTAGGGTCAGGACGGGTCTGGGCCCAGCTAAGGGGACTCGTTGGGCTAGGATTTTAAAAAGCCTGGCCCAACTGGACCCTGTTGCAGCCCTATTATTACCTTAATTGCACGGAGGATGTCGAAGACTCGAAGGCAGGGAGGATCGGACTCCTCTCTTGTGAGCCTAATGCCCAAGGAGTGTTCGGTGAGGCATCCAACAATGCTAGACACATCGGGATGCGCATCGAGCCCCAGCAGCCCATCACCGTTGGATGCCTCATCGGACACTCCCTGGGTGATGGGCTCCTAGGAGAGGAGCCTACAGTGACTAGAGTGAAGTGACTGTCAATTCAAGAATTTGGTGATTTCGGATTTTTGCCTTTTCATGGGGGCACAACGGTTATTTCAAGCACCCTTGTGTCTAGGCAAACTGGACGTGACCAGGTAGCATTCTTTCTCCCTTCATTTTTTATTGATATAGAATGGATGTTTGATTGTACAATATCCAAAATTGAAATGAACCAATCATTTATGGTTTGATTTGGTCCCTTTTTTTGGCCGGTTTTTTATCCGGATCAGTTTTAACACCCTTTAACTTAAATCTCAAATCCTACATTTTCACTTTTTTTGTTTTGGCAAGATCCGGATCAGTTTTAACACCCTTACTTCAAATCCTACAACTTCGGTGAGGCACACATCAAACAGGTAAGGGATCTTAGTTTACCTCTCTAGTCCCTACTGCTCATGACTTATAAAGCCAAACAGACATCTGCACCGCTGTCCATCCAATTTTACCCCCTTACTCTCATGGAGTTGACACATGAATTGCTCCCCAGGGAGACCCGGTCATGAGTTGAACTCTAACTGGTTTTCTTGACATCAAGGAATGATGCTGCACTACCATCACACAGACAGTCTGTAATGCCACGCACGGCAAGGATTTTTATCCGTGCTGTACTTACGACCATTACCCTGTTTTGGTCGGGCAATGCTCCGACCATTACCCTGTTTTGGTTGGGTTTTTGGGATAATTGAATGTTGTCTGGATCCATTGTTTCAAGAATTGAAAACCGATCCATCGATCGAATCGGCCGAAATCAATTTAAAATTCCTCTTTTACCTTTTGAAATTTGGTTTTGATTGTTTTCCATCCTACAATGTTTGAACCTGCACTTTTAAGTGTGAGAACTTTAATCCTACATCTTTTTTAATGAGAATTGTAATCCTACATTGGAAGTGAAAGAGTAAGAAGGGTTGGTTCCTTGAATAGAAGGCTTTATTTCCTGTCTTTGGAAGTCCAAGGTTTGTATTCACACACGCAAGCACGGAGCCAAGGCCAGTGTGGCTTGTTGAATGCCTGACAGAAAGCATAAGGTGTCAGGGTCAGTCATAACTCAGGACCCCTTCTGATACCCCTAGTCTCTGTCTGATGCTGGACTGGGTGTTGGCAGTTCGCTGGCGTGTCCCAATGTCGGTGGTGCCTCTTCTCGCCACTGGATTTTTAGTGTGGTTGATTTAGCACAACTTGAGAATGTCCCGGGG
Source organism: Telopea speciosissima (assembly GCF_018873765.1). Taxonomy (NCBI): domain Eukaryota; kingdom Viridiplantae; phylum Streptophyta; class Magnoliopsida; order Proteales; family Proteaceae; genus Telopea; species Telopea speciosissima. Next base: position 64,341,401 of record NC_057921.1, on the reverse strand, counting down.
CCAGTAAATGAGTGCAATAACTACAGGAAGGCATGCAGGATAGTTTCATAAGATACAAGTACGATCTTAATAAGAGTGATCAGTGGCACGACTCAGCCCCACCAAACATTGTTCATGACTTAATTCTATTGTTTGTGGTTGCTTCATACAAGAGGATTAAGCATACAAGATAATTTCTATATCTCAGTTTCATTCCAACACTGATTCCAGCATTGGCACTCCTAAAATCCCATCACAAATCAAAATAAATGAGATAGGGTTCCCTAAAAGGCAACTGTGTGTGGGTTTTTTTTTGGGGGGGGATTTTGGAGAATGGTATCATCTACATGGAGCCCACCCACATGGTGTCAGAGCAGAGACAGAAAATAATAAATAACTCCATGGGAGATGAAAATAGTACCCTGGCATTGTGGGAAACTTTTTCCCAGACTAAATAGATGCAATGGTTGTCTTCTAATTTCAAGCCAGTCCCTAACTTGGTTATCAAAGCTCCAAAGGTACAATTAACCCCCACTCTCTGCAGGAAAGCAATTCATTCAAATGGTTAGGATTCAACCAAACAAGCAATCTGAATTCAGCAGGCCAATCCAAGGGCTGACTAAATACCTTGAAACTCCAAATTGATGACCATGTACATGTACAATGTCTGTAACAATGTGCATCAAATGGAATACAAAAAATATAGAATCAAAAGGCCTATGTTGTGATGTGATGCTAAGCAAATATTTACCTCTGGTAAAATTGCAGGAATTAAATACAGCACTTTTAAGCTTCATTGCCTTTTGGCCAGAAAACTAGTGATACACCTTGCAGTTGCCATCTGCATACTTGATTCTGGCCAAAACTTATTGACTTCAACCTCTTATGAGCATCAGGCCAGCGGCAGCGACAATGAGTGTTAAGGGAAGACCAATCCATAAAGATACTGTGTATGCAGAACTTGACTTGCGAACCTGTTCATACAAAATCAAGTTTGCAGTTGAGCTCAAAAGGGAGAGGTTTCCAGCTACATACAGTGCTAACCCATGCCAAGATAAGCCATGCCTTCTTCCATCAGCTGATCTGCTGATGCTGCCACACGTGCTCCAAGCAAAAGAACTGAGACAAAATGCACATGCAATCAAATTACACAACTAAATATGGTTTAAGCCATCAAATTCTTCATATTCAGACACACATGGAGGTAAACTCACCCATGGGACATACAACATTGGTGAACTGAGGTAATGAAAACAAGCTACAATCAAGGAACTTTATAGTGAAGGGAGAGCTTCTGATATTCATCCACCAGAATAGCTCATTTCCCATATTTTACAAATTTAATTTCTATTGAATTAATGTGTACTTCAAATTCCTCAATTTAAGATTGAACACATGTCAATCAGATCAGTAGTCCTTACATTAAACTACAAATGAGGCAAAAACATCAAAACTGTAAAACTTGAAAGTTGGAATGTATCAGCTGATCCAAGTTGCTCCAGTTATAATGAACCAGTGCTATGAATGGTAACAATATACATCCTTTAGGAGTAGAAAATGTCTCAGATTTTCTGCGCAACATATGGCAATGACACCCTGATTGCCAAACTTCATTTAGGCTGTTCTTTTCCATGAAATGCAAGATGTCTCATCTTTCTTGACAAGGTAAACTAACCACAATATTGTTAGACTGATATAGGTGAAGCCCTTCAGAGAAAATAGGAATGTCAAGATAGTCATCTTCCACCCTGCTTTTGCAGTTAAAAATCAGTGTCACCCATTTCCTGCCTTCCATATAATCTCTCAAAATGTTTCTGCAAAGGCTTCTTGGATGATCCTTGTGGGAAGGATATGAAGCATTCAGATGCAAACTATTGAATATTGTCAAATTAGGAAACTATAGTGCAAGGCAAGCAAGACTTGGGCAAGATGGTTGGTAGTGGTACTCTCATAATTTAACACTTTGAATAATAAAGAATAGAGTCTCACAAATTGTATTTAAAAAATGACAACATTTTATTCTTTCCTTTGTGATCCCTCCTCTTCTCTCTTTAATATACCATGGGTAAGGGAAAATTGCAGGATCTTTTTTTTTGAAGGGGGGGGGGGGGGGAAGGGGGTGGTAGACAATTAGCAAGCAAATTGGTATCAGCATTCACAGAACTTATCAATTAGCAAGCAAGCATCCATCTTCAAAGCATACCAATCATGTGTAACCTATGCTGAATGTACTATTCTAATTGAATAGAATACCTGTTTAGGGTGCATGGTAGATTTTCAGAGTGTGATATAGCAAATATAAGAAATATATTTGGTGTGGGTAATAAGAATCTTAATCAACAAAATATAAGAAAAATCATTTTCATCACAGAATTTTTTTTTACTAATATCAACAACCAATAGGTTTCGAATAATTATCCTGGAAAGATTGCTGTGAAACTTGTTCTGCATACAGAAATATAGCACCATTTTTAATACTAAATGAAGATGTAGGAAGTCACAGGCTTGTTAACAATGCATAACATGCAACAAGCAGCAAAGAACTATCAAACTATAGATATTTCATCTCAGGCGTCTGATTTAATAGGATTAAATGCATGCCTTCAGCCAGCCATACACAAAGCCAAAAGTGCAAAACCAAGATATAGAATTAAACAGTGAAAGCCTTAGAAAAGATTACAGATTAATGAACTCAAAATCCCAAATTGAATTTTTTCAGTAGAAGAATGTCTCAAGAGTCTCAGGAAGTTTCAAACGACGCTAATCACAAATTACAATCTTGAATTGGCATGAAATTGAAGCCAGGACTCGAATATTTTTTGGGTCTCTACAATTTATCATTAGAAATAAGAAAAAGGTAAGAAATAGAAATCTCCAACTGTTGTTGTTTTATTGGGTGGATGGGGAGATGAAACAAAGAGCTAGATATTTTATTTCATATGTACAGTTTACAACCACAGCATTCTTGTTGATGAGATCAAAGATAGAATGGTTGATCAAATCTGTTTCTCTCAACCTTGCATCTCAATTTAGGAGTCACTAATGGTTTATTCTTCCAGCCACTTTATCCTTAATCTAGATATTCAGATTGCATCATCCTTTGTACTGGCATTCACCTCTGAGGAAATAAAATTACTCTGTTCCTTCTTAAACCAAAGTGTGAACCAAATTCCAGAAAAAAAAAACTTCTTTTTTGAAATATCCTCATTCAGTGCTAAATTTAAAAAACAGTCTGTGAAAGAGCCTCCACAACAATACATAATTTAAGACTGTGGTTCCAAACAAAAGGTGTGAAGCAAAAGAATGCTCCAAGAAGATGTGGTATGCTAACTCATATTCATATTGCACCATAACCACAGTGCCTTTTTTTACTTTGGGTGATATCCAATAGGTAGAGCACATTGTGTAACGCTTTCCAAAGAATGTTTTGAAGTGGGTAATGCTTGAGCCTTCCAAGTAGCTTCCACTTAGGTTTGTACATGGAAGTATGGCCTTCTGGGGTGAAATAGGTCATAGGATATGCATTTTATTTTTGAGGAAAAAGTAGGATATGGATTTGTTAGTTAACTACCAGAACTTGCATGAGGACAAAACCAGTTGCAAGATTGTTATATCGGAAATCTTGTTGACTATATAATAGGGAAAAAACTGATGATGAATCCCTATTATTGATTGGTTTCTAGGGATATCTTGAGGAATCTTGAAATTATCCAATAAAGGGACCCATGGATCATCCTAACCTGTGTGTGTTATTCAATTGCCATTGCAAAGTCAGATTTCTTGTTTCTCCCCCTTGATTGGGGAAGACCAAGATATACATATATAATCATAGATCTCATGTAAAGGTAATTTCCTAATGAATCCGGAATTTTAGCATCTGTACTTAAACTGAAAAGGATCCCACTTTTCTGAATGCTATCTAAAGATTGCCTTGAGATGTTCAAGAGAAGATGAAGCAATCATCCAGGGATGATCAAAGAAGAAGATCAAAGATCTTGAAACCACTGATAAGACTTAAAAATCTTGACCCTGCATTAGTAGTTTTGGATGGTTTATTTATTTACTCTGAGGTCTGAGCATCTGGTGGCATTGTGAAATTGTGAAACTGTGATGTGGGTCACCAAACACACCACACCTAACCAACCACACACCCTTGCCCACTCAAATCTCATCAAATCCCAATAGAAAAAACGAAAAAAATAAGAACTCTGGAATCTTGAATAAGGCAGAAATGAAGATCTTAAGTGATACTGAAGGTACCCATTATTAAAGGTTTTATTCTGTTTGAATGTGACCAACTCTTAAATCTCAAGAGTGGTTTGGTCCCCACAAGTCAATGAACGAGCCAACATGCCTTGGCAAGCAACAACTTTACGTGCTTGTGAGTTGTGCTTTGTGAGCTGTATAGCTACAGCTCATAAGAATCGTAATCCGAGATAGCCCACATGGTTCTTTGAATGACCTTAATTGGTTCTTATGCCGTCCTAATATGCAGCAAAGGTTGGGGAGGACTAGAGTACCTATAAACTATAACCAGCCTCGTGTGGGTCACGTAGGGAGCATTTCTTAAGGAAATATGAAGAAAACATTAGTCCTACAGTAGTTCCTACATCATTGCCTTGCCACATAGCATCTTATTTAGAGTTGAAACAGAAATTTGAGTCTTCCAAACTGAGCGGCTAAGCCTCCTGCTGATCCACATTAAAATTTGTTTTCATATCATGTTGGCAAATTATTTTCTAATTGAAATCAGTATCCATAAGACAAAATCCTCCAGAAATCACCATTGGAGTAGTTAGTTAGAAGAAACCATGTAGTGTAAATGTGTAATGGTGTCTCCCTTGCCAGTTCCCATCCACAAGTGAAATGCAGTTTTGAAGCTTCAAAAATGCATCCCAAAATGCATCCCATGTCCTCCTCTTGGATGTTTTTCTCTCATAATCTCATATGCTCCACTCATACCACTAAGGCTCAAAAGGAAAACAGAATTTTAGATCATAAACAATCCCTGTAAGTTCTCATTGACCATTTACAACCTCATTAAACAAGAACAGATCAATCATGTTGAGATCCCAGGAATCAATCTTGCTACCCATTACACCAATGCAGGAAAGGCGACTCCAGACATCTTACTGCATTATATGTAACAAATACATTTCAATTCTGCTTTGACCATTACAAAAAGATCAGAAAAAAAAAAATAATACAATTCTTTACTAAGTACCCACTTATCATTGATCACCAACAATCCACAAATCACAAAGAATCAAATAACTATCACAAATTGTGAAGAAAAATAAATGGATTTTTCTTCCCTATTTGGGATGAAATATATGAATTTGTATCTATCAACTAAACCATTTAAGTACGGCATGTACATACAGAGTTTTTACTTTGATACTCCCAACATCAGAATTCAGAACCCCCTTACGGGACTCTGCCATACCTCCACAGATTGCTGGTCCTTTCTTGTAACAATCATTTTGTTACCTCCAAAAGCCAAGTTGGTAATCCTGCATCCTCCCATATCATTGGTCCTCCCCATTAAATTCCTCCTGAAAACCCTTTCGTCTGGTCCATCTTCACTGCTTCTTGTTCCAATTAAAACCTCAGACCACAACTCCATATCTCCTCCTCTACTGCAAAACACCTGATTTCCATGGCTTTCAATCTTACAACGGGCACCTTCTTTCTTCCCTTTAGTCCCCATTCTTCCTTCTCCAAGACAAATCCATGGATTGTCAACATCAAGCTTCCTCATATCAGCGAAAAACACATCGCCCGATTTCACTCCCACCTTGAAAATTGCAGAGAGATTATCCGAGACCGTGACATCAGAAAAGCAATCTTCTTTTTCCTTTACTTCCCATGTAACGTTACCAGACCGGATATCCCATAACTTGATGTTGCCAAGCACCCCCGAAGGCCCTGAATGAGACCCAGATGCCATAAGCACATTGTAACCTGAAACCCACTTCAATTTGGTGGCTGGGATGGCGGAGTCAAGATCGGCACCGTAAATCTCAGAGTGACCAATCTCTGCAACAGGACGAAAGCTCCCTTGGAGATCAAAAACCATAATTGAATTCGAATTCCGACGCCCAGATTCAAAGCTGGTGAAGAGAAATTCGGGGGAAGAACCAATCGCCTGGACAGTGGAACTGGATTTGGTTGGATTCTCCCAATTTAACGTTTCTCGCACAAAACCCTTGTGAAGGTCAAGAATCTGGAGGCCAGAGATGTCGGTGGCACCGGCGGCTGCGACGGAAGGCGATAGGGCGAGGATTGAATCAACGGCATTGAAGCGGGTGAGAATGGTAGATTTCCGCCGTAACGACCAATCAAAAGAAGTAATCTTGCTGCCATGCGCGACGTGAACCGACCCATCTGTGGTGGTGGATATGGCAGAGGGAGGATCCCTACCACCAAGAGGCAAGATCAGAGACTTTTCAAGATTGAAGGCATCGAACTGAGATGGGTTCGAGAGAGAGGAGACGAGGAGATTCTCGAGACCGTAGAATTGGGCTTCGAATACCAAGTCCTGAAGATCAAAATCCTTAGCCTTGGATGGAAGATTACCTGTTCTGAGAAGGGATAGGAAGATGGAAAAGATCTCTGGGTCTCTGTCCACGAATCGAACACCTGATGGAACTGCAGATCCATCAGAAAGCATGGAAAGAAGGGATTTAGAACCAGCTTGAGCGAGGGTTTGTCTGGTGGTTTGAAAGAGCTGTCCACCAATGTCGAGAGTAACGATGCTAGACTCTGATTTCTTAGGAAGAAACCCATAAGACCGATGAAGATGTTCTCCTGCCAAAGGAGGCATTATTCTGAGCCGTCCCTGCACAACCCTCTTGAAAATTTTTTCTCAAGAACACACAGGAAACAATTCCAAGAGAAACGGGAAGAAAACTGAGACGAGATCCCAAAATTGATACAAAAGAAAGGGTAACCAAGTCCAGAGTCAAAGACGGCTTCTTTTATAAGAGAAAAAGAAGCAGCCGCTGTTGAAGGAAGAGAGTGGAAAATTGAGGAAGGCTCTTCGGTGTCTTCGCCTCTTTCCCTTCTAGAGTTGTTCTGCTTCTAGAAAGAAGGCCACCATTGACCAAAGCTTTTTTTGGTTTCTGTTTTTTTAATTCTCTGGCCAGTTAAGCAACAATATAAGCCAGGGATTTAAAGGTACTTAGGCCTGTGGGAGAAAAATATATGATTTAAGCTGGAAAAAAATATGAGATTTGACAGATCATCAATCTCGAACACCCATTTCATATATAGAAATCAATAAATCTGGGAGATGTAATTGTCATTAAAAGTTAAAAATTTGAATTTTTTTAGGGAACTTTTCCCTTTTTTTAATTCCTAAAAGAAAATTTTGAATTTTATTGTAGGCTTTGATATAATTTTCTATCTACATTTTGACATTTTCTCATATTTCTAACCAACTGAGCATAGCCTAAAAGAACATTATGAGACTCAAGGGCCCAAGGCCAAGATCCAAATACTAAGATAAGCATCTTTGGATGAAGGATTCATTGACTGGCAAACCTTAAAACATGAATTATTTAAGAAGCATGACATTAGCACATCCATACATGTAATCACAAAGGAGAATTATGCTATTATTTTTTTTTTTTTGGGATTATTAAAATTAATATTCATTAAAGAAAAAATCATCTTAAAGATTGAATTTCCCTTCACCCGCTGAAGACTTAAGATGTATCATTATTTTTTTGATCGAATTTTCCTTAAGTCACAGTGTATGAGAATTCATCCACCTTAGGGCTTTGGATGCACACGAGAGGGTATCAAGAGGGTACTTTAAAGAACATATAAAAACCCAATGGCGGTTTGTGAATCCCTAGGATGTTGAAGTGAACTTTCACCACATAGGGAAAGAAAACTTTTTTTTTTTTTTTTTTTTTGGTATTCATCAAAATTAATATTCATTGAACGAAAAAAAAAAATCTTATTAAAGTTGAGTTTCTCTTCATCCATGGTGGAGAGAAAACATCGTTGGTATTTGACTATTTGATTGAAAGGTTGATTTAATGATAACCAACCTAACTCATCTGTCTAAGAATCCAATCATAGAATCACATCACAGTGGATGAAGAATCCATTCATGACTTTTGGATTTATGTTCTAGTCCGGCCATGAGTGTACATGAATTTCAATAAATCATGAAACTTGGCATGGGAGAGACCTTATCTCATGTCATATTAATTTCCTTCTTCCTACCAAAAAACAAAAATTACATTTCGGTGGATGAAGAGATTTTTTTTTTCTATTTGTTAGCAATTTTTTCATCGAAGGGTATTCCATGAAGGGGAAAAGAACCATTAAAGGGTATCAATTAAATTAATCTATAGGGAATATCTATTACACGATCTATAAGAAAACTTCATCAATATGTGTGAGAATAGTGTTCTACAATATATCTTTCTTTTGGAAGATTTAAGTATAGGGAATCGCCACTTAAAATAGGAGTTAGATTCCACAAATAAAACATGACTTCAAATGAATCAATCAAATTTAAAGATTGGGTTCAAGTCAAATTGCAAACCAAGAAAGATGTTAAGCACTCCAGTCCTTGTGGTTAAATCTTTCTTCCCTATTTGCATAAATATTCCCAAAATAAAACCTAAAATATCACAAACTCACGAAATAAAGAAAGGAAATAGTAGCGCCACACCTTGTGCAATTGGCTACAAAAATCAATATAAATAACCGATAGACTAAAAACAAAATACACTAATACAAAAACCCTAGGCCACAAACGAGATATATTTACAAAAAATGCCAGTAGAGATTGAACATACAATACCTTAACTAAATACATGAAATAATAAGAATATAATACGAATTAAAAATGAGATTGTCCAAAAAACAAATGAAGGGGTATACATCACATACCAATCCCAATCCTAGTCAAACCAAACAAAAATGCAAAGGAAATAAGAACCATCACCATGGTTTTAAAATTTGGGAATCTAATCAAAGAATTGATTGCGATCGATTCCTATTGATTACAATTTGTATTCAATTGATTCCGGAATTGATCGATTTTCGATTCCGTTTCTTAAAACCATGATTGTTCTATTAAAAACCTTAGACACCAAACGAGATATATTTACAAAAATATCAGTAGAGGTTAAACATACAACAGTATCTTAACTAAATGCATGAAATAATAAGAAAATATTACGAATTAAAAGTGAGATTGTCCAAAAAATAAACGATAAAACATGTCACATACCATAATCACAGTCAAACCAAACAAAGATGCAAATGAAATAAGAATCGTCACCATGGTTTAAAAATTCGGGAATTGAATCAATAAATCGATTGCGATCGATTCCTACCGATTACAATCTATTGTCACCTGATTCTGACCAATACTAACCCCGATTCGATTTTTTATTCTATTTTTAGAAAACCATGATTATCTTTTTTTTGATAAATAAAAAAAAAAAAATACCCGCAGGCCTCTACAAATCCATCCTAGACTTCCAATGCTACACCAACTAACCCTACTCTACACTTAATTTAAGTAATAAAAATGAGCGTAATTACTACTGGAGAGGGAGAAAAAAAAAGACAAATAAAGGAGCTTTGTGTTAAGCTCGGAAGTTGCCAGGGTTGCCAATTTAGACCTTTGACTCTGAAGAAGAAGAAAAATAGATAGACATCTTCAACGTCACTTAGACTTCTTACACTAGCAACCAAAAAATTCGTATTATTTTTTGTTCTAGATGTATAAATACTACACTTCGTCTTCTTAACTAGAATGAATAGAAAGGCAATCCAAAAGGAGAGGAGAGGAGGGGAGGGGGACCTCAGTTATGGACTCTCGCCCTAAGAAGAGGAAGTTCTACTTCACTCTTTCCAACCTATACGGCATTTTTTTTTTTTTTTTTTGGGTAAAAAACCTTTAGGGCTTTATATAAACAAGGTTTCATGATTCATATACATAAATATTTTTTGTGCCAAGGTGGGCCTACCACTATGGTGGCCCGGAGGGAGATTGAAATAATTATCACCTCCAATTTGCGGGCATCTCCAATTATTCCAATTCCTCTAATAGGGGGGAGTGGACTCCACCTTGGGCAGTGTTTTTGGGCAGGGGGTAGGGTGATCATTTCCACCCCATGTGAGAAATTGGAGGAATTGGAGGGGACAGCGAATTGTAGGGTACAACGATTCAGGGGGATTGGGTGCCCAATGGGACCCTAGAGTGATCAAGATAGGGGTGTCTCGGTGTGGGAGGGGACTCGAACTGAGGACAAGCCTCGACCTTGCAAGGCACAAACCGATTTTTTGCCCATGATTCACATGAGTCTTGACTTCATGGGAGGTTCATGTTTAAACCCAGATAAACCCTTTTGGCAGAAATGCAAGGGAGAGAGAGAGAGAGAGAATCCAAAGGGTGTGGGAGGGGACTACTGGAGGGGTGTGAAGGGGAGAGGATGAGGGGTAAATTAGGAATGTTAAATTAACACTGCAGAAAGAGTAGTAGTTTGCTTTCATGGGGTAATAAAAAAGAAAGGGAAAAATATCTCTACGTGGTGGTGTTTCCTACGCCCTCTCACAGGGCACCGTGAGATGATGAATCTGTCCCCTGGGTAGATACCCAGGCGTGCTCACCCATTGGTCCAAATGTTTGTATAGAGACCATGCGACCAAGTAGAGTTCTCTTTCCCATAAAATAAATAGTTTGAGGAATGGGAGTTCGAGCAAATATAAAACAAGTATAGAGGAGTAAAAGTAATCAACCATTTATTTCTATTACAGTCCACATGGTAATAAAGGAAAAGATTATGCTTATGTCACCTACATTACTTAATAAGAGTTTGAAAAAGGGGAGTGGTTCACGTGCACCCCTTTATTTTTTTATTTGGGGAAGAGAAGGCCACCTGATCGTGCAACGCATGCCACCCCTGTGCCCTGACACAGGAGGCACGTGAAATGACCATCACATCCCCTGGAGCACCTCCTGGAATTTCAGAAATTATCAGGGGTGTGGCAGTCATTTCACGTGCCCCTATGTCAAGGTGCGGGGGAGGCATTCAAACCAAGACCTTAAGACATTAGGTGAAGATAAACCAAATGTGTATTAAAATACATCCACGGTCCAAGAGATAACCAATGTGGAAGTATACCTCCATTATACCTTCCAACATTTCAACATAAGAAGAGTGAGAGAAGGGAAATGAACCTTATGTTGCCCATTGCCTACACCCAAATGTTGTTCTCAGTTGGAAACTCTGACTTCTTGGAGAAACTTGGAATCAAAGATTGCTTCTCTTCGCCAATAGGAATCGAGGCAAAGAAGAATCTGATCACAAATCTTAAATTTTCTTAAAACGAACTAGTTGCATACGGTTCTTTTCGCTTCCATTTCAAAAATCTTACTGGAATTATCTCTACTTGGTGGTGTCTCATAAGGCACCGTAAGATGATGTCTCTACCTCCTGGATAGATATCTAAGCATACTCACACATTGGTCCAGACGCTTGTGTAGAGACCATGCGACTAAGTACAGATCTCTTGCTCACTTGTTTTCAATAGTTGATCTTAACACTTTGGGCTTCCGCTTTCTCTTGGGTTAGTCAGGTATAGGTCAAATCGGTTAAAAAGGTGCTAATTTCTGAATTTTCAATTGATACCAGCAACATTTATCGGTATCGATCACGGTTGATAGCTATACGGCCGATCGAATACTAATACTTAAAACCATGGTCAAAACCATAATTGATCATGTTTTTAACCCATCTAACTTGTATCACACTTGATTACTTAATTCAATTCAATTCAATCTTATTATAACTAAATAGGGTCAACTAGGTGAATCTTTCTTCTCCGGCCAATTGGTTCTATTCAAAACAAAATTTTCAAGGCGTCACCCAGGCGCCTTGTTGATGTTGTTTTGACGTCCAAGCCCCCACCAACATCTCAAACCGATCCTAAGCTATGCACGCCTTTTGTCACCAGTTATATACTCATTTTAGACATACTTCTGACTTTGTTAGCTCCGTCAATTTTAATTAAATCAACTTTCTATATTAGAGCATTCAAAGGTCTTTGTTACACATGCTTATGTCACTTTAAACGATTCTTTTCGCAACTTATCATATACCAAAACTACTCTTAAAGTATTTATAATTTATTCCATTCTTATTTCCTTACATTTTATTAGAATTACTCTTATATTTCGTGTAGTGATTTACTTAGCTTATGCTTAAATTAGGGTTTATTATTTATTTATGGGGTAAGCAATTAGGGCTTAGTATGGGGTATTGCTCTATCGTGTCTTGTTCATTTTAAGCTATTGTGTCATTAATTTTAGGTCGATTTAATAGTGTCTTCAAAAGTCATGAACCATTGCCACCATGGCCGAGAGATTGATGAACTTATGCACCGAAATGAGGTTTTGTAAACCCAATTAACCCGTTCACCTCAAAAAAATATATTTCAAATCAAACAATTTCAGAGAGTACAACCATGAAACTGTTGGGAGTTGGTCCATGTGGAGTCCAGTACCACTCCCATGTGTTGGCAAGCCCCAGTTTTCTTTACTGAGTTGAAGAAAACAAAGAGACACTTTGAAAGAGTATAGAATTCTCAAGAAGGAAAAAAATAGAGGTCTTGGGAAGGCCAAGAGGCAAACTTGTTGGAGAAGAGGACAAAATAAGAGTTTTGAATCTCTGTTGGGTACAGAAATTCTGTAGGAGATTTTATCTCACATTTGGGTTATTCTTGAGGCTATTTTTTTTAGGGAGAATGTTCTTTGTTCCACAGCGCAGGCTGCACCCAGGCACATAGGTCACAGAGAACAGCGCCCCTTTATATCTTTCACGCTCTTGATAAAGTTGGGTAATCTAAACTAGTGTTTGTGTTTTCGATTGGTTCTTCAAACTATTTGAGAGATATACTCAGGACTTTTAGAGGTGAAGTACATAGTGACATCTAATTGGTGCTTGTGATGTAAACTTGTATTTCTTTTAAGTGTTATTGTTCTTCTCTCATTCTTGTTGTAATCTCTAGTTTCTTTGCTTCCAGTATTTGCATATACGTTTTTGTGTTGCCCGTCTTTCTGTAAGCTATATTTTGATTCACACATTTGGGAAGGTCTCTTTGCTTCCCGACAGAAACTTCCAAAATCGCAATTTAAAATATAAACACCACAGCCCAAGGTTGCATTTTTGTAATGGCAAACAGTCCCTGAGAGGCTTTTTTAACCGACGGAAACTCAAGCAGGCCAACCCTAATCGAACTCAACCATCTCTGTAGACGAAAATGAGTGTCCTGCTGCTCCTGCATTAAAGAGGCAAAAGAAAATCAGTTCTGAATTACCAACAATAAAACACTAAAATCTGGAGTAGAGGAGCCTCGGCTGTTGCTGGCACTAGATGGAGTACTGAATTCCATAGCTTAAGAGGAGATCATGTCTTCGACAGATATACAGGTTAGAAGCTTGACATAAAAGAAGAAAATGTTTGTCCTCTGGCCATATTACATATATGAAACTATAAACAAAGACGTTATTTTTAAGTTTCAGGTTTGAAATTGAGGAAAAGAAAATTTATACATTATCTCATGCTACAAATCCTTTGTATTCATAGATCATTCCATTTTGTATAATCTATCTGGTGGGGATGCACAAAAACAACCCTCCAGTTTCAGACACTTGGGTTACGTGGTAAATAAAAGCAGTTATTAGTAGGAAGTTCCTCCCCTTCTCCCCCAACCTCCTCTGGTGAGGATCTCACAATTGCTATTGCTCACTTTGTATTATCTTTGACTTTGACTTCCATTGGAGCTGCTGACTCAGCTTCGTATCCCTTCTGCCACTTTGGCAAACTCCTGTTATCCACAAATGCCGGAATTGATGACTGGACATGTTTATATAGATTAGCTGACTCCTGGCTGCATCATACGGAAGAAGGCCCACTTAGGACAGGGGCCAGACTCTTTGCCAACAACCTTCTCATTGACCCACCAGTCTGATCCAATGGTGGGCTTGTTAGACACCCCTCCATCTGCATTAGAAAACTTGAATTCTTTCAGAGACCCTTGTGCGAGAGAAGCGTGCTTCTGCTTCTCCTGTTGCTCCTCTTCTTCATCCCCTGAAGCTCTCTCAGGCATGTCATTAGATGTTTCCCCAATACGGCACTCAAAATCCTCCTCTGCTTCACTGGAAACACCATCCCTTTGAGATGTGGGCGTTGCTGCTGCTGCTGCTGCATCTGGTAGAGCTTCTGTTGCACATTCAACCAATGTTCCAGGGGCCTTCTCCACACAGCCTGGAACCCTTGCAACCTCAACATCTTCAGCAGTTAACTCAAATGAAACTCTCTGACCAATCACAACATCACCATTTTGGGATCCGTTTTCTGAGTTTGCAAGAGATGCAACCTCTGACATCCGACTGTCAAGAATAAAACTGTCTCGAGAGGTTGGTCCAGCAGCATCCGGTGTTAAAGAGCCGGAGCCTCGTCCTGGCCCCCAGTAGCGGTTAGAAAGCCTATCAATGCTTAAGATCTTGGGGGCCTCCCCTGTGCCAAAATGAAGAAAAGGGTGTCCTCCAGCAAAGAACTCGCAATCAGGGTACGGAGATGAGGTTCCAGAACCTGAGATTGCTGAGCTAGGCGATATGAGGTGCCCAACTGGACTCCCAGGGTACAAATGATATGATTGGAATTCATAGTTGGAAAATGGGAATTTCTGACACGTCTCGCTAGTTTTGTGATTGGGATCTAATGATGAGGTTAGCAGATGAGCAAATGGCACCTCCGGCGATGAAGGCGTTGTCATCTGCACAGTTTCAGGAGGAGGAGTGAGGGGAGCAGTGGACGGTTCAGTTGTGAAGGTTGAGAAGACAGGGGGCGATACTAACTGAGCCTCATGTGCATACGGCCCAATGGCAAAAATATTGGCGGGCCCATTTGGAGAGTAAGAAAAGGTGGTGAGAGATAGTAAACCAGTTGGTGACTGGGTAGCAGAAGGAGGTTCTGATTGAAGAAAAGAAGCAGGAGACGATGGAGGAGCAACAAAAGGTAACATTATGGTGGGTTGTTGGTGCATTGGGTTTTCGGTGGCAGGAGCAGCAGTTCCTGGAAATGTTCGTTCAGGAACGAGGACAGCATCGCTAATTCGCTTGCCATGTCTCTGAGATCCAAAACACCAGTACAGACTCCAGCAGCTACCCCACCTTCTCTTCTGCATATGCAATAACATACATGAGGTTTTAAGAAAAGTAAAATTTGTTGAACGAAGCAATATGTAGTTTCTTCTGCAGCCGACATAAAATCAAGTAATTCAGAAGGCAATTGAATACGAGAAAATTTTAATTACAGCTTCAGGAAATCATTCACAAAATTAAACTGAGGTAAGGATAATTCATTAAGCGGTGCATAAGCTCAAGTGACGAAGGTAACAGATTTAATAAAAGAAAATAAATAGGCTAGCAACCAAGCAAACCAATAAAAGGTTGCAAGGAAAATTTTCATGACGTTTTCATTCACCTGTAAAAATACTCAAGTTATCACATATGTGCCTACAGTTCAAGAATGGCTGAACAAATTGAGTGGACGAGTGCATAGTGATATGCATACAAAAGACATTCTCACAACAATAATATTCAAAAATTCTTTCAAAAAATTATTGCTCAAATATAATTCATACTCTAATTGACTTATCATTTCTCATATACAAATGTTAATATATTTTTTGACTGACCATATATAGCTGGGCTTGAAAAAACTTATTACTCATAAATGATTCATACTCTAACTGACTTACCATTTTTCATATACGAAAGTTCATATATTTTATGAAATGGCCATATATATTGTATAGCAAATATATAAATGGACTGGGCTGGGCCCGCCCTAACATGAGCTCTAAATGGCCTTTGGAACTGGAAAGGTGGGCCAGGCCTGAAATTGCCACCTCAGATTTGACCAATAAAAAGCAACACAGAGGAATTGATGGTCTTCGAGAAGTGCAGAGCCAAGTTCTGAGCAATACAGCACTCTTTTCTCCAACATCAAATGGCATAAAGAGCGAACACTACTTCATAAATTCCCCTATGATATTTATGAAACCCTGTGGGTAGATCGATAGAATAAACATAAAATGCCCCTTTTCACCAGTGAGAACGCCTACAAGTTACAATAGCAGACAATGAGATTCTCCTAAACAGTGTCATTTCATCCAAGGAAAAACATAAACAGTAGCCAATAAAATAAAAGAACAAACCAAAAATCAAATTCAACTGAACAATCCCTTGGAACATTCTCATTTAGTGTTTTTCTGCTGAATAAATCCAGAGTGATCATTTGTTTAATTCATAAACCTGTCAAGTTTAGCTCAATTCATGCTCTGTCACTATTTAGTTCAGGGAAAGAATATGAATGGCTTCCCCCCAGCCCCAAAAGGGCGTACCCAGAGCATGAGAATCCTGCCACTGTGGGGTCTGGGGAGGGTCAGAATGTATGCAGCTTTCCCCCTGCTCCAAGTTGTAATAGTCCCCTCACCCCCCCCCCCCCCCCCCCCACCCAAAAAAGAAAAGAAAAGAGGGAAACTACTCCATATCTCCATATTTTGACATCATAGCCTTGTGATTAGATATTTTAGGCTTCCCTTTGCTTGAGACAGCCATAACTCTTAAAATGTATACCACATATGCTTTCAGAAATGGTTCCTACCTTATCTATGTGGATTACTGCAATTTTCATGGAAATAACTCTCTACAGACACTAGATATAAGCTGAAGGTATAACTCATTCAACTCTATTCCAAAAGCCATTCCATTAAGTTGAAGGTATACCTTATTATTTTAAGAAGGTAAAACTGTCATGTTAAACATACTGAAGCTCGAAATTGGGGATTATAGCAGGCTGACACAATAACTAATGCTAAAAAATTACTTCTGAAAGTTAAAAGAGAGTCAAGAGATGGTGCCCATAAGAAGTGTCAATGCCCACCTCACCATCCATGATCTGCAACCATGTTGGATCCAAAATCCATTGATTCTGATCAGGAAAGAAAAGAAGAGAAACCCAGCGCACGAGGCTTACCTACTGCTTCGCAGGAGAAGCTGTTTCCAAGTTTTGAACCCGCAACCAACAGATTGAAATAGCACAACTTAACCATTGTGCCAAAGCTCGCCCACTTATACACAACCTTGATTCTTTTTAAAATTGTTATTCATTTTAAAAAACAAAAAAAAAAGACTGGACATTTTATCAGTCCACATGCTTTGACAAAGGTGTGACCTCAAGAAGGTTCCTACAGTTAGAAGGGGAACTATGCCAGCATGCTTTGACAAAGGTGTGACCTCAAGAAGGTTCCTACAGTTAGAAGGGGAACTATCCCCTGGCAATTTCCCCATCTCCCAACCACAACCGTCACCGCCCAAGGAGAAAAAAAAAATCCCAGCTCTCCAAAACCTTGGTTTTCCCATTGAATAAATAAAGTTGGTTTTCTCTTACAAAAGGAAATAAAGTTGGCATTTTCAAATACCATAGGAAGGACTACGATTTGCCAGCCAAATTCCAACTCTCCAAAACCTTGGTTTTCCCATGCATTTTCTAAGCTGCGGCCCTCTTTGAGTGTTGACTTGAAAGCAATGTGTAGTGCAACTAAAAACTAACAAAGAAATGCATCTGTGTGAAAGTTGTATTCAGACCTAATGAAAAGCCAACACGTATAAAACTTACCGAGATTAAATTTGATCAACGTTATTATCTGAAAACATGAAGAAGAAGTGATCCCTCAAAAACACTATCAGTTTCTGTGGCACAGTGAGAGCTTTACACCTTACAAGACAGACTCTCAAAAGTATTAAAATCTACTTCATAAAGTTCTTCAAGAGAAAAAAAAGAAAACTTTATTGCATACACAAAATATCCAATCAGTAAGATATTTATGTACATAAAGACACATACAGGTTCAAAGATAAGTTCATATTTATATAATCTAGAATGTGAAGTGAGGCATGAACCCTAAACAACAGTCAAACATTCAAAATATTGAGCCCTTTATATCTATCTATCTTCCAAAGAAAAAATATTTAGCCCTTTAATATAACAGTAACTTTACACGGAAAAAGAACAGGCATTGATGGAGTTTAGAATTTCCACGGTAAAACAAAACAGCCATTCGTATTTCAAATTCGAATAGAAAATATGTGGCTTGACATAGCATGTCTCTTTCTATTTCAAATTTCGCAATATAAACTATGCTTTGAAAAGAAAGTCTTTGTTCTATGCACCAAAAATATGGCTTCTTCAATTACACAAACAAAGAAGTGAGTTTGTAATTACATTTTTTTTTTCTTTTTTCTTTTTTTTTTTTTTTGGGGGGTGGGGGAAGGAAAAGGTTTGAGGCCTAGAAATCATTTCAATCATCAAGGTTTTGCTAGAAATTCAAATGACAAGGCACCTCAAGCTAAAACACTCATTGGAAGTAGTATCCATTGAATTATCAAGTGCGCAAGGTTCTGTTTTTCTCTCTTAGCTATGCTCAAGATGGTGATGGGCACAATTTAAGATTTGATTGATTTTACTCAGGGGAGAAAAGGAGGTATAACCATAGAATTTCCAAATAATCCTTCACCAACCTAAATATGACAAATCCCAATCGATTCCCTTTCAGAAAAAGAATTATAGATTAAATTTTCCATCATCATGGCAAAACAGACTACAACCTACTGACAGGGAACATTCCATTAGAGTACGAGAACCTACCTTGAGGGGAGGGGGTGTTGGGATAAAGCACCGGACAGTTATTGTGCGAAGCCAGAGATCCAACAAAACCCTTTTTTTTTGGTCGACACCAAGATTCATTCTGGGATTCCAAAAAATAGTTTCATATACTAAAGCATACGAACTACTTCTAAACTACGTCTACTACCCAGGAACCAGAGTACGCAAAAGGAAAACTGCTGAAACTCCAAATCCACCGCAGCCCAAACCCATATCAGTCCTCTAAATATAAGTCAACCCTCGTCAAAAAATCACAGAAAACAGAGGAAAATTATCGAAACAACCGTCAAAGACGAAACATATTAATCCAAACCAAGCCCTTGAGCTACCTGCAGTCAATTATCAGATCACAAAGCAAAAGCAGAGCAAGAAAGAGACGAAGACAATCATTCCAATAACGAGCATAAGCTGAGTAATTCAACAGATCTTAAATTTTGGAACATATTAAGATACACCTTCAACTAGAAGTGCACAAAAGCAAAAGGAATTAAGTTGAAAACCAAAAAAAAATAAGATCAAATGAATGAAAGAAGCGATTTACCTGAACCGTGGTCTGCTGAACTCGACTCTCTGCGGCGGCGATCGCATTGGCGGCAGCATTTATAGTCTCCATACTGTTATTTACACCTCTCATCGCTCCTTCTCTTGATCGAATAGACCTAATTCTCGAAAATTAATTCTTTCTTCAATCTCCACGACCGTCTCCGTTCAAAAACTCACCGGAAATGTGTTAGCAATACAAGTCGGAACGAAAGAGAGGCAAGAAAGACCAGAGGAGAAGAAAGTAAGAAATTGGTGACACATAAAAGGTCCAAAAAATCTAAACACCGTCTCTCTCTCTCTCTCTCTCTCTCTCTCTCTCTCACAGTTATTTTGTAATGATCGACCCTGAGGTCAAACACGCAAAGATGTAAACTTTGATTTCTAAATAATTGTTATTAACTTAATCCACTGTTTAAGGACATTATCTTTTCTAGATTTTAGTAGTGGTACCTTAATTAATCATTTGCTATTAATAGGCTTATGACAGCAATTTATCCATTAATTTACTTATGTACCCCTTACGTTACTCTTAATATATTGACTGAGGGTATTAAGGTAAGAACATGTGTCCACTTGCATAATATACATAAGGTTGGATTTTAATCTTCTCCTATTCTTAAAGCTGGGCAATACAGTAGTGCTAGATGGAGATGTCGACACCTGATAGGCCGGACATCCAACGGTCCGAGCTCACCATAAGTCAATGAGTTTGGACAGTTGGATGTTCGAACTGCCATGTGTCGACATCTCCACCTAACACTGTCGCACCGCACAACTTTAGGGAATTGAAGAGGATAATTTTTCAGGTTCTCTCCTATGCTCGTGTGCAATTTCGAGCATTGAAGGGGGTATTACAAGAAACCTGTGAAAATAGGGGGGATATTTATGATATTTTACAGGGGTTGCTACAGTAATATGGGTGAAGGCACGCAATTTGGATTTTAGGCCGGTGTTGTGGTAAACTTAAACCCTTTATATATAAAGTCTTAGTTTTCTTCACCAATGGTGAAGAGAGAATCTCTTAACCCATGAGATCAAATCATCTTTTTCGATCAAAGAAGGATATTTAACGATGAGACTGACTGTTCCAAGGGTCCAATCACAACATAACCATGGTGGATGAAGATATTCTCTCTTCACCTGGGAGTATGGGGAAAGTTTTTCTTTGCTCATAAAATTTCTTAAGGGACATGTATGATCTCATTTTATTTCTTACGTCTGAAATGTCTTTTTCACTATTCCAGGAATTCTATCCAAACACAATGAACGAAGAAATTCTTGCTATCATGAATGAAGGAAAAGTTGATTATGAAAGTATTAAATGATGCACATTAGATTCTTTCCCTTTAATTGGCCAAGGGGGATGCATACGGCACAACACATGATTGATTTGTTTGTTTTTTTGTTTGTTTGTTTCTTTAAAGTGAACAAATCATTCTAATTGTTAGAGTTGAGTTGTGAGGATGTGCTTATCCACAAACATGTCTACAACTACAATTTTATATGTTTCTGTTTGGGCTTTGGATGCATAGGAGTTGTGGACCCAAAACCAATATTGAGTGGGTTGCTTGGCCTTGATGTCTCCAAAAAATATATATAAAAAGCACGGACTAAGTTTCCCTCCACCCATAGAGGACAGTTCACCCATCATCATAGGGTTCATAAACCCCTCGTAGAGTTTTTGTTTGTTCCAAAATACCTCTTGATACTCTTTCCCGCCCCCATTCACCATGGGTGGAGGGAAACTCGGTCCAAAAAGTATTATTGAATGGGAAAGTTCAATGTGATATGGTAAATTAAAGTCACCTTAAGGGGTAATTTAGGAACAACAAGTGGAGACATAAGAATTATATATTTTTAATTAAGATTATATTAGTCATAATAAAAATATTTAAAAGTGTCATTAGTGATTTAGGTGCTTTTTCGTCAGACAAAAATAAAAAAGAAAAAGAGTGCACGTGTGGTGGTCCATTTGTTGATGGCGTTGATGGGTACGCCCAGTAGTGCGTAAGATTAGGGTAGAGATGGGACCCACTTTCCATCTATAAATTCTCTCTCTATTTTTTTAACTAACTTTGCACGGTTGGGTTTGTTCATCCGTTCATCTGCTTTTTTCTGACTCTTTTTGGTCTCTTTTTTTGACAACTGATGTGTAAACCCCAACTCCCTCTCTCTCTCTCTAATCTCTATATAGGAATGAACCAAAAGGGGTATCAGGTAATAACTTTTTTAACCTTTACATATCTTTCGTTAGGGTTTCAATAAAGCATAGCCTTTTTTATTCAGCTTTTGTATGTCTTTTATTAGATTTCATCAAAGTTTATAACTTTCAAGGTTCCACTGGGTGGGTCCTCATATCCTGTCCCACGTGGCTAAAAAAGTTATGCCTAATCTCATGATTGCACGTTGTATAAAGTTATAATCTTTTGAGAGAGATCGAGGGATTTTCATATTCTTTAGTGTATCTTTAAAGTGTATCGGAGGATGAACATTGTACTGAAAAGATTAAAATCTAATGCACAAGTGAGGCGCATCGTCCAATACATTTTTAAAATATATTAAACAATACATCGTATTTGAAATGATAAAAAAATCAAAAAACAGATGGTAGCTTATAAGGATGGGGGGTGGCAGGTGGCATAACAAAGGTAAGCTCCTACCAGATGAGCCATTGCAGCATTACACGTGTGTCTCAAGTTGGTGGGTGGGTGGTTGTTCTGAAATAAATTAAAATAATTAAGAATTGTCCGGATAAACACTAAAGGCATTTACATTTAACTTGCCAAAGGCCTATTATGATTTAGGTTTTTAATGAAGAGTCATCATAACCATCTATCGTATATGGATTGTCTCTACTTCATTACAAAAAAATATTTATGGGTGTGTTTAACTATTTAGATTTTCTTTTGAGTTGACTCGTCTGGTGTGACTCAGGTGATGACTCGGTGATTCTTCTTCAAACTCATGATTTTCGAGTTGTGGTATGGATCGGCTGTGACCGATAATAGTTCTTAATCGTTATCAACCAAATACCATATCGGTCATATAACAAACAAGGTAATGACGGTTAAAAAAAAAGAGAGCAAGGAATCGATATTTTGAGGGGCCAAAACAGTCTAATCGGACCTGATATTGATATCGATCAAGGCAGATATGGGTACCGATATCTAAGTCCATGGTATGGATGGATGGATTGGACTATGATCAATGAATAATGGAAGGTGTTAATATTAGTACCCAATTTAAGTTATGTTGTACATTTATGGAGAAAGATCCCCACAATACTTTTTTTTTTTTTTTGATAAAAGATCCCTACAATACTGAAGAGGATATTCTTCTCATGCTTTCTCATATAATGGGTTCTGGGGTTCATATTGATACTCTCTCTTTCTCTCTCTCTCCCTCTCTTTTCAGACAAAATGTACATCTTCTACTAAACGAATTCTTATCATTGATTTTGAGTTCGCATACATAAATATATACTATTTATACCAAATTTCTTACTTAAATAGAATTGAATACCTACCATATACGACCATGCATCTTGTTTCTTTAGCCATATGTGTATGCACAAACACCTTCTCATAGTCTCTCGATTTCTAAAGTTTTATTTTATCACTTGACAAACTCTAATTGAATAAAATCTTGACATATATAGACAATGGATGTTCAAATCTACCTTCCACAAAATTTGACCCTCATTGCAAACAAAGTCCACCAATCCCAATGTGGAAAAAGATTTCATTGTTGACCTCCACCTTTTTTAAAAAAAATTTGGGGGTAGGGTGGGTATTTTTATCGGCTCCATTTTCCCAAGTTCCTCTAATAGAGGGGGTGGATCCCACTCGGGTAGTGTGTTTAGGTAAGCGTAAGATGGTCATTTCCACCTCCTCTATTAGATGAACTCAAGAAAATGGACCTGTCCAGGAAATAAAGCAGATAAAATATGGGGTGGGGTGGGGTGGAATTCATGGAGGAACTCTGCTTCTAAGCCATGGCTTTTAAACTTCTTATATATTCCTTTTATTTTTCTCCATTAATCATAAGGTTTTACACTTTTACCTTCCCTTTTGAGAGAGAGAGAGACAGAGTAAAATCAAGGTCAATGGTGGAGAATTTTCAAAGATCTAATGTTGGCTTGAAGAAGAAGATAGTTTGCGTTGAACTAAGAAAGTCATGGAAAATAAAAAGCAGCCACTAAATTAAGCCCATTACCTCTATCTATGGTTACATTTTTCCACTTATTATATATTTCTGGTTTTTGCCGTGTTTGAGGATTCAAGTTATCTCCATGAGCAGGAGTTAGCTGAAACACAAATTCGGGTTTTAGGAGGATTTAATAAAATCTAATGGTGTGGGCCCTTCGCTTAGCTGTAGTGGGCTTCAGAGTAAGTTCAAACTACAGCTAACTCAAGGCCCATCCATATCTATCGAGGTTGTCCATGTCAAAGGGCGGTGGGCCGGTGGGTTCAAGGTTGTTCCAACCTTGATTTTAGGAGGGAGTCATATGTTGATTCCACCATTATAGTTTATACTTTATAGTGCTCTATCAACATCATACACTTGTGAGTGAATTGTGATTAGAACTAGCCAGATTTTTATATATATGATGAGCCCATTAAGAGAGTATTTTTTTTTTTTTGGGCAACAGATTGCTGCCTGGTTGTGTAGCCCCTGTCCTAGCACAGGGAGCCAATGAGAGTGCACAGAGGAACATCTACCTGGATGAATATTTTATTTTTTTGTTTGGCTGAATAAATAGTTCACATCGTCTTGTGTCTGGGCGTAGAAACCACGCGAGTAGGAAGAGTTCTTTTTCCCTTTTAGGCAACAGATCGTTGATTGGTTGTGTATCTTCTACACTAGCGCAGAGGCCAATGAGAGTGCGTGCAAGAGCATTTATCTGGATGAGATTTTTTATTTCATTGGAGGTTGAATGATGTCATTCTACGTCATCTTGTATCTGGACACAAGAACCACGCGACCAGTCTTCGTTCTTTTTTTCCTTTTAGGACAAGAGATCGTTGTTTGATCGTGTAACCCATGCACCAGCACGGGGGGCCAATAAGAGTGTGTGTAGGAGCATCTGTGTGTGTATGTGATTTTTTATTTTACTGGGGGTTGAATGTTCATTCCGTGCCTCACACCCTTCGGTGTCAAGGTGCAAGAGCCACACGACCTAGCATAGGATTATTGTAATTTGTGACAACGTTAAGCTAATATTAGTTCCAAGTTCTAACTACTTAAGGAGCCAAAAAAAAAACACAAAAAAACCTACTTAAGAAGTTTATTTTAATTAAATTAATGGATTAGTAGGAAATAAAATTTAATGAAGTAATTAAAAATGCATTAATTAGGTTTTTCTCTAATTCTCGTGTTTATGATTTCTATGCTTTGTCGTGTATGATAATAATGATGACGTATTAATAGGGACAAAGCAAGCAAGGAAATAGACAAATAGTCAAATGGGCTGATGTGCAGTGAATCATTTCACAGGGGTGTCTATGTGTTGTTCTGTTCCGTTAATGCTGCAGAGAGTTGGGAGCTCTGGTTCACCTACCCGTATGTGTATCCTTGTCCTACAGTTAGGTGTTGACATGTGTCCTCTTTCTTCTATAAATATGACCTTTATCCGACAAGCCAACAACACGTAATATGCGTATACGACAAACGTACACATATGGGGTAGGTGATCTCGGCTCCAATGTAAGAATTTTGAAAGTGAGAGTCGACCTAATTGAGCCAAACTATAACTAATCATTTGAATTAAATTTTTTTAAAAAAAATTAAAATTAAAACAACTCAATAAATTCAATATGTTTTAGGGAAAAAGATCTCTCCTGATGGTGTTTCCTACACCCTCTCATAGGGCACTGTGAGATGCCGTTTCTGTAGTCTGCCCTCAACTAGGTAGATACCTAGGCGTGCTCACCCATTGGCCCAGACGTTTGTGTAGAGACCGTACAACCAAGTAGAGATCTCTTGTCTATGTTTTTATATATGAAAAAACGAAACTATATATAAAACTGAACAAAGGTCCAAAACCAACCATGTGACACCCTTGCCTCAATCCATTCACTATTAGGTCTACATTCGGTAACGAATTCCTCTTAATTCCATCACTATTATGGCTTGTAGACGTACAAGAATGTTCTCTTCCTTCCATGGCCTTGTTTCAATTATTAAATCATAATTTTTTTTTAAAAAAAAATTCCATGAAAGGAAGAAAGTTGATTGTAAAATTTAAAAGGGGTGGGGAATAAAAAAAAGTATCAATAAATCTTAAAACTTTTGGAATTTTTTTCATTACCCAATCAAATCCGTATTGCAAATTCTCAAACCCCCTAATATGTTGAAAGGTTGTTAATAGTGTTACAATAGTTTGTGACGTTTCTAGAAATCATGTGACAGGCTTGAACTGTCCATTTTCATAGTTTTTTCAATCTAGACCGTGTATTCCTAAATTAGATCATGTTTTCTCTATTCAACCGTCAGAATGGATACATAATCTGTTTTTTTTTTTTTTTTGGATAGGCGATACATAATCTGTTAACATGACAGAATAAATATCTTGACAAGTTTGAAAAATTTATCAATCCACGTGACAATATTATTTTACCTATTTTGAGACAGAACATAAAAAATCCTGTATGAATTATTCTTATTTCAATGACATCATAATATTCAGGTTGGAACCCTCAATTGAACTTATTTGTCAATGGTATCATCTAGGTAGGTTCTTTGGATTGAGTTCCTCTTCAAGGAGCCCAGCACACTCAGGGGGCATCCAGTCGTTGGGCTGTGCCACACACATCCCTAGGCGTGCACCAAGATGTGTGCAGTACACCCCAACCCTTGGATGCCCCTTGGGCACTCCCTGAGTGCTGAGCTCCCTAGAGAAGAGCCGGATCCGTTCGTGATTCCAACTAAAAGTATGCACAAGTTATACTACACGTGTTGCACATGGGTGTGAGAGAGAGAGAGTTCTTACATACGCCAAAGGGATGAGATTGTATCACCATTTGATCAATCTCAAGTAGTTACAGTAATCTTGAAATTACATTACTGCCCTTTAAATCGAATTAAAATCTTCTCCAATTCCATGATCGCCGAGTGCAGTGCAGTTCGAGGTTGAGAGATCGACACCTGGCAAGCACGGCATCCAATGGTCTGAGGTTGATTGAATCAAAATTTTTTTTTTCTTTCTTCTCGAGCTCGGCTAGATGTCGATCTCTCAGCCCCGAACTGCACAGCACTAAATTTTAGGGAATTGGAGGGGATATTTTCCCCTTTAAATCCTTTCTAAAACAATTTATTTAAATTAAATCAAGACTCAAGATTCTCATTAGAAGAAAAAAGAAGCTAGATTCACATAAACGCGGGATGTAAGAACCAGGGGTTTCCCTATATTATTATACGGGAGAGGGTTCTTTGAGCAAGCGGCATAGAGAAGCCCATCTATCAGGTGTGGTAAAATTGTATCGTACATTAGAGGGCAGCAAGGACATTTCATGTGAGAAAGAGAGAGATAGGCATAGAAATGCTAGTGTACTATACACCAATGGCTTAGAAAACCTTTTCCCTTATTAGATACACATGGGAGAGGGTTCTCTAAGCAAACAGTATAGAGGAGCACACCAATGAGGTGTGGCAGAATTGTTTTGTACATAGGAGGGCAGCAAGGTCATTTCATGTGAGAGAGAGACCTTATAATATGTAGATGATAAGATGATCATGTTTGATGCTTTATATGCATTTAGTGGATGGCTTGCTTCAACACTAGCACAAATTGGCTTACATAAGTATAATTTGACCTCAGGTTTTAGATTTTGCAACCTATACTCTCTTTTTTTCCTTTTCCTATTAACTTCAACCCTGATGTGTCAATATAACCAAATTTTATGAAATTTTGACGCAGCTAGAACATCTAGAACATCTGATATTATTCCTAAAAATGATTTAAATAAGGGTTCAAAAAGAGTTTTCAAAATAATTTGAAAATTACTCACCATCATATCATTTTCAAGAATTATCATTGGCTTGCACGAATTTTTGAGTACACATATGAAATGATAGTATTTTTTAATCGTAAGATAAAAAAAATTTAAAAATTAAAAATTAGGGATATGAATCCACACGACATCTGAGTTTTGTTTCCCACCAATGAGAGGGTGGAAAATCGAATCATCCAATATGAAGTTTTAATGAAGAGAGTGTAAGGCACATGAAAGATGTGAGAAGGTGTGTAGTTATTGCACACCTACACGATGGAACTTCTTGTTACTAAAGTGGTAAATCAAGAAGTTGTAACATTCTTTTAATTTATCATTATATTATTCTCAAAAGTTATCTAGTGCGGTATTTAATATAAAGTTTAAAAAAAAAATAAATAAATAACTAATACAATATTTACTTGAAATGATAGGATTTACCCTAAAATAAAAACTAAAATTATAGCTTTCAAAATTCACCAATTTAGATTTTCCCAATCCTAAAAAATAGACATGGTATATGAGATTCGAGTTCAAGCTGGGCCAAGTTTAAACCAAAGTTCTCAATAATAAACCAGGCCGGCCCGGCCCACATTAGTGTTGGCTGCTGTGAGCCCCAATCCAACCTCGGGTTATCCACTTCCGGGGCAAGCTAACGCCGGGCTATAGAGAATCCTAATCCCTACCTCTTCAGACTTCAAAGTTCAAAGCGAGTGAGTGACAACAAATTCATGGCTTCCATGACTTCTACTGCTGCATTTTTGTGTTCTTCAACAAACGGGCGATCACCCATCTTCTCTTTCTCTTCATCTGTAGTTCTATCTCCCCAAAACTCCAAGTCTCGTTTCTCCACATCGGTTCCTCAATTGGGTTTTGGTTTATTTCCGCCATGGAGTGGCTTGAAACTTCTGGGTTTATCAGTCACACAAAAATCCTTGAAAATTGGTACTTTTTCCCATTTTGGTCGTAGTTAGAACTTTTTTTTTTTCCCCATTTATGTTTTCCCCATATTGAATGAATTATTGGTTACCACCCCAGTCACGACCCCACGAATTCTAGCTTAATTTCGATGAAATTCGATTCAAGTTAGAATTTTTTTTTTTTTGGGTGTCTAGTTTTGTTTGGTTACTGTGTTGGTATCTCTGAAATACTGTGTTTCAGGAGTAAATAGAAGAAGCAGAGGCAAGCTTGTCTATGCGTCTTTGTTTGGAGTTGGTGCTCCTGAAGCGCTTGTAATTGGAGTCGTGGCTTTGTTGGTATTTGGACCCAAAGGACTTGCAGAGGTGAGGTTCTTCATTTATTTATTCGCTTGCTCAGTTTTCACTTTTTTGGAGAAAAACGTAAAGAAAACTTTTGTTTCAGGAGAAAAATATGTTTATATTTCGAGTTATGTATTGAGTTATCTACTTTCAGGTAGCTCGGAACCTGGGAAAAACTTTGCGTGCTTTTCAACCTACAATCAAGGAACTTCAGGTAATGGGGCAAGTTTATCCTTCGATTGTAATTTCTTGCTCCTGCGGGAGATAACTTAGTAATATGGTTGATCTCCGTTTTTAATATTAGGAAGTCTCAAGAGAATTCAAAAGCACCCTTGAACGGGAGATTGGTCTTGATGACATCCCTACGCAGAATGCATACAGGTCTACCAACACCAACGCTACCTCAACCTCATCGCCATATGCAGACACTGAGAATGCAGAGACCATGACTGACGAAAGTGAGTATGGATATACAGTAGAAAATATTGAGTTTATTAAAAGAAGTTAGTAGCATCTAATCTTAAAATGTTTCTGGGAAATTTTTGGTTGTTAATTAGAATTTATAATTGAAATACATTGATCCAAAGGTTAGATTTGCAGTTCCAGTTTTGTCTAACTATCTTGATTTTTCATTATTTCTACATTATGTAAGCATATGAAAGCTTTTGGGTGTAAGCTCATGATCATCATTCTTAAACTTGGCTACCCATTTTCTTTTATATATAAACATTGTTTGACGTCTTTATGTGAAATGATAGCGTAAAAGAGGATCTGCTTGGTGTGAAAGAACAGATTTATAGGCACCCCCCCCCCCCCCCCAAAAAAAAAGAAAAGAAAAGAAAAGAAAAGAATGTAGATGTTAAGATTTAGTTTCCCTGATTAACTTTGTTATATCATGGATGCTAAGCATCTAATATGGTTGCATGTATTCCAATGGATGGATGAGCCTCTTTATGGACTCAAAGGCGTGGTTCCTTCAATTTAATCTTTCTGATGATAAGAATGAACACAGCTCTCCAAGAGCCCTAAATGAGCCTTGATATACCAAACCAAAACATAGAAGTGCACATTTGTTCCCCTTTCCCCCCTCCCAAGGATGCGAGTAAGCGGATTAAACACAAAAGATGATGGTTGTGTTGAACACTTGCAATGTGCTACCTGGGGTATAGGCTTTGAACATAATATTGGAGGATCTTTAATCTTTATAGCCAAGTTGAATCAAACAGTGGTTTCAAAAACTCAATTAGAAGAAAATAAAGAAGTTACCCGAGTTTCTACCTAAAAATATCACATTGTGCAAAATGCTCGGGCAAGTCATGATGGATTAGGTTTTTAATTCATGTCACAATTTAGTTAGGCAAGGCTCTGTTCTATAAGAGGGAATTTAAAAGAGTTATGGAATTATGCCAGCATCTGGATCTGTTCCTGTGCCCTTACCGATTTTGGCTTCTGATTTTTCATGCGTATTGGAAGATGGTAGATCAAAGTAGATTGCTATCAGTTAGGCAAGGCTCTGTTCTATCAGAGAGAATTTAAAAGAATTATGGAATTATGCCAGCATCTCCATCTGGTCCTGTGCCCTTAAAACCAATTTTGGCTTCTGATTTTTATGCGTACTGACCCACTGGAAGATGGTAGATCTTTCTGTTTATTCAGTTGTCCTCCTTGTTGATGAGTAATGTCCACTTTTCTTGCAGTGATAAGTCTTTATGGACTTCCAAAATTCAAGAAACGTAATTTAAACTTCACTTAGGTCTTCCTGAAATTACTCTAGTGCCACCCTGCTTTGGATGTTAGATGCATACTTCTCCCCTGATGGTGATAGAGAGCATGCATGTGACTTAAATGTTCCTTTCTTGACAATGGAGATTTTTTAGACGGTTTATGTCGATAACTTCGCTTCTTCAATTTTCAGCCTTTTCTTTCTATTTTATTGGGGTTGGTGGTGTTTTCAAAGTAAAATCCTTAACAAATCGACTATAAGTGATCAGAGGAGGCTCATGTAAGGGTGCAGTGAACTCCTGAAGTTGAATGACCTTCAAACCCTTCATGATCAATGTCCAGAAAAAGGGCAAGCTGAATATATTTCTATGACACGCTCTTCCATATGAGCTGTGTCAGTGGGAATTCTGCTGCTCCTTTCCAGAAGTCGCACCGGATTGTAGGAGAACAAAGATTAGTTGCTGGGTGTGAACCTTCTCTGTGGAAACAACTCCAAACTGAGGAAGAAAACAAAAAAGGAATGATGCTGACTCATTGGATTGTTACACAGCTACACCTGCTGGGAGTTTTCCACCTCCTAGAAATTAAGTGGTCAACAGTGATGAACTTGTCAAGGTACGGGTCGACTTTGCAATAGATTTTGGAGGTGACATGGGGTCTCAACAAAATTAATCCATTAACCCAAGTCACTGGCTTCGCTTGCTAGCGTTGTTATCTGATATAAGCTTTTCCACACTTGTGTGTGTGCTTTGCTATGATTTTTGGCAGTAAATCTTTTAACTACTATTTGATCATATGATCATTTGGTTGCTGAGTATGGTGACCACTCAATGGCATAAATTTGCCCCAAATGGTGGCAATTGGCTATGACATATCAAAGGTCTTCATATAATTGATGCACCCAAAATCCTTAGATACAATAATCAGATCACTGTTCTATTCAAGGCCTTCCTACTCCCATGGCTATAGAAGGGAGAAATTGTGTCGCTAACAGCATATTGTGAAATTACTCCTGCAGCGGTAAAAATTTTCAAAATTGCATGATATGATATAGTAAACATTTTCAAATTACAGTAGAGGCCCATCTTATGCATTAGGCCTTGTATTTGGATGCTTAAATGCTCCTCGTTAAGAGCCTTTAATCATTGCCATCACTTGATTGTTAATTAGTAATAGGAAATAATAATCTAGCTGCACATATATCATTGTTTGTTTGCCTTTGTTAGATCTATGAATTTTGCATCTAAAACATGTCAGAAAATAGAAGAGGAAAACTGAAAGTCTGAATATGATGGCAATGTCATTTTCCACTATAAACAGATGGTGCTCCATCTACAAAAATAGCGTACTCTACTGAAGATTACTTGAAGGTTACAGAGAAGCAGCTAAAAGCATCTGCCGCCCAACAGCAAGGCCAAACACCACTTCTAGAAGAGTTGTCTCAACCCGAAGCTCAGGCCCAAGGTTTGGGATTCGAACTCTTATTTCCATTGAGCTCTTGTTTGTTTCTTTGGTTCTTATTATACAATGCAATTTGTAACAGCTCTTACTCCTGAAGTTGCCACTACAGCACAGCAAAGCTCCAAGAAAGAGACATGAAACTTCTCTAGGTAAAATGAAACAAAGTGATGAAATGCTTCATCCATCAACTGACTTGGTTATTACCAAATTATGTGGAGGAGTTCTGAGACCACCTGTTTGATGGGGATTGAAAGACTCGAGCAACTTAATGAATTTTGCAGGGGCATGTAGAACAGATATATTTGTATAGTAGGAATCGCTTCAAGAGAGAAGAGGTGATGATCTTTGGTTTTTGAGTAAAATTTCGAGTGCTCAATGTATTGGGTTTATGAGCCTTATGCTTTTATTTACTGTGAAATAAATATGCACTATATTTATTTTTTGTTCCCTCAGTGAGTTTGAGTGTACAAATGAGTCACAGAAATACAGTATTTTGA
This sequence comes from Telopea speciosissima, assembly GCF_018873765.1. Lineage (NCBI taxonomy): Eukaryota > Viridiplantae > Streptophyta > Magnoliopsida > Proteales > Proteaceae > Telopea > Telopea speciosissima. Next base: position 64,309,179 of record NC_057921.1, on the reverse strand, counting down.
TGTAAAATAAGTTTGTTCAAAATCAACTGAAAATATCCTAAACAAGACAAAAATCCATAAAGAATTTAAAGAATGTGGGTAATATTAATGAAATGCAAGCAAAAAGTTGAGGAAAACAATTTAGAATCAATTTTTTTGGATGTTTCCAAAGAGGAAAAAGTGGTGGTACGGTTGATCAATATACAATTGCCACACGTGGAGATGGAGCATGAGGGTGTAAGTTCCATGAGGTGATCGGACTTGAAAAACTCAGCCAGATTTCCACTTTAAAAAATTGAGAAGGTTCACTGAGGGTTCAGTACGTTCTTTTATCCTTCATTGTCATCTGTTTGCTGCTGAAATCTGAATTGTAATGCTGAGGGAACACCTACACATCACAGACCAAGAACTGAGCAAGAAAAAGGGTCAAAGCAGACTCTGAGGTGAACTCTCCAGCACTTAAATCAGAACTCCGAGCAACAGTTAATAATCTTCTCTCTCTGCATTTGAAGAATCGGTCACTGTATCAAGTTTAGCAGTAAGAAGGTAAAAGATGAGTGATTTCCCGTATAAATGCCTTGCATTCCACTATTTGAACTGTGTGATACAAGATACTGTAAATTTGACATTGACATTATGAGGATGATGAACAGGATATCAAAAATATTTCCTTCCTTTTATATATTATGAAGAAAGAATTACAAGCCGCACATAACACCTTTTGGTGCTTTGAATTTCATTGGGTTCGGTGAGACTCGAACTCTAGATGGTGTCTACTACTTTTTTTCCCTGTCATGGATGGTCTCCACTTGAAAGCCCAGAGGCATTGTATCCATAATTATCAAAAAACTTGTCGTCCAAAGCGCCGTTCCCAGCATCAGGTCCTTTCAAGCTCGGCACCGGTGAAGCCCAGGGAGTAGGTGTTTGAGGGTTGGAACTGGAAGCTTCTTGATTCAGTCCAAGGGCCGCTGGGTTTTGTGGTGAGTTTCCAGATGGCCTTTTGATCGTAGAATTGGCTGGTGTAGAGAGGGAGGTTGACTGTTGCTGCTGCAGCTGCTGCTGATTCTTCTGAGGTGGTGACTTGGGTCGAAGGGCCTCAATCTCAGGAGTTGTCAAGACAAGATGAGGTGAATCAGGTGGGGGGTTCCGTCCTCCCCCTCCTTGCCAAACTTTTCCATCTTTATCAGCAAAACTCCTAACATATGCCTGCAAAGGTAGTTAGCATTTAGAATCCATTGAGCCATAAAATAAAATTAAAGAAAATATTAATAGGATTAGCCAGTATTGTTAGCCCATTGGTGTGTTTAAAATGAATGTCAACTAGTTTTATTTATGGGATTTGGTACCTCGGTATTAAAATTTGAGGATGATAACTCTTTGCCAACAGTAAGCCAGCCTGATCGAATGTTATGATCTTCACCAAAGAGTTCAATCCTCCTACGTCCAAGGGAAAAATGCTCGATGATCTGGTATAGATCTTCAGGTTTTGTTGTTGAACCTGCAATTGAATTAGAGAGAAGTTGGTCACAAATTTAGTGTATGAAACAAAAAAATAAGCAAGATACCTGAATCTTTATTCCCAACAAGATGGCAAGTTAACATAAAATGATAAAATGGAGGGATACATTGGCATATGGTGCAGCTCCACACTGATATTTTTCACAAACTAATTATATACACAGCAAGCAAATGAGGCATAACAAGCCAAGATTGTGAAATTCAAATATGAATCATGGATACTAACCATATGGAGGTTCTTCAGCGATAACTATATCTGTGTCAATATTGGCATGGATTATATGACCATCAGTGCTACGGCGAACAGTTCCTTTTATGCCCATCAAACAGTGTTCCTTCATCGCAGAAAAAGGGAACCAAAGTCAGGAAAAAACCACCAAGGAATTGAGACAGTTTGGGGAAATCTGATGTGGTAGAACAATTAAAAGCAGGAGCAACGTGACAGAGAAACATTACCAACCTTTGAATGCTGAAACAGAGTATGAGAATCATGCCGCAAGCCTGGCATAGCATTTGTTTTGTTTGTCTTCACCCAGCATATATCCTCACACCTTCGGAATCCCCACTGCACAAATGGAACAATTATGATATAAAATACCAGACAGAGCATTTAAGAAGTTAAGAATCACTGCACTCAACCAACTTACACATTGTAAGATACAATAGAAATACTAGTCCTAGAGAAAGAAGTTTGGAAGAATTGTGCCCCCCCCCCCCCCTGGAGGAATATCTAATCTTTTAAAAGAAACATACATGTAGTTAAAAAAGGAAGGGGGGGGGGGGGGAGGGAGAAAGAACATCCACATACGTATCCAGAAAACATAATCATAAAAACCTTGTAAATGCAATTGATACTTTCATCTGTTTTCCAGAAAACGAGACAAACAACTGTTCTACCAAAGAAGATGAACAACTGTAGTTATCGGCATGATACAAATGTCCCAAAACTATCAGCTTTACCTTTCCTTTTGTTTTATTTTCAAATCTTGCAATTAATAATGAGAAAATAATTGGTGATATTGAAATGTAAATTTTCATTAAAGGGCTTCCCAGACAAACAATAAGGTCGGGTTGTCTGTCATCATTGTAGAGAGAGAGGACTCCTAAGGAAGTACATTCATGCAAGAAGACAAATAAATAACTTAAAGGACTACATGTACATGGTAAAAGAGAGCATTTTGGTAAAAATGCATTTTTTGGGGCCACAAATGATGTTCCCTGCAACCAAAAATATGCTACATCATAACAGCTTAACTGCTAAAAAAAAATCCTAGATCTTAAGAACAATGTCCAGCTGCATTAAGAATACAATAGAATCAAAGGGAATGAGGCTGAAGGCCATCTGTCATTTTGTAAACCTTTAAGCAGTAAGATTGACCCAACAGAATTAACTTTGAGGTCCCCAGCAGGTTCTAGAAAGAGCTAAAAACAGAAAACAGTTCTCTCCAGCTTCAATTTCTATTCCCTTTAATAGCTTATTACTTCTTCAATTTTAAGCACTTCCAGAAACACACTACAAACACATCCCATATCCATAATGGCCCTTTTCCAGCCAAAAGTATACATAGCAATTCCAAACACAGATGCCAAAACACAGCCTAGGTGGTAACAAGTTAATGAAATATTAAGCCTTATGGTTCTCAACTAATATAGATACCTTCTTTAGACATTGACGGCCCTGCTCAAGACCAACACCATCACCAACCCATAGGAAGATAAATGAAGGTGTATCTGCAATTGCCTGTAAATATGAACGACGAAGGTTTAGACTTTATATCTGTGTGCACAATGAAGGTGACTGATGTCAGGGAAAAAATTAGAAATTAAATAAAAAAATAAAAGAACAGTTAACCATCAGAAGTTTTGACCCCATATCCCTTAATATTCAATGTCTGGATCTTGATGCAAGGGAAGGGATGGGCATAAAATGTACCTCAATTTTAAGGTTCAGTATCTCCTCAAATGTCCAATACTCCATATGGTCAGCAACACCAGGAGCTCGATGAACATACTCCTCCCAAGGAGGGTCAACAAGAATGACATCAAACTTAGTTCCAAAAAACTCAGGGGACAACACAAACTCATGCAGGTCACATTTGTAATACATAGGAGGGGAAGCCGATTTAGCTACAATTTCATCCTTCTTCTGGATAAGTTCCCGCAGCTTTGGGTAGTCTTCAACAACACTGGTAAGCTCCAGCTCCCTGATGAAATTCTGGGGTCGCATACCAGTATCAACAAAATTTTGGGAGTAGTCATTTTGTTCTCCTCTGGAAGGAGCTTTACCAGGAGGTCCGCTGCTTCTAGGAGGAACCCAGGTCCCAGGAGCCTTATCATGAGGTGCTCCTCGTCCCATTGTTCCCACAATATTAAAACCAGGGCCAGGCAGGCTTGGAGGTGCTCCTCTTACAGGACCTGGTTGATTAAAATACATGGCAGGGTTTGGGCCAGCCCCCATATTGGGGGCAAATCTAGGTCCTGATGCTCCAGAAGGAAGAGGAGATAGGCCAGGTGCGACAGCTAACATGTTCATATCAACGCCTCGAGGTCCAGGCCAAACAACAGGTCCTGGAAACGAAGGAATAAATACACCAGGGGCAATGGGTGCACCTGGGCCCGGGGACATACTAGGTCCCAGAGGCTGCAGGGGTGCTGGTGGCAATCCAATAGGCCCAAAGGGACTTCCCATCATGGGTAGTGGCATTCCAACCCGCTGCCCATCCCTTCCTGTTGGCCTTCCCCTCCCTCCTCTTCCAAGTCTATTCCATTTTACTCCTTGTGGAACAGCTCTATTAAAAGAACCAGACCCCTGGTTATTTCCAAATGGGGGTTGTGAACCATTACTGGAACTCTGGACACCACCATTGCGATTAAAACCCATAGAACCCTTCTGTACTCTTCCCTTCCCACCTTGCATGTCAATGTTATTCCTCCCCAAATTCTGATCCAACATAGGCAATCCATCATCTGGATATCTCTCCTGCATATCATCTCCAGGGCCATAAATATCAGCAATTCTTCCTCTATCATCAGGCTGATGCCCCCAATCCTCGTCACTTGTGGCTGAAGTAAAATCAGGATACTGTCCAGAATCATTTCTTCTCCCAATAAATGTAGGTCCGGACTCTTCTCTCTCATAATCAATAGACTTGGTTCGGATCTCTATCACATCAGAATTCTCATTGGGAGTACCAAAGTTTGATGAAATTTTTGCACCTTCAGCCCTACTTCTATCTTTCCTAAACCCAGGCCGACCAACAAGCTTTTCATTTTCAGCCCTCTCTCGTTCACGCCTCTGCAAGTCCCAGTCCTTGTCATGATCGAAATCAACATCTCCATCCCTCGTCTCTTTATCATTACCACTGTAATGCTTCTTTTTCCAATTATCTTTGGAACTTTCCCAATCCCTGTTCCTGTCACTCCAGCTACCATTTCGGCCTTTAATCTTGTCATCCCTGTAACCATCTTTTTCCCGTTCCTTCCCCTTCAGGCTAACACTTCTTTCATTATCTGAATCAGAGTCATCTGATTCAAGGCGGCGCCTCCCACTCCTATCAGGACTATGGGACCTTTTAGAGTGCCTCAGATCCCTACCACTTCTGTCTTTTGCCCGTGCATGCCCATCCTCATCTATATTAACAGATCTCTCCCTGCTTTCAGCTATTTCACGGCTGATCTGTGCAGGATCACGCTGATGTCTGTGCTTCTCGATTTTCTCTGAATGACTCCTTGAGCTAGACCTATGGGCACCAGACTCCACATCCTCCACCAGACCAACCAATTTCTCCCCACCTCTCCGCTGCTTATCATCCCTGATATCGCCTGATCTTTCTTCACGAGTAGTAGAACTTGGCCTAGTCTCTTCATTTTGAGTCTCAGTCCGGCCTCTGCTCTTGCTCCTCTCCCCATCAACCCTTTTCTCCTCCCTGCTGCTGGCTTTGATGCCCTTATCAATGTGGAAATCCAGAACCTTGCTTTTCAGCTCACTGGATTCATCCCTTGCATCTATTGTTCTGTCTCTCGTACTCCCATGCTTAAGATCAGAATGTTTCCCACTCTTTGAATCAGATTTATCCATGTAACTGCCCTCATCTGTTTTTCTGATGGAGTCAGATTCATCCCATCTTCTCCTTGGATTTCTCTCTTGCTCACGAGATCCACGGTTTTTCTCACTGTAGTTTTCTTTTCTATCTGAAAACCTGGAACCTCTATCCTGCATCTTTTCAAGCTCACCATCATTGAGACTTTCCACCTTGCTTCTACTTTTGCTCTGGGAGTCCTCGTGAACTGAAGACTTTGAACTTGTTTTTCTTGATGAGCTCCTCTCACTTTCATCAGCCAGAGGATGACCTTTGCTGCCTGAAGTATCTCTACCCTTTCTACTGCTTTCTGATTCTTTATCTGGATGTCCATTGCTTGATTTCTTCTCAGTCCTGTCCTCTTGGATTTTTTTCATCTGCTTGGAGCGTTGTTCCTTTCTTGTATCATTATTATCTTCATCCCCGCTACCTGCTCTACTCGACCCATCTGACCGCTTTCGACTTTCATTTCTGTCACCTAGGCTCTTCCTTCTACCACCATTATCCCATTCATCAGCTTCTTCTGCATTGCTATGCTTTTTCGACTTGCTTGATCGGTGTTTCCTTTTATCATTGCCCTCCCAGTCTTCCTCATCTCCAGCTCTATCAACCTTCATATCTGAATTCTCCTCAATATCCCATTTCGTATAACTCCAACTGGGTTCCGGCATATCCATTTCAACCACAGGCACACACCAAAATTTAGAAGCCCTATGTCAACCTCCAGTACAGACTAGAGGAACACAAAAAGAAAATTTCCTGAATCTTCTAAAGGAAAGATGTAATGTAGTATAAATCAATCAATCAACCATCCTGAAACCAGAAAAGGATGGGGTCAGAAAAGGGAGTTCAGCATCTCTTTTATAACTAATAATTAGATAAATTCATTCACCAAGAACTCCTCGTGTATAGAAGACAAGTAGTAAACCAGACTCGGATCCTACAAGTTTCCGGCAAAACTCCATGGGATATCACGTAAGCTAAAGATCTTAAGTACACAGTTTTATGGTATCCACATTCTCCACAGGCTCCAAGTCAAAACCCTAAAACTTCAATCAAAAGACAAACATAGACATAAACAGAGGGAGCGGGCGGGCGTGCGAGTGTGCAAAAAAACCAAAACCCAACTATCCAAATCGGCCTGCTTTACATCGAAACTCAATAAACCCACGAAAATTCAGATGGTAAACAATGAAATCGAATTACGCAAAAGGCCAACAAACAAACAAGTCTAATCGGAACTAGAAAAATACAAAAAATAAAGGAAGAGAAATGGAATTACATAAATCCATGAATACCAGAGCCATTAACTCAAATAACAGGAAGAATAAAAGTATAATATCGGATCATCCAGTAGAGCTAAAAGGCAAAAGCATAAGACGAAAGGACATATTAATAGGGAGATTACTTACACAAATAGAAATCGAAGAAAAGAAGCGTACCTGCTGGGCTTATGTTGGGGATGCATAGGCTATACTCTATAGTAGAAGCCCCAGAAAACCCTAGAAAGGGTTTCCAGGTTAGAATCCTCCACGAGGATGAAGAGGAGGACTGTTCAGTGTTCACTGGACAAAGAGATACCAGAAATGCTTCTTCTTCTTCTTCTCATACTTTTATTGTGTTCGAACATAGGGATTAACGGGAAAAAGGATATATGATGCCAGAAATGACACAAAACACCAAGATGGCCTGCGCCGGGGTGTGTATTGCTGTGGGACCCATATTTTTACCCCAAAAAAAAAGAAAAAAGAATTGACCCATTTTAAACTTAAATGCAGTTCTACGTTTGAACAGTTTCTTACAATTGTTTTATTACCCTTTGGTTTCTTGGATCGGATCCCTCTACGGTGCGGGCTTTCCAACTGCCTTGCTGCACAGAGACAGGGCCGCACACAATGTCTGTCTTACTCCTGCCTGAGTGCCTTGCCTGAGTGTGGGTAAGACAGTCATTGCACACGGCCCTATGTCTGTGCAGCACGGTGCAATTGGGGCAACGGCTAGTAGAGGATCCGGATCCTGGTTTCTTAATTAGTACAACCAAATATTAACTTGAAAATTTGTCATATTCTTCCACTTCATTGTACTTTCCTATACTCATGTATTCTTTCCCTATACATTCCCTCACTTTCTGGGCAACTTAAGGCTATGTTTGGAAGCCAAGAAAAAATTCAAAAAAAAAAATTGATGAGAGGTATAGACACAAATCAATGATTGTGTCATCATATTTTTTGTTTTATAATGTTTTTTCTTTTATTTTCTTGGCTTCCAAACTTAACTTAATAGATTATCTCCCCCCCCCCCACAAAAAAAGGGTAACCCAGCCAAGTCATGATTCAACATTTTGGAACCAAGCTAATTTTGGAGAAGTTTTGTGATAATGGAACTAACCAAAAAAAACATTAACGCTGCAAAGATCTATGTACCAATCGTAGTAGAGTGAAGGTATAATTTACTAGTTATGTTATCATTAAAATTGATTAACACATAATCTATACCAAAAAAAAAAAAAGTCACTTCTTAATCGTAAAAAACTTGTGCAAAATACAAATAGTTATACCAAAGAAGAGTTTCAGGGAAGGTTTTTCTCCGACGCCACTGTGAGAAAATCTACACTTTTTCTTTTTTTTTTGGTAAAGGGGAAGTTTATTGATGAAAAAGGGGAGTACAACCAATAACTTCATTCCCACAGAGGTCCTGAAACCACCGAATGGAAATGCAGATAATGATATCATCCACGTAGAACCCACATGAATCAAAATAAGAGTAGACTATCAATGTAGGTCCCACCTCGGATTATCTCTGATAGCACCTGCTCCTGTAGAGATTTCTCGATTTCAAAATGTATCGAATCCTTGGGTAGTAAAAAAACACAGGATGCTATATTTTCAGAATTGAATTTCATATTTGACTGAACCTCGTAATCATAAGAAAATAGAGTTTTTAGCTATGATCCTAGTAAATGAAAAATTGGGATAGGTTCATATAGGATCTCCCCCCCCCCCCCCCCTCTTTCAAAATCGGATGTGAAGGTTTCCTCTCATCCGGCTCAAGTAGTTGCACCAAATAAAGTTAATGCACCCTAGCGTTGTGCACTTATTTCCACCATTTTTTTTATAGAGGGATGTATTTCTTGTTCTAGGGATAAAATCAACGGTCATTACCACATGAGAAAATGATCCACACACTGACGGTTGTACATAAGTCATAACTACATCATCTTATCCCCTTATTGATCACATTAGATGTTTGAACGCTTAAAAGAGTTTGTGTGGGCCATTGGAAGTGATCCCTTAGATTCATCTTCTTTGCTGTGTGCAAGAGTTCAGACTTCAGACTATTAGATTATTAAGAAGGGGGCACTAAATGGTAAGGGCCTGCGCCCATGACTAGTTGTAGTCGGATCTTGGGATCAAAATCATCAAACCCCGTTTTTGTGGATGATAAGTTGAGAGGTTTAAATATAAAATAAGAAAAAGAAACTGTTTAGGAGCGTGAAGTGAATCAGACAAGAATGGGATGAAATGACCATCCTACCCCCATTAAAGATGAAAATCCCATCCCTGTTAATGATTCTACGTGCATTCCCATTAACCACTACAACACTCCCCAGACTCTGAACTCTTCCTCATTTACCAAAAAAAAACCTCTTCCCATATAATATATGCATGTAGGTAACCAAACAGGCAGATTGAGTGATACACTTAAATGGATGCAATCATCACCAGAGCATGGTTTGAGGAACTGATATCGGATCAACAATATTGGCTGATTCGTATTGATATCGGTGGAAACCTATACCAATTCCTGGCCAATCCCATATCAGTGGAATGATACAGACAAGGGAAAATTGTGAATAAATCAATTTTTTTTTAAAGAAAACGTGACCAGACACCAATACCAATATTGATTACTAACCCTGCACCAGAGGGGATATAAATTTTTATGTAAAGCTTTCACTTGGAACATTCTAAGAAAAAAGAACCATAAATGGACATAGGTCTCACAAATACATATGCCAAATGTATTCATCTAAAGCAAGGTACATTAAAACAGAGAATGAAAATTTTACACTACGGTCAAATTATGCTTAAAATTTTTCAGAGCAAAATTTGCAAAACATATGATCCACCCACAAAATTTTGGGAAAATTACCTAGATCTAAGAAAAAAATATTACAAAACAATTCAAATTTTCCCCATGTGATATTTGATACAGTCAAGTCTGAGCCTTAGTTCCAATCCCAACCAGTTGAAGATCAAGAATCTGGGCGTGAAAAATGAAACACAGCATGTGATCAATAGGATATTCCGGGAAGGCAACAAAGCCTTGGTGGTTACACACACACATCCCTGATCCCCCCCCCCCCTCCCCTCCCCTTTTCAAAAAAAAAAGCTTTTTGATGATGTAAATACATCTTCCTCCAATTTAATTTTAACAGCCTAAGACAACTAACACAAGTACTGCTATATGTCACAACCACTACCTCATAAAATAAGTAATCAAACCTGGAATATTGACTGTCACAGGCAAATAGTTTGTATCTTACACTCCAAACAAACATATAACATACCATCTCTCCCTTCCCTCACCTCTTTTGCACTCTACAGTTTTTTCGTCATCATCTTTTAATGCTCAGTACTGCCTCTGATAGTAGAACCTCGGCGGTGGCCACCCACAATCACATCTTTTAACCGAGAAATTGGACCCAGCATCCGGTTCATCTTCTGTCCACCACCAAAAAAACAAAATATGAGGGGGAGAAAAGAGTAAAAACTTATAGAAAGACTAACAGAAGGTAGAGGATATCTACATTTATCATCACAGAACCACAAATAGTAGCTCAGAGATCACGGCACTTGGCCCTCAGTATCCTCCTGAGCTCATCAGTTCGAACACCAAAATTACTCCCAATATATAAGTCTGATCAACTCCAAATTAACAGCAGTAATAGACCTCCCTAGGTTCTTCACTATCCCCAAATGTGATCTCAATCCAACAGTAGGACATAGAGATATTGTATGAATGCGTAAGTAAATTCCAGAATTAGAAACAAACCAAGCCTGATGTAATCCAATGGACAGGACTGAACTTACAGCAGTGTCCCAATTAGTAACTAATGATGATCTGACAACAGCAGCCAATTGGTATCATGGATGGGATTGAGGACCTGTAGAAAACTTCAATAACTCAACCACATCTGATGGCTAGATCACCACAGTTATGAAGGTGAATCAAAATTAGAAACCTCAACTCAGATTTAGCAACTTACTGGCACAAAAGTTTCTAGCAATTGGATGGTCTTGAAATTGCTGTAGAAGAAAGGCAGTGATAGTCTCCAACAGAACACAGTTGAAGGTATTAAAAAAGAAACTCAAAAAGAAGAGAAGGTAGAGAAGAAAGGATATAAAAGAGAGAGGCAAGAACAAGGGGGATATGACCAAGGCCTCTCACCTATCCCCTTGGTCAGTCTCTCACTAACCACTCCACCATGACTGTCTCACACAGCAACAAGCAACAAGCTTTCTTTCTTCAATACTCGAATCGTCGGGTGTAGTGTACACAGCCCCCTCTTTTATTAATAACAGAAACTGGATCCCTCCTTGCGTGGGAAAGGAGATCTCCTTACAAAATGCAATCTAATCAATTAGAAACTATCCTAATCGTAGGGTGTTGTGTAGACAGCCTCCTCTTTGGGACCTTCGCACATCTTATGGTCTTGGTTTAAAGGTTTTTGGAGAATCATAGAAGTGTTCTTTAACTTGCTTTCAGATGTTTTATTCTTGTGCTTTCAATTATATATTTTGCCTTATAGAGGCTTTGAATCTTGAGTGGAAACACTTAAAGACTCTTCAAAGAGTTGTAGTAGGAAATAAGGTATCTTGGGCTTGTTATGAACTGGGAAACGGAAGATTTGTAGTGAGTCATGTGGAAAACTGTATGTAAGGGTTAATTTTGATCCAGGGAAAACAATTGTAAGAAGGATTGATCAATGTCATTTGGAAATGGATCATATAGTGGAAAGTCCAAGTGTGTGAGTATCCCTTAATAGTGGATGTAGACAAGGTTGTCAAACCACTCTGAATTATATTTTTTTTATCTGTGTCTCTTTCCCTCTTCTCACTTTTGTTACTTGTAATTCCTTACAACAATTTCATTCATCCTTTGATTTGGGTAAAAGATTTATCATATCATTCCACATCACCCAATTCACCCCCTCTAGGATTGCCTACCGATCCAACACAATCAACTTTTAAGATGGTGACTGCTGAATCGAATAGTGCTGTCTCACTAATACTTCTACCCACAGCATGTCACTGTAGCACCCATTCATGAAACTGAACAATACAATAATTTCCACAGGAGCAGGAGGTGATACACAAACCGAAGTGCTAAACTTTACTCATGGCTTTACTCATGGCATCCATAGAGTTCATTCTTTTCTGCACATCAACTGATCATCAGGGTTTTGCTCTACAATGATAACATAGCATTCATGCAATCACAAATACAATGGTCAATTTTCGGACTGGAATGCAAAAAGTTCCATTGTGGTAGAACATACATGGACAGTTTTCTACTCTCCAACCTCATGGCAACATAAGAAGAGGACTTGAAAAGCCTAAGATACAAAGTTAAAAGATAATGATTGTTTCCTGGATTATCATCACAGCCATTAGCTCAAATTTCAAAATCATCATACACAAATAACAAACAAGACTCGAGACAATGACTCAAATACCATATTAGATTAATTGCCTGTTTCAATGAGAAGTACTTCTATAAGGATAGACATCGGCATACCTCGTCCTTGATGCTGAATTGCGACTTAAGTTGTTGATCCTGCCACCGCTGCCCAATAATTACCAGGCCCATCAAGGCTGCAGCGACAAAGATAGACCAAAATGCATTTGCCTCCTTTGCATGAGCGTACAAAGAAGCAGCCCCTCTCTTCCACCAGGCTTCACAAGGAAGGTCACGCCCATTATACTCATCCTTTTTGTTGTCACTTGTTGACTTTGACAAATCTGACGTAGAATTTAAGCTTTGCTGAGAAAGATCACAGGGTTCGTCAACGACATTGTGCTCATCATACACATTTGATCCACTATCATTTGCTTCAGCATGAAAAGAACTGAATTTAGCAGCACTATATATACTACTATCATCATCAACCAGATTAAGCCCTTGCAAACCTACGCCTTCTTCAAACTCTGTATTACCATCAGACAACCTATTACCTTTTTCATCAAAGTACTGCATTCCAGGCAACTCCTCAGGCACGGTCAATCCTTTCATATCCCAATTTTCATCATTTTTCTTGTCAGATTTGTCCCCTACCTCCATCTCCAATCCGAGCACCTTGTTTGAAGCAATAGGCACATCCTTTGTTTCATTATCAATCTCACTGTTATCTTGCTCACTTGGTGGGAACACAAAGTGACCAGACATGAACATTGCACGAGAGGTTTCGTGTTCATCCTCAACAAACTCATGGCCCTTATCATCATTAGATTCAAATCCTTCTGGACCAGGAGCAGCAGCATACGTTGAGGCCGTGAGTGACACAACTTCCCATTCATTTCCACGGGAATAAGTTTCCTCCCCCTTTTCATTATCTGCCATTTTCCAAAATTCGGATTCCCTGCATGATCAACAACAATGACCGAAATTGGCCTAGTCATACCCCCCAACAAAATTTAGAATCAATGTTGAGTCATTATATCCTTTCACACATTTTGACTGGGTAAAAAAAACACTGAACAATAGCAAATAAACATAAAACAACGTAAAAGATGGAAATTTTCATAAAACAAAAACCAAAGTGGTGTGAATAAAGGGTTTAACTAAATAAGTATGAAACACCTTCAAATTTTGAAGCACAAAATTGTAAAATTCAAAACTTATCCAACGGAAATATGAGTCCATATAAACGTTCAGATGAATAGGAAATGAAAAAGAAAACAATAAACAACAAGGAAAACCAAATATGCTACCTTCCAAGTATACTCCCAAAGGCAAAGTCTTAGTTCACTAATTCAATACTAAATCATAAGAATGAAATTTATGAACCAATTATCACCGAAAGAAATAAAATACAGAGACAACTGAAGCGATTATTTCATTTCTAGCACCAACAAGGACTTCACAAACATTTAAAATGATAAATTCAAAGAACGAGAAATCAATCAGTTACTAAAATTTTCTGAATCATGGAAACAAACAACAAAAGAAATAAGTTAGAGATTAAAAAGGAGAAATGGATAGAATTGGGAGTTGGGACTCCCCCCCCCCCCCCCACCCCAACCCCCAGAATTTCCCTTCCAAATACAAGCAAATTCAAGGAGGAGGCATAAACATATCAAGTCAAACCCTACACAATAACTAACCCACAGTGTTCATTTCGTTCATGTCAAAGACGCTTGCTTTTGCATCAAAGCAGGAGGAAAGTAGAATTTAAATATCATTAAACGCCTCAAAAGGAAACGGAAATCGGAAGGATTTCAATTAGAAAGGGAAACTAATACCTGCAACGAATCAGAGTCAACAACTTTTATAGATCCGATCTGCAAAAACAACAATCAAAACGGCGTTTTTCGACTGAATTACCTAACGTGCAACCAGCGACAATCTCCGATAAGATTTAGACAAGGAAGTTCGAGCCCACTGTGCACACTTCAGGCAGGAAAGAAATCGGAATCCCAAAGAAAACGGTAAGGGAAGAAGCATGACTTTATAGTGGACTCCACGGCAAGAGATAAAAGGAAACCGGTTTCACCGGTAACATATGCGTCGTTTAATCGATTTTACCGGCTATTGTAAGTCAATGCTTTCGTGGACTCCTCAGAAGGGGAAGGAAAGAAGGATAATATCTGCAGTTTCGTTCATCGAGGATTACTTCTTGCTTTGAGCGTAACATGTCTTTGGCGTACGGGAGAGTCTGGAGACAAGGAAACATATCTGGTGTTGCGCGATCCATCTTTGTTTCACTGGTCCGGAGGAGCATCCAATAAAAAAGTCTTATAGATTGGCATCAAACATAATAGTGTTTACGAGGGTGTCAAATCGGACGGTTATGAGCAATGGATACGGTTCCTAACTAGTTTCGGTTCCAACTTCCAAAGGAATGCTTCGTTTACTAATCAGTTCCAACTTCCAAAAGAATGCTTCGTTTACTAAACGGTTCCAAAATTAGGATCCAGCCATGGACGGGGCCGGTAAACAATCGGTTCCAATCAATTCCTAGAACTATCCTATTTAGTAATGAGACGGGTAGATTCCAGGTTTTAGCAAGTTGGTTTCAAGACGGTTCTTAGTTGTAGACCCAAATTGATACTCTTAGGTTTTATTGGTTCGATTCTAATGTTTTATTTTCACCTAGATTCACACTAATAAGTATAAATGGAAGCCAAAATCGAACCAAATAGTATTTGGTTCGATTTACCCAGGTTGATTTTACTTCGCTTAAATGCTAAATCAACAGTTAATATATTCAACACCGTGTTAGCGAAATCGAAGAGTTTTACAGGTGTAATGATTTTGGATTGGTCCAATCAAGGTTCAATTTTTAGTTTCTATTTGGTTCATCAGTTTTCAGTTTTGTTCAATGTATCAAAAAGCGAGAATGTTCTTCAGCAGAGGCTGCATCCAAACACATGGGCCTGCTACTCAGGGGGGCAAGGTGATCATTGTGCCCACCCCTATGTGCCTAGGTGCAGCCTGTGCTGTGGCACAGAGAACAACACCCCATAATTTTAATTGGTTAGATGATTAATTGGTTTAGAGCTGATGTAGCACATGAAGATTTAGGGCATCTAGGGTTGGTTCAAGCCTAATAAAACTTGCCCAACACACAACTTTTGGTTTGGATTTTGTGCTTGGGCTTAGAAATCATAACCCAACCTTTATGGATTGGGCTGGTCTTATGAAATGAAACCCAAATAAATCTCCGTGAGTAAATTGATGTAGTAGTAGTATTTGGATTTTCATTTTCTTTCCTTCCTGTGTACTATTCCCACAGTGACTGTGATATCACCATTCAATCACATGCCAACTAAACTGCTATATATTTGGGAAAAATCATTAAAAACTCTAAGAAATTGGATAGTTTCATATACCAGTTGGCCTCTCCACTTAATAGCTTTCAGCAGAATGAACTCAAATGTCTTGTTTTGTTTCAAGTATTCATGTTTGAAATGGAGTGTGAAGCCAATGCAATGATACAACAACAACTAATTAGCCTTATCCCAACTATATGGGTCGGTTACATGGATCCATGGAAAGCCAAAGAAAATTCAATAGGGAAAGAGAACATTACATGGGCGTGTGTGGTGTATTGCCCCTGCACCCAATAATAGGGTGCACGAAATGATCACAGCACCCTCACAAAATTCCATCCTTTTATAGGGGCATGGTGGTCATTTTATGCATCCCTGTGTTTGAACACATTTACACTGCATGCGCCCCGTTAGCATTCATTCTCTTGAATAAATAGTACAAGTACGAAGAAAGGAACACAACAACATCTACAACTACTTAGTAATATCTCATCTAAATATGGGGGCCGGTTACATAAGTCATTGCCCTCCATTCAGTTCTATTCAATGTCATACTTGATACAAGAATTAAGTTATGCATTTATTTCCTCATTACTTCTCCTAAGGTCATTTTCGGCTTGCCCTATCTATAGTTACAGTTACTTCACATATTGAAAAGGACTCCACATTTTGACAAATTACTATAACCATTTATAAATGAAAACTTATTCCATTTCTCTCCATTCCTCTTAAGCTTAAATTTTCCACATACAGTTTATCATCTAAAATAGTTTTCTAAAAGTCTTATACGAAATTAACCAGAAACAGTAGTAAGCAGTAGACACTGAAGAAGACACACAAGCATACAAGCATACAAGAGAAACAGAGACTAGAACTACTACTCCATTAGAAACTCCTTATCTTTCTCCAAATTCTCCATAGCCTGAGCTTCCAAGCTGATCTCTACATCAATACTCCTTCCCCCACCCTTTCCCTGGTAAAGGTAAACCATTCCATCAAACTTATTGTTCCTCCCACTCCTCACCGTCTCCGGCTTCCCCCACCCAAAATCGATATCGTAAACCTGAAACCTCGGCGAGCTCCCCACCGCCACACAATTGATTCCCGCATCTTTCCACTGGAACAGCTTCGGTGACGCTTCCCACTCTTTGTTCCGACCCTCGATCGTCTTCGAATCGTGCATCTCTATCATTTTCTGCACCATCGACGCCCCAAAAGCTGGCGAGTTCTCTAGCAACGCTCCGGTGGCCGTCACGGTGAAAATCGCCTGAATTAGGTTACCGAAGTAGCTTTCCGGCATAGGTGGTTCCAACCTCTTCCTGCAGTCGGCGAAGACGGTGAAGACCGTGTAGTCTTCCACGTTGAGGTGGCGTGCACGAGTGACGGCTCTCCATATGTGGACCCCAAGCGATTGGAAAGTTGAGAATGACTTGGAACCGTTTGATAAAGAAGAGTTGAGATCAGATTTGATCTTGTCAATGACGGAGCCGGAGAGTCGGAATATCTTCTCTCTCATTAGGGGTGACGTGGCTTCCTCCTTTGATTTGATGACGTCAGCATCCAGTTGGGATGGGTCCGATGGAAGGTCGAGCTTCACACGTGTGTTTCTGGCTTTAGAACGGTCGTGGAAAGGTAGGATCGAGATTGAACTGGATCCACGGCAGATCTCCGCCCAGGAGTTCATGAAGTGCCACGTGGAGTGACCGTCTAGGATAGCGTGGTTGAATGCGCACCCGATTGCTAGTCCGTCTCTCACTTTGGTGAGCTGCACCCACCCAAGAAAAAAGACAAAAAAAAAAAAAAATTTGGAGAGAGACAAAAATAAAAAATAAATTTTTTTTTTAAATATTAAATATTAAAAATTTACTTTGTACTTTGTTGAGGACTTAGTTAATGAACTGCCGACTGTGACTTCACACATTTATTCCACTCTTCTGTGTGTGGATATTGGTGCCCACGTAAAATAATGGATCTGGCTCAGATGAGAATTTTCTCTGACTTGTGGCGGGAGCTGGAGATTCAGCCCCGCAAGCGACCACAAAAATAGAGGTGGGTTGATCAATTCATAGATGGGTCTCATCTGTGAAATAATCAACCTCTATTATTTTGAGCGGAGGAGAGCCAGACCCTCCACTCCTCTCCTACAAGGGAGTGCCTATCTCATGCAAATTAAAGGATGATGTTGACCAAAAGCAAATCGGATGGATTACCTGAACAGCTAACAATGGGCGGCGGAAACCTTCCAAATTAAGAACTCCGGTGTAAGGAACGATCTCCTGCAACAACAAGGAAGACTCATCTTCTCCGAGCTCGGCAATGCCGACATCATCAGCCACCGCCTCCACCACCTCAACACCAACATTGTCGGCATCACAGACAACCCTCAACACACCTTCCTCATCCATCTCCAATCTACCCGCCAATGGATAAAAATCTACAAGTATTTCACCAAGAGCTTCCTTCATCTTTCCAACCATCTCTTCCCAATAATCAAAATTACTATTCTGACCCTTGTACAGCAACAATTTCTGGTTGTAATAGAAGGTCACATAAGGAAGATCGAATGTAACCAGAGGACATTCTCGTCTACCCAAATCTTTACTTGGACGAACCATATCCTTTTTCATCACCTTCACCATCTTATCTTTCTCTGCAACTTCCACCTTCTTCCCATTCTCAATTGCCATGATATGAGCTTTTCTCAATTTTTCAAATACAAAGAAAACAAAGAGAGAATTGTAACCTGCTTATTCAACCTGCAAAAGGAGAGGAAGGAGGTGAAGTTTACTTATAGAAGATGAAGATCGAGTTTCTTTGATAAGAGATGGTTGAAGTGATCATTAATGAAACCACGAGAGTAGATGTGATCCAATAAATGCAATTTTATTTTTTCTTTATCTCTTTATCTATGTTTGTTGTTGGGTTTTGGGATGGGATTTCGATGTTGGAGTCAATTCTTGGGCCCTCCTTGAACCAGAAAAGGCAGCAAATATTACTCTGCATCTCTATGTTTGTGTCTCTGCCCGGCACCCTCGGCCAACTGCTTTTTACACTAATAAAGAGATATTTAGGTTCTTTAAGAATTTACTTAATTAGTCCGAAAGCCTTTTGACTTTCTGAGACCTTAGGTTGGCTAGATCCTTTCAAATTATATATTTTTGGTAAAAGGGTGGGTATGATAGTGATACACTGTAAACTAACACCCTCTATATATGTCAGATTTTTATCCTCTCAGTCCGGTGCATCATATTTGAGAATCCAACCGTAAAAACATAGACAGTGGTGTCTTTTTATCTTCTCAAGTGTTGAGTGGATGGTTGGATTCTCAAGTGTGATGCACTGGGCAGTGCAACGCACTTGAGAGGATAAAAATCCATTTGTGTTTATTTCTCTCTTTCTCCCTTTGAGGGATAAGGGAATCATTTCAAGGGGGAGGGGGGGGGGAGAAAGTTAGACACATAGGCTGCTAGCTTACGATATACCACTAGCATACCCATCCCCTCTCCCTTATCTTTGTTATCTACCTTATTATGCTTTATGAAAGCTACAGTAGGGAGATAACCTCAAAATAGTTCTGGAGAAAAAAGTTACTAAAGAACTAGATCGGGCAATTTAGATTGGAGTCGATCGTGATCTATTTTAATTCTAAGCATCTTGGAGTGGTCGATTCTAAGGTTTTTGAGATTAGATCGTTAGATTTTCATACTAGAGAAGTCGATTCTAGGGTTTTTGGGATCGAAATAAGTCAATTTTAATCTAAATTGATCATGACTGATCTTGAGTTTAGACATTCTGAAGCAACCAATTCCAAGGTTTTTGGGGATGAAACACTAGATTTTCAGGTTTTAGAAGCCGATTCTAAGATTTTTGGGACTGGTTACGATCAATTCAAATCCAACCGAATTCAGTTTATAAAATTTGGAAACAATAGAGTTTTTTTTCTTTGGTCTGGAGGGGGGGGGGGGGGAGGGCATAATTTTCTTTACCCAAACAAGCCTTTCATCCTGTCTTGGGGACCATGTCCTAGGTTGACTGGTTTTATCAAACAATGTATAAAATGAACTTAACCAAACCAAACGGCTGGTTTTATTATCAATCAATGAAATGTATTTAACCAAACCACATGGGCTGGTTTTATCAATCAATGTAATGTACTTACCAACAGCCTCATTCTTCACATCCGATCAGTGGATCCATCAGGTCCATCTTTGTGTGTTGGAAGATTCATTAAAAAGAACAAAAAAATATATGGAAATCGTAAATAATCACACAATGCACACTAGGATTTACATGGTTTGGCAAGATTACTTACGTCCAATTTGTTCTCACACCTCTCTTAGATTGCATCATAAGAATAAAAACTCTCGTTACAAAATTTATAATAAAACCCTACATAAGAATTTTGCCAAAATACCCATATAACCCTGGATTTTTCAAACCCTAAAATTTCTCGTATTGAAGTTATATGGCATTTAAAATTGATTAAAAAAAAAAAAGGGTTTCAATCAATCAATTAATTATGATGGTTATGTTGAAGGGCATTAAATTGGAATCTCACGCTCACACGGTCCAGCCAGCCTTTCTTGGTTTCAAACGGCTTTCGCATGCATTGAGTAGTTAAGTTGTTGAATAGGTGATAGGTCCCCCCTACGAACTTCCTTTTTTCAATCAAAGAGTCCGAGTACCACGAGGGAGTGAGTCCTATGGATTGGACATTAGTGGAACAGACTTCATTAGCTTAACAAGTTTGGTAATAGTTGGTTGGTGAGGACAAAACCTCCCCAACACTTCACTAGTGTAGTAGTGTGACATGTTGCCATCTAACTTTAATCATCCAGACCTTATTTGGGAATTATGAAGAAGAGAAAGTTAATGTGAAGATTGTTGTTTTTTTTGGTGGAGAATGTGAGGATTGTTAAGGTCATAGTTAGTTAATAAGGATTGGGGGAAGTTTTCATACACAGTCGTGTAAGCATACTGAGTCATGTTCCCTCTCACAAAGAGTTGGAAAAGTTATAAATTCCCACCAATTAATTAATGCCTTGAAACTCTCATCCTTTCATATCATATACACAGTATGAAAACTTTCTTCAAAAGGATTTTATCAAAAAAAAAAAGTTAATCAAAAAGGGAAATTTTTTTTAAAAATTTATTCGATATAACATGTTTAAAATGGCTCAGAATTCTATCAAGATAGTTAAAATAGGGAAAAGAAATGCTAACCGGTTCAATGCCTCAGTGTATATTAATGCCTAGGCATAACTGAGCGGGAAATGATCGGCAAACCCCTTGGAAATGCGGAAAGAACTAGGGGTGCATCTCTCATTTTGTGTGCAGTTGTGCTTGGGTGCAGGTACATGCCGAGGCATATCACTGCTTAGCGTTCTTTCTTTCATTAAAAATACAATCAAACATTTTGAGAATGGTAAAAAATAGAGATAGGAGTTTTCAACGTTTAAATTTGAAAAGGGGAAAAGAACGCTACCTGGTCGCGTAGGCCCACGTGGCTCCTACACCTAGACATAGAAGCATGTGATAGTACAGCATTGCCCCCAATGAAAAGGTGGAAATCCTGCCCATTGGCCAGCGCACGCGTGCAGACTCTAGAGGCCCAAGCAGCGGTCTCTTTCCCATTTGAAAAATACACAACAAAAAAATGATATAACACAAACTCATGTCTTATTAATTAAATATTAATATTTGATGTAATAATTATAAGTGTATCTAATATTAATTTATTTTTTGGGTATTTTTTGTTGTATAATTGGGATCATCAATTCAGAAAATGGCAACAACCAAAAAAGGACGACAAGGAAATGGCGTTTAAAACGTGTTTTAACTAACTATGATTAAGACACGAGATACCTTGGAAAGAAAATTAATGGAAAAAAGGTTTTTTGAGGTGTGTGTCTCTTTGCTTCACACATGAAATGATCTCGTTGCTCTCGTTTGCACGATTCTATTTTACTACACCTCATTGGTCTGATCCTCCTGTGTTGCTTTCTCAAGGAACCTTCCAATAAATATATAAATAAAAGAGTCAAGCAAAGATGATTCCAGTCTGACCATAGTTCAAAGAATCAAAACCTGGTCTGATAGGATCAGATTGGCTGGATTCTATTTTGATTCCGGTTTATTCAAATCGGCCGATTCATATATTGGATTTCTAGGGTTTAGGCCAATTCCAACTGAAACGGGATAGAGATCAACAAAAAGTTGATACCGCTACCAAATCCACGTACCTGAACCTTGATTCAAACAGAGTCATAATCTATTAAGCACCGACAAGTGGTTAGTGCCACGAGAAACACAAATGACCCATGTTTGAACTGGTCATTCATAGGTTTAAATCCTTGAGTTGAATTATTAGATGGAGTAAGGGACCGGTTTTTTGGATCCACCATTTCGGTCCTTCATGGGTATAAGTATGTGATTGATCATATACATCCCACCCATTAATGACAGCAATTAAATAACTTGATAGTATTAAACCAACCCAGTCCCAATCCCAATCTCTATCTTTTTTCTTCAAAAAGTGGTTTATATTCCTACCCCCAGACATAGGACCGCGTGAATTAAAAAATTTCATTCAAGTAGATCCTTCTTGCACGTGCTCTCATTGGCCCCGCACTGATGCAGACGCTACATGACTGGACAACGATCTCCTGCCCATATATATAGTAGCTCATACTATTTAAAATAAATAAGTGAAATATATGGAACAGTAAAAATTCTTCACTTGCATTAATACATAATTTGGTTTTGGTAATGTTGAGATGTTGGGGTGAAATAGAGCTATAGTCTTTCTTATCATTGAGCAGCTCTCTTCATTTAATGCCTTTTTTATTTTTGGTTGGACCCTTTAACAAGTAATGAGTTAAAATTTGATCAAAAAATCAGGTATTGATAGATTAATTACTTCCACCACTGAGTTTGTTTGTATCTCTTATTGTTTGCTTCTTCATTTATTTATTCTCTATGCTCATGTTTATTCCTTAACCACCATCAATTATAGGTTAAATTTGCGCCCAACGTTTGCCTCCACAAATTGGCTCTTCTCTAGCCGTGCAGGAGTTGGAGGATTCAGCCCAGCTAAAATAGGGGTGTTTGGGTCATTGCACAGCTGGACCCCAATCCTTGCCAGCAAGGGGGCTAGTGACAAGAACGTCTCCCTAAACTTGAATAGAATTGGAGGAATCCCTAAAGAGAGACCAATCCTAAGCTTCGACATACTTAGTTCTACATGTAGACAGACAAATTAGGCGCAAACTTTCATATCATGTTGGAAAAAGTATACGCTAGTATTAGGTGGAGATGACCCAAAAGGTATATAAAGATAATGAAGGTCCTTGCTTAACCAATGTAAGACTGCAACCCTATAACTCCTAATATTTCAACACTTTTGGTGACTAACTTAACATTCAAGATCTACTACTAAATCCCAAATTCTTGTTAAAAGACTTCAATCTTTGAATGGAATAATGGGTCCTGGTTAAATTTCATTCAAATGACTTTGCGCACACACCCGATCACCCAAGTTAGCTATTACTTCATAACCACCAGTTTACAGGACAGAGCCAATGGTTCTTCTTTCTCTCTGAGAAGAAGAGAGGATTAAAAAGATGGTTTAAGTTCGTTCTCGGGAGAAACACTAAATTTAAGGAGAAATGTTTTCAGTGAAAGGTGGTAATGACCCCCCCCCCCCCCAACAGAGAACTCTGGCCCTAAATTTAAAAGAAACATGGAACACAAGCCTCGCCAGCCTAAGGTTTGAGGTTGGGCCAAAGTGAAGTTTTCAACTTGGTTGTGTGGGTTCTGGGTCTGGAACCAGCCCAGAATAATGCATTCTGAGATTGGTGGCATTGCAGTTCCCTATTCGAAAACTTTCAATTGTGAAAGATGAACTGTTTGCTGATGAATTATTGCTTAAGCTGGTCTCTGTTTCAATGGAAATTTCAGTCAGAGCTGTGTATTGTGTCCCCTAAACATGGCTTCTCGAAACTTTTTTTTTACAGTTCCAAAGCAGGAGTGTTGAAGCAGGTTCAAGCCAAACCAGTGCACCAGGGTCTAACATTCCAGTAAGATTCATCACTCTTCAACAACAAATCAACAATGGATTTTTATGCTTCAATGAATTTATTTGAAATTTAGTTAGTCTTTATGATGCCCTTCCAGTCAATATCCTGGCAGCACCGGAAGCTGCTCAGTTAGGCTTCCTGCACTTAATTTGAAACCCAATTCTTGAAAGGAAATTAAATTGAAAGGGAAACCAATTCTGTGATTTCTTTGAGCAGTTTGATTGAGGATTAACTTCAAAATTATCATAAAACAGGTGGCTTTCATGATCTTTTGAATCACATGAAGTTTCCGATACATCAACTACCAAATTGAATCAAACTGACAAAGAATAATCAAAATGAACGCGCTAAGCTGGAAAGTTTTAATTTGATTCATCAAAAGCACTATAGCTCGTCCGATTTCAGTTGCTCTGCTGACTCTGTAGAACTATAATCATAGGCTTTACTCTTCTCAGTGTGGAGCTTCTCGAGAACTTCCTCTAGAGGAGGATCTCCAGGTCTCCGGAAGACATTATCACCTATCTTTATCTCATATGCCTCCGGTTGATCCAGTACAAATTCTTTCAACTAGCAAACATAGACGACAAACAAGTGTGATTTGAGTCCATAAACAAACCCAAATGAAATTAAAGCAAAAAATGGAAACAAATACTTATCTAATATCATAATTCTTTAGAACTAAATTTTACTTCACTTTCTAGTCTCAAATTCTTAAGAAAATACTAATTAGAATACTAGAAACGCATTCACTGCTGCTAAAGATTAAAAGAAAAAATTCCTTTTATTTTCGAATTTAGTTCGTTTCCCTAAACTTTTCTGAAGTTATGAACTGATATAAGAAGATCTTAAAAAGTAGCCTACCTCTGTTGTGTCCTTCCCTCTTTGCATTGTGAACATTATGGTACTGGTATCAACAGTCATGAACTTGACCTCAATTGATCCGGTCTTGAGAACCTTGGTCCATTTCATAGCAATCTCCGAGACCACATCCTAAACAAACCCATTTCAGATTCTCAGATTTGGAAGGAAACCCACAAGTCAACATTATCAAGAAGAGGAAGGAATTGACTATGAGCACAGGAGAAATTAGGGGAAAAGAAAGAGTTTTTTTAGGGTTACCGGCGAACGTCGAACACCTAATCGAAGCTTGACGAAACCAAAAGAGGGGCCAGACTGCTGCTTCATCATTTCGGCCTGAATCTGTGATGGATCCATCTTACTGAAATCCGGAGGAGGATCGAATTCGGAATCTTGCGATGGGCTGGATTTTTGGCCCCATTGCCTCCAAGCATCGTCCTCTTCATCATCGATCACGTCTTCCAGCTCGTCTGGGATAGAAACCCTTCTCTTCCCTCCCTCTGCAACTCTAACAATGCCACCATCCTTAGCTACAAACAACAGAGTGAGAAGCAGGAGAAGATGAACCAGAGGTAAAGCGGAGGAAGGGCTGGTCTGCTTCCTCATAATCTTTCTTTTCTTTCTCTTCCCTAGAATGACAAGAACTACGGAGCAAGGATAAATGGAAAAACACTCGGAAGGTCGGAGGCCTGAGCACAGAAAGAGGCCAGGGTGTCGTGACTCGTGAGTCGTGCTCAGACGTGAATGGTTTTCAGATGGAGAATCTGGAGACACGGAATTAAAAATCGGTAGAACCGACCTAAGTCTTCCCGGCGAACCAGGTTTTTTTTTTTGTTTTGTTTTTTTCCATTCTTTTGCTCTTTCAAATCTACATCTACCAAAAAAAAAAAAAACTCTGGAAACAAAAAATAAAGGGGTTGTGTTCTGTGCCGCAGCGCAGACTTGTGGGCAGGATGGTCATTGCACCTACCCCATATGCCTGGGTGCAGTCTAATCCAACACAAGTCTTTATATATATATATAGATAAAATATAAAATATTTTTTTTTTGTTATATTGACAATAGTGTATCGAAGAAATATAATTTGATCGGGGATAAATAGATCTATTTATCCCTGTCTCATATTCATAAGTTTGGATGTTTATTTTACAAGAAGTAACTGTTTTTTGTATAGATCATGTATTAATCGATTATAACTATAGAATACCCTTTTTTCACGAATTATTACATTTATCCGAGTGATCCACAAACGATGAAAATCTCTCTTTTGCTTGCTCCTATCCTGATGAGCCGAAACCAAAGCTCTCATTTTTTGTTGAGTAGTTGTTCGAGTAAGTCTTGAATGAGCCATTGCTTTTGCCAATTAGAATTGAAGGATGATATCAAATCGGTCTATTTTCGGCGTCATATACATAGTTAACGCATTCGTCATAGTTAGCAACTTCGTATCAAGGTCATCATCGATATCGTCACTATCATCAATATTGATATCATTGAACATTCTCCCAAAAATAACTTTATCAGTTCAAATTGGATCATTTTGTATTTTCAAAAGATCGATACCTAGGTTTTGATACCACTAATACGCTATCGATTATTGATATCATTTGCAATCGATATCGATACAAATCAACTAATACAACCAATCTAATATCGATACCTGAAACCATACCCTTTGCCTCATATGATTTGAGGAATCAGAGTGGAATCAAGCCTATTCAATCGGATTCGCTTAGCTCCCTTCGCAGCTCAATTTGAGTGATTCAGGAATCCACTTTTGAGTAAGGGTGTCAATGTGTACTATGTATCGTATATTGATACCGTTTCTGTATCAAATAAGTTCGATATGGTATTAATATGAGATTCTTGTACCAAGTTGATTTTTGGTACAGTATCGACATGGACATAATGCTGAAACTACACCATACCCTTTGCTCCATGTGCAATTATGTTATTTTTTGACAAACCCATGTGCAATCCTTACGTTCTAAGAAGTTATCTCATTGAGAGTTTATTGAAGTGTCTTAGGAGTGAAACAGGGCTAACCCAGTTCAAACCTGAGTCGTCTTAAGCCTAAGCTCAACTCGGCAGGTTGAGACTTTAGACATTTTAGCTCAGGCCCAATCCTGTTGAACTCAGTCCAGCCCAGCTCGAACCTAATTGACCCTGATCAAGTGAGGTTGGCCATGATAGACTGACCCAGATTTTTTTGGTGAAAAAAAAAAAAAAATACTCCTAAAATACTCTTAAAAGTTTAAAGCTTTAAACGTAATACGTACTGCATAGTCATATAAAAATCAGGATCAGGCCGGGCTCATACTGAGCCTTCAGCCAAGGCCCAGCCCAGGCCCGCCTTGCAGGCTGAAAAGCCCAACCCAGGCAGGTCCTATCCGAGCTCAGGTGGGCTGGAGTTTACAGGGCCAAACTTACTAGCTGGGATCTCTTGCTATTTGCTAAGAGTATAAAACTTCAATTGCCATTAATTTAGACTTAAGATTAAATAAAGCGAACTTAAGAGAGAGAGAGAGAGAGAGAGAGAAATGGAGCCTACTGCCTATATTGTCTCCCTTATTTCTCCTACACAAAGACAGAGAGAGAGAACTGATGCAAACAGCCCACCCGCCCAGGAATACTAGTTGTAGTAGTAAAAGACCCGAACCGACCCGAAACAACAGGTTAAGAAATTAGAAGTCATCACCACCGTATCCACCATCATCATCGCCATAACCACCGTTATCTGAGTCATCATCATCCTCGACTCTCTCCGCCACATTGTCGGCGATCTTGTCCTCCACGTAATCAGCACCTTCCGCTAACGCTAGCCCACCTAACACCCCTGCAACCGCACCTACGGCCAACCCCGTTCCCATCCCGTACTTACTCTTACTCTTTTCACTCTTCTCCACCCTCTCCGCATATCCACTTCCACCCTGCCCGTAGGATCCATAGTCGTAGGATGGGTATCCTGCTCCCGCAACAGCATAGGGCTGCGGCTGTGGGGGATATGAGTACCCGTAAGCTGGCACAGAAGGAGGAACCGCATAGGGTGCAGCACGGTACGGATCTGGCTCACCATAGCGAGGATCACGGACGGTAATAGTGGCATCGAGTTTCCCCTGCGGACGGCCTGATGGCCGAGTGAGCCGCAGAGTGCGGTGGTGTGGCTGTCCAAAACCCACATCATCGATTATCTCCTTGAGACGGAGACGTGCGGAACCGATCAAGGGTTTGGTATCGCGTGGTGCATTGACGTGGACGATGTCGATGAAGAGTGTGGTGGAGTCGTCGAGAGGAGAGAGGAGAGAGATGAGAAGTGTCTCGTCCCATTCTGGAGAGGTGTCGCCGCTGGGGTCGACGCGGGTGGATAATTTGGTGTTTGGGTCTACCCAAACGACGGCGTAAGGCTGGAGGGGACCGTAACGCCAGTTGACGTTCTTGAGGTCCTTTGCTGAGGAAATGCTCACTTTCACCTCTAATGGACCTCTCGACACCATCTTCTGCTGCTGCTCTGCGACACAGGGACTTTAGAGAGAGAGAAAGAAGCCTTAAAATCAAAGACCAGAGGAAAGAGACACAACGTGGTGGTAGTGGTGATCACGACTATCCAACGAGGGCAGGGTCGGTGATGGCTCTGGCTTCTACGTATTAATATAGACTTCTATGTGAACAAGAGACCTGGATACTCCTGAACCGGGTGGCACCACAGTCGAGTCTCAACCAGTCCAGTTCAGCCCAGCCCATGTGGTTGGTGATATCCGGTTTCGGAAGTCGGGCCTTAATTGATTTTATATATGTCATAGCCCATTGCGTGAAAGAAAAAGGTTATATACCGTTGGAGATTGGCTGTGTTTGGGAGGATAGAAATCAGTAGAAAAGAAACGTATCAACGGACATCAAATTCCTTTTGTATCTGATGTGAGATCAGCCCACCATATGGTTGATATTAGGGATGTAAATGGATCGGATTCAGTTTGGATAGTGCAATATTATTATCCGCATTCGTTTAGTTTTCGGACAGATTCAGATAGTGCTAAACGGATATGGATACGGACATGGATGCGGATCGGATATTTTATCCGTTATATGTAAATATAGCTTTTCGAATAGCTATAGCCTATCCGTATCCATATTCATTTAGCTTTTGGATGGATTCGGATAGTGCTAAACGGATACGGTAACGGATTTCGGCTATTCATTTACATCCCTAGTTGATATGGGATCGTAACATACTACCACATTTTTAAATCGACGTCTACGTAAGTCTACTACAGATTAGGCAGCATTTTTTAAGTGGTTCCATTTTATTTTAGAATTTTTGTCTAGTAGCACGTAGCTCTTTACTAACAGTTTTACTCTGGCACTAGGTTGTCCCTTTTGTGTGAGGGTTAGAGACCTAAGATTAGCTAGTCTAATATTACTGATACAAATCTTTAAGAGAACTCAACCCCATAAACTGGCTTACAAGATGAGGAAACTCAATATCATATCAACGACCAACGCCAAATTCCTTTTATAATCAATGTAAAATCAGCCCCCATATAACTAATATGGAATCATAACATAATCCATTCTGGTTTAATGCAAAACCCAATCTCAAATGATGAAAGTCTAAACCTAGATCATTTTATTCCGAGACCATCGATCGTTACCCACACATTGGGCTCAAGTTGTGATTTCCTCGTCCACCTATCATAGTATATTAGTATTTGGCGGGTTTGGAACTTTGGATTGATCTGCCTGCCCGGACCCCTAGTTTTTTATTTTTTATTTTATTTTTTTAATAGATAGTGATGAGTCATCTTTTCGTATATGCTACTAAATAATCATAATCATTTACAGCTTAATGGGTTATCCTTTATTTAAAATAGTAGCAATTGGCCATATTGATCTGTTAACTTCTTCTCCAACAATTCAATTTTTTAATCAGGATTTTCTGCCAGCACTTTAGTCATTATATATTGCTTTGTGCGCTTGAGGTTGGCCGGTTGGCCCGGCAGTGACCAAGCAACTACTGAAAGATTAAATTAATGGGAAGCAGTTTTCTGCTCCCATGTGTTTATCTCTCTATTCTTCAAAACAAGGGAGCAGAGATATCTGTTTATATGAGGAAGAGAGAGATAGACTCATGGGAGTACTCGTGTAGGCCACACTCCCGTACAGGGTTCTTTTTCTCATAAGAAAAAAGTTTTTCATGCAAGTAATGTACCTATGGTTTTAGGTATCGTTTTTGGTTTGGTATGGACAGTATCAATTTGTATCAGTATACGTACCCGTATCAGTGACCTATATCAAACTCATTATATTATTTCCAAATATTCTTAAACGACACTAAAATATTGAAATGGAAATGTGGGGCATTGCATCACTGGACATTCTCGCTATCAGGGGAAAACATAACTAGTCGTGTCAGAATGAATCACCATCACACGCTTGGGGTCTACTCGATCACCGAAGCGGCTGTACTGACATGTATATGTTACCCATTGGTATATAACTATGGGAAAAGGTTCTCTAAAGCATCAGAGAAGAGTACTCCTGGTGAGTATGGGCATGAAGCGCACCACAACTCACCAACTGTACTAGACAACTATTGTTCATTTTATTGCACCTTATGCCACTAGGTCAAAGAATCATTTTGTGGAGTTCATCTATTAGCTCAAGTACGGGGAAGTTTAATCCTAGGCATATTATTATTAATAAATAAATCCATAATTCTACCCCCAAAAAAAAAAAAATTCCATAATTTCACATTTCTAAATCACCAATACCAACGGAAAATCTCAAATCATTCAAATTAACATCCCAAATCACCAAAAAACCATCTATTATTATGCTTATCGCTAATTCAGTACAAATTATTTCTAGTCTAGCTAAAAAAGTAAAAATTGAAATTATTCTGAGTCAAGTTGATGGGATATGTAGTTCCACTTCCAGGTGCTCCCTTATTAGTGAGCCGCGCCTGGGCGGAAGGAAGAGCAGCCGCACGCGCAGAGGATGCACCAAGGTGGTGGCGAACGGCAGTAGTAGAAGTGGAGCAGCCGAGAGTCCCCTTGAGATTGGCTGAAGAAGGGCTGATGAGACTAGGACGACATTCGTAAATACTCTGCTTCTGCCTATTCTTCACCAAGTTAGGTGGGGCAGGGGGAGCAACAACTGCAGGCACAGAGGGTGAAGCGCAGCGGCGGACGACAATAGTGACGTTGAGTTTCCCCGTCGAATTGCCGGATGGATCATAGAGCTGCAGAGTACGGTAATGGAGGGGTTTTCCAAATCCCACATCATCGACAATCTCCTTGAGAGGGAGGTTTGCGTTACCGATTCTGGGATTGTTGAGGTTGGATGAATTGGACTGGTGGTAGATACCGATATTGAGTATGGTGGAGTCGTTCAGAGAGGAAGAGAGAGGGAGAACAAGATTCTGGTTCCACACGGGACTGGTGTCGCCACTGCGGTCGACCTTGGTGGCTAAACGGTTTCGCCCCACGCAGACGATGGCGAAAGGCTTGAGGGGACCGTGCCCCCAATTGACGTTCACGAGGTCTTTTGCAGAGGTGATGCTCACCTTCACCTCCAACAGACCATTCGAAGCCATTTGCAGGACTGCACGAGAGAATTGAAGAGCCCGGAACCGAGAGAGGGAGAGAGAGGGGCGTTGGACGAGGTGGTGGTTTCTGTTTAATGTAGACTTCGAAAGTTGGAAGCTAGTGAAGTAGAAGGTTGATTACGGCAAGATTTTTTCAATAGAAAAAGAAGACTTGAGTATAACCCAAGTCTTCTTTTTTTTTTTTTTTGGGGTAAAAATTACCCTAGTCTTTTAATATGCTAAATAAGAACGGATTATTAGGTTTAGGTAATTTGTATTTGATATACATTTAAGCATAAGATTGACAAAGATTTTTGGTACGTGCATGGATAATCGAAAATAAAATAAAAAAAAACAAAAGAGATAATAGGGACAGAGAAAAAGAGAAAATAGGAAAAAAAAAATAGAAATTAAGGGTGGAAGAGAAGAAATATGAGAGAAGATAGAGGGCTTAATGAAGAAGTCGGGCGTCTCGCTTGTTTGAGAGGTAGGGGGCGCTCGTGAGGATTCTCTAGGCCAGGAACATAGAATGTTAGTCGGGCTGTCCAAGGACTGGTATGTTGGGTCGGCTAGTCTTCTCGGACAACTAAATGAGTGTATCGCGGAAAAGGGTTAGGAGCCTGCACCAGGGATACATGTATTGGGAATTGTAGTAGTACTAATGAACCTCCTGATTTAGGCATTTGCTCAAGAATAATATAAGAAGAGGAGTATGGCCTACATCAGCACTTCCTTGTGTCTATCTCTCTCCTCCTCAAAACAAGGGGTGGAATCGTAGAGGTATCTTTTCATATGGGGATGAGAGAGATAGACTCATGGGAGTGTTGGCATAGGCCACACTCCTTGACAAAATTCTTTTTTTCATTTTATATTTTCAATTTTCATTAAAAGAATGAAACGACAGGGTATGCTAGCAATATACCGTATACTTGCACCCTTTCAAATTGACATCTATTGGTCTACTTCAGATTAGGAAGCTCTTTTTAAGTGATTCCATTCTACTATAGTCTCTCTCTAGCGGCAAGTAGTCCTTTCCTAATGACTTCACTCTGTCACTAGGTGGCCCCTTCTCCATGAGGATTATGATCTAAGAAGCTTCTCTAATACTACTGATACAAAGCTTAGGAGAACCAACCTCATAAATCGACTTACAAGATGAAGGAACCCAAGACCATATCAACCCATGCCAAATTCCTTGTATAACCAATATGGAATCAGCCTCCCAAAAAACTGATATGGGATCCGTTTCCACTATTTTCGGCACTGATGGCATGATTTAACAAAATGCATGTGTCATAAAATGAATTGAATCGTACTTTTGATCCTCCTGATCAAAATAGAATCTTTTTAATGCATCAATTGCTCCCAGGACTTTTAAATATAAAAATTATAATGCCAAGAAGGAAGGAGGAAACCAAAAAAAATTAAAAATGAAAAAAAAGAAGGAAAAATCAACATTTCATTCGACGACGACACATCACTACCTCTCTCCCCTATAACCGCCCACATAAATCTGAATCGACATCCTCTACTTCCGCCTGCCCCTACTTCCATATGTGCCCTCCACACAATGAGGCACGTAAAAATCGCCTTATCCCTGCTCGGGCAAGATGCTCAGGCAAGGGTAAGGCGGTCTTTGCGCACCTCATGTGTAGGGCGCACATGGAAGTAGGGGCAGGCGGAAGTAGAGGATCCATAAATCTTCCCACTTTCAATTTAAAGAAAACTAAATAAATGGAAAGCGATCGAACCAGAGCATGCAATAATATATATATCTCATGTATCAGTGATAGCACGCTCCAGGGATAAGGATGGTTAGGCTGACATGGACTCTTACCTAATAAGGTCGGAGCTCTCCTCCACTCTAGAGCCTTCAAAAGGACTCCTACCATACTAGGACTCTCCAACCGCCTCATCTCATCCTCACTTTATAAATACCGATGAGTAGATCTCACTTTTACTAGCGACGTCGAGATCTAACCCTTGTGCTCTCATTTGCTCATCGTCGAACAAGCACGGAGATTTCCACAGAATCAATGATGAGCTAGGTTGGTTAGGAGGTGGGCCGAGTTCCTTGAGCTGAAGAAGTTCGGTAATGGAGGGGCTGTCCAAGACCCACAGATTCAAGGATCTCTTTGAGACGGAGTTGTGGTTTACCTATTTTGATATTCTTGATCACACCCGAGGAATTAATGGATTGGTGGTAGGTGCCGATATTGAGTATTGTGGATCTGTTGAGAGGGGAAGGGATTGGGACAACAAGATCCTTCTTCCACACTGGACGGGTATTCCCTCTTTGATCCACCTGGGTCACTAAACGGTTTGGACCCAATTTTATGGCCGTGAAAGCCTTGAAGTGGGGGGCCGAGCCACCCATTGACGTTCACCAAATCTTTTGCCGAGTCCACGTTCACCTTCACCTCCAACGCCATTTGCTGCTACTACTTGCTGCTTCGCTTCTGTTCTGTTCTGTTCTGTTCTGTGAGGCAGAGGAAGAGAGAGAGAGAGACAGAGACAGAGAATTACAGGCATTGGACGAGGTATTTATTTATTAAGAGTAGGTCATGATGACTGGCCCACTTGAGAGGATAAAAATACTGATTAGAAGAAGGTTGCTTAGAAGCAACACGATTCCGCTCTACTTATGGCGGGAGCTGGAGGATCCAGCCACGCCACCCCAGATAAAACAAGAGGGTTTTTGTCACTTTATAGGGAGATATGTCTGTGAAATGACCCAAACACCTCTATTTTTGCTTGGTTGGAGGAGAACCGAATGAATGCTACCCAAACAAAAAAAAATAAGCACAATGACGAAACTTTTGTTTCGACCCGGATCTTTATCATCTAGTAGGTAGCATTCAGTCAAATCAAAAAAATAGAAAACTTCAAACGGCTAAATATTGTAACCAAAAATACTTTCAGCACGACGTGTTCAATTTCCCTTATACTTAAATTTTTTAAGGCAATTGTTCTCTGCTTGGGAGGGCAGGCTTTTCTTTATTATATTGAAACATTACCCATTATAATTTATCATTTACTATGCATGAGAACAAATAAGTGTTAGTATTGTTGAATTGGGTTTCTCTTCAACCTACGGTGGTTGCTTAATTGACTAATTTATGGAAAAAAGTTTTCTGTTCAAGAGTCATCAACTAGATTTGGTCCCTTGTGATCTTATGTGAGTCATCAACTAGATGACGTGTCTTTTTTTTTTTGGGTGTTTGTGGGAGGGGAGTTGGTACAAAGCAGAGAAGCCCAGAATCATTTATTATTAAAAGGGAATTGTGGATGATATTTTTAGTTATTGTTTGACCATCAAATCCATAAGACATCTATATTACAAGATGTAAGGAACAAACAGAAAAAATTAAAGACTCCAAGGTGAGGGAGGAGGAAATCATAATTAAAAAAAAATATCATCCACAATGCCCTTTTAGTTTAGATTAGATTGTATTAAAAAACTAGATTTGGCTATATATTTTAAAAGTTGATAATACGAGTTTGGTGTTGGGGTTATAGATTGGGGGGGTTATGTTTTAGAATCAGGATGCATTAATGGTCCAGTCAATTGGACCAAATCCACTGATTTCCCAAATTCGACTTTACATATCAAAAAATATATTTTTCTTTTTCTTTTTTCGTGTCAAAAATAAATTATGCATTAAGCCCAAAAGCAATGATCAAGTTCAAGTAGGAGATGGGCAAAGGAGTTGACGTCCTCAAAACATGCTTAATAATAGAAGACTTGAGTTTAGCTTTCATACATTTGGCCCAAATGGAAGAATGATTTGTAAGCAAATTCCAAGTTTGCTTTGCAAGAAACGCCAGGATGTCATTTAAACATACAAAAAGTGTTTAAATGACAATAATGGCCTAATTCCATTAAAAAATCCACATTGCAAAATCGATGGATTTATTATTCGAGGTTTTTTTTTTGGAAATGCTTTCTCTATCTAGGAGTGGGGGCTCTACACAACTACACCGGCACAAGGCAAATGGAAACGTGCAGAAGCATCAATAGGAGCAGGATTTTTAGGGGGTGGGACATTCAATTCAGTTCATCTTGCATCTGGGTTGTGCATTGGCCACACTCACGTACAGATGTTTTATTTTTTTTGGGGATGGGCGAGGGGTTCCGTCAACGGATAGTCGAAAATCTGTATTCGATCAATATTCATATTCATTTAGGAGAATTCGTATTCGAAAAAAATACTATTTGGAAACTATCCGAATTCGTTCGGAAACTAATCGGATATTAATATGATAATCCTAGTTGAGGACCGATTTTTATCCGATTTGTTTAGCTCTCTGATAGTAATAGCAGAATCCATATTCGAAAAAAATACTATTCGGAAACTATCCAAATCCATCCAGAAACTAATCGGATACGAAAATGATAATCCTAGTTGATGACCGATTTTTATCCAATTTATTTAGCTATCCAATGGTAATAAAATATATATATGTTTTTGGTAAAATAATAATAAAATATTCACAATATTGGATATCAAGTTTTGAGAATATTAATTTTATTACATTAATAGCGTAGAGCATGTGATACATCATTCATGTCAATTTGTTTCTTTTTGCCAATCTCAAGACCAAATTTAAAGGTTAAATTTGAACCGTAGGATAAAAAGAAGTAAAGAAAAGAGTAAAGACCTCAAGTGCTCAACCCTAATTACGCACTAAGATAATTTAACATTTAGAAAAACCAATGGATTGGAGATAGTGGACGACAGCTTTAGAATTTTTAGTTAATTCATTCGTTTTGATCTCTGTTGTTCACTGTTCCAAATAAAGATGAATCTCTCGCAGGCCGGGGAAGGAGCTCTCTCTCTCTCTCTCTCTCTCTCTCTCTCTCTCTCTCATTATCAAAAAAAGACCAGCAGAATTCACCAGGAAAAAGAGGAGCCAACCAGCTAAGACATCCAGCAGCTACATCCCCTTTCTTCTCTGCAACTGCAATTTTTGAAACGGATATCTAAATATATCAAATATCCGTTACAAAAATGAATTCAAATTCGAAAATTATATTTACTTCTCCGACGGATACAGAAACAAATTCGGATACCAACTCAATTATCGAAATAGAAACAAATTCGGATAATAACTTAATTATCGATATCGAATACGGATAGTGGCATAGCCGTACCGAATTCGATCCGTTTACATCTCTAGAGAGAGACATGGGAGCTGTGTAAACTTGTTTGAAGAGTTTATTTATTTTGGGTAAAGGGTTTGAAGAGTTGGTATGACAGTAACCAGGAGAGGTGCATCTATTAACTGCCTCTTTTAGAATTTAATTAAAACAATCAGGTAGCAACTACGAGAGATTAAATTAATATCTGACGGTGGCAACCGCTCCAAAATTTTATGGAGATGTTGTGGATTCATCCACAAGAATACTGTTTTGCCATTAAGCTCTTTTCACTTTTGCCCAAAGAATCGAA
The DNA here is from genome assembly GCF_018873765.1 of Telopea speciosissima. Taxonomy (NCBI): domain Eukaryota; kingdom Viridiplantae; phylum Streptophyta; class Magnoliopsida; order Proteales; family Proteaceae; genus Telopea; species Telopea speciosissima. The sequence continues at coordinate 64,272,576 of NC_057921.1, read as the reverse complement.
TAGAGCTTGGAAGGGAAGCTAGGTCATGGTCAAGCTCAGAAATCAATCTCTCTGGTGTCTGAAGCACACCCACAACGGTTGTCTATAGATTTGGTCTATTAAATTATCGTGGCCAAATTGTTAGCAAAATATAACTCTCAAAATTATCTTAACAAAAAATATAAAGTCGAGACGTCAATATATGTGGGGTGGGGGGGGAATTGATGGAATAGCAAGGAAAACCAGTTTCCATAGTGCAATCAAGCGGCTAAGCTTTTTGACGCAATCTCAAATACGTTCTCTGATAATCCATTGGTGGACATTATCATCTCTAGTTGTGCCTGCACAGGAAAGGAACATGCTTTAAACATGAAAACTTCAGATTTTCCTCCCTTCCTAGAAGCTAACCAATTAAACATTTAACATTGTAGTAATACTAACCCCTTCCAAGATAAAAATCACTTCTACTTTTGAATAACGTTGTCTTGTAAGTTAAAACACAGATAAAGGATGAGATCAAGTAGAAGAAATCTCACCTTGGCAAAGTTTTGCCTGGTCTCATCGTAACGCCTCCATCTTGAGAACGCTGATACCAGGCGGGAGGCCACCTTTAATCCATGGAAAATAGAGAGTGAATAAACACAGTTTGTATTTAACTCAAGTGCACATCTTCAAGGAGGTGTCTCATGATTCAAGAGTATTTATTATCTTTCGCCAATACCTGTGGGTTTAATTTGTCCAGCCGCACCACAATATCTCCCAAAAATTGGTAGCCTGATCCATCCTTAGCATGGAAATTCACAGGAGATCCGCAAAATCCTCCAATCAGTGAGTACACCTGATTCATGAACAGAATGCCAAATTAAGAACAAGTGCGAGAGGGTTTCCTTGACGGGCATCTATTTTTGCCGTATGAAGAGCATGTGGCCATCTAATGATGAAGTCATGTGGTTCTCTCCATTAGCCTCATGACTAATTGTGGTCCTATTTCAACTGCATAATACACTGTATTGGACTACTGCATCATAATCTTCAATCCATTGTTCAGAATTATTAACCTCTTTCCAACCCCCCCCCCCCCAATCAAAGTATGACTTTCTCATCTGACAATGGAAACTGTTTCTGTTATGGTGAGTGGTGACCACCCGCTGAGTTCTGCAACTTCTGCTTTGATTCGTGCCGTTGAGTAATTAACGATCAAATATAACATACATATATATACATAAAAATACTAGCCCTCAGATTATTGGTCACCTTGTTTGGATTGCGCAAGTCGAATGCAGGATGCTCCAAGAGTTTCCGGACATTCTCAACATTTCCAGGAATATCTGATGTGGCTTGTAGCGCAAACCATTTATTCACAACCTGAAGATAAAGATGAAAAATGTTACAAGCTTGCTTGCTTTTTCCTACTTCTGTGGTAACAACAACCATCACAACCAGGAGGATAAATTGTGATGTATGCAAGGTATAAAACCTCATCCTAATGATAATGGGCTATATTCAAGGCATTTGAATACAACTCTCACAAAGAACCGTACATCAGCATTTTTAGAAACCAGCATTTATATCGGGTTTGCAAAAAATAAAAGAAAGTATTACATGAGCTTATGTAGCTGAAAAAAATATACAGGACTTCAAGCTATAAGTGCAGAAAATATAATCGACTTATGTGGGATAATGAGTATAACACCAGTAGTGGTGTCTAGAACATGCATAATAGTAAATTCAAGAAACAAGAAGTTTTCGGCTAGCTCAGTTGACAAGGACCTATGCTGGTTATAGCTAGGTCCCAGGATTGTATCCCACTTTACTCATTTTTCTATATATGCTCCCTTAGGTACATACCTACATGGGCCACCCAAAAGATTACATTCCCAAAGAGAATAAAATAAAATCACACAGAGAGAACTTAATAGGATAGAAGATTTATGCAATTTTCATCATTTGTATATATTTAACATATTGCCGCATCCATTTGGTAAGCCAACCACAAAGGAAGGCTTCTCAAGGATAGTACATAATTATAGGACTACTTCTAAAGAGGTATCGATTCAAGGATACTTCTGCTCTTTATACCAACAAATGGGTCACACAAGTTGGGACGGTCTCAAAGAATTAGCACGCACCAATTACAGAGAACAAACCTCAATGCTACTACTAAAATTTTTTTTGGGGCCAGGAGGGGAGAAGGACCCAAAAAAGAGAAAGATAACTTGCAAAGCACTAGGATAATTCTAATAATGTTGGAACTGGGTCTGAACTCACCAAAAAGTCATTCTCCCACTTGCTATAGAAATCAGCAAGCACATCATCACGGGTTTTACTAGGACTCTGGGCAATAGCTGCCAAAGCTGCAAACTGTTCAGTCATGTTCGTAGCAGAGTTGTACTCGTACAAAGCAAGCTCGGTGGTTTCTGGATCTTCAAGTGATGCGAGGTAGGCTACACAAAGTAAAATAATAAATTAGCAAAAATAAATAAAAAAGAAAAAGCACAAACGCATAAACAGCAGAATAAGTGTGTAGAAAGAAGTCCATCTTGGACAGTTAAATTTCCAATGACACACACCCAGAGCAATGTTCTTCAGAGCTCGCCTGGCCATATTATGATGGTCAAATACATAGGGCTCTAAACTTCTGCTTCCCTCAACCTGTTAATATACATGTGCAAGTTAATTGATGTAAAGACATCAAACATGAAAAAGTAATGAACACTATCGCCAACTTACTGTGCTGAGAAACTCTGCTTTTAGTTCTGAAGCGAGTTTCTTCTTAATGAAAGTCCGAACGGCATGCACAGAATCAGGATCTGCGACTTCCATCATGTCCATTATCTCCCCTTCCCCTGGCAGAGTTATCGCCTTGGCAATAAATTCCTAGAAGATTTAAAAAAAAATTAAAGTGAATGGTAGATTCAATTTTGGATTCAATGGAAACTCAAAATTCCGAAACAAAACAACTGGGCTTTTCTTTCTCCCTCCATGTACTTTATCCAAGCTTGAATCAGAAAGTATGCTTTTGATCCCTTGCACAAATTTCGGATTAAGAACCAACTCTTTGCTTTGCTGGTAATCAGCCACCAAGCTGAGCATCAGCTTTCTTGCCAATATCTGACCTGCTTCCCAACTGAAGAAAGAAAAAAAAAATTAATTATTATTATAGCACACCGACAACTGATCATGTTGTCACCAAAAAAAAAAAGATTCTTCCCTCCAAAAATAGCAAAGGGAAAAAAATCTAGAAAAGACATACCGGTTGAATTCATCCGAATCATGAGCAAGCAGGAAAAACAGGTCACTATTAGTAAGATCAGAATCAAGACGGATAGGAGCGCTGTAACCCCGTAAAAGAGATGGAGTTGGATGCTCAGGTATATCAGAGAATATGAATTCTTCTTCCTTCTGCTTATTAACAAAACACAAGATAAATTAACACCACAGGAAAAATCATTTTAGGTATTAATGAGGACCAGAAGAAGTTCCACAATTCGACATAGTTTAATAGCAATGCACAAATTCAATCAATGCCATAGAGAATACTACATATGTAACTTCAGTCTCTGATCGCCAATGAAAATCAAAAGCATATTCACCATTTTCTATCGCAAGTAGTATTGATCCTTCAAATCTCCTAAATGGACAAGTGATTCTAACCATTTATGTTGAAGGATGGGGGTATCAGTGGCATTTCACATATATTACATATCCCTCTCCTCCCCACTTCCAAGCAGTGACCATGAGAATATGAGACAAGGCATGAGCGATGCTGAACATGCTAGTCAGAGACATATCTCACACATGCAACCATGCCTAGGCACAGAGTTTCAAATTATGAACCTTTAACATATAGAGCAGACACAGCATGCCATCTAGAGAACATAGCGCTAACCTTTTTCACTTGGAGTACTGTAGTGAAAACAGGTTGACTATTCTTTTCAACTGACTGCAGCATCCCTTCATGATACACAGAAATGAGTGGCATATCCTTCCCATTTTTATCTAGGAGGCCTACTGCCACCGGAATGAACATAGGTTCTTTCACTGGCTGCCCTGGAGTTGATGGCACCTCTTGACTGTGACAAATTCCATTCAAAAGCAAGTGATTAATGATTTCATGAGCCAAATAACTGAGAAAATAACTGAGAAACAGACATTTGCAACAAAAGCCTTCATATTTGTACCTGAATTTTAGAGAATAAGTCCGTGCTTCAGCATTGTAGGATGAAGTAACTTTCACAAGGGGTGTCCCCGCTTGAGAGTACCTGTAATGCATTTTAATCCACCCACAACCATAAGCTGCCAGATAACTCATGAAGTAACAGCATAACAAGACTGGTCGTATCCATACCATAATAAGAAATTAGAGAAGTCTGCACAATTGGCATCTCGCATGGCAGCAAAGAAATCTTCACATGTTACAGCTTGACCGTCATGTCTTCTAAAATAAAGATCCATGCCCTTAAACATCATAAAAGTATTGTCAACTCCTAACAAATTCCCATGAGATAAAATAAGCTGAATTATGTAGAGAGAATAAATCAGCATTAAAATGCTGACAATGTAACAAAAACAGAGGTATAGATATACTTGTATTGTTCTCCATCACAGATGATTAAGAAATAGCTTTAAAAAGACAAACTCATAAACTGTATTTATATATTAAATAATATGTTTCTAAAAGAATTTTGTCCAGCTAAAAGTGCACAATTAAAGAATGCAGTTACAGTAAGTGATGCATGTGAGAGAATATTATAAATGGATTATAGGCAATGTCTGGAATGGCGTAGGCTACTAACTAAAATAAATTATAACATTTCAAAAGGCAATACTGTTTTTTTTATATATATTTACCCTTCAAGGATTCATCCTGTCAGACAGGTATTCCACTACTCAAAAGGGCGAAGCTACCCTAGAAGAAAGGATTTACCTTCTCACAACCCTTAAATGATAAAAGTTCACTTAATAAGATGGTAATAAATGTTTCTTCAATAGAACCCACCCAAAAACACTTGTCTTCTTCAACTCTAATCTCATGTTCGGTTTGAGATAAATTAAATATTCAAACTTCACAAAAATCCAGATAATATGCCACAAAGGGTGTCGAACCAATGTTTGTGTCTCAGGCAACACCATTTTGAGACTTTGCAATGAACTATTATCAGGCTATGACTAACCCCCCCCCCCTTCTTTCCACTTGAATTTAAGAGTCTGATTTAGACATTTGTTTGTCTGTTAACAGTATATTGAATGAGATATCAGTGAAGTTAATCAGAAAATGAATGAGGATGTAAAGGTGTGAGGACCGGCCATCCTAAAGGACACTACCCTACTGTAGAAGAACATATCCTAGGCTCCTAGCGACATTTTCATTGTTTAATAAGTGGAAATCTTTACTTGTGACAATAAGACCTGCAATGGTCCTGCTATATCTCTAGCATAGACGTTAAGAAATGTCCCCACATAAGAACTCATTTGAGGAAAAGTCCAGATAATCAAACATTGCAACAAGACCTCTTGAAAGCCTTCATGCGGAAAAAATTATTTTCCCATTGAAACCCCTGCATTGGCCGGAAGAAGGACAATGTTACAAATGGTCTAATAACTTGGGCCCGGCAACCTCTGAACTGGGTCCAAGTTGGAATGGGTCAAGATACTCTGTATGCATATATGTGGTCTAAAATTATTGAACTACATGTCTTTGGTGTAATAATATAATAACACTTCCATCTTAAATGTTAACTGCACCGCTCTAATGCTTCAATTACCTTTAGACAATCATTTCCCGATTATTTTCAGCGGACTTTTCTCAACTCAGATCAGAAATTCCACCCCACCCCACCCCTCCAAAAAAATAAAAAGAATCAGAATCTCTGAAGGATACATGCTTTTGGAGTGTTGGCTCTATGGTACCACAAAATCTATTATCTTCTAAAAAAGCCTCATCGAAAATAATACACATACAGACTTAAATAACAAAAAAAATTAAGTTCTTTTTAATTAAAAATATAGGCATTTGTGCAGTTAATAATATAATAGAGGAGAGGGGGAAGAGAGAGAGAACTGTTGATTAGTCTTGAGATCAGGTAAATTCATGTCTTACTTTTCTGAACCCTTCACTACCCAGCAATGTTTTGTACATCCTGACGACTTCAGCTCCCTGAGAAGTAGAACAACATAATTCATCAAAATTAATAGAAATTCATTGTAAAACATGTGTATATATGTGTTTGTGTGTGCTAGAGAAAGAGAATGATGAGACATGAGATTTGAAGTTAAGAGATGAAAACCTTCTCATAGACCTGTAAGAAAGAAAACAGCAAACAGCAGAAAAGAAAGGCATGTCAGACATTTACAAAATGAGAAGAAACAAGAAAAATATGACCTAGCTTGCATGGACTCTTAATGAATGAAATCTTCATACTAGACTCATCTTCAAACTGTCACCCCAATTAGAATTACCTATGCCATTTGTACTTTATACGCAACACATAAGTAAGAACAAGTACTATGATGTACTATAGTAACAAGTTTTCTTTGCTAGAAATCTATAAGTGTCAAGAATCACTAGTCTCCAGGTCCATTATTAAAAATGTAAGATATCCTAAAGTTTGATCCCAGATAATATTCATGAAACCTAAACTTTAGGTTTTCAAAATCCAATGTGTAGCCATATGGCCCATATCACATATAAACACTAAACCAATCCCAGTGAATGATGAGGCTGGATCAGGTTCTCATCCGTACGGGATACTGCCGCACAGATGGAATAAACACTCACTTCCTGCATTCCATCTGTGTGGCAAATCCCGTACGAGAATCTGAACCATTCTCATTAATGATCATGCATAACAGACAAAAAATACATCTACAAGAGATAAGGCATTCTGAAGCATACCGTTACTGCAAGTTGGAAGTACGTGAGGCCCCAGTAAGATCAAATTACAGCATCATCCAGAGTATATAAACACATCAATGTTTATAAAAACTTTAAAATAAATAAATAACAGAGAGAGAGAATCACTGCCACCTTATAAAAAATTTCACGTAAAGATAGAAAATGCTCATACTCACCAGTGTAGAAGTTGTCCATCTGTTCAGATACAGATAAAGCAACAGTCAGTACAAATTATGGTTGATGGCTACAAAATTACAATGTTATACAGCTGAGAACTCAGTAAGAGGAATTGTAGAGAGTGGGATGGTAAAAAGGAAAAAGAAAAGAGGGATGATGCACTTACCTTGATATATGAATGTGGTCGAACTGGATGAGCCATAGGACCAGCATCCTGAAGAACCAAAAAAAAGTAAAAATTTTGTCATTTTAGAAACAGCCATCTTAAGGTATTAAGTCTGTTTATATACAGTCATACAGCAATAGCGCTTTTTTAGTAATAAAATGGAATTAAATAGTAAGTACAGAAAATGGGCAAGAATAACCCAAGAATCATAATCAACCAGAATACAGGAGGTACAAAATGCAAAAGCAGCACTAACGATTTTCTGGGTTCTGAACCAGTCCCCACTGTGCAATTTTACCTTTGGAAAAGAAATCCTTAGACCAACTATGGGCCATATTAGGCTAGCAAGTAGGAAAACATAGACATAAAAGAAGTCCCCACACGTTTGTTGATGTATACATTGACGCTGCCCTTCCCTAACAGTTCAAGTTTTAAGGTGAAACGGTAGCAAACAATGTTAGCAAAATAGGGCACGACAGAAGGAACTAACCAACCTCTGCAGCCCCTTTCATTGATATTCCCAAATTCCATCTAATTCATCAAATGTACCTACTTTTCAAATTATTTTGCTGATTCGGGAAACATAAATCATGAAAATACACCACTAACATGCATCATAATAATCCACTAATCCAGCAAGATTCCTCATAGTTCTATAATGCTCCCACAACAGCTAACAATATCATAATAGTGCAGTGCTGTGTAGAAAGACAGTTCATTCAAAATGCCTACATGTTAGACACTCTATGTCCATTTCTGCATCTGGCATCAAAACTTTATACATATATATATATATGTGTGTGTGTGTGTGTGTACTGTAGTCAATTATTAGGTGAACTAACAAGATTGTAACCTCACTTTTTTGCCTCTTGTCTTATTCCCAAAAGTTATTTTATGCAAAGGTAATCTTGTCATTTCACATGAACAATGACACACTCTCTCTCTCTCTCTCTCTCTCTCTCTCTCTCTCTCTCTCTCGTAAGATATGGGTAGCACCATTTCCCACTTGAAGGGCTTGAAGGGTTGATTTAGTCATTTTCACAATTGAAAAACATCATTACAGATTGAACATGTCCAATTTAACGGCCCCTCTAAAGTCTAAGCAATGTGATACATAAAGTACTGGAAATATGGCTGAATCCGGATTTAGCTTGGGACACAAACAAGTACACCAAAGAAATAGAAATCCTGTACGAAATGCAATAAAAAACAATAGGGGGCTAAAAAAACATACAGAACCAATGAATTGAAGTAAGCATGGTCTCTATTTCAAGGTTTTTGTATTACACACATCTCTCTCTCCCCCCCCCCCCTCTCTCTCCCTCCCTCCCTCCCTCACCCAACAACATATGACCACACGTGCACATAGCCACATACACACATTCATGTTTTTGCTACCTATGCTGCAATGTAACAGAACTTGGCCAGAGATATCCATTAAAAATTACTAAATAAGCAAAGGACAATGACCAAAGAGAAGTGATCCAACAAAATAAAATGAAATAACGTATAGATCATTGACAGTAGAACCTGTGGGAACTGATAATTGCGAAGCCTTGAAACATCGGCAATCCGTTTAACTGTATGGCTCCCCATGTCAGAAGAAAATTCCTGCCCATTGCAATACACTTTTAGGAAAAAGCTCAATGCAGAAAGGATTCAGCGGATATGATGATGCTCCCTAAAAGGATTCAAGCACTACAAAACCTAATGGGAAACACAAAAAAGATTTATCATAATTAATATACTATCCATTGTACCTGATCCCTGAAGACAGTGAGACCTTCCTTCAAGCTAAGCTGGAACCAATCACGACAAGTCACTCTGCCACACATGTTAAGCATAACACTTAGCTGAAGCTAAAAATGAAGGGTAATCATGTATCATTCATACAAACTAAAGCAAAAATTAGAAACCACTAGGTTTCTAAGTAGTGGTACAAGAGAGACAGACAGGCTTAAAAGGTTCTCAAACAAGTAAGAGAATTAAGTGAACCTGTTTCCAGTCCAATTGTGGAAATACTGCAACAAAACAAGGGCAGAAAATTTTAATCAGTGTGAATTATGGTCATCTAAAACCAGAATAGAAAACCAAAAACATCAAACAGTCCAAAATCCTCAATGCATGATGCATCGGAACAGACCTCATGACCGATAACTCCTAAAATTGCAGCATAATCTGCATCCGAAGCAGTTTCCGGTGATGCCAAGACAAGCTTTGAATTAAATATCTATTGGGAAAATTTTCAAATATAACTTTCAGAAGATCAATAGCAAGACCACGAAGGAAATAAGTTACTCATATTCAAAATGTTTTGAACAATTAGACATACATTCAAACTCTTGTTTTCCATGGCTCCCCTGAAAATCAATCAAAAAAAATTAACATTAACATTAACATCGAATGCATTATCATTAAAAAGGTGTATACAACCAAAAGAAACGTGCATTCACCAAACTCTGAGAATTCATTAAATGAATTGTATCTTACATGTTAAAATCTGGGACAGCCACAATATTAAAGAGATCCAGGTCATACTCAAGACCGAAAACCTGTTACCAGTGAAGCAAAGAGAGAGAGATAGAGGCATGCTTTCAGAATCTATTCCACTTAGTCAGCTTCAAGATCGTTTGATAAAAAAAAAAGTGAACGAATATGAATAACTAACATCCTCATCCCATTTCATGGCTGCCTTAAGAGAATACATAGCATGGACCGTCTTTGGTATATCTTGTGCTGGGGTCCAGATACTCAAGGACACCTTCCGCCCTGAGCGAGTAATGAATGAATCGTCTCTGCTCTCCAACTGTCCAGCGACAAGTGCAAACAGGTAACTTGGCTTCTTGAATGGATCCTCCCAAAGGACAAAGTGCCTGTCACCCTGCAATTCAAAGAAACAGACTTCATTATAAGAGAAATAGTATATAATGGTAATCATTAATTTCAATGTCCCCTAGCTATTAAAGAAGTGAACTTTACCTCAAGGTCCCCTTGTTCTATAAGATTCCCATTAGATAACAATACAGGATATAGGGTCTTATCAGCTTCAATGCGACAAGTAAATTTGGCCATGATATCAGGTCGGTCCTGATAATAAAAGGTACAAATTACAAATTTCAAAAACATGTGTCGTAAATATCGCATAATAAATCCACAAATGACAGAACCAATCGGAAGAGAAAATTAACCTGGAAAAATGTGATCTTCCGAAAACCCTCAGCTTCACATTGTGTGCAGAAGTTCCCAGAGGACTTATAAAGGCCCTGCAACAAGGGAAGAATAATAACTAAGGGACAAGAAAATAGACCTGCAAATTACAGCACACCTATAGACATTGAGGACAAGGAATAGGATTGTAAATTGCAAACACCTAATATACATATAAAGTCAGATTATGCGGTGTATTGTGCCCTTAACTACTAGTGACCTATTTGGAAGGAGCACAAAAGGCATGTTTTAAAAATCGAAGCTCAACAACTTAACCAAAGAAACTTTTCTTAATGAACTTTTTCCTTATTCTTTGTGGAGAGAGGGGTAGGGGGTATCTAGATAGTAGTTTGATAAGGAATCCAAATAGCATATCCTACAGTATTCTTCAACTTTTCTGGTTTCGTGCTCTCTACGGTATTGCTGGACTCTTAGCTTGCCCTTGCATGCACTGTAGAGCAGTTTTGCCACTTCCCTCTTGCCGTTTGCTGATTAGTTATCTTTATCTATAGGGCTGAGCTGTAAGCCGGTATGATCCCCATTCTCACAGGGCACCGGAGGGGTGGACTGGAATTCGTCCAAATCTTCAGCATTTTCCCAAAAAGTAGCTGCCCTCACCCAAACATGTGTCTACATGCTGGCAGCCTAAGTTCTTCCTATCACACCTACCAATGGACCCTAAAAGGGGGGGGGGGTTTGGGGGGTCCATGTAGATATTAGAAAGACAATTTCACCTCTAAAGATGTGTTGCTCTGAGGATATATTTCAGTAACTATTTCCAGAGTGAATCTAGCACTTGGAAGTGATGGGAGAATAAGATGGCGTGAATCCAAGTGGAAATCCCCTTCCTGCAAGACAATAACAAATTACAATTAGGGAAACCTTGGCTTGATATAATTATGATAAACCATTTTTTGAAAAGCAAGATACCAACTTGCCTGGACACATAATCTAACGACTGAAGTTTAAGCCTCAAAAGGCCTACAAATTAAGTAAATTTAATAATCTCACTATTACACAACGATTGTCCGTTTTGAAGAACACAATTTTTGAGGAATCATTATTAGTATTGCCAGTTCCCACTTTCCGGCTCAGGATCGTCTCCAAGGAGCAGGGAACACCCAGGGCACTGCCAGCTCAACCGCTTGATGCCCCCTGGCAGCACCCTGGACGCACGCCTCCCTGGAGACGAGCTAAATTCCCACTTTCCATTAATTTATTTTCCAAGTTTATCCTCATTTTTAAAATGGATTCCAATTTTGAATTAATGTCATAATGGGTAAGATGCAAGAAAAAACAAAATCCATGTATTAAATTCTTGAAGTATACTAAACTTTGAAACAACTAAAATGCCCACAGTGGACAGTCTTTAAGGAACTGAAGGAGCAGTTGAAAAAGGAATCAATCAAAAAGGGCCAAGAAATACCAGTGGGGTCTACATTCATTTGTCCTTTTTCTCTCCCTTCAGACAGCTCATACCAATTTAAAATGGTTTTGCAAGCATTAAATTTAACTAGAAGATACTCCTGTGTCTATGAGTTCAACCCGTCGATTTTTGGGATAATTTTACTTAATTTCACTGATAATAGGAAAGAATACATCAGAAATAGATTAAAAGGTTAGACCACTTCTACGTGCAAATTAAGTTACATGAATACTGTATTTATGCAATAGATCTGTGAAATCATAGGTCAACCTAAGAAGAAGCCATGAATGACCTGAAACACCTACCATGTTCTACCCCTTTCCTCCCAACAAATGTATGCAAAAAATATCACCAAAGTATCTTTCAATATTTTCTAAAAGGGTCCATTTCCCACTAAAGAATAAATATAATATGCCACAAGAAGCACTCAAACACACAATAGAAACCACAAAAGATTGAAGAAGTAATGGCATATCATTCATGCCACTCAATAGGGAAAATATGGATTACCAAGTTACCATCTCACATACAGGAAAATTCATTCAAGACATAATGGTCAACGTTCTTTCCATGTAGAGGAAAGAATATCCAAACAGATGAAGCTTTGACCCCCAGAGAAGGCCAGGAGACCAAAACATATCATGAGGGAAGCAATGAGAGTAAAACTGAGGGAAAATACGAGACCAATAAATAGAGAAGTGGAAATAGAACCCTTAAACTCAATACCTTAAAACCTTCACTAATACTAAACATGTTTTCCATCCCCCAATTTTAAGAAATGAGCAATAAAAAATTATGATTTTTAGCATTGGTTTCACTAATAGAAATTGGGGCTTGATGTTGCATAAGTTCATACCCCTGGCTTTTTGTTATCATCACAAATATGTTACTTCATATTTTTTAATTAGCAGAACCATCAAAGTAAACTTGCTTTCTCATTGGTACCTAAAAGTTGAAGATATTCAGATTTGGTCTTTGCAGTTATTAGATCCATTATTCATCATAATCATACAGATGACTACATGCAGCCCAAGCCCAGCCCACCATTGGATCAATAAATGCTGTTCATCCAAAACCAAAATGGAAAATCTTTCGACCCAAGATCTAACAGATTATCTATGGCAAACCTCTTCTTTATACATATGTAAACAGGCTGTGGGAAGGCCCAGCACTATTGGGACTGGAATTCTTGGGCCAGCCCGGATAGCCTAAAATCCCATCCAACAACATGCCAGGCAGCCCAAAGCAAACCCTCCCTTTTACACCCAAAGACATTCCTGCATACCCAGATATCAAAGAAATCGCATCGCCTCCTGAACAGTAAACATCAGATTGAAGTCATAGAGGTAGAATCTCAAGAATTAATCACAGAAAGATATGAGGAGAGTAAAAGCAAACACAGAATTAATGCTTTCAAATTTGCCATCAACCTTTAACAATAATCCAGGGGGAGGTTCATTGAAAAGCTTTAAGAAGACAAGAAGGTTAAAAGAATGCAAATGATGGATCACAAATTCATGCAAAAACACTGCCACAGTGACTTAAAGAACGAACAGTATATACCTTCAATTCTTTGCCATTAACTTTAATTGATAACAGCTTCAGATCTTGCCCATCCAAGACCAATGGAGAAGAAGCACCTATTGCCAAACAAATCAATCAGCCAAACATCATTAAAATATAGGCCAAAACTACTTAGAGTACTTGCAAAACTATACTATAACGTGAAAGAGAAACATAGATCAAACTTTATTAATTTGCATGTATAGATGATTAAAAAGGCAAGAGATTCTTCCCATAGATTAATATTTTGAACATAAGAATAGAAGAAAATAACACAACCAAACAACAGTTCTTTTAACAAGTCAACAAACTGCAAATCACCTTCGACTCTGGGGAAAACAGTAATTTGTGAATGAACAATTGTTTTTTCCTCTCCCAGAGAAAACTTTAAATCCACCTGATCCACAAACCAAAAATTAAAAAGATGAACTTAACACAATGAAGTGGAAATAATTGACTTGAGACAATATTGGAATGAAATTTGAGTTGCTCATCACAAGACCATCCATGAAAACGAATACAGATGTAGAACGAAATGGCCAATAAAATATTGCAACATGCTCTATTTTCTGCCATAGAACATACATAAACACAAACTCAGTAAAATTTCAGGTATAAAATTCATAAAATTCAAATTAATCAGACATACCGAGTCAAAGTAGTACTCGGGCACCTTGTAATCTTTCAGAAAGATCTCTTTTGGGGTGTCCATTTTGGACTCTTCAACCTGGGTAGGTAGGGCTTCTGTTGCAACTGAACAAATCAACCTCCTGCCTGTTTGCTTAGACCTCTGAAATAAGGTCGAGGCACCCAATCAATAAAATTAACCAAAAAGTGATAAACTACAAATCATGACAAGAAAATCACAAAGGTACAATGACTATATGGATCATTTATAAAGTAATACGTTTATTATATGTTTCCAAATCCAAACCAAAAAAAATCTTCTACTGGAAAAATAAAGTTTTCTCAGGAAGCTAATTATGTGAAATGAGATCAGATTTTTCTTTTTAATCTTGGGATAAGCAACGAAATGCAAATTGGTACCCTAAAGCAACTCACATATGATGACAAATGGTGAAACTGTTGACCTCTCCAACAAGTAACCTACAAAAATCAATTGATTGTTTTAAAGTAAGAACAACAACAAGAATTCTCCTTCAGATTTAAACTATGTGAATTACAAATTTCTGTGAAGTAAGGATATATGAACCACAATAAAACCTAGGCAATCCAGTTGATTCTACGCTCTACAAGCTCCCCCCACCCACTCTTTCAAATATCTAAGTACTGCCAAAACTCCACTGGAAAATTACTAACCTCTGAACAAAAGTATTGCCTATTTCTAGAGAAATTCTTCACTGAGCTATGAAAGCAACTACCACGACGAGTTGTGTTGAGCTGCAAAAAAGACAAACACAGATACATTAATTATCAGGAGAAGGCATCAAAATAAACCAATGCTTCCAGAGCGCTGAAAAGAGAGAACCTCGATGCAGTTCATGAGAAAATTGCCTCAAGAATTGCTAAAAACACTCTACACACAGAATACAAGACAGCAGCTGCTACTACTACTACTACTACTAGTACTACTAATAACCCAAATGGGATTAATAAAGCATGCAGTAGTGAGACCAAACCCAAAGTAAAACCCATTCTTAATGGGGGCATTGCAATCACTGTTTCAGTCACTAAGCAAAAATACTATAGATCAACTTGGAAGTGTCCACTGAACAGTCAATTACTAAGTAATTACCAAACGGATATAAGGAAGCCCTTCATCGAAACAAGGGGGAAAAAAATTAACGAAGAACACCATCAGAAAACTGAAGACCAACTACAACAACCAACCAAAGCAAAATGAATCAGCCGCTTGATAGAATATGAATCATCGCCATCAATATGATGGATTGAGAGACAATTAACCCTCATACGAGATTTCATCAGAAACATAATCGTATAGAAAGAGATGAGGTCGGAAAATCACATTAACGGAGGACAGTAAGCCCAAGAGACCCGTCTTCGTCAAATTCGAGCCTTTGGATTGAAGAACCAACCGAGCCATTTAATTGAACTTATACTCCACTATTATTGAAGCAAAACTGAATAAGTCAATCAGATCAACTAAAAAAAACTATATTTTTTCAAAAACTAAGTCGATACGAATGAAACAAAACGAAACCTCCAGCTCTTTTAAAACGCCAAAGAGACGTAGATGATCTCCGCCGAGCAAAACAGAATAAAGCACGTATGTGCCGTTCTTATAAATATATGGATAATTCTAAATTACAGAAAATAAAACTCACTAAAATGAAATTTAAAAATAAAAAAAAAAAAACAAAAAACAAAACGAAATAGGACTAGTTTCGAACACAAATATCCATCAGAATAGATGTGACAAATGAAAGGTTTATAGAGAAGTTCGATTGAAGTTCATCCTCTCACCTTGCTTTCTCTGACCAGAAGAAGAACGAAGAGATAACACAGAAGATCTCCCTAAAACCTTAGATGGAACAAAAGATAGGACCCCACGAAAGATATTTCTTCTAGCTTTGGAGTTTGGAGTATAAAAAGTAGTCAAAAAAAAGGCTGGAATGAATTAAATAAATTGGGCGGGATATTTTGGGGTTTTCACACAGCGTCTTTCTTAAAATGGAGAAAATGCCTCTTATCTTCTAGCTGGTTGGAAGTTCATTTGAAGAAAAAAAATGATACTAAGCCAACGTTATCGCCGATCATTAATATAGGCCGCCATTTGATAGATTTTTTTACTTTCAATTATTAATTATTAAAAAAAAAAAACAGTTATCACTTCAAAAAAATTTAAATTCAAAATCATGATCAGAAAGTTAGTGATCTAGTCCCAAAAACCCTAGAATTAACCATTGCCCCAAATCATTCAAAATCAAGATTAGTTGTTATCAATTTTGATCTTACTCAATCTATTCAATTATGATTTTTTAAACCATGATCACGCCCTAACCCATAAATATACCAGCATGTCTTTTATATTTTATCATGTCGAAGGGTGATTTAGAACTTAAAAGTTCTACCCATTGCATGTTTAATAATTGATGTCCATTTTTATTTTTTTTTATGAAAAACAAAAGAACTATAAATTGAAAATAAAAGAAAGTTTGTACATCGTATAAGAAGGGGTGTATAGTGGTTCTATTTCTAAGGCAAAAACAGGGCTAAGGATTATAGTGACTTAGACCATTGGGTTTTTTTATACACAAAATTTATAGATGAGAAGTTTGAAGTTATTTCAGCTAATTCAACCATATTTCTTTGAGATGGATTCCATCGGTCCAAACGTGTAAAGGCATACTTTATTGTGTATATGAAATCCACTATTTTTTCTTTTTCTTTTTGAAAGATAAGTGGTGAATATTAATAAATAAATAAAAAGTAAGTGCATGATAGACAAACAAGGTCCACCTCAGATGAGAAAAAAATTGATGAGGAAATCTAGCAAAATTAACCATTGTCGACATCACCATTAGTAATCAATATTGCTAAAGTCTAACAAAATTTGTATCGAGGTCCATACATGCGTCCCATATTAAATCAATTGCAGCTGACGAAGGAGATGATGCCCAATAGAAAATCTACTAGTGGAGTAACACCCTGATAGATGATCTACTATAACATTGATGTTATCAAGGGATCTTCTAAGAACAATACTAAAAATAAAATTAAATATTCAACCATTGCTGAAAAAAATTCCAAGGAAAAATTTAGTAGATTTACTATGACAAAAACGAGATTGGAGAATTAGTTTGAAACTATTTTGTCAAATCTACTTTGTTGTGTATTTTCTAATGCTTTAAAGAACGATGCAATCTCTATTGAGAAGTTTTCTCAATATTGGATTTAACATTTTAACCAATTGGAGTTTGGAGTGACCCTTTTAGATGCATATTTAACCATGAGTCTAATGGAAAATTTTGAGTCTATATTGTTTGCGCCTATAGCAAACCTACTGTAATATTAAGACTAATGGAAAATTTTCCATATGGTCACTTGATTATCTTCTTCTTGAGTAGTGTGCCCACATCCTGGATCAGATATGCTCTCTAATAGTCCAGGATTTTTTTCAATACCTCATTTGACCACTTGCATATTGTGCTTTTTTCTTTCTCATTATTAAAAAAAATAAAAAAATAATAAAAAAAAAAAAACCATAAAGGGCTGAAACTTGAGAGGTGAATAAGTGGGACCTTTATCCGCTTCAGTATTGAAGGCGCTGCTGCGTCGCACAGTGGCACAACAACGCTACAATGCACAGCAGTTGATAAAAATTCGAATAAGTGCCATAGAATTCCACTTATAGAAAACAATTTCAGCCACATTTAAACTTTCATGTGATAGTTATTGGATGGTGTGTTACTCTACTTTGAGGTGAGTAGGGGTGTCCACGGGCCGGTTCGGGCTTTTCATTTTCGGTGTGACTTTTATAGAAACCGAAACCAAACCATTAAGAAATATTCGATTTCGGTGCAATTTCGGTTTCGGTGCGGTTTGGTTTCGTGTCGTTTCGATTTATGATAACGGGTTGATATCGGTTTGGTACCGATTTTATATAACTAGTAAGGTCCGGTTAGTGCTAATTTTTCTTCTCTTTATCTTTTAAGTACATAAAATATTTCAAATACAATGCATCTTTGTATCCTATGTCCTATGGCCTATGGATACAATTGGTTGGGTAATCACTAACAAAGGATATGAGATAAAGTGAGAAACTATCACAACACATTTAGGGGGCAATGGGGCATTAGGCATTTACTGATATACTCATTTATCGGGTTAGGTCGGTTCGATTTGGGTTCGGGCCTAACGATTCGGGCTACCGGTGCACCGTCGGGCTAGCCCAAACCAAACCAAACCAAACCATTTGCCTTTCTGGATCCACAAGCCAAACCGAACCATTAAGAGTTCGGTCCGGTGTGGTCCGGGCTGGTTCGGGCCGGTTTCATCGGTTCGGGTTGGGTATTGACATCCCTAGAGGTGAGGGTGTGTAGAGCTCTTGCTCTCAATTGTTATTGTTCATCTCTCATCTGACCTGTATGGCCGTATGTTTGCAATAGTGGAAGGGGTGAAATAATAATGGGATGTGGCTACGTTGAGCATTTGAAAACACAAAATAATATATTTATATTGTTCATCTTCTTCGCAGAGGGTTGCGGATGCTGTAATAAAAGGTGGGAGTAAAAAGGGAATAAACAAATGGAAAGGAAAATGGTTTCGAGTGTTGACAAAATGGGGGAGGTTGGAACAGTGGGCGGTGGATGCTATCAACAATCAACAGGGATTGCAATGGATAACAATAAGGCTGGAAAGTAAAAAAAGGGCGAAGGAATGGAGAGAGGGAAGACGACATTGAGCAGGGTTGAGTTGCAAATAACCTGGGAGGAAGTTCACCAAGTGAGTGGAGGTGCCAGTAACAAAAAGGGTTGCAAGTTGAGACAAATGGTGACCTACAGATTTCAAGTCCAAGAAGGCATGGTCGACTGCTAATGGTGGTGGTGGAGACAACAACGGAGATGGAGACTTGTGGGAACAGAGTCATGCAATAGGGGCATCAACAAACTGTGTAAAATCAAATCCATCAGGGGGCATCAACTTGTGGCGATGGAGCATGGGAGGATGTTATAGTGTTTGGTGGTGGCAGTAGCGCTAATAGAGGTGGTAGTGCTTGGTGGTGGTGGATAGTGGAGCGAATGCTATTTGTGAAAGGATTTTTGGCGGTGGCACAAGACTACTGCCCTTGCAAAATCCTTAGAATTTCGGGAAAGTCCTGTCAAATGGATTGCACAATGGGGGTGGGATGGGATATATGATAGGCCACGTGGGCCAACAAGAAAAGTTTGGTGATATACCCAAATTCTCACCCGAAAAAACCAAACGCTTCAAAATCCTATTGAGGTATGAAAGTTCGTACAACAATTCCACCCCATCAATCAAACGGGCCCTCAAGGATGATATCATTTGGATTGGAATCTTGATGAAAGATAAGATTTCACAATAATACTAAGGTTATGATGAAAGGAAGAATCTTTTCACTACAAAT
This sequence comes from Telopea speciosissima, assembly GCF_018873765.1. Lineage (NCBI taxonomy): Eukaryota > Viridiplantae > Streptophyta > Magnoliopsida > Proteales > Proteaceae > Telopea > Telopea speciosissima. The sequence continues at coordinate 64,253,090 of NC_057921.1, read as the reverse complement.
GTGAATTTTTAATTCAATATATATTTAAATCATGGCATGGTAGGATTAGGTGTGATTTAAGTCATGCCATAATAGTGTTTTAGGGGATTGACTAATTAGCAAGTAATCAATCTATCTCACTCTCACTCTCTCCACGTTTTGCACTCACCCTCTCCATCTCTCCCCTTGTGAGTTTGTGAGAAGAGATTAAGGTTTGTGAAACCCTTGTGTAAGAGAGGCCGTTGTAGTGATGGCCGATAGGGGTGCAATTTTGGTACTGTCGACCCGAAGCGCCTTGGCCTGCCTTGAGCCTGAATAGGGCCTGGCCTAAGATACCCTAGTCTTGAGGACCAGTTACGTCTAGAAATTTTGGCCTTGAGTCAGTGTCGGAATGGGCCAAGGTTGAGGCCTAAAGCTGAGCCCGACCCTGTTTTAAGTTATATTATAAAATATATATTGATTTAATATATAAATTATAAACTTTAAACATCACCCAGCATAGGGGCCAACCAATGAGAGCGTGCGTGCTAACATCTCGGGGGTGATCGGTCATTTATCCCCATTATGTCTGGGCATGGCCTGCGCCCCCCCATAAAGAACATTTTCCCTATAATATATTAAATATGAAGATAATAAGAGATATAATATATTTTATATAAAATTGATAGTTTTCTCTCCAACCTAGCCCAGCCCATGCACCTCCCTTCCCACTCCCCATGATCAAGGCCAATCAGGGTCAGCCAAGCTCGACCCTAAGGATGGGTTAGGGTCGGGTCGGGCTTGGGCCTAGCTAAGGGGACTCAGGATTGCACTAGGGTTTTAAAAAGCTCGGCCCAACCTGACCCTGTTGCAACCCTAATGGTTGACATTGATGGGAACAAAAAATTACATGGTAGGAAGAACCGTTAGTGGAAGGGTTAGAAATCAGTGGAGGCCTTGCACTTGTGAGGCTACATGTAACCTTGATCTCCATCTTGTTTGTTAAAAGTTTTGATAGGCCATTCTCACTGGTTGGACGACCTCCATCTCCAATAAGGGGTGCAGGAGGTAACAAAGGCCGGCAACCGACCATTGGGGGAGATAGTAAGGAGGCTCGACAATGCTATGCTCTTTGGATGAAATAACTATAGCAACGCATCTCACTCTCTCCAACTGAAAGCACATCCATTTTGTCATCGTGGAAGGTGGTGGGAGGATAAGTTTTGGAGGTAATTGTACGGATAAAATTGAAAATATAAAAAAGATATCACAAATATAATATATCAAATTTGATGTGCCTTAGGCATACACCAATCGTAATTTACCCCCTTTTTTTTATTGAATTTATTGAAATACCTAAGTTTTCTAATATGCATGTTAAGTTGGAAATGTAATCCATTGATGGGTCACAATATCATTTTTCAATCTAAAATGCCATGTGAGTATCCAAAAAATTAAAAAAATCAAACTTCGATGTCTTAGTTTTAAGATTTGGAAGGACGACTGACGACATATCATGTTTCATTAGGGCAACATATGACTAAGTTCATGCATAATAAAAACTAGGGCAAGAGTTCTTTGTGGGGGGAGTGTGGGTCTCTGTGCATGTGGGCCAACGAGAGTGCGTCTGGAAGCATCATGGAGGTGGGATTTTCGCATTTCATTAGGGTGGGGGTTGATCAGTTCACCCACTTGTCTTTGGGCATGGGCGATAACTCCCCCCAACATGAAACTTTTCTCATAAGAAGGGTGTCAAAATGGAATTGGATCCGTGCGATTATAATTGAAACAAACCAAATTAAGACGGTTCAATTATAATTTCAAGAATGTAAACATAATAAAAATCGCAAACCGTATTGAATAGAACCACATGGGGCCAGATTGAATGCAACACGACGGAAAATAGAGGAAGAATGGTTGAAACCGAACCTAATAGTCGAACTGATTCGAACCAAATTAAAACAATCTGATTACGATTTCAATTAATGTAACACGGTTTGGTTTTGGTTTATATGTTGCCATTACGAACCAAACCGGATGGTCAGAACTCAACCGATTGGCACCCTAAAAACTTCTCCTCAGCCCTAAACTCTCTCCAAAACCCTGAGAACAGAGCAGAGGAAGGATATATAAGTATAACTTATCGTAGACCTCACCTCATTCTCAAAGGTTCGAACTTTCCTTTCTTTTCCCTCTTCCTCAAATCTTTGTTCTGCAACTTCTGCTTATCCACTCGAAGTCGCAGTGATGAGACCGCCAAGGGGTAAACCTATTACATTCAACTGTTTTGTCTCTGTATTACGGTTTATAGAGTGTTCAAAGTAAATCGAGGAAGATAATGTCTAGCTTTTTAACTTTCTGCATTTAAGTAGTAATAATTCGAATCTCACCATTTCCACTGACTTGCAGGCCGAGGTGGGGGTGGATTCAGAGGACGAAGTGATGGAGGACGGGGAAGAGGAAGAGGATTCGGGGGAAGAGGTGGAGACGGCGGTGGTAGAGGCCGTGGCGGCGGCGGCCGCGGTGGTGGCCGTGGTGGTGGAAGGGGCCGTGGTGGTCGCGGTGGTGGAATGAAAGGGGGAAATAGGGTAGTTGTCGAGCCCCACAGACACCAAGGAGTGTTTATTGCTAAGGGGAAAGAAGATGCTCTCGTCACTAAAAACATGGTTCCCGGGGAGGCAGTCTACAATGAGAAGAGGATTTCCGTGCAGGTGATTTTTCTATTTCCTACATGTTTTCAATATTTTATTTAACCGGGTAAAGTAAGGTAATGACTTAGCTGTTCAATATTCAGTTTATATATCCTTAGTGTTTATTTCATGGCAATAAGGGGGGGGGGGGGAGATGGGTATAACTTTCATGGCAAGAAGGTTGGCTGATTATCAGATTTTATCCTGTTGGGTGTTTCGAGGGTTAGTATGTACAACCATAGTGTCTATTGTCGAGCTTTTGTTCGATTAAGCGTTCTAGAAAGCTAAAGTTTCAGCCTTGCAGCATCATCCATATCTGCTACTAAAACTTAGCTTTCTTAATGCACCTTGCTTGAAGTAAATCTGTAGGTTAGTAAATAAACCCGTAAGGCTTTATCACACTTGCTTCATGAGATGGCCATGTATGGTTGTATGGGTTTATTTACTTACCTACAGATTTACTTCAGGCAAGGGAGTTGCTGCCTTTCAATTTCCCACGGACGGTAGTTATGGAAAACAGCATTGTCTGTCATTTGATTTAGTTACAGTTCGCTATTTTTGAACCCTCTTCCTTCAGTGATGTTAGGTAATGGAAAAAGTGAATTTCCTGTGGAAAATTGATTGCTGACTTGACTTATCCGCTTTGTTTTTTCCATTGGTAAATCTTAAATTTCTGGGTTCCCTAGGCAGCCTAATAAATGGAAGCTCTGCAATCTTTTGTGAACTTATTAAAGTTCTTTGATCTATGTTGTTAACAATCCAGATTTGTTACAATTATGAATCTGTGATTTATGGCAGTTAGTCACGTTGCTGCTGTTTGATTTTTCCCTGCATATTTTTTTAACAGTACAAATGCTTCACATGTATATTATCTAGATTTGTCTTGGTTTGCTGTGTTTGATTAGCTTGTCTTATTCTTTGGTTGGGTTTCTAGAACGAAGATGGAACGAAAGTTGAATATAGGATTTGGAACCCCTTCCGCTCGAAGCTGGCAGCTGCCATTCTTGGTGGTGTTGATAATATCTGGATTGTGAGTGCAATCACTTAATGCATACTTTGGTTCTCTGAGTGCAATGTGGAACCTCACTCCCTCTCTTATTATTTTTGTTCTTTTTATTTTGTTGGGCTTCATTTTATTCACAGTTTCAGCTATTCCTTGTGAAGATTTTGCTTTTCATTGTTTGTTTATAATTTCTTATAAAAGGTTCCTGGAGCTCGTGTTCTCTACCTTGGAGCTGCTTCAGGGACAACAGTTTCTCATGTGTCTGACATCGTCGGACCTGTAAGTGAACCTTGTGATTACCATTTAGTTCTTTTATTTGGGAAATTGTTATTGTTGATAACTGCTCTTAATGTGCTTAATGTTTTCTCTTCCCCCCCACATTTCAATTTGTTTTCATTCCATGCTTTATAGACAGGGGTGGTCTATGCGGTGGAATTTTCTCATAGAAGTGGGAGGGACTTAGTTAACATGGCTAAGAAGCGCACAAATGTTATACCCATCATTGAAGATGCTAGACATCCTGCAAAGTACCGTATGTTGGTAGGCATGGTGGATGTTGTATTCTCTGATGTTGCTCAACCTGATCAGGTATGTTTTGATCTTAATGGATGAGAAATTCTTGTCAATACTTCTTATTAAGAATAGTGAATATTTTAGTGTGTGTTCTGTACAATATTTTCTGGTTTTCATTGTTGCTGGAGCAACATATTCCCTGTTTTCTGTTGGTTATTTATGCTGCTGTTCGCATATTCATCCAATTGTATTTTATTTCCATTTTGTTTCCTTTATTTCTTATTATGTTACAGTAATTGGATACCATATATGGATTTTAAATACTATAATAGTAAAGATATGACCTTGCTTCTTGCTCTGTTTTGTTTGTTTTCTCTCTTACCCCTGTTTTATTCTTTCCTGCTGTCTCTGGACTCATCAGGGTCACAGCGCCTCTAGTTTATTTTTCTCTATAGTTTAATCGTTATGTAATATTTTCCTCTCCTTTTTTCCCAGACTATTATCATCGTATATTTTTTTATTTTCATTTTAGACATATGCTTAATTTCTCATACTATTTATTAGTATGGTTTCATGTTATTTATTTTTTCTATGTTAAATATTTTTGTCAAATTTGGACTTATTATTTCATTCTCAACTTTGTTAACCTTCTTAATCATATGGGGAGGTGTATACATGAAGATCAGTGATGTGGGTTGTAGTCTTTGTGGTTCATTTTGATAATGATTTCATATCTTTTTTTTTATCTTTAAAGGTTTTTCTTGCACTGGGATCTTGATGACACAGCTTGTGTTCTGGTTCTTTTGGAATACAATGCTTTGAGATCCCAATGATTGTTATTTCTTTGAAATAATTTACGTGCATTTATTTCACTCAGTTTTTGAGAGCTAGCAGATGATGAGTAACTCGGATTCCCCTTCAAGACCTTGTGTGTGATGTAATCCCGAGCTTCTGATGCAAATGCCTATTATAAATTATAAATATAAATTTTGTTTAATTTTTCTTTTGTATTTACGATATTCTTGTACTGTATTTTTTAATTGTCAAAGCTTGAGTAGTAAATCAGAAGGGACTTTTTGTTCTTTTCCAATTTCCAATTTTTGATCAGCCTCTCTCTGTCTTTTTTGTGTGTAAATGATGTGTATCTATTATAAGGTTCAAATGTAAGCCTGTTTTTTTCTTCATAGGTTCAATTATAGTTCTTCCATCTACTCCTGTTATTGTTGCAGTGGAGAACTTAGAAAGATGTAACTGTCACTATATTCCCTCTTCCCTTATTCCCCTGCATGCCAACCGCAGTGAGTTCTTTTATTGTTGGGGTGAGCTAATTGTCACCCAATACCAGCCTTTTAATTCCTGTTGGATTGCATGGGACATAGTCTTTTTGTTGCCTTGCTTGATTTTGCAGGTATTTAATGCTTTTGTTTCAGCTTGTATTGGCGATTCATTTCCATTCCCATTATATAGACTCCTGGCACCTTGGAGATAGTCAATTATGTGCAACCAATTGGACCTGTCATGTTTTATACCGCTCTGAGTCTATCTGATGACATTTATTTATTTATTTTGGCAGGCAAGGATTTTATCTCTGAATGCTTCGTATTTCCTGAAAAATGGAGGACATTTTATTATATCGATTAAGGTTTGTTCATTGAAATTATTTCTATGTTTTTGAATTTGAGAAAAAGAACTGCATGGGGAGAGCCTTTTCGTTGTGCCCAGACATGGGGCCGAAATGACCACCCTACCCCCATGAACGGTGGAAATGCCGTCACCCATGATTCTTCCGCATGCGGAGGAGCCACGTTCCTCCACAAGAAACACTTCTCCTTTTTATTTATTTCAGGCATAGTATGCTTCAATTTTTACTAAATGGACTTGGTTGTTGGATGCTTTTTCTCCAACATTGGTGAAGTCATCTGAAATCAGATGTGAGGTTTCTGCTAATGCATCCATAGTTTGTCATAAAATTACATATTGTAGTTCTTTGTTTTCAGGCAAACTGCATAGATTCTACTGTTCCTGCTGAAGCGGTGTTTGCTCAAGAAGTGAAGAAATTGCAGGAGAATCAGTTCAAACCATCCGAACAGGTTACACTTGAGCCATTCGAGCGAGATCATGCTTGTGTGGTTGGTGGATACAGGATGCCTAAGAAACAGAAAGTTGTGTCGTAGAATTCGGCATTGATGACCACTTGTAATTTTGGTAGAGAATATTTTTCTTTGCCATTGTTTTTTTAGTTCGAATTGGAATGCCAGAGACATAATTGAAGAAACAATGTTGTTTTACTTTATGATAATTCTATGCTGTTAGTTTGAAGCAGTAGTAATTTTGCCATGAGATTTCAATTTGTTGCTACTTGCAACCCCATCATTATCTTCTTAATGGTAAATGCTTCTTACACTGCATTGTGCCTTCATAATCCCAGATAAAACTATTTGGGGTGTTTATCTGATTAATGGGAAGGCATTATTAACTATAGAAGTATAACTGACAACACCTTTTCAACATTCGGAGTTGTTTCATTAGTAGGTACATGAATTCTGTTCTTGGATGATCTGTCCATCATGGACTAGTTAAGCCATGTGGGAGATTGATTTGGCATGTCTGACATTGACAGAATGATTTGGATGGATCACTTGTTAAATCTCAGACCCAAATTCAATCATAAAGGTCTTAGCTGTGTTAAATTATTGTGGATTTTTCAGATCATAGGATTGTCCAAGAGACTGAATCTCAAGTAGCTCTTCCAGGAAATCTCTCTCCAGTGCAGAGGTAAGCAAACTTATTCCTGTGTGAACCTTTCTTGCTGGTCGTGTAATTGCTGCATCACAGGAAATTGCCTTTCATTTGGATGATCTCTTGGTTTGGCTTGAAGGATTACAGGGAATTTGGATTTGCTGACATGCTTTACTATGTTTACGTTGTCTTGTGATCAAACCTATGTATTGCCTTGTGTTAGCTAGTGATGGATAACACTTCACTATGCCTAGTGACACTAAGCTTTGTGACACAATAATGGTTGATAAAAGGTTAACGGCAACGGCCAACCTCTGTCCCCGATCGCAATATCACTTGATTATGGAGAAATATTACCTAATGTGGTCTTGCGTATGCAAGTCTTTCAGGGTTTAGTAACCGACTCAATATAATTTTTCAATCTTAAATGCCAAATTAGTATCAAAAAGATTTAAAAGACTTATGCGTGTGAGCTCCAATGGGAGCGTGCAGAAGCATCAATAGGGATGTCATTTCCCATTTCATGGAGTGTTGTCTGGGTGCAATGTGTACGCTCTAGGACATAGTTCTTTTTTTAGAACTTGAATTTTAAGTATCCTTCATACAATGAACAATGGAGTGAAATGCTTCAATATTTTTTGTTTTCTACTAAATGTTGTTTTCACTTAGGGCATTAATTACAAGATGGGTTTTCTACCCGGCAAAAAAAAAAGGATGAGTAATTTTTATTTGGGAAGCAGTTTTTTGTATGGGAGTGTGGCCTACGCCAGCACTCCCATGTGTCTATCTCTCTCCCCCTTAAAATAAGGAAGCAGAAGTGTCTTTTCACATGGGGAGGAGTGAGATAGACTCATGAAAGTGGTGGTGGAGGCCACATTCTCGGATAGAACTTTTTCCCTTTTTATTTTTTATGAAAGTGTAATCACACAAACCATACATTAATCCCAAACGGTTAACTAACTTTTAGGCAGCGTTTGGTAAATGTCTGAACAGCGTTCAGAACAGGTTTTTCGTTCTTTAAGAACAAAAAAACGTGAAATTGCGTTTGGCTTGACGGTTCGTTTTTTTGTTCTTTAAGAACAAATCGGAGGAATCTTTGAGGTAAAGAACGAGAACGACTAGACGAAGGCAAAAATCGACCAAAACCCGTGAAAACCCGTGAAGGTCTTGGTTTGGAGATACAACCTTGCGATCAAATGTTGGGAAGAGAAGGAGAAGAGAAGAAGCAGAGGAGGAGACCTCTACCTGCAATCCGGCCTTCAAGGTAAGAACAACAAACTACGATCTCATCTCTTTCTGGCTCTCTTTCCCTCTCTCTCTCTCGCGCTCTATCTCGTTGTTTCATTCTCTCTCTCTCTCTCGCCCTCTCACTCTCTTTGTCTTGTTCTCTCTCTCTACCCTGTTGTAGATCCTCTAGTGTTAGGTTGAAGAAGTCGGATGAAAAGGTATGGATTTCAGAAGAAATTGAGCAATTTTAGGGCTTTTGGATAATGTAGCATTCTCTCAGTGTAATGTATTGATTTAGAAATTCTTCATGTTTAAAATTTCTAGGGTTCTTTATTGAGTAGATAATCTGTGCCTCAATATGTAATCAGTGCTTCAAATTTTTTTAGGGTTCTTTCTCTATTTCACTATTTAATAAAACCCTTGAGATGTTTTGTGTCCTAGATGGGTTGTGATTCTTTGTAGGTGGATGTGTGATAGAGAAAGATAACTGAATTAGGTTTTGAATATGTCGAAAACTTAAAAGTCATACGGAATATCCATCTCACAGGAATATCCCAGTTTCCTGCTGAATACGATGGATGAAATTCATTTTGCAGGAATATCTCCTAACACTACTAAATAGGACGGGTGAAAAGCTGCTATGGTTCAACCAAGAAAACAGAAAAAAGAAAATCTGCTATGGGAAACAGTACCTCCATGTAAAGTACAAGTAGCAGCAAATGGACAAGATAAGCTAAAGTTCTTAGCAGTCCAAATTGAGTGTAAATTGTAAAACACACAAAATGCAAGTTTTGTTAGTATGTCTTGGAAAGTGTCTGTAAAACCAGTAATTTTAAGCAAGTCTTATCAGGTACTGTTTATTCTAAATTTTGTTGATCTCATCTAGTATCATTCTATTGAATGGGTACCACCAAGCCTGCTGCACACTTGACAATTATATACGTTTATATACATGAAAAATTATATAGGAACTTTCCTCTTTTTTAAACAAAATAGTGAAATGATTCAAGTCCACATTATAAGCTTGGTAATCGTTGGATGTTCATGTCTCCCATTCTCCCCACTATTTTGCTTAAGCTTTGAGGGCTTCTAGTACTAGTGTGAATAGGGTTTTGTGGTTACAAAGCCCCCTTAGATACATGCTAGTAGGCAATTAATTTTAACTCCCTTAATACTTGTCATTGACACAAACAGGCTATGCCCTGTTTTTTTAAGACAATCTTTTTTTTCCATTTCTAGAGGATCGGCCTGTAGTGGTACAGAAGCAATCCCCAATACCCATTTATTGGCTGCCAAATGGGGCTTCATAAGGCTGCCATGTGGGCTGTTGAGTCCCTTCCAAGTTATGTTTCAAAGTGTTGTTGCAATAGTAGCACAAAGTGGAGGGAAATGATGAGGAAGAAATCCATTAGACTGTGATGGGGTGAAAGGTGCACTCACTCTATGTGGAGTGTCTGAACTATGAAGTCCCAGGTAAATTTTCAAAGGGAATATGGGAATCTGGAGTTTCATCTCTTTTCCTTCTCTTTTTCTAGTTATGCCGGTCTTTTTATTTTCTCCCTTCCTAGTCTCTCTACCCTAACTATATATGATAATAGATCTATCAAGGGTCTTTCCCTTTGAACAATTGTTGCCTTCAAACCTACATAGCTTTGGGGAAGATATGGAAGATGAGATCTCTGTTCCTTCTTGTGAATGGATGTATTCATAACTTCCCTCCTGAATTATCATTTTCCTTTGTTTTTTTTTTTTCAAGTTAGATGCATTCATGTTGACTCTATTTATTTCCCATTTTGATGAGATCATAACTCACTTGCTGAATTTCTATTTAGAAATCTTGCTTATTAATTTTCTCATGCAAATATTCATTTCAATGCGACTCTCTTGCTGTATTCCTATTTTAGACCTTTGCTCATTTCATTCATCACGTGAAGATTCATGCTAATGTGACTTTTTTTTGTTGTATTTCTGTTTTTGGATCTCTACTTAATGTGTCTTTAGCTCAAATTGGTAAAGCACTTGGAACATGAGCATGTTCCAAGGGGATGGTGGTTCGAATCCACCAAGGCCCAATTTTTATTCAACTATTCATAGCATTGTCAATTATGACACTAATCCACACAAGAACACAATTTTAATGGCAGTTTCTGAATTTGGCATATTTTTATAATTACTTTGGTTATGTTAATGAGATATTTTAATATGCTAAGGTTGGTAAGAGAGAAATGAATTTTACAAGTAATTTGTGGTGTAATTTAGAAGGAAATGGCAGTATTGTAATTAACATCAAATAGGGAAGAACAGGTTTTACAAACACCATTTTCGTTCTGAACGGCGTTCTTGAGACCGTTACCAAACAGTCATTTTTTGTCTCAGAACGCCGTTCTAAACAAAGAACGCAAAAGAACGTTCTAAACAAAAAACGCCCGTTTTTTGTTCAGACATTTACCTAACGTAGCCTTAGGACCGTGAAAATAGATGGGTAATTATATAACACATACCCTAAAACCTTTTTCTTTCTGGCTTTGGCTCAACTTCCAACTTCGCCTCCCTTCTGGCTCTATCCCCTCTTTCCATTCTCTTTTGGTTGTAATGGAACAACAACGACATCTTCTCATCTCTTGCTCGGTCTTCCCCACTCCCAAGTCCAAACAACAACGATAGGGATCCTCTCCAATAAGTGAGGATGTCAACGGATATTTGAAAATTTGTATTCGATCCGTAATCGTATTTGTTTAGAAGAATCCGTATCCGTCCTCAAATTAATAAGACGCGGCCTTCTGGCTGGTCTTTCAATGAAAACATACTCGAATCCAGCAAAATGATTAAGTTCGTTTCAAAATGAAAGAGAGGGTAAATGCAGAGTTTACCACGAGAAACAGAGATGGATCCTTCCAATGTTCCAGAAACGAGAGAGAGAGAGAGAGAATTTGATCGAAAATGGAGAAAAATAGGTAGGTAAGAGAATCCTCGTAGTTACAACCATATGCATTGATAGAAATGCCACTTTACATTGTTCATCATAGGATTCTATTAAAAATAAACAAAATGTCTATATTGCCCCATCAGATAGATCTTTCAATGTCCTGCTCTTCACATATTGGTCTTTTCACTTTACCGTTTTGTTAATTTTGCAAATGTAACGCACCCTTGTCACATGACAAACAATCCTTTAAAAAAAATAGGGGGAAAGGTTTTGTACCGTGTACGAAACCTTTCCCCTTTTTTTGTTTTTGGCTAAAAGTTTAATGCATGGTCGTGTATAAAAAGAATCTTTTACACTGATTTTTAGTAACTTAAAGTGTTTTAATCTGAACCATCCAAGAATAAAGTAATTGTAGATAACTCCTATACAGTTACGGTTACCTTTCAATACTTTTTCAAATACTTGTAAAAGACTTTTGTATTTATCAATAATGATTAAAAAAATACAATAATCTAAAAAAAAAAAATCGAAACAACTTCCTTCTTCCTTTGTTTCGTTCTCTGCAACTATTTTGGCTTTCCTTTTTCAAATATGTTGTCTCTTCAAACAACTTCCTTTTGTTTCTTCTGCAACTCCTTTTTTCAAATACGTGGAAGATGCAAGCTAAGAAGGTGAGGAAGGTTGAAGCAGCGGAACCCACACACAAAGAAGAACCAGCAGGGTTTGACAATGCCCACCACGTTGACGAACCCCATGGCCGTTGCTGTTGTTTCTGATGTTTGATGCTCTTCGGGAATAGCTTTCGTCGCCGATGCTGACCCTGTTGATTGCGTTGAAGCGAGGAAACTTGTGGCAGGAAGAGGGAGAATCAATGGGAAAGGATAAATCACAGAGAGGTTTGCCTCTCCCCCAACCCCTCCCATTTTCCACTGCCTATTGATCTTAAAAGAGGGGCGGCCGTCATTGTGGAGGTGAGAGAGAAAAGATGGATTGAGTGGAGAGGATTCACAAAAAAAAAAAAAAAAAAAAAGGGGAAAATCGGATATAAGAAGAGAAAAAAAATAACGGAGTGAGAGAGAAAAATGAAAAAACAGAGAGAGTTTGGTCTGAGACAGTTCATCGCAGGCCCTTTTTGAGCCGAGGAAGAACCAAGCTTGTTGCTGCTGCCGCTGACGCTGACCAGTGCTGCTGCCTCCTTTTCATCCTCTCTTATTTTTCCTTTTGAACTAAACCCCACAAATCTCTTCTTGTTCTTCTTCCATTCAACTGAAACCCACCTTCCATTAGTCTATCATCAAAACCATCCATTAATCCCACTTCTACCATTTTTGTTTTACCCCACCAACATCAATCATCGATCCATTTCCCCATTCATTTTCTAATCTTCTTTCATCTTTCCTATCTTCTAAAATCCCAACCCAAATCCATCGAGCCACTTTCTCTTCCATTTCTGTATTTGATTTCTTGTCTTTGGAATTCAAAATACCCCCACTTCTCCACTTCCATTTCCGGTTCTTGTCATTCCATTTGGGAGGTATCTTCAACATTTGTGAAAAAGGCAATGGAGCAGTTCGTGAAGTTTGTTGTTGTTTAAGCGGTTCTGCTAGCTTCACTTGAAGTCTCAGTTTCCATTTTTGTTTGGTTTTTATTTGTTCAAATCAGTTTGTAATAATCCTTTCTCTGTTTTGATTCCCTGGCTTGTAATAAATCCCTATACCCTGCTTCGAAAGTTCATTAATCGATTGCATCGTGGAGCTACAAGTACCTTTCATGTGGTCGATTGAGAGTTGAGATGGAAATGAAAGAAACCGGTGTTTGAAGAAGTGTTGCAGGCCAAAAATAAAGTATTTGAAAAAAAAAGAGTTGTAGAGAGCAAAACAACTTTCCCGCTTTTTTTTTCTCTAATCGTTCGAGTTCTCTTATTTTTTTATTTATTGTTGATATATACAAACGTATTTGAAAGAGTAACCGTATAGGAAAAGCATATATCATTACTTTATTCTTGGACGGTTCAGATTAAAACAATTCAATTTGACGGTTACTAAAATCTAGTGTAAAAGATTCTTCTTATACACGACCGTGCATGAAAACCGCCTCCTAAAAAAATAGTCAACCCATATATTTATCTTGTAATTCTTTTTTAATTCTCGAACATGTAAAGAAATTCTTCTTATTCTTGATCACTGTTGTGTGTAGCGTGAGATACAGTAGCGGCCATGTATGCATAATGAGACCCATTGTGCACATATGGCCGCTGCTGCGTCGGACGATGCGCACAGCAGCGGATAAAAATTTCCTATCAAGATTGCATAAAACATTGTCCGGAGGTTTAAAAAAATCCGGTTTAGTCAACTACCTTTCGGATGGCCTATAGTGGGTTTTCAAGACTGCATAAAGCATTTTTCGGAGGTTGAGATAACTAGCTTTTGGATCCCCTACAGAACTGCATGAAAAATTTTCCGGAGGTTTACACAATTACACCTCTACCTTTTTGGTCGTTATTTCACTCCCCTATCGATCAGAGGAACCGGAGCACCTGACCGGACAGGGAGTTAGAGAAGATAACGATTCGTCTCTCTTCGCCTTCTGTGTAGTCGGACGACTCGGACCTAGCTCTCGTCTCCCAAGTCCTACGCTACCTCACAGAGAATGGCGTGGGAGGTGCATGTGAGAGTCTTCTCTGCAAAGGAGCTCAACGACGTCAATAGGCAGAAGCAGGGCTCCTTTTGGGCTAAAACCGTCTGCTGGGTGGATCAAAAGTCCAGAGTCACCACCAGAATCGCAGCCAGTGGACACCACACCAGTATCCGGTGGGACGAGACACTTGTCATCCCTGTTCGCTCCCCTCTCGACGAGTCCACCACCCTCTTCGTCCACATCGTCGTCGATCCTAATTCATCCGGCGAAATCAATCCCTCGATCGGTTTCGCAAAGCTTCCACTCGAGGAGATCCTCGATGCCGTAGGTTATGGAACGTACCACTTTCGCACCCTGCAGCTCATCGGGTCATCAGGTGCTAAAAATTCTCCGCAGGGGAAACTTGACGTCTCTATTGCCATTTGCTAGTCTTGCTATAGTTGGGAGGACCGGTACCATGATGCATTTCGTGTTCGTTCCAATGAGCTGCTTGCTACCCCACAGGAGCAGTCCCATGCGTCGGCAAAGTACTCGTCCAACAACTCTGCGCCCTCCGCGGGGCAACCTGGAACTGCATATGCGGGTGGTGGGGTGGAGAATGTTAGTCAGAATGAGAAGAAGAGGAAGTGGTTGGCTGCAGTTGCTATTGCACTACTAGTTGTGTGCCTGGGTAAGTCACTTCATCCCAAGTCTAAATAAATTATAGAAACTGTTCCAATTCTCTGCTTATCTTTTTTACTTCTGGTCTTTCTAAATTATAGAAACTGTTTGTTCCCAAGTCGATCACTAATCTCTCTCTCTCTGTAGTCTGGGTTCTCTTCTCTTACGTCGCAGCGCAGCAGCAGAAGATGGCTGTCGGTTTTGGACAGCCCCTCCAACTCACTCTGCAGCTCAGCCACCCATCATCAGGCGACGTTACTATTGTCGTCGGTGGTGCTCGCTATTGTGCGTTGGAACCCTACCGTGATGCACACTATGCGGTAAGAGGGTATCCGGCCTACGGCCATCCTGCAGGAACTGGAAATGCGGTGAATGTGGTTAATAGTCAGAAGGAGAAGAAGATTACGATCCACTTTGATGGGTGGTGGATAGCCGTAATTGTGATTGTAGCGATGTTGATTTATCCGGTGTTATCGAAACGGATTTTGTCCGGTGGTGACGACTTCTAAACTTGCGGGCGGATTTTTATCATCCATACCATCATGGCGCATCCTTCACCTTCATGGGTTGAGTTGTTGCAGATTAGGAACGTTGATGCAAAATTTTTATGTAGAGTGAAATTTATTTTTCGGGGGAAATAATACTGGGCTTTGTTTGGTTGCAAGGGGTATGTAAAGGGTATGTAAATATTTTATGTAAAATGAAATTTATTTGTGAGGGGAAATAATTCTAGGCTTTGTTTGGTTGCAAAGGGTATATTAATTTTTGATGTAAAGTGAAATTTATTTTCAAGGAAAATAATTTTAAGTGTTTGGTTGTAAGGGGATTATTTTTACTTGCTCCCTTCAATGCTCCTCTTCAGTAACCTTGCTATCTCCAATAGAAACTTGTAGATATCTTCAGTTAATTTTTCAATCTTTCAATTTGAATAAGTTTGTTTCCCATCTGGTGTCTATTGGGATAGTGGTTAAATTTGATGGTGAACATTTAGCAACTAATACATGTATTATGTTTTGGGATTTCAACTTTTTCTTGTATCCCAACTAGTTTCGTTACGAATCAATGACATCTTTAGCTCATTTTTCATTTGGCATTGGTCATTAAGATATGCACTCATCTTTTGAATTTAAAAAATTTAGTGTATGTTTATTATTATTTTTTAAATAAATTATTAAGAAAGAATCTTAATAAGTGCAAATTAGTGAAGTAGGTTGGATTATAAATTTTTACAAAATTTACATTGATTTTATATCGATTTTACATCAATTTTACAACCAATCAAACAACTTAGATAAATATATTTTACTTCACCTTTGTTACAATCAAACGACTTAAAAGGAAGAAAAAAAATTCCCTTTACTTCCCTATCCCATTTCCATTGCAGTCAAACGCAGCCTTAGTTCATATGTTGTGAAAGTATTTTTCTATTATTTTTAGGGTAAATTACATATGCCTCCCTGTACTTTGCCCTAATTACACGTTCCTCCCCTTGATTTTCCACCTTACATTTTGACCGCTTATGGTGATTGTTAGTTTGCAAGTTAATGATTTGAAAAGACAATATTACCCTTGTTCTAAAACACCACAAGTTGAATTACAATGACACCCTTTTCATCATCTGAAGGTTGGGATTCTGTATTTAAATTTTCTTTTTGTTTTATTTGTTTATCGGGTTTTGAATTTTTATCTGTCAATAGATGAGATAAGATGAAAGATCGATTATTTTCTTTCTGCTTCTTATTTCGACAGTGCTTTTATGTCTTTCCTTCTTGAATTCTAACGAGGCATTTTCGCTGTTTGATTCCCTTCTCACCCAAAATAGCACCAAAGATTCACTTCCACCAACATAATTGGTAGTTTTTTTATCACTCTTTTCAATGGAATTTTTGTTTCCTTTACTGCTGGTAATTCATAAATCCAGGCTTTTTCAAGGTGTCGAAATCACACACAAAGAGAGCATACCTTGTGCAGAGAACCGTATGGAATGAAGAGAAGTTGGTGAAATTGAGGCTGAAGGTGGGAATGGGTTTCGATAGCGAGAAGAAGAAGAAGTAACTCCATTCTCTCTCTCTCTCTCCTGCGTTAACAAGCCACAAATACAAAAATGGGGGCTGGCTGCCCTGAAACTTAAAACTAGAAACTGAATCCTATAATACAAGAATGGAGAAGGGCTTCTAATAATTGTAAAAGAAAAAAAAGAACCGGTTTGGGAAGGAATCTTTTAGAACCGAAACAATCGAATGCAATGTCCGTGAGCATAACTACTCGGCCTGTAGGGGTATCGTTGCGATCACAAGGTTGAGGTTGAAGATGAAGTTGGGAGAGGAGAAGGGCAAATTTTTCCTTCTTATTTTGGTTTTATCAAAGGGTAAATGGGTCATCTCACAATGACCAGGGTTAGTTGGGCATTATAAAAATCTAATTATGCCATTCGCTTACGACGGATGCTAACGAGGAGGAATTAGTAACTTTTGAAAACTATAGGGAATCGTATGCAAGGTGGGAAAATCAAGGACAATGTAATTAGGACAAAGGGAGGCATATGTAATTTACCTATTTTTATTATCATTATGCTTCTTAATATATTAGAGCCTGTGGGGTATATTTGGTATGATCTGTATTTATATTTTTGTGACGAATTTCTATTTTTTCAAGTGTTTGGTATAATGTATAATATTTAAAAATTAAAAAAAATTAAAAATAACAAATAGTTCTTGAGCTGTTTGTGATTTATGGCCACAAATCATTTATTATGATTTATACATTTATCGGGAATTTCAAACTCTCAAACCTGTGTCTCTCTCTCGCGTTCTCGCTCTTGATTGCTCATGTGAAGGTGAAAACCTTCTGGCTCCGTCGATCTCACGAGTTCCATTCGTCTTCCTCGATTGAATCTCCTTCACCTGTTCTTCGTCGATGCCATCATTCGTTCGTTCCTTGACAACCCAACTCTTTCTTCTGGAGCTGCCACGGATTTGCCCGGTGAGGTCTGTTGTGTCTTCTCCGCCTGCTTCATAGTCGTTTGCACCTAGACTTTCCGGTGAATGAAGAGAACAGTTTTGGTTCTGCAACTTTCCGTCTCTCGGTGGCGACCATACGACCCAAAGCCATTAATGCTAAGTTCTTCAAGAGAGAAGGAACTGAGAACTGCTATCTTATCCTTCTCCGCTTGACGGCAAAAAAAAAAAAAGGGGATGAAGAATTAGGGCTTTGCGCTTTGCCATCTGTTCCAGTCGTAGATTGCTGGTAAGAGAACTGATATCCGGCCTCTCTTCAATTTCTAAAATTTTAGTTGTTGCTTTGGATCCTGTGGTAATTTTATTGAATTCTCTGTTGTACTTTCTGGGAGTGTTTGAAAACGTTTTTCTTGCATCTCTTTGTTTGGCTGTTGTGAGAATTGGTATCCTAACCAAAACAATATGAGATTAACTAACCCAGACAATTCTGATCTATGCCTGCAAAGGATCAGAACAAAAAATGTTCTCTTCTAACTCTCTTCTAAATCTAGGTATGTAGTGAATGAAGGTTTGAGAGATTCAAAAGAAGAGAAGCTGTTCTGTTCCTGCTCTTGCTCCTCCACTCATCATCAAGGTCTTTTCGCCCTTTTTCATCATTGCCCCCCAGATCCTTGTCCAGAGAGACAACATGTAAAACTGATATAAAACCATTTTGCTCTGTTTCTTGAGTTTGAGAATATGGGTGAGGAACTGAGAATTATGAGATGGGAGAGGAAGAGGAGAGGAGGAGAGAGAAAATTTGAGATGGAGAACCACAAAAACCTACCAAACAGAAGGGAAGGGAAGGAAATATTTTTAAGTGGTTGAGGAAAACGAAAGAGGTCAAATCACTGTGGGTTGGAGAGCTGAATGGGTTTGCTTTGTTTGTTTGTTTCTATTTGGTTATCTACTTCCACTCCTGTTTCCTATAGTTCCAGACCAAACATTCCATCTCAATAATGAGCTTCAACCAGTGCTTTCAATGTCCCTCAAATTCTTATCCAATCAAAAGTTGAAAATTGCAGGAAAAATCATGATAGTGAAATGAAGTAACCTTCCTTATGATAGTGAAATGAGTTAACCTTTCTTATGTTCAGAAATGGGTGCCATTATACATAGAAATAGGCTGAAGTTAAAGTTACCTTAAATGGTGAGGTTGAAGTTGTTGATGATCTGATTTGTGGCAGAGCAAGTAGTCTTCTTGTAGGTGAAGAACCGCTTCTCAATGTTTTTCTTTTCATATGTAACAACAGTGGAGATGATGACAGGGTCCTTCATGAGCTCCATTAAAATGGGGCACCTGAAATATCGAGGAATCTCCATTGAAGGATTTGGTTTCTTATCTTTTTCCATTGTATTTGAAGAAAGAAAGAGGGAAAGACATGAATAGGGAAGAGTAATAACTTATTATAAATTGATGGATGGGGGAAGTGGTAGTCGTTGCACTGTTGCACCGATTGTAGAGGCCAGAATTGGCTTTATTCTCGTTTCTGCAGTTCCCTCAGAGAGCTACTTTTTCGCAAAAACTTGGGCAAAGATCTTGTTTCTCTTTACCACTCCCTTTGTTAATTAAGAACTTTGATCTTATTATGTAGTCATAAACTGATTTCTGTCACAATGTAGTTTTTTATGCTGTGATTGGAGTTTCTTGATGATGTGATTGGGGTTTCTTTTAAATCCTTGCATTTTATTCTGTGTTTGATCTATCAATTGCTAGTCTTAAACCTACGTAGCCAGCCCCAAGTTTCACAATCATAAACTGTTATACCTGGCCCTGTCAGCAGCCTGATTAATCCTAAATTCTGATTTTGGGAACTTGGTGGTCAAGAACTGTCGTTCAGCCTTTTAAGAATCTTCCCGTGTTACATATCAAACTGTGGAAAATTGTTTTGGCTTTATTTTTTTTGTTCCATTTTGGTGGTAGCAGGATGAGGTATTTGATGAGGAGTGAGCTGTCTAAGAGGGAGGTAGCATCCATGACCCGTAGATTCTCTCCACTACTGAGCTACTGCATTGAGGAGGTGTTGAGACCAAAGCTTGAATTTCTTGTGAACACTATGGAGAAGCCTGTTAGGGATGTGGTGGAATACCCTAGGTACTTCAGCTACTCCTTGGATAAGTAGATAAAAACCCAGGTTTTGGGTGCTCAAGAGCAGGAATGTAGACTGTAGTTTGAAAGAAATGTTGTGGAAGAATGATGAGGACTTTGCAACGGATTACATGGGTATTGGAAGGATGCTTGTCCCTCCTCCCTCTTCTCATGAATGACAGTAGGGTGAGAGTGAATGGGAAGGGGGTGTTTGAATTTATATCTGTGACTATCAAGTATCTTGTAATGAAATTATGTATCATACGGGGGTTTAAGTTAAATATCTTCTTAGGGGTTGTTTCAATTTATATTTGTGGCTGTTATGTATCTTTAATGAAATTATGTATCATAAAGGGGTATTGATGATAAAAAAAAATGTTAAACCCATTTCAAGTTTTGCAGACATGTGACAAATAAAGTTATAGTTTTTCTTTTCCAGCTGTGATGTGTATGATTGCTCACAAATCCATATAATTTGCCATAAGGTTTTCATTGTACTGACAAAGTTATTTCTCTTTGTACTCCATGATATGTGCTTGTAAAAGGCCCAAGAGAAGTGGGAGTAGGGTTGGGGGATGAGGATGACTAATAATCTTTTGTTCAAATATTTTATAGAGTCTAATAAAAGGTTTAGGGTTATATAATATATGAGAGAGGGTTCCTTGAAAGGTAGTGAAACCCTTGTATTAGTGAAACGCTTGTATTAGTGCGGGGGCAAATGGGAGTGCTCGCAAAAGCATCAACAGGGTGGATTTTCACCTTTCATGGGGGGTGGGGTGGCAATTTTGTTCTCATGTGTGTCTGGGCGCAAGGGCCACGCTACCTTTTAAATTTCTTTTTCCCATAATATATTATGTACATAGCCATACGGCCCATACCAGTTCTTTTTCCCATAATATATTATGCACATAGACATACCAAACCTATTTCTAATTATATAACAAATTATACAAATAATAACCAAATGATTATAATTTGTAGATCATAATTTATTGTCATAAATGATTTCTCAAAATTAGGTAATAAATACAAACACAAATCATACCAAAGAGACCCTAAGATAATTTGATTCTTTTTCTACATTTTTTTATTGATTTATATATATAGTCTTATGTATTGTGATATTTGGAATAACATAGTATAACCATGCATTGTTATATTAAAAAAATCTCTTATTATTTCAATTAAGGTCCCGTTTGTTTGACGGGAGGATAGGATGAGAATGTTGTGGGATTAGATCACACACTGTAGTGGGTTGGGAAACAAAGGTAGCATTTTTTATTTTTCCCATGAACAATAATCAAAGATCTTTGTTTTTTTGTGAGACTTACGATAATATATGAGTGAGATTTTCAAATGCCTCAGCAACAAATAAAACATTTAATGTTGTTTCTTAAGTTTTTGTAAATTCTTCATTTCAAGTTAAACAACACACGATTAGAATGGTATTTTGAAATACCACATCAACACTTTCCTACCTTACCTAAGTCCAGTAAAAAAATCCGGGCCTTAAAAGATGACATAGATGCTGGAGGAAAATTTTCGTTTTTCCTTTCACCATAGGAGAGAAAAAATCCTTTCACCTCTGCATGTTAAGGTTAGTAAAAAAACCGTTTATATTTTAACGATTGAAGATGGACGGTTGTCATTAGTCATTACCATAGGATCCAAATGTGGACCCCATACATGACTCGACACCAGTAGAGTTGTTGTGCAGTGTATCTGTCTTATCCTACATTGAGAATACACGTGTGACACTTTAGCGCAGATACTGGCCCACAATCATGACCCCGCAAAAGCTCTCTCGCCCTGACAAACTGTACCAAATCTGTATGGTAATGCCACGTGTCCATCCAAGGGAGAGGACGGTTAACTATTCTCCATCCTGTCTTGGTATCTTGAGTCTATCATCCACGTCATGCCCTTAGGGGTAGTATCGTAACATGACCTTGAAAAGGTCACGCACGCAATACGCTTCACGGAACTTTCGTCTGTACAATGGGCTTTCTTTTTGTCTTCAACATCATCATAGAAATTTGTTTTAAATGACCGATATAACCTTTACCTTTCTTCCTATTGTAAGGGTAGTTTCGTAGAATTATCGATATTCAAGGGTACTTTTATCTTCTTCCCCTATTCCCATCAAACACGTTTACTCAACTACTACTTTAATTAAAATTAATGAAAAAGAAATTTCCAATTAAGGAGAAAAACAGGGCAATGAGAGATGAAGGCGGTTTCCCGTCACCGGTTTATTACTTGTTAGTCACTGGCTGTACCGACGAAGTCAAAAAGCGGAGGTCCCAGAAAGGACCAATTAATGTGCTGCGTAAGAAATTTGTCCTCGTCTTTTAAAATATTTACGGTTATATGTCGGCTATTATCGTAATTATGTGTAGTTCCAAAGGGTAATCTTTACTATCCATATCGAAGTTCCATCTTGATGCGGTCACACTGGAGTCGTGCTTTCGATTGTAGAATTTTAGACCGGAGTTAACGGACCCAACCACGGGATTTGTATAAAAGGTTAGTTTATCAACCAGAGTCCTGAAAGCAGTGGAGAAAAAATAAAATGGGAAAAAAAATTCCAAAACGCTTAGGGTTTGACTGGAAACGCAAATCGGGTTAAATTTTCGGAATCCAGCTTGTTCACGGGATTCCGGTGGAAGACCAAGCAACGATCTGCGAAACTGGTTTTCTAAAACCAGGAATCGATCGAGTATTGGAGGAGAAATCGGCGGGAATTTGAAATTGCGTTAAAAACCCTAAAGCCAGCCAAGCCACTCAACAAGTGCAGCGAAAATGTTGGAGACTGAGAGGAGGAGAAGGAGGAGAGAGAGTGTGTGAAAGGGGGTTTTGATTGTCGGGATCGGTGGGCAAAAAAAGGCGTTAAGCTAAGTTTCGTAAAAGTGGTTTTGGATAGCGGTTTATCGAACCACGTTTTGGGGGAGGGGCTGTAAATTCGTTTGTTTTTTTTTTCTCTATTTTTGAATTATTTGCATGCAATCTGGTGACGCGCAGCGGGGCGTTGGCGCCGCCGGTCGGCCGCCTGGCCGGTCAACGTCCTCTGCTTCAGCTTCGCCTTCTTCTTCTTCTTCGGCTGTGTCTGCCCCCCATCCAGGGTTTGATGCAATCCAACAGCAGCAACAACACCACCATCAGCAGCAACAGCAACTACAACTGCAACAACAGCAGCTGGCATTTAGGCAGGTAGGTGTTTGCTTAAGTCACGTAATTATTCTGTGGCTTGGGGTGGACTACTGCGTAATCTGAGAAAGTTCTCTATCTGATTGCAATGTTTGATGGGTTTTGCGATCCAGTGATTTTTGTTTTACTCAATTAGTGGTTCTGTATTGGGTATTGTATAATTATTGGCTTTTCATTAGCCTATTTTGAATTTTCTTTTTGTTGTAACATTGAGGGAGCCACTGATTCAGCTGAGCGTTCAGTTTCGTAGCTCAATAAATTCTGCTGTGAACCAAATTATTGACTTTGATAGGTCAAACTAGCCTATTTGTCACCTACGGTCCTACCTCCCCAATAAAACCAGGGCACTTGCTCAGAGAGCCTTTCCCCATAAAACATTTGGCGGGATTTTGTCGACAGTGTCTCAAAGGAACTTTGCACCTAGTAATCATAACTGGGTGTATCTGTCTGATTTGCTTACTCATTCAGTGTGTCCAGTTTATTTATTTATTTATATTTTGCCTCCCTCTCTCTCTCTCTCTTCATTTCGAGTTACAACGATTTGTTGGAGTCTGGTTTGGAATTCCTCGATTCCTACTTACTTGAGCTATGCAGCTCTCCTTGTTTCTCAATTGTGTTGCTTTGACGTCTTGAGTTGCCCTATTTGAGTTGGGATTTTCTTGTTTTTAGATCCACAGTCAGAGTTTGGTTGAGTTTAATGTAAGGGGTTTGATGCAATCTCTGTTTGGGGAAAGTTAATTAGGAACCTTCTGCATGATGGGAGTGGGCGACTTGAATTCTTAATTGTGTTTCTTTTGCTGCCCTGTTTTGGAATTTTAAATCTCTTTTTGTGCCAAGCTTACTGCATCTTGTTTTCCATTTTTTGAAACTCTGGTTATATATATTGACTTGAGTTTGCGGAACCTGGTTAGTTTAACTATATGGTTATTTTCCAGTAGCTTGCAGTTCGTCCTTTTGGCTATAATGCTTTCCTCTTTGGGTCTTTTTTCATGAATTCAAGCTGGTTCACGGGATGGTTTTGATGATTAGGCTCATTTACAACAACAACAACAACAAAAACAACAACAAACTCAGCCTTATCCCAACTTAATGGGGGTCGGCTACATGGATCCAAACAAACAAAGTAGGGAAAACCGAGTCCTAACAAAAAAGGAGAGAGATGAGAAATGAAAAATGAAAAAAGACCAGTGAAAGTTGGGAAATAAATAGAAAAATGATAGATGAAAGATAGTAAGAGGAAAGAGGCACAGCCAGCATGTCAAGAGAATCTCAGCTAAATTGGTCTGCTAAATGATTAGGCTCATTTACATGGAATTAAAAGTTTTAGTTTTTGCAAAATTTTGCATTTCACTTGGCCTGTTCTTCAGCTGATGACACTTTGTTTGAAGATTTAAATAGTTTTCTTACCATGTGACTGCCACAGTTATAGGTCTTTTGTTTTATACTGCAGTCTACTTACAATGCTTTTGACAGAAATTTGGACTGAAATAAGCTTTTCTATATTTTTTCCAGTACGTGTTAGATCTTTGTGTGCTGGTGCTATTTATCTTTGAAGCTGTGATTGTCTTCTTTAGATACCTATTAGTCTCTTCCTCATGTTCAATTTATTATACGCTTTATATGAATGGATGGTGATTGGTTGATTAATATTTTGATTTATTATTGTTCATCTAGTCATTACAACAGCTTAGAAAGCCTGAAGGAGATGAGGCACTCCTGTCTTATCAAGCTGGTGGTATTCATGGAGTCATGGGTGGCAGCAACTTTCCTTCTTCGTCTGGCTCCATGCTCTTGCCCCAACAGTCTAGGAAGTTTATCGATTTGTCTCAACAACATGGAGGCTCTCAAACTCGTGAGGAGAGTCAGAATAAGGGTCAGGGCTCGGAGCAACACATGCAAAATCCGATGCATCAAGCATATGTTCAATATGCTTTGCAGGCCGCTCAGCAGAAGTCAGTTCTTGGAAATATGCAGCAACATCAACAAGGTAAATTGGGTATGGTTGGTCCACCAACTGGGAAAGATCAGGATATGCGCATGGGAAATATGAAAATGCAAAACATCGCTGCTATCCAAGCAGCTAACCAGGCACAGGCTTCTGCATCCAAGAAGTCAGTTGAACATTTTGTACATGGTGAGAGGCAGGTGGAGCAGGGTCCTCAGCCAACCTCTGATCAAAGGGGTGAATCGAAGGCTCTCTCTCAAGGGACATTGGTTGGGCAGTTAATGTCACCAAACGTGATAAGACCTGTTCAAGCATCACAGACCCAACCGAGCATTCAAAACATTGCAAACAACCAATTTGCAATGGCTCAGTTGCAAGCTATGCAGGCGTGGGCATTGGAAAACAATATTGATCTTTCTCAACCCAACAACGCCCAGCTAATAGCTCAACTCCTTCCGATTTGGCAATCGAGAATGGCTGGGCTTCAGAAGACAACTGAAAGCAATGCAGGTGCTCCATCTTCACGGCAGCAAACATCGAAGCAACAAATCATTTCTTCTCCACCAATCGTTGGTGAGAGTTCTGTGCATGCGAACTCATCAAGTGATGTATCTGGCCAATCTGGCTCTGTGAAACCAAGGCAGATGGTTCCATCTGGTGCTTTCTCAAATTCTGCAACTGCTGTAATGGGAAATGCTAATAACATTCAGATGCAACAGCTTGGTGTTCACAACAGGCAAAACCAGTCGCCTAGACAGCAGATCGCATATGGAAATGGGATGCCCCCACCGCATCCTCCACAGTCATCTGTGAACACGAGCCAGGGTTTGGATAATCCTCATACAAAGAGTACCTCTCCTGGTGCGGAAAATCTGCAGATGCAATACTTAAGGCAGTTGCCACAGTTGAACAGATCCTCTCCGCAATCTGTAATATCCTCTAATGATAATAGCGCGGTAACCCACTCCCCATCTCAGGGTGGTGCTGCCCAGATGCCACATCCTCGTCTTGGGTTTACTAAACAGCAACTGCATGTCCTTAAAGCACAAATTCTTGCATTCAGGCGTTTGAAGGTATGCAAAGTTTCTTTCTTTTCTCTGTGGGAATTTGACTGTATGTTATTGAATTCCATGTTTTTTTTACTTGACAGCGTGGGGAAGGCAGTCTTCCACAAGAAGTTCTTCGAGCTATTGCTCCGCCACCCCTTGAGTTGCAACTGCAGCAGGTATTGGTTCCCCCCCAAGGGACAACTAATAATGACAGATCTCTTGCGACGAATGTCGAAGAACATGCAAGAAATTTGGAGTCGAATGACAAGGCTGCACAGGCTATACCTTCTACCAGAGGGCTGAGTCTGCCGAAAGAGGAATCTAGCACGGAAGAGAAAGCTACTACATCTGCAGGTCATGTTCAAGGAGTGACAACTGTGATGAAGGAGACCATGCGGATGAGTTCTGTTGGAAAGGAAGAGCTGCAAAACACATCATTAGTTGTTAAGCCTGAGCAGGAAGTTGAACGGGGTACTTTCAAGATTGCTGCTAAAAATGATCACACAGCAGATAAAGGAAAGGCTGTTCCATCTCAGGTTGCTGTATCAGATGCGGGCCAGATTAAGAAACCAGTCCAAGCAAGCACTGTACCCCAGCCAAAAGAGGTTGGCCCTACAAGAAAGTATCATGGGCCGCTCTTTGATTTTCCTTTCTTTACTAAGAAACATGACTCCTTTGGCTCAGCAATGGGTGTTAACAACATGCATAATTTAACACTGGCATATGATGTGAAGGATCTGCTTTTTGAGGAAGGCATAGAGGTGCTTAACAAGAAAAGGACAGAGAATCTAAAAAAGATTGGTGGTTTATTAGCTGTGAATTTAGAGAGGAAGAGGATCAGGCCAGATCTTGTTTTAAGGTTGCAAATTGAGGAAAGAAAACTTAGACTTTTAGATCTTCAAGCACGGGTGAGAGATGAGGTTGACCAACAACAGCAGGAGATAATGGCAATGCCTGATAGGCCATATCGGAAGTTTGTTCGATTATGTGAACGTCAGCGCATGGATCTTGCTAGGCAAGTGCAGCTTTCTCAGAAGATGATGAGAGAGAAGCAACTAAAATCCATTTTTCAATGGCGGAAGAAGCTTCTTGAGGCACATTGGGCTATTCGTGATGCGAGGACTGCTCGCAATAGGGGAGTTGCTAAATATCATGAGAGAATGCTCAGGGAATTTTCAAAAAGAAAGGATGATGATCGAAATAAAAGGATGGAGGCATTGAAGAATAATGATGTTGACAGGTATCGTGAAATGTTGTTGGAGCAGCAGACCAGCATACAGGGTGATGCTGCTCAGAGATATGCTGTCCTCTCATCATTTCTTTCTCAGACAGAAGAATATCTTCATAAACTGGGAGGAAAGATAACAGCTACCAAGAATCAGCAAGAGGCAGTGGAGGCAGCTGCAGCTGCTGCAGCCGCTGCACGCGCTCAGGCATGCAATATTTTTTTTTTTTTTAAAATTTAGAATATTTTCTCATTCTTTTATTCTCATCACATTTATTACTATGCAGTGGTTTACTGTAATCATAATTGTTTTCATTTTTGGTTGATTGCTCACCAAATGTTTCCTCTCACATCCTCTCTCTCACAGGGTCTTTCAGAAGAAGAAGTTAAGAATGCGGCAGCTTGTGCTGGAGAAGAAGTGATGATAAGGAACCGGTTCTCAAAAATGAATGCACCTAAGGATAGTTCTTCTGTTAACAAGTAAGTTTCTTGCAAACCAGTTCCCTCATCTTTTAGTTCATGATGTAACCTGTTTCATGAAAGAAGAAGGGCCAATCTGAGAGCTTGTTATAATTTTTCTTAGGTACATTCTATTACTTTTCTTCATGATGGATGGATTGGTGAACTTCTATAGTTCTAAGAGACTCTGCTTGAAGAGATCACTTACAACTTTCCTTTTGGGAATGTCATTGGTTCCTTTGATGAACATTATGGAATAGTATGGCGCTTCAGACCTAGCGCTTCATCCTTAGTCTCTTTGTTGCCAATAATTGATAACCTAAACCTAGTTAGAAAAGCCAAGAATTCTTCCCATTCAATAATTTGTGGAAAATTCAGTCTCTCTAAAGTGGGATACTATAGTTTATAGAATTTTCACTGGAAAGGGAATACTTGTAAACATTGTTGTCACAGCGTCTAGGCGGCCCAAGGTGTTGGAGGGGCTTTTACGTAAGGCAACCAAGGTGCCTGCCTAGGCGACACTGTTAGGTACTTGACCGATACGCTAAAAGCTCCGAAGCTGATGGAACGCGTTAAATCAACCCCTTTAACCTATCCTATACTAGGCTGGTCCAATCTAGCACCCATACACTATAGTGGGCCCATTAGGCACATAACAGACCACCACGCTTCCGCAATCGTCGTTCTCGATGGCTCTCACTCTAGGCAGCTTTCACTCTGGCGGTAGGTAGCCCTGTTCAAGCGACTCCACTCTGCTCCAGGGTTTTTGCCTGGCGGCAGGTAGCCCTTTCTTGACGGCTTTCACTCTACTCTAGGTAGCCCTTTCCGTGACTCGAACCCTTGACGTGGTGCCCAACTTTGATACCAAATGTTAGGTACTTGACCGATACGCCAAAAGCTCCGAAGCTGATGGAACGTGTTAAAGCAAGCCCTTTAACCATCCTATACTAGGCTGGCCCAATTTAGCACCCATACACCATATACTAGAGTGGGCCCCATTAGGCACATAACAGACACATTGACAACTATACTTATGAAATTGTCTCAAGGGGAAGGAAGAATTATACTCCGCTTTGTCGTAGTTTCGAGTGAAACTATTAATTATTTGTTTAACCACTAGGATTTTGTAACGAAACTCTGGTACCATTTCATTTGCCTATTTCACCTATTTGGTGTCTTTTGGGTTTTCCCAATCAATTATATTGCTTTTTTGTTGATTGCATATTTTCCCTTTTCGCAAATAGAAACTCTTTGGGAATCTGGATGTAGTGGGTATTGGATGATGTAGGGAGAGAGAACGAGCAAAATTTTCAGGGATTGTAGACATTATGATGTTGGTGGTTGCAAGATGGGCATCGACTTTGGACATCCTTATGACATAAAATAGAACAAGATAGAAGACAAATTTTTTTCATTTTTTAAGGGAACACTTGTACTTAATGTTTTGAGGAATAATATTGAAAGTAATCCACTTGTAGCTACCTCAAATTGAATCCTCCTTCCTGCAATTCTCTGGAGCTGGTCCAGGTTTGGCAAACAACAATGTAAGCCTTTTTTGAAATGCCCTAAATCGTGCAATGTTAGCCCAAGCTGCAGGCCATAATCAAGGTGTCAATTATAGGTATCGGGCAGTGTATCAGAAAACTAGTTTTTGAGACGTTTGGAGATGTATCGGAGAGACATTGTATACGCTTTGATTCACATGGATATGCTTATGATAGATGCACGTGTTTTTAAGCATTTTGCACCATAAGTAGGCATTAACTGATGATATCCAACCAATCAGGTTATCTTTGTATTAAGGATATCTTTATGATTCAAATTTTCCTTGGCAATTGTAATATTAAATCTATTAATAAATGATAAGAAACAGTATAGCGTAGCAGAGTTGAAAAATAATGTTCCTAGTATGACTTCAAATAGAGCTGATTGGAGAGCAAAGATCCATGTGGTCGACCCCATTTAGTTGGACTATGATGGTGTGATGCTGCTGTTGTAATACACTCCTATTTCGAGGCCTGGAGCAGAATGTTGGGCAGTTAAGAAGCGGTACGTAGCTTAGAAGGGTCGATGCACTAGAGTTTGTATCGATGTTGTATGGCATTTCCCTTTACTTCTATATTCTTAATATTCTGTCCTTACTAGGATCCATGTAGCCGATCATATTAAGTTGGGATAAGGCTGAGTTGTTGTTAGCCTAGAGTAACCCCTAACGGTCCAAACCAAGCAAGCAACGCGTAAGTATAAACCTGTAATAGGCATTGACATATGTTAAGTATATACACATTAACCATTTAATTACTTTACTAGTAGACAAATCTAGAGTAGTATGTAATTAGTAATAGTACTTTGCAACAAACACTATTATACATTAATCACAAACCATTTAAGATGATCCAAGTCTGGGTCAGTTTTCCAGTGCAGATGTGATACTTGGCAAAATCAAGCAAGAAAAACCAAGATTCAAGCAAAAAAATAAGATTTTTAACATACTTCAACACATGGCTTTGATGTTCGATCTCCATTTTGATGTGCTTTAATGCAAATATTTGCTTGTTTAATCACTCTGCCTAGGTCGTTTTTGGAATTTGGATGGGATCCACTTAGGTTTTGGCCAAAAAAATAATAGTAGGTAATGTAGGTCCGGTCCAAAAGTCTTATTTTGCTAGTACTTGGTGATGCAGATAAGTCTCTTAGAGGGTTTATTTTAGTGGAAATAAGACGTGGGATGGTTTATGTATGTATTGGGCCTTTGATTCTATCTGTTTATTTTGTAATTGGCCAATTTAATAAGCATAAAATATGGGTAGAAAGTAGGAAAACGGGATTTACTACATCAGTTTAGTTAGAATCCTATTTCGAGTATGTTTTCTTTATTATTTCACTTTCATAATTCATAGTCAATTTAGGGTACCTTAATAGTTAAGAATTGGGTTAGGCCTTTCCTTTTTAGCGTCTAAGTCTATTTTTGAGTCTTCCATATAAGTTTGTAAGGAGAGGCCAGTATTGTACACGAATTTGAATAATAGAAAAGTTTGCTTATGCAATGTTGAAGTCTTGAGATAGGATAGGTGAGAGGCCTAGGGTGAGATGCCCATTCCATTCCCCCATCCCCTTCCATAAAAAATGAACTCCAAGCCCTAATTATGTTCAACTCGATTTCAAGAGACTACCAAGACTACTGTGTTTTCTTTCTACAATATTCTTTCATCGACTCTCGAGGATTATCAATTACTGCCAGGGTGTACTTCCATCAGACGAACCATCAAGAGCATTTGTCACATCGTTTCAGGAGACTCTAGGGTTTTCCAAAAGCCAAAGTGCTGCTCGATCTCAGTTTCTCTTGTTCTGATTGGTTTCTTCTATTGGGTAGTTCAACTTAATTCTTCAAGAGAACATTCAACTTCAATTGCAGTTGCAACAGGTCACTGATTTGAAGGATTCTATTATTTACTTCTCTTGTTTACTTGTGGTTACCAATTTGAGATCCCATTGTTTTCTTTTTGACTTCTGGAGAATTTCTATTTGATCCTGCCTGGGTTTAGACTTATTCAGGTTCTAGTCTTCCATTACTTGGTCATGGGATTTTGTTTTAAGTGTTTTTACTTCTAATGAACCCTATTATAAGGCCCGAATTTTAGGTCCATAAGGGGTACATAAGATTAGTGTATTGGTCTATATCAGTACCGTATCCATTCTGTATATAATTTTTTTACTGAATCTTTATCGTATTGACATGGCCATGGCCAAGCTTGGTATGTATTGGACCAATACGTATCAATACTGGATATCATGGCCATAATTTTATGTGTAGTTATGTACTTGATGGCGGGGGTGGGGGCTGTCGTGCTGGTGATCGCTTCCTACCAGGTCAGCTGTCAAGTGATGTTTTATTCTTATTTTGCTCCAAAAAGGAGGTCAAATCCTATCCAAAAATCATTGATGGACCTGCGGGACCCTCCTTAAGGGACGGAACTTAAAAAGTTTTTGCCAAGTTAAGGGGTTTTAAGTAATTATTTCCTTTGGGTAAGTTTATAATTTCATTATTTATTGGTGAATGTTATTTCAAGATATATTCTTTGAAATAGGAAGATATGGTCAGTGGAACAGTTTTTTGGTTTCCTGTTTTTATCTGTTTTTGTTAAATTAGGGATCTTATTTGAAAGACCAATATAAGTCAATGGGAAAGTCTTCATGATCTTTTTTTCTCTCTTTAAAAAGGAGAACAAATCTGTTGAACAAGGTCTGGACTCACTCATCGTATTGAGTTTTGGTTTGTTATTTGATGAACTGAGTTAGGAGTGTTTCTCCTGAAGATAACGACCTTACTCATAGATCTTTGCCGCTACTATTGCTATATGAGTTTTTGTTTTTTTTGGGGGGTGGGGTTGGTTGTACTATTGATACTTTGCCAACCCTTGAGCTTGGTTTGACTCTTAACTGTTTCCCCTCTTGGGGTGACACGGTTAATTGTACTGGTTTTTGTATCCATTACAGTAGGCAATTAACTGTAGAATCCTCATTTATTGTCAGCTATCTGCCCCGTGAGTGTTAATTGTTCGGTTTCATAATAATAAGAGCCCATATTCCGTCAGGACATAGACAGAGTATTAATGCTCCTGCACCGGTGCTCAGCTGTTGAATAAGAAGGAAGAGACTGAAGATTGAGAATTGGTAGTATGAAATGCAGAGAAGTTTTTCGGATTTTTTTGGTTGATGCTTTCCATTAAAGGCCCGTACACCCACTGGATATAGGTGAAATGTTAATGCTCTTGCATTGATTCTTCAATCTTCAATGAGGGAGAGATTGAAGAAGGTGTTGTCTATACATTGAGAACTGGGTATAATAAATTGAGAAGAGTTTTTGGGATTTTACTGATTGATGCCTCCATTAAAACTAAATAGATATAAGACTAGTAATGCTTTAGGTAGCTGAATGTTAGGTGACCCAAAAAAAATGAAATATGCATAAAATGACTGTATAATACTATTATGTAGGGAGGTTGAAATAGATGGCTGGCACAACTAGGAATGGAATGAAAAGTATGCATTGTAAGATATTTTAGCAATATAATGAATAGGTGGGAAGGTGATAAACTGTTGTCTGAGATGGTTCAGCCTCGCATGATGAATATGTAGCTGCTGATTTTTATTTACATTTATGAGTTAGTTGGAGTTGAGAATCTCTTGCTCTGGTGCTCTCTTCTTTATCCTAAAAAATATGCGTAATACCATATCAAGATGTTAAATTGGCTCCCCCTTTGATTGATGCAGGTATTACAATCTTGCACATGCTGTGAATGAAAGGATCATGAGGCAGCCCTCGATGTTACGTGCTGGGACTTTGCGGGACTATCAACTTGTGGGTTGCTGCCTTGTGTTTTGGGATTATTTCATCACATCTTCCTTGACCATTTCTTCTGTCGCCAAATGAGCAATTTGATTTAGTTGCTTTATTTATTTTGCAGGTTGGTTTGCAATGGATGCTTTCTTTGTATAACAACAAATTAAATGGGATCTTGGCAGATGAGATGGGTCTTGGGAAGACTGTACAGGTTACTTTCTTTTAATTTGCGATTTTAGAAGTTGTGTGTTCTTTATCTGCCCCTCGTGGCTGTCCTCCTGCTGCTTTAATAATCTGATATGTGAAAACAAAAGCCTTTTAATTTGCTTTAGGTATTATTGTATATTTGTTATTACACATTAAATTAAGAGGCTTGTTCAGTGCCCTTACTTCTTTATGAGCTGTATATCTATTGAGTAAAAAATATTTGTCAGAAGAAACTGCTGAAATGGTTGCAATATTTTGATGAGTTATCCACCTAAACAGGTGATGGCATTGATTGCTTATTTGATGGAGTTCAAGGGGAACTATGGGCCACATCTTATTATTGTCCCAAATGCTGTTTTGGTTAATTGGAAGGTTAGATTCATCTCCCAGAAACTCAAAAATGAAAGAAAAAATGTAAAAAGATTTTTTAATACATTATTATTTCTTTCCACTTTCTCCATTTTTTAATTATTATTATTATTTTTTTAATTTTCAGAGTGAATTGCATAATTGGCTTCCATCTGTGTCATGCATTTTCTATGTTGGTGCGAAGGATCAAAGATCAAAGTTATTTTCTCAAGTAAGGGGCGCTTTTATGTTTCCTCCACTGATATTGAAGTAGTTGATAATTTGTTAAAATTTATCTTATTGACACTTCTTCTGTAGGAGGTTTGTGCGATGAAATTTAATGTACTTGTGACAACTTATGAGTTTATCATGTACGACCGCTCAAAGTTATCAAAAATTGATTGGAAGTATATCATAATTGATGAAGCCCAACGAATGAAGGATAGGGAGTCGGTTCTAGCACGTGACCTTGATAGATATCGTTGCCAAAGGCGTCTACTTCTTACAGGAACGCCATTACAGGTAAGTCAACCTCTTTCATGTGTGAAGATAGTTTTTCTTTGGTTTAAAAGCCAGTAGTTTGCTTTTCATTTTGTCTAATTTTCTTTCAACGGTATGTTAAAAATGTTCCACCCCCCCCCCCCCCCCCCCCCCCCCCCCAAAAAAAAAAAGAGAGAGAGAGAGAGAAAAAAAGGAATAGAACCTTCGGTAATTGTCATGCTTGAAGACAAGGTTTCAAAATCTCAAGATTTATGGGCTATGAGAGGGATCCACATTTGTGAGACCCCATTCTCTTCTTTTTACTCCTTAATTAATGCTTTCTATTCTTTTTTTTTTTTGCTGATTTTGACATCTGTGATCTTGGTTGGTTTCTTAATTCATCCAACTTTTGGACAACTACGTTTTAAATGGAAAATACTTGCTGGTGGTGGCTATTTAGATTGATTTGGAGTTCAATTGAATTGGAAGCAGTGCATGTTTTGCTCAAAAAGGTTCATTCTTTTCATTGTATAGATATAACAATAGTGCCTTTACATAAGTTGCCACTCTTTTAATATTTAATATTTTTTTTGTTGGGGGGGGGTGGTGACGTGAGAAAAGGAACATGGCAATACAAAATGAGCATCAAATTATAGGTGGCATATGATCCCAGTTGTATTCCAAAACATAAATAAAGCTACACTTCTTTTAAGGTCCCTTTGTTTATGCCCTCTTTCTGTGAGAGTTGTATTTGCTGTGAAAGGGCTGGAAACAGCTTTAAAGGGTAGATTGTACTAGGATATTTTTCCCGAGTATTTACAAACCTACTGAGATCCTTTTCCCACCTTTTCAAGGAGTCAGCAGGTGTGCACAAGGAGGCGGCTTGAACGGAATATCTAGATTGCATGTCAGGGTGATAGAGTTTTTTTTTGTTATCAATGTTCTCTAACATCATTTATTTCTGACTATTCTTCAAGTACAAATTTTTTAAATGGATGTGATATATTATTCATCTGAGTGAACCCAAGTTGGATTTCCTCACTAGCAAAAAAATCAGGAATGATTCTCAATATTTGTTTCAACATTATTATTTATTATGTTCAAAATAAATATGAATTTTTAATGTGGTTGTAAAGTTTTTATATTTCATATGTTTTAGTTCTTTAAGTACAGTACTCTGGACCAGTAAAGTCATCAGCCGGAAGGACCTCAAGCTTTAGAATGGTATTGTAGAGCTGGATCACGAAAGACCTAGCCTCAGGCAGGATCTTCTTGAACAAAGTTTAATACTATTTGGTCTTCATAATTGGGCAACAATTGATGAACTTGTAGCAGATATTCCTTGACGATTGTAGAACTTATAGCAGATCACACAATGAAAGCGAGTGAAATAGAAGCAAAGAAGAAAATAGAAAATAGAGAAAAGGATAGGATTGGATCGAGTATCCCACTCTCTTATGGGTCTCTCACCCACGGCCTCTCACCCTACCTGTCTCTCACAGCCTTTAATGGCTTTAACCGAGCTCATTCTTTTCTCCAACTTGATCTGGCTGTTTCAGTCCTTTTTTCTTTATTTAAATAGTAATCGATTAGAACAAGTCTTCTAGAAATAAAGTAAAATCCTATAGAAATCTAATTAACTAACAAATAAAGAGTCCTAAAAGGAGAAAGTATCCATTACATAAAACAAACCTATAAAATAGAAACTTCCTAGTCTAATAAAACCCCCATGCAAGGTATAACTGAATCCTAAAATTTCTCCTAATCCAGATCAGCTTGACAGCTGTTTTGACTAAAAAGAAGGCCTCAATGCACAACAATATTGCCTTTAGCTAGATCTTCACCAGCTGGTCATGGGGATTGATGCAGTATCACTTTTAGCTGGTTGGACGAACATGATAGGCTATGGAGACCCAAACCCAAACAGAACCGGTCCAATGGTTTTTGGTCCAACAAGGGTTGGAATTATTTTATTTTGTAGATTATTATTTTAAGTCTTTTATTTGTTTTGGGTTACCTACGTAGGAGTTGGAGTTAGTTTGAATTGCAAGTTGTTATTTTCAATTTCATAGTGTACCGAACGATAGACATAGTGAATTGAATTGAAGTTTGAGTTTTACTCTTTGAGAGTGTGTGATTGTGCGATCTTTTTCCCCTTCCCCTACAACTATTCCCTTCTTCCCTACCGGCCCTCCACCAATTTGGTATCAAAGCTGAAGGATCCAACTCCTTCCCTGTTAATCTCTCCCATCCCATTCTTATTCTTCTTCCCTATTCCCTCTTTTCCGTTTCTGTTCTGCCATATGACCAGCAGAAGTGAAAAAATGAAAAAAAGAATTAACTTGCATCAGTGAAGCCCCATCCCATTCCCGCAGAAACCCTCTGCCTCTCCCAACCCCGCTGTAACCTTCCCTTTCCCTCCCACAGAAAACCCTCTCCTCACTTGATTTCCAAAAAAAAAAAAAAAGAGATTGTGTTGAAACAGAAATCGAATCAAAACCCTAAACCCATTTCATCCCTATCCTTTGATTCCCCTGTGAAACTCCAACCCACATTCCTCTCCAAACCAGAAACCCAAAACCCACTTTGGTTTCTCCTAGTACCCTCATCCTTTCCATTACTACCACCCGACCCCACTCTCAGTTTGATCTCCAGCACCAACTCTCCCCTTCATCGTCCTCCTAGAGTTCCATCGAGTAAAAAATAAAAAAAAAGGAGAGAGAGAGAGGTGAGAATAGAGGAGATAGTGAAAGAAATAATCAAAAGAAAAGAAAAAAAAGATAGAAGAGAAGCAGAGTATTGAACTGAGAAGAAGAAGAAAATAGACGGAAGAGAGAGCATACCTGGTTTCAGGAGATTCCACTGCTGTTGGTTCAAAGCTCCATCGCAGGTGGATAGATCACTCATGCGCCCTGAAATCTTACATCGATCAGGACTTTCGGGTGTTTTATTGTCAAAGTCGAACTCCTTCATTCCGTTGTTCGCTGGGAAAATACACTTCGACTCGATTTCTACTCCTCTCCAAAGCTTAACGATAAGTCTATTTCATTCTAATCCCATTTTTTTCCAAGCTTGCCCCCAGTCTTTGCTCAACTTATATTTGCTTTTAATTTTGTCATTTCCTATAGTACCCCTGCCTCTAGCCTTTATTATTTTAAAACTTTTATTTGTTATCCCAAGAGTACCCTTACCCATCATACGTGTTATCCATTGCTGTTTGTATTTCTTGTTTTCACTATTTACCGCCATGCCATTCTCTCAAAAACTTCCACTTAATTACTGTTTTGCCATTCATCTTTGAGTCTTTGTTGTTTAGTTTAACCATGGTAGCCAACAGTGAACTCCTCCAACAGTTCAATTCTTATAAGGCTGAAAGCGATGCAAAATTTGGTACTCTCATTGCTGCTGTCAATTCCATTAAAATAATGATGAAATCTATGCAAGCTTCTATTGATCAACTAAAAGCTTCTGATAAAGGAAAGAGTCCCATCCTATCTGGGGATTCTTCCAACTCCGTCCCACAGGACTCACCTCATGATGCGCCGCAATTCCCACCGCCACACCCACCTTATGGAGTTGGTTGATATGATGATTATGGAGCTGAAAGAGCAGCAAAATTGGATGCCCTTGATTTTTATGGGGATAATAAACCAGAGCAGTACCTTGATTGGATACACAGTTTGGAGACCTTTTTCAGATGGTACGGCTTGATTGAGGCCAGGAAAGTTCTTTGCATAAGCTAAATTGAAATACACATCTCGAGTTTAGTGGGTCAAGCAACAACAACAGAATCGGACCCGAGGCATTGGTTTAGTTACCACTTGGGCTGAAATGCATGAAGTCATGAACAAAAGATTGCCTACTGACTATAAGCTGCACATGCACCTCAGGTTTGCATGATTGAAACAGGAAAACCTAATAGTTGAGGAGTTTATTGCTAGATTCTGTTATTACACCTCTTGATCCGATTTTGCTGGGATGAAGAAGTATTGGTGGCACAGTTCCGCAATGGTTTGCACCCTCAAATCAGTGCTGGACTCGCATCCAGTCAGCTGCGTACAATGGAAGATGTTGTAGTGGTTGCATATCAGGTAAAAGAAAGTCTGAAACGACCATATACTCAAAGGAATTTCCAAATGCTTTTCCTAGGGGTAACAATTACAATCGGCAACAATCTTCCCCCCAAGAAAAGTCATTCAGCAAACCACAAGCTATTGATTCATCTATTGCATCTTCACGCCCTAATCGGCCATATTCGCCATCGTGGCGTGATTTTGACCAGGCATTTTCCCAACCTGACCGACCATATTCTCCGCCTTGGCGTGGTTTTGACAACTCTTCTATAATGCCAAAGGCTGCCATTCAGTGTTTTGCATGTAAAGGATATGGACATGTCAGTGCTTAGTGCCCCCAACCGTTTGGTGGTTTATATTGATATGGATCATTTTATCCCTTATGTTCTAGAAGAACACCTTGATGTTGAGACAGTTGATTTACCACCAGAGCGTGCATTACTTGAAGTCAATGGCAATGATAGTGACGAGAAGCGACATCCTTGTTATGTTTTTCGTCCTGTTCTGACCACTTACAAAGTCTTTGAGGATGAAGATCGGCGCCGTAGTAATTTCTTTCAGACTCGTGTGAAGTGCAATGACCAATTATGTAGTTTGGTGATTAATGGAGGTAGTTGCACTAATGTAGTCTCTGAAGAAGCTGTTTGTAAACTAGGATTGCAGACAAAGCCTCATCCATCCTCCTTACAAGGTTGCATGGGTGAACAACACTAATCTCAAGGTTACAGATAAACTCACCTACTCTATTGGTGAATTCGTGGATATAGTACAATGTGATGTCCTCCCTCGGAAGGTATGTCATATCCTTCTTGGTCGCCCATGGTTGTTTGATTAGAAGGCACAACATTCCGGGTATGTGAATACCTACTCCTTCAAGCACGACAACAAAACCATGAAGTTTCTTCCCGCTAAGGATCTCCCTGAAATTAAACTCAAGAAAGTAGCGGGATCGTTCCTCCTCCAGTGTTTTCCTTCAGACAAGCTCCTTGGTCCTTTTCCAAACTCGATAGAGTCAAGTTCTTTTCAGAGGAGAATTGATGTAGTATCACGTTGCTGCTTGGACCAACATGATAGGTTTTGGAGACCCAAACTTAGACAGAACCAGTCCAATGGTTTTTGGTCCAACAAGGGCTGGAATTAGTTTATTTATTAGGTTATTATTTAAGTCTTTTATTTGTTTTGGGTTACCTACGTAGGAGATAGAGTTAAGAGTTGGAATTGCAAGTTGCTATTTTTCTTCTTTAAATACGTGCTTGTAACCCATCAATAGACATAGTGATTTAAATTGAAGTTTGAGTTTTACTCTTTGAGAGAGTGTGATTGTGCGACCTCTTTCCCTTTCCCCTGCAACTATTCCATTCTTCCCTACCGGCCCTCCACCAGGGCCCACCAAATCTGGTCATTTTCTCCTCCTTTAACTGCTGGTCGATATCCTCCCAAATAGGTAAGCTCGATAGCTAATGCGCAGCACTTGATTATGGAAATATCTTCTTGAAATCAGCAGGCTAGATGGCCATAAGATATGGAAAATATTTCTCCTCCCCCAAATAAGGCTGTCGATAGCTATCCTTGGGCAGAATATAGGCTGGGAAATTGGAATTAAATAACACCATAAAATGGACCAGGTGTGGACCCAATTTGAAACCCAATCGATGTACCAATTCTGCATCAAATGGTGGGCACAAAAAACAAAAAAAATAGTGCACTCAATCAATGCTTTCTGCTTTTAGTGGCTAGTGTTTCTGTTCTTGTTCTTGTTTTTTTTAGTAGATAGATGTAACTTTACACTAAAAAAAAGTAAACTGATTATATTCAATCAAAACTTGGCCATGATACATATCATACATGTGCACACATCTTCCAGAAAAAAAGACACATGCATGCACGTGCAGTATATATCAAGGGTCTCGCACCCAAATGCTTTAACACTTAAATAATACTGTATGCTGTAAGGAATTGTGAACTCCATTGAGATTAGGGTTGAATTCATTGGCACCGTTTTGACTTTGCTTTCTACTTTTTCCAGGGTTGTATTTATTTATTTTTAGTAAATTTATTAGTTTATGTCTTGTGTTTATCTCCAAAATATGATATTCCTTAAAATCCACTGTGGATGTAAAATGTCTGAAAAACCACCATATGAAAGTGGTTTACAATTTTTCCGCAATTTATTTCTTAACACTGCTTGGTTTTGTTTCAATCAATATTT
Source organism: Telopea speciosissima (assembly GCF_018873765.1). NCBI lineage: Eukaryota > Viridiplantae > Streptophyta > Magnoliopsida > Proteales > Proteaceae > Telopea > Telopea speciosissima. The sequence continues at coordinate 64,213,106 of NC_057921.1, read as the reverse complement.
TGAGTTTTCACTTGTGGTTAAACTGAACATGGATTAATTTCTTCTGCAGAATGATCTGAAGGAGCTTTGGTCACTTTTGAATCTGCTCCTTCCAGAAGTGTTTGATAATCGCAAAGCGTTCCATGATTGGTTCTCAAAGCCCTTTCAAAAGGATGTTCCTACACATGATGCGGAGGATGATTGGCTTGAGACTGAGAAGAAGGTGATCATTATCCACAGACTTCATCAAATTCTAGAGCCTTTTATGCTCAGACGTCGCGTTGAAGATGTGGAAGGGTCACTCCCACCCAAGGTATATTGTTTTTACATTCCTAGGTAGTTAAATGCTTGCACACAGTCGATAACTATATTTTGTCCCCAATTGCAGGTGTCCATTGTTTTGAGATGTAGAATGTCAGCTTTTCAAGGTGCCATTTATGATTGGATTAAATCCACTGGCACTCTTCGGGTTGATCCTGAGGATGAGCTGCGGAGAATTCAAAAAAATCCAAATTACCAGGCAAAAAAGTACAAGACTCTCAACAATAGATGCATGGAGCTTCGCAAAACTTGCAATCATCCTTTGCTTAATTATCCATATTTTCAAGACTTCTCTAAGGACTTCCTTATTAGATCATGTGGAAAACTTTGGATACTCGACAGGATTCTTATAAAACTTCAAAGAACAGGACACCGGGTATTGCTATTTAGTACCATGACTAAGCTTCTTGATATATTGGAGGAGTACTTGCAATGGCGGCGGCTAGTCTATAGGCGAATTGATGGGACAACCTGCTTAGATGATCGTGAATCAGCTATTGTTGACTTCAATAGCCCTAATTCCGATTGTTTCATCTTCTTGCTTAGTATCCGTGCTGCTGGACGAGGCTTAAATCTACAGTCTGCAGATACAGTTGTCATATATGATCCTGATCCAAATCCTAAAAATGAGGAACAGGCAGTGGCCAGGGCCCATCGTATTGGACAGAAGAGAGAGGTCAAAGTCATCTATATGGAAGCAGTTGTTGACAAAATCTCAAGCCATCAAAAAGAAGATGAATTACGGAGTGGAGGTACAGTTGACTTAGAGGATGACCTTGCAGGTAAAGATCGATATATGGGATCCATTGAGAGCCTTATACGCAATAATATTCAGCAATATAAGATTGATATGGCAGATGAGGTTATAAATGCTGGCCGTTTTGATCAGAGGACAACACATGAAGAAAGACGAATGACTTTAGAGACATTATTGCATGATGAAGAGAGATACCAAGAAACAGTGCATGATGTACCCTCCCTGCAGAAGGTTAATCGCATGATTGCTCGGAGTGAAGAAGAAGTTGAACTTTTTGACCAAATGGATGAGGAGCTGGATTGGAATGAGGAGATGACAAGGTATGACCAGGTGCCTGACTGGCTTCGAGCCAGCACCAAGGAAGTAAATGCTGCAGTTGCTAATTTATCTAAGAAGCCAACAAAGAACATCTTATCTGGCAGTATGGTTGTGGAATCCAGTGAAATGGTTTCAGATTTGTCACCTATTAAGACAGAGAGGAAAAGGGGCCGACCAAAGGGCTCAAATGGCAAAAAATTCACTAGTTACAGGGAGTTGGATGATGAAGGGGAATTTTCTGAAGCAAGTTCAGAAGAGAGGAACGGATATTCCTTGCGTGAAGAGGATGGAGAAATTGGGGAGTTCGAGGATGAAGAATGTAGCGGTGCTGTTGGTCCACTGCTGGCAAACAAGGACCAATCAGAAGAGGATGGGCCTGCTTGTGATGGTGGTTACGAGTACCCTCGTGCTTTGGAAGGCACCAGAAATAATCACATTTTTGAAGAAGCTGGTTCCTCAGGATCATCCTCAGAGAATCGAAGATTGACTCAGACGGTGTCTCCTTCTATATCTTCCCAGAAGTTTGGATCTCTTTCTGCCTTAGATGCTCGACCAGGTTCTGTTTCGAAAAGAATGGTATGTATTCTTCTTCATACATATGCCATATTATGTGTTGATGGATTTGTTAGGTTTGTGCATTCTTCTCAATTACCTTCTGTTCAATATTTGGCAGCCAGAGGAACTAGAGGAAGGAGAAATTGCTGTGTCCGGTGATTCCCACATGGATATTCAACAATCTGGAAGTTGGACTCATGATCGTGATGATGGAGAAGGTGAACAGGTTTTGCAACCAAAAATAAAGCGGAAACGGAGTATTCGTGTTCGGCCTAGACATACTTCAGAAAGGCTCGAAGAAAGGTCTAGCACTGAAAAGCCTTTTCTGCAGCGTGGGAATTCATCTCAGTTGGTTTTTCATGGGGAACATGACTATGAAGCACAACTAAGGACTGATCCTGAAGTTGAAACATGTGGAGAGCCTGCTGCTCCGAGGCAAGATCTGAGCGATTCAATTTCGAAAAAGAGGAATTTACCATCAAGGAGGGTTGGAAATTCTTCTAAACCACAGGCTGTGGCAAAATCCAGCAGATTGAATTGCATGGTGGGGCCTGCAGAGGATGCCACAGAACAATCTAGAGAAAATTGGGACGGTAAATCTATGAACACAATTGGGCCTGCTTGCTTTGGTGCAAAGATTCCTGACCTCACGCAAAGAAAGGTATGCATCTTTCAACTGATTTCTCTAATTTGTTCGTGGGTGACTAATTGTACGAAAATTTTATTTAAATGAAAGGATAGCCGGGTTAGTACATTCTCAGAATAGCTGGTGTAGTGCATCTTTGTTATAAGCATCTCCTTGCATCCTTTACATAATCTTGGATGGACCAAGCACTGAAGAAATCATGTTTCACATAATCAGTTCTTAAACTTTCTGCCAAGTGGCAGGTTACATCTGCTGAAACAAATAGAAGGTTGCATAAGTTTTGTCAAGTCCAGGCATTCAGTCTAGTCTGCTCCTACTTTCAGTGGCTGATTGAGGGGCTGGGTGCATTGTAACTTTTCAAATCCTGAATTAGTTTTCATGCTTATTTGCAGTTTAAGAATGTAATAAACAAGCTTCAAAGAAGAATAGATAAAGAAGGTCATCAAATTGTACCGCTGTTAACGGATTTTTGGAAGAGGAATGAGGGCTCCAATTACTTGAGCAATATGGCAGGGAGTAACCTTTTGGATCTACGGAGGATTGATCAGCGTGTGGACAGATTAGAGTATAGTGGGGTAATGGAGTTCGTTGCAGACATGCAGTCCATGTTGAAAAATGTGATTCAGTATACGGGTCTCTCTTATGAGGTATGTGCACTGTCTTCTCCTTTGGCTTTTATTAATGTTACTCTCAAATGACTGCCTCCCATTGCACTACCAAAATGCATTCAAGAACTGTACATCTTCGTGTTCTTTAATCTAGGGTGCAACTGGTCCTATATGAGCTTGTTAAACAGCCAAATACCCTGGTTTATTCCCCTAATAAAATTCTATGCGTCTGCCTTACTTTTGATGGGATGTCCACAAGTTTCCGTTCAATGGTGTTTGCTGCTCTTTATCTATACTAAGTGTAAAAATCTCAAGAAACTGTGGAATTGCTTTGCCAGGTGAGATCTGAAGCAAGGAAAGTACTAGAAATGTTCTTTGAAATTATGAGGATTGCTTTCCCTGACACAGATCTCAGAGAAGCTAGAAATGCAGTTTTGTTATCCCTCCAGGGAACAACCTCTATGCCATCCCCAAAACAGGGTTCCGTTGGCCAAAACAAACGGCACAAGCAGATCAATGATGTTGAGGTTGAACCCAGTCCTTCCGCAAGGTTATTGTCACGTGGTCCTGCCTCAGTTGACGAGGACTCAAAGACCCGAGGCCATATATCCAAGCTTCAGAAGGAATCTACAAGGTTGGGAAGCAGCAGCAGCAGCCGAGAACAGGGCCAACTGGATGAATCACCAATGCTTACTCATCCTGGTGAGTTAGTCATCTGCAAGAAGAAGAGAAAAGACAGAGACAAGGGCTCTCTGAAGTCCAGGACCAACAGCCCCGTTTCTCCTCCCAGTGTGGGCCGTGGTGTCAGAACACCTGGTCCTGGCCATGGCCCTGGCCCAGGTCCGGGCCCCATTATATCCCCAAAGGATATGAAGGTGAGTCAGTCAACACCTCATCATGGGTGGCCCCACCAGCCAACTCAACAGGCAAATGGTGTCGTTGGGGGTGGTGGTAGTTTGGGTTGGGCAAAGCCTGTAAAGAGAATGAGAACAGATACTGGTAAAAGGAGGCCAAGCCATTTGTGATTTAATAACAGTATTGTAAATACAATGAGAAGGTCTCGCTATTAATTCCAGGTGTAAGTTAGTGGCTCGTCTGACCTGTACAAGTGAAAGTTGGTTATAATGTTAATACAATTGTAGTTCTTCAGTTATTGTCTCTCTCTCATTGAAACACTTCTAAAATTAGATTTTGAATTGTGTTCTGGTTTTTTGGGGGGGGGGGGGAGTGGTGATCATGGCCTAGTGTTTTGGAGTTTGGAAGATAATGGTTGAAGCTAATTCTCAGGAATTAATCAGGGAAATCAATAATATAAATATTTATGTCAACAGAAGCTATACCATATATATTACTGACATTTGGTCTTTTGATTATTATTATTATTTTTTTAAGTATTGCATTTCCTCTTAGCTAGTAAATGCTGAACTGGATCTCCAGATTGGCTTAGGGAGGCCTTGTCTATTGACTCTTCTTTTCTCTGATATTTGTTTGTGTTGCCAGTAAAAGTGTAGATAAATTTGAGTGCCATCAGGCATCTTTATAGAAATTTTGAAGCTTGTTTTCTATTTTCCCTCTAGTCCCATGCATGCTTTTAAGTATCAGTATCATATCGGCATATCATCATAATGGTTTGAGGAATCGGTATTGGATCGGTCGATTCATATTGGTATCAGTATGGATCAAGGATAAAATTGTAAAAAAAATCTATTTAAAAAAAAAAAAGAAGAAAACAGTGGATTTCTTGAAAATCTTATTTTGGAAAAAAAAAAAAAAAAAAGAAGTTCGATCCAAATTGATTCGGGCTGATACTGTTACCGATTTTACTAAATCCCTGATCGTCATAGACTAAGACCAGTACGAATCAACTGTATCAGCTATAAAGTGGCTCAATTTTTAAAATTGCATTCGATATTGGACCAATATGGCCTTATGTCAGTCTATACGTATCGGTATTGTTAAGGGGTACATACATTAAGGGTGGCATTGAAAGGTGAGTAAAACACCAGAAACGGGGACTACCCGAGCTAATGATAGAGCCATAGAGGCAAGAATAGTTTCCTAATTTCCTTGTCATGTGGTTTTACATCAAATTTTGGAAATGTTGCAAAATTGAAATCGACCGTTAAGACCTATCGAAACCCTGACTTTTATCTGTTCCATTTTTCCAAGATCCTCTAATAGAAGGGGCGGAAATGACCATCCTACCCGTGTCCGAACACACTGCCCAGGTGGGGTCTACCCCCTTCTATTAAAAAAACTTAGAAAAATGGAACGGATAGGAAATGGAACAATAAAAAATACATCGACCCCCCCCCCCCCCCCAAAAAAAAAGAAGGGGACCAGAACCAGGTTGAACCAATTAAAAAAATCGATAAAAACCTGTTTTTCACTTTTATAAGGAAAACCGAAAAGATACTTACCTGATAACGGACTGCCAAACCACTAAGCCAACCCAATAAGAACCCAAAACCAATCTGAACCACTGTCTGTAATCTCGGTATTGGCTGGATCGGATCAAGATCGCCCAAACTCAGGCAAATATGACACTTTTGTGCCTGTTTTTTTTTGTAAAATATCTGGTTTTTTTTTACCTTTTAACCCTTGTCCGTACAGGTGGATCGGATAGGTCTCAACCGATACAAATCTGATCTAGCCAAAATCAGCCAATCCAATCCGAGATTATGAACATTGATCAAGCTAAATTTCACCTTGACAGTTCAACTTCAATTTGAACTGACCAAAACCAATCCAACCATTTGACACCCCCTCAATCCACACAAAATTTCAGTCCCACCTACACTACCACAAGAAGGCAGTTCACAAAGGTTCGTACTGCTTCCCGATGAGAGCACAGCATATAATGTAGCAAGTATTCTACACCTGTTTAAAACGTTTACATATCGTATACAAATTATCTTCTTTGAGTGGGTACCATTTCAAGTTTCTCGGATTGCAGGAAACACACGGGGCAGATCCTATCCCTCACCAGATAATCCAAACCAGAGTTTTAAAATCAGGATCAGATAGGCTGGATACGCCGATTTCATCAGAATCGGCCAGCCGAGTCCGATCCAGATTGACAAATCCCATTCCAAAATCTAGGTTTTACTGTTGAGGCAACTTTGGGCCGATTCGGACCGACTCTTCACCGACCCAAATCACAATTTCCAGTTTTTAAATACTGACCCACACTTCCCTCCATGTCAAATTCCCAACAACGAATGAAGGATTACAACATGAAGCTTGACTTTATTTACAGTGACAATTAAAACTAATAACAAGAAGAAACTGGACACTTTCTTCCCCAAATAAATAAAACTAGCCACTTAAAGATTAATTTACCCGGAACTATAAATGTCAATGTACAAATACAGCCAGTTAAATGTTTGCATGTCTTTATGCACTAGGGATCAGCATGGCCAGCTACTGCCTCATCACTGGAGTCATACTCATCTTCACTCAGTTCTTCATCACTGGATTTTTCCTCCTCTTTAGCCCCAATATCTTCAGGTTTGGCATACTTCTCACAATATTCTGGACCATAGATGAGCATGAACAACAGTAAACACACAAATTTTGATAAAAATGGCATCACAGAACCCATAGATTAAATAAAATAGGATTTTGATATATTGTGAGAACACTAGCACAAGGACCTAGCGGGACCTGCATCCAACCAAGGCCTGAGTTTGTGACGCAGATCTGAGGTATTTACAATGCAGGAACCAGGCAGGCTAAGAACAAGTCTACAGCTGTTCAAAACAAGCCTGGTTTTGGAAGTTATCTAGTTCTCTTAAAATCAGAATCGTGGGTCAGCTTTAGGAGTCATTTCTTTCCTTTCCTGTTGAGATCATTATTAGGTCCAATAATATAGGAGGTTGTTTGCAGCCTAACCCACGATTTGTCCAGTTGGTTGAGATTGGCTTCTGCCCTCTAAATTTTGTGTGATTCAGAATAGCTACTGTGAGATGTAACAGCAACCATTCATGAAATGCTAAGGCAAAGGTTTTTGGAATTCCAACCCAGGATCAAGTGGGAAGCTTGATTCATTTCTTCTTTTAGTGTTCTTCTTTTAAATCTTCCATTGGATCAGGTTAATATTCTCAAATTTCTGTTCATGCGCATAGTTCTATTTCTGTTATCTAATTGTTGCAGTCTGCTGGGTGTGTTTTGAGTTCTGAAATTTCAGATCTGAGTTCAATATGGTATTGTTAACTTCTGTTAAAGATCAGTTTTCAAAATCATATTTTAATGCTGATTTCAAAGAATCCTTCTCATCGTAGGATTTCTTGAGATCCTAAGTTTTTGAACTGAGTTTTGAATTCTGGTTTCAGATTAGGCAATTGGACCTATTACTTGGCTGATTCTTATTTTCAAAATCTGCTCTTTATAAAGATTCCTTAGAATCCTATTGATAGTCTAAAAGTCTTCTAATATGGTTTCAAAGCTCTGGTTCTTGACTTGTCTGCGATTCTGATTTCTGTGTGTTTCTGTTACTTAGTGATCCTAAGTGATTAGAAACCCATCAGTTTGAGTGCTGTGAAGACTAGTAGCACCGCCTAATTACAGTTTTAATAGAAATATGTATTGTATAAATGCGGGAGCCTATAACAAAGTTCGATTTCAGTATTGTCTATTCACGGTGAAGGATGTTGTGCGGGGTTCAAATTCCAGACTACCAAACCATTTGCGGGACAGTGAAACGGACACTTGATAAGTATGGTACCAACAAAATCAAATTGAAAGTGCACCAAACTATAAGTAACAGTTTTGGGAGATGATATTGGTATTGTTTCTCATTGAATTTTCATTTTATAATGGCCAGAAAGAAAATAACATGCACACACTAAATACACATTCTTAGAAATAAACATTGTGCTCTTATAACAAGCTTTCCCATCTCGGGAAAACAGGCTCAGAATCTCATTCTACATCGACCTTCTATAAGTAAACTGAAATGGAATCCCAAAATGGCTCAAATATTCTGCAAAACCACCTTCTTACTATAGAGCAAGTTCCAGTCCAAGAGCCCCCTGCTGACGAGGAGGGTAATACTTACCCTTGTTTGTTTGTAAAGATAAAAAAAAAAATCACATAGAGGGATATGGAATTGGTGCGGACAGGGAGACAATGCACATTAATAACACGGACTGTAATCAAATAAGATGGCAGGTCTGGTTTGCCATGTCAGCATTCCACATGGCCCAAAATCGCCTGTTAAAGACTCTGAAGCACTGAATACAAAAGTCAAAGTAGTCTCAGTAAACACACATATTGCATAACTGGTGTTATTAGTATACACATCCCACAAAGCAGGGAATGAAATGGAGCTGGCCAGGTGGGTTGCCCTCTGATTTCTACATAAGTGTAATTTTAAATGTTGCTCTGTTTCTGATCTTTACATAGACTTCATGTCAGATGTTGCAAGTCTCATATAATTTCATACCAGAAGCCTCCAGCTGATTATATAAAGCTCTTCACCTTCAGAAAAGGAATTCAGAAAGGTACCTCGCCTAAGGTACTACCAGGATTTTTTGGTTATCAAAAGGGATAAAGGCACGAGACTCCCACCACTGCAGGGTCTAGGGAGGGATGTACACAACCTTACCCCTGCTTTCGCAAAGAGGCTGTTTCCAGACTCGAACCTGTGACCACTTGATTATCTAAAGGGATTTTCTTTGGGCATACCCAGTGCATGAGGATCCCGCCACTGCGGGGCCTGGGGAGGTATGAAAGGGGTAAATAAAGAAATAGGCTTCAAACTTTCAATAACACCAGTTGTGCAAATAGATACCTCCTCTAACTGTTTTGGTCCCTTCCCCTAAATAAACAAAGGGGAAAACTCAGATTGCTAGCAGATCAAAAGAGTATAGGAGATAAGAACCATATTAGATTTATTTATTTAGACGAAACATTAGACATATTTTAATAAAAGTGGAATGACACAGCCAGTAGTTCGGAGGTCATACAGTTAAAATATGTCTAATGACAAACCAAAAAGGGGATAATTTAGCAAATTTCCTTAATCAACTATCATGTAATTTAATCTGGACAGAGTAAGAATTGCATAATATCATTAGACATGGGGGCTAGACTCAACAAGTTTTTCAAGTCCATGAGTAAGTTTAAGATTTTCCTAAGAAATTACCGCACATAAAAATTTCTATGGAGATAATGCATAAAATAATGGTTTACCATCTACGTACTTAATTATACTGCACAAACAGCACAGAATGAGACAACGGGTTTATAGTCCCAGCCTCTCATGTTCAGAAGAACCAATCACCATATCTGGTCTTATGCAGAACTGATCATTGTAATGATCCTAAATGACTACACATTCTCCATTTATATAGCAAAACATGGATCTGAATCAAGCTTACGGTACTAGGCATTATTCAGATTTTGCTACTCTTGGTGGAAAAACCACACATTGACATTTAAGAGAAAGGAAAATGGAACCAAATTCCCACATCGAACAATTAATACAAACATTAAGTCCAACATGATCATATTACAAAGGAATTAAAATTACAATCAATATCTGTAAGTAAAATATCTTTATGATGAGTAAAGAGGTTAGTGGACAATTTTGTATAGATGCCAGCAAACTATGCATAGTTAATGCTTCATCCAGTTCACAGGAACTTAGCACTTTAGCAGTATACATAAGCAGCATAAATGAACCATTGAGAAGGATTTGGTACCTTTCACTCTTTGTTCATAAGCAGCTCGATCACGCATCATCATAGCAGCAGCCTCTCCATTCAATGGGTCCGATGGGTTGGGATACAATAGAAGTTGTGGAAGGAACACTTCAAATACATTTACCAGATCTGTGAAACATGGAAGTCAACATCTGGAAACAATCAAACAAAACAATAAAGCTGAAAAATAGCATGAGTTCAAAGTACACGTTGCAGCATTATTAAAGCTGACAATATTACAAATGGATAATTGAATCGTAGAATAAGCTATTTTACCAAACATGGGGCTCCAGGTCTGATTGATTACGTCCAAGCAAACCGACCCTGACCTGATATTTAGAACTCATCAAGATGATAAGTTGTACAAAAACCAGTGAACATTAAATTAGCATATTTCTTAAGCTACACAGGAGTACTTAATAAACATAAAACAATGCCACTCATAGTAGCTAAGAAAAAACTTACATTTCATCAATATTTGGGTGGTATATCTTATTAACGAACCCAATTGACGGTGACTTATAAGGATAAGCATCTGGTAACTCCACCCTAATCCTCCACACACCACCATGGTAAGGACCTATCATAAACCACTAGACAATAAAGATAAAAAAAACACCCCCAAAATAAAACCTTTCTTTTGGAACTAACATTTCAATTTGCAATGTACAAGTAGATACAGGAAGCAATTGTGATGTACAAAAAAATAATGTGATATTGAGACATTAAGGGGAAATGGAACAGCTAATAGGAAATTCATGAATGAAAAAACAAATCTGTTCTGTTTTAGACTTTTGTTGTAAACTGATAGGTCTGGAGAACAAAAAGGAAGCCCAATGAGAGTTTGAACTTTCTTCTTCATAACAGTACAGAAGCAATACAGAGCTTTCACCATTTTGATGGTCAAAAAGATGGAATCAAACAATTCAGAATTAAGTTCCGACATCAAACAGTACTAAAAGGGAAGTAGAAACATTTACGGTAATAAAAAGGGAACGAATAGAACAGATATCGCCAAATACTGTCTTCTGAACATGGTCAACAAGATTGAAACAAAACCAGTAACACACAAAAAGATATACATAAAACCCCAACTTTAAAAAAAAAAAAAAAAGGCACGATTTAATCACTTCAAGAAGAATAAAAATCCAGAAACAAAGAGAACAAAAATATAAGGAAAGTAGAGATATACTGTCATTCGGTCCATGAAAATCTACATAAAACTCTTGCATGCCATCATTGATCATCTCCACCTTGTAATCGCTCATCATCCTAAGATGAAGAAAATAAGCCAAAATAAAGTAAAAATCATCTAAAAAAGTGGAGGAAATTTCAAAGAAAAAAAAAAAGGGATAGTCGAAGAATTTACAGTTTCATCAGGTCCATCTCTCGGCGTTTGCTTGGGGAAGACATGATTTTATTTCTGCTTTGGTAACAAGTTTGCGGCTTCAGAATTCAGTGACAGATGAACTCTCGCTGGTTGGAAGAAGAGTTGAAGAGACGAGTTCTTCACAACTACGACAACAGCTTAAAAGCGGTCTCCAGAGGACAAAGAGAGAAACTTATAACCAGTGATGAGGATATGCGTTATTAATTTTAAAATGGAATAAAAATTGAAATTAGGAGTAATTATTGATAATTAACATGGTTTAAAGAAATAGATAAAGAAAAGGGCAAATAGGGTAACCTGGTGATACCTAGACGATCGTGTAGGTGATAATTAATATACAAATGAACGACGCGGGAATCGTTGGAGTTGAGATGCTTTAAGAAGGCTCCACGCGTCTCCCGCGTTCCGTTACGTCACTACTCTTTCCGTTCTTCAAGGACCATGGAATCATTATCCTCCTGGGAGTGAGAGCCACCCAACGTAGGGATAGCCCTACACTAGTGCTGTGTTTGGTGTGCATTCTTAGAATGTATTCTAGGTCCTTTTCATGTTCTATGTGTGTCAAAAGTTTGCCTGAATCGAATGAAGAATGAGCATCAATGAAACCCCTTAAGTCCAATAAAATCAGCTTAAACCCCGGGTTGAGTTATGAGGACTCAAGGTTGGGTTAGGGTATTAAAAAACCTAGTCCAACCCGATCCTGTTTCACCCCTATTAAGAATACTAGAATGGAGCAGGTTTTAAAAACCCGAAATCAAGACCAGATCAGTTTTGATCAATTGTAATGCGGGTCAAGTTAGAACCGATCAAAATGAGACACATGTGATTGAGGATTAGTTTATTTCATATTTAATTGACAATTAGACTTTTTTTTGGGGTTAAAAAACTTAGTCTAATCTCAAAATTTTAAATATTTTCATTCAATAGATAATTTATTATTTATTTTTTTTCATAAATCAATAGATAATTAGATACTAAATAAAAATTGAAAAATGTAAACAATAAGTAGTAAAGCATAAGGCCTCAACCCTAGCCCAACTCCACCTTGACCCAAGACCTGAAAATTTCAACCCTAACCCCGACCTTCAAAGTTGAAAATCCAGCCAGGTCCTGTTCGGACGACAGGACCAAACTTACACCCCTAATTCTCACCACCAATCAACCATTGATAAATGCTGGTCTGCTTAGTTTAGGATTGCGGTGTTGATTAGGTTGGTGGTTGTCACTGTCACGTAGGATGATGGGCCGATGGGCTCCACCAAGTTTTAGAAAGTTATATGACCACCACCACTCTTTCACACACAGCGTGGGCTAAAGGAAAGGCGTTTGTCATGAATCATGATCTCATGGAAACCATGGTGGTGAGTGTTGACATTGTGACACCCCTCAGTCCCTCACCCTCGGTCCTTCATTACCGTTGGAGTGGAATAAATACTGGTCCCCACAATGACGCTTAGACCATTCCATCGTTCTTGGAAGTATCAGCATAGCCTCACCACACAATCATGGTTTTAGTGCACGGTATCGAAACGAGTATCGACAACACACCAAACTGATAAAATACCAATATGGTATCGCTTTGGATCGACTGTATTGAACAAAAGTACCCTTAAATTTCCTTTAAAAAATGAGTTTTTTGACTATTTTACCCCTTCTTCATACCGTGCTATTGATACGGTATCGGTATAATATCGGTATCAATGACTAGAAAAACCGATATATATCGCTCGATACGGGCGATATGATACCGATACTTAGAACCATGCACATAGCACTATACTTATTTTTAGGGGAACAAGTTCTCTGAGCTGAGTATCTTGAAATCTCTGTGTCTATCTATCTTTCTCAGACGAAATGATTTCCATACCTCTTATGTATGATATCATTTTATCATATCTTATTGGTACATTCTTTTACGTTGTTTGTTAGAAAACTTTTTTTTCAATTTAATTTTTAAAATTTAGGCATAAGTTTCTCACGTTACCAGTGCATGTGAAGAATCTTTCATATCACATCAATAAACGTATAGGAATCGATATCATCAATGGAGGGCTCACATGGTTAGGGAAGAAAGAAAATATCAGGAGACAGAGTGTTAGTTTTGTGATAAAGAGTCCTTTTCCCTTAAAATTTAAGATGCAACAGATGCCACGAGTAGGTAAAGAGTGATATGCATGAAAGGCTTACAAAAATAGCAGTAAACCTGATTTGATATGATTTCTATTTCAATTTCATGGAATGATTTTTTTTTCAAAAGTTGTTTGGTTAGATTTTATACCTTATTTCAATGAAATAGAAATCAAATGAAATAGAAATTTTGAAATAGTTGAGGAGTTATTTCAATTTTGAAATTGAGATTGATTTTACTCTGATTAATTTGATAGGCAAAACAATAATTTCATGTTAAAAATATAATGCTACCAATCTTCTCTTAATGGTCACCCCACCACCCCCTTTCGTCTGATTGAAATATCTCAAATTGATTTCAATTTATTAACCAAAATTTTATTTGTTGACTATTTCAAGAAATTATGAAATTGAAATTGCAATCACCTATTCATGCTTTCGAAACAGTTTGATTTCCCTTTATTTATTAAGATTAAATGCTTATCGTTTGGGAAAGTGTGTTCGCAAACAGGACTAAACATCTAGACTTTGTGGAATGTATTCTAGGTGATAACACATTCTAAGAAACGATACCAAACATAGCTTTAGCCTTCCACCCATAATCTTAAACATATCACATTATGACCCATTATTTATTTATTTTGAGTATTTTTGTCATCTCATCTTCTCAGGCTCAATATTTTGTGGGTCCTGAGCTACCCTACTCCTAAGATCTTAACTCTAAATCGTGATTAAAGAAAATGAACCATAAAGCTACATTTTGAAAGCCTTTGAATCATATAGTGAACATTTCAAAAATAAGGCTACGTTTGGTATACGCAGCATTAGTGTTTCTCAAGCTCTTCAGACCCACATGTAAACATACTGAAAAATAAAGATCCGATCCGGCCAGAAAATCAAAAAGGTGAAAATTAATTTTAAATCTTCAAATGGAAAGTTAACCATTTGGACCAGTCAGGTAGGGAAGTGCTCAGTAAAAGAGTACCGCAGCTGCTTGCCCACTCTGTTCTATGGCGACCTCTAAACCTATCTGAAACATAATTGTTAGCGCAGTTGGTTGTACCTTTGCCGGTGGGTGGTACAGGTCCCTGGGGTTATGGGATCTACTTTTACCTTTGCCGGTGGGTAGTAGAGGTCCTACTGTCCTAGGGGCTATGGGTTTGTCTTTTCCTACGTCACCTGGAAGTGTGGTTGGAGGTTTTAACTTTCGGCGTTATGTGTTGAATAAAACGAAGGAGAATGTTTTTTGTGCCGCAGCGCTAATTGTGCCCAGGTATATGGACTTATCACTATTCAGGGGGGGCATGGTAGTCATTGCATCCATCCCCATGTGCCTGGGCACAGCCTGTGGCCTGTGCTGTGGCATAAGGACCCATAAAATGAAGATGATTCACACAGGATTGTGCAAAATGACCACCCAACCCCCTGAAATGAAAAATTCTACGCCATGTTGAAACCCTTGCACACGTTCTCATTAGCCCCCACACTTATGCAAGTTTTGGAGGATATAAGGTGATTCCCCTCTTAAGAATTGGAAGGAAATTGGCATTGGTTCCATGAGATACTTTTTTTAGAAACAAAGAGAACTGAATTTGTTGACTTGGGGTTGGGGTTGGGGTTTGTAGATCAAGACCCCAAAATGAAGCACTTTGGATTAAGATAGGATGGAAAATCCTGACATGGTAATCTCTTTTTAGCTTCCACCCTTACCTCTGTATTATATTGCGGGAAAGCTATCTATAAAGAATTCCTTTCCCTTAAATCTTTTTTGGTTTGCAAAAAAGGTGGGTTTAGGTTACCTATAAATATACTGGAGGAATGGAGGATCCTTGGATCCTCTCACTCCCAGTTTTTAGTATTTTTAATACAGTAACACCTAATTCAGGTTATTTTTGAATTTCTGATTTAATTCGCCATTCTGGAGGCCATAAATGTTGGAATTTTGCATTTTTTTTACCAGTTATTTCCACTTGAGATTGTTAATGATCTTTCCCTTTAAGTCTCGGAGGATATCTAGTTATATTCACTTGAGATTTTTTAGTGAAAGCAATTTTGTTTGCTGGGAAATAGATCCCCAAGATGCGGAAGTTGGAACGCAACATAACAAACAATGATGTTCAAACTGACATTCTCTCTAAAAAATGGCATTTTTAATGCACGAGACTGCAGGAGTCTAGGGAGGATCATAATGTACACAGTTTTATCCCCTACTTCATGAAGAGGTAGTTTCTTGACTCGAACCCACGACCATTTGGTCACACGGAGTGATTGACATTCTTTCTCTTCATACAAAATGTGAATCCCTATGGAACGGATCTGTTTCCCACCCTCATTGATGTGATTTTCCACCAATAAATAAGAATTGTAGACCCGTCTAGGAAATAAGAATTGTAGACCCGTCTAGCAAGCATTCCACCGAGCAAAATTGGGCCTTCACTTCCCCTCCAAGATACTTTAAAGAAGATTATGTGATCATCTAGTGGTGCATAAAATACTTGTCCCTTCCTCTTTGCTCTTCTTTCTCTGATACTTCCTCTAATCCTTTCACTTTCCCAAGACTATTTTTCAATCCCTGCTAGCCAGAGTTTTAAAACTCCGAAAAGTTCGGCGGATCGGCAGAATGGACAGAGTTAGACAGAATTCGGACGAGTTCAGTCCATTCCAACCGAGTCTAACCAATTTCATGATCAATTTTGAGACGAATAAAATCAAAATCGATAGAAACCGATCCTGTACCGATTCTAAACCTTACTACTAGCCGAGCAATCGATACATTCATCCCATCAACCATGAAGCTAATAAATCAAAACCCAGAATAAGAATCAAATACAGAATAAACAAGAAAATGTTTAATAATTCGTCTCTCTCTAAGTTATCATCCAAAGATGCTGCGTTTTCCACAAGGAGAAAAGCAAAAGGCTCTTTTTCTTGGCATTTTTATAGAATAAGAGCATGTTCTCTAGCCAAGTTGGTCTATTACCCTATTACAATTATGGGTAATAGATCGTTGTGGTCTATTATCCAATTACAATTATGGGCAAGAGATTGTTGTCTGACTATCTGGTCATGTAGCATCTGCACCGACATGGGTGCCAATGAGTTGACACACAAGGACATCAACATAGATGTAATTTTTTATTACATGGGAGTAGAGTGGTACTTTCATGTGCTCCTATATATGAGGGAAGGGTAGGAACCATGCGACCTGTTAGTGTTCTTTTTAATTCCCTACAATTATAATGTTTTGTGTGGCCTAACTTTCATCAGTTCAAGAAAGAGACAGAGAGAGAGAGATTCCCTACAATTATTATTGTGTGTGTGGCCTAGCTTTCATCAGTTGTGTGTGCCAATTTGCTTCTTTTGGTTGACAATATTCTGATTGAATGCAAATGCTAGCACAGCAGCTACCCCCTCACCCCACCCAACCACTCAAAGCACAAAAAAAAGGGAGGGCCTAGTTAGTAGAGAAAACATGCATTTGAAATCCCATTGGTTCCACTTAGTAGAGAAAAGGTGGCTAATTTCACTTGCATCATATGGATGCTCAATACACATTAAACATAACAAAAGTTATCTTTGAGAGGAGGGATTCATGGGATCCACCTCAAATCCAGGGTTTGAAAAATCGAATTGAATCAGCTGACTGGAATAGAATCGGCCGAGGCCAATCCCAATTTCGATTGATCTGAATCAGACCGATCTGGAGGATTAGAATCGATTAGGACTGATCTAGATCTCATTTTCTGTTTTTTAAACCATGTCTCCGTCTAAATCCAGTAAATAAATTAGACTGATTTTTTAGGACTAAGTTTCCCTCCACCCATAGAGGACGGTTCACCCACCATCCTAGGGTTTACAAATCCCCCCCCCCTAGGGTATTAATATGTTCCAAAATACTCTCTCAATACCCTCTCCCGCCCCATAATGGGATCCCATTCACTGGGAAACTCCTTCCAATTTTTCAAGATGAATAGATTTTGTTTAACTCAAAAGAATAATGAAAATTTTCTTTCACCTATGGTGATGGATTTATTGACAAAAATACCATCATAATTTATTTATTCCCCTACTTCACAAATGCCTTAAATGACCTTCATTGTTCCAAGAGTCCCATCCATGAGCAATGATTCCAATCGGTGAAAGGACTCCTCCTTCACCATGGGTGAAAGAAAACTCGATCCTAAAAGAGAGGATGCACATGCAAACAAGCAATATACAAAACAAATCTTTCAAAAAAGGGGTTCAAATCAAAATCTTCACTTCCTCTTTTAAATAATCTAAGGCTATTAAATAAGGGATTAGGGCCCTAATGGCACCAACCTTACCCTCAAAGTGTTGAAAGACATTCACCCAATTTAAAGTAAAAGTTGTTTAATGGAGGAAAGATGATGTTAGATACAAATCAATGAAATCATGCTTATACAAGAAATTCAAAGAGGACAAGACAAGCATTTTGTAGCTATAGTTAGTTAATTGATGACAGATAGAGAAAAAGAAAAGAAAGACAAAAAAATAAAATAGGAAACCCAACAAATCCTATTGTCCTCTCCTTTGACAAGAGGTAGCCGAAAGTGGATTCTTTGGGTGCATTTCCATGTAAGAAATTAAAGCCCTCATGCCACTCACTGAATCTAGATTCTAGATCTAAGTCACCTATCATAATAAACATAAACAATAAGAGAAAACAAGAAAATGAAGAAAAGAAAGCAATGAAATTCAAATTGGATTGGAATTCTGATTTCTGATTGAATCCTTCCTAAAATTAGAGGAAATGAACACAACAAAAAACCTTTCAGACTTTCACCCTTTTGAGTTTTTTATTTTTTATTTTTTATGAAACAACAGCAAAGTGAAGTGTAATTACACAAATCACACATCAATCCCAAAAGATTAACCGACCTTTGGAACCGTGGAATGTTCACCCTTTTGAGTTTTAAGAAACATGGCTGGGTGGCTTGCTGGTTGTGGATTTGTTTTTCCTCATGAGGTTGTAAATCATTAGAAGCTTAAAACCCAGAAAGGACTAGGACTGGGACTGGGAGAGACAATCTCATTCATGATCACATGAAGGATCAAAGCCTCAAACAGCCAACAAGGAGGGAATTTAAGCAACCTAACCAGTCCCATGCCGAACCGAGTAAGAATGAAACCGAACCAATTTTTTGAATTAATTTATCGGTCTCCTTTCAATCCAACTAACTCGACAGATTGACAGATTAACAACCAATTTAGGACCGATAACTGACCAACTGATTATTAACGGGGCTCGATCATGGCTTTGAGGACCGATTACAGAATTGGTTGGATTTCAATGCTAACCCTCAAATGTGTAGTAGGATGGATTAAGACAAGACCAAAACCGACCGAACCAACCAGTTTGACATCCCTATTTAAGGAATTTCATCACTTGCTTGTCCACTTCTTGTTAGTACTTAGTAGTTAGTACTTACTTGTTAGATAGAGTCTCCTCTATTAAATTCATCTGTTATTAGGTCAAGTTGGCTTGCATCTATTTGCACTCTTGATTGTGGACACTCATGCAATAGGTCAAGCCTCCCAGGGGTCTGGTTAGGTTTTCTTCCTAAATTTAGATGGCCCAGCTTAGCATCTCACATGCCCCAGTCACACTCTTTAAGGGCGGCTATTTAAGCTTACCAGACACCTTGAGTTGCGTAGTTGGACGTCGGCTGGTCATGAATGAATACATGGGTTCCACGCATGGTTTTAATGCACGGTATCGGAACGAGTATTGGCGACCTGTAAAACTGATACGATCTGGGATCAGTTGTATCGGACAAAAATATCCCTGAATTTCTTCAAAAAACGAATTTTCTGATCATTTTACCCCTTATCCATACCGTGCTATCAATACGGTATCATTATCGACGACTAGTAAAACCGATATGTATCGCCCGATACGGACAATACGATAACGATACTTAGAACCATGGTTCCACCAGTTAACCTTATTATCAAGTTAAGCATTCTTGACCTTTCCACCTTTCCAGGGGGTGTGGCGGTTTTTTCACATCGGGCTGTCTGTGTCTGTGTCTAGGCGCAGGTACACACCCACTAACATCACCGAATTTTCCTCTTTTTTTTTTTTTTACAAAAAATCTCACATGCAAGAATAGCACAGTATTTGCAGCGTATATTATAGTATTTGCAGCATATATCCAAGTATTGAAGAAAAAAACACCATAAAAAATAAATTAATTAAAAGGAAGAACAGCCAACCCAGATTGCACTTTCCAACCGTTGAAACTCTAATCACGCACGGTGGTTGTGTAGATCTTCAAATCAGAGGTATCAAAAATCAGCTCAATCCGAAGTAGGACAAAGGCGATCCAATGTTCTAAGGTTCGAATGAGAAAGAAACTCTAGGTCCACAGGTTCTATAGGGTATCCGGTCGGATTGACAGCTCCAAGAACAAATCCAATTCCCAGTTTGTTATCGATATTGGGTCGATACTTATAAACTGAAATGGAATTTTTATCGTCTCAAATGCAAGTGTGCACCTTTAAATTGCATCTGATGATGATCACTGCACTTGAGAGGATAAAAATCCATAAACATGTTCTTGACCAGCGTCGAATGCACTTTAAATGTGCACCACACTTGAAAGGATGAAAATCCACTGAAATCTCCAATACAATTCCAATGCTTAGAACTATGATATAGGCCAAGGCTTAAGTGCACTATAAAACAACACTTTTTTTTTTTTTTAATCAAAACAACTGATACATATCGGTATTGGTTACGGCCAATATCAATACAACCAAACCGATACCAAAAACCATGATATAGGCACCGTCGCCTATTGCAATGTTAGCAGGGTTCCCTCATCATCCAATCAGTGAATTAAAATGATCTCATTTAGGATCATTCCTACATTAAAAAGAAATGGGGAAAAGAACATAAACCAGTCAGGTGATTAGCACGGTTCCCGTGCCTTGACACAACCAATGCCTTTGTGTGCAAAAGGACCATTCAACCCCCCAGTGAAATTAAAAAATCACATCCAAACTAATGCTTTAATAAACTTTCATTAGCCACTATGCTGGTGTAGGGGCTACATGACCAGTTAGCGTTCTCTTGCCCTAAAAAAGTAAAGGGGAGAGGAAGAGTACGCAGCATGCTTGCCCAACCGTTTCCCAAAAATAAAATATAAATGGGAAAATAAAAGCCACTCAGCCAACAAACCCAACCCAACTCCCCAGCCTCTCCCTAACCCAAAAACAAAAGAAAATGAAAAGTAATAAAGAGAAGGAAGAAGTATAAATCCTCTTATGCTCAAGGGCATAAACCAATGGAGAAAACAATCTCTCTAAGCCACTTGGAAAAAAAAGAAGAAAAAAATTCAAGAAAGCATCATCTACCTAAATCTGCAAATTACCATGTTTCTACTCTCTATCTCTCTTTCTTTCTTTCTATCTCTGTTTGTGTGTGTGTGTGTGTTTTTGGCATATTCTTCAAGTTTGAGTTAGCCTTGCTTTACCAAGCAAAGATTTAAATAGATAAAATGCAATCCCAGGATACCTCTTTGGTCTCGGTACTAGATGATGCTTCACCCACCAGAGTGAAACAGCATATCATGAAAACATATACTGCGAGAGTAAGAAATAACTGGCTTGTGTCTCATGCTTCAATTTCGAGAAATTCCACAAACTTCTGCATCATGCACCACCAAGAACCAACTCACAGCATTTTGCTCCAGCATGGGTGTTATCATCTGTCCAAAATTGTTTCACCCATAAAACTACAAAGATCTTTAGCCCATCAGCAATCCAATTTTCAGAGGTTGTGATTGATGCTGTACCAGGGAATTGGAAGAAAAAAACCCCGTCTTAATTTCCATTGAAAATCATTGATTGATTATTTCCACTGAAAATTGTTGACTGATAAAGAACCACAGAGCACTTCTGAGCAGAATCTAGATTTCCAATCCACCTAGGGGTGTTCTTCCAAATCAATACACTGCTCATTTTGAACACAGACAACAGGGTTGGAGTCTGCAACCTTTACCGCTTCATGCCCAAAACCATTACTCACAGATCCAAACTCTGATTCATCATCATCACTGTCAATACTTTTTGGAGTCGCACGATTCTGGTAACTACGGCGCCGAAGAAGAAATACATTGAAGTAATAGCTCACCAAGTCTTTCCTCCTCTTGTTTGGAAAGCATTTGAAAATTGGGTCCCAGAAACTCCTGTCCAGAGATGGAGGATTTAATCTTACTACAGCCTTGAACCTCTTTTCTTCTTCCTCCGTCCATGAAAGTGAAACCTCTTCACCCATATAATTAAATTTCCAAATATGGAACGCAGATCCTAGTTCAATCTTCAGTCTCATCCTTTTCTCGGCAATGTGAAATCTGACACATTCAACTGAACCTGGAAGTCGGCAATCACAAGAATCTTGTCTACCCTTTCCAATAGGATCGCTTTCAATGAGTGTATAATATTGACCTGTTTCCAGTGGCCAAACCTGTGTCCCTAACCATTTAGAGTCACTTTCTAAAGGAACACCAGTCCAATTTGGCACTTGAGCTTGACAAAGTGGACCTACAGCAACATGTTGTCGGAGGTGATCATCGCCAAAGACACCAATTCTAATGGGAGTTGAAGAATCAGCAGACACATGTGATTTTCTGTTGTAATTTTCCAGCACTGCAACGCAAGAAGGAAGGTTCATTTTTGGATTACTTTGAGTGGCAGAAGATGACTGGGAAGGGGCAGGTGAGAGAGAATTTTTCAAAATGATTCTCTGGCTGCACCTCAATCTTTCTGTTGACTGATGATTGCTGGCAATCGGATCCTCGTACATGGACGGATGCACCTTTTGCTTTTTCTGCAAGTTTTGAACACAATATTAGAAGAGAGGACACTTTTGCCTCAAGGAAAATCAAGCACATCTACAACACAATATTCCGCAAGTAACTGAAGGTAAGATCATCATGGAAAATATGGAGAATCTTGACAGAGTGAGGCTGGATTAGAAAGTAACTTTGTTTCCCAAAACAGACGGACAAGTCACTCGACTAGCTCCCTGACAATCTGATCAGGCTGATCATCTTAAAAATGACGATAAATCTGACTAAAGATTATACGGTGACTTGGTTAAGAACGACTTGGACCAAAACAAACTAGTACAAGTCCATGAGTTCTCTTATAATCTTGATCAGACAATTGGAAGTCAAAATATTATGGAAAACACCACCAAGTCTGGTATGGCATAAGGTAATAAAAATCCAAGGACTGCAGTAACAGTAGTTTTATTTCCCTTGGAAGGCTGATATGGGAAAAATTCACCATCCACCTAAAAAGGATCCTCAGGACTAGGCACAGAAAATTAAAGCCATCGAATTTCTGAATTTAAACCCTTAAGTTGGAGTGCCATAAGGATGACAGAGGGAGGGGGGGGGGGGGGATGTGAAGTCCATGTTTTGGCAGCCCCCTAAGCTGGCTATGGATAAAATTATAAACAAGAAGAGGCATCTGTGTTCCAGGGATATGTCCAAATGGGTGTTACAGCCCTTGCACATATACCTTGTTTGTGGTTTCTTGCACACACAAAATAGAAGTTTAACAGAAACAGTTAAACTTTTCATTAAGAAGCCATTTTATGACAAAAATAACAATAGATTTATGTTTTCTTTTGTCCCTAACTTACAAGATACATCCCGTCATGTATAAACATTAAAAATGCTCCATTAGAATCCTCGGTACATAATATCAATTGGGAATATCATAAGAAAAGAGCATTTGAAACCAGATTTTTTTTAATATATTGTATATGTTGCTACCTCAGTACATTATAAATTCTGTAGAGCATGGTAGCCTTGATAGGCATAAGTTTCTCATGACAAAATATGAATCCAGGCGCCCCTTGCTGGACGAAGCCTTGGGTTGCCTAGGCACCTTCTTGGTGTCCCCTTGGCGTCCGGACCCCACTCCAACACTTTGGGTCACCTAGTCACCGTGACAACTATGACAAAATCAGATATGTTTTCATCATACTAGGTGAGCCAAGGCCAAGGTGCCTTGGCACATACACATTGGCAAGACCAAGGGCCCAAGGTGGGCATCACATTACAGGTGTATTTGCCATATTTCATGTATTTTCCCTTATCTCAGGCATGTTTTCAATATTGCATGCATATTTCCTTCATCATCTGGTAATGGGTGCCTCAAAACATGAGGCAACTGGTTGCCTTAACATCAAGGCATGTGGTACCTTGACAACTATGAATAGAGAACAGTTGAATGGGAAAGCTAATTAGGAAACATGTGCCACATCCATTATAGAGAAATACTAGACATGGAGGTGAACAGGAAATTCACCATCCCCGATAAAACATGCAATGAAAAAGCCACAGACATATAGTGAAAAAAAATTAAATAAATATAAATATCATACACGGAAGAGCTAAGTCAAAAAAATTTTATTCCAATCATAAAGTAGTCCAACCTTAACAAGGAACCTACGGAAGCACAAACAGCAGATAATAGAGATTCAACAAGACCCTTTCAAGACTCTCCATACCAATGATGTCCTTACAATCTGAAAAGTGAACAATCTAAAAACTATGAAGATTAAAACTTAATGGATGATATTTCTTTGGTCACACAGTGCGGTTCTGTATGACGCATAGAACATGGGGGTCTGTGGAACCATTGGTGGCCTCAGTTTTAGTAACAATAATCAAATCAAATATCTGATCTTAGAAGTACAAAATCAAATTGAAATAACCATACCTAGGTTTGACCCAGTTACAGGTCTAAGTGCATTTTGTTCAGTCACGAAACTCTAGCACAACAAATGACTTGTTCCTCAGTATCTCCCTCCTTGTGGTTTTAAGACCAAGATAAGAGGGGGAGCGGGAAGGGGGGTTGTTTGCATGTCCTTGCAACAGGTGCACACTAATCACTCTATTTTGCTACTTTCTTTTTCCTTCTGGGTGCTATATACTTTTAAGACCTTCAGTTTCCTACATATCACTCCATAGTTATGGCTTTACCTCTAACAAACAACATACACCAACAGACCTCCACTTGATGAGATGCAGGCTAACCGATTCAATGTCACAAATAACCCAGGTGAAAACCCCTATAAATAATTCCTATACTATCAGCATATGGCGTTATCAAATCTAAACAATTCATGATTGCATTCCTATAATAGAAATAGAAAGTTAGTTTAAATCACCTGATCCTAAAGGTGAATCCCTTAAGATAAGAACCCCATAGTTTTTTGACACATCTCATGATTTTTGGTTTCAATATCAAAGCCTATGCTTTGAATGTCATGGGTAAAACATTGCAGACCTGTGGTTGTCTCATCGAAAAATGGCGCAAATACAGTGTGTCATTTAGTTCTTGTTTAAGTTCTTTCTTTCACATTTACATGTCTCCTTTTCACCCAGCAACCAGATTTTGTCTCTTAAAAATTTTACTCGAAGCTTCCTCCAATCCAGAAACAACTGCGTGGAGAATGTCATTTATGTGACTCCTTTTCCCTCAACATCCACCAGATTATCTCTCTTACAATTTTGCCCAGAAACAACTGCGTGGAGAATGTACCTTCTTTCTAAGATTTCACTCAATTGTATAGGAACAAAAGATTCATGTTAACCCCAAATGAAATCCAATATGGCATTTCTCAATCTTTAGTCCATCTCAACCCCTCCTTCCCTTTTTTCATGCATCTCCTTCTCTCTTATCAAAAATAGTTGTCAATGCAACCCAAGGTGTTGGAGGGGCGCTTAGGCGACAAGGCTCATGCCTAGGAGCCCTAAGCGTGCATTAATGATATAAGTACTATACCAATGACAATTTTATATAATTATATCTATATGCAATGTAGAAGCCATATCAATGCAATATGATATAGTTTTGCTAATAATGGCCTAATATGAAAAACCAACATATAATAAACAAAACATAGGATATATTGATGCAGGTGCGCACTGCCTTGAACCGACCCAAACCCATTTGTGTATCCAGATGGAGATGAATCATGTCCAGTTTGAGTTTTTGGATCTAGTAGGATTTGAGGAATTTATGTTATTTGGGGAAATAATGTCTTTTAGTTTATTTTAGAAGTTAGCTACGTAGGGTATTTGGTTTCCCAATTGTTCTTAGTTTCCTTATTTGAATAAGTTTCCTAGTTAGAGAGTTGGTCTTTATTTTTAAGTCTTTTATTTCTCCTTATATATGGTGCAATTCCCCATCGTTGAATAGATGTAAAAGATGATTTAAGTTTATTGTGTTTGAGAGCTTGCGTGGCTGTGAGTGTGAGAGTTTCTTCTCCCCCCCCCCCCCTTCTTATGCGATTTCCTCTCCTCCCCTGCAACACTGAGACCCTTCTCAGGTTTTTTTTCCCTTCTTCCCTAACCCCCCCCCCCTTCTTGTATTGACTACTTTTAAGTGATTTGTTTTTTCTACAATTACCCTGCCCCCTTCTTTCTGTGATTCTGTTCTGTTCTATTTTTTCTTTCTCGATTCTTCTTTTAATTCCCTTTTTTATCTTCCCATTATACTCTTCTAATGCCTCTTTATTCCAACTTGTCCTTATTTTAGTCTCAATTCCTAGCTTGCCTACATCTTAGCCTTATTTCGTCCTTCGATGTTCCAATAGCCCTTAGAGATTCTATTTATTTACATCAGAGCCGAACCTGAGGCTACATCATGGACGTTGATCGATACGATTTGCTCCTTGCAATTAGAGATGGTTTCTTTAAACTGCAAGCACACTTCTTGACTTGAAGACAGGTTTTGGGAGCTTGTCGAAAGTAATAACACGTTCTATGATAAGGTGTCAAGCATGATACAATCTTCAGAAGCCGGATCAGATGTGGAATAAAAGGTGGACAACGAAAGTGACAATCAAATTGAAGTGCATGGTCCGATCAAGATTGCAATTGAAGAATTGATCGACGGTCCAATTTTAATTGTGAAATCCCACAATCAGATTCCCATCGAAGATATCTCTTTTGCTGACGACCATCAGAAGATTGTGCCAAATGATCATGAGATGTGCTGGATCATCGCCCCATCAAAGCCGATATTTATGGATGCCAATCGAGTGGTGGCTGATTCTCATTCTACAAAACTTGAGGTTGAGTTTTTCTCAACATTGGGGGAATTGATGCAGGTGCACTGCCTTGGGAACCCAAACCCATTTGGGTATCCAAATGCAGATGAACCGGGTCCACTTCCTGTGCCCTAACATAGGGGCTCACGAAATGAGAATTTTTAAATTGTGATTTTTTGTAAATGAGTAGATAGTTTTTTTTTTTTTGGGTGTTGAGAGGGGCTGGTTTCTTTTAGTGGAGGGCCTGATGTCCGCCATTGCAATTGTACAGCATACTGGACCTGCAGTTTGATTTCTGAGTTTCATCAGTACAGTTATACTTACCTTCTCCTCCCCCCCCCCCCACCCCCAACCCAAAAAATAAATGTGGGACATGTAATTCAGTTTTTTTTTTTTTTTTTGGTTACACAATAGAGCGACTAAGTTGCCTGTGGGTTCACTATTTGGCTTGGTTCCAGTCATCCCTTTGCTATTTGCGGCAGTTATGTCATTGTCAATGATATTTTGCCATTGTGTCTATTTTCTTGCTGCCATTTAGAATACCTTTTAGCTTCTGGTTTTTTTAACCATATCTCAAGTTACAAGTCAATTTAAAAGATCTATTAGGTTTCTCCATTGTTCTTGCTGATTCTGTTGTCACCTGATCAGGTCCTTAAATCCTTTCACGAAATCAACCCATCTCAATCGGACCCCTTTAACAGAAAAAATAAATCTATTTTCTTTTGACTAGTCCATATATTATCCCCTAAAATTGCATTTCCAACTTTCTTACAAGATGCAGATATGAATTTTCACCTACAATCTTTTATCTTTGATTTCTCATCCAGATTATATTCTATTCCAATCTTAATTTTATTCTGTTTACTGTCTTTTGCTTAACCCAACTCTATAAAAATGTGGTTTACGTCAAGATATGATTTTTCACCTACAATCTTTTATCTTTGATTTCTCCTCCAGATTATATTCTATTCCAATTTTAATTTTATTCTGTTTACTGTCTTTTGCTTAACCCAACTCTATAAAAATGTGGTTTACGTCAAAATAGCAGACATAAGCTTAATTGAGTAGGTAGGCTATCTCCTAGGGCCATAAATATAGTACAAGATCTCGGCGAGATCTCGTAAAAATTTCAGTTTCAACAAGTCTCTAGACAAGACGGTAGGCGATACAGGATTTGTGCAAGATCTCAAAATCTCGTCTCTCTTGCTCTGCAATGAAGGAAAAACACCTCCAAGTGAGGGTTTTGGTGCTTTTTTTTTGCCAGATCTCACATCAACTGAAGATTAAAGCTTGGAGATTCAAGATTGAAGCTTGCTTTAACATCAAGAGAGGAAGCTGCATTGCATCTCAAGAACAGTGTTAGGTAAAAAAAATCTAAATGGTAGTACTTGTCAAGAGTTTAATTTGACAACAACAACATGTTGATTTTGATGATCCGGCCCAACACTAGTTCCGGTACTAGCTACTCTCAAACATAATTATCAAGGCGTCGCCTTTGGTGCCATGGCGGGCGCCTAGCCGCCATGCCTGTGTCGCCTTGATTTTTTACCCTCTAAAACGCCATAGACGCCTTCCTGCCTTGATAACTATGCTCTCAAATGGTAGGACTTGATACACACTTACACTTGTATTTGTTTAATCTATGTAACTTTCTAAGTTTCTAACAATTATTAACAAATGAGTGTCCAACAGTTTGATCATATTCATAATCACTATGTATGATTATGAATATGATGCCTAATTGCTTAAATGATTTATGGTTTAATGTTTTTTAATTTCTAACACTTAATTAAGTTGTTTTACGCCTCTACTTTAATTATATGTTCTAAATATCGCGTAGAATAGCCTAGGGTAGAGCTCACCTACGTCGTAGACTACTAACCTAGGGTCCGAAGTCAAAGTAACATTTTGGATGTAAAAACTAACGTTTCCATTGTGTTAAGAAGGCCTAAAATAGGGTGGATATCAAGTTTCAGGACCTATCTTGGCCATATGGCCACCGAAACCCACCACCGAATCAAGACGAGAAAAAATACACCAAGTTGCTGAGATCTCGGTCGAACTCGGTTTCGTGGCCTGGCGAAACTGAGACCTAAAGCCTTGGCCATAATCTGCAGGGTTGGTTGTCAAAACTATCCTAAATCGTTTAACAAACAGGCCTCCACTCAGCTGGGGCAAACTCATAGAACAGTCATACATCAACAATTGGTCATCCGGTGTGTATACAGCCTTAAGACATTCACATTATTGAGTCATATGTGCCCATTTGTACAGAGATATGACATTCATGGGATTCAACCTTTCATTTTGTGAAGAAATAATGCTTACTACTCCCCAAAAGGAGAAGAAGAGGGGTGGGGGGGTCCAGAGAATTTACTGGTGGATCCTCAATGTGATGTATAGATCCCAATCTGAAGGAACACTAATATGGCTTCTTAGCTAGAGTAACATGCCAATACTGTTTTTTGGAAAGAACATAATAATATTCATTCAAGAAGACAACAAAGATCCCTTGTCTAACACAATTCTCTTTATTGTAATAGGTGTGTGGATTGATGTAGAAATTTTATTAGAAAGTTAACAGCTAATGCATCACACTATCTCATCTCTTAGTACATGGATAATTAGTCAGTGGTTCCAAAGCCAAGTTACTCTCACAAGTACATTATTCAAAGGGAAAGTATTATTGTAATCAAAGAAATGATCTAAGAAGTTTTAACCTTATTTTTTTGCCCTTTTAAGATAACACAATTTTTTTTTTCCAATGAGGATAAATCCAGTCGTTTCATACAAATACTGTATTAAATAACTTTTAACTTTTTGAAAACCTTTTATTACCACCGCATTAAATAAATTTTGGGAATAAGACAAGGGACAATTAAAAGAAGATTACAACTTTGGTGACAACAAGTTGCACCCTTATTTAAAATAGATATTGCTATTTTTAGAGGATTCTGGGGTAAAATTATGTTGAAAATTTCCAATACAGATGTGGAACCATACAAAAACTGGATTCCTTGGCTATCTAGGATGTTCAAAAAAGTTTTAAAGACGTTGAAGCTCTTAAACAAATGGAGAAAAGTCACAGTAACTAAATTAACAGATCAATTTCTGCGTCAAAAATACAAATCATCAAGAGAAAAATTAATACAATACACAAGAATATATAAAAATTGGTTTTGTCCCAGATAGCGTGCAACCTTTGCTGTGATGGGAGTTTAGAAGGATGAACTGAAAAGGTGGGACAGATGAGGCAATGTTGAGGTTGAGTAAGAGAAGTTGTAGCTAGAGGGTTCCTGCTACCACCAAAATGAAGATCTTGGCCAGCTGAAAATAAGATGCTGATAGGCTTTGCAGGCACACAAGCTCACCAGGAAACAGAAATGGAGCAGAGCTGCAACACAATGATTATGCATGCCCAACAAAATGTCTTTGATCAGTGGTACCCAGCTTGAATAGTTTTCTTGCTGGAGTTGAAGAGCAAGCATTTATCCCAAGGTGGAGTATTGCTCCAGCAATTGGTCTCCCAGGGCTCCCCTGATTGTACCAATAAGGATTGTTGCCTTAATCCCTTCCATGATAACATCATACATGCCGCATCTAACTAATCTATCTCTGAACCACCAGCATATGACTATGTTTTGGTGGAGAGTTAGAAAAACTATAGCCCTCTAATAAGTGGAAAACATTAGGGGGAGTTGAAAGCTAGAGGCATAACCAACTGGGCAAGCTTATTTCCTAGAGTTTAGCAATGATCATCTTCTACTGTCACCAATCCCAACTCTTTTAACACTCCAGATATGTGCACTGACCACCACCAGCTCTGTCAATGCCACCTGTCAATGGTTGCCATGCAACTTATGTTAATGGGTTATCTAGTCAGCTCTCAGGCTTATTCTAATTGATCCCCAAGCTGCTCTCTCGGTATGCCAATAAAGGCAGATCATGCTCTGCCAGTGCTCATGTGACATGGGACTAAGTTGCTTCATCATGTGACAGAAAGACCACCCAAGGACCTATGCTAAGACTTGCATGAAGACAAATGCTCTGCTAAGAGGCAAGGAAGGCCAATAATCACATGGAGAAGGTAGTGAGAATATAGTTGAAGGCATGTGCAATTTGAAAGAATGTGCCCCACAAGATAATAAAATGGTGACCCAAAATAATAATAAAAAATTCAAGCTAAAATTTGAGTATTTGGCACTTGGCTCGGAGGAGATTGATGCTGCAGAAGAGATATCATTATATTCTAGTACTAATTATTACTAGAACACCTATACAACAAGCATGTATAATGTAGATACAGGAAATCCTATAGAGATGCAACTGAGAATCCTGAGTGGTCATCCAAATACAAACAGACATTATGCCTCACTTCGATAACAAAGAATCTTACCCATGATACGATTAAATAAAGCAATTAAAGAAGAAGAGTGCATATCGTCCAAGTTGTTTAACTTAAAACATTGGCGAGAAAATCAACAGTTATAAGAAGGAAAACCAGGCAGATAGAGAATACACAATCCTAAATCGACAGAATTGGATACCAAGCCAGCCATGCATTGGGTAACTAACTAACCACCATAGTTGTCAAAGCGTCACCAAGGCGACGAAGCGGAATTTTTTTCGGGTTTAGGCGACTATCGCCTTAGTGGTATCAAACCAGATTTGGCCCTTATTTATGCCAAATATCATTTATATAAATCAGTTACTAAAGATATTATCCATAAATATACAAATACCCCCTATTTGAATCCAATTAAAATAGTTAAAAAATAAAATTCCAAAAGGATAAAAAGTCAACCCCCCCCCCCCCAATTCAAGAATAAAACTGGATTTTCAACAGTAGATGAAATTTTCAACTTTCTAATACTGGGGTTTTTTCTCAAATCTAAAAATTCCATAAATCTTAACATGGTAAAACATTGCTAAAAACCAAAAGTGAGATAAATATTCATTTATTGTGATATCTAAAAAAAATATTTTCATTCAAAGCGATTTTAACAGCATTCGTGACACTTAATATGGTTAGACTGGAACATAATTCCTTCAATATAAATCAGATTTTAGCAATCTTGGATTTGTTGGAAAGCTGGTTTTGTGTTCTACCTAATACAAAAAGTCTCATGTAAAAATAAAATCATTTGGGCAATCAAACTTCTTAGAGAACAAGAACATTCCTCCAAATCAAGAGCAATTTGATTACTTATAGATAAGATCATATTTTCTAAGAACAATATAAATTAAATGTGAGACTAGGTATACTAGGACAATGACCAATTCCAAGAACAGTATAAACAAAATGAATGTTTTAACTTGCTTCTTCAGTTTTGATGTCTTCTAGTTCTATGTTGATTTTTTATGACTTGATGTGGCTTAATATTGATTTTTTATAATTTGAAGCGACTTAATGTTGATTTCTTATGACTTGATGTGGCTTAGTGGTGATTTTTGATGACTTGATGTGGTTTAATGTTGATTTTTTATGATATAAGGTATATATTGTAGAACAAAAAGAGGGAAAATAAAAAATAACACTTGGGCGCCTTGGTTGCCTAAGCACTTAAGGCACCCTTCCACTACCTCGGGTCGCCTTGCCGCCTTGACAACTATGGTGAGTACAGCTGAACTCCATGCTTTAAGGAGCAAATGATGGGTTTCTAGGAGCCTAAGGGATTAGGTTCAAAACTCAATTGAGAACCAGAATTGCACGGAAGAAACACAGGACCAGATTCAAAAAAATTAACTATCTAATATTCAACAAGTCAGATTGAAGTGAAACCTTGGTCGAAGTTCTGATTTATGAAGGGGAACAACACCTCAAAAGATGAGTATGATCTGAAGTTACAAGGATATCCTATTAGGAGTAGAATTCTTTAAAAACAGAATTCCAGAAGTGACTATCAGTTATTATGGGACTCAAACCAGCAGTCAAAAGAGTATTAAACACCAACAGATTCAGCAGTAAGATGAGGATATTAAAACTGAAACAGAAAATCAAATCAGATATTAAAGTAGAGTAGAACTAAAAATCCCACTTGAAGTAAGATTCTGAGAAAACATAAAGATCAAATTTTGAAACCGTGGGTGTTTTTAGAATACTAT
The DNA here is from genome assembly GCF_018873765.1 of Telopea speciosissima. Taxonomy (NCBI): domain Eukaryota; kingdom Viridiplantae; phylum Streptophyta; class Magnoliopsida; order Proteales; family Proteaceae; genus Telopea; species Telopea speciosissima. The sequence goes on along the minus strand of NC_057921.1, from coordinate 64,180,494 downwards.
CCGATTGTCAAATTTAAAGTTTGATTTAAAATCTCAGATGTAATCAATGGAGAAACTGAAAACCAGCAAGTATGGTATGCACATGAAACAAAAAAGAAATCAGAAAACACTTACCTGATTTGATGGTGGATAAGAGGAAAAAAAATGATAGAAAGATAAATTGAAATGAACTAAGCATCTCAGCTGGAATCCCGCCCAGGTCGATGCTTGCGCGAGCACTCCCATTGGCCAGCGCAAGCATGCAGGCTCTAGAGGCCTACATAGCGTTCTCTTGCCCATATATAATATAAATATATATATGGCAAAAGATCTTGTGCATGGTCCCGCACAGGACGTTGATGTGGACAAACACGCCATCGAAACAATAATCAAACTCGCTAATAAATTGACCAATAAAAGACTAAAAGCAACTCCTAAACTAACTCAAAACCTCCAGCTGTGTTCGGAATTCCCAAACCAACTAGGACTTGACATAATGAAAGGAAATCAATTCAGAACAAGACTGACTTTATAGATTTCTAATTCAGCTACGACATATAGAAATAATCAAAATAGGAAGAAAAAAAAATTGAAAACGGAACTCTACTTAAATAGATCTCCAATGTAGAGTAGGAATAAGATTCCCAGTGAGACTAGGATTCCTAGAGAAAGTAGGAATCTTTAATTCCTGAAATTGCAAGCTATTCTTCTTCCCCTGACATTGCTATTGATGCCTAGATACTGCATCAGTAAAACGTGCAATTAAGGCCAAAAGAAAGAACAATAACTAACATATACCTGCAAGATGGATTGTTCAACAGTTGAGCAAATCAGCTTTCTCATTAACAGTGATTCTCGAGCCAACACAGCCTGCACCCAGAACTCATTACCTTCGTGAGATTTCCACTCAGACCATTCAGGTATTTTTCCAATGGCAGGATCACAAGGATTTTTGGCAGCCTCAATAACCCAATTCAGCATTCCTGACAATAAACACTCTCGCTCCCTCTTGCGAGAGACGATGTCAGCTCTGCAATCCAACATCTCAACTTCTTTGTCATCTTCAATATAATTCTTGTCATCATCAGCTTGCATTGCACTAGGCACCTCAAGTGTGTAATCTGAGTCTCCAGTAAATGGCAAGCGAAACTCATGCTTCCCTGAATCCATTGCTGGTAAGAGAAACTCACGAGTCCTTGAATCCATAGCTGGCAAGAGAAACTCATTCTTCCCTGAATCCAACTGAACGCGTCCGCCATCTATCTTCATTTGATCAGACAGCTCCGATAACATACCTTCAAACTCGGTCCGTAGCTCGGCGGGTAACACACCTAGTTCTCCACCACTGTCCGATGAACCTTTTCTTAAGCCCTTATCTTTAAATATTCTCTGTAACCATCGATCCAATATATCCAAATACTTGACGTATATCAGTTTCAGAGACGACGCGACTCCCGAGCCAAGGCCGGATTCTTCTGCCACAGAAGACCACAGTTCGTTCTTACACACGCAATCGTATCCGCCCTTATGTCTCACAACCCAGAAGAGTTTAAACAAATCCACACACTGTCCATCTCCAAGCATTGAAGGTAGGGACCGAAGTTCTTGCCCGGTAGATATCTCTTTGAGAAAAACAGTAAGAATGTGATCGAACAAGCATCGAAGCTTATCTTTGCAACCAGAAAGACTTTCATTTACAGAAGCATCAAGACCCAAGCAGAAGCCATTACTCTGAAGGTAACGAACTATTTCAAGGCACTCTAGAACTGACCCATCAGCCAAAATCGACCATCCTGCCATGGATTTCGAATTCAAACCCTAAACAAACACACAATTCGTACTTCACTTTTTCTTTTTGAACGTTTGAAAAATGAACGAACAACAAAAACAAAAAACGATATAAACAAGGCATTTTAAAATATCCAAACCGAAAAAGAAAAAAAACTGAAAGATACCCGATTAATATCTATCAGTGTGTTGGACGGAGATGATGATTTGGCGGGAACCCAGTGATCTAGGGCGCAAGAACTCCTCTGGCCCCTCAGTACCTCTCATTTTTCGTCCCGCGTTTTCTCTCTCATTGTCTCACAAAGTACATAAACACACGCCCTCGCGTCCTCTCTCTCTCTCTCTCTCTCTCTCCGCCCCGTCCTTGGAAAAATGCCAAATTAATGGAGATGGGTTCTTTAATTTTTGAACAGATCAGACCCCCCTTCTTCAAAAAGCTAGTTTTCTTACTGGGAAGATCGCACACAGGACTCGGGAGAGAGAGAGAGAGATAGACACAGACGTACCAGTACTTGGAGGTGACTCTCCTTGCCCATGACTTGCGCTTTCCTTTTCTTTTTCTTTTTTTCCTTTTTTTTTTTTCTGATATTCTTCGATTCGTAGATAACAAAACGGTACAAAATCTATAGATATAAATATGACTATATGAGGACCCAGGAAAAGAAAATTTTAATAACAGCAAATTTTTTTTGGCTGAGTAATTTTAGGGTTTCAATGGGTTTGATGACTTAGATCTATAATTCTCATGGCCTCCTTAAGCTAACCCTAGTTCTTAGGGCTTGGGGAGAACAAAAACTAGAAAAGGTGGGTTTGATAATGGTATGGTTCTCTATTATTTTATATTTTATCTTCTCTTTCTTAAATAATTAAAAATTACGATAATACTCAGTAGTGTTCTCTTAGAAGCAATGAGCATCAGATCAAAGTACACTTTTTTTTGTATTTTGTATGTCGTGGGTTGCCAGGTTCTGGTTTGTTCAAGTTCCTTCAAGGGTTCAAACAAGGATTCAAAACATCGAATCAGAAAACGGATCAGTTTTTCCTTATTGATTTGATTGGAATCAGCCCTAAAACACTCTAGAATTGGTCCTTATTGTAGGGAATTGTACTTGATTTTCCAGTGGATTCAGATTTTCGGATCTGATAGAGAACCATTGCATTCAAATTTGAGATCAACCCAGGACGAATTGAAACCAGAAAGAATAGGTTACCTTAGAACCGCAAACGAAATTCTTCCTTCAGATAATAGTTCTTCCACACTTGAGCAATGATAAGAATTGAACCAATCAATTCTTGAATCCTCAATTCAATTATCACTAAGAAAACTAAGGTTTCAAAAAACCCAAAAACTAGCACCACCACTGCCAAACACTAAAGGGGGGGGGGGGGGAGAGAGAGAAAATAGAGAGCAAGGGGGAGGAAGCTGGAAAATTTAGTCCACCATCCCTCCTCTCATGTGTCTATAAATAGCTGAGCCCATTAGGACTCTTGTGAATCCCAATTGTCAGTTTCCTAAATTGAATATGACACTCTTTGGTGTTGTTTAGAATATGAACAATTTATCTTGCTTCTAAAGTGGAAAGAGGTAGAAACTAAAAGGGATTTAATATTTCTTTTAATGGAAAAAAAGATCTCTACTTGGTGGTGTTTCCTACGCCCACTAGGCATCGTGAGATGACGCCTCTGCCCCCTGGATAGATACCCAAGTGTGCTAACCCATTGGTCCAAACGCTTGTGTAGAGATTATGCGACCAATTAGAGATCTCTTGTCCCTCTTTTAATTATGGTTGATTTCATCAAATAAAAGATACCATAATTGAAAAAATAATTGACCTATTTTACGTGGAACTCTTCACTAAACAATATCTCATAATGATCTATATGGCATGTAATTCAATACTAGCAAATCCCAATTCATTGTACATGTTCTTATCACTGATTTTGTGATCAAAATCGGATGCCAAAAATGTGATCAAACATCGTTAAAGTAATATAATAATATTTTTTATAATAGAAAAATAATTTCATAAGCAATTTACAAAAATGCCACTAGATCTATATTTTAATCCAATTGATCACAAACTTTCTCTCTTCTTGATATTCCCCAATTAAAGATATTGGATTCTATGTTGAACATCTTTTTCATTCTCAATGTGACATCACGAATCCAACATACCGATTTGTAGTCCAGAAAACATCAACCTTTTGGTGTACCAAAACCCGTAACGTAACATCATAACAATAAGGATCTCTCCGGTCAAAGGGTCAACTGGTGACGGGTACGCATCTTGTCTTTATACTACAGGCAGTAACACATGTGAGATTTCTACCAGATTTTATTATATACACATACACAATGTGTAATTACATTTATGACCTTGAAATTAGCAATTTTAGTGACATATAATGACCATATAAATAGGATTTTTAGTCCTGTCTCTAGTCGAGAATGGTTTTGAATGAAAATCCATGGAACAAGCTTATAAGCCCGCTACATAAATTCATGTAAAAATAAAATAAAATTATTTATTCAAATCTAAATCGGGTTTGATGGACACATATTCCAACAATCATATATGAAAATTTCACCAAATCTTAAGGTTTTTTACCAATAATTGTCTGGAATCGGAATTGATTACAGCTGGTTCTAATCGAAATCGGCCGATTCAATCGATTTTGATTCCAATTTTGGAAATGGTGCCTTCAATGTTAAATAGAATGGAATCGAATATCAGATCGGTGATTTCGATTCTGATCCTAGAGTTGATTGAGATCGTAGAAATTGAATTGACAAGAAAAAAAACCTTTCACAAAATATATAAATTTAGAGCGGGAGATCGCTGTCAAGTTGCATAACCCCTACGCTAGACACAAGGAAACTGAAATGACCATCCCACCCTAGTGAACCTACCCATGTTGGATGCCTGTGTGCGCGCTTCCATTGGCCTTGATTTGGCGCAGGGGCAACACAACCTAGCAACCTCCTTTTTCTTATAATTTTTCTAGGTTTTGGTTCTATAAACCTGGGGATATCTTACTACAAGAAGTAAGTTTCATTGATTTTCTGCTATGGAGAAAGTTTTTCTTCACCGCACAGTGAAGGTTCACCAACTCTATGGTTCACAAACTCCTATAGGGTTTTAGTACAATTCTTAGGAGTGTCAACCGATCGGGCTCAGTCGGGTTCGGTTGGGCCTAGACGGGCTACACAGTGCTTAAAGCCTGCACCATGACTACTCTTTTAAGTCTTTGTGCCGGGCCTGGTCGGTCCCAGTCGGGCTTCAGGCTATAATCGAGCTAGTGTAATCAGCCCTTAACCGAGCTGTAAGCATGTTTAACTCTAAATGGGCCTTAACCGGGCCTTAATAGAGTAAGAGTAATAGAATAAGTAACTTATCTTTTTCTTCCTCGCTTCTTAGGTTTATTAGTTTTGATCACAATGGAAAAAAATATCCTAATCATGTGGCCCTCAAAATATAGGTAAATAAGTTAATCAAAGTATTAATTAAAGTCCAATGTCCTTGGACCTTACTTATGCTACATGGGATCAAGCTACTGCATCGGTTTTGATATGAGAGTGAGTGAGACCATATTATAACATGTATGTGTATATTAATAATCTAATCCATCGACCAAGAGGTAAAAAATTTCAAGACCCATATTAAGTTAAAACCTGATTGATCATCCAAAGACCAAACACACCACTAAAATTTATAAATATTCAATTCACAAGGTTTCAAAACCAGCAAATAAGGTCGGACTAGCATTCGATCGGTCTGGTCAGGCGCTTGACGGGCTAAGACCCCACACCGGGACCAACTTAAGCCTAACACGTTTAGTAAACGGGCCGGGCTAAGCTACGCTAAGCTACGCTTTAGCCGGGCGGGCTCGATCAATTCTACCGGGCCAGACCTGGAATTGATCGATTATAGCCCAAAGGTCAGAAATGTGACCACTAGGTTGCAACCTTATGATTGCACCAAGGTCCGCCCTCTCCTATAAATTATCATATGTAGTAAAAATGCCCTCAATGGGCTAGGGACTAAGTTTTAAGTTTTCAACATCAACAATTGATTTGGATAATAAAGCGGAAAATTAAATTAAATTAAATTAAATGTGTATTAGACCTATGGTCGATCTTCATGTAGTTATAGGGCGAGAAAAGTCACCTTGAGCATCACAAGTGCAATGCATTCTACTTTTCAACTACACCTCCACCTCTCTATTTCCTGTCAAGAGAGAAAGATAAAGTTGCTAAATATAATCCAAGATTGCTAAAATTAGAAAAGATCGAGTTAGGAACCAAATATATTTATTAGATAACATCTTTAATTCTCAACTAAAGATATTTATCAATAAGGGAGAATGTTCTCTGTGCCGCAGCAGGCTGTGCCCAAGCACATGAGCCTGCCACTCAGGGGGGCAGTGTGGTAATTGCACCCATCCCCATATGCCTGGGTGCAGCTTGTGCTGCGGCACAGAGAATAGCGCCTCTATCAATAAATACACTTTTTTTTTGGTAAAATTAATAAATACACTTAAGATTGATAAAACTCTTGTATCTCCTAAGATAGGAGTTAATTACACCTGGTCTATCAACTTGACAATATCACATGAGATCTGGACCAGAATCCTCTGCAGTACCGACGGGGTGGCAGTGCACATCCGACGGCATAGCAGAGCTCACGTGGCACACATGGCACACATGGCCTCTGCTATGCCGTCGGATGTGCACTGCCGCCCCGCCGAGTACTGTAGAGGATTTTAATTCATGAGATCTTCGGGCTTGGAAAATATTATTGTCATTGTCTGAACCCATTGTAATTACTTGCATCTAGGATAAAGTGTGAGTGTATATATGTGTGAACCTGAACCGTTGATTAGACTTAAAAAAACGTCTCTTTTTGATATTCTCTCTGAGGGAAGTGAATTACTTGTTGAATGTTTCTTTTGTTCACAATCAAACACCGTAAATCAAGCGCCCCAATATAAAGTTAGGGAGATATTAAACGTTGGTATACTAAAACTCATACTGCATAACTGCAATGATAATGACCTCTCAGGTTTGGAGATCAATCATAATACATTCAAGACTCTTATCTGATCCAATTCAATGTACGCACATATATACACTCACACTTGTCTACTAGAAGCACCATTTTCTAAGAGCACACAATTTGACGACCGTATGAACAGATAGGGATGTAAACGGATCGAATTCGGTCGGATAGTGGCATTATCATATTCGTATCCGATTATATTCAAACGGATTCGGATAATATGCTATTGATTTTCGGACAGTTCGGATAATTTTCGGATAGTGATTTTTTGAATACAGGTTCTGCTAAATGGATATGAATACAGACCGAATACGATTTTTCGACTATTCGTTGACATATTTACCGTTTTTATGATGAGGGTTAGGGTTGAGACTTGAGAGTATCAGTAACTACCCTTTCTTCTACTTTTCTTAGTCTTTTATTCTCTTACATTTTTTACTTTAGATTTTTTAATAGATATGTAATTCCATGTATCACATTGCATAAAACAATATATATAAACCAATAGCAAATCTAGAAAAAGAATCACATTATCTTAACTTATAAATTTATAAAAATAAGATAACAAAATCCAATAAGATAACTTAAAAGGATAGACAAACACAGAGTTATACTTCAGATATTTTATTACTGTTGGACTGTTAAATGAATCGGATAATAATCGGTCGGATAGGGGGATTATCATATTCGTATCCGATTAGTTTCGGATGGATTTTGATTCTCCTAAACGGATACGAACGCGGATCGAATATGGATTTACGAATATCCATTTACATCCCTATGAACAGATACCCAATTATGTCTGATTTTAGGTGAAGACCTAGAACAACCACAAGTCGTTAATATCAAAATAAATTAATTAAGATTAATTGAAATTAAATCATTTAAATATGAATTTAATGAACACAATTCCAATATGCTTCGGATCGGATCGTCCGACTCGTGTCAGGATCAGACAATGAATGATTGCTTTAATTGAGTTAAAAGAAAGGGAACCGATCCAAAAAACCAAGGCAAAAGCCATCTTACAGTAAAAAGAAGGATTGGGTCTCCATAGCACAATACATTCCTATATCTGAATTCTGAAATGGAAATATGATTTCTAAGGAATTCATAAATAAAGAATCTTCCCTTTATCTCTTTTACCTCTTTAGTGTGCTCCCTTGTGAGTGTAGAAACTTAGCCCTTAATGACCTGCCGATTCAATTATAGAGTGGGGTTTCAAAAGGGCTCCCTACCACCAGTCCAGACCAGACCAGACCAGACCAGAGAGAAAATGCAAATGGTGAAGCATTAATCAATCTATGAAAGAGAGAACCTTTCCAATTAGGATATGAAGTAGCTAAAAGCTATATGGCAATCACTTCATCTAAATTGTGTGTGGGGGGGGTGATCATACAATGATCCACATGGTTGCATTCTTGGTGGGTTATTCACTAAAGTTGTAGCCTCTCTCCCTCAAAGGGAAAAAAAACCTAAAAGTATATATGAATTTTATCCTTATTTGATTAAACATCTTTAGTTGATCCCATTTAGTTGGGATAAGGCTGAGTTAAGTATAGATTTAATAAATTATTGAAGTTGAAGTTCAATGAACCAGACCAACCACTTGGGAAGCCAAAACACTTTGTCTACTACCAACTTGGGTTGCCTGATTTGGAACCCTAATTTTCCAAAAAAAAAAAAAGATTTGAAAAATTGGCCTGGCCTTTTTCCTTCTCTTCTTTAAGCATGGTATCTAAATACGAGCCCTATCCAATTGTGCCCATAGACCCATAAGCATGGTTCTAGTGCACGGTATCGGCACCTCGGAAAATGATACAGTATTGGATTGGTATCGATCATATTAGATTGGTATGGACTAAAATGTTGAGTCAGCATATTTTTTTGGTATCGGACTAGTATCGGCTGAATTTTTTAAAAAAATTCCAAAAAATCCCATAAATAAACAAATTATTTGTGTGAAATATTAAAAAAATGCAACAAATATTACAATAAGTTTGTAAAAAATACAAAAAATGGTTAAAATTCCAAAAAAAATCTATTCAATATGAAAATAAAATTGTTTTAAGATAAAATATATTTTTCTTAACATTTTCTAAGAGGGTCATAATGTGTGAGTCTCACATATATATATTTTTACTATTTAAATTTATTCGTACTCATGAGTACTTTACATTATTACATGATATGATTAGAAGAAAAAAAACATGACACATGTCAGCTTGTCAAGATTCAAGAATCACGTGAAAAATGAATAAGAAACTTGGGAATTAGGATTTCATTTTGGGTTGGGATTTATTGGGAACCGTGTTTGAGAATTGAGATAGAGTATCATTGAAATGGGCAATACCACGTTACAATTCGTTACCAGACCCGATCTGTGCAACCGCACCAGTATCGGTCAAGTATCGATATCGACAAGGTCCAAAACCGATATGAACGATCCGATACTGATACTTAGAACCATGCCCATAAACCCACGAGGCAAGGCGAAAAGGAAGAGATGCTCTGACTTTCTTTGGGACTATCTGAATTCAGTTAAGCTTTGTGAAACAAAAGAATTTGAAATTAATTTAAAAGAAAATAAAATCTTTATAACCACAATTTTTTACTAATTTAAATTAAAAAATAAATTTAAAGTCATATTGAGTCTTTTTATCCCAATAGATGGTGATATAGTATCATGGTTGTGTTGTTGTGTTTTCAACGTGGGAAAAGGAAATATATGTTACTTATCAAAAAAAAAAAAGAAGAACAGGAACTATATATTGTCAGTGTGTCATCAAAAAAATAAAGTATATGTTGTCAGTGTGTATTATTCTCCTCTCTCTCACACATTAAATATCTGGGTTGTCTTTCTCTTTCTTCATTAAATATATCGTTTCATTATCTATAATTGGCTCCACATGTAAGATGTCAATATAGACAGACAACATATATATCGTTATCTCTTCAAATATATATATATATATATTGAAAGGGTTTGGAAAAATGTGAGGGAGAGAGGGTGTACAAGGGTTTAGATCCTGAGTTTGGGAACTAAACTTGAGCTTTCTCATACAGATTTCACATTTTCTCATAGTGAAGAACAAAAACAGATAATGTCCCATGGATGTAGGCTAACTAGCCAAACCACATAAAATTCCTTGGGAAAAAGATTTGTCTCTATCTCTTTCCTCCTCATGTGAAAAGATACATCTGCCCCCTGATTTTAAGGAGGAGAGAGATAGACACATGGGAGTGCTGGCGTACAGGAAACTGTTTCCCAAATTCCTTTGGTTCGCTTTTGCTTTGGCCGTTTCATCTAATCTACAAATCATGTTAGATTAGGTTTAGCAATTTTCAACACAAGTGACAATGTTCTATATAAGGACAACACTAAATACCTACCCAAGAAAGTTAAGAAAAACACTTAAATTGATTTAGAAGAGCACAGCCAAGTTTGGTCTCTTTGGGTCAGGTGACAGAGAACCAATGGCTGGAAACGTTTGACTGTCCCCATCATAAGCTCAAAATCAAAGAAGAGATCACATACACCAAAAACAAACAATCAACAATTACAACATTTTTTTATGTACTACCCATGAAAAAGATGAAAAAATAGCCTAAAACAAACTCCACCACTTTAAGCCTAATTCATTATGATCCAACCTTTACAAAGGAATAAGTAAACAAGAGTAACTAGTAAGATTTGATACAGAAGCAAGACACCAGCCATCCTCCAAAGTCCAAAACTGAAGACTTGCAAAATTTTACCTTCTCTAATGAGAATCCATTTCAAAATTTTCATCTTCTTTGTCCTGCCCACCCCACATACGCACGCGTTCTGTAGCCTGTTCAGCCTGCAATTTAAATTCTCAATCACAATTGTTCAAGAATATAAAATCAATCTGATTAGATGATTTCGACCCAAACGTTTAAACTATTAGGGGGAAAAACCCAACTAATATATGTTAAACAAACACCACAAAACAGAGCAAACAAAGAGGACATAGAGATTTAACGTGGTTTACACACCAATCGGATGAAGCTAAAGATGATTTACTATGTAATGTAAGAAAAGATTACAGTGGAGATCTCTCAAACGACGAAAACAACTCTCCCCAAAAAACCCTAGCTTGAAAATCCTACTTTTGAGATCGCGGAATGCGGATATAGACAACGCACACCACACTCACACACCCGACGTCACAAGGTGATTAGAAGACATATAAAAGAAAGTAATGCACACTATCTAGTATTTACCTCATCCTTCCAATCGGTTTTCCAAATGATGAACAGTAGAATCAATGTCTGAAGTGCTGTTCCACAAAGCATGCCAGACCAAATTCCCTGGAACCGTAACACGAATTAGTGTAGGTTTCAGTAATTACCTTCATATCCCATGCAACTATTTAGTCATTCAATCAGCAATTGTATATATATTTTAGTCTACTAAGTAGTGGACTGGTTTTTTATGTAGGGGGTGTCAAGCGGACAGTATCGGTCACAATTAGGGATGTAAACGGATAAAACTCGATCGGATAGTGGTATTATCATATTCGTATCCGATTATATTCGGACGGATTCGGATAATATCCTATCGATTTTCGGATGGTTCGGATAATTTTCGAGTAGTGATTTTTTGAATACAGATTCTGCTAAATGGATATGAATACAGATTCTGCTAAATGGATATGAATCCAGATCGAATACGATTTTTCGACTATTCGGTGACATATTTACTGTTTTTATGATGAGGGTTAGGGTTGAGACTTAAGAGTTCAGTAACTACCCTTTCTTCTACTCTTCTTAGTCTTTTATTCTCTGTCATTTTTTACTTTAGATTTTTTAATAGATATGTAATTCTATGTATCACATTGCATAAAACAACATATATAAACCAATAGCAAATCTATAAAAAGAATCACATTATCTTAACTTATAAATTTATAAAAATAAGATAACAAAATCCAATAAGATAACTTAAAAGGATAGACAAACATAGAGTTATATTTCAGATATTTTATTACCGTTGGACTGCTAAACGAATCGGATAATAATCGATCAAATAGAGGGATTATCATATTCGTATCCGATTAGTTTCGGACGAATTCGGATTCTCCTAAACGGATACGAACGCGGATCGAATATAGATTTACGAATATCCATTTACATCCCTAGTCACAGTCTGAATCAATTTTGTGCATGTTTCGATCCAAACCATTAAGGTGAGATTCGGTTTCAGGATTTTTTCATAGGGTTCTAATTGGTCAGTTATCGGTTCGTTTTCATTTTTCCATATAAAAAAATTAATGTAAAAAACCCAATTTTTTTCGATTTTTCCTTGCTTCGGTCTATTTTTTCGGAGGAGACTCGAACTTGAAACCTCCTGGTGAGAATGGGCTTACTACACTGTGCTAAGCAGTTGTCTTCAATGATATTATAAACTTTTGTATTATATATATATTTTTTTGACAAAGTTTTCCCACCCATAGAGGACAGTTCACCCACCATCCTAAAGTTCATAAGCCCCTCCTAGGGTTTTAGTTTGTTCCAAAATACCCTCTTGATACCCAATCCCGCCCTCTTCCGCCCCTCCGTAATGGGATCCCATTCACCGTGGCATTAGAATCCAATTGCTAAGAATTTTCCAATGACAGAAAGTTGTAATGACACATGAATATGAGCGAGAAAGAGAGAGAGATGTGGAAAAGAAAAATAGCAGGTACCTCCACTCTCATTTTCGTTTTGTAACCTAGAAGGAACCCAAGAGGAAGCCCAAAAATATAATAACAACCCAAGTTAATGTAAGCAACCAATCCTTGCCACCCACCTCCAACAGCAACTCCTGCAAAAAAGCTCAGATAAATATTACTCGTAATTAATTTATAGATGCATTTTTCAGTAACAGAAAAAATTTATATACTGTTTACCCCCCCCCCCCCCCCCAAAAAAAAAAAATAATTCTATACTAAACTAAGATGACCAATTATCCAGGATTGGTTATCAACAAGTTAAAAACAAACAGAAGTGGAAACAGTAAATTTTTGGAAGAAAGAACACTAATAGTGTGTGTGTGTGAAAGAGAGAGATGACAACCATGGAAATAATGGTCAGAATCCAGAACACACCTGAGATGACTGGCTGGATACTGTTAAGAACCATGGTTACCCCAAGAAGGGGGGCCAAGTGAGAGACAGCTCTCTGCAAATCTTTACTATCAGTAAAAAGTACAGCAAAATAGTCTTTGGTAGCCAAGATAACAACCATGAAGAATAACCCAATGACTAGTGATTGAGCAACTATAACAAAGACTGAATATTTAGCTGCCCTATGGTGTCCTGATCCAAGCTCATTTGAGACTCTAACACTGAAAGAAGAAGAAGAAGAATTAGAACTCAATGAGAGATGTAAAGCAATCACCTGAAGAAAAAAACAAAGGAAAGGCAAGTCCATGATACCTTCCCCTCCAAACAAAAGAAGTTATAAAACCTACTAGCAGATATAAACTGCAAGATTATCCCTTTTACCTTATTGCAGCATTGATTCCAATAAACAGCATTCCTTCCCACCCATTGACATTCATGCTGAAATAGAAATAAGAACAAGAAGAGAAGTAATGGTTAAGACTAATGTTTTTGTGTTTAGTTAATTGAAGAAAGAACATTACCTTTTTTTGGTTTATTTAAAAAGCGAATTTTACTTTAAGAGCTTATAGTCTAGCATTTTGAAACCACAATGGGCCCTCTTTTATGGCTAATGTCCATTGTGGAAAGAAATTTTAATTTGGTACAAAAATACATTAGTCACAATGCCTGACGAAGTTCTTCACATTTCATGACCTGCAACATGCAAATACATGGATAGATTCATGTCATAGCAGATGCTCATCAACTCACTAACCTAAATTCGCTCACCGAAAGTGACTTAAAAGTTTAAACCGAAATTTAAAAAATTATCAAATTACAGGGGTAGTAGAGGGCGAGCCTTGGTGCAACAGTAAGGTTGCTCCATTGTGACCAAGTGGTCACGGATTCGAGCCTGGAAACAACCTCACTGTGAAAGTAGGGGTAAGGTTGTATACATTATGATCCTCCCCAGACCCCGCAGTGGTGGGGGAGCCTTGTGCACTAGGTATGTCCTTTTCTTTTTTTTTTTTAAAAAAAAAAATCAAATTACAGGGTTAAGAAACATAAACATGCAACATGCATCTTTGTTAACTAAGGCTGTGATTGGTAAGCGTTTTCGAATTAGATTGTTTTAAACCTGATTCTTCTCTATTTTCTCGCTTAAGAATGCATTCTAGACCCATAATCTATTCTGAGAATACATAGCAAACACAGCCTAGGGCTCTTCCTTTTCTCACTGGGGATTGAATTTTTAAGGGAAATTGATCTGAAAAGGAAAGTGCGTTGAGTTCCTATAGGATATAATGGACCTCATCAACCCCAGTCACACTCCCAGTGAAATGACTTGAAACTCCATTGGAACGGAGATTGGTTTGAGGTCCTCTATCACATGGACTAACACATATTATGCCTTGAATTAATCTTATACTAGCTAGGCCAATCTTTTGTAATAAGTAATTTATAAGGGGGCTTGATAATGATCTTACCAGATAGAGATGGAGGCAACAGCTATAACTGCATCACCAAGGTGGCCTGTGAGTACAACTAGAATCATCATGTACCATATCTCAAGGCAAAGCATGATGGCAGAGGCCAAGGAGAGCCTAACAAAGGCCCAAATTTCTTTGAAAGCCAGCCAAGACAAGCCCTTCCATCCATCCTTGCACCAGTTCACCACATAGATGACCTGAGCTATAGAGACCCACCAGGCAGATATATTGTAGGCCATGGCTGCACCAGATATACCCATGCCAATCACAGAGATGAAGAGCCAGAGCAAGAATACGTGTAGGAGAAGGGTCACGAAGGCAATCCATGCCAACACCCCAACCTTGCTTTGGGCCTGCAGGAACTTTTGGGTTGGGAAATTGATGGCCAGTGAGAACATCTGAGGAATGATCTGAACTGAAAATTTGCCGGTGAGCACCGCGATGTCATGTTCCTGGCCAAGGAATTTTAGGATAGGGGTGGCAAAGATGTAAACTGGGCTTAGGAGGAAACAGGAGACTGTAAGGATTATCCATGAGCGTTGCATGTAAATGCCAAGCATGAAGACCTGCCCAGCACCAAACGCCTGCCCACATAGTGTCTCTAGTGCGCTTCCCATACCAAGCTGTCATTTTTAAGAACACACAGAAATTAGTGACATGGGTTAAAAAGAAATTAGTGAAATGGGTCAAGAGAACTGTTGAGAGAAGTGAAGTGGGTGAAGTGGTCTATATAAAGTGGTGTAAGATTGAGAAAACATATAAAAAAGAAAACTCTCTTTTCTCCCAGGTAAGTCTCTGGCCGACGTAGTCTTCCCTAAGATGCTTGTCCACGTGTAGAGTTAGGTATGTTATAAAGTTAAATGTGAGGGAATTGTTGAGATGTTGAGAGTAATAGAGTTTAGTTCCACAGCAGTGTGTTCTGGTCCTTAGTGCTTTCATGTAATTGAGGAGCTCTGTCCACCTAATGTCTCAAGGTTTTAGGATGCATCCTCCAACAAATCGATGTGGGACTATAACTCTGTAACTCCCAACATCTCAACAAGAACTAGAGAGGACACTGATTCAGTAATCTCTAACTGTTCAATTTATTCTAATACTAAACAATAGTAACATGTTAAAACTCAATTGTACTAAGATGCACTAAGATATTCCGATCCACAGCAATTAAATTTGGGGTCTATTCATCTTCTAATTGAAAATTTCTCAATATTTTTGTTTGAATATAATAATAGTTTCTCATTAAGATAAAGGGTAGCAGCTGAAATTCTTAATCAATCAAGATTCAGGAATTAAAGAACATTCACTTGTACCCAAATAGATCTCCCACCAATTGAAAGCGACTGGTGATCTTCAAACTTTTTATATTTGGCATGGAGATCTTCAAACTTCGAAGCAGTCGAAACATAAATAACAACCTTTTTTATATTGGGGTCGGTTGGATCAAACAGTCAACATTAAACTAATATCTAAAGACTGAAGTAGAAGAAACTGACAGTTCAATCTGGTCCCAGTCTCCATTCAATTCCAAAGGCCAAGGAGGGTACGTGAACCCAATAGTTTTAAACACTAATTAAGATACTCAGGAGACAGAGTCAGGACTTTCTTGTTTGGGTATCGATAACATGAAGGTCTTCAGTTTACGATTGGTGAAGGCTTCACTATCCAATTGTGGAAAGTGATTCTGTCGGAGTCATCTCCGGCATTATCAATCATTCCTGAAAATGTCTAAGAAGGTCTTCGTTTTCGTGTATTCGCATAGAGACAAACAGAGTTCTCCAATAGCGGGGTATCGATTTCACCGGCAACCAATTCCTGTCCCCGATACTGTGAACAATCCCTGTCTATGAGAGGCATAGGCTAAGCTGGTGGCGTAGGAAACCTTTGTCCAAAGAATTCTCTCGAGAGGATAAGAAACTCCGGCGGCTCAGAGAACGAAAGGAAAAAATAAATTTTGAGAAATAAGAATCTCAAGCAGTAGTGCTCGAGCTTTATACAATTCAACGAGAGAGAGAGAGAGCATACCAGGAAGCCAAAAGAGAAGTTAGAGATGACGGACAAGGAAATGGCGACGGCGGAGAGTTCGAAATTACCAACGTGACCAACGAAGATCTGCGTAAAAGAGTTAGTTCCATAGAGGCAAAGTATATTGAAAGCAATGGGACCGGCGATGACCCACAGCTTCACCGACTCTTTCCAAACCACAGATCTGACATCGGCAAAGCTCTCCACCGGAAGATAATCACCTTCTCCTGATTCTACTACTGTGGATGGCGCAGGACGAAGCTCGCAGGGTTCGATGGAGACGCCGCTGTCGATCAGCGGCGCCTCCATCCCCGGCGATACACTGCTCCTGGACGACGACCTCGATCCCGATCTCGGTGTGGAACTCCTCGACGATGATTTGCTGCTCCTCCCGACCTGCTGATCCTCTGTTTCCCTATCTTTCGCAATTTTTACTTCCTTAACCTTCTTCTTCGTATTCTTCGTCTCTTCATTCATTCCTCGAATTGTTCTCTTCCGTTTCCGTCTCCTCTTTCGAGTTGCCAAAGAAGTGTTTCTGTGTGACCTGGTTGAAACAAAATTACTCTCCCATTCGTTGCCATGAATGCCATGTGGCATCTGCGAACACTGTACATCTCGTCTCTGTGCTGTTTTCCAGACTTATTGAGAAGGAAGACAGTAACGGATTTGAAACTCCACCACCACAAACGACAAACGATGATTCTGTTTTCATCTACCTATGTTGCTGGTATTTTTCAGTTGGTCTCTTCGGGTTTGATCTTTCAACATTTGATGCATCGCGGGCTACCAAATTAAACGGCTTCGAGGACATGCTAACCCAATCGTCATCTCTTTCACCCGCTTGGATGATGATCCATTCACGTTGCTGAACACTCTTTGCACCAATTAGGGATGTAAATGAATAGCCGAAATCCGATTCTGTATCCTTTTAGCATTATCCGAATCCATCCAAAAGCTAAACGGTTATGGATATGGATAGACCATAACTATCCGAAAAACTATATTTACATGTAAACGGATAAAATATCCAATTCGTATCTGTTTAGCACTATCCGAATCCGTTCGAAAACTAATTGAATGCGGATGCAAATATAGCACTATCTGAACCGAATCCGCTCCATTTACATCCCTAGCACCAATGGGATCGGTCTCAGCCAATACCAATCTAAGTCAGCCCTTATTGGTCAGATTTGCCCTAATTTTCAATAAAAATTGTTATTTTACTGTTACCCTTGATCTGTATTGATCCACTGATATGGGATCGCCCCAGAATCGGTATCGCCAATCGATCTCCTTAGAATCATTGTGTGCACATTGCATGTTTAGACTTGATGGCCACCAGACCATTGTGAAGACTGATTCAATTCGGATCCCACCGATCCCAATCTTGATTCCTGGTGTATTTCTTGCTTTAAAACTTAAGTCTCGGCCATTCTAATGTAGGGTTTTAGTAATCGGTATCAATCTCTCGATCCGGATCAGTCATGTTTTCTTTAAAAAGAAAATTGATTTTTTTTTTACTTATCCGTACCAATCCACCGATACCGATATGGATATGGATCGACCGTTCTAATAACCATGCTCTCAGCTATGAACTGATCGCAAAAACCTTCATGCACATTTGACCCCTCAGTTTTGGCATTTTGTAGCTACTCCTTTTGTTTATTACTCAGTTCCTAGATCATTACATTTTTTCGTATTCTTGATTCCTTGCTTTTGTTATTGGACCGGGTTAGGGTTTGATGGATCGGGCTCACTCTGGCCTACCATGGCCTAAATTAAAAATAAATAAAAATTTGGGGCTCCTAAGGCTGGGATAGTGCATATGTTTCAACATGTGAGCCACAATCAGAGTCTGAAAAATCATTATTCGATCGGTCAAATCAGCGATTTGGATCGCATTAAAAAAAAAAGGATGTCAAAAATATTCCTGCACACAGCCACGGATGTCATGAAATGGTCATTTGATCACTCACTGTGTTCAACAAAGCTCTCATTTTCCATTCTTTTGCTTCACAAAGAAATCTTGCCTCAAGTATTACCATGTGCAATCAAATCCACTGCACCAGCATTTTATAGATGGAGAATATTGCAGAATACACAATGGTGGTCAAGGGCAACAATCAGAATATCTGAGATGGATGGTCCAATGCCCCCTTGGTTTTGCACCTTTAGAAGTATTATCGGAAAAAAAAACCAAGCTTATATCATCGTTGCTTCACAGATTGAAGGATAAGCTGTACAGAAAAGAAAGAAAATGAACTCCTGAACTGGAAAACAATAAGAAAATGTAGAATTTACCAATTTCTATATTCCTTCAAAATGAAAAAAAAGGGGACCCATTTAGTAGGCATGCAGCTTGGATTATTCTTCTGCCTCTGAACTGCCAACCACATCTGAGCACTAACAATCCAGTTTGAACAATTGAAGAAGACATAAGGGAACAGCAGACTATTTTGATGTCTTGTAGTAGGTCTCCTCCATCTTTTGCAACAACTAAAGCATAATCTGACAATGACAACTACTAATCGAGTAATCCCCATGCATCCATACCCCTCTGCTAGAAAGCTTCCATCTAATTACAACCGAAAAACTTTTCTCTCCACTCTCCTCATTCATGACTGGTTGAATATCATTTCCTGCAACATACAAAGAAGCAGAGTTTGTTCATATATGCATATCTATGAGAAAGGCCAGCTAGTATGGAGAAAGAATGCAAGAAACAAGAAAAGGAAAACAATTTTGCTGGAGAACTATTTAATTGATGACAAGGTATCCAATTAACAACCGAATAGTAAAAGCAAAAGAATAATTTAGCTCTTCATTCTTTAAGAGAAACATGTTATCTAAATACCGCAAAATCAAAATTCTACCCAAAGCTGACCTGATCGCATACAGGGCAGGTGTCACTTCTTTCCATCCATTCAAGAATGCAGGAAAGGTGAAAATGATGTTCACATTTTGTGATAATTCTTGGGTTCTCCTTATCGTACTCTGCAGGGAAGAAACATCTAAAGGTTTATTGGCAGCCTTTCGAGCTCTACTACTACCCCCGGTGCTTCTTCTGAAGCAGAGAAGCAGTTAATCTGATTAATTCTCAATTGATCAAGATGGAATTAGCAAAACATGCCAAGAGTAATGACATGTTTCTTACCTTCAAAACATGTAGGGCAAACATCCTCCTCCTCAACCGCTGAAACAATAGGTTCACTCAACTTTGAGAGTTCAACCTCAGACTCCTCTATAGAGGCAAGTGCAGAATTTTTTTCAATATTGCAGTCTGATTCTTTCACACTTTCACACGCAGCTGATGTTTCAAAACCACTGCCATTGATTGTTTCTCCAACAGCTTCAGTATCTGTGGACTGCAGCACATTGTCACTCTTGTTGGCACTACTTCCTTGAGTGACTGGAGGAGTTTGTGGACGGCCTAAATCCACATCATATGGTAGGGGAGTAGGAGGTGCTTGGTAAGTATCAGGTGTTGATATTTCCAGATTTGTATCAACTAGGAGCCCAGTAGAGAGTGCAGAGGCTGCATCATGGTGTGATGATAAGGGTTCACGCTCGTCCGATGTCCGCGGGCACTGCAGACAGGGGATGACAAATTGAAAAAGGATATCTGAAGGCAAATACAATTTTATGAAATGTCTTTCTTTTATAAAACAAACCACTGTTTACAGTTATACACTAAGTCGCTACATTGAGAAGGCAGAGCCAAAACAACAAATACAAGCTTTTCAGGGCCAGGAAAATCCGTTCTAAATCAATTGAATACACCCAAAGAGATCCAGAAGTTATATAGAGGGAAAAACTGAAATGTACAGAGATGGACATATGCATGATTGATCCAACCAAGGAAATCTATAGTGCCAAATCAATAAAATAAGTATTATCCCAATCATTTACTCTAATCAAACAAAATTTCAGAAAGAAGGTCTACATGGAACAAGATCATCTCATAATTCTAGCCTCTGGACAAAATTTTCAATGTAGCAGTTCGGTGGTGCATCTTGAACCAATATTCATAACAAATGTTAAAATTTCTTGTTTACATGCTCTGGTATTTTTCTTAATTCCCAGACACCAGATGGGACCCTTAATGCATAAACCCAACATTTGGAATCCTGATATCCAGAAACCTATTCCCCAAATCCATAGAAAATTAGTACATCTGCAAGAAATAACATAAGATAAATCTGATTTTAAAGGGCAGAAACTACTAACATAGTAATATACTGGTGTCGCGTTAAGTTGAGACCTTCTGGAAGAACAACAGCAGCAACCTCCCATTTCTTTCAATTATCTCAAATATCCAGCAGAAACTATTGGCAGTTGGTACATCTTTTTCCCTTTCCTTTCCCAAAAAAAAAAGGAGAAATAAATGCCATCAGAGTAGAGAGAAACAATCCCCTAGCTGAATGCATAAAAGCTATGACACCCCTCCCCCCTCCCCTCAAAAAAAATTAATGCAAAATAGTTGTTCAAACATCAAAATTACTGAACAATATTGAAAGATGCAAATTAAAAGCATGAACAATCTAGCCTAGGGAAAACAAAAATAAAAATCAAAGTACAATGAGAAAAAGATGCAAAAGACAGACATGAAGTGCAAGCATCACAAATGCATGGAGAAGCTTTTGTAAATTCATATTGCTTGCCACATTAATTCCCTGTGAACTCTCTTGTCCAATTGAGGAGGTACTAGGAAGCAACAGGATGAGGATTCCCTTGGATATAGATTCCCCTTATTTTGCATATATATATATATATTAAAATACATAACTTCTGCCTATCCCACAAAAGAATGTAGGAAATGTCAATAACCAAGCAGGTGATATTGTTGAAGTACCCAAGAACTAGTGACAGATCATATTAGAATAGAAAGAAGATAAAAATGGTGAAACACTTCAATTTCCAGGTCTACAATTAAGATAATCTCCAGTTACCAATGTTGAGTGGATACGGAGGTAAGTATCAGAATCTGTCAAGAAATTAACATCATACTGGTAATAAAGTTACTGCAGACATGTTACCTCTGTGACAGAATCTTCTGCAGAAAAGAAACAGAACTCTTATGGTATGACAGATGTTAATTTATGATGCAAAGAGATGGGGAGGTGTCTGGAAGGAAGAAAGACAAAAGAATGATAATAGTTATACCACTCAAAAACATGGGGATCAAAGTATAAGTAACATGCATAGGAATATCCACCAACTCCAAAAATTATACCTGATCCTGTCACTAACAATCCCCATAAAGTCCTTACTCAGTGGTTCATCGGCAAGCTATGATTTGTTTACAGTTCTCTCAAATAGTTCTCATGTGTGCACACGAGACATGTCAGACCATAGTTATCAAGGCGGCAAGGCGACCACGGCGTTTGAGGGCCTTCCTAAGCGCCTTGGCGATAGGGCGGCCGCAAGGCGTCGCCTTGGCGAACAAGGCGTTCTAGTGTTCTTTTTTTCATTTAACCAATTTATTTGACACAAATAGCATATTAAAAATTATATAATTCTACTTCTTTGCCAAATAAATATTAAAGAGGATATTGCCAATAGAATTACGAAGGGCCGAACGGATGGATGAAGCAAAAAGGTGCTCCTGGTGATTGAAGGAATAAATATACAAGTCAGGTGTAGGAGCACCTTATCTTTTCAAAGAAAAATTATGGGCAACGAAACAGCAGATTCAGCACCTTATCTTTAATCGTTAACAAAATAGACCAGAAGAAAGGGAGTACGAAGAACTGAAATCAAAAGAGAAGAACTGAAATCAAATAAAAAAAAATCAAAACACTTACTGACTTACAGCAGTGCTGGCCGGAATTTGTCGCCGGAGTAAAGGAAGACAGCTGGTTTCCGTTGCAAAAGGAAGAAACAGAAAGATGTGGTTAGAAGAAAAGGGTTTGGACTTTGGATATTAGAAGAAGAAGAAAAAAAAAGAATGCATAAGTGCACAAAATTACAATACTTACCGGTGGGGGTGGAGATGGAGAATGAGATCTCAGAAATGAAGGGCACAGATTTTAGAAACCTTGATGGACTGAGGACTGAGAGGGAAGTGATGAAGTCTCAACTCTCAAGTTGCCGCTGCAAGCCTGCAACTCCGGCCGCTGCCGCTGCTTCTTTTCTCTGGAGATTGAGAATGAGATATTGAGATGTCGCAACTTGGAAATAAAGGGGTCGAAGGACTGAGGACTGAGGACTGAGGACTGAGAGAGAACTCAGGGAAGCCTCGAAGGAAGTCTCAAGGTCGCTGCTGCTTCTTCTCTTTCGGTTTTTTTGTTCTTTCGATTTTGGAATGTGAAGGAATTCGATTTGATAAGTTACTTTTTAGGTTTTTTTTTTATATTTATTTTAAGTTTTAAGTTTTTACTTATGATTCCATGCTTCTCAGAGCATGGAACTAAACATACACCCCCAATGAGATATTTCCAATTAGAATATCTTATTAAAACATAAAAAAAAATTAAAAAACAAAAGTAAACCAAAAAAAGGTCTAAGGCGACCGCCCAGAAGAAAAGGCATCCCAAGGCGCTTAAGGCGACACCTTGGTGTCCAAGGCGCTCGCCTTTCTGTTACACACTAAAGCGTCCAACCGCCTAGACCCTCTAAAACCGCCTAGACGCCATGGCGCCGCCTTGATAACTATGTGTCAGACACATTTGGAATATCGGCTAGAAATGTGTTTGCAAAAGCTATTATCTTTTCTTTCTTTTTTTTTTTTTTCGATTCCATGTTTCTAGGTGCTGCTAATTCAATGATTTATTCTTTATCCTTTGTTTCTTCTTAATGACCTCAAGGAATGCAAACCATGAAAAGAGTGATGAACAACTGACATCCTATATAGAGATAATGAAAATCAATAAAATAAAAATAACAGCAGCCATTAATCATATATACAGGACCTCTATCTTCCATATATACACTTTCACATGTGAAAACTAACTTAAAATCCAATGGCAAGTGCTTCGCCTAGTGTGAACAGTTTTCCATCTGGAGTATGTAAGGACATCCAAACTCATCATTAGATCTAGCAATACACACAGTAGATCCAAGGACTGGTGTCATCAGGAGTAGAGTGGCAAAGTGCAAGCCAGGAAGATCTTGGAATCAACCAAGTACTCATAAATCTTCCTTTTTGCCCAGGACTTCTTAACCCTACACAATGCTACTGCATCGCCACTTCCAGCATTATATCTTTTTTTTTCCAATCATGCGGGGGGAGGGGGAAGGGGGTTGGGAGGTGTTTGACAAAGAGCATAACTATTGCTGAGATTAAGATGCCTGCATTTCTACAGTAGGAAATGGTAGACATCAAACAGTAATAAGAATATAATTAAATAATTAACTAAAATAAAAGGACCAAAAAAAAAAAAGAAACACAATAAGATTATTAATACCTATAATTAGCTAGTAATAGATTGATGCAAAGGCTAAGGACAGCTTTCTTATTGGCTTGAATTTAAATCTCTCTTCACAGCAAATTTAAGGGGGGGAAAAAAGGGATTTCCTCACAACCAGAGCCAGGAAAACCTTTTCTATGATCTTTGAATTCAGTTCTATAAACAAATTACTGCTGACAACCCTCAGTTATATGGTTCCTCCATAATCATTGGACCCCATTAGAGGCCACATGGTATTCTTGCATATTACAATGTTTGCCAGTACTTTAATTCAAGTTCATTAACTTACGAGGCAAAAATGCCAAGTACATTCTCCCATGGTTTTTCTTCCTTAAAATGTGTCATTCATCATTCTTGTAGTGGATTAAACCATATCCCAAATTTGATGCAAACTTTACGTTGCATTGCAAAAGTCAACTCCAAACCCCACATCGAAGAAGATTAAAAATATAACTGAACAAGAAAATACAACTGTAAGAATCTCTAGAACTTAAATTTGCAACACCCCCCCCCCCCCCCCCCAAAAAAAAAAATGACAGCTTTAGAATTGATTCAAACAGTTTGTGTGCAAAATAACTCTTCATAGCGAGAAAAAAAAATTTGATTCCCAATAAGGATACATTTGGTTAGTGAGAAAGAAACAAAAAAGAAAGAAGTTGCCAAATTTTCAGACATTTCTTCTGCATTTGGTTCTCCAGAAAATTTAAATTCAATTACTTCTTTAAACAAGGGCAAATCAAAGATAAGTACCTTTTTTTGTCCGCTGGATAGCTCCACCACTTATGAATTGTTTTTTCTTCTTCTTAGTATTCAACTAATCAATCTCTTTGCTTTCAAAGTGACTCAAACATGTGTTGCCATCTGGCAACATCCCTCTGCTTTCTAGCCTCACTGGTAACAACAAAATCTGCAGAGTGTTGATCCAAACAATCAAGAATTAAAGTTATTAACTTAATAACATTTCATTAAACTTGCCTGATTAAAATAAACCTCAAGACGCCAATGAGATAGATATAACTGAATATATAAGCTACTGAGTATCCAAATAAAATAAAATAAAAAATCTCCAAAGTTTCCTTAAAAACTGTCATAATTCGTTCTATGGATCCTATCAATTCATGAAGAAAAACACTCAACTGGCCACCAATACTATTAAACAGTTGCACCATAATCACTTGAACTTTTACCTTAATGAATATATTGCTAAACAACCAGGAACCAAAACATCCGAGTATGCAATCACTACAGAGTATGGAAAGCGAAAACAACATCAGGCCCAGAACGAGATACAAGGCGAGTTCCTCTCAAATAAAGGAGAAAGAACTCCGATAACCAAATAAATGAACCAGAATAAATCCTGAGCGCCATGTGTTATAATAATCAATAAAATAAGAAGAAATTAACAGAGAATTTTATTACCCTAACAAAATACAGAAACATACCAATTTGGATAGAGAGAACGACAACCGAATCAATATACAACTCAGAAAACATGCAAAGCTTTGTCAAATCCAAGCCTATCCAAACTAAACAACGAGAACAGCTATCCAGTTAATTTGATGAAAGGAATAAAGGGGAAAAATTCAATCACCCCCCCACCCTCCCCCAATCCACCTCCCAAAACAAACAGAATTCAGTGATTCTTCCAACTATTTCAGCTTTGATGAATCCAAATTCCAGACTAACATAAACCCTAAGCAGAGCAAGCAAAAGCAAATTCCAATTGAAGAAAAAGAAAAACAAGAAAGGGATTACCCTGCACCAATCCACCATGTCGCTACTTCAAACTATCTCAGTCTAAAAACGCCACTTAAGCAGCAAAGAGCCGTGACTGACTCCAACTACACTCTACATACTTGTGTAGTTATCTTCCCTGTATCTCAACTTCTCAACCGTTGAACCCCTGTACCCAGATCGGATCATATTGGAATCATTTTCGATCGGTCACAAATCGGCCAAAATGTATCGGCCAATCTGGTCAATCCGATCCCGATTAACCCTTGTACCAGGGATTTAAAAACACGGAATTGGAATACAGATTGGTCCCGGCCGGTTCCAATCTAGATCAGATAAAATTGAAATCGATTGGATCAGTCACGATTCTGCGAAATGTGCCTTAATCTTAGAAATTCAATACGGTTCGTTTGATCCGAATAATGAACTAGATTCGGAATCAGTCTCGGCCTGTTCCAATTCAGATAGACCGATCCGATCCCGGTTCTTAAAACACTATTTTGTACAAAAGTCGTCTTACTAATTTGATCCATGTGATGCATGCATCTTAATCTTAGATTATGGATCAAATTTTCCTACATCGGACGGTGAAGATCCATTCAATGGTCAGAATCAAGAAAATTCTTATATTGCCCAGAATGTTTAAGTAAAGAATATGTGGTGCTTGGCGGCTTTGAGTCTGTGATTTTTTCATTTCTAAGTATCTGTGGGTCCCAGTTACGGATATGGGGTGGTGGTCCCATAATTTTAGGCCTATAGAATTTTCTAAATTGGAATACGTAAAGTGGGGCTCACATGGCAGATAAGGATCTTCTCCACATGAGACACGTGACATGCGTCCATGTGGGACGGGGGAAATATTAGTATAGTTTTGTTAACGCTAATTCTAAATTAGGTCAACCTATTGAGTAGGTGAGTTTTGGTCGCTAAGAATCACTGCAATTAGTATGAGAGAATCAATGAGAGGCCACCAAAAAGCATCTCAGTCTGGGGTTTCCAACGACTTGGGACTTGGGACTTGGGTGCAACAGGAATTGACCTCAACTCACCTGATTGCCTAGGGAAAATTGCATATGATCTCACAAGTCCCATGATTTGTAAAGCTACTAATGACTCTCACTTCCACACACGCAACCCATAATCCATTTTTAGGGTGAATGTTCTCTGTGCAAGCTGTGCAGCTTGCACCTAGGCATGTGGGCAGCCTGTGCAGGGGGTACGCTGGTCATTGCGCCCACCCTCATGTGTCTAGACTCAGGTTGTGCTGTGATATAGTGAACATCACCCTATTTTTTTTAAGAGTCGATGTTCTCTGTGGGGGAACATGGCTCCGCATCCGATTGCGAGGCCTTTACACAAATGTGGGGATCAAAGAGGGTACGTGTAAAGGCATCCAACAAGAAGGTTAAGACGGTTATTTCACACTACCTTGGGTAGTTGTGTATGATTATAATGATAAGGAGAGAGTTGGGCATTTTGTCCGCTTTTCGCAAACTAGCATTTGTGCTCAATGGAGAGGGTGAGACAAAAAGGGTAAAGAGTTGTTTCCAAAAGGTAAAAGATGGTTTGGGCACAACGCCTGTATCCTTGTCTATACTCTATACCCATAATGATCGATAGTGATGCTCTTCACTCTTGGCCTCAACCACTATTGTCATACAATACAAGTAGGACTTAATTTCTCTTCACCCATGGTGATGGGATTACCTATCATAATTTTTGTTGAATCGTGGGGTACGAACGACTTCGTAAAATAAAGGGTCATCATATTTCATTGTTGATTTTCTTCACATTAGGTAAAAGAAAACTTCCTACATTCAACTAAGGGAAAAAATTCTTGTGTGACATCAATGCACTCCAAGCTAGGGTTTTAAAAAAGAAAAATTGGGAGTTGAATCAGGTCCAACCAATTTTGATTCAATATCATTTTGAATTAATTAAAATCAGTTAGGAATTGATTAGAATCAACCATAACCTAATATTTTGTACATGATTGGTCGATTCGGATTGAATCAGTCAGAATCAGAATTGAGCTCAACCAATTTTGATATGAATAGGGGGATTTGGACAATCCGATTCTGAATATTGATTTTGTGACTATACATCTCTCTCGTTGTTTTTTTTTTTTATTGATTTCTCTCTCTTAACCCGACAATTTGTTTTTGGTAAAAAGGAACTTTACTGATTGCTAGAGTGTGTATACGCATTAGCATCATTTACATAAAGTTCATGAAGCCAAAGAATGGCATGTGGCCAACTTGTCTCACACATAAGAGACATAGCCTTCCTTGTCTAACCCTAGGATTACAAACAAAATCAATGGAAGCGAAGGAAATTGAGATCCTCTGCACAGCAGCCACAATTTGAGTCTTATGTCAATGAGACCATCCTCCACATCGCGTTTGGTATGACATAGAAGATTGCCTTGGGTTAACGTAGAGGGAAGAAAAGTTTCACCTTTTTCTTTTTTTTTTTTTGGGTAAAAAGAAGAAAGGTTTCACCTATCAACCAAAAAAAAAAAATCACCTGTAAGGGGGGAAAAAATAGGTTCATTAAACCTAAATAAGTATGCATTTCCCTCATTTTTTTTTTTTTTTCTTTTGGGATTTTGCCTTCGGGGGGTCGGGGTAGTTATTTTCCTATTAGTAATCTTTGTTCTTTTCATTGTATAGTTATTTGGACAACTTAGAAATTAAGTAAGGAATTTCATTCCATTAATTTCAAAGCAAATCTCCCAGTGTCTACAATCATTACCACGCGTTTCCATTATTATCATTTGTCATGTGAGTATCATATTTAAATTCTACCCAGAAAAAGTATCATATTTACATTATGGGTGAAGGTTTCCTCAAAAGTTATAATGGATAGTGGAAACCACATTAATGAGAGGGTGGGAGAGTCTGAGACGGATTAGTTTACTTGGGGGTGATTCATATTTTGTTTAAGGAAAGAGTGTGTCAGTGTAATCCTCACAAAGATTTAGTTCATGGTTTCAGTTCTGGTATCGATCACTGTCGATCCGATATTGATACAGAATTACAGATTAGCTAATTGGATTAGACGGTTTTGCCCCCAAGATTTTATCCTTAATATTTTTTTTAAACCAATATGGCCAATTCGATACCGATACCTAAATCCATGAATCTCCATGACTCATTATATTAGAGGATGTAGGATCCTCACTTTGGAGTCATGGGATCATTTATGTGAGGAGAGGGATTTACATGCTTCCTATTTATATTTAAAATCTTACACACCAAACTAATAGCGGATAATAAAAGATAGGACAAGCGATCTCTACTTGGCTGCATGATCTCTACACAAGCGTCTGGGTCAATGGGTGAGTATGTCTGGGTATCTATCCCAGGGGTAGAGGCATCATCTCATGGTACCCTATGAGAGAGCGTAAGAAACACCACAAAGTAGATTAAATATATATTTAATATGGAGAGAGAAGGGAAGTGCATATATTTAATGAGAGAGAAATAGAGAGAGGAGCTAGGCCTCGGAGGGAGACCGGATCTTGTCCTTGTACAAGTATGCCACAAGAGGAGTGGATTCCATGTGAGTGGCCCTGGAGGGCCTTGGACGATACTTGTACAAGGACACGATCTGCGCTCCTCAAAGGAAAATAGGCACTTACAATTGAACAATAATAATAATAATAAAAGATCGAGTTTTCCTTCACCCTTGGCAAGGGAGTAATTGAGGGTTTAGATGGTCTCCGTAGGGTATTACACAACAATGGGATTATTTTCGATTATTCATAAAAAGAAAAGATATTTATGAACATTGATGGTTGTTGAAAACTTTCTCCATAAAAAAGGGTAATGGTTTGAAAAATCGCGAGCATATGCTACCGATTAGTTATTTCCTCAATAGTCTATGTAGTATGGGCACATTTTTTACATAATAGATAGTTTTGATAAATATTCCAATTATCTGTCATGTGATAGATTAGATGTTGTCCAAATTTTTTGTACCAATTCAATGTTTAGTCTGAACAAAACCTAGTTCGTGAATTATACTTCAATTTGTCTCGAGTGAAATTAAAGGGAAAAAAGAACTCTATTCCCAACACCCCCATGAGTCTATCTCTCTCTTCTCTATATGAAAAGACATTTATGTCCCCTTGTTTTGAGGAGTAAAGAATTAGAAACATGAGAGTGCTAGCGTAGGCCGAATTTTTATCTCCTACAATTCTGACACCCTCCAATTCCCCTATAATGCCTCACATGGGAGCTGAAATGACCACTTACCCACTGCTTGGACACATTTCCCAAGGCAGTGGGTAAGTGGTCATTTCACTCCCATGTGAAGGATTGTAGGGAATTGGAAGGTGTCAGAATTGTAGGTGATAATGATCCAGCGTAGGCCACAATCCTTAGATAGAAAATTACTTTCAAAAAATATATTTATGAAAGGGAAAAGGTTATGCACACCGCCTCTATATCGTAAATTAGCCACTGTGTCTATCTCTCTCCCCCTCCCTCTTGAAATGTCTCCTCTACCCTGCTTCTACGATGCTTGGTCCCGTATCCCCATTGGCTCCTTTACCCTTCTTCTGTCAAAGTCTTAACTTCTCTCTCGCTGCTATCATTTTCCCGTCATTTACAGCTTCTGTTTCATTCGTTTTAAACAAATACTCGTGTAATTCCTGATGCGTCATTACTCGTCTGCACCGGCGGTGTTTCTGGTTCCATGCCCTGTAAATTTATCTCACCTTTCAAGCTCGCCACTAATTTCAAGCGTCACTTATCAGTCATCTCGTCTAATGCTCTTGTTCGAACTCCCGGAAACGGTGAAGAACATGAAGAAGAAGACCCATGTAATAAGACTTTCACTTCTTTACCTGTTGGACGACTCAGAGCTTCATTGGCGACTTTTGGAGCGAATCATGCCAATGTATCCCACTTAAGCGTTTTGTTTTGTTCAAACATTTTGAGAATTTCTGCAAAAATGGGTTTCCTTCCTGAAGGAAGACAAGCCCATTCTCACATCGTTAAATTAGGGTATGATCGTAGACAATCTTTGCAAAACCAGCTTTTGAGTATGTATTTGAGATGCAACAAGTTTGCGGATGCATGCAAGTTGTTCGATAAAATGGACGAAAGAAATGTTGTGTCGTGGAATACAATGATATCTGCGGCAGTTGGCTTTGGTAGAACTTTTCAGTCAACCCACAGTCTGAGTTTGTTATATTTCAAGGAAATGCTTGTAGAGATGGTGGAACCTAACTATATCACTTTTATTGGTTTGCTCCGCAGCACCATTGAGCTAAATGATGTTGAGACAGGGAAACAGTTGCATTGCTTTATAATCAAATCAAAATTAGCTTTGAATTGTTTTGTTGGAAGTGCTCTTGTTGATATCTATTCCAAGTGTAGTTTAGTGGAAGATGCACGACGGGTATTCGATAAGATTCTTATTAGAGATATGGTCTTGTGGAATGTGATGGTTTCCTGCTATGCATATAACAGATTGAGGGAAGAGGCCTTTGGAGTCTTTAAGTTGATGAGGTCTGAAGGTGTAAATGGGGACGACTTTACGTTTAGTAGTCTTTTAAATTCTTGTGGGGTTTTGGGCTCTTGCGAATTGGGGAGGCAGGTACATGGTCTTATTATTAGGCTCTCCTTTGATGTGGATGTTCTTGTGGCTAGTGCACTTGTTAACATGTATGCAAAAAACAAATTTATTGTGGATGCTCGCAGGGTTTTTGATGGAATGATAACACGCAATGTTGTTTCTTGGACCACCATGATTGTGGGTTATGGACAGTTTGGCGATGGAAGGGAAGCTATGAAGCTTCTCAAGAATATGATTCAACAAGGATTTGTGCCAGATGAGCTTACATGGGCTAGCATACTCAGCTCATGTGCCAGTCTGCCTGCAACCAGTGAAATTGTCCAAGCTCATGCCAATGTAGTAAAGAATGGGTGCGAGGCCTTCTTGTCAGTTGCAAATGCCCTCATTAACGCATACTCCAAATGCGGTATTATCACCAGTGCATTTGAGTGTTTTAATTCAATTGTAGACCCAGATATTGTTACATGGACTTCTATGATTGGTGCTTGTGCATTTCATGGTCTTTTCACAGAAGCTATAGAAATTTTTGAGGAGATGGAGTCCAAAGGTTTGAAGCTTGATCAAATTGCATTCCTTGGGGTCCTCTCTGCTTGTAGCCATGGAGGCCGAGTAGAAGAGGGACTACACTACTTTACCTCAATGAGTAAGGACCATGAAATTGTGCCAGATTCAGAACATTTTACTTGTCTCATTGACCTTCTTGGAAGAGCTGGTCATCTGGATGAAGCATTTAATGTTTTGACCAAAATGCCCTTTGAACCTGGTTCAAATTCCTTGGGAGCATTCTTTGGAGCCTGTAAGGTCCAGGGCAACTTAGAATTAGCAAAGTGGGCAGCAGAGAGGCTTTTCATTTTAGAGCCAAATAAATCTGTGAATTATACACTCATGTCTAACCTCTATGCTTCCATCGGACATTGGGTTGATGTGGCAAGAGTTCGCAAAATTATGAGGGGCAGGTGTGACTATAAAGTGCCAGGTTGTAGCTGGATGGAAATTTCTGGTGTGGTTCATACATTTGTATCATGTGACAGATCTCACCCTCAAGCTTCAGAGTTGTATGATATTCTGGGAACGTTGTTTAGGTTAATGAAGGTGAAAAACTACATTACGGATGTGGATTTTCTGGTTCACCCTGTTGAAGATGATTCTGTACTGAGCTTTCTTAACTAGGTTCAGTCTTGTTTTGACAAGCACAATCAGTGTTGGTTGTCTCATGTGATCAGCTCTGTTTTTCATAGAGAGGTAAGAACTGCAAAGGCCTTAATATTGGATAAAGGTTTAATGGTTTCTTATAGTTTCATTTCTTTCTGTTGTTTTTGTTACTATTGAAATGTAAGTTTAAAATGCTATTTCTTTTCGAACATCCTATCTACCAATACAGTTCCTACCCTAAGAAGAATTTTTATACTCACCTCATGTGCTTGATATTCTGAGATTTGCCTATCCTAATCTTTACACACAATTTTCTGATGCCCTCTTTCAGATTTGTGGCTATGGTTTAATGAGAGTTTCCTTCCTCAAACGTATTAGGGTTAGATCGTGGTTGCTTCCTGGAGACCAGCTCTGCTTCACAGTCAGGGTAAGAAGAAGAACTGCAAAGGCCCATATATATATATGTTTATAATTAATAGCTTTAAGATGACTTTTGTGGGTTTTCACACTATTGTTATTTTAATTACTTGAAATCTTACATAATTCTGTATGGACCTTCAATTTCAACCGTACATATCACATCACCTTCTTTACTTATGATTGATCCTAGAAACCTAAAACAATCACTTTCTGGAATCTCTCTCATCAACTTTTATCCCCTCATTTTCTATCATGGAGTTTATAATGTTACACACCATGTAGAATTAAGGAAAATTTTATAGGACAGTGATACAATCTGGGTATGATGTATGGTGCAGACTGTTGGGCAGTTAAGAGTCATATAGATATAACTAAGCATAGTGGAAATGAGGATGTTGAGATTGATGTGTGGCAAAACTAGGAAGGATAAAATAAGGATTAGAGCTGATTTTGGAGTAATTCGATCAAGATAACCTACATGAGAGTCGTTTGAGGTGGCATGGTCATGTTCAATCGAGACCTTGGGATGCTCCAGTCCAAAGGAGTGGCTTGATTCAAATTGAATTTACTAAAAGAGCTAGAGACAGACCTAAAATGACCCTACGAGAAGTGGTGAGGAAAGACATGCATAGCTTAGGTCTTGTTTCAAGAGTGCTCTCTCATAGAGCTGATTGGAGGGCTAAGATCCATGTAGCTGATCCCATTTAGTGGGGATAAGACTGTTGGTGTGTTCTTTTTTTCGTACTTCTATTATTAATGTGTGTCTTTTTATGGATCCATGTAGCTGATCCTATTTAATTGGGATAAGGTTGAGTTGTTGTTGTATAATCCCATCGTGTAGAACGTTCATTTTAAGCTCATGGGCTTGAATTTCTTTGATTAATATCGTGTGCTGTAAGTAACTTAGCTTCACTTGAAACTCTGTGATGGCCTGCCCTGTTTCAGGTTGCAGGGTAGGTTGCACGAAGACTTCTTCCTCATAACACAGAAAATGGATCCAGACCATATGGTTTGGAAGTTAACCTAGAAGAACCTTCTCAATGTTTATTCTTTTAAGGTTTTTTTTTTTTGAAGATATATACAGATTTTCTAAGAGACTTTCAAATTGTCTTTATCAACATAAGAGCTAGAATCTAGTGGTAGTGGGGGGATTTTTATCTGCTGCTGTAACTGCATTGCTGTTGTACTCATCATGGCCCGCTGTGCATACATGGCACCTGCAGTGCCGCATGATGAGTACAGCAGCGCTGCAGTTACAGCAACGGATTAAGTCCGTGGTGGGGCCTGTATGTTTATGGCATATGTGTGGAGACATGCGTATAGAAGTGGTAACTGGTGTTAGGGAGGCCTTGACTTTTGAGTTCAATCTGATGACGTTCTCTCTAGCTAAAACATTGCATAAAACATCTTTTCTTTACCAAACTTCCTGCTCAGCCACATTCTAGGTTTCGGTTTTGGTAGATTAACTTGTCAAGCTATAGGGATTGGACTGGTTTGGGCTGGTGGAATTGCATCTGTTGACCATATAGGTCTCATTGAGATGACCCATAACCTAGCATATACCGTGATTACATTGTGTTTTGGGTATACCTGTTCTGTGATTACTTGGAGACTTTATATTTATATGCATTTTTTTTGTGTTGGGCCAGTTGGCTTGCTGCACTTGGCACAGCCCCTGCGATGGATGAGAAATCAACCAAAAAATACCCTAACCCTAGTTCCCATACAAAGATTAGGCAATCCCGAATCAGATTAACCTGTTTCCTTTGAAAAAATGGATTTTTTTCTATAACATTTTTACCTGTCCGTACCAATCCACCGATACGGGTTCAGTCAAGAATCAATATCGGTCTCCAATCTCCACCAATACTGATTCGATACTAATTCCTTAAACCATGCTCTGGAGTTTGGACTCCAGATCACGTCATTTTATTTCTCGTTCCTTTTATAAATATGCATTATCTCGTAACTCTCTAATGCTCCGGACTAGGGTTTTAGTAATTGTATCGGGATCTATATTGGCCGATATCAGTCTAGATTGAACAAATTTACCTCCATTTTTAACCCCAAAAAAATTGGATATTTTATATTTATACCTTGGTCCATATCAATCTACCAATACAAGATCGATAAAAAAGAATTGATATTAGTCTCCAATGATATTGATATGAATCAGCTGATTCTACCAATCCAATACCAATCTCATACAATGCTCCAGACCCTCTCTGTTTTCTCTCATACCGATGGTTTTAGTAAACAATCCAGGTCGATCCAAACTGGACAGATTTATACTTATTTTCTTTGAAAATTTAAATTTGGATATGAAATTGGCTACTATACGAATCTGCCAATCCAACCGATCCAATACCGATTCCTCAAACCATGCTCGCCACTCACCAGTCCTCTCTAATGACCAGAGAGGAGCCGCACCCTCCACTCCCCTTCCCATGTGCTCTCACGCACACAAGAAAAAAACGGAACACTTTAATGATCACTTTTGTCCATGGAAAGTGAAAGACTCCAAGCATCCACAAAGAAACGCATTAAGGAGTTATTAATTCTGTGAGCAAGATTCAATAGCCACAAACCATGAGTGGCTTCACCGAGGAGGATCCTAATCATTCTTGTGTCACCCTGGCCCAAGGTTTCGTGTAACAAGATTGGCCAACACTGATCCGCTGAAACAAAGAAAAGGACAAGTAGCTGACACCATCAGATGAATATGGCAACCACACCACGCTACACTTGGGTTGGCTTTAGAGCACATCATGTGCAGGCAAAGGCATGCAACGAAATTGTTCTGTTTGAACCTTTTTCTATATCTGCCAGCACCACGCAACAATCGAT
This sequence comes from Telopea speciosissima, assembly GCF_018873765.1. Lineage (NCBI taxonomy): Eukaryota > Viridiplantae > Streptophyta > Magnoliopsida > Proteales > Proteaceae > Telopea > Telopea speciosissima. Next base: position 64,144,894 of record NC_057921.1, on the reverse strand, counting down.
TGGCTCCTCCAAAAGTTATGGTAATATATATAGTAGGCTGTGTTCCCCGAAAGGACAATTAACCAATCACGAGAAGAAAATGGCATCACTCTCTTCTTAAAGATAGAGAGAAATTCCTGTGGTGACTTTCGTGCACTCTTCGCCGCTGGCCCCGCTGACCCGTCACAATCACAAAAATCTGGCTATGCCCCATTCATATCCCGTGACATCAAACGACAGCCTGGCGAGGTCCCCATTATGCAGACGCCGCAGAGCACTGATACAAGTTTCCCAGCTTCCAGAAGGACCAGCACCCTAATATCAAACCTGTGACTCATGACCTGATTGTTTCCAGCACTGGCAAATCTTTTACAGGTAGAACCATGGAGCCTCTCCAAAATGATACAAGCAAAGCTCAAAATTTCAGTGATATAACAAATATCTCTCATCAAAGGATTAAAGTTAAAATTCGTTGCAGAAACAATACAGTGAAGCCTATAAAATCTAACTGAGATATCCCTTTAAGCTCATTATGTGCATAAGCATGAGCTAAACAGCTTGCTATATATTAGTTAAGTTGTAATACTGTTTTCTTGGGGGGGTCACTACTCCAATTGTTAGATATACTGCATCACAAAGCATGAACTGTTAACATTGAGCAAACATATGCACTGCCTAATGATAGCATGATGCTAGATTACAAAGGACCATTACTGTACAATAGCCGATTCAAGAGTCTTCAAGTTCACCTGCGAATCTCCACAGGTCCATCTTAGCTCAACTACATGGTAAGGAAGGTAAAGATAATATATATTAGAACATCAGAATCCGGATTTGGCCCATCAGTACTCACAAAGGCCGAATCGAATATACTTAAGGTTAGACTGATAATACGTATTATACAAGCATAGTGATAACCCATAAATTCTCTTCCTGCCACCCATATAGGCACAAGTAATTCGGTGTGCACCAAATACTATGAGTCCATGGCTTTCAATTTCTTGGCAGCATGAATGAATCCCACAATCACTTCAATCTCGTCCAATTGCTGGTGTAACAAGATGGTTAACAAAATGATTATTAGCTGTGAGACATGACACAACAATCCACAAAATGGAGAGGCAAAGGATTAGAGAGTAACCTGTGATGAGAAGTGCCGCCTTACAGCATCCACCAGTTGCTCCCTTGAAGGATTTGGATGATTGTTCCTCGCCTACAGTGAAATTCACCCCAGTTCAACTCCAAAGAAAGATAGAGAATATCATAATTGGGAAGACACAAATGCACTAAAAACTCTTATTTAATAGAAAAATTAAATCTATAAATTGGGATACACATTAGGATTTAGAACCATTCAGATCCTCCAACGGGGTTTGGATCAGTCAGTCTGGTGGAGACCAGGCTCCATTGAATTGGATCACATAAGTTTGACATTTTGGGCTATACAATGGATGACTTATCAACATGATTAGTAAGTCTAGGAATTTAATAGTCAATTGATGGATTCTAACCATAATAAAATAAGGGGAAAGGTTTTATGGTCTAGTGGTCCACATAACCAAGTCATGATTAGGTTCCCTCTTTCTGCCAACAGAGATATAAAATCCCATTCTAAAATCTAGAATTAGGTCAACTATGGGCAGGTTCTGATTGATTCCTCACCGATCCTGACCTATTCCAATCTGATCCAAATTGGAATCAGCCGGGACCAATCTGGATCCCAATTCTAAGGTTTTTAAATCCCCATATGCCATGTGACAAATTGAAAAATCAAAGAATTTTACATGGGTGCATAAACATACATGGGAGGGCATGGCATTTTACATAGGGGGTATAAATGATTGAATTTGGCTATGGAATTTGACATGTACTCTATCCAAGCCTTCTAAGGCATCCAATGGTCTGATTTACCATTTGATCCTCACATGTGGCGGAATTAGGTGCACCGACCAAGGAAATTTTTGTCATTCACATTAAAATAAAAACTACTTTGATCTGAGATGCAATCCACCAAATAGTTGTCAGTTTAATATGATTTGGTCCAACGAAACAAGTTGGACCATTTAAGATTCAAGAAGGATATGATATCTAAATTACCATTATAACAAAAACACATGAAGCTTAGCTGCATGACTACAAAGTCGTCAGTGCACACATATTGCACGTGCACGTGCCTTCCCCATTATTCATTGATGAAATTAAAATTGGAGTTAGGAAAAAAGAAAATAATATAAAGTCGAAATATAAAAAGTTAGTCAAACCTACAAGATTGAATCGTTTCCAATATCTCCACAATGAATTCGTTCCTAGCTTTGCCAAGTTCACCCTCTGATGATCCAAGAAAAACTGACATATGAGATTAACTGTTGTATAAATTTCACCATGGCATATAATTATATCCCAACAAAGCCAAAGAACTCTACGGACATCGTTACTCCTGATTTCTTACCAGGTGATGTTTGTGGATATTGGAGTGTATTTCCCTACAATGGCTTCTATTAATTGATTTGGCAGATATCCAGGGCCTTGGATGCCTCACTCTTGGCTTGCTTGATTTGTGTAACTGAATACTACTTGCTGCTCAAGAAGCAGTGAAGTAACTCACGGTAAGAAACAACAGAGCTCAACTTCAAGAAAACATTCATCCAGAAGTTATTTAAATGTTAGGCTTACAAAAATAATTCTCATTCTCACCCATGTCTGAGCTACTGCAAGAATTATCTAAATCATGGTCATCGTCATCCTCTTCGTTGCCTGTGGGTGGTTCTAGAACACTTAAAGCATTCCTTTGTAGCTTAACTTCCACTCCATTCTTCAGAACCTAGAACTCCATAAATATGGTGTTTAACAAAATTACTAACAGGAAATCACAATTTTAGCAGCACAAATGCACTAAAGTACAAGATTAAATACGAGGAATAAGAGCAACATTTGGAATCAACTAATACAGTTATGAGGCAAAATCTCCTATTCTTCTACCAACAAACTCATAAATAACAGGATTTTAAAATTAATATATTGAGTGGAAATTGCCTCTACAAAGTCATGCACGTCACGGAATAGGATTGGGATGGCTAACCTGTGTATTGTTGGGGTATCCACATCATGAAATGTTATCTGTTTGATTGAATCTTTTATCCCATTCAGGTGTAAAATAAATTCTATTGTTACATACTTGGGATGGAAGTTTCCCGTTGAATTGTTTTGGAGCAATGTCGATAGCCCGTACAATATAACAGTGTCTACCCATATGCCACTTTATACAAACCCCACGAATGGAAAACCAGAATAATTGTTAGATGTAAGCAAATTTTTTCTTACCAGACCCATTGAATCAATTAGCATTCAGGAAAGAAAAAGTGAGGCATTCAAAGTATTTCAAAATTTTAAATAACGCAAATGAACATAAGCAAAAACAGCATCAATATGACAATGAACACAAATCTATGGAAGAGAATAGAGGGATACCAGCCAGTGCCAGCCACCAAGGCCAACAGCCTTCTTAACAACCCCTTGCAGACCTACCAAGACAGACTTGGTTCGGTTGTTTCCTGTAACAATGACTTTGGTGTGCCGGGGAAGAACAGAGAGCTCCTCATCACCACTTTCATCACGAAAAGGTGACAGAACCCGAGAAGAACACACCTCAGCTTCCAGCATTTTCTTAATAAAAGTTTATTCCACCTCCTCAGGATATAAATTAAGCAAACCCGGTTGATCCGAAAAGGAGCAATCCAGTGAACTTGACCCCCATTAAACTTGTGAAAATCTAAATATGTCAAAATTTTTAAAATCGGAGATTTGCAGGACAAAACCCATTGATTAGAGTCGGATACTCTGGATTTTCTTCCGATCTATTTCCAGATTAACTTGTCTCACTGATCCATCAACCAACCTTCCGGGGAAAAAAAAGAACGATGACGACTTCCACGGGATCAGGCGCAATAATTCCTACATTAAGCAGGGAAAAAATATTTAATGGGATCGCAAATTACAAAAATGAATGAAATTTAATTCCTTGCATCAACGAGTGATTTCTTACCTCTTGACAACCTAGCGAATTTTCAACGCACTGAGCCAGAGGTAAAAATGATATCCAGTTCCACGGATTTCTGGACTTTGTTGATGGAAATAAATTGTAAGGAAGTTGTTTCGTTTGGAAAGGATGCTGATTTTTTTATGTCCGTCCGAATTAAGAAGCAAAAGATGACATCATATTGTGACTGTAACCTGGAATCACAAAGCTTAAAATCAGTTGGCTACTCATTGATCAGTTTCGAATCTGGAAAAGACATTAAAGTTTCAACGCAATTTTTGGAAGCCATGAACAAAAATAGTCTTACACTCTTACCCGAACTAATTACCTCCCTCTATTAAATTCTGATTCCGTGAAATCAACCGTGGATTCCAACGTCCAGAATTGAACTCGGAAGAAAAAATAGTCTTTCGAGCTCTAATCGACCTTCTCAACAGTCAACGCTGGGGTAATTGTAGAAACCTGAAATCTGCAACTATTTCTACTCTTCCGTAGCCCTGCATTTCAAAAAAATTCACAGATTACATTCGATTATCATTAAGAAGAATAACTGATCTTTGCACTCTATAAAAACCATGCAAGATCAAGATAAACTCAATCGGAGCAAAGAACAGTATCAATAACCTAAACATAAACATAAATGTACGAATTCATAAGATCCGAAGGTCGGTCACCAGCCAAATGCATGCAAAATTCAAGAACTAAACAGAAATACCTGATCGCAGTCCTCAAATTCGCAGATGAATGGATCGATTCGCAATAAATAAACAAAATGCCGTCGGTTTCCACCGCTTTAGTAAACAAGAAGGTATTTCGGCATCGAAACAAATCAAATTCCAATCAGTTAAACACAAAGCAGATAATCGAATCGAAATTGTATAAAGATATGGAAGCGTCGAAGTGGAGTGGATAGAAGAGAGTTGAAGTGTGAAGAACTCCTTACTATCCTATTAAGAGGTTAACCCTCTGCTATGGCAATCCATTTCCTCACAGATCGAAGTCCTTTTCCTGACACTGTGAGAGAAAGAGAGAAAGGCAACACAGTAAATGCCTACCAACTGCCATGGGGACGACCCTCCCGGTATGCTCATGCCTTTTACAAATAAGTCCACCGGCTGACCGGATCCACCCGGTCATCACCATTCCTCGGATTCTCTTCTGGAGAGCCGTTTACATATCGGCTCGGCTTTAGGTGATCAGTGTAGCCAACTAAAGTTGTACGGATTAGTGTAGAAGGAAATGACGTGTCATATCTAGACCGTCCAAATTGTGGAAAATCTTGGATACGATGTTCATTGGACAGCGTAGTTGACTTGTCTGAAGCCGCGGGGACTGAATTTCGAAATTTGAAATTTGAAATTTGGAAGTTTGAAACTTTTTGGTATGAAATAGAAAACGGCTTACGAGCCAAAGTAAACAAAAGAAAAGCAATTTACTTTTTTGTCCAAAAATTGAAATTGTGAGGGAGAGTACGTACACGTGTCAGAAACCAGCTGTCGGATCTTATCCTGGCAGCTGCCGTGAAATCCGAATTGGTTATATGTTTGATTTGACTCTTCGTTTGGAGTCCGCTCCGGCAGCTGGAGAGCACTTAAAAGCCCCCTGCTTTCAGAATTTTGATTCGGATTTTGGGGGATGTAAAATAAAGATAGGACCCACATTGCTCGCATTTATTGCTTCTGGCCTCTCTGAATTTGTCTTCGTACAAACACACACACTCTCTCACTCTCTCACTCTCTCACTCTGTCACTCTCTCACTCGCACAGTCGTACCCGAGGCAAACTGCACACTCTTTGCTATGGTCTAGTATACCTAAGGTCTACAAGCAAAACTGTACATCCCAACTAGGGAGAAGATAAAAAATCAATTGTTGCATTATCATTACTTGTCATGCTAGTGTTTTTTTCTTTTCTTTTCCTCGCATCCAAACTCAGTCTAGAAGAATTTGTATTTGAGAAATAGGTATATAGATAGTGTCTGAATCAATGAAGCTATATTATTGAACCCAATTATAAAAATATGTTAAATATTTATTTTTTGATCAGACAAGGCTAGCAAGTTACCCAAAAATTTTAGGGTAAAATGCATGTATCCCATAAAATGCACCCAATATTCCTCTTACCCCTCTGACAAGTCCACGTATCACCCCTACTTTATCCTCTCAAAGCTATTTAAGTCCACATCAACACCAGGGAATGACTAACCTACGCTTTCTTCTATCTATTTTAAAATTTGAAAAGATCTAATTGCCCTGAACTATTTGTTAAAATTTGAAAAAATTAAAATACCCTCATCTTCCCCAAATCATTATCTTCTTTTACAATGCAGATACCCAATACTACCACCACCACCCACCATTAACAGCATCACCATCGTGAAGCCTCACCTCCAGCACCACCTCCAACTTTTCCACTTTCAACCCTTATGTAACTTTTCCCCCTTGATTCACCAACATCTTGGGCCTAAACCCTAAACCCTAAATTGTAACTACACTATTAAAGTTTTTTTTTTATTCTTATTAGAGTCAGAGGGTACTCCTCCACAATTTTAATTACCTCATTTATCTTTCTCTCATTCACATTTAGCCATTAATTACCTCTTTGTTCTACTCCCGAGGGATCGAGTGCACTTTTGCTTCCTTTTACACCCTTCTTTAATCGTTTTTAATTGGTGTAGAAAAGGAAAGCTAATAAAATCTTTGCCTTGAAACCTCAAGAATAACACTCTTTGGTAAGGGTGTCAATTTGGAACCGAAATCGGGAACTGTCCCAATACCGTCCCGTTAAAATCCTGTATCGGACCGTCCATTAGTAAATGAGACAGTACTGGTATCTGATTTTGGTATCGATTGATAAATGGGATGGGACGGTTCTAGGACAGAACTCCCAACGGTACTAGTACCGAAATATCAATTATGTACCGGATGATACTGAAACTACTAGTACCATTTAAAAAGAAAGAGTATATAAGATCTTTTAAAAAAAAAAAAAAAAGGGTATTAAAATTACGATTCACTAGGGTTTCAGTAATTGCCTTTTGAATATGAAGAGGAACAATAGATCAACAACCATAGCTTGAAGCCTCTCCTCACAGAACCTGCTACAGTGCTACTCCCTCCTCCCTCTTCCCTCCTCCCTCGACCAACTACATCAACCAGGTTCTTCCTTTATGCACTTCGTACTTCGTACCATACTACCATGTGACATGTGTGATAAATAGAGTTTTGTTTGGGAAAGTCAAAGAGGAAACACAACGGGATTCTTCCATTTTGTAGGACTTCTCTAAATTAAATGAGAAGCTTATTACATGTGATATTAGGGAGTTTGAAGAAGTAAAACTATTATTTCATAATTTAAATTACTTTATAAAAAGCAGTAGATAACTTAGATTTCATGATGCATGATAGTGAAAAAACCCCACAACACTAATTGAAATTTTTCTCCCTTTTTTCTACAGTGCCTATAACCGTTTAAGAATCGATACTGTCCCGTCCCGCTAGTAATCGGGACTGGGATCTAGGTTGGTCCCGTTAACTAAATGGTACGGTACTGGGATTGGTACTTTTGGTATCAGTACCAGTACCATCCCATCCCAAATACCGGGAACCGTCCCAATTGACATCCTTGCTAGTATCTGATTTTGGTACCGAATGATAAATGGGACGGGACGGTTCTGGGACGAGATTCCCAACAGTACTAGTACCAAAATACCAATTAGGTACCGGATGATACCGAAACTACTAGTACCGGTTAAAAAGAAATAGTATATAAGATATTTTTTTTATAAAAAAAAAAAAAAGGGTATAAGAATTACTACTCATTAGGGTTTCACTAATTGCCTTTTGAATACGAAGAGGAACAATAGGTCAACAGCCGTAGCTTGAAGCCTCTTCTCACATAACTTGCTACAGTGTTACTCCCTCATCCCTTGACCAACTACATCTACCAGGTTCTTCCTTTTTACACTTCGTACTTCGTACTTCGTACTTCGTACCATACTACCATGTGACATGTGTGATAAATAGAATTTTGTTTGGAAAAATCAAATAGGAAACACAACGGGATTCTTCCATTTTGTAGCAAGTATTTCTCTAGATTTAAAAAAATGAGAAATTTATCACATGTGATCTTAGGGAGTTTGAAGAAGTAAAACAATGATTTTATAGTTTAAGTTGCTTTATGAAAAAGAGTAGACAACTTAGATTTCATGATAGTGAAAAAATTCCACAACACTAATAAACCCGTCTTGTTAGAAACAATTAAACTTATTGTCTCTTTTTCTACAGTGCCTATAACCGTTTAAGAACCGGTACCGTTCTGTCCCGCTAATAATTGAAACTGGGATCCAGGTTTGGTCCAGTTAACTAAATGAGACGATACTGGGATTGGCACTTTTGGTACTGGTACCGGTACCGTCCCGTCCCAAATACCAGGAACCGTCCCAATTGACACCCTTAGTAGATACCCAAACGCTTATGTAGAGACCATGCAACCACATAGAGGTCTGTTGCCCTTTTTTTTTTTAAATAAGTTAAACTTATTAAACATAACATGAAATGGACCTATGTTAGTACTAATCCTTGTGTTCATAAACTCAATTTTTCATGAGAAACACAAGCTACACTGTTCTAGATCCGAAGGGCTGATTCTAGGGTTTTTAATTAGGATTGACCACTAGAATTTTATATACGAGGGGCTGATTCTAATTCTAGTTTTTATTTTTCTAGTTGATTCTGATCAATTCTGATTTGATCCGAATCAAATCAGAGTCAGCATGGATCAATTCGACCCCTTATTTCAAGTATAAAATCCTTGGTTCAACCACATGGCTGATGATGTGGAAATTTTCAGTTGAATGGATAGATAGGGTTCCTCATCGATTAGACACATGGTAATTTTGTGGTCAAGCTCAATTTTATTCAAGGTTTTATTCAAGGTTATAGGCATCAACATCTCTACCTACATCAGTCACTGTCACTACTGATACCAATATGATACAAATGGGGTCATATCGGTCCATACAACAACATAACCTTACCCCCAACTTAATGGGGTCGGCTGCAAGAATCCTAGATGAGAGATTAGAATAACAAAAGAAGTAAAGGGGTTCGTATCAATCCATATTGGTCATATGTTTAAAAAACAACCACTTTTTGGCTGATACTCTTAATCTGTTTTAGGTATATCGATACTGATAAAGCCAATAAGATATTAATACCTTGATCCATGGTCATGTGTCCAACTTGTATTCAATTATTCCCGTGTACTTTGGATTGCCATCGTTTGAATCTTATTTTTTACTCTAAACAAAATGATCTGTTGTCCTAAAAAATAATTTAGATTGAACTAAAATTTTTTAGACTTTAGCCGATTTCTTAGTTTGGAAGGCTCTATCTAAGCAATGTATAATAGTTTGCCCAAATTTTGCTATATGATTGATGGAGCCCTATATCTCTCCAACCATGAGCCGAGTAGAATCGGGTCGAAATCTTGGAGAAACGCTTTGGTCCATAATGATTTCTTTGTAGTCAGATCCAAGTGGATGCTCGGCTCAAGTAATGTCAGGTTTTGGCTTGACAACTGGCTTGGGGTGGGCCATCTTATCGATTTTGTGGATAATGTCCTATAGGTAGACCTCTTTCTGTGTGTTAAGGATGTTATGAAATAGAATGGTGTGTGGGATCCAACTCTCTTAAATCGAGGTGACTCGATTGAGGTGAGAGATAGCATTACATATGGGAATTTTGTTATTACCAACAAGAACGACAAGCTGGTTTGGACTCCTTCCAGTGAAGGGCATTTTACTATTAAATATGCCTGGAATGAAGGCAATGGGCACCCTTAACCCCCTATGCTAAGTGGATTTGGAACCAATCCCTTCCAACAAATATTGCTTTTTTCATTTGGCATCTCCTTAACAGAAAGATCCCCACTGTTGATTCTTTGATGTCCATTGGCATTCCCCCGATGTCCAAATGTTGTTGTTGCGGAAACCTAAAGAGGGATATGGCAACACACTGCCTGGTGGAGGGAGTTACTGCAACAAAGGTGTGGGCTCATTTTTCTAATGTAGATAAGGTTGTTTTCAGTCAATTAAACATATGCAAGCCCAATAATAAGTGAATGGGTCTTACAAAATACATGACACAAAACCCAACAATAACTAACAGAAAAAGGAACGTCACCTGGTCGTACGTTGTGGCTTGTACTTGTGCCTAGACACAGCTGGGCGTGAAATGACCGCCCCGCCCCGCCCCGCCCCGATGCAAAGGCAGGGGTGTGCTAGTCATTTATCGCTCGATTGTGTCTGGGCGTAGTTACATACCACAGTGCACGACCGGGTGACGTTCTTTCACCCATAACTTTATTAGACTCAATATGCATAGAATTGGGATGAACATATCTAAATTGACTCGGACCTCCAGTTTTCTTTAACATTTAAGGGGTGAATTCAGGTTATACAGGCTCGGATCCTAGTTGGATCTAACTCCACAATAAACCATTGGGTTATAATTTGTGGTTGGATACGGATTCCAAGACCTGAGCAAAATTGGAGATGCTACCGACAAAAATGAATCTTGATCTGTATTTATGTGGGTCGGATTTAGTGCAATCCGGCTTTATGCCCAGAATTTTTTTTATCAGGATTACATGAAATAAAATCAACACGATTGAATAACTCAAGTGTTCTCCATTACTAAAACTCTATTTAAGCTCTTCTTTATAGTACTTATTGATCTATCAACTATTTTTTGGCTGTGTTTAAGAGCCAGTGTTTTAGACTATAGAGTAATAGATTTAACAAAGGGTATTGGGTCTCTATGCCGGCCAGGCTCGTGCTTGGGCCCAACCCATACTTCTTGTCCAAAATTTAGGCCCACATACGTGGGCTGCATAACAAGTCGGTTTGGTGCTCCGGTGGTCCAGCCTGTCAAGCATTCTTGGGTTATATAAAATAGGGGTGTAAATGAATAGCCGAAAGCCGTTTCCATATCCGTATCCGTTTAGTAATATCCGAATCCGTCCGAAAGCTAAACGGATGCGGATACGGATAGCTATAAGCTTTATTTATATGTATACGGATAAAATATCCGATCCGTATCCGTGTTTGTGTCCGTATCCGTTTAGCATTATCCAAATCCGTCCAATAGCTAATCGGATGCGGATGCGGATATAGCACCATCGGATCCGTTTACAGCCCTAATATAAAACAGAGAAAGGGTTTCCCACGCTGCCAGTATAGGGAAAATCTCCCTTGTTACACTAATAGTGATGTAGAAAATGCTAATTTTAGGTTACCAGAATACGGTCAAATGCCTTAATATCTTTTTATCTTGAGATTCTATTATTTTTTTCCGTATAGGCACATGTATTGGGAGTAAGAAGAGGAGTAGCGGGTATGGGTTTAGGGGGCAGAAAAAAGCATGAGTATGGGATTCGAGGGTAGGGTTGCAGGGGGTGGATGGGGAGGGTTGCAGATGTATTGGGAGTGAACATGTTAAGTGATGATGTCAAACCCCCTGGGATAGACGGAATACCCATTCCACTAGAGTGAACATGTTAAGTGATGATGTCAGTAGACTATAAATCTATAAATGACCAAAATACCCTTATCTCCTAAATCGATCATCTTCTTTTCTCTTCTTCATCCTCCGCTTGGATGAATCATCTTTTAAGAGCATTGGCCAATACCGATCCGGTTTGGACGAATCAACCGTGCAGGCTTTCTATGTGATCAGTAAAGAAAATAATTCATTAAGTTCTTTGTACAAATTATAATAGACAACAATAACATTTGTGATTACTTACATTATTTCTCTGAGAAATTATGGTAGGTGAGACCCGGTTACTGCAATCTTTGGCAACCCAAATATTGCAGGTTTGTTGGTGTTGTCATCGCCACTTCGTGTAGGAAGAATCAGGCCTTCCATTTTCAGAACACCAAAATCCTTCATCAAGAAATAACCTCCTGTCTAAAAATGAGAATGGCAACCCTAAGATTGAAGGATTTCGGTGTTCTGAAACGGAAGGCCTCATCCTTCCCTAAAAGAAAGCAGAGTTCTTTATATCTTGATCTAAGGAGGTTAGGATACTACCCAAAAATAAAAAATAAAAAATCTAAGGAAGTTAGGATAAAAGGGAAGCGATGTTGTGGTATTTAATGTGATTTTCTCTAACTCTATCCCGTTTATGTTAGGTACAAGAAGCATTTAATGTGATTTTCTCTAAATCTATCCCGTTTATTTTAGGTTTAATCTAGGTACAAGAAGCAGCAAAGAAAGCAAAAAAGACAAGATTGCCATCTCTCACATGGGTTTATTTTTATATTATTTTTCTCTTCTGTCCTGATATGTGGGCCTCATGGTTCTAAGTATCGGTATCATATTGCCCGTATTGGGCGATACGTACCGGTTTTGCTAGTCACCGATATCGATATCATATCGATACTATATCAATAGCACGGTATAGACAAGGGGTAAAATGGTCAAAACACTCATTTTTAAGGAGATTCAGGGATAAATTTGTTCGATACAATCGATCCAGGCTGATACCGTATCGGTATCATATCGATTTTGTGGGTTATCGATAACCATTCTTGTCACACCATGTCTTGGACAGTCCAGGCGTAGCATGAACCGATGCGGTCTCGCACCCAACTTAGCCAGGAAGCTTTGTGCAACACAATTACCAAGCACACACCACAGAAAATCTAAGCAGCAAAAAAATACTATGGACTTAAATATTTACATAAAAATTCGTTAAGGACTGAGTGATAAATTTATATACATATGTTCGGTTAGGTAACCTAAAAACTTATATTTACAGTTATCCAAAAAGAGTATTTATATATATACTAAGTTCTATGTATATATAAAAGAGAACTACCAAAAGGAACGGCCTAATCCATCAGGCCCGCCTAAGAGAAGGCACACATGTCACAGATGCAAGACCCACCGTGTTCCTCGGGCTCTTGGTCTGCGAAGTCCTCAAAACCATCATCCTCGAACTTGCTGCCAGGTAGTCCGTCACCTGCATAGTCATCTAAAAAGAGGGTTTCCACGAGTGTGAGCTCACACTGAGCCCAATGAGGAGGAAAACACACAGCATACAAATAATGCATGAAACATATAATATTAAATGTAAATATCAATCACACTATATGATGCATGTTGAATTCTATTTTTATTAATCCATCTAACAAACAGACTAAGTCATTGGTATGAACTACGGTATCAACTCGAAGGGTACTTTGGGTCACTTCTTTTATTGCCGCAGCACCCCTTCAGCCAATACAAGTAGGGAGCCCGCCTCCACGCTTGGTATGTTGGCCTCAAACCTTCGGGCAGACCCCGATGGTCAAGTACCCCTGACCCTGGGTTAAATCCCTTTGCTCCAGGCGTCAGTAATCCGACTACCCAACACCTGAACCCCTGTTGGTAAGGGTTGTAGTTTGGGATTTCCATCCTAACCATGATTTCTAGATGATGACATGCTGTATTCAAGAGTGCACCATGTTCCATATACACATCCATTCAGGAACACAGGGTCACACAAATCATGTTATGCATTTCCAATACAATCTGTCAAACACACCACAATAATTCACAACCAGCCATCACTAAAGGAATCACATCATAAGAAATACAACAGTTTCTTTACAGTAAATGGAACAATAAATACCCATACATTATGATAGCTGAATTTATATCTATGCATAAGAAATAAGCATTAAAAATGGAAGGTTCATACATATTAGAGAGACCAGATTTGAAATCCAAACACCAGCATATAGGAAATCATATATAAATCATCAAAATAAGCAAACACCCCACTCACCTTGGTTGTCTTGATCAAGCTACCCAATCAAGTGTCCAAAATCGAAGAAAAGGGGTTCAAGCAGGTTCAATGTCCTAAATACAAAGTTACGAAAATGTTAAGACACTTCCTAAAAGGTTAGAGAACCTTCCTAACCCATTAAAGATCCCAAAAAGTCATTTAGAGGTGGCCGGAGCTTCTAGCTCCAGAAGGGCTGGTTAGCCTGCTTTGAAGAGGTAGCCCAGAAAACAGAGTTAAAAACAGCAGTTTATTTGGCTGGTTTTGACTACCAAGCTTGGTTCAGCTGGCCAAGAGGCTTAGGGAGGAGGAAAGAACACTCATTAAAGTCAATATTCATTGATTGTATGTATGATCAAGGGATCATTCATACATTACCCAATCTCAACTAAAAAGGGAGGGATTTGAAGGTGATTTTGCTGAGTTAAGCTTAAGAAATCCATCGCAGCAACACCTAAGCTAAAATAAGATAATCTAGACATGGATTGAACTAATTACATGTTACTAGCTTACCTAATGATGAGTTAGAAAGGATTTGAAGGCAGAAGATCCAACATGCAAGCACATCAAGGGGGATTTTCAAGCCAAAATCACAGCATATGAACATTCCAAGAGCAGCCCAACGTTTTCTACCTCTTAGCTTTGAGAAAAGAGTTCTCAAAGCTAAGAATAAGAATATATATTTAGCCCCCAAGGGCCTGTTTGTAAAAGGACAGAAATAGATGGGTTTCTCCATGATTTTTAAAGTGATTCAAAACTTAGTGGAAATCGATTCCGAGATAAGTTTATTAATACACAAGTTATCGATACACCGGGGTTGTATCGATATGAAACGGGATTTACAAGGTTTGATCGCATTGGACCCGCGAGATACGGCAAGGCATCGAGCCGGCATGGCCTATCATGGTGGTATCTGATTCGAGGCCGGCCGAAACAAGCATAGAATAATTAATTTATTTTAATTCTAAAACAGATGTTATTACCTAATGTTCGGCATCCGACATTGATAATTGCTGCAAGTGGTCCGCCAAACATCGCTCGCACGTGAACCATATATGCGACGGGCCGCAGGGTTCCTCGGATTCCATCAAGGCCTTGTTCGATGGTTCCTCGGCACAAGGTGCAATAGGGTGCGGGTTTGTCTCAATGACGGGCAATGCCCATAACGCGGAGAAGGTCATGGCACCCACAACCGCACCCGCAGGACCTATTATTTCAATAAAAATTTAAATTAGGCCCAATTTTATGAGGTGGGTCTCACAATTCTGATACCATGCACTAAAACCATGGTGGGCCCTATATGTGAAATTTCATTTTTTGTATCACTAGTGGTGAACTAAGAAGTGGCAACTTTCTTTTAATTGCGCCTTGTTTTATTCCTAAGAGTTATTTAATATAATTAAAATTAAAAATTATTTAATATAGTCTTCATACGAAATTATAGTATTTATTCTCATGAAAAAATGTTTAGTATTAAAAGAATTAAAAAAGAATTATAATTTTATAGTTCACCACTTTGATTGCAATAAGATTTTTCTTAGATTAAAAGTAACATGCTATGCATTGTTGAGAGATTCAAAGACATTTTGAGGAGTGGGTTTATGAAGCTATGAAAAAAGATATGGACGTGCTTAGGGTTTTTTCCTTTTCGTTTTGTTTCATCTTCCGCCGCCGTGCGTCGACCATTCTCCGCCATCGTGCGTGATTAACTTTCTCCGCCTCTGAGCGTGGTATACTCTCTGCCATTAGTGCGTGTTATCTCCTTTTTCCCCACCTTCTCATCAGCTTCTCCGCCATGACCATCGAAACAGTCAACGACGAAGATGCCAATGACGACAATGATGCCGACAATGGGGAACCAGCGGTATCACCGGCGCAACTCCCCTCCTCCGCCGCTCCTTTCCCCTTCCTTTCCCTCTTCATCCATCCCAGTCCAGTCGCCGGATGGAGTCCATGGCCAAATCAACAAGCAAACACCATCACTGTCCAATTTCTCTTCCCCGATAGAGCACCCACCAAGCATCCTCCCGTAGGCGTTTCCACTCCCACGGCAATGGGATACAGCGATGTTCGGTGCTGCCCAGGAAGCCAAATGCTCAGTGAAGCCACTCCGCCTCGTACTCCCTCGGTGGGCTGCCGTCTCGTCCTTCTCCCTCGCTTCCTCTGTTTTCTCCGGTGCCTATCTAGCTCTCTGGCAATGTTTGTTTTGGAGATGTGGATCTCTGATACGAGTGCTTCCACATGGAACTTCATTTGGGTAGCAACTGTGTTGGTTTTGAAGTCTCTGGAGATGTCTGTCGGGTCCAATATTCCGGCTCCACCATGTCGAAAGAATGCAGAGGAGGAATCTGTTGGTATGAAATGCAAGGGTGGGAATGCAACAGGATCTAAGCTCTCCATCCATGTTTTGTGCTTCGTCATGGTTGATCCTCCCGCTGCCGAGCTGTGCGACATCGGATCCCCGAGATGGGTGGAATACAAGCTCAGGCCGGCCCTGCTCTTGGTTTCCACCGCCATCGCCATCGTCAGTAGGTGTCGGGTACGGGTGGTGCCTTGTTGGCCAAGCTGCCTCTTGGGTTTTTGGGGGCCTAACAGGTTGTCGGTCACCTTGGTGGGAGAGCACATGGTTCTGTCAACCATGCCCATCCATCGTGATCCCTGTAGTATCATGGATACTTGTCATGGTATTGTTTGCTGTGTCGACTGCGTTTTCTCTGGGCCTGATGTTTTCGGCTCTGAAACTCGAACCGTAGTTTTACTCGGCACGTGTGGGGACCCCTTTATTGGCACGTATGTGCATGCACTTAAACCGAGCTGTGTCTACAGCCTGTTTACTAGGGAAGTGGTTGTGAACCAACTCCTAGCCTAGATGACCCTGTCAATGGCATGTGAGACCGGGTCAATTTCCATTCCTTGGTTTTGGATATTCTATATCCCTACCTTGCGGTTATCATGTTATCTATCTATTTTATGTATTCCGTTTTCTTTTGCTTTGCGCTGGGCACGCATGAATGAATAGCCCGCTTTCTACCAAAAAAAATGAAAAAAGATATGAAAGTCAATCCTTTGACAAAACAACAAGTTATCTATTAATCTTTCTTTTTTTCTGGATTTATTTATTTCTTTGGATTACAAGATGAGTTGACGGTTGACCTTCATTGCCTTATTATACTGCAAGGAAAATTTCTAATTACTAGAATTGTGAGATATGACGACAAATTTAGATGTGCAATATTGAGTTTGATAGAATAGTCATTCCTTGCAACACTATTTGAAAACCATTGATTAAAAAATGGGGCGTTGAAATTTAGGTGGGATGCAACGGTCAAGTCGTATGCGCCAACCAATGAGAGCACATGCGATGGCACAAAAGAGGGCAAAATTTCCTCCATACATGGGGGGCATGACGATCATTCTGGCCCCTGTTGTGCATGGGCATGACCCCTGCATCCCACGCAGAAAACATTCTCCCTTAAAAAATAACCAGATGGGGCTGATCCTTCGACCCTTAAACAGAAGTCTTGGAGGTATAATTGGTGGGTCACTTTCATCTAATATTGTGTAAGCTTATACCATCCCTGAGGTTTGACGAAAGGATAATTTTACCCCTTAGTTTTGAAAAATTCTACGTACCCCCCTAAGGTTTGCAAACAGTAACAAATAAATCCACTTCGTCAGTTCATTACTAATAGTGTTAAAAATAA
Source organism: Telopea speciosissima (assembly GCF_018873765.1). NCBI lineage: Eukaryota > Viridiplantae > Streptophyta > Magnoliopsida > Proteales > Proteaceae > Telopea > Telopea speciosissima. The sequence continues at coordinate 64,127,342 of NC_057921.1, read as the reverse complement.
GAGGTGAACTGACAAAATTACCCTTGCAAAAAAGAAAAAAAAACGAAAAAAAAAAACCTACAACTCATCTTTCCCAAATCGATTGGGGAAGATGAGTTGCAGGTTTCAACCTCTGCAGGATTTTTTGCTTCTATTCTTGAAATGGGGTAGATTCAGATGAACAATCACCCTTGGAACAATCGAAGATGAGTGGGATGAAGAGAGAAAAACCTGCAACTCATTTTTGTGTTTGATTGTTCAAGAATATCAAGAAAGCTGCTAAAATTGATTCAGGTCTTAAAACTCGGGTGGGTGAGATTGGACAGTTCTTGGGGCGGTTCAACATGCGTGAAGGAGGAGGGTTTGTAAGAGACATGAAAGAATTCTTAGAAGGTGCGGAAGAGGAACTCAAGGTAGTGGAAGAGGAGCAAACAAAGGTCATGGAGCTTGTGAAGAAGACAACAGAGTATTACCAATCAGGGGCTTCAAAGGCTAAAGATGCTCTTCCGCTTCATCTAATTGAGATAGTTAAAGATTTCTTGGATATGGTGGATCAGGCTTGCATTGACATTGTTCGGAATCAGTAGAAGAAGGAGGCAAGTAGTGCAGGATCATCTTCTCCGGCGTCACCGGTGAAAAGGGTTCCTGTGAGGTTCCCAAACTTGCCGGCGCATTTCTTGTCAGGCAAGTCAAGTCCGAGAGGCTCGTCTTCTAGTGATTCAGACGGTGGTGGTTCCTGATTCTTGAAGGAAGTAGCCTTGGATTGGATTGGAGGGATTTAATCAGTTTTTGTTTTTTACTGTTCTTGTACAGTGTAGAGATATATAAGGAAAGTTGTATTCGAAAGAGTGAGGAATTTAGGAATACGAATTACGAAATAGATTTTTTGTTTTTGTTTCTTCCAAGAATTATTAATTCCGTGTCTTATGGTTCGATTCTTTATTGCTAAGAGCCTGAGAGTGAGAAAGAGTGATTGATCTTCTTTGATTTGTAAACTTTAGTTCTTATTACATCAAAATTCCTCACTTTTGAAGTGTAAACACAAAAATGAGTTGCAGGATTTTCTCATCCCACTCATCTTCGATTGGTCCAAGGGTGATTGTTCATGTGAATGTACCCCATTTCAAGAATAGAAGCAAGAAATTGTGCAGAGGTTGAAGCCTGCAACTCATCTATCCCAATTGATTTGGGGAAGATGAGTTGCAGGTTTTTATTTTATTTTATTTTATTATTATTATTTTTTTTGCAAAGGTAATTTTGTCAATTCACCTTTTATTTTTAACCTTGTTAGTCATGAAGTGACGGAATGAGCTTATTTGTTACTGTTTGCAAACCTTAGGGGTACTCATAATTTTTCAAAATCGGAGGTTAAATTATCCTTTCGTCAAACTTCAGGGATGGTATGTGTAAATTACCCATTTATTTATAAAATTTCAGTTGAATCTCAATTATTTATATGAAAAAAGAGCATGTCAAATTTTTGTTTAAAATCAAATAAAAAAGCTAAAACAATAGGCGATCAGTATCGTATCAGTATCGTTGATATCTGTTACACATACGGATTGACAGTATCGGCCAAAAAATGGTTGTTTTTGAATTTACACTTGAAATGGACCGATACAGTGAGATCTGTATCATACCAGTATTATTATTGACGATGATAGATACGGGCACTGTTATTGATATGTATAACCCTGCATATGATTAAATTTGACCACAGAATTGTCACGTAGCATTCCACAAGGGACATCTCTATCTATACAATTGAAAATTGCCACGCTATCAGCCATGTGGTTGAACCAAGGATTTAAACTTGGAAACGAGGATCGAATCGGTCCCTACCGATTTCAGCCTAGATCAAATCAAGATCGATCAGAATCAGTTCCAAAATACCTTAGAATTGCCCCTCTTAAATCCAAAACTCCAACGATCTGATTTCTAAAAACCCTAAAATCAATTCGAATCAATCTAAAAAAACCTAGAATAATCAGCCCCTCAGATCTAAAAACCCAATTATCCAATCTTTAAAACCTACAATCAACCGAATTGAAACATTTAAAGTCAAGATCAATCACGATTGATTCCGATCCAAATAGACCGATTTGACTGATCTGATTCAGATTTTTATAAGCAGCGTGCGGGAGTCCAGTTGGAAGGTGTGGTTAAACATAGCAACACATCTATACTGCCGCATTTTTGCCTTAAAAGTGTGCATTCTCCTTTCTTCATAAATGGAGTGGGGACACCTCTAAATTATGAGTACTAGCAGCTGACAGTGTAGTTTGTGGTTAGTAGGTAGCAGGCTTGAGGGGTGAGGTCATGGGTTCGACTCGGATTCAGATCCTCTACTTCCAAGCTGCCCCTATTGCCATGCGCCCCAGATACAACAACGTGGTAAGACCGCCTTACCCCCACTCGGCCAGGGGTAGGGCGATCTTTCGCAGCCTTATTGCATCTGGGGTGCACACGGTAGTAGGGACAAGTCGACAATAGAGAACCTCGATGTGGTTCGACTCTCCAACTCAGGGTTTTAGTCTGTCGATACCGATACTAAACCAATGCCAATCTGGATAGGCTCTATTTTCATTAAAAGATTAGTTTTTTTTTCTTTCCATTTTACTTGTCTAATATGGCAATATGATCGACATACCCCACCCTTGGTTCTTTCCGCCTTTTTAGGAGGTGCACCGATCATTTCAGGTGCGACTGTATCTAAATGTAAGTACACACCTGAGACACACCAGTGTTCTTTCTCCCAATTCCCAAATCTTAACAACTACTCGATTTTGACTCTTCTACGCTTAGAGGGCACAACATACCATCATTCACCTAACAACATCCTTCCTTTCGAATTCCGATCCAATGGTTCACAGTCCACGATTGTATTTTCTCTCAATTTGCCGTCCCTTGTTCCACCACCTTTGATTTTCTGTTCGTCTCTGATGATCACACATATTAGAATAAGACACGGTTAATGATTAACCGTGTGATTGGTGTCCGATGCAACCAACTGAACCTTCTTGCGTGTTGACCAAATTAATTTGACTAAATCTTAAATACGACCTGAAGTTGTGAATTTCTCTCCACCTTGGCTTCTCTGTAAACACCCCTAGCTACGATATCCAGTGGCTTCGGATAACAACTAAAACTCCAAGGGCGTACTCTAGACTTTTTAGAAATCTTCAAACCGGTCGAATTCGAATAATAAAAATGGAGTAAGTCTTGACTTGAACCAAAACCTCTGCCGCCATTTCAGACATGGTGAGAAGCCCTGCACGTTCGCAGGCCAGCAGGAAGAGCTCCCAAAGCGGTGGGAGCCGGAGAACAATATCGGAATTCTCAGGTAGTTCTCCTTATTCCGACGTTTCTTCTGTTAAGAAATCTTCTTCCGGCGGGAATCCTGTGGCGATCGCCGTCAGAATGGTAGCTGAAGTCTTCGGTTCCTGCTTTAGTCCTCCGGAAGCCACATCTTCTACGGCTCCTTCTGGTAATTAATTTTTCCCCCTTTCTCTGCTCATTTACACCTTCAAAACCTATGAGAGCTCCACACACTTTTCCTTTTTAGTATATATATATATATATATATATATATTGTCTCCTTTTGTTTGGAAGATCTGATGCCCCCGATTCTTCGAGGACAAGCTCAGAATTTGTCTTAACATGGAATTTTCTAAGGATCTAATCCTGAAACCAAACTCTGAAATCAGAGGAATTGTCGGCATCTCTGCCTCTCTTTGATTGCTACTTTAAAACTTTGCCTTACTACTTTAATTCTTCTTTAGTTGCTAGTAGCGATAAGAGACGTAGTTCCAGCCAAGGGATCTATGCCAAATCCTATAATTCGACTCAAACGACGGAACCTGGGGGTGTGAAATTCACCATGACGGAAATTTATAAAGCTACCAGGGACTTCTCCCCTTCCCTCAAGATTGGACAAGGCGGGTATGGAACTGTTTACAAGGGAAGGCTTGATGATGGCACCTTTGTCGCTGTTAAACGTGCGAAGAAGGTTGGAAAAGCATAATTTACAGTAACTAAAATCTTGAATTTTTTAAATTGGTTTTGAAATTGAATTAGATTGAGTGAAACGGGGATTATTTTCTTGTGTTTGGCTCTTTGTAGAGTGTTTATGATAAGCATTTGAGTGTGGAGTTCCAAAGCGAAATCCAGACATTGGCACGGGTAGAGCATTTGAATCTGGTCAAGTTCTTTGGATATATGGAGCATGAAGAAGAAAGGATTGTTGTAGTTGAGTATGTTCCCAATGGAACCCTCAGACAACACTTGGATGGTTAGTTCATTGTGTTCTGGTCTTTCTTGCTCCTTATTTTTGCACCTCAGCTGTTTGTTGTTGTTTCACTTTTATTACTTATGGAGAGAGTATTTCACATTTGACTTGGAGAAGCATTGTGCAGGGGTGAATGGCAAAACTCTGGACTTTGCTGCCCGACTGGATGTTGGCATTGATGTGGCTCATGCTGTTACTTATCTCCATATGTATACAGGTAATAGTCTCATAAGCAATCCTAGGTTTTTCCTTGTTAAGGGACACATAGAGATGAGATTATGATTTTGTTTTTGGTCACAATCAGATCACCCAATTATCCATAGAGATATCAAATCTTCTAATATCCTCCTCACCGAAAATTTTCGGGCCAAGGTGGCTGACTTTGGGTTTGCTCGATTGGGTGCGGACGTTGATACAGGGGCAACACATGTATCCACCCAGGTGAAGGGAACTGCAGGCTACTTGGACCCTGAATACCTGAGGACTTATCAGCTCACAGAAAAGAGTGATGTCTACTCATTTGGGGTGTTACTGGTCGAACTCGTCACAGGAAGGCGCCCTATAGAGGCGAAGAGGGAAATTAAGGAGCGGATTACTCCAAGATGGGTACCCTTTCTCACTCTGACTAGTGGCTTATCCATGATCCGTATCATTCTTCTGTGTGTGTGTGTGTGTGGATGACATTCTTTTGATTTTCAGATTCTATTTGCCATTGCAAATGCAAACCCATAAATTGAAATGAGCTAATTGAATTAGTCAAAATTCAGGCAATGAAGAAGTTCACAGATGGAGAAGCAATTATGACGTTGGACCCAACAATAGAAAGAACTCCTGCAACTAACCTTGCACTAGAAAAGATTTTGGAGCTAGCCTTACAATGCCTGGCTCCAACCAGACAGAGTCGGCCAACCATGAGGAGGTGTGCTGAGATCTTATGGAGCATCCGTAAGGACTACAGAGAGCTCTCTGTACCAGACTACAACCGTTCAGTCTCCTCTCGTTCCCAGATAAGTTCATCTAGTAGAGAAGATTAAGGTTGAATGAAATCCAGAGCTTTTTGAACCTTGTGTTAGCGAGTGAATCCAGAAAGCATGTGGAGTCAACAGTTCACATATCTTATGTTCTAAGAGAGCTAGTCAATTTGGATTCTGATGCTGGATTGCAATGAATTTAACTTAAACTAGCCCCAGATTGATTGCATTCTCACTTGGGATGGGGTGGCATCAGGCGCTTGAAAAACAGGCATTCTGCAGCTACATACCATGTGGATTCGTTCAGAAAGGATTGGGCTTTGGTGGCCGCATTTAGACATGGGGTTAGAGTGTTTGTATTCCTCTTCCTTGTGTTTAATTTGTGGTGTCTGTGTATAGTTCAGGAGGATTTGTTGTTTCTCTCTGTTTCCCCCTCAAACAATATATATGAGAGAGTTATGGGTATGTAAGTATCATTCTTTCAAGTAATAGATTTCTCTTTACCCAAAAAAAATCTTTCAAGTATGTGATATGGTTCTGCAACCTTTGTTTCTCTCCAAAACTATGCAGCTTTTGTTGGGAATTCATTTTGAAAGAACCAAGAATACAAAGAAAACTTACCTTGACGAGGAATGTCTTCTCAATTCATTAGATACTTTCTAACTGGAAAGGAAGAGAGTTCAAAATGAATGATTGTGCATTTGGATCTTTATGTAGATTATTTCTATTTGAAACCATAATATATAGTCCAAATGCATAGATGGGGAAGTGCAGTTTTTGCACCTTGATACCTATAATGTGGGATGCCCAAGTAGACATTCAAACTATTGCAAGAGATGAGTACATTGTGTCTCAAAACTCTCAATCATATATCAAATTAATTTGTATCCCTAACTCAATTGTATAGTCCATTTTTTTTTTTCACAAATTTTCTTTCGTATTAAAATTTTTATTGGATTTTTTTCTTTCATGATTTTATATTTTTTATATCATTTTATTTATTTTTATCATATGATAGAATTAAATTAGACTCAAACTTAACGTATAAGTAGCATTTCACTAAAATTTAAATCATTACGTTGCCCTGATGGATTTATACCTACTCCCTGAGAACAAAATCTTACTTGGGGTGATCACAATTAAAAAGTTACTTATGAGGCTGTGTATGGTTGCCCAAAGAGTTTGGTAGGGTGTATATGGTAGGGTGTATGAAAAGTTATAATTTTTAAATATATCTCACCATTGTTTAGTGTTTGTTTGTTTATTTGGTTGTTTGAGAAATTTATATTTTTGAGAAGGGAAAAAACTTTTTCTGAGCTGGCGGAGTCAATGTTAGCACTCCTCCTCTTTCTCTCTCTTTTTCCTGCCAGCCATTAACCAGCCATCGGGAATCTTTTCCTTTTGAGAATAATGCTTTTTCCAGTATTTCTTTTTCTTCAAAAGAGAAGGGTCGAAGAATCCAAACTACTTAGTTTTTTTTTTTTTTTTTTGGTGAGAGAATTTCACTTCATTATCTTGCGCTAACCAATCATCACTGCGGGAAAGCGGGTCATTCTCTCCCACTTCTCTAATGTAGTAATGTGACACACGTTCCCACTCTCTAGACAATAGGAGAATAAACAATTTATTTTGGGTTATTTTCAAATGCCCCTTGAAAATAGTCAAACTTATAGTTGCCCCTTAAACTTTCACTAATTCCATGTGTACCTCTGCTTTTCAAATTAAATATCAATATAGTCTCTCCCGTTAGTCAGAGATAACGAATCCTAGTTTTTGAAAATTTATGGACCATTCTACCCCTTGATAAGATAGAATGACTAAAATGACCTTACCTTAAAAAAAAAAAAAAAAAAAAAAAAAAAACTGCAACTCATGAGTTTTTGAATCTGTAATGGAACAATTTCCTGCACACTTACCCAGTAATCGGACGAGATGTTTGTTTCCGCCATCGTTGTGTTTTTTCTTCTGTTATTAGTTCTATCCCCGGCCACATCTTCAGTGAAATAGCCCCAAAACTACTATAATTTCAGCGGCTTCAGTCCAGCCCAGAACCTTAGCGAGTTCGATTTTTCAGGCGATGCATCCATCAATAGAGAAGCCCTTCAGTTAACACCCGACACTAACAACAAGGTCTACGAACTCTTAAACAAGTCTGGGCGCGTCATGCTTCTCAAACCCTTCAAGCTCTGGGAAGAATCTTCTTCCTCATCAACTTCACCACAGTATAAGAGCAGCAGCAGAAACTCATCAACGGACTCGGATATTGTCGCCTCCTTCAATTTGTATGGACTTAGGGAACCTACTTTTTTGGAATGTCAATTTCATACAACGAGGAGTTCAGAAACGTTATCATTGAGAACTTTGTGCCATTCATGCTAAGCGAGTTACAATAATGCCTAAGGACATTCAATTGGACAGGAGGATTCGTGGTGAGAGGGCTTAGATGGTTTCAGCCCTGAAGAACTGTTATGCTGATCTTTGAGAGTAGATTACATAGTGCTATTTTGGTTCTTTTTAATTAGCTGTAAGCTTTAAAGTTCATACTGTTATGCAATTTGTAGTAATTGAACATATACTGTGAGGATGTTGGTGGGGTCGTGTGTGCAGAGAGAAGTGGCGGAACCCTTGTCAAGGATTGATGGTTTTATTTTGGTTTTTTTGTTTGATTGTTGGCTAAGGGTTTTAATTCAGGTGGTTTTATTTTGATTTTTAATTCTGATATCTTGCATGGGGTTCTCTGCATCGACGGGTAATCTGGCGCAGTTGAACAATGGGAGCTATCAATGGAGGCTCTGCCGGAAGAGAGGGATCTGAAGTTGGTGAAGATTGTGGCTGGGGTGGTGGGTTTGGCATTGTTTGGGATTGGTGTTGTGGGGATGGTTTACTACTTGAACAGGAGGAGGGTTGTGATAAACAACCCCAACATTTTGTGGGCGCTGAAGAGTTTACCGGGGATGCCCAGGGAGTTTAGATTTGGGGATCTGAAAAAAGCTACCAACAATTTCGACGAGAAGATGAAGCTTGGGCAGGGTGGATTCGGGGTAGTCTACAAGGGGGTTCTCCCGAAGAAGAACATTGAAGTCGCGGTGAAGAAGTTATCCAGGGATAACATGAAGGGGATCGATGATTTTCTCGCTGAGCTTACCATCATCAATCGTCTCCGGCACGAACATCTCGTCCGATTACTGGGTAAGTGTGCAGGAAATTGTTCCATTTCTGATTCAAGAACTTATCTTCCCCAAACCCAAAACGATTTGGGGAAGATAAGTTGCAGGGTTTTTTTTTTTTTTTTTTTTTCAGGTAAGGTTAGTTTGATCATTTTACCCTCTCCAGGGGTAGAATAATCCATCGAAGTATAAAAACTGGGATCCGTTATAACATAACAGCTCTGTCTAACGGCAGGGACTATAATGATACTTAGTTTGGAAAGCAGGGGTGCACGTGAAATTAATGTAAATTCAAGGGGGCAAATATAAATTTGACTATTTTCAAAGGGGCATTTGAAAATAACCCATTTTTTTTTAGAGTGAAACAGAAACGAAAATCATTTCAAAAGCAAACGAAACAAGGAACAATCAATCACTTGAAAGAAAATCTTGGCTTAGCAATGAAAGAAGGAACCGTGTTTGAGAACTTCTGTTCTTAGTTATTTAATTGTTGGGAATCGGTGGAATTTTGATTTGTTGTACTATTTGTTTCCTCCCCTCCCCAAGTCCCCCATATTATATTGTCAAAATTCTTATTGATTGTTGATCTGTTTGTTGTTCATATCGATGATTGATTGATATCATCCTTTGACTCATAATGGCAGTTTGAATACCTGTTTTATTGTTAATTCTCTTTAAAGATGAGAGATTTTTTAACCAACCAAAAGTACTGAATATCTTTTGTCTACCAAATCTATTTACAATAAGATTGTAATGTTACTTCTTTGTCCTTTCAGAATAACACAATTTTTTGTTCAATCAGGGTAAATTTGGTCATTTCACTTAAGACAATGACAGCTCATAATGACTAGTCACTTTCAACTTGTATTGGAAATTCCTTTTTACCCTTGTTTTTAATAATTTTTACAAATAAAACAAACAGCAAAAAAAAATAAAATACTAATTCACCTACTTGGTAACAACAAAGATGCAACATTTGTTAATATTGTTGAGGTTGACACTTGACCCCATTTGCCCTTTTTTTTTTAATTTTGGGAATGAGACCCAATGACATCTTGTTTTATCTCTTGTACATTCATTCTCTTAGCACATACAGGCTGTAGGGCCACCAGAATTTCGTACAGAGCATCTCCATGCATCATCTATTCTAGACTCGTATGACTCATTTTGTTATGTCTTCATCTCTCAAGTATGATAAATTGCTAATTATGTGTCGCTAATTAATTAAGTGTCTCTAATTGTCCATTTTAGCAATATCACCAGACAAGAACAAAGATGGGGCAATACAAAAAAACTTGCATCACATCCAATGATCCAAACGTATGGAGAATTATTTTCATTTGGTAATTATCTTTACAAGGATGTTCCAACCTGATAAAACTACCAGCTAACACCTTCAAAGTTCAAACAGCATCTATCCATGCTTGCATGCAAGGTGCTACGGTGTTCCATTTTTTAAGACCACCATAGACCGCAGCAAATTTTAAGTTGAACAAAAGATAATGGAAAATTAACAGTAAAGTTCTTGTTTGTTTCATTATAAATTTTTTCCTGTAAATAGAATTTCCACATGAAAATTTTACTTCCACGAACTTTTTTTTCTTCTTATTTTTCAATGTAATTTTTGAATTTTTTGTCAAAACAAACAGTGGAAAATACTATTTTACAGGAACATTTTCTTTTCCCACTTTTACATCGAAACAAACAAAGGCTAGAGGTAAATAAGAATACAGATAGTATAGAAATTCAGACTTGCAACCATATCCACTCCAAATGTTAAAAACATGAATAGAAATGGGTGCTCTCGAGTGTTAAACTCGAGAATTGGATTAACCTGCTCTAGGATTGCCCTCACTACCACCTGACAAGGAATGGTCCCTACGCCTCTTGTGTGAGTCATACTCGTCAACCCTCCTCCCATATGGAGAGCGAGATCTTTCTCTACGATCCCTCCAATGATCTCTTTCTTGGCGTCTACGTGGAGAATAGCTACGAGACCGTCTGCGACCATGTCCTGCTTAATAACGGCCCATGAAAAAAATGAAGAAGTAGAAATGAGTCACATATTCCAGGAGCTTAAGATGAATAATTTGGTTGCTGGGAGATTATGTAACATATAACACACATCCAATGTTGATCTAAAATCAGTGAAAAAGGAGAATGATAAGTGGACCACCCCTTAACTGCCTGTGTACAGATCCTTCAGGGTAGAGCTAATACAACCATGGGGCTTTAAATGGATTACATTGTCCCCTTCCTCTGCATGTTGGTCAAACATGCGGGGCAAGAACAGGGAAAATCCCTCTGAAACCCCAGATTTCACCTCATGTATAAATTATCCTCCTTATGATACTAAATACTAGACCGGAAATGCTAAAAAGCACATCACTTTATCTCAGAGTTGACTTCCAATGGAAATCAAATATAAGGGTGCAAGACAACCTCAAACTGATCTGAACTGCTAGCACCTAATTTGACAGCTAGGTCATAAATGAACCAAGCTCCAGCCTAACTTATCAGGCCCAAAAGATTCTGTAAAATAGTTGGTCAACCTAAGACACGTTCAAATGGAGGCCCAGGTTTGCCATAAATTTTTAACATGCACCAACCTAAGAGACCATAATGTATGGTCGTCCATGGATTTTCAAAGGAGATTCTCATTTTCAAGTCTCCTGCCAAGCTTGGATTGACCCCAGCCCAGTTCACAGGCCACTAAACACATGAACTTTGCACATACCTCTTCTGTCCTTCAAACCATGGTATCGGCCCGGTGTCGGTGTCCTCCCACGCTTCCTTTTTGCCTGCATATACACACATAATGCAGGAGGTAAAACCAAAGAGCAGAGCAGTGACAATTACAGTTATTATTTTTTTTTTTTGAAAGATATTGCAGCACCGCCATCATTTTGCTAGTTGGCAGAAAATAATCGGAATTTCTTAAAAAAAATGGGAGATTTCCCCCTAGAATGATGACGATAACCGAAGCTGCCAGACAGTCTAAACGAACTCCAGGTCATTCTCATCAATTCAAGGGTCGATTCCTGGCATCTTTGAAATTGAAGCCCTATGTTGGCTATTGTATTTCAGGCAGATAACCTATAAATCTCCAAAGTTTTGACTAGTGCAGTGTTCACCTTCACCAAAATACAAGAACATGAGAGAAGACCAAAGAAACGATGCATAAAAATCTAGTTTACTGTTCCCCTAAGGTTTTTACAGATGTGCACAAGAAACTATTAAGAAGAGAAAAAAAAAGAAAAGAAATGAGATCCATCTCAGATGCTATTATTAATTAAGAAAAGGAATACAGGGCATACAACCCTCTGCTAAATAGTCGGATTGAATCGATGAGTTTGGGATGTCGATGCAGAGCTCATGTCGAGAAGGGGAAGGTTCAACTGTTTAGAGCTTAGATTGTGAGTTCGATGGAGCTACACACACCAGACCTGCTGCCACAAGTTATCAGGCAACATTTCTGAAGATAGAGAAGTACAAAAGTATTATGTGAAATTACTCAATCACATTCTATGCAATTATTCATTGCCACCAATGAGAAGTAGATACCTTTTGGACAGTGATTAGTCGACCTTCAAGCACAGACCGGTTTAGATATTTGATACAGCGGTCTGCATCTTCAACGGTTTCCATTGTAACAAACGCAAATCCCCGAGATTCCCTTGTACGAGGATCAGAAACCAGATGGCATTCCAGAACCTGCAATAAAAAAAATTATGAGATCTTGCAACAACTAATCTCAAAAAGTATAATCAAATATGATTGCTTTTTTGCTAATAAGTTTGACAAAAACTCACTCAAGCAACTATTCAGATGACTCTGTTGTCCTATAACCCGGGTAGGACTGTGGGACTAAAAGGGAGGATTCAAATTATTTGTTCTACAAAAAGACTATGGCATAGTTCAAACTTAATGTTCCTAAAATTATGAGAGCAGAGACTACCAAGAATGGAATTACTAGTTTTAAGCAATGAATTATAAAACATCAGATCTACTAATTCTCCATTCAGCAGGCTTGAAAAGCATCTGAAGAGTATGGTAAATACATCAGCAGACCAATGCATTTATTGGACCAATAAAATTATCGTAATATCTATGAAATGCTTTCCACAGATAGTGTGATGATGGTCAATATCCTATGGAAATGGGCCCAATCAACAAGGTTTAGATGATAGAAAACTATGGTTGGGAAGTTAAGGATTACTAGAATAGGGAAACCAGCACATAAAAGCAACAAATCGAACCAAGAGACAATGTAACACCAGCCAATGTTGTGAATAAGCCCTGTATATGACTCCAAATTTAGCTCCCATGTAAAGTAAACAACCATCAAGAGAACTGTAACTGAAATGAAAAACTGCTGTTTGCTAATAGTAATCCATCATAAAAAATACAAATTGCAAGCACTAAAATAGCACATGCGAATCAGCATTTCCCTAGTTTTCGTTTAGCACTGTCTTTGATGTTTGAAGCTTCCACATTAAAATGTGCTGATTAATCCAATGGCCATTTGGGATGATTGATGTTGTTCCTTCTCTATTACAGCTTTTTTTTATTTATTTAAAGTAGCTCTGTCTGGGCTATAAAAACTTTCAAGGTGGTGATGATCAGAGTTTGACAGATGAAACGATATTATACATATTCCTTATCCACAAGGCCATTCATCAGGTATGGTGGTGGGGGCAGTGGTAGTGGCATGGGAGTGGTGGTGGTAACGGTGGCAGTGGTGGGCTCTAAGAAAGCTTCGTGGTCTGACAATCCAAGTTACATTGAACGCGGCCGCTCCGACTATCATATGGCTGATATATTGTGTTGGAATAATGGCGAAAAAGGGTCTCAATAGTTTCAGACCGATCAGGTTGCCGGTAGGGGGAGAACGATGGTGTTGCAGATCTTCAAGGGTTCAATGTTGTTTGCAGGTCTTCAACTCATAAAACAAAGTTCAGAGCTTTATCAAATACAAAATCTTGATGAAAATCAATGGAATCAAAGAGCTTTAAAAGAAACAAGCCATGCTTTTAACAAGAGCAAGATGACAGATTCTTGACAAACGGATCCAAGGGAAAAGGAATTTAAAATTTTGGTAATATCCCTAAAAAAAGGGGCATACCCAGTGCATGAGGCTCCCACTACTGCAGGCTCTATGGAGAGGCATATCTATGCAGCCTTACCCCCACTTTTTTTGGAGATGTTGTTTCCTTGTTTGGCAATACCCATAGTTGCTCACATATTTTCATGAATTATGGGATTAGCAAAACAGATACTCGAAGCAGCTTTATCCATGAGGTTTTGTGAGTAAAATCAGAACCAATTGGCAGCAACACTAGGTTTTGAGAATTTACTCGTCTTATCCATAATTTGTCATCCACACCCATAGAGACTGTTTTGCTACATGATAAAGATTTCTAATGTCTAGAAAAGGTATTCAATTCCAAGAGATAAAAAAAAACAAAATTTTATGATAGTATCCAGATCTATTCTGGAGCTTTCATGAATTATTGAACACAACAAATATTGAACAGAGCTTAATCAACAATGATTCTGTAGAAGAAAACCTGACTCAAGTAGCAGCAGTTCCGTGGGCTATGAGAATTAATCAATTTGTCTTTTGCATCAAACTCCTAACTATCTCACTATTTTAAACATAAGAAAACTTAAGATGTCACGTTAGAACATGCATTTGCTTGACTGGCAATCAATACCTTGCTTCATGTGATTTGTGTTTTGGGAGTCACTTCTTCAGGATGTTTATCACCTCAAAACATGGTAGCAACTGCTTTCTGAACTTCCGTTCAATATTATTCTCATAGATCAAAAATTTCTCAGCTGTTTCCAGTGCATGTGTATCATAGAGTGTAATTACTGGTATGAGGCGTCATCTAAGACTCGAATAATTTAAGTAGACCTACATATTGGTCACTCCCAATGCATCAAAAAAAAACCTGAAATCGAATACAAATTATGCACAAAGTTCTAACTTGCAAGCACGTTCTAATGATGAGACTGGGAACTACAAAAAGAAAGCCCGAACCTTTCCTTCACGGTTAAAATATTTCTCAAGATCACTGGTAGTGACCCTTGTTGATAAGCCCGTTACGTACAAGTTGTTTCCAGGATTGCCTGCACCTTCAGAATCTCGGCTCCTGCCACCAATATTGGGACAAACATAACATAATCCAAGCTGTGATAATTCAAAAATTGAAAAGCAATGGAGGTTCAGCAACAAGGAGCATCAAAACCATTTATAATATAAATATGAAACAATAATCTAGAAATCAATGAGAAACTAAGAGAAAATATGCAGAACAGATCAGCTTCAGTCAACTGATAGATATACCTTGAGCGACTCCTTTCCCTCGACCTTGACAGTGATCTTGCCCTGCGACCCTTAGGGGGAGATCTGGAGCGGGAGGGAGACGGGGACCTGAGAGCACAATTACCATATAATTAGTTACTGTATGTAACAGTCATTGCAATTAAAGTGACAAAAACTGTAGGTTCAGTGAAGGATGACTCACCTTCCTTCTCTCGAATATGACATCTAGAAGAAAAACACGGATTAAAGATTAGTATCCTAACGCCATAGTATCAACACAAGATCCAAACACGATGTGAGATAGACGTAACTCTCAGAGAAATAGATGAAAGAAAGAACGATTTTGCAGCCAAAATTAACAATGAATGAATTTAGTTTCCACGGAGCGCAAGGTTCTGGTAACAGCACAATGCAACAGAATAACTATAAATCCAAAAATGAAATCAGGAAGGTAGAGAAAAAAATATTTGCAGACAGATCTTGAAAGAATCAAAAGCTCAACCTAAATTAAAAATCAATCACTAACTTAGAGATGCTCCTCGAAACAGGTAATGAAAATTATCTTCAAACCGGTTGATTTCACAAGAAGAAAATGAAACCCTAAATTATTTCATAAGAACAAAAGATGCTGCGAGAGGTTGTGACTGGAGGCTTACCGCGCAGCTTCGTCGAGTTTCAGAGATTGATAGAAAGGAAGAAGGTGGACTGACGGAGATCAAGAACGGTACTTCGTCGAAAGAGGAAGAGAGAAATGTCTCATCTTTGATCGTTCTTCTGTTCTTCTTGTTTATTTTTTTTTTTTCTCTTTTTGTTTTTACAAGTAAACGCCGTGCACTGGTGATAGGTCGACGTTACAATGTGCCATTGCGCGAACAGAACTCATACGCCCAAAGGATATGGGCCGTTGGATTCAATGAATGGTTTCCGAGATTCGTGAAATAGAGGAAAACACAGTAATCAGAATATTATGGAGTGCAATTGAGGAAGAGCTACTATTTTAGGTTACATTGGTTCCATAGCATCAGTTCTCGGTGTCAAGCATTTGGGCGTGCTTGGCAACCAAAACTAGGAGAAATGTTCGAAAAGTGGGAGTGAGAGAGGATTGGGAGTTACGGGACAGTTTGAAAAATGATAAGGGGCAATTACTATCACTACCCTACACTTAGTCTATATCTACTAAAACTAGCCTACCTTATTCTACCTTGTTTTTAAATTTTAAATCTCTTTCTACCCTCGTGTTTTTAAATACCCAAAACGCTACTTCCTTTTCACCTATTAATCTATTTTAACTTACCATTCATCTTCTATTTTTTATTATTTTTATCATTAAAATAGTAAAAAAATAAAAACACCCACCATCTTGTTATGTCTCCCGTTTTTTACTCCATTCGTTTTTTTTTTTATTCAACATTTCGTCCTCACACACATCCAGATATTGATTTCATAAGAGCAAGAGCAGGTGTAATCTACCATTACAATGGTTAGATTGGAACCATGAATTCATGACTTAGGATTTGGTCCAATTGACTCGATCGGAACCGGCCAAAAACGGTAAGCCTAAACCCCTTAACTTTTCAGAATTTGAGGTTTCCGGCCGATCTGATTCCATTTTTCGAAACCATGATCATGAAGGCATTTACAAGAAGACACAGGGTTATGAAAAGTGGAATCAGGAACGACTCTATCAGTTGGCCTGAATTGGCCTAGTTATTTAGGGGTAGAAATAGGGTGGCCTAGGAATCGGGCAGGGGGTTGGATGGTCATTTTTTGCCCCCATGCAAGGAATTGGAGGAATTGGAAGGGACAACGAATTGGAGGGGATAGCGATTCTACTGTCAATTGGTTCTTGACTAGCTCAATTGTAGGTTCTCCTTGGAGGATAGTTTCTGTAATTTCTGACTGCATGACTCCGTTCGCATTTTGTTAATATCAAATTATTACGTATAGCTTTGTTTGTACCGCTTGGTTCCACAACACTGACTACATCTTCCCTAATGATGTTGAGATGATAAAACAATCAAACTGGATGAGTTCGAAACTGTTGACAAAAATCTCATTATCATTCGAGAACTTTACCGGAATGTAATGGGGTTTGGGACTTGACCCCAAAAGAGGATAAAAGGCTTAAAATCCATCTAAAGATCCTCTTGCACTCTCTCCTCTTCGTGGAGGAGAGATGGGCACCATTTGTAAATTTGAAAAAACTGAATGGTCTCACATTCTCTCAACTCCTTGACACTTGTTGACTGTGGCGCAATAATTAGAACTCCCCTCTTGAAAAATATTACGAAAAATGTGGAAGTATTTTTGTCTCATAAAATTTAATCTTCCAAGGAAAAAAAAAATCCAACCCACAACATGTTTTATAGAACCATACATTTTGGAGTGTATAATCAGTTGATTTTGATCCAAATCGGCATCAGACGAAATTGTACTTCTAGGGTTTCAATGCGATTTTTTATCCATTAACATTGACAATATCACACCATGAAATATGAGAAATGAATCTACTATTGCAAGGCCAAGATTTTATAAAACAGGACTTGCATGTTCTGCAGTCAGGAAATAATACCCCAGAAAAACAATGTTGGTGCCACCATAGCCATTTACATGAAGATGAGTGGCGTTGCATAATTTTTTGTCCTCCGTTTCCATTCAAGGGAGTCCTTTGTAGTTATATTAAACCCACAGTCACAATTTACATATCTCCATTTAGTTGCAAGAGAGGTGAGGAAAGGAAAGTGAAGAGAAAGGAAGGGAAGCAAAAGGAAATATTTGCAGTTTATCATTTTCTGTAAAATATATTTCACTTCCTAGAGAAATATCTGCATTTCCATTGCAACCAAACACAAAAGTGATTTTTCCTGTAAAATATATTTCACTTTCAACATAGGTAATCCTTTTCATCTATGGAAGGATTGAATTACCCCTATAAATATGATGAGTTTTGTGATGGAACCAAAGGTAGCCAGGAGGCCAGAAAATACTACACATCAAAGATGAGCAGAGGCAAAGATTCTCCAAAATCCTTGCAGGCTGTGGATGATTCATATTTCATTAGCAACAAAGACATAAGATAGGAAATTACTTTGGTCGCATGATATCTAGAATATAAAAGGTAGATTGGTAAACGATAATCTCTATACATGACAGAACAAGATTAGACCTTTTATCTCATCCAAAAAAAAAAAAAGATTAGACTTTTTATGTGCATTGCTAAAATGTAATGTGAACAATGAGCATAAAATACTGCAAAAATGGTCGAGACAATGCATATCACCTTCCCACAGGTGGGTGGGGTGAGGGGGAGTTAAGTTAAAAAGTAAAGATATAATCCCTCAAGAAAATAATTAACTATATATATTACAGAACAACTTGACAAACTACTCGAGAAATATTTACTTTGATGAAAAAAATCCTTCACCGTTACCAAGTTTCTCATTACATTTACACAATCCATTCCCCTGCTATAAATAATCAATACTATATATATTTATGGACAGGGGGATGAACTGCTCATCTTTATCAAAAGCTATATCTTGAACAGTTTATTAGGGAGAAAGAACTAAGCTGTACAATATATATAGATATTAATAATTATCTTAGGTTGATGCGGTCAGAATCTACTTCTGGGTTCTGAAGCTGAACTACTCCTACTATGTAATGACCAAAATTGTTACCCCTCTAGGGACTTCTGAATCATCTCACTTACTCTGTTATTCCCTTCTTGGGAATGAATCCTGCCAAGTTAACTCATATTCTCCGTCCACAGGCCCATGGCTTTCATCATTTATAATAGTCACTTTTGAGCATAGGAAAAAGAAGGAAGATGTGTAAATGGTGACGTGCCAGACACTGCAAAACCATTACAAATATAAAATGGGGGTTGTGTGAGAGAGAAAGAGAGAGAGAGAGAGTTTAGTCACATTATACCTGTGCCAAATCCAGTAACTTTCACTATTTTCAAGTTTCCAGCTAATTGCAGCCATGGACAATGCAACAAAACCCATGAGAACAAAAGCCCAGCGAAAACGTTTGCGCAACGTCCCGAAGAAATAGCTCATCCATCCTCTAATATTTTGCCATCTGCAGCAGAGACATTCCTAAACTTTCTCAAGGAAAGGAAGTAATAGATTATCCATGGGTAACTTTTCACTGCCCACTTCTAATATGTATACATAATATTCTAGGACATAATCACATAAAATACCATACTACTTCATTTCATTTTTATTTTTCTTCATTGGAACAAAGTCACAAATACAACATGATAACGACCAAGGGGTAATTGAATTGTTTGAGTGATAGGGGTTTCAGTGGGTAATGGGTATGCTGGAACACTGTTTTACCAGACAGATCCAGCCTCACTGGTAGGGTCGACACTTGAATAGGAGCCACATAAATTGGAGATGTGGATACCAACAGCACTTACTGTATCTGGGTCTATTCATGATAATAGGTTAAGACTTTTCTTGTTCAAGAGGGGAGATACTGGGTTAAGGAGTGGATATCTTGAGGAGCTGCTTCTTGGACCCTACAATCTGGCCCTTTTAGTGTGTGTGTGTATGGGGGGGACTGTATAGTCTGACAATTGACAAGGACTTAGTATAGAATATTGATATACATTTTTCTACAAACAGTAGCTTTTTTGGAACTCAATCTTCAGAAGAAATTTGCACTTTTTGACGGGCTTTGTGAAAAAGGTTCTTACTTTTGAACTCTTAAAGAAAGAGGTTTCTGGTTAGCTTGCTAGTAGATGTGGTATGTGCAAAAAGGACGAAAATATTTCAGCTCATCTTTGTATTAGTTGTGCATTCGATATTCACAGTTTAGTTACTTTTCAAAACCTATTTGATGTGGCCTGGATGACTAATGGATACAAGAAATCCCCATCCCCCAATTGTCCAAATGCTCAAGTTGTGGGAAAAAGTTGACTTTTGGATATGGTTCCTCATGTGATCAATAGAGAGATTAAAGCGAGAGAAATCAAAGATTATTTGGGGGAAAAAGAGTTGGTAATGTAGTCCTAGATAGGAGAAATCCCACTAGGAACCAGGGGAATAGGGTTATGTAATAGGGTTGGCCGAATGGGCAGATTTGGTTAATAAGGGCAAAAGTTAGGGTTTATGGGATTCAAACAAAAAATAAAGGGGATTGATTGGGGGAAAGGATGAAGAAGAAATTGGGTATCAAACTTACTGGAGATTCCACTGGCAGCAGCTTGAATAGATGTGAAGGATAGAACCACCTTCGAATTGAAGAAGATCCTCCCAGCCGTCACGGCGTAAAGAGTCAACCGGATTCCACCAATCCCTTTCCACCTTGATAGAACCACAAGGATGCACACTCACAAGGAGCAACACTCAACAGAGCAGGGCAGCAGCAATGGCAGCAAACAAAAGCTTTTCATTAATCAAATTCGTGTCCAATGCTTTGCCCCCTTACAACCTTTCATAAAATACTCAAAAATAGACTTCTACTCTAAAAAGGAAAGGCCTAATCCTATCCCTAACCTATTAGGTAATTTAAATTGATTAAGAAACTAAAATACTAAAAGAAATAGACTCAAAACATGGCTGGACTTATAGAGTCCTAATCCAGCCCAACTTACATCACATGACCACTTAACCAAGTCACATGATCACTTAAATTGAACCAATTGGATGCAACCAATTTGACCCGGTTCAATTAAAAAACATAAAAATAAACTAAGTATTGGGCTAATCCCGTATGCAACCTATGTACCCCTAATTTAGGCTTATTAAAGTGGCCTATTACATAGAAAACCCTTGGGAACAAAGGCCCAACATGTATATAACCAAACTCTAGACTTATTCCTAAGAAAAGAAGCCCAGTTTGGTAATAAATTTGCATCAACTCTCCCCAGCTTGAAAAAATTCGTCCTCGAATTTTGTAATGATAAGGGGGAAGCAACATGTGAGTAGCAACTTTGACCATTCCCCAGCAGAATTCTTGTTGCTTGTAGACTTTAGGGATTTAGTCTTCAAGGTGTGGAGCTTTCTCTTCAAAGACCCATGGTTGCATAACATACTCTATGTGTTCGACCTTTGAATCAATATCAACTGTGTCTGTCGTGTTCATAGAGTCTTCAACGTTGATAACCTTCTCATCTCAAACTTGAGGCACAAGCTGTACCTCTTCAAGAACAGCATCTTGAATGCCAACGATTTCTCGTGGAGTACTGTCAACCACCTCTTCATCTTCAGCTGTTTCAGCTTTGTCTACTTTGTTCTCTTCAACATTGACCGCTTTAGTAGAATCTTCTGTTGGTGCATCAGCCGTTGGTGAAACTTCAAACACAGTCGATGCCACTTGCGTTTGAGTTGACATGTTTGGCATTCCCTGTGGTTGTACAGTCGATGTGGTCACCTGTGGTTGTAACCCTTTTAGAATAAAACAGTGGTATAGACAGTGTCGATCAGGTAGGACACACGAGTTGTTTTCAGGTTCAATCCAACCTTGTCGCTCGTCCAACCAATTACAACCTACTGCAATAACGCTCCTTGGAAATGGTACCGGCTTACACCAAGCACCATCATGGTATGAAGAACACCCAAATTCAACAAAGACTTTACCTGTAGGCATGATGCAAATCTCTCCTGATTGGGACAACATATCCACCACGGATTGTGAAATAATATTGTTACGTCGCCTCTCATCAACAACTAATACGGCTGTACTCCCATTGGGTAGACAAACTCGGGTCTTGAAAACAAAGGGAGGTGGGTCTTTCGAGGCTTGGTTGGAGCTTCCCTCCGCCATAGCTCTGATACCAATTTAATGTAGTCCTAGATAGGAGAAATCCCACTAGGAACCAGGGGAATAGGGTTATGTAATAGGGTTGGCCGAATGGGCAGATTTGGTTAATTAGGGCAAAAGTTAGGGTTTATGGGATTCAAACCAAAAATAAAGGGGATTGATTGGGGGAAAGGATGAAGAAGAAATTGGGTATCAAACTTACTGGAGATTCCACTGGCAGCAGCTTGAATAGATGTGAAGGATAGAACCACCTTCGAATTGAAGAAGATCCTCCACCGTCACGGCGTAAAGAGTCAACCGATTCCACCAGTCCCTTTCCACCTTGATAGAACCACAAGGATGCACACTCACAAGGAGCAACACTCAACAAAGCGAGGCAGCAGCAATGGCAGCAAACAAAAGCTTTTCATTAATCAAATTCGTGTCCAATGCTTTACCCCCTTACAACCTTACATAAAAGACTCAAAAATAAACTTCTACTCTAAAAAGGAAAGGCCTAATCCTATCCCTAACCTATTAGGTAATTTAAATTGACTAAGAAACTAAAATACTAAAAGAAATAGACTCAAAACATGGCTGGACTTATAGAGTCCTAATCCAGCCCAACTTACATCACATGACCACTTAAGTTGTCACATGACCACTTAACCAAGTCACATGATCACTTAAATTGAACCAATTGGATGCAACCAATTTGAACCGGTTCAATTAAAAAACATAAAAATAAACTAAGTATTGGGCTAATCCCGTATGCAACCTATGTACTCCTAATTTAGGCTCATTAAAGTGGCCTATTACATAGAAAACCCTTGGGAACTGTTGAGATAGGCTAGTTACCCGATTGGGGGAACTAGTCCTAGTTGTGTTAGGATTGCAGTCCTAGTTGTGTTTGTGTTAGGATTGCAGTCCTAGTTGTGTTAGGATTACTCTTTTCTTTCTTTTATTTTTTATTTTCCACTGCTTTATTGTATTTTCCTCCTCACCGAGTACTACTCTGGGATTCCTAGTTGTACTAGGAATTCCTAGTAGGATTAGGACTGAGGAGTTTTACTTCAATTACATGTACTTCAGATTACTATAAATAAAGGGCCTGGGTGATCGATTCAGATCACTCAAGCATTCATATTCGAGCTGTCTACATGGTATCGAGCCATCTCGATCTAAGAACAGCTTCCCTCGATTTTTTCTGGTTTCCATCTTCAACACACTCTCGGCTTCTGGTTCTCTTCTTCTCCAACTCTCTCGGACTCTCTACTTCATGCAGGGCAGCATCTTTGAGGTGATTCAATGAAGAATTAGCTGCTGCCCTCCATGACACCTCTCCAAAATCATTCAAATACTGGGGTGATCTGAACCTGCCGCAGGTTTCCTCCAACCTTGAGATCAAGCTGCTGCCCTAATCGAGCTGGATTTCTGGTTTTATTTGGAGATTGATTCCTGCACCTTCTGATCTACACCCTATTGTTTTCAAACTGCAGATCCAAAGCTGCAATTTTTGCATTCAAACTGCAGATCTGAATTAATCCACAGCAGATCCAAATCTGCAATTATTTTGCATTCAGATCTGTCCCTGCTGATCTAAATCTTCTCCAATTCAGGGCTTTTATTGGCTCATCCGAAGGGGCCACTGTCCGGAGGACACTTTCTCCGCTACAAGGAAGACACTCAACCTTGTTTCAGCCAGTTCTAAAGGCTGCAACTCATACAGCCTTAAAACCCAGGGGCTCTACTCGATTAGGGTTTCCTATTACATCATCAGTTTTTTCTGATTTTTGAAGGAACTTTACATGATGTCCGACATCACTTCAGCTGACTCGATGGATCTTCTCGACTGCAGTATCTTCCTTTTGCTTCTCCCACCAAACTAGATGGGACAAACTATTTAATGTGGTCCAGATCCACTTACCTTACAGCTTTTGGCCGTGGCTACACAGACACCTTACAGCACTACTCCTATCCCTACAAGAAGGAGCTGCCAAGACTAAATGGTTATCCACTCGACTCCATGGTCATGTCATACCTTATTCATTCTATGCATCCTTCAATTGCATCGGGCTACCTTCTCCTAGACACTCGCTGCCCGGATATGGAAGGCTGCCAAAGACACCTATTCACGGTAGGGAATGATGCTCGTGTCTACGAATTAAGGAAGAAAATCCATGACACCAAGCGTAATGATTCGTCAATCCCTCAATACTATGCTGAACTCCGCAAGTATTGGCAAGAACTTGATCATTACTCGATTATCACCCACTAATGCCACCGACATTGCTGCCTACGTAAAGCATATTGACAAAATTAGGGTTTATGATTTTTGGCTGGACTTAATGTGGAATACGACCCAATTAGGGTTCAGATTCTAGGCAAAGACCCTTTCCCTACATTGGAACAGTCTTATGCCTTGTTAACAGCTGAAGATCGCCAAGAACTGCTATGCTCAATACTACAATTCCGGATCGATCGGCATTGCGGCATCGGGCTGGTTCTACTCCTTCGCTTCCGATACTTCTAAATTTGAGAAGACACGTTAAATGTGAGCATTGTGGAAAATTGTGGCACACCAAGGCCACTTGGAAGATACATGGCAAACCAGCCGACTTTGAGGCTAAACGTGCTGCTCGCAAATCGAAAAACAAAGCTAATCATACTCGAAGTCGCTACTCCTACCCTCCCATCGACACTTGGACTATCCAAGGATGAACTTCAAGCTTCGTCAGTATGTTACAAAGCTTCATGCTACAACAACACCGCCAATTCTTCCACTCCTCCAGGTTCAAATGTAGCTCACTCGTATTTCTTTTGTTGGTCATCGTGCACGGTAGTCTCCTCTCCCCTGGATCATAGACTCCGGTGCCATCGATCATATGATCGATCCTCCAAGATCTTTACTCGCTACTCTCCTACATCCGGTAAAGACAAAGTACGAGTAGTCGATGGCTCTCTCTCCTCTATCTCTGGAAAGGGCTCCATCGCTTGCACACCTTCCTTACAGCTTATCATATGTTTTACATATTCCTAAATTTACCACTAATCTTCTTTCTATCGTAGTCTTACCCGTGACCTAAATTGTAAAGTAACCTTTTTCCTTCACACCGTGTGTTTCGAGGATCCGCAACGGGGCGACGATTGGATGTGGTAAGATGCATGGTGGATTGTACCGCTGATATCGGGAGTCTTACTTCACCACCGCTTTGCTTCTCCCATCCCTCAAAGTGCGTTAGTTTCTTCGAACTTCAACAATGGCATAATAGACTAGGTCACCCCCTTTAGGAACATTATCCCTTTTATTTCCAAGATTAGCTAAAGAATGTCATAAAGATGATTTTTTTGTGAAGCCTCGTGTTTTGCTAAACAACACCGTTCTACTTATTCTATTTCTAATAAAAGAAGCTCTTCTCCTTTTAATATTGTTCACTCGATGTTTGGGGGCCTAGCCGCAAACCATCCCTTAAAGGCCACCGTTGGTTTGTTTCTTTCATTGATTGTTATTCTAGGTGTACATGGGTATATTTAATGCACAACAAAAGTGAAGTTTTCTCTTGTTTTCAAAATTTTCATAAAATGATTCAGACCCAATACACTCGTCCTCTCAAGATATTGCGTAGTGACAATGGTAAAGAATACATGGATGGTCGCCAAGAAGACTGCGCCCATGGAATACTCCATCGCACAGCTTGTGTTGATACCCCACCCAAAATGGTGCGGCTGAAAGAAAAACCGCCACCTTCGAGGTGACTCGGCTCTTATGTTTGCCCATTCTCGTCCCTTCCCAATATTGGGAGATGTCGTCTCAATCCGCCTATCTTATCAATAGGCTCCCTACTCGAGTCCTTAACTCGCCACCCCGCTTCATTATCGCAGGGTCCTCCACCTTTGTTGTCCCACCAAAGGAGTTTGGTCATGTGTCTGTTATGTTCGCGATACCCGATCTCCGGCAAGCTTGAACCCCGTGGGACCCGTGTATTTTTTTAGGTTACTCTCCTTCCCAAAAGGGATATAAGTGTCACCATCCTCCTACCCGTCGCACCTTCACCAAAGATGGATGTTGTCTTTCATGAAACTCTATCTTATTATCACCCCACACCTCTTCGGGGGAGACTTTTGGTGAAGATGCGATGGTTGACCTTCCCATACGCACCCGCACTCCGAGTCCAACTACCTATTTCACCCACCCTCAACCGATCGTTGTTTCCTCCCCTCTCCCTCTCCTACTTCCCCACCGGCTTTTCCCGGTGGGAGAACTTAGAGGATGCTGAAAATCCTATCGGTGATAATTCCTTCGTGGGGAGGTGACTCGACCCAACAAACCATTAGGGAATTTCGTAAGAAAATTAACGACTCTAATCTCAAAACATATCACAGGGACATTCCCAATACAAGCCTTCCATCCACTGTAGCTCCAAAGACCACCACAATTGTCGGCCCGAACCGGATCGATCTCCAGGTAACATATCCTCTCCTTCATCTCCCGATTTACCTATCGCTTCATCGTAAAGGTGTTCGGGCTTGTACCAAAGACCCCATTTCTCATGTAGTCTCTTATGACTCCCTTTCTCCATCATTTCGTACATTTGTCTCCTCTCTTTCTTCTTCGTATTCCCCAAAATTGGCGGGAAGCTTTGCGATGGCAAGTGGAAAGCAAGAATGATGGAAGAAATGCAAGCCTTAAAAAGAATAATACATGGGAACTTGTGGTTCTTCCTCCAGAAAGAAACCAGTTGGATGTAAGTGGGTGTTTGTGGTGAAACAAGGTAGATGGCACTCGGGATCGATACAAAGCACGCTTTGGTTGCAAAAGGATTTACTCGGACCTATGGGATCGACACAGAGACTTTTGCACGGCCGCGAAATTAAACACCGTCGAGTGCTACTTTCTTGTGCAGTGAATCTTGGCCGGGAGTTACAACAATTAGATGTGAAGAATGCCTTCCTCCATGGAGAACTTGACGAGGAAGTGTACATGGACATTCCACCGGATTCTCTTGTGATAAGACCGGCGGAAAGTTTGTAAATTGAAGCGTGCTTTATATGGATCAAACAGTCCCCTCGTGCATGGTTTGACGATTTCATAAGGCAATGGTCTCTGCAGGTTATAAGCGAGAGCAACGCTGATCATACTTTGTTTATCAAGAAAAATGGTGAAAAGGTAACTCTCCTAATAGTTTATGTTGATGATATTGTGGACCGGGAATGATAATCATGAAATCACCCATGAAGACTTATCTTGGCGAGAATTTGAAATAAAAGATCTAGGAAAACTAAAGTACTTTCTAGGGATAGAAGTTGCTAGATCTTCTAAAGGCATCTTTCTTTCTCAAAGAAAGTACATCCTAGATTTATTGACCGAGACCGGAATGCTAGGGTGTCATCCTTCCGATACACCTATGGATGCTACTACAAGACTTAAAGAAAAGGAGGGAACTCCGTTGATAAAGGTCGGTATCAAAGATTGGTTGGTAAGCTCATCTATCTGTCTCATACAAGACCCGACATACAAGAGATCTGTGAGTATGGTTAGTCAGCTTCATGCATGATCCACACTCCTCTCACATGGATGTCGTTATCCGGATCCTTCGATATTTAAAATCAGCACCGGGTAAAGGTATTCTTTTGTCTCGGAATGGTCATCTTCGTGTCGGCATATATCGATGCGGATTGGGCTGGTTCCTCCGATAGAAAGTCCATTTCGGCTATTGCTCATTTGTTGGCGGCAATCTTGTTACGTGGCGTAGTAAAAGCGTAACGCCGTGGCAAGATCTAGCAAGGTAGTTTCGTGCTATGGCACAAGGTATTTGTGAAATGTTGTGGCTCAAAAGTTTATTACAAGATATCGTGACTCTGCTTCCTCTTCCCATGATGTTGTATTGTGACAACAAGGCTGCTATTAGTATTGCTCACAACCCGGTTCAGCATGATCGTACTTCAAGCATGTGGAGGTTGCGAGACACTTTATTAAAGAAAAGTTGGAAGGAGGGCTAGTGTGTGTTCCGTTTGTGCAATCTTCCGACCACTTGCGATGTGTTTACTAAAGGCTTAAGTGGAAAGATTTTTCATCCTATTCTTGTCAAGTTGGGCATGGTTGACATTTATGCTCCAACTTGAGGGGAGTGTTGAGATAGGCTAGTTACCCGATTGGGGAACTAGTCCTAGTTGTGTTAGGATTGCAGTCCTAGTTGTGTTTGTGTTAGGATTGCAGTCCTAGTTGTGTTAGGATTACTCTTTTTCTTTCTTTTATTTTTTATTTTCCACTGTTTTATTGTATTTTCCTCCTCACCAGTACTACTGGGATTCCTAGTTGTACTAGGAATTCCTAGTAGGATTAGGACTGAGGAGTTTTACTTCAATTACATGTACTTCAGATTACTATAAATAAAGGGCCTGGGTGATCGATTCAGATCACTCAAGCATTCATATTCAGAGCTGTCTACAGGAACAAAGGCCCAACATATATATAACCAAACCCTAGACTTATTCCTAAGAAAAGAAGCCCAGTTTGGTAATAAATCTGCATCAGTTGGGATGCTCGTAGTATCTGCCACAATATTGGTTTACTGAAAGGTGGATGTGCTTATGCTTTACAGAGTCAAAGACTTTAACTTTGGGCTGGAAAGCGAGGTTTGATTTGGGAGGAATAAGTTGGTATATTTTATGACTTTCTTTATTTTCTTTGCTGAATATTTATCCTAGTCAACAAATCCAACCTTTTGGGGATCACCAAGTCTAACACAATGTTTCCTTGGCAGGTTCCACCAATTGCACCAGTATTCATGTGAAATAGTCCACTCTCTAACACCAGATCACTAGAACCTTCAATAACCAAGTATTCAAGCATCCCCCCCTTCTTTCTGAAATACAATATTTGAGATGGGAACCCTTTAGCAATGAGACAACCTTCTTCTTTTTTTTTGGGGGGGGGGGGTTAATTAAACTCTGTTCCGTTTTTGGCTGTGCTATACCCCTTTTTTTTAATTGCTACCCCATTGAGAATAAAAATTTGAGTAAACTTCAATGGGTACACAGCACATAACAGGTCATCTAAATACAAATGATGAAAGTAATGAGAAAGCTATTCTAAGGTCACCTACCCTTCAATCGGTGCTCAGAAAGATTGATAATTTAAAACAAAACCTGCAACTTGTCAGGTAAAGGGAACACACCTTTCAGGAATATTAAGACATAATTCTGCTGACCAAGATATTGATCTATATTGTGTAGAGAACTCTATCAGCCATCCAGTGACAAGGCCCAGAGCTCCTATAGATATGACAATAATTATATTGGCAGACCTGCAGAGGCAAATTATATTTTAACAATCTACCACAACAACTCTAAAAAATAATACATAAGACCACATCCATTTACCTGGTTGCACCAGTTTCAGCCATGAGAGCTGTAAGAATTGTCACACATGTATGAATTGTCCTCTTGGAGACTTCATCAATGGCAGCAAGGTACACAAAAGTGCTCACAACAGCCATGAAAGAAAGCCAGAAGTCCATAAACTGACACCATATCACAGTTAAAAATATTTACTCACTGAAACGAAGTCACAATAATGATTAAGCAAGCATTCGCACAATAGAACCTGACAGCCTCAATGGCAGATCGAAAGCTAATTGTAGATCTATTTTGATAACATAGATATGAACAAAGAAGTGACACAAAAGTTAAGGTACTTCCCTTTTTCTGTAAATCCTTTGCACCAGCGGCTCAGCTAGTGTTAGGTGCTTCACTGTATACAATTATTTATTTAATTTTTCTGATATTGAAATTAAGGTCTGTAGAATATGCGATAATGAACTCAATGAATTCAGATCTCCCAAACAGTAGCACAGCAGTAGAGGATGAAGAATAGTAGCCAATGAACCACCCGGGCTTCACACCGGAAGGTGTCAACCGGATCAAACATCGATTCCTTCAAATCTTGATCAAACACAAGATTTTCTTCGCAAGGAAGACAAGTTGCAGAGCTCCAGCTTCGTTTTTTCTTTCTAAAATTCGTGGGTAATGAGACTCCCCACGATTTGGTTTATTTATAGGCCTAAGGCCAAGTTCTCCAAATCAGACTAGGAGTGAACTCCACCTAGCTGACTTGCAATACAAAACACAACATCTCTATGTGTGGAAAGGTGTGGACCCAAACATAAAGACTTAAAAAGACTTGAAATAAACTAAGTATGGCAAACAAAACAGCAACTATTTAACTATCACTTGGACTTCTTCCTACGGATGTAGGTCTTAAGATCTGCATCAGGAGCGAGGGAATCAAATAAACACACACTCAAGCTAAGCAATTCAATCTCTATTTCAAATTTGTTTTTCCAGCGATGGATTACAAGGTATAAATAAACGAAAAATCAAAATACTACTAACTAGAATGTAAGACTGAAACTAACCTGCACCCAAACTCTATCTCCTAATCCAACTCTAAAACTAAAATAGAGTTAAAAAATAACCAGCCTACCATCTCCTACGTATCCTACCCAAAGAAAGCATAAGAAAATAAAAGACATAAAGATTAAACTATTACCAGCCCTTATTGGACCACAACCTGGGTTGGGGCGGTTCCGTATGGCTTTAGGTTTCCAAAGCCGATCATGCTGGTCCAACCAATCGAGTGCTACCGCATCAACAAGCTTTAAATAAAAAAAGAAATATTAGTCTAGTGAAGATAGACTTCCTAACTAGTAAAAACCCTAAAATAAGACTTTAAAAGAACTAAAAGACTCCCTAATACTAAACATCTACTGATGGACCCCACATAATATTATCCATCAACTTAATCCCGTCTACCCCTTAAATACCAACTTTTGGCTAATAAAAGAAGTCCATTACATTAATTAAGCCCAAAAATAACAAGCCCAAGGCCCATAAAACCTAACCATGGGCCAAAATAAAGTATTCCAAGGTCTGATAGGCCTGATTGGACGCCATTAACTACATCACAAATACTTCAGAATGTAGTACAGCATTTGAATGATCAAAACAGTAGCCAAACAAGATCTTTTCACAGAGAATAATTCCAGATTTGGGGAGATTATCAATAACACAAAATTAGATGGATGAATGGGGCTGGAAGTGAGGTCGAGTATAGGGGGTATGGAGGGGAATGATTACTGAAAATTTCAGTCCAATCAAGTGGTTAGACTAGGAGTTCAGAGTGATTCCTATTAGCAATAGGATTAAGGGTAAAATAGTAATTTAGCTACTGCAATTAGGGTTTAGAGGTTGAAGATGAAGTGCAGATTTTAATGGGGACTAGGGGCATAATAGGAAACCTGAAATAATTACAGATCAGAAGGTCAGAATTTTACCCAATTGGAATCGAGTTTCTAATTAGGGTTGATGAAGAATGGGTCAAAATATTGAAGGATTCTAATGGTCGGATTGCCCTAGACAGAATTCATGCAAAAAAGGCCTTGCATATGAACTTCTAGAAGCAAAGGTTCTAGTTGCAGAAAAACCGAAGAATTACTTGTTAATGGATAAAGAATATGATGGAATAATAAGAACAACAGAAAATAACACCCGGGCTTCACACATCAACAAGGAGGTTCGATTGGATCAAACACCAGCCTACCTTGATCGCACACAAGGGGTTCCTTAATCAAACACAAGGGATCTTGATCAAACACAAGAGATCTTCAAACATGAAGAGGCAAGCAAAAACAGCAACTTTATTTATAAAATTCTTGTTCAATGCTTGCCCCCTTACAACCTTATATAGAAAACTCAAACACTGAAAAGGAAAGCAGAACCCAATCCTTAACTAATAAGAAAACTTAAATTGACTAGGAAACTGAAATAAAAAAGAAAACAGACTTAAAAAATAACTGGACTTATAGAATCCTAATCCAGCCCAACTAAAACACTTAATAACATTTACTTGTAACTTAAATTGAACCACATAAAACTGGTTCAATTGAACTAATCCAAAACAACTTAAAAATAAACAAAGTAAAGAAACAAACTAGCTAATCCCGTATGCAACCTTATTACCCATAGTTTAGGCCATTAAAGTGGCCTATTACATTGAAAACCCAATGGACCATAAGCCCAACATGTATAGAACCCAACCCTAGACTTATTCCTAATAAAACAAGCCCATTTCAGTGATGAATCTGCATCACTTTACCTTTCCACTGCATATATGGACATATTTTCCATTACATAATAGGTCATTATGTTTATACACACAGTCTTTACCGAGTTATTGATGCAGTTATTGGTCTTAGTTTGATTCCAAGTTATACTGTATCTGATCTTCACTAAACCTTCTTTGGTCATACTACTTGAAGTCATTTATTTGGATATTATTAGCATTTTCTATGAACAACTGCTGCCTATTCTCATAGTGCTTTTCTGGGTTTCCTATGACGAAAGCCAAATTTACCAGGATGTGGGTATAGGTGTTGAGGTTCCACGCCAATACAAGATGTGGGACTTTGCAAATAAAAAAATTAAGATTTGGGACTCCGGAGGAATATAGTTTTTTTCACAATCTTTTAAATATATAATGAATTCCTTTTATTATAAAATAATTTTCATAGTTCTATTGGGATCAAATTAAGATATAAACATGCTTCATGTTCCAACTGTACCTTTTCTCTAATTTATAAAGAGGATTTCAAAATAAAAGGTTTTGTTATTATCTATTACACCACCTGTTTGAGAAGAGATTAGGATCCCCCCCCCAAAAAAAAAAAAATGCAGGAACTCGATGCCAAATCCCTGTCTGAATGTATGGATAAACAATTTGCAAGGGTGATGCTAAATCCTGGTAACCATAGTTGTCAAGGTGTCGCCTAGGTTACCGCTTTGGCATCCAGGAGCCTTGACAACTGGTGTTAACTTGGTTGCCTTGGGTCACCTAGATGCCGTGACAACCATGCTGGTAACATATAGGAAAAACCTAGAACCAACAAGATTTGGTTGTTGTTATCCCAATGCAAATAAACTATACGTATTCTGTCCAACATGGATAAAGTAGACCACACAAATATTGAATAAAAACCAACTGAAGTTTTAGTTTTTAGTTTCTTATTCATTAAGGGGAACTTCATCTCCGTATAATTCTTCAACCTTTCTTTTGAATTTTCTACCTAAAGATTTACAGAAGCAACCCATTTACCTGTAGAACATGGAAGGAAAGAATACACCAGGTGCCTACATCGCATGCATGATATAATCCACTTGATATTCCGCTAGAAGTAAAGAGAACCCACTCTGCAAATGCCTACAGAGAACAATAGAGGTCCACAGAGTTTGTGGGTTACGGTTTATCATTAATAGAAAAATAAAAAACCAAGAAATCAAAAGAAAATGGATTGCAGTATTAGACAAATAAAGAGACTCTTGGTCCGAAAAAACATTACTTTTAAATCATTTGAAGCAGACAAACTCATAAGGAATTAGAGAGATAATAAGTACAATTGATTTCTTCATGTTTATCAAGAACTATAGTATAAACAAGAACACCCTTCCTAAGCTCTCTTTTGATTTGTATTCCATTCAATAATAGATTTTTAATTCTTCATAATTTCCAGCCTCATAGGGTACATAGAAGTAGGCTTTACCTTTTGACGAAGTGCCCATAATGCAGGTAGTATGGCTGCTGCATTTGATGCAATAAGAGCAATGGACTGCCATATATGCCCTGCATTAGGTCATGAAAACATGCAATAGTTAAATTATTAGACCTAGTAGATGCATCACCAAGTTGAACGACAGATTGATTGGCAAGCCACTGAAGAGGCTGTTCTAAGTAAAGATGCTTCCTGAAAAATTAGGTCTTATCAATGAGTAAGGCAACCGGTTGGCCCATATCAAGTGGCTTCAATAGATTGGTTGAGACCCAGCTTACAATAAATTTTCTGGTCAATTTAGAAACAATTTGGGTTATTAAACAACTGCCATGTTGGGCATGGACAAACCAACTCAGACATTAGTCAGGCGCCACCAAGAAGTCGGAAACCTAAGTATGACTAGTCACGCTTTAAGGGTAAACCATTTTGGCCTCTTGACTTTGTTATTTGTTAAAACGTTGTCTTTATTATTTTTATGCATTCAGCCCTCAAAACATGGTTGTTACTGTTTACTTTCCTTCTTTTTTTCTAGGTATTTACCACTCCAATACAATAACATTTGTTTAATATCTCATACCCTAAAATTGCATATTTGAGGGTTTTATTGCAGTCAGAATGCACCACCATAACCATACTTAGAAAATACCATCATAGTTTTTGGTTGTTGAATAGTCACTGCCAACCCATCCATTCAAGAGGCCCAAAAAACTGGTATCGAAACACCGCATGGTCCACATAGGCAAGCTTGGAATTGATCCTTCTCCCAGATATCAGAGAAACAGTAACATAACATACAATTAATGATGCATAACAATTACTTTGTGAAAGAAATGAATACATTCACGGTAACAACAATGGGGACAAAATGGGGGAGGTTCAACTGAGATGGTTCTGTTGATATTATGCAAGTTTAAGGCACAAAAAGGTCAAGGGAAGACTGAAAAGGACTTCGGGCAAAGTGGCCATAAAAGAAAGGGATTACTAAGATTTAAAAGGATATATGAACCTAGGTAGATTGGAATGGCAAGGCATTTACCCAAGTGCAAGTAGTTGGGAGAAATATTTTTCTCAGCTGACACACAACTACTTTTCATTTTCCTATTTGGGACTGCAGCAATCTTTTAACATCGATAAATCAATTGCCAAAGATATACAAAATACCAATTCTAATATAATTTGAAATGAAATTACCTTTATGTGTAACTATTTCAACACTGCAATCAAAGCCTCCGTGTCTCCGATCACAAGAACAATAGCTGAAAATTAACATGTAGTAAATGTTAGCAATAACAGGTTCTGCATGCAGAGAATAAAATTGAAACCAACTCTGAAGTCCTCATGCAGAATAACACTGCAATCATTCAAGAGATCTCAAGAAAAGCATAAGATATGAATATGTAACCTGTACAAGGTCAATCCACTGGCCTCCACAACAGAGCGACACTTTCCCTGAGAGGAGCATCCTTGTGGGCAACTCTCAACAGAAATAGACATAGTCGTTTGAGAAGAACTGCTTATATGAACTGGATGCTTTAACCCAAAACTCCAAGTTCCTTCTCCAGCATATAGGATATAAAAATTGGATTCTTCATCACTTGAATCATACAATTTGAAAAACATGGATCCATTGCTATAGCTCGTCTTGTTTGAATAGTAATAATCCCAGGTATCAAGAGATGGTAATCCTCCAAACCTGGCATATATTTCATAGTCCAGTTTTGCATCTGAATCTAGTTGGATATGTATATTTCCTCCAGCCGCGCCACGGGGAATGTCCAGAATAAAATAAGTCCAGGCAAAATCTAATTTGTCCCCAATAGAGATGTTGCTTAAAAGGGGCTCCAGAGGAAAATCAAATCCCGACTGTAAGGAGATCTTTTCATCCATTGGCAAATAATAAGATTCAAAAGGACCAGACGGGTTTTTCCTAAGAACTGTCTGCAGACAACCATTCTCAGCTGGTCAATACATTACTCCTGCAAATGATTTTCTTCAAGCATCAACGGTAAGAAAAAAATATTAGAAAAATAAACTGCAATTCAACATGATTTAGAATGAGAAAACAAAAAGAAAAATTGGAAGCAAGTTCTGATAACGTAAGAATTTATATTTGAATATAAAAAATATGGGGATCAAGTTCAATGAGATGCAGAGATTCATAGGAGGAAATGTGTTTATGACTGATAAAAGAGATGGATATCGCTCCACGAAATGGATACATTACAGATTCAAAGGAGAAAAACTGAAAGAGTACAAATAATTAATTGTTTTGTTTCTCAAGCATAAATATTCAAAATGAAGCAACAATAGAGTCCCATGGGATGCATTTTGGCCTTTGGTTGAATCCCAGAGGCCAGAAGGCCCACTGACACAGTAGATAAGTGGAGTCAGAAAAGGTTCCCTATAGAAGGGCAGCAAAGAAATAAAAAGGTAACCTATCCATTTTAATCAAGGGGTGGGGGGAGAGAGAGAAACCAAAAGGCCTTCTAATGCTTTGCTAAGCATGGTTGGATCCTGTGGAACCTTCACCCTTGGAAATCCTTTTTTTATTTTTGGAAGTGTCGCTGGTTGAATTTTTGGAGATATCTAACCTGAAGGAATTCAGAAGAACGTATCAATCTTTAGATCTGAGAGGGACAGCAATTTTTATGCTGTCCATTTCATGGATAGCCAATAGCCATTAGCGTAGAAGATCCTATTTTGTTCTTTGCAGTATTTATGGGGCTGAAGTGCACCCGCTACCCAGCAGTAAAGTAACTCATATTGGAGAGAGAATGATTTAATGATATGGGTTCTTTGAAATTGTTGTAGTTCTCAAAGTCTGTAGAATAACCAGGTCAAAATCATCTTGGCCACCCAATATTCTACCAGGAACTTCTACCAATCTAAGTGAATGAATGCAAGGAACCAAAGAAATAAGTTGAGTGTCAAGTGTATTTAGTTTTTATTTCTCTATCAATAACAAATATCCGCTGGGGTGAGGCTTCTTATCAATTTAGGCAATCCTTAAAATAGATCAAGGAATGGAATTCATGGTCAATCCTTTTTCATTCCCATTTTTATCCTGCAGATAGAGAGTTGGTCTATTTGAGCCATTTCCTCAGTTCAAACTCAACCTTGTGAATGGTTTTTGTTGCCCAGCATGGCTAGGGTGGAGACATAAACCCTGAAGCAGGTCTTGAATTAAGATACGATAGAACTAGAACAGTTACTGTATGAGGTCTACCCAATGCTAGATGTAGCTGCGCATGATAGATCGATATGAACATCATCAGCTGTCCCGTAATAAAACCAGTTGTTGACTTCTTGTTCTTTTCAGTTCCTTCTTCCATAACCCAAGCTCGGAGAAGGAAGAGATAAGAGGTCCCTATGGAGAATATGGTCAGAAATCCGTAATAGAGTCCGACCACATCAATAGAAGAATTCCTGCAGTTACGTTTTTGGCCTCTTTCGAGTCTTTTCTACCTAAGATCTATCTTCGCTGCCTTTCAGTGCTTACATACACACCACTCATCTTTCCTGGTAACTTCTTACCTGTTAACTCAGTGGATTCATCATTGCTTTGTTAAGTTTGCTCACCAGGCTTCTGATTCAAGCCCAAGTTGACAGTGGATATCCATATTGAAAAATTAAGATTGATCAACTAAACACTCATGGGAACTCAAAAATGGAAGAACTTGGCAAAATAAAATGTTTAGGAAAAAAATGTTCATCAATAGTTTCACCTGGAGCATATAGCTTTGCCATGTACAGTTTGGTCCACTCTTTCCCACAGGACATTCAATTGCTTGCCACTCCAAAGAATAGCAAACATTACTGTTGATATTCTGTTCTACCATCCTCCCATGGACGTCTGACTGATTGATAGGTTGAATAGTAAAGTACCAGTTACCTTCCTTTGGAAAATCAATAACCAAAGGTTTTTTACTTATATCACCGGAATAATCATGCAAGGTAGTCAGTGGAATCGAACCATGCCGAGCATAACACATAAGAATAATTTCACTATAATCCTGTGTGCCAATTGCAGAAGGTGTTTGATTGAATCTGACACCTGTAGCCATAATTGTCAACTGCACTGCTGTCCCTAGTATCTCCAAAGAGTATATCTTTCGCTCACCATTTCCATGGCATTTATCTTCATATGAATTTCTGCAATCAATGACATTTTTCACTGTCTTGTTGTATATGTCAGATACTGAAAGATTTTTTGGACCCCCATAGACATCAGATCTTGCGCAAGATAGTAGATCAACTGTCTGGTTGCAATATGGGCCTAACATTGTCAAGGTTGTGCATCCTTCCACACTTATGTTGCCACTGAAGGAGAATGATGAGCCTCGAGAAATCTGCATCGTTGCCACAGAAGTAGTAGTCAATAGATTATGTGTACTTCACTATAAGCCAGAGATAGAATCAAGAAAACATGGATCTAAGGCCTGATTTTGTATGATTTCAATTTCAATTTCGGGGGGTGATTTCTATTTCGGAAATTGTTTGGTTTGATTTTTGCATCTTATTTCAGTGAAATAGAAATCAAATGGAAGAGAAATTCTGAAATAGCTGAGGAGCTGTTTCAATTTTGAAATTAAAATTGATTCAAATCTTGCTCTTTAATGAGCACATGGTTAATTTGACGGGCAAAGTTACCAAAGTAGTAATTTTCTGTTAAAAATAAAACACCACCCTTCTTCTCCTGATGGTCACACCACTACCACCACTTTTACTACCACCCCGCCTCCGCCCCCACCCCCACCCCTGCCACCACCTCCGTCTCCCAAAGAAATATAGAGAATTTATCTCAGAAATTGAACTACCAAATGGATTTCTTATTCTTGAAATATTTCATATTGATACAACCAAAACAACTTCAAATTCTTGACAAAAAAAATTATTTGTTTATTTCATTAAATCTATCCAAAATTGAAATAGAAATCATACCAAATATGGCCTAAGAAAGACATCCCTGTAATCATGGCTTCAAACATCCATTAGAGAATGA
Source organism: Telopea speciosissima (assembly GCF_018873765.1). Lineage (NCBI taxonomy): Eukaryota > Viridiplantae > Streptophyta > Magnoliopsida > Proteales > Proteaceae > Telopea > Telopea speciosissima. The sequence continues at coordinate 64,089,239 of NC_057921.1, read as the reverse complement.
AGGAATATCAATGAATTGACAAGAGAAATTATAAATAAGGTTTTCACCCATGACCCATCTATGGTTTCTAGAAGCAACCTTTTCGCTTCTAATGAAGCAAAAGCCTTTTGTCGGTACACCAGAAAAGTGGGGGGGAAAGGGATAAAAAAAAAGCTTGTGACAGATCATATGAAATGGCAAAGATGACTGCAGGAAAAAATCTCAGAATCCTTAATTTCCCTTGCTTGTCAACCTGAACCATTGATTTTAACCAACCTTCTCATTTTCTCTTGTAACAATTTGGTAACTTGTTCTGGTAACATTTAAGTAATCTACATCAATGAATTCCAAAAAGTATAACACATTTCCTACTTTTGTCTTACAATATATATGACTCTGACCACCAGTGAAGAATGAACTTCTGTCGACACCAAGGTTCCAAATTTCGGTTTCGAGCAGGATTTTGACCCCGGTCAAAACTGAAATATATTGTCAAAATCTACGAAATGGGATCGAAATTTGGCCCATTTTGCAGGTCAACTCGAAATGGCCATTTTGGTGGCCAAATGATGAAATTTTGCCCTGAAACTTCTTGTAGTGCCTATTTAAACATCTTAACACATGTTTAAATCATTATCATTAGATTGGATGGGGGAAAAAAACCAAAATGGTAGTTTAGCTTCAGACCCTAGGTTGCTAGTGTACAACATAGACTATTGTAACATTTCACTTATATAGCCTAGTCTACACATAATTTATCCCTATAAAATACAACATTCAATTAAAAAAAGATGAAATAAACCATAAAATTGGGAAGCATTACACAATTTGATGGTGGTTTCATTTCGATCTGGTCGAAACTCAAAGGCAGGATAAATGTCAAAATTTCAATATTTAGACTGAAATTTTCAACTATGGTTGACAAAATTCTTCTATCTAATGGTTATATATTGCTGGTACTGTGGTGACAATAAAACAATAAACTCAAATAAGGGAAGATTTTACAGAACAAGTAATGCAGAAGACATTCGTAAGCTTGTGTTAACGATTCTTACCATTTTTGATTGTGTTCTCACAGGTCCATTGCCATTAAAAAGGCCAAAATACCAGACTCCTGGAGAAATCTGCAAGAAAACATTCTCAGTTGGAGATCCTTCCTAGTCACTAACCAGATTCAAAGCATGATATGAAAATTTTAAAAAAAAACACACAATAAAGGAGGGGGGGGAGACAAAGAAAATAACTCCTTTCTCATTGGACACCAACTCACCAAGGTCAGCTAATGAGATAAAGACACATTTGCCAAACAAGGGGTCAGTGCGTTGAACAAAATTTGTTATTATGCATAAGGTTTGGACCTCATTATTGCAAATTTGGTGCGCTTTATGCTTCTATCCTATTTATTCCTATTAATTTCTTTATTAATAAATACATCATTCATTAAAAGGTAGTTGAACTATTCAGCATTCTGGAGAATCTTGTCAATCATCATTATTCAGAGGTCCTGTAGATTTGAACCAAGACTTTTGGAACAATTGAAATCAGGGCAAGCAAAAGGTAGAAAAGTTTATAATAGGGAATTACATAGTCAGAGCACAATGTGCCATGGCGGTTTAAAAACACATTTAGTTTTTAGATTCATTAACTATTAGCACAACCACATCATATGGCTGTCTCCTCTACTGGGTTTGAATGTGATTTAGATATCAATTTCACAAACAGCACATGAGATGCATTATCTTTTCATAAGGGTGCAAAGGTATACATATATATATCTTTTCATGCGGTTCCTTGGTGTATGCTTTTTTCTGATGAAGACGGAGTATATGGTGTGTAACTTTGGTTACACTAGGAGGGATAATGAGGTGGTGAAAACTGATGAAAGGGAGATTCCGCAAAGTGATTATTTAGGTATCTTGGCTCAATCATAAATAAAGAAGGTGATATAGAGGATGATGTTTCACAGAGAATTATAGAATCATGAAACACTAGGTAGGTTTTCCTCCTTCCTTCTCTTCCATATCTTCTTGTCCTTCTCAAACATTACTGTTCATGGGGGCAAAGGTGTATATATATATATTCATGAGGTTCCTTGGTGTATGCTTTTTGCTGATGATGGCGGAGTAAATGGTGTGTAACTTTGGTTACACTAGGAGGGATAATGAGGTGGTGAAAACTGATGAAAGGGAGATTTCGCAAAGTGATTATTCAGGTATCTTGGCTCAATCATAAATAAAGAAGGTGATATAGAGGATGATGTTTCACAGAGAATTAAAAAAGGATGGATGAAGTGGAGAGGTGCGTTCGGAGTGTTGTGTGATTGATGTATTCCTTTAAAACTTAAAGGAAAATGTTATAGAACAGTCACACGACCGGCTATGATGTATGGTGCAGAATGTTGGGTAGTTAAGAAGCATCATATAGATAAACTCAGTGTAGTGGAGATGAGGATGTTGAGATGGATGAGTGGCAAAACTATGAAGGATAAAGTAAGGAATGATCATATTAGAGTTGGTTTGGAAGTAGCTCCTATACATGATAAGCTACGAGAAAGTCGTTTAAGGTGACATGGCCTTGTTCAACAGAGGCCTTTAGATGCTCCAGTATGGAAAAGTGATTTGATTCAGATTGAAGGAACTAAAAGAGCTAGGGGCAAACCTAAAATGACCTTAGGAGAAGTGGTGAGAAAAAACATGCATAGCTTAGGCCTTGTATCAAGTATGACCTCAAATAGAGCTCATTGGAGGGAAAGGATCCATGTAGCCAGCCCCATTTAGTTGGGATAAGACTGAGTTGTTGTTGTTGTTGTAGAGTTTTTGATGTTGCACTGGTTTAAGGTGAGGTTAACATCCCTACCCAAACCCCCCTCCCCCCCCCCCAAAAAAATAGGAAGAGGCCAGGTTTCGTTTTGCTAATTAGCAGTTTGGACCATTTGGCGTCAAACAGACCCTCTCTAAGGAGCCTTTCCAGGTCTGTGAAACATTCAATCACAGTTTAAAAGAAACTTCCTCACCATGCAAAGCATAGTTATCAAGGTGGCAAGGCGACCAAGGTGTTGGAGAGGGTCCAAAAGCAAGGCGACACCAACAAGACGGACCAGGCACCCGCCAAGGCGCCCAAGGCAACCAAGGATTCAATTATTTTAGACTCATTGATTGGCTATTATCAGTTGTCAACATTGGGGATGACTATCATTTCACAGGATTAACACTACATTTTTTTAGGGGATATTTAGGATTTGATATTAATATAATGTTCTTAGGAAATACGTTTTTTAAATTACTAATTATTATAAATGTTAATAGCTTTAGTGAATTGTGATTTACTATTTTTATCAAGTCCAAATTTACTGTTTATAATACAGATGAAATGGCTACTTAGTATCAATTTTTACTATTTTTATGTCTGGAAGTCATTATCGGAATCCACGTGCAAATTGGGTTTAATTGGATCTTTATAAAGGAGGGTTTTAATTTATGATGTATTTAAGCTAAGAGAATATGAACAAGAAATTGAGTATCTCCTTAGAAGCTTGGAGCTGAAAACATGAAACACTAGGTAGGTTTTCCTCCTTCTCTTCCATATCTTCTTGTCCCTCTCAAATATTACTGTTCATGGGTACAGTTAACAGTCCCATAACAACATTACTGTTCTCTAATCTTCTGTCATATTCTGTTCTATTTCAAAACCTAGCATTATCCTACATTTTATCTATAAACTTATTATATTTTCCTTTTTCAATGATTCCTCAATCTATTTAAACCTGAATCTCTTTGATCCCTTCGTCCTATCATAGAAGACCCTTCCCTCCATGATTCCCTCGTAGCTCAGTCCTAAAAATCTGAAACTGTAGGCCCTACGTCAGTACAAGATGGATATGTAACCATTCTGGGATCAAAATTTTCTGATCAATTTCCCTGAGTTATTTACTACAAGATAGTGGACAGCACTGAAGAGGCCAGTATGCAGATATCTGCATTTCGGGTACTTGGTGCAACAGTAAGGTTGCTCCATTGTGACCAAGTGGTCACGGGTTCGAGTCTGGAAACAGCTTTCTGCGAAATCTGGGGTATGGCTGCGTTCATTATCACCCTCCCCAGAACCGGCAGTGGTGGGAGCCTCATGCACTGGGTATGGCCTTTATCTGCAATTCGGGTTCCTTCTTCATGTTCTTGTTCATTTTCTATTTATAGATTTCAATATGAACTTTTTCACAACAAACTTGAATTATCCGGAATTCTTTGAAATCAATTTGGTCCTAATCAGACTATTAGAGGCTTGTCTTATAGATTTTACATAAGAATTTAGTTAGTAGAGACCCTCATATTTAGTTGACCCACTCCTGTTACTAGCTCATTTTTCTGTAGTGAAAGCATTCATATACATTGGCAACAAATGCACGTCTTTAGGTCTTATTGTCGTTGACAGCTTTATATCACAAATATGCTAGTTTGCATCTAAGAAGTATCTGGTATTTTACAGGTTATCATAACAGCTCCATTTTTTTTACTTCAACACAAACCTGCTCATTTGTCAATGTCACTGTTATATTTTTCTCCAAAAGATGGCACTGCTCCTCGCTTGGATGTATTCGCATGCCTCCAGTAGATATATTGGAGAAAGTATCCAAAGCTGCAAAAAATAAAAGAGTCGCATTAGCTGCTTGAATCATCAGGTGATTAGACTAGAAAAAGAAGAAAGAAAATTGGTGTGGGGAAAAGCACTTATGGCATAAGAACTTGAGTAGAAATAGACAATTCATTATTGTGTACAATGCTAGTCTCCCTCACAAACTTATATAGAAGACTCAAAAATAGATTCTTTCACTAAAAAGGAAAGGCCTAACCCAATTCTTAACTAATAAGGTAACACAAACTGACTAGGAAACTGACTCAAAACAGGACTGGACTTATGAAATCCTAATCCAGCCTAATTAAAACACTTAACACAATTAAAATAAAGACACTTCACTAACTAATTCCGTATGCCTAGCCTCTACCCATATTATAGACCCATTATAATGAAAACACATGGGATCAAAGGCCTGACACATATATAACTCAACACAAAGCTTATTTCCAATCAAATAAGCCCATTTAGGTGATTTAACTGCATCAAAAAAATATATATTGCATCGTAAAATGATTCTTAGAACAGTACCCAAGAATAAGCACCCAAAGAGGTGCAAACACCATACATCATAAATATGCAAAAAGTAGAAACCATTATATCCTGATTATTTTCTGAAAATATTACAAGCTTTACTTTTGATAGGTTTGAAATTCCCTATTTACATTGCTAAAACATTCAGTCATAAGCTAAGGCTCAGCTCATCAAAATTACCCTCCGCCAACACTAGACAAACTTGGTCAAGCAGGACACACGATGTAAAACTGAAATAGTAATATCCATTAAGGCATGTTGTCCAAACCTGTGAAGGAGGAGTCAGAAATATCTGGAAGAGGGAGACTGCGGCCTCGGAAACATATTAAAGGTAAAGTATTCCTAGGTAGCCTTTTTATGGTACGTTTATCCTGCACACATGACAGATGATAAGAAAAACAATAAAACAATAAAACAACAAAAACCAAAAGAAGAAATCTAGAAACCTGATACGTGATCATTTTACATTTCAGACTTAAAGGCAACACATTTCAAAACATATACCTAATTTAATCACTATCAACCTAACAAGATATTAACCCAGTCAGTGGTGTGAGTCCGACATGATTGAACCAGTGAACTAACTTCGGTCAGCCCAATGACATTAAGTATACCTCAAATGAAAAAGAACATAAAAGATTTATTACTTAGTTAAGTTCAGCAGTTTAACTGGCCATGTTGACCAGTTCAGCAGTTTAACTGGCCATGTTGACCAGTTCAGCCAGTTTAACTAACTGATTCAGTGGCTCAATCCGATGTTGATGCATTTCCAATTATGAGATAAGACAGAAGGCTTGAGAAGTCAAGTTTCCAGATCATCCAGTCATTCTAATATTGACTTGAGACTAGTATGTGTATACTGTAAATGGGCACATTTAGAAAATGTAACCAGCATCTGAAGAACTTAAAGTTCAACAAAACAAACTTATCTATGAATTGGATATCTTCCAGTATTTAATGAAGAAGGTAATCATACTTACAATATCTACATCTGTCTTCAGTGTGACAGACATTGAAGAGAAACAAGGCGGCAGATCAACTGAAGCAAATCAAATGGAGAAAAACAGTAGTAAGATATAGCATGATTACTGGGTTGGAGACAAGTGAGGACAAAAATATGAATTTGTGATTTCAAAAATCCTATTTCTCTACCCACAGAGTGTGGAGTCCTACAAATGAAGTACTACTGTGTCTAATCACCTATCAGGGAAAAAAGTTTCTAATCCAAATGCCTATCTAATTCTGTGGTGCAGGAAATTAAATAACCTTCCAATAAAAAATTCTATGCGGAAATTAGAACAAAAAAATTCACACAAGTACTAGCAATAGACAGATAATACAATACAACCCATGATATGGCATGCCACAAAGCTAAGGATTATTAAAAAAAGAGCAGCATCTCCATGTAAAATTATATTAGTGAGTCCACCAATCTTCTTAAGTTCTTGTAGAGAGAAACCACCTTTTCCTCCACTCATCTAGCATTCTGTTAGTGCTAATGATCTTCATAATGACTTTGTTAACAGGGTTGATCCACCCACCTCTCATGCAGTACCACACCTCAATTGGAATACTATTTTTTCCTAGAATTTTCCCAATCTTCATCTTTCTCAAGTATGCAAAATCTTTAATGCAACATATAACATTAAAACATTTAATTATTATTACTACTTTATAATATTACTGTTATAATTACCAGTCCACACCAACACCTCACAATTAAGAAGTAATGAGTTCAACTTACTTGGGGAGTAAGTATACATTCATTGTTGTTAGAAGAGGACAAACGGAATTTACAGCTCCTTAGGGCTTTTGTTTGATTTTCAGTTTTTCATTCTCTTTCAAGAATCAAAGTAACCACCTAATTTACTTTCCTATACTCCTAAGCCACACTCAGCATAAAACTTTCAGAAAGTAGACAAGAAGTGGTTAACCAAAAACGTCCCTGATCTTCAACTACTCTCTATTAAGAAATTAAAGAAGAAGAGAAAAAAAAACAAGTCAACGAGCAGGTGAATTCGAAGTATTCAGTTTTTTTTTTTTGGCAAATACAAGGAGAATTTAAGGATACGGACCTCTTATATAACGCCAGTCATAGGGATCGAGTTTGATTTCTGAGTAGTGGAAGCTCGAAACCTTGAAGGCATTAAAACCAATTTCCTCATCGGAGGAAGAACAGTGAACCAGAAGAGAAGAAAAAAAGAGTAAAAAACAGAGTCCGACACCAGAATTCAGTATCGGAATCTTCGCCATGATTCTGCTCCGCAACTCGCAGGAATTAAATTATTCTTTATTAAATAGAGAAAAGAGAATATGAAGAACGATGACTCCCGAGAGAGAGAAGAGACCGCAAATGGTTTTCTTTTTCTTTACTTTCCTTTTAAAATTAAATCCCTCCAGGGAAAGAATTTCACCGCTACCAGAATACCGCTTCGACTGGTAAGGTTGTAGAGGTCGAAGACTACACGATTCTAACACCAGAAAAATTTTGAAAGAAATTAAATGAAGAAGGAAAGAGAGTCGATCCCATGACCTCTTGTACCAACCACAGTCAATTCTTTGGTTTTTTTTTCGGTGCAATGTCGCCTTCAAGTCAACAACAGGATTTTAGGGAGAGGGACACGTGTCGGACCCATGCATTTCACGTAAAGTTTGACGAACCCAATCCGCGAGTGCGATTCGACAAAGTGGGTCCCAGTGAATCCAATCAAATCCTTCGATGAACTGACATCTTCTGATCACAAGTCACGATTCTCTGACTTGATTCACCCCATAGGTCGAAATTCGGAAGTGTTACCCCGACGCGCGCAATTTGACGCGGCCAACCCTAAGGTCATAAAACCTGGTACCGATACCGTATTGGTCATTCTTTATCAAAAAAATACCGTATTGGCCATTGCTGATACAGATACGTATTAGTTGAACTGGTCCTTATCGACTCCCAATACACTTTTTGGCAAAAAAACGAGGGGATCGCTACCAGGCTGTGTGGCCCCTGCACCAAAGCAAGGGGCTTCTCACTAACATGAGATATTTCATTTCAGGGGTAAGACCGTCATTTCAATCTTTTTTCCAAAATATCATTTCATGATTTTTTTTTTTGGTAAAGCATGAAATTTATTTTACGGTGAAGTAAAATAAACTATAAAGGACGGAGTTTTTGTCCACCCCAAGGTTCTAAAATTCAGGTTTCGACCAGCCAGAAACTGAGTATGTCTCGGTTTTGAGTTTTGATCATATCTCGGTCGAAACATGGGACTTTCTCTAGGCTAACTCGAACCTTGATTTCAAGGCTCAGAAGTTGTTTTTTTACCTTGATTCTTATTGTACTGCCTATTTTTTACATTTTAAACCCAATACATGCATTAGTTTCACATAGAGAACACTAAAAATATTACTTGTGGTTTTGATCCAAGTTTGATACTGTATATTGTTTTTCGACATGGTATAGAATAAGGTTTGATCGGAACATAACTCATTCAATATAAATGAGATTTAAGCAATCTTGGATTTGTTAGAGAAGCTTTGTTTTGATAGTTTTCCAACAAGTTCAAGATTGCTTAAATATGATTTATATTGAATAAATTATGTATTGATTAAACTTAATTTGGTGCGCACGAATGCTGTCAAAATCGCTCTAAATGAAAATATTTTTTTGGACATCAAAACAAATGAATATTTTACCGCACTTTTGGTTTTTAGTAATGTTTTACCATGTTAAGATTTATGAAATTTTTAGATTTGAAAAAAACCCTAGTATTAGAAAGTTGAAAATTGCACCTACCGTCGAAAATCCCCTTTTTTCTCCTTAAACTGGCGGGTTGACTTTTTATCTTTTAGAATTTGATTTTTTAACTATTTTTATTGGATTTAAATAGGGGGTATTTGTTTATTTATGAATAATATCTTAAGCAAATGAAATACAAATACAGAAATATAAAAGCGTTTACTTAAATGATATTAGATATAACTGTCTAGTTTCTGGTAGTTTTTGGCATAAATACTTGTCTGTCTTAGTTTTGAGCCAAGTTTCCCCTAGTTTCGATGGTCATATGTGTCGAAACCACCAAAATATGGTTGAAATCATCGAAACCCGATCGAATCCAGGGATTTTATAAAATCACCCTTCAACTCGTCTCAAAAACTTGCGAAATCGAGTTAACTCGGTGGTTTCGATAGGTTTCGATCGAGTTTTTCTTCCATGATCCACCCACGATGAATGGGATCCCATTCACCGTGGGGCGAAAGAGGGTGGGAAAGGGTATCAGGAGGGTATTTTGGAACATATAATAACCCTATGAGGGGTTTGTAAACCCTTGGATGGTGGGTGAACCGTCCTCTATGGGTAGAGGGAAACTTAGTCCAACTAAAAAAAGGCTAGAAAAATAAAAATCATTGGAAAAGTCATAACCTTCATGCCCTCATTAGACTTCCACCCGTTTATCATTTGCCTCTTGATCATACTGGAATATTCTTATAACTATTATGGTCTTTCGACCAAAAAAAAAAAAGATCATCGTCATAGTGGAAAGTTAAGTTTTGACTTGGACAAATCATCCCGAGTTTTCATTGACTCAGTTTTTTTGCATGAGTCATGCAAAAATTCTCCTACTTTTTCCCTTTCGGCTATTTGCTATTTATAGACCATAAGTTTAATTTACAAGTAACAAAAAAACAAAAACAAAAAACCTAGAATTTTGTCGGTTATCTTCAATATTAGCCCCTTCCCTCACATGTGAAGCAACTATAGCCTTAATCCCTCCTCGGTCACTGGAGAAGGAGAAGAAGGAAGATATTAAAAAAATAAGATTAAACGTTTTGCCCTAACCAGATAACCTCCTTGTCATCGTTTTACAATTGCCACATGCGTTTGGGTCATGGTTTAAAATATCGGAAGCATTATCGGTCTGGGCCGATACCAGTATGTATCAGTCATATGGGCTTGGGCCCGTATCAAGCATGCATCGGACAAAAAATTAATAAAAATTAAATATTCTAAAAATTAAAAAAAAATAAATTGTAAACGGCAACAACATATATAATAAATGTGTACAAAATCTTAAACATTTTATAAAAACATAGAAAAAAAATCAAAAGGATAATAAAAATTATAGGATGTGATTCTTATAATATAATATTACCACAAATGAAAACACAAATGTAAATAAATGTGTATAAAACAACTGAAATTTTTGATTTTGTTGTGAAGAAATTGCACAAATTACAATAAATGATCAAACAATCAAATAAATATTGTACAAATTCATGCTTTTTATTAAAAAATTCATTTCATGGAAAAAAAAAACACATAGATTACATATAACCTACTAAATGAATAAAAAATAGTAGGAATCATAAAAATTTATCCAAAAAAGAAAAGAAGATAAAGGGAGAAAAACCCTAGAAAACTGTAAGGATGAAGAGGATGGATTAAGTGAGTGTAGATCCGCAAATCCAACCTTCAGATCATAAAATGTCTTCGTTGAATGTTGAGAACAAGCCAAAAAAAAAAAGGAATAAGAATCCATAAATTTCAAGTCGATCTGAAGAAAATCGTGAGAGGTCTTTATGAGGAAAAAGGGGGTTACACTGTATCAAGTCAGATCAATCAATTTTGAATATGTAACCGATCTAGAGATTGATAGTGCTACCTGCTCTAGGGTCAATATCGGCCTTTACCAATACCAAATCCTCTCACCTAATGTGCAAGGAGACTAGCTACACTAGGACCACATTCCATTTTATAAATCAATAAATATTAATATATGTAAAATGATATAGATGATAACCAAGTATCTTTGACCATTTTTATAACACAAATATTAATAAAGCTATAAGTATGTATAATTTATGGAACCATATAAGAGATAAAGTATATTATATGTTATCTATAATTGTTAAAGAATAATTAGAATAAAAAATCATAATTTAAATTCATGTATAATTAGAATATGGATACCAAAAGGCATTAGGAGTCATTTCTTATTTTTTCCTACTTGATAAATAATCCAAGTAAAGTTACACAAATAAGGACCAGGTCAAAATTTTTTACGATTTTCAAGTAAATAATCCACACATTTTCCTTTGCAAAAATCGCTATACTAATTATATGGAACAATTTATTGTCACCAAAGTGGTGAATTAAAAAGTTGTAACCTTCTTTTAATTTTCATTTATCTTATTTCCAAAAATTATTTGATGCAGTATTTATTACAATTGTTACGTGAAATGATTGAAAATAAATGTGTTATACTAAAAAGAAAAATAAGGTTACTATATTGTTGTAACCAACCTAGGTTACAACAATATTTTTCCAAATTTATTTATTCTATTTATTAAATACACAAACGGTGACTTTATACAAATATTTTATATAGTACTATATAAATTGCCTATTTATTTTTTAAATGATACCTAGGAACGAGGTAAGTACAATGAAAGAAAGATACATATAGCATGTGTTTAGCAGAAAAATTATAAAAAAAAGGGGTCAAATTAATATTAATTAGATTAGATGTGCATGTATCCATCGTTGGCTCAGTTAATAATTAGATATTAATAAATATGTCGGGTATTGGTGGATACATTCTTGCTTAGTTGGATCTAATATTAATCCTGATAATATATATCCCATTTATAGCCTAATGTAGTACGTGGTTTATGGGAGTAATATTGTGAAGAAATGAGCAACTTGGAGATCCAGCAAATCCCTTCATTGTGGGTGAAAAAATGCAATATAGTAACATGCATGTTACATGTGAATATTTTGTATAAATAAAAAGGCAAAAAGTCTGTGGGGGTTGGGGGTTTTTTTGGGGGGGGGGGGGGAGAGTGAGCGCCTTGTGCCTAGACATAGAGGGCTGAAATGACCACCTTGCCTCCCATGAATAGCAATAGTGACTGTCTTGTTGATGATGTAGCATTGTAGCACGTTCTCCCATTGGCCCCCGTGTACGCGTAGGGGTCACACTCCCTTGTAGAGAATGCTGCCAGGCTATGTTGCATATGTTAGCGTTGACCTGTGTTTATCTCTCCTCCTACAATAGGAGAGAGCTATGTCACTTAATAGGAAGGGAGGAGGGAGATAGACAAAGGGAGGTGCTAGCATATGCTATGCAGCGTAACAACATTCTTTCTCCCGTAAAATAATAACATTGAAAAGATGTCTTTAATTCTATAAAACGAAAGGTTGTTATTGGCAAGGGAAGCAGTTTTCTATACGGGAGTGTGGCCTATGCCAGCTCTCACATGTGTCTATCTCTCTCCTCCTTAAAATAAGGGGGCATAAGTGTCTTTTCACATGGGGAAGAGAGAGATAGACTCATAGGAGTGCTGGCGTAGGCCACACTTCCGGACAGAGAACTTTTTTCCTATTGACAAATGCATTTTGAGTTGACAAGAGAATTCTCTCTCTCTCTCTCTCTCTCTCTCTCTCTCTCTCTCTCTCTCTCTCTCCATAATAACTTTTAAGTCCGTAAGCTTGACATATTCAATCATAATTCACTAGCCAAAAAAAGAATTTGGCGTAGAAGGGTGTTGATTTCTAACCTAGCCTAAACATTAAGATTTGGGTTCTTTACCCCAAAAATTAAAAAAGCCATTGGATTGGGCTTTAAGGTGTATTTATTCTATGTTGGATTGAGCTTATTCAATTTAGCCCAAGCCCATCTCAGTTCATATTAAGCAAATATATTGCCACATCACAGCTAGTTTTAGAGAGTCTAGATCACCTACTTGTATGTGTACACTTCATTGTTGTACAATTAGATATTAACATCTATCTCACGTGCTGCCATTAAGGTTTAAGAGTGCATCGAATAAAAAATAAATGACAGATGACATCATGTAATTGGGCGTAAAGTATACATAAGTTAGGTGACTAATGGGATGATAAAGGTAGGACCACTTAACTCAAGGGTTAAACCCATCAAGCCACCATGCATTAGCACTGCGCCCAAATGGAATAATCTCCTTCCTTAGTTCCTTAAGTTTGAGCAAATATCTCCTTAGGTTTTAGTATTTTTCAAAATACCCCTTTTAATTGAAACAGAATTCTACTTCCAGTCGAAAATTCTTGTTGATGAGTATGCAGGAAAATTTTGTCCGCTCAATTGTTGAAGATGAAGCCAATTTGCTCATATAGATAGAGGGAGGATGGAAATAAGAACTACCTGTGCTGCTGTGCAGCTGTGCATGGCGCTATATAAGTAAAGCAAATTAACTAACACGTAGAACCCCTTGGGTTTATTAAATGCATTTACCATTTTAATGAAATTTATTCAATAGCCCCCTTCCCCCATCTATCATCCATTTTGGCTTTGTTCCTTGTCGAAGTGTTGAGCTTCTTCCTACTCTGCAACTATATCGGGACTCGCAGACATGGTAATTAAGATGTTTGCGATAATCAATAGCTCTTGGGAGTACAGAAACACACATCTAAGAGACCAAGCAGTCGCCGTCGTATTGTACGAATTACGACTTTTAATCCTGAACTCTCTCTCCCTCTCGATCTCCATTATCAAATCTCGAAGAACTTCCTGTTGGCAGTCGCAGATGTTCCGACTTCCGAGATAAACAGATCATAAATTTAGGTAATGCTCACCTTGTTTTTATCTCAAATCTTAACTCGATCCTGGCTAGCTATATCCATTGCTCTACTTCTACCTTGTGGCTAATCTTCAGAGGGTTTTCATGATTCGTCAGACAGCGAGGATGGATCGACGTTGAGAGTTAAGCGAAACAGGAGTTTACAGAGAATGCCAAGCATGGTGTGGTTCTGTCATCTGTTGATTGAGGTAATTAATTACAAGTTTCAAACCTTCCACTCTTCTCGATCAATCTCCCCCAAACGAGACTCAGTGGAATTAGGGTTTATTGAAACGATCGATCCAACTAACCTTTACAAAAATAAAATTTGAAATGCAGCATTGGATAGAGTGAATGAGCGAAAACTTTGCTGCGTTCATCCATTAAGAAAAAAGATGATGGAATTGATCAGATCGCAGCCATTGTCGTGGATTTTGCAGATGCAGAACAGGTAGCACCAAGCTTATCATGAAGACAGAGACGCGTCTCAGCTCTCAGGTGAGGAGACAGAAAGTTAAAGAAAAGGGAAGACATCTAATCATCTAATTAAAACAATAACATCTAGATTATTTATATTCACATTTTATGAATTAAGCTGAAGATTACGTAAAACCCACAAATAATTAATTAACATAACATGGTTAACCGTTTGATCCATTTTAAAGTTCATGGATCAAATGGTATTGGAAAGCTCAGCTTGAGGTCTTAGCGAGAGAAAAGATATTTATTAATATTTCTCAAAAAATATTTAAATTGAACAAACCAAAAGATGACACTTGTACAGCACAAGCCTCAACATAATAATAATAATAGATTAGAAAAAGTGGGAGTACATCATCCAACGGTTCTCTTTTTTCAATAATATTTATCATCATTCCTGATATAGGAGAGATTTAAGCGACCTAGCTCTCACCGGCTTCCGAATTCTTTTTCTTCCAATATTGCCATCGTGAATAGAATCTTCTTCATCATCAACATCATTATATTATTCGATGTCATCATGATTATGATCAACCGTAGATGAAGAAAGTGAAGACGGGATCGATGTTTGAGGGGAATACACATAAACAAAGCTCGTATCTCTCTTTCCCCCGGTGCTGAGATCGCTATCTGCTCCTACGATTGGTCCTCCTCCTCCTGCTCCTCCTCTTCTCTTCTTCACCCATAAGGGCCCGAACCCAGAGTAGTAAAAGAACTCAGACATCGTGATGATGATACTCTTCCGAAATTCCGGCGCCGGAATCCAGTCTTAGCCACCACTGGTTTGATTTTGTTAGAAGATTTCCTGGGGTGATGGTAGGACCTCAGCTGCGTCAGGTGGTGTTCGCACAAAGCGTGCCCTTGTTTCGCCTCTCTTCTACACTTCCATCCCTTTCCATCCGTTTTATTGCAGTAACTGATTCCCTCTTTCCAACCACGAAAACCGACGATAGAAAGCTCTGTTCGTCCTGTAGTCGCTGCTGTTTCTCCTCCTCTTCTTCTTCCCACGAGACTTTCAGCGAAGCAAGGCTGCAAAAATGCATTTTTTGAGACATTGATACAATCACCGCCTATCATTGCTGTTCTCTTCTAACTTTCTATTTCGAAAATTTCCGGGAAACAGATAACGGTAAAGAAATTACGGAAACCCTAAAAAATACTCCATCAAATACTAGACTGCAAATCAAAATAAGAATACCGACCTCTCCACCGCAATCAAGGATTCAGCCGCGCTTCCATTTCCTGCAACGATATCATACCCATCCACTTGCATAAGTCACCGAAGCTGTAAGTGAACCCCAAGGGCCGAGACAAGACCCAAGAAGAGTGATTGACGAGATAGAAACAAATACGGGAAACCACAAGAAGCTATTCCAGGTTGAAGCAATGGGATTAGGGTTTCCTCAAATTTCAATACACAGTACGAAAACCTTAGACGAGAAGGTAAAATAAGTTAAAAAAAAGAACAAGAAGTAGATGTTATTGATCGTCGCAGAAGAGGGGACTGCGAAGAGGGCATTTTTTTGCAGATCTGAAGAAGAAAAAAAAACACGAACAGAGTAGAGAACAGTCATAGATTCCTGATTAATTCGTCTGGGTAAAGGGAGTTCGATTGGGGAGGGAACACAATCACATCCCAAGGTGACCTGTTGAGCTCGCACACGTTCGTCTGAACTCTGAAGATCCACTCTGCTGCACGGATCGGTGGGAACCTGTGAGAGAGAGAGATTGGTGAGATCTTAGCACGTTTGCGGATCCTCATATAAAGGGAATCACTGGGATCCAAAGGCGCAATCGCTTGGCTCACTTGCACAGTTTTCCTTCCCTTCCTCTCACACTGTCACACAAGTGGATAATCAGGTTTCTTCGCAGTTTCCTTCCGCTACTCCCCCAACCTGGATAGATTTTGACTCCCTTGAGGACTTTCCTAAATTACCCTTCGTTTGAGGACAAACTACTGAAATAGCTCTCAAGTGGATTTAAAAGAAAAATAGAGCTAGCTTTGGAGGGTATGAGAGTTTTTAGCTCTAGATCTGTCCTACGGTCAGATAGATTGGGAGGGACTCGATGTGTAGGTTCAATGGCTACACCAGAATCTCATAAAACAATTGGTATGATGAACTGATATGGCTCGAACACCATTCCAATGGTAGGTAACCAACCAGCCCAGCTTGTGAAAAAGTTCAGCATGTGTGCGACTATCTATAGAATCTGGGTAGAGCGCAACACTAAGCTTTACAACAGAAATAGTGAACAATCACAAAAGATCATTGCAAGGGTGGTGCATGACACAAGGCTTAGATTCAATGCATATAACAGGTAATTCTTCAGCTCTTAGGGAATTCAGATCTCATTCACTACAAGGAGACCCACCCTTCACAAATGAATCCTTCCTCCTTTTGGGACTCCGGAGATCAATTGTGATGGTTCCTTCGTAAATCAGTTGTGCGAATATGGTACTATTGGCAGACTTCATGATGGTTCAGTCATTTTTGTTAAGCTGGGGCAATTTCTTCCATCAACGTCTACCAAACAGAGCTCCAAGCAATCCTTTGTGGTCTCCATACAGTCAGAGACCTGAGTTTTACCAATTTGACTATCTACTCAGATTCAAAATCGGCCATAAATGGGATTAATGGGGTCACCTCAACTCACTGGAACGTGTGGAATACCATTCACCAGATGAAATCAATTTCTCACAACCTCGGATCTACTTCCTTTAGTTTTTGCTACAGGAAAGGTAGTCATTGTGCAGATTGGCTTGCTAACCTAGTACAGTCTCATACTGATATTGATTTTTGTATAGATTCCCTACCCCTCCCCTTCAGTACCCTCCAGAATAAAAATGCTGAGGGGCATAGCTACCAAAGGATGTAAATTCCTCCTATCTAATTAATTCTTTCTCCTTTCCAAAGAAAAAAAAAGTTCTACATCGGTCTGAGTTAAGGGTATTATATGGTTTGGTTTGGTTCAATTTAGAGTGTAGTAGGAAGAAATCGAATCGTTTATTAAACATTTCAAGTTGGTGCAATCGAAACCATTTATTTAAATGGTATAAGCCTCGATTTGTTACTGATTTGAGGTAATGGGCTCATAAACGGTCGTTAATTTTAAACTCCTTCCGTGATTGCATATTTGTGTATCTGTTCTAAATTTTAAGTGCACTTACAAAAATGTAGACACTTGGTGTAAACGATCTAGGTCTAAGTTGGCTTAAATATAATTGATGGTTTTCTAAACCAGAATTGAACCATTTATTAAATAGTTTGGCAGTTTAGAATTAAACAATTTTTACATTTAACATCCTTCTCCTATGATCTTGAGAAGGACCTTTTATCAGATTATGTCGACAGAATCATTGTGGAGTTTGACAGTAAGGAACTTATATATAGTTCATCACCAACCCTTCCAAGCTCGTCCCCTTAGTATCAGCGGCCATCATCCATGATATATGTTATTTGGCTACTTTTTTCCTTGAATGTTCTTTCTTTTTTGTTCCTAGGGAGCGAAAACAGTATCGCTGACTCCCTAGCCCGGAAGGCTCTGTCAATATTGTGTAAGATAGTATAACCTATATCTACTCTTTGGCTCCAAGAGCTTTGTAACTTGGAGCTACCTCAGCCACTTCATGTCACAATCAATAAATTCATCTTTTACCAAGAAAAAGAGAAGAGAAGGACCTTTTCACCCTAAAGCTCGAATTTTTAAATTGAACATCATTATCAATAGAAAACCATGTCTTAACAAGCATAGGTCCTGAGCTTAACTCTTCTCCACACTTTGAGGTCCCATGGTTTTTATGGGCCTTAGGATTCCTAATCAATATGGGTTGCTGGGTTTTATGTAGGCCCAAGGTTTGCCTGGTTTACCCCAAGGCTGGTTGGGTTTTCTATAAATTATGTAATCGCTGAGCGAAGCTAGAAGGGTAGGGCACAGTCAAAGCTATAGATTACTATTGGTGCATAGTTTATTTTTAAAAGAGATTAAGAAAAAGGACGGTATAAGGTGTTAATCCTCTTCGTCAAAGATAATCTCTCAATCCCACTTGTAAAAAAAAAAACAAAGGAGATGATAAGTTATGATCATTTGTTTTGAATTTATTTTCTTTGTACTCTTGATGGGGTCCAGTAAGTAGTCAAAGATATTGGTCACAATTATTTTCAAACAAATCAACGGCTATAAAAAAATTACTCAATATTCTGATTAACCCCAAAACAAAAAGGGCAAATTAATTAATAAACGTAATCACTAATTAAATCCTAATTAGTAATAAAAAGAACGTGCAAAACCCATGTTAAGCTCAGTAAACAAAAAACTTCCAAAATCCCCTTCATTCATTCATTCGATAATTGTTCTAATGAAATATCCTTTTTACAGAGAAGAAAAGATGAAAAATAAAACTAAAGTAGTGATTTGAGAGATCTTGTCTTCACTGGCTTTCGACCTCTCTTCTTCTTTCCAACATTTCCATTTCCATTTCCATTATCAATACCATTATCCTCACCTCCTGCATCCTCATCAGAAGATAATGATGGAGAAGGAGAAGGAGAAGAAGAAGAATAACCAGAATCGAGTTCGACATCTCTCTTCTTAGCTTCTCCTCTTCCTTTCCCCCACGAAGGACCAAATCCTGTGTAATAATAGTAATTGGAGGAGGGCGTTTTCGAAGAAGACCTCTTTCCACGATAAACCTTTTTTCCAGAAGAAGCAGAAGCTTGAGTTCCATCTGATTTCAGTCCCCGACCAGAGAGAGAGCTTCCAGGGTTGCTTTTATTGTTGGTATAATAAGATTTCAGTTGGGCAAGGTGGTGCTCGCATAGCGAATGCCCTCGTTTAGCTTCTTTTTTGCATTTCCAACCCTTCCCATCTGTCTTATTACAGCAAATGAAGCTTTCTTCCTTTCTAGACTTGAACTTCATTTCCTGTATTTCTCGTCTTCTTTCCTTTCCGGAGATTGAAGCGATTGAAGACGAACAAGAAATCTCTTTCCGTTCCAGCTTATTATAACCAGCTTCCCATGTCCCATTCAAAGAAAGGATGCTGCGAACGATAATGTAATAAGACAGGGAATAAGAACCCTAAATTTGCTTTTCAGAATATCAAAATTGGAATTATTCCTTACCTCTCCACTGCACCTGCTGTTTCACCTCCACTATCATCTTCCCTCATTTCCTGCATAAAAATATGATACGTCATCGCAACCGAAACCAAAACCCCAACACCCAAATCGATAACCCTAAAACCCATTTTGTCTAAATCTAAAGAAGAAAACCTAAATGATTGACAGCAATTACTGATTCAACAAAATCTCTCGTCTCAGATAGAAGAGATTGAAACCGAATATAGAAACCCTAGAATAGAGAAAACCAACCCAAAAAAAAAAAAAAAATTACGCACAGAAAACTGTAGATATTTCCTTTTTTCTTTTGCGGTTTCTTCTGTTTTCCTTATCTGTATGAAAGAACTTCAGAGAGGGTATTCTAAGATCATGCAAAAGACGAAGATCAAAGAGAGATGAGAAAGGTAAGCTCTAATTACTGAAATGGAAAGGTTACGGAAGAGAAAAGTGTCGTACCTCGGAAGTGAAGGTCATCACATCCCATGGAGAGCGGTTGAGTTCGCAGACGCGAGTCGAAGGACTGTCTATCGGAGATCGATTGTTGGGTAAAGGAAGCTGGGAAGGAGGAATACAGCAAGTCAGGGACTTCTGGGCATGCTTGCGAATCCTCATATTCGGTGGCGCCGCTTGAGACTAAGAAGGAAAAGGAGATCCAGACACCAGAGAGCTCCTCGCTGCAGTTTTTCGCTCTTTTTTTTTTTACCTTTCTCTCTTGCAGACTTGCAGTCTCTCTCTCAGATCCCTTAAAAACTCGACGAGCCTTTAACCTGTTCTCTTCTCGAATTTCATTCACAAATATATATAAAAATAATTATGTAAAAGCACATAAATAAGGAAAATATTTAATTTCCTAAATTACCCTTTATCTTGTTAATTATTACGATTATGTGTAACCCTTTAACCTTCTCCTCTCCAGTCAGGATTGCACACTTGCACGAGCACCAGCGCCGCCCCGCCACTAAAGAAAGGAGAGACTCATGACTCATGACAGGTCAAGGTCCTGGATGTTTCAATTGTTCCACTGTTCCACAGTTCCACGCAACACAAGGTGGTCCCTTTGTAAGTTATCAATCCTAACCGTCCGGTAATTGGGTCAGCTCACAGTTCAAGATGATCTGGTGATATTCTATCACGAATTGCTCGAATAGACGAGAAGTTCTCTACAGTGTAGGACCCAGTCCAAGAAATAAAATATTTCGAATGGGGTACCGTACGGTTTTGTCTGAGAAACCTCCAAATATTGTGCAGGTAGGGTTGCAGGTTTTTCCGTTTTTGATAAAATTCTCATGGGCGAAGAGGAATCCCTTCACCATCATGGTTTTAAAAATCAGGAATCGGATTGGTGAATCAGCTGACACCGATCCCATTTTCTACCGTTCTTAATCATCTGATTCCTAGTCATTTTCTTTGTAATCCATCTTAAATCGGCTGATTCTCAATTTGTAAATCGAATAATTTTCACCATAAAATAGCTTAGCCTTTCAATTCCTAAACTGATTCATGTCGATTCAAATCGGAATCCTATCTAATCGATTCCATTTCGATTCTGAGTTTTAAAACCTTACTCACTATGGCTGCTGGTGCTATCGTATTGGCATGGAGAGGAGATAAGAATTAAGAACGACTAAAAAAATCAAATCACATGAGGGAAACATCACTAGTATAAAAAGAACAACGAAGAAAAACTTAATCTTAAAAACTGTGGGCTAAGTTTTCCTTCATCCACAGTGAAGATGAAATCCTTTCATCAATGCCATTGGTCATGTCTTATTGAATTAGAGAGGAGTGATGTTTTTGATGGTGTACAATAAGGATATGGGAGTTTAGACTCCAATCACAAAGTCAAATCACCACTTTTGAGAGGATTCTTTCTATGTTAGAAGGAAAATTTTTGTCTATTTTGTTTTTTTTAATTAGATTAGATTTATCATCAAATCAAAGAAGAGAAAGTTTTCCTCCACTATGTCTGTGAAGGAAAATGACACTTATCTAGAGTTATTATTACTCGGTTCCTACTATATGAAATCAATAATGTGCTCTTAATTATTCCTGATACCTATCTCAAGACACCCAAACCACTGGCAAGGGAGTCTTTGTCAACCATGAGTGAAGGGGAACTGCCTCCAATAATAAAAAAAAAACCAAAATCAAGCCTTTTGGTTTTGATTTTTGTTTGATTTTTAAGACTATGGATAAGGCCCAAGGTCCAGTATTGAATCTTAAGCTTTATTGTTATGAAATTGGTCGTTCAATGAAACAGGCATATGTTATTGTACAAGGATCAAGTTTTCCTTCATGGAGAGTATATCCCAAATCCCAAATCCTTCTTCTTCTCTGTAGCTCTGCCCCTCTTCTTCCTCTCAACCCACAGTGAAGCTCCTGCTACCCGTCACTGGTGTTTGCAAGAGACGTGCAAATGTCTTCACAGCCAAAGGTAAGGCACCTCTGCGTTGCTTTGTCCCTCCTCTTCCTCACTGGTGTTTTCCTTTAATATGCTGCTACTTTCTCTGGTACTATTTTGCTTGCCATATCGTTGATTATTTGTATTTTCCTAATCAACTATGTATGAATAGTGTTCCTTAAGATGAATAATTTTTGCCATTCAATTTTGTATGAATATGTTCCAAGGCCATTGGTTTGGTTGTAGTTAATTACAAATTAATATATACATTTGATTGTTGTTGAGATTGAAAAAGTATAGAAACTCCTAACAGAGAATTTGCTTTTGTTTTTGTTGAGTTCTGCTACATTCTTTCTTTTGGTTGCAACACTCAATGGAAATTTGAAAACCTGAAATACAGAAAAGAGACCTAGATAGGACCCCATATAATCATGTCACTTAACTAAGCCTAGCTATACAATAGTATTATTCTTCAGCTTGTGGTGAAAAACATGGAAAGTAATGGCTTAAGGGACCTGAGGAGAGCATCTCACTCTCACTGACAATGTATCCATGCACACAATTCTTTTTGAGAAAGTGAAATTGAGTATCAGTATATTTGTAGGCCTACTTTACTATCCACTGAGTTAGCTTGAGTTGTTCATTAGGAAAATCTATTGCACTGGATCAGGTTATATCTTAAGTATATTCATGAACATTAATGTATCAAATTATATCTTGATGTGGGATATTTATAATCCTTAATTATGATAAACAAATGTAAATACCATTCATGGAAGGCTATTTAAAACCAACACTTCCACATGTTTTTTTTTCTTCCAACTAATGTTACACTTTTGAAGGTTGCCCAATAATTATAATACAAATTGGTAAGTCTCTAGCGAAAAAAGGAAGAGCACATGGGTTTGTTCCCAGGCGGTGATGGTTCATCAAGACTCATACAAAGATATGAAAAGGTAGATACAACTTCTCCCTTTTTTGTTCTCCCATACTTCTCACTTGATCTGTTCCATTACTTTAAGTATTAATTATCATCCATGGAAGCATATTTGTAGAGTAATTGAATCTGAGTTTGGAACAGAGTAATTGAATATGCTTTCTGCGGAGAGCACCGGTTGATTTAGATATGGGAGTGGTCATGATACATCATATGTTGGGCATGGACTGTATGGTGGATATGCTGGTGGACCATCCTTTGAGAGCACCGGTTCATTTGGATGTGGGAGTGGTCATGATACATCTACTGCTATATATGGATATAGAGATGGATCAAGTGTTGGGTCATCCTTTGTTGACAGTATCTACAACCATGTGTGTCAGCTTGAACTTCTTACAATCACAGTGAGCCTTTCCCTAGGTTGAGATATCTTATACAAGTTGATGACGAGGCTTATAAATGAGCACTTATGGACTATCATAACAATTGAGCCAAATCATGTCATGGGATACAAATGTGGTAAATTTCGAGAAACGACCTCCTAATATTCAGTGGTACGTAACTCATGGATTAGACCCACCAAGAAATTCTACAGGAATTGAGAAAAAAAAATAACACCTTAATGTTTTATTTGAAAAAATATCAGATTTCCACCATATCTTAATTTCAGGCTGGTCAAAACTAGATCAAAACCCAAGATTTAGAACCTTGTTTGAGAGTAATTAAGATCGAATTTGAAGTTTCTATCAAAACGTTTGAGAGTGTAAATACCCAACAAGGTTGGGTCAAGAAATCAGCATTCTTGGAGTTTTGATTTAGTTAAGCTCTAAATGCACTGGTTAGAAAGTACAATAATTTGACTGGAAAGGTTTCTAGAATATGGCAACTGACTGAATTGTCCCAACCTTCTGCATTGCACCACTAAAATGGTAAATAAGTGCTAAAGTGGTAAATAAGTGAAAAGAATATTACTTACTTTGTTATCCACTAAAACCAAAGAACAGCTCCAGCATAATTCATATTGATTTCTCCTCCTGCAAATGCAATTGTAGCTGTCGCGGCGGGAGCTTCACCATGGGTTGCGATGTTGAAGAAAAAGGATTTGGGATTTGTTTTGGTTCGCCTGGGATTTGTGGATTAGAAATTTAGGGGTTTCGAAGGATTTGGCCTGTGTTGGGTTTGGTAAGTGATCTAAAATCGGGAGGGTTTTTTGGCCGGTTATTAATTTGAAATATATTCGTTTGCAACCGTTAGCTTTGAAGATACCCAGGTGGCAAACCCAGGATTGTGCACAACATGATGACCGCTCAATCCTAGGCCATAGATGAGCCAAATCCCCTATTCACGCCATGTGAGAAAAGAACATTTCATTACTCGTGTGCATTAATGTTGAATGGTTGTCACAATACATTGAACTAGATTTTCTTTCAAACCGTCCATGCATGGTTGTGACATTTAGCAGCGATAATATATAACTTGCTTGCTAATATTGGCAAAAGTTTTCATGCATGGCCTGCATGGAGGCTAGTTAAATGACTAAAAACACCCCACCCCAATGAGACAAGCTCGACTGGAGGAATCTTCTGTATACAAGTCTTGTCCAGTTAAATATTATATGGGATGCAGTTTTCTATACGGGAGTGTGGCCTACGTCAGCACTCTCATGTGTCTATCTCTCTCCTCCTTAAAACGAGGGGGCAGAGGTGTCTTTTCACATAGGGAGGAGAGAGATAGACTCATGGGAGTGCTGGCATAGGCCACACTCCCGAACAGAGAACTTTTTCTCATATTATATATAGTCTTACTTTTAACAATGGTAATATATTACCACGGCTAAAGGAAAGTCATTTTCTTATTAATGAAATGGGGGAATCATGCACGGGCGTATAAGGGGGAAGGGGTTACGAATCATCAAATAGGGGGTTTTTCATTATTTTGGCTCCTATTGTGAGAAGGGAGATTCGTGCACAGAACCTTGTGTCTAATGAAATAGTATTTATACCTGCGCTCCGACATAGCCGCGCACGAAATGATCGGCACCTATGATCCTTTCCGCCTTTCCATGAGGTGCACTGGTCATTTTGCACACAACTGTGTTTGGTGGGCATACATACACGTTGCGCCATGCAACCGGTTATCGTTCTTTCTCCTTTATATTTGTAAATACATCAATTAGCAATTGTTTGTTTGTTATCGCTATCAAAGAGTAATTACTATTAGCCACAGTTATATTTTACCACCGCTAAAATTGTTTGTTTCATTAAAAAAAACCCAGCTCACCCATACCACCTGCCCTCCCCCCTCCCCCCTCCTCCACTTCCCCGCCCCCACCTCTTGCCGCACCCTGAAACATCTCGCCCGGCCCCACCCTTGCTGGCAACACCCCTGCAAATAAGCGGCAGGTTTTTTTTTTTTTTTTTTTCCGGATTTATTACCGCTAGATGTCTACAGTATACCATTAAGATAATATTTATATTAAAATAATATATTCATTTAATTTTTATAAAAGATTTCATACATGGACTTGTATGAATACTATAAACATTTCAGCTTTAGCCAATAAATTCCCCCTTTACCGAAAAAAAACATTTCAGCTTTAGGATTATTATTACTCGATACTGGTTAGGTGTATCGGTCCGATACACTGAGTCAACACACCTTTCAATATTCACTCAGGTATTGTCCCAATATCTATATCTGTAGGAAAAATTCAAAAAAATAAAAATACTCATAAATAATAAAAATTTGCAAAAAATTATCATTAATTGGGGGCGATGCACTGAGTCAACACACCTTTCAGTATTGACTCAGATATTGCCCCATATAGGTAGCATATAGTGCCCTATATTTACCTTTTTTGTGTAAAATATTGCACAAAATACAACCAAAATTACAATAAATTTATAAAAAAAACATATAAAAGTATGGGTAAAGTTATTCGTAATCAATCCGGTTACAATTCATTCTTGTAACCAGGCTTATTTGCCTATCTCAAAACATTTATCAACTTTTTAAGATGAGGTTTTTTTTGTTTTGTAATTTTCTCCTCCTCTGTTCCTTACACCCGCTATTCTTTGTATCCGACTCCCTGCCACCACCCCACGGTCCAACCCCCTTGCCAAATCCTCAGGTTCGGCGCCATTGGGATTTCTATACACAACATCCTCAATGCGGCTCCCTTTCTCCTCTTCCCTCCCTCTCGATTTCTCTAGGTTTCACTTCCCCATCGGTCATCATCTCAACATCAACGCCCAAGACGTATAGGCTCATTATCGATCTCTAATTGTTTTGTGGATGTTACGAAGCAGTCTACCCTTCATCCCATCTTCACGAAGAATCCTCTCTCCATCTCTGATGGCCAACAGAGCATGTTTCTACGGAAATATTTGGGATACTTAAAGATGAAAGAACTTCAAGTCCAGGCAAGTTTAGGAAAACCGACAAAGGAGAGAAGCAACAGGGAAACAAACCCAATAATGCTCTGCCTATTACTTGTTGGATAAGATTTTTGTTTCCTTTTCAAAACGGAAGAGAACCAACCATGAAAGAGAAAGAAACAAAAATCTAGCAACAGATTTTTCCAGAAAATTTCAGATAACGAGAAACAGGGAAGGCCATTGATCTTATACTTTCTGTCTGGAACAGAAGAAAAAACAGCAAAAGTTCCACTTGGCATGTCCTCAGTTCTGGATTTCCCATTATATTAGCAAAACTGATGGAATTATTATCCATTTGTTGTCGAAAGGTGGTGGCTTTTAATTGTCATTGATCCTGTTTTCAATTCACTTGAGTTGAGGATCCACTGAGCTGCTGTAATTCGTGCAATTGATCGAATGGATACGATCGTTTCTCAATTTAATGGCTTCAAAATCAAGGCGAAAGTAATTAAAAGTCTCTCATCCTTGGCTTCAACATGTCTTTCTCTGTGTTACTGACTACAAGAATGTCTCCTTTCCATTCCCCCAAATCGATCGATCTCTTTCAAGTTGCCACTACTTCACTTCTTGCAGGAATTCTCATTACAACCTCAACTACAGTTTTTCTGTTCTTATCAGGAATTCCATGGAAACAGATTTGTTACTTGTTAGTGGATTGAAGTGATATCAAGCCTCAAACCTAGCTAGGGCCACGTTTGAGCCCAGCCCATTTACTAATTGGGTTACTACTGGGCCAAGGAAAATGCTGAGAACATAACCACTTTGTTTAGCCCAGTTTTGATCAGGCAAGATCGATCACAGCCATTGTGAAGTTGATGCTCTTGTACCTGTTCTTAGCCATGGTTTTTATGTATTGGCCAAGTCAATTTTGGGATAGTTGGAACCCGATCCTGTTCCGGTCCCGAGTTCATTGTGAGTTAGCTTGATCTGGGGTGGGTTAGTTGGCCGGGTTGAGGTTCGTGGTCGACAAATAAAAATTGTAAGAAAAGAGAGAAAAAGGTTGAGAATTATGGAGTAATAAATTAAAGGGGAAAACGATTCCTAATTGTGGAATGCCAAATACGTGAACATAAGACACTACGTTAGTGGATTGGGCTCCTCTCCAGTGCACCCATCGAGCTGGAGATCGTCCAGCGTGGCAGTAGGCATCGACACATGGCTTGGGTGTCATTCAGTTGGCACGGATCATTGATCATTACACAGTCTACAGTTGACAAGATAAAAATCTAAGAATATGTTCTTGACCGTCGTCGGATACACTTTAAAGATGCACTCAACAAGATGCATTGCAATTGTGAGGATAAAAATTCATTGCATGCCAACCTCACAGTGGCATTCACTTAATTTGAACTTAAATTGGTAAGACCGTAAAAGAAACGCAAACCAAGAAAATATCATAACATTCCCAAGTTTGGATTCGGGAATAACGACATGAAGTCATCAACTTCGTTACATTCTCTTAGATGCTTTAGAAAGTTAGAAAAAGACAACACCAACTTAAGGAAAGTGGCTACTTATTATTAGGTTTGATAAAGATGGACTAATATTGTAATCCAAGTCATTTGGATTTCCATGAATACTGGGGAACCAGAATCCTCCTCCATAGTGTGCAATAGATATATATAAAACATTTTAGAGAAAGGAGAAAAAGGGTGGTTGGTTAGAGGGAATTGAAGAACAATTCTAAATCTATTTAAGGTGTGGTGCTAAATCCTATTTCAATATAGAAATCTGTATATGTTTCTTTTCTTCTTTAATAAGAACCTAAGTTATTATTAATACTTTTACCTAAAAAAAAAAAAAAAGGTTTTTGTTAGTACTTAACAAATCTTGTATGGTAGGCCTACCCATGATTGAACAGCAAAATGTCAGCATCCAAAAAAAAAAAAATTTGAAAGCAAGTTTTCTGTCCCTGAGTGGATTCGGCTCCTCTCTTTGGAGGGCATTGTCCAATGAGTGTCCAATGAGGCATTTAACGGCTGGGTTGTGCCGCTCACATCTCAGCGTACGCCTAATCAACCATTGGGATGTGTGCAGCACGGCCCAGTCTTTAAATGCCTCATTGGGCACTCATTGGGCGATGCCCTCCAAGGAGAGGAGCCCAATCCTCGCTCCCACCCCTACACCTTTGTGTCTATCTCTATCCTCTTCCTTATAAAATGACCTCCTTATCCCCATAGATTGAACCAAAAGGGGAGCGCTGATTGGGTCTCATGCATGTGACACCCACCCCCCTAAAACAAAGGAACAATAAGTAATGCATTTTACTAATTTATTTATTATAAATGTTAGATGCACGATCATGTATAAAAACTAGACCCTTTCTTTAATTGGACAATCTAAATGACACTTATATAGGTGTATTTAGAACTTTACACATTCATTTAATTCAATTTGGCTCTCCTCTAGCTGTGGCGGGAACTAGAGGGTCCAGCCCAACAAAAACAGGGGGATTATGGTCATATGGGCACCCCCTGTGAAATGACCATACCACCCTATTTTGTTGGGGTCTATCTCTCTCCTTCTCAAATGAAATGACCTCATTGTCTTTCTGTGTATGAAATCATTTCATCACACTTCATTGGTGCGCTCCCTTATACCGCTTGCCCAACGAACCCTCTCTTATATTTAATATTGACATGCATGCTATACGCCATTCAGTTTGAATGAAATAACATCACCATTGGCGAAATGAAGTCAAATAGGAGAAAAAGTTGTTCAATAGCGTGTATTATTAGAGTAAAGTTGATGTAAAGTATGCTATCTTGAGACAAAAACAATTCCCACTATGACAAAATTTTGGAGGTATTTGAATGGAAAGTTCAAAAAAAAGGACCACTTCAAGTATAATATAAAACAAGGAGAACACACATAAAAATATACATGTATACACACATGTATAAAATTTGTATTACATCCAAACATGTCGGAAAGTTCGGATGTACTATTTGTTGGTTTTATTCCAGCTTTACCTTTTTTTTTTTCTTTTGAAATTCAATCAATTCATTTTTAGCAAGATCTAAATAGCAAGTGACATTTAAAATAGGAAAAAAGATCACTACCCCGCCTTTTATAGATTCTTGTATACCCTCGTCACATAATTAACTGTGGAATCCACATTGACATTTTTTTAATCTTATTTTGATCATATGGGCCCCCATGTGTTTTCCATATGGATGATACCATTTTCCAACTTTCATTGGTTATAGTATGTAGACCCCTTCTTACACTGAGCTTGTAGGAAACTCTCCCCTCCCCCTAATAATGTATTCTAATTGAACATATACAAAATCACAATCCAACTTCTTAAAACATTAGTCAAAAGAACACTAATTGATTGTGTGGTTCCTGCGCCTAGACAAAGGAACACACAAAATTACCACCCAGCCCTTCCTAAAGTAAAAAATTTCATCTGTGTTGATGCCATTATGTGTACTCTCATCGGCACTCGTATTGGTGTAGGAACTACACGACCAAGCAACGATCTCTTGCCCATGTATATTATTGGGAAGTCGTTTTTTGTAGGAGAGTGTGGCCTACGCCAATACTCCCATGTTTCTATCTCTCTCCTCCTCAAAACAAGAGGGCAGAGATGTCTTTTCATATGGGAAAGAGAGAGATCGACTAATGAGAGTGTTGGCGTAGGCCACACTTCCGGAGAAAGTTCTTTTTCCCTATATTATTATAGGATAAGATTGACATATATTGAATAGAGATAAGTGCTCGACCCCATAAACTTTATTGATAATTGTAAGAGTATCAAATGGTTGGTTTGGATAGGTTTTTCCGATTTATATGCTGAGACAGACCAACACTGGACCGAGAAGGTGTTTGGTCTACAAAAGTCAAAGTGAAACTGAGTCCATTATCAACCATAGATTGATTAGATATCTTAAACCATGGTTGCAAGTTGCAACAGTGATGTTTCAGTTTAAGTAGTCTATGGCTTCTGAATGCGTTCTAATTGGTCTGTGCGATGGTGCAGGGGCTACACTCCCAGGTAGAGTACGAATTCCTAAAAGAAAAATAGAAGAAGATCAGTGTCAGGCTGTGTAGTTTCTATATAAGTGTAGAACAGTAGGACCAATAAGTGCACGTGTGGGGATGCCAACGTTCTAGGCATAGGCTCCATGCGGCCTCGGAGGGATCTTTTTCTCAAAGATAAAAAAAGATTAAAAAAATGGTCAAATCTTGAGTAGAACCAACAAATAGTACATCCAAACTAATTT
The DNA here is from genome assembly GCF_018873765.1 of Telopea speciosissima. NCBI lineage: Eukaryota > Viridiplantae > Streptophyta > Magnoliopsida > Proteales > Proteaceae > Telopea > Telopea speciosissima. Next base: position 64,058,908 of record NC_057921.1, on the reverse strand, counting down.
CCCAGATGTTTAGATGTAATACAAATTTTATACATGAATGTATGTATACATGTATATTTTTCAGTGTGTCTTGTTTTATATAGTTGAAGTGGTCCTTTTCTACTTACCCCCCTCAAAACAAAAAAAGGAAATGGTCCTTTTCTTAAATTTTCTATGTAAACTCCTCTAAATTTATGTTTTAACAAAGGTTGCAACTTGTTGTCACCAAATTGATGAACTATTGTTTTATTTTCAAAAATTATTTAATATAAGGGTAAAAAATGATTTTCAAACAATTTGAAGTTATTTAATACAGTAAACTAGTGGGTGTCACCAATAAGAGCATGGGACGGGGCATCATATAAGAGGGGCAGAGGGGTCTTTTCAAATGGGAAGAGAGAGATAGACACAACAGGCAACAACTTGCGGTATGTAGGTGGTGTGCCCAGCCTTTTCCCATTGGTTTCTAAGAGAAACAATAATTTACATTATTCTTTCAATATTTAATAAGAAAAGGTTATTCTTTCTCTTTTACACATGAAATGACTTCATCGTTCTCCTAGCTGTGTTTACCAAAAAAAAGTTTTCTTACGCATAAAATCGTTTCTTCGCACTTCATTGGTGCAATCCCTTATACCACTTGCTTAAAGAACTGTCTCCCATATTTAATATAGATTTACATGTTATACTCCACTCTGATTGAATGAAATAACATCACCATTGTTGAATTGGAGTCAATTAGGTGACAATTTTTCAATACCATGTATTATAAAGTAAAATTTATGTAAAGTAATAAGTTATTTTGAGATAAAAATAATGTTCATTACGACATAAAGTTTGGAGGTATTTGATAGTAAGTTTAAGAAAAAGACCATTTCAAATGTAGTATAAAACCAAGACAAACACACGAAAATACATATTCATACACGTGGGAAATTATTTTGGATTTACTGTTTCTTGGTTTTACTCCAATTTTGGCTCTCTCTCTCTCAAAAAAAAAAATCAATTCACTTCTACCAAAAATAGATCCCATATGGCAAGGATAGAGAGATTTCAACTTATCTTAAATAACAAGTGACATTTAAAACATATTCTAATTGCACATATACGAAATCATACCCAACTTGCACAACATATCCTACAATATATGACATATTTATTAAGTAGAGACAATTAAGGAAAATAGATTAATTAAGATTGTGTTTGGCATGCATTCTTGGAATGCATTTTAGGTCTATTTCGCATTCTCATATGATAAAAAATAGTTGTTTTATAGCTATTAGTCCGATCAATTTCGGTTCATTATCGATTTCTTGTAACGGTCCCTTACTGATATATGAGTTCAGTCTTGGTCTCAGATACATAAAATTTAAACAAAAAAATGTCAAAAGCATATTGAATTTTTTCGGTTTTATTGTTTTTTTTATTTTTTATTATTGTTTATTGATTTTTTTGGTTTTAATCCAAACAATCATTTTCTTTTGATTTAGGTCTTTTACTAATTAAGAGTTCGATCGATCTGTTTTGATTCGATCTGATCGATTCAACCAGTTTGGTCTCATTTTTGACAAACCTGGATATTTACCTTAGGGGTTGAATCAAATTTGTTGACTTTCCCAGTTAAAATCAGCTCATCGTGCACCATTGATTACTGAAATTGAAGAGGGCTTCAAAGTCAAATTATGAGCCAGGGATAAAAAGATTAGGTTCCTTAATGTTTATGTGGAAACATTGATGTTTAAGTAGTCTACGACATCAATTAAAAAATAGTAAAAGGATTAAGACATAATTTACTTATGGGGCAATGTTCTCTGTTTGGGAGTATGGCTCCCGTGCCTATGCAAGACCCAATCAATGTTTCCTTTTTGGTTCAATCTATTAAAGTTAGGGAGATCATTTATAGAGAGGAGGAAAAGGGAGATAGACATAAGGGTGCATGTGCAGGAGCCACGCTCTCAGACAGGAAACTTCCATTCTTTACTTATGTAGGGAAGAATAAGACTGTCAAATTATGTGGCGTCTATACCTAGACATAGGAAGGATGAAATGACCGCTCCACCTCTGTTAGATGCCCCCATGTGTGCTTTCATTAGCCCACTGGTGTTGTGGCCACGCAACCTAATAGCAAGACAAAAGCATGAAGAGGGAGGGGGTAATGATAACGGGATAAGTACATGATATGACTCGGTCTGAGTCGCTTGACTCAATATAATATGAGTTACCAACGATCCTCCGACTCAGTAGAGAAAGGTCAGAGGCGTCGGGGCTCTTTTATGGACATTACGTGTGTTGTGTGACTGTGTGAGCAAAGCTCAGGCCCACGTGTTATGTTTTATGTTGATGACGATGTCAACCTTTTTTTTTTTTGGATTTTTTAAAATCTCATCTACTGTTGAATTACGATAATATCCTTAACAAAAAAGGCAAATACCGATATGCCCCCATCGAATTACCAATGATAAGGGGTTTTTTTGATTAGGCCAAGTCCAACTCTCTAATTAAGTCCAATTCTCGTCCCCACTACCCACCACCACCACGACCACCACCAACTATTTCCCATGGACACACACAAGTATATTCGTTTATTTATTTATTTTTGATATTTTGTTTTCTCTATATTTAACTGACTTAAAGCTAAGCAAAGAAGAACAAACCAAGATTGAGGGGTGATGAGGTGTAGACCCCACTCAGTTTCTCATACAAAGTAAACGATCCATCTATGGGGGGGGGGTTTCTTTAAAAAGACAATATTACCCTTGTTCTCTCTCATCTTTTTTTTTTTGGTAGAACTTGTTCTCTCTCATCTAGGAGTGTTAAATTCTAACCTGAATTGATTATGTACCATGGTCTTTGGTATCTATATTGGTACTCACATTGGTCTCGATCAGTAGATACGATACCAGTATGGATTGGCTATATCAGATCGGATCAAACCATTTAGCCTCTCAAAATATTGATACTTTGGTTTTTTGGATCGAAATCAAATTTCACATTAATAGTTTAAATAAAAAGAAGAGCGATGGCATCTTGGGGGTAGGATGGTCATTTTGTCCTCCACTGTGTCTGGGCATGACCTACACCCCCCCTACAGAGAATATTTCCCCCCACAAAAAAAAATGTTTGGGCAAAAATCCTCTCTAATGGGGAACTTTTAATAAGTCTAATAGGGCGAAGCCTAATATATTATCTTTAGAAATCCTCACCAAATGAGGACTTCCGAAGTCCTTACCAACTGTTACTCATTGGCCATTGAGAAATAAAGTGGTCTTTTATATTTTTAGATATATATTCAGATATTGTAACTTTAACGAATCCCATTTGGTTGGGATAAGATTGAGTTGTTGTTGTTGTTGCATATCTTACTCTGAAGAAAATAACAGTTCAACTTTGATTTGGCCTAACACATGCATAGAACCGAACCAACCCATTGACACCCTTTACCATGGTTTAAAAAAATAGCATTAATCTCGGTCGATATTGGTATCGATACATATCACCCGTATCAAGTTAAATTAGACGGTTTTGCCTTTGATTTTAATTAAAAAATTAGTTGTTTTTTTTTTTTTGTTTGATTGATAGATTTACCTTAATTAGAACCGTTCCATCGAGATGCTGCGGCCAAATCACGTGAACGGTTCCAACTGAATTAGAAGACTTCTAATCCCATTCTAATGTGTATTTTGTATTGTATTATATATATTTGAAAATTGCTTCTTTTTTTTGGGTAAAGTATATATTTGAAAATTGTTAACAAACAAAGTTATGTTAGGTCAGCTGGAGATCGGAATTTACGTTTTTTTTGGAAGGGGAGACTGGGAGAGTAGGTAACCTGAGCTCTTATTGGACACGTTTCAAATTCTCCTTGGTCCACGTATTGTCATTAGGGATACCTTGTTATTAATTATTATGGCGAGAGGAGAGAAGCCTTAGGAAGGAGAGAGAGAGAGAGAGAGCGGGGTCAGGGCGGTAGTTGGATAGTTCGGTTGCTAACCAATTTATTCTCTTTCCGGCTCCCCTGATTATCCATTTATGCCCGCACGCAACCACATCACCGTATGGAAAGAAAGAATTTTTTTGTTTCCTAACAGGTTTTCCACACGGTCGCTTAAATAAGAATCTCTTTGATGATTTTTTTTGGGGGGTAAGAGATTGCTGTAATTTTATCTGCTCCATTTTCTGCCTGTATCATCTTCACAAGTTGGCTCTAATAGAGGGTGGTGGGTCCCACCCGGGTAGTGTGTTTGGACAAGGTTTGGGTGGTCATTTTTGCCCCCTCCTTCTATTAGAGGAACTTGGAGAAATGGACCTGTCCAGGAAATAAAGCAGATAAAGGTCTGAGATTACCTAGTCACGTGCAGTCTATGCCCCTTGAAATGACTGCCACACCCTTTACAAAATGAAAATTTTCCTTAATCGATACCACAACATGCATTTCCATTGGCCCCTGCGCTAGTATAGAGGCCATGTGGCCAAGCAACCTATTTTGGATTTTTTAAGAAGGCGTGTGATGAAGAAAAAATTGGATATGGCAAATCTGATCGTTGGATATCTATAGATTCAGTTAAGTTCCTCATAGGATCACATCACCGGTGGCATGGAATTCTTCTTATTTTTCACACATGTGAAATATAATTTACAAATTCTTTTTGTTTATGTATGTATTATAACTTTAACTTTATCGGATACTTCCGCTAATGCATAGGTCCCATTGCTCATGGAATCATACATCTTGTATTTGTTTTGGGAGAAAGAACGAGAAAATTATCTCCTCTAGTTCGTTGTCTAGCCCAATTTCCCAGTGCTTGTAATAAGGGGGGATGAATCCCACTCAATTAGAGTGTTCGGGCAAGGGTAGGATGGTCATTGTGCCTTTATTGCAGGCACTTGGAAAATTGAAGGGAACAAAGACGCCACCCAATCAAGACATACACATCGCCCCTACGCCTTGACAAAGGGGTGGCGTGCGCACTACCGGGTAGAGTTCTCTTTCCCATTTGTTTTTTTCTTTCTACCTTAACACGGATGCAAATTGTCACTTTTCTCTCTTTCTCACTCTATATTTGACGGGAGAAGTATGACTTAGCCGCTCGGTTTTTCTATGCTTTCTCTTCAAAGATTTATTTATTTATTTTGTTTAAAAAAATATTTAATTATTCTATATGAGAAAATTTAGGACACCTTGTCCATTTTTTAATCACTTTTAGGTATTAAGATTCCTCCTTAGAACCTGGAGTGAAGCGTAGCTTGTCTTGCAAAGGTCGACTAGTAACCCAATGAATTCTTTCTAGACGATTAATATTTTCCAAGCATGTCATTGCAATAGTCGATGTATATTTAGGAATCAAGAATCATTTCTCTTATAATATTAAATAAATGGGTAAAAGATCATTGCTTGGTCATGTAGCTTTTTCACTAATGTGGGAAAATCAATGAGAGTGCATGCAAGGATTTTTGTCTAAATGGGATTTTTTTTAAAAAAATTTTACTGAGGACTTAATGGTCGTTTCGTGCATTCATGTATTTGGACACAAGAACCATACGATCAAACAACTTTTCACCCCCTAAATATATCAAATTGAGTTTCACTTGAGTCATGATGAAGGGGGTTCCTTTGAATGCAGTTTTAGGATGAAGGAAGAGGGTATTGCACAATAGGGGGCTTATGGACTTTGTCCTTTAGAACAATGTTTTAGAACCCTAAGAGAGTGGTTGAGGCCTTTATGTGCGGTGAAAGAAAACTCTCTTTAACTGTTTGAATGGAGAAAGGTTTCCCTAATCGACAGTGTGAAAAATCTTTCATGACGGTTAACTTACAAATGTGAAAAAATAGTTTTGTCAACAAGAAACCCACATGATTAAGAAGGAAAAAGATTTTCAATGCAAGTCCTTATGGTCATATGTGAAAGGATGTGGGAATGCATCCCCATGCACTCCACACCATCGGCATGGGAATTTTTTTTCTTTCTCATATTTAAATGTTGATTAGATTTAATTTCAATTTTTCTCAAGTTAATTAGACTTTACTCACATATAAAAATAGATAATAAATTAGATTAGGTAATTAAGGGACCTCCGGTTCTTTATTAATGCTTTCTCTCCTTTGATTTCTACTCAGTAAACCAAAAAAAAAAGAGAAGCGTGTCCTTGACAAGTGGTAGTCGAGTCATGAGATTTCCAGTTAGTTAACAGACCGACTCTCTAAAAGCACCAAAACGCGACATGTGGCTAGCATGTATATCTCATAATCCCCACCGTTGGTTTCGAATAATACTGGAATATTAGAAAATCAGTCCCAACTCCCATTTGGGATCGGACAAAAACAAAGTGGAGAGGGGATTTTGAAGGGATTTGGTATACATTGGATTCAGTGGTGTCAATTTCCAACCCGAATTGGTCGGATTGGTCGAATGGAACCAACCAAAAGTGAAAAACCGAATCAAATCTGAAGAATAAAATAAAATTATTTGTAGTTTTTTTTTCCAAAGGATTTGGCATGGGTTGGAAATGGATCTTAGATGTAGAGATGTCAATTTCTAGCTTGAACCAGTTGAATCAGCTGAATCAAACCGAAAAATGGATTAAACTGGAGTGAACCAAACGATTGACATTCCCTAAAAACTCCATTCATTCATTCATGTGGAATGTGACCACGCGCCTATGCGTGACGTTTTGCCCATAGAAGCTTTTTTTTTAAGTTTATGGGGAGTTTCTTAAATATTACAAGAAAATAAAGACTCCGTGTGATACAGGTATTTGCCGGTTGCCGCCAAGACAAGGTCAGCTTACCTGTTTGCTGATGAATCAGCATCAGTTCGTTAGTTAGTGCTCGGGGGTATTTACGTCTATTTAAAATTTATATATTTAATACGTTTTTTTAATTATTTATTATTAGGAGAAAAGGAAATAGTTTTACTCTATTTTATTAATGGTGGGAGCTTCGCCAACGTAGACAAGTTTCTGAGGTTTTTCTGGTTTTTCAAATTCTGACAGCAGACGCAACGATGGAAGACTTAAACCGACGCGTGGAGGTGAAACCGCATCAATTAACTGGGAATCGACTGTTACATAGTAAGAGAAGAAGTTCCAAATTCCAAATTTAAGAAAGGATCTCAGGAAGACATAAAATACGCAAACGATTGAAAGAAAGAAAGAAAGGCAGAGAGAGAGAGAGAGAGAGAGAGAGCAGTAACTCTGGTTGGAAACGGAAATCGATGCTTATGAATCTCCCACCACCACCCATCCCCACCGAGTTATTATGACGAGAATCAATTCGTTCTGGGAGCATAAGAGAAAGCGTAAAAATCTCTCTTTATAACTTCTCTCTCGTTCTGTGATCAACTTTTAATTGTTGTTCAACTCATGCTTCTTACCTTTAACAGTTCCGATGTTCTCTCTTAGTTTCGATCTCTGCTAATTCCTTCCTTCCTATACCCACAAGCCCATCATCTCTCTTGATAGTGTTTTTTCCCCCAATCTAGTCTGGTTGTTCGCCATCGCCCAACAATGTCGTCTGGGTTCCCAGGCGGTGCCGATTTTTACAACTCCACCGGGATCGGTGGTGGATCGGCTGCGATTAACAATGGGCAAGTTCGGTATCGATCTCAACTCGGAGGAATTCTCCGCGACGGCTCTTCCCCGACGACGATCCTTCCTCGGAGAACTGACATGGTTGCAAAGCGACCGCTTTCAGAACTAGAGATGCAGTACCACCTGCAACAACAGCAACAGCAACAGCAACAACAGCAGCAGTTAGGAGCAGGAGCCTTTCTCAGGTCCGTCAAACAGAGGAATTACCACCATGCGTCTCCCATTTCTCCTCTTTCGCCGGGCGATTTCTCCCCACCGGACGTTTCTGGTGCTGGCGCTCCCGCCGTGCCGTTCACTTTATCAGGAAGGTATGGACTCCCCCTTATGCAACAATTTCGGCCGCAGTCCATTAACCCCAACCACAACAACCATCTCCAAAGCAACATCCCTTCTTGTAACCCTTCTTTGCCTGGATTATCCTTCACTAATTGTATACTACCCAACAACAACAGCAACAAAGCCGTCGTTTTAGATTCGGAGCCTGAATCAGAGAAAAAGATGAGAAATCAGCTTCAAGAGCTGGAGAAACAACTCTTGGATGATATTGATGAAGACGAGGGAGACGCCGCTTCGGTTATTACTAACTGTAACAGTGAGTGGAGCCAAACCGGGAACCTGATCACCCTCCCCAACCAGAATCAGAACCAGAACCAAAAGCCTCAGCCTCTCTCGCCTTCTCCAACCTCATCCTCGTCTTCGTCTTCATCCTCTTCAGCCTCTGGTTCTTCGAAACAGTCTTTTCTCGACGTCGCTGCCGCCATTTCCGAAGGAAAAATGGATGCAGCGACGGCGACTCTTGCACGGCTAAAACAGGTCTCGAACGTCAGAGGCGATCCAGAACAGAGATTGACGGCTTACATGGTGTCGGCCCTCCAATCCAGAGTCAACCCAGCTGAGAATCCTCCACCGGTGGCGGAGCTCGGCAGCACCGAGCACATGTTTGCGACACAAATTTTGTATGAATACTCCCCCTGTTTCAAACTCGGGTTCATAGCGGCCAATCTAGCAATCCTAGAAGCGACAAGAGAACAACCCAATAATGTCCATGTCGTGGACTTTGATATCGGACAGGGCAGCCAGTATATGACCCTCATCCATGCTCTTGCAGAGCGACAATCGGGCAAGCCCACCACCGTAAAGATCACCACCGTCATCGAGCCTTGCAGCAACCCAAACGAAGAGGAGTTACGAGCCGTCGGTGATCGGCTGAAAAAGCAAGCCGATCGAGTGGGTGTCAACTTTAAATTCAATGCCTTGAGTCGTAGAATCACTGATCTGGACAGGGAAGCACTGGGGTGCGATGCCGACGAGGCACTGGCGGTGAATTTCGCATTCAAGCTGTACAGAATGGCAGACGAGAGTGTATCGACGGAGAACCCTCGAGACCAATTGCTAAGACTGGTGAAAGGGTTATCCCCTCTGGTGGTGACGCTGGTAGAGCAGGAGATGAATACCAATACAGCGCCGTTCGGAGCTCGGGTGGGCGAGGTCTACGCCTACTACGGTGCCCTGTTTGACTCACTCGACCCAACGATTTCACGAGACGTTCAAGAGCGAGTCCGTGTAGAAGAGTGCTTGGGGAGGAAAGCGGCGAACACGGTGGCGTGTGAAGGAAGGGAACGGGTGGAGCGTTGTGAGGTGTTTGGCAAATGGAGGGCTCGGATGGGAATGGCTGGATTCGAGGCTAGGCAATTGAATCAACAGATGGCCGAGTCGTTGCGTGCCAAACTCATTTCTGGGACTCGGAACAACCCGAGTTTCACCATAAAGCTAGAGGCAGGAGGGATCTGTTTGGGATGGATGGGTCGTGTGCTCACCGTCGCATCTGCTTGGCGTTAAACGAAAAGTTGACAACAAACACACCCTTTTTAGTTTTGTCTTCTTCATCCAAATTACAATCCTTTTGTTTAGCTTTTTTATTTATTTAATTTGACCAAACTTCTTAATTGGTTTCTTTTTATTGTCCTTTGTAAGTTGTAACATCCGTATAATTATTACCCTTTAAGTATATATATGTAGAATGGTTTCCCTGCATTGGCAGTCAAGAATCCTTTCCTATACGATCATCTGTGTTTGCCACGTGGCATTTATATATATATATATATATATATATATATATATATATATATATATATGTGGTAGGATGTATGGTATGGGACTATGGGAGGGAGGGAGGGAGGGAGGGAGGGAGGAAGCATCATCATTTAAAGTGTGGGGCCCTTGTAACTTACAATGTGGCCCCCCTCGCTTAATTCTTTCTGAATTTTGATAATTGATGGCAAGAAAGATTGGGACGATTCATTAATTTGGTTCTATCCAATCTCTTATAAACTAAAAGAATCTAATTTAAGTAGGAAACTTTTAGTATACACGTGGCAAGTTCTCACCCACGCAAAATGTCAAAAGCTCACAATGGTGTCTAGCATGGTTAATCAACGTTAAAGGGGCCATATCATAGACCAAGTTTTCCTTTAGCCAATGTGAATGAATTGGGCGGCTTTAGAACTTCAGATGCAAGCAGGGGTATCGAAAGGGTATTTTGAGGAACATACTAAAACCTAGTAGGAGCTTGTGAAACTTCTGGAATGGTTGTTGAATGTTCATCAGTAGGTTGGGGAAAACTATCCTTATCTATCTCTCTGCCTCTTGGTTCAAGTGGAATCAGTCTCCATCGATTTTTTATTTTGTTTTGAACGGAATTGGTTATGAATCGGTTAAAAATAGCTGAATAGAAAATTGGATCCAATCGATTTCAATTCTTAGATCCATATTCTACATGGATTGATCTATTATTAGGACCAAGGGAAAGAACTTCCTCATGATGTAATGTGGATGAATGGTTTATATTTAATTCTTAGATCCATATATGTTTTTCTATTATTTTCTCTCTCTTATTTTGAAGTTATGGATATCATGTGGATGATACATTTTTCAGGACATCTATTGGTGTGGCATGCATATTCCTCCTCGCACTAACGAATTGAGAAACCATCTCCAAAATTAAAAAGAACAGATTTTAAGAACTATCTTCATTAAAGAAAAAAAATGGAAAGGGGGGGGGGGGGGGTCATTAAAGCATTGGATTCAACCACTAAAAATTGGTGATGACGATTTAATTGCTTGCTGCATACCCTTCAATATTGCAACTGCCACAACTTGCACCACACTAAAAGCCATAATTTGGAGTTGCCAAAAAAATATAACAAATATCCATTTATAAGGTACCACATTATAAGAGCCTAAGCATGGTAGGTCAAGTGGTTAGATGGACCACACTAAATGTGGCAAGTAACTTTTCAAGAGAATTTTAAGTATATCCAACAGTTAAATTGATGAAATACTTCTTTGAGGTTGAAGTTGGTGGTGTACAACCATCAATCTTTTGGTGTTATATATATATATATATATATATATATATATGATTCAAATATTTGCCACATGGCAAAATCATTTGGGGCCAAATTTTGTAGATAGGTGGATCATAGATCCCTGCCCTGCTCACATTTAAAATTTCAATATAAATAGAGTTTACCAAGTAACAAAATAAAAATCTAAAATCTAAGAACACGAGAAAGTGCATGACACTAATCAAACTACCAAAAACATACAACAATTAGGCTTTGAAATGACACGTGACTAATCCAAACCATGCACTATTTATATATATAGTCACAATATCATTCCATGTGGCACATGAGGTCTTGAGGATGAGTCGTTTCTTTTAGACTGTGTTTGGTATGCTTTCTAAGTGTAGATTCTAGGTATAAACGAGAAAATAGAAAAAACTCGGGATTCAATTAATGTTCTAGACCCAGAATCAACCCGAAGAATGTATACCAAACACAACCTTAATCGTTGAAATAATTGACCTAATTCGATAATAAATCCCATGTTCTAATTCCACCCATAGTTTTGAAAATGGGAGCTAAATGTTTTAGAGAGAGAGAGAGAGACAGTCATGCCCTGTCTTAGGGAGGGAGTTGCGTGAACATGCGTGCAAAATGCCTGCGTGTCCATTTCCCACAACGCGCATTTTTTTTTTTTTTTTTTTTTTATCTTCTTTCCAGAAGTTAATTAGCAAAGCAAGTTTAATGCCAAGGTTAGGCATATGTAGATTGGATTTGACGTGAACTAAAGCCGAAATTTCGGTATTCACTGTTACCAAACAGTCCCTAGATTTTTTAAATCTCACACAATTCCGCATAAATCCAAGGCTCCCTCACACCTGTGTGTTTCTTAGGAGTTATGGAAATTTGTATTAAAGTGGGCCTCTCTGTATTCACCAACGCCATCTCTGGTTGTCTTATTAATTGTTGAATAAATAACCTATCAAACAAACAAAATATAAAAAAAGAAAAGGATGGATGAGTGGGAACCCAGAAGGACAGAAGTGAATTAATTAATTAATCAAAGCCAGCCAAACTGGCCCCAAATCATGGATTGCTTAAATTCAAATGACTTTCACTCTTCTGTTCTTTAGGAAAGAAATGTGGATGTGTAATCATCTATGTCTATTGAATCTCAAACATCTATTTAAGATCTTCCGTGAATTGTGAAACAATGCACATAAAAAGAAGGTAAATTTATGAAACACCCCCTGAAAATGGGTCGAAACTCGGATCATCCCCTGAAATTTAAAAATACTTAGATCACCCCCTGGAATAGAGCCCAATATTCAGATTCAACCCTACCGTTAGTGGTCCATTGTTAAACGATGAAGTCAGCCATTTAAATACTGTTAAAACCCTAAACTACCCTTGTGCAATGTATAGTTACAATATTACCCTTGCTGAGAAAAACCCCCCAAAGTCTAATGTTATCTTCTTTGTTCTTCACTCTTTTCCCAAAAAACCTGCAACTCCAAAAGTGAACTTCGCCGGACTGAAGAAAGACAACGAATTTCCTCTTCTTCCTATTTGCTTTTCTTCTTCTTCTTCCGCCAGCACCACCATCATCGCCACCACTGCAGCCGTCGATCCTCTTCCACCGCCATGGCTACCACCAATCAAACCCTCTTCGCAGCAGCAACATAAGAGCTTTTTTTGATTTGCCATCCAACCCCTCACCCCAGCTATTGTACATCACCACAGTCCCGCCATCATCCACCTCAATCACCCACCGCCAAACGTATCACCTCTGTACACCACCGCAACAAGCCCAGCTCTATCCCGTCCCTGTGCATCCCATGTGCTTTGTAAATCTGTGGTGAAGCAGAAACGAAATCCCTCAAACCCATCTAAAACTGAAACCTAATTACCACTAGTTTCTCTGATAAATGTAAAAATAACCCACAAAACCATTTTCAAAATTGGTGGAAATCATAACAATGAGATGCATACAGAGTTTGCAATAGGAACACGAGCCATGAATCTAATCGCTAGTCAAAGAATCCAAAAGTGAAAAAACAATTGAACCAACAAAACCCATTCCAGATTACTCATAATATGGAATCTTGAAGAACAAAAACGAAAGTAGAAAAATCAGGCTTTATTGCTCATCTTTCCAAGCACAAGTGCATGTTGGTGTTTGATTTGTTCAATAAAAAAGAACGAAGAAATGAACTCCTAAATCAAACGGGTTCTGCCAAAATTCCAGGGACGACGCAGGTTGAAGGGCTGGGTGATTGTGATGATGCAGTGAAGGAGGCCACTGTGCTTGCACTTGCAGACCAACGTTAGGGGCTCGTCCCAAGTTCTTAGTGACGTCGGAGAAGATGCAGTGGACAGGGCGCTCATACAAGGAAGAGGTGGGTCAGTGGGTGAGTGATTATTTGTCTCTCTCCCTCCTCTGCTCTCTGTGTCACCCAAATTCCTGAAAAAATCTAACCAAGCGACTTGGGGTGGAGATGAACAGTGACTCTCCTACCCTTTACCTTTCCTATCTTTTAACCCTAGAAGAAGAAGAAACGCAGAGAGGAAGAAGAGGAGATATGTGTTGAAAGAAAGAAAAAAAATTAGAACACCAGAAGAAAGAAGAAAAATTATGAGGTTAGCCAATTAAAGGTTTCTTTTCAGCTTCTCTTCCCGGGGTTATTGAAACCCTAAGTTGCGGGGTTATTGAAACCCTAAGTAAAGAGAAGCAGCGGTGACGGCGGTGGTGGTGACGGTGTTGCTAGCGGAGTTGCAGGGAAGGGGTGGGGTATCTTAGGTTGAAGATGAAGGACAGGGCAGTATTGTAAATTTAATTCTAATGATTTAGTACAAGGGTAAAATAGTCTTTTTACACCAATAACTAACACGGTTAATGTAGAAGGGGTGATCTGAGTATTTTCAAATTTCAGGGGGTGATCCGAGTTTCGACCCATTTTCAGGAGGTGTTTCGTAAATTTCCCTAAAAAGAAAAGACATAGAACTTGAACAAACCAATGTGAGATTACATCTAGGATTTCGGTTTTGATATCATGTTGAAGGGTCTGTAAGGGTATTTATGTAATATCCCTTCATATGTTCTAATATAATTTTACTTGTATTAATACTCAGGCTATGAGGAGCAATCTAGTAATTAGCTCATCTGACCTAAACCCTAGTTTCCTATAAATACTAGCTGGAGGCAGCAATCTGGGTATTCCAAACTAGATACTCCGGGTGTAATGCTTTAAACAACCTTGTGCTTAAACCCTAAACCCTAACAGGATCTAACCCAAAATCGTAAGGGCACAAAGTAGAGATAGCTTTTCCAGTATATAAGGACATTAAGAACCTGAACAAGCCGATGTGAGATTATAATGTTACAATTCTCAATACTCAACATTCTCTTCACGTATAACTTCAATTTAAGAAGAATAACAAAGAACCTTGACTCTGATATCTTAAGGCGTTAAATGAAGATAACACCTCAAACATATGAAGTCATAAAAAGCTTGAACAAACCAATGTGAGATACAAATCCGGATCAGCTACCCACATGGGGACGGGTGGGGACAAATCTGACCCCTCCATGGGGCATGGGTCCCACACCCTAAAGGCGGGTCTCACACCCATCCCCATGTGGTTAGCAGATCTGAACTCGTGAGATACATCTAGGATTTCGGTTTTGATATCATATTGAATGATCTAACCCAAAACCGTAAGGGCACTAAGTAGAGATAGATTTTTTTCAAGTATACAAGGACATTAAGAACTTGAACAAATCGATGTGAGATTATAATGTTATAATTCCCAACATTTCAACACTGTCCCTCACGTATAGCTTCAATTTAAGAAGAATAACAAAAACCCTTGACTCTGATATCTTAAAGCATTAAGTGAAAATAACACCTCAAATATATGAAGTCATCAAAAACTTGAACAAACCAATGTGAGATTATAATTCAATAACTCACGTCATCTCAACAATTCTACCAAACCCATCCAATATCCTTAACTTTTAGTTTTGTGGGGGCTCATGCCAGATCATAAGCATGACTTCTTTTCTATTAATCTCTTCTTTAGTTTCTCCCAAGCCAATCAAAACCCTTAGGTTCATGGCTTCTATCTGCTTTGGATATGATTATGTGGTTTTATTACTTCTTATCACTAATCTCCAAAGCACAATGACCTCTCCAAAGACATAAAGTCAAACATTTATGAATTTACAAGTGTGAAAAGAAAAAAAAAAAAAAAAAAAATCCAAAAATACCATTATCTCTCCAAAGACAAAGTCAATCATTTATGAATTTACAAGTGTGAATGAACAGAAAAGAAAAGAAAATTTACTAGTATGAATTCAAAATTTATTGGAAATTGGAATTACAAGCTATTCAATACCCAAGTGTTGGCTTCATATTTTTCTATGGAAGTTTTGTGAATGTTTAAGATATCTGAAATTTCTTTGATGGTAATGTGTTCCAGACTTCCAGCAAGAAAAAGTGATATTTCGTTTTAATTAAGATAACTAGGTTTTCAGTAACTGCAAAACAATGGAACTTTTGTAAAGTTTAGGTAGAGCAGATGCATCCACATTTGGATGATAGAAACCAACTTTTTCTGCTCATGCCTCATTCATTTCCTTCTGTTTATACCTCTTTCTGTTTTTTTTCTTTTTTTTTTTTGTGTGCTAACGGGGGGATGTCCGGATCTTCGGCCCGACTAGTCCCCCAAGCATGCGCATATGCCCCCTACACACGCACCGTTTATACATTTTAAACTGGGAAAGAGAATGCTACCTGGGTGTCTGTGGTATGCTGCCTCTGTGCTCAGACACAGGAGCGGACAAAATGACTGCCGCCGCACCCTCGGAAAATTCTACTTTTTCATGAGAGTGTAAGGGTATAGGGGCAGCACATCACACACACCTAGGTAGTATTCTTTCTCCCTTTTATATTATTCTAAGTTCCTAGACCAATGGATTCCCACTAAAAAGGGGAATGTGGCCCATTTATAGAGATGAACAGACGCCATCCAAGATCTGTCCTCTGTATCTGTGTATGAAGTTGTTTTTGGGAGAGGTGGGGGAAACCTTGGATTTAGAAAGATACTACTAGGGATACAACTGGGCTGGGCTAGGTAAAGATTTTGAAAACCCAGGCCCAGATCAGGTCCGTTGTCGAAAATTGGGCTAGAATATCTCAGCCCAATCCAGGCATTGATGGGTTCAGAGTAGGGTAGGGTAGGATTGGTCCTATTTTATTATTTTTATATTAAATAGAGAAATAATTTTTAACCTAAATATATATTTTCATATATTTATAAATAAGTTGTGTATGGAATGAAAAAAAATGAGATACTTTTTTTTTTGGGGTAAGAAAAAAAAATGATACTCAATCCATGGCACTTATCTTGCAAACATCTATGAAAAGCCCATCCTAAGCTAAGAAATTTTCACGTGGACTTCAAGTGGGCTTGGGCTCGGGTTCTATGGGCCAAACTTGCATCCACTACATTATTAAGTTGCACAGGGGCTTTATAGAACGTAACTGGGTTTTGGGAATCATCATTTCACCTTAATGTTGATGGTGATGATGAAAGCGTATGTAGTTAAACTTTTGTTCACTGCAAGTGGGCAGAAGTAATTGATTTTAAGGAACCATTTTCTGCGTGGGAGCGCAGGGGCCACACACGTGCAGTAGCCAATGAGAGCGCACATATGGCACATTGGAGATGGGGTGATCATTTCTTCCACGCAATGTGTCTGGGTGTTCCCCCTGCGTCCCATGCAGAGAACTTTTCTCCTTGATTTTAATTAAAGCTCTCTATCAATTTCCCCGCATTCAATCTAACTCTCCAATTCTCCTAGGCCCTTGTGACATCTTAACATCTGTTACTTTGTTCATCCTATTATTTATCTCTCAAGTTAGAGTTACAAGTTAGCTAGGACAGAAAACTAAACCCCTTCATCTCATGGAACATTCCATTTGAAAACCTGAAAGAGGATCCTAAGGTGGTCGATGAAGTGATATTGATGGAAATGAGAGGATACACTTCACCACTATACCTGATAAGCCATACTCACCACCTTAGGATCCTCTTTCAAGTTTTCAATTTGAATATATCCAGTTTTGTCACATGTGAGGAGGAGTGTTGGGAAAATAACTTTACATCGATTACCCTTGAGGCTTCGATCGACCAAATCCTTGTGAGTCCCTTCCCCACCTAATGGTTCAAGTTCTTAGATTGAAATATTGCAATATTTTTATGTTTGGTCGAAAAAATATAGAAAATAGGGAAAAGGCCGGTTTTGTTAATGTAGGGGGAATCTCCCAACAAGAATAGTTTTGTCAATAGAGATCCACATGTTGAGAAAAGAAGAGAGAGAATATCAATGCAAGACCCACGTGATCAGAATATGAGAGATCACGAGAAAGCTTCCTGAGGATCTTATTCCTAATTGTACAAGTTGAGGTCCTTAAGTGGGATCAGGATCGTCTCCAAGGAACAGGGAATGCCTAGGGTGCTGTCAGCCGTTGGACTGTGCCGCACACATCCCTAGGCATGCATCGAGATGTGTGCGGCACAGCTCAACCACTGGATGCCCCCTAGCAGCACCCTGGGTGCACGCCTCCTTGGAGACGAGCTCAATTCCCTTAAGTGGGCAATAAAAGAAAAACCCTGATGATTCACTTTTTTTTTGTTAAGGGGGGAGGGACCAGGATCCTCTGCAGTACCGACGGGGTGACGGTGCACATCCGACGGCATAATAGAGCTCACGTGGCACATATGGCACACATGGCCTCTGCTGTGCCGTCGGATGTGCACTGGTACTGCAGAGGATTTTAATTCGGGGGGGAGGGGAAGAACTTTGACTGGGAGTAGAGCGCCTATTCCAAGACACAAGGTGCGGTGAAATGACCACCTACCTCCCAAAGAAAGTCTGAAATCTCGCCTCATTGATGCTTTATTAGTGCGTGATCGGTGATCCCATTGGCCCCAGAGTTGGCGTAGGGGGCCATGCTCTGGATAGAAAACTCTGCCCCTGTTTTTTTTTGAGTGGAGGAGGGGGGGGGGGGGTTAAACTGGTGACTCACCGTTCAGGTTGTCATTTTAGGCAAGTCATGATCCGGAACCAAAGGCTTACACAATTGCTGGATCCATAGAATGAATCCTTGAACTAACATAAGTACCCGTGGATACCAATTACTACCATGTCATTTGTCAAATGATGTAACAAACCATCGTCATGGAGTATGGACCGGACCTGATTCCTGCACATGGGTTGAACGAGGAACCCAACCAGTCAGGTCGGTTATGGGCGGTTAAATGGGTAAGCAATCTGCACCCCTACCGCGGTACCGCCTTAACTAATAACTCACCTCTTCCTGAATCCTGATACGTCTCGTAACTCTCTGAAATCTGAACGGAATTGTAATATATTCGCCGTCCGTCGCTCATAAGCTTAAGCTCCGACGAAAATGTCCGGACATGGTATGACCTCTCTCTCTCTCAACTTATCTTTCTCTGTCTACATGTGTTTATGTGCATACGATTGTGTATAATTTCTATTCCCTGACCTACGTTTCTCGTAAATCGTTTACCATCTTTCAGGCGAAAGGTGTCGGCCTAGCAAAAAGTTCAAAAGTTCTGCTAAGGTTTTTATAATTCTCCTTTGTCTCCCTTTGTTTTCCGCTCTCTCAACGAAATTGCTAATCAATCATTCTCTGTAGGAGGAGATACGAAATCCAATCGTCGAAGACGAAGATGCGTATTATGGAGAAGAGATGGATGAAGACAGTCGCGATGGTATTTGTTCTTTTCGTGTTTGAATTTGTTTTTTTTTTTTTTTTTTTAATGGTGATTCGAATTTGTTTTGTGTGAATTGAGTGATAATATGTTAACAATTGCAAATTGAAAGGGGAGAGAGAAACAAAGAAAAGAGATTTCACTAAGCTAGAGCTGAAACCAGATCACATTAATCGTCCTTTATGGGCTTGCGCCGATGGTCGAATCTTTCTGGAGACCTTCTCACCATTGTACAAACAAGCTTATGATTTTCTGATTGCAATCGCCGAGCCTGTTTGCAGGTAGCCCTTGTTTGTCTTGTTTGAACACTTCACGCAAAATACAAATTAATTCTCAATTGACCTCTATGAATATCTACTTGGTGCAGACCAGAATCGATGCACGAGTATAACCTTACCCCTCACTCATTGTATGCTGCTGTCTCGGTGGGGCTTGAGACTGAAACCATCATCACTGTTTTGAACAAATTGTCAAAGACCAAACTTCCTAAGGAGATGATTGATTTCATCTATGGATCAACTTCTAATTATGGGAAAGTGAAGCTTGTTCTGAAAAAGAATCGGTACTTTGTGGAGTCTCCCTTTCCAGAGGTCAGAACAACATCCCATGTCAACCATTCATCTGTCTTAATGAAAGTTCATTTAGATTTCTCGATATTTCTGATTGATATAATTGGTTTTTGTGGTATTTGCAGGTGCTGAAGAAGTTGCTTAAGGATGAGGCTATATCTCGTGCGAGGATCTCTTCTGAGGTCTGTACAGCGCACTTGTTCCAGTGAATGAATATTCTTGTTGAATTGCAAACTATGTTACTTATGAAATGTTCTTCATACATGCCAAAGATGTGATGTTTTTTTCACTGTCCTGTTGTCATTTGAGGATCTTGTGGATATTATTTGGTGGGGATGTCATTATGTTCGACAATTGCAATTAAGTTCTCCCCACCCCCCCTCTTAAATTGCATTGTTAGTAGTATTGATATTGGTGATGCCATGTCCTTACATTGACCTGATGAAGGTCTTGGTTTGTCCACTGCAGGTGAATGATGATAGTCAAAGCTATGATTTCTGTGCATTTAGTTAACTCTCGTAAATGTCTGTCACCTTGTTCACCCCTTTTGGCCAAAGGTGCACGCCAGCACCAGAAAATCCAACTCCGTCTTACAGAGTCATAGGATTCAGAGAGGATCCCAGGTCCAAGTTACTGATCAATTGTAGAGGAAGACGCTAGAATGCTCGAGTACTGTTTTGTTAAATTAGATTCTCAATCATTATTATGGGTGCCTGCAGCTGGGCCAATAGAAGAAAACAATCGTGGTGGCTTAGATTATATAGCGATGACTCTGATAGTAAGGCCTAAGCACCTTCCCCTCAGGGATAATCTCTGCAACCTGAACCTATGTCTAAACTGAGCACATAATTAAAAAGAACTGACTTGATAGAATTTACAGAAGTTATTGTCACTGTGACATACTGGTTCTTCACCTGTGAAAGTTAAGAATTGGTTGGATAACAAGGACCTTGAAATCTTGAATGTTGTTTCCATTCGGTCTGGAGGTTAGGTTCTAGGGAATTGGGAGCATCTAGATAGAAAAGAACCAAATGAAATAACTGACAAGCTGGAAATCACCTTTCCTAATTTATGACGGGGGAGCATGTACTAGGATGGAAATTTTTTTGAAGGACACATTAATATGTAGTTTGTGTGAAGGACTCAGAAATTATGAACGCTAGGATTTTTCTTATAGGGTTGGAGGAAAGTTTAAAGGCATTTCCTAGTGAAGGTTTTAAGCTGGAATTCTAGAAGGTTCGGGAGTACAAAAATGTGGAGATATGAAGAGAGTTCCGGGAAAAGCAAGATCTGATGTGATTATGGTAGATGCCTTTGTTTACAGTGGAGATTGGGAAAGTCTGATAAAATTGCCTTGGAGAATATATGATTATTGTTTCATGTTGAATTGTATATGTGCATATTTGGTTGCGGTTGCTCATCAAATAAACTCTGTACACATATGGTACAAAATCTGATGCATGCATTTTCTCACTAGTGATGCCTTTGTACCTGAAGTTGCACAGTTTATTATCTTGTGATAATGTTGAGAGAACTTCCCTAGAGACAATTCTTATGTTCATGTTTCTTTACACTTTTGACTGCCTGCAAGTGGAATTACGTATCTTTTTATAAGCATCTAGATATCTTTCATGATTGTAAAATGTGTTTTATTTGGTTCCCTTTTCCTTATTTCTTATTTGATTTTCTTAGTTTACCATCCAATATAGGTACTGAAGAATTTCTTATTAAGAATCATCATTTCTTTTCTCAATACTTACACGTATTCTTCTGTGGGAGTCGAACCTTCTTGCTTGGTCCTGTGTAGGTACATGGAAATGATGCTTTTACAGTTAGCAAATCAATTGGTGAAATAGAAGGTCGCCATGATGAGTTGCTAAATGGAGTTGAGTTGGCAGCTGCAGCTGAAGAAAAAGAGACACATTCCTTTGAAATTGATCCAGTTCAGGTAAACTGTGGTTCTGAATCTGTTGTAGTGCCACCTAATGGTTGCATGTGATTAAATTTATACTGAGAATTAATTCGATAAAAATGGATTTCTCATGGATTATAAACTGAAAGAGCATACGCTGGTTATTTGGCCATGCCAGGTTGAAAATGTGAAGCAACGTTGTTTGCCAAATGCTTTAAATTATCCAATGTTGGAGGAGTATGACTTCAGGAATGACACTGTGAGTTGTATATCTGCAGTCATTTCACATTATGCACAGAGTTATAAAAATATGAGATTTATAACTTGTTAATGTTGCATAGGAAATGTAGTTTGTTAATACTTAATTAATGATCTTGACAAAAAGTTGATTACAAGACAGGATTTGTACTTTAGATACTGATTCTTTGGCATTGCAGGTTAACCCTGACCTGAACATGGAATTAAAGCCTCAAGCACAACCTCGTCCATACCAGGAAAAGAGTCTTAGTAAGATGTTTGGGAATGGTAAGGCTCTTTTTAGATTTATAAGATCACCTTTTAAATGCTACTCTTTTTTTTACTGTAGAACTAATTGTACTGGTTATTTCAGAATGTGTTCCTGTTACTAGTTGGACTGCTATACTTGGACTCTTTTTATAGCGTTGCTTTGTGGATTAACTCCAAAAGATGCACCTGCCATAAGAATGCCATTGCATTTCATGCATTTGTCAAGAGAATCCTTTCGCAGTCTGTTTGCTTGCTCCTGATGCTTTCTTTTGAAGAATGGCATTACATGTGGGCTGTGCATATGATCATACATCGTTTTCTTTTAATGTGCTTGTTATTACTGTTGTTTCATTTTGTGTATCCGCAGTTTCATGCACTGGTTTTTAGGATTATTGTCCTTCAGGGAGTAACACTATGAGACCCCGTTTGCTGCCAGGCCTTTATATTTGAGGGTACCATCATTTCATATGATTTGTATCTTGGTTTCTGGATCATGTTCCTCTTCCAAACTGAAATATCTTATCTGGTTTGAAACCTTTGAATGATATTTATTACGTTTCTAGTGGACTAGGGAAATTGATGGCTGATTTGAGTGGAAGTTCCAATAACTACTTATTGCAGGTAGAGCAAGATCTGGAATTATTGTTTTGCCTTGTGGTGCTGGAAAATCTCTCGTTGGTGTTTCGGCAGCCTGTCGAGTTCGAAAGAGCTGCCTTTGCTTAGCAACAAATGCTGTTTCTGTGGATCAATGGGCTTTCCAATTCAAGCTCTGGTCCACCATACGAGATGACCAGATCTGCCGTTTCACATCTGATAGCAAGGAACGATTCCGTGGTAATGCTGGTGTGGTTGTGACTACTTATAATATGGTTGCTTTTGGTGGTAAAAGATCTGAAGAGTCTGAGAAAATCATTGAGGAGATAAGAAACAGAGAATGGGGGTTGCTTCTTATGGATGAGGTAGTTTTCTTATTTATGATCTTTTCATGTAAGCTGCTAAGCAAATTTTGCATTTTATATATTAAGTTTTAGGGAAAAGCTTCTTGGAGCCGACTGCAGAGGTTACTCTCTCTCTCTCTCTCTCTCTCACACACACACACACACATGAAATGACCTCTCTACCCCCTATGTTCAAAACCATTTCGTCGATCCTCATTGGTGCACTATATATATCACTTGCTCAGTGAACTTGCGGGGGTTAGATAGGCTAAACCTTATGTTCAGAATTACACACCCCTGTACAGGATCACAAGTAACTCTAAAACCAGAATTAAGTGATATAGGAAAGTCAAAGTCAACTTTCCTGATGGGGTTCAAATTATGGTCAAAGATGGGATGATATTAGGTTAATAAAACCCCAAAGTACTCAAGAATCAGCAGATCTCGAGATGGGCAAAAAAGACTCTAAAATAGGGCATCTACCAGGTGCAACTTGGGGTTTCTATGCTATAAAGTAAACCTACTTCTAACAGCATGTATTCAGCAAGAACAACAGAAGATAACCCTCCCCAACTCGAATGAAACCAAATCCCAGCAGGCACATAAAAAAAATAGATGATAACAGTACTTACTTGAGATGGAGAAAACAGAGTATAGAGAGGAGAATATAACCTATGGCTTCCCACCAACAAACCTGTATCAGAATCGCATGGATTTCCCACCTTTTACTGATTCTCACAGCAGCAGCTCTTGGCTCTTACAACTTTTAAATAAAACTGAATAGAAACCGAGTTCCTAATAGGAAACTGAAACAAAGTTGTAAAGCTATTAACAAAACTGAAATTAAAAACAAAAAGGGACTCTCCAACGTGAGAAGTCCTAAAGTAGCTTAACCACTAACTAATAGTTAAGAAAAAAAGTACTTAAAAGAATTAAATAAATAGCCCACGATGTGGGAAGGTGGACCCAGCGGCAGCTACTTAAAACAGGCCACTAAGGCCTGTTTGGCAGTTCATAAGAAAGGCCACTTAAGGCCTGTTTGCCTTTATGTTTCTTACGAGAGTATGTTTTATACTCCAGTGCATCAACTCTCCCCAAACTTTATTTTATGTTAAGATAATTTATGGCCTTTTCACTGCCAGATTTTTACACACCTCACACACATTACAAGATGCATGTAGCTGCCCCTTTCTCCTTGGTTGTTATGTTTATGCTTTTTGGCTGATTTGGCAGGTGCATGTGGTCCCTGCCCACATGTTTCGTAAGGTCATCAGCATCACTAAATCCCATTGCAAACTTGGGCTTACTGGTCTGTATTGGATTGTAATTTGTTTAAACTTGTGGGAAATATTCAACCTTCACATTTTTGGCTGAAATTCTGTCTTTCAAATTATAGCTACACTTGTGAGAGAGGATGAACGCATCACAGACCTGAACTTCCTTATTGGTCCCAAATTGTACGAAGCAAATTGGTTAGATTTGGTCAAGGGAGGATTCATTGCAAATGTCCAATGTGCTGAAGTATGGTGTCCAATGACAAAGGAGTTCTTTGCTGAATACTTGAAAAAAGAAAATTCCAAGAAAAAGCAGGTCTCAATTCTATTTCTAATCTGTTATTTCTTTCTTCTTGTTATGGTTATTTCATCACCCTATTTTTAACATTTCTCTTGATGCTTCAATTGAACATGGATATGAACTTGAATCTTGAAAGCTGCTCATTTATTTCTTCCATAAGGAATAAAATTAGATCAAGTTGTTTAATCAGTATCCCCCAACCCTGACCCTGTCCTATCTTTAGCTGCATCAATGGGCAAATGTGTAGACAAAAAAGAAAGTCTCACCATGAAATGCTTGGTCCGTGCAACTGTCTAGTGTTTCTTGGTAGCTAAGAGACCATGAGAAGAAAATGAGAAATAAACACATTTATGCCCAAGTTGTATATTCCCCTTTCCTATTTCTATCCAATCAAACATTTGTAGGGAGATAGTATTTTCTTTTCTATCAATATCATCCCAATCAGATCCAGTGCTTGGCTTTTAGCCTTCCAAATCACGGAGAGCAACTTCTTTTTTTTTTTTTTTTTTTTTTGGGGTGGTGTTGGTTGTGTAGGAGGTTGTATTATATATATTTCTTGATTTATTTCAAGTTTATTCTTGTTCCTCATTTCCCCCCCCCCCCCAATTGTTCATATATTCAGGCTCTCTATGTGATGAATCCAAATAAGTTCAGGGCATGCGAATTTCTGATACGGTTTCATGAACAACAACGTGGTGATAAGATAATTGTTTTTGCTGACAATCTTTTCGCTCTCACTGAATATGCAATGAAGCTACGGAAACCTATGATCTATGGTGCTACCAGGTTGTTGATGGATTATGTGAAATTATTTCTTGCTTGGTAAGGCTCAAATTTACTGTTATGCTGTTTCACTAAAGTGATTGTCTATTTTCTGGACCAGCCACCAAGAAAGGACAAGAATTCTTTACGCATTCAAGCATAGTCCAGATGTTAATACTGTTTTCCTTTCAAAGGTACTCCACATGAACCATAGCTATCATATCCTACTTGCTTTGTTTTAGTTGTGGTGTTTTAGGTTTTATAGTTTGGAAGCTATACTTTAATCGTACTGAGGCTGTGTACAAATGTATAATTAATGGGGTATTGCTAGGTTTCATAAGCTTTTGTGCACTGAGAAGCTTGCAACTTGGTTGTTAAAGTTGGGTCATTTGCTCAATATGGTATACCGGTGAAACAAATTGCCGTGCCTCCTTGTGGGTGAATGAGGGGACTAAATTATTAGCTTTAAAGTGTTGTTACATGTTAGAATTGTAGGAGATTGATCTTCCATACATCTGAAAGTAGAGGTCATCTTTGTGTAAATTATCTGTTATCCCTGTTGTACTGCTCTCCTTGAGCATTTAGAGTGCCCTATATTTCTTTATCAATAAAATTATATTGGCTTATCCCAAATAGGAAAAATTATGGATATGTGATTGTTGTTGGTATTTTTCTTTTCTTTATTTCTGGCGCCTTGGAAGCATACCATTGCCCACTGGGTTGCCAAATCGGTCTTATGGCCATGTAGGAGGGGAGATGGGATGAGGGATACACCATTACACCCATAGGTCCTATATAGATGACATGTCTACTGGCCCATAATACTGTTGTCTTTCAGAGTCTCCAGTAGTGACAGTATAAGACTGCACTTGTTATATGTGCATCTTCTGAAGTTGTGTTCATGTCCACCAGATCTTGATTTAGTTGTGCTTTCACAGATAAAGATCAGAGGATTAGATTGGATGTGTAACCAAATGTCTTTTTAGATATATATTTATTTTGTTTATCCGGTTAGATATTTTTGTGTTCTCTCTGTCGAAGTTCATTGCAATATTGTGACACTCGCTTATCATAATGATTGTAGTGGAACATGTGTTGCTTTCTCTGTATGGAACCAGTTTCAGTTTCATGTTTTAGATGGACTGATGTTGAGCAATCGTGATCAATCTTGAACAGGATGGGGAACCAATGAGGCTTAATCATGTTCCCCTGTACTTTTCATGTGTGTCTCAGCCCGTACGTCTTTACGGGCTTCAAAGTCTGTATGTATGGTTAGCATTCCTGTTTAGATGATCAGTATGATCAGTCTGTGGTTTCAACCAATGAATAGAACCACTCGACTCATTGCCACACTGGAACAAAGTAAGTCAATAGAATCTTTTAAAAGCCAATCACCACTTACGTGAGTTGGCACCATGCTGCCTTGCACAGGGAATGCTCATGTCCAAGTCTCTAGGGTTGGAAGGTGTCAACCAGTGCAGTCTATAAGGGTCTCAGCTGATTCGTTCACTCAACTTCATAGGGAATAAATTACAATCCTAGTTTCTGTGTGCAGCCCCACAATGTTCATTCTTCTGAAGTGATATCCTTTTAGATATAATTGCATCTTAGTGGCATGGGTTTTAAGTTAGCAGAAATTTTATGAATATAAATTAGATGGTTTTTTTTATATACATAAACTATCATCTAGTTGAATATAAGGTATTGGAAAAATTATTATCGGCCACTTTGATGCATGAATTATCTCTCTGAAAATTCTTTGTTTCTAGGGTCAGACATCTTTAATTCCGTTTGTTTTCTAATCCTGTTCTTTGTAGGTTATGTTTCTAGGACTTTTACATCTTTACTTCTCTCTGTTTTCTAATCCTTTTCTCTGTAGGTGGGGGATAACTCAATAGATATCCCTGAGGCAAATGTGATAATCCAGATCTCATCTCATGCTGGTTCACGGCGTCAAGAGGCTCAACGACTTGGACGTATTCTTAGGGCAAAGGTCCGTGGACATATTTGTTTGGTTTTATCCATGCAGTGCTTGCGTTTAGTTGCACCAACTATTTTCTGTTGGGAATGCATTGTTGCTGAAGCTGGACAAAGATTAATTGGAGGAATTCTCAATGTTTATCAGCTGTATAACTATATAATTTCCTTTTTGCTGCTGTCTTTGGAATTTTCTGCTGTTCTACCATTTTAGTTCCTTTGTTCTCAGTCTACTGGACATATTCTCATTTCTTAATAGTAGTAATGGTTGTTTTAGTAATAAGTATTGATTCCTAGCGTTCATAATTGTTGTCTTGTAGGGTCGACTGCAAGATAGGATGGCTGGGGGTAAAGAGGAGTACAATGCTTTTTTCTATTCCCTAGTATCAACTGATACCCAGGTGGGTACTAGTGCATCATCTTTCCCATTTAGACCCTTTTTTTTTTTTTTCAAACTGCAGGGTGTAATGTTCTATTCACACTAAGCATTTAACTGTCACATTGCTTAGCTTCACAGATATTTGGTCTTTCGATTGATGCAGGAGATGTATTATTCTACCAAAAGGCAACAATTTCTGATTGACCAAGGTTATAGCTTTAAGGTTACATTCTTCAAATCTCTATTTGTTTTTATCTGTAATGAAACTATTTTAACACCCTGTGACTACATATGTTTATGCAATTCAGGATCAGTTTATGGATATGTATGCCATTGGTAACTTTTGCATCTGAGTTGAATATGCACTCCCAAGCTTACTAGTAATGACGACAAGATAACAGGAATGCCTTATATTGATTTATTACTAATTTATAATCAGATCACAATGTGATGTTCAATCAAATCATATCACAATGGATGTTCAATCAATATCCAGATATGGGAAAGAATATTGAATATGAACATAGAACCAGACATAGAGACTACAGTGACAAATCCTTTCAACCATCCTGTTCTTGATGGTTGACAATAATTGCTAACTAACCAATATTCCATCTGAAAAGATAAGTTTTACGGTTCTCACATTTTGATTTTGTGAAGAATTTCTATATACTCTCTTCCTGTTGCCAAGAAGCGTGCATTTGATGTAGACCTTCATAGATATGATAGGGTGGTTGCATGCCTTGAATTTTTGGCTGTAAGGTTTATTAATTTAATTCTTGTAGTTGACATGTGGATTAAAAGTTAGTCTTTAATGGTTTCCTAGGTTTATTTAACGAATAACCACAGAAAACACCCACAAGGAAGAACTGTAGGGAGTATTGAATAAGACCAAGATAGGAAACTAACAATAATGAACAAACCAGAAATCTGATATTCATGAAACTAAGTTTGAATAACACCCTAGAATAGGTGAACAATCCCTCAAATTTGGCTGCAATCCAATCGTCAGATTAGGACATGAACAAGGTACTGAATTTAGGAAGTAGCCTCACAAATTAGTTAACTTACTGAGAACTAATAAACTGACTAGCAGATGGCACTCTAACCTTGGTCAAAGGTAAGGTACTAACAATGGAGTAACATCTGAAAATCTGGATGGTCAGATGTGGAGATAACACCACAGTTTCGAAATTAGAAACTAGGGCAGAATAACCACTTACAAACTTGAAGGTGTTCCAGCCAGTGGATGTGACTGAAACTGAGGTCAATGGAAGGTACCAAAGGTAAGACTACACCCTCAAAACAATGGTAGATTCTGATGGCCAGAAGAGAAGTTGGAGAGAACTGAAGGTCTGCTGCAAAATAACTCCACAGAGTAGGTGCTGCAGGTCTGAGAAGATGCAACAGTGTCTTCTCCTTGTAGTAGCTTGCTTGATGACATTAACACCACCTACTTCCAGAACAGCAAGTAATATCACTGCTGTAACAGGTAATGAACACTTCACAGAGCTGAGTTGCAGTACTATTTTTTCAAAATAGAAACAACAGAGATGAAAAGGAAGATAGGAGAAGGGGGATAGGACCAAGGCCTCACTTATGGCCTTGGTCAGTCTCACTAACCACGATGGAGTCTCACCACCACTGTTTCTCACTGCAACTAGGGCAAAAGCCAGAGCAAACTTCATTCATTAAAATCATGGGGCTTGATCGCTAAGGCCCTTACGGTATAAACTAATCCACCTTCTGTAGCTTTAAAATACAGCTGACTGCTGTTCAACCTTCAGTAAAAACATATCCCGTGGTGCTTCTTCCACTAACCCTACCTCCTGAATGATTTGAGTCGACATAACCCTGCACATCAATGTTAGTACCATCAAAACGTAAACATTAACTGGATGTACCTCTAAGAAACTTGGGTATCCACTGAACTACCTTCCAATGCTCCTTTCCTGGGTTCTACATATACCTGGTGACAACTCCCACTGCTTGTGCAAAACATCCGGTCTCCTGCCTACCATTGCATACATCAAACTTCCAACTGCTGAAGAATATGGCACTTTTCCCATGAACTCCTTTTCCTCCTCTGTTGAAGGACACATATCCTTTGAAAGTTTAAAGTGACCTGCCGATGGAGTAGCTACCGGCTTCGCCTTATCCATATTGAATCTCTTCAATGCCTTCTTGAAATAACCTCAATTTTTTCTATTTTTTGTCTTTCCTTATCTGCATGCCAAGAATTTGCTTCACCTCACCCAAATCTTCATGTCAAAAGCTTTGGATAGATTCTTCTTGAGATCCTTAGTCTTTGCGTATTTGATACAATGCAAGAATTATAAAATCCCCATTTTCAAATTTTTGAAAATAAACACAATGGTCAAACTGACATCTTGCAAATTTTGGGTCCTACATAAACTTGCCGACTTCATCTTTCACTTTGTATACCCCTTTGTTGTACAATGCTCTCTTTCCAACTGGAAGCTTCACCAAACAAGTTTTGTGTTGCTTCAATGGTCTTATCAGATCTTCTTAGAACAGGAGTTTTTGGTTCCTGCTCTAGAATCATCATGTGAATTTCCAGAATCATCATGTGAATTTTTTGGAATTCCTTGCACACTAGGTATGACCCCACCTATAACCACATCGAGTTCAAAAAACTGTGTTTCATCTTTTCCACTTAATTGCTGCCTAACTTTGTACATGCAATTCTCATGGAATATAACATCTCTGCTCCTGATGATTTTGTTATGTTTATAGGCCCATAAACGATAACCAGATTCATCACCACCATATCCAATAAATGCACCCTTAACAGATTTAGGATCAAGTTCTTCTTATGTTCTCTATTAACATGATCACAACCAAAAGTTCTCAGAAAAGAATAATTCACCTATTTTCCTACCAATCCTCCTTTGGAATCCCTCCATCTAATGCATAAACCCATGTATCAGAAAAACTGCATTGTCAACAGCAGCTACCCAAAACTGTAATGGCAACCCCGAATGTATCCTCATGCTCTTTGCATGTTATAGGATGGTTCTGTTCATTGTCTCCGTGACACCATTTTGATGTGGTGTCCCTAACTGATATCAGGCTTCACCACTAACAGAGATGATCCCCTCTCCATACGCTAGCCCATCCTTGATCCCGAGTTTTGTTGTATTATTATCCATGTCTATATTCTCTAGCTACTTGGAACTTAATCTTCTCTTTGGGATTGTGTTTTGGAGTTTCATCATTCTTTTAATTATTGACAGATCATCACAAGCTTGCCTCCACCTGATTCAGGACCTGAATTGAATTATCATCGCCTTGAGGATCAGTTGCAACTTCTTGGCAAGGTTTCACTCTTTTAACTAAAAAAATACTCGAGGAAAAGAAAAAAAATATAGATAAAATCTGGCTTTAATGGTGATTTTTCATGTGGCAGGTGCTGAGTGCTGGTGATGATGCAGTTGGTTTAGAGCAATTAGAAGAAGATGCAGATGATATTGCCCTCCTGAAAGCCCGACGTTCTTTTGGATCAATGAGTGCCATGTCCGGGGCTAATGGGATGGTTTACATGGAATACAAGTATTTTTTTTATCCTATCTTCCCCATAGATATTTCCTATGGCTTTTCTTAATTCTTCGCTACACTTACTGTCTTTGAGTTCTTCCTAATTCCTTGAGCATATATGCCTTTGCCAATTGGAATGCTTTCATGTTGTTTGCAGCACTGGACGGGGCAAGTATCCTGGGCAGGGTCATATCAAAAGTAAGCCCAAGGATCCTGCAAAACGGCATTTATTGTTTAAGAAGCGCTTTGGCTGAGACTATTTTGATGCCTTTCTATTTGGAGGTTGGATTTCATCTATCAACAGGGAGATCATTGCTGAGCTTTACTAACATGGCTGCATAGTGTTTCTGGTACTGTGAGGTTGGTCTCTAGAGGAACAGTAGAATTACTAATTTTTATCCCAATCCGAGCAATGAACTGGAGTTGCTGCCATGGTATTCTCATGTTCAGAATGTAAGGCATGGCATGGCTCTGTTTGTTTCCAAGGAGAGTCATCAAGTAAAATCATCACTTTTTCTATTGATTTTACCTGCAAGTTTTCCTTTTACACAGCTTTTACCTGGAAACATACAGAGCCTTAAAAGTTAAATGTGCATGTACAGTTTGGCGTAGGGGAAAGCTCCATTTGGCTGATGATTAATCAACTCTTGGCATCAACCTCCTTTTACTGAATGAGTGGCAAAAATCCTTCTCTTTTATCATCAAAGGTGGAATTCAATCTGTGTATTAACACTTATGTACTTGGAAGACAAGGCAAGGTTAGCAAAAGCATGTCATACCTTGTGTACTGTGTGCTTCGCAGATTATCTGCTGTAAGAATACCATATTTTTAGCAATGTTCATTCAGCACCAATTGGGGTTATCATGTTTTCATCTTCATCTAGTCTTTCTTATGAAAGAAAATCATTATTTCTCTCTCCCTTTATCCTTCCACCTCGTCGAGAGGATATAGGTTGATAGAAGGCCGAATTGGATTTTATGTTCCACAGTGTTGGCCAAACTGCTACATAGTAATGCTGTATGGACGATGAAATTTTGCTGCTACTAGTGAAATGGAATAATTCACTTCCCTTTTGGGTTCGTAAATACCCTCGTAGGTTTTATTATATTACCACAGCACACCGTGCTTATATAACTGTATCCATTTTCTCCTTAAAAAAAATTAGAAAATAAATTATTTAATTAAATTTCAATCCAAAATGATGTTTATGTGACAAGCCATTGGTCCGAGAATTGGTATTGAAGACAAGGACAAGATGATTTAACTACTCAAAATACTAAGAGAAACCATAGGCGTTAATCTGAAAGAGTTTTCATAAGCAAACATGAAGATGACATTTACAAAGGATGGAGATAAAGCTAAAAAGTCATCTGCTTGAGAAATTAGGATATGATCCTAATCAAGCTAAAGACTGACATTGTCTTTCTTCTCTTTACTCATTAAAGATGTGGTTCCTTTTATATGATACAAGAACCCCCCACTGGGATTTCAAGAATTGGGATTGGATTGGCCATAGCTGATCCCGATTGGCCGATCCTTGTATGGAAACTAGGGTTAGGGCATTCTTCTCTCTCTCTCTCTATTGGCACCATTTGTAATATGTCTCTCTCTCTCTCTCTCACTCTATTGGTACTACTTGTAATATGTCAATGTAAGCTGTCTATCTATACAACCAAGTAATTCATACCTCTTCCACATATTTTATAGAGAAAATTTTCCTTCACCACAGCATTCTAGGGATCACACACCAAGGATTTGGTATGTTCCCCAAAATACCCTTTTGAAACCCACCCGCCATCCTGCATGCATTTGAATGGGAATTCACCATAGCTTAATGAAATCTCGCTCCTATTTTTATTTCCTTTCATCAAATTTTACGGTGCCAAAGGCCCCAAAGATCCCAGTACTAGTGTTTGTGATATGAAAATATAACCGTTACACAAGGGTAATAGTGTAATACCAGCGCATGTTCACCGTATCCCCAAACTCGAACGGCACGTCTTTCGGGTCAAAAATAAGGATTACAGTTTACTTCTTCTACCCGAGGATCCAAATTCCACTCGGAAGGTAGTAAATATATGATGGGAACTGAATCCCTGCGACCATGGTCCTTTGGAACATCAGACTATCAGAATGGGGGGACAAAAGGTAGGGCCCACCATTACATACGTTTCCAATCTAAATTGAATACTCTAACGTAGACCCCCACCCACCCCCACCAATCCCTCTGATCTCCATCATCTAAAACATGTGGTGTACCCAGACCCGACAACCCAGCTCCGAGATGTGGCCGCCACCGTAATTTCGTGACATCCGAGGGGTACTTTTAAAAAAGAAAACTTACCGTTAGAACCTATAACGGCACTAGAGGATTACCATGTATACCAATTCCATGATCTCTCCTAGTCGTTTACAAAGTTGAGGGAAAGCAAATTCAAAGAAAATTTGCTGAAATACAGTGAGAAAAGAAAGATCGACTCTAGTAAAGAAGACAAGCAATTGCAGATCGAAAGATTTTAACTGGGAAAACGATTGATTGAACGAAGCCAACCATGTAAGTGAAGCCTCTCTTCTTGAATCCTACAATACTGGTTTTCCATTTTTGGTTTTGCTTGGTAATCCTGAAACAGAGTCGGAAGGAGAATTTGAAAGGTAGGGAGACTCTGTGAAATTTTCATCATTTATCAAACTATCGAGGATCTATAGAGTTTATAATTGCCCAATTTCTTATTCCATTAAGACTATTGATGTTTGCACGCAAAGGGTTTTACTAATATACGATCTAATTCTCACTCCTGTTGAGGCAGTTCTACCGTCTGCCAAAGGTCCCCAGAAGAACAGAATAGGGGGGGAAAAAAAATTCTGCGATCAGGGTATTTTAAATTCACGTTCTTTCTGAAGAATATTTCCTTTATATTTTTCAAAGGCTACAGCCTTAAAAAAATGTAGTGGTTATTGGAAGAGTAGCAGAGAAGAATTCGTTGTTGTTGTGACCATTAGAATAAGTAAACCATAAGGGGTCCACACCTAATTGCCAGAATTTTAGGTTTTGCAAGTTTATCTCTTCCTGTGCAGACCCCGTCATCTATTTTGAATGAGACTTCTTCTGAATTTAGTTTTGAATACTAGTTGCTTCATTTCAATTCTTTATGTTTGTTAGATTTAATTTTCTTTCCTCAGGTTAAAGATGGGGATACCAACTTGTTAAATCTATAACGGTCTAAAATCATTCTTGAAAATTTTGACCTCAGTATTCAGTTTATGAATCTTATCCTGAAGCAGGTTTACACCCTTGTAGTTTAACTTGATGTACCTCTGCTAAACCTATCCAATATCAACCTGTTCAAGGCAACTGAACTGTTACCACTTAACTGGTTATTCTTTTCTTGATTGCTATTTTCAGAACTTCATCTGGAGATTGGCTGCAACCAACACAAATGGCAACACAAGCTCAAGGTCTGAGTAAAGATCACAGTTTTAATGATCTTTTCAAAGGTAAATATCACCACTGCTTGAGCCTCTATTTGTATATATTGAGGGTTTACAGCCAATTGAATAATGTCTCTTTCAGGGCCTTTTGTTGGAGGAGAATGCAATGCCTCTGGAGCCCAGAAAGAAATTAAGCTTGGAAGCAGGAAAGCACTAACTGATGTTACAAACTCAGGGAAGCTGTTTCTACATCAGGCATCAAAGAAGAACAATTCCAAGAATTTGAGTGCTACTAGAGGAAGCATCAATTTGTCCAAACCCTTGTTTTCTGATGGAAGAACGACCTGTGTGTCTAAAGTGCAGGAAGAAGTAGGGGTTGGGGGTAGGAAAGCACTTACTGATGTCACCAATTCAAAGAAAGATAATAAGAGATTGAGTGTTAATGGAGGACGCAGCATTGTCTCAAAACACTCGTCTTCTGTTGGGGTAAAGAGCAACGACTGTAAAGCAGAGGAGAAAGTAGGGCTTGGTTGTAGGAAAGTGCTTAGTGACAATGGGAACTTAAGGAAGCCATCTCTGCATCAACCATTAAAGAAGACATATTCCAACAAGTTAGATGTTATTGCAGAGGAACAGTGCTTGCATGATCATCAAGAGTGCATCAATTCACAAAGAAGGGCAATGGATATGCATTTGCTTTCAATGATGACACCTGGACTTGATTCTGGTAAGTAAACCTCCCTGTTATCTGAGATTATCTTTTCAGGTAATGGATTTACTTACTTTTATACTTTTTAGTATTCTCTAGGTATAATAAAAGTGTTTGACTATTAGTTCTTGTTATTCCATGTTCAGAGTTTTCAATGGAGATAACATCTCCAGGTGGGGTTTCATTTCCGAAGCAATCAAAGGTGTGCTTTTCATTTGATCACTTCGCCATTTCTTTATTTTATTTTTTTTTGGTCATTGCAGAGTATACAATACAGACTAACAGTATTTTGTGGTTTTAGGTTGAGAGTCCCCCCAGATACCCGGAGTTGGAAGAGATACCTGTGCTAGATGAATGTCTGTCTCCTTTGCAATGCTGGAGCTGGACACCTAAATCTCTGAAGACATCTACATATCGGACTGGCTATCCTTCTCCTAATCTGATGTTGAAGGGAACACCGGAATTGTCCAAGTGTTGAACACCCCCTCCACTCCGGCGACTTCCCTGTTATTGAAGTGATTTTAAGTGGAGGATATCATATGTGTAGTAGTAGCCTTGCAGTAACAGTAGTAGTAGGTTGTTGGATGAAATGGATGATGACAAATCTTTTCTGGGTTGGGAAGAAGATAACAAGTCTAGTTGTGTCTTCTTTCGACAAGTAAATAATGAATAGGTGCTTGTTTTGTTCCTGGTATAGCAATAACAACTTGATATATAATTCCTTTCTGGTCTTGTTCTTTTCTTGGTTCCTAGTGATATAGTCCAGATCTGTATAGCATGCTGTTACCAGGTTAAGAGTCAAGGCTAGTGGAAGGGTCATATTTCAATAATTTTAACTGATAGATGTAGGTTTAGAAATTTTGCTTATGATATAAACATCACTTTACTTTAACTAAATGGGGCCTAAATGTATTCCATATCAAACTCTTAAGATAGTTCACCATGTTGTCTTTGTATAAGATGAGCTCCTACCTTAATATCAACCCTGGGACCCCTAGGTTTTTTAATTTCTCAACCTAGACCCAAGCCATAACTTGAAAAACCTGGCTGAACTTTTTTTATTAAGCCTCTTCACTCTTATCTCTTCCATCAAATGACTTAGCAATGGCATTATTCCCCTCCCCCCCTTTTTTTTTTTCCAATAAATACGATTTTATTAGTCTTAAAAAATAAGTCCATACAAGGGATTTTTAGAATTTCTTATTCCTACGAAGTTGATAAAATAAGCTCACTTCTCATAATTTTTGGACTTTTCAATCCACACTCTAATATCCCAATAAGTCTCACCCCTTTCTCAAAATTTTGAGGCCAAAAAATTCCAAAATCAGGTTGACCAGTACCACATATAGTCATTTTATCATGTTACCAAGCATTCAGTTCTAAGAAAAAAAGAATTTTCATATCAGATGATGGCATTTTGATTGTTTAGATAGATAATAAATTTCTTTGATAGGCTACAAGTTCATCTCAATTACTTAGTCCACCATGTATGATGGTCTTCTTCTTGATTTATCAGTAAGTAGTCTTGTTATTCAAACAATCCCATCTTTTTATACAATTTTCATATAATTATTAAGACATATGGAGACATCATATTGATGTGAAATTTATTATATGATTGGATTATGACTTAACAACATATCCATTGAATTTAGACACAAACCTAGCTATCTCATGCCAATTATAGAAGGTGTGTAGGAACCCCACCAAGCCACCACCCACTTTTTTTCCCTTGAAATCATGTCTATTGAAGTGGATGCTTACTGACTTGGCATTAATCAACATAGTTTTGAAACATTTTTGTGTCAGAAATTTGAAATGAGGATGAAACCTTCTTTGGAAATTTGTACAGAAATGGGCTTATTAGCACTTTTTCCTAAAATTAAGAAAGGCTTGTTAAATATGTAAAATTCTCATTGGTATTGCTGATCAGAAACTGCATTAAACTCAAATTAAGCACCAGAAGTACTAAAGTAATAATCAGTTTTTATATTCATTTCTTGTCATTTATGTTTTAATGAAAGCTTGTAGTAAACTCAAGAATGTTCTTGTACTGTAATTTGCTTTTCACATTTTGCTCAAAATGGAGCATTTTCTTGGACTCTTTGTAGAATAACTATTACTAGAGAACCTCCTCACTAGTCATTAGACTAGTTCTGTTTCAGAATTAAAGCTTTTCTTCCATAAAAACTTTTGAACACATCCATTGACCACTAGAGAGCAGCAGGGCATTCATGTTGAAGTGCTACAAGCACCAGCATATCAGGCTGTATCGATCTGTTTTTTGGTTAGAAACAATCACATCTGTACTATACCAGCTGATCCGTATTGGCTCAGCATTGGTATCGGATCCAATATGTTAAGATTATATTTAGTTGCTTTCTTGTTCAAATCAACAGGAAAGCAACTAAATATAACTTTAACATTAAAAAGGGTATATTCAGTGCACAAGGCTCCCACCACTGCAGGGTTAGGGGAGGGTCATAATGTACCACTAGGTCGCAATGGAGCAACCTTACTCTTGTGCCAAGGTCAACCCTCAAATATAATCTTAACAGTATAACATAATCCAAGTAAATGCATCTATAGTACATGGATGAAAGAAAACTTAATCCAAGTAAATGCATCTCTAGTATGAATGTATGATACATAATTACATATTTTTCTTCCTAGGCAGTTGCCTAAGCCCGAAACTACACATAGGTGCAAGCCTAGTCACCAAAGTTGGGACATGCGTGTCGCTGTGACGACATTGGCCAGCAGTTACAGTCAGCTCTGTTGGTGGTAGTCTTGTTTCTTATCTATGTAGGTTGGTTTGTGGGCAGGATTCTAAAAATCAAGATCTCGATTCTGGCCAATCCGGCTCATCCGATCCCCTTAAAAAAACTACGGTTAGGGTATGTTTGGGTCGATTCTTACCAATACCATCCATGACTGATCTGGATCCCGATTCCGGGTTTTTAGACCCTGTTTGTGGGTCACAAGGTTTACTCTAGTTAATGTCTATCCAACTCAGCTTGGCACCAAAATCTTAAGAGAGAGAGAGATACCCACAATGGTCCTAGACCTAAACTGTAATGAACTGGAGTAATCTCATGTCTTTTAACCCTGATGTGGATGATCTACTGACATGAATAGATTCTTATTCTTGGTTGTTTCTCTGTATAAATTTTTTTTTTCTCTTCTTATTTAATCACATTTTCACACAACAGTAGATATCAAAGCTGGCCAGTACCTGTGTTAGAGAATAAATAACCAAATCAAGGTTGGTATGGGTGGCAAGTTGATCAATTTCTTGGTAAAGGCATGGCCTTTTGGCCGGTGATTCTCCACATTGATAGATTAAGAAGTGCTTTTTACTTGTAAATACTTTTTGACTACTTTGGTTCTCTATCAGGTGCTTTGGGGTATAAAAATTATGAACTTTTTTTTATAGATCCACACTATGCATTATTTCCACCTTTCTTTATCTTTTTTCCTCTAAGCAGTCATTACCCCTATAATTTGATAGGTAAAGTTACTTCTTATGAAAGCTAAGATTCACTTAATTAAATTAGCACCAGCAAACAAAAGATTATACTCATGTTTTCAAACATTAAATGATCCAATTGAGTCTTAAATCCTATACCATTTGCTTAATGATGTAATCACTTACGAACTCGCCTGCAACTGATGCTTGATCGAATGGTGCAACAATCTAATCTGTTAGTTTAAGTTCCACCCATTGAATATCATGACATGAGAATGGTATTAAACCTTTCAATTACAGTTAATTTGGTCATTACATCATAGATTCCATTGGGTAAAAAATTCTTACTTTTCTGTGATTGTTTTTTATTCTATCAGAAAGTGATTCACTCCATTTATGTTGATTAGATGCTTAGATTAGATTTGTATAGCATGTACCAGTAGAATTGTTATTAAACTCCCAAAATTCTCATGTTGAAGGGAAATACCTTGACATTCTCATTCTTTTAATGACATATTTGCTATTTCTACTTCTGTGAATGGACCTTATTGTCTTCCATAATAGAGCCAATATATCTTGTGGGTATACTTCTAATGCTAATGAAATAATTAGTACAACAATAATTCTTCTAAAGAAACAATTAATACAAGAGCATATATAGAGCTTTCATGAATAAACAAGAACCTTTTTTTTTTATTAGAATTGACCAAAAGGAGACCTAGCTAGAGAGGGAGACAAGTACTTTCTCATCACCCAATTCTGAATTGCCATTTTTGTGTTGCCAAGGAATAAGTTATTGGGTATCTTTCAATTACGCGCTCAGATTAATCATCGCCTAATCTAAACCAGTTTAATTATAAGAGATTGAAGAAGTTGTTTAGTATTATTTCTTCACTTCATTGATAATAAAGTGGTGGTCAAAAGAGACTAGGGAATCATTCTTTGGTTGGGTTGATATTCACCAATTTAATAAACCAACAACTCTTTTGATTTCTGCTCAGTCCATTAAGTAAGTTGTGCTCTCTAGCTTTTCTATTTCATTCATCCAATGACATCAAGAAGATGGTTTATTGCGATCAACAATTTGAAATCCAATGATCAGAATGGAAACCAAGAGAGGTTCTGTTTTTACTGATTCGGTCTCTGTAATGCCTTTATTTCAGATCCTTTAACAGATGCCAATGGTTTCTCTTTGGCCTCTTGATTACCAATTTGTAAATAAGTATTTTATAGTTATGCCCTTCTCTACCCATTATAAACAAAGTCACTTTTAGGGTTTCTAACCATTGACACATTTGAAAGACCTGCTTAGGGTTATGACTCATGACTTATTTGTGTGCTTTTCAAAATGAATCCATAAGAGAGAGAGAGAGGTTCATAACCCAAATGTTTAACCTACTTGCTTTACTTCAAAAAAGAATAACTTACCTTCACTCCAAAAAGAAGAGGGAAAAAGATAAACCCTACCTTCCAAAAGATTCTGAATTGGTGAGTTAAGCAACTTCTTCAGTGCTTGTTCAGTCAAACAAAACCAGACATGGCACTTCTTAACTAGCCCAAGTGCTTTTTCACTGTTTAGAATGGGTTCTCCTACTCCCAAAATGGAAAGCATAAATAATCTCTAGAATAAAAGGTTCCATAAATTACTAATTTTGGAATTGGAGGTCCCATGCCTTCTCACTCACCTTGTTGTAAATAGCACATATCTGTCTCTACTGTAATCAGGATTAAGAATATGACAATTTTTAGATTAGAGATTGTTTATAGAGTAGAAAATTGTCCAGTCCAAGCATCCACTCTGGTTTGTAAATATTATTAAAGAGACATAAACTTAATAATACAAATCCACCTCCATTAGTGCAGCATAAGTTTGTGTTGCAACATGTCACATCCCTTACTGGCTACTTAGGAGTATGGAGATACCAATTTCCAACTACCACCATATGTTGTGTTTCTGGAGTGATTGGTACTTCTTAACTGTTTCATTCCATGCTATGGCAATGCTACCTGTGTTAAGTAAAAAAAATTTTTGAAGGAGCTTATTAGGGCTATTTTCCATTTTGGGCTGTCAATAAGATCAGAAACCTTAAAACCAAAAATATGATGATCAAATTGATTAATCTATCCAAAAGGGATTATATTTAGGAAAAGTTTTCTTCTACTATGGGAGAAGGGAAACCCACGATTATATCCGTTTATTAATCCTCTTATAAGACGAATGTCCAAACTATCATTTCCGTTGTTATAACACTTATCTCATCCCATTAGGAACCACGATGATGAAATACCTCGTTTGCCGTGGGATATTTATAGGTAAACTATACAATATAAAAGTATACAAATATATACCCATGTACTAGAGGGTATAAGATACCCTCATCTTTACATATGGGCAATGATTACTTCTACCAAAGAAGGATCTCAGTATTCATACTGAAGCAAGGACCGAGTTGTCCTTCCTTCACCAATGACCATCATTCCCTTTGAATGGGTGTTAGAAAATAGTGAAGACTATATTAGATCTTCAACTAATAGGGCAAATGTAATATTGACCCTAGATTCATGGGTCATCCGTGGTGAAGGAAAACTTTCTTCTTAAAACAATGTTTTAAGACTTGGCGAAACAATCCAATCAACCTAGTACAGAGTACAGTAGTTGGATTTTAAATATTCCTAAAAACCCGTAGACCACTCTTAGTAAAACCCAAAAAAAATAGAAGAAGCCAACGGTCCAGATGATCTGATGAAATGGGGAAACCTGTGTTTACACGTATATTTGTTTGTTTAGAAGAGAATTCATCACACAATACAAGAGCATAATACTTTGGGTGGAGTAGATTGGAATATTTGATTAAATAAATTAAAGAATACATCCCTATGGTTTGATTTTTTACTCATTTTAGGGGCTATAATTTGAATTGACTTGCCCCTTGATTGAAGAGTTTAGCCAATATCTTTGTTATAGTATCTCATTATATAAATCATAAAGTTTAGTTGGTCACATTAAATTTATTTGCCAAAAATGTGTTATCAAAAAGATAGAGTTTTTATATTATTTTTTTTTCATGATTAGACTCTTTCCCCCCCCCCCCCCACCCCTTTTTTTTTCTTTTGCCGTGTGGAGGGATTTATCAGTCATCCTCATTTCTCACTACCCTTTAGATAGATATAGATTATTCACTTTATCAATAATATTCCAAAGGGAGAGGGATTGCTATGATGTCAGAGTGCGGTTTCCCACCAATGAAGGAATGGGTGTTCGAATCATCTGAGAGATGTTTAATAAAAAGAGAGAGAGAGAGAGAGAGAGAGGGGGGGGGGGGGGGGTTCAACTTTCACATGTGGGATGTGTTACGGCGTGCGTAAGAAGGTGCACATTGGCATCATGGGCTTCATTTTCCCTATTTCAACTCAATTTCTCGCCTTGTGTAATTGTTCATGTTCCGTTAATGATATTTTTTTTTATGAACAAGGTCCGACATATTTATCAGTGTAAGATAAAATCTCTCCCGTCAAATTATAAGAACATGAGAAGAGGGTGTCACACGATTCATATACAAGGAATCTACATATTATGGAAAAGAGATAGTGTTAAAAAATGCCTGATACTGTGGAGATCAATTTTTTTTTAGAAACAGATGTCATTGGAAACATCTCCTTATTTATTAATTCAAGAAGTTTATTTTCAAACCAGAGATTTGAATTTTCTGTAGAAGCAACTTAAGTCCTCTATTTTTTTTCACAATGGTATGTTAAAGGCATATTTGGCTAAGCTTATGTGGCTTTTGCTTTTAGAAACAAGTTAGGTACAACTTCCTCTGCTTTTTAACCCAAGAAGCTGGCTTTAGAAGTCCAGAAGCAAAAGCTTTATGAGTATTACCCAAACATGCACTAAGTGAACAATCTCTATGGCCATCATGAGTTGCACAATTTTTGCAATTGTTTCAATAATCCAAAAACATCAAATCATGGTTGGTATTTAATAATTTTTTATCATTTATTTGATATATAACTGAATTTATTTGATTTGGACCCAAAATTGATATATGAGTAAGGGTGGGTGTACCCTAACACCTCCAAATGAAATTTGATCCAAACCTACCAACAACTGAAGCAATATGGCTCAACTGGTTTTT
This sequence comes from Telopea speciosissima, assembly GCF_018873765.1. NCBI lineage: Eukaryota > Viridiplantae > Streptophyta > Magnoliopsida > Proteales > Proteaceae > Telopea > Telopea speciosissima. Next base: position 64,016,268 of record NC_057921.1, on the reverse strand, counting down.
ATAATAGGATAAATTACACGTCATCCCAGGTTTTCAAACGAAACTCAGATCACCCTTTGGTTTTTGAAAAAACTCAAATCACTCCTTGGTTTACACCTCAATATGACAAATTAGTCCCTACCATTAGTGTTATGTTGTTAAGTGATGATGTCAGTCAGTAAAATAAATTTAAATCCCTAAACTACCTTTGACCAATGTTGAAGATGAAAGAAGGGTAGTATTATAAATTTAGTTCTAATATTTTAGTACAAAGGTAAAATAGTCCTTTCACATCAATATCTAATAGCAGACTAATACCATCATTGTAGAGGAGGTGATTTGAATTTTTTTTCAAAAACCAGGGGATGATTTGAGTTTTGTTTAAAAACCAAGGGGTGACATGTAATTTACCCTTTATAATATGATATAAAAAGGTTAATGCTTGACTTAAATACTTTCATGCTATACTATACTAGGGTAATTGTTAATCCAATGTAGTATTCAAATTTAAACAATTTTATGTCCTTATTGACTACCCACGTACCTATTGTTAGGCACTAAAGGTGCTTCCCTTAGAGCACATTTCAGATGGGCCCTTGGTTACCACCAAAGTATCTATATGTAACTTTATGCTTCATAATGAGGAAACATTAAACAATCAAATTTGAGCTTCCAAACAGATCTTAACTTTCCACTTCAGACCCAAAAAGTGGCTTTCTTTTGAAGCATCTACCAAAGTGATCTGCCAATCAACAATCATCAGAGATAAATTTTAAAATCCAAAAAAGCTGTCCAAGATTTTACTTGAAAATTTCCCTGGATTCCATTTATTTTCTGGTGGAATTTTATTTTTTTTTTCTTCTATGTGGTTTTTAAAAAGGGAAAGGAAAGATCCTTAAGCAAAGATTTGCTAATATTTCTTTCACTTTGATTTTCTTTTAATTTTTGTTTATTTCATTGCTTGAGTGGGTCATTCCATGAGAGTCTCGGATCCAAGCAAGTGGGGACTAGGCCAAGGAGTTCACCTTTGCCAATCAAGAATTCGAAAGGGTGCAAAGAGCAAAGTCATCGAGGGTCACAACCGTCGACATCTAGATTGAAAGTAAAGAAATGGTGGATTGGATATAGCAGAGCATGATCTATCAGTGGTCATGGGAACTTTTTTACTATATTATGTGATATTTTATGTATTAAGTAAATAATTTGGTATTATAAATATTTTTTGAAAGTAGATAGAGCATGGGTGGGCGTGGTCCAAAAGCTCGCAAACAATGCTAGAGTAGATAAGCGGAGGGATGTTCTAACGGTGGATTTGAAGACCGTTTTATTTAATTAATTTGATTTTTGCTTCATCAAAAAAATGAGTGAGCTCCTTCAAATTTTTGTTTTATAGATGTTAATGGAATCCAACTAACAAATAGGGATTAGGGTACCAATACTCTTAGGTGTGTTTGTTTGGTAAGATAATGAAATAGAGAAAGAAGGGGAGAAGATCTTTAGAATTGGGAAGAAGAGAAAAACAATAAAATTTAGAAATAAAAAAAAAAAATATTCTCTTAGATGTTGGTTATAGTAAAGTTTTAAAAAAAAAAATTTAAAGAATTGGCAGCAAATTTTTGGGCAATTTTGTTTTATATCTCTTTATGTTAGTGAGAAAATTTCAAAGAATGTGTAGTGAAAATAATTTAAAAAGTTTAAATCAATAATCTTCCTTCTCTGATCAAGAACATATAAGAAAATTTCACTTTCTTAACAAATTTATCAAAATCTTCTTATTTTTCTTTGCAAACATTTCTAGAACAACTCAGAGGGTAAATAGTCAATTCTGAAAAAACTTATTATCAATATAAATCTTTCTGATTGAGGAAAAAACAGAATCTTTATCTAAAGAAATATTTTTCATTCTTTTACCAAAGAGACATAGCTTTAATGTTATGTCTATAATACTTGTAATCAATCCATGTCTTAATGGAAAAGAAAAAAAAACAAAAAAACAAAAAGTTATCCATGAACCAATCATGCGCTATATTTTTTTCACATCCTTATCAAAAAATTCATTCTAATAAAATCACGGGAGAGAGTTCCTCACGACACTAAAGTGAAGAAGAATCTGCACGTCACACCAATGGTTGTCCCAAAAAAAATATCTTCCACATGGATTAAAATCCTTGCAGTTCGAGCCGGAGAGTTATGTAGGCCAAACTACGGTCCAGGGATAAAACCATGGTTCCCTAGGAAAACCAATTATAAACCAATTAGGGTATTGCACACCTTGGGTTAGCCCATGGTGTCCCATGGGCGCCCCATTTAATTTTTAGGATTTCCTATGGTTGCCCATGGGAACCCTGATGCAACCCTATTAGGGTTTCTCATTCCCTCATGTGTCCCACGCAATTATAGAGCACATTAGGGACAGAGAAACAACATCTCTAATCCATCACATGGCAAGAGGGATCCATCCCATACTCGAATGCGCAACGAAAATAAATTGATTTGAGTTTCTTTCGCATCCCATAAATATTAATAATTAATAATTAAAGGAATTCAACAAGAATTGCTAACCTGGTAAGCCTCAAGTGCTGCTCCTCCAATAGATAATGGTTCTTCCTCCAGTGAGCGCTCCAAGTAAACAGATCTGAACCTCCAATGGTGCTACCAAGGTTCTTCAAGCCAATCCCAGATGCTCTCAAATTCTTTAGCACAGATCTAAGATTTCACAAACCCTAACTCTCAAACACAGATGCGATAAACTAGAAGAAGAAGAAGAGATCTGAAAGAGGGAGAGAGAGAGACCAAAACGCAGAAGAGGGGGCCAGGCAAAAACGTGGAGCACAACCCCCCTCTTGCGTTTTCTGATCCTTTTATAGATCTAGGGTTTTAATTAAACCCTAGATGGATTACTTTAATCCTAGTGAGAGTCTGTCTCTCTCTCTCTCTCTCAGTTTGGCAGTTCTGTTTAAACTCAAAGTGCTTCTAAAAGGAGAAGAAGCAGAATCTAATAGGGAAAATATTAATTAGCTACTTTATTTAATTATTAATGGATAATTATAATTAGCACTAATTCCATTAATTAAATAAAGAGCCAATTAAATTAGTAAATTTCAAATAACTCCCTATATGATAACTATTATCATATACAACCCCCCCACTAATCAACACCATCATTATGGAATCTAGGGCACGTACACATGTACTGCCAAACCCCAGTCCATATCACAAGTCCATATACGAACGTCTGTGCATCTGATCGGGTCCCGCAAAACTCGATAAAATACTTTGTTCAAATAATTATAAATAATGTATCATTTTATGTAAAATAGATTTTTGCAAAACCATTTCCAAAAAGATCGGATCCAGTTTCGATCCGACTATGCACTGAGAGTCTCTATCTTGGTGTTCCCCAATCGGGCAGTGGTGACGGTGTTGGATAACTCCTTCACTCACAAAGTGTTCATGCATTCCCAGAACACCGGCTTTGACTCGCTTGAGTCTCAGTCATTGATGAACCAACGAATGCGATCACACTTTGCAGTGACAGGGTTTCCTCAGGTACAGGGTGTTGGTGACACATGTCTATCCCTTCCTACATCTAACAGTAATACATGAGGGAATCGACAAAGTAGATTCTTCGTCAATGCACACATCAAACATGTGAGCACTCGCATTCGTACCCTGACATCACATGTCTAGGCATACCTAATGCGACGACCATATGATAAGGGTGCCCAGCCCAAACCCTAGTCGCGACTACCATTTTAAGTATAACTTACGGACACATAATGCTCAAAAAGTATATATCGCATTTGACAATATTAAACTAAAATGTATAAATATTCAATACAAAGGTAAACCGGGTTCGACAAGTGGAAGATGCTTCATCCAACGGTTCAAGCTCGATTAACCCCGTTTTTCTTCTTCTTTCTTCTCAAGTTTGGTATTGTTGGATATCGTATCTTCCATGTGTTGAGCTCTTAGGCCCGAATTGCAAAGCACTGCAAGATTAAGGCACTATAGATGAATTTTTTTTCCCCTTCCATATGGGGTCCATATATTTAATGCAAGAGCCCCCCAAAAAAAAAAAACAATAAAAAACTCCTTGAAGTTTCCCTAAGACTATGTTTGGTTGGATAGAGAAAAGAAGAAAAGAAACGAAAATCGTACAATTTTTATACAATTTTCTTGAATCTTTGCATTTTCTCGACTTTTGGTTATCTTTTAGTCTATGGAAGATTCTTTGATTTTTAAATTTTAAATACCTCGTATTTCATGCAATTTTCCTACGAAACCAAAATAACATACTCGCCATAGATTCGAGAAAGAATAAAAAATCGCCAGAAATCTCATATCCACCGCAAGAGAAAGAGAGGATCATGGGCATGTGGTAGTGAAACCTATGACCTGTGTGACTTGAGTAAGAGATGAAATGACAGTTGTTTGAGAGAATGCTACCATTCAACCATGTCTTGTCTTATCTTTTATTATTTTATTTTATTTTTTTAATTTTCTTTCCTTTTCTACCCAACCAAACATCAGGATTTTTTTTCTTTCTTTTCAATTGTTCTATTTTTTTTCTATCTATTTCTATCCAACCCAAACACATCCTAAATCACAAAGCAGAGAATACTCAGAGAGAGAGAGAGAAAGCAATGTCATCAGATTATTGGTTTTATTATCCGTTAGTATTACGGTATTACCCTTTACAAAATGGGGATGTGTGAGAATTAGAAATTACAATTGGCTCCTCGCGCCTAATCATTATTCCATTTGTTGTTATTCAGAAAAAAATAAAACAAAAAGCCCCGTAGGCGAGATCGCGAATCAGCGAATTATTAAAGCATCGCGTTTCCATCGCTCCAAAACCACTGGGGATCGCGAGTCGCGATGTTAGTCTGAAGTCTAAACTCAGAAGATCTTTTTTTTTGGTAAACTCAGAAGATCAAAAAGAAAGAAAATAAAAGAAACAGAGAACCCAAGCTTCCAAGCTGAGAAAGTGCAACCTGCACTGCAAGGCTTCATCTCCAACTCATGAGTCAGAACGCGCAGTACTGAAACTCAGTTGGATTGAAGCTACCATTAAACCTTGTTCCTTCTCCTCCCCCTATTGCTCCTCTCATCATTACCTCGTCGTCTTCCTCCTGGAACCCATTGACCTGAAAGAAAGATGCTTTAGAGTCACAGTAAGTTAAAACTACATTTTTATGTTTATTTGATTTGAACCCATCTTGTCTCTTTCCTCAGTGTTGCAAAAGGGAATTGGAGAAAAAAGCTTCTCGCCTTTTTCCAACAGATTACATTATTAAGAGAAAAGGAGAGAAAAAAGAGATCTACCCAAAGATCATCTTCGTCTTCTTCTTCACGGTTTAAACCTGAAAGTTTGGGAATCTCTCCACTGTCTTCGTTGCGAGCAAATCTGCCACGTACCCTTGGCCTACTGTCGGCTAGTGTCTTCCGACATGCATACTGAACAGAACAGGGAATCCGTATTCAAGTATTACAGATTAATAAAAAAAAACTAAATTTTTTTATTGATTTTGATTAAATTATGAGATGGGTTCTCATTTTCTTACCTTTATTGTCTTGTTGAAATTTCTCTGTGTGCGCTTGCTTCTGTACCTATGAATTCTCAGTTTCCTCTCTTCTGGGCTATACCTTCCTACTTTGAAGTTGGTTTCCTCCATGATTGTGCTATCTACAGCTAACGGATTGGAAGAAAATCCATGATTCAAGTGTGTTCGTGTAATTCTCTGAAAGAACCAATTAAAGAAAATAAATCATTAGGGAGTCTAATATACATATAACATAAATACAGGATAGAAGGCAGAGGAAGAAAGCAGGGATGGATGGTTGTTCTAACATGTAAATCGCCTGTGCTGCAGACCCTCCGCATGGGCACGGTACAGTTAGTGTTCTCAGGTGGAACCACAACTTGAATTGGGAAATTTGGGGATTCCATTAAAGTACTGATGCGAGGATGGTAAGAAAAACCGGGTCTTTGGTCGACAGATTGGCTACTGAAGCTCCTCTGCAACATTCCATTTGGGTCCTTCTGAGCACCGTTACTACTATAACTGGTAGGAAGAAGAGAAGATTGAAGATTCACAAAACAACCTTCTGACAACAACCCAAATGTGTCCATATCCAAAGCAGACCAACATGTTAGCCCATCAGCAGAATTGAGTTCGGTAGGTTGAGAGTTAGCCTGGGTTGTTGGCTCAAGCGACAAGTTACTCAATTTTTGGCTGGGAGGAGAACTAGAGAAGAGATTATTAGCAGAGGAGCATAGTTCAGTTTCAATTGAGAATTGGTGAAAGCCGTTTGATTGGCCGTCGGAGAAATCATGGAGGATTTCAGTGGGCGACGATGTTGGATCAGGGAAAGGCAAAAAGGGTTCAGATAGTAACTGAAAATCAACATCGGAGGAGACGATATCAGAGGTAGGGCTTCGAAAGAAAGAGCCTTCTAAGAGAAAAAGATCGTATGACATTGAAAGACAAAGACGAAGAGTTGACTGAAGGTACAAAGCAGAATAGAAAAGAGTAAGAGAAAGATTGAAAGATCAAAAAGGAATGGTTTGATTTTATTTGCTGTGTGTTCCTTGATGGAGATACCTGAACAGCTATACACACACAGCCACAGAGAGAGAGAGAGAGACTAATGGGCTAATGACTTATTTTATTGAGGCTTCTGCAAAGGTGAGACTTGGGAAGAAGAAGACAAAGCAAATGGCAACTTCAGGGCTGCTGAGTGTCGCCTGTCCCAGTTTCTTTAACAACTCTCTCTCTCTCTCGCTCTGAACTGAAGTCTCTGTATTTTTTTTGTGCTATAAAAGCACCAACGCGGTGGAGAGTTTAAATTGGGTTTGTAAAGGTACTCTTTACGGTATCTTTTTCACTACGACCGAGACTAAATTCTGAAGACTTGACTAGAAGAATGAACGTAACCAAACAGAATTTGTAATCAGACTTTGGTTACCCACTTTACCCTTAAAACATATCTTTTATTCTCTCTATTGAATGGAGGGGTAAATGAGGCAAATTCATATTAAGTTGGCTTAAACCCCAAATGGAATCAATTTTTTTCCCCATAATTACCCTTCATTTTGTTTCAAATCCCCTCCCTCTCCCCTCTCCATCTCTTGCATCTGCCCTCCCTCCTTGGCCCTCTCTTGTTTTTGGTCTTTCCTCTCTGAACTGAAACAAAGCTCTTTCTGAAGTTGATCTCCAGTGGTACAATTCGAACCAGAAACGCCTCTGGTTCAAACTTCAAATGTTGCTTCCGGTCCACAATCCACTGCAGAGTCCTATTAGGTTTTTGCCAGTACCTCTATTAGCAAAAATGAATTTTGAAATAAAGAAGAATTCAGATCGGAATCTTAGAATTAATTAGATAAATCCCAACACAAATTGTCTGCTTTTAGAGGATTGCTTCAGCAATAATGATACCCTTAAATGTTGAAGCTCCTATCAACAAGCTTTTTGATCACGTTTTCTAGGTTTGGATTAGTGTCTGAAAAAGAAATTAGTGTTTGCTCTTTTCTCTGTTCTCTGGGTTCTTGGAATCCTTCAATTTTATGGAGTTAACAGGACTTGCATCCTGGAGAGGGAAGAAGCATCGAGAAGGGTTGTGCCTGCTTGCTCTGTTTTGACTCGAACTTCGGGTTTTGGCTTAAGGTAGGCATATGGGTTTTTTTGGTGGCTTTGGCTTAAGTTAACCAATTTACAAGCTAAGCCCTATGAATCAAAAGTGAAATTACTATTGTAACCAGATTTATTACAAATAGATTACTCCTTTAAAAGAAGCAATAGGAAAAAATACCACCTCACATACTATGATATGGCAGATTAATAGTTCAAAAGATTTCCATGTCTCAGAACAGTGGACAACTAGGGGCTAGGGGGTGTCATACCCTAAAACAAACTGGTCAAACTGTTCAAACTTGATCAACAATCCTGAATCGAACCGAACCAAATCAAACCAATTCTCTATCGGTCCAACTTCAGTTTGGGGTATTATGAAACCAGTTGAAAATTGAAACCGATAATCATCCGAAAACCATAAAAAAAAATTTATGTTTTTTTTTCATAATTGTTTATATATAAAACAATCGAACTGGATCAAGCCCAACAAGTTAAAACTAACTTGAATTCCCTATTTATAGATCTATTGCCTTCTTTTGATTCTTGCTTGAGCTAGATGATGAAAGATTATTACGTTTGGTTCCTTTCGAAAATGGATCCCTTAGAATTCACTTATGCCAATAACAAATAAACCTAACCTGAATGATCAAGTATTAAGAATTAAATTGGCTAAAAGGATGAGGCATAATTATTAGGACGAACCCGAATGGCCTAATGATCTTTTATATGTTTTTCTACTAATTATAAGTACTATTACATGTAACGTAGGCATAAATGGTTCTAGAACCATCAATGATTGGTGAATTAGTAAATCCATTTGCAATCCCTTTGGACCAAAATCAAAACCGAAACCAACCCAAACCAAACCTTTCCAAGGTATATTTACACAAGTAGGGCTATCAATGAGTACTTGTTAGCTACATATCCTAGCTCTCATTTGAAGGGTAAGATTATTATACCTTTAAGCTAATAAAGAGGGTCAGGGTTATATAACGTTTAATTAAATGGGTAGGGTAATGGTTGTGGAGTCTTTACCCTCCCCATTTATATGTTGGTTAAAATTCTTTCACAAGGAAAAGTTAATTCACTTTTTCTATAATTTATATTGGAATTGAATATAATGATAATCTACCATTTTTTTTTTTTATGGGTAATATAAGTTATTTGATTTGCCACATGACAAATATTGGGATCAAGATTACTTCATATGGGTGGGTCGTGGCAAGACGTATATATTGTCAGCTCTTTCTCATGTTTTAGAGAGGCATGGAGGAGGAGAGGGCGGACGAGCTAGTACCTAATTCTCGTACAAGAACATATGAGAATGGGTGTGAGCTTGTGAGTCATCGAGATGACATCCACCATGTGAAACCCACTCATGTTGAATGCCATCTGGGCGGCTCACACCCATTCTCGTACGTTTTCATACAAGAAAGGAATCCCGTCTTAGGCGAACAGGTGATGCAAAAGCGAGGTGGGGGATCACCATCACACCTTTCAATGGTTGAGATTTGATGAGATTAGACCATACTCAATCCAAGAACCGGCTAACTAATTCTCTAGCCTTTCCATTATCAAGGAAAAAACCCAGATAAAATATCCTAGCCGGGCCACAGGCCCACAGCATGGCCAAGATATAGGAGTTGGTCTCTCCGTTGACCCAACATGAAAACTTTTACCAAAAAGAAATCCCAAAAATCCGAAACCCTCCCCCTCGGCCTCGATTATTGAGCCGAAAAGAATAGTAAAAAAGCCGCACTTTCCTCCCTCGCGCTTATCCATTTGTTGTAGCTGGCTACTATAGGAGTTGCGTTTTATTCTATTCATTGGTTTATAGGTTTCCTGAAAAACCGTACTAAGAAATTAGTAAAGGGCAATTTGCCGCACAAAAATAAACCAGCCAGGGCATGTATCCCATGCTTCGTTGCCTATTTCGATTTTCCAATAGACCATATAGAAACTCTTCCAAATATGTCCATTAGGTTTAAAAGACACTACCTTCTTGTGTGATCTCATATCGAACGGTTTGAATTTATACCCGGCCTTTATAAGTTTGTAACCGGAAAACACTGTGTCATCGGTAAGCCGTCGTTTCAACGTTTTCTTAGCTGTTTCCTCAAATGCCTGGATTTGAGTCGTTCTCCTTCTTCTTCTTCTTCCTCCTCAACTCTTCGTTCCCTTAAACCCTCTCTTCTGAGGGAGTTTCACAGATCTTCTCTGAAACCTAAAAGAACCCTTTTTTCCCCTTTGGCAAGAAGAAGGTGCTTAGCAGGTAGCAACCATGGTGTCGCAGGAGTATTTGGAGAAGATGCAGGCCCGACAGAATTACCGGAATCTCTGGCACACCGATCTCATGAGTACAATTCAAGCAGATACTCCTTGTAAGTAGTATTCATATATTTTCCATTTTCTTCTCTCTTTAAAACCTTTCGGTTTTGACTACCTTTTTCTCATTTGACTGCCTTTCTCAATACATAACTAATCAAGATCTTCCTTCTGCTTTCTTATTTGCAGATTGCTGCTTTGCGTTGTGGTGGTATGCATTCTGATCTGGTCTATAACTTTCGTTTTGTGTGAAATTTAGCTCTGTTTCCCCTTGCCATTTGTCGTTTCTTAGCCTAATATGTGATTTTGTGGACAAATACTTTCTCATATCTTTGGTTTTTCGAGATCTGTCATTCTTGCTTTCATGTTTGAAAAGATTAGAGTTGTTTGACTTGGTACGGGTGGGGTTTGACTCTGTCAATATCCTTCAGAGGCTCCGTTTTGGTTGTGATGGAAGTTAAAGGGAAGGGAAGTGTAAATGTTCAAACCTAAGAAGGAATCATTTGTAATCCATACCCAAACAGTGCCTCTATGTGGATGTTGTCTTATTGTTTATGGTCTTGGTCTCCTCGATGTGGTGTTCAGATTTGCTTATTCCTTGGGAAATTCAGACGAATTTTCCTGGTTCCTCGTAATAGTCTTTTTTGCTTTGTTGTGTAGACGAACAATGCTCTGCTAGTAGCTTCCTTTGAACACTTAATTTATGGGTCAAGCCCACCCACCACATTATGTGTTTTAGTAGTTATAGCATTTGCTTCTCCATGTTTGCTTAGTCTGAAGATGGAATTGTATGTGCTTCTTCTTTTTGTTGTGGTTCATGATGTGTAGACGAACAATGCTCTGCTAGTAGCTTCCTTTGAACACTTAAACCATGGTTCAAGCCCACCCACCAGATTATGTGTTTTAGTAGTTATAGCATTTGCTTCTCCATGTTTGCTTAGTCTGAAGATGGTATTGTATGTGCTTCTTTTTGTTGTGGTTCATGATGTGTAGACGAACAATGCTCTGTTAGTAGCTTCCTGCTTCCTTTGAACACTTAATCCATGGGTCAAGCCCACCAACCACAGTATGTGTTTTAGTAATTATTGCATTTGCTTCTCCATGTTTGCTTAGTCTGAAGATGGTATTGTATGTGCTTCTTCTTTTTCGTTGTGATTCACGATATGTGCATTTTCATGCTTAGACTGAAGGAGTTTAGCATTTTCTTGTTCATAACAGATTCCACTTGTTCTCATGTAAAGTTGGTTTGTCTTGTCTGGATTATAGTGGCCATGGGAGTTCTTGATTAAAATATACATCAACAATCAATTATAAGATATGAATTTGTTCGAGGTATATTATGAATGTAACATTTGTTGTTATTTTTTTCTTCTTTTTCTTGTTAAGTACAAGTGTGTTAAAGGACCCAAGGATGCTGACCATTAAAAGCCTTTGTATGTACTTAATATGGAAAGTCAAATGAAGACATATATTGCCTATGGAATACAATTTATATTTCAATACACCTTATTTAAACTTTCAATCTCAAAGTGTTAAGGTTCAAAACTCTGAAATTCCAAATAATCTTAAATAATATTCTAACCAAATTTCATTTCTGTAATAGATGACCACACACACATTCTCATTCTTCTAAATAGGAAGGAAGAGATGGAACTAATTTCCTACCAATGGTTGGGTAAGAGAAATCCTGCTCTGAACCCATTTCCCTTGCCTCATTGGAGCAGTAATTGAATAATTCTGATTACCATTCCAAAATCAATGCGTTCAAGCTCCTCCTCCACCCCCCTCTAAAACAAATACATGGTTTCAGAAAAAGGATGGGGGTGCTGATGCCAAGCCCCATGGTGCATGTACAACAATGCATTTTCATGTTTTCATCTTAATGTTTTTATACAACAATGCATTTTCATGTTTTCATCTGAATTTTTTTATGTTCTATATTCTGTGTTAACTATCCTTCTGGTAGGAAATCTGACCTTAAGTCTTGAAATTCGAAACTAATGCATTGTTTTAAACTTTGAATGTCTGGACTGCACTTTCCTCTCCCATTTTGGAGGAACTGACCATCTTGTTGGAGTGTGTGATGCTGTAGCACTTGCCTGGTTGTACAAGTATGACCGGGTTTGGAAACCCAAACCCAGACGGAACCGACCCAACCTGGTTTTTGGTCTAATAAGGGCTGGTAGAAATTTAATTACTTTCTATGTCTTTTATTCATGTTTTGTAGAGAGAGAGGTTTTTGTTTTCTCTTTATATACTTGCATGTACCCAACAAGACAGATTTGAAAATATAGAAGTCTTTGGGTTGCTCAACATGGGGTGTGTGATTGTGATTCCCCCTCTCCCTTCCATACTTTGCCGAGAGTTGAGATCCAAAACACACACACACACACACAAATGAATAGAGAACTTGGTCTCTCTCACTTCCTTCCTTACCTTGTTCAGTTCCTTCTTTCCCCTCCTCTTACGCTATCACTCTCCAACCCACCTGTGTCGTCTGATACCCTAACGGCCTAACCTCCTCAACTACATACTCCCACCCCTCCCTTCGATTCTTGGAGCAACCCCTCCCATCTCCAGCGCCTCAACAACACCCTTGACCCCCTTATCTTCCTTTCTTCTCTCTCTGTGACATTGATCGAGCCCCCCCCCCCCATAGGGTTCCACCATCTAGAGAGAGAGAGATAACAAACTCATTCCTGGTTCTTCGAAGTCGTAGTCCTCCCTGGTCAGCTTCCTCGTATCGTAGCACCCCTCCATGTCGAAGTTGAATTTCTGCGCTGGTTCTATTTCCAAAGGTGGGAGACGATCCATCTCTCCTTCCCCCTAGTTATGACTGTATTAAAATGCTCTAAGGACCAATCTACCCCCTTCTTATTTATCCTTTTGTTTCTCCCTCCAACTTTACCCTTCCTCTTCAATTTAATTTCCATAAAACCCTTTAATTTTTAATATACCCAGTTTACCCTTTGGTCCTTCCTTCTCATATCTTCTCTTCTACTCATTTATTTTCTTTAGCCTACCTTAATAATCCTTCAAGATTCCACCTATTTACAATACTGTCATTTTGTTTATTAGCTTTAATTATTTATTGTTTTGCCACTACACTTTGATTTGAGTTTCTATTCTTTGTGTGTGCCCATGGTGATTCCGAATAGGTTTTCCGAACCCCGGGATCGCCACCAATTTGGAATTCTATCCATATCCTAATCATGGTGGCCAATAGTGAGATTCTCGAAGAGCTAAATTCCTATAAAGATGCAAGTAGGATGGAGATTGCCAACCTCATAGATCTTGTTGATGATACCCTCAACACAGTTGTCAGTTCTATCCAAACAATGATAGCATCCATGCAAGCTTCTATAGACTGACTGGTGGCTTCTGATAGCGGAATGAGTCCCATGCAATCTGGGGATTTTTCCAACTTCATTCGACAGGGTCCATCTCAAGTTACGCCACCACCGCCATATGGAGTTGGTCGATATGATGATCCTCTTTATGGAGCTGAAAGAGGAGCAAAGCTGGATGCCCTCGATTTTTATGGTGATAACAGCCCAATACCTTTTTTTGTTGGATCTGAAAGAGGAGCAAAGATGGCTGGGTTCACAGTTTGGAGATCTTTTTCGTATTGTACAGGTTGATTGAGGCCAAAAAGATCTTATTTGCAGAGACTAAGCTAAAAGGCACGACTCGAATCTGGTGGATCAAGTACCAACAATAGAATTGTACTCGAGGCATTGGGTTAGTCACTACTTGGGCTGATATGAGTGTAGCTATGAACCGGAGATCCTTGCCTACCGACTATAAGCAGTGCATGCATTTCACGTTGCACAGTTGAGATTGGAAACCGTGTTAGTTGATGAGTATGTCGCCAGGTTTTTCTATTAGCTACTTGATCTGATTTTGAGTGGGACGAAGAGGTATTGGTGGCACAATTTCGCAATGGTTTACACCCTCAGATCAATGTTGCAATAGTATCTAGTAGGCTGCCTATGATGGAGGATGTTGTACAGGTGGCATATTAGGTAGAAGAAAGTCTAAAGCGACCATACACTCGATGTACTTTTTCAAATACTTTTCCTAGGAGTGATAGTTCTAGTCAGCAAGTCTTCTCCCCAGGAAAAGTCATTAGGCAAACCACAAGCGAGTGGTTCATCTATGGCATCTTCATGACCTAACTGGCCATATTTTCCACCTCGGCGTGGTTCCGAGTTTAGAGTCTAGTTTGGAGTCTTTATTTTTCTCTTTATATACTTGCTTGTACCCAACGAAAGAGACATATTTGAAAATAGAGAAGTGTTTGGGTTGCTCAACGTGGGTGTGTGATTATGTGATTCCACCTCTCCCCTGCAACTCTGAGTTAGCTTTCCGTTTCTGATGTAAATTGGCTGTCTAAAAACAGCCACAGGTGTAGGGATTCTTCCCTACACCAGCATGAGTAGCCATTGGGTAGGTGTAGGGGAATCCCTACACCGACAGTTAAAATTGTGGGCTTTTAGTTTGTTATTATATTTAGTCAAGTCTTTATTTGAATTGTAATTCTAATTGGGATTCCTAGTGCAAGTTTGAATCCTAGTTAGAAGTCCTAGTTAGTATTCCTTGTTCAATTATGAGTCCTAGCTAAGTTAGTCATAGTTAGAGTCTGAATTCTGTCCAGTCTTAAGGCTATATATATGTAAGAGCTCTTGAGAGCCTCCCACGATTTAATGAATAAGAATTTTGCTTTGCAAATTGGTACTGTCCTGAGATAGGCTGTGAGGGTGAGATACCCAGGCTGAGATAGCCTTCACTGCCTCTCTCTCCATCGATCTGCATTCAAGTATTCAAGCTACTTCAATTCTACCATAGTCGATAGTTGAAGATTTAATTAAGTTGCTGTTATCTGCTTCAAGCTCAAGGATCCCCAAACTAACAAGTAAGTTCACATCCCCATCCCCAAACCCTTCTTTTTCTAACCCTCTAAAACCTAACCTTAACATTCCCCATATCCGAACTCCATTCCCATACCCTAAAACCTGTCCAGCCCAATTCCCTCATCAAAACCCAACCTTTCCAGGTTCGATCATTCCCCTACACCATAAGGTAGACTCGATCCTGGTTCCAACCCTAGGTGATCACTATAAACCCTAGATTCTCCCACATCTCATTTTCCCAAAACCCAGAAACCCAAACCCTAATCTAATAATCACTTTTGTTTACCTACCCAACTTCCATAAAACATCTCAGGACCTTCATTGGAAGACTTCCCTTTGCCAATCTAATCTAACCTTACATTCAAACCCTAGATCCCATCTAACCCTAATACTAATTTCAGAATTTTACCTACTTTAACTTAGCCCGATCCCCATAACCCTTAGCAGATCCCGGTTATTGGTTCTAGTTGGTCTCCTACCAATCTAGAATTACATTAGTTTCTCTCACCGGCCCTCCACCAGTGTGTACAACTCTCTATCCTCCTTTTTACATCGTTTGTAATTTCCCATCCTTAATATTCCCCTTGTGTTGTGCCTTCACAGTTAATGCAGTGAGAAATTGATTGCTGGCATTCTTTGGCAAACTTGTCTTGAGAATAAGGATGCTTCTTTAACCCCTTTCTTATATGCAATGTGTATTACTTTTTCATTGGATTCTATAACAATATGTTCTACTTTAAAAGTGAAATTAACTTTGCCGATGAATATTTCAGGTTGAGCTTGTCAGGTAAAATTAAGTTGGCTTCTTTGCCTTGTTATTTTTTCCCCTCCCCCCCTCTTTTTACTGATATTGAGAAGAAATATTTGATTCATGAAAGAGTAATGTTATATGTTAATTATCAACCTTCTTCTCATTGATGGGGGTTCTCTTTAATACATTCCACCCATCAGCTGCTTTCTCTGTTCTCATCGTTGGACCACAGACCCTTCATGATTGAGTTAAGAGTTTAAGTAGTGAATCATTATCATTTTCCCCCATTCTTTTTGTCATTAAAATATGAAGGCTTTGATCAAGATGTTAGCTAAGGCACTGTAAGGTTGAATGCTTGAAGTCTTTTAAAACTCTCCAAATTGCCCATGAATTACCCACCTAAATTTGATCTGGATGTTTGAAGTGGTTTCCAATATGAGATTTGGCTTTGCCAAGAGTTTGCTCTTCAGGTGGGGAAGGTTTTAACTACAGCAAGTTTGGCTTGGCTTCTTGCACCCTTCGCTATTCATGTCCTTGTCTTTATTGCTTGGAAGTTTGATATTTATAGACTTCCTTTTGTAAGGTTGGGAAATTTTCTCGAAGTATCATTTGATCGCACTCTTTTTATTTTGCCCATCTTTATTGAAAGCCAAAAAAGACTGCTGTGATTTTTTGAAGATCGACAACATTGATGAACATTGCCCTTCTCGAGTGTTCAACTGATACGGAAATGGATGGGAGAGGAGTGAGCAAGTGGAATATTGGATTGCAAATGGTTGGGAAAGCAACCTAGTTGTCTTGTTTACAGCGAATAAGTATTGAAGAGGTTTATGAAGCATAGGTACTCCCAGGAGTGAATTTGGTCAGGGATAATATTGGGATTTACCATGTCTCCTTGAAGGGTAGATTTCTGGGCACATATAGGTTGCTTCTTGAATGACAACGCTAAGTAAATTAAGGGGAAGTGTTCTCTGTCCCGGAAACCTGGCTCCTATGCCTGTGTGAGATCCAATCAGCCCCCCCCACCTTTGGTTCAATCGATAGGGGTTTGTGAGGTCATTTTATAGGGGAGGAGGAGAAAGACTTGCACAAGTGTGGCTGGAATTTTTCATTCTACTTTTAATTTTCTTAATATTTTAATATTATTATGGCCAATAATGGTCTGAACTGATCTGGCTAATAATGGCCAACCCGAGCCAATATTACAAAACCTGCCGATCCATCGAAATCCAATTTATGGGTATTTTTTACCGATACTGACTAATTTTTATCGATCCGGATCGGTATCAGTCCTGACCGATCCCGAGACCGATCCAGGGATTAGGAACCGTGGACACAAAGGTGCAGGCGTGGGAGCCACATTTCCAGACAAGAAACTTTCTTCCATACATTAAATGTTGGAAAACTAGTGGAGATTCCTGATTGTGGTATTGTCTTGAATGTGATTCTGTTCTTTAGCTTGCCAACCTTCTACTAGATCTCTCTAATCATACTTTTTTTTGAGGTTGCAGCTCCTAATTTTTCCACTTCTCTTGAAATATTTAAGCATTTACTACAATCCTGGATTCTGGCTTTTGCAATGAAAATATCAATGCTACACACTTTTTGGTGTTTTTTATGTTAAAATTAGTGGAGTAATGACTGATATGTATGTCTTCAATTCAATTGTTTTATTATATCAAGTCTTCACTTGAATTTTTATTTAAGAAATTTCTATCATTTTGTGTTTTCACTGTAGTGGGCCATGTGTATCATACTTGCTCCGCAAACGAGCTCTTTACAATGATATGTCAAGGTAATCAATGTTTTACCTTCTTTAAAGTTTAATTTCAATAAGAACTGTAGTGATCACATTGCATGAAACCTGCAAACTTGTTTTCTGTAGATATATTTGCTGTGCTGGTTATGTGCCATGTAGTGGTAAGTGTGGAGAAAGCAAGTGCCCCGAATTTTGCCTCGCAACTGAGGTATAACATTTAATTGATTTCAGACTTGGTTTTTCTTTTTCTATGTTTTGTATCCACCTCTCTTCTTTTTCCCGACTACTTTATGGATGTACATGTGGTAATATGTTTTTTGTTTATCTTTGCACATCTTTGTTTTTTTTGTTCAGGTCTTCTGCTGCTTTGGAAATTCAGTTGCATCAACACGTTTCCTGTTGCAAGATGAGTTCAACATACAAACAACACAATGCGACAACTGCATTATTGTACTCTCTCTCTCTCTCTCTCGTGCTTGCTCTGTGCTTGGACATATTTTTGCATGTGTTGAACTCATTACACTTTGTTACGATAGGGTTTCATGTTCTGCCTCTCACAAATCGCATGCATATTTTCCATCATTGCGATGATTGTTGGAAGTAGTGAACTCCAAGAAGCTTCTCAGATTTTAAACTGTTTGTCTGATTTTGTTTATTGCACGTAAGTCCATTCTGCCCTTTTCTTTACACATGCCAGTGCTGATGGTAATAGGATTTCTTATTGATTTGATTGATTGGTATTGTTTCTCCAGGGTTTGTGCGTGTATGCAGGTATGTGCAGAATCAAGCCACTCAAGCCAATTATCTAGTAATTCACTTGTCGTAGTTTTTCTCTTTTTATTGACTTTACTGATGTCATTTCTGAGTATTGCAGACACAGCATAAGGTTGAAATGGATAAAAGAGATGGGAAGTTTGGACCACAACCAGTGATGGCTGTGCCTCCGTTTCAGCAGATGTCGCGTATAGATCAGCCAATTCCTCCTCCAGTCGGTTATCCACCTCAGCCAATGTACGGGCAGCCCTATGGGTATCCGCCTCCTCCACAGGGGCAAGGTTACCCTCCTGCTGGTTATCCACCTCAAGGTTATCCCAAGTGATCTCGATTATGATGCAAATAGGGACATAAACTAGTAAAATCATTCATGAACCTCTGACATGGGGTTTATATATTTTGCTTTGGGAGATCTCTAGAGTGAGTTTATTGATCTATTTTTCTAGGAAGAATGGGTTTTATGGGTACAGATGATCCATACATATGCCTGTTTGTGTAGATAAACATATTTTAGTCGACTGAACATTTTAGCTTTTACTTGTGAAATTATGTTGACAGTTTCTTTGTGGATGATTTTAGTTTGTAATAATAAACTTCGGTTTTGTTTGAAAGCATATGGTTGACTTAGTTCTTTTTTCATTTCCCCCAACCCTCTTGTATGGTTGGCTGCATTATTTTGAAGGACTGGATGATCGAATCTTGGTTGGACTGTTCAGACCAGGCTGAAAATGACTGACGGTAAACAATCAGATCTTTATCCTCTCAGGTTCCCTGCTTGGTACAGTTCGTCTGGTTTCTCTCATAGGGGGTGTGGAAATGACAACCTGATACCCTGTCTTGATACCCTGTCTGAACACATTGATTGCCCCACCCCCCACCCCCCTCTTATTAGAGGCACTAGGGAACTGTACATGGCAGAGAACCTGGGAGGATAATTTTCCTCGGATCTATTACTGAGGAGAACCAACCTCTGGCCCTCCAGGATGTAGGACCTGTTCTGTTTTTATCTAAAACGAAGGACGAAAGTTGAAAAAGGTCTAACGTTGTTTTTCCACTCCTCTGAGCATAATTAGGTCTTCAGGTGTGTTTGGTTGGTAAGGGAAAAAAATAAAAAAAAAGTAGAGATAAATTAATACATCAATGATTTTATAATTGCTTGTCTTTTTATTATTTTTTTTCTTTTATTTTCATTTCTAGCCAACCAAAAATATTGTCAACCATTTTTTACCTGTCTGTAGAAATTTTCTTCTGTTTTTTTAAATCGAAGGATGAAAGTTGAAATGTGCCTCACATTATTTTTTCTATCTTTCTATTATTATAATTAAGCTACATGGTGTGTTTAATTGGTAAGAAAAAAATTAGACAATAACAGAGAAAAATACCCACAAACTTATCATTGGTTTCATTATAACTTTTGTCTTATTATGTTTTTGTTTTTTTCTATCCATTTCAAAACAACTAAACATCATTTTCTTCGTACTTGCAATAAATAATATTCAGTCCCTCCCTCTTCTCACCCTCCATTTTCTACATTAGATTTTTCAGTTGGAAAGACAATAAGCTAAAATTACACCCAACACCTTACAGATTCTGGTATTTGGATTCTCCTCTTACACATTAATGCTAAATTCTAATAAAGGCAATTCAATCCTCGGAACATTCAGTCGTTTAGAAAGGTTAAACAAAGCAAGCAAATGACAAATCCGGATGGGTTTTTTATTATTATAATTTTTTTAATTTTGAGTGTATAATCTGATCTCTCAGTGGTACCCCATAGCTCCAGCAGGCCGTCACTGTAAGCGTTCCAACCTCTTTTAAGAACCCCTGAACTTGAAAAGTGAAGAAGGTAGGCTTCATTTTAATCTTCCCGTTTGCAATATTTAATTTTTTGTGTGACACATGATTCAAGTAATCCGGAGCAGATTGGTTGAATCTGGGCGATTTTGAAACAATTGATTCTTTAGCTTTTTATAGGGGTTCAGAATCCATTCCAGTTTAACTGACAAAGTTAAAATTTACATTCGAGATAAATGCAGCGAAAATGGACTCCATGGTCATTTTTAACACTTTCCTCTTTTATTACATCCATTGCTTCTACATTGGAAATTCTCTTTCATGAGCAGTAAGAACAGGAAATGCAAGAATTGAAGCACTTTTTTAGGTGCAAACAAGTCTGGTTTTGTAAACTTGGACAGGTCCAAGAGCTTAATCTTTACCACTTCCCCCCCCCCCCCCTTCCATTTCTGCATGTTAGTATGGTTTACAGATTCTTTGCAGTTTTAACTTTTAAAATTGGAATGTATCTGAATATAACTGAGCATAAAATAATGGATCACACCATGAAACTTTACATAATCTCCTTTTATTTCTGAGTCTTCTGATGAAACAATTCTGGAATTAAAATATCTTGCTGTACCTTCGTTTTACTTCTACTCATTTTTTATAAGAAAGAAAAATGGAGCTTAGGAATGAAATGTTGTTCTTCATATATAGTTGACACTTACAGAGCTTCTCCTATCATTGATCAATAATCATCATGAAGCAGATGATTATGGTGATCAATAATCATGACATTAGGTTTCTCAGACGATTAGTGTTCTAAGAATGTACGAATTTTTTAATCCTAATCCTACTAGTTATCAGTGATTAGATGGATGTTTATGGTTCTTTCCTCAAATGTGCAGAGAATTCCTTGTCCAAGAATATCTATCATGGCTGTTTGTTATACTATAAGTTTCTAATCTACAATCACCAGGAGACCTTGGCAGTTTGAAGTAGCAGGAGCTTTGTTTTTATTAGGGATAGAAGTTAGAACCTATATGTACTGCTGTGATTCTGATTCTGACATGTCTTTTTGTCCTAGGTAAATACATTGATCAAAACTATTTGTCCTCTTTGCTACCTTTTCTACATAATCAATTTGTCACTATCATCCCCTCAACATTGATCATTAAAGCTCTTGAGATTAGACCTGTTCTTGGTTTCAGCTTCTACTTTGCTGTCTTATTTTAGTTGCTTCACGAATTAATGATTAAATAAACAAAATTTGCCTCCAGAAAATCAGAAGAAAGAACACATTTGAATTGGATGAGGTACTCAATTTGAAATATCCTTATAGTTCTGAGCCACAAAAATCTCATTTATCATTCCCAGTAGCATCAAAGTTCTGAATAAAAAAATGTAATTTTTACTATATAATCTCCAAAACCAAACAAAATGACAGTATGATAAAATACAAGAAAACTGACGTACCTAGCAAACACAAACTTCTAGAGATTCTAAACGTTGAATATTACAATCTAAATGTGTGCATTGTCATTGAGAAATGCCTCTGAAACAGATGAATCATCTTCATCATCATCGAAGACGTTATGTGTCTGAATTTGAGACAACTCTTGAAACTTTGGACCCTCCCCTCCTCTCTTCTTGGAGAATCTCTTAGCATAAATAGAAACAATAGAAACTGCTGCTATGGTACATGAAATGACCAATGAAACTGCAAGCCACTGAACAAGAATGACAAGTGCTCCAGTAAGAGAACAGGTGCTAATTTAACACGAAGCTGGAATTAAAAAAAAATGAAATAGTGAAATAAAGATTAAATATGGAAAATATGTCTGATATGGATTCCCTCACCCAGTTGACATTTATCGTTTGAATTACAGATTAGGATAATAACCAGTGCGTAATTTAGTTAGATGGTAGATTGACAATTGTCCTAACATATGTAAGCAGCTCCTCGTCTCTCAATAGTTTCTGCTCAGGAAAGCTGTCTAGGTAAAATTTCCTTGAAATCTTGTATTTATAAGTAAGGGTAGGTAAAGTTTCACTTATCAAGTAGCAGTTAGGAGTTAGGACCAGGCTTGGTACCATGATTGAATGTCTTAGCTTTTGAGTGTTCTTGAGATTTTCTCTTGCCATGAAGGAATTGTCTGGGATGTCAGTAAGGTGCTAGTACATTGCAATGTGTGGTCAAATTATGGTCTCTCACAAAGACACTCACAAGCAAACACTGACAAACAAACAAGAGCTGCATAAATAAAATGAGAACTATTACAGATAGTGGAAAAGAAAAAGAAATATTTGCAAAGGTGATTGGGTAGATGTATTTCCAAATTATCCATCAGAGTAACTTGGACTTGATTCCTTATTGTAGTGTCCAAAAAACACCATGCATACCTATGAGGCATTATTTTAACTTCTTTCTCTTATACTTCTTGCTTTTAGGAAAATATCCTATATGATTTGCATAAATCCTACATTCCCAATGTCCCTTCAAGTTCTATAACTTGCACAAAATTTAATCAGAATATTCCCCAATGTTTAATTTCTAACTCTTAGGGGGAAAAAAAGTTTTGCATCATTTTTTTTTTTTTGGGGGGGGGGGGGGGGTGTGGTTGGTGAGGCTCACACCCAATGAATCTAGCAAAACCAAACAAATTGGAGAGTGATGATTCATGCACACCTTTGTATTATTTTTACCATCTGCATGTGTCAACACTTTAGTGGTTGAATTTGTGGTCGGTTCTGCAGCAGATGATAATGTACAGTAAGAAAAGAACAGAATAAAAGGTCAAAGGGGGGAGGGGGTGCACAAGAAAAGACTAACACATGCATGTTTACATATTATTGAAAAACATACAGAAAATCAGAAATTTCTAAGATTCATTTCTTTCTAAGCAACTTTATGTATATAGCTAGGAGCAACAAGGAAGACCTGAGCTGTAAACTGCCCGGGGCTTGAAAGATAAACACAGTTATATACTGAAATGGGTGCAAAACAAATTATGGTATCAGAACCTAATGTCCATACAGAAAACCTTCCAGGGTCTAGCATAGCTTCTGTATTCTCAACTCACTGAGGTATATCTCAGCTACATTGGAAACTTACAAGAATGCATTACACCATTTTCCAGGATCCATGCTAAACATTGACCTTGACTTTCACAAAGTCACAGGAAATGAAAAGAAAATAAGACTTGTAGACTTGGTACTCACACTTCCAGAGGTTGATTTCCAAGTGACAGTATTTAAAACCATGTACATAGTTGTTGATGGAAAATGAAGCCTACAACTAGAGTAGCTATAATACCATTTTGAAATGAAAACCAAGGGCCAAACAAAATGAATCACGAATATAAAACAAGGAGCACTTTCAAATTAATCAATATCCAGAATCCCCATTGTCTTGTAAAAACTACATAGAGCATCTGGAATTTGGAACAGGAAGAAGAGAGCAGTTTTCAATGTCTAATTAATGATATGGGAAATCTAGACTGGGAACAGAGGAAATGAAAATGAAGACCATAAGTTCAATCGACCCCTCATTCTCCCAAAATTTCTCATCATTTTGAGCCAATATTCATAAAAAGAAATTGGTTTTACTGCCAGACAAAGACAGCACAAGGGGGTGAACCTTTGAAGATTCATTTATTAACTCGAAAGTACTATTAGATCAGTTCATAGAACCTATAAAACAGTCCAAACAGAGCAAAAACACATTTTAACAAAATTATGAATGTTGTGGATTGGGAAGGAGAAAGATAATCGGAAAAAAAAGAAAGAAGAAAAGACCTGTATCAGTTCTGGTAGGTAACGAGCAGTCAACGCTGCCTCTCCAATCTGGTGGACACTCGCACACATCATCTTCAACTAAGCACTCTGCTTCATGAAAACAGAAAAGTCGACCACAGGGAGCCCCAACGTGCTCGCAGTGTATACCAGAGTATCCTGGAAGACACTTACAGGTGTAATTCTCGCCATGAACAATCTCATCGCAGGTCGCCCCGTGTTCACACCAGGACGAATTAGTCCCATCACACATGATCTGCTCCTCATTGCAAAACCTCCCCCTGGATCGAACGAAAAAAGAAACCATACCCAATTAAATTTGAAGAAAAAAAAACCGAAACAATCTGAAATCTATCCTTTTTTTAACCACTAAAAATCATAGGGAGACATTCGTACCCAAGAAATGATCTATCGCCTTCAAGTATGGTAGAAGGATCTGGGAGATTACAAAAGCAAGCGCCTGTGTCGCTGCAGTTTCCAGTTTTGCATCGATTGTCAGCACAGGGTAGAGCAGATGCATTGAAGGATACCAACAGAAGCAGCGAGAGGAGAAATAACTCTTTCCGCCCTAATTTAGATTTCCTTCCTTTTCCAAAAATGTACATTTCAGCAACCAGACCAAAGCACAGAAACAAAGAGAGAGAGAGAGAGAGAGTTGATTTGATTGTGTTCTTCACATTTTGATTTCTCTGCAACTATTCAGTGGATCTAAACGTTAAATCTTGGGGTTTAAGCAAATGGTCAACTACGAACTACGAACTACGAAGGAGTAGTAAACTAGTAATGTAGTCAATGGTGAGTGAGAGAGAGAGACAAAGATGATGACGTGTCCCTGAAGATATTGAAGCTAAAAAGTCAACGTGAGAGGTGGGGTCGGCACTTGGAATACCGTGTGTCCAGATCCTCTCCAATGGCATTTAAGAGAATCAGCGCTATAAGAACCGGATTGAGCTCCTCTCCAGGGAACCCAGCACGCTCAGGGAGCATCCAACCGTTGGATTATGATGCACACATCCCTAAATATGTATCAAAATGTATGGGGGTACAGCCCAACCTTTGGATGCCCCCCTGTGCACTCCTTAGGTGTTGAGCTCCCTAGAGAAGAGTCGGATCCATAAGAACCTCATTTCTTCTCCTTCAGGTACTTAAAGGATATAGTGGAAACTAGGGAGATTTGATGGTGCTTTTTGTCATTTTACATTGTATAGATAAAATCATTTAGGGCAGTTTCTGGACAAGGATTGGCTGGAATCGGGATCCGCTTTTGTCGATTCGAGCCATTTTTTTAATTCAATTTTTTATCGGTCGAATTGGTATTCAATTTGATTCGGATCAGAATCAGCAACGACTGATTCTATGACGACCAATCCCGATTACTTAGAACCTTGGCTACGAGCTGAACACAAAGCAATGTACCAGCCAATCTTTTGATTAATCTGTTTATTTGTTCTAATGGAATTTTCTGTCTGGGAGTGTAGATACTGCCCATAGATACTGCCCTTTTGAAATAGAATCATTCTCAGGGACGGAGAGATCATTTCAGAGGAGGAGAGATAGAGATAGAGATAGAGATAGAGATAGACACAGGGGTGAGAGAACAATAAGACAAAATCCTATCTCTTATCCATTTTATACATAAATCTAGGGTTATGAAATGACAGCATCTACAGTGTTGAGAATTCCCTTAATAAACAACAATAACAATCTCACCTGATTCCTATAAAACAACAATGGAAACTTCAAAGAAACCACCAAACCAAACACCAATCCAGAGTCTCCAGATTATGAGTGAAGTTAGATCATCACTCTCACCTAACTTTCAATTCAACTAATCAAGTAGTTAGATACTTACAAACTTCTCCTTAAATAAATCAAGAAATTAAAGAAGGGAAAGGGTAGAGAGTGGTGGAAATGGGGAGAGGGTTTGCTGAACAAGTGGGGTAGCCTACACCTTCTCATATTATTTTTTAGGAGAAAGAACACTACTTGGTCGTGTGTGATGCGTAGCCCACATCCAGACAAGCACTATAATAATTAATGTGAGAAAACGTAGTATATGCTGATTGCTTAGAGACATATTTACTGTATAAAAGAATCCTTGTGAATTTTTAGGACAATCCTAGCCAGTTCCACTATTTTTGGGCCAGGACCATAATTAAGCTGATTAATTAATTGGTCATATACATTTGAATTAAGAAAAATTGCTAATCAATCTGGTCAGTTCCAATGTCATCTATGATGAAATTAGACAAAAATCAATGAACCATAAAATCCATGTACTCAATGGCCTATTTTAATATGTCTATATTTTGTCAAAAAGAATGAATAACCTAATTAACCACCCAAACACAGGATTGTAAAATTACCACCTTGCCTCTAATGAAATCAAAATTTGCATCTATATTGATACTCTTACGTGCACTCTCATTGATCCCCTTGCTAGCGCAGACAGCTACGATCTCTTGCTAATTTTCGATTGTTAAACTATGGAAGGATATGCTGACCATTTCAACTGTTTGATAAACATGGGTAATGGATTATCCATTTTTATCAAATTTTAAATATAACCTCAATCTTTAACACACTCCCCCCCCCCCCCCCCCCAAAAAAAAAAAGAAAAGAAAGAAGAGTCTAACATCAAACATATGGGCTCACTATATTTGACTGAAATTGACTTATAGATTGTGTGTCATATGGTTTTTGTTTTTTTTTTTGGTGGCATTGAAGAGGGTTATAATGGAAACCAAAATTTTTTGTTAAACGTTTGCAGCAAGTGTCACATAGTTTTGACCAATTTGGATATTTTGCATTCTTATTTGAATAATGAAGATAGTTTTCTAAATAAAAACACATTTTTAGCAAGGATAAAGTTTTCCCACACCCACCGATTAAAGGAGAATCCCTTGATCAATAGATGTGGAGGGTGTTGAGAGGATATCGTGCAAGAGTAGAGAGGCATTATCGAGCTCGTCCAATAGGGGGGTTAGACATTAATGACCCTAGGATAATGGATTAATGGCTGACCTCACCTTATGGGGAAGGAAAACTTCCCCCTTAACGTCCCCCTTTTAGCAATTAGTTTATTTTTCTCTTATAAAAAAGTTGACTTTTCTACCATATTTCAAGTTTTATAAGATTTCACATCATTTTTTTTCTTGATAAATTCACATTATTCACATGATTATGACATGAGTAGTTAATGATGTGAATATACTTACAATGACATTAGTTAATGATGTGAACATGCTTTCAAAACTTAAGCAACGTGTTAATTATCTGAGCTGTCAAGGGCTTCCATTTTTTCTTTTTTTGATAATAAAATGATTTATTGAGAGTTAACTTGTGAGTAATGTAAGACATCCTGAATACAAAGCTCATGGAGCCAAAGAGTGGAATTTGATCATTCTGTTATACATGAGATTGATAGGTCTTTTTGATTAAGTTATCAACAATACCATTGCTGGTCAAGGACTTCCATTGACTAACCCCACAAGAAAAACAATAATAATTAACTAAGGGAGAAAGAATGCCATCTGATCATGCTAGACACGCAACCCTTGCGCCCTAACACAAGGGCATGCGAAATGACTGCTGCACCCCTGATCATTTCTGGGGTTCCAAGGGGATGTGGCGGTCCTTTTGCACGCCCTTGTGTCATGACACAGGGACAGCATGCACTGTGCAACCAAGTGGTATTCTCTTTCTCATTAACTAATTATAGATTTAAAAATAAGAAGGTTGAAGTATTTCATCACCCAAGGTCAATGAGAGAATATCTTCTTTCATAGTGATTTAATATAATGATTGGATGCCCTATAAGAATGAATATTATCATTAACGGTCTCTCTCTCACTCTCTCTCTCTTTTTGTCAACAATTACGTCTCAATTATTATTATTTTTTTTGTCTAATCAAAAGAGTGTCCCATAAGTGAAAAGATTCTCTCTTCACCATAGATGAATGAAAACTCTATCCAGTAAGAATGATGAAAATCGAAAATAATTGATCTTTGAATTAAACCATGGTAATTGGATTTATTTTTTCTTTTTAGTTGTAGAACGAAGTGGACCAATCACATTAAAGACTCGGCTAATAACTAGTGACTCACAAATGCAATGCTCTTAGCATCGCTTGCTTGGAATCGATGACCAGAAGTTTGGACCTACTAACCTGAATCGGATAAACTGTAATTTGATGTAATTAGGAGTTTGAAGAAGATAGACCATGAAAAATTCATTATAGTTTCATATTCTAGATTGCTTTCTAAAGTAAAAGACTCCTTAGATCTTATGATAATGAAAAAATTCACAAAGTTAATACTAGAACTATCTCATTAGGAACCATTAAAGTTCTTTTACTTTTTCAACAATACCCAAAATCATATAGGAATCGGTACCGCCCTATCCCGTTAATAATTAGAATAAAAAATTAGGTTTGATCCGATGAATCTAGGATTGACACCTTTGGTATCGGCATGGACAAGTCCCAAATACCCGGCAACCATAGTCACACTTAGCCAGCAAGATCCAATTTATTGAATCAAAAATTCCAAAAAAAATCTTAAAACTTATTTTTCCAATTCCAATTTTAAGGTTTCGATCGATTCTGATTCTTACTTCTTTCAGATTTTTATGGACCGAAGATAATGGATCTGATTGACCGGTCGGCATGGGTCTTTCAATTTTTTTTCCTGTGAGGGTGGGATTGGCTTTGTTTGGAACGATAGCAGGGCAAACGGGAAAGGAAGAAGAACCAAAGAATTGAAGAAAGAGAGACAAGATCATAATTGCTTCACAAGACGAAAGCAAGGACTGAAAAACGCTAAATCCCCTGTATCACATGCCGCTTTAATTTCAAGGTCAGAACCCAAGATGAGCAAAGCACGAAACGAAAGGGAAAGGGCAAAGATGAAAAGAATTCTATAGGTACCAGACCAAATTTCATTTATAGAAGACAAGATCCGATTAAACCTGTTAAATGACTTCCCCAAATCCCAATGTTCAGAAATCCTTACTCAACCGACCATTCTGATCCGGAATTTCGGACTTCTGTGCCTCTTCTGCTCACCAATCCCTGGCTCTTCCATGGATGAAGGATCTGCTAATACGCTTTCGATTTTAGACTTTAGATCTTCGAAAACCCAACTCGGTCATTGTTAAAAGAAAGACCGCCGGAATCCGGCCAAAACTGGGAAAAATTTAGCCCTTTTGTCTAGTCTATCAAAGAGAGAATGAAATGAATTAATAGAACAATTTTTAAGATAACTAAATTTCTGAGAAGAAAGAGTATACAAAAACCAAATCTTTCTCCGATATTGCCCCATTTTATGTACATTTTAAGTCTCCCCCCCAGTCCCCAACCTTCTTCTTCAAAATGAAAAAAACAAAAGCTAAAAACCCGAAACTGAAGAGTACTCGCTGTAGAAATCAGGGATACCGGAAGCAGCCCAGAGGCGCTCGTTGAACGCTTCCTGCACCTCGTCAGAAATGAATGGGGTTCTACAGAGTGGACAAGTTTTCTGATCATGATCCATCCAACGGTCCAGGCAGCTCCGGTGAAAGATGTGTCGGCAGTTCGTCAAACGTCTGATCTCTTCACGGCCCTCGAACTCATAGAGACAGACAGCACAGCTGTCCGGCGTTTCGCCCTCGCCGGCGGTGATCAAGTCCTCGAACTTCACTACAGGTAGGATTTCTCTGATCAGAACCGCAGATACAGAGTGAAATTCAGGTAGATGGGTAGGACGGTCAGGCCAAGCAATGTCGGAATCGAGAAAATCTCCAAGACCCACTAATCGAAACAGCCAGCATATGAGTTTTCTAATGAATCCCAGGATGGAAAGTGTGTGAACAAGTAGCTTTGGAAGGAAGAGTTCTGTGTAACCCACTGGGAAACCCATGGTGAAAGACCCTGAATGTTGCAGAGAGGAATCACGAGAGAGAGGGAAAGATGCAAAGCCGAGCTTTGGTTCTTTACCTGTTCCTCTTTGGGTATTTAACTACAACACCCAACTCATCATCTGAACAAAGTCTGACCAATGTCTCCATGAAAGACAAAACATGAACAGAGAAAAAGACTGGAAGAGAGAGAGAGAGAGAGAGGCTGGACTTCTGAGATGCCCCTACTCTTTTGAGAGAATGACGGCGAAGGCAACGTAAGCGTAACGAAGCTCCGGCTTTCCCTTTGATTAAAATGACAAAACTGCCCCCTACAATTAAAGGATTAATTGATGGTTGTAATTGTAATTTACATACGTAAAATTAGATGAAGAGGTTCCCCTACTATATATATAAAAGAGGAAGCCTTCAACTCTAACGTGTTACATATGTCACACGTATGATGGATATTTAAGGCCTCAAATTCATGACCCGGGTGTGGCTCTCTCCAGTCATTGGAGAGGACTAATAAGACAAAACAGGTACAGGCCCACAGTCCTCCAGTGAGGTCACTCTCCTGTCCTCCCACCCCCACAAGCTTTCTTGCTCTTAACCTCTCTGCCTCGTCCAACCAGTCCTCTCCAATCACTGAAGAGGATATGGAACCAACATGAATAAAACTGATAGAATGGTCCCGGCTCTACGTTTGGAACTGTAAACCCACTACTAGTGCATCTCTCACTTTTCAAATTTTATGATATTTCTCCAAATACTATGCCACTGATTGGGAGATGTTTATTTGGGAGATGTTTATTTTGTCTTCCTCCACATCCATCCATAGATTTAAGAATCGGAATGGGATATGTCGAATTTATCAATTTAGGTTGTGTTTGGTATGTATTCTTGATCTATTTCGCATTCTCAGACGATAAAAGCAACTATTTTTATCATTCGAGAATGCAAAATCAACCTAGAATACATACCAAATGCAACCTTATAGTCGAATCCAATTTTGATTGATCTGGATCCTAATGATTCCGCTCTTTACAACCTTGCTTCAAGAACCATAAACTTATTTGTTTTTTTTTAATCATCCAAAAAGATTTTTTTGAGAAATATTTTAGTTTACTGACACTAAAAACTCTCTCTTTTAATTTCATCTAAAAAGAAATATAATTTTCACCCATAACATGAGAAATAATGGCGATCAAATTTGTTAAGAAAAACAACGCCCAGAATGGTGATTTGCAGAAGAAAAACAACATAGAGAAAGCACACATACAATGCACAATACAGAGATTTACGTGATTCACCCCCAAGGTGAGAAGCTACATCCACGGCCGAGCAATAGAACAAATTTCACTATTTTTCTGGAAATATTATAAGCCCTCTTGACCCCATCTTAAAGAGATAATAACATTATATAAGGAAACCCTAAACCTAGAAAGTACAAAAGTGCCCCTGATCCAAAATTGCCAAAAACACAGAACTAGACCAAAACATAACATATGACTCAAAAGTACTCATTTCGAAGATCTCGACGAGCCCAACATAACTCCCAGCCTTAGGCGAGGATGTTCGCCATTTTCATCATTCTGAGGTCGTTTCGATGCCAAAAAAGCCCTCCGAAGATATCAATCATACATTCGGACCAAAATCAAGCTTCACCACCAACAAGATTATGGGATTTCCTTCTCACACGGCAGAGGAAAATTGTTCATTATTTATCATCATATGTGACTTTTCGTTGTTGATGGCAGCCATCTAAACTGTTAAAGAGTTAAATCACATCTGAAGTATGAAACTTTGCTATCTTTCTTTTCTTGATTCTTTTCTTTCTTTACTATTGCTCAATAACTACATCATGAAACAAAAGACAGAAATCTAACTATACATTGATAGGTACTACTAACTACTTGTCTCCATTGAATACAAACTCTTCCTCACACTTAAAAAAGGACCGATGCTTATATCGATGGTACATTAGGTTTTAGAAAGATGCTAACCTCATATTTTTATAGCTCAAATTTTAGAGGGTTTTTGGTGTCTAGGATCCCATGTGACATGTTTCAATAGGATTGCAATTGACCTACGAGGACAGCAAAACCTTTTGGTTTTTACCTGGAAGGAAACTTGTGAAGTGATCGTAGGGTTTAAATAAAATTCTAGAATTAAAAAAGGGAATATCTGAGAAATCCGTACATTTTAAAATAAATTTAGTGAAAAAAGAATAAAAAAAAGATGGACCTCTTCGTCGCGCATTATAGAACAAATTTGGGTAATCATTAGTTTTTTAGATCAAAGAGAGACTTCTCTCCATTCGTTCTATGAGTCCAAACACTTAAAGAATAAGCATTTGACAATATGTTGGGACCTTCCTCTTATCTCTCACCCCTCCTTGAATTCTTAATATGTCATCCTTTTATTGGTGTTCCACCCCCCACCCGGATTTTGATGTATCATCCTTCCATCGATGTCTCTTTCCTACCTTGTTGTTTGATGTATCAGCCTTTATTTATTTATTTTTTGCCTTTTGATTGGGTTCTCTTTAGGTTAGCCTTTTTTTCTTTTATGTTATTCTTTGCTCTTTTCTTTTAATTTATTTTTCATTCACTAATAAAAAAGAGAAAATCTTATTGTAACCAAAGCGGTGGACTAAAAATTGTAACCTTATTTTTATGTCCTTTTAAGACAACACATTTATTTTTTCCAATGAGGCTAAAGCTATCATTTCACATAAAAATTACATTAAATATTACATTTAGTTACTCTCAACTTTTTGAAAATCGCTTTTCACCCCTTCATTAAATACTACGCATTAAATAATTTTTAAGGAAAAAATAAGGGGCAATTAAAAGAAAGTTATAACTTCTTCGTTCACCACTTTGGTGACAATAAGTCGCACCCTTTATTCAATTGAACATTAAGGTACAAATATATTGGATAAATATTACAAAAAAAAAAGAAAAAGAATTTTTTAACACTTCAAACAAGAAATGATACCTCTAACTATTGAAAACTAGTAGAGAATACCAATTTGGGTTTTCAATGTTCTCATCCACTTGCCCACATCCATTAAGTACTAAATAGTTTCAAATTAGAAATGGTAATGAGGAACTTTCGTAGTTTTTGTCAATCATGTTTGTTTATTATCATAACTCATAATTTATATTAATCATCAAGTACTTTCAAAGTACTCTTTGATATTAAAATCTTTAATATGCGGCCCCTCATTCTTTATAATAAGTTTCAAAATATCCTTATTCAATAATAATTCAAAGGATTCTCTATGACCCAAAATCATGGATTGCAAACCTTGGGAATTTAAGTATGTATTACATGGAATGATCATTGATTTCTCTTAGTTTTTCTTATCTTGCTCCTTTTGGGGGCCCAAAGAAACCCTAGAAAATTAAACCATTGAGTTTGAGGAAATGATCATTGGTCCTTGGAATTGATTTTTAAAAAGATAGGCCTTCAAGACCATGAGAAGGTGAATCTTGGCCCATCCCTTCGTTTTTTTACTCGAAAAGATGATCTACACACTGTCTGTGTGCGGATACTCTCTCACAAAAAATGAAGATTTCATACATGTATTTTTATTTTATTTATTTTTTAAAATATGGGGTCTACATGGATGATGATATCTTTTTTAGACCACTATTGGTGATAGCGTGTAGATTCTTTCCCATGCTGGCAGCTTGGTATATCCTCTCCCTTTCTCATATTACTCTCATCACTATGTAAAATGAGAGTATCAAAGTGTGATTGTTTCATTTTTTGAATAGTTTGAGCCAAAAAGAAAGAAAGAAATAA
The DNA here is from genome assembly GCF_018873765.1 of Telopea speciosissima. NCBI lineage: Eukaryota > Viridiplantae > Streptophyta > Magnoliopsida > Proteales > Proteaceae > Telopea > Telopea speciosissima. Next base: position 63,982,868 of record NC_057921.1, on the reverse strand, counting down.
AAAAAAAAAAAGAGAAAAGTTTCAGTACTACTATGGCCTACACTCTACAGCATCAAGTGGGGGAAAAAGTTCCAACAAGCATAGCATGGGATGCTATGACAACATGCCAAAAGACTTCGTCCCACATCTCTTACAGTCTGGTTCCATTCTTCACTTTGTCTTAATATTTGAAGGGATCTGACTCCTCTACTTGCACCTACCAGGTACTGTCATGCGTCCCAACACACAAGCACGATGAAAAGTACCGCCTTACTCCCGCTCGGGCAAGGTGCCTGGGCAGGGGTAAGGATGTACATTCTGCCTTGCTTGTGTGTAGGGGGGCACACAACAGTAGGGGCAGGAAGAAGTAGAAGAGTCGAATTGTATCCCATCTATTTCTTCCAAACCTACTTGGTGAAATGATCTAATGTGCAATTAAAGACTGGTCACTAAAGGAGACCGTCTCTCTTTCTCTTTCTTTGTGTGGTTGTGAATATGTGTTTTTGTATTTGAACAACATCTAATCTAACTTATCAAAAAAAAACATCTAATCTATTAATCAAATTAAGAAAAGGAAAGTATGTAAGGATTATAGAAAGAAAAAAAATTTCTTCAATTCCCTAAAAGCGTAGTGTGATACACTTCTTAGAGTGATGGACGTAATTGTTTAAGACCCTAAGGGTAATAGACGCCAATTTTTCCCCCCAAAAAAAAACAGTAAATCCAAAAGGAGAAAGGGCTTAAAGTCATTCAAATTGTGTTAGGTTCTTTGTTCTCTTCTTGTGGGTCAAGGCGTCAAACTGGGGTCTCACCTCACGACGGAAAGTTATGACATATGGGTCATAGCCATTATCAAACCCCCACACTACCTTTCCTGTACACACACGCGCGCCGCACAGAGACACAGAGAGGGCAATGAGCTAGCGAGCAAGAGCAAGAGCAAGAGCGAGGGCGAGAAGAGGACAAAAGGGTGTCTGTTTGGGGACGCAAGGTTGGCCAACCGGCCACACAGCATATGGGCTTGGAGGAGAGAGCGCAGCACAGTGGACGCTTGTGCGGCGAAGTCGGTGGGTGTGCACTAAAAGGCGCCATACCTACGCATACGCCAATGCTTTCTTCACCTTCTGATCAGATCAGCAACATACAGCCGAAGACCTGTCTGTCACGCTGCTTTGGGCTTTGTCTTACCCGGCCGAGACATTGAGGGCCCACCACCTCCCATTACTTGGACTCCTCATTTCATGTTTTTTCACCCTCTATATTGGACTTTACCCTTTTAGAGGGTCACCATGTCTCCGACAGCCATCAACCTTTCTTTCTTTTCCATCTTCTTTTCTCTCAATTTTACTTTCCACTCCTTTAATTTATGAGAGCATAAATGTTTTAGGACTAAGTAGTGATTGAATTCCTACCCTCCAGTCGATCCAGGGCTTGCCCTGGTGGTTCGCTATTCTTTTGGGAGAATTGTGTCAGGTGCTTGATGGGTGGTTCAAGTCTCTTTTGCGACACATAGTCCACATTTAATTGCTTTCCAAGAAGTGAAGCCTTTGGGTATCATATTTGACCCCTTGTGAGTCCCCTCAGTGCCTCCTTGTGGGGTCCTGTTGAGATTGATGGCCGGTGAACCCTTGAATTGCACCAAAAAATAAATTCCTACAATCCTACGTCATGGGGATTTTTTTAAGTACTTAGTGAGTATCAAGTACACTAAAAAAATGGGAAAAGGCTAGATACTCCACCAAGGTGCCTAACATGTGTCATTCTCTCTCCTTCTTTTTTGAAAAAGACCCATTTGCACTCCTATGTCTAGTCTTATGATTGGTGTATGCCGTGACCTATCTGGTGGTATAGTATAGGGTTATAGTTAGGGTTCTTTCTCCACCACGTGGGATAGGGTTATAGTGACTAAAACTTACCATATTTAAAGAGATGATTTGAAGAACAAAGTGAACACTAGTTGGGTTGCCAACTCAGAAGTTTCAACCCCTTTGCTGTTCATGAGCTATATATGTAGCACTGTATTGCACGACATGAGGAATCTGGTCTCTGCTGCTTACAAACGGGAATCTCAGAAGTTGTCTGTGCAAGAAGAGGGGAGGGGGAGGAGAGTTTTGTAACTTTACTTCTCATTAATTCTCCATTTCTCTATGTTTTACTTATTATTTAAAACTTGATTAATTAAGAAATAACAAGATTACAGGAGTTGTCTGCAGTAAGTTAAGGATTAAGCGGCAACTTCTGACCAACTATGAACTAAAAACATTACTTAATTTGCTTAAACTTTTGGGTAATTAAATGGCAACTTGTACTTTAATCCAATTGTTATTTGCAAGCTAGAGTAGTCTCACACACACACACCCTGTCTCTACATGTCTTTCTCTTATATATAATATAATAAAAAAGAAGAATGCAAGAAGCACGTAGTTGATCTGATCTGATCATTTTGCAGGATTAGAGCTGATGTGTCTCACATGGCTTTAATTTTTAGTTTAATTAGCTCTTATCCTTAATTGTTTCTGCAAGTGGGTTTGTGAATTATATACAAAAAAGCTTAATTGAACCATTATTTATCTCCAAAAAACAAATAAGACGTATCAGGTAGGAATTTAGATTGAAGACGCAAACGAAGCCTATTGGGTTAGGGAGCCATTAGCCATTATCGATCATCTAAGCGTGTGGTCCATGCATCACCCCACTTGTTGCGCTTTAATGAACGTGAACATATATCCGTACTTTGGTTGCTAATTATCTGATTAGATGTAAATAATTAATGGGTCAAGTGTTCTCCATGCTACTAGCTGTTAGGTATTTGATCGATACGTCAAACTTCAGAGCTGATGGAATACGTTAAATCAAGTCTTTTATTCTATCCCATACTAGACTAGCTTAATCTAGCTTCTATACACTAAAGTAGGCCCCCTATGCTCATAACAAATCACCACACTTACATTACTGTCGTCTTCAATGGCTCTCACTCTAGGCAACTTTTACTTTGGCGATAGGTAGGGGGCTCCAATTTGCTTCAGGGTTTTTAGTGTAGTGACAAGTAACCATTTCTTGATGGTTTTCACTCTACTCCAGATAGTCCTTTCTGTGATTCGAACCCGTGACGTGGTGTCTGGCTTTGATACCAAATGGTAGTGGTGGTGGTGGGTATGTAAAAGAAGATGATGATTTGGGGAAGATGAGGGCATTTTGGGGTTTTTACAAACAAGTATTTAGGGGTAAAATAGTCTTTTCAAATTAGGTTAGGGTAATACATAAATGAGGACAATTAGGTCTTTTCATTTATAAAAATAAAACAAAGGGTAAAATGGTCATTTTCAATTAATTTAGGGCAACAAATAAGTAAGGGTAATTAAGTCTTTTTAGATTTAAGAAATGGAGCAAAGATAAAATGGTCAAAATTTTGGCATCTAACGGTGGTATTTAACGGATTGGACCTATCTGGCATTTGGGGTGTAAAACAGGGATAGTACATAGAATATTGAAGGGTGGTACGTGGAATATTGAACTGCTTGGGGGGGTACGAGAAATATTGGGTGCATTACAAGGGATACGTGTACTTTACCTTTTTTTTTTATTCCCTTTGTACCTTTATGCCTAGAATTTTTTTTTGGGGGGGGGGGGGTGAGGAGGGCTAGTATTAAATTACCATGTTTATTTTGTGGCTTTAAGTTAATATACTAATCTTTCCTTACACTCTAAAATAGATTAAGAGGTTAATAGAATGGAATTAATGATTGTTTACGTGGTGGGGACTGGGAGTGGGAATTAACATCTAATGATGCCCTGGATGGGTATGATTTCCATGTCCACATTTGTGATGAGATGATAACGACATTAACAGACAAATGGGTAACTGAAGTGGGGCATGAAGCCATGTGGGGATGTTGGCCTTAGATGATCTTCTTTGTACCTACCACTTTGATCTGTTTAAGTGGGCCTGTTTCAGTGTAATGTAATGTGCTCGATCTACGGTATCATAGTACATGAACCCTTTACTTTTTGTTTGGTTCTTAACCTTCGTAATAGATAGGGATGTAAATGAATAGTCAAAATCCGTTTAGCACTATTTGAATTCATTCGAAAGCTAAACGGATGCGGATACGGATAGGCTATAGCTATCTGAAAAGTTATATTTACATGTAAACAGATAAAATATCCGATCCGTATCCGTTTAGCACTATCCTAATCCGTCCAAAAGCTAATCGGATGCAGATGCGGATATAGCACTATCCAGTATAAATAAAAACTTCTCATTCTCTTCTAACAGATTGTGGGAGAGATCAAAACCTAAGAGTTCCACAATGTTTTATCTATTTAAAGGAAAAAGGAACGGTACCTGGTCGTGTAGCTCTTAAGCCTAGACACGGGAATGCACAAAAGTACCGCCTTGCACTCTGGTCCCCATGAAATAAAAAATCGCATCTATGTCCATGTGTCTACATGCATTCTCATTAGCCCTCGTGCTGGTGCAGACGCTACACAATCAGATAGTGATCCCTTGCAATACCTTTCTAAACACGAGGAGTGTTTATAATATCAAAAAGACATCTGTCGTCACGAAACCATGCGTTAAACTGATCTTTGGACTCTCTGAAACTCTTATAATATATTCATATTTGATAATTATATTTTTTTAATGTAATTTTTATTTTACTCTTCAAAATTAATAGGAAATAGAGCTTGCCATCATCAATACCTCGTTAACTAGTTCCTTCCAAAACTCCCACTCGAGTCTTTATCCCCTCAATTTGCCTGCCCCTCAATTTCCTCAATTTCATCTAATATGGGGTGAAAATGACCACCCTAACCCCCTGCCCTAACACACTGCCCAAGATGGGATCCAATAGAGGGAATTGAGAAAATTGACGGGCAGGCAAATTGAGGTGATATTTTTCTCTCCCACTGGGCTTACATCCAACTTGCCCATTATATGGGCTAGACTCGACCCAGACTGAGTCATATTGGACTTCACTACCAGGCCCACTATATATATTAAACAAAGTCATATACTCATTTGGAGCCAAACAACTAATCCACCATTACAAAGATCCTTCACAGAAGCTGTGATTTTAGCATTTTCACTCCTCACAAATGAATTAAAGAATGAAATGCTGCATAAGGGTTCCCATCATTCTTTCTAGTTTGTAGATAAAACAGGATTGCTTCATGAGCTCTCAGATTTGGGCCTCGATAAGTAAGTCCAAGTAGCTTGATGGGCCTCCATGAGCCAAACCAAGCCTGAGATCCCTGCTTTCAATCAAACCATATATGGATTACAGGCTTGGGAGCAGCCACTTCAATACTCTATGAGTATAAATATTTATAGTCTTGACAACAGTGTGAACACACACACTTATATGTGAACTTTATTCTTCTTGTTGATGATCGATTAAGTTATGATTAACCAATTTAATTGTTTACTTGTTACCTGAGAGTACTTGTGCTAATCTGGAAGAAGGATGATAAGGTTCTAATGTTCCATTGTCTCTAGAGGAAGTTTTGAAAGCAGAAAGAAAGAAAATTTTGACTGAGAGAAGCCATGGAACAGAGGAACCCTGATTGGAAACTTAATATATGGTAAATGAAAGTAGGCAATTTAGCATATAAATAAAGTCTAGCTGAGATGAGGATTTGTGTTGGAAGAAGGATGATAAGGTTCTAATGCTCCACTGTCTTTAGAGGAAGTATAGAAAGCAGAATGAAAGGAAAATTTTAGTGAGAAGCCTTGGAACAGAGGAACCCAGATTGGAAACTTAATTTCTGAAATGAAAGGAAATTTTGTTTGTGTGTGTGTGTGGAATATGAACTCACCACAGTACATCTTTCTAACTGCTAACAACCTTTTCTCAAATTGTTTGCTTTGGCAGCTTCTCAGAATGGTTTTCCTTCATAAGCTATTCCATTGGTTGCATGATGGCAAATTTACTTGCTCTACATCTTCCCTAATGGCAGAGTGGTGGAAGGCAGGTTAGAGAAGAGGAGGGGAAGGAGTCACACTTCACTCATGTTGGGTATCATCCAAATAATTTCCTATTCAATTCTGTTCTTTCATCATTGGATTGCAATGTATAAATAAACAGAAATCAAAAGACTCCTAACTAGAATGTAAGGATGAAATTAACTTGCACATAAACTCTATCTCCTAATACAACTCTAAAACTAAAATAGAATTCAAAATAACTAGCTTATTATCTCCTATGGATCCTACCCAATGCAAACATAAGAAAATAAAAGACAAAGAGTAACTAAACTACTATCAACCCTTATTGAACCAGAAAACCGGGTTAGACCGGTTCTGTCTGTGTTTGGATTTTTAAACTCAATCATACTTGTCCAGTCAGTCAAGTGCTACTGCATCACAGAGCTTACTGAAAGTAAATGTATGACATAGCTCTCATTGCTTGATGTCTTCCCTGTGGAGAGAGAGAGAGATCCCTTTTGCCATCACTCAAAAATCAGCATCTACTATTGGAAGGATGGATGGTAGACAGGTGAAGATAATTCCCACTTGCATCACCTGGGTTTGTACTGAAGATGTGAGATCTTAACAAGGCAGATTTCAAATGGTGGGGTCTGGGGTGGTTCCTTTGGGCCTCTCAGATTAGGCATGAAATCTTGTTTTTTTATTTTGGTAAGGAAATCCTGACTGAATGCCTATGGATTTCAAATCTACGTATTATTTGTCAATCAAATAGATTGGAATTGGAGAGGTGAAATGCAGCACCCCAATCCAAATTGCTGACCCAAACACTTCCTTACAGGTTTAGAAAAATTTTCTTTTCTAGAGAGGGATTAGTTTGTGGTTTGATTTGATTTGGAGTTTAAAAATATGGCCAATGTAAACATTAATCTGTTTAACAGTACTAGAACAGAGTACTCTTGGCAATTCAAATATGTTTATAGCTATGATCTGAAGGAATAATTGAAATTGGCACACTAATGTTTAGCACCCATTAAAAAACAAATGCCACCACCCATCAGATGGCTACTTTAATGCCAAGTGCACTAACCAAAATCCTAGGATTTGTATTGATAATATAACTCTAAACCCTCTGTATCTATAATTGGAGAGTGTCTTAAGTTTTTGTCTGCTTGACAGAAAAGAAAATTGAAAAAAAGTTGCCAATTAGGGTTTGTTAATAGCTTTGATAATGCAGTCTTGGAGGCTGGTTGTCTTATTAGGGGGGCCAATATATGCTGTAAAGTGCTTCCCTAAGCTATATTATTTCATGGAAGGTGGCTATCCTTCATTTCTAGAAAGAATATAAATACAAAAAGATGGAAGAGAGAGAGACAGCACATGATAGATAGTATTATGGTACCCAAAGGTATAAAATAAACAAAGGGAAAGCAGCAGTATTGCATTTGAAACTGTGACATAATAAAAGAATGGGAGAGGATTCTCTGAACAAGCATGATAGTCTAGTCTCCCTCACAGAGATTTTTGTATTCATTTTCTTCTTATTAAAATAATTAATTTATTAAAAAAAAAACATGTGAAGAGGCGTAGACTACGTCGCTTGCTCAGAGAGATTAATGTAGAATTTTTAAGAATGTAGACCCTGGTTTGCCCTCCCTCCAACTTTGAGGTTCAGGGTTTTGGCTACCAATCTTATGGTGACAACTTGTGTATGGCATGGTTTGTAGTCACTAAATCTTATATGGCATAAGAATATGCATAAATGAATCTATCCAACTATGAAATTTGCAAAAAATGGGTGTGTAATTAATCTCTTCTCCATAGTTATCAAGGCGGCAAGACGACCATGGCGTTGGAGAGGATCTAAAATCAAGTCGACACCAACAAGGCAGCAAGACGCCCACCTAGGCAACCAAGACACCCAAGGAGCTTGGATGCCTAGACGTCGCCTTAATAACTATGCTCTTCTCCTTTCCCCACCTCCCTTCACCTCTTTTTACTTGCAAAGATAACTATTTAATTGTAAGTGAATAATGGCTTCACAAGTCTATCACTTTAAGCAGCTAGATACTGAGCTTTTTAAATTTTATGCTTCAAATGTCTTGGTTGGGTCAATTTTTCCACTGGATTCACCAATGATGTGTGATATAATTCTAAAGAAAAAGGTAAGCCCCTGTGAAAAAGAGAGCCTACAGCTGTTCAGTGTTTACCATCTAAATGTGCATTTTCACTAAGGTTTGAATTTTTCTTCACCCTCAGTGAAAAGAAAAAACCTCTTAATCTATAGGACCTACTGACCCACCGATTGGATTGAGAAAAGATATTTCATATCCTTTCATTAAACTGAAAAAATGATCCTTTTTGGTGGTTGGGGGGGGGGGGGGGTGGGGTGGGGAGGGGGAAGGTGGTTGTGTTTGGCTCCCTAACAACTGAATCTGGTGATAAAAATGAAAGACCATCATGCTTCAAACAAATCCAAGTCAGACCAACCAAACAGTCAACAAGAAACCGAGGGTTTCACTGTTTCTTTTTGCCCTTTTTTTCTTTTTGGATTTGTCGGTGGGGGGTTTTCACTTGTCATGGGATAACGACAGCCTAAAACAATACAAAGTTTTACACATGCAAACAACTGGCAAAAACAAACAGACCCTACTCACTAAAAGCAAGGAATAGCAATAACAAGACAAAGAACCAAGCTCAGATCACAAGGAAGAGGATCCCCTGCCTTTGGGACCTGGGTTTTTAATATCTGGCTTTATCTGACAGCCAAACATGGTCCAGTTCTTTCTTTTCTTCTTTCCCTCGTCTTCGAAGACTCCAGTCTCCCAAATGGACCTTAAAGTCGATCATATCAATCCACTGTTTCAGTTTTCTTTACAAAGAGTTTTACAGTCTGAGTCTCTCTCTCTCTCTCTCTTTCTCTCCACCTACTTTAGTGACAGAGCGCAAATTGCAGAGCTGCAATAACTCCACATTGACTGGGTTTCAATCCAGAAAGGCATAACTAGAGCAGTTAATATCTTTGATCCCTCCATTAATTCTTTCTCTCTCTCGCTGTGTTTTTTCCGTTTCGAGTGACGACTGATGAACGATCTCCTCCATTAATTTTGTTTTTTAATTGAATTTTCTCGTTTTTCTATCTTACCAAAATATCAAAACCCCAAGTTTACGGATCACAGTTTTTCTTTCACCATTCCCCACCTCGTGGTATTGTGGCGGGAATTGGGATGCGCAATGACCTAAAGGACAAGAAACAAGGACTCATGGCAGCAGGTGCTCCTCTCAAAACCCAAATCCAAATCCAACCCATCAAAGCCAAACGACGAAAGCGTCGTGAAATCACCATTTCTGCTTCCGCCGCCGCCCCCAACTCCCCGGAGCACTCCTCCTCCGCCGGGGATCTCACCCTTCACGTCCACCTCCGTAAACGAGACCCACCCACTATCGTTGCCCCTGACAACTCTTGGTGCTGCGCTTCTTCCAAATATAACCCTTCCCCCTCTGTTCCTTCACCATCACCTCCACTTCCTCATCAACAGCTGCAGCGCCGTACGACTGCCATCACCGCTGCTCCATATCAGCTATCAGAACCATTTCCTGTGACCTTTACCGTTAGCTCGTCTTCCACTACCTCTCTGTCTACATCACAATCGCCGTCGGAGTCACCGGTAGCTGCTCCTAAGCTTAGCTTCTCTTCTAGTACTGGTTCTCCGGTTATGGATTCCTCCATTGCCGCCAGCGTTTGTGTCAATGGCGGTGGTTCTTTCGGCTCTTTCCCTTCCAGTTACAGTAAATTCAACTCCGCCCTTAACGCCGGGCTCTTAAACCCCATGTCGCCTCCTCCGCAGCCTCCCCTCGATAAAACCCGATCGAGTCCGACGCTCTTCGAGATGATGGCAAACGAGCCCGACTGTCAACCCAGAAACTCCACTCTAGCGGATCACGCTCCAGTTCTTTCTGGGAAATCCCAAATCACTGTTCAGGATACTCAAGCACTGTTGCAGCAGCGAGTGGCGGAGATCTTAGGGAGTTGCAGCCCTGGGAACCAGTTTAACGATCCCACGTCTAGCGATGTTAAGCTTACTCTGAGCTCCAAGGATGGATTGGCCGTCTCCTTGAACGTGCATCGCCATATACTTGTCGCCCATAGTAGGTTCTTCGCTGCTAAGCTCTCGGATCGATGGTCCAAGCAGCAGCGATCACTTCCGTACATTATCGAAATCTCTGATTGCGAAGATATCGATATCTACATGGAGACTCTGGGGTTGATGTATTGTAAGGATATTCGGAAGAAGCTCATGGAGGAAGATGTCTCCAAAGTACTTGGTATCTTGAAGGTAAGGTGACCTTGATTCTTCCACTTTAACAGAGTTTGGTTGGAGTTTACGACATAACCCTTGATTTTATTCTGGTTGAATGGCTTTAGGTTTCGTCTGCGATAGGGTTCGATGCTGGAGTTCTGTCTTGTTTGGAGTACCTAGAAGCAGCTCCATGGGCGGAAGACGAAGAGGAGAAGGTGGCCTCGCTCTTGTCGCAGCTTCATTTGGAGGGGGCTGGAGCAGGGGAAGTACTGCAGAGAGTGTCAGTGGAAGTGGCGACGGGGGCAGAGAGCGGGAACAACAGCAACAACGAGGAAGTGCTTTTAAGGCTCTTGCAGGTAGTTCTCGAAGGCAAAGACGAGAAGGCGAGGAAGGAGATGAAAGTCTTGGTCTCCAAAATGCTTCGGGAGAACTCATCCCAGAATGACCTTAGTAAAGAGTCCCTGTACTCTGCGTTCGACGGATGTCTGCAACTTTTTCGCGAGCATTTCCTCAGGGCAGCGTCATCGGACCTGCATGACGCTGGTCAGATTGCACGCCAGGCCGATAACCTGCACTGGATTCTGGACATCCTGATCGATCGCCAGATCGCAGAAGACTTCTTGAAGATTTGGGCGTCTCAGGGGGATCTGTCAGAGGCGCACTCCAGGGTTCCTGCGGTTCACCGGTACGAGGTGAGCAAAGTAACTGCAAGGCTCTTCGTTGGGATTGGGAAGGGACAGCTCTTGGCCTCCAAGGAGGTGAGATGCTTACTCTTGCAGACATGGCTAGAACCGTTTTACGACGATTTTGGGTGGATGAGGAGGGCATCCAAAGGTCTCGACCGTCACCTGATTGAGGAGGGCCTCAGCAACACCATCCTCACCCTACCTTTGCCCTTACAGCAGGAGATTCTGCTGTCCTGGTTCAATCGATTCCTAAACTCTGGTGACGATTGTCCCAATATACAGAGAGGGTTTGAGGTTTGGTGGAGGAGGGCTTTCTGGAAACGGAATGGCGGTCCTGAACAGCCTCCACAACTCCGAATTGCCGTTGCCTCTTCCGACCACTCGTGAAAGGAAAAAGGGTAAAAAAAAAACCCCCAACATCTCCTTCCAAGTTCCACCTTCCTCCTGATATCAAATCGTTTTAAGGTTCTTCACAGAATTTCTGATTAGGCCGAGCTTTTGCTATGAAGAAGATTTTTATAAAAAAGGATGAAAGGCTACACTTAGTGTTGGATGCACCATCCCCAACCGCACACCCTTGATTTTACTTGTTGCCAATTTTCCTGTGGAGCATTTCTTCAAACACATTAACTTGTGTGTTTTTCCTCCCCCACTTTAGGGTTCATAATCGAGAATACCTGGTTTCTGGTTGGAGATTGGAACCAATTCTATTGTTAATGAAAAACACACTGTTTTGGTTTATTTGATGTTGGTGATGAGGAGGAGTTGGTTGGTTGCGTGTAATGGAGAACGAAGATGGGATTGGAGGTCTGAAAGTTGAGCCGGTCAAGTCTGAGGGCTGAAAAGATCCTGCGGCTGCTTCTGGTGGTTTCTCTATCTCATTCTTCACTTCTTCCACTGCCAGTGGCGGAGGAGAGGGCGGAGGGACCAGCTCATCGACGTAGTAAAATCCTTAAACCAATCTCACCTTGAATACTTGAACAAAAAAAAATCTCACCTTGAATCCAAGAGTTAATTAGCAAAGTTGAGAAAAAAATTAGGGTTAATTATGTTCATAAAGGGATCAAATTTTGATTAAAAAGTGGAATACGGCACCAGTAACATAAATAATTATATTAAAAAAGGCATAATTTTTGTGTTTTTGAGCTTCCAATCCTTTCGGTCAACTATATTGTATTTTCCTAATAATTTACTAATAGTATGAGACATTGCTTGTTAGGATCATATTTGAGTCTAATTTTATAGGTTGTTTTTCTAACTCAAAAATGCTTTTCATGCTTCCCACCCCAGTTTTTCTTTCAATGGTTAATGTAATTCTTAAATTTTTTTTTTTTATTTTTTTGGTGAAAGTCTCAATGAGTACTATTTTGTTAATCATAACTGTCTACTCTTTAATTTCATTTCTTATACAACCCATAAGACCTTTCTTTCAATTAATGAAATCGAGCCAACATGTTTTACCATAGCTAATAAAAATCCAAAGTGGAAAGAGGCGAAGGCAGCCAAAATTAAAGCATTATAGCAAAATAATACATTGATTGTTACTCACTTGCCCCCTGAAAAAACCCATTGATTGTAAATGGATATACAAAATCAAATATAAATTCGATGGTACCATGAAACATTTGCATCATTGGATAAACTTGTCATTGTAATACGTTTTAATGATGACGTCATCTGTTGCTAGCCCTTGTATCAACTTGATATGAATAATGCCTTCTTCCATGGTGATTTAGAAGAAGAAAGGTTTGCTAAACATGATGATCAAAGGGTTTGTCACCTGAACAAATTCTTATATGGCCTCAAATAAGCCTCTCACAATTGGTTCTCAAAAAATCCTATTGCTCATATTAATGTGGGTTTCCTGCAATCCAAGGCTAATTAGTCCTTGGGGAAAAAAGTGTGTTGTTTGGACGCATGCCCCTATGCCTAGACACATAGGTGGTGAAACGACCACCCAGCCTCCCCCCCCCCATGTTGGATGCTTGGGCATGTGCTCCCATTGGCCCTGCGTTGGTACAAGGTCCACGCGACCAAACAACATTCTTACTCTTTTATTCACTTTAAAACAAATGACCTCTTTCGTTGGAGTTCTGGTCTCGATGGATGATATCATCATCATTAGCAATGATGTTGCATGCATCGCCATACTCAAGAAATTTTTGCACCCAAGGTTTCATATCAAATATTTGGGTCCACTAACATATTTCTTTGAGATTAAAAAAGGTCGCTCATTCAAGCCAAGGGATTTATCTATCTCAATGCAAGTATGCCTTTTAACATTTTGAATGACACATGCACATTGAAGGGTGCCCAATCCCATGTGAATTTCTTATGGAAAAAATTTTGAAACTAAATCCCAATGATGGTTTACCCCCTTTGATTCATCTATTTATTGGTCTATCATAGGTCGTTTCCTATGTATTACATTAACATGGCCTGACGTTGTCTATTTTATTAACCATCTTAGCCAATTTATGACTAAGCCTTGAGAATGTCATTGGCAAGCCGCATTAGTGTTCTTCATTATATCAAGTAATCTTCAGTCGGTGGCGTACTTCTCTCCTCCTCAACTCCACTTACATTCCATGTTTATTGTGATTCAATTGTGGAGCTGAGATTAGGGGTGTCAATTCGAGGCCCGGCCTAACAAAATTGATCAAACCTGCCTGGCTAAAGTTCAGTTTGGCCTGACAAGTTTATAATCGGGCGGTCTTGGTGAGGGTCCTAATCCATCGAGCACTCCACCAGATCGACCGACGAATGCTAGCCTGACCTATTTGTTGGTTTTGAAACCTTGTGAATTGAATATTTATAAATTTTAGTGACGTGTTTGGTCTTTGGATGATTGATCAGGTTTTAACTTAATATGAGTCTTGAAAATTTTTAGCTTTTGGTCGATAGATTAAGTTATTAATACACACATATATGTTATAATAATATGGTCTCACTCTCATATCAAAAGTGATGCAGTAGTTTGATCCCATGTAGCATTAGTAAGCCTAGAAGACATTGGACTTTGATTGATATCTTGATTAACTTATTTACTCATATTTTTCAGACCACATGATCAGGAATTTTTTTTCACCGTTGATTAAAAACTAATAAATCTAAGAAGCGAGGAAGAAAAATATAAATTGTTTATTCTATTACTCTTAATATGTCAAGGCCTGTTTAGACTTAAATATGCCCACAACTCAGGTAAGGCCCGTTTAGAGTTAAATATGCCCACAACCCAGGTAAGGCCCGGGTCAAAGCAGCATATCAGTTCCTAGCAACCCAACAAGCTGTCAAGGACCAAACTCAGACTGCTAGCTCATCTTCAACCACAACACCACGGGTTTCCAACGAGGTCTGGAAACAAGTATGGAACTGCCCTTCTATGCCAAAAATTAAAACTTTTCTTTCGAAGGCCTGCGCTTCAGACTTGGCAACAGGGGATGGTCTTAGTCGTAGAAGAATCCCTGTGGATCCTAACTGCCACCGGTGTGGTGCCTTGGAGACCACTAATCACATCTTGTGCACTTGCCCGTTCGCTCGTGCTGTTTGGCTGGGTTGTAAGGTCAGGGTCAGGTTCTTGTATACAGACTCGCCCTCATTGGCCACGTGGATCCTGAAATGGGTGGAGTTACTTACAAATGAGAAGACAAAGGGGCACCCAACTGTCAGCTACTGCTCCTTTGTTTGTTGGTATATTTGGAAAGCAAGAAATGAAGCTAGGTTGGGCAAGGTTTCCTGGACACCAATGGACGTCTGTCATCAGGCTTCATATGCATTTGAAGAGTTCTGGAGCGCAAGCGCATTAACTCACCTTCTAAGACTCTTGCTACCTCCCCCCCGCCACAGAGCCAGAATCACCAATGGACCCTCCCGCCACGTGGATGGGTTAAACTGAGTTGTGATGCATCCTTCCACAAAGACAAAGGCAAATCCGGCTTGGGATTTGTGTTTAGGGATCACACGGGGTTACCCATCTCCGCTGTATCAGACCCTCAGTGCTTCGCAAGTATTATAGAGGGGGAAGGTCTAGCTGTGAGGTCCAGCATGCTTCATGCCATAGGGGAGTGCTACGACAACGTTATTATGGAGTCCGATAATATTGAGATCATTAAGTTGCTAACAGACCGTGCGAAGGAACCCCCTCCTGGTCTCCGAATCATTATCGAGGATATTTTGCAATTATCAACTTACTTTGTAGAATATAAGTTTGAATACTTGCCAAGGTCCCTCAACCATGTGGCTGACACCTTGGCACGGAAGGCTGGGTCTATAGAGTGTATGACACAATGGCCATTGTCCACTACGTGGATTGTCGATCTGTGTAAGAAAGACATCACGTCCATCACTCGTTCTTATGAATAGATATCCGTTTACCAAACAAAACAAAAAAAAAAACAGGTCAGGCCCGATTACACTAGCCTGGAAGCTTGATTGAGCCTTACCTAGCCCGACTGAGTGACACCTTTGTGTCTGGGCGCAGGGACAAGCCGCTCAGCACACAACCGGGTGGCGTTTTTTTGCCGTTTTCATTAAAGCTATCATGACGGCTGGTTTTTGACTTGAATACTGGTTCCAGGGAGAACTTGGAGACGTCGAGCCGCGAAATTAATGAGTCGATTTCAAGGTGCGGGTTGGGTTGGAGGGTGTTTCGGGGAATATAGAAACTGAACGAGGGTAGTTCGGGTACGAGAGACACCATAAATACGTGGCAAGGGAGCTAAGAATTAGAATACTGGAATAGGTTGATGCAATCAGGGGAAGAAAATATTGAGAGAGAGATTGGAAGAAAGCAAGATTGGCGTATTGGAAAAGGAATGTGTGGAAGGAAACGGGAGGGAAGAATCCCAATCCCTCTATGATCGAATCGAAGCCAAGGAAAAGAAGAAAAAGGATCACAGATAGCAGAATCCGATTACGTCTCTATCTCTTAGGCGCCTTCTTCTGTTGAAGATGTTCTGAAGAAGAATTTTCTTAGGTTATATATATATACGCGTACCTGTCTTCTGCCTTTGTATTTATTCAGGTCTTTTCAAATTCTCTCATCGCTGAGAGTTTCTCTGGATTTTGAGCAAGTGATTCGAAGGTTTCGTCGAAGGTCTGTTTAGTTCATCGCTGTGATTTTTCGAATTATCCAGAAGATCGATTACAGGTATTCAAACCCTAGCTTTTGATTTCTCTGTTTTTTGGTTGTTTTCCATCGATTGAGAAACAAAAACATATATATGTATGGGCAAGGGCAAGGGCTTACTCTCTCAAACATGGATTGCGTCGAAGGCATAGACTTTGACCGTTCGCAGAATCAGACAGATATCCTTCAGTTCAGAAGAAGGCACTTTCAGTTTTGAAGTATTGGAAACAGGTTGAAGAAGGCCAAGGAGGGCAAGGGCAACACAATAATATTAGGGTTTTGCATTGGCAATCACTGTTGATGAGTAGACGCTACTATTCTAAAAGAAGCTCTGCCGGTTAGGACTTTTTTTCCCTAGATCTGTCTGGTTTTATGATTTAGGTTTCCATGGCCTGAGTAAGGGGAGCTGCATACTCGAGGCGGAGCTAAGCAGTTTTGTGTCGGAGCATTATATTCTTCATGGTCGGTTGGTTGGCTTTCTACTTTTCTTTGCCTGCAATTACTGAGGCTGGGTCTCAAGCTGTTTTCCTTCATTCGCTGACCTAGTCACTCCTTGTGCACTTGTTGAAGAGACGCCCTCGTTCTGGATCTAGGTTTCCTGCGGAAGAGCGTTTGTGTTATTCTTAGAGTTTATCTTTGCTCCAGAGAAACCTCTTTAGGCGTTTGTTATACTTTTCCGCTCACCGTACATACATAACTACATAAGGCGTCTTAATTTGTTTGGAGGAGGAGTTGTTGAGCATGGTTTATGCCAGCTTCTGGCAATGCGATGTAGAGAACACTTGAAAAGACAATCCGCCTAAAATAGTCTTAGGTCAACAGGATCTATTCTCTGCTATTCATCTGATTGGATCTGTTGATTAATGTTGCCTCTGAAATTATTGCTCCAGCAGTTACTCTCTTCCATCTACTAGTCTATGCTAAACCGTAGGTTTCCCATAATGGAACTCTGTGTCTCTTGTGGAGTTCAGGCGGTTCCTGTGCTACATCTATATCTTTGGAAACCCTGCGTCGGGGCGTTGAGTGTTCTACTGATTCAAAAGGTGATTGCAATATGGGCAAACTGTTTGTTTGTGAAGATAAATTATTCCCAGATTATTAGAAACCGTATACAAAAAGCTGATCTTCAACCTGTAATACTTGAAGTGGGTGGGTCCAATCCTTTTAGAAAAAGGAGATAAGTTCCTCCATGTACTGAATGCCTTCTTGTGGATGTTCTTCAGGTCGCTTGACTATAAGCCCAAGTTGCTAATCTGTTTCTAACTAAGCATCTCACTAGGCTTTTCTGCCGTCTTTGGCATAGTCTGAATTAGCAGTGATTACTCTGTCTCAGCTAGTATGCCATGGAAGTTATGTTGAACTGGGTAACCCTTATCGAGTTTCATTTCTGAGTGTTAAGCCATGTGATTGAATTGATAGAGTCTTGGTTTATTGGTGTGTGTCGTCCTCTTTAGTTGGCTAGAAGACACTCTCACTCCAACCTTAGGTTATTGCCATATCCAAAGCTGCAGTATGACTCAGGATTTTAATGCAGGCCTTGAAGGCTGGTAAACATGATCTGCCTCAAGCTAATGGCCTCTTGAGGCTTATGTGCCAGTCTTATTATCAGCTTTAGGTCTCAGAAACATACTAATTTGCCTCAGTAATTGTTATTATAAGTTATTGTCTATTGACTCTGTTATAAATCACACATGTTTTACAGGTGAGGTCATTTTGGATCCTGCTATGGGTACTAAGAAGGGTTTTTGTCCATCACCATCCCTCAATAAGCTAGGACAATGAGTGTTCCGACTTAATGGTGGGTAACCCTTGTTTCCACATACAACATCCGAGTTCAGACATATTTCAAAACATGGCATTGTTTTCTATATATATTCTAAATGATTTCCTTTTTCTTTTCACAGATTCGGACGTGTTCTTGCTCTGGGGGGTCAGCCTCTACTATAGAGCCAATTAGAAAACGAGTAGTGACGGCATCCTGCAAGACTTGTGGTGGAAAACCACTAGTTGATTGGGGAGGGTCTCTATCTGGTAGCATGCTGAGCACAGGGGGATTGGAACTTACAAGCGTTATCAATCCTGATTTGACTTGGAAGACAGTTTCAAAAGGGAACAGAAGTGCGTCAAGGCGGGCTAGAAGACCCATTTCCAGAAACTGTAAAAGGAGTGGAACTCTGATTGAAAAGGACCCAGAAAAGGTTGAAGACATGCCAGTTTCTGAATCTGAAAAGGTTATTACATTTCACATGGCTCAGTTGTTCATTTATAAGAAATGCTCAACAGAATGGCAGTGGGAAGTATGTACATTTTTTTCCAAGTTGTTTTGATTGTCTTCTCTATTTTGCAGCTTGGAGTGACTATCCTCGGGCACCGGTTTAGTGACAAAGTGGAGCATATACCAATTAAAAAAAGGAGATTTTTGTTTCGGTCACCATCACCGCCGCCTCAGGCACCTTCTCCACCCCCAGAGGAGTCTGATCAATTTACAAAGGGTCAACATGCTTCAGGTCAGGGGTCTTCTCTAAATCCAATTGCGGGACAGAAATTGGTGGCAATGGACTCAACTGTTCGGTTGGGTCAAGTTGTTGACATGGGTATTGCTGTTGATAGAAAAAACTCAAAAGAGATGAATGAAATTCCTGGTCACAATGAAGACTTCTCTGGTATTTCAATATTGGCTGCTGCCGCCTGCAGTAACAGTATGGATGGTGGAATGAATAATGGTGAGGATAGGTCAGCCCTAGAAGTATCTTCTACGCAAGAGAGGTCTTCTGATGTTCTGGTGAATAATGAATTGTGTTCTGTGGTGGAGGAACCACACAAGGACCATAGTGTCAATTGTGCTGAAATGTGTGCTGAAATCTCAAAGGAAGGAGCTGACTCCTGTATTTCTGCGATGCATGTGGAAGAAACAACTGCCTGCTTGGTGATTGACACATCCTTCCCAGATGATATTACATGTAAAACAAATGCAGAGGCCCCCTCCTCTACAGTTAGCGCTCTGGCTGCTAAGCAGGAGCAGCTTCCAAGTGAGAGGAATGAAGCAGGTTCAAGAAATTATGAGTCTTTGCGGGATGATAGATCACACTGGGACTTGAATACTGTTATGGATGCTTGGGACAGTCCATGTCTTGATCCCATTGTGGGTCCTCAGGAAGGTGTAATTGTTGATATCTCTGGTGGTGGATGCAATAAGAAGGCAGGGAAGTTGGAAGCTTGTGAGCTGCAAAGGGAGCCTGCAGCTACCAAACTTGACAATGTAAACCCAGTGCAGCCTGTGCTTGGCAATGTTGTTGGTAATAGACATGAGGTCACTGCACATGCCAGTGAGGGAAAATGTCAAAGAACTACTTGCTTCCAGGGAAAGGCTCCTTCATCTGAGATTAATAGTGATCTGAATAGTGGCCTGGATAATGGATCAGAATCTTTGCGTAATCAGGAATGGACCACAAACATTAGTGCTCATCAGTTTGATGACAAAGACACCAGCATAATTCATTCTGCCCTTCCTGTAGCTGATGCACCAGTCTCTGAGGGAAATGGAGATGCAGCTTTTGCTGTTGCTACTGATAAAGAAGCAGGAGATGATTGTCCTGCTGATTCTGAGAGAGCTGAAAACATTTGCTCAAGTCCTCAGTTCCTTTCTGCTGTTGCTACTGATAAAGAAGCAGGAGATGATTCTCCTGCTGATTCTGTGAGAGCTGAAAACATTTGCTCAAGTCCTCAGTCCCTTTCTGCTGTTGCTACTGATAAAGAAGCAGGAGATGATTGTCCTTCTGATTCTGAGAGAGCTGAAAACATTTGCTCAAGTCCTCAGTCCCTTTCTGCTGTTGCTACTGATAAAGAAGCAGGAGATGATTGTCCTTCTGATTCTGAGAGAGCTGAAAACATTTGCTCAAGTCCTCAGTCAGGCAAGCATTGTATTGCTCTGTCTTATGCAGCCATTCCTGGAGATGCTACATGTGGAATTGGTAAAGTTCTGATGACTGAAGATGGTGAGGATGCTGGCAGAACTTCTGGTTTGCTTGACAATGTCAACTTCCCCAATACACCACAGGGCACTGACCTCATGGCATGTAATCCTCTACAATCTGGGCCTTCTGATTGTGTCATGGATCATGTTGTGAGTAATTCAGATAAAGCTAATTGTTCCCTGTCAACTAACTGTGAAGTGTTGCCTGGTTCACATGCATCTGCTGGAAGAGGTGAACAAGCTGTTGGTGTGGATTTGGAGTTACAAGGTGGCCAAGATTTTGTAGCTAATGCTACAGTTGATTCTCCAGGTCAGATTGAATCTGAAAAACTCAAGTATAAGCCTACCGAACAGACTTCAGAAACGTTGGAAACACCAGGTGACCTTAGTTCTCATGAGGCCTATAGAATCTCTGAAAATGTTGCTCCTGATGATGATCATTTTGATGATGTTGATTATGGTTCAGATGTTTCTCAAGATGATCCCCAAGTGATAGAAAAGGAGAGCGAACTTCAGGTAGGTTATGATTCTCAGTATGAGGATGGGGAGTTCAGGGAGCCGATTCTACATGGTTGGGAAGGGGATGCATGTGAGGAAGGGGAAACTGAGCATGTTGACTATGGATCAGACAACAGAGAAGCATATGACTTTGAAGCTGCAGTTGATTATCCAGGGTCCATGTCTGTACAGGTTGATGAACTGGCAGAATGCCAAGGAGGGAGATATCTTGAGACCAATGACAACTGCAAAACAGACCAATTTATGGAGAAGAATATGACAGAAAACTATGTTCTGGAAGCAGGATATCGTGAGAAAAGATCAGGGACAGTGAATAGACACTCGAGGGGGCAGTTTGGTATGCAAGATGAACAAACAGAATCTAAGGTGGACAATGAATTAAGGGGAGGTGCTGATAGGGCGAATGGAGATGGTGGACTTTATGCCAGAGGAGATTCATCAACTTCGAGTATGAAATTTACTGGATGGGAGCGATTGCCGGAATGCAGCAGAAGTTCTGTGGATACAAAAGCGGAAGCCAGAGATGGTAATTTCAAAAGGATTCATTCTGCTGCTCGTATTGATGGTCTTGATTCTGGGGATTCTGTGACAAGGATGGGAAAAACATCTGGGCGGGAGTTGCTTTCACGTATTGAGGGACCCATATCTTCTGATGTCTTGCTTAGAAGTGATAGGTATGTTACAGAACTTGTTCCTTATTTTCTTCTTCATCTGTAGCCTTGTCGGTTTTAAGGTGTAATAATTGGTTGTTGCATATTATTTTTATGTTTTCAGATCAGACAACCTTGATGATTCAAATCGTAGAGCTGAAAGAGAACCTGCTTCTGCACAATCCATTGGAAGGGGTGGAACCTCTGTGCTGCATATGCATGGCAGGGGGCGGGGAGGTGATCGTTGGGTTGATTCTTTCCATTGGGGTCCAGAACGTCATCGTTCATCTGGTTTTGGGCACCCTGCACCAAAGAACGCTGCAGCAGCAGCTGCTGCAAAGATAGAGAGCAGTGGTTTTGTTGTTGCTCCAGATGGTACAGTTATAAAAGCAGGTGGTTTGGGAAGGCGTAGACAATCTGTAAATGCTTCTTCCGAAGGTGTGCGCCGCTCTCTCGTCCAAAGGGGATCACCATTAGACAGGGATGAGGCTCTTGGCATACATATGGAACTTGGTCCAGTGGGTGAGATGAGCCCCGATAGGAGCCTTACTCTTGAAAGGGGTACGCCTGGAAGATTTGGTCCACAAGTGGTAGGTGCTGGCCTCAGGGAGAGATATCGAGGACCCACTCCTGATGATTCTTCCTTACGCATGCAACATCATTTAGTCATGAGAGAACGGAGCTATTCCCCCAATCAAAGAAGGGGGGGTCCTCATCTATCTCGATCCCGTACAAAATCTCCATCAAGATCTAGAACTCGCTCTCCCCCTGTATGGCCATCTCCAAGGGGAAGAAATGGGTGTGAGATTGGTAGTGGTCCAGGTTTAAGACACCACAGTATAAGTCCTCCAAATTTCAGGTCTGTGGCTAGAATGGAGAGGGTGCGGTCACCTCATCGGCGGTCGGGTTTTTTTGCAGATCAAGTTGCAGGTTTTACCCCAACATCCAGAATCCGCAGTTCTCAGCAACATTCTTCCCGATGGGTTGGCAATAGGAAAGATCATGTTGATCATTTTAGGGAGCATGGCTACAAGCAGCGGCCTTCTGTTTCAGAAAGAAGATCGCCTGGAAGAATTTTCCAACGAGGTCATAGGTTTGATTTGGTGGGTTCCATGGGAAGATCAGAGCCAGGTGAGTATTACAGACCCATACATCCTAGGAGGTTTCCTGAGATGGTTGGAGCTGGAAGAGGGTCTCGGTATGATGAAAGTGATGATGATAGAAGGAAATATGGTCGCAGATACGGGTTTGTACATCCTGTAAGGTGTTATGATACAGATGGCCCTGTAAAGAGGTTCAGGTATGATGAGGAAGATTTTGCAGCTCATGATTCTCATAACAAGGAGGCAACAGAGTTTCATGGTAGAGGGAGTCCCAAGACCTATGACAGTGGTATTGACAGCAGGCTTGGGGATGCACCTAGGAGATCTAGAGAAGAGAAAAGTCATTTCAGATATGGTCGAGACTGGAAGTATGATTCCAATTCCAAGCCATTGGGAATGTGAGAATGTGATGAAGATGATGCACAAAGGAGAATCCCTTCATGACCTTTGTACCCTTTTATTTTTTCTTCCTTTGGGTGCTTTGGTAGGTCGATAAAGAGATGTTGAACCTGGTGAATTGCATCTCAATCATGCGATTTTTTTTCCTTGTTACAGTACTTGTGTAACTACATACACCATGATGATTTCCTTAGCAAATGGCTGCTAATACTTTTTTTGGGGGTCCTTTGTAGAAGATTTTTTTTTCTTTTGACCAGTTCGGAGTTATGTAACCTCTACATGAGGCCATTGAAATATTATTAATCAAGTGAAGATTCAATTTATGCCTGCCAAATTTGGTTCAAAAGTGAAGTTGATAGTTGTTTGTGTGGTGTGCTCGATTCATGGCATCAGACTCACTTTTTTTGGCTATTTTATTTCTTTTTAATCATTGTCAGGTTATGACATTTTATTAAAAAAAAAAAAGGTCATGAATGATATGATAAAGAAGAGTCACTGACAAACCAGTGTTTTGGTTAAAAAGTCTGAAACAAAAATGAGGAATCTCTAATAGCGTTGCACATATTTTTTAACTTTTCATTGTTAGGGGAAAATTTGTTTAAGTTGATTCCTTTTGTAATAAGTAGGTTTTTGCAGTATTTACTGTGGTAAACCCGATGCTTTGTTCTTTTTGGGTAAAAAAATATGCCCTTTATATTGGTAAGTATAGACTGAAGTCTCATATATTCTTCGATGAATCGAGATATACTTCATTTATGACAAAGGCTGCAGTGTGGTCATGATGTATGCTTATTCGGGTTATGATCAGTTCTCAAATTGTGGTGAAGCTTATGTTGAAGAATTTTGTAATCTCATAACAGGGACAGAGCACTGGTGAGTTTGTTGAGGCAATGGAATTCTGGTGAGTTTGTGAATTTTAGCCTGAGATTGCAAAGTTGCAACCAAGTTTTTTTAAGTTCCTGCTGTATATTTTAGCAAATTTTTTACATGCTTCATAATATGTTCACTGCGGTTTTGTTTCGTAGTGTGGAAGATCGTCTAGTAGCTGAACCAAGTTAATCACACCATTATCTATCTGCGTTTTGCAGGTGGTTCCTTGTTTGCCCGATGTGTTTAAACCTCTTGGAAACTATATGCATGTGTTCTTTGGTATAAAGTGGGATGATTACCTGAACAGCTGAAATATCTTCTTGCTTCTAGATATGCTTGGAGGCTCTCTGAGGATGAATTGATACTCCTTGATGTTTCATGCCCATGGATATGATTTGCAGAGCAGTGTAATATTTTCTTACTTCATACTTATTTATGTGCATCATTCATTGCTATACTAAGGGAATCATATGTTTATAATTGTTTTATAATGATTTTTTCTCAAATGTTGAATTATCAATGTTCCTTGAGCCCAATGAGGCTAAATGTTTTTGCTGTACTTTTTCTGTCCTCCAAGCATTGCCATCTTAAATATCTGCACAATCCTTGTCGGGAAGATTAATGAATCAAATCCATCTTTTAATCTTTACTGGTGAAATCCTTAAAATGCTTTAATGTTACCAATTCCATGCTACACCCTATGCCAAGAGCCCCGATGACTGTCTGTTAGAGGCATCTGAAAAGCATCTCTTGGGAATTCTCCTTCCCTTTGATTCTTTGTCAGATTCTTTTCTAATGTTTGCTAGACTGTCTACCTTGTGATGCTGGTAAATCACGTAAATGGTATTATTTTATTAAAAATAAGCCTTGGGTTGGGTTATATTTGTGTTGGGCTTATAGTCCAATGGGTTTTTATTATAATGGGCCACCTTAATCAGCCTATATAATATGGGTAGAGATGCTAGGCATACGGGATTAGTGAAGTTAGTGTCTTTATTTCTGTTATTAAGTGTTTTAGTTAGGTTGGATTAGGATTCTATAAGTCCAGCCCTGTTTTAAGTTAGTTTTCTTTATTGCTTCAGTTTCCCAGTGAGTTTATGTTACCTTATTAGTCAAGGGTTGGATTATTATGCCTTTCCTTTTTAGTGTTTGTCTGTTTTTGAATTTTCTCTGAGTTTGTAAAGGGGTTCAGCATTGTACACAAATTTTGATAAATTAAAAGCTTTTGCTGCTCTTCTTCTCCATTGGTGAAGATAAAGGCTGGTTGGTGTCTGATCAAGGAAACCTTGTGGTGTCAAGACCGGGTCTTTCTTCTCTATTCTTATTCTTCTTCCTCCTCTTTCTCCATTAACCAAGCAAGTGTTCTGATTTTCTGAAACTCAAGTTCAGATTTGGAATTCACATACCAGTGTTTTTTCGTATGAATTACGGTTGAGGGAATCTGGCCGTCAGATCATCCCCAACTTTTGAAGAGTTGTTCAACTCAAAAAGACTTTTGACCTTGGTTTGACCTAGATCAGAGCAGGTATGTTCAATAATTGGGCACCCATACCCCTACTTGGAAACTTTCATGCCACAGGTGACACAAGTGTTGCTACAAACATTTTGTAGAAGAAAAAGATACTTCCCTTTATTTTATGAATACTAAGAGACAGCATCTTTCATTGAAGGAAAGAGAAAGTTCTCAGAGGACTTGTGGCTTATACAGAAGGAACTGTTGCGCTTCTGATCTTATTTTTCTGTGTTCTAGAAAATTACGTGGTCAAGAACTTAGTGTTGAACTTCATCTCTCTCAGAAAATTTCAACTGCTGCTGTATTTTTTAAATGTACAATGATTCATGTTAGCTGAAAGGCTATTGTACAAGGCTCTGATGAGTTGAGATTGTTTGTTTAGAGTTTGGACATACCTTGGTGGTTTTATCATCTTGCCTCGTCCTCACCAGAGGGATGGCTGCACCCAACCAATTCTATTTGGGTGGGTTTGTGTACCCTTCAGACCTATAAACAACTAGACGTCATAAGACCTCCATGACTTCTTAGTAGCTGAAGGAAAATTATGCCTCAGGGCTATTACATTCTGGTGCTGAGGTGATCATTGTTTGAGTTAAAATAATACCGCAAGCGTACGGGTCAATCGTAGCTACGGGTCGAACACGAGGAGATATACGCTACTCTATTTAATTAACTTAAAAGTAATGCAAAGTGAACCAAATTAAAGTGTTAAATTAAACTAATTAAACTAATGAAAATTAATGCATCCTAACTCATAAGCATCTAACAAAATTAAGGGATTAAATTGGCGTCCTGACACATGAGCATCTAACCTATCAAACTAAAGCGAATTGAAAGGAATAACAAAATCGCAGCCACACTTCATAATCACATAAAAAGAAATAAGGGAATAAAAGTGCATCCACATACCACAACCATATAAAAAAAATAAAAGAAATAGAGGGAGAAGAAGAAGAAGATAGAGAGAGATAGAGGAAAGGGAGAATGAGATTAAGGGTTTAGAGAATGAGATACCTTGATGTGCTTGAATACTTGAATAAACTCACCATGGCTTCCTCTTCTAAATCTCCATGTCTTGTCATCAACATAGGAACTTAGACTAGGAAGCTTTAAACTAAAATTATTACAACCATTAAACTAGACTTATGAAATCAAAACTAAGAACCTGAAATCAAAACTAAGAACTTAAGCCAAAAATAGGAAAAGAAGAGAAAATTTCACTAAGTGAATGAAATAAAAATTACACTAAAAAACTGAATTAAAATTGAACTAGAAACTAACTAAAAACTGAACTAAAAACTACTTCTTACAACCCAAAGGGCAAGGGGTATTTATAGGGGGAAGAGAAGAGAAGGGAGAAGAGGGAAGTGTAGGAGAAATATTCCCTAAGAAAAGAGAATATTCTCTTCTCCTTCCTCTTTTACAATGCCTTGAATCCTAAGAAAAAAGAAAAAAATAGAAAGAAGAAGAAGAAGATTGTTTACGTAGACGCCTTACATTTACAGAAAAGTAAACTTCCAATTAACAAGTCTTATTTTCTTTGTAGATATCTTCTCCAAGCCATAAAATCAAATCATCTTTGATTTTTCAACTTTCCATAGGTGAGAATGTCTTTCAAAATAAGTCTATCCCAAGTAGAATTCCAGAAGTGCCCTTGAGAAGTTGGAGGAGAGAGAGAGTAAGGGTGATGACTAGGATTCCTTCAAGAATAAATAAAATATCCATTCTGTCCTTCAGAAAACGTGGAGCATGGGGTGCTTATATAGGTCTCACCATTGTGTTCCTTGCGAAAAATCACACAAAATAGACCCAAATTTCATCCAATTCGGAGTTGGGGAGCCCAAGATATCTCAAGTTGAAGTTGGACTGTCCAGAGCCTTCCAAATGGAATCTTTCGGGTACAGTAAAGTAACTTTTGATAATTGCATTAAGGCTCCTAAAATCCGAACTTCCGCTTCACTTTGTCCCCATCCGACTGTCAATAATTATAAATAAACCCCTGCAGACCATTTTCACGCGTCGTTACGAAAACGACCATAACTTCTTCGTTTCAACTAGGAATTAAGTGCCGTTTGAACCATTGCGAAGCTGAGTCGATGGGCTATGCATCCATTTACACTTCTAAAAAGCTTAAAAACATCTCCTTAGCATCATCTCCTTCATTTTCACAAGAATTCACCTAAACCCTGAAAAGCATAAGAAAGCACCGAGTAACTCTGTTCAATGTGGTAAAATGTATAATTTATGCCCTAAAATTTCACACATAAATGTGCTCATCAGATTCTCCCACACTTGAACGTTACTTGTCCTCAAGTAAAGCAAAAACAAAAACTAACCTAGAATGCAGAAAATCCTAACTCACTTTCGTAGGAATCACGGTTGCACTTAGCATGTGCAACAAGCCTTTAAACCCCTAGGTTACCCTTAGTGGACGAGTTGTGTCTCGTGAGTGTTTGCAGTGAATATACACCCAAAATTCAATTGTAAATGAATGATGTAAATTTTAATCATGGCATAAGTAGGACAGTGCACATAATCCAAAAAAGTGCTCAATTAAAGATCAAGGAGCCCAAGGTTCCCCCACACTTGAATTTTATCACCCAACATCAATTCAAGTAACAAGTATGCATCAAGTTCAAGGGATCTCCTCATATTTTCTGAACACTACTCACCTTCAAGTAAACCCCCCATAGCATCGATGGAACCAAAGACTTAGGCATTGAGTATTGTTGACCATACTTTTTTTTTTTTTAGGCATTAAGGCAAAAGTTTTTTTCTTTCTCAACCACAAACTCTATTTCTACTCCACTACTGTTCTCTGAATGACATGGTGGAGCATACACCAGACACCCAAATACTTGATAGCTTCGCTTTTTGCATATATCCATAAGACATTGAGACATTGATGCAAGAGTTTTTTTTTTTTTTTTTTTAGTTTCTTTCCAAAGAATTTCGATCAAGTCACCCTGCTTCATGAGGCACAGTGCCCTGTCTAGTCCCAAGGAATTCCACTTGCTTTTCTGTTTTTTGCTTCTTCTTTTTTCTCATTCACTTCCACTTTCATGCCTTGCCTTGCCACAAACAAATTGGTCTCAACTACTAGCCAAAAGATCAAAGGATCCATAAAACACATAGAGGAATCTAGCCATCAAATGAAATAACGCTCATATTTTTCAATTCAATCCCTCTCACCGGATACAAACCAATTACCATCCTTGAAAAGGGATTTTTTATTATTTCGCATGCTAGGACACCTAATTCCCTCTTTCTCTCGCTTTGCAATCAAAGAGACATATGCACAAAACCAAACTATTGCCACAATCAAAATTCACCAATTAAGCCCAACATCCCCCCCACACTTAATTCATGCAGTGTCCTCAATGCATGCATAAAAGAAAAAACATAAGGACAAGGGAGGAGATGAAGGTGCTTACCGGATATAATCAACAACGAGGATCATGAAGAGTCATGAGCTCTATATAAAAGTGCTAAGAGCAAGAATGAAATCTCAATCCATGGCAGAAATGGAGAAATAGCTTCGCACAAAACACTCGACCATGAATTTTAGTAAAGCGAGAAATAATATGGAAGTTAAGCACAACCGAGAAATATCCAATAGAAAAATCTATCCTCATGGGACAGTGGAAAATGAAGGCATTAAAACTCAGGCCATAAATTCTTCCCTTCTCTCCCATTTGCAATGTAGAACACCTATCATTCTTTGAAAAATCAATCAAAAACGGATCACAATAAGCATAAAAAGGATTATGAATAACCTCATCTAAATAATCATCAAAAATTGGAGGCTTACTCAAATCAATCCTAGCAATACAACTATCCGCTCTTTGCATAACTTGGTTTGCCAAATAAGGATCATGGAAATATGCTTGAAAGGCATTATGACTAACATTGTCCTCCTCAATAAAATCGTCAAACCTAGGAGGTTTGGACAAATCAACATGTGAGACAATGGAATCCTCAAAATGACAATTTTCTAAGTTTTCCAAAGAGAGAGGGGGAGATCGAATTTCCTGGCTTTCTATGTTATCATGAAAATCTGATTCTAAATCAATAAATTGACTAGGCTCACTAAAATCAGAAATTTCAGGCAAAAGGTGGACTTCCCCGGGTAGCTCATCAAACCTCGCTTCACTAATATCTTGAGGAGACTCAATCTCAACAAATAAATCACCATGAAAAGCAGCTTGTTGGGAATGACGCTCATTAACCTCAAACTGGGGTGGTGGACTTTCAATATCATTAAACTGGGGATGGGGCGGTTCAGGCTGACTAGGTAATATACCCGTTTCCTCCTCTTGCACCATGGTTATCAGTTGAGAGAGTTGCTTCTCCATGGTATTTTGGCTTGTTGTGAGAAGGTCTATGTATTTCTCAAGCTCATTCAATCTGGCCTCCTCACCCATGTTTTGAAACTCAAGGGGTTGGTGATATGGTTTAAGGAGAGGTGGCACATTGAGATTTAATGGAGGGTTGGGCATTGGAGGATCAAACTGACCATGATATTGGAAATTGGGTGGTCCAGCTTGGTTATTCCATTGATCCCACAAAAAATCGGGATGATCACTCCACCCCCTATTGTAAGTGCCAAAAGAATTGTATTGAAATTGAGAACTCACATTCTCATTACCATAGCTACTCCCATAAAGATTAGGGCATCCTTCCATAACATGGATTGTCTGGGGAAGTGACCAATCAAAATTTCTCGAAAGCCCATAGTTGGGTTGGGGAGCAAAATTGTACTGGGGTGGTGCAAAATTGTTCTCTCTCTCACTACTTTTGGCTTCCCTAACCTGTTTAAACATTTCCTCCAAAATCATGGTTGCCTTAGCATAGGTCCATCTTTCCCCCAAAGTCTTATTTGGAAGTGTATCTCCCATTATTCTAAATTAACCACCTATCCCAAATTGAGGTCTCCCATAAAAAAAAATTTAAAGAAAAATAAAAGACTAGAAAAAAAAAAAATACTAAAAACAAGAGGGAGCCCAAGGTAGATAGTGCATCTATCCCTCAGAAATCGAAACAATGGTTCCAAAGCTGTAAGGTTGCCATATAGGTTGACAGCAAGGGAACCCGTATAGTCTTCACGAGCCACCTACGGGCGACTCCAAATGGATTCTGATGTAGGGTGGAGGACTACTATACGTTTATGTTTCCAACGCTCTCACTATGTCGCTTTCCTGTTATCAAGAGTGGTCACCTCCAAAGATAAGTCACATGCCAATCCAAACCACCCAACGAATCAAGGGCCACCAAGATTGGCTGAGTTTGGGCATATGAAGGACTTTAGATTGGGCGCACACTATTGAAACAGAAAAGAAACAAGAGGAGGTTTTCAAAATTTTTTTTTTTTTTTTAAAAAGAAAGAGGAGAAAGAGAAGAAACTAAAGCACTTCGAATTACTTAAAAATCAAAAAAATAAAGTGGTCAATAATCTCCCCGGCAGCGGCGCCAAAAACTTGTTTGAGTTAAAATAATACCGCAAGCGTACGGGTCAATCGTAGCTACGGGTCGAACACGAGGAGATATACGCTACTCTATTTAATTAACTTAAAAGTAATGCAAAGTGAACCAAATTAAAGTGTTAAATTAAACTAATTAAACTAATGAAAATTAATGCATCCTAACTCATAAGCATCTAACAAAATTAAGGGATTAAATTGGCGTCCTGACACATGAGCATCTAACCTATCAAACTAAAGCGAATTGAAAGGAATAACAAAATCGCAGCCACACTTCATAATCACATAAAAAGAAATAAGGGAATAAAAGTGCATCCACATACCACAACCATATAAAAAAAATAAAAGAAATAGAGGGAGAAGAAGAAGAAGATAGAGAGAGATAGAGGAAAGGGAGAATGAGATTAAGGGTTTAGAGAATGAGATACCTTGATGTGCTTGAATACTTGAATAAACTCACCATGGCTTCCTCTTCTAAATCTCCATGTCTTGTCATCAACATAGGAACTTAGACTAGGAAGCTTTAAACTAAAATTATTACAACCATTAAACTAGACTTATGAAATCAAAACTAAGAACTGGAAATCAAAACTAAGAACTTAAGCCAAAAATAGGAAAAGAAGAGAAAATTTCACTAAGTGAATGAAATAAAAATTACACTAAAAAACTGAATTAAAATTGAACTAGAAACTAACTAAAAACTGAACTAAAAACTACTTCTTACAACCCAAAGGGCAAGGGGTATTTATAGGGGGAAGAGAAGAGAAGGGAGAAGAGGGAAGTGTAGGAGAAATATTCCCTAAGAAAAGAGAATATTCTCTTCTCCTTCCTCTTTTACAATGCCTTGAATCCTAAGAAAAAGAAAAAATAGAAAAGAAGAAGAGAAGATTGTTTACATAGACCTTCATTTCAGAAAAGTAAACTTCATTCTAACAAGTGCTTCCTTTTCTTTGTAGATATCTTCTCCAAGCCATAAAATCAAATCATCTTTGATTTTTCAACTTTCCATAGGTGAGAATGTCTTTCAAAATAAGTCTATCCCAAGTAGAATTCCAGAAGTGCCCTTGAGAAGTTGGAGGAGAGAGAGAGTAAGGGTGATGACTAGGATTCCTTCAAGAATAAATAAAATATCCATTCTGTCCTTCAGAAAACGTGGAGCATGGGGTGCTTATATAGGTCTCACCATTGTGTTCCTTGCGAAAAATCACACAAAATAGACCCAAATTTCATCCAATTCGGAGTTGGGGAGCCCAAGATATCTCAAGTTGAAGTTGGACTGTCCAGAGCCTTCCAAATGGAATCTTTCGGGTACAGTAAAGTAACTTTTGATAATTGCATTAAGGCTCCTAAAATCCGAACTTCCGCTTCACTTTGTCCCCATCCGACTGTCAATAATTATAAATAAACCCCTGCAGACCATTTTCACGCGTCGTTACGAAAACGACCATAACTTCTTCGTTTCAACTAGGAATTAAGTGCCGTTTGAACCATTGCGAAGCTGAGTCGATGGGCTATGCATCCATTTACACTTCTAAAAAGCTTAAAAACATCTCCTTAGCATCATCTCCTTCATTTTCACAAGAATTCACCTAAACCCTGAAAAGCATAAGAAAGCACCGAGTAACTCTGTTCAATGTGGTAAAATGTATAATTTATGCCCTAAAATTTCACACATAAATGTGCTCATCAATCATCTACTCTTCCTTCTCCTTGGTGGTTTTTCTTCTACCGTACACTAGGTTGACAGTCACTGCAACGGTGTTGTGTCTTGTCATGTCAAGTTTGGTTTTTTCTAAATTTCCATTTTTTTCTACCGGTGGATTGTGTGTGCTATCCTATATGGATTGTCTGGATTGACCTGTGAAACCACTCAGCTGAAGGGGTCTGTGAGGCTTACAGAACTCTATTTGCAACTAATAACAGAGGACAATTGTTGGAAGCTTGAATGAACTTCCTTTAGAGACTTGGTGTCAACTACTGTGCAGCATGATATCTATTTTCAAAAAAAAAAACACTTCTGTAGCTTGATCTCCTTTACAATATCTTGAGTGCAGGTATGTTGATCTTTATCCTACTCAAGAAGTTTAATGGATCTGATTTCATGACTATTCAACAATTAAGAAATGGGGGAAGACCCTCTTTGGGCGGTGGTGGCTGCCAGTGCAGTAGAGTGTTGGCCCAAGTCCAAGGGAGAGGTTGCTTGTTCAACTCTCCCTTCCCCCCCCCCCCCCCCTCCTCCACATTGAATGTTAGACATCCTATAATCCCCCCTGCCCTTTGTCTGCCCTCTTCTCTTGGAGCTGGGATGCCACCCCTGGCTGCCCTCTTGAGCTGACACCTTAGTGGCCTATAAGCCCTCGACAGGATTTGACCAAAAATAAAAAGAAATGAAAAACCTTAATATATTGCAGTGTTGATGATGGTGTGAGTTGTACAGATTTAAGCAATTACTGTTTAGTGACTGTAACTGAGCTATGCTTTTAAGAAATCAGTATCATTGGGCCAAGCAAAGTATTATAGTATTTCATCCTTGTGTTTAATTGCATTATGTGGAAGATGAAGAACATCAACTGGCACTACTGAAGTTTGTAATGGACTCATGTGCTTTTATAGGTTGGATTGGATACCAGTCTGTCTATAGTTGTGGTGACCACACATTCTCAATATTCCTCCATTAATATGAAAGGAAAATGAAGAGTTGTTAAATCATAAAGAAAGCAAGGTGACTTGTAAATGCCAAATCCACAAGATGGAGTTTGTGAATTATTGCCCTATTTGGCCATGTTGACTGTTAAATTTATTATTTCAAGGGAATGCGACGATTTTTGCATTAGAGTGTTGAGATAGAAGGTGAATTTTCTCCGTCTTTTTACAAACATTCCTTGTTTCAAAGGAGCATTATTTGATAGGATGTCAAAGAAGCTTGATAGAATTTTAGATGATTCGTCCTTGAGCCAAATATATAGTATGTAATCCTGTTTGATAGGCTTTTACATCAAGGAATTTTGAGCTTACACATCTCATTAATAATTGGAACAATAAGACAGCCAGTCGGAGTCTCTAGAAATTTTGATTGAGCAGATACTGTACTCTTGTGGAAGGGGTTGCTATACATATGTGCTCCTCAATGGATCCAGTATGAAAATGTTACTAGTCCATGGAAAACCATAATAAGCAGCTGTAGAAGGGTTCTCTAAAGTGTTCCATTTTGGGAGAAAAATATTCCAGCATGCCCTCACTTGGAAGTAGATCCAAAAGCCCTGTGTTTTTTTGCCATGTGTGGAGGGGTGATCTGGATATTCTGACCCTTGGATGTTTGATTGACCTCGTGTCAAATTTCAGACCGAGATTTAGTGTATCCTTTCATATGTAGGCATACCCTCCCATGTATGTCCATCCACCTCACTGTAGTCCCTTGGTAGTCGCTCATTTTTTCAATGCCTTGTTTTACAGTTCTGGCAAAGTTGAATTTTTCTGAAACTTGATAGGTATTAAGAGGACCTTGGGTCCACCTATGTGCAAGATTTCAGCCCCCACCAAACTGTTTGTGGCAGATATTCGAGGGCATGCCGAGGTCCCACTCCCTTGGTTTACAGGTGTTGCTGGTTCTCAATTGTGATGCAGCAGTAAGTGAGCTTTACTCCAAGATGTCCAGGGTAGTCTGTGGGTGTGTGTAGGAAGTGGGAAATTGACTTGAAGAATGATTCCAGAAAGGTGATTGAGAAGCACTGCTGATCAATTTGGGGAATTAACTAATGGGTATTATCTACTACTCTCTGCATTGTTTACTTTTTCAGCATCAACAAACATAAAGATCAGAATTTTTTTATTTTTTTTTTGGTCCCTACTCATACTCTCTGCATTGCTTACTTTTTCAGCATCAACAAACATTAACTTCAGAATTTTTTTTCTTTTTTCTTTGGTTCCTACTCAAACTTTTCTCTTAGTCATCAACTAAACTTTGTCTGATCAAAGTCATGGTTGCAAAGATAAAGATTTCAGAAATCTCGACGTTGTGGCATCAAATCAGGCAACAGTGATGGGTGGCCAAGTTAGAGGCATGGTTGTGGTGACCACCTGAAGGCTGAAGTCAATATTTGACTAAACCAACCAGATTCAACATCACCTTTAGGAGAATATATATATGCAGATTTTCAAGTAAGTTAATGGTATAATTAGAACAATCACATTGTCTACTAAATAGTTTCTGAAGCATTTTATTTTTATGAGATTTTGATAGACCACACCACAAGATTTTTCCAAACCCAAGCCTAATCCGGATTCCCAGGGTTCAGCCCTGGGCTGGGATATTTAGCCCAGGCCCGACCATTGTTGTCACCAATGTTAGTTACAATTTTTTTTTTGGGTAAATTGTTAGTTACCATAAAATTGTAATTTTACTTTGTTGTCTTTTTTTAGTACAACACACTTTTGTTTTTTCTCAAGTGGTTAAATCATATCATTTCACATGGACAATGGCAACTATTGAAAATGACATAATTAGTGGTCATCTTTAACAATTTTTTTTAAATGTTTTTTTAAATTTAATTTAAATAACTTTTGGGAATAAGATTAGGAGCGATATGACCACCCCACCCCTTATGAAAGGCAGAAATCCCCCCCAGCATGCGCTCTCATTGGACCCTCATGCGCACAGTGGCCATGCTCCCCCTATATATATGTAAGGTTGGGCTCACCCAAGGCCTTAGCCCAGGCCAAGCCAGGGCCGACCCTAGGGCTTAAACCCCAACCCTATGTCCCTACCCCATCCTAATATCTTATCCCTATGGGTTTAAAAGAACATCCTAGGCCTTGAAATTCCCGAATGGGCTTCGGGTGGGCTGGGACTCACTGGGTCAAATTTGCACTCCTAGTTGCAATAAGACAGGGAACACAAGTGACCACATTAAGCAATATGGAGAGTGTGAGAAACCCAAACCGCTGGTTCAATAAATCATCTCCATGATTGGTTATAGGCCAAATTTCACCATGTATGATATTGCAATATGTGGGAGATCGACTCTGGTGGTTAAATGTCATTGGAGAGGATCTGGATTTCCCCATTGTGAGCAACCAAGCGCAATTTACCACAACCCACCCTAATTTCAATATCTTAGATGATACTAATTAAAAGTCAAAAGGATTCCATGAAACAAATTTAGGTAAAACAATTTACGCTGAAACTTCAAAATTTTAGGAAAAGAATCGATTTCTAGCACCCTAATGAAAAAGGGGAGGGATCTACACACCTAGCCACTGTGAGCACTGGAGGGGTTATTCATGGTCCCTAAACTGGGGCTAGGGCCATATGTCAGAGAGGAGAGAGTGTGTGAAAAGCTCGAATGCACTAGTGGAGTGTACAACCTTTTCTCAATGAAAAATTAAAAATTCTGAAGCTTAGTTTCTTCCAAAACCTTGAGCAGGACCATCAACAATTATTCTTTTTATTTATTTATTTTTTGGGGGTGGGGGGAGGAGGGATCTACTCATCTACGTGTTCTATGTGTGTATTGACATCTGCCGCACCAAACCAATGGATGCATGGAAGAGATTGACTCATGATTCGTATATAGGAGACCCCAAATATCGAGGAGAGAGAGTGCCAAAAAATGTGAAAAATGAGAATTTTAGGGGGGGCTTCTACAACAAGCAGTGCATAGCGTGTAGTACAACCAAACACTGTAGTTGTTTTTTCTTTTTCTTTTTGCGGGAGGGGGATCACTACTAGGTTGCATGGCCCCTGCCCCAGCTTGAGATCCAAAGGGGCATCCAACAGAGGTAAAAATTTTCATTTTATAAGGGTAAGGACAATCATTTTGCCCTTTTTATGTCTGGATGTAGGCACCATATAGCTTGATAGCCTTCTTTTTGTTTTTTTTTTTTTTTTTTCTTTTTTAGTACTTGTTTTGATAATGGGGATTTGGTCTGCAACTACAAAGGGGACATAGCTTGATGAACAAATGGGCATTAAAAAAATATGGGAATGCCCTAATGTTGGGTTTAAATTTCATCATGAAACACTATAGTAATATATCATCATCAAACACCTTATAATAGTAAAAGAGAGAGAATGGGAAAGTACCTACCTTTAACCGTTTTAAATAATTAATGGAAGAATGGGAAGAGCACGGCAATTTGGCTATTGGCTGTTGGGATGGCATGCCAATCTTAACCTTTTCGTGCTGGTTGAGGCCTGAGGACTGTTGGATTTATTGATTTTTATATATCATCATCATATATGGCATGAATGGTCATGGTGATTAAAAGGCTTATTTGTCGTTTTTGTAAGAGGATTTTCTGTTTTTTTATCTAAAATTCCAAAGTACCCAACCTTTCTTAATCCCAGACATCTAGAGAAAGATATTATTATATTCAGTAATAAATATACTATAAGGGAGAAAGAATTCTCTTGGGAGTGTGGTCTCCTCAAGCACTCCCACGAGTTTATGCCCTCTTCTTTTGAGGAGGAGAAAGATAGTCGCACGAGAGTGCTGGCATAGACCACACACCCAAACAAAAAACTACTTGTCTAAATATAATATCTAAGGATAGATAATAAGATCTCATCATCATCATCACTATCACATTCTTCTTCTTCCATAGGACTTGATGAAGAAAATTAGAATCATAAAAGATGTTCATCTTCGAGGCAAATCGGGTAGCTACAGTGTATTCATCAGATGGGCCACTTTTTTACAATTTTGATAGTTTTTTTTTTAATTTTTATATGAGAGAGTTTCTCATGCTGTCAGTGTGGGAAGGAATCTGCACACACCAATTAGTATTAACAAAAAAGGTATCATCCATGTTAGACCCATGTTTTCAAAATAGATGAAATTTAAAAAAAAAAAAAAAAAAAAAAGAGAAGATACATGTGTGAGATCCTCACTTTTTGTGAGAGGGTATGTAAAAGAATCCGCACAAAGACAGTGCGCGGATCTTTTCCCTTTTTTTTATTTTATGGCTCCATTTGTTTCCATAAAAAATAGTGGAAGAGGAAATTTTTTTGTAAAATATGTTTTCTCACTTTTTGTGTAAGGGAGAGAGTTCCCTTAAAGGAAGCATGGCCTTTGCGATAGCATAGGGGCGATCATTCTGCGTCCCTTTGTGTCTGGGCGTAGGGACCACGCTGTCTTTCAGGGTTTTTTTTAATATAAAAATAAAATTAAAATATTATAAATGGAAGGACAAAAGATCGTGGCCAAGTTGTGGAGCCCCTGCACAAGTGCGGGGCCCAATGATAACATGCAAGGGCATCAACAGGTGTGGAGTTTTTTTCATTTCAAGAGGTGGCAGTATCATTTCGCACAATCCAATGTCTGAGCGTAAGTTACAAGCAATCTAACATGGATCTTTTTACTTACTTAATAACAATTAGGCGAAAAAACGCTGTCAAGTTGCATGGCTCTTGCGCCTAGACACAAGAAAGATAAAATGACCACCCTGCCTCCCATAAAATGAAAAATCTCATTCTCATCCTATTTTCTTTTGGTAAACTCATTCTCATCCTATTGGATGTCCTTGTGTGTGCTCTCATTGACCCCACACAAATGCAAGGGCCATGCAGCCTTGCAACGACTATGGAAAATTTTACATGGACGATTTTTTTTTTTATGTAAAAAAAATATTATTTGCACAAAAAAATTATAAAATTTTATAAAGAAGAAACAAACAGAGCCTTATATAGGAAGTAAAGCAGGACCACAAGTGAGTGAGTGGTAATCTGGTTGGAGTTGATGTGTGTATAGGACTATAGATTGGGTTGGGTGGAATTGGGCCTTGAGGTGGGGACCCCGTGGGCCGAGTGCCCACGTAAGACGTCGTCAGTATATGGTATTGTAAGAGCGATCACGTGGAGATGACGGAACAATTCTCTCGCCCACCTGGCAGCAGCCCAAACCCAATTAGGTTGTAGAGGTGTCCAAATCCAACCGGCTAGATCGACTGAACCCGACTGCACAAAATCGGATTGAACCAAAACTGAACCAGACTAAAATCAATATCAAATCGATAATAACCTGAGGAGAGGAAACCAACAAAAACCCAAATCAGACCAGACCAAAATCAAAACCTACCTTTAACTTAACGGATGTTAAAACCAGTTCAACCCAACTGTATTGATATCGTAACAAATTTTGTAATTCGTATCGGTCTGTATCGATTGTATTGATCGATTTCACCCTTCAAAATACTGGTATAATACTAAACTCCTTTTTGAATTTTTACCTTTATCCATAGTGTTTGAAGGATGGGTGTTGGAATTGGATCGATATCGGTGACAACCAAAGCCAATATGGTCGATACCAAACCAATAATCTATTAAGTATTTGATTGATATGCCAAAAGCTTCAGAGTTGATGAAACGTGTTAAATCAAGTCCTTTAATTTATCTCATATTAGGCTGATCCAATCTAGCGCTTATACACTAGATTGGGCCCCATTAAACACATAACAGACCACAAACGCTTCTGTAGCTTTCATATTGGAGGTAGGTAGTCTTTTTCAAGCAGCTTCACTCTGTTTTAGGAGTTTTATCTAATAGCATGTAACCATTTCTTGACGATTTTCACTCTACCCCATCTAATCCTTTTCGTGATTCGAACTAGTTGACATGGTGCCCAATTCTGATACCAATGTTAGGTACTTAACAAACTGATGGAACATGTTAAGTGAAGCCTTTTAACCCTATCCCATATTTTTAACCCTATCCCATATTAGACTGATCCAAACAAACGATCATACTTTAGAGTAATTAGAGTAAGTCTCATTAAACATAATCACATTCACTAATCGGACAGGTTCTCTAGTGACATCATCACCCATTAATTATGAGCTTGGTATGTGGTCCGCACTTCAAAAAATCGAATGGA
This sequence comes from Telopea speciosissima, assembly GCF_018873765.1. NCBI lineage: Eukaryota > Viridiplantae > Streptophyta > Magnoliopsida > Proteales > Proteaceae > Telopea > Telopea speciosissima. Next base: position 63,943,468 of record NC_057921.1, on the reverse strand, counting down.
TTTATTTTTTGTTTGGTTGTTGGTCTTTGTGTAATCTAATCTCGAGTGGAGATAGCGACATGGGGCCATGGAGGGGTTTAAACCGTGAACTGTTGCAAAGAAAACTTTGGAAACTGGTGCACTAAAAGCATGGCCGGTAAGGGAAATAGGTTCTTTCGTGACAGAGCCCTACTAGCCCCAGTCTAGCCCAGTCTAGCTCTAACCTACTACTGGAAAGTGGGGGCCACATTCCTTTATTCCATTTATTTATTCTTAAAAAATGATAAAATAGAATAAAATAAAAAAGAAAAGCTATTTATGTGCTATGATTTGTTCCCACCAACCCCGATGCAACGCATGTTGCATGGTGTGTGGTTATCACACAGCACACCCCTAGGAAGGAGAGCAGCACGTGGATAGAAGTACTGTTTTATAGTCAAATCTCCAAAGACAAAGCCTCAATGGTCCAACCAGAAACTCAACCAGGGTTGCCCTACATTTTGGGTAGGATGGTAAAAAATCAGACCGAATCGATTGAACCAATCAAAATTGATCATACTAAATTGAAAATTTTCGGTTCAGAATTGGTTTTGGTTTTAAAAATCATGAACTCTAACTCATATTTTTTCTACCAATCTTCGCAATGGTTTGGTATAGCAAATTCGTTCAAGTCCATTTCTGCTACATCGTTATCCAACTCTTTTATTTCGTAAGCCCAGGGCAACCAGGCGCAAGGAAAATATTTAGTTTAGCTTGTTTCATGGTGACATTTGAACCTCATATGTGTCGATAAGACTGATAAAAATAAGAAAAAAAATCCGATAAAATCAATAAAATTGAATTTTAATACTTAAAATACATCCATTTATAGCCAAATTAAATACATGTGGATGCTCTTGATGAGGTAGTTAGACACGTTCCTTGGGGGATTTAATGTGTGTTTATAAGGACTCAATCAACCGGCACAAATGAATGAGACCGGACCGATTAGAGTCATTAGACAAATAAGAGACCGTTAAAAAATTAAAAAACAGACCAAAAACGATCATACAATGCCTATTGGTTTTGGTTTGTTTGTATAGACTGAACACCTTATCAATCTAACTCGGCTTTACACCAAACATTTTAGCCGTTCAGTTTTGGCCTGGCTTGATATATGTAAAAAATAAAAAAAAACAAGGGGGGTTCCAAATCGGATCGAACCATAACTTTTGGAACAGCTATGAACCTGGTTCGACCTACACATTATCAAAGACATGTAGGAATGAAGCCGATTTTCTTTTGATCCAAACCCATTTATTTTCCCCATTTTGTGAAGGAAGAAGATTGTAGAAAAAGGTAAACCTAAAATGATGCATAAAAGAATGGAAATCTTCAATAAACAATCACACAATCATACACATGGATTTACGTTATTTAACAAGATTTCCTACCTCCACGGTGAGAATGAAATCCACATTACCATCAATGGAGAACAAAGTTACAACCACTCGTTCTCACATCTCTCTTACATTGATTATAGAAAAAGAACTCTCAATACAAATTTATAGTGAAACCCTAGAAAAGATGACTCGGCTTAATTTGTGTCAGGTTAAGGAATTATTAGTCCACTCTCATAGTCTTTTGACCTAAATTAACAAAAAATCATGACTTAAGGGCCTTTGTGCCTGCTTCAAACCCACCAAGATCCTAAATGGGGCCTCAATGCCTTCTCCATGCTTGGCTTCCCCATTCACAAGTCCAAACAATGCACTTAATTAAGCTGATCATAAACCTGTTTTTGGATCTCATTGGGTGGCTTATTGAAATTGTACATGGATGAGAGACCATTATCGTGTAGCATTTAGAACCAGAAAGACAATATATAACCACCATTAATGGCCATAGAAAATAATAACCCGGGTGCGGTCTTTGGAAGGGATTATATTATCATGAGAGCAATTAAGAATCATATTGGACTGGTTATTAGTTCAACAAAATCAAGTCCCACCACTCTTTAAATGCTATAACCTGAGTGGATTACTTCTTATTCATCTTTATGAAAGATTCATTAATGAAGCTTACGTAGGTAAACCTTCCTCCCCATCCAATTCCAACCATGCAGTTAGGAGTAATTTGATGAATCGTTATCGTCTACTGTTTCTGATCGGTGGTGCAGTTTCCTAGTACCTCTCACAAGAGGGAGGTGGGACTCACCTGGGGCACCTGACCCAACACTTTGCCTAGGTGGAGTCCACCCTCCTCTTGTGAGAGGTACTAGAGAACCGCACCGATCAGGAAACTGCATACGATAAAAATTCGTAATTTGATATCTTCTTTTGAAAAGTCTAAAAATGGGGGGGGGGGAAATTTGAGGTATATGTGAACCAATTTGATTGGTCGTTTGTATATATATCAAAATTTGACACCCTTTGATTTTGAATTTTAATAGGGTTTGGTTTATCAGGCTCATATCAATTTGTTATCGGATTGTTATCGCCGATATCACACACTTTTCACTTTTGTTACCGTGTAGGCTCCTTGTGTATATATCGAAATGCACTTCTTTCTTTCTCATTGGCTTGTCTTATAAGATTTTAATATATCCTAACAGTGTGTCATTTTCTCTCACATATTCTAAGTAAAACAAATACATATTTTTTTTAAACCTAGTTTGGTCCGGTTTTTTATTTCGATTGATCTACGGTTTTTGTTGGGTCGGTTTCCATCGCTTCAATTGGTTTGGGCTGAAATTTGACACCCTTGGTTCTTTGTTATCTTCTCAGTTTGAGGTTGCACGACACTATGAAGGTTGATCATATAGAATTTAAGTAGTTAAGCTAAAAAGACGATTAGTTTCCACTTTCTTTGGAAAGAACAAGAATCATCAAATCATTGGTTGTCCTCTTTTTATAGATTATTGGGTGTGGGCCAACCACTTGATAAATAGTCTTGTTTAGTAGATTCTCATGTCATAGTGGTTGGATGATTCTCACAACCACATCACTTGTTGTGTTCTCTTTTTTCTTCTTTCTTTCTCATTTCCAATCATTTGATCTCAGCCATTGGATTGGAATCCAAGAGGTCATTGATGCCAATTCAGGTGATATGGGCTTGAGATATTTCCCAATTTTTTGGGCCCATATGTGTCAAGAGGGACTATAAGTAAAGAGGGAGTAGTGGGGGACCATTGAAGCATATATCATCTGCAATGGATACTTTAATTTTCAACTTTGTGTGATGTGCATGTCTCTACCCCCCCTAACCAAAGCCCACTAGCTTATGTTCTATAGGGTTCCTTTTTTATCAGTTTTGGTTGATCCAATCTTACTTTTCCTTTTGCCCTCTTTTTCCATTTATTGGCTTGGAAACTTTATGGACAAATACACTTTTATTTGGTCTTTTAATGGATAAGTTCTATCTTTGGGGAAGGTCCATCAAGTATGGGTAACACTGGAACTGTAAATTTGTCAATCTGTAATAAGTGCCATATGGACCCCCAACCCAAGAAACAAGTGCTTTGGGATCCAATGAATTGGTTCCACTCACTTCACACCTTCTATTGTTCCATTACTCTAAAGTCTTAACTCGTCCTTGAGTATGAACCAGTGTTTCAAAATTGGGATCGGTTCAGTTGATCCGGTTTAGTTAGTTTCTATTGGTTTTATGAAACCCCAACTGAAATCAAACCGATAATGGTTCAATTCGATCCTGGATGAACTAGTTGGGATCCCGACTCGGTCTATCCTCTTCCAAAAACTAGGATTTAGGACATATTTTTTTGCTGATTCTTACCGATTCCTCATCGATTCCAACCAATTCCAATTTAATCCGGATCAAAATCAGCAGCTTTCGGGTTTTTAAAACCCGGGTTTGAAGTTTGAACAAAGTGTTGGTTGTCTCTTGAAAACCAAGTTGAGGATCGGAAAGGAACCCCTTAGTCAATGGGCTTTTAACTGAACCCATATTACAGGTCAAACAGGTTATTGTGCATTCAACAGCATGCTTTGTTTACTTTTGACAGATAGGGTCAGAGTTGCTCCGGTACTTGTTTTCTGGCATTCAATTTGTTTGGTAAGGGAAAATTGAAGGGTACAGATGGGCCCACCAATAGAAGGGTCATGTGGGCCATGCTTAGGGCTACATGACGAAACTCATTGGTGCTCTGCGTCTCCTTTAAAAGAAAAGAATAGGAATCATCATAGAGACAAAGTCCACAGACAAACATCCCATCACTATCCATGATCCATCACTGGCCCCTTCTTCCCTATGTAGTTGGGTAATTCTACATCTTACAATTGGCCCTAAACAGCAACCCATCAATCTGATCCGTCCAATGTCCAGTTGTGTTCTCCTGCTCAAATGGACGTAAGATGATAGGGTCGACGTCTGTCGTGGCCCGCCAACTCTGAGTGATGCTGGACAGTTTTCATAAACCTCCGGAGGAAAAAAAAAAAAAATTTCTCTCAACTACAAGTGCCACTAATGAGGTGCGATGAAACGGTGTCATGTATTAAAGGGTAAGAGGGTCATTTCAAGTGTGAATGAAAAAAAACAATGGTGTTTCATGTACGACCTGCATAAGTACAGTTGGATATGCATAAGTACCAATATAAAATGACCAAAGACCACTTGCCCCCTATAAGACAGTTTGATGGGGGAATCTCTCATTTACGAGTTTTGCCCCCCCCCCCACCACCCCCAAAAGCAAAAAAAATGGAAATAATTGATGTTGGAGGCCTTGCCCCTATCTCTTTCTCTCCCTTGTCTTTGAAATGATCTCTCTACCGTTATTAATTGATCTAATAGGGGTACGCATTGAATATTTCTTAGTCGCTTAAGTTTTGCAGCCTAACATAAAAAACCCCCCACCAAAAAAATTATTCCAAGTCACATTATTTGTTCGACACATTGTTTTTTTCAACCTTGTTAATTTAGTAGGTAGGATGGTGTTCTCATATGCACATTCAATACAACTTTCTATTTCTTGTACAAAAGAGCATTCGAAAGGACCCTATAGTTACACCGACACAACAATACATCGTCTATTGACAATGTAGACAAGTGAGAATATTCAATCCAGGGAACCATTACAATGACGGTCTTACTCGTTTATGTATGGAGGGGGAGGGGGAGGGGGAGACGTCAATGATTGGGAAATTACGAATCGAGCCCAATTATTTGAATCCAATTGGAATCAGCCTAGAACCGGTGTTTTTATATCCTATCCCTAATTTCTGAACGAGCCGGATCCGCGAATCCCAACTCTTGAAACCGAGAAGTTCATAGAACTTTTATACTAAAGTGGACCCCACCATACATGTAGAGATGTACGTACATACAGAGTCAGAGATTGAGAACCTTCCAAAAATGTAAACCACCATAACACCGACGCTCTCTGCCTGGCAGGTTTTTACCCCGCCTTTCTTGGGAGCCTGAAGCCTTGTCTTAAAGTGGCTTCTCTGTCTCTCTCTCTCTCTGTCACAGACAGTGACTTTCTCTCTAGCTGTTCTATCTATCTCCCATGCTATACTGTACACTTTCCGTACACATGATTAATAATGCGCCGAATGGAAGGAGGGGTGTGGAATACGCACCGAGGGCTGCATAAACTAGTGATGACGAAACGATACGTAAATATGGTTCCGATAAAAATAATAAAGGGGGCAGGTTACGTTACGTAAGTTAGAAGACGAAGAAAAGATTCTGTGTTAAGTAATGTTAACATACGGACAATGCGTATTAAATATATCTACGAAAATAGATCCCATATCGTATGCGTGCCGTCAGCGTATCATAGAGGGGTGGATTGATAGATTCATAGGGTGGGGGGGGGGGGGCTGGGCTGGGCTTTGGGCTGGTTTTAACGCTGTAGGTGAGGTGAGGGTAAGAGAAAGGCAAGCGGCGGAGAAAGCGTGACAGGACCACCTGCTTAAAAGGCCAAAAAAATAAAAATAAAAAAGAGAGAGAGAGAGATGTGCGGCCCACTTCCTTCTTGCACCAATATGAACAAGAGACTGAGAGAGAGAGAGAGAGAGAGAGGATCTCTTCTTCTTTAATTAATATGCGTTTTAATTGGAATTAGTTGGAAACAATGGACCACCTCATCTCATCTCCTCCCAGTCCCTATTTTTGGAACATTTTGCATTACCCACCCAGCATCTATTCTCCTTCTCCCTCTCTCTCTCTCTCTCCCACACTTCACCACAAGTCTACAGCCTCTCTCTCTCTCTGTCTCTGTGAAAGTCACTGAAAAGTTTTCAAAGAAACTGAGAGTTTTGATTTAAGAACAGAACAGTATTCATATCTCAGACCCAAGTCCCCAACAGTAAGAGAACAGAAAACCAGTCTGAAAAAGTCAGGTTGAATAATTTTCACTTTTCAGGATAAATTGGGATTTGGGTTTCTTCCCTTCCTTCATCTTATATGTAGTATCAAGCCATCAATGTTGTAATTTCCCTCTCTCTCTTTTCTATTAATTTCTTTATGAATTTCTATGTCAAACAGAAAGGGACTAGAGTTACACATAAAGCTATAATAACTCAACCCCTCCAAACCCCCCCTCCCCCACCCCAAAAATTAAAAAAAAATGTTTGCTTTGAGGACTCTTATATGGTTTAAGTGATTCACAGTGGCCAAGTGGTGGCGGCTTGTAGCTTGTGTACCAGGCAAAGCCGCAAAGGACGATAATCTCTCTATTGCTATTGCTGCTGATTCTGTGGCACTTTTTGGAAGTGAAAGAGAAGGTGGTGTTTGAGCTTTTGCCCTTCTTCTTCTTTGTTTTTCTCTTTCTTTATAAAGTAATGGTTTTTTAAAGATTATAATACTATATTTTATAGGCTTTTTTGGGTGATTTTTCTTATTTTATTTTATTTTAATTATTTTTTAATAATTTGTTGAGTGTGGCCCTTAGAGAATGAAATAATTGAGACGATTTGATTTTAGCAAAACCAATTTTGGATGTATTTAAATCATGGAGTATTGGTCCACTTGGCCTAAATTAAGAGAGAGAGAAGAGAAGAGAAGAAGATCAAATCATGGCTGGGTGGTCATCATCGTCACTTCTATCTCCTACTATTTCTGAAGAGATATCTCAACTTACCTTCCTAGGTTGGTTTTCATGGTTTTCCATGTTAAGCTATCTGAACAATTTATGAAAAGCAGACGAAACCCAGTGGCGCACCACCGTACCTCCACTGAAACCCCACCACCACCACCACCACCAAAGGCCACCAAATCCGGCGACTCTTAAATTTAATAACGAAATCTTTCCTTTCTGTAGACTGGTAAGCCTTCTCTCTTGAATCTGTATCTGTTTCATAGCTCTCATGCAAAGCAAATCCCACACCCACCCACCCACCTCAAAGGCACACACACACACACACATGCACGCACACACGTGTAAGTACTAAATAAAAAGACAAATAAAAGATACTTGGCTTGTGGATCTTGTTTTGGCTCTTGGCTTTTTAATGGTGGGTTTTCTGTGGTAGGTTTCCTCTGAGGTTCTTATTGGGTAATCGTTTCTTTACAGTCTCCTCTTTTAATGGAATTTTAGTTGCAGGGATCAGAAGAAGAAACACCCACTGTTATAAAAGCTTGTTGTGTCTTCTATGGCTCAAGGGAAACCCAGAAACTTAGCTTCTTCTTCTTCTACTCGGTTTTCCTACTTGGGTAACTCATCTAATAACCCAACGATTCATATGAACCAGATGCAAAGTTTCGAATCGAATTCGGAGCTCTTCAATTTGACTACAGGCATGGAGATGTTAGGGTTTCCTTCAAAGAATATTCATCATCATCATCAGCAGCAGCAGAGAGATGGTAACTCGGTCATGTGGAAAGGATTCTTTGGGAAACCAGGTGATAGTCAGGGTTCATCTTCTTCCAAGACTATGACTGAACCTCCCAGTGATTTCTATCATCAAACTGAGTTCAATAAACTCGATATCTCAACTGGGTTATCTGAAGAATCGGGTTGGCAAGATAACAGGTTAATGATGGACGATTCTTCTTTAAGATGTGTGTTACCCTGTGAAGGAAACGAGAGGCCGAGTCAAGGGTTATCTCTTTCACTCAGTTCAAACCAACCTTCTAGTATTGGATTACAGTCGTTTGAGCTCAGAGAAACGACGAGTCATCATCATCAACATCACTATATGTCAGAAGATGGGTTTTTGGGAAAAGCTGTTGTTAATGATCTTCATCAAACACAAACTCATCACTTCGAGCTCAAGAACTCAAAGTATTTAGCTCCTGCTCAGGATCTATTGAATGAGTTTTGTAATCTCAGAATAAAGCAAACAGATCAACTAAAGCAGAAGCCACAGAAGACTAATCAATGGGAAGAAGAAAATGGTTCTCGTAGGCAATCTCTTTACACTCCTGACCTTCTTGAATTGCAGAAACGAAAAGCTAAATTGATTTCCATGCTTGAAGAGGTATTTTCATCTTTGTTTTTTTACTCCCAATTTCTCTGTAACTAGATTTTCTTTTCATCTCTGTGGAAAAGTTGGAAAAACTTGACCCTACTTTTTACTTGGGTGGTTGTTTGATTGGATCTCAAGACTTGATTCTTGAACTAATTGAGCGACTGTGGGCCTTCACATTAATGCTCAAATCACGACAATTCGAGCATTTTTCATTAATTTTCTGAATTCTCAATATGGTGTGTGTGTGTTTTTTTTTTTAATCCAAATTTTGTTGATTTTAGGTGGATAGAAGATACAGGCAATACTGTGACCGGATGAAGGCTGTGATGTCATCTTTTGAAGGAGTGGCCGGTGCCGGAGCTGCAACGGTGTATTCGGCATCGGCTTCTAAAGCCATGTCGAGGCATTTTAGGTGTCTAAGAGATGGAATTGTGGGACAAATAAAGGCAACCAAGAAAGCAATAGGAGAGAAAGACCCAGTTGCACCAGGAACAACTACAGGAGAGACACCAAGATTGAGGCTTCTTGACCAAACCCTTAGGCAGCAAAGGGCATTTCAACAGATAAGCATGATGGAAAGTCATCCTTGGAGACCTCAAAGAGGCCTCCCTGAACGATCTGTTTCTGTTCTTCGAGCTTGGCTCTTTGAACATTTTCTTCACCCGTAAACCTCTCTCTCTCTATCTCTCTTTTTCTCTCTCTCTCTCTCTGCAATTAATAAAAGGGAAGCTAAACTACAACTTCAGTACTAGTTGTTCAGGCGTTCTATTTCTATAGAGTGTTAATCATTTGCTGCTAAAAAACCCAACTGTTTGGTTGTTTCTATACATCACTATTCAGATTCCCAACATGAATTTGTCATATATAATGTCCTTTTGCTTCACTATTGGCCATGGTATAGGGCCCATTATATTATACCTCACCCACCCCTCTCTCTCTCTCTCTCTCTCTAACATTTTTTTCCATTGTGTTTTCCTGGAAACCATACAGGTATCCAAGCGATGTGGATAAACATATATTAGCTCGCCAAACTGGTCTATCGAGAAGCCAGGCACGTTCACGTCCCTCTCATCTCTATATATATATATATTTATGATTTGATTCCTGTGGGACTAGGTTCTCTCATCTGTTCCATAGGGCATATCTTCCTATCTTCTTAGGCTTTAACAAAACTAATTATAATATATGTTTCCATTTGCCACTTCAGGTTTCAAATTGGTTCATCAATGCAAGGGTGAGGCTATGGAAACCCATGGTGGAGGAGATTTACTTGGAAGAAACCAAAGAGGAACAACCAGACAATGTTGGGTCCTCATCAGATGGGGTACTTACAGGGCTCCACAACAACAACAACAACAACAACCAGATTTCTCAGCATCGTATTGGGGAGGACCAGAAGCCCACAGTAGATCAACTTGTTCGTGGCAACTCAGATTCTTTATCTTCTATCATCAGCAACCCAGATAAAGAAGAAGACAGTAGAAAGCATCACATACAACAACAACAACACTTTGGGAGATCAGTAGCAGAAACGTTTGGTGTTGTGGACTTAGACTTCTCTTCCTATAATCACCAAACAGCAAGTACTGTTTCTTATGCAAACGATGGTGTCCATCACAATTTCGGAAATGGTGTGTCTCTGACTCTAGGATTGCAACAACATGGTGGGAATGGTGTGAGTTTATCGTTCTCTCCGGCGTCTCAGAACTCTCTTTTCTTTCCTAGAGATCACCTTGAAGATTGTCAATCAGTTCAGTACTCAATTATGGAAGGAGAAGGGCAGAATCTACCTTACAGGAACTTGATGGGAGCACAGTTGCTCCATGACTTGGCTGGGTAAACTGGAGATCGAAATAGTTATTTTAAGATGATGATGGCGTTCGTTCACCGGAATTACTTAACTACATACAGTGAAGTGTAGTGAGGATGGTGATCATGGCAGATATAGATAGAATTACAAGGTATTGATGATGATACATACTCGATCCATACTTTAAAAAATTCCAGTGTTCCACGTACTCTCTATATCATGATAGTATTTATTACCTAGATTAATTATGATACTTGATAGGATGAAAATGGATTGTTATTGTCATTCATTGGTGAAGAGCATATAGATACTTCTTCTATTTCAGTTCATAGTAGTAAAGGGTAGCCAGTGATCTCTGTTTGGAAGGTATCTTTCTGGTTAACACAGGCCCTCGGATTGGGTTCAAGCTTTGATCCATTTTTCTGACCTTGAGCAGTGAATTCAGGATTGCTCAAAGTTTAGGGTTTTTTTTTTTTTTTTTGGTAATAAAAAAAAATTAGGGTTCTAGACGTGTTAATTCCCAACTCTTGGACACCAATGGCTGAAGTTAGGTCTCTCTCTCTCTCTCTCTCTCTCTCTCTCTCTCTCTTATATTCTTTAATTTTTCTTCATATCTTCCTGTATTCAATTTGCTCTTTTACCTACACCCACATGTTTATTCCTTAAATGAGAAACAAGAGAAGAAAACATATATATTTATGGCACAAAAATCTTCTTTTTTTTCAACTGAAATAAAATTTTCAGAAAATTATTTTTATCATTTTTGTGATTTTTTTTTGAATGCTTGACCAGGAATTTCATCTACCATGGTGAGGAGAAAAAGAATCCAATGATTTTCTCTCTTGCCCTGATCATGTGGGTCCCATATTGACGATATCATTCTCTGTGCCATCACTGATGTGGCCTAGGAGATTCCACCATACAAGCTTATGGGAAACCCTCTTCCATTTTTTCTTCGCATTGTGTTCAATAAAATCATTACAAGAAACTGGCTTTTAGATATGGTATTTACTATCACCGAAGGTAGGGAAACAACTTTTAAATCTTTTGAAGGCGATTTTTTTATTTATTAATATTTTATAGGCGAATTTACTTACCATTGAAATTCATCGTTAAATGTGGTGCAGCTATTGATATCTATCGATAATAACTATCATCTTTGTATCTAGTTTTTAGCATGGTACGTAAATTTATCTCCACCAAAAAGATTGTCAAATTAACATAGATCCAAACATCACTTCTTTAAAAATGAACAACTTTTGAGAAAACAAGGGGGGAGAGGGAGGAAATGAATTAATTAGCTAGGTTTCTAGAATAGTTGAAAGATAGATTTAATTACCATGTAACATTGTAAACAATAAAGGTGATTTTTCCTTTTAGTTTGATTTGCCATGTGTTATTGCAAATTACACATGCAATTTTTCATTTTAATTTATTTCCTTTTTGCTCCAACAAAGGGGATTTTTTTCATTTTATTTTATTCCCTTAATGCTACATCCAACATCTTTACCATGATCTTGATCGCCCAATTTTCATTTCCACATGTGTTTTCTTTTTTATTTTATTTAAATATTATTTTGATATATAGTTAAACTTTCTAAATTCAATGCTCTTCATAGTGTACCTGTATAATTAATGTGTCAATAAACACACATTTTGATTATCCTTAAATCCACATCGGCATAGTTGCAACCTTTTTTATGTACATTTCGTAGCACATAATAAGAAATGATTATACCATTGGATGAATTCATTGCGTATAAGCACTCCCTCCTGGCTATGATCGACGTGATGCCGGTCACGGTCCCTTGAAATGTTAAAATGGAGTACCCAAAAAAAAATATTAAAATAAAAATTTCCTCTTTTTTTTTTTAATAATGGTTTGAAGTATATATTAAGAACATCTTTTTCCATCACCTACCAAGTTTAAGGCACCACCCTTGTGTCCATTTTAATAAAAACACATATATGTCCAATTGATCCTAGTTAGAAAAAAAAAAAAAAAATTTATAAACAAAATATATTACTAAAAGTATTTGCATACCTTTAAATTGCATAACTTGGTAGGTGATGGAAAAAGATGGCTAAGAAACTTCAAGGGTGGAATCAGTAATTACTATCCCAAGTAGGGAGGGAAACTTTGATCAAATCGGTGGGCTTATCTTCAAATACCTTTGCCGCTTCTCACTTCAAGCTCCCAATGTCTCACCATTCAAATTTAAGGAAATTGATTACTCATTTCTATTGGGGAAACAAAGAGGACAAAAGCAAGATCTGCTGGATCTCATGGAAAAAGTTGTGAAGATCGAAGGAGAACAGTGGTCTTGGGTTTAGGGAGCCAGCCAAACAAAATCAGGCTCTTCTAGGTAAACTAGCATTGCATCTATGGCAGGACCCGATTTCTCATTGGGCTAAGTTTATTAAACAACTCTACTACCCTAATGCTAGTTTCCTTGAAGCTCAGTTGGGAAGTTCTCCCTCTTGGGCATGGAGAGGGGTTCTCGAAGGGAGAAAATTGTTGCTTGATGGCCTTCTCTGGATCGTTGGGACTGGGGAACACATTAACATCTGGGAGGATTGTTGGTTACCTTCCAGTCCTACTCTTCAAATCTTGCACCCTCAACGCGATCATCAAAGTCTAACCCTTGTGGCTGATCTTACTGACCCGGGGCCCAGAACTTGGCGTAAAGATTTGCTGGAGCGTTGCTTTCACCCTAAGGATATTGATGCAATATTGAGAATTAACCTTAGAGTTTTTCCTCAACCAGATCATATCATAGACTGTGGGGTGGAGCAAAAAACGGTATATATTCGGCGAAAAGTGGGTACCACTTCCTTTGTAACCAGGCTGATTCCAAGGAGAGAAATGTGGCTTCCAAGGAGAGAAATGTGGCTTCTTCTTCAACAACAAATCCTAACTTCTCTTAGCCAGCAGAGATTTGGAAGAGAATTTGGTCTGGTTTTATACTCCCTAAAATCATATCTTTTTTGTGGAAGGCCTGTGCAGGGGGTCTTGCCACTGGGAAGGGGCTTAGTCGTCGCAACATTCCCATCGATCCATACTGTCCTAGATGCGGAGAAGACTTGGAATCTATTGATCATGCTCTATTGGACTGCAAATACGCTAGAGCAGTCTGGTTTGGATGTCGTCTCTCCTTCTCTCCCCCTTCTAGCAACCCTACCCTGACCCAATTCATTAAAGGATGGGACTCCTTACTATCAAAAGATAAGAAGACAGGTAAGGAAGTCATTGGTCTTGCGTCTTTTGTCTGTTGGGCGCTCTGGAAGTCCAGAAATGACCTCTTATTTAACGGGATCAGTCGATCCCCTGGTGAGGTGATTCAACGAGCGGAGTCCTCCTTTGATGAATTCAGGAGTGCTGTTACAATGGTGCATCACGGTACCCCTCGTCCATCCCTGATCATCACTTACCCAAACAATGGCAACGCCCTACCTCTGGCTTTTTTAAGCTCAACTCAGATGTTGCTGGTAATGGACCAAAGGGAGGTCTGGGTGCTATCGATAGGAATGACATGGGTGCTCCACTGATAGCGGTCTCTGCCACCATGGTCATCTCTTCTGCTCTTCAAGGGGAAGCCAAGGCCTTAAAATTGGGATTACTATATGGTATTTCGGAGGGGATTGATAACCTTGAGGCTGAAGTTGACTCTCAACAGCTCATCAACCTCATCCAAAATATCTAGAAGCACCCTCCTATTGATGTACTCACCTTAGTGCAGGACATCCAGGACTCAGCGTCCTATTTTAGAAGTTGCATCTTCTCTTTTTCTCGGAGGGAAACCAATAGCACTGCTGACTGCCTCTCTAGGAAGGCCTTGTCTTGTGCGGCCGAGGCAAAATGGCCGCTTTCCATTCCCTGGCTATCTGCCCTATGTAATTTAGATGCCTTGAGCGAGGCTCACTTCAATAAATAAGTTTGCTTTCCGCCAAAAAAAAAAAATAAAATTGCATAACTAAATACCTACTTTGGTTTTACCCTTGTGAGCGAATTGTAATTGTGCCTCCCTCCCCATCAATAACATGTCAAACTTGATTTCTTAGTTATCCATTTTTTATATGATTAAAGGAGCAAATTACATAACTTGAAAAGATTGCAAGGAGCTTGTGCGTGTGTAAGAGAGAGAGAAAGGTGTTGAAAATGATAAAAATACCCCTATTACTGAATAGAAAATTGCAAATACATGTAGAAATCTCATAAATTAAGGAAAACCCTTATATATGAAAATCTACACTACAACATCTAAAGTGGAATAAAACCATCCATAAAAACCACAAATAAATAACAAAAATAAAAATAACACATTCTACGACTGCAAAACGTCAAAGATAAACTAATTTTGAAATAGCATGAATAAGGAGGCTTTAGAAAGACCATTATGAAGAACATAAAACATGAAGGAAGAGAAAACAAATCCAAGAAAAAAAATTATCAATATGGAAGACAAGACAAAGTGAAGAATAAAAAGTGGTTAGAAAACCTATATGCAATGTGCATGTTTAAATCATGAAAATACCCAAATAAAAAAGAAACAATGAAAATTAGATGAACATTACAATAGGGAAAGAGCATGAAGAAATAACCTTAAAATGCATGCAAAACTATACTAAAATCAATCTAAAATAACTATGATATATGTCACTAATACCTAGAGAGGTAGTAGAGCATAAACCCCTTCTCATGAGCTATGTGAATAGATTGCATGATAAAATGAATTGAAATCTAAAGAGAAGTTAAAGGAAATATACAAAAGATGATGAAGAACCAAAGTATTGGGTGGAGAGCATTCACAACTCAGGCGGAGGGCTGATTCCCTCACTAAAACCCTAATTTTTTATTTCAATATTATGCGTTACTTGCATTCTCCAAATATTGCTTAAGAATGTGATTAAAGTTCTATTTATAGGCTTGGGAAACTTCCTCAATCTCTCGATGATGTGGATGATAAAGTCTCACCCAAACTTGTTGGATTTTGGTGAGAAGGTGGTAGTTTTTCGATCATTAATGGCAAAGATTGGGGGAAAATACTATAATCCAATTAGAATAGAGTTAAACTCTTGATCAATCACAAATTTATAATTTAAAATCCATCTTTCGGATAGGATAGATGTATTTCGACGTTTCTTGGGCTAATTGGAGCTTATCCAAAGGTGTAGAGGTAGTGGAGTAAAGCATGCAGAAAACAACCTCAATGTACGTTGAATGATTTCTATTTGATGCCAAAACCATGAACTTCTTTTTTTTTTGGTAAGAAGAAGGCTATATATTAAAGCGTGACCAACGCAAGGTATTTGAAGTACAAAGCTTAGATAGCCAGGGAGTGGAAGAATGTCAATTTGACCTGCACGCAACAGACAAGGCTTTCCGGGCTAGGGAGTCAACCACGCTGTTAATCTCCCTAGAAACATGTTGAAAGCAGCAAGAAGCAAAAAAAGATCTCAAGTACTGGATGTCCTGGATGATGCTAATGCACTCTATGGGAGGGGGTGGCTGTGGTCCTCAAGACACTGCACTAATTCCAAGTTGCCCACTTCAACGATCAGGTGCTCAATACCTTCAGATAAAGACTGAAGCAGGCTTTCTTTCAAAGCTAGCCCCTCACCTTGAATGGTGGAGTTGAAGCAACTTGGATCTGAGACGGCAGAAATTGGCAATCCTTGATGATTTTTTATGATAAATCCCAGACCTCCTTTTCCTTCATATTGAGAGGCATCAGAATTTAGTTTGCAGAGGGGATAAGTAGGGGGATACCATGGCTTATTGCGATCAATTGGAGTATTAACCATGAACTTCAACATCAAGTGTGTTTCGATGAACATACACTCAGCGTCAAAACGGGCTTGTTTGTGTCAAGTAGAGGCCAAAGTACATCGATACAAGGCTTTGAGAACCTCGACCTGCTCACCAATTCCATCGATTTCGAGTAGACGTCAATAGATGCGTGCACTTGATTTTGAGTTGAGCTTATTTTGCGTCGACATAAGTTCAATTGAAGTCGAACTTCAAAAGGCACCTCGCACCAAAAAAAAAAAAAAAGTCACCACAAGCCTCTAAAGGATTTTTTTTTGGGGGAAACGCCTCTAAAGGAATTTTAAAGCTTGTTCCAAATACATATAAATGATAAGAAATTCAGGGACTACTTTGGTGACGGAAAATTACCTTTAAAGCGAGTCTATGTGACTAAAATAGAATCTTTTCAAAAGTAAAGGGGTTTAATGAACTCATTTTCTGATCAAATATAACTGTAAGGATATTCAACATGAAACTCATTTTATTTGGAAAGTTAGGTTTATTTTAAGGCCATTTAACTATACTTTAACTTAAATTTTTTTTTTTGGGTAGAAATATTTTAACTTAATTAACCCTACAAGGAATTTCTCAAGCCACAAAATAGAACCCCCCCCCCCCACGGTCATGTAACACCAATTAATCATCAGTTGTTAGTGTCTATACCAACCCACCATCATCAAATTATATCAATTGAATTAACGTGCGGCAATGTGCCGGCTCGCATGGGTATGATGGCGCAGATTTTCTCGGCACTTATGGGGTCATTTCTTTTGGCACGAGAGTGCATGCGTTTATCAGCTGCTGTGTTGACAACACTTTGTCTGGGGCAATGGCTTTCACCCATCCCCCTCTCCGGAGGACTCAGTCTATGGCATACGAGACTGGGTCACTTTCCGCTTCGTCGATTTGGGTTTTGTATACCCAAACCTTCTGTTGGTCATGCTATCTATCTTTTTTCAGTGTTTTTTTATGTATCTTGTTTTTCTGTTGGCGCTGGCGCGCGTGAATGAATAGCCTGGTTATCTACCAAAAAAAAATTAACGTTTGGATCTCAACGTACGTGATCGCCGTTTCAAAAATCAGGATAAGAAATCGATTCCAAACGATCCACCTCGCCGATCCTTGTGTGGAAACTAGGGTTAAGAGGCATTAAAAACACCGATTCCTCCAGATTTGGATTCCGTGTTCTGAAACCTTGCTCGTGATATACCTTCTCGGTCACGAGGGACATAACGGTAAATGCAGAGAAAGGAAACTATTTTTATCGCGCTATGCCAGTGCAGCCCAAAGCCAACGAGGCCAAGATGGGTTTCGGTTCTTCTAACTTCTGCATCTAATGGTTGTTTTAGACCCGTTCATGATTCACCTGAGGAAGCAGGTTCCTTGAAATGCTCATCTTCCCTTCTCCACTTCCATTTCCATCAGATCTGCGTCTGGCAATGGTTCGGTCTTCATAGATCTCATTATTTTTGCATTAATCAGGTAGTTAACAAAGATGTATATGGCTTACGGATGGCCTCAGGTCATCCCTCTTGAAGTTGGCCTCTGTCCAGCTTCCGAGCATATCGTCTATCTCAAAATCATCAATCGCTTGTTGCTAGTTGTGGCTCCCACTCACCTCGAACTATGGAGCTGTTTTCAGGTTTAATATCTTTAATCTTTGAATCATTCATAGTCTTTGTTCATCTCGATTCGTTTTCTGGGTTTTCTTTAAAATTATAATGTGTTGAGATCATAATTCTTGCAATTGAATGTTGGGACTTGTAATCAGCATAAGGTGAGGTTAGGGAAGTACAAGAGAGATTCGGATTCAATTCAAAGGGAGGGGGAGAACTCGCAGGCGGTGTGGAGCCCCGACGCGAAATTGATCGCTGTTCTTGTAAGTCCTCGATGCGGTTATTGTGATCATTTGTTAATTTTGGTGAGCGTTGAATTGAGTCCAGAATTTAGTGCATTGTGTCGGTTACTGATCAACTGTACTTTAACATGATATTTAAGCACGAAATTTGATTACAAACTCGTAAAACTGTGATTAATTGAACTTTGTCATAATCCTTTGAGTTGCCGGACACAACCTGCTTTTATAAATTTCCGACAGCGCAATGAAGCCACCATCTCTTCTTCCGGGGTGGGGGTTGTAGGCAAAACGTACCAGTTATTTTTTTATGAAAAAGAAAGAATTTGAGCTCTAGTGTATTACTGATTTTATTTTCTACTTGTTCTATTGGATTGTATAGCCTACAATGTATCTGTGTCATAATATCTGTTGGGATTGCTCATGTTAATAATGTCGATCTAGATGACCATTAAGTCAATGGTGAAACCACTGTTTAATGATCTTAAACAATATGTTTGACAACTGCGATTTTCTCTGTTCCCCTTCTAGCTTTTAATCAATATTTCTGCATTCTACTGGTAACTGATTCCCTCCCCCCCCCCCCCCCCTCTGCTTTCCTGCAGACTTCTTCATTTTTTCTTCACATTTTTAAGGTCCAGAATTCAGAAAAAAGACTACAACTTGGAGGAAAGCAACCATCGGGTTTATTTCTTGCTAACATTTCTCTACTTCTTAGTGAGGAGGTACCCTTTTCAGATAAAAACTTAACCATGTAAGTGCTCTTTCCAATTATTTAAATGCCATAAGTTGTACTATTTAAGTATATCATTTTAATGTTGTCTCTATTTTATATATTTTTAGGAGCAATATTGTATGTGACAATAAACACATACTGCTTGGACTTTCAAATGGGTCTTTACATCTTATATCCTGGAAGGGGGAGGTATACGTGAATATGAGTCACATATTGCCATTCTGCACATTTTGTTGGATTCATTTCATCATAAAACTGCTGTTTTATTATGCACATTGTCGATTATGTAACCTTGTTTGGGAAAGCAAGTCTCATCTGTATTTTGCATCTAATTTTACTTTTATTTATTACTTTAATTTTACAGTTTTGTGGGGCCTTTCGACTCCATTCCCATCCACTTCCTTGCAATCCAGTTACAGAACCAGTGCATTCTCTGGAAAATGGTCCTTGTTCTGAAGGGGCATTGGTAGCTTTGACATCTAATCATAATTCTACCAGCAGTTCTGCTGTTATTCAGCTGGATCTTGCCTTGTCATTGAGGTTACTAGTTGTGCTATATTCTGATGGGCAAGTTGCTTTATGTTCTATGAGTAAGAAAGGTTTGAAGCAAGCTGAATCCATTGAAGCTGAAACGTGGTTGGGTTCGGGAGATGCTGTCTGCGTCTCAGTAGCATCAGATCAACAAATCCTTGCCATTGGTACCAGAAGAGGTGTTGTTGAGTTATATGACCTGGCAGAACCTGCATCCCTTTTTCGCACTGTATCTTTATATGACTGGGGGTAAGTCTTATGGAGATTTGTTTTTCAAAATCATTTAAATTTGATCGCTCAAATAGTGGATTATACAATCCTGTCCATGGATCTGGTCTTCCAATCATGATCCTCATACCTATGCTTGCAGTCCAATGCTCTTCATTTTCTGACTGCTCTAAGTGTATGGATCATACAATCCTGTCCATGGATCTGGTCTGAGTGGTCTCCCAATCATGATCATCATACCTATGCTTGCAGTCCAATGCCCTTCATTTTCTGACTGCTCTAAGTGCTTCTGCTGCTATCATTTCTTTTTCCTTCTGTTTGCAAAGATTAGGTGATGGAATATTTTGTTGTTTACATATTTATTTAACTTTTTGATTGCTTCTAAAAGCCTTCTTGTTTACTTTTGCATTAGATGTTTGTTAATTTCCATAATTCGAAATACCAAAATTTTGACAATTTATCTCGGTTTTGATATTGGTCAAAACGCAACTACCAGCGACTTGACAAGTACAAGGTTGTGGTAGAAATTTCGGTGAATGACCAAAATGGTCAAAATTTCTCTTGAAATGGTCGGAATTTTGTACTGCTTTCCAATTTTGTGGTTTTTCATTCCTGTTGCATATTACAATATTTTTATTGAATGTTGTATGTTATAGGAGTAAATTATGTGTAAAATAGGCTATATAAGGAAAGGATACAATAGGCTATGCCGTTTACTTGCAACCTAGGGTCTGAAGCCAAACTACCACTTTCGGTGCCCCCCCCCCCCCACCCAAATCTAATGATTCAAAATGTGAAAACATGCTTAAATAGGCACTACAAGAAGTTTCATGACAAAATTCCATCATTTGGACACCTAAATGGCCATTTCGAGTTGACATGTGAATTGGACCAAATTTTGAGCCCATTTTGCATATTTTGATGCCAATACCTATAAATTTCACCAGTGTCTGCCTGTTATAGTGTTAATATGAAACCATATCCTGGCTGTTTGATGATTACTGAATTGATAATGTTTCAATTATCTCGTCCCTTCAATCTTTTTGCTCTTATTAATGTTGTATGCTGGATTAATAGTCTGTTGTTGTTTTATTACACTCTTCTTTTACGTAATGATTGCTCTGCAGATATTCTGTAGAAGATACTGGTCCTGTCAGTTGTATAGCATGGACACCTGACAACTCTGCATTTGCAATTGGATGGAAATTGAGAGGACTTACAGTTTGGTCTGTATCTGGTTGTCGTTTGATGTGTACAATCCGTCAAATTGGTATTAGTTCTGTATCTTCTCCAATGGTTAAACCAAACCAGGATTTTAAATATGAACCTATGATGGGTGGAACCTCACTGTTGCAGTGGGATGAATATGGATATAGGCTTTATGCTATTGAGGAAGGGTCTTCAGAGAGGATTCTTTCATTTTCTTTTGGAAAATGTTGCCTTAACAGAGGAGTTTCTGGGACAACATACAGTCGTCAAGTGATTTATGGTGAAGATCGATTGCTGCTTGTGCAGTCTGAAGATACTGATGAACTTAAGATGCTACATCTTAACCTTCCAGTTATGTGTTCAAGTTGTATAACTGTTCTGTATTTATTTTAATTCCCAGGCTGTATTGTAGGTTGATGATCCTGATACAATTGTACTTTTTTTTTTTGTCAGGTTTCTTATATCTCCCAAAACTGGCCAGTTTTACATGTTGTCACTAGCAACGATGGAATGTACTTAGCCGTTGCTGGCATCCATGGCTTGATCTTATATGATCTACGTAATAAAAAATGGCGTGTTTTTGGAGATATTACCCAGGAACAAAAAATACAGTGTAAAGGGTTGTTATGGTTGGGGAAAATTGTTGTTGTTTGTAGTTACATTGATTCTTCTAACACGTGAGTACTTTACTCTCAACCACGTCTTTTGTTTAATTTATTCATCAAATGCATTTTATGTTTATATTTCATTTTCTCTGTTGTTTGATGTGAATTTATCTGAAGTTCGGATGCAACTTGGATTGGACTCAACTTGAATCTGACTGACTGGATATTTATTTTTAAAATATTCTGTCTGCCTGAACATGGTATTTTAATTTGTTGGACTGGGTATTCTTTACAATCAATTGGATTGCAAAATAACATGATGTATGTAAAGAAACAGGATCTGAAGCCAGTACCTGCAAAGCAGAAGAAATAATGTAGTCCTAGATAGGTAGGAGACCTACTAGGAGCCAGATAACAGAATAAATAGCAAAAAGGGGCTGCTGGTTCACATGGACAACCTAGGTTTTAGCTTAATTCTAGGGTTTAGGATGGGAATTTGGGAATGGGTCTTATATGGTTTTAATATGCAGGTTTAGGGGATTATTTTGGTATAAAGAAAATTAGATTTGGTTAGGTTTTAAAATTCTGCAGATTTTGGGTTAGGGTTTCGGGTTTTAGGGTTAAGGGAAACTAACAAAACTAGGGTTTCAAGTGGGCTGTGAGAGCTGGTAATATAGTCCTAGAATAGGAATTAATCCCACTAGGAACCAAGTAGAACCAAGCTTAGGGTAAGCCTGCTGTTTAGGGCTGATTAGGGGCTGTTTTAGGGCAAAATTAGGGTTTAGGATGGGAATTTGGGAATGGGGTTTATAGGGTTTTAATCTGCAGGTTTAGAGGGTCATTATGATATAAAAATATCTGGATTTGGGTAGGTTTCAAAATTCTGCAGATTTAGGGTTAGGGTTCCGGGTTTTTAAAATTAGGAAAATAGCCAAAACTGGGGTTTACAGTAGGATTCACGGGCAGGGCTTAAGGTCGAGTGTTAGAGGGACTAGGGGGAAGGTTCGGCTGCAGCAGGGAATTTCTGATGGCTGACTATGCCTAAACAGAAATTAGGGTTTCTTAGGTTTATGGTGATTAATGGGGAATTAGGGTTTAGGGTGATGGGAAGGCTGTGTTCTGATTTTGGTGTAAAACAGAGGTAGGATGATGGCTGGATAATGCCTAGATGATCTAGGGTTTTGGAAATTCAAATAGAAAAACAAGAGGGATCGAATGGGGGAGGGAAGGAAACTAAAAACAGAAATTTAAATCTCAACTTATTATAGGATTCCACCGGCAGCAAGTTAAGGGATGAAGGATGAAATCACCTTCAAAGAGAGACCCTCTCAGCCGTCACGGCGTAAGGAGTCGCAGGATTCCACCCACCCTTCCACCTTGATAACCCACAAGGATGCACACACTCTTGAAGAGCAAGGAGCAGCAGCAAGATAGCCACGAATTCTGTATTTTAATTTCAAATCTCAATGTGGGGGAGCCTCCCACGGTTGCTTTATTTATAATTAAAGGCCAAAGGCCAAATCCTAATACAATCTAACTTCCTCTTCACTTAAAATCGTGGAAGAGATCTAATTACAATCAAATTACTAATTTAAAACAGTAAAATATCCTAACTACCCCTACTAACTTAAAATAAGAGAATCTAACTTAAAAACAACTAATTTAAAGTAGATCCCATGTTAGCCAATAGGATATAAGGACCTATTGACCAATAGGAACACTTCACTTAAATTGGACCAATTGAACCAATTGGATGCAACCAATTCTAAACCGGTTCAATCTAAAAAATAGGAAAATAAACTAAGTATTGGGCTAATCCCGTATGCAACCTATATGTCCCTAGTTTAGGCTCATTAAAGTGGTCTAATACATAAAAAACCCTTGGGAACAAAGGCCCAACATGTATATAACTCAATCCTAGGCCTATTTCTAAAGAAATAAGCCCTATTTAGTGATCATTCTGCCTCAGCTGGGTTTGGGATCGAAGGTAGGGGACTGGGAGGGGAGGGTTCGACCAGGATATGGTCCAATTCTGATGGTCAGAATGGGCTGTGGGCAATTTAGGGCTTATGGGGCTCTTATGGAGAAGAAGGATTTAGGGTTTTGGGGGATGAATATGGGCAGCAACTGGGATCGAGTGTAAACAATGGTGAGGGGGGGCTGTGGTCAAAGTTTGGATGATTTCTGATGGGTAAACAGATCTGGACAGAACTGAGATCCTTCTAGGGTTTATTCAATTAGAACAGAAAATTAAAGGATCGAATGGGAATGAAAGGAAAGATAAAAACAGAAAATTAAGATCATAGTTGTCATGGCGTCCTGGCGCTGGAGAGGGTTGCATGGCGACCTACGCCATGGTGTCCCTCTTTGATTTCTTCTTCCTGTCTCTCTTTCCCTCTTCGATTTCTTCTTCCTGTTTTCGGTTTCTTCTTCCCTCTTCGATTTCTTCTTCCCCTCTTCAATTTCTTTCGATTTCTTCTTTCCTTCTTCGATTTCTTCTTCCTGTCTTCTTTCCCTCTTCGATTTCTTTCGATTTCTTCTTTCCCTCTTCGATTTCTGAATTTTCTTCTTAAAACTTGAGAAACAATAGAGAAAAAATAAAACATGGCTTGAGTATACATCTATTAACACATTAAAAATAGAGAAAATAAAAAATAAAACATGGTCGACATGCTCGCCATGGCAATAGCTTGAATGTTTGAAGGATGAAACCACCTTCGAAGAGAGATCCTCCCAGCCGTCATGGCGTAAAGAGTCGCAGGAATCCACCCACCCTTCCACCTTGAAATCCACAAGGATGCACACTCACACAAGGGAGCAAGGAACAACAACAATGGCAGCCACGAAATCTGTATTTTTTAAATTCAAAATTCTGTGGGGGAGCCCTCCACGATCTACTTTATTTATAATAAAGGCCTAAGCCAAATCCTAGTACAACTTAATGTCTTTTTCTTCTAAAATCGTGGAAGGGAGAGTTCTAATCTAACTTAATTAAATTAAAACAATAAATGTCCTAACTACCCCTACTAACTTAAAATAAAAGAATCTAACTTAAAAACAATTAATTTAAAGTAGCTTCCATATTAGCCAATAGGATATAAGAATCTATTAACCAATAGGAACACTTCACTTAAATTAGACCCATTGAACCAATTGGATGCAACCAATTCTAAACCGGTTCAATCTAAAAACAAGAAAATAAACTAAGTATGGAAAATAATAAATCCTAGTCTATGGCTCCCTATTCAAACCCTAAGTTCAGGGCCTCTTCTTCTTCTTCTTCCTTCTTGGAGCTGCATCACAAAGTAGAAGAGAGAGGAGAACAGAGAGAAAGAGAGAGAAGGAGAGAAGAGAATTGCTGAAACACGATAAATTCAGACTGTGTCTATCGTGGTGCTCTGCCTTTATTTATAAAACCAGCACTTGGACTTTTAGTAGGAAACCTACTAAGAGTACACATCTAATTACAATGAAACAATGAATACCAAAACAACTCTCGTAACACTAAGACTCAACATAGATCAGACCTAAACTCTACAACTCAATATAGATCAGACCTAAACTCTACAACTCAACATAACTCACGATAGGTTACTCCCCCTAGTGTGAGTAAACTTTAACACCCCCCCTCAACCTGGAGTGTGTGTGTGTGTGTCTATCAAAAAGTTCCATCTTTGAACAACAAGAATAGATATTGAAGGCAGCACCCCCCCCAAAAAAAAAAAAAAAAAACTCAGCCTTATCCCAACTAAATGGGGTTGGCTACATGGATCCTTGGCCTCCAATTTAGGTGCACCAATCTTGAACATAAATAGCAGTTATAGGCGCCAATGAGCATAGATAACTTCATTCTGGTTGCAATATCAACTCAAGCACACCAATCATTGGCAGCAATAGTAGAGAAAATTTTTTGTGTCGAATAAACCCAAACAACAACTAATAAGCGGTAGAGAACACCAACCTGCAATCCAAAATATCATAGCAGCAACAGCAACATCATAAGCCCTTCTCAAGGAAGGTAGGTTGCAAGTAGTAATCTTCATAAAGAAGACGGATAAAATTGCAGCGTAGGTCTCTGTGAACCACTGGTAAAAGTGCAATATAGGTTACTGCGGACCACTAACAAAAATGCAGTATAGGTTACTGCATAACACTGATAAAAATGCAGTATAGGTTATTGCGGACCACTGGTTAAAAATGCAGTATAGATTACTGCGAACTAAGTAACAACATAATGCTGGAAACCACAAGTAGCAGCATAAGGTTGCTGGGAACCAAATAAGAATGTTGTTGCTAAATTTCACGAATAAGATTTTCATAAAATAAAATTGTTGCTGAGGACACGAGCAGATTATTACATGAACAAACAAATAATACTAATCTTCAGCTGATGACATGAGCTGATAATAATAATCTTCAATCTCCCTCTCACGTGTTGTATTACACATGGACAAGCAATGCAGAGGATGCAATAAAGAATATTCCACCATCATATGGCAGTATCCAACATCACAAAGGATGAGAAGCACATAAATCTCATAATCAAGACTTCAAGAACAGCCACGAATACGATCCCAGATAAACCAGATTTAAACAAATCTGAGCAACTAATCTCCAATAATAGCAGTAACAACCATCACTCTATGCAAGTACCAATCTTCAAAAAATTGCAACCCCAAACTGATGTAATGTAGGGCCCCACCAAAGCAATAAATTGTAAATATACCACCAATGGCAATTCTGTAAATTCCGGCCACACTTATGGGCCCACACTAGTGAGCCCACCCAAGCAAGTGAAGACTCAAATCAAGTGCTTAGTGGCAAATTAGTAGATATTTTGAAGTTCATAAGAGTAATGGCAGATAGTAAAAAAGTAATACCAAATAATGCAATCTGGGGTTCCAAAATCATGTTCGAATCGCTTATGGGCCCATCCAATCAACAATACTCCAAGTATTAATGGCAGTTTGGTAAATAACAGAAATTTTGAAGGGGCTATTGGTAAATAAGAAGCAATGGGACATGAAGGGAATTAGAAATGATTGTTTGAGGACAGACTTAGCAATAACACAAAATAAGGATTAAGTCTGAATTAGGCAGAATGGGAGGGGTATTTATGGAAAATAAGAAAAAATAAAATAAAACAACTAAACTGTCTTCACCTAAGACAGTCACACAACCAGCATACTCTTCTTACAAGAAAAGGGAAGAAGAGTTCTTCTTCCTCACAAAACCAGCGGTGGAGGAACCCATCGACTTACGAAACCAAGAAACAGCAGAGAATCAAGCAACAGCATATGAATCCCTGTGATGAGGCGCAAACGAACCAAGCGGAAGACCATTCAACAATAAATGATAGAAACAGCAAGTTGTTTACCTTTGTATGTAGCAAATGATAAAGGGCTGTGCAGCAAATCAAGGATAATCATACCCAAACTGTAGGGTTTTCAGCAATAGCAAACACAAATACCATCAGCAAGCAGAAAAAGATCGAGTGAAACTTCAAAAGGGAGAGCATGATTGACTGTAGATCGATCTGCAAAAGTTCTTTGATCAAACGACATATCCTAAGTTCTTCAAGCTGCAGGGCAACAACAAATAAATCTTTGATCAGCCTGAAAGCATTGACCAACCAGGAAAATCCTTGTTCGATCAGCAGAAATCAATAGCAGCCAAGGTATGGTTCATCATACAAAACTCCAGTCTTCATCGAAACCCTAGTTTTTCTTTGCCTATCAACTAGGGTTTCACAAATAGGAATGGACAGCTTAGGTGGCTGTACACCACAAACCAGAACCTTGAACGACTCTCAAAACAGATATTGGTTACTTCTCTGATACCATGTAATGAAACAGGATCTGAAACCAGTACCTGCAAAGTAGAAGAGAATTTCTGAACCATGATAGACTCAAACTGTGTCTTTTGTGGTGCTCTGCCTTTATTTATAAAACCTACTATTTGACTCTTGGTAGGAAACTTACTAAGAGTACACATCTAATTACAATGAATACCAAAACAACTCTCCTAACACTAAGACTCAACATAGGCACAAATCTAAGCTCTACAAGTCATCATAACTCATGATAGGTTACTATCCCTATTGTGAGTATTGAGTAACCTTTAACAATGTAAAAGTGGGTTTGATGAGTTTCAGCCCTGGGCAACTCAAACACGATTCCATTTGAAAACTTGCCAGCTTGGCTTGAATTAGTTTGACAAGCATGATTTCTCGATTACTTATTTAATGTGTGAATTAGAAAGTTATAGCTAAAATACTGGTGGGTTATTTGTATTCCATATGATTTATATAACTTGATGTTTGAGTCAGAATGTATATGAATAGCTAGGTGACAATGACATGAACACAGGTGTTGCTGTCCAACTCAGCATCTGTTGCAAAAATAATTCTAGTTTAACGGTTTTTTATTTTTCATTTTTGCATATATAAATCCTACTCGTTATGTAATTACTTTATTTATTAGAAAAGGGTCCGTCCATGAGGTTTATTCCCTGCATCAAAGGTGACTGATTTCTGTCATTCCTTGTCATATAAAAACAATGGTACAGCCTTCCTAACTGAATATTTTTACCTTTTTTTCTTATTATTGACATGGTGAACTAAATTATATAAAAATATCTCTCTCGAAGACAAATGTTCAGTGTCAATAGTGTTATCTTTACTGTATATTTCCACACAAAGAAGTTATTCATTCTACGACTTCTGTCTTTGGTGCCTAGGATTTTATCCATAATAATAAATTAAATGTGCTTTGCAGTTATGAATTGCTCTTTTATCCAAGATATCACCTTGATCAGAGCTCCTTACTTTGTCGCAAATCGTTACTTGGCAAGCCAATGGTCATGGATGTCTTTCAAGATTATATGCTTGTAACTTATCGTCCATTCGATGTGCATATTTTCCACGTGAAGATTTCTGGTGAATTATCACCTTCTAACACTCCCACTTTAGAGGTAGATGACTTTCTTCTTTTATGACCATGTTAAAAGCAGTGAGTTGTTTTTGTTTCTTAGGGAGATGCAAGTCGTTGACGTTTTGTCTTCTAATTTGTATGGAGATGTTTTAGCTGTAACATTAATCTTCTATGCATTTGTAAGTAATAAAATGACAAACAGCTTTCTACAGTACGAGAGCTTTCAATCATGACTGCAAAGAGCCATCCTGCTGCGATGCGCTTCATTCCAGATCAGCTTCCAAAAGAATGCATCTCGAAGAACCTTCTTTCATCTTCATCAGATTCCTTAGTTAGTCAGCCTTCTAGGTATTTGTGCTTGTCCTTTGAGATGATAATTTTCTATTGCATCTTAGGGAGCTAAATGGGATGCATTTATGCCAGATGCCTGGTATTACGAACAAATGGGGAACTTTCACTACTTGATTTGGATGACGGGCGTGAGCGGGAGCTCACAGATTCAGTTGAATTGTTTTGGGTTACTTGTGGTCAATCTGATGAGAAAGCAAACCTCATTGAGGAAGTTGCTTGGTTAGATTATGGTCACCGAGGAATGCAGGTAACAAACTGTATGCATCCATATTTTTTAAAAATTCTTTATTACATTGTTTAACTTCTTAAGTTTTCATCCTTGTATCCTGTCTGCTTTCTTTGTCTGATATAAATTCTTCTTGGAAGCTTATCATTACAGGTATGGTATCCATCTCCTGGTGTTGATGCCTTTAAGCAGGAGGATTTCTTGCAGGTACTTATTTTTCCATTTCATAATAGTCTATAGTTTAGGTATTGTACATATCCTAGTTGTAATTTTTTAGATTATTATGGACATCTGCTTTTCTTTATCTGAAGTATTTTTTTTTTAAACAGTTTTTTGTCTTAGAATTTCAGTAAGAATTTTTTTTTTGAATTTCAAGATAGAAGTTTTCAACTTGAAAATATAATAAAAAGCAACTTTTTCCTTGGGAGTGGGTGGGTGGGCTATTGATGCAGATTCATCATCAAATAGGGCTTGTTTCATTGGGAATAAGTGTAGGGTTGGGATATATATATGTTGGGCCTTTGTTCCCAAGGGTTTTCTATGTATTAGGCCACTTTAGTGGGCCTGAAATAGGGGTATATAGGTTGCATACGGGATTAGCCCAATACTTAGTTTTTATTTTGTGTTTTTAATTGAACCGGTTTAAATTGGTTGCATCCAATTGGTTCAATTGGTCTAATTTAAGTGAAGTGATCCTATTGGCTAAGAGGTTCTTATATCCTATTGGCTACTAGGGAATCTTCTTTATTTTAAGTAGTTTAAGTTGTTTTAAGTCATTAAGACTCTATTTTGAGTCTATTTGGATTTCCTAGTCAGTTTAAGTTGCCTAATAGATTAGGGATAAGGTTAGGCCATTCCTTTTTAGTGTCTAAGTCTATTTTTGAGTCTTCTATATAAGTTTGTGAGGGAGGCCAGCATTGAACACGAATTTGATTAATAAAAATTAGCTTTATGCTTGCTGCCTTTGCTCCATCGTGAGTGTGCCTTGTGAGTAATATCAAGGCTGCCTTGTGAGTAATATCAAGGTTGAAGGGATTGGTGGATCTCCAATCGACTCCTTGCATTGTGAAGATTGGGAGGGCTGCTACTTATCTCCTTGCATTGTGAAGATCGGGAGACCCCATTGTTCATCTTCAAAGTTGTTGCCATTGAAGACCTGTAACAAGTAAGAAATTCTGCAACTATTCTTCTTCCTTCTAGAAGGTCACATACAAGGTGATTTTCGTGAGAATTCTGCCCAGCCAAATCTAACCATTAGAATCTGCTAAAAATTTGATCAAGTCTTTCTCAAACCCTAAGAGAGACTCAATTCAAATTTCAGCACCATCCACCCAGCCGATTGTCTGAAATTACAGTTTTACCCCTCTCTCCTACTTCTACTAGGAAACCTCCATAACTCCAAATCTGTCCATCAGTTTCAAACCAAACTTTCAGCATACATCCCTTACATCATTGTTGACACTCGATCCAAGTTTTAGCCCCAAACTCCCACTTTATCCCCTCCATTCCTTCACTCCATTAAAATCCAAAACCTGCAACACAATTCTGTCCAGAACTGCAGAATTTTAAAACCTTCCCAAATCCTATTATTTTTATACCATATTGACCCCCTAGACCTGCCCATTAATACCCTATAAACCCCTTTCCCAATATCCAACCCTAACCCTAGGAATTGACCTAAATCCTAGTGCTGTCCATTCGAACCAGCAACCCCTTTTGTTATTTGATCCTGTTGTTTGGCTCCTAGTAGGCCTCCTACCTATCTAGGACTACATTAGCTATGGTGAGCACTGCTTGAAGAGACCGTGGATTTGTTGGTTGTCTTAGTCAATGAAATCTTTTAAGACAATAGATGTACTTGAATGTCATGCCTTGTGAGTTTAGGTCGTGTAGCTGCATATCTGAACATTTATCTTTTTTTTTTTCTGATACTCTTATCTTATCTTTGATAATGTAGATATAAGCATCATTCTGATTCATTAGTTTTAAGGATCTTTTCAGGATTTTATTGTGTAGTCATTTGTGGTTTTCTACAGTGGTTTGTGTAAGCAAATGGTTGAAGTTGCATTGTGATGTTTTGTTTCTATAATTGAATCAAATAAAGCTTCTAGAAGTTAAGTGTTCAATTTGTTTATTTGAATCACATAAAGTGGTTGGAAATTAAGTATTCCATCTGGTTAATTTATTAGCTGTTCTAAGTTGGGTTTCTACATTAATTCTTTTTTTTTTTGTTATCTGTTCTCTAGCTGGACCCTGAGCTGGAATTTGATCGTGAGGTCTACCCTCTAGGGCTTCTTTCAAATGCTGGGATTGTAGTTGGTGTTTCCCAGAGAATGTCATTTTCAGCATCCACAGAGTTTCCGTGTTTTGAGCCTTCTCCTCAAGCTCAAACTATTTTGCACTGTCTACTGCGACACCTTCTTCAGGTATTATTTGATCCCCTTCCTTCCATCAGCATAGCTTGAACATTCATGTTTATGAAATACCACTGCAATTTTCGGTGTTCTCTGTAAGAAATAGAGTTCATTTACTTTCTTCTTTCATTATAGTCATGAACTCTGCGCATGGGTCTTTTCAATTTCAAATTCTGCCCCTTTTTTTTTTAGGGGGGGGGGGGTGTGTGGTGTTATTGCTACATGATCTAGGAACCTGTCTACCTCCTTTGTTTTCTGGAAAGCACTAATTCTTTTCCTTTTTTCTTGTTAACCAGAGAGATAAAAAAGAGGAAGCTTTACGGTTAGCATGTTTATCTGCTGAAAAGCCTCATTTTTCCCACTGTCTGGAGTGGCTACTTTTTACCGTGTTTGATGCAGAGATATCAAGGTATTTTGTGTGCGAAGAATTTTAATTGCCGACACTTGTGGTGGGGGATTTTCATCTAAGCAAAGGTGGCTTTGATGCAGATAAAATACAGTTGGGCTTATTTTAATGGAAATAAGCTTTGGGTTGGGTTATGTATGTGTTGCGCTTTTGATCCATTGTGTTTCCATTGTAATCGCCACTTTAATGGGCCTATAATAGGGGTAAAAGCTAGACCTAAGAAAGTAGTTAAGTGTCTTTATTTCTTTATTTTAATTGTTATTAAGTGTTTTAGTTAGGCTGGATTAGGATTCTGTAAGTCCAATCCTGTTTTGAGTCAATTTCCTTTATTATTTTAGTTTCCTAATCAGTTTATGTTACCTTATTAGTTAAGGATTGGTTTAGGCCTTTCGTTTTTTAGTGTTTGAGTATGTTTTTAAGTCTTCCATTTAAGTTTGTTAGGGGGTCCAGCCTTGTGCACAGATTTGATTAATGAGATTTTGGCTTTAGCCTTTTCTTTATTCTGTGTGATTCGGACTTGCTGTGAGATGCAATGTTGTGTTGGTGGGAAGCCAATGGTGGCCGGTGGGATTCCAGTTGAGGCTAGGTGGGATGCTTAGTCATATCTTCTTCATTGTTCCTTTTCCAACAATATTCAAGTAAGATGAATTTACAACTCCCAATCTAACCATCACATCTGCTTTATATTTTGATATCTTGTTTACTAATCTAAAAACTATTGTTGATCAGAATCTTATCTCTATAAAACAAACAACAACTCAGCGTTATGCCAACTAAATGGGGTCGGCCACATGAATCCTTGCCCTCCTAGAATCTTATCTCTATCAGTTCATTATTTGCTAAGATATCTGAGTTCCTAGTTTTTAGGATCTGAAGTTACTATTCTGTGACAGTGTGGGTAAGCTTGCATTTGGTGCGACCATATACATTTCTTTATGGAGTGTAACCTCAGAAGATGGACCCCCAATTCTAGGACCTTGCAGCAGATTTTGGCCTCTATTGCTTTTGACATTGGATGCAAGCTATCTTCAGCCCCTTCGTGTTGCATTGATTCCCCTCGAAATAAGCTAATTGCAGAATCATGGGGTCTCCCCATTTCATTGTACTCCCCTCCAGCCCCCCGCCCCCTAGTTGAGGGTTGGGCTTTCTTTGTTTTGTGTTTTTGTTTTCCCCCTAATCTTGGGCCCCCCCTGTTTTTCTCCTTTGGTAATGAATTATTTATTCATAAAAACAAAAGTTACTGATTCTGTAACAGTGCTAGTTCTTGAGATCCAACCATTGGATCGAGCCCATCTTTTGCAAAGTTGTTCCTTGGTATTTTATCAACTTCATATCAGAATTTCAGATTCATTTGAGTTGTTGATCTACTGCTGTTAATTGTTCTTGAATTCTAGTTATTTGTCATATCACTGTGATCCTGGTTAATCCAAGTTTCTGAAACCTAATCTTTTAGGCTTCTAGAAACCCATCAGGCTTCCAAGTTATAATTTGAAGTTCTTAATAGTTTCTTTTATTGAATGGCATCCTGCAAATACATCTGGCTTTATGCCAGCCAGAACCAATATTAGAAGAGCAAATGCAATAAATGAGACGAGCTAGAATATCACTGATGTTTTTGTATTGAAGGAACTTAGAGTTGTAGTCCCAATGGCCAGTGGGGAAAACTAGGCTCAATAGTCACAGATGCATGGGAATTGGGATCAATATTTTAGAAGCTACTAGCTGACTATTGCGACTGGACCTACGCCTGAAGGGCCCAAATTTGGTGAGCTACCCTCAGTTGACCAGAAAGATTGATTTCAGTGCAAGATGGACCAGGTCTGTTTATTGCAGTGTGTTACAGTTTCAGTCAAAAACCCTTTGGTCATACACCTCTCAATAGTCAATACCTATCTTACTATCCATGACCATAGTTGTCATGGCGTCATAGCGTTGGAGAAGTGGGAATATCGACCACCGATATGGATGATGTAAGAATATCGATCGATATGGCCTCCATGTCGTCGCCATGGTGCCGCCATGGAGGCCATACCTCGACATATGGCCATATTGGGCGACATGGTTGTTTCAAATTATAAAACTTAATTTTTTAACAATAATTTTTTTTAACCATTTTTTATTTTAATGCTTTTTCCTTAACAGAAAAAAAAATTAAAAAAACATCAAACAGAAAACACTAATACACTATTGACTAATGCACAATTGACTAATACACAATCACATATTCACATCAGCAAATTTTTTTTTTATTTAGATGGGTTGTTTATTAGCTTTATTCACTTAATATAAATTATGTTCTTGTAATTGTTTTTTTGTTTTGTTACTTTTGTAGTCACTTTCATATGAATCATATCTCAACTCTCATGATTTTTCAACTTTATTATCAGGAAGACTATTGCTATCAATTATTTGATAATCCATGATTTCATATACACTAATGGATATTACACTTTCATGAATTAAACCGTAGTAGATTAGTAGTACACTTTCATGTTAATTTTTGATGTTATAGGGTATAGCATACTAAATAACATTAAAAATAGAGAAAATAAAAATAAAACATGGTCGATATGATATCCATGATTTACACTTTCATGAATTTGATATTCCATGATTTCATATACACTAATGGATATTACACTTTCATGAATTAAACCATAGTAGATTAGTAGTACACTTTCATGTTAATTTTTGATGTTATAGGATATAGCATACTAAATGACATTAAAAATAGAGAAAATAAAAAATAAAACATGGTTGATATGATCGCCATGGCAATGCCATGGCGGGCGACATGTCGATATATTGACATGACACTCCTCCACCGACTTGGATCGCCGTGACGACCTGACAACTATGTCCATGACTGCTGAGAAAGTGAATGCGGGAAGATTTATGAAGAAAAGCTCTTAAACTACAAGAAATTGGAGTGATCTGATGCTACCCCCTTTGGTGGATTAAAGTTGTAGTAAGAAGAAAAAGAGGTCTACTGAGGATTCACATAGTCTTTATACTGGAAAGGTAAATTTCAGTGGCTTGCGGCATCACGGTGTAAAGCACAGGTATCTATCCTGATAGATAGATAGATAGAGTATTCTTTTTAGCAAAAGGGCTAGGATAGAGAGATAGATAGAGTATTAGCAAAAGGGCTAGGGGTAAAACAGTAAAATAACTAAGCAAGAGGGCTAGGATAGATAGATAGATAGAGTATTCTTTTTAGCAAAAGGGCTAGGGGTAAAGCAGTAAAATAACCAATGGAATTAGGGTTTGAAAGTGAAGATAGGTTGCTGATTTTCAGATATAAAATTAACCTATAATCAATAAGTAAATAGGTTTAGGTTGCTGATTTTCAGATATAAAATTAACCTATAATCAACAAGTAAATAGGTTCATGAAATCAGTATCAGATTCAGATGTAAAACAGGGTTTAATAAGGCAAAGGGCAAAATAGAGATTTCACTCCAGCTGCTAATTGGCTGGTCAGAATTGAGTGAAATTTAAATCGAGTTCTTAAAAGTCAAACCAAATTTCAGCCAAATCCAACGGCTGGTTTGATTTCAAAAAATGTGCTACGTATGATCTTCTAGAAAGTAGGGTTCTAGTTGCAGGAAAATAGAAGAATACTTACTTGTTAATGGGTGAAGAAAATAATAGAATAATAAGAACAACAGAAAATAACACCCAGGCTTCACACCGCAAGGTGGTTCGATTGGATCAAACGCCAACCTACCTTGATCGCACACAAGGGGTTCTTCAATGGAGATGATAGCAGTAACAACAATAACTTTGTTTATCAAATTTGTGTACAATGCTGGCCTCCCTTTCAAACTTATATAGAAGATTCAAACACTCAAAGGGAAAGGCGTAACCCAATCCTTAACTAATAAGGTTGCCTAAATTGACTAGGAAAGTGAAATAATAAAGGAAACCAACTCAAAACAAGACTGGACTTATAGAATCCTAATCCAACCCAACTAAAACATTTAATAACAATTACTTGCGCAACTTAAATTGAACCATATAGAACTGGTTCAGTTGAACTAACCCAAAACAACTTAAAAATAAACTAAGAGCCCGTTTGGTAACGCTTCTGTTTCAGAACATGTGTTTTTTACCTTTATCATTTTTTTCTGTTTTTGTGCTAGAAACATGTTTCTGGGCTCTAAAATGGTGTTTGGTAAACTTATTCCAGAAACGTTTTTAGAACAAAAAAACAACACAACTCCGTTTGGTAAAACCTGTTCTGAAACACCTTTTACCAAATTAATGAATTATTACAAAAATACCACTAAACTTACTTAAAAGTAAGATGAAAACACCCACCATGATTATGTATGACTATGCAAAAAGGATCTTGGTGGATTCGAACCACCATTCCCTTAGAACATATTTGAGACATGCGCATGTTCCAAATGCTCTACCAATTTGAGCTAAAGACCCAACAAGTAGAGTTTGAAGTTTACAAGTAACCCAAACCTAAACCAAATCTAATGAAACAGATTCAAATGAAATCCAAACCTCATTGAACTACAAACATAACATCAATGGGGTGCTAATGAAAAAGAAATCATTTACAGATAGGTCACTACAATGTGGTGTCAATTTCAAGAACAACATAAGCACACATATCCACAAACACCTGGACAGGAAATATACACAAATACAAACACCATCATCATTTACCTCTTCTTTTTCGTTTTTTTTCTTTTCTTTTTCTTTAGTCTTCTCTTTTACTTGGTAATGGCTGGGGCCACAAAGCACCCCAACCACCACCGAATCACAACACACATGGAGAGGAAAGAGGGAAGCTGACCTCCAGCCCTGCTGCAACAGGGCAGCAGCTCCCACTCTCCATCTCTGCCTGCAAATCTTCTTCTATTTTGTCTCCTTCAACTTCTTCTTCCCATTCTACCCTTCTTCTTTCATTTTCTTCTTTACTTTTTCTCTTCACTTTGATAGCTATGGCTGAGGCCACATGAACCTCAACCAAGCACACTCGTAGCCACATGGCCAGCAGCCAGTAACAACATTAGATAGAAATGCACTTTGTATTGAAATTGGGATGAATGTACTGTAATCTAAGAATCTCAAGTTTATTAGTGAACTGTACTTATTTGCTGTTCAAGTACCAGAAATTACAAGGCATTACGGTTGCCTAGAAGATGTAACTAGTTTGTCTAAACTTGCAACATTTTCTTTGATTTTTCATCATACTCTTCCTTGGCATTTGTTGGAACAGAACAAAGTATCATTTGTGATAAATTGGAGCTCACCCCCTATTTTTCATACTATGGTCGACCTCATCTCTTTTAACAGCAGTAACAAGTATCCAGATTTTGCAGGAACCAGTACGCATATAGTATGGGTACTCTCTCTCTCTCACCCTTTGACACTGAAACATTGCCACACAATTTCGGTATAGTTACTCAAACAGAGCCAAATAGCCATAGATATAAGACATGTTAGCCTCAATGGATTAGGTGGAAGAAGAAAAGTGACAGTAATAATACTGGTCTAATTGGCAAAGTTGAGAAAGTTAAAATCTAGATAGAGAAGCTTAAATCTTAGAATATTTGAGCCTATGCTTAGATTCAAGTCGATACATGACCAACCCTATTAAAGATTGTTCGATCAATGCGTACTGTATGTATAATTTTGAAAACTAGCTATGGCTTTGCCTCTTTGGCTGCTTCTTGTGAACATTTTTTGTTTCTCCTACCAATAAATTGTTACCCATTAAAAACAAGGAAGAAGCATCTCATCAAACAAATTCCCCCCCAGGATATCAGGGTACAGTTTATGATGAAAAGGTAATCATGAATAAAATTTACCTGATAGCCATTCCATTCAGGATTTGGATGCATCCCCTGAGGTGGAAGCATCATTGATGCATAAAAATTGGCAGCATCTAGGTAAGGAACCATCTCATTCAGCGGGGAAGACCAACATGTTGAAGCCGGTTGCCATGCACCAAATGGATGCAATGACTAATGAGACAGAATTAGAACGAATATCACCTCATCCGACAACAACCACCATAACTCATCTCACACAGTCATAGAAACCCATTAGCCTAGCATTTCTCCTTAATTTTATTCCATTTTAAGCTGTTTAGAAGTATTAATTTTACTCATATCTTCAGATTTTGTCACTATTTGCATCTCAGATATCACACACAAGTGAATACAATCCACTGGATCTGTTCTCTGGAATAAACCACACCACAAAGGCACTATTTACATAGATCCCATGTATAAACCAAGAAAGAAACCTAATTTCATTGACAACCACAGATATACCAGCATAAACCAGCAACGAAGTTTTACAAATCAAGGAGATGGTACGAAAACGAAAAAATAATTTATTCCAAATGGATCACAGAGAGGGCTTTTACCTGTGGAGCTTGGATCGGTGTGTGAGAGGTCAGAAATTGTGAACTCGAGCTTCGATCGTTGGGGAAGAGCCTCTCAAAGTCTTGGATTTTTTGGGTTTTCTGCAAAAATCAGAGTACAATCTTTAAACTCAACAACAAAATAATTGAAGAAGAAGAAGAAGCTGAGCAAAGGAAGAAGGAGAAGATCACAGACGAAGAAGAAGATCACAGACGAAGAAGAAGAAGCTGAGCAGAGGAAGAAGGAGAAGAAGATCACAGACGAAGTAGAAGAAGCTGATAAGCAAAGGTTTACCTAAGTAAAATGGAGATTCGTTCTACCCACTACTCCACTAGATGCTTTCAATTTGGTTTCGGTCGAGAAGAGTGGCATGCAGCAAAAGCAAGGGTTTCGTTGGAGAAGACCAGAGTTAGGTTTCGTTGCTTGTTGGAGAAGACGATGTCGCAAGCAAGAGTGGTTGCTGGAGCTTAGGGGTCTTCAAGTTATCGGGCACACATTTGCAATTTTTCCTTCTTTTGTTTCATTTGAAGCGTTTCAAAACTGTAGAAACAAGGTAAACCTTGTTTCGTAAATAGGTGTTTTAGTTGTTTTTTTTACCCGGTTTGTTTCACTGGCACATAAAAACAGACCGGTGGATCCAAACGGTAGATTCCGTTTTTCTGTGCCAGTAGCACAGAAAAACGCCAAAAAAAAGAAACAGAAGTGTTACCAAACTGGCTCTAAGTATAAGAAACTAGGTCCTAATAAAAGCAATCCTGTATGCAGCCTTAATACCCATAGTTTAGGCCCATTAAAGTGGTCTATTACATTGAAAACCCTAACCCAACCCAAGGCTTATTTCCATTAAAATAAGCCTATTTAGGTGATTTAACTGCATCATTTTCCCCCTCCGATCCCCAGGTTCATTGTAGTTCTGTTCCCTCAGTAACCCTGTAGTATTGTACTCCCCTTTGTAGCTCTGTAGTTCTGTATGTAATCTAGAATATGTACTTCCATATCTACTGCACACCCCCCCCCCCCCAAAAAAAAAAAAGAAAAAAAAAAAAGAAAAGAAAAGAATGCTGTTTGTCCAGCCTCTTTTGATGCCTAATTTGATGAAAATAGATATAATCTATCACAGACAGATGGTTTTCAAGTATTTGGCTATAACTTTCCAGAAATCATTAGCTTCACAAGATATTGGTTTTGTCAGATCAGCAGCTCTAAACCTTCCTAATGATATCAAGATCAAGTTTAACCCTAAATAAAGTGCTGGGAGACATCACTCTCTTAATTGAGTCAAGAGACCCCATATGACTAAGAAACCTAAAAGAACCTTGTTAGTCCATTGGAGTGTGTGGAATGTTGTTGTCATTGTTGGCAACGTATTTGGTCATAGTGGTGTTGTGGCAGTAGCTATTGGTGGTTTGGAAGAGCTGAAATGGTCAAACAGTCACTTACATAGCTATAAGGGTATTTTGGTTATTTGGCAGGGTTATAAGGGTACCCGCACTTGAAGAACACCATTTAACAGCATATTAAGTCCTTATATAGTGTTTGGCAAAGGGGCGAAGCAGCAGGTGAAGGTTTCATACTGTTAAAGTTGTGATTTCACAGGTTCATGCAATGGCAGTGACTTTAAGGTCATTTTTGGAAGGCTTAATGGAAATTCTGGGTGAAGTGGTCTTCATGAGAAATGAATTTCGTCGAGTCGCGGTTCCAACGCAACTGGTCTTGCATCATTTGAGTGTTGGACGAGAAAGTTACAGATATTTTCATGTCAATGCGCAAAAACGGAGCAAATCTGGAATAGGCAAAAGTTTATATACTTAGCCAAAATTTTTGTCTTATTTTTAAGTGTTATACTATAGACAGACGTTCTCCATTGATTTGTTAAGACTCTAGAATCTCCTCGAGCGTCGGATCGGTATCTTGCATCAGATTTGGTTCATTAAAAGAAAAAGAAAGAAAAAGGAAAAAAAGGAGGAAATAAAGGAAATAACTAATGTGTAGTGAAGTGTGATGTTGGCATGACATCACCCCCCATTTCTTATGAAGGAAGAGAGTGAAAATCTCTGACGCGTTTTTCCTTTTGTGCACGGTTTGTCACGAAGAATCTCGTTATTTACAGATTTGCCACTGGTTACCAATTTTTGGAGCATTCAACTTTGGAAGGCCGTATCTTGGCCATCCGATGTCCAAATGGGATGAAGTTTTTTTTGAAATTGGGTATTTTTTCGAGAGGAAGCCATTGGAAGGAGTTGCAGCATCGTTTGAACACAGAAAGTCAACGATATTACTGTTTTATGTCGATGACTCCATATTGAAGATGGTTTGAGCAGTGGAGCGTACATAGACACGATTTCTATGCGTCAGAGGCTTCATGATTGTTGGATTACTCTACAAGAGGTAATCCTCGATTGTAAATCCCCATTGTGAGTTTCTAGGTTGCATGTTTAGTTGAAAGAAAACCTAGTTTGATTGTAAGCCAATGTCGGCCATTGTATTGGGGGATTTGGTTATGTTATTTGCAATTAATTATTGTAACTTTTTCAAGTGGGGGCTTGTACAAAGATTGGGGTAGTTGCCCTCATTTGTGTTGTTGCACAAACCGAAGCAGGGATTGTAGTTCTTGGGCTGCTGTTGCAGTCATAATTTGAGTAGCGTATTGAGCAATATACGAAATCCTGGGTAGGGTATTGCTCCGTGGAAGTAGGCAGTTTGGCCGAACCACGTAAATTTAGTGTCTTGTCTACTTCACTTTCATTGCATATATTGGAGTGTGTTTGATCTACAGAGTGGGGTGCACTGTCTGGTAGACCTAACCACACAGTGGTTGCGAGGTGGACGTGCATGTGTGTTGTGGGATTGGTAATTACGGGATTACCCCGGTCAATGCGGTTTGCTTGAAGTCTTTTCCATCGACGTCAACATAGGGTTGGAATTTAGGGATTATTTTTTAAGAACACTGATTCACCCCCCCTCTCAGTGTCAACCTGGGATCAACAAACCTGCACCAAACAACTTTAAAAAAGATTCCAAACATGAAATTGAAGACTAGAATAAACCACACTACCAAATAAATCAAAATAGGAAACTTTAAGATACCCTTTCTTTTTTCCTTTCTTGAACTGGAATTTCTCACACTATAAAGTACATGTGTGTGGGTTTGTGTTGTTGTGACAGTTCTTTCTTCCAACGAGGTGTGGGAGGAGCGTGGATATTTTGTCCATTACATGTCTATATGGCAAGAAATTGTGCTTGTTTTTGTGCCTTTCATGCTTTTCCCCCTGTTTGTTGAGCACTATCTGTAACATATATGATACCTACTTTCCCCCTTGATGAATAACTTATATGATAACTACTTCCTTACAGGAAAAATGCAAACAAGAACCAGAACTCAGTTCCTAAAAATGCTACAAGTGTCTCTCTTTTGGAGAAGACCTGTGATTTGATCAGAAATTTTCCTGAATATCTTGATGTTGTTGTAAGTGTGGCTAGAAAAACTGATGGGCGACATTGGGCAGATTTGTTTGCTACTGCTGGAAGATCAACGGAGTATGTTTCACTTCTTATTTGCTTTTTATTGTTCATCTTATAGTGGCATAATAAGGAACTTTCTTGAACCATTTGTCTTTTCTTTCCATGCAAAGCAACATATTATTTGTTCTTTTATTAATCTGAATCCTTAATTCTTTTAGCTTTCACCATGCGCAACCCCATTAGGTTTTCACCAATGCCCCTTCCAAAAAAAAAAGGGGGGGGTTTATCCAAAAACAAACCCTATTATGAAAATTTCAACACTAACCTGACCTGTGAGTGTGACACCAAACATAAGGGACTTGCTGATTTCCTAGGTAACGAGTGGCAAGGCAGGGTAGAGTGGGTCCCAGGATATTTTACATACTCAACTTGCATGACCTATCAGGGTCACACCAAAGCCTAAAGGAGGAGTCAGGTTAAACTGTTCAGGGATTGGGTTTGACCTAGTCTTATATGTATGTATATTTTATTGAACATTTCAACAACTGGTTAGCAAAAAACTGAAGTTCAAGCACCAAAGATTTTCTTGTGTCAAAAGTTACATTTTTCAGAGGTTTTTCCTGGAGTCCTGAATGTGTAAAAAGAAAAGATCATACTTATTGGAGCACAGCATATGACCCAGTATTAAAAATTTTTAAAAAAAAAAGAGAAAAATATTGAAGATTTTTTAAAGCTTAAAATATTGAAGTTATTGCAATGAATGTCAACTGTTGATTAAGTCATACTACAAATTATCTTTAGAATTTGCAGTACTAGAATCTTTGATTGGGATATTAGTCTATTGATACCCGAAATCCATATTTTTTTTTAGTAAACAATCCATGTAGATTTGATCTAAATGCATTTTATATCAAAAGGTTCATACACGGCCGTGCATGGTGCACGGATGCACACGATGCCTTTGGATGGGAATAAGGAGGGGTCAAAATGACCAAACCCCCTCTCTCTATTTTACCAATTGTCTTGTGCCACCTTCATACGACCGTGCACGGAAACCTCCCCCTATAATTTAAATAAGGTTGGATTATATTAAGGGAAGAGAAAAACAACACAAGGATATGAATAGTGAGGTCTAAAGGGCATATAATCAACAAAGCCTTAGCCTAGTACACAATGCTTAATAAAGTTGGTACCCCATACAAGTTGCTTGGTCTATTCACTTGCAAAACATAGTATCAAATGGAATGATCAGAGTTGTTGCAAGGAGAGTTCTCTTCTCAGAGAGCATTTGTAGATGTTGAGCTTGATTGTACACTTTAACTTTTGGTTGCCCCCTGAGAGAGTAGGGGGGTTGGGGGGGGATGGACATAATTAGTTCAGGAATGGAGATAATACGGGAACGGATACGTATGACAATTAAACGGAGTATACGGGTTTAATACTTTTCAAAAATCCGGAGCAATAAAGTACGTATGGCAATGATACGGTATGTGTTTAATATGGTTGTTCTGTAAAAATCCTGGAGCAAAAATACGAGTTTAATCTGGTATTAAGAATGAACTAAAACTGATTGTTTGCAACTAAATTCTAATCTCTCATACTCTTATGAACACTTAAATCCAATAGCATGTAGACAATCATTTAACAAATCATAATATCAATTAGCATTATCTCATCAAACATAGAAAGTAACAGATGAGAGCCTTTTAAGGTTGGCAATCAACCAGTGCTGGTCATTAGTAGCTCATGAGAGCCTAACATTTTACAGGGATCGAACACCCAACCTCTTGGCTCTGATACCATGTTACAGTCACTTATCCCAAAAGCTCGAGCTGTTAAGTAGGGGCCACAATAATGTATATCTACACATATTAACAGGGAGCATGAGCTTTATTTATGGGATGAAGAATTCAAAGGTGCTTTTATGTTCTAATATCTTATGTTTCCACTTTGAAGGTTGTTTGAGGAATGCTTCCAGCGGAGATGGTACCGCACTGGAGCTTGCTATATACTAGTAAGATTCTTTTGTACCCATCCTATATGCCCTTTCACTCTCTCTCTCTCTCTCTCTCTCATGCATGACAGGCTTGCTTCAATTTGGATTGGGTTGTTTGTGTCAGATTTTGGTTTAACCCATGACCTTGGCCCAAGAGATCATTCAGTTCTGGTTTTTCTAAATACCAGAAACCATGGGTCTAGTTTTAGGAGTTTGCTTTCTTTATTTTACTTAGTATCTATATTGGATTAGGAACTCCAGTTACAGCCATTGGCTGGAGGAGATTAAGGAGGATTAGTTATGAGGTTTTCTTATCAAGTAAGGGTTGTTAATAGGCGTTTAATTCATGAAGACGTTTAGTGTCTTAACTTAATCTTTTTCAGTTTTTTTTTTTTTTAATAAATACCTTGCAATGGCTAAGAGCCCTCCACGGTTTTGATTAATCGAATGATTTAGTTTGTTTGGATTGAAAGAGGTTGCTACCTCTCCTCTCTTCCCCACATTTTTTTTTCCATCTCTCCCCTCTCTCTCTCCTTTCTCACTCTCCCTTCTCTCTCCTTTCTCACTCTCCCTTGATTCTGAAATTCTGTTCTTCTCTTCCTCAGTCTATTTCTCTTTCCCACCACCATCAGATCTATCTACTTGATCTGCGTCAGTTTAGTATCAGAGCCAAAATCATTTATTTTTGATGTTGATCGATTATGATTTTCTTGAATCTCAAATTCTTGCTCTTCAGCTTCACATGGAGAGAAGTACGAAGAGATTTGAAAATAGATTATTGAATCTCTGATTGAGTTTTCGAGAGTTTGCTGATAATACTAAATGTCTTTGCGATAATGTATTGAGCATGATGGAAGCTTAAAAAATGAATCAGAAATGGAAGAAGATC
This sequence comes from Telopea speciosissima, assembly GCF_018873765.1. Lineage (NCBI taxonomy): Eukaryota > Viridiplantae > Streptophyta > Magnoliopsida > Proteales > Proteaceae > Telopea > Telopea speciosissima. The sequence goes on along the minus strand of NC_057921.1, from coordinate 63,899,227 downwards.
CAATGGCAGAAAAACCCAAGGAGCATCAAGAGATTATTCCAATTGAATAAACACAATTTGAAGAGATCAAGACAATTGATATATTCTTTCTCCACAAATCTTGGATGTAAGAAAGCCGATCATTGATTTTGATCTTAAGATGTGTTGGATCATTGTACTATCAAAGCCAATGATCATGGATCTTCATGTTGCTCACAACCTCACACTTACAGTGAGCCACAGACTTAGGTTTGTGTTATAACTTCTTAACATAAATCTAGTTTGAAGTTTGAACTGTTCTCGAGTTCATCTATTTTATACCAAATGAGAGACATATCTACATCTGATCTTTAAAGTAAGTTTAAAGGGCAGGTTGATGTGCAACTGAGGAAACATTTTACATGCTATCAAATTAATTGATCATGATACCTGATAGGGTATTTAGTTGTTTCAGGAATCTTCTAGCTTGATTAGATATATTGGCTCTCACTCAAGAACCTTGCTTCCAATTGTAATACATTTCCGATCTATGTAGGCCACAACATCTTCCTGTGTTATTTCCATGGTGTCTAAATTTCATTTTTCAAAGAACATCATATGTTGATGTCTATGCAATTGAGTATTGGGAATTCTCTAGGCCATGTATAAGAGTTCAATGATCTCTTTTTGGAAGGGAGTTGTGGATATTTGTCATCCTCATATCATGATGAATTCAACAGGTGATCGCCAAACTTGAAGGACCTGCTGTGAGTCAATACTGTGCTTTGCGTTTATTGCAGGTAGGCATGTTATAGAATGTTTTATGCCATTATATTTGCTATACGTTTTATTTGATTTGTTAATTCATTTCTTGAATAATTGCATGTTCTAATCATTTACATGCTCAACTCTGTGAAGGCAACACTTGATGAATCTTTATATGAACTTGCTGGGGAGCTGGTATGACTTAGTTTATATGTGCCTTTTCATTTAACTAAATGACGCACTTCAAGAATCCACTAAGGACCACAATTTTTGTTTGGTCTTTAGGTGAGGTTTTTGTTGAGATCTGGAAGGGAATATGAACATGCAACTTCTGATTCTGACAAACTGTCTCCCAGATTTTTGGGTTATTTCCTTTTCCGCCCCAGTTACAAGAAGCAATCCTTGGACTCAAGAAGGTAAGATGCTTTGTTCCACTGAAAGGATTTTGTGCTTGATGGTTGTGGTATTTGTGTCCTCCCTTGTGTTTATGTTCTCCCTCTTCACCCCTGTTGACACTTTTAAGAAGAGAGGGAAAAAGCTTCAGTCGTAGCCATGCAAGTGTGTTTGGGATTTTGTCTTTCATATACCTGGTCCATGGATAGTGATGCAGTGGCTCTAAAGTGGTTGGACCAATACCACCTGGCTTTGGAAACCCAAACCCAAACAGCATGAGCCAACTTGGGATTTTGGTCTACTAAGGGCTGGTAGTGACTTATTTATTTGTTTTGGGGTTAATCTTGTAATTTTCATTGCAGTATTTATTTAATTTTTTTTTTTTGGGATTAGATTATGTAGGATATTAGAATATAGGAGATAGAGTTCGAGTGCAAGTTAGTTTTAATTTTACAGTCAATTGGAGTCTTTTTTTTGTTTCTCTTTATATGTTGGGATGTACTCATCGACTACACTGAGTTGAATACAATATTGAGTTTGAGTTTGAACCTCATGGGTGTGGGTGTTGCATGGTTGAAAGCATGCGGGCTGTTGGTTATCTCTTCTCTCTTCCTCCTTTCCCTCCGGTAAGTCTTCTAACCTCTCATTTCTCTTCTTCCCATTCTCCACTATAATTCTACTCCTTCATACGTGTGATCCTTCCGTACTCCTTTATTCTGTTCTTCGTTTCTTGTACTGTTTCTATTTCTCTTACCAGTATTTTTTTCTTTTATTGCTGAAACTTCGTAGATATATTTTCTGGTTTACCTCTGCTTGGCAGTACTACTTAGCTGAGAAGGACCTACTGAACCATCATCTCACACCAGGTTAGTTGTCCTGAGATTTCAGGCGCTGGCTTACCACCTTAAGGTGGCTCAAACCGTAGGGCTCGCTCTTTAAATTCCTCTCTGTTGTGACTTGTGAGGAATCAAACTGCAGCCAGAGTAGAGCCTGTACCTGCCTCCAGATCTTGAATCAGGTTGATTTTATTCACTTGTTGCTTGTTCTATCAAATTGCCACCTGTTGAAATTGGGAGGCTGAACAGTGAGGATCCTAACCCCTGAATTTCAGGTTGATTGGATTCCTTTGAGGTGAGATTTCTCACCTTGAATCAAGTTGGGTTTCCGCTGGCTACCGGTTGTTGTGAGGTTGAGGACTACCTCATGCGTGGGTTATTTGCTTTAAACCCTTAATTCTGTTTTCCTAAGTTACCTTTCCCCTTCTTTTTTATCCTCTCTTATCCCTTATTCTGGTAAATAAATCGTTGTCTGTACTCATTAAATTGTAATCCCCTTATATCCTTTTGTTCCTTTTATCCGATAACGTTCAAGATTCCATTTATTTACCAGATTGCAACTACTCATTCACAAACCTAAATTTTATTTATGTTTTGCTACAAATCCTTTGATTTGAGCTTTCTACTCCTCGTGTGGGCCCATAGAGAACCCAAACAAGGTTTGCGAACCCCGGGATCACATCAGATAGACTTGTAATTGTCCTCAGGCATCAAGTGGTGATCACAATGCACAGTAGGAAAGCATGACATGGGATCAAAATTGGTGGTTGTGAAGTAGCTATTTACTGTACATTCTTTGTTAATTATGTTACAAAGTTATTTGTAACTTAACTTTGCATTGTTTTTGTCAGACCCTTTTGACTTTGATGTTAAATAATAAGTTCTTATAAGGTATTGTTTTTAATGGTATTACCTTTTCTTTTAAATTTGAGCAGCCCCTCGTTCAAAGAGCAGAGTGCACATGTTACCTCTGTTAAAAACATCTTAGAAAACCATGCAAGCTACCTCATGTCAGGAAAAGAACTTTCCAAGCTTGTTGCATTTGTAAAAGGCACGCAGTTTGATCTAGTGGTGAGAGTATATCCCACCTTTTTCTTTTCAGGGCAACTGTTAATCATTTAGGATTGGAGTTGATTGTTTCTGGTTTATTGCAGGAATATCTTCAGCGGGAGCGTTATGGATCTGCTCGCTTAGAGAGTTTTGCTTCAGGTCTTGAGCTAATTGGGCAAAAGGTATCAAGTTTATGCTACTTAACAATAGAAATGGAATGATACTAATCTTATTTCTCTATATGTGCCATAACCTGAGTGTTTCATATGGTATTTGGTTATACTCAATTATTCTTGTTGGATTTATCCACATTTCATTGAGTCAAGTAGTCAACACATACAGCCTCCAGTAGAGTTGAATGATGGAAAAGGAGTTGTAACCAACTCTAGATAGTTGTGGTATAGTTTTCCTGTTGTTTATTGTGTTTCACCCTATCTTATCTTGAACCAGTTGCTTCTTGTATTTTTTACACCAGGCTTGAACTAGGAAATGCATTAGCCTATCAAATTGATTGTGTTTAAAAATTCGCTTGGGGTGGGGTGAATCAGCACCTGAAGAAACCAATATATTTCCCCAAATTGCCAACTTCAACTCATGGTGACCTGAAATATTTTACCAAATTTCCCTCAAAATTTCCATCCTTTGAACTTCAGTTATCATGATGAACTGGTCCATTGTTCTAGCTAATTGCATAGAAACCTTAGAGAACCTCAGGTCATCAAATTCCCACCAAGAGGGACAAAAGAACTACTCATCTCAAACTGAGCAAACACCTTAGAAGCAGTTTGAGCGGGATGCTTATGATCTTTGTGCAACATGTTTGTGCTTCAGTCCCCTTTGTCATGGTAAAAAATTGTAGATCAAGAGGTGACAATGGAAGATCTCCCCCCCCCCCCCCCTTGGATTTGATTGTTTTTTGCAGAGTTACTTTTTAACTTTTTTGCATACACCTGTGTCACACACATGTTAGACGCATCACAGCTTGTGTGATCAGAACATCTTAATATTAGGTCTACAAGGTTTCAAAATTCAATCGCAATCTTCATATGCAGAATTTCATTGGTGGAAGTTTATCGAGGTACATAGAAACATGTAAAAAGTCATGGAATGGTGGAGATCAGAGATGGACTTGAATATAGAACAGGCGAATAGGGCACCTAGAGACCATCATTTTTGTGTTTGCCTTTTTTTTCTCCCTCTAGGTTTTTTTATTTAAGAAGCTTCAATGGACAAAACATAAATTTAACTAAAAAAGTATGGATAAGGAATTTTCTCTTCAAAACCCCTTGTGGTGTACCAAAAGCCCCTTTGCATAGTCCTGGAGAGGAAGATGCATTTTGGGTTGACGTATAGTGCGACTTGTCAGACATATTGGGTTATATGGGATTTCTCCGGATCTCTCCTCCATCTCTTGGGAGTAGGTTAATTTGCTCAAACCATCCAAACAACTTGGAAACTCTCATATGGTATCAGACTATTTTTGTTGGGAGTTCAATCCCAACTTGAACTCTGTTTTGAGTAACACTTGTATGTCGCATCAGTCATGGTTTCACTTGTTAAAAGAAGTTATAAATTTGCATTATATATCAGATGAAGTTATCCATATTTCTGTGTACTCTCTATTTTGTCAAGCAAGGTACATGGTGTCCTGTTTCTTCTCATTGTGGGGTGAGAGGCGCTTGAAAATATTCTTAACTGATTTTTTATTTTGCTTATGTTTTGCAGCTTCAAATGTGCAATTTGCAGAGCCGATTAGATGCAGAATTCCTTTTGGCACATATGTGCTCTGTCAAGTTCAAAGAGTGGATAGTCATCCTGGCTACCCTTTTAAGACGTTCAGAGGTAGTAGAAGTGCCTCTTTAACACAGAACTTGTAATATTTTCCTTGTCAAGCTAACTTCCACCAGCAACTGCAGGCATTGCTTCACCCAATTCTGTCATCAGTTTGGTCTTGCAAGAGAAATAAATGAGAAATTTTATTGTTTAGAAGGAAGGTTGAGCAGTAACTTATAGGACCCATTAGTGGAGCAAAATAGATACCTTTTGAGAATATTCATCTCATAGTTGTCACGGTGTGATGCAGAATGATCACCAAATAGGGCTTATTTCTTTAGAAATAGGCCTAGGGTTGGGTTATATACATGTTGGGCCTTTGTTCCCAAGGGTTTTTTATGTATTAGGCCACTTTAATGAGCCTAAACTAGGGGCATATAGGTTGCATACGGGATTAACCCAATACTTAGTTTATTTTCCTATTTTAAATTGAACCGGTTTAGAATTGGTTGCATCCAATTGGTTCAATTGGTCTAATTTAAGTGAAGTGATCCTATTGGCTAAGAGGTTCTTATATCCTATTAGCTAGTAGGGAATCTTCTTTATTTTAAGTAGTTTAAGTTTTTAAGTCATTAGGACTCTATTTTGAGTCTATTTTAGTTTCCTAATCAGTTTAAGTTATCTAATAGGTTAGGGATTGGGTTAGACCTTTCCTTTTTAGAATAAAAGTCTATTTTTGAGTCTTTTATATAAGGTTGTAAGAGGGCAAAGCCTTGAACACGAATTTGATTAATGAAAAGCTTTTTGTTTGCTGCCATAGTTGCTACCTTGTTCTGTTGAGTGTGCATCCTTGTGGTTCTATCAAGGTGGAAAGGGACTAGTGGAATCCGGTTGACTCCTTACGCCGTGACGGCTGGGAGGATCTTCTTTTTTCGAAGGTGGCTTCATCCTTCAACCATTCAAACTGCTGTTAGAGGATTCGAGAGTGAGTTTGAATTTATTATTTTCTGTTTATCCTTTCTTCCCTTCCCCAATCAATTCCTTTTCTCTTCTGTCCTATTTTCATAAACCCTAGAAGACTCTAAACTCTGATTCAGATCTGCTCCTCCATTGGAATCTGATCAGATTTGGACCATAACTTCCCCTCATCACCGTCTCCACTCGACCCTAGCTGCTGCCCATTCTGTCCATCCAAACCCTAAGATCCCTCTTCTCCATTGACCCTAAAAACCCTAATTTTCTGCTGGGACACATTCAGCCATCAGAAACCTTACATATTGCAACCGAATCTTCCCCCTAGCCACCCTCTAACAGTCGACCTTAACCCCTGCCCCTAAATCCTACTTTGAATCATAATTTTAGTTGTTTACCTTATTTACAAAACCCGAAACCTAACCCTAATTTCTGCAGGAAATTAAAACTTATTCAAATCCAGATATTTTTATACCATAATGACCCTCTAAACCTGCAGATTAAAACCCTATAAACCCCATTCCCAAATTCCCATCCTAAACCCTAATTTTGCCCTAAAACAGCCCCTAATCAGCCCTAAACAGCAGGCTTACCCTAAGCTTGGTTCTACTTGGTTCCTAGTGGGATTAATTCCTATTCTAGGACTACATTACGGTGTCTAGGCGTCCCAACGCATTGGAGGGGGCCCGAACGCAGGGTGACGCCTTGACAACTATGATTCATCCTCATTACTACGAGGAAATATCTTGTACCCAGGTTTACAAGATTGTGTAGAACTGTTGAGGGCCTCTATAACTTTAAAAATCTCTCACATCCAGAGGATCAAAAGCCACCATTATAGGGGTCTATATAAGAAATTAAACTAGGGAAAGGATCTGCTTGGACATATCAAATTCACAATATAGTTTTTTCTTTGCTGAAATGGCAGGGCAAAATTTCTAAAGCTCCACAAAGTTCCAAAAAATAAGGGGGGGGGGGGTGGGGGAGATGAAGTTTATAATTCTTAATATCATGATGCTGATTTTGACATACCCAATCTGTTAGATGTGATCCTTTTAAGCTCCATCTCCCTCTGTGGTTCCTATGGCCCCAAAAGCAAGGTTCTCTGTTATATGATCTTGATGTGGAAACAGGCACTGAGTTGAATTGTTGATTTGTAAATTCAAAACAAAAAATAGTATTTTAAATTGTAGCAACATGTAAGTCTAAGCATTGGCACAGAGACATCATGAAATGAAGCAATTACCTGTAACATGGATGCACATGTTCTAAAAATTTGGGGAGAGGTTTTTGTAGATATTATTAAAGTCAGTCTCGAAGAACAAAAGTAGTTGGTGGGAGTTGGGGAATTTGTTCAGGGTGGGAGGGGGAGGATTTAGACCGTGTCTCTCTTGCTCAACCTCAAGTGCCCTGCTCCCTTCCTTTCCACTTTGGTCTAATCTTTGTTCGTTTCTTTGTAAGGGGGAAAAAATAAATAGAATGATCCTCCCACCTTGCCTTTTCTGATGTAGATCTGTATAATTGTGTATTCTCCTTTCTTTGCTATAAGAGCAGATGTGTATTCTCAACATCACATAGAGGCTAAAGTGACTGATATTGCTTCAACTACATTCAGTGTGCAGATATAAGACAAATTTAGGTTGTGTATCAGGAATATAATAGTTCACGTGCAAGTACTGAGAAATGCATGGAAGCCATGTAAATACTATGCTGGGTGAAAATAAATCATATTAAACATGCATTCTTTCCCTTCACTTTTCTTCCTCCACCCCCACAACCCTTCTTTTCATTTAAAAAAATAGAATTCTCATTTCTATCCACCTGCTAATTTTGAGGTTCCTTAATATAAGGTGGTTTTCTTCGATGTTCAATTTCCTTTTTAATTCTGTGCAGGTTCTTTTTGATCTTTTCCGGCATGATATGCAATTATGGAAAGCATACTTGACAACGCTACAGGTTTGTCTCCTTTTTAGAACTTCTATGAAAAGAAGAATAACTTTGATATGATCCTGGCCTCTAGGCATCAAGCCAATACTCAGTTGTGTTTGTTTTTGTATTTTTTCCTAATTAATCATCTCTGTTATATCTTCCAGTCGCAACCTGCATTTTCCGAATATCATGATTTGCTGAAAGTGTTAGAAGAAGAACTCTCATCTGTGCCAAGATCCGAGGAGAAATAACTGGAGATATGGGACACACAGATTGTAAACCAATCATTATTTTGGACAATGGGTTGGCTGTTGCTGATGTGAATTTTCAAGATGGATCATCGCCTCTGCCAAATAGGGTGGGACCATCAGTAATGATTTTGGAGCCCAAAAGATTTTATAGCAGATGCCAATTGTGTAAATAGCTTCATACAAAGACGCAAAGGACCTACTCAGCCGGAAGATGGTTTTGGCCCAATACCATGGAAAATTTCTTGGTCACCATTATCATTGGTGTTGGACCTATGTTCCTGTTTCTGCAGAGTGTCTGAATTGGTAACTTTTTTAACAAGGTAGATGAGCCTGCTTTCGCAGGAGTTGTTTTGGTCCAAATTTATGTTTATGCATTGTGTCCTTTTTTTGTTGGAGAGCCTAATTAGTCAGTTGCATAGGATAATAGTCACATTGGATGTTGTATATATAAATGTATGCTTCTGCTTTAAGGGTGTTGATACTGTTGTTTTCTTTTCAGAAGCATGTATTTCGAATGTGCCATTCCACCAGTGAAACATGTGAAGACCGGTACTGGTATTATTGTTAGATCTAAATACAGATGTCGGCCAGTGCAAACTTTTGTGTTTTAGCTCTTCTGTTTTTTTCAAATGAAAAGTCGCAGAGGTTATTATTATTTTTTTGGGAAAAAGATCTCTGTCCGGGTGTGGCCTACGCCAGCACTTCCATGAGTCTTATCTCTCTCCTCCCCCATATGAAAAGACATCTCTGCCCCCTTGTTTTAAGGAAGAGAGAGATAGACACATGGGAGTGTTGGCGTTGGCCACACTCCTGTACAGAAAACTGCTTCCCTTATTTTTTTTTTCAAGTTACTGTTTGGGACTAGGATTGAAGGATCGTATTCACAGTAAGCGTGGAAAGCGAAAGCAGGAATTCTGATTTCGCCCGTGACTTTATTTTTAAGACGTTTCTGTTTTTATACTAAAGCAATGTTTCTATAGGTTTCATTCATAATTTCAGGGAACGTGTTGGGTTTGGGAATACAGATCCTTCTGGGGCTCAAGAAAGCTTAACGAGCCGATTGTTTAAAGAAGGATTAGGAGATCCAAGACCAACAGATGAAGAGATGAGCGGGCCACCTACAAGATTACTGGCGTGTTTATCTCTTCCTCTCTCTTTCGGGAAATGTCACCGACATGCCATTACTTTTTAGTTTTTGGTAGAACACAAGCCATTACTTGAGTATTTAGGATTTCATGTTTTTTCATGAATTAGGTTTTAGGATTCATGGTTTAGGTTTAAGGTTTTACAGTGTCATGAAACCAATTATTCCGTTGGGATTTTGTTTCTCGCTGATGTTTCTGTATTGGATGTGCATAACGAGTTAAATATCTTCCACAAAAAAACAAGAGGAGTTAACTAGCTAGCATCAATAGGACCACATCTATCTAGTGCATTAACCGAGGTACTCTCACCATATAGTCGGCCATGGCAGTGCAATGCTTCTTTAGTGGCATGTTGTACACCAATAAGAAACCCCAACCACCAGCATGACCCCCATTCACTGAGATTCAAGGATCCATAAACTTAAGGTGGCGTGCTAGGGTTTGCTTGTGACCCTTTTTGTGTGCCTCAACTTGAGAGGCAGGCATTGTTTCGCTCAACACAGAATTGGATGGATACAAGTTAAACTTCTGTGTTATTAACTCTTTGAATGTCAACCTAGTAGTGAATCATGCCATCTTTTAACCATTAAAACCAAATAAAAGCATGGCCATTACATATACTTAAGAACCATCACTCCGAATCCAATGCCAAGAAAAGTAGCAATGGCGATTCCGAATATGCCTGCAAGAATCCCAGGAACAACCAAAGAACTCCATCCTTTGGCCGTAGCCATCCCACATGCTGTTGTAGGGCCTCCAACATTGGCATTTGATGCTATCAGTAACAGCTTGCGGTCAAAACGTAGTAACTTTCCCAATCCAAGGATCACAGCAAGATGGACTGCTATTTGAACCAGAGAAAACATGAAAATACTGGGGGCTTTGCTGATGACATTCCATATGCTCCCATTTGCTCCCACCACCGCAAAGAAGATCTATTCTCAGAAGAAATCCCAAAATCCAATATATGAAATTTGAATAACTATATATATGTAAACAAATTCACTTCATGAGTAGGTAGGGACAAAAAGATCTGAAGATGTAGGGACGAACAGACATGCTTTTTTCACTAAATAAATATATATAAACTTGTAAAATAATGTGATTTGTGCAACCAAACCAACATAATTGGACAAGGCTTAGAATATGATGATGAAAATCACCAGCAATTCACATGGATTAAACCTTCCCATAGAGCCAAGGATGAAAGCTCTACAGGAACATTCAATTTCAAAGCACATGAAAACTTAAGGGAAGAGGATTCTAGTGTTCCATGCTCAAAAGATATTCTGGAAAAGTTACACACCCTTTCTCTTTTTAGTGGGCTAGACCCATTTAATTGAAATAATAATAATAATAATAATAATAATAATAATAATAGAAATAAAATAAAATAGCTTGGGCTACCCATAACTTCAAGCGTTTTGCGGAGTTACATGTTGGGCAATAGATAGCTGCTTGGTTGTGTAGCCCCTGCACCAGCATAGGAGCCAATGAGAATGTGCACAGGGGCATCAATACGGATGGGTAATTTTGCACGTTCCTATGTCTGTGCTTAGGAGCCCCGAGACCAAGTAGTGTTCTTTTTCCCATAAGTTTTTGGTAAGAATTCTGCTCATGTTTTTGTAAGGACATTTGAATTTAACCTTCTCAAAGGCAGCATAGAAAAAAGGCATCTCAGGAAGCTACAAACATGAATTAGCTGTTGTGTGTTGACTTGTTGACCAACTGCAGAGCAAAGTAGTTGGTTTTTTATTTGTGTTATTTGGTTAGAAGTTGACTTACTTGCATCAGTATTACTGCAACAGCTTCACCAGCTGGTGCAAGGTGACCAAGTTGTGCGGGAAATATGGTTGCCAAAACTACTACAATTGCCGTTACGAATGGAAGTTGGCCTCCTTGAATTCGAAACAATTTCGTGAGATAAGCAGCTGCCTTGCAGATAGCAAAGGATACAGCAAGACCAGTGGCTGTCTCTAGCAGAGGGAGCTTGTTTCCAGGCTTTGACTCCATACCCATCACCCCACCTGCCAAAATATTTTCATGTTTCATTGCAAGGTACCTCTTATAATAATACCATTACAAATCTCACCTTCAATTTAATGCATACTAGTTCTAGACATCTACGAATATTCTTTGTTTTCTAACAACTGAAAAGAACACAGCTGACAGCTCCAGAGAAGCACCACTTCTTTTTTTTTTGGGGGGGGGGGGGTGGGGGATCAATTTCCAGTTGATAACAGTACAAACAAGGTAAAACATTATGTACCATCAGTTGATGTTGCAGCCTCAGGAGGTATTTTAGATGCCAATGCAAAAAGTGAAGTAAAATATACAGCACAAATAACATTGTCTGCAGCTAGTCCTGCTGCCAGAACCGATGGAGAAACACCAAGAGCATCCGAAATGGCAACATAATTCACAGCTACAGCAATCAAGGATGAAAGTTAATGAGACAGAACTTGAGAAAAGGAAACACAACTTGCTTAAAGGTATCCACATGGATGAAAAATATAAATGAAACATAAGGGAAGCCAACAAAGTGAATTGTAAGTATACTAAAGCTTTCATAAAAGAACTGTAAATATGTAATCGATTAGGTTCATTGTGCAACTTTCACTTGCCATATCCAAGTTACCCAGGTGATAGCATGGTTAAAATGTCATGCTTGCCTTGAAGGTGCAGAGCAACATACTAAAGTTTGCTATAATAGTTTTAACAAGTTCTTTAGATTCTTCAAATCTTTTTCACTTTTCAGATATCTTTTTACCCTAAAGCATTCAAGAACAGATTAATCATATCCACTCTACCCTCTACAAGTTAAACATTGGTCAATGGGTGATCCACATTCCAGGCCAAAGGCTCTAAGTAACAACAGGTATATTTGAAACAAAGTTCTGTTCATCTGAAGAGAATAGCCCCCTTTCTTTTTCTATCCCAATTCTCAAAAGCATCAAAAAGGCAGATTTGCTAAGCTTTCCACACAAAGAAACAGACAGACAGAGAGAGAGAGAGAGAGAGAGTTATGAAATTGTTATAACTAAGCTGTGTGTAGAGGTTCGTAGAGAGTATGAAAGGGCATTCCATTCAGTATTCACATGTTAGATCTGTAAGGTCAATTTACGTTAGTGTTAGCAAAATTGTATCAGTTGTCTGACCAACATAGATGCACTTTTTTCCCCTGATAGATACCAACAGACATGCTATGTTACCCAGAAACAATGAGACGGTGTCGTCATATTCTGCAATTTTTTATTTGTACATTTGAAGTTTAGCATAAATGCCAATGGGATATGAGATCCGTCAGGTGCTATGAGGACGCCTCCTACCCCGTATCCCTTTTGGATTGCTGCCCCATCAAACAGCAGTTGTCAAACAATGACACAGCATTTTGATGTATCCAATATGATTTTTACATTGGAAATGAAATACCTGATATGGTACGGCAAATGTTGTGAAGTATCCAGGTAACATAGCGGATTTGTTGGTCAGCCTGTTACACAGTGACATTAGTAAAGTCTAAAAAAAGCAAGATAAGCCCATACAAAACCACAATGAGTTCTATGACAATCGGGATTTCTGGAGAGCAATGAGCAATCTAGATGCACATCTACTGACCTGCTTTGCTTAACCAATTTAGGAAACTCAAATTCCCCTCTCCCTCACCAAACCAAAATCAGGAATTTAGGCCATGATAAAGTACATATGGAGAGTGTCCTCCATCTCACAGCAAACACAAGGTAAATGTGATTTGGGTTCATTACAAAGTCATACATAATTAGTTGAATACACATTAAATAAAGGCCATATACCACGGGGTCTCTGCTTCATAAAATTCTGCAGCAGTTAAGTACTGCAATTGCCATGAAAGATATCCACTAATTTTACTACTTTTGTTAGGAGAAGCCTATACCAAATCCAATTCAACAAACTTACCTCCACCTATGTGTCTACCCATGAGTGCAGCTGCTATCTTCCAACTATCTCCACCTAGTGATCGCATAGGAACCAACAGATATGCCACTACTGTTCCAATTGTCGTTGCAACTGTGACAAGACAACAAATAAATTAAAAAAGATCAACTAAATAAACTTTATCTTAAGCACATCTCCAGTGATAAACTATGAAACTCTAAAACATTTGCAGAATACAATTAAAATTAAAAGGAAAGCTTAATGAAGAAGAGAAAGAGCAGAAATGAAGAATTAGTGGAGATATAAACAAGAGTGACCTGATCCAAGCAAGAAGGCCAAGAGCAACGTTCCAGTGGACCGTATCACACGACGCAAATCGGCTCTAAACAAGAGTAAGGGAACAGCCACGGGAAGCAAATACTCCAGCACTACAGAATAAGCTGGAGCTTCACAAGAAATGATTCCGAGATTACTGGCCGCAAGACCAACAAGAGTGCTTGTCAGGGCGCCACTCAATGTACTTCCGATCTTGGTGTTCTCCGACCTTCCATCCCAAATACCAAATACCAACAAGTTCAATCACAACAACAACAACGAATTGAACAAGATACTGCAAACATGGACGCAAGAGAGATGGAGAGAATCTGAGTGTGTCGAATTTCAAGTGGAAATTAATTACCAGATCCCGAAAGCGCCCGTGGCCAAGAGAGCTGTCCATGTTCCCCAGTGATCTTGGGGGGAAATTAGAGGGAAGTTGAGGTGGGCTCTGGTCTTCACAGTTCGAATCGAGTTAGGGTTGTTGAGGAAGGTAGATATTGAAGAGGATGAGGAGGTGTCGCTTCTGGGTCCAAATGGGTTACCAGATTCGGGAGATGGAGTTGAGGTCGTTGAGAGTGATGGGATGCTTTGGCGGGAACATAAGGTTGATCTCCACGAGAAAGGCAATGAGGTGGTGGAGCGAATCGTGCACAGAGACTGTAACGACGACGCCATTTTCACGAATTGATTGATAAAGCCACCTGCTACTGTACAGTTTCCGAAAGGTTTTCGTTACTCCGAGTTGACATTTTGACTTCTAAGTCCTAAACAATTGATAAACTTGCAGGTAGAATCAGTTCCCGTTTATTAACAATAATATTACTAGACCCAGTTGATCACTTGATCTACTTGATGTCTCTCTCTCTCTCTCTGAATCTCTGGTTTCCAAATTAGAGTCAATCTATGGTTTAGGCCTATTCTCTGGTTCATCCAGATTGAGGGTGTCAATTGGTTTGTTTTGATTATTTTATTTGATTTCGATTTGGTTCAATATATAGCATGTGGAAACTGAAATCGAACAAAAGACTCTTTTCCAAGCTAGGCTAATGGTGGAGGAGGAGGAGAATATTGTAATGAAGCCCATGAACAATGAAGCAAAAACTGACAGAATACAGATGAATGTGGATCTATTTTGCTCCTGAATCCAATCCAGTTGTGTTGGTAGTTTCAGAAGCAAAGAAGAGAGTTATACTTTAAAACCATGCAAGCATACACCACCTTCGGCTCCAGATCAATAATCTGTTTTGGTCCACTTCTCCATGGCAATTCATTCTCAAATCTCTGAGAGAAGCTGAGAATAAAAAGGTGATTTTTTACAGCTTCAATTTGGCTTGCCGAGGTTAGTACTAGATGGTCTTTTTCAGAAGGACCAATTAATACGACCATCTTATTTCTGCAACAAAAAAGAAAAGAGGACTGAGTAGAGTTTGTCTTCACCTTCTGGTGAAGAAAACCCCGGAGATTCCCTGCTTTTATCTTTCCGATATGATTCTAGGAACAGAGGACGACTTCAGAGTAAACATTTGCGCAGCTTTTCTAATGGCAATCTTGTGGAAATATGGTGGGGTCTTTGAGTCTTTCTGCGGGACCCATGGAGGACGAAATTTTGCTGCTACATTAGTAGCAGGAATGTTCCTGCTACAAGCCCACTCATAGCTTGGTACTAGGCTTTTCAGCTCGTGGGCTGGGCTAATGCCTACTTTTTAGGCCCAAGGTGTATGCAACGTACTAGCATACATCCTGATATATGTTAACGAGTAACAAAAACCCAAAGCCTCTATAAAAAGAAATAGGGAAAGAGATCGCTACCTGGGTCTTTAGAGTGGATGCTGGCCAATGGGAACGTGTGTAAGCATCACTCTGTGTGGGATTTCTGCCTTTCCATTATATGCACAAAAGGCTCCCTGAGTTTGGCACCTAATGATGATATGATCCTATAAAAAGAGATATAATCTAAGGCTTCTATGTATCAATTTCTTTCTTTGTGTATTCATTTTCTTATAAGAGTGATATCAAAACATTAAGGCTGCTTTGGTATATGTATTCTCGGAACAGATTCTAGGTCTGGAACATACTCTGAAAAGAGAAAATAGAAAAAAATCGAGTTTCAGAATTGCATTCTAGACGTAAAATCTATTTAAAAAAAATAAATACCAAACACAACCTAAGAGTTGGGTAGTGACTTTTAAGGTTTGTTGTTTGTTGACTTATAGTTTGTTAATCTTGAAAGCAGTTTGCCAATAAATCCACCAGCAAATATATTATTGCAAGAAAGCAAATAACACTTTTAAAAAATGTATTTTATTACATGCTTTAAAAATTGAATTTTTATTTTAGGTGAAAGTCTTTATGGTCAGCAATCAATGAACAAAATTGGTGGGCGAATGCAGTTGTTTTATAAGTCACATTGAATAGTGAAGTGATGATTGTAACCATTGGGATATTTATTTATGAAATGATTTGGTCACATATCAAATTTACATTTCCATCTACTCTGGTCTATGTCCATGCGTCTCTTATAATCCCATACACCCATTTTTCCATTCTTTTTTTTGTCGCGTAACCAATTTCAATTGTTTTGAAATTAACATGTGAGTAAGGAAGTTTCGGGTTTACTTTATCCATAAAATTTAAACCCCACATGATCTACACATTGTTTTTGTCAATGGTTCAAGGAGTTGGTATTATCAGTAATACCGATATAACATTGATCCATAGTAATTATATCGGAACAAGAGCAAATAATACGACTAATCTATATTGGTATTAGTATCAATATCAAATGAGACTAACATGTATGCCGACACCAGTACTGATACCAAAGCCTTTCATAAATTTTCACCTCTTATTGTACTTGGTCAAAAACACTGGACCAATGACAGTGGTGAGGGGATTCATTCTTCTCCACCGGTGAAAGAACTTTTTTTTTTAATTTTTTATGGAGTCCATTGGTGGAAATATTAAACTCACTCATAATTGTTGATTTTTCATTTTAAGGCTTTAATGGTTCAGTTTTATTATTACAGTCTTGTAATGAATATGACCTGCAATTGACTTTATTGACAATAACTCCTCGGAGCTAAGGAATCTGACTTCTTTGAAACGGTCAAAAAACTGACAATCTACAGAGAACCACTCATTGCTTGAAACCGAAATAAACATTAGCTATAAAACCTCCCAAATCCTTCCTACCCCAAATAAAACCAAAAACAACACATCTCTATAGATAATCAAAGATAAGGAAAGCCAAGTCTGTTTGTTGTGCCTGACTTGTCTTTGCAGTTTTTTTTTTCGGGGAATAGTAATAAAGGATTTTAGGTTTCGGTATCGTATCGCCTTAATTACATATTGGTGTCTTCAGAGACCGATATTAATATGAATATCGATACAAATTGATTGTATCAATAAAAAATACCCGATACCGTGTTTTATAACCTTGATTGGGATAGTAAAGACTTGTGACCGACTTCGTAATGTTTAGTACACAAAAAACTGGTTAAGTGAGTTACAAGCAATAGAAGTTGTGGGTACTTAATTCTGTTTTTAATTGCTTGTTTTTAAAGCAAACTCACTCGGAGCAAGGTCAGAGAAACAAGGGAAAATTATCACCTCCAGTTTGCTGACCGGCCCAGTTCCCCAGTTCCTCTAATAGGGGGATGGTGGACCCCATCCGGGCAGGGTGTTTGGGCATGGGTAGAGAGGTCATTTCAGCCCCCCTTTGTTAGAGGAACTGGGGAACTGGGTCGGTCAGCAAACTGGAGGTGATAAAGATCCGAGAAACAAGTATCAGCTTAAGAAGATCATACCCATGAGAGGAGAACTCTCAAGCACATTCTGCAATAAAGGTGGAGATTGTAACCCGAGGTAAGAAGTCATCTTCAACCATGTATCGAATCAAAACTCGACAATCTGAGAACTAGCTAGTACATCACCAACAATTGTTAAGCTAGGATAAAGATGGATCAAAACGCGTTCTAGACTCAGAATCTATTCAAAAATTATATATCAGGATTGAGGATGCCACTAGGATTGATATATTCCTTCCACACATCAAGGTTTGGGATGTTGTAGTGGTCAATCTAGTGAATTAATATAGGGAGAAGGCTGAGAACTCCTCCAGATTGCCAACCATGTGTCTGCCTCTCTCCCCTCTCCACCCCACCTACCCTAAAGTCCCAAAGATCAAGTATAGATTTTGAGAAATCTATGATTATGAAAAATTACATAGGATAGTTGGGGTCTTAGACTTGGTCTGGCATTTTGGCATGTCTCGTTGAAGCATGCTATGGAGCTTTGATCATTTGATCAAGTTCTCATCCGCATTTGGCGTTTGGCATACAGCCCCTACCTTGGGTCACAACTTGGGCACCCACCTAGTGGCCTTTGGACCCTTGATAGGTTGAGTCAAAAATAAAAAATAAAAATATGTGCATGTCAGATGCACATCAATAAATGAAAGGGTATTTGATTGAATTTAGTTTCGAAATTTATAGCAATTTTTTTTATATGAAATTGACGCATGGCAAATTAATGCCTCTGATACCCAATTGTTTGACATGTGACCAATCAATGCTTCTTTGATACACAATGAATAGAATTAGAGCAAATTACATGCACCGTGGTGTTTTAAACAACGGTCCCTAGTTTGACATTTTACGTACACCTCCCTAGATGATTGAGAGGTTTACAAGTAAACCCTTACCGTTAAGTTGAAACCGTTAATTGTAGTTAAACTTTCAAAAATGGCCATATTACCTCCTCATTACTATAGTTTTACCCTTTTACCCTTACCTTTCAAAAGCCAAACCCATCTCTTCAACCTTCCATCTTTCGTTCCAGCCTCATCATCCTCCATCTCACCGCTTTCTTCTCCGACGAAAGTGAAGATCATCTCTTTCCGGCGGAACTCCTCTGTTGAGGGACACTGTTGGAGCATGTCATGTAGTTTTCATGGATTTCGGACACTGGTCTTTGGGTAATTACATCTTTTAATTCCTATGAATCGATGAGCCAAAAGGCAATATGACAGAATCTTGCAGTTGCAGCATCTTTCTTCCACCTGGAGTAGGGCATATTTTGCCTCCAAAAAGAAGGAAGATTTAGTGGAACCCATTTATTTTTACCCCAAGTAGATAAGGAGAAAATTCAAATCGGTCTCGGGACATCCAAAGAAGCCCCTTTTCATGAGAGTCACCTCTCATTCATCACTGATAAAGAGAAGGAAATGAAGTAGGAGCAGGTGGAGGTCTACATATATCAATATGTGTACGCTTTAATTTGCTTATCCCATACAAGTGGGAAAAAAAACAAAAGAAAAAGATTTGGAAATTTGTGCAAATTATCAGATTCGTTGCACTTAAGACTTGAGAGAGAACATTGAGCAACATGAGCACGCTGAAATAAAATCGGATTTGGCTCTATTTAAGATCTGATTTTATTCTACATAAATCCATCAAATCCACATAATGTTTAGGGTTTTTTGTTAACCCTCATGGATACTACACTCGATCTTTATTTGGAGTTCATCACTGCATCTAAGATCATCTAATTAGACTCCTCTTCATGCCATACGGTACTCTGTTTTTGGGTATTTATTTCTTACAACAGAGTAGACTGAGGGAGAGGGAAAGGAGAGGGAAAATATAACAGAGTAGAGAGGAGAGGAGTTGGGAACTTGAAAATGGGGAAGAAAGCTGAAGAAGAGAACTGTGCCTGAATCTGTGTTTACAAGAACTTTCGACGGATTAGGGTTTCAATAGCAAGGTGAGGACAATAGAACAGAGTAGGGAGGAGAGGGAAAGGAGAGGGGAAAAAAGAGGGAAAAGGAAGCTGGAGCCTCAGTCAGTGAGGAAGGGGGGTGGGAGAGGGAGAGCTAGTGGCGGTAAGGAGACTGAGCCGGAGCTGGAGGAGGAGAAGAAGGGGAGAAGGTGAGGAAGAGGGAGATGGAGAGATGTGAAAGTACAAAAGAACCATCCATTATAAAATCTGAGTGATAAAATAATTAAGGGTAAAATGATCTTTTCATTTTAAAAGCTAACAGCTCACTAACGCCGTGAGCCATCAGGGATTTATACACAAAATGTCAAACTAGGGGGTGTTCTATTGTTGTTTCAAACACCAAGGGGTGCATGTAATTTACTCATAGAATTATCATATCACCCATCCATGATTTAAACAACAAAAAAAAAAACACTCATCCAAGTGTTAAATTGCAAAATGCACGCACTTGAAAAAAATAAATGTTCTCAATTAAAAAAAAAAATTTGGTTCTTTGAACCAGAGGGATAAGGGAATGCTATTGTCGGTATCTTCTTCACAGTTGTAGATTACACCAATGACTGTACATTCCATATATTGTTTCACCTACTTCCCTTGTATTTCTACATCTAATTGTTGTACACAAGATTGTAATTAGTTGTAGATAAGATTGCATCCATGAAAGGATCAATCACCTTAGATCAAGGAGGATATTGCTCCTTCACAATTGTATATATATATATTATGATATATCTCAATGAAATTACACAGTATTTTCTCCATATCTTCAGTTCTTTACAAATGCACTAATGAGGTGCGATGAAATAATATCATACATAGGAGTGCAGTGACTTCTTCTCGAGGCAAAAGATAGACAAAGAGATGCTCGCGAATCCTATATGGTGTAGAAACTTCCACCCAACCCCAACCCCCACCCCCACCCCCACCCCACCAAAAAAAAGGGAACGTGTTTGATGTCAAGCTGTGTGGGCCCCATCCTAGGGTGGGGTCAATGGGAGTACATGCAAGGGCATCCAAGGGGAGGGGTAAGGTGTCATTTTGTTGGACAAATTAAGGAAAAGAGAACACTACCTAAGTATGTGTTGTGCGCTGCCACTGTGCCAGACACATGCAAAATGACCACCGCACCCCAAGATTTTCGGCTTTTCTCTTTGAAGTCAAAATTGTGAAAACTAACAAAACAATTTTTTATTACCCAAACTCGAAACATGCTTGAAATATGATTCCAAAACAAAAAATATAATTAAAAAAAGGGTGAGTGGTAGCAGAACGTGCGTTCTGCAAAGTTATTTTCACGTCTTTTTAATAATAACCGTACATCTAGAATAAGATTAATCTTGACCATCCAATGAATATGAACAGAAATCAATGGTTACTTGCTATTACGGTGATGCGGATTCAGTTTTTGTTTTACTGTATGTAAACCACCCATCAACATTACTTCCCTACCTAGATTGGAGTTATGGGTGGAATTGTAAGAGGTTCTAGAAATGCTCTGAAGTTCTTGCTGTCGAGAGAAGGGATGGAGTGAGGGATTGAAAACAATGTTGCTATCGTCGAAGGAGGCAACGCATGTGGTGGAAGGCATATGCTTGTAAACGTCAAAATCCTTGGAAACAGCGGGTGAGAGTCCCCTTTCTGAAAAATCAATAGCATGTACCGAACTCCGTCCGACGGCATTGGAATAGGTTGCAAGTTGCCCACTCTATCTTCGCCCATCTGCGGTGAGTACTGAACTAACGAGAACGGAAACAGTAAGCCAAAGCACAAAGAAGAAGACGATGGGTCCCATGTCTATTTATGATGGGTGTGTATTTCTAATCATGATCATAGCAAGGATTGGGACGTTCCAATTTTCAAGTCTATTCTGAAGCTTCAGCCTTTGAGTAATATCCATTTTGTTCCTTAACAATGAGAGACTTGAGATGCATTTTATTCTCAAAGCTTGGGTCTTTGTATCTAACCAAATAAATTATTGGCATGAGACTTTCATCCATGTTAAAACCAGTAAAAGTCAGAACCTTAGCCAATTTCTTGAAGAAGACTTGCGAGATCATATGTTAATCTCCTATAGCTGCGGCTTCCAGAAATGAAACTATGATCTTCTTGGCCATCTAAACAATTGTAACATCAATGATGTCTTTTGAAAACTCATGATCCGAGTTGCAGTTGCTCAATGGTTTCTTAAGAGTACATGAAGTTACAAATCCGATTTGATTTTGTGGTTTCAAGGGTTTGCAGAGATTGTCACAGGGTTTTGTAGAGGTTAGCGAGAAAAAAGACATACCGGTAACAAGAAGTCTCGATTAATTGAGATAAAAAAAATCCAACGGTTGAGATTTTAATTGCTTAAATAAACGGTTAAAATCGAACAAGGTTCTGCAATGCTTTTCTTACGCACGCACCGCGACACTTTAGCCTTAAAATAATATACTCAAAATTTTAACAGAAACTTGATAAAGTCCAGACATTAGCCCTGTTTTCATTTCAATCTTTGTTTGTCTGTTTCTTCTGCCCAAACTCCTCCAGAATATAAGCTGACCAATTCACCCTCTGTTTGCCTTGCCCTCCAAAATATACTACTTGGCGGCCAGAATGGTTTGGAATCATCGATCAAATAAAACTCTTGTGGAACCCTTCTCGATAAACACAAGGTTTAATAAAATCAGATTAATGCAATTAATTACAGTCAAATTCATGTTTAATAAATTAATCATTAATTAAAATATTCAATTAAATATATATAAAACAAATCTCTTCAAGAAACCTTCTTCTACTCTTCAGTCTTCTCTACAAAATAATTCCTTCACATATCAACAACAACAAAAAAAATCACCCAAGTATTCTTCAAGAATTTTAAGAATACAGGTATGAACAAATAAAGAAACCAAAATAAATCATAGGAAGCCACTTCAACATCACACCATGCCCCTTCTCCTCCTCCGTCCTCCCTCCCTTTCCTCCTTCACCCACGCAATCTTCTTAAGTCCAACTTGGTTTTTTTTTTTTCATAAATCCTCTGTCTTCACTTCTTCTTCTTCTTCTTCTTCTTCTTCTTCTTCTTCGTGCTTTCTATGTTTCAGTAATCTCACCTTCCCTACATACACCCACATCAATCGACACCCTCCTTCTATTCTTCGAAGGCAATATCCTGCAACAGTTCCTCCTCGGTGACTGCCCATACAAAACACGATTTAAAATTTTTAGTTTTTTAAAGCTAAATTCCCATTAAGATATTAGTAAACTCATAATTAGCTTAAACTAATAACCCTGAAGAGGAAGAAGCACTCTCCATCTATCAATGGCAGTCCCCAGTCCCGCAACTGAAAAAATAAAATAAATTTGCAGTAATTTTTTTTACCTTTTCCCAGAGATGTTGATCGGGTCTTTTGTAAACCTGAATCGTATCGACGTCGGAAGGGTCAGGGATCTTCCACTTGCAGGCAGGATGAGGGACATGGTGCGGCACATATTCCGTTACCGTCTGCTGGGAGTCAACATCAAACATGGCCTTCGAGAGGTAGAAGACGAAGGGCTTCTGGCATGGATTGCGGCTGACGGGTTTGGTGTTGAAGGCGTAGGCAGTGTAGTCGGCCCTCCTGTACCAATTGAGGAAGGTTCTGGATGGCATCTCCATCTCCCTTGCTGAGAACTTTCCTCTGGATATCTGGACCGCGAACCCCCACGACACAGACACCGTCCATGTCTTCTTTTTGTCGTAGCAGATGGACTGCTGCATTAGCCCTGCTGAGTCCAGCTTCATCGGCACCGTCAGCCGCTGCAATGCCTCCACTCGAGTCACATTGGGGAAGATGGGTTCCACCACATCAAGGTGATGCAGAGACACTAATGGCGTCACTGGATGTGCTGCTAATAGTCCGAACAAGTTCCCATACACATCGTACTGCATCCATTAACCAATACAGTGAAACCAATTCGTATTAGCATCGTCGTCCCACATGGGTTTTGGGTTAAAACTTAAAAAAATCTAAGAAGTTCTATGCAATTGCAGCCGGTGAAGATGCGAAACCCACAAACAACCAAACCCTTGAAAAAAAGTTAAAAGATGAACAGAGAAAAGCACGAGTGAGGAGAAGAGAAAAGAATATTTCCTCTTTTCGTTTCCCCCTTTTGGAAAAGCAGAGGAGAGAGACAAACCTGATGAAATCCGAGCTCCTTGGTGAGGGGAACACCGAGTTCAGCCATGCAAGCTTGTATCCGATCATCGGAGCCGTACAATGATGGGTACCTTTGTATACAACTATCTTGCATGCTTTCCAGAGCCTTCGCTAATGGGTAACTAATGGCGAAACCTCCCCCGCCGTAAGCCATGGCGTACGAGAAGTAGATGTTCTGCAGATGGCTCTCCGACGAACTTCCTATGTAATAGAACTGATTGTGGTCGTATTTCGACAAAACTGTAAGCAGGTTCTCTGGTATGAACACTGTATCATCGTCACCCATCACGAACCACTTAACATCCTCCATCCCCAATCTCAGTGTCTCCGATACGATCCGCGAGATCCTAATCGCCGACCGGTGACCCTGTTTGTTTTTGTAATCGAATCGCGAAGTGTCACCTGAGATCTTCACAGGTGGAAGCCCTTCGTCCCGGTAGGTTTTTACCGGCTTATCCAACCACACAATCCCTCTCATTTCCTTGGGTCTCCACCAGAGCTTGATGTAGTTCTTCCTCTGCTCCCACAACGTCGCCGAAGCTGCAATGCCAAAGACAATATGCCGGAGTTCAGTTTTGGGGGAGATTGTGGAGTTCTCCAACTGACCGACATACAGAACCGTCTCATTCTGATTCTCCTCTACAGCGGAGACTGTAAGGTTAGACACTAGGGATGAAGTGGACAGATGGTGGTGACGACCCAAAGAATCTTTGCGACAGGGGCATGGAGTGGAGACGAGTTTTAAAGTGTAAACGATATAGGTAACGCAGATGAAGACCATGAGCCAGATCATGAGCTTCGGGAGAGCTCGAGATTGAACGGAGGAAACGACAATGGGGTTAGCAGAGGAGCTCTTCATCTGATCCCAGAGTAACTTCTCTGGATCCTTAGGCGTTCCCTTCATGGCCTTAGTTTTTCTGGGTTTCTTCAGTCAACAAAACGAAAAGGGTGAGAGCAAAAAAAACAAAACCAATCAAATTGAAAGTCCCCCTCAGAAGAAAAAAAGCTTTATCTAATCAATCAGTTCCGTTACTCCAGAAAATTCCATACTTAGATCCCTATCACTCATCAGTAGAGAAGAAGGATACGAAATCTGGAGAATGAATGCGGATTAGAAAGAGGATATGAGAATGTGAAGAAGAAGAAGAAGCACTGCTGACCCTTCAGGTCGCCCTCCCTTCCTCTCAATTTCTAATGAACCAAGGTTTTAATAGCCTAGAAAATCACAAGCCACGTATTTGACATTTGATAAGGAGTGTAAAACCTCTGCAATTGACCAGTTCCACACTTTGAGTTTATCTATTTATCTCACATTCTCACCTTCTTGTTTCTAGTTACGGGAATGCCATGGCCAAAGGATTTCCTGAGCAGTAGAGTAGAGTCTTTCTTCAAAATAGGAGAAAACCCAAAATCTAACAGTAAAGATTACGTATTTAAGATGAACCAGATAATGATTAAGCTAAGCTCGACACTTAATATAATTTGTGTTAAAACACGTTTACTAATTGCAATAGAATTACAGACTAGGTTTTAGTGCTCGGTATCGGGAACGGGTATCGGCAACACACAAAACCAATATGATATCGGCCTGGATAGGTTGTATCGGATAAAATTATCCCTAAATTTTCTCAAAAATAATTTTTTTGACCCTTTTACCCCTTTGTTCGTACCGTGCTATCGATACGGTATCGGTGACTAGCAAAACCGGTATGTATGTGATACCGATACTTAGAACAATGGTCATGATGGTTACAAACTCCACCCTCCATTGGTATCATGGTTTTAATGCATATTAGTATCGGTTATCTGCAAAACCGATAGGATACTAATACGATATTGGCATGAACAAATTTGGGATTGAGCTCCTCTCCAGGGAGCCAAGCACGCTCAGGGTGCATCCAGCTACCTAGTGCAGTTGGTGAGCTGTGGTGCATTTCATGCCCATGCACACTAGGAGGTTTCTAGTTCGAGTCTCCTGACTGTTGCCTTACCGGTCCTATTCCAAAAAAACGAAGATTGTTTTACCCTTATCCGGTATCACTGATACTGTATCAGGATCAGAAATTATCGCGGAATATTGACACCGATGCTTCAAACCAATGCATAAAGGCATAAAGTTGATGTAGCATGCATGCGTGGCATGGAAGCAAATAATATTAGTGTAGCTTCTACATGTGTTTGTGTATACGTTGAGATTAACCTCCGGGAATGTGGAATTACTATAGATGTAGAATGGAGATGGAGTCGTGATACCTGAGATTCCCTTTCAATCTCCTAGATTGGGAAGGAGAAAGGTGTTGTAGGTAGATCACCCTAATCTATTTCTTCCGTCTAAGGTACGTTACTTTAGGTCCCTTAATTTTTGTTTTCATGTTTTTTAAAATAGAAACAAACTACCTAAGGTTGTCTGTTTATCTGTTTAGGTTAAGAAGCATAATCAACCCACCCATTAAGTTATTGGTGTGTGGCTCTAGATTCGAATTTTGGAACTGATTAATTAATATATGGGATGAGTCAGTTTTGGGATTGGTCTCTCAACGGTTTTAGAGAATTGTCCCAATGAGTAGAGGCAGAACGGTTTCATACATAATATTATGGCAGTGAAGTCATTTTTTTATTTTTTTGGGTAAAAGGAAATCTTATCTATTCATTGAAACGTGACCAACACATGGTATTCGAATTATAACTATCGGACAAACATGGAGTGAAAATGAGCCATGGTGTCTTACACGATGAGACCACTGCCCTCCTTGCCATGGGAGTCAATCATGTTGTTAATCTCCCTGAAAATATGATGAAAGGAACAAGAAAAGAAAAGAAAAAGCAAGATATCTAATATCATTCACAATGTTTGCTAAAGAAAATATGATTCAGCTTTTGAACTCTCAAGTCTCAATCCTAACCCTCATCATAAAAACGGTAAAAATATCAATGGATAGTCGAAAAAGCATATTCGATCAGTATTCATATCCATTTAGGAGAACCTGTATTCAACAAATCACTATCTGGAAATTATCCGAATCCATTCGAATATATTCGGATACAATTATGATAATGCCACTATTCGACCGAATGCAATCCGTTTACATCCCTAGATCCAGCTTCTGATGATGAGAGATATAGGATATCACATCCTTCTTGTCCGATTCCACCATCAAATAATCGACTTCGTCCTCAATAGCTTGAAGCATACCTGCCCGAATTGCTATAGCCTCTCCCTGACTGAAATTAATCAAGGGATCTTGTCTGTGAGGTCATTAAGAATCGGATCGATTTAAACCCTTAAAACTACCAAGATCCCTTAATTAATTTCAGTAAAAATAAATTCAAAGTGTCCAATGATGGATAGGACCCTGAGTCATATAGGAGATGGTAACAAGAGTCAAGAAATCTACCCTGAACAGAATTTAGTTCGTCTCTAGGGAGCCCAGCACACCCAGGGTGCATCCAACCATTAGGTTATGCCGCACACATCCCTAAGAATGCGCCGATGAATTTGCCACCACCGTTTATTAGAGTTGGGATGAACTATATAGCTCCTCTTGCTCCTATTTGTTTTAAGGTGGCTCATTATACCTTGAAAAAAATAAAGGCGGAATTTTGTATTTCTATTCTATTTATTTTATATCATCCAAAAAAAACTATATAGACCATCTACAGAGGGCCACGTGGGTGGTTGAACTTTGTCTTTGTCGTCAATAGGACATTCATTCGCAGGCCCATGTAATGGGGTGGGCCTTAGGGCATAGGAGTTGACAAAACCCAACATGAACATAGTTCCGTGTTCGGATTTGTAAAAGGGTTGAAGAAAATTAGAGAAATTGTTCAAAGAAAGGGATAGAAGATTGAAGAAAGAGAGCCCCGGAGAAGAGACCACTGTCTCTGCAACTTTCACCAAGAGAGAGAGAGAGAGAGAGAGAGGATTTAATAGGACTGTCATGGCCTTTTGCCCATGGATGGATAAGTAAACATGTCTATGGCTGAAACCATTTCAATCTTTGCTCTTCCTCCATCTTGTTGTCAATCTTCTTTTTCACGGTTTTACCACATCTTTATTGATGCTTCACTATCTTTGTGGCCTTGTGCTATCGGTATAGAATCCTCCATGCTCGATGACTATGGGCGTTTCTATATGGTGGTTACTAAGCATGCTTTCCCTAGTTCGACAATAGTTGGGGGAGTGATGGCCATGCATTTGGGTCTTAAGACCATTATTGATGATGGACTTCGTCACATTATCATTTATTCAGATTGCCAAGTGTTGATTAAGTGCTATTTACTTGATTTGTCTCTACTTGCAGTTGAAGCCTCCACTATTACGATGGATATTAGGTTTCTTTTACTTCTATTTGATTTTTATTTTTTTTTTGCATTTTCTTATGTATGTAGAGAGGAGAATGCTTATACATATGCTCTTTCTAAATGATATTTGGTAGAGGGTTCTTTGAAAGACAGTGTGGAGCATGGGTGGGAATTCAGTCTTTCACAAGGGGTGGTGCGATCATTTCGTGCCCCTCTATATCTCAGTGCAAGGACCATGCTGCCTTTTAGGATTCTTTTCCAATGATTTTTATGCTAACTTCACTTAGATTTATGGAAGAACTCCTATTCGGAGGATCTCCTTAATATCATTTTTTACCTTTCTAGCCCAATGAGGCTCTACAGATTTCCCCTGCTTCTGAGGTTTGCAATGCTCAAAAAAGAAAACACTAGAGTTACAAGGTGAAAAAAAATTATGACTAAATTCTATTACAATGAAATGAGATTCTTATTCTTGTATTAAACTTAAAAGGAAAAAAAAAAAAAAACTCTGTTTACGTCAACACTCTCATGAGTGTATCTCTCTCCTCCTCATATGAAAAGATACCTCTGCCCCCTTGTTTTGAGGAGGAGAGAGATAAACACATGGGAGTGTTGGCGTCCTCATAACAAAAGGGTTGAGGTGTTTTTTCACATAGAGAGGAGAGAGATAGACTCATGGGAGTGTTAGACAGAGAACTTCTTCTCTAAACTTAAATTCAAATTGATGAACATTTACCTTTCATTAACACTTTTTCCACTATTCCAAGAGTCTCATCTAAACATATGTATAAAAAAATGATGGATAAAGAGATGCGCTCTTCACATTGGGATCGGATCTCTCTACTGCGTGGGCTGCCCCAACGGCCCTGTTGCATAAACATAGGGTTGCGTGCAATGACCATCTTATGTACCCTCATTTAGGGAAGTCGGTCATTATGTGCGGTCCTGTTTCTACGCAGCAAGACCGTTGGGCAGCCCGCGCAGCAGACGATCCAGATCCCTCTTCATTGTGGGTAGATTTTTTTTTTGATACGAAAAACCCCGCAAGCGGGGCAATATATTAGGGCCCAGGGGGCAAAAGGGAAGATACAATATTGAAGAGGTCCTCTGAAAATGAAGATTTCCACAAACCCAAATAAGGGTAGTACAACGCTCATTTAGAGATATTGTGGGCACAAACATTGTCATCTCTACCTATAAAAGAGAAAGAGATAGACTCAAAGCGTGAAGAAAGAAGCCTTAAATCCATCATAATGGTGGAGGTTTCAACAGAAAGGGCGAAGCAAGGGATCCAGTAGACACTTCACAAGAACTTGATAATTGAAATAAAGGATAACTCAACGAAACCCATCATTCGCAGCCGCCAACAACCCTAGACGGATTGTGGGCAGATAGAAACTTGGTTTATTGACTTTATTCACATTTAACCACTTTCAATTGGTCCCGTCGAAAACATCTACTTACCAATTGATGATGTCCTTGGTCCTTACTGTAATCGTCGGGTCCACCTAAATCCTCACCATGGGTCATACCTCCATGTCTGACAAAGTTCACTAATTATAATGACAAGGACATTATTTTTTTGTTTTTAATGAAGACACTCTGTTGTGATAGTTTGTTTTTTTCCCTTCTCCACAAGGTAAAGGTTCACCCCACCATTTTAAGGTTCACAAATCTCAACAGGGTTTTATTAAGTTCCCAAAATACCTTATTGATCCCCTACTACGTGCATTTGAAGCCTCGCAGTTTAGCCAGGGTGTTGGTTAAAGTCAAGACCCTACTACTTGTCATATTTGGTTCGATATTGCTATCACACGTGACATTGAAAGCATGATGATATTATTGAGGAACGTCTTTGTCATGATATTTTTACTTCTCCATCGGAATATAAACAATAATTTTTTATGGACTTTTGAAAATCTTTTTCATATAACTTCCCATTCATAGTGGCTTAGGCTTTGTTTGGGTGCAAGTGGAATTCAAGGGAAGGGAAGGAAAATTTGCATATTTAAAAAAGAAACTTTTGTAATTATTACTCCATATGATTATGTCAGTAACTCCAAATTATACCATATTTGGTTATTAAATTCCATTTTACTTTGTATCTAACTCCCTTTGGTTTAAAAAGTAAAATAAAAATTGCATGTAAAATGTATCATTATTAAATATGATAAAAAATTTAAGTAGTTTATACAATCACATCACATGGGATAATGATTAAAAAAATTTCTATTTTAGGTTTGAAACTTTTCACTTCCCTTCCCTTTAATTTTCTTTACAACCAAACATAGCCTTAAGAAAAACTCTCAATTTTTTCACTTAGGAAGAAGATGTAACACGTATAATGGGATCGTTCAATTAATCTACAATAAACACAATGAGTTTACCATTTCTGATGCTGATCATCCTCAATCTTAAAAAACCATGCATGCAGTGTAAGTTTTCAAGAGAGAGGTCTCCCCATGCCTTAGGGGAAATCTTCCATGCCATACCAATGATGGCACGGATAATAGTATCATCCACATGAAGTCCACATAACCAAGAAAGGAGAAAGAAAATAAAAAAAAAAAAAAACTTTGTGAAAGGCGTATGGTAAATTAATTTTATCAATTTTTTTTTTTCCTTTCCAATTACCAATATTAGATTAGGAGAGAGATTTTCTGGTGACAAGGGTGTGATGAGAGTTGAAGGGAATTTCGGAAACTTTGTAAGGGGGGTGGGGGGGGGGGGGGGGAGTCGTTATCCTCTCCTGTTACAGCATAGTGTTGTAGCACATCATGCAGTGCTGTAACGCATCGTGCGGTATTGCAGAGGCCATGTGGCACAGCGGGCCCCACATGATGCACATGGCCTTTGTAGCCACCGCACGATGCGTTAGAGCACCGTGTTGTAATAGGAGAGGATACAAATTGGGGGAGGTGAGGGGAGTTTTAATGCTGATACCGAGAATAATACCAATATATATCAGCTGATACGGGCCATATTGGACGATTTTGCCCTCATTTAAGAAAAAAAACACATTTTGAACCATTTTGCCTTCAGTACGAACGATACACCGCTATTGTATCGATCAGGTATCGGTATTAAATATACACATCTAATACTATATATACCAGAAAGTTTTTGCCATTAAATTATATCCAACCTATTCTAAGCTGTATCTTTTCCTACCCTTAATTTTACTAATTATGCTGCATGCTCTGCTCTTGAGAGCCTTAAAAGATGATTCTAACGGTATTTCTACTTCAATCGATGTCAGTGAGGGCATGAGGGGAAGACAAGATACTCTTCCCTTTCTCTTTTCTCTGTTTTCTACTGTTAGGTGATGATAAATTTCTTTTTCGCATTATGGAAACCTTTTAGTGAGAGGGATTAGGCCCACCCATTCCTATTCAAATTATGCTTCCAAATTCCAATGTCAAACCTGTCTTCATCATATAAATTACTTTGCCTTATGGGCTTTTTGTTGGTCCTTCCTGATCTGATCCAACAAACTCATTCCCCATTTTCCTTTGCCATTCTTATCAATCAACTAGATACATCCATTCCTATCTCTGATTAGTAATTCCAGTATTTATGGGTGTCGAATGCTAGCCCGTATTAGGAGGCCCATCCGGGCCCAACTGATTAAAGCTTGACATCGGACTAACTGTCCAATGCCGGGCCTGGCCTGATTAAGAAAAGGGTCAGTAACGGTATTTGTTTGTAGCCCAACGGGCATTCGAATGGCACCATTTACAGACAATTACCAGACCATTTTATAGCCGATCTGCCATTTAAGCTCATTTAGGTTGATTATAACCCATTTAATGATCGTTTTAAGGTTCGTTTATAGCTTGACTGTAGCCCAATTAGTCAATTAGCCCATTTAAAGCCCGATTTGTAGTCCGATCATGGACTGAATAGAAGCATGTCTATGCACCCTACAATTATCAAGCTTAAAGGCAAATTATGGCTGGGCCGGCCATGCCCAAGTGCTCAACCTTAACCAGCCCGGCCTAAACTCGAGCCTAGATTTCCCAACCCTAATAAGCCCATGGGCTGAAGAGCGCATCCCAAACCGGACGCTCGTCGTCGAATCCTTTACATTCATCTGCGAAAGCTGGAAGCCTCCACGTCTACTTTTTGAGACAAAAACTGAAAAAAAGTGGAAAAACCCTTGCTCATGGAGGTTTATGAAGAGAGGTTTATGGTTCCAGTTTCCTCTGGAAGTCGCTTGTTTACCTTCTTTCATCTGCAAATAATGACTTTGAATTCGTTTTGAAGTCACTTCCAGTAATACTTCTGTTCATCTCCTTCCAACATGCGATCGATTCGGTCATACCGTTCTTTGGTGCGATTCACCATAGCGACCAAAGGGATCCTCAGAAGTTCATCATTTTCAAATTTCCAGCTTTGTTCGCACGATATAGCGGTTACCCAGTTTAGATCATCACCTATTCGATCATATACTTTGTACTCTCAGAGTACCCTTTTTCTTGGTTGTCTGGACAACATCTCAAACTATCGAGCATATTCATCATTTTTTGGTGGCAAACGGGATGTTCCCCGTGACACACAAGTTTCTGCTGCGAGTGATTCAAATGTTAACACGACCGATGTGGTTGCTAACGACTGGATTGATAATGTTAAGCATGCTCTGCAGTCAGCAGTGGAGACTGTGGCTCAAACAGGGGAAAAGGTTAAAGAGGCATCAGATGAACTCACCCCTCATGTTCAACAATTGCTTGATTCACATCCGTACCTAAGAAATATATTAATTCCGGTTGGTGGGACTTTGACTGCCACCATGTTGGCTTGGCTGGTCATGCCGAGGCTTTTGAGGAAATTTCACAAATACTCAATGCAAGGCACTGCTGCATTGCTATCTGGGAACCTATCTCAGGATCAAGTCTCCTATGAGAAAAGCTTTTGGGGTGCTCTGGAAGACCGTCTGCGATATCTAATCACCTTCATGGCATTCTCTCAGTTGTGAGTTGTTTTTTAGTTCGTTAAGTTCTCAGCCTAATTGGGCATATCTTCATTTCCATGGCTTTCAAGTTTTCAGTCCTCAACTATAAGCTGGATAAATTGATGTGTTCTTGTTATTTCCATGTGCAGAGGTGTGATCATTGCTCCGACAACAATTGCATCTCAGTACATTGCCCAAGCTTGGAGGGGTGCAGTTATAGTCTCATTTTTATGGTTTCTCCACAGGTGGAAAACAAATGTTTTTTCTCGTGCTCTGGCTGCTCACAGTGTGGTAGGGCTTGATCGAGAAAAGTTGCTAGCTCTAGACAAACTTTCATCTGTGGGTCTATTTGTGTTGGGATTGATGGCTTTAGCGGAGGCATGTGGTGTGGCTGTGCAATCTATATTAACTGTTGGAGGGATAGGAGGTGAGTTTTAGATGCTGTTACTTGTGTTGATTTTGATTCTTCTCCATAAATAATCAGAAGACTTGGATCAATATTTCATGGGGAACTCACTGTATTTTGGTTTTGCATTCATAAAATTTTATTCCTTGTACATTTTTCATCTGCCTGTTTTCAACAAAAGTTTTGTGAAGTAGGCTACAGAGTGGGTAATTGGAATCAGTAGAACAGTTCTGATAAATGTAGCTAAGCTGAAAATCGTGTCCCCTTCCTTTTTTGTAAAATATGGCATGACTTTTCCCATTATTATGCAGTTTTTGTCTATATTTGCCTCACATCCTTCATTAATCAAGAAGAGTGGCAAGACATCACAATAAGTACAAAGATCTTAGACCTTTTGCTTTGAACTGTTTGGTATGCTAGCAGATGGGAAGCGTATCCTACATTTCAATAAAATTTTCCTATATAAGTATATAACTATTTTTAATCAGTGATATTTGGTTCAAAGAGTCGTCCTTTCTCATTATTTGCAACTCCTCAAATATTAAAAAAATGAATGGGAGATCTCTTTCCATATGGGTGTCCACCTGGGTGTACCAGTTGATGGGAAAGAGATGGGGAAGCTTGCTAGCTGAGTTGGAGCATAGGTTAGGATCCCAATTGCCCATTCCCTGTTTCCCAATCTCTGCAACATGCCCAGGTCCATTCTCACCCCACCAGGAACAATAACAGGAGCAGAATGCACCAAACAAAGGCATCAAGGCTGGGGCTCTATTGGCCTTGTGAGAGTGGATAACCAGTAGGATCTCTTCCTCATAGGGCATAGCTTGGAGGGAATCAATGAGGTGACTGGGAATGAATTTGTTGAGGAGCCCCTCAGAATTGGCTCGAAGGATGCTATGGAAGAAGGCTAGAAGATCTCCTTAGAATACTCAACTGCCTCAGCCTTAATATCTTCAACGCTGTAGAGAGAAGAACCATCTCTGGCCAGAAGCATGGGGATGGAGTTAACATTTGTTCTCACTTTCATAGACCTGTGAAAGTAATCAGTTTTGGAGTCGCCAAGTTTCAACCATTTGATTCTAGACTTTTGTCTTAGGAAACTCTCCTCTTGAGCAACCAATGAAAGGAGATCCAATGAGACCACTTTTTCTTCCTCAGCCAGGGGGAGATGTTCCCAAAAGAGGAGTTCCAAACTTTGAGGCACTTTTAACATTCCAAAGCTTACTGGCAAAGGTGATAAGGGGGGTTGAATGGGAATGGATTGGCTTGTCCCAAACATCTTTAACAATGGTAAGGAAATCTGGGTGAGGGCCGCATATCAAAGGGTTCGAAAGGTTTAGGGCCATAGGAGACGTAGGGTTAAAAAAAAATATTGGTGGGACTATGATCGGAGATGCCAGGGGAGTCAAAGGTAGCATAGGAAGAGGGGGAGGAGGAAAGCCAGGCTTCATTAACTAGAACCCTATCAAGCTTGCAAGTGATTACACAATACTTTTAAACCACTTCTTTGACCAATCACCAAAATTCTCAGTTTTGGACTCAAGCAATCTTGTTTTATTATTGTTATTATAAATATTGGTTATTGTTAATAATACTATTCTATTTACAGGTAGATATGAGTTTTCTCCCTATCTTTTATGCAGGAGTGGCCACTGCTTTTGCAGCTAAAGACATCCTTGGGAATGTGCTGAGTGGGCTGTCCATGCAGTTTTCAAAGCCTTTTTCCTTGGGAGATACCATAAAAGTAAATTAAGCATGTTTCTTTTTTTGTCATACCTATTTAATATTTATGTATTGCCTTGAATTTTTTTTTTCATTATCACAAATCTTATCATGGTTAAGGTGTATCTTTTTGTATTAGATGTTTTCTGTCACTCTGACAAGATACAGTTGCCACATACTTCATTAATAGTGTTAGGTTGCAAGAGTACTTCAGTCTAAATGTATATTTTGTGGAGCATAAATTTTTTTTTTTTTTTTTTGAGGGGGGAGGGGGTTGGGGTTGTGCCATATAGACTGCTGTATTTGAGGAAACATTTCAGTGAGCTATTAAAATACCGTTGTAATATCAATGCTCACTTTTGGCCTAGAATGTATGGATTTTCAAGGAACTACTAGGATTAGTTTGTCCACTTCCTTAGTGTCTCTCTTTGATGGGTTGAATTTCAAATCTACTCTGTGTAGTCATGTACCATGCACTAGAGACTTTTTCAGATTCAGGTGGTGGTGGAACAATTAAACTTAGGTTCTTCAGTATGTCAGATTGAAGGTTGTGTTTGGTTGCCACTTGAATGATATTATTTCATTTTGGAATACTATGACATTTTAATGCTTGATGTTATTCGTTGGGATGGACTCATCCCAATTCATGACTGGCTTGCCAGTTAAAATAGAAATAAATACTTCTTAGGTTTTCACCGACTGAATTCTTTTCCATTACTGGTTCACATTTTGGTGACGACTTAAGATGATGAGCCCCTTTTTTATGAAGACCCAACCCAGTGAAGTCGCCACAAAATGCAGCATAAAATCCCTAACATATTATGACACTACTTTTATGTTCAAGGAGGCAATATGTTGGTTCGGATGGGATTATGTTTAATTTACTCCTTTGCTAATCAGAAAATACCAACCTGAACCTTTTGGAGAGGCCAAATTGAATCTCTAATACAGAACATATTGGCTAAGCTTGCCTTGTTGACTACATACTCACCCCTAAAACATGGAGGGAAAAGAGGCTGAATTGAGTTGGCAGATCGGGTAAACCGTACTTCTGATGAACTTCTTATCCATGATTTTGGTGGAATAGTTAGTATTGTTTTCTGGTTTCAAAATAATTTCTTGGGCTGAAGATTTACTTTTACAGGCTGGATTAATAGAAGGTCAAGTGGTAGAAATGGGACTCACTACAACATCCTTACTGAATGTCGAGAAGTTCCCTGTTTTCAAATCAGGTGTGCTCTACTTCTATTTTCTTTCTGTTGTTAGCATCTGAATTCACCCAGCCCAGTTCACTGATCTACAGGCACACATTTCTGGGTTTTTGCCTTGCATTTTGCGTTGTTTCCATAAGTTTTGTTATTCTACATTTTTCACTTCTGAGCAACTAATCAGGTAACAAAGATACCAAGTAGATCCACTCTTCTCATTATTTCTGTTAATTTTATGTTGTTTTTTCATAAAGGTAAAAGATTGAAATATTTTTCCTATTTATTTATATCTTATTGATATCTTTTACATAAAAATAATGTCTGTCAATTGTCAAGTGTAATACAAGGCCTGATTTTGTGGAAGATATTTTAAATATCTACAGAAAAGGTAAAGGAGAGTCTTCATCGCCATTTTTTTCTTTAATTTTATAATACAGGCATTCAGGTCTCCCTCTAATGTTCTTGGATTTACTCTTGTTAAGTCTGATATTATTTTGATTTTTGTAGAAAGTTCTTTCCTGCTTACCTAGTGAATAGTTGTTGATGAATTGTCCTTCTTATTTGGATTGAAGACTTAATTTGCAGTTCTTATACTTCTATCTTCTATGCCTAATTATGAGATGATCTGCTAGCTTCATTTTCCATATTGAAAATTTCTTATAAGCGTTGAACTTATTTTTTTCCAGGTCAATCAAGAGAATTATGAATGATGATGCTTTGAATTTGAATTTTTTAGGTAATAGGGAATAAATCACATGCCCAATGGCGTGCAATGGTGATCAAGATTCCTTTTCGAATTGATAATCTGGAAAAGATTCCCTCTATTTCCGAGGACATAAAGTCCATGCTAAGATCTAACACAACAGTTTTTTTAGGAAAAGAGGCTCCTTTCTGTTTCCTATCTCGAATAGAAAATTCATATGCTGAACCGACAATTGGATGCAACCTTAAACATATGGTGAGTTTCTTTCCAAATATTCTAGTGGTGAATCTTCTGCTTGTACATTGAATTTTCTTCTATGATGCATCTGTCCTGATTAAGTTTCAATGCCATTTCAACTGTAAATACTGAACGACCATTGTAACAAACTCTTTGAAATACTTTTTTATTCTCTGTGCTCAATGACAACATCTAATTATGAATCTTAGGTACTACTCTCTTAAGAGACAAATTCTTACTGTTATTCATTTGTGACAATGCTCCCCCCCCCCCCCCTGGTTCACAAAGGCAGAGGGAGTGGTGGTATGATAAGTGTGTGATATTTCTGGGCTGTTGCAAAATAAACAGCTTTGATGATCTTTCTACTTCTGTAGCAACTACATAACTTCATAGCCTACTAATGTTTCCTGTTGTTGTGGTAGAGCAAAGATGAATTATACTCTACACAGCAAGATATTTTGCTGCAGTCAGCCAAGATAATCAAGCAACAAGGTGCTGCATTGGGTAGCAGTAGCACCCTATCTGAGTGGAACGATCAGTGACAACTGAATGAGAGGAAACTTCCCTTTGTATAGAGGTACCATTCTTGCTTCTCAGTAATTCTGCTTGAGTTATTTGATACCTCCAATATATGCATTTTGTAAATTAATTAGTGAGGGTTGTTTCTTTTGTAAATCATTCTTCTTCCTTTCATTCGGATACTTAGTGAATTCAATAATTATTTCATTTTATCCTGTTGTTACGAGTCATTTAAGCTGACACATGTATATGCACCAGTGTTTCATGTTAGAACCAAATCATATTGAGAGAAATGGCATTTTCCCAGAGAAGACATGGTTGTAAATAATGTTGGCAACCATTTTCTCTAACCAGGGTATTGACTGGGTAGCCTTTTCTCCAAACCATTTGGAAGATAACTTTAGGCTCTTTAAGCATGGCTCACAGAATTTATGGTGGCTTCTTTTCATGAAGATGCTGTTAGCTGGCTTATGAGCATAGTCGTCAAGGCGGCCTTGCCTGGACTGGCGCCTTGGTCGCCTTAATTTTTGCCCCCCCTCGATTGCCTTGGTTTGCCTAGGCACCGTGACAACTGTGCTTATGAGTAACCAACCACTTTCAAGTTTTAAGGCCCCTGCCAGTGATAGAGAGGAAGTCATACCCCATTATGCCACAAGGTTCTGTAGCCCACAAACTCTCATCCCCTTTTAAGGTGACAAATGAAGGTGGGTGGCAGTATGAGTTCCCACCTAGTTTATACCAGACAAACTGCTTTTCTCATCTTTGATGAATTGATGGTTGTCTGGTAGTCTGGGGTTTTAACTATGTTATCAGGTTTCTTTGGGTATGTGGCTAAACTTGAATCCATTAGCTCATTGGGACAGTTTAATTTAGTTTGGGTTTGTCTATATTAGTTAGTAGCTTGTTTCTGGTAATATTAGTAGTTTCTCCTATGAGTAACAAGTCCTTTACTGAGCATGCTCATATATAAATGCAGATGTTGAGAATTTGAAGTAGTGATTTCTTCATCCCTAGACTTAATATTTCGTTCAAAAAAATAATAATTGATTTTTCCTTATTTGAAGTCTTGACTTTGGAATTTCTACACTTGTGATGCAAGAATGCAGTTCATCTTACCGTATGCAATGGAACGCACTGGGGGAAAAAAGTAATGTTTAGTTGTATACAATGGAACAGAAAGAGATGCTGACTTAATTTCTACGGAGTGGAGAGGTTGAGCTGGTTGATGGATCTTTGTGAGCTCTGTTGTCTTGCTACATTTCTGCCAAGGGCTAGGTGCAAAATGTTCTAGCACAAAGCAGACATGAGGATTTTCTTTTTAATCTGTTTGTGCATTTGCAGTTTTGACAAGATTACTGGATCCAATTGCCATATTGCAGTAGGTGTTCTATTTCTTACCCCTCCCCTCTTCTATCTTCTCACTCTATTTGGTAGTGTAATACAGTGACTTCATAGAGTGCGGAGAAGAGCAATACGAATGAGAAATTACTACTGTTGACTGTAACTGTCATTTGTATCACTTGTCATAAAGAGGTCCAAAGAATTGTTTCACCGAATGTATCGTTGATCAGTCAAGCTGATTGTGTTCTTGTTAATCTGGGAGTTTAACCATCACAGGTTTTGATTGAGATCTTGTTATGGAGTATATGGCAAATTATAAGCACCATGGATAGTCAGACTTATAAAGCAGTTTGTGCCCCACACTAGATATTATTACCTTTAAACTACGGTCAGTGTATTATTGAAGTGTATACGCTACAGAGATCACAGCCCACTTCTGAGAAATGATCACAAGATGAAATCCTGTGCGGATCTCAATTCTCAATCCACACATCATGAGAGGGGCTGTGTGTTGTGACATGGGAGTGAGTTTCAGGGTCCATATCGAGGGGGATTTGGATCCTCTATGGCGCGGCTGCCCATCCTGCCTGTGGTGCACAGACACAGGGTCACGTTCAAAGACCACCTTACCCCTGTTTGAGTGGGGGTAAGGCGGTCTTTGACACGGCCCTGTGTCTGCGTAGCACAAGCAGGACGGGCAGCTGCGCCGTAGAGGATCTGAATCCTATCCATGGATGGAGCCCGTGTGCCAAAAAGTTCCAAATCAATTCATGAAGAGGCTCTCCCTCTTACAGCCACAACCACCTGTATAGATCAAAGCTTGTGAACATAAAACACTGGTGGGGACAGAGAGAGAAGCCTATGCGGTCTACCCTGATTATAATAAGTTTTGCGTCTACTTTTGGTTTTTGTGTTTCTAATCTAATTTGCTTCTATTGCAATCAAGTGAAATTCTTTTAATTTAATATCTCTTAAACGGTCTTTCATATAGATTAAAATCCTCTGTAGTGCAGGCATCTGGTGGTACACTACCGTTCTAAGAGCTTGATAATTGATATAGCTTCATCTAACAGTTCAAACTCGATGCAAGACACTTTGTTTTTTTTTTTTTTTTTTATCATTTCTTTTCGAATTCAACACTGTTGGATGCCAAATTTTCAGGCCCGCACTGCAATGCACTGTCGGATTAAGACATTGCAAAGGATTTTCCCTTACCAGGTGTACTTATCTATGTTACCGTTATTAACCGTCATAAGCGACGAGATTATACTAGTTATGAGTATTATCGTCATTCTAAACCAAATTAAACATTTTTTAATTTCTCGGTAGTGTTTCAGTTAAACGCTTTAATGATGATCCCCACGTCAACCCCAAAAAAAAAAAATGATGAACCCCACGTGTCTCCTTGTGGGCCTTCTCTCTTCTCACCCACACAAATCATGGGGTATTGCCGTATTGGGGTTAATGGGAATATGCCATTTTTGTAATTTGTACGCAAAGCTAAGGGCTTTGATAAAACGATTTGCTACTTTACACGATTTCCATGCCCGTACATCATCCATCCGGTTCGATTTCCGAAACCGGAATTTTGGCAATCAAAATTTGAAAATAAAATCCATTATTACGAGAATGAGATTTATCATTTAAAAGAGCAATAATCAAGCAAAGAAGAAATTAAAAGGCAGAGAGATTGTTCCAAGAACACGGTAGTGGAGGAGGTGGTGGAGAAGGTGTTGCCTTTGCTTTTTGTTCTGTTTAATTTGAATCGATGGGGTTGTCGGTGTTTATTGGAGTTTGGAGTGATTCACATGGTACAATAGATGCCATGTGAGAAGTGTAACTTTGGGGAGAGTTTTTAGATTTTAGGTTTTTTGAAATCAAATATTAGGAAGAAGAATTATAGAGAGAAAGGTACTGACTGGATCTTCACTGGCTCTGAAGATGACGGATGTGATTCTTCATGTCTATGATGTGACCAACAGTGGTTCTGTTAAGACGAATAACACCATTACGCAGATCAACAAGATCTTCAAGGACCGTATAGGTTTGGGAGGAATCTTCCATAGCGCTGTTCAGGTCAGTTCCTTTTTGTTCTTCTTTTTTATTTTCTGAATGTTTGCTCATCTGGATCGAAAACTGGGTCTTCTTATGGGGAAACTGTTCGGTTCTAGTGTAGGTTTTATTTGTTTTTTTAACAATTGCTGGAATGTCGTTTCCTGTAAACGGAATCTAGGTTTGTGACTTAGTTGTTTTTGAACAGTTACTCTCTTTTTCTTTTTTTTATTCCCTGCTCACTTGGTGAAAAAAATTTCTTTATGATTATAACATATCATGAAAGGATTTGTAGATTCTGAAAAAAATTGTCGTTTCATAAAAAAACATTTGTGAATCTAAGAATTTGAAGTTGGGCATGTGCAAGCCCAACTTGCATGTTAGGAATGGGTAATTTCCTGGAGAATGTTGTTTGAAATTTCTAGGAAAGTCTCTAGTGTTCAGGACCAGTCTTCCCGGAAGGAAGTTTGCCCTTTTTTTTTTCCCCAGTTTACGTCTTCCTTAAGAGCGCCTTAGCATCTTCCAATTTTTGCGAACTCTAGGATGGGAGATAAACATGTAAAATAAGATTTGGTCGTTTCAAATTTCGGCCTTCAAAAACAATTTCCCCCAATTTTACTCCCGAAAGTATGAATAGGCATGCTATTACAAATTTAAAGAAACATGACAGTCTCTGTGTGCTTATGAGATCAATAACTTGACAAAACTATTCATTATCCAACATCTCTATTGATTTTGAAACTTAGCATTCACTACTTTCTTCCACTCATTAAAGCTACTCGTTTTCGTTTGACTAAAAACTAAAAAAATTTACATTAGTTTCGTGTATAATTGGGCCTTCCTAATTTTTAACAAATAGAAAAGCCAAAGCATCCGGTATTCACACTCTGCCCACATCTTGCTTATTGTTTTTTTGGCATTGCAGGGTGTATTTTTCTGAAAGCTGTAGAAAAATTCATGCTCTGGTGAAATTATCAAAAGTCAGTTTTTGTAGTTATGTTTCAAAAACAATTTATTGGTGGACATCCTGCACAACACTTCTTTTTCAACCAATTCCATCTACTTCCTCCTTGATGGTCAGCTAAGGTGGATGAAACAAGATCATTGCATGTTGTATTCTCTGTATAGAATCTTAAAATTTTGGTTGCAGAACCAGGATTAAGGGAAACAGGATAAAGTGTTCAATCCTTGTTGTAGGATAAGGATTTTCTCATTAATAATTTAATGGAAACAGAGGAGAAAAAAGAGCTAGAGAAGAAAGAAGAATAATCAGACTTGCTTATGACTTCACCCAGAAGCATTCTGGGCATCACAACGCCCTTGCATTTCATTAAGTTTGAACCAAGTCTCAAATTAACAGTAGCTCAGAACATTCTTTATTAAAATATGCAAAAATAAAGCTCTTGTAACCTTTATAAAGACATTTCACAAGAACGCATTCTTCATTAAATTATACGAAAATAAAAGCTCTAGTAACCTTTATAAAGACATTTCACAAGAAGGATCCTATTTTAGCTTGAACTCCAAAAAGGATAGGTTATGATTCCCCCAAGATATTGCCTTAAATTAGAGTGATGTGAATTTATAGGCTAAGATGTGGAACTAAACTTCAGATAGACTTTAGTGGGCCTATGATCTCATGGGTATCTCATTCTCGAGGATACACCTGTGATCCTCAAATGGAACCCACCCCCTCCCCTCCCCTCAATTGGATCTCCTCCCTAGTTTTCGTTATGCATCAGTTGGCTTCGGTGATTTTCATTTTGTTTCGTGATATGGTTGTTTTGTTTATATCTTTTTGGGAATTTTTGCAAGCATTTCTTTTGAATTCCTAAGTAGTGGTGATGTGTACGGGCTATCTTTTGAGCAAACTATTTTAATTATATACAAGATGTGCCTCTTGTTCTTGGTGGTTCTCTTGCCCGAGGATGTCTTTATGCTATACATATCCATGCTAAATGCACAAGTGCATCAGACTCCTGAAGCACTTATAAGCATTATTTCACATGAAAGTCTTTGCATGGTTAATGGAAACCATTCCATGTAGAGAACATGTCTTGGGTGGAACATTTTTGAAATGAACTTTTAATTTCTGCATAATTTTTGGTGAAAAAAAAGAAGAAATTGTGGCAAAAGGTCATCTGGTCTGTACAGCTTAGAGTGGTAACTTTGGACTGGGCACCTAGTTGTGCCACACAGAAGAGTGATTTGCAATTCCTACCGTTGGATGTCTTGGAAATGGTCTATATTTAGTACGTGCCAAATTTCATACTCAAATTCAGTTTTTACACCTATATTTTGGCATTACGGGTGCAATGGGTTGTGTGAGCTCATGCCAATTTTGAGTCATGTGGAAGTTGCCTCAACCCTAAACCGACCCAGTCCTTAATTAGGTCAAATAACTAACCCTGAAACTATCCATTTACTAATGGGAAGGCGTAGGGTATGTATGAATGTATCAACTGACGAGGACACATAATGTCAAATATAAGGGGCCATGTTG
Organism: Telopea speciosissima; assembly: GCF_018873765.1. Taxonomy (NCBI): domain Eukaryota; kingdom Viridiplantae; phylum Streptophyta; class Magnoliopsida; order Proteales; family Proteaceae; genus Telopea; species Telopea speciosissima. The sequence continues at coordinate 63,856,022 of NC_057921.1, read as the reverse complement.
GAGCATACTATATTCATGTAATATGAGTTATCCTAGGTAAATTGAAATTAAAACTCCCATGGCTGTGTCAAATTTTTATCGTGCCATATTTTCAAAGACCCTAATCCTGTAATTCTGTGTTGTGATTATGTTAAGTTGGCGGCTCATCTTGGAAATTGCCACCCCTATTTGGCATGCATCCCCTCTGTAATCTGTGTTCCCTCTCTATAGTCCTTAATTTTTCATTGCTTTGTTTTGCCATTTGGCTAGATCTATTTGGTCTGAAACTGGGACCTTGAGTTGTACATCCTGGTAAGAAAATTTCAGCCCCACCTAACTTGCCACATGGCAGTATTTTTTGCATAGTCCAGATACCATCTAGACTGCACAGACCAGAGAAAACATTCCTAAAATTTTTTATGAATTCTTTTTCTTTTATACTTCTAGTGTGCATGGCTGTTGCTGTAGTCTCTTCTGAACTCTTTGCCATAATATGGTCGGTTCATATTGCTCCAGTTAAAGCCTTCTGCTCTTATTCATTAGTAACATACGACGTGTTTGGTTAATGATTTCATTTCATTTGCCTAATTCTTTCATTTTGATGCTTCTCCCATTTTTAAAAATTTCAGATTATATGTATGCACATAGACATAGGCATTCTTGTTGTTCATTTACCTTATTTAATTCCTTTTTTGTTTCTAAATGAAGCATGATTTCCTTATCATTGATGTATTATTATTCCTTGATAGTTGATTTAGAAATTTCTGTGCATGGATGCATGACATTTTGTGAAGGCTGTTTCTCTTAAATAAAAAACTTCATATGCAGGTTTATGGAGATGAAGAATGGTCATTTGGATTTTGTGAAAATGGCTCAGGAGTTTTTAGCTGTCCTCCTAGTAAAAACCCAATGTATACATATCGTGAATGCATTATCCTTGGGAAAACAAATTTCCCCGTCTTCAAGGTAAACCAGATTCTGCGGGAACTTAGCAGAGAGTGGCCTGGAAACTCATATGATCTACTAGCAAAAAACTGCAATCACTTTTGTGATGAGTTCTGTGAAAGGCTTGATGTTCCAAAACTTCCAGGTAACATTTTTTGTTTTAGTTGTTTTGAGTTGTCCACGGGTCTTTCTTGAGAAAGTATTGACTATTTATGTCTTGTGATCATCAAAGTTATATTGTCAGCCTCTCTTAGTTATGTTTGCTAGTGAGTGACAAATTGATCATTTATATGAGTCATATCCAATTCTTCAGAAAAGATGGTGCATATTATCCTCCCAGATATGAAAGGTAGAAAAAAAGAAAAGATTGAGGACCAATTATCATTGGTTCAAGCTTATAAGCCATGTTATGGATTAAGAGTGGATGCTTGCACAGACTAAAAGAAGAAAGTGAAAGTTGGTACCGAGTTCAATCCTGGGGACTGGCTAGTATTGGCAATGGATAAAAGTTTTTTGTTTTTGGTATGAGATAAAAGGTTACAGATAAGAAGAAAGTTTTTTAGTGATCCTTATAATAGACAAAGCATATTATGGGATCCCTAAGAGGTCATTTGATGGGGTTTGGAAAGAAATGGATCTACTTACCCTCCCTCTCCTCCCCCCCCCCCCCCCCAAAAAAAAAAAAAAAAAAAAGAGAGAGAGAAAGAAAGGGATCTCAAGTGGATATGGTGATTTTTTCAAGGACATATACTTTTGAGTAGCACAATAGGCTTACGTCGGCATTCATTATTGAACCCATTTATCTTTAATTGGTTACGAATGAGTTGACTGGGCATGTCACAAGGAGGACCTGTGGTACAATGGTCTATGGTATTTTCAGATGAAATATTTCTGTTTATTAGGATGGGTTGATTGCTAAGTTAGACATAGTGGCCAAAGCGCAGTTTAAGCGACAAGGCAGGTCTTGATACCTAATGTGGTTAGTTTTATGTATCTAGTTGCCTAGGCCCAGAAGATGAAGGAAATGTACCGGGAATATGCAAAACGTACCTGGACTATGGCAATCCTCTACCTGAAATTTGGTGCTCGCCTTGGGCGCCATGACAACTGTGGTTACTTTTAAGGGATGCTTTAGAACCAAAAGGTTTTAAATGATTACATATGCACTCACATACAGACATACAAATACAATAATAGAGGCGCTTTAGTGCCTACTTTGTTGAAGTACGAGTACGCACACATGAGGATGTCAACCAGGGAATTTGAGAAGTGTGATCTTTGCCACATTCAGCAACTTTGACCAAATTGTCATGCCATTGTTGAACTGATGTGAACCCATATGAATTCTTGATCCTTCTTTTTTTTTTCTTTGGGGGGGGGGGGGGGGAATAGCTACAGTGCAAGAAACATTGTAATATCCTTGTTTCTGATGATCAGTTTATATTAATTATATTTGTAAGTCCTCAAGACTTTATATGACTGTACTTCCTGGACACAGGGGGTGCTTCTACAGAGATGTTCACATTATAACACCTGCATAATTTTGTATCAAAAAATGAATGAATTCCTCTGTGGCTTAGTACAGTGCTATGTGAGTGTTGTTTATGTGGTGGTAAAGTATGCCCAGAAGAATATCCTTCAAGATTATCGTCAGTGATTTTAAATGATTTACCTAATCTGAAAGGGTTCTCTTCGAACTTACTAATTTTATCAACTGCAATTCCTTAAGATTTATCTATCTTTAAGTTTTCCGTTTCATTTTGCCTTTTACTATGAGTCATTTGTGTGTAAAAACTTAAGCATACTTGATATTGTAACTAGCTTTTGATCTGGACTTGCCTAAAAGAAAGAACAATAATGATAAGGAGAAGAGAGAGAGATGGAGAGAGGGAGGGATGCTTATGGTTTTTTGTCTTGTACTCTATGAATAGAGCATGTTCTTATAGTACAAGTTTTTTCTTTTCCAGCTTGGGTTAATCGGTTTGCAAATGCTGGTGATGCTGCTATGGAAGTTGCTGGAAACACTGCATTACGAGTGAGATGCTTCCCTCTCTTTATTGTTTGATGAAGTTCTTTGTGCAAGTCTCCTGTTTGAGTTCTTTCTTTTGCTTGGATGCATTTGTGGCCCAATCTGTTTGTTCTGTCAGCGATGGAATTTAAAGTGTGCACTATATGGGTTTCATGCCATGTGGAAGCTGCATGGTCAAACTAGGCTTTCCATCCAAGTGTTGCACTTCCACGTATGAATAATAGCTTTAATATTTTGTTTTATTTTATACTATATTAGAACTTTTGAATTTGAAGTTCTCTCAACTGATGAGACTTACCATGGAATAAAACCGTTGAGGTCAAGTCCTCTTCAGGTGACGATTGAACTGATTTGAGGTGTCAGAAAATGAACATGATCAATAACAGTTTGAGGACATTGTTAATTGGTTCAAGTTTGAAAGGTTGAATGGGCTGTAAATATGACTTTTGAGTAGTAGATTAAATGCAAGTGATGACATGGTTACTCCTTAACGTTGTCATGTAAATCATTTCATGTTCCAGCTTGTGTATTGAGTTTTAGTGCATGGCTGATGAACTTTTCTCTGTTTGTTTCTGTGTGGTTACAGTTGAGACAAGCCAAGACAGAGATAATATCTGCTAGCAAAGTGGCATACCGGTTCCTTTCTGGTGTTGGCTCCAACACGTTAGTCAATCCAGAGTCCCCGAGCAATTCCAATAGAGGCAGCCCCAGATTCCAAGCCGGTTGGTTCAGAAACCTCATTTCTTCTGTAGGCAACCAGCCATCGGATTCTGAACTTGAAGACCAGGCTGAAGGCACCCTTCAACAACGGAAGCAACCGATAGAACAACTGTGACAGAATTCACGGTGTGATGTGTGAGAAGATTGCTTCTGTGGCATCATTTGCTGCAATGTACCATGCATAGACAATGATATGTCATTCAATTCTAAACACTGTAAAATTTGATTTCTTTCCAACTGAAATCGTGTTTGTTGAAACTGAGACATTCAAAAAAGATTAGAGATACATTAAGGTGGTCTTCCATTATACAATGTTCATGTTACATTCTGAAAGCTTCTGGTTTCACACAATAGGATTGGTGATTGGAATCTGAGCGATGGGAAGTGGTTCTAAATACGGAAATGATGGACTGGAATGCGTTTGCTGCTATCCTGTACTTTATCTGCCCTCGCTTCGGTAGAGGCCTTTTGCCATGAAAACCTCCTCCACCAAATGCTGCTGCAGGAACGATGTTGACTTTGTGGCTCATTGTGGCTCTGGTGCAGAAGGTGGACAAATAACCTTGAGTCTTGCAAGTCTCAGAATCTGAACAATGTGTATGTGACCAAGTTGCTTTGGTTTTAGAGATTTATATAACCAGGGTTGTTCATCAAGGGGACTGTAGGAAACTTGAACTGGGTTTCCAGAATGGTAGGGGGTTGGGAGGCATGCCAGCAAAGTTGTCTCCCGGAACATCAATATGAGATTTGATATCATTGCATTTCTTGGGAGTATCTGCTGATTCAATGTTCTAAAACTTTGATCAAAATTTTTTTTTCCCCTTCCCCCTGCATATTGTCTACCTAGTCTGACAGTAGCGTACTAGTGAGTGTGGCTGTGTGGGCCCTGTAGTACCTTGCCTCAAACCTGAAGTTGGTTTCAAGTAGGGATGTAAACGGATCGGATACGGATCGGATGTGATCGGAGCTGGATATTTCCTGACTGAATACGGATACCTCTAAACAGATTAGGATGTGGATCGGATTTGGATTTTCGATCATCTGTTTACATCTCTGTCTTGTGTAACCCGGATCTTTCTCCCCTTAGCAGATACAAGTCACTCTCAATCCATATCTCTTAGATCATGATTCTCTTTTCATCATATTCTAGAACTTGTTTAATCTTCAAAAACTTTCAAAATCATTATTTACTAAATTTTTATTATTAAGTATTCGGATTTTTTTTCGGACAGATTTTAATCGGAATATTCGGATTATTTTTCGGATATCTCTAAACAAACACGAATGCGGATTCGGATTCGGATTCTGGTTTCGGTTATCCATTTACATCCCTAATTTCAGGTTTCATATTTATAATTGGCACGAGGCAATGAAGAGAAGCTGGGGGGTAGAAGTAGAGTGGTATTAAGGAGTTTCGTATTTTTTTTTCTTATAGTGTATAATAGCTCCTAGCAATACCTCTGTCTCGGCCGTACCGATATGATTTCGATATGGAAATGGGTGGAATCAGGGTGTGTTGTGCTGATTTGGCTGGTCTGGCCCACTTTTAGGCCGATTTACCCAATTCATACTGATATTGTATCAGTATCAACTGAGACGATACCTATAGATCGGTAACATGATCCTTAGTTCTCCATTGTTTTGTATGTGGCTGTGGCTGTCAATTTGTTTGTGGTTGAATCGTCTACTGTGTCTCAAGCAAGGTTTGTAACCTCGGATTGGATTGGCCGATTTTGGGTGGATCGGCCAGACAAGGGTAAAAAGGTTTTAAAAAAAATTAGATTTTTACAAAAAAGCAGGAGCATAAGTGTCATATTTACCCGACTATGAGCGATCCGATCTGATACCAAGATTACAAACCTTGGTCTCAAGACACTGAGCAAATGGGATTTCTATGAAGATTAATTTGATTATGTAGAATTCTTTCTGCGCGTCTATTATTCACATTTCCAGGGACCTACCAGTGGTTTCATCTAGAAAACCAGGAGAGGAGGAAGGGAAGAGGGGAAACTAAAAAAAAAATGAGATTCGTTGGGCTTTCATGTGAATGGTCGGCTGCTTAGACTTGGATTCAGATTTGAATAAGCGGCCAGCTCCACTTTGTGCTGGCATGTTGGATGCTTAGACTTAACTGTCCTCAGGGGTGGGTCCCAACCACCCAGCTATAAGAAAGCCTCCTTGGTCTGCTAGGCGTAAGGAAGAATACCTTGTTTGGCCACCTACTACACCATGTGAAAAAATGGTATGATTGGGAGGGAGAGAGAGAGAGAAGGGTTTTAGTTCACGGTATCAGCACTAAAATCGGCATTAGTATCGATTGTTACCGTCGATATCTATATGAATTGACTGTATCGGGCCAATTCCAAAGAGAGTTACCATGGGGTTGCACTCCGACGTTGGATAGTGAGGTCAGAGATGTGTCCAACTCTCAAGTGTTTTTTATGTTAAGGATTTTCTTACTAAAGCCGTTAAATAATTTGTAATCTTGATTTTTCACCCTTTCGAGTATAACACATTTTAGGTTTCAAAGACGGTAAATACTCTCATTCTACATATGTATTCAAATGAAACGCATGCCAATAATAGCTTTTGATAATGACAAAATGATAAAGTGATTTTCAAATTATTTCTGAACACCTTTTTATACCTTATCTTAAAGAAATTATGGGAATAAGATAACATACACATCTATAGAGTTGTCGAACAGTCCCTTTATGTTAGTGTACTTTCTCTCTGGAATTTTTTTTTTTTTTTTAAAGTAGAACTGTCTGGATCTCACTCGTCCACAAAACGGATCCACCCTATCTTCTTAAAATGTCTCCATGACTGACAGATAGAGAAGAATAGGTGGAAACGAAGGAAAACCTGACCCATGCTTCCCTCCTTTGGCTAGGGTAATTCAGAGATGGAATAAGAGGGGTGTGTTCAAATGGCCGAAGGTGGCCAACTATGGCAGCATGTAGTAAATGAAACCAAAGAATTGAGATATTGAACCTAATTTTAAACTCCACCAAGATGCTTGTAGTAACTAGGTTGGAGAGACAAACACATGATCATAAACCTAGGACTGTAATCACAAGACTTCAAAGGTGAGAACGAAGGTAGACAGAGACGTACCACTGGTCACTCTCCTTAAAATCGTAGTTTCCCGTTACAGTGTAAACCAAGTTCTTGCAAATCGACCTTTAATATGCAACCCAAGTAAACCCTACGAATAGTCGTTGCACATTTGCACTCAACTATTGGACCATGTGGAAACTACTAAAGACCGGCAATACACACCAGTGTAGAAAATCCAAGTGAAAGAGAGAATTTGGAGAGCAAATGAAAGCAAGAGAACAATAAAAAATTATGTCAACGGGGCTAGTCGACCTCAGTCATACATGTGAAGGCGGAAAAAAAAACTATGCACGCGAGTTACGGGTAAAACAAAACCTAATCAATCAAAACAAACATTATTGAGGCATTTTGAATCTAAAACCCAATTTAAAAACCTTAATAATACAAATACAGCTTCATCACTACTACGTGCAGGTCAGAGCTAGTGGAGGTGGAATGCAATGACCATGTGTGATGTTTGTGAATTGTTATGCCTCAAATAGTTAAAAAGTCTAAGAGTAGTAGATCAATTACCAACTTCTTGTCGTAAGCTTGTTTTAGTAAAGTATCTGATAATGGCATAAACGATGCATCCACAGTCCAACATAGTTGTCAAGGAGTCGCCAAATCGCAATGCCTTGGCATCCAGGCGTCTTGCTATTGCCTTGATTTCTAGTGTTGATTTTTTTTAACCGCTCGACCGTCTTGATTCGCCTAACCCCCGTAACAACTATGCAGTCCACACACACACCATATTCTTTCATCGTATATGATGCACATAAATTAAGCGTTTCTGCTCACCATCACTACTCAGTTCAGTCTAGAAATGAGTGTGAAGGCCTCCTAAGGAAAATCTAGCATTGCCTCCTCATATCGACATGGGAAGACTGGGGCTCATCACACTATCAGAGCTAAAATGCCATACACAAAGTTCTGGGACTCGTTCCACACAAAAAAAAGAGGAGGATAGCTTCTTAAAACGAAAAAGATGAAATACTCCAAAATAAGACACTACAATGATGTTCAATACTGAGGGAGCAAGACCTGAATCTAAAAAACAAGGATATATTAACCATATTATATACAAGTCATTATTGGAAACTACAATCAAACCTCTTTACAGAGATGGGACCTGGTTACTTGTACTCCTTAAACTTGGTCTCTAGCATTCCATTCATTTATGAAAATTGCATCTGAGCGAGTATCTTCAGCAATTTGAAGCGACGAAACTGCTTGTGCTGCAATTAGCTCAGCAGACATTTCAGTTGTTCCTCGCCCTTTCTCCCCAAAATATGGTGCAGCAAGATCTCTACTGAAAACTCCAGGCGACAATGCCCAGCTACCAATCTCCCAATCACTCCACCTGCACCCAGGCACATATGCATCAGGCACCCATGCTAATCCTCCAAGACAATGCTTTGAAATGCCCTGACGGGGAAGGCCTGTCTTCCGTCCTCCCATGAAAAGACCAATATTGGATGCATGACCCCAAGGGTTAAACCCTTCATCCTTTTTCAGCATGATTTTACATGGATCGTCCGAGTCTTCACCTACGAGGACATGCAGAGCAACTGCCTCAGCTATTGCAGCACCTTCTTCATCAAGGCGTTGCTGTTCTTCCTTCTTTTTCTGCTTCTTCTTCTCTAGCTCAGACCGTATGGCAGCAGAATTGGCCAGTGCTTTCTCCAAGCGCCTCCTTTTCTTCTCAGCCTGTTTTTGACGATCAAGCTCATCTTTTCCCTGCTTCTTTTTTTCCTTCCTAACAACGGATGGAACTTGAACGCATGCCATATTATCCATGAACACAACAACTCTATAAGCAATCAATCCTACCACATCAACTTTTCTTCTTAAAAACTCCACTAGAAGTGTACATTTTCTAATAACAAATTTTTGCTGACATTAAAAACTAACTTATATTAAGTTTCAAGGTAAGGAAATCATGTAAGATCAACAAGCCCACACCTACACCCACTCAGGTCTAAAGGAATATCTCATCTTACGAACTATGCAATCCCATACAGAAACAACAGGAGATAGAAGAAGAGTAAAACGGTAAGCATTCACAGACACGTCCATTGATACCATTCTCCCCAATTTCCCACAGCCTGTGCATTTACCCATCTTAGTACTGAGAGAGAACAATCAAGCAGATCGAAGACAAAAGAGTTAGGATCACACCTCAACCAAGCAGCTCACATGGCCTCCCTTACTGCAGTGGAAATGAATAAACTTAATCAGTAACTTCTACACATGAAAACTAGTTAAACTAGAAAAAATAAAAAGAATAACGCATCACGTACAATAGCAAACCAAACCCTAGCCCACATAAAGCCCTCAACCAGCAATTGACAGTGTCCAAACTAGAATCAATGTCATATCGGGGATAAGATGAAACATAACGCAACAGGGAACCTGAGAATATGCAAAGATTAATATCCATGTTAACCTCATTCGATAAGTTATCAAAACTCACAAGTTGGTTAACATATCCGAATCATAAAGTGTAGAAAGAACACTAGATTCTACATTCCACGCAGAGAAAGAGGGAATTCAATCACAGCAACCCCAAACCTCCCCAAAAAGAAAAAAAAATGGACAGAATGAGGTTAAGATCGTAAGTTGGAGCTTTCTCATGTAGCAATCCGTGCAATGAATAAATTGTGAGATCTAGCCCAAACATATTCTCTCAATCTAAGGCTTGAATTGACTGAAAACCTAATTCCACCAAACCTTAAACAAATCTTCTTCTACACACTAAATTCCTAACACAGATCCGACAAGAAACATATAATTGGACATGAATCCACTAACAATTAACTAAATGATATAGAAACATGCCGAACGGAGATAATTACCAATTCACGATGATAAAGGCTATCACAATTAACAAACCGAATTACCAGAAAAAGCTAACAAAAAAAAAAAAAAAATCAAAATCAGAGAAAGAACCAAAGATAATCCAATCCGTTGACGAAATAACAAAAACAGATCAGGAAGAGACAGGAACCTTACCAGGTAGTCGTAGTAGCGGAGAGAGGAACTATTTCCAACCTTCACTGCCGTATGAGAGAGAGAGAGAAATAAGGGTCCTTCTGTGTTGCGTTTGGATCTGATACCGAACTAGTTCCGATTGTACTCAGAGATAAAACCTCAAGGGCAGAGAAAGATGGAGCGACAGAACAGTGAGGAGACAAAAAGAGAGAGAGAGAGAGCGAAAGAGAGAGAGAAAATTTGGGGAAAGAAGAAAGGAAATAAAGAAAAGAGGACCACCACACTCCTATGGGAGAAGCGTGAGCAGTGACGAGCTGAAGGCGGAGGCAAAGGAAAATGGGTATTTAAGTCATTTCGACAAGATTAAAAGGACGCGTGTCGGGTTATGATCTCCCATAGGCCTAAATTTAAGGTTAAGATCTTTATATCCAGCAGTCGTGCGAGTCTTGAGTCTTGAGTCTTGACTTCGTCGACCTTCGACACCTGGCCCCGGTTACTAAAGAAACGGCCCCACTATCTGGGCCCCACCACGACAACTGCATTTGTCTCCATTCCTTTAGTCCCCTACTCCCTACCAGCCGATGATCAGAGGATCTCAACCATCCGATCTTCCATTGGAGATCGAAAAGGGAAGGAAACACAAGTAAAAGCGACACATGTGAAGGACTTGTAGTTGGTAACTATTGACTTGTTCATGGGCTTTAAGATTAGAATTTGGGCCCCAACTCTACACTATTCTTACCCAAGGTAAGCCCATGGATCTAGTATCTGTACCTGAATGGGGACTGGGGAAGCTGGATTCTGCGCCTAAGAGGCGTATGGGTTGGCAGGGGAGGGGGCGAGGGAGTTCTATTTTTGGCACAAATGTGAATCAGGAGAATCAATCCCTTGACCTCTTAGAGGGCATACACTCTAACTGGCAAGTCACCAACCAAACGGTTGTTCACATCTGTGAACTTGAGTACCAAGCAAGTCATTAGATACTTGGGAATGGTTCAGCGAGCAAGCCTTCGTTCCCCCTTTATTCTTTGCCCCCATAACTTCTTCACTCATTAGAACCTTGAAACGTTATTTGTATGGGGAAGTAAGACCTAAACAGTCATAGACAGCATAATGTTTTCTACCTTGGGTCTACCCACAAGATCTTCTGCCGTCAACAGACCATTTTCCTTTGCATGCAGAGAGGCAAAGACAAGATACCACGCCCAGCACATCTGCTGGATGAGGAAGCTAGTGCACAAACCAATCCTCAACCTTAACAGGTGTTACTCGATCTCATCGGAGGGCAACTCGGAACATCAACTTAGCTCACTTACACCTTTGGAGATGATGATCCAGCAATTCTACACTTGCATCAACAGCAAGGACCAGAAGGGGATTAGAGAACTCATCTCAAATGACTGTTATTTTGAAGACTATTCTTTCGGCAAAGCGTTTGAAGGGAAAGAGGTTTGATATTTTTTACTCATTGATGTTTGATTTTAATTAAAAAAAACCTAAGAGGGACCACATGTTTGAACTGCTGCAGGAAGTAATGCATTTCTTTGAACAGCTGATGGAAAGCACAGGTTCTAATGTAAAATTCAACATTGAAAGAGTTTGTGAAGGTGATGAACTAACAGTTTGGACAATGTGGCACTTGGGTATTTACTCTCTATTCTGCTCTTTATCCCCCCTCCACCCCCTTTATTCTATTTCTTCTGCCCACTGTTTTATAAAATGTTGTTGCAGACTGGAAAGAAAAACCAATTCCTTTCACCAGAGGCTGCAGCTTCTACAAATGTTCAGAACATGGACAAAGGCTCATGATTACGTAGTAACCAACCTCACTCTTCACAAATTCAACATTTTCATCTACCAAAATTATCTATCAGACATTGACTGTCACGAATATATGCAGAACAGCTCAAGTCATGACCGAGTCACCGATCAAGCCGGGGGTGCTGGTGCTGGTAATTTAAAAACTCACTCTTTACACTTATCCATGGTCCCTTAGCATAAAAAATTAAAATAGTCTCAAACCAGGGATGCAAATACTGGGAACAATCCTATCATCACTATGGCTTAGATTACTTCTATTTTAATTACTGACTATTGCATAAAACCAGCAAAGAAGTATTATGGCTGATCAAGGGAGAATACTTTTAGTAGTTGTTTTTGCAAGATTGCACATGGCAGCTGCATCTCATGTTAAAACAAATCATTGAGATAGATATAGAGATTATTCCTTGTGAAAGCTAGACAGAAAGCTCCTCAACTCATAACAGCCTGAGTATTATAGGGGGTGGTCTGAAACAGAGCAATCCAACTAACTTCCCCCCCCCCCCCCCCCCCCCGTTTCAATCTAATAGGTTTAAGCAAATTCTTGATCATCAGTTCTCTTCTTTTTTTTTCCAATACTCAGAATTTCTTCTAATGGGTGTCTCCAAACTGGGATTGACAGACTCTATTAAAGATGGTGACTTACATATTTGACAACTTCCCAAGGGCGACAGAGAGTAGGTTAACTAGCACTGAAATTTCATAGTTTTATCATACAAAAGACAACCTGAAACATATGTGATGATTCATTCCTGCAGGGTTCCTACAGAGGCCCCATGACATACTAATTTTGCTGTTAAAGATCTACCATATATTCCTTGAGCCTTTAATCCATCCAATTCTTGTTTGCTACATCAACCTCTGGAAACTTGTCTCTCAAACACTAGGTTACATACTCGGCATTTTGATCACCATTTCAAAGATCTTCAAATAAAGACAGAAATAAGCTACTTCACACCATCTCCAACTTTAGGGTTTATAGAGGTGAGCTAAATCACCTTTCAGTCATCGTTGCCGCTTGATCCCATTTCCAGCAGTGAGAGCACAATAAAAGGTCCAAGAACAGGTGGAAGCGGCGGTTTGTTGAAGGCAACAATGAGCTCAGGCTCAGCCTTGTCGTTCATAGTAGGTCTTTCTCCATCCCCAAGATCATTTTTTTGCTTCTTCGAGACTGAAGTTGACACTGTCCAGGATTTTACAAATTATAATACTGATCGGATGAAAAAGTGTCAAAGAATAAAATAGAAGAGTTTGAAGAGCAGAGCAGAATAATTACCCCATGTTCCTCTGATAGGATACATTTGTTTGAGAATGTTCCTCGCAGATGATAAAGCAGTTGTTCCACGCATTTGTCCAAGCTTTGTAAATCTTGCCTCTTGAAGGTGCGCAATACTAGTGACTGAAATTTGTGTTCTTGCAGTCTGGAATCCAATTTCAATGAGATACATCTCAGTTACTGTTTGGACAACTTTTATAACTATCTAACTTACTGCAACTACCTCAACTGAATATGGAAGAAATAAAAATGAAGAATGCCAACAATTTTAGTGTTTCTCAATCCAAAAATTGTTAAATCAAATGAACTTCAATAAAATCTCCAATCACATATAACCATACAAATCCTCACAGTTGAACTAAAGCAATCCCAAAGTTGAAATTGAACAAAACCATTAACCGACAATGAACGCAAACGAAGCAGAAGAAGAAAAAATTAGCAAGTTTGTCATACCTCGCAGTTACTTTCAAGGATCGTTTCCGAAGCAAACAAGGGAAGAGAAGATGAGAGATCCAGCGATTCGAACTTCCATGACCTTCGATTTTGCGGGATGGAAAGGGAAAGTTCCTGAACCTTCGGGAGAATCATGACAACGAGGGCCTTTTCGTCATTAAAAAATCACGAATTACCAATATTATGGTTCTAAACCTTAAAAATATCTTGGACTATTTATTGGTTTCGAAATATGATAAATTAGATGGAAGGAAAATTAAGTTTCTCTCCCCTGGTAAGGAGGTTCTACTTAAGTCCGTTGTATTTTCAAATATCATACCATATCATAATCAAGTAATCTATCACCTTTGGCGGGTGACGGTGAATTTTTTTTGAAGATATTAATCTGATAAACCAAAAATGCATTGAATTTTCTAACAAAGATTGTGTCCCAAAAAAAGAGAAGGGGGGATTAGGAATTTGTGATTCAACACTTTAAAATCAAGCTTTATTATTTCAAAAATCTTGGCTTTCTCAATTCCTTAAGGGCATATGTCATCCTGATTCTAACTTCTTATGGGTTACAATCAAACATCAATCAAATTGGGGTTGGAGAAATATATTTGCAGGACAAAATGTTCTCAAGGCTAATCTTCTTTGGGATATTGGCACTAATGGGCATATTAATATTTGGCAAGTTAATTGAATTCCCACATTAGAAGGTTTCAAGCTCAAATCTCCACAGCCACAATCAGATGTCAGAGGAGGGTGCCACTCTTGCATCTTCTACTAAGTATATTCCTTAGAATTTGATTCTTGATATTGCATGGAAATGAATCTAACGTAATCAAACATTACCAAAGATTCAACGATTTTTATGAAGAACTTGTGCTACTGATTTAGCAATCGATAGTGATCTTATGATTGATCATCAATGATTTGTATGAAGAACTTCTGCTTCCGATTTAACAATCGGTAGTGATCTTATGATTGATCATCAATGTTGCAGATGCGATGAACAAGAAACATGTTCTCTTGGGTTGTTCTTTTATAAGGTCAATATGGCTTGGTAGTCCCTAGCCATTTTAGTTGTATTGTTCCAAATTGATACAAATCCTTGTTTCCATACCTGGATTCAAAGCTGGAGTTACTTTTCACAACTTGGCAAAGCTGCAAGACAAGTAATGTCTCATTGTTCTTTCATATGATGGTATCTTTGGATATCAATGAAATGATTTTGTTTTTGGCCAACGATTTGGTCACCTGATGTTGTAATTCATCAAGCTAAGACTGCATTCGAAGAATTTCAAAGAACATTGTTTATGCCTCCATCAAATGTTCATATAGTTGCAGATCATAGAAAGTTTGCAACTAGTCAAAGATGGGAACCTCTTCCTGTTGGTACTTTCAAGATTAATTGTGATGTAAGTTTATTATTATGAGTTCCTTACGTCTTTCTAAGAAAAAATAAAATTGAAGCCTAACTTTACATTTGAATTAGAACAAAAAAAAAATATAATAAAACAAAAGTCATGATGATATGATTGTTTTAGGGAAAAGTTTTTATACACGGCTATGTAATCCATGTATATGAGAAAGACTCTCACAAAGAGTTGGAAAAATCATAAATTTCCATCTATTAATTAATGCTTTGAAACTCCCACCCTCTCACATACATGATTTACACGACGGTGTATGAAAACTTTCCCCTATGTCTCTCTCCTCAAATTCAAACTTTTTTGAAAATTTTCTTTTCGTCACACTCAACAATTCAATGTAACTATTGATGGTTACACCAAGATTTTGCCCTTTTTTTCTTTATTAAGAAAAAAGTAAACCGTAGTGCATGGAAGCCGTTTTGTTACAGAGTTAGCCCGTTCTGTTGAACACGAACCGGACTACATTGGACTGACTGGTTTAGAACTTTTAGTATCTCCGTCTCTCTTCTTTGGTTTCGTAGGTTTCCAACGTTTTCTGCTTCACTCACACGTCAGCCCTTGCAGTAGGTATGTTCTTTCCCTTTTAAATCCGAGATACCTCCCTCTCTGTCTCTGTGCAGCCATGATCTCGCTGCAATTGCTCACCAGTAACCCAAATCCATCTTCTTTCCAGACTTCCTCTCCTTTCATCTTCACCTGTGTTCAACCGCTCAAAAGAAAAACCCTAAAACCCAACTTCAAGAACAGAACCCACTACAGCAATGCCATTCAATCGGTTCTCCAGTGGAACAGGAAACCCGAATTAGCGGGAGAGACTCCCCGTGTTGTCGTCATCACCTCCGGCAAAGGTGGTGTTGGAAAAACTACCACCACCGCAAATGTCGGCCTCTCCCTAGCTCGTCTTGGCTTCTCCGTCGTTGCCATTGATGCGGATGTTGGTCTTCGCAATCTCGACCTCCTTCTCGGCCTCGAGAACCGAGTTAATTACACCGCCGTTGAGGTCCTCAATGGTGATTGCCGCCTTGACCAGGCGTTAGTCCGCGACAAGCGTTGGTCCAACTTCGAGCTCCTCTGTATTTCGAAGGCTCGGACTAAGCTTCCTCTTGGGTTCGGCGGAAAGGCTCTTATTTGGCTTGTTGATGCCTTAAAAGGCCGCCAAGAAGGTTCCCCAGATTTCATTCTCATTGACTGTCCTGCGGGCATCGATGCTGGGTTCATTACTGCTATCACTCCGGCCAATGAGGCAGTTCTTGTCACCACTCCCGACATTACCAGCTTGAGGGACGCTGACCGGGTAACGGGATTGCTAGAATGTGATGGAATCAAGGATGTAAAGATGATTGTAAACCGGGTTCGGACGGATTTGATTAGAGGGGAGGATATGATGTCAATTCTCGATGTTCAGGAAATGTTGGGGTTGGCTCTGTTAGGCGTGATTCCGGAGGATTCTGAGGTGATTCGGAGTACGAACAGAGGGTACCCACTTGTGCTGAATAAGCCGCCGACATTGGCTGGACTAGCTTTTGAGCAGGCGGCATGGAGACTTGTTGAACAGGATAGCATGACGGCTGTCATGGTTGAGGAGGAGCCCAAAAAGCGCGGATTTTTCTCCTTCTTTGGAGGGTAGCAAACAGCAATTGTACTCATTGGAGCTGGTGCTCTCAAGTTCCGCAAGTTTTTTGGATTTGTTGCTTCAAACGTATGGCGGCTTTCTCGAGTGCAAGTAATTTGCTTGGGTTTTTGGCATCACCTACTTGTTTGAAGACAACATTAAGTGAGACGCTGTGTACTACGATTAGGTAAACTTTCTCTTACTTCGTTTTAGTGAGCCACCTCTGTTTGCTTCATGGCTTGGGTGGTCTGGGGTTTATGACTGATTTGTGCAACTTCCTACCGATCTCACCACACTTGTATGTCATTTCTTTTGATTGAATTTTTTTTTCCTGGTATGGCATGTATATAGAACAGTAAGAAAATTTTCAGAGTAGTTTTCCATCCATTCGTTTTCAAAATGGTATTATGTAAAGTTAAGGTGCCATTGATGGTTTTCATTGAGGTGTTTAATGAGGTGTTCTAGTATTTACTGCATCAAAGTGAGATTTGAGGTAGCACTTGGAAATGCATCAATTTCATGTTGCGCATGATATGGAGTAAGTTATGGACTGATGGTAAGACTTGCATAACCTTCTTTGAATATTTTGACAGCTAACATGTTCGGAACTGGTCTCTGCCCCTAGAGAAGTGTTCTAACATGGCCAATCATTTATGGATTCCAATGCATTGTATCTGCATATTGCTACAGATTCAGAAGTTGCCTGGAGCATCAATGGCACCCTTAATAGATTAGGCAATTTGTTAGTCAAGGACATCTCATAGACAAACTAGGCACATCCAGCCTCTATCAAGCCAGAATTTACAGGGTTTCTTGCTAATTCTGAATTCGATGTTAGGCATATTCCGCAGACTCATTAACTCTAACCTATTCCTTTTTCTGGTTTCTTTTACATGGGCATCTCACAACTGCTTGTCATTCTCTATCATGAGCATTGCAGCTGTCAACTCTTATAGCTTTCCAGAAACTCAATTAGTTTAACAATTACAATTCCCGGCAAACAAACTAGAAGAGACATTATAGTTTTCCACTTGGCTATCTCTAGCTAGTGAAACTCTGGATACATCACAATTTCTTGGTACCTTAAACTTTTTCTCTCCATTAGCTGTGATGAATGTGGGTCTCTCTTTCCCCTTATTGATTTGGTTTTGTCTCCTCTAAGTTGGTCTTGTTTTGTGTCCTTGGTAGACATAGTGCTTCCTCCAATATTGTTGTAGATCTCTATGTAGATTGTTTGAGCCTCGTTGTATTAATTGTAAGCTTGTTTTTGTGGTTTGATGATATTTGCTACTGTAGTTGTGGTCTATCTAAACTGGGTTGACATGGATTGTCAAGTTGACATATTTGTTAGTAGTTTGATCTTTTGTCTGGTCTAGGACAATATCCCATAGCCCATCAAATTAGCTATTTGGTGTTGGCATTACTTACTATTCTACAACACTATGATCCCTGATTCAACCAGCTTTTGTGTCTAACGGAGTTAAATAAGCTGAAATGTTTGGACATTGATTTTCAAATTCATACGATAATTTTGAAGGTTGTTGACTTGTGTTTGTCTAACTTGGCCTAGTGCTGAACTTAGGAAACAATTGCATGGGTAAAGGTGTATGCAGATGCTTCAGGGGTCTCTATACAGATGCTTTTCATGCAATTCTAGTAGGTGTGCCGGACCAAGGAGTTGGCTGTCTATTTAACCATCCAACCAAGTGTGGTTATTCTTTGTTTTTCTTTTTCTTCTTTTTCTCGTCTTTCTTTTGGGGAGGGGGAGGATGTGGGAGGAACAGAAAAAAGAATCAGAAAAGCCCTAGAGAAATATTAAGGAGAAGAGAGCGGCTCTGCCTTTTGTTTCAAGTACTCTAATCCTTCTTCCCACTTCAGTTCTTTCCTTCACATTGTCTAAATGTTTGTCTCTGATTCAATCACAGTAGAAATAGTTGTTCATGGCCAGAGGAAGGTGATGCAACTATGCAAGTGAATCAAATTCAAAAGCATCTTTTTAAGGAAAGAGGGTTCGTGCAGTTGTGTTGAGCCTCGTCTCTTGAGGTTGTTTCACCTGATACTTGCAGCATTTTCCCATCATCTATGCTGATGTGCGCCTCTTCCTCATCTGCCTATGACTTTTTCCCTCTTATTGTTTCAATTGTGCACAATTTATGTGTGTCTCAGGTGATTTTATTTTTTTAAAAAGATGTTAGGACTAAAACTTGAAGGGCAATGTACGTGATTTTGGTGTCTTCCAATTATATCTGAGATCTGAAACATGAAAAAATTACTGGGATGGGTAGTTCACAGGGTTCTGGCCTCACTATGATGCTAGATAGACCTATTGATCTATTCAATGTTCATATTCCCTTTTCCTTTTAAATTTTTATCCATTTATATCATTGCAGGATCTAAATCCTTTTTGATTTGTCCATTATACATATCTTAAACGTGCGTTTTCTTTCATCTTTAGTTATGCTGTTATCTTCATGTCCACCTCTCTCTCTCCCTCGCTTCTCTTACATTTGAAGACGAGCAACCAACCCTACAAGTAGCTGATTCTTTCTTGTCCCCAAGAGCCATGTCTGCAAATTCCATTGGGTGTTGAAGTACTGAGCTGAACTTGCGATCCTCCAAACATTTATACTTCAAGTTAGTATTGTTATTAACAAAAGAGAATGACTATCTCCATTCCTGTTTTTGCTAGTTCGAAAAAGGACTATTTGAAGAAAATTGCATCCAGAGAAATAAAATCTTTTGCGTTTCTTCCTTACCTTTTAGCCTTCCCGAAATCATCAAAGAGCCATTCCCTTCCCCCCTGAACTTATTAGTGGTCCATTTTCTTTTTCTACTGAACCTGTTCTTCCTCCATATTCTCAAGTTGTTGTGCTGGGTCATGTGGGGAGAGATTGTAGGGAATCGGTTGTGGATAAGAGTGAGGGATTGTTGTGCCTCACCTCTCTCACCCCTATCCGGTCCTCTGCCAAGAGGAAGAGGTAGTCTGGTTCTATTTTTTTGCCTTAATCCATCCCTTTGGAGCCGCCTTCTGGCTGTGACAAGTCCCTTGAGGCTGACAGCTCTTCTGTTGCCTCCTAGAACCCTGGAAACACTTTCAGCACTTCTGTTGCCTCCTAGAACCCTGGAAGCACTTTCTCATGAAGATAGTGTAGAACCAGACGAAGGAATTTCCTTTTTACATATTACTAAATGGAGGCCTTTCTCTTTTACCTGCCTCACCAAGGATTGTGTGATTGTTTCTGAAAAAAGATGATGTTTCTTATGGCTATTGTACTTCTACGAGATCGAGTCATTGCATCAGGTTTTCTCCATACTATCATCGATCAACAGATTAGAAAGCTTAATGTTTGTTTCCCAAGAATTTGCTCTTGGTCTATATTGTAGATTTTGTTACATGTTTTGACTGGGGTCCTCCCTTGGCTAGACTGCTTGGCAGGTGTATTTTTTCTTTCTTCTTCTAATACATATTTCCATTCATTCAGGGAAGAAATAAATTCTTTTGCATGGCAGTAGAAAAGCCGAAAAGGCAACAAAGGAATTACCAATCCCTATCCTGTTAAATATGGGTCGTTACCTCCCCTCATATTTTTTTCCCCGCGATAACCTCCCCTCATACTAAGCAGCAGCCTTTGGATCAACCAAATTTTTTTTGGGAGGTATTAGATGTTCTGAAAATATTTTAGCGGGAGCCTAGAGAATGTTAGGTTGCATAAATGATGAATCATGAGTCCATGTACAGAAAAAAAAGAAATTATTATAAATCGATTTCATTAAAACCAATATTATGATTTGTATAACAAACCCAAAAAAAAAAAAAAAAAGTTGCAGCAACTGAGGCTCTAATTGCCTCCAACTCTGCAACCATTGCTGATTGAGAAAGGAAGCTTGCAGATTTGGTGGTGGTGGTGAAGAAAGAGCCATCTGTTCTCTTTATAATCATACAAACCAGCCTTTGACAATTCCTTACGAAAAGCATCATATACCCCATTGTAAAAGAAAAATCTGAGAAGTATCAAAGTGGGAAACCTGAGGAGAAGATGAAACTCCTGAATCAACAATACTTATAGGAAGGTTCACAACTTGCAGACCAAAATCCCTTTACCTTTAATAGAAAATTGTATCAAAATTTGGAGGAACCGACAGCCCAAACCCAAAACCAATCAATTATTTAATTTATTGGCTGGGTTGGTTTTGGGCAAAGTAAAATTCAAATTTTCAGTTTGATCTGAACAGGATCAATTACACTGATATAGAGTGATTGATTAATGATCAAATAGAACCAAAACTGATAGAACTGGCTAATTAACAAATTAATAACTAAGTTTGAAACCCCTTGGCCTCTCTCTCTTTCTCTCTCTCATTCATTGATAGACACCTCTTGCCTTTTCTTCTTAAAATGCAAGGGAAATTTACTCATCACAACCAAGGGACATGTTATGGTGGTGGGAGATTGGCCGACTCTCTCCCCACATGGACAACGTGACTTACTAATGTATTATTGAAAAAGGGCTTTTGAGCAGACGACATGGAGGACTTAGGAGGGCAACAAGGTCATGTGAGAGAGAGAAAGAGAGGATGCTAGCATACCCTCCCCATGTTTAATACCCAACTACTACTACTACTAACTTCGTCTCTCATACTACTGTCTCTCTCTGTGGTGTTTGTTGTCCACTCTTAAGGATTGGGGGTGAGATTAGATTTAAGGGCAAGAGCTCTCTATGGAGGAGTGTGGCACCTATGAGTGTAGGAGGCCAATGGGAGTGGGGGAAACATCAACAGGGTGATCATTACTGTCTTTCATAAGGGTTGGTGGTCATTCGACCCTTTCTATGTCTGAGCACACACTCCCCCACATAGAACCTTTTTCATTTGATTTAATTAAAGAGGATTCCCTTCAAGGCCCGTGTGTAGTTTCAGGCGTTGGAGAAGGTATGACAGAAACTGTAAATAAGGAGCATATAGAACATTTCAAAAGGGAATACCAACGTAAACTGAGTGAGAGCCTGGAGAAGGATGCCTGCATGCAAAAGCTGACGTCGTGGGTATCTATTCCCCTTTAATTAACCAAGTTTAACAGCTTAACGGTCCTCCTCCCCGATTTAAAATCCTCTGCACGGGGCGGCAATGCATATCCAACGGCCCTCCTCCGCCCCTCCCCAATTTTTTTTTTTGGGGTAAAGTTTTGCCTTGAATGAAAGAAGGGCAACGACAGTCTTTTCTTTACTAATGTAGTCTAATAAATTTAGCGCAGATACACGTTTTACATCCAAGGTTTTACTTTACAGACCCGATAGTCAGCACCGCCCCCTCTCTCTCTTTCTCTCTTAAATGAGTTAGATGTTGGGTCATAGGAATCGAGATTTTTTGGGAGAGTAGGAGACAGAGAGGAGACACAGATCTGAAGATCTGATTAAAATGTTATCTTAATAGTTAGAAGGAACAATTGTCCCAATCAATAAGCGGAGAAGACATTTTCCTTGGTACACCATTCGCAGTAGTCAAAAGAAAGAAATATTTGAACACCATTTCTGTCTTAATTGTGGGGTGGGGTGGGGTGGGGTGGGGTGAGGTATAATCAAATACAATAGAGGCTATTTTATTGGATTGCCAATTGGAGAAATGGTCAGAAAGTTTTACACTGATTGTTTTCTTTTCCCATCTTCCTTCTCTTTAGAGTTCAGACCAGGGAATTGAAATACAGGAGGAATACATACTACTAGTACAACAGGAAATTGATTTAAATTTTTTGTTAGTATCTTACTATGTTTCCTGCTCCTTCTCATGCTCTTTTTTCAAATTTTTTTTACCCACAAAGAAAGAACACTGTAACTCACTGTATCATCTCTATATAGATCACCTACAAATCTAACTCCCACAAAAACAAAATCAAAAAAATATGCGAGATGGTCAATGGCTGTGCTCTCATCAAGAACTCTTGGATGACTTTATCCTTCGATTGATCTCTTTCTCCAACTCTTCCAACCCTCCCACCTCTTCTAGCTCCTGCAACAACAACAACAAGAAGAAGAAGAACATAAATGATGAACAGCAGTTTCTAAGCCTCCAGCAAAGAATTTGATTAACTAAAACAAAAAAGGTTGTTAACAGAAAAATGTAGAAAACAAACACTCACCTTAGGACCCAAGAACAACCCATATGGTACTCCATTAAACTTGTCTGAGTGATGGATCTATTCATGAACAGAAATAATAAAGTAATCCCACACAGATCAGTCTCTCAACCTTCCATCTTAAAATATAAGGAGGCTAAAAACCCATTTGTTTTCAGGTGAAAAATTGCGACTTACTTGATGAGCTGCAGCAACTCTGCGGAAGTAAGGGACGTTGGCGATTGGTCCAACTGGGAATCTTTTGTGAACCAGACCATCGTGGACGAACATGTAAGCCATACCAAACACTGTTATTCCTAAACCCTGAAAATATACAAAAGCACCAAAACCTTATTCTTTAATCTCTCTCAATTTCAAAGCTAAATAATGTTAAACAAAGACGCAGCAAGGTCAACCAAAAAGTTTAGAATTTTATAGTGTGGAAACTGTAAAGAGATCATCTTATACAGAGGGAGAGAGGGAGAGAGGGAGAGAGAGAGAGACGTACAGCACCAAAACAGAGGCCAGGGAGGAGGCCCTTGTGGAAGAAGCCGAAGGAGAGTAAAGCAATGGCAGGAACGGCGTTGATGACGGCGAACACGTCGTTCAGCTCGAAGGGACCGTCTCTCGGTCGATGGTGAGACTGCGCATCAAATCGCCATTAAACCACCACTCCTTTAAGCTTCAAAATTTGACTAATTCAGTCGGTTCTTTCAATTTAAAAAAAAAAAATGAGATACTCAAAAAGGTTTGGAAGAAGAGAGAAAAAGGGAACCTCGTGCATATGCCATAGCGAAGCGTGCCAAAGGGCTCTGTGAGCCCATCGAGCCCAAAACTCCATTCCCACCTGCAATTTAGACTAATTTCCATCAAAACTTGCTTTGCTTGTGTTCTGGAGCAGAGAAAGGGAAAATTAATTTATACTTACAGCAGCGCCCACAGATAGAGAAAATGTGCCGAACATCTCCGAAACAGGAACCAATCGGCCCTGCCAATGACAATTAAAATGAACCCACAAATTCTAGCGGAGAAAAAAGAGACACTGAAGAACACGCACACACTGAGAGAGAGAGAGAGAGAGAGAGAGAACCTCCATTTGCCAATAGAATCTATAATAAACAGCAGCAATAGCCATCGAAGTGATCCCGAGACTAGACATGACCGCTGCGACGAGATAAGCATACCGTTCTGATCTCTTCCTCTCTAATCTCTCAGCCATTCGCTGTGAGATCGGATTAACCTCATCGGGACTCTCTTCCGTGATATCTTCTTCTGCGGAACTACCAATCCCCTGTTTTTTCTCCTCCAGAACGAAGCAGAGAGTAACCCTAACCTTCTTCCTTTCCTGGAAAACACCGAGTGGACGGCAAACAATGGGAGAAAAGAGCGAAGAGGGACTGATGCTAGAATTGGGTTTTCGAAATAAAAATGAATTCCGGTCTCTTAGGAACATTTTGGTGCTCGTAGCGGCGGAAATTCCGGCCGCCATGGGAGCTCTGTGATGGTATCAAGCTTCAACGAACGAACAACAAATTCAGTACAAGCCCACAAGAAAAGAAAGACGAGAGAGAGAGAGAGAGACGAGGAAGGACAGGGAGACAGAGAAAATAGTTTGGAAAAGCCTGGAACGAAAGAAAGGTTAAATGCACAAGGACCTCAGTTTTTTCAGAGATTTTGTCCTGTTTGACTTGTATTTGGCTACAGAATTGCCACTTCCCTGTTTCATAACTACAAAAATGCCTTCCTTGTTAGACATTTTAGACCCTAAAATTTAGGGGAAGAAAACCTGAATGATCCGAAAAACCACACTAAACAGGATAAAGATTAGTTTTTCATTGTGATTACATTAGTATGATCACCTTTTAAGTTGACAAATTAGTGGCAATCTTCATTCTTCATGGTATGGGTGCAATATATAGTAATAGTAATAGTAGTAGTGGATCTCCTCCTTAATATATTCCTCCTTTCACGTGGTGGGATTGGAATCCACATGGTTTTTTGATTGACACACCCTCACATCTTATCTTTCTCATATTTCATACAAGGAAGAGGTTTCTTGAAAGGCAGCGTGGTCATTGGGAGAATCTGTGAAAGCATTAATTCGGGTGAGATTTCTTCTTTTCATGGCGTGAGATGGTCATTTTACACCTTTTTTGTGTCTAGAAGCAAGGCCCACGTTGCCATTTAGGGTTCTTTTTGCCTTTCATATAAATATGAGAAAAAAGAACAATTCATATCGTTTATGGCGCAGCTGCACGTAGCGGCCTGTGCGGTGTGGACTGGACCGCGTGCAATGATCGCCTTACCCCCGCTCGGGCAAGGCATTTGGATAGGGGTAAAGCAGTCTTTGCACATGCGGCTTAGTCTGCATTGCTCAAGCTGCTACGGGCAACGTGCCATAGAGGATCTAGATCGAATAAAGAATGCCCGGTCACATTTCCTATGCCCTCTCACAAGAGGCTCTGAAATGACAAAGCGCCCCCTCCTCCCTTTTCTTTGGATGCCTCTGTGTGTTGTCCCATTGATTGGGTCTTGATGCAAGCTGCACACAACTTGGCAGTGATCCTCGGCCCAAATATAAAAAGTAAGAGATATGGATTGGAATCAGTCTTGATTGATCCAACAGATTTTGGCCGATTCTGATCGAGTCCAATTGATTTGCATTTGAATAGGTATTGACTGATTCGATTCCTCAATTCAGTTTTTCAAAACCTTACCCTCACTACATCAGTGTATATTAACAACTTTAGATAAAATCTTTATCCTGAAGAAGCAAAAAGAAAGGCAAAAGGTTTTGTGCACGATCAACTTTCAATCGTTGGAAAGGGATAAGGGGTTGTATGCTATACATAATTATACCCATTCAACGGTTGAAAATACAATCGTGTATAAAACGTCTTTAAAATAAAATTAATTGAAATGAGAAGCCTCTATCTATTCTCATCATTAAAGTATTTTAGGTGGATTTTGCATTTTTGAATTCACTTTTATATTTTCGGATGATGAAAACAACTTTGAGAATACAAAATCGACCAGGAATGCACATCAAACACAGCCTTAATTTGGGAAAGAGTATTTTCCCTATGAATATTCAACAAATTCTATTTTTGTAAAAGATGTGGTGTAACTTGAGTCTTAGGTGATAAAAGTGGAGAGACCACCGAGAGAGAGAGAGAGAGAGAGAGAGAGAGAACCGAAGGGAATAATTAGATGATGCTTACCGATTGCAAAGTCCACTATCGTTCCCATCTCAAAGGAAAGGAGTCACCTATTCAGTACTCTGTGATTTGAATCGATCTCTCAATCCACCTTCCTTTTGTTACTAACATTTAAAAACTTTTCTAACATGTAAAAAATTAATTTCTTATCCTGAAAAAAGAATATAAAATGGTGGAAAGGAGTTAGCGTAGTTAGTTTGGAGGGGACATGAGACTCCGTCTTAAAAAGCGAGGTCTCGTGATCCAACCTTTGCCATTGCATAATTTCTTAGGACCATCCGCTTGAGGTTCACTAGGACCCAGAAGCTCCTTGTTCATGCGTGGCACAGAGATCATGTACGAAATCAAAGGGGGATTTAGTTGGCTTAAGTTGGATATCCCTCCTCTCTCCAAAAATAAATAAATAAATAAAAATTTTGAATGGCAAAATTGGTAGTTAAGATGAAGACGAAGGGGCAAAAGATGAGGTGGTGGAAATTGTGACTTGGCAATGGAAAGAATACACATGTTAAGGGGAAGAAAGAGAGGTGGAGGAGACGCCACGAAGAGTGATCATGGTCGGTGAACATGTCTCGCTTTTTGGATTCTCTTAGGATTATTTATATAAAAGAGCTCTTGAATGGGAGAATTTTTGTTTTTTTGATGAGAATCTCGAATGAGAAGATGAAAGATAGAAATATATGGAGTCACGGAGATTGGAGAGGGACCTCCAAAACGAACTAACTTTTCAATACTGTCCTGTTGTTGTGTATTCCTCATTCTTGTGAGAAATAAAAGACCCCTCCGACCTTCATTGAGAGGTTTGAAAAGAACCCACGACTACTAGATCGCAATGAAGTAATCTTATTGTTGTTTTTCATGGGCATTGCCGTGGCTCAAAAAATCTTTAAAGGGTTGTCTAACTTCTTTCTATCAAGGTTCAGCCAGGTTATAAGTTAAAGATCCAAATAGAAAACAAAATTAAATACAGGAAGCAGTTTTCTATCTGGGAGTGTGGCCTATGCTAGCACTCCCATGTGTCTATCTCTCTCCTCCACAAAATAAGGGGATAGAGATGTCTTTTCATATAGGGAAGAGAGAGATAGACTCATGAAAGTACTGGCGTAGGCGACATTCCCGGACACAATTCATTTTCTCATTAAATAAATAAAACATGTTCAATATCCATTATGTTATGATCTACTAACCCTTCTTCAATATTCGGACGAAATGCCATAAAGTAAGGAGTAACATTTCCAATTCCCATGACCAACATTGTGTATTTTTGTGATTATGTGAATTATGATTATTACTAAGGGTGTCAATTTAAGACCATAATTGTGAATCAAATCGGAACCGAACTGCTAAGAATTGGACTAACCCATCTATTAAATTATTGATCTAATTTTAGATCTGAATTTTGGAATCGATTAATATACGAGACAGGTTGGTTTTGGGATGAATTTCCTAACAGTTCTAGAACCGAAAGATCAGTTTAAAATTGTATGGAATCGGAACCATTAGCTAGGACCAGTTTAAAACTTGCATATATATATAGGTGAGGGTTCTTTGTGCAAGCGAGAAACACATCAATAAAGTGCAACAAAATCGTTTCGTACATAGAAGGACAACAAAGTCATTTTATGTGAGAGAGAGAAAAACAACAATAACAACCCTTAACTCTGGAATCTCTTTTTTTTTTTTTTTTTTGTGTGGTAGAACTGGAATCATTTCAATGGGCAACGATGAAACCCTGTGATCATTATCTACAGTCTCTTCTGCTTAACGTTTGTGACCCTACAACTCATATTTACCTGAAAAAGATTCCAAATTGCTCGAGGTCCAATGCAAGAAGGATCTGCTTAGGAGAGGTGTCAAAAACAAAACCCAACTGGGCTGTTATGAAACCGGTTGAAAACCAGACCACACCACGCCTATGATATTAACCGGCCAAAATTGAAAACCGATACAAACCAAAAACTGGGTCAAACCCAATAAAAACCCAAATACTGGAAGGAACTAATGTTTTCCCTCATAATTCTTTCTATATATACACGCCAAATCAAAACTGAACCGGGCCGAACCCAATAGCAAAACAATAAAAGCCAATAAAAGAATATCAAAATAAACAAAAACCGAACCTGACCAAGACAGAAACAGACCGAAACCAAACCTTCTCTTATTGGGTAGGCTTTGTTTTGGCCCAGTCCAGCCCAAGACTGGTTCAGCAAGACTGAAACCAGACCAAACTGCCGTTTGACACCCCTAGATCTGCTTATGAGATCCAAAGTTCAAAATTATGAGTTTGGAGGTTGAATAATTAGTACCAAGGCCAGAGGCTCCATCCATTAAACACTAATTTCTTCTACTTCAGTTTGATTATGCTACAAACCTACAAGGCCCAAAACGAAAGCCAAATAGAAAATACTATTGAGAATCAAAGACAATTCAACAGTCATGGCTAGTGTGTGTCAATAATGCCCATTCTGGTGTGAAATTCTGAATATGCCTCTCATAGGATCTATTAACTGTATGGGTCTTTTAAAGACCAAATCTCTGTCTCATTGCCTTGCCCATGTCCTAAATGTAGTCGACATTTAGAATCTTTCAAGCCCCACAGATATCATGGGAGTTCCATCAGCTATCAAGGTTAATGAAACTTCTAATCAAATGGAAACAATATTTTGGCCCAACCTTGCCATTTTCACAGGTAACAAGACAAGAACAAAGAAAGAAAGAAGAGCCCATTTTCATGCCTAGTGCAACCTGAGTTATCTTCTTATATTAGTCCAAAAGTACATAAAAAAAATTTATGTTTACAATCTTGATGCACCCAAACATTTTACATCATAGGTCTCTGTAAATGCCATCAATAATATTTCTCTGTATCACAATGTTGATGAGGTAATGGTGTGATCCTATATAAGATAGGAACAGAGCTATTTGAAGTAAGTTCACCAAAATGTATAGCAGATTAAACTCTGAATAAGAAGTTCTGGAAAAGCTTGAAGTGCTACAGGCAACCTAAGACACACTTTGCAGTCAATAGACACCTATGTCTTTTCAAAGGAAAAGATACAAAAATTTATTTGGCCTACATGCTGCCACACTTCTCTTTTTCTTTCTTGAATAAACCAAACAACTTGAATCTGACCCTTCTTGAGTAAACCTAGGTCAGATACTTTTCTGCTTTAACCATGAAGATACAAGTCATTGAGGGGTCCAATAACAGCACCAGGTCAATCAAGTTTTCCATTTATCCAACAGTAATGATAGCTTACTTATGTTGCTTCTTCTTTCTTGTTACAGTCAAACAACCTAGTACCTTGATTCCAAGTGATGTAATCATCTCTTCAGTCCACATGGTATTGTGGTTAAAAACAAGTTGTTGATTGAGGATTCTGTGTTAGATATTATGACAGAGATGAATAGAAAAGCATTCAGATGAGTGGAATCATTTCTTGGTTACACAATAAAAAGTACTTCGCAAGTCTGTTTAGATTATAAATACAAAGAGGCTTCACCTGTGATGTTGCATCACAATCATAATCTGGAGCCACAATGCAGGTTTCTTCCCCTGTGGGTCTACATACTAGTAACCAATAGCCAATTGGGATGCTGCACCACCATCAACAATCTGAAGCCACATATGCAGATTTCTTCCCCCATGGGGTCTACATGATAGTAAGCACTAGCTACTTGCACTACCAAGTATTTATTGGACAAAATGCTCCAGGAGTATTTACTTCTGGCAAGTGATATGGTATCTGATGCCACAGTTCTCTGAACTATGGTTAAACTTTTAGTAGGATTAATGGCACTTAAGAGCCCCACCGGACACTGACAGTTGACCAACTGTCTTCTACTTTGCAAAAGAAGAATTGTAATTGTGCCCTTAAATACTGTAGCATATACATAATACCTTACAAATGCATCCCATTCATATATAGAGTGTGTGTGTGTGTGTAAAGACCTACTTCTTCGAAGAAGAGAAATAATAACCAGCAACTAATAGTGACTGCTTCATGTATAAGCATGTAATGTACAGGGTAAATATATGCATAATCTACAGAGAAAGAAAGCCAATTCATTATTGTTAGTAACTCATGATAGGTAGTACTACATGGACAAACATATCAAAAGTGAATAAGCAGCCAAGTTACAGGTTGGTCTTCTGTGTTAAAAGAAATATACCTGTTTGGGTGCATTTTAAGGAATGAAGACTTTTCTAAGCCAAGCTTTGTTAGAACATCAACATATATTTGATCCTTACTATATGATGAATGGCATGTAGGATTCCTAGTGTACTCTAATAGTTTGGCATTTTGTTTCAATTATGTGCCTTGTCTTATCCAATTTTCAATCAGTAAAAACACCACCATTCCCACCCTGTAATTATTTTGGCAAAGTCAATACTCTGCAGGGTCAATTTTTTGAGAGACTGAGAGGCTTGATCCAGTATACTCAATAAAATGGTATGAAGCAGGAATACTTTTTGATTTGATCCAGTGAAGTAAACCCAATATTCTATAGCTTAACCTGTTTTTTCTTCTCCATGGATCAAACATTAGAAGAAAAGAGAATGCATAAATCCAATAGAAGGAAACATATACGGCTTATACGTTATACATATACATAGACTCTAAATCTCGTTGATTTTTTTATTGAGAGCATATAAAAGTTGGAAAAGCATAGCATTGCAATTTCATCCCAGCTTACCAGGGGCAAAAGAGGGATAATTATCATGGACCCTTTTACATTGATGAAATTACACAAATGATCGCCATTCTTGTGTATCATACGTGTTCACAAACATAAATTCAACAAATTCCCAACCATCACATACTTATGCAGACATATATGATGAATTGGCTGAATACCTCTTATTGGTTTCATTAAATTTCAGCTTGTGTTTGCAAAATTATTGTTCACACAGTCACTTAAATATGTGACCCTTAATCCAATGACAGGAATACTAAAGTTGGGCTTCTTCTTGTCAATGGTAACAATCATAAAAGCGCAACCACTACGATAATGATTCTTTGCCATCTGACTTGACTAAACAAAGATAATTATTTGCAATTTTTGCTCTCTCTAATTTTAGCGTTTGCATGACGATAGCATTAGTAAAGTCCGTAACGCATATGTACCATACATGTTTAATCAAACTCCAGCCTCTCAACACATTCACACATGAATCCATGCAGGTGAATCCACATCTTACCTCTTAACAAATGTGGGAATTGAAGTTCCAGTGCAAGTTCATGAAATTATTGTTAAAATTCATTAGTGTATCATGCCTATGCACATCATGCATGCTAAAAAATACATCCATAGAACTACTTAAATACATACATAAATTTTATTACATGTCCACTATTGCTAGTTGCTTTTGCTCTCCCCAGACTACCTCAATTCTGAATCCTTATAAATATAGGTGTCCCCTTCTTGTTAAATAGA
This sequence comes from Telopea speciosissima, assembly GCF_018873765.1. Lineage (NCBI taxonomy): Eukaryota > Viridiplantae > Streptophyta > Magnoliopsida > Proteales > Proteaceae > Telopea > Telopea speciosissima. Next base: position 63,824,910 of record NC_057921.1, on the reverse strand, counting down.
TGATACAAGGAATTTAGAGTCATGAAGAGAGGTGAAAGTTATGGTGGTGGTCAGAGTTCACTGGGTTACCTATTTGGGTCTGATCAGCAACCAAATGCACCGCCAGCCTCCCCAGTGGTTTACAAACCACCATGGGGCGACGATAACAGCACAGATAGAGCACCCATCATATCTTCTCCTTCCCCAAAATCCTCGAAATCAAACAGGTCCAACAACTATCCCAGAGCTCATGGCCAGAACATGGGAAACATCATTACTGTGAGTATCCTCTTGAAGATGAGATCTTTGGTCAATGAGTTTTTATTCTACTTCATTTTGATTTCTTTACCTTTCCCTATTTCAGGAGCGTCCAACTACAAAGGTTCAATCAGTTCCTGGTGGAGACTCATCTCTCGGCTACTTGTTCGGAGAAAAGTGATGTTGTTCTCTCCCTCTTTCTCTCTCTAGTAGATTATGAAGAACATTTATGGGTTTCCACTAAAGGAAATATAAGGGCTTCAGTTTCCATCAGTATATGGGTTCACTGAGTGCCCTTGTGTTGTTTGATTTAACATAGTTACAGAAAGGGGTTAGACTCATGAGACAGACAATAGTTGGTGTTTCTAAACTTATATTCAATGCATGCTTATGTTTTGCTCACTAAATTCATGGTTTTGCTCTTAAATATGTTGAAGGATGATGGTGATACTTCACATATTTGGCTTCGATCAGATGCCTATTGTCAGACTGCTTAAAACATGGAATGGACTTTCAATACAAAATTCAAGATCCAAATAAAAAGGTAAAGAGCTTCTGACATGGAAGGGGCTCCCCATGGTGACAGGTTGATTAGTAGTAGATAACCACAAAAAATTAGAAAATCAGAAAAATGAAATCTATTTTGTAGGAATATTCTTTGCAATGCCACAGACATCATATTTTCCTCAATGGTGGCTAAAGTTTTGTGAGTGTGAAGTGTACAGAACTCACTTTCAAAAGTTCATGGCATCATAGCAGAATTGATCCTACAAACATCCAGCTATCCAACCATTTCCCCCCTATATGATAACAAGCTAAATCCCAAATTTATCTGCTTTCTTTGCTTCCTCAACTGTTGTCATCTTCCTCTCCTCAAACTGCTAAAACCCATCTTTTTTTTTAAATTATTGAAAATCCGGTGGGAACCAAGGTTAAATCCATGAAATGCTGTTGTATGCTCCCAACCACCCACAGGTTAAGAGTCAATACATACTCCGGTTTAGTGATGGGTCTCATATTCAACCTTTCTCCATGTATCAACTTTGTGTATGGATAAATTGGACCATCATACTCTGTCCTGATTACTTTCTTTGGAGAATGATAAACTAGTTAGCTTGGTTGTTGAAGACTGTGTGAGTCAGTGAATGTTGAGACTCCATAACCTATTAACTGCTGATCCAGCTAACTGAACTAAAGAACAACAATAACAAGGTGACCTTGAGGTAAGGCAGATACTCCTGGCTTGCTATTCTAACTGTTTTGACTTTGGTTTGGTGAAGTTATAGGTGACTCCTACTAGCTGATAGCCACAGCAATGTGCAGAGATGCATCCACTGGCTCAAACTTCTAAATGTAATTTGTTGTCCCCATATCATCTTGACTGTGAGGTTGATCGATGTTTTTGTGTTTTTATGGATCCAGACTAAATCATCATCAATTCAGTTTCAGATTTTATTCCCAAACCTGTCGGCCTATTGGGTTGTGGATCAGTTTGTTAATGTCAAAACAGTTAGAATAGCAAGCCAGGAGTAGGCTTCATCACCAACAGCAAATGAGTCCCCAAGGAAAGCAAAGAGCTCACACTTTTTCTTAACAGTATGAGGTGCAAACTCAAGCATTCTTGGTCTGGTACCACCCTCCTCCTAGCTCTCTCAATTGACAGACTTTGTCTGCACTGTGAGACAATGCACTCATGCCCTCCTTGAAATAGGTACAATCCATGATGACTAATCCCAAGCTTTCACATGATATATATTGGCTGCCTCATTGAAGAGTAATTACTGCCACTCGCTACTGATACCGAACTGCAGAAAGAACTCAACTATTCAGTCAATCCTCACTATCTAACAGTAAATTGTGTGGAGGAATGCAATTAAAGCCACATTTTGGTCTTGCGCATATTCATCATCCACAATCCTTTTAGGCTATTACCTTAGCTAGAAAAAAATTCATTTGAATAATTTTGCTGTTCCTCTTCAATCTATTTCCCAAGATTGAAGAGGCAAATGTATTCCCTTTATATTTCCCATAAATGTGAAGACTGGTGATACCAAAATATGTCCTAGGATAAATGCGGCCTTCACATGCACCCATATGGAATTTGGACAGTACAAGAGCTGGGTAACCCACATAGTCACAGATCGGCCATAACCAAAAACCTAACTTGATTGACTACTGCAATATTGCATTAATTGATTAGGTATATTAAGACCATCGATTCAATTATCAATGAAAGACACAGAATAAACTATAGAGGAATATGATTATGACTTACAAGCACAAAAAGGCATCGATGGGAGCTGCAATGGGCCAAAGCTCTCCACTCACAGTGTCTTTGCCAGAATTTATCAAATATCTAACCCACAAGAGGTACAAACAAAAAGATTTGCCGTATAGTAAGTCATGAATACTTTGTAAGAATCACAAAAGAATCTCATTTGTTCATTAAAAACCCAATTAAAGAACAAATAGGAGAGAGTTCACCTTCCCAAAATGCCAAAAATATGGTGGCGGGTGAAATCCATCATAAGATACCTCTCCAATTGAACGATTTTTAAGCCCAAAGACAGAAGAAAAAAAAAAAAGAAAGGGAAATTTACACATACCACCCCTGAGGTTTGACGAAAGGATATTTTCACCCCCCGTTTTGAAAAATTCTACGTATCCTGAGGTTTGCAAACGATAACAAATAAACTCATTCCGTCAGTTCATGACTAACATTGTTAAAAATAAAACTTGAACCGACGGAATTGCCCTTCTAGGAAGGGCCCAAAAAAAAAAACCTGCAACTCTCTTGTAATTTACTCACTGACTCAGAGCAAGGGAATGATGGTGATGTCGCCAACCAGCCCCAGAGTCCACATCGTCATCATCGTCATCATCGTCATCATCGTCATCTTCATCATTATCAGACTCTGACGTAGAGCTTCGCTTGTGAAGCTCATCCTCATCAGTCGATACACTGTCTCTACTCCCCGGAGAAAACTCCCCAACCAACTTCGAAACCCTAAAGTTATTCCTTACAATCGCCATAAATGAAGAACAAAAGAAAACAGTCTCTGCAACAGTATCTCAGTCGTTGCCCTCCTAACCAAACCAGGAATTACCAACATCCAATCAAAAACCTACGAAAAAAATACAAAAGGCAACAAGAGACTCTTAACCATAAAGAAGAACAATCTATTCTTGCAATGCGACAGACTAATAAATCGAAAACCAAAAGAACCCCGAAAAAGAAGTACACAAACCTAAGTAAAATTCAAGCAATCGAAAAAAGGGAAGAAACACAGAACAGAACAAAGTGAAACCCATCGAAGAATACCTAATTCGTCACTCCAACAGCTTAACTGTCGATAACCAAAAGAGAAAGTTCAGATCTTCAACCGGATTACGAACATCGATCCATAAAAAAACGCGGTAGTCATGGAGACATCGATGCCTTCACCCTTATGTCGCATCTCTGAAAACCATAGAATCAGAAGAAGCAGAGAAAGATGGAGAGGGGAACGAGGCAGTTATAAGTTGGGGAGAATGAGACAAAGGTAGGTCTTCCGATGTCCACCGGAGACATCACCATCATTCCCTTGCTCTGAGTCAGTGAGTAAATTACAAGAGAGTTTCAGGCTGCAACTCATCTTCCCCAATCGATTTTGGGGAAGATGAATTGCAGGTTTTGTTTTTTTTTTTTTGTTTTTTTGGTTTTTTTTGGGTTTTTCTTTGAAGGGCAATTTTGTCCGTTCAAGTCTTATTTTTAACGGTGTTAATCATGAACTGACGGAATGGATTTATTTGTTACCGATTACAAACCTTAGGGGGGGTGTACAGAATTTTTCAAAACTGAGAATGAAAATATCCTTTCATCAAACCTCAGGGATGGTATGTGTAAATTTCCCAAAAAAAAATCAGTTGGTTCGATCAAATTGACTACATTCAATCGTCAATGCCGTCGTCCAGCACAACCTACACAATTTCAAATGGCAAAGGGGGCAAAGTTATAAAAAATGATCCACATTAAAGAAAGGAAGATGACCATCTCTCCGTTTTCCCGTAAAGATTAAAAATGGAGCATTTCTTGCATTGGCTAACTGGCAAAGAGGATAGAGTCTAGACTATAGAGTATTGGGCAAGGAAGAGGAAAGAGAAAAAAATGCGGATCCTGTACACACACTATCAGTGCACTGTATCACACCATAAGAAGGCTTCATGCAATTAACGGAGCATGTTAGTTTCTTTACCAAACCAAACAACCAGATTGCTTGGTTTGAACAAGAAGAAAATGAGTTGGACCAGACCCAATATCCAAAGTATTAGTTAGTCTTGATGACTTGCAAAGGCGCAGTCCATTGGCCATTTCACCTTTTCATTACAATTCTGACTTGCAAAGGCGCAGCCCCCTTTGGCCATTTCAAGGTTTCCCTTCACACATCATGTTCATCACTTCATGGAATGGTGGGGCACCAATTCGGTTCAGATATTACCATTGATAGTGGAAGAAGGCAAAGTAGTCAAACTCAAATATTTCTACCCAAAAAAAAAGGGCAAAGTCAAACAAAACGCAACCACGCATGGTGACAAGCATATCGGCATAAGTTATTGGAGAAGGTGGACCACTGAACCGACCTCCGGTCTAGCACACTTTTTTCGCAGGCATTGCCTCTACTTGACTTGTAGGCCAAAGGGTTAAAGGATTAATTTAAGTTAAGACCACCACACAAAGCCAACAAGGTATTCCATTAGTTGTTGCAGATGAAGGTAAAGATTCGTAGAAACTAGAAACCCATAACGGTAACAGAGAGATGGGTGACCTGGGTTCCACCATTGGGGACTTCTCTCAAACACATAGATAGTTACATATAAATATTAGATGATAAATTGCTCCACTAGGCAAACCAATATTTGGTCGGTAGATACTAGCTAGGTCTGTAGAGTTTGTAGCAGAGATTTGTGGATGTGGGCGGCACTCATGTGGGAATACACTAATCATAAAAAGAAGCTTATTTTAGATCCAAACCACAAAGTAATAAGCGCCCCCCATCCAGTCCCACTATCTACATTCTACAACAACGACGGCCTGTGCTCTGTTTTGCTCCAACTTTAACTCAGAATTATCTCTTCCACTTCTCAAGAAAGAAGGGTAAGGAAGGCCTAAGGATTAGTTGTGGATTGAGTGGGACGGTGGAGATCGACATTTTATACTATTGAAGGGTATGGGCTCTCGTATGTTTTGTCTTGTGGAAGGACCCACAGTTCCACACTATGCCCATCTGTATTAAAATAGTGTTTGGAAGGTCACTATCAATCTGCAGAGAGTAGTGAACAGAATGTTCTTTGTGGTGCAGCGTAGACTACGTTCAGGCACATGAACTGTCACTTAAGAACAGGATGATCATTGTGCCAGGCACAATCTGGGCTGCGATATATACAATAAAGTTTGAAATCACTTTAAGCTAATAATATAAGGTAAAGAGGGGTCAGGAATAAGACGAGAGATAAGTTGGTTTTGTTGCTGCTTGTTATCATGGTCCCGTGAACTTGTTTCAAAACTGCCATGTCCGTGAATGGATTACCCACGGGTGCGGTGAAATGTGAGAGAGAGAGAATGAACGTGTCACGGGTTGGCAAACATGATATGCATCATCACTGAATATCGCCAAAGAAGAATGGGAACCTCGGCCCCCCACCACACTACATTCCACCAGAAATTTAACCAAAAAGAAATGTGACTCAATCACTCAGTCGTCCCATCCTTTCCTTCTGAGTGCGTTGTGTATTCTCTGTTCCCACCACTTCCCTTTTAACTACGGTTTTATTATACAGTATCCCCACCGATATCGATCACGCCTGCCGATTCCCGAAACATATTGCTGGTATCGGTCCGATACAAGATAAAAAATCCGTATTTTTAATATAACTAGAGTTCATTTCCTTTTAAAACGTGATTTTAAAGCAAGCTATGATCAGCGACATATCCATCTGAATCACATGCCTTGGTCCTGACCTTGCTAAGGATTAACTGATTATCAGCACCTCCTTACCAAAAAAAAAAAAAAAAACTGATTATCAACACCTATCTAATCCTCTTCTGAGCAAGGTTTGAGGTATGGGCATTGAATCGTCCGATATAGCTGATACTGTATAGTTTTGAAGGTGATCAATAATTCGATACCGATAAGTGGTCAACACCTATCAATGAAATGATCTGGACAAGGGGTAAAAGAGTCAAAAAAATCATTTTTAAAAGAAAACCAAAGTTAAACTTGTCTGATATGACCAATCTATGCCGATACCGTATCGATATAACATTGGTTTTGAGGTGATCGATACTCAATCTGATACCATGCACTAGAACCATGCTTGTGAGTGTAGTTTTTGTTTCCCTTTCCCTTTCCCCGTCCTTTTATAGAGATTTGATGAGGAATGTTTACCCCACCACACCCACATGTGGTTAAGACGGTTACGTGAAGCAAACTCACTTTCTCTTTTTGGGAAGGAGGGAATCGATCCTTGAGAGTGGGAAGGGGGAGGGCGGGGGTGTTATAATCATTTCAGACGGGCATTTATGTCTATCTGATGGTATTGAATGCTGACCATGCATATGCAAGATTATGCATAAAAACTTTTCCCTTTCTTCTTTTATTTTCTTTTTGTCCCTTAATTCTCCCCTCGGCTCCCATAGGATTCAATTGTTTTTAAATAATTTTAAAAAAGGAGAAAGAACGTTAACTGGTGTTGTGTCTGGGCGTAGATACACACCCACACACAGCACCGGTTAGCGTTCCTTTTTCTTTTTAAAAATAATTGTAATCAAATGTCATTTTTTTTGATGAATTTTGCTTTAGGCCAAATGTTCTCTAGGCCGGGGTGTAGGCTGCGCTCAAACACATGGGGATAGGCAAAATGACCACCCCGCCCCCTTGAATGACCAGCCCATGTGTCTGGGCACAGCCTACGCTGTGGCACAGAGAACATCTGCCCTTTGCTTTAATAGGCTATGTTTGGAAGCCAAGAAAAGAAAAAAAATAAAAATAAAAATGAAAAGACAAAAATCAATAAATCATGATCATTCAATGATTGATTTATGAGTTTATCTCACTCCTCAAATTCAATATTTTTTGAAAATTTTCTTTTCTTTTCTTTTCTTGTCTTCTAAACATAGCGTGTGATTTTCACTTGAAAACAAAAGAAATCCTTATGAAGTAACATGGTTGCTCTACTCAAAATGGTTAGTGATTAAGCCACTTTTAAAATTTATACATACTAATCTTTTAAGAGATAAAGTACCCCAAATATAAGACATTTTCAACAAGAGAAACAACTATAATCCAACAAATAGAAATTTTGTGAATTTTTATTTGTTCAAAAATTATGAGCTCTTGGTTCCTCCATGGTCCACGTAGAAGGCTTCATCTATGGCACATAACAATTCATAGTGGGTCCAGATTTTATGGACTTTACTCATAAATACCAATTTTAGCTCAACTGATATCTATCGAGTGGTAAAACAAAACCTCAAAAATTTTATGAACTTCAGAGTATGCAATAGTGATCATATGGGCCAATACATTGAAAAACATTTGAATGAATTAGGATAAGAAATTTGATATATAGTTATGGCCAAAGATTTCATACACAGTCATGCAAGCATGTACGGTCGTGTCCCCTCTCACAAAAAGTAGGAAAAGTCATTAACCCCCCAACCATATTTAATGCTTCGAAACTCCCACTCTCTCACATGCACGACTTACACAGCTATGTATGAAATCTTCCCCCTATAACTAATTAATCAAGATAATGACATATTTATCCAATGGTTGAAATAGTCATATCATCTATCAGTGTGGCCAAATGAGCATGGTCATTTGCCTGTGTGGAAAACCCTTCCACCACAGCCATGCAAAAGGGAAATTTTATAATCTTGACTGTTTAGCTTACTTAAACGCTTCAATGCAAAATTTATTTTACTTTAAAATTAAGGCTCTGTTTGGTTGCAAGGGGAATTAAAGAGAAGGGAAGGAAAAATTTTCAAACCTTAAAAAGAAACTTTTGTAATCATTACCCCATGTGATTGTATAAACTACTTAAATTTTTTACCATATCTAGTAAAGGTACAATTTACATATAATATTTATGTTATATTTTAAGCCAAAGGGAAATGGATTTAAAGTAAAGTGACATTTAATAACTAAATATGAAATGATTTGGTGTTAGATATATTGTCACATGGTGTCACATAGGGTAATGATTACAAAAATTTCTTTTTTAAGTATAAAAATTTCACTTCCTTTTCATTTAATTCCCCTTGCAACCAAACGGAGCCTAAAGGAATTTGATTGTAAAGTAACGTGATATTTAATAATCAAATCTGGTATATTTTGAAATTAATTATATATTTATACTATCATGTGAGATAATAACTACCAAAAATTACATTTTAGTAACCATTGGATTTCACTTCCCTTCTCTTGTTTCCCACATAACAAAACGAAACCTCCATGAAAACTTGATTAGAGAAAACTCTCCATTTCATTAAGATAAATCTCGGCCTATTGTACCCCATTTTCCAATTGATTCTTGTCAATTCCAAACGATTTGACTGATTTTGTTTTAAAAAGCTTCCTTAGAAAGGAAGGTTAATTAGTGCCGCAGCGCGCGATGTGTAATTGTGCTAGTTAATTCGTGCGTGACTGTATCTGAACGTAAGTACATGCCACGTTCCAACACCGGTTAGCATTCGTTCTCCCTCCTAATAATTATCAGACGACCCTTGCCCTTTTCTTGTCCTATGATTCGCATAGATTGTGCCAGACAAACTGGGGAAAGGCACTTAAAATCATTTTAGCACGTTAGCCATGGGTGAAGATGAAGGGAAAACCCACGCAAGGGTAAACTCGTCATAAAATTGATGTTTGTGTATCCTTTTTCCTTCCAAGTTCCAAACCTGTCTATAAATACACCTTTTTCTACTCAGAATGGGAGCAGAGAGCCCAGCTTCTTTCCGTCAAATGGAGATCTGTACGAGTCTCAGAAGAACTCAAGTACGTCCATGTCATCTTATCTTTTTATTTTCCTCCCCTCTGATTTTCCTCTTGAATCAAAATATGAACCTAAAGGGATTTTCTACATCTGCTCTGGTTTCTATGTGTGGATTTCTAGATTTTGTTGGGTTTTTTCCCCATTTTTCTTTCTCAATTCTTATTGATCTTTAACAGGTAATGAAGATACTCTTAGCGCTTGTAATGCTGGGATTAATGAGCTCGAGGGGAGCAGAATGTAGGAAAAGAAGGGTTTTGGATTCCTTCGATTACAGTGCCATAAGTTGCAGAGCACACAGTGCGTCATTGACGGATTTCGGAGGAGTCGGCGACGGAATAACGTCGAACACCAACGCCTTTCAATCGGCTATCAATAGTCTCAGCCAGTACTCTTCTGATGGTGGCTCTCAGCTGTTCGTTCCCGAAGGCAAATGGTTGACGGGAAGTTTCAATCTCACCAGTCACTTCACTCTCTATCTCCACAAAGACGCTGTCCTCCTCGCATCTCAGGTTCTATCCATTCCTTCTTCACTAACACTTCACTTCAGATTGATCTGACTTATCAGAGTTCCCAAAATCCCAACTTTTTTACTTTTTTCTTCTTTTTTTTTCTTGAAATTCTTCAACTTCAAGTTGAAATTCCTCCGCACGTTACGGCATTTTATATGAAAACGCGTAACGCCTGAACGCTTCTGCTAAACATTAATGTAAGCATAACAAATGGAAGAAGGTTATTGAGTCGTACATCTAACGCCATAGCTTTTGCAGTTAAAGCTTTTATGGGATTCTTCTTTTTTTATTTGGTTTTTCTCGAAAGAGAAGGATGGGCTCCTCAGGGGGAGAGAGAGAAGATTTAAGGAATCTCGTGATGATGTGGGACCCATGGCGTCTCCTTCACGAGACCCAATTAGCGGAGACTACGGAGTAGGTGGGGGGTGTTCTGTTCAAGTACTCTTTATATAAAGAGTCACAGTAACGAACTAACGATACGAGTACAAACATTCTATGGTCTTGATTTGAGGACTTCTCTCAAAATTGACCGTCCGATTAAATGAATCCTGATTAGTCAACACCTGTCTTTTTGTGCATTATATATATTGGTCCCTGATACAGATGATTCGAATCCAATGGTTCTGTCAATTTTTTAAATCTTAAATTGTAATCCTGAACTGGGTCAGGACGTGAGCGAATGGTCTGTGATCGATCCTTTGCCATCGTACGGTAGAGGAAGAGATGCTGCAGGTGGACGATATATCAGCCTCATCTTCGGAACAAACCTCACTGACGTCGTAATTACTGGTGAGATAAGCTTACCTTCTGCTATTTGGATCCTCTATGCCGAGTTGCCCGGCAGGATCGTGTTGCTTAGACACGGTGAAACATGTAATAACTGTCTTATTTTTGTTCGAACGCCTTACCCAAGTAGGAGTAAGACGGTCATTGCGTACCTTATCATGTCTAGGCAGTACGATCCTGCCGGGCAGTGGACAGTAGAGGATCTGAATCCTACTTTCTACGCACGCGTGTTTGTGTTAATGGTTGATTGATTGATTCTGTGCCGTTGGATTTCTCAGGTGACAACGGTACAATAGACGGTCAGGGTCAGATATGGTGGCAAAAATTCCACCAGAAGAAGCTGACGTACACTAGGCCCTACCTAATCGAGATCATGCACTCGGATCAGGTTCAGATATCCAATCTAACGCTCGTCAATTCTCCAGCCTGGAACGTCCATCCCGTTTACAGCAGGTCCTCTATTAATTGTTGGGTTATTTCTCTTCAATCTCAGATTTTAATTTACGGTTCATATACTTAGGGTTGAGTTATGTTCTAGTGCAGCAACGTTGTAGTGAAAGGAATTACGATCACCGCCCCCATCACCTCACCAAACACGGATGGAATCAATCCAGGTTTCTTTGGCATTCTAAATTTTCTCATTTATCTAATTAAGATTTGATTTTGACCATCATGATGGATGGACGGTGCAGATTCTTGCTCGAATGTGAGGATAGAAGACTGCTACATAATATCAGGAGATGACTGTGTAGCCGTAAAGAGCGGTTGGGATGAATACGGGATCGCCTACGGAATGCCAACCAAGGGACTCATCATCAGACGACTCACCTGCATCTCTCCATACAGTGCCGTCATAGCGTTGGGTAGCGAGATGTCAGGTGGAATCCAAGACGTCCGTGCAGAGGACATCGTAGCCATCAATTCGGAATCTGGAGTAAGGATCAAGACCGCAGTTGGAAGGGGAGGATACGTGAAGGACATATACGTAAAGGGTATGACGATGAAAACGATGAAGTGGGCCCTTTGGATGACCGGAAACTATGGGTCCCACCCAGACCCCCACTACGACCCAAAAGCACTTCCAGTGATACAAGGCATCAACTACCGTGACATTGTGGCCGATAACGTCACCATGGCCGCACGGCTAGAGGGAATCTCCGGCGATCCATTCACGGGGATCTGCATCTCGAACGTTACTATCAACAAGTCTCCAAAGCCCAAGAAGGTGCAGTGGGTTTGCACCGATGTGGATGGAGTTACGAGCGGTGTGGTTCCACAGCCTTGTGCTCCGCTGACAAAGGGAGATCAGTCGGCGGAAGGGATCAACTCCTGTGATTTTCCGACTGATACGCTTCCCGTCGACAATATGGAGTTTAAAACTTGCTCTTATAGTAGAAGCTACTTATTATGAATCAGAATTGAAAATTGAGAGTTGATACCTTTGCAATGTAATGTAAGTGTAATGGCGTAAAGACCTTTGTAATGTAATGTAATGTAATGTGATTGTAATGGCTTAAGTGATATACCATTATCTGTGAATTTGGGATAGAAGGGTTAATGGAAAATTTGGAGGAGAATCCCATTCTAATCCTTCAACCTTTTGCCATACAACAGACATCCATAAAGAAAAATCAAGGCTTTCTTTTTGGTTCTTCCTCTACTCAGGGTTTTAGGAATCGGTATAGGCGAATAGGTCCGTATTGTACTGATTTGCTCTTCATTTCATTTAAAATTCACGGAAAAGTTCTCTACTTAGTCGCATGGTCTCTATACAAGCGGTTGGGTCAATGGGTGAGCACGTCTAGATATCTACCTAGGAGACAGAGCCACCATCTCATGATGCCCGTAGGAAACACGACCAAGTAGAGATCTTTATGACTTTTTCCCTTTTATATCTATTGCAATTCACTTATACGAGATTGACCAAGAATTGATATTTGCTCTTGGCTGATCCGATATCAATTCCTTGAATCATGTCTCTACTAGCTGAGATTGCGAAACTATTAGGTCATACACATATACACATTCCAAAATTTTCTCATAAAAATTCCAATGGACAATGAATCAATGATATAGTTAACGGTGACAAGTTAGGAGTAGAATTAGGAATATTATCGGAATAAACCCATCCATTAGTTGATCCGATTCTGAATCTAAATTTTAAAATAGATTAATAAACAGGAGTACAAGACAGATCGATTCTGGGATGGGTCTCCCAACGGGTCTAGAACTGCAAAACCAGTCTGGAATCGAAACCATGAGAACCCATTTAAAACTTGTAATAAAATGTATTGGCATAAGGTTCCGTGCACGGTCCTGGCCCCGTCTCACAAGGTCAAAATGACAAAAAAAACCCTATCTATCTTTAACCCATCCCCCTCATGCCGTTGTGCATGAACCCTCCATATCTATAATATAAATTGTGTAAGGATATGTGGTGATTTAGATTTTAGAATTTTGAAATTATTAGTAAGACAAGGTGAAGAAAAAGTCACCCTCTATTTACGAATGGTTGAGATTCCCCTCCAATTGTTGTGCGATCCCGATTGACAGATTGATCATGGATGAAAGAAAATTTGATCCTTAATAATATGCTTTGTAATGAAAATTTATTTTGATAAAAGTCAAAAAGTTTTGTACACGATCACACACAAGGCTCCCGCGTTTAGTAGAGTCTGGGGAGGGTCAAATGACCAAGCATTCAACAAGTGAACACTTTAACCAACGCGCCAAACACGATCTTTCCTTCAATGCGATGTATCTGGGTCGTCAATGAATCATGACCGTTAGAAACGTAAGGCGAAAGTCAAAAGAAAACGTAGCAGTTTCTCGAAAAAAAACATAGAAAATATTTAACGATAAAGCAAAATCGTAGGAGAATAGAAAGAATTCTTCTCTTCACCAAACATTTACATGGAATCTTGGAAACCAAAGGCTGGCTTGTTACTTCAAAGTCCGCACCTAACGAAGAATATTTGATACGGTCACCACCATTTTTGAAAGCAAAGCCCAAGTTGTCCACCTCCATCTATTTTTTTTAATCTACCTTTCCTCTCAGTTTATTCGTGTGCTGCCATGCTATGGCTTAGAGATTTAGTGTGCGGTATTGGAATGGGTATTGATCATTTTTTAAATCTATATCATGTCTCTATACATGTCTTTTCTTATCATTTTTTCAAGACCATTTTAGCTAGGTTGGCCCCCTGACTCTTCAGTTTTTTCAATCTGAATTAAATCACTCATTTGTACTGTAGGTCTCGGTTAAAAACTGATCATATCACCTTAAACGACTTTCTTATCACTTTTCATATATAAAAGGTACTCTCAAATCAGCTCTAATATGATTATTCCTTATTTATATACAATTTTACTCTCAAAGATAGTAACTTTGAATTACATTTTGACCATCTAACTCTATGTATGTACCGTATTTGATTACCAACAGTTACCTAGTGTAATTGGTGAGCTGTGGTGCGCTTCATGCCTATGCTCACCAGGAGGTCTCGAGTTTGAGTCTACTGGCTGATACATTCGCCCTCCCTATCCCCCCCGTAAAAAGTTTTAAAAAAGGACCGTATTTGATTCCGTTGCTACTAGTGAGTCCTTTGTTGAAGTTTAGATGCCCACCTCACAATCAGACATATTCGACCATTTTTCGTCAACAAAGAGAAAGAAGAAATTCCACCCAGATGAAGGCTATGATCGTAATGCACTTCCTGTTATTAAAGGGGCAGAGAATGTTTCATTTCTCAGTCAACTTAACCGACTATTTCAAGTAACTGTCCACTCAATTCAATGCCTCGAATGTTTCATTTCTCAGCCAACTTAACCGACTATTTCGAGTAACTGTCCATCAATTCAATGCCTATTAATGCCATTTACTTGCCCAACGGTTACACAGTTCAATGCCCACCAATTCTTATAAACAACAATCGTTTTCTTTTCGTTTCATGCAATTACATATTATCCTTATATTTCAGTGGTTATAGATTTTAAAACTCTTCAAATGCATATTAATTATGTTCATCAAAAGGCTATTGATAATGCTCTACTCTCCAATAGTGGCTAGCGGTTACAACTCAACTTTTTTTGTAACTCCGCATGACAATGAAAAGTCTACATTGGAAGTCTCTCCATCCTCTGACCCCTTAACCTTAGAATCGATTTGAAACCAATCCGATTACCAATAATCGGACAAATTTACACTCTTAGATTTTTTATTTTTTTTTTGTAAGATTTAAACCTTAGATAAAGGCCAATTATTCTAGGATTGCAATGCCATATGGTAAAAAACAATCTGGTAAACCCATCAATCTAACCATACCATAAATAATTTAATTTTTATATTTTTTCCTAAAATTGATTAAGGGAAGATCTTTCATAATCTATCCTTCCAGATCAGGAAAGACATCTTCAATTTCTCATATAAAACCCTACCAAACAAAATCCGGACAAATAAAAGGAAAAAAAAAAAGAAAAAAGAATATAAATAGAAAACTTAATATATTTGTTTAACAAAATTATCCATCCACTAATACTATTAAAATCAACTAATAAGAAAAGGATTAATGTAATGGTGTGATAAGAGGAGGACATGAAGCCACGTGTCTCTAAGACTCTAACGGCGTTTATTGTGGCCGTTAATTCTGTTTTTGGTTGTTGATATGTGGATGGTACATATATATAGAAAATATGAAGAAGAAGATTTGAGTATCACAAACTTTTCACAGAAAGACAAAATTTTCATATATAACTGAAGAGATTTTCAATAAGTATAATCTACTTGGGATTTTAATCTTTAATGCTCTCGAGAGATTTTAATGGGTTTCCTTGTAACCTCTGATTTCTCTATAAATAACATCTAGTCAAGTCAACTCTGCAACCCTCTAATTTTCTTTTGCAGAGATTTGACAATGGCTTCGTCCAGAAATCCCCCAATAACACAAGTAACTGTTCTTCTTCTTCTATTGTTATCACCCTCCTCCTGTTCCTTATTTTTTTTCATTTTCTCTGTGTTTGTTTCTTGTTATTACAGATTTCTGTTATGTTTATATGTTTTGTTCTTCCACCCCTTCTGGGTAATGTCTGGTTGGTTTCTGCCTTTCTGCCTCGAACATCCAATCTCTTCTCCCAAATGGATTTCGAAAATTCACCAAGGACCGATCGACTATTATATTATTCTACAATTATTTTTCTTTTTCAGTTTTTTACTTTTCTTCCCTTCACTCTGTTCATGGGCTTTGCATGTTTGTTTCTGAATTAATCCCAGATCCCAAAACTTTTGATGCCATTTTCAGATAACCTTTTTTTTTTTAACTTTCACCTCCACCAGTTCCTTTTATTTGTTTAATTTCTGATTGGTTTTCTTCCTTTTGTGCCTCCGAAACTAAAAATTCACAGATAATTGAGACAGTTGCAGTGATAGTATTGCTTGGATTGGTAGGCTTCAGAGGAGCCAATTGTGTCCCCACAAGCAATGGTTTGGAAAGGGATTCCGGTTTCAGCTATGAAGCAATAAATTGCAGAAAACACAGCGCATCGCTGACGGATTTTGGAGGTGTGGGAGATGGAAAGACATCCAACACCATCGTCTTCCGCAAGGCTATCGAACATCTCAGCCAATTTAAATCCGACGATGGTTCCCAATTGATCGTTCCTCCTGGAAAATGGCTCACTGGGAGTTTCAACCTTACCAGCAATTTCACTCTGTTTCTCCATAAAGATGCCATTATCCTCGCTTCCCAGGTCTCTGTTTAATCTTATTTGGTTCTTCACCTTCTGTTCTCTGGTTCTGGTCTTGATTAGTTTAGCTTGATATGAACTTGTTAGGATGAAGAAGAGTACCCACTTATCCCTCCTTTGCCTTCCTATGGGAGAGGAAGAGATGCAGCTGGTCCAAGATATGCAGCTCTCATTTATGGCACAAACTTAACTGATGTTGTCATTACAGGTATTTATCTCTGTTCATCACAACCAAACCATAATAAATTGATTCTCTGTTTCTGGGTTTTTTTTCTCATTGATTGACTGTGATGGGTTTTTGGAATTCAGGTAATAACGGCACGATCGATGGCCAAGGTGCCTATTGGTGGGATAAATTTCACAAGAATGAGACAAATTATACTCGACCTTACCTGATTGAAATCATGTACTCTAACCAAGTCCAGATTTCCAATCTGACTCTATTCAACTCTCCAAATTGGAATGTTCATCCTGTTTATAGCAGGTTCGATCCTTTTATTTCTTTAACTGTATCTCATTCTTCATCTTCCCCATTAAGAAGATCTCTGACTTGTGATCAAAACTGTGTGATTAATTGCAGTAATGTGTTAGTGTTACGCATTACCATCCTCGCACCAATTGATTCACCTAACACTGATGGGATCAACCCAGGTTTGTCTGAACTATGGGGTAATTCAATTCTTGATTCATTTTAGTAACTGGGTTGACACTGAATTGATCTTTTCCTGGTTCTCCTGTTTCATGCAGATTCATGTACAAATGTTAGAATTGAAGACAGTTATGTAGTTTCAGGGGATGACTGCATTGCAGTGAAGAGTGGTTGGGATCAATATGGGATAGCTTTTGGGATGCCCACAAAGCATGTCATCATCAGAAGGTTCACCTGCATTTCTCCGGACAGTGCCGTCATCGCTCTTGGTAGCGAGATGTCCGGCGGTATCGAGGACGTCAGGGTCGAGGACGTTATTGCCATTAACTCAGAGGCTGCAGTGAGGATCAAAACAGCTCCTGGGAGAGGTGGATATGTGAAAGACATATTTGCAAGAAGGTTTAAAATGGATACCATGAAGTATGTCTTCTGGATGACAGGAGCTTATGGTTCTCACCCAGATGAAGGCTATGATCCTAATGCACTTCCTGTTATTAAAGATATTAGTTACAGTGACATGGTTGCCCAGAATGTCACCATGAGTGCAAATTTAGCTGGTATTGAGAATGATACTTTTACTGGAATTTGCATCTCCAATGTCTCTATTGAGCTCTCCCCAAAACCAAAGAAAGTGCAGTGGAACTGCACTGATATCGCTGGAATAACCAGTGTTGTGAACCCTCCACCTTGTTCTTTGTTGCCAGATAATGGCAGTAGCTCTTGCCCTTTTCCAACTGACAAGCTACCAATCGATGATATCCAATTCCAAACTTGTCCTTGCTGAGGCAACAATTGTTATTGTGTAATTTTCTGTTTTCTAAGTTAATTTTCCTGCTAATGAAGCTAACTTTTCGAAGGTATTTTTGGTCCTTACAAGGACCTGAAAAAGTTAGAAAACAATAAAAAAGCTGCATATTTTTGCAATTCTATTGAAATTTGTGTTGGGAGTGTTGATTCAAATCAAATCCACCCACAATGTTGCTTCCTTATAGTCTTAGTATTCAAATGTTAATATTTCCTTCAATTATAAGTTGTACTGACATTCAATCATGAATTGTAGGCATCGATTTTCCAATTTTGGTTTTTCCAAAATCCAGAGATTTTCCATGGAAAACAATTGAGGAAAAGTAAATGGAATCATTTTTGCTCAGACAACCACCTTTTCTGGTGTTTGCCAGTTGAAATCTGCACAAATTCGCTCCTGAAGCCAACTAAATATATCAGTCTTTGGAACAATTGAAGAAAGGGGCCTGGAATTATTTTTGCTCAGACAACCCATCTTTTCTGGTGTTTTCCATTTGAAATCTTCACATTTTCGGTCAACAACAGACCAAACCTGGGCTTTGTTCTTGAAGCCAATTATATATATCTTCTATGGAGCAATTGATGAAAGGGACCTGGAATCATTTTTGCTCAGACAACCCACCTTTTCCGGTGTTTTTCATTTGTAATTGTTGGAATATATACTCCAGAATACCCCCACGGTATTCTGGTCTTTTTGGGGGTAGTTTTATTTTTCTTCTCTTATTAAATTTGTCGGCTATGTGAGTTTTAGTCCTACATCGTCTAGTTTAATCTCTTTGTAATTTTTCCTCTATTATAAATAGAGGGGCTTACCTATCACGCAAGCATTCAAGCATTACAACTTCCATCTTCTCTTCTCTCTAAATTACTGGTTATATGTCCTAGGTTTTCTACATGGTATCAGAGCAGTAACTAAGTACCAAATTCTCTCTGTAATTGCTGTTTTGAGAGTCGTTTTTTATTTTTGAGTTGAAGAAGAAACCCTAGTGCATAGAAGAAGAAGAATTAGAGTTTTGTATTGTTTCGATGACGATTGTGTATGAATATCATACCCGCTACTGCTGATCAATTTCTGGACTTATTCTACTGCTGAGACACCCCTGCTGCAACTATTTGATTTCTGGGATTCACTCCTTTGCTGGTTTTATTTTATCTTTGCTGCAACTATTTGATCGAAAACGAAGATATGCAGTTCCACCATATTGATGATTTTATTACTGTGTTCGTACATGGAACCGTCTTGGCTGCTATTTTAGTTACCGTTTCATGGCTTTTCCCTGGAATTTCATGGATCATGGTGTCGAATGCTGTATCCTCCGCTTCGTCCTTCCACTTTGCCGCTGCCTTCTCTCTGGTTTCTGCCTCAACAATTCCTTTCTCGACTGCCACTGTTTGCACCTTTGGTTGCGTCTTGAGGAAGGAGCTGATGGAATCATCTTGTTACCCTCGTCAATTCTCAACTCCTTACTGCTAAGAATCGTGGATCGTGGTTGAAGTCTTGAAGACGATGGTATTTCCACGATTTTATGCTTTATTTTATTTCCTGATTTCCATATATGCCCCTGCCTTTATGTCTAATTCAATCAATATCCTCATGAATTCCAATGTTGCGGGACAGAATTTTATCCTTTTTTAAATCCTACTTCCCAGGTTTGCCCCTACAGTTTACTATTACCCAATCTTCCCAATTTAATTACAAGTTTACTCTTGGCCTTGCGTTTGCTTTACTTGGATTTCATCTAAATTACACCCTCTAATTTCCTTTTTAAAATGGGCCGGGCCACCCTCTTGTTGGCTTTTTCAAATGGGTCTTTTCTTGTTTTTGGTTGGGCCTGTATTTCAAAACAGCCCATTTTGGGCATCTCTTTCTCTAAAATCTATCCGGGCTCATCCTCTTTACTCAAGCTCTTGTTGGGCTTTTATATCGGTTGGGTGTTTATTTGGATTCTGGCCCATTTATTTTACTCATTGCATCCCATTGCTTTTTGTTTACCAAAAAGTCTTTGCAAAATTCTGATTATTTACGGAACTGCCATTATTTTTTCATACATTACCCTATTTGACTACCCAATTGACCCTTAAAATTTTGGTTTATTATTAGTTTGTCCTTTGGCTTGGATTGTATTTAAAAGTGGATTTTCACCAAATTACAGCCATGGAATTTTTTTTCCAACACATTTCTCTTTCAATAATTCTAATTCCCTTCATATCCCATACCTTTGGTATTTACCCATAACACCTTTGAAAACTTTTGGTAAATTATAATTTTGCCATTCCTTCCTTTTTACATACCCATAGCACCTTTGGAACATTCTGGAATATTATGTTTTTGCCCTATCTCTTACATCATCTCTATTATATCCACGTGTATTACACATGAGGGGGGGATTATGTACAATACACCTGCAGACATTGAAGAACGCAAAACTTGCAGGAACATTGGTGCAAAATATAGAAGATCAGTTTTCTCCACTATTGCCATTGGGTATCCTTCGTTATTGGGTTGAGTTTGCTGTAAGGGGAAGATTAAAGTATTGAAGAGTATTGAAGATATTTGGTTGTTGCCTATTCGAGGACTTTCAGTTGGATTAATACAGTTTTTTTCCGTTGCCTGATTCAGTTTGTTTTCGTTGTTTGCTGCTCTAATTATTTCCCTTCAAGATTCTATGTCACTATGACAATCTGAGATTCATCCCTGGATAGCTATTGAAGATCGTTGAAAACTGCCTTTTTAGGAAGACATTTCAGTCCCGGTTTGCTGATCATGTCTGTCCAAGTTTTGAAGATCTATTTTTTCAAGTTCTTGAAGGTTTATTTGGGAGCTGCATTCATATGTCAAGCTGGATTCTGCTACAACTTAGTTTCTTCTCATTTTGTTCAAGTTGGGCACTAGTACCTTGTATGCCTCAATTTGAGGGGGAGTGTTAGCATTATTAAGAGTTCTTTTTTCTTTAGTTCAAACTGGATCTTCTTTATTTACTTATTTGTATAATCCAGCTTGAGGGGGAGTGTTGGAATATGTACTCCAGAATACCGTGGGGGTATTTTGATCTTTTTGGGGGTAGTTTTATTCTTTTTATCTTATTAAGTTTGTCGGTTATGTGGGTTTTAGTCCGACATCGCTTAGTTTTAGTCTTTGTGTAATTTTTCCTCTATTATAAGTAGAGGGGCTTACCTATCACTCAAGCATTCAAGCATTACAACTTCCATCTTCTCTTCTCTCTTTTATCCTCTCTAAAGTTACTGGTTATAAGTCCTAGGTTTTCTACAGTAATCTTCACATTTTCGTTCAACAAGAAACCCAACGTGGGCTTTGTTCTTGAATCCAATTATATATATCTGCTATACCTTAAATAAATGCCCAGCAATATCAAGGCTTCAACAAGCACCACACACACACAAGATCCCATGTAAAGTTTTCCTTGATCCTTACTGTTGAAGTTCCCCATACTGTATAACTATAGGAATGCACCTGCATAACATCATAAAAGCCCAATCCAGGACAAACAAAAAGCAAGGAAATATAAGATTGGTAGAATATATTACAATAATTCTTCAGGGTGATAAAATGGGCAAACCCAATGCATGAAAATTCAGCCTTGCCCCTGCTTCGCGGAAAAGCTGTTTCCTAACTCAAAGCTGCGACCACCAGGTTGCCATAGAGCAACCTTCCCGTTGCGCTGAGACTCACCCTCTAATTCTTCAAAGTGATGAGCCTTAAATTTACATAATCTCTTCACCAGAAATCTTAGGGGTAAACTTTCCCAAAGGTTTTTCTGTTTCAAGAGAAAATTTTAAACAGTTAGTTATAAAAATTATCTTGTTTCCTTTATTATTTTTTCTTTTTTGGAGTTTTTTTTATTGTGCATACATGACAAGGTACAATTAAATTGGTAGTTGTTTTTCAAGTTCTTTTGCATTTGAAGAAAATAATTTATTTTTTCCTACATATTTTTCTTTTGCTTATAACAAAATTGCTATAAACTATTTTCTATTGAAATGACAGAGGCTATATATATATGTATGTATGTAGATAACTGTCAGGTACTTGCTTAACAAATAGCCAGTGCACACTACATATAAAATTCAAGGGAGGAACTTGTTACAACAGCAAATCATAAAAAGCTCCGAGTTCCGAAAACCAACAAAGGCCTCCCAAAAAAAGAGAAAGGATATGATCCATAAAATACATCAAAGCAATTCTTCAGATCCACACATTATTAGAAAGTGAGAGATAAAGACTAAGGAGCCTCAAAAGACAACTCAGTTTTATCCCAATTAAATGGGGTTCGAGACATGAATCTTGGTTCTTCAATCAGTTCTATTCAAAGTCATACTTGAGACAAGGTCTCATCTATACATGTTTTTTTTCCCCACTTTTTCAAGGCCATTTTAGGTCTGCCCCTGACTCTTCAGTTTTTTCAATCTAAATTAAGTCACTCATTTGTATTGTATTCGAAGGCCTCCGTTAAAAACTGATCATACCACCTTAAATGACTTTCTCATAACTTTTCATGTATAAAAGCTACTCTCAAATCAGTTCTAATATGATCATTCCTTACTTTATGTATAATTTTACTCTCAAAGATAGTAACTTTGAATTACATTTTGACCATTTAACTCTATGTATGTACCGTATTTGATTACCAGCAGTTGCCTAGTGTAGTTGGTGAGTTGTGGTGCGCTTCATGCCCATGCTCACCACGAGGTCTCGAATTCGAGTCTCCTGACTGGTACCTTCCCCTTTCCCTATCCCCCCCCCTTAAAAAGTTTAAAAAAAAAATGTACCATATTTGATTCGGTATCAGTCAAATATTGGTATCGATGTTGGCTAATAACTGGTTGATCTAATACCAATTCCTAAAACCCTACTATGGCTTCACAGCTTCTTGAACGAGAAGAAGTCTATGATATCTCAGAAAATGCTGAATTTCTTTGCTACTAGTGAGCCCTTTGTTGAAGTTTAGATGCCCACCCCACAATCAGACATATTCGACCATTTTTCGTTGGCAAAGAGAAAAAAGGAATTCCATGGGTGAACCTCAACCGATTGGAGAGAGTTGGCAAATTAGGGGCAGAGAATGTTTCATTTCTCAGTCAACTTAATCGACTATTTCAAGTAACTATCCATCAAATCAATGCCTATTAATGCCATTTACTTGCCCAACGGTTACACAGTTCAACGCCCACCAATTGTTATAAACGACAATTGTTTTCTTTTCCTCATTGCATGCAACCCAACTTAGAAATGGAGGAGTTTAGTTTCATGCAATTACATATTCTCCTTATATTTCGTCAGTTACAGATTTCAAAACTCTTCAAATGTATATTAATGATGTTCATCAAGAGGCTATTGATAATGCTCATCACTCTCCAATAGTGGCTAGCGGTTACAACTCAACTCTTTTTGTAACGCCGCATGAAAATGAAAAGTCTACGTTGGAAGTGCAACTACATGTTATTGTTTCCTTTCTCTAGGAAAGTCTTGCCTACATCATTGGATCTTCGACCCTCAACTCTCCCCATCCTCTAACCCCTTAACCTCATAATCGATTAGAAACCAATCCAATTACCAATAATCAGACCAATTTATCATTGGATTTCAATGCCATATGGTAAAAAAATAATCTGGTAAACCCATCAATCCAACCTTACCATAAATAATTTAATTTTTATATTTTTTCCTAAGGCAAATTTCACGGACACCCCCTGTAAGTATTAAATATGTCACGGACTTATCAAACTTTGGAAAAATATCAGAGACTACCCTTACTTTGTGTTTTTATTTCAGCTTAGTCCACTCCGTTAGGTCTGTGCAGTTAAGTTGCTGTTAATTTTTTTATAATGGCGAAACTACCCTTACCACAGTGAACTCCCTATAATACCCTTAACGATGAATTAATGATGTTAGCAAGTTAGTTTTTTATAAAAGACAATTTTGCCCTTGTTTTTATTCAATATCTTTTTTTTATTCCTTTTTTCTTTCCTTCTTCTCCTTCTGCTGTTTCTTCCGCCGCCACCACCACCACCCCCCCTCCAGCTCTCCTTCTCTTGCTCCCCTGCAACCCTGCCACCACCCTCTCCAGTCTCCCCTGCCCGACCATGCTCTCAGCAATCCAACCCCATAAAAATCCTAACTCTACAAATTAAATGAGGGGACCCAATTGGCCTCTCAACATACCACTCATCTTCTAGCAAAATCAAAAACCCTAACCCTATAAATTAAATGCTGAATCAGTGAAGAACACCAAGCGCCCAGGAGCTTACCTGAATCGGAAGAGGAGTCAACTATTTCTACAATCCCACATGCTTCAAGCTTCCTCTTGGCCATGTGTAGCTTCATAGGCCTAGAAATCTAAGAGAAAATGACGGTTTTGGATGGTGAAATGGTGGTTTTAGTTGGCGGAAGGTAGAAAATGGGTTTGCGGTTGATGTGGCATGGCTAGGTCATCGGGAAGGAAAGAAATGGGAATGAAGAGGGTAGAGAGAGATGCTTGTACAGGTTTTGTGTGATGGAGAGAAAAAATAGAAAAAAAACACTAAGGAGGATCGGCTCTTGGATTTCCCCTAGCTCAGGGAAATCTATCCCTGTTTCAGACTTTTTTTCTCCTTGCCGCTGGTAATGGTCGTCGGAGTCGGAGCAGGTGATGGCCGCCGGAGCCGAAGAGGGAAGAAGATGAAATGACAATTTTTTTTTATTTAAATAACTAAGGGGTAAAATAGATATTTCACCTTTGGGTACTAACTGTGCTTAACGTCAAGGGGATGGTTGCCATTTTGACCAAGTTTGGTAAATCCGTGACATATTGAATACTTGTAGGGGTGTCCGTAAAGTTTGCTCTTTTTCCTAAAAATGATTAAAGGAAGATCTTTCATAATCTACCCTTCCATATCAGGAAAGACATTCTTCAATTTCTCATGTAAAACCCTACCAAACAAAGTCCGGCAGGACAAATAAAAGGAAAAAAAAAAAAGACGAATATAAATAGAAAACTTAATATATTTGTTTAACAAAATCATCCGTCCACTAATACTATTAGAATCAACTAATAAGAAAATGATTAACGTAATGGTGTGATTAGAGGATGACATGAAGCCACGTGTCTCTAAGACTAACGGCGTTTATTGTGGCCGTTAATTCTGTTTTCGGTTGTTGATATGTAGATGGTACATATATATAGAAAATATGAAGAAGAAGATTTGAGTATCAGAAACTTTTCACAGAAAGGCAAAATTTTCATATATAACTGAAAAGATTTTCATATATAACTGAAAAGATTTTCATAAGTTTAATCCACATGGGATTTAAATCTTTAATGCTTTCGAGAGATTTTAATGGGTTTCCTTGTAACCTCTCTGATTTCTCTATAAATAACATCTAGTCAAGTCAACTCTGCAATCCTCTAATTTTCTTTTGCAGAGATTTGACAATGGCTTCGTCCAGAAATCTCCCAATAACACAAGTAACTGTTCTTCTTCTACTATTGTTATCACCCTCCTCATCTTCCTTATTTTTTCTTCATTTTCTGTGTGTTTGTTTCTTGTTTTTACAGATTTCTGTTATGTTTATATGTTTTGTTCTTCCACCCCTTCTGAGTAATGTCTGGTTGTTTTCTGCCTCGAACATCCAATCTCTTCTCCCAAATGGATTTCGAAAATTCACCAAGGACCGATCGACTATTATATTATTCTACAATTATTTTTCTTTTTCAGTTTTTTACTTTTCTTCCCTTCACTCTGTTCATGGGCTTTGCATGTTTGTTTCTGAATTAATCCCAGATCCCAAAACTTTTGATGCCATTTTCAGATAACCTTTTTTTTTTTAACTTTCACCTCCACCAGTTCCTTTTATTTGTTTAATTTCTAATTGGTTTTCTTCCATTTGTGCCTCCGAAACTAAAAATTAACAGATAATTGAGACAGTTGCAGTGATAGTATTGCTTGGATTGGTAGGCTTCAGAGGAGCCAATTGTGTCCCCACAAGCAATGGTTTGGAAAGGGATTCCGGTTTCAGCTATGAAGCAATAAATTGCAGAAAACACAGCGCATCGCTGACGGATTTTGGAGGTGTGGGAGATGGAAAGACATCCAACACCATCGTCTTCCGCAAGGCTATCGAACATCTCAGCCAATTTAAATCTGACGGTGGTTCCCAATTGATCGTTCCTCCTGGAAAATGGGTCACTGGGAGTTTCAACCTTACCAGCAATTTCACTCTGTTTCTCCACAAAGATGCCATTATCCTCGCTTCCCAGGTCTCTGTTTAATCTTATTTGGTTCTTCACCTTCTGTTCTCTGGTTCTGTTTTTGATTAGTTTAGCTTGATATGAACTTGTTAGGATGAAGAAGAGTACCCACTTATCCCTCCTTTGCCTTCCTATGGGAGAGGAAGAGATGCAGCTGGTCCAAGATATGCAGCTCTCATTTATGGCACAAACTTAACTGATGTTGTCATTACAGGTATTTATCTCTGTTCATCACAACCAAACCATAATAAATTGATTCTCTGTTTCTGGGTTTTCTCTCTCATTGATTGAGTGTAATGGGTTCTTGGATTTCAGGTAATAACGGCACGATCGATGGCCAAGGTGCCTATTGGTGGGATAAATTTCACAAGAACGAGACGAATTATACTCGACCTTACCTGATTGAGATCATGTACTCTAACCAAGTCCAGATTTCCAATCTGACTCTATTCAACTCTCCAAGTTGGAATGTTCATCCTGTTTATAGCAGGTTCGATCCTTTTAATTCTTAAACTGTATCTTACTCTTTATCTTCCCCATTAAGAAGACCTCTGATTTGTGATCAAAACTGTGTGACTAATTGCAGTAATGTGTTAGTGTTACGCATTACCATCCTCGCACCAATTGATTCACCAAACACTGATGGGATCAACCCAGGTTTGTCTGAGAGCTATGAACTATGGGGGAATTCAATTCTTGATTCATTTTAGTAACTGGGTTGACACTGAATTGATCTTTTCCTGGTTCTCCTGTTTCATGCAGATTCATGTACAAATGTTAGAATTGAAGACAGTTATGTAGTTTCAGGGGATGACTGCATTGCAGTGAAGAGTGGTTGGGACCAATATGGGATAGCTTTTGGGATGCCCACAAAGCATGTCATCATCAGAAGGTTCACCTGCATTTCCCCAGACAGTGCCGTCATCGCTCTTGGGAGTGAGATGTCCGGTGGTATCGAGGACGTCAGGGTCGAGGACGTTATTGCCATTAACTCAGAGGCTGCAGTAAGGATCAAAACATCTCCTGGGAGAGGTGGATATGTGAAAGACATATTTGCAAGAAGGTTTAAAATGGATACCATGAAGTATGTCTTCTGGATGACAGGAGCTTATGGTTCTCACCCAGATGAAGGCTATGATCCTAATGCACTTCCTGTTATTAAAGATATTAGTTACAGTGACATGGTTGCCCAGAATGTCACCATGAGTGCAAATTTAGCTGGTATTGAGAATGATACTTTTACTGGAATTTGCATCTCCAATGTCTCTATTGAACTCTCCCCAAAACCCAAGAAAGTGCAGTGGAACTGCACTGATATCGCTGGAATAACCAGTGTTGTGAGCCCTCCACCTTGTTCTTTGTTGCCAGATAATGGCAGTGGCTCTTGCCCTTTCCCAACTGACAAGCTACCAATCGATGATATCCAATTCCAAACTTGTCCTTGCTGAGGCAACAATTGATATTGTAGTATTTTCTGTTTTCTAAGCTAATTTTCCTGCTACTGAAGCTACCTTTTCGAAGGCATTGTTGGTCCTTATAAGGACCCGAAAAAGTTGGAAAACAATAAGAAATAGCATATTTTTGCAATTCTATTGAGATTTTTGTGTTGGGAGTGTTGATTCAAAACCAAATCCACCCACAATGTTGCTTCCTTATAGTCTTAGTATTCAAATGTTAATATTTCCTTCAATTATAAGTTGTACTGACATTCAATCATGAATTGTAGGCATCGATTTTCCAATTTTGGTTTTTCCAAAATCCAGAGATTTTCCATGGAAAACAATTGAGGAAAAGGACATGGAATCATTTTTGCTCAGACAACCTCCTTTTCTGGTGTTTGCAATTTGAAATCTGCACAAATTCGCTCACCAAAAACCAAACGTGGGCTTTGTTCTTGAAGCCAACTAAATATATCTTCTATGGAACAATTGAAGAAAGGGGTCTGGAATTATTTTGGCTCAGACAATCCATCTTTTCTGGTGTTTTCCATTTGAAATCTTCACATTTTCGTTCAACAACAAACCAAACTTGGGATTTGTTTCTTCAAGCCAATTATATATATCTTCTATGGAGTAATTGAAGAAAGGGACCTGGAATCATTTTTGCTAACCCACTTCTTGAAGCCAATTATATATATACCTTCTATGGAGCAATTGAAGAAAGGAACCTGGAATCATTTTTGCTCAGACAACCCTCCTTTTCTGGTGTTTTTTATTTGTGTAATCTTCACATTTTCGTTCAACAAGAAACCAAACGTGGGCTTTGTTCTTGAATCCAATTATATATATCTGGTATACCTTAAATAAATGCCCAGCAATATCAAGGCTTCAACAAGCACACCACACACACACAAGATCCCATGTAAAGTTTTCCTTGATCCTTACTGTTGAAGTTCCCCCTACTGTATAACTGTAGGAATGAACCTTCATCACATCATAAAAGCCCAATCCAAGACAAACAAAAAGCAAGGAGATAATAAGATTAATAGAATATATTACAATAATTCTTCAGGGTGATAAAATGGGCGTACCCAATGCATGAAACTTCAGCCTTACCCCTGCTTCGCGGAAAAAACTGTTTCCTGACTCGAAACTGCAACCACCAGATTGCAATAAAGCAACCTTCCCATTGCGCTGAGACTCACCCTCCAATTCTTCAAAGTGATGAGCCTTAAATTTATATAATCTTTTCACCAGAAATCTTAGGGGTAAACTTTCCCAAAGGTTTTTCTGTTTCAAGAGAAAATTTCAAACAATTAGTTATAAAAATTGTTTGTTTCCTTTTTCCTTTTTTCCTTTTTGGAGTTTTTTTTATTGTACGTACATGACAAGGAAGCTCTCCATGAGTTGTAATTGTATGTTTGACTGAGATACAATTAAATTGGAAGTTTTTTTTCAAGTTCTATTGCATTTCAAGAAAATAATTTATTTTTTCCTACACATTTTTCTTTTGCTTATAACAAAATTGCTATAAACTATTTACCATTGAAATGACAGAGGCTATATATATATATAGATAACTGTCAGGTACTTGCTTAACTGGTAACCAGAACACTACATATAAAATTCAAGGGAGGATCTTGTTACAGCAGCAGATCATAAAAAGCTCCGAGTTCCGGAAACCAGCAAAGGCCTCCCAAAAAAAGAAAAAGGATATGATCCATAACATACATCAACGCAATTCTTCAGATCCGCGCATTATTAGAAAGTGAGAGATAAGAACTAATGAGCTTTAACAGACTATATACATAATCTTTTCCTAAGAAGTCTGAAGTTCACAGCTTGCAACAGTTTAGAGCTCAAGAAGGCCCATCACCAACATGTATGTAAGGTGTGATAATCTGACAAACCCTGATCCTGCGAAAAGGTTTGCTCCAACTTCCTGCTGTGAGTTGTATATTACAGGCTTCAATAGATGTTGAATGTGCTACAATGACATCTTGTTTAGTGACTTCAAGCATCTCTAGTGCAGTTTCTATCTTTCCCTAAGGATTATTGATGGGCAGATTCAGATATAGAGTTTCAGGAATCTGGTTTTCCAAGATCTTTTTTATTGTACAAATACCATTAACTATTCCCTAATTAATTGGGTCAGGATTGAACTTCAGAGACTCCCTCCAGATGAGCTCCTTGATATTTTCCTCAGTGTATGATGGTTGCTCAAAATCAACACTGAAAGGCCTAGGACAGACTGGCTCATTATTTGTATCATGAAAAGACGACAGGTATGGGTGGCGCAATGCCTCGTCAACTGCATACAACCAATATGAAGAAAGAAGAACAATTAACAGAAATGAACTCCAATAAAAGCTAGTTTTCATAGATGTACTCAAAAATAACCCCGGCCTATCATACCTGCAATGCGTTTGTTTGGATCGAACACCAGCATTTTCTCTAGTAAATCAACAGCCTCAGGAGACATATTGGTGAATCTAGCAGAGAACTGTTGTTTCGGGTACTGTGGAAGCTGCCTAACATATCTCCTGGCATTGTCACTTCGGAGGAACCCAAGGCTGGAGTCATCAGGTGAACCTAGTAGCTTTTTAAAATAGAAGAAAATGCAAAGCTCATTACTGAGAAAGTAAACAGAAGCTTTGCTTTTAGCTCACTTTACTCTCTAGAAAATAGAGGTAGTAGTCAGTAAGAAAAAGGAATCTCAAAGAAAATCATGTTAATTAATATTGAGCAATGGTTTCCTGCATGGCCCACCTAGGAAGGGCTTTACCTGCAACGTGGAAGCTCGGATAGGGACAAATTTTGGGGAGAGGTATACCCCAAGTTCCCCTGCTCACATGTTAAATTTCAGCTCAAACAAAGTTGCCCATATAGCAAAACAAAGCTTTAAAAATCAAGGACTACCAAAAGGGTGTGTGCCAAAAAGGGGAATGCAATACATGTGATGGTATTGATTGAATAAGGCTCTAAAACTTGACATGTGGCTAATCCGACCTGTGGATAGAGAGAACATGGTCTGGATTAGCCACATGTCAAGTTTTAGAGCCTGGTTCAATCAATTACCCCCTCCCCCTCAAAAAAAAAAAAAAAAACCTCTCTTTTACTTTACCCTTTTCTGGTTCTTTTGAAAATGCTCAAGGTAAACCTAAACATTTGAGGCATTCTTGTTTATGATATCTCAAGAGTGACTCTAAATAGCGTTGAATGGCAAAACAGGATTAATTACGTTAAATTGAATATGGTTGACATCTCAAGAAATAATATTACTTAACGCAGTAGCGGAAAAAAAAATAAAAAATCAGACAAATTACCAGGAACAAATTGTGGCACATTCTTGTGACTAGACCATGATATTTGTACTTTATTTTCTTTGAGGATAAGCATAATTTGTTAAAGAAGGGGAAATCACCAAAAATTTTTAGAGGCCAAGAAAATTTTTCCTTCATTCTTTTCACGAAGGAAAAGCATAATTTGCTAAGGGGATATCTTGGATTATATAAAACCAGTAGCAAAGAAGCTCTATCTAAATTAAATGAAAAGATTCATTGTTTCAAAGTCATACCTCTGTGACAAGTCTCAACTGATGAACATAATCTTTGCCTGGAAAGAGGGGTTCACGGGTCATGATTTCACCTAGAATACAACCCACTGACCAAATATCAATAGCAGCAGTATACTCCGAGCAATTTAGGAGCAATTCTGGTGCCCGGTACCATCGAGTAACAACATACTCAGTCATGAAATCTGTTTCAGAAGTTGTCCTCGCCAATCCAAAGTCACCAATCTTAAGGTCACAATTCGCATTTAAGAGCAAATTGCTGGGCTTCAGATCACGGTGCAATACATTAGCTGAGTGTACATACTTCAGTCCTCGTAATAACTGATACAGGAAATACTGCAAAGGTTGCATTTGATATCAATATCATGCATTAATACTGAACTCAAGCAAGTAGACGACATAAAAATCATGAATATGTGGATTATTTCTGGGGGCAATGTAACGATCAGAATACACAATGCCATTCTCATCTTGGTGGATAGTTAAAAATACAGAGGGTGCTTTCTAGCTCTCTCCGACCTCAGCAGACCCACTACCCTCTTGTCAGGTAAGCTGAATATATATGTCAAGGCCGAAATAAATAGAGGATCCACTTAAGCTATCTGCCCATGGTTACGGCTTCTTTTATGTTTTTTGTCTAATAATGCACTCACCTGCAAAGTTGGGTAATATAGCATGTCAATGTTGTTGATGAATGGTGTGTCTACTACTCTACTTGCTATTAGAAAACTGTAGTCTTTAAAGCCATGTGCGTGTGAAAGATTAAATTTTGGTTGGTACATAAGAAGTAAAAAGCAGTTAGTTGTTGCAAGGTCTAATACTAAAGCAGAGTTTAGAGCTATCGCTTATTCACTGATAATCCTTCTGCAACATAACAGAACCAAGGCAATTGTAGTTGAATTGGTGATGACTTGCCAAACAAGGGGTTGTTAGACCCATTTAATTTTTTTGGGGAAAGCCTTCCATTATCGACTGTTTGCCATGTCTCTGAGGTGATCTTAGCACCCATTTCCTCTTACTGAGGTTGTATCAATATCTATGAAAAGCAGTTTGGATTTGATACTCACCCCCACCCCCAAGTTATTTTTTATTGTAATATTCCCATGAGACATATAATATATTAAACATATTAACATGCAATGGGCTTGCACCATATATCAACTAGTTATTTCAAATAAGTACTACTGTTCATTTTAAACTACTTCTCTTTGTTGGGTAGGCGAAGTGAGTTGGCTGTTCCGAGCTAGGGCCAAGCGAGCCAGAAGTGAGCCAAGCTGGAGTTCTTGTTCGAGTGAGCCGGTAGTAGTTCGTAGGCTAATTGAACGGGGAGCTACGGCTGATCGAAAAGCGAAGATAGGCGCATAGTTCAGTGATCTACAGCCGAAAGAGGGAACTCGGAGAGGTCCCGATCAGGTTGTATCAAAAAGCTAGGAGAAGTGAACGAGAACTACAGTTCGAGTGAGCGGGTAAGCAAGCAGGTACGTTCGAGTTATGCAATAGAACTACTAATCAGTCTTCTCATCTCTAAGCCACTAATTCCTAACAAGCTACGCACCTTCTCGTACTTCCAGCCAAGTAAGGCAACGCACCAGTAGGCAGGCACTCGATAGAGCCCGCATACCTTTTTGAAGAAGGTTCTATTAGCCTAGCGGGAAGAGCAGGAGGAAAGTTGGGCACAAACTCCCCTCAGCAGTAAGTGAAGACAGTTGGTAGCCCATACAAGATCGAAGCCCAAAAACAAAGGATTCTTAGATTGCATTAGATGATGCTTTCGAGCAAAACTTGCGTCTACCCTTTCCTTTCCCAATGAGTGAACGAGACGAATGGTAGGGTCATAAAGGACATGCCGACGAGTCAGTCAGTGGAAAGGCGAACTTTGGTCGATCAACACAACAACAACAACAACCATAACCTTATCCCAACTAAGAACTTTCGTCGATCAATGCTTCAAAAAAAAAAAAAAAACTGATTTTTGCGTCTCACGATGTCGCCCCAATCTTCCTCCCATTTTGAAAAGGAAGATGAAATATAAGAGCTTGAATGACCAAAGAAACCGACTTGTCCCATGGCGGGGGTCAAAGTAGTCAAAACAGTCCATTCCGGGTAGGAAGGCAGACATACTTTGACAAAAAATAAAATTTATCTGAATTTTTCAAGAGAAATGAGAAAATATTAATGACTTCCCAGCTATCCTCCTTTCTCTTATCCAAATACTGACCAACAGCTCTCAGGCCATACAACATAGCTTGATAGATTCAGCAGTCAGCACATAAGCAGGCTAGAGAAGTATAACTCAGTTGCTTGGGTTGGGGTAGAGAGACTCCACTAAAAATGTTTTGTCAGCTCAGGTAATAATAGACATGCCTTCACATGACCTGAATCGGCAGGAAATTTCATAAACATTGTCCTTTTACTATATTGCTCGTGGACTTCTTCTTGAAGCACAGTGATATATACAGAGCATATTGGCATAAAAATGCCCAAAAATCCCCCCCCCCCAAAGTTTACTAAATAGAATAGCAAGTGCATGAATCTTTATTATGGATTTGGGTATTCCAAATTGCAAATTCCATTTTTGTTCATAGAAAGTTAGGAAGCACAATCTGCAATAGCTATAAATGCTGAACTATTTCAAAGTCTTGAAATGATAAAACTTCAATCAGGAATGCCACAACACAATGCTAATGTCAAACCTGACAATGGTCATCTGTCAATGGTTGTTTGGAACGAATTATCTGATGAAGATCAGCGTCCATTAATTCATAAACAATGTAAACATCATTGAAGTCCTCTCTTTTTGGAGGTCGTATAATGTCTTTGATGGCAATAACCTGTCATAGTAAAGAATTGAGAAGTCAGGCCATTGAAATCTGAAGTGACTAGCAGGAACAACTTACAGAATTTCTACTTCTACCAAATACGAAAGCAAGGCAAAGAATAGGAATAAGTTCAAGTAATGATGGTGTGATGAATATACATAAGAAAGATATTGGGATGATCTTCTCCCTTCTCATTTGGGACTACAATTTGTTACTGTTTTCTTCTACAGAAAAGTGAAAACTGAATTCAATTGGTTCTAGTACTATTGGAGAACTACCTGTATATCTCACTGCCAGTGTGTGTTGAATACTAGATTTTCAGAAAGGGACCTCAAGTTGGAAGGTTTGGCTGAGGGGTTACCCTATATAAGACAGAGTTTAAAACATAGGCATCCACGAAGTGACCAGGTTTTATGGAGATATGATCACCTGGCCCTTTTGGCTACTAGCTAGTTTCAGTTCAACCAGCCTGATCAGGCAAGGCTATTCCTGAGGTTTCCAAAAACTATGTTTAGGATTGAAAGAACTTAGGAGAACTACTAACGGAACTGAACTTACATTTTCATGATCCATGTGGGAGAGAAGCTTAATTTCTCTTAATGTCCTTTTGGCATCAATTCTGTTGTCAAAGGCATTACCAATCTTCTTAATTGCAACCTCTTCATGTGTCTCTGAATTCACAGCAGCACTTGAGAAAAAGAAAGCTTAGATTAATCCTTCACTTCCTTAATGAAAAGGGAAATTGTTCAGTGCAAATTTAAAACAAAATAGAAACATCACTCTGAAAATCTTAAAATGAACATGTCATCCACATAAACAGGTACCTTTATTTAACAGTCCTTCAATCAAGACCTTGTTGCAAAACCAATTAACCAAATGATTAATTAGCCTTCGGGAACAAGTATTCTATATGAAGATTAGATCAGACACATGAAAGCAGGCAGTTTTTCATACATATTTGTTTTATGATCCCAAAAAGAAAAGAAAGATTGCTTTGTAACACCCCCTCCCTTTCTTTTCTTTATTTTATTTGTGTGTGTTGGAGGGGGGGGGGTGGAGGGATACTGCATACAGGTCACTTCCTGGTTGTTAGAAGATGAAGACGAATGTTGAGCCCTGCCCTTATAACTATAAAGCTCCATCCACCAAAAGGGGGCGAGAGGGGCAGCTTTCCTTAGATTGTCAAATGTGATCTCACACTATCTTTAAAATTCCCCAAACCCAACTGGAATCTAAACAAAAATGAAATAAACCAACTCATAAAAATGTTTAACCAGGTGAATATGGAAAACCAAATACACGACAAGTTAGGAAGATTTAGAACCAGAAAAACAAGCGAGAAGAAGAAAGCATGAGATATAACCCCAAAAGGAAAAAATATATATTTACCACACAATGCCATAAGCACCTCTGCCGACAGGTCGTATCGGCGGGACGTACTTAGTAGGAACCTCGAACATAATCCCATAAACATTATACTGAACGTAGCGACCTCCATGAGTGAGAACTCCTTTCATATTGTCATCAACTGAAGTGGAAATCGACAGTGTTGACATGCTTGAAGCCTTGAAGTCGAAGCTCCCCCCCTACTACGAAAACCTCAGAAACAGGGCTTAGATAGAGAGAGCTAAAACAGAGGAGAGAGCAAGGATTGCGCTGCTCAATAGCAGAGCTTCCAACAAAACCTTTTTCTAAGGATTGGAGAAAGAAATAAAGAAGGGAAAAAGAGGAATGTCTCTATCCGTTCCGGACTTGGGAATTAATTTCTTCTTTCTTTCTTTTGCATTCGAGTTCGCGAGAAGCGTGAACTGTGAACTTTAACCGCGACTTTACATCTCAACGTCCAAAATCCGTGAAACTTTATAGCCCCACCCGTTTTTCAACTTTGTCCTCTCTCTATCTTTCTTTGTCTCTCTTTCTCTTTTATTTTCTTGGGAAATTTACACATACCACCCCTGAGGTTTGACAAAAGAATATTTTCACCTCACCCAGTTTTGAAAAATTCTGCGTACCCCTCTAAGGTTTACAAACGGTAACAAATAAGCCCATTCTGTCAATTCATGACTAACACTGTTAAAAATTAGACCTGAATTGACAAAATTGCCCTTCTAAGAAGAACCCAAAAAAAAAAAAAGAGATGAATGGACAAAATTACCCTTACAAAGAAAAAAATAAAATAAATCTACAACTCATCTTCCCCAATCGATTGAGGAAGATGAGTTGTAGGTTTCAAAGCCATAAGGGTTTTTCTTTTGTTTCTGTAATTATGATTAAGAGAAATAAAAGGAGTGGGTTTTAAACTGAAAAACCCTAGGCAATTGGGTTCTAAAACCCTATTTTCATTTTCAAAGAAACCCTAATGGGCTAATTTCAGTTGAGGAGAAAGTGAAATTGCGAGAAGCTTAGTTGGCTTTAGAACCAGTGCTCAAGAACCCTAGGGTTTTGGACGTTTACGGTGGTTTCAGCTTTGAAGGTTGCGATGGAGATGCTGGATCTGGTGGAAGACTTGACAGTGGATGTGGATTCGTGAGCAGAGATGTGCAGGCGATGGTGGTTCAGGATGAGTTGCAGGTGACAGTGGTTCAGGGGAGTTCAAGAGCACCGTAAGGGCAGGGGTTGATTGTTGAGTGAACAGATCTAAGGTTTAACTATTGGAAATGCAGACACGAAATTTCTGGTTTCTGTCCCCCATGCAATCCAGGGTTGAAACTCTATTCCACCATACCTTGGTTTAGCCGTACTACCTGAACCTTGCAAACCGACTGAACTTCCCCCTGTTCATTCTCAGATTTGGGATTTATATTTGGGATTGCTCATGTTTATATATAGTTTTGGGCTCGCTTCGTCGAGTTGGGTCTCTGAAAACTGGTTAAGAATATGGAATATATCGAGTAAGAGCTACAGGTAATGGATTAATGGGTAAAAGCAATGTTCAGGCAGATTATGAAGCTAGATGCTTCTCCCAGGCTGAAATCTTCCAATAGCAATGTTGATAGCTTCCTGATTGATGATGTATACTCACCATTCAATGCATTCCTCAACCTTCCTTCTGCTCTCCTGTATTACCACACCCTTCACAACAACTTGTAGTCTAGAAGGCTCTTGGTTTCTCAGAGGCAAATCTGACTAACTCTAGATCTTCAGCAAATCTGAGGCTTTGGTGATGGATTTTGTGCCTAGCTCCAGGTGGGTTTGATCTTCTTGAACTTCTTTATTAATTGCAGGGTATATACAGAGAGAGAAAGAAAAAGAGAGAAATTAAATGGACAGTGGGAAATCAATTCAAAGAGATAGAAGAGAGAGCTGGGTTTTACAATTGGGGAAGATGAGTTGCAGGTTTTGGTGTTTTTTTTTTTTTTTGGGTTTTTCTTATAAGGGCAATTCCGTCAGTTCAAGTATAATTTTTAACAGTATTAGTCATGAACTGACAGAATGGGCTTATTTGTTACCATTTGCAAACCTCAGGGGTACATAGAATTTTCCAAAACTGGGGGGGGGTGAAAACATCCTTTTGTCAAACCTCAGGGGTGGTATGTGTAAATCTCCCTTTTTTCTTTTGTAAGACTCTCACTCACATATGGTTAATGTGTGCAGGGAATGTTCAGCTGGAATCTATTCAATGGAAATGTTCTATCTGAACGGCTATGAGTCGTTCACATACGCTCACGTACGTGAACATTCACCTTCGGATATCAGTTTCGAAGCTTTTAACCAGTAGATCAAATACCTAACATTTGGTATCAATGCTAAACATCATGTCTCGAGTTCGTATCATGAAAAAAAACTTTTTTCTAGAAAGCTACCTTGAATGGAGAAAAAAACCATCAAGAAATGACAAATATTAATCATTACAAAAATACCTTAAGCTTTAACTAACATCTTAAAGGAAAAAGTTAAGTATATGCATGTACTATGCCTCTTCACATGGATTATTATATTAATTATTTAAAAGATAATAATAATTAAAATATATCAATGTGAGAGGACATAGGCAACCCTGCTTGCTTAGAAAACACTCTCCTATTCCTTAATCATATTTTTCAAATAGATCAAATCTTTGTGGATAACTATATACGTACACAATTTTTACAAAATAAAAAAACTATATACGTACACAATCGTGCTTTGGCCCTTCATCTCGAAACTGGCGGTAGTATGAAATGATACTACACGCATCCCAATTCTCTTCCATCCAATAAAACCACAACCATATCTTACAAGACACTTTTTGTCATTTCGAAGGTTTCATGTACAGTCGTGCACCATGCCTTGTCGCATACAAAACGTTAGATGAGGATAATAGGGGTCGAAATGAGCAACCCCCCCCCCTATTTGACATGTGGTCCTTTCTTATGTGCGACCATGCATGATGCATGAACTCCTTCCTCAATCTTTATTTTTTATTTTTTCAAATCAAAGAATTTCATGTTTAGATTTAATTACATGATCACATGAAATAATAATTAAAAATCTTTATAATAATAATTTCATTTCACTTGTCTTGCCTTTTAAAGCCCAAATGATTTGGTCGGACTCTAAATTCATGTTGAACCCAGGAATCAAACCAGAATATCGTATCGATATTGAATACCAATAATACCAATACATATCAATTGAATCTATATTAATACCGTATCAGTATCGGGCTCTGGCGATACTAATACAATACCAATACTTAGAACAGTGGGGATGACCACATCACAAGTGCTGGCTACTCCAAGCTTCACTCTGTGAAGGTTGATATAAACATTTGGGGAAGGTATTGGTACACAATAGATTATGTGCAACAATGCACTCAATAGGGGGTGGGGGGCTTTATGGTCATTTTGGATGTCCATCTGACGGTACTTTATACAGGCCATGTACATGCACGACCGTGTATCAAAACTTCTGCCTAAACATTTTGACAAATAGATGAATAGACACAATATCATAGATTAGTCACGTGGTAGTTTATTGAGTCAACTCAATATTATAGCCTACTTTCCCCCTTGTATTCTAAGTTTTTCAACATTTTTCATTGACCTTCCATGGTCTAACCACACTACCAAACTTGCCTCTCTCCCCCTACCCTAGTCCTAACCCCTCTTACCTTCCCTAGAAAGTGAATTGTGGCTTGTGGCTGCTAGAGAAAAAAAAATTTTGGTAGAGCGCTGCTAGATTTTGAATTCTTAGTCAAGTTGACAAACATATTTTAGGTATTAGTTGACCAAATTGCGGGTCTAAGGTTCATTATATTATTCTAAGGTTCACAAACCCTTGTAGGGTTTTAGTATATTCTTCAAAGTGCCTGCTCAATATCTACCCACGGTAGATGAATTCCCATTTACCATGGCTTAAGAAAAACTCAATCCAAAAACTAATTTTAAGAGAATATGTCTCGAAGATATATCAGAGATATGCTAAGAGATGCTAGATATCTGTTTTGATAGACATAGAAATATTTATGATACACACAAAACAAGTGTTTTTAAGCATTATACAACATAAATAAATAATAAATAATGATATCCAACTAATGTCATATTTTCTATATCTTTCCAACATCTATTAAGTTTTAAAATTTTATTGGCAATGGAGTAAAATCTACAATGCTTTGTGTATTATGTGTGAAACCTTGAAACCCAAGGTTTATGGCTTGGTTGACCAACAAATTAAACCAATTAATAAGTAATTATAAAAAATTAAGTAAGACTTGAAAAAGAAAAATCCATTTGCATAGTAAGCACTATCCTAAAGTAACCCCTAAGAGTACAAATTAAATAATTAACTTGTACATATGGGTATTAACAAAGTTTGAGTAACTTTTCTTTCTTATATTAAACTAAAATTTGATCATTGAGATATATGTGAGGTTTCTATAATACGTACTAACATATGTACTGTCAAATGGTAAATAGTGAATTGTTATACTTCACTAGGCATAGGGACTCCTAGAAAGACCCTTCTTTTATTTTATACCACTAAGTTTCTCTAGACAAAGTGACACCTAGAAGGACCCTTTATGGGTTTCTTCACCACACTCACAATCTCTCTCCTCCCTGATCATGTAGGCCATACACAAACCTTGCGGCACTCTCTCTAATGCGACCGTTGGATAATTTGGTTAGTGTAGAAGATTTTAATACATGCAAGCAGCATATAAATCTCCACCCTTTTGTTAATAAAGCTTCTTTTATGGTCGATCCAGGGCTTGCCCTGGTAGTTCGCTACTCCCTTGGGAGAACTGCGTCAGGCGCTTGATCGATGGTTCAAGTCTCCTTAGTGACACCTAATCCATATTTAATTGTTTTCCAAGAAGTGGAGCCTTTGGGTACCATATTTGACCCCTTATGAGTCCCCTCATTGCCTTCTTGTGGGGTCCTGTTGAGGTTGATGGCTGGTGGGCCCTTGAATTACACAAAAAAAAAAAGCTTCTTTTATGCTCTCCAAATGGAAGGAGTCTCTGGTCTTAAAAATAAAGTTTCTCCATCAAGTGAATTCATTTTAATTTTTGCAAAAATATTCTCCACACTGCCACAGTAGCATACACCCTCTCACATTGATTTTAGATTTTTTTTCTTTCTTGATACTCTTTTTTCTCCATTTTTTATACCTTTTTGGAAGAATTGGCGTCACCTCCTCTCACTGGTCTGCTTTAGGATTCCTTCCCAAGTTGGTCAAAAGTC
This sequence comes from Telopea speciosissima, assembly GCF_018873765.1. NCBI lineage: Eukaryota > Viridiplantae > Streptophyta > Magnoliopsida > Proteales > Proteaceae > Telopea > Telopea speciosissima. The sequence goes on along the minus strand of NC_057921.1, from coordinate 63,784,404 downwards.
AACCCCCTAACCATCATTTATTTAATTTATTTCCTTTTCAATGATAATATCAAAGTAGAATATTCGAACATTATATAAGTGGAAAAAGATTACCAGCCACTTCTTGGACGAATTGGCATCAGCATTAACTCATCAACTCCAGATGTACTACATCAGCACCACCTCATCTGATGTAGTCTCGTCTATGTTATAATATTTAGGGCATATGCCCTTGATCCCTCCATCCTCGATAATCCAAATCCCAATACCGAAAATAAAAAATTGGTAATCTTACCTTTTTATCATTTTGGTATTATATAATTTTTTTTCAATTAAACTAATACTGTCATTTCATATGCATGACAAAGACATCTTTCAATAATAACAAAATGATATGTCAAGGTGATAAGTTCTAAATACACCTACAAATGTGTCAGAATATTTCAAAATTAAAATAATAATAAGAGAAAAGGGTTAGGCACAGTGCTATCGTGAGCTAGTATCCACTATGTTTATCTCTCTTCTCTCCCCCCCCCCTTTGAAATGATCACACTGTCCTTCCTATATAATACCCCATCCTTTACCCCATTCATGCCACCTGCTAGCTTACCATACATGGGCAGTGGGGAGAGGGATAGGCATGTTGCTTGCTAGCCGGTATGCGGTAAGCTAGTGGGCGGCAGCATTAGGGGCATGGAACGGAGTATCATACAAGAGGGGCAAGGGAGTCATCTCACAGTACACAGAGGGCATTAGCTTATGGTACACCAGTGGTGTGTCCAATATTTTCCTTACATTTATATACTTGTTGTCACCAAAGTAGTAAATTGAGAAGTTATAATCTTCTTTTGGTCGTTCTTTGTGTTATTCTCAAAATTTATTTAAGGCAACAGGAAAAAGGGGGTTGTCAAATAAGTTGTAAATGACAAAATTTACCCTTCTTGGGAAAAATTAACCGAAACAACAAAAAGAAGCAAAAAAGCAAAGTTAAAATTTATCTCTCACCAACTTTGGTTACAACAAGATTTTCTCTATATATAAATGGATTTTCTCATAACATCTATTAAGGTGTCAAAGAATTTGTAATTTTTTTTTTTAATTTTTATATAAATATTTTTTTTTAAATGAGGGCTCTATCATTTCATGTGTACTAAAAAAATATGCAACATAATGATAACTTTTGATAATAACAATGATAATCACTCTCAAATAAATTTTTTTTTTGAAAATCATTTTTTACCCCTGATTTAAAGAAATATTGAAAATGAAACAAAGGGCAATTAAAAAGAATGTGTCAAATTCTAAATATACATATAGATATGTCATTTAAACAATTCCATATATAAAATATAATATTTATATAATAATAAAAATCTTTCTAACTAGGTTTTAAAGGAAACAATATTACAAAATTTTATTAGTATCCATCCATGAATGTACCGACATACCTACAATATTTATAATTAATGTTATAAATTTTTGGGTCCTTTCCATTGAGCAATTTGGTTTAACAAGACATATATTGTCAAAAGAGCTTTCGATATATCCAAAGAGAAAAAATTTTGAGCTACCTGGAGAAGGTATGATAACACCATATCTCTCTATCTCTCTTCTTCACATGAAAATGACCTTGTTAATCTTCATTCTCCTGCATTTGCATTTCATTGATGCACTCCTCTATATCGCTTGCTTGCTCAAAGCAACAACTAATTTTTGTCAAGTACACAATGCCAAAAAGTTCACCTACCTCATCCTCTTGTAGGGACTCTAGAGTAAAGGATGGAGTCCGAAGAAATGAGATTTGAATATGCTTTTGTAGAGTGCACCCTACATAATAAATGACAGCAATCCCCCTCCATTTTATTTCTCTGTTTTGTTCCTGTCAGGTTCCTTGCGCGTCTGGTTGTCCGGTTCCTCTCATAGATGGTGGAAATGACAACTTAATCACACCTGAGCAGTGTGTTCGGATAAGGGGTTAGGTCATCTTTTTAGCCCCCTACGAGAAGCACCGAACAACTGTATCATGCAGAAAACCGAAGAGGATAATGATCCGTGCGTGTGTGATTGATGGTAATTGTAACCCTTGCACATCACAAACCTTATTTTCATTGGTAAGTGTTTAATTTCAAGGGTTGAAAGCTCTACGAGACTTTACAGTGTGAATCTATTCCTGGGCTCCGCGCCTACGCTTCCAACCGACCCTAACCCTGATGTGATCCCTCATCCTTATCCTCTCATCAGTTTGTGACCCTACTGACGTTAACAAGCTGTCTCCTTCCAGCTACGGCTGCCAAAAAGTTTTTTTGGCTTTTTTTTGATAAAAATCTAAAAACGTAAACTATCAATTGAAAAGATCCAATTAGTATATGATTAGTGGATGTGAGATTGATTATTCTCAATGCTAAGAGAGGAACTTTGATATTTTTTTATGCAACTCATACCTATTAGCATTATAAACTCTTAAGGCTGTGTTTGGTATCTGATAGGAATACGGAACTCATTTCTGAAGAAGAATGAGAACTTTGTTTAGATGCTCATCTGGATAAAAATGCATTCTGTAAAACAGGTAAAACATTTCAAATCGACCAGATATTATCAGATGGTGAGCAGCTCTTGGTGATGATGATCGAAGAACATCTAATGGAGGAATTTGACGTGGCAGTCGAATATAAAGTGCTATTGAACCTAAAATGTCCTCTCCAAGAAGCCCTTTCCAATAAGGCTTTCTGAATTATGGAATCCTCAGCTTTGTCTGTGTACTTGCAGCGTCACGGCCTTGATGGGCTAACCGACCTTGAATCCTTCAGTTGACAAGTGGAATCGATTCATCTTCAACACCACCGCACGTTTTGATTCACATTCAAATGCATCTGCTCAAAAAGCTGGCAATATTAGGATAAGGGGTGTGGAGAGGAGAGGAATCGCAGCCAAAACCCTGGAACTTACAGACGCAGGGAGAGGAGAGGAATCGCAGCGGCAGGGTGAGGTGAGGAGAGGAGAGGAAGAAGATGAGGATACGGTTTCTCTCATCTAACGTTCCTCTCTTAGGGTTTTTTGAAACCCATTTGGTTTGATTTGGTTTGGTTTGATAAACTAGATCGGTTGAGGTTTGTTGTGGAAGTAATTAAGTAAAGATTTTAAAATTTGATCATAAAAAAAAGATTTTAAAATTTGAAATTTTCTCAAAGAACCGTTAGATTTGTATATATACACATGGCACACAATGGGAGCGTGGCAGCCCGATGGCTGCCAAGGTCTTCGAAGTAGAGGATTGGATCCAAGGTAGAAAGCTTCCACTTGGGAATTCGAGTCAAACGTATGATTTTGAATTTTTTATCGTGGTAAGGAGGAGCCCAGGTTAGAATGTGGATGGGCTTTGGGCTTCTGGACACATTCCAAAACAAGGAACATTCTGGACACCATACACAATTGAGAACAGGAACACATACCTAGATCTAAAATCTTCCAAGGATACATGCCCTTCACAGTGGGAAAAAAAATCCATTTATTTTTATTTTTGCAGGTGTTTAATATAATTTATAAAAATTATTTTTATTTAATATAAATAAAAATAAATTAAATTTTACAAATAGATGAGGAGTTGTTTATTATTTATTGTAACAACTATAATTGTTGTTTATGAGAATTTTTAACGAACACATGGTGATAAAGGCTCAAATAAAAGGATAATATTTTCATTTTAACATGATTTATAAAGATAAACTCTTGGAAAAATTACATGATTAGCTACTTTTGAGTTTTCATTTACAAAACTGTCCAGCCTGGTACCCTATGTTTGAGTTAACAAAAATAGACAAAAACAAGTTAAGATTTACAAAATTGGACAAAATAGTCTCTCCCTCCCACACTTACTTTTTTAGACATTTATATCCTTGCCATTGCCTTCTTACCCAGGCATCCTTCGTTCTGCACCCCTACCCTTGTCCCAACCACCACCATTCTCTGCTATCCTGCTATCCCAAGTAACAGAGAAAAAAAAAAAGAGATTTTCTCAGAGGGGAACTGCGGAGGAAAGAAGGAGAATCACTGTTTTGTCTAGTTTTGTAAAACTAAACTTGTTCTGATCTATTTTTGTTTACTCAAACATAAGGTGGACAGTTTTGTAAATGAAAACCCAAAAATAACTAATCATGTCATTTTCCCAAAACTCTTCTTCCTCGTGTCTGTGTTCTGTGTTGGAGAAGGTGAAGAGCTCCTTCATCAAGGCCATTTGATCCCAGAAAAGCTTCTGAAATTCAAAAATTAGATGATGAATATGACTAGAATTTTTTTTTTTTCTTCCCTTGTTGGATAACAAATATGACTGGTATTAGAAGCATAACAGAGACACTCTAAGAATGAAAAATTATCAAGGCCTAGCAAACTAGCAAGCGAACAAAAGATTCAAACTCAAACAATGGAGTATCCACTAATGCATGATTGCAGATTCGCCATCGGTTAGAAGAATCCATACATCACGGCTTGTAAGCTCAGAGGTGCCAACAGTTTTCAATGTCATGAAAGACGTCCTCTTTGGGCAGGTATCCCACCCAGGAAAAGCTGGAGAAAATATCTTAGATAAAGTTGCAGAGCAGCCGGGCCAGATGGAGGATGAGCACTCGAAATCTAAGTGAAGTAAACAAATGGATTTAAAAAACTAGAATTTCAAATGAGTAAATACAGACCATATTTCTCCCTTCTCTATTGTTTTCCAGTATTCAAAGAAACTGGAGTACAGGGCATAATTCATGTCTTCATGTAGTTCAATTTTTCAATTGTGGTGTTGACGTATGAAGGCGGAGTTGGAGAGCATACCAAACACTTGGTGGACAGGTTTTCGAGATCAAATCGTCTTCAAAAGAAGGCTTTCTTCTTCTTGGAGAGCGAGAACTGGGATATAGACTCCAACCTCTGTATCCACGTTGAAAATAACGACATATAATGACATCAGTTGACATCAGTTTCAACGGTGACACGACAAACAACTTTTGTATGCTCCCTGATCTGAACAGTGCTTCTCGTCCAGGCTCGGTCGATGACAACTCCGATGGCCCTTAGGAGTATTACACTGGCTGATAATGTCGATGAGTATCCAAAATATATCACGCAATTGGACGATCTGCTTCTCAGTTTGACAGTTCTTTGATTTATTCTGCGGTTTCAAAGCTGTACAGCCTGTGTGTTTTCACAGAGCCTTGAAGGATATAATGCATCTCAAATGTTTGATAAAATTATGCAGAGGAACAGAGACATCAAAGTTACAGAATGCCCTATGCACATTGGTGTACCAAACACGTTTCTCATTCAATAACACATTTTGTCTATAACAGGTAATCAAACGGTTTATCATTGGTAATGCATGGTTTATTCTTACAAATGATTTATAAAAAATAGATAATAAATAAAAATATAAATCATACCAAAGAGAGCCTTAAAGTCCAGTCTCGAACCAATCCAAGTAATTGCTTTGGTGGTCCTCAAAACCTTGTGGACAACTATAACTCTGTAGGACGATAATTCTATCAAGGTCAGGTATGAAGTTTCAACCAACACATAAAAATCTCTTGAATTAAAGCACCACCAACAAGACTACATTACATCAATGGGTTAGTTCAGCATTTCTCGTTTTTATATTAGATTCAGAAGTTCGATCGGATTTCTAGAGTCAAAATTCAGGATGTCTGGTAAACTTAAACATCAAGAGGGACAACTAGCTTTAATTCAGCAGAAACACATAATAATAGGCTCTTCATTCAAGCAAAAAAAGAAACAATTTAGATCTTTATTTTTGAACCACAATAAAGCACTATTAATAACATTTACAAGAGCATGGCGATGAGGTTAATTTGAACATCCTATTCAGTCCAACTCAAACACATCATTAACGTTTACATAAAATAACACCATAGACGAGGTGGAATCTGCAAGTTAAAATTCCGCAGAATGACAGTAGGGCGGGATTGGAAATATAGAATGAACGAATAAAACAAACAGAGGAAACTCAAACGCTCACATGAAACAACTTCATTAAGCAAATCACTGACAGTACATACTACATACATACTATATTAAGATAATATTTTATTACACAACTAACACTCTCAAGGGGCTATCTTTGGCATTGCAGGCGCGTAAAGTAGTGTAGAGATTTGACCAATCAGATACACCCTTACAAACTAGATGTCCAGAAGTAACTTTTCATCAGCTATCACCTTATAACCTGATATTCAACATTGCTTTCTAATCTGATATCAGAGTTAGAATCATCTACTCTTAAGTTACTGAGCAAAGCATCACGACCAGTAAGAACAATCTGGAAGAAGCCCTCTACTTCCTTTGAAAGAATATCCAACCCCTGTGAAAGCCTCTCGGAACTCTTTCTCAAATCCGAAACAGAATTCAACATTGTTTCTTCTTCAACAGGCCCATTGCCATCACTGTCAATCATGGCAGACAACCTCCCAACACTTGCCTCAACAGCTTCAAGCTCCTTTAATAGTGTGGATCTTCCATTTGAAATTACATTCCTAATTACTCCATTCACATTAGCCTGCAAATCGTTGAAAGCCTCGGCATACAAAAATTTATCCGAAACATGCAAATCCACCAATGGACTAGGTGTGCCTGAGAAAGCTGCTGCAAAGATGCTACAGACAAAAATAGTCTGAACCTTCACCCCATACATAGCACGCATCAAAACCTTTCCCTTCGCAGATTTCTTAACTTTAGCCATGTGAAGAGATTCGTTGAGACCATGTAAGATGGTAGAACAGTTCTCCAGCTTTGGGTTTCTGAGACTAATCTGCTTCATCCAGTCACCTAGACAATAATGGGCACGCGAAAGCTGCTCTCTTGATGGTGAGGTTCTAGAAGTGTCCAAAACATGTAGTACACATTGAAGCAAAAGATGAGCTTGGTTAATCCGGGAGAACTCAGAGCTGAAGGCAAGACAGATGTCAAGTAACTTCACACTATTATCCAAGTAGACATCCAACCATTTCTCATCCCAATCAGCGACAGGGAACTGAAGGTCAGTAATGAGAACTTTAATGTCAGCATGTGTTTCGGAAAGCAACTCCATTGCCAATCTCATCCACGACAAGGTAAGGACATCTCCCTCATCTTTCAGCTTGAGCTTCTTCAGCCTTTCGGCCAATCTTTCCTCGAAAGAATTTAACAGTCCCACAAGCTTTTGAGACAGCCATGACCCCCTGGGAAAGATCATTCGGAAAGGGTTTCCGAAAGGAAAGGCCGACGGATGCCCATCATGTGGCCGACTCATTATTATTATACAGAACTGTCAAGAAAACACATACAGAGAAAACTGCCACTCAGCACAGAATAGAAACAGAGATGGCATGGGTAGAAAAATATAAAGCATCAACGCTGAGAAAACATAATTCAGAAAACACTGATTTACAGGCTCTATCATAGGGAAACATCATACCGAAACCCTAAATTTTGAAGCTGACCTTAGAAATGCCAAAATGAACAGTAATCCAAATAAACCATGCAAAATTGAATGCAATCAGATCCATTTCTAGGGGCATCTGGATCAATCTGAAATTATCAAACAGATGTTGCTTCCAAATAAAAAAACCCTAAATATACAAATAATCACATCAATTGAGACTGGGCTTGAAATCAAAACTACTTAAACAGAGAAGGTAAGATTGAAAGGTTGAGTTTTCTTTTTTCTTTTTTTTTTTCCCCATCTAAATTGACCTCGGTTAGTAGTGCCGCAGCGCCGAGAAGGAGGGGGGAAGCGCAGATCGCTCATACAAGAGTAAAAAGGCAATCACATTTATTATGTGTATGATTTAATTCACAATTCTCCTTCAGTCAATCTATAATCACATATATTGTGTGTATGATTTAATTGACAATTTCTCTTACTGAAACTCTTCAATTTAATCCTTTAGTCAATCTACATCTATCAAAACATGCAGATGCAAGTAAAAGGGTAAGAAGTGAACCGAAGCAAACAGATTCCCAAAATAATTTCACATCAAACCCCACAAAAGCATCTAAGCACCTGTTTTTCCTCCCAAAGTTCTTGCTAGACTCCTCATCTATACCTCAAATAACAAGATGGATCAAGCAGAGACCAAATCAGAAATCAAAAGATCGTGAGCGAGAAACAGATCAATCAAAACCCTAACCCTAAATTTACTAAAAAGACTGATTAAATCAAAATAAAACAAAAGAAATTTCTAACCACCTGTTTTTCCTCCCAGAGTTCTTGCCTAGACTCCTCATCTATACCTCAAATAACAAGATGGATCAAGCAGAGACCAAATCAGAAATCAAAAGATCGTGAGCGAGAAAACAGATCAATCAAAACCCTAACCCTAAATTTACTAAAAAGACTGATTAAATCAAAATAAAACAAAAGTAATTTCTAACCACCTGTTTTTCCTCCCAAAGATCTTGCCTAGACTCCTCATCTATACCTCAAATAACAAGATGGATCAAGCAGAGACCAAATCAGAAATCAAAAGATCGTGAGCAAGAAACAGATCAATCAAAACCCTAACCCTAAATTTACTAAAAAAAACCGATTGAATCAAAATAAAACAAAAGAAATTTCTTAATAGATCTTCGTCAAACATGGTACAAGAGAGAAAGTTGAATCATTCGTACCTGAAAGGCTGAAACGGAACTAAGAAGAACGAATCTCTAAGAAAGAAAGTTGCAAACGCTATAACACTACTTTGCGATAGAATAGAACGAACCTTCGGGATTTTTATGCTCATCTGATTCCGAGTAGAAGAAGCATTATATAGTAGGGAGGTCTTTAGTCAACGGTCATACATTGATCGGAGGGCCAAGGGTTTGCTAAGTTTACCAAATTTCTAGTGAATCTCATCAACAAGTGTTGCTAGGACATTAACGGTTTAGATCTGATAGTTGCTTAGATCTCTTTGAACTGTAGGTTCATGAGATATTTGCCCAAACATGGCTGCACGTTTCCAGTGTTTTCCCGAAAATTCTCACACACTCAAACTTGTGCGGCTACTTTCGGTTCATGCGAGGATGAATCGTTATACAGCACGATACTGTACTACATAAGATGGCTGTCAAGGGCATGTGTATCATGTAACATCTGTTGTGTTACATGGTTTTTGCAGTATCGCACGATGCAATACAGCACCGTACTATAACAACATAGGATAAGAATTCATGTGAAGATTAGCCCCTAATTGGTGTTTTCTATAAACGTTGCAGAAATCGACGATCTAATGTTTGGAGCAATCCTATTTCTATTTTTATTTATTTATTTATATTTATATTTATTATTATTATTATTATTGGGCTTTAAAATATCCAGAGTCAAAGATAAGATGCATCATACGATCCAACGGCTGACAGATTGGCTGACCAATGGATGCATCCTGTTTGGAACTTTAATTTGTCTCCTTAGAGGCTTAGATATATTCTAGATGGGCTATAAATAGGAAGGGCAAGTCTATCTTTTGCTGGGTCAAGAATCAAGCCAAGGCCCACAGATTCACAGAATGAGCTGAAAACTTGAGCTCAACGCACGGGTTTACATTACCAGTCTAAATGTTCAACATGAACAGAACCCTGGTCCATTGAAGGCTTTTTTATTTGCATTTTAATTAGGAGCATAAATTTTGGGAGAGAATGATAGACACAATGCTCTGTTATATTGGTATCATACACGTCTAGAGAAGGAGAAGAGTATCAAAGGGGTGTTTATTAATATAAAGTTTTTTTTTTATATAGTCATATATAGGTTATTCACGTTATTAACTAAGGAGAGAGGGAGAGTCTATGAAGGGATGTATACATCACGATCACATGCACGCCTTTTCCCTAAAATTTAGTGTAAGTTCGTATAATTAAGGGTGCAAGTTTTGTTGAGATCGAATGTGTAACCACAAAGAAGAAACCAAGCAAACAATCACACGCAACACGAGAAAATTAATGTGGTTCGACACAAATGCCTACATCCACCTGAAAAAGACTGTTGTTGATGTCGATTCTACAAACTCCATTATTCTTTTTGCTTGTTAGCCACACGCAAACCAGTATGCCCCACCATTCCCACTCGAGGTACCTGCACAACTCACTATCATACAATGTAATGTGACTCCACCTCTCCTAATGCTACAGCTTGATCGGAGATATCACTTACACTCACAAAATCAAAAGAAAATGAGACCTGCTTCTTTTCAGATCTACATGTGTTCAAAACCTGAACTGTCTACAGTCTTCATTGTCCACAAACACCTTTTGCCTACGTTTTAATGATAGCTCCATATGTTTCAACCCTTCCTGTAAGTTTGTACATATTCCCAATCATTCGTCTATGCATCACAATCATGACCTCCTTAAGATACCTTGAGAACTCCACCTTCATATGCTCATCTCTAGAAACCAATGTTCCCAATGAAAGTATATTTTTCCTTAGATCCAATGTATAACTACCCCAAATCAAAACTCGTACTATCTCAACAAACATGTGAATCCATATAGACCCATCCCTACAATCTTGTTTTTAGTATTGTTTGTCATTTTAATTGTACCACTATCACATGCACGATATGTAGCAAATTGGTCTTTGACTGAACACATATGAAATAAGCAACCATAATTTAAAATTCAATATGAATTTTCTATACCTCATGATAAAGTAGTGAGAGAGATATCTCCATCACTCCAGGACTCTTCTATGATAACAGCATTGAATAATTTATCTTCATTCTCCTTTTGTCATTTTTATCCTCCTATGGCCTCACACAATCCCTCTTTAAATGACCTTCCTCATTGTAATAATAATAATAAGAAGTTGTCTTACGATTTTTTGACTTTTGAATTACGTTGATTCTTGTCAAATTCTTCTTGTCTTGACTAAAGCATTACCCTCATTTGAAGCCCTACCACCATATTTTTTTTTTTTTTAGATCTTCTCATTGTGTTTCAATCATCAGTGAAGCAGTAATAACCTCGTGATCAAATGGACAAGTTAATGAAACTAACATGAGAAGTGTCTTGTCATCTTCTTTGAGTCGACAATTCTATTAGCATCCTATGGGCCTCATAATGGTTAAGACTAATTGGATAGGATTTTAGCTGACCTTAACCAAAATTGCGTCCCACTTAAGCTTTACCTCTATCTAATTAGGACAATGGCTGTGTGAAGGGAGGAAATTTTTTTCAAAATGAAAAAAGAAAAGAGAAGAAGATTTAACGTTACTTGAAATAAGGGAAGTTGCACAAAGGAATTAAGACTAGAACTAGTGGTGTAGGTAAGACCTATATAACTAACTAGCTGGAGTGGTGAGTGTTTGATGATGAATCATGAATCCCAATTAAGCTGACTTTTAGGAATATTCATAACTAAACATTAATTGAACTAGTTGGAAGGATTTTTCCTAATTATATGGAGTTAATTACCGTAAATTAGGACCAAAATAGAAAGTACGTGTGAGTTATTGAAGGAGGGTAGGGTGTGTATGGGCTGGCATACGTAGCTTGTAAGTATATACGCTTGTTTGTTAAGGTAGCTAGGTTTGGTTGGAGATCTTATATATATAGAGAGAGAGATCCCAAATTGATGAGACAATTAGTTAACAAGTTTGTTTTCTGTCACACGAGAAATTAAAGAAAGAAGAAACCAATCTCTCTCTGTCTCTGCAACACCTTAAGCTCTGATTGGGGATGAAATTAGCTGCCGTGATGGTGGAAGGTTTCATGTCCTCTCTGTAACATGAGATCCATTAAACTTCCCATGCATGACTGCAGCTATTTCTTCCCAATCACAGCTTTAGGTGAGAAATTGCATGGATGATGAGATAAAAAGAAACCAGAAGGCGACGCCTTCATCATCGATCAAGAATACCAATGGATTGAATAGAGGTTTTGGATATTGACGCGCACTATTCTTCATAGGAGAGACCTTTAGTCTAGCACAACATCATGGCAATGGCTTTAAGAGCGTCGGATCAGCATCACATGGTGGGTATGGACCGTATGGGGGTGGATATATTGATAGATCAGATCATCCTTTGAGAGCACTACTACATATGGATATGGGGATGGGTCATGTGATGGGTCATCTTTTATCGACAGTTTCTTCGGGTATCTATCTCAGCCATGTGTGCCGATTCCACCTTCTTACACTCTCGGTGAGCCCTTCCCTAGATTAGGATATCTTAGACAAATTGATGATGGGACTTATCAGTGGGCAATAATAGACTATGAGACCAATTGATCTCATAACATGTCATGGGATACGTATGTTGTGCATCTGGAGGAATGACTTCGCAATCTTTAGTGGTATGCTGCTCGTGGATTAGACCCACCAAGAAACTCCGCATGGAATTGAAGAAGGTCAGTTGAATGTTTTATTTGGGTAATATGTACTATTCAGGGTTCAAATACTTTAAAATTATATGAACTAAGTATTTATAATACCACTTTAGTACATTAGTAAACTTGGGTCAATAACCACAAGTACCATTTTGAGTGATGTTTTGGTGAAATTGAAGCTTGGATTGTGTTTAAAATATCAAAATTAGGTTACCTGCAAAAAATCATACCTAAAAAGGCTGTTTTGGGGGGTCGAAACCATAGTTTCCCCATCAATGGGAAAAAATCCCTGATTTCGACCAAAACTCGGTTTTGGCTAGGTCGAAACCCGAGTTTTTTTTCTTCCTTAATTGTAACACCCATTCAGATCAATATTAGTCGAGACCGATACCAATACAAAAAACCATTGTGCCGAAGTAGAATAAAAATAAAAAATAGGGAAAAAGAATTATGTCTAGGAGTGTGGCCTACGCCATCACTCCCATGAGTCTATCTCTCTCCTCCCCATATGGAAAGACATCTTTGCCCCCTTTTTTTGAGGAGGAGAGACGTAGACACATACATGTAAGGGTGTCAACTCATACCGCATACTGTATAGTATATATCGACACCAAAAAACTGTACTAGTTATACCTTACCATATCATACCGAATAAATTCGATATGGTGTCAGTATGAGATACCTATACCGAGTCGGTATTACTGTTCGATACGATATTGGGGTATAGACAAAACGGTAAAAATGAATCATAGTGAATTGTACTCAATAGATACAGTACAGTATTGATATGAAATACCTGTATCGATCGTTATTCGATACGGATCCATATATCCATGTTCCTTTCGAAAACTTCAAAAAATGTCTTCCTCAATCTTACCTATCCTTAAGGGTTATCAAATATCCCTGGCAAAGAATAGAGAATGTTCAGGGTTTCATGTGCTCGAGCCAAGCGAGGGGGAAAATTCTACAAATTGATATTGATGGAATTGTAACAGCAGCTAGCTGATTTTGAGGAATCAGAACTAGAGAGAGATTAATTGAAATAGCTGGAAGGATTGATTTTCCCTTTTTTTTACGGGAAAATTTTATCTAGTTACCGTGAATTACTGTCTGAAGGCTAAATTTTCCAATTGGAGGTGGGTGGGTAATGGGTACGGGCTGGTAATGCATGCGTGGCTGGTAATTAAGGTAGGTTTGACCGTTTGACTGGATCTTATTTATATATCGAATTAATTAGAGCGTTTAGCAAGTTTGTTTTATGTCTTCTAATTCTTTGTTCTTGACAGATTTAAAGCACAAGAAGAGAAGGAAGACGAAACCAATCATTCTGTCTCTACAACACCTGAATCTCTGATTGGAATGAATAGGGATGCAGTAATGGAAGAAGGTTGATCATGCCCTTGGGGATCTCTCTGTACGTAACAAGAGAGAGATCCATGAACGTATCTTCCCCCATTCATCACTACATCCTCTTCATCCCAATCATAGCTTTAGGTGAGAAATTAAGAAACCAGATACGCCATCATCGAGACTAGCAAGGTATCTCTATCTATCTCATCAGAAAGAAAGAAATCAGAATATTCACTTATTCTTAGTTATTAATTTATTTCTGCATTTCATTTGGTCCACATCGATCTTACTGTGGTATTTGAATCATGCCTTTCAAGATAATTTAGGTCAGATTTTCGGTATTATTTCTATTTCAATTTTAGATTGATTTCATGAAATAGTCAACAAATAGATTTTTTTATCAAGATAATTGAACTTGTTTTGATTCCATCAATCTAAAACATATATTTCAAATTGAAGTTGTTGTGATTCTATTGATTGGAATTGAAGAGTTTAGTTGTCTTTGTATTAATCACTTCCTCGGCGGTCGGGTAGAGAAAAACCCAGCCCAGGCACCATGAGCACTTCTTAAGCATCAACAGACCATCAGGCGACAAGGCCCATGTGCTTGGTCTGTTATGTTGTGATGAGGTGGTTCGATAAGGAGTAGAGAGACCCGACCCGACCCGACCCCACCCGAGTGCATGCATTGAATCTACATTATTCTATTTCCGAGAGCTCATCTTGCATCTACGTTGTAAGCAATTTAGATCCTCTATTGCCGAGCTGTTCGGTCTGAATGGGATTAAGACGGTCATTTACTATCTTACCGAGTCTTGGCAGTAGGGTCCTACCGGGCACAACTCGACAATAGAAGATCTGAGTAAATAATTTGGATCCACTACTGCCGAGCTGTCCGACAAGACCCTACTGTCAAGACATAACAAGATGAGAAAATAGAAAATCTGACTCCCCCTGTAAGTAGTAATACTGTTGTTATCTACATGTACCGGGCAGGAACCGCATGGGATATAGATCCCGTGCATGCTGGATTTTTATGAAATATAACCGATTTGACATTGAAGCACTTTTGTTGGACGCCTAGAGATAGGAAATTAGGAATTGAAAAGAATTATTTTTCAGCTTATTTTTAGGAATCATAACTAGAGATTAATCGAGAGCTTAGCTGGAAGGATTGATTTTTCCTTTTTTACCGGAAAATTTTATATAGTGGACCAGAACAGGAAGTAAGTGTGAGTTATTAAAGAATAAAATTTTCAATTAATGAAGGTTGGTGGGGTGTGTATGAGCTGGCAATGCATGAATTACAGAAATCAGGAGGAGGAGGAGGAGGTGGGGTGTGTATGAGCTGGCAATGCATGCGTGGCTGGTAAGGTAGGTTTGCCTAGCTGGATCTTATTTATATATATTTATATATAAATATAGAACCCAATAAACTTTCTTTCTTCCTTTCTTTCTTTTCTCGGCTAAATTAAAGCTCATGAGAAAGGAAGAAGAAACCAATCTCTCTGTCTCTGTCTGCAGCACCTGAATCTCTGATTGGAAGGAAAATGGTTGTCGTAATGAGGGAAGGTTCATATATAATGTCCTTCATCTCTCTCTCTCTTTACCTTCCCCATGCATGACTGCAACCTCTTCCTTCCAATCACAGCTTCAGGTGAGAAATCGAATTATAGTTTGAAGAATAGAAACCAGATACGCCATCATCATCATGGCAAGGTACAAAATTACTTTAGAAATACAATTAATTGGAATTGATCAACTAATTAAGCTACAAGTTAATTAATTAAGGTAATATTGCATTCTACAGTTAATATTCACTCATTCTTAGTAATTAATTTTTGCATATCGTCTGGCTCACATTCATCTTGTTGTGATGTGAATCAGGTCATTCAAGGTAATTTAGTCAAGATTTGGTATAATTTCTATTTCAATTTTAGATTGATTTCATAAAATAGTCAACAAATTAAATAGAATTTTGGTCAAAGAAATTCAAGTGGTTTTGGTTGGTTGCCATTAACCTGAAATATTTTAAGAATAAGAAATTAGCTTGTTGCCAAAAGCCTGAATGCCTAATCAAAAGCAAGGCAAGGTCGGGAAGTTAGAGATGAGACAGTGGGGGAGCCTTCAGCTTTAGGGAGATATTTTCTTCCTAATTTCTTTCTTGCCATGGATTTAGACTAAATAACATTTTTAACCTAATGAAACTGAACCTCATGAATCGAAATTTTACGAAAATATTTTGATTTCAACAGAAATCAAAATGGGATCAAAAGCCAAAATTACAAACCTTGATTCAGAAATACAAACCCACTTCCACAGCGGCCCAAAAAAAATAAAATAAAAAAGCCCATAAACTAACTAATGAGATGGTCGCTTTTTCAAAACAGATTTCGTAGGGAAGAGTGAGAAGAAACACACGGTTAGGGTTTTTTTTGTTTTTTTTATCGAAAAGCAAAGAGGGTTAGGGTTGGAAGGCCTTTTTGGTTTCAAAGAATTGAATTAATCATTCACTGCCTTTAGGCTACATTTTTTTTTTGATGAAAGTGTAATCACACAAACCACACATCAATCCCAAAAGGTTAATCGACTTTTAGGACCGTGGAATTGCGGATATACACAACACACACCACACTCACACACCCGATGTGGGACTAAACCCACACATCCTTTCTTTTTTTCTTTTTTTTTTTATGAAAATGTAATCACACAAAGTCACAAACCACACACCATTCCCAAAAGGTTAACCGACTTTTAGGACTGTCGAATGACATGTATATACAACATACACCACATTCACACACCCGATGTGGGACTAAACCCACACACCCCTTCTTTTTTTTTTTTTTTTTATGAAAGTGTAATCACACAAACCAGTCTTTAGGCTACATTTGATCGTACTCCCATCCGTTCTACGGGAGTCGATGTGAGACAGAATTAATATTTCTTAATTCTACTCCGATAGAATGAGAAATGAGGTTTGATAAACCTACTTTGAAATCAATTTCAGAATAGAAATAAAATCAAGATTATCGGTTGGAAGGCCCTTTTACGTAATCAATTAGAACACTGATACTCAAGGGAATCTATAATAAGTTGTCATACTGCAAACATCCAAACTCCAAGCCAATACAAAGAAGAACATTGGCATCCCATCCAATCAAATTGGATATGTAAGGGTATTGATGTAATATCCCTTCATATGTTCTAAACTTCTTATATAATTCTACTTGTATTAAAGCTCAGGCTGTGAGGGGTAATCTAGTAATTAGTCTATCTGACCTAAATCCTAGTTTCCCTATAAATACTAGCTGGAGGCAACAACCTGGGTATTTCAAACTTGATACACAAGGTGTAATACTTTAAGCAACCAGTGCTTAAATCCTAAACCCTAACAGGACATGTTTTTTTTTTGGTAAAATAATAGGACATGTTGAGATTAGAGGAAATGAGTACTACTAGTCAAGATGTAATTGATAGCAAACCTTAAGCGGCTACTCCCATCAAGCAATCGATGGAGGAGATTAAAAATTTTGGTTTGCTTTAAATAAAGGATTTTCTAATTGACACCTCCCAAAGTGTCAAATAATTTGTAATTTTATTTTTTTTAAAATTTTTTTAATATAAAATATAATTTTTTCCAACAAGGATAAATATTATCATTTCATATGTATACTAGAAAAATGTGATTTGTCATTTTCAAATTATTTTTGAAAATACTTTTATATCCTTACATAAAAAACTTTTAAGAATAAATCAAGGGGTAATTAATGGGAGAGGTCAAGATCTAAATACACCTATAAAGGGACTCTCCCTTTTATTTTATTAAATTAAATTATAATACTACAAACCAATAAAATTTGTTATTAATATTAGGGATGTAAAAGGATCGGATTCAGTTTGGATAGTGTTATATTTGCATTCACATCCGATTAGTTTTCAGACAGATTCGGATATTGCTAAATGGATACGGACACGGATACAGATCAATTATTTTATCCGTTTACATGTAAATATACCTTTTCGGATAGTTATAGCCTATCCATATCCGCATCCGTTTAGCTTTCTGACGGATTCGGATAGTGCTAAACGGATACGGACTCGAATATGAAACCGGATTTCGGCTATTCATTTACACCCCCAATTAATACGATATAATATATTTTTTTTTTGGGTGAATTACGATATAATATTTTATTGAAGGTGAAGTGATTCTTTCACCCAAAAAATAAAATATGTGAAGAAATTCATGCGTAAAAGATCACACGGAAACAAGATAACAAATTACTCTAATACTATGTTAGATTCCAACCCGAAAGACTATCTATTGGGTGGAGGGAGTCATACAAAGACACCAGAATGTGGGATACTGACACCCCCTCCCCCACTCTGAGTTTTTGAACATTTCTCTTTTGAGGAATGCTGGCAGTTCACCATTCACCAATGAGGGGCATATTTATAGACAAAAAGGTAGTTCAACGGTTACATAAAAAACCAGCTCAATTTGTCATTTGGGGTGCCTTTTGTCCTTTAATTCGAAATGGAGGTGGAACTTCACTGCTTGTGAAGGAGAGATAGGCCAATTCAAGACCCACAAAACCCAGCTCCAGCCAGCCTAGCACTTGGCTGGCAACAACCCAGATTGGTGGTCCATGCAACACTCCCAACCAACCAGGACAAACCCATTTATCCAAATGAGCTTATTCTGAATTATATCTTAGAAGTTCGCTTCAATTCTGTATACATATTGGCAGAGATCGAGTTCCACTTCCCATAAGCATCAGAATGGGTTTTTAACAGAGACAGTGAGGAAGTCTGAACCTTTCATGAAATCGGATATCATGTATCTAGACCAAGATAAGTCCTCTGAAAACACTGAAAACAGAACATAAAAGAAATGATTTACAGACCCAGTGTGGAATGCACAGTCACTTCCAATTTTCCATTTTCAATGTGTTAAAATGGTTTGTTCAAAGGATTTTAATTCAATTCTCCCTATGATATTAATGCATCTTAATACAAGGTAGGGACCAACTACTATCTATGAACATTTAACAAATGAAAATAACAATTTTTCGAATCAAAAGTAGAGCAAAAAAAATTAAATGAACTATGGGGCACAATGAATTTTATAACTGGGACAAACTTTAATTGTCAATACACATAATTTACCCTATCATCTCCTTCTAGTTTGCTGGTGCGAGTTGCTGCTGCTATCACCTTCACTTGTATCGGAGTTTCCCACTCTAGCAACAACCGTGTTTGCTGGTTGTTTATCACCCACTCTAGCAACAACCTGGTTTGCTGGTTGTTTATCACCCAATATAGCAACAGCCTGGTTTGCTGGCTGTTTATCACCCAATTGGGGAACCTGATTTGCTGGTTTATATTCCTGATTAGTTTGCATACCGTCTCTCCCAATTCGGCGTTCCTGCAGAAAAGGGAAGGATATATATAGACAAGCTGGAAGTGAAAACAAGCAGTGCAAGCTCTCTTGTGATTTTACTTTACTGAATCTGCTTTTATAAATTTTGAAGAATTTGAGTGTAATTATTTGAAGAAAACTTTGAGGCTTACATTATGGAATAACAAATCATCTGCCTCAAGCATGTGGATCACATGCCCCATTTTAGGCCTTTTTTGTGCATCAGGGTCAACACATCGCAGAGCAACCAAAAGAACCCGTTTGAGTGCCTTTGAAGAAGGCATTTGAGGCAATTTAGGATCCACTACTTCCTCTGATCTCCAATTTCCAACCATTGTCTTTAACCAGTCCACCAAATTCACCTGCAAATTGATGAAGTACATTTTAGTTATCCAAAACTGATGACAATCCAACACAAGTGAGGTTAGAAGAGGAAACAAAAGAGTATTTCAAAATAAGCAACCTCTCCAGGGGGTCGACTATATTCAACAGGATTCCTCCCAGAAATTATCTCCATGATCAGTATTCCAAAGCTATATACATCACTCCTCTCATTCAACATACCAGTGCAAGCGTATTCAGGTGCTACGTATCTATAAAAGACATGACTTTGTTAGTCAGAAGCACGTTTTGATTACCCCAGAACATGCATATACCAAAAAGATATAAATGTTTTAAAAAATCAACTTATCCCAGATTTAAACAATGAAGCTGACTAACCCAAATGTTCCCATGACACGAGTTGTAACATAACTCCTCTCGGAACATAACAGTTTAGCAAGCCCAAAATCAGAAACTTTGGAATTCCACTGTCTGTCGATTAAAATATTACTAGATTTTACATCACGATGAACAACTTTTGGCTCAAGACCCTCATGAAGATAGGCCAAACTGCAAAGACATATTCCAATCAAATTCGACATACATGAGGGGAGGGGAGGAAGAAAAGATCATATGAACACAAGTTAGAGGAACATTGTAGTACCCTTTCGCTGTTCCAAGGATAATATTCATTCGGATATCCCATGTTAGAGGGCTGACCGGCCCTACATCCCCATGAAGCCATTGATCCAGATTACCATTGTCTACGTACTCGTAAACAAGCATCCTAATTTTAAAAAAAATCACATAAAGGAGAGTAAACAATCATAAATATCTCAAGGTTCAAAGCAGACCATACAACTCAGTTTCCACAGAATTTCAATCCCCAGAACCTAATATCAGAAGAAACCTACCATATAGGACTTGAGCTTAAAGACAGTTGCACTTGAAATATATTTCAAAAATTCATACCTATGAGCTCCCTCCACACAGTATCCAAGCAACCTGACCAGATTTTTATGTCTAACACGGCCAATTGCCTCCACTTCTACTTTAAACTCCTTCTCAGCTTGACCCCTGATAAGTCATTACTCATCAATTAACTTGAAATATCATTGAGAAATATCTTTAAGATCCACAAGAAATTTTCCCATATCTAGGATGGAAACTATAGTTCTGCACTGAATCTATTTGTCTAATAGTTATTTGGTATACCAACACAAGTGAAACAGCACAAAAAAAAATTGTATTCCTTAAAGTGATGTAAACATATTATAAAAATACTAAATGATACATGCTAGACTGTCCACACCATTAACACAGCAAGTTTCAAAAATCAGTATGAAAGCAAGAATTAAACAGATTCAGAAGTCCAAGATCAGTTTTTTGGAATAATTAAAGCAGCATGAGAGCAACTCAATGTCTCATTTTGAAATAAGAAGAAGAAATCAGCAGTTTTGTTTCTGAATTCAGTTAGAAAGTTTCTGTGGAGCTTCCACTCTAGAAGAAAAACATGTTGGTAGCACTCCATAAAACCCAATTGAAATAGAAATAAAAGTTACCTTCCTAAGAAAACACTTTTTCTCTCTGTAAATACTTATAGAACCAAACATTAAGCCAAGGCTACAATCACTAAGACAAAATATGATATCTATCTATCAATCAAGAATTTGTTCTCCACGCAAGCAAGAAATTGAAGGAATTGTCAATAATCAATTCTGCATTCATGAAATTAAATGCGGCAGACGATTTGGGCAATTAGGTACCTGTTATTCAACAAATTCTTGACAGCAACCTGTGTTTTGTCAGGGAAAATGCCGAGATAAACGATCCCATAACCACCTTCCCCAATCACATTATCGTCCGAAAATCCATTGGTCGCCGCTTCAAGCTCCCGGAGAGTATACCAGTGGCCCCACCCCAGATGCGAAACCTCAGGAGGGCCGACGGCCATGGATGTGGAATCCGTCGCATTGGTCGATCGGCTCTCACCACTTGCGTGGGAAGAGGGCCTGTCGGAGAACACTACCCGATGCTCAGGCTTCCCAATGTCGATCTGGATCTCAGGAATGGCAGGAGGGAACGCAGGGCGCTGATCTGGAGCAACATGATGGACGATCTCTTGGATCTCTTTAGAGACCACGGGAGTCAGCTCACTGGGGCCAAGCTTCTTCGCCGGACGTGAGCGGTGGTATTTGGGAGATTTACGGCGACGAGAAGTAATGCAGAGGGAGAGGAGGAAGAGTATGAGAACGATGAAGGCCCCGACGCAGATTCCGATCACGACCCATAAGCGAAGACCGAAGATTGAAGTCGGCTTCGAGAGCTCACTGTTCAGGAACGCTGTATCGAAGACCGACATGGCCAAGAGAGAGAGAGAGAGAGAGAAGACGTCAATACTCAGGTTTCCCTAGGTCAGCCCAGACCGGGATATTCTGCTTGGAAATGGCATTCTAGCGCCGGAAAAGCAGGGTTTTCTGGCGAAACAGAGGTGGTTTGGGGTGAAAAAGAAATTGGAGTTGCAGAGGAAGGTCAGAGTGAAAGACAAAAAGATGGAGCCAGAGTCTGACTCAAGTGTGTGTGAGAGGGAGTGTGAGTGTGTGACTTCACTTAGTGGAGTTGAATTGAAGAATTACGTATTGTACTGTACATCGCCTTAAGTTTACGTAGAATTCCGTAGATATCCTGAGTGGGACCCTTATTATATTTCTCAAACTTCCATGCAACCATTCTTAGAAAAAGGAGGAAAAGTTTATAAACTATTTTCTGAAAGAGAGAAAGAGAAAAAGAGAGAGAGAGAGTGAGTGACTGTCACGTGAGTTTCTCCACCCTCATCTGGTCCCACACTCCCGGGTCCCTCCCGCCTATCATGCGATCAGGACTCCGGGTCAGGCACTCAGGATCCGACCTGCAAAAATGAATGAAACATATATGGGAAAAGAACACTACCGGGTCGGTCGCGTGCGAGTTCCTGTGCTTAGTTAGTAGACACAGGGCTGTATGAAATGACTGTTGCATCTTATGGGAAACCAAAAAATTTTGAGGGTGTAGAAGTTATATTGCATGGCCTTACGTCTAGGTTTAGGAGCCGCACGCAACTAGGTAGCATTCTCTTTCCGAACATATATCTGCACAAGCATTTGGGCCAATGGGTGAGCCTGCCTGAATATCTACCTAAGGGCAGAGGCATCATCTCACAGTGCCCAGTGAGAGAGTGTAGGAAACACCATCAAGTAAAGATCTTTTTCCGTATATATATTATAAGTGTCAATCCATTAGTCCAATCCGGATTTGGTAGGCTGAATGATTTAGGGCTGATAATAAGCCAAACTGAATTGGTTTTTGGTTTCGGCCTGATTTGGACGATTTGTTATCGTGTTGAAAATAATGATTTGGGAAAAGTTTTCCTTTAGTATGGTGAAGGAACTGCACAACCATCAATGGTTGTCAAATTTAGTCATTCTATTTGTAAATGGTCGATAATACTCTTTACTATTCCCCTATACCTTATAGACACCATCCAAAAACCTCAATCCATGGCTGAAGGAAACTAGATCCATAACAGTTTTGTGTCAATTTTGTCAAATTTTTATTGATTTCGGTCGGTCTAGTTCGATTTTGATTTCTCATTCAGTTTGGTGCAAGCGAACTAGTCGTTTCTCCATGTAGAAGAGTTGATCTGAACTCTATTCTTAAGCAAGGGATTCACAAACAATCGAATAGATACAGGAGAGAGGGTCTCACAGATTTTTGAGAAAAGAGTGTCAAAAAAGAGAGAAAATGTGAGAGAAACGCATACTACCGACACAGTATACATAGTTTTTTTAGATGGGATAATTTTATGAGTCCCAGACGTTTGTGGGGTGGGGATATGAGAAAATGCGTTTGGATCCTCTTTTATACTACTTTTATCACCTATAACTGGAATAGAATTGGAATTCCTTAACCCAGATCCCAATTTCATCCGATTTGTTAAAAATGTACGATAACCAAGTCCAACCAGCCGATTCTTTGCGGATTCAAATTGGAATCGGATCAGAATCCATGGAGAATAATCCAAACAACAAATCAGCCCTTCTCTCTTATTACTCAATTTTTCAAGCTGAATTATTTATTTCCCAATTTATTAGCAAATTATTTGCATGAAAGCACATGAATATTATCCAAATTTGAGAGATTGCTTCAGATTCGAGTGAGATTTTTCAAATTCAAATTTTTTATTAGCAAAATGTTCATGAACTAGGCAACCTCTACTTCCATTTTTTTTTTCAAACCAGCCTTCTTTGCAGAAACAAAGTAAGAGAAGACTTACTTAGAGAAGGCTCCATGGTTACTAGAAATATTTTGTGATGACTTTGATACAAACTAGGATTATATATAACTCAAGATTAGAACAGAAGCATACACAAAATCATAACTTCCTTTATAAATATAAAAGATAAAGAAAAATATACTATAACAGATACAGATATCTGAATTTGGTTTGGTGAATGATGATCCAGAGGCTTCTATTTGTACCTTCATTGCAGTGAAATAGCTCCTTCAGGCTCATGTCGACACTAGATGCATATTCTCTTCAATTAGTCTTGTAAATTGGAAACCAATTATAGGGAGCAGGTGCTTGCACTTGAACATTCAATCTGAATTAAACCTGCATCCTGCACCACAAACTTTCATGTACATAACAATGCTTGGGCATTGGCAAAAGGGGAGTCACTAGCAGATTAATTGATCCAGCAAAGCATCACTATGTTCAAACTTCCACGTCATTTATTAAGACCTTCACACATGTGCAAAATGGAATGGTTGCCGCAGGCAGAGTTGCTCCACGGCATCATCAGCTAGAACCCTGACTGGATGCAACTTGATCTCGTAAAGCTTTGGCCATAGTTTCCCTGTCACTGAATAAAATCAAATCGTAATTATTCATTCCCAAAAAAAATCAAATCGTAATTTTATGAAAAGATCCAATTTAAGTGATAAGAATGATCCATTTAGTCCAAAGTTCCCCACCCCCCCTCCCAGGGTCCAGGTTGGGATTTCTCTTATCAAACAATATTTGATATTGTTTACCCAACTAAACTCAACTCAATTAAGCCTTTTCCCCAACTGATCTTAATCATTGCAGAAGAAACCAGGATTTTAACATACATGGGTTGCTGTAGATCACATTGAAGATCTTACCAAATATACGGTTCTTTTCTCCATCCCAGGCAATTCCATTCAGAACATCAATAGCCTGGAAAGTATCAATGAGTTGGGCAAGGTGAGAGAAACAAAAACTGATAAATGTTGTGTGCAGCAATTGCACAAGAATTATAGTATTGTAGCTTCACATGAATAATTAAAATCCCTGTTGAAGGTTTTATTACTTACTGCATCCCCAGCTCCCATCAAAGCTCCCCTTAAAGAAGTAAAAAATAATGAGAAAATTGAATTAACTGCTTGAAAATTTCAACCAATTGCATAGAAGGAACCATGAGTGCATTTAAGAAAAATTAGCAGTGAAACATCAAAGAAACTTGCAGACAAGGCGAAGAAGCAAACCTTAAACTGTGAAGGAGAATCCATCCAAGAACAGTTCCATCTTTGTAGGAAATTCTAGCTATGCAGTCAGTCTGCACCATGAAGGTCAATTATGCAGTTTATTCAAGGTAACTAGGAACTTCAAAATCCATGAAATGATACATATCTATTCATTTAGACAAGAAAAACCGAGCCATGAAATGATACATACGTATCATATGCAATAATGGGTTTTCCTAACATTTCAAGCAAGCAAAAGAAGCATGAAGAGGTTTAAGAGACGAGAGTTTTAAGTCTTGTCACGGCGTCTAGGTGACCAAGGCGTTGGAAGGGGCCTGGATGCAAGGCGACCAAGGCGCCCGTCTAGCCAAGGCATCGCCTAGGTGGCAACTATGCAGAAAAGTAAGGCACAACAATTTTAAGCTCCTGAAACCTAACCAAGAAAAGGCATTATGGTTTTAAGAGGCAAATTCCAAGAGTCAGATTTGTAAAAGAGATGGAGGAAACTTTTCCTGATCTGATCTTTACATATGTTTTGGAAGTCCCAAAGATTGTGTTCAACCTTACGGGGGTCATAATACAGATGTGGGATACTCAAGGCTCAGATTAGAATTTGATGCCCATAAAATAGATGGAGGATTTAGTGCCAAGCCATTGAAATAGGCAGTAAACAAGTATTTAAGAGATGCCTGATGGATGAAGTGATTTAGAATATTGGCTATAAATGATAAAGAACACCTCTTACATCTAAAGTTATGCAACTTCAATCCAGTGATCATGCAAATCCCTCATAATACAAAAAGCAAGCAGGATGTACTACTCAAAAAATAGGGCTTGCCTGCCAAACATTCGCCCACACTTCTCCATTTACATACTCCAATTCATTGAGATTATAAACTTCATGACCATTGTATCTGACAGCAGCTTTTCCTATGACTGCATAAACAGAAGCTATTCAGCTGCAGCACAATGCATGGGAAGATGCCAGAAACATCAAAATTACAAAATGAGGCAAATATACGCCAAAAGTTACCACCATTTCATGCAGAATTTGAAAAAGTTCACTCAGATATTTTATTGACAGAAGTGATTACAAGATTATTCAACAGAAAAGAAAATGTAAACACCATCTCTTGAATGCTGGCGAGACCTTTAAATGTTTGAGGATCAAGCTGGTATAAAGTTGAAGTTCCATCACTACCAAATAAGATTTTCCCATCAGTTGCCAGTCCCCAACCATCTTGCATCTGATGAGTAAATTTTCCAAGCTGCACCGAAAATACATAATCAATAGAAAGAACTACACTGACAATCAATTGGGTGCTACATAAAACATGGCAGCAGCTTACTCCAGAAACTAGAGTGTCAACAATTTTCCAAGGAGTGAAGTATAAAAAATCTACTCCTAGTTAAAATCTAGGGATCAGGTTGGTTGCATATTAAAACCTCAGTGTAAAGAATTTGAGACTCCAAATTTTGCTTAAGAGTGAGCACTTAGTGCCTACAAGCATCTGGCAAACCCGAGCCTTTTTTTTTTTTTTTTTGAGGGGGGGGGGGGGGGTTGTAAATAAATAATTTTATGTAACAAGAGAAGAAGATAACAGGGAACCCCAAGAAAAGGGGAGGAAGAGGGAAAAAAAGAAAAAATATAACTTACAAAGAACAGCCTTTAAAGAGGGGGGAGGCATGGCCTTGTAAAAGAGAAGGGGGGAAACCCCAACTACCAACAATAAACCTGTTTCTAGGGGTATCAGCATACTGAGAAGGGGAACAATAGCTTAGTTTTGACCTAAAAAATAATGGAGCTCCAGATCGGCTGAAGGGATCTAGACTTGGAGGTCCACCTCCTGAGGTTACACTCCCACCAGACATGGGAAATGGTAGCACCAAAAGCAAGCTTTCCAACCGTGTCACAACAAGATTTTTTGTCGAAGGACATATCAACCCATATCCACTCTCTATCAAAGGGCAAATATTGTCGTATTTAGGGTTAGCACTTGCCAAGAAAGCCGTTCAAAACTGCAGAGGAGAACAGACATTCGAAGAAGAGATGGTTTACATCTTTGGTAGGCTGGTGGCATTCCAACAGAGGCAACATTGAGGAGGAATTGGGATCTGTTGGCAGATGAGGAATGACTGAGATGATTTTGGGGGAAAATTATGACTTGTGTCTAATGAGACACAGCCAACTTTATTTATAATAGAAAAGAGAATATTCTAGAATGGTTACAAGAAATAATTACCCCTAGGGACAATTCTATCCTTGAACCCATATTACAACACTCCCCCCTCTAGTTGGTGCATAGATATCATACATGCCCAACTTGCACACAAGAGGATGAAACAATCAACTATTTAACCCCTTAGTAAAATCATCAGCTAACTGGTCTCAAGGCTTAACAAACGGAGTGCAAATCAGTCCATGCTCTAGTTTCTCTTTGATGAAATGGAGGTCAATCTCCACATGCTTTGTGCAATCATGTTGGATTGGGTTGCGAGCAATACTGATAGCAGGTTTGTTGTCGCAGTAAAGCATCATACGTAAAGAAATAGGAATAGCCAAGTCTTTCAATAGCCCCTGAAGCCACATTAATTCACAAATGCCATGGGACATGACGCGGAACTCAGTTTCAGCACTTGACCTGGTCACAGCTGTCTGTTTCTTACTCTGCCAAGTAACTAGGTTACCTCCAACAAAAGTACAGTAACCAGATGTAGACTGTCTATCATCAGGAGAGTTGGCCCAGTCAGAGTCTGTAAATGCTTCCACCCATAGGTGATCATGAGGCGAGAAAAGAATTGCCTTTCCTGGGGAAGATTTTAAATACCATGATATACGAGTCACAGCCTCCCAGTGTGAAGTGTAAGGGTCATGCATGCATTGACTAACCATGTTGACGGCAAAGGCAATATTTGGTCGAGTATGGGATAAATAGATGAATTTCCCAACCAACCGTTGATACTGACCTTTATTCACAGGTTCACCAGTCTTACTAGAGAGACGAATATTGGCTTCAAGAGGAGTGTCTGAAGACTTACACCCCAACATGCTAGTTTCAGATAATAAGTTCATCGTGCATTTTCGTTTAGAGAGAAAAACACCTTTGGTAGAATGGGCAACCTCGATGCCAAGAAAGTACCACAGCTGGCCAAGATCCTTGATCTCAAACTCCTGACCAAGATATGACTAGAGACGAGAAATTTTCTCAGTGTCGCTGCCAGTAACAACAATATCGTCCACATAGACAATAAGAATTGCGATCTTGGACCCATATTGCTTGATGAAGAGGGTGTGATTAGCATTGTTTTGTGTATAACCAAAGGATAGCATCGCACCATGAAATCTCCCAAACCAAGCTCGTGGTGACTGCTTCAAGCCGTACAAAGCACGTTTCAGCTTGCACACTTTTCCATGAGTCCTTTGATTAGCAAACCCAGGAGGAATATCCAGATATACCTCTTCTTCAAGTTCACCATTGAGGAATGCATTTTTCATGTCCAGTTGTTGCAATTCCCACCCAAGGTTAACAGCACAGGACAGAATCACACGGATAGTGTACATCTTCACAACTAGGGCAAATGTCTCCTGGTAGTCAAGATCATAATAGGTTTGTGTGAATCCCTTAAAGTAACCAACGTGGCCTTGTATAAGAGAAAAGCTTGCCCTTCCAAAGTTGGAGCTTTCTAGGCAAACGGTCCAAAATGGGGGAACAATGGTGGGTAACCAACCGAGAAAGGATCAAAGGGAAGCCCAAGTACTTGATCGGCAGACAGCCCAAGGAAAAGCCAGACAAATCTTTTAGAGCAGCCCTGGCCTCCCCAGAGACACCAAAAAGGAAAAACAGGGATTTGGGGAGGTTGACACGGAGACCAGACATATTTTCAAAGAGGCACAAGCAATACAAAATGAACACAATCGAAGGGGAGTCGGCTTCGAAGAGGATCATGAGGTCATCAGCGAAGGCCAAATGGGAGATCTTAAGGGACTTGCACAAGGGCATAGGAGAGATGAGGTGCTGGTCCAATCAAGAATATTATCAATCAAAGGGCATTTAGATTTTTCTATTACATCTGCATAAGTGTGCAAGGAAGAGGCACAGTGCAGAGATATTTCTATATTTAAACTGTTTGCAGGAGAAACAATGATTTGCAAACTGAGTTGCAAGTAGAAGAGAGAGTCTCCATCATGATAAATATATACCAAAGTGAGATTAAGAGTTACAACAAGCAGAGATGCATAGTACTAATAGAAATTACAGAAAACCATCAAAACATTTGACTAGTCATGATGGGAAAATATTTTTACATATGACTCTTACTATAATCTCATTTTAACTTCTTTTAAATGGGCTCCCTAATAAATAATGGATTAAAAAAAAAAAAGGGTTAAGAACAAACTTTGTTTATATTATATCGATCATATATGAAACCAGTTTTCTTCAACCAAACCACTTGGAACAACCTACAAAAGAACATGAAACTAACAAAAATTAGAAATTTCAGCAGATTCTGTAAACCATGAAAAAAATTACTACAAAAAGGACATAAACAGTGAAAGATTCTCAAAAAAGTGACAGATCTCAAGGGAATGAATAGTTTCATGACTCTGAATCAAAATGAAGGCCAAAAGAAATAAAATTGTGAGTTCATGAAAAAGCAGGAAATAATCAATTTTTGCAGATTCTATAATATATTCATAGCAAACATTAATTACAATGTCGTCATTTAGTATCAGCTATCCTATAACTTCATGCTAGCAACACACACAATGTTGCCTTAAGGTTCTGTACTGTAAGGAGGAAAGGTGCTACATAGAGGAAAATAAAAGGAAGAAGTGACATTGAGGAACCAACAAGATACATATTCAAAAGACACATGAGTAAACATCTGTTACATTTGAAATATGTTAAACTAGACCTCACATACTAAACACAATTGCAACAGAAATCAGAATCACATAACAGGCTTGTATACCCAGATTGAATCCAATAACCAGGTTTCTTTTACCCCTAATGCATGACAATTTTTTCCCCTTTCTTTCTTTCCTCTTTTTTTTTTACCTAACAGGTGGGGCATCTACAATGGCCTGAAAGATGTTCATCAAAAGCCAAGAGAAAAAGATAAAGAGGGAAAAGACAAAAAAGCAAATGTTTCCTTCCTCTATTAGGTTTCATTTCCATAATTAACAAAACCAATGAGAGAAGTAAACTGCAAGTACTGGTTGTCCATTACATACCTTTCACCAAGAAGAGTAAGACCCTCCCCAAAATAAGAAGCGCCCATCTTTTTAAGAACTTCGACCTGAAAATATTAAAAACACGAGATTTTAGCATACAACTGAACATTATGAATGGCTATCCTAATGACTGTGTTTTATTCATGTAGGAGATTGATGGGTAGTTCAGAAGGCAGAAGAAAGATTTTCAAATGGTCGTTTGACTTGGATAAATTATATATTTATATGAACAACATCAAGAGATCATCTAGTGGGATTTGGGAGAAAAAAATTCTAGTAAACATACAGATTCAATTAATGTTGTTTTGATGTAGCTGTACTAGCATTAGACTGGGGGAGGGGTAAGCACCATTTCCATTCAAAATAGGTGTACACTAAGGTTAAAAATTTATCCATTACATATTATTTTAGCTACAGAGATCAACAGATAAAAAATAAAATCACATTGTATAAGGGTGTTCTCTGCATGGGAGCGCAGGGGGCCACGTGCGCCCAGCAGCCAATGAGAGCGCACATGCTGGCACATTGGGGGAGGAAATTCAGCCATTCATGGGGGCGGGGCAGTCATTTCTGCCCCCCCAATGTGTCTAGGCATGGCCCTTGCGTCCCATGAAGGGAACTTTTCTCCATATTGTTAACATGAGATGATTATGGACGAAAAGGTCAAAGAGAGTAAAAAATTCCACTGTAGAATGATGAAAGATGATTTGAAATTTATGATCAAACAGAAAAACCACTGTAGAATGATGAAAGATGCTTTGAAATTTATGATCAAACAGTTTTGACATAACTCAGATGAAAATAGAGTATAATGAGTGCAAGTTAAGTAAAAAAATAGGACTATGAATAGAATGGTTAGATAATGGCCAAGTGATAAACTAAGACTAAGAGACTATTTTCATATTTGGTTTCAATCAAAATAAGGAGGGAGAGATTAAAAAGGATGTCACCTGTACAATCTGAACTAGGTGGATGAAGTGGAGAGAAGCTTCTGGTGTATCACGCACTCCATTAAAGCTATAGTATAAATCTTCTATGACAGCTATAAAAACATGGATGTTTTGCGGACTTTAATGTTGGGAACAAAGAAACAAGCACATTGAAAATGAGTGCAATTCAGATGAGGATATTAGTATTGATAAGAAGCAAGACTAGTGATGACAGAATCGGAAATGAATCACTCAGGAAAGGTTAGGATTAGCACCAAAAATCCAATTCAGATGCTTTGGCAGTGTGTACCACCGAGGGTATTTAAAGTATGGAAAGAGAACTTGGTCGAAACCACCGAGATATCTTGGTTTCGCAAGAAACCGAGATGAGATGTGGGTGGATTTTAAAAAGTCACTGGTTTCAACCAGTTTCGACAGGTTTAGACCTGTTTTGACCGAAACAACCCATATTTCACAAGTTTCGACACTCATGCCCATCGAAACTCGAGGAAACCGGGCTCGAAACTAGGACAGACAGTTATTTATGCCAGAAACCAGGACAGACACTTATTTATGCCTAATTTGGCATAAATAAATAAGTGTCTGTCTTGACAACTATGATTCTCAGTACACTGCGTACACTAGTAAACTTGGGTCAAAAACCACAAGTACCATTTTGAGTGTTTTTTTTTTTTTTTTCTGTGAAAATTGTTCATGCATTGTGTTTAGAATGTAAAAAATATGCTGTATACAAAAAATCAGATTAAAAAAAAGAACATTTCTGGGCCTCGAAAGCACTAGCTCGAGTTGGCTGGGAAAAAACCACAGGTTTCGACCATATCTTGGTTTATGGCTGGTCGAAACCCAAGTTTTAGAACCTTGATTAAAAGGATAAGGGAACACCAAAAATGAACTGGTTAAAATGGAGAGAAAAGAAACAAAAAGCACCAACTAAACAGCAGATATCACCTTAAAATAGAGCAGAATGAGCACAAGACTCATATAATCGACTATATATAGCGGTGGCCGGGCTTAGTGGGTTCCAAGTTGATGTTGAGTTTTATTTATGCAGTTTCCAAAATTGTCGCTTCATACAAAAGTTTACATCTTTGAATAACTCACCAAAACTTATAAATAAATTGCCCAAATGGCCAAATAATGGCATAAGATCACCGTAGGTTCCAAGTCCAAACTTTAAATCATCCACAAAGCTAAGTGGAAATATAGAAGGGGTTAATCATGGTATAGTTGAGTAACAAACTAGCAACTTCAAGCAAGAATTCGAAGGTGGTACAATGTCGGAGCATTAAAATACCCCTCCAAGATATACACCAGGCAATGCTATCTTCTTACACCTAAATAACATTATTTTTCTCATCCTATTTCACCTTATTGTTACAAAATCAGTCCTTACACAAATTGTGAAAGTTCTAAAATTCAGATCACCAACCAAACTTGCTAACTGTATCACAATGCTATTGCTTTCCAAATTTTAATCTGGCGACTTTTCAGCAAATTTGGGGTGCCATGTCAGACACCGATTTAGCAATTCATGTCTTTGTTATATAGTTCATCTTCAAAATAGGAAATGATAGCTAACAGTTGTTATATCAAAGAAAGAAACAGATAATACCTTCCAAACATATTAATGAGCCAGATAAAATTCTGAATATTAGAGTTATCCTTACCCTCCCAGTCTGGAGAACAACCTTCCTGACTGATGACTGAAATTAAAAGGAAAATGGAATGTCATGTGAGTAGTCAGGAAAAAATTAGAAAATACAAGTTTACATCTAGAAACATGAACATCATCACAGAAAATGCTAATTGTTTCTAATTCTGTAAACATTATTTCATCACTACGGGTCCAACTTAATTAAAAAAATAGAAAGGACAGAAAATCTGGCTACAATAAGAATTTGAATTATTGTATAGACTATGAATGATGAAAACAATCCTTATGTTTTGTACTAAGAATAGTGTAAGGAATCCTTAAATGGCCCTCAAAAAGAATACAAGTAACAGAAAAACATGTATAAAAGTGTGTAAAATTGAAAGGGAAAAAGAACACTGCCTGGCAGTGAGGCTTCCAAGCCCAGACACAGCCCAGTGGGAAAAAACAGCTGTGCCCCTCATGAAATGGCAAAATCCTGTTCCTGTTGATGCTTCCGCGTGCACTGTGATTGGCCCCCGCACTGGCGCAGGGGTCACGTTGCCAGGCAGAGAACCCTCCCCCAAATTGAAATAAGTTATAGCAAAACTTGTTCCAATGTCTTGAATTGAGGATGTAGCAAACTTTCATGGAACATAAATTTGAAGTTCCTTCAGGTAAGTAGGCAATATGGCCAATTGACAGAATAACTAGATTCATGTCATCAACATGTTAAAACTCCGTGTCTAATGGCACTATACCATGGCCTGTTATATTGCTCATAAGTCGTTAACAAGTATCAGATAATACAGGAAGAACCCTTATTGGGTTGGAATAACCAATGGTTGATGCGGATCCAGGTTGTAATAACCCTTATTGGGTCGCTTGTGATCCCACCCAACCAATTAAATCCATTTTTAAACAAGCAGTCACAATTTTGTAACTAAGGAAAGTTCACACTATAAGAGAAGGGACAACGTAAGTGAGGTGTAACGTAAAGGGTAAACTTGGAAGCAAGTTTCAAAAGAGGGATAAATTGCAATTTTATATTTAACATTTGAACATATGCATCAACATCCCATGCAACTGGTTCATCACTAAGAACTTTACTGAGAAAGACCTACATGACTACCTCAAACCACATGCGTCAAGACCTTGACACAGATGCTAGGTAAGTAGTCGCAACCAGAAAAGAAGTTGCTCAAGCAATGCCACCAAGACAACTCTTCGTCAATACTGATAATTTATTCCTTTTCCAAGTGATCTATATCCCATTGTTTGCTTTATGATTGGGGGTTTCGTTGCAACACGGTAGACATAGCAGTAAATGCTTTTTGACTCACAGAAGTATGACCAGAAGAAAAGAATAAACAATAATAAAAGATGGATTGAATGAAACTTGATCCTACAAAATAAGAAAATTGGCTCAAAGAAGAACCTTTACTAGGATTTGCTAACATGCTAGAACTAGAAGAAGTATCTGCTCTCTTGGCATTCGTGCTGTGAGGACAAGTTGTTCAATGTGGATGGATTTTTCAAACTGGATGTCCACGACAAGTTGTGGACTAGTATAAATGCAACAACAATACACTTTTCCTTGACTGTTGCTGGCCAGGTCATTGGGCCTTTGCACCTTTTCCCATACAATATAGGGCTCTGACTTGCCTTCTAAGTATGTGAGCAAGTAATAGTTGTAGTAGTAAATGCAAAAACCAAAATGCTTTTACGACGACTTTTGCCTGAAAAATCATGAAGATATTCTGCAGACGATAGAGTTTCTACCTAGCCTTCTAAGTATGCAAACTAAAGCAAATGAATTGAAAAATCAGCAACACTTACTGGCTAAAGCCTTCAGAGGCTAAATCAGGACATGGCATATGGTAGAAAACATAATTACTAACGGCCTAATCACAACCCATGGATTTGATAATATTTGCAGATAAAGATGTAATAGAGCAGGTGATAACCTCATTATAAAGACCAGTTGACTCATATAGAGTGTCATTTCCTCCATACAGTAGGCCCTGAAAAGTAACAGAGCATGATTTGGTTAAAAAAATGGATTAAAATATGATGCAATTTTGAATGGCATAACACCCTTTGATAATGTTTATGAAACTCCCTCAAAAACATACCCCACCCTTTCCAAACTTCATCATCTAACATGTACTAAGTTGCAAACTGTGTTGCTCTTTTATTTTTCAAACATTAATATAAACTTATATCTTAAAAAAAAAAATTACTTATAGCCTTAGACATGCAGAGGAAAATAAAACCAATAATACACAAAAAAAAAAAAAAGGATATTCTTTAACCAAGCATTGTCAACAGGTTCTCCAAAACAATTGAAAATCCACTCCAAAGTCACTCCACGGACTATAACACTTAATAAGAGCTCCAATATCAGTTACTTGTTTACCCCTCATCAGCAAATCTGCAACATTCATATCTACAGCTCTAGCTCTACTCCTTCCTATAGGACCAACCAGGGGTAGTAAAGGAATACTCACTTGTCATCCATCCTCAATGCCTTTTGGCCTGATTCTAGGCCGTAAATCATCCTTCCTGGATGAATCTTGGGGAGGAAGCTCATTTCAGTAAGATATATGAAGTATTGTTTATGCACCACACCTCCCCCCCCCCCCCCCCCAAAAGGGATTATGAAATCCTTTGGACAGATCTAAATCTCTCATACCACCAAGTTCTTCGGTTAACCAAGTGTTCACCATAGAGAGTGGAGTCTTATCAACCATATAAAAACTACAAAGAGACACGAGGCCTATTAGACAACTGGAATTATTTTCTTCGCATCCAATCTTGGCAGTAAAGAGAACTCCCGATAATTAACCGAAAAGCAAATGACCAGAACAAATTTATAGATCTCCTTAACTATCCCAACCATTAGTCTTTCACACAAACAACTTGAAACACAACCAACTACTGTAAAATAAAATTAGATAAAAGAATATTCATAAAAAGTATTTAACAATCATTTCTATTATTCAGAAAGAATAGCCTATTCCAACTGACACTGAACCAGAATCAACATTGTATCCTTCTGAAGTCCCTCATACTACCCCATCAATACTCATGGAGCCTTCAAAGACAATTGGGGGGGGGGGGGGTGTAACAATAACATTGAAATCGTCTTTGTGAACATAATCACAGCAATCACAGAAATGGATACCTGCGTGAAGGCTTTCGGATCGTGAGGATACTCATTGACAACTTCAATTAAGTAATGGGTCGAAGGGACTTCATAGAGTAATTGATTTCGACGTAATGAAAAAATTGTGACGGGAACGCATAAGACCAGGAAGAGAGGGATCACAAGGAAACTTCTTCTCCAACTGAATGAAGAAGCGGGGGACGCCATGGACAGGGACGGCGGAGAGGTCGATCTCCTAGTTCTCCTCTTCAATGAACTGCCAACCATGACGATAGCTCTTATGTGTTAGTGAAATAGCACAACATTGACGGACAGATTTCGAATTTGGGAGGAGATTTTGCAACGAGTGTCGAGATTTGAGAAGGAGAATGGGTTAATCAGCTCTCCATTCTTCGAGAAAAGGAGTTCTAGTAGAATGAGCTGTCGCATTTGTTCTGTACTCTCTGGCTGAGGGAGTCCCTTTGAATTCACTCGACCTGCGTCGTTACTTTGGCGGACATTGAAGTCATGGACTCGTGGTTTTGCCTGTTTGTTGCAAGGGGAAATACAGGGTTAGTGCGCATATAGAATTGGGGAAGAAAGGCTTTCCGTCCGGGGAAAGTGAGTGAAATCAAATCAAAATCAATACAGTTTATTCTAAATTATATTATTAAGGTTCTTTGGTATGATTTCTATTTCAATTTCTTGAGGTGATTTCGAATTCAGAATCGAAATCGAACTGTTTGGTTTGATTTTTGTACTTTTTTAATGAAATGGAAATCAAATTTAAGGGTTTTTATCAAATGCCCCCCCCCTCAAGTAGCCCATAAGTTCAAATGCACCCCTACTTTCCAAACTTTGTAACACTGTAGTCCAGTCTGTAAGTCTGGGATGTTAGACGTTAGTTTCAGGGAATCTAATGACTAAAATGCCTTTACGATAAACTTCGTGCCCGCTAGATAACCTTACTGCTGTTTTTGTTCTGGTTATGTGTTGAGAAACAGTAGAACAGTTTTTT
Organism: Telopea speciosissima; assembly: GCF_018873765.1. NCBI lineage: Eukaryota > Viridiplantae > Streptophyta > Magnoliopsida > Proteales > Proteaceae > Telopea > Telopea speciosissima. Next base: position 63,747,482 of record NC_057921.1, on the reverse strand, counting down.
TCTTTTCTGTGCTGAGAAACCGTATTTGACCCGCTTGGTAAACCTGTTCTGGAAAACATTTTTCTTTCTTCACTTTTTCCTCTTTTTCTTCTTCTCTTGGTTATGGGTCTTGTCTGCAATTGCAACCTGCTATTAAATTTTTTATTAATGGATCATACCTTCTGTATGTGTTTGCTTGGCGAGGTGTTGACTTGTATTTCTTCCCTTCTCCTCTTTGTCATAATTCCCTTCCTCCTTTCAATTTCTTCCCTTTTTTATTTTTTGCTTACCCATGCATCCCTGTTTTGTTCTGTTTAGGCCTAGCTTGATCTGGTTCCACAAGAGAGACACAGATCCTTCTCAATTATTCATCTTTCCATCCCAAACTCTAGGGTCTGAATCGATTCTCTTGTGTGACCCTAGCCCTTGTTTCTTACACCCTAAATCCAACCCTGCTGTCGTATATCAAACTGAAATCAAATTTGATATCTATTATACCACTAGGTATGATGTCAATGGCTTGGCTTTATTTCTGGCTTGATCTTTTGGATGAATAAATACTCTGTACTTAAGAGGGTAGTCCATTCGGATACCTACCCTGAAATTTCCCTTCGATTGGGCTTTCAGTGAGGGAGGTCTTCTCGTTTCTAGTAATGGCGAAAGCATATTGAACCGGTGATGTTGTTGAAGTTTGTAGCAACAATGAAGGTTTCTTGAGTTCCTACTTCGTCGCAAAGGTTCTCAAGTGGGAAACCCTATTAACCACGGCTTTCAGTTCACTCCAATGGATGAACACAGAAACCGTGGTTCTTAGGGTTTCTGTGAACCAAATCGCACACAGAGAGCGAGCAACAGAAAGAGAGAGAGAAGAAGAGATAGAGTGAGAGAAAGAGAGGGATAGAGTATGAGGTCGATCTTACCTCCAAGATGAGTTGCAGGTTGTACAAGGTTTCAATGGCTAGAGGCGTGAGAGGTGAGAGAGAGGTTAGAGGCATGAACAATTTATCGGACACAACTTTTAATTTTCAGCATAGAACGACAGAAAAGTCTTCCAGGGAGCATAAATTTTAATCTATGTTTCCAAAAACACTCACAAAAAACACTTCATTATCAAGCGGTTTTTGGGTGTTTTCCCGTTTCTCAGAACGGAAAAACACAAAAAACTATTTCTCGTAAGGTTATCAAGCGGGCTCCTCCATGCTTGTTGTGACCACCATTCTCGCTGCTGAAACCAAGTACTAAGAGAGGAGTTGCGACTATAGTATCTAGCCGCTACCATACAAGTAGTAACAAATAGATTTGACCCAAGAGATTCCCCCGCATAGACCCATGAAATGTTGGATTCCAATCCGATGAATATCTGCCACATTTCTTAGTATTGTGGTTATAGATGGACTTTCTATCAGAAGATTGAGAGTAATTGAGGAAATTCAGAACCTGGGCATGAAATCGAATAAATATTTTCTAAAATCAAATCAAATCAAAGAATCAGAATAACTTGAAACTTGGATTGAGCACCACACTAGACAGGATCGACTAAACCATAAAATCTGAATCAGTTTCAAAGGCCAGATTTAAAATAATAATTAAAAAAAAAAAACTCAGGTCTAAGTTACTAAGTAGACAGAAATTAGGTGATTTAAGATATTAGCAGATCTGTACATCAGATTTCCTCAAAAACCATATCGAGATCCTCTCTTAGGAGGTCTTTATAATCTCCAAAGCTTACCCAAATTTGATGGTCAGATCAAGTTACGATTGATAATCAAATTCGGGTGAAAATAATGTAAAAATAGGGAAGTCGCAGGTATTTAGATCAGTGGTTAATGGGGTTTATATCATCAGGTAAAACTCACCAATATTAGCAACTAGATCAGAGAATGAAAACTGAACAAATCAGAGATTAAAATCTAGGGTCAGGAGCGTTAATTGATGAGTGACTGAATCAGTACCTGGATCGAGCAAAACAGAGTATGATAATAGAATAAAACTAACCCTGTTTCCCAACCACAATATCAAATTCCCAAGCCCAGTTCCTGAATCCCTCTTAGCACCTCTCTAATAGTATATGTGTTAGTGAGGCAATTTGGTCATTCTACATTATCAAGGGCAGAATGGTCTAATCATATACAAAAAAGGTGAGACATTTGAACATAATGTTCTAGACTAACGGATTGGACTAGAGTGTTACAAAGTTTGAAAAGTAGGGGTGCATTTGAATTTATGGGCAATTTGAGGGGGGGCATTTGATAAAAACCCAAGTTTTTATATGCTTGCAAGCAAAGGGAACTTTTGGAATCTCCTAACTCTCGGCAAAGATCGTATGAGTGTGCAATTATGCTTTGGATGCTTTGTCATAGAATAGATCGATCCAGTTCTCTTTTTTTTCTCTAATGCACCTACTAAGCTATTGAAGTGGAGGTGTTGGGGCTATCTAGGTTAGAATAGCTCATGGCGTAACCGGAAGTAAACATTGAACGCCAAATGATTGCCCTGTTCACATAGTCGTGTGTCTCTAGGCGCAGATAGACACAGACGTGTTGGTCATTTCACGTTGAACCGTGTCTGTAGATACACGATAAAGAAATACGACTTGGTGACATTCCTTTTCCCCAAAAAAATAAGAAAAAATCAGATTTGAAGAGTATATGGACTAACTAGTGAACCAAGGTTTTAAAAAAAAATAAAAATTACGCGAATCACCATTAAGAATTGATTTGATTCCAAGGTATATAGAATCTATGTTTAATGTGGAGTTACTAAACTTAGTATCTTTCTTAGAATAGGACAACAAGTACATGTATCTTTTTTACCAATCAGATCCATTTTTTTTTTTTCCTTCTTCATGCTGAAGTAATCCTAAAGAATCCCAGTTCTTGTATTGGTAAATTTTTATTACCAAAAAGAAAAAGAGAATTGGTAATTTTTGGTATTTTCGGCTTCTCAGTTCTCACAGATAAAAACTGCCAAAAAACGTTATGAATCCCATTCAAAGTGTGATTTCCTTTCGCAGCGTCAGATCGGAATCAAGATAATGGAAGAACATTCTAGATCGCTATAGCTGGAAGAACCTTCTCGATTCTTGAAAGAGAGAAACGAAGAAGAAGATTACCCAAATTAAACGAAAAAAAAAGGAAAGAGCGCCATGGAAGACTCTAGAGACGTGGAATCAGGAATTCGAAATAAGGCACACTCACTCACCTCGCTAACTTACCGGAATAGAAGAACCTAGAAATTCTGATCCTGAATGTATAAATAGCCTATTAGTCTTCTCGCGTCCTTCAGTTCAGTATCTTTAAATCTTCCAATAGCGAGCGTGAAAAGCCAGAGTTTCTATTTCGTGAATCAATTCTTTCTAATTCGAAGGTTGATCGACAGCGATGGCAGATGTTCAGATGCGAGATGCAGAAACCTTTGCCTTCCAGGCTGAGATCAATCAGCTTCTCAGTCTTATTATTAATACCTTCTACAGCAACAAGGAGATCTTCCTTCGGGAACTCATCAGCAATTCCTCTGATGTGAGTATACTTCTCAATTTCTACAATGAATATTTGTCCATAAGTTTGCTTGGTTGGTTTTTATTTGCTTCTTTGTGTTGTATATGTTTTCGTCGTTGGAATGAATAGGCGTTGGACAAGATTAGGTTCGAGAGTTTGACAGACAAGAGCAAGCTTGAAGCGCAGCCAGAGCTTTTCATTAGGCTTGTTCCTGATAAGGTTAATAAGACATTATCGATCATCGACAGTGGTATTGGGATGACCAAAGCTGGTAAGTAATATCGTTTTGTTTCTTTTTTTCCTTTTCAGAGTTCTCATGGTTAATTCTCTGTAATGAAGAAGGCATTGTCGGTTTAACAAATAATTCTTTTATTCCCCTGTATAGATTTAGTGAACAATTTGGGAACAATCGCGAGGTCTGGGACCAAAGAGTTCATGGAGGCTCTACAAGCTGGGGCGGATGTGAGCATGATTGGTCAATTTGGTGTGGGTTTTTACTCGGCCTATCTCGTTGCGGAGAAGGTCATTGTGACAACAAAGCACAACGACGACGAGCAATACATCTGGGAGTCACAAGCCGGTGGGTCGTTTACCGTTACCAGGGATGTGAGTGGAGATCACCTTGGTAGGGGAACAAAGATCACACTCTACATGAAGGAAGACCAGGTTTGTGATACAAGATTCTAATTTCATTAGTTTATGAAGGATTATATTATCGTGGTGCTTCTGTTGTGATTTGTAACGAAATTGATTTCTTTTGCAGTTGGAGTACTTGGAAGAGAGAAGATTGAAAGATCTTGTGAAGAAGCACTCTGAATTTATTAGTTATCCTATCTATCTCTGGACCGAGAAGACCACTGAGAAGGAAGTGAGCGATGACGAAGATGATGAGACCAAGAAAGAAGAGGAAGGTGATATCGAGGAAGTAGATGAGGAAAAAGAAAAGAAATCCAAGAAAAAGAAGGTGAAAGAGGTGTCCCACGAGTGGGAGGTTATTAACAAGCAGAAACCCATCTGGCTGCGCAAGCCAGAGGAGATCACGAAAGACGAGTATGCTTCGTTTTACAAGAGCTTGACCAATGACTGGGAGGAGCATCTCGCTGTGAAGCACTTCTCTGTCGAAGGGCAGCTGGAATTTAAGGCTATACTCTTTGTGCCAAAGAGGGCTCCATTCGATCTGTTTGACACGAAGAAGAAGATGAACAACATCAAGCTCTATGTCCGAAGGGTTTTCATCATGGACAACTGCGAGGAGCTGATTCCGGATTACCTTGGTTTTGTTAAGGGCGTTGTCGACTCGGACGACCTTCCCCTTAACATCTCACGTGAAATGCTTCAACAGAACAAGATTCTCAAGGTAATCAGGAAGAATCTTGTGAAGAAGTGTATTGAGATGTTCACTGAAATTTCCGAGAACAAGGAGGATTATGCAAAATTCTATGAGGCATTCGCGAAGAATTTGAAGCTGGGCATCCATGAAGACAGTCAGAACAGGTCGAAGCTGTCTGATCTGCTCCGGTATCACTCTACTAAGAGTGGTGATGAGATGACGAGCCTGAAGGACTACGTCACAAGGATGAAGGAAGGTCAGAAGGACATCTACTACATAACCGGTGAGAGCAAGAAGGCCGTCGAGAACTCACCGTTCCTGGAGCGGCTAAAAAAGAAAGGCTATGAAGTTCTCTTTATGGTTGATGCAATCGATGAGTATGCCGTGGGTCAGTTGAAGGAGTATGACGGGAAGAAGCTTGTTTCTGCTACCAAAGAAGGCCTTAAGCTGGAGGATGAGAGCGAGGAAGAGAAGAAGAAAAAGGAGGAAAAGAAGAAATCCTTTGAGAGCCTGTGCAAGACTATCAAGGATATACTCGGAGACAAAGTTGAGAAGGTGGTGGTCTCTGACAGAGTTGTTGATTCTCCCTGTTGCTTGGTGACCGGAGAGTATGGATGGACAGCCAACATGGAGAGGATCATGAAGGCGCAGGCTCTGAGGGACAGCAGCATGGGTTCTTACATGTCCAGCAAGAAGACCATGGAGATCAACCCTGACAATGGTATTATGGAGGAGCTGCGAAAGAGAGCTGAAGCCGACAAGAATGACAAGTCTGTGAAGGACTTGGTTCTGTTACTCTTTGAAACTGCCCTCCTCACCTCTGGTTTCAGTCTGGAGGACCCCAACACCTTTGCTGCCAGAATTCACAGGATGTTGAAGCTGGGTTTGAGCATTGACGAGTCTGAAACAGTTGGCGATGATGAAGAAATGCCTGCTCTGGAGGAAGATGTAAACGAAGAAAGCAAGATGGAGGAAGTCGACTAGGTTCTCTTTTAGGACATTTTGAGATATATGGGTGCTTGGAAGAAAATTTCCTTATGGTGTGTCTCTGTTTTTAGTTTCTTGCGTCTAGCTTAGGATTTTTTGTTCTGGGGTCTTTTGTAGATGGTTACTGTGTCACCCTTTAATACTTTACTAAAGATCAATCAATTTTCTTTAGTTTTCTTCTCAATCTTACTTTGTTGGTCTTTAAAAAAGCAGTTTTTCTTTTCGATTTGTGGAATATATGATCCAAGGGCAGATGCGTCCCTTCCAGATCCTTCTCATTACTAATAGAGAAGCATTGATTTGATCCCAATCTTACGGTAAATCTGTCGTGTGTTACATTTTTTCCTAGGCTTGCATTCTACTAAAACATGTTCGAAAGGTTTATGGGAAGAACGAAACAGAAAGCGGTAGAAGACTAGACGTAGAACAGTCCAGAGCGGCCTGGACGAGATCACGAGACCTTCCCTCCATATTCCAGAAACTCCCACCCCACCGAAAGGAAAATACCAGAAACTCTTTGAATCTCTCTTATATGTATATATATGAAAGTCCTCTTCCCTTATCCGCCGCGCATACTGCGGTTCGAGATTAAACGGCGTTCTATTCTAATCTTTATAAAAAAAAAAAATTTTTAAAAAACTATCAATTCCCAATTCAGGTGGAAAATTCTCTTCGTCTTTGATTTTCCTTACAGAAGGTGTCATCTACAATGGCGGATGCTCACATGGGAGAAACAGAGATCTTCGCCTTCCAGGCCGAGATCAATCAGCTTCTCAGTCTTATCATTAACACCTTTTACAGCAACAAGGAGATCTTCCTTCGAGAACTCATCAGCAATGCTTCCGACGTAACTTTGACCTCTGTTTGCAAATTAGTTCGAAGTTCTCTTCTTCTTTTCTTCCTTAAATTCGAGTTTGTTTCTGAAACTAAAATTTCGGTGCAGGCCTTGGATAAGATTCGGTTCGAAAGTCTGACTGACAAGAGCAAGCTTGATCCGCAACTAGAATTATTCATCAGGATAGTTCCTGGTAAGGTAAACAAAACGCTTTCTATCATCGACAGCGGCATTGGGATGACCAAAGCAGGTGATGAATTTTTGGCTTGTACTATGCTCTTGTATTATTTTTTCTCTCTTAGTTTCTCCAAATTTTCCATATTTCTGAGTTCGCTTTTCTTAATTTGAGTTTTTCTGACTAAAATTAATGCCATCCAAAGATTTGGTGAACAATCTGGGGACAATTGCAAAGTCTGGAACTAAGGAATTCATGGAGGCACTATAGGCAGGAGCGGACGTGAGCATGATTGGTCAGTTCGGTGTTGGGTTCTATTCGGCTTTCCTTGTTGCTGATAAAGTTGTCGTCACTACGAAACACAATGATGATGATCAGTACGTTTGGGAGTCTCAGGGAGGTGGTTCCTTCGTTGTGAGGAAAGATGTATATGGGGAACCACTCGGGAGAGGAACGAAAGTCACTCTTTACCTCAAGGAAGACCAGGTATAGCCTTATTAGATACCTTCTTTATACTAATGCCATTCTATTCAAGTTATTGTGTAATTTGGTTTGATTCTTCGAGATGTAAAGAAATGGCATTTTACACAGTTGGAATACTTGGAAGAGAGAAAATTGAAGGAGCTCGTGAAGAAGCATTCCGAGTTCATCAGTTATCCTATTTATTTATCTCTGGACAGAGAAGGCAATAGAGAAGGAGATTAGTGATGATAGAGATGAGGAGGAAACCAAGAAAGGTGACGTTGAGGATGTTGATGAAGAAAAGGAGGAAAAGTCCAAGAAGAAGAAGGTTAAGGAGGTGCTTCACGAGTGGGAGCTCATCAAGAAGCAGAGACCCATCTGGCTCCGCAAGCCAGAGGAGGTCACTAAGGAAGAATATGCATCTTTCTATAAGAGCCTGACCAATGACTGGGAAGACCCCCTAGCTGTAAAGCACTTCGCCGTTGAAGGGCAGCTCGAATTCAAGTCCATTCTATTCGTTCCCAAGAGGGCTCCCTTCGATATCTTTGACACGAGGAAGAAGATGAATAACATTAGACTCTATGTTCGTAGGGTCTTTATCACTGATGACACTGATGACTGTGAAGATCTCATTCCAGAGTACCTAAGTTTCGTGAAGGGTGTCGTTGATTCTGACGATCTGCCACTCAACATCTCCCGTGAAATGCTTCAACAGAACAAGATTCTGAAGGTGATCAGGAAGAACCTTGTGAAGAAATGCATTGAAATGTTCTTCGAGATTGCTGAGAAGAAAGAGGACTATGCTAAATTCTCTGAGGCTTTTTCTAAGAACATTAAGCTGGGCATCCACGAAGATAGCCAGAACAGGGCGAAGTTGGCGGATCTGTTACGTTACTACTCTACCAAGAGCGGTAATGAGATGACCAGTTTGAAGGACTATGTCACCAGGATGAAGGAAGGCCAGAAGTATATCTACTACATTACTGGTGAGAGCAAGAAGGCTGTTGAGAATTCTCCGTTCCTGGAACGGCTCAAGAAGAAAGGCTATGAAGTACTTTTTATGGTGGATGCCATCGATGAGTATGTAGTCGGGCAATTGAAGGAGTATGATGGGAAGAAGCTTGTTTCGGCAACTAAAGAGGGGCTGCAGCTGGACGATGATACAGAGGAAGAGAGGCAAAAAAAGGAGGAGAAGAAGAAGTCTTTTGAGAATCTGTGCCAGACGATCAAGGAAATACTTGGTGATAAAGTGGAGAAGGTGGTTGTTTCCGACAAGGTTGTCTACTCACCGTGCTGCTTGGTGACTGGCGAGTATGGTTGGACAGCTAACATGGAGAGAATCATGAAAGCTCAAGCTTTGAGGGACAACAACATGAGCTCTTATATGTCCAGCAAGAAAACCATGGAGATAAACCCAGATCATCCCATCATTGAGGAGCTGCGGAAGAGAGCCGAAGCTGATAAGAATGACAAGTCAGTCAAGGATCTTGTATTGTTGCTCTACGAGAGTGCCCTCCTGACCTCTGGTTTCAGCCTCGATGATCCTAACACCTTCGCTGAAAGGATTCACAGGATGTTGAAGTTGGGTCTTAACATCGATGAGGAAGAGGCTGGTGGAGAGGAAGAAGACATGCCCGCGTTGGAGGAAGAAAGCCATGAGGAGAGCAAAATGGAGGAAGTCGATTGAGGTCCCTGATTAGAGCGAAGAGCTAAGAGGCTGGTTCAGTGTTTTGCATAGGCGGGCATAGAATTAGACTTAGTTCAGAGTTTTTTTTTTCTTACTAGTTCATGTTCATCAAACACTGTTTAATCTGTATCTTGGGTTTCATGTCTATAACTTTTTCTGTTCAATCTGTACCTTGGGTTTCATGTACATAAGTTTTTCTGTTCAATCTGTATCTTGGATTTCATGTTCGTAACTTTTTTTTGACTATGCAGTCAACTCATAAGCATCCTCATAACCATGAGTTTGGATTTGCCGGCATTGGTGGCCCTTCTCTTGATAGGTCACTTCTATGTGAACGTTATCATTTTCTACAGAAAGGTTATGTATTGAAAATTTAATATCTTGGATCTTAATCGTCTCTCCCAATCTTTAATCAGAGGTTTTAAATAGATTAGTTTGTCAAATTGTAACCCAATGTTTGAGTGCTTGATCCTCCGTTTAATCTGAAAATTGAAGTGTCTTCCTCTGTTTCCCCGGAAGCAAAAGTTACTGACCTCACCTTCACCTGCTGCAGGTTACATGGTAGTAGTAATCCTATAAAGCATAAAAACTTGCTTGTGACGTTGTAAATTACACATTGTGGTGTTGGTTGTTTGGCAAGCTTCTTACAGTGCCTAGAACATCCAGCCATGGTCATGGTTTCAGAATTGGATCTGAATTAGTAAAATCAGAGGATTTGAATTTGGAATTAGTAGAACATATAGCCATAGTCATGGTTTCGGAATTGGATCTGAATTAGTAGAATCAGCGGATTTGAATTTGGAATTGGTTCTTAGAACTCTCTTTTGAATCTATCATGTATATACACTGGATCTTTTGACCATTTTTTTCTTTTATTTTTAGGGAAATTTTCATCGCCATCCCGCTCAAATGGACCAATGTTGCCAATATTTCACTTTGGCTCAAAAGCTAACGGAAAAAACTTTTTTATCTGTTAATTAATGATGTCAGCATGTCAGTTTTTTTTAAAAGATTATTTTGCCCTTCCCCTTAAAACAACTAAACCTAATCGTGTATTCTTCTTCCTCATTCGACTTCTCATCTGTGCAACTGGCCCCGCTGGCCATCTCTCACCTCTGCACCCTTGCACACACTCACTTGGGGGTGGATCTTCCAAGCCCCAACTTGCGAACCAGATCTACAATTCCTTTGTCCGCCTGAATCAATTTCGGAAATCTATTGTTAAATTAATACTTATTTGCTGAAGTTTCCTTGACCGGGATTCAATAGAGTTGGGGGTTACTAACCTTCGCTTGAAGTTTCAAAGTCACTGGCGTTGAATCGAGAGAACTCCTTCATTAGAGCTCTATTTCCTCTGTTTTTCGTTTTATGCTGCGATATGGGTAATATTTTTACCAAGTCGTTGGGGTTTCCTTGCTGTGATAAGGTTTGAATCCCCATTTCCTTCATCTCTCTCTTTCCTTTGATTTTCCATTCTTCCATTTCTCTTTACCCCATTCCAAGTATTTTTTTCTTCTTAGTTTGTCTTTCTGTCCATGGATTATGCAACTCCATTTGGGTGTTGTTTTTGCTCAAATCCCAAACCCCTTCTTCGTCTCTCTCTCTCGCATGTTGTTTTGTTCAAAAAATCTTGGTTGGAAGCCAAGATTTTGGTGCTTAGTGGGTTGCTCGTCTACTCTTAAGGAGGGTTTAAGACCTGCAACTAATCCTGGCAATAATCACAGGTTCAGATCTGATTTTCCTATGGACCTCATAAACCAGGTGGTCTTTCAGCCCTAGATTCAACAGCCTGAATTGTCCTAGGGTGTATGACTACTACACTAATTCTCAAATCGAAAGATAAAAGGTAGAAGAGAGATCGATGAAAAAACCTAGCTCCTCTTACAAACTCCTCCTGCAAGCGAGCGAAGAGGTCGCTGATGAAAAAACCTAGCTCCTCTTTGCCGGAGTCGGAACAGTGTTGAGAGAGAACGATGGCATTCGATTGGCGGAGGACATCGGATTTGAGGAGTGTTGCGTCAAGAAATCGTCGAGCGGTCCTGCGAGTGTCGTCACCTGCAAGTGGACCAAGGGGTCAACAGAGAGAACCGGTGTGGTTCCGGCCTAGGGCTCTCTGATGTCAAAGTTAGATCTCCTGAGCAAATAGATGAATAGTAATTATTCAATATAAGTTTTTTATCTCCCCTTGAAGGTGGTGTATTTTTCCTTTTATAGTAGTGTATGGCGGTGTGGAGAGTCCCAGAGTGTGCCGTTGAGTGGATAGAGGCCCTGGGTAGTAGGGCTCTATCCTGATTGGTCATCTCCCCACGGGAGGGAGTGTCCTGGTGATATCAAGATCCTTGGCGGATAGATATTCGCATGTGGTGATAACGTCATTGGTGCTTGAATCCATCTGAGTGACGTGACTTCTAAGCGGTGGCCTAGAGTCCTGGTGGTGACATGAGTCTGTAGTGACACGATTGGGTCATAGATGAGCGGCCTTGGTGTCTGTGTACATCACGTCTGCGTCCACGATCCCGCGCCTGGGTGTGAGGCCATGCCTGGGTGAGGCCGCGCTCGGGTGAGGCCACGCCTGGGTGAGACCACGCCTAGGTGAGGCCGGCGCCTGGGTGAGGCCGCCCCTGGGTGAGGCCGGCGCCTGGGTGAGGCCGCGCCTAGGTGAGAGGCTGCGCCTAGGTGTGAGGCCACGCCTAGGTGAGGTTGCGCCTGGGTGCAGGCCACGCCCCGGTGGGACCCCCGGTTGGTTCTCCTTGGTTCTGGAGAGGGTCGCTTTGTGACATGTGGCAACCGCTGACTGGTTCGGTGAATCTTGGATGTATCAAGGAGCAAGTCGAGGTCGTGGAGGATGGAAGAGAGGGAGGCAGAGGCCATATCAAGGTCGCTCTACGGAGGAGCTTGCTGCCAGTTTATGAGGAAGGGTCATGGCAGAGGTCGGAGAGGGAGTTTTTGGGCCAGATTTGGAGGGGAGAGGGATGGAGTCGGAATTGGAGCCGGCGAGGGAGGGGGAGGGAGACAGGTGCCATGGTAGCCAGAGACGGAGAAGAAAAGGAGAGGGAGACGGAGAAGGCTGGTTTTTTTTTAATGTTTTTAGTCAAAGGGTAATTTAGTCATTTTACTTCCATTCAGTTAACTCTCAGTTATTTCCATTAGTTTTTGGGTCCAAAGTGATGTATTGACCTTTAGTGGACTAACATTAAAATATGAGTTTTTTACAATTATCATCCCAAAAACTTTCATATCTACTATTACCCCCTCAAAAACTTTCAAACAATTGTTACCCTCCTCTGTTGCATACTAATTACTAAGTGACCCCCACCGTTACAGATCTGTAACGAAGGGGGTTAGTAGTGATACTGTGCCGTTGTCACAATTTTTAAGATGAAAATGCCCTTTTGGGGTGGTAATTGTAAAAACCTCATCACCGTCCCTTCTCCTCCTCTTCCTTCTCCTTCTTCTTCTTCTTCCTCCTCTGCAACCCCAACCGAATTTGACTGAACATTCATCCTTCCTAGTCCCTACATCTGCTTCGAATCTTCTCCAAGAAGGAAAAACCCACAACAAAGCATTTCTCATCTCGATCTAATTATAATTTTTTCACAAATTCAGAGCAACCGACGTTCTTCGCACTCTTCTGCTATGATGAATAGAAATCAAAGAAGAGCAAGAACAGGAAAGCAGAGCTCTTTTCACGATGATGAAAGCAAACGGTAAGCCTCCTTCTCTCTTCTCTAGTCTGCAATCAAATTTTTAATTCTCTGTATATCTTTTTCCCCTTTTCATTTCTTGAAGAAACCCTAATCTGGGCTCCAATTCTCAGCCTTTCACGGAATTCCATTCTTCCCCAGCTTCGTCGCTCCATGTCGTCTTCTTCAGCGAGCCTCCTCTGCACCCATGTCGATATTCTCTACTGCCATTTCCTAGACTATTACGAAGCACTCGACCTCGCCGCCTCTGAAGATGTCTCTCAGATTCTCTACCCAGACTAGCGCAATCCCATGCAACAACCCTTTCTCTGGTTCGGCGATTTACACCCAAATCTCTTCACCAATCTCCTCAGATCTTTCCTCACAGATGACGATGATGATATTGATGTCCCGGACGATTTCAACAATTTGGACCGGCCCGGCCCTTGGCATTTTTGCGATGGCATGGAAGAACCCATCAGAGGATCTCATGGGACAAGTTGATCAGATTGAACGTGGCCTCAAGCTTATGATCCCTGCAATTGTTACCCATGCCAGGAATGCTCAGTCTGGATTTATTGATCGAGTGGCCATGGATTGGGTTCGTTATGGTGGGAGAAAGGAGGCGACGAAAGCCATAAGAGGGGCTACAAATTAAGGCTCAGATGGATGATCTCGCGAGTGTATTTGTGGACGCCAATAGGCTTCGTAGGAGTATGTTAACGGAGATCATGAACGCCATTAACGTTTTTCAAGCGGCACTCTATCTTGAAAGGCTTGCACAATTCATTGTTGGGTTCAGGGACTCTGAATTGCTCTGTCACTTCAAACAGTGCAAGATGCCTCTCTCATCTGCTTCTTCATCTTAATCAATAGAAATGGTAGACTTGTAATCAAGAAAAAATGGTGGAACAGGCAGTGAATGGGACCAAGTACATAGTGAACGAGACGAAGGAAGCCAGAGCACGTCAGGTGGTGATGGCGTCATTGATCGGGGCGGTTGGGGTTGCAGAGGAGGAAGAAGAAGGAGAAGGGACGGTGATGGGTTTTTTTACAATTATCACCCCAAAAGGGCATTTTCATCTTAAAATTTTTGTGACAACGGCACAGTATCACTACTAACCTTCTCCGTTACGGATCTGTAACGGTGGGAGTCACTTAGGCACAGTTTGACAATGTTATATTTTTAGTGTTTCTTTGCCAGTAACGTTATCAGAACACAAATGAAACAAAAAAACCGTTTGATAAATCCGTTTTGTTTCACTTGTTTTTTATAACAAAATTCAAAATTTATAACAATTTATACTTAAAATAATGTTTTTGACATAACAACTATTTGTTGTTATTACCACTGGTCCAAAATCCAAAAGTGTTACCCGTGTTTTAAAGAAAGGGTGCCGAAGAAAGGTCTCCTCTCGCGCGACCCTTCCCTAAACCTCTCCGCTCTCAACCTCCATAGGGAAATACGGGGAAGGAGACAAAGAACCTGCAACTCGTCGTCGCCAGTGCTGATTTCTCCAACCTCAAGCTCTCAAGTTCCAGCGTTGATTTCTCCAACCTCAAGCTCGCCCGCTCGAGGTATCCTACAGCCTGCAACTCGTCGTCGCCATCTAGGGTTAGTTCTATTTCTTTGTTCTGCTTCTTCTTCTTCTTCTTTTTTTCACTGCACAATCCCTAATCTCTGCATCTTCGAAATCCCTAAATGGTAGGAGACCTGGCAGTCATGGACTCATGGCGGCACTAATAAGCCTAAAACAACCTCTGCTTTCATCGGTTTGGACCTCCCATTTCCATTTTTATTCACGCCCGAAACCTTCCACGGTGAAACTCAGATTTCGAAGCTCTGCTACGAAGATGGCGATGGTTGGGTCTGAGAGGGTTTTTCATCCCAAATCATCGATTCTCATTTGCACGTCTGGGCTTACCCTGAAGAGGTGAAAATACCCAAATTTGAAGAAACCCCAGCTCTGCTTAATTTTATTTGTCTCGTTCTTGTTTTCACCATTTTTGTTTCTCTTTCTGGGTAGGCTGCTGACAAATACCCTTATTTCCCAGGCCAAGAACCGTCATTACCAGGAAGCGTTGATTTCTTGCTTAATGTGCGTGCGGCTCTCTCTTATAAGCATTTCCTCGTCTTATTTTTATTGGCGTTTGTTTCCTTGTCTGATTTTCTTCCCCCCACTTTAAACTGTCTGGTATCTGAAGATGCAGAATAAATTCCATTGCTTCAAGTAATGAAGTTTGTGTTCCAAATTCTAATTTACAAAATAATTTCAAATTTGTTTGGTTTTGGAAATACACTTTGAGTTGTTTTCCATTTTCAGTTCTGGTGAACTGAGTTGGAGATCAATTTAGTGGATTCACCTGTGATTGTCTTCCAGTACATGAACTCTTAAATGAGGTCATTGAGTCTGCTTCTGATTGCTTCTACTTCTACCAACTCATTTTTGAGATCATTGTGATTTGTCCTTGCAACAGCTCTTCTTTTTTGGTCATATCTGTATTATAGAGTGACAATTGCATTTACTGAGTGTATAACATAAATTTTGGATTTTGTCCATTCTCTGTCACTGACAAGGTTTAATTCAATTTAATTTTAGTCCTCGATTTTTGGGGTCTTTAAAGATACGATTTTCAACATCTGCTATATCATAGAAATTCATTAAGAGATGTGAATTGATTTTGTCCTTGTTTGCACACTAGGGATAGCTAATTCACTTTCATTGTACAAAATGTGTGGTGGTTACTTTAAACTAGAGGAAATTAGATTTGCTGCACATCCTTGACTCGACTCTTTTGGTTCATTATTATTTTGGATAGTTATAAAAGAATTATGCAGTAGGATATTGCAAGTTGGATAATTCTATATCTTCTATATTGAGATACCATTAATTTCATTATCCATTTGATTTCATTAATGTTACATGTAATCTTGGTAAATCCGGAGGAATGTACTTAGGACCAAGGGTTGAGGTCAGTAAACTCTAAACCCACTCCTTCCTTCCTTCTGCCAGGCTAGCAAGTGGCCACTCAGAAGCCCCCTCATGATTATGCCCAACAGCTCTATGGAAAGTATAGAGAGTCCTTTGAAGAGTACATTACTATAAAGGTGAGGAAGTTGTGGTTCTTTCTAATACTAATTATCAATAATTCACTATGTGACAGATTGTTGTACATGAGAATTTGGTTGTACCTTTTTGTAGAGTTTGTACCTATTAAATGCCAGAGCCTTTGTACTGTATGACTCTTTGCTCAGCTTGTGTTAACTGTCACTTAATTGTGTGCATCAACCTTGTTCTCTCCTTGGTTAAAGTTTCTTCCTCCAAATTGTTTGTATGGATCTGTAGTTGTTGTTGTTCAAATTATCTGTTGTTTCCAAAATGGCAATCACTTGCTTTCTTTTATCCACTAGACGGTAATGTTGTTAGTTTTTACTTTAAGGCTGTCTAGGACAGGCTTTGTCCATTTTCCACCACTGCTTGTATAGGTTTATAAAAAGAATTTGGTCAATGTTTGTGGCTTGATGAAACCCGCCATTTGCACTTGGGACTGGATTGTGTCACTGTGATTCACAAAGCATTGGGACCTCCTCCACCCACTTTGAGAAATGAGAACCATATTTTGGTGTTGTTGAGGCTGAAGAAGGTTTCTGCTGGAAGGTTTGCTGTCAATTCCTGTTATGATTTTGGTGTTGCATCTTTAGTTTCACTAACTACATGTTCATCTTTTGCAAAGCCTATTACAAAAAGTTGAGGATTTTGATATGGAACTTGTTTCATTCTATCCTTTGCAAAAGACTCTACAATCTTTGCTCTTTCTTTGGCCTGCTGAACACCTAAGCTCTCCCCATTCAAAGTTTCAAAAAAGACTCACCACAAGCTTCTCCACATCTGATCACCATCTCTTCTCTTTTTTCTTCTCCCTCTGTTCTTTTTCCACTGTCAATATTTTTGTCTGTTATCCATATGTTGAGTCATCATGGTGGATCACTGGATTACATACATAATGTTGAGTCATGATATGAATTTGCTACAACACAGCTAATTAATTTGGATAAGTGTTGATGAAATTCTGTTGCTTCCATTGGATTATCATTTGTGATCTATTAATGTTTGCTTTGTCATATTTTTTTCTTTTCTTTTCTTTTATTTGTTTATTCTGACTTTGTTTGACATGTAGAATGAAATGGTTGATTGTGTTTAGTATTATCATTGAAGCATGGTTTGTGGCATGGTCTCATGGTTACTTGTAAATTTCAAACTTTACTTGTTGGGTCTTTAGCTCAAATTGGTAGAGCAATTGGAACATGAAGATGTCTCAACCATGTTCCAAGGGGATGGTGGTTCGAATCCACCAAGACCTTTTTTTAAATATTTTTATTAAAAATAATTTATCATGTCCTACCATCCATGACTTTATATGTATTTTAGTAAAAATGGCAATTTTGTAATTTATATTAATCAATACAAAACTGTTACAGAAATAGGTTTTATCAAACACCTTTCAGTATTAATAGTGTTCTGGATACGTTTTTAGAATAGGTTTATCAAACATCTTTCAGGGAGCAAGTAACGTTATTTTGGTAGCAATAACACCAAAATACGTTTTTAGTCAAAAACAAAACAGAAACGTTCCTAACGTTGTCAAACGGTGCCTTAGTAATTAGTATGCAACAGGGAGGGTAACAGTAGTTTGAAAGTTTTTGGGGAGGGGGTAATAATAGATATAAAAGTTTTTGGGATGGTAATTATAAAAAATTATTAAAATATTGGTCCATTTGAGAGGGAGCCGCCAAAAATTTCCCTTATTTTTAAGGCTTCGATCGATTTTAGACCCATTCAGACCAACTTTGATCAAAAGGAAATCGATGGAGGCCGATCTGCAGTCCCATTCTGGATTTTTAAACCTTGATTGTGATAAACTTAAAAAGACTTCGTACGGGACATCACTGTTATTTGAGGGTCGACCATCCTAATGCCTTTTTCTATATATTTCGGGGGGCTCATTCATATTAGGATCAAATCAAAGAAGCCTGCAATGCTCTTCTCGAGTCCTGCCAATCATTGCAGCTCTAAGAAGTGAAGAGATTGATTGGCGTTTAAAGATTGTGACATCAGTTCCTAATGCTTTCATTGTCAACTTTTATGTGCGCTTCTTCCTTGGGTTCCCTGAAAACCTGTAATCAGATCAAGTTGGAGAAGCCTGCAAACAATGCCCCGGCATTGGCAGTCCTTCCAGCGGAGGAAATCTTTCTAAATTCAGCGTCATCAGTTCGTTTACTAAATTCATGTGCTGGTGAGAGAAACCCGAAGTTTGGGCATGGCATCCATGCTGGCGTTTTGAAGTCTGGCCTTGTTGCTTATGCCTTTGTGGCTAATTCTCTCTTGGACTTTTACTCAAAATGTGGGCAACTGGAAGATGCTTTTAAGGTGTTTGATCTTATGCCTGTTAAAACCATTGTGTCATGGACTTCCATGATGTCAGGATGCTGCCAGAATGGGTCTGCTAATGTAGCAATTTCAATTTTCCAACAGATGTTATCAGAAAGGATGCAGCCCAATGAGTTCACCTTTGCAGTTCTCCTACAAGCTTGTGGGCAGACTCGCAATGTGAAACTGGCAGAGATGATTCATGGTAATCTCATTGTCAATGAATTAATTGAACATCAGTTTCTACAATACTCTATGATAGACACATACGCGAAATGTGGGGTTTCCTTGGCTGCTGAGAAATTGATAGAGAAGTCATGTTGTAGAGATGTGGTTTCTTGGACTATGGCAATTTCTGGTTGTGTTCTCAATGGATTGATTGAGAGGGCCTTTGTTTTGTTTTGTGACATGTTAGCAGATGGGGTTGCACCAAATCGAGTAACATTTCTGAGCATTATTCAAGCGTGTTCTTTGCTGAACAGATGGTGGGTCTCTAGGTGTATCCATGGTTTTGTTATAAAATCACAATTTTATATGGATACTCTTGTGACAAATTCTCTTATACAAATGTATTCTAAAAGTGGTAATTACGAAGAAAGTATTAAGAATTTTCGGGAGTTCTGTGTCAGGGGTGATGGTCGTGATCTTACACCAGAGACAATGGCTACACTTCTTCAAGGGTGTGGGCATTTAAACTGTTTGAGGCAGGGGAAAGAAGTACATGGCTACTTGATCAGACACAGGCTTTTGCCCTGCATTGTGGTGGAGAATTCCCTCATGGACATGTATGCAGAAAATAAACAAGATGATGTAGCGTTTCGAATATTTGGCAAGATGAATGAAAAGGACATAGTTTCCTGGAATACCATGATCTCATGTCTTGTGAAAAATGGCAGTCCCTTAGAAGCACTGATGTTGCTTGGCAAGGTCCACAGAAACGAAGGCGAAGTGGTTGTCCCTGATTTCATCTCTGTATTGACATCAGTCCAAGCTTGCTCAGAGTTAGCATCAATGCATATGGGCCAAGTCATCCATGGCTACATTACTAGGTCTGGCTTTGGGGATGATATTTTCATTGGGAATTCCCTTGTAACCATGTATGGAAAATCAGGGAGGATAGACTTTGCACAGAGGGTCTTTGAAGAAATGCCTGAAAAAGATGCAGGTTCTTGGAATGCTATGATAGCAGCATATGGGATCAATGGAGATGGGATATCTGCATTACAAACTCTTGAAAGAATGAGGAAATTGGGTATGCATAAGCCAAATGCAGTTACATTCGTCAATGTTCTCTCAGCCTGTAGTCATTCAGGATTGGTAGAGGAAGCCTACGAGTGCTTTAATAAGATGAGTGAAGAATATGGAGTTCAGCCAAGCATGGAACATTGTGCATGCATGGTTGACCTTCTGGGGAGACAGGGTCGACTTGATGAGGCAGAAGATTTCATAAAGAAGATGCCTTTCAGGCCTGGCCAAGCTGTATGGGGAGCTTTACTAGGTTCTTGTGGATTATCAAGCAATCTTGAAGTTGCTGAAAAAGCTGCTAGTAACCTCTCCATTTTGGAGCCTGAGGGAAAGGTCTGGAGAGTGACAATGTCAAATGTTTATGCAGGAGCCAAGAGATGGGAGGCTGCCGTGAAGTTGAGACTCGAAATGAAGCGTGTTAAGGGTCTAAGAAAGGATGCAGGATGGAGCAGTGTGGAAGTTAGAGGGGGAAGCTATAGATTCATTGCAGGGGATACAAGGCATCCTGAGAGCGAGGAGATCTACAAAGTGCTAAGAGGGATCAGGGAACACATTCAGACCGTCATTCAAGCTCATGAAATCCTAACCCCACAGGATTGAATGACAAAGTAGATTTGGGTTCAGAAAATGCGATGGAAACCTCTTTCTTTCTGGCCCTCTTCTCTGGTTCATCTTAGCAGTCCGTTCTATCATACGGACTCACACACACAACGCTCACACAGAGTTGTCTATTGTTTTTTTTAGAGTACACAGAGTTGGTACTAATGAAGCATCAACCTTGGAGTTACAATACCCATTCCATTCCTCATATACAAGCCTTTTCCATTCGTGAAAAATGAACAAATTCGAGAATGCTGGGTCTGAATTGTTTCTAACAAACAAATTTACAAAGAGCTTCAATGGTTTGGCGATAGCATCAATGCCCAAGACATATGGAGAAGATTACGTACCCTACTGATTTCCAGTGGAGCTTTGTGAACTTGTAGAAGTATATGATTCAGACCACGGACGATATTCCAGTGTATCTTAATTCTGCGTTAGTCTCTCCTAACTATTGCTTGACAAGGCTGGAGATCATGGATGATGGTCATGGGTCATTACCTTCAGCTAGATATGATTGACAATAAAACGAAGGAAATCAAACTTGAGTGACAGTTAGCAACTGCGTATTGAACATGGCAACTGACAATCATGGAGACAGGGATGGCCAATCTTGCCATCAATACATAAACAGAACAGTTACTTTGCTTGCATAAAAGATATGGCAGGGACGTAATCTGCTTCTCTTCCAGGGGAAAAAAGTAGAATTCATCTAGCATCGTTTACCTGTACAACATTTGGGCATCCCATTGACATGCAAACCCTTTCTTCCCTTTCTAACTAATGGAAGGTTTGAAACGAAAACTTCAAAATTCAGGTTGGTCAGCTTTGATGGATCACTTTGACGCAGAGATAACCAAAATAAGTGTGGTGGCAGGGATATGCTCCTCAGTTCTGGAGGCAGAGCAAAAGGGAATCATGATAGCAATAGAGCTCATGGGAACGAAGGTCCTACAATCTGTTCTGTTCTGATTGCCTTGAAATGGTGAAATTATTGAAACTAAAGACATTTCAAGGTGGCTCTGGAGTTTGCTTCACTTTATTGTATGATGTTTTTATATTCACTTAAACAATTGAACTGTAAAAATTCCTAGTGAATGCCAAAAAACCAGAAATGGAAGTTAAATTTGGATTGTTATTTCACTTGTCTGAATCAATCGCAGAGCACTTACATTCCCTTGCGTTTCCAAGTCCACAAGCGTTCAGAGATTGGAGGATTTTTGTTTTTCCGGCTTCACACTTTTTCTTTTTCTGGAAGCACCTGGCTCAGGAACCATATCCTCTTAAGTGCACCAGTGCTATGCGTAGCACGCTGGGATACTTGCCAGATGCACGCTGGAGAAGATCCATGTCCCCTGGCTCACCCGTTATGCATATGCCACGGTCTTTAGGTATATACCAAAAATATAAAGCAAAGAAAAAAACTAGGAAGCAATCCAGCATTCAACATGATTTCTGGGCTAACAATAGTGCTGAGTTTTCATTTCAAAAAACTTTAATCAACAAAATTATAGGTCATCAATTGACAAAATCAACCGAGTACACCCTGTAAAAAAAAACCTCCGATAACTAATGCGAACTAGCACAAAAGGATTTAACTTGCCTAGACTGACAAAATTAAGACATGTGTAGAACATCTGCCTCTTAAGCAAGACTCGAGCTGGCGGGACCTGCACCAAAGCCTCCTCCCCCACGGCCAAATCCAGGTCTTCCACCCTGTATATTCAAGCATGGCTGTTAGAACCTTAAAGAAAGGATCACCAAACTTTAGCATGTAAACAATTCAAATAAACATTGAAACAAATGGAAACTATAAACAGTAGTATAACAAAATAAGATAGTGTGTGCCTGTGTGAAAGAGCATTGTTGCAACCATCAGCATTCACTCAAGCCAAAATTCATTAATAGGAACCACACTGAATGCTAAAGAGGAAGTCTCAAAAGACAAAGAGACAGATATTGGATAGCATGAACATTCACTATGAACCACATCTGAATACTTAAGAAGAGGTCTCAAAAGACTAGAGGAAAGATATTGGAAATACACTTTCCCAGTCGTGTTAAAATGATCCCCTGGGGTCACACAGTAACAATTCTATATAGAAAATAACTAGTGTTAAATCAAATACTCGATAAGAAAAGAAAAAAAAAAATTGTACAAAACCAGTCAAAGAACAAAAGGCCAGACAACAATGTGTCGTGCAACACACTTCATACAAATGATCCCATAGTTAACTTTATTATGTGAAATTTGAACATCAAAGTATAATGAGACTGGGAAATAAGATGTCAAATGTTTCAGCAAGTTGAGACTAAAATGGAATGAACACAACAATAAAATTTATCCAACAATAGCAATAATGAGTAACACATCAAGGGGTGGTGATAACACTTCCAAGTTTTCATATGATCAGGGGTCCAGAACATGGTCTGTAAGTCGATGCTTTCGATACTTTCAAGTATAATTGTCAAGGCGTTGCGTAGGTGCCTTGTTGGTTTCAAGTATAAACATAGACCATGCAAACTACGAGATAAAAGAAAATTCAAAAAACATAATAATTAAAAGAACAAAGATTTACCCTAAATGTTGGCTGGTATTCAGCGGGAGCTCCACCCTTATCTCCGAATTCTCCTGGAGGTCCTCCTCTAGGTCCTCCGCGGTACCCATCACGATCACCAAATCTAGGCCTATCTCCTTCAAAGCGAGGGGGGCCACTACAATCACAAAATTTAAATATAACAGATTAAAATTCTTTCTATTTATCGCTTTTTTTTTTTGTGGTTCACTGCTAGTAAAATAGATACAACCAAAGACCAGTATGCAAGATAACTAATTACCGAGGGCGATCACCAGGAGGGCCACCCATTGGCCTTCCGGGAGCCTTAAGAGATTTCTTCAATGTAGCGGGGACGATTTCAGATGGGAGATTAAGGTATGTTCGGAGGAATTCGATACCATCGTTGGTGAGGTACCAATAGTAGTGCATCCATGCAAAGGTCTCGCGGACATACTCCTTCGATTTAAAACTCTGCATTAACTTGATGACCTGCAGATTTGGAACATCAATGTCGGGATGCTTCGCCAGATTGAAGTCCTTCTTAGCGTAACAAACGCCCTCTGCAGATTAACAAAAAAAATTCAATATGAGAAACAGATTATCAAAGCGAAAATGAAGAACTTGGTGATTATAAAGTAAAAAAATCGAATAGAAAAAGTGACCTTGAAAGAGGTACTTGGAGATCTCTCTACGATTCTTCTCTGGAATAATCTGCCAGGAGAGAAATTTAGATAGAGAAATCACCACAAATATAACATAACATCAACTTAAAAGCTCCCATAGATGAGGCATTAGAGAGAAAAATCACCATGATTGCAACCAGGAGAGACGGCAAACAAAGCTCTTTCCTCTCCCTTCTTCTCTCGCTCCCCGCTCACGCTCTCAGGTCTCACAGAGATCAGTGAAAGTGAAACCCTAGAAAATGTTTCCTTTTAAATATTCTATATGGGCCGGGTTCTACTCCAGCCTTTCTGCGGCCCAAACCTGGCCAGGCTATTTTACGGTAGGGGTGGCAATTGGGTGCCTCGTTTGGGCCTTTGCGTAGCCTTTGGTTATAATAATTAGGGTGTCAATCTGTTCGGTCCTATTTTCGATCCAGTTTAGGATATATTATATATAAATCAAAATCGAACCAAACCGAATAGATATTAAAAAAATTAAAAAAAACTGCTAAATCAATTCGGTTCTCATGTAACCCTGATTTTCGCAAAAAAGATGTTTCAAGACTTGAACCCGTGACCATGGAACAACTTTACCATTGCCCCAAAGCCAACCTTATAGTGTCTTAGTATGTTTTTCAAAATACTCAATCGATACCTACACATGTGCATCTGAAGTTCTGCAGTGAATGGATTCCTATTCATCGTAACTGAAGGAAACTCGATCCTAATTAATACATTGAACGCTATAGCTACTTGGTAAGAGTATTGGAGGTTTAGAAATCAAGCCAAAAGAATCAGCTCAACCCAGCATTTGTGAATATTTTAGAAAACTTTCCTTATTCTTGAAGGCTATGTTTGGATGTCAAGAAACGAAAAAATTAAAAAATAAAAAGAATAGATTAAATTTTTTTAATTTTTTTTAAGGAGTAAGATAGACACATAAAATTAATCATTGCATTATCATAATTTTTGTCTCATCATGATTTTTCTTTTTTATTCTTACCATACGAACATAACTGAATGCCTGAATCTTTCCAATACGACAGTAAAGAAAGGTTTCAAATATTTGAAAGTGACCTTCTCTCTATCAAAAGGGACTATCTAAATGACACTTCTATAGGTGTATTGGAACTTGTCACCTTCATTCATAAGTGCTCCTTGGTTTAATTCCCAGAAGCCCTTCAAATTAGGGTTGTAAAAAAATTTTCAAAATAAATTTAAAGTGAATTATGATTATGTCATTATCAAATGTTATCATTGTTAAACATATTTTTCTAGTACTTACTACATATATAAAATGAGAGCATTTATTCTTATTAAAAAAAAACACTCTGTTATATTAAAGGGTAAAAAAGTAAACTTAAAGTTAGGGAGAGAAATAGGCAGCCAGCCATGTGATAAACCACAAGCCTTGGTTACACGAACCCAACCCCCATAGACTCATGTAACAAGAGATTGCGGAGGCTGATCCGGAGACCTCATGACATTGCATTGTGTTTTTTACCAGCTGAGCTAAACCCCAGGGGTATACACTACAAATTATTATGTTAAAAATATGGGAAAAAGAACTCTGTCCGACAGTGTAACCTACGCCAACACTCTTGTGAGTTTATCTCTCTCCTTCCTTTATGAAAAAGGCACATATGCACCTTGTTTAGAGGAGGAGATAATAGAGACATTGGAGTGATGACTAAGACCACACTCCTGAGTCCTGACAGAAATCTATTTTCCTAAAAATATTTACAAGTAGCATACATGAAATTACTGGATTTAACATACCTGGCTTAAGGTTAGTTCTGTAAATCTTAGTCCTCAGAAGGTTTTGAGTTATTGACATTTGACACCTTGGAAACTTTATATATTTACTCATAACCTACAGAATTTTTGAGAATAAGATAAAAGGACAGGGAAGAAGGTCTCAAGTTGTAAATACGCTTATCCATTACAAAATCTCATTATTGAAAGAAGACGCAACTATGGGATTCAGATACTCTTCAGGAGACTGCAACAGCAGTGAGGCATTTGGACGTCGTGGAAATGGCGCAACCCTCGTTTCTGAGGGCCGAGCAAGTCATTGCGCCGGATCTTCCTCTGCACCGTACGGGTTACAAGGGAGCCTCTACATGCAGAGGCGATCTCGTCTTCGTCGTCAATCCCGGAGGTTTCTTCCAACTTTTCTCTCTTATTGACCGTTTTTCTGTTTAATGGAGTTCAGCTTCGACATTTCGACCTATTGATTTATACATTCAAAACCAGGTGTCAATGGCCAGACAGGTAAAGAATGGAAGCAATTACTGGCATATTTCAGGTCTCGTCTCGTTAATAACTTCAACGTGAGTTTATCTTTCAGTTCAAAATCATACGATTCTTTGTTTTGGGGGCAATTTCCAGTAAGTTATAGTGATTTTGTTGTTCAATGTGATATTGTACATTAATTTTATATCAGATAGAGATCATTCTCGAAAAATGTCAAAATTTTCTGTCTCCATCGCTTGGACCAGTGAAACCAACCTTCGAGAAACAAATTTACTGTTTCCAATTTTCTAGGTCGTATGTATTTTTTGAATAATTGTATTAGTATTTATGTCTCTTTTGGTTCCTTATACTCCCGCGTTGATTTTCAAATGTTTTGTTATGGTTGAATTTAGTCCAGAAAATAAAACCGGTTAATGATTTTACTTGAACAACTATACTACTTATACACTTGTTTTACTTTTTGTTTGATCTTTCAATTGGTCACTGTTATAGTCGAAATAATGTTTAGTTGGTCCTTAAAACATGATGCCCCTCAACTAATTACAACTGGATGCTGTACTTGCATGTCAGGAAAATTGGATGTAGTGATGAGAATGGTTAATGGGTCTCAGTATTCACTTATGGATACGGTCAATCTGATATAAGGCCCAACCGTTAGGTATTGTGTATCAATAGACATGTGGATCATTAATGGATTGAAAGAGATGTGACATTTACGAGGCAACTATGTAGTTTATTTGAATGATTGTTGCATATTGGAGAACAGCCAATGGTTCACTTCATTTAAGTGGTAGGTATGCAAAGGCTGATGCCATAGCTAAAGTTGCAACTCTCTCAGAATAAATTCTAGTTGATGGGTTGGCGCTTTCTGCCTTTGCATCGTCCTGTGAAAATGATGTGCCACCTGAGGCAGAAACCAAGCAGTACCAGAGGAAGGAGAGGTTCCACTGAGCCTACGGTTTCAGATTTACTATTCTTACTAGGAATTCTCAGTCCTGGTTCTATCATGGGGATTTATTATCAGTTTTCTTTCTATTTTATGATTGTTATTAATCAGTATTATTCAGGATGGATTAGGAGTTGTTAATTTCATTGCTGTTTTGAGTTTAATATCTTTGATTTTTCAGAATTCCAGATGGGTTAGGACTCTCCAATAGCTGGTCGATTGGAGAGGAATTGGAGTCTTTTTTCCTTTATCCTTTTATGGTCAGAATTGACTTTAGTCTTTCCTATGTTAATCATGTATGGGTTGTACAACATTATAAATGTGTAAGAGCTACTGCCCCCCCCCCCCCCCTTCTCCCACAAAGACCGATTTTAAGAATAAAAAAGCTCAGTTACTGTTAGGGTTCTGTGGATTTCAGACCATATTTTTTGTGGATTCAGGAGTGATACTCAGTGGATTACTGGATTCTGAGTGGGTCTTAGGTGCGATTCCTAGCATGTCTATCTACTTACTTTTCTATCTCTTCTTTATTATTCAAGCAAGTTCTAGGTCAGAAGTCTTGAACTCTATTCCTGTGGCTATACTGTTAGAATTCAGTTTCAGATTCACTTTTGTGTTAAGTTCTAGTTGCTGATTTGTTTGCTGACTATATTCTGCCCTATTTGATTTCAAGTTGTTTCTTTTTTTTTTTTTTTTTTTTCAGATTTTAAATTCTGTTCAAAACCATAAAACTTCTAGTAGTATGTTTATTTTCAACTCTGATTTATTTGGTTGAATCAGATCTCAGTTTCTTTCTTTATCCTCTGATTGAATCTCTCACTATCCTCTGATTGAATCTCTCACTAAACTCTGTTTTGAATTTCTAAAGCTAATCCGACCTGATCCTGTCTCACACATTAATGGAAACCCTGTTTTTGAGCTGACACTTGAGTTGGACAGGTAGCTGTAAAGGTTTTGACCACACTGCCTCATCACCTCCTTGATAGGGTCTCATCCTCCTCCGAACCTTTGTAATTGGCTTCGACCATAGTCTGAATCTCTGGCCGCCTTTCGTGTGTCTCCTCCACAATATAAAAAGTGTTGTTTTCTAATGGTTGGTGTCCATAGCTTAGGTTTTGAAAATCGAGATGTAATCAACTGCTAGACCATATCCCCTCCTCTAGAAAGCTGGCTTTCAGAATGAGAAAAGCGCTTCCTTATTTTGAGGCTCCCCCCATTGATATTGAATCACTCTCAAACAGGGGTGGCGGGTGGATGGGTAGAGAAAGACTAATCAAATCTTTTAATTCAACAAGAAGTACCACCAGTGTCATAGAATGCAATTCCGAGTGATAAGACGTAGGATAAAAGGTATAGGATGGAACCAAATCGTTATGGGGAAGTTGTTCCTTAGAATGCCAAACCAAATTACAAGCAGGCAAGGCAGAAACTGTGGAACCAGGTCTTTTTCTGAACAAGTTGGGTTAGAATACTAATAAGGAGAAACTACTTAAGTCTTGTTCCAAACTAGACACGCAAAGACATTTAAGAAGTAGCTAATTAATGTAACTTCTATATGCATGAACCGATAGACATTTTTTAATTTATGGACAAAATTATAAAAGCTGTCAAATTCATTTAAAGAATACCGAGATTGCATTGGAAAAAAAGGAAGATAGTAAAGGGGTGGGGGGGACAGATGGACAGTTATTGTAAGACTTTACCTATAAGTGAAAGAATTGTGTTTTTGACTCGATTGAATTGTTTCTCTTTACTTGATCAATGGAATTTAGAACTTAAACAGTGTATTAAATGAAGTTTAATAAATCGACTGAATGAGATAACACCTGTAGAAATGTAAATGGTAGAGATTTTTCCCAAATCAGTCTCAGTATTTAGATCATTGCATCAAATGCTCCTCATCAAATTGACTGTTTTTTTTTATTTATTTATTATTTTTAAAATTAGAAAGGAATTGAACATTGTTTTAGCCATATCTGGGCCATGCCATCCCATGACTCTGTCAATACGGTAACCATTGAACACTGGTATTATGGCCATGGATGGTGTACGGCTATCCTGGTATTAGGGGGCTTTGCTTTGTGGTTAGATTTACCGGCTGAATATTTTTCATTATGTGCTTCAATTTTTTTTTAGGGTAAGAATTATGTGCTTCAGTTCAGTTGACCCATGTTGGTCACCAAACACTTCTTTTGGGCCACAATGGCTTGTGCTTAGGCACTGATTTTGCAACTTCACCAGGAGACCTTATCTTACTCTTTTTAATACTACTGTAATTAGATATTAATGGATAGAGACCCCTGATTTGCCTGGCTCATAATTGGCGGGTTCTGAATGGCTTCTTCTGGGCAGGGAAACCTGTTTGTGCTCAAGACCAGGGCCTTACACATACGAGTGGTCTTGGTGTAAGTGATTCAGAAATACCAAAACATTTCAGTAACTGAATGCTCTGAAAGGTCTTTCTTTTGGTATTTTCTTGCTTATGCACATCTAGAGTGACATGCAAACCCTTTGAACAAAGTTGTGATTATACTATCCTTCTGAACAGCTCATTCCCTGGGGTACTGGATCCGATTTTGCTAGGACATTTGGCTGGTTGGTTGATGCTCTTGCCACCTAGCTATTTTTGCTATGAGCTATCGAGTTGTTTTACCAGGAAAAATGACCCTCATGAAGCTGTTGAACGAATAGCAAAAGGTTCTCACTTTTCTGCATTTTTGTTCTCTTTCCTTTAATTTTGACTAGATGCCCGGTCACCAATATTTTGATGTTTAATGGATAATCTGTCTGTAATTGGTGAAACCTAACCTATAAGAAGTTAATATTTGACATTACTTCAATCATCTTTTTAATACTGAAAAAACAATGGTCTTTTGCCAGGCTGAAATCTTGGGTAGATGTTGGTGTTATTAGTAAAGTAACTGGAGAACCATATTATTTTCTAAATGATGCTGATATTCATTTGTAAGGCTATTTTCAGTTTGTGCTTTTTCAGAACCAAGCTTGTCTGAATACCACTTTGCTTTTTTGAAATGTCTCACTAATATATCTGTGGAAGCCTGTAGGAGCGCAAAGGCAGGTTACTATGCTTCCAAGTACAAAAGATTTGGAAAACTATGTTATGTTTTTGGTGCTTTGAGAGGCTTTATTGGGCAAAGTAATCAAGATCTCAAGATTACGGTCAGCGGTTCTGAATTTCTTGACCATTAAAGCCTGATCATTGTCTACTTGAATTATGTGATTGTATGAATTAGTATTTTCCAGGCGTTAACGTCATAGAATTTCATTTATTCCAGATCAATGGGGGAGAGTGGGAAATGTTTCCTAAGGTAACAGCTCTTTGCATTGGCAATGGAAAATTCTTTGGTGGTGGCATGAAAATAACCCCAAATGTCCCCCACAGAAAAATTTTGAGGTAACAGTACTCATGTGTTTTGTATCAACTCAATTACCTCTGAAAAAAAATGTTGTTTTTCCCATTAAGCTTGACTCCTGCTTTTCTCTGTCGATGCCAGGTTGTCATTCTCCAGGTCTTTAAATGGTATGATTTTGTTATCAAACTGCATAAGTTGTACAAGGGGATACACTTGTCAGAGAAAAATGTATGCTAAAGAACATTAATTTTCTCTTTCTTTTAAGGGTGGACTTTTTGTTTTCTCCTTCTTCATAGAATTCTCTGCTCAAAAGCTGTCATCTTTGTATTATGTGTATGTTGATATCATTATCATCATTGTTATTAGAAGTGTAAAATTTAGTACTGTGGACGTGCCACATCAATTTCTCTACGAGCCTTGGTTTCATACCACATGGCAGTTTAGTTGGAACTCAAGCCTTATGCACATGTCCATGTCAATCTCTATTCATGTGTCAAGATTTCAACTCAGTCAGAGTTTGTCATATGTCAGGACAAAAATTTAAAACAGTTGAAGAGTCGATATTTTTCAAAAGTTTTTGACCACTGGAAATATGAGAGGAATCATCTAATACATGGTAAGCATTATGCTTGAGATGTTCCATGAAGCTATTTTGGGCAATGCAATGCAGACCTCTTTGGAAATGGCAGTTTTTAAGTACAGATAACCCCAGGACATGCTGTCAAAACTCAAAAAGTGACTGCATCGACATTATGGTGCAGCATGTCGCCGAGGCTTTTAAACTCTTAATAAACTTGATTCCAATGGTGATGGTGCCAGTAATAGACTTCATTTTATACCAGAAGATGAATGGAAGAATTGAGGTAAATCTTCATCAATCATACACTTTGATTAAATTCCTCATGGCCTGCTTAACCGACTTCAAGGTGGGTATGACAACTTTTTATTTCTTTATTTATTTATTGGTCAGTGATTGAGTTGCCTGCCTTCTCTCACCTTGAACCATGTTCAGTACCTAATGCAGTCAGGTCTCAGAAATTCTGAGGATGTACAAGCTATTATGTGCCAATACCAGGAACACTAAACCAACACTAACACACTAGGAGAAGAGAGAAGAAGAATGTAAGAAGGGAAAGAGAAGACTATCGCTGGTTTGAGAGAGATATTCCATACCATAGACCTCTCCCCCCCCATATTGTCTTCATTTTTTTTTTTTTACCCGTATATTATCTGGAACCCGGGGAAGTCCCTAAGATTATATTAATGATTGTTGAAAAACAATACAAGCGGGGGGGGGGGGACCTTGTGGTAGTAGAGAACTAATGGAAGATTACATTAGTTCAAGGTGAGAAGATTAACTAACAAGACTAACTTAGAAACACAATAGGAGACTAACTAAAGAGTAGAAACTACTGCAGGAACATGTACCACGATAGGGATGGAAAATTATCTCCTCCAGTTCCCTGCCCGGCCCAGTTCCCTAGTTCCTCTAATAGGGTGGTGGTGGACCCCACCCAGGCAGAGTGTTCGGGTAGGGGTAGGGTGGTCATTCCAGCTCCCCCTTGTTAGAGGAACTGGGGAACTGGGCGGGGCAGGGAACTGGAGGGGATAAAGATCCCAATAGGGACACTCCCCCTATCATGGTTAATGATCAGACATCATTGTACTGCAGGGGTTTGACAAGAATACCCCTACAATACATAACATGTTTTATTTGAATGCACACAACTAGCCTTCAAATATAGCATTGTGTGCGTTCTTCTCTCCCCCCCCCCCCCCATTTCCTTCTTTTCCCTACAACTCTGACATCCTATCTCAGGATTCTTCCTTCGCTACCCGGCCCTCCACCATATTTTCTAAATCTTTCCATTCTTCTCCTATGAAAATAAATAGCTTCATTGGTTGATCTTTCTGGAATAAAACCAAATTGGTCTTACTAAATATAGAGATAAAAAGTTGAATTAAATTGTCTACATTTTTGCAGAAAAGTATGGCAAGGAGATATTCATCTTCCTTTTTGACCACTATCTAAAATGTTATTATCTGCAGTCCTTTTTGTCTTTTCTTGTTAAAATATTTTGCTTCTCAATAATCCACATCCAACCAGAGGGATCCATGATAGATGCATGTACTTACACTGGTTTCTCAAGATTGTTCATGGTTTGGACTTTGGAGGCTTAAAATTTTTTTATTTACTCCACTTATGTACTTCAACTTTACATGGACATCAGGATGTCAGGCTGAGTATTTGATATCATTATGCTTTGTCCGTTATGTAATCCTGTTGCTCTTGCAGTGTGCTCAATATTGAAGTGGAGGAAATTGTAGGCAGTGATAGCATCTATGTACATTCAGATGGGGAACATTCAGGGTTTCTTCCGATGAAGTTTAGCATTTTACCTGCTGCAATTGAGATGCTGTGCTAATTATCAGTTGTGATGACTGTTGCATTGATTGGATTCTTGTTCTTACCTTCTTGTCCTGAGAGTGATACATCTGTAACATGGACACTGATCTTTGTTGCTTGTACATTGCTGAGTAGATGGGCTAGGTGTTTCTGGAGTGGTTCTTCAGTGTGCAGGTAGCTTCTACTGATTTTTTATGCCATGAAAAATGAGGATGAAGGAAAGGAAAATACAAAAGTTCTGGACTAATGAACAGGCTACATACTAAACATATTTCTTTTCCTGTTTCCCAGTTTTCCTCTATCCAAGAGTTTTGCTGGCCTCACAACAACGATTTGAAGGCAACCACCCTGTCCTATCTTAACATGGCTCATTGGATCTCTGGTATCAGGAAAAGATGGAAGGCAGGAACCCTAAAAAGTACAGGTTAAAAATAACAGTTTATTTGACATCAGTCATTGTGAGATTAACATATTTGTTTTTCCAGTGTTCCTAGGACATCTATCATATATGCATGCAAGGGTTAAATATTGTCCATTGAAAAAGAGAATAATATGAACACATGTGACACTTGGTTTCAATTCCTGGAAGATACATTTTACTGCAACTTTTGTTAAGGTGCCTGTAGTGTAGAACTGTGAAGAGCTAAAAACCACTGCATGGTTGAGGATATAGCACCAAATTACCTTGATTGAAGAACCTCACTCTATTTCTCCTTCTTTATTAGTGCTATCTTCTTAACGTCAATATTCACTATTCCATTTTCAATCCTATTGTTACTAAAGTTACACACCATATGCTCTATTTTTGTTCTACTTATTTTAAAACTTTTTGATTTCAAAGTTAATCTCCATAATACCAACTTTGCTTTTATCCCTGTTCTTAAAACATAGACCAAGGATGCCTTACAATTACAGATTTAGAGCTGATCCTTGATATAATCCACTTGTGTTCAACTTGCTCTCCCCACAGTTCTTACACTAACTACACTATTATGCATATCTATAACCATCTCCACATATTTATTTGAAACATTTTTCTTCTCTAACACTTGCCAAATTAATTTTCTAGGGACTCTATCATAAGTTTTTTATAAATCAATAAAGACCATATGGAGATCTTTCTTACATTTTGATGCAGGTGTACTACCTTGGATCGATCCAAACCCATTTGGGTATCCAGATGGAGATGAACATGGTCCATTTTGCCAAGACAATCTCCCAAAATGTCAAAATGTAATGTCTACAAAACTAGTAGTTTCGGCTCGAGTGCTTTCCAATTGTAGTTTTTACGTGGTTATAATTTCTTTTATATATTCTAGGGAAAATGTTATCAGGGGGTTGTAGGCCATGCCTAGACACAGTGGGGCGAAATGACCGCCCCACCCCCTGAGATGCCAGCGTGCGCTCTCTGCCACGCACGCATGGCCCCTGCACTCCCCAATAGAGAAAGCTCCCCATATATTCTAAATCTAATTTCTAATACAATATTCTTTGTTTAAAAAAAAATAAAAAAAACTCCTGAACCGGCTTACCTACGTGAAGAGAAAACGGTCTCATGAAATGTAACGTCCCTACATAGACAAGGTAGCCTTTCTCTATGGGGTAACCAACAAAAATGCAACGGAACAAATTTGGTGCAACCCGGTTGTGGGCATAGCATAGGGAACTAAAAACGCAGAGATGGTTTTTGGGGGGATTTGCCATGAAGGTTAGGGGTAGGGAGGTGATTAATGAGATAAGCGGCGTAAAGGGATGCATTCCCCCCAAAAACGGATAGGTAAATGAGCCTGAAAACGTAAGGTGCGGGCAACATCAAGAAGATGGCGATGCTTATGTTCAGCAACGCCATTTTGTTGAGGAGTGCCAACGCAGGAGTGTTGATGGAGGATTCCTCGTGTGGTTAAAGATTGGAGCATGGGTTGGGAAAAAATTCCTTTCCATTGTCCGTGCGAAGATGTTTAATGGAACAATTAAATTGCATGTTAACCATCAACGAACATGAATTTGTTCTTGGCGGAGAGAGCGAGGTGCATCGCGTGATGCCATGTGGGATAGTTACCCACATCAAGGGGCGTGAACGAGAAGGGCACCGGATTATCCGAATGGTGCAAGTAATAAGGAGAAGCAATATCAGTGGAAAGGAGAGCTGCCGCCAGAAGGTCAGGAAACTGTTGGGTCGACGGTGGTCTTGGGATCACCCATGAGAGCTGGAAGAACACGAGCAAGAGAGAAGAGGCGCAGAGACAAGCCTAGACTGATACCATAATAAATCTGGAATTATGAGAATGAATTGAGATATTTTTAGGGAAATTATCAGTGCCACCCCCTAACGTTTACCTATATTTTAAGGCACACCCACTAACTACCATAATATCAACCGTTACCCATTTTTGAATGGTGTTAACATAATTCTTTTGACCAATATACCCTTTACACTAAGACTTCAAACAAAGTCTTGGTTGTAAATACAATTTTAAGACCATTTTACCCTTCCAATTAAAACAAGTGAACCACTCCTTCTTCCTCAATCGAACGAAATAACTCACCGCCACCGTTCAGCTCTGCAACCCCTTTGCAACCGTCGTCAAAGTGCTCTTCAACCGACGAAGCTCGCAACCATCATCGAAGTTGTAGATTTCATAGATCCGAAATGCTCTCAG
Organism: Telopea speciosissima; assembly: GCF_018873765.1. Classification (NCBI taxonomy): domain Eukaryota; kingdom Viridiplantae; phylum Streptophyta; class Magnoliopsida; order Proteales; family Proteaceae; genus Telopea; species Telopea speciosissima. The sequence continues at coordinate 63,712,710 of NC_057921.1, read as the reverse complement.
GAATTTGACTAGATATCGAATTCTCACTGGATTCTCTACTGTTAACAGATTATATGAAGGAAACAATGCTTGTAAGCCCTTCAACTCTGTAATATCCACTGATATTTCACCTGAAAACCGATTGTGAGAGAGGTCAAGAAGTACTAGACCAGATTTTTCTGTTGTTGCTGCAATTTTACTCGGTAGAAGACTAGAGATATTGTTGGAACTTAGGTCCAGAACAAGTAGCTTCTCCGACAATATGAATCTCGGCGAAATGTCATATTTCAGGCTATTGAAGGAGAGATTGAGCACCTTTAAAGCTCGCAAAGATGAAATGCAAGTGGGAATCCCTCCGACAATGGAGTTATTTGCGAGATTGAGGACTGTGAGTGAATCAACTGAAGTAGAGAAGCAAGGAATCCCTGAAACAAAAAATAAATAAATAAATAAATAATAAAAGAACTGAAATTGTATTTGGCGGAAGTCACTAGATTTGATTTGAACTTGGGTATGGAACTCACAATAGAAGAGGATTCGGGAGGGGAGACTCTAAGGTTTTAAGTTGCCTTCAAAGGGGCTTCCTTCTCTCCAAATCTCAGACCCAAAGGAACATGCACCAAGGACTTCAAACTCTCTGATTAGGTCTGCAAGTACCACCCAGAAATAGGACTAGAAATGAAGCTTTAAGATTAAAAAAAAGGGCAGAAGTTCTCTGTGCAGCAGCACAGGCTGCACCCAGACACATGGGCTGCCTATTCAAGGGTCAAGATGATCATTTTGCCCACCCTCATGTGTCTGGGCGCAGTCTGCGGTGCTGTACAAAGAACATTTAGCCTAGAGGAAATTAGGAAGAAGGAGGGCAAGAAATAAGGAGCAACGTAAAGGGAGTAAGAGAGAGAGGGAGAGACTGATAAAAACGAAACCTCGGTGGACAAGATTATTTTGTCGTCGTCTCTCTAAATCTGTTATGCTTCTATCACCAAAAAACCAAAAGCCCGAAAATGGAAACTACCCCTGGGTTTCTGCCTTCCCTTGGTTTTTTCTCAAACATAAAACAAACTTTCCTTTAAATACCCAATAAAACTCCCTCTGATTTGAAAATAAACCAAAATCCCTCTCAAAACCATCTCTCTTTCTTTATGTAAGTATTATCTGTCTCCAGATTCATTTTGGAATACAAAATTTTTAGCACCCATCTTCTTCTTCTTCTGTTCTACCCTCCTGCTGGTTTTTAGTTTGATTTTTTTGATCATTGGTCGTTGATTGATCACCATCAATGGAAACCAAGGTTGGTAACATTGATTTATGCCAACCTACCTTATAAACAGGGCCGAATCCACCCTCCCCGAGCTTGTGATCAAAGTGAAAATCTCTAGTTGCTGCAACTAGGGTTTCTAGAGAGAATTGATTTTGTTGCTCACAGGGCAAGAAATCGTTTAAAAATTTCTTTTGTCCCGATTAAATCATGGGTTATTGACTCTGTTTCTGAAACCTTCTCCCTTCAGTGACTAATCTTGATCAATTTAATCTTGTGGCTGTTTCAACTACCAGTTTGATTGATGGGATCTCCCTTCTCCACCCTGTTTGGGGGGGAAAATTTGAATGCTTCTGAGTTGAAATTCTGAACTTTAGCTGTTTAGAAAGTGGTCCATTAACGCCGGCCTACTTTATAGCCGGAATAGGTCTCTTCTTCATAACACGGTAGGTTGGAGTGGATTTTCCAAGGTTGTGGATGAGTGTGAGGAAGAAGAAGGGTTTGTGGGTGTTTTAATTGAAAGGGTAAATTAGGTACTTCATCTACTAAAAAGGGTGGAATTGTTTTTTAAAAAATATTAAATAACTGATATCACTACTTAACAGCTCTTAACTAATGGGGGGGTCTGTGTGGAATTAGTTTGGTAAAATAGGAGATGGTGCTGATAATTTCCCATATTTTTATTATCACATGTGAGGAGAATATATGGAGAATACAATATAAGGAGATTGTAATCATCCCAAATATGGGAACCTAGGATCTCTCCCATATGAGATCACGTAATACGGCCGGGACCACCGCTGTCATCACGACCAGCACCGCCGCCATCTCTTTTGTTCGTACGAGGGCCATGGGCATCGCTTGTTGATGGAGGATGGTAATCGTCTAAACTGATCCTTCTTGAGCTCATCAAGACCCTTCCCTCCACCATCATCAACTTCTTCATCTCATCGTGCCCTGCAAATACTAAAATGTTAACCAAACAACCAAACAAGCTAAGTGAAACCAAATCCTCTCCCTCGTGAAGAAATCTTTATAAGGTTAGAGAGAGAGAGACCTGAGAAGAGATTATTGGAGATCAAGTTCATGTTCCGAGCAGAAGAAGTTATGAGAATGGCAAAGAAGAGGCACCACCACCACCATCACCACCACCATATCCCAAGCCTAACTGCCGCCATAACAGTATCTCTTTCTCTCTCTCTCTCCCACTCAAGCCTCAAGCAGAAGACATGGATTTGTGGGTTAGGTGCTGTGCCATTTTATAGAGACCTTACCTCAGCTCGTAAGTGGACGCTTGGCATAGATACCAAAAGTGGATGCCATGTCATCCATTCGTCACACAGTCCCGTATAGAGAGAGAGAGATACATGGAACTGAATGTCCCCCGTCCCTTCATGGGTCAATTTTGTTTCAATTCTTAAACAGTACTAGATTCATGTTACGTAGCTAATGGAAATCGTCAAGTACTTAACATTTGCAATTACGGGTTGGAATCACGAAAAATGCTACCTAGGAGAAGGTTAATTACCTAGAGTAATTCGAAAGCCATCAAGAAAGGGCTACCAATTATTGTCAGGTAAAAGCCATGTGGTAGAGTGGAGCCATTTGGAAATGGGTATTTATCGTTAGAATGAGAGAGAACGACGATTGTAGAATCATGGTGGTCTTTTATGTACCTAATGAGGAGATTAGACCAGCCTAGTATGACATTGGTTAAAGGACTTGATTTAACGCATTCCATCAACTTTGAAACTTTTGACTTAATGATCAAGTACTTTACAATTCATTTCTTCCACCCTCCAACCATTTTTGCAATAAACCATCTTTACTGCAGTACAAATACTGTACAGGTGCTTGATGATGATGATGACTAGCCATGTATGAGTAGTAATTTCTCTTCCACTTGAATTTCTTAACCGACTGCCGTACATCATCTTCCAAGTCATGAGGAAAATGGAAGATGGTGGGAATACATGGATTTTTTTTTTTTCTTTCAACACAATAAGTGATTGTCTATTAGAAGAGTTCTCTTTTTTTTCTGTTTCTTTGAATCTTGTATCTAACCCTGGAGTTGGGATATATTGGTTCCACACATTTAAGTGGTAGTTCACTTTACATCCAAAGTAACAAATTCATTCATATATAAATTCTCTACTTTCATCATTAGAGTGACCTAATAATTTGGAACTTCCATGGATCCATGTACATTTTCGCCTCTTCCTTTGGTGGCTGTGGCGATGGCAATGACGATGGCGATTGGAGCCGAACCCTAGTTGCCCCATCGGGTCATCGTCATTGTTAGCGGAGGGGTAGATATAGTCGTCGGTTTTCACCAGCAAAGCACGTCGGTATACCACCATGTCATGTCCCAGCCCTGCAATAAAAATGATAAGTGCATTAGGTTTGATTCCGGATTCCGGCCAGGTGGGCTTGGGCTTGGGCTTGGGCTTCGACCTAGACCTAGTAGCTGGACTTACTTACTGGGCCAGAACAAATGTGTGTACAACGATTGGATCCTAGTACTTGGGCCAATCCAATTTAGGTACAGATTTGCCTACTAATGCTGGAATGGGCCTGATAATTGAGGTCCATCCCATGCCCAAATCCGTTTGGAGCCGAAGAAACAAAAATGAAGACCAAAAGGTAGACATTGTAAAGAAAGAAGGCTAACCTGATGCTGACACTGAAGCAGAACAGATCACCACAGCAAAGACAACAAAGATGAACCACAAAAGGCAGAGCCGAAGCGCCATTCGTCTCTCCGTCTCCGCCTCTGTCTCGCTCTCGCTCTCGCTCTGGCTCTGGCTCTGGCTCTACAGTTATTGAACTTGGAATTCTCTTTACTCCTTTTTAGTCTTTTATGGATGAGGAAGGAGAATGGTTGTGAGTTGTGTGAGAGTGTCCTCTTATATATATATATATAAGGGAGGGAGGATTTTTTGGGCAGAAGAAGGACATTAAGAAAAGAAATTCATGGATGCCACGTCTTCCTCCGTACATTCTGCAGAAGAAAGTGTATTTATAGGAAGTCATTTGATAAAGATAATCAGAGCCGTTTATTTATAGAAAGTCAACTAGTTGACATTTGTTTCCATTCTGTCTTTCCACCTAATTTTATTAGTTTCCTTTAATAGTTTGATCGAGAGAATCTGAGCCGTTTATTTTTACAAGTCAACCTGTTGACATTTGCTTCCTCTTTCTCTTTTAAGAAAGGAAGAGTCTCCTTTGATAGTTATCATCAACAGAATCTGAACCGTTTATTTAAAAGTCAACCAGTTGCCATTTCCCTCTTTTCTTAATTCTGAAAGTGTCTTAAGGCTCAAGGTGAAGATAAAAGAATGAAAAATTATCTTCCTGCGATTTTCTAATCAGTACAGTTCCTCTTGTGTCTCTAAAAAGAGGGGGAGTAGATTCCATCCGAGCAAAGTGTTTGGTCAAGGGTGGAATGGTTATTTTGCCCCCTTGTTAGGGAATCGTAGGAACTGTATTGGACAGGGAACTACAGGTGATAAAGATCCTAAGAGAGTTGAACCTATAATCTCTTGGGTGCATGTATTCTAGTACTCTACCTATGAGATAACAACTGTCGTTTCCATCCTTGCATTCAGTAGGTAAACCAAGGTATTTTTTGAAGCTTTCTAATTCAGAATCCTTTTTTTATAAGCAATATCAAATTTATTCACAAGAAACGAAAGGGAAAAAGATGAAAAATGTACAAACCCTTAAGGACCAAAACAAAAAAGAAAACATGTATCACTATCCATATTGAGAAGAACAAACTCCAAAGCCGAGCAACAAAATGTAAAAAAACAAAAAAACAAAAAACAAACGAAGATAAAGAACCACTCCACAACTCAAAAGAAGCTCTAGTGATGAGTCCACATGGAATGTACACCCCATTGTTGAACGAAAAATCGATTCTTTCCCGACTCTTTTCCTTTGATCTTTAATCCACTACTCATGTTCACCACATAACCAAATGTGAGCAATGGTAGCACCAAAAGCTATCTTAGCTAGTACACCAATAGAGTTCCCTCCAAAGTAGTTTGAAACCCATTCAGCTTCATTCAAGGCAGTTGTGATGCGCCTTGTGCTATTTGAACAAATGGAAGCAATAAAAGGGCACTGGAAAAACATATGATTTCCAAATCAACAAAAGGGGATTTAATAATATTCTTTTTTTCTTTCTTTCAATGAGTCCATTGTGAGCAAAATGTTATTCAAACAACGCCAAATAGTAAAGGAGTGTCTAAGGACATTATCATGGAATCAAAGAGCTTTCGTTCATTCGAAATCTTAAAAACCCTAAACCCTAAACCCTAAACCCTAACTCCAAAAATTTGATTCATTGAAAATCCTCTCAATTGCCATCTATATTAGGAGGGAAATAAAGTACTCATCATCTCCTTCGTAAGAGAAAAAAAATAAGATGATGAAGAAAAAATACAAATACTAATTAACCCTAGGTGCGTGTGAGACAAAAGAGACCTGACTCCATTGATCCCAGGGAGTAGCGACAAGCAAGTAGCGACTGAGAATTTAGAATTCCACGCATCAGAAATGGAGACCTAATAAAAGCCCATACGACCGTAGAATTCTGGGGTACCCTACACTATATTAATTTTCAAAGTTTACTAATCACAAAACGATAAGGAGAAGACATAGAGAGAGAGAGAGAGGGCCCACAATTATCTTTAATAAACAAAATTAATAAATAAAAAAAAAACAGCTATACTTGTCGTTTTGTGATTAAGAAACTTCCCCCACCCCCATTAACGTATACACGAAGTAAGCAAAAAAAAATGTATGGCTACCATTCCTCCTCAACCTCATGCCCCCATGTGTATGTTTCTACGCCTATGATTTTGTCAGTACCGAATACTACTTAGTCCTTTATTATTATAATTAATATCACCATTTTCTGATTAATAAACACAATTTTTTAATCAATAAATACAAGGGTTAGATCGATAAGGGTTTTGAAAAAGTCTGCATTTGGTATGGATTCTTGGAATGTATTCTGGGTCAATCTCACATACTTTGTTTCAGTAGAAAAATCTAAAATATCTCATTTCATTTCAGTAATCAAAACAGCCTCCATATAATATTATTTGGAAATTAGTTTTTGTTTCACTGCTTTTGGGATTGTCACAATGGAATGGTTTTGAATTGGGCTATAGCCCAGTTTAAAGAAACCTAGAGATAAGAGGCATGAAAATTTTGGAAATGGACTGGTTTAAAAGAACCTAAACAGGCCCATAAACATCCTTCGCACGGTATTAATCTTTTGTCCAACTTAATGTTTGTTACCTCTCAATATTATCAGATGGTTTCTAGCTACAAGCTTAACTATGATTGATGCTTCTATTCAAACACCAATAGAGAAGCCGTTGTTATAGTCTAGTTTCGTGGGTTTTGAAGTGCCACACACCCAGTCTCATCGATGACATAATATTATCCATTTTGACAGGTGGACTTTATGGTTTTAAAACACGTCACATCAAATAAGGGGATAATAATAACATATATGCTCATTCCATGGCACATCCTCAGACGATGAGAGATTATTCTTTGATTTTACATGATCATCAAGGTTTCTTCATTGCTCCGAGATTTGGGTATCAAAAATTGATCCAAAAAAACTTAAGCCATGAAATCATCTAAGGTCCCAGAGTTTTCTAATATGACATTATTCCCAACAGAGATGACTAATTATTTTCACATCTCTGTGGTTGTCCCTTTGAATGCAACCACATCCTTGGAAGCATACATGAAGACTCATTTGGGATTATTTTTTTTCTCCTATCACTCACAGTGCTTGAGTAGGAATACCAACTTAAGTTTAAAGTATGAATATTAAATTGTATGTGGGTGGGTATGACTTTCCTTTTTTTTCTTATTAGTTTTATTTTCCACATCTTGAAAACAAGTTATATAAAAACTGGTGGATTATCATATTTGTTGGCCCTACCTGTCTGAGGTTAGATTTTCTTATTTTAAGACAGTTTGAAACTGTAATCACATAGCCCATAGGCCATGTGCTTGCCAATGCATTGGAGCAACTGCTAAGCAAGAAGTGAATCATGAATGAGTTTGGCATATATATTAGCAGGGATTAGACCACTAAACTCTCTTCTTTGGCTTAGTAGTTACTAACCATATATTCACCTAAACAAGAATAAAGTAAAAGGAGGCCACACAAAAAGACAAAAAAAAATACTAGCAGTTTCATTATTGGCCCTAGGCCAAAAAACTGGGCTCATTATTGGCCCATGAGAAATATGAGACCCAACCCAACCGACCGGTCCGCCCATGAAATCAAGTCATCATATACTTGGATATTTGAAATCAGGAGAAGTCATGAATGTAGGATCAAGTGCTTATCAGTCATCCAAAAGCCCAGACATCTGAAGAAGGCGCAATTTTATTTCCTTAAACAAAGACCAGCCAGTGCACATCGCAGTTCAAGCCGGGTTCTTGGATGGGACCTTGGGCACCTTCTAAATACAGTCGATATTGGCCCTCAACAATCCCCCCCCCCCTCAATGGATATGTCCCTGAGAAGACTCGAACCCGTGACCACCTGCTCTGATACCATTTGTAGGATCAAACGATTATCAGTCATCCAAAAGTCCGTACTTCTAAAGAAAGCACAACTTTATTTCCTTAAACAACGACTAGCCAGCGCACATCGCAGTTCAAGCCGGGATCTGGGATGGGATCTTGGACACCTCCTCAGTATAGTCGATACTGGCCCTCAACAATGAACGTCTAATTTTTTTAATCTGAATTAGTGTTTGATGAACAAATGTTTTAGATCCCTATTTAGTGGGCTTGGGCCACTGGGCTAGACCAATGATGAAATATTTCATTTTGTTCCATTTAATAAATTAACCATCAAAATTTCACCAGTTTAATCCAAATTTTGAATCAAATAAGTGATCTAATAGCCATTTGGTTTGGGGATCACCATTACAAGAATAAAACCATCTTTCCTTTTGAAGCTCAATCAAGCAGCACTGAAACTACTAATAAATTAGAGACAACCACAAGTGTTGCAGAGATGGACTCGGTAGGTACATGTGAATGTGTAAATGTGATTAATGATGAACCATAATGCAAATAGGTGACTTAATTAATGATGTTGCTTTCATTCTATGCGACAAAAATCTAATGATCTTAAAATTATATTAATCGAAGAAAGTATGAATCCAAGATTCTCTTTAATATTTCCATGATTTGCCTTTGTTTGTTAGCGAATTTATATAATCTAAATGACCCCCTCCTTTTGTAATTTTAAATTGAAGTAGTTTAAGCAATAATCTTTGTTTAATTTCGAAAACTAAAAGGCTTAAGGTTAGAGAATTATTTTTAAAGAGACTAGCTAGAGAGATCTTAATATATAATTAATCTAACCCAAAACTTATTTAACATAACAAACATAGTATTATATGTTTTTGCTACAGTACAAAAATGTACTTTTCCCTATGCTACCTGAATGCACCTTATGCTATGGTAAGTTGTTTCTTTGTTTCAGCTCCTCAAAATAAATAAATAAATAAATAAAAAAGTTTCTGCAACTTTGGTTTAGTACTTATAAATTAATTAAGCTTGATTGGATTAGTTACAAATATATTATTTTAGAGCTAATTCACATTTTCCATTTTGGGAGACGTGGAAAGAAAGGAAGAAACCAGTATATTCTGATTGGAGATTGCATTGATGGCGTTTGGATTCTGGGTTTTGTTTTGGGGGAAAGGTCGTTAAGCTAGGTCTCAAGGCCATAAAAAAAAATTTAAGGTTATATGGATATTTCAATAAATTTTATATCTAAGGTTTCGCTATAGCGATGGTTTTTCCTCTGTAATCAATCTTAGAGAGGTGGGGTGTGAAGACAAGCGTCTGTGATCCTCTCTTCATTGATAGTAAAGCGTATTTTATCTCACCATGAATATAGACAATCTTATCAAACCACGTAAATCTTTCCATTCGGTTATAGGTCGCACCGTCACAATTTTCTCTCTCTTGTCTACAATCTCATCCCAGTCCTTGAGATCCAAGCCTCTTGTTCGGGGGGAAAGGTCGTTAAGAAGCCGTAGGTCTCAAGGCCATAAAAAAAAAAAATTTAAGGTTATATGGATATTTCAATAAATTTTATATCTAAGGTTTCGCTATAGCGATGGTTTTTCCTCTGTAATCAATCTTAGAGAAGTGGGGTGTGAAGACAAGCGTCTGTGATCCTCTCTTCATTGATAGTAAAGCGTATTTTATCTCACCATGAATATAGACAATCTTATCAAACCACGTAAATCTTTCCATTCGGTTATAGGTCGCACCGTCACAATTTTCTCTCTCTTGTCTCCAATCTCATCCCAGTCCTTGAGATCCAAGCCTCTTGTTCACAAATTCTGGAACTATTCCTCCCTGCAAGAAAGAATATTGTCTGTATTGTCTTTATCATCAAGTAGCCTAAACCACAAACCCACCAAAATGATTAGTTGTGATCACTAGATACCGACCATAGCACTCTCCTAGATCGTAAACCGATATCGGGCAATCCGTATCGATTTTGCACCTTGCCAATCCCGATACCGTATCTGACATCGTGGGAATCTTTTTCCCTTATAAAATAATGATGTAACAAATTACAAAGTATTTCAAATATAATTAATTATTTATACTAGAATCGATGCAGATGACCGGTTCAATTAGGATAAGATAATTTAGAAGAATTAAGTTGAGTTTAGCCTCGAATCTATATCTATTTTGACTAAATTGACTCACAATCTAATTAGTTGACGTGCTAATCTCACATAGGTGGAGTTTGATTTAGGAAATTGCTAGGTTTGTGCTGAGTTATTCCACACAAAAAGTGCTAATAATAAAGTTACTTTCCTTAATGGATTATTGGATTCTAAATTACTCAACAATGGTTAAGGGGCTTGTCTTAGCATCATTCTTGGTGGGTTAAAGAGTTATTCCTTCTTATGTCTTAAAAAGCAAAACATGTCAAGCCAAAATGGACAAACCAATAATTCTTCAACTTTCTCTATATTTACCATTTGTTAATTAATGTGGAATAAAGCTTTTCTCCACCCATGGAGGATGGTTCATCTACATCCTAGGATTCACAAACCCTATTAGGGTTTTAATATTTTTTTTCAAAAGACCCTTGTAATGTCCTCTCCCATCCCATGGTGAATTGGGATTCCATTCATTGTAGGTGGTGAAAAACTCGATCCATTATGTAAAGGTAAAGACTTTTTTTTTTTCCTTCTTTTTGGGCTGACTTAAAACCATAGACCTCACCATTGTAAACAAATATCCTCAAACTGGTTTTTTTTTTTTTTTTGGTCTATTGTATCTAACTACTCAATGGGACTTTAACTACAACTACATGATAGAGGAGGGGATGGATGCAGAAATAAAGTGCCTTATGACACAAGGTGAAGACAAAAGAGGTAAACCCATGACTTTCTGAGAGTCATCACTGTACTAGCAAGCACCAACCAACAGAGCAAACAGTAAATTTTATGTATTATATATAAGGGGAAATGTTCTCAGCACTATGAGCGAAATGACTGCCCTACCCCCTGAATAGCTGAAATGATCATTGCGTCCCGTCTCATGTGTCTGAGCATAGCCTACACCCCATGCACTCTCGGGCAGAGAACAGCGCACGTATATATAATATCTTGGGAAAGTATGTCCATTGCGATATCTTTTCCAAATACATAAGAATATATATCTCTTTTACAAAATACATATTTGTGGGTATAGGTTGGCTGGATGGCCACCATCCATGAATTTATGGTTGAATTACGGATCTTTATCCTCTCAATTATAGTGCCCGTACTTGACCTCAAATACATCTAACAGAGGAGGCAAAAATGACTATCCTACCCCCTACCCGAACACATTGCCCGAGGTGGGGTCCACATAGGGTCCACCTCCCTCTATTAGATGTGCTTGAGGTCAAGTACGGGCAGTGTAATTGAGAGGATAAAAATTCGTCAAATTACACCTAATTGTATCACTTGACAAGTTGAACGAGACTGAAATTTGGTGGAGAGGGAGACCTTGAGGTCGTTTGTTCACATATTTAAGTTTTAGTCCCAATAGAGTTGGTCATGTGTCAGAATAAAGCCAAGATTGCATGGATACACCTGGAAAAATATTTATTTTTTTTATTTTTTGATAAATAAGGGAGAGTATATGATTGAATTAAACTAAAAGGTTTGACTCATGTCCAATCAAGGCCATTTCCTTAACTATCCAAAGTTGGAATTGCGATGTCATCCTTCAAAGTGACACAATTAGATGTGTTCGGTGTAATCAAGAATCTATAGGTGGTCCATTCAACCAACCTTGTCTATATTATTTATAATTAAAAATTCATATTTATATAATTAGGTTTTCTTTTATGTCACTAAGTCTAGTGAAGTAGAACGCTCTAGTAATTATTACATGGTAGTATATGGATCAGACAAGCATCTCATTGGCACAATTTCAACTTAAAATGATTAGAAAAAATAGTTAAAATTTCAAAAAAAATTAATCACAAAAAATTTAAATTAAAATTTTCAAAAAATGCTATTTTTTATTTTATATTCATTTTCATTTGACAACATTTAATATTCATTTCAACATAGAGTGAAAGACCCTGCAGAAGGAAGTGTTTCAATATTTTAACGAAATCATATCCGAATGTACCCTCCCTACATCGTATTGACTCCAATCCCCCTAAAATATTAAATAGATTTCAAAAGTGAGAGTGGACCACAAAACCACACAAACACCAAATCCTTGCAAACCAAAATACCAAATAAGACCATGGAAAGAACTTAACAAGGATAACAATGATCAGATGTCAACCATCAGATTGGAATCCAATTGACATCTTTATCCCCCCCCCCTTAACTTTTATTTTACAAGGACATCTAACCTATAGATGCCAATCGAACTGTTGATGATAAAGTTAGATAGCATTAAATATCATTTGTTATTCAATAATAATTAAAAGAGGAATTAAGGAGAAAGAGTGGAAATTTCGTTGAGACTTCCAACGGTTAGCAACGGTCACAACGCTCCAATTCTTTGTATTTTAAAAATATGAATCACACATCATCATGAGAAATCTTGTTTCATCCATTAAAAAGGAGAAACATAAAATAATAAGGGACAGCGACTGTTGTAACGTGAGCATTGAGCAACAGTTAAAATCCACCATTCCTATTTCTTTTTTATCTTATTTTAAGGGCCATTGATCTTGATCTTCATCAAGGAAAGAGAGAGAGAGAGAGAGAGAGAGAGCCATTTTGGTAATAGGGTCCAGCCCATATATGGTGGACCAACTACTTAAAGGCTACACATATTAGGGTTCTCTAAACTTCTCTAATCTCAAGTGGACCAACCACTCAAATTTTCCTTGTTTGGGCTTCCATCTTTAGTTTACAATCATTCGTTGTTGTTTTGGTTTTTTAAAAAAACTTAATCTTTAGAATGGATCTTTAAAACTTTTATTTAGATATGTGGGGTTAAATCTAAGTAGGCTTAAACTTCACAAGTGGTTAGGAGTACCTTAGAACCTAATTGTCCATAATATGGCCTCATTTGATCTACCATATGGCTGGTATTAGGTTGAACATAGAGGCTCCATTATCTATGGACCTGCCTCCCATTATTTAAAAAACAAAATTGTTTTCTATGGCTACATCATAAACCATATTTCTATAAAAAAAAATTATATATGAATTATTTTTAATCATGAATCAGAGTTACTCCTCAATTAGTTCTAATTTTTTCATTCTTTGTTTTATATTTTAGAATTGTACCACTCATCCATCTGAAATGAAAAATAAGTAATTTAGAGCTAATTTATGAGTAGAGCTCTGATTCATGATAAGTTTTGAGAAAATCATTTAAAGTAGCATGAACACGTATGCAATGAAAGCCTTTGCATGCTTTAGTATAGATATGTGAATTGATTCGGATTGAAAGAATTAAAAGAGTCTAGATTATACCTAAAATGAATCTAAGAGAAGTAGTGAAGAAAAATATGCTTATGAAGAAAATGGATCCACCAGGCTTGCATCTTGGTGCAACGATAGCGGTTTTTATCTGACATGTAATTCATCAATTGGGGTTAATTAGTGATGGATTCTAGAAACTACCAAAAAGCATAAATCTTACAAAAATTTATTTCATTAAAATACAAAATGGACTATAGAATTGAAGCTCAAATTAGATACCTAAACAACACAAAGCATCTTCTTCTCATTCAATGGTTCAGATTTATCCAATTGATATGCCGCACTATAGAAAAAAGGTACAAGAACTGCCATACCATCAATTCCACTAGACTTGCATCTTTTGGTCTATATATATAGGGTTTTCTTCCCTGTCACCATGCCAAGTGAAATTTAATATTTCATTATTGGGAAGCAGTTTTCTATTCGAGAGTGTGGCCTATGCCAGCATTCCCATGTGTCTATCTCTCTCCTCCTTAAAACAAGAGGGCCAAACTGTCTTTTCATATGAACAGGAGATAGATAGAATCATGGGAGTGCCGATGTAGGCCACACTACCGGACAAAGTTCTTTTTTCTTTTATTATTTTTCACATGGCAGTATATGGGTTAGTCCATGTCATAGAGGACCATGCAACTATGCAAGTATCTCATTGGTACAATTTCAACTTAAAATGAATAGAGGAAGTAACTAAAATTACTAAAGATAGATATCATTTTATATTTTATATGGAAGACTATTCTTTGTGGGAGAGCATGGCCCATGTACGCATACGAGGACCAATGAGAGGAGACATGGAAGAATATTGGGGAATGGGATTTTCGTATTTTATAGGGGGTAGGGCAATCATTTCAAACCCCACTGTGTCTGGGCAAGGACAATACAGTCCCTCATAAAAAAAACTTTTTTCCATTTTATATTCACATACTTCGTATAAAAATTTATCCATTGAAATGTATGTAAAATCTCCTATCACATAGACGATTCCATATCCTATCAAGGGACAAATAGTGAAACGTTATATTTCACATGGCATAGTGACACCTAGAAGAACCCATATAATTACTCCTACCTAACTCTAACTCACAAGCTGACAACTAGTACCAATTATGCTAACATTTGACTTATTGAAATTGATTCTACTATATAACCTTTGCCCCATCTCTTTCTTGTATATAATGCAAGTAAGCTGGATCCTACTATGTACCCAATCCAATCTTTTCTTCTGACAAGACCTAGTTGTTCAGACATAATATTCCAATCCCAGGGTACATAAATCGGTAGGTGTGTACTGAAATATCAGACACTATGCCCCCTTACAAACCCACAATCTAACACCTTAAAACAACTCAATTACCAACTCCACAATGTCCAAATAAATTCGGTGGGATTTTGATCCTCTACTGTCGAGTTGTCTAGTAAGATCGTTCTACGTAGACACAGTAAGATAGGAAATGACCACCTTACCCCCATTCGAGCAAGGTACTCAGACAGATGAACTTGAAAGCAAAATAAGATATAGATAAAATTGATCATCTACATGTGGGTCAGCATTAACAAGACAACAAAGAAGCTAAATGGAGAATATATGTCTGCATCACCTATAAAGCCATGGTAGGCCTCAGTTCTCAAGCTTTTTAAGTGTAAAATATAGTTGCAGCCATATATATTGGAGGAATAGGTAATGTTACCAAACCTTCAATTACAAACAAAGGTACCAATTAGGGTTTTCTCAGTCTCTTTTTTTATATCAAAGGGACCTACTAAACGTACATTTTTTTGTAGCTAGCAATCCTGATGTGATTTAAGAACGTAAATTACATGCTATAATCAATCACATTTCAATTTTTTTCTCTCTTGTAATAATTGCTAATCACATAATCAAATCACTAATAGTTAAGGATCAGAAAAATCTCATGACCCAAATTTAAACAATGGGTAAAGGAACCCCACCGTGTCGCGCATTGTGGTGAGCATTTGCACCCAGACGTAGTGGCGCACGAAATGACTGGTGCACCCACATGCCACAATGCGCGACTGGGTGGCATTGTTTCTCATGGGTGTAGAGCTAGGTGTGTGGAGTTAAGATCCTAATCCTAATCCAAAATTCAAAGTACTTCATTAATCCCATTTCAAATTACAAAAAGGAGTTGGAGAAGAAGAGGACATTTAGGTGGGTTATGGTGGGGAGCCATGTGGAGAAGTTGATTTGATCACTTAACTACGTCTCTTTTGAGCTCAAATGATTCCATTTTAACTCATATGGCTAGCTGGTTCATATAGTACTAGTACAACATGAAACAAAGTTGTTAATGTGTGATTAATGATTGAGATTAGTTGTAGACCGACCAAGTTTAATTGTAGTAGGTGCTTCGATCTTAGGAATAATATTGACTAAGCATGCATTTTAATGATCCCTTGAACTAATCAAAGCTACAATGACTTAATATATCAAATGGTTTGAGGTTAAAGCTCAAATCATTTCATATAATGGTTAGTCAATAAATGACTTCAATTATTTTTTGATGATCAGACAAATCAAAGAGATTTAGTCCTTCCATTCCATTGTCAACTCTATCACCTGAGAGTGGAGAGGAAAAGAAGACAAGATCGAAGCTGCTCAGTTCAACTTGTTCTCACCCTTAGATGATTTCAGTTCAATTATGGTTAAAACTTTATATAAATTATGTCAATTGTGAGGATAAATCTAATATATAAATCTAAAAGAATGATGTTTGGTCGCATGCAGTCCCACCTGCTAGTAAATGAAAAAATCCCCCTTGTCGATGCCCTTATGCGTCTCTTCACCAACATAGGGGCCACACGACTGGATAACGTTATTCTTCCGTAAAAGTGAATGTATACTATTTGGGAAAAGGCGGGTATGGGTATGCTAGCGGTATACCTATCTCTTCTACCTGAGAGTAGCACACTCTGTCTCTATCTCTCTCTTCCTACCTTTGAGGGAGTGTTTGAATGACACTCAAAGGGGTGTAGAACTTAATACTTTCATTTAATTGTCTTTGTCTAGGGGTTTTTGATGAGGTTAAATCTATTATTTCAAATAGGAACGTAGATGTTGTATGAATGACTTTCAATTTTTGCAAATTTTTATATCCATACCCATTAGGTGTCAATAAAGCCAACCCCGCGAGCCCCCCGATATTGTTTTTATATCACCGGCGAGTGTTTAGATCCTCGACCTGGCACCTCTATACTAGTTAATTATAGGTATATAATATTACATATATATATATATTATATACTTAATATAAGTATTTTCTTGACAAAAAAATAGAAGAGATTGTCTAACTACTACTTCATCATCATGAGTAACCATAAAAGAGTTAGATGTCTGTTATTTGATCGACTTAAAAGAGTCAAATCTATTATTTCAAATAGGAACTGTATTAGATGTTGTATGAATGACTTTCAATTTTTTGCAAATTTTTTTATATCCATACCCAATACCCATATTAAAATTTTTGATAACAAAACATTGGGCAAAAAAATAAAAGTACAAATCTATTGACATCTTAGGGGTGTCAATAAAAAAAACTCTTTATATAAATGTGCCCTAAATCCAAGAAAAAAAATATGCTCTCTCTCTCCCTCTCTCAAATCACCATCCTCCTTGATAAACATAATTAGAAGCCACATTCCATTTTTAAAGATTCTTTTCTTCTATCTTTTACATAAGGATTTTCTTGTTGACATCTCTTAAGGTGTCAAATATTTTGTATTTTTTTTTATTAATTTAAAATATTTTTTCAATGACGGTAAATCCTATAATTTTATATGTTTATTTGAAAAATATGTGAAATAGTGACACCTTTGATAATGACATAAGGATAAGTCATTTTTAAATTATTTTTAAAATTTTTATTTTAACCTTGACTTCAAGAACTTTTGAGAATCAGTCAAAGCACAATCAAAAGAATGTGTCATTTAGACAGTCCCTTTATTTGAAAATATAAAAAATATATATATTGTATTAAAAAAAATCTGAATTGACCTTCTTTAAGTTTAATGGTAGTAAGATATTTTAGCACAAACATTAATTTTGCAAAAAAGAAACCTAAATAAATAGAAAGTTTGCATCAATCTTTTAACACAGGTTTTAGCCCAGTACTCATAATAAGGGCCAAAAAATAGTTTAAAATTGTCAAAATTATAGAAGCTTAAATTTTTGCAAAATTTTACCAAGATGCTTAACTTTTGAAGAAAAAAAATGTTGAAAAAACAAAAAACGATTGAAAATATTAGAGAAGATTACCTATGGTATGTGATTCACTCTGACCTTGAAATTTGACTCATGGCTAAGTTTGGATGTACCTTATCAATTTAATAGTAAGAATTACCAAACCACCTGTCATCAAACACGGCACAAATTAGGTGGCGCATCAAGAAATGGTTTTCCTTGTCAATATGCAAATGTAATGTTATGTAAAATTAATGGGTTTTCTTCTTGAACACTATGCCTAGTGAAGTATAACGTTTCACTATTTGTTACATGACATTACATGCATTTATTCATGTGATAGAGAACCAGATAGATATCTCGTTGGTACAACTTTAGCTTAAAATGAGTAGAAAAAATAACTAAAATTACAAAATATGCCATTGGACTCCGAAAAGAATGACTGTCATAGTTAATTCTCATCCTCTATTGTTGAAGGTCTGAAAATAAAAGAAATATCTTTCTCTATTCTACCACATATATATATATCTTTTTCTATTTTATCAGAAGGTCAAAATCCATAGATTAAGAGATTCTATCTTCGTCATGAGTGAAGGAAAACCCTTTCCATAAAAAGTATGATTTATTGAAATTGTTTAATTTATTTTTAGAAAGATTGAGCCTATTCTTGGGACCGTTACTGTTCTTCCCTCTTTCCTTTATCCAACTTTTCAAAGCAGAAAATCCTACATATCTCATAATTTCTTACAACTTTATAGTCCTCCCTGCCTATGCCTCGTATTCTAACTTCTTTTTTATACATCAGAGGCGTCTCAAGTCTCCATCTCTACCGTACCTGTGGTAAATTGTTCATTTTGTCAAGGGTGGACCCCCCCACCCTCCTATAACACTAAAATGGGATTCCTTTTCCTCATTTGGAGTATTCTTGGGATCATGAGGCTCCTAGGAAGTTCTGATTTTCCTACGAGTCAACTCAGCTCTTTGGTCTATTGCATCTTTTTTTAATCTTCTGGTGGTGGGACCCACAATATTCTTTGCTCTAAAGTCCAGTCTTCCTAATGCCTTTCTATTAAATACCGTATTTTAAGAGAATTCACAGAAAAAAACCGAAAATTTCCATTTTCTAACACTATAGATGATGAGATGACAGTTTTAACCTTTAAGCCTAAAACCTTTCCTCACTGTTTGCTTTGCTTTCTGTTTGTTGTCCCTACAGTTGGTTAAAAAATACTATATACATATACTGGAGAGGGTTTCCCATGCTGCCAGTTTAGGGAGGAGATGAGAGATCTACATATCACATCAATGGATGTTGTGAAAAAGATATCATTTCCATTTTCTTAGAACAAATAAGAAAAAATAATTAAAAAATCATATGAGTCCACAATGACGGCATGGCAAGTTCCCATATTATAGGGGTGTCAACGAATCTACGCTGTTTAGTTATCAGGTTTCATAGGCTACGCATGGACCTATTTATACTTGGTTGGTTATGTTAATCTAGTTTATAAATGAGCTAATTAGGTTATTGAACTATAAATTGGCTAATTAATCTATAATGTGGCTATCGAGTTATAGTGGCTGGTTACAGGTGATGGTCAATCCTGGCCAGGCTACAACCAAACATTGATAACGATCGAATCATAATCAATCTTTGCCCAAGCCCAGTCGAATCGGTTTCAGTTTCAACCAACCGGTTTAAACGATGTGGTCCATACCTTGATAACCCTACCTCATTCCACTAACTACATGATTACTTGGTTAGTCATCTAATGGACCAAATGGTAGATACGGATGGGTTTTAGAAATTTTGTTAAGGAAGATGATTCTCTGAGCAAGTGGCATAAGGAGCACATTAATGAAGAGCGGCAAAATGTTTCCCTACATAAGGGGCAAAGAGGCCATTTCATGTGAGGAAAAGATGGATAGACATAGAGATGGTAGTGTACCTTTGCAGTATACTCAGAGAACATTTTTCTTTTAAAAATAAAAAATAAAAGGTGAGAAATAAATATTTTGATGCCTTATAATTCTCATGGCCAGGAGTGGCATAAACATCAAAGAAATTAAGAATTTGAGATAACATGAAATCGTAAAAAAAAACTAGGAGCTTGAAGATTGAAAAATACTTTAAAGAATGATATAAGCTCATCGTAAAAGAAATTTTTTAAATTGATAAACATTAATTTTCCTTTCTCCTATTCTTATAAAATGTGAACTAAATACATTAGTATAGTAGAATGAGAAAGGAATAACAATCTTGATACACCTATAAAAAAAAAAATTAAGGTTCCACTTTGATCATAAGTCTCACCATGAATTTCACAATTCCCTAATTTATTCAACTCCATTGTCATCCCTTGCACCAGTGGTCTAGTGGTAAAATAGTACCCTGCCACGGTACAGACCCGGGTTAGATTCCCGACTAGTGCATAAAACTTTTTTATCCCAAAGGGGTAGCTCTTTTGGCAAAGACCAACACCTCATAATTAAGAGGTCATAAGTTCAAATCTCCTTGGAGCCTATCTATCAAAAAAAAAAAAAAAAATCTTGATACTGATTGTCCAAGAATCTATTGCACGTGTTCATGCTCTCGTAAACGATTTTCTCACAATCTATCATATTGGAGCTACTCCTAATTTAGTTGTACTTTGTGCATTTCTTATTTATCTTTTTTAGTTTTATCACTCATCTATTTTAATATCATCATCTCATCAATATTAAATATATTTATATGTTGTTTCTTTATAGTCCAACATTCAGTTCCATACATCATTGACGCTTATAATTTTTTCTTTTTTGTTTTTAAAGGAATTCGTTAATCACGCAACACTCCAGACACACAGCTCCACTTCATCTATCCTGTTTTAATTCTTTGTGCAACATCATCCTCTATTTCTCTTTTATTTATGATTAAACTCAAGTACTTAAAATATTCATTTTGAGGTATCTCCTTAATGTTAATTTTCACCATCTCATTTTCAATCCTGTTGTTATTAAAATTACATACCATATATTCTATTTTTTATTCTACTTATCTTAAAACCTTTTGATTCCAAGGTTGATCTCTCTAATTCCAACTTGATATATATCTCTGCTTTTGTTTTATCCATCAAACAATATCATCAGCAAAAACATATACCAAGGGATTTGATCTTAAATGTCTCTAGTGAAATCATATATGATTAGCGCAAACAAAAATGAGATCACCCCAACACAATTATTACACGAGTCACCACACTTTTATATATATTTTTAACTATATCAACATTTTTTAATTTAAACATTGTTTTTCTTTAATAATTGATAAATTAAATCTCTAGGTACTCTATCATAGTCATTATCTAGATAAAGACTATATAAAAATCCTTCTTACATTCTCTAAATATCTCCATGAGTCTCCTAAGTAAATAAGTAGCTTTTGTAGTTGATCTTCTTGGCATAAAACCAAATTGATTATTTGTAATATTAATTTTTTTGTCTATGGCTTCAATTACTTTTTCCCATAATTTCATAATAAGACACATAAGTTTATTGTGTCTATAGCTATTACATCTTTGAATATCACCCTTATTTTAAATTAAACCACAATGTTTTTCTTCCTTTCATTTGGCATCCTTCGTGTACTTATTATCTCATTAAATAATTTAATTACACAAGATAATCTACAAATTCCTAAGCCTTTCCAACCCTCTATTGGAACCTCATCTAGATCTATTGCCTTACCTATTTCCATCATTTTTAATTACAACTTCTTCTATTTCAGGCACCCTAATTTTTTGTATCTCTAAGATTTATGGCTTCTTGAAGGCTATTGCAACCTTCAAGAACACTATATATTACTCGCATTGTTTTCATTTAATAAGTTGAAGAAATAGTTTTTACATCTCTCTTTAAAATCCTCATCACTTAGTAATACTTAATCATTTTCACTTTTAATGCATCTAACACAGTTGAAATATCTAAATTTTATTTTCCTCATTTTAGCTAGTTTATAGATATATTTTTTTTCTTCTTATGTTGTATTCAAATTGTTATAAGCTCCTCATATTTTTTAGTCTTTGCTTTTTCCACAATCTTCTTAGTTTCATTTCACAAAATTTGAGCTCTAATAATTAGCTACTATTTTAAACATTGTATTCCATGTTCTGAGCCCTCCTTTGATAGGCAACGAAGGATACATCACGTCATCACCCTTGTTTCTTTTAACCTTAGAGGGGGCAAACCAAAATTTTCATATCACAAAGATCTTATTATTGATGATGAAAGATAATGAAAGAATGATTATCTTTTGCCATTTGAATGCATAATGTGTCCATTTTAAGTGTGGATATATAGGGAATCCTTTTGATTGGTCACATGCAAAATTTTGCGATCAATCTAAATCATGTTGCCTCCAATGTATTCTCCAAGACAGTGTACGTTTCTCCTAACATTTTTTACCGTCAAAGGTGAATTTTTGTGTGAAAGAATTGTAACTAATGTTGAAATGTGTTTGGGCTGAAACTTACCACATTAAATAATAATGGCATGAATAACAGCTTCACAAAGTTAGTGCTAACTAAACTACTAGATTTTTTAAGAATAAAAAAATTGATCTATGGGATTAAAAATATAGGCAATTATGCAAGAAAACTTTCTTAGAAAAAAGAATAGAGGGAAGGCCTAAAAAGAACATCATTAATATAGATGAACCTAACAATTCTACTAAAAACATAAAACTCATACCTAACAAATGGATAATACAAAACTTCGTTACCTTGAACTACCACAAAACCTAAAACAATTTCAAATGATTTAAATATAATGTTAGGGCACACAAATGTAAAGCCCAAATGAAAATCACAAAGAAAGACGTGATAACCCAAAAAGGAAAGGAAGAGATTTATCCAACTCAAACTTTAGCATTGCAAAGCTTTGGATTTCCAATCAGTTTGCTAATGGAGCTTTCTAATCCATTTCTGATAGTAAAAGCCTAATTTGGTGGTATATCAATATCATGTATTAATTTTAGCTGATTGGAAGATAAAGATCCATGTACCTGATCGACCACGTTTACTTGAGATAGATAAGGTGGAATTGTTGTTGTTGTTATTATTGTATTGATATCATGTATTAAGGAAATTTGTTTCATTTGTAAGTAATTCAAAGACCAAGGAAAAGTCTTTAGTCCTTACACACTATAAAAATATTTAGAAAAAATAAAAGGAAATATATTGAATGAGCACTAAAATTAGAGAAGAATACAATTAATTTACTATTTTCTTGTGCTCCCTTTCAATCAATGGAACTGAAAAGTCCACAAATTTTCCACCTTTCCATGAAGTGAATTCATGAAGAAGATAGTTTGCCAAAAACTTCATTTTTTTCAAAAAAAAATAAAAAATAAAAAGAAAGAAAGGAAACCTTTGCATTCTCTATTGAACACTTTGGAACCACCACACCAAACTCTCATTGGGAGTTTCTCACTGGTGCCATTTGAACATGAATTTGTATATCAATAGCCAATGAAGTAAAAAAGATATAAATGCTTTTTTCTCTTAATGGAGATTGGAAAATATGCATATCTGAGAAGGGGAAGGACAGGTGTGACACATGGTTTTTGACTATTATGCTCCATTTATAACCATTATGGAATGAAAAACAACTCTTATTGGCTCTGCAAACATCTTTTTTGGGGGACCAGGCTATAACTTGTACATCCTAGTTCACTTATAAACAAGAAAACTAGGTTCAGTTCACAGAACCTAGCCATAGTTTTTAACTGAGAAGAGAGAGAGAGAGACATCACAGTGACCTCTTTAAAGAGAGAGAGAGAGAAAGAAGAGCCAAGGGGAGTGATCTGCCATACCTTATTGTGCATTACATCTGATGAACTTTTCAGGGCATTTCGTTGTCTGTATTGGTCAACCCTGCCCAAAGACTGTGGAGAAACATTTTTTGTATTATTAAATTCCCATGTTGCCCTCTGAGTACTCCTACTTGTGAATATTGAATAACCCACATGAACAACAAGGCAGAAATAAAAAAATATACAAAAAAAAAAAAAGCAAAATGTGCTTCAAGAGAAAAACCTAAAATAAATTTTCCCCTAAAATTAAATTGGAAGGAAAAAAAAAAAAAGGGCTCTAAGAGAAAACAGCAATTTTTTGAGAGAGAGAGAGAAAATAAGAGAAACATGAGACTCCCATTTCTATCTTACTCCTCAGTTTCCCGAGTCTTTCTTTTTGCAACTTCCCTTTTATTTCTATTCTCTCTCTCTCCTCCAGTCTTCCTTCTCCTTCTCCTCTATAGGAATTGCAGCTAAACAACTCCACAAACAGCTAAAAGACCCAGCAATAAAAACAAGCAACAGAGTCCAAAACTTCTCAGTTTTTCTTTAGATCGCCGGTTTCCGGCATGGGAAACCGGCGTAGAAGTGAATATCACCCACTGCCGGCGGCTTCTTCCGCCTAAATGCAAGGAAAGAGCCGTCTACAACCAGTTGATGTCAGTGTTCAAAGTTCCGACGATGATGACGATGATGACGATGATGATGGAAGAAGAAGAATAACAACCACACAAGTGTTCTCAGCTTCTTCTTCTTCTTCTTCTGTCTCTACCAGAGCTGAACCTTCCTCTAGTACTATACTACTACTATTCATTATTATTTATTTGTTTCTGTTGTCACTGGGTTCCGCTGGGAAATATCAACAATGGCAGCCACTGCCAATAGTGCTTCGTTAGAGTCCTCGATTCCGGTTTCGGCAGACGACCTCACGGCAAAGGCAGTACACAAGCGCTATGAGGGGTTGGTGACGGTAAGGACCAAAGCCATAAAGGGTAAAGGAGCTTGGTACTGGGCACACCTGGAGCCCATACTCGTTCATAATTCCGATACTGGCCTCGCTAAAGCCGTCAAGCTCCGGTGTTCGCTTTGCGATGCTGTGTTCTCTGCTTCGAACCCGTCTCGCACTGCTTCAGAGCATCTCAAGAGGGGTACTTGTCCCAATTTCAGTTCCGTTGCCAAGCCCATCTCCTCCGTTTCACCTACTCCTATCACTACCCTCGCCTCTCCTTCTTCGTCTCATCATCTCCAGCCTCACCACCATCATCCCAACCACCGCAAACGCAGTTTATCTTTGCCCGGTTCCGGCGGCGGTAGTGGAACTTCCTCCTACCATGTCCCACCACTTGCCATGGTCGATCCTTCCCGCTTGTGCGCTGACCTCTGTTATTCCTCCGCAACAGTAGTTTCTACTTCAAGTGCTGCTGCAGCTTTGCCTCCACCTCAACAGCCTCAGCAGCAGCATTTGATGCTGTCGGGTGGGAAGGAAGACTTGGGTGCTCTCGCTATGCTTGAAGATAGCGTGAAAAAGCTCAAAAGTCCCAAGACCTCCCCAAGCCCAACCCTTAGCAAGAACCAGATTGACTCCGCTCTGAACCTCCTCGCTGACTGGCTCTATGAATCCTGTGGTGCTGTCTCTTTCTCAAGCCTCGAGCACCCAAAGTTCCGAGCATTCCTTAACCAGGTGGGTCTTCCCGCAATCTCTCGCAAGGAGTTTGCAGGTTCCAGGTTGGATGCCAAGTTCGAAGAAGCCAAAACCGAGTCAGAAGCGAGGATTACGGATGCGATGTTCTTCCAAGTGGCCTCTGATGGTTGGCAACCTAAGCATTCGGGCTTTGTTGGTGGAGAGAACTTGGTGAATTTGACGGTGAACCTTCCCAATGGAACCAGCGTGTATCGAAAAGCGGTGCTCTCGAACGGCCCTGTTCCGTCAAAGCATGCCGAGGAGATTCTGTGGGAGACGATCACCGGCATATGTGGGAGTGTTGTGCAACGCTGTGTGGGGATCGTTGCTGACAAGTTTAAGGCCAAGGCATTGAGAAATTTGGAGAATCAGAACCATTGGATGGTTAATCTCTCTTGTCAACTTCAGGGGTTTATTAGCCTTATAAAGGACTTTAGCAGAGAGCTTCCACTCTTCAAAACCGTTACTGTCAATTGCCTGAAGCTTGCTAATTTCTTCAACTCTGAGTCCCAAGTTCGGAACTGCTTCCAGAAGTACCAATTGCAGGAGCTTGAACATGCTGAGTTGCTTCGGGTGCCTCCACCCGAGTTTGAGAACACTAAGAACTTCGTTTCTGTGTATGCCATGTTGGAGGACATTTTGTCTTCTGCCCAGGCACTTCAGCAAGTTGTGTTGGATGACTCGTACAAGGTTGCCTGCGTGGAAGACCCAGTTGCGAGGGAGGTTGCCGAGATGATTGGGGACATGGGATTTTGGACTAATTTAGAGGCAGTTCACTCCCTTGTGAAGCTCATTAGAGGGATGGCTCAGGAGATTGAGGCAGAGAGGCCGTTGGTCGGACAATGTCTCCCACTTTGGGATGTACTAAGGACAAAAGTGAAGGAATGGTGTGCCAAATTTAACATTGCAGAAGAACCTGTAGAGAAGGTTATTGAAAAGAGGTTCAAGAAGAACTACCATCCAGCTTGGTCAGCTGCCTTCATACTTGACCCGCTATACTTGATGAGAGACACTAGTGGAAAGTACCTCCCACCCTTCAAGTACTTGACACTTGAGCAGGAGAAGGATGTGGACAAGCTCATAACCAGGTTAGTATCCAGGGAGGAGGCCCATATTGCTCTGATGGAGCTCATGAAATGGAGGTCAGAAGGGCTTGATCCGTTGTATGCACAAGCTGTCCAGGTTAAGCAGCGAGACCCCATGACAGGAAAGATGAAAATTGCAAATCCCCAGAGCAGTAGATTGGTGTGGGAAACATGTCTCAGCGAATTCAAGTCACTGGGGAAAGTTGCAGTGAGGCTTATTTTTCTCCATGCAACCTCGTGTGGTTTCAAGTGCAACTGGTCGTTCTTGAGGTGGGTGTGTTCCCATAGCCACTCAAGAGCCGGCATGGAGAGGGCCCAGAAGATGATATTCATTGCAGCCCATTCCAAGCTTGAAAGGAGAGATTTTTCCACCGAGGACGACAAGGACGCAGAGATGTTCGCTTTGGAAAATGGTGAGGATGATGTGCTCAATGAGGTCTTTGTTGACCCATCCTCGGTGTAACATTTTTGTTTTACTTTGTAGAATTCTGGATTGTAGGATTTATTGAATTCTTTCCACTAGTCTTTTCTCTTCGTTCTGGTTGTTTACTTACACTTCTGATAGAAGATTTTGGGGCAGTAAGGTTGGGGGTGAGGGAGAAATTGAAATATGTATTATCACTGCTATACACAGGCCTCATGGTTCAAATGGATCAGCTATCTCCTGCCCTAGCATGGTTTTGGGGTTATTGGGTTTGCAGAAAAAAAAAAAAAAAAACTCTCCTTGTTTATAAGAGTTGTGGAGGAACAGAACAGGAAGAATGTTGTTACATTTTGGTTCCTAGAGTATAATTTGGGATAAATAATATTTATGAAGAAGAGGCTTTTTCTCTCTTTCTAATTGAAGTTCTGAAATTGAGGCCTACTATGATCATTCATTTTTATTGAGTTATCAGTACCTAACAACCACAGTTTATCTAATATCTATTGATCTTGTCAATGTTAAGTAGTAGCAGTTTATTTTTGGCATGAAGGAATACTTAATTCATATAGAACTGAGCTGTAAAGAGCAATTCTTTAGCTTTGCCAATCTTTCAAGAGATTGGCGTTCACCTACTAAGAGTAGAAGGTAGAGTGTTGACAGATGCTTCACAAGTTCCTTAGAAGTTTTTGGATGGGCTAAGAGTCATTCTGAGATTGAACCTTGGCTTAACCAGTGAGATATGTTTGCCAAGACCAGGTATTACAGAAAGAAGACCGTTTGTAGACTGTTCTGGAGCTTTAGAGGCTTCAATATAGCCCATCCCATCCCACCCCACCTACTTTCTTGAGGATCTTAAAAATCTTTGTATTCACAATCCTTCAATCCAATCCTGTCATGCAATTATTGATATATTTCCGTGTAAGACTTGAAGGATTTTAGCCCCAAGGCATTTTCCTTTTTGGTGTATCCAGGGTAATGCTGGAACATCTCAGGAATGTGATTTTGTATGTGGAAATGAAATGTTGAAGATGATTGGTGGGGATCTAATTTCGAAGTAGCTTGGTCTCACGGAGTCACAGCCTCAGTTTGAAGGGTTTGCAGCTTTGTCTAGGAAATTAGCCACCTACTTCTGATGTACTTCAGAAGTTTATGTGAACAAACATTCTTCTGCTTACTGAGACTGTCACCTGACTTTCACATGATCATCCTACTTACCAAGAAATCATTATAGCACAACTGGTCATGTCCGTACTGCTTCAGGTCAATTTATGGAGAATTCCGAATCATGTGAAGAATGTTGAATGGGATTATCAAAGTGCCATGCACCACCCATATTCATCCTTTTGATCTGAGGTTTCTTTCTGTCATTCCTTATTAAGTAGAGGGACTTGTTTTCTAACTCAAATAAGTAGGGATGGGCTCTCATGTTCAGATTCAATACCAATGACCAACACCAGTACTTGCATGGACCACAATATCTCTCATGATCTAGTGAGCCTCCTCACCAGGAAAGGTTGCTTCTGCTTATTGGTAGGTCATCCTACCATATTTGTCTAAAATCCATTCACAGCTGTCTACAAACCCAAAATCCAAGCCACATCTAATGCTCAGTTTTGACTCGTAAAAGTTTCATATTTCAAATTTTGTTTCTATTGATATTTGAAATTTCTTTCCCTGTAAAAATATGGCTTGAAATTACACTGCTTAGAATTCCTTGAATTTGTAAATTTCTTTATGGGTTCTCTGTTTATGACTGGAATATAATTGAAATTTCTGCTCTAGAACATTGGAGAATGATTACCTGTTTGATATTGCTGAAGGAAGTTGCAAAAAATATATTTTTTTAATATATGTGAAGCTTTTTGATGACAGAATCAAGTGACAAAGATAAGGGAGGAATGGAGAGGCCAACATGAGAGACGTAGTTTGGTTATGGGAACTGTTGAGTAAGCTTGAAAAAGGGATAGTTGCAAAAGGGGACAGTAGAACGCTCTTGATTTGGAAATGTGGAAGTCTATGAGTCTCTTTTCTCAAGGGAAGTTGCTTCAGCTGGTTGGGTGGATGGCAAACCGATTTGGTCACTTTGTGGTCAACCTTGGGAGGAAACGAGAGCAGATCTTTGTAGCTGAAGGAGCACATAGAACTGTTCTGTGTCATCCATATCTCCTGAGAGGTATCTTATCTACATTAAGGGAGTGGAACCCCACCATGAAGGCAGTGGAAGTCCATCTCTCAAGCTTTGTGTGTCATGGTCAAAGAAAAGTGGAACTCAGGGTGTCGTTCCATCCCATCATCTTTGGGTGACTTGTCTTTTAAACATACTATGGCTCGTAAGTTAAGCCTTAGGGTATGCAGGGGGGACCCCCTTTCAAGTTTCAACTTTTGATCTCAAATATTAAAAATTGGGATTGTATTGTCGACCATTAACATGGTTTGGTCATCATTTTTAAAAGGTCTTGAGAGGACCCGAAGCAAGGAAGTCTGTCGGCACTTGGCATTGGGCAACAGCAAGATGCTCGATAGCGATTCTGCAACAAACCTCAACTGATTAGCAGGTTCATGGCAGTTAAAGACTTAGAGAACCATGACTCTGTTTCTGCTACTGCTGGTACCTGTGCTTGTAAAATCTATGTTCACTTCATATGTTCACATTGCAAATCCATATATTTTCATTTTTACATGTAAAAATGACCAGTAAGTTTGAACACTCCATGGATGGACTTTGCCCAATTGGGCAATTTGATTTCCTGTTCTTTCTTTTGGTCAAGTTTGGCAATTGGGCAAATAGTAATTCTGAAAAATGGGCAGTTGGGTACTTGGGTATGTAATGTTTTGTTTTGATTTATTCCAGAGAGGACCCAGAAGTGCAATAAGTGACAAATAAAGAGAAATTTATGGGCACAACTTACAAAAGATGGGGAATTACACTCAATGGCAGCATATCATATGGGCTCTTCATCTTCCAATTTGCCATGGTAAAGCACTTTTTCCAATTTTGGAAACTCTTGTCCTCTTTCTTACATGTTTGAACAGTAAGCCCATTTAATTTTCAAGAGACCATACCCATCATTCTCTCTTATTATAGGAACCCAAGAAAATCTGCTTTTTTTTTTTTTTTTTTTTTTTTTGGGTTAACTCTCTCTCTCTCTCTCTCTCTCTCTCTGCTTGCTTTGATGGATTCCAGATCCTCCCACTCACTCACAAAAACAGTAAAAACATTAGAAAGTGATTGAAGAAAAATATAACAAATGGGTAGTGTTGGGTAAAAAGTGAAAAATCAAATGGTTCTCTCTCACTTTTGGTGAAGAGTGTGTGAGGCTGTGAGCTCAGTAGAAAGGTACAATAAATGAATGAGTAGAGATTATTATTATTATTATCATTTACCTTTGTAATGTTTACTTATTGCCACTCATTTGTAGAGAGACAGACTTTCCTGTCGGCAAGGCTTAGTAATGCTGACCGCTCACCAACTGGGAAGAAGAGGAGGAGGTGGTGAGGGACTTTTCTCTCCCTCGCTCTCTCTCTCTTGGGAGTGAAAGCTTTTTCACTGGTATGGGTATGGTACGCTTCAGCGCACCAGGGGTTATATAGTAAAAGGGTAAGGAGATATAATGATTAGTATAGGACGACGGACACTCTCTCTCTCTCTCTCTCTTTCTACCAGAATCTCCTCTCCTCCCCATTCAAAGCTTCCTAATTTACCTTTCTTTTTGAATTCTCTTGCTCTTCTTCAGTTCTTCCCCCCACAACTGACCATTAATATTCTCTTTGAATTTTTGAAGCCTCCCATATTGATTGTTGAGAGGGAGAATAAGAGAAAAAAAGAAGGTATTTTTCACTGCCTTGGCCCTCCTTTTCTCCTTTCTTGTCAAGGTAAAACTTTGTTAGGTTCACTGTAAGTGTGTAACTACTTTAGATGCCTCCCTTTACCTATAGAAACTGTTTAAAGCATTCTTTTGTCTTGGAGGTGCAATCGGGCTGAGCCAGGCTATGTCAGGGTTCTCAAGGATTTAGCCTAGACCCAACCCGGTCCAAGATCAGGCCGGGATGCCTCAGCCCAGACATAGTCCTATTTTTGTCATTTTCATATTATTTTTTGATAAATAATAGTTTTTAACCTAAATATGTATATATTTAAAGGGAGAAGTTCCCTGAAAGGTAGTGTGGCTCCTACGCAAGCACGAGACCAATGGGAGCATGTACAAAAACATCAACATGGGTGGGATTTTCACCTTTCATGATAGGTGGGGATTTCGTGAATGTGTTATTTATCAATATTATGCTTTTGCGATTGAAAAGAAATGGTTGATGGTAATGAGAGACAATGAGTATTGATATTTACAAGCATAATGTACGATAGGCAATCTAGAATTATTGAATCATATCAATCATCACAACTCAAAAATTAAATTTGGGCAGAAAAAGAAATGACAAGAACAATTGAGTCTCACATACATTTAAGGGTTAAATTTTATTAGAGGAATGCCAGACGTGCATTGGAAATTTGTGATTGAAGGTTGATTGCTTCAATCACGTGTTCTGTGTATTCACACCATTAGCTCCTCTGTACATATCTCATTAGCTGTATGTGATTGTAATTATCTAGGATTAGTTTACCCATTTAGTTGATTTAGTTTCTTATTCTAGTTTTGTCCTTATCTCAGCCAACTGTCATGGCTTGATTTGAGGAAGGGAATTATAGTAATTGTAAAGCTATAAATAGGTCACTGTCTTCATCCTAACCAATACAAGGAAAAACACCATTAATCCAGTCTCTCCATCTTCATTCTATTTCGTTTCTTATCAAATTTTAAAGCAACTCATTCTCTTCTTGTATGGTTTTTTTTTTTCTCCTTTTTTAACCATGTGAGTCTCACATGAATGATACTATTCTTCGTGCCACCATTGGTGTGGCGTGAGCCTAATTTTAATGTATTGTATTAATTGTAGAAAAACGTGAACCTAAAACGTTGTAGAAATGATGGAAATTACAAACAAATAATCACACAATCAAACACAAGAATTTACGTGGTTCGAAAAGATTGCCTGTGTCTACAGAGATGAGATTTGCTTCATTATCAATGGAGAATAGGGTTACAACTGCTCATCCTCACAACTCTCTCAATTTGATATTAGAAAAAGAACCCCCACTATAAATTTATAGTGAAACCTTATATACAAGAAATTTACCAAAATACAAGGCATCTAACCCCCATCCCCTACAACCTCTTAACGGCTCTTCGGAATCGACCTACTTATGCAAGCGACGAAATACAAGACATCAAACCCCCCAACATTAAGTGCATGTACAAACAAACCAGAGTAGAACTGCTAAA
Organism: Telopea speciosissima; assembly: GCF_018873765.1. Lineage (NCBI taxonomy): Eukaryota > Viridiplantae > Streptophyta > Magnoliopsida > Proteales > Proteaceae > Telopea > Telopea speciosissima. The sequence continues at coordinate 63,680,887 of NC_057921.1, read as the reverse complement.
TTTTCAAACTGGTCCATCCCATTCCCACAATCCCACCACAGTGTTGTCTATTCATAGGCAGCTGAAAGGGGAAACTATATTTGGAAGCAATAAAAAAACTGACTTATTATTAAATCTGAGAAATGTCTTGGAACAAGTTTCTGTAATGTGAACCACAAGGGGGAAAAAAAATAATTTTTGAATAAGGGAATTGGAGGTGTCCTTATTCATATACCTTAAAGCCCAAAAAGTGAACAATTGTCAGGTGTTTAGTGGGCCAGATCCACCAAAACATGGGCCCTGTCTCAAGAAATTGCATGTGTGAACTGAACTGTGAACTGATAGCTTTCACAGTTCATCCATAGTCAGAAGCTGAAACATCAAATATCAAACTTATCAAACTCACATAACTTTATCCCAACTACTTTGACTACTCCACTATTCAACTATACTCTATATAAAGCCCACAGTTGATACTTCAAGATTACCTAAAGGGCTAAAGGCCACCACCACAGCATATGAAACATGGGTTCCTTTTAAACCATCAGATTTGTTGATTCAAATCCAAAGGTTTTTGAAATCATTGTGTGTTTGTCTGTTGGAAAAAGAAAGGAAAAGACTTTACTCTTTCTTCATGAAGGGGAAGAACTTTCCTTGAATTTCTAGATGCCTTGATTGATTTCTTCTTCATTTCAAATTTGAAATTGGTGTTTATGTCAAGTGATTAATTACCATCTTTTGAGAAGTTGAAATGAGTGGTATGGGATAGAATATCCATTCTTGTGTTGAAATGATAACCCTCTTTGCCAGTAACTCTCAATCCAGGATTAGAACAGAGGATAATTTGAATAATCAAAAACCAGAAAGAACATTGAACCAATAATGGGTATGGACCAATTCGACCTGGTTCAACAAGTTCTAAATACACCATTATAGAGAGAGACAGAGAGGGGTCTCTCGGAGAGCATAGAATACGACGACACTCTCTATCTCTATCTTTCTCTCCTCCTGACATTCCCTATCCTATCTACATCTCTCCTTATAGAAGAATCGTATTCAACGCCAAGACGCTCCTCATTGGCTGACTCTCCCATCCGATACCCTGAAATACAATTTGCTACTGCTACTACTCCTGGGGTTTTAAGAATCAGGAATAGGTCAAAGCGGGTCAGAATCAATCGTGAGCCATATCGATTTCTACCGATCCAACATGGATGATTCACACCCAAAAACCCTTAAAATCCCTATTTTTGTATTTGATGATCGATTCTAAGATTCTTAAGCATCGATTCAGGCTGATTTCGATTCGAATTGAAATCACATCCAGATTGGAATCACCAATGACCAATTCCGTCTTCCATTCCGTATTTTAAGACCCTGACTGCTCCTACTCCATACATCCACTATTTCATCACGTGCTGCAATATTTTATGGTCCCCTCCAACCTCCACCCCAAATTAAGGCATTACCTGCCTTTATTTCCGTATAAAGTGCCTCAAAAAGTCCTGTGTCTCTTACCAAAAAGTCTTCTCTTTATCAGTATATCTCTCTCTAACCTATAACTTGGTTGGTCCGAATGGGCCAGCCAAGGTCCAATTTGTACTACCATTTGGTACAGACTCTATAGATTAATACTAAAATGTGAAAAGCGAGAAACCCAAAAAAAAACAATGGGTCCCAATTTCCAACTCAATTCTTCTTCTTAGTTCTTCCTCCTCTTAATCTACAATTCAATTAATTAATTATGCTGTTAATCACGTTCCCTTCAACTAAAACATGTGGCTTAGGTTTCTTCATTAATATTAACTCTCCCCCCCCACCTCTCCCCCTTTTTTTTTTAATTACTAAAGTACTAGTAAAGTTGTAATACCTAATATGTCCCTCTTAGACCCTACTTGATGTAATTTTCCATCTAATGCTCTACTAAATTAGTACTAATGGATCCCACACCTCCACCTACTTGTCTACTTTATAACCAAACCCTAAGACCCCATTTATGTAATCATGTATTTGACTATTTGACTACCTATGAGCTAAAAATTTGAAAGTGGGTCCCTCACCTCCCCAACACAATTGAGTTAAGAAAAGACAGTATTAGTGTATTACATTATGGGTCTCAACAAAAACCCTAATCCCTAATATGCTAATATCCCCTAGGATTCCACTAATCAATGGAGATAGAGCATCTTGACCGTCCAATCAGCTGACTAACCCATCAACTTAGACCATTCTGGGTTGTGTCTCTTCATCTCAAAGGAGTTGAGAATTGGTGAGATATCCTTTCCTCCACCCATTATTAGCTATGATTTGGAATTTGGGCCATAGATAGAAAGGAAGGAAAGTGGACCACCCTATAAAGGTGATACGAATTGCATTGGATTGGATCGTTATGGAAAACAGGGACCCACCTCATGAGTTGATTCTAGAAGGTGAATCTCTCGAGGATACTGAAGAAGGCTATATAATTCTATAGAGTTATAATATACGCTCGTATTAACTTAATCATGTAGGTGAATCCCTATCACTCTTTTTTTAACCACTTGATCTCTTTTTTGTAAACCATATGATCAGGTGTATCCAGGACCAGGATCCTCGAGTACCGGTGGGGCGATAGTGCACATCCGACGGCACAGCAGAGGTCAGGTGGCACACATGACATACATGATCTTTGCTATGCCACCGGATGTGAACCGCCACCCCACCGGTACTATAGAGGATTTTATTACGTGTATCCAACAATTGAGGTCACGTGAACTTGTAAGTGAGATACCACGTGTGCGCGTTGGACACGGGAGCAGTTGGGATCTCTTTAGACAACACTCATAGCTCAAAGTGGGTGGGAGTGGTTAAAGTGACTTTTGCTAATCTCACTTAAATCCAGCTCTCTCTCTCTCTCTCTCTTTTGTTCTTCCTCCAACCCCCCCCCCCCTCTCTCTCTCTCTCTCTTTGCCTTTTTTTTTCTCTTCTTCTTCTTCTCTTTCTCTCTCTCTCTCTCTCTCTCTTTCTTGAAGATTAATTCAGTTAAGACTTAGCTTTCAGAGGGAAGAAACAGAATCATTGTTCCCATACTAACTTCATCTAATTACATTATTATTTTAGAAATTAAGATTGGTGTTACTTTACAAAAGAAAACCATCACTATAAGTTTTCTATCTTTCTATAATTACTAATTTGTGAAACACAAATTGGATTAAATTTTCAAAACTTAATTCCATTATTACTGTTTCTAAATGACGGCATCACCAGATTGGTCCACGTGTAACGGTCTCAAAAACTTCCCTAATGATTCCTTTGGTTACTTTAATTGGGGTCAATTTGATAAAAGAGATTAGGTTTCTTCTGTTTTTCGCAAGTAATCCTCCAATTACCACCCGTATTTCATTGATTACTTACTTTTTCCTTTCCTCAATTTTCTCTTCCAAGCTTACTTTGGCTATTAATCATACTTTCATTTCTTTTTTTTCAACTTGTCTTTTTATTCTAATTATGCTTTCAATTGATGATCACTATTATACATAGGTAGGACCTTAGGGCATACAATTATAAAAGTAGAAGTTTCAAACATGACATTTGAAGCACTAGGAAGTTCTCCTTCACACACGGTGGATGTTTACCCATCATTTTGATCTCATAATTACTCCCTGCTATTGTGCAAAGTCTAAAATGCCCTTAATATTGTTCCAAGAGTCTCATCCACTGTTGCAACAAGGACGGGTTGAGTCGGATCTTTTTAAACACCAGTCCAACCTTGATTCTCCTTAGCTGGGCACAAGCCTGGTTCGGCCTTGACTAAGGGTAAAAAAAATCCAACCTGACTCGCCCTTAGGATCGGGCCAGGCTGACCTTGATTGGCCCTAACCATGGGAGGGAAGGGAGATGCATGAGTTGGCCAGGCTAGGAAAAAGAAGAAGAAGAAGAAAAGAAGAAAAAACCTGAAGAAGAAGACAGGTTGAGCCGGCTAGGCTCAGCCCGAGGCCTCAACCCTGGTCCAGCCTAGCCCTAACTCAGGACCAGAAATTTCCAACCCTGACCGGCCCTGAAGGCCAAGATATCTCAACCCAGGCCTTGTTCGGACTCAGGACGGGTCAGGCGGGCTCGGGCCATCAGGGACAAACTTGCACCCTTACCAACTTCTAATGAAAATGGGTGAAGGTAAACTGATTCCAACGAAGAATTATGTAAGACGAAAAATCTAGCCATTGGGATGTCATTATTTCCTCGACATCCTATTGTGTAAAGTCTGAAATGCCCTTGACATTATTTCTGAAATCCCATCCAACCACCAGAACCCATGGAATAGGAGATTCTCTCTTCAAATCTTATGATGTAATCTTCAAAATCTTAGGACATCCTAAGAAGGTTCTCAAGCCGGTGCCTACCATATGGTACTGACTAAATGTGGTGTCCTCAGGTTGTTACTGATGTGGATGATGTCACACATGCAAAACGTGTGGTCGGAGTAGATGCAGGTAGAGATAGTAATTTGGCTATGACAGAATTATATGATGACCTAGGGGAGGATGGAATTATCATCTTCTCATATAGGAATGATTTCGGGTGAGTTTTATTTAACCCCAATATGATGGCTTTGCTTAAAAGTCTCAAAAACAAAACTCACTCAAGTGTACCTAAGCACTCTGTAAGGTGGAAATGTGGTGGTGGTGATGAGGAGGAGGGTGATTGTGTCATTATAACTGAAGATCTCAGGATAATTATGTAATTAACCAATAAAAGACTCATGTCTATTGCAACGTGTCCACTTTTTTGTAAGGTCATTGAGAGTGGGTATATTGGGAATGAATAATATATTCTCCTCTAATCTTCAATGACATTGAGAATTGAGATGGTGGTGGATGGGTTTTCAAGGTTTTTAAATTTTGGGTTAATGGAGTATTGGCTGCAAATCCAACTTCTTAACCTAACTCCCACAAATGTATGTATGGTCCTTCGAAACACACACAAGTCAAAAAGCGCAACTTTCCCATATGAGAAATACTGATCTTTAAATTTGCTCCAAGTAGGAAACCAAGTTATCAAATCCCCCATACACCAATGAGTGTAGCGCATCATTCGACGGCCCACAGTGCTTGGACACGTAACCCAATACACATATGGGGTGTTGGGCTGCATGCCCAAGCACTGTGGGCCATTGGATGGTACGCTACATTCCCTGTCGCGATAGAGAGGAGCCCAACGCCCACTACTTCTAGGCAAGGTTTTAACTAATTTGGTTTGAGACTCAAAGCCATAGGACTAGAAGTTTTCCCTTAACTGGACATGGTTTATCAACGTGAATATCTCATCAGGTGAACACCCCCTTACATTGGGAATGGGTGTATTGGGTTTCTATTTATAATTAGATCGAATTTTGAGTCCATTACATGTATGAGGGTAGAATTGTAATTGTGTAGAGATTAGGGTTTTTGGATTCTTAACTTCTTATAGGAAAAACAAGATACAAACAAGGGGAGATCACTTAAACCTGGAAAATCTCTGCTTCTATCTGATGGATGTGGATTAAATTCATTGATGTGTAAGATTATTTGCTTGGTTTCTTCCTCATGATTGCACATTCACCCCCAACACTTGGGGCACCTTGAATCGAGACATGGGATTCTAATTGATGCTCAAAATTATATCTGTCGGCCTATTCAATAGATTAAAAGTTTTAGACAATATTTTGGGCTCCTGAGATAAGGTGATATCCAACACCAAGTCACCAAACAGTCCTCGCATGTTACGGAAAGTCAGGGCCCTAAAACCTGCTTTAAGGGGCACCTCTCCCAAGTCCCAACTAGTAGGTCTACTTAAGAAGAAATATGGTGATCGCCAACTTAAAATTCTAAGCTACCTTCTCTGTTCTCTACTTGTATCATTAACTGCAATTCTATACCAAGAACCTAGGATTGTTTTTGGGTTTCAAATTTGAAATAGTTTTAGACACTTATTGCCTTAATTGTGTTAAAAAGAGGAATTCTTTGATTCTTTTCAGCTGGCAAGAGGCAATTTGGTGTTGCCTACCCAGGAGACTATGAAACAACACCACAGCCCCCCCCCCCCCCCCCCAAAACATCCTTTTGGGGCTGACAATGAGTTTGGGTGACCGTTGAACGGAACCATTTGACCTTGGGTAGAGATCTCTACATTGGTTTATCAGTAGGGCACTTCTTTTGTATTTAGGTTCTCAGTAGGGCACTCTTCTTTTAGGTTTGGGACTTTGGTTCATAAAAATTCATACCTTTATTTTAGGTCAAACGGTGGAGGAAAAAGACAAAACATGGTTTACTCGAATTTGGGTAGAAGCGGTTGGGCTACAGGCTGACCCAAGTAAGTTGCCAAAAGCCTTACATGTGAAAGCCAAGGCATAATCTATTAGACATCAAGAGTTCGAAATCAGAAGTTTCTTCTCCCAGTCAAATTGCACTCATGTATGCTGTGTTCGAGGTAAACACAAAAATAGTGCAATTTAGATATCATGCTCTAACAGCTGAAGAAGGGAGGAAGAACTACGAAATCTTAGCAGATATCCTTCATCGAGAAAGAAAAATAAAATCTAATTCAACAGAAGCTTCATTAACTATAAATCATCTGCATCTTCCATAATTTTTTTATTCTAGCAAAGAAAGAGCAATGAACCAGTCAGCAAGCTGTAATGGTACAGCATGGTGAGCATGGCTTCACTGGTGTATCTGCACAGCCAAAGAAACTCTCTTGGCTATTAGAATAATAAAGGATGATCCACCCTACCCTTGAATAAGGGCGTCGTATTGGTGGAAGCCATTGCCTCTGAGGCGTAAAAAAACAACTCTCCGTGAATGGAAGAAACCTAATAGCAAGTACAGGCTCCCCAATGACAGAAATTCTAGTCAAGCACGAGTAGTGCGATGAAGAGAGTTGGAAAGCTGAATCGCCTTGGTTTACAATGGAAAACTAACCACCTTTTTTTCTTTGATTCCCTGAAGTGTAACATGGTCCTTACCTGCCCAATTCATTAGAGTTCTAACAGAAAATATAAATAAACTGCTAGAATCATCTAATTAACGAAGACAAAGCATTGCCTCTTGATTGATCAAATCTTAATGGATTTTGCATATTTGCAACCAATAGAAGAAGGTAACTAGGATAATTTAGCATTCGGAAAGGCTCCACCAGAGACATCTAGCTTCAGGGGTTAATTTTCAGAATAACAAAAGCTTTTTCATCCTCCACGTTTTATTTAGTACTGTAGTTGCATACAATTATCTACAGTATCTGAGCCTTCTCAAATCATCAAAACTCTCCAATGAGAATGTGCAGTTGAGGAAATCTGTTCACTCACATATCTATCTTGCCCCACAGGAACTGTATTTTACTTCCCACAAGAGGTAAGCAGTTTAAGCATGAAATACTGGTTAGAACTGTCGAATCTCAGGTGAGATTAGGCCAAAATCCCATGTAGCATATTTATCGGCACTTCTATGACAAAATCTGATTGACTCTACCATTTTGTTGATCGTTGATTGTGATGCATTCATAGATCTCTTAAGACGGATGGACAGATGGAGCCACCCAAAGCTTCACTTTCTTGTCAGCACCAGCAGTGCCTAAAACAGTGACAAGTTCACCCCCTGTAAAAGAACAAGCTGGTGTGAGGTCATCAAAATCAGACGTGGCATAGAAATTGAATAGCAGAGGGCAGTTCTCGGTCGAATTGCAAATCACTAAGTTAGACACTTAGATCTGACTCCAGAGTTCAGAACTGTGTACTAATTAGAAGATAAGGTACCCATTGTAATTTGACACCAAGATCAATCCAAGAGAGCATAGAGGTACAGAAGGCAAAGTTAGAGAATGACCACTGATGGATTGTACCAGAAAGTTACATGCTGCAGGAAGAGGAGAAGAAAATTTTAACCAATTAGGCAATCATAATCATCCAGGTATCAAGTTCAATCAAGGATTCAGAATGCAGCATGGGCCCATGGATCAGCAGCCATGTACTCTAATCCTATTCTGGGTCAAATTGGCTGGAATCAGCGGCATCACTCAGAAAGTAAGATGAAGATGAGGGATACAGAGCTCAGATTTTTGGAGTTTTTAGCCCCAGAATCTTGTAGATCGAGTCAAAACATCGACTCCTTCAATTTCTGCATTTTTAGCAGCCAAATGAAGGAGATATTGGCAAAAAATGCATCATCGGCTAAATCAGTTTTCCTTGTTTGAATTTGGGATCGTCCTCCATGGTTTCCAATCCTAATCGGCCGATTAACCCAAGCTGATTCCAATTTTTTGAAACCTCACTTCTGATAGCTAATATATTTTGTTGACTTTCTAAAAAATGAAATACATTAGTTGACATTGTTTTCGACAAGAAAACTCCAGGTCAGCCTCAGAGCTGTCGCACCTTGCAAAATCTAACCCAATGGATAACATAAATAGGTCCAGGGAAGGATAAGCCCATTCCAGGACAGGATCAACACTTGGCATCCTTTACAGTTGGATCCTAACAGTGAGAATTTATCAAAATCCCACCTGATAAGTTACTCACGCTGAGTTAATTGGATCAGCTAAAGGATCTAAATATCAGGAAGATTCAAAAGAAATTTAAAGATGACTTTTCTAAGGGAATAAGATAATTACCCATTGGAATATTCCGAGGTGCCCATGCAATGCCTGTAATATCACCTGCATGATACGAAAGAATTAATACAAACTAGCAGAGAAAATATTAACTGAAAGAGGTATCACCATGCAATATTTCAAGTACAACATCCACTAAAACATATAAGTTAAAAGTGTATCACAAGGCTGTGGTCCACAGGTGTTCCATGGGTTCATGTCTAAGTTGTAGTTAGTTGTTATGTCTTTAGGTGTTTCATATTGTGATTAGGTTAGATAATTATTTACTTTTATTATGATTATGATTGGTCATTGTAATTGGTCTTTGACTCTTAATAGACATCCCATCCGACTAAGAGTCGGTTGTTAGCTATATAAATATATCGCCAGTCCACGAGAGTGTACTCTAACATTATCATTTCTCAGGCCTTTCCCCCTGTCTCGGTTTATTCTCTTCTCCTCGTCATCTTCTTCTCTCTATTGCTGGTTTCTTTATTTCTGGTATTATTACAGGGTATCACATAGTTATCAAGGCGTCGCCTAGGCGTCCAGGCTCCTTGGTCGCCTAGGCGGGCGCCTTGGTCCTCCTTGTTGGTGTCACCTTTGACTTTTGGACCCTCTTCACCGCCTTGGTCGCCATAATAACTATGGGGTATCAGAGCATTAGTAACCAGTCCCTCACCACTCAGATTCTGGTTTGATAGTCTGTTAAGGGTTTTTTTCTGGTTGCAGCACCTACGCTGTCCTACCTACTATATGAGGCCTTAGTTGCTGATTATACGAAGATGAACTAAGGTCTCTATGTCTTTACTATCTATATCTGCCTTTATATCAAAGGATCCATGCAATAATCAAGGAGAACTCTGGTCTTTATTACCTATAGCATGGCAGTACTCAGTTTTTTGGACAGGTTTGATTTTTTAAATTATTCTACATCAAGCCACAAGCTATATTCAATATTCTGGAGTCCTACTCAATGCTCTCAAGCAGTCTGGCGATACCCTGTTTTAACCCCTTTTCTGGACAGATTTAATTCTCCAGCTTTTTTTTTTTTTTAGATTTAATTCTCCAGCTATTATAGATCTGACCTTCAAATCAGGGCATACTTTTGGGGATTTAAAGGTCAGCCCTAAACTACAGTTGCTTTTGCTTCCTCTAGTGTGTCATCTCCTCTTCAGTGGCATTACTGGTTGGGACATCTTTCTTTTCCAAGCTTCAACAAATGGGTACCAGATGCAAGAATATTTCTCGTCTCGAGGGTGAAGCATGTGAGCTTGGAAAGCATCACTGTACCTCATTCCCATCTCGTGATGCTCGTCGCAGTCTTTCTTAGTTTTATTTAGTTCACTCAGATGTGTGGGGTTAGTGTCGTATCAAGAGTCGGTTAGGTTTCATTTATTTTGTTATTTTTGTTGACAATCATTCTCGAATGACATGGTTATTTCTGTTAAAGGAACGTTCTGAATTTTTATCTACCTTTACAAAATGTTTTCTGAAATAAAGATTCAGTTCAGTGTGTCAATTAAGGTTTTTTGTTCAGACAATGCCATCAAATATACCCAACGTGAAATACTAAACTTTTGTACTGACCATAGTATCATACATCAGGCTAGTTGCACTTATAGCAAAATGGAAAAACCAGCACTTGATATAGGTAGCCCGTTCCTTAATGTTCCCAAATGTTTACGGAGTGATGCAGTTTTTATTGCTTGCTATTTAATAAATCGCATGCCTTTTGTTGTTCTTAATAACCAATCTCCATTTTGTGTGGTTTTTCCAAAAGATTCTTTGTTTGGTTTACCTCCATGGGTGTTTGGTCGTATATGTTTTGTTCACAACCTTCGTCCTGGTATTGATAAATTACCTCCACATGCTACCAAGTGTATGCTTTTTGGACATGCTCGCACTTAGAAGTGGTATAAGTGGAATGATTTTCCACAAAAGGAAGACCACTCAGCGAGAACATTATGGAGCAAATCATGACCTAAGTCAATGAAGTGAAAATTATTCCCCATCATGAGTACGTTCTTCCCCACGATTTTCCAAACATGGATGCAACTCCACAGCTTCATGTTGTGGATTTTCTTCAAGTTGCAGACAAAGAGCCAATAGCCCCCCGTTCACGTGTTTTTATTTCTACCGTTCTACATCTCAACACTGGGGGAATTGATGCAGGTCCACTACCTTGGACCGATCCAAACCCATTTGGGTACCCAGATGGAGATGAACCGGGTCCAATTTGGGTCTTTTTCCTAGTAGGATATTTAGGATTTTTATTTACTTTATTGGGATAATTATGTAAGGAGATCTTTCAATTTGGGCAGGATATGTAGGAAAAGGCAAGTTAGTTTTGAATTCCAATTTCAGTTTTAGAGTTAAAGTATTAGTCTTTTAAATTCCTTATTATTTATACTATGTAACCAACAAAAGATTTAGATTAGAGAATGAATTGAAAAAATTGAGTTACGTGGTGTGACGCCTGTGTGGCGTGCGATCTCCCTCCCCTCTCTCTATTATCTTCTTCTCCCAGCGATACCCCCCCCCTACTCTTCGGTTCTTCTTCTCTCTAAACCTCTCTCACCTCTCTTTACCTCTTCTTCAGCTGATATTATTTCTGATATTTCTTCTGGGTTATTGTACTGGCGATATCTTTAAGTTTGCTTGAGTTTGCTGGAGTTAGCCTAATGTGACTCAGCTCAACTCAATATTTCAGGGAATAGTTCGCTTCTTCAGGTTGATTCTGATCCCAGGTCTTTGTCCCCATTAGTTTCCTCATCTTGATAAAAGAACCAGAACTCAGACCTTGAAATTTCTGGTATATTACCAGATTGCCACTAGTTATTAGATTTGAGCTATTTGTTAATCGGGTGGGCCCATAAGCGATCCCAGCTGGATTTTCGAACCCCGGATCCGTATCAGAAAAATATCAATAAGGATGGTAGACTTTCACTCTATCACTGCACAAACATAAGAAACATGGTCCAAAACCAACTCCGCCAAAGAGGTGTTACGGTGCAGAAACCTAGTGGTTCAAAAGTTTGACCACCAACTGATCCTCTTGCTTGACACCATAGTTATCAAGGAGGGAAGGCGACTATGGCGTTTTAGAGGGTCAAAAAATCATGGCGACACTGCCATGGAGGCAAGGCACCCGCCTAGGCATCCAAGGAGCCTGGACGCCATGGCGTCACCTTGATAACTATGCTTGACACCAAAAATTTCATCTGAAGTCCTTTCAACATTGTCACAAAATATGGTCATTATGGTGTGATCATGTTATTACCCAGTGTCAACCACTCTACAGCCCACTGTTAACCTTCCCATCAGTACTAAGTCAGTTTTGACCCCTATCCATTAAAGCTCAGCAGTTTTGAAAGCTTTCAGCGTTACTGTCATTTGTTACATAAAACCAGAAGCTGCTGCTTCTCAGATTCTTGGATTATGAGATTCTAGAATCCTGCTTTTGAGGTTGGAAAAGGATTTGCAAGGAGATTCCAGCCAGATTCTTGAATTGCCTTTGATGGGCGCTAGAACCCAAGGTGCAAACACCCCTCAGCTCCTATCATGGGTACTCCTGGCTTCTACTCCTAGAATCCGTACCAAAAAGCAAACCAACCATTTAGATTGTTTCAATTGTTTATACTTTTCAGCATTGTTCAAATCAGTGGTTTCTCATGTCTTCCTTTTCAGGTACCAAGAATTATGTTTCAGCTAGGTTTTAACTTGTAGTACATCTCAAAGAAGACTGATCCAACCATTCCAATCATATCAGCAGTTCCACAATACTGAATTTTCCATCTTTTAAACTTCACTTGCAAAAAACAGATCAGGAATGCCAAATGCCTGGTTGAGTCACATAAATCACATGAAGACTTGGAACTTTTTGGCTGTGGATTTATGGGATCTCTTGAAGATACTAACGGATACAGCCAACACACACACACAGATTAAACACCATAAAAGAGCAACAAACACCATATTACAGGCAAACACAACATGAAATATACATTACACCATGTGGAAATTTTGAGTATGGGCATTAATAAGATCTTGGCTGTGGATTTATGGGATCTCTCGAAGATACTAACGGATACAGCCAACACACACACACAGATTAAACACCATAAAAGAGCAACAAAAACCATATTACAGGCAAACACACCATGAAATATACATTACACCATGTGGAAATTTTGAGTATGAGCATTAATAAGATTTTGGTCTGGTCTATGAGGCCAATAAAATATTAAAAAGTAATTCTGATCACAGCGGCCAGCCGGCCATCATAAATACATAAAATTGCCTCACAACCACAAGTTCAGGTGTCAAGATTCAAACTGTAAGAATGGTTGTTTATGTCCAACAAGAACAACAATAGTGAGTAAGTGTTTGCAAGTGTGTGATGTATGGTGTCGGCAATGGGTGCGTGGGTTTATGTCTGTGCGGGAGAGAGAGAGTAAGGTTGGGGGGGGGGGGGGAGGCAAAGCATAAAGGATCTTCATGGAAGTTTTTGTTTTTTTTTTTTTTTCTGTTTTGTTTTTTTGTGGAGGGGGGGGGGGATGTTTCCCTTCAACATTCAGAACTACATAGAAAGCAAGGTTCTAAATCTCGGTTTCAAGGCCGGTTTCGACCAGCCAGGAAACCGAAATTTCCCAAGTTTCAACCGAAACCAGGTCAAATCCTGGTACTTTTCTGGGCAAAACTCGACATGTCATGTGCTGTCAAAACTTGTCGAAACTATTGAAACTAGTCAAAATTGATCGAAAATTGGTATTTTCTTGTCAAAACAACCAAAATGTGTGAAATATGGTCGAAACCTGACTCGTATCAAGTTTCGTCTCGGTTTCTTGGGAAACCGAGATTTAGAAACATGATGGAAAGTCACATGATGAGAAACATAATTACCTCTTAATGTAGGATGATAAAAAGAGAACATAATTACCTCTTAATGTAGGATGATAAAAAGAGAACAAAACTTAAGCATACCTTCATGTGCTTTATCAGCTGTATCCAACACCTTCCCAGTTTCTGCACACAACCACTGCAATGTTGAACCATGTGTGGCTGCCAATATCCTTCCATCGGGTGAAAGACTGAGACGATCATAGTGCAAAGCGGAGCCTTTTGAATCACGAAGGGGAATCGGGAAGACCTTCAAAGTCTTTGGGTCCTCGTCAAGATGATACCGAACTTCCCAAATAGATTTTAAAAAAAAATCAGCACAACAGAAGTGACCTAATTACTTTTATAAACATAAACATTACAACATCATTGTATCTAGTTCAATCACAATAGATAATGCAATAGAACAAATTTTGTTCACAATGGGAAATCCGTAGTGACAAAACATGCAAAGAACATAGGGGCCATCGGAAATAAAATTTTCTTGCCACAACCAGATTCATGCTAAATCCAAATGTGTATTTCAAAGTTACTTTTGCCATCACATCTTAACCTGTCAAGCAGATTGTGGAATTGCCTACGTGAAACCAAGTAACGTTGCCACAATACAATCCAAAACCTAGGATGACCCATTGTCAAACACCAAAAAAGAGGGGGTGGCAGATCCACCAATTGCCTCAAAGCCAAACAGAAATAATTAGGCGCCCTTTGCAGGAAGGACACCTTGTTGTTGTCACCTTGATTTTTTTTCACTCCTCCCAACGCCAAGGGTCGCCTAGACATCGTGACAACTATGCTCTAGTGAAATCAGCAGGAGAATCCAACATATTCCTTGTTGGTGTCGTATACACTGAATTTTGTCATCTTAAAAGACTCTTCAACCAATGCTAAAGGAGGTATTGCTCACTTTTCCCAACAACGGTGCGGATTTCAGGCTCTTTCGCCAGCAAAAATACCTTTTCCGCCAACAAAAAAAGGGGTATTTCACCAGCAACCATTTTCGCCAACCAAAAATGGGTATTTCACCAGCGAAAAAGAGGTATTTAGCCATTGAGGTATTTTGGCAGCGAAAAATAGGATATTTCGCCAGCGCAAATTACAAAGGGAAAATCCAGAGAAAATCCCTAGAAATATAAAAAATACCCCTAGAGTCAAAATTCTGCCAAGAAAGTCCAAAAGGTGCCAGAATTCTGCAGAACTGAAGAGAAGGAGCCAAGGGCCGGTAATTTCTTCCTCCTTCCTGATGTAGATTCTGGCCAGAGGAAGAGACAAAAGACCAGGCCCCTTTATGGCCAGAGATGGACCAGCTCGAGTCAGCCCTGCAGGACCAACTCGAGCCAGCCAAGCAGGGATACATTATATTCCACGATTGTGATAAGGATCCCCCTTGAACAGTCAAAGATGCTCCACGATTTTGAGAGAATCCTCCTTTGACCAGTCAGCTGGGATTGGTGCACTCAGTAGTTTCTATTTAGTAGTTTATATATTTATTAGTTTCTAATTTGTAGCTAAATTATAAAGCCAAGTAGTTTTAATTTAGTTAACTTCTATTTAGTTAGGATTTATAAAATTTCTATTTTACTAAGTTTCTATTTTAGATTAGTTCTTATTTTTGGAAAGTTTTTATTCTATTGTAAGCTTGCCTAAGCTATTAAAAGGCATCACATCTTAATGAAATAACAGAATTTTTAGAGAAAAGAATCTTCTGGCCAATTTAGCCATCGAGTATGGGAGTTTCCCCTGTGCTGCAACAGCTGAGATAGCTGTGGGTGAGAGACCCAGGCTGAGAGAGCCATTCCCCCTACCCCCTACCTTCTATTGTCTATCTTCTCCACCTCCTCTGTCTCTCCATCGATCCCTGAGTGCTGCTGTGATATTGTGACTGCCCCAACCATTGAGAGGACCATTCGAGTGCTACAGCTACTGCTCCAGTACTGCTGCTGCTGCTGTTCTTCAGCAAGGAGGATCGAATCACCTAGCTGCTGGCCTGCTGCTGGCCCTGCTGCTCCTGCTTCCAGCAGCCCCAATCGAACCACCATAACTTGAAGGCCTGTTCCCAGCATTATTTTGAGGATTGATCCACACTTACAGGAGGCTTACACGATCCAAACTTGAGCCCCAACTGTTGGCTGGGTTGGCCTGCAGGGTATGAGTTTCTATTTTGGTGTTGATGCCATATCTTTCAATTCAACCATCAGAATCAAGTGAGATTTTCAGCAGTGCTTCTCTTCCATACAAGCACCAATCGGCCTAAGTTTGGTTACATTCTCCAGGCTGGTTTGGTTTTCAGTTATTTCAATTTCTTTTCCAAAATATCCTCATATGCTGTTGTAATGGCGAACTCCCCTTAAATATATATTTTTTAAATGTCTCCTCTTTAGCCATCATAATGGAATCCCCTTTTCAACCATTATGCGTCCTTATTGGGGCTTTCAAAACGCTCAGTATTATACTTTACGTCATTGTAACCGCCAAATTTCCAAAAATAGTATAAAATTATTTCCTTCTGACGAGGATGCTCCCTGTTGTACCTCAAACCCCGGGGAGGTGTGGCACATCATACTAAGCATTCTGAGTTCAGCATATTCCATTGGCTGCTCTCCGGCCCCAAAACAGAATCTTTTCCCATAGGAATTCGATCGACATACAGTCAATTGTATCGGACTCTGTTTGCCAAAAATAGATATTCAAAGACCATAGATCCTCCAATTGGAACTACGTTATGACCTGATCCCTATGATGCAGATAAATCAGTAAAAGTGGGCTTATTTTAGTGGAAATAAGCCTTGGGTTGGGTTCTATACATATTGAGGCTTTGATCCCATGGGTTTTCAATGTCATAGGCCACTTTAATGGGCCTAACTATGGATATTAAGGCTGAATACGGGATTGCTTTTATTAGGAGTTAGTTTCTTATACTTAGCTTATTTTTAAGTTATTTTGGATTCAATTGTTATTAAGTGTTTTAGTGGGGCTGGATTAGGGTTCTATAAATCCAGTCCTATTTTGAGTTTGGTTCTTTTATTATTTCACTTTCCTACTCAATTTAGGATACCTTATTAGTTAAGAATTGGTTAGGCCTTTCTTTTTTAGTGAAGGAGTTTATTTTGAGTCTTCTATATAAGTTTGTAAGGGGGCTTAGCATTGTACACGAATTTTAGAGAAAAAAAAAAATCAGAACTGCTGCTGCTGCAACTTGTCTTCCATGTGAAGAACTCCTTTTTGATCGAGGAAGAAGGAATCGGTGTTGATCCGATAGACATTTGTGAACCCTGAGTGGATTGTTCTTGTGCTCTTGTTCCTCTACTACTTCTGGTTTCTTGTTTTTGTTTCTATTTTAAGTCATAGCCATTAACAGGTAAGTAAGATCTTCAATTCTGCAACTAGAACCAAACTTCTTCTAGAAGATCACCAAGGTTTGACTGTTTGAGGTCTCGGTATCTTGGCTGGTTTTGGTCAGCCAAAAAACCGAGTTGTCTCGGTGTCTTGGCCGAGTTGGTGCATTTTTATGTCAAATTTCGGTTCTTCCCCTCTCCGATTGCACTCTCCCTCTCTACTGCAGAGCCATGAATGATTGAAAAGCAATCAGCAAGATGGCTCTCACTACCCATTAGATTAGAATTTAGAATCTTCTTAAGTAATTAGAAACCATCAGATCAGAATCTTTTATATATTTTTCTTCTTTTTTCTGATTGAAGATTTGCTCTTTCTCACTCAGAAATCAATCTAAAACATCTTTCCGAGAATCCATACCAAATAGGCCCCAAGTCTGCCTCGACTTAAACTTAGAACCCAAATAAAACATTTAAGTTCAAAGCATCAAAATAGCCTTTCTTCAACCATCCAAAAAAAATAGCCTTTCTTCATAAAACAAGAAAATAAAGGTAAAAGTGCATAATGAACTGAAACTTCTAAGTGTTTTGAATCTTTTGATTCGTATCAATATCCAAGGTTCAAGAACTCGGTGCCAAGGCCAGTTTCAACTAGCCAAGAAACCGAGATTTCCCAGGTTTCAGTCGAAACCTGGTATTTTTTGGGCAAAACTCTACATGTCATGGGCTGGTCAAAACTGGTCGAAACTATCGGAACTGGTTGAAATTGGTTAAGATTGGTTGAAGCTTGGTCTCTTTTTGTCAAAACTGGTCAAAATTATCAAAATTTCCGAAATATTGTCAAAATGTGTCGAAACCTGGTCGATACAGTAGTATATATAGGTTTCGTCTCGGAAACTTGGGAAACCAAGATCTTGAACGATGTCAATATCATATATAAAAAAGTTGATCAGTGTAATCATCACCAAACACAAAGCATTAGTATATCCATGAAAAAGGGGACAAATAAGAAGAACAGTCTTTCACAAACATTACAAACAAATGAGCAAGTAATAATTAATAATGTTTATTAAACAAAATTAAAATTAGCAAAATTATCAGTGTCATGGTGACATGAAAAGAATTAAAATATATATCAAATAAAGCATACCATTGATATTCCATATTCTTATTGAACCATCCTTAGATGCCGTGATGATTTGTTCTGAATTTGGAGCAAAGCATAACCACGTTACTGCACTCTGATCACCAATCCAAAAATAAATAAATGAATGAATGCAACATGCAGATTCAGATCCAAAAGAGTACCACGCCAAAAATCTTTGGAAGGGTTTTTTTCCTTTTGAGGAAGGGGGGGATGTAATTAGATATTTCCTAAAAAGGGGTAAGATAACTCTAGAAGTCAAAAACAAGACCGCAAAAAACACTAATGGAGAAAAATAATATTTACAAATCTGACCATCATTATCAGTGCAACAAGGTGAGCCGAGGCATCCAAGGTGAGCACCATATTCTAGATATGCATGCCAAATTCCAGACATATTTTGATCCAGATCAAAGCTTGAAGAAGAGGACAAAATAAAAGTCAGAAAATACTGTTCACGAATTATTGTTCGCGTGAACAGTAATTTGGGTGCATATTCTCCTATTTTAGTTTCTTATTTAGTTTAGTGTAGTTAGTTTCTATTTACTTGTTTTCCTTGGGCAGCAAGTTGTTTACTTTATTAGGTTTATTGTTAGTAGATCTTAGTTTCCTTTTTGGTTACTTTTATTAGACAAAGAAGTTATTTGTTTCTAAAATAGAGTTTCTATTTTAGTTGCTTTTAGAGTTGCTTTCTATTTTGGTCCCATTACTTGTAACCCAAGTCTCAGCTATTATAAGAGACTTGCTATTTTTATTTGTTTCTATTTTGGACTCAGTTTTAGAGTTTATTTAATGTACTGCCCATAAAGGCATCCCGACGATTTTACTAAGTGAATGAAACTTTTGCTTTGAAGCATGAATATTCTCTTGTCCATGTGAGTGACTTGAAGGGCTAGAGGCCTGGCTGAGAGAGCCAAAACTTTAGGGCTGACATAACCTGACTGGTGAGAGCTGAATCTCCTTATCCCTTTTCTTTTCTTCTCCTATCTTCTCTTCTTATCCCACTCGCTTCCCTTAACCTGCTGCTTCCCTGAGATTGCTGCAAGTGCTGTGAAGACCTTAGACCTCTGGAAGATCAGAATCAAGTCCCAATCAAGATCAGATCTGTTGTTGCTGCATCAATTCGAAGGGAAATGCCCTGCGGCTCTGCTGTTCTGCCCAGATTCTGCTGCAGATTTCAAGCTTGGATATCTCCCCAACCAGCCACTGAAATCAATTGAGATTTGGAGGGCTGAATCACATCATCAAAGGCTACATTCGATCCCAATTTTGGCCTATTCTACTGGCTGGATTGTTCTACAGCACTTACCTTCTAATTCTGAGTTTTACCTTCTATTTTCAAGATCAACTCAGATCTCCACTTCTGACCATCAGAATTGGACGAAAATTGGAGCACAAGACCTACTCAGCCCATGCTCCATTCGACCTAAGTTTGACACTGTTCTACAGGCTGGTTTGATCTCTACCTCCTAAGTTACTAATTCTGGTTTTATTGTAATTATGAAGTTCTGCTGTAACCTGTCCACAATCCTACTGTAGAATGGTTCTTAGCTGAACCCCTTCTACATTATATTTCCTTCATGGTTCAGGGTCTGGCCACCTTGATACATAAGGTGATTGGTCACCTTGGGCATCAAGGCCTTGACCATCATGAAATTTTGACATATAAAGTCAGAGTTGGCAACAATGTGTGCTTCATCAGTTCAATAATATTTTCAAATCAATTAGTTCAATAAATAATACTTCTTTGTTGAAGGCTGAAAGCTAACAGAACTATCCTTGACTGCACATGGTGAGAAAGTGAGAGACAGAGTGATGTAGTAATGTCTTTTTAGACCAGCACGAACCCTTTTGGAGGTCCAGACCAAGATGAACAAGGTCCAAATCTGGTTTTAGTCTAGAAAGATATAAGGTATCAATTCGGGTTTATTTAAGTAATTTGAATTATTTTATAGAAGGTAGATAGCGATAGTAGCTTTAAGAGGATGAGTTTTAAGTCACTTTCAAATTCTGTCTTTGCTTTAGGATTTGATTAGGAGTCTTTTCTTTTTCCTTATACATGCAAGAACCCATTGAGGAATACAGATTAGAGTTGAATGAAGTTGAGTTTTGTTTCGAGTGTGCCTGTGTGACCTGATGTCTTCATCGAATTTTCGATTTCTCAGTATTTTGATGGTGCTTGTTGTGAGTTGTTTGGTTCATTGTTCACAAATCCTTAGACGAGTCATCCTGTAAATTTTGGTGTCAAAAGGATAACTCTACAGTGAGATACCAACCGAGAATCAAACCTGGTTCAAGGCTTACCGATCAGACCTAAGTTCGGTCCATTCCAGTTCCTTTGTTGCTTGTCGTTCCAACCGTACAGTTGTCCTATTTGGGAGGACTAGAGACGAGGATCTTATCCCCACAATCTCAGGTTGAAGTGTGAACTAGGTGTCATTGGTTACTGTTCATGTCGTAAGGTTGAAGAAGACAAGTCTTCTTATTTACAATTAAGACCCTTTTTCCTATATTACTCAAAATCCCTTGATTCATGAACTTTAATTCTGTTTTGTCCCTACTCAATTTAAACACCAGAAAACCCCTTCTTTTCAAATTCCTTTTAAAGTTTGATCCTTTCTGATACAGGAGCTGTTCCATGGGCCGGGCCAAACCCGTCTGAGAATCCAAACCAAGACAAACTGGGTTCAATTGGGTCTTAGGGTTCAGTAGCTTTCTGATACAGGAGCTGTTCCATGGGCCAGGCCAAACGCGTCTGAGAACCCAAACCAAGACAAACTGGGTTCAATTGGGTCTTCGGGATCAGTGGGATATTTAGTTTATTTATGGGAAATTATCAGCGCCACCCCCTGAGATATGCCGCCATTATTTTAATGCACCCACACTAAGTATGCAAATATCAACCTTAACCAGATTCTAACGGGGTTAACCTTTTAACTGTTAAGTAGTGATGTCAGCAGGTTAATTTTTTCTTAAAGACAATACTACCCTGGTTATGACATGAAGTACCTATTCTACCCTTCCAATTAAAAGAACCAAATACCCCTCCTTCCTCAATCGAATACCTCAACTGAGGAGAACCATGTCTTCAAGCTCCACGTTCAACTCTCCCCACTGCAACTCCATCAATTCCATCCCTCCTTCCCCATTCCCCACTCTCACTTGTACCATAAACAATGAAGGAAGAAAAGGAGGAACAGAATATAATCATTGGCATTTCAGCAAGGAAGAACAGAATATGAGTTGGTGGTGGGCAGGAGCGATCGGCGTTGTTAAGGTAATTCCGTTTTCTTTCATTTCCTTCTCCCCCCTCTTTCTTCTATATTGTTGATCTCTCTAACTATTCGATGATTCTGGTTTTGATGATGATACTAATCTAGTTATAAATTAAAGAATTGCTTTGCTTGGTTGAAATTTATAAGTTCTGATCTTCGGAATAGAATTCCAAATTGGTTGTTAGAACAGAGGAGGTCTGATGACGATGAAGATCATCCAAAGGGACTCTACGAGAGCGTGGGTCTGGTCATCGGCATCACTGGCATTGTTGACAACAGCCTGGCTGAGATTCTTCTCCTCCCTGACACCCCTGGTGGTCCCAGGAAGGTTTACGGCGTAGCCTGTCACCCCCCGCCGCTCCTGGAACACCAACTACCCCGTCGAGTACATCCCATGTGATGTTTCCAACGCCGACGAAACCCTCACCAAGCTCTCCCCTCTCACCAATGTCACCCACATCTTCTACGTCACCTGGGCCGATCGAGGTACTGAATCTGCTAACTGCAAGATCAACGGCGCTATGTTACGCAACATTCTCCGAGCAGTGAACCCCAATTCCCCCAATCTCCAATACATCTGCCTCCAGGCGGGAACCAAGCACTACCTAGGCTCCATCGAGAACCAAGCCTATGGAATCTGAGCACAAAGTATTTCCAATTCTTTCTTCGTTGCAGTCACAAACTTCCAAAATCATTCAGAATTCATCTTGGAACAAAAAGAACTCAACTTTAACAGCATACCTTCTTCACTATCATCAAATTCTTCTTCACCCCTTTTCAGAAATGTCTTCAGTGCTGCCTCCTTGCATTCTTCAACTTCAACCAGTGCCTGTTCCACATTTCCATCGATGGAAACTCACACTTTCCAAAACATCTAAGGTATTCCTTGGTTTTGTGGTCTAGGCTTTGGATTTTCTTCTTCAACGCTTCAGATTTCTTCTGTAGATCTTGTTCTAACGAAGAAAAATGATCAGAAAGTTCCTTCCATAACAGAGTACAGCACGTCATCAAGGACGTCTGCCTCTGGAAGTCTTCAAAACTCATCTGAAACATTTCGCCGGGATCAGTAATGGCTACCAATCCCATTGTTACGACGAAGGGAAAGGTATATCGGAACCCTAGAAATGGAAAGAGGGTAACTTAGTAAATTGCATTTCATAGGTTAAGTGGTTAACCCCGTTAAAATCTGGGTAACAGTAGATATTTCCATACTTCGTGTGGGTGCCTTAAAATAATGGCAAACCTGAGGGGGTGGCGCTGATAATTTCCCTTTATTTATTTATAAGGGTTTTTATTAGTTGGGATTTATCTTGTAATCTTCTATTTTAATTTTAATAGATTAATTAGTGATAGAATTGCATTAGGAATTTATTTCAATTTTAGATTATGATTAGGAGTTTTATTTTCTTTAAATACTAGCTTGTAATCAACGAGGATCAGATTTTGAAGAATGAATTAATTCCTTTGGTTGAAACCCCTTGTGGTTTGACTGCTCGTGTGAGCCCCTCTTCTACTCCTTCATCTTATCTCCTCTTTCTACTGTTACCTTTTATTTAATCCCACTTTATATATTACATATTCTGTTCACCTGGTTTCGTGTTCGTAGGCTGTTCTAATGGAGTACTCAGTCCCAACCTTTGCAAACCTGGTAGAGCTTCATCGGTTTAGCTTTCTGGTGCTAAATACTACCTAGGTTATGAGTTCCGTAGGCAAAATCAGATCTGAACTTGTAATTACCGCCAAGCCTAGTTGCAGGTCTTAAACCCTCTTTTACATGTACTGTTTAGGGCTGTGATTGGATGATTTTGAGAGGCCTAGGTGTTACGAAACCTTGCTTGGAATTTCAGGTCGAGTTTATTTCGTGAAATTCTCACTCAAAGTGCTGCTGAGTTTCCGCCATGTTCTGTTAGGCCAAAGGTTGAAGACAACCTTCACCCTCATTCCACAATTCTCCTTTATCTTATTTTTATTGCCCTACTTTCCAATAATGCCCTCCCCTTAGTCCTTTAATCCCCCATGTTCTTATTTACCCGTAGTGGTATACCCTTTAACCATCATATGTGTTATCCTACTTCTTAGTTTCCCATTATTTACAATATTGCCATCATGGTTATAAACTTCAATTTATTTACGGATTTTGCCATCAACCCTTTTATTTGAGCCTTCTATTATTCAGGTGGGCCCATAAGCAATCCAATTAGGGTTTTTGAACCATGGATCTGCATTACTTTCATTGGATTACTTTACCCTTGAGGGGCTGAACTGTTCTAGAAATTATAAAACTGCCAGTTCGCCACTCATTCTCCTATTTGAGAATTCTCTATTTTTGTGGGCCCATAGCGACCCAAAAACGGTTTGTGACCTGGAGATGGATTACAGAGACAGAGAGGCAGTCACTGACAAACGGACAGAGGGAGACAGTACGATGAAAAGTTTGCAATGAATCTCATGACATTAAATAATATATGCAGATCTTAATTTAGAGAGAAATTTATGAAGATAAGAATAAAAGTTTCATAAGAAAATATACAAGGTGAAAAATGAAACACTTGACCTTATGCCCCTTGAGTTGCATAACTTTTGAAACTCCCTTCACCGAACCATCCTTGGAATAAACAATCTCCCACACCTGCCAACATAAATCAGAAAAGAACAGTAAGTTTAACCGTATTGCGCACACTTTAGGACCATACTCCAGTGAATTTACAGACATACATTAAAAATGGGGGGGGGGGGGGGATCTTAAAATTCGTTGTATTTAGTATCCCCAGATCATGTAATTAGGCAACAATATAAGCAGAATAGGATCATTGGCAAGTGTAGAGTTATCAGCTCAGCAACAATTGCCTGATGTTGACATGTACAATACTAACAATTGAAATAAAGTATCTGCATGCTCAACAACATAGAAATAAGCTATCTGCATGCTCTGTCCATTTAAATATGTGCAATGGCATAAATATTTAAAAGAAACTGGAAAACCATCCATAATTACTGGATCTACAAGGAATAACATAAATGATCAGAAACAGAAACCAGGAAAGAACCTCCGGATAAGAACCTTGAACAAAGCTATAGAAGTCTAGAACTCAAATATAAAAAAACCACTACTACAAAAATACCTTTCCATCATGGATGTGGTATTTACTCATACAAATATTGCAGGGTACCTCACCTTCACATCAGCAGTAAATGCTGCAGCAGCAATAAAACGGCCATTTGGAGAAATAGTAGCCATGTTGTTTTTGAGCTGATTTGTGTCAACATTCCCTAAGATCTTCCCACTTTTCCCATTCCAAAGGATTATATCAGTACCTGAAACATAACAGACGGATAATAAGGGCACATGAAAACAAACATTTAAAGCCCCACAATGTTCTATACTTCCCTCTAGTTTAATTATAAAATTCATTCTCAGCTATCCAAGGAGAACTATGTTGTAGTTATGTGTCACAAGAGATTGTTGCTGCAAATCAATTGTTCGCAGTTTCCATTATGGGCCAAATTTCTCAACCCAATCCATGTCAGGCCCTTAGTGTATTTGAAGTAGAAGATGATGATGATGGTGAAGGAGAAACAATTGGTAAAGAAGACAACGGAGGAGAGGGAAATACATAGCCCCGAGGATATGCTCATTTACTTCACAGTAGAAATTTCAGAAGGAGAACAGCAAAGAAGACCCACATTACAGAGCCTAATAATTTCTCTATAATCAAAAGAGGGAGGAGTGTCATTCCTCACATAAATGATAACCCTGGTGGGGCATAGGTAGGCTGAACCATAGGTTCAGATTTTACACCCCTTTAACAGGATCTCAAGAAAACCCTAACCTAGTAATTAGGTCAAGTCAGAGTTAACATTTTCTGATGGAGCCCAGACTTTGAGGGGGAAAAAACAGAACATAGAAAAAGGGACATGACCTTTGATTTCCCACCAACAGGTCTAGATCAGAATCTCCTTAATCACAAGAGTTTCTCACTCCTCACTGAATCTCACAACGGCCTACTTTCTCAGCAGCAAAAGAGGCAAAGCTAATTCTCATTCATCAAAATTGTTGGATCAGCAATAACCTACAATTAGTTTATTTAACAGAAAAGACTTCCTAGCTACATAAAGAAACTTACCTTACCAAACTTACATAGCCAATAGGAAACTTGAAAAAAAAAAAGGACGCTTAAAAGGAAACCCTTTACACAAGGTAAAGGTCTTTAACTTAAATAAAACAACTTAAACTAACCTAATAAAATAAATCCCGTATTCCTACCTCTTACCCCCTAATTTAGGCCATTAAAGTGGTCTATTACAAAGAAAACTTATTGGATTAAAGGCCCAACATGTATAGACCCAATCTGAGGCTTATTTCTACTAAAATAAGCCCATTTGTGTTTTATCTGCATCACACCCAAAAGTTCTCAAAATTGCATGCACACTATCCTCTGACCACATGCAAAAAATAAACAAAATAATAATAAGGGAAAAACTTATTGTCATGACTCCATGTTGAGAGGTTTCTTAACACAACCCCCAAATCTGCATATGAAAGTTTCATTGACATTCAAATTTTATACATATGCTGTCCACATCATTATCAACAGTTAGAAACTTTCAGCCCAATCCATGGCTTCCATATGGAAATATAAAGGTATGAAAATTAGTTCATGTTTGAACTTGGGCAGCTTTTGGTTAATTTTGTTGCAAAAACTGAAAATACAAGGATTTTTCCTTGCATGGTGGCGATATCATATGAACAGTTAATAAAAAGTGAATAGATGAATAAATTTCCAAAGCAACAAGCAAAGCAAGTATGATGGAATTGTAAAAAAAAAAATACTGCAGTTATGCCCATGTGACATATAATTTCATTCGATTTTCATTCAAAGTCTTAACAAGTAAAGCATTTGTGACTGTGCCATATTGATTCTAACAAAAACAAATAAGTTGACAGTGAAGACGTTGAAAGTGATGATAAAAATAACTTAGATCCAAGGTCCTGCTACACAACCAAATACCCAACAAAGGAAAGAACTCCGCCAAGCTCTACATGTTTAAATGGGAATTGGGAAGTCCATAAATAGAACAGTTAGAATCCCATGAAGATGATATTTAGGTCTAGAAACAGAAACTAAAATGAGTTGTGTACGATGATCAATCCATACCTTCAGAACATGAAGCAATAACAGTACTCCCATCAGCACTACCATAAGTTGCAGTCGTTCCAACCAGAGTCAGGATGGCCCTTTTGTCATGGACTTTGTGGTGTTCCCATTTGATTTCTGGGAGAGGAAGCTTGGGTTGCTGCTTAGTTTCATTGTCAGCTCTTGTATTTGCTTCTCCATACATGTATAAAGAAGAACCAGAAAAAGCCTGTGTAGCCACAACTATAGCTGATTCCCCATCAGAAAAGGCAACTGCTGTTGGATGATTTCCAGCAGGCAAGTTGATTCTCAAAAACCTGCAAAGGAGTCAAGAAAGGATATGATCATGAAGCAGGAAATATATCTTACACGTCAATATGCAGGTGCAGGCAATCAGTAATTAAATTGGAATAATAATATAGCACAAAGTGTCCAGAATTGTCATACTTGAAGCTTTTACTGGAAGCATCATCCAATTTAAATACCCGGAGCAGTCCATCTGCACAAACTGTAAGAAACAACCAACGTCATAGGATGTTTGAAGATATAGATTCTGAATAAAAGTCAGCGTCAAACGTAGGCAACCCTAGGCGATTTGCCGGGCAGGGGTCTGCAGCTGAAGCATTAAGTGAAGTACTTAACATGCCAAAATAGCCCCTCACCAACATGTAACTATTTTAAATAAGAAAAGAAGAAACATAAATACACATACACCCGCAGACACATGCACATGTGCAGACTACTTGGCAATCCTAACCTTGTTTATATGATGTAATATAAATACACTAACATTTTTCTGGACACCATAATACATACCTATCAAACATATCAATTCACCAAAGTGCAACAAAAGAGCATACACATACATTTACTAATTGAGTTGTCTCCTACCCAAAATGACAGTCGGGAACAAGCTTGGCATGATCATATATCTATTTCAAATGAAATAGGTACTCCGTGACATATATAATAGTTCAAGTTTGTCACTTCATCTCTACTCTCAACTTTCAACTCAAAAAAGCCTTATCCTAACTACTTAAAGTCAGTTGACAAACGACATCTGACAATTATGGGCATTGATTTGCCTTCTCATAGATAGTGGTGTTATAATGCTACAAGATAAGATTTCTTAGGTATTAATATTACAAAATAAGACGATTTATGGCATATGCTCATGTGTCTAGTTTAATCCATAACATATTTGGTAAGATTGTGCAACAGTAAGGTTGCTCCATTGTGACCAAGTGGTCACGGGTTCGAGTCTCTGGAAACAGCCTCTCTACAAAGCGGGGGTACAGCTGCGCACATTATGACCCTCCCTAGACCCCACAGTGGCGGGAGCCTCGTGCGCTGGGTACGCCCCTTTTTTATATTTGGCAAGATGCCAACATAGAGCTTTGGATGGCCATTAAAAATGAAAAAAGCAAAAAAGTCAATTATTTTTTTAAAATGGATGGCTAAAAATACAGGGGGAAAGGCCAATGTATTGTTGGAGGGGGGTGGGACTCACTGAAATCATTCCTGAAATTTTACAAGCAGACAGTACATAGACTATCCAATCCTTCCAATGATTGGATTGGCACATACCTTTACCAAGGTCTGGCCACCTTGACAGGCTGTTCAAGGAGCCTTGTCGCAAGGGTTAAGTTGCGCTATTGCAACCATCAAGTTGCGGGTTCAAAACATGGAAACAGCCTCTCCATGAAGCAGGGTTAAGGCTGCGTACATTTGCCCCTCCCAGACCCTGCAGTTGCGAGAGCCTAGTGCACTGAGAGGCTCTTTGTTTTTAGGAGGAATTATGTTTCCTTCTCTTTTTATTTTATTTTATTTTTTTTCTTTTCTTTTGGTGCTCCTTTTCAGCTGGGGTTGTGGTTTGTATTTTCATTTTACGAGATAAACGAGTTGGGAGAGCATAAGATCCCTAACCATGTGAGTACATCATTGTTGCAATTACATAGTGTAACTCAACTAGTTAAATGCGTTAAGGTTATAACTGCAAATGTCTTCGTCTATGAAAAAGATTTTTATAGCTTTGAAGGTCAAGAACAGCGTCAATTCCTTAAAATCTAGTAACCGCAGATATAAAATTAATATAGATATATAAGTAAGACTTAATTCCAACCTGTTGCCAGATTCCGACCGTCAAACGAGAAACAGAGAGCCGTGACTGCATCCCCGTGACCTTTCAAAGTATTTATATCCAAAGGATGGTGCCGTTTCACTTGATCCTAAAAATGTTGCAGGAATTTCAATTTTAGGTACGACCAAAAATAAAAAACAATAGCTATGCAATATTACCTACAATTCTACAACCCAGTAACCATAATTAACCTTTTCAGATGCGTGCGAGTGAGATTTCGCATGTGATTTCTTCGAGGTTGGCTGCGAATGCTTCAAAGGTTTCTTAATTGTGTTCACTTCAGGATTCGCAATAGTTTGAACTTCGGATCTCTTCCTACGAAAATAATCACTGAATAGAAGAAAAACGAGTATACCTCCGACAAGAATCGAAAGTATAGAGATCGGAAGGACTGAAAACCCTTGAAAGGTCGAATGAGGCTCCATTTTTTTTTCCCTCTGTTGATAAATCACCGAAAATAATGACTTCAGTCGACTAATGGGATCACGCAGATATTGGGAAGCTTCGGTTATGTAAGAACTCGCTTTACACCTTACCACCTATGGCAAAAATCGCCCCGCTGGTTTCATCTAAACTACAAGAAATGGAGAAGATTTAACAGGTGGCAACTATGGCAGTCCTATCGCCTCTCAGCAATTCCTCGCGGGAATCAGGAATCAAGATGCATATAGAACAAGGGTTTAAATCGGGACGGTGCTGGGTAATCGGGACGGCCCTAATGGGTTCGGTCTTTGTAGCCCAGACCACAAGTGTCCTTTTGTTTTGGGGGGAAATTTCACGGACACCCCCTCTAAGTATTCAATACATCACGGACTTGTCAAACTTGGTGAAAATGGCAATCTTCCCCCTGACGTTAAGCATAGTTAGCATCCAAATTAAAATGTCCATTTTACCCCTTTAGTAATATAATAAAAATACTCTCATAATTCCATCATCTTCCCCATTAACATTTTTTTAATCAAATAAGTGGGACCCACCTACTCTTTATTCTTCTTCTTCTCATTTTCAACTGAGACTCATCCGTCACCACCACCACCACCTGTACAACCACCAGCCCCCTTTGCGAACCCCAACCTCCGCAATAATCTACCGCTGTAATCGCCGCCCAGACCTACACCCCTTGCAACCCCACCCCATCCATGCCCTTAGTTCTGCAACCCTCACTCACTATACCCTCCGTTCCACAAACGTATCCCAGAGGATGTGAGTAGTGATTCAAATCTCATAAACACTATATTTCCTCAAATAGAAACGAATCATAGCAATAAAAGAAACCCCTTTGTTAACATTACTATCGTTCTCTTTTTCCCCACCATGCTCCCCTATCTCACCATGCCAAAAGCCCCCAATTCCTTCTCCTGTAATGCGGATGGGAGCTAAAAAAATTGTATTCTTGAATGAATCTAGAGATAGATAATACATACATAAAGAAAGGGAGATGGTTTTGAGAGGGTTTTTGGTTTCCTTTCAAATCAGAGGGAGTTTTATTGGGGATTTATAGGAAATTTTGTTTTATGTTTGAGAAAAAACAAGGGAAGGCAGAAACCCAAGGGCAGTTTCCATTTTCGGGCTTTTGGTTTTTGGCTGATAGAAACAGAACAGATTTAGAGATATGAGGACAAAATAATCTTGTCCGTCGAGGTTTCATTTTTATCAATCTCTCCCTCTCTCTCTTACTCCCTTTACGTTGCTTCTTATTTCTTGCCCTTCTTCCTAGTTTCTTTTAATCACAAAGCTTCATTCCCAGTCCTATTTCTGGATGGTACTTGCAGACCTACTCAGAGAGTTTGAATTCCTTGGTGCATCTGAGATTTGGAGAGAAGGAAGCCCCTTTGAAGACAACTTAAAACCATAGAGTCTCCCCTCTCAAATCTTGACTCCTAAATCCTCTTCTATCGTGAGTTCCATACCCAAGTTCAAATCAGATCTAGTGACTTCCGCCAGATACAATTTCAGCTCTTTTATTTTTTTTGTTTCAGGGATTCCTTGCTTCTCTACTTCAGTTGATTCGCTCACAGTCCTCAATCTTGCAAATAACTCCATTGTTGGAGGGATTGCCACCTGCATTTCATCTCTAGGAGATTTACAGGTGCTCAATCTCTCCTTCAATAGCTTGAAATATGACATTTCACTTTGGGTTTTACCCTTAAGGGCATTATAGGAAGTTCACCCTGTGGTAAGGGTAATTTTGTCATTATAAAAAAACTAGCAGCAACTTAACTGCACAGACCTAACGGAGTGGACTAAGTTGAAATAAAAACATAAAGTAAGGGTAGTTTGTGATATTTTTTCAAAGTTTGGCATGTCCATGATATATTGGATACTTACAGGGGGTGTCCATGAAAATTTCCCTTCTTTTTTTGTTCTTTCTTTTTTCTTTTTTGCCAATGTAGGTCTAGTGTCCACCACTATGGAGACCCTGAGCCCTGAGGTGGGATTGGGGAAGTGTGGGGGGTGTCTCGACCGCGTTGGGCTCCTATCGTTTGAGGCATCTGCCCAATGAGGCATTCGACGATTGGGCTGCCTGGCACACACCTAACATGGGCTTAGGGATGTGTGCCACCCAGCCCAGCCGTCATATGCTCATTAGGTTGGCACGCTCATTGAAGAGGAGTCGGATCCATCTCGAGCACCCAATTGTGCAGGAAGGAACTCGAGTATAGGCATGAGGCCAAGCTTCGAAAACCAATTATTACCGCATCTAAAGTAAATTTAATACATATACATAGTTGTGGTAATATATTACCGACACAAAATACTACTAATCAAAAGTGATCAAATATTAATTATAACTCCTAATCTTGTAACTCACGAGAAATAAGGAAGTCTAGCTACATGAAATTAAATGCATTTATTCTCGTATTGAATTGCATTATTTGAGGAGATGTTATTGGGTGTCACAAGTAAACACTGATAGACAGTGAGGTGAGTAGACGCCTGGTAAGAGGAATTTTTTGTCATTGTAAATGGATTGTTACTCAAAGAAATCAAGTGTGATGGTTGAAACGAAATGCCCTCCACCTCCAATACGAAACCACCACGTGTTTCATCGAAAAAATGATAATCTCTCCAACCATGGCAGTCTCCATTGGTCTTCATTGCTTCTGTGTCCGTTGATGTCACTATGATGAAAGTAATTCTCCTTGCACTAGCTGTCCCACAATTGAATCGTGAACACTTGTAAAATCATCTTTTTCGACAATGGCTATCACAATCGAATTATTCAACACTAGCGTGGACGCCAAAGAAGGATCACCATGGTTTTTGCAATACTTAGATTCACCAATACAATCGGTGGGAACTTTCTCTATCAACCTTATGTTGAGCACTTAAGTTTGTCCACGTAACTCAGACCTTCCTTGTCTAGCAGCATTTCTAGCGCCTCGCCTTGGATAGCGGAAGCAGGACAATGTAGAATAGAAAGTGCTCTCTGCTGATATCTCGATTCATGTTTTTTTGGGTAGAAATATCATGATTTATTTACGAATATGATTTATAGACTTCACACAAACTAACGCGGTACACACACTGCCGGTGTATATATTTTTTGCATGGAACTTTTCTTCGTGGAAAGGGTTGTCTGAGCAAGCAGTATAAAAAGGATTTCATACAAAGCAAGGAGGCATAGTGGTCATTTCATGTAAGGAGCAAAGAGAAATAGAGAGAAAAAAGTGAGTGTGTACCCTACCCGCTGGTCTCAGAGAACCTTTCCCCTTCTTCGTTTAACTGTCGCTACCTTAAAACTTCTCCACTTCCCACCCAATCTCCAAGCCAACCAAACGGAGCCTCAATTTTCCCTACTGTTATTGTGTCTCTGACGCTCTCTCACCCGCCTCTCCGGTCTTGTCTTCGCCCTACTCTGGAGCTTGCAGACTGCTTTTCACGAAATCCTTCTTCATTTCGTTGCAAAACCCTAGTGTCTGCAAGGTTTACCGATAGCCCTAGTTCTTTGAAGAGGGAATAATGCCTCCTCGAGCATCGAATAAAAAGGGTTCTCCAGCTGCAAAGAGGGGACCAAGGGGGAAGAAGGCTACAGCAACATCACCACTGGGGATTGTATCCGACGAAAACAAAGCTTCCGAATCGGAGGTTCAGTTGGGCGTTGTCAAGGAGACGAAGATTGTAGAAGTAGAAGAGAAGGAAGTTTCTCAAGAAGAAAGGTTATTGAAGGCGGAGATTCAAGAAGGAGATGAGGTTTTGAGGACTGAGGACAAGGTTGTTATGGCAGGAGAGACGTCTTTGACTGCGGTGGTGGTCGAGGAGAATATTTCAGAAGTGGTGTCTGGGGATTCTCTTATTTTGAATGCTTCTAATGTCACGGAAGACAAGGAGGACGCAGGGGAGAGGAATGACGAAGACAAGGAGAATGGTGCTGCTCAGATAGATCTAGACAAAGATAATAAAAAACCAAGCGATGAAGGTACCGACAAAAGAAGCAATATCTTTTTATTTCTTGTTACAGACCTACATTTGATCTCCATATTATGGTTTTTATGACTGCTGGTTTGTTATAGTTTCACTTCTGAAATTGACCTGATGTATTGTTCTTTGTAGCACTAAACCAACCCCCCCACACCCCCTCCCCCTCCAAAAAAAAAAGTTTATTTTATTGTACCACATTTATTGCTAGGGGCTCGTCCTCTTCCACTTTGATAAAATTTTAGTTTACACGGCAAGCGGGAGAGAACAAAATTATTCTATGTATAGGAAAGGTGTGCCCGTTGGATAGAATTGGAGTAACTGAATTTAGCTTGAACATTTAAACTCCCAATTATGAATTTGCCTTCTTGATTATAATTTTTTACGATTAATATCCCAACTACGAATTCAACTGATTGTTTTTTTTTCCCTCAAGTTGGTCCGTCACATTTTCTTTGTATCACACTTACTGGTAGGGCTCCACCTTTTTAGTGGCACATTTCATAGGGTAAGTTCTTGTACATGGTGTTGTATGTGTGGATACACTGAGGGGCTTGCTCAGGAAAAGATTTAAAAGAATAGAAATAAGGTAGGCAGATGTTGGGGGGGGGGGGGGGGATTATGCATATTTGACTGTGGAGAGAACCACTCCCCTTTTATGTTGCAAGCAAGAAACAAAAAAGGTCATTTTTCTGTATAAAGGGTGTATATAGAATATATTTGAAATAATTGAATTCAGCTCAAGCATACTTATTACATGACAGACCCGATGTGGTGAAATATTTGAAATAATTAAATTTAGCTCAAGCATACTTATTACAAGTGAAATACTCTTGTAACTGGCTTGTCTGTTACACTTAGAACATGTGATAATGCTTGGAGTAGATGGGTGGGTGATACACATACTGAAAGAACTAAACACTTCTATATTGCAAACATTGGCAATACACTGAATATGAGACTGTTCCAACTGAGATTTTAGGATTAAGTTCCAAACTCTCAGCCATAGTAATGTAGTCCTAGGTAGGAGTAATCCCACTAGGAACCAGGGTAATAGGATCTCTTAACAAGGCTGGCCGATTGGGACAGCTTAGGCTAATTAGGGCAGAATTAGGGTTATGGTTAGGGTTTCGACTTAGGGTTTTATTTGGTAATGATGTGCAGAATTTTATGAGTCTAATGGTATAAGTTGGATCAAATTTGGTTGAGGTTGGAATTCTAGGGTTTTGGGTAGGATGCCTTATGAAAATGGACTGTTTGTGAGATCTAGGGTTCAGGGGCAGATTTTAGGAAAGAGGTTTATAGGGTATTAATGGGCAGGTCTAGGGGGTTATTTTGGTATAAAGAAGTTAGGGTTTGGATGAGTTACAAAATTCTGCAATTTAGGGCAGAATTGGATTTAGGGTTTTAGGGTTCTAATGGATCTATGGATTAATGGAAGGGGTGATAATAGGAGTGGATGGAGCTTAGGTTAGAGGATTAGAAGAAGAAGGTTAAATGCTGAATTAATAAACTACTTACTTGAAAGATTAAATCTTCAATGGTAGCAGCTTTGAAGAACTAGAAGAAGGACCTCCCGATCTACAAGATGCAAGGAGTCGATCGGAGTCCACCAATCCCTTCACCTTGATATTACCCACAAGGTAGCCTAGATATTACTCACAAGGTTCACTCAACAGAGCAGAGCAGCAGCTATGGCAGCAAACAAAAGCTTTTCATTAATCAAATTCGTGTCCAATGCTGGCCTCCCTTACAAACTTATATAGAAGACTCAAAAATAGACGTAGACACTAAAAAGGAATGGCCTAACCTTATCCCTAACCTATTAGGCAACTTAAACTGACTAGGAAACTCAAATAGACTCAAAATAGAGTCCTAATGACTTAAAAACAACTTAAAACTACTTAAAATAAAAGAAGATTCCCTACTAGCCAATAGGATATAAGAACCTCTTAGCCAATAGGATCACTTCACTTAAATTAGACCAATTGAACCAATTGGATGCAACCAATTTAAATCGGTTCAATTAAAAACACAAAATAAAAACTAAGTATTGGGCTAATCCCGTATGCAACCTATATACCCCTATTTCAGGCCCACTAAAGTGGCCTAATACATAGAAAACCCTTGGGAACAAAGGCCCAACATATATATATCGCAGCCCTACACTTATTCCCAATGAAACAAGCCCTATTTGATGATGAATCTGCATCACATAGTTGTCAAGACGTTGCCTAGGCACCGCATAGGCATCCACCTGGATCTGTTGGGGTCAAGGAGACTATCACCTTAGTTGTATTGAACCAAGTTTGGCCCTTATTAATGCCAAATATCATTTAAGTAAATGTTTTTATATTTGTTATTCCATTTACTTAAGGTATTATTTATAAATAAACAATTATCCCCCTATTTGAATCTATTAAAATAGTTAAAAAATAAAATTCCAAAAGGTTAAAAAGTTAATCCCCAATTCAAAGACAAAAACTCGATTTTTTGCAGTAGGTGAAATTTTCAAATTTCTAATGTTGGGGTTTTTTCAAATCTAAAAAAGTTCATAAATCTTAATATGGTAAAACATTGCTAAAAATCAAAAGAGTGGTAAAATATTCATTTGTTTTGATATCTAAAAAAAATATTTTCATGCAGAGCGATTTTGATAGTATTTGCGTACACCAAATAAGGTTTGACTAAAACATAACTCCTTCAATATAAATAAGATTTAATCAATCTTGGATTTGTTGGAAAGCTGGTTTTGTGCTCTACCTAATGAAAAAAGTCTAATGTAAAAATAAAATCGTTTGACCAGTCAAACTTTTTAGAGAACAAGAACATTTCTCTAAATCGGGAGCAGTATAATTACTTATAGATAAGATTATATATTCTAGGAATAGTATAAACCATATTCCGAAATTTCGCAAGATCTCGTTGAGATTCTCGGTTTTTTGTAATACCGAGTCGAGATGGCATCCGAAACTGAAAAGTGCAATATCTCGGTGAGATCTCGGCGAGATCTCGGATCTCGGTTTCGACCCATTATTTTAACCCACCTACCACTTAAATACCTTACCTAATTGGACAAAATTCGACATATCTTGGATCTCGGGTTGACCCAAAGTTCAGGCTTCAAGTTGGAAAAAAAAAAAATGCACCAACTCGGCGAGATCTCGACTCGTCTCGGTTTTTCCAAGAGTCGAGTTGGTCCCGAGACCCGAGTTTTAGTACCTTGGTATAAACCAAATGTGAGAGTGAGACTAGCTATACTAGAACAATGACCAATTCCAAGAACATTATGAACCAAATGTATGTTTTAATTGTTTCAAACTTCCAATAGCTTGCTTCTTCAATTCTGCTGCCTTCTAGTTTTATGTTGATTTTTGATGACTTGATGTGACTTAACGTTGATTTTTGATGACTTGATGTGGCTTAACGTTGATTTTTGATGACTTGGTATGGCTTAATGTTGATTTTTGATGATATAAGGTAGATATTGTAGCATACTAAATAATGTTAGAAAAGAAGGGAAATGAAAAATAACTCTTGGGCGCCTAAGAGCTTAGGCACCCCTCCTCCGCCTTGGGTCGCCTTGCTGCCTTGACTACTATGTTCTCAACCTTCATGAATCCAACCAACCAACACAAGAATCAACAATCTAAAAATCAAATAAATATTCCTGAAATGGAGCCTGGCTGAGGTTAAGGAGTCAGATTTGATTTCGGGTAATTACCTCTCAACATAATTGGTTTTAGGGGACAAGGACCTGGGTTAGAGTCACATAAGGTAGAGGGACTAACACCCAAATTGATGCAGATAAGTAACCTAAAGGGCTTTTTTTATTGAAAATAAGCTTTGGGTTTGGTTATGTAGGTGTTGGACATTTGATCTCATATGTTTACTTTGTAATTGGCCAATTTAATGAGCCTAAAATATGGGTAGAAAGTAGGAAAACGGGATTTGCTTCATTAGTTTAGTTAGAGTCTATCATGAGTCAGTTTTTGTTACCTTATTAGTTACATTGGTGAGAGACCAAAATACAGTGAGAGGCTGTGGGTGAGAGACTTGGGAGAGAGTGGGATACTCGATACAATCCTGTCCTTTTTTGTTTATATTTCAATCGATTCTCATTAAAGAGTATCTGCTACAAGTTCATCAATTGTTGCCAGCTTTGAAGACCAAACCAGCAATAAACTTTGTTCAAGAAGAATAAAAGGAGGAAGTAAGTTGATCTGAAATGAGAAGAGATCAAGAGCAGAGAGAGAGAAAGAAGAACCAGCAGTTCAACCACCTCTGACTCTCACAAGATACAGCATAAACTAAAAAAATTCATTCAATTCTCAAGACTGAAATTCTCGATGGACCTGTTTACATATATAACAGAAAAAGAAAGAAAAATTCTAAAATAATGGTAGAGTTATAAGCAAAATCCAATCCAGCCTATTGACTGCTAATAGGAATAAAACAAAATAAATACCATTTGAAAAAAATATCTCCTTAAACCCCTAAATATCCCTAATAGACTAGAACCCATGCTTGGACCCGGTTCTTCATGGCCCGGGTTTCTAGACTGGGTTATGTTGGTCCAGCCATGGATGTGCACCTGCATTATCTAAACATAGCCATCTGAATTAATTTCATATATATATATATATATATATATATATATATATATATATATATTAATGTTGATTCTTGTTGCCTAACATTCAGCATAAAAAAGAATTGTATCCTTTAGTTTTGATGAGATGAGGCATAGTGTGTCCAAGCCTCCAAGGATAGGGAAAATATGGTTTTGGATATGTTCGGCTAAGACCGTATGAGTGGTTTTTTGTAAAGATTAATCAGTGAAAAATGTGTTGAAAATTTTGGCAAATAAAACTTTCCTAGTTCTCTCACGTGAGGATTCCAATCATTGATACCCCTGATGTGAGGGAATATGCGAAATATTCTGTATATTAAAAAATATGCGATAAAGTACATACTACATTTTTTCTTGGAAAAAATGCTGTGTACACATGAATTATTTGTGAATTATGTGAAAATTTACTTTAAGATGAGATGAGATGTGTTCCACTTAATCCACTCCACCCTAATTTTATGCAGAACATGTTCTGCGGTCCCTTGCCCTTTTTTGCTGGCATTTCACTACATGTATTCTGTGTAGCTCTGTTTTGATTTGAAAGCATTACACCGGAATTCTAACTTGGCATTTACTTCTTCTTTAATCTCACTAGATTCATATTCATATACGTGTACTATTCATGTTTAGTTTGCTCATCCTTTAACCAAATTTATGCTCAAAACTTACCTCTAGTATCAACCAACTGTGATTGTGAAATCACCTGTTTCTTTCCCCCAGTAGTTCTAACTCCAGTTAAAACTCCATTGCATATCCTTAATTACACTACTCTATTCAGCCCAAGCGTTTTTCTTTTTCAAGACCCAAAACGGAAGGTCACTTTAGCCTTCTCTAAGTTGATAAAAATTCTGAAATCTTCATCTTCTTGGCATGAATCCAAGCTTGATTTTGATACAATAGTATTTGTTTTTTAATTTGCTCTCAATCATTTAATGCAACTTCCATATCTGCCTTTTGAAATGAGGGTTTAGAGGGAGAGGGTGACGATAAAATATTGACCAGATAAGGGAGTTCTGTAGTTTGTAGAAAACTGGAATTAATAAGAGTGGAGAGTAGAAGAATAAAAAATCAAAGTTGTTGTAGAAACAGAAAAACATTGGAAATGGCAAGGAGAACAGTTTTGAACACTACTTCATGAACTACACAACCAGTTGAGAATGTAGACTAGGAACAGGAATATTTATAGAAGAAAAAGACAATTAGTTAAAGAAGAATTATAAACTACATTAGCAGTAAGAAAATGAATTACTAGGGTAACATTGCTGGAGTTCCCCTACCAAAGATTGAACTTTCTTCCAATCCAAAACTGAGAAATCAACAATTACTTCGCTTTTTATCAGGTGCTGGTGTTCCAGCTCATTTGATAGCCCGTGTTCATATATTGACTAATGAGTACGATACTACGATGATTACTTAAATTGCTTTGGTGAGAAACAGAAAGGAACCAACCTGACACTTTTAACCAAATTGAAAATTTATGAGAATACAACTGCTGTTCCAGTAAAAAGAAATTCAGGGCTAAGCTTCTCGCATTCCATTTCTGGCGGAGAAGCAGAAACCCAGAAGCATTTTTGGGTGGTGGTGACTGGTGAGGGGGGGGGATTTACTTTTAGGGCTTCTCAGCTTTTGGAGGAAAAGATTCTGAATGCCATCCTCTCAAAGGATCTGTGTTTTGGACTTTTGAGCTTCTCATCTTTTTGAGCTTCTCAAGATGAGAAGCTGGCTTTTCAGAATCTGAGAAGCGGAAGCCCAAGGAGCTTAGGTAAACATGCACTTTGTGAACAAAGTGATATGTTTTTTGTTGTTTTGCTCTATGTCTCCTCATCCTCTAGAAATCATTTCCGTTGGTTCCATGATACAAAGGTATGTTGATGTGAATATGACTTGATTGTTTCAGGTGCCAAACACGATGTAGCTAAAGAAGAGACTGCAGCTGCCGAAGTTGAAGACACCAAAGGAAGTAGCGAAGTTGAAGTTTCCAAAGGAGGTAGGGAAGTTGATGATAGCAAAGTAGGTGGAGAGGTTGAAGATACCGAAAGAGGTGGGGATGGAGCTAATAATGCTGATGCCAATGAAACTGCTAGTAAGGATGAAGAGGCTGATAAGAGTGGAAGTGATGAGGAAGATAATGAAGAGGAAGAAGACCCTTCTGTATATATGGAAGCTCCTCTCACAGACAGGAAAAAAGAAAAGGAGTTTGAAATATTTGTTGGAGGACTGGACAAGGAGGCAGTTGAAGAAGATTTAATTAAAATCTTCGGGGAGTTTGGGGAAATTCAGTCGGCAAGGATAGTAAAGCATCAAACTACACAGAAAAGCAAAGGTTTTGCATTTATTCGGTATGTTACTGCTGAGCAAGCCAAAAAGGTCCTTGTCGAATTGAAGGATGGGATTGAGGTTGTATCTTTTGATCTTTGAGCTCTCTCTCTGTCTCTCCCTCCTACATGCACACTTGCTTTTGTGTGTCCATCCAACTCTGATCATCTGTCGTTATTGTTATTGTCAGGTGAGAGGCAAGCGAGTTGGTATATCTCCGAGTCAGGACAATGATACGCTTTATATGGGCAATATTTGCAAGACATGGACAAAAGAGCAAGTACGATTCAATCTGTTGTGGTTTTTTGTGCTTTGTACTTGTGCCACCTTTTGGAATGCATGCAGGTGGTATAGATAACTGCATATGAGCAGTCCCTACCGTAGATCACAACATGTTACTTTTGTTTCCAACTTTCCATATTGTCACTGCAGGTGATGCTCCTGTTACCATCTTGTGTTCATGATCTAAATAATCTAATGCTGTTTTGCTTTTGCCTGGGTACAAGGTACTTGAGACCCTGAAAAGCTTAGGAATTGAACAAATTGAGGAGATCTATCTACCAAATGATCCCAAGAATGAAGGCAAGAGCAGAGGTTTTGCTCTTCTGGAGCTTAGTACCCACTCTGATGCAATGGCAGCTTTTCAGCGGCTAAGGAAGCCAGATGCTGTCTTTGGCTGCGATAGAAGTGCTAAAGTTGCTTTTGCACAGTCTTCAATTCGTCCCAGTGAGGAAGCTCTTTCACAGGTTTGGAATATAGTTCTCTGGGCTCTATGTCAGTTCATGAGTTTACATTCTTACATACTTCTCTAATTTATGTAGGGACATTATTTTGTTTCTCTAATTTATGTAGGGATATTATTTTGTTACAAGTATACACCTTAAAGAGAACCAAATATTAATTTCATTATAAGCAACTGGTTGAGATTTCAAATGGGGTTGATAAGCCTGCACCCTAGGGCAGGAAGCGATACTAATACAATTGGACCTGCATGTCGTGTGAAAGTTGAGGATTATAGAGAGAAGTCAATGGAGGAGCATGATCTCAACACTTTGAAATGGTTTGATCTTTCAATTTGGGTCTTAGATCTGAATGGTCCTAGTAGTGTAGTTCCTGTAAGATAGTATTTAACTTAATAGAAGTCTTGTGGGGCCCATTGGTAGCTTGCAAATCCAGATTTCCAAGTTTTTAAGAACTTTATCTGTAAGCTAATCGTGGGATAGTGTAAGGATTTCAAATTTATTTTATTTTATTGCAGTTAAGTGGTTTACAGCTATGTCCAGTCATTTTATTCCAGTTTCCTTAATTGATTAGGACGTTTATCAGTTTAGGAAACCTCCCATACAGTTTGCGGTTGAGATATTGGGTCAATCTTAGTCTTTTTATTGTATGTATGCCTATGGCTAAAGGCAGCTGATTTGAGGATTAGATTGAAATAGTTGTTTGAAAGAGATAGCCTCTCCTCTTCCCCCCCCATCACGATCTTCTCTCTCCTCTTTCAGCCCCCACTGGCTGTCTTCTTCTTCCCTAACTTTTCTCTCCCTTCTTCTTTCTTTATTCCCCTATCTTCTTCAGTTCTTCCCATTGCTAACTACTAAAACAAAGGACCAAAATGCAAATAGCCTTGTGTTATCCATCGATGTCCACCTTCCTCTGATTTTTAAATCTGAAAACCACCACCAGCAGAGCATCTTCCATCGATTTGATCTGCATCTGAAGTCTTAAGCCTTGTCAGTGGAACTTTTTGCTGCGATGGTCTGTGGTGGAGAAGTAGGATTTTTGGGAGGAGAAGTTTGTGGTTTCTTGGGATATCTACTAAAACCCTGGTTTGGATCGCTTATGCCCACCCAATCAACAAGATTCCGAGCTTTAAAGAGGAATGACATATTTGTAAATAAACAGAATATTTGAGGGTTACTTAGGTAGATAAAGAGGGAAGAGATAGGATAGGAATTACCAAATTACTGATTAAAGGCTGGGACAGTGATGCAGGTGCACTACCTTGGACCGACCCAAACTCGTTTGGGAACCCAGACCGAGAACTGGGTCCAAATATGGGTTTTATTTTGGTAGATATTTAGGATTTTATTATTAGGACAATTATGCAAGTAGATCTTTAATTTGGGTAGGATACATAGGAATAGTTTTAGCAAGTTTAAATTGTCAAGAGTCCTAGTATAGTTTCCTTATTGAAGTCTGTTTCTTTTATTATTTATATGCTTGTAACCAACGTATTGGACAGATTGAATAGAATGGAATAGTTGAGTTGTGGTTTGAGTAGCCTGCAGGCTGTGTGCAGGTTTTCTCCCCCTCCCCCTCTTCTTCTTGTGCGAGTTCTTCTCAGATTTTCTTCTGTCCTCCACTGGCCCTCCACCAATTCGGTATCAGAGCCGAATGATCCATCTCCTTCCCTTTTAATCTCTTTCATCCCATTCTTTTTCTTCTTCCCTATTCCTTCTTACCCGTTTCAGTTCTGTCATACGACCAGCAAAAGTTTTAAAAAAAATGATTCTGTTGAAACAGAAGTCGAATCAAACCCTAACCACCCCTTCCTGCAGCAACCCCCTCTGAAACCTTACCCCAGCTCATCCTTTCGATTCCCAGTTTCCCTCCCCACAGCAGTTCCATTAAAAAAAAAAGATTCTACACTGTTGACAACAGAGGATTCGAACGAAAACCCTGCCCCAATCCTCCCTTTGGTTTCAGCAGAAAATCGAAGCCCCTCCCTGATTCCACCACAGTCCCTTTCTAGTTGCACCGGTCTTCTTCGATCGAATCCCCTTGGGTTCTGCCAGCAACCAAAAAAAAAAAATAGAGAATAGAGAAGGAGAGCCAGAAGAGAAGCTTACCTGGTCGCTCCTGGATTCCCACCTCCTGAATTTCCACCGCCAATCTCGCTTAAGGTAGATTGACTCCTACTCGAACTCCATTCGTTAATTTTTTGTTCGCTGGTTGAAGACTTAGTTCATCACGTCTTCTGCCTTTAATGCGATAAGTTCGTTTCTAAACCCCCACTTTCCCTGTATTGCCTCCTTTTAAATCCTTTTTTTTAATCTTTTTTTTTATTTTTATGTCATACTCTTATTTTCCAGAATTACCCTTTCCATTCATTTTTATTCAACGTTGTCCTTTTAATTTCATTTCAAGTTTACATCTCTCCAGCCCCCATCCAAACATTACACCACACTTCTTTTCTTCTCTTTAGTTTGCAGTCCAATAAATTACAGTTGTGCCATTGTTATCATAAACCCACCACATCATGGAGGTTGATCGATACGATTTGCTCCTTTCGACTAGAGATGGGTTCTCTAAATTGCAACTAGAATTTTTTAGTTTGAAGACTGATTTTCGGTAGCTTGCCAATAATAATAACCGCGTCTATGATACGTTGTCAAGTATGATAGAATCTTTCGAAAGCGGATTAGAGGTGGCCAACAAACATGACGATCAAGCTAAATTAAGTGGTCCGATCAAGGTTGCAGTTGAAGAATCGATCGGCAGTCTGATTTCAGTTGTGAAATCCCACGTTCAGATTCCCATCGAAGAGATGTTGTTTGCTAACGACCATCAGAAGATTGTGACAGTTGATCATGAGATGCACTGGATTATCGCCACATCAACTTCGATGTTTGTAGATGTTGATCGAGTGGTGCTGATTCTCTCATTTTACAAAACTCATGGGCGAGTTTTTCTCAACACCGGGGGAATTGATGCAGATGCACTATCTTGGACCGACCCAAACCCGTTTGGGAACCTAGACCGAGAACCGGGTCCAAATATGGGTTTTATTCTGGTAGATATTTAGGATTTTATTATCGGGATAATTATGTAAGGAGATCTTTAATTTGGGTAGGATACGTAGGAATAGTTTTAGCAAGTTTTAAATTGGTAAGAGTCCTAGTATAGTTGTTTCCTTTATTGAAGTCTGTTTCTTTTATTATTTATATGCTTGTAGACAACGTATTGGACAGATTGAATAGAATGGAGTAGTTGAGTTGTGGTTTGAGTAGCCTGCAGGCTGTGCGGGTTTTCTTCCCCCCCCCCCCCCCCCTCTTCTTCTTTTTGTGCGATTTCTTCCCTCCCTGCAACGATTTCTTCTCAGATTTTCCT
The DNA here is from genome assembly GCF_018873765.1 of Telopea speciosissima. NCBI lineage: Eukaryota > Viridiplantae > Streptophyta > Magnoliopsida > Proteales > Proteaceae > Telopea > Telopea speciosissima. Next base: position 63,636,904 of record NC_057921.1, on the reverse strand, counting down.
CTCTTCTCCACCAGCCCTCGACCAAACAGACTAGGTATTAACATAGATTATGGACAGAGCAGAATTAAAAATAAGAAGGAAGGGTATTTTGGGAAAGAAGGGATAAGAGGGGGGGTTAATTTATGTTGATGAGGTTGTCTTCAACCTCTTGACCAAAGCAAGGCAGAAAACCGGGAGCTCGTTTAGATGAGAGAACTCCCTCTAGAAGACACCAATTGATCTGAGAATTGAGGGTTAAGAAGGTAATCCAACGATCTCCAAAACCCAAACAAGTATCAATCGAATGAGGAACCTGGAAGATCAAAACAGCCACCTGAAATTGAATATGGCAATGAGAGAGAGAACAGGGTGGAGTTTCAGTTTGAAACTCTCAATTCCAGCCAGGTCTCAGCCTATGGTTTTGTAGATAGAGTCGCTCAGAGATAAGGATTGATTTCCCAAAGCTGTAGAATGTAGAAGGACAGGAAAAGGGATGATGGAGATGACCTCAAACTTGAGGGACTGTAATACTGCTGGGCGCTGGGAAGAAAGTGTGATTGGAGAAGAAGAGATAACCTGCTGGTCTGCAACTCCAATGCCTGTGATGGTAATAGAAGGTATTAAAAAGGAAGAAGCTAGGGTTTAATGGGTGAGAGAAGATAGAGAGTAGGACTAAGAGGGAGAGAGAAGGGAGAAGTCGCTCACTAACACAGTACCACTCTTCAAAACTGTAATTTCATTCAATATTCCAGTCATTCTACTCAATCGGTGGGATTACATGCATATAAATTAGTAAAAGACTCCACTAGAAAATAGAAATTAATTCTAACTTGGATACTAAAACAAACTAAGAAACTAACAACTCAAAGCAAAACCCCTATGTACCTATCTCTCAATGAAGTAAAATAAAATTACATTATTAACCCTAAATGTCTAAATAAATCATCACCGGCCCTTATTAGACCAAAAACTCAGGTTGCACCGGTTCTGTTTGGGTTTCTAGGGTATGTCGTGGCTTTGCCTCAGGTTGGTTTGTTGTCTTTGTGAGATTTTGGCTGGGCTTCTCTTTTAAAGCTGGGTTTGTGGGTGCCTGGATGGTGGGTCAGTGGACCTTGCCTCATTGCTTTATTTTCTCTCTTTGTTCCCCCCCCCCCCCTTTCTCTCTTTTCCTCCATGTTTTCTGTAGGTGCTTCCCCTTGATTTTATGTTGCTTAATTGTTTTTTTAGTTCAATAAAGGTTTCATAATTGTTAAAAGAAAGAAGTTTTCTTCCCAGTTCCCTTGGCTACATTTTCATATGAACCAGAATGTGTTCTAGGCAGCCTTTTGAAATTAAAGGTAAATGATCTGAAATGCTGATCTCAGACCCATCTATTCAACCACTAAATTGTTGACTGCTTAGTATTTTTTCGTAGAAGGTAGCTGAAGGGTCTATAAGAGAAGTCATTATTTCTTGTGGTTAGGAATGTTGGATGGGTTAAAAAAAATTATGCAGTATAGGCAAAATGCCATTCTTTTGGTTTGACATTTGGCAATTAATTCATGGGATGCTTTTATCAACCATGGAATACATGCGAGGAGTCTTCTGTGGTAAATACAAAATGCTCAATATTTCTTTGCATATGCTGAACAAGGTGCTTCAAATGCTTTGTTTTGCAGCATAATTTCTTTTAGACAATTCCAAGCAACAACGGTTGTCTTTTGTCCTGTTGCAGGTTAAAACTGTATTCATCGAGGGTCTGACTGATTCTTGGGATGAAGAGAAGGTGAAGGAACTCTGCAAACAGTATGGTGAAATAGAAAAAGTTCAATTATCTCGGAATCTTGGTAAAAAATGGAAAGACTTTGGTTTTGTAACATTCACTTCTCGAGAAAGTGCAGTAGCTTGCGTGGAGGGTATCAATAATGCTCAGGTTGTTGAGGGTGATGTCAAGGTACTATGGCTTGGACCTAAAGTATATGTTGAATGTTAAGTAGCATAATCTTAACAGTGACTTTCTGTCTTAGGTCAAAGCAAACCTAGCAAAGCCTCAAAATAAGGGCCGGCTTGCGAAGCAGGGGGCTCGAGGTGGTTTCAAGGTTGAAGAGGGTGAAAAGACTGAAGAAACTGGCCCGTCAAAAATGAAAGGTAATGCCAAGTCCAAAGGGGGTGGAGGGAAGGGGAAGAAGACTCTTCCCAAGCTTAAAAACGCGAAGGGAGGTAAACCATCTAAAACTCAGGGCAGTCTAGATCGAAGTCAGGGTAGTGGGGTACCATCCAGGTCAGAAAGAACAAATCAGCAGAGGAACAGACAACCTCCTAAAGGTGAGAAACGTGGTAGGAGAGACATGGACACTGGTTACAATGACCGGTCATCGAAGAAAGCACGTGGTATTTGCTCAAATTTATACCATAATGTTTCGTGTTTATATAGTTTTGTGACCCTCATATTCTGCTTCAGAAGATATTCTGTTACATAAGGTACTCAATAGTGATGTTTTACCTTCAAATCTGTAGGCAATATGCATGGTAGGCCACCAAACAATAGTTTTGGGAGTCGAAGGAACAAACCTCAATCTGGGAAGCCAAGGCCAAACTACGGTGCAGCTTCTACCACTTATGGGAATACTTATGCGCAGGGGTATGCTGCATCTTCATCTAGGTACCAAGGCCAACTGTATGGTGCTGCTTCTGGATCTAAGCGTCCGTACTCAGATATGGTAAATCCAGTTTCTGTTTGCTCTTGGGTATCTAGTTCCGAGTTGATTGTTTATTTGATTGCATAATGATAAATTTCAGGAACCTCATGCTGGATACCTTGAACCTGCTGCTAACAAACAAAGCCGGGATGCATATGGTTATGGCATGAGAAGGTTTACCCCGTGCAGGCTTCACAACTCAATTTTATGTTTCAAATTTTATCCTTTTAATGGTACTTAATGGTTTGCTTTGTGAACAGACCTGCTGGATATGATGTTCAAGGGAGCAGTGGTACTGCTTTTGGGGGAGGTAATGCTGCTTTTGGTGGAGGTAATTTTTGCAACTGATATTTCAGGTCTTTTCTGATACTAGTTGTCATTTTCATGGACTCATTCCACTGTGACTGATAGAGTCCCTAGAGAGTTAATCTAGCAAGTACTAGAGAAGTGTTTCAAGTAAATATGTGAACATAATTAAAGATATGCATGATGATGTGGTGAGTAGAGTTAGAATTGTGGGAGGTAAGGTAGTAAATTCCCAATTACACTTCAAGCTCTTATTTGTTTGCGCTTATCATGGATGATAACTACAAACATTCAAAATGAGTTTCCTTGGTGTATGCTTTTTGTTGATGATATTGGTTTTGGTGGACGAGACAATAGCGTGGATTAATGCTGAGTTGTAGTTATGGAGATCAACTTTAGGAATAAAAAAGGTTTCAAGATAAGTAGAACGAAGACGAAATATACGGTGTGTAACTTTAGTTTCACTAGGATGGATAATGAGGTGGTGAAAATTGATGAGAGGGAGATTCCACAAAGTGATTGTTTTAGGTACTTGAGTTCACTCGTAAATAAAGAAGGTGATATAGAAGATGATGATGTTTCACAGAAAACTAAAATAGGATGGATGAGGTGGAGAGGTGCATCTGGAGTGTTGTATGGTCGATGTATTCATTTAAAACTTAAAAGGAAAATTTTATAGGATAGTCATACGACCGACCATGATGTATGGTATGGAATCTTGGGTAGTTAAGAAGCACCGTATAGATAAACTCATTGTAGTGGAGATGAGGATGTTGAGATGGATGAGTGGCAAAACAAGTACGGATAAAGTAAGGAATGATCCTATTAGAGCTGATTTGGGAGTAGTTCTGATATATGATAAGTTACGGCCTATGAGAACGACGTTTGAGGTGGCATGGCCATGTTCAATGGAGGCCTTTGGATGCTGTAGTATGGAAGAGTGATTTGATTCAGATTGAAGGAACTAAGAGGCAGACCTAAAATGACCCTAGGAGAAGTGGTGAGGACAGACATGCATAACTTGGGCCTTTAAGAAGATTGACCTCGAATAGAGCTGATTGGAGGGCAAGGATCCATGTAGCCGACCCGATGTAGTTGGGATAAGGCTGAGTAGTAGTTGTTGTTGTTGTTGTTGTTGTTGTATTGCACTCTTGATATTTCATAAGCACATAAATCCTTATGAATCTGGAGATGAGTCATTCCGACAATACTATCACTCTTAACTGTGAAAAGCAATTAGATGATGCACAAAATTATTGCTTCTTTGCCTTGCTGCTCACAAATTTCCCAATGAACTTGGATGCATTACTAGCAGCTTCTAGCTTGGGTAAATTACTTTTGTTACTTATTGAATTGGAGGCAGTTTTCCTTCTATTTCAATGGGTGCCTGGGTGGAGAGGTTTCTTCTGATATTCCATTCTTGGATGATGACTTATTTCAGTTGCTGATTATTTCTCAGCATTTTTCCGTGAATGAACGAAGGCTATGTTTGTTTCTCCAACTGTGGCAGTCTCCAAAGGGAAGCATTGTAAAAAGGAGACGGGGAATAAGAGTTTCCTTGTGGAGAATTAACCATGGTTTCACTTTTTCTTTTGTTTCCATTGGATAACTTTTCATTTCTGAAAATTTAATGTAGCCTAAATTCATGATGTTAGTCCTAGGGTTAGTTTCCTGATGCTACACCAGTCTTGGTTGAAAATTTGGTCTTGTCTTGTGATAAGCTTTGCTCCTTTTGTGCAGTTGCTCCAGGATCTGTGGTCCAACCTTATGTTCACAATTATGCAAACTATGGTGGATACGAGGTCTCTCTTTCTCTCTCTTTCTCTCTCTCTTAACGCACATATATCATCATGTGTTATTCTCTCTCTAACACATACATGATGGTCAATATGATATTGAATCCCCATGTTGTCAGCAGCCAAGTTTTAGTCCTGAAAACATAATGTGGCTCAAGAGTGATTCCAGTGTCAAGTAAAAGTACTGAAGTGCCACAATTTAAAGCTACCAAATATTATTTTTTTGGGGGTAATTTCTGGCAACTTTCCAAACTTGTGAGCCACATGAGAATATGAGATGCGTGTTTTGGGTGAAACATTGAGGCTATGTTTGTAAGGCAAGGAAAGAAGAGAAAATAGAAGAAAACCATAGTAGGAAAGGGTACCAAATTCACTAGAATAAATTTACTGGATAAAATTGGTTGTAGACTTAAAGTTCTTGTGCGAGAATGAGTAATAGATGTTTACAACCACATGGTTAGTTTTGCTTGATGACTTGTGGGATCTGAAAAAAATTGGCTCATGATAAATGACATTTAACTTTTCTCCCATGGCTGCATGATTCTCAATGCATCGTACTAGTTCATGGATTATTTTGTGTGGCTTGTACTAAGTTCTTCTGCCCCCCCCCCCCCCAACAAATTTAACAAGCAGGGTGGTCGTACCAGTGGCAGTTATGTGTACCCTAGCAGTGCAGCATACCCACCTCGGCGGGCTTACTACTGAAAGAGCAAGATCTACCAATTATTTTGTTGTACTGTAATGCTGCAATGTCTTGAGGATTTGTTCAACATGTTGGGTATCATGCCTTGGAAGGAAAAGAGAGTTGAGGGCTCCTGCCAATTTTCCTGGATTTATTGTCTGAAATTTTTTTTCCGTGGGAAGATTTTAGTATAAGAAATTGGTAGGTGTACAGTTTTCTTGCAGTGGTGGAATTGGTAATTGTCATCTAACATGCATCAAGAAATTCCTGTAGTGGCTTAATCTTGATTCCAATTTATATTGCTGGAATTATCCAACAGCATTTTAGCTCCTCCCCCCACCCCCCAACCAAAACCACCAAAATGCGTATGCAGAGCAGAGGAGGTAAACGAAATTTCTAAACTCAATATCCAGTTTTGATGAAGATGCTTCTGTTGCCACTTTGAATGACTGATTTTTGTTCAACCTATATCACTCGGGGATCATACATGTGTTTCTTATTTTCCTTTTTATCTTATGGGGAAAAAGGAGACTGTACGGGAGCATGGCTCCTGACACAGGATGGGGTGAAATTACCATTCCACCCCCCCATAAAAGGTGGAATTCCCGACTTTTGGAGGGGGTGATGGGTTTGGTTGTGCTAGGGTTGGAGTGCTGTGTGTGTGAGCTGTAAGCCTGTGATCTAATTTTCCCCATAAAAAAAATTGAATTTTTATCAAAATTTTGAAATTGTACTGTTCTCAAGAAAACGATGGATGCGGGTAGCTTGAACAGTGAATAATCCAGTCTTTGGTTCTTTCTTCTCAAATCCATAGGAAAAAAAATATTCATTAATGAATTTTTTGGAGTGGGTCTTCTACATTGCCAGTGTGGGAAGGATTTTGTATGTCACACCAATGGTTGTCTAGAAAAAAGTGTTATTTGCATAGGTATCACTCCTGCCAGCATTTCCATGTCTCTATCTCTCTCCTCAAAACAATGGGGTAGAGGTGTCTTTTCATATGGGGAAGAGAGAGAGAGATTCATGGGAGTGCTGGCGTAAGCCACATAGGATGCACACCACACAAAATTGCGTTCTGGCAGTTGGGGAAGTTTTTTCCTTGTATGTGTGAATGGTATAAAGGATCAAGTTACTCATCATTTAGGGAGCGCCAACCCAAACAAAGAAGCTTTAAACATATCATCTGGATCCGCATAAACTCAGATCAAACCACAAGCCTGGGACTATACAACAAGAAGGCTCGAATGAATCGCTTTCGCGATGGTTCGATCGTGCACAAGTTACCTGCTTCGGCTAGTATCTTATTGACTTTTGACGGCCCAGGGAATCGGTCTAACTAAAGGCCGTTTCAGGGTCACAACGGATAGGATGATGACTATGATATTTATTAACTCTATAGGGAGGAATCGTATCATCCTTAACCCTTGCACATCACAGCAACCTGTGCCACTCTTTTATTGTTAGAGAATAGCTGGCTTGTCCTGAAAATTTGATTTGGTCCTGTTAAGCGAGAGTTTCAGTACCAACCGGCCCAACCGTCCACTCTCCAATGTGATTCACTTCGAGTCACCAAACATCGACCATCGGGATTCAGGAAAATAAGGTCAACGGTCAAGAAATTACCGGCTGAAATCTAGTACACGTCGACAGTCGACGTGTAAGCATTCAAACCATGAATTAACAGCCCTCAGTTCCCTCGCTTTTTTGTTTTCCCTCTTTCTCTCTCAATTGCTGCTCCGCTCTCTCCTTCTTCAGATTTTGTATGTGTTTGAGGAACCCATCAATACTGAATCATTCCGTAGCTTCTTCTCTTCGCCTTCTTCACTGCTCTTCCATGGCCCATAAGTTATCAGCAATCGACGGATCACAGGCTGGAAGGGTTCGAGTGCTCAAGGAGGGGGTTAAACTACCCGGAAGAAACGTGGGTCCTGTAATCTACTGGATGTTCAGGGACCAACGGATGAGAGATAACTGGGCATTGATTCATGCCATTGATCAAGCGAACAAGTCCAACGTTCCTGTCGCTGTGGCCTTCAACCTGTTTGATCAGTTCTTAGGCGCCAAAGCTCGACAACTTGGGTTCATGTTAAGAGGACTGCGCCAGCTTCAACGCAATCTCGACGAAACCTTCGGAATCCCATTCTTCTTGTTTCAGGTATCTTTATTGTCTCTTGTACATCGTTTTGCAAAATTTCATACTCATTTGTTTCTAAACTCTCTTGACTCTGGTTTGATTAGGGGGAAGCAGTTGAAACTATTCCTGATTTTGTGCGAGAATGTGGAGCTTCTCTTTTGGTCACGGACTTCTCGCCTCTTCGCGAAGTTCGGAAATGGAAAGAGGAAATGTGCAAGAGTGTGGGTGATTCAGTGGCTGTGCACGAAGTGGATGCTCACAATGTAGTACCTGTTTGGGTTGCATCGCAGAAATTGGAGTATAGTGCCAAGACTATAAGGAGCAAGATTAATAAACTGCTTCCTGAGTATCTGGTTGATTTCCCCGCGCTGCAGTCACCGACTAGAAAATGGGTGTCTACCAATCAAGTAGTTAACTGGGAGGACCTCATTGCCGATGTTTTGAGGTTGGCCGCTTCTCTCTATTCCTCTCTCCCCCCCCCCCCCCCAAACAATTTTTCTGAAGAATTGAATTGAATTATAAAACCTACTGTGTTGTAATCAGGAAGGGGGCTGAGGTGCCAGAACTGGAATGGTGTGTTTCAGGGGAAGATGCAGCCTCGGAATTGCTCCTTGGAAGCAAAAATGGGTTCTTGACAACCAGGTTGAAGAACTATGCTACTGATAGGAATAACCCTTTGAAGCTGAAGGGGCTCTCTGGTCTCTCACCTTACTTGCATTTTGGGCAGATATCAGCACAAAGGTGTGCTTTGGAGGCACGAACCTTCAGGAAGCTGCATCCTCAGGTTTGTGATGTTAAGTGCTTCTTTTGACAGTTATTTTGCAGATTTGAGAATGGTTTTATGCTGTAAGATCAATTAATTGATTTAGTAGCCTAATTGTTCGGGAGGAAAATGGATTTCATTTGTATGTTTTTTATTGAATTATTGAATCTTATACATAATCTTGAAAACTGTTGAAGTCGGTGGATGCATTTTTGGAGGAGTTGATTGTGCGAAGGGAACTTGCCGATAACTACTGCTTTTATCAGCCTCGGTACGACTCCCTAGAGGGTGCATGGCAATGGGCTCGTAACACTTTGGCAGAGCATGCCGGTGATAAGAGAGAGAATGTTTATACGTGAGCTTGGTTACTTCGATTATTTTGGTGAACATTGAATGAATATTGCAAGTTTACTGTCGGGTGATTGTTTTGGGCAAAATAAGCTTGTTAAAACTCTGAAATGGTTTTGAAATTTGCAGAAAGGAGCAATTGGAGAAGGCTAAAACTGCTGACCCTGTAAGATATTTCCTTCCTTGTGTGTGTGTGTGTGTGTGAAGGTTTTAAAACTCAGAATCCTTATGGGATTGGTCTCCATTGATTTCAATTCAATTACGAATCAAATCTTCCCAGAATCGTCTGGACTCTGGACTAACACTGACTCGGGCTAACTCGGCTGGACTCAATGTGCATAGAATCAGGTTTAATCAGAATTGGTCTCGGTCGATTCTGAGCCGACTCAGTCCATTTCAATCCAAGTTCTAAAACAATGATGTGTGTGTGTGTGTGTGGAAGTTTCATCAAATCTGAGAATTTGCTTTATGTTTTTAAGATATTGTGTATGTCCAGAAATTCATTTCCTTGAACCTGTACTTAGAAAAGTTATGTTTGGATTTTCCAGTGGCTTGCTATTCCTTGTATGTAATGAACTGCATCATATGTCTTTGGGTTGATCAACCATTTTTTTATTACTTCTCTATCTCTCTCTTGCTCTGTTTTCCTTTTTTTTAATCCGAGTCATATTTGCATTTTACAGCTGTGGAATGCTTCTCAATTGGAGATGGTACACCATGGAAAGATGCATGGTTTCATGAGGTATAACCTCTTGGATGGTTCATTTTCTCTATACTACCTCCTCCCACCCCTCCAAGGACGTCAATATTCTGCTTTTTTCCTTTTGGGTGATCATATTGACCTTCTGGTTTGTAATCCCATGGCACATATCAGATAGGTGATTCAACATGCTTAGATTAACTGTACTGACAAGAAAGGATTCTGATACAAAGAGTGGATACCACATGGATACTTCTAGAATATTGTTTTTCTTGTTCCCTGTTGTATTTGCGACTCTTAGTGATATCCTTTTTTTTATGTTCTAACATATCCTAATTTAACAGAAGTCTCTAACTATTAGAAGTGTGGCAAGTGGCATTTGATCTCTCATGAAATAAATACTATAAAAATGAGTCACAACAGAAAAGGGAAAAAGAAATAGAAAGTGAACGGCATGTTTAGATGTGATGTAGTCCAGATATGTATGCATCTCTAATTTTGTGATATGAAGGGTTTTATGATCCTTTTCTTAATCAGTGTTTTTCCTGTATCGACTCATGTAAGTAACTCAGTTGATTGGTTTCCACTTATTTAGACACATTTTGCTCCATAGGAAAGCTGGATAGAACCAAGTTTCTACATGGAGCAGTGGTACCTTCTTACATGGTGTCACTTTGCAGTTTGCAAGCTGTTGAGTACTTGGAAATATCTTCTTGCCTAGAGTTTTCACAACAAATTACTATGATGTTACGACATATTGTGATCTAATTCTTTGAAATGTCACATATGCTGATTTCATTGTCTATAGTCATTTTCACAACAAAGTACTTGGAAATATCTTCTCGCCTATAGTTTTCACAACAAATTACGGTGATGTTACGACATATTGTGATCTAATTCTTTGAAATGTCACATATGCTGATTTCATTGTCTTTAACTGTAGTCATTTTCCAGCCATTAGTAAGTAATATTAGGTTTCCTCTTTTTTTTTCCTCCTAGTCCTGCTCTGTTTGTTTAGAAGGCTCTTATTTTAGTCACTCCTACTATTTCTAGGAATTCTATTCTAGGTCCATCCACCCGTGCAAGGTGGGACAAGAGAAAGAGGGCATTCTTGCAAGTTCAGTAGTGCTATAAATTCAATTAACGATTGGCCAACATGCCAAAATTAAAGCACTAATTGAAATTATTGAAATAGTAGTGAACCTTTTCCCAACTTACTAACTCTTAAGGCATGTAGCTTGATTTATTTATTTTTTTAATTTTATTCTTTTACCTTTGTGATAGACATATCTGTTAAATGCTATTGTTATAGGAATTTTGTATGAGAATTTTAGTATTAACTCATTAAAAAAAAATATATACAACCATGTGACGTCTCATAATTTTACAGTGTATATTGCATTTAATTATTTTGGTAGAAAATTACATAACATAACATTAAGGATAGTAATTAGCACAAGGGGATTCATCTAATGCTTTTATTATGACCCATGGCACCGCTCCAAGTTCACTCTAAGCTGAACTTCTTCATGACTTCACCCTCACCCAACTTTAGGTTAAGAAATATATTTCATTTCTGACAAATGACATTTGTATTTTTCATATTCTGTAGTAATATTATCTTATATGAATCTGAATTCGCATTATGCTAACATGTAATTAACTAATTGATTCATGTTATATTTTCTCTTGGTTTCCTTACGAGTACCCTGTTTAAAAATGCTTCAAAATGGAAAGAAAGAACTCTCTTCTCTTTTATTTTTCCAGGTAGATATAAAAGATCTCCATTGTTATGTAAGATCATGTTGAATAAAACAACGCTAAAGATCTCTTCTAAAAAAGTTAAAAAACAGCATTGGACCAGCGCAGAATAGATGAGATTTACTGTTAAAACATGAACTAATCCACCACAATGCGAATCCATCCAATCACCAGAACTGGTCTATATCATCCTTTAAGAAAATACAGACGTTGCTCATGTTATCAAGAGTTCAGCTTAAATGGTCCTGCAGTCCAAGCTATGGTATCACCGACACACTATTGTGACTCCCAACAAATTTTTAATTAATTACACAAATTATTCCCATTCAACTAATGTTAATGCACTTCATGGTCTTTTCAAGTAGAAAAGTGACTGCAAGTTCATTGGGTAAAGTCATCCTCAACTTCAATTGAGGCAGCTGACTTCTAAATTTTTAATTGACCTGGTGTTCATGACAAGTATACTGCTACCTTTTATCTTTAGTGGTACAATTCCATTATTCAATCTTGGAAAGCATTGGTTGTTTTGCCATTAGTTCGTTGTATGATGTTGCTCTTTCTTATATTGGAAATCCGAAGTAGGTTTCATTCATCTATATATCAACCTTGTCATCTTTAACCACCTTTCTCTGGTAAGCAACATGTGTTAGGTTCCAAGTAGCAATCCTTTCATCCATTGAATTAATTGGAGAGTGCCACTTCAAAATGAAGTAGCATTTTTTTGCGTATCACACTGTAATACATTATTTGATTTGTTTAGAGTGGAAAGTGATTATATGACAGGTTTTTGTGTATCACACTGTATTTAGGCTTTTATTTTTTTTGTGACATGGTATTCTTTCCATTATGATGAGCTAAATGCTGATGGAAATGAGGGTTTTGGAATAGGATGTATTGGGCAAAGAAGATTCTTGAATGGACTAGTGGACCAGCTGAAGCTCTTTCAGTGGCAATATATCTAAATGACAAGGTATTGTTTACAACCCTGTAGTGCATTAGTAGAAGATGGTACTGTATATCCCCAAAATGTGTCTATATATCTTACTTATACAATCAATCCTTGCAGTATGAAATAGATGGAAGGGATCCAAATGGATATGTTGGTTGCATGTGGTCTATTTGTGGAGTTCATGATCAGGTTCTTCCCCCCCCCCCCCCATCATCCTGCCAAATATCTGTATGCATTCTCTTTCGCTACATTTAACTCAAGTCGCATTCACTGGCTGTCCAGGGTTGGCGAGAACGACCAATATTTGGGAAAATACGCTACATGAATTATGCAGGCTGCAAGAGGAAGTTTGATGTCGATTGCTACATTGCATATGTTAAAAAGTTAGTTGGCGAAACTAAGAAGAGGAAGGCAGAAAGCTTGGCAAGTATATCTGCTGCAAAGGAACCTCGGAGTTCAAAGTTGGAACCCTAGAGTGGATTTAAAACAAAGATCCCTAAAGGGATGCTAAAAATTGACCAAAATTAAGGAGTCCAGAAGGTCTTTTGGATAGAGGATGTGATCAACTAACCACTTTTAGGTTGTAAGAACTAAGAAGGTATCCTGGAATCGATAACAAGTCTAGGTAGTACATACAGGCTGAGTGGTATCCAATTTCTCTTTTTCCTTAACCTCATTCTGTTGGCTGAGTGGTATCCAATGCAGGCTGAGTAGGTTTGAATTATGATTCTTCAAATTCATCACTGATAACTAAATGTAGAATTAGTAGTTAATTAAGTGATCACCAGTATCTAAATGAAATATTCTCCATATAGTGTAAATACTTTTTACTGTGAACTGTCAGACTCTCTACCAATAGTTTCAGTACTGATGTATGTAAGTTCCTCTGAAAATGGATGTTCAAATACTCGTGGTTTGACTTAGACTATCTTTTGATTGTGTACTGGGATTTTCTAGCAGCATAGTATCTGGAATCATGAAACTATATTCGGCTTGCGTGGGATCTTGAAACGAAGTTTGTCTTAAAGCAGAGGAAGAGAGAAAGAAAAGGTGGTGGGGTAGAAGAATAGGTAGAAAACAAAATCTCTTCCAAGAGAGAATGGTATTAAGGGTGAGCCTTAGTCCCTATTTTCTTGGGTTCCTTTTCAAGTGTTATAAAAACTCAATACAAGCTGACTCGTACTGCCTAAGCTCCTGATGCTAAATATAGATTCAAGGTTATCAAAGGGTGATTTCATAAATGTTGAGCCACTTGTCACTGTCCTAGGGTTAGCTTTGTTGCTCGCTTCATAAGAGCGTCCATCCAGTGCACGAGGCTCCTGCTACTGCAGGGTCTGGAAGGGGCAATTGTATGCAGCTTTACCCCTGCTCTAGAGGTTATTTGCATGTTTGGAACCCGCAAACTAATGATTGCAATAGCGCAACTTAACCATTGCGCCAAGGCTCACCCAACTTCATTGCCCGATTCATCTAAGGGCAAAATGGATACTTTTACCTGTTATCGAATTGTTGGGAAGATGTTGGTTCAGAGACGTATCAAAGTGGAGATATCTAAGAAATGCTTGTTCATTAGTCCAGGTGGTCAGTGAACATTTGAAATGGACCAGAGCTTGGTTGGCTTAGTAGAGAACAGGAATAGTAGAAAAAGGAAGCTGGGTATGGGTATGCTCTTTGTAGGAATTTCCTACAGGCCTAAAAGGGCGCTACTGATTCATGTCTAGGTTCAAGTTGAACACCTCATCATCTTATAATACAAAAAGCAATCTAGGCTTGGTTTCATGCAGGGATGATTGTCCAGAAAATATCATCCAGAAAAAACTCGTCCTTTTACAGAGCTTACCAAATGGGTTCAGAATCTGAACACTTCATTTACTCCTAGGATGATGGTTGTCCAGAAACCAAGCCTGGTGAAACAATCATCCCCTGCATGAGACCAAGATTCATGAATCCATTGGTATTCATATTCTTTATGAAAACAGAAGATTTCGCAACCATTACAGCTGAAAGGACTAACAGCATTTCACTCAGAATATGACGTTCGATTTAAAAGTGCAGAACCACTGATCCAGCTTTGGTGATGAAACAGGATGTAGCACCTTAACTCTATCGTCCAACTTCTCATATTTGTCACTATGGTCGCGATCCAGTTAGGGTCCCTCTCGTGACAGGATATGCCATTTGTAACCCTCAGTTGTTGTTGTAATGTAGCTCTATAATGCTAAAAACTATAATCTCTGGAAAAATTTTCTAGTTGGAACTGTAAAATCATACAGACAAATATGGATGTGCATGATCCAGTGATCTACTTCAAATAAAAGAACATTATTATAAATCATATGAAAGATTCACAAGAGGGAAAAATATCATACAGAATAGGGCTGCAACAAATCCTCCATTCAAAAACGAAGGAACATTTACTAGTCTTAGGCGCTAGAGTTGTACAGAAATTGTTAACACATTTACACGTACTATATATAAAAAGGGAAAAAGGAAAATCTGAAAACAGATACCGATGCAACACAACCCCGAGGGAAAGTTTCGATACTGTCCAAATTTTTCTCTATGTTCTTTGGTTACTGATATTTGGAACAAACTTGTACTTGTATACTCATAATGGGTATGGTAACAAGAAATATGAGAAACTTTCAAGTCAGACCTAACAGAGAAGCAGATTACTCGTCAACCTTAGCACTGGCAGCCTCCATCATCCCATTGCGTATCTGATCACCAATATCCCTGATATGACCAGGGCCATGTGGTATGAACACTGTGGTGTTCTTTGACGAGTTCCCAAGGTCCTTGATTGTGTCAAAGTACTGGGTGATCATGATAAGATCCATAACCTCCTTTGCGGAGGCGCCCTCCACCTTGTGGGAAAAGTTCAAGATGTTCTCTCTTAGACCTTCTGTGATTGCTTGCCGCTGCCTGGCCACACCTACCCCACCAAGGTACTTGGCCTCTGCCTCTGCTTCGGCTCTCTTCACTAGGAGCACCTTCTCTGCCTCTCCTTTGTAGACGCTAGCAAGCTGAAGCCTTTGTGCTGCAACATGTAATAATGGTGTCATGGTTAGTTATAGAGGAGGACCAGAGGAACTCAACAGGGAAAAACAAATGACTGCCTGTCATGATCGTCCAACAATATTGGACTTCAGCAGCATTACAGATTTTAGATGTGCACAAGGAATAACTACTACTCTACTGTAAATTCGAAAAAATACAGAAGCCACCAAATGATACTTCATGTTTGTGTCTAAGTATCAGATAAATAGATGCATAAATCACAACTTCAAATTTCCGTTAACAACAATAATTGAGTAGGTGACCAAGTTGCCCGTGCATTGGTGAACAACTATCAATGCAATGTGTCATGGGGAAGAATTCCTCAGATATCAGATTTCTCTTGAATTTCCATAGCGATCCTTTCTGCACTAGGTGCAGCTGTTTAATCTTCAGAGAGGATAGGTTTTGTTGTAAGAAGTAAGGTCTACCTTCTCTTGCCAGTTTTTTCTTTCAGGAATTGGGGTGGCGAGTGTCTGTGTATAGGGGGGGCCTGGACAAGTCTTGATTCCCCCCGTGATGTAGAACTGAAGAACTACTGCAGGAGATCCAAGAAGGGCCAGGCCTAACATAGCCCATTTGTGTCTAGTCCTTTTATTTTCTGGTTTTAAGTGGTTTTTGTTTTGTTTTGAGTTTGGCTCAGTTGAACAGACAGCTTGATTGGTCCAAATTTAAGTGAGATCCTTATGTTTTTTTATTGTTTTAAGTTGGGTCCACAACCTTTTTAAACTCGATTCAAGCTAGTTGGACTTTAAAAAGGAATGCTAAGTTGTACTGGGAGTTGGCTGGGGAGTTTCCCAGCCCAACTCTACTTCTAATTTATGGCTTTTAATTTAATAAATATACAGCGTGGGGGGAGTTTTCACCCATGATTTTTGCTGCTGAAAACTGAGTTCTGTTCCTCTGGCATGAGAGAGTTCTCCTTGTGTGAAGTCAAGGTTTGACTGGTGTATGATCCAGCCAAAACCTTGTGGCGGGAAGCCCAGGTGCCACCACCTATATTACCCTTTCTTTAAGGTACTGCTCTGCTGCTATATTTTCTGTAAGTCTGCCATTAAACTACCTGCGATTTTCTAATCCTCTCACTACTAGGATTGCTGAATTCGAAGGTGAGTCTCTAGTCTGATCTTTGTTCTGATTTCTGATTTCTCTTCTCAACATTATTGTCTCTCATAATCTGTTGGTTAATTACTGCAGTCCTATTCTTAATAGGATTGCTTGATTTTGAGAGTTGTATGTAGCTGATTTCAATTCTGACTTCAGAAATCTGTCAATATAATTTGCTATCATATCCCGTCTTCAATTTCAGATTTTGCCAAGTATTTGATACAGTCTTTTAGCTCCTTCAATCGGGATCATATCACTCCTTACTGGGGCATCCCTAGGCCTCCGTTAAACATGACCAAACTACCTCAAACGACTCTCTCGGAGCTTGTCATTGATCGGGGCAACTCCCAAGTCAGCTCATCAAAAAACAAAACAATAAACATAAATCAAAGTAAACTCGTAAAGTGTCAATAAGGCATGTTGTCGCCTTGGACCCAAGAAAGAGCCTGGAAACCTAGGTGACGCCTTGACAACCATGGTCCGTAGACTGTAGATAAGAACAACTAGTTTTTCTGTATGTAAGGGTGATTTGGCAATTATGACAGCTGGATATGTAGATAATGGTCTGGATTGGACTCTGTATGGGCTGAAACTTGACATGTGAGCAGGGGGCCTTCGGACTACCTGTCCACAAAATTTCAACCCCCTTCTGACTTCGCCACGTGGCAAAAACAGGTGCTTGTCCAGAAAACATTTTGGACCTGCTTGTCAAGAAAAATCACACACATTGGTGGAGTTTATAAAAAAAGTATTATTTTGACTTTATTGATCATCAATTTCAGACATGAGGACTGAGTGGCAAGTTATATTTGAGGATTCCATTCCAAACATACAGAAATCAATCAAGAGGCATTCCTTAGACAATTATATCTAACACAAAGTAAATAAACAAAAAATTCACAATTAATACTCGGGAAAATGTTCACTGCACCCTGCGCCCAGACACATGGGGGGGGTGAAATAACCGCCCCATCCTGTGTGTCTGGCCGCACCCTGCGCTGCGGTGCAGAGATCATCGCCCCTTAATGCTTATATCTAAAACTGTGACTCCATACAAATGTTTAGAAGGGCTATTAGAATGATGGATCAATCAGACTGGTGACCTTTTCTGATGAAGGGTCAAAAGGTCTTTGGATGTTTTCCTGAGCAACTATTGGGCTGGGCAATTAGACATTCGGATTGCTGACCACCGGGCCAGAATGACCAGATACCCAGTCCCTTGTTACAAACATTGCTTCAGGCTTTCTAAATCAAAATTTAAATCCAGGGGAAATATGAAACAAGAATGGTATCACCTGATGCCACTCGTAGAATAACTTTTAAACACAACAATGGAACTGAAGATGAGAAGTTTTTGACCTGCATTTATCTCGTTCATGGCTTTGCGGACTGAGGCATCAGGTATTATGTCAACCATTAGTATCTGTTCTATGTTATATCCATATGCTCCCATCACCTGATCATAATTCAAACATTCGATAGAAAATTCAGATATTCTAATACCAAATGTGCTGATTCAGTATAGCTCCGCAACGCAAGTACAAAATGAGTCCATTCTCCTCAACATGGAAAATGAACTAAACTCAAAATATAAGGAAAACCTCTTTTGGATAAGTGCTGGGTTAAAAGCTAATCATTAATATTGTGAGAATGCACTGTGAATAAATCCGCAATCAAACTACCAAAGTTAGAATTGTGTGCTAGAACTAGACAAATTTAAGGCAGAGAAAAATAGACGGTTTGAACCCATATTATATTCATATCAGATGGAAAAAATGAAATATCAAACATATTAAACGAGGAAGTTGAATCTCCTATTACAGATGCAAGGTCAAACTGAATACAAGCTTTGACAGGTTGCTGCATGTTAGAAACAGGCCAATCTTAAACCACTTCTCTTTTTTGTATTCCCATGAACTATTTATCATGTGGCAACCAAAGACAACAGAATAAAGAAGTCCAATTCTACAAAAGGACATGGTAAGCATATCTTGGGTAAGTACTGCATGGAAGCAAGACCAAACGAATTTGAAACTAAGGGACTATGGAAAATGAAAAGCTACTCAATCTGATCAGTGAAATCAAGTGTAAATAATGAAATAACAAAATCAAGTTCACAATTATATGTGGCAATTCCTAACAAGCATGGAACATATTAAACAATTAGAGCTATTCGCAAAAAATGCATTCAGTTACCTTTTCCAGTTCTTCCAATACAGCTTGGGCAACATCACCCTTTTGTTCAAAGAGCTCATCCAACGTCATTTTTGGTACATGAGCTCGCACCACTGAGATTACAAGACATAAGCATTAGAACAAGAATTAGCAGATGATATTCCATGATAACAAAGGATGTTTCCTAGAACTTGGAAAGTTACCATCAAAAACATAAGCTTGAATCTGTTCTTGAGGGTTTTGCAATTCATAGAATGCATCATCAGCATTCCCTTTGACTATTCGGTATTGAATCGAGCAAAGGAGTTGCACAAAGACATTGTCCTATAAAATGCAGCAGACAAGGTTATGGCATTCATACTACTAGTTGATCCAGCGATCCAGGAAACCATGGAAGTGCTTCACCTTGAAAGTAATGTTCATATGTGATTGGTTCTTATGAAAATTACACCAATCACACAAAATCCGGGTTGATAGTGAAATTCCATTAATTGCTAATTTGTGAGCTGTGCAGCCAAACCTGTCATTTTGTTAACTTTCTTCACTCGTTATTTTGGGGACAGGATTAATTCAGAACCACCTCCTTTCTCGGCAATACTTACAACTGCTCAACCACGTTTTCTAAACTATATATCAATCTATTAAGATTAGCTAATGTATGCTATAATTATACAAAGAGCATGTGTGGACAACTGCTTAACGCAGTTGGTAGGAGCATGGTGCTGTTGAGCCCATCTCCCAAGAGGTCTTGGTTTCGAGCCTCTTTGTTCCGCACTTCACCCCGATTTAATATTTAAAAGAAAAAACAAAGAGCATATGGATGACCACCAGGAGGTTAAAGACATTGAAGATGTTACAATTTTTCCTCATGTATAATGCCATTTGATAAATGAATTGACCATTCTGAATCTCAGTTAAACAGGTGGCCCTTGTTGCACAGCTTTGGTATGCTGGACAATTGGATGACACAACCTATGCATGAATCATCATCAGCAAAATAATCTTCAAAAGGACAAGTGAGGCTCATACAGATATTTTCATTGAAAAATGAACGACCATGCCTAACATTATTCTTGTACAATTTGGATCATATAACAACATTTGGATCATTGGAGTTCAAACTCCTCAAAACCGACAGTCAGAAGGTGAATTCGATGGTGATTCATGGGTATCTGAGTCGTACAGCGACGAGGCATAAACAACTTTAGGTAAGAATACAAAATTCTAGCTACTAAGCGCAGATTTTAAACCTCATAGTTCGAGGGCATTGGATTCCAACAGCACAATAGCAATAACCATACAGAGCAATCTGAAAGCTACAGTTCATCGGGATGATATCTACACTCAACCTATCCATAATTTTATAGGAATTCTTTATCTATTTATGCTATTCTCTCTGTTTTTCAGATAAAATTGATAACACAAAGATTAAACCCAACTGCATAATATATCAATTTCCCAGTTGATCATAAAACAGATGAATATGGGAAAGAGGAAAACCTAGCGAATAGATTGAAGAGTAACGTAACGTGCCATGACCATAACCATAACCACAATCCTCCTTGATTGCTCTTCTACCATTAAACGTACTAAAATAAGCTCACAAACAAGAACAAGAAACCGAGTCCAGAAATGAAATAGTAGGAAGAGAAGGAAGGGAACCTTGGTTTTGGTCTCGATACGGACATCAAGAGAGTTGATCCTGGTTGAGAGAACACCGGCAAGCCATTGACCGGCCAAAGGATTGAAGAAATGGAAACCAGGTTCCGCTAATTTCTCGAATCGACCCCATCTTTCCACCACCCCTATGCTGGCTTGGTCTATACATGTACACAACCCACAGAAGGTATTTCCCATCGCTGCTTCTGCTTCTGCTAATCTCTCTCGCTCTCTTTAATTTGCGTTTTTTTTAATTCTTTCGTTTGGATTGATTCGCGTTCTTTCGACGGAAGTCCTCACAAAATAACAACCACCGTTCAGCTTTTCCGTTTAGACTCTCCAGTCTCGGCCACGCGGGTAATTGGTATTG
Source organism: Telopea speciosissima (assembly GCF_018873765.1). Taxonomy (NCBI): domain Eukaryota; kingdom Viridiplantae; phylum Streptophyta; class Magnoliopsida; order Proteales; family Proteaceae; genus Telopea; species Telopea speciosissima. The sequence continues at coordinate 63,616,440 of NC_057921.1, read as the reverse complement.
GAAAATTATTGTATAGAAAGACGAGACCCACTATTATAGTCAAGTGTCAAATCTTAATTCAATCGGATGGTAGGAAATGGTTCATCATATATTTCTGATCACCGCCTCCATAAATATCTTTTCATTCCGGGATTATAAAATGGATCCAGCTCTTCTATGACGCAGCTGCCGTAGCGGCCTGAGCGGTATAATACAACCATGCACGCAATGATCGCCTTACCCCTGAATTGTTATAAAACACCTCTGTAGGCATCTTCTTATAAATTTGTAATTACCTATTGTCCTATTGTCTTATTTTCTATAGTTTCTTAAGTCAATCATAAAATAGGGTTTTAAAAAATAACTTGGAAAGTAGACTTCTTATCATTTGAGGTATGAAGTCAATAAGAAAATTCCAAATTTAAATGTTATTTAATTTTGTTATGTACTTTCAAGTGTGCCAAAATGGAAAGAAAATTATATCTTTGTCACTGGAAGTGGGAGTGGGATGACGACCCAAGAGGGAAGAGTAGAGAATCATATTGGTATTGGTTTTGACATTTGATGCCCTTATGTATACGCTGTGCCTCCTCGCATCTTATTTTTTTATTTTTCGATAAGTGAATAACTCATAATATGTATGTGCAAAGGGGGAGAGTACCCTATTTGCTCAAAGAACCTTCTCCCACGTTGAAATTATCCAACATTCCTTTTACTATATGAGCCATCTATGTGTAGAAGGATTAGTTTCCCTTGATAATATATTTTATTTTAATTATATTAAAATACATTCCTTATCTATGAAGTTTTCAATTTCCAAAGCATATGCAAGACCTCTCCCGTTAAGTTTTAAAGATCTTTTATTTGTGAGATTGTCAAAATGACACTTCAATAGGTGTATTCAGAACTTGACACATTTTTTTAATTGTTCATTTGTTTTATTCTCAAAAGTTATTTATGTTTAAGATATAAAATGATTTTAAAAAATAACTTATCATTATGTCATTGTCATGCTATTTTCGGGTACAAATGTGAAAATGACAGTATTTAAACAATGGAGAGGTTGGGACCTATTCCTATAATTGAAATTTAGGTCCTACCTGACTTGCTATGTGACATAAATGCCCATTGGGTGTTGAGATGAAATGCAACAATGAGACATTTGAAGCTGTTCCCAACCTGACTCTTGTCTCTTTCCCATCCATATGGAAAATGACCTCCTGCCCTCCCCTTCTCACGTTCTCTATTGAGCACAACCACTAGCTTTAGGAAAACTAGCAATACGCCCAACCCTCTCCCATAATAAAGAAAAAAAATTGTAGCGGAGATTTAAACCATCTAGAAATGCATTTGGTTGAAAAAGTTTCTCTGTATTGGAGTCCCCCTACCCCCACCTGGTAGTTTTGTTAAGACCGGTACTTATCCATGTTATCATCTAATCATGTTAATATTCTTATTATAATGGTGTTATTTGGATCGTTAAAAATCGCCAATTACAAACACCATTCTTCTTTATTCCTCACTTGCTTTTAGGTTAGGAACTTGATAAAAATAACCATCCACATAAACCACTTATGCCATATTGGAAAGGACATCAAGATTCAATAATCAAAGGTAGGAAGATAACCATTGCACGACTCTACTTTAGAAAAAAAAAATCCCCATAACATATGCTCTCATACGATTTTTTTAATTCATTTTCTCTCTCCGTATAGACCATTGTGGGCTCTTTACTAACAATACCATTATGTCGTTGTCATTGATGTGACGTGGGAAATTCCTTTTACACCGACAACATAGGGAAGTCTTTCATAGAAATTTTTTTTATCTCTTACTAGCCATTATATACGTTTTCACAACATCTGAATGAAGGGGTAGATGTGATCAATGGTCATGCTGATTACTTTTGAGATCACATGAGTTGTTTCGAATTTTCATCCTCTCAAGTGAGGTGCACTACCCAGTGCATCTTTAAAGTGCATTGGCCGGTAGCCATCATACTTAAGAGGATAAAAATCCAATGCACTTTAAAGGTGCATCATTTGATGCACTTTAAAGCACAGCACTTGAGAGGATAAAAATTTGTTGTTCCTCATGCTATTTATGATCACAAATTTATTGAATGAAATAAATAAAAAAAAGAATTGTTTTAATCAAAGTTGGTGAAAAAGAAGTTGTAATTTTTATTTTTTTTTAACCTTTTAAGCATTACAAACTTTTTTTTCCAATAAAAGCAAATTTTGTTATTTCACATGGATAATGACTGCTTTTGAAAATGACATAATGATAATTAACTTTAATTTCTTTTAATTTTTTTTTTTACTTCTAACTTAAATAATGTTTGGGATCAAGACAAGGGCAATCAAAAGAAGGTCGCAACTCCTCACTTCATCACCTTGATGACAATTAGATGCACCTAAGGGTGTCAATTTTGGGTCATAACTGAGATCCGGACCGAAACCGACCCACCCAATAGCTTATTGGTTTGATTCTAGACCTACCGCTAAGTTATTGGTCCAATTCCAAATCTACCAATTAAGATATAGGTCTCGATCTCAATGGTTCGAGAACCGACAAATTATTTAGGAAACGTTGGAATTGAAACAAATCCACATCCTAACCTTATATATTACATAATTCTTAAAACTTAAGGTCTCGAGAACTAAGGTCAAATCTTTTATTTTTGTAGTCTTTGACTGGTAACACTTTTCTCATATGCTATTTTACCAAAGATTTGGCTGTTAATTGAAAGATTCATTTGGGAATGCTAACTTAAGAACATTCATTAAAATAATCATAACTTATAAGAATAGTGATGTTCCTACTTATTAATCGAATACAAAACAAGAAATAATATGAACTAGATCTGTGATTTGAGGAGGAAAAAAAAATGATAGTGAAACCTTAGAAGGAGAAACTCCTCCCAAAAAAAAAAAAAAACTAGAAAAGAGGTTGGATCTACCGACAAAACATGTGAAAATACAAAGTATAAGAACCTTTATCAAGGAAATGAGGCTACCTATTTGAGGAACTAGCTAAAAAGTGAAAACTTACAACAATGAAACTAAACACAAGAAGTCATCCACAATGGCTCTAGTAGTACTGAAATTGGAGTTGTGGGACACCGACAGCATACAGACTTGGCTCTTGTGCAACCGTGATGGGAGCTACATAGGTGCAGCACGAAAACCACCCCAAATACAAGGGGAGGTGATCATTTCACATGTGGGGCCTAGATGGGACCTATCTATGAAATGATTACCTTACCCTTGTTTTAGCTAACAAGATCTTTTTCCACAGCATACCGGCTTGGGAAAAAAAAAGCAAGGTTTCTCCTTTTTCCGGATGGGTGTGAAGGTGACCTCGTTATTATCCACACAGTCCACAGACTCCACACCTCTAGTCGGTTACAAGTTAGGATCAGTCTATTTACTCACTCACCCCTGCCAAACATTTGGCCATCTCACACTATCCACCCCTCCCCCCCTCCCCCAAAAGTGGTCCCTACAACCCATGAACAGTGTGAGCTGAGGTGGTGTGATTACATGCACAAGAGTGGATCTGGACTCTCTGTCAGTCTCATCTTCATACAACGAAAAAAAAAAAAAAATGGTCGACTCATGTCTTCACTCAATCTGCACCATGGTATCGATCACCTGCAAAATTGATATACTGATATGATACCGATATGGATTTGGTCATATCGAATAAATTTATCTTTGATTTCTCTTTAAAAGTAGGAATTTTGACTATTTTACCCTTTTTTTATGGAAGACTATTTTACCCTTTATCCGCACTGTTGATATGATATTGGCATACTATCGGATCGATGAATAGTAAAACCGTTAAGTATCGACAGATACGCCATCGATACCTCAAACCATGATCTGCATTGTATTTTGCCTTTGTCTTTTTCATCGTCATATTCGACTGTTGTCTACTTGTCTTCAATAGTCAAGAGACGATGCGAGCCATGCGAGCGCATGTATGATGGGGCTCTTCCATTTCTCATGATTAACCATTGACGATCTCTCCTTCTCAAATTAGAGCTCTTTCTCCAAGACAATGGAGACGAAAGAAATCGATGGACCCAACCCAACAGCTTCTCTGGTTTTTACTCTTATCATCACCAATTCGCAAACTCCGCCTTCCCATGTGGCGTCTGACCATCACAGAACGAAGATTCATTCTCCCATGAATATGGGTCAACAAAACGATAGTGATAGCAGGTCCCCCAAGCACAGTTGAGACTGATCATCATCTTTTGTACATTTTACACACGAATTATTTCTCGATCCTATCTTCTTACACTTCCAGACATCCAACATTCACAGGACGACCCGTTAGAGTTCAGATTCATAATCATCCATCCACTATGGTTTCACTTTCAAGTTTCGAATCATTTCTCAGAGAACAAACAAACAACTACAACAAAACAAATTGAAAGAAGACAAGAATATAACACCAATCTCTTACTTTTAACACAGAAACAGAACCCAAAACTCGAACCAGATGATGAACAGATCCCCAGGAACACCAATCCCTTCTCTATACATCTTAAAAATTAACAATTATACTTCATATGGTGATGATAATAAACCCTGATTTCCATTTCTATTACTACTACTACTACTACTACTACTACTACTTTGGTACCTGCAAAGGACCTTACACTTAATCACATTACTGTAAACGTAAAAGCCAGGTGCGACCATGATCCGAACCGTGGTTGGTACCAGTTTCTGAGCCTTATCTGCACTCATGTCTTCCATGTAAACCCCATCGAACCTCAACCCTTTATCCACCCTGAATATAGGCAGGCTTGGATGTACAGAGAAGGCTAAGAGATGCACCAACCAAACACTTTTAGCCGCAACGAAGAAGGCCTGCAACAGCGGCTCAGGCCATGCTCTGTTCCACCCCAACATTGCTACTATATCGCTCATCTTCCTATCACAGAACCGACTGAACTCTTCACTGAAGTGCTTCGTTCCTTTGTTCAGCACTTCTTCCCAGCTAAGCCCTCGTAGAAGTTGGAATGAAGCGAAATTCGCTTCGCATCTCTCAATCGGGTTTAGTATCTGATCCGACCCACCTTTCTGGAACCCGATGGACTCGAATTCTTCGTAAAAGGTACGGTTCAGCAACGCTTCCAAGTAGAACATCAAGCTTCTTGGGTTCTTGGCGAACCAAATCTTCACTTCGTAGGGTTGGAGGAGCGATGAGATCCGCTCGTAGACCTTGACGCCCATCTGTCTCAGTTGGAGCGATAGGGACCGGCTCAGAACACGGACTGAAGTCCGCGCTTCCGCCACCGAGTTCAGGAACGATTCGATGATCTTATCTTGGTGTTCGATTCCTTTGAGATCCACCATTGTTCCAGGGCTGAAACCGAAATCTTTGGATGTTTTGAGTGGCGAATTGCTGCATACCTCGAGTCCCGATTTCAGGTTGTGGCAGTAGATCTCGAGTTTGTTGAGTTTTTTCTCTAGCTCTGCCATGGAATGCTTGAGCCTGGAAGCTTCGAGAATAGCTTCATCTCTCTTTCGTGTGGTCTGGATGAGCTTGTGAGAGAGTTCGGCGACGGCGAGCTTCCACTGTTCTTCTCTGGCGGAGGTGGATGACGGAACAGACGATGATGATGTTTTAGGGCTTTTCTTTGTGAGGGATAACAATAAAGACTTGAAGATGCCGTTAGGACTAGCATTGGAGTGACCATTGATGTCGAGGGGGACAACGGAGATCTTCTCGCGTGAGGTGGGACGGCACTTGTTACAAGAAACACCACGATCGTCGTCGTCGGTAGATTCTGACCGTTTTCGGGTGGAGGATTTGGGTTTGGCGGTGGCGGAAGCATGGAGAGGCGTTGGGTTGTGGTGGTGATTTGATGCGATGCTTAAACCGTCACGAGATGCTGGATTTGGAGTTCTTCTGATGTTGTGCTGTTCTTCATCGTCGTCTTCGTTCTCTCTCTCGTTTTCTCTAATCTGTAACCGATTATAAACGCAAGTTATCAAGAGAAAAAGAAATATATAATTATAAAATTATATATATTGATGATGGCTGAATACTTACAGGAGAACAGAAAGGAGATTGAGGAGGAGGTGGAGGAGGCGAACATGAAGCTTTCGAAGAGGAAGGGGAAAAAGAAGAAACCACAGCCATGGTGATTATAACTATCCCCTTTGGTTTTCTCAGCCACTCTTAGAACTGAACAATCTCTGTTAATATATATGTGCTTTTTTCTCCTTTTTTGGTCCTTACGAAAGGTATTGGATTGAATGGGTTGGATTTCGTCGGCTTGTAATTGCGGTTACTTCCCACCCAACCCACACCCAGAGAAGAGGCGAGAGCAGAGAGGTTCTAAGTTCTATCCAGATTTAAATGGAGGAAAGGGATCTCTCTCTCTCTCACTGAGATAAAATGGGATAGCTTTGAGAAGATGACAGAGATGATGAATTCAGGCATTCCTTGTTTTATTAGAATTTATGAGTGAGTGAAATGAGAACAAGAGTAGAAGAGGGTAGTGGTGGCCCAGCTTGTCCATCCTTTGCCGTTACTTGTGTGGGTCAATGGTGCAAAACGTGCAAGGGCCCAACCCAACGTGAGTGAGAGAGAGAGAGAGAGAGCGAGAGAGAGGAATGGTTGGGTCTTGTGGGTCTACAACCCAACTCACAAGATAGGTAGCCAGGTAGGTAACATTCCACCGCTCCAGTTAATGACAACCTTATTTTATAAATTGACATTCTTGTTTGTTCTTAAAAATGAAATTTTCAACGTTAAGAATCTTTTTAAAAGGAAGTGATATTTAACAAAAATAAATATTTTTAATAATTAAAAGACTAGGTTTTGACTTGGATGAGTCATTCGAATCAAATAAATATGAAACCTAGTTAGGAGTTATAAAAACTCGCTTAGGTTTAGAAAAGGTTAAACCAGGTTTAAATCAATCCGAATTTTTGTTGATTCAATGTTTTTGTTCTAGTCATGTAAAACTCTTGAGCTCCTCTTCTGCAAGCGCATCGCCCAAGGAATACCTAAGGAGACATTGACTTAATTCTTCTCAGGTTCCTTGTCCGGTCAGGTTCGTAGGTTCCTCTCATAAGGGATGGAAATGACGACCTCATCCCCTGCCCGAACACACTATCCGGGTGGGGTGAGGTCGTCATTTCCGCCCTCCCTATGAGAGGAACCTACGAACCTGATCGGGTAGGGAACCTGAGAGGAGAAAAATTCAGGAGGACATCCAACAATACTAGGTTGTTGGGCACGCCACACCATGTGCTAGGCCCCACGTAGACACACGTCCCTGTACACCTAGCAACCCAACCCTGTTGAATGCTTCCTTGGGCGTTGGAATCGCAGGAGATGAACCTGATCCATAAAACTCATCTAGTTTGGTTTTTATTATTATTATTATTATTATGACATATATTATTCATAAACTATAAGTTTAGTCAACCACAATTTAATTAATATTCCTGTGAAACAATCAACTATAGTCTCACTCCTTCCCAATCTGAGAAGAAAAAGAAGGAAGATATTAAAAATGGAAAAGAGAATGTTACCTGGGTACGTGCAGTACGCATCCCCTAACCACCGCATCTTTGAAATTTTCAATCTTTTCATGGGGTGTGGTGGTCATTTTGTATGCTCTTGTGTCTGAATATGGACGATAAAGGCAATGTACCGCGCCTATGTAGCAAAATAGTGAGTCTTGCTTCAATTTTCATGGATTAAGGTGTATTTAAGCAAAATAATTTGCAATTTAAAATATCTCCTTTATGTAATATTGTATTTACCGAAACCATTTATGGTAGTTAGGTAAGCAACAGGGATATGATGAAAGGATATGTCACAACTCACAAGACTGTTCAATCCGAGTAAAAACATGTAGCACAAAATTTCCTGCAAAAGAAAGAACGGAACGTGGAACAGTATTATTTAGGGGATGTTATTTTTCCCAGCAAAAGAAGCATTTGGAATGGTGCCAAATGATCGGATGCTTAAACCCCACCAAAAGGAGTGAAATAAATCTCTCTCTCTCTCTCTCTCTCTCTCTCTTTCTTTATTCTTTTGGGTTGAAGAATTCAAGAAACAAATCAAGAAGCCCTGAATCTCATCTCGGAGTGAGGTCGTCTGAACGGTTCCAGTAGCTTAAATGGTTTTAATGTGAAAGTAGAAAGTGAGGGAGAGTAAATGTGTGTTTGTTTGTTTGTCTCTGAGAGAACGAGCAGTTATTACTAAGTACTGACTACTGATGGGGCTGAAACGGCTGAAGCACCTCAGCGCAGAGACTGAGAGGCGAGGTCCAAGATACTTCGCGTGTATTATTTTGGGAGTCTTAAATGCTCTCCTTAAATATCAACTAACCCATTTATTTCACGGATGACTTAGGTAGGGATTGGCATTGAATCATTTATGGAGGAAGAAAGACTTGAAGGAAGGAACCCTGCCAGCAGAGAGTCATAGAGAAAAAGAAAGAGAGAAAGAGGGCCGGGCCTCATCGCCTGACACGTGAAATCAATAAATGTGAGGAAGGAAGAAGGTGTGCGGTCCCCAGCATCAACGTGTGAAGTCAATAGTGTAACGGCTGGCGAGAGAGAGAGTGATTCTCGTGTCGTCTCTCTTTCTGGCTCACGTGCTATTGTTTCCTCCACAACTGTCCTGTTCTTGTAGCACACACAGGTCCACAGCGTTCGTTCGTTCCCTGCACAGCTGCCATGGTCTTCCTGCATCTGACGTCGCCCTCGCCTGCAATTTCTCCTCCTGCTTAGTTTTAAACGGACGTTCACCACTTGGGGGATGAAGGGTAGGCCAAGTACTAGCGATTTGTACACCTACGATTGCATACGAACGCCACTACCAAACGGACCAAGGAAGCCAGTGTGCATGCGGGTACGTCGTGTCGTGACTCGTGACTTCCTGAGCTGAGTCAGAACCCCCGCTGTTTACCTGGATCGGCCCTGTTTGGCAACCAAACTAGGGCTAGAATAAAACTGAATTTTGGGGATTGCTGAGTCAACTCAAGATAACACACTGGCAATTAGGGATATAAACGGATCGGATGTGATCGGAGCTGGATATTCCTTGGCCGATTACGGATATCTCTAAACGGATTCAGATGTGGATCGAATTCGGATTTTCGACCATCCGTTTACATTTCTGCCTTGTGTAACCTGGACCTTCCTCCCCCTAGCGGATACAATTCACTCTCAATCCATATATCTTAGATCATGATTCTTTTTTCATCATATTCAAGAACCCGTTGAATCTTCAAAAACCCTCAAAATCATTATTTATTTAATTTTTTATTATTAAATATTCAAAAAAAAATTTCAGACGAATTTTAATCGAAGTATTCAGATTATTTTTTGGATATCTCTAAACGAATACGGATATCCCTAAACGGATGCGGATGCGGATTCAGATTCGGATTTCGATTATCCATTTACATCCCTACTAGCAATATAAAGTTTACTCGGCCGATACAATCCGAATCAACCATTTGATTTGTTCACACCAAACTACCACTAGAACTGATAGCACAAGCAGCTTTGTATTGGACTTGGCAAAACGACCTTCTATAATTAATGTGAAATGAAAAATTAGTTCACACTCAAATTAGGGCTATGGATAGATCTATTCCACCTTCCCCTGTCTATCTATGAAGTTTCATTTTAATCTAAGTCATAAATATAGTGAATTTTTTTTTTTTAATCGAAGGTTAGTAGTAAATAGCTAAGAAAGGTCAAATTAATGATTAAATAGACTCATAAATGAAATTATATGAGTAAAATTAAAATATCAATAAGAATAATGATTATATGGTTGAGTTAATCTACCAAATTTGACACATGATTGATCCTTAAGAAACCATACCTATCCAATAATTGAAACATATCACATCGTTTGCCAGGTGACTCCAAACATAGATTTTTTATCTTAATTAAATTATTTATTTTGCTCCAATATAATTAATGTGCTTATTTTGATGTTTATGTAAACCATTTCTAATATTTACCACAAAAAAAATGTAAATCATATATAGTAATGTGTAGCCCTTGACGACATACCACATGCGATCCAACACCTAACTCATGGATAAAAAATTTCAGCCTCATATTGGAATCGGGCTCCTCTCCTACGAGCCCAATGAGGTAATGCAACACTTGGGCTGTTGGGCGCACGCAACCACACACGCACGCCCAACAGCCCAACCATTAGATACCTCACTGGGCACCCATTGGGCTCATAGGAGAGGAGCCAAATCTCTCATATTCACAAATTGTTTGCCTCCCTTTGAGTTTTTTTTTTTTGGGTACAATTTTGAATAAAAGTTTGAGCCAACTTTCTCCTATTTTGGGCTTATTAATGAGATTATGTGGGATCTCTAATCTATATATTACCATGTGATAGGTGTTGAATTGTTAATGATGATTAGGTCATCTCTTTAGTTTGTATTAACAATTAATTGGCAAATAGACAAGATTTTACATCACAATATATATACATGGAAAAATCTCAATTTCTAAGGCAGTGTGCTAAACCCTATAATTTCAGCAAAAAAATTTATTTTTTCATGATGGATGTAGTCTTCAGTAGGTGATCAAACAAACCAACATGAATACATCATTACCTGACAAAATATACTACTATTGATCCATATTAGGATTTCCCTTTGTCGCTTCGATCCAAGATTTTGAAAACCCCAAATGGGGAAGTCTTTGAGAGTGTGGCCTACGTCAACATTCCCATGAGTCTATCGCTCTCCTCCCCATATGAAAGAACAACCTCTGCTCCCTTGTTTTGAAGAGGAGAGATATAGACACATGGGAGCTTTTAACTGGGTGAAGCAATTTATGATATGAATCTTATTGCTTCTTTTCGATCTACTTGTATATATATTTATTGTGTTGCTTTTGCCATTTATCTGAGTGCATCAATTTTATCTTTTTTAACTAGATAGTTAAGCCCCAAAAGAGTTGAACTTATGACATCTTGATTGTGTGATATTGGTCCTTGCCATTCAATCACTCTTCTCCTTTACTATAGCTGCAAATATGCAGCTTACAAATCTTGAGTGAAATAAATACCGTGATTTTGATCTTTTTCAATAAAATCATCACATAGTAAATCAACAAAGCTCAAGGTGATTTCTCTTTTCCCATCAAGTTACCTGCTACGGTACCAGAATGAATATGATCTTAATCATGGTCAATATGGGATTGGGGGAACAGAAACTCTGCAACACCGTGACACTAGGCTCTTGCTTTACCCGGCTAGGTTCCGTTTACCTAACTCAAATGATCCAAAATGCTACCTCCCAAAAAATTCTTATCAGTCAAAAAATGTTTTGAGGTGTTTAATAGATCCTTTTAATCTTGTAGAATCCTTTCCTGGCTTTGGTTCAATGCAAAAACGATTTTTTATGCAATCTAGTTTATTCATACATCAATGTATTAAGTACGTACCTAGATTGAGATACTTCCTTGAGAGCAGCGTCGATCAAGGCATCGTTATCCCCTCCAATTCGTTGCCTGCTCCAATTCCTCACATAGGAGGCAAAATGACCACCCTACCCCTTGCCCGAACACGTTGCCCAAGGTGGGGTAGGGTGGTCATTTCTGCACCTATGTAAGGAATTTGGGGAAATTGGAGCGGACAGCGAATTGGAAGTGATATTGATTATCGATCAAGAACTTTGTGGTCTTAGCAACATCCTTAAATGGATATATTGGGCTGGTTCGGGCCCAAGGATTTTGCCTATTCAGCAATCCTAGTCCTTGAGTTGATTAAAGCCCAAAGTTCCCAAGCCCATGGATCAGAGCCGATATAAACCAAAACTCATTAGAAACCCTTATACAAATGACAAATATTAACATTGATCAAAGCCCATATAAATTAAAACTCATTAGAAACCCTTATACAAATGACAAATATTAACATTTTCCACTTACAAATAAGGGTGTTAAAAGGTTCGGTTTCGGTTTAAATGGTTTTCGGTTTTAAGCAGCTTTAAACTTTCTAAATGGTTCTAAACAGGTTTTTTTTTTTTGAATTCTTTATTCAAATGCCTTCTTTCTCTTTTAATTTTATATTGAAATGAATGTAAATTTAACATTAAATTGAATTGATTATTGTTATATATTTTATTATAATAATTCTAAGGCTATAATTGTTTATGTTTTAATTTTTTATTCAAATGAATGTAAAATTAATATTGAATTGAATTAGTTATTGTTATATATTTTTTTATAATAACTAGGGGAAAGTTTTCATACACGGCTGTGTAAGCCGTGAATGTGAGAGGGTGGGAGTTTTAAGGCATTAATTAATGGGTGAGGGTTTATGACTTTTCCAACTCTTTGTGAGAGAGGATACGACTATGCATGCTTACACGGCCATGCATGAAAACTTCCCCCTAATAATCATAAGATTATAATTGTTTATATGTTTTAATTTTTTTATTTAAAATAATTGAATATCTTTTAAATTCTTAGTAGGATTCTTTTTTTTTTAAAGAAAATGTAATCATACAATAACATTTAATTGAATTAGTTATTGTTATATATATATATATATTTAGTGGGATTTGTTGTTTCTTATCATAGTTGATTTTTTTAACCATGAATGACCTAACTTACAATTATTCGGTTTTAATTGGTTTATCGTTGGTTTAATTCGTTTAACTAAATGGTCTCAAATTTGAAATAAAAGCCGAACATTTATTAAATGGTTTTACGATTTCAGTTTAAATGGTTCAATTCTTTTTTAGTAAACGGTTTCGATTTGGTTTTGACATTCTTATAGAGTATTTTAACACTATACGACTATATTGTTGGTATGCAGATGTTATTTTGAAAACTTGAGGGTTTTCTTCTTTAACTGTAGTATTACACTTCCAATGCCCCTCCCTCCCATAAAAAACCTCTCTAGGCTTCGTTAGGTTGCAAGGGAAATTAAAGGGGAGGGAAGTGAAAATTTTCAATTTTTGTATTCATTACTTTACATGGTTGTTTAAATTAGTTAGATTTCTTACCATATGTAGTAATGGTAAAAAAAATTTCACTTCCCTTCCCTTTAATTTCCCTTATAGCCAAATATAGCCCTAGGATTCTGTAGCGCTACAAATGCATATAACTCAAGGGTGAGCGTTCTCTGTGGGGGAGCATGGCCCCTATGCACCCATGGGGGTCAATGAGAAGGTGCATTGGAGCATCATGGGTGCGAGATTTCAGTCTTTCATTGGAGGCAGGGCGGTCATTTGGTCCCCCATTGTGTCTATGCATGGGCAATACACTGTCCCCACATGAAACTTTTTTCCATAGATTCATTTGTCTTTTGGCAGCATAAGCACCGAATGCCAGAATGTATGATTGGTCAGCTGATGTATTAAGATTTGATAATCCAACTGCACCTCAGTATCCGCATTAGATGCATTTTGACATTAGCTTGCATCAAGTACCACAAATGAATACTAAAAGCCTAGAACAGCCATGACTCATGACCCTAAAAGGATTAAGAACCTTCATTTCAAATTATCACCTAAGAGATCACCTAAATGTCAAAATAGGATTCGATAATGACAATTGGAGATATTCAATAGGTTCCTGGTGGGGCCAGTTAGGGGCCATTCATAGTTAATTACTGAATTAGGGTGATAAAAATCAAGACAAACGTGGAGAATAATATTATGGGAGTGTCTGAATGGCACTTCTATTGTCATACCTTGATTAATTTGTAATTTTACTTTTTTAATATATTTTTATAATAACATAACAATAAATCTATCTTCAAATTATTTGTAAATATTGTTCTTTGTTTTTTTAAGACAACAGGCAATCAAAGGGTGTCAAGATCTAAATACACCTATAGAGGTGTCATTTAGACTATCGCTTTTTAATTTAAATACATTGATATTTAATATTAATTTATGTAAGTATTATTCTGACCCTCCCCAAACCCTGCAGTTGCAGTAGCCTTGTGCATTAAGTACGCTCTTTTTATGTAAGTATCATTCCTTCTAATTTATCTACTAATGTAAGGGAGTAGGGACCATCTCCCACAACCACTTAGATATTTTTCTATTTTTTTAAAAATAATTTTCCCCTCTCCATATTATTTTTCTTGCCCTATATTTTAGTTAAACTATTGAATAATGCGGCTTAACTTGGATAAATGTCAAGTTAAATGGCTCAACTTGAGTCAACTACAAGAATATGGATGACTCACTCGAACCAAAACCTCATGGTCTTCTTGTCTTCAACCTAGACCGAACCCGACAAAAACTGAGACCGGCCGATAATAATCCCAAAAACTAAACACAAAAAAACTAGAAATTTCCCATTGATTGACTTATTTATATAATATACATGTAAAATCGAAATCAGACCGTACCCGATAATTGTTAAAAAACCAGACCAATGTCAAAATTGATCGAATCTTTTTTAATGATTTAATTTTGAGTTGGCCCATTAGCTGACAAAAGCCGATTCAGCCCAATCAAAATTAGATCGATACACTAAAGTTGTAAAAAGCCCAGTCCAATACTTGCAGCCCGGCCCACACGCACCGCGTGAAAAGAGTGGAAGACTAGTAGAACTGGTGTGCAGGGACTGTTCACGTACGTGAGCGTACTTGAACAACTCACAGCCGTTTAGATGGAATCTATTCTGTGAAAATATTCTATCTGAAAGGGTGTGAGTCGTTCACATACGCTCACGTACGTGAACATTCACCTCCCTCGAAGAACTGTAGCAGGGGAGACCGGGAGAGGTCGACCTTCTAATTTCTACTTTCTTCGAAGAAAACCTTTTACGAATTTGGACGAAACAGAAACATTTCTGACTTCCATTTGTTAATGGTGATTTGGTTCATACTTTACACACTTTTTTGTTTTCTGTTATTATTTATAATCTTTATATATAACAACACCATTCCCAACTACTTTTCCGTTTCTTTTTTCACACCATTTTTCTCAGTTTCCAGATTCTCCCAAATATCTTCTTCTCATCAAAATTATATTTTTTCCCTTTTCAGTTTCTGTTTATTTTCTTTGCATCTTCTTCACAATCTCCGTTTCTTTCTCGATTCTAGGCATAGTCTCGAAAATTAAGAGCAGATGATCCAATCTTTATCAAAGCCCGTCGAGGGTTTGACGGGTTTGATGGGGATGTGTAGATAGATAGGAAAGATACAGTGAAAGGGAAAGCAAAAGGGTGATAAAGCCCTCTTCTCCATTTTGAGATTCTTTATCTTCATCTTATAAATTAAAAGAAAGAAGAACTAGTTGGGTTCGTGTTCAGTATGCACAGATCCGGAGCTGTAATGGCTTGGAATGTGTTCAAGTTCTGTACAGCCCTGCGTGGTCTTGGCTCCATAATGATCTTGTTAGTCCTCGGAATCGTTGGCGTCACTTATTATGCTGTTGTCCTTACAAACTACGGTCCTGCTTTGTACGATGGTGGTCTTGCTTCTGCCAACGCCTTTGCTGTCTTGCTCTTGTTTCATGGTCTGGTAAGCTCCTTATTTCCTATTTCTTGATGATTTTTAGAAGTCAAATGAAGGAGACAAAAACAAAAGAAGGGCTTGATTCGTAACTTAGATTTGTTCAATCAATTATTCGTTGTTGAATCGTGCTTGTTGATTGATTGATTTTGAAGGCCTTTTTGTTATAAGTACATAAAAACTTGGAATTGTGTAAATTTAAAACTTTTAGCTCAGAGCAATGAAAGATTGATAGCTGATCATTTTGTCTTTAATGTTCCACATAAGGGTTTTAAGGAGTTCTTTTGACTCTGCAGTTGGGGATGCTTCTATGGAGCTACTTTTCTGTAGTTATAACGGATCCAGGTTCTGTTCCACCAAATTGGAGGCCTGTTATGGATGAGGAAAGAGGAGAGAGTGATCCATTAACAGGTTCGGAATATGGTGGCACAGGCATAGGTGTGCAGCAGTCAGCGATGCTGGCTGATCCAGTGAATCCGACAGTCCGGTATTGCCGCAAGTGCAACCAGCTTAAACCAGCTCGTTGTCATCACTGTTCTGTTTGTAAGCTCCTTATTACCTTCGTCATTCATGGAAATTTTTGTCCGAGGCTTAATTGCTTTTGTTTTCAAGAACATTCTTAATTTTTGGCTTCTGTCTGTTTTTTGGGTTTCAGGTGGGAGGTGTGTTTTGAAAATGGACCACCATTGTGTCTGGGTTGTCAACTGCGTAGGGGCTCTAAATTATAAATATTTCCTTCTCTTCTTGGTATGTTACCTTCCCTGCACTAGTCTGAAGTCTTTTTATCAGCAGGTCACATCTATGTAAAGCTCGAAACCTGTTGTTGCATAAAAAAATTACACCATACAAGGGGATATTCCCCATGTAGGATTGGCCTAGAGCTTAGCTTCATTCATTGTTCCGAAATCTTAAATGTTGTATTATTTCTTGCACGTATGATATCTTTTGCCTCCTGGGGCTGTCATTTTAAGGTTTTTTTTTTTATAAATGTATTGTTGATGGCCATAATTGTTTTTGGCTTAGTTTTACTGGTGTATGTTATTCCTTTGTGTGGAAATATTTATACATTATTGAATTATCTAATGCCAGAAAGAAAATATTCATATTGATGTTTGTTATGTGTTAACCATGTATACCTCTAATGTCATATAATTTGGTATCACTGTAGTTACAAGTGTATAGTAGCATAGGGACAGGCTAGTTTTCACCATAATTTCAGGTCCATTTGGTTTAGAAGTAGAGGAAGACATGATACCAATTATTCCCCCCCCCCCTGCGATTATGGGAAATGTGGCAGACACAGGGAACCCAGGTGGTGAAAAGTCATACTTAGTGGTGTTATATGGGTGGTTAGTTTCCAATTTGTGAAGGTCCAAATGTACTGGATATTATTGACTTGGCTGAGATGCTGCTAGGTGTTTATGAACTGTATACCGACCAATTTTTTTTTTAATATTATTTTTGGTTTGAAATTTAACCTTTTGTTGGTGGGTTTTAGAGATTTTGGGTCAATTGTGAAATAGAGGACATTGCTTGGGAAGTGGATTGTTGTCATTGCTGGGTTGGGTTTTGTGACGACTGGTTGGTTTTGATGTTTTTGGGTACCCCTTTTTGGTGTGTGGGGGGGGGGGGGTGGAGAGAATATAATCATATGCAATTTTTGTTATTTATAGGAAGTATCATGTTTGGCAAATTCATAAAGGTAGTGCTTTGACACCAAACTCAGAACTCTGATTAGTAAGCCAATCTTAGTTCACCTTTTCCCCAATTTAACTATACAAGAAAAGTTTTTGTCTCTACACTTCTAGGAAAGGATTTATTAATTGGTCATGATATTTTACATAAACTTTCTTCTCTCCGGTTGCCCGCACAAGGATTGTGTTATAAGGCTCATGTTTCACCATGAACTCCCATTCTATTTTTCTGACATCCGGAGACACATTAATGCACTCTGGTTAACCTAAAAGAAGGTTCAACTGCAAACCACAGGTAAGGTTCGCAGGACACAACCTTAGGACCAGAATAGTGAGATTTTAGTAACTCGAGATGGACTGAAAACCTGGTCGAGTAGCACTATATAGGAGAGGAATAATCCTTCAAAGTTTGGCCAAGATCCAAGAGATGGATCTGGAGATATGGCAATGATAAATAAAAACTTCCAAAAGAGTAAATTCTGAAAATAGCAACCCAAAGTTAGAAACTCAGAAATAGGAAGCCGGAATCGGAATCCAGATTTAAGGAACTTTCCAAAAGTAAAATTAGATTTAGAAATAGTAACTGAGTTGAGATTAGAAACGGAGACAGAAAACCTAGCAAAACCTGAGATCAGATTACTGATAAATCAAAATAGCAGAATATTTGGATAGATAAGGAAATGACTAATAACCTTAAATTAAACCATTGGATGAACCTTAAATTCCCATAGAATGGAAGTCCTGATATGCTGATTGAATGCTCAGATTTACAGATTATATCAATGGGGGAATTGGGAGAAACAAACGGAAACAGATATTAGAAACTAGTGTAACAGAAATTAGAATTAGAAGAGATTTAATATAACTTGCAATTCAGCCATCTGATAGTCTTCATATTTGGATCGAAGAAGGCAGACTAGGGAAGGAATAACATACAAAAATCTCAGATTAATCTGAAGGTTAGATGTTCCAGAATCAGAGACTGAAGATTAAAATTTGTTGCTGTCCAGAACACCTATCACAGTCACTTAGTTGGGCTAGAAAACTCAAGAAAAGGGCAGGATTTTGAAGCACAGAAACAAGTTAATCAAGCATCAAAACATGACCGACAATACCTTTTTAATGACCTGCGACAATGATAGATGAATGCTGATCCTTCGCTGGACTGAGAATGAATAAAAGAAGAAAAAATTAGGAGGAAGAAGATTGACCAGGCTTCACCGCCATAGGCCAATGAAGAGGGCTTAACCGCCCAATAACCTATTGCTTCACCACAATAGAGTTGCCACTACTTCAGCATAGGAGCACAAACTCTCACAAGAGCCATTCTTTCAATCACCAAAACCGATAGAGGTGTCCTCCCTTTCTTCTATTTATAAAACAAAATAAACTATTACGAAGTAAAACTCTCCATGAGTTACAGGATACCACACTTAAACATGAACAAAAAATTCTTAACAAAGGTTTAAGAGATGTATCGTATCATATTGGAGAGACACAAGATACACTAGATACGTATGGAAATGGTCAAGAAGCATATGAAAATTGTAGCAGCAAGAAATCACGATAGAAGGAGCAACTAGAGAACCATATTTAGCAATCAACAGTGGCAAACCCAAGCAGCAGCACATCGATACCATATAACTGTAGCAGTAGCAGTAAACAAGAGGTGTCTTTTGCAATAAAACGCCATCAATAAATCGACTCCATCGATAGCAGCAAATTGATGATCATTTCAGCAGTTGCAGTAGCAACAGGTATGATCTTCAAACAAATCAGTGTATGATACCCTAGTTCTTCTTCTTCTATGAACTAGGGTTTCCTTCTTCAGACCAGAAACCCACAACAACTCCTAAAATGGCAATCATGGAGGGAAACAGGTACTGGTTACAGCTCTGATACCATGTGATGAACCCAGAACCTAGAACCAGTACCTGCAAGTGGAAGAGAGAGAGAGGAGAGAAGAGAAAGAGAACAATGGGAGGGAGACACCTAAACCCACGTTGGAATGTTGGATTTCGTGTGTCTTTCCACCGTAGTCTGCCTTCACTTATATAATCTGTCCAACAGCAATTGTATTCCTAGTAGGAACACAACACCTAATTACAAACTAAAAAGGAAACTAATATAAAGTAAAGTCAGACTCAACTTAGTCCACGACGGGGACAGTTCCCCTATCGCGACTCAACTCCTAACACATCTTTACACTCCCCCTCAAGCTGGAGTACATGTATATCAAAAAGGCTCCAACTTGGAACACCAAAAAGAGATATTAAAAGCAGCACTAGTCTTGAACATTTATAGTAGTCATAGATGTCAGGGAGAACTGAGAGAACTTCATTCATGTAGCAATATCTGCTTTATTGAGTGAGGTGTGCTATGTGTTTTACTTTTGTGTATGTGGCTGTCTGCGTACAGCTATCTTTGTCTCTAGATACAGCTATCTTTGTCTTTCGGAATTGAAAGTCTCTTGAGTCTGTTTGGACTTCAAAATGTTTTAAGTCCATGGGTAGTCTATAAATACCATGGTTGTTTCTTTGTAAGATAAGTTTGGAGCAAGTTAAGACTTCTTACTCCCATTCAAGCACACAAATTATCAGTAGCATCAGTAGACAATAATCTCCGTGTTGAATAAATCCAATCAACAACGAACGAGCATAATAAGCGCTAATGAACACAAATCGCAATCCATAATTTCATAACATCAACAACAACATCAAAAGCACTTCTCAAATATAAGGCTGGTAGTAGATAGTAATCTTCACAATGAATGATAAAAGTGCATCATCCAACGGCTACATCATATGCTCTTCTCAAGGGAGCCAGATAGTAACTATTAATCTGCTCATAAAAGACAGACAAAAGTCTAGCATACAATAACTGCATCATAAGATCTTCTCAAAAGAAGGCTAACAAAAGTGCAATATAAGTTACTGCGAACCAAGTAGCAGCATCAGGTTGGCTGTGAACCAGACAACATAAGGTCATTGTAAACCAAATAAATTAGTATTAGGTTGCTGAGGACCAGACAATATCAGGTTGCTGCGAACCAGACAACATAAGGTTGTTGTGAACTAGACAACATAAGGTTGGTGTAGATCAAATAGCTCAACGTTAGGTTGGTGGGGACCAAATAGGATCAGGTTTCTGTAGATGAAATAAATATGCATTGTTGCTTAATACCATCTTCATAGATAAAATTGTTGCTGATGATGCGAACAAATAAAATGTAGACGTTGTGCAATATTGTGGCATATTGTTGGTGTTGAAATCAATTGGACACAACTATTCATTTTGGATCTTTTTAGGGTTTATTTAGGGTTCTGTGTTGATTAAGGCTTTTACTAACTTTGATATTACTTTTATATATTAAGAATTTTACTCTTTTAGTAAATAGATAGAAAATCCACCATATTTTATGAATCTCATTTTCTGCTCAAATTTTATTATTTATTGCGAGTCCATTTTTATTATTATTAATTTTTTTTTTTGTAAATTTCTTGTTTTGAGTCATGCTAGGAGTTTTAATTTACTTGGTTGAGTCCTCATTTGACTTTGGCTTGGAGTTAAAGTCTTCAGAGTCTGAGTTGGGTCTTTAGTGAGTATTTAGAGCTGTAAGCCACAAAAGTGGACATAATTAAATATTAATGAGATATTGTTTGGAGCAAGGTTCATGTTTTAAACCCATGATGATCTTCTTACTCATCTCTCTTCTTTCTGCCTTCATTAGTATTCTATTTCCTTTTCTGATTCTTAATGGTGTTTTCAATAGCCGGACACCCTATAATTTTTCTCCAAGATTGTAAAGTCTCTGATTGACTTTTGCTTGCTTTGTGCCCTTTAAGTTCTGAACAAGGGAATCCACAAATGTGCTGTCTAATTGGTCTTTCTATGAAGTTGTTGACATGTTTTATTGGTACTTGCCCTTTTGGAGCATAATTTGGATAAGAATTAGTCAGCTTCCTCCTGTAGTTCTTCTACATATGGTTTGTTGTATGGTTGATAAGCTGATGGAATGTGTTCCGACTTAAATTCATCCAAATTATTTACGTGGATCGGTGAAAAGTATCTGTATTTTTGGTTGATTGGACATTGACGTGTATGTGCAATATCAGTATGCTTGTCTGGACACTTATTTATCTCTCATATGTTCATTTATTCTAAGTAATGATGCACATTATACTGTTTTATGTACTACAGTTTTGAATTATTTGTACAATAATTTGGAGGACTTATTATTAATGTTTTTTGGATATCTAGTCAACATGTACTAAAAGCCCTTATTTTGTCCTTACTTTACTCAATCTCATGCAGTTCTACACATTTCTTGAAACAACTCTGGTAACTTTATCACTATTGCCGCATTTCATAGCATTTTTCAGTGATGGAGAGATACCTGGAACACCAGGAACACTAGCAACAACTTTTCTTACATTTGGTAAGGTCTGAGGAGTTTTTTTTAAGAGACTGTCTAAATGACACCTCTATAGGTGTATTTAAAACTTGTAACCTTCTTTTGATTGCCCCTTGTTTTATTCCCAAAAGTTTAAAAAGGTTTCTAAATAATTTGAACGTGATTTATCATTATGTCATTATCAAAAGTTGTTAGTGTCTTTGTATATTTTTCAAGCACACATGAAATGACGGACTTACCCTCATTGGAAAAAAATATGTTGTACTAAATCGGCAAAAAAAATTAAGGTTATAAATTATTTGACACCTTAAGGGGTGTGTAAGAAAACCCCCTTTTTAAATACTTTTCTAACTTATTTTTGTGCCTGCTTCCCTAGCTTATCTTTGACCTGTTCTTGCTCTATCATCCAGTTTTGAACTTAGCATTCGCATTGAGTGTTATGGGCTTTCTGATCATGCACATATCATTGGTTGTTGGTAATACGACTACCATTGAGGTAAACGTCTTTCATGGCTCCTAATTCAGGTTGCTTCATTTCTATTTAATTATAGTTATTGATGTGCGCAGGACTCAACATGCAACCTCATGGTTGCTAAGTGGTGGGCAAAGTAGCTGATGGTTTTATTTTCTTGTCTTCAGGCTTATGAGAAGAAAACCAGTCCTAAGTGGCGGTATGACCTTGGTCGAAGAAAGAATTTTGAGCAGGTTAGTGAAGTCATGAATTGAGATCTTTCTTTTAGATGTGGGAGCCGGAAATTTAAATTGATTGGTAATTGAACTTGATAATCCTTGGTTAATCTCAACAAAAGTGAATGATCAATTGATTATCTAAGCTTGTTTTTTTAATGAACTGATCAAAGTTGGTACAATAATTGATTGATAGATTAATTAGCTAGTTTTCTCAAATTCATGACAAAGGCTGGACTAGCATGTTGTCCTCACTGCCAGATTTTTGATGATTTTGTATTGAGTGGTTCCTCATTGATGGAAAATCAAGTTCTCATTCGGGGTTTTAGTTTTTTGGTGGTAAGAAAGCCTTACAAGTTACCGAGATATAAAGATGTTCATGTTTTGCTGTTCATATGCAAAACTTTGATAAGATGAAAGTAGAAAATACTGTTGCTAGACCATTAGATTATAACCGTCCCCCAGGGTAACTATCCTGGAATGCTAGGTATGCAGTCCCTATCTCTGTGGATAACCTGGCTCATGTGCAGCAATAGAGGGAAAAGATGAAAAAACTGCCTGGGAAAATGGTAACAGCAACTGGCACAGAATGGTTTGTGTACGAACTCATTGATTTTTATATGAAGAGATTCCTTAGGATGGAGTTCGTCAATTTATCCATCTGGAGACAAGGCATGCATGTTATGTGCATGAAGGAGGAGGGGGTTAGGTAGGGCACTGATTGTTGATCCTGTATTGCGGTATTATACCTATATGTGATTTAATTTCATATGTGAGACCTATGATGTATTTCCCTTCCTTTGGTACTTGGTAGTTAACCTACAGTATATTGACTGACCTAGTTAGGTTATGATGCAAGAAATATACAGTCTCATTACTGGAAAAAAACAAATGAATTGATTTATGATTGGTTTTTTGCATGTCAGGTGTTTGGGATAGACAAGAAATACTGGTTTATCCCTGCATATTCAGAAGAGGATCTAAGACGGATGCCAGCACTTCAGGGACTTGAATATCCGTCAAAGCCTGATCTGGATGCCCAGGTGTTCTAAGAACCATGAACGGCCTGAGTTGTGAAATTCTGCTTCTCTTTTTTGTTGTGAAAAAAGATTCTGTGCCCCCCACAAACATGTTGCTAGCTACTTCTTGCAAACAGAGATGAGGCATGATGCAAGTGTGGACCTGATTATGTCAATCCTCAGACAATCTGTACTTTGCATCATCAAGACGAGTAGCACAGAGGATTTCTGGTCTCATTGTGAAGAACAACTCAAAGTAGGGAATTGTGCAGGAGGGGGAGGGGGGGGGGGGGGATGGTTTTTCTGTGACAATATCTTTATTTCATGTTTTGTATGGGATACTGTTGAATCATAAAAGAAGGGTTACACTCGATGGCTGGATTGGTCCAGTATGGAGTGGACCGAGGACCGTGTCTATTATCAGGAAGATGATGAAGGAAATTTCAGTGTACACACAAGGTTCATTATACCACTTGGATATAATAGAACACACAAGCCAGAGACTTTATTTGGCAGCTTTTTAACATGGTGCACAGCCATTGACATGGTCTTTATTCTGTACCTGCTGGACTGAAATTTGGAACTTGTTCCAGCTTAACGGTATTATTCAACTATTCCAAATAGGAATTGATTATCAGACAATTTTCAAAGCATTTAGTAATAAGGAGAGGGATCGCTACAACCTCAGAGTGCAGTTTCCTACCAATGAGGGGGTGGGTGGATTGGATTGTCCAATAGGAACATTTAGTGAGGAGAGAGATTGTTGGGTTCACAGGCGGGATGTGAGGGTGTGCACAGGAACACAGGCATCTTTTTTCTTAAATGGAGGGGTTTATTAAATGGCCAAATGTTCTCTGTATTGGGGCGCAAGATGGGGATAGTCGAAATGACCACCTTGCCTCCCTAAATGGCAGGCCCATGTGTTTGGGAGCAGGCTGCGCTGTGGTACAGAAAACATATGCCCTTATAAAATTTAGCACATGACTAAGTCACTACATGATGATGCATACAAAATGTACACAAATCAATCATTGCATTATCATGATTTTTGTCTCATTATTTCCTTTTTCTTTTTTTGACATCCAAATGGAATCTAAGATGGAAAAGCTTTCTGTGTAATCCCACACAAAATAAAGGCCAGACCGATGTGGGTGGGAGGGAGGGAAGGATAGCGGGTTTCAAAAGAGTGTCTGTGAGGTTGCTACGTCATAGCAAAGATTTGGCTGCCATTCCAGAGAGGGTTTCTAGCTCGCAGCCTTCTCTAGATGTCAAAATGAACTCATGACCGAAGTAATTGTGTTATGTGCCTAATGGGGCCCGGTCTAGTGTATGTGCACTAGATTGGACCAGTCTAGTATGAGATAGGTTATAGAGCTTGATTTAATGCGTTCCATCAGCTTCGGAGTTTTTGGCGTATCGATCAAATACCCAACAAATTGGTACATGAAAGTAGATAAACAATGCTCTTTTATTCAAATGTACGATTGAGAACGTGCAATGGGCCTTTTGGTGCATTCCAGAACAAGGCCCCGTTCTTGACCTCATTCTAAGAATTTAGAGTGAGAATGCATACCAAACAACGTTTTTGTCATTTCCTAATGCATTCTACACTCATAATGCGTTCTAAGAATGCATAGCAATCACAACATACTCTTTGAACGCACATTGTAACATGCTAAGTCACTATTCTCATCCACACCTGTGTACATTATAAATAGGGTTGATGTTCTTTGTGGGAGAATGTGACCCTTACGCCTGTGTTTGGACCAATGAGAACACACACATCGACTTCATATGGGCGAGATTTCTGCCCTTCATGTGGGCGGGGTGATCATTTTTCCTCCTTACAAATATATTTGACCTATTTTTGTCGAGTAAAACCTCAAAAACAGTCGAAGCAGAGCACAAAGAATGAGCGAAGACAAGACTATGCCTCAATCTCTTTCCTTCGAGGAGATGTGAATCATGTGATCCTATAAACATGCTCTTCACCTGTTCACTTGCTTACTCTTAACAACCCATAGACTCCTTTTCACGCCATTCGCACAAGCAGCAGCACCAACACTATTGCCACCGACGACCTTGGTCATTGAAGATATCTGAGTTACTAGCAGACCACGCCCATAGACAGCAAGTGAGTCTTTGACCCACTTCTCCACCATGATCCTTTGCTGAATGCATCATAAGTCATAACCCACAACAACAACTCTGTCATGCTTTTCACACCTGCTTGAAAGATCTCTTTATGGTCTTCCAATTTCTCCAATCGATTAACACAAAAGAAGCTAGCTGACCAGAGCTCACATGAGGAGGCCAAAGAGGTGTGTGGTGTGTATGTCTGTCTTTTTTTAGTCCCACATCGGTGAGCTCAAGAAGGAATGAAGGAAGAGAAGCATATAAATATGGAGAGGATAGAAAGTGGAAACATACTTACCTGGACGGGGTTTATGGGTGATCAATAAGGCCCATTGCCTAGGTTGGTGACCTCCATTGCACTTGGGAGGGGTGCCCGCCTAACATCTCCCCAAGTGGGAGAGTGTACGTCATAATTTGTGGTAGAGGGGGTACGCGTTCGCGCGGCCCCTGCCAAGTTATCAAACCAAAGTTTTTCTCTGCTTCAGCCTCCATAGAGGTTCTCTGATGCATATTCTTTTGGTGATCATTCAGTCATGAAAGAGATGTTGAATTCTTTTTCATAACTGTCGTTTATAGTTTTTTATTCTCCCATCCTTTTCTTTTCCGAGACACAAACTCTCAAATTCCTCGCCTGGTTATCTCCGTAACCTGTCCTTGGCCCATCGATCTGATCTCTAGCAATGAAGCATATTCGGCTCAATTTTTGAAGCAACTGGAATGTCCGTGGCTAGTGTTGAAAATAGTTTTTCCGGCTCAGTTTTTGAAGCAACTGGAACGTTCGTGGTTAGTGTTGAAAATAGCTTTTCCGTTCGTGGTTAGTGTAGAAAATAGTTTTTCCGGCCCAGTTTTTGAAGCAACTGGAATGTTCGTGGTAAGTGTTGAGATTAAGAATGAAAATAGCTCTAGTGAAGGGGTAAATCTAAGGCTTCTTGTAAGAAAAGGGTCACCGAGTTGAAAAGGGATTTAATCCGTATCCCAAAAGCTTAGAGCATAGCTATAAAAAATGGCCTTAATAAAATTGGGGATTTCGCTTACAATTTTTTATTTTTGTTTATGCTTTCCTGAGGTGAGTACTGTATCAATTATCTCACCAAATATGTGAAAGTCAATGTTTCTGAGTAATTTTTTATAGAGATTCTGCTTTTCTGGTCTCTTCTTTTGCGTTTGTTGTAGAATAGTTATGTGCCTGGATTATGATTTCAAATTCAAATTTAAATTCAAATTCAAATTCATTGACAGTGTTCTTGTGAGTCTCAGTAGAACTAGTTACTTCTTCGCAAGTGGAATCTTGAAGAGAAACACTGTAATTATTCTTGAGAATTTCCTTTGCAATAAAACTGATTTTGCCTTAATGATAGATCCCAAATTCAAGCAACAAAATGTGATTCTTCCATGTCTGATCTGTTATTAGATTTTTTTTTCTTCTCCAAATGTGTATACAAGAAAGAAGTCTTATTTAATAAATCAGACTTCTGTGCCAATTTATCAAAAGCAAAAAGAATCTGATTTCTAAACTATAATTATCTATGTATGGTTTAGTGTGGGTTTCCATTGTGTAAGCAGGAATTTTGGTCCATGATCAATGTTCATTCCTTGTCATCGTTATTGAAGTTGGGAAGAGCTCAGTTTTCATTTCTCTTCATTGGGTCGCAATGTTGTAATTTAAGAGATATCTGAATGCAAGTGTGAATTACTGAACATCATGCTTGGACAGTACAATAAGAAGTCTATATGACCTTCCTATTGAATCCTCTTGTTCCAATTAAGAGCTGCCTGCTATCATGAATTCTTTATCTGAGAAAGCTTAATTCTTCCTTTGTATGCCCTCCACCATGCCTGGGCCTCACCTTATTCCTTGTAAGCTTCATATATGTCAAGAACCCTGATAAGCGCATAAAACCATCTCACCAATCGAAAGCTGCCACGTGGCCGAGCAGAGGACAGTCCGATAATCGAATCGAGCCGTGCGGAGCTGGGCCGACCTGACCACCGACAGATTTGACACTCCGTCTCCTGTGTGCTGAGCACCTGCGCCGCGGAGTGCCACCCAGGTCAGCCAAGGGCCCCAGGGCTGACCTCACATCAGTAGGCCGAGGCCGAGGCCGAGCATCGAGGCCATGGCCACCCCAGGGCCAAGCTTTGAGGCCGACCAATGAGGCCGAGCCCTCCACCGAAGCTATCTTAACGGCCCGTCGAAAATCGCGGGGCCACGTCAGCACCATTCTGGAATCGCGAGATAAGGATCGAGCCACAATCCCCAACGCGATACGGAGTCACGCTTTGACATGGACTCTTACCTTAAAGAGAGAGTCCGACCTCGAAAATAACTCTCCACTCCGCTTAGAAGAGCCTTACTAAAGAAGGACTCCTACCGTACTAGGACTCTCCCAACCGCCTCACCCACACTCTATAAATACTCAGGTATGGAGCTCTGTTGCTCATCTCACTTTTTACTAGCTGTTACGCTGTTGCACTGGAGACCTGACTTGTGCGTCGAAGAGTCCTAGGCCGGAGCCACACCGACTCTCTTGCGCTCACTCGATTTTTTGCAGGCTCATCTGTGGGTAAACCGGGCGACGGAGGTTTTCACACGCAACAAACCCAAATGTTTCTTTTGCTTCCTCAACTGTCTCCGTTGTGCTGATCTTACTTCTTGAGCATAGCCAGTTAACCTCTTTGTCTATTTTCCCACTCCCATATCTTTATCTTTTGTTCTACCACTCCCTTCCTTATTCCAGCCATTCATGACTTTCTTGTTTTTCATGCCTCAGGCTTCCTTTCCTTTCCTTACTTCTGTGGTCTCTCTAAAGTGAATGATGCAGAGAAACATGGAAAACAACCCATGTTATGAGTTTGGGGGGAAGGGGGGGCCATCAAGGGGATGCACAGTCGCGTAGGAACCACTTGCAATAGTCATGTGAGTGCATAAATAGGGGAAGTGAATACTGACTTTTAGTCCCAGTTAGAGTAGAAAGTCGGATGGCAGGAGAGTGGCTATAAAACTAAACCAGAGACAATGTCATAAGCATACCTTTCTCGGCCTTTTGGCTAAGATCAAGTGTAGTATCTGTTCTTATCAGTTTAATATCTGATACGTGGGTCATCGGCCCACATGATATTAAATTAATTTTTCTTGGGAGAGAGCCCAGTACAGTAGCTTGCTATTGGGGTTCTCAAGCGTCGACCATGCGTTGCACTACTGCACGGGCCTGGCGCAACCCACCAATACTAGTTAAATTGTTACGATCAATTTATTGTCTATTATTAACAAAAATGGAAATTGTATCCTTCTAATTGTATCCAAATAATTTGTTTTCGCATCATCTTGTGGACACATATTTTCTAATGGAGGTCTTAAAAGATAAAAACAATTCTAATTGAGGGTTGTTGTTATTTGTGTTTTTGGGGTTTGGAAATCATGAGAATCATTCTTCTACGTGCCATCTACTTCTTAGCTAGATGGACAAGATTGGAATGAAGTTAAGACAACATATACATCAAATTGCAAATGTATCACTTACCATGTATGGAGGTTTTTTTTTTTTTTTTTCTAGCCATCATTCAACTAATTCAAAACATAGTGGGAAAAGCATGTTGAGTCAGGTTGCGTCGAGTAAAAAACACATGAAACCTGATCAAGAATCATGAAGATTCACCTAGGTTCAAAAAGTAACTAGACCAAGTCCAAGTCAATCTAAATTTTCATTGATTTGATGCTTTTGCCCGAATCATGTCACTTACCATGTATGGAGCTTTCTTTTTTTCTTTTCAAACCATTATTCAACTAATCCAAATCATAGTGGGAAAAGCAAGTTGAGTCGAGTGAGTCACCTGAGTCAAGTAAAAAAAAAAAAAACCTGAAACCTGCTCAAGAGTCATGAAGATTCACCTAGGTTCAAAAATGACTAGACCAAGTCCAAGTCAATCTAATTTTCATTGACTTGGTGTTTTTGTTCGAATCATGTGAAACTCACTGAGTCTGATTTTTTTCTATATCAAGCCACATACTATTTATAGACCATAAGTTATGGTCACAATTAAACAAAACCCTAGAATTTTTGTTCGTTCTCTTCAATATCAGTCCCTTTTTCTCAATTCTGAAGCAACCATAGCCACTTTCTCCTCACTCAAAGATGTGAAAGAAAAAATGACTCACCTGGTTCACTAGGTTTTGGAAAGAGGGAATTAAATCAAAACACCTGGTTTTCCAAATATGATCCAATTGATTTTCAAACAATTCACAAAGCATTACAATTTTAGGGAAAAAGAAGCTCAACAACGTTACAAATTTTTGTACATGCCTTCTCACATCCCATCTATGGATCCACGCACTCTTTCTCCTCATTAAACGCTCCTACTTGACCATTTGATCACCCACCCTCATTGGTGGGAAAAAGTTGGACATCTAGCAACCCATCTCCTTATGAATATATAGGTCTGTTAAATTTTAGGGAAAAAGATCTCTTCTAGGTGGTGTTTCCTACGCCATCTCATAGAGCACCATGAGCGGACGCCAATACCCCCTAGGTAGATACCCATATGTGCTCATCTATTGGTCTAGACGCTTGTGTGGTGTGCTCACCCATTGGTCTAAATGCTTGTATAGAGACCATGCCACCAAGTAGAAATCTCTTGCCCAAAGTTTTAATACATGACTAGGTCATTACAATGGGCTTGCAGGGCACGCCCACTCGTATGAGAACCTGATCTGGATCCACTCAATCTTCTATGGATCCTCTTCTGTGTGCTAGAAGGTTCGATGCTTCTAAACTCTTTTTCTTATTTCTCTCCGGTATAAATTGACCGGTTCATGATCGAAAGCTTTTTAATAAGCCCTCGCGTCTGCGAGTCAATCCCGACAAAAGATAGCGGTTCGCGACGAGAAGGGTTTTTTATTCCTTCAATTGTATCCCTCATTTCCCGTCTCTAAATCATCTGCATTTCCCTCTCGGAATTCGGAAAGGTATATTATCGTTTTACTTTTGATCATTCGTAGCTTCTTCAGAATCCGTGGTTTAGATAATCCTGAAATTTTGGTTCCTACTCCTCTGGCAATACATGGATCTTGAAAGAATTTCCTTGATTGTATTGTTATAGTTTCTAATAATACACAATTGATAATGGCGTTTTTTAACTATGATCACATTTTATGAAATTGTTCATTTTTTTTGCAGAGGGTTTGGTGCTAGTGTTGGGTATACATATGCAGTTTGCTTAATTGGTTTTCTTGTTTTCTATTTTCAGGGGTTACTACCCGGAAAATGCAAAGGGGAAGAGGGGTTAGAGATAATTTCTTTGATTTCGGGGATCCTTTCTCTGGGTTTGGCGGCTTCGGTGGCCATGGGAGTCTAATATCTAGCTTTTTTGGGGGAAGAGACCCATTTGATGATCCTTTCTTTAGTCGTCCATTTGGTGGCATGTTTGGGCCCAGCATGTTTGGCCCCAGTATGTTTGGTCCCAGTATGTTTGGTTCAGGAGGTAGCGTCTTTGGAGATTCTCCTACATCTGGGCTTATCGAGCATGAACCACCGCAAGTCAATAAATCAAAAGGGCCAATTATCAAGGAGTTAAACTCTGATGATGAGGAGGTAGAAGGAGAGGAAGCAAAAGAGAAAGCTTCTGAGAAGAAGAAAGATAATCCAAGGAAGCATTCTAGGTCGAGTAAAGACCCATATGTTGAGGACCCCGATGACGAAGCTGAAGGTATTTTTCCCTTGTGGAAAGCATTGGTGGTTATGTGTGATATTCTTGTTAGCTCACAGTGTTTGTCATCTTTTGAGGAATATCCTAACTGGGTTTATGTGCAGGGAGAAGGAGCAAACATATGCAGTACAGGAATGACTATAACAGGTTTGATAGAACTCAACCTCAGGCTCGTAGTTTCAGCTTTCAGAGCACTACTGTTACTTATGGTGGTGCTGATGGGCCATATTATACTTCGTCTAAAACCAGGAGGACTGGCAGTGATGGAGTAAGAGTATTTCTGGTTGAGGTTTCAAATCACCCTGCATTTTTATTGAGGTACTTATATTCTGGTTCTTTGGATCAGGTGATGATAGAAGAAAGCAAAGAAGCAGATACAACAAGAAGTCAAGCAAAACACAGGATATCTAGGGGACTTCACGATAAGGTACTTCCAATAGTTCTCTGTTTTTTATTTTTGGTTTGTCTTAATATTTGTTATTCATTTCCTTATTTATGCGTCCCATCTATGTGCGAGTATGTTGAGCATCTGTGCTCTATATTTTTGGAACCGCAACACAGCTAATCTTCATGTATGCAGTATTGCAATTGTTGGTTGAAATTCTATGGTTGTATTATTTCTGTAGGGTCATTCAATTACGAGGAAGCTTAATTCTGATGGTAAGGTGGATACCATGCAGACCTTACACAATCTGAATGAAGGTATAATCCTGTCATCCATGTAAATGATTCCTACAGGTTAATAATATCTGTGCTTAAAGTGATTTGATGCTCAAATGGGTTATTTCAGATGAGCTTGTGGGATTTGAGGAAGCTTGGAGAGGGAATGCTAGAAAGCACTTGCCTGGATGGAATGAGAGATCGAATATGCACGGGGACATAGGTAAATTTTGTTTGGCCTCAAAATCTGATGAGTTCCACTCTTATTTCTTTGTTGGTAACAGCCAAGCTGGCTTGGATACCACCGCATGCTTTAGAAAGGTTGCATTAATGTTTTCAATGTTTAAGACCACCTGAACCATGAAATGGGATGGGGCATTGTCAATTAAACCTAATTCAACTGGTGGGTTGGAGTAGGTTGACCTGATAGCATAAGGGCATACTAAATAGTTCTCTGTTGCCAATAACTTTGATGGAATTAATAGTTATCTTTATTATCAATGAACAATGACACAATAGCAATATTCTGAATGTGCCAAAAAGAGAGTTATAAATCCCATAGAAGAACAAGCTAATTGCTTTCTAGTAGATTTTGGATACTTAAAAAGAATGCAGTGGAGAAGTCCAAAAAGAAAAAGGCCAATTTTGTAAAGATTAGCTGATTCTTTTCATCCTCCTAAATTTTGTTCGCTGAGGAGGAGCCTGACAATAAATAGGATTTATATATGCTCCTTATTCCATCCTCCAAATGTTTAGTCCTTCATCTTACCTCAGATATGAGATATTTCTATATTATCATTACCTTATGACTGAAAATATGCTTGGCAATAAGAAATGTATAACAAGAGAACTATCAGATATTCTTTATTGACTTATAAAGATAGCATGATTGGGTACTGGGAAAATCATCTGGTGAGCACTGGATGAGATATGAGTGTTAGAAAGATACTTTGCTAGGTAAAAATATGTAAGGGGATAGATGTTGGTATTGGACCATCTGTCTCTGGTGGAGAGATAAGTCTTCATTCCTTTTGAGTGGGCTATGATTAAGGCCATAACTCTTGCTTTAGCTATCCAGAGTTGAAGTTGTCTCACATTGCTTTTCTTGTTTTTCCTTGCTCCTTAATTTATTGTTTGGAACTTTGGATAGATTACCCCCCTTTTTAATTAGTATTATTGTGAGTTTTTGGAAGGCAAGGCAAAATGTTTTTAATTAGAGAATTTACATTATTTAAACTTCACAAGAGGACAAACTACAATATGGAAACAAACTTTAAGCACAGGTTCCGGTAGTTTCCGATGAAAATGTCTTGCAAATACCCCCTTCAAAGTATTTAAACCTGATTTTGAACCCTGTAGTATATGATGGTTGCAGATGGTCTTATATTATTAATTAACATGAAAAAAAGGGGGATGCTGAGTTTATACTTTGGAAGTATGTTTTAAGGTTTAGCTGAACTGAATATATTTGGAGTACAAATATGATAGAAGTAGGAATATACATGGGGGAGTAGTGAGATTGATGACCTACTTCAGCCCAAATTAGCCATTCATGTTGTTAACAGTTCCATTGTATATTAGGTAGGAGAGAAAGACATACTGTCCCATGGGACTATAGTGGGCAGTGGATAAGCATTTTAGAGGTGCTTCTAGGGATGAATTTTCGTAAGACGATTACAAGGATAGTGAGTCATTGTTTGATGGAGCAGAATGTGGGCAATCAAGAAACAGAACATGTATGAACTATGACATGGGTGTAGTTAAGATGGATGAGTAGACATGGAAAGATTGAATCAGAAATTAATGGTGATGCAGATCTGCTGGTCTATCGCTGGAGATCCAAAAGAGGCCAGCCTAGCATGGCCTAGTGTGCCTACTCTTTTAATTCTGTTCTTAATTTTATTTTTTTAATGTTATAAGTTAGTTCTCTTGTGTTTAAGTGTTTAAGTTGGTCTAAATGGACTTATTTAGTGGAAATATGCTTTGGGTTGAGTTATGTATGTGTTGGGTCTTTGATCCCATGGGTTTTCATTGTAATGGGTCACTTTAATGGGCCTATAATATGAGTATTGGATAGACATACGGGACAAGTTAAGTTATTGTCTTTATTTCTTTGTTATTTCAGTTCCTAGTCTGTTTAGGTTACTTAGTTAAGGATTGGGGTAGAAAAGCCTTATTGGCACTGGTTGTCTTCAATTCAGCCCTACATTAAATGGACTAGGAATGTATTAAATCTTTTGCCAGCTATCGAGTTCCAAGCAAACTGCGGAGTAAATGTATGTATTGGTATTATCATATGGCTTTCTCTGCTGCTGAGCTTTTTCAATATGGCTTGCACATGTGAAAACACTTCAGCACACTCCTGTGTAATCTATTCCCCCCCCTCCCCCCCCCCCCCCCTAAGGGTTTGATACCCTAAAGTGCTTTTGCATCCACAATTTTTCGGTGGACTGGCAAAAGTTGGATTACTTCCATGGTTTTTATTGTTTCCTTGCAAATGCTGCAATTATATGAGACATGAATGTTGTGAACATGTAGTTTTTAAATGTGTGGCCTGTTTTCTATTTTTTATTTATTAGACTGATTGCTTTTTTGTTCTTGTTGTTGGTTGTACAATGACAAAATAGGGGCTAGCAGCAGTGGACAAGGCCAGGCAACAAATGGTGGATGGGCTCTTCCATCAACTGGGCAGCAGCTACCTCAGGGTTCTGAGAGGATGAGATTCGGTGGCGGCAGTGGCGGGGTCAGGACAAGCACCTCCAAGAGAAGGGCTAAGCCATTTACCAGGATTAATATAGATTAAAGCAGGAATTCCTCTCAGAAGTTTCAGGATTGTAGTTGCTAGTAAATTTCCAGCTTTTAATTTCATTGTTATATACTGGGATGTCCTGATGTACGTGAAGGGGTATGAGTCTGAAGACATGTAGAACAATATCAGTCAAATATGTTCGTGTTGGTTTGTTGCAATTTTAAGTTGGTACTTGTCGGTAAGCTGGCCCAGATGCCAAGGGAAAGGGAAGATGCGGTCATTTGGGTTTTTTGGTTTTTATTGGTTTTGGTTCGGGTTTCAGTTTTGGTCTGGTTTTTAACCAGTGCCATAATAATCCCAAACCAAAGGCGGCATGCTAGGAAATCGTTTTGGTTCATTTTGGTTTTCTTGGTTGGGTTCAGTTGATTTGGCCGGTTTGTTTTAGGTTTTGACAACCTATCCCAGTAGGCAGTAGCCCATGAATGCTTCTATGGAGTACTCTCATTTGAACGAGTAGACCTTGAGATGAGATTATGCCTCGAGGAATGTAGATGTAGCAATTGAGACAATTGGATAGATTATTGTTATGCATTTCCTTTAGTTCGAGTTTCAAACCTTCATTTTGTCATGCTATTCATTGGCTTATAAATCTGAAATTCAGGCTGAGGCTGATCTAATCTTACGTCGGGCTGTAAATGGATTGGATTCGGCTTGGATAGTGTTATATCCGCATTTGCATCCGCAACCGAGTAGTTATCGGATGGATTCAGATAGTGCTAAACGGATACGGACACGGATACGGATTGGATATTTTATTCATTTATAGTTTTTCGGATAGCTATGGCATATCTGTATTTGCATTCGTTTAGCTTTCGGACAGATTCGGATAGTGCTAAATAAATACGGACAGGGATGCAGAAACAGATTTCGGCTATTCATTTACACCCCTGGTCTTAAGTCCAGATTCAGACTAATCCAGTTTGTAGAAGTTGTGTTACCCATTGCGGGACATATCTCCCCTTCAACTTTTCAAGGGTTACTAATTTCATGGAAGCTTTAACCAGGATCTTAGACCCTTTAAACACATGAATATTTCGAGCAGTATGTGAGGAGAAAAGATATTTAGTTGATTCACATTAAGTTTTGAAAACATTATCACGATTAATAATTTCCAGTCGATGTAGTTGTTGGATTAATAATTGCCCTCAAAGTCACTCAGCTGGGCTTGGCACCATCGCCGGACTGCCGGAGTGGTCTAGCTACTTGCTGCTGGCATGGTCTTAACAACTGATTTTAGAGGAGGAAGAAATCCTTAGATCAGATAGTTAGAACCATCACAACAAATTCTGTCCCATAAGATATTGTTGAATCCATGTGGGTGATAGGTTTAATAATCCAGAGTAACAATAATGGCTTTTTGGTCTGCAAAAATGCAACTAAAATGTTAAACTATTCGATATTGTTGAAGGATCTACAACTATTGGTGGATTGCGCCAGGCCCTTGCAGAAGTGCAACACATAGACGACGCTTGAGAACCCCAGTAGCAAGCTACTGTTATGGGTCCATTCTCACAAGACTATTGCAAGAGCAACTGTGCCTCTCATTGATGCCCTCAAACAGACCCATAACATGTTTTGTTTTCCAAGTTTCTCTTTGTCATTCATTTAAATCTGATTTTTTGTTATGAGACTTAAAGAAGGCGAGGGAGCGCTAGTGGAAAACCAGTGTATAGCAGCAGCGATGTTAAAAAAACACCCCAAAAAAAATTTGATGTGTTCCCAAGGAAACCACAGAAGAGAGAAGGGAAAACAGAGCAGTCGTGAATGGTTAGAGTAACAAAGGGGGGGGGGGGGGGTAGAACCAATGAAAAGATATGGGATTGGGAACAGGAACAGGAACAGCATGGTGACAGGAACATCAGTAAGTAAAAGGATCAAAGAGGTTAACTGGTGATGAGGAACCAAAAGAAACATTTGGGTTCTTGACATACAGGGAAGAAGCTGAGGCTCAGACATGGTGGATGGCATACACAGTAAGAATTAAGCTTTCTCAGATAAGAGAATCCAGCTCTTCGGTAACCAGATGAAAGGTGTTGGGAGTCCAAGCTTGAAACCGCGTGAGCAACTCCACTTGTAATCGGTTCAAGAGCACGAGAAGGCCGTTAAGGCCAAGATTCCCCAAACCGAACTTGTAACCAGGACATCCCACAGGGTCACTCAAATTGAGATTCCCCACTACGCCACTTGCAAATCGGTTAAACAGTTCCTACTCAAGAAGGTCGCATCTAACGTAAGCCCAGGATCACTTGGATCTGAGGCTTACGCGGATTCAGGACATTCCTTCTTGGAGACATAAATAGAACTAGTGACCGAAGGACACAATGTGAAACCATTCGATCTTCAGCCTACTGCTCTTTCTATCTTCACTCCATAACTGTTGTTTCTTCAAAGTCTGACTTAGGTATCGGAGAATCCCCCCCTCCTCCCGGTGCCCACTCCGGTTAGCTCTTTGTTTGTCTTTGAACTTTCCGATGTGCAGGTTCACCTTGCGGATCTCGGCAGCAACAGAAGCTCTTGAAAGAAAACATCATGATTCAATAGTAAGGTCCTAGTCTTCTTTCTTAACTGTTCCTACCTCAACAATGATGACATGAAATGACCATGGATCATACACCTGAATGTCTGAAATTCCAGCATACAAAATAGAACCCACACAGCACCATACACACGTAGTGCAGAAATCTTACCCTCTATTTTTGATAAACTAGCTCAGGACTAAGACTTTAAAAGAACAGAAAATCTTAATTTATGAAAATGGTAGGGGCCGCGCGAACGCGTACCCCCGCTGCCACAAATTATGACGTACACTCTCCCACTTGGGGAGATGTTAGGCGGGCACCCCTCCCAAGTGCAATGGAGGTCACCAACCTAGGCAATGGGCCTGCTTGATCACCCATAAACCCCGTCCAGGTAAGTATGTTTCAACCTTCTAGCCTCTCCTTTTTTATATGCTTCTCTTCCTTCATTCTTTCATGATCTTATCGATGTGGGACTAAAAAAAGACAGGCGGCATACACATCTCTTTGGCCTAATGTGAGCTCTTACAAGCAGTGCAAAGCATGGACGAGCTGTTCTTCTGGGCTATATGATGCATTCCGCAAAGTGTCATGGTGGAGAAGTGGGTCGAAGACTCAGTCGCTGCCCCTATCGGCTGGGTCTGCGTTGGCTTAGGTTGGTGTCTACAGTGGTGGTGGTGGTACCAATAGCGCATGGGTGAAGAACATGTTAATAGGATCACATCTCCTCGGAAAAAAGAGATTTGAGGCCTTAAGTCTAGTGGCTAGTGTGAATCTTCACCCAAGGATGTAAAGATTGAAATCAAGTAGCCGGATCGATCGATGTGGGTTTGGGTTGGAATCAACCAAAATTTGTACAAAATTGCCCTAACCTTAGTTTTCATATAGGGATCAGTAGAGACAGATTGGTTAGAATCGGGATCTGCCTCGGCCAATTTTTACTTGAATCGGCGGATCGGCCCCATCCATTTTTAAAACTTCATGTTCACCAAGATTTCGTTTAGAAGAGATTCTTCATTGGTGAAGTGAACTGTCTTTCATTTGAACAGTTTGGACTTGGTATTCTGCCATGTGGGATGATAGTATGACAATTTTGACCATGGGATAGCTAGTACATGCCTTGGATTAGTCACCCTTTCAAATTGAAGAGTCTACATCAACAAATCTCCAGTGTATTGGTATAAATTTTACATAGGAACGAGTTTCCCTTCATCTACAGTGAATGGAAACCCATTCATCGAGAAGTGGAAGAGGGCAGCAATGGGTATTTAGAGGGTGTTTTGGAACATACTAAAACCCTAGGATGGTGGGTGAACCATGCTCGGATGCAGGAAAACTTTATCCTTCAGATTTTCTATCTATTTTATCACTTTTTTTTTTTTGATAAGACTTATCTATTTTATCACTTGGTGAACTCTATTTGGACTTAAATTTTACATGTGAGTTAAGGACATCAAATTTACTTTAGCCATCTACTTTTGTAACACGGGCAAGACCGTACATTTTTTTTTTGGGATAGAGATCTATTGATTAGGATGTATTGAACTCGTGGGTAAATTTTTTTTTTTTCACAGGGATAGTTGTTTACAGGTAAAAGTGAGAAATTAGATGATAATTGATCTTTGTTTTAGGGGATGATAATCCTAAAGAAGCTTTAACTTGTATTGGTGGGTTGTGTGTTTACAGGTAAAAGTGAGAAATTAGATGATAATTGATCTTTGTTTTAGGGGATGATAATCCTAAAGAAGCTTTAACTTGTATTGGTGGGTTGTGCCAGGCCCTTGCAGTAGTGCAACGCAAGGGCGACACTTGAGAACCCCAGTAGCAAGCTACTGTTATGGGTTCTCTCCCTAAAGAAATTAATTTAATATCATGTGGATCAATGATCCACGTATCAGATATTAAACTGATAAGAACAGATACTACACTTGATCTTAGCCAAAAGGCCGAGAAAGGTATGCTTTGAGAAATGTCTCTGATTTATTTTTATAAGAAGTCTCCTGCAATGCCTTTTCCCTCTCTAGCCAATGTGGGACTATATCAGTTTTCATTTCTCTTGTTTGTGCATCACATGATTATTGCAAATGACTGGCTATACGTTTGTGCCTCCCTTTGATCAATTGATGCCCCAAAACAAACCCATAGAATTGCACACCACAAGGTAAATATGGAGCAATAGAGAGGATCGAAGCCGACTCCGAGGTGGACTTTATGATGCTGAAATCAGTAATCCAAGCTACATCAGTAAAAGAGTTTGGGAACTGAATGAGTAGTCAGGTGAGAATAATAAATGACATTAAGCCTCCGGTTACCTTGTACACTGCCCTCATATATATATATATATATATATAGGAAGTAAAGTAAATATCCTCCATAGAAGGTCCCTTGTCACAACGGCGATTATATGACCCCATGGCTTATGCTTAGATGGGTGACAGCAATACTCACTTTAATATTCCTCTTTGACTAGACCTCAAGCCACATGTTGAACAACCATAGGTGCGTCATTTTTATGCATATCACACTTAAATCTAAATTAACTTTTATTAGGCTTAGAATGGGAAGGCTAGGGAGGCAGCGATGGCAGAAAACCAGTGCATAGCAGGAGTGTTAAAAAAACAAAAACATAACAAAATGATGTGCCTCCAAGGGAAACCACAGAAGAAAGGGAAGGAAGTCTGAGGCAGGGAAAACAAGTCATTAATGGTTAGAATAACAAAGGAAGTGATGTTTATAGATCAAAAAAGATAAAGAGAGTAGTAGAACCAATGAAAAGATATGAGAGTTAGATCAGGACAGTATGGTGACAGGAACATTAGTAGGGAAAAGGATAAAAGGTGAGGCTCAGGCATGGAGGAGGGCATACACAGGAAGAATTAAGCTTTCTTAGATAATAAAATTCATGATTAGCAGCTCTTTAATGGAAACAAGAGGATTTAATGGGAAGATCATAGCCTTCTTAAATGTACTACTGTCCAAGCATGTTGTTCAGTAATTCACACATGCATTCAAATCTCTTAAATTACAATGTTCCAACCCAGTGAAGAGATATGGCATCTGAGCTATTCCAGTATTCCCATTTCAATAATGTTGACAAGAACTGAACATTGTTCATGGACCAAAATTTCAGCATACACAAAGGAACCCACACAACACCAAATCAGATTCTTTTTGTTGTTGATAAACAGGCACAGTAGTCAGAATTATTACCACTTCTTTCCATTGATAACTAGTTTAGATTTACAAAAATTCTCCAGAAAAAGTAGTGTGTGTTTAAGATTGACATGAAAAAGAAAGCAAAAACAGTAGACCTGAGACTCACAAGAAGACTGTCAATGCACTGGAAACCATAATCCAGGCTCATTAAGTACTCAACAAGTGCAGAAGAAAAATGCACTGGAGGTTTACCCAAGAGAGTGCAGTAACTCTTTCATATTGGCTATAGCTCAGAAAATTTTAATTGTTAGAAAATTGGTAGGGGCCGCGCGAACGCGTACCCCCTCTGCCACAAATTATGACGTACACTCTCCCACTTGGGGAGATGTTAGGCGGGCACCCCTTCCAAGTGCAATGAAGGTCACCAACCTAGGCAATGGGCCTTCTTGATCACCCATAAACCCCGTCCAGGTAAGTATGTTTCAACTCTCTAGGCTCTCCTTATTTATATGCTTCTCTTCCTTCATTCCTTCATGAGCTCACCGATGTGGGACTAGAAAAGACAAGCCTCGCTTGATACCTCTTTGGTCTCGATCTGTTTCCTATTAGCGCCAGTAAATTTAATGGTTGGTTGCACATGTGAGCCCTGGTCAGCTTCTTGCGCTGCACTTTAGCATAAGCATATTAAGACTATAAAAAAAGTGGATTTTTTGCTCATCGATTGAAAATTTGAAGACCATGAAGGTGTCTTTTAGAGCGAAAAGGCAGAGCTGTTGTTCTGACCAACGATGTTTTAGCGAAGGCTCGTCCTGGTGGAGAATTGGGTCGAAGAAGATTCAGTTGCCAGCGGGGTCTGGTAGTAATTAACTTAGATATCTGCAATGTCCAAAATTGGTGGCAACAGTAGTGCTGCCACTGGCATCAAAAGGACCCGCTGGGTTGTTACAGTAAATAAGTGCACAGGTGAAAGAGCATGTTTATAGGATCACGTACATCATCTCAGAGGAAAGAGATTTGAGGCCTAAGCTTGTCTTCTTCTCTGTCTTGTGGTCTGTTCCAACTGTTTTTTGAGCCTTTATTTTCACAAAATATAGGTAAGATTTTAACCATGGTGTTTCAAAAACGGAATTGGGGATCCAATCGGCTGGAATCGGACGAAATCTGTCCGAATTGGCCGAAAACAAAATAGAATTGGTCCGGAATTGACCAGAATGAGTATAAAACTGCCGTAGCTCTAGTTTCCATATAGGGATCGGCCAAGCCAGATAGGCCGGAATCGGTTCGCGTCAACCAATCTGGCCAATCCGATCCTGATTTTAAACTTTAATGCTCACCAATATTTCGTATATAAGAGATTCTTTATTGGTGAAGTAAACTCTCACTCTCTCTTTCTTATTTGAACAGAGTTTGATCTTGATATTGTGTCATGTGGAATGATGATGTAGTAATTTTGACAATGGGATAGTTAATACATTTCAAATTTAAGTGTCTACTTGTAGTAAGCTATAATGGTTTGAGAGCCTAGAACAATAGAGGACTAATCTTAAATGGTTAAAGGAAAAGGTTGGGCACACCACCCTCATGCCACACGTTAGAGGGTACTGTATTTTTCTTTTTTTTCCCCTTTGAAATGACCTTCTGCCCTCTTGTATGATTCCTCTTCCTACTCCCCTATTGGTGTCGCCAGCTAGCATGCGGCACACGGTTGCGTGCCTATCCCTCTCTTAATAGTTAAAACACTCACTGAGGA
This sequence comes from Telopea speciosissima, assembly GCF_018873765.1. Taxonomy (NCBI): domain Eukaryota; kingdom Viridiplantae; phylum Streptophyta; class Magnoliopsida; order Proteales; family Proteaceae; genus Telopea; species Telopea speciosissima. The sequence goes on along the minus strand of NC_057921.1, from coordinate 63,574,407 downwards.
AATGAATGAGAAGGCTCCACTTGTTATGCACTCAAACTTGGACATCAACTTCATAATGCGACATGCTCCAAATGATATCAAAGTGATGGGGGTGAGTCGTGCCACCAACCACTATCATTAAGAATGTATTCACCCCTTATGGTGCAATAGGGTTCTTGTGAATCAATCCTAGGATGAAACAATCCCTTCAGTCCTTCAGTAGTTGTTGCACTCATTTATTGAGCCACATTAAGACACTTTTAGGTTGTACTTAATCAATCAACGGAATGGAACACGAACTCTTAAAACAATAGGCAAAATCAAAACACTGAGAGGTAATAGAACACTTGGAATGAATGATTAATAGGAACGTCCTCTATTTATAAAGCAAATATGTCCCTTGAAAACATTTGTTTAAGAGAGAAGATACAAAAACTAGTCATTATTGGCGTCCAAAGTATTTGGACAGCATATAGCAAAAGATCACAGACGACGCTCAGCTGAAGCCGGAAAAATCCGTTCAGTGTTGAACGGAGTGTAATGTATATCGGTAAGATTCCTGACAAATCCCAACCTTGAACACACTTTGGCCAACGCTCAACACACTAAAGCCAATATCAAGAAAAACCTATCCAAAGCCTTGCACCATGACCTGACTCGATGCACTCGTGTGTGTGTGAAAATGAACCCCAGAGACAAAGAGCACATGGAGTCTTTCTTCTAAAAAACATTCTATATTTTTCGAGATACAATGTGAGAGATTAAACATTTTCCACTACTTTGCTTTACAAAACGCAACGAGAGTTTAACCTTTCAAACCTTGTGAGAGACTAAAAGAAGGAAATACAGAAGAAGCAATGTGAAACTTTACATGTGACCTAAGGTCTACTTGTTCAAAAAATTTAAGTCCCATTGATCCGACATGTGACTTATGTATACTTGGCATAACTCTGCTTCTATACCATTCACTTTGTAAATTTCTATTTTTAATGGGGACTCTAGTGAAACAAACTTCTAATTGAAGATTAGAGCAGTTGATCCGACCGTTGATATGTAAAACTTTAACTAGAATTGGTGGGTTGCGCCAAGCCCGTGCAGTAGTGCAATGCATAGGCTACTCTTAAGAACCCCAGTAGCAAGCTACGGTAAAGGGCTCTCTCGCAAGAAAAATTAATTTAATATCATGTAGGTCGATAACCCACGTATCAGATATTAAACTGATAAGAACAGACACTACACTTGACCTTAGCCAAAAGGCCGAGAAAGGTACGCTTCAAACCTTGTCTCTGTTTTAGGTTTATAACCTCTCCTGCCATCCCTCTTTCTACTCTAACCGATGTGGGACTAAAAGTCAGTATTCACTTGCCCTGTTTATGCATTCTCACTTGCTACTGAAAGCGAGTGCATGCGCCCAATCCCTGTCACATGGCTTGTTTTCATTCGTTTGGCATAGAATAGAATAGGAGAATCGGCAGGGAGCGATGGCGGAAAACCCAGTTTTAAGTAGCGGTGTACAATAAACAAAATAAAATGATGTAAAGGAAGTCTTGAGGCAGGGAAAACAAGTTCATTAATGGCTAGAATAACGAAGGGGAGTGGTAGAACCAATGAAAAATGGAAAAGATCGGAAAATCTGTTGGTAAAAGGAACAGAGAGGTTAACTGGCGATGCTCAAGAAGCAAGATTAACACAACAAAGACAGTTGAGGAACCAAAAAACCACTTGGGTTCTTGACATATGGAGCTTAAACAAGAAGAATAAAGCTTTCTGAGATAAAAAAAAAATTCATGAAAGCTGCTAATTGGTATGAGTTCAGGATGAATTAAGTAACTCCGTAAATTGTATTTTCAATTTACATTTTTGTGAAAGATAAGTACGAAAATTTAATTTATAGAAATGGTAGGGGCACAAATTATGACGTACACTCTCCCGCTTGGGCAGATGTTAGGCGGGCACCCCTCCCAAGTGCAATGGAGGTCACCAACCTAGGCAATGGGCCTTCTTGATCACCCATAAACCCCGTCCAGGTAAGTATGTTTCAACCCTCTAGCCTCTCCTTATTTATATGCTTCTCTTCCTTCATTTCATTGTGAGATTATCGATGTGAGACTAAAAAAACCAAGGCATATATGGCACCTACAGCACCCCACGATGAGTACAACAGCCGATAAAAATCCCACATCTTTGGCCACATGTGAGCTCACCACTCTTGAGACGGAGGACATAACTTCCACCTACAAAGCTATCGATGTCCGATGACACTTTTTTTTAAGGATCTGACTCCTCTACTTCCACCTACCCAGTACTGCTATGCCCCCTCACACACAAGCACGGAGGAAAGTATCGCCTTACGTCCGCTCGGGCAAGGCTTTCAGGCAGAGGTAAGACGGTACATTCCGCCTTGCTTGTGTGTGGGGTGCACGCGACAGTAGGGGCAAGCGGAAGTGGATGAGTCAAATTGTTTTTTTAATCCCCTCTCTCAAGAAAGCTAAGGGTATGTTTGGTAATCTTTCAAAAAATGAATTTTGGCGTTTTTTCTGATTCTGGGGGCAGAATTGAATCAAATTCTATATGATTTATCCGATCCATTTATGTGATTCTTTGAAACGGATCGAGTGATATAATGAATTCTGACAAGCTTCTGAGAAACACCAAAATGGAGTTTTCCAATTCTAAGAATTGGTTTTATGAAAAGTCGGGTAGCATTATGACGACTTAAGTTAGAAGGGCATTTTTTGAAATTTTTCCTCAAAACATAACAAAACCTAAAACGGCTTTACCCTCTCCATCTCTCAAACGAAGAACACTGCCAGCCCTCTTCTCTCCATCGTTTCTGCCTCTGTTCGAACGAAGGGAAAAGCTCTGATTTATCAAAGGTTGGATCATCTGCATCTACTTCAACTCAGGTAATGTTTCCTTTCCTTTCTTCTTCTTCTTCTTCATCTGTACTTCTACTGTTATTTCTCTTCTTCTTCCTCTTCTTCTTTTTGAGATCTAGGGTTTAAAACCTTAGATCACAAAAACGAAATTGAAACGGTTAACCTTTTGGGATTGGTGTGTGGTTTGTGTGATTACACTTTATGTCATTAAAAAAAAAAAAAAACGAAATTGATCTCTCTTTGAGAATCCTCCTCTGTATTTGAATGTGAACCACCTTGGGCGACAAGAACCACTTCCAGCCCAAGAGGACCTTCAATCCTCTCTCTCTCTCAGACACAGAGACACACACCTGACACATATAATTTATCGATTGATAACTTCAGTTTCTGTAATGAAGATATACTACCACCATATCCTGTGTGTATTTGATAAAGAAGTTTTCACAAATCTAGTTTTAAGCCCAGCTTTTGTCTTGGACAAATTTCTGTGCTTTTTATCCATGAGGGTGATAAGGTGGAGTTCTTTGATCAGATTTCTGGTTGGATCCATTCTGTGAGGCTCACCTGTTTCTTAGCCGAGTTGGCAGATTTCAATTAAAACTCTTCCACGACTTCAAGGGATCTTAAATCAATGTGCTCAACTGATTTAATTGCATTTCGTATATGTGCTGCACATTGGATAAGAGTTTATCTGTCTCTTCTCATTAACCTCTGCTCATAAAACCCAGGTCCAGCCCCGGATTCCCATGGCTCAACCGAAGCTTGGCCTGGTGTTAAAAAAAAGAGAGAAAGCTCCTAAACAAAAAAGTAAACTCTTTTTAAAGTAGAAATTAAGGGCAGGACAGAGGTTGCTTGTGTTTTTTTGTTCCCCTCTTTCCCCCCCCCCCCTCCTCTTTTTTGGTTGGAATTCATCAAAAAAAAATCTTTTCTTAAAGTAGAAATTAAGGGCAGGACAGAGGTTGCTTGCTTGCCTGCGCAAATCTAGCTAATCTGTGAAAGGGTTGTCTAGCTGAAGAGCAACTATGGGTTTCTGGCTAGGTATGGTGGAAGAGAGAAGCAGCATTTGATGCTGAAGCCCAACTCCCTTTGCCTTCCCTGACTTCTTTTGCTTGGTTCTTGATTTTTTTTTTTTTTGTTCTTTTTATTTGGGTAGAAAACGTGGACAAAAAGCTTGTCAAACCTTCATGTTCCTTCTTGAGAGAGAGAGCGAGAGAGAAGTTTTGGTTTTGGTGTTAAAAAGGGTCCAAGGAGAGGAGCTCAATCACAGGTGAAGAGGCTTTCTTTCGCTCATTGTTTGTGTTTTGGGTGTTTGGTGATGTAGTGGCAGAGGGAGAGATGCACTGGGTTGGGAACTATGGGAAGGCTGAAGCTATTATTGGTAATTCTTATAAGAATGCATATTATATATAAAAAAACAAACCGTACATGCATACACAATAAGAGGCATACACATCACTATTATATTCTAGTTCAATCAAAGTGAGTAATACCCCTTGTCTTTGTTAATGCAGGTAGTGACTTAAGTTTTTATTCAAGGTGTGACATGCCAACGAAATAGGGCAAGAGAGATGGATGAATTTCGAAAGTACATTGCAAACGAGTTGGCTTTATCAAGAAACATGACTCCAATTGAATGAAAATTAATCAATAGTTTTTTTGATGTGTAAGAACATTATGTTTAGTATTGGAATTATTTTGGACATGTTGAAATTAGTGAAATTTTCTCATTCATTTGTGTTATGAAAATTATGCCAAGGGATGAGATTTTATGTAATTTGATAGAATTAGAAGAGAAAACTGTTTCTGTTAAAATGACAATCCATACACTTTATGTCATTAAAACATCTTTGTCTTGATGATTTCTTATTTTATTAGCTTTATTTTTCCTTAATCGGTCCTTTGCTTTTTCTTTAGTTTGGTGGCTTCTCTGTCATTCACCTCTCTTCTATTGCTTGAGTTAGGTTTTGCTGGCCCTTTCTCTTTATCCTACTTGGGAGCGATAGCAGTTCTCGGTGAAGAATCTGGAAGAGAATGAGTCGACTCTGATGAAGGAAGTAGATCGAGAATCACCTCAATATCAGTTAATTTCCACCGTAGTGAAGCATGATTTTGCCAAGAACCGCCGATGGCTTCTCTCTGCAAAAAATTTCCAGATTGTTGTTTGTGGCTGCTCACCAAGGAATCTATACATCAGCAACATAACTTTCCCAAGTTTGAGTTTCGTGGCGCCACCAGATCATTCGACGACATGGAGACAAAATGAACATTTATATGGTCAAGCCACGTGGGCACAGCCGTCGCGTCTCTGCTGCCACGTTACCTTGATCGGTTCCGTATAGATTCTGGACCTGCATAGCGATTAGCGAGTATTGGACGGGAAATACTGTCAAGTCTTGCAAAATCGGCAGAGAATGATGCATCTTTTCAAGCCATCTTTTAGAATTCTCAGAACCGTCAACAGTAGCAGGAGCCTCCATTACTCATCCGCGAAGCTTTTCCCTTGCCGGCAAACCCAACTCGATGACGTCGGTCCTGTGGCTTCTCTTCTCAAGAGTCGGTCCGTGATTAGGTTCCGTGGCCCCGATACCATAAAGTTTCTACAAGGCCTTTTGACTAACGATGTCACCCGATTCGATGAAGCCCACAAAGAGAAAACGTCTACGTTGCCTACACCCAATCTTTCCACTGTGTCTGCTCCGCCGCTCTATGCTGCATTGCTGACTCCTCAGGGGAGATTCCTTTATGACCTTTTCCTCTATCGGCCTCCACGCCCTGCTGACAAGCTTAATAGAACAGGTTCTGGACCCGGTTCAGACCCCAGTGAGGAATTCGAGTTGTTAGCAGATGTTGATGCTGCTATCTTGGATGAGCTCCTGCAGTGCTTCAAGAAGTAAGTTCTATTTTTTGTTGCTCAATTAAACTGCTTTTGAAGTCGATTGTTGCTGGGCACACAATGGTTACTGACTTCTTTTTTGTTGAAATATAGATGGAATTGTTTCTTTCACTGTTATGCTTTGTTTGTTAATAAAGTTGTTGTCTTCTGTAATTTTGAGATCCGGTGCTTTCTTGTAGAGAATACCACAAAATTCTAATTACCTGAGATGATCACGGAGTCGGACAAACTGGAATATATCCACCTTGGAGACCAATTGAGAGTTATGAGGCCTATAATTAGGGTGGTTGTGTACTGATTAGCATGTAGGAAAAGGTGTATGTCATTATTAAATGAAGGAGTGGGATATGAATGGCATTGTTAATTGTCTTAAGCTCAGATAATAGAACAACCAAATTTCCACCCTAAACTTTGACATCAGTCCGAAACATAGTGTCTCTGAACTGCAAAAACTTCAACCAGGTTCAACACTTTCAGGGTTATGCCTTCTACATACTTAAATAGTCTCATTAATTTTCACTATATGTTTTCTTTCATAGCATATCTCACTCTTACCATTCAAGTTTAAGTGATTTAAATATGGTTGTAGCAGTGCCATTAGCTTTCACCTATTACAAATGAAGTCCTCTAAATGGTGATTTTTGTTTGGAAGAGAACTCTGATATTATTCAAATGAAAGTTGAGTATTTTATTCATTTGTCATATATACTGTTGCATGTAAGGCTTTCACTAGAGCTTGCCAACTTGGCTTTCCTTGCAACCAAATGGCAGCATGGATAAAGCCCAAGGTACTCCCGCACTGAATTCTTCACCCATCCCTGTTCCTCAAATACTTCATACCTCACAACTGCCCCTTCAAATTCTACACCCTTCCCTTCTCCCTAAATACAATCAACATTGTCGCTTTGCACCTCCTTGGAAATTGTCCGTCCACTTCTGGTTTCTACCCTATGAGCATACACAAGCCAGAATATTCTAAACTCTAAAGCTTCATTAGGTCAATGCTAGTCCACCTCTGCCCTTCTATCTCTGACTCTCAAATTCTTCACTCCTCTGTTTTAAGATGGTATTTTCTCCCCCTTCACTCTCTCTAACAGTGAGGATGGGCAAATAGGGGGCGACTGCAGGCCATTAGCCAGTGGTCTTGGGTTCAACAGGGATACAAAGGAAAACTTGCTTCCCTCAGCATGCCAACCTTCTTGGTGTCATGGTCAGCATGGCTAAACTTCTTGGCGTGATGAAAGGGGCTAAGCACCCTCAATTAGGGGTGTCAATACCCAACCTGAACCGATGAAACCAGCCCGAACCAGCCCGAATGAGCCCGGACCACACCGGACTGAACTCTTAATGGTTCGGGTTCGGTTTGTGGATCCAGAGAGGCAAACGGTTTGGTTCGGTTTGGGCTAGCCCGACGGTGCATCGGTAGCCTGAACTGTTAGGCCCGAACCCAAACCGAACCGACCTAACCCGATAAATGAATAAATCAGTAAATGCCTAGGCCCCCTAAATGTGTTGTGATAGTTTCTCACTTTATCTCATATCCTTTGTTAGTGATTACCCAACCAATTGTATCCATAGGCCATAGGACATAGGATAGAAAGATGCATTGTATTTGAAATATTTTATGTACTTAAAAGAGAAAGAGAAGAAAAATTAGCACTAACCGGACCTTACTAGTTATATAAAACCGGTACCAAACCGAATCCAAACCGATATCAAGACGTTATCATAAACCGAAACCGCACCGAAACCGAACATTTCTTAATGGTTTGGTTTCGGTTTCTATAAAAGTCACACCAAAACCGAAAAGCCCAAACCGAAACCGGCCCGTTGACACCCCTACCCTCAATGGTTATTTCTAGGCAATGGTCTACTTATATAATACCTTACTTCTACTTAGGTATAGTTCTTGAACTTATTAGGGCGTGATGAATGTGAGAAAAAATTGAGAAGAGGATATCCCATCAACCATTGATGTTCTTCTCCATTATTTTCTTTATGAAATTTATCTGTTTGAGAGTCTTTTTCCCCCTCTAAATGGAAATAGTTGACTACTGATGTGTTACTTCAATTTTGAATAAGAGTGATATGAGCATGCAAGGAAACACATTATTTGAAACACAAGTGTTAGATGAAATTGGCCAATAATACGGAGGAATAATTTGTTGTTTAGACAATGAATAAAGTAATCATCAAATGCTCACAAGAGTACATATGGTTCTGTTGATTCAACACACTTCTTTATCCTAGTGCAATCGCCCTGCAGTTTTTAAATTGGACACAAGTACTCTTTGAATTTCAATCAGGTCTCAACCGTTATTTAGTCTTGTTGGCTTGTATATTCGTCTTAAAGTTCACAAATAATCTATGTATTGCCAATAGCTTCTTTGTTCTTGTATTTTACATTTTAGGTAAAAGTTGGCAATGCCAGTGTTGTGCCCAGCCTGAGTCTCTCTCTCTCCCACCCTAATGTAATTCTAGATGCCTGAATTACCAACTAGAACCAATAACCAGGATCTGGATATGAGGAATCGGCTAGGTCAAACAAGGGGGATTTTGAAAATTATGGTTAGGGTTAAATGGAATCTAAGATTTGATGTTAGGGTTAGGTTCAGCCGTTCAGTTAGTGAGGGGAAGCCTTGCAGTGAAGGTCCTGAGATGTTTTATGGAGATTGAGTATTTAAACAAAGATGGTTATTGAATTAGGGTTTGGGTTTCTGGGTTTTGGGAAATTAGAAAAAAAAGAGATCTAGAGTTTCGAGTTAGGGTTAAGGGCAGGGGTTCTGGTCGAGTTCCCCTGCCTATAGAAGTCTCCTACTACTACTAGGGGAAAAAAATTCTGCTTCTGAAAACAAAAGAAAAATATTCATCAATATCATATCGACTCTAGGAGTGAAAGGAAATGAAACATAACTGACTGAATCCTAGGCCCCACAATTTGGACTGATGGCAAGTCCGATTATGATTAGGATTGGAGTTCGCTTGCTTCTTTTTTTACCATTGCATCAACCACCCCCTTATTCTTGCAGCCAGTAGATGTAACTCAAGAGGGGTGATTAAGTTGCTGTTGCAATCATAAGTTCATAACAGGAGATAGTTATGCTCAATGTATTTTGGCAGCAGGTTCCACATGGAGCAAGTGAAACTCGAGAAGTCAAGGCTGGAGGACTCTGGGCTGGACCAGAGCCTGTATGACCACTAAAGGTGGAACATGTTTGCAGATAGACCCTAGAAGTTTGGGTCTCAGTCTCTGGTTTGTACATATACCTTTGTCAAAGGTATATGCCATGCTCAGTGCAAGTTCATTAATAGGTTGTTATCAGACTGGCCAATAAGCTGGCCAAGCATGCTCTAAATATAGATCAGTGTATATAAACTAATCGGATTCCTGCAATATTTGCTGGATGTACTGAATGAGCAATAAAGAAGGCACTGCATTATTTTAAAAAAATAATAATAATGTAACTATTTCCCACTCTCTCCCCCTTTTTTATGGATCAAGGATCCAACTGAAGCATAGTTGGAAGCATGCCTTGAAGTTGTATAATTGCCCAATTATCCATATATCTATTTCAATTCAGCAGGTAACTCTTCCAATATGTTTTCCAAACTTTCGTTTGTGCACTCTTGTGCTGAAGCATGGTGTGTGTTGCTGATAATTATCTAAACAAATAAAAAAAGAGTTTAAGTTTTCTTTGACTACTTTTCACCTGGTAAGAGCACTTTGAAATTCTTATTTAAAAACCCAGTGGAAGAATTTTAAATGGTGAATTTTCTTGGTTAAACTTAAATTTGTCCCCATATCATGGTATTGATTATTTGATAGCTCACACAGCAGGAACCAATGGAGGATTCTAGACTTCACTATGTGTTGCTACATATGTTGAAACATGGGATGGCTAAATATCTTTGCACAAATGGAATTAGCAGTCCCAGTGCCCATGAAAAATTGTAATCCATGCAATAGAATGTCCCACTGATATCTTGTATTGATGTGAGCATTTCTTGGAAACAGTTGAACTAAAACTTGCTTTATTCAGATACGAGCAATAGCTATCTTCTGCTCCATTAATATCAGTAATAGTTTTCTCTGTTTGACTTGATAGATTGAGCACTTTTATATGTGTTTTTATTTCAATGACACAGATACAGAGTGAGGTCTAAGGTTGAGATTGAGAATGTGGCTGAAAATTTTTGTTGCTGGCAACGTTTTGGTGGAGATGCTTCTGATAAATCCTCATCTGTTGAAGAGCCTGATGCTGCATCTGTTGGATGGGGTGGTGGAGTTGATCAGGCTGGGATGTCAGCTGCCCAGGGAAATAATCTTGGATGGCAATGGTTCAAGGATCCTAGACTGGATTGTCTTGGTTTCAGGGGGATCTTTCCATCCAATACAATACGTAAGCTTAGTAGCATTTTGCATCTTTGTAGTGTATGTCTGTCCGACAACACTGAAGTAGGTTTATTCACAACATGGAATCATTAGTGAAGCTTTTAGTTGGTTTAGCTCTAAACAGCACTTCTGTTCTTTGCAGCACCACTGGTTGAGTCTGACAAAGAAATTGATGAGCAAAATTACTTTCGATGGAGGTATGAGAAAGGAGTTGCAGAGGGTTCAACTGAGATTCCAAAAGGTATGTAACGTGTACCTTTCCGATTGCCATAGTGTTGATTGGTCATTGATTAATTGATTTTGTTGAAAATAGTCAATATTGTTATTGTCCTTGCTAATGTAAGAAGCGTTCATAATCGTCATTCATCTGTTTGAATTTGGGGGACTGTTAAATGTTGTACCACTCTAATTATTCCGAACTTCTATATTTTATTGTCTAGGTGAAGCTATTCCCCTTGAATACAATTTTGCTGGACTAAATGCAATCAGCTTCGACAAGGGATGCTATGTAGGCCAAGAACTCATTGCCCGTACACACCATCGTGGTGTTATTCGTAAGCGTGTGCTTCCCTTAAGCTTTGTTGATGAATCTGGAAAAGGTACTTATATCTATCTTTGGCTAATTTCAAGATGACCAGCACATTGGTATAACTAATCCCTTTCTTTGTTTTGTTCAGGAATATCGGAGAAGGTTGATTCAGTTCCAGGGTCAAATATAGTTTTTTCTGATACTAAGAAAAAGGTTGGGACTGTGACAGCAGCACTTGGGTGTGAGGGGTTGGGACTGTTGAAGCTGGAGGAAACCTTCAAAGGATCAGGCAAACTGATTGTTGAAACTCAGGAAAATGTGCATGTTAAGGTCATTCGACCAGAATGGTGGCCTGCCGAATGGTTTCAGGACCTTCAACAGGATAGTGCTGTTGCCTAAGGTTGTAGTCTGCAACTTGATTTACAGGAGGCAATTTCCACTGGACGAGGTGTATAGCTGATGTTTCTGCTCACGGCTTCGATTTCCAAAGAGTTGATACTCAAGTGACTCAAAAGAAAGAACAATCTCTATATGCTCTCTGTTTTAGATTCTCCCTTTGTCACCAATAAATTTATTGGTGAAAATTCGATTGAACCGGGGAACTCATCTGGATCATGTTTTTGCAGCTTGGAAAATAGATTATCCCCACACCCCCCCCCCCCCCCTTTCCCCATCCAGGGGTAAAAATAAAAGTGGTTTCTGAAGAAACTGAGAACGTATAAATTTACATGTTTTGCCACTTTAGCTTTAAAATGTTGTATCAGCGAGAACTTTTGCCTTAATAAGCTCAGAGAAGTGGGAGATGATGCAATCAAGTCTGTTTGCCAAGGTTTATAAATCCAAAATGGGACACAGGATTGACCTCCATTGATTATGATTTGAATTGGATCAGAATTGGTCGTGTTCAGTTCTGGAGTCAGTTGGAAAGAACATCGATCGCAAACAGTGTGAATTCGATACAAGGCAATTTTTTCCTTATTTTCTCGAGTTCATTGCCATGGAATATCGCAACTTTCACATGTCAAGTTCTCACGCCCACTGTAATGCACTCGGGCACTATAAAGGGTTTTTTTCCTAAGGTAGGTTGATTTTTTGGCTGTTGCAGGGATGAGCAATTTTAAGTCTTAACCGAACATAGGTAGGTAGCAGCCATGTTCCTGTTGCCCTTGCCCCTAATCGTTGATTCCAACTTGAAATAATCTCCTTTCTCTTTAGGTTCACAAATATCCCTTTAGGTTTTAGCATTTTTTAAATATACTCACCTAATTAAAGTCTCATTCCTTTTTATATTTTTACCCTTTTTGTAAATAGAAAGCCAACCTCAAATCAAGAAACTATACGTGATGTCGTGATGTCACAATTCTCACAGTAATATTGCAACGCCAAGCTGTCATTGTTAATTCCACCACAATCAGAGAATAATACCACGTTCGTGTTGATAAGGAGAAAAGTAAAACATTAGATATCTGTCCACATAAAGCTTTATTAAGCATCACACCATACCTTGGAAACTTTGGGATTAGGACAAAGTTAGTGTGAAACTGACATCAATAGTTATCCACTTCACTAACAAACAGGCAGGTATGTGACTCTGTATTTGTTTTAATGTCTCATAGCCACCTCAAACACATCATAATATATGGGAACAAAGATCTCTATTTGGTGGTGTTTCTTCCGCCCTCTCACAAGACATCGTTCGATAATATTTCTATCTTTAGGTAGATACTCAGGTATATTCATTCATTGGCCCAGATACTTGTGTAGAGTTCATGAACATATTATCTATTCACGTGTGGTGCATGGTCCCTACGAAATTCTATGAGGTGTGACAATGATTTTATGCAAACTTGTGTTTGGGCACAAGGTTCATATATTATGCGTGATCAAATAACGTTTTTTCTTTCAATATATTATGGGAATATATTATTAGGACAAGAGAAGGCTAACCGGTCCTATAACACTGATGAACACATTAACGGATGAAAACGAACACAGAAGCATAGAGTTGAATATGATTTTCAATTTCACTGGGACTGAACCGTCTTTCCACACACAAAGACATTTTTTGTTGGAAAAGCAATTTTCTGTACGGGAGTGGCCTACGTCAACACTCTCATGTGTCTATCTCTTTCTTCCTTAAAACAAGTGGATAGAGATATTTTTTCACATGAGGAGGAGAGAGATAGACTCATAGGAATGCTGGGATAGACTACATTCCGAGACACACAACTTTTTCCCGTTTTTGTTGTGTAAGCGCAGAACAGTTAAACCTAATCAAATCTAATCACAGGCTGTATCATTTATCTATCTTTTTTAAACCTTTGCAAAAAGGTTTTTCTTGTTTTTGAATTTGGGTTGGTACACATGTCTCTCTCTCTCTTGCACACATTTCGAGGAAATAGAATCGGCAATTGAATTGGCCTAAACCTTTTTTTTTTTTTTTTTTTGATAAACCTAGGCCAATTTCGATTCCCCATAGAAATAGAATGGCCAGAATCGACCTGAACGGCTGAACCTAAGAAAAATCGAATTTTTTGAAATGGGGAATTCGATGATAATCAGAAATTCAATCCAGTTAGTTTTAATTATTTCTATCAGAATCGACGATCCGATTCCATTTTTAAGAATCCTGCTCTCTCAAATCTCAAAAGAAGAAGAGAGGAAGGACGAAGGCAAAAGATAGGTGAAGAGACAACAAATAACATTCATACACCATTTACAGTTATTTATTTATTTATTTATCTATATAGTCTCATATTTTTACCGTTTATTCTATGAGGTTGAGTTAGATCTTTAAATACTATGAATCCAAACACTAGAAGCCAACTCTAACGACAACACAGAGGAAGAGGAAGTCACATCTGGGAAAACTCATGTATCCAAACACTAGTAGTCAACTCTAAAGACAACAACACATAGGAAGAGGAAGTCAGATTTGGTTTTTATTTATCCTCTTCGTCTTTGCTGAAGCCATTCTTTGTCATTTACCATCTGTACCCACTAATGTAATGTATGTCATTTAGGGATGGGCACAGCCTACGCTCATACGGGCGGGATAAGAGCAGGATTTCGAACATTCAGGGGGAGGGGCAAACCGATCATTTTACCCACCCCCATGTGTCTATGCACATCTTGCACCCCATGCAGAAAACATTATCCCTTTAATTTATTTTTACCTAGACTGTTTGGTTCCGTAGTGCCCTATCTCATTGAGTGCAAGGTAAGGGGATTAGTAATGGAAGTTCCAATCTATATACATAGCTGACTCTCTAGCTAAGAAGGCTCTGTAGTGACGGATAAGGTAATGGGAGAATGTTCTTTACGCCGCAATGCAGGCTGCACCCAGACACATAGGCAGGCTGTGCAAGGGGCAGGGTGGTCATTGCGCCCACCCTCATATGCCTAACGGCATAGAGAACAACACCCCTAAGACAATTTAGTCAAATTCCACTCCATGGTTGACGGAACATTGTAATCCTATGTCTAAGAGTCTTCTCACCTAAAAAATACAACCCATCATTGTTAGGACAATAGTTGAATGCAGAGATGAAGAACACACAATTTCATTAGAGTTCCAGGTTTCCACAGATCATAAAGATCCAATTAATACAAGCACAGAAAAGTTCCTCCACCCAACATCCATCTTCAAGCTGCGAGGACTAGAAAAACAAATTAACATTCACAATCCTCAGTCCTCAAGAAGGGGACGGATACAGCACAGAAGAATCAAGAACTAAAAGGTTCAGCATCAATGAGTGGTCATTGGTTAGTGAGTGATGTCCCCATCTCTCCACTTTACACCTCCCCTTTCTGAAAAATTTTCACAGCCAAGTAGGGCTCCACAGTTAACAAGTCATCATCATCATCAGAACCATGGAATGGATTATCAAGAACTGCTACTGCATTTGTTCAGTTCTTGAACCACAGTTTCCATGTTGGGCCTATGGTTAGGTGAGTCATGTGTGCAAGTCAATGCTATTCTCGTCAGTTTAGCTGCCTCAGCTTCAAGGAACTTCCCATCAAGATGCTTATCCATGAATTCTTCAAACTTGCATGATTCAGCTCCAATTCGCATTGACTGGGTGATCATCCTTCTTCCAGCGAGGATCTGGAATACGATTACCCCAAATGCGTAAACATCACTCTTCTCGGTAAATCGGCCAGTGTTAGTGTACTCTGGAGCTAGGTATCCCATAGCAGCACTGGCCTTGAGTACTGAGAAGACAATGTCATCAGCCAGGAGCTTGTGCAGTCCAGAGTCCGAGATCAAAGGCTTGAATCGCTGGTCAATGAGCACCTTCTCTGCCGATATGTTTTGGTGAACTAGAGCAGGTTTGGTAGGTTTGTTGCTGTGTAAATATTCAATACCTGCTCAAGAAAAGACGAAATAAAATCAGTTCCAATGATTTCCCTAGCTTATGAAGATCTGAAAACATGCAACAGAACTCTGAAACATATATGTTGAGCCAGGAAAAAAGCTAAGACAATGATAATAAAATGCATTACAAACAGAAAATAAACCTTTGGCAATGCCATTGATGATGAAAACTCTGGTTGACCATTCAAGAACCCGGCTGTTGCCATCCTTCACATCAAGATACTGAAGCAAGTTCCCATTAGGAACAAAATCGTAGATGAGGAAACACTCACCCCTGCCTCTGGAACAACAAAAACCTCTCAACCCAACAAGGTTTTCGTGTCTCAAAGAGGTTAATATGTTCAAACCCATCAAGAAATCAGCTTCCTCTGTCTTACAACTAGTCTTATTGATGCTCTTGATAGCAACAACAGACCCATCTCTTAAAATCCCCTTGTAGATAGCAGAGAAGTTGCTCTTCCCCAACAGATTCACCTCTGAGAAATGCTGAGTAGCAGATTCCACCTCTTCCAGATTGAACCTAAATAACCTAAGAACTTCCTGAGAGAACCCACTAACATTCCGTCCATCAGCCAATGGATCCCATCCATTGGAGTACTCAAGACTGATGAGTGTAGAAGCACTCTTCCTGTGGATCTCTTTGGCCTGATCAGTACTAAGACGACCCTCTGAAGAATCAAAAGCACTACCGATCTTCTGTTTCCGGCGACGGTACCACGAGAAAGTCAGAAGTCCGGTAACCGTCAATGCAACAGTGATTGCAACAACTCCAACAACAACTGCAACTTGAGGGCTTCTTGATGGATTTGAGCAATCGGTCTGGTTGCAATGCACTCGGACATTTGCAGACTCTGGTATGTCTTTTGTTGCAATACCACTTGTACCAGATGCAAAGGGTTCTGGTCTGTTAGGGTTCAACTGATCCGTAGCGGTGCAAGCTCTCAAAGTAGAAAAAGCAACTCCACATAAGTCCGAGTTGTTCCCGTACTGGAATCCTCCATTTAATTTCTTCAGAGCTTCACAACATGAAACTGAAAGTTAAAAAAAGGTTCTTTGCGACAAATCAAGAGAGAGAGGAGAGAAACTAAACGAAGGATGAAAAGCATTACCAGGAGGAACATTGCCCGAAAGAGTATTGCTACGAACGTCTAGAACTTCCAGTTGAGGAACATCAGCTAGTTTTGCCGGAATTGAACCAAATAAGTGATTATAGCTCAAGTCCAACCTTGTTAGCGTCTGCAGCTCTCCCAAGCTAGCAGGAATCGCACCGGTTAATCGATTATCTTGCAGAGCAAGAACGCTTAGCTTCTTCAGAGACCCTAACTGTGTCGGTATGCTCCCAGTCAGCTGGTTATAACAAAGCTGAAGAACTACAAAACCCAGAGAACCATAGTGATCAGAGTTTATGATATCATGAAAAAACGAAGGTCAGCGGAAATTCCTAAGCAAGATCAAAGCTTTCGACATCTAGTTTCTACCGAAAACATCAATCGTTAGTTCATAACTGTTCCATTTCATGCCTGCACTAGACTTTTAGCAGGACTGAAGCTTCCTAATCATTACATTAAGCTCTGCAACTAACCATGGAGGCTTAATCGTTCTAAAAAACTAAAACTTACAAACCGACTTCCAAACTCGGGATTTGAGACTGAAGAAAAGATGAAATCAGTGAGCAAAGAATGACTATTTGTTTCTAAAAAGTTTTGGAATATAACCAACCTTGGAGACTAGCCATGTTTCCTATTTCAGGCGGAATGCTCCCAGAGAGGTTATTGACATTAAGATACAGATCAGAGAGATCAGTTAGATTTGAAATTTCTCTGGGTATCTCTCCAGACAAATAGTTGTAGTGAAGGTAGAGACCAGACAAGCATTTAAGGCCAGCAATAGCAGAAGGAACCTTGCCAGAAAGACCCTTCCCCTGCAAAGAGATATTAGCTACTTTGCCATGATCGTTACAGGCAACACCTTCAAACGAGCCACTGCATGGATCACCATCACTAGTCCAAGAAGAAAGGAACTTGTTTTCAGGGTCCAGAGCCACTTTCATCTCCATGAGCGCTCTCAGCTCCACATTCCCGTAAACCAGTTGCAGACCAAAAAATGAAAAAAGAGCAAGAAGAGAGAAGAAAAAAGCATAACCACCCATCCTTGTTCCCGCCGCCCAACGAACCCAGAGACCCTCTTCCTCTTAAGCAGGCATCGAGAGTTCGAATCTTGAGACGAAGGCTTGCAGAGAACCAGAAGTTACCGATCAAAGAGGGAGGAGATGGAACCAAAGTAGAGATAGTGAGAACCAGAGATGCACTAAAAAGAGGACAGTAAACAAAAAGCATAATCTATCATCTCTGCTACACTTGAAGTCTTAAAATGGGAACGGAGATGGGACCCAGTATTGGTTAAGCATAGCCGTCTGATCTGTTTAATAGATCACTTGACGGCGAAGATAGACGGTTGCGTTATAAGTCGTATAGAGATTCCTTGGTGGGACTTGGAAGGGTTAAATTCGAATTCGAAGTGCCTTAAAGCTAAGCTTTTTACTTTTTCTTGTATCTCTGTCAACTCTGATCTCTGACATGAAAGGACCATTTCAACGCCCACCCCCCTACTGACTAACCTAGCAACTTAATCCTTTGTTTTTTGTATTATTACAAGAACACCCTTTGATCTGTAAAAAGGAAAATCTTTTTTAATCTTTTTTAGGGCCCAACGCCTGGTACATATATGTTATACTTTTTACACAAAGCGACATATTTATTGAAACTCTCGTGAGTGTACCGGACTTTAGCCGATTTATCGCGTGAAGAAATTTGTTTTTTATTTCAGAATTTTTTTTGGGTTAAATTTTTTATTTCATATGTTGTTTTGAAATGTATATTTATTTCACAGCTTCTTACAGGATCAGAAGCTGAGAGACCGAGAGAGTTTCAAATTTCAAATTTATTTCCGTTATCTCGTTCTTGAATTTGGTTATTGTTCGGGGGTAAAATGGGGAATAATAAATACCTTCGTGAGTGGTCCTGAGTGCCACATGGCACCAATTCTTGTCAGGAAGCGCAATATTGTGTTTTCCCCCAATAAGGTCGTGTTTGTTTGAAGGGACAATGGGTGTTGGGCGTGTTAGGTTGAGATTTAATTTTTTTTTTCAATGGACAGGCTTGGAAGTCGTAGGTTAGGCAACAAAATAGCAAGTAATCATTCTTATCCATCACTTTGCCCGATACATGGTATCATCAGTATACATACAAGAAATATTAATGTTGTGTTTGGTATAGATTCTTGTAATGCATTTCAGGTTAATTATGTATTCTTAAGTGATAAAAATAATTATTTTTATTGTTTGAGAATATGAAATGGATCAAGAATACATACCAAATACATCTCAAACCAGATTGACTCGGACTATGATATCAAACTATCAGTAAACTATTTGGATGTTTTATGGTTCAAAACTATATTCATTTATCAGTTTATCTCAATAAATAATGAAACTACACATGAACCATATCGGAGCTATAAGTGTAGGATCTGTTTCAAAATTTGGAATTGGATTGGAATCGAATGTGACTATTATGTACATTTCGATTCAATCGAGTCTAGGGCTTTTCTCATCGGATCAGTGGGTTTTCAAATTCGAGAGGCCAACTCCATGGTTTCTGAGACTATTTTTTTTCAAACTAAAACAAAATCAGCAAACATGCACCGACTGATTCGATTCCCGATTCCAATTTTCATAAACTTGGGTTGAAACCCATCAAAACTATTGCTTATATCATGGGTCAGTTAACCCCTTTTTTTTGGGGGGGGGGGGGGAGAGGTAGGCCTCAAGGAGAATTGAACTAATGACTAATGGAGCAAATGGTTTGAAGGTGGTCCATGTCCATTTAGCAAAGAAATTTATGCTCTTTCATTGAAAACTGATGCTGCTCCTTAAGACTCTCTCACCTTTCTAGATGGGTGAACAAGAGAGAGAGAGAGAGAGAGCCCACACAGTCAAGGAATGCACAATTAGATTGAGAAAGATAACCAGCAACTGCAAAATTCAAACATGTAACTATGAAAAGGACTTTTAATGCAGAAATAGGTAGAGAAAGACAATAGAAACAGAATACAATGCACCAAAGGTTGGAGGACCTCACCTAACCCCCCACCCCACAAATAAAATAAAAGAGTCCATACCATATGATTGAACATTTGACTCTAAATTTCAAGTGTCTTATTTGCCATGATGAGAATGATGAGTATCCATCAAAGTCCTTCTTGATAATGAATATTAGTTAGTTACTCTCATTCTCTCACATACCTTAAAACACATATACTTCATGCTTATAACCCTTAAAAGGGAAGTACTCCCTCTATCTTAACTTCCACCAGAATAGTTAATGGCAGTGGGACCTATGTCTTTGTGGGATCGACCCACGTGGACATAGTTTCTATTCCTCTCTCTCTCTCTCTCCCAAGGGCTTAAAAAATTCTTCTCCATAAACAAGCCATCTGAGTGAGACAAGGTGCTTTAAATTGGAATATTTTGGGTAATGTAATTGTCGATCTATTTATCTATCTGTGATGAACAGAAAATGTTAGGGGAGATCACTTTCCATTAACCAATGAAGGTAACCCCTTGTGAGTTTCCATTTCTTTACATAAAAAGCATAAATCACCACTTTCCATGTTACTTTCACTGTTCACCTTTTAAGGCATCAACGAATAGGATTCTCTCTCTCTCTCAATGCCCTACCAGAAGTATTATAAATTCTAAACTTCACTGTAGAAGTATTTATCCTTCTTCTCTTTGCAAATTAGAGATGTAGGGTTCCCATCACATGTGCCATTGAAAAGCAAGAATAAGGTTCTCTCACTTCTCATTCACAACCTCTCCTTATGGGTGTGCTATGTAAAGATATAGCATACCCATAAAGTGGTAAGAAGATCTATCTGTTCTCTTTTATAGTTTTTTTTTTTTATCCCTTTTGACACTTTCTGTTCTCTTCACAAAGGGATTAGGCATCTCCACAATTCTTTTATAATCACTTTAAGGCATACCAGTATACTACCTTAAAATAACATTTAATCATACATGACGAATCCAATGTTTGCACCCTAAAGTTGTAATCCTTAATAGTTTCATGCATCTTCTATCAAAATTTAATGTTGAGTTATATATTGCCCATCACACTAATACAAGGGCATGAGTTGTTGAATAAAGTGAGATAATGCGCAAAATACAATTTGGGAGTTCAACAAAAAACCTTAAGGCATTAAACGGAGATAGCTGTATAATGGTATACTAAGAAATGTGCTAGTAGACAAATTAAGTTCACATTTGTGTGCAACTGATCTACGCAATTTTCCTTCATTTTTCTTAGGCCATGAGGTTTGATTAGCACTCACAAAAGTGAAGAAAGGCAGCCTTGAAGTTAAGTGAAGCAATGCACAGCTCATGGGTGCTCTTCCTTTCCCTTTTCTGTGAACCTTTATGCAAAAGGTTTATCATGTTATTTGGGACCTACTTCTCCATTAAAGAAAACAAAACAATTTTAGGGGTTGTTGCGGGTCCCAGAGAAGTTTGGGTTAAAAAGACAAAAAAAAAAAAAAGAAAAAAGGAAGAAAGAAAGAAAGAAGAAGAAAACAAAACAATTTGATCTCATCCAATAAGGTTTCCCACAACATAGGCCAGTCATGGTGCTGCCAAAAGTTTTAAGAAATTTGAGTGTTAGGACCAAAAAGGAAAATAAAAGGAAATGGTGTTCATCTTTTAGTGTTGCTTTATTCCAGATTGATTGCTTGTACAGTCCTCACAAAAGAAAGAGATTTCCATTTGTTTGAATCTATGTGGGACATTTCAAGTAATATACTTGAAACTTGTCCTTATAGTGTTTCTCCCTCTAATATTGCATTATTGCTTGCTTTAAGAACAAGTAAAAAGTTTTTGTTGGAGGGACCAACTCAACATTTGAATCCATTATTTGTAGAGAATTTATGAAGAAATTAATGACCTAAACAAACCGATGTGGGATTTCATCGTATACGTGGAAATACACACGATGGAAAGAACCAAGGCTAGGCCCGGCCCGGCCGGCCCAAAACCCACCCGAAGAATAGCATACATACATATGTAAGATAGGTTTTATGTATTAGAGTTATCTACATATCACATTTGCCATTGAGTAAGTAAATCTGTGATTCTATGTTTGCTATGTGTTATTATTGGGTCTTTAAATTTGTGTTTGTAAGCAAGACAATATTGAAACTTGGGCTTTCTCTATGGGCCCAAGCTGAGCTGAGCTCAACTGGGCTGGGCTGGGCTGAGCCAGTCTTCTAAATCAAATAGGTCCATGTGAGGTTGAGGCATGGGTTGAAGGATTGTATTGGATGGGCCATAACTACCGACTGAACTCTAGTTGACTCGGCAATCCCCTCGGATGTAGGAACATGTATTTTGATGGACTTTAATCCGACCTTGCCGATCTCAGGCTGAGTTAAACTGAGAATAAAAAATTGGCGGTGGCCGCCGAACCTCTCCCCATTTCCAAACTCTAAATCCTTTATCCATGGGCTGAGGAAGTGTAGAGTAGTAACCCATTAGGTTCCTAGCTGGTGGGTAATTTACTAGTTGGGCTGGGAGTGGGAAGCCCAATACCAGCCCATGAATCCTGGTCACCATGTTCTCCCCAAACAAAAAATTTAAAATTCGAAAGAGGAAATAGATAATTGAGCCGAGAGCATAAATGAGTTCTTAATTTACATTGTTAATTAATGATAATTAGCTCCAAACCACGGAAGGGAACAGTCATTAAGACAGTAAAGTAACGATCCTAAACAAATGCAAACGAACCAACAAGAAAACACAAAATCTCATTTCCTTCAACAAAAACAGCGATTTTGCGAGAGCAGAGAGAGAGAGAGAGAGAGAGAGAGAAAGAGATCTGATAATCACCTCAGCAGATATTGAGCAGCAACCATGGGGAAGGATCTGAGCGATGACCAAGTGGCGTCGATGAAGGAGGCATTTACTCTCTTCGACACAGACGGTGATGGTCGTATCGCCGCATCGGAGCTTGGGATCCTGATGCGATCTCTCGGTGGGAACCCCACACAAGCGCAGCTCAAAGAGATCGTCGCACAGGAGAATCTCACCTCCCCCTTCGACTTCCCACGCTTCCTCGAGTTGATGAAGAAACACATGAAACCCGAGCCTTTCGATCGCCAGCTCCGTGACGCTTTCAAGGTACTCGACAAGGATTCCACCGGTTACGTCTCCGTCTCCGAACTCCGCCACGTCCTTACCAGCATCGGCGAGAAGCTTGACCCTGCCGAATTCGATGAGTGGATTCGTGAGGTCGATGTTGGATCCGATGGTAGAATCAAATACGAAGACTTCATCGTTCGCATGGTCGCCAAATAATGTAATGCATGTTGTTTCTGTTGATATATACAAATCTTCTCCCTAATCGATTAATTCCTGCAAGTAGTCTGTATTCTGTAAGCTCTGCTTTCTTTTGTGATGTTTTTTCTGGTTCGGGCTTAGGGTATCTTCCTTTCTTTATGATTTTTAATAGGAGTGGTGGTGTTTGCGGATTTTCCCCCCTATCGCAAATGTTGTTGCTGGTTCTTTTGGGGATGGTTAATTGGCGATTGAACTATTGGCAATTAACAGAAAAAATTTGAGGCATTTTACTTTTTTCTCTTTCGTTTTATGAGGGTTTGTTTTGTGTGTATACTTATAGTCACTGTTCTCTTGTTTTGATGGATTTGGTTGTGTTTATCATTTGCTGTAAACAATTTCTCTGATTGGTAACTCCATGCATGCATTTCCACTATTCTTTCTTTGTTATGTTCTCTGTATCATCTAACTTCTATTGATGGATTGTTAAAGTGGGTTTGTTCATGGTAGCTTTGGGTGGCTTGATAACACCCCCCCCCCCCCCCCCCCCCCCCAAAAAAAAAAAAAAAAAAAACGGGGGGGGGGGGATAGAGGGTCCCTAACAAAGTCCAAAAAATATTCGTTTTTTGCACATCAAAATGAAGAAAGCAAGATGGTACTGGAACCATATTGAAGGCACAGATTACTGTGAGATGTTTGTCTTTTCCCCATCCTGTTTTGAACTTCTTTTTGTTGGCAAAAGTCCTCATCCACCAATTACTGCTATTTAGTTTTTAAGAAATTGCAGAAGCAGGTTGCTGTTGCTTATCGTGAAAATGGCAAGGTCTTGCTTATGGTGCACCTTATCAACTTAATTAGTTTTGATATCATTGTTTGAAGCGACAGGTTGTGAATGGTGATTTCCTCTGTCATGCTTTGTGTGTTATGGAAGTGAATGATTTTTCCAATTCATTTCTTTCCGTGTCATGAAAGCCTTGATATTTATTTTGCTTGTGGGTTCAGGGGGGGCATTGATAGTGATCTGAATTTTTTTTTC
Source organism: Telopea speciosissima (assembly GCF_018873765.1). Classification (NCBI taxonomy): domain Eukaryota; kingdom Viridiplantae; phylum Streptophyta; class Magnoliopsida; order Proteales; family Proteaceae; genus Telopea; species Telopea speciosissima. The sequence goes on along the minus strand of NC_057921.1, from coordinate 63,550,936 downwards.
TTTTTTGGCCTTCAGTATTCGATTCAATAAAGTGATTAGCCCAAAAATACTTTGAACTGTTGTTACTTTGCTCTTAATCATTGTTTTAGCAAGTGGGCTATGAGTTTGAGGTTTGTACATGAAACAAGAATAAGGAGGCATGATGTGAGAGAAGAGGATGCCAAACCGAAACAAGTGGGGAAAGATTGAATAGAAAATTGGTGGGTGTCATCGGCAGTTAAAAAAAAAGAATTGAAATTATGATCTTTCTGAAGGGGAAGTCTCTGATTTATCACATGTTCTTTTGATTAGTGTCATAATTGCTGCCAGTTACAGAAATTGGAAAGACATGAATTCTAGGGGAGCAAAAGTTGCAACTGTAATCAATACCTTTGGTTGCCTCAATGGTCACAAGCTTAAAGTTTTGTACCAAGGAAGCCAAGGATCAAGTATTGGTATCACAAAAGCCATCAGCACAACCCAAACAAAAAGTTGCAACTGTAGCACTGGAATCTGTTACCTCATCCACCTCTTTGGAGGTTGGATTACTTGGAAGAAGTTCATGACAGTGGGTGTTTAATGGCGGATTTCTTTTGCATTGAGTGGAATAGTGGATGCCTAATGTGCCTTTGTGAGAGAACTTTGGGTTTCTGTTTGCCTACATGGTGGATGAGTTGTGGTTGTATAATGTTTGTCCCTTGCATGAGGAGGGAATTGAGAACCATCCACAGGATGGATGATCGAATAGACTAGTATGTGTAGTTTATCTTGATTCTCTAATTCACACTTCTATCATTCATATATATTATGTGGTTTGTAGATGCTTTTTTTTTTTTTTGGGGCAAGGTATGGTTTGTATATGCTATTAGATCTTTTTTTAACGTATTTGCAGATCTAAGTTCCACTCCCCTTAATTTGTTCTGCTAGCAGTAATTAGATTTGGATGATATTCTCATAAATGTGGCTGGTGAAAATTCGTCCATTAAGATTATCTGCGAAAAAAGAGTTCAGTCTATTAATCTTGAAAACAATACAGAGCATAGAGGCAGCTTGGCCCGGACCAGAAAGAACTTTAGAGGTGAGTGAACCCAGAAAACTTTTGCAATGAATAACGAATGGCTCCTTGAGTTTTAAGTCTAAATAAAGTTTGGCAGAACAAAACGTTGGAAAATTGGTATATCATAAAAGAAATACAAACATATGCTTATACGAGTATTATATCATATTTATAGATAAGAGCTTGTTACTCTTTATTTTCTTCCCTCATGAATGTAACTGGGTTGGAATACCTGAGCTCCTAAGCAAAGCCCAACTTGAGAAATTCTGGTTTTGTGTTTTCTATTATTCATTACAATCAGATACCATAACAATAGCTCATATTATGGAGCGCGCAACCCAGGTTCCACAAATACATTCAGACATGCGTACCTGGTTTCTTGGCTCAGGTTCATTTTTATGGTTCTTCTATCTAGTGTATGGGTGAACCCGGTCTAGGTGTCATCATCAGATTTGGGCACCACTTGTCACTTGCACATCGATGAATGTAAGTGGATCCATGTGATAGAAAACCTTATGTCTATCTCACTAGTTTCAATTTGAAACAAGCTGGGGTTATTGATAAAAAAAGAATGCAAGCAGTTTTCTGTCCAGGAGTGTGGTCTATGCCAGCATTCCCATGTGTCTATCTCTCTCCTCTTTAAAACAAGGGGGTAGATGTGTCTTTTCACATGGGGAAGAGAGAGATAGACTCATGGGAGTGTTGGGCGTAGGACATACTCCCGGACAAAGATCTTTTTCCCTTGTAAGAATGTTATTTCAGTTGTATAGAGTTATATAGAATCTTGTGGCATATATACAAATATACAATTGGGAGAGGGTTTCCCTTGCTGCCATCTGTGGGAAGGAATCTGCACTTTTCACCATTTAATGTTCTGAAAAGGTATATCAACCATGTAGGATCTATAAAATAAAAGGGAAGTAGTTTTCTGTCAGGGAATGTGACCCAGCACTCCCATGTGTGTCTCTCTCTCTCTCTCTCTCCAAAACAAAGGGGGTAGAAGTCTCTTCTAATATGGAGAGAACAGATAGCTTCATGGGAGTGTTGATGGAGGCCACTCCCGGACAGAGATCTATTTCCCAAAATAAAATTAAAAGAATACATGTGTGGGGTACTCATTTTTGTGAGAAGGCCTACAAAAGAATTCACATGTGGGCGGTATGTGGACCTTTTCCCTTATATAACGTTTGTCGCTATTAAATCAATTTTGAGGCTTTGTTTTTAGAGTGGGGGATGAATTGTCTGGGAGTGCAGCTCTTGTGCCAGTGCCCGGCCAATGAAAGAGCATGTGCAAGAAAGGTGTGGTGGTCATTTCGTATACCCCTTTGTCTGGATGTAGGGGCACGCTCTTAGATAGTGAACATGTTCTCTTTTGAAGACTGAAAATGACAAGTGACAAACTTTTCTAGATTTAACTCATTACAATAGAGAGTTTTCCTTGCCTGCGCCAGTGAAGGGATCATACAGCCATCAATGGCCATAAATATCTATCCACCATTTTGGAATGATAAAAAATACCCTCAATGTTGCACGATATCCTATGTACACCGTTCAAAGGCCTCGAACAAAAAATAAAAGTGGCAAGAGTTTTCCTTCATCCGTGGAGAAGGAAGAATGAATCCCTTCACTGTTAGTGATTTGACTTTGTGGTTAGATTTTTTTTCTCTATCATTTCATTCTCACCCCCTCTATTGTGCAGGATCGGAAACGCTCCTCCCTATTCCAATAACACAGAAGCCATTTGTTTTAGGAAACTTACTGATCGGACTCATTGGAAAATATAGAGTTAGGAGTTTGGACACGCTTTGGGTCTAGCCCAAGAGGATTTACACGTTAGGATGTGTTTGGTTCGATAAACCAAGTGGTGCTTGTGTTGACAAGTTGTTGGAACTTGGAAGAGCAATTCCAAATTTCCAATTCGTGTTGACGTGACGACTATGGAGGAGGAGGAGAATGGCCGTCAGCCATGGATGTCATGTGTCATCTTCGTGTCCAACGGAATAAATTACTGAATTTTGGTTGAGATCTCAAATCCATCGATTAAATCAGTGTTCTTGTGATGATGGGCGAAATTGGTCATGAGCAGCAATGAAAAGCGTCTTTTCGGCGCCTGGAGATTACATCCACTTCAAGTCTAAAGTACCGCTCCAAAAGATTACAGTTTGTTTCTCCTTCTCCTTCACATCTCTCCTCGCCCAATTCTTATTTATTGTTTATGCAATTTTGTAGTTTCATATCGTCATTGGTTGTCTCTTCCCATTAAGCTGGTCCCCTGTCTTCGTTGAAAATACTGTTGTATGTATCTCTCTGATCATTTGATATATTGGGTTTCGAACTTAACTTTTCCATTTAAATCTAATTCTACTGGTGTTAGTACTAAAAATCTGCTCTTTCGACCATACTTTGAAATGTTGTTTTGGCTTCGTCCCGTTCAAAAGGACACTACTCTTGTTCGGTTCATGATTCATCGTTGTTGATAATCTTGTTAACACTAAAGGCCACCAATTTCAAATGGGTTTGCTTTCCAGTTCCAAGTCGGTTTGTTGAATGTCTTTCATATCTAATTAAAATTCATAGTTTCATATACTTTCCCAATTTTAATTTTTTAACTCGGTTTTTCAGCATATCAGTTGATACAATTGTTGAAATGATGGTTACTATTTAGAAAATAAATAAATAAATAAGTGGTTTCTGGCCTCGTTGTTGAGGCTTGTATATTATATGTTGTTTACTGATTTTTCCTCTCTTGCAACTGGGGATCAACACAGTTTTGGATTTTTGAAGAACACACCCGCGGTCCTAAGATATTGCTGAATTTGAAAGAGTACTTGTGCTGGAAGTTCTGATGCCTAATTGTTCTCCTGTCCATAAATTCTTGTTTCTTGTAGATTGGGACAAAAAACTCAAAACGGTGGCGGTATTATGACTTCGGGCCAAAGGTGATGCCTCCACTTATCTGTATCCCCGGTACAGCAGGAACCGCAGACGTCTACTACAAACAGATAATGGCATTGTCCATGAAGGTAGTGAATCTGAGGTTGTAACCTTCTTATATTTCGGTTGCATACTGCTCATACCTCTTTTAGTTTGTTGTTTTCCAAATACACACTGCAAGAGCCTTAGAATGATTTCCCAATTAAAATATTTCATGTTTAAGAACCCATCTGAGTAGTACAACTCCTCTAAGTAACTCAACATCCTGATTTCAAATGACAGCGATTAAATGTTGGGTGCTGAACATTCAGGAATGTTGTTTTATGAGGTTGAAGAATGACCTAAATCAGGAAGCTATTACTTTGAAGAGTAGTACGGCATCTCAGTTACGGTATTTACTGTTGTTTATTATAGGCAAATTCTTCATATTATACATTGACCAATTTGAAAATGGAGCCAAAAAATGATTCTATTTAACTGTGAGAGTGCTCTTAATGAGATGACAATCTATCTTGCTATCAGATTCTTGGCATTTTAAAACTTTCTTGAAGAAGCTCGTTGTTTGTGTGTTGCATGAATGTTGAACGTACTAGCGACAAATATTGGCAGTCTCATAGTGATTCAGTGTACAGATTTTACTCACTTTTAAAGGCTACGGTGTACTATCTTAAGTTGAAGACAAGATGGATATAAATTTGCCCGTCATAGATAAAGTATGCATTGAATTTACCATTTTAATTGGAGGTAATACTACTGCCTTTGTCATTTTCCTTTCCATAGATTGGAGGAGAGAGACAGATTGATTGAACTTTCCAACGAAAGGTTGACTAGGAGGAATATTCTCTTTAAGCTTTAAGAAGTATTGAGATTGTTGAACCTGTACAGTAAAAATATTATTCATGATTCCTGTGACAGAGGGGTGAGAAAAACTGGAGGGGAGCTGTGCTATTTGAAGTGGTTCTGATGAGGTGAAGATCTTTAGAGTAAGGTCAAATAATGTTTTTCTATTTTTGGTGGATAGGGTTAAATAATGTTGGGGACCTTGGGATCTACCTATCCACACATTTTGGGCTCCACCTGAACTGCCACATGGCAGATATTTAGGTGCTGCCTGGAGATTCCTTTTCAAGCAGGCTGCTTAGGAATCCTCCCCCTTTATATAAACAATTCTGTACATAGTATTGGAGTAATCAATTATTTGGGTTTCAATGTTTGTTTGCACAGCTAAATTATTTGTATTGCCTTTAAATATTATGTTTTGGTAGTTATAATGTATCATGATTTGTTGAACCACATTACCTAAATTCTTCAGCAAATTTCTTAGGGGCCATCGCTTCTTGTGATGGTAAAAGCTTGTGCTGTCAGCATGAAGATGGGTTTTGAGTCTGAGAGCTATCACTTCATGAAAAAGTTGCTGAAGGTTAGGAACATCTCTAGTGCACCCTTCCTGGGACCTGCAAAAATGGGACTTCCACTGGATTATGCCCCTTTATTTACTCCTCTCCTTTTTTTAATTATTTTTTGACAATATTATCATGGGTACACCTATATGCCCCAGTCGGTGCCTTGTTGGGTTGTTGCTATTGTCAGTCTTGTGTCCATGGTGGTGGCCTGTTGGTGGTTTAGGTGTGGATATACGTGAGTACAACAAGGGTTATGCTCCTAGTTTGACATGTTTAGATAACAGAGCCTTTTAAGTGTGTACAAAATTTGATTAAATTCTGATAAAAGATCAGTAGGTTTCTGAAGAATCTTACTGTGTTAGGGATTAGTCAAACAAGATCAGATCAAGCTCAAACTCCAGTCGATGATTTGTTTTAATGGAAAAGTATCAAATTCTGATGGCTCGATTGTAAGTTCTAGCACAGTCCTACTGCAATAAGGAATTGTGATAACTAGATCAGACTGCAGTAATTGAGTGACAGGTTCAGAAATTCTGAACAGCAATATGGTAATTTCACAACCGGAATAAGAATAGTATAGAAATCGCAGTAACGGAATAGGGATAGATCTGACCTGAGTTCTTTAATTGAAAGATAGAAGAATGGATAGAGAGAAAAGTGAATAACATGTTAGGATTCCACCTAAACCTCAGGTTAGGAATCCACTAAAACCTACTAGAAATCCACCTTAGTTTTCACTTGGAATCCACCAAGTAACACCACTATTTCCACAGCAGTAAGCACTGAACATATAACAGCCGAAATTCAGAAAATCCACCTTAGTTTTCACTTGGAATCCACCAAGTAACACCACTATATCCACAGCAGTAAGCACTGAACACAAAACAGCCAAAATTCAGAAAATCGAATATCTTTATTTCATAAATTCGTGTGCCTGAATGGCTGGCTACATGGCTCTCAACATATGACTCCTAACATGACGAGAAATAGCCTAAACCAACCCGTAATCAAAATAGCTACTTAATTGACCCGTAAAAGACTTAAAACAGCTTCTATTCTAACTAAGGCTCTATTTGGTATGCTTTTTATTTGTAGTTATGATCTTTTCCTGATAAATCATTTATGAGAATAAGTTATGGGCCATAAATAACAATTATTTGGTTACTATTTCACATAAAAGATTATATAATGAGAAATAGGTTTGGTATGCCTATTTCCAGAATAAATTATGTAACATGGAGAGAGAGAGATAGAAAAGGATAGTGGATAGTAGAGAGGGGGCGAGGTCGGGTGTGGTTTTGAAAATCGAGAATCGGCAGATTTGGATCAGAATTGGACATGACCGATGCACAGCTTTAAAAATCGGGAATTGTATTGGTGAATCTGCTGATTCAGATCAGAACTGAACGTGACCAATCTGGCCGATTCCCACCGATTCTGTTTATGTGTACCTGTTTTTTTTTTCTCCTTTTTGTCTGGGTGGGGATTATATCACTAATCAGGTGGAAGGAAAAAAAAAAAAAAAAGTAAAAATCAGGGAAGGTTCTCGGTGTATTTTTCAGCAGTTGTTAGCAATTATTTTTTGACTGTTACTAAAGTGTACTTTTGTTGCGGTTTGTTCGGGTCTATCATGTACCCCTTTTTTTTTTAACTTATTAATGAGACCTTTGTGAATTTGTTTCAGGGTTATCGAGTGGTTTCTGTTGACATACCGTGCGTATGGAATCACAATGAGTGGGTTCTAGCATTTGAAAAGTTTTTGGATTCTATCAATGTTCACCATGTAAGAAACTAGTTGGCTTTTGTACTTTTCTCAAGGCATCTTGTTCTTCAGAGTCGGTTTTCATTCATACAAAGTGCGCATATGGTTATAATGGTTGAGCTTCTTATTGATTTATAGAAGAAATTATGCTCATGAAAATGAAGAAATCTTTTGGTTCATCCATGCACTTAAATGTGGCTCAACAACAACTAAGGATCAACTAGAAATTCCAGTGACTTGGAAAAACCCTCAAGATTCTGTCTTACCATGGATATTCGCTTGGTGCTCTAGTTTGGAGAACAGAATGCGCTGGCAAAAGTATTCATTATGATAAAGAAATTTTGTAACTTATGAATTCGAATAGGTTTGGTAGAACTGGATATAAGTGAAAGCCAACAATGATGAGTAAATGGAGCAGGTTTGATAGCTTATAAAGGAGCAGAAGCACCAAGAAGTTTTAGCCTTTGAAACTAAGTGTACTGGAAGTGGGCGAGCCTTGGGGCAACGGTTAAGTTGCGTTATTGCAACCTCTCGGTTGCAGGTTCAAAACTTGAAAACAGCCTCTCCTGCAAGGCAGGGGTAAGGCTGCGTACGTTTGCCCCTCCCAGACCCTGCAGTAGCGGGAGCCTCGTGCACTGGGACGCTGTTTTTTTTTTTTTTTTTTTCTAAACTAAGCATACTGGAAAAGAGGAAAAATAAACAGTAATAGTAGTAGTTCCTTTTTCAAAAGGTCTATACTTTTGTTCGTACTTCCAAGAATTAGATAAAAGAAAAGAGCACCCCCCCCCCCCCCATTTAAAGAGCTATGTTTGCTCCACTCATCAGAGGGTACAAGAAAGGACAAAACACTTTGAGGCAAACCCTTGCAGGAGAAATTTATTGGGCCGCTGTTTCTCTGGTGTTGATCTTTGCTGAGTAAGTCATAACGGCTGACCATTATGGATGAACTAGTAATACCTGGATAGGTGATTTTGGATCAGGCCTCCATGTTCATTGAAATTTGGAAAATGAAGGTGAAGGTTCCCAACAAGATGAGAAATTGATTGAAAAATTTAATGGGTTTGTGAAAACGAATTCCTTACAGTAAATGAGTAGATCACCTATCAGTAGGGATGAACAAGCCCAAACAGGTGCAGCCTCTGTGGGAGTGGAGCTGGATATGTTATCCTCCTGCTATTAACTTGCACTAGTTCTTTGAAGGTTTGGAGTATTGTTGTGGAAGCTTCTTTTCTACGAGCATCTCCACTTAATATTTCCATCCTAATTACTATCTAAAGGAGTTATGGTTTAAACAGTAGAGGGAGTATTTCATGGAATATATGTCCTGCTGCCACTTGTTGATCACTGTGGTCTGAGAGAAACAAAAAGGATCTTCAAAATCTCAAAAGAATGTACTGCGTGGTCTTTGATAATTTTCAAGACTACTGGTTTCTGGCTTCTGGCTTCTGGCTTCCAGCAACAAGGACTTTAAGAACCATATGAGTAGCTGGTTTCCTGCAAGGACTAAGGGGGTTTCTAGGATTTGTACTTTTGGGTCTGGTTTCCTTTTATAGCTTTTCTTGTCCATAGACTTTTGCATAGTTTTCATGGCGTTAGGGCGACCCAAGGCATTGGAGAGGGCCTGGAAGGCAACAACAACAAGGCGACCAAGGCACCTGGACACCTGGATGCCTAGGCATCGCCTTGACAACTGGGGACTATATTATTGTTCTATCCACCCTTTGTGCATGTGCTGTCATTTCAAATGAATATATTTTTATTTTGCTTAACAAAATATAGAAAAACTTATTCAAAAACACTTAAAATTGTTAGAAAATATTACAAGGTATGCATATGTTAAAGCCCTTGGCTGAGCCTTTGGTATTATGTATCTTATACAGGAAGTATCTAAATAATAATAATATCCTACAGGAACTTGTAGAAAGGACAACAAAATATACAGTGCTTATTTCTGTATGCTGTCCCACCATCTATCAGTCTCCTTTGAAACTTTTTTTGAGGATATGCCACCATACAGTGACCAGGTCTATATATGTCATATATGAAATATTCATACAAAATTAAGAATTTTCCTATGGTTATTTCAATAAAAATATGATATCGTTTAAACTATATAGATAAATGTAAAAGAAATGGCAAGTTGGAAATGGTGTTTCATGTTTGCTTCATTTTAGCATGTCATGTTAATTTATTTGCATTGTATTACTATTGAATATAACTGAATTAATTGAGATGGTACTGGTTTTATCTTCTCTCCGGTTTCGTTGTGCCTAGGTTATTTCTATAATCTCATACTACTTGTTCTTCACAACTTTGCTTTCCTCTTTTATTTCTTTTTTTTTTGGCTGTGGGATTTTTTTTTTTGTTGGGGGGGGGGGGGGTTGTAATCTTTTAACTCCTTAAGTATGTAACAATGCCTTTTTTAGTTGCTTTAATTTTCAATTGTAACTTATATATCTTCCCAAGTTTTCCTTTAGTTCAAAAGTTTTCTAATGGAAGTTTATCCTAGTTATCTTTTCTGGGACAATATTTCATCAATATGAAAATTTCAACTTGAGCATAACCAGATGCATGAGCATTTTAATGATACTACCTGTAGAACTCAGAAGTCTTGCTGAAGACTTAGTGCATTACGTTGGTAAGTAAGTTCCTTTTTGATAATGAATTGTATTGGTAGGACAGTGTGTTAGAAAAACAACGCCCAAAAATGGGATTTGCAGAAGAAATATGGAGATAAAGAGAAGATCAAAATAAAAACACATAAAACAAAGGATTTTACGTGGTTCACCCCCAAGTAGGTAGGCTACAAAACCCTCAAATCTCACACACCTCTCTCAACGAGATAAGGGCACTATATAGAAAAACCCTAACCCAGAAAAGTATAGAAATGCCCCTATAAACCCAAAAATGACCACCCAGTCAGGGTTGGACCAGAACTGAACATATGTCGAAGTACGTATCATTTTGAAGGTCTCAACGAGCTCTACATGACTCACTTAAGTGTTTATTTGGAAATCAGGTCATGTTATACCTTGGTTCTGTTCACTGTAACTTTGAGACTTTGAGTAGGTCAGTTGTTAATTGTTGAATTTTTCTTAACACATGTTTAAAACATTATCTTGAAGAAAGTTTCATTTGGAAAGAGAATTACTTGATCAATTACTAAAAAGTAACCCTTGACATCAAGTAAATGTAACGATCCCTACTGTATTTCAGGTTCTAACTGCCGATATTGAACATCCTGCAGTCCATGGTGTCTGCCTTAAAAAACAGTTCAAAAACCATAGATGGTGGAACCTTTGTATGAGCGCATTAACCTTTTTAACTTTCAACCCACTTGACTTTTATGTGATACTTAAATGTGGATTATGAGAATTAAAAATTGAACCAGGAAAGAATTTGTTATCTTGATGTTAGGAAGTTAGACTTTGCAGATTAGTGAATGTACAGAGTTTGTAATAGGATAAGTGATATTAATGGTACTTTGTTGCATAGTTGTGCTGATTTACCATGGCTTTAGTTCCCAACAGCTCAGATATTTTCTTAGAAAAGCTGATCAATCTTATTTAAACAGGTACATCTTTACGGAACATCATTGGGAGGCTTCCTAGCTCAACTGTTTGCTCAGCATCGTCCAAGGCGTGTTAAATCATTGATACTCTCAAACTCTTTTTTGGAGACACGCGGTTTTGCAGATTCTATGCCATGGGCTCCCATGTATTCTTCTAAATTCTAATAGTTAATTTTCTTGCATAGTATCGCATCCATTTAGTTCTCACTGCAAGCATGATGGCTATTACACTATGCTAAGAATTTGAACCTTCACCTCTCATTAGCAGAATTATCAAATTCATGGCAGATTTAATCCTCTTATAGCAAGTGATCCAAAGAAATACATTGGTTAGATCCCTCTTTTACCTCTCCTTTAAAACGAAAAAGAAAGTTGTCCATAGAGATTTTTTAAAATTCTTCTAGAATTGCATTTTGCTGTGGTTGATTTGTAAAATTAAATTTCAGGCTTCTGACAACCCTGAAAGAAATGTATGCTCTCTATGATCTGAAGTGAATTAACTATTTGTCCTGGCATTACTTTCTCCTGTTATTTCCCAGAATCTTACCTCAAGTATATTGTATAGGAGGTTTATACCTTGCCATCAAATTATTCTAAAGAATCATCTCTCCATTTTTCCTCTTCAATTTTACAGAAGTTGTTTAATTTGTCTGTTGTCTTCTTTGCAGTGTCAGCTTTGCACCTTCTTTTTTGCTGAAGCGACATGTCTTAATGGGACTTCAGAATGGTCCACATGAACTATTTATTGCAGACTCTGTCGACTTTGTTGTCAGCCAAGTAATGTCAAATGCATTCTAAGCTAGTCTTCAAGTTATAGCTATTTTTTGTCAGTAATCCTTATCAACTTCCTGAAGCAACTTTTTAAAAATCTTACTTGTCAAATTATTTTCAATGTAACTCTAAAATTTATATACAAGTCATGTTCAGAGAGGATTAGCTGGTGCCTTTTTTGTATTCTTGTGCACTAACATTGGTTTTCTCTTTCATCCAAAAAAAAAAAAACATTGGTTTTCTCTTAATATTGGAAAGTCTAACTTCTTTGGAGAAATTAAGTTGCATCCTTGTTTATTGTATCCAGAGCTCATTTATTCCTTACTTTTCTGCACTTGAATATCTTGACAGGTTGAGACACTATCAAGGGAAGACCTAGCTTCAAGGTTAACATTGACTGCAGATGCTGCATCAGTTGAACCTCTGTTGCTTTCAGATTCATTTATCACTCTAATGGATGTATGTAATCTGAAACCCACATGGATGCTATCTGCAATTTCATCAATCACATCTCTTTGCGAAACAAATAAATATTTTTTGTTCAAATTTCTGACAAAACAACAGAAAAAATCTGAAGTTCATATATGGAACTGTATAATTGACAATTAGAGAAGGGTATGCTTTTGCTCATACATACTTCTTTTTAGATTTCTTCAAATATCAAAAGGCTGCTGGGAGAACTCAAACTTATGGTTGCCTTCCTTGCTGACATGCAATAAACTATAACCACTGTTGTTTCGTCTGGTTTTATCCAGGCTTACAATGGATATTGCCTCAAAATTTGTCCATAATTATGATTCCAAGCAATCCCTGCTAGACCTTGAGATGGTTCACAAGTATTTGGTGCGGCATAACCGCAAAATATCTAGACTGCCATAGCTGGACTTTTGTGGCTCGTTCGGCTTACATTTCAATATATATTTGTTGGATGATGGATAAGTCTACGGTTTTGAGAGTCACTTTATTGTACAATAAATTACATATTCTCTCTTGTGAGAAGAAAATATTTGGTTTTATCATGACTAGGGTTCATAATCTCTTAGAATTTTTCTCACAGACGTTAAAAAAGGGCAGTGATTATAGACTTTCTGAGAGAAATGAAAATGTTTGATATGAGGTGCATTAGTTATTCCTAGATGCAGGATTTAATTGTATTGTGAATCTATGAATCTCGACAAGTTAAATATTTTTTCTTTTGTTTCTTCATTGATTATAAACTTTAGTAAGATTTTCTTCACCAAACAATAATTGTTTTGTACTATTTATAAGTCTCTGGTAGCTATTATGCTAGTGCTAGTCAAAGCTCAAAAGCCATAGTAATTTTGAGCAAATTTCTTTCAATAAGTTCTAATTCTTGAAACTATTTTTCCTATTTTGTTGTAGAACAATTTTATTATGTCGTCCTGTTTGGAAGCTTTTTGGAATAAAAAGAGCAGATATTGTGATGATAATCCTATTGATTGTTTCAATATGACTCGCTGCTGATTGTAGACGAATGACTGTTGTGCCACCCCTCAACAACTGAAAGATCAACTGGGTGAAAGGTACCCTGGGGCAAGGCAAGCATACATCAAGACTGGAGGTGATTTCCCATTTCTTTCTCGCCCAGATGAAGTCAATCTACATCTTCAGGTACTGGAGAATAGTGCTACAATTATTTGCTCCCTGGTTCATATTTGACAATTGCTCCTGTATTCCTCAACTGGAAACTGGAATATCACAGCTGCATCTGCGGAGGGTAGGAGTTGAAGCAAGGCCAGAATTGGTTCCAGGCACTCCAAAGGATGGTGGAGCAGGGAGTCCCAGCAACAAAAATGATGAAAGAGAAGATGCGGATGACCCGTCTAAGGATGTCGGGGGAGGTACTTTAAACCCTACCACAGAAGATAATTTACCCCCAGCTTCTGATGCTACAAATTCTCATGATTTGAATAACCAGGTCCTCAACAATGCAAAATTTCGCATCCTGAATCATGAATATTTAACACCACTCCTGTTTGCTCTCACAGTTGTGGATAAGCAACATGGATTGGACATTGATACCATTCTCCAACTTGCTTGTGCATTTTCATTTCTTTATCTCAATGTGGTGATGGGGCATTGTAATTTAGCTGAAAAAAAATGTAGGAAGTTCAGGCAATGTGTGTAATATATGACTCGTGCACTCCGTAGTTTATATGTGCTTATAAACCATCAACCATGATCATTTTCTCTTGCAAGCAATTGTTGTACAATTTAATTTAGTCTGGTTATCAGTATTAAGTTCCAGAGATGATTGCACAACGATCATATTGGAATGATTGGCTTGTCCTATTTTTCAAATAAGGTTTGACCAGTCGGTCTCATAGTCAGGCAGGCTTATACCATTACGTTCACGAGCAGAATAGACGCTTGAGCCTACCTTCGCACACCTCCATTACTCTAGAGGAGGATGAACTGGATTCGGCCTGGTTATGGGCTAAATCGAAAGCAAAGTACCAAACTATTATGACAAAGCCCGGTTTGTGAGATTCAGTCTTTTAGCAGGTTGGATTAATGGGATATTATTACGCCATTATCAGGCTTTTACCAATTTGGTCTCGTTTTTTCATAAAAAGAACTCCGTCTGTTACACCCATTAAAAAGCACTTCTCTCAACCGGACCCTGATACTCTACTGCCGAGCTGCCCGGTAGGACCTTACTGCCAAGACACAGTAAGGCAGTAACTTACCACCTTATCCCTGCCCGAGCGCCTTGCCCGAGTGGGGGTAAGGCGGTCATTTATCTTCTTGCTGTGTCTTGGCAGTAGGTCCTGTCGGGCAGCTCGGCAATGAAGGATCTAAATTGCTCTAAGGTGTAACTTGTAAAAGGTATTGAAAAAGAGCATTGGGGGCTTGGCCGCCGTCAAAATACGACGACGATCTTAACTTCCTGTTGTTGCTATGCCTGTTTTTTTATCTCTTTATGAATTAAAGGTTTGGCCGCCAGCTGGTTTCTTGCACGAAACCTCTTTGATCGTTGTCATCGGCGAGTTCCTGGTTTCTTATCTGGTTTCTACCCATCTCTGCTATTTGTGCTTGTGTTTCTCCGCCGTTTGTGCGTATCATTTCTCCGTCGTTTGTGCGTGCCTCTTCTCCGCCGTTTGTGCATGTACTACTTCTCTTCTCCTTCTCTGCTCCATTCACCATGATCCTTGGAACCGTTGGTGACGATACCGACGATGATGACGACGAACCCACCCCTTTCTTCACGGTTCATCACCGCCCCGTCTTTTCCGTTTTCTTTGTTTGTCTATTTGCAGGTGTTGCTGACCCTAGTGCTGGTGGCACTGAGTTTATCGTCGACTCAAAAACTCTAGCCCCCGTTCAACCTTCACCGTACCTCTCCTATCGCCGGCTGAATCTCCACTCACCGATCCAGCAGATCCTTACAGATCTGTTCGAAAGTAGGCTGTGGCAACATTTCAGATGGTTTTTTAACTGTCTATTGAAGCTCCACTCATCGATCCAGCAGAACTCTGTCTTTCTAGCAAGTCTGTTTGAAAGTAGACTGTGGCAGCATGTCAACACACGTGGGAAATCTGGTGTTTTTGGTCTGTTCAGCACGTATGGGCCCCCTTCTATTGGCACGTTTGTGCATGCGCTTATCTTTAGCTGTGTCTACAGCTTTTTCTCTAGGGATATGGTTATAATCCATCCTACTCTGGATGACCCGGTCAATGGCATGTGAGACCGGGTCAATTTCCACTCCTTGGTTTTGGATACCGTATATTCATACCTCGTGTTTATCATGCTCTCTATCTATCTTATGTATTTTGTTTCCCTTTGTTTGGCGTTGGGCACGCATGAATGCATAGCCTTCTTTTCTGCCAGAAAAAAAAAAAAGAACTCTGTGTGCGAGCGTGTGTGCTGCATCCAAACATGGAGGGGGGAGAAATGACCACCCTCCCCCCATGAAAGGTGAAAACCCCCTCCTTGATTCTTCCGCATGCACTCCCCTCACAAGGGAGGCACCCTCCCCCACAGGAAACACTTCCCCTTTTCAGTTTCGGGCCCCAGTTTAGTCGGAATGGGCCCTCCTCTCTCAAAAGACAATGGACACTTATTTAGGTATTCCATTTGTGGCTGGTAAACGTTATATACGTTAGAAAATATTGGCTTTTCAATCCATTAAACCACAAAATGAAACCAAGCCCATAAGGGTTCATTCAGACGGAATTGAATGGTTTCGATCGGTCCAAAACACTTGGGCTGGAATTTGACATCCTTAGGGGGGTGGCATGGACGTAGTGGAAAGATTTGTTTGATAGTTGATTTATATGGAAGGAGTTATGTTTCTGCAAACCTTATTTGGTGTGCATGAATGCTATCAAAATCATTATGAACGAAAAATATTTTTATAAATATCAAAACAAATGAATGTTTTATCACACTTTTGGTTTTTATCGATGTTTTATCATATTAAGATTTATGAAATTCTTAGATTTGAGAAAAAACTTAGCATTTAAAAGTTGAAAATTCCACCTACCGTCGAAAATCCAATTTTTGTTCTTGAACTAGGGGGTTTATTTTTTATCTTTTTTGAAATTTAATTTTTAACTATTACCCTTTCATTTTATTCAAATATGAGGTGCTTGCTTATTTATGAATAATATCTTAAGTAAATGAAATAGCAAATCATTTACTTAAATGATATTTGGCATAAATAAGTGTCATCCTAACAACTATGGTTCTTAGTACATTGTACAAGATCATTCAACATATACTAGTAAACTTGGGTCAATAACCAAAAGTATTATTTTTTTTCGAAAATTGTTCACGCATTGTGTTTATAATGTAAAAAAAAAAAAAGGTTGTATAGAAAAAACCAGAGGGAAAAAAATACATTTATGGGCCTCAAAACCACCAACTCGAGTTGGTTGGGAACAAATCCCTGATTTCGACGAGATGGTATAAATTTAGATCAAATGAAATACACTTCCATGTTTCATATGGTGTTTTATCTTATGCCTTTCAAAACCATTAGAAATTGTATCAGGGCTACTCTCTCAAAATGGCTTCAGATCGACTCTTCCTGTGCTCTATATGGAAATTGTATCGAATCCTCCTAGCATTTGTTCTTATCTTGTGATTGGGTTAAACACATATGGGTGGCCGGACCTCTGGGCCTGAGAACCGAATTCTTGGCTTATGAAAGCCTGATAGATTTTTGCCTAGCACTTTACTTTAATCATCATCTAGATAAACAAACGTTAACCTGGTTTTTCAGTGTCTTTATTATTACTTGCTTCTTTATTTGGGCAACTAGAAACAAAGTTGTCAATGGGTCAGGAAAGCCTGATCCAATTTGGATTATGAAACATATATGCAAATGGTTGGTGGATTTAAAATTATTCCCCCCCACCTCAATTTCATCCAGGATGTAATTGTTAGTAATGTGAAGGATTTCTTAGTACCTACTTCTTTTTCCTTACCTGTGCTCAATTTTGTTGTTTTAATCTGTGCAGGATACATCATACGTGGACTAAGTCAGGCAGGATGGTCCTATATCTTTTTGAAAGATGGCAAATTCACCTTTCTTGCTACAAGTTATATAAGTACTACTAATGATATGGGACCTGAAATTTTTGGTATTCGATCAGGCCTAGACCATGCTGCTAGCATGGGGTTGAAGGTTAAAAAAGTATGGTGCTCCAATCCACACATCACTGATATTCTTCCATCTCCAACTAAATCTTTTTGGCCCTGGTATTGTATTAAGGATTTAATGTATATCTCTGATATGACTCAAGAAATAGTGTTTGATAAGCAAGGAGACCCTTTTTGTATAGCTATAGTCACGAACCTTGCTAAGTATGCTTAATCCAAGAATATTGTATATCTACCTTTGCTTTAGTAATATATCTTTTGTTTTTCATAAAAAAAAAAAAAAAAAAAAAAACCATTGGAAATTTTGAACTATGCTTGTAAGTTTACAAAAAATGATAAAGAATTGAGTTTTATGTCTGATTGCGTAGTCTATGCTAGCATGTAGTTGTGTTTATCTCTCCTCCCACAATAGAGGGTAAAGATGTGATTTCATAGGATGGTAGAAGAGGTAAAAGATAGAGATCATTGAAAATACGGGAATAATGCAATAGAATTTCAATAATATGGTTGAATTAAACCATCAAATTATACATATGACTAATTAGGGTGAACCCTACCTATTCATAAGGTTAAAAGCAGCGATATACCATGTGGCCTAATATTAGGTGGGGCCATTGCGCCACAAATAGTGAATATAAGAAGAGATTAAGGGTGTATTTGTAAAAAACTGAGAGGGTCTTATTGTAATTCCTAATAACATTGCGATAAAAACCCTAGTATCGTAGTGTTGGTTGTGTTGCTAGGGTTTCAGAATTTCAGGCTCGTGTTAGCACTTAGGTTTGAAGGAGGTAGAGAAAGACGAAGGAGAGCCTCACCTGAAACGTCGCAACCATGGGTCGTATGCACAGTCGTGGGTATGCTTCCCTCCCTTCTTGAGAAACTGAGATTTCTCTGGTTACAGCTTGAATTGGGATTTCTTTCATGTTCTTCCTAGTATCACTGAGCTTCAATTGCATTTATATTTTTGTTGGTTTTTGTTTTTGTTACAGTAAGGGTATCTCTGCATCAGCTTTACCCTATAAGAGGACACCACCTAGTTGGCTGAAGATATCAGGACAGGATGTGAGCAATCTTACGATCCTCATTTTCTGCATTCCTTATCAATGTTACTAAACTCTAAACCGCACTACAGTTTTTCTATTCTGAATGATTCGATTTTGGTGCTTTAGGTGGAAGATAACATTTGCAAGTTCGCGAAGAAGGGGTTGACCCCTTCTCAGATTGGTGTGATTCTTCGAGACTCTCACGGTATTGCTCAGGTTAGGAGCGTTACTGGAAGCAAGATCCTACGTATACTGAAGGCTCATGGTTTGTTCCTTCGTACTTTATCTATCTTGGTTTTAATGGTTTTATTATATTGGAAAATTGTAAACTTGTGGTTTCGATCTCTAATTGCATTGTTTTAATTAGGCCTTGCCCCTGAAATCCCCGAGGATCTGTACCATCTGATTAAGAAAGCCGTTGCGATCCGGAAACATCTTGAGAGAAATAGGAAGGATAAAGATTCTAAATTTAGATTGATTCTCGTAGAGAGCAGGATTCACCGACTCGCCCGCTACTACAAGCGAACAAAAAAACTCCCACCAGTCTGGAAATAGTGAGTCTGCTTTTTTAGTTACATTGATTGACATATGCTATTGATAAGTGATTATTATATTTTCACTTTTATTGTGAGTTTTTTTATTTCTAATTGTTGCTTTTAGGTTCTCACATGTTGTTCTTTATGATCTCCTAGTCCATTATCTAGAATTTGTTTGTGGAATATTTTAAGCTATTATCTAATGGCTTCTCTCAAATAGAACGGTTAATTAAATTTGGTTTGATCAAATGGGTAACTTGCGGGCCTTTGAATGAAAGTTTGCAAAACTATTGTATTCTATCGGCTTTGTTACCTTTAGTTTCATTTCTGTCAACATGTCAATCCTTATTTTCCCAGTTGTCAATCTGAGTCACGAATGGATTGTCTACTTCACTGCACTTATTTTTGTGGTTGACTTGAAAGGGTGAAAAGACAAATGTAGGATATGTAGCCGAGGTGTATGTTGAAGATGGATGTTGTTGCTTGATTGCTTCATGTCTCACAAAGGACTGAGTGTATATGGAACATATATACCCTTTTCTGGTGGTGTTTTGATATATTCTCTCTCTCTCTCTGATCTGGGTTTAGGAACCCAGTTGGTTGTCTTTCACTTTGACTAAGCATTTATTTGTAATAGCCCCTTGGGCATCATTGACCCACTCTCTCTAGGAGTCCTCGAGCAATGGAGAGACTTGTTCTATACCCTGGATGATGGGTGTAGGTTTGAGAATGAGTATTCCAAATGTCAATATGAACACTTCAGGGGCTAGGTTTGAGAATGAGTATTCCAAAAGTCAATCTGAACACTTCAGGCACTAACTTTTGAGCTTTTCTCTTTCCACCAAACATGTTGAACAATTTCTGATGAGCAATTGGAACTCCCTTACTGCCCCAAAGGTTCAAAGCTTTTCTGCAGTACTTAACCACATTGTAATTTCTCCAAGTAGCTTTTGAGATTTTCTCTTTCCATTGAGCATGTTAAACAATATCTGATGAACAATTGGAACTCTCTTTCTGCCCTTAGAGTTCAAAGCATTTCAGCAGTACTTGACCACATAAGATATTGACGGTCTTTAACTTTATTTTTTATAAGGTTCTTTAATTGGAATATTGGGTTCCCAATATCTTTATCGATTCAGAATTTTGGTTCTATTTTCCTTGACTTCTTACAAGATTTTTGAGATTTTTTTTAAAATTTTATTTTATTTAAAGGAATAAGAGATGGGAAAATCACTCACTCCCCAATACTTGCCCTATATTACTCAAACAACCTTTTTGATTCCCCCAGGAAAGCAAAGTTCCATCTCTTTTTCTCCCTTGGTAATTCAAAATCCCTGAATTACCTTTGGTCCACTGAGCCCCCTTCTATAGGCCCCTCCGGCAGCCCACCGTTGCCCGCCACCCCCACTACCCCACCTCCGACCCTGCCCTCTGAGCCCCCACCTCTGCCGTCCCATCCTTTGTATTTCCCTCCCCCACCTCAGTCCTAAGGGTGTCAAAACCAAACCGAACCGTACCATTTAAACCGAACTCGACAGATAGTTTATGAAATGGTTTGGTTTAAACCATTTAAACCAAATTATATAAATTATTGTGTATCTTGAGTAAGGGTGTTAAACGGTTTATAAGCAATTACATGGTTTGATTCGGTCTAGAGTAAATTAGATAGGAACCGTTATTGAACCATTTAATAAACGGTTTCAGATAGTAAAATCGAACCGTTTATAAATTGTTTCGGTTTAAACGGTTTTAAATGTTATTAGCATGCTTTTGAGGCTGCCAGGTTGGCCTTTGTCACTTGAGCCGAAGACGTAGTCTGAGACTCCAAGAAATAGTTGGGGCATCATGGCTTCACCCCATTGAAGATCCCTTCCTTTGAATCATTCTCTGTTCCCTTCTCTCTATTTTCCTGAATTGGGGTTTACTCCCCCCTCTTTCTTGCACAACCCATAGAGTCACTGAAACACAGGAAACCTTCCCCACACCTCCCTTCACCCAATCCCACTCCCACTCCCACTCCCACTCCCAACCCCCTCTGCAACTCCCCTCCTACCCACCTCTAGATCTCCTAAACTTTCCCGATCCTACTCCACACTATTGCTGAACTCCTTGAGCATCATTGACAGGTTGTTAATTGTTATCCACTATTTATTCCTTTTCCTTGTTAGTTTGACTTTATTAAGTACAAAATTGGCATCACTTCTTGTACTTGGATCTTAATTGTTTAATGGGCCCATAAGGGATCCAAGTTTGGTTTTTAGAATCCTGGATCTGCATTGTGGGGCAGGAAAGAAGGGGTGGGATGGGTAGTTGGGGTTGGCTGGGAGTTGCAGGGAATGACATGCGAGTTGGTGGGGAGGGGGACGAGGTGGGGCGTAGGGTGTGGAAGAGGAGGGGAGGGGACCGGAGTTAATTCTGGTTTTTTGAATTCTCAGGGAAAAATGAGAGGTGGAAGTTTGCTCTTCTGGTGGAATCAGAAAAAAACTTCGGAGTAGGGGAGTTAGAAAATGTTTGACCAAGCATAATGGAATGATAGAAATTATACCCAAGAGATAATGGATTAGCTAGGGTCAATGGGATTTGTTATACTAGACAAGTCTTCTATTTGGATTGCTGACCTGTTTGGCTATGAGTCTGTTCTCAGAACTTTGGATTTAACAAGAAATAATTCTCTGTGGGTAACTGTTATCTGTTGATTATAATGTTTTGTACATATTTTTTTGCTTTTATGTCTGAGTGGGGTTGGTGGAGTGTTGTGCTCATGGAGGAAGAAAGTAATGTTTGGATGCATTGGATCATAGGGTATTATTGTGCAATGGATTTGGTTCAGATGGTCTTTCTGAACTCCGTACTGGAGGTTTGTAGGAGAAGAAAGGGAAAAAGTTGTTTTAATTGAGGTTTCGTTTGATTATTAAGTTTCAGTTTACTTTGCATCCAAATCCCTTTGGTTTAAAAAGTTAAAATATTAATTACATGTAAAATGTATCATTTCTAAATATGGTAGGGGTAATGGTTACAAAAGTTTCTTTTTTAGGTTTGAAAATTTTCACTTTCCTTCCATTCCCCTTCAATTTCCCTTGCAACTAGCCGTAGCCTTGAGGGATTCTCTCTTAACACAAACCCTGGCTTGGTATGGTTGGGTTTGTTTAAATATTTTCTATTGAAATTCAACTTTAAGTTTGACTGTACAAATAAATACAGAAATGTTCATTAGATCAATTTTTTTTATTGGGTCTGGTGAAAACCAATCAAAAAAATTGTTCTTGATTCATGTTTTATTATCAGTGGTGTGAAGTTGCCAGTCTCTGTTATATTTCCACTTTTGGGTACATTTCGTTTCCAGGATCTTAACTTCTCTTGCATTTGCAGATTTTAATGTATTTTAGGGATTATCTTTATCTTGTATTGACAAATATTAATTTATGCTATAATGTACTTTTATTCAACTGAGAATTTTCTTTTATTTTCAGTGAGTCTACTACCGCTAGTACCCTGGTGGCGTAGGGTTCGTGCCTGCAAGTTCCGGTGGCCAGAATTCCTGCCTACGCTCATGATGGGTAGGACATATTCATAGTTAGATTAAAGAGGGAGAGGAACAGTTTTGTTTGTCTGGACCAATTGCTACTTAGCTTTTGGGTATTTCGTTCTTCATTTACTGGAGCATTTTATTTGAATTATGACTTTTTATCTTCTTCTGCTGTGATATTGTGCTTTAAATGAGGGCCTCAAACAATCCCGCTATCTCACAGGAATTTCTTGAAGTAGTTAAAAAACTCATCTTTCTGTTATTGTATTGTGTGGGTTGGAAGGGAAAATTGTCCTTTTTTTTTAATGAAAATAAAAGAAAATTTAAAATTAACTGATTACTTACAACATGACTGATATCCCAATTCAAAGTCCCCCTGAACTCCTAAATATACCCACCTGGTCCAGCCTTAGCCTTCCTGGCTAGAAAAACAATTCATCAGACAAAGGCCAACTCGGTCCTTCTGCTAATTAACTGCAGCAGGTCTTCCAAACCCATTCTGTCTTTGGCTTCTACCATGCTTGCGTTGCCAAGAAGATTATAATTCAGTCCCCCCCAAAAAAAATTTATTACTAATTTTACTATACATAATAATTGAGGCACTCATAGCCCTTCTAGAAAAAAAAAAAAAAAAAAAAAAAAAAAGGGTTCTCAATCATCACCTATAATGACGGTACAATGATCCGAAGCAGGCAAATGGCTGGGTAACGTACAAAGAAGCAATATTTCATAGCTGAAGATCAGATATTCATCAATTAACGTTTTCCAATATGACAAGAGGATGGTAAGTGCAACAACATTCGACATAAGAGACTGAGAAATCAGAAAATATGGTGATTGAGAGATTTGGAATAGGTGTACTACACCACCTATCCGTTCTCAATTTCAACACCTCATCAGCCCAAACCTTTCTAGAACATTTACCGAGAAAAGCAACATGACAACAAGATCAAAATTTGGAGCTCTAATGGAATAAAATCGATTGCAAATTTTCTAAGGAAATTTAAAACAAGACATCAAATAAGAAGGTATAGAAAATGGGTTTTGAGGTTAAAGATCCTACCGAACTTTTTTCAAAATTTGAGGTTTCATGATCGGTTATGTTCTGTTCGCTACTTATATTTATTATAGTGAAACATAATATGTAAAATGGGTTTTGAGGGACTTGTCCATGTTTGGAGGAATTCTCGTTTTGTGTAATGTTCTGGCTGTTCAAGTCTTCGTGTGCAGCAAAAAAAAATTTTCTTTCTAAAATCCTCCTGTGCAGTATGTGTGCAGAAGGAAAAATGGAAAAAATACTGTTTATCAAGGAATGAATATTCTTATACTTCTGTTGGAATTTGATTCAATGAGAAATCCCAAATGCTTGCCAGGGGTGGAGTTGGGATGGAATGAGTAAGGGGAGAGGGAGAGATTTAAAACTTAGGTTGTTTTTCGATTGGGTTACGCCTGGGAAGGAGAGGTTGTTAAGAGTTTGGTTTTTCTGGGTCAGTAGCTTCGTATGTTTGGCTTATTGGCTAATGGCCACTTTGGGCCAAGTAAAACTTGAGTTTGAGGGGGGCTCCACGATAGATTGGTATCAAAGGTGGGAATTGGACAGTAATGGGTCTAAGCTCATGCCCTTTACAGCAGATAAGGATAGTGTTGGAATTTGTCACTTCTTTTAATTGTCGCTTATCTTAATCTTAAAAGATTTTTAAGATAGAGTTATAAAAATATTTTTTTTTAAAAATTGATAGTGGACAAGTCATTTTTTTTTTGGGTAGAAGTGAACATATCATTATCAAAAGGTGTCATTATTATACATATTCTTCGAGTATTCTTCGAGTATACCTGTGAAGTGACACTAATTTTCTCATTATTGGAAAAAAATATCATACAGAAAAAAGAACAAATATTTAACACCTTGGGGATATTAATAAGAAAAATCCCCATTAAATAGACAGCTTAGTAGGGTTGGATTACTAATTTTTTAAAATTTAGATCAATTTTACTTTCATGTCGACTCTAGACAGCTCTTTTAAATTAAGTTAGCTTCACTTCCCTTGCAACAAAATTGGAGCCAAAGTAGTTTTTCTGGACAGCATCTTAATTATGAAATTTATGGACATCATAAATATCTGCCGCCTGCTAATGGGGCTAAGTTGTAGACTGGCATATATCTCAAGGTCCCTTACAAATCGTTCAATTCTAACCCAAAAGGAGTCGGCCAAGTGGAACACAAAGCTTGAAAATCCAGCAGAAAAATGAACTTTATTGAGAGCTAAAAATGTGGGGGGTATATTATTGAAGGGAAAAACTTTTCCATACTATTTCCCTCACTTATGGGGTTCTTTATTTTATTTTTTTTCTTTCACTCTAACCATGTGGATGATACCATCATTTACACCGCCATTGGTGTGGCGGGCAGATCTCACTATTTAGAGGTGATGAGTTCAACTCTCCCTGCAGAGCCCTAAAATCCAAAAAAAATAAATTAAAAAAATGGTGCCAATTATAACTATAAATTTGATTTATATACTATTGAAAAGAAAAAGAATTGTATGAAATTAGTAAATGATTGGCTATCATCTTCATGGTACAGTAACCCCCCCCCCCCCCCCCCTTCTCCTCTTAAAGCTCCAGCGGCAAAGATGCTAAAAATTAGTTGGGGTTGAGAACAACATGCTGCAAAAAGGAGAGAAAGTGGTTACAGTAACCCCTTTGAGAACAGGTAATAATAACACAGATGAAATGATTGAAAAGTAACAAGAATAATGACATTGAAGCTTAACAATTTAAAACCAAGCAGGATACCTTAATCTGTGTCCTGTTATATGTGTAGGTGATATGAACAAATCCATCACTGGCTTGGATTACAGCAGGATAAGAGAATTCCATTTCCAAATTATCCTCTAATGTTACCATCTCATTCCAGGAGTCACCATCATCTGACGAGATGGCTACTTTGAGAACGCCTCTTGAGATTGTGTTGTATGCAAGTAATATACGCCCATCATTCAATTTAACCCCATCAATTCCTAGTTAATAGATACCAAAGCATAAACCAGTTAACAAGCTCAGGTAAAAGAAAATAGTATTAGCTTATTTGATGCAGGAAACAACAACTAGTGAGAGTTATCAACCTGAATTTGGGTTCGGGAGTTCTGTAGGCTTTGCATAACTCCAGGTCATACCACCATCATAGGATTCTGACATAAAAATTCTACCTATTCCTTCAAAAGATCGCAGAAGAACACGTAATGTCCCATTTGCAGTCATGTAGGGAACTGGTTGGATCACACTGAGAGATTCATTCTCTATAAATATTGGTCCAAATTTCCTCCATGATTGTCCTGCATCTGCTGTGACCTACGAGCAGTGTGAGTTGTATGACATGTAAACTCAAATGTCCATACACATTGTTTCTTATTTTTCTTCCCATTATCATTAGGGAAACATACTTCCTGGAATTGATGAGTGTGAGAGTATATTTTTAAGTTAAGTACCTCTATCCATGCACCCCAAGAGTTCCAACTTTCCACAGAAGATCCACAGAGCAAGCGTCCATCCTCCAGTAAGATAGGCTGAGAAAGAAGGATTAAACACGGATTTGTCTGAACACCTTATATCTAGATTTAAGTTCCATTATATATCACAGATAATGTACTGGAGAATGAATTCATGTTCTACCTTATTCTTGCTGGGTCCTATTATTCCAGGTGGAAGTTGTTCCCTTTCCATCCAAGTGATACCTCCATCTAATGACCGCTTCCTGCATCCACTCCATCTGAAAAATTGATTTGATACCAGTGAGCATGACAAATGAAAATGCAGATTGGTGTATATACAAATGAGTTCTTTATGAGCTTCAGCTCAAGTTTCATTATCACAGCAACAAACATTAGCAGAGTATACAAACGTGTGGTTGACTGTCATGGGTTGCAAGATGGAGTAATTGTAAGGGTGTAAATCAATCGGGTTCAGTTTATCTTGATTTGGTACCCTGCTTATTGGGTCGAGATCAAGACTGACCAACTAACCGACTGGTCTCGGGGATGCCACACTGAAACCATATATTAATTTGTCTGTCAGTCTCGGTCAATCAAGCTGTATTCTGTCTGAGGATCGACTGCCCAACCAGTTAAGCCATCTTTCATCCTATAGTGTGGTCTATAACAGATTAATTGGCCCTGAATAGGTCTTAATCAGTCAAAATTTGTCATATTGGTGCATTCGGTCTAATTGGTTGGTCCCATCATCCTAGGCAGGTTAGACACTTAGAGGCCAGCCGGTTAATTAATCAGTCTTCAATCCTCAAGCCAAGACCTAACAACGTATTAAATGCTCAGTCAGACTCTCGATCTTGATTGGTTGTCCTGGTCAGGTTAGTCGGTTGGGATAAGGGTTTGACAACCTTAAATACTTGTTTTCCCAAAAAACAACTAAGGCTATTCTATGCTATGCTCTGGAGCAGTCCAGGATAAATGGAGAACATCATGTCATGAAGACAACCAACCAGATTTAAGAATATATACAACTTTTAGGGCTTGCATAGCAGCCAAATTTTGGCAAACTAAGGTTTTCCAACAGAAAAAGAAAGACAGCATATTAGTTCACAAAATATTGAGCAAAAAAAACCAGGCAAACCAGTAAGGACATGGATTTGGGAGCCTAAAATGATAAGTATTTCTCACTTCTCAAAGACAGGGCATGAAGTTGACTTTTGCTTCCCTAATCTGTTTGCTAAGAACCTCATTCTTTATCGTTGAAATTTCCATATTCTATTGAGTCCTACCTAGAATCTTAATTCAGTCCCTGGGAAAGGATAATAGATGCAAAAGAAGAGGCATAATTGCACTACTGGAGAATGTAGCAGCAATCTCGTATTGAAGTCAAATTAGCAACAACTTCAAATTTTAATAATTGTAAGTCAGTGCTTCCTTGAGTACCCCAGGTGAATTACCATTGCTTAAGTTTCAAGGTATCCAAGCAAAGGAAGTCAGTGAGTTAAGATGACTAGTGATACCTTTGTTCATAAGGTTTCTATACAGGTTGAATTATCCATGAAATGAAATTCGATACAGTTTGAGCTATCCAACGAATGAGATTCGGTTCAAAGAGGACCAAGGAATCTGGTAAACTGGTAATAGTGTACCAATTAACTTGAGATAGATGGCTTTCTGAGAATCACATTATCACATACATACAGGTAAGGTAATCAACATGCTGGCTCCATGGTCAATCAAGATGTGTCATTTTTTTTTACTGTGGGAATGCAGGTTGGATCTACTCAACACACAGACACACTAAAGTATACTTCAGGCTGCTGACGTTGTCAAGTTTGGTATATAGTAGCTATTCCAAGAATAAGGCCGCTACATCCTTCCCTTTCACCCCTCACTAGGGTGTAGTACTGTTTTCTTAATTAATAAAACTAGACTAAGCTAATCATCCTCCTTAACAAACAGGGAAAAATTAAAATAATAATAATAATAAAGAGTGAGGGGGCAGGGGTGTAGGAGATTTCTCCTTGGAAACTTCAATATTCTGTGAAAAAATGACTAAGTTATATTCTACCAGCACAGATTTGGGGAGCAATCCAAGACAAACAAGGAAAAATCTTGTTGTATTGTGTTGGTTCAAATAGAAGATAAAAATGATGCAGAGTTGAGGGCATCAGAATTTTGGTTGCAGTTTATCTCCCTGTTGGGTATGAATTCAGTTATAATTGAAAAACTTGATGGTTATTATTAGCACTTAGCAGCGGATGTCCACAACTGAAGATGGGTTGTGGAGATTTGACTCATCAAGAGTAGGAATCATGCATCAACCTTGATGAACACCTCCTTGCAGTGAACCCAAAATCATGAAATGCCCTGGCAGATGAGTAGCTAAAGGGGTTATACATGGAGCAAAAATGTATACTTGGCTTGGCCACAGTGTGTGGGAGTCTTAAATAATTGATGTATATAAAGATGACAAGCCTCTACGAGGGTCGTTTGACTTTCCATTGTATCTAATATAAGTATTCTGTTATTCATTAAGTAAAAATGACAAAATTATTACTCTGTATTTTTGTCTAAGTTGAATATAGAAAACCAAGATAAAGAATGTTGAAGTACAAGAAAGATTGATAAGAAGACCATCATCTGACTGGAGAAATTCCAATCCATTTTGGGATTTGTGACAATGTACTACACAGGGATTCATGACTGTCTAATCCACTCTTCTTCCATGATTAATATAAAATCCAGGCACTTTGAACATACAAAAAGAATCACATTTATTCAACTATCATAGAAGCAACCAAGATAAATGTCTACAGTTTTCAACTTTTTAACCTAGAAGAAATGCTTAACTCCTCTCAAATTCAATATAGCACAAAGCCTCTATCTTGTTTTACAACAGAGCAATTCCAAGACCAACGGTTACATAAGCAAATCAGTTTTATTGGCCGAAAAAGTGAAACTTCCAAAGAATATTCTCTGTATGAACATTATACTAATAGCTTCATCATGAGTTTGATCATGGATTTCATATCTGCATCTTGTAAGACAGTTGAGGTCCATTTACTTAATAAAAAATAATTAATAATTAGGGATTTTGAGATGAGAATACCGAATACCAATAATAAAAAAGTAATCACAGAATGCAGTGAACGGTTGAAAACTAAAACTCACTTCTGGACCTCCTGACCAATCTTATAGAACAGTAGCAATTCATTTGATGGAAGCTTGAATAGTACAGGATTCCACATTGGCACATCAGGTTCTTCATCGACCACAATAGGAGGATGCCATGAGCCATCCTAAACAAGAACAACAATCAAACTGAAAGATCAATTAAAAGAAAAATAAAGAAAGACACCCCCCCCCCCCGGGTAAAAAATGAAGGATATCGAAATGCGGACAGTAATCTATGTCTTACCTTGTAAGTCTGCAACCAAATTTTCACATCAGGTGCTCCCTCGTGAGAACCACCAAAGTAGGCAACAAGAAAAAGATCTTTCTTAACCTATAAAGACCAGCAAACATCATCAACATCATCTCTTTGGACCAAAACATTTGAAAAAAATTAAAAATTGGGGGAAAGATGAAGACAAGTATCATCTCCATCACCTCAACGATAGTGGAGGCATGACAGCTATTGAAAGGAACCGAGTTTGCAGCAAAGATGAACTCCTCTACCACTAGACCCACAATATTATGACTCTGTTTCACCCTCTGATCTGGTACTAAACCCTCCACCATACCAATGCTGGAGATCGAAACCCTCCTGTTTTCCTGCAAATTTCGCACAATTAGTGTACCCTTATTTAAAAAGAATCACAGAAAACGTTAGAGAGAGGTGGTTGTTGAGTTCTGATATCTGTAATTTGTTCTACAAGTACTGTACTTTCTCAAACATACAGTGAAATTAAGGAAGAAGAACGAGTGAAAATTGGGGAAGGAGCTTCTGGAGCTGCTGGAGCTTCTGATGCTGCGACTGATGCTACAAAACAACAAAGACAACCAGAGTACCAACGCCATGACTACCATTGACTTCCACATCCTTCTTTACCCCTTGAATCTTTATTTCAGTTAGGGAGAAAAGGGTTTCTTTCTTTTAACGAAACTGGGTTCAAGGACAGATTTATTTATGTGGGTTAACACCCTTTCAGACAAAATCCCTCCCTTTGTACGAAAGAGAGACTACCGTATTACGTCACACCGAAACAGAGAGACAGAGGAATCTTTTGTGACTTTCTTTTAATTTGGCAGGTAATGAAAAGAGAAGCGGAAGTGCTCTGCATTTTCAATTCTTTATCAGTTAATCATATCTGCAGTGAGGGATCGACTGCAAATACTAGCGTATTTTAATGGGTAAATCACCAACTGCTCTGTTTCTTCTTTCCTCCCCCACCATAGCCATAACCCGGCCGGCAGTCATGAAGGTATCTTTTGTTGCACACTCCCAGTCCCTGTAAATGTAAATCCATGAAGAGCATTCCATAAAGTGACAATTCCAACCATCCAATATCTACTAAATGGGTCAATTTTTTGACAAAACTCATTTGTCTCCTGAATGCAGAACAATAAGAATTTAGTTCGTCTCCAAGGAGCCCACCACGCCTAGGATTCATCCCGTCATTTGGGCTATGCCATAAACATCTCTAAGTGTGTGCCAAAATGTGTGCTATACAGCTCAACTGCTAGATACATCCTAGGCGCGCCCTAAATGCTGGGCTCTCATGCGAATAATAATCACCATTTTAACAGCGCATTTGTCCTACATAGGATTGACTTGGTCAAACAATCTTAAAATCAATCCAAATTTCTTGATTACGTTTTCATAGTATACACTTGTATTCAAATAGGGTTTGAAAAAAAATATCTAATTTGCTTATATTTTATGAAGATTCTCTTTTCAATCCTATGGGACCATGGATTTAATAATGTATTTGACAGTTCTTCATAATAGGGACCATCTCCTACCTCTTCATCACTAGAGTCTTCAAAGCTTAGGAAGCATAAGTTAGAAACCCTCATTAGTGAATCCTCTTCTTTGGACTCACCAGTGTCATATTCATCCCTTGTGGTTTACATAGCATTCCTCCTCCTAAGGAGCATTCATTAACCACGTGATTTAAGAATCTTGTTTACTATGTCGAAAGTGGGATATACCTTTCCAAGGGCATTTAAAGTATGAAAATTTATATATACCATCCTTGAAGTTTGACGAAAGGATATTTTCACCCCCTAATTTTGAAAAATTCTACGTATCTCCCTGAGGTTTGCAAACGGTAACAAATAAGCCCATTCCGTGAGTTCATGATTAACACTATTAAAAATTAGACTTGTACTGATGGAATTGTCCTTACAAGAAAAAAAAAAAAAAAAAAAAAAAAAAAACCTCAGAGAAGATGAGTTGCAGGTATAGAACAAACTACCAATACCCTCACCGTCCACAGTTCGATTCAAGCAGTACTCGATCAAAATTGTAATCCAAGAACTAAGACCCTCAACAGAGCAGGGATAGGAATATAGTCTAATTTACCAAAAGTCAAAAAAACCAAAAAGGAGATGAAGAACTTGTAAGCTATCCATCACTCTGTTCTGAGTCCAAAGGTGAGAATTCTGAGGCTTCATCCTCTTCAGCATCACTACCATCGTCAGACAATGGTAAATCATCAAAATTGGCATCCCAAGGGCTCTTGAAGACGGCGAGACGACCACACTTCTCCTCAAGATTGCCTTCCAACTTCACATTCCAACACCCTTGTATGTCGAGGTGAGTGAGGGACTGGCATTTAGTCAGTATGGCATCGAGACCACGGTCGCGGAAGCGGCCATATCCAAGCTCAAGTTCACAGAGCCCTGGCATTGAATCGGCAATAACCATGGCCTCCCCATCGTCTACTTGAGGTTCCGGTGCTGCAGGAAACTGCAATTCTGGTGGTGGTGGTGGCGGCATGTTTCTCCTCAAACGAACCAAAGACTTGCAGTGCATCCCCAAAGCAGCAAGACCTTTGCAAGTGATCTTCAAACAGTAACTGATATCCAATAACGCCACTTTTGAGAGCGATTCAGCGTGTTTCTCCACTATCCTATCGGTCACCTCGCTCATTGGAATCTTCAATACCTTCAAGCATCTCCCACTGCATATGCAGAACGCCAAAAGGAAAAATCCAGAAATGGAAATCTCAATAAACTGAAACCCAGTATTTCCTTCCCATGTTACTTAACTTCTAAGAAAGATTGAAGAAATAAGAGAACCAATGAAAAATGAATGAAAAACGAAAATTAAAATCGATAATTACTAGTTGGCGACGTAAGAGAAACCGGAGTCACCAAGCTTGTAAGCGGAGAGTAGTCGAACAGAGTCTCTGCTACGACGGACAAGACGACGAACTAAACAATCGGTGACATCGGTGCTGCTGCACCGACGACACCACTTCTCGACATCAATGTCGGTCCAGCAGTAAGGACCAGCGATGGTCTCTCGCCATGATTTGCAGACGAGTTGGACCTCCTGAACCAACTCCTCTGCTGGAATTCGAACAAAAATCAAAGCCAATATCTCAGGGCTCAATCCTTCCCACCATCCTGATCTTCCACAACCGTCGTTCCCAGTGTCGGCACCGGAACCAGCATCGGAGCAAACGCTTTTGCTCTCCCTGTTCATCTTCTGCGCTCCTTCCTCTGGTGTGGCGTGAAACAGGCCTTTCTTCCGTCTCCACTTGAGAGAATCTCGACTTCTGCTTGAATCGAGCAATGGACGGCGAGGGTCTTGGTAGGTTCTTCCATACCCAAAATCGATTGGGGAAGATGAGTTGCAGGTGTTTTTTTAATTTTATTTTTCTAAACGCAATTTCATCAATTCAAGTTTAATTTTTAACAGTGTTAGTCATATGAACTGATGGAATGGGTTTATCTGTTACCGTTTACAAACCTCAGGGAGATATGCAAAATTTTCCTAAACTGGGGGATGAAAATATCTTTTCGTCAAACCTCAGGGGTGGTATGTGTAAATTGCCATTTAAAGTATTAACAATATCTGAAAATCTGAAAACCTAGCATGCATCATAGATATTAAGGGTGTCAAAAGTTGGCCCACACCGATAGGTCTGACCTGAATTGACCAATTGAAGCTTGAGACTGACCCAATCGATTACTAAACATGTTAGGCTGGTGCACCGACCGTTTAATAATTGGGTGTTCACGGTGCAAGGTAGTAGTCCAATAATCGCTCTATTGGGATCAACTAAATATTGTGACCGATCGATAACTTGTCTGTTTAGCCGATTTAAGGCAATGTAGGCTGATTATAAATCATTTATAGCCCGTTTATAGCTCGATTAGTCAATAACCTGTTTAAAGCTTGATTACTTGAGCATTATTATTTACTGGTAATCGATTGACCAAATAGAAACGTGTTCATGCCTTAGCCTACAAAGCTTGATTCATTGCTTTGGAGTTGAAGGTGAAACTCTTCTTTTCTTTTTTCATCTATATTAATCTCGGCATGTCATACAACAAATCTTGCTCAATAGTGACTATAAGTCTATAAGAACTTTATATCCTACCTCCACTGTCTCCTAAAATATCATAATCAAGACTTTTAAGGAAGATCATCATCCTATTCTTACAATAGTTGTAGTTGGATCCATTGAACATGGATGGATGGGTAAAGAAAGAACCCTCTATATGATCGGTGCTTGAAGTTGCCATCTTTCGAACTTCTTAAGCTTCAACTTGATGGAACTTTAAACTTTGATACAAATTTTGGATCAAGCAACCCAAGAAGGGAAGAATTGAGTAAGAGAATAAAAATGACAACTAAAAAACTTGTTTATCCAATGACCTTTGATGAGCCACAATAATTGTTACAAAAACTATAGTATGTGAAAATGAATTGAGAAGAAGACAGAGAGACAATGTTAGACACACAAGGATTCAGAATGGTTCGACAACTTGCTAATATCTATTAACATGAAGTATCTTCTTGGAATTTCTACTAAAGTGATCAATTCGATCAACATTCACAACGATTTTACGAGATCAACACAAACCCAAGTGTTTGGGCTCAAACTTAGTGGTTTATTAGATTTACCACAACAACCTTACAACACTCCCAAAGTTTAGATGAAGAAATCCAAACTCCAAAAGCCAAGACAATTAAAGTAAAGCTCAAACAAAACCGTCAGTATGTTCCAAAATACTCTCTTGATACGCATTCCCACTCGCTGACGCCACTCAATGATTGAGATCCCATTGACTTTGGTTGGAGGGAAACTTGGCCATTTCTTTTATGGAAAAAAAAGGATTGTCTTCGGTCCAAAAGCATGGTTTGGTTCTTATGTTCAGACATAAAAATCCCTCGTGCCGGCGCAGGGGCCACGCTTCGGGACAGAAAACGTTTTTTTGTTCTCACATTTGCGAAACAGGGTTAGGCGAATAAACCAGAAGGCTCGCTTCTACAATCATGGGCTACATCTTGGTTCCTGAGCCACCAACAGAGGAGAACTCCTTACTGAATCAACTACAACACCGTTCTTCTGCGCACGGTCAGTTGTTACTATCTTCTCGTTCTCCTGTAATCATTTAAACAAACGCTTTGCTTTTCTCTCCTTTAATTTCATTTCTGAATCTTGTCGATGAATGAGCAAGCAATAGTAGCTTTGAACATGGTGGATGGTCGATTTTGCTGTCCACATTTATTTTTTCTACGTTGAATCTCTTGCAACTCACTTGATTTGGGTAAAATACGAAGAAGGAGAGAAGAAGAATCTGTGTAATGTTTGGATTTCTCAGATTTCGTACTCTTTTCTATGCAGTAGTCCCTACAACGTCACCTAGTAAAATCCCAGTTATTATTCCCATGGGTGAAATCTCTCACTCGGGATCCATATCGGGTTTTGTTTCTTCCCTCAACCGTCCCTGCTTATTCTTCTTCTTCGTCAGTGATGCCCAAAATTCATTGAAACAGAGTCTCTCTGTTTTCAATGAAGATGGAGAAGTATAAGAATGCTGCTAGGGTTGTTTAACCCCAAATGGTTGGTTATGGTCTTGCGGACGAGATGAAGAGGGCAGGCTTGGGTTAGGACTGTCTCAAGAATCAAGATAAGCCCCAATCAGCTGATACTACATTGAGGAATCATATGGTGGACACGATGAATAGGAATTTGGTTGAAAGTTTAGTCCTTGTTTCAGATGATTCTGATTTTGTCAATGTTTTAAGTGAAGCAAGATTGAGGCGTCTGAAAACTGTTGTTACTAGTGATAATAATGATGAGGCTCTTTGGGGATGTGTTGATACAGGGTTTTCATAGAAGAAAGTCATTTTGGGGAAGGCCAAGTCTGTGAGGCGTTGGAGAGACTTGAATGAATGGACATATTAATGTAGACTGTCCACTGGGGTTAACAGTCCCAAAATAGGCTTCAAACTCCAATGAACTCAGGTAAACAGACTTAGACTTAAGTAGAAGAAAGTAATCAATCGAATCTGAGAATTATGTTTGAACAGGGAGAGAACTTTAGATACTCACAGTAGGGTTTCAGAAGTAGTAGCAGCAACAAATAGAAGGGGTCAAAATAGGGATCGAGCAGTCCACTTTAGGGGTAGAGCAAAACCCTAAAATCCTATAGTGAGCAGGACTTAGAATAAGCACCAATAGAAATTCGAGTTCTGCAGAAGAAACCCAGGTCGCAGCAGAGACGCAAGTGGACTAAAGGCTGGTTTTATGGGTTAATCTACAGACTACAGCAGCAAAGCTGGAGTCTTCTTGCACAGCAGTAGGGTTTCAGCAGCAGTTCAGATCAAGGAGAAACAACAGTCTTCAAATAGCAGCAACAGAGAAGAAAACACAGGAAAGAAAAGAGCTCGAGATAGAGTTGGGTGGGGGTTGGGCTTTCTCAGCCCTGGGTCTCTCACCCACAGCTATCTCAGCTGTTGAACAGGGAATATCCTCCCAAGGTTGAGTGCAAGCATTGCCTCAAAATTTCATTCATTGATTCATTGTCCTCTTCCATTACAATGGCTGCCTATTTAATAGCTTAGGCAAGCGTACAAAAACAAAGTAAAAAATAGCAACTAGTAGAAATTTGAAAATAGAAACTAATTGGAAATAGAAAGTACTAAAGGCTTTATAGAAATCCACCCTTCTAAACATGCAAGGACAACCATTAGAAACTACTAGGCAGCTACTGAGGTTGACTGGTCAAAGACCAGTTGCATCAAATTTCATGCAGCACTTTTTTTTGGTCTTCTAGAAGCTCTGCTGGGCTGGCTCCAGCTGGTCCAATCCTGGCCCATTAGAACCTGATTCGATGGGCCAGTTGCCGCTGGACCAGTTTGGTTCTTCTTCTTCTTTCTTTGGTAGTGTAGGGCTAGTCATGGGATCTACATCACATATAAGCATGAATTGAAGAAGGAAAAGTTTGAGCCTTGGTGGAAACCGGACTCTGATAATGACAATGCTGCATCAAAATCTTTTCAATGTTTTTTTCATTGTCATCTCTCTCATTGGTTTTGTAAAATGGTCAAGTTTTATCCTATTTATTGGCCTTATTAACAAGTGAGGAGAACTATTAAAACCTTTTTTTTTTTTTCTGATTCGCTTCCCTTCTGAATCACTTTTGACTGTCTTGATTATGAAAACTTCTCTGCGACTTTTAACTGTTTAATTACGTATTTAGGAATATACTGAAAATGAATCTCTACTTGAAGTAGCATGTCTACTTTGTTCTCGTCTCTAGAGTCTAGATATAAGATAGAATAAAGTTGGTTGGCTTTGTTTTGGCATTTATAAGTGCATCTAAGTTGAAAAAGAAACAGAGTGAAGTTATCTTATTTCTTCAAGTGAATAAGATGACATAATTAGGACTCAACTGCTATCTATGATAACAGAAGGTCTCTGTTATCTATCCAACCCCCCCCCCCCCCCGACAAAAAAAAAAAAAAGCCGTTTAGGTCAAGGATAAATTTGTGTAGTCCTTATTTGTAATTTAATGTTTAAGTATTGGAAAAATGTTATTGGTAGGGACAAATCTGAAGCTTTGATAGCTTGGGATGAATGGACTAATGCGGAAATCCCTACCTAGAAGACGACACCCTCACTAAATAACCTTGCAAAAAGTTCTGGAATTTCTGGAGCGCTGCTGTGCGCATCGTGCAGCGCAGCAGCGGCCATGTGCAGACGACACCCTCACTAAATAACCTTGCAAAAAGTTCTGGAATTTCTGGAGCGCTGCTGTGCGCATCGTGCGGTGCAGCAGCGGGCCCCACTGTGCACACATGGCCGCTGCTGCGCTGCACGATGCGCACAGCAGCGCTCCAGTTACAGCAGCGGATAAAGGTCCAAAGTTTTGGGTCCTTTAAG
Organism: Telopea speciosissima; assembly: GCF_018873765.1. Taxonomy (NCBI): domain Eukaryota; kingdom Viridiplantae; phylum Streptophyta; class Magnoliopsida; order Proteales; family Proteaceae; genus Telopea; species Telopea speciosissima. Next base: position 63,513,884 of record NC_057921.1, on the reverse strand, counting down.
TTTTAATCTAAAGCCTAATGAAATCATTGAAAGGTGATGCATGCATTTGACTTGGAGGATATGCTTGTAGATTTTTGTATGAGCTTGTCCACGATTTTTTTTCTGATTTTTGGGTATTGATTTGTCTATCCAAGGTTCAGCATGACACTGTTGATGCAGTTACAGGTGCATCCTGCATCTGACATGCTACTAGCCCTTTGGTCCCACTGATGGTTTCTTAGGCAGCAACAGTGTGGAAGAGTTTGATAGATATGAAAATATATAGTGGATGGCGTCGGCTTCTCTTCTGTCTCCCCCTTGTTTTTCTTGTCCCTCACTTATTCTCAGGTGATTGTTTCCTTTTCCCATTATTTTTACCTTTCAAATCTCCTTCCTGATTTCTTATTAGTCGAGATTGAAAGGATGTCTTTGCTGTCTTTCTCAGTTTTGGAACTGCATCAAAGCTCAATTGCTGAAGTTCTGCCCAAAAAACTTAATAAGAAATTTGATCATCTAGTTTTGGGACCTGCTGCTGGTCAAGGTTTATCTGACCGATTGCAATGTCAAGGTAACTGTTAATTCCTTGTGCAGTATGTAAATTCATAATTATGGAGCCTTCTACATTCTAATCCTATATTAGTTTTTTGAATCTATATATTTACATGTCTTATATTTACCTTGTGTTGCAGGTCTCAAAGCTTTGAATAAGACCCACTTTTCATCCCCATCTAATAATGCCACTTCCAGAGATACCATTTCTTTTGTCACTGTTTTTGCGGTGTACAACTTCTCTCCCAATTCATATGAGGCTGCCAAATCATCAAACTTGGTTACTGTTGGGAACTCTTCATATGGTAAAGCAGAGAGGTCACTGGCTATTCTGCACGTATTCATTAATTTCATCCAGGTAATGGTAATTTATGATAATGTAAGGTTTTATGGAACAGAGAAGAAGGGTTACACTCATGCACAATACACATCAATACTCAGTGCTTAAAACCTGAGATCAGAACTACATATGATGTAATCTGATTTAACCTAGTTGTAGTTTCAGTTGCAAACCATGGGTAAGGATGGCAGGAACCATCAAGAAAACCAGATTACAGGTGGAATTGATATCTCTTGATTGGCGACTCAGATCTCCCTGAAATTCTGGTCGAGTGTAGTGTTCAGATGAAGGGACAAATCCTCAAAATTTCAATGACAACCCATGGCTGAATATGAGCTTATGGTCCAATCACAAAATTAGAAGCTAAGATCCTATTTTTTAAAAGATTGAACAGATCTTCAGATCAGGACTCCAGATCTGTTAAAGCATACATATGGTGGCAGTATGGTGTACCATGGTACAGTGTGTAATGTACCATGGGATAGTATTAAGTTGTAATTATAATTAGAATAGGTCTTTAGCCTTTTCTGTTTCCTTTTATATTTATAGGGAAAAGGTTGAGCACACCGCCTGTATACCGTAAGCTAGCGCCCATTGTGTCTATCTCTCTCTTCCACTTTTGGAAATGAGTACCCTGCCCCTCCCGTGTCTCCATCCATGATAGAGGTATTCACTCTATCTTGTTCTAGTTTTTCCTTTCTTCTTCTCCTTCTTCTGTCTCTCTCTCTCTCGGTCTTGGTAGATACTGGTGTAGATTTCTCTGCTGCTACATGGTATCAGAGCAAATTTAAACCAGTACTTATCCTTTCATCTTTGGTTTTGATAGTCTCTTAGAGATCCTTTGTGTGGTTGCAGCAACCTGTGCTGCTATGGATATTATATGAAACTATAGTTAATGATGATATAAACTACTTGAGTTTCCATATACTGCTTACAACTAGGTTTTTCATGGAGCTATTTATCTACAAGGATTAAGATCATCTCCTCACACTGGCGGCACTCTGTTTTTTATCTACAAGGCAACATACGTTCGATGACTTTGTTGGTTCCATTATTTAAGTTAATGTAAGACTAGATTAGGGTTAACCTAGCCCCAAATAAACCCACAAATCAAAGTAACAACAAAACCAGAATTTAGAAGTTTTAGAATTCAAACCAAATCATCCTGTAGAACAGTGTCAAACTCAGGTTGAGTGAAGGAGGAGGTGAAGAGAATCTACTCTCCGAATTTCAGCCAATTCTGATGGCTAAAAGCTGAGATATGAAGATAACTCAAAATTAGAATGTTATGGAATAACTTGCAAACCAGCACTGGGATTGGGCTCCAAAGGGGATCGAGTTTCAGCCTTAATGGGATGAAGCTTTGCTGCAAGTTTGGTTCAGTTCTGATGGTCAGCAGAGGAGATCTGAATTGGTGATGAACTTAGAAGGTAGGTGATGAAATGAGAAGCTTAAGGCTACAGGACAATCCAGCCATCCACAGAGGCTCAAACTGGGATCAAGTGGGCTTTTTGTTGGTCTGGTTCAATCCTCAGAGCCCTGCTGAAACAGGCTCCAGGCTTCAAAGAAAAGGTGGCTCGATGTTGGTGGAGGAACAGGAAGGAAAACTGATCTGCAGAGGTGCACTTCGATCCTTCTCTGGTGATGATCAGCAACAATCAGTCGAGCTTGATTGGGAATCACTTCTGGTCTTCAGTAGCATTGATTGCACACAATTGCAATCACAAAACACAGCAGGAATATGGTTCGGTTGGATGTAGAAGACAGTGAGAATAAGAGGATAGGAAAATAGAAGGTAAAGGATACTGAGATTTCGCTCTCAGCCAGGCTCCTACCAGCCCTTCATTGTCACACAATTTGACAAGGAAAATTTTTGCTCTAAGCAATAATCAATCATCTTATTAAATCGTGGGGTGCCTCTATGGGCAGATTACAATATATAAGCTCAAGTATTGAGCCCAAAAATAGAAACAATAAAGTAGCAAGTCCCTTATAAGGTTGAGAATTGGATTACAAGCAAGAAACTAAAATAGAAACAAACAACTTAATAAAAAATAGAAACTAAGCCTATGTCAAAAATAGAAACTAATTAAACTCCTATATCTCCCATGCATAGTCAAAATTGAGTCTTCTAATTAGTCTTCATACAATCTGGTCTTGGGCCCCACAAGATCTTTTAGTAATATTCTCATCAAGGCAAATATGGGGCTGTGACGTTAACGTGAACTGTGTTTTGACCTCTTCTTCTTCACGTTTTGATCTACATCATAAGTTCTGCTATTTGCTACATATATTGACTGCTGGTTATTGCATTGAGCATATTGGGTATTCATGGGTGATTCCAAAACCCCGTGGATTCTTTCAATGTCCAAATCACCTCTGTTAAACTCAAAGGTGCATCCATCTATTTACTCCAGGCTCAAGTTGTTAGCACGTATATCACTGCTAGGCGCAAAATCGATTATCTGAACAAGCCACCCCCTGCTACGACTGTTACTGAATATCCAGAGTGGATATCTGAGAATGACATAGTACTTTGTTGAACCCATATTACAAAATCCCCTAATGCGGATTTTTATCTTTCCAAAATTAGAAATAATCTTTGTAAACAGTTTTAACATTCTGTTGGGATGATTGCTGGTAGATAAATTTTCCTTTGCCTTTGCCTTGAAAAAAAAAAGTTCGAAATTGTAATGTGCCAATTCTTGCTATGATTCTACACATATAACCAAATGTCAATATTCTTGTAATTTTTGCAGGTTTCTATGCCTCAAAGCAATGTAATCATTCTCACTGATCCAGCTTCTGCACTTTCAGTGGGCAGAAATAGTGTCACTGTATTTCCAATTCAAGGTGAATATTCGAGAGACAAGTTGATGCTTCAAAGAATCAAATCATATATTGTAAGGGCACATGTCTTGATGCATAAGTTGTATTATTTATATTGCAGTTGGTAACCTTAGTTGTTTTTCGTAAGATATTTTCTGTCATTGTGCTCTCTCTTCAATAAATAGTTGGATCAAGAAATTCATTTCCAATTTGAGTCTAGTAGCATTACTTAGTTTACCTTTGTTCTTTCTTTGTCCCTCTGTCTGGGATTTTTCACAAGAAGGTTTATCAATAGAAGTCTGAATGTAGAGTACATGCTATAGACCATCTTATACTTTAGGTGGGTGGTGAAGGGGGAGAGAACAAATCGTGACTAGCCAAAAGGTTTCTCTTAAGATCCCACTTTAGCTGAAAGGTTGGCCATATCATTTTCTTATTTTAGGCCTCCAAGCAAATACGAAGTTCAACCTAGACGCCAATGCTTTGATTGAGTAAGCCAGTTTCCTTATCGATGAATTTGCCTGCAATGTCCAATCTCTGAAACCCCAACGGGATTATAAATCTGTGGCCCTGTCGGTTGATGTCAGTTCAGACATAAAGGTGTTCCCCTCACCAAGAGTGACACATTCAGTCACTGAAGAACTTCTCCAGGAGGGGCCTTGGTTCCTGGCAAGTAGCCATGAATTTTTTGTACTTCATGTGTAGCGATGGCTGAAGTGGAGAGGTGCATCCGGGGTGTTATGTGGACGGATTCCTGTAAAGTTTAAAAGATAAATTTTACAAGACAGTTATAAGACTGGCTATGATGTATGGCACGGAGTGTTGGGAAGTTAAGAAGCGTCATATAGATAAGCAAGTGTAGTGGAGATGAGGATGTTGAGATGGATAAGTGGCAAAACCAGGAAGGATAAAATAAGGAATGACCATATTAGAGCTGGTTTGGGAGTAGCCCCGATTCAAGATATGCTACGAGAAAGTCGCCTAAGGTGGTATGGCCATGTTAAACGGAGGCTGTTGGATGCCCCAGTTTGGAGCAGTTACTTGATTCAAATTGAAGGTACTAAAAGAGCTAGGGGCAAGCCTGAAATGACCCTCGGAGAAGTGGTGAGGAAAGACATGCATAGTTTAGGTCTTGTTTCTAGTATGAGGTCGAATAGAGCTGATTGGAGGGCAACGATCCGTGTAGCCGACCCCAGTTAGTTTGTTTTAGATTGATTCGTAGTTGTAGTTGTTGTATTTTTTGGTCCTCGTAAGGATGCGTGTAGCCGACCCCATTTAGTTGGGATAAGGCTGAGTTGTTGTTGTTTGTTGTGTGTAGCAATGGCATGTAACCGATGAAATGTTTTCTTCACAGAATTGCTTTTTCTTTTCTGCGTATTGCAAGTACCGTATGATCTGAATAAGTACATTCACAGTGAGAAGTAATGTGTTGGTAGTTGGTACATAATCACAACATGACCCTCAACAGAATTGCAGTGACGATTTATTGTTCTGGTTGTGATCTATGTTGCAACTGCAATTAATTCCCAAGGGTGTTTCCAAACTGTCAGTCATGACAAAGGTCATGGAATTCTTTTCTTTTTGTTGTAGGTTTGCATGCGTTTGAGAATTAAAATGGACAAGAAGGGTGTTACCTGATTCATCCTATTTTCTTGCTTGGTGCTGATTTCTATGGTTGTTGAGCACCTTAGGATTATCTTAACGTATCAGTTAAGGAGTAACCTATTTTTTGCTGCAATTTTATTATTTTAATCTCAGTACTAGTATATGAGACTTTACTGACATATTATTATGGGAACCATATTAGTGACATTATTATTATGACTGGTTATATGATCATTTTGACAGGCTTTTCTAGAAGAGAGGCTTAAGGAGAATTCAAAGTGGCAGGACCGTGTTAATCATTATATCTTTACGGATTCTGATGTGGCAGTGGTTGATGATCTTGGACCAATATTTCAGAAATATCCAAATTTTCATCTGGCTCTAACTTTCCGGAATAACAAAAATCAACCCCTGAATTCAGGATTCATTGCAGTGAGGGGTACGAATGATGGAATTCTAAGGTCAGCGACTCGAATCCCATTGGTCATTATCTCAGGTTGTTTTTGGCTAGATGTGAAGTGAAAATGATATGAAATTGAAGTGGAAGGGTTTCTCTAATTGTGTTTGGTTTTTTTTTTTTGGGGGGGGGGGGTACTAGCATGTCATTCTTTCATGTGTTGCCAAAAGTTTTTCTGAACTTACCTTCTTTTTTCCTCCTTAATATTGAAGTGATATCTGAATGTAACTTCATTTCCCACCAAAAACTCCATTTAAAGTTGCTTTCTTTCCCTGCTTGACTTCACTTTGGAAATTTTGATACTTTTTCTTCACTTCTAAAGAAACAATAGCCTTAAGTGGATGGTTGATTCATTACCTGCAGGGCAAAGCTCTTTCTACAAAAAGTGCTAGAAATTTACAGTTCCAAATTCATGAAAGCTTCCCGAATGCTTGGAGACCAGTTGGCACTAGCTTGGGTTGTAAAGTCCCATCCTTTATTTGATTCGAAGAGATTTACTATACCACAAGCCTTTATGGATGAGATTCATGGAGCATCAGTGCTGTTTCTACCATGTGCCTTGTACAATTGGACACCACCTGAGGGTGCAGGGCAGTTTCATGGCATGCCGTTAGATGTAAAGGTAAGGTGGAATTAAGTTTTGCATGCACTATAGTTGGCAGCATAGTTGTCACGGTGTCTAGGTGAACGAAGTCAACTAAAATGCCCGCCTGGGGGACCAAGGCGACACTAGTTGTCAAGGCGCTTGGATGCCAAAGTGGTCATCTAAGCGACGCCTTGACAAATATAATTGGCAGTTACTAAGTTCATGAGCCAATTATCAGGAGCTTTATTTTTGAGTTGCCACTTGGGTTACAGGGTGGTAGGGCCCTAGGGACCAATTGTTCAATGTACTGTATGCAGAATAATTTTCCCCCTTAAGCTGTTGTTCCTAGGTTATGGAAAGATCCAAAATTTTCTTTCTAATGATAATTGCCACTTGGATCATGTGACATATGTTACTTAGCAGATCTCTCTAGAGTAGAGGCCTATTGAAATGCCATCCAATCCTCACCCAACATTAGTGGCTTGTGGCTATAAGAAAGCAAAAATCATGCAATATGTATTTTCCTTTCATGTTGAACATGAATACAGCCTCTGTTCACATTTATTTGGTTGAATACAGGTGGTTCATTTCAAGGGATCAAGGAAACGATTGATGCTGGAGTCATGGAATTTCTTCAGTTCCTCTGATTCTAACATTTCAGACATGTTGTGCCTTGTCTTGAAGAGTGGAAGAACTAAGTATGATTTTTAATCGATAGGTTTCAGTGTACAGATCAGATGTCAGCCAGGATATTTCCAAGAATGCCACATTCTCATTGGAGTGCATGATACTTTCGAAGGACCACCAGCATAATCATAAGTATTCCTAGCACATTTCAGGCTGGAGAGGATCAGGTGATAAAAATGCATGCTTCAAGGGTTCCTTCTGATGCTATTGTAAACCAGATTCAGTCAATTGATAGAGCTCCTAAATTTTGTGAAAATTTATATTGTGAAGTGAAATTTGAGGAAAGAGAATATGATGTTTGACTTTGGATAAAAGAACTTGTGCGGCGTTTGCACAACTCAGATTAATTGGCTTGTCTGCAGGACAATCAAGTCCCAACACTTTGCAAGGCAAAGGAGGGTTCACTCAGGCGCAGTTGAGAACGATGGTACGGTATCGCTAGGCAACCAACCTAAACCCCAAAACCATTTATGAATGGGATTGAGAATGATGCCATACATGAAATGTTCAAAAGGGTGGATGCTGGGTTGTGTTGTTCAGGGACTGTTTGAGCATCGAACGTTGCATCGGGCTTGTCATTCAGATTGAAATTACCAAATGTATTGGTCTGGCATTGAATCTGGGCAAAGCTTGAAAACGCTTAAAGGGGTTCTGGGCTGTGCTTCACTTGGTAAGCTCCTCATGGATTGGGAACGAGACTAGATTACACTAAGACAAGGGTTTTAGGAAGGACACCGAGTGCTTTTGTCCAATATTTCAGAGTAAAACAGTCAGCAATAATATGTCCAGTCGTCCACGGAATCTGACACTGAGATTGCTTCAAAATTTTGATAATTAAAAGATTATCCCCTTCCACAACAATGTTATGATGGTCTCCATGAACAACAAGAAGGAGAACTGGACATGAAAGGTGGAAATTCCACCCATGAAAGGTTCAAATTCCACCCCCAATGGTGCCAATGTCCCTGCTCTCCTTGGTCCCTGCATGTGCGCAGGGGCCACTCTCCCCTAAAGAGAACATCAGCCCAAATAAATAATATGGATGGATATGCATAGGGGTGTTGTATCTTCAATGGAATGAAGATCTATGGATATGAGTGATAAAAGGGAGAGAAGAAGCCAGGTGTGACCATGGTTGCAGGAATCGGAATTGGAATCAGATGGATCCGATTCCCGATTCAAAGAATGGAGCTTTTTCATGATCCGTTTTAGTTTGGAGGGGACTCAGCTGGGGTGGGAAAATATTGATGTGACATTTCAAAATTCATCCCAATTTTGTTTGATTAATTTGAGGTGAAAATTTAGGGGGCATTATTAATTATTTTATCCATTGATGTGACATATCAAAATCCCATCCTTTCGCTATGTAAGATAATTATTCATGCGAAAAGTAACTTTATCTCAATAAAATCCAACAAAATGCCTTCAACATGTGGATCATAGCTTACCAACAATCCCACACCACCTTCTTCTTTAAACAAAAAGGGTCTTAGGGTTTCAGTTGATTCAACTTGAACCTTGGTTGGGATTGACAAATGATGGAAAATTTAATTTTACGGTCTTACATTGATTATTTTACGTCGAAATAGAGATCAGAGGGCATCATCAAAATATCGCCCCTGCCCCTTGGGTGGATACCTAGACGTACTCCCCCCATTGACCCAAACATTGGTGTAGAGAATAGAGACCATGCGACCAAACAATGATCTCATCATGCCCATTAGAAAATGCCCGACTGGTCGACTCAATTTAACCAAGGCCGGCCCAACCCAACCGATTTCCATCATCACAACAGATTCAAGTCTAACCAAACCCTAGTTAGTTTAGTAGTTACATATATAATGTTTTCTCAGCTCCATGACGAGGTTGGCACTTGGCACTACTACTGCTTTCGCTTACTATTCAGAGGAGTTATCAGTGCCGGTCGTTCGCTCCCGCCATTTAGGTTTGTTCAGATCTCTCTCTCTCTCTCTCCGTAGGAACGAAGAGTTATTTATTTGATGCTATGATGCTTTCAATGATATCAAAAGCGCGATTCTTCCCTTTGGTTCTTCTTACTATTTTTTCCCGAATAATCTCTTTATAGAATTGGACATTAATTTTCTTACGATGGGTGACTCGATTGTTATATTCAGCGAGCAGCAATAGAGAACAAACGAAATCATGGCATACGCAGCGACGAAGCCTACTAAACGTGGTTTGGAGGAACCACATGAGCAGGTTCACCGCATCAGGATCACCCTTTCTTCTAAGAATGTCAAGAATCTCGAGAAAGGTTCTCTCTCTTTTCCTTTCTTCTCGTGTTTCTCTCTTCCCAGTTCCTACCTACATGGTTCTATTCTGATTTTTGTTCTGCCATTATAGTCTGACATGTTATTGGGATCATTACAGTGTGCGCGGATCTAGTCCGAGGTGCCAAGGATAAGCGGCTGAGAGTTAAAGGGCCAGTGAGGATGCCCACTAAAGTTCTCCTCATCACTACTAGGAAATCGCCCTGTGGTGAAGGTATTCATACAATCATACACAACTAACTGAATACTCTCCTTGACGTTTGTAGTCTTTTGTTCATTTCTTTGCATTGCGTTCCCCAACTTTGTACATAGATTCGGTTAGTTATCATCTATTGATCTATGTATAGAAGCATACTCTACTTCCGGTATCTTAGGCCCCATTTGTTTGCAGGGTTTTGCGGGATGGGGAAGTGAGGCCACTTTTTCAGTGATCAGTGTATTCTATGCCTGTTTGAAGTTACCGGGGTGGGACAATGGTAAGAAGTGGTCAGTTGACAGGTTGTCCCCATCGGTAGCCTGTTTTCTCCAACCATTTCATCTCAATGTCCCATCTGATTCGTATGTCCTGAATTAATAGAAGCAAATCTGATGGTCAGATGACCACCAAATTCCAATCGAGTTCAGTAAACAAGGTATAGATCAATTGCTGAAATTCTGAAATCAATCCAAGGATTAAATCTGAGAATATGAGTCAGTCCTACTAGCACTAGGTAATGTAGTTTTAGATTGGTAGGAGACCAAGTAGAAGCCAATAACTAGGATCTGACCTGATCATGTAGTTCGATTAGGTCAAAATAGGTGAAAATTGTGAAAGTAGGGTTAGGGTTTGATGGTAGGTTTAGATCAAATTGATGTAGGGGAGTCTTCTAGTGAAGGTCTTGTTAAGTTTTAACAAGTCTAGGCCTTTAAATTAGAATCAGCAGCAAGGTCAGGGCTAGGGTTAGGGTTTCGGGTTTTTGAAAAGAGGAAAAGATGGATTTTTAGGATTTATGATGGTCAGATAAGGGAGCAACTTGGATCGAGTTTTCCCTAGTATGAGAGGAGAATTCGATCAAACTTTGGTGTGATTTGGCTGGCTAGTTTGGTCTGGGCAGAATTTAGGTATTGAGAAAATTGAAAACAAAAGTGAGAACCTTAGGGTTTGGACTGTGAGAGGATTAAAAGAAGAATTGTAGGGGATGGGGATGATTCAAACTTATTGTTGTTGCAGAATTTCCTTGGCGGCAGCTTGTCTGATTGTAGATCTTGAATAAAAATCAAAACTTAAATTGAACTTGAAAGCAGAGCTTTAAAAGAACAAAGATGGCTTGAACGAACCACCCGGGCATCACACTGCAAGGTGTCGATTGGATCAAACACCAACCCCACCAGCCTTGATCAAACACAAGACAAATATCTTCAATGGAGAAGAAGATCAACAAAAAGCTTTTCATCAATATCAAAATTCGTGTTCAATACTTGCCCCCCTTACAACCTTATATAAAAGACTCAAAAATAGATTCCACTAAAAAGGAAAGGCCTGACCCAATCTGTAACTTATTAGGTAACTTTAATTGACTAGGAAGACTCAAAACAAAGTCCTAATTCAACCACACTAGATATTTAAAAGAAAACTACTAAAATCACTTAAATCACTTATATCTCTTGGGAATCCCATTGCTCTCTTTCTTGTTCTTTGGAGATTTTCTATTTGATATTGTCTGGGAGTAGACCTATTCTGGTTCTAGTCTTACATTAGAGAGGGTTTATGAGGGTGATGGGGGGATCCTTGGGAAAGAGATTGAGCTATCGGATTAGCTTCTCTATTTTCATAATGGGGAGATTTACGTCAGGAAGAAAATCAAGGTCATCAAGGATGGTAGTTGAAGAAAAAGAGGAGAAAAAGGAAAGTGAGGGATAAGAGATGAACAAGATTCGACCATAGTACTTTAAAATCAAATCAATGCTTCTCCTAGGTTTATGGGGTCTCAAGAATCTGTGTGTTCTTTAAAGAGAAAGGCATAGATGTCTTTTGGTATAGGGAGTTGCATACTGTCAATACTGTTTCTGGTATAGGGAGTTTCTGGGTGGTTGAACAACAGTGACGGCCATTGATAGATTGGGAGGAAGGGAAGAGGGAGAGAGCTAATAGAGGAGAAAGCAGCGGCACAAAGAACACTAATTGCTAACAGTATATAAAAGTGAGAGAATTCGTTAACTGGAACAAGTAATTAACAAATAAAAGAAATCTAATCTAACAACTAATTAATTAACAATTAAGTAAAAGAAAAGGGAAAACTTATCTTGATTTTGACCCTTGATTAAGGCCAAGAGGGGTGGGCCCCTCGGCTCCAAAACCCAAACCGGCGGGACCGGTCTTTTTTAATCTTCATGATCAAGGGGGATACTAATCACTCTTTTAACTTTTAAACTCGGGGTAAACTCGATTAGGGGAGGAAAAATGACCTTACTACCCTTGGAAGAATCCTTTTCCCAAATAGGATTCTTGGTTTTCCAGCTTTTTTTCTTTTAGACAATGGGGTAGGGGGCCTATTTATAGTATAGGTCTTAAGGGTAGGTTCCGCTTGCTAAACAATGCGGGACTAAAATAAGCTAACAAAAGATTTTGTTTGACACAATGTGGTGATGCCACATGGAACCTACTTTTTCAGCCTTAAAAAACTACTTTTCTTAGCAAATTTTAGTCCCACATTGCTTAGCAAGAGGTGCCTCTCCTAGGACCTATACTATATAAATAAAACTCTATCCCATTGTCCAAGACACAAGAAAAGTGGACACCAAATATCCAAGTTGAAAATTGGAAAGGAAATAGTCCAATTTTTTTTTTTGGAAAAAAATCCAAGGATTAAGGAAAATTTTGCCTCCCCATAATTGAATTTTTCCAAGTTTAAGAATTAAGAGTGATTAGTATTCTCCCCCTAGAGATGGGAGACTAAAAAAGCCGGCCGGTTCGTTTACAATTAATGTCCAACCCTTCAAGTTTCTAACGTCTCTTTACCCCTCCACTTTTTTCCATTGTCTCTCTTTATGTTACTTGAAGGAATATGATGTAGAACCTTGATAAGGGATCTTTTGTGATGGATCCTGATCTAGGCCTTTGATTAATAGTCTAACTTCATCAAACATGATTTGAGTCATAGATCATAGATTTTAATTGAAGAAATATTATCTAGACCCTTGACTAGAATCTTTTATGAAGAATCATGATCTAGGCCTTCGATAAACTATCTCTTTATCAAATATGACATGGGACATGGATAATGGATCTTAACTAAGGAATATGATCTGTTCCCTTGATCAAAGATTTTTTATGAGTATAATCTCTGATCTATATTCTTACATGCATTGAAAAAATAGTATCACGTGACAATGTTTGAAATTTACGTCTTTATGAAGTAGTGAGTTTTGGATCGATGATATTTAAATAACACTATCTTGTTTCTTCATCAAGGCTTTTTGTTTTTATGGATTATCATTCAGGCCTTTGATGGGCACTCCATCTTAATAAAAAATGATATGGACCATGATCATGTTTGATGAAGGTTTTGTCGTTGATCAAAGGCTTGGATCATGATCCGTCATAAAAGATCTCTGATCAAGGGTCTACATCATCTTCTTTCAATTAAGATCCATGATCCATGCTCTACATCATGTTTGATGAAGGTAGATCATTGACCAATGGTTTGGATCATAATCAATCATAAAAGATCCTTGATCAAGGGTCTAGATCATTGTCCTTCAATTAAGATCTATTATCCATGTTTCATATCATGTTTGATGAAGTTGTTACAAAGGTCTTGATCATGATCTATCATAACAGATCTCAGATCAACTGTCTAGACAATGTTTAAAAAAAAAGAGCATCCCAGTGCACGAGGCTCCAGCTATTGCAGTGTCTGGGAGGGGCAAATGTATGTAGCCTTACCCTCACTTCGCAGAGAGGCTGTTTCCAAGTTTTGAACCCGCAACTTGATGGTTGCAATAGTGCAACATAACGGTTGTGCCAAGGCTCGCCCACTGGTCTAGAGTCTAGACAATGTTCAACAGATAAAAGATCTATTATCCATGTCCAATATCATGTTTGACGAAGATAGATATGATGTCATGGTTACATCATCACTCGGGTTTAAATTGCTACTTCTCATAAAGTAAACATGTATGACAATGATATGATTTTCCCTTATTAACTCTACATTTAAGCATTCCTTCTAATGAGTGGGAATTTTGAATTAAGGTTAAAAATATCATTGTTGCCTAACTTCGTTTAATTACACCAAGCAAATCCTTATAAAATTTCTTCAAAATGGAGTTTGAGATTTTAGAGTAGCTGGGTGTTATAGTGGCAACATAACCTGTGAGTTGTCTTATTTGTATTTTGCTTTATTATGTTTTCTCTTATTGTGACACCTTGAGTAATTCACAAATTAGGCTATTAGAGTCTCCTCCTTGGTCAACATACTTTGTGAGGGTCATGTTCTCACTTAATATGCTACAAAGCACTATTTTTACATTGGATTTTAGTGTTAGAGAAAGCCAATATTCTTTTGTCCATGTTTTCGTATTTTCTTTGGGGTTCTTTAAGTTTTTTTTTGGTTCTTGGAAATAATTTTCTTGATTTTTTTTTTTTTTTGGGGGGGGGGGGGTGGTTTGTTTTCTGTTGGGGACTCATTTACTGATGAGAGGATTCTATTCAACAGTCCTGTTGTATTTTTTTTTTTGGTTTTACATGCAACTTCTTGCCCACAAGTAGTCATTTTCATGGAGTGAGTATGCCTAGACACAACTTGCTCAACAAAGGGTATATACACCTGAATATTGATCTAACATCATGCATAGAAATTGGGAGAATACTTTTCAGCATATCTGAGTAAAGTATAAACAACAACGCGTTGCACTTGTGTGCGTGTGTTTCTTTTTTGGATTGACAATTGAGGAATATGTTGTGCATTGTTAACCAATCTATTGGCACTAAATTTTCTGATTTTTCCTATTTTATTGTTAGGAACTAACACGTGGGATAGATTTGAGCTCCGTGTACACAAGCGAGTGATTGATCTTGTTAGCTCCTCTGAAGTCGTGAAGCAAATTACCTCCATCACCATTGAACCTGGTGTGGAGGTTGAAGTTACAATCGCAGACCCGTAATTTATATGCTTGTCATCTTCTTAATTCATTTTTGCCCATCTCGTAGTTAATGTAGAGAGGTCTCTTTTGTTCCATCTTTCAGATCAAATGATTCTGAAACGTTTCTTATTTTTCAAATTTTGCTTGTGAGAGGACTTCATTGCAATTTTCTGTTTGTTCCAGATAGTTTTTTGATGTCACTCTTAAGGTGATCCAGTGCTAGTTGAGCTTTTCTGCAAAAATTGATTCGAATTTTAAGAGGATGGTCTACCGTTACTCTTTGTAGATCCAGCAAAGCTAAACCCACGAGGGAAATGCTGGCCAAAAGGGTCGTGTAATACGGTCATCACTGCAATGACATGGGACCTGCCCTTGCAATGGTACTAGGCCCACTATAAAGCTGAGATCCTCCCGCTACTCCAGGGTCCGGGAGGGGCAAATGTATACCAGCCGTAACCCCTGTTTTGCAGGAGAAGCCGTTTCCAAGTTTTTAACCTACAACCAATAGTTTGCAATAGTGCAATGTAACTTTTGTGCCAAGGTTGCCCACTTATACAACTGAGATCTGTACCATTGCCTTATTGTGTATGTTGGGTTAGCAGCTCTTGTCTGACACAGTAATCCTGTTGTTTCGACCTGACATAAACATTAATTTCATATGTGAAGCTTAGATTTCTCCTCTTTTTGCCACCAAGTGAGAACAGACAGATTGTTTACAGTGAATGACTGGGAACTGAGTTAAAACTACATTCTACTAACAATTGAATTTGTTTCTGAATTCCTTCTGGTTGCTTTGTTACAAGGAACAAAGAGTGCTCTCTACTAATATCATTCAAGTGATATGATGCATGAGTATATCTTGATAGAGTACCATGACCTCCTCTGGGTTCTCTGCTGCAAGAGTTGGGCAAAAGCACCTTGAGGGTAACTTCTAGTTACTGAGGTTTCTACTCCCATAAATTGCCAGTATTTCCATGATAAGACAACCTGCAATCCCACTCTATATGTGCCAAACTTTAAACCTTGAAGTTCATGGTACAAATCATTGGACAAACCATCTAATAAAAAAATTAGGCTCGGCTGGAGTGGTGAATGTTTGCTTGGATAAACTAAAAGAATCCGTAGAGCAAAGCGTAAATGTATTTTGCATCCTGACATCTAATTGTTGAAATAGATGAGTTTATATGGTGTTTGAACGGAAGGGAGATGACTCCATAATAGAGGTTGTGAAACCATTTTTAGCCAAGGGTGTAAACTGTGGGTTGTGACTGATGTGAATTCAGAACACTAATTATTAAAAACTGATAAAATCTGGTTAGGATTCCACCTCAGAAAGCTTTATGCTGGGCATTCTATAGAATGGGAATAACAGTGCAGGAGAATGTGCAACGATAGATTCGATAGAATCATTTTTAGTTGCTTTATTGGATTCATGAGTATATTTTGCTTCATCTGAAAGAACGACCAGCTGTTATTAAACCTAGAAGCTTTGGTAAGATTGCTACGGGGCATCACATGGCCAAACCAATAACAAGAACTGGTTTTGGCTGTGTTTAATTGTGCCTTTCGGTCATGTTTTCTGAATTCCCCCGGCAATCCAACAGCAAAAAGGTGTTAAGAGGTATGAACAAAATGTTGGACCTGGATCAGTTTTCTGCTGTTGGTTTTGCCACTGCAAACACCTGAGTGGGTCCACAGCCCTATTCTGAAGCAAACTGTACTAAGAGCAACCATGTATTCCTGTTCTCCCTTATCAAATTTCTTGCTACCGGAACATAAACTTTGACATTCTTGAAGGAACCACCACCAACCACAGGTAGAGCCACATCACAATAATTGAGAGAGAAGTAGAACCGCATTACAATAATTGAGGGAAAAGTTCCTGACCGCACCTGATAATTACCATCCTTATCAATTAGGAGAGAAACAAGTGATTGTTTACTCCAAAGACTAGTCCATTTCAGTTTATTTTTTCTTTCTTTCAAGAATCAATACAAATTTAAAATCCTTTGGATGAATTGGTTGTGATTTTATATTTTCCCCATTGCACTCTTGAAGACTAATCCATCTCATCAATCCAACAACTTCCGTGTACAACCCTGAAATGTCCATCCTATATGACCAAACCAAGGTACAGAAAAGAACACTTTGTGGCTTCTTTGGGGCAAGTCATGGTACTCTTCCTCACCTCTACTGATTTTCTTTACTAAAGTTGCATCTGTTATGTTCTTATCACAATGTATAATTCAAAACCCTTGGGTTCTAAAGCTTCAAATAAAATTCATTACCATTATGGATGATTCTTTTATCCTTTCAAACTCAAGGCATATTATTAGTGTCTAGACCCTCCAAGTTATCGCAATCCCTTGCCAAAAACAAGCAGGACTAGGAATTATTTCCATAATGAAACTAAGAATGCATTTTTATATCTATAGGTTTGCTAGCCAATACACTTGTTTATGGCATAAACACTTCTTAGCAGTTCCAACACTGAAATCCTGCTTGTAAGTTACTAATGCGAGGCAAGGACAAGTGCCAAGCTGCAAACTGGATCAGTGATTATCCAACAATTAGAAAGGAAAACTCTAAGATGGATGTGAGTGTTTTCCACCAACATACAGGAAACACACAATGGGCCCCAACTCGGTTTCAATCCAAAATTGTACTTACCATTCGCTGAAGGTACAATCTATGGAGGTAGGATGAGGCTTCAGAGGAGAACACCGTGCTCCAACCTCTACAACCATTAGAAAAATGAAAAACATTCATCAACCGATTCATTCATCCAAAGAAACCCTCAGAATCCATCTTTACTAGAAATGGATCTCCATTTTGTTAGCTAATGGTGGTTTCTTTGAAATGAGACAACAAAAGAGAAGGAAAGAGAAAAAAGGTTGCCCTTCACTGAACTTTGCTTTCTGAAGATGAAAATTGTTCCCCTATTAAGGTTAAGTTACAGTTTCCAACAACTCATTCCTTAAATTCTATGATGCTTGAAATTTCTCGTTAAAATGCATAGCCCAAGTGACAGTTGCATGAAAATTTGCAATGAGATCCAACCTAGCAATACTTGGTGTGACTTAAATTACAATCAAATGAAACAAAATTATCCCTGGAACCACGAGAATAGTTAAAAATACTCAATTCCGAACCAGTGATGACAAGAGGAGCCATTTCACCTTTTCAAGACTAGTTTTTCACCTTTAGTAACCACATAAATATCTGCGACATTTATACATTCTAAAGTTGATAAATTTCCAGCAGGACGCCAAGCATGACGCAAATAGGACATAAAGTTAATGGGTAGGGGTTGAGGGATGCTCAACACCAACTAGAGATTCAAAACCATAGTGGGTGCAGTACAGCAGTAGCATGAACAAGCAAAGAATAAATGCATCCAGAGCTAAGCAAAAAAAGGAATATAGAGAACCAAGAAGCCACTGACAAGTAAATTGTGCATATCCTTTAATGTCTGCTCTTTCAGCACAAAAAGAACAAAAAAACGTAACAGAAGCAATTCACAAAATAATAGATAGAAAACCCAGAGTCTCAATTGATGCTTTTATTGAAATCACATCGACTTAATAAAAGAAATCCACCAATCAGAATATCAGATGTTTGTTATCTATCAGCAATGGAGTATACATTTCTGAAACTAAACGTAGTAACTAGCAACAATCCTAATTGGATGGAGGGAGGGAGGGAGGGAGGGAGGGAGGGGGGGGGGGGGAAGGAAGAAAAGATGCAATGAAAGATGAGATGCTTCCGGCTTTCTATTGATACAGATCAGGAATGCCCTGCAAACAATTCCCACTCACCATGAAGACCTCTCTACCACAGGACGGAAATTCCTCTTTATATGCCAATATTAAGATATATGAAAAGGTAAACCAAAAACGGAAAAAAAAGATATATGAAAAGAAGAGAATTGGATGAAGGGGAAGGGGAAAAAATTGTAAGAATTAAAATGAAGAAGAAAAGAAACGATTCTACCGCACATCAATGAAGAGGATTCACCCAGCAGCCTTCTTCCCAGAACTTGAATAATAACTTTGATACCACCGGACGAACTTCTTTAACCCTGTCTGCAGATCGGTCGTGGGATTGTACCCAAGCTCCCTACGTGCCAAGCTTATGTTCGCGTGAGTGAACTGCACATCTCCATTCCTCGGCATCTTCAACATTACCCGTTTGGCCTTAACCTTCAACAACTTCTCCAATATGCGGACGAGATCAGTGACGGGCACAGGTAAAGTGTTCCCTAGGTTGAAGACCCGCAATTGTGCAGGCCCCCTCTTCTTCCCACCACTGCCAGTGCTCTTCTCTGCAGTGTCCAACGAAGCCAAGCATCCCTTCACAATGTCATCAATGTAAGTGAAGTCCCTGGCAACCGTCCCATGGTTAGGACCCTCAAAGATCGAAATCGGCTTTCCCTTGAGAATATCTTTCGTAAAGAAGAAATAAGCCATGTCAGGTCGACCCCAAGGCCCGTAGACCGTGAAGAAGCGCAACCCAGTGATTGAAAGTCCATGGATGTGATTGTAAGTGTGGGCAATCTCTTCACCAGCCTTCTTAGTGGCGGCATAGAGGCTGGCGGGCTGATCAGTTCGGTCTTTTTCCGAAAAAGGCACCTTAGAATTGAGGCCATAAACCGAACTCGAAGAAGCCCAGACGATCGAAGGCTGGGGATTGGCGGACTTGCAGACCTCAAGCACATTAACAAAGCCCGCAATGTTGCTGTGAACATACGAACTTGGGTTCTGCATTGCATACCTTACGCCTGCCTGAGCCGCGAGGTGCATGACATGGGTGAATGCGACAACATCAAATAGTTTACGGAGAAGAGCGGAATCATTGATATCCCCCTCGACAACGAACACTCCAGTGCGCTCAAGGAGAGCCTGACGGGCTCGCTTCAGTGAAGGTTCGTAGTAGTCATTGAAATTGTCGACGCCAAGGACGCCATCACCACGGCGTTTCAATGCGGCTGACACATGGGTACCAACGAATCCTGCAGCGCCAGTGACCAACACACACATGCCATTGCGAGAACGGACACGTGCTGAGGTACGTACACGCTTCTCCCAAGCAGGGCCGCCCCAGATGGAGGTGCGAAGAGACCGACGGGGATCGGATGATTGAGAAGAAGGAGATCGGAGGAAGAATATGAGGATTAAACCAAGGAAGAGTAAGGACCAGAAAGCAAGCTTGACTAGCGAAGAATGCCACCGGAGTCTGTGATTGTAAGGCGATTTGTCCATCTTGAACTTCCCTGGCGTCGAGGGGATATTGTCCAGATGGGAAATCGGTTTCAGCTGCGACATTGACCACAGAGTGGTCTGGAGACGTGCGAAACCCTTCCCCTCACCTTTCTACCAATTTCTTCCCAACAATGAAAACGAATTTCAAGAGGGTTAGGGTTAGGGTTTAGGCTTTAAAGATCGCAGAAATTTATTCTCTTCCTCTTTCCCTCTTCTACAATCTTCTTCCTGAAGTTGTTAGCAGAAAGGGCTTCGTCAAGAGATTAAAGAAAGAGGAATGAGGCTTTCTTCTTCTTCTTCTTCTACTTCTACAACTTTTCCTTAAGACTATTCTGGGGAATCTTCTTGTTTCTTCGAAGGGTTACTGTTGTTCCCCTCTGTGAGAGAGAGAGCGAGAGATCAGATTAGATCAAACAAAGTCTTTGGATTCTAGAGATCAAAGTGTTCTAATGAAGAGAGAGAGGGGGAGACGGAAACGGAGACGAAAGAGGAGGGAAGGATAAGGAATGGGCGAAATTACAAGTCATTTGGGATTTGAGAGTGAGACTGTAGAGTTGAAAGCGAGTCAAACTCTAGTAAATAGCAATGAAGCAAGAAAAAAGAGAGAGAAAGAGAAATCAAAATTCCTTTTTGGCTATATTTTTATGGGCCCAAAAACTAATTCTAGTGATCATATCTAACTAAAACTCTAAACGTTTCCAGTAATCTCTCCCTATTCTTACCACAAAAAAAAAAAAAGTAATCTCTCTCTATGAATGAATGAGAACAGAATGTGAGGGAGTGTTTTACCTTATTAATTTTGGTGAATAGATGGATAGACTTTATTCGCTGAACCTTGATTTCATCTTTTTTTTTTTTTTATTTTTAATTTCGATTTTTGTGGGTTTTCCAAGAAACAGATTTATTGAAAACGGTGTGGACGAGGTTGTGGGATTAATGAGAGGTCTCCAATACTCCATCTGTCTCCTTTTTCTTATTGGAATGGAAGAGAGATTTGTGGGGTTTTGCAACTTATAATTCTCAATCTAAATTAATGTGAATGATAAATTTTGGGGTGTAACATCTAAATCAGTAGGTACCAGGTATTAATTGAAGTGCTTGAGCCTTGAATGGGATTAAGATGGAAATTTTATCCGTAAAAGACCAAAATTAAAGGAGGGGAAGGGGGATGGTTAATAGTTCATTTGGTTCATTTTGATTTATTATTCAATTATTACCCTATTTGATTTCTTTGTCTTTATTTACAAATGATCGATAATACTCTATGTTTTGTGCGATACCTTCTCAATGCCATCGGAATGCAATTCGGTCCAAAGACTTATAGTTTATTTGATTTGATTCAAAAAAAAATTTTAGATTTTAAAATGAAATTGAACCAATTTATTTTGATTAAATTCATTTTAACTGGCCGGTTTCAATTTTAGTTCTGGTTTCCATTCTAAGTTGAAACCATTAGAACAGGGTAAAATGGAAATGAGAAATAATAATAATGTGAGAGGAGACAAGACTCATGTGACAGTGAGAGTGAAATGAAGTGAAGGGGACTAGAGAGTTGCTAAGGACGACAAACATGTTAGGTGGGACCCTACAACGGTAACTGGAAGGTGGTGATGGGTGAGTGGCACCCACAAAAGCATTCCCCACTTGAAGATAGAAGAAGGCAAAAAAGTGACCAAAGGGAGCAAAGGTTGGTTTGGTTCCCTCAAAGTTTAAGCAATAGCATCAAGCATCATCCTTCTCATTAGATAGCTATGATATCTTGTATTCTAATTAATTCTTTTGGGGTATTGTTGCCGATTCTGCTTTGCTTTACTGCCATGTGTGTGGGTTTGTAGGAAGCAACCATAGCTGTTTTTATTGATGATAATGAATGAGATCACAAGACCTATTAACCACCCTGGCCTTTTCAATGAGTTGGTTTGCCTATATCATTAAACTTTGATGATGGATTCATCTCTGTTTCTTTACAAAAATTAATTTGAATTTTGATCATGGGTTCAGCTCTGTTTCTACATAAAATTTGAACTTAATTTGATGATGGGTTCAGTTCTAAATTTATGTTTGGTATATATTCTTGGAATAGATTATGGGTTTAGAACACATTCTGAAGCAAGGGTTTAAAGAGGGTCATAATGTAACTAATATTACCCTTCTTCGCCAAAAAATTGTTTCTTGACTCGAACTCATGATCATCAGATTGCAATAGAGTAATTTTACCAGAGCACCAAGGTCCACCCTCTTTGATTCTGGCTGGATCAGAATCAAAATTGGTGGAGATTGATCCCATTGCCAATTCCAATTACTTAAACCATGAATGAACACAAGTGGTTTCATTGGGGTGGCTGGATCTAATAGAGTTTGCTCAGAGCACAAGTGCTAATGCAGGACTTGTAAATGGAGGATGGAGAAGGTTTTTTAGCTGGCCTAATAAGGAATTACTGGCAGACCTATTTCTGTCATATGACAAGTTGTAGAAGGCTATAAAGGACTGAAATTTAATGGACACATAGTCTCATTCTAGAATACCACCAAGAGGGTGATGAAGGGATGCATATACTTACATGAAAAGCAAATGGAAGAATTTGGGTATATAATTTGACACATTGCCATCCATGCCATATTCTTAAACAACCCACATTTAGAAACTTCACATCATCCTTCAATCTTCTTTAAACGTGGCCCAAATAGATTTATCAACAGAAAGGAGTCATGGTTACCTCAACCAGGAATATTCCTTAAAAAAAAGAGTAAATTATTCCCCCCTCCCCTCGATTATGCTCTAATGACAGACCCCTCCCCTAGGTTTTGAGTAATGACTCTCCCCTCCCCTGCATTCCCAAGATTCTATCAACTGTACCCATTCCGTTAAAAAGGGCTGTTAAGTGTAGAAAAAGACTATATTGCCCTCTAACCCACTTCTTCCTCCTCCTTCTACAACTCCAAATCGTATAGAATTGAATTGAATACCGCTAGTACAAACTGCAACGCATCTAACTATTGCGATTTTAATCCTTCACAAGAAGAGATTCCAGGCCACTTCTCATCCAATGATGCTTCGAGTTTACTGGGTCACGAATTTCGCCATTGTTTGCTTGTTCTCTGTTTCAGCTATCATTCACCTGAGCTCTGTTCAATGGAAACAGGAACCAGAGTTAAGAACGGACGATGTGTTCTTCATTATTTATTACCGTTCTCAACGCGTGGTACACAAGGAGCACACGTCTCACATGTATTCCTTTCTATTATTTATGTAAGTGGATCTGTTTTTATATCTTGCTTTCCACATTCTTATGTAAATGGATCTGTTATTTTATGTTTCTTTCCACTCCTTCATGTAAGTGGAGCTTTCTTTATTCTCATCCCAACATTAATAGGATTGAACCCTGTAACCTATATATATGTATATATTCTATTCATTGAATAACGAAGACACATAGGAAATATTCAAAAGTTTGATTATTGTTAATATCCCTGTATCTGTTTTTCTTCTCCTCGTCGCCATTAGAGGCTCAACAGGGATTACGACGACAGGAGAAACGAATTTCTGAGTTGGAACCAGATGAAAAATTGGGAGAGCCTTCTTCATTGAGCGACCCGAATGTTAGCCTCTACGCTTCAGCTTCTTCGCTGTCTAGAGCGGTATGGTTTTGGATAAATCCCATGTTGAGTAAAGGTTACAGATCACCTCTGAAATCGACGATGTGTTATCGCTTACCCCTCAACATAGGAAGACACTTTTGTTTCTAATGCTGAAGTCGCACCTAATCTGAAGAAGATATAGACAAAGGTCTGTAAGCAAAATTGTCTCACTCTCTGGCTGTCTCAGCAAAAGCAGCTTCTACTTCTGAAATTGTAACTTGATCGTCCTGTTTGACTCTTGACCATCGCCATTACCGTCACTCTAGGGTCCCATTTTACCTCTGATCGAAGCCGAAGCTTCGATTTTCCACTATTACATTCAATTGGAATTTTCTCTC
Source organism: Telopea speciosissima (assembly GCF_018873765.1). Taxonomy (NCBI): domain Eukaryota; kingdom Viridiplantae; phylum Streptophyta; class Magnoliopsida; order Proteales; family Proteaceae; genus Telopea; species Telopea speciosissima. The sequence goes on along the minus strand of NC_057921.1, from coordinate 63,490,199 downwards.
TTCTTCACATATCTCTCTCTCTCCCCCCCTGTTTTAATCATATACAAGATATGGAAGATGGAAGGCAGTGGAGGATTTCGAACCTGATCCGTTCCTTGCATCTATATTGAACTGTGTAATGTGGATCTTCTATTGTCTTTCTTTTGTGCATCCCATAGCTTTCTCATCATCACCATCAATGGCGTCAGTCTCATTTTGGACCTCGTGAGGGCGGCGGAGGTGGATATAGCTATGGTGGTGACCGTGGCCACGGAAGTGGTGGCGGGGGTATTATTGGAATATTACAAATATAAGGATAGTTTGGGGTTTAAACTAATATAATTAAGGTGATGTCATCACTTAACAGTCCTTTTTAACGAAATAGGTACCAAAATGGATACGATTGATAGAATCTTGAGAATGCAGGGGAGGGGAGAGTCATTACTCCAAACCTAGGGGAGGGATTTGTCATTAGAGTATAATTGAGGGGAAGGAGGAGTAATTTACTCTAAAAAAAAAAATCATTTTGATTGCTTTTGCTGTGCAGTTACTCTTTGTTCTCACTGTTCATTCCCTGATTTGTTGGAAGAGTGTCCACCAAACTCATAAATAAATTGTTTATTTATGATTACATGACATTAATAGGTTATTGTTGTTCATAGGTTTTCTTCATGACCAAGGACAAAACTAGGTAATCTCATTATATAGTCATTACATTGTGTTTGCTCAGGAAGGTTGATTCCGGGACATAAATTTAGGTTTACATATTTTGTGTACATTGAATTGGTCAATTGAGAATCTTGAATGAAATACTGTCAATTGTTTAGAGGACAAAATTCTCATTAATAATCTTTGAATGATTTTCAGACTTAATAGGTCCTCATCGTTGCAGCTCAACATTATAGGTTTTGAACCGTGTGAATTCGATTGGATGAAAATTTGAACTTAATGGCACATTTTGTAAAATGTTTACAAAGGTTTAAAAAATAATAATACGTATGAATATTTTATTTCTCAATGTTTTGAAAACATTTTAAGATATTCGATCGAAAGTTCAGATTCTCTGCATAGCATCTTAAGAAACCTGAGGTTGTAACAATTCTTACTTCTATGCCTAAAGATTTGTTATTTGTTATTGTTAATTGGAGAGAACAAGTCGATAGTTGTTTGCTATAACTCTGGGAGGAATAAGAATTATATCTACTCATAATGTACTTATTGGTAAATACCATTAATTTGTTATTGACTACATTATCCAATAGGCATATGTGATGGATATTTCTATTAGGATCATACTTTTTCCTCGTGATAGTGGCTAAGTGTTTTTATATGCAACATGAATTTTTAGTTATTGAAGAAACTCATTAATTAATAAAATGTTATTTAATGATTAGAGTTTGAATTTTTTATTTATTGAGATTAATTAATATTATAATATTACTTTATATAGTAAAGGGAAGGAGCACCAACATAAAAAAAGATAGAAAAGAAAAAGAGAGATTCTTTTTTCTTTTTTCATGACACATCATAACCACCCAAGTGTCATCAATTGAAATTAAAAAAATATAAAATAAAAGACAATATGATTAAGATAAGATACGATACGAGGGAGATGATGTATTTTAGAGAATCCTACCCAAAGGTCAAAAAGAAATGCGCACTGTAGTTTTTCAGCTTGGTTCTGATACGTCTGATTCATAATTGGGCGCATCCCTTGCTTGTTTCGAGCGCTAACCATTGTATATAGTCGGGCCCTGAAGTGGAAGTTGTGGTTCCATTGGGCCATTGGGGAGGGGGGGGGGGGCTGGGGTTTCAATTGCAACCATTCTGACTGCTTACAGAACAGTTCACGCCTGTTCTTCAAGTTACAGGCATAAATGTGGCCTTGGGAACAGGTAAAATCAGTCAGGTTTTTCTTTAAGTTCTGATATGAAGAAAGAAAATTGTCTTCAAATGCCATCGGATGATGATTTCCCTGAAAAAGAATGTGATGAATTGGTTCAGAGAGTGAACATGATTTGATAAAAAAAACTGTCTACAACTGTGGGAGCTTGAACAGAAAGCCCTGGTTTCCAGCCGAGGTTATAACAAATCACTAGATTGACAAAGAACTTGCGCAAGTTACAAAAATCTCATCGATCTAGCAAATGAGATGGGATGGCGTAGGGATCTTAGTGAATACTTAAAAAGAAGGCAGTCCCATAATAATGGCAGATGTAGAGCTTGAAGCAATCTCCCATGGATTCTCCCTTAGATGGAAAGGTTAGAAAAGATAACTTGCTAAGCTTGATTTTTATAGGGCATCTGGAAAATCTTACTGATGTAGCAGGTGATAATAACCATATCAACTCAGATGGTTAGGAGAATAGATGTTGCAGGAGATGGATCTGGATCTGCATATCAACCTTAGAAGAGAGTTGTTGGAATATCGGGGCCCAAATGCCGTCATCTGTAGGCACGTTAACTCAGCTAGCGGGGAGATGAGAAGCCAGGCATCTCCTCAACCGAACATGGGAACTGGAATCTCTCCAATGTTACCTCCTGCAGTGATGCATTCATTCCAGGATACCCAGGTTGGATAGTGTCTGTCTACGAGACTGCTATTGAAACTGAGATCCGGAAGCCAACGGTGTCTAATTTTAAGATTGTTCTCCCCCTTCTTCATGGAGAGAGAGCTTTGAACACAGAACGGAATGCTTTATTTTGCCAACGAGATCAAGGGAGGGAGAACCAAAGGTGAAAGCGAGAAACCAGAAGTTACATTTACTGTTACACACACACACAGAGTGGGGGAGGGGGGGGGGGGAGGGGGGGAGAGAGAGAGAGAGAAGACTAGGATTGCTCAGTGAATCCAAGTGGCACTTAGAATATTTCGGAAGTCTATGTCTCCATTCTGGATATAACCTGTGAAAACTAAATAGAACACAAATAAAAATCTCCATGAAGCAAGGAACCTGATTTCATTTGGAACATACCCATTCCAAATGTAATGTTCCTCTCTCATCAGAATAGCTTAAAGTTCCTCAATTTTAAGCAATGTGATTACCTCTCTGTCAGACCAGAGATAAAAATGGTGCAATGGATGGTCTGTTGTCCTATAAACAAGGAAGTGATTTGAAAATTTCAACCAAGAATGTTAGCCATGGGTAAAAAACACAAGGAAATTAAAGAATTGGAAAAAAAACCTCGAGTCAGATTTGCATAAACAGAATGCCAAGACATTCAGGACTCAGTTACTAACCTGCGAATTTAAAGAAGAATAGTGACCCAGATGTTAAGGAATGCAGCAACTACAAACTCTGTTAGCAGCAAGCAAAATGCCAACAATGACAATATCAACTTAACCCACAGTATTTGTTTTTCACTAGACTAAATATTGAATTCTGTGCTTGTATTCATCTCAGAGAATGTGATGAAACCATTTCTAAAATACCTTTATACATAGTCAATAATATCGGAGCCATGTCTATAGTTGCATGCAATGAGAAGTTTACGATCCTTCATAACACCAGAAATGAAGCTTGATCTTGAAACTCTCATAAAGTACAGATATCAGCTAATGATATAAAAACTGGGCCATCATCAGTCCTTCAGCAAAAACTGTTAATGGAAGGGAGCAAACACAGCAAAAGTGCTGGGAAATGATTGAGCTCTAGAATAAACTTACAATGTCATAAATAATAAACAGCCTCACTCAACATGGCCAAGTCATAGATTACAGAGGCAGTACAAGAAAGGATTGTATACATTCCTGACTCTAATGTACGGGGCAGCGGAAGATAGCATCATTGGGAGTGACCTGCCTATCATTTGAGTAATATCTTAAGCTCCACTTTTACAGCTTAATATGAAAATCCAGGTCCACTCAATGCTTTGTAAACCTCTGGAGGACTTCAAAGTAGTCAGGGAAGGTTTTCCTAGTGCAACTGGGATCCTTGATGGTGACAGGAACATCTGCACAGGCAGCAAGTGAGAATGCCATGGCCATTCTGTGATCGTCATATGTGTCAATTGCTGTTACATTCAATCTCTCCGGTGGACTGATAACACAGTAATCAGGCCCTTCTTCTACTGTTGCTCCCAGCTAAAATGGACAACCAAAGAGGGCCTCAGGAAAAAAGTCAAGAATTTAACCAGACTGTCAAGGAAACCCATGTAGAAAACTATAAAAGATACCGACCTTCCGAAGTTCAGTGCAAATGGCAATCATCCGTTCAGTCTCCTTCACTCTCCAACTAGCCACTGTGAAAAGAAATAAACAAGGGACCATTCGATTGGATCAGAATAATAGAGACAACCTTTTCTCCATCAAAATATGAAGTGTGTAAAGGAAATTACTATAATAAAGCCAGGGGTACTATTTACCAGACTCTGAACACTCCCATCTTTCCTGTGCCACAAATGGTACAGGAAAGAGGGAGGATCCATGGATGCAACCAAAATGATTCTCAAAAAATAAAATAAAGTAAAAAGCCAACAATTTGACTGGATGGCCAGGAAAAAGATGATGCCATTTGGAAGACAAACAAGTTGCTACTAATCTGGATGGGGGGGGGGGGGGTCAGAACCCCACTATAAATAGTGGACCATTCTTTTTTACATGGCCTTAGTGTACGGCACAAGGTTATCAGAACAAGGCACCTGGAAAAGGAAAAGAAAAAGGAAAAGCAATGGGAGATGTTAGATTAGTGCCCCATCACAACCCCCCTGGTGATGGTCTTGTCAGCCTTTTTGAGTTGGGTGGATTTGGTATTTCCAGAAACTGAGGCCCTGCTCCATTACCTCATAAAAAAGTGAGTCCTAAACATCCAACATGGAGCAGGAGGTATATCATTCAGCAATATCTTTAGAGGGTTGGGTTGGGTTTTGGGAAGCTCACTCTTTTTCAACACTAACAGTCAATTGGAATTCCTTTATCTCCTTATAACTAATTCCCACAACCTAGATCATACCATCTCTAATGGCAGTTGGACCATCGGCAAAAAGTGCAACAACAGCAAGGGTCATGGCAACATCAGGCATTTTGTTCATGTTGACATCAATCATACGCAACTGTTTCCTTCTGGAAGAATCTCGGGGTGGGCCTGTAACAGTGACACTATTCTCCGTCCAGGTAACTTTTGCCCCCATCTTTTCAAGAACCTCAGCAAATTTCACATCCCCCTGCATTCACAGGGAAAGGTATAAATGACAATAGAAGATAATGACAGCATTCAAAACAAGAGACAAGGGAAAATATGGCCACGAGAGGTACCTGCAAACTGCTAGTCCCACAACCCTCCACAGTGACAGTACCACCGGTGATAGCTGCACCTGCTAGGAAGTAACTAGCACTTGAAGCATCACCTTCAACGTAAGCATTTCCAGGAGACCTGTTGGCATTTCTTTTCATTACAACTTTATTGTAACTATCTACCTGGCAAAGGAGTGTGTTGATACATTAGAGGACTTACTTGTACTTTTGACCACCCCGTATCAAGAACCTGTCCCAGGCATTGTTGTGCTCCACAGTGATGCCAAAGCGTTCCATCAATTTCAAAGTCATCTCAACATAAGGAATTGAAATTAATTTATCAATAATCTCAATCTCCACATCTCCTAAAGCCAAGGGGGCTGCCATAAGCAATGCAGTCAAGTACTGACTACTAATAGAACCAGAGAGTTTCACCTGCAACAGAAAGAAAAGGTGAATTCATTTGAAATGCTAGATGAATTTCAACTCCCAACTACCAAAGACAGCAACCTAGTAAGGATTTAAATGGCATTTGCATCCAATCTAAATCCAGGAAATGAAGCCCATAAAACAAAAACATAACTTCGATCAAGAAAGAACAGCATGTGGAAGCCTTTACTAATGAATAATGAATTCCATAAGGAAATTCCCAAATATCTTTATATTCTCCAGGAGATCGTTAAAAGCTACCATATATCACTCCTGGGGTTGGACTAACCCCAAACAAACTCTGTTTTTTCTTTTTTTTTTTGGGGGGGGGTTGGGGGGTGGGGAAATCAAACTAAATACATTTTTTTTTGGGAATCAAACATAATACTTACTATATAAAAAAATGGATATCAGCAACAAAAAGTAATTTGAAAATAAACCTCACCTTTCCTCCAGGAAGGCCCCCGTTTCCCTTTACACGAACAGGAGGACATTTTGTACCCAAGAAGCAATCAACATCAGCACCAAGCTGCTTTAGACCATCAACCAAGTCTCCAATTGGCCTCTCTCTCATTCGAGGGACACCATCGAGTATATAACTGAAACTCATTCACACATAAGGAATTAGCTTCAAGGCATAACTCTTACAATGCTATTCATGAAATCTGTATCCTAAAGTCAAACTGGTCAGATAGTAGGTAAATTCATGGCAATTATCAGGGATACTGATTTTGAAGAGATTGGTTCTTAACTTCTGACATTGTTAGTTCATACTACCAAGTCTGGTACGTCCAGACTCCAGCCAAACAACAACAAACAATTGAACTAATAAGAGAGTTTGTTGACAAACCTTGAGTTTCCACCTGCAGCAGTAACTGCAGCAGTTAATGGACGCATTGCAGTCCCTGCATTTCCAAGGACAAGTTGGATTTCCTCCCAGGATTCCTTCCCAACAGGGAACTGCCCACCACAACCTTCCACAATTGCTCTTCTATTCACACTGTCTTCTTCCACATGTAGCCCAAGGGTTCTCAAAGCACTAAGCATATAATTGATATCATCACTGTTCAACAAGTTGTCCACAACAGTAGTTCCCTGATGAAAAACATAAAAATGTGTAATGTGTAATCTAAGGAAATGTCATACGAAAATAAGTTACATTGACCCTGTCAAGTAGTCTTCATCATGTGGTTACCACGGCAGCTGTAGGCCAAGTCAACATGCTTCTATTAATTAATCACATATGCTGAGTGACTCAGTCATGTAACATTCCAACATTCCAAATCTATCGTGTTTACGAAGACATGCTTATTTTTTTTTTTCTTCTGATACACAGATTTTCTACATATGAAATGCCTAGATAAGATAGAACAATAGCTAAAAGCAATACCACAATAACAACCCTATCAGATAAAACACTTGTTAAGCATATCTGAACGGGCATAGTTATCAGATTCACACAGTATACATCTAAGGCCAACCAGTTGAACCACAAGACAATTTAGTCAAAATCCAGTCAAACAGTAATATTCCTGACTATATGACAAGGTTGATGTATGATTGGCCCAAGTTTATGATTATCAACAGTTCAGCTGGTTTGATCATCCTGCATAACCTGAGACTGGTAATTCTGATTTCAACTTGTGTTGTTGTTACTTTGAGAATGGTGTCAAAAGCCCCGAGTACGCATTTGAATTAGAAGTTAATTTACCAAGCCCATGGCAAAGGCAAGGGCCAAACATGGATCATCCCTTTAGCAATTCTACAACACATGCCATCAGTTATATAATTACATTTAACAAATTTGATCAGAAAGTAATGTTGTAACAAGTAATTATTCCCAGCTGCCATAAAAGCTCCTTGCTTTGGTCAGAAAAAGAGAATAAGATTAATTGGGTAGGAAATTTGGAGGAAATAGTTCTATGCAGCCATCGAAGAAAAACAGCATAGAGATATATAAGAAAAAAGATGAACAGATCCGACAAAGAGAGGATACATAAGATCACTTGAAAAGCATCCATTCGGATTTCATGTTGATTACAAAAGAAAAATAAATCAGATCGTCACCATGACTGCAAACCAGGAAAAAAATTCCGAGAAGTAACCAATTGAAAAATACATTCCTACACCAATACAAACGTATCAAAGTCTCCACAAAGCAAACAGAGATTGAATTGGCTGCGCAATATCAAACTAAGACAAAAGTTGTAATTTTTTTTGGGGCGGAGGTGGATGGAAGATAGAGGGAGAGATTCAAACCTCAGATAGAGCGGCGAGGAGAAGGATACGGTTGGAGAGGGACTTGGAACCGGGGAGCCTAACAGTACCAGAGATCTCCTTGATGGGCTGCAAAACGATCTCAGGAACGGTGGAGGGCTTCTCAGGGCTGGCAACAGCAGCCGAAACCTTGAGAGGAACCCTAACAGAAGCAATAGAGGAGTTGGGTGAAGGCCCATCATAATTGAGGGCACCGAAACCGCTGGGAGCTTTGACATTCGATCCTACCCACACAGAGCGAAGAGAGAACCTGCGGTTCTGGGGTCTGGGGAGAGAAGTAGCGCAGTGGGCATTTTGGAGGCCCTTAGCAATGTTGCCAACATGCGCCATCTCTAAGTGTTCGACGTTTCAGAGAGAAGGGGGAAGAGAAGAAAGGTGGGTTGGTATTAGTTTAATTTAATCGCTGGATTTGGTTTCAGAGTTTGTTTTGTTTTTTAGGAGAAAAAAGGATCACGCTGGGTAATGATCTTCACCTACCAACTCCTACCCACCGTCTCCGTTCACATTTCACAGGCAAAACCACCTGTATATAGGGAGGGAGGGACGGACGGACGGACGGAAGGAGGGGTTGGTAAGTTAGACGAAGTAGGTACTTTTGACTGATAAGAGTCAGTCTCTCACCAAACCCCGTTTCCCTGTTCGGAACCTATGGCGTGTAAGTGAGTCGACTCAAGGTTGAAATTGGACCGAGTTCCTCTTCACCCATATCACCGGTTCTAAGTATCGGTATCGTCTTGTCTGTATCGAGCGATACATATCGATTTTGTTAGTCATTGCTACTAATACCATTTCGGTAGCACAATACGGATAAGGGGTAAAATGATTAGAAAACTCATTTTTGAAGAAAATTTAGAGGTATTTTTGTTTGGTACAATCGATCCAGGCTGATACCGTATCAGTATCGTATCAATTTTGTGAGTCGTTGATATCCAATCCAATACCGCGCACTAAAACCTTGATCACCATATGAAGGAGAATCTATTCCCTTGAGTCATGATGGTGGTAAGATAGGCAACATTATACGGGTTGAAATAAGTAATAATGACTCTGGATAGACATCATTAAGTCAGAATGTGGATTTTAGTTCCTGTTTTTGGTAATGAGAAACTTATTGATAAGCAAGCACGTATGGAACACATAGCTGGTGAAATACACAAGTGCGTCAACCACATAGTAGAAAACGGCCAAACTATCATACATAACTTAGATAGGATATTTCTAACTATGAAGTCAACCAGAGCATTAGACTCCCTAGAAATAAAAGAAAATTTACACACACAAAAGTAAGACGAACACTACCAGGTCGTGTGGATCCTGCACTTTGCACTCACCCATGTTTAGGCACAGGGGCCACATCACCAAGTGGGTTCTTTTCTCCTTTTAGGTTATAATAAGTCTAAGTGGGTAAGAGAATGCTAATCGGTCGTGTAGTCTCTACACCAGCATGGGATCAATGATAGTGCACACAAAGGCATTGGATTGGATGGAATTTTCGATTTCACTTTGGTTGAACGGTCTTTTTGTTCACTCCAGTGCCTGGACATAGTAACCACTTGACCAGTTCGATTAACATTATTTTTGCTAATTTCAAATTCTACAAAATTCTAACATTTGTGTACCCAGTGTGTCTGTCACGCCTCTATTCCAGACAAGGAATATAATATAATATAAATGGTGATTAGGACGACGCGTGTCATCCTACTAAATCGTCCGGATCGCTGACACATTGTCCCAACGCACAGTCATAATCAATATTAACACAATATAATATCAAAATGAGGGAAGAAGGAATATTACATTCCAAAGATCAGTAGTATTGCGAAAACGTATAGAATCAAATAGTTACAAGATGTTCAAAGGCTAGATGATAAATACAGTAGTTAGTTACATTTCCAATGACCATCTAATAACTATCAAAAGGGTATAACAGTAAATGTTTCAACACGGGCCTAAGCCCCAAAAGTAAATAAAAAAGGGACCAAGTCCCGAATATCCTCACGGCCCGTAGACGCAATCATCACAAGGACAACTGTCGCCATGTTCCTCGAACACAACTTCCGACTCCTCCTCACCAATCTCATCGTATCCCGAGGGCTGAACTCCAAGTCCCGCGAGATACCCGTCATGTTATACCCGCACCCAGGAGTATAATTAATTATTAATTCTTCCCCGTGACGTGTAGTTATCACCGCCACGTATGCCGGTGAGTTGTTCTCACCGGTGGTCAAACCCACTATATTGACCATAGTACGAGGTTGCCTGTGGAAACTAGTCGGGACCACGGAGGTTGCACCTGACGTGTCGGGGTAAGTAGTTGACCAAATTTTGTTGTGTGCTTACCGCCTCTCAAAGCCCTCGAAGTGTGGTCCAAAGGCCCCGACCTCTTATGGTGGGAACCACCTTCCTACTCGCATCGGAGGCAAGGTTACTGGTCGCCTCCGACCCCGCATCCAATGCCGCTAACAAGGACCCTTGTGGGTGAGACCCGTGGCTAAGGTGCTATTGGTGCCCCGCCATGTTTGACCCTACCCAAATAGACCCTAGGTTACACTTATGAGGCCTTATCCAAATAGGCCAATAAATGTGAAGTCTATATGAGAGAGAGGGGTAAGACTATTCCTTAGTCTTTCTTTTTCTTTCTCTTTCCTAACCTAATCGTGAAAGGAGAGGAGAGCTTTGAAGAGAGGAGGAGAAGGAGGAGAAGGAAGGGAAGAAGAAGAAGGAAACGGTCTTGGGTTTGAGCTTTTTAAAGAGGGCACCTCGTGTGTACCTCAAACCAGGTAAGCCAAGTGCCCTTTTCCCCCATTTTTCTCTCTTCCCCTTGCTCGCTTGAGCTTGGGTGGTTCGTTGGTTGCAGCCCCAAGATGGGGATTTCTTTTGGAAACCCAAAGGGTTAGCTCGAGCATGTGTAGTTTCCCTTGTAGGATGCTATCCCATTTCATTACAACCTGTAGAAGACCTCTATTTGACCTCTTGTCAATCTATTTGATTCTAAAGCTTCAACCACCAAAGAAAACCCCAAATCTGGATTTTGAGCTTTTGATCCTTTAAACCCCCTTAAATCTTTGAATGTTGGGTATTTCTAAGACCCAAATAGACTCCAAGACACCCCTCCCTTGTCCCTTGAGGCTTAGAGAACCAAATGGGACAACCCCGGGCTTTTAAAGACCTTGAAATCACATTTGGGTTGCATCGGAGGCAAGACTGCGTGAGTCCGATGTTTGCCTCCGATGTGTCCCGAGCCTGCAGGAAGGTCGGAGGCAAGGTCGGAGGCGAGCTCGCGCGTCCGACGTTGCCTCCGATGCAGTTTTTAAGGCTTATAACTTATGTAAACGGTGGGGTTTCTCTATGAGGCCTCCCCTACACTCTCTCACACTCTTATTCACTTCCATAGGCGCCAACATATGTGCAATGGGGTGATTTTAAGCGAATCGTTGTGCTTATACAAATTCCATTTGAAGTAATTGGTGAGTGGGTTTGGGTGACTGCTTGAGCTTGTTTACTATTGCTTATTCATGCATTTATGAATTATATTGTGACATTATCATTCAAGCATGATTGCATATTTGCATTTATTCTTATTCGATGATGATGATTTGGATGATATGGATTTGTGTTGGGTTACGTGTCGGGAAGTACCGCACCGGAACCCCGTATTACGTGGAATTGTATATTGCATCTCATTCTTGCTCAGTATGCGCCGTGTTGTCTTGGTACCGGGTGTTAGATGGAATGGGACGTTGACACACCCGGATGTACCTCTCAACACGATAGGATTCATGTAGTATATCCGTGGTTAGGCTCGCCTCCCTATGCTACGACCCTTACCAACAGGGGTTTAGGTGTTGGGTAGCCGCAGCACCCGCCGCTCGTGGAGAGTTAGAGAGGCCAGGCGGGGTAGTAATGGTTATCGGGTCCGCCTCGGGTGGTGATGACTACGACCGGCGCGGCTCCATAGTAATAATTGAGGTTGCATTGTGGTGAAAATGGAAGGATCCACAATGTCTTCCCGAGTTATTGTAGTAGCATATACCCATTGACTTAGCATTGTGTGTTAGGTGGTAAATGAATTAATAATAGCATGCACCATGGACTATTTGTGATTGTGTGATTGTGCATCCCCTTTTCTCTCTCACTAGCTCGTGGAGCTAACCCCGTGTACACATTCTTTTTAGATTTTGATGCGATGATTACGTGGAGCCGAGACCGTGATCGAGGATCATGGCGATGGTTGCCCATGATGATTGTGCCTACGGGCCGTATTGATACTTGGGACTTGTTCCCTTCTTTTGTTTTTTTGGGGCCACGTGCCTTGTATAAATATTTATTATTATACTTGTTTTGGGGTAGTTATGCTATGGTCATTCGGGATATCCATCCAAACTACTTATGTATCACTTAGCCGTGTGAACATGAGGTAACTATTGTAAACGCTCCGCTTATTTTATGATCGTTGAAAATGTAATATTCTTTTATCTTTCGCACTGATATTATTGTATTGTAATATTGGTTTATGACTCGTGAGTTGGCCATCAGACGAGATCCTCGGCGGGTGAGGTGGGATGACGCGTGTCACCCCAATCATACCCTGATATTGTATTTTATCCCTTGTCGGGATAGGGGTGTGACACGTCACCTGCATCATAATCTAAAAAATGTGCGCACGAGGGGGTTAACTCCACTGAGCCAGTGAGGGGATGGGGATGCACAAACACGCAATTCACATAGTCCAATGATGTATGCATATGTTAATTCCATTTTTTCACTTAACAAACAACTAAGTCAAGGTATATGCTACTGTGACAACTCAGGAAACACTGTGGGTCACTTAACTTATCGCCACAATGAAACCTCAATTGTCACCTGGGACCTACGTCGATCGAAGCCTCCAAGACCACTCAGTGGCAGACCCCTGATAACCAATACTACCATGACTGGCCTCTCCCACCTCCACAGAATCCGGTGTACTGATTACCCAACACCTAAACCCCTGTTGGTAAGGGTCGTAGCATAAGAGTGTAAGATTCTAGCCGCAGATATACTACATGCAAGTCCTATCGTCCTGAGAGATAATCCGAGCGCATCAACTTTTCATCTGGTTTAGTGTCCGGTTACCAGCACGGCACGGCGCATACAGTTCAACATGACATTCAACATAATGATTCCATAAAAATATATATAGTATCCGGGGTTCCGACACCGGCACCCACCGGCACTGAGACCCATCAAGGTAAAGCATCTCCAATCAACATCATAACAATTATACATAAAAGTATGCAATATGCGCAAGCATACTTAATAATTTATAATGATGACCTAATATACAATGCAATAATAATATCAAGCCCAAACAACCAAACCCACTCACCCTAGGTGTTATATCCCGAAGTTATGAGATATCGTCGCGATTAAGTAGCACGTTGCAAAAACGGGAGATTTAACCTAGTAAAAGAGAGAGAATATGGTTAATTATGTCAAAGGGGAGGGTTCCCAAATGGTCTCCCCACAATTACCAAAGTTGTAGATTTTAAAGGTAGGGTGGTTTTATAGGTGGTTTCATGCCCAAACGTAAAATCATATGTAAAACCACCCTTAACAGGGGTTTAGGAAGGGTTCTACTAGGTGCGATTTTACGTGTGGTTTTACCTCAGATGTGAAACCGCAGGTAAAACCGACTTCAACAGAGAGCCTCTTAAGAGATGGTCTCAGGGTGGTTGCAGGGGTGGCTTCTCGTAGGTCTTAAAACCGCAGGTAAAACCGCCTACTTCCAAACTCCAAAATCAAAAGATTCTTCACCAAGGTTTTCATTTCCAAGTAGATTGGAAGAAAGAAAACACCAAGAAGACTTTCTCTTTGGCACATTAGGGTCCTAAGACCCCATTAGGCCTATGCAACCCATTGATTCAATAAAGGAAAACAAGGAGAACCTCTTTTAGGGCATAACAATGTAGAAACCCTATGTCTATTGATGGGGATGGGGTTGGGAGCTTTGAGGTTAGCCAATAGAGTCAAATAGCTCCACAAAATCAAGGCCATGAATTTCCATCGATTCTTGGGTCTCAAGACAACCCTAGATCGATTCTCCACCATCTTCCAACCCCAAAAAAATCAAATAAAGAAGGAAGGGAGGGCCTTAAAGGCTTACCTACCTCAAGGAAGTAGCACCCACGTTGAGGCTCCAAGAAGCAAGATCCTCAAGCCTCCCTAACAAGCTCCTCCACACCTCTTCTCCTTCCTCTTCTTCCTCTTCTTCCTCTACGGTTTAGGTTTGGTGAGAAAAGTAAAGAGAAACAAATGCCTTTAGTTCTTAATAGGCAAAAGTGCCCTTAGGACCTGTTTGGTTGGGTAACACTAGAATAGAAACACATTCTTAGCTCATTAAGCTAAATTGGTCTAATGGGCTAAATGGTTCATGAGAGCTAGATGGATTCTTAAGTTAAATGGTCACTTAAGCCCAATGGGCCTCTCAAGCTCAATGGATCTGCCCACAGGTTTTAATTAGGGAAAAGCCCACTTTAAGATGGGTTCACATGAGATGGGTATAAGTCATCAATGTACATCCCAAAGGTAAGTGGGACCCGAAATTAAATATTCCCTTCTCACATGAAATAGCTCGAGCGATTCAGGCCTTGACTCGCACTTCGAGGTCACCAATGAAAGAAAAAATAATAAAACTTGAGGGCTGGAATTTACTTTTCCCCTTGTCATGATTTATCATTAATGATCCCGAAGAGCTTCGCCACGGTAATGCCAAGCTCATCACTGAACGAAGTGTCCAACTGAGGCGACGGTCTAAGATGCTCTCTCCTAAACTCCTCGCTTTCCGGACTGGTATTTAGAGGATAGTCAACAAAATCGTCGTCAACAAACTTTCTCCACTGGCGATTGAGGAACCTCTCCTTTACAGATAAGCCCGTACTGTGATCAATGATTTTGTAATTAGGTTTGACCATCATGGAGAACAGATCACCAGCATACATAAAAGCAGTATCTACACGTCACGAGAAAAAATAATATTTAATTATATTTCAAGATGTGGGTATAACATCGTCTGTCACTCGACCCGATCATCTCTCTTTCCCTCTTTAAAATGACTCTCTTACCCCTCTTATATGATTCTGCTCCCACACTCCCATTGATATCGACCGTTACTTTACAAGATTGGAAGACGACAAGTAGGTACTCAATATCAAGTCTCTGTCCTATTTATCTAACTTTTAGAATTATTGTTAGAATTTTGGAAAATGCAATCCGAAAGTCCCACGAGATCCACGAGGACTGAGCGATCCGTACTTCTCTACACTTGTATTTCCAATGTTGTTCTCTGAAATTTTGATGGCTTTCTTGACAAAAAAAATTAAAAAATAATGTTATTTGGAATCCCAACTCTCAATTCCCCAACAACCACTCCTTCCATACCCATCCCTCTATTGGCTCTACATTTTTTTTTTTTTGGGTAGTAGAACACCACCACCGCCTAACCACCGCCTCCTTTTGGTTGGTGGTGTGACTAACTTGGGTTTGGACCCGAAGCCTATACCTGCGATCACTTGGGGCAACTGTGGGCTAAAGGAGTCCATTAGGATTAAGGTGTGAGGAGGAAGGCCATCTTGTGGTCCCCAATTAATATAAAACAGAAGAAAAAAGGGACTGTGATTATACCTTGATCGCTTTTCCTCTTGTCTATCGATTTTTCTCCCTCAGACCTTCTGTCTCTTTTGGCTCCCACTCTTGTGTGTTTCCAAAGAGGTTTTCATCATTGTCTCTGGTCTTGGCGCATAGAATATTAGTTTAGATTGATTGCCTATTGAGATTCATACGAGAAAGTGTACGTGGATTGTCGTGAAGCTTTTGAACATTGAAATTTGTCCAAATCGATGCATAGAGCAACTGGATCCTTTCTGTTGCGTTGGAAACATCAATGAGGCAAAACCCTAACCTGTGTTGTTTTCATTTAATAGGTGACAAAAGAGAGGTCTGCATGAAACCCACAAAATAATTAGGACCAGAGTTTTCCTTAAGCGACGGTGAAGGGGAATCCCTTGATCATGGCTTTTGAATGGGTGGGAGAAGGTATCATCAATAGTGGGGGGTATGTTTGATTATTCATAAATAAGGAGAGGTGTTTTGGGACCTTAGGATGGTGCCTGAACCCTTTCCAGGTGGTGTAGGAAAACTTTTTCTAAATAATTTAGTTAGGAGTGGGTTTCCTATAAGAAAAGTGAATCTCCACACACCACAACCAATGAGGAATTGAAAAATAATATCTTTCATATGGCGGCCTACATAGGGCCCAAATGGTCCGAATTAGAAAAAAAAATATCAATGTGGAAACCCATTATTTATTATGTAAGGAGTATGGGTGTAAAAGAATCTATACAAGAGCAGTATAGCAATCTACTTCCCAATTTAAGTCTTAAATAGTAATCCCAGATATGTTTTGGTTGCATCATATTTTCAATGCCATGATTTGGATGCAAAATAAACAATAGAAAAATAGAACCAAAAAATATAAATAATAGAAATTTTGGATCAGTTCCCAATAAATAATAGAAATTCTGAATCAGAATCACATGTTCAAATATTTTTTAATGCACATTTCTGCTCATGAGGGCTGCCAACAGGAGCCGAAACCCTGAGAGGAAACAAAACAGAAGCAACGGAGGAGTTGGGATGAAGGCACATTATACTTGAGGGCACTGAAACCACCGGGAACTTTGACATTCTATACATCCTGCCCACACCGAGCAAAGAGAGAACCTGCAGTTCTAGGGTATGGGAAGAGAAGTTGCCGCAATGGGCATTTTGGAGGCCCTTAGCAATCTTGCAAACTTGCGGAATCGTTATCCTCTCCTATTACAGCACGGTACTGTAACGCATCGTGCAATGCTGCACAGGCCATGTGGCACAGCGAGCCCCACAGGGTGCCCATGTCTTCTACAGCTACCGCACGATACATTACAGCACCATGCTATAGCAGGAGAGGATAAAAATTCCCAACCTACGCCATCTAAGTGTTTAACGTTTCAGAGAGAAAGAGAAGAAGAAGGTGGGTTGTTATCAGTTTAATCGTTGTTAGATTTGCTTTCAGAGTTTAGATGTGATCAAAATTTATTTTGTATATGGTCTGATAGTCTGATGCTCTTTAAATGCATCTAATTTTTTCCTTTTTAATGTTTTTTTGGAGTCCCAACTCCCAAATCCAAGTGTAGGTACCAACGACCAACCCATCCTTCCAAGTTCCAATCCATTGGCTTTACACACAATTATTTTGATGCGTGGTGGGTGAGTAGGTGAAATGATCGCTCTGCCAATGATTAAAATGATTATCCCGTCTCACCCCATGTGTCAGGAGGGCGCAGTCTACACCCCACTCCCGAGTAGAGAACATCGCCCTTAAAACAAAAAATCATACTACCTGCCACCAGGACAAAAATGGAATTAGTGGGTTATTGACACCCATTAATGACATGCCGACTCTGGTTCCCCTTCACTATTGTTGGCTCTTTCCCCACCTACCCCTTCTCTCTCTGTCTCTCTCTCGTTTTCTATCTACCGCCTCTTTTCATCTGCATCAAGCATTCCAAGCAGCAATCCCTGCGGCACCACGAGAGCTACAGGAAGCGGCAGTGGGCTTTTCAATGTAACGGGTTGGATTCGGGATGAAGGGAGTAATAAACTTTTTGTATCTAACAACATGGAATCTCAAATGGAGGCTCAATTTATGGCAAAATGTTTTTTTTTAGGATAACATTTTCTGCCATTATCCTAGGGTTCACAATATTCCTATAGGGTTTTAGTATATTTTTAAAATACCCTCGATACATTTGCGGTTTCATGCCCATCGAAAAACCTATGATGAATGGAAATGGATTTGATTGGATAGGAACCAGGTCCACGGTGAATGATGGATTCCCATTCTCCATAGTTGAAGGAAAATTCTGACTTTTTTTTTTTTTTTTTTTTTTTTACCTCAAATCATCCAAAACTTGACAAAAAAAAGTTGGGAGAGGATTGAATTTAGGGTCCAACTCATTTTGTCACCGGGTAGGTGACATTCAACCAGACCGTTCCACTAGAGTATGATGAGTATCTTCTAAGTTTTCTTCCACTCATATAAGACGGTTCAAACAAAAAATGGGCAGTAACGGTAAAAAAATTTAAAAGATCCATAATCTATGAAGCATTTTTTTACTAATAAATAAACGCATAATATTAGTGGAACAAAAGTCAGATTTATCGATCATAACGAGGTAGCATTTCTTTATCCAAAAAAAAACAGGTGGCATTTACCCCTCATTACATATTCAAAGAATAATGAGAAATGAAGGTAAAGATGTCAATTATTAGACTTCCTAATTCCCACTATCTCTTCCATTTCCTCCGTTCATCTTAATTCCTCTATTAATTGCAAGTTTATTCTTCTTATTGCAGCCAATGTGCATACGCTCCTTTTACATTGAGTTTATTTTTTTCTTCGTTGGTTTATTATTTTCTCGTCCCCCTTAACCAAATTGGTCCCATGTAGATGAACTTCCCTATACACTGCGGTGAAGGAAGTCTCGTACACGGAAAATGATTTTGTCCAGTCGTAGTGGGAGCTGAAGTGTCCAGCTCTGCTAAATGATAGTAAAAACAGGGGTGAGGTGGTCATTACAGGTGGATTTGAATCCCACCTGGGCCCCCACATGTGATATGACCCCCTGTTTTAGGGTGGTTTTCGAGTGTTGGACTGTCCAACTCTTGCCACAGCTGGACAGGAGCCTGGTCCCTCGTATACTGAGTACACTTTTTTTTTTTTTTTTTTTTAAATCTTTTATGATTTTGTCGTCCCCCTTAACCATATGGGTCCTATGTAGATGATAATGTTTTTGTGCGGCCATGGGGAAACTATTTCTTTTTGTTAGTATTATGACAACAACATCACTGTTGACACCCTTGAGACGGCAACAACAAAGCAGTGGTGGGATGGTGGTGACATCTCCTTCTAAGAACCTCTCTTCAACCCTTATGTTAATAACAATGATCGCACTGATGATATGTGAACACATTTCTATTAACATCCTCTCTTCCTCCTCTCTCAATCAAGATTTCTTCCTTCTTGACCATTTACATCTGTATTGACTTGTAGTAGTATGTTTTCATAGTTGGGATGTGATATTCTCCAAGTTCTTAGATATGCTAATCGGTCGCACTCTAGACGTGGCTCCCATGCCTAGACAGTAGACACACAACCACCTTAGAAATGATCGCATTGTCTAGGCATTGGAGGCATCCCTAGAGCGTGATCGATCAGCATTCTTTAACCCTAAAATAAAAAGGAAACATGAACCCTTCCTGCTCGGATGGTCCATGTGCCAATATACCCCCCCTAAATATCACTCTCCTTACAAAATGAAAAATCTCCCTGATGGATGCCCTGTGCGTCCCCCTCATTAGCCAACAGTGGTGCAAGGGCCACGCAACCGAGCAGGCAAACACAAAACCTAAACCTCATTGCCAATCCACATGACTTGACAGGAGCCGTTTCAACCGTTATACAGTATTTCATTGCTCAGGATCGGCTTGATCGGCTCAGCTCGGCTCAACTTGTCCCATTTGCACACAACCTTATTAAAAGGAATTGGTGATCCTCAAGCTCGAACTCATGAGTGAACAGAGAGGCCTATATAAGCCCAAATTTGTGAGCTCTCAAACAGTCAAACCCATCCACGTTAATAGTAATCTTCCAATCAATTTTCAAATCCAATCCATTACTCAAGCTTCAAACTAAAAGAGAGGATAAGAAATAACTCTACTCCACCCCACCTACTGGTTTACATAAACCCAACTAACATTTTGCTTCAACTTTCTGATTTGTGTAACCTTAGGTCTGTGAAGCTGTGAATGATGATCATAGATACTGTTGGCCCTCTTTGAACCGAGTTTTTCTTTACCCATGGATAAGAGATTCACTCTTCACCATATCTTAAGCACCAGTTGGTTGGAAACTTAGAAGGCAAATTGACTTGTATAGCACCTAGTGTGATAGAGAGAGATAGAGAGAGAGAGAGAGAGAGAGAGAGAGAGAGAGATCCACAATCAACAAATAGAAGACAAAAGGTTGAAATCCGTGATAACTAAACCTTAAAAGACTACCAAAAAAATAAGAGAAATCCATCAACATCTGTTACAAATTTCATGAAACAATGATCAACCCCGTCTGACTCCTGCTCTTGATTCTATCTGGAAACTCAAATGCTCCACCGACGAAAATAAGAGAGAAGGTGGAAACAAAAAATTCAAGGTTCTTATTCTAAAACAAGAGGTCATTTACTGACTCAAAGCTCTCCTCCAGACTAGGCCCTTCAAACTTAGTAACCCTGGAATCAAAATCCAAATGCCAAATAAAATACGGTAGTGAAATAAATGCAAACTAATAAAAAAGGCTCAGCACATTGCTTTGGCTGCTGCAACGACAGCTTCAGCTGTAATACCGAATTCCTTGTATATTTTATCTGCAGGTGCACTTGCTCCAAATGTGTCAATTCCAATTGACTTCCCCTTGGGACCCACAAACTTCTCCCATCCAAAAGTTGATCCTGCCTCAATGCTTACCCTGGCCGTGACAGCAGATGGGAGGACACTCTCCTTGTATTCATCTGATTGCTCATCAAACAATTCCCAGCTTACAAAGGAGACAACCCGGACTGCCTTCCCTTCCTTCCGGAGATCTTCAGCAGCCTTTTCCGCAATCTCCAATTCAGAACCAGTACCCATCAAGATGCAATCTGGCTTGTTCCCTGAAGAGTTGTCTGATACAGTGTATCCTCCCTTCTCAACTCCTTCAATTGATGTTCCAGGGAGCTGGCGAAGCTTTTGACGGGACAGGGCCAGGATTGAGGGTCTATGCCTGTTGGAAACTGCAACCTTGTATGCACCAGCAGTCTCAGTTCCATCTGCAGGTCGGAGCATCAGAATGTTAGGCATGGCCCTGAAGCTAGCCAAATGCTCAACAGGCTGATGGGTTGGGCCATCCTCTCCAAGACCAATCGAATCGTGGGTCATGACATAGATCACTCCAGCCTCACTCAAGGCTGCGATCCTCATTGCAGCCCTCATGTAGTCAGTGAACACAAAGAAGGTGGCACAGTAGGGAATAAGGCCGCTGTGGAGTGCAATGCCATTGCAGATGGCACCCATGCCATGCTCCCTAACACCAAATCGGACATTCCTCTCCTCTGGGGTGTTCTTTTGGAAGTTCCCAAACATCTTCATCAAGGTCATATTGGAGGATGCAAGATCTGCACTACCACCAAGTAGACCAGGGAGAGATTTTGCAAGCGCATTGAGGCATTGCTGAGATAGATTTCTGGTGGCATCTGCAGGGCTCTCGGTAGTGTAAGTCTGGTATCAAGCAAACAATTGTCATGGCCTCGAGCCAACTCTTACTACTAATCTCACAAACCAAGATGAGTATAAATGAGAGACAAAAACTAAAATCAAGAACCAAATTGACTAGCAATACTCACTGGAAGAGCCTTCTCCCAACCAGCAGGCAATTCACCATTCATAATGGTCTTCAATTCTGCAGCTTCCTCCTTGTATTTCTTCTCATACCCTGCAAACTTGGCATTCCATTCAGCTTCAAGAGCAGCACCTTCAGCAACATGGTGGCTCCAGTGCCTGTGAAACAAGAGCAACAAGATTAATTCAGGAACCACTGGAACATGTATAGTCAACTAAAGAGAAGAACAAGGAGAAGTCTATTTTAATTGCTTTACTTCTTCACATCCTCAGGAACATGGAAAGGCTCATGTGGCCACCCAAGGTTCTTCCTTGTGGCGTCCACTTCTTTAGCCCCCAAAGCACTCCCGTGTACACTATATGAGTTTGCCTTGTTAGGGGACCCATAACCAATGGTAGTAGTGACCTGTAAATGTATCACACAATAACAAAAACCGTTACCCTACTTTACTTCAAACTGAAATCAAATTCTTCGGGACTGTATTGCATGGAAAACAATCTAACCTTGATCAAAGTGGGTTTGTCTTTGACAGCCTTTGCTTCCTTGATGGCCGCACGGATTTCATCATATCCAGTGTTACCATTCTTTACCCAAATCACATGCCAACCAAGACCCTCAAAACGTTTGTCCACGCTCTCAGTGAATGCAATCTCTGTGTTTCCATCGATGGAGATGTGGTTGTCATCATAGAAAGCAATCAACTTACCAAGTCCCCAATGCCCAGCAAGGGAGCAAGCTTCATTTGAGATCCCTTCCATTTGACAACCATCCCCCATTATACAATATCTGGGGAAACAGCAATAAAAACAAACGAAAGAAAATAAGGCCAAGGAGATTATCACAGGTAACAGCAAGATGAAATCAGCATGACTAACATGTAGACTAGAGAAATACACATATCAATAAAAACAGCCCAAAAATACTGCAAGTAGGTGAAAAAATTAGAACTACTAAGAAATTGGAATCTCACGTGTAATGGTCGACAATCTCAGAGTCAGGTTTGTTGTAACGAGCAGCCAAGTGCTTCTCTGCAAGAGCCAGCCCAACAGCATTGCATATACCCTGGCCAAGAGGACCTACACAGAGAAATAATGAAATACAACAGAAAAAATCAGGCATTTTATATATATAGCTGATGAAAGAATCGAGTATCAGAGAAATAAAGACTAACCTGTGGTGACTTCGATTCCAGGTGTCTCAAAATTCTCAGGATGTCCAGGAGTTTTGCTTCCCCACTGGCGGAAAGCCTTCAAATCTTCTTCCTAGTAAATGGATTGTAACACAAACTCAATAAGAGTGAATAGCAGGCAAATGGGAACCTTAAATATGCTTTTAACAAAAACGACAAAAGATTAGCACACATGAGAAAATACAAACGAGGGTATCCTGAAAAAAATCATCTAAGTCGATGAGGATATTAGCATCCTCGAAACTGATTCAATCCTCTCCCGGAGGAGGTGATGAAGGAAAATCATCTGATCGAGCAGAAAAATGAATATCCTAAATCTATTTCAACAAACTTTGTTGAATTTTCTTGGCAAGAATAAAATCCCGGACAAGATCCTGTTTATCAACAAATCCCATCTCCCCCACTACATAATCGCAGTTTAGCCAACATGCAATTTTTTCAAATTTTAATCTCTTTTCGGGAGGAACCAGATCCATGTGAACAAAATACACAAATATAAATGTCTGGCAGAATGCAGGAATTACGGATTCAGCAATTAAATATAAAAGATGATTAATTAAAGTTAAACATAAAAAAGAACAATGTAAAGACCAAAAATTGAAAGCGGATCTAAAAAAACCCGTAAAAGGAATGCAGGGAAAGTGCTTGAGTGATTCACCAAAAATATTAGGAGCCTACATACCAATCAATAGACAATCGAAAGAAATACCTTAACACTGTCATATCCAGCAAGATGAAGCAGAGCATAGTGAAGCATGCAGCCATGTCCAGCAGAGAGCACGAAGCGATCACGGTTGAACCATTTGGGGTTCTTAGGGTTATACTTCATCACCTCATCGTACAAGATGTGACCCATTGGAGCGCAACCCATCGGCAAGCCAGGGTGCCCAGAGTTCGCCTTCTCGACGGCATCGATCGCTAGGAACCTAATTGTGTTGACCGATTTGTCTACCAAACCAGTCTCGGTCTTGCTGAGGGTCTCCGCGGCAGCCGCACGGATTGACGATCGAGCACTCACGCGTTTGCGAGAACCAGCAGCACGCAGAGACTGGGATTTGATGCCTCGACCGGCAAGAGTGCTGAGTTTGAAGCCGGGGAGAGCAAGACGGTCAGAATTAGAGGTGGAGCCAGACTGGGAAATGGTAGTGCGACCAGCAAGGGCTTGAGAAACGGTGAAAGAAGATGAGGCCGCCATGGTTTTTTCTGCTGTGGAAGCAAAAGCTTCAGCTTATGATCTTGAGAAATAGAAAGACGAGTGAATGGACAAGCCGTTCTTCGTCTTTCTGGGTTTGGAATTTTAACCAAATTGGTTTAAGAGGTTGATGACGAAGGAAAAAAATGAGGAAGGAGGAGAGCTGAGGAATTTGAGCGAACAAACAAACCTTTATATATTCTCCAGTTAAGCTCGAGGTTGAGTCAACGTCTGACCGTTGGATCCGCAAGAGAGCCCATCTAGACCGTTGTGTATGGGTATTAAATTAGGCCTTCGCCTTCCATTTTAAATACTGTTTCCTATTGATTTGTTGGCACGAATATTCGATGATAATGACCGTATTGGGTTTTAAAACTAAACGCTCGGCTCGGGCTCGGCTAAGCTGGACTGGACGATTATACTGCCACCTGGATACTGAATAGATGAAGGATCCGTCCATCTTTCATCAGCGTAGTGCTTGGTAGGCTTGCAAAACGGATTGAATTCGATTTGAATACCAATCGGATGTAATCGAGTTCAGATATTTTCTTGTTGAATACGGATACCTCTAAACGGATTTGGATGGATTCGGATGCGAATCGAATTCAAATTTTCGACCCTACGTTGACACCTCTACCTTGTGTAACCCAAACCTTCCTCCCCCTAGTGGATACAATTCACTCTTAATCCATAGTTTTAAATCATGATTTTCTTTTCCTCATATTCTTGAACTTGTTGAATCTTCAAAAAACCCTCAAGATCGTTATTTACTTAATTTTTTATAATTAAATATTCAGATTCGGATTTTTATTGGATTATTCGGATTTTTTTTCAAATATCTCTAATCGAATACGGATGCCCCTAAACAGATACGGATGCAGATCGAATTCGGATTTTCGATTATCCATATACAGCCCTACTGCTTGGTTGGTCAAAAGTCATCAATCCAATGGTGTATCCTTTATAGGATGAATCTTCGAAATTGCCCTCCATTTTTGTTTTTTCTTTCTATTTTACCCTTAGGTACAAAGAAAGTCCATAGTCTACCAACCAGCAAACCCTTCCCTAAGGTTTATGGATCGTGATCTTCTATGGTGTGCTGCCCATAGCAGCCTGTGCGGCCCAGACTCATCGTCGGTCCGAGCAGGGGTAAGGCGGACATTGCATGCAATAATGTGTCTAAGCCGCACAGGCCGCTACGGGCAGCACACCATAGGGGATCTGTATTGAAAGTTTATTCATCATATTCATATAAAGAAGGAAAGTGGGTTTAACCTTTGCTTGTCCGATCTAAGTCTCATCACATAGGATCTAAATTAGCACTTCAAATATTTTTGGAGATCTTGGACTTAATAATATCACTCTTTGATGGTAAGTTATGGACTATGGGAGAAGTCAAGGAAGAGATTGGAGCGACCAAGCAAGGGTGGTAGAATATCTCTCAGACCAGGATCAATTCCCATTGTAAGGTCCACATCACCTTACCTCATTTTCTGGCTACTAGTGCCAGGTTTTTTTACCTACCATCGCGTGTGGGGGGTGGGGGAGGTGCCTTTTATGACACATGTGAAGCAAGAGAGTCGATCCTGTGACCTCCTGGGGGTATGCACTCTGCTGGCAAACCACCAACCAACTGACCAAGCAGGTTGTCCATGAGCCAGGCATTTGAGGAAGAGTGAGTAATATGTTGTGTGTGGTAAGCATTCACATAATGCATTATGGGTCTATAATACATCAATGTAGACTAAATATAAATTTAAAGGTAGTTAGAAAAAAAAGTACCTAACAAACAACATTTTGATAAAAATAAAAAAATACATGTGAAGATGCATCATAAGTGTATTTACTCGGCATTCAACTGCACATCTTCCTTGTCCATACCTAACCTTACGAGGGTAATTGTTACTTACTACACAATACTTACAGTAAATAAGGAAAGAGGAAACTTAAGGTTATGCTTGGTCTGCATTTTGAGAATGTATTATAGACCGATAATGCATTTTGTGAACGTATACCAAACACAACATAAGGCTGTGTTTGGTATGCAACCTCAGACTAAATTGTGGATCTAGAACACATTCCAAGAATACGTACCAAAACGAAATGTGTAACAGAATTTAATTAGTATTTAGTTTTTATTCCATTAAAAAAGAAGAAAAAAAAACTAAGATCTAAACTTTGCTTAAGTTTATTTTGAGGGAAGTATATGGAAGCTGAACATATGGGCATGGCCCAAACGTGAGCCTAACACATCCGAAGCCAAAACTGTGAAAAATAGCAGCTCGGCCCTTAAACAGATGTTGCCGTAAGGGGGGGTGGGGGGGAGAAATTGTCAAAAGTCAAAACAAAAAAAAACAAAAAGGTCCCTAGCAGAGGAATGCATGGCAGCATGGGTCATGATTCAATCTATCTTTTTTCTTTTTTTTTTGGTGGATTCAATCCATCTTTTTTTCGGTAGAAGTGGAAGAGGAAGTAGAAAGTAATGGAAGGGAAGTCAGGGATGGGGAGTAGGTAGAGCATCACATTTTCAGCTCTAACAACTCACATCTTAAACTAATATTATTTACACTTTCACCAAAAAAACAATTATTATTTACACATTTACCTTTACCTACTTTCATCTTAGAAAATGATTTAATGGTAGAATACTCAGTAAGGTGATTGTCACTAACAATAAATAACCTATTTTTTAGTCCCAATTATTATCCACAATTTACAGTCAAATGAACAAAAACTGAATATTCTACAGCACAATTTAATGACTGCTACAACTAAATAATTAGTTTAAGATGTCCTATAATCAACTCTGTATGTAATAAACAATTAATGATCCAAGTTTCTTCATCCAAGGAAGAAAAAAAAAAGATAAGCAAAAGGAAAAATCCTCAGTAGTAGTTTATTCCATACAAGACTCAAACGTATAGCACGTTTAACCTTTTCACAAACAAGTACCCTTGCGTATCTCCAATATTTGTTCAAATGAAAAAAATAATCATTCTATTTTAACTTCAATTTATTAAGTCAATCTTTTCTTCTATTTTTTTGTGGGGGGTGGGGTGTTTGAAAAATCAATTCATTTTAACATCTCTTTCTTCCATGAACACTCTTAAATTAGATCAACTTAATGCTAAACATGTTACATAGGGAGTATATATATATATATATATAGTTTTCTGTAGTGTGGGGAGGGGGGTGAAATGACCACCCCACCCCCATGAAAGGCGTAAAGGTGTATGTTAATATAATGGGAAAAGTTTTCATACACGGTCGTGTAAACCGTGTATGTGAGAGGGTGGGAGTTTCAAGGCATTAATTAATGGGTGGGGATTTATGACTTTTCCAACTTTTTGTGAGAGACCCTCTCACATACACGGTTTTACCGTCCGTGCATGAAAACTTTCTCCTAATATAATTAATAGAATAGTATTTGGAGACAAGGTTCCTATATACCCATTGTAGGAGCCTTTCCTACATGCTCTGCCACATGAACAACTAATGTGGCTATTTTGACCAGTTGGATAGAGAGGTCATGATCTAGATTAGCCATGTGTCAATTACCAACACCTAATTCAACCAAATATCCTCTCATGTATTGTATTGCATCTCATATATGTTCATGCACGTCTATAATACTCCAATAACTACTATGCAGTCTCCCACAGGCCAAGATTTTCAAAATTATATTTTAACACGTGGCAAACTTTAACAGGGCTGAAACTTGACAAGTATGTATGGGACCTAAGGATCTACCCTTCCAAAAATTTGGGCCACATCTGATCTGCCACATGGCACTTATTGGCATATAAGATGAATATTCAGGAAGCTTCCTATCATGAGAACTTAACTGAGCTTCTTAGTATTTCATTAATATTCATAATATTATAGCACTTATTGGCATATAAGAGTATTTCATTAATATTATATCTTAGTAGAAGCTATCAGTTAAACACCATGGGCTTAAGTAAAATATTACTTATTATTGTATACTATGAATATTAATCTCCAGAGAGCTAATCATAGGCATTATTTTTTCCAAGCAAAGGAGTACAAATAAGCAGGTAGTGGTTAGTACTAGTCATAGCCTCATAGGAGTTTTAACACTTTCCAAACCCCAAGTTTGTGGTACAAAACCTCATAGCGTAAACTAACTTAACAACCTAACTATATTATATTATAAATAATTCGAATTCTATTTTCTATTCTGGAAACAGCCTCTTTGCGAAAGCAAGGGTAAGGCTGCATACATTATGACCCTCCTCAGACCCGTCTCGTGCACTGGGTACGCCCTTTTTAGAATTCTATTTTCTATTAAAATATAAAACTTATTTATTTATTTTCTCTTAGAAACTATATTATAAAATTCCTTTGGTAAAAGTGCACCATGATAATATAGTACTTAAATGTGCTACAAGTTGACTTAGTTTAAAAATTAGGGAAAAGTTCTCTAAGCTGGTGGTGGAGGCTATGCCAATAGCTTCTTTTTCTCTCTCCCTCCAACTGACACTCTTTTTCCTCCCTGCCCCTATCAATGAAATTGGCGTGCTTCCCCTGATTGGTGTGTTCTCCAAGCTGCCAACTAGGAGAACCCTCTCCCAAAAATTTAATAGAACTAAAAAAATGTTTACAAAAAAAGGGGATTGTTCTTTGTTTTTGTTTTAGGTGGCATATCGGGTTGAGGAAAGTCTCAGGAGGCCTTATACTCAAAGGATTTCTACCGCCACAACAGTCCTCTTTTTAGGAAAAGTCAATTTCGGTGAGTAAACCATAGACTAGTGATTATTCTACGGCACCTTTCACGACTGGTCCGTCCTTACTCCCCACCTCGTCGAGGTTTAGACATGCCTTATTCCCCAGCTCGACGTGGTTTGGACAGACCTTACTCTCCGCTTCAGCATGGTTATGACAAGACTCCAATTATGCCAAAAGCATCCATTCGGTGCTACACGTGCAAGGGGTACAAACATATGATTGCTCAGTGTCCTAACCGGTTGGTAGCTCACATTGATAGACTCTTTCATACCCTTTCCACCGAAAGAGCAATGGAAGATAGGGACAATACTTCTAAAGGCAAAGTGTGAGCGTGAACCTAGTAAGGTCAATGACAGTGATAGTGATGGTGAGCTTAGCCATGCTATGTTATTCATCTTCTCTTGACGAGGAAGAATGACGTCGTAACAATATCTTTCAGACCAGGGTGTGATGCAATGACAGCTTGTGTACTTTGGTGATTAACGACAGCAATTGCACCAATACCGTCTGAAGATGTTGCTCGCAAACTGGGACTGAAGACGAAGCCTCATTTGAATCCTTACAAGGTTGCGTGAGTGAACAACATAAACCTCAAGATTAATGAATGGTGTTTGCTCACGTACTCCATTGGTGGACTGATTGATCAGGTGTAGTGTGATGCCCTCTCTCTAAAAGTCTGCCACATTCTTCTAGGATGTTGCTAGTTGTATGATAAGAAGGC
Organism: Telopea speciosissima; assembly: GCF_018873765.1. Lineage (NCBI taxonomy): Eukaryota > Viridiplantae > Streptophyta > Magnoliopsida > Proteales > Proteaceae > Telopea > Telopea speciosissima. Next base: position 63,460,923 of record NC_057921.1, on the reverse strand, counting down.
CAAGCACTATGGTTATGAGAATACATATTCCTTTCAGCATAGTTGGTTTGAGATGAAGTTTCTTCTGGCGAAGGATCTTCCATCTATCAAACTCAAGCAGACAACTGGTACATTTCTCCTCCAACGAGTTGACTCGGACGGCCTTCTTGGACTTGATCCAAACTTGACGGAGTCGAGTTCTTTCAGAGGAGGAGAGTTGATGTAAAGGTTTTGGCCTAGCTGGACAGGCATGAACCCCTTTAGAGGCCAAACCAAGGACCGGTCCTAAACCAGTTTTCTGGTATGACAAGGGTTAGTAAGACGTTTGGTAGTTTCTTATTCAGCTAGTAAAGATTTTATTTGTTATCTTTTTTTATTCCATTATATGGTAGGTTACGAAGGATTCCCTTTGGTAGTTTCTATATTTGAGATGTTACCTAGATTATTCAGCTTCCATTTCCTATATAGGGTTACTCAATATATTTGTAGTGAGGGTTTCTTTCTCTGTAATCAATCTGAGAGGAGTAAGGATGAGCGGCTATAATCATATTCTCCATTGATAGTGAAACAAATCTCATCTCACCGTGGATGTAGGCAATCTTGTCGAACCACGTAAATCCTTCTATGCATTGTGATTGTTGTTTGCGATTTCATTCTTTATGCAAAGTTTTAGGTTCTCATTTTCTACAAAGAGGACTTCTTGTTCGACTTGAAATCCGAAGTTCCACTCGATTGAGGTTAGATCCCTTCTTAAAGTCCCCTTTCTTCGTCGCTGTTCTGTTTTCCAGAGGTTGAAGACAACCTCGTTATTCTCCTCCCCCACGATATATCTTCCTTTTTACCCCATATTTCCAATGGCGCCCTCCTCTTTATGTGGATATTACTTTTAATATTTCTTTTAATTATTCTTCCAAGAATACCACTTCCCCTCATCATACGAGCTATTCCATTTGTTTGTTTTCCTATGGTTAGCTTGATTTCCATGATCTGTGAGATTGCCACTGGTTTTAGAACCCTGGATTGCATAAGATGTTCAGCTGTTGTGTCCATGTTCTATTTTTGAGGCGGTGAGGAGTGCTCTATTTAATATCTAAACAGATCATGGAAGAGCAGCAACTTAGCCAGGAAGTAATGTTCTTTTTCTATCTGCAGACTTGGTTCCTACAGGCTCCATCTCAAAACCCGCTTTAATTGTGATGTCCTATTGATCAATCATTTCTCCTATGTAGCTTTGGAGCACAAAACTTTCCGTGCGGAATGTAGTTTATTTTTGTACATCACTTGTAATAATGACCACAGTGCTAACCTTACTGCTCCTATATGCCCACTTCATTTCTATGGCTGTCAGATAGCAGTCCTGGATCCTTATTAAGTATGATATATTGATATGAACTCTTCAGTAACCAAGTTCCCAGCTTTGCTTCATTTACTAAATTGGGGCTTTGGTCACTCAACTGACATTGGCAGCCCAGGGAAATATTATTCTTCGAAAGAGAAAAAAATCAAGAACACCTTTATTTGCAGCCTATTTACCCCATATATTAGACTTACATTGTTATTATTCTTAAACAATTTGAAGGAGCACCTCGTATCCCTTTGCCAGTAATGGAATACGGTGCTGAAGCAGATCTTAAAGAGGGTAACTCATCAATGTATGCAGATCTTTCATTCTCATTCCAGTACAGAATTATCTGATTGGTACAGGCATGAGACCAACTATCGCCTAAACCATATGCTAAAATATAAATAAGTAGAGGGGAAGGTATCCGTACATGGGAGATTCTCCCATCAACTCCGTCAAATAGGGGGGCTAGGGGTTTTTATGACATTTCAAATCGGCATTTATGCCAATCTGACTGCATTTAATGCAGGTCGTGTACATACACGGCCATGCATGAAAACTTTTACCATAACTAAATAAAGAAAACCAATGAAAAATTTTGCTTCAGTGTTGCACTAAAACTAGGAGTTGACAAGGCAATTAAGAGGAACTATTCCGCATCATCAGTGAAACAAGTAAAACAAAAGAGAATTTGCTGATTATCCAAAATCTCAGATAAAATCAAGGTTATAAAAGTACTAGCACTATAGTAATTACAGGCTAGAGGAAGTAGAACCAGACTGGGAGGAATTTCTGAAGTATTGAGGCATATCAAATTAACACGATTACACCCAGTTTAAGGATTGCTACAACTAAGACATAATGAAACTCTGCCAGGGTTTGGTGCTGCTGGTCCCAAGCCCAGGTGAACGAGGAGGTCTAGTGCGTCAGGGCAGCAGCAAGAATCATACTAAGCCAAACCTTTTGGCATGGATCCTAGACATTCACTCCTTCAGATTGGAGGAGCTAAAAAGAGAAAGAGGTAGGTTTCAAATGACTTTGTGAGAAGTGGTAAAGAACACATGAACGGATCAGGCTTGACAACAAGAAGGGCTCTAAAGAGAGTTGAATGGCAGAACAGGATCTGTGCAGCCAATCCCATTTAGTTGGATAAGGATTAGCTAATAAGTTTGAGTTGTTTACAACAAAGACACTGAAGTGTAAATTCTACATAAAACAAACAAAGGTTATACGACAGATAAAGAAACAATACCATTATGAAAAGTGGAAGCAATGACTTCATTCAGTTACTAGTGTACTAAGGTGATTTCTCAGAAGGTGACTGACTTATTGAGGAAGAAAGCTGGTTAAGCAAAGTTTTACACTCAGGATTTTTTAAAGGGTAACAGGAGCAAGTTAAAGGATATGTTCATTCTCTGGCTTGTCAAACATAGAAAGTGAGTTCATGAACAAGATTGGAGAGGAAGATGCAAAGTAGCATTCCCAAAAGTTACAGATAAAGCAGTAAAGAAAATGCATGAGAAATGGGGAATTTCAAATACTGTTGCTTGTGCAATCTAAAAGTATATTAGTAAGACGTAAAATAAAAAAGAAATATAATAGCAAAGGTTCCTAGTCCCTATTCTTTAGATAAGAATTTAGTTGTGGACCAAATGTCCCTATGCTGAAAGTGTATGCATGACCTGGGGTTAGATTCCAAAATGGGATCAGGTGCCCTCAGGCCTCAAACCCCTGGCATTCAATTCACTGGACACAACCGAAAATTGAGAAATGTTGGCTGAACTCAAAAATTGAGCACCACAGTATTGCGAGAGAGAAGTGTTGAACTGGCACTAGTCAACAATATCTGTATAGAAGTCTTTAGTTTGGCTATGGACATTAATATATGGAAGAGGGATCTATAAGCTGTGTTGTCTGCTTATATTGGCATCTTACACACCAAGCCAATAGCATGTAACGAAATAGAGGTTTGGCGGTTCTCCCCCAAATATTTATTGTTCCAAATTATTGAGAAATTCACTTATTGTGAGAAATATGGCAGAACAGGATTGATATCTGACCCAAGTAGTCGGGGAAAAGGCTTAATGAGTGAAGTTGAGTTACCGAGATAAATATATGGGCAACATATATTTTGACCAAAATGTAGAATAAAGAGTACATGATGCTACAGAAGTTCTATGACTAGCCAAATGTTTATAGCAAGGAAATTATCAAGAGAGTTGTGTTCAGGGAAAAGCCAAATGCCAATTGAGAACACAATTACCTAGAGCAAGTGCTGACTGAACTGAACCTTCATTAAACTTTGTGGTGACTTGGTTCAATAGCACAACCTAGAGAAAGGGGCAGGGAAGGAACATAGAGAAACACAATAAGTGAATTTCTCAATAATGAGTCTAAAAATCCTAGTTAATTTAATTACAGAATTCAGGCTCACAAATATGCATATTACATCATAATGAATTCTTTGAGACCCATGCAGGCAGGCTAGATCCATCAGGATAGGGAAGTTACAGTTACATTTACAGTTAGATTCCAATATAATTATTAAGTGGAAGCCATTAAATGAACTTAGTTAATTTTGAACTAAAAAAGTTTCGCATATAGAACAACGCTAGAAATGCTTTGAATTAACTAGTTTTGCTTGCACTCTGTATATACAAACATAGACAATATGTTAACCTATATGCATAGTCTGTCTCAGGTTCAGTTCAGTTGACGGAGTGACCAACCAAACCAAACCTAGTAAGTGGTTTAGCAACTATATATCAAAGAATAACCTCAAAACCAACCTAGTAAATCGGGCTTCACACTGGCAGCCCGAGCTTTCCATCATTGCAGCAGGCAATGGCCCCTCCCTCAAATCAACAAGTAAAAGATTATCCTGGATAAATTAAAAAATGAATTAGAAGCAACTAAGCTACAAAAAACATATCCATCAGCTTAAATAATATCTCTATATGGTTTGAAATCTGGTTTACCATTTCAAAGTGTTCTTTTTGCATGTGCAAGATCACATCAACATGGAGCACAATTACATTTAACTTACAGAAGTTAATGCTTACCATCAAACTGAATTTTTGAGCAAGTTTCATTAATCTGAGAGCCATTCCACCAAGTACTCGGGTCCAAAGAGCCAAGTCATCAAAATTTTGGCAGAAGTGACAAGTGACACTTTCAAAAATTACAATTTCAACCTGTAAAAACATTAATTTGTTAAAATAAAGCACAACAGGTAGCTAGTAAACACAGGGAAGATACTTTAATCAACCATTGAGATCAATCCAGTTTTTGTACATGTAATGGTGTAAAGGAAAAAATCAAAAGAATATGTTGGCCAAATGAGGCGTTTGATGAGATCGGGATTCTATTTTTAGTACAGAGACTGTTAGCAGGCAAAGAAATATTAGTGTGCGTGTATTTGAAGAAAGATAACAGCCTTTCTGTCATAAAATGAAACACAGTTGGTTCCATTTCTTTAATTTAAACCAACAACAATTGAGGCCCTGTCTATTCAAATGGTGCTACTTTCTTCAATGTAGTTTGCAACATCCCCAAAGTGAGATCCAGAAAATGATTGCACCAACTTGACAGAATGACACTTGTCAACAATATTTCCAGGCATGTATCATGGAGCATGGCCGAGGGTGGGCTTTGGCGCAACGGTAAGGTTACTCCATTGTAACCAAGCGGTTGCGGGTTTGAGCCTGGAAACAGCCTCTTTGTGAAAACAGGGGTAAGGCTGCGTACATTATGACCCTCCCCACACCCCGCAGTGGCGGGAGCCTTGTGCACTGGGTACGCCCTTTTTAATTTGCCATAGAGCATGGCCAATATCACAAGAGAACCTGGGTACAGTTAAGGATTTTATGGATAGTGCAAACCTAAAACTTCTGAGGTGTGGGAAATTTGGAACGCCTATGACCAAAAACAAAATCAAGAACTTATGTCAAGGGATTGCCAATCTGTGTCCAGAACATCGCTTCAGGAAAGCTAGAGTTATAAACGGCAAGACATTAAATCAGTACCTACAAAAGTTCATTTGCCTAAAATTCAAGTTGGCATAATGTATAATACACTGACACTTTACGCTCACAAACGAACTTGTTCCAAGTAGTTTATAAACGCAATTTTCTTAGTTTAACTGCATATCTGGAAGAGAAAATGTTCTCCAAGTAAGCATCAAGTCGTAATTTGTTTTAACAAGCTTGCAAATCAATCCATTGAAAGGGATAGTTTTCCACCATGTCCTTGATGCATGCTTCTGCAACTTGCAAATGTAATGTTTGAACAAAACCAATGCTTATGAGAGACAGCGCCAAAGTTGCATTAACCACCAAGCAATAAGTTCAAAGGTGTACCAACATAAAATTGTTTTTCCTCCTAGGGCACCATAATCAACTGGAATCTGAACATTAACTGCAAGCTGAATCCTGCACTACCCAGATTGAATTATTTTTTAACCACAAAGGATTAGTTGAAATATCAAAAAACCAAGCCCTAGTTGTGTTTTACCAATACCTGGTACTCCACCTGAAAAAGTGTACATGCAAAAGGAAGATATAAAAGTTGATCAGAATGTTTAGTTCTGCACAAGAAGTTAACTCGAGAATCGAGAGAGTAATGTCGCCGGCCGATATTAGCTTTTCTCTCTGTGGAGATTCCAGCGGGAGATTCATACTTCCAAGTTCCATCTCTGCTCCGCTCCGCCCCGCCTCTGCCCTAGCTTGCGCAAACTTGAAACCTCGAAACCTCCCTTTCTCTTTCTTGTGCGCGCCAAACAGCGATTTCCCCGCCAATGATTAATGGGCTAAAATATGAACTGGTCCAGCCCATAAAACAGCCAAATTTAGGCCCAAATCTGAAAAGGCCTAATTGCCTCAAGGCCTTTGGGTGTTCTAGGGTTGAATTGGGCCGAAATACGCCATCCCACTCCGAGCCCAAGCTACGTCCTAGAGTACGATTTCTAAGACAAATGTCCTCCGAAACCCTAAACCTATTTTGAAAGGTAAGGAGAAGGGGAAATCCTAGTGTCATATTTTTCATTTTTTGGGTGAATTATAATGGCATTTTTAACACATTTTGTAGATAACCACCCTTGTCCCGATCCCGATCCAGGCCCCGGGATTCAGATTCAAGGAGACCATTTAAAAACCCTAGGATTTCCTTTACACTAGTAGTTCCTAAAGGGTGTCAAAATGGAACCCAACCCCCCCCAAAAAAAAAAAAAAAAAAAACCCCAAACTGGACCGAAACACCTTATTGGTCGTTGTGATGTTGGGGTTTTAGAAACTGGTAAAAATCGAAACCGATCAAATGGACTGAAACCAACCGAATCAATAGCAGTCGGTTTTGTTTTGGTTTTTAGAAACAAAATCCTAATCGGTCTGATTTCGTTCTGATCCAATAAAACCGAACGAAATCCGAACTGTACCGTTTGACCCTCTTATTCAAAGCCTATCTTAATACATAACGTGAGAGTTGCATGGAACAGTCCAGTATGGCAAAGCAAACAATTCTGGACTAAATTGCCTGGCTTGACTTGGGCTTTCCTTTACCCAGAAAAAAATAAAAAGACTTGGACTTTCCCAAATTCTATTAAATGTAGTGATCGTCCGGGTCCATGTTGTTGCCAACCCTATTGTTCTAGGGCAACTCACTATATAAATTAATTGTTGCCAACCCTATTGTTCTAGGGCAACTCATTATATAAACTAAGGTTTTTCCAAAGTCAGCTCAAATGGCTAGTAGATTTGACACTTACACAAGTGGAGGAAGGTCACATAGCCCTAAAAATGAAGAACCCACAGATGAAGTAGTTATGGTAGTTTAAATGGTCTTTAATTTGATTGTATAGGAATCGAAATAAGGGACCCACCCATGGATGATGATAAAATTGATGAAGTGATGGAGATTGGTTATGCTACCATAATGCTTTATAATGAAACTGCGGTTCCACCTATCAATTAATACATGTCTAAAAAGTGCGTATAATGTTTTATTATAATGAAACTACGGTTCCACCTATCATCATATTAATACATGTATAAAAGGGTGTACGTAGCTTTAACTCTCACTTTGTGGTAATCACTAGGTCGCAATAGAGCAACCTTACCATTTGTTTTTGGGTAAATTGAGCAGTTTTATCGTTACATCGTAATAGACATGTATTAAATGAGACGGCGGCACTGCTTTGTTGACATCTCCTTCTAAAAATCTCTCTTCACATAAAAGCAAATGGATATAATGATGATTTACCAAAATTCATATTTGAAGGTGACTTATCCTGATATCAATGAGAGACAGTAGCCTCGCGGTCCTAACCATTCATCCAAATCATTGTTAATGATCTATTCTATCGTTGAAGTTTTTCACATTTACATCTAAAATCCTCATATAATTCATTTTTGCCTCTCTGTCTCTCTTCTTTCGGTGGCAAAGTTGCATTATAACCTTAAACAATGAACCAATGAATATGAAATCTTAATATTAGAAAATATGTTTTTATGGATTCAAATCTAATATATCTGCAGTTTATGTTTACCTTAAATCACGGAAAGAAATTCATATTTGAAGGTGACTTGTCATAATATCAGGGGGTGTCTGAATGACACCTCTATAGGTGTATTTAGAACTTGACATCTTCTTTTAAATGTCCTTTGTCGTATTCCCAAAATTTCTTTAAGTTAGGGTAAACATGGATTTCAAAAAAATAATTTGAAAGTGACATATTATCATCTCATTATCAAATGTTATCATTGTCATACACATTTTTCGAGTACACATGTAAAAATCGCAATTTTTACCCTTATTGAAAAAAAAATGGCATGTTATATTAAAAGGGTAAAAGAGTAAAGTTACAAATTATTTAACACCTTGTAAGTGTCAATAAGAAGATCCCTAATGAGAGACAATAGCCCCGAGGTCCTCACTCCTGACGATTAATCCAAATCATATTCCCTATTAATAACCTGTTTTATTGTCGAAGTTTCACGGGTGCATCTACATCCTCACATAATTCATTTGTATCTCTCCTTCTCTCTTCTTTCGGTGGCAAAGTTGCATTATAACCTCAAACAATGAACCAATGAGTATGAAATCCTAATCTTGGAAAAGATGATTTTCTTGATTCAAATCTAATATGTCTACATTTTATGTAAACCCTAAATCACGGAAAGAAATTCATATTTAAAGGTGACTTATCATACTATTAATGAGAGACAATAGCCCCAAGGTCCTGACCATTCACCCAAATCATATCCCATGTTAATAACCTATCTTGTCATTGAAGTTTTACAGGTGCATCTATATCCTCACACAATTCATTTCTATATCTCTTACTATCTTCTTTAGTGGCAAAGTTGCATTATAACCTCAAACAATGAACCAATCATGAGTATTAAATCTTAATATTGGAAAAGATGGTTTTCTTGATTGAAATCTAATATGTTTGCATTTTATCTTTACCCTAAATCACGGAAAGAAGTTCATATTTGAAGATGTCTTATCATAATATCAATGAGAGATTGTAGCCCTGATGTCCTGAACATTAGTCCAAATCACATTTCCTGTTAAAAACCTATTCTATGGTTGAAGTTTCACGGGTGCATCTACATCCTCATATAATTCATTTATACTCTCTTTTCTCTCTTCTTTTGGTGGCAAAGTTGTATTATAACCTCAAACCATGAACCAATGAGTGTGTAATCTTAATCATGGAAAATATGATTTTCTTGATGGATCAAATATTTCAACATTTTTCTCTATTTTTTGTTATGAGTCCAAATTTTACTAATTATAATTTCAATAAAAAAATTAAAAGGGTTTTTTTTTTTTTTTTTTTTTAAAAAGGGGGAGGGGGGAAGGAGGCTAAGAAGCTAGTGGGAAAGGAAAGGAAAGGAAAGGAAAAGAAGTAATAAGGATATAAGCTTTCACCATAAACAATTAAAGCAGGCTATAAGTTTCATCATAAGCAATGAGAGCCATCAATGTTTGATAAAACATTTTGACTTATGAGTTAAATTTGCCATGATTATGCTCTAGCAATCTAATTATAATTCTTATGAATTGAGTAAATTGTTGTTAAAGGTAAAGTAGGGCTCAATGCATGCAATGAGATTACTTGATTAATAGATGACCATTTTTTTTTTCTTTTTTCCAACATTTTTATAGTTTAACTCCCTCTACAGCTTAATCCTTCCACAATTTATCCACTCCAAGAAGGTAATATTATGAGTCAAATGACATTGAAAATTAGGGTTGCTCTTGCATAGGATTCCATCTAAACCATTATCTAGTTTTCTTTTAACACTAGAAAACAGAGACACACACACTATATTGTTGTTGGTGTTAGTGATGTTGTCATTCAATGTTTTCTTTCTTTCTCATAACATTAAAGTTTGTGTAGAGCTATATTGTTGCTGGTTTTGAAAATATCTCTCAATTTTTAAGATATGTTGTACTAGTTGTTGACAGATGGGTATTATTTTTCTGTATTGTGTTGTGTCAAAGATTACAAAAAATGATGCATATAATACTTTATGTTCTGGTGGATGGTGGGTTTCTTAGGTAACCCATTTCATTCAATGGTGGCCAGATGCCCAATCTATGATCCAGATGCTATATATTTTCCAAATGTAGGAAAAGGTACTTTCCCTATTACTAGCCCACTTAGCCCTGAATAATTATCACCACCAATTCGTGGGCATCTCTAATTTTGCTAATTTTTTTAATAAAGGGGAGTGGATCCCATTTTGAACAGTGTTTCAGGCAGGGGATAAGGTGATCATTTTTGTCTCATATGAGGAATTGGAGGAATTGAAGAGGACAGCGAATTGAAAGGGATAACGATTCCACTAACCCCCTCTCTCTCTCTCTCTCTCTTTGTGAGGGTTTGTGTGTGGAGAGAGAGACTGCTAGAGAGAGAGAGAGAGAGAGAGGGGGGTTGTATGGAGAGAACGTGAGTGTTTGTGTGTGGAGAGAGAGAGAGAGACTTTTAATGTAAGAGCTCATTTGTTTTCTGGTCTAAAGAGACAGATGATTCAGAAACTCCCAAAGTTGTGATTAAACATAAAAAAAAATAAAGGAAGGATGACCAAGCTGCTTTACTCATTGGTCAAACTAATAAACTTTGGACTCTTTTCAGTGACTGAAAGTTTGATTGCCAACTATAAAGGGAGCTAACTACTCATTGAATTGTTTTTGTCTAATCAAATGAGATCCAAGTTTTGTCACTTTCACTTATATAAAGCACAACCCTTTTAATTATTTCTCTCTACTGATAGGATTTTGCTTTTCACACTTCATTGCTTCTTTAATTTGATTCTTGGGAACCAGCTATAATGCAGTAATGTAGTATTCATAATCTCAATTACTTAATTCCCAACTCTTCCTTAAACAATGGACTTAGCTAGGTATAGACAAAGCTAATTAAAAACCCTAAACCTATTTGAAAAGAAGTAATATAGAAATGGGTACATCAAAAGATAATATGAATTGAGTGCAGGTAAAGCAATGAAATGGCTAAAGAAGATAAATCAATATAAATTTATACACTTAAAATAGATAAGTTGTTGTTACTTGTTAGATCCATGACATCATAGATTGAAGGCTTCAACAACTGTCTTCCACTAAGCACTTAACTTGTTTATGCTAAAAATTAAATAGCTTCAACAGTCAATAGTACTAATGAAGGTGAAGACCTTGGTTCCTTAGGAGGAGAAAAGCCTCAGATTGTTGGAATTGAAGATGAGCTCAGCTTAATTGTTGTTTTCAATTTTTTAGAAACAAAGAGGTTTCTATTTGTATTTCTGAAGTCTCAATTGATCTAAACTTGTCAAACTCAATTATTTATCAGAAAATATGTCACAAGTCCATTTCACTTACCCACTAAAAATATAGGAGATCTAGATTATGGACCCATGACCCTGATTCACATAACCCCACCAAGATAACCAAAGTTGATTAATTCTCAAAGTGAAGGAATTTATTTTTTTCTTTCTTATGAAGAAATAATAAATTTCCAAATAGAGATCATCATGTGTGAAGAATTAAAGTGATTCTGAATATAATTGTGTATTAATCATTCAAAAAGAAAACCCTCTCAAGAAATAGTATTTTTCTTCCAAAATTACTGTTTCTCATTGAAATGAACTCTTTTTCAATCTGACACATAATTGATTCAAGGTCTCATATATGCTAGTTGAAAAAGAAGATAAACGACAATCTACTTCTACAGAAGAAATTAAAGGAGTGGGTAATATATAGCTATCAAGGCACAATATATCAGTCATACACTAATTGCATTTGGCCTTTTGTAAGACAACCTATCAAAAAAGAAAAAAAAAAACTATCAATCAATCAATTAATGAACTACTTGAATCAGTAAACAGTGTTCATAAATTTGATTATCAGAATCAGTTATGACTTATAAATGAAAGTAGTAATTCATGTGAAAATTTCATAGAAGTGAATTTCCATAATTTTTACTCACTACTCATTAATTTAAAAATTAATGATGGTACAACCATTTAATCACGGTGTACATCATAATGAATAGAAATAAAAACAAAATATATTTATACATAGGACCAAGTTTCCCTCCACATATGGTGAATGGGGGGATCCCATTTACCATGGGACAGGAGAGGGTGGGAGAAAGCATCACAAGGGTCTTTTGAGAAAAAAATAATAAAACCCTGTTGAGGTTTGTGAACCCTAGATGGAGGGTGAACCGTCTCAATGGATGGAGGAAAACTTTGTCCTACATAAATTGTATATGACAAGTATTTTAAATGAAAATAAAAAAAGCCCATACATATGATTAGAAAGTCATTCTCTACCCAAAAAAAAAAAAAAAGTTGGCAAGATAGTGCTTTGAGCCTTGTCTACTGTACTGCCAATTTTTTTAGGGGGAGCAAATTGACATTTTGTTTGCGGAGTAAAGATAAAAATTAAGTCAAAGAATTATCAATTTTATTTTAGGGGAGGAGGTGGGTTGTGGATGTTGGGAGAATAATTCCACATCGATTACCCCTAAGACCTTTTGTCACCTCATATGCTTGTGAGTCCCTCTAGCCAAAAGTCCGAGCTTTTAGATTGGATATTTTTTTTATTTTTTTTTATGAAAGTGTAATCACACAAACCACACACACCAATCCCAAAAGGTTTTACAATGGCATGGTTGACAGGAATAATCATTTAATGGCTTTCCAAATTAACCTATATCTCGGTTAAAGGGTCATGGGATAGAAACCTTACAAAGTTATCTACCTGAGACCAAAATGATGAATAACATGATCATAGCTTAATTGAAAGGGGAAAAAAGCATTTCTCATATTCTCTTCATTGTTGGAAAACCAGGTCTTGCTTGAGTCATTCACTCGAGTTTTTTTGCCTATTGTTACAAAATGATACGATTTTGTTCAAGTTTTCTTAGTGAATTAGTATTTTTACTCAAGTCATCCAAAACTCATTGAGTTTGATCATTTCCTATTAGGTACTAGGCTCATACACCAAAAGTTCATGAGCTGATAAAACGTGTTAAATCAAGTCCTTTAATCTATCTCATACTAGGCTAGTTCAATTTAGTGTTTGTACATTAGATTGAGCCCCATTAGGTACATAATAGACCATCATGCTTCCGTAGCCTTCATTTTCAACGGCTTCCACTCTAGGCAGTAGGTAGCTCTTTCCAAGGGGTTCTCCTCTACTCTAGGATTTCAGTCTGGGGCAAGTAATCCTTTCTTGACGACTTTTATTCTAGTCTAGGTAGCTCTCTCCTAGTAATCATTTCCGTGACTCAAACACATGACGTGATGTCTAGTTCTGATACCAAATGCTAGATACTTGACTGATATGCCAAGAGCTCTAGAGCTTCTTTTTTTTTTTGTAAAAAAAAACTCTAGAGCTTATGGAACACATTAAATCAATCCCTTTAACTTATCTCATACTAGGCTGGTCTAATCTAGCATTCGTACACTAAACGAACCCCATTAAGCACATAACATACCCCTCCCCCCTCTTATTTTTTGCATTTAGAAAATAGTCATGGTTTATAACCACATGTGTGAGTGTTACTCTTGTTCACCATCAATTGAACAACCAAAATTCAGAGACTTGTGGTTTTTTTTTCCTTCCATTTATTTGCGTTACATGATTTCTAATGAATTATGTACAGTGTTGCACGTGACTTGTCCTCTCCAAGTTTGACATGGACAAGTCACCAAGCTTTGTTGAGGATGAGTCGAATAAAAACAAACCTAGTTTTTCCAACCAATTAGTAAGATTTGATACATGGGAAATTTCAAAAAAGGAAACTTACCTTAAGAATTTCATTTTCAACTCTTTCTCTTTTTGACCTTCTCCCCCCTTTGTTCACATGTCTAAATGCAATTACATGCACCATTACTCCATTAGATTATCTTATACATTTTCTTTCTTTACATGGAGTGCAGTTTCCTTTTTTAACTCTCCCCCCCCCTAATAGAAATATGTAGCATACCTTAGATTTCATTTAATTGTCATAATTTATATTAATTGGGTAATGGGCGAACATGCTTAGGTATCTAGGGATTGAGGCGTCATCTCATAGTGCCCTGTGAGAGGGGCATAGAAAACACCACCAAATAGAAAATTTGTCAAAACTTATAAAAAAGAAAAAACAAAAAACCCTCACCCCTAATTTCAATGAGGAAAAATATAAAGTCACTTAAATGCTTTACCTGCTCCAGTCATGGTTTTATCAAGTCTCAAGAGTTCATACATGAATCTATACCTACAAAAGTATATATACACATGGATGCATTAAATTGTAACTCTTAACAATGATATATGGGTGATCCATACATATGCAGGGCCCAATAAAAATTAATTAATTTCTTGAAAGGGATATCTCCAAATGATCAATTTCATTGATGAATGGGTTGGTTCTTGTTTCTTTCAATTGTATTCCTAAGCTCTCAAATCTCCATCATATATGGGTTCATGGTTGTTTTCACTTTTCAGATGATGGTAAGAAGAAATGTAGTTGGGGATGCTTAAATTCTGTATTTGTTTGTGGTACCAGCAAGTTCTTAAATTACACCTAGAGTTAAAAGGTTTTGTAGAAGCAAATAAATGTCCATATCTACGTCCGACCAAAATGCTAAGACTGAATAGGAATAAAGGGGTAAAAGTGTAAAACTGAGAAACACAAATGGATTTTATTTGTGAGAGGTATATCCTAGAAAAAGTTATTTGATGGCGATAAGAAGACATTCAAGTCTCAAAATGTTGGATCCAGATCTTCTATAGCGCCGATCGTCTTACGCAGATACAAAGCGGTGTATAATGACCGTCTTACCTCTACCCAAACGCCTTACCCGAGAGAGACCCAATTTATAAAAGACATCCATTGATTTGATTCCCTTTTTTTCTTTTTTTTCTTTTTTTAAGTGACATCTTCAAAAACAAATTTCCATGATGAAAGGCTTAAGTGAAGGGAATTGGAGGGATAGATTCCAACATGAAAGAAAGAATGTGACTGAATGAAGTTGATGATGAAATGCTACTACTACAGCAGATATGGTTGATGCGTTTGGACTTGGGATGAAACCGGGCACACATCCATAGGACCCTATCATTATCATCCCTAGGTTTCCGGGACTCTTGTCTCTCAAAAGAGACTGCCTAGTTGAGCCGAAGAGAGAAAGGGAGAAAGAGAAAGACATATCAAAAAATCTCGCTAGTTCATTCATGAGAGTTGAGGCGTGTGGACACTGTGGAGTGTTCACAGAGAGGGTGGTGCGACCAGTTCCGTTCCACACCTTCTCTTTCCCTCGTTCTCTCAAAGTCTCAAAGTCACAGCAATGATTCAGGGGCAGAGAGGAGGTGGGAGGTGTGGACCAGTCCACCAGGGCGGTGGGATCTCATTCTCTAAAACCTGAAAATCTACAGTCTCTGAGTGACTGAGTGTATTGAGAGAGAGTGTCCCCTCTGTTCCCTAAAGACCCCAAACCCAAGTCACGCCCTCTCGCTGCTCCCTTCCAAATACTCTTCTTTCTTATTGGGACCCATCTCCCACGTCGCATTCCTTCTCTGCTAGCTGTTCCAATGCCTACTTCTTTTGGCTCTCTCTCCATCATTTGCGGCCGCGCAATTCCCTCCTGTGATTACGCTCACTGTTCCTTCCTTCACCATTCTGTCACTCTCTCTCTCTCTCACTCTGTTTGATGTACACGCTTTTTTCTTTTTTATTGGTGTTGATCTTATAGATCACATTATAACTTATAAATGAATGCAACACAAGTGACTGTAACAATGCCCCAATGAAGAAATCTCATAGAGCCCCTTTTCTGTGGATGAGGTAATGAGTCCAAGTCAAATCCAGTCCAGTCTGGTCTAATACTGTCATCTCTATATACCAATGCAAACATCTCATTTCACTTTCTTTAAAGCCAGTGGGTAATGGCTCCATGCTAATTCCCAGGCGGCACCAGAAGAAAAGGGCAAAAATAAAAAAGAGAACCCACAATTGTCTGGCTTTTAGAGCAACACTCTAACATAATAGCAGGATACAGTATAGCTGATAAGGACATGAGCATCATATCCCTTCATGCCCACATATACACTTTGGACACTCTTTAGATGCCCTACCCTATTGGAGATTGGAGCAGAGATGATCACTGACTCGTTACTTAACTCGGATTGGATTGAGAAGAATGAAATTGTGAAATTTTAGATTGTTATAAAGGGAAGGACGATTATGCTCATATCAGGTAATGGGACTTGGGACCACACCAATCCAGTGGTGATTGGTGGGGTGGTTCATATACCCTCCAAATTCCTTCCCTGCAAGAAAGGTCAAGAGGCCATTTGTGTTTCAACTTCAAGAGAGGACCCACCCTCTTCACATAAGACGGTGGCTGGTGAGACCCTTAACGCTTCTGCTTCCGTCCCTACTCGCTTGAAAAAGAAATATGAAATGGAAGATGGTCCAAATGTAGGTTGAGGGAAACGAAGCAAAACTTCTTTGGGATCATCCCATGCATCAAAAAAAAAAAAAAATTTGTCGAAAAGATTGCTATCTGGTCGTATGGCTCCATATAAAGGTGGAAATCCCACTAAGGCGATGCTTTTACGTGCATTTTCCTTGGCCAGCACACACATTCAGGATCTAAAGGCCCGGACAGTAATCTCTTTCTCAATATGTATTTAAGTTCATTTTGGCAATGTAATTATAAAAGGGAAGCTATTATTTTGATGATTTTTATTTTGGGAAAAATATCTCTACTTGGTGGTGTTTCTTATACCCTCTCATAGGACACCGTGAGATGACGTCTCTACCCTCTGGGTAGATACCCAGACATGCTCACCTATTGGCCTAGACGTTTGTGTAGAAATCTCTTGCCCTTTTTTTATTTTTATGAAATAATTATTGAAGTCACTTGCTTGCTCAGTTGGTTGGTGCCTTAACCATAGAGAGCAAGCTCTCTCTCTCTCTCTCTCTCTCACAACCAAACAAGAAGGCCACCCTATTCTTTCGCATAAGAACCCTAAGGGCAAGGTTTTCTTGGAAGGTAGTTTAAGACAAGCTTTTAGCAGCCCTAATATTGTCATGTTGTAGCTTCAATGGGATTCAATAATTGTAAATGTGTTGATCGAGAAGTCATCAACTAGTTTGGTAAGTATCAACACAATCCAACCTCCCCACATGGACTTCTTGACTTTGGGCTTTGAGGTTAAGGGGAGGAGAAAAGAGGTAAATCATCGACTAGTTTGGTAAGTTTCTATTGGTTGAAACTTCAATTTCAAAACAATTTCCCCTCTGCAACTGGGAAACCAAGCAGTGATGTCTACTATGGTGGATGAACGACGGAAATATGGAGGATCCAACTTTTCGTGGACCATTGAAGCCTCATGTGGCTAATAATGGAAGACCAAGAAAGCTTCCTTAATCCAAGTGTCTTTTATTTTATTTTCCCCCCTCTTTGTAAACAGTTGAAAATAATGGTAATCTAAATTTGTAAATACATGAGATGTAAATGATTAAATTTTAATCTAAAACACATTGATGATATTTTTTTAAGAACACCCATTGGTGTGGCATGTAGATTTTTTAACAAGTCGGCAAAGGAGTTTTTGTTTTTTTTGGGGTCGGATGAGCCAACTTTGTTTTGAGGAAAAATGAAAAAATATCATTTCAGTTTGAGAAGTACTTATTTCAAGAAGGGGCTTGGAATTCCCTCTTGAAAAGCTCGAAGAGAGTCTCTGAGATCTTGAGGTGCACGGTCGTAACGCCTATTGGGGTGTGCAACCCCATTGTAAACCTCAAAACATGCATAAAAATTGAGGATTGAAATTTAGAGAGTAAATTCCAAAGGCCTGAGTTTTCCTTCAACCACGTTGATTGAGGCCTTCAATTGGTGTCCATAGGGGGATTGTGCACAGTAGGGGTTATCAATGTTTGATCATTTATAAATAGGGGGCAGATATTTATGGTTATTCATTGGGCCAGTGATCCTTTACTGCCAAAACTTCTTTCAACTCACAAAGTCATTATATTGAGCTAGTTTTTCACAATCTCTCTTAATCAATCCAAAGACCTTACCAGAATTTAATCCACTCGGCAAACAAAAAAGTTGTCTCAAAGGGGCAAAGGCAAACTGAGGATTCAAACCAAGCTAACTTAGCATGATTACAAGATAAAGGAGTGTGAGTAAAAGACTCATGTGTTTCATTTCAACATGGCCAAGAAGGATTTGAGATCAAACTTCTTTCAACTAACATGGATTTAACACTTAAAGCATCATGGTAGACCCTTCAAACAAAGGACTTGATTCTAAGAGAATTATCTAAAAGGATAAAGTTCTCTGTCCGGCAGTGTAGCCTACGTCAGCACTCCCATGAATCTATCTCTCTCTTCCTCATATGAAAAGACACCCATGCCCCCTTGTTTTGAGGAGGAGAGAGATAGACACATGGGGAGTGTGGCCTAACAGAAAACTACTTCCCTGATCTAAATTTTAAATAATTTTCCAAGTAGAAGATGGGAGGGGATTTGATTTAATATAGATGATTGAAAAGGAGGGATTGATGAATTGGAAACTTGATAACCTCTTTAAATACTCAAAAAACAAAAGAAAAAATTTCACGGACACCCCCTAAAGTATCCAATATCTCATAAATTTACCAAACTTGGTCAAAATATCACAGATACCCCCTATTTTTATGAATTTATTTCAACTTAGTCCACTCCGTTAGTCTCTGCCCTGTTAACTCTTTTTAAATGGCGAAATTGCCCTTACCTGTGAAACCCATTTCCCCCACTTCTTCTCCATTTTCCACTTGAATGTGTTCGATGTTTCTGCTTGGCAGGTAACTAACTCTAGGGTCATCATCTTCCCTATCCATCTCGATCATCCCCTTATTTCTCTCAATTTTTCGGTCCATTGTTGTGATTTGTTGTGTTTTCCCCTAGCTCAGGGAAATCCATCCCTGTTTCAGACTTTTTTCTCCTTGCTTTGCCGCTGGTAATGGTCGTCGTAGCCGGAGCAGGTGATGGTCGCCGGAGCCGGAGCCGGAGCCATAGAGGGAAGAAGATGAAATGACAGTTTTGTCTTTTTATTTAAATAACTAAGGGGTAAAATGGATATTTAGGGAAGAAGATGAACTGATAATTTTATCCTTTTATTTAAATAATTAAGGGGTAAAATGGATATTTCACCTTTAGGTACTAACTGTGATTAACATTAGGGGTGTCTGTGACATTTTGATCAAGTTTGGTAAGTTTATGAGATATTGAATACTTTTAGGGGGTGTCCGTGAAATTTTCCCAAAATAACACATTCCCATCATAAATCCAAACCCAACAATAATAAAAAAATCATGAAATTCAACAGAATTTTTACCACCTCATCATCAAAGTCAGATAGAAATTTTGAAAACAAGAAATCCACTTCTCAATCCCTAATGACTGAGTCAATAAGATCATCAACAAACTCTAAATAGATCATAAACAAACTCTAAATTACAATGAATAGCTTTAGGATGGGGAACTCTAAATTTAGATTGTTTAGATATAAAATTTCACATCCAAATGTAATCATACAATCTGCATAAATTCACCTTATTCCTTGTATTTTTAATTATTACTTTTTCTTAATTATTTTTTTAAAAAATCATATTTTCTGTAAAGTCTCAAATATGGTTTCATAAACAAAAGACCTTAAACCTTGCCTACCCTTAGGAAGGTCTCCCACTCTCCCTATATGCCTATATGGAATGAATATGGACAGTTTAGGCATATTTTTAAGGTTCAGGCCTTTTCTAGTTGATTCTACATGAATCAGAATTGGATTTTTGGCAGAGAAGCAGAATGGCAGATAATCCTCACCTGATGAGAATAGCTTGAAATTTTGAAAATTAAAACTTTTAATTTCCTAAAATACCCTTCCGTCAGTTTCCCTCCTGTTCAAGAAGGGAACAGGAAACAGAAAAAGTTCACCGTGATGACGCCTGAGGTGGTAAAGCCGTAAAGCTCTGACTTGTGGGCCCCCCATCTCATGACAGCTATTAAATCTACCTGTCTTCCATTACACATTTTCACACCCCCATCTTGGCATGGCGCGCTTCTCTTCCAAACTCCGAAGTCCCCAATGTCCACACAAACAAAAAACCCCCACAAAAAAAAAAAAAATCCCAAAAAGTAAAATAAAAGTAAGAAACGCCTTTCCCTCCTTCCGAAGTCCCAAGCTTTCTCACTCTCTCTCAGTCTCTCTATATATAAATAACGAAAGAGGGGAAGAAGAAGAAGCAGAAAAACTAAAATGCGGCAGGGATGTGTGCGAAGCCGGTGCTCGGCGACACCGTTATCGTCGATGCTCCTCCCCATTGCTGCCACCGTATCCCTCTTCCTCCTCTTCACTACTCCGGTGACCGGGTGGCGACCATGGTCAAACCAGAAACCAAACACCGCCAATACCACAGCTGATCTGGAGTTCGGAGGCTCAAAGAAGTATGAAGGTTCTTCTGAGTTCGTCAAACTCAAGTACCACATGGGTCCAGTTCTAACCAACAACATTACCCTCCACATTATCTGGTACGGCCACTGGCAGAAATCCCAGAAACGCATCATCCGTGGCTTCCTCAACTCCATCTCCGCCGTAGATACCAAACACCCCTCCGTAGCCGGTTGGTGGAAGACGGTCCAGCTTTACACTGATCAAACCGGAGCCAACATTAGCCGTACCGTCAGACTCGGTGAAGAGAAAAACGACCGCTTCTACTCTCACGGCAAGTCTCTCACTCGTCTCTCCATTCAATCCATTATAAAGATCGCCGTTACAGCCCGAACCAAACCCTTACCCATCAACCCAAAGAACGGTCTATACCTGCTCTTCACCTCCGATGATGTTCAGGTAGAAGATTTCTGCAGTCAGATTTGTGGGTTTCATTACTTCACTTTCCCTTCAATCGTTGGATACACTTTACCTTTCGCTTGGGTAGGCAACTCGGCTACCCAGTGCGCTGGAGTGTGCGCGTACCCATTTGCGGTGCCGTCGTACATTCCGAATCTGAAGCCGGTGAGGTCACCAAACAGTGAAGTGGGTGTGGATGGGATGATAAGCGTGATAGCACACGAATTAGCAGAGCTGGCAACGAACCCATTAGTGAACGCTTGGTATGCAGGGCAAGACCCAAGTTTTCCGGTGGAAATCGCCGATCTGTGTGAAGGGATATATGGAACAGGAGGTGGTGGATCTTACACAGGGCAGATGTTGGAAGGAGAAGATGGAGCAACGTACAACATGAATGGGGTGGGAAGAAGGTTTTTGGTTCAGTGGGTGTGGAACCCTACTGTGAATTATTGCTCTGGTCCAAATGCACTCGATCAGTAGAACTGTGGCTGTAGGGGTAGTACTACTTCACTGGTTACTTGTTTCTACTTCTGTAGTTAGTAATGGTGGACTTCTTGTCCTCTGGTACTTATTCAAATTTCAAAAAAAGAGAAAAAGAAAAGATCCTTATTTTTTTGGGGATGGGTGGGGCCGTGGGGTCATGTTGTTCTCTAGGGAATAGTGTTTTGCTTCGATGGGGGATTAGTACCAGTTGGGGTTCAAGGATTATCAGTTCAGGTGTTAAGAAATTGGGTAAATAAGCGTTCTTCTGCTACTTTGCTATGTACAAAAGAAAGAGAGATTTGGATTCGTTAGCAGTTTTTTAGCAATCAGATATGATATTTGGTATGAAGAAGAACTGTTGGATTTCCTTTCACTCCTTTTATTTTTGGAGGGGTTTTTTTTCAGAGATTTAAAAGTGTAGAACTAGAGACATTTTGGGATATTTTTGAACTTTTACGTGGGAAATGGGAAGGTAATCGTTAAAATATTCTTCTATTGTCCGATATACCCTTAATTTTTCTTTTTTTGTAACCTTTTTAACCCTTTTATCGATGTCTACACTGTTACTTCTTTTTCACGAGCCAGATCCCTCTGCAAAGCCCATGGCCCGACCAAAGAGATAGGAGTAGTAGTAAGTAGTAACTTTATTGAAGATTTTAGATTTCTACACCCCCAAAAAAAAAAAAAAAAAAAAAACTTTATTGAAGATAGAGATTGATAAAGTTGTTGGCTCCGAGCGGCACAGCTGATTGTACGATTGTAGTGTGAGGTGTTGAGATCTCTTTGCCCAATTTATATATAATATGTTTTTTTTTTTTTTTTTTTTTTATATCAAGAAATGGAGTGTTTGGGATATGTGACGTAACAAGACACTTCGAATTTCTTTTCTTTCTACAGCTGTGTTTGGTATGCCATTCTTAAAAGTAGATTATAGATCTAGCAGTCTAGCATCATGCATTGTGTGAAACCTGAATCTTCTATATTTTGTCGCTAGACTCATAATCTAATTCGAGAATATGCGTACCAAACACAACACTCAACCTTTTTATATGGGTCTCATAAAAAAAAAAAAGTTTGCAAAAAATGATTTTCCCTATATTGGTTAGGGTTTCTCTCGACATCGGAAAAGATTTCCATTGGTGCAGACAAGAGAAAGTGTCACAGGTTGACAAGGAGAAAAGAGAATGTAAGAGTTTACCAGACGTTGTGGAAAAAAATTTCTCTCTCTCTCTCTCTCTGTATATATATATATATATAGAGGGACTCTGATGGACACCAATATAAATGAACTTTGGTTTCAGTAACCTGGTTTTTTCAACCTTCATTTTGCCTTCAAAGCATCTCAAGTTAGGGACAAAACTGGTAAAAATCATAGATCTCACCGGAAAATAGGAAGGTCGTTTGGAGATTGCCCATGAAATCTTGGGCAAGCAATCAGAAGGAACCCTTATTTGAAATTTTCATTCCAATCTATCAAACTCTTTTAAGTAGCTCAAGCCAATAATTTTCAATAGTTTATTTCTGATTAGAATTGTTTTATTTCATCTCCATGTTTCATAAACACGTCATGATACTACAGTTCATTTGACATTGGGTTTGGTTTCCCCCTTTTCGTCGAAATCAGCCTATAGGTTTCCTTGGTCCATTAAATTTTACAGGCCTGTTCTCCATGGATGCATTTGACTCTTTTTTGCTTTGATTCTCTCCCTGGTATCTAAAAAGTTAAAACTTGTAATGCTTCAATCACTGTTGCCCTATTGATCCCTCGCATTGATTTTCTCTGATTTCATCCCAGTTGCAGGCTTCAACTACCATGATTGTTTAGTTTTTAGCGTGATTTTACATGTAGGCCTTGATTATGACTGGACATTGGTAGCTATTTATCTTGAAGCAGGGGTAAATAAAAGAAGTTAAGATGCAATTGGACACATCATTTAGTGTCAACCACGAAACATGTCACTGAGTTAATTTTGATACCTAAGCTTGGCTTGAGGTTTGCTGCATAATTTTCATTATCCATTTCAAACTTCCAATGCAGAAAATTAAATAAATGCCAAAAGATTTTCATCTGTAACTGCAATCCAATTGTTTGTTCGTGGCCATGGCATGTGAACAACTGAACAACAAAACTTCCTGCAATCTTATCTTGTTCATCCAACCCTCATTCCACCACAAGACCCTTGCACTTGCTCTTTGCTCTCTGCTCTTTGCTCTCTGCTCTTTGCTCCATACCCATCCATGTTTTCCCAAACTAACTTTTATGTGATTTTCAGACTTGAGTATCGGCTTTAAACTATTTATGCACCATGATGAGCCTGGTTCAGAATCTAAAAGTCAAGACTATTTGTGATTAGAGAAACGATTAGTACAAGAAGTAAAAAGCTCCACAGCCTCCAATCATCACTTTTGAGTGGAGTTGTGACATAGATTATGGTTATTGTTGCATAGAAGCTTGAATGATAGATGTGAGCGATGGATGCATCCGGGCTCTTCTCAACGAGCGAGCTTCACTTCTTCCTTCACTATATTCCTCCCCCAATGGCCATCTTGGCCGCAAATCGAACTGTTACACAGAAGCAAACCATCTCATAAGTTAATGATGCATAGGAAACAATTAAAGGAAATGTCACTACCCACTCTGCCCGCCTGCCCGCAAGGGTACATGGTACCATCTCCAGCATGTATTGGTCTACATCCACTCCACATAAGGCGTGTAGACCAAACACAAGGTATTTGTCCAAGATAGGAGAGCATTTTTCATTTTCTATTTTCCTTTTTCTTTCCTTTTTCTTTTTTAAATAGATGTAGTTATTTTTCTGTGAAGGTTAAATCTTTACCAGCATAGTACCAGTTCATCAGTAGATCATTTCTCCAGCTTATAAAATATATGTGCAAAAATTGAAGAGGACTAAATTTTTCCCGAACAAAAGTTAAATCCTGACTTTGTGAAGCAAAATGTCCCATAAAATGCTAAAGAAATATATTCACAAGAAGGTAACCTGTGCAAGTAAATGTAAGCTAGCACCCAAAAATTAAAAATAAAATAAAAATAAAAAAAGGGAAAAAAATAATATGGTAAAGGGTAATAGACAACAGACCACAGAATCTTCAGGTTCATCAGGAGGTGGTGGCGGATCAAATCTTCCCAAGCGAAAATGCTCAATGCCAGTCCATGCAACCATGACACCTTTACAGAACAAAATCAGGACATTAGCTTTTGAAGTAACAAGTTACAAAATATATACTTCATGAGATGAATTAATGATGATACTGTGATAACAGAGGAAATAGTACATATCAAAAACAAAACCAGAGAAAACTGTAAAAACTAATACCAAAATATTAATCCTACGTTAAGGGAAGCTTTCCAAAAATATAGAATCCCTTATTTGCTATAAAAATCCTCCCATTTGTTTTTCCCCCCTGCCATTTGATACCTAAACAATGCATTTCATATGGTGAGTAGAAACAGAAGACAATCACCTACCATTGTCTGTACAAAGGTTTGGAGGAGGGCACACAAGTTGCAGACCCTTCTTCTTTACAACCTCATCAAGGCGGGTCCTAACATACTTATTTGAAGCAACACCCCCTGACACCACCTAAACAGAGTGGGAGAAGTAACAAGACAAATGGCATACTGTCAGGAGATCTAAGTTTTGAAAATTGGATGAAAAGTGTAATGAAGAGTTGTAATCAACTTCACCAAAAATTTAACAGAAGGCTCAAGATTCAATGCCCATTCAATTGCTCGGTCACACCTTTCTTCTAGATGCAGTACTGCAACTCGCTGCACAACATAATTCTACAGGGATTGATGTGCATCAAGAATTCATAACAAACATAGAAGTTATTTAATTAAACTAAAAACCACTATTAGACCTGGAAAGAAGCAGCAATATCTGCTCGTGTGCTTCTGTCTGTGCAGCTTGCAGAAGAAATTGGTATTCCATTATTGCTGCATTCAACCTATACACACATCAATAGGCAGGAGGGCCGAATATAAGCAAGAAGAAATATAGGAGTTCAAACAACTGTTTACAGAGAAAACAAGTTCAGAGCATCCTCTTTGCCACACATAGATATGTTAACATAAGATTGTGCTTTTACTTAGATTTGTATCCGTATTTACAAAGTAATGGTGTCATTTTATATCACTTCTTTATATGTTCCATGGCTTAGTAAAGGCACTTGTTGGCATTTCTAGTTTACATTTAGGCGGATATATTCTTCATAAATACAGAATAATAGGGAATCAGGAAACTCTATTTCCATATTTTGTATGTATTTTCCTCCCTCCCTAAGTTTCAGATGTTAATTTCTTAATATGTGCAACAAATTTAAAAGATATTTGCTCACTTTTATATGGTAACTGGAGATTAATTAATTAAACTCTACTCAAAAGTCCCAAAAGGAATTAATCAAGTAGACCCCATCCCTGTAGCGACTCTATTTGAATAAACTTTTCTGCCATGCCACGGGTTAGATTTTATGAATGTGGCTCTTTCCCCAAGGAAAGACTCAATCATAAATAAAGAAGGTGATGTTGGTCGTTTTGGATCAAGCACTTCCCACTATACTAACCAATTGGTGGTAGTAAGGGCACAACTTTATTTCCTTATGCAGGGCGGGCGGTTAGTCCTAGAGTCGCGAGAAGACGCTGTCCTTTTAGGACTAAAATTGGTATCTGAGCTGAAGGTTCCCCGGCAACAGTTCCGCAAGGGAAGTATCCCAAGTACCCGATGGCCAGCCTTGAAGGATAGTCATCCAACAAGGCACCACTATTTGATGGAACAAACTACACTTTCTAGAAGCTTCGGACGAAGACGTACTTTAAGTCACTTGGCTATGATGTTTGGATGTCAGTTGAGAATGGCTACACACCTGTGGAAGGACTACTGACAAAGACTGCATAGAAGAAAGCCCATTAGCACAACAACAAAGTTCAGAATGCACTGATGAGCGGATTTGTGGATAGTGAACTTGTGAAGGTGATGGACTGCACTACCGCGAAGCAAATCTAGGACAAGCTACGTAGTGTACATGAAGGAGATGCCAAAATCAAGGAAGCAAAGCTATAGTCTCACGAAGCTCAATTCGAGTGCCTGAAGATGTTTGAAGATGAAACTATTGGTGAGGGTTAATTAGGCATTCAATAGGAGTTGGGGAAGAAATTAAAGATCTAGTGATTGTGAAGGTCTTGACTCTTGAGATCATTGCCACCCTGGTTCAAATCAAATGTGTCTGTCATTGAAAAAGCAAAGGATCTTGATACGTTGAGTATGGATGAACTGCACGGCTCCCTTTCAGCTTTCGAGATGCGTATTGACAGACCTAGAGCGACAAACAAGACGGCTGCATTCAAGGTTCAGAAGAAAAAGCAAATTGAGCCCTACGGCTGATGAAGCTGACACTGATGCTGATAGTGATGTTGGTGAAACGAACTTCATAATAAAAAATGAAGTGAGGTAAGAGCAAGTACAGAGGTCAATTACCATTCAAATGCTTTAATTGTGGAGGTGTTGGTCACTTTGCTGCCAAGTGTCCACACTAAGGCAAAGATGTTGATGATGAACCCAAACAATTCAAGAAAAAAAAGTCGTTCTTCAAGAAAGGGAAGTCAAAGAGGAAGGGAATCATTTCCAAGCACTACAATAGCACTTCAGATGATAGTTTTGAGCTCGCCCACTAGACGCCATGACAACTATGTTCTATCCAAATGCCCAATGCCCTGAATGCTGATTGATCATTACTTAATTTCAAGTTCTGATAATATGAATGTTGATTGATGATTACTTAATTTCAAGTTCTGATAAAATGATTTCTTAGTGGTTATACACTTTTACTTATTTTCTTAGTGATTCTTGATGAGTTGATGCGGCTCAATGTTGATTTTTTATGTATAGTATAATTTTCGGGAGTGTCAGAAAGGTGTCTTTAGAACTTGACACCTTTTAATTGCCCCCTTGTTTTATTCTCAAAAGTTGTTTAAGATAGGGGTATAAAAGGGTTTTCAAAATAATTTGAAAGTGACATCATTATGTCATTATCAACAGATGTCATTGTCAAGTACATTTTTCGAGTACAGCTGTGACATGACACTCTTACCCTCATTGGAAAAAATTGTATGTCATACTAAAAGGACAAAAAGGTAAAGTTACAAATTATTTGACACCTTGAGGGATGTCAAGAAAATTCCTATAAGTTATATGTTATAGAATACTAATTGATGGGATCATGGGATAGAAAAGGAGGGGGGGGGGGATAACACTTTGACGCCTTGTTGCCTAGATGCCTCTCCACCGCCTTGGGTCGCCTTGAAAACTATGATCTGACTTCAAAACTCCCTTGATTTCTCTGTTTTCCAGTTTTCCCTCCTCCAATAGGAAAACTCCATATCATCAAATCTGACCATTGGATCTGTCTCATACTTTGCAGTCACCTTCATCCAACTAAACAACACACTCAACAATGAGATATGAGCCATCAGATTTGTTTTCTGCAAGTTATTGATTATCTCCTACAATTCTGGTTTCCTTCAAATTTGCTGTTTGACTCTGGTTTCTGTTATTGTGTTCTTAATTTCTACTGCTGAATAATCTGCTATTTGAACCTTAATTGATCACTACTTGAATTCGGAATTCTGGCCATCAATTCTGCAGAGATAGAGTTAACTACCTCAATAAAGATTCTCTCATCTTTTTAAATCCAGCTGTTGGATTTGAGTCAAACTGTGCAGTAATGATTCTCAGTCCATTATTGACCTTTGACCAGAATATTAGCCTCATTTGATCCCCTTTGATTTGCTGAGATCAAATTTCTATTGATTCTGGTTTTCATGCTGGAATTTTAAACCCAATCCTTTGGTGATTTGGATCTGCATTAAAAGGAGCAATTCATTTTTTTTATTGATAATTTCCTCTTATGGATTGCTTCTGTACAGTTACCTTTACATGCAAGTGATTGAATCTGCCCTTCCATCCTAACTACTTGTTAACCGGAGCTGTAGGAATTTAAGCACAATCTCCAACATGAACCTATAAATTTAAGAGTAAATATCATCCCCCTCCCCTCTAAGTATCCATAATATCAAACCCCTCCCCCGGGTTTTGAATAATGATAATGCCCTCCCCTACTTTTGAAAGATTCTATCAACCGTATCCTAATCGTTAAAAAGCGCTATTAAGTGTTGACGTGGCATTTACAAAATTTCTAAAACCCCATAATACCCTTAAACCCCTTTGCCACTCACCCATAATTATTTTTATTTCTCAAAATATAAAACCTAGCGGGACCCACATCACCGTCCCCTCCTCTTCTTCTTTTTCTTCCTCTGCAACCCCACCGGCCTCCAGCATCCCCCGCCCCCCTTGTCTTCTTCCTCTCACGCTTATGTACTCTGTTCATTCTTCATCCCACAATGAAGATTTTAATAGTGCTCCCGGTAACTGAGACAGAGCCACAGATTTACAGGTTTCCCTTTCGGCTGCTGTGATCGTGTTTCGTTTCTTGGCATTTGGATGGAGTAGATCTCCGGTAGCAGCAGAGAATAATTAATTTTTCTCCCACTTTGTTTTGGGAAGATTTATTTATTGATTATTTATTTATTTTCCATGTCTATCACTATATTGTAGCCGATTCATACATACACTTCTATGGATTGTTTCTGATCTCAAATTCATCAGTTATTTCTCTTTATTATTATTTGGATCTAAAATGTTTGGCTTTGGCTTCACAAGATGAATACTTTTTCTTATTTTTCATACTCTGTTTGCAGATTTAGTAGAAATAGAATTAGAGTAAAACAGAGTAGTGGATCTGATTCGTATGGCCCTGTTTAATCTCTCAAAAGGTTTGAGTAATTTAGACTGCCACCCAAAGTCCCAGTGGCTTCTCAAATCAATATGATCATGTGAGGAGAACAGATTTTGATTTAGCCATATTTATGTAAAGCTTTATAAACCATACTCAGAAGTCCACCTCGTCTTTAGGATTCCAAACGCAATACATGAACGACACCATGACTGGGGAAATGGAAAACCCGTAAATCTGTGGCTGTGTCTCAGTTACCGGGAGCACTATTAAAATCTACATTGTGGGATGAAGAATGAATAGAGTACATAAGCGTGAGAGGAAGAAGACAAGGGGGGCGGGGGGGGTGCTGGAGGCCGGTGGGGTTGCGAAGGAAAAAGAAGAAGAGGAGGGGACTGTGACGTGGGTCCTGCTAGGTTTTATATTTTGAGAAATAAAAATAATTATGGGTGAGTGGTGGCAAAAGGGGTTTAAGGGTATTATGGGGCTTTAGAAAATTTGTAAATGCAACGTCAACACTTAATGGCGCTTTTTAATGATTAGGGTACGGTTGATAGAATCTTTCAAAAGTAGGAGGGCATTATCATTATTCAAAACCCGGGGGAAGGGTTTGATATTATGGATACTTAGAGGGGAGGGGGATGATATTTACTCTAATTTTAACTGTTCGTGTTTTTGTCTCTTTTCTCTTCCATTTCACCCTTGTAAGTGGTCCTTTTATTTATATCCCTATTATTTTTCACAAATAAAAATTTTCCTAATCCTGAAACATAGAAAACAAAATAAAGAAGATCAATGGGAGAAAACAAATAGTAGGCCTGGTTCCAGTTAAAAAAAATATGTCTACTTAAATTACTTACACATTTCGGGATTCAATCGCCAGCCTAACTTGAGTCTTCAAACCAGCATAAGAGAAATTGCAATCCTTATGTTGCTTCATTGGGACCTATGAGAAAATCAAATTTAAACTCAATAGATGGTGGAGCCAGGAGAGCATAGTCATACATCATGAACTCTTCTATCCTCTGTCCATGTAAATCAAGAATAAACCATTTCCTAAAAGCAACTAGGAACAAGCTATCTTGAAGTTTCAAGGGAAAAAAAATTACCTTGAATTTGACAGTGTGTGCATCACCTTCTTGAGCAAGCTCTTCCAGAGCTGGGCCACCACTTCTTCTCATATCAAGGCCAAGCCATCTTGCTGTCTTGTCATAGGCTTCACCAATTGCATCATCTATCGTTGTCCCTAGTTGTACATATTGGCCAACATCATGTGCAAGAATAAGGAGATTGTGTCCTCCTACGAACCAACATGGAAGGTGGGAAATTTGGTCAATTTTCATGATCACAAAAATACAGTTTTCTTCTTCTCCTCCTTCATATCTTTTTTAAAAATTAACCATTTTATTAGCAAGGAAATAAAGTAAAAAGGAAAGGGGGTGAAAAAAGAGGGCATACAACAACAGAAGGAGAAAATGATAAAGCTAAGAAACGAACAAGCATATGCAAAGAATATATGATCCAGTAAACCAGTTTATGTGAAAAGGGCGAGCCTTGGCGCAACGGTTAAGTTGTGCTTTGGAAAAAAAAATAACACATGGGATCTTGTGGCTCTTCCTCCAAGGAAGAAACCGATTGGTTGCAAGTGGGTTTTTGTGGTCAAACATAAGGCGGATGGCAGTGTAGACAGGTACAAAGCAAGACTTGTGGCTAAAGGATTCACACAGACATACGGTATCGATTACCAAGAGACCTTTGCCCCAGGTGCAAAGCTGAATACTGTCCGAGTCTTATTATCATGTGATGTTAATCTGAGATGGGATCTACAACAACTTGATGTGAAGAATGCTTTCCGTCTTGGAGAGCTTGATTAGGTGGTGTACATGGAAGTTCCTCCTGGTTTCTCAATTACCACTCATGTTATTACTTCGGATGTTATATACTAATTTATAACATAATGATCAAATAATTCAAATATTTCCTCAAAATAATAAGTGCAAACTAAACATAAAGCTACTGCTAATGGTTAGGAGGAAAATAAAAGTAACAGCATATCTCCAGATATTTCCTTTTCACCCAGATTCTCCTAAGTTTTCTCAACAGACTACTTCACAGCTCTATGATATTACATCTCTTGATTACAGAAATCCACACGGAGGGGACTAAAATGTTAATTGAAGTTTTCAATAATCTAAAATATAGAATACAACCACCTAAGATAGTATACCACCAGAATACAGATCATTCACCTGAAATTAGAAGGGCCAAGAATGGAAATCGCAACTCTTCCTCCATTAGCCTGACAAAAAGAATAATAAATAACTCAAGTAAGAGTCTAGTGGAAATCTGTAAATAGATGGACATTTTAGACCCCCTATGGACAAGATAATAGAACCAGGGATTCATTAATGAATACAGATTAAAGAGGGCATTACTGGAATTAAAAAAAATGAAGTTGAAATCGAAACAAGGTTCAATGTTATGGGTTTTTTGTAATATTAGAAAGAAGGGTCAGTGTTAATTATGAAGAAATGGTCTTCTTCTCCAACTAACAATTCTCAACCGTAAGCAGAAAAGCCAGTTTGATTTCGAGAGTGAGAACTCTCTCGATTCAAATCCTTATGAGGAGAGAGATTCTAAGCAGAAATTCCTCACTCACAAACCTAACAAATGCAAGCAATAATCACACCCCACGGTTAGTTATTAAGTGAAACAGGGCTGCTGAATTTAGCTCTGGAGAGAGAGAGAGAGGTCTATTTGCAGAGGTCAAACTTACACCAGGCATGATATTCGGGCATGAGGTTTTAGGGATCAGGTCGCCTATAGGTGAGCAATCCATACCTTAAATATCAGGCCAAGCTGACCAGAGATGGTAGAGTTGAAGGATTTTCTTCCCAGTTCAGCAGTTTCACCCAACAGGAATTATCAGGATAAACTAACATATCTCAACAGCAAAAATCAAGGGATTCAATGGGAGAACAGAAACAGAAAGAAGAAGGAAGAAGAATAATGGAAGTTAGGCTTACCGGAGAGGGGAGGAATCAAATCACAGAGAGAGAATTACACCACGGCAACAGTAAGTTCCAATAGTTCTTTTCCAATCCAATATATCCCTCAATGGGGTTACATGGTAGTGTATAAATAAGAATAAAAAGGCTCCTAATTAGATTCTAAAGCTGAAACTGAAAAGAACTTTCCTACGTTATCTAACTCCAACAAGACAACATTAAAATAAAAAAGCAAACTATATAAATATCCCTAAGCAAACACGCAGCTTACTGCATCAGAAATTTTTACTATTATTCAGTGTAATGCTGTCTACACTTTCAACTAACTTAATTTTCTCATATTGCAGCATGACCATGATAAAATCTCTCTCATACTCATAGTGTCCAAGCCTCTGCCAATTACTTGGGGTCATCTGCTTGAACCTTTTTGTCATTCCACTCCAATCATTAGTGAACAAGAAGTCCACTGCATCTCAAATGAATATTTATGGCGGCACGAACATAATCAAATTTAAAATATAATTTTCAAAACTATAGGTGATCCCCTTGAGTAAATCATCATGTTTCACTAGAACTGAATTTTAATAACCATGGGACTGAAGTGTAACTATGTAAATACCTGGCAACCAAAGCATGAGCTTCCATGTGATGAACACCAACAATTGGTAGATTGAATTTCCCAGCAATTTTCCGAGCTTTCTGAACACCAACTGCATTAGAATATCAGAAATAAATTTCATGAGTTTTTTTTTTTTATTAGATTAATACTACCTCAGTAGATTTGAGAGTCTTGACTGAACAAGCATTCTCGAACTAATCCTAAAATTAATTTTTAGTTAAACAATTAACCAAATAGAAACATCACTTACAGTGCTCTCAGCCAATATTTATACTATTTAGACGGTTCTACAAAAGAGGGCGGACCTCGGCGCAACGGTAAGGTTGCTCCGGGTTCGAGTCGGGAAACAGCCTGTACATGAAGTGGGGGTAAAGCTGCGTACATTATGACCTTCCCCAGACCCCGCAGTGGTGGGAGCCTCGTTCATTGGGTACGCCCTTTTTAGAGGGTTCTACTAAAGAAAGTAAAAGATATAATACAAAATTCAGTGATGAAAAACATCACAATGCAACAGGAACAAAGAAACAGTAGCCACATTACCACGTAGACAAAGGCTTAAACCTGGGCCAATAGTAACAGCAACTGCAGAAAGATCCATCTCAGCCAAATTTGCTTTTTCAAGTGCCTGTTGAACTACCTGGGAAAAAGACAAATAAATTACGGCCTGAACTACTGTAACATATGGAATGAAATACCAATAAATCCCACTTTCACATCTCAACTTTTTAACTACAATACCTGATCAATCACTTGTGAGTGTGCTTCTTCTGCCATTTTAGGAGCAACACCTCCATACCGTGCAAGTAAATCTGCCTAATGAATGAAACAATAAATTTAGCTCACTGTTGACTGTACAGATATCTTAAAGTAGCAAATTTTAGTACCAACCAAACAGAATGAGAACAGAAACAAGTTTTTTCTGTTAGAAACAGAAATAAAAGCAAGTTGCATAAAATCAGGAAACTCATTTCTCTCACAAAGCCCAACAAGTCTCAAAATCAGTAAGATTCTACTCATGATTGTCCATTTAATACCATTATTTTACTTCTTCTGCCAGGATTTAAGTGTAATCTTAACTGTCATGATTGATAAAGTTGAAATAAAATGCAGTTTATTGAATCTGCCATTGTAAATATGTTATAAGCTCCTATGTTGCCATGGCCTCGGCCTCTACCTCTCCCTCTCCTACAGGCTACAGTGTGGTGCTATTTTGAGAATAGGGAGAAAGGGAAGTTGGAGATTGGAGAAGATAGGGGATGTAGAGGGGAGCAGGTAAGTTTGGTCTACTTTGAGAGAAACCAGCCTCCAAGACAATTTTCATTAATTTGACAACAATTCTGGATATATCCTGTTATTTGACAACTGGCCATTATACATGGCTTCATAAGATGATGTAGATAAAACACAATTCGGCTTATTATAATAGAAATAAGCTTTGGGTTGGGCTATGAAAGTGTTTTCATTGTAATGGGCCTAGTATTGGGTAGAATCTAGGCTTACGAAATTAGTTAAGTGTCTTTATTTCTTTATTCTAATTGTTATGAAGTGTTTTAGTTAGGCTGGATTAGAATTCCATAAGTTCAGTCCTGTTTTAAGTCAATTTCCTTCATTATTTTAGTTTCCTAGTCAATTTATGTTACCTACTTATTTTATTAGGTAAGAATTGGTTTAGGCCTTTCCTTTTTAGTGTTAGTATGTTGTTAAGTCTTCTATAAAAGTTTTTAAGGGGGTCCAGACTTGCACACGAATTTGATTAATGAAATTTTGGCTTGAGCATTTTCTTTATCCTGTGAGATTCAGATTTGTTGTGCAATGCAGTGTTATGTCGGTAGGAAGCCAAAAGTGTCTGGTGGGATGCTGAGTCATATCTTCTTCTTCATTCTTTCGCCTCCATTAACCATTCAAGTACTGTTTTATTTTTGGAAACCCAATATTAAAACTCTTTTGTTTGGGGGTCAATATGTCTGAGATTTCAGTTCTAATCTTGGATCCATCAACTGCATGACATTCTAAACCTGCCTACGGTTTCAGTTTTCAGATCAGAAGCCAATCGAGTAGAGTCCCATAAATCTGGAATTCTTCCCATCCATTTCTGTGCCTATTTAATCCATTAACTTCCTGCTGTAATCACATATTAGTTTGCTGTCAGTTGACAACAGATCTGTTCCAGTTAATCATTATTAATAGCACTTAAGCTGGTTTAATTGAGTTACGCAGTATCTGTTCTTATCTCCCATGATCTCAGGGTTTTTTGGGTATCCTATTTCAAGAAGGATTAACCTATAACTTCAGATCTTTCCATCAGATTTGAGCCAGATTTTGGAAAACCATTCTTCTCCATATAATTGACCTTCGGCCAGCTTTTGGACCATATCTGAACCTTTGATTTGCTCCTTTTTTTTTTTTTAAATCTGATTTCTAAACCTGTAACTGCAATTCTGGTTTTCATCTGAGTTTCTGAACCTAATCCCTTAGACTTTTATAAACCCATCATAACGTCTCTTATGGAAAGAGTCAATTTAACTCCAACTAATCAACTACTTGCAGCGTCACTTGCCAACAACTCCTAAGCTCAAGCCATGTTATATGACTCATTCAAACACTTTCCAATGGCTCCTATGAAGCCCAGCTAACTCCTACACAAGTGACACATGTCTCCTAAGATAATGTTGGAATGCAACAGAATAACATCGGATGGCTGTGGACTGCATTTAATCCAGGAGGGGTATAAACATTACCCTCTGAAGACTACCCAACCTAAAATTGCATAGTATGCTAGTACAACAAACAAATGTGATAACTGTTCCAAAGATTGTAGATGTGACCATAGTTCACCATGTGCATAAATAGCAAAACTACTGAAATCGATTGCCAAAGAACTAATATTAATATTGTCACTTTTTGGGGTATCCAATGGCATTAGAGTTAGCAAGGGCCTGCTCATTATATGGATTCAAATGCTAGTGAAACGCAAATTATTACAACAGAAAGGTCAAAGCACCCGAACCCATTGGCATCAAAACCAACAAGGGCCATTTTGGTTCAACACCCCCCCCCCCCACCAGCCTTCCTCTCTTGAACAGTTAGAACTACAAAAAATTGTTCAAGGGAAAAAAGACAAGCAGTAGAGTATGCATCGATCAGAGAAAATTATGTTTAAACGAAATAGGAAAAAGAATTCGGGAGACACTGAAAAGGCATTAGCAGGTATTGATTCTCATCATGCTAGGAAAAAAATTCCCCAACATAAGACACCTATTAGGAGAAAATAGCTACGACCAATTGTATCTCCGGTCTTATCTCTTTGAGAAACAAAATCCGCCACCATTCAGAGCTCAACCCAGTAAACCAAAAAGGGAAAAAGAACAGGGATATACCTGAGAAGACACAACTTGGCTAAGAATTTCTCCATTGCCTCGAACCTGTACGATTAGAAGCTATAATTAACCCCCATGTAAACCGAAAATGAAGAATATAACTTTGAAGGGAAGTTAGGAAAAACGATAAATATTGAGAGAACTTACAACAGCAGCGGCGGTGTCATCGCAACTCGTCTCAATGCCAAGAACAACCAAATCTTCACCAGTTCCTGAAGTTCCATTCTGGGTCTTTGAGGAATTAAGACTGGAGATAGAGAAACGAGCTGCAGGAGAACCCAAGGAAGAAAACACATGAGACCGAGTGGGTTGTTGTATTCGATGTTGTGGTCTCAGGTGGGTCAAGGACGGAAGTACTGTGTGAGGAAGAGAACGTTTTCGAAACAAATTAAAGCGGGAAATTTTGGGAGAGACGTTCAGTACAAAGGCCACCATTTTCTTTCGACTTCCCGCGATGTAGCTCTCCAGAGTCTCCAGAGGCAGAGGGTGAGCCAGTGAGAGGCTGAGAGTAGGAAATTCGTTGTCCAGACTCCTGTCGACCGCTCGTGACGCTCGTCGCTCTTGTTGCAAATTACATTTTGGTGACCCGTGGAAGTACGAAAAAATGTCCTCTCCCGTTTTAGGGGTTTTTTTTTTTTGGGTTAAATATACACACCTCTAAAATGTACCCAATATTCCTCATGCACCCCTAAGGTTCTGACAATTCCACACGCACCCCTTGAAAATTCACCGATTCCCTAGGCACATCCTGCATTAGTCCGTACTATCGACGCAATCGATTGGGTATATAGAAAAAAGTATGACCCAAACCCATCAGACCCACATAGCTACATCCTGCAGAATTCAACACTGGGGCATCAACAGGCCACCGTGAACACCGCCAACGGATGTCATTAGTAGAGATACGGGATAGAGCACGCTCCCAAGCGTCCCAATGGTGATACTTCATCACTATTGAATGAAGACGATAGTGTTTAATTTTGAAGTCTCCTCTCATCGGTTTCCCAAATTGCAGCCTCTCACTTGCCAAACCTGCCATACTAATAGAGCAAGGGTAGTTCTAAACGCATGGCATAGAAAGAAAAAGAAAAATCACAAGGAAAAAGAAAAGTACCTGCAATAAGTATGGGTTACCAGCAAAATCTTCACTGTGAGGAGTATGACTCCCACTCAAGATATCCAACCCCTTCATTGTTTCCGCCAAGACGGTAGGAACAATATCACCACCTTGTTGGATTTGCTTGACAACTTCTATTAGCACAGGGGAAACCCCACGAGCACCAGAACAAAGAAGGAATTGGGCAATGACACAAAATAAAAAGGCTCTCTTCCTACACTCCATAAAACCATGGTCACCCCTACGTTGACCCATAAAAATGAGAATAATCGCCAAGACATCAAAACGGTGACCATGTATAAAATGGGGAAGAAGTCCCTTTTCTAACCAAAGAAGGACATGATGTCTTTGGAATAGTCATCCTTCAGGAGGAGACGTATCATAGCACTATGACGAGGAGAGAGAAAGCATGTATGAAATTTCTCATAAGTCGGACATACCTCAGCTGAACCAAAGCAGAACATGTGTATCTCCGGGATTTAGCAGCGAGAAGAACCTCGAAGCAAGTCCCTTAGATTGCGTTTGGTTGCATAAATTTCTAGATGTCTGCATTGATTCAGATGTAACATCCATAGATCAGAGTATCTGTGGATGAACGAATCTGACAGAATAACTGTTTGGTTACTCTGATTCTGAAACCTGAATCTATCAGAATAATTGTTTGGTTACCTTGATTCTGAAACCTGAATCTACCAAAATAACTGTTTGGTTACCCTGATTCTGAAACCTGGATCTATCCAAAATGTGATAAAATGCAATATGAAATAAAATTAATTATACTAATTATTTTATTATTTAATAATAATAAAATATAATCACAGTTAGAATATAAGTATTTAAAAATTTTAGTATTTTTAATTAATAATTTAATTATGTGTGCACACTGCCTTCCACGCAACCTTAGCCCTTTAATTAATTATATGAAATTTTAATTATATGATGCTTTGGTTGAATGATTTTTTCCAACAATAGAAGAGTTAAATAGAATTCAATCAAACATGTTGTTTCACATTTATGTGTCACTTGATTCAAGTACATAAAACAAAAAAACAGGGTCCGATAATGCCATGTGATTTTTGTCACATTCTCCTCCTTCCTCCCAGACAATGTATAATGCTCACGATTGCCTTAACTGACTATGCTATGAATAATTGAATAAAAGGATCTCGGTGGATTCGAACCACCATTCCCTTGGAACATGCTCATGTTTCAAGTGCTCTACCAATTTGAGCTAAAGACCCAACAAGTACAACAACAGACTATTTATGGGACGTAGACGTATGTATAAAAAAAAAAAGGTACAGCATATGCATTTGCTCCTGGGAAAAAAAAAACAGAGATGAGAGAGAGAAGCTCTAGAGAACCAAGGATGAGCTGGACCACTACTCTACATGCCCATTTTGTTCATCCAGTAGAGCTTCTTGGTGGCCATGAAAGTAAGAAAATCTCCATTTTCCTTCTACCAAATTAATCAATTTTGTGAGTTATTTTTGTGTAAGGGCAACACCTGAATCAGTTTTGGAGTTAATGAATTCTTAGCATTGTGGACTTTGTATAATTCTTTTTTGTGCTTGTTCATGCAGATGTACAGAACAGTGAAGAGCACTGACAAAGGAGCATGTATTTGGATCTTCCCCCACACACCCCCCCCCTTCTCTCTCTCTCACTCAAGATTTCATTGGTACTGGACTGGCTTTAGTCCACAAGAATTAATTTTTTATGGGTATCTGGCTTTAGTCCCCCATCAATATTTTTTTAAGTTAAGTGGGGGTGGGGTGGGGTTTTTGTTAATTGAAGGGCTGTCTTTTCATAATGTATTAGCATCTGATATAGCTTCTCTCCTAGTCAGAAATACCCACGAAAACTTCAGATGTAGAGATCATTAAAGATTGTCTTGGCATTCTAAATGAAGTTGTTCTATCAACAAAAAAATGGCTTTGCTGTTCTATCATTTCTCTTACTGGGTTTTACTTAAAACATAAGATATTGATGTAAAGGTCATAAGGTTTTGCCTCAAAGGAAGTAGAAAGCAAAATAAAAGGAAATAATATTCTCTAAACAAGAAGAATAGTAAAGTCCTAACCTTCATAAAAAAATCCATCCATTAGCTATACAATCAAACCATCCATGAACAACATAATTAAATTTTCATTGCAATTGCTCTCCATCAATTTTCATTGTAATCGACCATGATGATCCATTAATTCCTTATTTTAAAAATCTGAGAATGATGTCTCTGCAAAGGAGCCACTCTCTAATATTTGAAAGTGCAAAACAGTACAAGAAGGCACAACAGCAGAAAAATTGTTGACATAGCTCCATTGTAAAGAATCCATGATATTTCAGTACCAAAAATAAAAACAGATTTCGTATGACAGAATCTCAAATTGTATCAACAAGCTGACATCTTAGAATTTAATGGTGCAAGGCTCTATTCCTAACTTTCATTTTACATGGACAGCCAAGAGGTTAACTACGTATCATCATGAATTGCAAAGGATACAATATCAGGATCAATATGTTATTCAACAAGAGCAATTGGTTTCCTGCACAAGCTGTTTGAACTGTGTAATTATGACTCAGATTACCAAAAGGCAGTACTTCAATAGCTTGAATACAGCAGATCCCACTTCCACAAAATACAAATTTTAGATTTTTTTGAAATCTTACCTGATACCTGAGATCCCACTTCCGCAACCCCTAAAACCCTAGTTGTAGGACGAAACTCCAACTTTATCTTCTATTTTCCCTGCATAAATCAAGTTGATAAAATGAAAAACAAACTTTAGAAACAAATCACAAATCTGACAAAAATAGAAGAGACAGTGAGCAGAGATATAGAGAGATGAACAGAGAGCAAGAGAGAGAGACACAGACATAGAGAGATAGAGAGAGTGAGAGTGAGAGCGACAGCTTGAGAGAG
Source organism: Telopea speciosissima (assembly GCF_018873765.1). Classification (NCBI taxonomy): domain Eukaryota; kingdom Viridiplantae; phylum Streptophyta; class Magnoliopsida; order Proteales; family Proteaceae; genus Telopea; species Telopea speciosissima. The sequence continues at coordinate 63,420,869 of NC_057921.1, read as the reverse complement.
AGCGAGAGAGAGGAAGGAAGTACTTGCAGATCTTCGAACCTTTGCTCTTCAGACCTTCAAAGGATAGAGCTGTCGGAAGAGTCATCTTCTGCATCACCATCAAATGATATCCTCGTTCTAACAACAGAGAGAACGAATCGCAGACTGGATCGAAGAGAGGGAGGTTGAAGATGAAGTGGAGCGTTGAGATCGACATCTTCTGGTCGATTCTTGGATCGGCATCTTCTGATCGATTCTAGGAGCAGCGGCAATATTGCAAAGGGAGGTTGAAGATGAAACAGAGCGCTAAGACGAAGAACATTGGTTTTTCACGATTTTATTTGCATATGAAGATGTTAGCCATAGGGTTTAATTTCTTGAATCCAAAGATTCAGATTTTTAGTGTAAAATACTGCATCTTAAGATTTGGTGCATCTAAGGATGTAAATCGATTTTTCCAACCAAACGGTGAAAAAATTCTAAGATTCCTGTATCTGTAGATGCAACAACTACGGATGTAAGCAACCAAACACGTTCTTACTTGACATTTAGATGCTTTCTAATTCACGGGGGTGAGATCTACGCATAGCGTCATGTAATGGAATTTTATACATTAGCATTTTATTGACTGTCAGAATTATATGGGATTGGGTGGGACGGCATCTCAACCTTTTGTTGCCACTCTCATGCATCATCTGCGATCCACTCGTGCACCCACCAACAACCGTGAGTTGAGAGTCCCCCGAGGACTATCTTGTGTAGAGTGGTGAAGGATAAGATCTCTTGATTATCCAATGAAGCAAAAATATCTATTAACAAATACACTCTCCCCGCTTTCTTTGAGAGTGCCAAGATCTTCATCAGTTACCTCTCTGCTACGTAAAAGCCTTACTCTCTCAATAATCATCTCAATCAGCAAGGTTTTAACCTTATTGCACTCAGTGAGTCAAGGGAATTGAACCCTTGACCTCTTGGGAGTTGGGACCTTTGCAACCTACTAGCAGGGGTACCAACCAGCCACGCTAGCAGTTGTCTTAATATGCTATCATTTGGTTGCTTCTTTTTTCGTGGTTTTGTTAGGTACACAAAAAGCCAACACCCTTCCAATTATGAGGCTTTGGTACGAATTTAGCTCGTCTCCAGGAAGCCCAGCATGCCTAGAGTGCATCCAGTCGTTGGGCTGTGCCGCACATATCCCTAGGCATGCACCGAGATGAGTACGGCACAGGTCAACTGCTGGATGCACCCTGGGCGCTGGGCTCCTTGGAGACGATCCTGTTCCCTTTGCTACCCTTTGCGCTGTTGAGAGGTATACCTTGGGTTTGGACTGGGCTACATTTATGGCATCAATCTAAGCCCAAGGACCCATGATCCTCAACCCATCCCAATCGATGAGAAGAGCTTTGATTGATTAGGTTAGCCCAACCCAAATTTCGTCACCATCCATGGCCCAAATAAGAAATTAGCTCATGGAATCTTTAGTTTTGGATTTAGGGTTTTTGGGCCCATTTCAGGCAGTCCAGTCTCTATCTCCAAAGAGTGTTTCCACTTTCCAGCCCATGTTCAAAAGTAGAAACAATAAACCTTTACTAACACCAATCAAACAAAGCCCTACTCACTAGCCCAACCATAGCTGTTGTCATGAAAGGGGCAAAAAAAAGTCCAAACATGGCAAAATGGGCCTTCCATTGGACATCCGCGTGGGATACCTCTATCATTCATCTACTCACCTCAAGAACCTTTTGAAATGGATTCGTAAGCCAATTCCATTCTCAATAATGGGCCAAAGCATTGCAATAATGGCATTGTCAGCATTGCATTTATAATTAACATTATTAGACTACAAAATCATCTTGTCATAATCAATATTCTTTGAATGGTAATTGTATTGAGTCTCACTTTGTTTTAATGGAAAATATCATACAAATTTTATAAGATAAAAAAAAAAAAAAAAGAGTTCGGATCCATACACCCTGTGGTATGGCAGAAGATTTTTATTAAAAAAAAAAGAGATATAAAAGAGAGACAAAAATTAAAATTTAAAGTAGAAAAATGAACTAAAAAATGACTTCCAATTTTTACTTGGTTTTTTAATTTTGTTTTCCAAAAGAAAAAAAAATGATGGGATTATTTTTCTCACTCAAACATGACTTAAATTGTCGTGTATAATGAAATAAATGACAAATGATGAAGAAATTAATAAAAAAAAATCCACTCAAATAAATGGAGAAACGGGACAAAAGCCAAGTCTAACACCCCTTGCATCATCTCACATTTTTCAATATCAACAAAAAGAAGTCATTAACCTCCAAAATAGTTGGTAAAGTAACATTATGGTTTTAATATTAGAAAAATCTTAATATAACCAAATTACCAAAGTGCCCACTTTTAGAATCAGGTTGGTAGTAGCGGATTCAAATTTGAATCAATCGGTTTGACCAATCCAGTACTGATTACTAAAACCATGAGAGAGAGAGAGAGAGGAGACAGAGATTTCATCTTAAATTTATTCAGGGTAAATATTTTAAGGCAAAAAAAAAAAAAAAAAAAAAAAAGGAGAAAGCTGTCTACTCACCCCCTATGAATATAAAAATCGCATCTATATTGATGTCCCTATATATGCTTGCAGTAAAACTGTACTCATGTTGCACGACGAGACAATGATCTATTGCCTTTTGTGTAAGGTAAGCTAGATTATTGTTGCTATTTATAAAAGATGGTGACTATAGGGACCACCATGGTTAGATCATTCATTAATTAGCAAACCCACCCTAATTCAGACTTCCTAATCGGATTGCATCCTAGAGAATGACTTTCATCCATATTCCCTCAACTTAAAGGGATAAGTAGGAACCGCGCTGCCCTTAGAAAGTGACAAAAAATTTTGCCTATAAAATGGTCATCATGATTACCATCTTATTTCAAACAGAACTAAAACAGAGTTTGTGGTGGCTCGAAGGCACCCCACCCATCTGACATTCTGATCAGTTCTCTAAACCTTAGAAGAAAGGATAGAAATGGAAATCACTTCTTCTTCGTTTCTGCGTTTCTTCTTTCTCCTCTTGTTAGGTGTCCTATTGTTTGGGCGTTCATGGTTCCCTACCAACAAAGGTGACCTTGATTGTTCTCTCAATAAGCCATGGTGTACCTCTAAAAACAGAATTCAAGCCAAATCAGGCCTTGTTCTACAGAATTTCAAAGACCCAAAACCTATAGACCACTTCACTGAGACCCCTCACCATCCACTAGATCCTCTCACCTTACAAGAAATCAACAAAGTTAAAACCATTCTCTCATCTTACGAACCTTTCATCTCTTCCTTCCCTGCAATTCACTCTGTTTCACTGGATGAACCAGAGAAGTCAATCGTCCTCAATTGGAAGAAAGGAGACCGTCTTCCCCACAAGAAAAGCCTTCGTAATTGCATTCTTGAATGGCCAATCCAACTTGCTGACCCTTGATTTGGAATCAGGACAGGTCATAAACCATGACATAAACCAGGGCTCTGGGTACCCAGCTCTCAGCTTCGATGACATGGCTGTTGCAACTAAAGCTCCTCTCACCAACCCAGAATTCATCGAGATCATCTCCGAGAGAGGCGTTAAGTTATCCGATTTGACCTGCGCACCACTTTCGACCGGATGGTATGGGGTTAGTGAAGAAGGAAGAAGACTGGTTAAGGTTTCGTGTTTCTCCGGCGAAGGCACCGCCAATTTCTACATGAGACCCATCGAAGGGCTCGTCGTACTTGTCGATGTGGACACCAGAGAGGTCCTTAGGATCTCCCATACTGGTCGAGGAATTCCAATTCCTGCTGCCACAGACACCGATTACCGCTACTCGGCACAAAACAAACCAGAGGAGATGATGAAGCCAGTTCACCCCATATCTATGGAGCAACCCAAAGGGCCTAGTTTCAGCATAGAAGAAGGACACATGGTAAAATGGGCCAATTGGGAGTTTCACCTGAAGCCTGACCCACGAGCCGGGGTCATTATATCCCGAGCCATGGTTCATGACTCAGAAACCGGTCAGACCAGGAGTGTTATGTACAAAGGGTTCTCATCTGAGTTGTTTGTTCCTTACATGGACCCTGCCGATGCTTGGTACTTCAAGACCTACATGGACGTCGGCGAGTACGGCCTGGGCGTTACGGCGATGCCTCTAGTTCCTCTTAACGACTGCCCTCGTCACTCTTACTACATGGATGGCGTCTTCACCGCTCCCGATGGCAAGCCGTACGTTCAGTCCAATATGGTGTGCGTGTTCGAGCGATACGCCGGTGATATTGGTTGGCGACACTCCGAAACCCCAATCAGTGGAATGGAGGTTTGTCATTCTTAGTATCAGAGCCAATATAATTGAATCATTAAACAATATTGTTATTTTCTAACATGAGAATCTTGAATTTTGGAATAGATTCGAGAGGCAAGGCCGAAAGTGACGCTTGTGGCTCGAATGGCAGCATCAGTAGGGAATTATGATTACATAATAGACTGGGAGTTCCAAACAGATGGGTTAATTCGGGTTAAGGTTTGAAACAAAATCTGAATTGTTTTTTTGTTGGTGCTTTATTTGCTAATCAGATTTGAATTGAAAAAGAGTTAATTAATGAAGAAGAAATGAATGAACAGGTAGGGCTTTCTGGGATGTTGATGGTGAAAGGAAGTCCACTTCAGAACATGAACCAAGTGGGTAAAGCTGAACGAGATGCCATGTCTGGGATATTAGTGTCTGAGAACGCTATTGGCGTAGTACACGATCATTTTATAACGTTCCACTTGGATATGGACATCGATGGTGCAGAAAACTCCTTTGTTAAGGTTAATCTGGAGAAGGAAGAGACCTTACCTGGAGAATCCCCTAGGAAGAGCTACTTGAAGGTCAAGAGAGAAGTTGCTCAGACAGAGAAGGAAGCACAAGTGAAGTTTAAACTCTACGAACCAGCGGAATTCCATGTGGTAAATCCTGGCAAGAGGTCTAGGCTTGGTAACCCGGCCGGTTATAAGGTCGTCCCTGGTGGCACAGCAGCAAGCTTGCTCGACCACCATGACCCACCACAATTACGTGCTTCCTTTACAAATAATCAGGTAAATTATTTAAAGGATTTAGGTAGAACTTATCTTTAAAAACTAACCATTAAAAATAGGGTGTCGAAGTACCTATTAGTCTTTACATCGAATTACTCATATCTGATATAGATTATTATTTCCACCTTCCACATAAAACCCAACAAGTAAGATATTATTGTCATCTATCATCAGATAGAGCCGGGCTACGGCTCTGACTGGTTTAATCTTGATTTAATCTTGATTTACTAATCTAAGTTGTAATTAAATTGTTAGATATGGGTGACACCTTACAACAAAAGCGAGCAATGGGCAGCGGGTCTTCTTGTTTGGCAAAGCAAAGGGGAGGATACACTTGGTGTATGGTCTGAAAGGTATATATACTGATCAACTTTAATTAAATATCTTGTCCCTGAAATTTTCTCTGCGCTTTTTTTTGTTTGGGTCTTTTGTGTTGTCTTTCTAGTGAAGTATTAGAAGAGAAAGTGTATTAACACTAATTGTTAAGGTACAATCTCTTGTATTTTGTTACTTGCGTAGCTGGGCTGATTTTGATGGCCCGTTAAGAGTTCAGGAGGAATTGGCCCACCTTGTGCATTAATCTTGTTATTGGCAGGTTTTGTAGGGGGGGGGGGGGGTTAGGAGCGGTATTCTTTTAGAATTTTTTTTTAAGGCTATATGGATATTTTCAGGGGTTTTGTGTGGGGGAAGGGGGGGGGTTTAAGGAGTGGTAGTCCTCTAGAATTTCTTTTAAGGCTATATGGATATTTCAGTAAGTTTCCTATATCGGGTTTCGGTGTAAATTTGTAGCAAGGGTTCTCTTTTTGTATGTAATTTGAGAGAGGTGTGACCATTTGAGGACGAGTGAGTGTAACCCTATTCATGTAGATGTAGGCAATCTTACCAAACTACGTAAATCTTTGTGTGCGACTATATGATTGTTGTTTCTGATTCCCATTTGTTTTTTTTGCATCGTTTTAGTTGTTTTTCTACATTAATAACAATACTTACTGAACGATGATGACAATGATGATGATGATGATGATGATGATGCAGGGATCGTCCAATTGATGATAAAGATATTGTGTTGTGGTACACACTGGGATTTCATCATATACCATGCCAGGAGGATTTCCCAATAATGCCCACGGTATCTTCTAGCTTTGAATTGAAGCCTGTAAATTTCTTTGAGAAGAATCCCATACTAAGGGCATCTCCCAACGTTGATAAGGATTTGCCTTTCTGTAGCGCTACTGCTTCTTCAGCCTGAGCAGCTTTTAATTAAGAGGATTAATGTCATTAGCTCAACAAATTAAGCAATAATGTACATTATGCAATAATAAGCATCCTCTGAAATTAATGTTACTTCAATACACCGATTGGCTTACATGCCATTGGGAAAGTTTATGGTTCGTTTGGTTACATCTTACAAGTGAGTAAAAGGGGAAAAAAAAAAAAAAAAATTAAAATTTTATTGCTCATTGTACTTCTTATCAAACGGCCCATTATAATTTATAAAGTTTTCTTCATTCATGACCATCTTCTCCAATGTCCCCAAAACAGGACACCGACGTGTCATGGAGCATTGCAATTGCAATTAAATACGAATTAATTTCTGCCCCCCCACAACCCCCAAAATTTTTTTTTTTGCAATTGGGATGGATTAGGTCCTAATGGATTCTACCTTTTGGGTAGAATCAGAACCGTCCGATTAATTAATCATTTTTAATACTAAATAATAAAGCATAATTGAACCATTTAGTTAACGGTTCGATTCGGTTTCAGTTTAAATTTGACACCCTTACAGAAAAAACATCTCAATTAACTGATAAATTATCCAAAAACTAAAATCAGAATTGAGCCAACATATAAATGGATGGGATCCGATTCCAATCCCAGATTGACACCCCTATTTGCCCTCCTAATGCTCCTGATATCTTGGGCTAGGTTTGGTACGCATTCTAAATCAATGCTACTTTCAAAAAAAGGATACCAAACATAGCCTTATTTTGAAACAATCCACTAGATGATTCCAAATGCTTTTCAATATATCGCTATACAGTTCATTCTCTTTTAACTACAATTTAGAGTCGAGATGTCTGGGACCTACAAAATGTTGAGGTAAAGAAGATGAGATGACAAATATAAGTTAAAATAAATATTAGTAATGCATTTCAAAAAATTATACCAAATGCTGCCCAAGATTCACATTCGCATGTTACATTTTTAGGTTACTTATTGGCAATTTGGCTCTCCTCCAGGCTCCAGCCGTGGTGGGAGCTGGAAGGTCCGGCCCAACAAAACAAGGGGTGGAGCCAGATCCACTTATTGGATTCCAATCGCCAACACTTTTCAAATTGATGGAATGGATCTATAGTTCTATACCCTACAGTGACATGAATACAAAAATCACAATGTCACTACATCTGCTCTTGTCAAACCTGGAGGCGTTATACAGATCTCTTACTTTTTGTTTTTTTTATTAAAGGAAAGGCAGATTACAATTTGATTTGTTTCAATTTATAAAAGATGATGATTAATTATAGGGACCACCATGGTGGGATTATTCATTTATTGGCAAAATTTTATGGGATTGCATGTTAGGGACAATGATCTAGTAGTTTTTTTTCTTTTTTTCTTGTACTCGATACCGTTGAATTTAGCATCTTCTACGTGTTGAACTCTCAATGGCAAACTACTCCCCATTTTACTAGGAATTGGAGTCGATATTTGTCACTCATCCAAATAATCTGTGTTCTCATAAGCCCAACATTGAAATATCCGTATTCCCTTAACATAGGAAGAACTGAAGAAGTAAGTAGGAACCACTCCTGCCCCATGGAAAGTTAAAATTTTGCCTATAAAACGGACTACCATCTTATTTCAATCAAACAGAACTAAAACAGAGGATGAGGTGGCTCTAAGGCACCCACCCATCTGACATTTCTGATCAGTTCTCTAAACCTTAGAAAGCGATAGAAATGGAAATCACTTCATTTCTTCGTTTCTCCTTCCTCCTCTTGTTAGTTGTCCTTTTATTTGGGCGTTCATGGTTGCCTTCCAACAAAGGAGATCTTGATTGCTCTCTCAATAAGCCATGGTGTACCTCTAAAAACCGAATTCAAGCCAAATCAGGCCTTGTTCTAGACACCTTCATAGACCCAAAACCTATAGACCACTTCACTGAGATCCCTCACCATCCACTAGATCCTCTCACCTTACAAGAAATCAACAAAGTTAAAACCATTCTCTCATCTTACGAACGCTTCATCTCTTCTTTCCCTGCAATTCACTCTGTTTCACTAGATGAACCAGAGAAGTCTATCGTCCTCAGTTGGAAGAAAGGCGACCCTCTTCCCCAAAGAAAAGCCTTCGTGATTGCATTCTTGAATGGCCAATCCAACTTGCTGACCCTTGATTTGGAATCAGGACAGGTCATAAACCATGACATAAGCCAGGGCTCTGGGTACCCAGCTCTCAGCTTCGATGACATGGCTGTTGCAACTAAAGCTCCTCTCACCAACCCAGAATTCATCGAGATCATCTCCGGGAGAGGCGTTAAGTTATCCGATTTGACCTGCGCACCACTCGCGATCGGATGGTATGGGGTTAGTGAAGAAGGAAGAAGACTGGTTAAGGTTTCGTGTTTCTCCGGCGAAGGCACCGCCAATTTCTACATGAGACCCATCGAAGGGCTCGTCGTAATCGTCGATGTGGACACCAGAAAGGTAGTTCGGATCTCCCACACTGGTCGAGGAATCCCAATTCCTCCCGCCACAGACACCGATTACCGCTATTCGGCACAAAACAAACCAGAGGAGATGATGAAACCACTTAATCCCATATCTATAGAGCAACCCAAAGGGCCAAGTTTCAGCATAGAAGAAGGGCACATGGTGAAATGGGCCAATTGGGAGTTTCACCTGAAGCCTGACCCACGAGCTGGGGTTATAATATCCCGAGCCATGGTCCATGACTCAGAAACTGGTCAGACCAGGAGTGTTATGTACAAAGGGTTCTCGTCGGAGCTATTTGTGCCTTACATGGACCCTGCCGACGCTTGGTACTTCAAGACCTATATGGACGCCGGCGAGTACGGCATGGGCGTGACGGCGATGCCTCTGGTTCCTCTTAACGATTGCCCTCGTCATGCTTACTACATGGATGGCATCTTTGCCGCTACCGACGGCAAGCCGTACGTTCAGTCCGATATGATGTGTGTGTTCGAACGTTACGCCGGTGATATTGGTTGGCGACACTCAGAGACCCCAATCAGTGGCATGGAGGTTTGTAATTCTTGGTATCAGAGACAAAATGATTGGATTATTAAACAATACTTTTATTTTCTAACATGAGCATCTTGAATTTTGGAATAGATTCGCGAGGCAAGGCCGAAAGTGACGCTTGTGGCTCGAATGGCAGCATCAGTAGGGAATTATGATTACATAATTGACTGGGAGTTCCAAACAGATGGGTTAATTCGGGTTAAGGTTTGAAACAAAATATGAATTTTTTATATTTTTTATTTGCTAATCAAATATGATTTGAAAAAGAGTTATTTAATTAATGAAGAAGAAATGAATGTACAGGTAGGGCTCTCAGGTATGTTGATGGTGAAAGGGACTCCACTTCAGAACATGAATCAAGTGGGTAATAAAGCTGAACGAGATGCCATGTCTGGGATATTAGTGTCTGAGAACGCTATCGGCGTGGTACACGATCACTTTGTAACCTTCCACTTGGATATGGACATCGATGGTGCAGACAACTCCTTTGTGAAGGTGAATTTGGAGAAGAAAGAGACCTTACCTGGAGAATCCCCTAGGAAAAGCTACTTGAAAGTCAAGAGAGAAGTTGCTCAGACAGAGAAGGAGGCACAAGTGAAGTTTAAACTCTACGAACCAGCGGAATTCCATGTGGTAAATCATGGCAAGAAGTCTAGGCTTGGTAACCCAGCCGGTTACAAGGTCGTCCCTGGTGGCACAGCGGCCAGCTTGCTCGACCACCATGATCCTCCACAATCACGTGCTTCTTTTACAAATAACCAGGTAAGTTATGTTAGGGATTTGGATAGAACTCATTCTTAAAAGTTAACAAATCTTCACATCGGATTACTCACATCTGATGTTGTTTATTATTTCGCGTGAAACCCCAACAAATTAGGTATCATCATAGAGTAGGGATGAACTCAGACTAGTTTAATCTTGATTTCTAATGTAACTTGTAATTAATTTGTTAGATATGGGTGACACCTTACAACAAAAGCGAGCAATGGGCAGGAGGGCTTCTTGTTTGGCAAAGCAAAGGGGAGGATACGCTTGGTGTATGGTCTGAGAGGTATATATACTGATTGACTAATTAAACCTCTTTGTTATTGGGGGGGAGGGGAGGCTCTCAATGAGCTGGCGGGTCCATGCAGAGCTTCGGGGGTTCATGAGAATTTTTTTTAGGGTGTATGTATGTTTTGATAAATTTTTTTTATAAGATTTTGCTATAAATTTGTAGCGAGGCTTCTCTCCTAATAAGCAATCTGATCAATGTGTGAGGACGAGTAGTCCCCATTGTTAGTGAATCAAATCTCATCTCACCGTGGATGTAGACAATCTTATTTAACCACGTAAATATTTGTGTGACTATGTGATTATTATTTGTGATTTCCATTCATTTTCTACATCGTTCTATTATTTTTCTACATTAATTGCAGTACTTATTGGAATGATGATGATGATACAGGGACCGTCCGATTGATGATAAAGATATTGTGTTGTGGTACACACTAGGATTTCATCATATACCATGCCAAGAGGATTTCCCAATCATGCCAACGGTATCTTCAAGCTTTGAACTGAAGCCTGTAAATTTCTTTGAGAAAAATCCCATACTAAGGGCATCTCCTAACGTTGAAAAGGATTTGCCTTTCTGTAGAGCTACTGCTACTTCAGCTTGAGCAGCTTTTAATTAAGAGGATTAATCTCATTAGCTCAACAAATTAAGGGCTAATATACATTATGCAATAATAAGCATCTTCTTAAGAGTATTATTATTGTCCATAATTGTTTCTGAAATTAATGTTACTTCAATACATATCTGGCTTACATGCCATTGGGGAAGTTTGAGGTTCGTTTGGTTACAAGTGAGTAAAAGGGGACAAATGAAGAATTAAAAATTTATTTCTCATCTTACTCCTTAACAAACAACCCATTATAATTTATAAAGTTTTCTTCATGGCATGACCATCCACCCCCCCCCCCAAACACCTTTGTTCATGTCCCCCAAAGAGAAGCACACCAACGTGTCCTGGAGCATTGCAACTACAATATTTAAATAGGATGTTAAAAAAAAAAAATTATAAATAAATAAATTTTGAGGCCCATAAGGTGTCAATTGGGACGGATAAGGTCCTAATAAATTCCACATTTTAGGGTCAGAAACTCAATACTAGTTAATAAAGGGGTGGTATGATTCCAGTTCCAAATCAACTACTTCAATTTAAATTCCTAATAAAAAAAGATGAAAATTGTTTCGTTGCCATTTTACAAATTAAAAGTAAGGCCTACATTGACACACTTTCTCTTATGTTCGAGTGCCACGTACCCTATGCTGTGCCGCAAGATGTGCACTACACACCCTGCAGTACTACAGAGGATTCTTATGGCTTATGTTCTGACCATAAGGGGTCCATATGAATTCCGTATGAATGATACCATATTTCAACTCCTCATTGTTGTAATGCATGTGTAGATTCTTTTTTACGCTGCTCTTGAAGGAAATCATGTTGGGATTCCACACGAAAGCAATAATCTCACATCAAATGTGAGTAGCCCAAGGTGAAAGCTTATAAGGATTTGACATCAGACACCCGACTTTTAATGGCAAGTTTTTAAGGATGTGTTCTGCCCAAATCACAACAAGTGTTATCTTCTCCTTCCTCTTCATGAAACCTCTTCCCCTCCCTTAAAAAAACAAGTCAAATTAGAACCAATCCTAGTTGATTCTAATTTTCCAGGACCAGGACTAGAAACATCTCGATTAATTAATAAATGTTTCAAAACTAAAATTAGAATTAACCCAACAAATAAATGGATGGGATCTGGTTCTAGTCCCAGATCGGCCCCCCCTAATGCTCCTGATATCTTGGGCTACGTTTGGTCTATATATTTTTGAAATGTATTCTAAATCAATATTTTATTAAAAAAATCTTACCAAACACAACCTTATTTTCAAAAGGTCCACTATATGATTTCAAATGCTTTCAATGTATTGTTGTATAGTTCACGCTCTTCAACTACGATTTAGAGTCAAGATACCTGGGACCTACAAAATGTTGAAATAGAGAAAATGAGATGATAATTAAATTATACCAAATGCAGCCCAAGATTCAGATTCTCATGACATTTTTGGGTTATTGGAGTCCAATGGCCATTACTTTTCAAATGGATGGAATGAATCTACACGCTACCGTGACACGAAAAGTTACTCGCCACATCTGCACATAAATATTGACGTAGATTGTTCCCCTACTTCCTTCCTTGGGTGACTAAAAATTCATCAATTAATTCACCAAAAAAACAAAAATTCATCAATTAAAAAGATTTAAAAAAAAAAAAACTAAGATAACGACAAACACATACGTTAGCAAAACACTTTGATTCCATGCAAATCAATAAATAAATAGAAATTTGAAATGAATCACTTTGCATTCTTTAATCTAATTTCAATACCAATGGAATCTCCTTGAATCTCTTATAGTCTTCCCTAGAACAATTTTTATCCTCTGTTGTTATAGCAATGTGCTATAACGCATCGTGTGGCGGATGCAGAGGTCATATGCATCATGTGGGGCCCATGGAACCACATGGTCTTTGCGACATCGCACGATGCGTTATAATATTGTGCTATAATAGAAGAGGATAACGATTCTCCCTTCTGGTAGATGTGTATTGGGTGGGTGGGTGGGTGGGAGGGGGGGGGGGTTCATGTTTCATACATAGGTGAAACTAATAGCCTAATAATAATGTTAAAAGTAAGCAATGTTTTTTGTTTTCTTGATAAGAAAAGCAATGTTCACATCCTTATGAAACATGCCCCTTTCAAATTCTATTATTTCATATATCTACTTGAAAAATGTGTAGCTTTTAATAATGATGCAATGTCAAGTCACTTATAAATTATTTTGAGAATTCTTTTGACTCTTACATTAAATAATTTTTTGAGATAAGATAAGGACAATCAAAATAAGGTTACAGTTTCTTACTTCACCGTTTTGATGACAACAAGATGCACCTAAATTTAAAAGTAAAAATATTATTCCAGTAGTCTTGTGAAAATGACATTTTTTTTTCTTAATAATTTGATGTATGTCATCTTCAACAAAATAGCCTGATAAATCTTAATATTTGAAAGATTCAGACTTTCAAACTTTTAAATAACCAATAAGATGCATGTCCCTGTCACTAATGAACTAATTTCTCTCACTTTGGGGGCTCTTGCATCAAAAACAAAAAATTTCTCACTTTGTATAGTTTATGTTAAACAAACCAATAAAGTCAAGGCTACATTTGTTTCATATAAACGATATAAAGTTAGAGAAATCAGTTCATTAGTGACAAGTACATACATCTTACTATTTATTTAAAAGGAGAGGGTTCACCGTGGATTAAAATTCTCTTGAATTTCTTGATCGTCGAGTGTGGTGCAGTTCGGGATTGAGAGATCGACACTTGGTAGGTTGATTGAGTTAGTATTTTTTTCTTTCTTCTCGAGCTTGACACCTTTGGATGTCGTGCATGTCAGATGTCGAGCTCTTAGCCCCAAACTACATCGCACTACACTTTAGGGAACTGGAGAGGAATTTTTTTCATTCCCCACACTGTTAGTATGGGAAAATCTCCTCCAATACACCAACGATGGAATGAGGAACAATATCATGCATATGGGACCCACATGATAAGTGACATGAGAGAGAATATATACATACAAAATACTCATATGAGAGGGTGTATAGTACGTGTGGGAAATTTTTTTCTTATTTAAAACTCTGAATTAACCAAATATTAAGATATGTACAAGCTATTTTTACATACTATATATTATTGTCATTTTCCCCCGGAGTAGGTACTTGGATTCATTGTTTCATATATAGTTCATGATTTTTTTGGTGAATTATTATTATTACAAAGGTCAATTTTTTTTTTTCAAATGTCGCAATGTATTTATTCTGTCATGTGGACAAATGATATGTCTATTCTGTCGGTTGGATAGAGAGGACATGGTTTAGATTAGTCACGTGTCAAATTTTAAAAACTAACTCAATCAAATACCCCATTTATTATTGATGCAAATTCTGTGTAGATCTATGCATGTGTACTAGTACTTTAGATATTATTGTGGAAAATTATCTTCTCCAATTCCCTGTCCGGGCCAATTCTCCAGTGCCTATAATAAGGGGAGGTGGACTCTACTCGGACAAGGGTAGGGTGGTCATTGCACCCCTTATTAGAGGAACTGGGGGAATTAGGCTGGGCAAGGAACTGAAAGGGACAAAGGTCTTAGTATTGTACACTCTCCCAATTCTAAAGGGAGAAAAATGATTTAGATTAAAAAATAAATACAAAAACAGATGACTCAGATTTATCTTATGATTTTTGAAAACATCACATTCCATTGTTATTATGGACGCTTATGTAAGTTGAAAGGACGACCGTAGACTTGGCAATTTTGCATTGTTTTACTTGTTAAGGAATGATGATTTAATTGTAAATTGCGTTTTCATGCGCAAATGACCTGGGCCTTAGTCATTAAGCCCATTATGATCCCACTAGAATTTAAATTATTCTCCATTTAGCCTAGTCAGCATACATTGAGAGTGGCCTACATGATTTATTTGGGATAGATATTTTCTTAATTAATTAAAATAATAAAAAATTCATAAATTAGGAGTACGAGACTTACAAAGGGATCCGGATCCTCTTCAATTACTTGAGCGTCCAACTCTTATCCAACCACCCATCCATCGGCTAGGATCAAGTCTTCCCTAAAATGGATGGTTAAAGAGAAGTCAAAGGTGGAGAGAATCTTTTTCCCTTACAAAGAGAATCATTTGGCTCTCCGAAGCCTTAATTTATCTCTGTTATGAGGTCTGAATGGAATCCCAATATCGCTATTTTATTTGTTAAGGCTTTAGATTACTCATTCTCCACAAGTGAATGACTGATTAAGTGATTAGTTAACTTAATTAATTAAGTGTTCTTCTTGGATACTTTTTCCATTGTCATAGGGATAGTGGTCCCTTGATTCCATCATCTCCATTGTCTGATTCTCTTCTTTTTCTTTCGGTAGATGTCAGATTCTCTTTCGGCTTCTGTCACTGAAGTAGGACTTTTTTTTCTCTCCACTCCAAACCTTTTTAATTTCACCTTTTATGTCAAACGAATCTAAGTTGGGAGATTCCAAGGATCCCACTAACTTTTGTATTTTGGGGGCAAGAAGGATTCTACCTAATTTTTACCTGGAAAAAAAAAAAAAACAAAAGGATTCTATTAATTAAGAACTAAGAGTAAGGTAAAAGGACTTAAAAGAGTAGGGAAAAAAGATTCGGTCGAAAAACATGATTCTTGTGCTCAAGCACAAGATGGGGTAAAATGATCATCCTACCCCTATAAAAGGTGGAAATCTTTTAGTTGATGTTTCTGAATATGCATTGACCCCCCAATTGGTGCAGAGGCCAACTCTTGGCTCTTAGACAACTAGACAAAAACACTCTTCCCCTTAAAAATAACTAATGTTTTTACGTGCGTGAATAGTTCAATTCCATGACTAATAATTGATTTGTTTGGTTCTAGTTTAGATTCAAATTAGTAAGCAGCACAACTCCCTAGTAAACCCAGTTTCAATTCCATTTTCACTTTTGTTTTGATCAAATTCCTTTGCTTTTGCGGTTCTTGAGTCTTGACCAAGGTTTCAAGAATCGGGAAGACCAGAATTGGCTATAGTTGATCGGACCAATTCCCACCAATTTAATTAATTTTTGACCAGTTTTGACCACTTTGGATCGGAAAAAATTTGATCTCTAAATACATGTTTTGAAATGCTGGTTAAGATGAGCATTCCATTCCTTTTAATTCTTTTCATCTTGTCAAGTAGGAGTGTCAATCGATTTGTTTGGATCAATTTCGATGTGAGAATGAGTAAATCCAATCTTTATGTGTAGACAGGTCGAAACTATTGTATATGGTCAAATACACTGTAGTTCGGTATGGAGAGGTTGACAACCGGCAAGTGTGACATCCAACCTCTCCACCCTGAAGGCCGAACTGTACCTCACTGCATTTTTTAGGAAATTGGAGAGGAAATTTTTTTTTTTTTCCAATGGTAGAGCGATGTCAGATCTCAGCCTCAATTCTCATAGAAGACAAGTCTTTAGCGATGTTAGACTTTAATCCCAAAGGATGTTAGATTTCAATCTCAAAGTGAGAAAGTCTTTAGCGATGGTAGGAGATTTCAATCTCAAAGGACAAGTGGTTCCGACAAAGTGATGCTATTGATGATTACAATCTAAAGGGACTCTACACACATGGGATGGGAGGGCGATGTTTTGATTTCAAATCACAAAGAAAAAGCATTTATTAGTGAAGATAGACCGGAAATCAAATCAAGTGGAGGTAACTTCCAAATAAATAAATGAATGGAACCCCTAAAGTCCATTTCTCCCTCCAACTCTGATTGCAATGTTTTATCGCGAAAACAACGTCTAGATTTCGATGAAATTTTGATGTAATGTAGTAATTAAAACTACTAATATACTTCCTCTCTCATCAATTTTATCTATGTTGTGGGTATAGAGATTCGTCTTTATCAAAAAAAAAGAAAAAAAAAAAAAAAAAAAAAAAAAAAAAAAAGAAAAAAAGGTATAGAGATTCCTTGGCCCCACTATCGTGGGTGAGAGTGTGGGACCCGTAAGGATAATGATAGCCTTGCCCACTAGTAGAGGGGGATAATTATTACCCAGATTCTCTACACTGTACGTATAAGAAACTTTGGTCTACTTCGTTGTCATTGGGAGCAAAAGCACAATATAAAAGTTGTAACTATGTCTACATAGTTTTCACTAGTGTCGTGCTATTAAGAGAAGTTCCCTTTCTACTTTTTTTTGCCCTTTTCTACATCCACCTTCATACTTTCTTGCACGCAAGAGACCACTTATATCATCTCAGACATAGTTAACAAATTTAATAGTATATAATTATATATTTTTGTTTTATCTTTTTTATTAGGGAAAAAGAATGCTAATCTGTCCCGTGGTTTCTGCAATCAGCCCTTAGAAAAATTGAAAATCCCATCGAAATTGTTTGTTCCTGTGTTGGTGCAGGGGCTACATGCATGGTGCAGACTACATGGGCTATACGACTGATTAACGTTCTCTTATCCTTTTTATAAATATAGCTTTCGATTCTTAATATATGTTCTCTTTATTAATTTGTATTAATACAAGTTAGTACTGTGTAATAGAATCTTGCACGTTAGCATCTTTTTTACCATCGGATCCCCCTCTCTGCATCTGAGCCATTCAACTAATCAGTTGTTGAAATCGCATTCCCTCCATCACTGCTATGCCCTCTTCTCCCCCCCCCCTTCCCTTTCTCTCTCCATAATGCAATTGGCCGGCTCCGACTTCCACTCTCCCTTCTCCTCCCTTGTCCCGTCCTCCTTCAGGCCACAACCTCTAATTGGAGTCGTAGAAGGACCTATGGGGGGTTGCCAGAAATTGTAATGACAGGGGTGACCGGTGATAGATGGAAGAGAGGGTGGGCGCAAGGGTTGGAAAGGGGGAGTTGTAGGGGTGGAGTGTGGGGTTAAAGGAGGGAGGGCATAGGGATAGGGGGAGCCAAAGCCAACAAGGGAGTGGAGAGGGAAACTCAAAGGGAAAGTTGGGGGAGCCAGAGAGGAGGGGGAGATGGAAAAGGAGAGGGACATGAGAAGAGGGGGACCGTTGCAACAGTATTGGTGGAAGGGTGATGCAATGACAATGGGAACAAACAATTAAGATACCTTTCGTCTAATAAAATATTAGCATGCAAGATTCTATTATACCTCGTTAGTGTATACATCATTTCTCTTATTTTTTTTAGATAAAAAGAATATTGTTTGGTTGTGTGGCTTTTGCACTTAGATACAAAAACATGTGAAATTATCGTTCAACCTTTGTCGAAATAAATAATCTCATCTATGTTGATGCCCATGTATGTGTTCTCGTTGGCCTCACAATGATGCAGGGTCTACACGATCAAACAACGATCTCTTGCCCATTTTTCTTAATAAAAACAAATTTTTTGATAGAAAAATAAAACATAAATCTTCAAAATTTTGAAATTGTCAAGAGATCGAGGGATATAATTCAGAGATTGTTTGTAAATAAAATACTAAATAATTGTGATTCTTCGGGTCTCTAGGAATGTCCTCTCTCTCTCTCACACAATCATTGTGTGGTCAAATTTCACACGTAACACTATTCCCGTAAAGCGACACCTTGCCCAAGTACATGGTGGAAGCCTGCGGAAGGTATCTTTACAATTTGCATTGGTGTTCATCAAACTAGAGTGTGAGGGAATCGGTGGAACATATCTTTCTTACCTATCCATTTTCTAGGGCGGTTCCACTTGACTCCTCAATCTGATTTTTCTACTTTAAACGATTGATTTAAATGTTGGGATTCTATCTTTTTATCCGATAAGAGGTTTTCACAAGATTGGTTTCCTCTTCCATCTTTTTGTCTTTTGGTATATTTAAAGAGCTCGTAATGATTTCATTTCAAGAAAAATTACTATTCTCCTAAAGAAGTCATTAAAGTTGCAAAAAAATGATACTAAGAGTTTACCTCGGCTACCAAAAGGAATGTACTCATCTCTTATTGTGGACATCTCTTCAAATTCTCAGCTAGTGGTCAGATATCAATGGAATCCTCCGCCTCATTATGTTAAAATGAACTGTGATGCAACATGGAGAAAAGACTCAAAAAGGGGAGGTATTGGTATTATTTTTCAGGATCATCTCGGCCATCCTTTATCAGCCTATTCTAGTGGGGATGCAATGTGAGCCAGTGGCAATTGGTGAAGCTCTCGCTAATCGATCTGGTCTACTCCAAGTTGCTAGATGTGGTTTCAATCAGATTTTGGTTGAATTAGATTGTTCAGATTTGATTAATCAATTGAGCTCCAAATCTAACCCTAAGATCAAGATTAGTAGCATTTGTCAAGATATTTTCAATTGTAGAAATCTTTTGTATCTTGCAATTTTTCTTATATTCCAAGGTTCTCCAATTCTGTGGTGGATTCCTTGGCCAGGTCGGCCCTTTCGGTAGAGTCACCTACTGTTTGGCCTCTCACCTCTCCGTGGCTTCTACAGCTTTGTAAGGCAGATGCTACTACTTGTAATGACTCTTCTCACTTTGATTGATATTAACTAATAATAGGTCAACGGACATATTGCATTTTTTAGATATTACATTCTTTAAATCTTGAATGGTATAGATTGATTGATAGATTTTTTTCACATAAATTTGGTTTCATTGAGGTTTCAAAATTTTGGAAATCTAATCCTCCTAATTTGGAACTCAAATCTGAATTAATAGAAATAAAATAACTGCCCTAATAAAACTAAGGAGAAGTAGTAAATGTCAATTCCAAAAAATCTAATTTAATGCCTTATCATTTTGATCAACATTTTACTTAGATATTTGCTTCCCATATAGTTGTGTGATATAGGAAGTGAAGGCTCATTTTCCCGATTCGTTCTATATATTTATATAGAATAACCTCCTCACCTTCATAGATTGAACCAAAAGAAAAATGTGAATTGGGTCTCACACAGGGTTTCCCACACATCCCTCACGACATAAAATTGAAAGACCCAAACCTTCCCTTTCAAAGCGGAATCAGACGTGACCAAAACATATAAAGATCAACTTAGTCGCTCATGGGGACATATCTATCCGGATAGAGGATAGTGATGATTGGTGAGAGGTGTAAGCACTGCGAGGTGTGAAGTGATCTTGTACTAAACGAAACAACTTTCATTTCCCAACATTCAGAATGCCAGGGTACTAATTCTCTCTCACAAGTTTTTTTATTTTTTATTTTTCTCTTACCTACTTTGATCATGTGGACCTCATGTGAATGCTATTGTTCTCCGTATTGTTGTTAGTGAGGTGTATATCATCCCCACACTAGTGTTGTAAAAAACCCTCTTTGGTATAAAAATATAGGGAACACATTCTTTGTTTAGGAGTGTGGCTCTTGGGCCAACGTGGGGGCCGTATCAACAGAGACCGTATTTTTGCCTTTTATGGAGGAGGGGAGATTATTTCACATCATCTTGTGTTTAGGTATAAGAGCCACACACTCCTAGACAAAGTTCCTTTTCCCCAAAATATACAATGGGTCCATTGTATGCTGATATCAAGCATCAAACCTATCGGATGGCAATCCTCTCTCAAGATAAAGTAAAAAATTAAATTAAGATTTTTCTCCTTTTCAAGTTACAACCTAAACTTATATAAATACTAAACAAGATAATAACCAACTCCTAAAAACACTATCCACTTCAATCACTAATGCACTCCATGACAAAAGAGTGAAAAGACCCACCACTTCTTTACAATTAAGACATGATAATATTCTATTATTTATTAATAAAAATAAAATATTGATATCATATTCACAAGGAATTAGGCACGTACCAATTCATCTCCGGAGTGATTGGTCTTGTTCTCTTGTCTTCCACTACTCTTCCCATATCCATCCTTAGCTAAGTGGAATTTAACTCGTTTACAGGGAGGCGTGCTATTAGGGGCATCCAACGGTTGAGGTGTACCGTACACATCTTAATGCATACCTAGAGATATGTGCGATACAATCCAACTGCTGGCAGCACCCTAGACATTCCTTGCTCCCAAGAGAAAAAGACCCTTTTTTTTTTTTTTTTTTTTTAACATGTTGCATGCTGCCCCTGACTGTATTAGAGAAATTAACGGAGATGCCAGTTGTCCATCATATCAGAGTCACTGCACTAACACTCATATTGTAATTTTATGCCATTTTTTTTTTTTTTTTGGATTGCCAGTTTTCCAGATCAGACTGCACTTCACTGTGGAATCTCCATATTGCATTTTATAAGATTTTATTTTTGGTAAATATCATTTTATGAGATTCGTACGTCGCTAGTACCCTATAAAAACCCTTAATATCGTAGTCTTTAATGTTCCACACAAAAACTCATCCCGAATCATCCAGATATTTTCTTTGTTAGAGAGCCATTAGCACTCTCGTCACTGATCAGAGATTATTTCTGTTTAGTGAATCATATAAGTCAACATGAACGCCTGAAATATCTCGTTTTTCCATCTCTGCATCCACCTACCTTAAACAGAGATCAGAGGGACATGGAGTCCAAAGCTTTCATTCGCTTCCTGTTTCTTCTTGTAAGTGGCGCTCTGGTTCTTCTCATCACTCGCACCTGGGTTCAACTCCCTACTCCCTCCGACAAAGCAGAGCTGATCTCCGGCAACCGATTCCTGCCCAAATCCGGTCTCACCAAAGACCAAGAGAGATGGAACCAAAAACGCAACCACAAAGCCCAAGTCCCTCACCACCCACTCGACCCTCTTACTATACAAGAAATGAACAAAGCCCGAACCATCCTCTCCTCTCACCCATCCTTCTCCTCTACTCCCTTCACCATTCACACTCTCGTCCTCGAAGAACCAGAAAAGCCCTTGGTGCTTAAATGGAAGAAAGGCGATCCTCTCTTACCCAGAAAAGCTTCGATTGTGGCGCTCGTCAAAGGCCAATCCCACCTGCTCACCATCGATTTCGGATCGAGCAAGGTGACCCACAACGAGGTCGTGGCTTCGCCGTCCGGGTACCCCATGATGACCATAGAAGACATGAATTCTGCTACCTGGGCTCCACTCTCTGACGCCAATTTCAACCGCACGATCCTCGACCGAGGGATTGATCTAGCGGACCTCTCTTGCCTACCCATCTCCACGGGATGGTTCGGGAAGAAGGAAGAGAAGAGAAGGTTGATCAAGGTTCAGTGTTACTCGTTGCAGGGAACAGCAAATTTCTATATGAGACCCATCGAAGGGCTCACAGTACTCCTTGATATGGACAGCAAAGAAGTAGTGGAGATTTCCGATAAAGGCCGTGAGATTCCAATCCCAAAAGCTGCAAATACCGATTATCGCTACGCGGCGCAGAACAAGCGCGTGAAGCTTCTCAACCCAATATCGCTAGAGCAGCCGCAAGGGCCAAGCTTTACGGTGGAAAACGAGCACACAGTGAAATGGGCCAACTGGGAGTTCCACCTGAAACCCGACCCGAGAGCAGGTGTGATCATCTCGAGAGCCATGGTGAGAGATCCAGAGACGGGGGAGATGAGAAACGTGATGTACAAGGGGATGACGTCGGAGCTGTTCGTGCCTTACATGGACCCCACCGATGCTTGGTACTTCAAGACATACATGGATGCCGGGGAGTACGGGTTCGGACTTCAGGCCATGCCGCTCGAGCCGCTTAACGATTGTCCACGAAACGCTTATTACATGGACGGTGTGTTTGCGGCGGCAGATGGAAAGCCCTTCGTTCGTTCCAACATGGTTTGTGTGTTCGAGAGCTATGCCGGAGATATTGGGTGGCGCCATGCTGAGAGCCCCATCACCGGCATGCCGGTAACAGAATATTCCTGATCTTTCTAATTAGATACTTTTTATTTTTCTTTTAAATTTTCAAATTAATAAATAGTTGAATTTTTTGGATCCCTTATAGATAAGGGAAGTGAGGCCAAAGGTGACGTTGGTGGTAAGAATGGCGGCATCCGTAGCCAACTACGATTATATCGTGGACTGGGAGTTCCAGACAGATGGGCTCATCCGTACCAAGGTCTCTCTCTCTCTCTCTCAAGACAAAATCATTTATGAGATTGTTTCCCATAGACCCAGATAAGTAGAGTAGGGGTGTCAAACCCTTGCCCGAACCGGTGAACCTGGATCAAAGCGACCAAAAAAATTAAACCCAACCGTTTAGGCAGAGGTGGATACGATCAGGACCAATTTGGTCCACTCAGACTACCTGGGCCAACATGGATTTGTTGGACCAGACCCAATAGCATCAGTAGAATTAACGATTTGTATAAATGGTGATGGCAGGTTGGGTTGAGTGGTATCCTAATGGTGAAGGGTACAACATACAACAACATGAACCAGGTACCAGAGGAAGAGGAACTCTACGGCACCCTCTTGTCGGAAAATGTCATCGGCGTCATCCACGACCACTACATCACATTCTACCTCGACATGGATGTCGATGGCTCCGATAATTCATTTGTCAAAGTGAATCTTGCCAAGAAACAGACCTCACCTGGAGAATCACCTCGGAAGAGCTACTTGAAAGCCACAAGATATGTTGCCAAGACAGAGAAGGATGCACAGATTAAGCTGAAGCTTTACGACCCATCAGAGTTCCATGTTATCAACCCAATCAAGAAGACCAGGGTGGGTAACCCAGTTGGATACAAGGTTGTACCAGCAGGTACAGCTGCAAACTTACTTGATCACCAAGATCCTCCACAAATGCGAGGTGCATTCACTAACAATCAGGTAATGAAAATCTGAAATCATCTATCTTTCAATACATTGTTAGATGAAACACTTTTAATTTATATTCACTTACATGATCATTCTGTTGTGTTTGGCAGATATGGGTCACACCATATAACAGAAGTGAGCAATGGGCAGGTGGGCTTTTTGTGTACCAGAGCCAAGGAGAGGACACCCTTGCTGTGTGGTCTGAGAGGTAATAAATTAGCAGAAGAGAAGCAAGTATCACCTGTGACATTTCACAAGCCAAAAAAATTAAGATTGTTAGTTTGATGGTTGATAATATTTTGGATTTGCAGGAACCGGGCGATTGAGAACAAAGATATAGTGCTGTGGTACACATTGGGATTTCATCACATACCTTGCCAGGAGGATTTCCCCATCATGCCGACTGTATCTTCGCATTTCGACCTAAAGCCGGTTAATTTCTTTGAGAGCAATCCTATTCTCCATATGCCACCAAACGTCGAGAAAGATCTACCGGTTTGCAGGGGAGTTGCTTCAGCTCGATAAACTCTTGGCCTAAAATATCAGCATGACATGAATATATGTGTATGGTGCAACTATATATATATGAAAGAGGGTCTAGTTCCCCAAACAATAAAACAGGAACAAGAAGGGAGAGACTAAAAAGTAATATGACCTCATCTCTGTTTTCTTTTCCTCTTCCTCTTGTGTGTGTAAGATAAACATCCTCTTAAGATGATTACTAATGAAACCTCTTCAAATGGGCAGCAAAACCTCTTCAGTGGTACTAAAACAAAAGAAAGTAATTCAAACGTTTCAAATGTTAATTCATAGTACAATCAAGTTTTGTTTTCCGCTTTTTTCTTGGTCCATCTATTCTGTGATTCACTAAGTTTAGTGATTCAGAAAAGATGTGGTTATTGAAAAGATAAAAGAGTAACTGAGTAAGAATTCAAATTATGTGCGATGGTAATTCGACTTGGGTAGATGATATTCTTCAAACAATTTTAGTTATTCCATCAACTGTCTAGCTTGAAAATGCCCAATTATATTAAACAGCTTCACTCAGATGTATTGGAGGCAATCAGATCCTGCAGAAATTTTAGCTTCAAAAGAATGTGGTTAATCTGTAAGATCAGTTTTATAGCAGATCCTAAGGTATCAAGTTCGGATTCCATCTTTCTTCAATTGAAGTGCACCTTTCTGCATTGCATCTGCTAATTTTCTCAACTGAAACTGGTTTCATCGAAATATACTATATACCTCTGTATAAAGTTACAGGTAAATACAAAATCAGAAGAAGATATTCAATGGTCATTGGTTCTTAACACTGGCTTCATTATACAACCCAATTCTTTCAGTTGCAGTAAATCTTAGGATCAGCTTTCCCTTTTCTCATTCTGTAGGTACTTCAAAACACCATATGTGACGGTACCACCCACAAACAAGAAAACTGTTGGAGTGAAGGATGGATACAGATATTTCACGAAAAATTGATCCCATGCCTCTGGCAGGAAGCCTGTACAAGTAGAAAATTGGATGGGTTATTCGCAGAGAAAGATAAAACACCCTAATCAAACAGTACAGATTAAGAAGAAAGAAAGCTTGGAGACAATATTCAAAATGATTGCACTTCCTTTCTCTATATTTTCAACCTGGCCTACAATTTCTTAAATATGTTAATTGAGAAGTTGTAGAGAGTGAAATTCGACTTTCAGCTGCTTTTGTCCAAGTGATTATTGAAAAATCAGACTCATCATCTACATGCCTTGGTGCCTTTGCTAACCAGTAAGCAACAACCGCTGAAACAATTTTCTGACCATAAATTCCATCTTCTCTATAGTTACACAGAAAGGAAACTTAAAAGAGTATAGTTACACTGAAAGCTTAAAAGAGCTGAGGCAGATAATTGTTCCGAGCGATAACAAATCATTCTGGAAAGGCTGCGAACATCATGACCCTCCCCAGACCCTGCAGTGGTGGGAGCCTTGTGCACTGGGTACGCCTTTTTTTTAATAACAAATCAATCTGGAATTGAATAGAAATGAATCAAGAGGGCCAAAAAAAAAAAAAAAGATTAATTAAAACAAAGGTTCTTAAAACCATTTGAATGAACTTCTGGGGCTGCAAGAAGTTATACATGATGGAATTAGGCATCCGCAGTGTCTTTTAAAGGTCTGGCTCAATCTCGAGTACTATAAGAAAATAGCAGGGAAATACCATAGTGCATTACAACTGATATTTTTCTTCGGACCAAGTTTTCCTCAAGCCACGGTGAAGGAGGAATTCCTTCAACGATGGCTGTCATTGCGCTTGGATGGGCGTCTAGGAACAGTGAAAGGTATTTTGAACCTCCATGAAATTAGGGGGGAGGGGGAGATAATTATGACAGTACATAGGTGGGTGAACCCTCCACCATGGCTGAAGGAAAAATTCCCCCTTTTCCCTCTATCTTTATAGCATGGTATTTGCATTGAGGATGAGAAAACGAAAAGTTTAAGACTGACCAATTGAGTTAGAACAATCATTCAGGAGAAGAAAGAATCAAAATTGTGCAGCCCACAACCATGTAATACAATGAAATATGTGAGTTCCTGTGAAAAAGCATGTCTACTTAACAAGCGTGTCTTCCCTTCCCCAGATTATTGTGCTTTTGATGTTGAACCAAGGCACGTAGAGGGATTTTGGTGGTTGTGCTTCTTTTTGGGGTTGGTTCCGCAAGTGTGAATTTGAGGATGATTGTGCTGCTGTTACATAATTAATATTCTAATCTTAGTCTTTCTCTTAAGGATTATTTGCGGTTTTCATGCCAAGAGGGATGGCATAAAACACTCATGGCCTGAAGTTGGTTTAGTTTCAGCTGCAATAATCATCACAGGTTAGACAGTTCTTCTGTCTGGGAGCATCATCTTCAGTAAGGATGAATGCTTTACCATTACCGTTCTGCTTTTGGGTGAGGACAAATGCAAATTATGTGTTCCTTGGTGTCAACTATAATATTAATTAATCTATTATTTGTTGTTCCATTCAGAAATCTTTAGTACTGACAGTTGATGATGTAGGAGGGTGGGGTGTAATCCAAAATCTTTACTTTCAGGGCTACAGGAGATCGTGGAGAAAGGAAGGATAGGGTCCTAATTAAATATGGTTTCAGGCTCAGTCACGTATGCTAAGATTAGCAATGGGGCTTTCTCTATGGGGAGACTGTTCAAGGGGTTGATCCTATGGTTTACCTTTTTCCAATGTTTGAAATAAACGCTAGCGAGGAATTAATTGTGGATTATGGATCTTGAGATTGACATAAACACTAAAACCAGAAGTACAGAAAAGAATTGAAGAAACAGAGAAAAGAGATGTAATGTACTGGACTTCACTGTCTAGAGTTCAAATCTCAACTTAGACTTGTAATTTGAGGTTGGAATCACACCAACCCATCAAGACGATGCAACCTTTACAAAGTAGCAGGAGCCACCCAAATTAATTCTAGCTCCAGCACTTAAATTCAAGGGACACCAGGATGTAGATAGACCTGGATAGCAAGATTAATTTAGATGCAATTAAAAAAGTCAAAACTTTTTCTCTTTTCTAGCCAAATTTGAATACAAGAGCTTCACTGGATGAATTTGAGGAATCTTCTGTCTCCATTTTGTTGTGTGACATCTAAACAGAAACTGAAAGGTAACAGCAGAGAGAGATTAACCAATGAATACCATACCTGTACATGTATTGTCATGAATACTCTCTTCAGCAGGTTGTTTGTCAGTCATCCAACATAACTAAATGGGAAGAGTGGTTCAAGGGGATCCCTCAAACATGGCTGCTATTGCTATCTGAATTCATATAACTCCTATCTCACCCATATGGACATCCAATTTGACCAATTCCATAATTTCTAAGAATACTCTCCAAAGATGCCAAAAATAGAATGAAGCTTCATTCAACTATAATAAGTACCAGTATTAGAATAAACAATGCTTTTCTTGGGGTGGGAGGTGGGGGGATATATAGAAAAAATAACTCATTATCTAACCACTATAAAAAAATCTAGACGAAAATTATCACCAAAACTTAAGGAAGGCATTGTATATATAATCTTTTGATAGTAGAGATGGAAAATCCAATGTTCCAGTGCATGACCACAGATATATTGGTAGTAAACTCATAGAACAGGGTGAAACAAAATATGGGATTGAGGTTGAAATCACAACAACCCATCAAGACGATGTAACCTTTACAAAGTAGCAGGAGAGACCCAAATTAATTCTAACTTGCATAAGTGTGCTGACTCCAAAGGGCCATAGGGGCTAAAGGCGCTGGGGAAATTCGTTTTAGGGATACATAGGTATTTGGGTAAATTCTTTTATAGGATTTCGCAATAAATTTGAAGCGAGGGTTCTTTCTCTATAATCAATTGAGAGAGGTATGAAGAAGAGTGGTAGTAACCCTATTCTCCATTGATAGTGAAACAGATCTCAATCTCAACGTGGACGTAGGCAATATTGCCAAACCACATAAATCTTTGTGTAAACTGCGTGATTGTTTGTTTGCAATTTCCATTCTTTTCTGCATCGTTTTAGGCTCACGATTTTCGACAGTTACAGTGATGAATTGAAGTTCTAAGTCCGGTTGTACGTCAAGTGGATCCTTCACTCTCATCCCGTCAATGACTGATTTACTATTTTAATTAGTCTTCTATAGTACTAGTCTCTCAAACCACCTATTTGCTGTTATCAATTCCTACATCTTCTCTCATGCACCGATACCCCTTTTTCTTCAACATCTATCTTCCCAACCTAATCATTTATCTATTTAGAATGGAGATTGTGTGGTAGAATAAAAAATAAACCATAGTGTGCGTTACACCTTCTGTTTAACGATAACAATAACCCGGAAAACAGATATTAGAGATGAGTTAATCGCAAAAAATACGACATAAATACAAACCCTAAGTGGAAATGGATTAGGAACAATACCTGATGCAGCAAGAGCAATACCCTCGACGAGGATAAGGGAACCGAGACCCAACCAAGTGAGTAGAAAAGCGCTCTCGTTCCTCGACTGCTCTTCGGTCTGAGATTCTCCCTGCTGGGAGAGAAATGCGGGTTTCTCTACTGGGGATCTACGAACTATGGAAGATGCCCTCTCTCTACTTGTCTTACCCTTCCTTTTATTACTAGCAGTACCCTCTGTTTCACTCAATTTAGCAGAGGAAGAAGAAGAAGGTAAAGAAGAACCGAAGCCAAGGCCGGCTTTGGTTGATTTCTTGGGAGGAGCCAGAACGGAACCATCTTCAGTTCCTTCATTTCTGCTGTCGTCTGGTGCTGATGATTCAGCCCTCAGTGTTAACCTTATTTTGGCGGGTGATTGCAGACGCGGATGAAGAAGAGTCGGAGAGAGTTTTTTCACGAAACACGAAGATTGGATGGATAGGGCCATTTTCCGTTAGTGGCTGAGGATGTCCTCTCTTAATATACGTTTTGGAATCATGGTTTAATTAATCCGGTATCGGATCGGCCGATTCGTATATCAATACCTGATACTTTTGTTTTTTATTTTGTGTGTGTGTGTGTGTGTAAAAAGAGCTTTATTGTGAATAAATGTGAAAACTCATGGCTGGGGATTACAAAGATCAACAAGTCATGGATCGGATATGGGTCACACTATCGCATATGTCACCGATAGCACTCTTAATAGAGGATCTGAACTCTGACGCACACAAAAGTAGGGGCAGCTCGGCAATAGAAGAACCCGATGCGGTGAGTGGGTAGTTGAAGAATGATAAGTTGCAAAAAGATCATAACAGAATCCGGAGTAGCAAATGTAAACCGGTCAACATACACATTGACACGAGTTCGATTTCTTGCACGTACCAATAGATGAATATACATGTGAGAGCCAACCATCTGTCTTTTTTTTGTTATTTATAAGAAGAATAGGGGTTTTTATAAAAATAAAATTAAAATGTTATTAACTCTTAGATGTCCTGTTGATACGTACAGATGGTCCCACGCGGAGGGGACGGCGGCAGCGGAGCCAGACGACAAAAGACACGCGGAGCCAAAGGATATAAACTCAGAATAAAAGCAAAAAGGGGGGGGGGGGGGGGGGGGTGGGGGATTGGAGGGAGATGTCTGTGGTTCGTTTGGACTGGCTTGTAGATAATATACTTACTTCAACACACTTCTTTTCCAACATGTGTTTACGCTTCCATTAATCATGTCCTTTGTTTTTTGATCCCAAAATAGAATCTTAATTTGCTCTGCTTTTGCCGAGAATTGAAGTATTTATCACTATTAATTTGTCTTCTTCTCAATGTAGAAATTTCAGCTTTCTTCAATTAGAGACACAAATAGTGATGTTTAAAGATAATTAATTAACCACTTCTGGAGCGAATCTTCGATACATAAATGGAAGCTAAGAAATAAAGAAAAATAAACACACTTAATAATTAATAACAATCTTCCATGCTATCGCATGTAAGGTTATTCTAGACTTCCAGAAGTACAGAACTGAAACAAACACAAACACATGAACCCATAAAATAGATTCAAATTAAGTAACTAAAAATCATCATCATCATGGATAAACCTCAATAATAGACCGAACGCCAAGAACAGGTTTGATCTTGTAATCAGTAAAACCAGCTTCCTTGAAAAGCTTCTTCCATTCTTGCTCAGTCCTCTCTTTACCCCCAACATCTACCATCACCAACACATCGAATAAAAACTGTGTCTCAGTCAGATCAAGATTATCTGCATTCTCCACCACAACCATGTCCAATATAATCACCTTCCCTCCCACTTCTCTGGAAGGTATCGCTTTCTTCGCATTCTTTAGTATCACCACACACTCCTCGTCGCTCCAATCATGTAGAACCCACTACAACCATCCAAACCAAAAAATTTCTTGTTACGAATGAAATTACAAAACCCTAGCTCACACATCTTTAATTACGAGATATACAACACCCTATATATAACGTTTTGACGCATTACAATATAGAGAAACCCTAATTCCTACCCTTATTTGAAAGAATAAAATATAAAATGGATTGTTTGTACCTTGAGCTGGACTGCATGAGTGGATGGGATGGATTCAAACATACTCCCTCCGATGCCTTGGATGATATCGTTCTTAGGCAAAGTAGCCACCACATGTGGGAGGTCATACACAGAGCACTTGACGTTAGGGAAGGCCTCGGCGATGATACGAGCAGCGGTTCCGGTACCTCCACCGACGTCGACGAGGGAATTGAGGCCTTGGTAAACCTCAGGACACTTACGAACCACTACATTCATCAAGAAACGAGCATCAGAAGCCATACCTGCGTTGAACACAGTGTTCATCTCAGGGTGTTGGCTATTGTATTCCCAAAGACTCACTCCATGAGCCATCTTAAATAGTCTTTGTTCTGCGGTTTTAAACCATTCACTGAAATAATGCCAAGATGATACAAAGACAGGGTGTAGTTCCTCTTCCATGAAATCCAATAGGTTTAAGGGATTATCCTTAACCAGGAGTTTCGAAGAGGGAGTGAGAAGATAAGTCTCTTCTCCTCCCTCTCCTCCCTCTCCATTGGTTTGCCTTACAAAGAAGCCGTTGTGGCCAAGTATGCGCATCAGACGACGCAGGCAATCTGTTTTAACGGCTGGAATGGAAAGGGCGGTGGCTAGATCAGTGAGGGTCACCGGGCGACCGCCATGGTTGGCGATCACATCTGGTATGCCTAGATCACAGGCACACTTTAGAGCCATTGAGTTGATGAAATTAAATATGTATTTCCATACGTGAGCTTGAGCTAATGCAAGATCCTCAGCTTTGTCAACTTCGACAATAGCCATGATCGATCAGAGAATCTTTACAACTCAAACTCACACTTCCTGATCACTTACTTGCTCTAACTCATCACCATTTCACTTGTTTATATAGACTGCAACCACATAGCCGGCCCAGGCCCTGATCTGCAAAACTCATTGTCCTCAAGTTTAATTTTCCGTTGATAGTTCTCTGCAAAATTCTGTCCTCAATTCTAATTTTCAGTATCTCTCTTGCTCTCTACAAGGCTTAGTGGCTGTCCTCAAGTTTAATTTTCCGAGGTCCACATTCTGTTATAATTATCATTGATAGGACACGTGGCAACAAGACAGCCTACTTTCAGGGAAAGGATCCAACTCAATTCCCGTGAGTGCGACTTCATTGAAAACTCTCTCCCAACAACCACATAGGTAATAAAAATCCCTTAAAATGGGTTAAGGTTAGATTGTTAGATAAAGGCATATTCTAAGAACACTTGTCTGTGCATCAGAGTCCATGAAACCGTCAACTTCTACTTTTACATAAGGGTGTCATTAAATGGTCTGTTTTCGGTTAGCCGATGTGATCCAGGGGTGAGGTGGCCATTTCACACCCCTCTATGTTTAGGCACAAGGGCCACTGTCTTTCCGGATTATTTATCCCATTTTTTTTTAATAACTATAAGGATATAGTTGTTTATATGTTTTTAGTAACTCTACAATTAGTTGTAGGCGAGCTCAATTCAAAAATTCAAATTATTGCTCAAAATTAAAAAATGACAGGTCTATCTACCAACCATTGGATTTACATCAAATCCAAGTGGCAGCCTATGAATTAAGTGCAACATAATAGCCGCTCAACCCCAGGCCACAGAGGATCCAAATCCTATTTTACATGACTTGTCTCAACTCTTTGCCTCAATCAATGGTCTAAGATTTGGATAATGTGTGGACGTAGATGAGCCACCCACTTCCAATCTTTGAAAGGAGAAAAGCATTGTGACGGGGTGTCTTGGTGAAACAAATAGTAACAGGCCAATAATGATTCGGCATATGTACGTGTGTTTGTCTCTTTGGCAATTGGCCTTATATGATTTGATCTTTGTAGGTTGTGCATTGAACCCAAGTGGGAGTTTTTGTTATATATCTTGGTATTCTAATTCAAGGAGTGAATTACTGTTTAAGGAAAAAAAAAGAGGCAAAGTTTTCCTCCACCCATAAATGATGGTTCACCCTCTATCTTAGGGTTCACGAACTCTAATAGGGTTTTAGATTATTTTTTCAAAATACCCTCATGAAGTCTTCTCCCATCCTCTCCTACCCCATGATGAATGAGATCCCATTCATCATGGGTGGTGAGAATCTCGGTAAACACAAAAAAAAAAAAACACACTCTAAATTATTAGAGTATTGTAAAACAAAATTTACAATGAAAAGATTTTTAGGTCTATTAACATTGATGCATTCATTAAAGATTTAGGAGAAAATTTTTCTTCACTATGGGAGACGGAAAACCCACGAACTGATAGTCATAATTACTCCCTCTTCCTAGTTGAAAACTGAAAAATACTCTAACCCCATAATGACGCCTATCCCACCTTATTAGTGCCCACGGTGAAGGAAAACCGCCTTTATATATTATTGCAAAAGTTTTTTTAGTTTGTGTAGTCTAAAAGGGTGAAGTGGCAATTTCAATTGTTGGACATATAAAAATTGTAATTTGTCAAATTTTTTAGTCAAATTCAATCTTGTACCTTCACATATATTGATAATAATAATAAAAAAATCTTAGTAATGTATGCACTCTTTGCAGTCTTAAAATTTTCAATACTTTATTTTGTAGTTTGGCCAATTCTACCAACATTGAAATTTGACATATGAGAAAGTGACCTTAGGATCTATCTATTCGCTAAAACCCCATCTAACATACCATGTAGTAGTATTTGTTTGAAATTTAGAGATACCTTTATATTGCACAACCACACAAATTAAATTTTAGAGACACCACCCACTAGACTACACTGACCAGATGAGAAAGGTCTCTTACCACAAATTATATTCCATTAGACTTGCGTGTATATGTATATGTAAAGATATAGACAAAGGGCGATATCGATATGGATTTTGGAGCATGCAAAGTTGCAAGAAAATGACACTATATTGAACTCGAAGCCTCATTGCCATTTTCCTTCCCTTGGATTCTTCATGAGGGTTTCCAAGAGGTGGGAGCTCTACCGCATAACTATCTTAGTAGCATCCCATGGGATGTGAATTGTTCTATTTTAATTTCGAATGGTAGTTTTTGTTATAACTTGGATAGCTATTCACTCTTAAAAGCTAGCTGTTAAAAAGAGGGTGCTCAAGTCCTTATAAGTCTTAACATTAGATTATTTACATCAAATGTGCTAATTGCTTGTGCATAAAACCCTAACAATTAATCTCCCTTCCATGCGAGAGCACATACAAGAATTGAGATTTTCATTCTGAAAATTTTCCATTTTCATAATGGCGGCGGGGGAAGGGGATTATGGTTTCTCTTAATTTGTTTAATTCCACTGGGCATCTTGTTTGAGCAAGAGGTGGAAGAAGGGAAGGCTATCTCACAAAAAAGGCTAAGACAATTGGAGCGAAAGAACGATTAACATAGGCTTTTAAGCTTGGAGTTTGGGATTTATTGATCTTATAATCATATGCATATTGATTTTAAGTTGTGAACTGTTAGGAGTATTACCAGAGTAGCTCATCTCCTTTCCTAATTTTCCTAAATCTAGGGAATCCATTCTTAGTTCCATAAATTTCTCCTTGAGATCAATGTTATACAAATTGTGTTTGTTTCTTTTTATTCATGTTTTTAATTTTCCTTTTTCTACAAGCTACAACCCTCCCTCTTCAAACCCACCCCCCCTCCCCCTCCCCCTTACCCTTAAAAAAAATAGCATTGGGTCTTTTTAGGTGTCACTATGCTTAGTGAAGTATAAAACTTCACTATTTAGCACTTAGCAGTAATAGAAGACCTCACACACATCTCAATAGTCAAATTTTAATTCGAAACAAGAAAAATTGCTCAAACTCTTATTCAAATTATAGTAAAATTACCAAAATACCATCCGATGAAGATGAACATAAAATACAAAATGATCCTCTATCGCATGAACTAATTCATATACTTCACTAGGCATAGTGAAATAGAAAAAACCCCATATTCATTTCTAAAATTTCCAAATGAATGGACTCGATGGAGTATCAATCAATTTAAGAATTATTACTGGTTCTTTTGTTTAAGTGAAGAACTGGTTCTTTTTCCCTTATATCAATCAATTTTTTTTTTATTTTTTTTTTGGGGTAAAAACTGGTTCTTTTGTTTAAGTGAAGAATTATTGCTGAGTTGTCGGTTGAAGGAAAAGATCTAACAATGCATGTATGTATCATAATCACGTTAAATCACCGACATTTTTTTCTTCCAAACAATGAAAAAAGTGGCACATGAAAATGATAGAAAAAGACATGGTAGAATATTATAATGGATTGTGGACCCCATCCCTCGATTCTCACCCCGTGGCTCAACTGTGGGATGTCCTCTATTGTGGGAATCTTGACAAGTGAACCCAAGAAGGCGGCTTGGCGAACAAATTTCTTCCCTAACCAGAGGTTGATAATTTTTTTTACGGAAAAAGTTCTTTGTGCGGGAGTGTGGCCTACGCCAGTACTTCCATGAGTCTATCCCTCTCCTCCTCATATGAAAGGACACCTCTACCTTCATGTTTTAAGAAGGAGAGAGATAGACACATGGGAGTGCTAGCGTAGGCCACACTCCCGTACAGAAAACTATTTCCCTTCTTTTTATTTATTTTATTTAAATAGAATTGTGTGAAAAGGAGTGAAGCTCTCCAGCTGCAGCCGTGTAAGTGGTCTCCTTACATTTCCTTGTGGCACATGTATGGACATTCTTATTATTATCCTTTTCATTCCTAAAGTGTGGCAATGCGGCAGTGTTAGGTGCAGATGTTGACACTTGGCAGTAGTCGCATCCAATGGTTCGAGTTCATTGATATGGACGGTTGGATGCTGCAACTGCCAAGTGTCGACATCTCCAACTAGCACTGCCGCACTGCCACACTTCAAGGAATTGAAGAGGATAATTTTCCTTCGGTGGGGGGATTTAGTGATGAGGAGCTTTAACCATTCACCTCCTTCGCTAAAGTGATTGAATAAATCAAGACCATAAATAATGCTTCATATGAAATCACTATTATCCTTATGGAAAAAAAAAATATCATGTTTCATACTATAGAGGTTAAAAAATAAAATAAAAAAACATAAAATTTACAAAATATTTGACACCGTGATGGATGTTAATGATGAGAAAACCCCTCTAGAAAATGTTTAGACTTTAGATTCGATATGTCTTAAATTTAATGCTGAAATTCAGTTCCATACCCTTACATAAATGTTTATGCATATTTGAAATTTTCAACTGTCCATGAATTTTTTTTATATTTCTTAAATTTTCAAAGAACTATTTTGTGATTTGACCAACTCCATTTAGGTTGAAACTTGATCGGTGAACAAGAAACCTTAGAGTATATATGTCTAAAGATTTCAAGAGCCTGTAAAGATTTAAATCATGGTATCCTACCCAATCAATACTGCTGACATGGATCGGCGGCTATTACGGGCCACAGGAGATTTTGCTTTCATTTAAAAAAAAAAAATAAAAAAAAATTTAACCATTCTTCCACCTTCAATCTAAACATTTTTATTTTTAGGTTGTTTTGTTTGATCTCTTGTTTGTATTTTGATGGGAAAACCAAAAAAAGAGATGTTAAAACACGGAAGGATGAAATCTCCATCCATGTATAAAATAGTGACGTGAATTTTGAAAATTGTAAACTTATATGATGATCAATTTGTTTAAGAGAAAGAAACTGCAATCTTGTTTGATTCTTTATTTCATGTTTGACATCTCTTGCTTCCAGCATAGGAAGTAATATCTTATTTTTATACCATTGGATAGTACTCAAAAACAAGCTTTCCAATGTATTTTGAATCACTCAGTCTGGACTCGCAGTTTGAAAGTTCTTAATTTTTAAAATTTTTAAAATGAATTAATTTGGTTTGACCCAGTAAACCCGGATCCGACCGGACCCAGTTCGACATTTGACGAAGATTTGTCAGCATCTAATAAGCTCGTTTCGAGATTGAACGCAGATATGTAGAGCCACGAAGGTAATGCTAGGATTTGCAGTCCACACTCGACTTGAGCCTCTGTAACAAACTTCAAAATTTTATTCCATCACTTGAATTTTTTTCTTTCTTCCTCGTAACACATATCAAGACAAATACATTTATCAATGGTGCCCACAAATACAAGTCAAAATGGATACAACCTATTCGGATAAACATGAGGACAATGGTGGCAGATTGTGCTGTAACTTGATCATTTGATCTTTCTCGCTGTCTCCCCAAACAAACATCTGTGCTACAAGAGGGACCTTAAATGAGTTTCATTTCCTCACAGAGAGCTGATGTTGGGTCTGTGTGTGTGCTCAGAGGCCAAATAGCAAAGTCTTGAAGCATTGAGAAATTTTCTGTACTTGATCTGGATACATGGTAATTGCCGTGTGGCATAGTTGAGCATCACTTAAGACTTTCCATTTGGCTCCATGCTTCAGCTAGTACAATGATGCAAGGTTTTCAAACTCGGCATTGAGCATCTGATTGGTCTACATCAATTCCAATTTGACTCTGATTAGAATCGGCTGAGTCAGAGGAAAATGGGATTAAAGAGAAGAGGGGTTGATTTGTTAGAAATTATATTTTTTGGAGTGCATTGCTCAAGAAACTTGCAGATTTCGCCAAAACACCGACCTCCCTTTGTTTTTGAGTGTTATTGGTGATCAAAAGGGGAGAGAATAGCCAAGAGGTGAGAACTTTTTTCCCCTTTTGACTGACTCAATTTTCATTGTACAGAATGGCTGGAAGTCGGGATCAGCCTCCATCAATTCCGATCCAAATTGGGCAATTTCGCCGATTTTGACCCGAGTTTTGAAACCTTGCAATGAAGACCTCTCTTTGAATGGTAAAGGATTATGGTCCAAACTGATCCATCAAAACTAAGGATAAAATATGCTGAAACCAGGTTATATAGGATCCGGAAATAAATTTATCTTTTCCTATTCTTTCTGAGGTTGAAACTCTAAAAAATGACTCAAGAGCTTTAACTCTATGGAAGATACCAAGCACCACATGGTCCATGTCAATAAATAGATTGGTCTCCATACTCAACAATATGCTTTTATAAATGTAATCTAAGAAAAATCATCTGGATTTGATTAAGCAGACAGTGCAGAACCCTAGGAAACAAAACCTGCCTCTGCAGCTCAGTTGCTGCGAACATATTTCTGGCACCCTTCATTGACTCCACCAGTTTTTGAGGAATTACTTCACCAGTTGAATAGTGCTTTGCCAACGTCCTTAAGAATCGGTAGTCCCATGAATAGTATCTGGAAACGACCAGACAAGACATGAGGCTCAAAAAGTTGTTTTTAGACTTGAAACTTAAGAAATGCTTGCACATTGTTTGAAACCAAAAATTTTTGCAAAATCAAAGCAAAAATTTTTAGTCTTCAAAGAGTCATTGCAAGCAAAATTACTAGAATTATACAAGGACAATTAATATCTGTCTTTCAAAAGCTGAGTGTAAGACATCTAACCAACCAAACTAGACCACCAATCTGATCAAAAAGCATTTTGTTTCAATACTGTATGAACTTTTCTGTAGCACAAGCCAGATCTGAAATAAAAGAACAATAAATGGGAACATCCAGGCATATATTTTCTTTGTTGTCTGTTCCTTCAATTCCATTCCCCAATAATTGCAAAAGTTATCAACTGCAATAAAATTTATTCAAATGAACAGAAAAACCATGCATTTAATAACTAAATATCACCTTAAGTATTGGGACTTTCACCTAATCCAAGGCAACACGATACGCCAATCATTTTGATCACCATATATTTCTAGCAGATATTGGTTGAGGTCTAATCTTGAGATTTAGCTGATAGTTCTGAATCATTTGGTTTTCTTGGTCATCTGACTGATCTTTACAGAATCATGTTTTATGGATTGCTCAACCCAATCATATAACTTCTGATTTATTTAAGGCTCACAACAGACCCAGGGTTCACAGCCAAGTATGGAGACTTTGATCAAAGCCATCATTTTGGAATCTTGCTATTGGAAAATGATAGGACAGAATTTTCTATACAGCAAGAATCATATACCTTTATGTGGTACCATTAGATCAGAATTCTTTTCTCCATAGCATAGCATGCAATAACTTGGTCCTAGTGTAAAGTTTCATTCTATTTCATCAAAATTTGAAGGCTCCATTGGTTTCAATTGGAAAAAATATTTGCTGGAAAATCAACTTGTAGTCATAAAATTCATTTTGTATTTTTTTGTCATTTGTTTTTTCTCCCCCCTGATCATAAACAGCTAGGAAGCATATATGGGAATAGCTAGTTCGGGAAAAGATTTCAGCATTATTATGAGGTTAGTGTCCCCCATAGGTGCCAAATCATGACTGACCAACAATCCATCACCTTTTTTATAGAACCTAGAATGTTTGAATTTCAGTACACTAATTGCTGTCTTTTCATTCCTATAAAATTTCTTTCACTTTCTGGATAGTTCCAGTAAATAGGGCTATTTTGTTGCTGGTTTTCTCTGTAACAGCAGATCTATCTATACCTGATCCACCACAGCAGATATATCAACTTGATCTGCATCACTCAATCATGAATGTACAGTACTTCCCTTCATCAGTTTTTACATTTGTCCAACAATTGACGACAGAGTTCTTCACCTATCCATTCCAAATAAGAACCCACCATTAACTTCTAGATCTTTTGTCTAATTTTTAATTGCTTGCTTCTGTCTTGTAATTGTGTTAAGACCAATCCGTGCAATAGATTACTTGCCAATTCGCAACTCATGTCAGACTAACGTGTAGACACAACTAGAACTGGTTTGGATGTTTGACAGTTCTTGCACGTAAGTTGTCATTACATGGTCTGACTTTAATGTCCCCCTTTATCCTAAATTTGCTGTAGATTGTTACCTTTTGCTCGCTTTACTAACATATATTATAAAACACATTGGTACACATACATGTATGCATAGTTGTCAAAGCAGCACGGCGATCTAAGGCGGTGGAGGTGTGCCTAAGCGCTTAGGCTACAAAGCGCCCGCCTAGGTGCCCAAAGTGTTATTTATATTTCCCCTCTTTTCTAACATTATTTAGTATGCTATAATATATACCTTATATCATCAAAAATCAACATTAAGCCAGATCAAGTCATAAAAAAAATCAATTTAAGCAACATCAAGTCATAAAAAATCAACATTAAGTCACATTAAGTAATCAAAAATCAATCTTAGGCCACATAAAATCATAAAAAATCAACATAGAACAAGAAGACATCTGATCTGAAGAAGCAAGCTATTGGA
Organism: Telopea speciosissima; assembly: GCF_018873765.1. Classification (NCBI taxonomy): domain Eukaryota; kingdom Viridiplantae; phylum Streptophyta; class Magnoliopsida; order Proteales; family Proteaceae; genus Telopea; species Telopea speciosissima. The sequence goes on along the minus strand of NC_057921.1, from coordinate 63,380,897 downwards.
AGTTTGAAACGATCAAAACATGCATTTGGTTTATACTGTTCTTAGAAACTATGATCTTATCAATAAGTAATTAAACTGCTCTCGATTTAGAGAAATGTTCTTGTTCTTTAAGAAGTTTGACTGATCAAATGATTTTATTTTTACATGAAACTTTTTGTATTCTGTAGAACACAAAACCAGCTTTCCAACAAATCCAAGATTGCTTAACTCTAATTTATATTGAAGGAGTTATGTTCCGATCAAACCTGATTTGTTGTGCGTGAATGCTATCAAAATCACTCTGAATGAAAATATTTTTTTAAATATCAAAACAAATGAATATTTTACCGCACTTTAGGTTTTAAGCAGTGTTTTACCATATTAAGATTTATGGAATTTTTATATTTAAGAAAAAAACTCAGAATTAGAAATTTGAAAATTTCATCTACCATTAAAAATCTAGTTTTTTTTCTTGAACTGGGTTGCCTTTTTATCCTTTTGGAATTTGACTTTTTAACTATTTTTATTGGATTTAGATAGGGGGTATTTGCTTACTTATGAATAACATAAATGATATTTGCCATAAATAAGTGCCAGAACCTGGTCTGGTACCAATTAAACCAGTGCAAGGCGCCCTGCACTATAGCGGCAGTCGTCTAGACCCATAGAGATCTACCTAGACGCCTAGGCGGCGCCTTGACAACCATACATGTATGTCATTCCCTTAGTTTGATTGACCGTTAACTTGCTTCATCACCCATCTAACATAATTTTATCTTATACAACGAGGGAAGAAGCTAAAAAACAACACCACCACAATCAAAGCATCAATCACTCTAAAGCACTCCAGTTTAGAGAAGGAACTACAGATGACCAATTGCGAAGATATTCAAGCACATATCAAGCATAACTGATCAATCAAATTTACTTACAGTTAGGGTTATGATTTCTCTATCCTTGTTTGGTTGGGATTAGATTTACACTCATAGTTGTCAAGGCGACCCAATGCGCCCAAGTGTTATTTTTTATTTCCTTCTTTTCTAACATTATTTAGTATGCCACAGTATATACTTTATATCATCAAAAATCAACATTAAGCCACATCAAGTCATTAAAAGTCAAGATTCAGCCACATCAAATAATAAAAAATCAACATAGAACTAGCAGATAAAAGAACTGAAGAAGCAAGCTATTGGAAGTTTGAAATAATCAAAACATACATTTGGTTTATACTGTTCTTGGAATTGATCATTATCTTGGTATACCTATTAGTCTCACATTTGGTTTATACAAGTAATGAATCCGCTCTCAATTTAGAGAAGTTCTTGTTTTCGAAGAAATTCGCCTGGTCAAATGATTTTATTTTTACATGAGACTTTTTGTGGTAGATAGAACACAAATCCAAGATTGCTTAAATCTGATTTATATTGAAGGAGTTATGTTCCGGTCAAACCTTATTTATTGTGTGCGAATGCTGTCAAAATCGATGTAAATGAAAATATTTTTTTAAATATCAAAACAAATGAAAATTTTACCGCTCTTTTGACTTCTAGCAATGTATTACCATATTAAGATTTTATGGAATTTTTATATTTGAGCAAACCATAACATTAGAAAGTTGAAATTTTCATCTACCGCCGAAAACCTAGTTTTGTTTTTCAAGTTGAGGGTTGACTTTTTATCCTTTTGGAATATGATTTTTTAACTATTTTTATTAGATTCAAATATGGGGTATTTGCTTATTTATGAATAATATCTTAAGTACATGATATAGCAATCATTTACATAAATAGTACCATAGTACCCCAAATATGCTACTCACTCAAAAAGGTTTGCAGGTGTTTCAGCTAAATCAAGAACCACTCTGGTACCAGAAAAATGTTGGTAATCCTACAACATTCAATAAAGAGCAGATCAGAAAAAGTAGAAAAGTTTTATTTGATCTGTATTTCAATAATTGCAAGGATTGAAAATACCGTTCTATAAAGCAGAGAGCGAAGAGCATGTCCAAACTCATGAAACAGAGTTTCTACTTCCCAGTGGTTAAGCCTTGCACTTGATGAACCACGTGAAGCCGAGAAATTACAGACAAGGGCTACAACCTACACCATCAATTAGTACAAATGAACCTGATCACAAAGATCCAGATATATGACCTAGAAACCATTCAAAGATCAATCTAAAGCACCGTTCATAATCACTGCTAAATTCAATGGAAGCTTAGCTGGTATACATTGCATCAAAATATAGATTCACTTAAATAAAGCATCAAACAACATTAATGAACTAATCATGTGAATACATCAGGGCAATAGTTCAGAAGAAAGACGATCCACGTTTGTGACTGTCCACGTTATTTGAGGTCATATTGAACCAATTCAAGGAAAATTGAGAAAATATGAGCTTCCTAGTCCATTAGGAACTTTCAAGCACCAAACAAATCAGTGTTGCAACATAATAAAAATACGGTTCCTTCAGAAGATGATGAGGTATTTCAGATTTACTCAATTCTGAAATAAAAATCAGAAAACAGAATTTTTAATTAAATCAAATCCGGAAATCAGATCACCCAAAAACTCAAATCGAGCTTCCCTTTTAGTTGACTCAATCAACACCCTCAAAATATGATTCAGACCTAATGGCAGGATATAGAGTATTAGAAAATTTTAAATCTGAAATAGGATAGTTGCAGGAAATAAGAGAATTTTAATTTCAGCAGATCAAGACCTTAGATCAGGGAAATACCCTGGTCGAAGGTCAATGCTAGGATACCCTTTAAGTTCCAAAAGTCTCGAGCCGAACTGATAACGGTTTCTGTTTCAGGTGGCTAAACAAACTTGACTAAAAAGGATCACAAAACGGAGGTACCACATGTATTAATTTCAGGCTAAACTAATGCAGATTAGAAAGAACAGATTGAAGGAATATGATAATAGGTTGAAGAATGAATGGATCAAATCAAAACAGAGAGAAAAACTTAACACTAACAATATCAAACGATGAGGAACAGAACAGTACCTTGGTGGTGGTAAAACAGAGTATAAACAAATAAAAAGATAATACATAATCAACGCCTCCTACCAATCTGGATCAGGATATCACGTCCAAGGCATCACACCCAAGGCTTCCCACCCCTATAACTGAACCGCACAACTCTTTGAAGGAACTCTTAAATCTAAATAATCTCATTCAATCATGTCTATCACCAATGGCTAATACAATCCATTTATAGAAGAACTAAAACAATCCAAATCTGACTGAAAGAAAAAAATCCTATTGGCTATTACAATCATAACTGAAATAGGAAATAAACTAATTAAAACTAAGCCGAACAAGTCTCCACGCAAGTGGTAACTAAACTCCAACTTGATCTCAAATGCTAGCTAGCCATGGAGCCCCCAAGATATGCATGTTGATCTCCTCATAAGATGCTGGCTCGGTTGTCATGAATAGACACAGAGAGTGGTCGATGTTTGTAAATACAAAAGCCCATACTAAACATCCATTTTCAAAATCAAAATTGAGAGAATAGTTTACCCATAACAGTAACAATAGAAACGTACGAATAATTGATGCATGCAGCATAAAATCAGGCCTAAAGTCCATATCCTCCATCACACATAACATGATTACTGGCAGGGCAGCTAGGCAGCTACCTCATGAAATTTCTATTAGCACCTCCAGATAAATATATCAATCAGCATTATAATCATTGCACTTCTATGGTGAAAATACAAAACGTTAGTGGTGAGGATAATGACAACTTACTACAAATGTATTGTTAAACACAGTGCAGATAGCAGTGATTGTGTGTTGGTTGTCATTGTTGTCAACACAGTGCATGTGTGTTGTTGGGATCAACACAATACATCTTGGTGCAGTTACAGCGCTTAGGCTAGTTCAAGAAGCATTCGGGTTGAGTAGACATGCTTATGGCAGTGCAGGCAGTGACTGGATAGTTTCCCCAGCATCCCCAATAGTTCTTAAAGTGTTCACAGTGGCAGTGACATTATTACAAGGGTTTAGCAATGTATACAAAGGTCCCATTGTGGTTGGGAGTCATCCAGGGGCATTTATATAATTTTGCAGAGTACAAATGGCCCAGACAGGTGACAGAGAGCATCCAATAATATGTTGGTGATTTAGTCAGTCACAGAGGTCTATGGAATGTTGATATAGCTCACAAGGGCATTTTGATCATTTGACAGTGATGTGACATGTTGGCAATGAAGCTGGAGAATCCGGGGATTATGTGGCAGCATAAGATTGTTCATTGCACTGTTTGGAAGCCTTAAACAGCCTTGGGTGAAGGCTAGATGCATTAAGAATGTTGATTTCATAGGTTTTCGCACATGCAACGTATTCGTCGGCATTTTTGGAGGGTATAATGACAGAACTAGGAGGAGCATTCTACATTAATATTTTAGTTCGTCGAGTCTTCTTTCCATCGGTTCAAACGGTTCGTCAATCCGGCGTCAGACGAGGGAGTTATGAATTTTCTCGTATGGGTGCGCAGAATAGAAGCAAATCTGAAATTTTTTGCATTTCATCTCATGCTCTCGGCCAGCATTACAGATTCATTTTTGGTCTCAGGGGTTTATTTTGCAAATATATATAAGTACTGTCTACAATGATATAATTAAGTGAAACAAGATGGGTCTTTCTGAAATTGTCAGAAGTTAAAAGAGATTTCAAAAAATGGAGTCATGAGTGGCTTTTTGAAAAAGGTTGTATAAAGTCTTTGATTCCTCTAGAGCTTTTGATTGGCTCTTCAAAAAGCACTTTGGAATCCGTGCAAGTCACTCTCTACCTTTTGGGAAGTTTTTTTAATCTATGCTAGATTGAAGATTCCCTTTTTGGAAATCCCATTGGCCCATCTAAAAAGGGCTATTTTGGCCTTTACATGGTCTCTTGTTAAAAGTAGAGAGAGGTGGTCTTCTTCTCCATAGAGAGAGCCATAGAACCGTGGAGAGCTGCAGAATAGAAGAGAAGAAAAAAAAAAAAAAAAAAAAAGGGTTTTTCCATTTTAGAAGAAAAAGGGCAACCAAAAGAATATGGTATGATCTCATCTCTCTCAAGCTTTGATTTTGAAAATAGAAGGCCCTTTGGATTGCACCAAAGCTTATTCTCAATGGGTTGGAGCCCTAAATTGCACCTCTCTTCGTGGTTGCAGCCAAGGAAGAAAGGGGAAAAGAGAAAAGGAAGAAGAAAGAAGAAGGAGAAAGGAAGAAGAAGGAAGGAAGGAAGAAAGAAGGAGGGAAGAAAAAGAGAAGAGAATGCAAAGAAGTTGAAGCTCAATCTCAGATTTGGTGGAGTAAAGAAAGAAAAAAGGAAAGGGAAAAAGAAAAGAAAAGAAAAGAAAAGAATGAGAAAAGGAAAAGAAAGGAAAAGAAAAGTAAAGAAAGGAGAAGGGAAGAAGAAAGTGGTTTCCCACACTGCCAGGAACCACTACAGAGCATCAGTGATTTAGCACACTTGAAGATTCCAGTTCTCCATCAAATTGGGAGAAGTTGAAGATTCCAGTGAGCTACCAGAGTTGCCAGGCTCGATCTACGGATACCAGAAATCAGAGACACTACATGGTTGTGAGAATTTCTATCTCTTAACTTTGTAATTTTTGTATTTTGGTATTCATTGTATATGCTAGCCGTAATGCATGTTGAGACCTATGGTAGATGTGCTTGAAATTGTAGGGCATTCATATAAGCCCAAGTATTTTTGTTGAGTTGTCCAGTTGCATCTGGACACAGTTTTAGTTACCAGTGGGTGTTGGGGAAACCATTGGAGTAATACCCTTATCTCTATACTTAGGGATAGAAACAGGTTAGATGTCCTGAGTCATAGGTGTGACTAAAATATCATCTGCCGTAGGTGCGGCCTCTCAGTTTTATGCTGGGAAAATTAGTGATGAGTAAATGCTGAGGTCCAAGTGACCATTACTCCGTGCACGTAGGCAAACTGCCGAAGCACGTATTTCTTTGTGTTGTGGATGAGTGCTTACCTTTGTTAGAAGTGTTTTTCTGCAGGATGGGTGTACACACCTGGTAGAGCCTTTATCAGTCAGGCTGGGGTGTGTATGTGTATATGTATGCCATCAGTGAGGTCCTCCAGTTGTGATTGAGTTAGTGTGCTTGAGTGAGGGATCTCCAACAGTTGACATAACAGCTCTTGGCAACACTTTGTTTAGCAGCTCTTGGTAGTAGTATCAGTGACTGTGGTTGTATGAGACTGAGTCAGGATTGCTATTAGAGTGTGCTTGTGTGCCTGTGTCTTTTGAGAAGACTGTGTGGGTGGTTGTGGTGAGTGTTAAAGATCTCAATAGGTAAACTAGGAGGTGAACCTATTGGAGGGAAAAGTTTTATAGTCCACTGATTCACCCCCCCCCCTCTCAGTGGCCATCACTGTTCAACATGTATTATGAACAGTAGTTTGAAACAAAATGGGTTCAAATGGCTGATAAACATACAGGAAGTTGGTATTCCGTCTCGGATATTTGATGCGCACCTTTGATGGCGAAATGAGCACAACCTGGATACTTTTCCTTCCTAGAGTACAGATCAAGGTATAGATACCCCAGGTCACCCTGAGAATACAAGTAGAGTATCTTCAATCAAGCATTAATTCTGAGTTGTTAGCAAGAGAAAATAATTAAAGCTTCATTTCAAAATGCACAAAACTAGATGGTAGAAAAGGAAATCACTTATAAGTTAAAACAACCGAGAAGAAAAGGAGTTTCTAGTGAGATCAACAAAATTTGCTATTCTAGCCATGGTTTGTTACAATAGTCTGCGTCACATTGTACTCTAGCTATTAGGCTGTAAGCCCTTGGCATGGTTCTAGACTGCTATTTTGACCTGGGTCGAAACCAAAATATTTTGGATTTCACAGAATTAGACCAAAATCTTATACATTTCGGTTGGCCATATGGGTGGTCAAATGATCATATTTTGGCCCAAAACTTTAGGAAAACCCTAATAAAGCAGTTTTAAACATACTTAAACTTTTAATTTGTAAAAAACTCACCCAAAATGGTAGTTTGGCTTTGGACCCTATGTTGGTACTATATGTTGTAAGTTTTTGTACCCTTTCTCTTATATAACCTATTCTACACATAATTTAGTAATAGAAAATACAACATTTGATTGGGCTGTAATCTTAGATAGAAATCTCTATTTATTTATGGTTTTTATTTGAATATTTATGAAAGATTTGATATTGTTATGTTTTTTTTGGTGGGGGGGGGGGGGGGGGGGGGGAGTATCGATTTCTATGTTTACCAGGGGGTCCACAGTGGCAAATCGTCACTCAAGGGCATTATCGTAATTTGACAAAGAGGAGATTTTCAAGAAAAATCGATATTGGACTCATTGCATCGAAAAATTAAATGGTTAACATTTAATTCTTGGTCGAATCGATTCGGTCAAGGAAGGAGGGATTATGGCAAACAAAATAGATTATGGCAAAGTTGGGAAGTGTGAAGAAAGAAAAAAATAAAATAAAAGAAAGAAGAGAGAAATCTACTCCCACGTAAATTCTCTCTCTCTCTCTCTCTCTCTCCTCTAGTTTGTTAATTCAAAACTCTTAAACATCTTTTTACCTTTTTAAGTCATCCCATCTCACACGTTCTCTCCCTCTCTCTACTCTCCTAGTCGAACCCAATTCCCTTGGATTATTTTTTTGGTTTTTTTATTTCAAAACCCATATCACTTCTCCCCTAAAAAGAGGGATGGATTTCAAAAAGAAGGAGACGGTTGGATTTCAAAAGGACCGGGGAGAATTAAAAAGGGGATATATATTCAACAAGGGGGAAAAAGAGGGGAGTTCGTTTTAGTTTTTGAGAGGAGGCTAGCTCTACGGTTTTGGGAGAAGAAGACTTGAAGAAGAAGAAGAAGAAGAGGAGACGAAGACCATCGCCATTGCTGCCATTGCTTCTACTCTCTTGTTCCCTCTAATTCTTTGGTTTGTATCCTAACTTCTCTTTATTTCAATTATGTTAAATGAGTAACTAAACTTGCTGCTGGTTTTAGGAAGATGATACTTTAAGGCTGATTTAATTATTCATTCTCTTTTATTATTGATTGTTTGGAAAAGACTTAGGCATCTCATTGTGATTTTTGTGCAATCATGTTTACATCTAGTTAGGGTAATTTGTTTTACGTGATTCAATTTAACCTATCAAGCAATAGTATTGAATTGATTCATGTGGTCGTATCGATGATACGGTATACCTGAGTGGATTGTGCGTGCGAGTTCTTTGAACTTTCGATTCATTATAGCGATCGGACGACAATTTTGCCAAGATACTTTATACCTAGAAGGGACCCTATTTTCTATGGTTGTCATGGGGCTTGTAGTCGCCATGAGCCAAATATGAGAGAGTTTGAATGATGAATCTGAATTAAAGTTGATTCAACCTAAAAACAGTATTGTCTCACCATCTTTTATTTGATTTAATCAGTTGCTAGTATTGGCTTTAATTTATAATTTGCATTTTTAGTTCCACCTTAGACTTGATTTAATTTTTTGCAACTTAGCCTCTATACCCCGTAGTTTGATACCCGTACTTTCCACTCGTATTAGTGTTTAGTTAGGTTTATTTTTTATTGGTTCAACGACTCAATCAAATTTTGGCGCCGTTGCCAGGAACTAGAGCACGATTGCTAGAGTTTTATCAAGTCTTTTAATGTTCTTTCAATAGCTTGCTTTAATCTTTATTTCTGATTTTCGTTTTAGGTATTATAGATTTTTGCATCTCTTAGTTTAACAGCCTACAGTAGCATTAATTTTGATTTATTTTTTTATGTTAACATAGCTTAATTTACTATTCATTCTAAATTTGTCTTCAGTATTAGTGATAGACTCACGTTTTATTTTTTGCTATAGGTATTGAATCGTTGGAGATTGTTTAAGAGAGAATGCGGTTCAGCTGGATTTGGTTCTTTCAAAAAGACACCGATGCAGCCCGGATAGCCTCTGTGATATTCTCTTACTTTTCTCTTTATTTTTCTTTTAGTAGCTAATTTCAGCCTTGTAAGATTCAGTCCCACGCTGGCCTAGTTACCCTTGTATGCTTCGGTCCCATACCACTTTAGGATTGACCTTGGTACGCTTGGCTTTGTGCTAGTTTAGGATTTCATTTTATCTAGCGTAGTTTAAACTTTTATTTATTTTATTTTTTTTTAAGGATAGTTTTAATTTACATGTGCAAGTTTCATTTTAATTTAATTCTGTAATTTTTCTTTACCACTATTGTAATTTTCTTTTTCTTTTAGTATAGGTTACCCTTGTATGTGCGGTCCCGCAAGCTTAGTTGCCCTATTTTGATCGGTCCCACATTAGGACATTTGACCCTACACTTACTACGTTTGGACCCCGATAGCTAGGTTGATACACTTGTATGCTCGGTCCTAGCCTAGTTTAGTTTGGTCGTTGTATGCTTGGTACACGCTCAGCCCGACCTGACTTATTAGATTTTGACCCCGAAATTGAACATACTTGTAGGAGGATTAGACACCGTATCAGGATGGGTGACGAGGCAAACCCATAAGCCAGGCCACTGAGTGATCATTTCACTCCAACTGCATACCAACCCCAAACCAGCATTAGGCTACCTACAATTGCAGCTGCTCATTATGAAATCAAATCAAGCATCATCCAGATGCTGCCATCATTCTATGGACATCAAAATGAAGAGCCCTCTAAGCACCTGGATGAGTTTTTAGAAATCTGCTCTTCAATAAAAATCCAAAACCTCTCAAAGGACACCCTAAAACTGTTGCTATTTCCATTTTCTCTCAAGGATAAAGCCAAGCATTGGCTGCATTCCTTGGATTCTGCACAAGTAACCACATGGGCGGAAATGCAACAGCAGTTTCTGAAGAAGTTTTTTCCAATAGGCCGAACCAATACCATTAGAAGGACCATCACCACCTTCTCCCAAAATAGTGGTGAAGAATTTCATGAGTATTGGGAAAGACTGAAGGAACTACTTCGGAAATGCCCCCACCATGCTATACCAAAATGGCAATTGGTATAGTGCTTCTATGATGGTCTTGGTGACCAATATCGTCAGATGGTGGATGCCTCTTGTGGAGGAACGTTTATGCATAAGAGCGAGAATGAAGCATGGGATCTTTTTGAGACCCTGAGTGAAAACTCCCAACACAGAGCTTCAGCCTCAAGGACTGACATCCCCACGCTTGGGCAACCGAAAAAAGGTGGACTCTATGAGATCAACCAGAGTGCTTGCATAAAGGCACAGGTTGACTTGCTGTCAAAAAAATGGACTACCTGCTGTCCGGAGGACCCGCCCAACCCCCATCAATCTCAAGGGGATTTTCTCCACCTGAGCAAGTTGAAGCTTGTGCCCTCTGTGCTGACCCAAATCACTATGTGACTGATTGTTATTTAGCAGCACAATATCCTGAATTTATCCAGGAAAAGGTACAAGCCGCTCAGGGTTTTGCCAACCCGGGTAACGACCCATTTTCAACCACCTATAACCCAGGATGGCGAAATCACCCTAATTTTTCATGGAAAAACCCTCCTAATCCACCATTTAGGCCACCGTTCAATGCCCAACCTAATGCCTACAGGGGTGGACAACAGCAACCTTACTCTCAACCTCAACATACCCCATCTTTGGAGAGTGAGGAAATGAAGGTGCTAAAAGGTATTAAGCAGAAAGTGTGAATCAATGACCAATTATTGCACTCCCACACTCACTCTATCAGCAAGCTGGAGACCCAGATTGGTCAACTTGCCGAAGCCTTCAATAAGAGAGAGACTGGCCAACTACCAAGCCAACCTATTGGAAACCCCAATAGTGCTCAAATAGGGAGGGGTAAGGAACAAGTCCAGTCGGTTAGAGTGTTGAGGAATGGTAAGAGGGTGGAAATACATGACACACCACCTACCTATGAGGACTTCCCCTCTAATACCCCTCAATGCACTACCACAACAGAGTCAACCCGCCCAGTGAAGTTGAATTAGAGGCACTGAGGCCTCTCATTGATGGGAATAGAATCATTACACCTTCTTTGGTCCATTCCCGGAAAATACTGAGAAGGAGAATGAGCGACTAGTTGGGGAGGGACCTCAACCGGATAAGTATACACCCCGAGTCCCTTTCCCTGATGCTCTCAAAACTCCATCCTCTCCCCCATATGGGAAGCAAGGAGAGAAGATGAAGGAGATGTTGGATTTGTTTCAACAAGTCCACATCAACCTTCCATTATTGGATGCAATACTACACCAATGTCGAAAAGTGTCATCATAGACAATTAATAGGGATTGCCTATTAAGCATGTTTATATATGTTTGAAGCATTAGATTGAAAAAAATAACACCTGAACCGGTAGTTTGGCTTTGGATCCTATGGTATATGTCACAACAGCCTTATAGAATGAACTATAAGGACCCCAAATACCAGAATAAACAAGGCAAACAAATAGAAATTGAAGTAGACAAGTCACTTAAGGTTTATTTTATTGAAAATATGCTTTGGGTTGGGTTATGTAGGCGTTGGGCTTTTCAAAATATGCTTAAGGTTGATCGTAGCAAAGCTTTGTTCACAATCATCAGTCCACGAAAATTTACCCTTTTTCAAGCATTCACTGATGGGGGCAACCATGGTACCAAAATTGCGGATGAAACGGCGGTAAAAGGATGCGAGTCCAAGAAAACTTTGAACTTCCCTGACTGTTGTTGGGGATGGCCATTCGCTCACGGCGCGGACCTTATCGGCATCTACGTGGATCCCTTCGCTGCTCACCACAAAGCTCAAAAATAACAGCCGTTCTTCAAAGAAAGTGCATTTTTTGGGATTTGCAAATAATTGATTTTCGCGTAAGACAATCAACACTTCCCTCAAATGCTTCATGTGCTTGACAGTACTACGACTATAAATTAAGATGTCATCGAAGTAAACCACCACAAATTTGCCCATAAATGGTTTGAGTACCTGATTCATAAGCCACATGAATGTACTTGGGGCGTTTCACAACCCGAACAACATTACTAACCATTCATATTAGCCCTCCTTGGTTTTGAAGGCCGTTTTTCATTCATCACCCGGACGGATTCGGATCTGGTGATAGCCGCTACGTAGGTCAATTTTGGAAAATACCTAGGCGCCTTCTAATTGATCCAACATATCATCGATCCTAGGAATAGGGAATCGATATCGAATAGTAATTTTGTTGATGGCGCGGCTGTCGACACACATGCGCCAACTCCCATCTTTCTTTGGCACTAGGAGAGCGGGAACGGCACATGGACTCATGCTTTCTCAGATGTACCCTGCCGTGAGTAGTTCCTCCACCTTTTCCTGTAGGATCTCTGCTTCCCGTGGATTCAACCGATAATGAGGGAGGTTCGACAAGCTTGCTGCAGGAACTAAATTGATGTGGTGTTGAATATCTCGGAGTGGGGGTAACCGAGTAGGTGGTTCCTCCGAGAAGAGCTCTCCAAATTCCTTCATCAATATTTGCATTGGTTCGGGTGTCTTGCCTTTGTGGTGAGTGTCACCCTTTACAATTAATGCATAGCACTCCTTGGCCTCCTTGACTTCTCTATGAAAGTCTGATTCAGCAAGCACTAATAATGTAGATCCTTCTTGGTGAGGAGTGGTGACCCGAGTCTTGAGAGGTTCTTTAGGGTGTAATGCAATTTTGTGACCTTGCCATTTGAATATGTATATGTTTTCCTTCCCCAAGTGCTTGGTTTCCACGTCAAATTGCCAAGGCCTACCCAATAGTAAATGGCATGCATCCATTTCAACGACATCACATAGAACCTCATCTTTGTACGTCTTGCCGAATGAGAGAGGAACCCTACAGATCTTCGAGACTGGAATAGCTGATCCACTCTTGATCCACCCAATTTTATAGGGTGCAGGGTGCGGTTCAGTCTTTAGTTTCAGATGGTCTACTAATGTCGTTGATACAAGGTTCTCGCTACTGCCGCTGTCGATGATTGCGTTACAGACTTTCGCATTCACAGAATAGTAGGTAAGGAAGATTTGGTGGCGTTGGAACCTTGTTGCTTAGGCGTGAGCAGTAGTCAACGCACGATGCAAGTCATACCTTCTCCTTCTTCAGCAATTTCGGCGTCATCGTCGTCGGATTCTTGTTCATCACTCAAATCACCTGCAACCACGTTCACAGATTTTCTTTGGGGGCAGTTATTTGACCGATGCCCAGGTTCACCACACCGATAACATTTACTGGGTTCAGCTCATCCATAAGGATTCTTCGTTGTGGTTGAGTTAGAGGGCACCGTAGCTGGTTTGGTAGTCGACCGACTCCCTTCTCCAATATTATTTGTGGATCGAGTCAAAGGTGTTGAAGGTTTGATTGGGTCGGTTGAGACTTGCTTCCCCTTGTCGAGATCGGATCGGCTTCTAAAAGTTGTTGATTGTCTGGAGAGAGTCCTCTCGACACGAAGAGCCATGTTTTGTGCTTCCACCATATTCCATACTGGTTGCAACGCTATACAATCTTGGATGGAATATTTGAGTCCATTCATGAAGCGAGCCACCTGCTGATCATCACTCTTCGCCAAGTTGCAACGAGATTGGAGTCTTAAGAACTCATTGATGTACTCCGTTATAGCCTGACTTCCTTGTGTGTAATTCTGGAATTGCTGATACAGGAACTGCCGATGATCAGGAGGGAGGAATCTTGCTCGAAGAAGTTGTCGCATGCGAGGCCATGTTTGAACTGGAGCTTTCCCTTGGCTTCGCTACGAGCTTTGTACTTGTGTCCACCATGCTGCAGCACCACCTTTTAATTTGTATGCTACTAGTTTAACTTGTCGATCTTCAGCCACGTCCATAAGGTTGAAGAACTACTCAACCTCATATTCCCAATCATAGTATCCTTCAATGTAAACGCTCCCGTGGAAGTTGGGAATGTCGGCCTTGATGAGATAATTTTCATTACGGACTGGAAATGGGGCATTGTCTTGTCAATAATTCGTCTGTCGACAGGGGCGACGACTCCTAGGATTCCAGTCATCGTCTGAGCTAGAGTTGTCTTCCTCATACCCTTCTTCGAAGACAGGGTTTCTTCCAAGGTTTGCTGGGCCACGTAGAGGTGGGTGTTGGTGTTGCAACGGACGATGGGGGTTGTTGTACGCTGCGCGAGTCCGACCTTCTGGCGTGGTCTCAGTGATGAGTGTTCGCATTTCTCCTATTAGAGAAATCCGAAACTCCCTCAGTGTGCGCAGGAATTCACCTTTTAGTAACGGTTGTTGGAGACCTTCACGATCACCGCCCTGAGGTATGCCACCTTCATTCTCACTAGCCATACCAGGAGCGTTGATCTGCGCTCTGATACCAGCTGATGTAGGACGAGGGGTGGAGCTTGGTATCGTCCAAGCTGAACGAAGAAGAAATACAGAGTTGGTTCTATCGTGACCAAAAAGAGAGAGATTCTTTATTCAGTTCTGCCTTTTCTGGTTACATTAATACCTTATTTAATAGATGCTAATGCAACTAATAATGGCAAGGAATCAATCATGGCTGGAATATCTTAATGGATCCACTCATGAATCAATCATGACTAGATTACCATAATAGAGATGAAGAGAATAGGAAGGGAATCCCACGGATGGGTAATGGATATGGATGCCACCTAAGGAATGGATACATCTTGCAAGGCTGGTCTTGGGTGGCACCGAGAGTGTTCCGCATCAGCATCAAAACCAAGAACAAATGTCAACTACAACAATAAATAAAAGGCTAATGAATACACCCCAAAAAGAATCATATATATGGAATGCAGGACACAGTTCTATAGCCATACTCCAACCATACTCTGTAACCAATTAAACTTGAATGACCATCTTCTGTTGGCATTAGATATGCAGAAATAAATAAACTAAGGTTCTTCCCCAGTTACCAAGGTATACGAATAACAGCCAAAGAACCAAAGCAATGCAGCTTTTTGGCAGTTTCAAATAAAGAACACCACAAGTAATGAACATAAGGACAAAAAAGATTGGCATAAAAGCTTGATTGCAATGTGTTCCATGGCCATTCACCTCTCCCAATATCATGCAGATTTCTAAGTATGGCACATCTCCATTCAAAGAAAACAGAAAAAACCCAGACCAAACTCTTTCAAAATACATGCTAAAGAAAATTCCCTAGTTCCTAGGCTTAAAGTATGGCACTCCAACAATATATCAATTGCCAATCTTAAGGCTCTTGAATTCAAGACAAGTGGATGACCAATAGAAGAGTAAAGCTTTAATTTTCTCTTTTATCCTCTAGACAGAATATGATAATCCTCGAAACAAAAGACTTATTCACAGGCAAAAATCCAAGCATAAATCCGGGATACTCTTCTGCTAGATTCTGCTTCTTCATGAGTTAGGCCAAACATATGGCCCCATAGATGTTTCAGAAAACCCTTTCATCCAAAGCAGCTCCAAAGAGAGATAAGAGGTAGTCAAGCAGTCCAAGGAAATCTTCAATGCAAGATCACATCATTTGCCCCCTCCCCCCCCCCCCCAACCCCCCAAAAAGAAAAAAAAAAAAAAAAAAAAGAATCCAGTGGGTGCTGGTGCATAATTAGCAGTTTCAATTGACATAAAATTTACCAAAAACCTAGCATGCCACATTCTGAACTTTACACAAATAGCAAGCTCCCCATTTAATGAATCAAAGGTGTAAAAAATGGCCAAAGTGCTTAAATACTCCCACAAAAACAATCAAGATGATACTCCATCTGCTGCAGTTCATTGAATAACAGCTGCAAGTTGACAAGAACAAACAAAGCCTGTTGGACAAGTGTGTGTCCATCAAACCCGGTTCGGTCCGGTTCAACCCGGTTCACCTTTGTATTGAACATTTATACATTCTTGTTTAATATTGTCACATGCGATATAAACTTTTTGAGCATCATGTGTCTGTAAGTTATACTTAAAATGGTAGTCGCGACTAGGGTTTGGGCTGGGCACCCTTATCATATGGTCGTCGCATTGGGTATGCCTAGACATGTGATGTCAGGGTACGAATGCGAGTGCTCACATGTTTGATGTGTGCATTGGCAAAGAATCTACTTTGTCGATTCCCTCATGTATTACTGCCAGATGTAGGAAGGGATAGACATGTCACCGACACCCTGTACCTGAGGGAACCCTGTCACTGCAAAGTGTGATCGCATTCTTTGGTTCATCAATGATTGAAACTCAAGCGAGTTAAAGCCGGTGTTCTGAGGATACGTGAACACTTTGTGAGTGAAGGAGTTATCCAACACGGCCACCATTGCCCGATTGGGGAACACCAAGATAGAGACTGTCTGTGCATGGTCGGATCAGAATCTGGATCCAGTGCCGTTTTGGAAATGATTTTGCAAAAATCTATTTTACATAAAATGATAAATTATTTATAATTATTTGAACAAAATATTTTATCGAGTTTTGCAGGACTCGATCAGATGCACAGACGCTCGTATATGGACTTGTACTATGGATTGGGGTTTGGCAGTACATGTGTACATACCCTAGATTCCATAATGATGGTGTTGATTAGTGGGGGATTGTATATGATAATAGTTAACATATAGGGAGTTATTTGAAATTTGCTCATATAATTGGCTCTTTATTTAATTAATGGAATTGGTGTTAATTGTAATTATCCATTAATAATTAAATAAAGTAGCTAATTAATACTTTCCCTATTAGATTCTGCTTCTTCCCCTTTTAGAAGCACTTTGAGTTTAAATAGAACTGTCAAACTGAGAGAGAGAGAGAGAGAGAGAGAGACAGACCCTCACTGGGATTAAAGTAATCCATCCAAGTTTTAATTAAAACCCTAGATCTATAAAAGGATCAAAAACGCAGGAGGGGGGTGTGCTCCACGTTTTTGCCAGGCCCTCTCTTCTGCATTTTGGTCTCTCTCTCCCTCTTTGAGATCTCTTCTTCTTCTTTTAGTTTCTCTCATCTGTGTTTGAGAGTTAGGGTTTGTGAAACCCTAGATCTGTGCTGAAGAATTTGAGAAAACATGGGATTGGCTTGAAGAACCTTGGTAGCACCATTGGAGGTTCAGATATGTTTGCTTGGAGCGCTCACTGGAGGAAAAACCACTGTCTATTGGAGGAGCAACACTTGAGGCTCACCAGGTTAGTAGTTCTTTATTAATTCCTTCAGTTTATTGATTATTAATATTTATGGGATGCGAAAGAAACTCGAATCGATTTATTTCCGCTGCGCATTCGAGTATGGGATGGATCCCTCTTGCCATGTGATGACTAGAGATGTATTTTTCTCTGTCCTTAATATGTTCTAAAATTGCATGGGACACATGAGGGAAGGAGAAACACTGATAGGGATGCACCAAGGTTCCCATGGGCAACCATGGGAAACCCTAAAATTAAAATGGGGCACCCATGGGACACCATGGGATAACCCAGGGTGTGCAAAACCCTAATTTTCAGTTAATTGGTTTCCCTAAGGAACCATGGTTTGATCCCTGGACCGTTGTTTGACCAATAGTGTGGTATCAAAGCCACCTTTCCCACCCATGAATATTGAATAATTAATTGTTAATATGATTATCATGAGTGGGATGCAAGTTGGCACATGGGTGGTTATAATATGGGTGTTGTAATAACCTTCCCATGTGCACATGGGTAGTTACAAGGTTGTTCGTGTAACAACCTACCCATGTATGATGGATTTTATTATTGATTTATTTATTCCAATTATTAAAACATGTATCCAAATAAATGATTATTTTTTTAATTTTAATCATGTGGGGGGGGGGGGGGAGCGCACGCTGCCAAGCCTCTGCACACGCCCCTCTCCCTTTTCCCTGCCCATTTGCGTATTTTTCTTTATTTTGGGCTGCTGCCTACGATGCCAGTCGCTACTGCATACGGTGCCAGTCGCTTCTGCCTACGGTGCCAGTGGCTACTGCCTACGGGAAAAACAGAATTTTTGGTTTTAAAGGAAGAAGATCGGTGAAGAGAGGGATCCCTTCACTCACTTGCAATTAAAATATGATTTTAATTTTTAAGTTTGGATACATGTTATCACATGTGATGTGGTGATTCAATAATTGAAGAAATCCATGTTATTTTTTATTACTTGCTTTAACAATGCCCATGCATGAGATTATGTTATAATGTGATTATGGGAATGGCATTCTAATAAAATGGATGGATTGTCTATGTATGTGATACATGGGGTTAAGGGTGGATGTGATGCTTCTCTTTCTTTCTCTCTCTCCCCTATCTTTTTTATAAACAAATGTACTCCACCCCATGGGTAACCCAAATGGTAGGTTAGTTTCTCCATGCGGGGTTTTTTTATTATTATGGAAATGAAAGTATATAGAATTTTTTCCTAGGTTTCCATTGTAATTTTAGAGAAGCTAGGACTCCCAGGGCATGTTGATGGTGATCCACATGTGGCGCTCAAAGACTTACTTTGAAGACGTGATCGGGCGAAGGAGATGATCGAGGCGTGGCATCCATGGCATGATTGATGCACCCAAGTTATTAGTTTATTTTTATTGGGAGGGTTCTTTAATTGCTTCTAATAAAAATGTCGTCATCCCATAATTACTTTTAATTAATGTTGATTAATTATATTGTTTTTAAATCTATCCATGATATGTGAAAGTTGTATTATTAAAGAAATAATACATGTATGATATGGACTAGTCTCAATCGGTAGACATGTTCATGGCCTCCTATTGAAGATAAATGTAAAGACTGTGTGATATGCCCCCGCATACGCCGACAGGACATTGCCAGGACCACTGTCACATGGTTATCTATAGTTACCTCTATCTAGATACGTTAGGGTATAGATAGTGAGAGGGCACTACGACAGTGGGCCATCTTTCATGATTCCATAAGTCTAACTAATGCAATAGGTAAATACATGACTTGGGTGTATGTCAGCCGACAGAATATGGGCATGACACCCAGGTGGCCGAAAATATTGAAAGCCCATGAGGCGGACAGCTTAGTCCACACTACCACGGTGTGCATAATGACTCCCGACAGGGTAAGTTATGCATGCAAAGGTTGTAGGTATCCAATTCATCTTTTTGGTCATGAGGAAGACCTAAATCATGAAAGACCATTGATGTGTGTATGCTCAATTTTTTATCAATAGTTGTTAATTCGCATGTGTTTTACTTGTACGTGTGTAGATCTTTATACAATGGCTGCCGTTAATTCCAACCTATTAACACTCATTAACGAATACAAACTTAATGGTACAAACTATATCGATCGGTATCGGAGCATTAAATTGCTCCTGACTGCAGAAGGAATGTATACGATTCTTGATGAACAAGTTCCTCCTCAACCCGACCCAAACGATTTTGAGGCAAATGAAGAGATCCAGGAGTTCCTCATGAGGGATTCTAAGGCATCACTTTATATCCTAGGATCGTTGGAAAAGTCAATTCTGGACTTGGTCAAGGATATACGCACACCTGGGGGTAAAATGGACAAGCTTGCTGAATTGTTCAACAGGCAGTTGACACACGTCCACTCTAATGTGGTGGGTCAAATCCATAACTCCAAGATGTCCCAAGGGACTCCAGTGATGGATCATGTAATGAAAATAATCAATCAGCTTGAAAAACTGGAATCCATGGGGACTGAATTCAGCTTGCGATACAAGATCGATGTGATCTTAGCATCACTCACTTCTGCCTACTCGCCCTTTAAGATGTCCTATAAGATGTCTGACAAGGAGATGGAGCTCACTGAGCTTGCTGACGAGTTGGTAGAGGCTGAGGGTTCCTTGAAAAAGGACAAGGCTGAGGTAAATGTAACTGATGTGAAGCCTTCTTCAAATGGGAAGAAGAAGAAAACGGGAAGTAAAGACAAGCACCTGAAACCCAAGGGTGGGAAGTCTAGCAATAAAGGCAAAGGCAAGTGCTTCTATTGCAAGGAGGAGGGTCACTGGAAAAGGAACTGTCGTGCTTACCTGACAACTGTGAAAGACAAGCCGGATGAAACTGAGGCTACTAAAGAAGGTACATGTGATGTTCACGTTCTTTATGAGTCTAATTTGTCTTTTGAACCGACCAATTCTTGGTTGGTGGATAATGGTTCCACTGTTCACATTTGCAATGATTTGCAGGGGTTCAAGGAGACAAGGAACCTGGAAAGAAATGAGGTGCGTCTTCGGATGGGCATTGGAGCTGAGACCATGGCAATGGCTGTGGGAACTTTTATTTTAAATTTTAGTTCTGCTAGTTTAGTTTTAAAGGATTGCTATTATGTACCCTCTTTCTAGAGGAAGATAATCTCAGTTTCAAAACTTGTTTTGGACGGATATAGTTTTTCCTTTAATACTAAGTTAATTATTCGTTCTAATAATTCTTTTGTGGCATCTGGATATATGCAAAGTGGTTTGTACTTCCTAGATTACCCTATTAGAACAAATATGGTTTCGAATGTTGATTTGAAACAGAAAGCAGCTCCAATGAACTCAACATATCTATGGCATCTAAGATTATGTCACATTAATGTGGACCGAATCAGTAGATTGGTGAGGGATGGGCCCTTAGAGAGTCTGAGGGTGGAACCATTCCCAACCTGTGAGTCATGCCTTCAGGGCAAAATGACCAAGAAACCCTTTAGCAATAAAGGTACTAGAGCCACAGATCTGTTAGAGTTGATACACACTGATGTGTGTGGACCCATAAACATACAAGCGAGGTATGGGTATGAGTATTTTATTACTTTCACCGATGATTACTCTAGATAGGGATACATATACTTGACGCGCAGAAAATTGGAAGCCTTTGATAAACTCAAAGAGTTTCAAGCCGAGGTCGAAATACAGTTCGAAATGCATCAAGTCCTTACGATCAGATCGTGGAGGCGAGTATCTATCGGATGAATTTAAAGAATACCTCATATCGTAAGGAATAGTTAGTCAACTAACTAATCCAGGAACACCACAACAAAATGGTGTATCCGAACGATGCAATCGGACCCTATTGGATATGGTCCGGACAATGCTCACTTATAGTGAGTTGCCTCTCTCTTTTTAGGGGGTACGCTTTACAAATGGCAATTTACATCTTGAATAGGGTTCCATCCAAGTCTGTAACCAAGACACCCTTTGAGTTGTGGAAAGGGCGTAAGCCCAGTATTCAACACCTTAGGGTATGGGATTGCATAGCACATGTGCAAAAGCAACAGACAAACAAGTTAGAATCCAAAACTTCAAGATGCCATTTCATAGGCTACCCCAAAGGCATGATTGGATATTATTTCTATGACCCAGGTGACCAGAAGGTCATAGTAAGCAAACACGTCACATTTAAAGAGGAAGAACTGTTGACCAAGAGGTCCGAATCTGTAGTCATTAAAGAGTTATCAGATAACTCAGAAACGTCACTTCCGAAAGTGAGACCAATTGACATACCCACTGAAATACCAACACCTGAAGAACCTCGACGCAGTGGGAGGACTATTAGACCACCCACCAGGCTAACTCTTCTAACCGAAGAGGAAACTGTGGAAGAGTTCCACATGGTATCGGTTGAATCGGATAATGATCCGATGACATACTCTAAGGCTCTTAAGGATGTTGATGCTACTAGGTGGCTGGAGGCAATGCGCTCTGAGATCAATTCGATGCATTCCAACAAGGTCTGGACTGGACTAGTCGTTCCACCAGCTAGCGTCAAACCAATTGGATGTAAATGGATCTTCAAGAGGAAGAAGGGCGCTGATGGAAAAGTCGAAAGGTTCAAAGCGAGACTGGTAGCAAAGGGTTATACCCAGAAAGAGGGTATAGAGTATGAGAAAACCTTTTTACCGGTAACGATGATGAAATCCATCAGGATTTTATTGGCAATCGCCGCACACTTTGATTTTGAGATCTGGCAGATGGATGTGCAGACTGCATTTCTAAATGGATTTCTCCAAAAGAAAATCTACATGTAACAACCAGAGGGGTTCTCTTCCTCAGAGGAAGAAAGAAAGGTGTGCAAATTGCAGAGGTCCATTTATGGACTGAAGCAGGCTTCCAGAAACTGGAACATCAGGTTTGATCAATCCATCAAATCATTTGGTTTTGATCAAAACATGGATGAACCATGCGTTTACAAGAAGATCAGTGGGAGGGCAGTATGTTTTCTTGTTTTATGCGTAGATGACATATTGCTGATGGGTAACGATGTAGGATTCCTTTCATCAGTAAAACAATGGTTATCCACAACGTTTTCGATGAAAGACCCTGGTGAAGCTAGTTATATCCTTGGGATTAAACTTGTAAGAGATCGCCAAAAAAAGATGCTAGGCTTGTGGCAGGCTACCTATATAGACAAAGTCCTGGCCAAATTTTCCATGGAGAACTCCAAACGAGGAAGTGTCCCTTTCCGACAAGGAGTCTTATGTATGTCATGTAGTATACGAGGCCGGACATTTGCTATGCAGTAGGTATTGTGAGTCATTACGAGTCTAATGAGTGGATGTGCCATTGTGTGGGGGAGTACAAAACAGAAATCTACAGCCGATCCCAATTTTTATGAACACCTTGCATATATGATGCGGCTAATAAGGTGTTTGGGTTAGGAAGTTCCTAACGTTTCTGGAGTAGTCCCTGATCTTGTCGAAGGCCCTATTCCCCTGTTGTGTGACAACAGAGGGACCATTGCACAAGCTAAGAAGCCTAGGGCTCATCAAAGGAACAAGCACGTGCAGTAGAAGTATCATCTCATCAGAGAGATTATCCAGCAGAGCGACGTCAGTATCTCCAAAGTAAACACAACTGAAATGTAAGAACCATGGATTCCGAAAAATCCAAATTCCTCCAACAAGGGGTCGGTTCTTCCCGATACGAACCGGATCTCGCCGGTGAAACCTAAACCAATGACCCAGATCCCTCCTCAGAGGGTAAACGGGCAAATAGGAAGCCGCCACCTAGAAAGGGTCTAGGACCCATAAATGCTCCCCACTGGGGAGAGACTAATGACTCATTGGATAAAGTTGTGGTCTACCCAAATCATTAGGCAAGTATCAGGTTACGGACTGGGAAGGTGTTAGGCACCCAGTCTGCCCGGCCCAGAGCCGGTCATCCTTCTTTTGACCATTGCTTGCATGAGCTGGCTGGCAAACCCTAAAGCTAGGCATTCTAAATCTAGGTCATCCTAAGCTAGGCACCTGAAGCTAGGTAGCTATGTACAAGGGTTCAAAACCTAAGCCAGATTTCTAAGTTGTTCTAAACTACATGTAAACAAACAAATAGGCGAACTAATTAAACATTACACTAACATACAAAGACATACTAAGCACAAAGCATGGAGTATAATACAATGAGCACGGAGCATGAAATTTAGTACAATGAGCATGGAGCATGAAAGATAGAAAACATACATCAAAATGATTAAGCAAAGGAACATGATCACTTATAGGCTAGATGACGGGCTAGCCCAACCCCGTCCTCAAGAGCGTACACCTACGTCCCACGGGATCCCATCGTGTAACGTTTTCAACTCGGGCCACTAGATGGGCATTCTCACTCCTTCGCACATGCTCCAAATTCACAATGGGTCATTGAGCCAATGTTTAGACACCCACGACCCGAACGGTCCCTAAGCAGGGTCTCAAGTGATCTGAAACGGGGTAGGGGACCAACATGAGGACTATGTCGATAGACAGGGATTTGAAATCCCGATTCAAGTCATAGCCTCATTGGTTTTCATGGCATGATGTTGAGATCACATGGAACCCTATATTCTACCCAAGACATTTCGAGAAAATCATTTGGAGTCCCATAACCCCGATTCAAAATTAAATGAATTAGAGGGAGTGTAATTATTTAATCCTAAGTCCATGCTAAAAATGCACTCATGGGCCCAAACTCCCCACTCAACTAAATCAGGTTAATGGGTCAGCGCCCAAACCAAAGCCAAGGTCAAACGGTTCCAAATCCAAATGGGCCTAAACTGGGAATACAGCCCATACTCGAAGTCCTAACTAAATCAAATCCAAAGTCTCATAATTTCAAGCCCAAGCCCATTTCTTAATCAAATGCCTATTACCATTGGAGGGCCACGGTCATATCAACCTAGAAATGGGCCCAACCTTCCAAAAGCCCAACCATTTAATCATGTTTATAAATTCAATTGAGCCCATTTCTAATTTGTCAATTTATTAAATGGGAAACCCGAACCAAAACCAAGCCCAATTGGTTATACGGGCTGACCACATCCCTTCCCTTTTGGTCAATGTCCCACCTATAATGGGCCAGAAATTAAGGGCTAAACCCCTCTTGGGCCCAAGATTGCCATTTAAACTCTTTTCGGTTAATGGGTTATCTTCAAACCAAGGGCAAGATTGACCGGCTCTCTCACACAATGGGACAAAAATATTAGAGATTTAGTCTGCTCAGACCAGAACCAAAAGCCAAATGGGTCCAAATTATTGGGCCCAACTCAAATTCACAATTTTGGAGGTCTGAGAGATCAGCACCAAAACCACATGGGGATGAAATCTGATCAAAATCCTCTCAGCAAAATAAGAACTAATTGTTCATTAACCCACTCTAATATCAACAACGATCTAACTCAGCCCACAAAACTAACCTGATTCGAGAATTAAATCACAAAATTCACAATCACTGACTAGTAAATCACTTGGATAATTAGCATAAACCCAAACCAAATCTCAAAATGATACACAGAAACAGTAAGCAAGAAAAGAAATATAGCAGAATTTCAACCTTTCAAACCAAGATAGTTATAATTTACCACACAGCAAACGATCAATGTAAGAAAACTTGGGATCATGGGGATAGGGCCATATGAGCAGAACATGAACCATCTACAGAATCGAAACCTGATCCGAAAGTATTCAGAAGAGAAAGGAGACAGAGAGCATCAAAATCATAGAAACCAAAGCACAATAGCACATAACACCACAGGCATCTAAAATATTCACAAATGGACGAAATACATGAGTTGAATCATGGAACAACATATTTCAAAGACTTAAATCAAACGAAATGCAGGTATGAAATGTAAAAGATAAGAACAGATTGGAAATGAGAGGGAGAGAAATATACCTGGGGTCTTGTTTGGAGCTCCCTATGCAATCAGCAGTTCGCAACGGTCACGAACCAGAGGGGTGGGGATTATTACAGACCGGGAAAACAGATGGGAAGGGGGTATTACTGACTACTCAAAAAAGACAAAGAGGAAAAATACAGCAAAAACTAAATGAGGTGAAGAAACAAGAAAATGAAATAAGAAGAACAGAAGATGAGGAGTTCACGATCAACTGCAACGGTTCCTTCTTCCTGGCTCAGAGAAGCTCCCCGCGACTCCATTCTCATACCACCTTTTTCGTTTTCTTTCTTTTTCTGCTCTGTTTTCACTCTTCCTTCGTTTTCACTCCCAAGCCTCGAAGACTCCTATGTTCGTCTTCACCAATTTTACCTCTCTGCTCTTTCCACTCTCTTCCTGCTACCCTATTTTCACTCCATTTCTCTTCTTCGCTCTCTTCCCCGTTTTTCTCTCCACCCTCTCTCTTTTCTCTCTGTTTTCCTCCTCTCCTCCCCTCACTTTCCGACAGAAAATCCGACCCCCCGTCTAATCGCTTTTTGTTTTCTTTTTATCCATCTCACCTCCTTTTTTGAGAGAAATCCACGCCCTTCCTTTTCCTTTCCTTTCTTATATCTCTCTCCCCTTAGATTAGAATCTTCTTTTGCTTTTTATGTTTCTCCCTCTTTAGGGTTTGATTGGGTGTTTGACCATCTTACCCCCCCCCTTTTTGGCCTTTTTAGGGTTTAGATGTTTATTTTATTGTTTTTTCCCATTTTGACCCTACTCTAAATATCTTAAAGGTGAGTTACCTATCTTACCCCCATTTTCTTTCTTTTTTTTATTTTCCCCTTTTACCCTCCCTCTTTAAAGTTTATTTCCTCTCTCTTTTTCCTTTTATTATTTTTTGTGGTTTCCTATTCTGCCCCAGGCAAGCTACAATCTAGACGGGCCCGATCCAATAAGCCTTCATGGGCCGAGGATTGGACATTTTATTTTCTTATGGCCATTATTATTTAATTTGTTTCGGTGTCTGAGACAAAAATCGTCGGTCTTCCGTGTGTTGCCATCGCCAGGGAGGGTGACAAAAATCAGGTGTCTACATGAAAACGTGTCAGATGCAATGACAAAGGGTTTGTCTCCTGGAGTGTTTGAAAAACACATGGAGGGCATGGGTTTAAAATGTATGAGGAATTGGCTTTGATGCACAAGTGGGAGATTGTTAGACAAGTGTGTGTCAATCAAACCCGATTCGATCCGGTTCAACCCGCTTCACCTTTGTATTGAACATTTATACATTCGTGTTTAATATTGTCACATGCGATATAAACTTTTTGAGCATTATGTGTCCGTAAGTTATACTTAAAATGGTAGTCGCGACTAGGGTTTGGGCTGGGCACCCTTATCATATGGTCGTCGCATTGGGTATGCCTAGACATGTGATGTTAAGGTACGAATGTGAGTGCTCACATGTTTGATGTGTGCATTGGCGAAGAATCTACTTTGTCGATTCCCTCATGTATTACTGCCAGATGTAGGAAGGGATAGACATGTGTCACCGATACCCTGTACCTGAGGGAACCCTGTCACTGCAAAGTGTGATTGCATTCTTTAGTTCATCTATGACTGAAACTCAAGCTAGTCAAAGCCGGTGTTCTGGGAATACGTGAACACTTTGTGAGTGAAAGAATTATCCAACACGGTCACCACTGCCCGATTGGGGAACACCAGGATAGAGACTGTCTATGCATGGTCGGATCAGAATCTGGATCCAGTGCCGTTTTGGAAATGGTTTTGCAAAATCTATTTTACATAAAATGATACATTATTTATAATTATTTGAACAAAGTATTTTATCGAGTTTTGCGGGACCCGATCAAATGCACAGACGCTCGTATATGGACTTGTACTATGGATTGGGGTTTGGCAGTACATGTGTACATGCCCTAGATTCCATAATGATGGTGTTGATTAGTGGGGGGGTTATATATGATAATAGTTATCATATAGGGAGTTATTTAGAATTTGCTAATTTAATTGGCTCTTTATTTAATTAATGGAATTGGTGCTAATTGTAATTATCCATTAATAATTAAATAAAGTAGCTAATTAATACTTTCCCTATTAGTTTCTGCTTCTTCCCCTTTTAGAAGCACTTTGAGTTTAAACAGAACTACCAAACTGAGAGAGAGAGAGAGACAAACCCTCACTGGGATTAAAGTAATCCATCCAGGTTTTAATTAAAACCCTAGATCTATAAAATGATCAAAAACGCAGGAGGGGGTGTGCTCCATATTTTTGCCTGGCCCCCTCTTCTGCGTTTTGGTCTCTCTCTCCCTCTTTGAGATCTCTTCTTCTTCTTCTAGTTTCTCTCATCTGTGTTTGAGAGTTAGGGTTTGTGAAACCCTAGATCTATGCTGAAGAATTTGAGAGCATCTGGGATTGGCTTGAAGAACCTTGGTAGCACCATTGAAGGTTCAGATCTGTTTGCTTGGAGCGCTCACTGGAGGAAGAACCACTGTCTATTGGAGGAGCAACCCTTGAGGCTCACCAGGTTAGCAGTTCTTTATTAATTCCTTCAGTTTATTGATTATTAATATTTATGGGATGCGAAAGAAACTCGAATCGATTTATTTTCGCTGCGCATTCGAGTATGGGATGAATCCCTCTTGCCATGTGATGACTAGAGATGTATTTTTCTCTATCCCTAATATGTTCTAAAATTGCATGGGACACATGAGGGAAGGAGAAACACTGATAGGCATGCACCAGGGTTCCCATGGGCAACCATGGGAAACCCTAAAATTAAAATGGGGCACCAATGGGACACCATGGGATAACCTAGGGTGTGCAAAACCCTAATTTTTCAGTTAATTGGTTTCCCTAGGGAACCATGGTTTGATCCCTGGACCGTTGTTTGACCAACAAAGCCACCATCCATACTCAAAATAAAGGTTGACTCATTTTTCAATTGGTTCACCAGCCTAACATAAGTAAGGAAATTCCATAAATTGAAGACTTCCTTTAGTTGGTTGATGACTGCAGCAACATGTTAAAATCTTTCCAATCAGGTATCGGATTGGCCGATTCGTATATCAATACCTGATTTTTTTATTTTTTTATTTTTTGTGTGTATGGTAAAAAGAGCTTTATTGTGAAAAAATGTGAAAAATCATGGCCGAGCATTACAAAGATCAACAAGCCATGGATCATAAATGGGTCACACCATCGCATACGTAACCGATAGCACTCTCAGTAGAGGATTCGGACTCTGACGCACACAACATTAGGGGCAGCTCGACGGTAGAGGACCCTGACGCGGTGAGTGGGTAGTTGAAGAATGATAAGTTGGAAAAAGATCATAATGGAATCCGTAGTAGCAAATGTAAACCGATCAACACACACATTGACACGAGTACGGTTCCTTGCACGTATCGATAGGTGAACATATAGGTGAGAGCCAACCACCTGTCCTTTTTTGTCATTTACAAGGGGAGAAGGGGTTTTTATGAAAATAAAATTGAAATGTGATTAGCTCTTAAATGTGCCGTTCACCTATTGGTACGTATAGATGATCATGCAAAGGGGACGGCGGCAGAGGAGCCAGACGACAAAAGACACGCGGAGCCAAAGGATATAAACTCAGAAAAAAGCTAAAGATTGAGGGAGATGTCTGTGGTTGGATTCAAACCCACCAAGGGTTTAAGGCAGGGCGATCCTCTATCTTCTTACCTGTTCGTTCTATGTTATGAGGTACTATCCACACACCTAGCAGAGGCGCAGCGAGATCACAAAATTAAAGGAGTACAGATTAGTAGAGGGGGTGAGAGGATTTCTCACATGGCCTTCGCGGACGATCTTATCCTCTTTGGGGAAGCATCCATGAGGGAAGCTAGAGCAATGCAGGAGGTCTTGTCGACTTATTGTACACTCTCAGGTCAGGCTCTTAACGTCACCAAAACCAGAGCACAATTCAGTCCTAATGTGGACTCTACAGTTAAAAGGCATATGAGAGAGCACTTTCAAATATCCCCAACTACATCTCTGGACACATACCTCGGCATCCCTTTTATTAGTGGAAGACTCTCCAAACATCACTGTACTAAGAGCTAATAACCAAGGTGACAAGGAAGCTTTCACATTGGAAAACCCCGTTCCTAAGCCCTACAGGTAAGCAAGTACTTATACAATCCACTCTATCTGTAATGCCACTCTACACAATGTCCTGTTTCAGAATCCCTTCAGCTGTCCATCACTCCCTGGATTCCATCAGTAGACAGTTCTTCTGGTCCAATGGACCCAGCTCTCTGTTTACCCAAGAGGTTAGGGGGTTTGAATATTAAGCAATCTGCCATTATGAATCAAGCGTTGTTGGCTAAGAAAGGTTGGGAGTTACTAACACCCTCTTCTTCTCTTTGGGCAAGATTGATGAAATCCAAGTATTTCCCCAATACATCCTTCTTTCTAGCCAAATGCCCATCCACTTCTTCTTGGGGATGGAAGTCCATCTGTTCATCATGTGACCTCCTTCAAAGAGGAGCGTTCACCCAAATTGGAGATGGAATGTCCACCAATCCCTGGCTGGATTACTGGATTCCTAATTGTCCGCCCCATACCCTCTTCCCCTTCATGCTCCTGATAGAGTTGCTGATTTTATTCATCTCTCCACGAATACTTGGAATAGAGACCTAGTTTATCATTGGTGGCCACCTGATACTGCATATGCAATTTTGTCAATTCCCCTACCAATTTTTCCTGTCCAAGATAAGTTAGTTTGGCTAGGGACTGCATCAGGACATTTCACTGTAGCCTCAGCCTACCACATTGCCATCTCAGGTTATCAGCCTCACCCCTCCACCTCTTGGCTACGCATTTGGCACCTCCCTACCTCTCCGAAAATATAACACCTTATCTGGAAAACAGTTCATGACAGACTCCCCCTCCCTGACCTTCTTAACCGGAGGGGATTCAATCTTAATCCCATTTGCTATCTTTGTTCCAATCATTTTTAATCCTCCCACCATCTACTTTATGCTTGTCCGATTGTACAACACATCTGGAATCAGGCGGGCTTGATTCAATTCTTCTCAAATCATGACATTTTCTCTGCCATCATCAACGCTGTCAATCTGAACAAGTCCAATGATAGAGACACCAAGCTGAAGATTTCTTTTTTCTGTGCTATTATGTGGTTTATCTGGGTGGGTTATTGGGACAGTGTTTAATTTCAGGCATTCTAGATTCACCCCAAGCAGCATACTTCTAAAAGCAATCGCCAAGGCAAAGGATTAGCTCAGCAACTACACAAGCACATCAGTCAAGACCCACAGGTTGATCAGATGGAATCCTCCCGACATTCAGTGGGTCAAATTCAATACAAATGGTGCAAGCAGAGGTAACCCAGGACGAGCAGGTGTAGGAGGTTTATGTCGGAATCATGCTGCTTCATTTATCTATGGCTTTTCAATTGGAATAGGCTCAACGTATGCGTTGGTTGCGGAGGCTACAGCAATTCTACAAGCATTGAAGATGGCTTTCTCTTTAGGAATTCAAAGGCTGGTGATCGAAAGTGATAATCTGGCTGTGGTGAATATATATCCTTATTGGCATCACACAAATCATTCCTTGGAGAATAGCTACCATAATTAATGACTGCAGGGTTCTCATTCTTTCTTTCCAAAGAGTACTTTTCGTACATACTCTACGAGAGGCGCCTGCAGATAGTTTAGCTTCCCTTGCTGCAGACTCTCAACTTGCTTCTTCTTGGTTTTCAATCCCCCCCAACCTTACTCCCCCTCTTGTTTGCTGACCGTACGGGAACTTTGTTCTTTAGATAATAAATTTCTTTCACCTAAAAAAAAGTCTGTGGTTGGCTTCGAACGACGACGAAGTGGGGGTTACCAGGAATTGAGGAACCCCATTATCATCTCTTTTGTTTCTTCCATGGTCTACCAAAGGTCCGTTTGGACTGGCCTGTAGATAATATACTTAACTTCAACACATTTCTTTTCCGACATGTGTTTATGCTTCCATTCATGTCCTTTGTTTTTTGATCCCAAAATAGAATCTTTGCTCTGCTTTTGCCGAGAATTGAAGTATTTATTAATATTAATTTGTCTTTTTCTCAATACAGAAATTTCATGAAAACCCAATTAAGCTTTCTTCAATTAGAGACACAAATAGTGTTGTTTAAAGATAATTACTTCTGGAGTGAATCTTCAATACATAAATAGAAGCTAGGAAATAAAGAAAGACAGTCTACATGGAAATTTACTGAAAAACATACTTAATTAATAACAATCTTCCATGCTATCGCATGTAAGGTTATTCTAGACTTCCAGTACAGAACTGAAACAAACACAAACACAAACACATGAACCCGTAAAATACATTCATATAATTAAGTAACTAAAAATCATCATTATCATGGATAAACCTCAATAATAGACCGAACGCCAAGAACAGGTTTGATCTTGTAATCAGTAAAACCAGCTTCCTTGAAAAGCTTCTTCCATTCATGCTCAGTCCTCTCTTTACCCCCAACATCCATCACCAACACATCGAGTAAAAACTGTGTCTCAGTCAGATCAAGATTATCTGCATTCTCCACCACAACTATGTCCAATATAATCACCTTCCCTCCCTCTTCTCTCGAAGGTATCGCTTTCTTCGCATTCTGTAGTATCACCACACACTCCTCGTCGCTCCAATCATGTAGAACCCACTACAATCATCCAAACCAAAATTACGAGATAACACCTTATACATAACGTTTCACACATTACAAAATAGAGAAACCCTAATTCTTACCCGCTTAAACGAAGATATAAACAAATATAAAATGGATTGTTTGTACCTTGAGCTGGACTGCATGAGCGGATGGGATGGATTCAAACATACTCCCTCCGATGCCTTGGATGATGTCGTTCTTAGGTAAAGTAGCCACCACATGTGGGAGGTCATACACAGAGCACTTGACATTAGGGAACGCCTCGGCAACGATACGGGCAGCAGTTCCGGTACCTCCACCGACGTCGACAAGGGAGTTGAGGCCTTGATAAACCTCAGGACATTTACTAACCACTACATTCATCAAGATACGAGCATCAGAAGCCATACCTGCGTTGAACATAGTGTTCATCTCAGGGTGTTGGCTATTGTATTCCCAAAGACTCACTCCATGAGCCATCTTAAATACTCTTTGTTCTGTGGTTTTAAACCATTCACTGAAATAGTGCCAAGATGACACAAACACAGGGTGTACTTCCTTTTCTATGAAATCCAATAGGTTTAAGGGATTATCCTTAACCAGGAGTTTCGAAGAGGGAGTGAGAAGATAAGTTTCTTCTCCTCCTTCTCCATTGGTTTGCCTTACAAAGAAGCCATTGTGGCCAAGGATGCGCATCAGACGACGCAGGCAATCTGTTTTAACGGCCGGAATGGAAAGGGCGGTGGCTAGATCAGTGAGGGTCACAGGTCGACCACCATGGTTGGCGATCACGTCCGGTATGCCTAGATCACAGGCACACTTGAGAGCCATTGAATTGATGAAATTAAATATGTGTTTCCATACGTGAGCTTGAGCTAATGCAAGATCCTCAGCTTTCTCAACTTCGACAATAGCCATGATCGATCAGAGAATCTTTACAACTCAAGCTCACAGTACTTCCTGATCACTTGCTCTTAGTTCATCACCATTTCACTTGTTTATATAGACTACAACCACATAGCCGGCCCAGGCCCTGATCTGTAAAACTCATTGTCCTCAAGTTTAATTTTTCGTTGATTGTTCTCTGTAAAACGCTGTCCTCAATTCTAATTTTCAGTTTCTCTCTTGCTGGGGTCCTCAAGTTTAATTTTCTGGTGTCCCGATTTTGTATAATTAGCTTTGATAGAACACGTGGCAACAAGCAACTTACTTACAGGAAAAGGATCAAACCCAATTCCAGTGAGTGCGACTCCATTGCACGTAGGCTCCAATCTTTTTCACTTCTCTCTCTTATAGCCGCCTCGTATGGACCCGCTAATACTATTCTCCACACTCTCATTATTAGTATTCGTGGGTCCCTCTCCAAGGAGGCTGAGTGCCCATGGAGACATTCAATGGCTGACCGAGTTAGGCGTGCTTCGAGATGCATGGAGGCACGCATCTTGGCACACATCCAAGCCGTTGGATGCTTCTTGGTTGCTCTCTCCTGGGCAATGCCCTCCTCCCTTAGAGAGGAGTTGGATCCCATTAGTATAATGTGTAAATTCTTTCTTACATTCAGCTTCTTGGAAAACTCTCTCTGAACAAAGAAATTGGTAATAAAAATGCCTTAAAATGGGTAAAGATTAGATTGTTAGATAAAGGCATATTCTAAGAACACTTGTCTTGTGCATCAGAGTCCAAGAAACCATCGACTTCCACTTTTAAGTGAGGGTGTTAAATGGTCCCTTTTTTGGTTAAACGATCTGATCGAGTTCGGTTCAATATGCTTAGGGGTAGAAATTGAAATTAAACCGTTTTATTAGATTATTCATAAATTTTATTGAAATGGATGAAAATTTAACATTGAATTGAATTGTTTATCATTAAAAGAACAAATTGTTTATTGGTTATATTTTCATTTTATAATTATAAGATTATAATTGTTTATATCTTTTTAGGGAAAGGGTTCCCTGAAAGGCAACATGGTCTTGTACTAGCGCGAAGGACAATGAGAGCATGCACTGAAGCATCAATAGGGGTGGGGTGGTCATTTCACACCCCTCTATATCTGGGCATAAGGGCCACTGTCTTTCCAGATTCATTATCCCATTTTTTTTTTAAATAATTGCAAGGTTATAATTGTTTATATATTTTTAATAATTGTAAAGTTAATTATAGGCAAACTCATTTCAAAATTATCGCTCAAAATTCAAAAATGACTGGTCTATCTACTAACCATTGGATTTTGGAGCATGCAAAGTTGCAAGAAAATGACACTATATTGAACTTGAAGCCTCATTGCCATTTTCCTTCCCTTGGATTCTTCATGAGGGTTTCCAAGAAGTGGGAGCTCTAGCGCATAACTATCTTAGTAGCATCCCATGGGATGTGAATTATTCTATTTTAGTTTCGGATGGTAGTTTTTGTTATGACTTGGGTAACTACTCACCCTTAAAAGTTAGCTGTTAAGGAGAGGGTGCTTAAGTCCTTTTAAGTCTTAACATTGGATTATTCACATTTGATGTGCTAATTGCTTGTGCGTGAAACCCCAATAATCTCCCTTTCATGCGGGAACACACGCAAGAATTGATTTTTTTCATTGAGAATTTTTATTTTTTTTTTCACTTTCATAATGGCGGGGGAAGGGGATTATGGTTCCTCTTTGTTTAATTACATTGGGCATCTTGTTTGAGCAAGAGGTGAAAAAAGGGAAGGCTATCTCACAGAAAAAAAAAAAAAAAAAAAAAAAAAAAAAACTGAATAGACGAGGACCCTTTTCTAGGTGTTATGATTAGTGAAGTATAAAGCTTCACTATTTAGCACTTGGCAGTAATAGAGGATCTCACACACATCTCAATAGCCAAATTTTAGTCCGAAACAATGAAAGTTCCTAGCACTTGGCAGTAATAGAGGATCTCACACACATCTCAATAACCAAATTTTAGTCCGAAACAAAGAAAGTTGCTCAAACTCAGATTCAAATTTTAGTAAAATTATCAAAATACCATTCGATAAAGATGAATATAAAATACAAAATAATCCTTTGTCGCATGGACTAATTCATATACTTCACTAGGCATAGTGAAATAGAAAAAACCCCATATTCATTTCTAAACTTTCCAAATGATCGAAGGGAATATCAATCAATTTAAGAATTATTACTGGTTCTTTTGTTTAAGTGAAGAATTATTGCGTGAGCAAGGAATATTCACATACGTGAGTGTACGTGAATGACTCACAATTGTTCAAATGGAATCCAATCTGTGAGAATGTTTCACTTGAACGATTATGAGTCATTCACATACGCTCACGTACGTAAACATTCACGGGACTCAATTATTGTTGAGTTGTCGATTAAAAGAAAAGGTCTAACAATGCATGTATGTATCATAGTCACGTTAAAACACAAACATTTTTTTCCTTCTAAATAACGAAAAAAGTGGCACATTAAAATGATAGAAAAAGACATGGTAATATACTAAAATAGATTGAGGACCCCATCCCTCGATTCTCACCACGTGACTCAACTGTGAGGTGTCCTCTATTGGCGGAATATTGACAAACGAACCCAAGAAGGCGGCTTGGCGAAAAAATTTCTTCTCTAGAACGTCATATTTCTCCCCTTTCTTTGGTGAAAGGTCCGAAATGCCAAACGAAGGAGCGAGGGAGAGGAGACGATGATGGAGAAGAGGGGGAGAGAAAGCTCATCCCTTAAAAGCCCTTGAAATTCTTGTCGATTTTAGGTGAAGGTGATGTAAACTCATCTCCACCTTTAAACCAGAGAAAGCCAAAACAGATGGGATTTAGAAAACGACTGAAAATTTGTTTTATTGGAAAACGTAAGAAACAACAGTGATTTCCCATCTAAATCCTCCTCCTCCTGCGAGAATTGCAAACTAGTTAGAAAAGTGAGCTCTTTAAACCTTTTTCCATATTTCAATCTCCCCCCCCCCCCTCTTTTTTCTTCAGTTGGGCTTCTTTTATGAGGGACCGGGGGGTTTTAGTGTAGGGCTTGGATTTATCCCCCACTTTGAATGTAGGTGGTTCTTTTTAGATTTTTTATGACCTCAAAAGTTTGGAATACTGGGCTGCCCTTCAAATTTTAAGGAAATTTTAAGAAACTCAGATCACCTACGAACTTATTTGAAGATTGGGACGAAGAACAGGGGGTGGGTGGTACGCTGGGTTGGGACAGGGTTCCAAGGGATGAAGAACAAGGGGTGGGGTGAGCTTGCAAAAGGTGTGACGTTAGGACTTGGGAGGAAGAAGAAGAAGGGATGGGGCGATGATGTCCGTCGTCGCCTTCTAAGAAGAAGACTAAAGGAAGGAAGAAGATGATAATGATTGTGGGACCCACAAGTTGAATTTAACCAAAAAAAAAAAAAGGTTTTGTGCACGGTTTACACGGCCGTGTACGAAACCTTTCCCCTATTTCTTTTTGGGAAAATTTTCATACACGATCGTGTAAACTATGTATGTAAGAGGGTGGGAGTTTCAAAACATTAATTAATGGCTGGGGATTTATGACTTTTCCAATTCTTTGTGAGAGACTCTCTCATATACACGGCTTACACAGCCGTGTAGGAAAACTTTCCCCTTTCTTTTTATTTATTTTATATAAATAGAATTGCGTGGAAAGGAGCAAAGCTCTCAAGCCGCAACCGCTTTAAGTGGTCTCCTTGCATTTGTTTATGGCACATATATGGACATTCTTATTATTATCCTCTTCAATTCCTAAAGTGTGGTAATGCAGCAATGTTAGGTGGAGATGTTGACACTTGGTAGTTGCCGCATCCAAGGGTTCGAGTTCAGTGATATGAACGGTTGGATGCGACAACTATCAAGTGTCGGCATCTCCTCCTAGCACTGTCGCACTACCACACTTTAAGGAATTGGAGAGGATAATTTTCCTTTGGCGAGGGATTTAGTGATGAGGAACTTCAACCATTCACCTCCTCCGTTAAGGTGATTGAATAAATCAAGACCATAAAAAATGCTTCTTATAAAATCACTATTATCCTTATGGGAAAAAAATATTATGTTTCATAACACAGAGGTAGAAAAAATAAGTTTACAAAATATTTGACACCTTGATGGATCTTAATGATGAGAAAATCCCTCTAGAAAATGTTACTTTAGATTCGTTATGTCTTAAATTTAATCCTCAAATTAAGTCATATACCCTTACATAAATATTTATACATATTTGAAATTTTCAACTGTCAATGGATTTTGTTATATTTCTTAATTTTTCAAAGAATTATTTTGTGATTTCAACTCCATTAGGCTGAAACTTGACACATGAACAAGAAACCTTAGAGTCTATATGTCTAAAGATTTCAAGTGCATGTAAAGATTTACATCACGGTATCGGTCCCAATCAATACTGCTGATATGGAACGACGGCTATTACAGGCTACAGGCGATTTTGCTTTTATTTAAAAAAAAAAGTTTTTTTTTTTTTTTAACCGTTCTTCCTTCAATACGGACTGATACACTTGACACATATTAGAAAATATCTGTGCAGAGTAGAGATCCTTACAAAACAAATTTTTTTTTTTTCGTTGTTTTGTTTGATCTCTTGTTTGTATTTTGCTGGAAAAAAATAGAGATGTTAAACACGGGAGAATGAAATCTCCATCCATGTACAAAATAGTGACGTGTATTTTGAAAACTGTAAACTTATATGATGATCAATTTGTTTAAGAGAAAGAAACTGCAATCTTGTTTGATTCTTTATTTCATGTTTGACATCTCTTGCTTCCAGCATAGGAAGTAATATCTTCTTTTTATACCATTGGATAGTACTCAAAACAAGCTTTCCAATGTATTTTGAATCACTCAGTCTGGACTTGCAGTTTGAAAGTTCTTAATTTTTAAAATTTTTAAAATGAATTAATTTGGCTTGACCCAGTAAACCCGGATCCGACCGGACCCAGTTCGACATTTAACGAAGATTTGTCAGCATCTAATAAGCTTGTTTCGAAATTGAACTCAGATCTGTAGAGCCACGAAGGTAATGCTAGGATTTGCAGTCCACACTCGACTTGAGCCTCTGTAACAAACTTCAAAATTTTATTCCATCACTTCAATTTTTTCTTTCTTCCTCGTAACACATATCAAGACAAATACATTTATCAATGGTGCCCAAAAATATAAGTCAAAATGGATACAACCTATTCGGATAAACGTAAGGATAATGGTGGCAGATTGTGCTGTTACTTGATCTTTTGATCTTTCTCGCTGTCTCCCCAAACAAACATCAGTGCTGCAAGAGGGACCTTAAATGAGTTTCATTTCCTCACAGAGACAGCTGATGTTGGGAACTATTCCTCCATTATGATATCTCAGAACATCATTCCCTACCAAATCCTTCAACAACTCTGACGGGTCTCTTGCTCCCCCATGCTGCAAGAATTTAGCTCTAAGAGCAGATCCTGCATCCATTGACAACGGATCCTCCAAGCATACCTCTTTCCATATAGATGCAGCAAAACACTTGGCATAAAGGTAGCTATAATATCCTACATAGAGTAGGAAGGGGAGGGAAGAAATCAATTAAAAATGTTTCACAATAAAGTTCTAAAATCAACATAATGTGGTATGATAGTGTGTGTTTGTGCACAATGAAAAACCAGTGCATATGTTTACTTAACTGAAAAAATACATTCTCAGTTCTTTCTAGTTGAAAAACAAGTGACAATGAAAAAATGATCATAAGGAATATCAAGCATTACCAACTACTCCATGAACATCAGCAGATAAACATGGTATAGATGAACAAGTGGGACAAAGTATATGAAGAGATAAATCTTATTTGATGAGCTTAAACATCAGTACACTGCACAGAAATTCCATGACTTTGAGAAGAATGTGATAGATAAGATTGAAATTACCATCAGGGCAAAATGATATCCGAGTTTAGGAAGCACATTTGATGAGTTAAATTCATGACAACTCAGATCCTGTCAATAAAGAATCAGGAATACTTGCAACAGCAGGCTCCCCTGCTTACACGTGGCACAGATGCGGCCATGCGGGTAAACACAGACAACCATCTGGTAAGCCAATATAAACTTTGCTAAAACTAGTCTGCTTGATGCTAATAACCTCCAAATATCAAAGCCTGCTTCTAGATCATGCCAAAATAAAATTAATAGGAAGCCCATCCACTCACTGATTTTGGGCCTAGAAACCTCCTGATCAGTATCCAAAAACCAGTGGATTCCAGGTTCTCCATTGACTTGCATCTTTGCATTATCTAGCCTCAAGCAGGGAAAAGCTTCCTCTCAACAGCCTAATGCAAGTATTCTCCACAATAAATATTGTTACCACCTTATCTATGAGAAGATCGTATTTACAGTGTAATTTAGCTTAGTATGTAACTACATTTTAAGTACACATGAACGCACACACACAAGCACAGGCACAGGCATATACATGCACACACACAATGGAACCTACAATAGTTCTCTCTTTCAGTAGAAATATATGTTTACTTTTTTACCAAAATAAAATAATATATATACAATACTTATATATGCATTATTTTCAGATTATATTATGATCAGGGATCACATGATTCACATCCCTACAATAAAGAATGTAGCTCGTACCTGCCCCATAATTTAAAAGGTGACTGAATCGGGTGTGCCAATGTGTACCCTCAACATGCTTCCAGCTTGTATGTTGTCTTTTCAGGTCTGCGACTATAGAAACTGTTTCTCTCGAAGAGGACGATTGTTCCCCAAAAAGTGTTTGGTCAATCAAGGCATAAAAGATCTGAAGTAAGGAAAAATAACTATCAGCCAAAATGATTCTTTTCAGAAGCAGGGAAATAAGGGGTCTCTGTGTGTGTAGAGCCAAGTAGCATAGTCTTGAAGCATTGAGAAATTTTCTGTACTAGATCCGGATACATGATGATTGCCGTATGGCAGAGTTGATCATCAATTAAGACTTTCCATGTAGCCCCATGCTTCAGCTAGTACAATGATGCAAGGTTTTAAAACTCGGCATTGAGCATCTGATTGGTCTACATCAATTCCAATTTGACTCTGATTCGAATCGGCTGAGTCAGAGGAAAATGGGATTAAAGAGAAGAAGGGTTGATTTGTTAGAAATTATATTTTTGGAGTGTTTTGCTCAAGAAACTTGCAGATTTCGCCAAAACAGTGAGCTCCCTTTGTTTTTCTGTGTTATTGGTGATCAAAAGGAGAAAGAATAGCCAAGAGGTGAGAATTTTTTTCCCCATTTGACTGACTCAATTTTCATTGTACAGAATGGCTGGAAGTTGGAATCAACCTCCATCAATTCCGATCCAAATTGGGCAATTTCGCCGATTTTGACCCGAGTTTTGAAACCTTGCAATGAAGGCCTCTCTTTGAATGGTAAAGGATTATGGTCCAAACTGATCCATCGAAACTAAGGATAAAATATGCTGAAACCAGGTGATAGGATCCTGAAATAAATTTATCTTTTCCTTTTCTTTCTGAGGTTGAAACTCCAAAAAATGAGTCAAGAGCTTTAACTCTCTGGAAGATACCAAGCACCACATGCTTCATGTCGATAAATAGATTGGTCTTCATACTCAACAACATGCTTTTATAAATGTAATCTAAGAAAAATCATCTGGAATTGATTAAGCAGAGAGTGCAGAGCCCTAGGAAACAAAACCTGCCTCTGCAGCTCAGTTGCTGCGAACATATTTCTGGCACCCTTCATTGACTCCACCAGTTTTTGAGGAATTACTTCACCAGTTGAATAGTGCTTCGCGAACATCCTTAAGAATCGGTAGTCCCATGCATAGTATCTGGAAACAACCAGACAAGACATGAGGCTCAAAAAGTTGTTTTTAGACTTGAAACTTAAGAAATGCTTGCAGCTTGTTTGAAACCAAGAATTTTTGCAAAATCAACGCAAATTGTTAATCTTGAAAGAGTCGTTGCAAACAAAATTACAAGAATTATACAAGGACAATTAATATCTGTCTTTCAAAAGCTCAGTGTAAGACATCTAACCAACCAAACTAGACCACCAATCTGATCAAAAGCATTTTGTTTCAACACTGAATGAACTTTTCTGTAGCACAAGCCAAATCTGAAATAAAAGAACAATATATGGGAACATCCAGGCATATATTTTCTTTGTTGTCTGTTCCTTCAATTCCATTCCCTCAATAATTGCAAAAGTTATCAACTGCAATAAAATTTATTCAAATGAACAGAAAAACCATGCACTTAATAACTAAATATCACCTTAAGCTTGGGACTTTCACCCTAATCCAAGGCAGCACGATACGGCCCAATCATTTTGATCACCATATATTTCTAGTGGATATTGGTTGAGGTCTCATCTTGAGATTTAGCTGATAGTTCTGAATCATTTGTTTTTCTTGGTCATCTGACTGATCTTTACAGAATCATGTTTTATGGATTGCTCAACCCAATCATATAACTTCTGATTTATAAGGCTCACAACAGACCCAGGGTTCACAGCCAAGTATGGAGACTTCGATCAAAGCCACCATTTTGGAATCTTGCTATTGGAAAATGATAGCAGAATTTTCTATACAGCAAGAATCATATACCTTTATGTGGTACCATTAGATCAGAATTCTTTTTCTCCATAGCATAGCATGCAATAACTTGGTCCTAGTGTAAAGTTTCATTCTATTTCATCAAAATTTGAAGGCTCCATTGGTTTCAATTGGAAAAAATATTTGCTGGAAAATCAACTTGTAGTCATAAAATTCATTTTGTATTTTTTTGTCATTTGTTTTTTCTCCCCCCTGATCATAAACAGCTAGGAAGCATACATGGGAATAGCTAGTTCGGGAAAAGATTCCAGCATTATTATGAGATTAGTGTCCCCCATAGGTGGCAAATCATAGGACTGACCAACAATCCATCACCTTTTTTATAGAATCCACAATGTTTGAATTTCAGTAGACTAATTGCTGTCTTTTCATTCCTATAAAATTTCTTTCACTTTTTGGATGGTGCCAGTAAATAGGGCTATTTTGTTGCTGATTTTCTCTGTAACAGCAGATCTATCTATATCTGATCCACCACAGCAGATCTATCAACTTGATCTGCATCACTCAATCATGAAAGTACAGTACTTCCCTTCATCAGTTTTTACATTTGTCCAACAATTGACGACAGTGTTCTTCACCTATCCATTCCAAATAAGAACCCACCATTAACTTCTAGATCTTTTGTCTAATTTTTCATTGCTTGATTCTGTTTTGTAATGGTGTTAAGACCAATCCGTCCAATAGATTACTTGCCAATTCGCAACTCGTGTCAGACTAACGTGTAGACACAACTAGAAACTTGTTTGGATGTTGACAGTTCTTGCATGTAAGTTGTCATTACATGGTCCGAATTTCATG
Organism: Telopea speciosissima; assembly: GCF_018873765.1. NCBI lineage: Eukaryota > Viridiplantae > Streptophyta > Magnoliopsida > Proteales > Proteaceae > Telopea > Telopea speciosissima. Next base: position 63,338,801 of record NC_057921.1, on the reverse strand, counting down.
TCCCCCTTTATCCTAAATTTGCTGTAGATTGTTACCTTTTGCTCGCTTTACTAACATATATTATAAAACACATTGGTACACATACATGTATGCATAGTTGTCAAAGCGGCAAGGCGATCTAAGGCGGTGGAGGCGTGCCTAAGCACTTAGGCTACAAAGCGCCCACCTAGGCGCCCAAAGTGTTATTTATATTTCCCTTCTTTTCTAACATTATTTAGTATGCTACAATATATACCTTATATCATCAAAAGTCAACATTAAGCCACATCAAGTCCTAAAAAATTCAATTTAAGCAACATCAAGTCATCAAAAATCAACACTCAGTCACACTAAGTAATCAAAAATCAATCTTAAGCCACATAAAGTCATAAAAAAATCAACATAGAACTAGAAGACAGCAAACCTGAAGAAGCAAGCTATTGGAAGTTTGAAACAATCAAAACATACATTTGGTTTATACTATTCTTAGAAAGTATGATCTTATCAATAAGTAATTAAACTGCTCTCGATTTAGAGAAATGTTCTTGTTCTTTAAGAAGTTTGACTGATCAAATGATTTTACTTTTACACGACTTTTTGTATTAGGTAGAACACAAAACCACCTTTTCAACAAATCCAAGATTGCTTAAATCTGATTTATATTGAAGGAGTTATGTTCCGATCAAACCTTATTTGGTGTGCGCAAATGCTATCAAAATTACTCTGAATGAAAATATTTTTTTAAATATCAAAACAAATGAATATTTTACCACACTTTGGGTTTTTAGCAATGTTTTACCACATTAAGATTTATGGAATTTTTAGATTTGAGAAAAAAACTTAACATTAGAAATTTGAAAATTTCATCTACCGTTAAAAACCAGTTTTTGTTCTTGAACTAGGGGATTGACTTTTTATCCTTTTGGAATTTTATTTTTTAACTATTTTTATTGGATTCAGATAGGGGTATTTGATTATTTATGAATAGCATAAATGATATTTGGCATAAATAAGTGCCAGAACCTGGTCTGATACCAATTAAACCAATGCAAGGTGCCCTGCACTATGGCGGCAGTCACCTAGGCCCCTAGAGATCCTCCTGGACGCCTAGGCGGCACCTTAACAACTATGCATGTATGTTATTCCCTTAGTTTGATTGATCGTCAACTTGCTTCATCACCCATCTAAAATAATTTTATCTTATACAAAGAGGGAAGAAGCTAAAAAACAACACCACCACAATCAAAGTATCAATCACTCTAAAGCACTCCAGTTTAGAGAAGGAACTATAGATGATCAATTGTGAAGATATTCAAGCACATATCAAGCATAACTGATCAATCAAATTTACTTACAGTTAGGGTTATGATTTCTAATGTAGTCCTAGATAGGTAGGAGACCTACTAGGAGCCAAACAACAGGATCAAATAACAAAAGGGGCTGCCGGTTCCAATGGACAGCACTAGGATTTAGGTCAATTCCTAGGGTTAGGGTTGGATATTGGGAAAGTGGTTTATAGGGTATTAATGGGCAGGTCCAGAGGGCTATTATGGTATAAAAAGTTAGGGTTTGGATGAGTTTTGAAATTCTGCAATTCTGGACAGAATTGAGTTGCAGGTTTTGGGCTTTAATGGAGTTAGGGTTTATGGGATTCAAACAAAAAATAAAGGGATCAATTGGGGGAAAGGATTAGAGGATTAGAAGAAGAATTTGGGCATCAAACTTACAGGAGATTCCACTGGCAGTAAGCTTTGACAGTTGTGAAGGATAAAGCCACATTCGAATTTGAAGAAGATCCTCCTAGCCGTCACGGCGTAAGGAGTCAACCGGATTCCACCAGTCCCTTTCCACCTTGATAGAACCACAAGGATGCACACTCACAAGGAGCACAGGAGCAGCAACAATGGCAGCCAACAAGCAAAAGCTTTTTTCATTAATCAAATTCGTGTCCAATGCTGGCCTCCCTTACAAACTTATATAGAAAACTCAAAAATAGACTTAGACACTAAAAAGGAATGGCCTAATCCTATCCCTAACGTATTAGGTAATTTAAATTGACTAGGAAACTAAAATACTAAAGGAAATAGACTCAAAACATGGCTGGACTATAAAGTCCTAATCCAGCCCAACTTACATCACATGACCACTTAACCAAGTCACATGATCACTTAAATTGAACCAATTGGATGCAACCAATTTGAACCGGTTCAATTAAAAAACATAAAAATAAACTAAGTATTGGGCTAATCCCGTATGCAACCTATGTACCCCTAGTTTAGGCTCATTAAAGTAGCCTAATACATAGAAAACCCTTGGGAACAAAGGCCCAACATGTATATAACCCAACCCTAGGCCTATTTCTAAATAAATAAGCCAATATCTATGATGAACTTGCATCAACTCTCCCCAACTTGAAAAAATTCGTCCTCGAATTTTGCAGTGATGAGGGGGAATCAACATGTGATTAGCAGCTTTGACCATCCCCAAACAAAATTCCGATGAGGCAGGAACATTGGGGATAAAGTCTTCAATGCCTGGAGCTTTCTCTTCGAAGAACCATGGTGGCATAACAAACTTTATGTGTTCCGCTGTGAATCAGCGAAGAATCGCAATGTCTCGTCCATAGAGCCTTCGATGTTAGCAACCTTCTCATCTAATGCATCGACACAAGCTCCACCTCTTCAAGAGCAGACATCTTGAAGGTCATTGTTTTCCTTTGGAATGCTCTCAATCGACTTTTCATCTTCTCTTGTTCAGCCTTATCTATATTGGCTTCTTCAACATAGATCACTTGATAGGATCTTACATGGTTGCATCTGCCATTGGTGAAACTTCAAACACAGTCGATGCCACTTGCGTTTGAGTTGACATGTACGGCAGTCCCTGTGGCTGTACAATCGATGTGGTCACCTTTGGTTGTAACCCTTTTAGGGTAAATAAATGGTATAGACGGTGTCGATCAGGTAGGACACATGAGTTATTTTCAGGTTCAATCCAACCTTGTCGCTCGTCCAACCAATCACCACCTACTGCAATAAAATTCTTTGAATGTGGTACCGGCTGACACCAAGCACCATCATGGTATGAAGAACACCCAAATTCAACATAGACTTTACCTGTAGGCATAATGCAAATCTCTCCTGATTGGGACAACATATCTTCCACGGATTGTGAAATAATGTTGTTACGTCGCCTCTCATCAACAATTAATATGGTTGTGCTCCCAATGGGTAGACGAACTCGGGTCTTAAAAACGAATGGAGGTGGGTCTTTCGAGGCTTGGTTGGAGGTTCCCTCCGCCATAGCTCTGATACCAATTAATGTAGTCCTAGATAGGTAGGAGACCTACTAGGAGCCAAATAACCGGATCAAATAACAAAAGGGGCTGCTGGTTCGAATGGACAGCACAAGGATTTAGGTCAATTCCTAGGGTTAGGGTTGGATATTGGGAAAGGGGTTTATAGGGTATTAATGGGCAGGTCTAGAGGGCTATTATGCTATAAAAAGTTAGGGTTTGGATGAGTTTTGAAATTCTGCAATTTTGAACAGAATTGAGTTACAGGTTTTGGGCTTTAATGGAGTTAAGGTTTATGGGATTCAAACAAAAAATAAAGGGATCAATTGGGGGAAAGGATTAGAGGATTAGAAGAAGAATTTTGGCGTCAAACTTACTGGAGATTCCACTGGCAACAAGCTTCGACAGTTGTGAAGGATAAAGCCACCTTCGAATTTGAAGAAGATCCTCTCAGCCGTCACGGCATAAGGAGTCAACCGGATTCCACCAGTCCCTTTCCACCTTGATAGAACCACAAGGATGCACACTCACAAGGAGCACAGGAGCAGCAACAATGGCAGCCAACAAGCAAAAGTTTTTTTCATTAATCAAATTCGTGTCCAATGCTGGCCTCCCTTACAAACTTATATAGAAGACTCAAAAATAGACTTAGACACTAAAAAGGAATGGCCTAATCCTATCCCTAACGTATTAGGTAATTTAAATTGACTAGGAAACTAAAATACTAAAGGAAATAGACTCAAAACATGGCTGGACTATAAAGTCCTAATCCAGCCCAACTTACATCACATGACCACTTAACCAAGTCACATGATCACTTAAATTGAACCAATTGGATGCAACCAATTTGAACCGGTTCAATTAGAAAACATAAAAATAAACTAAGTATTGGGCTAATCCCGTATGCAACCTATGTACCCCTAGTTTAGGCTCATAACGTGGCCTAATACATAAAAAACCCTTGGGAACAAAGGCCCAATATGTATATAACCTAACCCTAGGCCTATTTCTAAATAAATAAACCAATATCTATGATGAACTTGCATCAATTTCTCTTTCCTTGTTTGGTTGGGATTAGATATACACTCATAGTTGTCAAGGTGGCGAGGCGACCCAATGCGCCCAAGTGTTATTTTTTATTTCCTTATTTTCTAACATTATTTAGTATGCTACAATATAACCGTATATCATCAAAAATCAACATTAAGCCACATCAAGTCATTAAAAGTCAAGATCAAGCCACATCAAATAATCAAAAAACAACATAGAACTAAAAGACAAGAATTGAAGAAACAAGCTATTGAAAGTTTGAAACAATCAAAACATACATTTGGTTTATACTGTTCTTGGAATTGGTCATTGTCTTAGTATACCTAATATCACAATTGGTTTATACAAGTAATGAATCTGCTCTCAATTTAGAGAAATGTTTTTGTTCTCTAAGAAATTTGACTGGTCAAATGATTTTATTTTTACATGAGATTTTTTGTGGTAGATAGAACACAAATCTAAGATTGCTTAAATCTGATTTATATTGAAGGAGTTATGTTCCGGTCAAACCTTATTTGGTGTGTGCGAATGCTGTCAAAATCGCTGTAAATGAAAATATTTTTTTAAATATCAAAACAAATGAAAATTTTACCGCTCTTTTGGCATTCAGTAATGTTTTACCATATTAAGATTTTATGGAATTTTTATATTTGAGCAAACCATAGCATTAGAAAGTTGAAAATATCATCTACCGCCGAAAACCCAGTTTTTGTTTTTAAGTTGATGGTTGACTTTTTACCCTTTTGGAATGTATTTTTTAACTATTTTTATTAGATTCAAATAGGGGATATTTGCTTATTTATGAATAATATCTTAAGTACATGAAATAGCAATCATTTATTTAAATAGTACCATAGTATGCCAAATATGCTACTCACTCAAAAAGGTTTGCAGGTGTTTCAGCTAAATCAAGAACCACTCTGGTACCAGAAAAATGTTGGTAATCCTACAACATTCAATAAAGAGCAGATCAGAAAAAGTAGAAAAGTTTTATTTGATCTGTCTTTCAATAATGGTAAAGATTGAAAATACCGTTCTAGAAAGCAGGGAGTGAAGAGCATGTCCAAACTCATGAAAAAGAGTTTCTACTTCCCAGTGGTTAAGCCTTGCACTTGATGAACCACGTGAAGCCGAGAAATTGCAGACAAGGGCTACAACCTACACCATCAATTAGTACAAATGAACCTGATCACAAAGATCTAGATATATGACCTAGAAACTATTCAAAGATCAATCTAAAGTACCTTTCATAATCACTGCTAAATTCAATGGAAGCTTAGCTGGTATACATTGCATCAAAATATAGATTCACTTAAATAAAGCATCAAGCAACATTAATGAACTAATCATGTGAATACATCAGGGCAATAGTTAAGAAGAAAGACAATCCACGTTTGTGACTGTCCATGTTATTTGAGGTCATATTGAACCAATTCAAGGAAAATTGAGAAAATGTGAGCTTCCTAGCCCATTAGGAACTTTCAAGCACCAAACAAATCAGTGTTGCAACATAATAAAAATAAGGTTCCTTCAGAAGATGATGAGGTTTGAACGCTTGGCTTAAAAATAATTTCAGATTTACTCAATTCTGAAATAAAAATCAGAAAACAGAAAATCTTTAATTAAATCAAATCCGGAAATCAGATCACCCCAAAACTCAAATAGAGCTTCCCTTTTAGTTGACTCAATCAACACCCTCAAAATATGATTCAGACCTAATGGCAGGATATAGAGTATTAGAAAATTTTAAATCTGAAATAGGATAGTTGCAGTAAATAAGAAAATTTTAATTTCAGCAGATCAAGACCTTAGATCAGGGAAATACCCTGGTCGAAGGTCAATGGTAGGATACCATTTAAGTTCCAAAGGTCTCAAGCCGAACTGATAACGGTTTCTGTTTCGGGTGGCTAAACAAACTTGACTAAAAAGGATCACAAAACAGAGGTACCACATGTATTAATTTCAGGCTAAACTAATGCAGATTAGCAAGAACAGATTGAAGGAATATGATAATAGGTTGAAGAATGAATGAATCAAATCAAAACAGAGAGAAATACTTAACAGTAACAATATCAAACGATGAGGAACAGAACAGTACCTTGGTGGTGGTAAAACAGAGTATAAACAAATAAAAAGATAATACATAATCAAGGCCTCCTACCAATCTGGATCAGGATATCACGTCCAAGGCATAACACCCAAGACTTCTCACCCCGATAACTGAACCGCACAACTCTTTGAAGGAACTCTTAAATCTAATTAATCTCATTCAATCATGACTATCACCAATGGCTAATACAATCTATTTGTAGAAGAACTAAAACAATCCAAATCTGACTATGAAAGAAAAAAATCCTATTGGCTATTACAATCATAACTGAAATAGGAAATACACTAATTAAAACTAAGCCGAACAAGTCTCCACACAAGTGGTAACTAAACTCCAACTTGATTTCAAATGCTAGCTGGCTATGGAGCCCCCAAGATATGCATGTCGATCTCCTCATAAGATGCTGGCTCGGTAGTCACGAATAGAGACAGGATTATGGTCTAAATACATGCCTTTTGATGGACATGAATAAACGCATTTGATATATCATTGCTACTTCAGAGGGTGGTCCATGTTTGTAAATACAAAAGCCCATACTAAACATCCATTGATGATCAAAATTGAGAGAATAGTTTACCCATAACAGTAACAATAGAAACGTACGAATAATTGATGCATGCAGCATAAAATCAGGCCTAAAGTCCATATCCTCCATCACACATAACATGATTACTGGCAGGGCAGCTAGGCAGCTACCTCATGAAATTTCTATTAGCACCTCCAGATAAATATATCAATCAGCATTATAATCATTGCACTTCTAATGGTGAAAATACAAAACGTTAGTGGTGAGGAAAATGACAACTTACTATAGATGTATTATGAACAGTAGGTTGAAACAAAATGGGTTCAAATGGGAGATAAACATACAGGAAGTTGGAATTCCGTCTCGGATATTTGACGCGCACCTTTGACGGCGAAATGAGCACAACCTGGATACTTTTCCTTCCTGGAGTACAGATCAAGGTATAGATACCCCAGGTCACCCTGAGAATACAAGTAGTGTCTTAATTCAAGCATTAATTATGAGTAGTTAGCAAGAGAAAATAATTAAAGCTTCATTTCAAAATGCACAAAGCTAGATGGTGGGAAAGGAAAACTTATAAGTTACAACAACTGGGAAGAAAAGGAGTTTCTAGTGAGATCAACAAAAATTGCTATTGTAGCCATGGTTTGTTACAATGGTCTGCGTCACATTGTACTCTAGCTATTAGGCTGTAAGCCCTTGGCATGGTTCTAGACTGCTATTTTGACCTAGGTCGAAACCAAAATATTTTGGATTTCACAGAAATAGACCAAAATCTTATACATTTCGGTTGGCCATATGGGTGGTCAATGATCATATTTTGGCCCAAAACTTTAGGAAAAACCCTAATAAAGCAGTTCTAAACATAGTTGAACTTTTAAATTGTAAAAAACACCCCCAAAATGGTAGTTTGGCTTTGGACCTTATGTTGGTACTATATGTTGTAAGCTTTTGTACCCTTTCTCTTATATAACCTATTCTACACATAATTTAGTAATAGAAAATACAACATTCAATAAGTGCAATTGAAATTTGTATTACGAATGAAGAAAAACCATTCAATAGTACACCAATGTCGAAAAGTGTCATCATATACAATTAATAGGGATTGCCCATTAAGCATGTTTACATATGTTTGAAGCATTAGATTGGAAAAAAGAACACCTGAAGCGGTAGTTTGGCTTTGGATCCTATGGTATATGTCAGAACAGCTTTATAGAATGAACTATAAGGACCCCAATTATCAAAATGAACAACGCAAACAAATAGAAATTGATGTAGATAAGTCACTTAAGGTTTATTTTATTGCAAAATAAGCTTTGGGTTGGGTTATGTAGGCATTGGGCTTGTGATCCCACGGGTTTATTTTGTAATGTACCAATTTAATGAGCCAAAAATATGGGTAGAAAGTAGGAAAACGGGATTTGCTTCATTAGTTTAGTTAAGAGTTCAATTTTGAGTATGTTTTCTTCATTATTGCACTTTCTTAGTCAGTTTATGTTACCTTATTAGTTAAGGATAGGGTTAGGCCTTTCCTTTTTAGTGTTTAAGTCTATTTTTGAGTCTTCTATATAAATTTGTAAGGGAGGCCAGCATTGTACATGAATTTGATTAATGAAATATTGGCTTTAGACATTGTGAAAATCCTGAGATAGGATGGGTGAGATGCCCAGGCTGAGATGGCCTTCCCCAACCCCACCTTTCTCCATCCCCTTCCATTGGTTCTTGATTCTAAACCCTAGTTTTAGTCAAATTGAGTTCAAGAGTGCTACATCGATTTCTTGAAGATTATTGCATCAAGATCGTTGCTGCTTCAACAGGTTACAAATTTGTGGGCTTTTATTTGTTACTTCAACCAAGAAAATTGTTCCCTCATTTAAGTTCCCATTGTTCTCTTGGTTCCCCCATATAATTTGAATTCCCATTGTTCTCTTGATTCCCTCATATAATTTGAGTTCCCATATTTCTCTTGGTTTCCTCATATAATTGCTTGTTTATTGGAGGATTTTCTATTTGATCCTGCCTGAGATTAAACCTATTCAAGTTCTAGTCTTACATTAACCAGCCATTAAGGCAGAACTTTCCTTGGAGGAAGGAAGAGATTCAGGTTTAGAATGAAAGGGAGACACAATGCACTGAATACAATAGAAAGCTTCATTCATGGAGAGAACATCAACTAAAATCTAAGTTTGACAGTTCGCATATCAGAATTCAAACTATAAAAATCTAGCCACTAAAACTCTGCACATTGAGACTTCAACGAGTCTAAATCAGTAGTAAGGGGTTGATAAATATATAGTTCTTTCCAGATGCCCTTAAGTGCACTATAATATTAACACACAGATTTGTCCCCATGTTTAAAAGAAAAGATCTTTTCATAAAGATCATACACTCGGGACATGTTATCTTGAAAAATACTTTCTTTAAGATCATCCTAGACACCTTTAATTGCCTATCTGATCCTAAAAGTGGTAGCTGGTTACACCTGTAAAGCCAAGTGGATTGTTGGTGCCTTGACTTGGGATCAAATCTCACCAGTAGCAGGATCCTGCCTTCACCTTGTCCAAGAGGTATTCAACCCCTCCCCAATCCCCCCCCCCCACACATGGAACTAAATCTCGAGGGCAAGTTTCGACTGAGATATCTCGGTTAAAACAAAAACTGAGAAAAAACTTAAGGTTGATACTGGATCATACTAGGTTTCGACCAGTTTCAACCATATTTCAAATATTTCAGTAGCTTTGACCAGTAATGTAGTCCTAGATAGGTAGGAGACCTACTAGGAGCCAAACAACCGGATCAAATAACAAAAGGGGTTGCTGGTTCGAATGGACAGCACTAGGATTTAGGTCAATTCCTAGGGTTTGGGTTGGATATTGGGAAAGGGGTTTATAGGGTATTAATGGGCAGGTCTAGGGGGTCAATATGGTATAAAGAGGTTAGGGTTTGGATGAGTTTTGAAATTCTGCAATTCTGCAATTCTGGACAGAATTGAGTTGCAGGTTTTGGGCTTTAATGGAGTTAGGGTTTATGGGATTCAAACCAAAAATAAAGGGGATCAATTGGGGGAAAGGATTAGAGGATTAGAAGAAGAATTTTGGCGTTAAACTTACTGGAGATTCCACTGGCAGCAAGCTTCGACAGTTGTGAAAGATAAAGCCACCTTCGAATTTGAAGAAGATCCTCCCAGCCGTCACTGCGTAAGGAGTCAACCGGATTCCACCAGTCCCTTTCCACCTTGATAGAACCACAAGGATGCACACCCACAAGGAGCACAGGAGCAGCAACAATGGCAGCCAACAAGCAAAAGCTTTTTTCATTAATCAAATTCGTGTACAATGCTGGCCTCTCTTACAAACTTATATAGAAGACTCAAAAATAGACTTAGACACTAAAAAGGAATGCCCTAATCCTATCCCTAACCTATTAGGTAATTTAAATTGACTAGAAAAGAAAAATACTAAAGGAAATAGACTCAAAACATGGCTGGACTTATAGAGTCCTAATCCAGCCCAACTTACATCACATGACCACTTAACCAAGTCACATGATCACTTAACCAAGTCACATGATCACTTAAATTGAACCAATTGGATGCAACCAATTTGAACCGGTTCAATTAGAAAACATAAAAATAAACTAAGTATTGGGCTAATCCCGTATGCAACCTATGTACCCCTAGTTTAGGCTCATTAAAGTGGCCTAATACATAGAAAACCCTTGGGAACAAAGGCCCAACATGTATATAACCCAACCCTAGGCCTATTTCTAAATAAATAAGCCAATATCTATGATGAACTTGCATCAACTCTCCCCAACTTGAAAAAATTCGTCCTCGAATTTTGCAATGATGAGGGGGAATCAACATGTGATTAGCAGCTTTGACCATCCCCAAACAAAATTCCGATGAGGCAGGAACATTGGGGATAAAGTCTTCAATGCGTGGAGCTTTCTCTTCGAAGAACCATGGTGGCATAACAAACTTTATGTGTTTTGCCTGTGAATCAGCAGCAACTGTCAATGTCTCGTCCATAGAGCCTTCAGTGTTAGCAACCTTCTCATCTAATGCATCAGACACAAGCTCCACCTCTTCAAGAGCAGCATCTTGAAGGTCATTGTTTTCCTTTGGAATGCTCTCAATCAGCTTTTAATCTTCTACTGGTTCAGCCTTATCTATATTGGTTTCTTCAACATAGATCACTTCAGTAGGATCTTCTGTTGGTGCATCTGCCATTGGTGAAACTTCAAACACAACCGATGCCACTTGCGTTTGAGTTGACATGTTCGGCAGTCCCTGTGGCTGTACAGTCGACGTGGTCACCTTTGGTTGTAACCCTTTTAGAGTAAATAAATGGTATAGACGGTGTCGATCAGGTAGGACACACGAGTTGTTTTCAGGTTCAATCCAACCTTGTCGCTCGTCCAACCAATCACAACCCACTGCAATAAAACTCTTTGAATGTGGTACCGGCTGACACCAAGCACCATCATGGTATGAAGAACACCCAAATTCAATACAGACTTTACCTGTAGGCATGATGCAAATCTCTCTTAATTGGGACAACATATCCACCACGGATTGTGAAATAATGTTGTTACGTCGCCTCTCATCAACAACTAATATGGTTGTGCTCCCATTGGTTAGACGAACTCGGGTCTTGAAAACGAAGGGAGGTAGGTCTTTCGAGGCTTGGTTGGAGCTTCCCTCCGCCATAGCTTTGATACCAATTAATGTAGTCCTAGATAGGTAGGAGACCTACTAGGAGCCAAACAACCGGATCAACTAATAAAAGGGGTTGCTGGTTCGAATGGACAGCACTAGGATTTGGGTCAATTCCTAGGGTTTGGGTTGGATATTGGGAAAGGGGTTTATAGGGTATTAATGGGCAGGTCTAGGGGGTCAATATGGTATAAAAAGGTTAGGGTTTGGATGAGTTTTGAAATTCTGCAATTCTGCAATTCTGGACAGAATTGAGTTGCAGGTTTTGGGCTTTAATGGAGTTAGGGTTTATGGGATTCAAATAAAAAATAAAGGGGATCAATTGGGGGAAAGGATTAGAGGATTAGAAGAAGAATTTTGGCGTTAAACTTACTAGAGATTGCACTGGCAGCAAGCTTTGACAGTTGTGAAAGATAAGGCCACCTTCGAATTTGAAGAAGATCCTCCCAGCCGTCACGGCGTAAGTAGTCAACCGGATTCCACCAGTCCCTTTCCACCTTGATAGAACCACAAGGATGCACACTCACAAGGAGCACAGGAGCAGCAACAATGGCAGCCAACAAGCAAAAGCTTTTTTCATTAATCAAATTCGTGTACAATGCTGGCCTCCCTTACAAACTTATATAGAAGACTCAAAAATAGACTTAAACACTAAAAAGGAATGGCCTAATCCTATCCCTAACCTATTAGGTAATTTAAATTGACTAGAAAAGAAAAATACTAAAGGAAATAGACTCAAAACATGGCTGGACTTATAGAGTCCTAATCCAGCCCAACTTACATCACATGACCACTTAACCAAGTCACATGATCACTTAAATTGAACCAATTGGATGTAACCAATTTGAACCGGTTCAATTAGAAAACATAAAAATAAACTAAGTATTGGGCTAATCCCGTATACAACCTATATACCCCTAGTTTAGGCTCATTAAAGTGGCCTAATACATAGAAAACCCTTGGGAACAAAGGCCCAACATGTATATAACCCAACCCTAGGCCTATTTCTAAGGAAATAAGCCAATATCTATGATAAACCTACATCAACCAGTTTTGACCAGCTAGTTTCAATCAGTTTCTACCGAAATATACCGAGTTTCGACTAGTTTCAACCAACCAGCCCATGACATTTCGCATTTGGCCAGAAAAATACCAAAATCTTAGTTTCGGCCAGGGTCGAAACCGGCCTCAAAACCAAGATTTAGAATCTTGCACACAATCACACACACACACAGAATTCTCTGATCCTCCAAGTGAAAGACTAGTGTTCAACCACAAACTGTGAGGGTACAGGTGTTAATGGATCAGCATGTCACATAAATTTTAGTCAAACCTCAAGAAGACAATCTACCTCTTCAGGATGATGAAGTGCCATTTTAAGTACATCTGGATGCCAAGATTCACCAGCTGCAAGAGGTATGTGGCGAAATGTCGCACCAAACAATGACTCTACCAGCACTTTCAAACCCTCAATGCATTTTGATAGAGGAAAATATGATGCTACAACCTGCTCAAAAATAGCAAGAAAAACTGTTAATTTGTATGTGAAAGAAAAGGAAAAAGTAGGCATGTCTAAAAACTTCATTAGTAAAATATGATCTAGGGAATGCAAAAAGAAATTCAATATGTATGAGAGAAAACACTAGCAATTACAGGAGCTAATAAAGAGTGATTTGCCAATTAGAAAACATGCACAACAAACACCATGGATAAGCTTACTGAGGAGTCCAGTTTGAAGACAGAAGATTTCATCATCCCCGTGAAGTAGGCCTCATCCCATGGCTCCAGATCACCAAAACCATGACCAGAACTCTTCTTAAAAATTCTTATTGCCTTAAACTCCTATAAAGGAGGAAAACAGCCGGAAAGTATGAAACCTGTGTAAGCAATGATCAAGGAAGAAGATATAAAAAATTATTTGCTTCCAAGTATACACATCAAGACAGGATACCTCATCAGCCTTGGGCTTGACAATCTTGCTCAAATCAAGCAAAAAAGACATGGCAACCTCTGGTGATGAGGCCATGTTTGGATGTGCTGCAAATTCAGCATACGATTTATGCCCCATTATCTGCATCCATTTCTAATAACAAAAATCAATGGCTTACAACATCAAATACAAAAGTTCCCCTAACTATACCTTTAAAACCAATATAATATAATTGTAAATATGATTCATTACTTGATTCTGATATTATAAGAGAGACACCTACAAAATAGCTGATTAAACAAAGCTGTAGAAATTGGATTATAAGTACTAAGTTGATCATATCTTTGATACCATAAAATACTTATTTATAGCATAATTTATGTTTCACCATGCAGCTTTCAAGTGTAATTTTGCAGCAATAAAAGCAATCAATAATCAGTCTACCCTCGTATTTGATAACACCAGGCAAATATTCAAAACTCACAATCAATTGACAGTGTGACTACTTTTCACTGAATCTTTCTCTAAGTTCATAAATGATAATGGCATCCCTTACAATTTCTGTGGTAATCCTAAAACCAAAAGTTAGGGTAACTGCTACTCTTCTTTTAAAACAGTACAGCACTACATCGTATAGGAAAAGATTCAAACCAGATTACAAACATGTCCTTTGGGATCCTGCATTAAGTAATGGACATGATATCAGATTGCTCATGATCATGATTCTCTTTTTATTTCCACTTCTCTTTGAATAACACGTGTTTATTAGAAAAGAGTACGAAACATACAGCAAATTAATACAACAAAGAAGCCAACAAAAAGCCAGCCAACTAGAGCACTACAACAGCCAGACAAGCCACCCTCAATAATGTAGGCCAGCAAGGAATAGTTCCACAATTAGCAGTCCCAACTCAAAACAAGCAAGCAAAAAAGAAGAAAACTAATGTAATGTAACTATGAATAGTGATAGGTTTTTACCAGCAAACGTCAAGGGCAAAGAACCATTCTCATAACCATAACACCATAACCCAAAATAGAACATAAAAGGTCATGGTCAGGTCTACAAAATGTTCATCAAATGCAAACATTACCATATAGAATACAAGTAAATCATCTCACAGAAAATGTCAAACAATTGGTCAGGATATTGAAGGAGATTGTTATAAGCGTAGAAGGATGACCTGTGCAAGTTCATGGCGAGATGCTATAAGCTTATCAAGTACACCAAGATTTGCTCGTGGAACAGAATTTCCTTGTATGTATGACTGCTTCCTAACCTGAAAATATTCATGTATGCTTAGTGTACTTTCATGGGTGATTACAATGAAAGTAATGCACTGAAGATTCTGAGTTGATGTATTTCTATTCCTAAGGCAACTCAATACAAAGATGTCCACACATCCCAAGGCTTGCAACAATATTCTAGCAGTTAAAATCAGATAAATTTTGCAAGAAAATTGTGAAACTTCACAAATATATATAGCATATAATAACAGCCCTCGGAATCCATGTTTAGACGTTCTGCACTATTTAAGATTGCATTCCACAGATACAAAAGAATAAGAATGAAAAATTGAAGACAAAAGCCATATGAAGTCCATAACATCAGGGCTACCTCATCATCCGATGCCCATTGCAGTACAGAGGATAGAGTACCCGGATCTGTAATTATCCGAAATCCCTTTTCTTTTAAGTTATTTACTGAACCCATCGAGTCCTTTGATGTACCAGATGTTGAACGATAAATGGGCCTAAGAATATGTTGTATATGTCGTGGAATACGTGAAGCTGGAAATATATCAACAGAACCTGGGTCCTTGCTTATATTTTCACTGAACCTGATAAAAACCAAATCCATAAGAAGTTGGTACATTTTCAGAAACAATTTTTCTTAATATACTCCAGTGCATCAAAACCAAGTACAAATGTCAACTACAACAATAAATAAAAGGCTAATGAAGACGCCCCAAAAAGAATCATATATATGGAATGCAGGACAGAGTTCTATAGCCACACTCCAACCATACTTTGTAACCAAACTTGAATGACCATCTTCTGTTGACATTAGATATGCAGAAATAAATAAACTAAGGTTCTCCCCCAGTTATCAAGATATACGAAAAACAGCCAAAGAACCAAAGCAATGCAGCTTTTTGGCAGTTTCAAATAAAGAACACCGCAAATAACGAACATAAGGACAAAAAACATTGGCATAAAAGCTTGATTGTAATGTGTTCCATGGCCATTTACCTCACCTAATATCATGCAGAATTCTAAGTTTCTAATTTAAATTACACGAAAGAAAAAAAAAAATTTGAGCCTGCTGTTGACCACAATTATTTTATTTAGCTCAGCCAGCTAACCTTGCAACAATGTGGAGGTGCCTTTTTCTTTCCCTCGGTTTATTACTTTCTTTTCTTCCAAATTCATTGGATATATAGTAGAGTGAAAGTAATGGATAATACTGAAAAGCCACATCCCAAGCCACATCTCCATTCAAGGAAAACAGAAAAAACCCAGACCAAACTCTTTCAAAATACATGCTAAAGAAAATTCCCTAGTTTCTAGGCTTAAAGTATGGCACTCCAACAATATATCAATTGCCAATCTTAAGGCTCTTGAATTCAAGACAAGTGGATGACCAATAGAAAAGTAAAGCTTTAATTCTCTCTTTTATCTTCTCCACAGAATATGATAATCCTCGAAACAAAAGACTTATTCACATGCAAGAATCCAAGCATAAATCAGGGATACTCTTCTGCTAGATTCTTCTTCTTCATGAGTTAGGCCAAACATATGACCCCATAGATGTTTCAGAAAACCCTCTCATCCAAAGCAGCTCCAAAGAGAGATAAGAGGTAGTCAAGCAGTCCAAGGAAATCTTCAATGCAAGATCACATTATTGGCCCCCTCACCCCACCCCCCCAAAAAGGGGGGGAAAAAAAATTAAAAGAATCCAGTGGGTGCTGGTGCATAACTAGCAGTTTCAATTGACATATTTTTTTTTTAAATAAAAATTTACCAAAACATAGCATGCCACATTCTGAACTTTACACAAATAACAAGCTCCCCATTTAATGAATCAAAGGTGTAAAAAATGGCCAAAGTGCTTAAATCCTCCTACAAAAACAATCAAGATGAAATATTCCATCTGCTGCAGTTCATTAAATAACAGCTGCAAGTTGACAAGAACAAACAAAGCCACCATCCATACTCAAAATAAAGGTTGACTCATTTTTCAATTGGTTCACCAGCCTAACATAAGTAATGAAATTCCATAAATTGAAGGCTTCCTTTAGTTGGTTGATGACTGCAGCAACATGTTAAAATCTTTCTGAAGAAACCATAAATGATGCAGGACATGAAAAAAACAACTACTGCACAAAATAAAATCATACCCAATACCAGGAATGTATTGTAATAAATTCAGTTAACAGCAATTCACTTGAAATTACAAAGAGATTCACTTCACTTACTCTCTGCACAGATGAGCAATATCAATATTCAACTGATTAACTCGATCTAACTTCTCTGTCATCAAAAGAGAAAGTCCAATAATTAAAGGAGGAAGTATTTTTTAGTTGCTACATCAGGAAAAAAGTTTAACCAACAATTCTATAAATACCAGCAGGAAGATGGATTCCTCCCTTCTCAAAGTCAACACGCAAGGAATGGGCTGCTCTTTGAGCTTCTTTTGTTCGGAGAAGACCGTCTTGTTCTGCTTTTAGCACCGAATTATATAGACTATGATTCGTATTCAGAAACTGCAAGAGTTGTCAGCAGGAAATAAATTATTACTGCCAATTGTTCAAGCAAATTTACCATTCACACACAGCTATTGCTCAATAAAAGAAAAAATAAGATAACTACTCGTTGATGGATTAATTCAACTACCCTGCAGCCAAAATTTGACCTACAGTAGCACAAATACAAATAATAAAAATCTATATAGTCCTAGTTCCCTATTTCATCCTATTCACAAACTCTCAGAAATGAATGGTTTTCAGTTTCTGGCACGCTTGGAATCAATTTAAGTGCCTGTATTTATCTTGTACTGTACCAGTCAGACTGTTAGATTTATCAGATTAGTTTCTTGGGACATCAACTGACTCATGCATAAGTTGGATGCTACCAGCAAGTAGGTTGGATACATCTGACTAGTCCATGACTTGAGTTGAATCACCAGGTCCAAGTAGTAAACAACTTTTCACAGTTTTCCACTGGGGATCTTGACTTTGTTATTTTGCTAAAACTTTGCATCCTTTCTTTTTTCTTGGGCATCACCAACCATCGAAAAAATGGCTGTTTCGATTCACTGTTCTTTGGCATTTGCTAATTCAATGCCACTAGTCAGGGCTTTGCCTGGAAAGGCCCAAATACCTAGGCATCGAAAAGCCACTTGACAACCTTGATAATGTAGTATAATGTGTCCAAGAATTTTGAAAGGGTTAGAGAATACCTTCTACTTTGTTAGAGACAAACCGACCCTCGTACAAAAATAATGCTCTATAGATGGGCATTGGCATCAGCACCAAAAAACTGGAGCTCAAAGCAAACTCAGTCATTTTAACCAGCATGGAAATATTGACTACGACAGGACATAACTAAACACTTGTAACTTGACATTATTTACATTGTAAGCTTCTCCACTACAATCCTGCTTTCTTACTGAAATACCACACTGAAGCAAGAAAAGAAAATATACATGCTATAAGGTTCAACAGAAATAGGCATCTACATTGATAACTGCATACGTAGCCAATTCCTGTTGATTACTTTTCAAAATAATCGAACACCATATAAATGATCAGTCACCTCACATGTAGATACTCCTGAATCTTCATGGACGCCTTGTTAGCCTCCTCCACGTATTCCCTGAAACATACAAAACAATAAGAATAAAATTCTGGTAATAGAAATAGAAATAATAAAAAATAAAAAAGACAATAGAGCCCGAACAGAATAATGCAACAGAATAACATCCATAATAACCAATTACCTATCAGGATGGGTATTTCTACAGAGTTCTGCCGAATCCACAACCGAGCAAACCTAAGGAATTAACTAATCCAATCAGTCTCACATCTCTTTGACTTGTAACTAACTAGTCCGACAGAAAATTGACTGCGGAAACCTACCGTGTCGGATATCTCGTCCATGGCTCGGATGATTTCCATCGATGAAGGCGCACCAGAGACATAAGAAATGAGTTCACCCGATCTGAAAAAACGGCAAATTTTTTTTTAAATCATTCGAAATTAAAGAGCTAATAAAAAAAACTGAACTTTATACCTCTCGATTGCTTCGTCGACAAAACGTCGGAATCCTTTCGCTGTCTTCAAGATTTCAAAGCCATATAGACCTGTTTCTCCGGTCTCTGGAGCTACCACAGCGTAGAAATGGTCTCTGTAAGTGGTGAAGGTACGAACCGTGCGATAGAGAAGACGCTTCGAGCCCACAATTGGAACGTTTCGGCGTTTCAGGGCAGACATTGTGTTTGAAACCACTAGGGCGTGAGCAAGAGCATTCCCGCCTCGCCACTTAACGATGGAAAGTTTTGGTTTCTTCTCTCTTCGCTCAGGTTTGCCGTTTGCGCCACACACTCGGAAGTTTTGGGCTCATGGACGCTAACAACAGTCTATGTTGTACTTGTACGTGTACGCGTAGGTAAAATTTAAGTAATCACTTCTTCTTAACCAGTTCCCGTGGAAGAGTATACAATCATAACTGTATCGGAGGCGTGGTTCGTAATCTCGGTATCGGATCAGATCGGCTGGATCACCCAAACTTGGGCCAAATATGACACATGGGAAGTGTCCAGCCACACGATGCTCACAGGACCACCCCTAGGATTGGGGGCGATAATTTTCCCTGAGCTATCTCTGTCTCTCTCATGCTTCAATTTGGCTTAATTGTTAAACATCAATTATTACTGTTCAGTCAAAAAGATTAGCTTTTATTTTTCTACTTAGATACAGTGGGGCCGAAATGATTACCCGCCCCTATGAAAGGCAGAAATTCCACCCCCAAGATGCCAGCATGTGTGTGCTCTCATGCCAGCAGGGGGTGATATTCCCTGCATCACAGCACCGACTCAGGCTGCGCCATTTACATTTAAATATATTCCCCCATCAATCAAACATCTAAAATTACTTCTCCTGGGGAAAAAATTTCCACTTTGCATAAAAAATAGCATTCCCTTGCAACCAATCAAAGCCTAAAGATTTGGGTTCAATAGATGCTCTTCCCTACTAGCTTTAGTGGAAAGTTGGTGGAAAAGATTTGTGCTTAAATGATAAAACAATTGCAAATTTTCCCTTTTTTTTGTTTTTTAGGAAGTAGTTTTCTGTCCTAGAGAGTGGCCTACGCCAGCACTCCCATGTGTCTATCTCTCTCTTCCTCAAAACAAAGGGGCAGAAATGTCTTTTCATATGGGGAGGAGAGAGATAGACACATGGGAGTGCCAGCGTAAGCTACACTCCCAGACAGAGTTCTTTTTCCCTTCTTATTTTTCTAAATATTTCCATCATAACCATTTCCAACTTGCTCGTATTGGACATTCAATATTACCATAATACCTAGGGCTCCATTCAATTAATCAACTTAAATAACAAATGTTTGCCTAAAAGCAATATGCGGTTGAACTGCACCAACCATGGCCGCAATATAGCTGAATATATGACAACCTAAACACCACGAGAATTTTCACAGAGATTATGACACTCATTCAGCTGTTTGAAAATTAAATTTTATTTCCATGCCCCTGATTTAACCACACTGAATTATAGTAGCTTAAAAAAATTATTGCCCATCAATTAGGCAAAAAAAGGAACCCACTGATCCAACACCAATAAACTAAAAATAATCACTACAAACAGTTTATTAAAAAATAAGACTGGGTAGTCAACGATACAGACGAAAATACATAAGCTAATATTAGGGAGGTTCAGTATCCCCCTAAGATTGGTGGATTGGGGTCCCCTAGGGATACCTTAATTCTCCAGTGCTTTGGACTAGTGGCCCCTCGAGCAAGGTTGAAGCAGCCCCTTCCGATCTATTGGCGTTCCCCTTTGCGGTCTGTGAAATTAAATGTTGATGGAGCTTGTAAAGGAAACCCGGGGGTTGGTGCGGGAGGAAGGGTGATTAGGGACCACAATGGTGTAGTGCTGGCAGCCTTTGCAAATTTCTATGGAGAGTGCACTAATGCCATAGCGGAGCTCAGAGCATTGAGGGATGGCTTGAAATTATGCCAGGAGCTAGGACATGCAGACGTGGTGGTAAACTTCGACTCGGCTACTACTGTAAGTATGGTCAACCTCAAGAGATGTAACTTATGGAAAGGATGGTATTGGTTCCAGGAGATTTTGGCACTGGTCATTCAGACTCGGGCCACAGTGTCCTTCGCCTTTCGGGAAAGCAACAGAGCGGCAGATTGGCTGGCTAGAGAAGATTGTGATACAAGCGCTTCTTGCACCTTCTTCCAGGACAGCTTGCTGGGGAGGAGCTTTGCAAGGATCATTAGGGAAGACAAGGCCGGGTTGCCGGTTTTCAGGTTCTAGCAGGTCTACTGTTTGCTTGTATGGGTTGATTCAATGAGGTCGTACTTGAGTGTTTATAAGATTGGGAAAGGGGTAAGGCGGGATGTCCCCCCCTCTTGTATTCTTTGATTCTTTGGATTGATTAATAAAATTCTAGGGGCTGCCCCAGGTCCCAGTTAAGTTCGGGTTAAAAAAAAAAATAATAAATAAAATCATCAGTTTGTCACTGATTATAATTCTTGAGAAGCAGTGGATATTCAAACTTCTTGCAGAGCAATTTAGATTTTTTCCCCTATTGATAGTAAAACAGAAATGTATGCTACCCAAGAATCCACAAACTCACTGATTGGCTGAAGCACAAATCCACATAGAACATAGAGAACATCAATGTATCAAGAAGACAAGTACAAAAATAGAGATTCATTTCTCTTTATTATTGCAATTCATTATCACTGTTTCCTACATTTTTCCTTTTCTTCAAGGCGTTCAAGTATATAGTATCATCCCATAGCTATGCAAAGCAGAGGAAGTAACGACCGAAACAGATCTCGGAAGAAACTAATTGTTCACTAAACTGTATACATATCATTTAGGGTTGTTTCACTGACATTGAATGAGAAAATGTCTAATTATTTCTTGAACACTTTGTATCACTTGGACAAAGGGATGGCTCATGCAATGGACGCATCCAACATGCATGTATGGTCATTTTGATATCTTTGCAGACAATTCTCTTACCAGCTTTGCAGCAACCATGGCAGTCATTCCATCAACAGTGTCACGTTGTGGGTTCAACTCCACAACATCTGCAGCAACAACATCACCTTGGAGATTGTGGAGGATGTTGAGGACGTCACGGAACGATAGGCCTCCCGGTTCTATGTGTGACACCCCAGGAGCAAATGCTGGATCAAGGCAGTCCACATCTACTGAAATATACACTCCCTTTACACCTTCCCCTAGTTTCTGTCCAGAAGTATAAACAAACATGTCAGAATATATCTGGATAATAGTTTATTACAGACTCTTTCGATTGACATATTAGTTTTTCTTGTACTTTATTTTAGATTATTGCAATTCAACAAAAAACTCAACTCAGCCTCTTCCCAACAGATTATTTCATTTTGAGAAATAGGAAATAATGGCGCGAGCTTATATGAAGACAAAGGGAAGATATGAGGAAGTCTAGTGCATAAGGCACGCCTGTATAGACCTTCTTGCCAATGAGTTAATAGCAACATTGTCAATCTGGACAGGCTATAAGTCAATATGGACAAGGATCCCAACTCTCTCTACAATGTTGGGAGACATCCATGAAATTTGCAAAGTGCTCAATGCCGATGTAAGGCATGCTAAGTTGCTTTCCACAACCAAAGGAGGGATGCGAATTTCTTAATAGAAATTCTCTAGCTATAGATATAAAAGCAGTTTACAATTCTTCTGGGAAAAATTGATAATTCCCAACTTGGTCTATTTTGTTCTAAGGCAATCACTGTGTGCATGTGAATCCATGTGCGCGCGCGCATGTGTGTGTGTGTGAGAGAGAGAGAGAGAAAGAGAGAGAGAGAGACCAAATTCTCCAAAAAGTCCCGATCTCTTGAAAATGTTCGCATTTCATATTGCTCCACACCAAATCTTTTCCCTTGTTCACGCCCTTCAATATTTATGGACCTAATGCCAACCTAAATTCAAGAGAAAAGCAGAAACCAATAATTTATCTGTATCACAATCAATCAGACCCTAAATTATGAGAAGATAGGCAGTCACCATTCACCCGATACAATACATACATGATGAGGAAGATAACTTATTCATCATTCTATTTAATAAATAAACAAGAAAAAACCCCCTGAAGGGCTTAAATCTACATTCACCTGGATGAATATGTATTTCCTGGAAATAATTTGACAAGAGATTTATTACACTGGTGATTCATAGTGTAGAGCTAATGAATTGGAACGGTGGTCAAAGAAACAAAAAAATAAGATGAAAGGGAAAATAGAAGCTGGCTCAAGAATACCAACTGCAATGGACAGGGTATTCCTTATTTTAAAAAAAAAAAAAAAAAAGCCTAAGAACATGTGAAGCAACCACAACTAGTCATGAAATGAAGATGTTAAGGAGTAAAGATATCCTTGTTTATAGTTGTCAGGTGGTAGCTTAATGGGAGCCCGGATTGTGGGAGATGTTGTCCATGAGTATTCATATTGCAAGTTTCTGACCAGTTGGATTTTTCCAAGTGGCATTACAAATTTTTAAGAAACAGTCAAAAAATCAACTTTCTATGATTATTTGATGGCTAAAAATACAAGGGAAAATCTTTAATATAAGGTGTCCCTTACAATTGAGATGGGGCCTGAAACTAGGAACACCAATCTATCTATTCCAATGGCCAGAGTGGGGAGATCAACTCTCCACATGGCATAAATAGGTGGACTTAGAAAGTAAGCTTTCCTTAGTTATTTATTCATCTGCAAAGCATCATCAGTATTTAATACCATTCTGAAACACAGAGTTAACCGGCAACAATCTAGTGTTAATTTTTAGCTTCCAGAAGATTTACCATCATTGTAGAACTTTCAACTCAAATCTTTAATAGCATTAAAAATGAGAATAAGATTTTCACTTTTACGAATAACAGAAGAAATGCAAAGTTATAAACCCTCCCACATTAATGTTTCTCATGAATAGATATGTTTATCTACAAATATACAACGTCGACTGCATTATAGAATCCAAATAGAATATGATAATGGAGAGAATAAAATTAGTTCAAAACGTCGATTACTTGCAGAAGCCGCCGTGCATAACCACCCTCCATAATTCGAGCAAAAGGAGAAGCATGTGAATATTTGTTTCCTTCAAAAGCATGATAGATATCAGGATGGGCATCTAAATGAAGTATATCCACAGGTCCACCAAGCTTCTCTGATACAGCTCTTACAACAGGAAAAGATATTGAGTGGTCACCACCTAAAACTAATGGGCGAAGTGGATCCTGAATAAGCATTGAAACAAGTTAAGGATTCAAAATTTATCTATATAAAGCACATGAGACAAACAAATATTATGCAGTGTGATTAAAGAAAATCAAAGAAATCTAACATTTACAACAATTCATCGTACAAAAATATAATATTTGCAGCTGAATGGGTCCTATTATGGTGTAAACTAACATAACTAACAAGCAGTAGCTGCTAAGAAAATAAAACATGATCAGCATCTACTTCCTTCAATTACGGGCTATTTCCAGGAGTGGTTTGCACTAGCAATCATGTGAAACATAAAGCATAAACAAAGTTCCAGATGTGCCTGAAAATGAGGATGCAGGAACTGAGATCTGCCATACTAGTCTTTCTTGCCGGAGAAGCCCAAATATTTGGTCATGATGGACAAGGTGAATTTTCCCCCACCTTAAAGACCATAGATTAGATTATATCTTTCTTCCAGCTCTTTACATATCCAATAGGTTAGAGTTTACTGTTTTAGTAAAGGGACTTTCAGTGGTACCATCTCCCCCCCCCCCCCCAAAAAAAAAAGAAAAGAAAAGAAAAAAGGAATGGGTGTGAACAATCTGATTATTGAAGAAAGGAAATTTAAAACAAAAGTGAACAACCTAAAGCATGTAAAATTTAGGGTTAATAAACAAAATTCCTAACAGCAGAAAGCTCCATGAGATATTTTCTTTTGAATTTTTAGAAGAAAAGATCAATAAGCAACCTTTAAAGGAGAAACATAAACACTAGATATATCCAAAAAAAAAAAATACAACGGCTTACTTCTTCCATCACAAGTTTCACAGAATCACTTATAATTTTCATCAATCTATCATCATCTACACCACAATCTCGAATCTCTTGAACAGGAACATCCCCAACATCAGTTAAAACACGTGGATCCTTTAATTCTTTCCCTGAAATTCCATAATACATATAACATTGAGATATAGTAAGTTCATATATATGAAAATGATAAGAAATGCAAAACCCAACATGTTGCTACAGAAAAATATACAAGCACAAAAAACTTTGTGGACTTTGTATACTCTTGTCAGCCTACAAAGGTCTTAAAAAAGCTCTCCTGGAAACTGACTCAAGATAAAATATCAGTGAACCTTTTTCAAAAATTCCTTCCTCCACTCTATTGAGGACATATAGAAAATGAATTGCTATTCAGAGCTTTTCATACAAGTAATAAAGTACAAATAATTCACCCAAAAAAAAAAGGTAGAAATAAATAACACATGATCCTTTTTCCTTTTTTTTAACTTTCATCATTATGGGGCTGAATGGTTGGTATAGAGAATCATGTTTCTAGTTCTGACATGGATTGGGCTGTATCAGGGATTCATCATTGCTTGATCAAAGGCTAGTCACATATACAGAGGAGATATAAACCCTTTTCCAGACAACATGAGGGAGCAGGACCAGTCGGGGAGATTCTGGAAAAGGTGGAGTTGCTAGGGTTTTGAGAAGGACAAGATCAGAAGGGCCATTTCTCAATACAGAAGGGGATAAAGCACTTAGGCCCAACAATTTCTTCTTTACTGAGGAACGATAGGATATTATGAAGGGAATATCACCAAAGTCCCCCCCCCCTAAAGAAAAGGTAGGAACAAATGTTTTTCAGGAGCTAAGGCCATCAACTTCATTGTCAGAATCTATAAGTATCATAACAAGGATTGGTCCAACCCTCAAAGAGAATTCCTTGATGATGTCATATTGACCTCTCAGGATCTTTCATGAAAAAATAGGATCATTGTGAATGAGACTCTGATTTCCTATGAGTTCAAGAACGGACGAAAGCATCTGGGCAGTTGGGAGTGGTTTGCAAAAATGAAGCTATATGGTAATATGAATAGAAAGTTTATGGTTTACATTTTGGGTCAAAAAGGTTTGAAGGAATTACTTGTCTTTGGTCTTCTCTATCATAATAAACAGCCCCCCCCCCCCCCAAAGTTTTTCTAGCTAGAAGAGGCATTGGACATGGTGATCCTTTGAATTTATTTCTTTTCACTACTGTTTCTGACAGCATGATTATGATGATATGCATCGATAATGATAACTTAACTTGTTTATTGTTGGTGGAAACGACTGGCAAGCATGTTGCATGATCCAGAATACAACCAACATATGATATGCAACAGAATGACAATGCCACTGGTGCTTGGATGAAACAAAAAAATGAGCATGTGGAATGATCCAGATTAAAACCAATGAAGTAGATTTGGAATGACCCAACTCTCTTACATATCTATAAGATATGGAGCTTGGATCAATTGAAGGGCCTTTTATAGCTTAATCCATCAGTTCTTTCCTCTCTTTATCATTCCTTGTTCCAGTCAAAAGGTACATAATACTCATTTTCTCTTGTGAATCTTGAAATTCATTGTTAACTGTAAAAATATTATGAATTATTGATGAAGATTCATTCATAGAATTCTTCTCTGCAAGCAAAATCAAAGATTGACCAATTCTAACAGTTTCTGTCATGGGTATGGATTCTATTTAGAAAATAGTGTAACCCAACTTGTCAAGTTCCAAAGTAGAGTGGAACAATGATTCTTTTGAATGTGAACCCAATGACATTTCTAACATCAATTCACCCAACATCAGCATTTGTCTATTTAGAAAATAGTGTAACCCAACTTGTCAAGTTCCAATGTAGAGTGGAACAATGATTCTTTTGAATGTGAACCCACCCAACTTGTCAAGTTCCAATGTAGAGTGGAACAATGATTCTTTTGAATGTGAACCCAATGACATTTCTAACATCAATTCACCCAACATCAGCAATTGTCTTTCTTTTTTTTTTTTTAAATGTTTACCCACAGAAAGTAGGAGACTGGATTACTGGAAGTACTTGATTCAAAAAGTTAGGGTAAATCTAGAGACTAGGAGGAAAGTTCTACATGTAATTTAAAGCCACCTAAGGGCAGTTAATGGATGTCTCCTTTTTAAAGCAGTGTCATCATCCCTTTCTATCTATGAACAGCATCCTACTGTTCTTGATACACAAAATACACTTTGATTAGAAAGCTTAACCCCTTTGGATGGGGAAAACCAAATAGCTGCTGACACTTTGGTTTCTTGAAATACCAATAATGTGTGCGTTTTTTTTCTTCATAAAATGATAAACCTAAAAATTTACAATTATTTTCTTCATGCTATATTGACAAGACATTGGCTCAGATATTGGGCATCTAATTATTTCTGGTCCATTAAAAATCCACAGTTAGAATTTCATACTATTCAGTTGAAATGAAGTTCCAATTGAAATATTGATAAGCTCAGAAAATATACCATTACTTTTTAATTTTTTTGGGACAATCTACTTGGGGTTTCACCTAAAAATTGCTTTCACTCTCTAGTGTCCTTGTCAATACTCCTCGACGATTGGAAACAAAATCGCATCAGTCTCTACTGCTATAATTCTAAGCAGTCAGTGAGTGGTAAATTTTGGTACTTAGTAGTCAATAGTCATACAAAGCTGCGGGTTGGATACCAATGAAAGTAAAGGCATTCTTCTATGAGGCATTGCGAACACTTGTCTTTCCAAACTACAATGTATAGTAAAATCACAGATAGGCACACGTTCAACACTTTCAGTATAACAAAATGATGCAACAACAAAAGATGGCATAATTCACAAACATATGAGATGTACTGACAAGACAATTGTTAAAAAGTGTTGGGGAGTGTGTTACAAGCTCCTCTGTCAAATGAAACAGCATGTACTTACCTTCTTCAGTTGTAGAATTTGTGCTGCCACACCAGATTGCCTCCCTAATCCGTGGAGGAGCAAATGCAGGTCCCTGAAGAAAAGATGAATTATGCCCTAAAGGAACTCCAAGAAGTGATGCTGATGCTGTAGCACCTCCTAATGCTCGCACAAGCTCCCCCTGAAGAAATCAATATTAACCCTTAGGTTGCAGCTTATAATGTCATGTCATAAATGGTGAAAGTTCAAAGTCTCTCAAATGAAAGGCAAAATACACAGCTTTTAATGAGTATATTTTCATGATAAACTAGAGAAGCCGACTCTTCAAATGATATAGACATTCTTGCAATACACCAATTACAAGAACCATGCCGTAATAGAAGCAATGCAGAGTGTGCTTTCAAGTTTTAATAGCAATGGATCTTAATGTTACTTCTTCGATACGTACAACAATCAGGATGCAGAGTAAGGTATAATGCATGATCCTTTGTCTAAGGGAAAGCCTCGCAGGATCCTGTGTAAGGAAAAACTTACTAGAGATCCAAATCCTCTCTTTATGATCAAACCACCATTGGAGTAGAAGGAAGATACTGTGGAAACTTCAGAACTAGAATTCACACATGCACTTAAGTGCTAGGTAACTTCAGAATGGTTCGCTGGGTAAATAGAGGTGTTGAGTTCAGAACTATAATTTGCACATAAACTTAATACTCGGGTAACTTCAGAACAGTTGGTAAATGTTGCACACACACACACACACAAACTGGCTGCTAATTCTCAACTTCCCAGAACTAGAGAGGAGCAAAATCTACTATTGAAGTTAAATTATTTTTAAGTTAATCACAGACTATCAGAGACGGAAAAAGAGTGAACAAGACAAGAGTACATTAAAATTTTCTTTACATTCAATCTGCAATAGTTCTTCAAATATATTTTTCCATGGTATAATCACCACAGTCAGTAATCTGTCACAAGTGACTCCACAAGTTAAAAGAGGAAAGGTTTGTGGAGATAATAGTATAATAGATGGAACAAAATCAAACCTTAAGCTTTGCCCTCTCGCGAATGAGAGTAAGAGAAGCCTCGATGACACGATTTTGGCCTTTTTCTAACAAAGCACTAGCAGTATGGACATTTGCAGCATTCAGTTGTTGTAAGTAGTTAATCCCCTGCCTCCCGATCTTCCACATGACTGTGAATTCAAACTAAGACCATAATATTTTAAGTAATTTAGTGATAAAATGTATCTGAAACAAAATTTTTAGAGTTCATGCTTCTTTTCTAGGTATTCAATAAATTAAAGAAATTCTAGAGTTGATATGAGCCCAGTTCCTTCATATCATACCAACTAGCAAAGACAGTAACAGAACCAACTAATTTGGAAATAGGTTTTTCTACTGAGCTTCCATCCTTGACAAATAGTAACTAACAAAATAACCACAAGAAAATTAGAAAACCAGAAATATGTCGGAGCAATGTTTGACCAGTGAACAGTGAATCAGATATGAGAGGAGGACAACAAGGAGAGCCTACTAAATTATGTTACGTTGGCCACCTTAATCAACAAGAGATGTTTGTCAATTTTGAGATGTTTATATCCTAGATTGGGATGACAGGAGAGCATTTGGGTAGGCAGTGCAAGTAGTTTGGGATATGGCTTCGCAAGTCAAGTTTTATCATAGTAACATATATCTGGTGATTCAATTAAATTTTATTCATATCATCTACTTAAAGGGAGTGAGATCTTAATGAGTAAGCAAATCCTAGATTGTAAATAGAAAGAGGGAAGCAAAACAGAGTCCAGAGTTACCAGGTTGCTCAGAATACTAGTAGCCCCACTTAGTTCCTATGAAGAGATAATTAGTCAATTCACCCAACAAGCTAACTTAAATCCTGGAATCCCCTAGCTAGTTTAAGCTATTTTGTTCCACATTGCTTGTCTGAGTGGCCTCTCAACATAGCTTCTTTTTTTTTTTTTGGGGGGGGGGGAGGAGGTGGAAGAGAGGGATCCTATATATTTTTCAGAAGACTCACTAAGAGTAGTTTTCCAAAGAACTTGTTTTCAATTATGGATAAGATTACACAGAACATCTGCTGACTCTATAAAAAGGAAATCTCTTTATAACTTGATTAGATGATTAAACTTTTCCATAAACATGTTCAATCAAGCAAAACCCAAGGATTGAGATGCACACATAGAGAATCAGGAACAAAAATAAGAAACATAATTACAAGTTCTTTCCATTGGGGGAAAAATAAACAGGATACATTGCCATTTGCTAGGCATTATCATCGTGTAAACCAATGAATCCAGCCCAATCAGGACCAGTTATAATACATAATCTATACTATGGAAGGGCCAATCCATCTGAACTAAGCCTGTGCTTCAATCATTTATGTAATCACACAAGATGATCCATTTTATCTAACAGTTTGGACTCTAAGGCAATACTAAAAGCAGCATCCGATCAAATTTGTCAACTAGAGACCATCCAGCATTACATTAGTTACACAATGGAAATCTCAAAACACTATAAGAAAAAATATAAAAACAGTAAAGGAAGCAGATGACCATATATAACTTGACAAAAGGAACCAGAAAGAGAGAGAGTAGAAACTGAATAAAGGCTCCCACCTCCAAAACACCCCAATCCCCCAAAGGCCCAAACATTGTGTAACAGGAAAATGAATCATCTCGGTTCGGGAAACCAATGGGGCAGATACCTCATCGACTAGGTTAGACAGTATTGTCACTACATGAACAATGAATATTCTCCCTCTGTTGTGACTAAGCTATGGAAAATTGAAAAAGAAAAAATTTTCCGAAATTGTTATCCTCAAATGGGTAAAAGGGAGGGGGGATAATGGGAAGAGAATATCACAAAAGGATTCATGTAACGAAGATGCAGAAGAAAGTAATGAAAGTAAAGATTGCATTAGTACCTGGAAAAGAAACCGATAAGAAGAAGAAGGAGATGCAGATGCAGATGCAGAAGCAGAAGCAGCAGAAACAGAAGTAAAGATTACCCTGCACTGAGAGTCTGAGACAAGTCGATTAAGATTTTAAGAGACGAAAAGCAAATCCGCACTTATCCAATTAATAATTAATTAATAATGAGCCATGCATGCACTAGCTTTTGGAGGAGAAGCTGAGAGGAAGAGAGAGAGAGAAGGAATGAGTCAGAACTCACAATTGACAAAGAAATCACTGAGAAGTTGGAAACCGACGTCACAGTTTCCGATATGGATGAATCATAACTCATAAGGTAAACTGCTCGGACATAACCCCTCAAACCTTTCCACGCAAGCCGTTTTTTTTTTTTTTTATAAAGGACGCAAGCCGCATTTCGTTCGATCTGGTAGTGGAAACCACATATTTCAATGTGTCCTCTACATCATTATTTGACACGTGGTTCTTGAAAAGATACGGTTGAAATTTCATCAAGAGAACTTCAACGGGACCCGGATCCTCTCCCGCGAGCATCCAACGGCTGGAGGCATCTGGGCACGTACCCGAGTGCCTCCAGCCGTTGGATACGCGCTGGAAGGGACTGGTGGACAGGATTTATTTCGAAACTTCACGTGACCATATGTTGCCCATGCATGGGTAGTTTAAGGCCGAGTGTGGTATGCTTTTTGGGAATAAATATTGACTTTAAGACGTATTCTTGATTCATCTTTCAGAAAAAATCTGGTGATTCGACCTCGTCAAACTTGCTTAAGACGAGTTACTTTTTTTTAGTACAATAAATATGTATACATATTTTACTCAACTTAATTTTTAAGTGAATTGGTTTTATGATTTCTTAAAAATGATTAGATTCACCAAATATGTCATGATTCGTATAAGAATACTGAGTCTCATTTGATTTGAATGATTTGTGATCGAGTCTCGTTATCTTAACTTAATCTACATGACTCTTGACCAAATTTTCTAAAATTTTAATTCAACTCGGTCCAATCAAAACCTAATTTTCTACCTATGGACTCAAAATCTATTTTGTGAATACATATCAGATACAGCCTAAGCCCAGAAAGAGGCCTAATCCATTCGATTCTAGTTTTTGTCCGTGAAATCTTGAATGAGACCGAAGTTATTAACACCCTTACGGTAGTAGTAGGAAGGTAAGAGCAAAATGATCTGAACAGTCCCGAACTGTTGCCTCGAGGCGCACATCGGATGACCTATGGCTGTGGTTGCGATACGATCTCAGCCGTGCAACTAACGGCACCAGTGAACTCAGCCCCTCGTCATCCGTGCAGGATTAGTTAGCTTATTCGATCTTTCATTCGCTTGTCTGGTATAGTATTGGCAGTCGCATAGGGTGTTGCAGACCTTTTCTGGGGATTTCAGGTAGCCCGAGAAGCTGCTACAAAGTCTGCAACTGTTATAGGCCCATAACTGGCCCATCACAGGAATGGGGTCCAATCGCCCACTTCTTCTGATTCCCCCTAAAGGGGCGGGCTTTGTCCAATGCTTGAGATTTGAGGCTATCAGCACAGATTTCCATGCTTGTCGTCTTTCTTGTGGGAGTTTGGTATCCCAACTTCAATTCCGTATGACAAAGATATAAGTGGACTGGATTTGGTGTTTGGACGTTTCTAACTTTGGAGTAACTCTTGTAGGCCCAGGCCTGTATTAAGCGATCCGGAAGGTGAAGCCCAAATATTTCTTGCTAGAATATAATGGCTGGG
The DNA here is from genome assembly GCF_018873765.1 of Telopea speciosissima. Lineage (NCBI taxonomy): Eukaryota > Viridiplantae > Streptophyta > Magnoliopsida > Proteales > Proteaceae > Telopea > Telopea speciosissima. Next base: position 63,306,238 of record NC_057921.1, on the reverse strand, counting down.
CCACCCAGTGAATGTTGTGACCAGAGATTGATTTTTGACCTTTTGGAATTCGTGGTGAATTGGGATAGAATTTTCCCTCGTTTCTTTTATGCACAAAACATTTCAGAAGTCAGAACAGGTAGCCCAAATATATACTATGTGGGAAACTGTAGGCCCAGGCCCATATTAGCGATCAAGTAGGTGAAGCCTAAATATTTCCTTCTAGAATTTAGTGGGCTATGAGCCACCTGTACAAAATTGTTCCGAAAGGGTGATTTAATGGAGGCCAAAGTCTGTGGACAGATAGAACCCAAGGCCACAGTTTAAAAAAACAAAGGAAAATTTCACATACCTCCCTTGAGGTTTGTCTTAATTATACTTTCACCTGTGAGATTTGAAAATTTTCACATATCACCCTTGCTTCCCAAACTAATTAACAAAAAAATCCAGTCTTTTTTTTTTTTTTTTTTTCTCAATAAACACCCAGTCTGTTAGCTGGTGACTAAAAACCTTAAAATTGTGTTTTATTGATCAAATTGTTCTCATATTCCCCAGATCGTTCAAAGTTTGAAAAAAAAAAAATTCAAATGAATCTTACCATTAAACCCACCAAAATCCACTTCAATGGATAGTCGACGATACTAAAGAAAATACATAAGCTAATACTATCAGTTTGTCATTGATTATATGATCAGTGCAAAATAATCTAAAAATAAAATAAAATAAAATAGAGAAATAATATGGAGAGAGAGAGAGATGAAATAGGGATTTGGGGTTTACTTTATGGATGAAGCAAGGGCATCTGACTTGGATGAAGAAGCCTACCTCATCTCTAAGAGATAAATTAGGGATTCAAAACTCCTTTCTTTCATTTGATGCTAGTAATAAATAGGGCTGCTAAGGTAACATTTACACAACTTCTACCATTTAGTTACCACTTCCATTACAACCCCTCCTACGTTACAAGTCACTCCTTAACTAACCCACTCATTACCCAATAACTAACTACAATATACCAAATCAATAATCTAATACCTTTATGCACGTAACATTATAATTCTGGAGAAGCAATGGATATTCAAACTTCTTGCAGAGCAATTTAGGTTTTAGGTTTTTTCCCCTATTGCTTGTAAAACAGGAAATGTATGCTACCCAAGAATCCAAACTCATTGATGGGCTGCAGCACAAATCCACATAGAACATAGAGAACATCAATGTATCAAAGAAGACGAGCAGAAAAATAGAGATTCATTATCACTTTTTCCTACATTTTTACTTTTCTTCAAGGCATTCAAGTATATAGTATCATCCCATAGCTATGCAAAGCAAAGGAAGTAACGACTGAAATAGATCTCGGAAGAAACTAATTGTTCACTAAACTGTATACATATTGTAAAGAATCCCAGAACCTAATCTGGCAAAGAGAAGAGAGAAGATAGAAAGAGACCAAGAGAGAAAAAGAGAGAACATGGGAGAAAAGGGCTGTACGATCTACTGCATTCGCCAACATTTATTTATATTAAGTCAAAACAGAATTACAAAAGGAATATAACTCTTACATAATTAAGCATAAAGCCTAAACAAAAGGCTTGCTTAGACTAGACTAGGAAACTAACAATTAAAGACAAACTAATACAGGAAACCACAATAGAGGGACTCCCCCTATCGTGTTACATATCTCTTTAACACATAGAATTTAGGATTGTTTCACTGACATTGAATGAGAAAATGTCTAATTATTTCTTGAACACTTGATTTCACCTGGGCGGACCTGTCACGATTTTTGACATCTTTGCAGCCAATTCTCTTACCAGCTTTGCAGCAACCATGGCAGTCATTCCACTAAAAGTGTCACGCTGTGGGTTAAACTCCACAACATCTGCACCAACAATATCACCTTGGAGGTTGTGGAGGATGTTGAGGACGTCACGGAAAGATAGGCCTCCCGGTTCTATGTGTGACACCCCAGGAGCAAATGCTGGATCAAGGCAGTCCACATCTACTGAAATATACACTCCCTTTACACCTTCCCCTAGTTTCTGTCCAAAAGTATACGCAAACATGTAAGAATACATCTGGATTATAATCACATTGTCAACGTGGACAAGGATCCTAACTCTCTCTACAATGTTGGGAGACATCCATGAAATTTGCAAAGTGCTCAATGCCGATGTTAAGGCATGCTAAGTTGTTTTCCACAACCATAGGAGGGATACTAAGCATAGAAATAAAAGCAGTTTACAATTCTTCTGGAAAAAATTGATAATTCCCAACTTGGTCTATTTTGTTCTAAAGCAATCACTGTGTGTATGTGAATTCATGTATGTGTGTGTGTGTGTGTGAGAGAGAGAGAGAGAGACCAAATTCTCCAAAAATTGCCGATCTCTTGAAAATGTTCGCATTTCATATTGCTCCACACCAAATCTTTTCCCCTGTTCACGCCCTTCATAATTTATGGACCTAATGCCAACCTAAATTCAAGAAAAAAGCAGAAACCAATAATTTATCTGTATCACAATCAATCAGCCCCTACATTATGAGAAGATAGGCAGTCACAATATATCACCTGATACAATAAATACATGATGAGGAAGATAACTTATTCATCATTCTATTTAATAAAGAAACAAGAAAAACACTACCCCTGCAGGGCTTTAACCTATTTTCACCTGGATGAATATGTATTTCCTGGAAATAAATTTGACAAGAGATTTATTACACTGGTGATTCATAGTGTAGAGCTAATGAATTGGAACGGAAGTCAAAGAAACAAAAAATAAGATGAAAGAGAAAATAGAAACTGGTTCAAGCATACCAAATGCAATGGACAGGGTATCCCTTATTAAGGAAAAAAAAAAAAAAGCCTTAGAACATGTGAAACAACCACAATTAGTCTTGGAATGAAGACGTAAAGAGTAACGATATCCTTGTTTATATTTGTCAGGTGGCAGCTTGTCAAAAAATCAGCTTTCAATACAATTAATTGATGGCCGAAAATACAAGGAAAAATCTTTAATATAAGGTGGCCCTTACAATTGACATGGGCCCCGAAACTAGGAACATGGCCAATCTAGTGCTTAACCAATCTATATATTCCAATGGCCAGAGTGGGGAGATCAACTCTCAACATGGTATAGATAGGTGGACTTAGAAAATAAGCTTTCCCGAGTTATTTATTCATCTGCAAAGCATCATCAGTATTTAATACCTCTGAAAAACAGAGTTGACCAGCAACAATCTAGTGTTAATTCTTAGTTTCCAGAAGATTTAACATCATTGTAGAACTTTCAATTCAAATATTTAATAGCATTAAAAATGAGAATAGGCATTTCAATTTTGCAAATAACAGAAGAAATGCAAAGTTATAAACCCTCACACATCATGCAAAATTTCGTGGAAATGGTTGTCTGCAAATATACATTGTCGACTGCATTATGGAATTCAAATAGAATATGATAATGGAGAGAATAAAATAAGTTCAAAATGTAGATTACTTGAAGAAGCCGCCGTGCATAACCACCCTCCATAATTCGAGCAAAAGAAGAAGCATGTGAATATTTGTTTCCTTCAAAAGCATCATAGATATCAGGATGGGCATCTAAATGAAGAATATCCACAGGTCCACCAAGCTTCTCTGATACAGCTCTTACAACAGGATAAGATATTGAGTGGTCACCACCTAAAACTAATGGGCGAAGTGGAACCTGAATAAGCATTGAAACAAGTTAAGGATTCAAAATTTATCAAAGAAATCTAACGTTTACAACAATTCATGGCACAAAAATATACTATTTGCAGCTGAATGGGTCCTATTATGGTGTAAACTAACATAACTAACAAGCAGTAGCCGCTAAGAAAATAAAATATGATCAGCATCTACTTCCTTCAATTACTGGCTATTTCCAGGAGTGGTTTGCACTAGTAATCATGTGTAACATAAAGCATAAACAAAGTTCCAGATGTGCATGAAAATGAGGATGCAGGAACTGAGATCTGCCATACTAGTCTTTCTTGCCGGAGAAGCCCAAATATTTGGTCATGAAGGACAAGGTGAATTTCCCCCCACCTTAAAGACAATAGATTAGGTTATATCTTTCTTCCAGCTCTTTACATATCCAATAGGTTAGAGTTTACTGTTTTAGTAAAGGGACTTTCAGTGGTACCATTCCCCCCCCCCCCCCCCCTCAAAAAAAAAAAAAAAGGAATGATAAGAAATGCAAAACCCAACATGTTGAAGAGGAGAAACATACACACTGGATATATCCAAAAAATAAAATAAAAACGGCTTACTTCTTCCATCACAAGTTTCACAGAATCACTTATAGTTTTCATCAATCTATCATCATCTACACCACAATCTCGAATCTCTTGAACAGGAAGATCCCCAACATCAGTTAAAACACGTGGATCCTTTATATCTGCCCCTGCAATTCCATAATACATATAACATTGAGATATAGTAAGTTCATATATATGAAAATGATAAGTAATGCAAAACCCAACATGTTGCTACAGAAAGATATAAAAGCCCAAAAAACTTTACTTTGTATACCCTTGTCAGTCTGCAAAGGTCTTAAAAAGCTCTGCTGGAGGCTGACTCCAGATAAAATATCAGTGTACCTTTTTTAAAAATTCTTTCCTCCACTCTATTGAGGGCATATAGAAAATGATCTGTTATTCGGAGCTTTCCATATAAGTAATTAAAGTACAAATAAATTACACATGATCCTTTTTTCTTTTTTAACTTTCATCACTGTGGGGCTGATTGGTTGAATGGTTGGTATAGAGAATCATGTTCTAGTTCGGACATGGATTGGGCTGTGTATCAGGGATCCATCATTGCTTGGTCAAAGGCTAGTCATATATACTGAGGAGATATATATATAAACCCTTTTCCATACAACATGAGGGAGCAGGACGGGGATAAGCCACTTAGGCCCAATAATTTCTTCTTTACTGAGGAATGATAGGATATTATGAAGGGAATATCACCAAAGTTTCTTCTTCATTGTCAGAATCTATTAAGTATCATTACAAGGGTTGATCCAACCCTCAAAGAGAATTCCTTGATGATATCATATTCACCTTTCAGGAGCTTTCATGAAAAATAGGATGATTGTGAATGAGACTCTGAGTTCCTAATAGTTCAAGAATGGACGAAAGCATCTGGGCAGTTGGGAGTGGTTTGCAAAAGTGAAGCCGTATGGTAATGTGAATAGGAATTTTATGGTTTATATCTTGGGTCAAAAAAGTTTGAAGGAATTACTTGTCTTGGGTCTTCTCTATCATAATAAAAAAAAAAACCCTAAAGTTCTTCCAGCTAGAAGAGGCATTGGACATGGTGATCCTTTGAATTTCTTTCTTTTCACTGCTGTTTCTGACAGTATGAATGTCATGATATGCATTTATAATGATAACGTAACTTGTTTATTGTTGGTGGAAACGACTGGCAAGCATTTGGCATGATCAAGAATAAAACCAACATATGATATGTGTAACAGAATGACAATGCCACTGGTGCTTGGATGAAACAAACAAATGAGCATGTGGAATGATTCAGATTAAAACCAATGAAGTAGATTTGGAATGACCCTACTCTCTTACATATCTATAAAATGTGGAACTTGGATCAATAGAAGGGCCTTTTATAGCTTAATCCATCAGTTCTTTCCTTTCAATATCATTCCTTGTTCCAGTAAAAAATCACAGATAGGTACATGTTCAACACTTTCAATATAACAAAATGATACAGCAACAAAAGATGGCATAATTCACAAACATATGAGATGTACGGGCAGGATAAATGTGAAAAAGTGTTGGTGAGTACGTTACAAGCTCTTCTGTCAAATGAAACAACATGTACTTACCTTCTTCAGTTGTAGAGTTTGTGCTGTCACACCACATTGCCTCCCTAATCCATGGAGGAGCAAATGCAGGTCCCTGAAGAAAAGATGAGTTATGCCCTAAAGGAACTCCAAAAAGTGCTGTTGATGCTGTAGCACTTCCTAATGCTCGCACAAGCTCCCCCTGAAGAAATCAATATTAACCCTTAGGTTGTTGCTTATAATGTCATGTCATAAATGGTGAAAGTTCAAAGTCTCTCAAATGGCAGGCAAAATACACAGCTTTTAATGAGTATATGCATGATAAACAAGAGAAGCTGACTCTTCGAATGATATAGACATTCTTGTTATCCACCAATTACAAGAACCATGCCAAATAGAAGCAATGCAGAGTGTACTTTCAAGTTTTAATAGCAATGCATCTTAACGTTACTTCTTCAATACATACAACATTCAGGATGTAGAGTAAGGTATAATGCATGATCCTTTGTCTAAGGGAAAGCCTCGCAGGATTCTGGGTAAGGAAAAACTTAACTAGAGAGCCAAATCCTCTCTTTTGTGATCAAACCACCATTGGAGTAGAAGGCAAATAATGTGGAAACTTCAGAACTAGAATTCACACCAGCACTTAAGTTCTAGGTAACTTCAGAATAGTTCTCTGGGTAAATAGAGGTGTGGAGTTCAGAACTATAATTTGCACATAAACTTAATACTCAGGTAACTTCAGAACAGTTGGTAAAATTGTTGTACACACACACACACACACAAACTGACTGCTAATTGTCAACTTCCCAGAACTAGAGAGGAGCAAAATCTAGTTTAGAAGTTGACTTGTTTTTAAGTTAATCCACAGACTATCAGAGATGGAAAGGCAGTGACCAAGACAAGAGTACATTAAAATTTTATTTATATGCTATCTGCAATAGTTCTTCAACTATATTTTGCCATGGTATAATTATATCACTTATTCCTAGACAACAGTTAATATGAAATAACATGTGATTATATAATTGACATAATGTGCAGAAAACAAAACCACAGTCAGTAATCTGTCACAGATGACTCCACAAGTTAAAGGAGGAAAGGTTTGTGGAGATAATAGTATATTAGATGGAACAAAATCAAACCTTAAGTTTTGCATGCTCGCGAATGAGAGTAAGAGAAGCCTCTATGACACGATTTTGCCCATTTTCTAACGAAGCAGTGTGGACATTTGCAGCATTCAGTTGTTGTAAGTAGTTAATCGCCTGCCTCCCAATCTTCCACATGACTGTGAATTCAAACTAAGACCACAATATCTTAAGTAATTTAGTGATTACATGTATCTGAAACAAAATTGTTAGTGTTCATGCTTCTTTTCTAGGTATTCAATAAATTAAAGAAATTCTAGAGTTGATATGAGCCCAGCTCCTTCATATCATACCAACTAGCAAAGACAGTAACAGAACCAACTAATTTGGAAATAGGTTTATCTACTGAGCTTCCATGCTTGACAAATAGTAACTAACAAAATAGCCACAAGAAAATTAGAAAACCAGAAATATGTCGGAGCAATATTTTTTGACCAGTGAACAGTGAATCAGATCTGAGTGGAGGACAAGAAGGGGAGCCTACTAAATTATGTTACATTGGCCACCTTAATCAACAAGACATGTTTCTCAGTTTTGAGATGTTTATATACTAGATTGGGATGAGGAGAGCATTTGGGTAGCCAGTGCAAGTAGTTTAGGATGCGGCTTCGCGAGTCAAGTTTTATCATAGTAACATATATCTGGTGATTCAATTACATTTTATTCATATAATCTACTTACAGGGAGTGAGATCTTAATGAGTAACCAAATCCTAGATTGTAAATACAAAGAGGGAAGCAAAACAGAGTCCAGAGTTACCAGGTTGCTCAGCATACTAGTAGCCCCTTAGTTCCTATGAAGAGATTATTCATGAATTTGCCCAACAAGCTAACTTAAATCCTGGAATCCCCTAGCTAGTTTAAGCTATTTTGTTTCACATAGCTTGTCTGAATGGCCTCTTAACATAGCTGTTTTTTTTTTTTTTTTTTTTTTTTTGGGGGGGGGGGGGTTTGGGTAGGGAGGGAGGGAGGGATCCTATATATAATGTTATTTTTTACAGAATTCTAGCTTTCCAAAGGACTAGTTTTCAATTGCGGATAAGATTACACAGCACATCTGCTGACTCTATAAAATGGAATTCTCTTTATGACTTGGTTAGATGATTCAACGTTTCCATAAACATAGTTCAATCAAGCAAAATCCAAGTTCTGAGATACACACATAGAGAATCAGGAACAAAAATAAAAAACAGAATTACAAGTTCTTTCTTTTGGGGGGAAAAATAAACAGGATACACTGCCATTTGCTAAGTATTATTATCGTTTAAACCAGTGAATCCGGCCCAAAAAAAGACCAGTTATAATACAAAAGCTATACTATTGGGGGGCCAAACCATCTGAACTAAGGCTGTTCTTCAATCATTTTTGTAATCACACAAGATGATCCATTTTATCTAACAGTTTGGACTCTTAAGGGGGGCAATACTTAAAGCAGCATCCGATCAAGTTTGTCAACTATAGACCATCCAGCATTACATTAGTTACACAATGGAAATCTCAAATCACTATGTGAGAAAATATGTATATATATATATATATATATGTAAGAACAGCACCTTGACAAAAGAAACCAAAGAGAGAGAGAGAGAGAGAGAGAGAGAAGAAGAAGAAACAGAATAAAGGCTCCCACCTACACCTTAACACACCTAAATCCCCCAAAGGCCCAAACATTGTGTAACAGAAAATGAATAATCTCGGTTCTAGGGAAATCAGTGGGGCTAAGGTATTCTTCCTCAGTTGGGACTAAGCTAGGCCTCGTTCTTTAACGGAATAGTTTGCAAGGGGTGGGAAAATTGTGGTAAAATGCTAACATGATATTGCAAAAATCCCACCTCAGATTGAACTAGGCTTGTTTGTTTAGCGGAATAGTTTGCAAGGGGTGGGAATGTTGAGATAATGGAGAGAACATAATCATTACCATTGTCGACTGACATGGCATTACTAATTCTATAATTTTCCCACCTCTTAGGCTTTACAAAGTCCTTCCAAACATGTGGAATTTTGTAACTTTCCCATGAAATGTTACAATAATCTATCTACTCTTTAGATTTCCAAACACATGGGATCCATCCCTCAGTAATCCCATGACTCTCCCACCCATAAACCCCTCTAAACAAAAGATTATGCGACGAGAATGTCACAAAAGGATTCATGTAACAAATATGGAGGAGAAAGTAATGAAAGTAAAGATAGCATTACTACCTAAAAAAGAAACCAACAATAAAAAGAAGGAGATGCAGATGCAGATGCAGATGCAGAAGCAGTAGCAACAAAAGAAAAGATTACCTTGCACTGAAGAGTCTGAGACAATTCGATTATGATTTATAGAGATGAAAAGCAAATTCGCACTTATCCAATTTGATATTCCACCCAACAACATTATGACACAGCAACATTACAATCCCCAGTTATCCAATTTGAAATATCTCACATTTTCAATGCGTGGTCCATCAATTATTTGATACGTGATCTTGGATACAATTGATGTGAAAAAGACTTCCGTGGATTTTCACCACATATATCAATGCATCGTACATCATTATTTAACACGTGATCTTGGATACAATTATTGATGTGAAAAAGACTTCTTCAAGGGCGTGGATCCCATCCGGCACAGAGTGTTCAGGCAGGGGTAGGGTGGTCATTACATCCCCCTTATTGCTTCATTTTTATACGTGTCAAGATTTTAGGGATGCGCTGGAATTGCATTGGTGGATCGTGCCATAATTGGCCTGGACATGTATGTATGCATATAGGGGGTGTAAAAAAAACCTGACCAGCCCGAACCCACCCTGGGCTCGAACAAGGCCAGACTAGGTCTAGTGTTATATCGACCCTGACAGGGCCAGCTTGACCCTGTATTGTATACTATATATTTAAAAAATATACAAAGATCGGGTCTTGTTGCAATGGTTAAAAATTTTCCATTGTGAGCAATGGGTCTTGGATGCGAGTCTAAAAGTAGTCCTATTCTGAAGTTTTCTTTTAGGGTAAAATACACGTACCCCCTGTAATGCACCCAATATGTCTCGTATCCCCCTAAGTTTCTGATAAGTCCACGTACCACCTCTGCTTTACCCCCTAATGCCATTTAAGTCCACATCAAGTGTTAAATGCTAAAAAATGACCAAACTATCTTTTCTTCTATCTTTTTTAAAATTGAAAAAACCTAATTGCCCTGATCTATTTGTTAAAATTGAAAATACCAAAATGCTCTCATCTTCCCCAAATCATTATCTTCTTTTACATACCCAATACTACCACCACCACCACCACCCACCACCTACCACCTACCACCCACCATCACCACCGTGAAGCCCCACCTCCAGCACCACCGCCACCCGCCACCATTAATACCACCAACCATCTTCTGCCCCAGATCGTTTCTCCAAAACATGAAACCCTAAATTCCTTTTAGGGTTTCAAAACCCCACTGCCGCCTTTAGCAGAGGCCAAACCAGAGGGCCGGCCGCCAAATAGTGTTGATCTTAGGTAGCATTTCACTAGGATTTCGTCCAAATATGAAACGAAATCCAAAAGTCGCGGCCTACGAAACGAAATCCAATCTTGGGGTTTACTGTGTTCATGCCAATGAAGGTCAAGGAAGGTGGCAGAAGCCCTTCTATTCGAGCTGAAGATATCATTGGATGGATGGAAGAAACAGGGGAGGAAACGCTTTCAGGTCATGAAGATGGGTTTCCTGGGATCTTCCCCATACTGGCGCCCAAAAGGCGGACCAGAAATCGGTACCGTAGCAATCGGATCCTTCCACGCCATGAAGATATATCAAGTGGGCAGAACCATCAGTCTGAGTTGCAGTTAGGTCTCATTACTGCAATTCCATAAAGAAAATTTTTTGAATTCTTTCTAGCTAATTAGCATTATGTGTAGGATTGAAAAAAAAAAAGAAAAAAGAATTTGAGTGGAGGATATTAGGTTTAGTTTTTGTTAGTATTGAATCAACTAATCCCTAAAACCATAAACTCTTTATTATTGATTACAGAACTGGGAGAATGGTTTCTCTCTGCACAAAATTGACTTGGGTCTGGGACTTAGGTTACAAATGAGATTGATTTTTATCCACAATAAATAAAATTAAATGCCCTAGAATCTCACTGGCAATTTACAATCACCATCACCATAGCTAATATTATCTTCAGCATCACCATCACTATTATGACCCATTAATGGCTGAGAGTGTGTGTGTGTGTGTTATGATCATAGATAGTCATAGATAGATGGATTACTGTGTTGGGTTAATCATTTAGAGGTAGATGGGTAATTTGTATTGGGTTAGTCTGCTAAGGGCAGTTGGGTAATTAGAGGATAAACGGTTGTTATAAATGGAGGAATGAAGATCATGTAGAGGTACCCAAGAATTAATCAAAATTTGTTCTCTTATCTCTGTTCTAGGAGGTCACCACCCTCGAAGTGGTATTTTTCCTTCCCCTTCTCCTTCTGCAACTTAATTTGTTTCCTTCCTCGTTCCCTGTTCGTTACATTGGTGCTTTCATTGAGAGAAATCGGCAACCAATCATGGCCGATGGACTCCGCCTCAGCCCATGGTTCACCCTTGCTCAGGAATTGAAGGATATTCGTGCCTTGTTGCTTGATTGCAAGAAGAACTGCTTCAAGATGCAAAACAACATAACAGATCTGCGTGTTAGTTCTGTGGCGATCCATGAACAATCAAAGAAACTTCAACGTCTGGTACGGGAATCAATCGATGAAGAAAATTCCAATGCCATGGCAGACCTTGAATCTGTGGAGCAAGAAGACGATTCCAGTGCAGCGAATCCAATTGCAACAGAGATAGTGGCTTCAGAGATTGTTGCATCAGCGCCTTCGAGGCTCCAACAGAAGGTCGATGAGCGCCTTCGAGGCTCCAACAGAAGGTCGATGAGCGCCTTCGAGGCTCCATTTATAACAACCATTTATTCTCTAATTACCCAACTGCCCTTAGCAGACTAACCCAATACAAATTACCCATCTACCTCTAAATGATTAACCCAACACAGTAATCCGCTTATCTATGACTATCTATGATCATAACTGAGTGTGTGTGTGTGTGTGTATGTGAGAGAGAGAGAGAGAGAGAGAATTCTCAACCATAGCCAGAGCTTTGAGGATGCATTCCAGTTTGTGAATGCTGCTCGCGGCACAAATCCAAACATGGGCTTCGCCTGCCAGTTCTTGCAGTGCCAGAAGAGGGTTCAAGCCGTGCCGGCCAACTCTGTGCTTCGGATGTACCGAATGTACCCAAACATGGAATGCACCATTTCCCGTTCTGGAGCTGATCCCAGTTTGGTGATGCAGATCTGCCAATTGCAAGGAAAGCTTCCCTCCATCGGAACTGGCGGATCCCAGAATTTCTGTAATGGAGGTGGTGCTGGAGGTGGGGCTTCACGGTGGTGATGGTGTTAATGGTGGGTGGTGGTATTGGGTATGTAAAAGAAGATAATGATTTGGGGAAGATGAGGGCATTTTGGTAGTTTCAAATTTTAGCAAATAGGTTAGGACAATTAAGTCTTTTCAAAATTTTAGAAAAGATAGAAGAAAGGGTAGTTTGGTCATTTTTTAGCATTTAACACTTGGTGTGGACTTAAATGACATTAGGGGGGTAAAGCAGGGGTGGTAAGTGGAATATTGAGGGGTGGTACGTAGACTTACCAGAAGCTTAGGGGGGTACGAGGAATATTGGGTGCATTACAGGGGGTACGTGTATTTAACCCTTTTTTTTTATTGGTCAGGCTTTGTTAAGTGGGCTGTGAGTGGGCTTTGTTAGTTCCACAAGCTCAATGGGCAAAGATATTCTGGGCTAACAGGGCCGGGCTGGGCTTGGGTTTAGTTTAAGGCTCCTAGGGATGGGTTAGGGTTTAGTGCAAGCCCGGCCCAACCCGGCCCGTTGACACTCCTATATGCATAGGTCCAACCGACCCATAAGGGGTTGTGTGCAATGTTTGGGATTTGAGGCTATCGGCGCAGATTTTGTCGCCTTTCTTGGGGATTTGGGATCTTCCACGGCTCTTTTCTCATTACGTATGACAAATATAGATAAGTAGACTGGATTTGGGACTTGAACGTTTCCAACTTAAAAGTTCCTCTTGCCGGCCCAGGCCTGTATAAGAGATCCGGAAGGTGAAGCCCAAATATTTCTTGCTAGAATACAATGGGCTATGGGCCACCCAGTGAATGTTGTGACCAGAGATTGATTTTTTATCCTTTGGAATTCGTGGTGAATTGGGATAGAATTTTCCCTCGTTTCTTTTATGCACAAAACATTTCAGAAGTCAGAACGGGTAGCCTAAATATACTATGTGGGAAACTGTAGGTCCAGGCCCATATTGGCGATTAGTTAGGTGAAGCCCAAATATTTCCTTGTAGAATTTAGTGGGCTATGGGGCCACCAGTACAAAATTTTCCCGAAAGGGTGGTTTAAATATCTGCTATGTGGTAGATTTAATGGAGGCCAAAGTCTTTGGACAGGTAGAACCCAAGATTCTTCTTGTTCATATATAAAATTTTAGTCCGAACAAAGTTTACCAAGTAGCAAAATATATCTTAAAAAATGCAAGTCCATGTGATGGGGTAGTATGTGATAGTGTTCATATATAAGGATACATTGACGTACATGGCGATGCATGTCAATGTGCATGCATTAAAGGGTATTGGATTGCATTAGGACATGAGATTTCACTAATCTAGACCATGTACTATCAATCCAATGGTTAGAATTGAAAATCACCATTTCGTGTGGCACAATAAGGATTGGCCATTTTGAGAACGGTGAGAACGAGTTTTGCTCTTCCCTTTAATAAGACTTTGACCGAGTTAATGAGTTATCCAATAGCCAGTAAGGATGGGTGTAATTAGTTGGGCCCTCAAGCTCATTTAGGTTGAGCCCGAGCCCAGTTAAGCTAGGACGGTTCAGTCCGGTCGAGCCTTGGTTAGCCCAGTCAAATTGCATCCCCCCACATTTCAATGTGCATGCGTCCGTTGATCCTTCAGTACAATTAAGTGATGACATGTGTCTTTTTTACTTCCATAATATTTCTCAATGCACTTTTAATAGCATCAGGTGAGATACACTTGTCATCACATAACTATATGTGAAGCGTACACGTTCATCTATAGTTATCCGATCTCGCCTTTGATTATCTTGTGAATGTAAAATCTCAATTAATTAGTTATGGGTACAGGTTTCAATCGATCCAGTTTCGTCTTGGTTTAAGAAACAAAATGTAGAAACTAAAGTCAAAACCGAACCAAACCAATAATAGGAATACATTTTCAAATTCAAAACCAAATTGACTCTGTTTGATTCGATTTCGATTTTTACTCGGTTGTATTCAGCTTCTTAATGGGTTTAATTTGGTTTTATCTCCGGTTTAGGTGCTATTTTAAAAGTTTGTGTCAATTTTTTTACATCTTTACCAATGAAAAAACCCTTATATGTTAGGATCATAGTCCACCAAACTTTCCCCAAATACTAAAATGGAAAAGAATTTATCATCCACATTTAATTAAAAAATTAAAAAGAACATAATTTTATTTGATTTCTTATTCAGTTTGAAAATAGGTAATTCGGTTCAGTTTAACGGTTTAGACTTGAAACCAAAATCGAACCGAACCTAAAAAGATTCCAACTTTGAAAATCAAAACCATACCGATTTACTTTGGTTGGATTCGGTTTCGGTTTTATATTGACACCCTTATTAATGGGGGTACTTGGTCGATAATTAATCAGATTCATAAGAAAAAAAATTGTAAAGCTGTTTTGAATTTGGGTCCCAAGTCCCAACATAGGAAACCCGATGGGTATCAAGAACCCGTCTAATTACTAGGTAAAGCAAAGTTCTAACGAGTAAAATTGTCATAAGTTTACTAATCTTTTTATTTATCCCTTTAAAGTACTTACTTTTTCAAGAATTTCTTGATCATTAATAGTTTTGTTATGGGGATCCGTTTGTTACAACGGAGAGGGTTTCTTACAAGGAGAGTTATGATGGCCTAGAGGAGACGTCTCCTAATTTGGTTTTTAGGAGAGGGTTTCTTACAAGGGGAGTGTAACCAATGAGAAGTTGTAAAATGGTATCATTCATATGAGACTTACATGGTTAGAATAAGATAGAGAAATATCGGTGTAGATCTCACTGTTTATTATGTGAGGAGGATATAAAGGAACCTATACAAGGGCAGTGTAGCTATCTTTTTCCTTTATTTTTATTAACATCTTAGAAAAAAGTTATCTTGTACCCACATGAATTATTCACCCACGATTCGACCATCATAATTACCTGCCCTCATTATCTGTTAAAGGTCAGAAATACATTTTTCAATGTTCCCAAAGTTCTCCCAAAAGTCGGTTAACCTTTTGGGATTGATGTGTGGTTTGTATGATTACACTTTCATAAAAAAAAAAAAAACAAGTTCCCAAAGTTCCATCTAAGCACAATATTGATAGCCATTAGTTAAAGAGATTCCTCCTCACCATGGGTGAAAGAAGTTATGCATAAAGTCATCATTTTTTTGAGCATCCAAGAGATGTTCAAAGATTTAGTCACAATGCACAAGGCTTCCGCGTTTAGTAAGGTCTAGGGAGGGTCAAATGTATGCAGCCTTACCCCTGTTTCTAGAGAGGCTGTTTTCAGGACTTGAACCCATGACCAAGCGTTCAGCAAGTGAGGACTTGACCAACGCGTCATACACGACCTTCAATGGTGAACTGCATTTCAATGGTGAGCTGCATTAATCCACTGCAAAAGTCCATATGAAATAAAAGGTTGTGACCTACCCTATTTTCTTTCTTCCCTTCTTTTGGTTAACCGTATAGTTTTCTTTACCAACTCAACGCACTGAAGGACTGAAGATTGACTGATCCGACAGGTTTAGGAGTGTTGGATTACCTACTACCTAATACTAAGAGTTAACATGACCAAATCAATGGCAACAACTAATTAATGACCACCAGTTTTTGAAGACCAACTTGAACTCTGAGATGAGAAAACTGATCCAACTTTGGGTTAATTCACTTTGAGGAATCAATGGCATCGATTTGGGCTTGAGCCGGAGGAACTGATAGGGCCACTTTTCAATAACAGGAGAAAAAAATTCAATACATGGTAGGCACAAACAGTGGTTACAGTCACCCCTAATCAAACATTACAACAACTGAAGAAGCCAAATTCTCCTGTTTTTGACAAAACTTCTCTACTTTCCAAACCAAACTCAACCAGTGAAGGGAACAAAGAGCCACCAGTACCAGATCATTCATTAAACGGTTTCACGGTTTTGGTTATAAACGGTTCAGTTTGGTTTTGATTAACGGTTTTTATTTGATTTTGGTACATTTTAGGTACATTTAAGACTTTTAAACAGTTTATTTGGTTAAACTGTCTGATTCGGTTTAGCCCGTTTAATTAAACGGTCTCATTTTTTAAAGCATAATCAAAGCATTTATTAAACAATTTCGATAAATGGTTTCGGTTTAAACGGTTCAGTTCGATTTTGATAAATGGTTTCGATTTGATTTTGACATGCATTAAAGGGTATTGGATTGAATTAGACCATGAATTCACTAATCTAGACCACGTACTATCAATCCAACAGTCAGAATTGCAAATCATCATTTCATGTGGCAGAATAAGGATGGGCCATATTGAGAACGGTGAGAACTTCTTTTGCTCTTCCCTTTAATAAGAATTTGACCAAGTTATTCAGTAGGGATGGGTGTAAGCTTGGGCATGACATGGCCATCCTAATCAACGACAAAGGTAACCCATGTACACCATAGGACATACATAATTAGTTGGGCCCTCAAGCTCATTTGGGTTGAGCCCGAGCCCAGTTAATCTGGGACGGCCTAGTCGGGCTTAGGTTAGCCCAGTCAAATTGCATCCCCTAAATTTCAATGTGCATGCGTCCGTTGATCCTTCACGTACAATTAAGTGATGACACGTGTTTTTTTTACTTCCATATATGTGTTTCAATGCACTTTTAATAGCATCAGATGAGATAAACATGTCATCACATAACTGTATGTGAAGTGTACACGTCCATGTATAGTTAGGTGATCCTGACTTTGATTATCTGGTGAATGTAAAATCTCAATTAATCAGTTAGGGTGGGGGGGGGGACTTGGTCGATAATTAGTCAGATTCATAAGAAGAAAAAAATTTGTAAAGCTTAACCCCAAGGGGCAGCGCATTTGGCAAGGGACGAGGCCTAAAGAAGCTGAAGGTCCTGAATTCGACTCTGCCTCCCCCCTTGGGACCAACGGCTCAGAGGAAACTCCCTGATGAACATGGGGGCCCAGTATCTCCCAGGTACACCTGGGGGATTTATCTGTACAAGGGCAGTGTTCAGCTTTACTTTCATCAAATTTTCTCTCAAAGTTAGACATATTGACAAGTTTTCAAATTATCTAGTATCCACAACTCTCTCTCTTCACAGCTATGGTTTTGGAGAAGGTGAGCTGCATTAATCCACTGCAAAAAGTCCATATGAAATAAAAGGTTGTGACCTACCTTATTATTTCTTTCTTCCTCATCCCTTTGGTCAACCTTATAGTATAGGATTCTTTACCAACTTTTTTTTCTCTTTACCAACTTAACACACTGAAGAGTGAAGATTGACTGATCCGAGAGGTTTAGAAGTTTTGGATTACCTACTACCTAATACTAAGAGTTAACATGACCAAATCAATGGCAACAACTAATCAATGATCACCAGTTTTTGAAGACCAACTTGAACTCAGAGATGAGAAAAAACTGATCCAACTTTGAGGAATCAATGACATCTATTGGGGTTTGACCCAGAGGAACTGAGAGTCTCACTTTTCAATAACTTGAGAAAAAATTTCAATACATGGTAGGCACAAGCAGTGGTTACAGTCACCCCCAATCAAACATTACAACAACTGAAGAAGCCAAATTCTACTGTTTTTGACAAAACTTCTATACTGATCTACTTTCCAAACCAAACCCAACCAGTGAAGGGAACAAAGAGCCACCAGTACACAGTAATGGAGAAAGCATCACAAGGATTATCTGTGATAACAAGAATTCTAAAGTCTAAAGACTCAACTATGTAAATTGTACATGAAGACCTCACTAAAAAGCAATAATAGGAAACAATGCATGTTAGGTATTTGTTGGAAGGTCCAACCCAATACCTTAAGGCATTAAGTGAACATAGCTCTTCAAGTATATGAAGGCATCAATGACCTGAACAAACCGATGTGAGACTGTAACTCTATAACTTCCAATATCTTAACAGAATTCGCAGACATTTTACTGTCAAGTCTATTATTCCCACTAAGGGGTGGCTCAAAATGTTAAGGTTCAGCTCAGAGAAACCATGGTTGTTGGTGTATCAGTCTTATCTCCCTTTCTTTATGGTTGGGCTTGGAAGAGATGATTATCAGTAAGTGGGCATTCTTACTAAGAACAGTAGAACTAATTGAGCCAAAAGTGTAAAACCAAGAAAGAATTTTTGGCTTGTGATGTAATGAGTTAGACATGCTGCAATCATCAATGTTAGAAGTGATTAGAGGTAACTCAAATCAAGTCCTTTACCTGGACCTCTGGCCTAGTGGCCTGTCCTCTCCAACTCATAGAACCTGTGGATGTGTATATAGCCTAACCATTGAAATTAGATAAAAACACTTGAGTGGACAATAAAAACTAAAAGACCCATAACACAAAAGGCCTTGTTAAGAGAATCCAAGCAGAGGATTGATTGATTGGACAATCTTGATCCATAAGTTTTGGGACCATTTGTGATGGATACCATGTTTTCCTTTTCCTTCATCATAACAGATAACTCCATGGTACACATTTCTTGTTCCCTTTTTTTTTGGTTACTTGGTGTTTATGGTTGTGGTTGGTAGAAACTTTTTCTCTGGTGCTGAAAAAGGGCAATGATTTTGCTACCTACCCAGTCTAAAGTGGAGCCCAAGAGTTTTATAACCAGATTTTTTTTTTTTTGGTGTGTGTGTGTGTGTGTGACCTACTAACTATTATTTCAGAGAAAGATATGGGCATCTTTCTTAGTTTATGTAGTGTTGATGGGCTTGAAGAACACTTTTAATGCAGTAGTATCAGTTGTCACTGTTTGTTTATGAAATATGCCCCAGTTGATAGGCTAACCCACAACTAACAGATGATTCAACATTCCACTCTGCTTAGGTCCAGGTCAGTCCACCACCCACCATGAACTGTGGGGGTAGAATCTTTGATTTTGGGTCTCTCCAAATCTTTGTTGCATCCCCCTTCATGTTCAACAAATAATGTCAAGCTCACTTTCACTTTGAGAGAGAGAGAGAGGGAGGAGGGGAGGGGTATCCACTCATTATCCTTTCGCTGGGGATGCAAATCACAATGGGTTGTGCTCTGTTTTGTTTGTTCATTTTCAGAGGAAAAGATAAGGTTTATTTATTGCAAAAAGAGAAGACCTTTTCCAGCATGATGATGGTGGTGTGTTTGAGGCATAATAGAATTTTCATAAATTTATGTCTTTTTGAGTGATTTATGGAACAAACTGTCAGATTACAGGTTTTCAAATTAATTGCTTAAATTGATACTAGGTTCTATGATCATTTCTACTTCTAATGGCAAACCAAAATGAAATGGTTTCCTTCCACGTGGCATCCAGGGTTGGCCTTAGCTGATGATGAATACATTATTAGTAGTAGTACTACAATAATGGTAGTTTTCGTATGCCTTAGTTTTTATTAATTATAGTTTGTGATATGGCTCCATAGACCATGGTTGGTGAGCATTTAGTGCAAATTGGGCTATTGCTTTGCTAAGTATATTTAGCACCCTATGATTAGCCCCACTATGAATTTCTTTAGTGTGGTACAAAATTACAAACATAAATATTTCACAACTAGACTAATGATATTGGTTACTTGTATCAATTTTTTATTATTATTTATTTTTAATAATTTAATTTAGGGCAAGGGGTTGTTTCCTGGCCGTGTGGTCACTGCATCAATACAGGGGCATCAACATAATTTGAATTTTTTGATTTCACAAAAGATAGGGTGGTAAATTCGTGTGATTAGGCAACATTCTTTGTCTTTTTTAATTTGATAACGTTTTATTATTACTTAATTTAATAATAGGAAAAAGTTCTCTGAACCGCTAGGAGAGGATACAGGTATGCATCATGTCTCCTCTTCATATGAAATGATCCAGTTGATCTTTTATATACGAAACCGTTTCATCGCACCTCATTGATACGCTCCTCCATGCCACGTCCCCCTAATTATTACTTCATTTCAGGCAACTTGCTTACTTGTCTTCTTTTAATCCTCCAATATCACATGAATTGACAGAAGTCCTTAAAAAATCTATAATGGGTGTACTTCCATATTTGTTTCTCTAAATAATATCCTTCAACAGTTTCATCTCTCTTTAGAATATGAAGAAGGGGCTTATAATATATAGGGTGAGTGTTCTCTATGGGAAGCACAAGAGCCACATATGCACGGCAACCAATGAAAACGCGTGTTGTGACATCTGTGGGGCATGATTTCCAACTTTCAAGGGGGAAGGACAGTCATTTCGCCCTCCACTATGTCTGGGTGTGGCCTACGTCCCCACAGAGAACATTTTCCCCTAATTTATAACATTCTTAATGCACTGTTTCATGAATCCAGATCCTCTATTGCCGAGCTGCCCAACAGGACCATGCGGCTTAGACACGGTGAGGCGTGCAATGACTGCCTTACCCCCACTCGGACAAAACGCTCAGGCAAGGGTAAGGCGGTCATTGCATGCTTCATCATGTCTAAGCAGCACGGTCCTGCCGGGCAGCTCAACAGTAGATGATCCAAATTGCTGTTTCATACCATGATGTTGGCTAGGTTTATCGTAGATATTCTAGCTAAGCTTGGAAATGCCTCACTAGCGCACACCGAGTGGCATCAACTAAGGGTAGAATTGTCTTAATCAATTTACAAAGACCAGTTACGTACGTAAAGGTCAAAGATTTGGTATTTCAATTCTGTAATACTCTCATGTTTTCCAAGGAGTGTAATCAGCCGGTTCAGTCAGGCTGAATTCGTTTCAAGCCGATATTGGGCCAAGATGAAGCCAAAATCGTAAGGCAGACTTCATTTTCGATTCCTGCCCGGTTCAATCTGGTTTTTATCGGGCTTTACTAATAGGTTTATATATGTCCAATATTGGTTTTGATGCAGTTCAGTTTTTCAGTTTTCTAGCAGTTTGGTTCCCGGTTTCAACCGATCTGAAAAGTTTTAGTTTCTACCGATTTTAGGAAATCCCAAATCAAAGTCAAACCGAGAAGTTTGATCCGAGCTGAACCGGTTAATTTAAATCGATCCGTTCAAGACTAATAGATCTTGTAGTTTACCTTTTGTAATCTTTTCAACACTAACATTATTATGGGAGAAAATATGTCCTGAGGAATGTTACCAAAATGATTACGTAAGAGCTACGAACGCAGTGAAGTAACCAGGCAAAGAATTTTTAGTAACTATGGTAATAAATAAGCAATATATTAATCTTTAGGGTAAATTACACGTCACCCCTTGATTTTCAAACGAAACTCAAATCACCCCCTGGTTTAGACCCCAATATGAAAAATTAGTCCTTACCATGAGTTTTATGCTAGTAAGTGATGATGTCAGCCAGTTAAATAAATTTAAATCCCTAAACTACCCTTGACCAATGTTGAAGATGAAGGAAGGGTAGTATTGTAATTTAATTCTAATGTTTTAGGTCAAGGGTAAAATAGTCCTTTCACACCAATAACTAACAGTAGACTAACACCGTTACTGTAGAGGGGGTGATTTGAGTTTCGTTTGAAAACCAGGGGGTGATGTGTAATTTACCCTAAAGATTAACTAATGGATACCAATAACTCATGAATGGGCCTTATTGGTCGGGATGGGGGGAGCCTTTAACTTCATTAGGGTGGGTCCCACTTGTGTTAGGGTCATTTCACAGGTGGGCCCCACACTAAGAAATGACACCTCCATTTTGGTTGGGCTGGATCCTCCAGCTCCCGCCATGGTCGTTGGAGGAAAGCCAGGACCCTTTAACTGATGATAACTGTGAAAACTAATAAAAAAAACCATGGGAGAGGGGTCTACAATCTGCCCACTTGTATTAACATCTTACATGTCAAACCTATGAAGGCTATGATGGGTAACGAAACTGTATATTGAACGAGAGAATAGGGGTATATATACTCACATATTTAATGATAAGAGGGACTGTGAGAGTGAAGTAGATACAAACAACGTATACTTCCTTTTCCTATAATTTTTTTATAATTTATTATAGACTAAAAGAACGCACACAGACACTAATATATATGCCCTTTCACTTAATTTCTCTTCTCCCTTGTCATAAATATTGTGAGCTCAATATGTATATATTTTTTTGGTAGACTGTGAGCTTAATATATGACTCCATAGGCCAAAGTTTTGGTACAAACAATATCAACTATTGTGATATATTGGGAGCCTTTCCTTTTTTATATTTACTCAATTCTTTCTATTATCCAATATTAGGTGACCTAAGATTGAACCAGCAAGATTATGACTCGCATGCAGATGCAATGTACAAGCATCAACAAATGAGTAACAATATCACCGATTAGGTGAGTTGGTGCTCACAATTATGCACTAGGAGAATGGAGTCTTGTTTTCAAATCTTTGAAACTTCCTACTTGTACTAGTACCATTCCCTTGCACGCAACTATGTCCAAAACCAAAAATAAAAGAGGGGAGGATATATGCTTCCCTCTTAAGGTTTTTCTCGTCTTTGCCTTTTCTCTTGTTTCTCACATTAAATATATTGTTTCGCTCCAACAATTGGCTTGACATGAAAAATGCCAATATAAGTAGACAACATACAAATTTTCAAATTAAACGAAATAAATAAATAAACCCCAATTTGCCAGAAAAAAAAAACACTCATATCAATAGAAGAGAATAGAATCAAGAAAGTGCCAATGAAACCATTTAAGAGTTAGGATAAAACTTCTCTCTTCATAGCTATCTTACAAGCTAGAGAAAATGAACTTTTTCTTTACTTACTTTATATAGGTTTTTTCTTCTTCTTCTCAACGTACATATATAAATATATATATATAATATGTACAAGAGTCTCACATTCACAAGACCCATATGTACATTTCTATATTCTATGAAAACACACAGCATGCTTTAAAAGTGAGCTGCTTTTACCACCCTTTTTTTTTATGTTGTTTTCCCTTTCTTTGCTTTCATTTAGGGGGGGGGGGGGGGACCGGAGAACCCCTTAGTTTTAACTCCTCCTTCACAAATAAAAATCAAGTCTACAAAGGTCGAAAGTGAGGCAAAAGTGAGACCATTTCATATAAACCCAATTCTCCAATAAATGTTTTTTGTGCTTGGTGATTGTACGTATTGTCACTTCCGAGGTGCAAGTTAGAGCTTCTCATCAACCATGTCCATCATGTTAATGTTCATGCCCATGTCTACTCCTACGTCGTTGAAACAACCAAAACCAAACTCTTCAACACTGAAATCCTGACAATCCAACAACCAATTAGCACAATTCTCCTCGCACGCCGACATATCGACATTGTTAATGGTGTTTCCGGCAGACGGCGTTACCGGAAAATCCCAAGATGCATCAAGAAAAGGTGTATCATTTTCCCATAGGAAGTTCATTAATGGGTCATCTTCCCTATTATTATCAGAACTAGATCCAGACTCAGCTCCCCAACAAGTTTCAGGTTGTGATGAGCTTGAATTTTCCTCCGAGGTTGCTTGGCTTTCTTCTGTTTTCTGAGGCAACGGTGGTCGGAGCTGCTCAGGCTCTGGCTGATGATGATCATCTACTGTAGAAGTTGTATTGGTAGTAGTAGATGGCTTATTGATGGGTTCATGGGTGACTGGATCAATTCCCATCTTGGTAAGCTTTTTCTTGATGTGGGTATTCCAGTGATTCTTAATCTCATTATCAGTTCTTCCCGGCAATCTCGCAGCAATCTTCGACCACCTAAAACAATAAACAAAGACCACATTATTATGTTACCAAACAAAGAGAAAGACCGACCAACTTAGATTTAATTTGAATTCATTTTCTGTTTTAAGGCTATGTTTGGATGCCAAGAAAAGAAAAAAAATATATATATATATATATATATTTAAAGAGGTAAAAAGAACCTATTTCCAAGACGAGCATGGAGGTCGATGACCAATTGTTCTTCAGATTCAGTAAGGAGACCTCTCTTGAGGTCAGGACGGAGGTAATTGGTCCAACGAAGGCGGCAGCTTTTGCCGCAACGGAGGAGACCGGCGAGTTTAGGGACAGCTCGCCAGCAGCACTGGCCATTGGTGAGGATGAAGTTGATGAGTTTCTTGTCTTCCTCGGCCGTCCATGGGCCTTTCTTGACGCCCAGCTTATCACAACAAGGTTGTCTGCCCATATCACTAAGCAAGCAAGCAAGCTAGCTAGGTACTTAACTAAGAGCTTCACAATAGCACAACTGCGGCAACTCCCTAAATGGCTCAAAAGCCCCACACCCACCTTTAAATAAGTAAAGGCAGCTTCAACCTTTTCATTTGGTGCAATCGTGCAAGCCCAGTTTGTCTTGTACCCTGTCTCTCACAAGTGTGTGTTTTGAGCGAGAGAGGAGTGTGGATTCCTGGGCCCACAATCAGTTTTCTGAAAGGTGCTGTGGAACTGCAATCACCAGTTTCCCCGTGGATTATGGTCCACATGATGGGATGGTGGATGGTGGATGGTGGATGGTGGATGACGGACGACCCAACGGTTGAACAACACCTAAGCTATATATCCCTCTTCTCTACTATTTCCTTGGCCTTTTTCCCACACAATCCTAACATTGCACTCTTACTCAATCATTCCATCACCCATGTCGTCATCACCATGCTTACGTGTCCGTATCTCGGGACAAATTATACGGTGATGCTAAGCATCGTAGATGTTTGAGAATTGAGATGCTTCCCTCCCTCCCTCCTCTCATCTTTTACACGTGGAATGTGTCGGTAATTCCCTCACCCAACGTCCCAACTCAAAACTCCCAACCTCTCATGGTCAATTCGCCTTATTTTCCTGGTTTAGGTTGGAATCCGGTCGTGTTAGCCTATTAGGATTTTAGAGCCCGGTTTAGTCACGAACCACCGTATAACCAAAGGTAGTAACCATGTTTAATATTGAGCCGTTCAACTACATCACAATATAGTTGACGTTTAAATGATGTGTAAGCTTCATTAGGCCACATGACTGCGTATCTTTAATTCTTTTCGATCTAAAATTTATAGAATGAATAGAAAATATATTAGTGAGTCTTGGTGCAACAGTTAAGTTGTGCTATTGTAATCTGTTGTTTTGATAAGGGAGCGACAAGACACCGTTAAAAAAACCCAATACATATCAAAATCGATCGGACCTATAGCTATTTGTTTTGATTTGATTTTTTATTTTTTGGTAGTAGTTAGAACATCTTATCGGCCTGGTGTCGGTCTGAACTGGTATATGCTAAAAATAAAAAACTGATCCAAATCAGATTGTTCGGACCGTTTGACACTACAACAGTTATGTTGGCCAAATTTTGCATGGTACAGTTCAATATATGGGTCTATTATTGGTGAAGCTTGATCTCAGTCTAGAAAGTGGTTTGGTGATTCTTCGATAGGCCGTTTCATCTTCGAAATGCGCTAGAATGGTCAAAAAGTGCATATGTTAACGCCCATATATGTTGGTTCAAGTCCAAACCAAGCCGGGTGGGTCTCTAGGGGCAGTTTTGTATTTTCTAGGTTAGGGTTTTCTTATATATTGTAGTTATCTCTTTAAAATATGAGAGAGTGAGGATTTGTATTTGCTTCACAGAAATAGTAGATTCATTCTATTGCTTGACTGTGGATGTAACCTTCCTTCTACATTTTTTCTGCAAAATCCTCATTCTGTTGCGTTATTTTTTCTAATATAATTAAGGTGATATTTTAACTAAATCCATACAAAGAACATTAGTAATATGGCCCACAAGTTCAATGTAGAGGTAGAACTTAATATAGGATTGGAGCAATATGGTTAATGGTTTGGCATCTTTGACTCGTTCAATACTGGTCCTTAGGCATCATTCTAGGGTTTTCGATTCGTTTATTCATAACCAATTAAATGATTGTAACTCTTCCCCTTCCCACTTCCCAGTCCCCACCGCAATTCCAGGAAGAAATAATGGTTGTAAACATTGATTAGTGGACTAATGTCCTGAACCTAATCTAATTCTCATCTTCTAATTAGTCCAAGTTTGAGAAATATAGATTAACCCTAATAGGCTAAAACCACATGTCGCTTGGGTATAAGTTTATAGATCACTATCCAATAGGGTGGTCCTTGCCCACCATCTACATATTTAAGGTCAAAGTTCAAAACTTCTTTATCTACAAGCTCGACCGTCTGATGTTTTGACATTTATGTTGAAACATTATATAAAATATCCTTTTGTTTCTCTCATTATGTAGTTAGGGTTTCAATGGTGCAACACGCAAAGCCTCCAAGCTTGGTTGGACAAGGGAAAGAGGTTCCCTTGACGTACATACGTGTGCATTCTTGAATGCTAGGTGACCAGATACTAGTGATTCTCTGTACTATATAGATGTGCCTCTAACTCATGGTTTGAGGTATCGAATCGGATTGGTCGATTTTGGTCGGATCAGATGGGTATCAGCTGAGATCGATCCCGATACTAATCCAATCCAGTTGTATGAACAGGGGTAAAAATATTTTAAAAAAATTAACTTTCTTTATAAGAAAACAGGGACAAAAGTATCATATTTACTTGAATTTGAGCGATCCCGATTCGTATTGACCGTTCCGATCGAACCGATACCGAAATTAAAGCTGCCAACCTTAAAAACATTTCCATACTCATACTTCACCCATTAAATTAATCTCAAGTAAAGTGTTCCATAAGTAGCCCATTACCTTTGATTTGGACAGTCCAATAACAAATCAAAAGGTTAGAGGTGAGTATAACTATGGAGAAGTGTTTTCTTCTGTGGAGGAGTTTCAATGTTCTGACACTTGTCAAAGTTATCTTTGATTTACAAGGGTTAACTCTCCATTGGATGAAAAATCAAATTTCTTACACGGCACTTTATTAGCGAGCTAGGTGGGCCTACACAACTCTCCTGGTGAATGCGTTCTCTACCACAGGGCCGACATTCTGAGTTTATCTCATCTCATCTACATGGCAGCGCAGAGGAGACTGAAGAGTTTCATTCATACAAGTGAAATGATGTGAATTTTGTTTTTGTTTAGTGGTATTGTAATAACATATGGAGATGAGATTAAGAGAGAAACACCAATTATGGTGTAGATAATAGAATCATTCATATGGAGCCCACATGATTAGATTAAGAGAGAAAAATATAAAAACCATATGTGAGAGTGACATAGTACCATAACGTCGTAGGAATGTTTTTCCCATAACATGTATAATTCTCTCGTATTCATAAAAAAAAGTTCAATTTTTCCATCATTACGCTAATAATGAGAGAAATAGTATTATGACGTCGTGGGGAAAGTTTTTCCCATAACATGTATAATTTCCTCGTATTCGCAATAGGAAAAAAAAAAAAAGTATAGTTTCTCTATCGTTTTGCTTTGGCTTGGCTTGCATGTTTTGATTCATGCTCGATCCAAAATCCAAAGGAGAATGAAGGTAAAAGTTGTATATATGGACTGATATTGATTGTATTCTCAAGAATAATATGCATGTAAACGAACACGAAGAGGCGTTAAAGTTGAATTCTTTTGCACATACGAGTTAGGGGCCAATGCGTATCCCACTTGTTGTCATTTACAGGATGAAAAATATTAATTATGAAAGCAAAAGAGACAGATGTTGACACCTAACTCATACATACTGATGAATGTACATGCTAAGGAACTCAACCCGACATGATACCCAATATGGTATAAGACTGGCATTGCTTGCAAGGTTAGACATAGATGTCCTGCGGCTTATAGCTCAAAGTTCTTACTATTGCTGTTGTGAGTTCATGATCACCTCAACGACCTTTCCTTCCCCAAAGCCCCAACCCTTGTTCACACTTCCTTCAACTTTGGAATTCCTCTCTCTCTCTCTCTCTCTCTCACTATTGGAGTGCTGAAGCATGTCCTCTTTAGTGGAGTCTATCCCTCTTTATGTCTACATCTCTACTATTACATTTTGAAAAGGAAAAATATGGTGTCTGGATGAGTGATGTATCATATTTGATAGTCATCCACTCTTATCCACCATTCATCCGAGATATCTTTCTTGTGTACGTGTCAACATGGATGGTTAATAACCCTTCCTATGATCCTTAATCACTATCATCAAAGAGCAAATTAAGATCTAAATAATAACCATTTAAATGAAGGAACCAAATAGTGTGAAATGGTCCTATGAGGGTTAAAAGTCTAACAAGTGGTGACGCAGAGATTAGAAGTATGTGGGTTTCTTTTTACTAATCTATTCTTAATCATTACGGCCTCAAAATCTATAAGGCCCCCACCTGATGAATCGACCCATGAACTACCAAATCAGGACACAACGTTCTTAGCCATAAAAGTTTTGAAAGATACTCTCTCATAAGACATAAGAGTATAAGACAAAAGGGAGTACCCTTATGACGTAACTTAAGAGTAATCCCTTCGTCATATATTATTTATTTAATACATAAAATGTGATCCCTTTTTTAAATAGTAGAAGTTAACCCATAATTAAATAAATTAATTAAACGTGAGGCCTAGGGAAGGCTACGTGAGTTAGACTCACTGGCTAGCCGTTGGTGGATGGATTTCAAAGGTCCAACTAACTTAGCCTCCTTTGAGTGTCAACTCAGCAACTCCTCTTCCATGTCTTCCTTCTGCATTGCATTTCTGACCAGTAGCCTACCTGCGATATAAAGTCATCCAAGGTCCTAGAGTTATTTTTATTTTCGATGACAATAGTACATGTGACATGTGTGATCCTTCTTTTAATTTATCAGTCAAAAAATTAAAAAATACGCATGAACGATCAACTCTACGGTTAATCGGGTTAATTGGGTAATGACATGGGACATTCTTTGGAGGATAATCAGTTTTTCTTGGTTTGTCGTCAATATGAAAGATATAGTTGTTTTGGGACTATTGAAAGGGTGAAAATTACTATTAAGGATGATTGATGCCACGGGTTTAATGATGGTGATTGGTAGACTTTATGGGACCATAATTCCAAAACAATATCAAGTATTGGTTTAGTGATTGATATGTATGTGGGAGCAAAAAGAAGTGAGTTTGAAATAATGTTACTTCAATGTGACTTTAGGATTGAATTCTCAATGATAATGTGAATGAATATATGAGATGATGGATGAAAAAGGTGGTTTGGTTAAGTTAATATCTCTCTCTCTCTCTCTATGATATGATAGAAGAATGTCGGTTTGTGAAATCTTCTCTCACACAATAGCTTTGGTCGCTTTAGCATTTCCTTAGCAAATCTCTAATTTCTATCCCTTCCAGTTCTCTGTCAAGCCCAGTTCTTCAGTGCTTGTAATAAAGGGGAGGCACAATGACCACCCTACCCCTACCCGGGAGAGGTCCACCCCCCCCCCCAATATTACAAGCACTGGGGAAACTGGGACGGGCAGGGAATTGGAGGAGATAATTTTCCTTTCCTTAGCTGCATCAAAGCCTTATATCTTAGGCAATAATTTTTTCCTATGTATACCCTTGAAAAATATGGTTTCAAAATACACTCTAGACCTAGAATCCATTCTAAGAAGACATACCAAACACAGCTTAAAGTAGAGATTCTTGACTTTTTCTAACATTTTATATGTTATGTTTAGGATTCCTTAGTTAAAATTAGGTTGGATCGGTTAACGTTTGTGTACCAATTGAAGCGGTCTTATTCAAGCCTTTGTTCCCTTGTTCTGGTGGCTTACGGCATTGTCTCCTGTGAGACATGTCATTGGTGATCTTGTCAAATAAACTCAAATAAATTTGGTCGTTGGGGCAATGCTAGCATGTAGATGTGGACAAGGGTAGACGTTATAGATGTAGCATGACGCAGCTCCTACATAGATGCTATCAAGGATAGATTTTAGGGTTTACATTATAGGGTAGGGCTTTGGGTTCTCGGTTTAGTGTTTAGGATTTAGGGATTTGGTGTCAGGTTTATAGCTTCGGACTTAGTGCTTCGGTTTGTGGTAGAGTTTAGAGTTTTAGCATTTTAGGGTTAGGGCTTTATGGTTTTAGGGTTTTTGGTATGGGGTTTAGTGTTTTAGGGTTCACTATTTAGCGTCTAGGGTTTAGGTTTGGAAATTAGGGTTTAGGATCTAGGATTTATGGACTTTATGATGAGAGGTTAAAATTTTAGGGTTTCGGTATAGTTTAGGGTTTCACATTTGGGTTTAGAGTTTTATAGTTTAAGGTTTAGTGTTTAGGGTTTTAGAGTTATGGACTAGAGTTTGTGATTTATTGTTAATGGTTTAGAGTTTTGATTTTATGGTTAGAGGTTTGGGATTTGGTGCTTAGGGTTTAGAGTTAAGGTTTATGTTTAGGACTTAGTATAAGGTTTAGGGTTTAGGGGTTGGTGCTAGGGGTTTTAGATTTAGGGTTTAGGGTTCAGTTGTTTACGGTTTAAAAATTGAGTTAGGGTTTAATATCCTTCAGGGTTTTATTTTTTCAGTTTTGGTGGAGGGATTAGTATTTTGATTTTAGATTTTTGGGGTGATTGTTCTAATCATAGGGTTCAATGTTTGGGGTATAAGATCTTGGTTTAAGTAATTAGAGCTTTGGTTTTGGAGCTTAGGGTTTAAGGTTTTAGAGTCTACGTTCAGGCTTTTTACAGATTAAGTTTCAGGGTTTGGTGTTTTGGAGTTTAGAATTGAGGTTTATTGTTTACGGTTAGAGGGACTTGGTGAACACCGCAAAATCAGGTGTGATCATAGTTTTTTTTTTTTTTTTTTTTTTTTTTTTAAATGTGATCATAGAGTATGGGTGTTAATCCAACTTAATCGGTATGGTATCGGGAATTTGGTACAGCAGACAGAAAGTAGATACTAAAATTATATTGTACCAAATACATATTGCATTTTCAATACCGATGTTGATACGATACAATTTCAGTTTTTATTCTGTATAAAAAACGGTTTCTTACTTGATATGAAATATAACAACCGAAATAAAGGGTGTAGGAATTCATAAGGATATTTCTCACAACTCCCCATTTGCCATGAATGGACTCCATTTGAAGTAATCAATGCAGCTCAAAAGGCCATGGATGAGTTCTGGAATGCAAATAAGCCTGGATACGATCAATCTCCTTGCCAGAGTCAACCACAACCATGTAGATGGTCTCCTTCTTGTGGAATTTTTTTCAAAATCAAATGTAATGCAGTCCTCCCACAAGAATCGTCCACAAGTGGCCTTGGAATTATAGCAAGAAATTACTTGGGGAGTCGATGCTTTGCCATCTCAGACCCCTTCAATGTTCAAGGAAGTTATTACTGGAGAGGCTTTAGCAGTCCGAACAAGGCTTATTCACACTGCTGAAGCTAGTTTATCACACATTCAGGTGGAAACTGATTGCAAAGACCTGGTTCGAGTTCTATCAAATTCTTCCCTAATTCCTCCATCAGAAGCGGAACCGGTCATTCGTGATATACTTCATCTAATCCAGCAATTTACTGAATGTAATTTTGTATTTTTACCTAGGGAGGCTAACCCTATAGCTCACTCTCTAGCTTTGAAGACCCGAATCCAGATCCTCTACTGTCGAGTTGCCCGGCAGGACCGTGCAGCCCAAACACAGTGAGGTGTGCAGTGACCGCCTTGCCTCTGCCCAAATGCCTTACCCGAATGGGGATAAGACGATCATTGCGTGCCTCACTATGTCTGGGCTGCACAGTCCTACCGGGCAGCTCGGCAGTAGAGGATCCTGTCTATTGCAAGTATAACGGTTTGTTCAAATTCCACTCATTTGCTTCATTCCCTTTGTATAAATGAAGCCTTGGCCAGTTGGCCTCTTTAAGCCTAAATCCCAATTTACAAAAAAAAAACTCTCTATTTGCTTAGAAACTTGGGAAGGAGAAATATTAATTGCCTAGAAACTTGGGAAGAAAAACTATTAATTTGCCACCATCAACAGCTAAACTGAACACTTTAAACTTTAAAGGGAATCAACTTAGGTCTCTCCCTAGCTTGGTCTCTTATCCATTTCTTGACATGTGTAAATGAATATCACAGATAATCTCGATTCGGTACAAAACCAGATAATTCGGTACATACCAAACGGTACCACTTTAGAAATCCATATCATACTGACTGAGAAAGATTTCATTTTCCCATACCAAAATTGTATCAAATTTTCTTCGATACGATTTTATACAGTCAATTTCAATTTTGATAGTTGGTTTTGATTCCAAATTGACACCCTCTTATCATAGAGATAGGGACAGAGAGAAAGACACCGTAACAATTTATAATCAAATTTTTTTTTATAAACAATTTTTTATTATCATAGGGATAAAAAAAAAATACAATTTGTCAAATCAACGATCCATCACCAACATTCCCCCCTGATCCTGGTCCTTCTTATTTGGATTTTCGATTCCTTCCCTATATTAAAACAACTAAGTCTTATCCCCACCAAATGAGGTCAGCCACTCTTTTCACAGATTACATTACAAAATAGAAATCCATGATAAGTTTCTTAAATTCGTTAATGAAAGTATGGCATATTTTATTTTAGAGGGAAGGATATATATAGGAAAAATTGTTGCAACCAAGGTTGGTGGAAAAAAAGGGTTAGACTAGTAAATTTACTTTTTGTCCGTAACTTTCAATTTTTTTTTTTTGTAAATAACTGTTTATTATCATAGAGAGGCGTCGTAACCTTACTTTTTCCTAAGGGTGTAAATGAATAGCAAAAATCCATTCCAATTTGTGCCTGTATCCATTTAGCACTATCCGAATCCGTCCGAAAACTAAACGAATGCAGATACGGATAGTTATAACTATCTGAAAAACTATATTTATATGTAAACAGATAAAATATCCGATCCATATCCGTTTAACACTATCCGAATCCATCCGATAGCTAATCGGATGCAGATGCAGATATAACACTATCCGAGCCGAATCCCATCCGTTTACAAACCTACTTTTTTCTCTGATCTTATTCCCAAAATTCTTGAAGGCAAGGGCCAAAAAAGGTTTTCAAATACAAGTTAAAAATAACTATCATTAAGAGCCGTCATTATTATAAGTCAAATGGGGAGTTTGAGATCAACACGGCCTTATTGCAGTCCCTGCATCAACATGGATCCGAATGAAGGGCCAGAGGGAATCAACCATGAGGAGATTTTTCATTTTGAAAGGGGACAAGACGATCATTTCAAGAGAGGGGGGGGGGCGCTGATTTGTCTGTCCGCAGGGGGCCACGCAAACACAACCCAACCCCGTGAAAGATGGAAATTGTGCACCCCCGATGCCAAAGCACGCACTCTCATTGGCTGCTGCGCAAGTGCAGCCTCTGCACTTTCCCACAGAGAACACTCCCTACATATGACATTAAAAGGTCACAATTTTGAGTCACCTCTTTGGTGACAAGAAGTTGCACCCTAGAATCGACCATCAGATTTAAAAACTCAACGACTCTAGGGTTTCTTGGCATGAATTGGCCATCTAGAATTAACCGGAATCAAGATCGGCCATGGCCGATTCACCAATTAGATTCCTGATTTTTGCAACCGCGTATAGTAGCCCAATTTCCATGAAGAGTTTGACGAAAATAATGAATTTCCATCAATAAAACTTATCAACAGAGATTGCTTACCGTTGAGACGGCATGACATTTTGAGACAGGAGTATGGCCGTATGATTCAACTATGGGGGTCTATACTCACATAAACATGGAGAAATGAGATTCACACTCAAAAATCACAGCAGAAGAAGCCTCATTATCTTTTTCCTATTTAGCACAACTATGTTAAATGATGAAGCGCATGTAACTATCAAAAACAAACTCATCCTTACAGTATAAGCTTATTTGGGTCCACCGAACTTGCCCATCATCTTTGCAATAATAGGAGCCACCTTGGGGTTCGCCTGATGCTTGGCAAAATTAGCAGGGTTCTTCATCACTGCATAGCCAAACACAAGAGACAGATAACCGTCAGATGACTGCTGCTGATATAAACAATACCTACGAAGGAATTCAACAGCAGAACACAGCAATGATGAGAACTGCAAGGCAACGAACTTTAGCTTTAGGGTTGGAATCAAATTAACACTCTGCAAGTCAATTAATTGGAATGAAGAATTGTTATCCCTTTACTAACCAATTACCAAAGAACCATAATGATAAGAGAAATTGGAATGACTACCAAATTCATTCACATGATCAAAGAGGAATCAGGAAAGGGGGAAGAGAGTAACAAAATAACAGAGGACCGTCAAATGAGATGCCCTCAGTGATCAAATCTTCAACCATTCTTCAACTAGACCAACCTGGACAATATGGTGATTTTGACTTGGCAATGAGAACTTCAGAAGCTTGTTCCAGGAAGGCATTATAAAAGAATAGCAATTATATTTAATTGGTACCATCAAGACCGCACCCATATAAAATCTTCCATCCAAACCTGAAATACTTAGAAACCCTCTCAAATTTTTCTGACCCTTACCCAGCCCAAGTAGGATCAGATCAGCATTTTCAAATGGTGAGGAGTTGATTACAATGATATCTAATCATAAACACTGCTAAATGATTTGACACAAGACAATAAGGCCTCATCCCAGCTACTCAAAATTGGCAACATGGATTTATTTCTTTTCAAATGGTGAGGAGTTGACTTCCATTAAATCACGAGTCCACACATCATTTCACAAACTTCATCTCAAGTGCAATTTAGCTATCTTATTTGCACCATACTTACACTCTGCTGCATTTAAAACATCTCAATCAACTTGCCCTCATCTTGGGACGTATCAGTGCTTCAAAAAGGAAAACATTTATTTCGGACTATATACCCTTTCTAGTATCAGCACTCTCAAGTTGCTCAACTCACCTACACTCATTTTATGCATGTACTGTTCCTTGACATCCTATATTCTGCTCCTTAAAGAATGGCTAGTCTTACAGCACTCTCACAAATTTCACGTTCTGGAAGTCCCCTTACTAGATAAATGTATGCAAAGCCCGGAAGGAAAATTGATCACAGTGTCCATCAAATATCCTATACAGGCCAAGGTACTGAGGTAGACATACTAGACATATGGTACAAAGTTCTATACCAGTTTCAATACACCCATGACCCATCACTATTTAATCTAAAGATTGATATTTCCTGTTCTTCAATCATGAAGAGATTAAGGTTCCTTGGGAAAAGCAAGGTACAAGACAAGACAGGTTCATGGCATATTGATTGGAGATTACTTCTGTTATCAAGTAGGAAGTTAAAATAAGATGACGAGTACTTGGCAGGGGGTGGTGTGTGCTGTGAACAAATTGAACATTGAGGCATTAACTTCAGAGTGTTGAAGCAGGGAGAACAGGGAAACTCAAATAGGAACCACATGGGCAGAATGAGAAGAGGGAAGGAAAGATATACTAAATAAAAATGGCATCCACAATGTATTCTTAATGTTCCCTAGAAGGGTGCACTATAAGCTCATCAGCCCTAATATGAGAGAATAAGGGTAAGAATGACTGGATATATGCTCAGCCCAAACATGACAAGAGAATTAAGGATAGGAATGACACGAAAAGTTGAAACAAGACAAAATATGAAAATTTATATGCACCCTAATAACACATGTTCTATACAGTATCCAGCAAGGCTGGCAAAACATTTTCCAGAAAGGAATATAGGCAGAGAATATTTCAGCATAGTGGAGGTTGATTTGACCAATCTAGCTGTGGGATAGATAGGGCACGCTATGTGGAGGTTGATTTGCCCAATCTAGCAGTGGGATAGATAGGGCACCTTGGATTGTCCACATATCAAATTTCATGAAGAAAATTTCTACTTTTTTTCTCCTTTGTATACTTTCAGCCATTAACCCAGTGGAGGTCCAACATGGTTATTTGACTATGGGGTGGGAGGCCATGTGGATTGGCCATGTCTCAAATTTCTTAGCCAAACTCAATCATGGCTTTCTCTGAGTTTAGCTTTTTCCTCTATTATCATCAACCATTCGAATCTTCCCAAAATGAACCCTTGGTTGAGCTTACCTCAAGTAGAGGGTGTCTTGGGAAACATGTCCACTCAGTTTGAGACTTTGAGCATCAACTGAGATGCCACATGGGTGATAGAAGTAGTTAAAGATAACTATCTAGATATTCCTCTCTAGGGGTGCCCATTGGAAAAAGCCACACCAACATAACAATGTAGGTTTGTCAAATTGTGCAGAATCAAGGCTAAAATTACATGCTTGTATATTCCTCATATGATTCAAATACACCACACCTTTTGGGTCAACCATAGATCTGAAGTACCTGGTCCATCCTTGTAGTATTTGACGAAATTTCTGGAAATGGCCATCTTAGGGCTGGTTTGGTCTGATTTCTGTTTCGATTCATGGGGTTATAAATTGAAATTTGGGTGTTTGGTATGATTTTTTTACCTTATTTATAAGAAATTGAAATCAAGTTAACATGAAATTGGGAAATAGGTGAAGATTTGTTTCAATTTTGAAATTGAAATTTCTCCTAATCTATTTTGTGTGGGGCTTTAAAGAGCACGTGTTTTACAACAGCTCCAAACATGGGTACCCATGTAATTTCACTTAAAAACACTCGTAATATATTAGAACTCAACATTGCAACGGAAGAAGACGCAGAAGGGGGTTTCAGGAAGGTGAGTTGCAGGCAGACAAATGAGGTTTCAGGCGGGGTTGCTGGTGGGGAGATGGAGCATAGGGTCAAGGAAGAGTGAGTTTCAGTGGGTGTTTGAGCAGGTCGAAGGAGGGAGTTCTGGGGTGGGTTTCAGGGATTATTACAGGGGTTTGCATGGGAGGTTGGCGGTGGAGGGTTTATAGTGGATGGTTTGTATGGTGGGGATCACACATGAGGTTTTCAGGGTTGCAGAAGGTAGGTTATGAGTTACAGGGATTGCTGAAGGTGAGTTAAGGTTGGGTTGCAGGGGTTGCGGAGGGTGTGTTGAAGCTGGGTTGCGGATGATGGATTGCAGGGGGTTGCAGAAGGTTATGGTGAGTTGTAGGGGTTGCAGAAGGTTGGGGTTGCAGGAGTGATGGAGATGATGATTGGGGTTTCAGAGGGCAACGGAGGGGTGGAGCAGAGGATGATGCGCAAGGGTGCGCTGGGTCGCGGTGGGGCTGTAGTCACAGGAGAAGGAAGGGAGCCAGTGGCTGGAATGTTGCACATCACTACTACAATCGCCACTCTGGCAGCTTAAGAGCCTCTGTCATTTGTTCTTGCTTCTCTGGGTTGGCTTCTTGGTAAATTTTCTTCAATCTACATCTTCCAGCAATTCTGGGAAACAGTACCACTTGTGGAAAGCTGAGTAGCATAACATCACTCAAACCAATCCCGAAAACCCTTTACTTGATTCTAAACTTCCAAATGAACTTGACAAGAGATTCTGAAGTTTCCAACTTTCTAGCCCATTAACTAATTTTTGATAATTTCACCAACTTCGTCTCCCACTGATTGGAACTCTGACTCTACTTTGAAGAAGAAAAAAAAGAGAAAATCTGATACATTAGGAAGAATTTTTTCTGCAATCGTCCGAGAGATTCCTAATAAATCTGATTATCTCTGGTTTGGTTCAGGTGTAAGTAGTTTGGTGGCTGCAACACTAGTGACATGAGACTCCAATCTTTTGATTGCTGCTCTGTGTAACTGGAATGGGAAGGAACACACTTCTTATAGGCATCTTGCCAAGAGTATCTTTGGTTGGTATCAGCTCCTCTGCTTCTGTGTAATCTGATCGTATTATTACTTAGACTGTTTTTATGGAGGGTTTCATAACTCATATTCGCAGATTGAGTTGAGTATTTCAGCAAGGAAGGCAGCCTACAACATAATTTACCTAGTCAGAGTAGAATCTCATTAAGTCATACTTTGCTCTTTGTTTAGGGTTGCAGAGGGTGTGTTGAGGCTGGGCTGTGGATGGTGGATTGCAGGGGTTGCAAAAGGCTATGGTGAGTTGTAGGGGTTGCAGAAGGTTATCATATTCACCCTGCTCTTGTGACCCCTCCTGTACTCGATCACCACCTGATTGCCTACAGCCCTTTCTTCTCCATTATTGGCACCTCTGATGTTGACCTTTTCCCTCATCGTGATGACACAGATGCCACCAGAGACAATTGGCACCGATTCATGCTTACCATGTGCACAGAAAACCAGGTGGACTAGGGGTTGCAGAAGGTTGGGGTTCCAGGAGTGGAGATGATGATTGGGGGTTCAGAGGGCAAAATATGATTCTATTCCGTGATTATTTTGGAGAGGAGGAAGGAGATGGGTAAAGGGTGTACCTCTTTACCCTCCTCATCGAATCTATTCTCATAAATTGAACTACCAAATGAATTTCTTATTCTTGAAATATTTCAGATTAATGCGACCAAAACAATTTTAATTTTTTGACCAAAAATCTAATTGTTGACTATTTCATGAAATCAATCTGAAATTGAAATTATACCAAATCAGGCCTTACTACATATTGCATGCATCATATGTTGCAAACACCAATGTGAAGGAGATTTGATGATACTATTTACCAAACCTTATCATTGCAACTCCTAGATACAAAGCCTATGACCTGATTATGAAGAATCGAGAAGGACGTGATCTACTCTACAACTATTATATCCTATTAGCTAACAGTTAACCTTTATAAATCAAACTCTGCATAATATCTCCTAATAAGCCTTGTAGAGGTTAAACTGTCACAATGTGATCAAAAGATTGTACAGTTGCTCTGCAGAACAGATAAAAGATCATTTCAAGGAGCTAAATCCAGATTTGGCATCTTCACCAGATCTGAAGAAAATGACCCCAAGATCAAAACAAAATGCCAGAAGAAATAAAGAAATCAGTCAAGAAATTCAGCAGTGGCATGAATAAAGCAACACCAGAAAACAACCATTAAGCTCGCTTAAGACAGCTCGTAATGCAGGTAATTTGTGATAACTGACAAATAGTTTCCAAGATTGAACCCTGCAAAACCATTCACTAGATAAGTGATGAAGGTTACAGGGTCCCGCTTTCCAGAAGCTTAAATACTTTCCTTCAGCACCACAGATATACCAGTAAAACCAATATTCTGCTGCAAGGGTTACAGAAAATTGTTTAACAAGAGATCAATTTCTTCTAAAGCTTTGAACGATTGATAAAGTTTAATCATCAAAATGATCTAGAAAGAAGAAGGTAGAAGCAAAATGAATGCCAGAGCTGTCCATAGCCTCCAGATCTCAATTAGCATTCATCATATATGGTACAATCAAGCATAGTTGGCAAGACGACCCAAAACGGTGGAGGGGTGCCTAAATGCTTAGGCGACAAGGCGCCGCCTAGGTGTTGCCTAGGCAACTAAGGCGCCCAAGTGTTATTTTGTATTTCCCCTCTTTTCTAACATTATTTAGTATGCTACACTATATACGTTATATCATCAAAAATCAACATTATGCCACATCAAGTGATCAAAAATCAACATTATGCCACATCAAGTCATCAAAAATCAACATTAAGCCACATCAAGTCATCAAACATCAACATTAAACCACATCAAGTCATCAAAAATCAACATAGAACTAGAAGACAGCAGAACTGAAGAAGCAAGCTGTTGGAAGTTTAAAACAATCAAAATATACATTTGGTTTATACTGTTCTGGAAAAATATGATCTTATCTATGAATAATTAAACTGCTCTCGATTTAGAAATGTTTTTGTTCTTAGAGAAGTTTGACTAGTCAAATGATTTTATTTTTTTTTGACATGAGACTTTTTGTATCAGGTAGAACACAAAACAAGCTTTCCAACAAATCCAAGATTGCTTAAATCTGATTTATATTGAAGGAGTTATGTTCCGGTCAAAACTTTTTTTGATGTATGCGCAAATGCTATCAAAATCGCTTTGAATGAAAATATTCTGTATATATCAAAACAAATGAATATTTTACCGCTCTTTTGGTTTTTAGCAATGTTTTACCATATTAAGATTTATGAAATTTTTAGATTTGAAAAAATTTCCAGCATTAGAAAGTTGAAATTTTCACCTACCACTAAAAATCCAATTTTTTTGAACTGGGAGGTTGATTTTTTATCCTTTTGAAATTTGGTTTTTTTAACTATTTTTATTGGATTCAAATAGGAGGTATATGCCTATTTATGAAAAATATCTTAAGTAAATGAAATAACAAATATAAAAACATTTAGTTAAGGCAGCAGTCGCCTAGGTCCCCCAAAAAACCGCCTTAACACCTATGCAATCAAGTTCAACTCCCACATTAATTAAATACATAGTTCACTCTTGAACTAATTGATGGAACACAGACATAAAAAGATCAAAGAACAGTCTGAAACAGAATGAAACCATAACTCTGAAGATCGTTAAACCATTATGTAGGCTGCACATCTTGTCACACTAGATACCAAAATTGGTCGATGACAATGTTAATTTCCAAAGGCAAGTTGCACTGTAGGGTTTTTTCTCCATGTAAGGTTTCCATTTCTGTGCAACTTCTTAGGGGTGGAACCTTACTTCTAACTTCTAACTAATAACCATGCAGCATGCATATGATTCTGATTCCACAGGGGAACCAGAAACAGGCAATGAAGACGTGACTACTAGTTTATCAAAAAGAGTAATGATTTAGTATTCAAAATAAGTGATGGAATCATGAAGGGTGCTAAATCACTCAAAAGATAATGTATACTAATGAAAATAGAAGGATAAAGAATTTGAAGTTAAAGAATTTTTTTTTTTTAAAAAAAAAAAAAGAAGCAAGGGGAAGATAGATAGAGAAAAAGAGAGGGAGGGAGATGACATTCTGGTGAATGATGGTTGCAAACAGAAATGACAACCGCAACAAGGGTAGGGACTCTAAGGAGGTCACTAAACATAGGGGAGTATGTGTGGAAGGACATCATGAAGAACAAAGTAGAGTTTCAATCTTGGAAACAAAGGAGAGTGTCAATCTTGAACAAGTCTCAAGATGAGGATGGAATCCAATTACAGGAAGATGAGTTGCTTCAAGTTAGGAAACTTTCTGATAATCTATAAAGGACCATAGGGTGGGAGAGGTGGGATTCCATTCTTGCACGAGAACATATGAGAATGGGTGTGTGCCGCCCAGATGGCATCCACCATGAATGGGTCCTACATTGTGGATGCCATCTGTGCTGGTCACACCCATTCTCGTACGTTCTCGTACGAGAATGGGAACCACTCTCAGGGTGGGATTGAAGGGGAATGTGAATAGTGACTAGATTTTACGATAAAGGAGATATAATGGTGTGGCAAGCCACATCCATACCTATTTTGATAGGTAAATGAAGAATGCAGAATCTAGCTTGATTTTATGGCATTGGAGAACAAGTACAGCGCTATAAAACTTGACTCCAGAATTTTGAAGGAAAAAAATTGGGGAAATATTTCCAGAACGAGATGCTCTGGCAAAAATGTCAAGGGGCGGGGGTAACTCAACTTTTAGTTAGTTCCCCAGGAGAAACTAATTGAATTTGTAATTTCAGGAGTCCAAGGAATATATTTTTCCAAATAACAACTTCATGCTTTCCATCTTCCAATCATCGCACCAACTTAAGCTAAGAACATTCATTCACTATTAATGAAGCTGCTTTCAGTAAAATGCAACACAATTTAGAAAATGCAGTCAGAAACTGCAGGAACATCATACAAATTCCAAGACTGAGCAGCAAGTTGAACAGCAATTAGTTTTACCAATTTTTGGCCACCTATAAACATATGAGAATATATAGGTATATCTATTTTTATAATGCTTAACACAACATCCAAATTACCATAACACTGACCAGAAGGGTGAAAATTTTAGAAGACCAGAAGACAGTGAGGGTAGCAAAACAAAAGAGATCAAAGCAATAGAAAAATACCATCTTGAAGAGCAGCCATAACTTCTGGATCACTGAAAGCGGCCATTAATTCAGGGTCCTGTGGTCAAATAAGTTAGAAAAGTAATTCCACAATCTATGAAACAAACCAAACCCCTCAATGAATGACAATGTAATGGAGATCCTAGCAAAAATTAGAAACTAGTACATTGCTAAGGTATGGAATAAGTAGCAAAAAACATAATCAAGCTTATCAAATCAGCATAAATTAAATTAATTGACACCTACATTTAGAATTTTGCTCATATCAATGTTTCCAGGCATCCCTCCAGGCATACTTCCAGGCATCCCCCCTGGAAAGCCTCCGGGCATCCCTCCAGGGAAGCCTCCGGGCATCCCTCTGGGGAAGCCACCAGGCATCCCTCCGGGAAAACCACCGGGCATGCCACCAGGTTTCCTACTTGAAGAAGATTGCTCCTCCCTTTTGGCCTTCTCATATGCAGCCTATGTGAGAGTCCACAGCAAAGTATCAGTCATAAGAAACAAACTACAGAGTGACTTTCTTCAGGCAGGAATATACAGCCAACCTGTGCTTCAGCCTTACGGCGTTGCCTCTCACGCTCAATCCTCTTCTCTTCCTTCTCTTTCCGCAACCGCTCATACTTCCTATGGTGCTCTTCAATCTTGTGTGCATTAGGTTCAACCTGTATGCCAGTCAAGTTCTAGTCAGATGCAACAACAATATATAGTGGATGGGCTGCCAGTACATGATACTGGAAAAGGAAATGCCACCTTTTTGAGCACTGCACTGATCTCCTCGTCGTAATCCAACTTTGATGCTAAGTGAAGATCCTTGGCAGCTTCTTTCCACTGACCAAGCATCGCTTTGGCAATGCCACGAGTCTTACAGCCTTTTGCAGAGTCTGGATTAATCTGGAAGACCCGTACTAGATCATTAAATAAAAGCCCTAAAGTCCCCTTATATGATCGTCAACCTCAAAGAATAAACCTTCGAGGATGAAATAATTCATAATTGAAGGAAACAAGCTACGAATATGCAAAAAAGTGTGCACGAATCAATCAAAATCCATCATACACATAAATGGGCAAAGTAACCTAAAAGAAAATGTCCACATCATGCATTAGCATTGTTTAACTGGATTAGCGGACATGCTTCTAATCACCTGGTGT
Source organism: Telopea speciosissima (assembly GCF_018873765.1). Classification (NCBI taxonomy): domain Eukaryota; kingdom Viridiplantae; phylum Streptophyta; class Magnoliopsida; order Proteales; family Proteaceae; genus Telopea; species Telopea speciosissima. Next base: position 63,263,011 of record NC_057921.1, on the reverse strand, counting down.
GCATAGTATGAATAAGAAAGATTAAAAAAAAAATTTAAACTTTGCATATAACACAGAGAATCTGCATAACACTTTTTCCCCTATCCGCATATTTTCAGACATGCTTCTAATCATGCTGGTGGGCATAATTATGAATAAAAGGGGAAGGGAAATAAACATATGATCTTGCACATGTAACGCAAGCATTAGCATTGTTTAACTGGATTAGCGGACATGCTTCTAATCACCTGGTGTGCATAGTATGAACAAGAAAAACAGGTACATAAAAACAAAAATAAACTGCAGATATAACACAGAGAATCTGCATAACACTTTTTCCCCTATCCACAGATTTTCAGACATGCTTCTAATCATGCTGGTGCACATAAATATGAATAAAAGGGGTTGTAACAAAAACACATGAACTTGCATGTAATATGTAAATCCCCACATTTATAAAACTTTGTGCCCAAACAGATATTTTCAGTTTGTCGGTCCCCGATTATAAATTCTCGTTGACCACAGCCTATAGGAACCAGGCTATCTACCGCTTTTAACCCTGTTTTCATAGGCTCGTGACATTAAGAAAAGATGTTCACAGGGGCCAGAAAGACTCGGTCATAGGAACTTAGACTACCTACGCGCTGGTAAACGAAAACCACCTCGACCAGATCTACCGAACGAATCAGACCGCCCCTTTTCCTTGAAAGAAATCACACGCGGACACCAGCTTTCCCAAAATAAGGGGGAGATCTGCTGCTTACTGCTCACGGAACCTTTCTTTAATCCGCAGGAGAGGGTGTTTAGGCAGGTTGCTGTTCAAGTTAGTGAAGTTATTTCTTTGTAATTCAACCTAAAAAGAACGGAATCACGCTCTGTATGATTTGAACCTGCTCCCTCACTCGTTCGTAATTTAAAAAAACACACATTTGGATGGATGGATAATGAAAAAGAAGAAAGTGTCGGGCGGACCCATCTCTAAGACTTGCTCATAAAAATAAATAAGGCTTTTAAAAAGGGGTTTACAGGAGGGGTCCCATGCTCCCTTAGTGGCAAAGAGGTTCACTCAACAAGGGTTTAGGGTTTAGGGTTTAGGGTTATAGGATACAACTGGATATGCAAGTACAAAGATTTGTATCAAATACAGATAGTAATGCATTAGCTTGAATTAAGACCATGGCGTCAGTGAGAGGTACAGGTTAAGATTCAAACAAATAAAGGACATGAGAATTAACCTCCAAAGCTGCATTGGCATCTCGAATAGCAGCATTAGGTTTTTTCATTTTTATAAAGACGCTAGCTGCACAAACACCAATAAGAAGGGCAATATCAGTAAAAACAAGAGGATAAGAATAACCAAATAACCATGGCTCATAATACGAAAACTCGGATCAGGTCTTACCTCTGGTGGCATACATTATGGCAGACGGGTTCAGCAAAATCGCCTCAGTAAGATATTCAACAGCTTCCTGGAGTTTACCTGATTGACCAAAAGCTAAGACTCTACAAATCTAATCATAATCAGTAGAATGCATAAACAACACGCACCCTCAGAAATTGCTTCCATTGATTGTGCCTTGGCCGCTTGAGAAGCATCGCGGTTTTCATCTGTAACCTCAACAGAGGGGTCTCCCATCTGACAAAATTATTCGTTTTGTGAGAACCTATCAATACAAAAGCAAGAAACAAACTTATTCCGATAGGACCTGACCTTCTGCGGAGGATCATTGTCGGGTTCTACAATATCCCCTTCGAGCTCGACATCCGACTCTATTATATCACTCTCGTAACCATCATCAGGGGTTTTAGCTCCATGTGAAGATTCCTCCTCTTTGAAGTCTGTTACGTCTTCATCGTCATCAATGTCTTCCATAGACTGGGGTTTTTGTCATTTGATCACAAATTAAACTTGATAAAATAACAATAAGGAACAAAGCCAAAACTAAAATACAACTTCCGCACTTCAGTTAAAAGCGAGTTTAACCTAATAACACAAGAGAGAAAATACCGAGTTTCGAGTTGGAAGTGACTCGTCAGGCATGTAAACTGAAGGGGGAAGCTTACAGCCGAGACTGAAACAAAACCATCCCAGAAGATAAACAAAATAAGAAAAGGAAATCTGTAAATGGAAAAAAAAGGCTGCGCATAGCTTTACTCGAATTGATTTACCTCTCAAGGTAGTCTCTGAAGAAGGAAAGTGAAGGATCATTGAGAATGGAAGGATTGGATTTGCATTGCTCAACGAAGAGCTTAAGCTGGTTCACCTTCGCGGCATCCATGGAGTAGATTCAGTCCGAGGCAAAAACGAACAGTCGGAGAAAATAAAGCAATAGCGCGTATAATGTTTATCGGTGAGATCTCACTCTATACCGTTCCCCGACCTCTTAAATGGAAGTTAACGCCAATAAAAGATTCCCTGAATTTAACCCTTTTTATCAACCCTAAAAAATCCACCGAATCATGAAGTAACACCAATCTTACCGTGAACTTTTCGGTCATTACTCATGTTCATTAATTATTACACACATTTTTTTTTCAATTAATGACAAAATAACTGGTTTTTTTTCCTTGAAAAATAATTGTCCATTTGATTGTAAAGAAAATGGAATTAATAAAGGAAAAAAAGAAGTGAAATTTTTTTCAGATCCAAGGGATATACATGTAAAGTAAAGTGAAACTTTATAATCAAATTCTTACTTAAAAAAAAAATTATAATGAGATATGAAATGTTTTGAAGTTGATTAATATAATCATGTGGGATAAGAATTATCAAAATTTTTTTATATATACTTCTCTTTTCTTTAATTTTCCTTGTACTCAAATGGAGTCATTACGTATTGATTCATGGTCATTTATCAGAGATTTGCTTAAATATTTATTGTAAAGGATAGGTATTATACTATTATGCTTACATAAGCGTTACATTCTGCTTTAGCCTACTGAGCATTGTCGAATATTTAGAAAACTCCTGAAACATGCACCGGCCACTTGTCAATCAATTCTCTGCTATATAATCATAAACCATCCTCCATTCTTTCGTTATCTCCATCCTCACTAGAGCTAGAATTTCTTTTTGAATCGAGTTTTCCTCTACCCATGATCCCATTTTTTTTTGGTATAACCCATGATCCCATTCATCAAGGGGCAGGAGAGGGCAGGAATGGGTATTGGGAGGGTATTTTGGAACATATAAAAACCCTAAGATAGTGGGTGAATCGTCCTCTAAGGGTTGGGGAAACTATGTCCTTTCTTTTTTATGTTTGGAAATTTAATTTCTCTTTCTTTTAATTTCCCTTGCAACCAAATGGAACCGTTCTGTATAGATTATTTGCTTAAATATTTATTATAACAGATGGATGCCATGCTTACATAAGCGTTGCATTCAGCTTTAACCTACTGAACATTGTCGAACACTTATAAGAATTATCCATTCTTTCTTCTCTTGTAGCATGCACCAACGGATTTGGATCCTCTACTGTCGAGTTGCCTGGCAGGACCGTGCTGCCAAGACACGATGAGACATATAATGACTACCTTACCCCCACTCAGACAAGGGTAAGACGGTCATTGCACGTCTCACCTTGTCTTGACAGCACAGTCCTACCAGACAGCTCGGCAGTAGATGATCTGGATCCATGCAGCAACCACTTGTTAATCGGTAACCCAACACCTCAAACTGTTACCACTAGTTCCCAAGGGACAACAATTGGGTCGAATGTGCATGGAACTGTGACTGCTACAACAACCAATTATAATCAGCAATTGGACTTTCATCTTTATGCTTTGCCTCTAGAGACCCGTCAATGAAAATTTAAAAACCTCAAATGCTCTCAGTTTTGTGCGATAATCTAATTTGAACAAAAACTTCCCTAACCCATAATCTAATTTGAAATATCTGTTTGGCCTCAATTAATATGATGTTGATTATCAGACAATAATACTATTATTCTAATATAATACCAAACAATGTGGAAAATCCATTTTAAATTAGGTGAGTTGGACCCGACTCGAGTCAAGTTATGATTTAAAAAGGTCGGGAGATGTTTTTCCTTCAAAATGTATGATTTTAGCGTGTTAGAAAGTTTTTTCTAAGGTCTTTCAAATAACTAAAAATCATGGGGTGATTCCATCAAAACTTGTGAAATAAAAGATCTCGTCCATGTTAATGCCCTTGTGTGTGATCTCATTGGTCCTCACGTTGGTGCAGGAGTCATGCGATCAAACAGCAATCTCTTATCCTAAAATTTTCTTATACATGATATATATATTTTATTGGTAAAAGTTATTACACGTGATCACTAATTATTAAAACACACACTACTTTTTTTTCTAATTAAGGACAAAATAATGTACGAACAAGGTAATCGATGGTATTGATTTTTGCTTAAATATTTATCGTAATAAATTGGGGCTATGCTTACATAAGCGTTACATGCCGCTTTAACCTACTGCGCATTATCAAACACTTGTAAGTGTTGGATTAAAAGTCAAAAGATTCAAAATATCTTTGTATTTATTGTTTCCATTTTTTAACTTTTTGTTTGCCCTCACTTTCCTCACTTTTTGTTTCTCTCCTATTCATTATTTTGAATTTACACTTGCTATGGTTGGAGCTAAAACCAAACAAATAGTATGAAAATCTACTACTTTTTAGTCCCACATTGCTTAGCTTGAAAGAGGTGAACTTGTACATAAGTTTACTTGAGTCCTTAAGGGACATAGGGTTCCATGGGAAGTCTCTCTTCTCTCATGGGTGAGGTTGGGGTCTTGAATGCTTTTCACACACACGCGCGTGCGCCGAGCTGAGCCGGGTCGGGTGTGGGTGTATATATATACTTTTAATTTCAAATTTAAGTTTTGTTATTTTAAATTCGAAGTATACACACTTTAGTAAAGAGGCACCAATTAGATACATGTATTGATACAAGAATACAGTCACATCTGTATGTATTCAGGGACGCTTGTATATGCATAGTCAATTCTATATATATACAGGGATGCCTACATATGTATAGTCACTTCTATATGTATACAGAGACGCCTGCATACGTACAGACTCACCCCTACATGTTAAATCTGTGCCCAAAACCCGGTTTGAAACGCGATCTAACCACCGGTCTGGTTTGAACCTTTTGTATAGAACCAGGAGTGGAGTATGCTCGTGAACTGTGGGTCATAATACTCAAGCCATCACACAAGATTGTCGGCCGCGAAACAGGGGAAGTCCTCGAGGAAAGATCCACCGTCAGAGACAGGGGGAAAATGGTCCACGAAAGCATATTCTTGGAATTCCCTTATGATAGGGATCTGCGGGGCCTGCACCTGAATCGCCCTTATCCACTTAGCGATGACTGGGAGTAAGTCACTATCCGAATAATTCATGCCTATGCATGACCATTAATAAGCTTAAGAACTAGAATGGGCTTGGGCTTGGGAGCTTAGTCTCTTTCTATTTGTAACTAGAACTTAGGACATGGGCCCAAGTGGATCCAATGGCTCAATGACTTAAACTAGACCTTAGGCTTATATCCAACCAAACAAGCTCCTAAGCAAATGGACCTAAGGACTTGAGACTAACCAAACAAGACCTAATGCCTAAATGGGTTATTAAAGACCCAAAACTACTATTCACCTCACATTACAATCCTAAATCGTGGAGAGGAGAGGAGAAAAAGAAAGAAGAAGAGGAGAAGAAGAAAGAAGAAGAAGAAATAAGAAGAAAGAAGAAGGGAGAAGTATGGTGGAGCACAAGCTATCATCATCAACCCTTGGTGAGTCTCTTTCTCTCTCTCTCTCTCTCTCTCCATCTCTCTTTCCCTAATTCTATTACCTAGGGTTTGAATCGGTTGAGCACACCTTGAGTGCTCCATCTACTCAATTAGAAGAGCCATTAATGGCAAATCCTTGATGCTTAACTATGAAGCACCTAACCCTACCTTAAACCCATTCACCCTTCTCCCTTTATGGACCATAAGTTGGGGATTTACCTCCATTTATGGGTTTCACCAACCCTCATGGAAGACCGTAGATGTGTGGTTTGAGGGATGTTAAATAACATTGATTAAAGACACTTCAAAACCCCAATACCCAAACCCATGAGTTCCCTTCCCATGTATATTTTAATGGAGAAAAACCCAATCAATCGATCATTGGGTTTACAAACCCATGTTAGGGGTGTGCTATGGCACCTTGATTGAATTGTTTTCATGGCCAAAGAGACCTCCAAAAACCCCTAAGAATACCCCATTTTACCCCAAGGTAAAACCATTCTTAGAATGGCATGAACAGCAAGACTGGCACATGGACAGGCACATGCAAGTGCCTGTCCCTGAGAAACTAAATCTGCCGGTGGGAAGTCCGAGAGGGACAAGCACATGGACAGGCACATGCAAGTGCCAGTCCCTGAGAAAGATCTGCCGGTGGGAGGTTCGAGAGGGACATGGACAGGCACATGCAAGTGCCAGTCCCTGAGAAAGATCTGCCGGTGGGAGGTCCGAGAGGGACAGGCACATGGACAAGCACATGCAAGTGCCAGTCCCTGAGAACCTAGATCTGACGGTGGGAAAGTCCGAGAGGGACAGGCACATGGACAGGCACATGATATAGCCTTGCTGTATGTGTCAGTCCCCTATTTTTAGCCTTGTTTGATAACTTATGGGGCCCAACGCTTCTAGCCCTAAGGCACTAATCTCTCCCCACGTTGTACACTCTCTTTAGGTTGACTGACCCAGCTCGGGGGCGTATTAGTACGTGGGACAGTGTACTTGGCATTGAAAGTCGATTTGAAGAACTCCGTACTGACGATTGACTGAGAATCAAGGTGAGTGAGTTAAGCAAACGTCTTAATTTATGGAATGTTTGTGTGTCGTGTCTTGCGAATGCCATTCATGCATGTGTGTGCTATAATATATACTTATTGGTAAGATATAGGACGATATAAATGTTTAGATGTTGATAGGACTTTACATTCTTGTCTTGCGATATTATTTATTTTATTGCACTATGATGCGAATGGTATTGGATTTAGTTATGGGACTCGGGTGCCGGTTGGTGCTGGACTTGGGGATTCCATAATATGGACTCACTCATGGCATGTAGATCTAGGGCTTCAGAAGCGGGATCTAAGTGTCGGTGGGTGCTGGGCTTGAGATTGCCGTACTTGAAATTGCATTAGAGTTGTCCATTGCATTAGGTGGAAACGGGATGGTGACCGATCGACTACCTTCGGTATTCACATCTCGTACTTGTATACATACGTATGGGCTAGAGGGGCGAGAGGATAGCCGGTCGACCGTATTTCAGTATCTATGGACTCGGCCTCTGGCCTATGCACATGCGTACCTCACTCATACAATAGGTGAATGCTGACTAGGATAAATGTTTACCCAGTACTATGACCCTTACCGATAGGGGGTTAGGTGTCGTCAAATCCATGGGTTCTGACCGTTATTCGGGTATACCCACCCGGGAAGTTCGGGCACCAACCGTATTTTGGGCCGAACGCCAGGACGGGATTTGACTTGGGGGTTTGCGTATATCTCTTGGTGGAGACCGGTACGACAGGCTTCCAGCGTGACTCGGGTTTGTCATCGCCGGTATACCATCCGTTTATGGTACCGATGTCGGGGATGCTACCTAAGGTGTTGCTATAGTACTATACCTGACTTAGTTGTGTGTTAGGTGGATAACAATAAAACTATACATCATCATTCATTCATGTAGCATGATTGTAAATTGTATGTGATGTACAGTCTACCTTGGTGGTATGGGACACCTTGGTATCCGTCCATCATGTATGGTTTGCAGTCAACCCCATTCATTATTATTTTTGTGTATGCTTGTATGGCTTAGCCACTCATTGGGCTCAGTTGGAGCTTACTCCTCGAGGAAACATATTTTTTAGTTGATGCAGGTACATTCGAGCAGGACAGCACGGAGTTCAAGACTCCTGAAGAAGGTCATGAAGAGTGGTGGACTTTGGAGTATGAGGATCATGGACCGGAGTGCTACTGTGAGATGTGTTCCACGAGGGAACAGTGATTCTTGGCTGGTGGCTATCTTTTGTTACACTTTGATAAACTATTTTCTGATTTCAAAGGTGTATTCTTTTATTCCTTTCTTGATAAGTGTATTTATTATACAGTGATAATACATAGATCCTAATTAGAACCCATTGATATGAAGGGGTAAATTTGAATAGACAATATTTTATATGCTATCACCTAGCTTCTACTAACTCTGATGTTATTAATATTAATCCTTTTCTTTTACCTATTATTTATCGTTGTGAATTAGTTAGTCTTGGGTACTGCATCAGTGATTCTGGTGGTTAGAGAACGTATTGGTACGCTCTAATTGCATTCCCCGTGGTTCAGGGATGGGAGTGTGACACTACATCTCTATAAATACCATAGAGCAAATAGAAGGTATATAACGTGCACTAATAAATGGCGATTAAAGACCTTAAGGAGAGTGTCTTGTTGATACGACTCAATCCAAATTCCTGCTTTCGTATGCAACGAACTGCCGCTCACTAGTAAGTGTGTATTATTTATTATTTACGTTACTGCTTTATAGCATTGCTTATACTTTTGTGTCCTTCAGCCCGTAGTACTTATACAACAGTAAGAATCATGTAACATGCACCAGCCACTTGTCAATCAATTCTTTGCTATATAAAACATAAATCCTCCCCCTATTCTTTCTTCATCTCCATCTTTAGTAGAGCTAGGTGAAGCTTATTGGAATTTGCTTCATTTTCTCATCTTCTCATTTCCAGTTCACCATCATCTCAACGGCAGGCATGGGAGAGGAGTTCTGCAACCCAATTCACCAAACTGATGTTGATGGTAACCCAATGCCACAAACTATTACAATTGGTTCCCAAGGGTCAATATCGGAGTCAGATGTGTATGGAACTGTGACTACTACAGCAACCAACACTACTAGTAAGGAAAATAGCCAGCCGCAACAGCAAGAGCGCCCAAAAAGTGGTATGCATCTGTTGGGATTAATCAAACCCACTTGTCTAGTGTGTATTGAGAAATATAACAATCGAATAAAAAATTACCAAACAAATATAACCAAGCACATAAGAGAAATAAAATTGCAAGCAAGCAATCATACAATTAACACCAAGAATTTTACATGGAAAAACCCTCCAGTGCAGAGGAAAAAAACCACGGGGCAAATATTGCACCAATCCACTATGAGAAAAATAGGAGTACAATGATTCTCTCAAGTTTTTGCCCAAACTTGAGATGTACAAATAGTTGGAGATAATACAATAGGGATTACCTCATAAGAAGCCAAACCAAGTTTTCACCACAAACACCACCTCTCACTCTCACAAAGTCTCCTTGCTTTGAAGAGCTCTCCAAGATGTAATAGAAACACCAAGGCTCCAAGGCCAATCCCAAGTTCCCTGCTCCTTTCTTTCTCCTTCTTCTTTTCCTTCTTTTTTTTTTCTCTCTTCTCTTTCTATGGTTTTTTCCTTTCTGTTGTTGTACACTCTTCTCTTGAGAACCCACCGCCACAATAGACCAAAACCATAAGAAAAAAATATATATAAAAAAAATAAACAAAACAAAAGCCAAAATTGGCTTCCCCAGAAAATCCACCACCTTAACCCCCTAGCCTTGCGGTTCAAGGCTTTTGGGAACTTGGGCTGGACAGAAGAGGTTGGGCCCTACCAACACCTGGGCCCCACCAACAGCATCGTCGCACTGGAAGTTTAATGTTGCAGCCAAAGTACCTAACTAAATAAGTCTCATCTCCCTACATAATCCCCTCACTTTCCTAGTTTGTCATTGCCCGGTCTGAGTATGTGTTATGGTATCAGAAATATAAGTATGCTTTATATAAAATCATGAGATCAATATTTAGTATTTTCATGAAGGTGCTGGAAATGTGTCCATCAAATCCATTTCATGGCTTCTAATTAATTTATGTGATATCATGGGCCTTCATGGGCCTCGATTGTCAGATCCTTAGGTTTTAACCTAAAATCTTTCACAACTAGGGACTAAAATGGATACCCCATTCATATGGTCTTTACACTGTGTATTTCTTATAACGGTTGTGTGTACATTGAAGCAGATCACACAAGAATTCCACATGTGATACCGTAAATTGCTTTTTAATCATTTGAAAGATATGATAATTGTGAGCATTGGATGTTAAGGAAATGATGTTGATTTCTCACATGTCAATTTTCGTATCAAAATTTAATGTATCTTCTCATCTATACGCATACCCTCTCGTGTATGTTTATGCACCCCACAGTAGTCCTTGATTTTTTTTCTAGTACCTTTATATTGTCGCTTGATAAACTCGGATTGAATCGAAACTTGACATGCGAGTTTTGGAACTTAGGTCAACCCGTAAACAAAATTTGAATCCATGAACTGCCACATGACAATTATTGTAGGGCGTGCAGCTCTTCTTCTAGGTGTGGGCATGGAGACCCTCTGACCCATCAAAAAGAAAAAGGGAAAAGGCTGGGTATGCTAGTGGTATATCGTATGTCAGTATGCCAGCACCCTATGTGTGTATCTCTCTCTTCCTCCTTTTGAGGGATAAGGAAGTCATTTCAAAGATAATTTTCCTTTGATTAATATTGATTAACCCATAAGTAAAAAAATCTAAACCAAACACTACTATATAGTACAAATAATAAAGGAAAATTTACACATACCCCCCAGGTTTGGAAAATTCTGCGTACCCCCCTGAGGTATGCAAACGGTAACAAATAAGCCCATTCCGTCAGTTCATGACTAACACTGTTAAAAATTAGACTTGAACTGACGGAATTACCCTTATAAGAAAAAGAAAAAAAAAAACACATGCAACTCATCTTCCCTAATTTGTGGGTATTCATGATTTGTAGCCGATTGAAGAGAAACAAGCAACAATCAGTGCTTCTAACCGTGAAATACATCTCCGGCCACCGGAGAGGGTAAAAACAAGACCTGCAGTTCATGGGTAAGAATGGGACCAACTGAAATTGCAAAATAAAACCAAACCATCATTGGGGAAACGTAAGCTACCTAAATTTTGTTTAAGTATTGAATCTATAACTTCACAATGATGAGGGAAAATTGAAGAACAGTAGAACCATAACAGGGAGACTAAAAGAGCATTTACATACATGAAGGGCTCTGGAGATGGGTGATGAAGCAGCGACGATTTTAATGACAGATGTAGCAGCGACGGTTTTAATGATAGACGCAACAGCATTCATCGCCATTGCTCTCTCTCTCTCTGTGTTTCTTTCTCACGGAAGATGAAGAAGAATTTCTCAGTGAAGAATGAGCACACAAGCTGGTTTGGACAATTGGAGAATGCTCTGCAACTCTGTCTCTACTCCCTACTTATAAGGAGCAAAGCACCAAAAATAAATTGGGAAATTTACTTGTATGGGATGCTTGCGTACCCCCCTGAGTTGCAAGCATCCCTTTCATCTTCTTCTTCTCCTCTGTTTCCTCTTCCATCTTCTTCTTCCCCATTAGCTTCTTCTTTCTTCCCAACAAACCCTAACCCCAATAGCTAACCACTCTCTTACATCTCGCCTCTTTATTTCCCTGATCTGGACTCTCTCAATAACCCTAATTCAACTAAATATCCTCCTACTACCACCGGATACCCAACTGTAGACGATCTGGATTGCAGCTTTTCCTACAATTAAACGTGTCAAGCCTGGAACTTCACTCCGACGATATGAAATGTTCTTTGAATCCCATCATCGGCAGGTTTCTTTTCTTCTCCGGAGAAACTCTAAGGATTTATTTTGGGTTGTTGGACTTGGCTGACCGTTGATTCACTACCTCCTCGAATCAAGTTGCAGGAGAAGAATCGAAAATTTTTATTGAAGAATTGCAGAAACTCTAGTTCTTGATTTGTTGCGCTAAACTCAATCTCTGATCTCTGATTTATTTTGTCGAAAGGGCCAAACAATCAATTACATTTTCTATAATATATGATCTTATAATGTGGAGTTGGGTGGATCATGGATTAATTGATCTAAAAATCGATCTAAATTTGAGATTCAGAACCCTTGAGCATCTCTACGGGTTTAAGCACATCTCAGATGAATTTTCTCGAGGTCAAATGATCAATTGCATCCTCAATGATGTGTTATGATGTCTGACCTCGTGATTTTTGAACCACGAATTAGAGATTTAGTAGATTTTTCTGAGTTTCGGATTTCATTGATCAATCTCTATGCGTGATGGTCCGAATATATGATCGAATGTTCGTCACGAAGGTTCGATTGAAATTTACACCAGAGATGAACTAGGATTCTTGTTGTGCCTTTCAGATTTTCAGGATACCTGCAACTCATCTTCCCCAAAATCGATTGGGGAAGATGAGTTGCAGGTGTTTTTTTTTTTTTTTTTTTTTTTGTAAGGGCAATTCTGTCAGTTCAAGTCTAATTTTTAACAGTGTTAGTCATGAACTGACGGAATGGGCTTATTTGTTACCGTTTGCAAACCTCAGGGAGTACACAGAATTTTCCAAACTTGGGGGGTGAAAATATCCTTTCGTCAAACCTCAGGGGGGTATGTGTAAATTTCCCAATAATAAATGTGATGTGTAAATTAGACCTGAATTAGGTAAATAAAGTAATATTTAAAAGTCAAACTGAATGATACAAGTAAAAGAAACTTCTCCAAACTTTTTTCAAATCAATAGAGGTCTCTAATGACTGCCATAGAAGTCAAAAGTACAACCAAAGAAGACACTCCATTCCAAGCTAGCTTTCCCACGCCACTGCCAGCCGCAGAGGATCCTGTCATAATCCACATTATTGTATAATTAGAGGGAAGGCAACCATAAGATTTAATCTCAAGTAAGCTCAAGCACTGCATTTTCAATTAACCATTTAAGGCTTCTTTTTCTTTAACTCCCAATTAAATTTTGAGTTTGCTTGATCAATTAATCCCAATCAAGTTTTTAATTTGCCTTTTTTAGTTTTATTTTTCCTACTTGCACATTGACTTGAATAGATGGAAAAAACCATAAATCAAAGAGCTATTTAGATGGGCAAAAAATAAAAACAGATTGAAGAGATGATCTTGCCAAAACTACAAGTGTTTTTCCTTTCTTGGATACTAATTTGATGGATTAAAAGAAGAAAATTTTATAGATCATGCCATGTAGAGACCAGATGGGTAAAAATAATCCAATCAAATTGATTGTTGCTCTGGAAAAATTTTCAGGCAAGATCATCAAATATAGAAAGAGAGAGGGAGCTATACCTGGAGTCGATGGAGTAACAGAGGCAGTTGGCGAAGCAACAGGTGAAGATGCAACTGTAACAAGACACACAAAATTACGAATAAATAAGCTTAAAATTCTGCAAGAAATTGTTCCCGCAGTACAAAATTACAGAAATAATAATAAAACAATTCAATTCCAAAAACCAATCCGCTGCAGCGAGTTCAGATTAAACACAACAGATTTCCGACAAATCCCAATTAGGTATACAGAATAAGAACGAACATCGATCACAAGAAATTCAACGAGGCTACTATCATTCTACTAAGGTCAATCGCTCGATCGATCGGAATTCAGAAGCAGAAACAGAGAAAAATGGAGAAGAGGGACATGGGCAAGTAGTAAACTTACATTTGTCGCAAGCGGCGACAGTATTGCTCATGCCACAGCGCTGAGGAAGCTCAAGGGCTTGGGTTCTATTGATGTGGAAACTCTCCAACACGGAGGGGTCTGTGAGGAGATTGCAGAGGCACTGGAGTTGAGTGTTCACAACTTGCTTGAGAGGGGTACAGCAAGAGGCCGGTGGATTCGTAGCGTTGAGGTAAGCCTCGCATGGCACCAAATCCGCCGCACACGAATTGCTTTGTCCCTCAACCATCCCCGCTACCATCATCATCGCCACCATCATCACCATCCCAAGATTTCCCATTTTCATCTTCTCTGTTCCTCTGTAATTCTCTTCCCTGCACTTAGTTTCCCCAGTCAATTCCCACTCTCTCTCTCTCTCTCTCTCTCAGATTAACTTCTCGGAAACTTTAGGTTCTTCTTCACTTTAATATTGAATTTCCAACTGCCCACATGTGCTTTTATAGTGTTTTTTGGACTGTGATTTCTTAAACTTGAAGACCCTGGTTGGTCGTTAACGTGCCCGCCTGATACAGTGTATAATGATATTTTATTATACGTCGCTACTATTGGAAGGTGCAGTCGTGCAGGGCCCACGTGAAAATAAAAAAATTTTATAAAAAAAAAACGTTTCAACAAATACTCCAAGCGGACCCAATTGGGATTCAGATCTTCTACGGCCTTGAGAAGAGTGGCCATCGTCCTGCCTCGTCTGATGAGCCTGCCACGTGGATATTTCTATATCTAACGGCTAGATTCAAACTGGGGTAATTAATGAGGGTCTGAAACCTTAAACCAAAACCAACCACATTGAACCACCCACTACCCACTCGGTTTTGGTTCATTAAAATAAACAAACCCCAATCGTGTGTACATCCATCTAAATCCCCAAAAAACGAAAGCCGTCAGTCTGCAACTCAAATTTTCTTCTTCGTCACTCTTCTTTCCCGTCGCTCTGCAGAACTCCTGAGGCCCAACTTTCTGACTGAAAGATAGTTAACATATGCGGAGAAGGAAAGGTTCAGAGAGGGAAAGAAAAGTAATGTGCACTGAAAGTTCAGAAGAAAGGTTGTGAAAGGGGGAAAACAGAGAAAGGGAGAGATATAAAGGAGATGGTCGGCGAGAGGAAAAGTGGGTGGGTTCAAGTCTTTTGAGACAGACAATGCAAAATTATTCACTACCAATGCTTGCCAATGATGAACAGTGGGAGGCAGATAGGAGATTCCTGTAATTCTTAAAGAGATTTCTGTGAAGCTTTGTTATGTGACTATGTCAGCAGAAGAGCTCAAATAAGGACGGTGAAGATTTGAGTTGCAGATAGGAGATTTCTGTGAAACGTTCGTTTGACCATTTCTTCTTGTTATTATTATAGGAAGGAAACTTTTCTCCATTATTAAATATGGGTTTTGACCTTTTGTGTTTGCCATCGTTTCCATTGACCCTTTCTTTCATTCTCAACTTGAGATTATGGAGTATGGAGTGTATGTCTCCTCTGTTTTCCCATTCTGTTCTCCACGGTAACTTCCCCGATGTTACACACAAGCAAATCGCCGGGTTTCTCCATTATTAAATATGGGTTTGGGCGGTGAAGATTTGAGTTGCAGACGGGCTTTCGTTTTTTGGGGATTTAGATGGATGTACGCACGATTGGGGTTTGTTTATTTTAATGAACCAAAACCAGGTGGGTAGTGGGTGGTTCAATGTGGTTGGTTTTGGTTTAAGGTTTCAGACCCTCATTAATTACCCTAGTGTGAATCTAGCCATTGGATACAGAAATATCCACATGGCAGGCTCATCAGACAAGGCCAGACGATGACCGCTATTCTCAAGGCCGTATAAGATTTGAATCCACCCAACTGCCATAGGATCACTTGACAATGGACCTACACGCTCGAAGGTCCAAACCACTAAAGACTTCTGTTGATAGATGTAGATACAAGACAAGAGACTAGTATTGTATATCAGAAGACTTGCCGTGTCTTTTGTAATTATTAGTTATGGGAGAATGTTCTCTGTGTCATAGCGTAGGCTGTGTTCATACACATGGGCAGTCTGTGCAAGGGGTAGGGTGGTCATTGCGC
Organism: Telopea speciosissima; assembly: GCF_018873765.1. Lineage (NCBI taxonomy): Eukaryota > Viridiplantae > Streptophyta > Magnoliopsida > Proteales > Proteaceae > Telopea > Telopea speciosissima. The sequence continues at coordinate 63,247,328 of NC_057921.1, read as the reverse complement.
CCACCCCCATGTGCCTGAATGCAGTCTGCGCTACAACACAGAGAACAACACCCCATTAACTATATAAACTCATACCTGTCTTGTGTTTAACAGAAGTGATTTTTAATATATAATAAAAAAAAAAGTGATTGACCAACTTCCATTTACAACTTGTGGAATTGACTAATGAGCAAGCCCAAGATACCCCAAAATTAGGAGAATATCCCCTCTTGAATACTACTAAACCCTTCTTTCAATTAAAGGGATTAATGTTAATTTGGCACAAATGTTAACTTGACAGGTAAAAAAATAAACAGAAGACAAGTAATATGAGAGAGAGAGCCAAAATAGAAAACCAAAATCATTTGGTGATGGTTATTTTCAAAAAATAAATAAACAAAATCATTTAAGTAAGGGATTTTCTTATTGGCACCTCCTAAGGTATCATATATAACTAGTAATTTATTTACCAAAAAAATATATAATTAGTATTTTTTTTAAATTTTTTATTTAACAAATTTTTTCAATGAGGGTAAATCTTGTCATTTCACATGTCTTTAAGTAATGACATGTGAAATCGTTCCTGCCACAAAGCATGGATCCATAAAATGCACATTTAACTATTGACTTGACTTAGCAAAGCCAATCACTACTAATCACTACTATCCTTTTGGTCAATAAAGGGATAAATGCCAATTTGGTACAAAATATCAAGTTGATAACTAAAATTAGGTAGTGATTGGCTTTGCTAAGTCAAGTCAATAGTTGCATTCATTTGTCATTTATTTATTGGAAGGTTTATTTATTGATTTATTTAGAGGTTTTTTCTTCTTCTTTTTTCAGTAAAAGATTATAGGGTGTTGCTCATCTATGTGCTATTCATGCTGTTACTATAAAAAATATTTCATTTGAAGATGGTGAGGATGCAAATACATATAGTGCCTTTAACTCAATTTAAGTTGAAGAGACATATTCAATGGTCTGTTTTTCCAATAAATGTTGGTTATATTTCTTTATGTTATTTATAACTGTAATTGTTTTCTGGGGTTCTAAACCTACGTACGTGCCTGTGAATCTGTGATTTCGTTTAGTATGAAATCTGAGTAGCTGGAGATCCTCTTTTTGAGAGTTTTTACTAATAAAAATATTATGTGAAAAAAAGGTATTCATGCTTAAATGGAGTCTTAGGATTCTTGCACAGACATAAAAAAATAAAAATATATAATTTCATTTGTCAATATTTATTTTCTATTTTATTGAAATAATTGTCAATATAAAGGTGTGAAAACTAATTGAGAAATATTTAAAAAGTTTAAAGAGAAATAACCAATTAATAAACATGGAAAAAGCCCAATATATAATAGACAATACAATTAAAAAACACATGGTCCAGTCAATCTTACACATGGAATGACAAAAACATCATATATATATATATATATATATATATATTATTTATTTATTTCGGGGGAGGAATAAAAACCATCAACTTGTGTTGGAAACAGTGATATCTCAATCAAATGACAGTTAATTTTTTTTGTTGGTATTTAACAATTGACAGTTACACTAACAGTTTTATTTAGCAGTATCGGTAAGGTAATTCGGTATCACACGACATGTATCAGTATTGATATCAATAGCGACGCACTTGTAACATTTTTTAATCCATTTCACAAGGGTCATATGTAATTCTATAGCACTATTACTATTTTGAGAAGTACTTTTTGTTCGGGAGTGTGGCGTAGCTATTTCTCTCCATCTTAAAAAAAGGGGTAAAGATGTCTTTTTATATGAAAATGAATGTGGTAGACTTGTAAGCCAGCATTCCTGGACAGAGTTCGTTTTCTCTACTATTATATATATGGGAGAGAGTTCTTTGTCCAGGAGTGTGGTCTATGCAGCACTCCCATGAATCTATCTCTCTCTTCCTCATATGAAAAGACAGTTCAGTCCCTTTGTTTTAAGAAGGAGAGAGATAAATACATGGGAGTGCTGATGTAGATCACACTCCTGGACAGAAAACTTTCTCCCTCTATATATATCAGATCAGTGCAAGTTGAAGTTTTTGAACAGAATAATACAGGAGACCTGATTGTATTATTCGAGCTAGGAAGTAACTCAGCCGTGTCAAACTTTATTATTGTTGGCACTTTTCTGTCTGGGTACACTCTGAGCCGACATACTAGTGGGGTTTTCTTTTTTTAATGGTAAAAGACATATTAGTGGTTCATTCCACCAAATTCTGATATAAACACTTTTTTTGGATGAAACTGATATAAACACTTTAATATGTTCCCAAAAAGACCCCAAAAAAAATATATATCTTTTTTTTTTTTTTTTATTTATTTAAGGATTGATTTTCTGTCGCAAATCGTAATGGCATGGAACCGCCTGGTTTACAAGCTTAGAGATGGTGGTAAAATCGTAGACGACTTATGTTGAGAAAACTGAGGCTTCCATTTAAACGATAAAGAATCCCAAAGGTCTTGGGTAGAAGATCTATGTGCAACAATAGCAATATCAAATGAATAGATCTCCACTTAAATGTTGTACCTATAAATGAGAAGATATGATAATTGTGAGTATTGGATATCAAGGAAATAATGTTGATTTGTAATATGTCAATTTTCATATCGAAATTTAATATATTTTCTCATCTGTATGTATATTTATTTGTGTATTTTTATACATCTTACAGTAATCTTTGATTTTTTTAGTACATTTGTATTGTCGCTTGCCAAACTCGGATTGGAGTGAAATTTGACATGTGAATTCTAGAACTTAGGTCAACCTGTAAACATAATTTGAGTCCAAACTGAATTGTCACATGACAGTCATTGCAGGGTGCACAGATCTTCTTCTGGGTGAGGGCATGTAGACTCTCTGAGCCATCATACACCCCCTCACTATAATCTTTATATTATTTTTTTAGTAAAAAAGAATATATATACCAATTGCATGTGAATGAGATCCCATTCATTGAGGGTTGGAAGAGGATGGGAATGGGTATCGAGATTTTAAAACATATTAAAACCCTAGGATGATGGGTGAACCGTCATTTATGGGTAGAGGAAAACTTTGTCCAATAATAAATGTGATGTATAAATTAGAGCTGAATTAGATAAATAAAATAATATTTAATAGTCAAAATGAATAATACATATTAGAAAAAGGAAATCAACCCTTTTCAAATCAATAGAATGGACAAAGGGGAAGGAAGAAAATCCGCAAACAAACAGAATTCTGGATTTAAAGCACACAGAGGTCTCTAATGACCGTCATAGAAGTCAAAAGTACAACCAAAGAAGACACTCCATTCCAAGCCAGCTTCCCCACGCCACTGCCTGTCATAATGCAAATTATTGTATATTAGAGGAAAGACAACCATAAGATTTGATCTAAAGTGAGCTCGCATTTTCAATTAACCATTTAGGGCTTCTATCTTTAACCCCAATCAATTTTGAGTTTGCTTGATCAATTAATCCCAATCAAGCTTTTAATCTGCCTTTTTTAGTTTTATTTTTCCTACCTGCATTGACTTGAATAGATGGAAAACCATAAATCAAAAGGCTATTTAGATGGGCAAAAAAAAAAAAAAAAAAAAACAGATTGAAGAGATGATCTAGCCAAAATTTCAAGTGTTTTTCCTTTTCTATTTTTTTTCCTTTCTTGGGCACTAATTTGAATGGATTAAAAGTAGGGATGTAAATGAACAACCAAAAATCCGAATCCGATATGAATCCATATCCGTTAGGGGTATCCGTATTCATATAGAGATATCCGGGGAAAAAAAAAATCATTCGAACAAAAAAATCTGATTACTTAATAATAAAAAATTAAGTAAACAATAATCTTGAGGTTTTTTGAAGATTCAACACGTTCTAAAATATGTGGAAAAGATAATCATGATTTAAGAGATATAGATTGAGAGTGAATTGTATCCATCTGCCTTGGGGGAGGAAAGTTCGGGTTACACAAGGCAGAGATGTAAACGAATGGTTGAAAATTCGAATTCGAATCCATCCAAATCCGTTTAGAGGTATCCGTATTAGGAATCAGTATCCGAGCCAAATCCGATCCATTTACATCCCTATTTAAAAGAAGAAAATTTAATAGATCCTGTCATGTATAGACCATAGTTGAAAAATCAGGTTTTCTCACTCAACTAGTCTTCTAGAAAAATCTAGTGATTTTGCCTGGTCATACCTGATCAAAGTGAGTCATGTTTTTAAAAAAAATTAAATGCAATAAATATATAAAAATTAGTAAAAAAACCAGGAAAAAAAAATGAGAGAACCAGAAAAAAATAATAATCAAAGAATCACATATCAATGCATTTTGAATTTATACCATTGAACAAGAGAAGAGAGCGGAGAAGTTGAAGGTTTCTCACTGTTTTAGAATACAGATTTACTATTTTACTCATCTCAGTTTTAAGTGAACCGATTTTATGATTTTTTAAACTCAATGGAGTTTGTCATTACTTGGGTAAACATATCAAGTCTTATTTGAATCGGGACGATTTATCAACTAGTGTCGTCATTTTGTCATTTTGTACACTGACCTATCATCAAATATAAAAAGAGAGACAGAGAGAGAGGGAGAGACAGCTGTACCTGGAATTGTAGGGGGAGAAAGCGATGGAGTATAAGAGGCAGTTGGCGAAGTTGCAACTGTAACAAGAAACACGAAATTAAGAATAAAAAAGCTTATAACTCTGCAAGAAATTCTTCCCGAAGTACAAAATTATAAGAAATTCAATGGAGGCGACTATCATTCTACTAAAGTTAATTGCTCGATCGATCAGAATTCAGAAGCAGAAACAGAGAAAAATGGAAAAGAGGGAAATGGGCAAGTAGTAAACTTACATTGGCTGCAAGCGGCGACAGTATTGTTCATGCCACAGTGCTGAGGAAGCAGAACAGCTTGGTTGCTATCGATGTGGTAACTCTGCAACACGGTGGTGTCTGTGAGGATATTGCAGAGGCACTGGAGTTGAGTGCTCACAACTAGCTTGAGCGAGTTACAGCAAGAGGGCGGTGGATTCGTGGAGTTGAGGTAGGGCTCGCATGGCACCAAATACGCCGCACACGTATTGCTTTGTCCTTCAACCAATCGTGTCATCCCCGCTACCATTACCATCGCCACCACCATCACCATCTCCATATTTCCCATTTTCATCTTCTCTGTACGTTCCTCTGGAATTCTCTTCCCTGCACTAGTTTCCCCAGTCACTCTCAAACCCAATAACTCTCTTTTGGGGTTCTTCACTTTAATATTAAATTTCCAACTGCCCACTTATCCTTTTATAGTGTTCGTTGGACTCTGATTTCTTTTAAACTTGAAGACCCTCATCGGTCCTTAACGTGCCCGCTAGATCCAGTGTATAATTATATTTTATTAAACGTCGCTATTAAAAGGTGCAGGGCCCATTAAGAACCGGGCCCACTAACTAAATAAAAAAATAAAACTCGTTTCAGGAAATACTCTAAGCGGCCCACCTGCGATAGGATCACTTGACAATGGGCCTACACGATCGAAGGTCCAAACCACTAAAGACTTCGGTTGATAGATGTAGTAGATACGGGTCAGGAGACTAGTATCGTATGTCAGAGGAATTGTCATGGCTTTTGTGGTTCTTAGCTGTACAAAACCTTTTAATTACCTGTCTTTAGGCTTTAGCTGCAATTTGTGTTTAACAAAAGTGATTTTTAAATATATAAAAAAAAAAAAAAAAAAAACACAAAAGTGATTGACCAACTTCCATTCATAACTTGTGGAAGTGACTAATGAGCAAGCCCAAGATACCCCAAAATTAAAGGGATTTATGTCAATTTTGGCACAAGTATCAACTTAACAACTTAACAAGTAATATGAGGGAGAGAGAGAGAGAGTCAAAATAGAAAACCAAAATCATTTGGTAATGGTTGTTTTCAAAAAATAAATAATCAAAATCATTTAAGGAAGGGATTTTCTTATTCGCACTTCCTAAGGTATCATATAATTAGTAATTTGTTTATCAAAAAATATATATATAATTACTAATTTTATTTTTTTTAATCCTTTTAATTAACATATTTTTTCAATGAGGGTAAATCTTGTCATTTCACATGTTTTTTAGTAATGATTTTTTCATAGTATCTCCTTTTGCAAACTCTTTTGGTCAATAAAGGGATTAATGCCAATTTGGTACAAAATGTCAAGTTGATAACCAAAATTATTAGGTAGTGATTCCTTTTATAGATTGGCTTTGCTAAGTCAAGTCGATAAATTGCATTCATTTGTCATTTATTTATTGGATTTTTTTTTTTTTAATATTTATTGGTTTATGTAGGTTTTTTATTTGGGGGGGGGGGGGGAAAAACATTTATTTAGGGTTTACTTGAGACTACCACAAGGGCAACTTACATTTTATGTCAAAAAGGAGAGAAAAAATAATAAAAAATTTATATCTGAGAAACTTATTTATATTACTTAAATATCACGAGTGGGAGCAAGGGTTTGAACATAAACCTATTTCATATGATGAAAGTGGATGGCGAATTGAGTGTCGCTTGTCTATGTGCTATTCATGTTGTTACAATAGAAAATATTTCATTTTTTTTTTGGTACAAATAGAAAATATTTTATTTGTAGATGGCGGAGATGCAAATGCATATGGTGCCTCTAATGCAATTTTAAGTTAAAGAGACTTATTCAATGGTCTTTTTTCAATAAATGTTAGCTACATTTCTTTATGTTATTTATAACTATAGTTGTTTAATAGGGTTCTAAACCTACATGCTTGTGATTTCGTTTCGTATGAAATTTGAATAGCTAAAGATACCTTTTTGAGATTTTCTAGTAATAAAAATATTAAGTGAAAAAAAAAATTATTCATGCTTGGATGGAGTCTTAGGATTCTTGCATAGACATAAAAAAAATATATATATATATATAACTCCATTTGTCATTATTTTATTTTCTATTTCAATGAAATAATTGTCAATATAAGGGTTTGAAATTAATTGAGATATATTAAAAATATCTAAAGAGAAAGGACCATTTATAAAACATGGGGAAAAATCCTATACATAACATGGTCCACTCAATCCTACAGTTGGAATGACAAAAAAATATTTTTTTTTTTAATTTTTTTGTTGGATAAAAGCCATCAATGTGATGGAAATGGTGATATCTCAATCAAATGATTGTTACCAGTTTTATTTAGTAGTATCGCAAGCATGATACATATTGAACCGATATCAACGATATGTATCAATGATATCAGTATCGGAGTACATGTTATATTTTTCAATCTATTTCAAAAGGGGCATATGTACTTCTATAGCATTATTACTAGTATGGGAAATAGTTTTCTGTCTTCGAGTGTGGTGTAGCTATTTCTCTCCTCCTAAAAAAAGGGGGTTGGGGTAGAAATGTATTTTTCATGTGGAGAGAAAAGAGAAAAATTCATAAAAATGTTGGTGTAGGCCTTACTCTCAGACAGAGATTTTTTTTTCCGATTTTTTTTTCCTACTATCATATATCACACCAGTGGAAGTTAAAGTTTTTAAACAGAATAATATTAGATATTTGTTTGTATTATTCGAGATGTGTCAAACTTTATTATTTTAAGCTTTTTTTTCTTGGTACGCCACATATATCTATATATATATATTTTGGTAAGAGGTACGCCATATTCACTGTGAGCCAACATATTAGTGGTTCATTCCTCCATCAAATTCTGATATAAACACTTTTTTTAATATAAATCCGACCTGTGATAACACCAGCTGTACCCAAAAAGAAAAAATGAAAAGAATCTTTTTGTTTTTTTAAAGGATTCTTTCCCTCCACTGGTTAAGGTTGAAAATACTTTTTCGCAGTCCAATTTGAAAGGTCAAGAGATTCTATTTTCATCGTGGCTCTCCCTCTGTCTCTTGTTTGTTGTACTTATCATGGCTTTCTGTCGTAATGGCATGGAACCGCCTGGTTTACAAGCTAAGAGATGGTTGTAAAGTCGTAGACGGCTTCTGTTGAGAAAACTGAGGCCTCCATGTTCGACAGAATGCCATAGTGGTAACGAAAGAGGCCCTGTGTACATTGTGAGATTTCCATTCCAAAGGCATTACGTAGTCAGTGGGTTGGTACCACACTGCTTTTCGCTGCAATCATTAAGTCGTTGTTGCGAAGAGACAAAATGCATATTCTCTAGTGAACGGGACACCACTTCTAAACTTTCAACCTTCAACGTTGAGTACTTACTGACTACTGAACATGAGATGAGAGTCGAAACGAGACGAGACTCGATCGAGGGTAAGCATATCTATTTTCTGTTCACTCTTGATTCAAAATTTCAACTTTGGGCTGTGAGGTGTCATCGCCGTTGTGAAAGACTGACATTATCGCCGTTGTGGAAGACTGAAATTTTCCCCCATGGGAACAACTTTTTCTACAGCCTTTTAAAATCAATACGGGATTTGTGGGTTTTTTTTATCGCATGAAATTTTGCTGTTACACTAGTAGAAGGAATGACAAGGCTGGCAGCCAAGGAAATGGAATCTTAAGAGATGTTTTAGAAAATACTAAAACCTAGGAGGGTATTTATGAACCCAAAGGGGAAGTGGATTATTCTATTTCCTTGGTTGCTAGCCTTGTAGTAGTAACATTCCTCCTATGGGCGTAGTAGCAAAATTTTTTCCATTTTTTATCTGTTCCATTTCCCCCAAGTTCCTCTAATAGAGGGGGGTGGATCCCACCCGAGCAATGTGTTTGGGCAGGAGTAGGGTGGTCATTTTTACCCCCCCTTTATTACAAGAACTTGGGGAAATGGACCTGCCCAAGAAATGGAGCAGATAAAGGTCTGGCTTTGTAGTTAATCCAATTGAGTGTTTTCTACACCCAAAAAAAATTAGGCCCCGTTTTGTTTGTCAAGGTGGGAAACTTATGAGGGTGAGTCTCACATGTTGTGGGTTGGGTTGACAAAGAACGGAAATAATGGAATATGCATTTTGTAGTGCAGTGGGATATACTGGAAGAGAGAGGAAATGGACAGGGGGTGAGATTCTATTGGAAAGAAAAGAAATAGGAAGAAGAGAGAGATAGACTCAAAAATAATTTTTCCGTGAATAATGCCAAAGTCTTTGAAAGTGAATGGGGTGGGAATACGAGGGGTGTCACCTCACCTGACAAAATAAATGCATTTAATGAGTTTGTTTGAAAAATTTTCACCCCATGTATCCAAACACACACATCTTTGGTATTTTATGGGGGAAAAGTACATTTTTCCCATCTCTTTTTGACTATCCCACTTTTATACGACAAACAAACGGGCCCTGAGTGTTTTTAGAATTCTCACGATGAGAGCGTTTCCATGGGAAAACGAAGGAAAATATCTTTTTCTTCAATGGAGATGGTTAACTGTTTCAACGCCCCCAAAACATCTATCGAGAAGGACCACCTATTTGTACTTTTGTACATGCGGACCACACGAAGCATCCACACCACAATAAAAGCAAAAATTACCACATCGGGTGGTGTGATACCTCTGACTTATGGTAGACTATCTCATGCATGGTTGGATCATGAATCACCATGGAAAATTATCTGCTCCATTTCCTGCCCGGTCTAGTTCCCCAAGTCCCTCTAATAGGGGGGAGATGGATCCCACCCAGGTAGCGTGTTCAGCAGGGATTGGATGGTCATTTCCACCCCTCTAGTAGAGGGACTTGGGAAAATGGAGCAATCACCACATGGGGAGAGAATCTGGACTTGGAGCAAGCTTCTACTAATGATATCGTCTCATGCGCTGCCATTGATGTGGTGTCGATGATTCCTCATACACTTGGCAATATAAGGAACCTTTTCCCTTGTAAGTTTTTATTTTTTTAATCTGAGTTGACCAAGGAAGTTTGAACCATCGTTGGTACCTAATGCTAGTTAACAAACCCTCTAAGTTGGCATGAAGGGTGTCAAAATCAAATCAAAATTGTTTATCAAAGTTGAACCAACCATTTACACCGGAACTATGAAAACCTTGATATAAAATATGAGACGGTTTAAGAAACGATTCGATTTTCATTTTAGTCATTTAAACCGTTTAAATCGACTATTTTTTCTATTTATATATAAAATAAATAATATTTGAATCAGACTATATTTTGAACGGAAATCAGTCAAACTAACATTTAAGGTAAGGGTGTTAAACGGTCTAGTTTCGTAAACCAGACCGTTTAACTAAACGATCTCATAATCAAAACCTGGACCGTTTAGTAAACGATTTTTAAATGGTTTCGATTAAATGGTTCTATACGGTTGTACACAGTTTCGGTTAGACAGTTCTATACACATTTACTACTCTATTTACTAATACTAGTTTTTACTTAATAGTTATTACTTATTACTTACTAAGTTAGTAGTTGCTACTTGCTAGGTATTGATTTTTTGTTTATCAAAAAATAAAAATAAAAAATGTTAGATTTTTAAACGGTTAGACGGTTTGGTTATAATCGATTTTAATTGGATTATACGGTTTGAAACCGTTGAATTAATCGGTCTAAATTGAACCAAACCATTTAAATAAACAGTATCATTTCTAAAACCATAATCGGACCATTTAATTAAACGGTATGTCGGTTTCAGTTTAAATGATTCGATTTGGTTTCGATAAACGGCTTTGGTTTGGTTTTGACACCCTTAATTTGAGGTGTGTCTAAGGAGGCAGCCAATGACAAAGGTTGAGCTAATTGGCATAGATGATTTCCATGGTGATTGCAACATGATATAACGTTATTTCAGACTTGTACAAATAAAGGATGAAAATCAATGATAACATTCACTATGCGAAGAATCCAATCATAACATCAAATCACCTGATTGAAGAGATTCTCTCTTCTTTCCAGTGGTGCCTGAAAACTTTATCCAGATGAAAAAAATGAAACAATTTGAAACCTTATTCTGATTGGCACTCTAGTTGGGTTTTATTTATTTCATCTTTAATTTATATTTTTGGGTAAAGTGTTGGGGATTATATTTTGGTAGCATTCAAATTAATCTGATCTTTTCCTCAGTGATCGGATTAATAAAAAGGGGATGAGCTTCTAGTTCAATGGCAAACCTCCACCCAGCAGGAATGGAATAAGTCTAGAGAGTCTAGGGTTCGACTCCTAAACCCACCCTTCTTGACATATAGTAGCACCAGTGGATATAATAAGTATGGCCTTATGCCTCTGTGTTGGCTCCTTGTGGGTCCTTCTCTGGCTACAATGTAGGCCTAGCACCAATAATAATAATAATAATAATACATCCTGACTTACTTGAGGGGTATGCATTAAAGAAGATATTTGTAGGCTTCAAACTCATATTGATCATAAATTGGATATACACAATTACATATATCCCTTATTCTTAATCCTTTCTAATTCATTTGAGGTGTAAAAGTAGCTGAAGTCTACCACTTGCTCACTTGGTACTTAGGACTGTACAAAATTACCACTCCAACCCCAAGATGCACTTTAAAATTCAATTCAATTAAAAGATCCCACGCGTGCACTTATTAGCCCTTGTGCTAGTGCAGGCGCTATGCGACCAAACAACAATCTCTTGCCTTAAATAATTTTAACTTTTCAGCACCTCTCGCATGATAGAGCACTACCAAAAATAATAAAAAAAGATGAAAACCTTTGCAAATATCTTGACCGAGGCTTTACAACCCGAAACCAAACATGGGATTGGCCTCTCCCAATCTAAAATCCGAAGCTCAACATAGGATTGACCTTATTAGGATTCATCTAAAATTTTATACAAATAGAATCTTAAAGAAGAGGCAAAAAATTGTCATTTTTTATTCTTTTACTCAAAATTTGGTGCTACTTTAATTATGTTTTATTATTTTACTTCTCCAATGGTGATGTGATGGTGTGGGGTGCCAAAAGTACCCATGGCTACCAAAAATAATAAAGGAAAATATTCTTCACATGGAAGTGCAGGATGCAATCAGACACATGGGGCTGAGTGAAATGATCGCCCAGCCCATGTGTCTGTGCTCATCCTATGCCCCCATGCATTGCGATGCAGAGAACACCATCTCAGCAAATAAAGTGTAAATTATGCAGACCCCCATGAAAAATTTATAAATTACAATTTCCCCCTATGTTTCTAAAGTTACGATCCCCTACTTTCCAACTTGATTAACCCTTAAAACCATACCGTTAGTAGAATCTGTTAGTTGCTAATGATAGGAACTTATAATAGTTTTTATGACCATTATTCTTGAGAGGGTAGAATTACAAATTTATCCTTATAGTTACCCCTAATCCACCTCCGCCCTTACAAGTTGCAACCCAGCCCACCCCCAACTTCTTCAAATTAAGAGTTGTTAAGCTGAAGACGAAGAATGAAAGCTCCCCATCCGAATTCTGATGGAAAACCAGTGGGATGGGGTAACCTTGAGAGACTAGCGGTTGCTTGAAATGGAGTTGCAGGTAATCCTCCACAGTCGAGAGGATGGGGTTGAAGTTATTTAGAAGAAAGGGCAATTTTGTCACATACAGATATTTTATTACGTCTGTAATTTTTAGAAACACAGGGAAAAATATAATTTATGCATTCGTCAAGGGTGTCCATGTAATTTATTCAAAAATAAATAAAGAAACTATGTACCAAAATGAATTCGCCCGATTTCAGTTGATTTTCAATCTGGAATCGGAATTCAAATCGGGTCCAATCGATTCCAGAATCGGGAAAGAACTGAGGAAACCCTAGAAAACATATAAAGTGGGGAGGCTGATTTGAAACTGGGAGATCGAAATGACGAAATCTATTCCAACCGATTCGAATTGGAGTCGGCCAATTCGACCGATCTAATTTTCTTTTTTAATCTTTCATCTCCACGGAAAATTATCACCTCCAGTTTGCTGACCGGCCCAGTTCCCCAGTTCCTCTAATAGGGGGATGGTGGACCCCACCCGGGCAGGGTGTTTGGGCATGGGTAGAGAGGTCATTTCAGCCCCCCCTTTGTTAGAGGAACTGGGGAACTGGGCCGGTCAGCAAACTGGAGGTGATAAAGATCCCTTCTCCACAACCAGTTTTGAAACGCATGCTCGAGACTTTCTTGAGTGCCGTTTCAAATCCCGCCATTCCGCCGACACCTTTTGGCCTTTGGATCTCGCAGGATACAAACCCACCTTGAAAGCCTCCGGCCAAGGGGGGCAGTGGGAGTTGAGTGGAGCTTGGAGAGGGCCCGAGTTCGAAACCCAAACGCATGTGCGAAATATCTGAAATGTTTACCAGTAGTGTGATGTCAAAAAAGTCCACGCGAAATGCCACGCCATTTTACTGTTTTCATTTCCACGTTCCGGTTCCGCCAATTCCTACGTGATCACTGTAGCTTCAAACAACCCTCTATAGATTTTCGACCGAACTATGTTTGAGAAATCGTCTCTTCGAAAGCTGAAATAGGAAGCAAAGCGCAGAAGTCAGAGTTCCAAGAACTACCTAGATGTGGAGGCGCGTTGCTTCCCTTTCTCACATCCTTTCTCCGTCCAAATCGTCTGCTCTTCACCAGGTGCGGATTACTTTTCATCTATTACTTTTTCCTTATTTAATTGGGCGTTTTGAGCTTGTTTTACTGCAATAAATTTGAGATCTAATGTTCGTTGCGTCGATCGATCAATGATTCACTCGATGGACTAAGAATAAATCCCGTCAATAACTAATATATTCTTCAAGAATCTCTTATTGAGAAATAGAATTATACATGTGAATCACATGACTTAAAGCGCATATAAGATCCCAGTATTCTTTCATGGAGATCTCCCACTTTAGAAGATTCAGTTGGCTCTGTCCACCTTGAGGTTTCTTATTAAGAAAGATGATTCATTTTATTCCTTCTTGTACTAGAACTGATTCATTTTAAGATTTGTAAAGGATATGGTTGTCTCATGAAATTTGAGGTTTTTTCATACTCAACATGTGAACACCCCATCACCTGCACATTCCTCCTGCAACTCGAGTATTTTAGGATTGGACTGACTCAGAATTCAGTGCATTAAGAGGCAGTCTCCTTGGATAATTTCAATATTTGACCTTTTGAATTCCATGTGTTAGGTATCTGGCAAGATTTCCTGCTCAGCCTCATTAAACTAGTTGATTATGCATATTTGTCCGCAGTTCACTTCCTCCCCCCCCCCCCCCCCTCTCCCCCCAAATCTATTGGAGTATTAGAATTTTGGTTTTATCTGCTGCTGCCTAATATGGATGTTATCAGTTCTTTTTGGGGGAGGGGGTTTAGTACGTGCACTGCTTTTCCTAATCCTTTAGAGCCATCCTCGTGATTATTCAGGAAAGTGTTAAACACAAATTTGCAGCTACAGACTGAGACATGCTGCCTCTCTTCTTTAAATTCTTCACCATAAAGTGATACGTTTGTCACATAATGAACCATAAGAAAGATAAATAAACAATGTGTGAACTTACAAAAGGCAATTTTGGAGCATAAACAGTGGAATGTATCTAGTTGTGAACTTGCCCCTGTTTTTGAAAGATACAGCCGGATTTCCAATAGAAATATCAAAGATAGTTTGGCTTCTTGGAAATAGTACATTGATGGACAAACATCCAAAAAAACTGAAGTTCATAATCAACTCTAAGACTAAGGATGGAAAAGCTCTTATTTCTTTTGTCTTACTCCGTAGAAGATTTAGGCTCCTTCATCTGCCAGCTAAGGAGATCTATGGTTTTTTTTTTGGTGACAAAAAGGAGGGGAAACTTGATAGAATAGTTCTTCTTTTCTTTAAAGTAGCAAATTGGTGAAAATAGATGCAGCAAAAAAGTCTTCCTTTGGTTTTTCCTTAGTTAATTTACATGTGAATTGGGCATGATTTGCCATTTGCTCCGAATGGAACAGTTTTTATATTGGGGTATTATTATCTCTAAGGCATGCATGTACCTCTATGTCTGGCATACACTAAACTAATCTTGATGTTAATCAATGGGGAGTCCATGACAATCTTTTTGCCGCAGGCATTTAGATATTGAAATGATTTACTTCTTTTTGAAGCTCAGGTCCCTGGTTAAGTATGTAAATATTACTAAAGATTACAAGAAAAGGTTAACACACTTAAAATATCTTTATGGCTTAATTTATTGTTTGCATTTGTTGCACGATGTGGTATATCTGTGTCTCTCTATGCTTCAATATGATTCTGAATTCAAGTTGAAGTTTTTTTATTCTTTTACATCCTTTAGAAGTTTTGTTGTCTTTGAAAGCCGCCTACTTGTATAAAGCTATAACTTATTCGTTTGTGAATTTAATGCAGGGCATATGTAGACGGACAGTTTGGGAAGCTTTCACCACAGACATCATGCATCCGGTACTTATTGTTGCTTTTTTCTTATTTATTTCCAGACCTTGAGGGATATAGATTACTTATTGTGGTGGAGATAATCTAATAGAAGTTTGATGAGATTCTACGTGTTGGTTGGATGAAAATCAAAGCTTGAGCAAGTAAATTAAGTGCATTAAAAAACTTTGCCATGCTATTCCTGATGTTTTATATATTTTATTCGATATTATGTAACTTGTTACTTCTTGTTTTTTTCCTCATATGGTATAAAATTTGGACCTATGTGGCCTGTTAATTCTTATATTAGTTTAGCCACAAGGAATCCTGCAGTTCCCTTGTTTTTCATTAAAAGGATGAATTTAGCGGAAAATTTGTTTTTTTTTCCCCAATGGATTTCATGTGAATAAGATATATCCTCTTTTTCTCCTGTTAATTCTTATATTAGTTTAGCCACAAGGAATCCTGCAGATCCCTTGTTTTTCATTAAAAGGATGAATTTAGCGGAAAATTCGTTTTTTTTTCCCCAATGGATTTCATGTGAATAAGATATATCCTCTTTTTCCCTTTTGAATGTAGGCCATAGGTGGAGTTGCCTCCGAAGAGAAGAACCCACTCATAACTTTTGTCTTAGGTGAGCAGGGCATGTTGTTTGATAATTCAAGTTCAATTTGTTATCTATAGACCTGCACCTTGTTACTCAGGATTGGTGTTTTAGATGGCATCAAAGCAACTTTAGAGGCTCCAACTACCTAACTTCATAGTTCATGCATTGAGTCTTGCCTCCTTCCAGGGGTGTGTGCCTCTTAGAATCAGTGTATTTTATTCTATTCACTTATCTAATTTCTTTATATTGACTTTTTATTTCTGATGATATGTGTTTAACTGTAAACCCTGTCAAGGCTTTGTTAGACAGTAAGCATTTATCTAATTTGCAATCAAGGGATTTGGAGGCATCAGTTACCATTAATGCGGCTTTCTTAAATATTGGAATGAACCCTTTTTATTTAATAAATTTCAGTATGAGCTGATGGCGAGCATCATTCAGTATGCAAAATAGCTAAAAAGATAATTTTAAGTGGGGAATTTTATCGAGAATTGCTAGTAGAGTGTTGTGTTATCAGTATACCAATCAAATTGAAAGGAAATTTGTAAGACAACCAGAAGAGTAGAAGACTATCCATGTTTTGTGGAAAAGAATGTTGGGCAATCAATTAGTTGTTGAACTTTGCTCGTCACTGAGAGGGGGCGAATCAGTGATCCTTTTAAGTTTCCTTTTTATCTGCCCAACTGTCACTGAATGTCTGCCTTGACTCACAAAAGTCATGCTACCCATTGTTGATTTCAAGCATGTAAATGCCCACACACAGAGTTGTGTAACACACCTTGTTTCTCAACAACAGATATTCACAACCATGTGACAAGGTCTACCCGGTGTGCTCACTGCACACCCATCCTGCAAAAGAGGCACTCTATATATCCACACATACAATCCACAAACAACCACCCACAACACAGGATTTTTTACGTGGTTCGGAAGTGTGCCTACATCCACAGAACAATGCCCTAGATGGACTTCATATATGCTTAATACAGTAGACAATAGCTACAACTATTCTGAAGCTCCTCATATAGGTTTTTTTATGACTCAAATTGTAAGGGAGCACCCACTTGACAGGCTAGACAACAGTCAAAGAGAAAAATGGGCTTATAATCAATGCCCCAATACAAGCACAAGATTGGTTCAGGCTTTTAACAAGCACGTAGCTTAACCAGACAAATCTGAGTACAAGATTGAAAGGAAATGGCCAAGATATGAGAAATCTTACAACCCTTGCAAATATTTCAACTTCTGGTACTCTGGGAAGCCAAATAACTCTCAACCAAGCCTTGAATGTCTTCTTGACATGATGTAGAGGGAATATCAGATGAGTATTTGAGCTGGTTGTACCAGCAAAAGTCCATTCGGAGTGATCGGAGGTACTAAACATGAGGGGTCGAATCATATATCAAATCGAAGATCTCGATGGCTTTTTTGGCCATCCGGGCACGTTTTGAAGGCGAAAAGGCCTGCTGAAGTTTTGAAATTTGAATTTTGGCACAAAATTTTTGAATTTTGAATTATTAGCACACTTTTTGATTTTTGAATTGTATTCGCCTTTATAAAAGGTCATTTTAGGGTTTGTAAGGATCATCCTGAAATCTATTGAAAAATTGACGTTTTTTTTCCTTTTCTCCTACCTTGTGGATTCGAGGTCATCTGTGCTAGAACGATATCTAGCCCACCCTTCTTCTACTGCGTCATGACAGCTTCAAGTAGGACCCAAGCCTAATGAGGAACTTTTCTCTTCTTTTCTGACTTAATGCTTTGAAAGGTGGTGAACAAGGATTCTTGATTTGGAACTCTTCCTCTCTCAACCTCTGTTCTTTTCTTCTTCTTTCAAGCCCTAAAACCCTTTCTTAATCTTCTCTCTACTTTTCCTTAGAGTTCCAACTCTTTTGGTCGGCAAATCCCGCAAACATGACAAACCCGATCTTCATTTCCTCTCCCGTGGTTCGACCACCTTTGTGCACTTCCGGGAAAAGGCTATAACTCCTCCTCTCGATGCCGGATTGACCTAATTCTAGAGCCATTGGAAAGAAGACTTAGGGCTCTACAAATTTCATGTTTTTAGCTTCAGCAAAAGTAGAGTGAAATACATTGGAAAATGGGTCCAAAGTCACTGCATGTGCAAAATGGGTGTTCTGGACACAATGTGCTGCATCTACATTCGAGATCACAACTCCCTCATCCGTTCTCAGATCGACCCAATTCTTGAGACATTTTAAAGCTTACTCATAAGGCTGGAGTCTAGTTTTGAGCTACAACTCAGAGTTAGTGGAAGGGGTCCAAAATAAAGCTTGAAGCCGCTGGACATGCAGAAACAGTCTTCTGAGCAACTGTGCCACTTCAACTCTCCAGGCCACTTTACCTTGCCTTCACTCCAAGCTCTGTCCACCTCATCATGCCAACTCACTGTTGTCAACAGTGTCCAGCTCATACAACTGTCCACAACACATGGATGACAGTTCACTTTGCATTTGACCACAATCAGCTGGTGGCAACCGGTCGGCCAATTCCATCAACCGGTTCCCTGACCTCTGCTCACTCAACTGGCCATTTTTATTTCTCCAGAGCTCCGATTGATTTGATTCTTTTTTCCACATGAAATCTAACTCAAAGTGATACAACTTTCATGTTTGCATCTTCAACTCAGGTTCAATGTACTGGTCCCAAAACTGAGCTTGAATCTGATGCACATGCAGAAACAGCTTCTTGAAGTACACGCACCATGTCTGCTGATCAAATCATAACTTCCAACTCTAATATCGGATTGATCTAATTCTTAAATGGTAGGAAATCTGACTCAGAGATATACCTTTCTCAGGTTTTGAGCTTCCACAGATTCCAAATAACGGACAAGTCAAAAAATCCGTGAAGTTACTGCACCAACATAAACTTGCAGTGTTCCTCAGTTAACAACATCATTCACCTTCGGCAACATTACCTCATGCACTCTAGGACCTGCACCTGTCTCCTCATCATGCTAAACACATTTGTCAACTGAGAACTCATGATGATGCCAACTATACCAACCTACTGCCAACTGCTAACCAGCTCATCAGCTATGCCAACAGAGCCATCTCACTGCCACATGCCATAATACAGCAAGCCTTCACAATTGCTCTGATCTAGCCATCTTAAGAGCTCAAGTCAACTCCGAAGATTGCTCACCTGTAAAAGCTGCCACTGCCTCTACCGACTGTGCAGTCATGTCGGCCATTTTAACTTCCAAGCTAGCTTCTCACTGTAGCCTTCAACTTACAACTGCCAACTGTCATTACTGACTGCAAACAACCAATGCTTCTACACGCTTCCAGCTGTGCTAACTCTGCTCGTCTTCAAATTGACCATCCATATGCCTGCATCTCAGCTCAACTAAGTGAATGTGTTGACCATCAAGAATTCCAACACAAGCTCACTGCTCAACTGATCTTTCCAGCTGACCGTGTTGACAATAATTACAACAATAACACAATGCAAGCTGTGTTCAACATTAATGACAGCTCCACAAAACGAGTGCGGTCTAAATAAATATGTTAATGTAGATGACTAAGTAGAAAAGACAAGATTAGACGTGATTCCTAAAGGGGAACATAGGTGAAGTCCTATTGGGTGAAAGCATGAGGAGAACTCGACTTAGATGGTTTAATCGTGTTTAATGACGGACAATGACTGCCTCAGAAAGAAAACTTAGCTTGATGGAAGTTGCAAACCTAAAAGAATTACAGGTGGGCAGTACGGATGTAGGTTGAGTTAGCAAGGAAACACATGATAACTTTCGATTTTAGAGAGGATACAGTCATACAACCCTACACAGAGTGTGGATGGTGGAAGAATTTTCATGCAGCCACACCATATAGTTGGGATGAAGTTTTGATGTTTGTGTGTGGGTTTCTCATTTGTTTTTTCTAAATCTCTTGTTTTAATACAAATTTTTGGTACTTATTAAGTGGGTCATTCTGGATTGGAATATATTTTTTAGATAAAGACGGCAAGATGATAGTTTCTTTGGATTTTCAAGCATCTGAATGGACTTGAAAGTTGTTACACTTGGATGGAATTAGAGCCCAGTCCTTCTAATTGAGAAGGATCAATCAATTGCTTAATGGTAACTTGTAAGGAAATTAATTGGAGCCCCTTTCCATATTTTGTGGAATATATTTTTCATGTCCATAGAAAAATAAATCTTGAAACAGAGTAAGTTACAGAATTTTTATTAAATGTGCTTCATTGGAGTTATATATCAAATTTGCAATATTGATTTTCCTTTTGAATTTTGCTTCAGTTTGTAACCCATGACATTTACACTTTACATTTGACAGATAAAGGGAGATATATTTTTTAGGGGGGGGGGGGTGAAGGTTATGATTTTGTAATAGTACCAAAATTGCATTTGCTTGAACGATTTCTGAAATTTGGTAGTTTGAACTATTAGTAATGTACCCCCCTCAACTAAATTCTGTCCTATGTTTTCAGGAGGTCCTGGTAGTGGAAAAGGTACACAATGTGCAAAAATTGTAGAGACCTTTGGATACAAACACCTTAGTGCTGGAGATTTGCTAAGGAAGGAAATATCTTCTAATAGTGAAAATGGGTATTAAATTTTGTCGCATGTTATCTCGCTTTAGGGTCTTTTTCTTAGCATCATAGTTTAAGTTGCGCTAAGTTCCTTGATGATGATTGGGGTTTTGGTTACAGTGCGATGATCCTTGACACAATTAAGGAAGGGAAGATTGTTCCTTCTGAAATGACAGTGAAACTAATTCAGAAGGAGATTGAATCAAGTGATAACCATAAATTTCTCATTGATGGTTTCCCACGTTGTGAGGAGAATCGCATTGCATTTGAACAAATTGTGAGTCAATCTGTATTGTTCTGAATAAATTGTGAGTTATAATCTACCTGTATAAATGAGAGCTGATAAAATTATATTTCTTTACTGTATTTATTATTTTTCCAGGCATCCCCCCCCAACTCTTTTTTTTGAGAATTTGCTCATCTTAAGAATTAAGAACTGTCAAGGGATAATTAACTACAGAAGCTATACAACTCTTTACGACTACAGTGGCTCCACCTTCCAATCTTAACTGCACTTTCGGCATATCAAAATCTTTCTTAACCTCATGGAAGAATGGACTTCCAACCAATGAAATAAGATGTGTGAGTAAACAACACCCCAACCTAAGATGTGTAAAGTCAATAGCCTAGCCGTTGGAGCCTGATCCCTTCCCAGTTTTTTAAGAGGGATTGGTCCCAATACATGGGGTATGTTTTTAATTCAAGATAAAGGTACAATGTTTACACATTCATATGTACAATTTTCTTTTTTCAGTATGCTACTTTAGAACTCAAAATTTTAGAAAGCATTTAATATTTTTGAATCCGGCAATTGTGAACTTGTTATGTAAACTGATTTCTATTCAAGTTATTTGGCACTAGTTCACTTCTAGTTTGATGATACTGCTTGTTCAAAGTATTATGACTATTTTGTTTGTGGTTGTTACAGATTGGTATGGAACCAAACATTGTGCTTTTCTTTGACTGTCCAGAAGATGAGATGGTAAAACGAGTGCTAAGCCGCAACGAGGTTGTTACATTTCATAATTCAAGTAGCCATTTGCTGTTTGCTGTTTGCTGTCTAATCTCTATAGGTTTAATCATTCTCTGATTGTAAGTGTAACATTATACTTGTTCTTTCAAACTTAGGGACGAGTTGATGATAATATAGATACAATCAAGAAGCGTCTAAAAGTGTTCGCAGCATTAAATCTTCCTGTTATCAAACACTACACTGAGAAGGGTAAAGTTTACAAGGTATTCTTCAAGTCCTTTTGCTGAACATTTTTATCGGTGCAGAAGAACTCTTGTTGGATAGGGAAACAAGTCTAGTGCTATTTTGCTTTATCAATGTTTTGTCACTGTTGGTCCTTCATCCATTGAAACAGCAGCAGTTGCAATTACCAATCGTTGATAAAAAAAAAAAAAAAAAAAACTCGGACAAGCTTTATCATTTTTGTGGAATTTGGTTGCTTCGCAGTAACCCTATTGTGACAAAGTGGTCATGAGTTCTAGTCTGGAAACAGCCTCTTTGCGAAAGCAGGGGTAAGGCTGCATACATTATGGCCCTCACCAGACCCCGCAGTAGCGGGAGCCTCGTGCACTGGGTAGGTCCTTTTTAATATTTATTTCAGTTTTACAATAACTGATAAAAAAAATGTGTGCAGATAAATGGAGTAGGAACAGCAGATGAGATATTTAAACAAGTTCACCCAATTTTCACTGAGGTATGCTCTTTCCAATCCCTCGATATTTTATTTTACAAAATTCGGATGTACTTGTTGATGCAGTCAGTCAACCCGGATTCTAGTTAAG
This sequence comes from Telopea speciosissima, assembly GCF_018873765.1. NCBI lineage: Eukaryota > Viridiplantae > Streptophyta > Magnoliopsida > Proteales > Proteaceae > Telopea > Telopea speciosissima. The sequence goes on along the minus strand of NC_057921.1, from coordinate 63,225,050 downwards.
GAATCAAAGTTCAAATTGTTTGCTCCATAGACCCAGATATGAAATATTTTCCTGACAAACCATGGGCTAAAATCGTGCTGGTTTTTATATTCCAGATGCCTGCGATATGGAAAAGAAAGAGAGAATAAAGAAGAAAAGAAAGAGAAGAGATAGAACAGAAGAAATCAGATCAATGGGGAGAGAGAGCAGAGAAGTCTTCACGCACGCACTTTCAAAATTTCTATATCAATACTAATATATAGGGTAAGTGGTTACATATTTATAAGAAAACAAAAGAAAATCTTCTAAATTTAAAACTTTTAGACAGCTAGACTAAATTAACAAGGATTCAAAAATACTCGACTAATTAGAGTTATTGAAGCCTATCTAAATTTTCTAGATAACTAGGGCCCATACTCAACTAACCAAAAGAGAAATCTTCAATGACTAAATCCAACTGCATTACCTAGTGGATCCACTACTAATTAAATATGAATTTTGTGCACCAGTTTATAATTCAACCTATTACAAATAAGACCCAAAGATTTAAAAACCCATACCTAATAAGTATCAAAATAGTACCAATTTTTGGACTGCACCGGCATTACTTGTTCAACTATATGGGATGGAATGGTAAAATTAGCATATACTCGATACAATGATAATTATCCATGGTTTATATTGCTTTGTAAATCACATATTGTCTTTTGAGTTCCTAAGGTCAAATAATTCCTCCCTCTAATAACTAATGATCATGTAGAGGTATTATATTATAGTTTCAGCTACCCATGTACAAATGTGCCACCACTGACAGGTTGAAGTTGATACTACAGTGGCACATCATGGTTTTTCTTCCAATGCTTTATGTCTGTCTTATGTCAAGTTATCGGTGAATCCATGCTCTCCTTGTGAAAGCATGTAAAGCATTACCTTATTTTTTATATTCTAAGGTCAATGACTCAAATTTTATATCCTTCTGCAGCTGTTTGTTAAATGAAGGAAATTTGGAAACGAGAGCATGAAGAGAAGCGGTAGATGTACCCAAGGGTTAGGACTTTTGATCCTAGACTTTGATTGGAGTGCCCCTGCCGAGATGATGCCCTGATGCTGACTACACCACACCGTTTTTGCATTGGAGAAAGATATCCTAACCATGTAATAACCCAGCTGACAATGTAACACTTGCTCAATGCCTTTCTTTTTCTACAAATAATGTTGTTTCCCCCAACTTCCTTCGGTCTGGAGACCGTTGTTGGATGTGGAAACTATTCCATAAAGTGAATTGAAAAAAGTGGGTTCTACCAGTGCCTTGGTAATCCAAGGACTTTTCAAAAGAAATGCAAAGATTGCAATGCCAAGAACAAGAAAAAGAAATAATCAAATTAATTTTCTCTCCAGATACATCTTTGTTAACATGAAGGACTGCAGAGATCTTCAATTTGACTAAGAACATAAAGCTGTTGAAGAGTAACCTCAACAGGTTCTTTTAAGGAGAAGAACAGGGACCATTTACAATTACACTACTCCTAAGATAAAAGAAAATAACGGATAAAAGATAAAGATAAATTGCAAATTGTTTGATTGATTTGTGGATCCCTTCTTCATCGTCATCATCACTTATATAGTTGTAGCTGTCTATCTCTTGTAGTCATTAGATGGTTAAGTAACTTCCCATCTCCATCACTTCACATTTGAATTTAAATTTGAACACTTATAGGTGGTTATGTAATTGTATATAACTTCCTTCACCACCTTCCCACTTTGTTGTTTAAATTTCAAAAAGGAATCCATTACATGACACGTGCAATGCATGGCATTGAAGTATGCATGGTTTTTCGGCCATTGACTATTTTCTAACAGTTTTTGGTCATGATCGTTTTTTCGATCACTAATTAATATAATAGTCTTGACTGAAATATATTTTGGTCTATTTCTCTATTGACCGAAATAGACTGAAAATGAGGTGTAAACAAATGTATACTATAAGAGTCATTACTCTTGTTTCTTACTTTCGTTGCTTTCTTGGTAAGTTCTTTGAGATTGATTTTCATCCCTCTCTAAGACATATTAATAACCATAGTTTTAAAAACCAGATTGTGCATTGAACCCAAAAGGTGCCTGCTACCCCTTTTTCCCCAGGCTTAACATGTTTGATTATGGTTTTGAGTATTTTGATTGGACTGAAAAAAGAGGCCTGATTCAGTCAAAGCTGGCTCAAACAGCCAGATCGATCTGGTTTTCAAAGCTACATGGATTACAAGTGGACCCCCTGGCATAAAAGGTCACACGAACAAGCTATTAGGTAATATAAGACGGGAATTTTTATCCTCCTGATAAATTCATGTCATCTGTTGGCTGGTTAAAATGGACGCTCTGACCTCTCGTGATAAATTCAAGTTAAGAGAGTACGGTCTTTTTTTTTTTATGTTTTTTTGATAGGTCAAACGACTCAAACTAAGAAAGTCGTTAACGGTTAACCCCGTCGATCGTTTCCCCTTCCGGATTCCTCCCCTCGCAGTTTGCTTCTTCTAACCAACCTAACCCTTTCTGCTGCTACATCTCCTCTCGCATCCTCCCTCTCCAACACCTCTCTCCACAACAAGACATCGATGATCCTCTCTATTCTTCTCTCTTCTCTCGTCCTCTCTCTCTCTCTCCCTTCACCCAAACCCATTTCCCTATCGACCCTCTCTCAGTGCTTCTACGACTCGCTCTCCGCTTATAAGACCACCAGTTACTGCACTTGGTCCTTCCGTGTAAACCCTAGCAGCGATAATCTCCAACCCCACCGACGCCTACGTCATAGTCCCCCAATCAATTCTCTCTGTAACTCTTCCTTTTGTCGCGCATTACGCCCCGAAGGAGTATTCTCTCGAGCTTTGATTTTTAACCCAAATTCTTCCAAGGTCCGTTTTTGGTGGGCTTGTCTTCAATCTTCTGCCGAGAGGCTTAAAATCCCTTGGAAATATGGGGAACGCGCGTTTCGGTACTGTAACCATGATAATTATATGGAGATGCAAAATACAATAGTAGGATTCCCTAAAGATAGGTATCTCTTTTCTTTCATGTCTAGGGTTGGTTTATGGTAAACTTCGACATTAAACCTGGCCAAGCCAATGTTAGATGAGCGCCAGCTGGTGCCAAGCCAATGATTGATGTTGGACGGACTAAGTTGGCTGATTTGTTGCTGGCATCGGGGAATCGTTATCCCCTCCAATTCGTTGTCCCCTCTAATTCCAGACATGGGGGTAGAAATGACCACTTTATCTCCTGTCAAAAAACACTGCCCAAGGTGGGGTCCATTTCTCCCTATTAGAGGAATTGAAGGAATTGGAGGTACCTGCGAATTAAAGGGGACATCGGGATTTTTCCTTTCACACTATCTCTCTCTCTCTCTCTCTTTTGCTCCTTACTTGATATCTTTGTTTGCCTTAATTTCATTATGCTTTTGAGAGTTTCTTTGTGAAAGGCCTTAGGGGTTGTTTTATCTTGAAGGTTGATTCTCTTTTCATTGCACCATAGGGGGTATGCGGACTACGATCTTAAGGAGAGTGACACGACTTAACCCCACCAAGTTTTGATTGTGACGTTTGTGTTCTATATCTCTTAGTGCTCGATTGTTCATGGTTGTTTCATTCAAAAGAATTGAGTTTTATAAGATTAGTTCTATTTTCTCAATTATACATTCCAACAATTCATAAGATGGTAGTTCTATTGAGGATAAAGAAGTATGGTTTCTTCTAATTTCTCCCTGCCCCCATGAAAAGGTGGAGATCCCACCCAGGTCAATGCTTGAGCGTGCGTTCCCATTGACCAACGTGCATGTGCAGGCTCTAGAGGCCTAGACAGTGTTCTCTTGCCTTACCAATATATTAATCGGTCCAAAAACAACCCTAATCCATTTGATGGCGGGTTACACAATACCCAAATTTTATCAAATAGGAATTGCAATCTTATCATGGAAGATTCCATCTCAACGGCTTTAACTTGATGATATAATAACGCAGTATGTTACACGCTCCTGGTGGAAAGGTGTTGGCTAACAGAGCCGGCAAGGGCATTGGGCTATATTGGCCGATTCTAGCCAGGTCTTCCTACGTATTGGGCATTTGGGGGCAGTGTTTTAAAAATCGGGATCGGATCGTCCTATTTTCAACTAGTGGAAGTCACTCACGCCAGGAGCATGAAGAGGCTCTTCTTGCTGGCAGGGGTGAGCACTTGGTTCTGTTCTTCATGTCAATTTGTTCTTCTAGGGTTTCATATCAGAGAAATTCGTCCTTATTATGCTACTCTTTTTTATTATCAATTAATACCTTAAATTGTTGGCAGTGGTTTTTCCTGATCTGTAATCTGGCGCTTTGTCTGTTCAGGTTTAAGATGAAGATGTACTTCAACTTCCTATTTGCTCTTTGATAAACGCCATTGCGTCCACTCAAGGGTCTTCTTTCACTTCTCTTGAAGCTCCGATTTTCCACCAAGGTTAATAATTCTTTTTAACTCTTCTGGGTTTTCATCCAATTGGGTTTAATATGTGGGTCATTTGGGTTGACGGATCTGAGTTTCTTGTTCAATTTGGTTGGTTTCGAGATTAAGTTGCGTAAATTTCGTTAGATCCGGACTGGAATTTTTGTATTCTGCTTTCTTTTTCTCTACTTTGTGGTTTTTGTTTTGATCACTATTGGATTTTTCAAAGAAATGGGGTTCTTTTAAGTGTTTGGGTAGTCCATGTGGGTTTGATCTTATTTTAGGGTTACTTATTCTGTGAATAGTTACTGTGACCATTGAAATTTCTGTTGAATTGATATAGATTCTTGCTTGATTCAGTGGGAATAAACTAATGAACCCGCTAAGTTTACGTTTCTAAGTTCAGACTCTGAGCAGCGAATGGTTGACTTGGTAGTTTTGTAATTTGTGCACAACCGATGTCATTTCTGGTGGAAAGAAGTTCTGTAACTGCCATCAAACTAGTATTCAAGAGCTTCTGTTCTGGGCACTCGTGGTGCTCTTTTTATATGGACATTTGCATCAAGTGTAGTATTTTTTGTCTTTAGATGACTAAGGAATGGGCTTTCATGAGGCAAAAACATCAATTAGAACGATAAACATAAAACCTCTTCCTTTTTCTAGTAGCAACAAGTAGTGTGGAATTTAAGTAATAGTTTTTTTTTTTTTTGATAGGTAAATTTAAGTAATAGTTTGCACTCAGGAAACACCTTGTTATTTTTTTTTCCAAAATGCGAAGGAATGGGTGATGGAAGAGCTTATGGAGCTACTAAGTTGGACTAGATTGTATATGATAATCAAGAAAATGTGGGTTAGATTTTTTCAGTACAGGCTTTATAAGGACTGGAGAGCTTGTTGTATCTGGATGCTAATTAAGGTTAGGTTGGGTTAGCATGTTATATGTTCCACTTTAGTGTGGGTTTGACTTGTTTTGTCTATTAACCATAGTTCAAGAACTTGGCAAAATCTAGCTGAAATTTCGGTGATTTCAATATGTCTGAGATGAAATACCACATGAATCAGGGCTTCAACACTGTTTCGGTCATTTCAATCATGTCTACATTGTAGACAAAAATGCACTGTTTCAGCGAAAATTTCGGTCGTGTCGGTTGTTTTCCACCTGGCAAAAAATGCACTGTTTCTGCGAAATTTTGGTCAGACCAAAACAAGACTGAACCCTATGTGGTAAGGTAGTGTAACCTTTTTCGTGGGGTTACAAACTGAATTTGTCCTTGAAGAGCAGTGAGATGGTGACCTCTGTTTCATGGTCTTGTTCAATATGGTAAGGTAGTGTAACCTTTTTCAACCTATGGTGATACGTTGTTCAACATATGCTGTTCCTTTGTACTCAAAAGAAATTATTTCTTTCTCATGGATCCATCCATCCATCAAACCATGTCTATATTTACATGTTATTGACATATTATGGGTCAATGTTTTCTTGATTTACTGTAACAGGTCATCAATAATTTTCGGAATGTTGGTGTTGGTGATGTCTCAATTTTTTCCCCTTTATTTAGTGTATATAGGGATAAAAAAATGGCAGCTAGGAGCCCAACCCCGCCTAGGCTTGAAATGGCAAAAATAGGGGCTGTCAGGGTCAATCAGGGCAAGCCGGCCCAACCAGGGTCAATCTTGGCTGGGCTGGGCTGGGCTGGGCCGGGCCGGGCCGGGCCGAGTTAATGGGACCTAGGGTTGGGTTAGGGTTTTGGAAAACCCTGCCCAGACTGGCCTGTTGCACCCTATTACAGATGCTATTTTGCCCATTTACTGTTTGACTTGACTTATGTTTCGGCATCACCTAGCTATATGCATTTGGATCTGTTCTAGGGGAAGTGGCTAACCCAATTTCCTAGCATAGATGGAGGAAGCTTCAATTCTATTTTTCTTCATTTACTTGTTTAATAGCTGTCTTAAAATTGAAATATTTAGGATGCCAGGCGCCTTGTCTGTTATGTCGAAATTTTGTTTCTGTGATCTAAAGTATATCATTTTTTAATTGCATGAACCTCCTAGACATAGTGTTTGTCAGGACTGTTGCATGTTTGTCCTTGAGATTTTCAGTTCATGCTTTAATGTAACAGTAACAAAAGATGGAATTCTTTGGACAGGTTCCCTAGTGACTTTCATTATTGCTTTGACATAACTGTAGTGCATAGTTGGGATTCTTGGGTGTTTTTCTTGCATTTTTTTACTTGTTTTATGAGGGTTGTACGCTCGGATCCACTATCTCACATGTCATCCTATTCTTCTTTCTTTGGAAGATTGAAGAAAGAAATGAAATAATTATGCTTGCCAATTGCTAGTATAACTTGGTTGTAGCACTTGCACTCATGTGTCTTTGAGTTGCTCTTCTCTTTGAAGTATTCATGTGTATTATTGAATGTATTCATAGTAGTAGTGGAGGACTAACATAGGCTTATATAATCCTAGTGAAAGCCTAGCATAATGAAGGTGATTCCTTACCCTACAGCAGCAAGCATGCTCATCCTCCCTTCAAATGGGTTGCATTATCGGTTGGGATCTGGACACTCAGATAAAAGATTTGCAAATTAAAAGGACTTTTGTTTGTGGTATCAGTTCTTGGTAGTCAATCTTCTTTGTTTACATAAAGAGTACTTTATATACTGGTTGATTTTGTTTACTGTTGAAAATGCACTTGTTTTTTTTTTATTTGTTGAGTTTTTCAGTAGTCTTTGATCCAATTTGAGCTGACTTACTTATTGTTTGAACATAAAATTCTCGGTTTTCTACAGAACTTTTCTGGATTGATTATTGAGATGGTTGGTAGCAATTCTTCACCTGGTTCTCCTGCTGAGAACCCAAACCCACAGCCCAACTCTGATGTGAATCCACCTCCCGAGAATGATAGCTCAATTGATGACGTAGCCCGAAGAGTTCAAGATTCACTTTCTCTGGGGAAGAAACACAAGTTCTGGGAGACCCAACCAGTTGGTCAATTCAACGAACTTGGAGACACTAGTTTACCTGAAGGTCCAATTGAACAGCCAACGCCCTTATCTGAAGTTAAACAAGAACCTTATAATCTTCCGAGTCCATATGAATGGACCACTTGCGACATTGACAATGAAGAGACCTGTACGGAGATTTACAACCTCCTTACAAACAATTATGTTGAAGATGATGAAAACATGTTCAGATTCAATTATTCAAAGGAATTTCTTCGATGGGCTCTTCGCCCTCCTGGTTATTTCAAGAGTTGGCACATTGGCGTCCGTGTTAAGGCTTCAAAGAAGCTGGTTGCTTTCATTACAGGTGTCCCTGCAAGGATCAGGGTCCGAGATGATGTTGTTATCATGGCCGAAATTAATTTCTTATGTGTTCATAAGAAGCTTAGATCAAAGAGGCTTGCACCTGTTATGATTAAGGAGGTTACGAGGAGGGTCCACCTGGAAAATATTTGGCAAGCGGCTTATACTGCAGGAGTTGTTCTTCCAACACCAATCTCAACTTGCCAATATTGGCATAGGTCGTTGAACCCAAAAAAACTTATTGATGTTGGTTTCTCTAGACTTGGTGCAAGGATGACAATGAGCCGGACGATAAAGCTTTATAAGTTGCCTGAGTCAACTGTTACCCCAGGGTTCAGGAAAATGGAGCTACGTGATGTACCTGCTGTAACCCGATTGCTTAGGAACTACTTGAGTCAGTTTATTGTTGCACCGGATTTTGATGAGGATGATGTCGAACACTGGCTTCTTCATAAAGAAGATGTTGTGGATAGCTACTTGGTTGAGAGCCCAGATACTCATGAGATTACTGATTTCTGCAGCTTCTACACACTTCCATCATCAATATTTGGTAACCAGAATTACTCAACTCTGAAGGCTGCTTATTCGTACTACAATGTTTCAACACAGACTCCGTTTCTTCAACTGATGAATGATGCACTTATCGTGGCAAAACAGAAGGATTATGATGTCTTCAATGCATTAGATATCATGCACAATGAGTCTTTTCTAAAGGAACTGAAATTTGGGCCGGGTGATGGGCAGCTCCACTACTATCTGTACAACTATCGGATAAGAAATGCATTGAAACCATCAGAGCTGGGGCTTGTCCTCTTGTAGTTTGGGCTCAAAATGAGCCTTGATTTTTACGGTTTGGACTAGCCATATTAGTTTTGATATTTGGGTGTTGAATCCTCAGTGGTTGCTTTAATCTCAATTTGTTTTTATCTTTTCTTTTTTTTCCCTTGGCAACCTGGAACGAGATTTTTCTGTGCATGTAACAGAGTTTTGAGGCATTTGTAATCTGAGATGCTTGAAACTATCATGGAATGTTAGAGCGCCTTTGCATCTGTTGATGGAACTGGAACAAGGTTGGCTTACAGAAAATACTTCCTGAACCTTTTGCTGTAAACTTCTCTCTGCTTGTTCTTTCTGTTTCAGAGGAAAACTCTACACTGAAACAAACGGAACCAAATTAGGTATTATAAGTACATAATATCATTGAGTTTTATGTGGTGGATTATCACTTTTGGTGTTCATATAGCCTTAGATGTTTAAAAATGATTTCTCATGGCATATCTGTCGAGCTTATTCTTAAGGATAACAAAGTGAGTCGTTTAATCCCTAATTCATGTCAGACTTTGGAGAAACTGAACAGATTTTACTACCTTAAGCACAGATGGATCTATGAATGGCACCCAGTTGGGCATGGTTATATGTAAGAATACTGATGTAGACATTGCTGCTGGCTGGATCTTTCAAGCTTTACTTTCTTATTTTCATGAAAAAGATTTACTCTGTTCAGTCCTTTTAATTATACCCTTGTAAATCAGGGATGAGGTGAGCAAGATGAAACTGTAGCAGGCACGGAGGGAAAACATTGAGGACAAAAATTATATAAATCAATAGTGCAGTTGGTGAGCTGTGGTGCGCTTCATGCCCATGCTCACCAGGAGGTCTCAAGTTCGAGTCTCTTGGTGGGTACCAATGTATACAACTAAGTTTGATCCCAACTAATTGGGGTTGGCTAAATGGATCCTTACCTTCCAATCAGCTCTATTCAATTGATACAACAACTAAGCTATGTATGCCTTTCCTCAATACTCCCATCTGATATATGTTAGTGGTTTTCTAAATCCACCTGAGTTCAAGAACTGACCCAAATGAAGCCTGTTGGACGCGCTAGTGACGGGTGTTTTAAATCCATGAGTTGATGAGCTGACCCTGGGAAGCCTGCTGGAACCGTGAACTAATACCCCAGCTGGTTAAGATTTCACTTTGTAATCAGGTTGTGGTTGAGCTGTCCACCCGACTGGCCGACTGGCATGATTATGGTTTGTCCTTGGGTTGGGTCTCAGGTGAAGTTCAAATGTATTTGAAGGTCTGCATCATATTATATCATACTATTATACGAAGATATGAATTAACTTTATATTGGTTGGTATGTTTTTCAAATGACAAAAATGCTCTTCATAATTAAATTATCTTCTTCCAACCTCCCTCAAAATATGTTTACTGGGGAGGAGAGAGATAGACACAGAGGGGGAAGAGAAGGGGGGGGGGGGGGTATCTGTTGGGAACCTCAGCTGAAAGGATTACCGCATGTACCTCACTCAATAGCATTCAGCATGTGAAGCAGGGGTTCACCCAAAAATGTGGTTTACATGGTTCATTCAGTGCAGAACATAACTTATTCAACATAGGAATTTACACTCTTTTCCCCCCGATAAGAAGGGGGGGAAATTACTCAACATTGAGTCCAACTTCCATGCCATAGTTCAAATTGTTTATCAGTTTTTTGATCAAGCTGTCATGTCCAAATCCTTCCAGGTAAAACCTGTGTAGACTGCCAAGTTTGAGTTGTAACCAAGAGTTGGAAAATCCTGCTCCTGTGCAATTATTGCCTACAGTTAACTTCAAACAAGGAAGAAGATGACATTATTGGGGACTACTCAGAAGCCATTTGGGTACTCCACTGATCTTGCAACAGAGCAACAACCCTTCCTGGCTTCCTCAAACGCTTAATGGAGCCTAAACAAATCTCAACTATCAGTAAGCCCAAGTACCACAATGCCTAAACCCAAAAGCATACACACCAACTTTAAAAGAAAAGAATTGTCAGAAGAATATGGAAAACACATCTTTATCAAAATTGAAGGGATTACATAGCTCGAGAACATTATCCATTTCATATTTAAATGCATCCAAGAAAAGACCTAAGGAAAGCCCAGCCTTCCAATAATTAAACACAGTGACCAGGCTCCTGACCTTTTCAAGTAAAGGAAACGAAGTCCTATACATGAGGGCCCCAATCCCCTCCACAACAACCACTGCCAAGCCAGCAGAGAGAATATCCCAATCACCTGTTTGCCCTATGACAGTGGCAAAGGCAGTTGCACAATAGAAGCCCACCAAGAAAAATAATACCTTCACTGGAAACCCTTTCTTCAATTCCTGAATTCTTGCATTTAATCTGATTCGGAAATCTTGAATTGCTCTAACTAGTCGGGTCCCACCATTGGTGCTACTTTCAGAAGGAGGCTCCAATCTGCCACCACCGCCCATACTGCTCCTAACTGACCAGACTACCCTCCTGATCAAATCAAAACAGAACCATCAAATGATGCATCCACAAAATTTTCGATAAGAAAGCACCGGTGTTTTTCCCACACAGAAAAAAGTAAAGAGCTCTAATTCATTTCAGAAATTTCTAGGATATCATCTTAGCAATTATTTTTCAAAAGAATAAGAAATTAGAAGCAGCTCGTATATGATTAAGGACCTCTTTTCATGACAATAGATCTATCACAAGCAACTTGTTATCTACCAATGTTCATAAAACTCATAGCAATGTGTCAATTTTATATGGCAAGCTAGGTTAAGGAATCATTTGGAGTTTTCCGAAGGTGTCATTTAGTTCTTAAAAATCACTGGCTATAATATTACTTGACAGGAAATATACCTATGCCAATAGATGCAAACCTAAATTCTCTAAAAAGATCTCACCTTTAAAATTTCAACATCAGATCTGAAAATAATGGATCAGCAGCAGCATGGTGGAATTGTCTGCGTTCCTTCAACCAGTCAACTTACATTCACTAATTACTTACAATTAATGGAGTGCTGTGGAATGGAGAGCAAACGTGACAGAGATTAATAATAATTTAAAAAGAAGAGTAAAAAGGGTTCATCTTTTTATTGAGAGCAAGAGTTGATAATCTAATAGAGAATCTGTAAAGCTGTATAAATGACCAAAGGGTGCACAATGTTTTACATGTTTTAGTCATTGAGTGGAGAATGAATGGTGGTTTCTTGGATTTTCTGTGCAATTCACAAGTTAATTCAACTGCTTCAGTTATTTTATTTATTGCCGACTCAATTTCTTCAAATTGAGAAGATCAACCAGGTCTGTTACTTTGGAAACGATGGTCAGTCGAGCCATTCAATTTAATAACCAGGGAAAATGCCTGAGTTTGAGTCTTGAGAGCTGTCACTTTATACAAAAAATGCCAAAGGTTAGGACTGTGCCCAAAATCCCCTCCCAGGACCCCCCCCAAAGGCAGGACTAGCACTGAGTAATGGCCCCTTTTTGATGAGTGTAACATTACTACTCTTATTTGTGTATCCCCTTTAATAGAGTTCCTCAAACAGCAGATTTTCCCCCCCTCTCCAGTAATCCTTTAACATCAGTATTACGTACATTTTTTACAATCTCCAAGCACTCTTGTATGAACCAAAGAACCCATACACTCATACAGACCTAGAGCCTTGTCTTTGCCAATGTAAAAAATTGCATCTTTTACTTCCTCTGCCTCTGATATTCTCCAACCATTTTATTCCTAAGTGATCTGATCCCCAATCTAGTCCTACTGTAGAGAGCACTCCTCCTCCCACTGTATAAAGTTTCTCAAAATAGTCTAAGTCCTCTCAATCTGCTTTTAACCATCAATCCCCATATAATCTACCAAAATCTTAGACATAAAGGTATGCCATCAATGAGATACATGCTTCCCCACTCAGATATTCTCATTTCATGAACTCCCCAGCATTATCCCTTCTAAAGACTAGGTAAGGACTTTTCAAATGTTGTAATGGAGAGAAAATACATGAATATCCCCAATTCAGATAAATCATTGACAATCCCATCATTATTGTTCAGGAAATGGTGCAAAACTCGGTGCAAAACTCTATGCTCGTCTACTGGAAGAGTGGTCACTTCACATCCTTCATTATTTATTTCTGTTCTTCAATGATTGAAACTACTCATATGTTTCTATGTTTTCCTTCTGATTATAAGTGAATTTTCATATGCTCCTTCAACTTTGGTGTGCTAATAATGACAACTATAGAGATATGTATAAACTTCCACATGACTTGAGGAAATAACAGATTTTTATTAGAATATGATACATCAATCAGATTGCATCCTTACCATATCCAAGCAGCAGATGCATAGTTAACATGAACATACAAATTAAACCATCATTTGAAAAAAATGTATTCTGCTTGAAAAGATGTGGAAACTGTCCAATCCACTGTAGGCTTACTTGGAACTGTAGACTGAAGAAGGTGGAGTGGCACGACAGACAACAAGCTGAGGGTACAGTTCCCAACTGAAAGCAAAGGCATTCCTGTGAAGGGCGTTGACAACTAGAACTCTTGATCTTAAGCACATGGGAGACAGACGATTGGTATTCCTTGCAAACTTTGGTAACAGAGACATCTTCGTTGCCATTACAAAAATTCAACCTGCAGCGAAAATTGGTCCATATGAACATGTGTATTAATTTGGAAAGTAAAGTGACAAAATGCATAGAGCCACAACTATCGCTAATGCAATACACTTGATCGAAACTTAAGAAATCTTTGAAACTTTGTTACCTTCTCGTAACCTCTACCATTAAAGCAGGAAATCCAAGCGAATCAACTCGTAAGCCGATCAAATAATTTCAATTTTTTTTAAGTCGACTCGAGTTATTTAGCTAAAAGAGGAAAAAAGTGATGACTCCCACAATAGAGCTTTGGTGGGTTCTTGCAGAATTATTGGATATTCCCAACAACTAAGTACTGAACTAATCCAGATTCCATGAACAACAGCTATGACCCATGGAATTTCGTGAAGAAGAAAGGGAGAGGGGGGATGGCTTACAAGGATTTTAGGGCTTCCCTTTTAGCTTGTATACGCAGGTTAGTCAGTTCTTGTTCTTGCTACTTTCTTTATACATCTCTTATTCTTCTGCTTACTTGCCTGACCATGGCGGACGACGGTTCCTCAGCTCTTAGTTCGTGGCCTCGCGGATGAAGGTCTTAGCCCAGAGATGGGTGGATGGGTTTTAAAACGCGGAATCGGGAACGGAAGCGGTCAGTGCCGATTCTACCGCTTCAAGCCGATTAAAATCGGTAGATCCGAAGAATTTTCCGACCTCGATTCTGTTGTTTTTATCTAGGAGTCGACTGTATTGAATTGTCACGATTCGGGATCGTTGACCGCCAATTTCGATCCGAGTCGGGCGATTCCCACTCCGATTTGGATTCTTGAAACCGTGCTGGGGGCTGAACTTCGTTCTAGCTTTTGATTCTTAATTTGCAAGTATGGGTCCTCCAAAAGTAGATTGCCAAGGATGCACATCAGGATGATCAAATTTTCATCCTTCCTGTCTAGGGAAACAATAGGGGAAACGAAGATGGTACTTTGCAGCAAGGATTCTGGTTTTCTACAATGTTGATGGAGCCAATGTCGCATTGTGGAAGGTCTAGTTTAGAGGAGCAGTCCGAAGCAAGACACTAACATCTTTAGATGGGTTGAAACTTGAAAGAGGCGGGAGAAAAGTATGATGATGAGTGGTTGATGAAGAGAAGAGAACTGTTTCCACGCTACTTGATCGCGTGGATCTTGTGTCTAGACATAAGAGCACATGACATTATTACCCCCAATCTTGAAATCGAAAATCTCATCCATATTGATGCCCATGTACACTTTCATTAGCCCCCGTGTTGTAGGGGCCATGCGACCAGGCAATGATCTCTTTTTAAAAACCCAAAAAGTATCTTTCTTTCTCCCAAAAAAAGGAAAAAGGCTAAGACACACCACCACTAAGCTAACACCCTATATTTCTCTCTCTCTCTCTTCCATATGATGCTTTAGAATATGAACCATAACGAAAAAGGGGAACGACAAAAAAAAGGGAGTTATACAGTACGTGTTTTAAACGGTAAAAATTATAAACGGATGGTCAAATAAAATGCTAAAAAAAACAAAGAACGGTAAAAAATGAAAAACAGATAGTACGGATTTTAAATGTTTATATTTTAAAATAAGGGAACAAAAAAAACGACACTATTTTTATATAAATTGAGGATTTTTTGTTTAAAATACATGCATTTATTTTCGGTATTTGTGCATTAACCTTGAGTGAAGGTGATATCATAAAAAATGTAGCTTTCAAGTCATATTTACGTCGGTGAAAGAATCAGGCCGATCAGATTTCGGGAGAGAGATATGGTCAGTTAAGTCCAAGGTTTTAAAAAATGTTAAAAAAAGAGAACATGTTTTAAACATGTTTAAAACGAAAATGCTTGATGTTTACCCTTTTTTACCGTATGTTTGGGATGCATATGGGGAAGGATCGGGATTGTCTCCAAGGAACAGGGAACGTCCAAAGCGCTGCCAGCCGTTGGGCTGTGCCGCACACATCCTTAGACGTGTATCGAAATGTATGCGACACAGCTCAACCGTTGGATGCCCCTAAGAGCACTGTGGGCGCACGGAATTTAAAACGTTTTTGGCACCAGTGGTCCGGACTCCCCGTTAATGTCGCTAGCTTACCGGACACGATGGTGTGCCTATCCCTGATTCCCTTCCCCCCCCCCCCCCACCACCCAAAAAAAAAAAAAAAAAAACACATTATGAAAACATTAGAAAAGGGTAAATCTTTCCTTTATAAGCAAAGGGAGACTGGAAGAGACAGAATTGTCTGCGTAGTGCATACGCTTTCAATTTGGTAAAGCTGTAGTCGTGTACTCGTGTGATCGTGTCTCACCTGTGTGTGTTTTTCTTTTTTGATAAGATCTCACCTCTGTGAGTTGGTTGATAGATTTGGAAGTTTCGGACCCCTTTTTAGTCATAGATTCAGTCTTTTTCCAGTCTCACTTCTGAAATGAGCATATAAATGCAGCAAACTCGAAACAAGGGAGATTCAAAAAGTGGAGAGAAGGATAAGAAGTTGAAACACACATCATCTCCTGAAGCGAAACCCTAGGTTTCTGGTGAGCAACTCTTGTCTTTCTTTCTCTAAATTTATATTTTGGGGTATAGAATTCAACATCTGCTGAGGATGTTCAGACTTCATAGTCCAGGCCGGATTATACGCTAGTCTCTAATTTATCTGTGTTTAACCTTTCCTCAAGTCATTATCTCTAAAGATTTCATAGCCTTGAAGTATTTGGGGGTCAAATTATTTTTTAGTCATTAATCCAGCTGAAAATGAGCTCTTTCAGTTTGTATGGATCCGCTCGACTCGAGTGCTTGGGACATTACATTTTATCGAATGTTGTTTTAATCACTGCGTTGAGTGGGTCAGTGCCTCGAAAATCGCTTTCTGCCTTTCTTCGACTAGCACGGATGAAGTAACGAAGAGCTTCTGTGAACCTAACAGATTATTACGTTACTGTACGGATTCGTCCTTTCTAGTGGACTTGCTTTATGAACTCTGAAGCAACTAAGAGTTTCTGTAGAGTTTTTCAAAAATGTTTTTTTTTTTTTGGGGGAGGGGAGGGAATAATGGATATGAGTTGGTTACTTTGTCGCATTTGTTTTACGTTAATCATGTTGTTTAATTATTTAGAGATATGGTTTGTGACAACTAAAGTCTAAATTTCGTTTCTTTTGTTTGGGGTTCTAGGGTATTATGTTTGCTGGACATTTATCATTGCTGGCATGCGAGCGATATAGGCAAGTGATTCTTTTCCAAGCCAGTGTTTTGACATGTATTTGCAGGGAGTTCTATTGGTTTGAATATTTTTATCTTCTAGAAATGGTGTTGTGTTTAGATTGATGAAAAGGTCCTCTGCTTCACAACACTTTTGTCTCTTAGATTGATAAAAGGTCCTTTATTTCACCATACTTTTGTTTTGCATAAACCTTTGCTATGCACACTATTCTTTTGATTTTCTCACATGATTTCTCTGGTGGTTCTCACTAATATTAACAAGAATTTATTATTTTACCAGGTAGTTGCTTTTCCTGTTCATATCCCTTGTAAAAATTTTTCACTTAATAAGTTTGTATGACCATTGGCTACCTTTTCTGGACTTTGTCTCAATATATCATGGCCATCTTAGAAAATGAGCAGTTTCATTTTGCATTCAATCATTTTATGTGCTTGTCTTCACATGTTTCTTCCAATGCCATGTTGGCTTCAGTCTCTCTTGATGAACTTCATTTTAGTGCAGTCTGCTGCAATTTAATGTTTTCTTCAATCCTCAGAGATTTTGCTGGAACATCTAGCAATTACATGCAATTCTGCCATCCTGCAACCTTATATAGACATTAACCGTGCTAATGTAGAGTAGTCATTTTAAGTTAATTGATAGTTTAGTCTTGAAAACCATCAAACACCCCCTCAAAGTTGATACGTATAATGCTTAAGTGGCTCCTGTTCCCTGCAAAAATTATTCTTCTCTTTCATCCATAGTGTCATTTTTCCATACTTCAGCCAGTCCCATTGATGCAGATAAGTCATATTATGGGCTTATTTATTGGAAATAAGCTTTGGATGGGGTATGTATGCATTGGGCCTTTGATTCCTTGTGTTTTCTTTGTAATGGGCCACTTTAATGAGCCTAAAATGTGGTTACAAGGAAGGCATACGGGATCAGGCTTAGGAGTAACTTATTTTCATTCCTAGGTTAATTAATGTAATGGGTTTTACTTTTCTAGGTAGTATTGATTAGTCTTTTTGTTTTCCTAGCTAAGTAGATATTGTCTTTGGAAGCCTCTCCCCATGTCATGGGAATTCCAAAAGACCATTTTTAGTTGGTCATGTATCTAGCCTTTGGAATTCCTCCCTTTGTTTTGGAATTGGAAATGTTGACTAGGATGTAATCAATTGAGGTCCATCCTCATTCATCTATAAATTGAAATCATGGATGAGCTCTCAATCATCCAAGAAAAGTCCAAGAAAAGTTGAAATATGACTACTCTTTTTTGTGAGAATTTTTCCTTGTGAGATGCCAGAAGGTTTGTGAGACTCAAGCGGGGTCAAGGTGGGACTCCGACGGTTGGCAATCACTGGGACTCTGGGTTCCACCTATCTATCTTCATCTTCAACTATCATCATCCTCATCATCTCGATCATCCATTTTCATCACCATCACAATTATTTTATTTTAGATCCGGATAATATTCTCTTCTAGAATTGTCCTGGTGTGATAGCCTTTTTAGGTTACACCTGACTTTATCCCCATCAACTGGCTTGCCTTCTCGATCGTCTAAGAATTGACTTGAGAATTGAGCTTCGCCGCACCCCGTTAAATGCTTCACACCTTTGGCAATGGCCGATTCCATCTTGTATATTGTGGGCCCTATCCTCGTTGTTTATGCTATCTAAAGCAGCTCAGGCCGATTTTGTCTACTAAACTTTCGCTTAATTTCTAATGAAATCATGGATGAGTGATGCAATCATCCAAGAAAAGTCTGAAATGTGACTACTCCTTTTTGTGAGAATTTTTCCTTGTGAGATGCTAGAAGGTTTGTGAGACTCAAGCGGGGTCAAGGTGGGACTCCGACGGTTGGCAACCAATGGGACATTGGGTTACACCTATATATCTTCATCTTCAACTATCATCATCATCATCCTCATCATCTCGATCATCCATTTTCATCCCCATCACATGTATTTTATTTTAGATCCGGATAATATTCTCTTCTAGAATTGGTCCTGGCATGATAGCCTTCCTAGGTTACTCCATCCATGTTCAAAGTTTTATTTGCCTTTGATGGTGTTGTGCTTTGTTACACTGGTTTGGGTGTGAGTGGGTATGTTTCTAAGTGCTGGATTTGTTTTACTACTAAATTTTAGGCTAGGAGGACTCTACTAACATGGATTTGGCCACTGGGGGATGGGTACATGGAAACATCATAGATAACAATTATCTCCAATTTCCAAGTGAGCGAGCGAGTTACCAATGTGGAAATGTTCATCATTTGTCTATGTGATTATCAACATGTATCATGACATGAACCCCAAAAGTAATATTGTACTAAAAATCTGCAACGTGGGAAGTTAAAATAACATGAACTATGTGGCAACTCTTATCATTGTTTTAGCAGGGCAAGGTCTGGATTGGCCATCTGTCAAATTTCGGACTCAAATTTAATCATTTACCCTCCCATGTTTGTCATGCATCACCATGTACGGCCGCAGCCCTCTCCATAATCCTGGATTTTCCAGTGCTTCCCACTTGGCAAACTATATTTGGATCCTTTGGGCTACAACTTCACATGTGAGCAGGGGGACCTTGAGGAGACACCTATTCGCAAAATTTGGGCCCCAGATGTCATTCCACGTGGCTAAAAAGGGTGGGTCATATAGAGAAGCTTCTCTTCATGACTGTGGAGGTAAGTTCTCCTCCCCTCTTTCCCCTTCCTTTTCTCGTTTTTATATTTCTTCTCTACTGGTAGAGGGACCTGGTCTAGTACAGTGAAACCTATCGTTTGGTGGGTAAAAAGAAACCAAAATATAGCAACTTCCCAAATAGCATCATTGATTAGAAACTCAGAAAATAGCAAATTGCCAGAATTAGTAACTAGAAAAATACTGACCGACAGATTTAGAAGGTAGAAAATAGAAACTGAAATTGATATTAGAATCAAGGGACAGAATTTGAAAGTAACTGCAATAGCAAGTCCAGATTTAGCAAGTCCAAAATCACTTTCATCTGTGATTTTCTTTTTTCATTTCTCATCTCATTCCCCATCCTTCTTTTCCCATCTCTTCATCCCCCTTTTTCTTGTTTAGACCTTAGTTTTCCCTACTTTGTTTTGTTGGATCAATGTAGCTGACCCCATTAAGTTGGGGTAAGGCTGAGTTTTTTGTTGTTGTTGTTGTTATTGTTGTAAAAGATCAAAAAGTATGTATGGCAACTAACCGCACCTACAGAAAAACTTATTACATTTTTGGGAGAAAGAACGCCACCCGGTTGTGTGCTGTGGCGTGTACCTGTACACAGACACAGCCGGTGCGAATGACTAGCCCACCCCTGCCTTTCCATGGGGGCGGGGGCGGTCAGTTCGCGTTCGGGTGTGTCTGGGCACAGGTACATACCACAGCACACAACCGGGTGGCATTCCTTTTCCCTATATTTTTATACATGAACATGGTAAGGTCTTGTGGAGGAATGGAGCTGTAAAGGTGTTTTCTTCCAGAAACATTCTTCTTGCCTTCTGACAAGAAACCTCACGATTGTGGGGTTGTGAAGGTGCTTTTGACATCATTAGGGCTACTTATGCTATCCCTCCTCTTTTGATTTCTAACGAGTTTCTACCTTGTCAAAAGTAAAGCAATGAGTTGCTCCCTATGTCAACTCATAAAATTGAATGGAGTTATTAAAACTCCATGATTCTAGTTAATCATTAGAACTCTTTCAAGTCTAACAGATGCATTCAAAACTTTGTCGCTTTGCAGGTTAAATTTTATTGGCGTTCTCTTTGAAGAAAACCCGAACTTCACCTTCAGAGGAAGCAACTATGCTACCTACAGGATCAAAAGAAACCCAAATCCGTGAGAGCAACCAGAAGGTCCACCCTCAACCCATTGAAGAAACCATGAATCAGAGTCAGGAACCTGTGGATGCCCTGATATCCGAAATATTTTCAAACATTTCCTCTTTAAAATCAGCCTACATCCAGCTCCAAGCAGCTCATACTCCTTATGACCCAGACAAGATCCAAGATGCTGACAAACTAGTAATTGCGGAACTCAAGAACCTTTCTGAACTCAAACACTCATTCAGGGAGAGCAATCCCAAACCTGATACTATTTCTCCTCAGGACTCCCGTTTAGCTGCTGAAATCCAAGAACAGCAGAATCTGTTAAAGACCTATGAGGTAATGGTGAAGAAATTCCAGTCCCAGCTGCAAACTAAAGATTCTGAGATTCTTCAATTGCAGCAGCTGATTGAAGAATCAAACCAGAAACGGGTGAGACTGGAGAAGAAGCTCCAGTTCAGGGGCTTGCCAGCGAAAGAATCTGAAGAATCAGGAGATGATAATGGGTTCTTCTCCATGGACTTGACTCCAGATCTCTTCTCCTCAGCTGTGCCGAATGCTTACAGAGCCATCCATGATTTCTCTAAGCCATTGATCAACATGATGAAAGCTGCAAGATGGGATCTTGATGGAGCAGCCAATTCCATTGAACCAGCAGTTGTTTATGCAAAGAGGGCCCATAAGAAGTATGCGTTTGAATCCCACATATGCCAAAGAATGTTCAGTGGGTTTCAGGACAAGAGCTTCTTGGTCAAATCAGATAATCTGACAGTAACTAAAGAGGGATTCTTCCAACAGTTCCTGACCTTGAGAGCAATGGATCCCTTGGATATTCTGAGCCAAAACCCCGATTCTATTTTTGGGAAATTCTGCCGCAGCAAGTACCTCCTGGTTGTTCATCCAAAGATGGAGGCTTCTTTCTTTGGGAATTTGGATCAAAGGAACTACGTGATGGGTGGTGGGCATCCTAGGACACCTTTCTACAAGGCTTTTCTGAAACTGGCCAAGTCTATATGGCTTTTGCATAGGCTAGCAAATGCTTTTGATCCCAACGTCAAGATTTTTCAGGTTAGGAGTGGGAGTGAGTTCTCAGAGGTTTACATGGAAAGTGTGGTGAAAAATGTGGTGCTGGCTGATAGCAATCAGATTCTTAAGGTTGGTGTCATGGTTATGCCTGGTTTTTGGATTGGGGGGAGTGTAATCCAGTCCCAGGTTTACATCTCAGGCATGAAGAGTGCTGAATGACTGGCCTGGCTCTGAAGTAGAAATCTCCATGGGAAATATTTATGTGTGCATGCTTTCACTTTCTTTGTAATATATCTTTGCAGTTGGAATTGAAATGTTCAGTTATCAAGCTTCTTTTCAAGAGAATTTGAATTGCCTTCCATTCAGTCTCCATATGGGTTGCAAGGGAAATTAAAGGGTAGGGAAATGAAATTTTCGAACCCCAAAACATGAACTTTCATAATTGTTACCCTTGTGTGATTCTCCGAATTGTTTCATATTTGGTTATTATTTTTTGGGAGAAAGAACGCCATCTGGTGGCACCAGACACTCAACCCCTGTGCTCTTACGTGGGCGTGTAAAATGATCGTCACACCCCTGGTCATTTCTGGGGTTTCAGGGGATGCAACGGTCATTTCGTGGCGTGCGTTATGCGATTGGGTGGTTTTTTCTTTCCCATTATATTACTTTTTGCATCCAAACTCTTGGATTTCAAAAATATAAAATAAAACTGACATCTAAAATGTATAATTTGGGTATGTTCCAAAAGATGAATGATCCAAACTTGATGACAAGACAAAGCAATGTATTTTCTTGGAATATGTTGATGACAAGTTTAGGTACTTGTTATTACATCCCATTGAAAAGAAAGTAATTAGAAGTACAAGTGTATTTCTTTAAAACTAAACAGTTGAATATTTACCATTTATTGAAAACCTGATCTCGATTCAGTCTTTCACCCAAGGTACAAGATGATGACGGGGAGAACTGCAAGAAAGCGATGATAATGTTTGCATAGATGGCACATGTGATGTTGAACAGGGGGAGCGGCCTCCTCAACAGTCACCAATCAAATTTTAGTTGAGAAGATATACATGAGAGTGTCAATCGTTTACTAAATATATATCCACCACATCAGTATATTACCCTAATAGATGCAGGTGAATTGGAATGCTTTGAGGAAGAAAATATCTATGAATATAAAATTGAGTGGTTAAAAGTTATTCAAGAGAAGATTGATTCATTGCATAAGAACCACACTTATGATTTTGTAAAGCTATCTATAGGTAAAAAAGCACTTGAGAATAAATGAGCATTCGGTGAGCATTCGGGTTGAAGACTGAGAACAACTCACGACCGAGGTTGGTTGTGAAGGATTTTGAGCAAAAGAAAGATATTGACTTTGAAGAGATTCTCTCTTGTAGTGAAAATGTCATTAATTTAAGTTTATTGGGTCTGACAACAATCATGAATTTATAAATCCATCAATTTGAAGTGAAGATAACTTTACTCTAAGAAGATTTGGAAGAAGAGATTTACATGAAACATCCAGCAGGTTTCAAAGTCAAGGTTAACAAACACATGATTTGCATGTTAAGAAAATTTTAACAAGCACCAAGGCAGTGGTACAAGAAGTTCAATTCATTCTTGGTGGATCATGGGTATAGCAAAACAAGACTAGATCATTGTGTTTTGGGGATTTGGATCCTCTGCGATTTGGAGTTGAGTGGCCATCATGCTTCGCTCAATTCACAGGCCGCTACGTGAAAGTAATGTCGATCCAAGGCTGACTTACCAACATGGTTTTAAAACTCGGCTTGGCTGAATTCTGTGATTCAACTTCGAAACGATCGATTCCAATTAAACCTAATTCTGAGAGTATAATAAGTCTGACTGAGTTAGGCCGAATCAGAGCGAGTCTGACCCATTCAATTCGGTATCGATGGACACTGATCTTGTATCCCATTCAAAGTTCTAAAACCTTGCATGCTCAAATTAACGTAGCAGAGAGGTATCCAAGTGATATCCAAGGCTTTACATGGTTTTGAAACTCGGATCAGAATTTGTTGAATTGCCTGAGTTAACTTTAGAATCGATTGGGGCCAATTCAGATTAAACCTGATTCTATTCTATGCATACTTAGTCTGACTGAGTTAAGCTGAGTCTAGCCAATTCTAATCGAGTCCAACCGATTCCTGGCTGATTCAACTCAGTATCGAATCAAAATCAAATGAGACAGATCCTTACCCGGTTTCAAGTTTTAAAACTCTTCTTACGTAGGACATCTTTCTACATTAATTAAATATTTCTGTAAGAAATAATAATCTAATTTCTTGGACAATACTGAGGTTCACTTGGAGATGGAAGCCATTAGAAGATAAGCGTCTTGATCGTTTTTGTGCCAAAAATAATTCACTTTGGGTACACGCACCAATACATTCTCTCAATTATAAAGCAGTGGTGATGATGTTGATGATTTGGATTGACAATCACACCAAACTAGGCTACCAAACTGCCAAACAGTGCTATAGCCTGAAATATCACAACTTTGAGTAGATGATGGAGACTAGTTTTAGATTTTCATTTGTCCTATCCGCTTCTCCATTGATTTTATACTAAACACAAGAAGCTTGCAGACAATATGAGAAGAAATTGGAAAGAAATTCAGAGAATTGAGGTCCATTTCTTCACTGTTGGTGAAGAGAATCTAACCATTAGGGGTTATCCTAAAAAAAGAAAAAAGATCTAAACATTGGGTTATTCCCTCTACCACTATTGTAGGGTTCCGAAATATCCTTGATATTATTCTTGTCCATTCAACCATCAAAACCTGTAAATTAAAAGATTCTTGTTTCATTCTGGATGAAGGGAAACTCGGTCCAACTTTGAATGGTTCAATCTTTTCCCAAGAAAAGAAGGATGAGAGTTTGCATGTCAAGCACAAATATACCTTGGTGTACAGATCAGGTCAGGTGAAACCCAAATTTTAATTGCAGGTATACCCATTCTCCCTTACTTCATGTGTCAAATTTTAAGTCCAATTTGAACATCAATATCAAGCACAAGATTAATATTGAAAACAAAAAGAAATCTTAGAGCTATTTTAATTGTATCCATTTTAAAATTAAAATAAAATTAAGGTTAGATTACCTCAAGTACTCCAATTGGATAGGAACACATCAACACAATAGCTAGTGAGAACTAGTACGTTAACCAAATTTCTACTGCGACAGAGTAACAGTTCCCTAACCTTAAATCCTTCCACAATTCACAGCTCTAATATGATAATGGTGATCGATGAGAGTGGTGGTGGGGGAGTTGTCGGTTCCACACGCTTCTGCTTCTGCTTCTGCTTCTGCAATCCAAAACGATGATCAATGTGAACAAAGTCTATTACGTTGTTAGGCCATCTCTGTCGGCTTTTTGGACAAAATGAAAGAAAAAGACACTCAATCCTCACGTGATTTCGTGCCACCATTGCATTATTGAAGGAAGCATACATTTCTAGATTTCATTTTATAATCTCTACAGTACTCTTGCTCCTTAAGTCCAAAGTCCAAACAAATCCAAATAAAGTCTCTCTGTACGTGCTCTTATTTTGTTTTGTAATTTTTTTTTTCTTTGTGATCATCTTAATGCTCCCTCCACTCTACCTTAAACCAAGGAGATATTTATGTTGGTGTTGGCTTATAAACTAGTTGTTCTAATCTCTTCTATTTAATTATTTTTTTTTACTATAATAATATAATGGAAAATAGATCCCTACATTGCTCGAGTGCAATTTCAGGCAAATGAGAATCTTTTTTGAAATCTAACAAGAGGGGTGTTTAATTATAATAGAATAGATCATCTCCACATACCAATAGATGAACGTACATCTTAGAGTAAATCACATTTTAATGTTGTTTCCATAAAAATCCCTCCTTTTTTTGTAAAAGGTAAAAATAGGATAAATGATTGGCTCTCACATGTCCGTTCACCTGTTGGTACTTACAGAGAAACTGAATTCCATTTATGATATATCATCCCCACCCGTAATATAATAATCAAAGACTTAGAGTGGAAGTTTTTAAATTATATAATTTTATGACAGTTAAGTCGACTAAGTCGGTCAATTCTACTCTCTTTCTAAAAGTAGTTTACATAGTAATCTTCATCCATTTTACCAAAAAATAATAATAATAATAATAATTTTCATCAACAGTATGTGCCCATGTGGTATTTAGTAATGTGGCTCAACATTAAATTTTTTTTTAATCACACACATTCACACTGCATCTTTAGACCAAGACTTATAGGGGGCTTAGCGACCTTTATAAGAGAGAGAGGCTAAAGGCTATCAAGAATCGAGATACAACTACTTTAGAGTTTGGAGGCATGGGGTTATGGGTTCACATAGGCTGATAAGATTCGCTTGGGCTTTGCGAGGAACAAGCATATCAGAGCAAGTAGCAGCCGAATCTGCAACAAAGCTAAAGCACATGCTCAAATCCCCACCACCATTTAAATCTCTTAATTTGGACCCACATTTCTTCTTTTTTTAACCTTCAAGTCTTGAAAAGTATGAAAAGCTTAGCAACAATGGTGACAATGATCATATCTCCTTTTCTTATTTCTTCGTCATAAGAAAACATAAAAGGAGAGAAATACTCATTACAGGACTCAAGAGTACATCCTCTTCTTTTAGGAGAGGAGGGTTGGAGCCTTTTCAAACGAGATTCTGCATAATCTCGTTTTAATTTATGATGCTCACCGTTATTATTGAGGAGACTAAAGATAAAATTCGCTTTTATAATTGAAATTGTTAGGAAATGGGGCTGGCTGGACAATATAGTACTATACTTGGAGTGCAAATTAATGAATTTAAGACTACGTAAATGCTTTTGTGGTACTAGGCTTTAATTGTGTCCAGTTTGCATTGGATGCGCGCTTGGCGGTGTAAAGCTGTGTGAACAATAATGACCAATTTGACCATGGCCCATCTCTGTGCGAAATGTCCAAAAGCTTGGGTCATTTTAAAAAAGCTACTCACTTTTACTATTCTGAAACCTGAACAAAAGAAAAATCAACAGTTTACGGTAAAATATATAATTGAATTGAATAGGGCACAGGTGACATGACATGGGCATGTGACCCCCACCACGGATCTGTAGATCTATCTTTCACTATATATATAAAAAAACCCTCAATCCTCAAACCCTCAAACCCTTAACCTTGTCTCAAGCAAATCCAAGCATCTCGGCCACTCAGATCCAATCTCAAGCATGTCACAACTGACTGCCCTTTCCTTCTTACTACTCCTCTGCATCTTCTGCTTCGCCGGCACGGCCAAGTCTACCACCGTTGGCAAAAGTTCAACTTCACTTGGATACATCAAGACCTCATGTAGCGCTACTCGCTACCCAACTCTATGTGTAAAGTCCCTTTCAATTTATGCCAACAAAATCCAGCAAAACCCACAACAATTGGCGGAGGCGGCACTGACAGTGAGCCTCAACAAGGCCCGATCTGCCGCTGCGTACGTGTCGAAGATGACTCGAGTGAAGGGTTTGAAGGGCAGGCAACGCCAAGCTGTGAAGGATTGTGTGGATAACATGGGAGACACTGTGGATCGCCTCAGCCGTTCCATGAAAGAGATGGGTCAGACGGGTCGATCGAGTGATTTCTCATGGCACATGAGCAATATTCAGACTTGGGTTAGTGCTGCTCTGACCGATGAGAACACCTGCTCCGATGGGTTTGCAGGGCATGGCATGGATGGGAATGTTAAGACTGCTATTAGAGCCAGAATCCTCAACGTCGCTCAAGTCACTAGCAACGCATTGGCCTTGATCAATCGATTCGCTTCCAAGCACCGAGCCTGAGTGCTTGACGCTGAGAAGCCATAGCTTCAAAGTATGTTCTAGGAGTTGTGAGTCTAGGCTTAATCTTAGTTCTGGTTTGGTTTTTGGTCTTTTATTACTGTTTGGTATGGATGCTTTAAGTATCTCTAAAGTGAGTGTATATGTAAGCAAATGTGACCTGTATATGTTAAATATAATGCTTTTGATCAAGCTTTTAGCTAGCTTTGTGTGATTATAAAAATGGATTTGAAGCTCTCTCATTCAATTTCACACTTCAGTGTTTCAGACAAAGGGGGAGCTGAGCTTCTATTTCCCTAACCCAAGTTGAGGAGGAAACACTGGATAAATTGTAGGTAACAGAGAAGGAAACAGAGAAACCCAAACAAAAAAAAAAAACAGGGGATCTCAGACATCTCAGAGTGGTTTCAGACTCAATTGATGGTTATTGATTTTATGGATCACATGAGTTAGGTTTTAATGAGGGGAGACGGGTACAGGGACATAAAGTGGGTTTTGTGGAGCAATGAAATGAGCCCTTCTCCCCTGTCAGTGAATTAGTCCTAATTTTCAGAAACATGAATTGGATCACTCATCTGTAATCTGTATCATTTCTGCATAGTGACATCCTTGGCTTATAACCCCACTGAGCAGTGACCACTGTAACTATTGGTGACAATTTAAAGTAGGAAGTCCACTTATTTAAAAAATTTCACCATTAATTAGCTATTTAGCACAGCAGGAAAACACTCTATAAACTTCTGGTAGTGGTGGTTCAGAAATAATGAAGGGGAACACTTTAGATCCACTAGAGGTATGGACGCCACTGTCACAATTTGACCAAATCCACTCATCTTATCGGTCCCACTATCAAGTTTAGGTAAAATCCTGTTGCAATTTGCGACTTCTTTCCACACAATCCTTTCCTCCGACTTCCTATTAATTTCTTGACGACTTGGGTTTTCCTCACTTGGATAGCCGTGATTCACGGCAAAATTTCGTCGATAATAAAGACCCTAATCTTAAAAGAAACCAGACTGAGTCTTCCTCAAAATACATTACGTAGTTTTTGGGCAAATTGCATTTGGGGTACGATTCGACATGCGCTTTTCAAATCTGCTGACTTGGGTGACTCAAACTTAGTCACGGCGAGTATATGTATCTAGTGCACAAGGTTCTCGTTACTACGGGGTACGCAATCTAATCACAGCTTCGCAAAAAGATTATTTCTTAACTCAAATCAATGACCACTTGATTGTAATGGAGCAACTCTACCGTTGCACCAAGGTCCACCCTCAGAAGTAATAACATAATTGCATGATAAATAAACAAAATGGTTAACATTTCGATTCTAGAAGTTGATCAACACTCAAGAGAATTGATCCTTGCATGCGCATGTGCAAATTTGGATATGTTTGACCAGGAAGAGTCTCATCATCTGTTGAAAGAATTGGAGGTCTAACCTCATCAAGGACATTTTTAACATTTTCCTTCTTCTCCGAGATAGAGAGAGAAGCTATGGTTGTTTTTTTGTAAGAAAAAACGGCTAATATTAAGAGCGGAATAAAAATTCTAGGGATTTATTAACTTATGGTTTGAATAGTATATGACCTAATAAAAAAATCAGATTCGGTGAGTTTCACATGACTCAAACAAAAATACCAAATCAATGAAAACTCACTTATGGTTGTTCCTTGTAAGAAAAACCGGCTAATATTAAGAGGAATAAAAATTCTAGGGTTTTATTAACTTATGGTTTGAATAGTATATGATTAGACTCGGTGAATTTCACATGACTCGAACAAAAATACCAAATCAATGAAAACTCACTTATTCGAAAGTGGTCTAGTCGTTCTTAAACTTCGGCAAATCTTCACGACTTTTGATCAAATTTCATTATTTTGATTTGATTCAGGTGACTCTTCCAAGCCAAAAATTTGTTTTCCAACTATCCACCTCCGTAAGGTTCAAGAGAACCCTCGCAAATTACAGCCCCTTTGCTGCTTCTCCATTGCCTGTAACTCTGCTTTCCTCCCCTACCCTTTGATCTCTCTAGCACCCCTCCCTTGTCGTAATTCGCCACCTTTTGTCCCCCCCCCATCGGTTGCCGTACCCCACATTTCTTCTCTCTCCTTGCGCACTCACTACATCTCTCTCCTGCGCTATTTCTCTGTCCTTGCTCACTCTATCTCTCCCACTCTGTTTCTCTCTCTCCCCCCCCCCTCTCTCTCTCTCTCTCTCTCTCCCTCTCTCTCCCTCTCTCTCCATTCTATTTCTCTCTCCCTCGTTGTGGATGAGTGCTATATAGATGAGTCAAAGAAAAGAAGATGAGAATGGAGGTGAAAGAGTATGCTAAATGGAAATTTATCCTCTCAAGTGCGGTGCATTGCTTAGTGCACCACACTTAAGAATTCAACTGTCCATCCTACACTTGAAAGGATAAAAAGATACCATTACTCATGTTTTTATGATTGAATTCTTAAGTGTAGTGTATTGGACAATGTACCGCACTTGAGAGAATGAAAATCCATACCAAACATAATAACTATGGGTAAAATTGAAAATATGAAAAGAAATGTAACCAAAAAATAATATTTATAAAAAAGAGTGAGGTACCTCAAAAAACAATCTTTTTGAAACTTGAGATATTAGTTTTTGTAAATGTTAATTACCTCAAAAGTGTAATTTACCCTAGGGTTTTTTTGGGGGTTTGGGGGGGGGGGGGGGGGAGGGAATGGTAGTGTTAACTCATGTCTGGGACTTTATTGCATGTAAATATCCCCTAATGATAAATTAGACAAATAATGATGAGACTAACAAAAGGATCTCAACCGTTCAACTAATGCAAAGGTTTTTAAGGGTTATATTGAGGGAATGAGGGACAGCCCATTTTGCTTCTGGCCACAAACTGGACACGAGGGAAGAGACAGGAAAGATCCCATGGAAATTAGGAAATCGTTTTCGTCTTACGATATGAAGATATTCGTGTGAAACAGTGAAAAAGCTCGAAAGCGAAACGCTAGAGATAAAGATGGAATTGGAAACGAAGCTTCTGGAAGTAAGATAGATGGAGGACTCAATAATCGTGACACTGTGACCCACCCCCTTCCCTTAACTATCCAATTTCTATCGTTACGTTTAGAAGAACCATAAATAAAAAAACATAAAAAAACTGTCGTTACATTATGCTTGAGGCACCCCAATTTTCAAAATTTATGTTTAGTGTATTTTTTCATATTTTCAACTTTGCCATCCACCACCGCCATAGGCCCGTAGTTGTAAAATCAAAATTTTTTGATTTGATTTGTCTTTTTCAAAATCTGGTGACTGAATCAAACCTGATACGGGCAAGTTATATATAAATATATAGGCCAAATGTGTTTTTTATGCCGGGGGCACAAGCTGCACCTAGACACATGGGGGTGGGTAAAATGATCGCTCCACCCCTTGAATGGTACAAATATTCTGCCTATGTGTCTAGGCGCAGGCTGTGCAGCTGTGCTGCTGCACATAGAACATCAGCCCATATTTTTATTATGGGAAGTAATTTTTTGTCCGAGAGTGTGGTTTATGCCAACACTCCCAATGTGTCTATATCTCTCCTCAAAATAAGGAGACAAATGTCTTTTCTATAAAACCTAATACGATGTGGAGAAGAATGGAAATCACAAACACAATCACACAATGTGCACAAAGATTTATGTGGTTCGACAAGGTTGCCTACGTTCACAGTGAGATGAGATCCATTTCACTACCAATGGAAAATAGGATTACAGTCACCCGTTCCTCACGTTTTTCTCAGATTTTCAATACAGAGAAAGAACTCTCGCTACAAATTTATAGCGAAACCTTATACAAAAAATTACCAAAATACCCATATAGTCCTTAAATGTGTCCCCAAAGACTCCACACACCAATCCATCATCAGAAATCAAGACACCAAATCCTTAACATTTTCATATAGGGCAGAGAGAGATAGACTCATGGGATTGCTTGCTTAGGCCAACATTCCCAGCCGAGTTCTTTTTTCCTTTCATTAGTTATTTAATATTTTCTTTTTTATCTTTCTTTGAGTGGGGAGAGAATGAGGCTATGGTTGTTTTGCAAGTGAATAAAATAAAAAACCAAAACCAATATCGAAGATGAAAAACAAAAATTCTAGGGTTTTATTTAATTGTAAACCATAACTTGGACCTGGTCTGATCATTTCTTAAATCTTGACAAGTTATCACTTGTATCATGATGCTTGACCAAGTTTCATTATTTCTTCTCGACACGAGCGGCTTGCTTGAGCCAAAAATGGTTTACCAACTATGTCGACCATCTTAAAGCTCAAAAAACACCTCGCCTATTGTTGCCCCTCTTGTTGCTTCTCCATTGCCTGTAGCTGCCCCTACTACGTACATGGATACCCACCACCATTGCATGCATGATGCTCCACTTTTTGAATCCCGACTGTCTGCTGCCCCTTCCCTGCCTTCTAATTCCTCACGCACCCCTGCCCTCTACTCCCTTCCACACCTTCTCGCTCTCTCTCTCTCTAGCGAAATCTTTGCATTTCTTCTCCACTCTCTTTCTCCCGGCTCATTTGTTGCATCTCTCCCCACCTGTTGATGGGTGTTACCATAGATGAGACAAAGACAAAGAAAAGAAAAGAAACAGAGAATGGAGATGAAAGAGAGAGTGCCAAATGTAAATTGGTTAGTACCCAAGGATCGGTATCAGTCAGGAATCCATCTCTATCAATAGCGATATGAATTGACAGATACGATCAATCCGATACCGATTCCTTGAACCCATGCTTACGATATGAATGTGAAAGGTCGAAATCCAAAAGCCAGAGATATGGGATAACGATGGAATTGGTACCAAGAAAAGACAGTCAGAACTCAGAAGGACCCCATCCTGTGGTGTTCTGCGCTGTTAAGTGCACGACTCTCTGTGAGACTGAAAACGAAACGCTAGAGATAAAGATAAGATAGGAAAAGAAACTCCTGGAACGCTGGAATTGAAAATGAAAAAGAAAGGGAGAAAAGTGATGACTGGGGAAGGGTGTGACTCGGGAAGGTTAAGGGATAGGTCACCGGGATCATTATCACCTACAATTCTGATAACATCAGATCAGAGAGTGAGACTTTTGTTCCAAGGCCCCCACATGTACTCTATTTCGTTAACGGCCTTTTTGGCTTTTTCGTTTTTATGTTTTTTTTTATCTTTTATTCACCCGGCCACAATATTCTCAAATGGAAATGAAATATATGGGATTTGATTTTAAGGAAGGATGGTTATTGGTGTTACAAATGATTGTAACACTTTTGGTGGGGCTGGGTTGGATCCACATCCTCTACTTCCAAAGTGGCGCTTCCATCCTACTTCTGTGCGCTACAAAGGCGCCAGTTAGACTGACAACAATCTAACGATCAATATTGCAGGATTTCAAATTAAAATTAAAACCACATGGGATTTGTTTGAACCCACCTTAAACCTAAACCCAAAACCAAACCTATTCGACCGGTTCAAAATTTTCAAACCAATCCATTTCACTACTCTCAAACTCATTTGGATTCCGCTCTTCTTCTTCTATGTCGAGCTCTGAAGGTGAATGCCCAAATTGAGCTTATCCATCTAAATCCCCAAAAACCTCCATTGCTCCCTTCCTGCAACGGATGAAAGAAACATACAAGCATCACTTTTAAAACTCTTATCATCCAGATTGTGGGCTTTTGAAGATCTTTAAATCTCTCTGTGGGTGTGAACCTTTATGAGAATTTGAGAAATATAAAGTGTGTTTAACATCCACACTTATGAATGAAAGAATCCATGGTGCATCAGGATTTCAACTTTAAACTTTACCACTGAGACTTCTCTCCCTCTTCGGATTTCTACCTCAATCTTCTCCGTGTTCTCAACATCTTCAGGAGCTAAAAAAGTTGCAATAGTTTACAGAGACAACTCCTAACCAACGAAATTTGAAGATTTGGGCATTCTTTAAATGATAGTTACAATTTAATCCAAATAATCATTTATTATCTGTAAAAGAACCGTTGAATGATCAAAATCATGGCCGACAAAAGCAAGATTCATCGCCTCCATTTAGGGTTTCGAACGATTGATGGCAAGAGTTAGAGAGGGGGAGTAGCAAGGGAGAGCCGCAGCCATGGCGAGGATTACGGTTCACGAGCTCAGAGGAAAGTCGAAGACAGATCTATTGAACTAGTTGAAAGATCTGAAAGCAGAACTTGCTCTGCTCCGAGTTGCGAAGGTCACTGGTGGTGCACCTAACAAACTTTCCAAGATCAAGGTGGTTAGGTTCTCAATTGCGCAGGTCTTGACTCACAGAAGCAAAAAGCGGCTCTGAGGGAAGCCTACAAGAGAAGAAGTTCCTGTCGGTTGATCTTCATCCGAAGAAAACCAAAGCCATTAGAAAACGCTTGACTAAGCACCAGGAATCCTTAAAAACACCTTAGGAAGAGAAGCAACAGAGGTACTTCCCAATGAGGAAGTATGCCATAAAGGTGTAGGGTTGTATGAATTTAGAGACCGAATTGTTACTTGCTTTGAAGAATACAAACTTTGGAAGATCACTCCCTTTTAGTTTTTATTCAGAGAAGCTTTCTTTCTTTTTTTAACCAAAAAGAAAAAGCAAGATTCATCGCCATGAAATTTTAACCTTAATGCACTCGAATGTGGATGGGTTTATCTTTTCTTTTTTTTTCGTTTCCCATTATTGGAATTTTCTACCGAAGAATTGAATCTAGATTTTAGAAACCTAACCTTTAAGTTTTGGAGTTTTTTAATTTTCCTTCCATTGCTTCAGTGTCTTGCTTCCCCAATCACTTAGTCTGGATTCATCTCCGTTATACTTGCCATTTGAACAAGGGTTTCAAAACACGGAATGGGGATTTTGTTTTTGGGGATTTAGATGGATAAGTCGATTTGGGCATTCACCTTTAGATCGAGCTCGACGGAGAAGAAGAAGAGCCCGATCCGAACGGAATCTAGATGAGTGTGAGAGTAAGTGAAAAGGGTTGGTTTGAAAATTTTGAATCGGTCGGATGGGTTTGGTTTTGGGTTCAGGTTTAAAGTGGGTTCAAACAAATCCTTTGTGATATTAATTTTAATTTGAAATCCTACAATATTGACCGTTAGATTGTTGTCAGTCTAGCTGGCGCCTTTGTAGCGCATGGAAGTAGGATGGAAGCGCCACTTTTGGAAGTAGAGGATGTGGATCTGGGCTGAGTTGAGTCGTATCATCAATCACTCTCTTTAAGACCTTGGTTCTTCCTCATTGTGTAAACCAGTGTGAATCATCATTATTATTAAATTTCTTTTTCTAGTCCGGGTGTACAGTCTACGTCAACACTTTCATGTATCTATCTCTCTCCTCCTCAAAACAAAGGGAAATAAATAGCTTTCTTATGAGAAAGAGAGAGATAGACTTATGCTGCCCACACCCCTAGAAAGAGTTCTTTTTCTCCTTAAATAAACCAAGGCAGCATTTTATATGCATTTCAAATCGATTTGGCATTGTCGGATGATAAAATTAGTTATTTTATGGCTCAAAAATGCAAAATAAAATGTATAATAAACACACCCAAATCTCACTACTGTAGAACATCCAAGTAGGGGATGGGGATTTGAAGGGAAGGCCAATGTCCAACACACATCTAATGAATAGGCTGGCAGGACGATCTATACGTTAACACACATCCCAATGTGGATCATGCCAGCCCGTCTTGGATGTGCGATGGAAACCCTCCCCTGTTCGAGAGGATTCAAGTCCGGTTGAAGGTGGGGTGGTTGTGTACAACACCTGACGCACTGGACCGCCCAACATTGTCTTCATGCTCTAACGCTGTTAAGGTAGGCCCCAATGTTCCTGCCTTTGCCAACCCACCTCTCAGTCGTCGCCAGCATGATGGAATCTTTTCACTTGCTCCCCTCCTCAATTCCGAGAAAACATTTCAAACCATAACTCTCATCACAAGATTTTGAAACTACGTTTTTACAGATCCCACCAATGTATTATTCCATGCAACAAAGTTACTTGACAAAAGCAAGAATGAATGGCCACACAATTTAGGAAAATTATCTCCCCCAGTACTACTGACGGGGTGCTGTGGGCATCGTACGGCATAAAATATTGAGGGCGATTAAGATCCTATAATTTAAGCATTTCATTTTCTTTTTTCTATTCATCTTCTCGGTTGTCTTTGTTGGTGCCGTCGACGTTGACGATGGTGGGGTTGGCTTGACGTCCATCATCCAATCGATGAGTTCGGGAAAGAGATTGGAGTACAGGATTGTAGCTGATAAAACATTGTGGGAAGGGAAGGAGGTCACAGGGGACGAAATTTTGTTGCTATCTTGTAGTACCAAGGAAACGGAATAAAAAAAAGGGTATTTTGAAATACACTATAACCTAGGAAGGTATATGTGAACCTAAGGAGAAGCGAATTATTTCATTTTTTTGGCTGCAAGCCCTAATAGCAAGAGCATTCTTGTAACTTGGGTACCAACAAATTTTTTTCGGATCACCTATATATGGAGGGGGAGTTGCAATACAGAGGAACTAGGGAGATTGAGATAAAAACATTCAACGATCGAGATTTGATACGAGTGGTATTAGTTGAATTCAATCAATGTCTTGTGAACTTACTTCTCATTCACACCGGGTGTGGTCTCATACGTCAATAGTGGGTCTCGCACCACCCTTTGTGTGTGTGTGTGTGTGTGTGTGTGTGTGTGTGTGTGTGTGTGGTGGTGGTGGTGGTGGTGGTGGTGGGGATATGGTAGGAATCGTTTCCACATGGGAAGCGAATCCAAACCCTGACATTTTACCCATTTTCTATTACACATTTGCAAATTTGATTTGTTAGATTTCTCTAACAATTATTACTTTGGAAAAGAAATCCCTTAAAAATTTTACAATTTGTTTTTTTTCAAAATTCAAACCCAAGATTCAAAGCTAGGGTTTGGTATTGTTTTACCCAAAATAGAAAAAGGATTGGTATTGGATGCGCTAGTGAAAATCATTAAATAAAACCTATACATCACATACAATCTTAATAAAATTCCCACAAACTATATTTTATAGGTTCACGTTTCCTCGTCGCTAGGGGTTGATATCGACAATAAATCACCAAGTTGGACATCGATTTGATAGCAAAGTCTGTATTATAATGCATTCGAGTCGTAGTAATTATAGTATAATTGAAAGGTGTACTTTTGTCACCAAAAGTGTTCCTCTAAGAAGTTGTAAATTTTTGTTATCAAAAAAGTTGTAATTTTTTTTAATTGTCTTTTGTTTTATTCTTAAAAATTAATTAATGTGAAGTTAAAAAGGATTTAAAAAAAGTTGAAAGTGTTTTAAAATAACACTTGGGTTTAATTTAGTGTGATTTCTATTTCAGTTTGAAAGGATGATTTCTATTTCAAAAAGTGTTTGGTCTGATTTTTGCATCTTATTTCAGTGAAATAGAAATCAAGTAGAATAAAAATTCTGAAATAGTTGAGGAGTTGATTCAGAATTTCTATTTCATTTTCACTCTTGCTCTTCAATGAGCACATAGTTAATTTGATGGGTAAAATAGTAATTTCATGTTAGAAATAATATATCACCCTTCTTCTTCCTGTAGTGGTCTCACCACCATCCCACCACCATTGCCATCATTTCCATGTCACCACCACCACCACCACTTCCACACCACCGTCGCCGCCGCCACCGCCGCTATCACCACTATCTTTCCCAAAGAAATATAGAGAATCTATTCTCAAAAATTGAACTATCAAATAGTTTTTTTTTTTTTTCTTGAAATATTTCATATTGTTCTAAACAAAACTATTTCAATTTTTCATTAAAAACCTATTTGTTGATTTATGTCATAAAATCAATTCGAAATGAAAATGAAAATCATACCAAATCTAATCTTAATGCAATATTTATGTGAAATGATAGGATTTACTCTCATTGAAAACAAAAAATCCTAAACTAAAAAGATTTAAAATATAATTTTTTTCCACCGACATTGATTACAACATTATTAAAGTTTGGAGAAAGAATTGTTAAGCAGGTGGCATTGGAAGCACATCAGTAAGGAATACTAAAAACATTTCTCAGAAGCCATTTCATGAGAGAGAGAGAGAGAGAGAGAGGGTGGGTATGGCTCAAGAACCTTTCTTTAAGTTGGGCCATTATTTTCCTGGCCCTACAGTATGCTTTAAATCTCTCTTTTTCCAACACCACATTTTACGGTTTTTTATAAAACACCACATTTTACTAGTCATCTGATTACTGCACGTGAGAGAAAAGGTGGACTGATGCGTTTTTTCAAAAAAAAAAAGGGATCACCAGTTGTGACGGCAATCTAGATTGTCTACGGCCTGCCTGCCAATAGTAGTCAAAGCAACGCCCTGATGAGGTACAGTGCAATGATCGTCTTACCTCTGCCTGACACCTTGTCCGAGCGGGGGTAAGGCGGTCATTGCACCACACCTCATTTGTGCGTTGCTATGACTGTTACGGACAGCAGGCCGTACAGGATTAGGGTTCCTACTACGGTTGGTTACACATACAGTGAGCAAAGGTTGTGTTGTTCAATAAAGGTTTCCTTGGAAGAAAGAGCATGAGAGAAGGTTGGATCAGTTATCCAATCGATAAAGACATGGATTTAGGAATCGGTATCGAATCAGTCGTATCGATTACTACTGATATTGGCCGTTGCAAATATCAGTACTTTGTCTATACTGGGAAAGTGGTTTAAAAAAATATAAACGAATACCATTATCAGAATTGAAGGAAAAAATGGTCCGATTCGACCAATCTGTATCGATATCTGTATTAGTATTAGTGGTGATTGATGCCGACACCATACAAAATCCCTGAAGAGTGAAGAGAGATGCAACTAGGTAACTTAGTTTTATTACGTAATCATGATTAACACATGAATAATATTCTTGTTATTTTGTAATTAATTGAAGTTACCTATTCACTTCTTCTCTAAGTATTAGATATCATGGGTTTAAGGACAGATTTGGAACTTTATACTTTCGATTTGAGCCCCATGGCCATGAAAATAGAAAACCATCGTTAGGAAATAATCCCACATTCATTAACTCTTGGATCTTGAATGACTTCATATCAATTGAGCTTCTTCACTTAATATTTGGGTTTTTGAGTTGAATATTTCATTATAGTATTAGAGCTATTAATTTGAGAGATTATCAAACTTGATCATGAGAAAGAAAGAAAAAAAAAACATATTATTTTGTTATCTGCGGAAAGAGAAATATAGGGGTGAGGTGCTCATAGATTGACCATAAAGCATCTGTAGAGGCTTATGTGCCTCGTAAGTCATAATTTTACAATTTTTAACTGTTTTAGATATAAACTAGCATTAGAGTGACTAAAAATAGTCTCACATCAATGAGTGAAGGAAAGGCCATGGTCCTTTTTAAGGACTGGAGTCCTCATTCTCTCATGAGCTCTTTTAAAATTGTGACAACTTTTCACTACAACCATATGCGGTAATCATATTAAAGAAAAAGAAAAGAAAAAGAGTTGTACACAAAGCAAATGATTTTCTTGTGACAGAAAAGTACTCATACTGGCTATGTACTCCTAAATTTACCATGAATGCTAATATTTTCATGGGAAAAGGGAAAACGCGGTGTCAGCTTGATGATTTTTTTGAATTGGATTCCTTTACATGTCCTTTCACGATCCTCCCCGGGGCCCATACTATCTGTTTTCATTAAATACTCTCTTATGAGGATAAGATTCATCATCCCTGATTAAGGATGTAAATGAATAGTCAAAATCCGTTTCTGTATCTCTATATCAATTTATCATTTTTTGAATCCATCTGAAAACTAAATGGATACAGATACGGATACGCTATAATTATCTAAAAAACTATATTTATATGTAAATGAATAAAATATTCGATCCGTATCTGTTTAGCATTATTCGAATTCATCCGAAAACTAATCAAATGTGGATGCAGATATAATACTATTCGAACCGAATCCAATCCGTTTACATCCCTACCCACGACACCTATTAGTGGGAAATCATATGCTTATACTGTTGTGGGGAATTTCTTCGCTATTTTCATGAATCCAACTTAATTGTGGTTAGATGGGATTTTAAAGGTACCGTCGGCCTTTGTACAATTGGGGAAGAGATAATTATGACCATTGATTTTCTTCACCGTGGGTAACCAAATAATACCAAAAGGCCTTCTTCTGACAACTCCACTTGTTTTTTTTAAGGAAAGTTTCTCAAGGTCATAATTAATTATTTCCCCTCCCCCTTTACGAAGCCCTGATTGTACCTTGGAATCCCATTCATCTACAATAAAGATAGACTGGTGAATAGGATCTCTATCTTTTTTTGTTTTTTTAAATGAAAGGTTACCCTACTTTTGCAATGATATTAGTTTTGAAGTCGTAAAAGTGATTTAGGCCCATAATCTTGTGCTTATTAATTCCCCCTTATCGTTTTCATTTTACAAGGATAAATCTTATTGTAACCTAGATTGGTTACTTTTTATCCTTTTAGTATATATAACACACGTTTTTCACTAAAGGATGGAGGTGCCCTTACAATAACTCTTTATCTTAAAGAACTTTTAAATTAAAACAAGAGGTAATTAAAATCAGGTTCTAAATACAGATTAAAATACTCTTCAAATTCCTTGATCCCTGAGTGTGGTGCAGTTTCGGGTTGAGAGGTCGACACCTGGCAGACGTGACATCCAATGATTTGAAATCGATTGAACCAGTTTTTACCTTTCTTCTTGAGCTTGACACCATTCATTATCACGCCTACCTGGTGTCAACCTCTCAACCCTGAACTACACCACACTCGACGATCAAGGAATTGGAGACATTTTTTCCCCTCCAAATACTTGCTTTCATTTCTAGAAGGTGCTAAATTCAAAGAAATATTCTCTTCATGATGAATAGATAAGTTTCTTTATTTTTAGTAAAATAGTTAAAGTTCTTGATCACCATGAGTAATCGAATATTCTCAATATCAATTCATGCCTAAATAATCAAATTATAAGTTATTGCTGCTGCTGCTGCTTCTGTTTTCCTAGTTTGCCTATGTGGAAAAATTGTTCTTGATCGATTAGAAAAGAGAAATGTCTCTCTTTGTTTTTCTCTAAAGGTGTTTGGATTTCAACATTTATTGAATATCATGATTTCAAACAGAGAAATTGATTGTTCTTCAAGTATATATTGGAAAAAATGTTCAAATTGGATGAATGGTCCAAAGGTATTCCAATCCAAATCCAAACTGATAGGAATATATATGCAGATCTGCACTATACAGAAAGAACAGAGACAGATAAATGGAAGTATTACTTAATTAGCAATAGATGATCATCAGGATCTGGTAGAGGGGGAGTGGGCTTTAGACTTGGACTTGTAGTTCTGGGCGAGGCCATCAACGATTGCAAGAGCATTGCTGGTCAACATTGCAGTATTTGTAACACTGTTTCTGATACTCTTTTCCAACTTCCCATTACCATACCCACCCATTCCTTCCATGCAAGTGTCTTCGTCCGTCAGAGCAGCACTCACCCATGTCTCTACACTGCTTAACTTGAACTCAAAATCAGAACCCCTAAGAACCTTCATCTCCTCAATAGATTGTTTCAGCTCACAGATTGCATCTCCAACCTCATACACGCAGTCTTTAATGGCATTCGTCTCGTTGATCAACAACCCATTTGTGTTTGACAGCTTTTTAACCAAGGCCGATGTGTTCTGGGTTGCGTGCAGGCTTACTTTCAGGGCCACTATAGCCAGTTTCGTCCGGTTTGTTCCAACGGTGCTTGCGTAGGGAGAGAGAGAACTGTAACACAAGTTGGGGTACCTAGTGGATGAACAGCAAGATCTGATGTAGTTGGTGTTGCTACATTTGGTGGTTGTGGTGGTGGTGGTTGCAAAGCTGCTCTTCATGCTTGAGCTCAATACCAGAAGAGCAACAATGGCGGCCGCCATTAGAGCATAGCAGGAAGTTGTAGATCTAAAGCCTTTCATCTCCATATGATCCTCACCTAAAGATTCACAAGATCAGGGATGAACATGTCGGTTGAGGAAGGGACGAACCCTATTTATATGGTGGTGCTCTTGGCTCTCACCTTGAACAGTTAAAACTCATGTGTGCTTTGTATGATGGGAGCCGTCACTAATCAACCGGTGTGTCAATCGGTCGGTTTGGGTCCAATTCGGTCCAAGTTGAATCGGTTTTGGTGTGGAAAAGGTGAATTCAAAACCAAACCAATAAGGAAAACTTCAGTTTCGGACCTTTGGTTGGTTTTGAGTTCTTATCAGGTTAGTTCTGGTCCGATTTGACATATATGTGCAAAAATTATGATATTTTTTTTTATAATGAGTTTCGGCCTGGTATTGGATTCTTTAGGGGTAATGTCGTTTGGTTTTGATCCGGTTTTTCATCTGATTTCAGTTTTGAATTCGGGTTAAGCCGATCCAATAAAGATCGATTAGGTTCGATTCGATTCCACTGGTTCGGGCTAGGTTTGGACAACCCTAGGTGCTGGACCACTTCCGTGCATGGTGTGATACGATTGGATACTCTGACTTTAGGAGAGGAGTAAGATTTTAGTATCTGTGGTTTACCAGATTATTAGGATTTTAATTCTGAGACCAACCTAACATAATAATGATATGGGGAGATCAAGAATGAGGAGGAGAGTGGTTCAGTGCTTCCAGGTTTTATGGTTTGATGGGAGACGTTTGGAGCCCAGATGGGAGACTCGTGTCAAAAGTCAATTGTCAACGCGCATTGGAGTAGCTGTCTTAGCAAAACATTTCACGTGTTCTCTGCATTATAGCCACTTCGCCAGGGGGCCAGAATCTGAGTTTCAGAAGAAAATGTGGAAGCCGGAAGGGAATGCGTTATATGTGGCATCATAGATGGCTAATCATGTGGTAGTCTTGTGTTATCAAATATGCAATGCATGCCTATCATTATTTTAATATTTTTTATTTGCTATTTTAAATAAAAATAATAAAGG
Source organism: Telopea speciosissima (assembly GCF_018873765.1). Classification (NCBI taxonomy): domain Eukaryota; kingdom Viridiplantae; phylum Streptophyta; class Magnoliopsida; order Proteales; family Proteaceae; genus Telopea; species Telopea speciosissima. The sequence continues at coordinate 63,182,935 of NC_057921.1, read as the reverse complement.
AAAAAGAACTTCATCCCCGGAGTGTGACCTACGGCAACACTCGCATGAGTCTGTTTCTTTCATCTCTATATGAAAAGACATCTATGTTCATTGTTTTGAGGGGAGAGAGAGAGAGAGTGATAGGCACATGGGAGTGATAGAGTAGTTGATATTTCCGAATAGAAAATTATTTCCCTAATAATAAATTCTACTAGACTACCAAATATAGGGAGAGGAATTTTTATCCTATGTTGTTACAGCATAGCACCATGCTGTAACAACAGAGGATAACGATTCATAGGGAAAGAGAGTTCTAAATGGGCCTTGAACTACCTCATATGGGCCTTTGGAAGAATTCTTTCGATCTTCTCAAAATTGTATTTACCTTTTTCCCCAAGAAGACATCTATAAATCAATTCCCCTTAAAGAAAATTTTAATGTTAAAAACAAAATATATTAATTAAATTTATAAGGTTATAAGAAAAGGTTTTTTTGAGCAAGCCATAATGGGGAGAGCATGCATCAATGGGTTATAACAAAACGATATTGTACAAAGAAGGGTAGCAAAGTCATTTCATGTGAAGAGGAGAGAGATAGGCATAGAAGTGCTAGCATATCCTCCTCCCTTAGGTTAGAGAATCTTTTCTCTAAGATTATTTATTCCAAAAAATAAATAAATAAAAAAGAAAAAAGAAAAAAGAAAAATGGTATGGTTGTTGATTGCTTAGACTTCCAATAATGGTGTTAAAAATTGGGCAAAACCAAAAACGTGAACGGCAGGATTCGAACCTGCGCGGGCAGAGCCCACATGATTTCTAGTCATGCCCGATAACCACTCCGGCACGTCCACCGAGATGAATAATAAATGCTAAATAGAATAATTGACAACTTATTAACTCTTGTTTGAGAATTGAGTAGAAGACCAAATCGGTCGTATCTTCAAGAGAGTAGTTTGTACTTAAGCAATGGGTATTGCTGTTTCCATTGTGAAGGGGGAAGGAAATTGAAGAGGTATAAAAAAACACTCAAACACTGTGTATTTGTTCAATACTTCAAAAGCTCCACGGAACACTTTAAATTAAACTCTTTAATTTATTTCTTATTGGAATAATCCAATCTAGTATCCATACATTAGATCGAGTCCTATTAAACACATAATAAACACCAACCTCCAAGTCTATTCCTCAATAGATAGCAAGGCCAAAGCTAAAGCCAAACCCTGTATTGAATCTTTATCTTTTGTGTGATGAACCATCCAAACTTGATTAAAATTGACCTCTTCGTAGGTCCAAACAGTGTTGTGGGGCTTTAAGTTCGGCATTGTGAGTTGTGACATGAAACGTGGTGATGTGAACAATTCATTTGAAATCTTGTCTGTATCCTGCAGTACTCATCATGCATCCAAAACTTGGTAGTTAGGACGAAATCCTTCACTTTTAAGATCCAGATCCTCTACGGCGCGTAGTCTGTAGCGGTTTGTGCAACATAGATTGAGCCATATATGCAAAGACCACCTTACCCCTGCCCAAATGCCTTACCCGAACAGAGGTAAGGTGGTCATTGCATGTGTGACCCAATATGCACCGCTACGGGCAGCTGGGCCGTAGACGATCTGAATTGTCACTTTTAGAATTAAATTATGTTTTTATCCACTTCACGTGTATCATCACTTCAGACCTAAAAAGCCGTTTTTATCATAACTTGGGGAAGAAAGCCTTCAGTTTTACAATATTCGTTTTATATTCTCTATCATGTCGATCACTTCAGACTAAAAGCTATTTTAGGATCAAAAGTTAACACAAGACGGTTGAGTAAAGGCTCTCTTTCTCTTTCTTTTAAGTAAACTAATACAAATATCTAACCTAAAAAACAAAAACTAATTCAAATAGCGTTTGTTATTTACTCTTATAAATGTTGAAATCGATCTCTGTCCCTCTAAGACTTGACAGCCCAATTAAACCTTTGTCTCCTGAATAGTTTCAGTATTCAATTTCGAGAAGCAACCTCTCCCAGTTCACACCCTTTCTTCTCTTCCGAAGCTTGAAGAACTGTTTAACAGATCCCTCCCTTTACGTATTTTGCAATTTACTTTCTTTGTCATCCTAATAAATGAAAATTTTAGGGAAATGATTGGATTGAGTGGTGCAAAAATATTCCATAATATTGATAAAGGGAATGAAACTTAAAGAGTACCACAGAAAAGGACCTAATTGACTGTTGGATCAAGAGAACCTGTTGGATTTTAATTGTTTTTAGAATTATTTATTTAAAATATTGATTTTTTTTTTATATGAAAGAATTGTTAGAGGGTTTTGTCTTTTCTAAATGGACAGCTAAGCGATTAATTGATGTTATTATAAAAAGACATGTTTGAATGATCATGTCTTGTGAAAAATATATGGTGTTTGGACATGTCTTTTGGAGTCTCTTCTTCTCCTATATATCGAGAAGAAATTTAGCACACTTTTTTACTAGTTTTTTAGATAATTCCAATTTTGTTTTCTTTATACATTATTTTGTTTATGTTTAACTTAGCACAATTTTGAATTATCCTAACGTGACCCTGTAAGCAAGTGTAACGACTATTGAAAGAGCATGTAAGATTGTTTTATTTTGGAGATTGATTCTCAAGAACCCGGTTTACACCATAAAGGCATCACTGATGGCATGACTCAGCTCCACCAATTCTATAAGTTTCTCCATGTCTTTTCAGAATCGTGACATTGTATATGATGCTTGTATTTGCCTTCATCAAGCTCGGTTTGTTTATGATTCAAAGAATATATTCTATTTATTTTGTTACATGTATTTACATATAAGATGGATATTTTCAACAATTCTTAATTAAGACAATAAAATTTCTCAGGTGATTACAATTTTGATTACCATATGACAAACCCATTAAAAGTTTGTCAATATTAAAAATAGATTGATTTTCTCTCATAAAATTTGGTTCATACATGTGCGTACGTGCCTTGATTGATTAGATAAGAAAAGAATCCTTGAAATGGTAATAGAGTGTGGAGGTTTCTCATTTTTTTTTCTTACTCTCAAGAATCTACTAATTCAGTAAAGATAGTAGTTTTCAACAATTTTGGACCATCTATTGGAACTCTCTATTACTAATTAAGTGGAAGGAGATATACTTTATTTCTCTAGTTACTATTGTATTAAGCCTAAAGGATTGAGAGTAAAGAGGAGCATGGATACAGTCATAGGATCGAATTTTCCTTCACCCGTGATGAATGAAATCTCATTCACCGAGGAGGGGCGGGAGAGAATAGAAATATATATATCAAGATGATATTTTGAAACATACTAAAACCCTAACTTGGAGGAGTTTGTGAATCGTATTCTATAGGGGAGGAAAACTTTGTTCTTTAACTTTTAAGAGAAGATAATCTGAAACAATTTTGTTTGTAAGTGTGAATGGGTGGCATTAGTCTATAGACCATATCATTTCAACCTCATGGTCCTCATCACGTTACTAGTTGATGGGTTCCTTTCAAGTTTCAATAATAGTCTCCTTTACCCCAAAAAAACAAAAAAAAAAAAAAATTAAAAAAAAATGTTTCAATAATAGTTAAAGGACTAGTTAGAACCGCCCCAAGATGTAATGCAACAGATGGATGTGGGAACACGCATGCATAAAGCCCCCAACCTCTTCAATTTGCTTATTGCATGCAACAAATGTGTTTTGTCATTATTATTGATATTCTTTTTAGTTTGTCTTACTGATTTGACATTGATGCATTGGTTTTATATTATTATTTTATACATAAAGGCTGCATTCTTAACCATTATTAAATCCTTTCAGATTACAATTGTTTTGAAGTCGAATAAGGAGATCTTAATTAGATCAACTCATAATGCAAGGTATTTATTGTTAAATCAGAAATTGTTTTCTTTAATATATATATTTAAGGATCGAGTTTCTCTCCACCCACGGTGGGGGTGGAAGAAGGCGGAAATGAGTATCGAGAGGGTATTTTAGTGGAGAAAAACGTTGTCTTTTAATATATATGTTGCATCATCATATTCATTGATAATATGTTCAATGATTAAAACTTGGAATTGGATTTAGAATGGATTAAAATCAGTCCAACAAATGAGGAATCGATTGAAATCAGCCAAATATGCTTTATCCTGGATTTTGGAAGGGGTTGGCCAAGCTGAATCAATCATAATTGGTATTGATCTTGGCGAATTTCGATCCAAATCAACTAATAATTTAGATTTAAGGTCATTATGGCGGTGGTTAGCTCTCCTAATCTGTCTTATTGACCAACCAATTTTGAATTGATTGATTGCTTCTATTCTTTAATCCCTGTTTGGTTTAGTTTTAAAAACTATCGTGGTTGGACTGTGTTTTGATCATTACATGGGTTGAATTGTTAAATTTTATTAAAATCTTGGATATTAATTATAAAATTAAGTTAAGGTCAAATATTTGATCCATATTCAATATCCTTCCGTTGTAGTCTAGTTGGTTAGGATACTCGGCTCTCACCCGAGAGACCCGGGTTCAAGTCCCGGCAACGGAATTTCATTTTGTTCCTCAGAAATTTCACTTCATTTTTTCAGTCTCCAACTCTCCATAGAAATAAGTATCTCAAGAAAGAACTCTGCAAATAAAATCTTTGTACAAATTAAGAACACTCAAGGTCAGAATCCAATTCAAGATACAACTCCTCCATACATGCATAGGTAGTTAAGGTTTCAAGCTATATACACAAAACTATAAATACACAAATAAACTATTCTCTCATATAGCTTTCAACTAATTATTACTTACCATATTCTACACCATATATCTTCTTACACATCTCTCTCTCTGCATAGGTAGTAAGAAAATCATGGATGTTGTTGATCAGTTTGATGCTCATTGGCTTGAGTTGAAGACAACTTATTAATTAGAGCCAAGGCATTGCTAGTAAGCTGAGCAACATTCAGAATACAATTCCTAATTATGTTCTTGATATTTCCATTCATGGCGTCTCCTTCAAATCCATCCATACAAGTATCCTCATTTGTTAAAGCAGCACTAACCCATGTCTGTATGTTGCTTAATTTTTGATAGAAATCAGGACCAGATAAGTGTTTCATCTCCTTCAAGGATTGTTGAAGCTCGTCCATAGAATCACCAATCATCTCCACACAGTCTGCAACAGCTGCTGCTTCCCTAGGACTCATTTCATTTTCTTTTGATAAGCTCACTACCCTGTCTGAACTCGATCGATCGCTCCTTAGGCTGACCTTGAGTGCCACTTGAGCCAATCTTCTTGGACTCCCATGAACACTGGTAGCATAGGCAGAGAGTGTCTGGAAGCACAAATCTGGATACAGAGTCACTCCACATGAAGTCTTAATGAACTCCATATCGTCCCCTTGGCCTGAACAAGTTTTCATGTATGAGGAGATGCTTAAGAAGAGACAGAGAAGGGCTACAGAAGTTGCAGAACCTTCCATTTCTAAAGGAATGATTTTGGAAATTAAACTACAAGTATGGATTATTGTGAGGTGAGGACTGAGGAAGGGATTTCTCTCCCCTTTTATAAGGGAAAGGGAAGGGAAGGTGTCCCTAGCTAGCCAGCTAGCTTGTTTGGTCTCTGGCACTGTTGCAATTAAGGGTGATGGCATGGAGACACACATCACATGCAGTGATGGAGGTGAGAAAAGGAGAGAAAGGGATAGAGGATCGATCTCTGTAATGTAAGTAAAGGAGAGCCCTACAAGTTGTGGACTCCTCAGAAGATAAGGTTGAACCACCTTTTTTATCAGTTAATGTAGTTATTCTAATATGTGCACTAACTCATCAGATGGCCCATATATAACCCAAATTCAATATCTAGTGACATGGCTTTTGGTCCACACGTACACCACTATGTATAGGATCTTTGTCCCCTCCAGTTCCCCAGTGCCTGTAATAAGGGGGTATAATGATCACCCTACCCCTATGGCTTTCTTTAAACAAGCTTAATTATGTTGTAGGCCATGCTCGACCTGAATTAACCTTTTATTGGGGTTTAGTGTTTCTTGTATTCTGTGGGTGTATATGAAATTTATATCTAGATCGGGTTTTGGGTTCATTATATATACTCAGTAAAATTATAACTATAAGAGGATTATGATTTTTAGGGTTTCTATCTATGCATGGAAAACCTTGATGGTGAAAATTTTTCTGACTTGATAATAATAATGTGTTCATGCATATCCAATAAATAAAATAAATAAAAGAATCTCTTGATGTTTCGTCCGTAGTCAAAAAGTAAATGGATGGCTATTAACGTGGATTATAAGTTATGAATTAGTTTAGATTGATGCAAATTAGGCAATATTAATCTCAATTGGGTTATCAAACTAGAACCACAAACCATTGCGCTTCCTTATCTCTACATGGAAGGTCCTCCTAGCAAGAGCAACATTTCTTTATCTGGTGGGGCATCAGGGGGCATGGATATATTATATATATCTACCATGTAGCAGTTTGGTTGGCAAACAAGCTCTGTGGGCATAACTTCAAGTCTCAGCAGTTCAAACTTGATTATGTGTTGGGATTAAAGGTCTGAAAGTTTTTTTAAAAATCAATTAAAATTAAGACAAACGTGGGTATTAATACTAAAAGATCCATGCATGATCAAACACACAGTATTAAGGACAGGGTGCTCAAGTTCTTATAAGTCTTTACATCGAGCTATGTACTCACATCTAATGTGGGATCGGTTGCTTTGGAGTTGAATCCTAACAATTTCTCTCTTTACATGGGAACTGAAAATTTCACTTAGGGATTTTTGTCACGCCCTAACTCTGATGCCACTTGTTGTGACTCGAGTAGAGCTCACTGTTAAAAATTAGTTGTTAAGGAAAAGATGCCCGAGTCCTTATAAATCTTCATGTCGATGTAGGATCGGTTGCTTTTGAATAGAATCCCAATAATTTTTTTCTGTGTACATTACCGGTGGGAGTTAAAAATAACATTTGGGTACAATCATAAGGTTAGGGAAACTTAGGAACTCAAGCCCGCCCTAAACCTGGATAGGGCTTGTGCTTGGCTTTTCAGCCTGCATGGCAGACCTGGGCTGGGATTTTCAGGCTCGAGGCCAGCCCGTCCCAACCCTAATTATTTATATAGGTGCATATTAATTAATTACATGTTACGTGTTAAGCCTTTATAATTATTTTCTAAGAAGCATTGAAGTTGATGATGTCTCATTTTTTTTATTATTATTTTTTTAGTTCATATAAGTCATAAAATACCCAAAAAAAAAAAAAAAGAGTAAATCAAGGCCACTCCGGCCTTGGTAAAATCAGGGCAACCCCGACCAACCCGGGCTAATCATGGTCAATCAAGGCCGGGAATGAGTTAGCCAGCTAGGGTCAATCAAGGTCAGTTCGGCCCTGGTAAAATCAGGGTCAACCCTGCCCAACCAGGCGAGTATGCATAGTTTCAATGAATCGAGCTCTTATCAGTTCAAAGTGTCATCACCGAAGATGTGAATGATGTGTTTTGTGCTTTCCCTTCCATGGAAAAGGTTCCGAAGGCCCTAGCTAGCATGGGTCCTCTGAAATCACCCGGCCGGATGGTTTCCCTCTCCTCTTTTTTCAAAAATTTTGGATTACTACCAAGGAAGACCTGTTCTATTTTGTGGCTTTTCCCGGATGAAATGAAACGTACATTTGATTCATGTAGCAGGAGAAAGATTTTCCATTCCTTAGCCGGAAAGATATGTGGCCCTGAAAGAGGGATTAAGTGGAACATAATTGACGGAGGTAGAGTCGTGGTAACACTTGTTTATTTCATATTATGGATCTTAGCTCCTTGGAACAATATGCTACTACTGAAACATAGAAGAATTGAAAGACCTCTTTCATGAAATTAACCATTTCATTTATTTTAGAAAGAAATTCTTTTCAACTAAACAAATATGGCATGGTTACAGGAGTCTATCATAACGTTAAGGACATCCTGACATAACTGTCTAGGTGAAGTAGCGACCTAAAAGACCATACGAAACGATACATAGATAAGAAAATCACTTGTGAGATCCAAGTCATTCTTTTTCGGGCGATTATCTGTTGGCCTAGTAGACTAGTAGTCCCTAGTCCAATCCAGTCCAACAACCTAAGGGACCAAATGTTAAGTTCCAAGCCCAGCTCAAGCGCCCAACCTGTCAAATTGCCACCGGCCTACCCAACTTGGAAGTCCACCTGTGACGGTTGGGTACTGTAAATGGAGGATAGGAGCAAAATACTGGTTTAGCGAAAGACGAGGAAGTGGATGGCGGAAAGATATCAAATGGTAATTCTGCAATTTGGATTTCAAATTGGATTTAAATGTCAATTGACATTTTTGAACTTTTCAGGTTTATCGGATGAGTGGGTAGAGCGGCTAGAGCCAAGTGACTACACTCGAAGCAACACAGGATGCAAAGGAATTTTTATTACCTGCGGTTTCTTTGTTCGGTACGGTTTTCTAGTGCCTCTAATAAAATGGGGTGGATCCCACCCAGGCAATGTATTCGGTTAGGGGGTAAAATAGTCATTTCAACCCCCCTATGAGAGGAATCGCACAATTGTACTGGTCAACGAACCTCAGGTGATAAAGGTCACCACGTATTTGTTTATTCACATCCGCACAAAAGAGAAAACTAGGGCTGTAAACGGATCGGATTCGATTCGGATAATATTATATCCGCATCTGCATCCGATTAGCTATCGGACGGATTCGGATAGTGCTAAACGGATATGGACACGGATACGGATCAGATATTTTATCCGTTTACATGTAAATATAGCTTTTCATATAGCTACAGCCTATCTGTATCCGCATCTGTCCGAAGCTTTCGGACGGATTCGGATAGTGCTAAACAGATACGGACACGGATACAGAAACGGATTTCGGCTATTCATTTATACCCCTAGGGAAAACGTATATCCGGATCCATAATTCCAGTAAAACTAAGAGTATTTGGCAAAATCTCTCATAGGGGTGAAACACTGGTGGGGTGGGGTTGGGTTGGGTTTTTAAAACCCCAGCCCAACCCTGAATCCTCTTAGCTCAACCCAACTAGGCCTGAGGTTCGGCTAATATATCTCAGCCCAAGCCCAACTCTATCAGGCTCAGCCTAACTCACACCGGCCTTAATTGACATAGAAGTGACAACCTCTGTAAAATGCTCCAAAAGAATGGAGAATACATGATTCTTTGTTTGAGTCCACTCCCCATTACCCAATCTGATCTTCAAAAGCCCTTCTTTTTCTGGGCTTGGTTTCTTGAAACATACCCAGATTGTGTTGGATAAAGCTGAAATTCAACCTAATCCAATCTAAAATATAAGCCCAACCTTTTTGAGCTTGAACCTTCTAGGGTTATCAAATTTCAGCATGAATCGGTCAGATCGATTAAAATCAATCGATTCAACTCAATTCAAACCAAACTGAACTGATTTAAAATTATTGGGTCAACTTCTGTCTAGTCTGTTATGAAATTGATAGAATCTGAAACTGATCGACCGATTAAAATAGACCAATCAAAATTGATGAAAATTGAATCTGGTAAGAAGTCAATATAGGTAAAAAACAAGAAGAAAAAAAAAAGAACCCAAGCCAACTCTCTAAAATACTTAACCAAATAGGACCAAAACCGAATTTCGACTTAACGGTTTATGTAATATATATAAAATGTACGAGGCATATATACCATGGCCGAAAAAATACAAAGTCTCAAACCTCCATATTAATCACATAAAAACCTAAATGTTGGCTCCAATTTTCCTGGGTGGCATTGAATGTTTAGGGACTCCAGGGGCTAAAAAATATGCAATAAGCTAATGCTTTTGATTTGATGAAGAGGTATTCATGTTTACCTGAATTGAAGCTTTTGTGTGACAGTGTTCGGATGTGTTTCCTTTAAAAAAAATTTTTTTTCGTATCTCACTGGTGAGATATACATCTTACCGGCGAGATGCTAATAATTTGAACTACATCACTTAATTTGAAATTTACTTTGACTTTTAATGCCCTACCGACTTATACCATTAAATGTCCCATATAAAATATATGAGGCATACAATGGTTAAAAAAATATAAAGTTTCAAACTTCCGTACTAATCCTATAAAATCCTAAGTGTTGGCCGCAATTTTCCTAGGTGGCATTGGATGTTGGGGGCTCCAGGGGCTGACCAGTGTGCAATAAGGTGATGCTTTTGATTTGATTAAAAGGTATTCATGTCTACCTGAATTGAAGCTTTTGTGTGACAGTGTTCGAAGGTGTTTCTTTTAAAATAAAATATCTTTCATATCTCGCTGGTAACATCTTACCGACGAGATACTAATACTTTGATTTACATCACTTAATTTGGAATTTACTTTGACTTTTAATGTCCTACTGACTTGTGACATCAAATGTCCCATATAAAATGTACAAGGCATATCATGGCCGAAAAAATACAAAGTCTTAAACCTCCGTACTAATCATATAAAAACCTAAATGCTAGCCGCAATTTTCTTAGGTGGTATTGGATGTTTGGGGACTCCAGGGGCTCACCAGTGTGTAACAAGTTGATGCTTTTGATTTGATGAAGAGGTATTCATGTCTACTTGAATCAAAGCATTTGTGTGACAGTGTTCAGAGGTGTTTGGCTTCTGAAAAAAATTTCTTTCGTATCTCATCTCACCGGCATCTCACCGGTGAAACGCTAGTAATTTAGACTACATCACTTAATTTGAAATTTATTTTTACTTTTAATGCCCTATCAACTTGTGACATCAAATGTCCCATATAAAATGTACGAGGCATTCCATGATCGAAAAAATACCAAGTCTCAAACCTTCGTACAAATCATATAAAAACTTTAATGTTGATCCCAATTTTCTTGGGTGACATTGGATGTTTAGGGGCTCCATAGGCTGACTAGTGTGCAATAAGTTGATGCTTTTGATTTGATGAAGAGCTATTCATGTCTACCTGAATTGAAGCTTATGAGTGATTGTGTTGAGAGGTCTTTGGCTTCTAAAAAAAATTTCTTTCATATCTCGCCGGAGATATATATTTCACTGGCAATAATATGCTAATAATTTGGACTACATTACTTAATTTGAAATTTTCTTTGACTTTTAATGCCTATCAACTTGTGACATTAAATATAACATATAAAATGTACGAGACATATATATCATGGTTGAATAAATACCAAGTCTCAAACCTCCGTACTAATCATATAAAAATCAAAATGTTGGCCCCAATTTTTCTGGATGGCATTGGATGTTTGGGGGCTCCAGGGGCTGACCGGTATGCAATAAGCTGATTCTTTTGATTTAATGAAGACGTATTTATGTCTACCTGAATTAAAATTTTTGTGTGACAGTATTCGGAAGTGTTTCTTCTAAAAAAAAATATCTTTTGCATCTCGCCGGTGAGATGTACATTTTTGGGGTTCCTAGGGCTGACCAATGTAGAAGAAGTTGATGCTTTAGATTTGATAAAGAGGAATTCATGTCTACCTGAATTGAAACCTTTGAGTGACAGTGTTTAGAGGGGTTTGGAAATTAAAATTTTTTTTCTTCGTATCTCGCCGGTAAGTTGTACATCTTACCGGTGAAATGCTAATAATTTGAACTACATCACTTAATTTAGAATTTATTTTGACTTTTAATGCCTTACCGACTTATAACATCAAATATCCCTTATGAAATATACGAAACATACTATAGCCGAAAAAAGACTAAGTCTTAAACCTCCATACTAATCATATAAAAACCTAAATGTTGACCCCAATTTTCCCAAGTGATATTGGATGTTTGGGGGCTCTAGGGGCTGACCAGTGTGCATTAAGTTGATGCTTTTATTTGATGAAGAGGAATTCATGTCTACCTGAATTGAACCTTCGTATGACAATGTTCGGAGGTGTTTCCTTAAAAAAAAATTCTTTCGTATCTCGTCGGTGAGATGTACATCTTACCGGCAAGATGCTAATAACTTGAACTACATCACATAATTTAAAATTTACTTAGACTCTTAATGCCCTACAGACTTATGACATTAAATGTGTCATATAAAATGTACATATAATGGCCGAAAAAATACAAAGTCTCAAACCTCCGTACTAATAATATAAAAACCTAAGTATTGGCCGTAAATTTCCTCGATGGCATTGGATGTTTAAGAGCTCCAGGGGTTGGCCACAGTGTAATAAGTTGATGTTTTTGATTTGATGAAAAAGTATTCATGTCTACTTGAATTGAAGCTTTTGTGTGATAGTGTTTGGAGGTCTTTCCTTTAAAACAAAATATCTTTCGTATCTCGCTGGTGAAAATATATCTTACTTTCGAGATCCTAATAATTTGATCTACATCACTTAATTTAGAATTTACTTTGACTTTTAATGCTCTAGCGACTTGCGACATCAAATATCTCATATAAAATGTACGAGGCATACCATGGCCGAAAAAATACCACATCTCAAACCTTCGTACTAATCATATAGAAACCTAAATGTTGGTCCTAATTTTCCTGGGAGACATTGGATGTTTGGGGGCTCCAAGGGCTGACCGGTGTGTAATAACTTGATGCTTTTGATTTGATGAAGAGGTATTCATGTCTACATGAATTGAAGCTTTTGTGTGACAGTGTTCAGATGTATTTGGCTTCTGAAAAAATTTTCTTTTGTATTCTATCGGTGAGATGTACATCTTACTAGCAAGATGCTAATAATTTGGACTACATCACTTAATTTGGAATTTACTTTGACTTTTAATGCCCTATTGACTTATGACATTAAATATAGCATATAAAATGTATGAGGTATATATACCATGACCGAAAAAATACCAAGTCTCAAACCTCCGTACTAATCATATAAAAACCTTAATCTTGGCCTCAATTTTCCTGTGTCGCATTGGTTGTTTGGGGGCTTCAGGGGCTGACTAGTGTGCAATAAGTTGATGTTTTTTATTTGATGAAGAGGTATTCATGTCTACCTGAATTAAAGTTTTTTATGACAGCGTTCAAAAGTGTTTCCTTAAAAAAAAAAAAATTCTTTCGTATATTGCCGGTGAGATGTACATCTTACCGGCAAAATGCTAATAATTTGAACTACATTAATTAATTTGGAATTTACTTTGACTTTTAATACCCTACCGACTTATGACATTAAATGTCACATATAAAATGTACGAGGCATACCATGGCCAGAAAAATACAAAGTCTCAAACCTCCGTACTAATTATATAAAAACCTAAGTACTGACCCCAATTTTCCTAGATGGCATTGGATGTTTGGGGGCTCCAGGGGCTGACCAGTGTGTAATAAGTTAATGCTTTTGATTTGATGAAGAGGTATCCATGTCTACCTGAATTGAAGCTTTTGTGTCATAGTGTTCAGAGATGTTTCCTTCTAAAAAAATATCTTTCGTATCTCGTCAGTGAAATGTACATATTACCGGCAAGATGCTAATAATTTGAACTCCATCACTTAATTTGAAAATTACTTTTACTTTTAATACCTTATCGACTTATGACATCAAATGTCACATAGAAAATGTACGAGACATACGATGGCCGAAAAAATACCAAGTCTCAAACCTCCGTACTAATCATATATAAACATAAATGGTGGCTCCGATTTTCCTGGGTGACATTGGATGTTTAAGGGCTCCAATAAGTTGATGCTTTTGATTTGATGAAGAAGTATTCATGTCTACCTAAATTAAAGCATTTGTGTGACAGTGTTCAGAGGTGTTTGGCTTCTAAATAAAATTTCTTTCGTCTCTCGTCGGTGAGTTGTACATCTTACTAGCGAGATGCTAATAATTTGAATTACATCACTTAATTTAGAATTTACTTTAACTTTTAATACCCTACCGACTTATAACATCAAATGTCCCATATAAAATTTACGAGGCATACCATAGCAAAAAAAATACTAAGTCCCAAACCTCTATATTAATCATATAAAAACCTAAATACTGGCCCCAATTTTTTCGAGTGAGATTGGATGTTTGAGGGCTCTAGGGGCGGATTAGTGTGTAATAAGTATTTGTTTTTTATTTGATGAAGAGGTATTCATGTCTACCTGAATAGAAGCCTTTGTGTGACAGTGTTCGAACGCGTTTTCTTTAAAAAAAAAATTCTTTCGTATCTCGCTGGTGAGATGTACATCTTACCGACGAGATGTTAATAATTTGAACTACATCAATTAATTTGAAATTTACTTTGACTGTTTATGGCTTACCGACTTATGACATTTAATGTCCCATATAAACTGTACGAGGTATACCATGACCGAAAAAATATCAAGTGTCAAACCTCTGTACTAATCATTTAAAAACCTAAATGCTGGACTCAATTTTTTGGAGTGACATTGGATGTTTGGGGCCTTCAGGGGTTATCTGTGTGAAAAAAGTTGATGCTTTTGATTTGATGAAGATGTATTCATGTCTATCTGAATTGAAGCTTTTGTGTGACAGTGTTCGGAGGTGTTTCCTTCTAAAAAAAATTTCTTTCGTATCTCGCCGGTGAGATGTACTTCTAACGGCGAGATGCTTTAAGAATTTACTTTGACTTTTAATGCCCTATCGACTTATGTCATCAAATGTCTAATAGAAAATGTACGAGGCATACCATGATAAAAAAAAAATACCAAGTCTTAAACCTCCAAACTAATCATATAAGAACCTAAATGTTTGCCCCAATTTTCCTGTGTGGCATTGGATGTTTGGGGGCTCCAGGGGCTGACTAGTATGCAATAAGCTAATGCTTTTAATTTGATGAAGAGGTATTCATGTTTTCCTGAATTGAAGCCTTTGTGTGATAGTATTCAGAGGTGTTTTCTTTTAAAAAAAATATCTTTCGTATCTCGTCGATGAGTTGTACATCCTACAGGTGAGATACTAATAATTTGAACTAATCATTTAATTTGAAATTTACTTTGACTTTTAATGTCCTAGAGACTTATAACATCAAATGTCCCATATAAAATATATGAGGTATACCATGACAGAAAAAAAATACCAAGTCTCAAACTTCCGTACTAATCATATAAAAACCTAAATGCTAGCTCCAATTTTCTCGGGTGACATTGGATGTTTGAGGGCTCTAAGGCCTGACTAGTGTGCAATAAGTTGATGCTTTTGATTTGATGAAGAGGTATTCATGTCTACCTAAATTGAACATTTTGTGTGATAGTGTTCGGAGATGCTTGCCAACTAAAAAAAAATTCTTTCGTATCTCGCCGGTGAGATTTACATCTTATCGGCGAGATGTTAATAATACTACCCCATTTAATTTGAAATTTACTTTGACTTTTAATGTCCTACCGACTTATGACATTTAATGTCCCATATAAAATGTACAAGACATACCATGACTGAAAAAATATAAAGTCTCAGACTTCTGTACTAATCATATAAAAACCTAAATGTTGGACTCAATTTTCTTAAGTGACATTGGATGTTTGGGGCTTTCAGGGGTTGACCAGTATGCAATAAGTTGATGCTTTTGATTTGATGAAGAGGTATTCATGTCTATCTGAATTGAAGCTTTTGTGTGACAGTGTTCGGAGGTGTTTCCTTCTAAAAAAAATATCTTTCGTATCTCACCGGTGAGATGTACATCTTACTGGCGAGATGCCAATAATTTGAACTACATCACTTAATTAGGAATTTACTTTGGCTTTTAATGCTCTACCGACTTATGACATCAAATGTCCCATAGAAAATGTACGAGGTATACCATGGTCAAAAAAATACCAAGTCTCAAACCTCTGTACTAATCATATAAAAACCTAAATGCTAGCCCCAATTTTTCTGGGTGACTTTAGATGTTTGGGGGTTCCGAGGACTGATCAATGTGCAATAAGTTGATGCTTTTGATTTGATGAAGATGTATTAATATTTACCTTAATTGAAGCTTTTGTGTGACAGTATTCAGATGTGTTTGACTTCAAAAAATAATTTCTTTCGTATCTCGTCGGTGAGATGTACATCTTATCGACGAGATGTTAATAATTTGGACTATATCACTTAATTTGATTTTGTTTTGACCCACTAGTCAACTACTAACCCAAATCCGAATCAAACCAATCGATTGACACCCTTACGGCACCACCTCCGGATCTTTATCCCCTCAATTTGCTATTCTTCAATTTCCTCAATTCTATCTAATAGGGGGTGGAAATGACCACCCTATTCGTTGTCCGAACACATTGCCCTGGTGGGATCCACCTCCCTCTATTAAATGGAATTGAAGAAATTGATGGATAAGCAAATTGAGGTGACAATTTTCCCACCACCTCCTCCATTTTGTAGGGATTGCACACTTCCCTAGTTGTGCTGTGAAAGAAAATACCCAAAAACGTGAAGTAATAAGTAAATAAGAATTACGTAAGGTAGTTTTATAATTTTGGTATACAAGTTGAGCGACCTTTTAGATCCCTTATCTTTATTTCTATTCCATGTTGCTCGTATCCATTCAAATAACCTCTTACCAAAAAAAAAAAAAAACCCATTCAAATAACCATAAATAAGAGGGGAATAGCCTGCGTTAGTTTAGTTCTCGTTATCCCTAAGAAGGACGAGAGCGGGAGAGCGGGAGAGCGGGAGAGCGGGAGAGTAGATGGACACAGCAGCAAAAATGGGGGCGGAGTCTATGAGAATAAACGCCTCTGCTCCTCCTTTTCGCAACTCCACTAGCTCTCGGAGGCATCTTCCTCTCTATCCCAATCGGTTCATGGGCTTCAACACACTCCGTCGCCCTTTCTCTTCCTCTGAATTGTTCGGAAATGTTCGTCTCAGGTCGAAGCATTTGAACCTTTCAGCTGTTCAGGAACAGAAGAGAAGACTCTCCGTTGTCTCCATGGCTGCTGACGGTCTGTTTCTTCTTTTATGTTTTGTCAAATGATTGATTTCCTTGCTTTTCTCTGTCGATTGAGGCTTACCCGTTGACGAATTTAGATGAAATTGAATTCTTTTTAAGGAAATATAAATATTTGAAGGGATTTTAGAGCCTACTTGTTGCTTGTTGGTGCATGTGGTCGGTACCCTGGTTGGTGTACCATTTATTGCTTACTTTTGTTCTCCGGTATTGCTTCGAACACTTGGGGTGTCTGATTTGTAATCGTCTTCATTACAATCATAACCTTTTACCGTTTATTGCTAATAAGTTCAAATTGTTTGCCATTGTATTTTTTTGTTTGTAAGTTGTGAATTAAGCTTTACAGCTGAACTTGTTGATGTGCGTAAGTGAAGTATGCAGAAAGATACTCAAATTATTGGTCATAATGCTAGAAATTGATATAAGGTTCCAGACATGTAAATTATCGATCTATTGTTAGTAAATATTGATACTCGTATGGTTTGTCGGCTACTAGCTAGAGTATAGCTACATATCAAGAGAGAAAGATGAAACTTTGTCAGTAGCCCAAATAACAGGGGTCGGATAAAACTTAAATCAACTCAGCCTTATCCCAAATAACAGGGGTCGGATATATGGATTCTTATTCTCCAATCAGCTTTATTCAAAGTCATACTTGTTACTAGTCCCAAGCTATGCATGTCTTTTCTCAGTACTTATCCTAGAGTCATTTTAGGCCAATACTTGACTCTTTTAGCTCCTTCAATCTGAATCAAATTACCCCTCCGTAGTGGGGCACTCAAAAGCCTCCGTTGCACATATCCATGCCACCTTAAACGACTTTCTCAGTACTTATCATGTATCGGAACTACTCCGAATGTGTTCATTCTTTATTTTATCTTCTCTAGTTTTACCATCCATCCATCTTAACATCCTCATTTCAGCTACACGAAGTTGGCTTATATATTATTTTTTCACTATCCAATATTTGTTGTCTGTATAACCATCCTATAAAATTTTCCTTTTGAGTTTTAAAGGAATACACCAATCACACAACACTCTGGATGAACCTCTCCGCGTCTTCCACCATATTCTAATTATTTGTGCAACATCATCTTCTATTTAATGATTGAACCTAGGTACCTAAAATTTTAACTCTGCGGTATCTCCTTATCATCCATTTTCGTCACCCCACATTCAGTCATATTGTTACTAAAGTTGCACACCATATACTTGTTTTTGTTCTCAACAACAACATAACCTTATCCCAACTAAATAGGGTCAACTACATGGATCCTTGCTCTCCAATCAGCTTTATTTGAAGTCATACCGGATACAAGACCTAAACTATGCATTTCTTTCCTCACCACTTTAAAGTTAATTTGGGCCTGCTCCTGGCTCTTTTAGTTCCTTCAATCTGAATCAAATCACTCCTCCGAACTAGAGCATTCTAAGGCCTCTGTTGAACATGGCCATGCCATCATAGGCGACTCTCTCGTAGCTTATCATGTATCGGAGCTACTCCCAACTCAGCTCTAATATGGTCATTCCTTATTTTATCCTTCGTAGTTTTTCCATACATCCATCTCAACATCCTCATCTCCGCTACACTTAGTTTATCTATATGACACTTCTTAACTGCCCAACATTCCGCACCATACATCATAGACGGTTGTATGACAGCCTTATAAAATTTCCCTTTTAAGCTATAAAGGAATACCCAGATCCCATAGCACCCCGGATTCATCTCTCCACTTCATCCATCCTATTTTAATTCTCTGGGCAACATCGTCCTCTATATTGGCTTCACCCATACTTGTTTTTTTTCTACTTGTCTTAAAACCTTTAAATCTAAAGTAGATATCCATAATTCCAACATTGCATTTATATCTGCTTTCGTTTCATCCACCAAAACAATATCATCAGCAGAAAACATATACCAAGGATCTGATCTTGAATGTCCCTAGTCAGCTCATCTATGATTAATGCAAACAAATATGGACTTAGAGCTGATCCTGATATAATCCAATTAGATGCATTAAAAGTGGGAAAAATAGTAGCCAAATCTTTCTAACTAGAACGGCTGATTAATCTATCAACTCTTCTAGTTTGAAAGTTATTAAATATTCTTTTCTCTTTTTAAAGCATGTGTTTACTACTAATAAATCATAAGCTACAAAAAACTATAAAACTGAAGTCCTCTCCTCATTCTTATCTCCAATACCATATCCTCCATGAATTCTTTCATAACCTCTGCTATCTCTTCCAACATGTCCATTTAGATTTCCCCCTATAATAATCTTTTTTTCTTTGACTAATCCCTTGAACTAATCCATCCATTTGTTCCTGAAATTGTTTCTTTGTATTTTCATCTAATCCGATTTGGGGTGTGTAAGCACTAATTATATTGATTACATATTTGCCTAACACAAGTTTAATGGATATTATCCTATCACCAATTCTTTTAACATCTACAACATCATTTTCAAAATCCTTATCTACTAGTATTCCCTCCCCACTTCTGTTATTTTTGTCCCCAGTATACCAAAGCTTGTAGTCATCTAATTCCTTAACTTTTTTACCCTTCCATCTATTCTCTTGTATACAAGCTATGTTAAATTTTCTTCTTCTAATTATATCTATCAATTCTAGACTCTTTCTTGTTAAAGTTCCTATGTTCTAAAATGCTGATTTAATTCCATGCTTTTGGGCTAGTGTTTTTACCCGCACTTGTCCATGGTTCGAGAACCCTTGCCCACTTGTCACTGCAACCGGGTGCTGAAAAGATTTGTCACTTACAGGGGATGCCCTAGCTAATCCTTGCTCATTATCCACGACACCTGAGTCACCAACCCTTCTCCTTTATCCGGGCTTTGGAACCAGCGGCATAAAACACCGGCAGAGTTGGCCTTGTATATAACTATGGTTTATTAATTTTATTGTGACATGTACGTACTGCATAATTTGAAATTTAGGTTGTGCATATCAAGTCATTCCTATTTTAAATCATAGGCTAAATAGGAATTCTGCTCATTCTACTCTTTTCTTTTTTTGTTTTGTTTTGTGGGGGTGGGGTAAGGGGAAGGTAACTTTTTATGTAGCATGGACTGTGTATCATCCATTTCTCAAAAATATGTACCAGTGACCTTACACCTGCATGCATCAGCAACATTATCCATTTCAATGTGGCCATGCACTGCTATGTGAACCACATAATTTGAACAAGAGGCAGTAAATGGAAGAACTGGCCAAAATTCATCTGTACAGCGATAAATGGTTAACAGTAGTTGCTGCACATTTGAAAAGTAAACAGAAATGGAATTGTAACATTAGTTGTTGTATTTGTGACAGAAGATTAAATTGGACTTTATGTGGTTCATTATCAAAGATTATTTTAAAGTTGTATTTGTGACATAGAAAATTAAATTGGACTTTGTGGTTCATTATCAAAGATTATTGTAACTTTTTGTGTAGTATCTGAAATAAGGGAGATTTTTTTTGGGTGGCCTTTTTCTTTCTTTTTTGTTTTCCCAGATACCAAGCGTAGTGTACCCTTGAAGGATTATCGCAACATTGGAATTATGGCTCATATAGATGCAGGGAAGACTACGACAACTGAAAGAATTCTCTACTATACTGGAAGGAACTATAAGATAGGTGAGGTACATGAGGGGACAGCTACAATGGACTGGATGGAACAAGAACAAGAAAGAGGGATAACCATTACTTCAGCTGCAACTACCACCTTTTGGAATAACCATCGGATTAACATCATTGACACTCCTGGTCATGTTGACTTCACACTTGAAGTGGAACGAGCTCTCAGGGTCTTGGATGGAGCTATTTGCTTGTTCGACAGTGTTGCAGGTGTGGAACCTCAGTCTGAAACCGTTTGGAGGCAAGCTGATAAATATGGGGTCCCTAGAATATGCTTTGTTAATAAGATGGATCGGCTTGGGGCTAATTTTTTCCGTACAAGGGACATGATAGTCACAAATTTGGGTGCAAAACCTCTGGTGCTTCAAATACCAATCGGTGCAGAAGATAATTTTCAAGGAGTAGTTGATCTTGTGAAAATGAAAGCTATTATTTGGTCAGGAGAGGAACTTGGTGCAAAATTTGTTTATGAGGATATTCCTGCTGATCTTCAGGAGTTGGCTCAAGATTACAGAACCCAGATGATTGAAACCATAGTAGACTTAGATGATAAGGCTATGGAGAGCTACCTAGAAGGAATAGAGCCTGATGAGCAAACAATTAAGAAATTAGTTAGAAAGGGAACCATCTCAAACAGTTTTGTCCCAGTTTTCTGTGGCTCAGCATTTAAGAACAAGGGGGTTCAGCCATTGCTTGATGCAGTGGTGGATTATTTGCCTTCTCCACTTGACTTACCAGCAATGAAAGGGACTGATCCCGACGACCCAGAAGTGACAGTTGAAAGGGCTGCAAGTGATGATGAGCCATTTGCTGGATTAGCTTTTAAAGTCATGAGCGATTCTTTTGTGGGATCCCTTACATTTGTCAGAATTTATGCAGGGACGCTGACTGCAGGATCTTATGTTCTTAATTCAAACAAAGGGAAGAAAGAAAGAATAGGGAGACTTCTGGAAATGCATGCAAATAGTAGAGAGGATGTCAAGGTAGCATTAGCTGGTGATATTGTTGCTCTTGCTGGTCTAAAAGATACTGTCACTGGTGAAACACTATGTGATCTTGACAAGCCTATCGTCCTTGAACGGATGGACTTTCCTGATCCTGTTATTAAGGTTGCTATAGAACCCAAGACCAAGGCAGATATTGATAAGATGGCAGTTGGACTCATCAAACTTGCTCAAGAGGACCCATCTTTCCACTTCTCAAGAGATGAAGAGACCAACCAAACAGTTATTGAAGGAATGGGGGAGTTGCATCTCGAGATCATTGTGGATCGGCTTAAGAGAGAATTCAAGGTTGTCTATCAGCTACTTCTTTTCCATGATCCAGTTATCAAGTTAAATTTAAGTTGGTTTTCACTTTTGGGCATCTCAAGGATCTTCTTTGCATTACAAACTTTTTTTTATCTATATTTTCAGAAAACAAAATAAAAATGTTGATTCTTGAAAGGATTTAAGTTTTCTGGGAAATTGATTTTAATTTAGTATTCTCACATAATTCTCAAGATTTTTAAGGTTTTGATGGCTGCAGCATAACGAATGGAAAATCGATTTGCTTATGTTTTACACGTTTTCCTCCCCCCCCCCCCCACCAAAAAAATAATAATAATAATAAAAAAAGTGATTCATCTTGCTAAATTATTCGAAGGACGAACTCTCTGACTATGCATTGCTCATTAGATAGGACTTCTCACAAATTATCTTTTGGTTGGCACACAGGTTGAAGCTAATGTTGGTGCACCGCAAGTGAACTACCGTGAAAGCATCTCTAAAATCTCAGAAGTGAAGTATGTGCACAAGAAGCAGTCTGGTGGCCAGGGACAGTTTGCGGACATCACTGTAAGATTTGAGCCCATGGAAGCAGGTAGTGGTTATGAGTTCAAAAGTGAAATAAAGGGAGGTGCAGTGCCAAAAGAATATATCCCCGGAGTGATGAAAGGTTTGGAAGAATGCATGGGCAATGGTATACTTGCAGGCTTCCCCGTTGTTGATGTGCGTGCTGTGTTAGTCGATGGCTCATACCATGATGTCGATTCCAGTGTCTTGGCATTCCAGCTGGCAGGTAGAGGAGCTTTCCGGGAGGGAATAAAGAAAGCTGCTCCAAAAATGCTGGAACCCATTATGCAAGTTGAAGTTGTCACACCCGAGGAGCACTTGGGTGATGTAATTGGCGATCTTAACTCAAGAAGAGGACAGATCAACACCTTTGGTGATAAACCTGGTGGTCTCAAGGTATGTATAAATCACTTCTCTTCTCCCCCAACCCACACTCCCTTTTTATCATACTCTTTCATAGAACTTAGAGTCAACTTCCTTGGGCTGCAGAGTTATGCTGTTAGTATTTAGTCCAGGAAATCACTTTTTCTTTCCTCCCATTGATTTTCTTTCTGAACATCTACTGCTAACAGTATTAATTAATTGGATAGCTGTGAACAACTTGTAAGCATCCAACTATGTCATCTCCTGCCTAGAGCTCTATGTGCAATCCATAGAGTGGAAGGGTCTCTTATCCCACCTATTCACCATGGTTGCTTGATCCTTATTAACATATATGATAGCACATTAAATGGGATAATAGGTATTCATTCCTTCATTTCTGTATGGACTTTCTCTTTATTATGTTTGATTGGGAGTAATGCAGGTGGTTGATGCTCTGGTACCATTAGCTGAGATGTTTCAATATGTGAGTACGCTTAGGGGAATGACAAAAGGACGTGCATCCTACACCATGCGGTTGTCAAAGTTCGATGTTGTCCCTCAACACATCCAGAATCAGCTCTCAACGAAAGAGCAGCCAGTTGCTGCTTAATTCCATTTTATTTCACTCCACTCAGCAAGCTCATTATACATAAATTTGTTTTTTGGTCTGTCTTGGTGTTCAAGATCCAAGATATTACTTTGTTTGTAACCATTTCATATATTGGAAATGTAATTATGATTTTAAGAGGAAATAGATGAGGTTGACTTTCAACACGAATGTAATGAATGTAATGCTGTTCGATACCTCTACTCAGAAAGAGAACATTATAGATTGTAAATGCATAGAGTCAGGTGTCTCAGCCATCCTATCCTACTTAATGTTGCAAAATTGTTATCTATTCTACTGTTTAAATATGCTGAATTTGGATGATAGTTCTTTTCAGTGCATGCAGATTATTGATTATTTATCGGTACAACCAGTTTCTCTAAATTTTTGAAACCTGGGAATAAGGAGCTTTTCATCCATGACTCTAACCTTGCCTTCAAACTCAAATATCAGCAGAAGTCTACACAGATGTGGGAAGGAGGAAATAATAATCCTACTTTAATGATGTGAGAGGCTAATAGCAGTAAGGGGGTGTCAGCCAGACTCCGGCCAGATGAAGGCTAGGATGGTATGAGTTAACTTGTAACAAGAAACCGTGGCAGTTTAGCCAGCTTTCCGAGGATTAATGGTGTGAACCTAGGTTTAGCAATATACTAACCAAGGCAATTTAGCCAGCTTTCCGAGGAATGGAATGGTGTCAAGCCAGGTTTAGAAGTATACTAACCAGGTTCTTGGTGAAAAAATTGCTCAGTGCAACCTGCTATGATTAGTTAACCTTGAGCTATGAGCCAAAAACCAGGCAGCTGTAGGCACGTTGTTGGGTTGGATCCATAGTAAATTTAAAGTTTTGATTTAACTAGGCGTATGATACCTCATGTTTCAGATATTATATTTATGGTGGTTGTTAATTAGTTCAACTTAAAACCAAATATATTTACAATTTTATCATGATAAATGAAATCATTTTATTATTATTTTTTAATCTTTTAGGGATGATTTCTATTTACAAGGTCTCATAACCAATCAATCATGATTGACCAAATCATTGATACGAATAATATCTAAGGGTAAAATGTGGTAACTTTTTTTTTTTTTGGTAGAAGGGTAAAATGTGGTAACGCAACCCTAAAATCATCTCCTAAACTCACACCCTTATTTTCAACCGTTGATTTAAAAAATCAAAATTTCATCGTTCATTCACTTCACCGTTTATCAGTCATTATCGGTGAAGCAACTTTATCCTTTCAAATCTAAATCTATCCTACCATTCTCTCTCTCTCTTCTCCGGCAGTGACCCTTTTCATCTCTTCTTCTGCACAGATGAAGCTGCTTGAGGAGGCAGCAGTGGCTGCGACGGTGGTATTTACAAATAAGTTCTTATTTAAGTTTTACTTCATGATTCCTCTCTCTTGAAATTACCAGTAAAGCCCTCCTTGCTAGTTTCCTATTCCAGTTTGACCCCTCACTTATTACTTTACATTTAATTTGCATCCTTGCTTCTACCCAAAAAAAAATAATAATAAAATTTTGGCATACTTGCTTTAGAAATTACAAGAGTGCCACTAATTTTTTTAGAATTGAATTGTTTACCCTGGGCCCATAGCGATCCAATTTAAGGTTATTGAACCCTGGACCTGCATCATAAGGGGCGGGTGGGAGAAGGGGGGTGGGGAGATTAAGGGGGGAGGCGAGGGGAAAACAAGGGGTGGAGGCACAAGGAAGAGGAGGGGGTGAGGGTTGCAGAGGGCAATCCAGGTGTTGTGGGGGCACCTGGTAGGGAGGGGAGGTAGATGCAGGGCAGGACAAGGTGGGCTGGCAGGGAGAGGAGGGGCGGGGGTAGGGCGGCACAATGATGGAGGGCTATCCTTGAGCCAGGAGGTGAGATGATTGGTCGTGGACAAAATTGAAAATTTGATTTTAAGATGAACCAGTTAATAAGGAACCCCAAACATAATATTTGAAACACGAGGTAGCTCAAACCTAATTTTCAAAACATGGGGTTCTCTATCCTCATAGCTGGAAACAGCCTCTCTGCAAAAGCAAGGTTAAGACTGCATACATTATGACCCTTTTCAGCTTTAATTTGGGCGTTGGTACCTTTACTCTGTCCAATAAAAAATGTTAAAAAGTTATTAACAACACTTCCGAATAGGGAAAATGCCTCAGTGCTCAGGCAATCCATTGAAAAGGAAACATATTACAACTACTCATAGGGAAAATGCTTCAGTGCTACAGTTGTCAAAATTCCTCTCTGCAGTTGGAAATTACAAGCATTGATCAGGAAGCTCTCTTGGGAGGAGACATGTTGCAAATGAGTGAAACTGTTGTACTGATTGTTATTATCTGAAGAAGCACACCTGGTGGAGGAAAAACATCGAAAAGGATGAGGACAAGTAATTTAAAGTTGTGTTTGGTATGCATTCTTGAAATGCATTCTAGGTCACTTCAGCATTCTCAGACAAAAAAAATAACTATTTTATCATTCAAGAATGAGAAATCGACCCAGAATGCATTCCAAGAATGCATACCAAATGCAGCCTAAGTATCTCAGTAACTGTTATAATACGCATATACACCATGGAAACGTATTTAACTCACCAAGCAAAGCACGGCCAGACTCGAGAAGTTCCAATTTGTGTGTTGCCCAGGCACTTTGATTTTGAATAACCTGAAGAAGTTTCCGATGAATTAGTCTGTTTATTTAGGATTTCAAAATCTGCAATGTCCTTCATAAAGAAAATTCCCTATATAATAGAAATAATGATCTGACATTTCAGTCTTATATCACAAACTGTAGTATAAACATCAGAGACAAAAGATGCACAAAGGGAACAGCATACAACTATATTCTACTTTCTACCACTCCAAAGTGGCCGTTCAGTCCCATCCATGAAGTACCGAAAAAGAATCAGGTCCAAAATGGTACAATTGCTTGCACTCAAAGAACTTCAACTCCTTCTGCAGAAAAATTGATCCCGTTCATGCATTCTTTGATCCTCCAGCATCATTACAAAATTCAACATGAAAATGATGCAGTACAAAATGTAGTTCTTCCCAAAGTCAGATTAGTGACTACCAATCAAAAGATGCTTAACTACTAGGATTCAACTAGAACATTGAAAGATCAATTTTTAACATATCAGGTTAATAAAGTTCAGATATAGTGCTTATTAGTTTAAAAGAAAAATATCCAAGGGTTTCTTATCATAAAGTTTATAGCAGATTATTAGCTTCAGGATTTACCTACAAGAATAGTTTAAGAGAGTTAGGATCTATGAGCAAATGGAAATGAAAAGACATAAGAAATGCCTAGAAGAATAGCATGAAGGATGTTAATGGTGGTTCTCCAAGCCACAGCTGTAGACTAAAGATACTGTCATTACACAAGGCTATGTATGCTCAAACTGAGTATAGAAATTTAGTTGATGCAAGTAGAGGATGTTTTGATCCTCTTGATGTTTAGAAATGAGATAATTGAGGGAAATCCAGAGACGGGAACTTGAGATCGGCCTTGAACAATGAGCAAAAGGACAAATGGTAGGGGTGAAGAGGAATGGGTCCCAACAAAATTATCTAGAGGACAAAGTGTCAGTTTATCTCGAACATTGGATCAGCCATGTGAAAAAAATCTTTAAAATGTAGGAAATGTGAGATATGTATGGTTTTTTGTGTGCCTAGAGACAGGTGATATCATTCAAGTATTCAGACAAAACATTGGATCATAATTAATTGTGGAGGTGTGTAGAGATGAGTGCTTTCTTTACTGTCAGTGATTAGCATTTCAATGGGACTGTCTGGGCTCATAACAGAGCAACAATTACACTGGCACAAAGCCCAAGGAGGAATAATGGAGATAAAAGATAATGACTAGTAGATGAAGTAAAGCATAGAGTTCTAGAATTCAAGGACCTCAAGACTAGATCTAAAGTGAAAGAAATAATATAGATGATAACTAGAAGATATGCTCCTTCAATAAAAAAAATCAGCATCTTGTTAACAACAAAAAAATCAATGAAGAAATGACTCCAGCAATGAAAACACATGGAGAACCGCACCAACATGCAATAGTTTCGAGACAAAACTGATCTCATTCAATATATTCTATACTCTATAGTTAAATGGTAAGAGCTGCTATTCTTTACCGGCTCCTAATTTAGTTCAAAGTCACAAACCAAAACCACTGGAAACGTTTTACTTGTTTATTTAAGAATAGATTAAGGGTTAACCTTAGACTTCTAACCTTATTATGGTAACAAATACTCTCATCATACACAAATAAAACATGATTAAACTGATCTAAAATATTTAGGATATAAAAGACACCACATGATACTATACAGTTATACTTGGGCAAGAAGCCAAGAAGTGAAGCCAACCCATTATTCTTCAGGAATTCGTGGTAGAAAACCCAAAAAATCTGGTCTCAGGTTTTGTTTTATCAGCCATATAGATGTATCACACTATAGAGGAGGTCACTCTTAGCTTACTACCCCTTCCTGAGACTTCTTGTGGGACCTTGGGTGGCCCACATAACCATGTTGGGCCTTCTTCGGCTGACAGCAGAGGCTTTTAAGCAAAGCAGCTCATTGATGGAGATGAGACTTCTCAGAAATTTTAAAAAGGTCATCTTGTTTTATCACCGGGGAAAAAAAAATCCCATCTATATGACACAGATTTAGATTTCATATTCTAGCTGGCAGCTAAAGGTTTTCAAGCACAGCAGTCTCTTGATTGAGTTGGCTATTATCAGAAAGAGTAAAAAGGCTATCTCTACATTACACAGGATTAGACTATAAGTTCTTTGCAGAATCACACTGAAGTTCACTGCTATTTCATCATCGAGAAATTGAGGGAAAAGGGCCATCGCTTATAACAAGGTCAATAATTTTTAAAGCCTACAGACTGTTAATATCTGTATCTTGACAACGATATCTATGAGAAGAAATCTTGGAAAACAAGAGTTTAATACATTTTACCTAGTTAAAGTACAGATGAGGTCAGCGAAGGAAACTAAAATCTTACATTACTCTACCAGTCGTCATACACAGTTATGTTACTTTAATAATCAAGTTGAATAAATACATTAATCTTTAAAGAAACTTAAGTCCTCCATTTTCTTATGATGAATTAGCAACCATGTTAAGATATGGATGTCAGATGTTCTGGTATAAAGTTCCCAAACAGGTCCAATTAAAAAAGGCAGGACTCTATTCCAAGCAATCCAAAAGAGTAATCACCCAGTAAGGGAATTGGAGCATTCTAAGCTCCATTAGTAACAAATTTCCATCGTGAGGGTTTTTCCTTTTGCACCAAAGACTCCATCAACAAATGGATGCTGAAAAAAAAACTCTAAAATTTTCCAAATATGACAAAAAAAAGAGATTAATTTACTGAAATAATGCTACTCGTTTGTTTCAGCACATCCGTTTTCATTGTAAACTTAAAAATCTCAAGAAGCAAATGGGCAACTATCCAAGACTATGACCATTTATTGAAGCAAAACCTTTATCCCTTCTTGAATAAATAAGAAAATTTAAACAGAGACAAAGAAAGACAGCATGAAACCGGTTACCTCTAGAGAGATGCCAGTTCTAATGACACATGCAACTGAAAGAAATGCTGCGATAGATGATGTTAACATGTAGGCTCGTAAGAAACTCACTTGACTGCGCCTACGACCTGCCAAAAGAAGAAATGATTAGCATAAAAACATATCCAAAATCATGAGATAGGTCAAACAGATAACATGTCTTGAGGTTGTAGCAAACCTAATTCTCCAACTATGAGAGAAATGAAACCAAATGTTATAGATGAAACGGCAAGATTGTTGGGACCCTCCTGATCTGATGCGGATAAAAATGCACAAACCACGCCAATCACTTGAATGACAGCCTGCACTAAAGCAAACAAATTCATATCGTGAAAAAGAAAGCATCAAAGCTGAAGCTGAAATTTAGGGGGAAATTCACTTGCAGAAAAGAGCAAACAAAACAAACTGGAAAGAAGATTGCATGGACCGAGTCAAGCACAGGCAAAATAAACTCCTACTCAGAAGTCAAAATTTGATCTTAAGATTCAAATTTAAAAAATGTACCGGAACCAAAAAAAACTATTCAATCCTAGATTTAAACTTCACCCCCAAACGGAAAAAAAAAAAATAGATCTAGAAATTTACATTTGTATCTAAACTCTAAATCCATCTTGTGATTCAAGTTGAAAACAAAATCATTAAGGGGTAAGAGAAGTTGATAAACATGAATCTGAACATAAACTTTTCTTGGTGTCCTCCCCCCCTCTTGTTTCAATAGCTAATCAATGCCTGCAACCACAAAATATAACATCTCTAGCCATATCTGTATGATTGTCAAAAAAGAGCCCAAACTAGAAGGTACTCGAAGCCCAACAAGGAGGAGAATATATTTTCGTTCCCAATTGCCCTTATAATTTCAGGGTTATTCTTTTCTTCACGTTAGTCTCAACTGCAATTACCCCCCCCCTTTTGGATGGTTGTAATTCAAATTCTTTACATTCTGTCAACACAGATTTGTAATAACCATGAGAACATTTTGCGCATTCAACAGAATTAAGCTATATGTATCCTCACATTTCTATAGTCCCAAGCTCTTTGATTGCTAATACCATAACTTGGCAAAATATTAAGTGTTTTTGTGGGCACGGTCCAAACAAACTCATCCATATTCAAAACTCTTCTGTAAGTCGGCATTATAATTAGGGTACATTTAGTGGTATCTATAAAATTATAAAAAGTATGATCCAAATGTACTGAGAGAACAAGAAATGGCATACAGCATGTCCAATAAGCATGACAAAACAATGCATTCAAAGAAATCAAATACGAAATTGGGTTAAAGGATTGAGCGCATAGAGAGATTGAGAGTGAAACAAAGAATAGGTATATCAGGACGAGCAGAGTTTACATAAGTGACAATTTCAAGTTTAAACAAGAAAAATTGTTCCAATTTCTCTAAGCACTTGAGACTACAGATCGATCAAGTATGAATTTTCATATTCTCTTGGAAGCTTGTTTAAGTCATTAACGATTATCAGCTCAGAGCTAACGATGACTGATGATTCCACAGTCCAATGCAAATGAACCCCAACCCCCCCCCCCCAAACACACACACACACACAACGATTTTACGACCAAATGATAAAAGAAATTTAAAAAGGGTGTGTGAGATTACCAAAAAACAATAAAGAGATAACCAAAAAGTACCTGAATTACGATCAACACATAGAGTCGAGACTTTCCCTGAGCAACTTTCGTATATCCTATACATACATACCATACATGAATAAATCCGTTAAATAGAAGGTGATTTTACTTCTACAGATAAGAGCACCCTAAAAGGCTAAAACGCTAAAAGGAACAAAAATGAGAAAAAATCTCAAGTTGAAAGAGAAATAGCCTAGATGAAGAATGAAATTGTGAACCCATTGTGGTGGCTTACTTGGATCGACGACCATGCGGTAGGAGAAATCTGATCCGTCTGTGCCGGACGGCCGTCCCAATGCAGATTTTCTCTGTTGCATTTTTGCCTAATCTTCCTCTCCTGCCTTCTGATTTCCCCTTCGCCCAGAGTTCACACAAACGCCACCCGCTGCTGCGGCACTGTCTGCGCCCGAGATAATTGGTACTCTGTAATAAGAGAACGCTTTTCGCTTTTTTATTTTTTATTTTTCTAATTACACTATACTCCCGGCTCCCCTGAGACATACCTTATGTTTAGACCCACCCTTGTATTATCAGTAATTACAACCGTCCCCTATTTTGGGGACGGAGTTTGATATGAAATGCAAATGACTCTTTTACCCCCACTAAATCTCAACAAACCCATAGATGTTAAAAGACTTCAATTTTCAATTTTTTTTTGAAACCCGCTTCCCCTTCGTCTCCTGCCTCTTGCCTGAGATTCAGAAAATTATCCTCTCAGGTTCCCTGTCCGATACAATTTGCTAGTGCCTATAAAGACCTCACCTAGGCAGTGTGTTCGGGTAGGGAAAAAGGTGGTCATTTCCGCCCCCTATGAGAAGAACCGTACGAACTGTACTGGGTAGGAACCTGAGAGAATAAAGATCCCTAAAATTCTTCGCCTCTTATAACTTGTGTCTTCAAATGAGGAGCTGGGCTCACATAGATTCCATCTGATTAGATGGAATCCACTCCATGTGGGTCCCATAGAATAGATTCCATCTGAATGGTTGTGAGCCGTTCTTGTACGTGAACGTGATCCTGGCTCTCAAATGAGTAATGTTTCTTTCATCCTTCATCTTTCAAATTGGCCTCCTCTACACTTCCAAAGACAAATGCATCCTCACATGCAGCAGATGATACATCCCCATAATCTGGCTTTTCGGCAGCAGTGAGACAGAATAAGAAGACACCAACCATCAACTCCATGCTCTGGTATGAGTGTGGATAAAGATTGACCCCTGATGGTAGGTAAGATTGAGAATGCAGCTAAATCACCATTGGACGGGAACTCCTCCATTGTCAATGGTAGACACCCCAGATGCAATTCCAGTAGCAACTGGGTGATATGGCCAACCTTTCTTTTTTATTTTTTATTTTTGTTAGTTTCTTACTCTCTATACACGATCTTAAATAGAGAAAGAGAGAGTAGAGAGACAAGAGAGTAAGAAACTTACAAAATAATAAAAAAAAAAAAACTCATATTACTTGATGAGAAGCACTTTACATAACACAAAGAGAACTTACAATACCAGACTTACATAGAAGTTACTTCAAACTCTCGTACATAAGGAGTTTATAAACTCAAGACAAGAGAAGAAAAATAAAGAAAATGGAGCACTAGCTTAGTGCATTAAATGAATAGTGGAGGACATGAAGATGGTGAGAGACAATGGAAGACTACACATACGCTCTAATACCACAAATACTAGTATTTCTTCTAGATGATAAGGGTTTACTTCCTCATCACTATGCCTAGTGAAGTATAATGCTTCATTATTTGCTAAATGGCAGTACATGTTCATGTGATAGAAGACCCTAACTGCATACATCTCATTGACCAAATTTGAGTCCAAAATAAGCAAGTTGCCCAAACTCTCATTCAACGTTTTAATAAAATTGTCAAAATACCATCAAATGGAGAAGAATATAAAATACAAAATGACGTCTTTTGTAATTTTATCTATTTCCTTTGCTTATTTTAAGCTGAAATTGCACATATTGAGATGATTGATTGATCCTATATCACATGGACTAACTCATGTATTGTCATATGACAAATAATGAAGAGTTATACTTCACTAAATATATTGACGTCTAGAAGGACCTATCTCATAATGTCATTTATGCTGGGAGTTACATGAAGAAAACAAGCTACGCGGATGGGTTTCAATCATTAGTTGTAGTAAATCTTTTGTTGTCATTTCTACGGATTTAGGTTACCCAGGAAGTGCACAAGAAAAAGAGCCCCGAGCCACTGTTGAGGGACATCAAAGAGCAAAATAATTAAGGGCCGAAACCGCCTTCTAGACTGAGAGTCAAAACATGGTTGACTGTCACCCAAAAAAAAAAAACAATTCCCAGCAACGTGATGGATCACAAATTCACAAGCGAATCACTTCTTATACCAAAACGGTCAAGGATTAATGAGCAAAACTGTTGTGATTAGTGCCATTGATGAGCACTTATGCTTGGTGTTATGCTTTAATTTTCTCTTTTTTTTTTTTATTCGATGTTCATGTACTAGAAAGTTATATAGAGGAATAGACTATAGAGTTCAAATTTCTTTCCACGATATTTGATAAAAGAATCGCAGCTTTTCACTATTATTAATGAAGGTATACATATAAATAGAACATTCAGCCAAGAAAGAAAGGTCGGAGCAAATCCATTACATTAATTAATATTTATGTGAGCTTTGAAGAAGGCTAATACACCCACAAAAGGTGCATTAATGTATGTGGTGGGCTCTGATTGTACAAACAAGTATCGAGAATCAGGGTATGTATCATTAGGGTAAGGTCCTCCAACTACAGCTCCTATCAACCAATTGGGATTAGGGTTTTCACTAATGAAATATGGAGTCCCTCCTTTGCAGTCGATGTGATCTGGATGTTGATCCATTGATGGTAAAGAAGAACCTCTGTGATGTATCTTCTCTGGAAATTTCTCCCCATATCCTACCATGTATGACATATTCATTGGATTGTTACCCAGTATGTAATCCACCTAATCCATTCCAAAAATCCTTTGTACGTTAATTTTCATTTCACACAGATAGAAGATGATAATTTAAACATACTTAACTTCTTAGTTAGTTAGTTCAATCTTATGTCTAAATTACCTGGCTTTTGACAAGTGATATGAGCCGATCCGAATTCGCAGTGATGTTACCACACTTGACAACAGCATTGGTCTGGTTCAATTGATTAGCATAAACAAGGAGGAGAAATGAAATGGCAGTTGTGTGTTGCAAGTTGCTTCCTCCTGGTTTGAATAGAAGCCCACCTGGGGAGTAATTGACAATTTTTGTTGGTGATTCTGGAAGTATTCCGCAGACGAAATTGTCAGCATTCCAATTGGCTGTATTGACGAGGGATTCATTGTTCCTCATCTGTGAATCCTACAAACCAAACCAATGTGGAACTATAACTCTATATAACTCTGGATCAAAACAGGGAATACATATATATATATAGTATCAGAACTTACAGTAGAAATGAGAACATTGATGCCAGCATCTTTGTTGTCCCACCCAAATTCACCTGAAATAGGACCTTGTTCATTATTTGTAATATTTTCTTGGTGGGATCCCATTGTGTGAATGTTCTCTACCAAATAGTTGCAGTAGTATGCGTTGTTAGAAGCCTTGCATAACCATGCAGCTGCCCAGAGCAATTCATCCTTCAAAAATCAAATTTGGTACATTAGGCATTAATAACAGACTATATTTGGAATTCATATATCTAACAATTGGGATATGGAATTAATTTGATACCTCATAGCCACTCCAATCACAGTAGAAAGGACAAACCCATGGTCCAAGGCTATCATTGTATGATCCTCTGTTTCTGTCTGCAAAATCAAAAACCTCCATGGCCCTACTGAGAAGCTTTTGAGAGTAGGAAGGGTCAGACCATCTATAGATAATGGAAGAAGCAGCAAGTGCAGCAGCGGTCTCCCCGGCGACTTCTGAACCAGGGCGTTGTTGGGTAACATTATAGACGGTTCGAGGTGTGTCCATATCCTCAGGCCTTTCCCAGCAATTATGATCGGCATAAGGATCACCAACTTGAACAAAGACAGTTCCTTGAATGTTTGTGGATTTAAGTAAGTAATCTGTTGCCCAACGGATTGCTTCATTGGCATGTTGGAGTTCCCAGTCCATAAACTCCCCAAACTCCAACACACTCCAAGCCAACATTGTTGTTGAGAATGCCATTGGAAAATTATACTTCACATTGTCACCTGCATCATAGTATCCTCCCACCAAATCCACCTGAAATAAAACTGGGTTTTATTAGTTTTTGGAGGCAAAGTTACAAAATAAAATAAAGATGTGAAAGTAAAACTTACTCCAAATTGAAAACCATCCTGGAGAGCAGAGTTTTTCCTCCAATTCATTCGTTGGGTAGAAGGTAACTCTCCTGAACGTTGGCCTTCAAAAAATAAAATGCTCTTCGCCAAAGCATCCCCATAATCATGCTGCTTACCTTCTCCACAAGCCACCCTCAGCATCACTATGTCCCCAAACAACAACAACAACAACAAAAAAAATGAGGCTAAACCACACCAACCCATCTCTCTCTCTCTCTCTCTCTTTTTTCTTCTCCACCTTTCCGAATTTTAGCTACGTATGTGTCTAATATATATAGCCTATCTTATTTTTGGTAACTATAGCGTTATATTTTCATTAACTCACTACATTTTAGGTATAGGAGTTACCAGCGCTCAGACAGGGGTAAGGCAATCAATGCACACCGTCTTGTGTCTACGTAGCACGGCAGGACGGACAGCCATAGAAGATCTGGATCCGTGGAGTTTCTCTCTCTCTCTCTCTCTCTCTCTCTCTCTATGTTTTAGGTAAGTGAGTTATATATACGTTGTTTACGGATTTGGCTCCTGTCCTGCAGTGGTGGGAGCTGGAGCGTCCAGCCCTTGGAAACCACCTAAAAACAGGGGGTGGGGTGGTCATTTCACATGTGGACCCCAGGTGGGACCCACCTGTGAAATGACCACCCCACCCCTATTTTTGCTGTCGTTTAGCTGGAGCGTCCGCTGGGCTAGACACTCCAGCTCACGCCACTACAGGACAGGAGCCAAATCCACTGTTTACCCAAAAAAGAGAGTTGTATATATGCTAATTTAGACTCTTTCTCTCTCTCTCTCTCTTTTCCTTGAATACTTTCTTTGAATGGTGTAATAAATCCATTCCATTTATAATAAGTTAAATGATTTGATTAACTCACTGACTACATTTTAGGTATAGGAGTTAACTTTTTTCATTCTCTCTCTCTCTCTCTATGTTTTAGGTATGTGAGTTGTATATAAGCTGTTTACCCAAAAAAAGAGAGTTATATATAAGCTAATTTAGACTCGCTCACTCTCTCTTCTTTGAATACTTTCTTTGAATAGTGTAGTAAATCTATTCCATTTATAATAAGTTAAATGATTTGACTATCTGTAATCTAGTTCCATCATTGTATACTCCTTGTAAAAGTAAACTGTTCATTACCAAAAAAAATAAAAGTAAATGTTGCATTAATCATGAGGAAAACGTAATTTTAAACATGCTCATGATT
Organism: Telopea speciosissima; assembly: GCF_018873765.1. Lineage (NCBI taxonomy): Eukaryota > Viridiplantae > Streptophyta > Magnoliopsida > Proteales > Proteaceae > Telopea > Telopea speciosissima. The sequence goes on along the minus strand of NC_057921.1, from coordinate 63,146,854 downwards.
GGTTTACCATTAATTACCAGATTACCAATTTTTGCATTCCCCTCTAGGTGATAAGCACCCATTTAAAGTATACTAGAATAGAGAGACTCAATGACCCTCACATAAGCGAATGACAAATCATTACAAACAAACCCAAGAGAATTTGCTTCCAACTAGGGTGTCAACGGGCCGGGTTTGCCTTAAACCCTAGCCCAACCTAGGGGCCTTAACCTAAACCCAAGCCCAACTCAACCTTGCCAGGGCTTAACATACGCTCAACCCAGCCTGACTCTGCCAAGGTTTAGCCAAGCCTAGCCCGGCCTTGATTGATCCTTAAAACAAAATTTGAAACTTAGTCATGATTTTGTTAATGACTTAATATCTTATCAAATATGGTAATTGAATTTGGGAAATTTTCCCTTTACCAATGGTGAAGGGTTCACCCACGGACCTAAGCTCATCAGTATTGCTAATACCCATCCAAATACAATGATGGTCATCGGTGAAGGAATTCCTCCTTCATTATGACTTAAAGAAAATTTGGTCCATTTAATTTTTTAAATGGACTTTTTAATCTAACCATATTTTCATATTCAAAGCCAAGTGATTGCCCAAATGATAAGTTTGAAGTTAGCTACATAGAAACTATTTTTTATTTTTTTCATATTTCTAATTTACATATTCAAAGCCAATTGACTTGACCAAAAAGTAAGTTTGAAGTTAGTTACACAAAAACTATTGTTAACAATTGACCCCAAAAAAAAGGTGTTTGGTTCCTAAACTAGGGGATTAAAAAAAAAATCCATGCACACTTATATTTGCTATATGGCAAGTTAGATTCGTTGAAATTTTATGTCAAGTTTTAGCTTTAATAGAGTTTGTCAAGTGGTCAAATAAAATCTTTAAAAATTATGGGGATTCAAGAGTGGCGGAGTACCAGCAATAAGCATGCATAGGCATATACATGGGATACATGCCAAAGCAGGAAAACTTGTTTGATTGAATTAGGCTATGAAATTTGATATGTGATTAATTTTTAGTATGTCTTCTCTATCCAATGGTCAGAATAGTCCATCACCTTTCGACGTGACACAAATAGGTATAACGGACAAAGTATTTTTCCTATATATACCCACTAGACGAAGGAAATTTTTGCCTTAATTTCCAACTATACTCCTATGATGTAGTTGGAATAAAAATAAAAAAATAAAAAAAATTATGTACCCTTATATGCAAGGGAGCGTGGCTAGAGGAGGGTGAAAGACCATGAATGAACCTAACTTTGATACCATATTGAAATATCTATTCCGTCAAACACTTAAGTAGAGAATCCCAACTGTTATATATATGAAGACATTCAAGGTCCCAGAGTTAGACAATATGGGATTAATTCCAATACGTTGGGGGAATAAAGTGAAAGAAATGGAAACTTCTCTCGTCTCTAAACACATTCTTTTTGTTACTCAACCATGTTCAATTTTCATCAAAGAAGGGGTTGTTGACGCAATTCCTACATTTTATTTTTTACTCCCCAACCTTCCCCAATAGGGGTGTTAATTGTTTGGTTTGATCCGGTTTTGATCGGGCTGAATCAATTTCAAGCTGATACTACGCCAAGCCAAAGCCGAACCGGTAAGGTAGGTAAGATAGGTTTCACTTTTGATCTACTTCGGTTCCTGTTCTGACATCTCTTTTTTTATCGGGTTATTATCAATTTGATATCGGATTCAATCCGGTTATGTTTCCGCTTTCCAGGTGTATAGGTCAAAAAAAAATTAATTGATTTTTTTTTCTTGTTATCGGTTTTTAATCATGTTTTTCGGATTTGGTCCGTTTCCAGTCCAACCAGTTCGGGCTGGAATTTGACACTCACATTTCCTGATAAACAAACAAAGGCACCCTTTCTTTGTTGTTATTTTTGTTGCTTCCAACCATAGTAACAAGCATAAATAATTTTTGGGAACTAGTTTTCTATTCGGGAGTGTCGCCTACGTTAGCACTCCCATGTGGCTATCTCTCTCCTCCTCAAAATAAGGGGGCAGAGGTGTCTTTTTCAATGGGGAGGAGAGAGATAGACTCATTGGAGTGCTGGCATAGGCCACACTGCCGAACAGAGAACTTTCTCCCATAATTTTTGGGAGAAAGAACGTAGGGGTGTAAATGAATAGTTGAAATCCGTTTTCGTATCCGTGTCCGTATCTGTTTAGCACTATCCGAATCCGTCCGAATGCTAAACAAATGAGGATGCGGATATGGATAGGCTATAGCTATCCGAAAAGCTATAATTACATGTAAACGGATAAAATATCCGATCCATATCCGTTTAGCACTATCCAAATCCGTCTGATAGCTAATCGGATGCGGATGCAGATATAGTACTATTTGAGGCCAGCCCTAGAAATAAAGCCACCTTGTTGTGTCAGATACGCGCCCCTATGACAGGACGCACGAAATGAGCACGGCACCCCAAGAATATACACTGGTAGAACGCTTCACGCAACAACCTATGCCAATAACTCATTGAACGTGAGGAAGTAAACTGTCTTGTCAGTTCCCTTAACTCAAATACTTGCTTTTACCAATCAGCAACAGTGATAACATCAAGAAGAAGAAGAAAATTATGGAGACAATGGAAAAAGATAACACTGTAGAGTTAAAAAAAAAAAAAAAAGACAATTCTTCAATCTTGCTAGGCCATTGCAGCGTTTGTCCTTGTTATGTACATTCTACAATCATGGCAAAATTGCCCTTCTTTCCCAATTTGAAGGACTACCCATCACTGTCTACAAATATCTTGGTAACAAAAAATGAAATTTTTAATGAAGAAATCAGGAGCAAGAAATCTCATCACAAGGGATTTGATTTGAAGTAGGCTAAAAGGCCAACAAAGGGTGCATTTATGTATGTTGTTGGCTCCGATTGCACGAAATTTGGTCGAGAATCGGCATATGAATCATCTGAATCAGGTCCTCCAACAACAGCACCGATTAACAAGTTAGGATTTGGGTTGTTGCTTGAGTAGTAAGGAGAGCCACCTTTGCAGTTGATCTGCTGTGGGTGTTGATTCATGGAAGGCAATGAAGATGCTCGATGATGTATTCTCTGGGGAAATTTCTTCCCATAACCCACCATATATGACATATTTAATGGATTGTTTCCCAGTATGTAATCTACCTGCATCAGTTACACATGATACATTGTAGAAATTACACACAAAAAATAATCAAATTGGAACATGAAATGGGCCCAAACCTGGCTTTTGGCAACTTGTATAAGCCTAGAAGGGGAGGCAACAATGTCACCACAATGAATGACTCCATTGGATTGGCTCAAATATCTGCCATAAACTACAAGGAGAAAAGAAAGAGCAGTTGCATGTTGCATATTGCTTCCACCTGATTTGAATAGAAGCCCACCTGAAACACATTTTCAATGAGTTCAATTGGGAAATTTTGAAATAATTATTAGTCCATTACTTCTGGACTAGAGAATAGGGGGAAGTGAATAATACCTGGTGAGTAGTTTACAGTTTTCATGGGTGATTCAGGAAGTACCGTGCACACAAACTTGTCCGCATTAGAACGAAAAGGAGCAGAGTAATCAGCCTTAGACATCACTAGCTGATACAACAAGAACAAGAAGAGAATTGAGTTTCACTAAAAAGGTGGAAGTACTAATTCAACATCGGTTGTGAGTAGCCCGATGTGGAGACTTATAGGTACATAGATCCCCTCTCCTTAATGGCTAGCTGTGAGGATGAGTTCTACCCAAGTCCCTAACAAGTGGTATAAGAGTCAGGGCATGCCAATGGCAACCTGGTGTGCCTATAAGAATTGAAGTCCGAGAAGATCTACCTTTGAAACGAGTATATTAAGGCCAGCATCCTTGGTGTCCCACCCAAATTCAGCAAAGCGGCCACCTCCATAAGCATAATCTTTATTTTGTACCACAGTTGTCTCCAAATTGTGTATATTGTTTAAGACATAATTCCAGTAGTATTGTGAGTTACTAGCCTTATATAACCACGCAGCACCCCACAGCAATTCATCCTGTAAGGTATGTGATGATCATGTTAAAAAAGATCTACTCAGAGAACTTCAAATGGTTTCATACTTGAGATTTTAGTTGAAAGTAGTAAAGCATACATGATAACCACTGTAGTCGCAATAGAATGGACACACCCATGGCCCAAGACTGTCGTTGTATGATCCTTGGTACATGTCTGCAAAGGTGAAAACCTACATAGAACAACACAAACATTTGATGGAATTCATGTCTATGGAGAGAAATAGAATGAGAAAAGACATAATAAGGCATGTCAATTACCATCTCAGCCCTTTTGAGAAGCCTAGTGGAGTATTGGGAATTGTAGGATTTGAACACTAAAGAAGAGGCAGCAAGGGCAGCAGCTATCTCTGCAGAGACCTCCGAGCCAGGGTATTGTTTGCTAACAGCAAAAGGGGTTCGGATGGTGTCCATGTCTTCAGGTCTCTCCCAGCAATTGTGGTCTGCATATGGATCACCCACTTGAGCAAAAACTAAGCCTGGGACACTTGTGGCCTTAAGCAAGTAATCTGTGGCCCATCGAATTGCCTGCAACGCATGTTTCAGATCATCGGTATCCTTTGACTTGCCAAATTCCAACACTCCCCAAGCTAACATAGTTGTCGAGAAGGCCATCGGAAAGTTAAATTTCACATTGTCTCCGGCGTCATAGTAGCCTCCAACCAAATCCACCTGTGATAGATATAGGGTTTCAGGACACAAAGCAAAGGATTTACAGACAGAGAAAGAGACAGAGAGAGAGTTTTACACCGATCTGGTGGCCATCGAGAAGAGCAGAATCCTTCCTCCAAGTCATTCTTTGGGTAGAAGGTAGCTTCCCAGACCGCTGGCCTTCAAAAAACAAGATACTCTTTGACAATGCATCTGCGTAATCTGGTGAAGAAGAGGCCGCCACTCTCACAACCATAGCCGCCGTCGTAACTGAAAACAACCACCAAAATGAATTTGATCCTCGACCCATCTCTGTTTTGTGTGTGTGTGTGTAGACCACAACCAACATTCGAATCTATTTATATATGGTCCATCGATCCATTATTCCATGTATCTTTCCTTCCTTACGTAGAAGGGAAAAGAGAAGAGTACAAGGCACAGTTGGCATTTCTACTCTTTTATTTTCTTTAGAAGATGAAGAAGTAAGAAGAAAGAGAAGGAAAAAGGAGAGCCAAGTTTGTTGTTATCGTAATTCTCGCAAAGAGTTAGTTACAGTGTATCTCGGCTATCTTTTTGTACCTGAATCTGCCGCCTCCGTTCTCTACTCTCCAGTCTCCACTCTCCATGGTCACGTTTTTGAATTCCTCTCTCTGCTCAAGTCGACCGTCCTATCTGCCCTCAACTGGTGCCATAACGGCTTGGAGCTTTTGTCAGTTACACTCCAAGAGAAGGCTCAGAATCGGTCGTCCCCCAATGATTTTAAACTTGGAATCCAATCCAATCCAATCGGTCGCTGCCATCGGATTGGAATTGGAATGAATGATTTTAAACTTGGAATCCAGTCCACCATCAGATTGGAATTGGATAAAATCGATCCCAGAAAACTTTAGAATCGGTTCCTCAGATTCAAAACTCAATGATCTATCCCCAAAATCCTGAATTTTTATCCGTTGTTGTACAGATAGCTACTGTACGCATCATGCGATGCAGCAACGACCATATGTGCACAGCAAATCCCATTGTGCAAACATGGCCGCTGCTGCATCGCACGATGCGTACAACAGCGGCTGCTATACTGGAGCGGCTAAAGCACAATCGGCTGCTCTAGAATGGCCAGAATCGAGATTATTCATAATCTATTCTGATTTTAAAACTTGCCACCCTCCCAAAGAAAACAAAAATAGTGATAAACATATTTTCAAAATCAAAACCGAATCAGTTATTTCAATTTTTCTTTGATTTTCAAATTAGAAAAAAAGGGAGAAAATAGTTATACATTCTCGCTTCACTTTTACATTATTGAAATTATTCAAGTCTACGAGGCTTAATAAATAACTATGTTTTTTTATGCATCATATAATTGTTTGGTGGTCGTGCAATTCCTACATCAAAACGGGGTCAATAAGAGTACACACAAGGGTATAAATACTAATGCAATTTTTTATTTTAATAAATGTTGAGTGATATGGAATTTTTTATTTCAATAAAGGTTGAGTGATAATTTTGCATGCTCTTATGTCCAGGTGATGCTTGGTCACACTGCAACAATCTCTTGTCCTAGGCCTTGATTTATTATATTTACTTAAGTATGAAAGTAGAGTTAATTCTATGAGCCCCCCCCCCCCCCCCCAAAAAAAAAAAAATTATCAATGATCAAAAAAATATCATCACTATTTTGAAATAGATTTGATTTTAGTAATATTTCCCTCCTGTCTAATCAAAACAATTTCTTAGATCTACATAATAAAAAAATAATAATTACAATACAAATTTACAAGAATGTATAAAAACGTCAAACCTATATGTTTATTGATGTAGCCATTTTACCCTTTTCAATCCATATACAATTTTACACTTTACAACAATTTGTACAAAGAGTTTTTCCAAAATATCGTGAAACTTCCTCGAGAAAAAACAAAACAAATTGATAATTCGAGCTTATCTAATCATCTTCCAAAACGTCATACTAGGCCTCTCTAAAAGTGTATTACAGAAGGGAAAATGATATCTTACATAAGATTTTTTTCTGTTTAAGGGTTATAAAGGATACCTTTTACATAACATGACTCCCTTATCTGTTTCTGCTTTTGAGACACCGAATGATAGCTACAAATGGGCTTTAGAAATTCATTAAAAATCGAAGAAACGATTCAATTTCTTTGGTAGAAGAATTAGAGAAGTGAGTGGAAAAACACAGCTAAATTTAGAGCAGAGACCAGCTAAAATCAGCATGACACCATAATTGCTTCTGTTGGAAGATAAAAGAGGAGAAACTGAAATATTGTGACGGGCCGATTACACAAGTAGGATGTGAATGGATAAACGAAATCCAAATCTGAATCCGTATCCGTATTCAGTCAAAGATATCCCAGAAAATAAATTCCAAACACTTCGGGAGCTTGAAAGTTTTTGAAATTTCTAACATGTTTCAAAATATGAGAAAAAAAGAATCATGATCTAAGAGATATGGATTGAAAGTGAATTGTATCCGTCAGAGAGAAGAAAGGTAGGGGTGTAAATGAATAGCCGAAATCCGTTTCCATATCCGTATTCATATTCATTTAACACTATTAAAATCCGTCCAAAAGTTAAACAGATGCGAATACAGATAAGATATAACTATCCGAAAAACTATATTTACATGTAAATGGATAAAATATCTGATCCATATCCGTGTCCTTATCCATTTAGCAGTATCCGAATCCATCCAAAAACTAATCGAATGCATATACAGATGCGGATATAGCACTGTCCAAGCTGAATCCGATCTATTTACATTCCTAGAGGAAGGTTTGGATTACACAAGAAAAAGATATAAATGGATGGTCGAAAATCCGAATTCCTTTAAAGTTATCTGTATTCAGTCAAAGAATATCCAGATCCGATCACATCCGATCCGTTTACATCCCTAATCAAAACCACAAAACTTAATAAAATTAAAGGTTACTTCAAAATTTTCAAAAGAAAATCCCCAAGGAATCCATATAATCAATTACACAATGTGGAGTGCCAATCAATGAGCTGAACACTTCACGTTTATACTCCACCATCTGTCCATATTCATATATCCATTCTTCCCTCTTGAAACTCTTTTATCTCATCTGAACAATCCCTGCACTGATTAGCTTCTGTATCTTGTGCATTACTTGTGGATTCTTCAAGTGTTCCTGGGCTCCACTTGGGTTCTCCTGGAAATCGGCCAACACCTGCCCACCAAGAGTGTTCAGTAAAAAAAAGGAGGGGAGGGGGAGGGAGCAAGAGTTGTGCATGTTTCTATCTTCATTGATTATGTATGATTACCTGTCGCATAATAGGATCAGACAGTATATTCTGTATCTCTGGATCTTGCATTGCCTTAGCCTGCAAAATTAGCTTAGATTTAATACCATTCCCAGCAGAAGCCTTATAACGAGATTAAGAGAGGGCAAATAACTAAACTAACCTGTCTTTCTTTCAATTCCTCTGGGCTTATGTCACCACGGTTAGTCTTGTTGATCTGCTCAACACACCTGCATAAAATTTCAGAGACAGCATGGATGAAAAGCCACCAGTCAAAACACAGACAACAGATGAAGCAGAAACATGTATAACACAGAGCAGTTAAGTAGGTGTAATACCTGCGCACACCATCCAGCAATTCCTGGTTCTTGGGGTCATGTTTCAGCCCCTCCTGGTACGTCTCCAATGCTTTGTCATATTCCTTCATGAAGAACTGGATTGCACCTTTCCTTGTATACCCTTTTGAAAAGGTTGGATCAAGTTCAATGCACTTCTCTGCATCTTTCAATCCCTCAGGCATTGCCCCCAGCTTTGTGTAGCATGCTGCCCTGTTACTGTACACCTGGAAAACAGCAAGTAGGCAAGTGTCTTAGTTTTCAGCAAGTAATCAGATGCATGAATGTCTTGAGGTGGTCGTTGTATCTCATTGTTCTGCAGTTCAGCACAGAGATAATTTTCTCATTACCCTTGGATCTTTTGGGTTCCTTCTCAGAGCTTCTGTGTAATGTTTGACAGCCTCTGGATACTTTTGCTGCTTGAAACACTCGTTCCCTGTTCAAGAAAACCACCATTTTAACAATACAAATCAGTCATGGAAAAAGAAACCTTAAAAAGTAAGCCCACAAATTAGATAGATAGTTTTCTAACTTCAGCATCAAGTCTGCATGGCGAGTGTGTGTGAGAGAGAGAGAGAGAGAGAAGAACCCAGCTCATCAGTTGAAGGTCCCACAAAAAAGCCATGAGAAACAGGTTGGAGTACAAAATAACCAAGAGCACCAAATTTTCAACTTGCTTACATACTTCACATATGAACTTGCCAAACCAATAACAAAATAGTCTGTAGGTTATTAAATAGATACCTCCTAACACCCATTAAGTTTTAGCAATATAGATCACTACAAAGTCATGCAGAATGGAAGTTCAACGAGATAGGCTAAAACAGGAACTCTCATTTGCTATTGGTCTTGCAGATCCTCTTCCTCTGGGCTCTGAAATGGAAAAATTGATTCAGCATCAAACCCGGGATTCTTTCCCGGGTTAAAAGAAAGAAAACCCTTGCCTGTTTGTAATTTGGTTTGGAATTCTAAGGAACAAATATATAAGACAAGCCATCCTGAATACAGAAAATGCTTGCAACCGAAATGAGCATCACTCCTTGACCTCATAGTTAACTACTTAAATCAAAGTAAAATAAAATAAACAAAAGAAAATACATAAACGAAACAAGTTTTACCAAGTTATCTAATACAACTTGAGAATATACCTTTCTCACGCTCCTCATCTGCTAGTTGCGGATCAAAATATTCTAGCTGCTCAAGTTCTTTCTTTGCTCTCTCAGCCTCATTGAGCTTTTTCAGTGTGTCTGGATTACGATGTTCGGTAAGAGCTTTCTGGAAGGTCTCAATTGCAGGCTCATAGTCCTTTGAACATTGTGCCATCTTCACTAAGGCAGTTCCCTTCCTAGTCAATGCCCTTGCAATCATCTTAAAGTCTGAGCGCAGCTCCCTGCCCCTCTCAACAGCTTTGTCACAATCTTTGATGCATTCATCATACTGCGCAGAAAATCAGAGACAGGTTAGACAAGCAAACAATGATCAAAGAAGCACCCAACACCAGTTCCTGGTATTAGGGTGTACAAACTGACAAATCCATCATATGAATGGAGGAATGACCCAAAAAATGAAGTCAGAAAAAAAGCAAGAGTTGGAAAGGACAAAATCACTTAAAACAATAAAAAAAGATCCAACATATTGACTAGCCAGCTCATACATGAACATACCACACTGCATAATCTTTATCATCCTTGTAGAGCTAATATGCCAGCAGCAGTAAGAAATATCAATTACAGCTAACAAAGAGCTGAAATATTGGAAGAAAGATGGCCTAGGTTGCATTATCAGCGTAGGCGAACCAAAGTGGAAGAACTGACCAACAAAATCAACATACACTTGTTTCAACTTCAAACTAGTAGCAACTATATAATTGTAAAGCCGTGCAACTATAGAAAACCAAAGCAAGGGCATAAAATTTTTCCCAAATATAAATCTTCAACAATTGACCATTCTAATAACAATAATTGGTAGAGGGTTCCCCATGATGTCAGCATGCCACACCAATGGTTGCCCTGAAAAAGGTATCATCCACAAAGGGACAACATACTCAAAGAAGGAGAGAAAATAATTAAAAAAAAACCTACGTGAGAATAAAATTGCCACTCTAGCATCATGGGGAAGTTTTTCCTAACAACAACAACAATAAATCGATTTATCTATTCAGAAAATTATTTTTACAAATGCCTGTTTCAAATTTAGCTACAAGAAAGCCATGAAAAGATAAGTTAACTAATATTTTTATTTGAAATATCAGTTTCCATTCCCATCATAATAGTTCTAGTCCTTCGACCATTCTAATGTTTGAACACTACTTCTAATCATCATAAATGTAAACTGTTTCTTGTCAAAGTTGCAACTGTTACAAAATTTAAATTTTTTTCTTACATTGCCAACAAGGAGGATAAATTTGACTACGAAATAAAAGTCAACTCTGTCACTCTGTGCAGCCAAGTTAACCCTAGCTACTCAATAAGAAAAATTTATTTCTAAAATTTGTGTGGGTTAAAAAAATGTTGTGTCAACATATTGACTTTTTTTTCTAATGCAAAAGCTTTTGCTAACAAATTTATCTTGCTTTCAAGTACAAAGATTTCCCCTAGCTAAGATAGTTGAAACTAGAAAAAGATGGAGGAACAAAAGGAAATTAAGGCATGAGTTTAGTCATTAGTGTAAAATCATGTGTTTATGTGATTACTTACTATTGGAAAAATGTAAATTAATATATATGAAGGAATTTAATCCAGAAGTAGGACAGCCCCATCTCTATAAAATTTCGCCTCACAACACTACATGGTAACTTGCATTCAAACTTGAATCAACACTCATCTATTCTTTATTGGGTTTTTTTTTTTTTTTTTTGGGAGGGGGGGGGGGGGGAAGGGAAAAGATATTGCTTTGCAGAATCAAAACCAAAGTAATACATACTACGGAGACCAATCCCCATGAATCCAACCATACTTATAAAATCAAAACAAGCCCAACAAGACAAGTCTCAAAACACATAGCTGTCGTGGAGATCCTCTGCTTAATATTTGCATGAGGAAAGATCTTTCAAAAGGAGAAAATATCATTCAACTAGTTAATAATAACATGGTTGAACATATTTGATTTATCTTGAAATGTTTATATTACAGTCATTCACCATCTGTCTATGCCTCGATTTCCTAATGCTATCCAAACCCCCCTCCTCCCAAAAAGAAAAAAAAAATACAGACATGCATGGATTAAAACATTGCACGCTACTTCTTTCTTGTATGGCAATTTGGATCATTGCTCACAAATTTCCGTGTTAACACAGCTTATTTTAGAGGAAGCACTCCACTACTAATATGGCTGAACTGTTTTTGTTAGAAAAAATGAAACAGTTCCGCAAAAAATACAAAAGAATCGTATCCTTCCCACATTATTTAACAGAATTCAACAGGCTTAAGAAAAAGAAAAAGGATAGAAAGTGCACATTGGCTGCACAAGAGGAAATAGTTAAATCAGGAAGTAATTTTCCACCCCAACAGAACTTTATACCAATCCAAGATTATCATTTGAAACCTGGTTTACTTTTGTTTAGTATCAAAACTATATTTTTCTATATACGTTATCAAACCGTCTGAAAGAAAAACGATCGTCTCTGAAAAAGTTATGAACTGAAGAAACCGAAGTGACAAAACAGGTATTATATTCTATTCCACAATTATATATATACGCTGCAACCATACACTTCACAACCAGATTAAACCCATCACCACGAAATTCATTGCAAAAGCATAATAGAAGTCTGACCACATTCTATTTTACTACCATCCGACCACATCAGTGACTGATGAGGGAGATCAAAAGATATCAAAGGAACAACATTAATGAACAACTTCCAACATGTTAACAAAGAAAAGAAGGCCTTCCAAAGTGTTAACACAGAAAGGGACCATACCTTTCCCATCTCCAAGTAAACAGCCGCTCTGTTTGTGAGGAATGAAATATCTTCATCATCCAACTCCACTGCCTTACTATAACGCTGAATTGCGGTCTCAAAATCTTTCTTTTTATAAGCCGCATTGCCAGCCTCCTTCTCCTTCTGTGCCTGTGCCTTCCTCTCCCTTGCTTCCTTCTCCTCTTCAGGAAGTTCCATCGGCTCAGGCTCTGGTTCAGGCTCCGGTTTCTTTGTTGGCCCAGGGGCTGGTTGCTTCTTTGGCTCGGGCTCCGACTCTGGTACCTCCATCTCTTCTGGCGTTGGACCCCTCATTTGAATGTTAAGCAACACCCCAAGAGCTTGCATCATCCTCTGATCCGTCAAGTACATATTAATATTATTAGGATTCCTCTGCACATCTTGAATCATCTTCAAAAAATCAGGCTGCTGAAGATAGCCCCTGGTCTTCGGATCAGCCGTCAATTTGGCCCACAGTTCTGGCCCTTGGAAGATATTTCCGAAGGGCGGAGACGAAGACGGAGGAATACGGGATCGTGAAGCAGAAGACTGAGCATCAGAAAGACCAGATTTCAAGGCTTCATTGTTGGGGTCGACCTCGAGGCCCTTCTTGTAAGCAGCAATGGCTTCATCGAAGCTGCCGAGGCCAACATACGCCGCTCCGAGGCGACTGTAACCCTTGGACCAGTCAGGCTTGAGTTCGACTGTCTTCTTCGCATCGGCAAGCGCTTCATTGTATTTGTGAAGGGAAGCGTAGGAGGCAGAACGGTTGGAATAGAGAACATGGTTCGCAGGGGCTAGATTTATTGCTTCGGAGAAGGACTGGATTGCTTCTTCAAAGCGCCCGGCTGAGAATGCCGCGTTTCCCTTTGCTTTAGCTTCTTCCGCCATGGCAAAGCCCTAATTTTGCAAGATAGAGACGGCTTTCTTCGTCGGCTTCTGAAGAAGGTAGAGAGGAATTTTATCGTCCCAAAGTAAGAAATTTTGGTTTTTTATACTTACAGACGACTCTTTAACTTTCTAGACAGTTCGTGCGAGGAAAGGGGAGTGAGGAGATGGATTTTAAGGAGGAGAATGGGACGAGAGAGTTCTAGGACTACTCCGATTTCCAACTATGGCTCTGGATTCTGGAAAGTTCGGGAAGTCGTTGCAGAGAAACTGTTTGCCTCGGTTTGAAAACTCAGAATCGTCTCGTTAGACTCAGTGACTAACCGAGTGTTAACCGCTCGATGTCTTGGGCAGCTCAAATATTCAATCCATAGACCTATTTTTGACAAGGGTCTTTCTAAGCATCACTATGCCTAGTGAAATATTATTTGTCACAATGGGTTAAAAAGGTAGATACCTCCTAGGGTTTCTCTTGGTTTAAATGATTCTAGTTATTTTAGACTTACAGAAACGTGGAGTAGAATGCAAGAACTTTTTTTTAGAACAAAATATAAATTTAATTAGATAAAAAGGTATTCACATCTTCAACAGGAAGAGAATGTTGAAACTTGAAACCCAAATATGTTTTAAGAATAAAGAATAAATAAATAAATAAAATAAATGCCACCCAATTTCACACTCAAATTTGCAAAACGGACATAGACTGAAAAAGATCCTATCAATCCGGGCAGTTGGGCTGCATGTGCAGCACTAGAGGTGAGGCGGTGCGCATTGACCGCCTTACCCCTGCTCGAGCAAGGTGCTCGAGCAGGGGTAAGGCGATAAATGCACGTCGCCTCACTTCTAGCACTGCACATGCAGCCCAACTGCCCGGATTGACAGGAGTCGAGTTTGACATAGACTTGAAACTTGTGAAAAATGAGCAAACTCATCAGAAATTGGAAGGCCATCAACCAAAACTCCACAAAAATGCTTTGAAGCATGGAGGAAATTTCAATTTCCATACAAAATCTCCAATTTTGACAAGAAGAGGATATGCAAGATCAGATTCAACCAAGAAATTTTTTTTTTCTGGTAAAGATTTAACCAAGAATGTCACAACAACCCGCGTTAAAATGGTTTTTAAGTTGAGAAGGTAATATAGAGATGCGTATTTACCTAAAAAAATATGGGGATGCAACAGACTTGGCCACAAAACATGGGAATAAAGAAAAGGTTAAATCAATATTCCAACGACGCTAACGCATTAGCTCATGAACATAATGAAATGTGATATTTAAATGATATGATGAAGGAATTCAAAACCTCTATTTGCTATAATATTTATTTTTTATTTTTGATCACAAAAACGTTTTTGATTACATTTGATATCAATTATCTATCTAAAGAATGATCTAGAACTGGGCCAAACACGTCAAATTTCTACCTACACATGGAAATGCTATATCAACAATCCAAGTAATCACATGCACTTCGTTTTTGTTTTTTTTTTTTTTGGGGTGGGGGTACTGGATGATGGTGGGGAGTATGCACCATTATGGAAGTCCTGCATTTTCAACGTTTTATTTTCTACTTTTTCACGAAATCTACTTGGCCAGTTAGCCTTAAACCTGACACCAATATTGAGGAACCTTGGGCTCTATCTAGGGATGTAAATGAATAGTTAAAATTCGTTTCCATATCCGTTTAGCACTATTCAAATCCGTCCGAAAACTAAACGGATATGAATAGGCTACAGCTATCCGAAAAGCTATATTTACATGTAAACGGATAAATTATCCGATCTGTATCCGTATCCGTATCCATTTCGCACTATCCGAATCCATCCGAAAGCTAATCGGATGCGGAAGCAAATATAGCACTATCCAAGCCAAATCCGATCCGTTTACATCCCTAGTACCTCCATCCACCCACCAAATTTTAACTCCATCCAATTTGCCACATGGCAAAATCCTCCAGAATTCATAGACTAGGAAAACCATTCTCATACCAAAACTTAATCAATAATATCTACAATGAAAAGTTGAGCATCTGCTGAGCCAAGAAGGCGCCCAAGCTAATTGAGAGCCTTCGGGCTGCAATTTGGATAGGCAACAGCTTAACAAAACAAGCCCAGAATCTCAAAAATTATACTAAAGAGTTTTTTAGCTTGCCCTAAAGGGGTGAGGTAAGAGGGGGGAGTTTAGCCATATGAGACTGAAGAGTATAGTTGATAAATCATAGAGTGATCGAGTGAACTTCTCTTGTTCCTTATTATATTGGTGGGCACGGAGTCTAGAATGGCACCTAGGCTGACTGTAAGATGCTTTTCCTCCGGTACTGCAACAAAAAAAACAAGGTCCAGCTAGCTGACCATTTATGCTAAATCCGAAGCACAGATTGAGTTACAGTTAATCCAGAAAATTTGTCTGCTGTAGTAACGCACACCATTGGATAAGTTACAGTTTAAAGAAACTGACTATGCTTCCAAAAGCTCAAAAATAGAGAAAAATGTCATGAAAAATCTCAGAATTATTTAAAAGGCATACAAAACATCATTCTGGATGGTTTCAGTAACATAGCTGAATGAAATAAACATCTAGTTGTTTAACTGTCACACATTTAGCCACGGGAACACTTTGGGTGAACTGGGCAACCGTCCTGTAAGAACTTCAACTCCAGTTTCCGTTACCTGCGTGAAAGATTAGGGAAAGTATAAATAATCAACCATAATCTACATTCATATTTCACATTACAAAAAAATATGGTACCACAATTTACAGACTACAAAAGATGTATGCATTGTCTAGAAAACAGTATCAAAAAGGGGAAAAAGCACCATCGTCCAGAAGCATAAATTGTACTGACTACACAGTTGCCATTCAGTCATTCTGTAGTGGGTCATGTACAGCAGCAGTTTACTAGGCACATATTGAAATGCCTAGTGCAGTAAATCTTCACAGGCCTTTAGCTTGTGGAATAGTATAAACTGCATTTAAACAATTCTTCCTCGAGGGGAAAGATAAATCCGAAACAAGAACATCATTACAGCCCTATGCGTTAGTCAGGGAAGATAAATGTGCAATGGTATAAGGCACAACTGCTTGCATCATAAATTTACATAAGAGAAGTTACGACTGCAGTAATCTTTATTTCACTATGCATTTCAAGAAGGAATTTTGCAGAAAACAATATTCCTGGTACCAGTGCTCGCAACATTTTTGGACTTAAAACAGATAATACTAATTTCCAGGATAATATGAAGGAAAATCATATATTTTCTTAGCCTACCAGTTAAGGAGTCCGACCTCATACAGCTTGGGAAATCCTCAACATAGTTGTGTCATTTTAGTATTTTCGCTAAAATGCATGTTTACAACTTAAGAAAAATGTCTGTAAAGTCCTAACTAACCAATCAAGAAACTAGTTGGACCAAATGATTCACTAACCAGCACAAGAACTTGATATGCTGTGATAGAAAGAACTTTCAAGATATAAGCACATATTAAATGAAAATATTTGTAGATTGAAAGCAAAGGAAAATTAGAAACAGAACCCAAAATACAAAACAAAAAGAAGAGGACGAACATGCAATATTAAGTGGGAAGATAAATTACAACTTTTGGTTGGCCAAATGTCCAAAATTTTAAAAAAAAAGAAGACCAAATGCATTGAACTTTTGGCACAAAAGAAATTTTTTTTTCTACTGCCAAAAAATAGCTAAAAAACTTTGGGCAACCATAATGAAGTAATCCTCATCAAGAAAGTGAGGACACAAGAGCTCCAAAAATGTATAGAATGTCTAGAAACACCTTTTCTTTTTTCCCCTCGTGAAGGGTGGGGGGCAAAGATTTAGCATCCCATGTTCTGCTTTTAAAAGCATGTATATACAATGTTGTTGTAATTTGGGTACAGGGGTATTTTTGTCTTATTCATCCCTAAGGGGTATTCTTGTACTTGTAACTATTCTAGAATTTTCTCTAGTCTATTATAAATAAAGTGGGCAGTGGACATAAAGTCAAGCCATTATTCTTAATTTCATCATGGTATCAGAGCGAGGATCAACTTTGAGATCCGAATCCTAATGCCAAAACTCTCTTTCACCTATCACCACCACCTCACCTCTAGCACCTCCCTTCTCTCGGTGCATCCTTTTTAACACCCATCAGTGGTAACTTCTTCCACTGAGGCTTACTTTTTGGTGAATTCATATTTTTTGATAGATCCCTTTCTCTTTTTTTTTCCCCCCTGAGATCTAAAATTAATTTTCCGGAAACAATTTGATTTGCCTATTTTGGCTATGCTCTTTGTTCTTTTAAGCCTTTCGCTCGAGTCTTTGTTTCCTGACCAGCAACTATGTCGGACATGACCACTAATTTGACTTCTCCAGCCACTTCTAGTGTTCGCGGCTTTCCTTCGTTCCCACTTTGTTCCATTAAATTGGAAGGAACAATTATTTGACATGGTGACCTCACTCTTGCTTCCTTTCTATAGCTTCTTGTGGCTTTTCAGGCTATCTTACTGGGGATGCTACGAAGCCTGGTGATGTTGGTCCTACTCAAAACAAATGGATTTCGAACAACTATCTGGTGATGTCCTACCTTATCAATTCCATGAACCCCACGGGGTTATCTCTTACTGGATTCAGCGGCCAAAATCTGGAAAGCAGCCAAGATACCTACTCTCAAGTGGGCAATGATGCCCAGGTCTATGAGGAAGATCCATGAGATGAAACAGAAAGAGATGACATTATCCCAGTATTTTTTCTGAGTTGCGAGGTATGTGGCAAGAGTTAGACTATTATGAGGATTTCTCTACTTCTTGCACTGTTGATGCCCTGAAGTTCACCAAACAGGTGGACAAGCTTTGTGTGAACATGTTCCTGGCAGGCCTTAATATTGAGCTTGATCAGATTTGGGCTCATGTCCTAAGTCGTGATCCTTTTCCAGCCCTAGAGCAGGCATATGCTATGGTACAATCTGAGGATAGTCACCGTACTGCAATGTTGGCACCAGGATCGCTCAGCACTTTTTTCGGGGTCAGGCACTCCTTCCCATGGCGGGATTCACCGTCAAAGTAATTGTTCTAGTTCTAACAAGGGATCTATTAAATGTGAGTATTATGGGAAGGAATGTCGCACCAAAAAATTTGGCTGCAAGCTACATGGTAGGCCTGCAAATGGCAAAGGTACTGGTTCAGTTCAAACACACCAAACCAAAACTATTGATACTGCTCCCATAGGAGCATCTCTGTCTGTCCGGAGGATTTGATGACTCAAACTCTACCGTCTTCTTACTTCGCCTAGCCCATCTACACCATCGGTTTTTTTGGCTAAATCCCTCTGCCAGTGTCTTCTGATTCCAACTTTGCTCAAACATGTATTTCTATCGGTACCCATTGTCTCTCTTGCATCCAATTCCTTGGATTATCGACTCAAGGGCCACCAGTCATATGACTGGTCCCTCCCATTCAGTTTTTGAGTATTTTCCTGGTTCATGTAAGGATAAAGTTCGGGTTGCTAACAGTTCTCTGCCCTCTATTTCTGGGAAGGGATCTATCAAATGCTCTTCTATACTCTCTTTATCTTCTGTTTTGCATGTTCCCAATTTTGCCATTAATCTTCTCTCCATTAGTAGTCTCACTACGGATTTAAATTGTAAAGTAACCTTTTTTCCAGGACTGGGTCACGGGGCAAACGATTGACAGTAGTAAAGTAGTTAAATGGCTTATACTTGCTTGATTCTACAGACTCATTTTCTCCAGCATTGACATCGCAAGCTCCACTTGGTTCCTCTGAAGTTGCCTTAGCCGATTTATATAAGTGGCATCACCGTTTGGGTCACCTACCTTTTGGAACTTTAGCCAAGATTTTACTGATTTATTTATAAAGTACAATCCAAACCATTTTTTCTGGTGCTTGTATCTTTGCCAAGCAAACTCGTTTGGCTTATTCCTCTTCCGATAATAGAAGTTTAGCAACTTTTCATTTAATTCATTTTAATGTATGGGACCCTGCCCGATGTGTTTGTGTTACTGGGTACCTTCGTACCAATGGTCTGTCACTTTTATTGATTGTCATACAAGAGTCACTTGGATTTATTTCTTGCGTCAAAAAAGTGAAGTTTTTTGCTGTTTAAGATTTTCCATCAGATGATTCAAACCCGGTTTGATGCAAAAAGCAAGATCCTTCGCACAGATAATAGACGAGAATATCTGGATGGGTCCTTTCAGTTGTATCTAGGTGATCATGGAATACTCCATCAGACGAGTTGTGTTGACACCCCAACATAGAACGGTGTGGTCGAACGAAAGAATCGACACATTTTGGAGGTGGTTTGGTCCTTGATGTTTTAGATTAACGTTCAATGCGCCCTCGAAGGTTTTTGGTTGTGTGTGCTTTGCTCATAATCATCACCCGCATGGCAAGCTTGATCCATGTGGTATCCGTTGTATCTTCCTTGGATATTCAACAACTTAGAAAGGATACAAATGCTATCATCCACCCTCTCGCCATGTGTTTCTCCATGGATGTGGTGTTCCATGAGACTGAAGCATATTTTTTTTACTGTAGCACCTCTTCAGGGGTGTCCTCTTCACAGGAAGATGTGCTTCTCATTGCTCCAAAGCCAGATTTGGTTCAAGACACAGTTCAGGAAGAAGACAATGATATGGCTTTGGGCCAGGGGGAGCCCATGGCTTTTGTCCAAGAAAAGACCGAAAAGTCCACGGTTCCAATAAAGGTCTTTGTTCGCTCCAAGTCCAAACGGCAGCAAAATGAAGCAACCACTACCACTATGCCACTCCAATTGTCACCTCCACACAGTTTCCATTTGGTGAGTCTATTCCTCCTAGTATTTCTATTTCTGACCCTACACTTGATTTGCCTATTGCCATTCGTAAACCTGTTAGAACTTGCACTCGACATCCCACTTCCAATGTTGTCTCTTATGATTCTCTTCCACCCTCTTTTCGTGCATTTGTTTCTTCCTTGTCATCAGTTCCTATTCCTAAACATTAGCAGGAAGCTTTGGCCGATCCTAAATGGAAGGCTACTATGTGGCAGAGATGAGGGCACTTGGAAAAAATGAGACATGGGACTTAGTCACTCTTCCTCCGGGGAAAAAACTTGTGGGCTGCAAGTGGGTGTTTACTATGAAACAGAAGATGGATGGTACAGTTGACAGATACAAGGCTCGGTTAGTTGCCAAGGGATTTACTCAGACATTTGGCATAGACTATCAGGAGACATTTGCTTTAATGACCAAGTTGAATACTATTCAAGTGAGTCTCTCATGTGCAATCAACTTGGGGTGGGAATTGTAGCAACTAGACATAAAAAATGCATTTCTACATGGGGAACTCGAAGAGGAAGTGTACATGGATGTTCCTTTTGGTTTCTTTACTCAACAAACCCATGGTAAGGTATGCAAATTAAAAACGAGTGTTATATGAACTGAAGTGATCTCCTCAAGTGTGGTTTGGGCGCTTCCATAAAGCCATGGTGTCTGTGGGATACAAACAGAGTAATGTTGATCATACTATGTTCATCAAGAAGAATGGTGAGCTGATTACTGTCCTCATTATATATGTTGATGACATAGTGGTTACAGGAAGTGACATTGATGAGAGAGCTCGACTGAAGACTAACCTGGGAACCGAATTTGAGATTAAAGACCTAGGAAAGCTATGATACTTCCTTGGGATTGAGGTTGCACGGTCAAATCAGGGTATCTTCCTTTCTCAACGGAAGTATACACTTAACCTTTTGTCTGACACTAAGATGTTGGGGTGCAAACCTTCAGATACCCCTCTTGAGGCATATTCCCATCTGAAGCAAAAAAAGATGGTGAACCAATGGATAAAGGGGGTTATCAGAGATTGGTTGGAAGATTGATTTATCTCTTTCACACTAGGTCAAATATTGTGTTTGTTGTCAGCATGATGAGTGAGTACATGCATGATCCATACTAGGGATACTTGGAAATTGTGTATCAGATCCTGAGATGGATAAAGTCTGTTCTTGGTCGAGGGGTTCTCTTTTCTCCTCACGATCATCTGCTTATTGAAGTTTAATGCTAATTGGGCTGGTTCCCCTGACAATAGACAATCCACCTCCGGATACTGTACTTTGGTTGGTGGAAAACTAGTCATTTGGCGAAGCAAGGAGCAGGCAATAGTTGCTCGTTCTAGTACAGAGGCTGAGTTTAGGGCTATGGCCCACGGCATTTGTGAACTCCTCTAGCTCAAGGTACTTCTTCAGGACCTGTGTGTTCCTGTTCAGCTTCCCATGCAGCTCTTTTGAGATGGCAAATCCGCCATTAGCATTGCGCACAACCTAGTTCAACATGATCGGACGAAGCATATTGAGATCGATCGTCACTTCATCAAGGAGAAGTTGAACAAGGCATCATTTGTATCCCTTTTATTACCCCTCCGCAAAGCAGGTGGCTGATGTGTTTACCAAGGGATTATCTAGTAAAGTTTTTCATCCAATTATTTCCAAGTTGGGCATGATTGATATCTATGTACCAACTTGAGGGGGAGTGTTATAATTTGGGTGCAGTGGTATTTTTGTCTTATTTATCCCTAAGGGGTATTCTTGTACTTGTACCTATTCTAGAATGTTCTCTAGTCTATTATAAATAAAGTGGGACTGTGGACATAAAGTCAAGCCATTATTCTTAATTTTATCAGGTGTGAAACAGGAATAGGTATTTATACCCGACCCCAGTGGGCAAAAATTTGGCAATTTGGAGTTATTCCCAAAGCTTAAATTGTTTCTTTGGCGGTGTTGTGCCAATATCCTCACTGTCAACAGAAACCTATCTCTTTGGAAGCTATATCCTTCCCCTACATGTTCTCTTTGCTCTTCGGCAGAGGAATCGGTTGTTCATGCACTTTTCCTTCGTCCCCAAGCTGCGGCTTGCTGCCTTGCTTCTCCTCTTCGTCTTGAGGTCCATTTTTTTCTTCGATTCCAGTTTCAATATTTGATAGGTTTTTCCACACCCTTGCTATTTCTGCCCCTAACACCCAAAACATTTCCATTTTCTTTGGGCATCATTTCGGTGGAAAAGTGGGAAAACCAGAAACCAAGCCATTTTTAACCATTGAGATCCTCATTGGTTGGCAGTGCACAATGGAGGCTTTTAGGAGAACAGTTGAGGACAATCACATTGGACTTCTTCCCAAATTTCTGGTTCCTGAGGCTATTCCTCCACCACTCTCTTCCATTGCCTCTCCTGTTCCGCCTCATCACATTAGCATCTACTCTGATGGTTCTTGGCTCTCTCAGAATTGTCAACATGGTAGGGGAGTGGTTATCAGATTTAGCTGCTTGGGAGAGTTCATTGCAGCTAAGTGTTTCTATTGTTTGGATTTTCTGGTTTTCTGCTTTAGCTATGGAAGCAGAGGTCATCGGTGATGCCCTCTTTCTGGCCCATGCCCTGCATCTTCAGCACTTGTCTATATTCTCTTGATTGAAAGCTAATTATTGTTAGCCTTAACAACTCTTCTGGAATGTTGGACTGGGCCACAGAGGCTATTGTGGAAGATATTGGACTTTTGGTTTCTTATTTTTCTCATGTTTACTTTTCTTTTGTTTCTCGCTCCTTCACCAAGAAAGCCCACTTTTTGGCTTCAGGTGCTTCATAGTTGAAGCTCTCTCGTGTTTGGTGGGTAATGCTCACCTGTATGTCTACTTGATCCTGTTGTACTTTTCCATGGGAGACTAAAGTAACTTTGTTTCAGTTGACCCCCCCCTCCAAAAAAAATATATATATATTATGGTACAAACCTCCTGCTCACTAGAGACCTATATGCAGACCTATGATGGAACCAGCGAACTCACTCAAGTCTTTATGGCAAATGTTTAAGTGATCGAGAACACAATTGCCAAAACCAAGCAATCAAAAGAGAATTGATATTCATCTAAAAACAGCCAGATGACCATTACAACTAGCCTTCTGATAGCAGCCATTTAGAATGTGGTGCATGACAAAGGGGAAAAACCACAATATGCTTAGTTACCAGAAGAGTATGTTCAAATTGAGCACTGCGTTTGCCATCTGCTGTAACAGCTGTCCATCCATCAGGCCACAACCGATCACGCCAAACTCCTAAGAAGAAAGCCCTTTTAGTATGTGTTATGCAGGTTAGGAACATCCACTTAGAAAGCGAGCAGTTTTCCAATGGATTTCTAAAAGATACCTGCATTTATCATGGGCTCAATTGTGAAGGTCTGCCCGGCTTTCATCACGCCAACCGCTTTATTTTCTGACTGGGTTTAGGTTAGCAACAAATAAATAAAAGCAACGACTGCATGAGCTAAAGAGACCTTGAGTGTGCTAAAGAAGAATTCACAAAAGACAATGGTTAAAACAATAAATTTGAAAAAGCTATGTTTCTGAGGATACTTCCATAATGAGGAATATTTGGGGCACAGTGAAACAGCTCCCCAATACCATGACCGCAGTATGATTTCACCTATTTTTACAAGATTCATGGAAAAAATTAGTATGAAAATTATCATCCATTTCAACAAAATTTATTCTAAAATGCAGATACCACATTACCACAGATAATCCAGACATTGAAGCATGCCGATTAATAACTTCGCCAACTTCACGAAATCGCACCCCAGGTTTAACTGAGATTTGAAAAGAAATACAAAACTTTGTAATCTACTTGGATTTCCAATAAAGACATACTTCAGAGAACGTCCCCGAGCAATGGAGACTAGATGAACATTTCTCAAAAATGAATATATTCTGTGCAGCAATTATGAAGTAGGAAAAATTAAGAATAAATGTATCAGAAGTTAAAAAATGATCCATCAACAAGTGATTTCACATTTAACAAATGCCTCACATTTAGGCAAATCACCCCATCTCAGATCCAAGCACACAGCCATCCCACATATGTAACCATACTATTCTCATTAGAGGATCTCCATTCAATCTGTCTCGGTGATGCCTACAACATATGGACCTCCTTCCCTATTTATTTAGGCAAGAGGACTCTTTTTCTCCAAGAAAAAGAACTATGCGTTTATACTTATTTGAACAAATTACCAAATAAGGGACTCCCATTAGTCATCAATATATGGGACCATTATTCCACCCCACAAAAAAGAGAGCTAGAAGTTCAATGCAAAAAACTCATTCAATCTTCAATTAATATGACCTTTATAAAATTTGAAAGAAAAAAAAAGTTGTAATATCTAATTGTTTCCAACAACAACTTGGAGCTAAGGGCTCATGATTAAGTTTTAAGTAAATCAAATACTATCCAAGTCGATGCTATAGTTGACACTTTCTCTTCCCCCACCCCCCTCTCCTCCTCCCTTCCCACCACCTACGGCAGGCCCAGTCCAAAAATTGGCCTTATTTTGCTAGCACTTAGTTATGGGCTTTTGTTTTTAGCGTTTTTACTTGTAACAGGTCCAATTACAATGCCCAAAATTTTAGACACATAGGAGGTACATGAGATTAGTATTTTAAATTAAGTGTGTAACAATTATCAGAGATGCAGAGAACTGAGAAGAGAAGAAGAGATGGGAGAAAGAGGAGCGAAGGGGTGGCAGTCCAGAGAGTATGGCTCGAACTTACAGTCCCCCCCCCCCACAGTGCCTTTATTTATATATAGAGAAAGGATTCCTAAACCTACAAGGAACCATAAAATAGAAACATAGTTTCAATAGGAAATCAAACTAGGACTAGAACTTAGACTAACTAGGATGGACTCTAATTACAAACATAAAGGGAGATATATAGGAAGTAGGTATCTCGATTCATTTTAACACTCCCCCTCAAGCTGGAGCGACAAAATCACCTAGACCCAGCTTGGAACAATTTCATCAAAAAGAAGGTCTAAATAGCGGTTTGGTAAACATATCACCAAGTTGGTTAGTAGTCGAAACAAACGGAGTAAAAACCACCTTCTTCATAACAGCATCCCGAACAAAGTGACAGTCATCTTCAATGTGCTTGGTCCTCTCATGAAACATTGGATTACTCGCAATATAAATAGCAGCTCAATTATCACAAAACATCTTCATAAGTTGAGTGATAGGGAACCCTGACTCCTAAAGCAATGATTTTATCCACACTAACTCAGTTGTAGTATGTGCCATTGCCGAATACTCAGTCTCAACACTAGATCTAGCAACAGTAATTTGTTTCCTGTTTTTCTAGGTGACTAAATTTCCACTCACAAAGGTACAATAACCAGTAGTAGAACGACTATCATCATAAGCACCAGCCCAATCAGCATCAGAAAACCCAACCAGATTAACATTTCGAATAGGTCAATGAATAAGAACTTTGCCAAGTACACCTTTTAGGGAACATAACACACAGAAAACAGCATCCCAATGAATTTTCTTTGGTGTTTGCAAAAACTGAATAATAACTCCAACAGCAAAGTGATGTAGATAAGTCACCTAAAGGGTTTATTTTATGGAAAATAAGCTTTGGGATGGGTCATATATGTATTGGGACTTTGATCACATGGGTTTACCCTGTAATTGACGTACCCACAGCTCTGATACCAAATAATGCAAAACTAGAACAATGGGATCTCAAAAGACAACCAAGAGACACATTGGTTGGAGGAGAATGATGAGATCTCAAAAGATAACCAAAAGAAATCATCCCACCAAGTAATAACCTGTTGAAGCAGCAATGATCTTGATGTGGTAATTTTCAAGAAATCGATGTGACAATCACTGAAAAGAAATCCTAGCAGCTTGTAGCAATCTTGAGATCGCTTTGAACAAAATTAGGGTTTGGATTCAAAAACCGATGGAAGGGAATGGGGAAAGGTGGTGTTGGCAATCTCACCCATCCTATCTCGGGATTTTCACAAAGGCTCAAGCCAATATTTCATTAATCAAATTCGTGTACAATGCTGACCTCCCGTACAAACTTATATAGAAGACTCAAAAATAGACTTAGACACTAAAAAAGACAGGTCTAACCCAATCCCTAACCAATAAGGCAACCTAAATTGACTAGGAAAGTGAAATAATAAAGAAAATAGACTCTAACTAAACTAATGAAGCAAATCCCGTTTTCCTACTTTCTACCCATATTTTAGGCTCATTACATTGGCCACTTACAAGGTAAACCCATGGGATCAAAGTCCCAATACATAAATGACCCAATCCAAAGCTTATTTTCAATAAAATAAACCCTTTAGTTGACTTATCTACATCAATTCTCCCTTGCATGAAAAAAAAATTGTAATCGAAATTTGCAATATGGAGGAATCAACTTTGCGTGGTGAACATCTGTCTTCAAACCATAATAGTACTCAGGCAGCTCGTGGATGTTAGGAATGTAATCTTCAAGGCATGGAAATTTATCTACAAAGAACTCGAGTGGCATGACGAACTCAATGTGTTCAACTTCCAAATCAGCAGTCATGTCCATGAGGTCTTCTATAGTTGTGCCTTCAACCTTCTCTACTTCAAACTCTTCAATGTACGCCTCGACATTCGAAACATCAAAGACTGACTCTTCCATTACGACAGAAATTGTTGGAACTTCAACATTAACCTCATACATGTCAATGTTATCATCCAGGGTGTCTTCACACTCTTCTCCTTCAAGGGCAGCATTAATAGCCTAATCATCATCAAGTTGTGGTTCACACACCACCATCTTTGGAATGGATTCAATGGCTACAGTCACTGAGTTTGCCTTCTTTTGTTTCTCTTGTTCGCCTCTATGGTCATTTGGAGTGGGCTGATGTGGAGACAGTGAATTAACATGTCGTGAGTCGTGACATCATATCTTGATACATGGTCAAAGGTTGCTTCAGCGACTTCACATCATCAATCATATGCTTGACCATCAATCAATTGTTGAATTATAACTTGATCTCCTGTAGGGTTAGTACTTGGAGAAGCCATAGTTTTGATACCAAATAATGTAAGACTAGAACCAGAACAGGTCTAATCCCAGGCAGGATCAAATAGAAGATCTCCAAAGAACAAGAAAGAGAGTAAAGGGATCTCAAAATTGGTTGGAGAAGAATGATGATATCTCAAAAGATAACCAAAAGAAAGAATCCCACAAAATTAATAACCTGTTGAAGCCATTGGAGCTGCAGTTGAATGATATTGTAGATGTAAAGAAACTCTCAGAAGCTCGTACACTCTTGAACTCAATTTAACAGAAATTAGGGTTTGAAATCAAGAACCAATGGAAGGGGATGGGGGAATGGAATGGGGAAAGGTGGGGTTGGCTATCTCAGCCTGGGCATCTCACCTTGGGTATCTTAAGATTTTCACAAAGGCTCAAGCTAAAATTTCATTAATAAAATTCGTGTACAATGCTGGCCTCCCTTACAAACTTATATAGAAGACTCAAAAATAGACTTTGACACTAAAAAGGAAAGGTCTTAACCCAATCCCTAACTAATAAGGTAACCTAAATTGACTAGGAAAGTAAGATAATAAAGAAAACAGTCAAAATAGGACTCTTAACTAAACTAATGAAGCAAATCCCGTTTTTCTACTTTTTACCCATGTTTTAGGCTCATTAAATTGGCAAATTACGAGGTAAACCCGTGGGATCAAAGTCCCAATACATATATGACCCAACCCAAAGCTTATTTTCAATAAAATAAACCCTTTAGGTGACTTGTCTACATCAAAGACAACCTGAATGATTGCATCAAGCTTTTTTTTTTTTTTTTTTTTTTTTTTTGGCAACGATGTGTGCGTCTGAACTGTAAATCTTCCCCAAACTAAAAAACGCCATCTTTTTTGGTATTAGTATATGTAATAAACCTCATCCTTCATACATAATCAATTGAATGCACCTTTTCATCATACTTTGTTCCCCTTTTTATACATGATATATTTTACATACTACTTATCCATAGCATTTTATGCTTCAAAACTATATTTCGCATGTATTCTAAGTATTTCCATATGTTTCTAACCAATTTCCATGTGTATAACGTATCTTCTGTCTCTCCGATACATTACGATATGACACGTCTCTTAAAATCAGTCTTCCGATACAATACTCGATAGTCGATACCGATACAATAAACCTTGTTCCTACAATTCCTTCCTTCGCTCACACTTTCCTTTTCTAGTGAATCTTTGCATTTTCAATCCCACACAAAGTAAGCAATCTAACCATGCAAGCAGGCATACCCCTAAAAATGGTCAAATCCATTGTTATCTGGTTTTTCATGGAAATGGTGGCTGGTTTCTCTTACAAAAGTAAGACCATCAAATAAAGTTGAGTGGTGAAACAGGATTTGTATAGCAAACTCGATTGAACTGGGTCTGGGATCAAGTAAGTTGAGTTAATTTGGTGCATGGCACCTCTCAGGTAATAATTGTTTCAGAAACTAACCACATTTCCAAACTTAGGCATATGTTTTGGCTTAAATTATCTTCTAACCTACCGCTGGAAACGAGAGTTGAGAATCAGTGTGACTAATGGATATTGGCAATGTAAGGATGATATTATATAACTGATTAGTAAGTAACTCGAGAAGTTTATGAATAAAAGTATAACGGAGAATACAACTTGTACCCATGGATATCGCTTTGTCCAAGCACTCATAAGTACTTTGGACCAGATGCTGAGATGCTTCATCAACATTCCCCACAAAATACGTCTCATTAAGATCACCTGCACATTGCTCAATCAATTTACACTTTACTGAGCTTCCTAGGACATATTTGCACAATGCAGTTGAAGCATAATGTTTATCATAAAGTTTCTCACCATGGACACCTTTATAGTAGACAGTCACATCAACATTCACAATATCCCCATCCTCTAATCTCCTAAAGGATAATTACACAAAGGAGAAAAGTTAAAAGAGGCAGCATATAAAGCATAGGCTAAGAAAACAGAGTTTAGGTTCAGTTGGAAATAGGAAAAAATTATATTGAATTCAAAAAACAGTAGCGAATATAATATACACCTCGCATCTGGGATCCCATGGCAGATAACTTCATTAACTGACCTGTAAGTGACAAAAACAGAATAGTCCATAAGGTAAACTACACCTTCCTTTGGTACCAAATCAAAAATTGGACAAGATATATGCCGAAGAAATACCTACGTGCAGCAAGACTTTGGGAAGAAATGATAATTTAGTGGAGATGGATAAGCTCCTGCAACAGAAAGAGATACAACAACCAGTTAGTAACACAACCATTGCAGAGCAGTAGTTTCAAGCACACAGATCGTGCCATACAAAGATACTGTCAACATTAACTGCACAGTTATGACAGAAAATACCAGGAGACTATGTTTTGTTTTCTCAAAATTTATTTGTCAATCATGAGCATCTGAAGAAAACGGTCGCCTGGTAACTGTGAATCTGTGTGTGTTTGTGTCAGTGTGTGTGTGCGCGCACGCACGTATGCATGTGCATGTGCATGAAGTTGAGTTTTGACATACTATTCCACCAGCCATGGGCAAGGACCTCTCTTTTGAGTTCTAAAATCTAGACAAGTATCTCTTTTCTGAAATCCTCAACCACCTCAGACGCATATGGCAGTGTACAAAAATCCAATATCAGTACATACTCCGTCCAGTAACTTTCCTGGATTTATTTACCTGTGTCTTTCCCTCCATCAACCTCAAGAGAGATTAGAGAAGATTGGAATTAGTTTCCACACATTGTGTCTTCGTGATTATCCTTCCTCTAGGAAAACCAGTCTGTAGCACGCCTGAAATCTCTCATTTTGAAACAATGAAGAGTCTACACCCTGACAAGGAAATGCTCCATGTAAATATCTTCACTGTTGTGGGAGAGCCTTTAAGGCCCAATTATTTTATCAGTCAATTGTGAAAACTTCTGCAGCCCCATCTTTAAAAAATCTCGAATGTACATCAGTATGATATAGAAACTAAATTCAGGAGCCTTTGTAGCAAGTAAGCACAATCCTTGATCTCCTTCTCCCATGCAGCATGAACTGCTGAAACATGAGTTCATATTTCCTTCATTCTGCTCTGTACTTTGTACTCTGGAAGCTATACACTCCAATGGATGGCCGGTTGCCTTGAATCCGAAGTTATGCAGCCCCAAAACAAGAGGTTTATTCCCCTTTATTCTAAGTCTACGATATGTAAGCCACACAGCTTCCTATCTTCCTCCCAAAATCAAATACCTGTGCTCTGTCACATGCTAAAGCTATCTGGGACAGAAAATCACTGCAGAATTCATGTTCTTCTAGCAGTACAGAGCAAATGTAATGTTCTTAAATCCCAAATCTGACAACTGAACCCATCTAAATTACTAATGTCATAAACTTCGGTTAAAAAAAATTCTGTGGTCTGTGTTTGGACCCCCCCCCCTTTCTCCATGTCTGATAAGTAATGATTTCATAGTTGTTTCTAGGCAACGCCTAGGCGTCCAGGTGCCTTGGTCGCCTAGCTTCCAGGCCCCCTCCAACACCTTGGGTCGCCTAGATGCAGTGACAACTATGATTTTATTAAACAAAAAGAAATCCTCCAAGAAATTATACAACAACATAAGGAACTGAAACCCTGGACCGAAAAAAAAACTACATGATTTGGGAAGGCCCCAAGTACAAAGTCGGTCCAATCAGCCTCACTTTAACTAACTCATCAGCCAGACAGTTTGCCCATCTCATCCTCCAAGAAATTATGCAGGCCAAATGCAAAAGAAACACCACAACTAAACATTTTACACTTTTTGGTCTTCTCTTTTTTTTCTTTAATCCATTCTGCAAAGCTTATGCTACTGCCTACTAGTCCTTTAAAATTAAATATGGGGATGTATCAAAAACAAATTCAGCCAAACAATGCTTGACAACTAACCAGCAGCAATTGTTGCCTCATAGACCACCTCATCAATTTCATCAGTTGTCACACCAGGTCGAATTACACGAGCACCCGCATCCAAAACCTCCCTTGCAATCTGGGGATAATAATCAATAGCAAATATGTCTAAAAATAATATAACCCGAAGAAAAGCCAAGAATAAAAGAAATACTACATTCCCAAGTGTCAATGGGTGAGTTTATAGTTATGCGAAGAAATAAATGATGCCTTCCATATCACATTGATAAAAACTAAGGGTATCGATATGGACCGGATCCGACCTGCTAAAACCCGAAATCAGGACCATCCCATTAATAAACGGGACAGTTCTGGGTTCAGATTTTGGGATCGTTAATAAATGGAATGGGACAGTTCTAGAGCGGCTTTCCCAGCGGTTCCAGAACAAAACGACTAATTAGGAACCGGCTGGAACCGGAACCGCCAGGACCCATTAAAAGGCAAATATTTGGTGCTTGTGATTTGGAAGTGTGGAATTTTGGATTTATTTGTATGCTTAGGAATGGATATTTCCTCTTTAAGTATTTGGTTGTATGCTTATGAACGGATATTTGAATGTCTGTATGCTTAGAAATTGATATTTGATTATTTGGATGCTTCAAAACATATATTTTATTAATTGGGTCCAGCTGAATGTTACCAACCTTCCCCGGTGGTAAGGAGCATAACAGGTAGCACCCATGGAGTCGCAGGGGGCAGCAGTGGAATGGGGCAACGAGGTCAGGGGGCTGCAGGAGATCGACACCGTTGGCAATGGGGATGCGGGTTCTCTGAAGGTTCATGGAAGGGGGAGGTGATGTGGCAGTGGTGAGCAACGACAGCATCAAGATTCAAGTGAAGAAAGGCAATATTATTTTGCAAATATACCCTTCATATCTAACTGTTTGGGATTTCAAGTGGAAATTCAAGAGTTATGAAGAAATGGCTTTTTTGACCCCAAAGCCATTGACAACATGACAAAAAACAAGGCAATTGAACTTGGGTTTCAACTCAATTTATCACCAGCAAAGAGTTGCTTCTTTCTTTCTTTCTTTCTTTTTTTGTTTGGGAGGGGGGGGGGGGGTTGAGTAAGGCAGAGAAGAGTTGAAGGCAAATCAGGGCACCAAGGTTTGAATTTTAAGAGATCTCTGTTTCAAGAAAATCAAGACAGCTAAGAAAACGTTGAGAAGACAACTGACTGACTATACAATGTATGCGGGTTGCAAGTTTATGAGACATGAAATCAATGCACACCATTTGATATGGGATCATACAAGACATTAGGGTCTTTTATACCCGACAAGCAAATTTGAAAAAGTTGTCGTGATCTCATTTTGAAAATTGAAATACACAACGAAGCATTGGATACAATTCCCGTCTGGTTTTTTTGGAAATTTCTGCAAAGTGAGTATTCCAAATTTCCAATTCTTTATTAATTTCTTACTGCTTCTCAAAAGTAAAAACGGAAGAATAAAATGCAACTCAACCACTACAGGTTTCAGCTACCAATGTGTAAGAGAAAAAGTGGGAAAGGAAAGGAAAGGAAAGGGCAGCTTTTTTACTCTTCTTCTTGGGTTGAGGCCGAGGGGAGGGGTTCATATTTTTAGGATATTTTGCCTTTCTTAGTGTGTGGTACTGTAGCCAGAAAACTAAATAATCCCTCTCTATATGATGCAAAGCATGGATTGTGTAGATAGCTATCAATTTTAAACCCAAAATATCCTTTTTTTATTATGGATTGTAATTTTTTTCAAATCCGAGTCCAAAACAAGTGCTGCTGACGGGTATCACCCCCCACCTTTTTCAGACATTAACTTTCAAGTGGACTCTCTCCAAATCTGATCTGTGTCCAAAATGCATGAAAAGCCATAACATGGCTGCCAAGAAGAAAAATATTAACCATAATTTTTTGACAAATTAGCCCCCTTCTTGAAACATTTTAGCAGAGTCCCCACACCCATCTGCATTTTTGAACACGAGTGTATCCTAAGTTTAGGCAGACAAATGGATCCGAATTTTTGACACATACCAATACCCAATCTCATGTAACATAGCTCTCTAGTATGCATACGTAGATGTAGAGGCCAGGCATGGTTGTGCAGGAGCTTCAATATTAGAACTTATTATGAAATAGCACTGTTGGGTATCGAGTGTAGCAAACGTATAGATGATGTTTAACAACAACATCAAATAAGTAGATAATTCTATAAAATTCAGATTTATAACTATGATCTGTAAAAATATGCAAAGTTACACCTTTTTTTCTTGATAAACACAGAACAAGAATAACCTTATGCAGAAAACGTTCTACACAGTAAGGACTTACTCGGCACGTTTCTCTCATTCTCTCAATCTGCTCCGGAGTTTTGATCTTCAAAGGTAATCATGCCAAAATAAAACAAACACTTATTTCCCACTCAACATTCAACATAAATGATTCAGGAGCCATTCTCAAGCTTACCTCCACAACACGTTGCAGATCACTACTGGGCTCAATTTTTGGGATTCCCTGGCCAAAAAAATAAAATTAGTCATATCTGAAATAATAAAATAAACACAATGAATCCTGTTAAACTAATACCAAGCATAATAGGAATACATGTACTAGACTAGTTACAACCCTGCTAAGAGCTAACGCGAGCAGTAACTGAACACAACATATATATCATATATGCTGTTTAGGCTGTCCCTCACAGCTCTGTACAGCCTAGTCTTCTTGATTAATCAAAAAGAAGGAAGAGAGAGAAGAACCAACCAGAATACCATGAGCAACAAATAAAATGTTCAGCATGTACAAACTATGGTAGTATTTTCTTTTTGAAAAGACTCTGATAGTGTGGTATAAAATATCATAAATATATCCCTAATGCATTTTTCCTTTTTTGTATGGATAAGTGATGGGACATCAAAAAGTTCAAACATTGGGAAGATATCCCAAAATATCACGAGTCTTTAGAAAGTTTTGATATACCAGAGACATACTGGGTCAAGTACATAAAACATTTCCCAAATCTCTGTAATAGTTGAAATGCATGGAAACTTTTGCATAAAAAGGCTCCTCGAGCTTGAAGGAACCTGAAACTTTTCTTCCCCTTCAAGATGTTGATTCTACACTCCTCTAATTCCATAGCAAATCCTTTCTGGGAATGTGTCCTGAGTCAATAAAGAGCATCCCAGTGCATGAGGCTCCCGCTACCACAGGGTCTGGGAAGGGCAAATGTCCTGACTCAATCCAGTCCTAAAATTCTTCAGGGTTTTTTCGAAAGGGAATTGTATCACATTTTTTCCTCATAATTTAGGTTTTACTCATTTTATGACAAGAAAATTGGTTAATTATACCAAAGTAATCTACCCCTAGTAGCTTTATAGCTTTATTTGTATTTTGGTCAAAAGAATTTAAACTTGAAAATTTTTATTTTAGTTATCAAGTATTTGTGCAACATGACAGATACGATAGTCGTGAAATTATTTGAAAGGCTGAGTTGAGCGGAATGACAAGGATCCATGTACCCAACCCCATTTAGTTGGGATAAGGCTGAGTTGTTGTTGTTGTGAATGACAACATTAACCCAGCCTGAGACCATATGTTCTCTGGGTTGACATGATGCAATAGCCGTATTCTGAACCTTCGGATTATCTCCATGTTCATGAACCTGTAAAGAACTACTGGACATGACAAAATTATTTTGGATTTTAATGAATTCATGACTTAATGCCAGTTTGGCCAGCTTATTGTTGTCCCTAACTTCTTAAATCATCTTACTTATAAAAGCCAATTCATTTGGCCAAAGTATGATGGGTTTCTAGAGGCCTAAGAGTACTAGGTTCAGAAATCCAATGAAACAAGAATCGCAGTGACAGGTTTAGAAACCAGAATTCAAGAGATTTATAATAACAGATAATTCAAGACTCTGATTTAACTCAGAAGGTGGTCGAAGGAAAATTATATGGAGAAGAATAACTCCTAAAGATCCTATTAGAATCTGAAGGTCAATGAAACTGTGCAAAGACTTAAGCAAACTTTACAACATTCAAGGCTCTGATTTAAATCAGAAGGTGGTAGAAGGAAAATTATATGGAGCAGAATAACTCCTAAAGATCTGATTAAAATCTGATGGTCATATCTGGAATTATGGAGGTATCCTATTAGTAATAGGACACTTGAAACAGGTTTCCAGAATTGCATAACGATTGCAGGACTTTAAGAACTTGAATAAAAAAGGGCGTACCCAGTGCACGAGGCTCCCGCCATTGCGGGGTCTGGGGAGGGCCACTTGGTCACAATGGAGCAACCTTTACCGTTGCACTTTAAGAACTTGAATCAATGATCAAAAGGGATTTAAAACAGTAACAAAATTCAGCAATGGTATTAGAATATTAATCTGAAACCGAAAAATCAAATATGATCTTAGAATAAGATAAAACTAAGAATCCAACTTGAAGTAGGGTTCTAAGAAAACAACAAGATCAAAATTTTAAACCGTAGGTGTGTCTAGAATGTAATCTGATTGCCAAATATGAAATCAAATTTGAAATCTCAGATGTAGCTATAAAAAAACTGAAATTCCAGGAAGTAGTATGCATAAGAACAGAATAGAAACTTAAAAAATACTAATATGATAAGATGGTGGATAAGATGAAGAAGTATGTAAGAAAGATGGATATGAACAAAGCATCTCACCTGAAACTTGATTGGAATCCCACCAATCCATGATGGGACTGCATCTCACAGAACATAGAGGCAGCAAAAGCCGATTTTATTCAATCGCAAAATCATATGGAGCTTTATGGTTCTTAAATCAATATATAGAAACTAAAAGTGAACTTACAATAGGAAAGAAATAGGGAACTCTATCTATAATAGGAATAAGTGTCTCTTATAATTAAAACTTTACCTTAACTAAATGGAATAGGTGTCCCATGTGATTAAAACTCTATCCAATACAGGAATAGGAGTTCCAGTCATACAAGACTCTATACTATCCTTAACAACTAAGGAAAGGACAATTACTTGATGAAATTAAACACTCAAACTAACCTAATACAGTAAAATACCGTATTTCTACCTCCTACTCATATTTTAGGACCATTAAAGTGGATATTACAAAGAGAACTCCTTGGACTGAACATATATATAACCCAACCACAAGACTTATTTCCACTAAAATAAGCCAATTCTGTGTTTTATCTGTATCAAAATATTTCCCATCATTTATCAACTGAAATTTAACTAGGCTAGTTCATCGTAAAATCTTTTTCAGTCATAACCAGACGACAGGTGAGACATGCGCACATGCTGCTGTTCTGATTTAAAATTTTGGTTATTTTCCTTCTTTCAGCCCATTCTGATCCTTTTCAGTCTAAAAGTTAACTAGGTTAGTTCATCGAAAAATTGAAATGGTCTTAATGAAAAAGCCCGTCTCAAACTGGCCTGGACCAATTCGACGGTTTTCAGGCGTTTCAAGATTTTATTGGGCCTATTAAAGTTAAACTGAACCAGATAAGGCTTAATTCTTCCATACTTCATTTTTTCTAATTTGTAATTATTATTTTTTATACTTACCAGATTGTTTCACCAAAGTATGTACCAAGAATGCCAAAAGTTAATTGTTTTGAAGGTGAACCAAAATGATCGACGAATCAAATTTCACAAGCTTATAATTATTCGATTCTCTCCCCCCCCCCCCCTTGTAGAGTCTTAGCTATGTAGACGAGGTGGTTAGTCAATAAATATAACAAAGCAGAATCAAGATCAAATATTTTTTAAAAACACATAAAATACAGAGCACAAAAAATGTGACTTCTTGTTGAATAGCATGCACCCAAATTCATTTATTCCTACTCCTCGAATCCTTTATGTACTTACAACCATAGTTGTCATGGCATATCGACCACCGATATGAATGATGTAAGAATATCGACCGATATGGCCTCCATGTCGTCGCCATGGCGACAACATGGACGCCATACCACGACATATGGCCATATCGGGCGACATGGTTATTTCAAATTATAAAATTTAATTTTTTAACAATAATTTTTTTTAACCATTTTTTACTTTAATGCTTTTTCCTTAACATAAAAAAAATTAAAAAAACATCAAACAGAAAACACTTATACACAATCACATATTCACATCAGCAATTTTTTTTTTTTATTTAGATGGGTTGTTTATTAGCTTTATTCACTCAATATAAATTACGTTCTTGTAAGTGTTTGTTTGTTTCTTTTGTTACTTTTGTAGTCACTTTCATATGAATCATATCTCAACTCTCATGATTTTTCAGCTTTATTATCAGCAAGACTATTGCTATCAATTATTTGATAATCCATGATTTCATATACACTAATGGATATTACACTTTCATGAATTAAACCATAGTAGATTAGTAGTACACTTTCATGTTAATTTTTTATGTTATAGGGTATATATTATAGCATACTAAATGACATTAAAAATAGAGAAAATAAAACATGGTCGATATGATCGCCGACATGTCGATATATCGACATGACACCCCTCCACCGACTTGGATCGCCGTGACGACGTGACAACTATGCTTACAACCATATGTACATTAAAGTAAAAGAAAGATGCAAACAAATGACAGCATTACAAAAAGCAAAGCACAAATACAGCAGGAAGCGCAATAGCAAATTGCTAACTCCAAGTTAAACCATATGTAATGTAGTCAATACCTAGTCCATGAATATATGGGTACTAATTGACTCTGCTAATCAACTAGTCAAGAAAATCTGACTACCAATAAACTGGAATGTATATGAAAAAGCCTAGTCGATTGGTTAGCCAGTAACTAGTTAATACATTAACTAGACTGATGCAAGCATGCTTTTTTTTATTATTCTCTAAATTTACACTGGCAATCTTCATCATTCCCACTCTCCGTTACCCCATATTGGCAACATTATCTTCCACTTTGATAATTCCAGTAATACATTCCTATCCCCCATGCAGTATTTCCACCATACCAAAATTTTATAACTTGCTATGATCTCCTGAAAAATCACAAACAAGAGCTACTACTTTACATGTGATTAAAAATGACTCACATCAATTGTCCAGTCTGGTTTGTCAATATGAGCAGGTACACTACGCCGTTTTGATATAGGATACGGCCTTAGGGTCCTGAAAATGAACATAATCGAAATTTTGGTCTCAAATTGTCATCAAAAAAGCAAATGTTCATTGAATAATAGAACAGAAGCACAAAAAACGAAATGGTAGAAAATACTTTTCATTATACGGAGAAAAAGGGTTAAAAAGAAAAAAAAAATAATAAAAACCTAAAAGCCAATATAGAAACAATGAATTTCATGCTTTACTAAAAACACCTAACTCGCTGATTAGTGATTCTTTATGATGGCATGAATTGAATGAGTGAGAAGAGAGCATTTTGTGGACAAATATTCTTGGCACCCATATGGGAGTCTAGAGAGCAACAAGCTTTTGACATTTCAGAACAGTATGTGAACAAGTTGGACTAATGTTGGATTAATGTAGACCAGTCCACAAGAGGATTGCAAACTTCAGGTCCAGCAACAGTAAATACTTCTATTGGTTCTCAGATTTGCAAGAAATTTCAGAACAATAAAATAAAAAAACAAGAAAACGAAGAAGGGAAGAAGAAGATAGGGTAGACTATCTCAGACTCAGGTCTCTCACCCACGGCCTCTCACCGTATTTTGGTCCCTCACCAATGGCATCTCAACATACTCTCTCACAGAGCAAAAGCACAAAGCTATGTTTTTTTTTTTTTTTGTTTCTCATTCTCATTAATCAAATTCGTGTACAAGGCAGTAGCCCCTTACAAAATTATATAGAAGACTCAAAAACAAAGTTGCCCATTACAAATAAAACCCATGGAATCAAAGGCCCAACACTTTGTTTGACCAATTTATCATTAAATCATTTCAAAATATCTACTTTTAACTCCACCACCTTATCCTATAAGCTCACCGTTCTTACGATTCAGCGAAATGAGACACATATCCATGACAACTAATCTATGTTGTGTAGTTAAGCTATCCCCGAGTATAATCGCATAATCCTTACATAACAACCTATAGAACCTTCTAGTTTGAAAGAAATCTTTTTGGCTACAATGAGGCCCACTTTTGAAGGTAACTAAATGCTCCTCTCTTTTTTCAAAGTATGTGTTTACAATGCATAAACATAAGCCACAGAAAAATCCAAAACTGAAGTCCCCTCCTCATTCCTCTCCAAAACCATATCCTCAAAATTAATATCAACAACCTCTTTCTCCAACACAAACTTGATAAATATGATCCTATCACCAAATCTTTCAACATCCACCACATCATTCTTTAAATCTTTATCCACTACTATGCCCACTCCATTTCTATTATTTGCATCCCCTTATACCAAAGTTTAAAGCCATCTAACTCCTTTGCTTTTTTACCCTTCCATCTAGTTTCTTGAATACAAACTATGTTCATCCTTCTTCTCCTCATAACATCTATCAATTCTAGATATAATGGACTCATATAATACCTATTTGCCTATATGTATCAAATAGGCAACACACATAAGTTTGAAATGTAATCAACTATTAGAATGCTTCTAATACCCTCACAATGAAAAATAATTGACTATGATTTGTCTCCAAAACTTGTAAGATCTGTAAATGATCCTTTATCAACAGAATTTCCTATAAATAGCTTCTCCAACCCAGCTAAATCTAGGCCCATGTTAGACAGCTAGTACAATCATGGCATCCCAGAAAATAAGAACAGTTCAACTGTGATACATTACTACAAATCTGTAAGTAGAAAATTGCATCACAATACAGGAAGGAATTTATCTATTTTCAAGAAAATGGATAATGTAACAGAATCTTATAGACATGCATTTCATCATACACAATAAAGAAACTGACAAAATCACAAATTGGAAAATTGTAGATCATCCAACTCAAGCAATTAATAAGAACAACCGTAGTGTTAATAACACATTCATACAAAAAGGCAAATAGCAATCCTTGAGAATTACCCTGTCCAATCAAAATGTGGTAGTTTTTCCGTACGAGCCTGGCCTTTCTTTAAGCAATATAGCCAACCTTCATTAGGTAAGGTTAAAATTTGTTCCTCTGGGGTACCTGCACTAAATGCGGACAACTTTGCTTTCAAGTGCACCGACTTATGAGAACTCCATGATGCCTTGAAACAATCCTGAGTGCTGACAACCCCACACAATGGCAGAATTAATGAAAAGAGATATTGGATAATCACTCAGAAAACTTCAAAGTTAAAACTCAAATCTTTCTTAAATCAGAGATTACACAAGGAAATGGAGAAAAAGGTTGTATGGAAAGGATGTTAATAGGAAAAGCTCCCCAAACAAGTCTTCTCCCAAAATCGAAAAATTCTAATTAATTTGCAGGTTGTAATAATTAAGAACAGACATTGGAACAAACTCTCTCTCATGCCTTCAAGAGATTCTTCATCTGTATTGTCTTACTAAAGACATTACTTAATGGTGGGGCATCAGATTTGCATTTTTTCTCTCATTGTTTACTCATATAGTTCGATGACTTATTTTGAATCCATACATTCAAATACTGAGTTCATTCAGAAAAAAACTAGGAAACGGTTACAAACCAGAATGCAGCACCTTCACGAGGAAGCTTCAATTCCACACACTTAGGACACCTGCATACAAGAGTGAAAATTACAAAAGAGGAAGCACAACAGGGTACACTTTCATGTCAAATTGATGTTAATGTGTGACAATATTCGGCAGGATTATATGGAAAGTCCAAAGCTTGTGGTTTTCATCCTATAATTTGTATGTTCTTCCTTGGCCTCTTTTGGGAGTGGAATATTATAGGCAAGGGGGTGATTGATGGGTCCAGCTGGGAAGTCAACAAGGACTGGAACTGAAATTTAATCAAATAAGAGCTCACAAGAGAAGGAAAATTGAAAACAAAACTAAGGTGAAAGGCAATACTCACTTAATTTGCAGAGAAAGCACTCACGCATTAAAAAATCATTCCAAAATCCAAAAATCAATAAAACATGTAAATTGAACCTAAATATTGACAGCCAAACACCAACATGCCCATTATTTCAAAACCTGCAAGTTGCCACCCCAACCCCAAAAAAAAAAAATTTCTCTGCACTTTCAGTGATCATACAGATTCCACATTCAACTCCATAACAAGAAGAAGCCGGAAACACTCTTTAGAGGAATAGAAACACATACTGAAGTTGAGCCGGCTTGCCACACCGCATACAAGATATCGTCGAATCAGCCCGCTCATTCGAAGCTCCGTCCATTGAAGCAAATTTTCAGTGTCTAACAAACAACCGTAACATCCGATATTTAAAATAAAAATAAAAAATAGAACCAAAATGGATCAGTATTATTCAACATTTCCACCAGAGAAGGGACAAGATTAAATGTATTCTAATTAAATCTGGATTCCATTTTCTTCGACAAATTTTCAATTGATTGGCAAGGATGGATACTCAAACCTGAACTACGAAACTATTACAAAGGAATGAAAGTACATAAACCTCGTTTCATATACTGAGTGAAAGTGATAAAGAAAAAAAAAATCTTTGAATCTAATGAGGTTTGCTAGTCACCTGTGGAACGAAGATTTGTCTCCAAGACGACAAAGCTAGGGTTTGCAAAGACCAAAGGAAGAAGAGGCACGTCTGTTTTTCTTCTCTACGGTTTAAGTATCAGGGGAAACGTCAGCGACCAAGGAAGGGTCTAATGACCACTGTAACTTCCCTATACTTTGCTTTATGGGAGAGAGGTCTCTGATTTTTTCCTATTTTTTTAGTAAAAGGGTTCTCTGATCAAGAAGGGTATTCTAAAGTCTAAAGTCTAAAGCCTAAACCCTAAACGCTCTCCCATTGATTTATGTAATCATTAGATATATGTAATCATTATTTCTCTTTTATTAAAAAAATTAAGAGAAAAAAATAAGGGAAAAGACTCTCTAACCTAAGCCTAAGGCCTAGGGGTGTCAATCGTTTGGTTTGGACCGGTTTCAATGTGAGCATGAGTGAGTCCAACACATGATCCAATAAAGGTATATCGATTTTTTGTTTCCATGCGGTTTGGTTTCGGTTACATGTCAAAAAATAAAATGTGTTTTTATACAAAAATATGGCTGCAATCTGTTAATTATCGAATTATTTTAGTTTTGGTTCAGTTTTTAAAGTTCGGTTCGGAGTCTTTCCAATTTTGGTGTGGTCCAGTTTGGTTTCAGTGTGACAAAACCCTAGCCCGAAACATGATTCATTAAGCTCATATCGGCTTCAGTTCAGTTTTAATCAATTAGGGCTAAGTTTTGACACCCTTACTAAGGTCTATATTGCATAGTGTACCACTGGACCCCCCCTCATAATACAGTATTTTATTAATTTTTAAAGAAAAATAAATTATGATTTAAAAATGGAATGTGAGGGGCAGGAGAGTACCTTACTTGCTGAATGAACCCTCCCAAAAATTAATATATTAATCTCATGTGAGGAGGCATAGTGTATGTGTCATGGTTTAGCCCAACCCTTTATGCTCACCACTATCACCTCATATTCCACCTTACCTTGTGGAATCCCCATGCTTGCAGTTGGAGGAGCGGACAATATTATAGCTGAGACTTGAGAGTGACTCATCAACTCAAGCAATCACTAGGTCGCCACTCGAATTCGTTATTAGTAGGTCACAATGGAGCAATCTTATTGTTGCGCCAAGGTCCGCCATCGATTGTGGAATCCTCAGAGAAGTTGTTTCTCGACTTGAACTCATGATCACTAGGCCACAATGGAGTGACCTAACCTTTGTGTCAAGGTCCGCCCTCAATTG
The DNA here is from genome assembly GCF_018873765.1 of Telopea speciosissima. NCBI lineage: Eukaryota > Viridiplantae > Streptophyta > Magnoliopsida > Proteales > Proteaceae > Telopea > Telopea speciosissima. The sequence goes on along the minus strand of NC_057921.1, from coordinate 63,104,077 downwards.
TGATGCAACAATCAAGTGCTCTAATTGTCACTCGCAACCACAAAACTCAAACATCAATCATCATGGTTTAGCCTAACCCTTTATTCTCACCATTGTCGGCTCAAATTTCTAGTTGCTTCACTCTCATCCGCTCTACCTTGCACTGATCTTCCTCTGCTGCCTTGTCCGTTATTTGTCTTCCTTCATTCTTTGTGGAATCCTCATGCTCACGGGTGGAGGAGTGGAAAATATTACAATTGAGACTTGTGAGTGACTCATTAGCAAACAATCGAAGCAATAAACTTCATATGTATCTTACCCAAAAAAAAACTTCACCTCTAACAATATTCCTTCATAGAACAAGTCTATGGCTTCCCATTTCTAGGAGTGTATGAATACCTCATTTTGTCACATTGAAAGCGTGTATAGTAATGATGATTGGATGCCCTTGTATAACTATTGGAGTCTTGTTTTAAATCCTAATTAATATTTTGAATCATCTCAAAATAGCTGAGAAAATAACCCCTAAAAAATTGATTAACATACCCCTTGAAGGTTGACCAGGTCAGAGTTGGGTCAAATGATCTTGAAATCAGTCCAATCTTTTTTTGTGTCTAGGTGTATTTCATTATTAAGACTTGTAATTGAAAAATGGTTGGAGAACAAGTAAACTAAACTCTGTGTCCATCCATAAACCTATTTTGTACATGTATTCCTCTGTTTTTAGACTTCGATAACTCCAATTGAACTCAAATTGGCTCTTTGGAACTATCTTTCTATGTAGAATGAGTACTTGGACTGTCGAGATTAATTTGGATAGGTTTTAACATGATTTAAGTTTACTAAGCCTTCCATGGATTGGATTGAACACCTCATGCTCTGTTTTGGGTTATTGATCTTATAATTGGCTATATCACATCTAATATATAACGGATTTATACGAGTTTGGTATCAAAACGAAGCTCAGAGGCTAAGCTACTTCCTCAACAATATATTGGGACCATTCTCGTGCCCTAAGGGATCCAAAATTTGAGTGAAAGATAGGTTGTTTAATCCATTAATGTAACTTGCCTATGCTCTAACCTAAGTTGTGCACACGTCCTTTGGAGTTATTTCTTAACTGATTTTATTCCTCTATCGCTTTGATATCTTCCTTTTTGTTTTGGTCATCTATTCATTATTTTATATGAGTTTTTGCATCTTATTTTTTTTATCTCAAATTGATATGTTTACTATGTTTTTGTGTGTTTAACATTATCATAATGTTTTTTTTTTTTTTAAAAATCATCCTAGACTTTATTTTACGTTATTTTATACATAATCACATTTTAGTAAATTAAGGTATTTTTGTACACAGATTTAAAATATTTATTTTTCTTTTCTATGATTTTTATATTAATCGTATTAGTATAAGTATTCTCCATTCATATATATTTTCTTAATTTATTTTGTATAGTAGGTTAAATATAGTATGTAAGGGTATTTAAATTTCACTCTATTTTCCGATCTAATTTTTTAGTATTTATTTTTAATTTGTGTTTATGATTTTAGGATGGAACCATGTAATTTTAGGAATCATATTGAAACCATATCCAATTAGGGGATTATGAAATGCAAGGAGAAGGGGAGCAAGATTCAAATTCTTCACTCCCTCTCTGGGATGAAATTTTGTTGCTATAGAATGTTCCTGCTACAAGGCTGCCGGAGTGCCAACCAAGAAAATGGGATCTTAAAAGGTATTTTAGAAAATACTAAAACCTATGAGGGTATTTGTGAACCCAAAGGGAAAGTGAATTATTCCATTTCATTGGCTGCTAGCTTTGTAACAGGAACATTCTTACAAAAAATTTCCCCCCCTCTCTATGCAATTTGGATCCTTCTCTATGTGTGTGTACGTGTGTTTTGAGAAACCTCATCTGAACCCAAGTCATTTTCCTTTCTGAAGTGGGATTTTCTGAATTTAAAATTGCATTTTTTTAATGATTCTTCTATGGGCAACATACAATGTTCTCACAATGGAGAAGGCATTAGCAAATACCTAAGTTAATTTCTCTAATAAGTAGACCAGTGAGTTTCGGATTAAAATTCTCTGCAATTCCTTCATCTTGTGATGCATTGTGATTTGGGCTTGAGAACTCGACATGTGGAAAATGCTTCATCCAACGGTGCAAGCTCGATTAACCCACTTTTTTTTCCCCTTTTCGAGCTCGGCACCGTTAGATGTCGAATCTTCCATGTGTCGAACTCTCAGACTCAAACTGCATGACATCACAAGATTAAGGCACTGCATAGGATTTTTTTTTTTAGTGAATTCCATCCTTTACTGTACGTAGCTTTATATTGTGACTAACCTAGAATGGTCCTAGATAGAGAAATGCTGGTGTACGTGTCTTCAAAATTTCTGCAATGAAGCTTAGATGCTCATAAATCAACGCATGTCTGCCAGACTATATACAGGAGGGATCATAGCAACGTACATACACGAGTGACACTTAAACATCCAGCAACCTCTGTGTACGTACATCTACATCAAGTGTGGCCCGTGGGGGCTATGATTAGCATTACCATTGCTGCCAGCTCCCCCCTGTCTTCTGCAGGCCGGGTTGCATTTGCTCACACATTCTTCCAATTCAAGACAACCAGAGTCATCGATGTCCCTGCTCATCCCTCTGAGTTTAATTAAACTCTGCTAGCATAAGCTGAACTGGTATATATATATATATGAAAAGTTGAAACTCAAGTCAAGTTGAAACGGTGTGGAAAGATTTGTAAATCTGAAATCCAAAGATGAATGTGAAACGGATGAAAGAACCCATAAAGATAGATGCGTGGATACTGGTTAGAAATTTTTTAATACATAAGGTGGTGCACATGAGAACACGTGAACAGGTTCTCAGCAAATTAAGAGCTTCCAATTCTTGTAGGAAAATCCGCTGGTATTGTTTGCCCAAATAGAAAATTAAGGGGAAAGTTTTCAATTTCTCGTAGAGAAGGGTTCAGCCACCCATATGCAGGGATTGAGATATTGGTATTGGGATCGGTATCAGTATCCGCTGATATCCATTCGATATTGATCAGAATCAGTCAATATCGGCATGGAACTACTAAGACTTGGCTGATCCTATATCGGGTATTGGTATTAGATCAAGGGTAAAATCGTCAAAAAAAACTTCAATTTTTTCATAAAATTGAGTTATCTAAGCTGATACCAACTGATCGGGAATGGTATCAAATCGGTATCGGTCTCTCAATCCTTGTGCCTTGAGAGGAAAATTTTCTTTTTATACCTTCTCACATGGAAACATAAATGGATATCTATCTCCCCGCGCCAATAAGAAGATAGATGTATCCAACCCCTTGATTCCAGCTATTTAAGTATGTGGTTCAGTGTTTAGTAGAAGATCCGACTCCTCTACTTCCAAGGCAGGCAGTACCTCCGTGCGCCCAGCTTTGCCCAGCATACAAGGCGGGCAGAAAGTACCACCTTACCCCCGCTCGGACAGGGCGCTCAGGCATGGGCAAGGTGGTATTTTCAACCACCTTGTATGTGGGGTAAAACTAGACGCACGAAAATACAACCCGCCTTGAAAGTAGAGAAATCTCTTCCGTTTAGTAGAACATGGGTTCGTGCTATTTAAGGGGACCAGCGAATGACCCACCACTGGTGCACATACCTTTTGGATTATAAAAATCTTGAGAAGCCATTGTTACTTCCAATGTACCTTGGAATCTAATCTACCACCACTCATAAGTATCATATATTTTCTTTATAATTTTCTTGGATCGTGTCGTACTCATCACGTATAAATTATACGCTTGAAAAACTAGCACAATTAATTAATGGGTTTCAGATATAGAAAGGTTTATGGATAGAAGAAACCCAGTTTTGGATGTTACTCTTAACGCAAACACCCAGAAATACGAACAAACAAAACAAATTCATTCAAGAATGACATCAATTTGGCTCTCCTCTAGCCGTGGTGGAGGCTGGAGGGTTCAGCCTAGCAAAAACACCCAAAAACAATGGTGTTTTTGGTCATTTCATGTGTGGGACCCAAGTGGACCCCATATGAAATGACCATATACACCCTATTTTTTCGTGTTTTGCTGGGGTGGACCCTCTAGTGCCCACCATGGCTGGAGGAGAGCCAGATCCGAATGATGCAGACATTTAACATGATCCACATACTAATATGATGTGCTACGCATCTATGAGTGAAGCTGAAGATAATTTCACCAACAAAAAAAAAAAAGCTGAAGATAATTCACTATGTAATGGAGGAAAAATACAATGGAGATCTCTCAAAAACATCAAAAGTTGCATCAAGAACTCTCCCTAGAAAAACCCTAATATGAAAATCTCTAAATCATACCTCTCCTTCTTTCTTACACAATAAGACAATAAAACAAGGTAATACTCCACCAAATTGGGTCAATCCATCAGGTCAGCGCCAAACCCTTTGCTACAATCATAGATCTCACAAAAATTTATATTTCAATCGCCACCAAAAATGTCGAAACGGGGCCAAACTTCAAAACGGGAACAAGAATTCAAGACACACATGCCAATTACCCTTTAACCCTTTTACTTAATGAGTCCACCTAGTGAAACAACTTATCTTTAGAGGTAAGAAAAACTACAAAACAACACCTCGTTTTTGTTTAAGTACTAGTCCACAAGTTGATGCCTAAACCTTGAACTCCATTGAATGAAAATGAACCTGAATTTGATGCAGAAATGGGGCTCGAAGCATCGAACACAGACGAATAAAGAACCAATTTATAAGATAGATATTGCCAAAGTATATGGAGCTAGCTGAGATTAATTAGGAATAAAACTTGAACCTTATGTGAATAGTAGTTATATATATATATATATATATATGTAAACAGCAGAAACCCCAAATTGACGGAGCTAATCCCAATCCAAGTGTCACAAACTCCGGCAAGATTCGTTAGATAAAGCCACAGGCTAGTTAACGACCAAGCATGCCATGTCTGCTTTGATCCCCTAATATAATATAACGTAACTTTAAATGCAATAAAGACTTTTGTGTCTGAGACTTGAAAGAGTCTTTCTAAAGACTAGATTCAAAACCTTCTCAAGGCCCTTCTTTCCGTCCTTTCTTTCTCCTCCTCTTGTCCTTCTTGGGTTCTTCTTCCGCTTTTTGAGGTATTGTCTCCGATCTTTCCGTCCTCCTCATGTGAACAACGACCCAGCCTGTCACCCATTCTCATTTCTCATTTTCAATACATTCATCAACAAATATATAAAGCAACAAGAGATCGAGCTTCGAGCCACACTCCTTTTTCATTTTCCATTTTCGCTAGTTCAAGAAAGCCTATTAATGGCTTCAAAAGTAACCCTTGTCCTGTTCCTTACTCTTCTATCTTCTTCCATTGCAGCCCAAAATGTGTCCTACGGAGACATAAACTGGTGGTGCAACCAAACCCCCTACGCTGACGATTGCAAGTACTTCATGAAAAGCCATGTCTCTGAGTCTTTCAAACCCAAAGACAAATCTCAGTTCCTAAAGTTGGCAGTTCAAGTGGCTTTAGATCAAACACTTCTCTGCCAGAACCACACCGTTTCACTCGGACCTCCCGACGGCGGAGGCGGAGGAGGAGGCAGCCAAGAGGGGGTGAAGACCGCATGGGCAACTTGCCTGGATCTATACGAAAGCACCGTACGCCAACTCAACAGTACCATCAACCCAAACGGGAAGATAACTGGTTTTGATGCACAGACATGGCTGAGCACTGCACTTACAAATCTTGAGACATGCCGAGCGGGTTTCGCCGAGATAGATTTGAAAAACGATACGTTGCCGATACGATGGAACAATGTGTCTAACTTAATCAGCAACACATTGGCCATTAACAAAGCTCCAACGACAGAAGATAATGGTAGTAGTAATCATGAGTTTCCTGGTTGGGTATCAGAAGTTGATAGAAAGCTCTTACAGTCGAGACGTTTGGCTACAGCAAGAGCGAAGTTTGTGGTGGCAAAAGATGGGTCTGGAAATTTTCGAACCATTCAGGATGGTTTGAATATGGCAATAAGGAGTAGGAGAGGGAACAGAAGAATTGTGATTTATGTGAAGGGAGGGGTTTATTGGGAGAACATTGAGATTGATGCTACCATGACCAATATCATGCTTGTTGGAGATGGGATGCGGAAGACCATTATCAGTGGGAGCAGGAGTGTTGGAGGAAGCACCACCACCTTCACATCTGCAACTTTTGGTAAGCATTATTAAACCCTAATCTTTTTTTCACTTATTTCATCTCTAAATACTTAGTTAAATCAAGACCCACGGCGGAAGAGGCATCGAAGGAAGGATCCTCATCCTCCTCCTCCTCCTCCGCGTCTGCGACACCAGGCAGCAAAGGCGCCCCACGTGCGTATCGCGAGCCGTACTGTGGATCCCATTTTTCCCATAGCGGAGATTCTGGATTTACAGTATGCCACGTGGCTATTGGGCTCCAGATGGGGCCCAACCAAGTAATGAATAGATTATGGTCATGGATGGAAGCTTCAAATATACTACAAGGAGTCCAAAGTCCAAATGCTGTAGAGACTATTGCGGTGGGCGCACTTCGATTCATGTGCTCATAGTCATGGAAGCACTTGGATGCGATAAAAGGGCCAAAAAAAACAGAAAAAGGTCTTTGGATCGATGCGTGTGGGATTAGCATCCATCATTATGAGGAGACTCTCCTCTCCGAGATGATTTCCTTCACCCATTTTGAGCCCACACAAGCACAATGGTTGCTTTCATACAAAGGATCTATTATATTAAATGGTCATGAGAAGCCTTTTATAAATTAATTTAAGGGAGAAAGGACGGTACTTGATCGCCGTGCGGTACGTGGCCCCTACGCCCAGGCCACATAACCGCATCTTTATGAAAAGGCAGAAATTTGCATCTTTATGAAAAGACAAAAATTTCTGGAGTTGCAGCCCTATGCCTAAGTGTAGGGATTGTGTACCGCACGTGATCAGGTAGCTTTCTCTATCCTTAAACTTAATTAGTGAATTTTAATTGACTCATTTAGTATGTTAAAAACATAATAAAACACTCTTCGATCGGTTGATTATTCAAAAGGGAAAAATTCATTGGAATGGGCCTTATTAAATAGCTAGTGTTTTTTATTAATTGCTTTTCAAATTTTAGAGTCTAATTCAATTGAATACTCTCCATTGTATTGCCTATGTATGCCCTTGTAAGCTTATGGTACTTTGAACACTATCGTGCATTTCTTCATATACCTTAGTTTCAACATTTGTTTTATTAATTTGGTAAATTCTAGTGGAATGAAGTTTTATATGTGAATAGGAGATCTTAGGATCCACTTATCCATAAAATTTGGGTCCCGTTACATCTGTCATATACAAATACTTAATACTATACCTTGATAAACGTATCAAAGCGGGTTGTTCGGATAAGCTTTATCCATCCAAAAAAATACCCTTAGGTTGTCTTTTATAAACAAAAATGGATCGAGTTTCTCTCCACCCATGGTGACACATAGTGGGAGAGGACGGGAAAGGTTACTAAAAGAGTATTTTGAAATATCCTAAGAGGGGTTTATAAACCCTAGGATGGTGGATGAACCGTCCACTATGGGTGGAGGGCATTTGAGCCCACACAAACACAATTTCCTAGGCTGAGGTTGGGGTAACTTCCCAATCTAATTAGAAAAATGGGTGAGGTCTAGATTGGATACATGGTTGTTTAAATTCGAGGAACTAAAACATAGTAAATATAAATTTGAAATGTTAAATAATATTTAGTTGTATTGTTTGATACTTTGATCATTATGTTTTGAGTTCGATTGTTGGGTTAATTTTTATTTTTTGGGGCCACCATTAATTAGGAGCTATGGGTGAAGGATTTATTGCACGAGGCATCACGTTCCGTAACACGGCCGGCCCACAAAGCCAAGCAGTAGCATTGAGGTCAGGTTCCGATCACTCTGCTTACTACCGGTGCAGCTTTGAAGGATATCAAGATACACTTTACGTTCACTCTCAGAGACAATTCTACAAAGAATGTTACATCTATGGCACCATAGACTTCATTTTTGGAAACGCTGCCGTAGTATTCCAAAACTGCATCATCTATGTAAGAAAACCCATATACGGTCAAGCCAATGTGATAACGGCCCAAGGACGGATAGACCCAAACCAGAACACCGGCATTTCGATCTATAAATCAACGGTCATGGCTGCTCCAGACTTAAGGCCCGTTCTAAGGTACTACAAGACATTCCTGGGTCGACCATGGAAACAATACTCTCAAACGGTCTATCTCGAAACCTATCTTGATAAGTTGATCGATCCAAAGGGTTGGACCACATGGGGTGGTAACTTTGCTCTCAATACATTATATTATGGAGAGTACAAGAACTATGGGCCAGCTTCTTCAACCACAAGGCGAGTGAGATGGCGTGGCTATCACGTCATAACAAATCCAAGGGAAGCTGCACGGTTCACTGTCTCAAACTTCATTGCCGGAAGGTCATGGTTGCCTTCAACTGGTGTGCCGTACAAAGATGGTCTTTGATCATTATTGCTGGCCGGTCCTTGTAAAATCCTATTAACTGATTACATACTTGAATGCATGGTCTCTATGCATCTCGGCCGAATTGAAGCATGTAACATTCTTTTCCCCCATTAAAAAACGGTCTTGTGTTCAAGGCTGAATGTAGGAAATTTTTGTCACATATCTTTCAGTCTTCCCACGTTGTTTCAGTTGGTGACAAATCTTGCAAATGAATCAGAATCTGTGCTCTTCGTTTATAAATCCGTCAATCTAAAATATACCTTAGATGTGGATGGAATGTTTCGTCCTTATCTTGCATTGTTAACAATACCCCTTGAACTTCATTCTCTCAATTCAACGTGACAGTTGGGAACTTTGTACTTTTTTTTTTTTTTTTTTTCCGGTTAAACTAACTTAAACTTGTCCATAGTTTGATGGGTTATTACTAGGTTTCTACCAAACAGTGAGCCTAGTAGAAAAACTTACCGGAAGGTTCTTAGTTATGCGTCTAGATAGTGAATGTATAAGTCGGAAAGCGCCTCTTGTTTTGGTGGTGGCCGTTAGTTGTGGTAGAGTACTGGCCTAAGTCCTAGGGAAAGGTCACTTGTTCGACCTAAGTCCTAGGGAGAGGTCACTTGTTCGACTCTCTTCCCCCCCCCCCCCCTTCCAATCGGCTGCTTGACATCTTGAAATTCCCCCTTTGTTCCCCTCCCAATCTTGACTGTCCTCTTGGGCTGCCATCCTAGTAGCCTATGGGCCCTCGACAGGAATGAACGAAAAAAAAGTACAAGCAAAACCTAGCACAATCCAATAGTTTGCAAGTTTATTGGGCATATTCAAGAAAAATTGAGAATAAATTACCAACTTAGCAAGCAACAAGTTTTAATCGATATTCAACCAAAAAAAAAAAAAAAAAGTTTTAATCGATAGGAAACCTCTCCCTTTTGACCCATAGGGGTTTATGTATGTAGGCTGGTTAAGGTAAGCCCAAGCCAGTCACTAAAATATAGTTCAGGCTTAGGCCGAGCCAAGGCCAAGCCGAGAAATGTTCCCATAAGAAAGGCCAAGCTGTGCCCACGGTTAAGCCCAGGCCAGCCAATAGGGATGTGCTTCTTTGGGTCCTCTTTCAGGATTGGTTTTCTTGGGCCAGATTTGGGCTAGGCCAAGCTGAGTTTTGCCCGGGCCGACCCAAGGTACATCCCCTATTGACCCACTTTTTTTGTTGGTGTGGAGCTGCAACCAAGTTACAACCCATATTGACCTACTAAAAATAGAGCCATTATTTTGATTTTTGGTTGTGTTTTTATTGTATTTTATCTTCTTCAAAACCCCCATATTTTTCTCATTTCTAGACAATTCTTCCCCTAGTAGTACCAAAATAGCATGGTTTAGCCTATAAATTTGTGAGATTTTCTTATTGATATCCCATAGTTGTCAAATAATTTGTAAACTTACTTTTTTTCCCCCCTTCTGGTGTAATCAAATTTTTTTTTAAAAAAATGATGGTAAATCTTGTCATTTCACATGTATATTCGAACAATGATAGTTTTTGAAAAAGACATACTGACAAGTCACTTTCAAATTATTTTTGGAAATATTTTTTTTCTTAAAGAATTTTAAAAAATAGGACAAGGGGCAATCAAAGAAGGTGTCAATTCTAAATATACCTGTAGAGGTGTCGTTTAGAGAGTCACTAAATTTATAATCTAGATGTGGCAATCCAATTGTCTTGAAACATAATGTTCACACCTTGGTTAGCTTATAAAATTGAATTTAATGCGTATTTTAAGGATGGGCAAGTTACGGTTGAGAGTCATGAATTGAGTATTAGAAATACAAGTATTTGAGACTATTTAAATAACATTGGTCGCGCAGCGCGGTGTGTACCTGCGCTCTGGCACAACTGCGTGCGAAACGATCAGCGCACCCCTGGACAGGCGAAAAGGACCAAGGGTGCATCTGTCCTTTTGTGTGCGGCTATGTCTGATGCAGGTACATTCCGCGCTGTGCGACAGAGTGGCATTCCTTTTCCCTTAAATAAATGATTAAAATTAAGGGAGTTGTAATGGACAATGATCTAGGGCTGCAACAGGGTCGGGTTGGGCCGGACTTTATAGAATCCTAACCCAACCCTAAGTCCCCTTAGCTGGGCCTAGGCCCGACCCGACCCTGACTCAGGGTCAAAAAAATCCAACCCTGACCTGCCCTCAGGGTCAGGTCAGGCCGACCTTGATTGGCCCTGATCATGGGGAGGGGGAAAGAAATGCATGGGCTAGAATGGACTACGAAGAACATTATTAATTTTACATAAAATAATAATATAATAAATTATATTATAACACTTATTGTCTTCATATATAATATATTATATAAAAAAATGTGGGTGAAATTTAAAGTTTATAATGTATAAATTATATCAATATATATTTTATAGTATAACTGAAATCAAGGTCGGGCCGGGCCGGGCCAAGCTTAGCTCGAGGCCTCAACCCTAACTCGACCCAACCCTAACTCAGGGTCAGAAATTTCCAGCCCTGACCCACCCTCAGGGCCAAATATCTCAGCCCAGACCCTATTCGGGCTCAGGGCGGGTTCGGGTCGACAGGACCAAACTTGCACCCCTACAATGATCCATGGGCAACAATGATGTGTGGGTTCCTAGATCTATCAAATTGTATATCATTGGGGCCTAAAATTGTATATGGACAGTTGATCTTAACGTCTCTTGTTTACATGTCAAGTCTCAGCCCAACCAAAATTGATCACCTGAAAAAATAAAACATAGAAAAATCAAGGACTACTAATAAGGTGCATGGAACCACGAGGGGTGCATGGACATATAGAGGAGTAGATAGGTGACCAATTCAGACCATTTTCTAGATCTCCAAGTGTTAGAATTGCCACCTCACTCTTCCACGTGGTACTACACATGGTTTGAGGTATCGGTATCGTATCACCCATATTGGAGTATTGGACGATATGTAATGATTTTGCTAGTCATCGATCCCGATACCATATTAGTGACACAATATGGACAAGGGATAAAACAATCAAAAACCCTGATTTTTTAAGGGAAATCAGTGGCAAATGTGTTCGATCGTATTGATCCATGTTGATATCATATCGATTTTGCAGGTGACTGGTACCCGATCTGATGCCATGTATTAAAACCATAAATCAATTTTATATGTGGGTTGCCAAGCACAAAAATTTTCACTTATAATTAATGTTACAAATAAATTATTAATTAAGTAATACATAAACTAAAGATTGATGAGATTTATCTTCTTAGTTCTCTTGATGACTTTTACCCAAAAAAAAAAAAAGTCTTCTTGATGACCATAGATAAGATAATATATAGTTGGTTAAGAGAGAGAGAGATGTGGCGAAATGTGGCGCTTGAGTAATGCTTTCGGAGAAATTTTAGGGATTATGAGAGGGAAGATTAGTTTGTTTGTAAGTAAGAACAATAAAAAAAGGAAAATGATCTCTACTTGGTGGTGTGCCCTACGCCCTCTCACAGGGCACAATCAAGGGGAATCCCTTGACTGCAGGGCATTTGAACAGGCATTTTGGAGAATATAAATTTGATTCATTCCTAAACAAAATAAAAATGCTCAAGAAACGAAATTTGTATTCAAAATATTTTAGTTTTTTAAATAAAAATAGAAAAGGATATTAGAGATAGGAAGAATAGAGGGAAACATCGTTTATTGAAATATATAATATTAATAGATGTGGTAGCTTGGTAGGAACTAGGGGTGTCAACTAGTCGGGCTCGGTCAGGCTTAGCCGGGCCTCACCAATTTACAGGCTACACCGTGTCCGATTATTTAGGCATTCGGGTTTGCCTTGGACAGACATGGTACGGTTTCATTTTGGTCGGTCGGTGTTCAGTCTTTAATCGAGACAGTCTTATTCGGACTAAACGGGCCTAAACCGGGCTCAAAACGGGCTAATGAGTTGTTTAACTCTAAAAGGGCTTTAACCGAGCAGGCTCGATCGGGGCTACTGGCCGGGTCTGGAATTCACACCCCTAGACTACTAGGAACCCAAATTCAATGTATATGAAAATCGTGCTTCATGTATTTTTTTTTAAAAGAAAAAAGTAATAAAATCATTGTAAGAGCGATTTGCACAAGAAAAAATATCTCAATAAATGGTGAATAAAATGTTTGAATTGGACAAACAAATTTTACGTGTCACTAATCTTGATATTAAACTATAAATACAGCATTTCATATTTGAAAATTTGTCATTATTATATTTGTATGACCCTGTCAAGTGCCAAGTGTAGATTAAAAAACTATAGACGAAGGATCACACAAAGTTTGCCTAATCATTGAGTTGCCATTGAGTTATTGGATACTTGAATACGGAGTGAGCTTTTATAGATCTCTTTACAAATCTTATTAACTCACCAATCATTCTGTTTTTGGGTACGTGGGGTAAGTGGGGGAAGACTCAGATTTGAAATGACGTCAGCGTTTACGTGTGCAACATATTAAAACCATCTCGACAGCTTCCACATCGATGTGTTCAAGAGAGCAAGTCAATTAAAATTGGTCATCTATTCCTCAATTTAAATACCCTATTTTAATTTGTGCATAACCCAAACTCTAGGAGTAAGTTTGGGAGGCTGGTCATACATTTTTTTGTTGGATGGAAGGTTTTTGTATTTTGCTACAGAAAAAATGGAATCATTGTCAAGTTGGGAATCTGAATTGTACAATATCAGGACATATTTAGATCATGCAACGCAGTTAGGCTTGGAGATAAAGGAGATTTGGTGCACAAATGACTCCATAGTCAATGCTCTTCCATCCCCTTCTAACCATCCGTGGCCTTATACTTATATTAAAGACTTAATGTATATAAGTGATAGAAGTCAAAACAGTATCTTTACTTTGTATAAGGATAACCTCTGTTTAACTATAGGTCTTAATCTTGCCACTTGTACGCAAGACAAAAACTATGGTTTCTATTAGTTTTTTTAGTAAAATTACTGCTGTTCTTATATAAAAATAAAAAAAAAAAAAAAAAATTGAGATAAAAATCGTTCTCAAAATGGAACATGAATTTTATATATGTAGGAGTTTTTCCTCACCCATGAAGTCCTTTGACCATTTGGATGGTATCCAAAAAGTATTGAGGAATAATGGAGGTATTATTGATTTTGTTATGTGTGTTTTCAATTTTTGTATTCGTTTCGGAGATTGACCTGCTTTGATAATTTTGATAGTGAATCGAATGAGATTATTTTGAGGTTTATGATGGTAGTGGTATGGTACAATACGATCCGACCCGACCCAATGGATTGACTTGTTTGAAGGTGTATTAATATGTTTTTCGTGTCTTATTGTGTAAGTAAGTGAAACAAGTGAGATTTGGGGATTTTCTAGTTAGGATTTCTGAGTGAGAGTTCTTGCTGCCGTTCTCGTGTTTTTGAGAGATCTCCACGGTAATCTTCTTTCATTACATAATGAATCATTTTCAGCTTTGCCCGTGGACATAGTACATCATATTAGTGTGTGAACCACGTTAAATCTCTTTGTCATCTTTGTTTGTTCTTGTTTCATGATGTATGATAGGAAATTTTTCTCCTTTATTTATTATCTAGGCATTAGATGTTCTTCATCTCTAATTTGAGAAAACAAAAGGAGATATAGCAAAGAAAAAAGTTTTCCCCCACTCATAAAGGACGATTCACCTACAATCCTAGGTTTCACAAACCTTTATAGGGTTTTAGTATTTTCTGAAAACACCCTCGTGATGCCCTCTCCTACCCATTTGACACCCTTGGTGAATGACATCCCATTCACCGCGGGTGGTGGAAAATTCGGTCCGATAACAAAATCCGCTCATAATGGGTCAAAAAATACTAGTATGTATTACATAATGACAAATATATAGGAGTAAGCCAATTTTCGATATTGATTATTGACCGGAAAGGTGGACCCCATTCAGGCATCAACTTTACGATCGTACAAAAAAAAAAACTTTACGGGCCCTTGAGAGTAGGGGTGTAAATGAATAGCCGAAATCCGTTTCCGTATCCGTTTAGCACTATCCGAATCCGTCCGAAAGCTAAACGGATGCGGATACAGATAGGCTATAGCTATCCGAAAAGCTATATTTACATGTAAACAAATAAAATATCCGATCCGTATCCGTGTCCAGATCTGTTTAGCACTATCCGAATCCGTCCGATAGCTAATCGGATGCGGATGCAGATATAGCATTATCCGAGCCGAATCCGATCCGTTTACAGCCCTACTTGAGAGCACCAAAAGGCCTAAGATTATTGATGGTTTCAACTTTTAATGGTTCTAAGTTCAAAATTTTCCTCAACATGTTCCAAATCTTGTCATAAATTACAAGTAATAGTGTTACATGTGTTGACCTAAGGAAAATAGTTTTCTGTTCAGGAATATTACCTACAACAATACTCTCATAATAAACCTAAGAAAATAGTTTTTTGTTTTGTTGAGGAGAGAGATAGACACATGACAGTACATATTGGCATAGACCACACTCCTAGACAGACTTCTTTTTCCCTAAACCTAATGACTTTGACATTAGGTTAAAATGTCTAATTTAGAAACTTAAGCTATTATGTAGAGAGTGACAATTGATATATGTAAACATTCAAAATCCTAGAGTTTCTCAATGATTAATATTGATATTGGCCATGATCTATAAATTCCAAGTTTTGACAGCTAGAATTATAATCAGAAGAAGAAAATGTAAAAGAAAAAAATTTATACGCTAGAGGAAGGGTTTGAACCTTCGACCTTGTGGTTAACAGCCACACGCTCTAACCAACTGAGCTACTCCAGCAAGATACTTTTGTATATGGTAAGATTAAAAGTATTAATTTATTTTTCTGAAGAGAATGGCCATTCGCATTTCGTTTACTTCTTTTAAAAAAAGTCGTTCTTCAATTGATTGGACGGTCAACATCTATCCACATAGGAGGATTAGTTATAGATTTTAGAACGTCAACTTCAATTCGGTTGCGTATAAACCCTAGAGGCATTAGGCATTCGAATCTGCAGTTACGTGCGCTGCATAACCCCAATTTGCAGTCTCATTCAAATCGACAGCCAAGAGGACCAAACGCGTTTCATAGTTTGTCGCCGTCCCCTTAATGTTGAAAAGTCAAAAAAATAAAGAACAAAAATACGAAGCTTGGTCCGAGTTGGGTTCTCCTACACAATCCAACAGGTGAACGTATATCTAACAACCAACTATTTTGTCATTTACAAGAGAGAGAAGGAGTTTTTATGAAAACAAAATTAAAATGTGATCGAAGATGTATATTGATACGTGTAGATGATCCATTCTCGTTAGTCTCACTCTATTACAGTAAAACTTTTAAGCTTAAAAAAACCTTTTAAGACTTTTCCGAAAGTTCCATGGAAGTTCTACAAGGTAAAACAGAACTGCGCATCAACTCTCTTTTTCTTCTTCTTCTTATTAATTTTTTTTGCATTAGGTATTCTTCAGTCTTCTTCTGGCGATCCCATCGGCCAACCTGTCATGTGGTTCCTATCATGTATATATATATAGGTCTCCCTCCTCTCCCAATTCGAAAGACACAGTGTCCTTAAAGACCTAAGTAAGCCCATCAATGGCGACCATGAGAACCACAACACTCACTATATTCCTCACATTCATCTTTTTCTGCTCTACTCTTTCCTCCATCAACGCCGACATAGACTTGTTCTGCGGCAAAACCCCATACCCTGAAGCCTGCAAAACCTCCATGACCACCCATGGCCTTCACTCTTACAACCCCAAAGTCCATTCAGATTTCAAGAAAATGACTATACAAGCTGCCATGGAGCATACCCTACGTGCACAGACCCTCATAGAATCCCTCGGATCAAAATGTCGGAATGAGAAGGAGAAAGCTGCGTGGGCTGACTGTGTGGAGCTTCACAAACACAGCGTTCATCAACTCAACAGCACCATTAACCCTTACAACAACTGCACCGACTCCGATAAACAAACATGGTTAAGCACAGCCATCACCAACCTCGACACTTGCCGAGATGGTTTCTTTGATCTTAATGTCTCTGACTACCTTCTTCCTCTCATGTCTAACGACGCTTCTAAGATGATTTCAAACTCTTTGTCTGTTAACAAAGTTGAAGAACCTCAAGAGCAAACTTATGAAAATGATAAGTTCCCAACTTGGGTATCTCCCGGTGATCGGAAGCTTTTATCCTCAAGATCTACGTCTGTAAAGGCTAACCTCGTTGTAGCACAAGATGGGTCCGGAAGGTATCGCACCATACAAGCTGCACTTAATGCTGCAGCGAAGACAAATAGAGGAAGTAAGAGGTTTGTCATTTATGTTAAGAAAGGTGTTTACAGGGAGAACCTTGACATTGGAAGCAGCTTGACCAACATTTTGCTCGTTGGAGATGGGCTCAAATACACAATCATCACCGGTAGCAGAAGTGTAGGTGGAGGTTCCACCACCTTCGGATCCGCAACAGTTGGTAAGTAAAATATTATGTGCCTAATGGGCCCTACTCTAAGTGTATAGGATAGGTTAAAAGGCTTGATTTAATGTGTTCTATCAAAGCTCTGATACCACTTGTTGGGACTTGGCCGGGTAGAACTCATCCTTAAAAGCTAGCTGTTGTACTTAGTTTAATTTTATGATTCTCAGGTGTTGTCGGAAAAGGATTCATGGCACGGGGAATTACAATCCGTAACACTGCAGGTCCTCAGAATAATCAAGCAGTGGCTCTCCGTTCAGGTGCTGATAAATCAGTCTTCTATCAATGTAGCATTGAAGGATATCAAGACACACTCTATGTTCACTCACAACGTCAATTCTACAGAGAGTGTTACATTATAGGGTCAGTGGATTTCATCTTTGGTAATGCAGCTGTAGTGTTACAAAACTGCATGATCTACGCTAGGAGACCCATAACCGGTCAGGAAATTACGGTGACGGCTCAAGGGAGAACCGACCCGAACCAAAACACTGGAATTTCAATTCATAACTCTAGAGTAATGGCTGGTTCGGACCTGGCTCGAATTCAGAGCTCGGTTAGAGCATATTTGGGTCGACCATGGAAGGAATACTCTAGAACTGTTTACATGCAAACCTATCTTGGTTCATTGATAGATCCGGCTGGTTGGTTGGAATGGAATGGTAATTTTGCTCTAAATACGTTATATTATGGAGAGTACAAGAACTCTGGGCCGGGTTCGTCTACTGCTAGGAGAGTGAGGTGGGGTGGGTATCATGTTATAACACAAGCATCTGTAGCATTACAGTTCACAGTAGGGAGATTTATTAGCGGTAATTCTTGGTTACCTGCCACCAGCGTGCCTTACACATCGGGCCTTTGATATATGACGAGTCTTCTAGACAACCTTGCTGTATGACTTGTGGTATATGCGATGGACGGCTGTGATTTGTTAATTAAGCTGATGAAAACTTAAAATAGTTGTTTTGTTGATTATTTTATTTTATGTTTGTATTTGTTGTAACATCCTAATAAGTGGATTTGTTAAAGTGTAGAGGGGCAGAAGCAAAAAAAAAAAAAAAAGTGTAAGGGACCACAAGAAGGGATTAATGTCATGGCTTGCACGTTTTGGTAGTGAAAACTGAAATAAATTGTAGTATTCTTTTGTCACAATATGATACTGTAACCCTTTTTATTATTATATTTTTCTTAATTACTTTCGCTAATAATTTTTTATTTACTTAGATAGCCTTAAAGTGACAAAAGTGGTCACTGAGTTTCTCCATTGCAATCTAGTAATCACGGGTTTGAGTCGGGAAATAGTCTTTCTCTGAAGCGGAGACAAAGCTATGTACATTATGACATTCCCTAGATCTTGCAATGGCAGGAGCTGCATGCATTGGATATGCCTATTTTTAGATAGCCTCAATCTAAATTTATGAAAGCTTAATCTAAGAAAATTGTAATGACGCACGGTAGTTTATATATTATATAAAAGGCATTTTATCATCAAAATCCCTCAAGGTCTCAAATAATTTGCAACTTACTTTTTTAACCGTTCTAGTATCACATATAATTTTTTCGAATGAGAATTAAAGAAGCACACATTACATTCAAATCACACCTTTTGGTTCTGTAAATGTAAAATTGTAAACATGTAATGCTAGCATATATAATATCCATTTGTATTTTCTGATAAGTCTGTCTTATTTTAAAATTTGATTGTAAGATGGGTGTAAGGCCCTCCTCCCTCTACCATATTGACCCATCCACATTTATCTATGCCATGTCATTTGGCAAATGGTGACCAAAACCACTATTGTTAAATGAATCTTTATCCCCTCTAGTTCCTTGTCCGACTAGTTCACCAATTCCTCTAACATGGGGGGGGGGGGGAAACTGGGCTAGGCTGGGCAAAGAACTGGAGGAGATAATTTTCCTTGTTAGAGAATGAAAACATAAAAATTAGGGAAAAAGAATGTTGTCTGGTCGTGTGGTCCGTGCACCCAGATAAAAGAGAGTTTGAATTTACCACTCAACCTTATTTGAAATCAAATTTTCTACTCATGTTGATGCCCCTATGAGTCCTCTCATTGGGTCCTACGTTAGTGTAGGGGCTACACGGCCCGATATGAAAAACCATATTAAATGACTTTCAATTTTTTTAAAAATCTTTTTTACTCTTACATTGATTACTTATTAAATAACTTGTAAGAACACGACACAATGGATAAAAAAAAAAAGTAAGATTACTATAATAAGAATTTCTCTATTATTAAACTCCTATACTTTATTGTAAAAGTTGAAAATATCCTTCCTAATGCTAATTCAAATTAAGTGTTTTTTTAATCAACAATTAAGTGTTAGATCTTCTAAAATTTGGAGATTCCCTCTTCACCATGGCGAAGAGAAACTCTCCATATGAGAGAGAGGGAGAGAGGGAGAGAGAGAGTTGTTGAAGGCAAAGAATAATGTTGAAGGTGTTATCAAAAAATAATAACAATAATAATAATAATATTGAAGGTGATATCATTTGCTCAAATCGTGGAAGGTAGGGAAGCCTTATCTATTGGTCTTTTATGGTTGGTGGGGAAGGGAGATAAAATTTCTGTTTGGAATGATAACTGGATTCCTTCGGCTAAGAATTTCAGAATCTATTCTCTCAAACCGGACAATTGTCCAATTGAGAAGGTGGAGGACTTGATTGATGCTCAATCAAGATCGTGGAAGATTGATTTGTTGGATGCTTTTTTTCTACCTATTGATAAGAAGGCTATTCTTAAAATCAGCCTTAGTTTGTTCCCAAATGAAGACATTTTGGTGTGGGGTGGAGCTAAATCCGGCAAATTTTCAGTGAAGTCTATGTATCATTTGCTCAAAAATAGGAAGGATTTGAAAAGCTCTAACCGTTCCTCCTCTTCCTCAACCTCTCATAAGAAGTATTTATCTATGACAGATATCTATTGGAGAAGAATTTGGAATGCCAAGACTTTGCCTAAAATTAAGCTGTTTTTGTGGAGAAGTTGCGCTGATGGAATCGCAGTGGGTCAAGGTTTCCTTGTTAGAAGAATCCCCATCAATCCGGCTTACTATAGATGTGGAGAGAGGGAAGAATCCGTGGGCCACACTCTTCTTACTTGTTCTTTCGCCAGGGCGATTTGGTTTGGTTCATCCTTATCCATGTTAACCAACTTTACTTATTCTGATAAAATGAGTGATTGGTTCCATTGTTGGGATGATTTATTTGGGAAGGATAAAAAAATGGCGCAAGAGAGGTTTTCTATGGCTTCGTTCCTCGATCCGGTTTATTTGGAAGGCTCGAAACCAACGATCTTCAACAACCTTTGTTGGTCTCCTCAAAAGTGATCTCTATGGCTGGAAGGGCTTTCAATGAATTCTCTGAGGTTTGTTTTAAGTCTAATTCGGTCCCTCTGCGTTTATTCGTTCTCCTCTCCTCCTTGCGGCGTCCCCTCCTGTTGATCCTTTTGTGAAGGTAAATTGCGATGCGCCGGGTGAAGAAGACCAATAGAGGAGGTTTAGGAATCATTATCGGGGATCATATTGGGATTCCCCTTCATGCCTTTACTGCGGGTTTTGATGGGGTCTCAAGTCTTTTGGGCCGTTGTTTAGAACCGGGCTTCTTCAAGCGGAGAAGTGTGGTTTCTCTTCCATTGTGGTGGAGTCGGATTGCTCAAATTTGATTAGCCAAATTAACTCTAAAAGCTTCGAATTGGAGATCAGTGGGGTGGGATTTGATATCCTTCAGCTTCAAGGTTCCATCTTTGTAATTTAGATGTCACTGCTTGTATCGACTCGGTTTCTCAATGAATTTGCTTTTTACCCAAAAAAAAAAAAAAAAGGCGAAAAATAGATTAAGGAAACATTAAAGAGGTGGTGTGGGGCCGTGGGGGGAATTCTCTTTTAACGGTAGAGATGGGGTGGAGTTAGATGAAATGGACTTGTAATCTTTAAGGCTTTAGTTTATCTGTTTATGGATTATGGAAACCTTCATGAATTTGGATTTTTTCGAGATCCTACTAAAAATTGAAAAGAGGGCCAGTCCGTCATAAATCGAAAGTCCAGAACCCAATAGAAGTGGACAGGAAGACCCATGTGTCATGGAGTCATGACTGATGTCTCATTTGTGGGTTGCTGTAGGCCCATTACCCAAGACGATCGTTTCCCAGAATGAACAACAAAACGAAATCAGCAATGCCCACACCTCCGCACGCCATCGGATAAAAAGCCGCAGATTGTGAACCCGTCAACTCCGTCCGCAGGGACTCTATCCATTTTAGAAGAAACTTACGAAACTTATTTACACGCGTCAACGTCATATCTTGCCATCTATGCATGTACCTGACACGTCCATGCTTCTATTCAGCTTTTAGTAACGGTCGTTCTTCTTTTAAGACGCGAACCACGGAGTCAGTGTTTCTCTCTCACACTCTCCTCGCTCCTTGCTAATTTGTCCTCTCTTAGCAGCTCTGAAGTCTATGACTTCAGTTGCCGGATTTTCAATCTCCGGTGGTCTGGGTTTAGTTAAGTCTAATAGTCTAAATGGCCAAATCCTGGGTAGCTAATAATACTAGTATTCGTATTACTCTTGCTAAGAAACCGCCTCTATTGCTGCTGCTGTTGTTTCTACTGGTCTCCACCATTGTAGGCGGTGGAGCTGCTCGAAGAGAGAGGTGGGAGTCAATCATTAAATTGCCCACGGAGAAGGAAGATTTGGGAGTAGAGGAAAAGCGAAATGGGACGAGATGGGCTGTTCTTGTTGCTGGTTCTTCTGGTTTTGGGAACTACCGGCACCAGGTATGTATATCAAAATCATATTCATAGGGTTTTTTTTTCTTCCCCCTTCTTATTCTTCTTTTTCAATCTAAATTTGTTCTTCACTTACAGGCAGACGTATGTCATGCGTATCAGTTGTTAAAGAAAGGGGGATTAAAGGATGAAAACATAGTAGTGTTTATGTTCGATGATATCGCCAAGAACGAATTGAATCCCAAACCTGGAGTCATCATCAACAATCCCAATGGCTCTGATGTTTATGCCGGCGTGCCTAAGGTCGATTGCTTCTCTCTCTTTTGGTCCGGGTTCGAGTTCATATTAATGGATATTATATATTATTTCAGGATTACACTGGGAAACAAGTTACTACCGAAAATTTGTACGCAGTACTCCTTGGACAAAAGAATGCCGTGAAAGGTGGAAGTGGGAAGGTTGTCGATAGCAAACCTGATGATCATATCTTTATTTTTTACTCCGATCACGGAGGCCCAGGAGTGCTTGGTTAGTATTTCAATCTTTTTCGTATTCCTTTACAGTCTTTGGTGATGAATGGGCAATTGGGCATAGTACAGATTTGTATATTAAGTCCTGTGCAGATTGGAAATTGGCTGTTAATGAGGGGCTTTTCGTTTTTTTTCTCTTTTTTGCGCATTTATTTTCCCTAACTAGTTTGTTATTGAAGATTATGTCTTATTTTTTATATTTGAGAAAATAAGCATAATTACATATGTTTTAACACTTATTAATGGGTAGGATGATTTAAAACAACAGAGATAAAGATTAATTACAGTTCTTGTTGTTATTATTTTCATGACCGCTATTTACTTTATATTTTTCTGATGGAAAACAGAACTTCATTCCATTAAAACAGAGATAATACAACCGAAACAGCCAGGTCTATACAGAAGCTTGCAAGGAATACATTTGGATATAAATATCTGAAAGGCTGGGATTAAAAAAAATATAATAATAATAATTTAAAAAAAAAAAAAAAAAAAAACAAACATACACGTTCTATCACATCATAACATAGCTAGTTCCAAGAATACAGCCAATTTCTATCATTCCAAAACCTTAATTTTATTTCTTGCAAGAACTCTCAATTCTTCCAAATTAAGTACATAACAACAAAGTTAACCAAGAGTGCAAATCCATTATAACAAGGTTTTCTAAATGGTTTACTTTCATTCTTTTTTTTACTCTGCTAAATGATGAATATGGAGGTTCAATGTTTATTTAAGGACTTGTGATTGTTTTCAGGAATGCCGAATATGCCTTTCCTATATGCTAAAGATTTCATTGAGGTCTTAAAGAAGAAACATGCAGCCGGAAGCTACAAAGAGATGGTGGGAGAAATGTTCTTTCCCTTGGAGAGTTTAAATAGAATCAAATCCTTTTCTTACTACAAGCTGTCATCTCTTTTTTGTTTTTTGGGTGTTGGGGGGGGGGGGGGTGTTCATACAGGTTCTATATATTGAAGCATGTGAGAGTGGAAGTATTTTTGAAGGTTTGATGCCAGAAAACCTAAATATTTATGTTACAACAGCATCAAATGCCCAAGAAAGCAGTTATGGAACTTACTGTCCTGGGATGCAACCACCTCCTCCTCCAGGATATATAACTTGCTTAGGAGATTTGTATAGTGTTGCATGGATGGAAGACAGGTAAATGGTATGAACTTCAGTTAGTGACGGGGAAATCATAATATCTTTCTTCTTCATCCCTTCCCCCTTTGAGTAAAAACTGTATTCCCATTATTAGTTTCATCTTATTATTAGTTGGTTGTTAGGTGTAGAAGTAGGGAGTAACTTCTTAGAAGTTTGTAGCTTTCTCTTTTGAAAAACACATAATTGCTTAGGATTGAAGACATGATCAATTGATGGGAATCAAGCTAAGATTTAAATGCATAGACTGATTATTTAAAAATGGTATAAACTAAATTTTGTTTCCACATTTGGATTTGATTTGACCTGGGAGGCATAGGCTTTATTTTGAGACTTAACCAACAGAGTATGTTATGGATATAAGGAAATGATCCATGGAGGGGATCAACACTTCAGCAGATATCAGTGTGTAATTCTTCCTAGATCTCTAATGTATAGGAAATATACATTTAAACAACTGTGTATATCTTGCCTTGGCATTTGAGTTTGAATTAATTTTTCTTCTTTTATGTATGTGTTTTTTATGCAGTGAGGCCCACAATCTAAAGAAGGAAACAATTCAACGACAATTTAAAGTGGTATGATTTACACTTCCACTTTTGCTCTTTAGTTTCATGAATGGTTATTTCTAATTATGTACATCAAATATGTACATAATGACCAAATGGTCATGGGTTCGTGTCTGGAAAAAGCCTCTCTATGAAAGCAGGGGGTAGGCTGATCAGTACATTATGACCCTCTGCAGATCCCGTAGTGGCGGGAGCCTCATGCACTGGGTATGCCCCCTTTTTTTAACCCAAAATATCCATAATCTCCATCTAAAGTATTATTATATTTTTTTATTTTTTAATAGGTAAAAGATCGGACTTCCAATTTCAACACTTACAATAGTGGATCTCATGTGATGGAGTATGGAAACAAAAGCATCAAAGCAGAGAAGCTTTGTCTGTATCAAGGTTTCAACCCTGCCAATGATGATGCCACTGAAAATGAACTTTACGCGAATACCCATATGGAAGTTGTCAACCAAAGAGATGCAGATCTTCTCTTTTTATGGCATAGGGTGAGCACAATTGTATACTTGCTTCTACCTTTGCAACTACCAAGTGTGACTAGGTCTTTGGATAAACACCTAATTTTGTAAGCCTTGATATGAAAATTTTCCCCAGTCTGGAGTGGTTACATGGGTCCTTTATAGAAGCTAGGAGTTTTAATTCTAATTTGTTGACATAAACATTTGGAAGACAGTCTGTGAAGGATAAGTTAATACATTTCTTCTTCTTCTGCTTCATGGATCTCTTTCTAATTGGAGTTTATGTGATCTCATGCATCGTAATGATGTCTACCTATCTTGTAGTACAAAAAAACGACGGAAGGATCCCAAAAGGAGGAAATTCTGAAGCAACTTACAGAGACAATGATGCATAGAAAACATCTTGATGGTAGCATAGAGTTGATTGGAGGGCTTCTCTTTGGGCCAGGAATTGGTTCCTCTGTCCTTGGTGCTGTGAGACCATCTGGTCAACCGTTGGTTGATGACTGGGATTGTTTGAAAGCAATGGTAAGTAGTCTTTATCTTATTCCTTTTGCACATTAAGGATAGGTTAGTTTTCTTAAGAAATGGGACCAAGTGACAGAAACCATGGAGGCAGAGCAATAAGTCTGCTTCATCAGGGTCTCAGAATGAACTCACATTTAATGGATTAGAGTAACTTGAATGGGATCTTCTTTTCTCCTCCCCCTTCCCCCTCTTAAGGGTATGCTTACCATTTGTTTAACTAGTATAGTTCATCACACCCCTGTAAGTTTGTTCCATTTGTGTTCCATCCATTTATTAATGGGAAATGAATGCTGCCAGGTTGCATAGCGCCTCCCTGTCTATAATCTATTTCTTTTCTCCCTCTTATGAAATGACATATCTGCTCTTAATAATTGTGGGAGGAGTGAGATGGACACAGGAGGTGCTAGCGTAAACTATGCAGCCAAACAAGAAACTCAAATCTCTTAATTTAGTTATTCAATTTAACTAGTATAGTTCATCACAGTATCACACACATCTGTAAGGTTATTCCATTGTGACCTAGTGGTTGCAGATTTGAGTGGGGAAAAAGCCTCTCCACGAAGAAGTGGGGATAAGGCTGCATACATTATGACCCTCTCCAGACCCTGCAGTGGCGAGACCGTGTACTGCGTACACCTTTTTTTTTAGTTCATCAGACACCTGACCTTTTTAAACATATGAATGTTCCTGACAGGTGCTGTTGTTTGAGACCCATTGTGGATCACTGACTCAATATGGGATGAAGCACATGCGAGCATTTGCAAACCTGTGCAACAAAGGGATCCCACAGGAAGCAATGGAGGAAGCCTGTATGGAGGCATGTAATAGTAAGAACTTGGGGACATGGAGTCCTTCTAGTCGAGGTTTTAGTGCTTGATTAGGTTGAATACGGAATTTCTTATAAATAAACTTTGATGTTAGTCTTAGTTAGATTTCTTTTTCTCTCTTGGTCTTTGTATATACTTTCTGTCAATGGATGGTGGTCAATGTAGTATCTGCATCATAAATAAAGTGGGCCATTTATTTTTTAAAATTTAAATACACTAGAAAATGTAGTTGCCCACAACATTGCAAGATGGGCTTTAAATTATCCCCACAAGGGGTTGTGGGAATCTTCTTTCCAGCGGTTCTTCTACAGGTTGTATGTCACTTTTCTGCCATTAGAGCCTTAATATAATCTTCCTAACAAGTGGGTTTGCACCTGTCTATGTAGGGTTTAATTTTGAACAACCTCGTTCAGCTATTTGCTGGGATTGCAGCTTGTTAGTTGTGGGTTCACAACTTGGAAATAGCTTTGGTTTTACTGTAGTGATAATCGTTTAATCCAAAAAATTAACAATTGGCATCAGAGCCAAGGTTACCTGAATAGGTTCACTTGGTAAGTTGTTTGTTGTAATTGATACTATCGTACTACATCTATTTCCTCTATCTTGGATGTTGCAAGGGATGATAAAAATGGAAAAGATCACCAGTATCTAAGGGTATGTATGGTAACCTTTCAAAGAATGGATTTTGGTGTTTTTTTCTGATTTTAGGGGTAGAATTGAAACAGATTATGTATGGGTTGTCTGGTCCATTCTTGTGATTTTTTGAAACAGACCAGGTGATAAAATAGATTCTGGCAAGCTTTTGAGAAAAATAGTGTTTCTCATATTTTAGAATTAATTCTATCAAATTTTTGGTGAAAACACATGGACTTAAGTGAATCAAGGGCATTGATGAATTTTACCATCAAAACATAACAAATCCTAAAATCTAGCCCATTTGCTCAACTCGACCTGTGCAACTCTCAAGTTTTTTTTCTTCAGGTTTTTTGGTTCCAAGTTACTGTTCTTTAATGGCTTCGAACTCCTTGTCACGTTCTCGTCCAGCTTGCTTCTCTGAGCGAGCCCTCTCACGTGCCTTGCTCTCTTCTTCCCGTTCTCTCTCGCGGTTGCGCCGCTCCGAATCTCATTCTCGTTCTTACTCGCGGTCACAATCTCTGTCACGGTCACTTATTGAGGCCAGGTAGCATTCTCTTTCATGTGAAAGTGATGCGAGAGAGAGAGAGAGAAGGGGTAAAGCTAAGGTGTAGGAGAGGGATAAACCGGAAAAAAAAAAAGAGAAGGCGAGCGAGGAGATTCATTACCAACCCCAAAAACAAAACAAAACAAATTGAATTGTCGAGAGAAGGAAGGGGAAGAAATGGCATTGGGGACGTTGAACTTGAATATCCACCATGATCATCATCATCGTCATCGTACAAATGTACAATATTGATATTACAATACCCTATTACCGTCATCCCCTCTACTACCTCTGTGGGCTTCTACTTGAATCACTGCTACTCTGGTAATTACGTCGATTTTAGCAGCGACGGCGGCTGTAGGGCTATGATAGCAGTAACATGAGGAGGAAAAATAGGAAGAACAAAGAGGTCAAGTCTGAAGTCCTTGAAGAGAAGTTGTCCAACTCGTGAGTTTCGGTCCCCATAGATTTTTGCAACACTTCCCCCTCTTGATCTAACCGAGGATAACGTCCTATCGAAATCCAATCTAATGTATCCCTAAATTAAATTTTATGTTATGAGAAAAACAAAATCGATTCTAGAATAAGGTTTGCCACACAGTATTTGTTGGTACAGAATTACTCCAAAAATCTAAAAATAGAAAAAATCGATTCTAACTCAGAATCAATTTTTTGAATCAGAATGGTTGCCATACATACCCTAAGAGTTTCTCCAACAACTATCAAGAAATCAACAAGTGGACATATTATCAGGATTTGGAAATAAAGTAATCTGGTCTCTCTCCTAAAAATGAAAAGAGAGTTCTAAAGGAAAGTTGAGAATAATATCTTTTGTGCTTCTTGCAGCTCTTTTGAAAGGGAATGGCGGTAAGAGAGTCACTTTTATGACCAGAGATAAACCATAATATCACCTTTTTGATGCACTATCATATTATACTAAACGAATAAATTAGAAAAAGATTAAAATTTGGCACAAAGAAGAGACATTTAATTATGAGGAACATGAACCCTAGAAATTGTAGGGCCACACACCAGTCTTCTTCAGTGCGGTCTGGTCACCATCTTTGTCCCATCATCATATTCTTAGTCTGCATTTAGAAAAGCATATATAGAAGGTAATCAGTTACTGTTTGATACATATTTTACCAAATTGGTTTAGTAATACAAAGAAGTAGGTAAAGAAAAGGGGGTGAGAACTGAGAAAGCTGGAACTGACCACACAATGCTTTTCGCATAAAGGAGAGAAGGACGACAATAACGGCCAGACCGGCCAATGACCCAGCGATGATGGCTATCGACTTACCGACTTGGTCTTCTTTGGAGGAATCTGAGTATAATCACCCCAACAACAAAAGCAAAACCATTTTGGAATTAAACTTCTTCTGTGTAAAATACTCACAAAATCTTATCCATGTTCCTCATATCAATCATATGAGGGACTGATGTGAGTTGATATGATCTTGGGTTCGCTCATCTTATAAGCCAGTTTATTAGGTCGAATTGTCCTAAGAGAGAATTTCAAGTGCATGACAGGATGGTTAACTATAAAGAACAGGGGGGAGGTACTGTACCCTGATCAAATCCCCCCTTTAGCTTCATAGATAAAGGAACTAAATAGTGGTTTGACTCTTGGGGAACCTTTCAAGTGGGCTCCCTTCTTATGTCTTATAGCTTTCTTTTTTGGAATGACTGCCAGTGATGAGGATATCCTCTCCTAAAAAGCTACATTGGGTGTCTAAGTGCTTCTTTTGAATATCTACAGTAATTTCTTAGTGTTCAAGTTCTCTGAAAGGACATTCTACATATGAGATTTTAAAAAATATTTCAGAACTGAAAACTAGAGAAAGATGAATTCCAAAAAATGAAAATTTTAAACCAAAAAACAGAGGAGGGGAGGTAAATGAATTGCACCTGAGGAAGAATCATAATAACCAGAAGCCCAATACTTAGCATAACACTTGGCCAAGTAAACATCAGCAGATGCTACAGAACCACAAACATTCTTCAGCTTTGAAACAGCTTCAGAGAGACAAGATGAGCAATCTGCAGAATTCAAATCCCCCAAACACTGAGCCACACCTTCCACCAACCCCAAAGTACTAACTCTGAAACCAATTGCAGTCTGCAAGTCTGCAAGAACATCATCTCTACGTCTATAGAATTCAGGATCATTGGTGCTACTTCGACTACACTTTTTGAACATAAGGTTTGTGTCTAGCTTCCCTAAGAAATCGAAGCTTTCATATCTTACAAAACAACCATCCAATTGTAAACTAGCTCCTTTGCAGTAAGGACAGAGCAGACTGATCTGACTTACAGCGTTTTGGGTACAAGCAGCACATTGTGTTGTCTTCAAATCACCTCTGCACTGGTAAAGACCATAGGCTGAGGTGTCTGTAGAAGTGGAAGTGCCGTTTCCGATGGCAAAGCTGTTGAAAGCAGATTGAGAACCTGAACTAGCAATAGATGATAATAGAGAGTTGAGGTTGGCCTCAAAGGGTGAGTTGGGTTGGTATTTCTCTTGAGAGCAGCCTCCATAGATGAAGATATAAGCCTTCACTTGGTGGGCACCCAAGAAAGAGAAAAAAAGGAACAGAGAAGAGAGATTCAGAGCTAATGAGATGGCCTTGTGGAAGTAGTAAGGGTGTTGAAGTTGAAGGTTCCTCTTCCTCCACATCTTTGATCTTTCAATTCTCTGTTTTTTTTAATAAATTTTTTTTGTCTTCCTTTCAATTTGTTTGTGATGTGCAAAGCCCTGGCTGGAGATGGGCTTCATGGTTGATGGGTTTTGTGCTTTTTCGTCTTTAGGCTTGTGGGGCCTTGACTTTGAAGAGAAGAGCTCACCTCTGTGTCCCTACTTTGTAGTTTCTACTAGCCATTTGGTCTTGCTTTTCCAAATTTTTTATTTTTTCATTTTTTGGTAAAGCCACTTGGTCGGTCTTGCTTCCCCTAGAGTTAATGTTCAATACCTGAATTTTCTCCTGGGTCAATAGTAACAGATTCAAAAAATCGGGTTGGACCATTTGGTCGAACCAAAGAGGCAATCCAATGGTCTGCAGACTCCATGTGGATGGTGCTTCTTCATGAACAATGAAAAATAGGGAAATTTTCAACGACCCCCCCTCAGTTGGACCCTGGAATTAATGCCACCCCATTAAGTGCCTATATATCAATTTGGACCAAAAAACAAACGGGGTTAACTGTGTGTAATGGAAATGACTAAATTACCCTCTATACTAAAATATTAAAAAACAAATGATAAAATAGAAAAAAGGGTTGGGGTTTTCAAGGGTGTCTTTTGGACCATTAGATCTGAACAAATAAATCTTAAGTGTTGATTTGGAATAAAACATAAGTTTGGGAATCCACTCTTCCTCTCGAAACCCCATTCCCTCCCTGACCTGCATTTCGCTCCGGCAGCTTTCGTCCCCGACTCCATGCCTCTGTCGTATTTATCCTCCAATAAATCAGTAGCCATTTGTTTGTCTGGGTATAAATAAATAAAAAATCTACGAAGGCAGTCATGGCTGCCATTAAGGGACAGGGAGACTGGCAATGGTGGCTGCCGGGGTGAGGTCGTCCTCCCTCATGTGACCTGTGATCGCTTTAATAAAAAAAACCTACAGAAACGGACAGCAGGGTGATTGGTTAAAGGGCAGCGACAGAGATGATCGCCGGAGTGAATATCTCTCTCCGGTAACCTGTAACTGTTTAGATTTAAAAAAAAAACTGGGCAGCCAGGCTGCCATAACCGTGATGCTCTCATGGGCCAGCCCCAGCCGGACTTCCCCTTTACCAGTTTTGTTGCGGTTGCCGGCCTCTCCGGCAACCTGCAGATTTAAAAAAAAAAACAAATTCTGCAAGTCACAGGATGGGTTAGGTAACCGAATTTGGAAGAATGAGTATTTTTTTGGGTTGTTTTTCCGGCAAATGGACACCGACCGAAGTTTCATTGTTGTTTGCCGTGGTTTTTGAAAACCGGAGCACCGTCGGGTGAAGCCGCAGTTGGCGGCGATTTAACTCCAAAGTATCCAGGCACAAGTATTGATTCCCATCTTTCCATTTCTTCCATGTTGAATCAAACCCTAAACGATTTTAAGATGAATGTTGAAAAAAAAAAAATTAGAGAAATCAGAAGAGAGCAGAGGGAAACCCTTCTTCTTGGTTCGATTCAATTTCTTCTTCCTTTCGATCAAAGGCGAGCATGAGTCCTTGGGAAGATCCATTTGAATTTTTTTTACCTAAATCTGAATCCATTTGCAGGTTTGGGGGAAACGATTTGAGGAAGATAGAGGGCATTTTGGTCAGATGACTTAGTTCACTTGTTTTAAGGAGAAGGGCAAAATAGTCTTTTAAAAAAATCTAACCTGCTCACATCACTAATTAACAGTTCAAAGACCTTTTCCGTTAGTTTTTGGGCCCATATTGATATATTGGGACCTAATGGGATGGCATTAATTCCACGGTCCAACCGAGGGGGTGTCGCCGAAAATTTCCCTAAAAAACAAGGGTTGGGGTTTTTCGTCCGAGTGCAGGGCCAATAGAAGTGCACGCGATAGCATCATCAGGGAGAAGATTTCTATCTTTCATGGGGGTGGGACGATCATTTTGTCCCATCCACGCTCTCAGATCTAAAAAATAAATCTCTTCAAATAATTTCTTCTATTATCTCATCATTGATACCATGGCTTGCTTATATACACTTCATCTTTAATACCATGGCCCTTGTTGTACACTTCATCATTAATACCATCGAAAGGGATGTAAGGGCTAGTGCATGGATTTTTTCCCAAAATAAATTAACAGAGTTTGCGATTGCCATTGGATAAGACTCTAAGGGTAGTAGTGTCAGACTCCATACAATAGGGATGAGATTTATGACCTTCAATTCTCTTTAGTACCATGGGTTAAGATAAACCTTATCAAAGAACAATAGAGATCAATAAAGCCAAGACCAAAAACGTTTTGTTTTGGGACTGGGGTTTTTCTTCTTCCACATGTGAAGGAAAACTTGGATGGTATTCTGGTATTTCTCTCTCTCATTTATAATGGTGATGTGATCATATGATTGAACTCTTGAATTATAATTATATTTCTAATCACAGTAATGGAAGAAAAAATACCCTTTCCTAATGCACTGGTACACTTGGAAGTGAAGGGAGTGAAGGGAGTGAATGTGGATTCCCTCTACACCCAATGTAGAGTAAACCTGATCCAGACTTTTTTCATTTTTTGAACAAAGTTTTCCTTCACCATGTGATGAAAATTCAACCACCATCTTAGGATTCACAAAATCCTTATAATTTTTTAGTATATTCCCAAAATACCCTCCTAATACCCTCTCATGCCCATCAAGAAACCCACGATGAATAGATTCCCATTTACCAAACTCTTGTTTTTTTTTCCTTGATTGAAAAGAGCAGCTAGTTTCTAGAACTAGCAGTTGAAGGCTCTTGAAGCCTTGTCAATGAAGAAATGGACTATGAAGTATGAACTGAGACAGGGTACATACATGTGGGTCTACTGGTTCTTTTGATCTGAGCGTTCCATAATTTTTGAATTGAGTCGTAAATGTGGTAAAAAAGAAGATTCACCATATGAAACTTTCAATCTGCTTTACACAAAGGCAAAGGCAGAGCATTTATTTAATGAACTTTAGGTCAATTGATGATTCTCAGGGTCAGATACTGATCTGATGGGTCACTGATCCTCCCATCTTGGCCGTTCAATCCTAACAATTCTTGATTCGTTTATAGATCCGTTTGATTCGAATGAGAATTTTGCTAATGGCCGGGGAATATATTCTTAATTCTTGGATAGGACACCTCAGTGTCGAATAAATTTGGTTCCCTATCCTGGGGGTGTGGTGTGGGGTGAGTGCCTTTGGATTTTGGAATGTTTGGAATTTTGATCCAAACCCAATAAAGAGAATTGGAAGAAAAGTGTTCATTACTTTTTTGCCCGAGCGAGGGTAAGGCAGTCTTTGTACGTTCCGTTGTGTGTAGGGCGCACATGAAAGTAGGGACAGGCGGAAGTAGAGGATGTGGATATCGTCCGATCCACTAGGAACCCTTTGTCCATATTTACTTCTTCTCACATCTTTTATATCTCCAAAAATTAGGGAGGTAACTGGGCCTTTCATTGAGTTAGTTTGCCTGGTCCAGTCCAAACAGGAAAACTAACAGTATGGGCTGGGCTCACCTTGTTTCGGCTTCAAGGCCCAGCCTGAATCATGAACCGTGTCGAATTTACAGTATGGGCTGGGCTCACCTTGTTCCACCAATCCCTATTTATAGGTGGCCCTAGTATCTGCCACCTGGTAGATTAGGAGACCCTTCTCACATGTCAAGTTTTGGCATCAATAGTGTTGTTCACATCTTGATATAATTGTATCAAGAATACATTAAAAATGTTAAATTTTTTAAAAATAGTTGAAAAGAAATTGCTGGTTGAGAATACCAGAGAAAGTCCTAGTAAATGAGAAGGTAGATTATATGGTTGAATTTGATGTTGAAATTTGACAAATGGTCTATCTAGATCCCTCACTACAAGACTGTCAATTTGAGACCGGAGCCGATAACCTTCCAGAATTGACCTGCTAAAATCTCAAACTGACCATTCCATTATTCAATGGGATAGTTTTGGGAGCTGATTTTGGGACCAATTATTACATGGGATGAGTTGATAACTGAAAGACCAATAAGGAATCGGCTAGAACCCGAACCATTCGGGTTCATTTCAGAAGCATATATATTTATTTAGGGTTAATAAATAGTTAATTGTCATAATTTATATAAGAGGGTTATGTTGCGATTACAAAGAAAAGCTAAGGGTTATGCCGTGAATTGTTATTACTTATGAAGATTGAGAATTAAGATAATGAGACTTAAGTTCACGACTCACGAATTAGGGTTTCATATTGTTTTGAGGCTTGAGTTTTGGACTGAGGAGTAACTGAAGAGGAAGTATTGCGGTCCCCTTATTAAACTGGACTGGATCCTAGTTTCGGAATCATTTAGTAAACCAAACAGTTCTGGGATTGATCAGATCGGATTCCAAGCCTGCTATTTGCCTGATGGTCCTTTATTCAAGTCTATTACCATGATGAGTTGCGCCAATTCCTCCGCTATGCTTCCGAGGAAGTTATCGTCCCAATTACCTAGAACTGTTCCATTTGATCTGTTCAAGGTTCAAACCAGCTACATTACCCTCTCATCACATGGGGCCATGTCTCAGCTTGATCTGCTGAAGGGCATTGTAAATAATCTTTTTCCATGTTAACTGTGTAACTGTTAACGTTATAACCTTTACCACCCAAGGGTATCTAGAGAGAGAGAGAGAGAGAGAGAGAGAGAGAGAGAGACGATTTCTATTATCTAATCTCATTCTGCATATATAGTTATAACATCTTCCATGGGCCAAGCCCAGTAAACGGCATGCTGCTCTGAAGTGGTTCTGGGCTTATGCAGAGTCTAAGCCAACTGGAAAATGAGCTTTCCCAACTCATTTGGGCCCATTTAAATTTGAATTACTAATAAGTTTTTTTTCCTCCCACACAAGAGCCTTTTAATAATAATAATAATAATAATAATAATAATAATAATAAAATCTTAATTCACATGCAAAGAAATAAGAAAATTAATACTGTGGATAGATTTTTAGGCATCAAGAGGAGAAAAAATTCTGCGGTTACACTTGTAGCAGAAATGTTCCTGCGCCCCTATGGGCAGCCAAGGAAATGAAATAATTCACTTCCCCTTTGGATTCATAAATACTCTCATAGGTTTTGGGATTTTCAAAAATACCATTTAAGATCCCACTTCCTTGACTACCAGCAGAGTAAGTGGAACATTCCTACTACATGTGTATCAGCAAAATTTCATCTATTAAGAGATGCTGAAGGGAAGAGGGCTTGAATCATAACTGACAGATGTCATTGAAATGATGCTTATCTACCGAAAACAAAAAATAAAAAAAAATTGGAATTAGGGTAAGGAGGAATTCCCTTTCCAGTCAAACTAAAAGTTGTTAATTAATAAAAAGAGGTGAATAAGAACAGTTTTTCTTAGGTAATGAAAGTATATGGAATGGAACCCGATTTCGTTTTTTTACGAACACTTTGATGATGAATGAGATTAAGTCTTAATCTCTTCTACTTTAATCTATCTATTTGTCTCTTCAGATATATATCCATTTCTCTAAATCTATTTATTTTTTCTTTCCCCTTTTGAGTGTGTGGTGTGCGTGTATCTAAAAGTTGATTAATAAGAAACGTGAGAAGCTAATTAACATATTAATTAAGGTCCCAAATTAATTCGATCGGATCCAATTCATCCACCTGCTCTCTATCTATAATTCTATATATGCCACAAAATTAAAGACTTACCGTACCAAAATTGTTTAAAGAAGCCAGCAAAATGATCAGATTAAAGAAAAGGAAGGAAAATAAAAAAGCAAAACAAAACAATTATTAGTAATAATATTTCACTTTATTCGTTAATGGATATACACCATTCATTCATTCATTTTAGATATATATCATCGATCCTAAAGCTTTATGCCCACCACTGGCCACTTGTATTATAGAGATAGAGACTATTCTAAAGGGTTCCACAACAAGAAGATGGAAACAAAATTAGAACGGGAGGATTACAAATACTTTTCTTTAAACTTTATGGTTGGAATGGAATGCCTTTTTTGTTTTTTGTTTCTCACATTGGTCTCTATTCTTATTTTAACTCATTTGCTTGCTTCCTTTGGGATTTTATTTGGTTTGATTGTGTTCATATTTTTATCATTCGAGAATGCAAAATCGACCTAGGATGGATTCTAAGAATGCATGTCAAACACAATATTCGAGTAAAATTTATGGGCGAGAGAATGCTCCCCTCTAGAGCCTGCACCTGCGTTGATGACCAATAGGAGCACGCGCAAGAATCATTCTAGATGGGATTTTCGAATTTCTATATATGAATAGTGCGGTACTTTCGTGCACTTCTATGTCTAAGAGCAGAAGTTACGTGGGCCTTACGACGAAGTAGCTAGTGTTCTTTTCCTCAAAATTTATATATATAGTAATCTATCCAATGATTGATTTGACCTAATTGAAATTTCATGTGGTTCAAAAAGGTACATTATGAAGGAATCGTTTGCTTCAAAAGGCCATATAAATTAAAGACATCATTTTTCATATTTTATAGGTACATTGAAAAGGCACACCATTTCAAACGTGTCAATTAACCAACTTATGGAAGTAATTTTCATATCTCTCTCCAAGTGATGAAATCTGGAAGTAGGTAAAATGTGAGTTAATGAAATCCATGAAGCAATAAAATATGGTGATTAATTGAGACTTCTCTTGTGACCTTGATTATTAAGGTCATGTTTGTTTCGTTGTAAGTGTTTCTATGCAATAAATAGAGGTTCAGGGAAATAAAGAGAGTGCAATACATATTTTTAATTTTTGAAAACCATATTCTATCTATGCATTAAATAAATTTTAAAAATAAAACAAAAAAAAATTAAAAAGAAGTTACAAATTAATCCTTAGTTTCACCATTTTGGTCACAAGAAGTTGTTCCCTCTAATTAAAGATAAGAAGTTTCTATGTAAATGAAACCTATTATTCTATTTTTCAAATAATTTTGTCTTGAGTACCAACAAGGATTTTTTTTTTTTTTTGGGGGTAATTGGACAAGGACATCCCAACCCTGAAAGTACTAGAGAATTTAGCTTCTATATGCTATATGATAGAGGTGGAGGTAGTAGCGGCGGCGATGGTTTAGAGGTAGTGTTTTATTTTGAACATGAAAATAAAACAAAAACGTGTTTTTGGGCCATGTTTCTATTCCAGAAATATGACTTTTTGTATTTCTGTTGCTGGTTAAATTTCTGAACAAAAAGAAAAAAAGGTGTTTAGTAATGCATAATAAATTATATTTCTTGGCTAGAAAAGAAACAAAAACGTGTTTGTTATGCACAATCATTTTTGTTTCTAGAACTTCTATAAAATTTCAAAAAAATCAAAAAATTGGTGGCAATAGGGGGTGTTGTTGTTAGTGGCATTGATGGAGATAGTAGTGGCGTCAATGGTTTAGAGGTGGTGTTTTATTTTGAACATGAAATTACTGTTTTGCCCATCAAATTTATCTTTTGCTCATTAAAGAGCAATACCCCCCTAATTTCTTCCTTTATTTAAGGAATAGAGAAGCATCAAATTGGAGTTTTCCTCTTTTTTTTTTTTTTCTATTTCTTAGTAAAATTTTTTTTTTATCCTGATTTATTCTCAGGAATGAAAAAAATAGAACGGATGTTAATAAACGGATTTCTCTTATTTGAAATGAATTACACTGGGGCCATGCACCATGCAAGTTGTGTCGTCATGGGTTCCACACTACCTTGAGAATGGGGATGGAAAAAGCTTAGCGCGCAGTAGTGGAAATTAAAGAGTGTTATGGAAGTCAGAAATGGAAGCGGTGTTAATTAAAGGGAAGAAATGGATTGAATGATACTTATTGCATCGTAGCAATACTTGTTGAAGGATGCGATGATGAGAACGAGGAAGAGTTGGTCCCCGCCACGATTTGATCGATCTTTTTCTTAGACACTGTTCCATATATGGTTTATCAAAAAAAAAAAAAAAAAAAACTGTTCCATATATGGCTTTATCTTTGTTTCTCATCAGATGAGGTGGAGGAGGAGAAACTTATTGATTTGAGAGCTTTAAAAACGACATTTTGTGAAAACTTTGAGACTTTGAGACACAGAAAAAAGAGGAATGTGGGGATCAATGGATGCGCGCTTTAGACAGGGGAAGATCGATTTTTCTAGCTAATCTCAACATTTGAATTTTTCTTTGATTCATCTCCCCTTGGGTTTGATACTTTGATGAGAGCGAAGGCTTCTTTTATTGTGCCGGAAGAGACGAGGAAAGGGCAGATGAAAAGCTGAGGGTGGTGGAGGAAAATATGGATAATTCCATTAATTTAAAGATTTACAGGGAAAAATTAAAAAAAGAATTAAATATTTGGCCTATACAGGTCTCGAACCTGTGACCTTCGCGTTATTAGCACGACGCTCTAACCAACTGAGCTAATAGGCCTTGATATTATTATTAATTCAGTTCAAAAATAAAATATTTATAAGGGAGCATTCTTTGTGGAAATGTGTAGGGGCCGCGCGTGTAACAGTCAATAAGAGCACACACACTAACATCTCAGGGTTAGAATTTATACTTTTCATAAGGGTGGAGCGGTCATTTTGCCCCCACTATGTTTGGGAGAGTGGCCCCTACGCTCCCCCACATAGGACAAGGTGCTAAAGTACTACATCACAATGGCTCAAGGAACATTTTTTGTACGTCTAATATGAGAACACTTATAATTAGGGAACACTTATTAGTACATGTATATTAAAAGAGACTATTTTCCTTCATCCACAATCAAGGGACTGAGGTATCGTGTTCGGATAGAGTTAGGCAAGTATCGAGAAACCTATTACCGATAATTACATTTATAGCAAGTGGTATTATCAACTTTGTATTAGAAGGGCAAAGCATTTATGACTCTAGATGGGTGTATGTTTTTTTCACCCTAGTGTTGGAAACCTTTTTCCTCTCTTAAAAGGTAAATGTCCCCACACTATGAGTATGGCAAGTGTGTCAATCGGTGCGGTTCTGATTATTCAATTTGGTTGCGGTGTGATTTACATTTCGATAAAGTGAAATCAAAACCAAACCGAATAGGAATAAGGCAAAATCAAAATCGTTTAGCATACGGTCCGATTTTTCCAATTTCTATTCGGTTTTCGTTATCCGATTCACAATCGATTTACATGCGGATTGTGTAGTATCGGTAATGGGAAACAATAATGAAGACAACCTTGGTTTTCAAAATGTTTATGTTCTCGTGTTTCTCCATTCTCGCCCGGTTTCTCTCACTCAACATATTTCCCATGCCTATGTGATATAAAAAATAAAAATAAAAAAAATTCCCATCTTCACCTGTAATTCTTTTCCTTTCCTATTCTTTATTTTCCCATTTTTTTGTTCTTTTCCACTCTCACATGATAAAAAAATTATTTCTTCTATTAGTAATTAAGGGTTTGTTAATCCATGTTATCCTCATCCATCATTTTCAATTCGTGTTTGAACAAATATAATATATAGTTCACTCAAGACATTTTACTTATTTTATGTTTCAACTCTGTTTCAATAATTTTTATTTATTAAAATAATTATTATGTTATTAATTAATCCAATTGATGCATGACCTAGTATTCGAGTAAGAGGTACCGATTTCTATTCGATTCTTCCTCGGTTTAGAACCACGATTTTAGAGTGCAAATCCAAATAGAACCGAAAAGACAAACTATAAATTCAAAACTGGATCATTTTTCTACAGTGCAGTTCGATTCGATCGTAAACGATCAATTACGGTTCCAATATTCTGTTCCGGTTCCATTTTGACACCCTTAGTGTATGGTTTATTTGATTGATTTAACCACACTATTTTGCCCATTTGCCCCTAATGGTTCAAATATGGTATAATCTTAGCCGGTAATGATTGGATCCGGTATCTTCTACTAAACATAGATATCCGTTCTCTGATAGTAAGAAACATCATTATCTTATAAATTTACCGACCCATGAATGTTTATGGGGAGGAATAAATGAATAAGTATGGATTAGGAAGGTTGGCTGCAATATTGATGGTAACCTTTTAACAAACAAGAACCCATCCTCCCTCAAAAAAATCTTTTCTTACCAATATTAGATTGGCCAATTACAACTTATTAGACTTCTTCCCAAAATTATTAAATGATACTTGCGCATTGATCCTTCCCCTTGCATGTTTTAGTCTTCTACCAATTTATTCAAAGTAGCCTTTATTTTTTTCAAAGCTTTGAAAAAAACATGTATCACATGAAGTTTTTTTATTTTTTTTTATTTTATGAAAGGAAAACTTAGAATTACTTAAAATAGTTCAACATAAGTCATAATTCTATAAATAAAGAAATAAAAAATAAAAATATTCGATTAAGTTTTCCTCAAGTTATGGTGAAAGGATTATACTATATCTTTTGGGTGTGCAGGAGAGGGAATTATCAACTTTGTCCAATAGAGAGATGTTTTAAGACCCTAGGATGGTAGCTGAATCCTACACTACTGAGTATATGAAAATTTTGGATCCGACTCCTCTCCACTGAATGTAGAGCTCAATGAGGCATCTGACGGATGGATTGTGCCAAGCACATCTCAACACATGCCTAGTTAACCGCTGAGATATGTGCAATACAACCTAGTCGTCGAATTCCTCATTGGGCTCTCCACTCAATGCGGAAGAGCCCAATTCGAATCACTTACCTTTGAAAGGGGTGCTTTTTATCCCTGTACGTCCGTTTAGGTATAGAATGGGGATTTTAATATCCCAATAATCAATTCTGCCCCGCGTTATAGATTCCGCAATCCACCACCGGGGAAAACTTTCCCGCAATAGCGACAACCACAACCGTCACCGTCACCGCCACCGCCATCGCCATAGAATATATCAAGAATCAAGGTTTGGACCACCAGAAAGGAAAATAATGCTAAAATGCAAAAATAAATAAAAAAAGATCTTTCATTTCCACAACTAAAGCTAAAATCCAAAAACGCTGTGTAATTACAAGCCCTGTAAAAATCACAGAAGAAAACAGGGAAAACACAGGAAAAACATAATTCCTAATTTCATGATCACTGATTTTTCCTTTCTTTTTTTTTTTTTTTTTTTTGTCGTCATTATCAACGCATTAAATGCGATATTTTAATGCCTGTTTGCGGAAGCTCTCGCCGGCGGCAATCCTCGTCTGCACACTCTCAAAATCTGAAATCCGGCAAGGGATGGTAATCCCACCTGGATGTTGATACCCATACTCTTCCTCTGCCTCTCTCAACAACTCCGCGAACAAAGGATGGTTGAAGTAGATCACTGGCACCAAAACTCGATGTGGATATCCATCCTTCTCCCCCACGTACACCGCCAGGTGTCCTTTCGGCACCGCCGGATCTGACTTCGCCTCCGATTGCTCCGGCCCAAGACGTGCGTACCGCGACCCGGGCTTCCCACAACATAGACCCTTCGCTCCTCGCTTCAGATTACGACCCCAGTCGAAGATTTTCGATATCGTTTTGCTCTTGCTGCTTTGAGATGGTGGATGTTCTAAAACCTTATAGTTACCTCGCTTCCGTTTACGCTTCAGGGCCCATTTGAAGACCGTTACGAGCTTGCGTCCCAGCTTGAAACCCTGTATTTTCCTCATTGAGTCTAATATTCTGTAATCTGTATAAATTGAAGAGGATAATCGATCGAGAAGGGTAAAAAGATTGTATATTTATGGATCAATTCAACTGTCTGAAAGAGCGAAAACGAGAATTTTTTGGTTAGTTGAAGGGCCACGGATCGGCGATTGACATGGTGAGGCGAAACAGAGTTAGACAGCCTTCGGAAAGGGAAGTTGGGATATTTTCCAACATAAGGACTAGAGAGCTTTGAGTCTGCTAGAGATTAAGAGGAACAACATCGATCGACTGGGCTCTGAAGCTTCCCTCTCTGCCTCTGTATAATTACTATGACTCGTAAACTCCTGTGTTTTATGGGGGTTGTGATGGTGAAGCGCAGGGAGAGGAACCTGATTGGAAATCAAAGAGTAGGGTTTCTCAGATTGAGGATCACAGACCCTTTTGTAATGGGTTTTGGAAGTCAATGAAATGATATTGAGGCATCGAAAAGGAAAATTCAGGGATTTCAAGAGAGAAGGTCGGAAAAGAAAGACTCCGATAACAGAACTGGAACATAAGTTAAATAGAGAAGGGAGGGAGAGTGGGACTGTGTGACGAGAGCAGCGAAAGTTGAAATGTCAGCTGACTAGATGATTCGAGGCGAGTGCTTGAGGTTTTTTTTTTTTTTTTTAAAAAAAAAAATCTCCTTTTAATCGGCAAAACAGAGTCATTTAATGTGATGGAGTAAATCTCGATACTATTTATGGGGGAGAACTGGTCCGGTCCCAAGTCCGACACGATGCCCACCAAATTGAAAAGCTTTGTTGGGCCGCTCTTTCCCAGAAACTACACCCATCTTCGCCACGTATCCTATTATATGTATTAATAATAACCCTCGTTTCGTTACTGGAATTGGAATCGGTTATCTGTGTAATGTTTCCTGTTCCCATTAACAGTAAGGGTCCCGATGGACCTTTTTATGTAATCCTAACCGCCCATCATCCTACTGGGCCCACAACATCAATATAGTCCGTCCTTTGATTACTTATAATAGAAGGGAATAGGATTTTGTTAGTACGGTTGAGGAAAGTGCCGTCCCCATACACAATTGTCAAAAGTCTAGTCATAGGCCCTGAGTCAAGCCCACGTGTAGATTCCCTTCAAGTTCACCGATCCCCTAGATTGGGTGAATGAAGGACTTGGGCCGTACCATGAAAAACCGAAGCCCAATTACAACTCATCATGTTTGCTGCAAGATACTAGAAACTGGAAACGAACGACAAATAATGTTTCTCATCTTTCCACCATACACGTGGCAAGATCAATTAGGTAGGGAGTGCCCAAAGTCTAACACGTGTAGTGCAAGAA
The DNA here is from genome assembly GCF_018873765.1 of Telopea speciosissima. Classification (NCBI taxonomy): domain Eukaryota; kingdom Viridiplantae; phylum Streptophyta; class Magnoliopsida; order Proteales; family Proteaceae; genus Telopea; species Telopea speciosissima. The sequence goes on along the minus strand of NC_057921.1, from coordinate 63,061,406 downwards.
GATTATCTAAATTCTAAACAGAGGACTTCCGTACCACCATTAATAGGATTAAAATTGTTTAAATTTGAAAACAAGTGGGACCCACACCCTGGAGATGAATTCAAGCCAAACTTTAATCTTCCGTAATTCCGTATTGCCTCGGGACGGTTACGACGATGTGCTTGTGCTTCTTTACGAAAACTACGGAAATGCCACTGCATCGAATGGACATGAATGGAATTCCAATGGTATAATCCGTTCCGTAGAACGAATTTATGTTTTGGAATTCGTTTCATAACGACCCTTCACGAGACGAGACTAATACGAAGCCATAAATGGCCACCACTTTGACCTACTGCTTGTCAAAATGAGAAACGTGACGTTTGCGTGGAACTGGAAAAAAAAACAAAAATACAAAAATCCGTTAATTAAATAGATGAGGATGCTAACGCCACGATTTGGTCAACAATATACTACACATGGCTCTAAACGTTGAGTTGGGATCGGATGAGCGCAGTGGGTGGGACCCCAAGATGATTTCAGATTTGATGTTCCTTAAATTATTCAAGTAAGACCGTCCTTTGAGTGTACGTGAGGAGTACCATAAAATTTCCTCATCATCAGTGAAAGATGTCGTCAGCACAAATCTGACAAGTGCTGATTGCTGAATGGTGACTCTACCAGCCGCAAACCCCACCCCAAGAAGGGGTTTGTCGTGCAGAAGCCGTACGACACCATGACGCTAGACGAGCCCCTCTAGCTAGCTAGCCCATAGGCTAAGTGCCGTGGGAATGTACAACTGTGTGGACCGTGTGAGCCGTGTGGCATATTTGTGTAATCGTAACGGCGTTGTAGAGAAAAACGCCGTTCAGTAACCGCCTCATATAAAATGAGTGGAGTGGGAGTGGTCCGATCTGTGGTCAGAAATGTTTTGGCATGTTTTTACGTTCGTCAGTTTCGTGGGAACCCATTAAGCATAGCCTAGGAAAGAAAAGACCTAAATCGTCCCACACCAAATACTAATCCCCCATATGGACTTATTTAATTTCTACCCCAAAAAAAAAAAAAAAAAAAAAAAAAAACTTGTTGTGGAACTCTTACTCATATTCTTGTCTTCTTTACTAGGACTGGACTGGACATCATGGATTTAAAAAACCCAAATCTCTGATTATGGTTAATGTGGATTCCCAATATCTATTTTAAAATCCCCAATACATATATTTAAATATATATATTTTGAAAAAACACAACGTTTTGCTGATCATGTGGTCCTTACACAGAAATATAAGAGTACACAAAATTATTATCCTACCTTTTGAAATAAAAAAATACATCCATATTAATGCTACCATGCGTGCTCTCATTAGAACCGCACTGGTCTCAGAGTCACACAACTAGATAATGATCTCTTTTGCCAATTTCTTTATTAAGGGAAGTTTTCTTTCACCAAATGGTGCCACCATCTTAAGGTCATTAGAAGTCAATTATGCCTCCCATCCCGTGTGATATACCCTCTCAATAGCTTTTGCCCCCATCACTTAAGGGATTCTAATATATCATATTTTTCTAATAAAATAATATAAAATCAATAAAACTTATTGATTTTAAAACATTTGGTTTCGAATTCTAAAATATTGCTCTCATTATATCAACACATTAAAACTTAAACCCTGAAAACTTTGATCTCTTAATATCGGAATTAAAATTGGAAGAGAAAACAAATAAAACATGAAACATGCATGATTTGCATGTGGTATTCAGGTACTGTCTGGTTTGATAACGGCCACCAGATCTACAATCAACCAAAAGGACCACCTTTTCCAATTTTACATTGCCCATTAATAATGATTTTGTCTTACACAGAAGTTAAGTTCTCTCTAGACCAACTTGTCCATGAAATGTGGACAGTATAGACAACTCTTGATATATGCTTGCCGCCTTGTCTTAAGTCTACAGTTTGTGGGTTTTAAAACTCTTGATTAACAGTTTATTTTATACTAATCTCGAGAGTAGTAAGACCTAATTAACCTTTGCTTAATGTAATAAAATAAAAAGAAAGAAAAAGAGCGGAAGGAGAAAAGGGGAGAAAGAGAAGAGAATTGCTGCAATAGATTGGGAGTCACAACCGTAAGAAAAGGTTGCCCCAAATCATTCATTATAAATAGATTTCAATAGGGTGAAACCAAAATACCAAAAATATCTCTAAAAGGGAATCGTGAATTAGTGCTAGTGCTAATTCACGATTCCCTCCCCGTTAATCGACGACTTCTAACACCTAAGTTAATTTCCCAATTTTTTTATTAAAGAAATAAGCAGAAAAACAGTGTGTTTAATTAATAGATTGGCATTATCCTCCTTAATCTTATCACATCCTACTTTGTCAAGCTTTAGGGATGTTCCATACGTCTCTACTTCCCATTTTTTGATTAGTAAATCAATGAGTCAATGCAAAAAAGAAGTCAAAGTCAAACCAAGGTAAAAAGGCGGATCCAGATCTCCTACGGCGAGCCGTAGCAGCCTATGCAATGTGATAGGGCAGTGCGCACAATGACTGCCTTACCCCCACTCGGGCAAGGCAACGGCGGAAGTAAGGCGGTCATTGTGCGTGCAACCTAGTCAGTCGCACGCCGCACAGCTGCTACGGACAGCCGGGTAGACAATCCGCATGCTAAAAAGACGGAATTGAGATTCGAATCGGTCCGAGGCTTGGATTGGGTTGTTCCGCCCTCTTCCGACATCTATCTCTTTCTCTTCACCTCTCCTTTGTGAATGAAAATCTATTCATTGCGGGGCTTCAAATTCGTATAGGAGGATATCAGGAAGGTATTTTGGAGAACCTAATAAAACCCTATAAGGGTTTGTGAACCCTAGGACTATGTGGTGAACCTTCACTGGGTGGTAAAGGAAAAAACCGAAATGCAGGAAAACAAGAGATAGTTTGCATCAACAAAGGAGACCTTCAACATTTTTCTTGTTTGGAATTCTAGCGACTATACATCATTTACATACAATATATAAAGTAAAGCACAGTAACGTAACGTGTATAACATTCTTCTCCAAGACATTAAAATGTCTGAGATCATACCACATTACTCTATCATAGGGCAAGGAAGAATACATCATCCCAAGTAAATTGGATAGAGAAATTAATTGTGCTATTTTGTTTGAATTTTAAAGCTAGGACTGAGATTGACAGTGTGATACACTAGCATCCTCTCTCTTATTTATCTCTTTCTTTTTTGAATGAAATGATCCTACTGCCCTCCTGTGTATAAAATCGTTTCACCATACTTCATTGGTGAACTCCCCTATATTGTTTACTCATAGGACCATTTCTTTTTGTTTAATTATTAAAAAATTAAATATTATGATCACAATAGCTAACCTCATTCATCAAAACACTCTCCTTTTTCCACCACTCATGCACCATGATTTGAAATGGTCGGTGTTACACAAGTTGAATATAAAAATATAAAAAAATCAACTGTTTTTTTTTTGTTGAATGGGGCGGTAAAAGAATCTTCGCTGATGGATATAGGTGTTTTGGTGATGACCCTAGATTAGGGGTGTCAATTTTGGATCGGAACCGTAATCGGATCGAAACGTCCCGTTAGGAATCGGAATCGACCCACCCAATAGCTTATTGGGCTGGATCTGTCCGTCCGGAACCGTTGGAACCGAAAGAAATGCATACACTTGAACTTGTCTTACATCATTTTTTCTGTTTTAAAATGTTAAAAGATGATCTTTGCTATTTTAACATACAGTTAAAGTGACTTTTATTATACAGTTGTTGTCCAGTGGCTATTAGAACATGACCCAAGACTAAGCAAGACACTTGGCCCTCAAATTCTAGTATTCTACCCCTCTCATATCTGTTGCACATAGAGGACACACATCAGTAGTTAATGAATTGCTTTTGAAAGATTCTAGCTTGCTTGAGATTTCTCGTTCCAATTGAAAAAATGCTCTACATTTGGCTGCTCAACAAGGGCATGTTTGGACCCAATTAGGAACCGGAACCGGACCACCCAATAGTTAATGGTCCTGGATCTCAGATTTGGAACCGATGATCAGCTTATTGGTCCGAATCTGGTATTGACACCTTAGAGCCGGAACTGCTAGATAACCGGACCAGTTGACACCCATACCCTAGATAGATATAATTTTCCTTTGTTCACGTTGGAGGGAAACTTTCGTCTGTTTGAATTGAATCTAGTAAAACATTTACATGTATCTTTTTAGGGAAAAAGATCTCTGTCCGGGAGGGTGGCCTACACTAGTACTCACATGAGTGATGAGTCTATCTCTCTCTTCTCCCCATATGAAAAGACATTTTTACCTCCTTTTTTAAGGAGGAGAAATATAGACACATGGGAGTGCTGACGTAGGCCACACTCACGGACAGAAAACTGCTTCCTATTCTTTTGTAATTTAAATGTTGTTATCAGTGAGTGGTACGTGCACTAGTACACTATCGTAGGTTGAGTTGACCACTTGACTCCCTTTTTTTTGTAAAAAAGTTTAGTTATAAAAACCACATATTTATCTTGTCCTTGCAAGTGGCTCATCGACAACATATAGTAGCAGCAATTAAGAACAAAGAGAACGAAAAAGGTAAAAGAAGGTGGAGCTAATTAATCAAACCATCATGATCTGGGTCCCTAGAATAAAACCTTTGTCTCTAGTATTGGGTTCCCTTGAATCTTCTTAAACAATTTCCACATTTTATTATTGGAATCTTTTTTCTTTTTTTCAAAAAATAAAAAAAAAAAAAATCTTTAGTTGGCTCCTTTTATAAAGAGTCCTTGTTGTGCCACGAGGCCAGGATAGATGATATGACTATTTTGATAATTAGAAAGAGAGGACATGGTTCAATGTAATTGCATGTATCATCTCCATATATTTCCATGCATGTTTATAATACTCTGACCACGAGAATAAAGCGTGAGTTTAAGTTTTAATTCATACACACAAAAGAAAATTCTCATTGCTACCTGGCATATCCCTTTAGCCTATTCTCCTTTTTGTTACGTGTGAGGGTAGGAAAGAGCATCTTAACAACTTCAGGGTTTTTTTTTAAGGGATATTAGAAAGAGTTTTGCTAGCATCGTACAAGAATATTTATATAAGAGCATCGATCAAGAATCCAATACCAATATTTATGTGAAAAGGTAAAAATTATTTTTGAAACAGCTAATTGGTCCACATTAAGCTCCTCTCATCAAGACTAGTTACAAGGCTGACAATTATAGGGGATCCTTGCATCCTTTGCTTTAGAATGTCCTTAAGAGAGACTGACAAGGACAACCTCTTTTATTCACCACCATATCTTGCCCTAATTCCATTCTAGTGGAAGCATTTGGGCTGCCTAACCCATTAGGCTCATGGAAAGATTCATAGTTTGAGTACATTCCTTTTGCAGTTAGAGCAGTCATTCCAGAGAAGCCGCAATTAAATATAATGACAAAATACCATTTGGAGGTTCAATCCAAAACCTAAAGGCCTTGGATGGAGATAGCCTAAGGTTATATTAAAACATATTTTAAGGTTCCTATTAACCGATGTGAGACTATACAATTATATATAATTCCCAACACCTTAACACGTGGATATGCATCATAAGGAGGATATCAAACGGACGATGTTAAATAAAGTGAGAAAACCCATGAAACATGGTTTAGGGGTTCAACCCCCAAAGCCTCGATGTTTTGGATTTGGACTCCGTGGGATTTCATGGTTTTCTTATTACATTTAGTTAACATGGTATTAGAACTCAAGGTTCTTTGGTTCTTTCCCTTACGTTATCTTTTCTCGTAAAAAACATATGGTGAAATGATACAAGACAATAAGTAGGAATGAAACAGACATGGAAGGGAAGCAGTTTTGGGTGATTTCCTTAGATATAATGAAGGCCAATTGTTCTCTATGCTGAGGGCACAGACTGCGCTCAGACACATGGGGGTTGGCAAAATGATCACCCCACCCCCTGGATGGCCAGCCCATATGCCTGGGCGCAGCCTGCGCTGCGGTACAGAAAACATCAGCCCTATAATGAATTAGAAAACTTTTTGAGTCCTTAAGTCCTTTTTTTGTTTTTTTTGGTAAACGAGTCCTTAAGTCCACTTGCTGTAAAAAAAAATTATTCAAATTGTTGAGAAAGTGTATTATATATATATATATATATCACATTTGATGTCATTCCGTACCACTTTTTATCTTAAAACTATACGAATATCTGAAGTACAGATTCCGGTCATTGCAAGGGGTTGGTGCTTGATTATGATTTGCTACTTGCAAGGGTTTGGTGCTTCTAGAAGACAATTTGCATCTAATTTTATTAAGAAAATCTACTCATTTTGAACATCATCAATCAAGACAATTTAAAAAGAAAGTGCTCTTAGCAATGTACATTAATCAAGTACGGGGTTGGCAAGCCTAAGCCCAGCTCATTACTATTCTGTGGATCCAGAAGGTCTGGGAGTGTAAGGGGATGGGCTATGGCCTGCCAAAGGCCAAGATAAATGGGCTTAGATATAAGATATTCCCATCAATTATGAAATATTTAACTCTTTTTTTTTTGGGTAAAATTAAGAAATGTTTAACTTAAAAACTAATAAAGGTTTTAAAGGGAATATTTTCTCGTTATAGATTAGGGAAAGATATATAATGTGGAAAGATAGACGAGCCAGGTTGTGAAAATTTGGGTTACGGTTAGGCCCAAAAACGGTAATTTCAGGGTTGGGCTGGATGACTAGGCCTCGGTCCAACCCAGCTTAACTCTAGTATACTTATGTTATTGTCTCGAACTTTTTCTAATACACATGTGAAAATTACTATATTTTACCTTCATTGAGAGAAAAATTTGTGATATATACTAAGAGGGGAAAAAATAAGATTAAAAACTATTGACACCTTAAGGGTGTGACGATAAGAAAATCCCTGAAACAATAATAGATTAGCTTAACCCAACTTGAGAAGGGCCTCTAAATGGGTAATGATGGGGTTGGGCTGGAACTGAAGAGTGCATTGGCCCATCATTCCAGGGTCCATACCTACAACGACCAGCCCATATTAATGTAATAATTGGGCTAATGGGCCAAACCCAATAATTTTTTTATTATTTATCATTCAAGGTTAAGCCATGCCAGTGCCTGGTTGCTTACCTGGGTCTGAAGACTCTGAACTCCAACCTATGGTGGACCTCTCTTTTTAACCCAAAGGAATGGGCCGGGTACCGGCCTAGCTTTGGGTTTGAACTTCAACCTGGGTTGGACGTCCATTTATAACCAAAGTTCTACGCCAGGTGCAGCCTAGGGCAGCAGCAAAAATAATATTCTTTTGGATAGGGTTGTATCTTGGTTGGATCAACTTCATCTTAACGGTTTGGCTTTAGTTTGAGCCAGCCTGACCAAACTGGACCAAACCGTGTTTTGTTCTGAATTTTAATCTAAGATCCATGTCATGGTTCAAAGAACTGTAGGAATCAGCTCAGCCGACCCAATTCTGAATAATACCCGGTTTCAAAATCTCTTCTTTTAGATCGGCAATGAATGCACTTAGATCTATCCATTTTCTGACTAATTCCAATCTGATTCATATCGCAATTGATGGAAGCTAGATCTTTGTCCAATTCAAAGGGTTTTAAAGCTTGACCCATGTATTTTATTTTTGGTATAAAAATTGAAAGGGTACATTTCACATGATATTACCTTCTACTCAAGGTCAATGCATGGACTCTGTAATTGAGTTACAAACTGATGCATTTACTCTACTAAAAAGGGTTTTTAAAGTTGTTACTCACAACTCCAATTAAGCACGTATCACTTTATGAGTTTGTTGGCTATGTTGACAACAATGAGCGAATTTACAATTGGTTGTGTAATATATATAGATTAATTTTGGATGTTACAGTTGTTTTGAACATTAGAAGCAAGTATCCAAGTAAAAATTTCTCAATTTATATGAGAATAGTGTCTTTTTTTTTTAAAAAAAATATACATGTTTAAAATCCGTACCATCCATTTTTACCGTTTACTATTTTTTTTTTTGACTGTTTTATCTAACTGTTCATTTACAATTTTTAACATTTAAAACCTGTACATCCGTTTCCATATTTTTACTGTTCCCATTATTGTTAACTATGGTGCAGCCCATAGGCTGGACTAGGATTGAGAAGTTCCAGTCCGAGGTCAGGTTGGCTGAGCATGGAGGCTTTGAGTTGGCCTGACCTGGCTCAATATATCATTCGGCCATACTACTATTATTACAAGATAGAATTTCTTTTATTTTTTTCTTCTTATTTCCCTCCAATATAATATTTCTTTGGCTCCAAATTTTACCTGAAAATTTTCACTTCAAAAAAATTGACATGTAAAATTTTATATGTTGAAAAGTGATCCAATGTTTGATTTTTTGATAGAAAAAACATTAAAATTTTCAACATATAAAATTTACATTTATGAAGTAAAATTTAACAAAAAAAATTTCTCAGGTAAAATTTTACACGACAACAAACGGAGCCAATATTGAAATTTTTTCCAATTTTACATTTACGCGAAAACAAACACAGCCAAATGAAAAAGATGGTTTGGTTTAATTAAGAAATTTAATGGAGGATTTACATAAGAGTAAAGATACTTGTATGCCACCTATGAGGTGACCCAATAGTTAAACAACCCTGATTCGATCATTTGCTGTGGGGACATGTTTTCTATATGGCCTTGCCCTTAGTGGATCTTCTTCAAGAAGATTGAGTAATGCGAACCACTTTCTTGTTGAAAGATCAACACCCAAGGGCCCAAAGACTCCAAGTTGGGCTTCCTTTGCCTCCTCTTATAATGATCATCAGTCTCTGGGGTCGGATCTTTTTGAAGGCCCACAATCGATGCTGCTGCCTGCTGGGGGAGTACTTATATGAAAGTTTAATGTTTTTAGCAGTTTTATCAATTAATAATCAGGAGAGTTCGCATTGGGAAAGAGCAATCTGATCATCTATCGCTAACCAACTATCTCACAAAAGGGGATTTCAAGAAAAGCAACAAAGATGGTTGCCTGGTCTCTAGAAGGACATTTTTTTTTTTTTTTTTAATCACTTTTCTCTTTGCATGTTGAGATTGGGCCACCTGATCATCAACTTCTTCTTCTTCTTCTTCTAGATAGATAAGTGGAGGTTGAGGTTGATCAGTTACCCCAAAAAGATCTTCCTTGTTAGTAGAATTCTGTTTCTTGTTTTCTAAGTTTGAATGCTATACTTCCCTCCACTCCTGTAGATTGTCCATTCCCATGATTAGCTTGTGGTTACAACCGCCCCCCCCTCCACCTTCACTCACATGGGCCCATTAATCTGGATCATCTGATCGAACGGATCACGATGATCGCGGATGATATATTCTACTTGCAACACTCTCCATTGTGTCAAATTCAGTGGGTTCTGATCATCAATCAGTTGGCCAGTCTGGATTGATGATGATGATGATAATGATGTGGGCTGTGCATTGGTGAAGCATACATGTTCAAGGCTTTGGAGTCTGAACTACCCAATGCATCAGTAGGACAATAAGGTCCAGGGACTATATATATGATGGGAACCCCTTCTCAGTTGACTTCTCCATTCCATTCCAGTCCAGTCCCGTCCCAACCCACCTACTTCTACAAGTCTACTTCATGCCCAATTTCTCACCATTAATTACCAAAAGGTTCCAATAGATTATACCTAATTTAGATCTTAATGCAATGTAAAACACTATAATTAGTGGTTTAATTTTGGATGATAATTGTTCTTAAAGACCTACAATTTAACTTAGAACCCTTATAGTGGTCCACGACGGGCCTCACATGGCACTATACTCTCTGTTTTAGCTAAGGTTTGTCGCACGGTTTTAAAACGCATCATGGGTGTATCAGAGTACTTAATCACGATATTATCCAGTGGAACTACAATCCAGTCCACCTGGTTTTGTTCCCGATGCCCATTTCTAGACCCAGAACACGTCATATCATCTGAAAGTTGGCCGCCACTTATATTGACATTTCATGGCTATAGCACAACCAATGTGAGACTAAATTCTGTGACACAACATCCACGCTTCCACTGCAGAATCATACCAACAACATTCCCTTTATGTGGATATATAAATCTGATCTCATCTCAGCCCTATGTTTGATTACATTCTTGATATTTAGTAAACTTTGAATCATATATAAATGTCACGCATATAAATGTAGACCTTTTGTGCTCATTCTAATTAGCTAGATTTGATAAATCCTAAAGCCCTTTGCCCCCACCCCAAATTATCATGTTAATTCTTCCTCATTATCATCTTCTTCCCGTTCATTTTACTCTCCACGTTTGGATCCGATGAGCAGATAAATTTGGTCATTTCTCATGAGAACCAGTGAATATGGGTGTTCTAATCATTCCATGTTCCACTCTCTCTCACCCTTTGTTTGTTCTCATTTCTTTTTCTTATTATTATTGTTATAATTGGCATTACTATTTTGAAGGGACATATAAACCAAAATGTAATCATAATCCTTCTTATTATTAGAGGATTATTCTATATATATCCCTTAACTGTCATTTCGTTTTCTCTAATTAAAGGGACAAAACCCTAGAACATACCAAGAACGTAATTATTAGGGTCATTAGGACCCTGGGGGGCACACAACCACCATATGAAGCGTGAAGGGTGTGTGGTATGTGTGGTCGAGGTCAGAGGTACAGGGTTGACAATCACGTTTTTATGGTCAAAGGTTTAAATCTTAAATGCTATTTAATTAGCTAAATACAAAAGTATTTAAAATGATGAATACAAACGTGCCCCCCATATATGATTCTAGAAAAGTAGAAAGTTGTAATAAACTAATGTGATTAACCTTAATTAATTTTACTGGAAGATCTCTGAAATAACAAACAAGCCCTGAAATGGATCATTGTTTCATGTTCAATGGTGTAAAATTATGAGAAGTTTGGCTATAAGTCTTCTTCGACATCATTTGGGGTCACTGTGTGAAATATAGCTTAGCTAGCTTAGCTCTAGCTATGGTGAATATTCATGGGTTGACCCGCTTCGCCATCCACTCATTCCACTCTCCATACTGGCCCTGGAACCTAGTTAATAATGGAATCTAGGTTTGGGTTGACCCGAGACACTGCAACCACAAGAAAGCGACTCAAGTTGCACCATCAGAGACCAACTTGAAAAGAAAATGGAATGGGTTTCATGGATATAACTGGACCCACTAACGCAATAGCAAGACCAGGTGGGTATGGTGAATACGAAGCTTTAACTCTCTTTGTTGCAACCTACAAGAGGATCTCCTATCAATTGCATCGAATAAATTAATCATAATCGTTACCAATGACAATTACACCCTAAACAAATTATATACAAGACAAAAATTGGTGATTAATTTTTTTTTTTTAAAATTCTTATAGAGGTGGGTGTATTCATACCACTTATGAGAGACAAATGCACAATCATGAGAAAATAACTAAGCAAATAATTACACGTAATACGATGAATTTAACGTGGTTCATCATCAATGCCTACGTTTACCCAATAGAACCAAAGATTTTCCATTAAATCTAAAAAGCTCTCCACATCACTCTCTATTTCACCCCGTGATTCCCTTTTGCATGTGTGTAAGTTTTCCTACAAACACAATGGAATAAAAAAACGCTAATCTCTACACAATTACAATTTTACTTCATACCCGATCCAATTACAAATACAGGCTCAATAATAATTATGTAAATCTGTAGAATAGAAAACACACCTAGCCAATTCTAACATAATCTATTCTTAGGTTGATGTAGTGAAGATTTCTAAAGAATTTTTGGATTGATTGAACCGGCAAAGGTTCCCCCGATTAAGCTGAAAGTATTAATTTGTTAGTGCAACTTCTGAGAGCCAAAACTTTTGACTTGGGTGGAATTACGAGAAGGGGTGTAGCGGGCCTCTGAAGTTTTACGCGCAATTTATAAATTTTAGTTGAGTTCCCTATTTTACTTTTTTCTATTAGTTTGTTTTTTGTTTTATTTAGGTTTTCTTTTTCCTTTTGTAATTCGACTTCCTTATATATGGGTCTCGTTTTGGACGAAATAAAGTATCTTGAAGTTTTGAATCAATTCAATTTGTTTGCCCTTCTTCCACATTGAAATTAGGGTTTGTCGTTAAAAGATTCAAGGGTTGTAAACGTTAGAACGAGATCTAGGGATCTTTATCGCCTCCAGTACTGGGGACGATAATTTTCCCAAGATCTAACCCCCATACTTCCTACTATGCCATTCAAGTGGAAAAAATAATAGATAAACAATTAGAGGAAAAGGTCTTTGGCTCTTAGCTACATGACTTAAGCAGTTCTACCAGGTTCTCATAACTATATATGTTTGATCCTGAGATAGTGAGGTCTGCAAGAGTTCAATAATCACCAAAAACCTTTCTTCACTACAAGAAACTCATTTCTTCAGTGACGTCAAATGATTCTTGATTATTCTTATGAAGCATGAAATAAAAGAAACCTACGATAAAGCCCATATGGCAGAATGCCTTACCTGTTCCCATTTATATTAAAACCAGTTCATTGAACACCTAAACCTGAAAGACACGACTGAATGAAAGGAGACTCTATGGTGTGATTGACTATTTTAACCTTAGTGGTGGCCAAGAAGGCCAAACCTTATAAACATGGCCGCACGCCAATCACGTGTGAAGAAAGAGAACCATGAATGTGGCCCTAACTAGGAGGAATGAAGCTCAAACCCTAAAAACAAAACAGAGAAAGCAAGGAGAGGTTGAGATGACAGTTTGGGTCCTCTTTCACGCATCCACAATCCTCCACGTGTTAAAATTAGGACACTATTGCAAAGTTCGATACTATAATAGTGTTACTATTGTATTTGATAAAAATATTCTTTGCTCCCCCGCGTGGTCTCTCCCGTGAACACCCCAAACCTCACATTGTCGAAACCCTGTCTGTTTGCCTTTCCCTCACCACTCCCACGCCTCGCTGACCTGTTTTTTCATTCTCTGCCCAATCTATATTAATCCAAGGTAATTTAATCTGTGAATTTATTTTTTTTGGGGTAAGATTTTAATCTAAACAGATTTTGCCAAGTGACAAATTATAACTTTGAAAATCTATCAACCATAAGAAAATGAATGGCTCACACAGATGGCTACGATTGAAAAATACAAAGTTGCATGCTATAATACATAAGAGAATATTTTCTTGAGTTAGGTTTCGATATATCACAATTAAGTGACTACAATTGAATCTTTTGGTTAAGGATGAACCTTTTGTTCCTTGTTAGACCTTGTGGTTTCTGCTGATGGTAACGCTAAAGGTGGATCTATAAGTCATAAAGTTTTTTTTTTTTTTTTTCTTTTTCCTTTTTGTTTATCTTTGTTTCGCTTATGATAATGCTCTAGGTGAAGTTTTAAGACGTACTTATTATTTTTTGTTATCCGGGCATACCATAACATTAATCTTGTACATTATTCTTTTATTTTTTTTTAATATACTCTTTTTCTGATATAAACAGATCTATTCAACCATCAGAATCACCACATCACCATGACACGTGGCTCAACATAATAGGTATTGTAAATGAATTATTATCCCCCACACAAATGAGGATCTTTATCCCCTCCAGTTCCCTGCCCGGCCTAGTTCCCCAGTGCCCCTAACAAAGGGGCGCATGACCATTCAGCCCTTACCCAGACACTCTGTGCAGGTGGGGTCCACCCCCTCTTCTTATTAGAGGCATTGGGGAACTTGGTCAGGCAGGGAACTTGAGAAAATAATTTTCCAACAAATGATGCAAATGGCACAAGGGTTTTAGTGCACGCTATCGGGATCACCAATCAATTGTATATCGATACATATTTTGAATTTTTTTATTCGTTTGCCCCTCAATTGTTTTGATATCACCAGTACATTATCAGGTAGCTATCGAATCACCCTAGGAATTGGAGGAATTTTTATCCTCTGTTGTTCACTGTCCGAACAGCACAGTGTTGTCCCCTCACATGGTGTGCAAAATGACGACTTAACCTCCCTCGGATAGGGAGATTAAGTCTTCATTTGACCCCCATGTGAGGGGACAATAGGTGTTGTTCGGACAACGGACAACAGAGGATAACGATCCAAAATTGAAGAGGATTAAAATCCCAACTGATATTGATTTGGATCGATTACGGACGATCCATTCCTGATACCTAAAACCATGCAACCAATAATTGGGTAGTTGATCTCATGATTCCTCCCTAAACATCAAGTTGGTAGACAGTCGTTTACAATACCTAGCTCCGGACAAGTTGATGGTGTTTTTATATAGTAGTATATACAAGCCGGATGTCATTACATTGGAATCCTTTTTTTCTACCCAAAAATAAAAAATAAATTAATAAAAAGTAGTGCATCACATCATATGCGGTTCTTTTTGTATTTATACACTTACCCTTGAGTATATCATACGCTTTGCAGGTAGATCTATACATGCAAAATTACAGAAAAGGACTCTTGGATCAGATAAGTCATCAGTATAAGGAGGAAAGGAAGTGCCATGTGTCTCACGGTGAGACGGTGGGACCACCTTTATAGAATAGTTCCATAAAGGAGATTTAAGTCTTATTGTATACTCTTTATTTTAATTTTTGTTGCCACATGGGGATTGAGTTATATAATAATATGTATTAAATAAATAAGGAAATACCTAGAAAAAAGGGTAAAGGACGGTTTTGTCACTCTCTTGTCTGATATTTTGTGGTACTTCTCCATCACGCCTTACCAGTTGGGACAGCCATTTTAGCTTAATTTAAGTTTAGCTTTTGGCTTTTTGGTCTGTTAAGATCACTTATGTGGTTTACCAAAAAAAAAAAAAAGATCACTTATGTGGGGTTTGAATACCCAATAAGAACTGTCCACGTGGGTCCTCGTGTGTATAGAAATTAATTTTAAAAAGCACCCCAAATAATGAGAACTTCAACTTAGGGACTCTCTCTCCGCGTGTGTAGGGGTAAGCTTCTAACTGCAGGTACTCGACATGATGGTAGAAAGAATGTGGGCCTGAGTGGGGGCCCAAGATGTATTATAGAAGTGGCATTCTTTTTTTTTGTTTTTTTGTTTTGGGGTCTGTCTTTTTTACCAATTCTTTTCTGATTTTTATTAGCAACTTTTTGGAAACAGAAGAAGGAGCCGACCATTCAGTGGGCAATGCAGTTGCGGTCGAATTCGGTTAACGAGTAAGTGCCACGTAGGATTCTTAAACGGAGTTTCTAGCAACGCGGCCGGACGGAATCAATAATGGGGTTAAAATCCGCAATGATTAAAATGAGTGTGGACCCCACTGGAACCATTTAAATTCCAACATTCCCAAATCTAAACCAAATTTACTACTTACAGAGTGAAATAAGAGGGATGACATGTGTGTTGTTTTTAAAACTCGTGCAGAAAAGAGAGTCACGCAATGGTGGGTGAAAGTGGAATTGCTGAATAATGAGATACAGAGAGGGAGAGGGAGAGAGAGAGAGAGAGAGAGGGGGAGGTTTTATTTATAAAAAGTTAAAAGGTAATGGTGGTGACTGGTGAGAGAATGATGGAGGTTAGGTTAGAGGAACTAGGCATCGGTGATGACCATTGGATCACGTGTGAAACTTTTGCTTCACTTTACCACTTTGATACAGAAAGATATTATGGAATGGATGTTTTCCACAGGAACCGGCGATAAACCGGCCCGATATGCCGGAGAAGTATGAGAGGTTGTTAAGTTATACTTATCGGCACGGATACGCTCTTTGATCCCGCGGACTCCTGGCCAAAAAGTCCATGTTGGGGTTGGCGGGTTGCCAGGTTCTAGTTCGGGTCGGGGGCTGTGGTGTCATGCGGGTTCCCGCATTGATCCGCCAGAGTGGATCCCACAAGCACAAACCGGCCATCCCCACAAAATTGCGAGCTTCCATAATGATCGTGGTTAGTCCCACGCCGGACCATGAGCCGCCACATACAGTGCCCCGGGCATCATTCCGTCCTGGGTCCCACACTCCACTACGCCTGCATTTCGCTCTCTCTCTCTCTCTCTGGGAAGGCTGGAAGCTCTCCTTCTCCTTCTCCTTCCTTTGTCTGTGCGACGGTGTGGTGTTGCGGCTCGACTGGCTAAGCTGCTTTGTA
The DNA here is from genome assembly GCF_018873765.1 of Telopea speciosissima. NCBI lineage: Eukaryota > Viridiplantae > Streptophyta > Magnoliopsida > Proteales > Proteaceae > Telopea > Telopea speciosissima. Next base: position 63,045,251 of record NC_057921.1, on the reverse strand, counting down.
ACAGTGAGCCGGCTTTTCTATTTGGAGAACTGTCTTCATCGTCATATTTTCAGGGCGGCTTGTAGGGACCAAGGGTTCTGATAACTTGGCAATTGGAGAGGCCTTATTATATTTGGAGAAAAAAAATGGCCTTGAGGCTGCGTGGTATCTGTGCTAGACACATGAGGGGTGAAACAATCACCCTCCCCCTGTGAAATGAAAAATTCATTTCCTTGTTGGATGCCATTGCACGTTTTCTCATTGGTGTGCATAGTTGTATGTATATATTTAAAAAATTGCACACCAACCTTATATATAGCATACCAACCAACTGGAGAGAAGAGACTTCTCTACTTCTAAGGCGGGCTGTACTGCCGTGCGCCCAGCCTTGCCCCACATACAAGGCGAGTGGAAAATGTCGCCTTGCCCTTGCTCGGGCAGGGCGCTCGGGCAAGGGTAAGGCGGTACTTTCGGCCGCCTTGTATGTGAGGCAAGGCTGGGAGCATGGAAGTACTGCCCGCCCTGGAAGTAGAAGAGTCGGATCCGCAACTGGAGACCTATAATGCCAGTGCCGTTACCAGTGAGACTTGAAGATATGGGCATCAAAACCTAATCCGAACTGGTGAAATCGGTTTGATCTGAATCAATATAGTCCGTACCAAATTGAACTGATCTTTATTGGATTGGTTTTGAACTGGGGTATTGCACAACTGAAATCAAATGAACTAAACCGAACCTAAAACCAAAATCGAAGTGAAAAAACCCGAACAAAACCAAAACCAAACCGATATAACCTAACAAGAACTGGATATCATCCCGAAACTAATTTAAAATTGTATTATTTTCATAATTTTGCATACATATATATAAGTCGAAACCGAATTTTGGTTTGGTTTCGGATTCACCTTTAGCACATTGAAAATGGCCTGATCCAACTGATTGACACCCCTATGCGAAGGCCTTCATGGTCATTTAATTGCCTAAAATACCCCTAGAAATGAAACATTGAGACCTGAGGGGGTTGGCAAGAAAAACAGCGGAGAGTGAGTCGGGGTCTTGGGGATATATGGTGTTTTATCATCATCTTCATGTTGCCAGCTCTTACTGTATATTTTTATGTACGAGGGTGGGCATCATCGGATCATTATCACCCACAATTCTGACACCTTCCAATTTCCTACAATCCCTCACATGAGAGTGAAATGATCAGTTACCCACTGCCTTGGGAAGTGTGTCTATGCAATGGGTAAGTGGTCATTTCAGCTCCCATATGAGGGATTGCAGAGAAATTGAAGGGTGTCAGAATTGTAGGAGATAAAAATTTGGGTAATCATCATAGTCATAAAGTTCATAACATACCAGGGAGCAATAGGGAATATACGGAAGGGGTAACGTAACGCCAGGTAAACAAACCGATACGTTGAAAAGCATCGTAATTTCATGATGTCATGAAGGGGGCTTTTGGTATTGAAAATGCTGTGTAACGGGAGCTAGGGAGCCACGCAAAGCCACCCCCTATAGAGAGAAAGAGAGAGAGGCTGTTCAATTACGTCACCAATAAAAATTTCATCAAATTTAGAAGATTATTTTAATATATTTTTTTTGGTTATGTGGGGTTCATTCAGTCTGAGAAGGCGGGGAAACTGTGTAGTGTGGAGGGATTTAAGAAAGCTCGATGGTCCGTCCCGTTGGATCTTCTGATGTACACCGTTTGGCACTCTCCCCTACCAGAGAACCGCCCGTGATTGTTGCTCGCTCTCTCTCTCTCTCTCTCATTTCTCTCGCTGTCTCAGAGCCGCAGAGACCGGAGAGGAAGAAGAAGCTCGATCAGAAGTGGGTCTCTGTCAGTGGCGGGTGGAGGTGGAGAGGTTGCCACCACTAAGGAAATTCTCCCTCTATTTGCCTTAATTTGCCATACTTGGTTTTCCGTCTCCCTTCTTTGTAACCCCAAAGACTTTTCCTGCAATCTAGCTCTCTCTCTCTCTCTCTCTCTCTCTCTAACATCATCTACTCCTTAGATAAGGAGAAGAAGATAATGAAATAAGAGAGAGACACAAAAGAGTTTCTGAGAGAGAGAGATATTGGATTAGGGTTAGTTGTGTTTGTGTTTTCTCTCTTTCTTCGCCATCTATTTAAACCTACCTGTGCTCCGTTCTTCCATTCCTCAGCCTTTTTTTGTTCTTCGTGTCTTTCTTCTTTGGGAGGTTACTACAACTTTTGCCCTCGCTCACACTTGGGATCTGGATCCCTCAAGGCTCAGTGGCAAACAGTTATCGACAACTTCAGACAAACAGTGAGAGACAAAAGTACAAAACTGTCTTTTATTGGAGCACTGCAGGGTTCAACTCCCAAAGAGATTTTAGCTGTTCCCTTTTCCATATTCTTCTTCTTCTTCTTCGTATCCCGCTTTTTCTTTTTCATTTTGTTTGGGGTTGTTTCTTCTTGTCTGTCTGGTTTTACCTCCACCATTGTCCCTGTGAAGTGTTGGGTAGTAGTTGGAATAAATCATCAGCATCGCAGCACCCAAGTCATCAAACAAGGAGTCCATAGAGAATCAAAGCCGCCTTCGCCTTCTTTGATCTGTGAGTCTCTCTCTCTCTTGTGGGTTTCACCCAGCCTCATTGTTTTATCTGTGTAATGCTGCTTAATTCTTTTGATGAATGAAGAAGAATGATGTTGTGATGTGATTCAGAAAGAATCACGTAAGAAATAGTTTCCATTTTAAGATTTCTTTTTAACATTGCATGTCAATTGTCTTCTTTTTAACATTGCATTTCATTTTTCTTTCTGTAGCTCCTTTTCTTTCCCTTCTTTTTCTTTCTCTCCACACTCTCTCCTTCAGAAATGCTAAACCCAAAAAAAAAAATAGAAAAAACTGATCGAGAATGGACAAAATGCAATAATGCCCTTATTAATTTCATAATTAGTCATCATTATTACAGCATAAGATTGTGACTTCATTATATATATCATCAATATAAGTTGCTAAGGTTTCATCTTGTCCATGGTGGGTATCATTTTCATTTTTCAGCTCCAAAATTTTCGGAACAATTGCTTCTTTCTTTCTTGAATTTTATTAAATCTCACCTTGTTACCAAATATATCTTAATTTTGTCCTATTTACTCAAACAGAAATATCGTGTGGATCGATCCTAAGCTGCTATTACCCAAACGCATCTTTATTTTTTAGAGATGCATTGTTTTCAACTTAAAAATACAACACTTTACTTCTACGTCTCTTTTTCTTTCTCATATGATTATGGAAATATATGATCCAACCTAAGCAGGAATTAGACTAGGGTTTCTTTTTCTTTTTATTATTATTTATAAATATTTTTGGTAGTAAGGCTGCAAGTTATATCATGCACTAAAGAGAATTCCATGTTGACAATCACTATTTCTCATCATCCATTCTAATCTATAAGAGAGTAATTAAGTTGCTTAATTATCTCAAATAGAAATTTAAAGTAAAAACCCAAAATGCTACATTAATAGTAATTAATACTTGTTTTGGGATTTTTGATTAATTTATTAATTCACATTGTAATCATCCTAGTCCATTATCTATTATTATTATTATTATTATTATTATTATTATTATTATTATTATTATTATATTGGCACTTAGGGATGTAAATAAATAGCCGAAATCCGTTTCCGTATCCGTGTCCGTATCTGTTTAGCACTATCCGAATCCGTTCGAAAGCTAAACGGATACGGATACGGATAGGCTATAGCTATTCGAAAAGCTATATTTACATGTAAACGGATAAAATATCCGATCCGTATTCTTGTCAGTATCTATTTAGCACTATCCGAATCCGTCCGAAAGCTAAACGGATACGGATACGGATAGGCTATAGCTATCCAAAAAGCTATATTTACATGTAAACGGATAAAATATCCGATCCGTCTACGTGTCCGTATCCGTTTAGCATTATCCGAATCCGTCCGAAAGCTAATCGGATGCGGATGCGGCTGCGGATATAGCACTATCTGAGCCGAATCCGATCTGTTTACATCCCTATTGGCACTCAAGTCACATATCAAAAATAAATTACTTGAAAAATAAAAAACTTTTGGCGATTATTGTATCTATATAATCAATTTGATCACTATTACTCTTCTTTCAGTTTTCCTACCAGAAACATAACCTAATTTCCAAGGTTTCTAAGGCAAGGTTTGGTATGCATTCTTGGAATGCATTCTAGGTCATTTTCGCATTCTCGGATTATAAAAATAGTTGTTTTTATCGCCCGAGAATGTAAAATTGACTAAGAATGCATTCCAAGAATGCATACCAAACACAACCTAAATCAACCATAGCTTCATATTTTGCTATTAGTGACACTGTAAGCATATACTTTAGATTTTATTTTTAGTTTCAATTGTACATGGTCTGGTGTGTGTTCCATAATGTGATTACTTTCAATATGTTTAAGATCTGAGATATATTCTTGAGATAAGTGATATCAGTTTTAAATTTTCAAAAGGAATACAGAATTTTTGAAAGAGATTCTAAGCTGGTGTACGTGTGCTCCATAATGTGATTATGTTTAAGATCTCAGGTAATGTGATTTCTAGAAGTGTTGCTATGAGTCTTCCAAACCATAATATAGATAGTATAATAACATTTTTGTAGTTTAAGTTCTAATCAATATTACTAGGTTTGAAGATCTATGTAATTTAAAGTTCATTACTAGTATTTATTATTCCATATTAGTGTAGTGATAATAAAATTCTGACAACTTTGTTCTAAGACAAAATGAATACCAAACATTTACTGTTCATACCACTCCATTTTCCTATGCATCTAAACATTGCTTGAGAGGTTCTTTATTTCATAAACAATCTTGGTTGCAATGAAGCATCCCAAATGATAAGGCTTATTATGCTTCCATCTTAAAACCAATTGGTTCAAAGTGGGGTGGTCTCTTGTGGCTCTTATACTCGGAGAACCAACAGCCGATGTGGGATTATTACCTCAATGCTCCCCCTTACGTACAGGCCTCTTCTGGGCTCTGTCTTCGTAGGTGGAGTAGGGCCCATCATTGACATAGGCCTAATGTACCTGTTCTGATATCATATTAAACTTCCATCTTAAAACCAATTGGATCAAAGTGGGATGGCCTCTTGTGGCTCTTATACTTGATAGTCGGAGCACCCACAGCCGATGTGGGATTATTACCTCAATAAGGCTAGTTAAAACCATTTTTTTTTTTCAATTCTTAACTCTATGTTACCATTATGAAGTACCATCTAAATTAATGGTCTATGCTATGTGGATTGCAGGTTATACTCGATCAGTGGGAGGATATGAATACTTTTTCACATGTTCCCCCAGGTTTCCGATTCCATCCAACAGATGAAGAGCTAGTGGATTACTACCTTAGAAAAAAAGTTGCTTCAAGAAGGATTGACCTAGATGTCATTAAAGATATTGATCTGTATAAGATAGAGCCATGGGATCTTCAAGGTAGCACCAATTCTGCAAACTATTCATATACACTTGAATTTCTTTTTTAGGGAAAAGGTTTTCTGAGCTACCAGGTCAGGGTACGCTAGCACCTCTATGTTTATCTCTCTTCCTCATATGAAATGATCTTGCTGTCCTTCTGGCTCTTTGTTAATGTGGGTTTGTTTTACCCTTTTTTACAGAAAAATGTAAGATAGGAACTGAAGAGCAGAATGACTGGTACTTTTTTAGTCATAAAGATAAGAAGTACCCAACTGGAACTCGCACTAATAGAGCCACAACAGCAGGTTTTTGGAAAGCAACAGGAAGAGATAAGGCTATTTACTCTAAACATAATCTGGTTGGAATGAGAAAAACCTTAGTATTTTACAAAGGTCGAGCACCCAATGGACAAAAATCAGATTGGATTATGCATGAGTATCGATTGGAAACAAATGAAAATGGAGCACCTCAGGCAAGTAGCTACTACACATTATTAATAAAATTGCTTTTGTTTTGTTCTTATAACAAATGATGTGGAACTGAAATTATTTCTGTACCAGGAAGAGGGCTGGGTTGTTTGTAGGGTATTCAAGAAGAGAGTTACAACAATGCAGAAAATGAGAGAACATGAATCTCCATGTTGGTATGATGAACCAGTTTCATTCATTCCAGAACCTGATTCACCAAATCCATACTCCTGCAAGCAAGAACTAGAGTTGCAGTTTCACATGTCAAATATTGGCTCATTCCTTCAACTCCCTCAATTAGAAAGTCCAAAATTTCCACATTCAACAGCAGCTAGTGGTAGTTGCTGTTCTGTTGCTGCATATGGTCTTGATGTTAATAACCATGGAAGTACTTTACAATCTTCATCAATCTCACAAGAAGAACAGATACAACAAAACCATCATCAATATGATATGAATTCTCTTTATAATGAACAAGCAGTAGATCAAGTCACTGATTGGAGAGTTCTTGATAAGTTTGTTGCTTCTCAGCTTAGCCATGAAGATGTTTCCAAAGAAAACAACTACTCTAGTAGTGGTGCCAATAATGTCTTTAACTTGTCCTCCGATCACATGAACATTCTTCTGCAACAATCCAATAAGCAACAAGTACTCGCACCGGCACCGGCACCGGAGGATTACGCATCTACATCAACTTCCAGCTGCTGCCAAATTGATCTGTGGAAGTGATCATATCTATTACAGTACTATATACTGATTGTAGTTGTACATAATAAAACTAAAATGGTAAAACTTTAGTTGTTGGGCTTCTTTCTGCCTACTCTCTTTGTAATATTAATTACCAAGACGTACCCAACTGTGTTAGGCCAGAAACTCCTACTTCTACTAATAAGGTAATATATTATATTATCATTAAGTGGAACTGGCCTGCACCGAGTCTTACTGTGATTGACTTGGTGAGTCTGCATGTAATGGACTTTTATTATGTTGTCCATCTGGGATTTACTGTTGCTCTATTCATAGATGTCTTTGTATGTTCTACTTAATATAGTAAGATTTTCCTTTTCTTTGTAATAATTTTTAAGGTTTTTTTTTTTTTCTTCTGTTTCTTGGCTTCTGTCCAGTGATTGGTTGGCTCTGTTGTGAAGAATTTAATTTCTCTAGAGCAATATATATATATATATATATAGCCGGATAAGTAGAATCCAAATATTTACAGTATTGATTTGATTATCATGATTTATCTCTAATAAGAGTCACCAGAGGTGGCCTTGCCTTAAATATCACCCAAAAAGGAAAAAGAGAGAGAGAAAGGTCTAGAGTGTCTTACCAAGCAAGCGAAATTATCAATGATGTGAATGGCATGAGTTGGGTTGTCCGGCAAGTGAAGCAAAGACACTCAATTCAAATTTGTATTTTTTTCTTCTGGGTATGCCAGGACGATAATCATGTTTGATCATCTTTATTTTTAGGGATAAAGAACTCTAACCGAGCCTCTAGGGCTGCACATGCGCAGCGGCCAATGAGAGGGTGTACAGAGGAGGCATCATGGGGGTGGGGCAGTCATTTCACACCCCATGAGTCTTGGCACGGGGCTACTGCCCGGTTAATGTTCTTTTTCGATCCCTTATTTTTATTAATATTCTATACTTTTGCTGGACCTTAGCAAAAAAAAAAAAAAAAAGGGTGTCCAGTAAGTAAACCAAAGACAATCAAATTTGGAAGTGGTGAATATATACCTACACTAATAAATGCAAAGTCTGCACCATGAATAAGGAACTGGCAGCTAGCTGGTATTTCTTGTGAGTTGCATCAAGAAGGTTTGATTCTTAATCATGTTGAAATTAAGCCACTAGTTTTGAGGGGCCAAAAACTTCAGACTTTTAAGAGATATGGATGTCTGTAAGACTGAATTATTTCAAGACATGTGACACAACTGATTACCTATCATGAAGAGAAATATGCGAGCTTCAAGAATTCTAACTTAAAAAAGAAAAAGGGAAAATGGGTATCTGATAAATATTTATCTTTTTTTTTTTTTTGGGGGGGGGGTGGGGTGGATTGGGTTATCCAAACAGTTTTAGGAAACTAAAATATGCAGTTCTGTACGTGGATCTTTGCCTGTCTTCTCAAATCTGGTTCACTGCCCAGTGCACCTAAAAGGTACATCGCACAGGCTGGTGTTTTAAGAAAAAGCACTTTAAGGTGCATTGCCCAATGCACCATTTAGGTGCACTGGACTTGAGGTGATGAAAATCGCTTTTACATAATGAATTATTGGGAAAATTAAGGTTTCGCACACTGTCTGTGTGCGTGTGCAATACACTTTTGCATATCAAGACACATTTCACTGTTTCCAGGGCTGTGAAATGTCTTAAAAACCCCCTTATTTGAAGATTCAAAATTGAGCTTTCTCCTTCACCCGAATTAAGGGTGTGGGAGGAGACCCTAGACCTAGCTAATTTATATCAGCCTCCCAACAGAAAGAAGTTAGAATGAACGTACTAAGCATTTTATTCCACCCAACTAAAGTAAGCTTAAATGAAGTTGAATGTGGTATTACCCCTAGCTACTAGCTAGCTATATATTTATTCTCAAAAATAATAGTTACAAATTAGTAAGACTTTGAGAAAGGAAAAATAGGTTACAGCTTGCATGAGACTAAATTCGAAATGGTGACAACCTCCACCTCACTGTAGACAAAACACCACCTCTCTCTCTCTCTCTTTCTCTCTGTTTTGTGTGTAAAGGGAGGCATGGTGGTGAAGTAATTAAGTTTAATTTACTCATTGTTAAGACTTGAAAAACATTAGAGCTGTACGTACGTCTACCATCTCTACTCCTTTTCTAGCTAGCAATTCAAATACTGGAACTCTCAATTAAAAATACCTGCTGCTTGTTATGTAGATGAATTTAGGAGAAACCCAAGCAGCTAGCAGGCTTCTTTACAAATCTATATAACATCGATCTGCATCCAAAAATCAAAATTTTAGTATTAGTTTGTACTTAACCCAATTAACCCTTCTCTCACTACTAATTAAAATCTGAATTTATGCCTACCTACAATTAATTAAGCTCTTATAACTAACACCTTCATTAATTCCCTCAAAAACCAAGAGTCACACCTTCCATCTCGATCAGTCACTAGCTAGTTGTGAAAAATCATAAGTTGCTCGCCTACCATAAATATATAAAGCACTCTATCTCATTCGTAGCTTCATTCCGAGGTCAACAAACAAAGCTGCAGGCTTCTTTCTATCTACTTCAAATTGGGAAGTTATGAAAGAAAGAAAGAAAGAAACCAGCAGCAACACTTGGAGAATCAATGACTAGTAGTGTAGTGTAGTAGTATATATGTTCTCGATGATCTCGATCGCGAGCATACCCACCTGTGACAAGCTGGATTCTTCACTTATTATTCAACTGGATCGATCGATCGATCGAGCACTCTAGGGTGGAAGTCAAGCATGGTAGCTAGCTGGCTAGGCACTTAAATTTCTCCAAACGACAAACTCATTGTGTGTGATCTTATCAAATTATAAACAAAATCCCTAGTGAGAGACGCTTTAATTGACAGGAGGAATCCTAGGAGTGTACGTAGCTTAATTGTGTACCCCCCCCCCCCCCACAACCCCACCCCTCCAATTAAGCATGAATGAAGGAGGAGGACAGAGCTGAGGGTGAATAATTATTAGGGTTTTCTAATTAAGCGTTGTTTGCAGCTGAAGATAACATCGATCATTCAATTCACCTGTGAAATACACATGTGATCTCATTCTATACTTTTTACTCTCTAAACCCAACCTTATCCAATCCCCAGGTTTATGTGGACTTCCTTTTCGGGTCCAAAAGCCCATTTAACCCACGATATCCATGTTGGTTCCAGATCCTCTACTTTAGCCATCGCGCTGCCACGCTCCCATTGTGTGCCACGTGTATATATGCACATCTAACGGCTCTTAGAGAAAATTTCAAATTTTAAAATCTTCATTTAATTATCTCCACAACAAACTCCAACCAATCCGGTTTATCAAATCAAACCAAACCTAAACCAAATGGGTTTTAAAAAAGCCTAAGAGAGGAACCGTTAGATGAGAGAAACCGTATCCTCATCTTCTTCCTCTCCTCTCCTCTCCTAACCCTGCCGCTGCGATTCCTCTCTCTCTCTCTCTCTCTCAAGTGCCTATAGTCCCAAGGTCCCTCTATAAGTTTCACTTGGTTCTCTCTCGTACTTCCAATCTATTGATTATTTAGATAAGTAAAAATGCTTTCTCACCGGCTATGTATGTTCTCTGTTATGAGGTTTTATAAAAGTTTGATTTATCAATCAAACGATTTTGATGCGATGGGTATTTGATGTTCTTGGGTTCTTTGGGGCTCTTGAGCATTGTACTTACATGGTATTTTGAATCTGAAATACATAAGTTGTACTGGTTCTTAGTTCTGGGTTTATTTTTATAAATCCAGCTTTGAACTTGGTTGCATGAGCCTATTCTTGACTTCTGAATCTATTATTATTCAAATGTTGGGCTGAAAATGCATTAACGATCATTACCTACTGCCCCTACAAATTTGGTTAGGCTTAAACTTGTTCAAGGTAATGGGCCCAAGCTGATTATGAAATAAATAGAATTTCTTTAAACAAGGATTAGTTTTTGCTATTACTCACAAAATTACTAATAGTGTTAAGAGTAAATTACATGAAAATTTGTATATTTAAGCAGAGAACTTCATACAAAAAGTGGGAATGAGTTGATTGATAAATGTTCTTGGCTTTTTTATGAACTCTTGAATATTTAAAAATGTATTCAGAGAAACGTCATACAAAAACTGGTTCTCCATAGATGAACACTTACTTGAGATACACAATAGAAGTTGGGTTTGGCAAAGGGAACTGATGGCTTTTGAACAGGAACAAGGGATACTTAAGAATTTAGATGATCTAACAAAACTGCAAACACAAACTTACCTATTTGCAGTCTTGGTTGCAGCCTTGGTTCTCACGGTAGTGACACTTGTATAGGATTAGGATAAGGGGTGTGGAGAGGAGAGGAATTGCGTACAAGATCCAAACTAGGCCAAAACCCTGGAACTTGCAGACGCAGGGAGAGGAGAGGAATCGCAGCGGCAGGGTGAGGAGAGGAGAGGAGAGGAGAGGAAGAAGATGAGGATACGGTTTCTCACATCTAACGGTTCCTCTCTTAGGCTTTTTTTAAACCCATTTGGTTTAGGTTTGATTTGGGGATCGATTGGGGTTTATTGTGGAGATAATTAAGTGAAGATTTTAAATTTTGAAATTTTCTCAAAAAACCATTAGATGTGCATATATACACGTGGCACACAATGGGAGTGTGGTAGCGCAATGGCTGTCAAAGCCTTCGAAATAGAGGATCTGAATCCTATGTTGCCCATATTTTGGCAAATTCTCTTTCACCACCCATTCTTCCATTTGTGTGAACTAATTAGTAAATTCTCTTTAGTTTATTCTTGTAACTAAAGAGAGTCAATTTCTCATCAAAATAGAAGAGTTTTATTTTTTATTTTTTATAAAAAATCAAAAATAGAATAGTTGAAGAGAGAGATCGAGAGAGAGAAAATTAGGAGTGGATAAAGCGTGGGAAAGGGCATCAATGGGCCAGACAATGGGAGCATGCACGTTCCCTGCAAGGAAAGCAATTGAGACGGCCTCAAAGGAAACATACATGTGGACGGATTTCTTTGTTTAGTGATTCATGTTTCACTCTTTCTCCTGCCTGTCTTGGGCCCATTTGGAAAAATAAAAACAAAGCAAAGCAACCTACTAGATTACTTTAGAGGGTGGGAATTGAAGAACTTGACTTCGGAAGTGGAACTCTCTCTCTCTCTCTCTCTCTCTCTCTCTAGTTCAGGTTATTACGCGTAATCCTGTATCTACACAGCACAGGCAGGACAGGACAGAACATCGTAAAAATTCTGTTTCGATCCATTATAACAAAGAAACACACACAGTTCGTTTGGCCTACGGCATACTCAATTTATCGGACAGAAGGCAATCCTATGACTCTATCACGACCTACGGTTTTAGTTTTCATATATATATATATATATAAATTAAGAGACAATGGCGCCTACTACTCGTACACAAAAATGGCCCACATGTAGCAAAGAAGTGGAAACAACATTCCTAATTGAGGCAACAATATCTAGGAGAGACAATTATGTGATTCGATTCACTCTGTGTTTATTGTTTTTTTTTAGCTACTTTGAAGTACATATGTCATACGTAGAAGGTAAACTACGTAGTAGTCCTATCTCCTACTACCACATAGATACAGGAATTATACACCCTAGTGTGTTTTGAGTCCGTGATTCTTCACGTACGTGAGCGTATATGAACAATTCACAGTCGTTCAGATGGAATCGAATTTGTAAACCTCGATCGACCCAAAACAGTCCAAAACCAAACCCAACTCATTTCATTTTCACTTGCATGATAGGGTTTCAAATTGATTTGAAATCCCTAAATTCCCAAAACCTCGTCCTTCTTCATCCCTCGTTTTCTTCTTCCATCAATCTGCTTGTACCACACCGGAAAGAAGTGACAACACCGTCGATCTGAGCCAAAACCATTGCAACTGACGTAAGGATTTATATTGGGAAAGGGTTTTGCAGATGGACCAAAGGGTTGACATCCCAAAGATTTGAGCTAATGTAACATGTCCATCTGATTATTGAATAGTCAGGGGACCCGCTTTGGAATTGGATTAATCTGGATGAACCCCAATTTTGGCAAGTGATACCTAGATGATTCGTTGCATATCTACATGTCATGGAATCTTTTAGAGGATTCCATGACATTACATGACATGCTTCATATCTTAGCCCCAACTACTTGGATGATAGATCTGAACATATAAAATAGATAACAATAATAGAATCAAATAATAAAACGTTTTGCTTGATATCCAATTTCTCTTTTTCAATTTTGAAATGTTCAACTAAAGCTCGAATCCCTGCATAGTAATGCAATGATTATGAGTTGCAGGAAGAAAGCAGCGGCAATGTCGATCAAGATTGTAAGCTAGATCTCCGACAAATAGAAGACAAAGCTAATGAAACACCACGTACGCACAAAGACATGCTTACACACACATACAGTGAGACCTTCTCACCAGATTAGTGGTGCCCCTGAGATTGGGGGGTAGGAACAGTTACATCCAAGAATGAGAGCAATGAGTTTAGAAAGCCGATTCCCTTGGGGTGGATTGCGTGATAGGGTTTCACTATTTCTCCACGTCAATTGCAATGGTTGCGGCTCAGATCCATGGTGCTGTCACTTCTTTCTGGTGTGGTTCAGGCAGATTTGTGAGATTGGTGGAAGAAGAGAAAAACATAATCGGGGAAAATTACTTGAACACCCTCTGTACTATGGCCATTTTGCGTAGAATAATTATCAACGTTTAAAACAATTACTTGACACCTCCGAAACCTGACGGTGTTAGTTTGCTGGTAGTGTTTAAATGAAAATATCTATTTTACCCTTATCATCTATTCAATAGAAAACAGTAAAATTAAAATTACCAAATTACCCTTCCTCTTCTTCTTCCCGCAACCAAAAAGAAAAAACCGGCAGTCTTAGCTGCGGTTCCCTGAAGTGATGAGCAGTGAATATTCTCCACGTGTCTTGGACGAGACTTTCTCTCAGAAACGGTAGAAGCCAATGTTCTTGAACAGAGACTTCTACCGACGCGTTTACCCTTCTTAAATCTTATCGCCAATCTTAGTTTCCATAAGGTTTTAAGGTCTTAGAAACGATGATGCCTGCTCCAAGGACCAACAGAGACACCTCGATTTCATCAAATTCTGATTCAGGCCTTCAGGTGCACTCGAACTTGCCACAAATTTCGTCTTTTCTATGGTAGATTTGATCCAATTTCCTTTAGGTCGGTGGGTTTTAGTCACATGGTGATTTGATTCTTACATTACACGACGACCCATGTATGAAGGATAAAATCACATAGTGATTTGATTCATTGTATCATTTAGAAGAACATGAACAAAACTCAAAGATGGCCCCTGAAATTTGATGATGAGTTGCTCTTTTTTCTTATCTTGAAACAATCCTCTTTCCAAAACCCAGTCCTCAATCATCGCCTAAGCATTTATTTGCTGGTCTGCATGGACTTTGTACAGCAAGACCTTACTAGTTGTATCTTTTGCAGAGTTTTACTGCATTCCACCCAAACCATTGATTTGTCTACGCCCAAAACTTTCTTTACTTGATCCTTGTTCAGGAATTTACCTATCGAGTTTTGTCTTCTGCTGTAGCCAACCTTGTTGCATCTGCAACCAATGCAAGATCCTGTTACGTGCATCATTGCTTCCTTACATTTAGCTTATTCGAGAAATACGTTTCATAAGGATCAAGAGATTTCTCACGCTGAAAAATAACAGTTGCAGAGGTGAGAAAATCTGAGTCCGGCAGTTGCAGCTGCGACAAAGGTGATTAATCCTCTCAAAGACAGAGTACATGGAAGAGAAAGAGAACAAAGAGATACAGTTTAGTGCCCAAAACAAAGGTCATTTTGTGAATGTAGAAAGTGTTAAATCCATGCCCAAACCCCGGTTCAAAGCCCGGTCTAACCGGTTTGGTTAAACTTGTGTAGAATTGACGGTGGTGTACTCTAGGGAACTATGGGCAATGATTCTCAAACCGTCCCATAAGATCGTTAACTTTGAGACCGGGGAGGTCGTCGAGGATAGGTTCATCAACAAGGACAGGGGGAAGTTTGTAAACAAAGGAGTGTTCTTGGCGTACCCTCCGCAGGCGGACCCGCGAGGTCCGGCCCTATTCGATGTACCGCTTTACGACGACTGGGAGTAAGTCATTATTCTTATACTCCATTTTAAGCATAAATGATTGGGCTTGGGTGTATAGCACCCCTTTAATTTATAGATAGAGAGGGCCTGTGGGCCTCATAAAGTCATAAAGTTGAGGTCCAATAACTTGAACTTGAAACTAAGATTTGGTGTCCAACCAAATAGACCCTAGAGCATTTAGGCCTAAGGACCAACATCCAGCCAAACAGGCCCTAGGGACCTTTTGGGATAGATAACACCAAAACCACTATTCTCATCTCATTCTAAACCTAAATCGATTTGGGGGAAAAGAAGAGAAAGAAGAGAAAGAAGGAGACGAAGAAGGAAGAGAGGAAAGGAGGAGGATTCACTCACTCACCATCTCCATTTGATAAGTCCCCCACCTAACCTCCATTATTTCTCTCACCCCCATTAATCCCTACACTCTTGGAGCTTGGATGGTGTCCTAACATTAATGGCTTCACCAATCTATTGGAGAAACTATTAATGGAATGTACTAATGCCTTCTTGTTGTGGAAGGTGATCTTAAATGCCTCCATTCCATCTCATTAGATGACCTAGACCATCAATGCTAACTCTTGCTCAAGAATATATGAGCTAAGGCTCATTGCTTCCAAAGCTATCACCCATCTCTTGTGCAAGATTGGGTTTATAAACCCTCTTGATAGTAATAGCTAAAACCCTAGATTAGGGTAACATTCTTGGCCATCATTGTATGGCATGACCCTAGGTCATACCCATTTGAGCTTTGGGATCAAAGCCCCAAGCCAAATATGCAAAATGAATTTGCTTTTATAAAAAGGTAGTTACAGTCGGGCTAAAAGTGTAGGAGCAGCCCAGGTGCCTTCCTACCTTTTTAAGCTCTGCCTTCCTACCTTTTTCTCTCGGTGAAAAAGGGTAGGAACAGTTCAGAAATGCATCTACCTTTTTTTACCAAATTACATCTACCGTTTTACAAATTTTGCACTTTTAAACCCCTATTGATTCCTACCCTTTTTGGGGACCTTAGCAATAGTGTCTTGCGTGTCTTTTTGTGCATCTAGGGCACCCGAATACGGGGGTCAGCTCACATTTAGCACGCCGGATCATTCGCTGCTCGATCGATCCGAAACTCAAGGTGAGGAAGTCGGATACCCGAACCTATGTTTGAACCATGTTATGCCTTGTGGTTGTGGTTTATCTTTATTTACATGTGTGAATGGTTATTGAGAATGGACGGTTAATGGATCATGTGTCATGGGAATATGTTGATTTCAATGCTTGCATATTAGACGTATATGCTAGTTTGCATTATACTTTCAATTCTTCTAATGTGTTATTACATTGGCATGAGAGCATGTAGTGTGTGTGTGTTGAGATGGATAACATTATGTGATGAGAATGAATGTGATGGTATATTGAAATGTGAGAATGGGATCCAAGTACCGTAGTGTGCTCCGGGCTTGGATTGATGATTATATTGTGACTGTATGTGTACGTGTAAAGCTGGGGGGAGCGTGATGATAGCGAGCCCGGCTGAGGGACTATGGACTCGGCCCCTGGCTTACACGTGTACGTACCCCCTTTTTAGGTATTAGATGTTGTTGGTTAGGTCGATATCGTACCCCGTACTAAGACCCTTGCCAACAGGGGTTTACGTGTTGGATAATCCCCCACAGGGACACCAATGTGTTCCGATTGAGGTGCTGGGAGCGGCGATTCCGACTGATGATCGGAACCGTGGCAGTGGGATTAGCTTTGGGGGTTTGCTGGGTAAACCAATGTGTTCCGATTGAGGTGCTGGAACCGGCGAGTCCGATTGAGGACTGGGACCGGCAGGCTCCCTGCGCAACTCGGGTTTGACATCACCGAAAGGCCATCCGCGTGAGAGAGATGGAAGGCCGGGGATGCTACCTAGGGCGTTGCAGTAGTACTATACCTGACTTAGAGGTTAGAGTTAGGTGCACATGTGATCATTGATTCATGCATCATAACATTATCATCTATGCATACTGTAATCCCTTTGCATGATTCGATTACTCATTGGGCTCAGTAGCTCACCCCTCGTGGAAACTTTTTTTAGATGTTAATGCAGGTATGGTGGAGCCAGGCGGTTCGGAGCCCATGGCCCCTGAGGGCAGCAGTGGCGAGGACTGGTGGGCCCCTGAGGAAGGGGAGCATGGACCAAACTGCTACTGTTATACCCGTACCCCGGGATATAATTAAATATTATTTCTTCTCGTGCCATGTAGGCTGGTGGCCTGTTCTCCATGATGGTCAAACCTAGCTACAAAATCGTTGACCACAGTACGGGTTTGCCTGTGGAGGAAAGATTCCTCAACCGCCAGTGGGGAAAGTTCGTTGACGGCGACTTCGTTGACTATCCTCCAAGTACCAGCCCGGGAAGCGAGGAGTTTAGGAGAGAGCATCCTGGACCATCACCTCAGGTGGATAATTCGTTCAGCGATGACCTTGGCATTGCCGTGGCGAAGCTATTCGGGGTCATGGGTGATAAACCATGACAGGGGAAAAGTAAGTTCTAGCCTCAAGTCTTATTATTTATTCTTCCCTTGGTGACCTCGAAGTACGGGTCCAGGCCTGAACCGCTCGAGCTATTTCATGAGAGAAGGGAATATTTTAAGTTCGGGTCCCACTTACCTTTGGAAAGTACATTGGGGACTTATACCTATCTCATATGAACCCATCTAAGAATGGGCTTTTCCCTAATTAAAGTTGTGGGCAGGCTCATTAAACCTCATGACCCATTTGACTAGAGGTACCCAAATACCCATTTATTATAAATGAGTCCAAGAGGGAGAGAGAGAACATTTACTTCTCCTTCATCATTCTCATCTACCCTAAATCGTGGAGGAGAGAAAGAGGAGAGAAAGAGGAGGAGGAAGGTAGAGAGGCTTGGTGGAAGGTGGAGACCCCATCTCTTGGGCCATAAATCGTGGAGCTCTCTCATCTTGGGGGTAGGTAAGCTATTGAAGCTTCTTCCTTCTTCTATTTCGGATTTTAAAAGGGGTTGGGTAATGGGAGAGATTGACCTAGATCTCTCTTGGAACCTAGGAAGTTGATGGAGCCTTAAAGCCTAAGCTATGGTGGAGTTATTTCACTCCATTATGAGCTCTAATGTAAGGGTTCTCATTTCCATTTGAGAGATTTGAGGTTTGGACCCTATTATGCTTAGGTTAGGTTCTTCTCGGTTCCTTCTCTTGAACCTATTGTGATTGAATGGACCTAGAGAGGTCTTAGGACCCTAATGAGCTTAGGATGGAGTTTCCTAGATGTTCTTATGCTTTAAAACCACTTGAAAATGGAGTCCTTGGAGGGGGATCCTTCGGGTTTTGGACCTGAAGGTGTGAGGATTTACATGTGGTTTCAGACCTGCAAGAAATCACCCTGAAATTACCTCCCTGAGAAGGCCCCTGGGAAGCTCGGATTTATGGGCGGTTTCATTTTTCTGAAACCACATCTGCAACCGACCTTGACTAAAACTGTCCTGAACCCCTGGTTTCCTAGGATTTACATGTGGTTGCAGAATTTGGGCATGAAACCACTCCTGCAACCACTTTATTTCTGAAACCTTATACTTAAGTGATTATGGGAGACCTTTTGGGGATCCTTTTCCTTCGCTCGTTTAACCTTATTTCACTCTTTGTTTAGGTTAATATATTCATCTTGTGGCTTATTGCTTGATCGAGGCGACAACTGATAATCTTGGTGCTTGGCATATATATAGTGAGTGGGTTTGGTTGTTTGGGCTTGATATTATTATTGCATTATATATTATGTAATCATTATAATTATTAAGCATGTTTGCGCATATTGCATATTTTATATATGATTGTTATAATGTGATTGGAGATGTTGTACTTGGATGGGTCTCGGTGCCGGTGGGTACCGGTGCTGGAACCCCGAATACTATATACATTTATGAAGAAATTATGTTGAATGTCATGTTGAACTGTATGTGCCGTGCCATGCTGGTAACCGGGCACTAAACCAGATAAAAAGTTGATGCGCCCGGATTACCTCTCGGGACGATAGGACTTGCATGTAGTATATTTGTGGCTAGGATTTCACACCCTTATGCTACGACCCTTACCAACAGGGGTTTAGGTGTTGGGTAATCGATACCGGATTCCGTGGAGGTGGGAGAGGCCATCATGGTAGTATTGGTTATCGGGTCCGCAGAGTGGTCTTGGAGGCTTCGATCGGCGTAGGTCCCACGTGACAATTGAGGTTTCATTGTGGCGATAAGTTAAGTGACCCACAGTGTCTCCCGAGTTGTCACAGTAGCATATGCCATTGACTTAGTTGTTTGTTAGGTGAAAAAATGGACTTAACATGTGCATGCATCATTGGACTATGTGAATTGCGTGTTGTGCATCCCCATCCCCTCACTGGCTCAGTGGAGCTAACCCCCTCGTGTGCACACTTTTTAGATTATGATGCAGGTAACGGATATCTCGCGGGACTTGGAGTTCAGCCCTCGGGATACGATGAGATTGGTGAGGAGGAACCGGAGGCCGTGTTTGAGGAACATGGCGACGGGTGTCCTTGCGATGATTGTGCCTACGGGCCGTGAGGATATTCGGGACTTGATCCCTTTTTGATTTACTTTTGAGGCTAAGGCCTATGTTGAAATATTTACTGTTATACCATTTTGATAGTTATTAGATGGTCACTGGAAATGTAACTAATTACTGTATTTATCATCTAGCCTTTGAACATCTTGTAACTATTCGATTTATATGCTTCCGCAATACTACTGATCCTTGGAATGTAATATTCCCTTTTTCCGCATTCTAATATTATATTGTGTTAATATTGGTTATGACTGTGCGTTGGGACACTGTGTCAGTGATCCGGGCTGTTTGCGTGTCATCCTAGTCACCCTTTATATGATATTATGTTCCTTGGCTGGAATAGGGGCGTGACAGCTACTGTGAGACTTGCTACTTAGGGGAGTAGCTTCTTGAGACGTTGGGCCGATGGCCTCTTTTGGATACTATTTTGGATATTACTTTTGATATTAATTACTTCATTATTTTGATCCCATCATAAAGAATGTTTTATTTATATATTATGTAATGCATAAGTCCTTATGGGATGTCTTCATGATTCCGAGTACATTGTGGTGGATTATTGAACTGGGATAAACATTGCCAAGTTATGTTATTATATTATCATTTAGCTTTCGTTACTCTGATCTATTTATAATATATTCTCTCCTGATCATTTGTGTATGATGCGGTGTGGATGAGTTAGCTTAAATACTACATCTATGATCCTGGCAGTATTGCAGAAACGTATTTGTACGCTTCGATCACAAATTCCAGTGGTTTGGAATTCAGGGTGTGACAGAAAGATTTCAGTGGCAAGAGAACAAACATTTGCAGCGACAAAATTGGATTTGCAAAGACACGTTTAGGTAGAATGTAAGACACTTTTCGTGTTGAGTCCGTGGTCTAACTAGAGCTTTAGAAAGAAGAGGAGAGCAGAGACTAGGAAACAGAGGGGACTGATTTACAACTCTGGTGGATTTGGAGATTTTGATTTCGGTGTCTCATTAGATTTCTGTTTTGAATTGGGGGAGGGGAGGCAGAGGTCTGAGGGGTCATGGTGCAGAGCAGTAGGGGGTGTGAGTGGGCTTTCTGGCCAGGGTGTTCATAGCAGGGAGGGAGCACAGCAGGTGGCGGGGAGGGGGTGCTGCAAGGAGTGGGGGAGATAGAGTGGAGGAGGGGAGGGAGAAAGCGAGGACCCCCTAATGGTTTTTGAAACAGCAGCCATGGCTGCTGGTTTATTTATTGGTTGCAGGAGGAAGAAGGACAAGAAGGAGAAGAAGGAGAAGAAGGAGAAGAAGAAGAAGAAAGAGAGGGGGGCAACTATGTCACTTCACTACACCTTAAGGGTAGTTTAGACATTTACAAAATATTTAATCCATGGTACCGGTGACTGACTAACGGACAAGGCTACTTGAAAGAAATGGTATACTGTAGGGAGTGTTCAAGTAATTGTTTCAAACGTTGGGGAGACTAAGTAATTAGGTCATAGTACAGGGGGTGTCCAAGTAATTTTCTCTTTCTTCTAATAGAGGGGTGGACCGGATCTTTATCCTCTCAATTAGACTGCCCGTACTTGACGTCAAGTACATCTAACAGAGGAGGCAGAAATGACTATCCTACCCCTGCCCGAATACACTGCCCGAGGTGGGGTCCACCTCCCTCTATTAGATGTACTTGACGTCAAGTACGGGCAATGTAATTGAGAGGATAAAAATTCGGGATGGACCCCACCTAGGCAATCTGTTTGGGCAGGAGTAGGGTGGTCATTTCTGCCTCCTCTTGTAGATTAATCAGTTTGGTTCTTTCCCAAAAGGGATCTTTATCTCCTCCAGTTCCCTACCCGGCCCAGTTCCCCAGTTCCTCTAACAAGGGGGGTTGGAATGACTACCCTACCGGGCCCTGCCCGAACACGGATTATTATCCTCTCCAATTCCCTATAGCTCGATAGTAGTATGAATGTCCGACACGTGGTAGCTCGGACATCCAACAGTATGAGCTCAACATAGTCAATGAGCTTGGACCGTTGAATGTCCGAGCTGCCACATGTCGGACATCAACACTAGCACTGCTACACTGCCAAGCTATAGGGAAACGGAGAGGATAATTTTCCCCCGAAAAAACTGCTCGGGTGGGATCCACCACCCCCTATTAGAGGAACTGGAATTGGAGAAGATAAATCATGATCGAGTTCATCTACTTTCGTTCGTGTTGAGAACGGATCATCTGCACATACCAAGAGATGAACGTATATCTCATAGTCAATCAGATTTTAATTTTATTTTTATAAAACCCCCTTCTCTTCTTGTAAATGACAAAATTAGAATAAGTGACTGGCTCTCACATGTACGTTCACCTGTTGATACGTGCAGAGGAACCGAACTCGTTCGTGTTGAGGTTTACGAGCGGGTGTCTAGGGTTTGATATTGATCTTCTTCCCCATCCCGTGCTCTGTCTTCGCTGCTGGAATATCTACTGGAGGAATTTTGATTATTTTTAACTGTTTCGTGGAGAAATCTGGTTTAGGGTTTGATGCTTTGGTTGAGCTCGTCATCGGCCGGACGGGATAACAGTTTGGTTTTAAAGGGCAATGGCCAATCCCGGTGTCGGGACCAAATTTGTTTCTGTGAATCTAAATAGATCTTATGGGCAACGTCCAAGTTCGATGTCAAATGCTGGAGCTAGCCGAGTACGGCCTGGCAGCCATGGAAGCAGCGTGGGCGGTGGGATGGTGGTTCTTTCGAGACCTAGGAGTTCGATTGTGGGTCCGCAAAAAATTGGATCCAAGCTTTCAGTTCCGCCCCCCTTGAATTTGCCGTCGTTGAGGAAGGAACATGAACATTTTGATTCCTCATCAACAGGGATTGGTTCTGCTCGTCCTGGGAGTTCTGGTTCTGGGTCGAGGCCGACTTCTTCTGGCGTGGGCTGGACGAAGCCCGTTCCTTCTACATTGCAAGACAAGGATGGTAGTGGCCATCACCCTTTGCTTGGGAGATCGGGAGGTGGAGCTCAGGCAGTTGATGACGGTGATCGTCCCTTGAATTCTGTCGACGGGGCGTCGAGGGCAAGCAGTGTTTACATGCCCCCGTCTGCAAGGTCGGGTACTGTCGCAACCCCAGTGACTGGTTCTGCTTCTTCTTTTCAGCCGGTTGAGAAGGCTGTGGTTTTAAGAGGGGAAGACTTCCCATCCCTGCTAGCTACCTTGCCTACCACTCCTGGGCCTGCTCAAAAGCAGAAGGATACTTTGCATCAGAAGCAGAAGGTGAGTGAGGAAGCAGCAGATGAGCAGACAGAGGGTTCCAGCTCAGGGCAATTCCTTCACATGCGCCCGCAAGTTCAGTCATCCCGTCATGGTGTTGGCTCTCTTTTGAATGAGAACGGCGGCATGAATCATGGGTCCGGTGGTTCTATCAGAGGGGATCAGTCCCGTAAGTTGGATGATCACTTTCCAGGTCCACTGCCCCTTGTTCGTCTTAACCATACTTCTGATTGGGCTGATGATGAACGTGATACGGGTCATAGTCTGCTAAGTCGGGACAAGGATCATGGGTTGTCCCGAAGTGAAGCCTTTCACGACAGAGATTTTGATCGTCCCAGGGCTGGTGTGGGGCTACCACGCTCACATGTTTTTGATCTTTCTGATGGCCGGGGTCTTCGTGATGATGATGTTGGAAAGGTTTCTTCAAAGGAATTTCTGCGGACAGACTCTTATGGCAGAGATTTTAGAACACCTAGTAGAGAAGGTCAAGATGGGAGCTCATGGAGAGCTTCATCCCTTGCAAAAGATGGATATAGAGCTCGTGAAGTTGGGATTGATAGAAATGGTGCCAGTGCAAGGCCTTTCAGTCTCAATCGTGACATGAACGGAGATAATAAATACCATCAACCACCGTTTGGAGACAATTATCGGGATTTTAGCAATGGAATCAAGGGAACTCAGGATTCAAGGTTTGGAAGGAGGGATTTGGGTTATGTGCAGGGAAATAGACAGAATGGGAACCACATGGTGGAATCATTTTCTAATAGAGGAACTGAACAGAATATGCGGGATCGTGGTGATACCTCCAATCGATACAGAGGTGATTTCTTCCGAAACAGTTTGGTGCCTAAAACATCATTTTCTTCTGGGGGTAAGGGACTCTCAGTGAATGATCCATTGCTTGATTTTGGTAGAGAAAAACGTTCATTCTCAAACAATAGAAAACCAGGTCATGAAGATTCTTTCTTGAAAGATTTTGGCACTGGCCTGGGGTTTGATGGAAGGGATTCTTTCTCTGGTGGACTTGTTGGGGTGTTTAAAAAGAAGAAGGATGTGCTGAAACAGACTGATTTCCATGACCCTGTTAGAGAATCTTTTGAAGCAGAACTTGAGAGGGTACAAAAGATGCAAGAGCAGGAAAGGCAACGTATCATTGAGGAACAAGCGAGAGCATTGGAGTTAGCTAGGAAAGAAGAGGAGGAGAGAGAGCGGCTAGCTAGGGAAGAGGAAGAACATCAGAGAAGGCTTGAAGAAGAAGCCAGAGAGGCAGCGTGGAGAGCAGAACAGGAGCGATTGGAGGCTGTGCGAAGAGCTGATGAACAAAAGATTGCTAGAGAAGATGAGAAACGAAGGATTCTTATGGAGGAAGAAAGGAGGAAAGAGGCTGCCAGACAGAAGCTTAAGGAGTTGGAGGCTAGGATTGCAAGGAGACAGGCTGAAGTAATGAAAGATGATAAGCTTCCTGCTTCTGTTATGGCTGGAAGTTTGCCCAGTATGGCAAAAGAGAAAGATGTTTCTAGGGAAGCAGAGGTAGGTGGTTGGGAGGATGGTGAGAGAATGGTGGAAAGGATCACAAACTCTGCTTCTTCTGATTCCTCCAGTCTGAATAGATCATTTGAGATGGGTTCTAGGCCTCACTCTTCCAGAGATGGAAATTCTGCCTTTATTGATAGAGGAAAACTTGCAACTTCATGGAGGAGGGATGTGTTTGAGAATTCTAACAGCTCAACCTTCCTCCCACAGGATCATGAGAATGCTTATCGCAGTCCAAGGAGAGATGCATTTGGTGCAGGGAGGGCATTCCTCAGGAAAGATGTCTATGGAGGTTCTGGAGTTGTGTCTGCAAGGGCAGCTTCTAAAGGAGTTGCAGAGGCGTTTGTGGTTGATGATTTCCCTCACCTGAGAGGGCAGAGATGGAACCTTCATGGGGATGGAGAGCATTATGGCCGGACCTCTGAAGTCGACACTAAATTTCATGATAATACTGCCGAAGATGGGTTTGGTGATATGGGATGGGGGCAGGCTCGTTCTCACGTTAGTCATGCTGCTTATCCTGATGGACTTTATCAAAACTCTGAGGCTGATGGATTTTCTTCTTATGGGAGATCTAGGCATTCCATGAGACAGCCTCGTGTTCTCCCCCCTCCATCGATGGCTTCTGTGCAGAAAAGTTCCTATAGAGTTGAGCCTGAATGGCCTAATTCTTCAACTTTTCTAGACTCTGAGATGAGGTACCAACATGTGCCGCGAAGAAACGAACCAATCTTGTTGACAGGGTATGATGGTGGTTTCCAGGAGAAGCTTGAACAGCCAGAAATTATGGAAGCTCAACAAGAAAATGCTCTCCCTGAGAAGAACAAACTAGATAAGCCAGCCACACCAGGGTGTGACTCACAATCCTCATTATCTGTTTCAAGTCCACCCAACTCACCTATTCATCTTTCGCATGATGACCTAGAGGAGTCTGGTGATTCTCCTGTCTTGCCAGCTTCTGCAGAAGGCAAAGAGATGGATTTATCTGACAGTGAACATGTTGCATCAGCATCAGAGATGGGTAATGCCAGTGGGATAACAGCCTCAAATTTTATTGCTCCTCTTGAAGATGAAGAATGGGATATTGAGGACAATGAAGAGCTGCAGCAGCAAGAAGAATATGATGAAGAGGATGACGGTTACCAGGAAGAAGATGAAGTGTATGAAGGAGATGATGAGAATGTTGATCTAGCTCAGGAGTTCCAAGATTTGCATGTGGAAGAGAAAGATGCATCAGACAAGATGAGCCAGTTGGTAGGCTTCAATGAAGGTGTTGAAGTTGGAAGGCCTAGTGGTAACAAGTTTGAAAGAACCTCCAAGGATGGAGAGAAGGCAGTTCGGATAGAACAGGAATCTGTTGGCATTGCAGAAGAACCTGGATCTTTTGATGGGTTGGTTGCTGATGGACAAAGCCTTCAACCTGAGAATTACTCTCCTAATATGCGTGTGCGAAGCTCTTCTAAAACAATTCAGGAACCTGAGAAGGCACTCCAAGATCAGGTTATCCAGCCTGTGGAAGCTGACCACAACAGAACAACATCTTCTGGTTTTCTTCTGGATACTGTGGAAGCGTCTGATAGTCCCAGTTTTCCGGTTCAGCAGCCAGTAGTATCTTCTGTGAATATGACCTTCCCTCCATCAGTCCAATCTGTGGTGTCAACTGTTTCTTCAGTTCCAAGCCAAGCTGATGGACCTGTCAAGCTGCAGTTTGGCCTGTTCTCTGGCCCTTCTCTGATTCCATCTCCAGTTCCGGCCATACAGATTGGCTCTATACAGATGCCATTCCATGTACATCCCCAGGTTGGGCCATCACTATCTCAAATTCACCCATCACAACCTACTTTATTCCAGTTTGGTCAGCTTAGGTATCCTTCTCCCATTGCTCCGGGAATTTTGCCATTGGCTCCTCAGTCAATGTCTTTTGTTCAATCTACTATTCCAGGCCATTACACTTTGAATCAGAATCAGGGAGGTCCTCTGCATAATCAAGCAGGTCTCGACAATTCTAGTCAGATCCCCACTGTGAAAGATAAAGTGTCTTTTGTATTGATGGATAACCAACCTGGCTTTGTGCCTAAGCCTTTGGATGTATCTCATGAGAATGTGGGCAAAGAGGTGATTTTACCTGCTGGAGAAATTCTGGATAATGTTGTTCTGACATATAAGAGTCAAGCCGAGAGCTCCATTCTTAGTGAAGAGAAGCCTAAGCCTGATCCAGTTCCCCTGGATCGACGGACTCATGATCTTGCCGTGAAGAAGAACAACATGTCCATATCAAATAATGGAGAGTCCCAGGGGCAGTTGCAATCCACATCAAATTTATCCCAGCTTCTTTCAAGTGAAAGAGCTTTGAGTGGGTCAAAGGCTCCGGTCCAAATGTCTGGTGGAAAGGGAAAGAAATTCATTTATACCGTGAAGAATTCTGGGTCAAAATCTTCAGTTCCAGTTCCTGAGGCTTTTGCTCATTCAAATACCAGTGGATTTCAGAGGAAGTCTCGACAGAACGTTCGGCGTGCTGAATTTAGAGTGCGAGAGAATGGTGATAGGAGGCAAATGGAAACTGTAGTTTCATCTAACAGTGGGCTAGATGGAAAGCCAAATTTTAATGGAAAGGTGTCTGGAGTCTCTTCAAGAAGTGGGGCCAAGAGGGATGCTGTTTTGGCCAAACCATCCAAGCAATCAATTCAATCTGAAAGTGTACAGTCTGGTTCAATTAGTTCACGTATGCTTAATGAAAGCAAGATGGAAAAGGGACAAGGGAAAGAAGCATCAAAAAAGAGGTTTACATCTTCACTTGGCATTTCGCCCTCTGGAGAGGGAAACTTGAAGAGAAATATGAATTCTGAGGAGGATGTTGATGCCCCCCTGCAAAGTGGCGTTGTGCGTGTTTTTAAACAACCTGGCATAGAAGCCCCTAGTGATGAAGATGACTTCATCGAGGTGAGGTCTAAGAGGCAAATGCTGAATGATCGGCGAGAACAGAGAGAAAAGGAAATTAAGGCCAAGTCTAGGGTAATAAAGGTACAATACCTTGTCAAAATTTCTTATCTTTTTATGGTCTTGTCTTCTGATGCTGCACATTATCTTTGTTGAAAGGAATAAAAGGTTTCTTGATTTCACAATGCCAGGGACCTCGTAAACTCCGTTCTGTCTCACAAAATGCTGTTACTCCCAACAATTCAAATAAAATTGCCATGTCATTAGGTGAAGCAGCAAGAAACTTGCGTTCTGAATCTGTTGTCACTGATGGACGGGCATTGCCAAATGTTGAAGTGCCAGCTGGATTTACTTCCGGTGTGATATTGCAACCCTTGCCTCCAATTGGCACCCCTGCTGTGAATACTGATACCCAGGCTGACAAAAGATCCCATCGCATAAAGTATGTCAACTACTTCTGTCAGAATTTAATTTTATTGCTGCAGAAGATCATTTTTAGGCATACAGTAATTGTCAATCTGTCAACCTGTCAACAGGTCTCTCCAGACAAGCTCCATTTCTGTCATACCTAGTGGTGGAACAAGCCTTGGCCTGGGCTTACCATTTGAAAACGAGAATGCGGTTTTGGATAATGTTCAAACATCCCTGGCTCCCTGGGGCAATGCACGGATTAATCAACAGGTATAGCAATATCATATTATCACTGCCATTATGGCTATACCGGTTAGGAGGCAAATTAATGTTCTCACATGGTTTAGCTTTCATGTATAATGTATCTTAGTAAAGCAAGCTTGTGAGACTTTTCCTAGTTTAGGAATATTAGCATAGTTTCTGTTGTCAGCAAAATATGACAGGCATGGCATTGACTTGTCAGCATAGTTATCAAGGCAGGAAGGCGATCATGGCGTTTTAGAGGGTCAAAAATCAACGCGACACCACCATGGCGGCAAGGCACCCGCCATGGCGTCCAAGGCGATCAAGGAGCCTGGACGCCATGGCGACGCCTTGATAACTATGCTTGTAAGTTTATTTGAATTCCCTCACAGCCTTGATCTCTATTCTCATTATGCACACCTCCTAGATTATAGTAGCTGCGGCATGGAATTGAAGAAACTTAAGCTAGCCTTGTACTTAAAGTTTGGCTTCCAGTCCTGGTCATTACTGAATTTGCTGAAAATCACTTCCTTTCGCCAGTATGACCCTCATTAGCAAGCATGACCCTACACAACCTATATAAAAAACAATGTTTCACTAACCACTGTTTTTGAGAAACTGAAGAGTTCCATTGGACTAAATGTGCCAGCAACTTTATCTCAAACCAAACACCTAAAGATGTGAAAAGATCTAAAACTTGCTACAATGAACTAGCTTTACTTTGCAAATTAGGTTTTTGAATAATCTCTATGGCAGGATTGTTGAATTCTTCCTCATCACCTTGAAAGGTTGATCTCTCCCCTTGAATTGTCTATCCAAGTATCCAACTGTCATTGTCATGTAGAGAATGAAGAGGATGAGCTAAATAGGGAGTCTCTTAGGTGTGATTTGGTCCAAAGAACCATGCTTTTGCATCATTGTTTTATGTTTATGCATACAAGCATAAAATCTCTATAGTAGATGGGATTGTGACAAATTGAGAAATAAGTTTAGTCCAAACCTGAACCTTGAATCCTTGCTCCCTTCGACAAAAGCCTTGCTGGATTTGGTAAAACATTTACAGAACTACCTCTGATGTAGATCGAAGCATGAAGAAAACAGTCATGAATTACTGTTCACGTGAACAGTGTCCCAGCCCATATTGCCTTGATGGAAATCCTTCTGAAAGACCCAAGTTGAAGAGTAAAACACTGTTCACTTCATTGTTCTTGTGAACAGTGTCAAAGCCCAAATTTGCTTTGTTTGGGATTGATTTTTAGAAGATCTTGTGGACCCATCAAGTGGAGGAAGATTTTATCCTTATGCTGACATAGTTTATTTTCTATTTTCAGTTTATATTAGGTAGTTTCTAATTTATATTAGTGTCTAGTTTGGTTATCTTTGCATGTTTAGAAGGCTGAGTTATAAAGCCTTTAGTAGCTTCTAATTTCATTCAGTTTCTATTTCCATTAGTTACTATTTTCATTAGTTTCTATTTTCCAAACAGATGCTAAGTTTTACTTTCTATTTTTGTAGCCTAGCCTCAGTCTATACAAAGGCAGCTATTGTAATTGATTGACAAAATTAATGAATGAAGGTTTGAGGCAGTCTTGCACTCGATTATGGGAGTAAGACCCCTGTTCAACAGCTGGGATAGCTGTGGGTGAGAGACCCAGGGCTGAGAGAGCCCATCCCCCTACCCCCTTCTTCTATCCTCTCCTCCTATCTTCAATCGATTCCCTGCGGTTATAGTTGTTTGAGTCACCAGCCAAGTGCTGTTGCTATACCTGAGAAGGACCAGAACTCGATCCAGACTACTGTTGGATTTGTTGCTGCTGCTGAGACACTCCAACCTGCCACTGTTCTACACTCTAGAAGACCTAATCAGCCACCAACCATCTCTGTGAATTGCTGCTACTGCCTCCCATCAACAGAGGGTTGCAGTCCTCCTGCGATTCCAGTTTCTGCCCAGATTTTCCAGCAAATTTCAAGTGCTAATATCTCTACAACCAAGGCTCATATTTAGCAGAGGTTTGGAGTGCAGAATTACACAATCAAAGGCTACACTCGATCCCAAGTTTGGTGTTCTAAATTCCATTGGTTTGGGAGATCTGTCATAACCTTCTATTTTGGGATTCCCTTCATATCTCCCTTGTTAGCCATCAGAACTGGCTGAGATTTGGAACACAAGACCTACCCAGCCCCTGCTCCACTCGACCCAAGTTTGGTGACCTTCTGCTGGCTGGTTTGGTTCTTATTTACTAAGTTACTTATTCTGATTTTGTTTCTAATTTGATGTTCTGCTGCAACCTATCATTGATCGTACTGTGGACTCCATCACTACATTAACCCCAGTAGCTGTGGGTCAGTGTAGACTGTAGAGTGCCCTTTGAATAATGAATCTCACCAGTCACAATTCACTTAATCTGCTTCCAATTTGCATCATTATTGGAATTGGGATATTCCATTCAATGGACTGTATCGGTTGTCCCTTTTACAGCCTGTATTAGTAATGTTTAGGCACTCTAATGTGCATCTTTCCCCAGATCAATTCTTTTTTGATGTTGTTTCCAGCCCCCCCTCCCCTCTCTTTGCTTTGGTGCTTTAGTTTTATTTTATTCCGTATGTGATTTGATATCCTATTTATTTGCATGATTTTATATTTTCTTTGTATTTTCAGTAAACTCCTTGCTTTATGATGCCGAGAGTTTTGTTTTAGTTCTTCCTGTTTTACACTTGAATAGTTGAACTTGACATAGAGATCTCATAAATTATGGGCTTCTAGTTCTCAAGATCAATAAGTTAAGATGTTCTTTCTACCCTGCGTGTTATTTGCACGAGGTTCTGATTTTGTTTCTGTTGTGTTTTAGGTTTTTCTCTCAAGTGCTATGTTAGTTATCTCTGGCTTAGTTTGGAATTGTATTGGAAATATAATCTGGTAGTAGTAACATCTCAATGATGTGTGGTCGTCAGCCATGTTTTGGAGGCGATATGCATGTAAACCCTTGTATATGATATAGTTTTAACGCACCACAACACCCCCCCAACCCCTGTGCAAATGAATATCAACATATACCTTGAGTAGGCAATCCCATGTATTTCTTTTAGCCAATGACACTTAAGAAATGGAGGGTGTGAGTTAAACTATGTGATATGTACAACCCATCCAAATATTAGCCCTAAAACCTGGAATTTGTAAAGCTGATGGGGTGATGCATTGATGTTACTCTCAGAGTTAGGAACTAGGTGAAATATGCTCCTATTTGCGCACCTTCAATTTATACATTTTCTTATTCTTCATGTTGCATAAATCTACTCATTCCGGATCTCACTTAACATTTGCCAGGTTATGGCCCTAACTCAGACCCAATTAGATGAGGCTATGAATCCATCAAGATTTGAAGCACATGTTGCTTCTATTGGTGATCACACCAGCACTGTTATCGAGCCCAGCAAGCCATCACCACCTTTCTTGACACCGGACAAATCATATTCTTCTGCAGGAAGTCCTCTCAACTCCCTGCTTGCAGGGGAAAAAATTCAATTTGGTAAGTGTATGTCTCAGTGAGATGATTTTCTTACTTCAGGATACTGTCGTCTTTCAAGCTGTGAGCTTATTGCTGAATCAATAATCCCTCGCTTGGCGTCCAGGTGCGGTTACATCACCCACTATTCTACCTCCAGGCAGCCGGGCTGTTTCAAATGGGATTATCTCTCCTGCTGCTTGTAGGTCAGATCCAATTGACCACAACCTGTCTGCTGCTCAGAATGATTGTACGTTGTTTTTCGAAAAAGAGAAGCAGCCTGATGAGTCTTGCATTCATCTGGAAGATCCCGAGGCTGAAGCTGAAGCAGCTGCTTCTGCAGTTGCTGTTGCTGCTATCAGTAGTGATGAGATAGTTGGGAATGACCTGGGTGCATGCTCTGTCTCTGTTTCAGATGCCAAAAGCTTTGGAGGTCCAGACATGGATGGGTTGACTACAGGCAAAGGTAAAACAATTCTGTGAAACATATTTCTTGCCTCCTTGATATTTTCTTTAGGGTAAATGTTTACTCCTGGCTCCACTGTAATGAAGCATCAACTTATCTTTGGCAGGTGTCACTGGTGACCAGCAATTAGCAGGTCAGTCAAGGGGTGAAGAGTCCCTGACTGTAACTCTTCCAGCTGATCTCTCCGTAGAGACTCCATCACTTTCCTTATGGCCACATTTGCCAAGCCCACAAAATTCTTCTAGTCAAATGCTTTCACATTTTCCTGGGGCCCCGCCTTCCCATTTTCCTTGCTATGAGATTAATCCCATGTTGGGGGGGCCTATTTTTGCCTTTGGCCCACATGATGAGTCTGCTCAGTCACAGTCGCAGAAGAGTAGTACTCCAGCTTCAGGGACACTTGGAGGCTGGCAACAATGCCATTCTGGTTTAGACTCTTTCTACGGTCCTCCAGCAGGATTTACAGGACCTTTTATCAGTCCTCCTGGAGGAATTCCAGGTGTTCAAGGTCCCCCTCACATGGTTGTGTACAACCATTTTGCGCCAGTAGGACAGTTTGGGCAAGTCGGCTTGAGTTTCATGGGCACCACTTATATTCCGTCTGGCAAGCAACCTGATTGGAAGCACAATCCGACATCTTCAGCAATGGGTATTGGTGAGGGGGACATCAGCAATATGAATATGGTTTCTGCACAGCGCAATACCCCAAGCATGCCTGCTCCCATCCAGCATCTGGCCCCGGGATCATCACTGTTGCCTATGGCTTCTCCTTTGGCCATGTTTGACATATCCCCTTTCCAGGTAGAATTTTCTAAACTACTTGCAATACTGTAGGCGCTGATAGCATGGATGGAAATATGAAATAGTTTTCCCACTTATCCTGATTAGTTTTTGAATGTACCTGTATTGTCTAACTTTCGGAAACTACACGATACAACCTTGGCTGTGACTGAAATTGATTAGATGGAATATGTTCCACATTTGAACTGAGTATACTAGTATGCTACATTCCATTTTACTTAGTAAGACTTATCGCTGAATGAAACTCTTCCTTCCAGTCCTCAGCCGACATACCAGTCCAAGCTCGCTGGTCTCACATTCCTGCATCACCAATGCACTCAGTCCCTTTATCAATGCCATTGCAGCAGCAGGCAGAGGGGTTATTGCCGTCACAGTTCAGCCATGGATTGTCTGGGGACCAAACATTAACTGTTAACAGGTTCCATGACCCTCATACTTCAGCACCTTCGGACAACAACAGGAACTTCCCTGTGGCAGGTGATGCCGCTGCTACTCAGTTGCCTAATGAACTAGGACTGGTAGACCCTTCAAGTTCCAGCACCACCACCCGGGTTTCAACCAGCAGGCCAGCTTCCAACAGCTTACTTGGTGCAAATGGCAATGCCCAGAATGTTGTCACAAATAACTCATCGAAATGTGCTATAACTAATACTGGCAAGAGTAGTGGTATTCACAACAATATGAGCACTAGCAGCAGCCAGGGCATGACCTCTGCATTCAAGGCGCAGTCTTCTCAGCAGCAGACTTCATCAACACAGCAGTATCTTCTTCCAACTGGGTATATGGACCAGAGAACTGGTGGAATTTCTCAGAAGGTAAATTCAGGGAATGAATGGTCCCATCGGAGAATGGGGTTCCAAGGAAGAAATCAATCATCAGGAACAGATAAAAACTTTGCCTCTAAAATGAAGCAAATTTATGTCGCTAAACCGGCTTCTAGTGGAGCTTCAGAGCAGTATGAGAACTGAGGTCCTGGGTGTTTTTGAGGTTTGATGAGGTATCAAGGATGCTCCTTCTATTGAATATTTACGTGCTTGCATCAGCCGCAGCAATGGAGGTAGGGGAAGATCAGTGGTGACAGCTAGAGTGGTGCTGTTTGTGTCAAGTTTCTCTTTCCCCCTTAATTTTATTTTTTTGTGTTGGCTCCATGACCCGAGCTGTTGATGGGAGCTGATTGTATTAAGAAGAATATTTGGAAGTCCTCGGCTGTTCATTTTTTATATTTAATTATCAATGATAAAATAGGAGTATTCTTGGCATATATTGTTCTTTGGACTATCAGTAATTTCAATTGGTGAACATTCATCTGGGTGTTTCAATAGAGATCACAAGTGTTTTTTTTTCCTTTTCTTTTAATGAAAAGACTGATCTTAAAACTAGGACTGAGTTTTCCTCCTCCCCCGGTGAATGGATCACCACCAGTCGGGAGAGGGTATCAGGAGGGCATGTTGGGAACATATTAAAACCCTAGGAGGGGTTTGGGAACCCTAGGATGGTGGGTTAACGATCCTCTATGGGTGGAGCTGTGGAGGGGAACTTCGTCCTTGAAAACAAAAGCTGCATGCAAATCAACAATGTTGTTCTAATAACATCCACGGACTTTACTACGTCTACCTTTAGTAGCTAATAAGTGAGCTGGTTTAATAATGTTTATCCATTTTAACAAACACCGAAGAATATATCAACCTCAGTGATGCCTGAATATCAAAGAGATGGGTGAAAATCCTCCATGGCCATGGGTGTTCATCTGGTTCTACAGATAGGGCTCCAAAGACTCCCTGTTTGATCCCACTTGCCTCTGTGTTTTTTAGCACTACCTGTATAACCAAAGTCCAAATATAGTCAACACCGCATCGAACACGCTTCTATGGTACTTGGGTTGAAGCTCCCATTTGTTAGTATTATTAAGTGATAGGATGCATGCAGTTTGGTAATAGAAGGAAGGTGGTGGTGGTGGTGTTAAATGGTGGATGAGTTTGAGAGAGTTGCTTATAGAGTGAATGAAATTGAGGTCTCTTTCCCTTTTGCTAATCAAGGTGAGGATTTGAAGGGGATAAGCCTTAATTTATTGAAAACTACATTGTTCCTAGCCAACCACAGAAAATAAAGGGTGATGGAACCAACACTAAGTAGTGTAATGAAGTCTGATTTTTGGATGGTTGGATTGTTTTTTAAGGATCTTACCATATCCAGAATATCAGTTCCATGAAGGTCTTCAGTTCTAAGATATAAGGAACCTGTTAACCAAATCCTTGATGGTGGGGTTCCAGATTGGAGTGCCACAGCCTTAGTGGAAAGGACAACTGATTTAGTAAGTGGTCTGAAGAGGTGATCTGTGAAGGGAGTTGTACCAAGTGGAATGGCACAGATAGCATTTGTGATATGAGGAAAGATGGATGAAATAAAGCTTGTGTTCCACTCCCTATCAGAAAAGAGATCTGCCACATTACTAATCCAGGGGTGGGGTGTGAGTGAAGGAAGCAACCTGAAATCTGGAAGGCTAGGAACCCAGGGGTCTTCCCAAATGTCAACAGATTGACCATTCAAACAGTTTTCAAGCAAACAGTTTTTTTGTTAAGTCTAGAATAATAGCTCTGATGCTGTTCCAGAGTCCAGACCCAACATCCTGTAACCCATTTGCAATTTTTATCTATAGAATTGCAACGACAGTACGTTACAGGGATTGCGTGATAGGGTTTCACTATTTCTCCACGTCGGTTGTAATGGTTGCGAATCAAACCGACAGTGTTGTTACTTCTTTCCGGTGTGGTTCAGGCAGATTGGTGGAAGAAGAGAGCGAGGGATGAAGAAGGTCAAGGTTTTAGGAATTTAGGGATTTCATATCAATTTGAAATCCTATCACGCAAGTGAAAGTGAAATGGGTTGGGTTTGGTTTTGGGTCGGTTGGGGTTTATTTTTTCGGTTTAATGTGGTTCAAACTCATTCCATTGAGTTCTCCACTTTAATTTGAATTTTTGCACCATCAATCGTTGGATGGTTGTTAGGACAGGTGCCTCTCTCAGAGCGCATGGGAGTAGGACGAAAGTACCTCTTACAGAAGTAGAGGAGCTGAATCCAGTCAAAGCCCCCCCTTTAATCTCTCTACCCTTATAGCAGACATTAGGAATCTTTCCTCGTTCCTCAGATCCTGTATTTTTGCTTTTGTTCCTAGAGAGGCAAACTTTGTGGCTGACTCTAGCTCGGAAGACTATGTCTATGCAGTGTATGACAGTCTGGCCAAATTTCACTATGTGACTTTAAGAAAGTTGTAATCCTTCGGCTGCGAGCCCTGCACTTCTTATTGAATAAATTAGTTTCTTACCAAAAAATATACTAAGTCATCTTGGAACTGATGATGTGACCATCAAAGGGAGGGGAGGACTTCATTCAAAACAAACAAAACAACCAACAAAAGGAACAAATCTAACAATATAAAACGAATTTTAATCCTATCCATGTGTGGTGAGTGCACCACACTTGAACATCTGACGGTGGCCATGGGACTGAGAGGATAAACTTTAAAAGTGCACTGCCGAGTATGCCGTGGAATGCACTAGTGAGATGCCCTAGGCACCGGGGTTAGTCGTGTGTGTGTGAGAGAGAGAGAGATAATTTCATAATTCAAAGCAGTTAAATCATCATTATCCTCTCCGGTTGGGTAGGAAAAAAAATTCATGGGTAAATTATACATCACCCCTTGATTTTCAAGCAAAACTCAGATCATCCCTTGGTTTTTGAAAAAACTCAAATCGCCCCTCTACAGTAACAGTGTTAGTTTGCTATTAGTTATTGGTGTGAAAGGATTATTTTATCCTTGTACCAAAACATTAGAATTAAATTTATAATACTACCCTTCAAGATCTATGTTTGGATGTCAAGGATAGTTTGAAAATTTAAATTTATTTAACTGACTGACATCATCACTTAACAACATAAGACTAACGGTAGAAACTAATTTATTATATTGGGGTCTAAATCAGGGGATGATTTGAGTTTTTTCAAAAATCAAGGGGCTGATCTAAGTTTCGTTTATAAACCAAGAGGTGATGTGTAATTTATCCAAAATTCATCTATGCACAGCTTCTTAGAACGTTGACTATTTAGCCCTATAGTTGAACTAACCTAAATCACATTAGATCATCTTCTATTGTCGAGTTGTCCGGCAGAATCTTTCTGTCATGACAAGGTGAGACGCACAATGACCGCTTTAACCCCATTCGGACCAAGGCATACTTCTAGTGGGGCCACCCCAATCGTATAGCGGGGCCCAACTCGGCGACGAGATTGACAGTTTCTGCTATAAAAAAAATTTCGAAGAAACAGAGTAGCTCGTGGAGCGAAAGTACAGATTGCTTGAAGATTTGGGCTTGTACTTTGGAGCTCTCCAAAGTCAAATCTCAATTCATTCGATTCCCACTTATGGGAGTGAGAACAGATTAATGCAAGGAGGGGAAGAGAAGAGGAGAAGACAAACAAAGGATTGCTTGGTACTCGCTCACTGGAATGGCAATTTTAACTCATCAGGTTACAGAACCAATAACCCCAGCCACTTAGAAGAAGAAGAGGTGGAGCGTTAATTTTCTGCTCCGGAAAACGGGAGAGGTTTGTGGTCTCTGCAAATGGCAGATCCAAATCTGGAGTTGCAGGAAGCCGGTTGGGAGGAATTGAGGAAAGAGGCCAGAAAGATCGAAGGAGATCTCGATGCCAAGCTATCTTCCTATGCCAAGCTCGGCGCAATGTTCACCCAAGGAGGTGCGTTTTCTCTCCTCTCCCTTTCGTTACTTATACCTCTTTCTCATAATCTTAGATTTTCATCATCCCATTCCAATTGGCACACCTAAATACGGAAACTCTTTTTTGTTTTTTTTCCCTCCTTATAAGATTTTCGAATAGAAGATAATGAAATTTTGGATCACAATTGTGGCAGATCATGATTTTTGCGTCTGTTGTAACCACATTTTCTGTTTTGAAAGATAGTCTCGTAGGAAGCACCTCTGGATAAATCTCTCTGTGACGAATTGTATCGTTTTTTTTTTTTTTTTTTTTAATAAATCCACCCCGAGTCCCGACAGAGCCTTGCATGTAGAAAGTTGCAGTTGTCTGTTGATTGAATGAATAATTATATCCATATGAAACTGGATTAGTTGTATTTATTTCTCATTATGCTGGAAGCTTTCAATCGAAGGTCTCTTTATCTAGCCAGTTAATCGTGTGAAGATGGAGAGAGATTCTGTACGAGTTATAAGCTGTTCTTTAACAATGCAAAGTCTTCTCATTGGCCTTTGTCTTATAATTTTTTGCCCGTGGTTGCAGTTCTGCAATTTCAAGGTTCAACTGCTTAGAGTGGTGGGATGGTTGTCTTCTTTTTTAATGATTATGTTAGTGCTTCAGGTTATGCAGACACTGGGTCCAGCAGATCGTTTAAGTCAATGGAAATGGAGATTCAATCATTACTAGAGATGCTAGTTGATACCAATGATGCCATGAGTCGATGTGCTGCATCTACCATGGCCACGACATCAGTTACACAGAAGCTAGCAAGGCACAGAGACATACTTCATGAGTTTACACAGGTTTGATTTTTGTTACTTCCAATTATCTATCATGGCGGCTGGAATAACCTAGTTTACTTTATGTGCCTCACATATTATCAGCTGGGAATTTGTCTTATGCCCTCATTGCTTTTCTATGTTTCATGTTTCCTGGTCCCCACCCATGTCTTTGTATTGTACTATGATATTTCCCTACCAAAACTCCAGATACAACCAGATATTGATTCATAATTGCTTGGATTGTCCAAAATAACACCTGTTCAGACATCTGCTTAGATTTATTCTTTCTAATGATTAGACAAGAACATCTGCTCAACTTTTGAATTTTATCATAATATTTGCATTGACATTTTTGTGATGCATCTGCATGAGAAGCTATTTTAGGAATACAGACTGTAATTTGCCTGAGAATCATCAAGCTGGAACTACTATTATCTCCAACTGAGTGTCTAATACAGAACCGTTCGCCAAGTGAAGGACAGGGACCAATGAACACCAGCCTTAATGAACCCAAAGCCAAGTCTCCTTGATTGCACTCAAACCGCCTGTCATTTTCTGAACAACGAGGTCCCTATGGCATATCTTTGCTTTGGGTCAGTCACTCGTCTCCCCAGTCATTTGTTACAGCTGAAAAAGCTACTTCAAACCCCCTTCTATACACAACCAGGCCATAGATTAGTTCCCTTAAATGAGTTACAGGGCTCTGATATATATATATATATATTTTTTAGGGATGAATCAGGGCTCTGATAATAGCATGCATCAAGCTGAAGAAAAGGCACATGCTTGGTATCAAACCAAGGCCCTTGATAAAACTTTCCAGTAGAGTTGTGTTTTTCTTAAGAAGTGAGGAAACAGGAAAACGTAGAAAGCCTCTTAAGCTCCAAGTTATTTGGTTATCTACTGATTTTGTCTGTGCTGGTTTTGTGATTCTATAACTAGGGTTGGTGAGCCAGATCATGGATTCCAATATTTAGATGCCTCCTACTTCAGGCAACTCAAATACATGATTTAACTACCAATGCTAATCAGGGTCAAAATCAAGATAAAGTTCAAAAGGATTTTCCTTCCACTACTAAGGTCCTTGAAAATGTGAAAAGAAAAAAAGGGATTTGTAGGTACTACTTTTATCC
This sequence comes from Telopea speciosissima, assembly GCF_018873765.1. Lineage (NCBI taxonomy): Eukaryota > Viridiplantae > Streptophyta > Magnoliopsida > Proteales > Proteaceae > Telopea > Telopea speciosissima. Next base: position 63,006,100 of record NC_057921.1, on the reverse strand, counting down.
CTTATGGAGGAATGAGTAGAAGAGAAGAGAAGTGGAAAGAAGAGAAATAAGAGAAATAAGAGGCAGAGGGAGAGAACGTGTATCTGGTAGTAAGTACAAACAGTAAAGCCTTGAATGATAAATTTAAAGAAAGAGTAGCTAGTATCACCACTTTATGTGGGAAAGATAAATGAAATCAAATCTTCCATTGTATTATGATGAGAAAATGGTTGAAGGATTTTTTCTCTTCAGAATGAAAACCTTTCAGTTGTCTAACCCTAGGAATCTAGTGGTGGTAGTTGACTCATGTAATGTAATACCTTGGGCAATAGGCGGAAAGAATTGACATAGATATTTTCACACATCATCAAGCAATTATGAGAGCTAGCATCATTTCTTTGATGGAAAAAAACTTGTCCAACAGCTTAGTTTTACCTGTTGATCACTTAATCTTGAGAGGCCAATGCAAAAAACTTAAATAGTCCCATCCAAGTAGCCTATCTTGTCCTTCTGAGTGAAAAACAACCTAGTTAACTGACAGAAAGCAAGTAGGTGGGGCCAACCACCTTCATCATAGTGATTTGAAGATTGAGAGTCCCTGATTGAGTGCTTGAGTAGCTGTAGGTGGAATAAATGATGGAATATCAGAAGTGTGACTAGGGCATCTTACCTTCAAACCACAGCCACTCTGAACTTCAGACAATGTCCTAGGCATGTGTGCGATTTACTGGTACAACCAGATGCACTACGTGGCTGCCAATACGCAGCAACAGCTAAAACAAGGGACAGAGAAACTACCTCAAAGAGTGGCTTGCATGATATGCAGTGGAATTGCTAAGTTTGTTTGATTTGTGTAATTCCTAAGCTACCAGTCCCAAGAACTAAAACCACACCACACAGATCCAAGTGCAATTAATGGGTTCTCCTAGGTTCAGCAACAAGTAACCACCCACAAGGTAGAACCGTAGGGGTATTGAATAAGACCAGAATATGCAACTAACAGTAACTAACAAACCAGAAATCTGATGGTCTTGAGACTAAGGTCAAACAACACCCTAGTATTGGTGAACAACGCTTCAAAATATTGCTGTGATCCAACAGTCAGATTAGGACATATAGGCAAGTGACTGAAATTAGTAAGTAGCCTCACAAATTAGTAATTTACTAATAAGTAACAAGCTAACCAGCAGATGACACACAATGGGGTAACACTTCAAAACCATACGCGGGTAATTGATGGTCAGATGTGGAGATAATACCAAAGTTCTGAAATTAGAAACTAGGGCAGAATAACCACTTACAAACTTGAAGGAGATCCAACCGCTGGATGTGGCTGGCACTGAGATTGGAAGGAGGTCCCAAAGGTAGGACCACACCCTCAAATAATGGTTGTATCAGTCGGCCAGAATAGGAGCATTGAGGTCAGAAAGTCTGCTGCAATATAGCTCCACAGAAAAGGTGCCGCAGGTCAGGGATGATGCCACAGTATCTTCAGTTGGTGCTGGCTTGATGAGATCACACTTCAACTTCATAAACAGCAAGCAACAACACTGCTGTAGCAGGTATCAATCACTCCACAGAATAGAGGTTGCAGCAGTAATAAAACAGATACTAAGAGAAGAAGGAAGGACTAAGGGGGATATGACCAAGGCCTCTCACCACCACTATTTCTCACAACAATTAAGGCACAAAGCCAATTCAAAACTTCATTCATACAATCGTGGGGCTTGAGCTCTATGGCTCTTACATTATAGAGAGTAGTAATCTTCTTCTAAAAGGGAAGTAAGAAAATAGAAACTAACAAATAAAAGGTCCACACATGTAGTGGTGGATCCTTGAACAACAATTAACTAATAAATAGAAACTAAACAAATAGAAACCAACTGACTAAATAGTGGTTCTACAGTATGGTGGACCCCACGAACCAGTAATACCCAGACCAAGGCTAATCTGGCCTGAATCAAAAGAAGGCCCAGTTGAAGAACCATGACCTATTAGAGGGTCTGATTCTTCTTCTTTCGAGTATAACTTATCTACATCAGCAATCCTTTTCTAAACTGAAAATTTTAAAATCTGCAAGAAATGTCACAATGGGTAAAGTCTTGGGCACGCTAGTGCTGTGCCCAGCACGGTGTCTGCCTCTCTCTCTCCCTCCCCCCTGGTAAAGTTCCCTTGCCCCTCCCATCCCAGCCCCCCTCCCCATTGGTTGAGCCGCTAGCTCCAGGAAAGCTAGCAGCATGCCCAACCTCTGCCCTATCAAAAATACATATGTACCTTTTTTTTTTTGGAAACACAAAAAAAAAATTGAGAGTAAGAAGGATACAAAGCATATAAAGAAGGAAATGGAGAAGCGCAAAAGGAAGAAGAGAATATATATATATATAAGAAATTAAAAGGAGAAATAAAGAGGGAGGGAGAGAGGTGGTCCGGACTACACAAGCAACCTGTGGTAACCATGATCATCATTCTCTCCCAACCTTATATCATTCTATCCCACTTCAAAAATAATTTTCTTTGTTTAAACTCCCTGAAAAATGGTAAGACACCCATTCAGGCATGGCCATTTTTATTCTGCTGGAATATCACTTATATTGTGTTCCTGCCATACAAATACACAACCAGTTGACTTTCTGCTGGAATACAACTTATATTGTGTACCTGCCAAACGAATACACAACCAGTTGACTTGCAATTTGATTCTTAACTCAAATCAGGAGCTTTGAAATGGTTTACTTACAGAGGCATTTGGAGACAACTCTATGGAAATATGACATCAGCAAACTCCTAGGCTTTCTGGATGATAGGCCAAACCTGGAACCTTGCTCTGTTTGAGACCCACTTGTTTTGGTGAGATTATCTATAAGTATGTGTGAAATTGGATTTTTGGAGAAGCTGAATAAGTGAGAATGTGAGATAGATCTTGCCATCCTCCTCTTGGCCTTGTTTTATATTATATCATGAAATTAAGGGAATACCCATGGTAATGAACAAATACAAGTGGATAAGAGAGTGGAGAACCCTTGCATTCTGCCTTCAACTTATTAACAAGAATATCCATGGTATTAACATCTGATGCTTTTGACTGTAGATACAAGCACCTGAGATAGCCTTTAGAATGTAACTTTTCTCAGAAAAAGAAACGAAAATAGAGAGAATTAAGGTCATAGGACCCTTCTAATATAGAATTGTTCTCGAACCAGTAAAGCCAACGAGAGATCCATCGCAAAAGATCACATATAAGGACAAACCAGTGTTAAGACCAGAATTCTCTAGCACTTCTTTTACATACGAAAGAAAAAATAGAAAGGATAGGACCAATCTTCTAGAAGATCTCACACAAGCCATACGCAGGCCAAATCGAACCAGAACCAGAACCGTGGGAAGTGTTTGGACCCAGGTTCCGGCTTAGGACCTGAGTTTGGGTCTGCTGTCTTCTATTCCTGCCCATAGACCTTAGGCTCTGCATCACCTCCTCTCCACCCAGTATTTGTACTACTATATCTTGTAATTATTATGAGATACTCAACTGTAATAACAGCCTATGGCTTATGAGCCCAAGTACAATCAACTGATCCACTTTAATAACAGCCTATGGCTTATAAGCCCAAGTAAAAGTATTCTCCGAGAGATTCTTGACCCAAAACATTAGCACAGCTGGTCCACTGCACATCAAGAAAGAGAGGGAGAAAAAAGAAAGGGGGGGGGGGGGAGGGAAGAAAATGAAAGCAAAGGATCTGGGTTGTCATGTCCCAGCCTGGTCAATAGATGCAGTTATGGGTTTGTATTTTCTCACAGAGTTCAGTTCCAGCTCTACCCTACCCTTTTCCAGGCACTTACTGCCACCTCAGTATGATACCCTACAGTGCTAATGCAGTAATGCTAGTAATAATAGCTCATATTACTCACATGCTACTTTGAATGCTTTATATAGGAATTTTTTCTTAATGAGTTGATTGAGGCTACCATCAGTCTGTTTGAACAGAAAATATGTTTCTTTAGGAATTCAGACGAATCAAGGGAAACATAAACTCTATGAGGGAGCATGCTGAGCTTCTCAGTTCTGTTCGTGATGATATCAGTAAACACAAGGTGAGGCAAAATTTCTTATGAGAATTTGAATTTCTTAAATATGTTTGAGAATCCACTGTTGGTATTATATTGGTCTTAATTTTGTTTCCTTACCTAGATTTCTGGGAGTATGTCACCCAGAATGCATCTACTACGTGAGAGAGCTTCGATACATGGAAGTATAGTTCTTGTAAGACTCAAAACCCTTTGCATATTCTTGCTTCTTGCATCCTGACACTCTATTATTATTGTTGTTGTTGTTGTTGTTGTAATTAGGTTTTAATTTTGGTCAACGTTCAGCAGCCAGAATTTTAATGTAATTAGTGTAAATGGCATGAAAAACGAATGATAATTGTTATAGCAAACACCAACAAATCACGAAAAGAAACAAGAACAAAGCAAAAGAACACAGAGATATAACGTGGTTCACACACCAGTATGGTGTGCTACATCCACGGGCGAAGACGAAGATGATTCACTATGCAAATCGGAGAAAAATTACAATGGAACTCTCAAGAACACCCAAAACGGTGCTGCTGCTCTCTCTCAGAAACCCTAGAACAAAAAGCCCCAAATCTTACTCTCACTTTACAATAAAGCGGGTAAGGAACATAAATACTCCTCCATCGGATCCGGGTCGATCCATCGGGTCGGGTCGAGCCGTACCGCGGGGCAAAGCCCCCGCACCCCCAACGAGATCAGTGATGGGATAGGCCCAAGCCCTCTGCTACCATCACAGATCTCAGAAAAAGTTCCATTCGGGTCGCCACCAAAAATGTCGGAGCGGGTCATTCTTCGAAACGGGTCCAAGAATTCGAGACATACATAACAATAATTCAATATATTTTCAGTTGCAATTTAGTTAGAAAATCATTTTCTCTGAAACATGTTTAAGATACTGTATTTCTTTTTGAATTGTATTAATATCTTGTTTGATGAGGTCGGGCCTCGGTGCAATGGTAAGGTTGCACCATTGCGACCTAGTGGCCGCAGATTCAAGTTGGGAAACAGCTTCTCCGCGAAGCAGGGATGAGGCTGCATACATTATGACCCTCCCCAGACCCTACAATGGCGGGAGCCTCATGCACTAGGTATGCCCTTTTTTATTGATATTTAGTTTGATGGTCTTGTGATGCATCCAGCTACTCAGAATTTTTTCCCTTCTCTGAATCAAATTTTCTATTTATTGGTAATAATATTGGTGGAGGGTCGGTTAGGAGAAGAAAGGGAAACCTTAGATAGATTTCAGAGTTGCAGGGGGAAGGGGAAGCATTCACGCAAGCTCACGCTCTCACAGAATAAAACCCAATAATTTCTATCAATTCACTGTGCCTCCAATGTTGGGTGACAATTTATAAATAAGCAAAATCAAAAGAGTCCTAGTGGGAATGTGAAATCATCTGCCAACTATAAAACTAGAATAGAGTTCAAAAAAAAAAAAACCAGCCTAATCCTACGTATCCAACATTGCAAATAAAGACAAAAAGGATAAATAAATAACTATTAAGTAAATTACTTATTCCAACCCTTAATGTTGGACCAATGAACCTGGGTTGGACTGGTTCTTGGTTTATGCCTCCAAAGTGGGTCTTGTTTGTCTAGCCAGGCTAGAGCAACAGCATTAAATAGTCAAGTAGAAATCTGAGTGATTAAGAATGCCCTTGTTTCGTCTTATTAGCCATATCAGTATTTGCAAACAATATGTTACTGATCCATGCATCATATACATGGTGTTTATATAATGATATTTATGATCAATTGGTAAAGTACATCAGAAAACAAATGTTTGCTCACTCATGAAGTCACCTACCAAAACATACAATTAATCAGCTGGAGAATATACGCTAACATAAGTATCCTTTCTTTTGAAACACTTTCTTCTGTTGGTGAAATTTTCAGTTTTATTCTTTTATTGTACAGCCAAACTGTTATCTTCCCCCAAGGTTTTGACATGCTTGGATCCGTCACAGGGCCTGCTAGTGGTAGTGTGGGACTACCCTTGAAAATTTTCAAATTTGATTGACTGCATTAGGTAGTTTACTAGATGAATGAGGCTTTCCAAGTCTCCTCCCTCCCTCCCTCCTTCCACTATTACTTCACTCCTTTTCATTTTAGTAAAAGAGGAGAACAGGTAGGCAGACAAACGTAGCAAGCCAGGAAGGACAGAAACAAAGCTGACAAGGATAGGAACCTAGATGGTATAGGGTGAGGCAAGGAGAGGGGAAAGGAGACAAGGCTCAGCAGAAGAATGAATTCAGACTTTAGAGATCTGACTCAGCATACAGATCAGCTCTGTGCTGAACACTAATTCCTATCTCATCCTTCACTTCTGGATCTGAATTGTTTGGTGTTAAACCCTTCTGCAAAAGTCAAAGCCTTTGTATGTTGGTCAGGCAACTTGAAACTTGCTTCGAAGGAGAGGTTAGTTTAACGAAAATGCAGAATTTATTTGTCCATTCTAAACATACTGCATAATGGGGCCTCACAAATTTGGTGTCATTTTCTTCAGCTCATTGGTCCTTATAGGTTTTCCTTGATATAATGAACTCCTTAATGCCTAGGTTTTCCTTGATATAATGAGCCTCTCTCAATTTGGTAGGATGGTTGAATCATATTGAGAAGTCCCCATTCCCTTATTTTGTTATTAGAAAGAAAAGAATGGTAGACTTTTAGACAGGTAAGTCACTCAACCTTGGACTATTGCTTGCATCAAGATTATGGTCTTTCAGGGGGTCTCAAATACATTAATAATGCACCTTTTTTCTGAGTGGGTTAGAAGTCTGGGTCCTCACCCATGACAATAAGTTCAACTTTTTTAATTGCACATTGAAAAACTCAGCTTCTGCTGGTACAGGTGGTGTTTTCAAGTATATATAACAAATGATCAATTATATGCATCCTTTGGGAACTACTGTTACAGAAGATTCCATTGAAGCTAAAGTTCCTCACTAAAATAAAGTCATCTAAGGAAGCAACTGAGGCTTTTGCTTAGCTATCTATGGTTTTTATTTTTATTTTTTTTTTCCTTCTTTATAGCAGTATGGGTTGGACAAAAATTGAAACAATGTCCAAGGCTTGTACAATATTTAGGTCAGAAATTATGTTAACAGTGTTGGAGAGAGTAGGGCTTCTAATGCATGGGAAGAGCTTCGGAGTTTTGCCTACACCATTAAAGAATAAATTGAGATTTTGCATCTTGACTTACACCTATAATGTAAGACTTCAAGTATTCAACAGGAAAGAGAAATTTTTAAAATTCTGGGTCACAAAATTAAGGTCTATGGAGTATGGACCTAAGTGTGATGTAAATTGAATGCAAAAAAAACAATCTACGAGGTTAGTCAGCCCAAAGAAGATTCCTAGAAGAAACAAACATTGGACCTTTTTTAAGAAAAATCGAAATTTGAGGTTTAGGATTTCAAGAGAGATTAAAGAAAACTAGTCAGACAAACTCAGAATCAAGTGGAACTAGATTAACAAGATAAACGTAGGGCCACTTTTCCTTCTTTTTTGTTGTTTTGAATTGTAATAGAGGGTCACATTGGGAAAACCCTGCTCTCACAAATAAAGTGGCTGACGTGACAGAATGGATGGGTTCTCAAAGGAGAAAACTCAAACCTTGAGATATCAATTGACCGGCCAGAGAAGAGAACATATAATTTCATCTCTCTAAGTTTCTTCAGTAGAAGTTGAGCATAATGGAAAAAATCAAAATGGGATCATATTGTAATGATTCTTGAGCTGTTCAAGAATCTGACTTCAGTTCAGGTAGAATCTGACTTCCAGTTCAGGTAGTATCTCTGGCTGCAGGTTAGTATTCTATTAATAACTTCAAGAATCTCATCTCAGGTAATGTAAACATGCAAGAGCTTTAACAAAAGGGTACCAACCAAGAATTTGAACCACCTATAAGAACTGATTAACCTAATCTGTGATTATGGATGAGTCAGGGACTACAAAATTTGGGTACTCAAGAAGCCAAGTTATTGACTTGGGTAGTTAAGAACAACTATCAGGCCTACTTGAAAATCCTCTCTGCCAGTTATCATGCAATCCGCATTATGGATGCCACAGAAGATATTCATGGGTTGAGATTCTCTTTTCTGAGCAAAATGTTGTTTATAGAGAGAATTGTTTGATCTTTGCATTACAACTTAATGAGAGTTTTTTCTATTCAGATTGATGATGTCATAAATCAAGCTCAAACTACAAGGACAGTCTTGGGCTCCCAGCGGTCTTTGCTAGGAAATGTTCAAGGGAAAGTCAAACTACTGAGTGACAAGTTTCCAGTTATCCGTGGCCTTCTTGGTACTATATCTGTTTTATTAATCCATTCCTGCTGTTGAGTTTCCTTTCTTGAGAGATCGTCATACTCATGGCACTTAACATTGCAGGTGCCATCAGAAGGAAGCGATCTAAAGATACCCTCATCTTATCTGGAGTCATTGCAGCTTGCACAGTGTTCCTGATTATCTACTGGCTTTCAAAATAGAAACAAATAAAAGATCATGATCCATGTAAATAGGAGGAGATGAGAGTGCCACATCAGGAGGACTTTTGCTACTACATTTTGCTTGAAGCAAGATGAACAGATGTAAATATGTAAAATCCTGGTATCAATATATTTTTAACACTTGAATCATCCATGAATTGTATTGGCTAAACAGGGATAATAAGTTTGAGCATTTCCATTCTCTAATCACATCTATACACAATTTGTATGTAGTGTTGTTCTGTAGCCTGATCATTTGGCATCACAGAGACCAGTGCCTTGATCACAGAAACCATCCCGATCAAGCATCTTCTGGGGTGGAGCACTTAGCAGAGGGGAAGATGGTGTCCCATATGCACTTCTACGACTGTTTCCACAACCTAGGCTTACTCTTGTGCTCACCCCGGTGATAGGATTCGTCCCACTCGCATACTTGCACAGAGCCTGAAAGGAGAGCATGTAAATGGATAAAACGAATATTTCTGTCTCTAAATAACAAACCCATTCAACTGACCATAAAAGAATGAGAATACCATCGCCAAAGAAAGGGAAAAAGGGAAAGGACAAAGGGCAAATTCGAGGAATGAGGCATTATAAGGAAACAAACAAGGTATATTAATGGAGGTCGCACCAGTTCTCAATGGTCTTCCAGGTGTTTCCTAATGAGCTTTTGCCTACCAATATGTGACCAGATCTAGACAGTCTCAGCTCTCAACCAAAGAGCTCCTTTTTTTTGAAAATTCGTTTGTTGGCTGTTGATAGAGTACAAAGTCTAAATAACTAACACACGAAATACATAGTGCAACTAAATTCATCAAAGCTTATTATAATTGGTAGGCCTAGCAAAAGCTTTCGTCAATCTGAACAAGTGCCATTTATGGATATCACATCTTTAACCCAGATAACTAAAAGTCTAATAGTGAAATCCTACGTATCATTTGAATGTTTGCATTAAATCTGTTTCAAGAAATGTTCCCAACTTCCCATTGACTCTTGATGGATATGATGGCTGCAAAGTGCACATTGTGTGTAGAAGCCATCAGAACGTATGTGAAAAGTTCATAAAACCTTGTTGATGCGTGAAGAGGACAAAAGTCAGGAGTTTTGGGCAGGCTGGATTTGTTGGAAGCCTAATCCCGTATGCCTACCTTGTACCCACATTTTAGGCCCATTACAAAGAAAACACATGGAATCGAAGGCCCATCTCAAGGCTTATTTCCAACAAAATAAACCTTTTAGGTGACTTATCTGCATCACCCATTTTCTGTCTTTTGCATGAGATGAGACATGTATGCAATCACTCTATACTGGACAATGCTCTAAGCATTAGTACAATGTATCCAGTTTCTCTCAATGTTTTTTTTTCAGTCAGATTGGCAAACTAATATACAGCTAGGTATGGCTAAACGAAAGTAACCCGCAAGTACATATATGGAATTAAAGACATACATGTACCTTCATAATTTAAAATTTCATTACTAATGTCCTCAGCCCCCAAAGACTCATGATTGGATGATGTGCAAATTACAAAGCTAGCACCTTTAGAATGCAGAAACCTAGGCTTCCAAGATATGTCAGAAAATAAAAAGGAATTAAGCACGAACTACACCATATGCATGCTTGGAATCCCCAATTATGAGGTAGAGGAGATCAAGAGGAAATACAAGTGACTACCTGCTTCTGAGGAAGGTCTAGGACAGCATCACTGAAGTCAGCACCTTCAATGGTTGCACCACCAAGATCACTGCGAGTGAGAACAGATCTAACAAGCACAGCATTTGTCAAGTTGGCTTCATTAAGAACCTGAAAAAAAAAATGTTACCAATGTAATTATGATAAATTAATCGATATGCACGTTTCAGTTTAAAGTGAAGCAATACCCCAATGATTAAAAGGACCAAAAATGGCAGTGTATCATACAATCTAGTGCCTCTGAAACCCAATTACTTATGATTGACTGAACTTCTTCATTTTAATTTGTTACTTAGGTGGAATAATTTATTTTCCATAAGTGCTATGTCATGCCCATCTTGATAAATTGAATTAGGATGTTGACTGATTCCATGAGAAGGTTGTGCATCTGGATACTTCAGTTTAACAAGATTTACCATGCGATCCATCAATGTGTCGCTGAAATCCGCACCTAGAAAATGAAAACAGAAATAGAAATAGAAAAATTAAGTACACCATTTCACAGTGGATAAGAATTAAATAACTATTTATCATAAATGGTTGCTGGAGGGAACAGTACTTGCCAAAAACAAGTAAAGAAAATGTATAGATTTATTCTAAATCTGGATACATGATACATCAAAATTTCAGATGCAACATAGAATCCATTAGGCATTGTATCAAGGAGCTTTGCAAAAATAGAAAGAAAGAAACATGAGAAGGAAAACAATTGGAACATGAGCTTCAAAAGTATGCAAAGGTATGGCTGTGAATATTTTGTAAGAAAAGGATCTCCAAATATAGCTCATAAGGTGGGAACATTCAATTATTTTTTAACTATATTATTTCATTTTACCATCATGAAACTAAAATTTATAGGTGCAGCACCTTGAAAAGTGAATAATCTGGAAATTTTCTTCTTCCAGGTGCTGTAAAGGCAGCAAAAACTGTGATGTGGGTAATGCAGGGTTCAGTGAGAACTGTTACAAGCTCAAGAAGGGATCAACTAACAAATTGCATTTCCAAAATTCCATCCCATAAAGTTATTCAACCATGATGATAGCAATTCCAAGATGAGCCTCCATTATGATGGAAGCCTTCTGTTCTCTGAAGCAACAGGATTTTTTTTTTAATTTCAGAAACTAAGCATTGATATGGTGCATATCACCTATGTATCAAAGAGGTAATGAAAAGATATCCATGATTTATTCTTCTTGCCTGCACATGGAACCAAATTGATTTGTTTATTTGTTTGTACCTATATGGATAGTGACATTTTCCCATTTGAATTTGAATTTATAGACATTTTAATCCCTTGATAAGCCTAATATTGTGACTTTCAAGCAATACTTTCAAATGCTAAGATGGGCTGAAAGGCTTTCCACTCGCCAAAAAATTGAGCTCTGTGTGTGTGTGTTTGTACAAAGATACAATTTTTACAGAACTACACCATAACAAGGGAAAATTTAAAATAAAATAAAAATAAACAGAGGGTAAATAAGATTATGGTTCTGTAAAAAACTCAAGCCCCGCAATAGAGAGGCTTAAGTTTTTCCTTCTTTTTTTTTCCTTACTGAGAATGTCTGAATCTAAAGATAAAGGTAGTAACGATGCATATACCAGCCCACTTTGTTTCATCAATGCCTTCATTCGAAAGGCATATGCCCCACTGCTATGATAAACTTCCTTGATGGACCTTGGGGCTTTTTGTAACACATGAGATGTTTTTAAAAACACTGGTTTTAGGTCTCAACCATATCTTTTATATTATTTTAGTGTTCTCAAGATGAGTAACAATAGAACTTTTACTAGAATGTACGAAATTGGCACAAGGAAAATGCCAGATGAAAGGAGGAGAAGCATTGTGGTTCCAATTTACGAAAGTAAAGATGATATTTAGAGCTGCAATAACTATATAGGCATAAAGTTAATGAGTCATAATATGAAATTATGGGAGAGGGTTATTGAAGCCCACCTGAGAAGAAAAACTATTATTTCGGAGAACCAACTTGGTTTTATGTCAGGTAGAATTCAAATCTGATATCACATTAATTAAGCTTTTGGTTTCTATTCCAAAGTTCTGGTATTGTTTTGGACTTTAAAATCTAATTTTTACACTGATTTCCAGACATCCTTCTCACACTAGGATTTTTTGAATTCTTCATCTCATGGCTGATCTTTCAGATCTGATTTCTGTTTGATCAAGACACTGTTATCCATCATATCAGTTCATAATTATTGTTGTCTGAAGTTTCCTGAATATACTGGTTTAGATTGCTAATCTGAGTTCTGTTTATAGAATCCTACCCCCAATGGACTATCCCAAAACTTCAGATCCACCCTGATTGGACTCCCAGAGTGTTGATACGCTATCCAAATTCCATACCCTCAGAGAGAAGTCATGCTCCAAATGAATAAATTAGGGCAATTCTCACAGATACCCACATTCACTCATTGGGTGTGCTAAACCGTTAGGGAGCATTAAACAACCAACCAGAGAGAGAGAGAGGAGGAAAAAGGGAAAAGAAAAACTTGTCGAAGGCCATTCGGAATTAGAGGCAGGCTTCATGAAACCAATATTACATCAACACTTCAAAACACACAGGATGCTCTAAGCCTTAAAAACACAACAAGCCATTGTCTGCAAAAGAGGAATGGCAAGATTTATCTTTCATCAGATTAACAGAACAAACTATACCCTATTCTGAAATAGATACTATCAGCCATAAGCCAATAAATTAACCTGTGAAGTTTGCCTTATATGCAACAGCTTTCTCAAGATAAGCACCATTGAATGTTGAACCACTGAAGTCAGATTCCCTCATATCAGCAGCCGTGAAGTTCGCACGTCTGTAAAAGCCAATTCAATTGAGTACTTTAACTACTGTATTAGATGAAGCGTGGAATAGCTAGCCCAGAAGGTGATAAACTACTCTGCTTGCACATTCCAAAATGCTCAGTTCTAATAAAATATCTAAAAGGGCGTATCCAGTGCACGAAGCTCCCGCTACAGTGGGGCCTGGGAAGGGTCATAATGGAACAACCTTACCCTTGCACCAATTTCTAATAAAATATCTAAATACATAAAGTGGAAGAAGAGTTTCAGAACGTTAAAAGGGGCCCAGAATCAATAGTGTCACCTGAAGTTCTCGTTCATGTGAACTGCTTTCCTGAACAAGAAACAGAGCAATTAAACAACTGTTTGAAGAATGGGTTGGGGAGAGGGGGGGGGGGGGAAAGGAAATTAATTTGACAAAATCTGGAAAGGTTTGAAATGGACTTAAGATCAGCAGAACCGAATTGAGCAGCAGAACCAATCCCAAATTCCCCACGCACGTCCGCTTCGAATTTATTGAGATCGGCGAGAGCGGGCATTGCCGGGCTGAAATTTATAATTGCTGCTGCCAATGCGGTTGAAAGCAGTGCCTTCCACTTCTTCGGCTCTGTATGGTGAATTGTGTATAGTAATTGAACTCTAAAACGTTTCAGAACAAATACAAAGCCGGTAAGTGTTAGAAGGGCAGAACTCACCAGTAGAACTAGAATCCGGAAAAGCATGACAAACAACGAGACAAGGCCTCGACAGAGTTCGTCGAGGATTTCGAGACCCAGAAGAAGAAGATGAGGCTTTTAGGGTTTTAAGATAGACTGAAGAGACGGAAACGAGTGCCATCGGGAAGCATAACAGGTAAGAGAGTAGAAATGGAGGATAGAGATGACTACTGTCGGAGGGAGAGAACAATCATAGGATTTCCTTTCATCCACATCTTCTGCTTTGATCCAAAGGATTGGTCTTAACAAATGCAATCGTGTGCTCTTAGTTTAAGCACACGTGCCATCGAAAGGATTTTCCTGTAAATAATTCAGATGAATGTGTCAAAAATTAGATCTGTTCTTAGGCTGGATAGGATCCATAGGGACCTGATTCTGATTTGAGCCCGCCTTCCTGTTGCATGTCATGCACTTTCTGGTTTCTTTCACAATTGCTCTAATGTTCTCAAAGAGGGCATCAATCTGTTGCCAAAGGGATTCGAATTTTTTGTCAGGTGGAGATCTACACACCAAAGACCAAGAGCTGAGCTAGAGAGAGGGTCGAAGCGGACTCCAAAGTGGACTCTCCAATGCTCAAGTTAAAATTTCGAACAACAGTAATATGAACTAGGATCTGAGAGTAGCAATTAAGACAATATTGGTGACAATTTCGATCATAGACTTCTTGTTGGATGCACGTGCATGCTAAAGTCACAAGGACCCCAAAGATATAATTGATGAAGAATGTCTATCTGACTTCTACTAGGAGAATGTGAGTTGTCCTCTTGCCACAATTGTTCCAAGGACTTTTAGTGAACACGAATTATAATGCCAAGAAGATTTGAGGAAGAGAAACACACGAACTAAAATAAATGAGGAATGAAATTAAGGTAATCGTTCACTTGAACGATTGTGTACATACGAATGATCCCTGAGAGGGATTGTTACACTAAGATCCTAAGATTACACTACGCCTTACTCCTACTAATGTTAAGATAAAAGGACAAAGATAAGTATTTTAGGTGTGATTTTGACAAAATGTATTTTTATCTCTTTCGGTTTCCTATTTAGACTGAATATCTAAATTTGAGCGATTAACGTAACTGGTCAATTTCTCACGTTCTCCTTACAGTAGTTATAACTGTCTAGGTGACCGATTGTAACTAATGTTATCGGAACATGACAGACCACAATCATCTTGGTCATGGTGCATGTATCCTCACATAACTACTTGGATCAGGTCCTATGTAGGCCGGTCATCTTTTAGACCGATTCTTTTAGTCTAGTTGTTTTCTGGGCCCAAATCTTATTGGCCCTGATCATTGACCAAAAAATGGGATGTAACCAGACAACAATAAGTGTCTGAGAGTTTATATCGTTTTTACCTCATACCCCCACCTCTTTATTTATAGGAATGGCGGTGGAGAAGTCTGATTCCTAATAGGAATCGAAAAGGAAGGTCCACTTGTCACTATGGCGGTAAAGCGGTTAGAGAGTATGAGCCTTATGAGTTACAACTTACAACTTACAATAGCTTTCACCTCAATCTTCTACTTTGATTGGATCTTATGCCATGTGTTGATCATCCAACGGTGGACTATTTTTATGCATATCAGTTACTATTGATAATGCTATCCTAGCTTGGCCACTGTGGGCCGGGGGAAGCTTTTACTATTCGACTGGGCCTCAAGGCCGCTATTGATGAGGGCCTTTGACGGGTTACCTTCCACTTGGCAGTGCTTACTCACTTCCTCATGCTTGCAATATCCTGTTGCCTGTTATTGGGTTGTATCTCTGTTTTTTCTTTCTGACAACATATTGGATTATATATCCTGTTGAATCGTATCTTAGATAAAAATTTAGAATTTCAATTGCAATCAATCATCAGTTTATGAACTATTTTTTTTTTCTAAAACACCAATTTCAATAATTTGGGGAAGAGAATGGGAATTTATCTTCTTGAAGATCAGTTTAGGGAAGTAGTTTTCAATCCGGGAGAAAGTTCTCTGTCCGGAAGTGTGGCCTATGCCAGCACTCCCATGAGTCTCTCTCTCCTCTCCATTTGAAAAAACACCTCTGCCCCTTTGTTTTGAGGCGGAGAGAGATAGGCACATGGAAGTGCTGATGTAGGCTACACTCCTAGACAGAAAACTTCTTCCCTATAATTTATCTTTGGGAATTAAAAACTTTAAATGTCTTGTGGACTTCGATATCATATTTGGCGGTTAAAAATTTTATCTGTACTCTATAAAACATGCTTAGTTTTAACATCATTTTTTATTATGATAATTATACAATGGGAAAATGAACTCTGTCCGGGAGTGTGGCCTACGCCAGCACTCCCATGAATCTATCTCTCTCCTCCCCAAATGAAAAGACAACTCTGCCCCCTTGTTTGAAGGAGGAGAGAGACAAACACATGGGTGTGCTGGCGTAGGCCACACTCCCGGATAGAAAACTGCTTCCCTTATACAATATGAACTTATGTATTTTCAAAGGTCGAATGCTACGAGGGTTTAAAGATGTAATATCTATTTTTGTATACAGTATAATAACTCTCAATGGCAGTGATAATTTAGGATCATGATTAGAATATGAACTAGTTGATCAGTTCATGGTAGGTGACACCCACAGGGATCAGGAAGATGGAATGTTTATTTAATCCATCCTGGGCCTTAAAACTGACACTAACATCAAGAAACGAGGAACCTACCTCAGCTTTGCAGACTCTTTTGAACTTTAACTTGAACTCAGTTTTTGAGGGTTGTGGGTTTTGAACCCTCAACAGATGCTGTGTAACCACATAACTGGGCAAAAGGCACAGTTATTTGTTGATAATTGAAATGTGTTAGTTAATTCAAAAGCATCCCTAAGAGGACATGAGATTAAACCATGTGAGATCTCTTGTATGCATGAGGATCCCCAAGACTTTCTCACTTTAGTTAACATGAACAGTATCATTCGCCAGCCAAAAACCCCAATGACGATGGTAGCCAAAGCCACCCCTGAGATCAAACCACCTCCTACAGTTTTCAGAGCAAGAAATTAATCAACTTGATGTTATTGGACAAACCACTTATTGGGGTTATTCTAGTGTCATGTTGAGGAGTAATATTGGGGTCCAGCAACTCCAATGTAATGTAGCATACTAACATCATCATCATTGAAGTAATATGAACCCCTAGTGTACTTACTGGGAAAGTTGGCAGCTTGGAGAACAACACCCATCAGGGGTGCCTACGGCTGTTCATTAAATGGAGATAGGGAGGAGAGAGTGTCTCTGTAGGAGAAAGAAGGGGAGGGCTGTTGGCGTAGCATCCACTGTCAGCTCAGAGAGTTTTTTACCTTATATGACATAATATTAAGAGATCTCTACTTGGTCGCATGTTGTCTCAATCTATACAAGCGTCTGGGCCAATGGGTGAGCACGCCTGGGTAGGGGGCAGAGGCGTCATCTGACGATGACCTGTGAGAGGACGTAGAAAACACCACCAAGTAGAGATCTTTTTCCCTATCATTATATAATTGAAAAATGTTTTCTGGGCCTATGGCGTACTCTATGTTTACACAATTACACACATTCTTTCTTTCTTTTTTTTTTTTCTCTTATTAAATATTAAATAAATGAATAAAAAAATGAAAAATGTGTAGATGTGGGAAACGCCTTGGGTTTAGAGAACCCTTTCCCAAATATAATTTAAGGAGAGCTAGCAGATATTCCAAGGCAAGCATTTTACCTGTAACACTATAGAGGATACCAAAGAGATCACAACCCAACATCTGGTGGATGCAGCAGACATGGAGTAAATTTGACAAGTAGATCTTTATAATTGCAACTGATGACTTATGAAGCAATTTGGATCCTCTACTGCCGAGCTGCCCGGTAGGATCGTGCTGCCCAGACACGGTGCTACGCGCAATGTCCGCCTTACCCCTGCCCAAATGCCTTGCCCGAGTGGGGGTAAGGTGGTCATTGTGCGCAGCACGGTCCTGCCGGGCAGCTCGGCAGTAGAAAGGCCTGACTATGTCTATCACTCTCCTCTCATAATAAGGGGTAGATATGTCATTTCCTAAGAGTAGAGGAAAGAGATAGACACAGCCTGACACTGTTTTTTCTCACCAACTATGCTTGTGCAACATTTAACCCACTAAGCATTTCTCTTTCTCTCTGTCTCTCTCTCTTAAAAGCTAAATTAAACAAGTGTTAGACAACTCTGTCCGGGAATGTGACCTACACCAGCACTCCCTTTAGTCTATCTCTCTCCTCCCCATATGAAAAGACACTTATGACCCCTTGTTTTGAGGAGGAGAGAGATAGATATATGAGAGTGCTGGCGTAGACCACACACCCTGACCGAAAACTACTTCCCATTAAACGAATGAACAATATGTTCATCCTGCCTGTCCACCCAGATTTAATAATGATAATCAGAACTCCTTCATGGCTATTTCATAAACTTGGTTCATTATTTTAAGAAAGAAAATATAGAAATCTGTGAAATATTATGCTCCATATTTGGATAATTTAGCAGTAGAGATTTGAGCAAGGAAGTGTTCAGCTACAATTCGACGTTGGATCTTTCCGGTCGCAGTCCTGGGGAGAGTATCAGTTGTGAAGACTTTCTTGGGGACCTTGAAACTTGCCAGATTTTTCTTGCAATACCTAAGTACCTCTTCTTCCTCTAGTTTCAACCCTTCTCTAGGGATTATGGCACAATTTATCTGTTTATTTAGACATCATCAGAAACAATATGTCACAACCATGTCAACTCTCTAAAACACCAAAGTAAATAACAAATTTAACTGTACCAAATAATAATAATAATAATAAGGAATATAAAATGTTAAAAATACTGTTCTAGAAAATACCCCACATATAAAAGGGATACAAAATATATTAATACCTTTTGTTTCCAAACAATGAAATAACCCAATTCTTTTCAACGACAATGCAGGGTTTAAAAACCTGAAATCGAGATCCGGATCAGACATTCCTAATTCTGACCCGGCTGATCCAATCCCAATTTTTTTGGGGGTACATCCATTAATCCCAATTCTTGAAACCCATAATTGGAACAAGTAGTTTGTTGTTGACATGTACTATCTACCATAACTTTTTATTGAATTTTTGACTTTAACACCTCCCAAATTGTTGGATCTGGACCGTTTGTGCCATAGTTGTCTTACTGTTGGCCCCACTTCTTGTTGAGCTATTTTGTTCACTTAAACCATACCAAGCTCACTTGACCCACCCTTTTTGTGTAAGCTCTCTTCCCCTCCCAACCCAATAATGCCCCGGCCAACAATAAACAATGTTAACGGCTCCAATTAGTTCTTGGGCTAAAGAAGATTATTTCAAAGCGAGGGTACGTGGAAGGTTTTTCTATTTGGTAACTGTTATTGTCATCACCAGATCATTTTCAGTTGGAAATTGGAAGAGTTCAAGCAATGACAACAAGCATAAGAGATCCAATTTGATATGCCCACAATGTTGGGCCACATGTAGGCACCTCCTTGGTGGTAGATGGTCCAATTTATTGTGCTTTAGATGGAACATTCCCATATAATAGATTCCATTTGAATGGCTGTGAATTGTTCACGTACGTTCACGTATTTGAACATTCCCTATGTTTCCATGTACCTTCATTATGATCTAAGTTGTTTGGACTCTTTTAACGTTTAAAATCGCTTCTCGACCTTATGCAGTAGAGATTTCAAACATTATAATTTGGATTACGTTTTTTTCCATCCATAGAGGACGATTCACCTACCATCCTATGTTTTATAGACCCCATCTAAAATTTTGATATGTTATAAAATACCCTCCCAATACAATCCAGTGTTGGGTTTTAAATCTTTAATTAAGCTGTCGGCCTACCGATACGGGTCAGCTTTTGACAATTGACACCCATGATACAAATATCTATACTAAGGACCCGAGAAATCGAAAACCGAAAGGAAATGAATGACAAAGACAATGATGGATGGATGGATGAATGGATGGATGGGTGGGGGCCAGGGGTTGGAAGAACAAAATTTTTTACCTCTTCACCATATTTATCGTCGGGGACTCCAAAAGCTACCGCCTGAGCCACGTCCGGATGCGACAAAAGCACTGCGTCCACCTCCACTGGTGATATCTTCTCCCCTGAGAAAACAGCCAAATGTAGACAAACGTAAAACTCACCCATTTAGTACTATCTGCAATCCCCATCTTTTGGGCATGATTAATGGGATTGTGATACTCTACTGCCGTGCAGCCATGTGAGTCTCACAGAGGCAGAGACGAAATGATCGCCTGAGGCCGCACCAGAGGATCCAAATTGTGATTAATGAGGGCATCTTGGGAATAGAAAGAGATTTGAAAAAAAAATTAAAAAATTTACCTCCCCGGTTGATTAGCTCCTTAATGCGGCCGACGAGATGCAAATAACCATCAGAATCTATAAAGCCGATATCTCCGGTGTGGAACCATCCAAAGCTGAAAGCCGATTTATTGGCTTCAGGGTTGTTTTTGTACCCATTGGTTACGTTCGATCCCCTTATACATACCTCTCCGCTAACCTGCGCCGGTTGTGGCACACCGTTTTCATCCAGTATCGCCATCTCTTGCCCCACCGGCTTCCCAACTGAACCCGGTTTATGCGGACCATCCCCTGGCAACGGGTTTGACGACATCTGATGTGAAGCTTCCGTCATAGCGTAAGCTTCCAACACTGGAGCCCCGAATGCCTCCTCCAGCCGACTCAATAAAGCCGGTGCAAGCGACGCGCTGCAGCTCCTTATGAACCTCAGCTTCGGGTAAGCCGGCTCGGGCTTGCTCAGATGCTTATCTAGGATGATCTGATGAATCGTAGGGACCGCTGTGTACCAAGTGGCATTGTATGTAATCATATCAGACCAGAACGTAGAAGCTGAGAATCGGCCCGCCGCGGGAAGTGACACGGCAGCTCCGGCAACGAGTGAACTCAGTAACCCGGCGAGTAAGCCATGCACGTGAAATAGCGGGAGTACGATTACGGTTGAGTCCGATTCTGTCAGTTTGTAGACAGATTTGATATTCTGCACCGACGACGCGAGGTTCAGTTGAGTCAGCGGTACACCTTTAGGTCTGCTCGTTGTGCCTGAGGTATGGAGGAAGAGTGCCACGTCGGATGCTTCGTTCACGATCTGAGACACCGATTTAAGCTCCGAGTCTATGTTTGAATCGGTCAGCGACGAAGAGGACAGATTCATGCCGCCTTCTTCCGGAGATAGCGAAGCGGTTGCGTGAGGAATATTGAGTTTCGAAGCGGCGGCTTGCGCAGACGGATTTCCTTCTTTTGATGTTAAGAGGATCTTCGATTCAGAATCGGAAAGGTAGAAATCAAACTCGTCCTGTGTGTAAGCTGAGTTGAGTGGAGCGGCTGTGGCTCGTGCTCGGATTACAGCCAAGAACATAATCACAGACTGCAAACACGAAAGAATTCAAAATATAATATGTTGATCAGATCGGAAAACAGAGGAAATTTGAAATAAAACGATGGAAGAGATCATGAATCGAACCTCGACTGTATTAGGGAAGGTAAGAGCGACGACATCACCAGGTTTAATGCCGAATGCTACAAGGCGAGAGGCGGCTTGTTCGATCAGTTCTTGCAATCGAGTATGTGTTAGATCGAACTTACCGGAAGCAGAGAGAGCTCGCCGGGAAGGGAATTCTTCGGCGGCTTTCTTCAACAAACCAGTGAGGGTGAGATTCTCCATTTCTACTCTATGGAAGAGACGAATTACAAGAGACAGAGAGTGAGACGGGAGATGATGAGGCTTGGGAGAGGGCGAAACGGTAACCTTATAGTTATAGAGCGGCTGCGACGGTTACAGAGAGAGAGAGTGGTGATGGGCCAGCCAAGAGTCTATTTTTTCATCTTTTCAAAGAATAAAAAGGTCTATTTCATTAAAAAAAAAAAAAAGAATAAATAAAAAAGTATATGAAAATGCACCAATGAGGTGTGATAACATGACATCAATGCCGTCGATCAACCGAGTTAGCGGTTGTTTGCGGTGAGGAAATTTAGTCTGGGGCATGTGTGCACAATATTAATATTGATATAAAATTTTAATTCTATAAATTATTTTAATCAGTAATAATATTGATACCATTATTGTTATTGATATTTTAATTCTGAGTTTAAAGAACAACAAAAGATGGCACAATTCCATGTAATATACGTTCTCTTGGAAATAAATATTTTTGTTACTTTAGCATATAAGAAAAGTTAAATAATTGCAAATTGTTGGAAGAGACATTCTTTCTTTTTATTGGTTGAAAGAGAACTATTTATTAAAGCGCGATCAAAACAAGGAATTCGAATTATAAAAATCAGACATCCAACAAATACATATGGGTCAAGATGTCCTACATATTACGGACAACACCCTCCAAGCCAGGAAGTTAGTCGTGTTGTTAATCTCACTAATGTTGAAAAAAGATGTTCAATGTAAAAGAAATTACAAGATGTAAAACTGGCAGCATTAACGTACCAATTATTGACCATCAAGGGGAGAAAAGCTACTACCAATACCATGAATCTATTATATAACACTTTAATTTATTTTTTTATATTTGGTGATGGGTCATTTTTTGGACTAGATTTTTAGATGAGCTCTTAGTTTTAATTTGCCATCGGGCAAGGTTTTGGATGGGTTGAAATTTTGTAAACAAATAGATCCTAAGATCTAGCCACAAAGAAAATTGATGTATTAATTATAAAATGAGCGAGAGAATATTGCGTGGGCCTCTATAGTCTAGACCTGCACGCACGCTTGCCAATGGAGTGCTCACACAAGCTTCAACCTGGGTGGGATTTTCGCCTTTCCATTAGGCAGGGCGGTACTTATTATGAGTTGTTTAAAAAATGTTGTTTTTCATTTTTTATAAATGGCAAATACATTTTCATTTTTTGTGCATTTTACTGTATGGTTGAACGTGACATAGAGGATGACGTTTCACAGAGAATTAAAATGGGTTGCATAAAGTGGAGAGGTGTTTCTAGAGTGCTGTGTGACCGACATATTCCTTTAAAGCTTAAAGGAAAGTTTTATAGGACTGTTGTTCGATCAGCTATGTTGTATGGGGCAGAATGTTGGGCAGTTAAAAAGTGTCGTGCTAAGAAGCTTTGTGTTGTAGAGATGAGGATGTTAAGATGGATATGCGGAAAAACTAGGAAAGATAAAGTAAGAAATGAACATATTAGATTTGGGAGTTGCCCCGACCAATGACAAGCTCCGAGAGAATTTGTTGAGGTGGTATGGTCATGTTCAATGGAGGCCTAGGGACGCCCCAGTAAAAAGGATTGCCTAGTAGTGTAGCCCCTACTCTATGACGGATGAGTGTACAAAATTACCATTTTGCCTCCCTGTGAAATTAAAAATCTCCTCCATGTATATGTCTTTGCAAGTGCTCTCATTGGCTTTGCATGCAGGGGCTACACAATCATGTAATGGTCCATCTTCCCTGAGGAAGGTGGTGTATGTATGTATTTGGTGTCCTCATGTATCAAGCTATATTGCACGATCAAGTTTTCTTTCATCCACAGTGAAGAGAATCTCTTAATCTGTGAAATTTGACTCTATCTTTACTAAAAAAAAAAAAATTGGACTCTATCAAAAAGGATGTTTCGGATTTTTGTAAACAAAGGGTAGATAATTGATGAGTTAACGATGACATTCACTATTCCAACATCAAATTATATTGGATGAAGAAATTTTCTCTTCCTTCACCCTGTAGGCGGCGGAGGTAAACTTCCTTCAATTGCATTTGTTACTAGTAGATCATCTGAGAAAAGATCCTCTCCAATGACATTTAACCACCAATCTCACACCCCATGGATGGTGTAAGATCAACTCAGGTGGTTAAATGTCAATTGGAGAGGATCTGGACTCATCTCATCACTCTTCGTCTCATCACTCTTTCAATCATTGCTTTAATTCTATTAACTTTCTTCCAAGACAAGTAAACCATACATACGGAAATTCCAATTCATTCTCTAATTGTCATGATTAAATGTTTTGCCATCTTTATTATGCTTATATTTAGATCCTTACGTACCGTGAGGGGTAGATAAAAGATTCTCTTTTTGTGGTTATTATTGGGGCTTGAGGAATTTTCTAAAGGGAAAATTACGAGATTAGGCAACATTGGGTTTTGGTTTACAGAATTTTTTTTTCCGTAAAGGTTTACAGATTTAACCACACAATGTTTAGTTTAACGGAACTAGACAGATCGAGTTTGAGTACTACAAAAATAACCAAAACAGTATCCCGCCTTCACCGGCATATATTTATTTGACATTTTTATCCCTTTCCTCTTTCTCCCCTCGATCACACCATGCCCGCCGACCTCGCCTCTTCCCTTCGTTAGCTCACTCTCTTCAAACCCCATTTCCTTCTCACCATTCTCTTCCATGATTCCCACCCATTCTCCATGCAATTAAAAGCATACCAGAATCGTCAAAATCGGATTGCTGAAAGGTTTGCGGGTAGACGAAATTCCACTTTCAACCATGAATCTCGCATCTGGATTATTTATGTTGAATTGGATGCCTTTCCCAACTGCCTGAAACTTATCATTGAAATCATGGGAATGATCGGCCCCAGAAGGCTCAGGAGCTTCTTTACTGATCGATTGAGCAAGTTCGCGGAGCAGGACCAAGTATGCCGAATAGGGAGTGAAGTATACAGAGTTGGGCTCGACAAATCTGTGACGTTCCAGAATCTGCAACATGGCTTGCAAATTCACCAGCCAGTTAGAGGAGGGTGAAAAACAAACAAACAAATAAAAACCAAAACAAGGAGGATGAAAATGACCATCACGAATCAATTAGGGGATGAAGGAAAATAAAAAGTTGAGGCTCTTCCCCTAGAAAAAAAAATTTACAGAAGCACCTCCATGAAAACCGATTTGTAGGTTCCAAAATTCACCCCTGTGATGACCATAATGGATGATTTTAGTGGTTTTGGGGCTCTACTTTGGTCGTTTCGGTGAGGAATGTAGGAGCAACAAAAGCCCCACAATTATTGAAAGAAGCACCGGGTGGGAGCAATGTGAGGAAGCAGGGGCAGGGTCGCGGTGTGGGTGGGATTTGCGACGGAAGTTGCAGGGGGTGGGGCAGGATTGTAGAACGAACGGTAGGGGTGAATAACATGGGGCGAGGGCCAAGGAGGGATGGGGCGTTGCCGAGTTGGGCGAGGTGATTTCAGGAAAGAGTGATCGGAGAAGGAGGAGATGGAGGGTAGTTTGGGGGTAAAAATGGTAAAATATAGAAAAAATATCATCCCCTTCCCCTCTAAGTTTGTTTTCTTAATATCAATCCAATACTCAAGTTTTGAAAAATGATAATACCTTCTCTTACTTCTTAAAGATTCTATCAACCGTCCACTAAGTCTAACTCTGTTAAAACAGCATTTAAAAAGACAATATTACCCTTTTCTCTCTCTTGCAACAGGGGAAAGCGAGAGAAAGAAGAAGCGCCAGCAAGCAGCTTCCGCCATTGACGACCTGCAAGCTTCCTCCCCCATTGACGACCCAGCTGGTATTTTGGATATTAAAGCAATCTTGAACTTCGAATAGTGGCTGTGAGATGTGATTCTGGAGTGTGAGGAAGGCCTTTGAGCAGTTTAGGGATTGGTCTTAGTCTGGTTTTCGGTTTTCTGCTTTTGGCTCTTGTTGCGGAGCTCTACTGATTGTTATGGTGTAAGAAGAGATTCACCAACAGAGAAATTGAAGATGATTGCAGCAGAACAGATATGAAGAAAGGGATCAGGAAAAATCAAAGATTGTCCAAATCCTTGTTCACCGTGGGACTGGAATGCAATACGGGTTTCCTGTAAGTTGGCTGGATTGTGGAAGGAGAAGAATCTAGAGGTAGCACTTGTGAAGCACTAGAATGGTGATGTGCTAGTTGATGGTGGTGATGAAACTCTCTCACTCTCTTTGTTTTTACCGACAATGATAGTGATAAAAGATCCATCTTCCTCATTTTTCTGGATCTTTTTCTCGGTTTCTTCATCACTTTTCTTCTGTGCAGCTTCTCCTCTGCATTTTTCAAGAACCTGAATTTTGGAGGTGGTGAAGACCTAATCCTGTTCAGCTCCGCATCTGTTGATGATTCATTGAGAGGGATGAATCCATGGTGGTTATACGAGTCCACAGGGGTCAGCGGTGGAGTGAAAAATTGCGGTGAAGACAAAGGAGTCAAAAATGTGGTCTCCACTGTCAGGATTTCACTCGGCTTCTATCACTTCTGGACTTCCCATCCTCGGATTCCAAATCCTCCTTTGTCTCTTCTTTGATGGTGAAGAGGAATCTTGGAGGCCCAGCTATATTATGCAGCATCATGAGTTCCAAATCCATATCGTCGTCCTCTTCAAAGGGTTGCAACAGAAAATCCCTATTTGAACCTGAACATGCTCCAAATCCATATCGTCGTCCTCGATCTTCAAAGGGTTTCAGCAGAAAATCCCTATTTGAACCTGAACAAAGGTTAAGCTGATTCTCTGTTTCATGGCCATGGGTCCCTGTAATTCTCACAGAGGTGGTGTTCGTCGCTTTTGCAAAAGAGAAAAAAGAGAACTTTTTTATGTTGCAGGTGTAGGGCGTGCCAGGAAGAAGGAGAAGAAGAAGATGTAGAAACGAAAAAAGGGGATTTTGGGTGAAATAGATGAAAGAGGGGTTTTGGGGTTGGAGAGGGTAAAATTGGAATTAAATTAAATTAAGGGTAATTTAGGGTTTTAGAATAATTGGACATGCCCATATCATCACTTAAAAGCATTTTTTAACGGTTAGGATATGGTTGATAGAATCTTAAAAAAGTAAGGGAGGGCATCATCATTTTTCAAAACTTGGGTATTGGATTGATATTAAGAAAACTTAGAGGGGAGGGGGATGATATTTTCCCTAAAATATATTATGAAAGGTTACTATTTTGGCTAATTTTGTAAACTCAAACAATGACAGGCTAGATTAGTAAAGAGAAACTCAAATGTAGTTAATCATGTAATTTTCCCTTTTCTATGCAGTTTCTTGTAATACATTAGTATCAATTCCAAGCTTATCAAGGAGACAAGGATGAGTTACTTTGGATCATGGTTTGAGGTTATGGTCTCGGATTGGTGTCGGTCAAAAATCAAAACCAATCCTAATTCGCTAGGTCGATCCAATGGCACAGCCAAGGGTAAAATGGTAATAGAAATTGATTTTTTTTTTATTAAAAAAAGAGATAAATGTATTCAATTCGAGAATTGAGCTCATCTCCAAGGAGGCGTGCACCCAGGGTTCTGCCAGGGAGCATCCAGCAGTTGAGCTGTGCCATACACATCTCGGCGCACGCCTAAGGATGTGTGCGGCACAGCCCAACGGTTGGCAGCGCCTTGGGCATTCGAGACGATCCTGATCCTCAATTCGACCCAATTCTAGACAATACTGAGACTGATCCCGAGTTTAATCCGATACATCGATCCAGACCGATCTCGATATTACGAACCATGCTTTGGAGGCATCCAATGGCAAAAAACCACAAGATTGCAACCTAAAAACCTATATGATCATTTGATCCTCTGGAACATAACTATCATCACCAAATATATGACTTCTTGACCTAAACCTAAACGAAACCCTATTTCTTCCATGTATTTGAATTTCCCCAATAGAAGATAGTTAGAGAATAAAGCTCGGCTCCGGCTTGCCACTTTGGGATTGGGCTTTGGCTTGGTTTTGTTTAAGTCTAGCAAACGTATTGGGAGCCTAGGAATTAGCCGCACCTCTCTCTCTCTCTCTCAAGCCTGGGAATTTGGGAGCGGAGTTCCATCAAACCTGCATCTAAAACCCTCTCCATCATTCTTGGTACGTGACAAGTCGATTGAGCCCCAAATTTGATGAACATGTTTCTACATTATCATCTATTTATGGTCACGTATATGTGTTATTATAAAGATTTTTGAAGTAAGTTTGAATAATATAGGTGAATAAAACTTGAACTCAACATGATTCATGACAAGATGAGTGGGGAAAAATATATATACGGTAAACCATATAATTGAAATATGCCACCATAAGTAGTGGCTTATTATTAAATGAGTCCCGCAAATTTATCCAATAGTCAACCTATCAAAAAAGACCTATCAAATATCATCTCGCTACAAGGAGGCGACTATGATGGAAAAGAATATATGAACGTGTAGGAAACCTCTTCCTCTTATTTTTGAGTCAAAATATTGTCTGATTGGTAATTTTTCCAATTTAGAGCAACATGAGTTGAGCTCTTGGAGAGCATCATGCATGTCTCACAACGTGTTAAAAAATCGGGAATTGGATTGGTGAATCAGCCGATTCGGATTACAATTGGTTGACACCGATCCTACTCAGGGTCTCCTGAATCGGAATCGAATAGGTCAAATCGGCCGATTCTTACAATGTTTCTTTATAATCCATCTTGAATCAGCTGAATCATGGGTTGATTCCTAATTACTAATGCGATTCGATTTTCAACATCAAATAGCTTATATTTCTGATTCCTAAACCGATTTCGGCCAATTCGGATTGGAATCCTTTTTGACCGATTCCAAGTTTCAAACCTTGATGTCTCATGGTCATTCATGTTAGGGCTAAGTATATTGTGGGTTGTTTTCTCTGTTTTAATAGTTAGTTAAGTTGAAATTTTTTATTTTTTTTTGGTGGGTGTAATCTTCACCCACAATTGGAGGGTTATAATTACTCTACCGTGTATTTAGACTATCCAAAAGGGTAATACTTAGACACAGGAGTGTGCGAAATGACTGCTGCTTCCCATGGATAGGCGAAAAATCCCAAGGGTATAACGGTCATTTTACATGAATAT
This sequence comes from Telopea speciosissima, assembly GCF_018873765.1. Lineage (NCBI taxonomy): Eukaryota > Viridiplantae > Streptophyta > Magnoliopsida > Proteales > Proteaceae > Telopea > Telopea speciosissima. The sequence continues at coordinate 62,977,483 of NC_057921.1, read as the reverse complement.
GTGTTTGGACATACGAGCAGTGCACCACACGTCCCCAGGTAGCGTTCTCTTTCCCTTATAAAAGGGAAGAAGGGCCTACGTTTACATTGTCAACGAGTAACAGGATAACCTAGAGATTATCTGGTTGACACACTAAAATCAAAAGTATGATGAGCATATATGCACTCAATAAAAGATTAAACTAGAAACGAATCCAATTCTTCTTCATTTTTTGTTTTCACTTTCTGGTGGGTTTTGGAATTTCGATTATCCTCTGAAACTAACAGCTCAAAATGATTAAAATTAGTCGCTCTTAATGGGTCAATGAATCTAAGAATAGTTTAACTTTATATGTTAGATCAGCTCTTGCCTTATAAGACAAGTCTTTCTCTTTTCATATCTTGAGATTTTCTTATCTCCCTCTTCATGTTTCCATTGATATTTTCTTTTCTAAATCCTTCAAGGTTGTAAGAACCAAGTTTTGCAGTTTATTTCGATATAGAAATTTCAATGTTATACGATTCTAATCATTAATCTTATTACATATAAATTACCCATTTTTTAAATGGGGACAAAAAACCCGGGAAGGTGAAACATCTGTCTATACGTCACGCAATTACGTGCTCGCATCTTGTTTAACTTTTTAACAAATTGGAGTTTATCGAGGGAGGGGCGAAGCAGGTCGAGATACAATGGAAAAGCTTTAAAGTTTGAAATCTTTAAACAGAGCTTCGTTGTTGAAGGAGCGACGAAAGGAGAAGGATCATGGCGACCAGATTGTTGGCGTTAGCTTGTATACGAAATGAGAGTAACAATAGAGATTTGTCTCCTCGACCACATTACCCTTCGATGCCCAAATACCCTAAGGGTGTTGCCATTCAGGAGAACATCGAGGATTCCGAGGTTAAGGTTCTCTTCTCTGTTGTTGGTATGACCTGCTCTGCTTGTGCTGGCTCTGTTGAGAAAGCCATCAAACGGCTTCCAGGAATCCATGATGCTGCCGTTGACGTTCTGAATAACAGAGCCCAGGTTCTGTTTTATCCTAATTTCGTCAACGTAAGTCTCACAACTCTCAGGATTCTTTGGGTTATCTTTCGTCGTTGTGTTATTGATATTGTCTTTTTTTTTTAACCCTTTCAATGGCAAATATTTGAATTTTTACTGTAGGTTTTTCCATTTTCGTCTAATTCTTGGCCTAATTTTGTACAACAATCTTTAGGATTTCTTTCGTGAAAATAATTATCAGATAAACAAAAGTTTCTTTTTATTTTGGTGGTACATTATTGATATAAATTTCAGAGATCTTGTTTCTGCCTCAATAATCGAAAGAAAGGGGTAATCTGCTCTGTAGTTTTTCCTTCTCCGTCCTTTTGTTGATTGGGGGCTCCCAAGGCCAATCAACCTGATAATTCATAAAATGGACTGCTCAGGAGGAGTCCGTACCCATCCCATGGTAATCCGCTATAAGGCTGGAACCACCAAACCGGTCTTGAAGCTGAACCTCCTTGCCACTAGGCATCCTTTACCACAAGCCCTTCCCTCCACCATACCCACCCAAGAAGAAGAACCTACATCTTACACCGCTGCTAGTAAGGATAAAAAGTAGAGAATGGCTATGAGTGATGAATTTGATGCCCTAATGAGAAATGGGACATGGAAACTCATACCACCGTCACCCACTCTCAATGTGGTTGGTAACAAATGGGTATTCAGAATCAAAAGAAATGATGATGGAACGGTCTCTAGATACAAAGCTCGTCTAGTAGCAAAGGGTTTTACCCAACAAGAAGGAATCGATTATTTCGATACTTTCAGCCCAGTTGTAAAGCCAACCACCATTAGAACGGTTCTTTCCATAGTTGTGTCTAGAGGATGGGTGCTACTGCAATTGAACATCCAAAATGCCTTTTTGAATGGCACCCTAGAAGAGCAAGTCTATATGACACAACCACAGGGCTTTGTTGATCCTGCCCGCTCAGATCATATCTGTCATCTACAACGTGCTTTGTATGGACTCAAACAGGCACCACGGGCCTGGACTCATAGGCTTGGTTCTTTTTTGGTAACACTAGGTTTCAACTCAGCCAAAGCAGATACATCATTGTATGTTCGACACAAGAATGGCTTACTCATATATATTCTGGTCTACGTTGATGATATAATCATCACTGGTACAACTGCACAGGAAGTACAAACTGTTACTCGGCAATTAGCAAACGAGTTTGCTATCAAAGATCTTAGCACTTTACACTATTTTCTTGGTATAGAGGCGACAAGATCCTCTTCAAGACTTTACCTATCTCAAACCAAGTATGCCCTAGATCTTCTCAAAAAGACGAATATGGAGGCAGCAAAGCCTATGTCCTCACCAAGTTCCACCACACATCTGTCTCGGACCAATGGACAACCTTTTTCAGATCCAACTCTCTATAGGAGCACAGTAGGTGCCTTACAGTACTTAACCTTAACCAAACCAGACATAGCCTATTCGGTCAACAAGGTTTTTCAGTACATGCATTCCCCTACCACAGAGCACTGGGTTGCAGTCAAACGCATCCTACATTATATCAAGGACACACTGGATCTTGGTATTTATTTTGTGTTTCCTCATCCTTACAACTCAGTGCATATACAGATGCAGATTGGGCTGGTTGCTCAGATGATCGTCGCTCCACAGGTGGTTACTGCATATATCTAGGTGATAACCTGGTCTCTTGGAGTTCAAAGAAGCAACACACAGTTGCAATGTTCTCTACAGAATCCGAGTATAAAGCTTTGGCAAATGCCTTTGCCGAACTCATATGGGTACAACAGTTATTGGCAGATCTTGGTGTTTCAAGTCCAGTTCCTCTTCTATATTGTGACAATATTGGAGCAATGTATCTTGCGGCAAATCCGTTATTTCATGCAAGGACCAAGCACATAGAGATAGACTACCACTTTCTTCGAGAGCAAGTAGCTGCCAAGAAACTCTATGTACGTTTTGTTCCAAGTCAAGATCAAATTGCAGATATAATGGCCAAAGGCCTGCTAGGACCACGGTTTAGTGCTCTACGTACCAAGCTCTCTGTCGTGGACCGACCGCTTCACTTGAGGGGGCGTATTAAGGATAAAGGAGAGAAATCAAATTCAAACTCAAAAGCTATTAAGGATTGAATTTGAATTCCATCAACGGTTTGCATGTTGATCGAATCAAGGCTTATCCCACGCAAAGTGCTAATAGCTTATCCTCTTCTTATCTCTTCTCTTCATCTCCTTGTATGTTGGAGTTTGTTTTGTATTCAAACTCATCTCCTCTTTGTTGTTTGAATTTTAAATTCAAATGTAACGTGTACATCACATACAATATAGATACAACATCACCGTAAGATTAAGAGTACGGTGAACTCTTATCTTCAATATCTCTTGGGTCTATCCTATCTTATCTTCTATTGGGTTATTCTTTCACGTATCTACTTTAAGCCATTGGAAGTTTCTAAGTCTAGCTTTTGCTTGCCTCAAAGAAAGCTCCAAGCTCATTGATGATGAGATTTAGGAGCATCACATGAGTTTGGTGCCCAGGTAAGCTGTTGACTTTGAGTTCCATGGAGAATGTTTTGGTGGTAAACTGACCATTGGTATAGGTACGTAAGATTTGTTTATTTATGATGTTGAGTACTACTGTTGTCTACGACAACCCCCCCCCCCCCTTTATTCATCCCTAGAGTCAGGGATCAACATGGATTGGGTTAGGACCAGATTGCAGTAAGGCCAGGCCCTGCTCATGAGTTGAAGTACATGGCTTAAAATCGCTCTTAGAGATATCCTTAAATCATAAATTGGCCCAAACCAAAGCACAAGTTCAGGTTCAGTCCTAACATCAAGTTAGAAGTGAGCTTCAGCCACTGGAAAGTGATGCATCCAATTTCTGAGTCCTTATTGGAGAATGTGAAACATTTTATATGACAATTGAGAAATAGGTTTTGTTTTGGAAGACAAGCACAGGACATTCATGCAGCTTTGCACTGAAACTTGTAAATTTCCTTACATATTTGGATGTAGAAATCCTTTTCCTCATGCTCGAGTTTACCAAAGAAAAAATAGAAAAGGCAAAAGAAAATCTCCTAGTATCTGTACATTGTTTACCAAATAATGGACTTGGCTTGGGTTGCATCAAGCTGGTCCAAACCATAATTCTGTAGAGGAGCTAAGCAGCCCAAGCGTTGCCAAGTTCAGCTCAGAATTGTCACTTCGGGATCAGGCTTGGGCTCAGGTTCATTTAGCTCAGGCTCAAGCTCAATCAACCCAAGTCCAGAAAATATATTATGATGATTCAGGCCCAAAGTCCATCCATGTTTGAACTATTTCATTTCTAAAATCAAGATTGAGTGTTGAACCTCTCCCTAACTCTTTTGGGGAGGAAGTGTTGAAGTGGCTTAGCATGTGATAAATTTGGAGTAGTCTTTGAGACTACTCTTCTTCTATTTTATTTTCTTTTTCTTAATGCTCGTCAAATATGTGCCTGGGCTATGCATTTCACTTCATGTATTAGTTTGATGGCATGGTTTGCTTTATCATTTTCTTTTTGCACTGATTAATGTTACATTGTTATGTAACTTGGACATACAGGAGGAAACAATTCGAGAGGCTATTGAAGATGTTGGATTTGAGGCAACATTAATCAAGGATGAGGTGAATGAGAGATCCCTACAAACTTGTCGATTACGCATAAAAGGAATGACTTGTACCTCTTGCTCAACAACTGTTGAATCTGCTCTACAAGGTATTCAAGGTGTAAAGAAAGCCCGAGTTGCATTAGCAACTGAAGAAGCAGAAATCTATTATGATCAAAAGATTGTGAGCCACAACCAACTTATGGAAGCAGTCGAGGACACTGGTTTTGAAGCCATACTTATTAGTACAGGGGAAGACAAAGGCAAGATACAGCTCAAAGTAGAAGGAGTACGCACCGATCATTCTATGAGGATGATCGAAAGTTCTCTTCAAGCACTGCCAGGAGTTCAGGATGTGGCAATTGATCCAACAGTCAATAAAATTTCCCTTTCTTACACGCCACATGAAACAGGACCGCGTACCTTCATCCAAGTAATAGAATCAACTGGATCGGGGCGTTTCAAGGCAATGATATTCCCTGAAGGAGGGCGAAGAGATTCTCCTAGGCAAGAGGTCATTAAGAACTACTATAAATCCTTTCTCTGGAGTCTTGTTTTTACTATTCCAGTGTTTCTTACCTCTATGGTCTTCATGTATATCCCTGGTCTTAAGCAAGGACTAGATGTTAAAGTAATCAACATGTTGACCATTGGCGAGCTTTTGAGGTGGATACTATCCACCCCTGTGCAATTCATTATTGGCTGGAGATTTTACACAGGGTCCTATAAGGCACTGCGCCATGGCTCTGCAAACATGGATGTTTTAATTGCACTGGGTACCAATACAGCCTATTTCTATTCCGTCTACTCAGTGTTGAGTGCTGCTACTTCCAAGGAGTTCATGGGCACAGATTTCTTTGAGACAAGCTCAATGCTCATTTCCTTTATTTTGCTTGGGAAATATTTGGAGGTTTTGGCCAAGGGGAAGACATCTGAGGCAATTGCCAAGCTTATGGATTTGGCACCCGAGACAGCAACACTATTAACTCTTGACAGGGACGGAAATGTGATAAGTGAGCAAGAAATTGACAGTCGATTGATACAAAAGAATGATGTGATTAAGATAGTGCCTGGTGCAAAAGTAGCTTGTGATGGTTTTGTTTTATGGGGTCAAAGCCATGTCAATGAAAGCATGATAACAGGAGAAGCCAGGCCAGTGGCAAAAAGGAAAGGTGATACCGTGATTGGAGGGACTCTGAATGAGAATGGGGTGTTACATGTTCAGGCAACACGAGTTGGATCTGAGAGTGCTCTTTCACTGATTGTTCGACTTGTAGAATCGGCACAAATGGCCAAAGCTCCTGTCCAGAAGTTTGCTGACCGTATCTCAAAATATTTTGTGCCTCTGGTAAGTATTTTTTGTCCACACCCCCCCCCTCTCTTGTAAGTGGATCTCTTCCAAATCTTGGTTCAATTTCAAAGTCCTGTTTTTCTACTTCAGAGAGTAGTTGAAATGCTTGGCTGAGTTAACAAGTCACAGAAAGAATTAATAGTTAACTTTTTTTGAAGTGTATTTCATCATTACATGGGTACTTCCTTCTTTGTCAAATTTATTAAATAGGAAAATGACCTGTTCCATTTTCTCAAGCAAAATGCTCTGACACTTTTGATCAGCGATCGTTATTTGGTAATACCATTGGGTTGTACAGCTTTTGGAAACTCCTTGCCTACACTTGCCATAGTTGATCTTTCTGGCTTTGTTGTTCACACAAGCAAATGCTCGTGGAGTAGTAGCATAAGTTGGATCCGTTATGAGATTTTGTCTCCATTACAAGCACGTGTGTCATATATCTAAACTGAATCAAAACATGGATGAGTAGTAGCAGCACTGAGTACTGATTTCATGTATGCTTTTATGAGAAATAAAATTTTTAGTTTATTATTTTTGACCAGTTAGTTTTTAACCAATCTAATGAGCTTTTTGTTGGCTCTACCATGCAAATTTCAGAAGATGGACTCTAGTCTGGGCTGAGTCTAGCTGTCTACCCGTGCATATGCACTATTTTTCAAACAAGGCCACTTTGCTTTTCAAGCTTTTGGTAACTGTTCAACTTTAATTCTTGCAGGTTATAATCCTTGCAGTTTGCACTTGGCTTGCCTGGTTTTTAGCTGGAAAATTTAATGGCTATCCAAAGTCTTGGATACCTTCCTCAATGGATAGCTTTCAGCTTGCTCTTCAATTTGGCATCTCTGTCATGGTCATAGCCTGCCCTTGCGCTCTAGGTCTGGCAACTCCCACAGCAGTAATGGTTGGTACTGGTGTTGGTGCTTCTCAAGGTGTATTGATCAAAGGAGGCCAAGCATTGGAGAGTGCACATAAGGTCAGTGTGAAATATTTGACATCAATTTCTTTCTATTTTTCTCCATCTTAGAGATTTTTGAATAGGTAGAGAGTTCATATTTTCAAGCTTTCCTTCAGCATCCCTCTTCCAATGGATTTGAAGATCAACTTATATGTATACAAAGCAACAACTATTTATCAATTGCAATTTCAAACACTAATTGAAGCTATAAAAATCACTGAAATTGTTTTCTTCTTTTGGAAGCATTTCTCCATTAGGTGCCGGACATTCAGCAATTTGACCCCACCCCATTGCCCTTCCTGTGCTCTTTTGTGTACTCAGATTTTTCTTTTTCCCCCCTTTTTGAGTTTAGTCTTTTCAACTATTTAATAGCATAACTTCAAGTGTTATCTTTCTAGGTGAACTGCATTGTGTTTGACAAGACGGGAACCCTCACCATTGGAAAGCCAGTGGTGGTAAGGACAAGGCTCTTGAAGAACATGGTCCTTCGTGAATTCTATGATATAATTGCTGCAACTGAAGTAAGCCTTTCTTCCTCCACTGTCATATGTTATTAATACTTTCTTTCACAAGCATTCAGCTATATCTCTAGTGTTTCAAGTGACAAGAATCAAACTTCAGACTCTTCTTGGGTCTTGCTTGCTTTGATTTCAGCATTTTGCCTCTCTTCCAAGCTAACCAACTAGATGTCTTTTGATGTTATGGCATGTTGTAAATATCCTTTTAGGTTAACAGTGAACATCCACTAGCCAAGGCTGTAGTTGAGTACGCCAAGAAGTTCAGAGAAGACGGAGAGAACCATGTCTGGCCAGAAGCACGGGATTTTGTCTCCATTGCGGGCCATGGGGTTAAAGCGAATGTTCAAAACAAGGAAATAGTTGTCGGAAACAAAAGCCTGATGTTGGAATGTGGGATATCTGTTCCAGCTGATGCCGAAGAACTCCTAGTAGAAACTGAAGAGATGGCACAAACTGGGATTCTTGTATCTATTGATGGGGAGGTGGTAGGGTTGATAGCCATATCGGACCCATTGAAGCCTGCAGCGCGGGATGTCATATCCATTCTCAAGTCTATGAATGTTAGAAGTATTATGGTGACAGGTGACAATTGGGGAACTGCAAATGCCATTGCAAAGGAGGTTGGAATTGAAACTGTTATCGCGGAAGCCAAACCTGAACAGAAAGCAGAGAAAGTGAAGGAGTTACAGGTAAAACACTTGTTGGGTTATACAAAATTTTCCACCTCTTTTCTTTGTTTCTAGTCACAACTTCTATATGTATGCTTTAAAATTTTTTCTTCATTATCCAGGCAACGGGACTGACGGTGGCAATGGTTGGGGATGGTATCAATGACTCGCCAGCACTAGTGGCTGCTGATGTGGGAATGGCAATTGGTGCTGGAACAGACATCGCCATTGAAGCAGCTGACATTGTTCTGATGAAGAGCAACTTGGAAGATGTGATAACTGCCATTGACCTCTCCAGGAAAACCTTCTCTCGAATCCGAATGAACTACTTCTGGGCACTGGGTTACAACCTTCTTGGCATCCCAATCGCTGCTGGGGTCCTTTTCCCATCCACTAAATTCCGTCTACCACCATGGGTTGCTGGAGCTGCAATGGCAGCTTCATCAGTTAGTGTTGTTTGCTGGTCTCTCTTGTTGAAGTATTACAAAAGACCCAAGAAGTTGGAAACCCTTCAGATTAGTGGAATCATGGTTGAGTAATCAGTCTTTATAAAGCAGATTCTAGCTTTGTACATATGTCCATACAAGCGTGAACTTTGGTAAAATGTTATGTAGCTATTTTCGCTCAATGGACCTTTTGAATAATAAGGATGGTTTTCCCTGTATAAACTGACATGCAATGTTGAAATCTATTGTTCATAAAGTGTGGATTAGAATATATGTTGTTGGCTGAAACATGTGGTTTATTTTCCTGAAAATGGCAATGAGAAATTCTAATCAGCAGAGCCTAATCCTGATTTCTGCCGATTCCTGCAACCCTCTTTTGAATCATTTGTTGTTCATAATTGATCTTTATTTATTTTTTTGGCTTTTGTTTCCTCTGATTCGGGGTTGATTTCAACGAATTCCGGTCCAGTTTGATGGAGGCCAATCACAATGTCTAATTCTGAGTTCTTAAACCATGCTTGATTAACCAAAGGATAGTCCAATTTAGGTTAAATTTTAGAAGGATTATTCATGGGTAGATTGCTTTGTTTCATTCTTTGAGTGGATAAGGTGTAATCGACTTGGTTTCATTTTTTAATCGATAAACCGTTTGTTCCGAACCAGTTAGAACCGTTAAATTAGATATGAATTCATATGAAATTGACTAAAATGAATACAACAATCAAATAATGAAACTGTTAAACCGGAAAAAAAACCAATTGCAAACCAAATAAATTCTGTATAACCAAATAAAATAAATAACTAAAACGATTAAACCGATTACAAACCATAGAATAAAAAAAAAATCAACAATAATAAACTGAAATTAAGTCGGTTTATCGATTAATAATCAGTTTTGACTTTCACGTTGAAAACTTGAAATCGAATCCTAATCGGTTCGATTTTGGTTTCTATCAAATACAACATGAACTTTCTCACCAAATAAAAAGTACAACGTGAATTGATATGTTTAAGTCGAATTGACCGATTAACACCCTTAGTTGAGGAAAAGACTAAGGTTGAAAATTGGGGCAATTAATCACTACCCTACACTTAGCCTATATTTATTAAAACTATCCAATCTTAAACTTCTTTTCTATACTACCCTGCTTTTAAACTTTTACATCTCCTTCCACCCTCATGTTTTTAAATACCCAAATTGCCATTCTTTTTCACCTAGTAACCTACTAATCTATTTATCTTACCATTCATCTTCTACTTTTTATAATTTTTTGTCATTAAAATAGTAAAAAATGAAAGCACACACCCGCTTCTTTTCTCTCCTGTTTTTAACTCTATCCATTTTTTTTTTCCTTTCAGTTTTTCTATTTAATCAATTTTTTATTCAACATTACATCCTCATCGTTCTTCTTCAAATAGATCATGGTTCTAAGTATCGGGATTGTATCACCCGATGTCGTTTTTGCTAGTCACCGATACCATATCGGTAGCACGGTACAGACAATGGGTAAAATAGTCAGATACGATATCGATATAGTAAAAAGTAAATTGAATAAAAGAGGAAGAGAGAGAATAAGTGGGGTGCTTTGAAGAGGGTCGATCTGTTCCATGGTTTTAGTGCACAGTCTTGGAACGGGTATCGGTAACCTGTAAAACCGATACGATACAGCTATGGTATCGGTCTGGATCGATTGTATTGGGAAAAGTACCCCTGAATCTTCTTAAAAATGAGTTTTTATGATCATTTTACCCCTTGTCCGTACCGTGCTTTCGATATGGTATCGACACGGTATCGGTATCGGTGACTTGCAAAACTAGTAGGTATCGCCCGATACTTAGAACCATGATCTGTTCGAAGAAGAATGATGATGATGAAATGTTGAATAAAAGATTAATTAAATAAAAAAAATTGAAGAAAAAAAAAAACTGAATAGAGTAAAACCGGGAGAGAGAAGAAACGGGTGTGTGCTTTTCATTTTTTATGATTTTAATGACAAAAATGGTAAAAAATAGAAGATGAATGGTAGGTTAAATAGATTAGCAGGTTACTAGGTGAAAAGGAAGGGCAGTCTGGGTATTTAAAAATATGAGGGTAGAAGGAGATGTAAAAGTTTAAAAGCAGGGTAGTATTAGAAAAAAAGTTTAAGGTAGGGTAGTTTTAATAAATGTAGGCTAAGTGTAGGATAGTGATGGTAATTGCCCCTTGAAAATTTAGAGGGCCCAAAAGTAGAAAGTGAATTAAGACTATGTTTAGTTGCCAAGAAAAAAGAAAAAAAAATTTATTATTTTTATTATTATTTACTTTAGAAGAGAGAGAAAAATAAACAAATCAATCATTGTGTCATAATAATTTTCGTTTTATTATGTTTTTTTTTCCTTATTTATTTCTTGACAACCAAACGCTTTCGTTAATACCCACCCCAAAAAAAAAAACCGGTAAATAAGTGGTCAGGTTCAGGATTGATAAGCCATGCTCTCTGTCTCCAGTTCAGCTTGTGACTTCAAGTAAGTAAAGTCCAAAAATCCCCAAAACTTCACCAGCAGAAATTGAAAAGTTTGAAACAAAAATTGTGGAAAAATGAAGCTGAAGGTCTATGGCGATCGCATGTCCCAACCAACCCGTGCTGTTATCCTCTTCTGCAAGTAATTCGCCTATCCTCCATTTCTTATCCTCTTTCCTTCCCGACCCCCACCCCCTTTTTTCGTTTGGGAGGGAAGATTGTTGGTTTTTGGTCTTCTAGTTTCTGTTATATCTACGATAAACATTCTAGTTAGTTTTGATTCTTTCTCTTTCCTTTTTTTTTTTCTTTCATTTGGAGATATTAAAGAGAGAATCCACGGTTTAATTTTGTTTGTATTCCGAATCCTTAATTTTTTGATTCTTTCTTTTGATATTAATTGGCGATATGTCTACTGATACTGTGTTTACTTGGAATCTCAAATTATTTTAATTATTAATTGGTGTAATAGGATGAATGGGATCGACTTTGAGGAGATTAGAATCGACATATCAAAACGTCAACATCTATCTCCAGAATTTACAGGTCCGCTCCTGCAAATTCTGTGTCTCTGTCTGTATCTGTTTCTTCGAATTTAGCTTCTATCTATTTTTTCTATGTTTGATTCATTACAATTTTGTTTCGAAATGATATTCGTGTTACAACCTTTATCTTTAGACCTTTACCTATCCCGGCTCAGAAACTCAGATTGCAATTGAACTCCAGTTTTCTTGTTGGAGCTCCCAGTGGTATCTGTGGAGTTAGAGAACCCAGTCAAGCTGACCCACATGAGTTCCTAAATGCTGTTGATGTTTTCATAACCCTTTGGCTTGGTTATGTTGGTTTAAAGCGCACCATCTCAATATGAAGCTTTGTTAATTGCGGTTTATACTTAGAATGTTTATTGATCTTAAACTTCATAACTGATCCGGAAGACAATGAAATCGAATCAGACTTCCCTGACCATATTTAAAAAAAATAAAAAATAGTGGCCAGAAAGAGCCATAATATAATTTGTTAAACATCAATGCATAATATCACATGCTGCATCAAACTCCATCAAGTAAAAGGTCAAGAAGCATAATTTCTCAAAAATGAATTCATGTCAAGCACAGTTGAGACTTGGTGTACCAAATTTGGAATCTGAAGGTCAGACAAAACAAAGAGCTGACTTTAATCCTAGCACTTGCTTGCAAGTGAAGCATTGTAGATGACTAAGCCAAGCTTGTTTATTATGAAACACTTGTTAAAGAATTAAAACAGGATTGAATATTAATCTGAATAGGATCTTCATTGTTTCAGCTAGGGGTCTCAAGCCCAAAATCAACTCAAAGTTTGCTAATTCTAATTACTACGTTCCGTACAGCACATATGGCCCAGCATTCTGCTCCTGCACTGGTTTTAGTCACAGCTCCATATGTAATGACATCATGCAAGCTCTGTTGTGCTTCTTCTAGAACAACGTTACACCAAATATTGATTTTCTCAAATGGAATTAAAAAACAGTTCTCTGTGCATGAATGTGAAGCATTTCAGGAATTCTGCCATTTTGCATAACCATGGTTTTGAATTTCACAAATTGTAAGTCCGAGCTTTCTTCTCATCCAAATACACTTGCTCAAGTACTTCTCATGCAAATACACTTGCTCATGCTGCACTGTGTGCGCTGGGTGCGTGGGTTTAGTCCCACATTTGGTGTGTGAGTGTGGTGTGTGTTGTGTATATCCGTCATTCCACAATCCTAAAAGTCGGTTAACCTTTTGGGATTGGTGTGTGATTTGTGTGGTATCACTATCAAAAAAAAAAGTACTTCATCAATAGAATTTGTTTAGGATATGTGTTCTTTCATCAGTGCACATGTTACAGAATCCCTTTTTCATTGTAAACAAACTTATGTGAGAATGTTGGAGTTGAACTAGTGAAAGAGTGTATTCATACTATGTCCACAAACCGCATTTGATGTAACACTCCCAATGTATCTATATCATATGAGGAGGTCCTTCTGGTTTCATGTCTAGCTTTCCACACACATGCACACTTTTAACTGTGTTAATGGTATCCATGATACATTTTCAGAAATCAATCCGATGAAACAAGTTCCAGCAATTGTTGATGGAAGATTTAAGCTGTTTGAGAGGTATTTCTGATTTCTCTTTGATCGTTTCTCATCCTTGAATCCTGGTTGACTGTTGGATGAAACAGGCGTATGTCGTATGATTTGAGTAGAGATTTTTATTTCCTTAGTGCTTAATTGGTAATTTTATGTGTAACTTCTTAATGCAATCTGAAAATCCAGATTATTAATCTTAGATGCAAGCAGGTCCAATAATCAAATCTGTGATTAGGTCTGAATTAAAAGAAACAACTGCGTTGTTAAGGGAAGAAATCAGATTGTTAGAAGGGGAGGAAAAAGAGATGAGATCGATCTTCTTAGGAGGAAGAAGAGGGAAAACGTGTGGAAGAAGAGAAAAGAAAAGAAGAAATCAGGTTTGGGATACCAATCCCGTATGCACTGTTCATTAGCACCAAACTCTTAAAATAAACTCATATTCTTTACTCAAATCATCTCTAAACGTTGACTCATCAAAGGACTCATAATCACACTCACACACTCAATAAAGTAAATAAACTCAAAACAAAACTCTATCTAACTATTAAGTATCCTAATCTAACTCATACTCAACTTAACTACTAATCCCGTGTATTACTTTATCCCCACTTTATGGGCTTATGAATTAGACCCTTTACAATGAAAAAATATATATATTTAAAGGCCCAACCTATATTATAAATATTCAAGGTCAATTTCAGCCCATTGGACTGCCACTAGCACCTTATAGGCCTGCCAAGCTTGCGCATAGGCCTCCATACGGGATTGATGCCTAATATAACTACATCTATTCCCTCGATGTTGAGAAAAACTTACCCCCGAGTTTTGTAGAAGGCCAGAAATGAAAGCACTCTAAGGGGGGCTTGTTGTTCCTTGTCTGCAACTTGAAGAAAATCCAAAATATGAAGTTTCGATGTTGCATCTATGTCTTGAAATATGTGGGAAATAACAAACTCAATATGAACATCCGTTGTTATAGTAGAGTCTGTTGTTGCCTCACCCACAATAACCGTCTTGTCTCCCTTGACCGTTACTTGTTGTCCCCCCATCAGAGCGGTCTTCCTCTTGCATGGACCCTTTCAGCTCTTCCTGTGGTTGCATTGTTGGTGCCACTTCGACCAGCTTTAAAGAATTACCACGTTGCAACCCTTTCTAAACATAACATACATACATTTGTTTTAGGATCAAGAACACCTTGTCGAGCTTTCAACCAATGTCGAGCAACTTTGATGATGTGTTTTGAAGAATCAAACACCTCGCAATAAGCACCATCAAAATACGGAGAAATGAAAATTCAACAAATATATCATCTTCAAATTCATTGATGGTCTCGTTGGTCTTTAATAACATCTCCAGTTCTTCATCACAGACTGCGAGACGAAATTGACATGTTACCCTCGGTAGACCTGTATGAAAATGATTGTACCCTTGATAGGCCTGTTTGTATTAAACAATTTTATTTTTAAATCTCTTCATTGAAAGAAAACCTTTATTTGCAAAAAATCCAGCTTTATTAACAATTGAACATCATGTGACAGTCCTCAGTGTCATATAGCTTCCATCAGCACCGAAAAAAAGATCTTCATAAAAATATAAGTGGATTTAATACCCTGGCCCAAAGTGAGGAAACGAAAATTATATACCCACCACAAACTTTTTGGGTTGTCACTTTATTTTGCAGTGCATTACCTTCTCACTACTCACTCAATGCATATGGCCATATGCGCTTCTTTCCTTATGTACACTTTTGCCGTGAAAAAATCCATTACCTTTCATTAGAATTCTCCACAAAAGCATTGGAATAAGTTATCATATTCATTTTTAGCTCAAGTGCTACTTCTTTGTTTGTAACATGAGCCTTTTGCTTGGGTAGACGCTAATCCTTTCTAGTGTGGTTATTTGTTTATACCAGTGAGAGAGCAATGCCAACCTTGGACGGTTAAAATTAATTCATTATGAAATAGCTGACCCATGTAGCCAAAAGAGGGATTGATTAATAGCTCTTCACATTTGAAGATTTTTTTCTTAACTTCATTTTAGTTAACTATATATATTTCATCATTGGTATAATTTTCAGTTCTAATGATTTTTATGTTTTTTCATGCTTTTATTGCATTTGTTTTCTAATTAATTTATAGATTTTCAAGGTTCATACTCTGAAGTTTTCATCTGGCAACATTTCTTCATATCTCCTAGTCACTGTTGAATAACCTGCAGTCTTCGATGAAGCTTTGAATAGAGGGTTAATAGGCCTGTAGGTTTGTTTTAGTAGCTTCCTCAAATATCAACCAACATATATTTATTGGTTTCTGTCAAACCCATTTTGGTTTCTGTCTGTACCCATTTTGCTTTCTTTTAAGTTCTATGATGACCAACTTCAAAATTTGATCTTTACAGTCATGCAATTCTGTGTTACCTTGCTTCTGCATTCCCAGGAGTTGCACATTATTGGTAAGTGGAACTGACCTTTTTATGCAAACCTATATCCTGTTGCAATGTTTTTCAGTTATTTTGTTTGTATTAATCACAAACATGTGGTCTTTTATATTTCTATATATCAACAGTATTTATCAAGATGATCTCCATTTATACATTTTTATATACACATTTTTTAAGGTACCCAGCTGACCTTTTCACAAGAGCAAAAATTAACTCGGTCTTGGATTGGCATCATTCGAATTTACGCCATGGTGCAGGTTCAGTAAATTCAACACCTAAAGTATTCTCCCTATCTTAACTGATGGCTAAGAGTGTTGGTCAATGTCTCTTTACTTGTCTATCTACAAATTTATGAGAACAGTCTGAGTTTTGAAACGTTACATCTATTCACAGGAATCAACGTATAATATTCTGAAGACTTGTAACATTCCATGCCATAGATTAGCCACTCTTGTTTAGTAGATGAGCTGTGATTGAACTCATGAATCATTACGAGGCTTAAACAATTACTTCAAAGATATACCCTTCAATGAAATCTAAAGTTCCAATTTGGTATGCATTATCTTGTTAAGTTTGGTGGTTCGAATGACTAATTTCGAATGTCACTTTCCCAAGTAATAGCAGTGGGTCCTGTCCATGTATGCTATAAAATTTATATATCTTGCTACGTTTTATCCATAAATTTGCTTCGAAGTCCTCATGTGGATTGGCTTGCCTAGATATTTTTGCTCTAGACATAAACATTGACTTACTGGCAAATTTAGAGAGTTGAACCAGGGGCAGGGGGATGTATTTAATCTCCTATTTCCTCTTTGCTTTGGCATTCCCCATTTCTGTGCCTTCCTTTTTGTTTCTTTCCGCTGGGATTGCTAATGTTCTGTTTTCTTTGATTTTCTATCTTGTCCAATCTGAGGGACCTAGTTTTAATTGGTAGAATGAGTTTGACCACAGGGTAGCTCTACCCAGTCCTGGGGAAGAGTCTTCCTTTTCAATGGTTTGTCAAGAATAAGCATGAGGAATATGCTACCGACAAAACTGCACATAGTTTGTAGATATGTTTTGGTCCTGTGTGAAGCATCATCTTTGAAATCCGCAGCTACAACTTGAACTACCCCTCTACTTAGTAAGCCTTATCCATAAATGAGATAAGAATCCTGTTTCACCATTCAACTCTGTTCAGTGCCTTGTAATTTTAGGAAATACAAGGTGGCAAGAACCATGGATGGAATCATCAAGGTCAGAATTTTAAAGATTATATACTGTCAATTTGTTTTTTACTGTACTTATTATATAAAATTATCATGCCTCTTTCCTCTTACCATGCTTCATCTTTGATTTCTCTTACTATCTTTCATCTTTGATTTGTCTATTTATTTCCCATCTTTCTCTCATCTCTTTCCGGCTTTTTTTTAAAGGTTAAAACTATGTTTCCCATACTTTGTTTTGTTTGGATCCATGTAGCCGACCCCATTAAGTTGGGATAAGGCTGAGTTTGTTGTTGTTGTATTATATAAATTATCAGTGTTCATCTATTGTTTAGTCTTTCTTTTTGTATGGTCATGCACATTTTTGCTATCATCGAACTTTCATCTTTTGACATTTTTTTCCCAATGGCTGATTAAGTTTCACATAGATATAGTTTTCTTAGTCAGTGCTACTTATCTCCTTGCAGCAACTCTTGTTTTCAGTACTGCTCTAGCACCTGCATTAGGTCTTCCATTGAACCCACAAGCAGCTGCCGAAGCTGAGAAAACTTTGACCTCATCCCTATCAAAAATTGAATCGATTTGGCTTAAAAAGAATGGGAAGTTCTTACTGGGAAGCTCTCAACCATCTATTGCAGATCTCAGCCTCGTTTGTGAAATCATGCAATTGGAGGTAATGCCCTTACACACCCCCTCCTACACACTCACAAAAATAAATAAATAAATAAAAATATTTTAAAAGAAGAAATAATCCAACTTCGTATGTACTGCTTTCTGGAAAATTTTCAATTTCAATGATATAGAGGTTTTCACGGGTTGAGCATGGGATGTTCTGAGAATGGCATTTTCTCCAGCTTTTCCAATGGGTGTGCATGCTGTTTTAAGGCCAACCCAAACCAACCAATGTGTCCAACCAAACCAATCAAGTCTGATATACTTAAATTGACCAATTTTCGTTTGATTAGATTGGCTGGGTTGATCAAACTTGGTCATGATAGTCTTGAATAAAATTCCATAAGCTGAATGTACTTCAACATGCAATTTTCTTTCTATCAATGTAGACCAATAGATTTACAATGCACATGTTATAATTTATTCTACTTGTTTCAAAGATTCAGCTGGAGAAAAACAAAAACTTGTGCCGGGTAGGGACAATCAGGCCAAGCTCAGCCTCAAGTTAAAATTGGCGGGCAGACTAGTCGTTTAGGTCAGGCTTGTTCATTGCGTTCAATTTAGGCCGAGACCTAGTTGCACCTGTGATGCTGGCTGATTATGGTTTGTAAACCTTATATCATGACCTATGAGTTAACATACTGATCAGTCCTTTTGATCATATGATCAGAGCCATCCAAATAGTTGTTCTCTTCTAACAGATTAAAAAAAAAAAAGGTTTTTGTCCAAAGGTTCAGGCACTAGTCAATTTTTATCAATTGCAGGATTAGCATGGTTCTTTCGGTATGTTGTCATTAACTCCAGCTGAAGGGTACCAACCGATTGTCCAGATTAGAGTGCTAGAGTTAAAAGGAGATCATAGTGACAAATTAACTGTGTCACACTGTCCATTGTAGATTGATGTTTTTCTATCCATGCAATGAAGCATAGTACGAAATCACAGTCATTTGGATTTCAACGTTGCTAAAGTATAGAGAGCACCTCTACAATGTAGATGGACAATGAGCCTGGGACAGATCTTCATGTCTTGATAATCTTTTGTTTCAGGTATTGGAAGAGAAGGATGTCAACAGATTATTAGGCCCCCACAAGAAAATTTTGCAATGGATCGAGGATACAAGAAATGCAACAAGTCCTCATTTTGATGAAGTGCACAAAATCTTATTCAAAGCTAAAGCCAGGTTACACAAGAAGTCAAGTGGAGAAAACTATGAGACTGAATCAAGTATGAAGGCGATGTTACCATCAAAGATGTGAGAGAGAGAGAGAGAGAGAGAGCATGCTGTAATAAATTTATTTCTGAGATCTGCAGATTGAATTTGTACTCTGTTAAATAATGTTTGAATATTGGATCATGGATATTACCCAAATCACTGGAGGTAGCTGCTTAAGTAGCTGTTTATGACTCAAGACAATGTTGCGTAAATTATGAGGACAACTTGTTCCAGCTACGGTTTGTAGAGCTTTCCCAGTTTACTCTTCATGAAAATAAGGCATTGGCAGTATATTATGGTGACATGAGCGTCTAAAGCCTTAGCCATGAGAGAAGTCAAGCAGAAGGGGAACGAACTCGTGGAGGCAAGCCACCATGTTTTGTTTAAAAAATGCATTATTGACGATAAACCCAAGACTTTATAGTCCCAGCAGTCAGAGTTTGAGAGAGGAAGTGGTGTCATGAAGCAAAGACAGTATCATTTCTCTGCTCTACCAAAGAGAAGGAAAAAGCCAAAGCGGTTCAACCCGAAGGCCTCGTCGTCTGGGTGAAACACTCCCATCATATCATGAGTGTCATGAATAGCTCTATCCATGTCAAGACCATGATCGAGCAAAGTCATCAGTGAAGTAGATACAGTTGGGCTTTTATTTTTATATTGTGAGTTTAGTAAACAGATTTGGCAGCAGAACCATTAGGTCTACGTACGTACTGAGTTCTTGTTCCTTCAAGCATTTTCTTTGCTTTATTTATTCTTGAATTTTGTTAATACCATACACCCAGCTTTCAAAATCTGTTGCTATCACCTGCTATTTTATTTGGTCTACTTGTAATCCACGCCTTTTCAAACACTGGAAAGCAAAACCTGTCCAACTTCTTCAGGTATAATCTTGAAGGTCTTTGACTCTGATGTATTATACCACCCAGCTTTCAAAAACTGTTTACTTTTAATTTTATTTTTCAAGGGGAAGGTATTTGTACACGTTCCACATGTGTATGGGATCTTTATCACCTCCAGTTTGCAGACCGGCCCAGTTCCCCAGTTCCTCTAACAAAGGGGGGCTGAAATGACCTCTCTACCCATGCCCAAACACCTTACCCGGGTGGGGTCCACCATCCCCCTATTAGAGGAACTGGGGAACTGGGCCGGTCAGCAAACTGGAGGTGATAATTTTCCATGTGTATTAGCATCCTTCACGCCAACTCAAGGGCTCATGGGACAGAGCGCAACACAATAAAACAATTTGTACATAGGGGTAGAGCCGTAGAGGGAGCAGAGAGAGTGCTAGAGAATATTAGGGAAGAGAGAGAATGTGTACTGCTAGCAGTGATAGAGATGCTCCCTCTCATGGTTTTAGGTAAGGAGATCGGATTGGCCAAATTGGTCATGGTCGATACCTATACCATATAGATATTCCTAAGGGTAAAACAGTTAGATCTGGGCAGGCATGATACGGGGATCCGATATAAGTGAAGGGAACAGCTCCAGCCATCCGATGCACCCTGCAATCAGCGTTGGAGAGGATTCGGACTCGAATGATTTCTAAAAACATTACCAAACGCAGCCTAAAACCCTGCTCTCACTGTTTCACCTTAAATTTTCCCACGTGTCCGCCATAAAGGAAAGAAACTCTATCAGACGTTGTCTTTATCAATCCAAAGAACGAAGGGTACCAATCAGACGACTTTGACGTAAGGGGAACGAGGAGAAACCACCATCATCAAGGTTCCAAGTTTCGAACTGAAAAGATTCTCTCTGCTGCGAAACATCTGATATAATATTGTGCTTGGGAGTATCCAAAGGGTCTCGCTTCTTGTTTGTTTGTTTGTTTTTTGATTTTTTTTTTTTTTTTACAAGAGAAATAGTCGATTTTAGGCCGATTAAATCCCCAGACTTACATGAACCCCGTGCCACACACGAATCGAAAGTTTCTAGACCCTAATGAGCGTCAGGCAGATGACCCCAAGAAATTATGCAGAGGGTCTCTCTTTCTTTCAAACGCTCAACCAAAACACGGCTCACGAAAGCCACGTGTTTTCATGAAAAATATGTAACAGACTAACAGCACCGTCCTCATGTGGGCCCATGTGTTGGTCCTCTGTGACGATTCATCTTTGACCGAACTATCCCAATAGGAACTCGCCACGTTTGTTTTATTAGTAATTCTTAGGGTGTCAGTTTCTCTGATCACGATTCACGAGGTTCCCATGATCCCATCCCTTCTCCTTGTGCTAAGCCTAAGCTCCGCTGCCTGGATTTACGGGTCAGAGCCCTGCGTTCTGTTTTCGGGAAAGGGAAAAGACTAATTTTAAAAAGATTATAAAGTCGCGTGGCACCTCCGCCTGCACGAGCCAATGGATGCTTACCTTTATTGCGGACTCACACAAGCATCTAATACGACTGGGGTCATTGGGCAGGCCGAGGGTGGTCATTTAATCTACATCCGTATTTAGGGGATTCTTCTCTAATTCCATAAGCTCTATAGTGCGACAGTGCTCGACTTGGATCCTGTCAATCTGGGCAGCGTGCAGCACTTGTGCAGTGCCTAGGATTGATAGGGCATTTTTACCGCCTTATCCCTGTTTGGACAGGGCATTGGGCAAGAAGTAAGGCGGTCAAAACTCCCAGTCAATCCCAGGTGCTGCACACTGTTGCATGTTACCCGGATTGATAGAATCTTTTTCCGACTGCGCTAGATGAAAAGGAAACGGGGTAGAAAATCTGACCAAAAAAAAATTCGGTTCAACCATTAGGTCGAGCGGCTGAGCCAATCACTAAGAAAACCTTTTTGTTTTTTGAGGAAACTGGAAACCACCACCTCACATCACATGTGCACCATAAATTCTCATTATCATTTTAAGGGAGAAATATGGGGATAGGTTCTGCAACTCCAACGCCAGACCCCATTAAAAAGTTACTTAAGCAAACGATAGGCCCACCTGACCGGTGACCTCATTAATCCACTCCACAAGGTGAACTGAGCCCCATGGCCCCCATCTGCACATCATAGTATCACCGGCATCTTTCAACCAAAAAAAATATCACCGGCATCTAGTCCTGTGCATGCTTTTATTTAAAGCATATTAAACCTAAAGAAGGGAAACCCCATGATTATTCCTTTTTACTTATTGAAGGTTTATAATTCTCTTCTTATTTATGACACAACTCCATTAATATCTATGGTGAAGGAATGCTTCTATCGTCGTGGATGAAGGAAAAGAGTTGGGATCAGCAATCCACATGGGGAGTAGTGGGGACAGATCCCAACCCTCCATGGGCTGTGGGACTCACTTCTCAGGTGTGGGACCCATGCCCCATGGAGGGTTCAGATTCCCATCGTCCCCAAGTGGGGAGCAGATCTGAACTCGAAGGAAAACGAGTTTGGATCAGCTACTCCTTTAAATTTGCATTCCTTGAATTTGTTATATATAGTGGTTGTGTTGTGTTATGTGTGTGTGATAATATCTCCATCATCGCGGATGAAGGAAAACTAACTCCTACGATTCCTGGGATTTGATATCGTATGGGTGTGTATGTGTTGTTTGTAGGGTTGTAAACGGATCGGATTCGGCTTGGATAGTGCTATATCCGCATCTGATTAGCTTTCGGATAGTGTTAAACGGATACGGACACGGATACGGATCGAATATTTTATCCGTTTACATGTAAATATAGCTTTTCGGATAACTATAGCCTATCCGTATCCGCATCCATTTAGCTTTCGGACGGATTCAGATAATGCTAAACGGATACGGACATGGATACGAAAACAGATTTCGACTATTCATTTACACCCCTCACTTGTTTGTCTATGCATACGTGTGCGTGTGATGCAAAGAAAAGAGAGATATCACATTTCACATCCTTTGACAAGAAGAATAAGATGAACGGTACTTGTCCATTATATAACGGAAAAAGATGAACGTACATGCATTGTCTTCCCCGGTTGGACCATATCCTGGAAGATATCATTTTCTTTGAAACCTTCAACTAACCCATAAAACCTATGGGAAGGAACACTCCCATCTGTCTCTTTCAATTATCCAAGCTTTGTTTGGTGTGAGTTACTCAATCTCATCCATCTCTTTCAATTATCCTATCTTTATTTGGTGTGAGTGACTCCCATCTATTGTTTTCAATTATGGAAAAAAGAACTCTGTGGATAGTGTGGCCTATATGAGCACTCCCATGAATTTATCTCTCTCCTCTTTCATATGAAAAGACACTTATGCCCCCTTGTTTTAATGAGGAGAGAGATAGACACATGGGAGTACTGGTGTAAGCCACACTCCCAGACAAAAATACTACTTCCCTTCAATTATATATCCTATCTTTACTCGGTGTGAGTAGTAGCGTTTTAGAAATTGGTATCGATACCACCGAAGGTAAAATGGTTAAATTTCATATTGGTATTGGTATCTTTGAGGGCAAAATGTAAAATACAACTGAAACAAACCAATATGTATCACTATTGGTTTTTGGAACTGGACAATACATGATCGAAATGGTGTTTCAATTCACAAAGAGTTTGAATATGATTGATGAAGTAAAAGTTGTATCTGGAATGTTGTGTGATCGATGTATTCTTTTAAAACTTAAAACAAAATTTGATAGGGCAATCATATAACCAGCTTTAATGTATAGTGCAAAATGTTAGGCAGTTAAGAAGCATCATATAGATAAACTTAATGTAACAGATATAAGGATGTGGAGATGGATGACTGGTGATAAAGTAATGAATGATCTTTTTTTTTTTTTTTTTTTTTGTAAAAATGAATGATCATATTAGAAATGGTTTGGGAGTAGCTCTGATACATGATAAGCTAAGAGAAATTCATTTGAGATGGCATAAACATATTTAACGGAGGCCTTTGGATGCTCCAGTACGAAAGAATGATTTGATTTAAATTGAAGGAATTAAAAGAGTCAGGGGTAGACTTAAAATGACCTTAGAAGAAGTGTGGAGGAAAAACATGCATAGCTTAAGTCTTGTATCAAGTATGGTTTCGAATAAAACTAATTGAAAGACAAAGATTCATGTAGTCGACCCCATTTAGTTGGGATAATGTTGAATTGTTGTATTTAAGGCAAAAGATTTTATGCGTGGTTATGTACATATATGGTCATGCCTTCAACCGTTGGATGGAGGAGAGAGGGGGATGTATCATTACACTTCTGCCCCACCCCATCCAATATTTATAAGACACAACTACGTACATACACGACCGTGCATAAAAAATGGATCCATCATTTATTCAAATTGTAGGCTTTCTTCTTGTAGGATGATTTATTAATTATTATACAATTTATACTTTTCAACATTATTAGTTTTGAGAGGACAGTTGCTAGTGCAGCTGGCTTGAGGCTTGTGGCGTCCTGGCCTCTTGTTCCTCATCTAGTTTAAGACCCTCCACCCAACCCCCAAAAAAAAAAAAAAAAAAAAACATTATTATTTTTGAGATTAATAGAGGGATGATAATATCAAAGTGATGCTAAATATGATTCTCTCTTAATTAATTCCAAGAAAACCCAATTTCCACCACTTACCAACCTTTGGTATTAACTAATTTGAAATCACTCAAAACTGAATAACTTTAACAAAATTGGAAAAAAGAAAACTGTGGAGGAGCGTGGTCCCTGTACCATACACATAGGGGGCAAAATGATCGCCCTACCCCATGAAATGCAATATCAAAGCCGCAGTTGATGCTTCCAAATGCATTCTCATTGGCCTCCGCATACGCTCAAAGACCACACTCCCCCACAAGAAACACTTCTCCAACAAAATTATTCAATTTTGTCATGCATAAGTCTCCAACAAGTCCTCAAGTGATATGTGAGAAACAATCACAAACGAATAATGCTACATAATCATATTGTAACAAAACAAATCCAATCATAAGCAACATAAGAAAGACCCTTAAGTGGAATAGAGATGGGTCATTAGTCATTGTTTGTATTTTTAGTCATACGTTTATTACAAAGAAGTGATATCTAATATGTCAAAAACATGAAATTTTATAATATAATTCCGCTTTCTAAAGGTCAAAAAGTATCTTAATCTACCTAATTAGAGGGGCATCTCTATTCTCTGGATTGTGTACGAAGTTGTGCCGAAAAGATGATGTGACTGTTAGAATTTTAGTTATAATAAAATTTCATATGAACATAATTAAATCCCTAAATCAGGTTGATTAGGGTTTTGGTCTAATAAAGTGAGGTCATTAAGTTATATTAGAAGTCTAATGTGGACTGGCTTAGTATGAGCCAAATAGATTCCTATTGGGACTGTGATGAGTCAGATCCTATAAGGATTACTATATAAGAAGAGCTAGGTCCCCCCTCTACCCATCACAACTAATTATTCTCAATCACTATTGAGGAGTGCATTCTGGAAAGAGAGGGAGATATTCGGTGTTCATCGTCCCTGCGTATACGGTATTCTCATCAAGCCAGTTACTTTGGGAATAGAGGGGAAGCACCCAAATCTTGGTTCTTTATTTTCCGCTGCAATCATCATCACTATGGATGCGAAACAAGGTTGGTGATTCTATCCCTGTTTTCTATTATTTATTTGATTATGTTCTTGAACGCCCTATGGAGATCCTGACTTTATGGGATTTTGTCCCTATTCGGATCGATTTATTATAACAGTGACAATTATAAGATATGGATAAAATGATACATATTGATCATGTTTTAAATAATAAAAAAAAAAAAGGCCTCCAATGCAGTACCAATTTAATCCTTCATTAAATAAAATGAATGTTATATTAAAAGGTAAAAACTAAAATTATAAATTATTTGACATTTTAAGGGTTATTAATAAGAAAATCTCTTATCTAATTCTAATTATCATAGACTTCTCAATGTCTCAAGAGGATCCCCCACCCCCATAAAAAAAGTTGATTAGGGTTTTTAAAAACAGAATCAAGCATCAAAACAAACCAGTTCAAAGCCATTTGAGTTAGAATCGAAATGGAAACAACCCTCGAATTGGCCAAAATAATAATAAAAATAAATTGAAATCAATCCAATCCTCAATTTTTATAAAGGATACAAATAGGAATCCAATGATCCGACTATGCTCCAATGACTACTTGTTCCAATTACTAGGAATCAGGATTCGTGTTCGCCGATTCTAATCCGATTTTTTATTTTTAAAACCATGGATTGAATGGAATTTGCTATAATCATTTTGATATCCGAATCCTCTCCAATGGGTGATTGGGGGTGCGTCAAAATGTGTGTCAAGCAGCCTAGTCGTTGGATGTCTCATTGAACACTCACTGGGCGATCTCCTTAGTGGAGAGGATTCCGATCCTCATATTTGAGCACTCGGCCATAAGGGGCCCTAGTTTTTCTGAGCCCAAATTGGTGCCAGGTTTTCTTTTAGGCTACCTCTGGGCTTGACCCATGCGAATCGTTATCCTCTCCTATTACAATACAGTGCTGTAACACATTGTGCGGCGCTGCAGAGGTCATGTGGCACAACAGACCCCACATGGTGCACATGGCCTCTGTAGCTGCCGCACGATGCGTTATAACACCGTGCTATAACAGGAGAGGATAAAAATTCGACCCATGCGAGGTGCCAAATGCCAATAAATTAAAACATTCAAAAGCGATAGAGTCTTTTTCCGAATAACTCACGGTCAAACCGGTTTGTCCATGAACCGGCCACTTCAACAGGTCTATCGCGGAATATTCAAAGGACGAAAAGAGGTATACGGTGGCATTTCTGTTATTTCAGGAAAAAACAAGGCGAAATTTAAAACGAAATTAAGAACTCTATTTAATTTTGTCCGGGACGTTACAATCGTTTTTTTCTTTTCAGGTAAACGACGTTACCTTCGTTTGGAGAAGTACGCGTTTGCCGCGTTTCCCAGTTTCTCACTTCAAAAAACAAAAAAAAAAAAAACGATTTCTCAGTCTCTAGACTCTCCACACGACTCTCTCTCTGTGTCAGTGCTGCGAACCATCCAAGAAGCATTTATAGGGTTCATTTTTTGTTTTCTTTATCTGTCTTCTTTCTCTATTATGGATCCATCTTCCCAGGCTCTGGGGCCATAAATCGATAACTCCTTTACTTTCCAATCCCATGAGCACCATTACAGTTTGCATGCATCGTTTCTTGAGCCTGAAATCACTACTTCAAGCTGAGATCTGAAGTGAGAGTCCAAAAAAATGGAGATCTACTCGGGAAAAAAGATGTTCTTTCTTGTAAATATTTACCTGCTATCTCTTCTGTTGCTGCTTAGCTCCTAAGCTCATGGAAGCAGAGGTTGAGAGAGGTATTGCTGAATGCCCAAATCTCCTTTGCAATTGTGTTGTTTTACGCATTTATTGAGTTTTGATGGTGTATGTAGTGCTTTTATTTTTCTTCGGTTCTTCTTCGGATGTCAAAATGAAGGATGGGATTTATTTTGTCCGTTTTGGCTTCAAGTCAAACCAGGTATGCAATGTCGTCTTATCTGGAGCTTTCCACGGGCGGAAGAAAATCACATCGTTGGTTTCCTGTGTGTCTTCGCGGAATAGGCTGAGAAACTCTTCCCCCCTCTATCCCTCTTGCAACTATTTAGTTTTTCCTCTGTTGTAAAACATCTGTATCTCGAAAAGCTGCGTTTGATGTGCTTGCTTTGGTTCAATACCTTCCATATAATCCGTGAATAATTTGATACTGGATAAGTTCCTGCTGTTCGTTCCTCTCGATTTCTGTTTCTGTCATCTTGGAGATATTTTCAGACGCTGCAGAAAGGTTGTAGATTTTACCGGTGATTAAAGGAAGCTTTTTTTTTTTTTAATGAAAAATATTCTTCAGCTGTTATCCTTTCGATCTTCTGTTAAGAATGTCACTAATTTGGATTCTAGTTCTTCTTTTAATAATTTTTAAAAATTGGAGGTAGGGGATGATGTTATAAGCGGTGAAGTGTGTTTTGTCTGCATTCTTTTGGTTCAATTAGAATAAGTTTGTTTTGGTGGATTTCACTTTACGGAATATCTTGTTATTTTGCTATGTTTAAATTATAATACCCCTTAAAAGTTGGGATCTATTTGCTGTCTGGATCTCGGCTGTAAAAGTCGTTAACTTTAATTCATTACCTGGTTTTCTAGTCTTGAAGTTGAAGATGTGGATTAACTTTTAAACTCTGCATGATTTCCACTCCCAAGCGACGAGAAATGAGAGTTGGAAAATGAAAACTCATTCTGAACTATTTCTGACATTTTCTCTGTTTTTAACTTAGAAACGAAGAGTTCTTAACGTTCATCTACCAACATCTGTTGCCATCTCTTTCTTGATCTGAGTTATGTATGATCATGTTTCTCTTTGAAACATTTTTTAGATTCTAATCGTTCGTAGCTTAAATTCCTCTGGAAAGTCCAAGGATGTGACCCTTTGTTCTGGATGTCTGCGTGGGAGTTACACCTATTTATTTGCTAAGGATTCACCTTGCCACTGTCTGTTAATGATTTTGATCACTCCCTATATCCTCTGAATCTACTGCTACTGGTTACATTAGGTCACAGACTTTTTCCCTTTCAGCTATGCATGTAAATATCGCTGCTGGTTGTCTTGTGTTCTCTTAAGGGTATTATGTTCATCTTGAAGGCTTATTAAAAATAGAAGTCCTTTCTTTTTCTTTTTTCTCTTTTAAATTCTTTCACCTGGGACCCAGATGAAACCTTTCCCTTCTTTGGTCATGTTTGAACAGTTCTTCATCAAAGATGAAAGTCTTTCTCTCTATTATTGTGTAACTACTCTGGCATATGAATTGTGATGAGACAAAATTTAATTTAATCAACTTTATGAATACCTGGGGTTGCCTTATCATACAGACACAAGCATATAAGCTTTTATTGGTCTATTATTTCTCCCTTTCAGCTATGCATGTGAATATCGCTGCTGGTTGTTTTGTGTTCTCTTAAAAGTAACATGTTCATCTTGAAGGCTTATATAAAAAATAGAAGTCCTTTCTTTTTCTTTTTTCTCTTTTAAATTCTTTCACTTGGTCCAAGATGAAACCTTTCCCTTCTTTGATCAAGTTTGAACAGTTCTTCATCAAAGATGAGTCTTACTCTCTATTATTGTGTAACTACTCTGGCATATGAATTATGATGAGATGAAATTCTTAGAATTTGTTGACTTTATCAATACCTGGGGTTACCTTATCACAGACTCACAAGCATATAAGATTTTGTCAGTCCATTATTTTCCTAGATGTTGTCAAGTAGGAAATCCTTGGGAAAAGGGTTCTGGTAACAATGGAAATCATAGAATTATATGTTTCAATTAGAAAACTGAAATGTTCACTAGAATATGTCTTCGTAACCTCTAATTTTTTCATGATGAAGTACTTCCTCATGTGATTATTTAGATGTCTAAATTATTTCTACAGGCTCAGAATCATTGTCCTCCTGCTATTGTCAGGTAAAACTACTCTCTTTTGTGGGTGCATCGAGGAATCCTTGAGCTTAGAAGGAAACATTATTTTTTTTTCATCCTTGGAGCTTGATAAAGGAAAAGCAGGTAATTAAGTATTCAACATCCTGTAAGTTTTTAGTAAAAATGTAGAGATGAATTATTTTTTCTTTTAATTTAATCTATTTTATGCTACTCTCAAGAGTTGCTGTAGATTTCTAAATTTACTACAAGTAACAGTGAGTTAAATCTATGGATGACCCTTTTCTCAAAAATGAGGATGCATTCTTTGGATTCTTCTTGAATTAGTGTATTTTTCCCAGTAGATCGAAAGTGGTTTATTTCTGACAGGCTTATTCACATTTTGGAAGCAGCATCATTAATTCTTTATTGAGCATTTCCCTCAATAGATAGCATTTTGAGGTTGCTCGCTGTTGGAAGAGTTATAAATAGTGTTTGGTTGTCTCAGTATAATAGTTTTGGATATTGTTTTCTGCCTCTTCTTAAACTATATTGTGAAAACTTGTTCTCATTAGGCTTTATGCATCAATGCCAAACGAGATTCTAGTGTAGATTTTGAAATAGTAAGGGTTCTACACTTGCGCCTATTATCACTGCTTATGTTGGTTACTATCATGATTCATGACATAATTTTGAGCATTTTTTAAGTTTGGAAACTTGTCATATCAGATTTATGAACATTTTGAAGGACTAGGGAAGTTTTTGGTGGTGCCTCACTACCTAATATTGAGGGATCAGAACCAAGGATCAGATCTCAGTCAGTATCAGTCTACAATGGAGCAGCCAAATTCTAAACAGATTCTGAGCAATCATTGGCAGTGCTGCTGAATAAAACTTGGATCAGCCAAACTTTAACAGCCTAAATTTGACACTTGTGATACTTTCTTTGAGCACCTCTAATTCCATGTTAAGTGGATTGTGGAAGTAGAAGTACCTGTTGTGCTGACTTTTATATTACTTTAACGCCTGAAGTATATCAAGTAATGGGGCATCAGGATTCATAAATTAGCAACAATTTTTTTTTGGGGACACCGAAGTTGATAAATTTACATATTGTAAAAGCTTCCTGTAGTTTTGCAAAATGTCAAGTATAGCGTCCAATTGTAAAAGGTGGGAAAGTTCTGCCAACTTTTTGAGCTATAAGATTATAAGTTACAGTTCGAACTTGTTAAAGCTCTGGGTATATTTACCATCTTTCTTAAATTTATTGTAATTTTATCATATTATTCATGTATGTATCCTGTCCTGAATCTTGGGTGTGAAATTGTATGAAAATGAAGACTACTCCCCATCTTCTTCCCTAGTGGAAGCACAAATGATGCAGAAACTAAGAGGAAAGAAGTCTCACAGCAATCACATCCATCACAACCATCACAGCCATGACAGTTGAATCTGATAGCCAGCATGACAGCAGATCTGACTGTCATGACAGCCTACACCTGGGGCTGGGGGTTTCCTGATTCTGCAGTCCAATTGGGGGTGGAAGTTTCCAGGTTCTGCTGTTCAAATTGCATCTGGAAGTTTTCAGATTATCCAGTCCATTTTTGCGGTTGGATTTCTAGATTTTCATTCTTTTTTATTGTAATAAAGTCTATCTAGTATGAGTTGGTTCTCCTTTACTTTTTGTTATAGGTTAGATTGGAGCTTTCCTATTGGCTGGATGATGTAAGAGCTCTAATCAGCCGATCACTGGTTTCTAGGAGAAGCTATAGATAAATGTGCTGGACATAGGCACTACCCACGATTTTGAGAATTAAGCATAACATTTTTATGAAATTTTGTGTTGTGGATTCAGTGCTGCTTTTGTGGATTATAGGGTGTTTACCTGGTGGATTCCTTACCTGTTTATCTTTTTACCTTCTTTATATCTCTCTATCAGAAATTGGAAGGTCAGATTTATTTAACTGAAGTTCCTGTGGCTATACCGATTTACTCTTTTCAGATATGTTTTGCTAACTGGTTTAAATTTCTGCTACTATTTCAACTGGCTTTAATAATCTCTGCTTTTTTGCCAAGTGCCAACTAAGTTTCTCTTGAATCCGTGAACGACCAATCGATTGCTTCAGTTCTGTTGCTCTCAAGTTTCCTATTTGCTGTAGGATTGTTCTAGATCTCAAAATCTAGTCGTCAGAATTTGGTGAAACTTTGCAGACTTGTTTTGCCAGTTAAACTAGCATATCGGATGAATTATTATGCTATTCTAATCTGACCTGCTGAAGCTGTTATCACTGTTTCTGTCTTTAGTTCCTAAATCCTAACTCTGCAATCCTATTTTTTGATCTCGTCTGTCAGAACTATGCTGCTAGGAGATTAGAAACCCTATTACTGCTTTCTATAGAATTTTTGTCTGAATCTTTTTTTTCCAAAATCAAAGTCTGCCACAATCCATCCTTATACTGTACGTCTGTACATTCACCAAACACCTAATTGTTACCCTGCTACATAACATGTCCCTGCTATTATATCTGGTAATTTTACCTTATTTTTCATAGTTTACTTGTCGAACTGAACTATGCTTCAGCTGTTTACTGATTATTTGAAGATATTCTTCAGCCAACTCAGTTGTTGGTAGTTTTTATATCTTTGATCCACTTATTAAGCACAACAAATCTATTGCGTCTCTACATGTGCTCAGTGCATGCTCAGAGTTTGACTCCTTTTATATATAACTGGTTTATTCATTAAGGGTTTCTATTAACTGTTTCTCAGTATTGTTTGTGTTCTTATACTAAATGAATGGTTCCAATATTTTTTATCTGGACCTCTTACTTTGAATCTTATTTTATTTTCTATTCTACATGCATTATGTTTGAAAAGTTATCCTTTCATAGCTCATTGTTATCTTCTTTCCAGGTACTGGTGGTCTCTTGTTAACTCTATTTGGTTCGTTAAAATTCTTTTTCTGACAGCCCTACCAACTGGGTAAAGGAAAATCCCAGCCATGATGAGCAACCTCAAGCTAGGGGTGGAGGTGGTGAGTGCTCACAACCTCATGCCTAAAGATGGTGAGGGGTCAGCCAGTTCTTTTGTGGAGCTCCAGTTTGACGGCCAGAAGTTCCGCACTACTGTGAAGGAAAAAGATCTGAACCCTGTTTGGAATGAAAGCTTTTATTTCAACATCACCGACCCAACCAATCTCCAGAGCCTTACACTTGATGTCTATGTCTACAACAACAACAAAGCCACCCACTCGAGGTCATTCCTGGGGAGGGTCCGTGTTACCGGCACATCATTTGTGCCCTACCCTGATGCTGTTGTCTTGCACTACCCTCTAGAAAAGCGTGGCATTTTCTCACATGTTAAAGGAGAGCTTGGCTTGAAAGTCTATGTCACCGATGACCCCTCCATAAAATCCTCAAATCCACTTCCTGCTGTTGAATCCTTTCCAAATGCTGACTCACGTTCGTCCCAACCTCAAGTGCAACAGCAAGCTCCAAATCCATTCTCTAATGAGAAAGCTGAGTCAAGACACACCTTCCATCATCTCCCTAAAGAGCATCACCACCACCAACATTCTTCAACGACGGAGTCCCAACAACCAATGAAATACTCTGCTGATGTGATGAAAGCAGAGCCACAACAGCCAAAAATTGTTCGCATGTACTCAGCTTCATCATCCCAACCAGTTGACTATGCACTGAAAGAGACTAGTCCAGTCCTTGGAGGGGGACAGATTGTTGGGGGCCGTGTTATACGTGCTGAAAAACCTGCCAGCACTTATGACCTAGTTGAACAGATGCAGTTCCTCTTTGTCCGAGTTGTCAAGGCCCACGACCTTCCTTCCATGGATATTTCAGGCAGTCTTGACCCATACGTGGAGGTTAGGGTTGGGAATTACAAGGGAGTCACAAAGCACTTTGAGAAAAAGCAAAACCCTGAATGGAATGAGGTGTTCGCCTTTGCAAGGGATCGAATGCAAACATCAGTACTTGAAGTTGTGGTCAAAGACAAGGATTTGGTCAAAGATGACTTTGTTGGCATCGTTAGATTTGACCTTAATGAGGTGCCGACACGGGTCCCACCAGATAGTCCACTGGCTCCACAGTGGTACCGGCTGGAGGACAAGAAAGGAGACAAGACAAAAGGTGAGTTGATGCTTGCTGTTTGGATGGGTACTCAAGCAGATGAGGCATTTCCAGACGCATGGCATTCTGATGCTGCAACAGCTGTTGATAGCTCTGCTGCTGCCTCTACAAACATACGGTCTAAGGTCTATCATGCACCAAGGTTGTGGTATGTACGCGTCAATGTCATTGAGGCACAGGATTTGGTCCCAACTGAGAAAAACCGTTTCCCTGAAGTGTATGTCAGGGTACAGATTGGTAACCAGGTCTTGAAAACAAAGCCTGTTCAGGCCCGGACAATGAGCCCGCTCTGGAATGAGGATCTATTGTTTGTTGCTGCAGAGCCCTTTGAGGACCATCTGATTCTTTCAGTTGAAGATCGTGTTGGACCCAGCAAAGATGAGATCATTGGGAGGGTTATCATACCTTTGAATTCTATTGAGAAACGCGCTGATGACCGGTTGATCCACACTCGTTGGTTCAACCTTGAAAGGCCAGTTGCGGTTGATGTGGATCAGTTAAAGAAGGAGAAGTTTTCCAGTAGACTCCACCTCCGTGTCTGTCTTGATGGTGGTTACCATGTTCTTGATGAGTCAACACACTACAGCAGTGACCTTCGGCCCACTGCAAAGCAACTGTGGAAACCTTCAATTGGTATTTTGGAACTTGGTATTTTGAATGCTGAGGGGATTCACCCAATGAAAACACGAGATGGCAAAGGTACATCAGATACATATTGTGTTGCGAAGTATGGTCACAAATGGGTGCGTTCACGAACCATCATCGACAGCCTAAGTCCGAAGTACAATGAGCAATACACTTGGGAGGTCTATGATCCAGCTACGGTTCTTACTGTAGGTGTATTTGATAATGGCCAGCTATGGGAGAAGGGAACAAATGGTAACAGGGACATGAAGATTGGGAAGGTACGGATACGTATCTCAACGCTTGAAACTGGTCGTGTTTATACACACTCTTACCCATTGCTAGTCCTACATCCTTCTGGTGTTAAGAAGATGGGAGAGCTGCATTTGGCTATACGGTTTTCATGCACATCATTGGTGAATATGCTATACATATACTCACGTCCATTGTTGCCCAAGATGCACTACGTACGGCCGTTAACAGTGATGCAGCTTGACATGTTGCGTCACCAGGCTGTGAGCATCGTGGCAGCAAGGCTAAGCAGGGCAGAGCCCCCTCTTCGGAAGGAGGTGGTTGAGTACATGTCTGATGTTGATTCACACCTCTGGAGCATGCGGCGCAGCAAGGCTAACTTCTTCCGGCTAATGTCAGTGTTTTCGGGTTTGTTTGCAGTTGGTAAATGGTTTGGGGACGTGTGCATGTGGAAGAACCCTGTAACCACGGTGCTTGTGCATGTTCTCTTTGTGATGCTTGTATGCTTCCCTGAATTGATACTTCCAACAGTGTTCCTGTACATGTTCTTGATAGGCATATGGAACTATCGGTACCGGCCACGGTATCCCCCTCACATGAATACAAGGATCTCTCATGCAGAGGCAGTGCACCCTGATGAGCTTGATGAGGAATTTGACTCTTTCCCAACATCCCGCAATCCAGAGCTTGTGCGAATGAGGTATGACAGGCTGAGAAGTGTGGCAGGGAGGATACAGACAGTGGTTGGGGATGTGGCAACCCAAGGGGAGCGGATCCAAGCACTGTTGAGCTGGCGAGATCCTCGTGCCACAGCAATCTTCGTGATGTTCTGTCTCATTGCGGCACTAGTCTTATATGTGACACCTTTCCAGGTGGTGGCTGTTATTGCAGGCTTTTACTTGATGAGGCACCCAAGGTTCCGTCATAGGTTGCCGGGAGTGCCAATCAACTTCTTCCGCCGGCTGCCTGCCAGGACGGATAGTATGTTGTAAATAGGCTATGAGTGCTTCCCTGGTGAGTGTTCCAGATTCTGGGTATGTGGATCTTTGCTTCTGCTTTCTTCTTCTTGTATGTCTTAGGTGGTAAAGATTTCACAGGTACAGTACTATGCAGGAATGAATAATAGTATCAGTACAAATTTATGTTTTTGTTCCTGAGCCATTGGGTAAAAAATTGTTGGGAGTCGACACGATTTTCATATATCAGAATGGAGTTTCTCTTCATAGTTCACCCACAGAGAAGAGATTCTCCGTCTTTATTGCAATTGGATGGGACTCAAAGGGCAGTGTCGAGCATTGTACAATAGGAGGTAGGTATATTATCAGAAGCTTTCAACACTCGTGATCTTGTGATTTGGTTGATATGCATGATGATTACCTCAAAGCCTATATTCCTTGGCGGAAGGGGGCCAATATTGGGCTAAAATATATTCCTCTCCTAATCTAAGCCGTTGCGGCAGATGATTGTGAGACATGCTCTAATCATGGTTCCCATTTTTCCTGGTCCTTGCCAAGTAGCTGACTATTATCCTTTTTTTTAGTGCTTGGGGGTTTTTTTTTTTTTTTTTTCTGATTCCCCCTGAAAAGTAAACTTTCACTCCCCTAGTAATTCAAAACCCCTAAACTACCCTTCCCAAAGCACCCCTTCTGGCTGACCCCCTCCCAGCACCCATCCGGCCGCCTCTGGAATACAGCCCCAAAGAAGTGAGACAAGGTCCAATAAGAGTGTTCATCAAACCATATTTTCTTTGTAGACTTTTGTTGTTTCCTTCATCACTTCCCCGTTTCCTCCTTTCTCTCCCTTGCCTCTTCTCTGGTTTTCTAACTTCTCTCTCCCCTAGTTCTTTATCCTATTCTAAAATAAGACCGACATACGCAATTTTAATTATTTCTCCATTAAATTTTCCTTTTTTGGCTTCTTACATCTGTTCTAAGTTTCGGATGTGCAAGTGTGCAAGCGCAATAGCTGGAATTAGCACTCCAGTTCCTGGCCTAGGTCCTCAGCTTTTTATCTTTCTCCGTTTAGACTCTCCTTCAACATCAACTTCCAAGGCCTAAGATCTGATCCCAATACCAGAATCCCAAGTTGGTTGTTTTTTTTCCCTCAGATATTCTTCTTTCTTTAATTTATTTATTTATTTTTTAATATTATCACATTTCTCTAACCACCACCACCCTCACCCACTCTTTTTCACCTATTATATTAGTTTCAGCTCTGTGATTGGATAATTGCGAAAGGGCACTTCTGTAGTTGATAGGGTAGCCGCCTCCATTTTCAGCTCCATAGTCAATGTTGCCCACATCTGCCACTTTTGGCGACAGGCAGTGGGGAGAGAGATGCATACAGCGTGCAGAAGGGGGGGAAGGGGTTCTGTTAGAAGAGTTGCTTGGGGGGCGATGCCATGGGAGGTGACCAATTGGGAGGATTGGGAGTAGTAGTTTAGGGATTTTGAATCAGGAAGAAATAGAGGTGGAAGTTTGTTTTTCTGGTTTTGGGAAGTCAGGAAAAATGGTTTCAAATAGGAAAAAATTGAGTAAATATAGACCGAGTATAAGGACGTAAAAGAAGATTTTTCGTATTCCAAGCCGCAATGAACCCCGATCAATTTGTAAGTACAACATAAAGTGAGAAAACCGAAAGCTCTAGAGATCAAGGCCAAACTGCAAAGGGGAGAGAGTTAAAACAATGTTTGGGATAATGATTTTTTTAATACGTCATGGATATGAACGCGAAATGAATACGAATTTTTGATTATCTATTGACATCTTGATCAGTTTTATTGATGATGGATAGAGTTGAGACTTGAGAGTTCAGCAACTATCCTTTTTTCGGTTCTTTTTAGTCTTTGATTTTGTTTTATGTTTTTTTACTTTTAATTTTATCTTTTATTTATTTAATTAATGCTTAAAACACTATATATATATATATATATATATATATATATATAAACCAACTATATATATAAATCAATAGAAAATCTAAAAAAAGAATCACATTATCTTAATTTATAAATTATAAAAAAAATTCATAGGATAATTTAGTCGGATAGATAAACGCATTAGACATTTTATTACTATCGAATTACTAAACAAATCAGATAATAATCAACTAAATAGAGGTATTATTATATTCTTATACGATTAGTTATTAAATATGAATTTTCAAATATCCGTTGATATCCTTGTTAACATCCTTATTCACCATGCATTTTATTGGATCAACATCCTTATTCACCATGCATTATTGGATCGGCCGATTAGATTGAAATCAAAGCTAGGGAATAGGTCAATTCTCATTGCATAGTCAAATCCGGATAACCTCCAAGGTCTGTCTACCACTCCCTTGGACAGTTTCGAGATAGATACGCGTTTGTCTTGAATTCGTAAAGGTGTCGTGTCAAGTTTCTCTCGACCTTAGCAAACAATGTAGTCCACGTTTCCATTCATCATCTGTCCACCTATACTCACTTTGACATGACACGTGGCCTCTCCTTCTTCACACACTTGTAGAGCTGTGGGAACAGATAAGAAGAGTAAGAATTAACATATAAAATAAATAAACGCTAAAAGACAAGCAACACTTGCCAAAGTTTTTTCATTTCCTTTATGCCAATTGTGAGTGATGCTCCGTCCTTGTAAGGCTCACGTTTTGATTCGTGGAGGAAGTCTAGGCGTCTCTGTAGCCTCTCCCTCCTCCTATAATTTAACAAAGCCATTATTCTCCTTCATTCCCAATCGCAAGCGATTATCCATCTTATCGTCTTTGAAGAATTCGTTTCTTCCTTTGCCTTCCGTTCAAACAGGATCTTCTTCTTGTTCTTCATTCTCTCCCGTATTTTCTCTTCCAAGACTTGTATTTCACACACTGAGATCAGCTTCTACCATGGCTAGCCAATCCACGAAGGACCACAAATCCATTCATGATTTCACCGTCAAGGTTAGTCACTTCTACCTGTATTTCGATTCTGTAGTGTTTCCAATCTGTGTCATACTCTTACACACTCAGATCTGCTTCTTCTGATTTTGTAGTGTTTATCAAAATGGGGGAAAAAGTGGGTTTATTACATACTGTTCTGTTATAGGCTTTGTGATCTTTCACTGCGTGTTTTAACCTAGTAGGAATCTTATTAGAACTGCTCAAATTGAATCCAGTGTCTTTCTCTGTAAGAATTTAGATTTTCTCCTTTTTCGGATGGCTTTGTGAAGAGTTTTCACCTTTGGCGGAAGCTGGGAAACTAGATTGATTCATATCTCTGTCTGTTGTGTTTGCTTTTGCTTGCAGGATGCTAGGGGAAACGATGTGGATCTTAGCATTTACAAGGGAAAGGTCCTATTGATTGTTAATGTTGCTTCCCAATGGTAGATTATAATTTTTAACTCCTGCTACTCAATTGTTAGTTTGTTACTGTACATCCTGTTTTTCTTATTTCTCTTTAATTGGTTGCTTCAGTGGTTTGACCAACTCGAACTATACCGAGCTGAGTCAGTTGTATGAGAATTACAAGGATAAAGGTTAGATTTTTTGTTCTTATTTCTTATTTCTTTTAATTGCTAAGAGCCAGAGTCTTTGGAGTTCTGTTGACCGTTCATTTTTCTAATTGTGATATAAACCTCAAGGGAATTACTTTATTTGCTCTGCAGGCCTAGAGATACTTGCATTCCCATGCAATCAGTTTGGAGGGCAAGAGCCAGGCAGTAATGAGCAGATCTTGGAATTTGCCTGCACTCGCTTCAAAGCTGAGTATCCAATCTTTGACAAGGTAAGAGGGAAAAAATAGTTGAAATTCAAATAGTGATGGATTGGCTATTCTGGAAAACCAAGTCAGTTTTTGTTCTATTTGTTGCTGTAGAACTTAAAAGAAATCTTAGGAGATTTCTGTTTTTTTTATCTTATTATACTCATGAGATCCCTGGTAGTTTGTGGAGGAAAAAAAAAACTCTCCTTGATCAAACGAGAGCGCACACCCATATGAAATCCTGGGGGACATCCTTAGAGCAAGGCATACCAAAAGATTTTTCCATAATTATGCGTTTGATCTATGAAACTCAGTAGGCTTATCCTGCTTGTTTACTCTGCACATAACCTCCAGAAGTAAAGCCAGATACGAATGAATCTAAGGCATGATACATCTGGTCATAGTATTCATAGAGTTGGTTGTACATTCTACTGACACCTGTAGATTAGTATGCTCTTTAGAAAATTTAAGTAAATTTTATCCAAAATATTCATTATCCAGGAGCTACAATATAATATACAAGCTTAAATAATAAAGATTTAATATTTTGATTGGAGGTTTAAGTCAGGGTTCATTAAATCATCACTTCCGGTGGATGGTTAAGTTAGAAATTGAAGGTTGACCACTAATATTTCTTTAGGTCTCTAGTCTCCAAAAGGAAACACCTCATCTCTAATTACCTTTACAAGTTACAGATCTTCCTATTTATATTACAAGCCAAAGAAGATATTGAGAAACCCATTGTTGTTTACTAATATTTATTTTGATATCAAAACAACTCCACAACACGCCAGTGTCTCCGTAAATTCATAGTTATTTAGATTTTGCCAGTGTATCCATGTTTAGTTGTGCACAAGGGGAAATTAGGGTCGGATGTTTGTTGTCTCCTTCCAGTATCGATAGGCAGTATTTACTGATGTTCCACTTTCATTTAGATCCCCTCACACTCCACTGCCTAGTCCTTGTATTCGGGCTTGGGTCGCCTGCACCCTCAGCCAGGGCCCCCACCTGGCTGATTTGCACTCCTGGCATCACTAAACTAACATACTCCTATCTTTTTACTCCTGATAATTTTTTCCCCCTTCTGAATGTAAACTTGTATTATGTTGTGTTGCTTAGATTTCTTAATCTTGTGATATGCCCCCGACTTTCATCCCTTAGAAATGGGGGAAAAACTGAAAGAACCCCTCCAATACAGGCCTTTGTTTCCTGTTTGTCAGTTTCAAAGTTAAGCAAAGAGTTCTGGATAGCTAGCTCTTTAGTGAGGGGATTTTCTGATACCTCCCAAGAGGAGAGGTATTGGGGTTGAGTTTTTATAGTGGCTTCAGTGTCTTAAAATGTAAGGCCTGAAGCTGATTATAGTAAATATATATGTCCTTACTTGTTTCACTTAAGCTTTAATTCCTTCTGATAATTAACAATAATTGTTAGAAGGGAAAATGTTCTCTGAGCCGCAAGGGAGAGGGTACTCTAGCACCTTCTCTCTCTACTTCTCTTCTCCTCACATGAAATGACCTTGCTGCCTTTTATGCCACTTGCTCAGAGAAACCTCTCCCTTATTAGAATTATAATTTTGTATACAACCAGTAACGACTCTCTTATCTATGTGAAGTTCATGCAGGGTTTAGGCACATGCATTCCATTTAAAATGTCCATAAGGACGGCCATATTATGGGAAGCATAACAATGTTGGAGGAACTAAGACACGGAATGGTTAAGGGTGTATGCTATTTTTTCCCTGCTCTCCAGTTAGTGAGACTTTCCAGCCATTTGAGTAGAGTTGTTTTTGCTGCCTTAGTCAATATTGGGTTCTCTCTGATTTGGAGTCGCACATCCCCCGTTGTTTTATTGTATAGCTAACTTCCTGGTTTTACAAGTCTGCTACTCTGCTTGATTCTTTCACTGATGTTGTTAGGGGTTATTCACATTTTAGATCCACCACTGAGACATTTGAGCATCCACTGGTTCTATGTTTTCATCATCTCTTCTCTAGCCTTTGTGTTCATTGTAGGAGAGCACCAAAAGTCTATACCTGAGCAAAAACCATTTGATGAAAAATAATCTGAATATTTATTACTTCACTTTCTTGATTTAGGTCGACGTCAATGGTGGCAATGCTGCTCCAATCTATAAGTTCTTGAAGTCGAGCAAAGGAAGTATATTTGGAGACAACATAAAATGGAACTTTTCAAAGTTCCTGGTTGACAAGGATGGCAACGTGGTTGACCGTTATGCACCTACAACTTCTCCTCTTAGCATTGAGGTAAATTACTAACCACTTGTTTCCTTGGATTTTGATTCAATGGTGTAAACAACCTGTTCTGCTGCTGTTTTATTGTATAGTTACTGTCTAGGACATCATTTAACAAATGTTGTATTAATTTTTCATTCTTGTGATTTGTTCTGCAGAAGGATGTAAAGAAGTTATTGGGTGTCTCCTAGGAGCTGAGATACTAAAGGATCTTATTCCATTTTCGTTTTGAGTAAATAAAGAACTGGGAATAACTGCGATTAATTGTAATGAATTATGCTTC
This sequence comes from Telopea speciosissima, assembly GCF_018873765.1. Taxonomy (NCBI): domain Eukaryota; kingdom Viridiplantae; phylum Streptophyta; class Magnoliopsida; order Proteales; family Proteaceae; genus Telopea; species Telopea speciosissima. The sequence continues at coordinate 62,936,108 of NC_057921.1, read as the reverse complement.
TGAGACTGCAGTTATTTATAAAATTGCAAAAAAAAAAACTATGCTTTATTTCAATAAACGTACTTCATAATAGCTGGATCCAAAGATGAATGACTATGGTTGATATCTCCTGTGCTTAGGATCACATTTTGGGAAAAATAATTCCTTACTGGTATTGTGTGATTGAATGGTAACTGATACTCAGATTTAGATGGAGGCATCTTTGACCTAGTATGAATATTTGGGTCAGACATCGTTATGCTTCACCAGTTTTCTGTCCAGGAGTGTGGCATAATGAGTCCATCTCTATCCTCCTTAGAACAAGGGGCTGAGGTGTTTTTTCAAATGGAGAGGTGAGATTCATGGGAGTGTTTTGTAGGTCTGACTCCCAGACAGAGTTCTTATTTTTATATATTTTTTTTAACCTTTTTTATTTATTTTTTCTTTTGATAGAAACCATTTTGCTTCTCGTCACCTTAAAGAAAATCGGTGGAAAACTCAATAATACTACTCCTATTGTATTAAATGAATTTTCAAAAGAAAAATAAGTTTAAAAAATATTTCTTTTGTGTATCTTTATTTCCCACAAAGGTTTAAACCATTAAAAAGAATGAAAAATCTTTAGTCCCACATCGCATATGGAAGGTATAGTACATATGGTATCATGGGAACTACAACTGATACGTTTTTTGTCTCCAAAAGATTCAGGGTTCATTTTCCACACATGCCTGGAAGTATTTCCCGGTGCTGGATCGGCATCAACGATCCTTCATTGTGTACCGCCTAGAAGATTTTAGATAATGGAAACTACTAGGTTTTTTGTGTCATTTTCTCTTAAAGCCAGGTGTTTCCAAGGGACATCTCTCCTATATAAGTAGAGAATGCCCTGAATACCCTACACATTCATACTAAGTGTTCTGTGACCTCTTTCCTTCTCTTTTCTCTCTTTCACTCTCCAGTTTTGGTCTATTGCTTACTGTTTTGAGAGTTCTCTATTACTATTCCATTGTTTTGGTTGATTGAGTACGACTAAGATGCAGTTTCTTCTTGGAGGTTAATTCCCTAGACCCCGTATTGCAACATAGGAGGTGATTACAATCTTAGTGTTTCAAGCCCTCTTACTATACACAGTTGCGTCATCAAGGTTAAAATGGTTAAGATAAGTTCTATATTTTCAATTCATTTCCATCAAATCCTCATATAGAAGGCCAAACAATGGAAGATGGGATCATATGCCGGACAGATGGCTCATATGAACTTGCCAATTTGAGGGTAGTAACCGTCCACTTCGGCTACAAAAACAAAAGCCCTCGTGAGCCACATAATTATTGTTTTCTTTTTTACACATTCATAACCAATGATGATTAAATCTAAGTGAAATATCTAGACTACCAGACAGAAGAGAAGGGCAAAAATCCAAAGTAAAATCTTAAAACCGTAAAAAAGTACAAGTTGCTACTTCAAACAAAAAATCTTTTAACAAATTCACCTTTAGTAGGTAACCAAGAATACTACTACCTACAAAAAAGGAAAATCCAAAATAGTGTGTGGTCCAAAGTAATCTTTCAACAAATTGTTTCACTTTTTGAAGACTAATAAAAATATCATATACATTTACCCTTATTAATGAAAAATAAACTTGAACATAAAGACAACCAAACCAGACCAGCAACCACATTACTACCGTAGTTACCTAAACCAAAAGGGATGGGAAAAAGTTAAGTGGTTGAGAAACCAAAGAGCCTTCTAGAGGCTGTCACCCTCTAGGTAGAACACTTCATTTCCATTTTCATTTTCATTTTCATTTTCACACACACACACACACACAAAAAACTTGAGAGTACAAAAATAGAGAGAACCACAACTAAGATTTGTAAAACTCATTTGATTAGGACTTGTTGTCCATGTATGGTTCTCATATAGGCCCACAGATACATGCGAGCCAGAACCAAATCACATGGACAGAAACACTTTGTTAGTCAATGAGAAGAGTCTGAAACAAGATAGCCACCTAAGCTTACATTTCCACCTTTACATATACACATTCGCCACGTGCATGGCTAAAACTGTCATCCACGTGTCAAGTCAATATCAATGTGGGAATTCCTCATATCCATCGGGCGAGACCCCAAAACAGGCCACCCAGTCATTGAAGGAGTAGGGGTCAGAGTTTGAATGGGAGAGGCATTTGTTGGCGTGGTCGATTTATCACCTGTTGGCTTATCAGAATCTGCACCCGTTTCTGGACCAGCTTTGGTCTTGTTCTTCGACTTTGAACCACCATACACAAAACTACCCACTATCACCTACAAAGATAATCACATTATATAACTGATTCATACATTACACAAAATGAAACTATACACGTAAACAACAGAGTACTATATCGAAGAAATTCCGATTCGATCCCCAGACCAGACTACAACCAGCCATGGCCCTTACTTCCATACAATTTCAGGATCACAAGGCCAAGAAGTAAGTAATTCTTCAGAAGCAAATTTGGAATTTCAGCCTCATTTCAAACTAAATTGTGTTTCTCTTTATTATTACTGCAACTTTGATCTGTGATATTTTCAAGAACCCACAATTTAATTCCTGCCAATTGAACCCTAATTTTTTCTAATAAAGATGTACATTGGAACCACTTATTTTCTTCTTGGTGAAATCATATTCTTAATAATAATTTCACATTGCCTTGTCAAAAAGAATTGATATTTCACATTATTCACAGGCATAGGTTACCAACACAGTTGATAAAGCGAACTGTAACAGCAGAGACTAATTTGAGCCATGCAGAGGAATAATATGGCCAATCCGAACTGTTGGATTAGACAGAGTGCCCTTACTTAACATGTTATCTTTGAGGACCACCTCAATTGTATGTCAACCATGCATTGAGATTATACTTTTAAGTATCCCACTACTTGGATTTTTTACTTTCAAAATATTTCTTACTACTTTATTTTGCCATGTTTGAGAGTTTATTCAGGCAGATACTATAAAACATGATTATTGGAGGATAGAGCGAACCTGAACCCCAATTTTGGAGCCAAATAAGCTCCCACTACCAAAGAGAGCTGTCCAATCAGTTAAGCCTGACAATCAAGCTGCTTAAGTATATAAATGACCAAAACACTGAAAATATGTAATCTGTAATTTTTTTATTTTTTTTTTTTTGGGGGGGGGGGGGGGGGGGAGGGGCATTAAACTTTTCATAAATTTTGTATAAAGTATTTTCATATAATATAAGGAAAAATAAATTTAAGCCTTTCTGGAACAAATTCCCTATTCACATCATGAAAGAAACAAGATCGGACCTTGGCACAACAGTAAGGTTGCTCAATTGCGACCTAGTGGTCATGGGTTTGAGTCAGGAAACAGCCTATCCGCAGAGTGGGGGTAAGGCTGCGTACATTATGACCCTCCCCAGACTCCACAGTGGCAAGCATCATGCACTGGGAACACCCTTTTTTACATCATTAAAGAAACATTCAAGATTTTTCTAGAAGGATCATAAAATTCACAAGACACAAAGTTCACAAAATAACACATTTGAGACTTAAAAGGTCCATATTATAAAGGACCTTTCTGCCCATCTCATTGGTCAAGCTTCAACTCAAAATTGGCATGTTATACGTTATAAGTGTACTGAAAGATGTGAAAAATTACAAAGATGCCTCTGAACTTTATTCTTACATATTAGAGGTGGATGGCGCATCTTCTACACCAAGGACCTTTCCTTATCTACCATTGCTGCCACATGGCAACTTGTGAATATTACCACGTTAAAAAACTTTATTATGTTATAATTTCCCCTTTTTGGACATTTTCTTATTTTATTACTTTTTAAAATGCCTGGTTGTTTTACAGAATTAGTCCATGCTTATCAGCCAGAGACAAAATGCCCTGGTCCTCTATCAACAATATCGTATCCTTATCTGTATGGTTCACATTTCCAAAAAAATATATTTCATAAGTTTAAGCATTTAAGTTATAAAGTACATGGATAATCCATGAAAGCACACAAAATTGGACAAAAAATCTTCAAATTTTTGCTAAATGTTGGGAGTAAATTTTTATAACAGTGTGGGAGGCCCCATCCCCTTATTAGTTATTATCCAAAGTTTCAAAATTTCAGTTAATTTAAAACCAAACCTTACAAAATATTTACCCAAAAGTAGACCTGGATAATTATAGCTGGGTTACACAATAAATAAAGGTCTTTACCTGAACTGGGCTTGCTGCAACCAGCATTCCTCCAACTCCACCTCCAATGACACGACCATCAGGACTAGAAAGGGAGATGCTAAGACCACCAGTTCGGCTGCGGGAGCCACCATTGTCAGTGAGCATATAAGATCCCGATAAACATAATATCTCAAAACGACCCTGCAGAGATTAAAACAAATAAATCAGGTTTGCCTCGGTAACAAAAATAGCAGGACATAACAAAAGGAAGCTGCACCAACAAGTATTTAAAAATTATGAATTTTTTATATATATTGAAGAATAATAAAAAAACCGTCACAATTTTAGGATTTCTGCTACAGAGAGTAAGAAAATTTTAACAAAATCAACAAAGAGGGAAAGAAAAAAGAATAGTTTATTAAAAAAAATTCTTCTTCGCAGTTTAAGTTACCCCGAAATGGAAGGGTAGGAACTATTTAGTTCTGTCCTAAATTTAGGCATAGAACTACTAAAATTGTCTATTTTATTTCTTATTTCTATTTATTTTATATTAATTTAATTAATATAAATAAGAAATGAATATTCTATTCTATTTTTACTCTAAACTCTCTCAATTCTAAAGAAATATTCTATTTTTCTTCGATTTTCTAACCTATTTTACTCTAAATAAAAACAGGCATTGGAACAACAGCAACATTGCTAAAGGGAAGAAGTTTCATTGGTCAATAATCATCACTATTCATTGCAAAAGTTAAAAGCTATTTATATCATAGAATCTTCGCATCAATAATTTAGTGGGCATTCTTAATGATAAATATGATGAAAAAGCCAATATATTACAGGGTTAATTTTCTTTGAAGTAATTAGGAGGTATAATTTGATTGACATGGATGAGAAAGCCTAAGAATGGAATCACAGTCGTCAATAGTTATCCATCTTTTCACTGCGCCATCATTAATTAAAATTTATGTACACATGGGGAAGAATACAAGAAGATAGAGAGATGTTGAAGGTTCTGCTACTAGTCAAATTAAGGCAGCGTAGGATAAAAGCCTCCCTTTTGCTTATATTGAGGGAAAAATACCCTATGCAAGTACTACTGCAACCATTCCAAAGAAAAGGGAAAAAAATAACCAAAGCCAGAGTAGCATCTGCAACGACATCTGAGCCCCCCCCCCCCCCATGCGCATTCAAGATACATGAATTGCAAGTATGAAACTCTCCCCCAGCATTATACCAACAATTCAATATGCACACTCTTTCCAGCTTCAGATCAGATTTATTTTGTGATTTTGTAATTTCAATCAAATATTATGAAGTAATCCATATACATCATCAGCCACATGCACACAACGCACAGGCTGAGACATGCATGTGGGGAAGTGCACACACATTTACCATTTTCCTTGTTGCCATTGCTGCAGCAAGATTGTGCCCATATATCAACTGGGCATAAAAAAAAATGTAACTGCTAGCATACATCATAGCCAGGAAATGTATTTTCTTGATGGGCGTAGGTTCTCTGAACCTATGGCGTTTACTACGCCTCCTCAATTTGATATTTATTATTATTTTTATAAGAGAAAAAATATAATAAAAAACACTTGTGTGACGAGGCGTAGGAAACACCTTATTGTTGAGGCAAAGGATGCCACGAGTACAATCTATTTAATGGCTTTTATGTTTTGGTGATTATGTTCTACTTGTGTGTGAAAAAAAATTATTTTGCTCTTCCAAGTGCTTTAATGAGTATACAGGTTCCAAACATTGTGAAGTGTGTCCTTAAGCCCAAGCAAAAACTGGGAGATAGCAAGCTGCTCAAGAGACTTTGTCATGGAATGGTGAACCACAAACTTGAAGATCAAGTCTAGTCATCCACGAGGATTCAAGCAACTCGAGCCAAGATTGGAAGATTTATTTTGTTTGCCTTGAATGAATTCCTAAGTTTTGGATTTCATCTAGTATTTATTTAGATGATCCCATGTGCTTAGGCTCAGCTAATCACCTAAGCATATGTTTGGTTGAAGGTGTCGGACGAGTCAGATCCCGTCAAATCTGGATTCTTTTTTTTTTTTCCTGTTTGGTTTCTTGGAACACGGTTCTGTGTTCGAATCCGCAGATCCACGCGAGTCCACATTTAAAGCTATATTGAGAATCCACTAGAATTTAGCCCAAGGGGTGAATTCACCAACGAATCCACTTAAAACCACCTTGGTATTTAAAGGTGGATCTATTGAGACCGAAAAAATTCGAAAACCCGAGTTCGCAATTGAGCGAGGAAGACAAACTTCGAAGAAAATTTTTTTGGTAGGTCTCCTTCAACCTCCACTCATCTCCACTTGAGAGAGAGAGAGAGAGTGCTATCTATCTATCTATCTATCTCTCTCTCTTTCTATTTGATTGAAACCCTAGTATCTCATGTACAGAGTAGATGCTTGAAATTAGGGGAAACACATCACAGATTTGGGTTTGAAAAACAAGAAGAGCGGAGCGACTGTGAATATTTGTTTGTGTCCATTTTTACCGGCGACGAATTCTTCTCCGAATTCATTCTGGTATGCTTCTTCACTTCTTTTGTTTTCTTTCTTATTCTTGAGCTTCTCATCTATGGAAAGAGTTCATCGCATTTCTCATTCTCCCTTCTCAAGAGGCTAAAATCTGTATTTTCTAGAACTCAAGGTAACCAAACAGTTTTACATATAGATTCAAGATGATTCCAACTGACAGACTCAGGGTAACCAAACAGTTTTTTTTTTGTTTCTCAACTACGAGTCCACATGAACCAGATTCGTATGAAGCAGATCCAAAATCAGAATCTGACTCGTCCGACACCTTCAACCAAACACGCCCTAAAAGACTTATACTGGATACCTAAGTTAAGTGGTTCATAGTGTAGACTGACTAAGTCAAAATGGACCTAATGGGTGCTATTCATATTAATCTTGACTTAGCCCTCTGGTGACCTCTGTTGGACCTTATTTTTGTTCACTTGGCATGATATGAGCTTTAACTAGAAGATATGTCCAAGTGATTTGAGCTAAAAATGATATAAGGCCAAAATTGGTTCTTGTGGTCGATTGAGCGGCGACCGGATGCTAGGATGAGCGGTCAACCGTTATTGAGACCGATGATTACCGAGAACACCTTAGTACAGACGGTCGATATGGCGGCCAACCGGCTTTGTTCAAGCGATCAACCAATATTTGAAAAATTAGTCCGTTGAAAGGCATAACGGGTAATTTTTTTACAGTTGGAACTTTCTCTATAAATATGAGAACATTTGAGATTTTGGACAAATTGTGGGGAAACCCTAATGGAATAAAACTAGATAAAGATCTTTTGAGCTTCAATTGGAGATTCATACGAGCATATGAGCATGAGCATCAGAACAAAGGGATCAGATTATATGACCTTCAACCTGCTGATCTGCCTACATAAGAGGTAACTTGTATTCTGGCCTTTGAGCCATTGTTTATTACTTTTATAGTCACTAAATGGTGAAGGGTATTGAGGCCCTGATCCTTATGTGGATAGATCACGGGGTAATCATTGTTAAAGGTTGATAGATCCTGGAAAACTATCGTATGTTTGACCTCGGAGATATCATTGTGTGAAGGTGTTTATCTTACCTTGATAAGGAGATTGTGTTAATGAATTTTCAAGCCGGGGGCTTGGAGAGTGGATGTAGGACGGTATTGAGGCCGTGCAGAACCACTATAAAATTGGTATTTGTTTAACTAACTAATCATTGGAGTTTTGAGATAGCGTAAAAAGAAATTGAAATTGGGCTACAATTCTGCATTACCCAATTCACCCACCACCACCCTCCTCTTGGGTTGCCTATATGATCCTACAATTATGTTTAGATAGATTTTTTCCTTTTTTAATTTATATGAAAGGTTTTGTTGCAAAACATACTAATATCTTTCCCGTGAGTGAAGATTTTAAGTACGGAAGTCACAAGTAAATCTTGTGGGCCTTCTAACACCAAATATTTAGCAAACAATGTAATGCTCAAAACCAAAAATTTAGTTAACAATGTCATTTCCGATATCGGTCTCTGCCAATTCTGATACCACACAGATCGGCCGTATCGGGCTGGATCGAACAATTTTACCCCAAGATTGCAATACCTTTTTTTTTTACTATTGTGCCCTAAATATTTTTTGTAAACCAATCCGATACCAATTCCTAAATCCATGCCCAAAACCTGCAAAACAAATCCTAGTCAAGGTTTGAGACTTTGAGTTTGCATGTTTTAGCTGATTTTTTCGGTGGTCAAATGGCCATATTTTGGCTCGAAACTATGGAGAGACCCTAATTAAGAAATTCTAAACATATGAGAACCTTTAGATTGTAAAGAACACACCCAAAATGGAAATTTGGTTTCATACCCTAGGTTGATAGTAGCCAAATCTTGTTGTATACATATCTCAAAATCTCAACGAGATCTCGGAAAACTCGAGAAACTCGAGCTTCTCGAGACAAGTTATTATACGAAACAAAAAAATGTAAAAACTCGAAAAATTTGACCGAGATTTCAAATATTTCAAGAATCTTGGAGAAATCTCGGTGAAATCTCGAATATTTCGAGAATCTCGACCTCCTCAATACTCATAGAGTCATAGTATTGTATTGTTGGAACTTGGGAGTTAAGACGTAGAAGACTAGGGTAGTAAGGTGTCTATGACTTATGTATTATTCATTGTACTTAGGTTGGGTGTCTATGTAATATGCATTGTGAACACTTCATTGTATCCTGTGGTTTGTAGTAGAAACTTTAAGTCTTTAACTATTTCTTAAATAATTATTCAATATTATGTTCATAATTTACTTGTTTTACTTGCCAATGATGTCTCATATCATTCAAACAACGTATAGAATAGGCAATATTACATTAAGGGTTCGGCCTTTACTGCTAACCAAGGGTGCAAATCCAAAACACCAAATTGAGTGGTTTTTTTTCTTTTCAATTTGAACCTTTAAATATGTTTATAAGCCTAAAACAAGCATACCTTAAAGTTTTGGAGACAACTATGGCCATATGCCCACCAAAACATAATTCCGAAACATAAAAAAAAAAAAATACACTGTCTCACCGAGATCTCGAAAAACTCGACCTGGTCGAGACCGAGTTTTAGAACCTTGGTTGTATACTTTCACCAACATAGCCTATTCTACACATAATTTAGTATTAAGACACATAAAATTCAATGAAAATAACTACAATATGCCATAGGAATGAAGAAAAAACATTAATATTACACAATGTAAAAGTGTTACAGGTGTACAGTTACAAGTAGTCAAGTATAAGAACACAAGCAAGGTTAAAACACCCCCTAGGTAACCGTTCCTCCAACTCTATGTCAGTACCACATAGAGTTCTGGGAAGGCTCAAAACCTTTGGGGGGGGGAAATGGTTATACTTTTAAGTTTGAATTTTGGGAAGCAATTTTCTGTCCGGAGAGTGGTCTACGCCAGCACTCCCATGTCTCTCCCTCTCCTCCTTAAAACAAGGGAGCAGAGCTGTCTTTTCATATGGGGAGGAGAGAGAGACTCATGAGAGTGCTGGCGTAGGCCACACTCCCGGACAGAGTTCTTTTCCCTTGAATTTTATACAAAACTTGCACAAATATGGCAAATCGTCACTGCAGATGCATAATTTAGGAATGAAGAAAATAACTAAAATATGTCATAGGAATGAAATAAATGAAAAAAAAAAAAACATTAAATATTACACAATGTCAAAGTGTTATAAGTAGTCAAGTACAAGTACACAAGCAAGGTTAAAACACCCCCTACATAAATGTTCCACCAACTCTATGTCAATACAACAGAGTTTTGGGAAGGCTCAAAACCCTTGGGGAAAAGGATTATACCTTTAAGTTTGAATCTTACAAATCTTGCTTAAATGCGGCATATTGTCGTTGTAGATGCATGGTAGACTATAGTAGTACCCAAAACTTTGTTCCATAAAAAATGTAGGTGGTTTGGCCAAAGATGCCAACTCTAGGGTTTTTTTTATTTTCCCACCTCCAATAGGAGAATTCACTCAAAACTCACAAAAAATTTTACCCATTTTGATTGAAACAGTGCTTTTATATGCATGTTTGTACTGAAAGCAAATCAAAACCATAACTTCGGCACACATTCCAATTGAGTTGAACCCAGTTTCATTTTGATCTTTATTGAACCCAATTATTTTGCTAAATCTCGGTGGTTTCAACTGAGATTTCGAACTATGGTCCGAGTTTGGTAAATATGGTGCGACTCATAGACACACTTATTGTGTTTTCGATCTACTGTTTTCTGCATCTATGAAGTCAATAGGAGGCTGCAGACCAATATTTGCCCAACCAACCATGAAAAGTTCCCAAGACCCACCAAATCAAAAATAAGTGAAGCATCAACATCACATAGTATTCTCATGAAAAGGAAAACTGCTTGAACCTCATATGTGACAGTCCCTCCAGAAGTTGCAGGCTGACGGAGTGTCACTGTAGATACAGCACCATTGGCTGAAAGGATGCACACGGCCCTCGGCCCTTGTTGTGAAAATGACATTATTTTTGTAGCAATGTCCTGCATAAGATGGCACATTTATTCATCATAAGATTATTGAAGGCGTTCAACATAAACAATTCTGATAAATTATTGCAGTGACCATAGGAGTTGGGAAAGGTAAAATGAATCCAATCTTCATAAAAACATTATAACACAACAAATTTGTGGGAAAATGAAAGAACACACCAGAACCAAGTCAAGCAAAGCATAACGCATATTCTTTATCCTTCTGCTCTCTAACACATTATGTAGGTCAGTCTTATAAGTTTGACGTATCAGAACATTATGGACTAACTATCACTTATGGAGAGGACCCAAGGTCTTCTAAATAACTATGCCAAGCTTCCCCTCCTTGAGGAAAGCTAGTTGTTAATTATTTCATTATACACCTCAAGCATGAGGGAAACTATAAGAAAGAAAATAGAAGAATGAAATACCTCCCCTACTGCAACGGTGATGATATGTGGAGTAAAACCCATTCCAGCAGAACCAGAGAGCCATTCACCTAATAAGACAATTAACTATAAGTAAATGTCACTACAACACCCAAAATTACGTGTGAAGGAAAAAGTGAAAATTTGTGTCAAGATAAGACAGAAACAGAATAAAGATGTAGACTATAGCACATGATAGGCCTATTTTTCAGTAATAATCGGAAGTGCTTCTGATTATGTAAGTTAAGCAGCAAATAGGTTAGCAAAACACAAGATACACTGTATAATACAGCTTAAAATGTAAGATACCCAGTGATAGAAGGAAGAACATTGCCTGAGATAACTAACCAAGAGAAGCTAATTGTTGCTTCCTGCCAGTCCCGGGTGGCCGTCCTCTACCCCGCTTCTGGGTTGGTGAGATCGAAGAGGATGGAGGAGCAGAGGTGGACACGGGAGACAATGCCAGCGACACGGTGCCATCAGGGCCGTACTTCCGAGGCCTACCCCTTTTCCTTCGAACGGGCTCTCCTTGCGGCGCCCCAGTTGTACCTGGAACACTGACGTTACTGCTATGAGGTGAAATGGCCGACGAGGGCTCTACTTGTAGCGCGGATCCAGCGGAACTGCCACCAATATGTGATTGCATCGGCATGGTTGGGTTAGACAATGGACGAATACCAAGCGATCCATGCAACCCAGTCTGAGTTCCATGCCCCGATCCAGCTACCCCTCTCTGTTGCTGCTGCTGCTGCTGTATATAATACGATGCAGACCCAGGTAACGCCATCGCTTCTCTCCCATCCATGCATTTACTTATGAACTGATTACACACGCAATGGCGCTACTTGTTAATTGATATACCTCCTGAGCTTTAGATAATCCAACTAGTCTCTTCACAAGAGCTGATTGAGAAGAAATCCACAGGCTATGATCTGAACGAAACGCAATTCCATAACTGGGATTTCGGTAGAGATATTTTTATTGGGTAAGGTATGTGACCTTTCAATGTCACTCAGCAGGAATGAACCATCAAAATGGAAAGAACTAGAGAAAACAATCGCGTGCGGTGATAGTTGAAACTAGAAGAGCATTTGAAAACAGGACTAGATCGTGCCTTGATTCTGAACCAAAGCACAATCCCTTCATGTAAAGATACTAAAATTCCATGGAAAATGCTTCCACTAATCCAAACAAAAAATGCAGTTAAACGTTTTGAGTCAGAAGCCGCGAAATTCAAAGCTTTGCAACTGAAGATTCTGAAATCCTACGAGGTATGTCTTCTTCACTCAGAGGAAAAACACGACAGCTAATCTTTCCAGATTCAAGGTTCCAAGAGGAGACTTAGCTTCAAGAATGAAAGGTAGAAGATCGTAGATTCGAACTTCAACAGTAGTGGCGAAAATAAAATTAAAGATCAAATGCTTTTTTTTCTTTTTCTTCTTTGGACCGAAGGACAAAGGCAAAATTCTGAACTGAAACGTCCAAAGAGAAATGAGAAGCACAACGAGGCATCAAAAATTCAAAACACAGAAAAGTGTACGAATCTATAGATAACTTATGGGGGAAAAAAGCATAGAGGCACAAGCTCTCCCAATCAAACAAGGACGTTCCCCTAGATATTTAAGAGTTAAACTAGCACTAAGTAAACGAGCAAAAAGGATTTCAAATTTCAAGACTTCAGGCTCAAATTAAAGCAACAACTTTGAATTCTTTACAGCTTAGGAAGCCCTAGTTTTCAAAGCTCCATTGGGAAGAGAAGAACAGAGAAAGAGAGGGAGCGCGGAAGTAAAAGGCCAAAAGCTGAGAACAGGAAAAATCAAGGACAGAAAAGCAAAAGTTAAAGGCGGAACAGTTGCAATCTCACCAACCGATCACGAACCCTAAACCCAAAGCCTTTACTGAAGAAATGCATAACTTCATAAGCATGAAGCAGCACAAGTACGACTAAAACTAAATTAAAGAGTCTTCATCAATGTTAAAAGACGGTAGAAAGAAACCTCATTACTTCAGTCCACCGATGGCAGTTCAACCAGACCCGGATAACATAAAAAGCAATTCTACAAAAACAAAAGCAGAAAACCAACTAAAGGTTCAAATTTAGAAGCTCTTGCAGAGAAAATGCAATAAGCCGAGTTGGAAGGAAGAACAGAAGAAGCAACCAGAGAGAGCGGAACTGAAATGAAAATTTTGGGATATTTTTTTTGGGATTCCTTAAAGTTATAAGTTTTGAATTAAATGACAAACACTCTTTACCAGTCAAGGCCGTAGATTTCTGACTCTGAGAGGGAGAGAAGAAATTACAGAAGACGCCATTGGAGAAAAGGATCTGGCAATTTGGTCTTCGAGGAATCTGGGATGGGACAGTGTGACTGTGCCCTCTTAATCCATAAAAGGGCAGAAGACAGAGAGAGATCAACCAGAGGACCAAAGAGGTCACCCCTCTCGATTACAAGTCCTTATCGATCCGTCCCATGCAAACATTTTTAGGGCAGAGAGCGCTCTGACGACACTTTCTGCTTTGCTCTCAGAACAGAGGAGAGAAGCAATAACAGAGTAAAAACAGAAGAAGAGGAAATTTTTTCCTTTTTTGAATTTTATTAATTTAATCCTAATTTAATTATCAGATTTTTCTTTTATTCGGTTGTTTGTTTCATTGAAAAAGAAAGGAAATCGGGTAGCTTTATGTGGCATCGGTATTCGAGCAGAAATTATGAGGTTGAATTGTAAGGGTTTCTGCAGAAATACTTTTCTCCGTATCCAATCATCACGATATTTTCCTTCCATCTTCATCGTCATCTCACGACTCAGGAGCCATGATCTCATCTCATCTTTATCACGACCTTCGCAAAAATATCTCGTGATAAGATACAGCAACGCTCCTTCGTTTCTGTACATCCCTTGTTTCCATGCAGTCGGATTAGAATCTTTATAGATAATGGATCTAACATCATAGCAAGGGAACAAACCTATCCAAACGTATAGATACGGATCTCAAGTGTTCAAAATTAAAAATATATCAATCCAAGGGCCAAAATGTCGTCCACAGCATTAGTCCATTCTCTATTGAATCATATTCTCTAAAGTTTCTTAATAATGAATGTTCAAAATCCCTTCGTTAACAGAGAGTAACAGGTACAATGGGGATCTGGGCCAATTTGGGTCCGGAGACAGTCGTGGATTTAGGCCCACCAGTGTAACGGTATGGCTGTTTTCCCCAAGCACCCGTACCAGACCAGGATATTAGAGTTGCCATTGGATGTTTTATTAGTTAATTAATAGATTAGCGCTCTCTTCTCTTGCCCTAATTAATATAAGCTATGGCTTCCCATGATAGATTCAGGACTTGAGTTTGGGATGTGATTTCTTTACATAAAATAATCTAAAAGCTATGGACTAAAATAGAAACTATGCTACCGGGCCAAGGTTAAGGAAAGAGAAAAAAAATATATCTTACACAGGAAACTATGTGAGAAGATAATCAATTCCCATAATAATTATATATATTAACATGCTAATCCAGAAAGGAAAGGGGTACCCACACTTTTGTCTCCTTTAATATATAATTACCAAAAACAGAGAGTATATAATTAACACATATGGTGAAACCTTGAATGATGACTTCGACTCCATTTTCCTCAAAAATGGTAATTAATAAATGGGTGAAGGTTTCCCACAACATTAGTGTGGGGAAGTATCTACACACCACACTAATGATTGTCCTGAAAATTGTATAATTTACGTATATTCAGATATTCATAGTAGAGGAGAAGAAATAAAAGGAAAGTAGTTTTCTGTACGGGAGTGTGGCATACGTCAGCACTCTCATATGTCTATCTCTCTCCTCCTCAAAACATTGGGGCAAAGATGTCTTTTTATATGGGGAGGAGAGAGATAGACTCATCGGAGTGCTGGTGTAAACCACACTCCCTGACGAAGTTCTTTTTCCCAAAATAAACTTAAAAACCTATGTGAGGAGGAATTTGCATTCTAAATTTCTAATATCGTGGAGAAGTTTTTCCCTTGATAAATTCACATATTCTTCGCAGATGACTTGTGATTCTATTATGTTTTTTTTTAAGGGAAAATGATCCCCACATTGTCTGCTTAAGTAGTAACATCCCACAGGATTTTATTATTTATTTGCTCTCCCCTTTTTTATCATTATGGCCATATGGATGATAGCATTCCATGTTGCCATTAGTGTGACGTTGGAGATTCTTCGGGAACTTTCTCCTTTTTCTAAAATATAAAACTGTAAGTTGTGTTTTTTTTTTTTTTAAGGGAAAAAGAATGTTGGCGATTGCGCCCAGACATATGAAGTGAGGAATGATCGTACCACTCCTGTGAAATGAAAATCCCACTTCTATTGGATGCCCAAGCACTAATGTTGGGGCTACACAACTTTGCAACGTTTCCTCTCCCTTTTTTAAATTACAAAAAATTTTGATTATGTTATCTCTCATTATCTATAATTTAATTTCATATTAAGGAGTAATTCTGCCATATCAGTAAATAACAATGGCTCAAAAGTTTTCGATTCTATGAAAGAATTGAGGACCATTACTCTCTCAAACTGGATCTTAAATACAATAGTATATTTGCACCCCAAAAAATACAATAGTATTTCATACAAGGAGATAAGTTCTTTGTGGGGGAGTGTACTACGGTTATCGCCCATGCCCAGACACAATGGAGTGAAATGACAACCCCACCCTTGTGAAAGGCGAAAATCCCCCCAAGATGCCTCTATGCCCCTCTCATTGGACCCATGCGCACACAGGGGCCACGCTCCCTCCGCACAAAGAATGATCTTCCTTCATAAAATTTGTTGATTCTTTTGAGATATTCTATAATTCTAACTTGGGGCGTTGTTCTTTGTGCCGCAGCGTAGGCTATGCCCAGACACATGGGAGTGGGCGCAATGACCACCCTACCCCCCTGAATGGCAGACATATGTGCCTGGACGCAGCCTATGCTGCGGCACAAAGAACATTCTCCCTTCTAACTTATAGGTACCAAATTATTATGCTCAAAACATGTCCCAACAATTATTTCCTCCCTTCTCTAATTTTACCAATTCATGATTCAATAAAATCCATGCCTACCTTCCTGGCACACAAAAAAAATAAAAACAAACAAAGCCATTCATACCACAGTACAAATCCTATTTGAGTGGGGTGAACCTCTTTTTGAAGCCATTGTCTTGTATTATCTTCAAATGCAAGAGTCAAAACATTCAAACTGGCCTCATAAGTGTTTCACCATAGGTGAAGAGTATCCAACCATTAGGGTGTCATTATTCTTTTTACCCTTTATTGTACAAACTCCAAAATGCCACTTAACACTATTCTAAGATTTTCTTTCCCAACCATCCAAAACCCATGAATTAATATATTATCTCCTCGCCTTAATGAATATATTTAAATGTTTTAGAATACCCTTTCTATGCACAGGACAAAGTTTTCCTTCACCGCAAAGGTTCAACCACCATCTTATTTAAGATTTTAGTATGTTTCCAAATTTATCCGCAACTCGCAAACGAATGGATTCACATTCATCATTGCTGAAGGAAAACTCAATCCCTCTACATATCTTCTTCTTTGGGTACCCAAAATTCCATCCTCCCCTTTATTTTGGGTTGTTTTATTTTATTTTATTATATTTAACAATCAGAAATTTGAATTGATTCAACCTTCATCACATTGGAAAAGGGAAGACAAAAGAACTGCTTACAATCCATGTCAGGAAGGTTTGTGGAATAAAGAGTAGACAAATTCATTTTAAGGCAATGATGAATTGATATCACTAGATTTCTAGAGGGGGGTGGGTACAAGAAGACAAGGCATGGAAGGCAAAACATCTCAAGCTTATGAAGCCCAATACAAAGAAACATGAAAATAGGTTTGGTTGTTGAAGGCTTTAGAAAACTTTCATTATGAAGCTGAAAGGTGATCATCCTTGCAGAAAATGAGGCAGAAACCTACCACTACCTTCTCCTTTCATGACTTTTCCATTTTGGGGTTGTTTATTAGTTAAAGACCTTTTTCTAATTTGGAATTGTGATTGGTGAAAGACAAAATTTATTCATGGAGTGGGTCAACCAACTCGGGATCTGAATTGGGTCCAGTTGATTCTGATTCTGATTCTGATTATAATTCAATTTTGTTTTGAATCAATCGGAATCAACCAACTTCCATCTGAGCCCTAGACCCCCATTAAATCGTCCGTTTCAAAAAGGACCAAATCAAGAGATCGAAAATTGGTCATACGATTTATTCAAAACCATAAATTTGACATTTGACAATACACAAATTTCTCTTTCATTTCAACAATTTACATTTTTTAATTATCATGCCAAATAACAAATTTGGGCTTACAACTCTGGTGGATTTATGTCCATTAATTCTTCTTAGAAATAATTATAATTGAAATTTTGTTTTTAACAACTCTGGGATTCCTACATCTTGCGGTGTTTTGCAATTCAGGCCTAAGAGCTCAACATGTGAAAGATACTTCCGATGTGGAAGGAACAAGGTGACATAGAAGAGTAGTTTCAGAGTTCGAGATGTCTGAGCTTGGAGGTTCCATTTCTCTATTGTAATTATATGTAATTTTAATTTGAGAGCAATTTGAAAACACCATTGCACTTGCAACATTAGGAGGGCCACAGGCCCATTTCACTCCACAAGACAGGCCACCTGCTCACCTCCATGGGGAAAGGTGGAACCTGGAAGCTTGGGCCAGTGACGTGGACGGCCCACTAAATTGATCTCGCCAGTTCACGTTAAGGGCTAGGATTTGTCTTTGTCTGTCATTTTTTCTTGAATTTTTTTATTACTGGCTTTGCTTTTCTATATACTTCCTTTAACCTCGTTCCCTATTCTCCTTGAATGTCCAACTGTTGCAAGTAAAATGAAGGAAATGAAAGTGAAATAATTTTAAAAGGAAAAAATTATATCTATGACTATGTAATTTAATTAAAACTCATATAATTCTTGGTAATTAATCTATTTTTCAGAGATAACTTCTTCTTTTTTTTCAAATCAAACGATTTTTGTTGCAAAATAAAGTAAAATCTAATAATAAAATTTGAAATATTTTGAGATTAATTACATAATCATGTCAGGTAATGATCACAAAAGTTTCTATTTTAATATTAGGGCAAAAGAAGCACACGACGTCAGTGCATAAATTCTAATGCATGCCCCTCTCACGTTCCACCCATGGGTCTCACACCCTCTCTCTCCTTCATAAATGTTTGCATGTGTTGGACGATTCATTACCCTTCTTACTATTGATGTAAAACTACACTCAGGTCGTATGACATACTTTCCATTAGTATTTGTTTGATTTTACTTATTTTCCCTTTATTTTCCTTGTAATTGGATGGAGTATCTATGTTGCAACTTGAACCTCTGCTGCGACTCCGTTCAATTATGATTATGACAATGGCAACACACCATTGTTGATGGCGTCCATGATAATAATGACGGTAAAACTCTTGCTTCTTTGAATGACTATTGAAACTTTGGCGGCTATTAGTAGTTGGTTTTCACGTTTAGGGTTCAACAATCCACAAGAAGAAAATTTTCCTAAATTACATCCATCTAAGTGTCATTAATGTGTGTCCCCTTATATAGTATGAAGTCAATACTACCTGTTTACTATTTCTCAATATCCTCTCAACACCATCCAACACCAAGAAAAAATTCTCCCTTGGTTTCAATGTATGCTTTTAATTTGAAGTACAACCATTCGTAAAATTTTCAGGTATTTCATTCTTTAAGATTTCAAATTTAAAGTTTTATGGTGTTCTTTGGCGATTTATCTGACAAGGAGTTCACTAGTGGAGAATGAGATGATGTTAAGCAAGTTTTGTATAATGAACGGTTCAGATGAAGAAGCCTTAAAATGAATGAATCAGATCAAACAGTTGTGGTTTGGTGACCCCAAAAACAAATCAACAAAAGTTCGTGCTTGCAACAATGGATCCGGCTTCTCTCCCGAGAGCATTACCCAGGAGCACATCCAACGGCTGGGATTGTGCGCTCAAAACCAGGGCATGCTCAGTCAGCGATCAAAATATATGTGACACAACCCAACCGCATGATGCCCTCATTGGACACTCCCTGGGTGCTGGACTCCTTGAAGAGGAGAGCAATGATGCAACGACTCACTTTTGAATGAGATGATCCAAAACATTGCAATGTGTGGAACATCTACTGAGGGCCCACTGATGTACTTTCCATTAATACAATATCACATCACATCATATCATAAATTCATTCATTCACGGGATTGACTGTAGATTTGATTTCAAAACCCATATTAGGTGGTCCTCGGCACGTGTTAAATAGTAAGCACCAGTAATTGATCTTTGAGATTGAGTTCTTATCTATAATTTAAGGGAGAAAGAACGCTCACCGGTGGCACGGCGTGTATCTGCGCTCAGATACAATGCCGTGCAAAATGATCAACATACCTCTGAAAAGGCAGAAAAGATCAGCGATGCACAGTCATTCTGTGCACAACTGTGTGTATGGGATGGGGTATTGATCACCTATAAAATTGATATGATACTGATATGTTATCGAAATAGATGGATTGCATCAAACAGATTTACCCAAAATATCTTCTAAAATAATTTTTTTTTTTTTAATCATTTTATCCTTTTTCTGTACCGTATGACTGATATGGTATCAGCACAATATCGAGGTCGGTTATTTGCAAAACTGTTCTCAGGGGAATAAACATACCGTGGTGAAATGCGACTTATTTCACTTTTTTAACTTTTTTCACGTGCTCTTTTTCAGCTTCTGCCAAGGAAAGAACTTAGAGTCGAAGATTACTGTTAGGACTTGGGAGACATTCACGAAGTGCGAACCCCTGTAACCAATCATCGTAATTAGGTCAGGATAAAAAAAACACCCATTGCTTGGTTGTCAAGAAATGAAAAAAAAAAAACAAAAAAAAACCAATAATAATATGATAAAAATCATGATAACACAATTTATGTGTATCACTCTCCTCAAAGTCAAAAAAAGAATTTCCCCCCCCCCCTTTTCTATCCAGTTTTTGTCAATCAAACATACCCTTAAAAATTAATATTTTTTTTGGGGGGGGGGGGGAAATTAGAACATTACCAGGCGCCTGTGAAATGAAAAATCTCGTTTCTATCAGATGGTGCTGGCCGACGAATCCTAGCAACAATTTTCCCTCCTCCCCATCACCTGTTTTTTGGAAGGGGGGGGGGGGGGAAGGAAGTGTTACTAAATACTAATAAAAGGAAAAAGTTCTTTGAGCTATCATGGGAGTGTCAATTGCTCTCCTATTTACAACAAAATTTCGTTGCACCTTATTTGTGTGCTCCTCTATGCCACTTGCTTGAAGAATCCCTTCCTTTATCAAATAACTGAGTTTTCCTTCACCGATGGTGAGGAGGAATACCATCAATCCCACTCAAAGTTTTAAGGGTTTTAGTAATCGAGATCAGTATTGGTCTCTATCGATATCGATCCGAATTAATCCATATTGGTCCAGATCATTCAGATTTCACCTTCTTTTCTTCAAAAAATTAGAATTTTTTTTTTTACATTTTTATCATTGATCATTATTATTCACCAATACAGGATTGGCCAGGAATCGATATCAATCTCCACCGCTCATACAATATGGGTTGGAAATTTATGATGACACATAAATTTAATCACAAGTCAAATCACCAATGGTGAAGGGAAGAGGACCAGGATCCTTTGCAATACCAACGGGCGGCTGGTACTTCAAAGAGGCACAGTAGAAGCCAGGTGGCACACATGGCACACATGGCCTCTGCTGTGCCGTCGGATGTGCACTGTCGCCCTGCTGGTACTGCAGAGGATTTTCATGCGATTCTTTCCAACTTGGCCTTAATCAAGCCATTGAACAAATAAGAAACCCTTGAATGAGGGACAATTATCACCTCAATTTGTCTGCCCGTCAATTTTTAAATGACATGTCAATTTTGTCCCCTCTCTCTCATCCTTACTTGTCCTAAAATATTTTCAAATTTTTTGTGGAGAAGGTTTTCTGAGTGAAGAGAGTGAGGAGCCAACCAATGGAGAACACTAATCAGGAATCAATATTGATACAAATCCACGGATCCAATACCGATTACTCAAACCATGGTCTCAAGAGTGTAGACAGTAGACCCGCCCAAGACAAGCTTGGTTGCATTAGCTAATAATAGCCACCCAGTGATTTGATAATTCACCATATATTTCAAAGGCACCTTCGTTAGGAGTAAGCTGTTGTGTGCAAATTATTGTGTGTGAATGTGTGGGGTTTCGGTCGGTAGGACAGCTTGATAGGGAACATTCACAACAAAGGAGGGTAGGTTTTGCGCGCTAAACAATGCTTTGTTGACCAGTAAAGCCCACTTGGAATTTATTTGATTGAAATTTGAAAATCCCAAACCTTCTCCTTGGACAATTCACTGTCTATTCCATCTTAAGTCTTAAATGTGTTCAACACATTAAGGCAGCATTTGGTATGCATTCTTGATGTATTCTAAATTGATTTTACATTCTCAGATGATAAAAATAACTATTTTTATCGTTTGAAAATACGAAATCGACTTAGAATGCATATCAAACACAACCTAAGATTCTTTAAAGCAAAACCTATGCCAATTACCCATGCTTTTTAGGGTTTTAAGAATCCGATAGATCGGAAGATCCCGATTCTCTTTGATCCTGCTCGGACCGCTCCAAATACCGAATCCGAGAAGCATCTGCAATGGATTTGATTTCTGAATTAGTAGAATGGGAGACTTCAGTTATTATTAAAGACAGACCAATTCGACGTGTCATGATGTTGGAGTTGGGTTGCCTCGTGGTTGGATTTTGCTGTCTTAAGATATAGATTTTACACCATCACAGCTTAGCTGATTCATGCTTTCCACCTTATTTATTTCAGCTTAATTTGTAAGCACAAGTCTTATTTCTTCATACCTAATTTACATGTGAAAGATTAGTCTCAAACCTTCTTTCTCATATGTACTCATCATGTATGCCGCTCTAAGCAAAGGGGATTTTGATCATCTTTGGCAGCTGTTCATCGGATCGGTACAGTATTGGATCGAGGCCAATACCATCCTTGGCCGATCTTGGGATGAGAATCGGCCATCGAATTCGGATTGAGTCGATCCGGCCTGATCCGGATCACAAGTATTTTGGTGGAAAAAAAGAACTGCTTTGTAACGTTATTGAGTTGCAGTGAGACCAAGCAGGAGAAACATGGGCCTACAGAACTGACCAATTAAACCTTCCTACGAGCCCAATCTCAAGTTTTTCAGCAGGGCCCAACCTTTTTGTGCAAATAAAACTGGGCCTTCAACGATACATGATGAGGCATAAAGCACCCCACCTAGTCAGAGAGGCACCACGTGGCGGCCGACCTGATCCGAGCAGTTGGACGACGAGGTGGGCCGACCCCATCTCGATAAGTCACACGACAAAGCTGGTTTGGGCGAGCTGGCAGTGGGTGAGGGGCCCGGGATCTGCAGGTCGGCCATAGACTCCTAGCCGAACTTCATGGCGAGACCTCCTCCCCGGGCCGGCCTCTATTGCCGACCCCACGGGCCGACCTCGTAGGCCGAGCCCTCCTCCATTGAGGCTCTCATAGCACCCCAAGGAGATCTCGAGCACGTCGGCACATCCAGGGTCGTGGGATGGGGGCCAGGAGCCACGATCCCAGCGCAACAGGAGATCCACACTCTACATGACTGTACACTTAATAAGAGTCGGCCAGAAAAATAACTCTCCACTCCGCTCCAGAGACCTTCGAAAGAAGGACTCCTACCATACTAGGACTCTTCCAGCCGTCTCATCTCCTCCTTACTCTATAAATACCAGGTATGGAGCACTATTCCTCGGTTGGCTTTTTACTACACGATTCTGGCCCCTGTCGCGTTGAAGACGACTTGAGCATCGGAGAGTCCTAGGCCGAGCCACCCGGCCCTCTTGCGCTCATTGCTTGGTTTTTGCAGGTTCATCCACGGGCGAACCAAGTACCGGAGGTTTTCACACGCAACAATACACACACTTGAAGTAACATTTTGATGATGGTGGATTTTTTTTTCCCTAATTTATAGATTATAGAAGGATCATTATCCTCTCAAGGAAGTTCCCTGCCCGGTACAGTTGTCTAGTTCCTCTCATAGGGGGTGGATATGACGACCTAACCCTACCCGGACACACTGCCCGGGTGTGATTAAGTTGTCATTTCCGCCCCCTATGAAAGGCACCGGACAACTGAACGGGGCAGGAAACCTGACAGGAAAAAAATTCGATGATAGAAATACATGAAAAAATGTTTCTTTCATAACTTGGCAAACGGTAGAAATCAATTATACATGTATATGTAATTAATCTAGCTACTTTGGAGCAATGGCTGTTAAGACCACGAATTTCATGGGTGGGCCATCGGATTGTGGAGCAGGTTTGACAAATCCAGAGCTTCGGATCTCTGACATTTTTCTACGTGCGTTTGCTCCTTGTGCTTCACATAACTGGGGAAGAAATACGCCTGCATTCACATCCATTTACACAAGTAGAGAGAACCGTGAGACCAAAATTAATACTCTTAACAAATACGGTAGTAGTCTTCAAAAGGGGAAAAAAAAAAAAAAAAAAGGTAGAGAGTAGGAGTGCAATCCGGATAGGTTGGGCCGGATTTTTCAAAACCCGTATCCGACCCTAGGTCACCTGAGGTCGGACGGTGATATCATACCCCAGGCCCAACCATGTCTTAATTGACTATGGTTGGGCCCGGTTGGTTCTAATTGACCTTGGTAACACCTACTTATAATATGGTTTTGTATAGTTATTATCTTGGCCAGGTTGCATGCAGTACATGACTGCATGAAATGATGGCCCCGTTCCCTGAAATGAAAAAATCCCACCCTTGTCAATGCTTCTACACACGCACTCATTGGTCCTCGTGCTTGTGTAGGAGTCATGCAACTTGGTAGCGATCTTCTGCCCATATATTTTTATGAGGAAATTATTCATGCCCAAAAGCATAGGATGCCCTAGCACCTCTCCCTCTCTATCTCTCTCCTCATGGCAAAGAAGTCATTTCGTATCTCAAGGAGAGAGAGATAGGGAGATGTTGGCACACCCTCTGCTCCTCTTTTTTTTAATATAATAAATTAGAGAAAAATATCTCTACTTGGTGGTGTTTCCTACACCCTCTCACAGGGCACCGTGAAATGATGCCTCTGCCCCCGGGGTAGATACCCAAACATGCTCTCTCATTGGCCCAGATGCTTGTGTAGAGACCATGCGACCACGTAGAGTAGTAGAGATCTCTTGCCCAATTAATTATATATACTGGGCAAAGCCATATCGATCTCAAACTGGCTCAACCCGAGGCCTGAAAATCTTATCCCTCACCTAGCCCGCGGGTCGAAGAGCCCAACCCAGGTCTTGTTGGTCTAAGGGCGGGCTCCATGGGGCCAAACTTGCACCCCTAGTAGAGATGGTACCCATGCTGGCCCATATGGTCCACTTGGAATTCAATCAATATCTACCATGTCGTAGATTGGGATTGACTTGGATGGGAAGGTGAGGGTTACCTTGTGTAGCGGCGAGATTGAAGTAGAGGTCTGGGATGGGTGGGTTACCTTCTCCGGCGGCGAGGTTGAAATATAGGTCAACAATGTTTGGGCAGTTATCGTAGCAGAGAGGAGAGCAGAGCTTTTGGGTGAAGAGAGAGTCGAGGAGGGAATCAGAGGATATCCCGAGCGAGATCCGGTCCAAACCACAGGCCTCAATGCACTGGTCGGTTTCCATCCAATCCTTTAGTTGGTCCGTTTCTTTTTCCGATGTCCGACACGTGTACACCTCCGCTCCACTCCTCCGCACGATCTTCTCAAGCACACACCTTTTCCCTGCTGATGATATCGCAAATGCGCACTTGTCCTTCTCTAGCTGCTCACAGGTGATTAATCCTCCTGCAACCCATTCACCGTATATAACAAAGTTCGTTAGTGTTGCACAGTCTTACCATTAATAGCTAAAGCCAAAATTGGCCCAACCGGCCAGAGGAAAACCCAAAATAGGGTTATTAGGGTTATCTAAGGAATTAGGTGAAGTACATGAAGGGACTAAAGATCTGAATAAGCAAATAAAGACCTGAATAAACAAATGTAAGATTATAACCCTCAATATCTCAATACTCTCTCTCATGTGTAGTTTCGGCATACTTGACAAAACACAGTGAACAAGATAAAAGATAACAAATGAACATGGATTTCGATACCATATTATTGGAGGGAGGGTCAAACCCAAAACCTTAAAAGGCAATAGATAGAAAGACTTCAAGTATATGAAAAACCTTAGTGTGCAGATATTGCAGGACCACATGAAACATACCTTGTGCGGATTGGACACAGAGAGAAAGTGCAAGAGCCAAGCATGCCATGGCCTTGAAGCAAAAGAAAGAAGCCATCTCCTCCTACAGGACAGTTTTAGCTTCCCTTAGAGGCACTTGATGGTGGGTTTGATTGGAGGAGACACTTGTGAGGTATTTGTTGCTTGGGGTGAGTTCCATGGGATGTGGAGTGGCTATTTAATTTTTATAATGGTTTCAAAGTGAACTAAAAACCCAATTGTGATTGGTGAAGTAGTGGGGAAACTCATGCTACACTTAAACTATTCTTCCTGCTTCTTAGGTCGGTCCACCACAGAGTCAAGAACTGAATTCCCACCATTATGGAACGTCGATAGCTTTTTCAATTAGAAAAGCGTGCACAATACATGGTTTTCATGCATGATATCATATGTTCCACCCACGCACGTTTTGTAACAATTAACAACTACATTAAAGTCTTCTCCTCTCCCATATAATCGAGTGTTTTAAGTCTTAATCTGCTCTGTTTCTTGGAAATTTCATCTTTTACTTACAACTAACAGGTCTGGTGGTTCCTTAAATGAAGACAAAATTGAAGCCCATAAATGTATGAAGTTAAAAGTTTTCATATATCGTCCTGTAAACCGTGTATGTGAGAGGGTGGAGAGTATCAAAGCATTAATTAATGGGTGAGGATTTATGACTTTTCCAACTCACCCTCTGACATACACACGGCTTACATACACAATCGTGTATGAAAACTTTTCTCTTCTTTATTTTGGAACTCAATTTTTGTAAAAAATTTTTAGGTACATACTTCAGTAATAGAATTCATAGCGCCTCATAGGAGGAAATCGAGGACTTCACTTGTTCTCTTTCCTTCTTAATTCCTGGTACTTGTACCCTATTTGACGACTTTGGAACTAGAAAGTAGAAACTACTACTACGGTCTACGGGCGATGATCAAAGCCTTTTACCGGACACGTGTTGAATATAAAGCACACCAAGATCCTACGTAACTAACTGACTAACTCGTACTTCCTCTTACTACAGCCGTCAAGTACGGATGAAATCCCGAGATTTGCGGTAGCCGCCCAAATTCGCAAGGTGGGTTTGGACTTTGGACTCTCTGGATTTTGAAGTTTAAACCATTGGAGGCCCAACCCATATGAAGTCTGAACTGAACGTGGCCTGGTTGAGTGGTTGATTAACCACCACCGATGTTATTAAATGGTTTTGGGCTTCGTATTTGGTAAATTACCAAATTGGGCAAATTAATAGGCTAATGTAACTCTAACTCTCTAAGCCCCACTCTGGGCATTGGTTCGATCCAAACATAAACCAAACTTCAACCTGAACCAACCCAACCCATCCCATTGTGCCCTTTTTCCTTCTTTTCTGTTTAAGGTTTACTACGAGAGGGAGAACCGGAGAGGAGGACAACCCAACGGCCCAACACAACCAAACATTTTTGTCTCCATCCTCCCTCCGTACGTTTGGGGTTGCGTATCTGACTTTGGCTTGCCATGAGGAGGACCCTTACTTACCACGTGTCTGATGAGTCACCTTCGGGGTACTTTCACTAGAACAAGTTTGACTTCACTTTTTGACAACAATGTTTGCACGAGAATCACAATAGAAAGGACTAGAGATCCACGGTACAAGAGAGAGAGACAATGCCACATGCACAGGAAATGGGACGAAAGGGGTCCATTTCTCCTCTTTGTAACAATTTGTCAAGTGCTGGAATCATATTAAGTGATCAAGGTGATGAAGTCTTTTTTGAAAATAATTTCATTACACTTTAGTCCTTACACTTCAATATCACATAACAAATGTACGAGTATAGAATTAATTGCTGTTTCTATCAAAGGCCATCAAAATATCTTATAAAAAGAATCTTGATCATTGATTGGACGATAAAAAAAAAAATTTCAAAACCCTTTAAAATATGATTATTAATAAATACTGATATTTCAAATTCCTTTATAAATTATTTATAAAGCATACTATCGAGCTCGGAATTTATGTCCAACCATAATTAGATATCTCCCTTAATGTTCTCTCTATAAGGAAAGTGGATTTCTTATTAAGCATCTATTTCATTTACAGAGAAACATCATGAAAATCCAGTGCACTAGTACATAGTCAAGGAGACGTCAATCGTATATACACTAAAACTCATAACATTCAACTGCATTGAGAAGGACCTCTAAGGTGTGGGGGACCAATAATAAACTATTATTGAGCATTTTTTTATAGACAACTAATAGATCCATACAAGACTCTCAACCGATCCAGCTTGATATACCCCAATATGTACACTTGCATTTGTGTTTGTAATCCATACAATTCTCTAGTACAAAGAGGTGTAGGCTCTCGCCTTCAAAAAAGGCAGGGACAGGAGGAGTACACTACTGTCTTACCTAAAGGCCCGTTCCATTTGTTTTTAGATAAAAGTTATATAAGAGAGAAGTTTTCAAGTAAAATCTTATTTTTGGACTTATATTTTAGGGGAAGGGATCTACACACTAGTGCTATGGGATGGAATCTCCCACGTTAAGCCAATGAGATCATGAGAGGAAGCACCACATGTCAAGGATGAGAGAGAGAGAGAGTGTAAGAAGGCGCATGATACCAGCATACATTTTATCCGAAGATTTTTCTTTAAAACAAAGGAAGAATCAGGTTTCAAAATGCATTCATGACCTAGAATCTATCTCGAGAATGCATACGAAACATAACCCAAGGCAAATCACCAACCAACCAAGCAAGAAGTTGTTTTTTTTTTTTTTTGGTACGAAAGCAAGAAGTTGTTTACATCTAAGAAAAAGGTATGTGAGATTGTGAGGGTATTTTAATCCTTGAAAGTGGGAATTTTGCCAAAGCACCCCTGGATATTAGAAATTGTAGCTGCAATAATTAAGGAAATATTTATTGGAAAGACTTTCAAAATGCCAAATGGTTGATCGACCAATTACACACTCACATTTAGAATAATATTATATTGTACAACTCCCCATCCTCTGGTTGAGTAGAGCTGGATTCGAGTGATTCCATTCTTTTGATTTTTGTTGGTTGTTGTATCGAGGTTAAACATGGACCTTTGCATGACATGCATCACACTGTGGTATGCAACCCTAGGGCCTCAAGCCTGAGTCTTCCCTTTTATCGCAACCAAGTTATGTGTGAAATTTGTTGATGTACCATGTTGGGAGTTATATTTCTGTGTTTGTAATGCTTCTCGAAATAGAAATCTGGGTCTAGAATGCATTCTGACTTGAGAAAATAGTAAATAATCGTGTTTCAAAATGTGTCTCAGACTCGTAATCTATTCCAGGAATGCTACCAAACACAGCCTTAATGATCTTATATCTGTGGGCTCTGAATGAGTTGTACAGTTAAACGGATTGATCCTGGACCGCTCTAGTGTCAATGGGCCTATAGTGTTAGACCCAAACAGAATATTTGGGCCTCAGCTCAGCTGGCTGCATACATCAGAGATTTTTTTTCCGTACTACTTTCCCATTCCATCTTTGATTCTCCATTTCTCCCTACCTCTCAAAGGAGTAAAGGTTTTTTTTTTCTTTTCTGGTTAAAGATATATGGGACAGGGTTCCCTCCGACTCCCATGTGCAGTTTTGGGCGTTGAAGAAGAGGGGGTAAATTACGGAAACCCATAAATAGGGTTGTTTTGGGGATTTCAAAGGGTATTGCTACAGTGAAATGAGTGAGTGCATGCAAAAGGGGTTGGGACACTGGCGTCGTGGAGATCTTTTCCATAAGCCAAGGAAAAGAGTGAGGCCCTCTCAAAGCTAGTGTTGCCTTTCTAGACTTTTAGTTGGTGGAGTGTAGGGTTTTTATGCACTCCATACGGCCCATACCACATAGTCCATGATTCCTTGTCCTCTCACAATGCTCTGTTTGGTTGCAAGGGAAATAAAGGGAAGGAAAGTGAAATCAAATTAGTACTAAAGTGGAATTTTTGTAACCATTATTTCACATGATGGTGTAACGTTCTCCAAACATAACAAATTTGATTATTAAATTTCACTTTACTTTGCAATTAAATTCATTTGATTTGAAAAGTAAAAATAGAATTTGTGAAGGGGTTTGCTGTCAGGCTGTGTGGCCATTGCATCAGTTCAGGAGCCAATGGGAGCACATACACGGGCATCCAAGGGGAGGGACGGAATGGTCATTTCACTATCCCATGTGTGAGGGCTTTTTCCTGTAAATTTTTACATTGAAAAATATATTTTCCAAATGTGGTAAAGAGTTTTAGGTAGATTACACAATCATGATTACAAGATGACATTGAAAGATCCTCGGATCCCTAATCGTTGGGCCTATCCCGAATGGGCTAATAAGGTGGGCCAAGTGGATCATGAAAGAGAAACTCTTCACAGGACAGAATTTGGAGAAATGATGAGAGGGACAGATCAATCAACCATGCTATTGTTTTCCTCTTTCCAATCCTGATTTAGCTGATGCCTTCGCTCACTGGAACTGGTTCACAATTCTAAGACCAATGGGTGAAATAGATGATCATCTTGATAGGACCTAAACTGCAATATTATCTCCAAAGCTCCATTAATCTCAAGTGTTCACTTTGTGAGCTGCCAATGGTTATGGTTCTTTATGATGGACAAGGTTGAATAGAAGAACCGTATTATTGGTGGGGTGGCGGTGCACATCCGGTGGCACAGCAAAGGCCATGTGTGCCATATGTGCAGATATTATGAGGGAAGAAGATTCTCTGAAGATGCTGCTGCAGAAGTTAGCTCTATAAGTATAGTTTTTCAATTGGTTTAAAGGTCACTGTTTACAGTTAGGTCCCATTGATTCCATTAATGGAAAGCAAACAAGTATGAGCATGTGCACTTACCACATATTTGGCAACAGATTGAGAGGCTAATGAAAAAACAGCTGAAATTTGTCCTTGTTTAGCATAAATTTACACAAGTGAAATTTGACACAGGTTTGATGAAATAAAGGGCATTTATGTATTTTCAAATATTCGCAAATTAATAACGATTATTCGATATGTGATACATTATATGTTAAGGATTAAGAACGTAGCAGAACAACAATTGGAAAAAGAAAAAAATAAAAAAATAAAAAAGAAAAAGAAGAAAATCACACACAGAGCACAAAGATTTACATAGTTCACCCAAGATGGCCTACGTCGACAGCAAAGCTATTTTGATTAAGAAACTCTCACACCTCCTTACGAGATCCACCCTTAATATAACATTTTGACGTATTACAATATAGAGAAACCCTAATCCCCAAAAATACAAAACTGCCTGAATTATTATATTGGCTTGAGTTACAATGAAACAAAGATGATTTTTTATTTATTTCAAATATGCTAATCCATATCCATTATTAAAGTTTGGGGTTGGGGGGGGGGATTTCATTTCCTCTTTTGAACAGGTCAGAACTTGGTATTGATGAGTGATGAAGACAGTATATCTAATATTAATGGTATTCATCATTATATAATGTCAAAACTTACATAATAATAGCACCAACATAGGATAGATGAACAAGATTGACTAACTTCATATGTATCACACAAACCAAGCTTGTACAGAATAAGATTCAAAAAGTATTAATACCAAAACTGAATTGGACAAATCATTATGTACTGCAAACCTGTGAATGGAGGCAAATCAAATCAAATTGAGAAACTGGCAAATATGTTCCAACACCCACATGGAACAACAGTCATTAGAGAGAGATGCTTTCTGTGCACCAGCAACACAACCTGACCCATTGAAGGACCCAACCTGTCCCACTGTGTCACAATAACTAATGGTTCAGTACATATCAAACAGGTAATAAATTTCTTGCAATGTAAAAATGGACCCCTTTAAGATCCTATCTTAGTAAATAATTACAAGACAAATCCAGACAAGAGTACAAATTAAGAACTATCTACATTGGATCCCATCCCATATCAGTTATTATCCAAAAGTTTAAACTTGAAGAGTTAATTAGGGTTTGTTTCTTCAATCTCCACCATAACTGAAACAAAAACTCTTAAATGAGTTGTGAGTTAAAAGAATCCACTGGTAATGGTGTTTAACTTTTTTTTTTTTTTTCATACCAAGAAACAGAAAAGCTTTCTATAGAGGTGATGAAGGTGATCAAGGTGATGATCACCTTCATAGCTTGAAAGACAATCATGTGATATAACAAAACAAATCAATATATGCTGGATTCCATTCCCACACAAAGTTTTTTTTTTTTTTTTTTTTGGGTGCATGGGTTTTTTCATCATCCCATCATCTTAGGTACCACCACCACCCCCACAGTGTTTGGCAAAAACCCTAAAAACCTCTTTAGGTTTTTTTCCACAAATAGTAATGATCTATAAAAACAAACAAAAGAAGAAGAAAAAAAAATTCTCACAGCCAGATATGAAGGGACTAGAAAACCATGAAATGGGTTTCTCAATTTAGAGAGAGAGAGAGAATTCCATTATGATAATTTAATAATTTTAGAAAATAACCAAAATATGAATAAAATTACGGAATCTATTCAGCAACCACTACCCATCATTAAAAAATCTTCTTCTTTTTTTTTGGGCCTTTTCGTTCTTCATGAAAGGAAGAATATGAAGATAAACCAACAAATAGACATTAAATGCAAAGAAGAAGAAGAAGAAGAAAAAACGATCAAATTCTCAACCTTATAACTGAGAAAAACCACATTAAAGGTTTAAAAGACAAACCACTTGGACGGCCAAACCTCTCTCTCTCTCCTTTGGGTAAACGGAGAAGCGCTGTTACAGACGAAGATCACGCAAATCACAACAGGAATGAGTCGAAATTAAAGGCCACAGATGAAGAATTCCAAAGGGATCGCATGATCCAAACACACTCACTCGATCCAAAACTAAAACCCTCTTCGTCTTTGCATCCTTCATTCATTCATTCAGGTGAGAATCGGATCAATGCGATCCCTTTGGAATTCACCAGCTGCTACCAAATGAACAACCAAACTAGAACACAAAAAAAACCATTTGTGGTTTTGCGTATACCGCTTCTGTTGCTTAGCTTACAATCCCAAGCCCGTTCTTGGGTTCCGTTTTCTTTTATAATAGAGCTAAGAAACGTCTGGATGTTCTCCGTTACTTTCTCGCCGTTATGTTCACGCATTCGGAGTGAGCGGGAAGTCTAGAGGTAAGGAAATCCCCAAAAAGTACCCTCTTCGAAATGACTATAATATCCTTTACTCCCATTTTTACTCTTTCTTCTTTGACAAAAGGGGACAAGAGTCATGCAGGGAGATTCTCCCATGAAGCCTGTCATATAAGGGTTTTTGGTCATTTTGAATGGGCATTTATGTGCATTCAATTGTACTCAATGCAGGCTGTGTATGTGCATGTGCATGATCGTGCATGAAAACTATTGCCTTAATAAAACTTGAAGTCCAACAAAGAAAGAAAAAGAAATGTATCCATATTCTTTGTATTTAGAATAGGACACATTTTAACTGGCTCTCAGATGTAACGTTCACCTGTTGGTATGTGCAGATGATCCATTCTCGACAATCAATAAGGGTTGTTGTATCTATCCAACACTTTCATTGACCGCCCTCAACCCACATTGAGATAATCCTTTCAAGGATACTCACATAAAGAATTAATTGCAAGAATTAGAGGGCAAATAATTAAATAGGAAAGAAGTGCATGAAGCTAGTTTGGATCATTTTTTAAACTTGGGACTCCCACCCCTTCCTTTTCTTTCTACTTTGCTGTCAGATGACATCCATTTGGTACAAGTTTACACCACCCTCGTTATGTAAAAACTTCTTCCTCTAATTATGGTTTTGTTCTGATGAAAAAAAAAAACAATATATGAGGCTAGTTTTGAAATTAAGGTTATGCATGGATCGATGGCAAAGCAAAGCAAAATAAAATAAAAATTTCCAACATAATTAGTTAAAAAGGGGAGTGTCTGAATGACACATTCATTGTGTATTTAGAACTTGACACCTTCTTTTAACTGTCCTTAGTTTTATTCTCAATATTTCTTTAACGTAAGGGTATAAAAGAGTTTTCAAAAATAATTTGAAAGTGATTTACTATTATATCATTATCAAAAGGTATTGTTGTCTTGCACATTTTCAAGTATACATGTGAAATAACATTATTGCCCTTATTGGAAAAAAAAATTGCTTGTCATTCTAAAAAGGCAATAAAATAAGATTGTAAATTTTTAACACATGGGTGTCAATAAGAACAACCCTTTTAACAAAAAAGAAAGGAAACCAATTCACGTCCACAATAAATGATAACGGAGGGATACAGATCATTTGCACAATAAAACTATGTGGCTCAAGGATCAATGTGAGGGCATCCAACAAGGGTGAGATTTTTTCGTTTCACAGAAGACTAGCCAGTCATTTTACCCTTTCTGTGTCTAGGCGCAAGCCTACGTCAGCACGAGTGCCACACAGTCTTATTTTTACCAAAAGATAAATAGGTCCAAATCATTTTCTAAATATAATGTATTTGTTATTTGGGAAAAATAAATACCAGAACATTATATTTGGCAAAACCAAATAATTCCCAATGCTCAGAATTTGCCATGGCAACTAATGAAGAATAGCAGGTATTCTGGATACCTATGTGATCAATTGATTACTTCCATTAAAAAAAAACAATAAAAAGTAAACTCAATCTTCAGATATTTCTCAAAATTTCTACAACTCAGTTTTTTGGGTCTTTGTCCTTAAAAAATAGAGAGGAGACCTAATTTGATCTAACTTATAGTGAAGAGAGAATCTCTTCAACCATTGGATCTAATCTTCTGATAATATCATTTTCAGCCTCAAATAATAAGTGGTGAGAGTTAATAATCCATAAATACAAAGAGAGAAGAGGGTTGAACATGAAACCTTGTGAAAATAACCTTTTATGCTCTTTGATCTTTTTAGCCCATTTGGATTTTGGAGTGGTTAGAAATAAATCTATTTTAATGGAGTGGCAGAAGATGAAGGAAATGATGATAGTGATGATGATGGTGGTTCTCATCAAAGGCACAAGAAGTGGGGAATACACATTGAGAGGGGCAATGGAAGAAGCACTATGGTTGTTGTTGCCGGTTATCATGAATGCATCTAGGAAACCAGGTCTCCCCATTTTGGGCCGGTGGGACTAAGGACTTAATTGGGAGTTACAATCGTACAGCTAGAAGCAAATGAACCAAGTTAAGCGTGTCAATTTTCAGCTCGAATCAGTCTGGTTTGATTAAAAACTGATTGGTTCAACTTGTATCAAATCAAACTCTTATCGGTTTAGATTCGATTTTAGCTTTATGAAACTAAATTGAGTCGGACTGGCATAATTTTGGGTCTGCATGATAACACTTATGTTTCTCTATTTCTTTGTTTTTTTCCCCGCTTGATAGCCTTTCGAGAAACAGTTTCTGGTGTTTTTCCGTTCTAAAAATCGCTTGATAACGAAGTGTTTTTTGTGACTGTTTTTTGAAACATAAATCAAAATTTATGCTCCCTGGAAGACTTTTTGACAGAACATGCTGTCATTTCTTGATTGAAAAGCTCTTTTGTAAAATTGGAAAAGTGTGCCAAACATATCATTTTGTTAATTTTTTTATTTTTAAAAAAAAAAAGGGTTTTGCTTGTTTCCAAGAACAGGTTTACCAAGCGGGTCAAAAACGGTTTCTCAGCGCAGAAAATGAAAAAACTGTTTTGCTGTTTCTCAGCACATAACCAGAACAGAAACACCCGTAAGGTTATCAAGAGGTCACATGTTTGTTAATACCAGTTCATTTTTTTGTTCTTTGGAACTTCTCTATTCCAAAAATAAAACAGAGAAATAAGGGGGTGGGGGTGTTCGACCTATCTCCACAACTCTCATCTCTGCAAAACTCCATTGCAATGGCCACCACCTCCATTGTCGCCGCCGCCACCACCTCTGCCACCATCGCCACCACCACCGCACTACCACCTCCTCTACCATTGCTACCTCCACCACCGCCACTACCTCCTCCTCCACCATCGCCACTGTCACCACCTCCTCCTCCACCATTACTGAACACACCACCACTACCACTGCCATCGCCACCTCTACCACCACTATAACACCACCGCTGCCACCACCAACTCTACCAAAATTTTGGGAAAATTTATCAAAGTTTTAGAAACAAAAGTTATAGCACATAACAAACACATTTCTTTCTTTTCTGGTCTAGAAAAAAAATTTACCATGCGTGTCAAACATGTTTTTTTTTGTCAAGAAATTCGGCCCAATCATAGAAATACAAAAAGTTATTTTTGTAATAGAAACATGGCCTAGAAACAGAAGTGTTATCATGCAGGTCCAACTAACAAAATTTGGAAACCGAATCAACCCGAGATAAACTGATAAACAATCGTTTAAATGATTAAAATTATCATTATTTTTATTATTTTTTAATGTATATAAATGAAAAAACAAAACCAAACCAGTAATAGTCCAATAAGATTTCTTATCCAAAATATATATATATAGTCCAATAAGATCCCGTTAAGGAAACCTAACAAAGACCAAACCGAACTAGACCGAAATCTTAACCAAAATTTGACTTAAACGATTTGGTTTCGATTTGACCCATTACCAACATGAAACCGGACAAATTTTGGGTGGGTCCAAGTGGTATTATACCCACACTTAGTTGAATTTGAGCTCGTAGCAGGCACTAGAAGAGGTTAAAAATTGAGTTTAGAGTTCACACAAAAATTGACATTTTACTGTAGCAAAATCCACCTTGAACTCAATATGCAGGGTTTTTTTTTTTTGGGGGGGTGGATAAAATTCTTGTCTCTTGGTTGAAGTTTGGCAAGTGACTCAATGTGAAATTTGTAGAAAATGAGAATCTAAAACGATAAAGAAAATAATGGAATTCACAAATATCAATCACATAATGTACATAAGGTTTTATGTGGTTTAGTAAAATTGCCTACGTTTACGATGAGATGAGATCTACTTCACCATCAATTGCAAATAGGGTTATAATCATGTCGTTGTTCATATAATCTACTCTAAGTTAAAAGAGAAGGCTAAGACAAGCCAATAGAATCCTACAACTACCAAGAGAAGGGGGGGGGGGGGGGAGAGGGGTGCCTTAATAGCACATATGCAATCTAGGAGAATCGATCCCTTGACCTCCTGACTAACCGAGCTAAAGGTTGTTTGCTTATCACCCACTTGGATATGCCTATTCAAACCCCACCCCCCAAAAAAAAGATACGAAAATAAATAATAAGAATGATTTTTTTTTTGGTAGAAAGAATGAATTAATAAAGGAGAAAAAAGAGAAGGGAACATATAAGATCATAATGGAACAAAAGTTAAAATGAGAAAAAGAAAATAAAGGGCACTGGGAAGTGGCTCCACAATCATGTCACGAATGAAATGTCTCGAATGATTTGGATGGTGCCCCCATGGTTCCTCCATTAATAGGAAATAATAGACGTGCGAGGAAGAATCACGTCTAACGTATATAAACCACAATTTCTCATTTATTCACCCACACTTCTTTAATGTTTGGATAGATGGAAAATTTGAAGGATTATGACCTTAATAAATAAAGACGTTTTTTGTTGGTGAAGATATAAAAAAAAATCAACTCAAAACACCTAAAATTGGATTCAAAAAAACTGAACCAAACTGAATTGATTTGAACTTTTTTTTTTTAATTTTCTGATTTGATTCAATTTCAATTTTATTTTTTTTTTGTTTTATATTTTGAACTGAACCGAATAACCCCTCCAATACAATACAAACACAAACATGAAACATAAAGACATGATCATGTGAATTGGTGAGAATGAGGTCAATACGAAATTGAAAAGATTTTAGACAGGTTAAGCCCCACATAAGGGGCATGCGTTATCACTATGAGATGTGCTTATATCGTTCTGCCCCCTCAATTCAGCACAAGTAGGACCACTCTACACCATCTCCGTTGTACACACCAAATCTGGAAATGGTTCTCTCACCTCTGCTTTTACTAGGTTGTCAACTTCAATTCCTATCTTTTTCTCCCCCACAACAAATTGCAATAGTTAGAAACAACCATTCAAAATATGCAAAATATCAAATTAGCTTTTGGCGATTTCTTTCTCTCTCCACTAGTTTTAGGGTTTTATAAGAAAACAGAGATTCCATATAAGATATGAGTAGTCTGATGTGAAAGTTTATAACGATTAGGGCATTTTTTTTTATTAATAGCTAACTCTAATTGAAGCCCAAGAAGTGGTATCAGAGTATGACAATTTCGATGTACCTCCAATGTCGGAGAAAATCCACTGGAAAAAAATCTCAATTTTCACACAAAATAAATGAATAAAAGATCTCACATTAGATATATATATTTATAAGGACTTGGACACCCTCTTCTTAATGGTTAACTTTTATAAGTAAAATTTAATAGAATCTCAACCACACATTTAGAATTCCTGACCGCTCACTTTCTATTATAGTTCAAAGTTCCAAACTAAAGAGAGTTTTTAGTATACTACTCGTTTATGGACATTTTTTTTTTATTCATGCACATTTCATGTCTAGGAGGTATTAGAATTCAACCCACCGACTTCAGGTGTAATCTGATTATACTCATCTACCCTGGGAAACACTGTGAACATTGGCATACACCAATTATCAAGATATAGCCTACCCCCCTTCGCATTGTATTTTTTTCAAGGCTTTTCTTCCCATCACAATGCCTAGTGAAGTATGATGCTTCACTCTTTGCAACATGGCAACACATGGGTTAGTCCATGTGATATAGGACCAAACAAGCATCTCATTAGTACAATTTCAGCGTAAATGAGTAGGGGATGTAGGCAAACCAAGGCCACACAAAATGACCACCGTATCCCGAAGGATTTCTGCCTTTCAATGGGGGTATGACGATCATTTCGCACAGCCTTGTGTCTAAGCGTAGGGGTGCACATGTATTCCTTGTCTAGCTGCTTAACGTCGCTAGCTAAACAAAAAGAGGCGCTAATGTCTGCTATGCAGTTCTTCCCATGTTATAATATAAGAGAATTTTCTGTGGGGGAGTGTGCACCCTACGCATAGACATAGAGGGGGGTGAAATGACTGACACCCCCCCCCCCCCTACAAAAGATGGCAATGACCGCCCTATCGATGCCTTTGCACACGCTCAAACTGGCCTCACACGTAGGGACCACGCTACCCCACAGAACTCTTGTCCAATATAATAAATGGAGAAAAATTATCCGTGAAAGAGTGTATTGCCAACGCCTAGACATGGGGGCAAAATGACTGCCTCGCCCTCCATGAAAAGTAGAAATCCCACCCCCATAATGCCAACGTGTGTGCTTTCATTGGCCCCCGCACAGGGACCACACTCCCCCCACAGAGAACGCAAACTCATAATATATATACCTCAGCATCAACTTTAATTATTTTTGGGACCTGTCTCACTGACACATCTCGTCCATTGAATGCTCTAATCATCAGTCTATTCCTTTTCTATTTTCCCCACTGCTTTCTCGTGGATGATTGAAGCCTTACCAAAAAGAACCAACAACCTTATTTAGAACATTCAGAGACACCAAGCACATGTTCTTACAGGGGGTAGTTTACAAGACTACATGCACAACATAGTCCAGTACTCCTGTACACATACCCTGCAGAAGACACAAGGTTGTTTGCTTTTGCAGGGTAAACGAGTTTAGGAACTCATCATCCCCTTAAACAGCAGCCATCTTGTATGTACCTACGGTGTCAAAGTTCAATTTAGGACCCTTTATTAGGTATTATTCTTCAGCTCTCATGAAAGTCCTGCAAAGTAGTTGTGACATTTGGTGGACTTTAGCAGCACCACAAACCATCTGTATCATACCTTCACTGTTCACTGTGATAATAGACCAAAGGCATAACAAGGAAGAAGAGAAGGTGGTGGCCAGGTTCCGTATCATTGCTGCTGCTTGATCTGTTAAAAACATAAAAAAACAAAAATCGTTTAAAAGTTCAAGACCTAGAAAACAAATATCAACCACAAAAGCAGGAGATATCAAACCATGCAGAAATACTAAAACTAAAGTCTTTTCCTATTCCACCATGCAACAACAACAGACAACATGCAAAAATATACAATATGATTCGAGATGACATTAATCTGCCATTCCTAATATATTACTAAACACCAATTGATCATGCTAGAATCGGATATCACTTCCTGGGAATATAGAATAAAAGATCTACTACGACCACCGACATATCCAAAAAGCATAGGGGTCCACTCCAACCAACCACATGTGCTCACCAGAATTATAATCATGATTGAGGCCAAAAAATTTGTGCTGGTGAATAATAATTTCATGGAAGCTACAGCACAAAAATATAGGACAGTTGCCTCTAGAAAAAGTGGAGAAACAAGATTACAAAATGGAGTAAAGAATATATAGAATCATATATTTAACTCAGGCAGTAACAGAAACAGTGCCTCCTTTCTTGAAGTGTTAATCTTATGAGTAACTTGTTTTTTTCCTGTTGGATCTGTCTCAGCAAAATCCTTAGGTCACTGTTGGATGGTCCTTCAGGCCAACGTTATCCTTTCCCAAAAGTAATGGAAGAGTTTTCATTTCTTGATCTCAACGCCTTGGGCAGGTGCTGTCCTCCAGATTGAATCCCTTATTCGTTTATTGCCTGGATTATGAACCAAGAGCTGCCCCCAAAAGAAGCATTTTTCAACAGTGAAGGCAGAGATAAACTTATTAGATAAGAAATAGATATCGGTAGCACTAATGCAATAACATGCAGATGGAATGGCCTCAGTTGTTTGTTGTCATGATCTACCATTGTTGGTACCATGGCATAGTCTCCACCCAAATGTACCTCTATTAGTCATGATGTTAAAAAAGGTCTTTGATTTAATAATGCCGGGTCGATTTTTTCATATGATAAGATGGGAGTCTGAACTCAATAATGAAAGTCCGCTTACCTCAGTTACTCTTCTGAGTTCCAGGCCAATCAGCAAGGCTTGATATTGATTTTAAATATACTGAAAACAGAATATAAATTATAGTAAACCCTCATATATCATAGACTGAACTGATAAGGAAATCACTGCATCAAAGTAAGAAAGTTGTAAGCTGCATCTTTAACTGTTCTTACCTCTCGAATTTATTAGGCAGTAACTCTTTCGTCAGTGGCTTACATGCAGGGCAGACAGGTTTTTGGTGGTGGCCCACACACTTGTCATGCAATCAAAGTGATACCACTCATCACATTGATCACAAGCAATCATCGCTCTCTGATCATAGGGCTTTCGACAAATGCAATAAAGTAGGCTTTGAGCTCTTAATAACTACACCTACCAAGAAGAACAAGGCCATTAGAAAGAAAAATAATTAAGAAAAAATACAACTGGCATACAGATGTAGAGTTTCTTACCTTTAGCTCCTTTTCAAAACGATGGGTAAATTTTTACTATCAGTAATAAGTTTAAATACTTCATCCAACCCAAGAGCCACGGAATCTGAAGCAACCTACATCAAGGAATCCACTCCTTGCCAGCAAGATTGACATCTTTAATCCGTCTAAAGACCAAGACCCCCTTCAGATTTGGGGAGGCAATTGGAAGACCAATTCTTAGGATGGAGAAATCTGACAGAATCCACTCCTTTCCAAAGGAAGGCGCACATAATAGACTCTGCTGCATTAATGATAGCCTTTGGAAGCCCAAATACCCCACACCAGTAGATGTAGAAAGATTGTAGCACTGATCTGATGAGCTCCAGGCGACCTTCATAAGAGAGCAGTCTGGCTTTCCAGAACTGGAGCCATTTATAGAGGCCTAAAATGGGAGAACAGTGGGGGGCAGTTAGTCTAGTAGGGATGAGGGGGAGGCCAAGGTACTTGACAGGCAACAAGCCAAGGGTGAATCCAGTGAGGCTAGTTAGGAGGGTTTTGGTAGAGTCTAGAACTCCGACAAGGAAAATGCGGGACTTTACGAGGTTAATGTGAAGGCCGGAAAGGTTTAGGAAAAGGTAGAGGGAGGACGTGATGGATTCAATGGAGAGGGATTCAGCCTTGGAGGATATCATGAGGTCATCAGCGAAGGCAAGGTGGGTCAGATTGGTAGGTTTACAGCTGGGGATGGGGGATACAAGGTGGAGGTCCGTTTTAGACTGGAGCCTGGAGGAAAGAACCTCGACGAATAAACAAAAGAGGAAGGGGGAAAGGGGACAACCCTGGCAGATACCAGCGGAGAATGAAAAGTAACCGGCTAGGCTGCCATTAATAAGCATCGAGAAACGGGGGTAGAAATACAAGAAAGGATACAATGATCGAAAACAGGGGGAAGGACATCTTCAAGAGGACGTGGAAAATGAAGTCCAATCGGATGGAGTCGAAGGCTTTGTGGATATCGATTTTCAACAGAGCGGAGGGAGAGTGGGACTTGCGGTCAAAGCCTCGAACAATTTCCTGGCACAGAATAATGTTGTCGGCAATGTTGCGCACAACAATTAAGGCCAATTGGTTAGCACTAACGAGGGAGTCAACAACAAGTTGAAGACGGTTGGCCAGAATTTTAACTATGAATTTATAGAGGAGATTGCAGAGGGAGATGGGCCGGAAGTCAGCCATGGAGGAGGCACCTGCTTTCTTAGGGATGAGGCAAAGGAAGGTGTGATTGATGCTTTGGATTTGGTTTGGGTTGAAGAAGAAGCTTCTGATGGCAAGGGTGAGGTCGCCACCGATGATGTCCCAATAGGAGAAGAAGAACCCCATACTGAACCCATCAAGACCAGGGGCTTTGTTAGCCTTGTGGGACCGAACAGCCTTAAGAATCTCAAAGTCAGAGGGGATAGATTGGAGGGACCTGAGGAGGTGGTTGGGAGTGGATTTGGTCCTCCAAAAAGGGGGAGGGAGAAAGGGAGGGGGGGACAGGTATATTCTAAAGCATTATTCGAGCTCCTAAAACATCCCTTATATGAAAGAAAGTATGATGATTTTGCAAAGCTCACAAGCTTCACATTCTATACGAGAGACAGATTTGCAAACCAAAACCATTTGTTGAAGCTTGGAGAGCGAAAAATGCCTTAATCAATATGCCAATACAAGGAGGAACCACCACCAAAGGCACCAGACGCAGCAGTAGAAAAATAATCACCATTTAGATAATACAAGACCCCATTCTCATGCCTTCCACCAATCTTCTTCCATGTTTGAAGATCCTGGAAGACACAAGGATAAAAAAAGAAATTTGAGACCTAGTACTTTGACTCACAGATAAAAGATTCAAGGACAATTGATATACAAAAAGAACAGACAATGACAATGATGAAGTAGGATAAACATTAAACAATATCATGATTGGAAACGTGAGTAGAGGATCTATTAGCAAGTACAACCCGGGGTGGATGACATGGAAAGAAGAAAACACATTAGACTTATCGGTATATGATTGGATGGACCAAAGTCAATAATTGGACTAGTAGGAGAGAGACAAGAAGTGCAGTAGTACCTATGTGGGCTAATGTGGCAATGGATGAAGAAGTGGAAGACTCGAGTTGTTGAAGATGTTTAAGTAGCTAGTTATAGTCATGTCGAGACACAGAGCCTAATGGACCAGCTCCAGATGTAGAGGCAGAGTTGGTGTCATTAGAGGACACCACATCAAAACACCCATCAATCATTACTGAATTGGTCAATTATTACGTCTACTCAGGTTTACCATACTTTGCCCAACACTCATCAACAGTGTGATTGGGCTTTTGCCATAATGAGAACACTAGCGTAAGGATTGATTAGGTTGTTGTCCTCCTCGACCTATAGCACTTCATCCTCTCCCTCCCTGTTAGCAGAACAAATCTAATGTTGTAATGCTTGAGTGTTCAATGTGACCAGCCCAAGAACTTTATTTATAATAAAATCTCAGAGGAAAAATTATATATCTGCCCCCTCACTAACCGACTCTACTAGTTAGAGTCGGTGGAGGGGGAGAAACCCAAATATGCCCCCCATGGCACATTCTTTACAATTTAACACTCCCCCTTAAGTTGGAGCATAGATATCAGGCATGCCCAACTTGAACAAAAAAGGATGAAAAAT
Source organism: Telopea speciosissima (assembly GCF_018873765.1). NCBI lineage: Eukaryota > Viridiplantae > Streptophyta > Magnoliopsida > Proteales > Proteaceae > Telopea > Telopea speciosissima. The sequence goes on along the minus strand of NC_057921.1, from coordinate 62,892,443 downwards.
TTTTCCTCCCAACCCCTTAGTGAATACATCAGCCTGTTGATCACCAAACTTCACAAAGGGTACACAAACCAATCCACTTTCAAGCTTCTCCTTGATGAAGTGTCGGTCAATCTTCACATGCTTGGTGCGGTCATGCTGTAATGGGTTATGGGCAATGTTGATTGCAGTTTTATTGTCACAATATAACATCATTGGAAGAAGAGTAGGTACACCAAGGTCTTAGAGTATCCTTCGAAGCCATAACAGCTCACAAATTCTTTAGGCCATTGCACGGAACTCTGCCTCAACACTTGATCTAGCCACAACATTTTGTTTCTTGTTGCACCATGTGATTAGATTGCCACCAACGAAGGTGCAATACCCTGTAATAGACTTCCGATCTGGGAAACCAGCCCAATCAGCATCGATGAAGGCTTCAACCTGAAACATGAGGAGATAAAAGTATTCTCTTTACTGGTGCTGACTTCAAGTAGCAGAGAATACAAAGGACAACATCCATATGGATGTAATAGGGATCATGCATAAACTAACTTACCAAGCTCACTGCAAAGGCAATGTCAAGTTGCGTATGAGAGAGATAAATAGCTTTCCTACTAGCCGTTGATAACGGCCCTTATCAATTGGTTCACCATCACATTCCTTAAGCCGGGTATTAGCCTCCAAAGGTGTGTCACTAGGATGACAGCCCAATAATCCTATTTCTAATAGGAGATCTAGGATGTATTTTCTTTGGGAAAGAAATATGCCTTTGGATGATCGGGCAACCTCAATCCCAAGAAAATACCTTAGCTTTCCCAGATCTTTTATTTCAAATTCTCGTCCGAGAAAATCCTTGAGACAAATAATCTCACTACTGTCAATTCTAGTGACCACAATGTTGTCAACATATATGATGAGAATAGTAACCTTGTCACCAGTCCGCTTGATGAACAATGTGTGATTAGCATTGCTCTGTTTGAATCCTACAGAGGTCATGTCCTTGTGAAATCTATCAAACCAAGCTCAAGGCGACTGTTTCAGTCCATATAACGCACGCTTTAGCTTACAGACTTTGCCACTGGTTGTATCGGTCAATAAACCAGGAGGATCATCCATGTACACCTCCTCATCAAGCTCTCCATGAAGGAAAGCATTCTTCATATCAAGATGTTGAAGATCCCCTCCCAGATTTACAGCACATGATAACAAGACCCGCACAGTATTAAGCTTTGCCACTGGAGCAAAAGTCTCCATGTAGTTGATTCCATATGTCTACATGAACCCTTTAGCAACCAGCCTTGCCTTGTACTTGTCCACACTACCATTAACCTTCTGTTTGACCACAAAGACTCACTTACATCCAACCGGTTTCTTCCCTAGAGGAAGATTCACAAGCTCCCATGTATTATTTTTCCTCAAAGCCTTCATTTCTTCTACCATAATTGCTTTCCACTTTGTATCTGCAATAGCCTCCTGCCAATTTTGTGGAATGCAAACAGAGGAAAGCGAGGAAACAAAGGTGTGATAAGAAGGAGATAATGAATCATATGAAACAACATGAGATATAGGATGTTGGGTGCAAGTCTTGGCACCTTTACGAAGAGCAATAGGTAACTCAGGGGAAGAGATATTACCAGAGAAGTCGATTATGGTTCAAGGGACTCCAATTGAATAGGTACAGATGCTGGAGTGGTGGTAGTCTCAACTTGCTTGTTTCTGGCATGACTCCTTTGATAGGTTTGAAGATTTAGATCATCAATTTTTTTCTGAACACGTGGAGTACGCTCTCCCTGAATTGAAAATGCAATATCTTCACCATTCTCCCCTTGAGAAACATCTTTATCAGGAATAGGAACAGCAGCACTATCAAGAGATCGAACAGAGTACCAAGAACCAACACATCTTCACTATTGCTCTCCCTCTGAAGAGAGGTAACGGAGAATAGTAGGAAACAGCCTCATGAAATACAACATTCATACTCACTATGGTAATACGAGTAGGAAGGTAATAGCACTTGTATCCTTTATGGGTAGGAGAATAGCCCAAGAAAATGCAACGCAAACCACGAGACTCCAATTTACCAGGAGAATGGGGTCCCAAACATAGCAAACACAGCCAAAAATTTTGAGAGGAACAATACAAGATGAGTATCACAGTAAGACTTCAATAGGAGCACGGGCATCCAAAAGGCGAGTAGGCATACGATTTATGAGGTAGGCAACGGTAAGGACAGCATAGCTCCAATATTGAGAAGGAACATGACGTGCAAACATGAGCGCACGAGCAACTTCCTATAAATGGCGATTCTTCCATTCGGCAACCCCATTTTGAGTAGGGATATCTACACAACTTGTTTGGTGAACTATCCCATGATCAGCAAAATACTTTTGGAACTAACCCTCTATGTATTCTGTGTCGTTATCACTCTGAAGAATTTTAACGGTAGCTTGATACTGGGTCTAAACCATGTATGAAACAGCTGAAAGCACCGGAACACTTCACTCTTATGTTGCACCATGTAGACCCATGTAGTTCGAGAGTGATAGTCTATAAAGGTCACAAACCACCGATGACCAAAAATGGATGCTCGACGAGAAGGACCCCATAAATCAATATTCACCAAATGAAAAACAAAAATACTTCTTTTATTAACTGGTAAATAAGTAGACTGAGTCTATTTGGCCAAAACACATGCCTCATAAAAAAAACTCGTCTTTATTACATTGCTAGACTAACTTAGGAAAAACACGGGACAAAGTTCCCAAAGGTGGATGACCAAGTCGACAGTGCCAGTGATGGAGATCTGAAGAAGCCGAATAGAGCTGATGTACTGGAGAGGGTAATGTTGCTAGTGTAGTAGGAGAACCATCGTCAAGCAAGTAAAGACCACCATGCACCTTACCACATCCAATCGTCTTCCCTGTCACTAGATCTTGAAAATTCCAAGGGGACGGAAAGAAGGTTACTTTGCAATTCAAATCTCTAGTTAAGCTACTAATTGAAAGAAGATTAGTAGTAAAATTAGGAATGTGTAAAACAGAGGATAAGGGAAGGGATGGAGAGCAGCATATGGAACCCTTTCTAGATACAGAAGAAAGAGAACCATTTGCTACTCGAACTTTGTACTTGCCTGAAGAAGGAGAGTATTTATAGTATTTATGAAAAAGACTTGAATATCCTGTCATATGATCAGTGGCACCGGAGTTGATAATCCAAGGGCTGGATACAACCAATGCACAATGACCACCGAAAGGAATACCTGAGTGAGCAAAATGGGAACCTGAAGAAGTAGGGGCTGTTGTAGCAGGAGTGGAAGATATAGCGGCAGCAAATGAGCCCTTCAACATTCGACGGAAGGCTTGAAGTTCTTCCTGGGAGAAACCAGTTTCAGTAGTGGGTGTTATGGTGACTGTCTCAGTATAATTAGCCTTTGTCTTGGATTTACCACGGGCAGCACGTTTGGCCTCAAAATCTGCAGGTTTCCCATGGAGTATCCAGCATGTAGTCTTGGTGTGATAAGGTTTGTTGTAATGCTCACACTTAACTGGCTCCTTAGATGAAGCATTAGTGCGAGAAGATCCATCAGTAACAGGAGTAGGGCTGGAAGCAGTCTGTAATACAAATTGATCAATAGTGAGTACTTGGAGCATGGCAGCCCGACGAGTCTCTTCAATATGTACCAAGGCATAGGCCTGCTCCAGGATGGGAAAAGGTGATCTACTAAGCACTTGAACACGAATCTGATCGTATTCAACATTCAACCCAGCCAAAAAGTCATACACTCTGATCTTATCAACGTGCTCGCCATAAGTGGCAATATCAAGTGCACTAGTAGACTGGTAGTCAGTGTAATGATCCAATTGTTGCCACAGGCTACGGAGGACAGCATAGTTCTGAGAGTTGGACAGTTCTTTTTGGGTGGTGTCATGACCCTTTTTTCGGAGTTCCTACACTTGAGCATCATTTCCCACTTGTCCGTAGGTTTCTTTTGCAATTGTCCATATTTGAGTGGCAGTATTTAACAATAAGTATCCACTAGTAAGATCAAGTTGTATGGAATTCAAAAGAAAAGACATTACCAGAGAATCATTGGAGATCCATCGATCTAGAGCAAGCCCTTCTTCAGATGGTTTCACAGTAGTCCCAAGAATGTGTCCCGTAAGACCGTGACCAGCAATAGTCAAGTATGTAGACCTAGACCACAGTAGGTAGTTGGTACCATCGAGTTTGATTGAGGCAGCAAAGTGAAGGTACTCATTGCGAGTCTGTCCTTCAGTTCCAGATGTGGTTGTAGTGATGTCAGACATAGTGCCAATAAAACAAGAACCAGCAAGAGGTGCAGATTGATGAAGCCAAAATTACCCCAAAAAACTCCGATCGATTTCTGGAAAAATCGACTCTGAAAAAAGGGGAAAACCAATATCTTCAATTTTAACCAATAGAAAGGGCTAAAAAAAGGATCGAGTGTTCCTTTAGGGTATACCAGCCTTCCTTAAAAAAATCAGCAGCATCCGAAAAGGGCAGCCCCAAACTCGATAAAGCAGGATTTTGAAAGAAAAAAACCCAAAAAGTTGAGATCGATAGAGAACAGATAACTTCTGTAGCTGATGCAGAATGTGATAGATGTCTAAAATTGCAGATGTGGATCTCCAAGAGAGGAAGAGATCTTCAAAAAAGGATGAAGACTCCAAATCGCAGGAAGGTGGGCAGCAGCTATCAATCCAGATATAGCCCTTTCTCATGCTGTAATGATTGAGTGATCAATGTGACCAGCCCAAGAACTTTATTTATAATAAAATCTCAGAGGAAAAATTACATATCTGCCCCCTCACTAACCGAGTTGGTGGAGGGGGCAAACCCCAAATATGCCCCCCACGGCACATTCTTTACAATTTAACACTCCCCTTGAACCTTAACCTTGGCCTCAAACAGGATAACCTGAGACACGTCCACGATTATTTCTACTAATGTAGAGCTATCCTTGGTCGAAGAAGAGGATTCAGATTAGGAAAGGGAAGGAGAGACAATCCGCTGAATGTGAAAGACAACCTCATTCATCAAAGGCATCTTTTCTCTTTTAAGCAACTGACTTTTCATAGGATGAAACTCAAGATCTATACTAAAGAGAAACTTGGCAACTTGAAACTCTGTATGCTAAGATTTGAACATGTCAAAACCAGTAGAGAGATATTGGTACTTTGGTAGACATTTAGCTCTTCCCACATGTCCTTGAGGACACTATGATATTTTCCTACTGATTTACTACTCTACTTAAAAGAAAAATATTTTCATACAAGTCATAAACACGTGACAAATTCTTGTCTTGTGAGAAACTCTCCCTGAAGTCATGCCCGACACCTTTAGCAATAGTGTGGAACGTCACATTGGCAGCTACTGATGGTTCCATACTATCCCATATTTATAAAGCAGAGTTTATTTTCGTATCCATTCTTTATATATTTTATCATCTAGAGAAGGTGAGGATGGAGTCAAATAATCCGATTTGCCTTTAGCATTAATATATACCTTGACAGCCCAAGCCCATAGTAAATAATTAGAAGCACCACTCGCACCATTCAACTTTATAACGGTGATCAGAACAATGAGACCAAAATTATTCAAGAGATAATAGCAAATATCTATGCATGACAGAATTTTCAAGAGATAATAGCAAATATCTCAGAACAATGCAGTAAACACCAATCAGCCAACCAGCAGCTACACCAATAGGATATAATAACATTAGATCAGTCACAAGAATATACCACAGATAATAAAAGGATGACCAGCAATTAGAGAGAGCCAACCAGCCAACAAAAACAACAACCGCAAGAGATAATTCCAACAAGCCATAGGAGAAAATCATAGCAGCAAATTTGTGCCTCCAATGAGACCAAAATTCAGGTCGAACAGAGGGCAGTATTGGTAGGTTAATGGCCAAAAAATTAGGGCAATCCAATGGCTGGATGGAGAGTATGATAGGTGTGTAGGAATAGAAACTTAAACATTTCAGAATTAGTAACTATCAATATATGGCAATCTACTTATCTGATCAGCACAATCGATAGCAGCAATAGTGTAGGACCTTCATGCTCATGGAAGATACAAGAATGTATTAATCTTCATCAGCATAAGAAACCCTAGTTTTTCATGTTTCATTAACTAGACTTCATACAAAACCAAACAGCACAGTGGTGAACCATAGGAAAGAAAGCTTTAATGGAACTCTCAAAACAAAAATATGGAACAAAACTATTGATTGTTCACAGCTCTGATACCATGTAACAGTTTCAAATCTCTAGAACAATGTAAAATAATGAGAAGAGAACCTGAATAGGTCTAATCCTAGGCAGGATCAAATAGAAAACCCTCCAATAAATAAGAAATCATATGAGGGAACCAAGAAAACAATGGGAACTCAAATGGGGAAACAATTTCCTTGGTTGAAGTAACAAATAAAAACCCACAAATTTGTAACCTATTGAAGCAACAATCAAGAATAAATAATCTCCTGAATAAAGAGAAGCCGCAACAATCGAACCAATGGTGTTGAATGACTCTTGGATCTCAAAACCTTGATGCAAACTCCAGAATACACACCTGATGGCTTGGTTGCAGGTTTTAAAACAAAACAGAAAATAGAAGAAGAATGGAGATCGAGTAGAGAACAAGAATGGGGAAAGGAAAGGTTGGCTATCTGAGCCTGGGCATCTCACCCATCCTATCTCAGGATTTTCACAAAGGCTCAAGCCAATATTTCATTAATTCAATTCGTGTACAATGTTGGCCTCCCTTACAAACTTATATAGAAGACTAAAAAATAGACTTAGACACTAAAAAGGAAAGGCCTGACCCATAGTTGTCAAGGCGTCGCCGATGCGTCCAGGTGCCTTGATCGACTTGGGCGCCTTGGTTACCTAGTTGGTGTCGCCTTGATTTTGGACCCTCTCCACCGCCTTGGGTCGCCTAGACGCCGTGACAACTATAGCCTAACCCAATCCCTAACTACTAAGGCAACTTAAATTGGCTAGGAAACTAAAATAATGAAAGAAACTGACTCAAAACAGGACTATAACTAAACTATTGAAAGACAAGTATACTATCACAGTTTCACTTAATGTACCACACATGTGTATCATGCACATGACTTGATGAACTAAGCCAAAAGAGTATGACAAGTATGCCCCTGTGGTAAAACAGTATGCAACTTACTTAACAGGTCAAAATACCGAAATTTCAACAGTTTATCTCGGTTTCAACCTTGTTCAAAATGAAACCACCAGCAACTTGACAGGTTTACAAGGTTTCAGTCGAAATTTCAGTGTAATGACCAAAACTGTCAAAATTTCGATCGAAACAGTCAAAAGTGTGTACAAATTTCCAAATTTATGGTTCATCATTCCTATTGCAAATCTCAATTATTTTTATTGAATGCCACAATTAGAAGACTAAATTATGTGTACAATAGGCTATATAAGGGAAAGGATACAGTAGTCTACGGTGTATACTATCAACCTAGGGTCCAAATCCAAACTACCATTTTGGGGGTTTTTTTCCCAATCTAATGATTCAAACACGTGTAAACATGCTTAAATAGACCCTACAAGAAGTTTCAGTACACATTTTCATCACTTGGCCACCAAATGGCCGTTTTGAGTTGACTTGTGAAATGGACCAAATTTCGAGCCCATTTCACAGATTTCGACCGTATATTTCGGTTTTAGCCAGGATCTGGTCAAAACCAAAATTTGGAACCTTGTCCTAAAGTTGCCATTAAATTCAGTTACCTATTGAACTGCTGGATCGATTTAAACAAGAACTAGTAAGACCTACAATTTTTTAGCACTCCCCAGCCGAATTGGGCCCATTTACCCACAGGGTTAAACGGTTGTTCAACCTTCCAGCATCAAAGAATGGCTAACCAATAGTCTCAAGAGATAAATAGGTGTATTTCAATTTTCAAAAACTCACAGTACATTTAATAATATGGGTTATTTTCAACTTTCAAGTAAACTGGTTGTTGGCAAGGAGTCTGGGGGAATAGAAAGCTCTCTTCTTCTGGATGATTGATCAGCCATCCAGTGAGAATCTTGTTGAATGTCAATATGTGTAGTCTTTAAGCAATTTTGTGTAGGGACTTCTTCCTCATTTTGTCCACTTTTTTTTTTTTTTTTTTTTTAAATTTCCTAGAGCAAAAGATCAAGGACCAAAATTTCTACTCAGCCTTGTAAACAAATTTCTGGGGAAAATGGAGTATGAGACCTGAAAGATTATAGCTTGTAATACAGAATAAATCTGAAGATCAACACAAGCAACTACACAAAAAGGTACAGTTTAGCCTACCAATGGCAAAGGAAATGCAAACTGCAACACATAAGGAAGAAATAGTATGCCATTAACTTTCAGGAGGATGTGTTAAGTTGACAAAACAATAGTTCTAATTTAGTGTCTAGAATGCATACTGGATTACATAAGAACTACTGATAACCCATTATTTTTCACTTTTATGTTGACTGGAGCAATAGTCAAAGTGACTGAAGCGATCACCAACTTCTCTCCAGACCTCTCTGTGATTTGAAATGTTAATTTCTAGTAGCAAATGATAAATTTAATTTAAACAATACAAAAACTAATTTTGTTTTATCCCTTCAAAAGAAATTCTTAATACAAAAAAAATAAAACAATATTTGATTATGGGAAAGGAAAAAGTAGAGCATTGTAGATTGTACATAGCAGTGCCATTAATTCATAGAATAGAGGCGCAGTCTTCAAAATGCCAAATGAAGAACGAAAAAGGCATCCCAACATAAAGCCAGGGCACCATTACACCAGCAATATTATGGTGATGGCCCGAACCATTGAGCTTAGTTACTGAGATTGCATGGGTTAGCAGGATACCCATCCCATACCTCAGCTGCAATGAATAACTCTAAAGGATTCTTAAATTCTTCTTCAGTTGGATAAAATACATGAGCTTGTGGAAAGTTCAATGCGCCAGGTGAAGAATAAGTAGTAGAACTATGCCCTGAAACCCCCCCCCCCTTCTCAACCTCCCTGGTCTTCCTTTCCCCATTAAAAGCAAGAACCATAGAGGAGCAAGATAGGAAGACCAAACCACACGCTAACACGGAAGCTCTTACACAATGTCTAAGTAGAATATTCAGGAAAAGAATGAATTTCTAGGGTTTAGGTGTACCTCTGGATTTATCAACTCCAGTTCTAAACTTCGATGCCGATGAACGATTCGCCTCCGTTTGTTTCGAATTCAGTTCTGCCGAAGTCTCTCTCCCTCTACTCTCTACAGTTTATGAATTTTTAGACTCATCTAGTGGGAAAGTGTTTTTCGTCAGAGATTTTGATTTTGCAGAGAAAAGTCGTTATTAGGTTTTGCGCATATGCGTTTTAAAATCGTGATTAATTGTTGTTGAAATTACGAAAATGTCAGATGGGTTTTGTTTCTTTTTCCGTCGTTGTTAACTTGTTATACTTCACTCAATCACTTCTCATGATCTTGCTAGGGTTTTTCTGTCTTTTGGGTTCTCTAGTCTCTCCTCGTGAATGGACAAAAACAAACGACCTTTCAATTTCATGGACACTTGCTTTTGCAGTTTGCTTGTCGGGCCGAGCCTCGTGGCTATCACAACGGGCCAGGTTCCAGTGGGATGGACCGGTTTTATCATTCAACCATTGGCTGACGTGGGTGAGGGCAGTGAGCCCGTGATGCTGTGGATAGGAGAGTCCATGGGACCTAGCTAGGTCACCCAATCTTATCGCTTGAGAGGAAAAGGCATCCATGGGCATTTAAGACAACATATGAGAAGGTGACATTACTACACAATGCTTTTCTGCTAAGTTTGTGTTTGGTATGCATTCTAGGTCGATTTTGCATTTTTAAGCGATAAGTTGTCTTTCATTGGTGATGAAGCAAGAATCTCCTCACCATTGATGATGTGACTTGTGATTAGTTTCTGTGCCGTCATTAACTCCCCAACTCTTATTATGTAAGGTTGAAAATATATTTTTCTCATTGCTATAATTTATATTAAAGATTCAAAATTCATGACTGACGTCAAAAAAGGATTTACCAACTTGGAGTAAGATTTTTGCCGAACATCGATGAGTTTATCTCTAAACATCTTAACAATGACTTCTCAAAGTCATACTTTTATCAGAGGCTTTACGACATTTTTTATACATTGTCTAACGTGTAATGAGTTTTGACCTACTTCATCGAGTTTGGGTTGTACGTCATCTAGATTCCACCGGACGTCAACAAGTCTAGTTTTTTATTTTGCTCTTTGATAGAGAGTCACCTTTTTTGGACAGCTATGTCCAAGGGGTGTTTTCTCGTCTACATATAGAGGTTGTCATACACACTTTTGATAAATTAAGTTCTTAGTGACTTTTTTCTTCCCTTCCTTAACTCACACATTATTTGATTAAGATTACTTCTTTTCAAGTACTTTTGTATGAGTTCTTGTGAGTTTCTTTTCTTGTTGATTGAGCACAACCTGAATGTGTCACAACATATTCCAATAAACAAGTGCAACGACTGCTAGAAGGGTTTGCATACATGGCTGTTTTATTTTAGAGGATGATTCGTAAGAACTAGGTTTGCACCATAAAGTGACTAGTGGTACCACTCACATTCATCGATTTCTTAAGTTTCTTTATGTATGGTGATTGAGTTGACGTTAACTGTGGTTTGTTTGTGATTTAGATGAGTATTATATTCTGTTTGATTCATGTGTTCATAATATGCATGTTTTGGATGAATATTTACAACTCTCATACTAATGTTCAAGGCAAGAATTGAGAGTCTGGGTATGTAAGTCTAATGGGTGATCTAAATAGGATCCATTGTTTTCCATTTTCAAACACTTATTAATCTATTGAGGATCATGTCAAATCTTGACCAGTAGAGACAGAACAAGACCCAACCTAGGGTTAGCCATAATAAATTCAAGCCTACAGCTAAATCGATTTCTAGTGTTATGTTTATGATTTTGTGCCTCTCCTGGATTTGCTTGGCCAATTAAGGTATTGCTCGTAGGGGTGTCAATTCTAGGTCCGGCCCGGCCCGGTAAATTGACCGAGCCTGCCCGACTAAAACCCAATTCAGCCCGGTCAGTTTATTAAACATGTCAGGCTTAAAGCCCGACCTTTTAGTAAATGGGCTGTTCCAGTGTGGGGTCCTAGCCCGTTGAGTACTCGACTGGACCGACCGGTTACAGCCCGACCCTTTAAGAGTTTCTTTTGCTTTGTGTTCAAGAGTTTCTTTCAGCTACTCGTGAAAGAGAAGGCGTTTCAATGAAATAAACACAAGTACAGTAGTGATGCTTCAAGGACATATAAAAGCTTGGTTTTCTATCTTGCAGCTTGTGAATCTAGGAGTATCTTCGTGGGTCTTCTACTAGTACTCCAACACTACATGCGCAGGCATAAGGCAGCCCATCAGGCCAGCAGCCAGCCCTGCATAGGCCCAACTTTTGGGCCAGGTTTGAGACCCATTACTAGTATTTCTGCCTAACATTGCGTGGGAGATGTTTGTTACTTTTTTATTTAGTTTGGATGCCCTTTCTGTTAGTAATTTTATGGTTGTTTCTATCTTGAGTTGTGTCTAAAAGCTAGATCACATATTGTGTTTAGTTTTTAATTTTAATTGATTATTATTTTGGAAAAGAATGAAATCAGGCGTCACACTACTCGGAAATGACAGCACCATTTGAAGCCCTTTTAAATTTAAACAGGCTCATAGCCCGGTTATGCACCGTTTATATTACCTGATTATAGCTCGAGTCTGACCAAGCCTGTTCAGGCCCGACCCGATTATATAAACAAGCAGTCACGGTGCAAGCTTTAAGCACCATGAGGCCCGACTGAGCCCAAGCAGTTGACACCCCTAATTGCTCATATGAAGCCCAATAGAACCGGGGTTTGTATTTTAGTATTTTACTATTGCACTTCTCGTTGAATCTGAACCAGGAATTTAGGAATTGGTATCGAATCAGCCATATTGTCCAATTTTTATCAGTATCAACAAACATTGATATTGATACCTGGCCAATACTAGATCGATGATATTGTTCGATCATACGGTAAAATGATTAAAATACAATACGATATTGCTATCTTTGATGGGCAAAAACATCTGATAAATCCCCTTTAATCGAGAGTTCATCAATCTACCAATAAGTTTTTGGGTCTTTGAATTCCCTTTACTTGGGTTTGGTTTCAATTTGTAAGGGATTTCATTTTTAGGTACACACAGGCGGTATCCATATCAGATCAACCAGATCGGATCAGTATTGGATCAAGGGTAAAATCATAAAATAAAGTAAAATGATTTTAATGAAAATAGAGTAAAACTGACTGACCCAAGCCGATATAGGCTGATCCGGATCAATATCGACGAAGACTTATACCATCTCTGATATCGATATCTCAATCCCTGGGAACAGATGACCTAGCTTTTGCATCTCTCACTCATCATGTATAGACAAATTTTATATCCTAAGGAAGCTGAAGGTCCTGAATTCGACTCTGCCTTCCCCCTTGGGCCCACTCGTCTGAGAGGAAACTCCCTAGTGAATATGTGGGCCCCAGTATCTCCTGATTCTTGTGTTGCGGGGTCATGCACGAGCCCTGGGGGAATTAGTTGGCCAAAGGCCGGACACCTCCAGTTCCCAAAAAAAAATAAATAATAATAATAATTATATGGTCTGAGATTTCTTTACTTGATTTGAGATTTGCATTGTAAACAACATATGTCTGGCTCTGCAAATTTAATTACTCGCCATGCCTTATTTCAACGGTAGAATTTTGTAATGCTTGGAAATGATTTTGATCTATCCATCTTTTATTAATTCATATATATATTTAAAAAAAAAAAGAAGGGTCAATGCAGACACTCTTGTCATATTGTGATTATGAAAGTCCCATGTGGATCCCATATAAATTATATTATTTTCCAACCCCTCGTTTAGTAGTGTAGGGTGCGCAGCTTCCTTCTTACACTGCCCTTTAAAAAACCCTCCCCTTTAACATATTATGACTTTAAAAATTAGATTGTGTTTTTCTTCTTCTTCTTTTTTATCTTTTGAAACTTGTTATATTAGAACGCTGGATCAAGAGTCAATCATATGTTATTCGCTCCATTATTTTTTACATTCATATTTTTTCTAGCATAAAGATGATGAGAATTAGAGAAAAACAAATCATAGAGCCTCATTCCAGCCGTCTTGCCTCTGATTCTCAAATCTTCCACTGCTGCCAACATGGATTGTGATGGTGGAAGAATATACTGTTGAAGTGCATTTTTGCAAATTTAATATGTTATTCGATGCATATATATATGATATTTTATTTCTTTTTTACTTCTCTTTGAGCAATGCCACCAAGTATAAGCGGTTTCCTTAAATGTAACATAATATTGTTATGGGCTTGAGTGCAGTTTCGAGCAAATGAGGAAATTTCTTTTGGAATCTAATAATTTGGGGAAGGGTCATTTATGACATATCACCTCCTTACATGAATGTGAGGAAGTATGTAATTTCATTTTTGAATTGGCATTGTGTACATATTTTTTCCCTATTGTTATTTAGAAAAAATTAAGAATACTATTAAAAAATATATGTTTATGCTTAGTCGTGTGGCTGTTGTTTGGACACATGAGCACGTAAAATTACCACCCAGTCTCTTCTGAAATAAAAAATCTCATCCATGTTGATGCCCCTACATGCGTTCTCATTAGCCCCCTACGTTGGTGCAAGGGCTACACGATCAAATAGTGATCTCTTGCCCCTACATACATCTAAATTATGTTTTTTTTTTTTTTCCACTCTATTCTTCGTCTATTCAAATGCAAAAAAAACATTGATATATATCTTTTTTAGCAATAGGCATATGTACTATGGGTAATATATAATTTTTTCTAAAGATCTTTTTTTTTTGATAAATTTTTTCTAAAGATCATGTCAACCACAAGTACATTATATATATAATAATAGTTTCTAAGGGATTGTTGTTCCTTTCAGAATCTAACAATATAACTAACAGGGAGTTGACTTGATTAGCCCTACCCAATCGGGCAGAAAAGGGGAAAAGATGCCAGCTCTGAATGATAACGCTCTCAATTCTTATTCCATTGATATATATTCTGTGGAAATAAATTGAGAGTGAAATTATGCTTGGTAACACTAGTCTGATTTCATGTTCTCAGACAAGCAAACCGGCCCCACAGGCCTTAAAAAATCAGGAATTACAAAGCATAAAAACTGCTCCAAAACAAAACACTCGGAACAATATGTTTTGGCAACCACAACTGCTCGACCTCCTCAAGCTGCCTACTTCTTCTTTACTCTCTTGTCTTCCTATTTTTTGATTGATGGGTTTGGATGTTGTGCAAACGGTATGGAGGAACAATGGGGGAGTATTATCGATTTCATATTCTTAAGGGGCAAAGCATTTACGATCCTAATAAGTGTATTTTTCCTCCATCAACAGTGGAAGAAAACTTTCTCCTTCTCCTTTTTTATATGATATGAAATGTTATATTTACACCAAAATATATATATATTAGAATTAGGGATTAAGAGCCGATCATATCTTTCTCTAGTTCAAGGACAAAGATCAGGAGCATTAATCATAAGACAAACTTCTTAATTCCTCTTTCCAACCGTCTTTTATATATATATATATATATATATAATATATTGGTAATGAGCCGTCTTAAATTCGATTTCCAAATCTTCTACTCCTACCAAAAAAAAAAAATCTTTCACTCCTTTCGTCATGGATTTTGCTAGTGATGAATATATGATGTAAGCATTTTTGCAAATTATGTAGTTTGATGAATCGTTGTGCATGGTGCACAGTAATGCTTTCAACCATTGGATAGCTAGGTTTGATCTATATCGTACATAACCCTTCATTCCCATCTAACAAATGATGCACAACCGTGCATTATACACAGTCATGCACAAAACCTTTTGCCATATTTTATTTCTTTCTAACTTTTCTCTTTGAACAAGAGCACCAAATAAGTTGTTTCCTCAAATTAAACATAAAATTATGGAAAAAAAGAACTCTTGGGGGAGCATGTGTGTTGCGCTCAAACACAAAAGGGGCGTAATGACCGCCTCACCTCTATGATTCTTCTGCATACACTCCCTTTGGTCCCCACACATGCAAGTACCACGCTCCCCCCCACAAGAAACACTTCCCTTCAAATTATTTATAAAAATATTATCCCAATAATATATATATAAATGTTATGTTTGTTTTTTAGGGTTTTTACTCTTTTTCTTTTTCAATTCGAATGTCATATACGTGGATATTTTTCTCTCCAGAAATAGGCATATGTAGTTTGGGTACTTCTATAATTTTTTCTTTTACTAAACATCGTGTCAACCACAAATACATTATGCAATATAGGAATAATTTGTAAGGGACGGCTGTTCCACCCCCATTATCATGTTATATTAAGGAGTTGACTTGATTAAACCCCCAGCCATCTAAACAACAAAAAAGGTGGTAAAGGGGGTGAGGGAGATAACCAAGAAAAAGATAAATGGTCCGTTATATTTTTTTCTCTTTCAATGAAATGATATGTTCCCTGGCATTTTTATGTTTTCGGAAAATTATCTGCTCTATTTCCCCAAGTGCCTCTAATAGGAAGGGTGGATCTCACCCAATCCCCTCCCTCGATATTACGTCCACTGCTTTCCTGACCTTTGCTTTCATAACTATTGTCACCACATCAAGATGTCTCTCCCTCCTTGTCCTCACTCTCGCAACACCCTTGATTTTCCACTTGCTACACCCTCTCCCCTGCTCTACCCCACTCAAAGTCTAGAACACCTAAGAACCAAGTTGGATTGTTTTTTTTCATTCCACTCCTTGCTAAGACTGGAGAATCTCACTAACTTTGCAAAAACTGGTCACATATTGAAAGAAAGGGATCAGAGTTGGAGGAGGAGGTTGAGATGGAGGAGAAAAGAGTAAATAAATGGAGAGATAGACAGAGAGGCAAGATGCCCTTGATTCACTAGAGAGCTATCCTTGATTCCGGCAGCCTACGCTTCTACTCCATGCAACACCCTTGTTTCCGGCTATGGAGGTGACCCAATACTTTGATAGAGCAAGTGATGATTTTCCACTGAATGATCGAGGGATGTGATTCACCAGAGAGTTGTCTATGTACTTCGCAACAACATGGAGCAATTGTTTGCCATTTCTAGTCCATTGGATTTTGTTTCTCTACAAGATTCTATCTAATGTGAATTTATAAAATTTCCCCCTACTCCAACTGAGTCCGGATCAGCTACCTACATGGGGATGGGTGGGGACAGATCTGACCCTTCCATGGGGCGTGGGTCTCATATCTTAGAGGCAGATCCCACACCCCCATGGAGGGTTCAGATCTTTCCCCACCCGTCCCCATGTGAATAGCATATCTGAACTCCAAGTCCAACTCAACACAAGCTTTAATAAGGATATACACAAAAAAAAAAATAAAAACAATAGTGAAGCTAGTTGATTCACTATCTATAGTGACACCTAGAAAAACCTAATTGCTGCCCCTCCTTTTTATGCCTGCAATTATTTAATGAATCCTGTAATTAAAGATATATATTACAACGGAAACCTTGGAAAATTTTGAAGGAAAAAAAAAGGGGTGAAAATGAAAAGAAGAAAACCCTTTTGTCCTAAGGTCAACAATAATAACCATTACAACGGAAACAGTTTTGAAATTTTAAACAGTTGACCGTACGTTATTAGCCCCTCATACTCGAGAGCTAATCCACCAATTTGGACGGCCAAGGTTGTAATATTTCTCTCCAACTGAGATTAATAATGTAATTAGAGTCTATTAAATTAAACTAAAACTAAGTATTAACTGAAGAGAATATATAAAATAAAAATTAAAAGTAAAAATCGGAATCATTGCGGCGGGAGTGTGGGGTGAGTGGGAATTATGAAAGGTTCTGTACGCGCTTTGTTGCTTCACTCTACCTTTTAAATGTCGCAGAGAAGAAGAAGCAGAAGCTCGTCATCATCGAAAATCAATGGCGGTGGAAACTGGAAACTTTTAAAATAAAGAGAAATAATATTGAATTTTTTTGTTATTTATCTTTGAATAGAAAAACACACAATGTTTGGTCTTAAAATAATGGCAGTAAACTAGGGTTTTGAAAAGAAAATTCATGGTATGTCGGTGGGAAATGCAGGAACAAGCATGACCAACGAAGGGAATGGGAGTATATGAGTGAGAGCAAGTGACTGTATCATGAGATCCATAATCTCTTTCTCTCAATCTTTTTTTAATTTTTAAAATTTTCTGAATATTCTTTTTATTATTAATTTTTAGTATAAGTATGTTTTTGATTTGATCAAATCGAGAACGTTGAAGGACTTCGACCTTTGATCACTTGGAGCTTCGATCTGGTTGTCAGATTCCCATTATTGGTTTCCTGGTTCTTTGATGCTTCTGCTAATGAAGATTGCAAGTACATCTCAGAGAATTTCATGCGTTTAAATTGGAAACGTGGCTTCTTTAGTGTGGATTCGATAGAAAAAGGTGGTTCTGGTTAGTTCAAAGATTCAGTATCTCGATTGATGTTCGTATTGGCTTTTATTTGCGAACATGGAATGGTATGCTTGACGCCAAAAGAGGAACTTTGAAGCTGAAGAGCTCATCTTTTAACTGAGCATTAGTTCCGGGTAAAGCAGTTCATGCGATCTAGTAGTTGAGTGAAGGGGAAAAATTTTAGGTATCCTCTTTCTTTATATATGAAATATATGGAAATTCTTGCTTGTTCTTGGCTTATTTTTGAAAAGTATTTACTAATGTTTTATTACAGAATAGCAAATTTTAGTTTTATCAATTGAGCTTCTAAGCAAAATGCAAGTTCTTTAGTTACTTACTCTAATATCCTAGACATACCTTCTTAATCCTCTACTAGTTTAATAATGCTATTTCCAAATCTCAGTCCATTTTAAAGTTCGTTCTCAAAGGCAGGATCATAGAAGAGTGGACACTGTTTATATTTAGCATTGTTTGACACCATCACCTCGATGTAAATTTTGGAACTCGTTTTGCCAAATATTGCAGAAAACAATATCAGTAGAAACTTAACTGGTGGGAAGTTGTTTAGAACAGGATTGAATTGGATTCGATTGTGAGGCTGAATGGACTGGATATGCATATAGAATAGGTGTCTTTTGGGCACTGTGACTGTCAACAGCATTCTAAGATTTCAAAATTTACAGGTTCTGATATCAAGATGGGATATCAGTTCTCCAAGCTCGTGCCGTGTTGTTTGGATTCTCAATTTAAGGGATCAGTTCTGGAGGAACCTGAAATTGGTGAGTGGAGTGTTTTTGTGTGCTTTGTTCTTCTTCAGGGTCTAGAAAGTGATCGAGCTGTTTGCTTTTATTGAGAATGAAGTGAAGATTTTGATGATTTGTTTGGTCCCTTGCAGCAGAGAATGAGGAGAAAAGTGAGGCTTATGGCTTGCCTGCCTTCCGTGAGTATACTCTTGAGCAGCTTAGGATTGCTACATCTGGTTTTGCTGTAGAGAACATTGTGTCTGAGCATGGGGAAAAAGCACCAAATGTCGTCTACAAAGGGAAGCTGGAGAATCAAAGGCATATTGCTGTTAAGAGATTTAATAGGATGGCTTGGCCTGATGCACGGCAGTTCTTGGTAAGTGCCAGTTACCTTTTTGATTTTTCAATCTTGTATTTCTGATCATGAAGTTATCTTCCACGTGCTGTATTTTTACTCTTATTTATGAATTCATCAACAAATTTCTTATTTGGGTGAAAATTTTTTAGTTCATGGTTTTTGTAGCTGCAATGTGGAGTTTATTTTGTTTCTTTTGTCTATTGCAGTTTTACTTATGCCTTTTTTGTTGTAATTACTATTCCAGTTTCATGTCTCTGGGGTTTCTTAGATGATGTTTAAGGCACTAATTTAGATCATAACCATGACCATTGAGAGAAGGTCATTTTTCTATGCTCCTATAGTTTTCTCCACGAGAATATTTTTCTTTGCATAGTCACCTGCATTTTTATGTTCAATTGTTCATCCTTGATATACTTTGATTTCATCCCATGCAGTATCATGACTTGGGTTTTCTCTTATAAATTTAGGCGGAGGCAAGAGCCGTTGGCCAGCTTCGTAACAATAGATTGGCGAATCTACTTGGTTGTTGCTGCGAAGCGGATGAGAGGTTGCTTGTGGCGGAATATATGCCCAATGATACGCTTGCGAAACACCTATTTCATTGTAAGTCTCTGCTCAATGTGGAGTGATGTTTTTGCCTTGAGAGCTTCTTTAGCATGTTCTCCAAGCATTTTATTTTATTTTTCAGACTTAGTTCTGTGTGATAAGGTTGGAAATAAAATTAATTTTCTTTCTCAGTTGGAGATTGAAATTATGCAGTCAGCTATTTTCTTCCTTCATTTCTTGGTCTCCCGATTCCATGCCCTACACCAACATTGGGTAGTACTAAATGAGTGCTATTTTGCCAAGTTATTAGGATTCATACTAGTAGCATATGTAGATGAGAATTGCATCAGTTTGAAACCAAACTAATGACCTTTACAGTAATTTCAAGACAGTAGGTTGAAAACAATGTATATGCTTTGCTATACTATTCATTCGACAAATTTTGCTTTCATTTTGTTTCTATTGAATGGACCTTCACTTCATTTATTATGTTTTATTTGTCTTACTGTCCCAGGGGAAAGTCAGCCTATGAAATGGGCAATGCGGTTAAGGGTGGCTCTACATCTTGCACAGGCTCTGGAATATTGTACCAGCAAAGAGCACCCCCTTTATCATGATCTTAATGCCTACAGAATTTTATTTGATGATGTAATCACTGTGTCATCTTTTTAATGATAACTCCTACATTTAGGAGCTTAATTTGTTGCATATGTCTCATTTTGTATTAGCCCCGTGCAGGATGGTAACCCCAGACTTTCACCCTTTGGCCTGATGAAGAATAGTAGGGATGGAAAAAGTTATAGTACAAACTTGGCATTTACTCCTCCAGAGTATTTGAGAACTGGTACTCCTACCTTTCAGAATAGTTCATTTATTTGTGGAAGTGGTTATGGAATGTCTTTCTTAAGAATTTTTTATTTGCCACGATATGGGTCTGCTTTGAGTTTTCATGGTTATCATTGTATACCTGGCAGGTTATCCTGACTTGTCAGGTTGGATAGATCTCTATTGAGCTCATCAGGACTATTGCTGGGAGCTCTTCTCCCCCCCCCCCCTCTTTCCTCCATTTTGTTTGGGGGTGGGGTGCCAAAAATTTTCCACTTATTTTCGGTTTGACATTATTATACCATGTCAACTGGCTTTCAGGCCCAGGGCATGCTTTTTCCCACCTGAGCTTCCTCACCCCACCCCACCTGAGCTTTCTTAAGAATTTTTTATTTGCCACGATATGGGTCTGCTTTGAGTTTTCATGGTTATCATTGTATACCTGGCAGGTTATCCTGACTTGTCAGGTTGGATAGATCTCTATTGAGCTCATCAGGACTATTGCTGGGAGCTCTTCTCCCCCCCCCCCCCCCCTTCCTCCATTTTGTTTGGGGGTGGGGTGCTAAAAATTTTCCACTTATTTTCGGTTTGACATTATTATACCATGTCAACTGGCTTTCAGGCCCAGGGCATGCTTTTATTCCCACCTGAGCTTCCTCACCCCACCCCACCCCCCAAAAAACTATTATTTTTTGGTTGATCTTTCTATACTTTTACGTGAAATGAAATAATGTGCTGGGGCTGGTCAAATTTCTCTATAATTATTCCTGTTAATTTACTTTATTCTGTGGGACATTTCATGTGATCAATTGTTGTCTTAAGTAATCCAAGTGATCTTTCAAACTGCTTATGTGATCTCATACTTTTTTTTCTTCTTTATTCTGTAGGAAGAGTGACACCAGAAAGTGTAATATACAGCTTTGGCACCCTTTTGTTGGACCTTCTCAGTGGAAAACACATTCCTCCCAGCCGTGTAGGTTTATTGTTTCTTTCCGTAGGCTAATTATTTCTTAATGTGATACTTATGGCTCTTGATTCATATATAAATTACCTTGAGAACTTCGGTATATGTGGCTGAAACAGTAAGCTCATTGGTAGTTGTGTCCCTATTCTCTTTTGAAGCATATGAGCGGATATGCTTGAGGAGAGGTGGTCAATAGATGGATTTACTGGGTTGATGCAGTGGACTGTAGTTGAGAAAAGGGAATAGTGTGTCGAGATCTCACCCCCCCCCCCCGCCCTTCTTTTGGTCATCATTATATTTTGGCATTTGCAACTAATCTTGCTCCTGAATATACGAAAGAAATGCCAGTGACCTGTGTAGTTAGAAATGAGTACCATATGATGTTTGTACTTCTATGTAAATTTCATCTTGGACACTCCAAAATGTCATGATCTGCTGTATCTGGTTCCCATTTGACTAGGGAAAGAAAGCGGGTGATAGGCACACTTGGAAACTGGTGCCATATTATGTTGAAAATGGATGCTGTATTATGTTGGTAATTCTCAATCAATCTAACTTTCATGTTGGATACGCCAAAATGTGATAACCTTCTTTATCTGGGTAACATAAGAGAGAAGGCCTTCTTTATTTCCTTTAGTTAAATGAAATGGTACTTGAGTTTAATTGTGACAATGTTGAACAATTGGAAGTATAAGGAGTGGCTAGTATTGGGATTTTATTTGATGTCATTGACGCAGCAGCATCAGAGCAGTGCCATGCACCTACATCAGATGCTTTGGAGAGTGGCTGTATGGGAATGTCAAATGGAATAATCTCTGGACTGAGTAGCCTCCAAATGTCATTGTCATCTGTGAAAAAATTGGGGATACGAGATCTTACATATGAAGGATACTGTTGTGATTTGTATACATTAGGGTGTTGATGTATACATTTACGTTGCCCGTAAGTGATAGCGCACATCGTATCAGAGCAGGGAGGTCGAGTGTTTGACTCCTGGGAAATGCAACGGGGTATCCCGACACTTCTTCCCCCTCGTTGCCACCTGAAGTGTTTCCGCATGAGTGCATGCCATGTGCAAGGACTGTGTGCATACAGGCATGCACGTGTGGGGGTGTTGCTGTATACATTTACATTGCCTTACTTACAGTTCGAGCTTTTAGGCTAAGCAGTAGCGCACATAGGGATGTTGGTTAATGCCGTAAATTGTAGATATTTACCTTGAACCATTATCTTTAATGGTCATGCTCACTAAGCGTCAATTCCTTCATCACAATTGTGCATTGGTTTCTTTGTATCAACACTAGAGGCAAATTCCCCCCCCCCCCCCCAATTCTTGTTTATTATTCTGGTTTCAAATATTTAATGCTGTAGTTATGCAGATGTGGTGTGCAGCTAAAGTGTTGAACTTCCATTTCTGTTAGATTTGAGGTCTTTATTTTATTTGAATTTTAACTTATTATCTGTTATTCCACATGAAGAAACATGGTAGTCAGTGGAAGTTGCTACTTTCCCCTATTCTCTCACATGATTTCTTGAGCCTTTAAAAATGCATGGGTTGCATTTATGTTCTGGTCATGTTGCTCAACTTTTTGGCAGCATCTATTGTATCCAAGAGATGACTTTTGTTGAGTATATAATGGGTGCCACAAGGATATGTGAAGGCCATCTTGTGGCTTGATATTATTCTTCTAATACTGTGTTTTGTATTTTTGTGCATCTAATGCTTATTCTGAATAATTTCTGTCAGGCTCTTGACTTGATACGTGACAAAAACATTCAGATGCTGACAGATTCTTGCTTGGAAGGACAATTTTCAAATGATGATGGGACTGAGTTAGTACGCATAGCATCTCTGTGTTTACAATATGAACCTCGGGAACGGCCAAATCCAAAGTCATTATCGGCTGCTTTGACTCCTCTTCAGAAGGAAACTGAGGTCAGTTTAGTTGTCCTTTTCTTAACCGGTGGATGATATTTCTGTAGTGACACATTTGATCCTCTCAGATGTTGGATTTAGGGAGGTTGATTGGATTTTCCATGCATTCTTTTACAGAAAAACCTCAATTTATAATGGCCCTGCATTCAGCAAATTTATGTTAGACTATTGGTCGACTCTACCAGCTTTTGCCACATTGTTTTACTGATGATTCATAAATTTATTTTGCCGTATAGCTGTGCTTGAATCGTTTTGTGGGCCTGCAGCAACTGTCAAATGAAAATAGTTCGAGAGAGGGTCTGTGCCCCTTGTTTAGAGGATATAAAGTTGATGCAGTTAATCTCCTAAATGGGCTTATTTTATTAGAAATAAGATTTGGGTTGGGTTATGTATGCGGTGGGTCTTTGATCCAATGTGTTTTCATTGTAATGGGCCACTTTAATGGGCCTCTAATATAGGTAGAAGCTAGCGTAGTCCTTAATCTCGGTCAAAACTTGCAGTTTCGACCAAGATAAACCGAGACGAAACCTTAAGTTGATACTGACTCGTACCAAGTTTCGACCTGGTTTAGACCATATTTCGCACATTTTCGGTAGTTTCGACCAAAAAAAACCAAGTTTCGACCAGCTCAGTTTTGGTAGTTTCCACCAGTTTTGACAAACCCATGATTTGTTGAGTTTTGCCCAGAAAATACCAGGTTTCGGTTGAAACCTGGGAAATCTCGGTTTAGGCCAAGGTTGAAACCGGCCTTGAAATCGAGATTTAGAACTATGGAAGCTAGGCCTACAGGATTAGTTAGTTAAGTGTCTTTATTTCAGTTGTTTTATTTAAGTTAAAGACCTTTACCTAGTGTAGAGGGTTTCCTTTTAAGTGCTCTTTTTGTATTAAGTTACTTAATGGTTATGTAAGTGTGATTAGATAGGTTTCTTACATGGCTAGGGACTCTTGTTTTAAATAGACAGCTTGTAAGGCTTATTTGCCAATCAACAATTTTTATCAATGAAGAATTGACTATTGCCATTTGCGGCTGTGGGACTCAATCAAGAGTGAGAAACTCTTGGGATTGGAGGTGGTTCTGATCTAGGCCTGTTTATGGGAAATCAAAGGTCACAACTTCCTTCCTATTATCTGTTTTATCTCCAAGTAACTACTGGTTTTTTTTAAAATTTTTCAAGCTTGCTGGAATCTTATTTTACCGGAGTTTAGAAGGTTAATCATCAACTGTTATTGCTGTTTATATCCTGTTCATGTTGGGATTTAAACACAACAAAGGGGTCAGCAACATAGAGTTGGTGGCAGCCCTGTTTTGGGCTCCAAATTGCTGAAGTTGATATTGGGTGTTATAGGGAATCTGTGCAGCAGATTGCCATCATCTTTTAAGATGTCAAAGGTCCTCCTAAAAGGCTCCTTCGACCAGAGTTTTAGCAAGATCAGACCTGCTGATCTGTTATTATAAGCAATCACTTGATTTTGGATTATGGGTTTCAAACTTTTATTGTTTTGGCTGTTGTGCTCCATCCGAGAACATTGCTGTATTCTGGGGTTTGCCTATTCTAACAGTTAATGAACATTGGTCAAAATCTGACCTTCATCAGATAAGGATTACTCTGACACTATTGTTGACCTAAATTCTGTTTTAGGGTTTTCTTGAGATCTTGTTAAAAGGTGTGTAGTCTGAACCTAGGGTTCATTCTACCTAACCCCACCAAAAGTTCTTAAAAACAGTACTTCAGACCGTGGTTTAATATTTTCCATCCATGGTGTCAACTGAAGTGCAATTGTTCCTTTTTTTTTTTGAGTATATATCTGATGTTGGTTGTTCTTGATGGGGTTACATCATGTTGGTTTATCCGTTATACATTGCTTTTGTTCTTAGCTGTATATTTTCGTTTTGGTGGCCAAAATGAAATTTTCCTGAAATTTTCCTTGAGTCATTTTGTTTGGAGAGTTTGGTCTTACTTTAGGGTGTATACATGTATATACCTTACTGGTGTTTTATTAGGTATGACTTTTCATTGTATACAGGTACATACCTTACAGGTGTTTTATGATAATGGCATAGATATCTCTTGTTTTTCTACAATATATATCCCCATGTTTTAGTTTTACTGATATCAAGCACATCTTACATTTAGTATTTATGTTTTATTAACCATTAACACTTAAAACAGATTCTGTGGGACTTGTACATTACTAAATATATGTTTTAGTTTTACTGGAAATAAGCACATCTTATGTTTAGTTAGTGTGAATAAAAAAAGTCAAAAGCACATATAGTGCTTTAGATAGCTGGATATTAACTCAAAATTTTACCTTAGATTGCGTGTCTCAAATTTAAGGGTGGAAAGAAATGCCTTGCTTCACCTGACCCAGCCTTGTATCAGATTCTTTGTTCTATTAATTTTTTTTTCAAAAAGAACCTGACCTGCTATTTTGAAAATTAAATTACAACTATGAACTTGTCTTCCTCACTCGTTCTTTTCTCTATCACTGGTGATGTAACTGACCCATGGGCTTACAAATGTCATCTCTCTACTGTCCCTCCTTGCCGCTGCGACCGCCTGCAACCCTGATGTCTCCACTCTCCATTCCTGAAACTGCCTTCCCTCCCTCCACGAGGAGTTGTTGACATTGCCCACGTACTTTTGGGTGGCCTACTTGGCAATCTCATGAACTCATCCAAATGCACACACACACGAGCGCACAAATGGATTTTGGGGTGGGGAAGTTACATAAAAAATATATTGGTTTGTCTTGATTTTGGGCCATGCAGGTTCATTCCAATCCTTTCCAACTTTAATTTGGCTTTATAATTTAGCCTAGATGCAGCCTTGATAAGATTTGGGTTTGTTGAATTTCAGAAACATCTTACCAGTAGCATAGGTACTTTTTGTGCATCTGAAATTGAATAAAAAGTCATGTTTACAATGGAATGGATATGTACTGCAGGTTCTTTCTAATATGTTGATGGGTATACCGCATAGTGGTGCACTCTTACCTCTGTCCCCTCTTGGTGACGCTTGCTCACGAATGGACTTGACTGCCATACATGAGATCTTAGAGAAAATTGCTTACAAAGATGACGAGGGAACGGCTACTGAGGTTTGTATCTTACAGCTCTGATATTTCTGACTTCTTTTGTGATGGTAAAAAAAATCTATTATGTGTTTTCAGTAGGTCAGTGTAAAAGCATACAAAATACAGGACCTTATTCTAGCTAGTAGTTTGCCTAGTTTTACCATAATCAGTTCGGGTTACTAAATTTGCCAGTTTCAAGCAAAAGCTAGCATTGAGAGCCCTAAGCTCAGATGTGGGAGGTTCATATTAGGTTGGCAACTGGCATTACCATCATATCCATTTCATGAATCCTAAATTGATGTTGCATGTTCATGCTCAGATGGCCATAGATAGTTGAATTGCTAATCAGAATCTGTTTGATAGACCCAAAACAGAGGGAATAAGGCTATGGTCATATGATGGCAATGGCGATGACTCGATTTTGACATCGTTTGAAAAAGAAAGAAGGATCAGTTAAGATTGTAAACATAGACAGATCCTAATGAAAGTGCATGTGTTTGACTCATACAGTAACGGGTTCCTACCTGTTGTAATTTATGGAATTTGATGTGTAGAACTTTGCTTTGTGTGGGTGGATTCATCTTCTTCACCTATAGATTTTGTATTCTTTGTGTGCTTATTTATTGTTTGAACAGATTGGGTTCAAGCCACCTTTCATGGCTGAGGTTCTGAAAATAAGTTGTGCTAGTAACTCAGGACTGTACATTACTTTTCTTCTTTATTCATATGCAATGCTTTCCTAAGCATGGCAAGCACATATATGCAGTGTATACCAACTGTATATGCGTGCCACTAGATTCTCTGATGTTCATATAGTCTCATTGTTTGTTTTCATTCTGCACCTGTTATTTTGCTTACTTGGCATTGTTCATTGTTTCCTGTACTCGTGTGGTATGTTATCAACAAATTTCTATGTTTTTTTTAGTGTTTTTTTCTTGCTCACTGTTGGTTTTCTCATCCTGCAGTTGTCATTCCAAGTGTGGACCAGCCAAATACTGGAGACATTGAACTTAAAGAAAAAGGGTGATGCTGCTTTTCGACACAAAGAACTTAGGACTGCGATTGAATGCTATACCCAGGTCACAATTAGTACAGATCTTTTGTTGGATATCTTATAACATTAATTGCAATAATTTTCCTAGTCAATGTAACTGTAGCAGTTTTGTTCCATAATTGTCAGGATGTTATTCCATCTATTAACATTTCCTTGCTACTATTGTTTCCACTTTCCTCAACATTACTAAGGGTTGGGAGTATGGATTGGTAGCTCCTGGGTAATCTGTGAAAAAGGAAAGGGGACCAAATCAGATGACTTAACATCTCATTATTTTTTTATGTTAAAGAAGTACTTGCTGAAAAGAAGGAAGAATGCCACATTTACTTCCTTTTGGTCATTGGATAACTGTCAGATTGGAACCCAAAACTTTTATCTTCGATCCAATGCAGTTTGTGCTGGTACATCTTTCAGGTGTAGCCACTAGATGCCTTTTAACTGTGTTCCACATTATAGATGAAATACCCCATATACATTCTCACAATGGAACTAATAGTTTGGTTATCTGCAGTTCATTGATATTGGAACCATGGTTTCTCCAACAGTCTTTGCACGTCGTAGCCTGTCTCATCTCATGAGTGACATGCCCCAGGAAGCTCTGAATGATGCAGTACAAGCTCAAACTCTTTTCTCTGAATGGCACATTGCATCATATCTGCAAGCTGCCGCTCTGCGTGCACTAGGAAGGGAAAATGAAGCTCAAGTAGCAATCAAAGAGGCTACAGCTCTTGAAGTGAGAAGAAATGCCGGTGCTGGACAATAGAGAGAAGTGACTGGTGGATCCATGGAACTCTCAATTACTTCTCTAGCTGCCCTTGTAATGATTGTAATGCCTTCTGGGCATAATGACCGGGCCCTTGTTCGATTCCAAAATTCAACACGGTGCTTTGAATCACAAGGTAGCTAGCCTCCTAATTTTTTCATGCCACCTCTGCCATGGGGGCAGGTTCTATTGGTTTTTGAAGGCATTCCTGGCAAATGTTTGGATGGGTGGTAGGTTGTCGTCATTCCTAGTGGTTGAAGGGAGCTTTGCAATTTTTCTTTTTACCTATTTGTGAAATCATTCCCCTCGAACAGTTTATCAGCTCTTTTTCCTCAGGTTAGACATTCATTGAAATGCTCTTGCAATAACTTACATCTGTATGCTCTTTCCTGCCAATTTTTGTGGAACAAAGGGAACAGGGGTAATGAGATACTGTTCAAAACTTGTAATTTGTGTACAGCAACTGGTTCTGGTTTGCTTTGTTGATTAAATTGGTTGCTTCTTATTTGGGTTGTTCCTTCTTTGAGAGTTTGAGTTAAAAAATGCTCAATATTGTTATCTTCATCATGTTTATGGAAATTGATTAATGTAAAGAACCAAAATCTTTGTTTGGCTGGGAGTTTGAGGTAATGATACCTATCCTGCTAGCCAGTACATAACTTCCTCCTTGATCCCCCGAAGGAAGAGAGAGAGAGAGAGAAGCTGCTTGCCTCGTTAAGCTACTCTGGAGGTTGGGCTTCTATCCATGCTGATGGGGGCAAAAAGAATGGATAGAATACTACATTAATGTGTTGTACATGTGGTGGAGGGTGTACGGGTTTCAAGAAGCAGGATCAGATATCAATCCAGATCGACCAATCCAGTTCATCCGATCCTTGTACGGAAACTAGGATTAGAGCATGTTTTGGTCAATTTTGACAGATTTTTCACCAATCCTAACTGAATCTGATTTAAGATTGGATCAGAATCGGCCAAGACCAATCCGGACCTAGATCCAGATCCCGATTCTAGGTTTTTAAATCCTAGGGTGTGCAGCATGTTTGTATTATTAAACTAATGTTTTCTCAGCAACGACATGGCAATAAGGAGTGAACAGTGCTTAGCGCACTTGGTAGTAACTAGTAAGTGGTGTGTGGAACACCATTGCGACGAGGTCTTGAGTTCAAGTGCCCTGTAAAATGTCTCATATATCCTCCTTATTTTTAGTGTTTTCTCATAATACTTTCCTCCAAGTTATGAAACTGCACACTATCCGTGCAAAAAAACCCTCTCCCCTAAAACATTCATAAAATTCATTGATTACCCTATATGGACAGGCCTGTCCATAAAACCTTTAGCGCTAAGGCTGTGAGGTTAGAATTTGGTTAGTTAAACTTGTATAAAAAGAACTAATTGATTTGATCTTTGCTGTGGAAGTAAAAATTGTCGAATAATAAGGAATAACTTTGTTTCGTATGATTTCTGAACTGTTGATATAATGATCTTTGCATTTTCTTGTATTGGTTTAAATGGGACCATTCTTCGTGAAAATATTCTGCAATTTTAGTATTGTTACTATAAGAAACAAATGGGTTGTTTTGAGAAGATGACACCATAAGAATCTTAGTGAAAGTCACGAATAATAGTTATACACTTCTTTTTTCTTAAGGTAGTGTGAAATGAAATGCAGTTAGTTGCATGTCAACTTCTTCCTCTTGGAAAGTTTCACTCTTTGTTTTTGTGCACAAATGGATAAATGTATTCAACAATGGTTGACTAAAATTTGAATTTGTTATAGTCCAAAGTCCAAACAAAAATGTTTTTTTTCGATATTTAGTTGCATGATAGCATACATACACTAGAAATTCTTATATCATATGATTTCTATTATTTGAAATCGATGAATCTATTCAATTCTCTTATTTTATTTTCTTTAGAAAACAAGTAATGTTTTCCTACTCTCTCTCTCTCTCTCTCGCGCGTGTGCCCTACTACCACCACAACCTCTGCCAATAGCACAAGTCCTACGTGAAATATGATCAGCACATTTTTTTTGGGGGGGGGGGGGGAATTGGGGGGAAGCAAAGACAGATGAAATTACTTGGTGTGCTATAGAATATTCAAGTAATTTGGGAGTATGGGATAACTTTTTTGGTGTTTTGTTGTTTTTTAAAAAAAAATTAAAGCATTGTAGGCTTGTGTTGGAAATGTGATAGCAAGGTTAGATGATGGAGCTGGGACTGTCTTAAATGTAACATTGGAGGCAACAAAAAATGCAGATAGCATAGTTAAAACAGAGAATTCAGGTGCAATAGAACCTGAGGTTTGCTACTCAGAAAATTTTCTTTTTTGAAAGTTTCCCTTGAATTGATTATTTTCAAAATGATTTACATCTGTTCTTCTGTCATCAATGTTTTCTATCATAATGGAAGAGCTGTTAATCCACTAATACCATAGTTGAGGTAATTCAAACCAAACCCAACCCCCACCCACCCAACCCCCCCCCCAAAAAAAAAATAAAAAAATAAAAAATAATCATAATTGAGGTTTGTTAATCCTCATTTGTAAGTAAAATTAACACTTTACTGACTAGCTGAGAAACCTTGCCCATCAGAGAATACTAGTTGAAATTGTTGAAGTAATATAAATTATTAGGTATAATTGCCTGTTCAGTAAATTTTCCTTAAGGTATTACCCTGATTCATATAACTCCTACAGATTCTGCAACTGCAAAGAGAGAAATGAGTTGGAGCCCAAGGGAAAAGATTCAACGTATAAGAAGAAACAAGACAATCTTGGAATCATCCCTGATGAAACTTGAACTGTAAGAAGTAGGGAGGGCAGCAATCTAATATTCCATCCAATTTGAACCACAAATAGTTTAATCTCTCACCCTTCTTTTCCTGCATCTTTTCATTTCCATTTTCTTCAATTTTTCTGAAGCAGGTTGTGGGATACTGTACAGCTTTTGATTTATTTCAGATGTATGAATTGTTTTGATCACCTGATGTCTTTTCATCAAAAGTTTCCATGTAATTGCCTGTTTCAAATCTCCAGCAAAGTTAAAGCTTCCTTCACCAGAAAGTTTTTGTGGTCCTTGATGACTGCCCAAATCTATGATAGATAAGCAGTTGGTGCAAGTTTCCTTTGTCTTCATCTGTCGAGATATTTTCATCCTTGAACTCAGACCAAAGATGAATTTACAACTAACAGAAAACACTGGATTCTGGTAAAGTTTAGCTGCACTAGATTGTTTTAAGTTGACGAAACCCAACTTCAATCTAACTGAATATGCTAACAGTTTAAACATGTAGCTGTTTTTTTTTCCATTATGTTAGTATAGAAATAGATCTATGTCACAATCACAGTTTAGAGTTTGAAACAGATATAATGCATTTATGGTACATGGTACATGGTACATACATGATAAGTGGGTAATACACCCACTGCTTTTTTTTCCTTTCCCCCTCCCCCTTTTTGTTTTATACACAGTACAACCAATATACGTAGCTAAGGGGAGACTAATGGCCTAATCATATTTACTACAAACTAAAAAAAGAGACGAAGAACAATGAACCATCTGTACATTTTCTTTTAAATGCCTCACCAGAAATCATCGACCGCTGTGGATGTAGACGGATACGGGCGATCATCTTCTTTCTCCATCTCCACCTCAGGTTCTGCAGATCCAAATCCTGTCATTTCAATATCAGCCAGGTTCTTCAGGTCAACTATGGAGAGCTCATCGAGGTGCCTCACCACCAAGTCTGCAGCTCCAAGTTCATACACAGGATGCTTGCTTGCAACTCCCACACACTTCATATGAGCATCATGAGCTGCCTCCACAGTAGAATTAGAGTTCCCAAATACAATGCACCGCTCCGGTATGAAGTTGAGAAGCTGAGCAGCATAAACAAACATCTCAGGGTCAGGCTTCCCCCTGTGCACATCCTCTGCTGCAAGAATCACACTGAAGAACCCTTCAATCCCAATGGCTCCAATTGCAATCTCAACAGTTTTCTTAGGACGGGTGGAAACCAAGGCCATTGGAATCTTGTAGTTCATCAAAACATTAACAAATTCTTGTGAACCCCTCCGCAATCTATAAATCCCACCTTGCAAACCTTGATAAATCTCCTCCTTTCTAGAAGTCATTCTTCTCAGCTGTGCTGGGTCTCTTGACCAACAGAGAACTTCTGAAATCGCTTGCTCATTTTTCATTCCTTCTATTCTTTTAAGCATGAAAGCTGGTGGTGGAGATTTACCTTCTTCTTGGGACAGAACCAACCATGCCTGCTTCTCAATATCAGGATTATCTTCAATAAGCACTCCTTCCAATTCAAAGATTGCACCCAACCACCCAGCCCCCATTCTTTCCTGCCGTAGTAGTGGGTTCCGTAGAGAAGGATTATCTGCCTTATTTGGGGGTGGCCAGAAACGCGGTCTCTGCTCTGTGCTTTTATCTATCCAGTCATTCAAATCCCGGGACGATCTCTCTTCTTCCTTAGGGGATCTCTCTTCCCTCGGAGAATACGAATCCGCCTCTTTTGTGAGTTCCATTGCAAGAGCCTTAATCGGAGAAACCACAAATCGAATAGTTCCTAACTTTTCACTTCTTGAGGGAGTTGGAGTTGGAGTTGAAGATGAAGATGGGCTAATAACCCGTCGACCCAAAAAATCTGTACAGGGAAGCTGACAAAAATCAAACATTCTTCGCCTGTGGAAACCATCTTTGATAGGAGAGACTTGAGACACAGGACGGTGCCCAAGAAGGGACGTCGTTGCAATTGAATCCACCATTTTAACCCAAATTTGAGGTTCAGAAAATTATCCCGTTCTTTTAAGGTAGAGAAATATAATTTCAATTCCCTCTTTGAATTGAACCAGCACCAATCAACAAACCATTCTGAAACAAACCAAACTCCCCTCGTTTCCAGAATCCAGACCTACAAACTGAGGTTTCAGAAACAGTGTAACTTTCCTCAATTCCTGAAAAGATCCATAATTTTTCGAAAGAGTCAAATTCCACCACTAAAATCCCATTTCAAGCTAAAGAAACGGAAACCCATTATTCCAGAAAGCAGAAAAGAATCAAAGAGCATCAACTTTCAGAATTCAACTCACGAAAGGAATCAAGAAATACTACAGTCTTCAAGTACGGAGGAAATCTAAATTACTAAAATCTAATTACAAAGATTTACAAGCAGTCTTGTTATAGATAATCTAAAACCGAAGCAAAGTAAAACGAAAGAAAAAAAAAAAAGAGAAAACTGAAAAGAGAAAGAACCTGAGAAGGAAGAGCCAAATCGAAGGATACAGAGATGAAGCGTTGTAGACGGCAAAGCGAAAGAAGGGAGAGAGATCAGATTCCAAAGGAAGACGAATGGATGAAATGTAACTGCGTGTGTGCGACTTTCTCTTTCTTTCTTTCTTTCTTTCTTTCTCTCTCTATTTCAAACAGCTCCTTCGAACAAATTCTTTTTGTGGCTTTCAAGTAAGTAACGTTGTAACTTGTAACCATAGACCAACCCCTCCCCTTAAAGACCTTTCCACCCGACCACCGGCACTGTCGCCGTACTGAACCGGCCGAAAATATTACGTGTCGGTCACGTCGGAATCAGAAATATGAAATGCCATTTATACCCCGTATGCTGTTCTTGGCAGTTGAATAATTATCACCTCCAATTTGCGGGCACCTCTAATTCGGACCCCACCTGGGGCAGGGTTTTCGGGCAGGGGGTAGAATGGTCATTTCCACCTCCATGTGAGGAATTGGAGGGGGCAGTGAATTGGAGGGGACTACGATTCAAAGGTGTTCGGGCAGGGGTAGGGTGGTCATTGCACCCTCCTTGTTAAGGGCACTGGGAACTGGGCCGGAACTGGAGGGGATAAAGATCCCTGTTTGGTAGGGTATGTGTTTCTTTTGGCTTTTAATAATTAGGCTGTGTTTGGTATGCATTTTCGAATGA
This sequence comes from Telopea speciosissima, assembly GCF_018873765.1. Lineage (NCBI taxonomy): Eukaryota > Viridiplantae > Streptophyta > Magnoliopsida > Proteales > Proteaceae > Telopea > Telopea speciosissima. The sequence continues at coordinate 62,858,659 of NC_057921.1, read as the reverse complement.
TAAAAACAACTGTTTTTAGTACCCAAGAATGCGAAATCGACTTGGAATGCATACCAAACACTAATTTTCTTGAAAAAGACTAAAAATTTAAAGGGAAAAGATCTCTGTTCGGGAGTGTGGCCTAAGCCAGTATTCCCATGAGTCTATCTCTCTCCTCCCCATATGAAAAGACACCTCTACCCCTTGTTTTAAGGAGGAGAGAGATAGACACATGGCCAGCACTCCCGTCCAGAAAACTGCTTTCCAAATTTAAATTCTCCTTCTTGGACCCTTCTTCAGTGTCTAAACTCTAAACAAAGTTGCAAGTCGGAAAAACTAACAGTTTGGTACTAGTTTCTCTCAATGGTTAGGGTGCCAAACAGTTGGTTTGATTCATTTTCAGCCGATCTTAATCGGGTTTATTGTATGGATCAATATAAACTGAAGCCAAACTATTAAGGTGAGATTCGATTTCAGTATGGTTTGGTTTCAAGTTTTATCAAGTTGATTTAGTAGGCTCTTATTGGTCCATTATCGGATTGTTACCCATTGGTTTTGATTTTTCATATACAAAAAATAATGCTAAATTTTTTTTTTTTTTTTTTTGGATGAATGAAAAATATATTAAAAAAGCAGAAAGAACCTTTCCTACCAAAAGAGAGAAAGAGCAAGAAAGAATACAAGGAGAAAGCTACACAGCAAAACAACCAACTACCCTACAAACAGATCAAACTGAAGGGAGACCACTCAAAGAGGAACAAAAATATTGAATCATAACCAAACAACCAATCACCTATGTAAAAAGTTAACCTTCTTCCCATTAGGATTATAGGGAGGAATGGGAGGAATCACCCACCTCCCACTTAAATTCCTAGAAACTAAGGAAGGACTCTCTCGATCTAGCTCTAAGACGAATTGAATATTTTCACCTCTCTCTCCAGGGGGGTCAGCCAAACATAGAGAGAAATCGCTCTCAGTCGTCTCTCTCACGTCACTTAGGACTTGGTCATTGACCATTGGTCGCTGAGCATTGCAAGAAAGAGGCAGCATGCCACTCTGACAGAGCCCTGCATCACAAGGCTGTTTACTAAGCAAAGAAGTAGGGACAATAGAGCTTTGGAGGACATGAGAAGCACGATCATTTCCGATAGGAGTGCCCAAGATGGAAGAGTCCACGTCGATGCTAACATCTGCATCATCCGCATCTAAATCCCTCGCCAAGGATATCGCCGAACGATTAGATCCACGAGCAACAGACCCAAGAGATAATCTTTCCACCTCATTGTCAATTTCCAAGACCACTTGAATGTCTCCACCTTTGGTGCACGGTAAGAGCGTAGAAGAGGGAACAATAGACTTCTTTTTTTTTCTATTACACTTCATAATTTTCTTTTTCCCATGATTCTTAGAAAACTTTGAATGAGACTTACTACCACTATTCCGTTGAGAAGAGTTCTCGAGCACATCTTGGGAGAGAGGTGAAGAGGGAAAAATCTGATAAAAAACCATTGGTACACCAGTAGGGACCACCTCAGAGATACAATCATCTGACATCAACGCCAAAGCGGAGGAACAATTAGAATAAAAAATGGGCTGCACGACAAGGCCTTGAATATCATTAGAAGCTGAACTTACACCAAAGAGGGAAGGGTCACTTTGTCTGGTCATATCACTAAAGACAAGGTGGTCTAGTGGAACAGGGTTGGTGAGGTTGATATCAAGGGATTGAGGGATGCAAGTAATTGGAGGGCCATCAGTTTGGGCTACGGTAGAACCATTCAAAACAATCTCCAACCAACTAAGGCCCTCAGAGATATTTGCATTGCCATTGGACGTGGCTTGACGAGGGAGCTCCATGGTATTCTCAGATAATATGGCAAACCTGTTAGTGGACACACAACATGTAGCATCGGGCAGAGGGGTATTATCATTGATATGGTAAGTATTGGTTTCCTCAACCTACAAGGAGCTCAAAATACTGGAAGGCTGCAATGTCTGAGGGGTGTGTGATGTCCCAGGAAAGGTGGAAAGCATGGATTGGGCAACGACCAAAGTGGTAGATAACACGTCAGAGGAGGGACCCACCCTCATATCTGAGTGGATCGTAGTTGAGGCAGGAACAGCAGCGGCTGTCTTCTCTGGCACCGATCTATGAGGAGCAATCTGAGAAGTCTGCAAAGGGTCCTTACCCTTCGTAGGAAAATCACGCTGAGGCACACTAGAGCTGGCATTTGTGGAGAACATACACTTTTTAGTGACATGTCCGAAAACCATGCAGTGATCACAACGAGGAGGAAGCCACTCATAAATAATCTCTTGCATGAAACAAACACCATTATCAAAGGTGATTTTGATTTCTCGAGGAGTGATCGAGGAAGCTGGGAGCTCAATACAAACCCTTGCAAAAGATAACCTATCCTTTGCCATGGTGCGCCGATTTGAGAATAAAGGTTTTCCCATGACAGTAGCGATGGTACTAAGGCATTCGCTGGACCAAAAATGGAAAGGGAGATCTACTAGTCGAACCCACATAGGGATAGAAGTAAGTTCCACTCTCTTGAGGGGCGTATCTGGACTCCAACGATGCAGAATAAGGTGGCTGCAAGAGAGGACCCAAGGACCTCCTTCAATAACTCGCAGCAAATCTTCTTCAAGGTGGAATCGGAACACAAACATACCATTCTTAAGCATAATCACTTCCAAATGACCAGAAGGCTTCCAGAGCCTCTCCTCAGAGGTTTTTACAGTGACAAAGCTTGGTCTACGCCCAATGAATTGTCCGATGCACGTGAACTTCCAAAGGGCCAGCTCTTCCTCAAGCACTGCTGAAGGGCAGTGAGCAATTGCTTGTCCCTCCACTCGCAAGGGTTCAAAAAACCGTAGTGCAAGACCTTCATCCTTGGAATGACCGGAACAGAAGAGAGAGGACCACGTAACCCCCTTCGAAGCAGGGGGAGCATCCAAAGAACCCAAATCCAGTGCTCCATCAACAGTAGTAGAGCACCAATGGTCTTTCAGAGGAGCCAAATTAGTACCGCAAAGGGAAGGGAAAACGGAGTCGATCAAGTTTGCATCAGACCCCACATCAGAAGGCGACAAGGTGGTAGGAGCTGAAGCAGGGTTAGGCAAACGATGTGCTCTCGAGCTAGAGGAAGATCCAGGGAAGGTAGAACCACGACCTTGAGAGCTGGGAGGGATCCCAACAGAAGAGAATCCTCGACCACCCATCTGATTTGGCCGGGGATCGTTAGTTTCTCATGGATCTTTTACATCTCGTTCAACAAAGTGGCAGTTAAATCTTGTTGGTTTAACTTAAACTTAGAAATGCAATCGCTAAAAAAAACAAAGAAAAAAAAAAGAAAAAAAAGATGGGTGGTCTATCTATGAGAAGATTTGACTGTAGTTTCTCATGGATCCCCGGCCAAATCAGCACTGGCTAAAAAAAAATTTAATCAGCTTTAATCATTGGGTGTAGTTCATTTTGATTTTGGTCTATCTAATCAATTTCGATTTCTACCATATGGTTTTTTGGGTTGGAATTTCACACTCCCAACCTGAATTTTTATCCTCCTGTTATAGCACAGTGCTGTACTGCATCGTGCGGCGGCTACAGAGGCCATGTGCACCATATGGGGCCTGCTGTGCCACATGGCCTCTGCAGCGCCGCACGATGCAATACAATACCGTGCTGTAACAGGAGAGGATAACGATTCCTCCCAACCCATGGTGAAGAGATCTAACCTTTTGATTGTGCTAGAGAAGGATATTTCAGACTTTAAAAAATAGGGACTGAAGTTAATGATGACATCCACTCTTCCCATACTCCAATTACTGTTAAGAAAAACAAAATCTAACAGTGAAAGATCATTTGAAAAACGTTGTGATTTTTTTGATAGATGTAAACAACTCATCTTGGTGAAGACTTCTTGTGGGGATTAGAAATTGATGAAATAAATAAGGCAAAAAGTTCATTGAGACACTAGGGTACGGTACGTTGTCACCTTGGGTGTCTGTTTCTCTCCTCTTAATATGAAACGACTTCACTTCCCTCCTATGTGCAATGCTATTTTGTCTCACCTCATTGGTTCACTCCCATATGCCGTTTGCTTATAGAACCCTTTCCCCTTGAATAAGAAGTTGTAATTTTACTTTGGGGTAGAGTGCTCTGTGGGGGAGCATGGTTCCTACATGTGCAAAGGGGCCGATGAGAGTATGCACGGATGCATCAACGGGGTGGCAATTATTGCCTTTCATAGGGGGTGGGACAGTCATTTCGCTCTCTCTGTGTCTAAGTGGAGAGCGCACATTCCCCATAGAAAACTTTGTTCATTTTATTTTTTAGCCCTTTAAGAAGACACTTTTTTTTTCCCAGCAAGAGTAGATCTTCTCATTTTACATCTACATTAAATACTGGATTATATAACTCTCAACTTTTTGAAAAGACCTTTTTTTTTTTTTTTTTTAATCCTTTCAACTTTGTGACAACAAATTGCACCCAAATTTAAATAACCAATTGAAGATTGTGACAACACAAATGCTTTACCATATCTTTCTTTACATATGTTTTTTCATATTTGGAGTTTTGGACTATTATTGGTTGGCAAGAACACTTCAATCTTCAATGCAACCCAAAATATTTCTATTGGAGTTGGATAAGGAAGGATTTAAGAGAGGCATGGAAAGTGCTAGGGGAGATTAGTGAATGCCTCCGTCCGAACATATAGATAAGGTTGCATCTTGTTGTCACCAAAATAGCAAATTGAGAATTGTTATATTCTTTTTATTGTCCCTTGTTTTATTTTTAAAAATAATTTAATATAAGGTAAAAAAAAAGGTTTTCAAAATAGTTTGAAACTTGTCATTATTAAAAACTGCATATTTTTCAAGTACACATGAAATAATATGATTTCTCCTTGTTGAAAAAGTAATCTTAAACATTTTTTTTTTCCCACAAGCTTTGGTTACATGTTACAACAAGGTTTTCTCCATAAATAAAAGAATTTTCTTATTGACACCCCTTAATATGTCAAATAGTTCGTAGCCTTAGTTTTTGGTTTTTAGTATAACACACTTTTTTTAATGAAGGTAAATATTATCATTTCACATATATAATAAAAAAATGTACAAAGACAATGATAATTTTTTATAATGATAAGTCATTTTCAAATTATTTAAAAAAATATTTTTTACAACAAGACAATGAGCAATAGAAAAAAATGAAAAATGTTATTAATTCTAAATAGACCTATAAAGGTGTCATTTAGATTTTAGACAATTCTATAGTTAAATACCACCTGTATTAAAAAAGATAAGTAAAAAATTGTGGTATTCAACTTGGAAGGTTTTTGCACCCCAAAAAAATAAAAAATTGGAAGGTTTGAAAAGGGGAAGAAAGTCATGTTTTGGCTAATCAAGTCATTTGTAGTTTTAAATGCAGATTTGTCCTTTCGTGGTTCATATTTACAAATGACAAATGACAATTGACAAATACTGAAGTAGACTACATTAAGTCATTAATTATTGGGTTTGTATTTCTCTGAAACGGGTCAAATCCTACATTTACTTTTGGTTGGGGGTGGGGAGATGCAAGCGTATTTAGAATTTAGATTATGGATTCAAGAATCGGGATTGAATCGGCCGAATTAGGATTAGAATTGGCCGGAGTTTCGACCAATTCACATTCCAAAACTAGGGTTAGGGGGTTGATTTCGATGAAATTATAATTTTACTATTTTGCCCTTTTGTTTTATTTTCAAAAATATTTAATGTAACAGGAGAGTTGATCCCATGACTTTCTGGATCTGCTATCTACCAGTAAGGATACAACCAAATGTATTAACAAAGTGAATACACATTTAACTATTTAAGCCACGGTTTGAGTAATCAGGATTGGATCGAACAGATCAGTCGATTTGGATTGAAATTGGTCATGGTCAATCCCAATTTTAACCGATCCATAATGGTATGGAAGCCAATGATAGGATGACTTGTGACCGATTTATAGAGTTTCCTTTACCGAGTCAGCCCAATTATTGGAAACAGAATTGATCGGAATCGGGTGGGGGGGGGGGATCAATTCATGTCCTGACTCCAAAAGTCTTTGATTCCTGACTCAAGCAGACACAAAAGGCCAAGATAACCACAAGTGGACCAAGATCCTCTGCAGTACCAGCGGGGCAGCAATGCACATACGATGGCACAGCAGAGGCCAGGTGGCACACATGGCACACATGGCCTCTGCTGTGCCATTTGATGTGCATTGCCACCCCGCTAGTGCTGCAGAAGATTTTAATACCAAGTAAAGTCAGCGGTGACGTGGTCACAAGTGGATCTTTTGAAATCCGTTTTTTGGTGGTTTGTGCGTGTTCGTGAAGAATTTCCATTTAAAAAAAAAAAAGAAAAAAAAAGAAGGAAAAGGCCATTGCAGATTCTTCTAGAACGGGTGATTCGACATTGATACAGCGGGGCCCAGCAGCGGTGAAATAATCTCGTTCATATCTTGAATGAATGAATGGGTAGGAATCGATCAAGGTCAGCTCCAAGGCCCACGGTACTAGATTACATCTCCATGAGCCTGGCCCAATTATTGATGAGCTCTAAACAGGTTCGGCCCAGTGACCCAATTAATGGGCTGGGTTCGGATATAAGGTCACAAGACCATGGGCTTGTGCACTCCTCCAAAGTCCAAACTCACTTTAGCTCAGATCGAATCCGGCTTCACTGTATTTATGCCATTATAGCCAGCCCTGCGCAAGCCCAGTTTTTCATGGCGAAGTTTGGGTTGTTTGTGTTTACCACCACTAAGGACAAACTTGAAATGTTGAAAAGTATGCTTAACGAGGGCAAGCTAGTGTTTACAATAAATATTTTAGTTTTAAGGTTGGTGTGAGAGAAACCTACACAGAACCCAAACATCTGCCATCCCAAATTGAACTCAAGCTCCAGGGTGCAGCTGGACCAGGACAGGCCCAGGTCCTTAAAGTCCCAAGCCCATCCCTGGGTAACTTAGCCTTGGCCTGGCCCAAACTCGGGTTGGGTCTTCTGGGTATGAGCCAGCTCAGGGTGATTCAGGCTGGGCCAAGCAAGAGCTTATAAAAAAAAAGGCTGGGCCAAGCAAGGCCCAAGTAAATGAAGATGTGCAGATTGAGTAGGAGGAGGTAGCTCGGAAGGGATACTTTGTGTAGTGTCTCTGAGCTTGAGTTCGTAGTGTCCAATTTGCCTCTTTTTTCTATTGGAAACAAATGCAAAACCATGAGGAAGAAACCAACCAAACAAGCAATCACACTCGATACAAGGAATTTAACGTGGTTCTCCATGAATGCCTACCTCCACTCGAGAGAATAAGAGAATTTTTCACTAACCAGAAAAAAGCTCTACACCATTCTCTACTTTACAATGTGTTCTTCCTTGCTTGTGTTTAGGATTTTCCCCGCATAGACAAATATATAACAAACCTAAAAACCCTAATCCCAACACAATTATAATTTTACCCATGTATATATAATGGACCTTAAAACTTGACCCAAACATATACAAACTCAATACTAATTAGGATTAAGTTTTCCTCCACCCATAGAGAACGGTTCACCCACCATCCTAGGGTTCACAAACCCTCCTATGGTTTAGTATGTTCCCAAAATGCCCTCCTGACACCTTTTTCTGTCGTCTCCTATCCCTCGGTGAATGGGAACCCATTCACAATGGGTGGAGGAAAACTCGATTCTAATAATTATGTGGACCACTACATAATACAAGACATAAAACCCAACACTTCCTCCTTACCTTTGTGTAAAAACTAAGACAGAAACCCAACTTCGGGGTTAACTAGTCATTAGTCTGTACTTTTCTTTTTAAACAAGCAAAGGAGATAAATTCTTCCCTCTCCATGGGTGAATTTTAACTTAATCATTTTAATGTAAAAATAAACAAAGCTGGAGATCCCTTCACATCTCTTAATGGAGCCACCCGGGCCAGAGTGTGTCAATAAAAATCTAGAGAGTTCACAGAAAGAAAGAAAGGGCTCTCTGAGCTATACCATGAGCACATCTCTTAGGACTAAGTCTATATCTACAGGGTCAAAATAGGGGAGTTGGGATCCAAAATAGCAAAGCACAATCGCTGCTTTAGTGAATAATTTAATTGTTCTCTTTTATATATTGATAGCTTATAGTTTGTCTATACTTGGACAGACGAGGAAAAAAGGTTGCTTATGATATCACAATTATTATTTTACCCAGGTTGGACTCCTGGGATAGAGAGTTTCATTATTAATTCTTACTCTCTATTTTGAAAATTTAAAGACATTTTCTGTTCGACTTCAAATCTCATGACTAAAGAGATTCTCCTTTCACTGTGTTGAAGGAAACTTGGTCCAAGTTTTATTGACTTCATTTATGATCAAAAGATTGGACCCAAAGTTGAGCCACAGGAAAGAAAAGTGTAACGATTCTTACATTAGATTTAAAGAATGATTTAATTAGTCTTAAATTATATTCAAATATAATCATATACTTTATTGACATGCACTCTCTTAATACTTTGGGCACCCTTTCTATGCGTTGGATTTTAAGAGTAATGATTTCCTACATGGTACACTTAAGAAGGGCTTCTCATGCGGCTAAAGATCTACCATATGACAGATCAGATGAAACCCAAATTTTGTGAATAGATAAAAAACCAAGGTTCTCTATGCCCCTAACAATTTTCATGCCATAAAGTAAAATCTTTAAAAATCCAAGACAATGAAGACTGTGTGTACTAATACAAGAATAGACTTCAATATGCATGAGAGGTTATTTGATTATGTTAAGCTCTAAAGCTTGATGTTATCATTTCTCATACCAAAATAGGAAAAAAAATATTTTCATTCCATGTTGGGAATTGTTCTTATAAGACATATGTGCATGTGAAGAGAGCAGTTTATATTTTACTAAGAAAAAAAAAGAAGAACAAAACAGTTTATATTGTATACAATCATGTGTCAAATGTGAGTATGTTTTAACATTATATAGTAAGGAAGGCCGATACTGGTATATATTAAAAACTCAGCTTGATAGGCTGGCCCATTTAGTAGAACCTAAGTGGAGCCCCCTTTTAAAAATGATATCCTCTAGAGTCCTTATAATGTTGAGGATTGATGTCTTGACTTCCGATGACTGGACTGTTGTGTGGAACCTCTATTGGAAAATTTTTAAGGACTATATGGGTATTTCGATAAATTTTCTATATAGGGTATCGGTATAAATTTGTAGCGAGAGTTCTTTCTCTGTAACGAAAATCTGAGAGAGGTGTGAGGACGAGCGATTATAACCCTATTTTCCATTGATAGTGAAACAGATTTCATCTCACCATGGACGTAGGCAACCTTATCGAACCACATAAATCCTTGTGCGTATTGTGTGATTGTTGTTTTGCGTTTTTTCCATTCTTCTCTTTATCGTGTTAGGTTTTGCATATAAGACTACCTTAAATATCTATCAAAGTAAATTTAGTTAATTGGAATATCTTGTTGTAATAAAGGTTGGGTACAAAAAGATTGTAACCTTATTTTGTTGTAATCAAGGTTGACATCTGTTCTTCGAGCTATTGAAGATAGTTTGGACCATTTAATTGTTGAATCTGTCAATAAAGTATTGATTTATCTTCTTATCGAAGAGCTATCCGACCGATCAAGCTAGTTTAGTGTTCCCTATCATCCATGATATCACTTATTTGGCATCGAGTTTAGAATCATGTACTTTTGCTTTCATCCCAAGGGAGAAAAACAGTTTGATCAACTCCCTTGCCAGGAAGGCCCAATCCTTGACATGTAGGACTGATTGACCATCGTCCACTCCATGACTTTTAGAAGGTTGGAATTCAGAATGACAGAATCCATGTATACTACACGTTCTTATAAGTAAGGCTTTGTTTACCAAAAAAAAAGGTTGGTTACAACAAGATTTTAATCTTAATTTTTTCGTTCTTTCCAAAAAGAAAAAATCTTATTTTAATATATATAACACATTTTTTTAATAAGGGTAAATTTTGTTATTCCACATATATATAAAAGACTATATTAAATAACTTTCAACTTTTTAAAAACTTTTTTTTATCCTATATTAAATATTGTATAAAATAACTTTAGAAATAAGACAAAGAACAATTAAATGCTGTATACATATTGCCTACATTACTATCTATACATATGGTGAGTTTCAATCCACATAGGTTTTCAACCGACAAAACAAAGCTTTTATAGATGATTGAAAATTCAATTTGGATATCATTAATTAATAGTTAAAAATATAAGGAGAAAATGTCAATACATGATGATTTTGAATCCTCTCACAAAATTAGAAAGTTCCCATGAGAGAAAGCAGGGGAAGAGGGGGTGTGGGTAGGGATGTAAATGTATAACTGGAATTCGTTTCCGTATCCGTTTAGCACTATCCGAATCTGTCCGAAAGCTAAACGGATATGGATAGGCTATAGCTATCCGAAAAGCTATATTTATATGTAAATTAATAAAATATTCGATCCGTATCCATATTCGTATCCATTTAGCACTATCCGAATTCGTCCGAAAGGTAATTGGATGTGGATGCAGATATAGCCCTATCCGAGCCAAATCCAATCCATTTACATCCCTAGGTGTAAGGCATTTTGAATGACTACAGCTCTTCTTTTGTTTCTTTTATTTGAGTTGTCTATAAAAGAAAGACCAACATTCAAAAATTCTTCAATATCAACGACGATTCTATTCTATTCTTCTTCTTCTTCTTTTTCCGTTCTTATCAAGTGACATTATCTATTTATTATTGTTTATATAAATAAATAAATAGCAATAGTAACCCTCGTAGGAATAAATGGAATAGTATACTCAATTATTTGTACCAATGCCTGTATAGAAATAAAATATTAATAATGGCTTCCTAATAATGGGATAATGGGAGAAAGAGAAACAAAAATTTTTTAAAAAATAATTTTTATTTATTTATCTTATCCAACTTGTTGTAGAAATATAATGGATCAACATTTGAATGAGGAGGACGAGAAAGTAGAGATCAGAGATGTCGTGCCCATGCAATGGAATGCCATATTTATTAAAACGAGATTCAAACTTAAAATGTGACTTTTTTTAAGATACATAAAATATGGCTAATTCACATTAAATGGTCCTTCACGTATCTCAATATGGTAGACTTGAATGAATCACAATTTCTCTTTTCAAAATAAGAATAGATTTTTCTTTAGTGTGGATGAGGCCTTATTTTTTTTTCCCTTTTAATTTATTAATACTTTTTAAAGCTTACCCTCTTGTTTGATCAATAACTTTGGTTTTGCCTTATTAAAATGAAAATGGAAAACTTTTATGGGTTAATAGAGAGAGGCTGATTGTTCATTTAGCTTTTATGAGTTAATTAATCCATTTAGCTTTTAGTGGTTAATAGAGAGAGAGAGGCTAATTCTTCATTTAGCTTAGAGATCCTATGTACTTGAGACACGACACTCCAAGCTCCTCTCTCTCTCTCTCTCTCTCGCCCGTGCGCATGTGTGTGCATGCACATGTAAAGAGACCCAATGAAAGGACCTGGTGCATTGTATTGGGAGTTTAGTCTCACATCGATTACTAATTAGCTCTCAACCCCCCTTATACACATGGGAGTTTCTCCACCTATCGATCAGTTCAAACTTTTGAGATGAGAAATTTTACATGGCTTCAGTGTAGGTTTACACTGTATCTACGTGTCTGCAGTACATACTACTACACGTGTAGAAGAATGTTGAGAATTTAATCTCACATCGCTACTAATTAGCCTAATCCCCTTGTACACTTGAGAGTCCCTCTACCTATCGATTCGAACTTTCGAGATGAAAACTTTACACATTGAGCACTAATAAACCCTGACACTCTCTTCATTAGTAATCCACACAATGCAAGTATATAGTACCTTCATTTGAGGACAACCCCACGAGTCCATGACACATATATGACCAACAGACCAAGGCAAGCCAGACATCTCCCAAGTCCCACTAGTATTGAGATTATTTTAGGCCAACAAGCGAGGTGGGCAAGTGGCTGGTGCCCATCTTACATTGATCACCTCTATTAAAGTTTGGTATCCTCTTCCAAGTAGCTTTAATTTGCCAATCTGGTTGCATGGCCTGAACTAGTAAGGTCATATGCATGGGACAGTTGAACTAGCTATCTTCCTTATGGACCCATTTTGATTCCAATGTCCAATCATACTTTACTCTTCACTGAGATCACCTTTAATTACTCATGGTTGAGCTACTGTTTTGTTCTAAAACTAGAAAAACCTAGTTTGAAGTATCTGTTGGGTTCATGATCTACTTCTTCCTCTCAAGGAAGGCCATATTAGATCTAGTATTCTATTCTAACTAGGGAGTGTTTCAAAACCTTTTTATTTTTCCTCTTTTAGTTTATCCAAGTTGCATTCAAGAGACAAGATGAATTAATCTGACAATTTATATATTTAAATTCACATGTTAAATGCTTTATTGATTACTATTTACTTGATCGCACATGCACAAAGAGAGATCACATGTACCTTCATACAAATATATGGTTAATTAGAAAATATTTGTACTTCTCATATGCCGTGTTTGAATTGCCTTTGTTAAGTAATCTTCCAAATGAAATCATCTATACATGAACCATTGCATTTAAAGATAGATGATATGTCCAATCATTTCTTATTTTCAAGCTGACTCTCTTCCAACCTACAGTTCTTGGCATTGGATGCTATGGAGGATTAAGATGTAGTGATAACTAACCCGAGGGGTAGCAGAATTGGCATGGGTGCTGGTCTAAATTGACAGGTGACTTGTGTTCGACTCCTCGTACTTGCTTGGGCCACTCACCTTGGATTTAATTGATTTTTCACTTAAATCCTTGAATGATCCGGATTTTTTCAAATTTTACAAAGCATATATTTTGTCATGTGGACAAATGATATGTCCATTCTAACCGTTGAAATAGAGAGGAAAGTGGTCTAGATTGGTCATGTGTCAAATTTTAGAGTCTAATTAATTCAATCAAATATCCTCTTTTGTATTGACACACATCTCGTATATGTCCATGTACGTGTATCGGCACTCTAGACATTACTGTACACTCTCCCAACTCTTAGTGGGAATAAACGATTTAAATTAAAAAAATATATAAAAAAATGAATGATTTAAATTTGTCTTATAATTTTCGCAAACATCTTCCGTTTTGTTACCAACTCTGGTTATACAAAGCAAGACCTTTTTAGAGCTTGAAGATGATTAAATTGGCATGCATTAGGAAGAGATTATGCAAAGGCAAACCAGTGGTGATCTTCACACCAAGTGGTTTTTTCTCTTTTGTTTTTTTATACTTTTGGTACAGTAACCCCAGTGTCGATGAGAAGTGTGAAAACTGAATCAAAAATCATTTGGCAACCGCGGTTCGGTATTAGGTGGGCCATGAAATTTCAATCCTTATATTTAAATGGGTTTTTGTCAAATGCTCCCCTGGAAATGCCCATTTCTGGAGACTATACGGAGAGTTCTTCAAGGGTTACATTTATTTCTGATGCAAGTCTTCAAGAACTATGAATGTGAAGTTAGAATACAACCTTAACAAAACCTATAGATGTGAATCAATGTATTGAAAGTCACCGTGTTTGGGACTTGCAGAAACTCAAACAATTGCAGCAAGCATTTGGAAATCATTCAAAAAATAGATGTAAAGTTTGGATTTGATCCCATTTTTCTTCGATTTTTCGATTTGCAAAAGAAATTACGATTGGAATGATGGGTGATTATAGGGTTTGATTTTAGGGTTCATCTTCCCCAAATAGTTTAGGGTTTGATTTTCAATTTCAAACTCTAAACCATTTGGGGAAGATGAGGGCAATTTGATCACTTTACTTTTTAATTTTCATTGGTTATTGTCACAAGGGCATTTTGATCATTACACTCCCTAAAACTAACGTCTATCGTCCCAAATTAACTAACTGGACAAAAATGCTATAATTTATTGAAAATAAAGGGGACTTTATAATTAGAAAAGTTGTAAGAGGGTATTTGACAAAAACCCAATTTAAATTATAAGAGTACTATCCGAAAAGGAGGACGGAGGACGGTTTAGAATGTAGGACCCACCATACACGGCTACAAAACGGTATAATGATAATGAATAAGACCTAACGGTAAAGGACTAGAAGACGATAGACCACTTTGGGATTTGGGACTCACTGGACGACGATAGACCACTTTAACTGTAAGCCAACCGACTTATCTTACGGTCTATAAAGCTCTGAACTCTGAAAACGGATTTTTTTACCATACCAAAAAAAATTAAAAAATAAAAATAAAAAAATCTTATAATGAATCAATCACGTTTGGAATGTGGGCGGATCCGTAAAAATGGAACAAAAAAGGAAGTTTGGAAGTGACGTACGTGTCCTTCTTTACCACTCTTTTTGGGTAGAATCCTTCTTTACCATTCACTTGATTTAAAAAGAAAAACACGACCCCCGCTTTCCCCCAACCCTTTGGTCGGATGGATTCACTTGGGTGCAAATTTTTTTAGGAGAAATTAAAATCGAATCATTTAATAAATGATTTCATATCAAAATCATTTATAAATGATTTTAGTTTAATTACTTTTAAATAGTTTTATAATGTTTTATTCAAAAGGTTATTTTTTATTAATTTTTTTATTGAAATGGAATTATGAATTAAATTTTTTTATATTATTTAAATAACTCTTTATTTGTACCATTACATATTTACTAATTATTGATTATTACCATTAATACATAATGTTGCAATTACATATTATTAATATATGTTTTGGTTTAAATGATTTTTTTAAAACAATTTATCATGGATTTAAACAATATTGTTTAAACGGTTCAACTAAACGGTCTCAATTTAACAAACTATTTATTAAATGATTTTACAATTTAAAGTAAAGAATTTTGACACCCTTATACCCAACCCGAATTTGTTCTAGATGATGACGAAGGCCCTCATCATCTCCTACCTTCATTTCATTTATTAATTTACATTAATTACCTAGACCCACAAAGGGAGATATGCCTACGGTCTACCCCACTCCCTGTGAAATAAAAAAATATTACCCCTCTTGAGTGCCCCCTATGCACTCTCATTGGCCCCACACTGATGCAAGTGTCAGGGAACCTTGTAGTGATCTTCCTCCCATATAATAATTAAAAAAAGAAAAAAATTTAGGCAAACCATTAGACATGTGCAAAACCAAATCCCACTAGAGACTCTGTTCCACTACATAACTAAATGACTAAATTGACCCTCACTTGATAAGAAACGCTTTAATCATTATATTAGATTTGGCTCAACTGATGCTAACCGACCTAGGGTCAATAGAATAAGGAATGTCAACGCATAAATGGGTGAAGCTAGAAGATTTGGATGGGTTTTTAGTTATTTTCTGTTTCGTTACTCTCTATATTGGCGTCCTTCGTATTTTCACATCACGGTTTTACATCAATTATACTTCCAACTAAATACCAAGCTGGATCCTCTACTGTCGAGTTGTTCGGTAGGATTGTGCTGCTCAGACACGATGTTTCGTGTAATGTCTGTCTTACCTTTGTTCAAATGCCTTGTCCAAGAGGGGGTAAGGCGATCATTAAACACAATATCATGTCTGGGCAGCACGGTCCTACCGGGTAGCTTGACAATAAAGGATCTGAATCCACCAAATACCTTAATAAAAATTTCTTTTGTAATTTTCTTTATATTTCATTCTCCTTTACTTTGCTAAGAAAATTTTATTTTACTTCATTTTTTTTTTCCAACAAAATAATTAGATTATTATTGAAAGGGGAAGGGTTTCCTATGAAGACAATGTAAGAAGGAATCTACATGCTACACCAATAAGAGATAGAAAAATAATATCATTCATATGGTGTCTATATAGGGCTCATATGATCATAATAGGAGAGAGTGTCCATGTGAGCCTAATTGTTTATTGGGGCGATGTTCTCTGTGCTGCAGCGCAGCTTGCGCCTAGGCACATGGGGGTGCAATGACCACCCTGCCCCCTTGCATAGGCTGCCCATGTGCCTGGGCGTAGGTTGCGCTGCGGCACAGAGAACATTCTCCCTTGTTTATTATGTGAGAAGGATATAAAGGAATCTGTATAAGAAGTAGAAGTCCGTTTAGCCAAAATGTGAACCTCTACATTAAAGTATCGGGAAACAAAACAGAAACACGACATGAGAAAATCCACAAGTAAGAGTAAGGGTGTTAAACGGTCTGATTTCGGTTAAACGGTTCGATTTTAATTGCTTGAGGGTAGAAACTGTAACCAGACCGTTTAACTAAACGGTCTCATAATCAAAACTTGGACCGTTTGATAAACAGTTTCAGTTAAATGGTTCTATACGATTTTATACGGTTTTGGTTAGACAGTTCTATATACATTTTCTAAGTTATTAGTTTTTTTTTTTAGGAAAAAGAAAATCATTAATGAAGAAACATGATTGCTTAGTACTTGTTAGGTTTTGACTTTTGTTTATAAAAAAAAAAATTTATTAAGTTTTTAAACGGTTTGTTTATAATCGATTTTAATTGGATTACATGATTTGAAACCGTTGGATTAATCGGCCTAAACCTAACCAAATCAATTAAATAAATGGTATCATTTCTAAAATCATAATCGGAGCATTTAACTAAACGGTTTATTGATTTTGGTTTAAACGGTTTCGGTTTAGTTTTGACACCCTTAAGTAAGAGGTAGTATGTCCTCAATGAATGAGAAAATAGTGAGATGTCCTATTTGTAAACTTTGAGTAAGAGGTAATCTGTCCCGAATCGCCTCCACTTCCATGAATGCAGTAGAGAAGCTCCTACAATGTTTGCATTTTGCCGCCACAAGACCATCTTTATGATCTTTTATCATAACACCCTTGTCATCAAATGAAGACGTAGATTTCCAAGCACCATGGAGAGCTTGGAATCGAAGTATTTAGATCAACTGAATAGTTGAAGGTCTGCATGTATTTTATTCTTCACATGTAACCAAACAGAGCATTAACAATATGTTGTGAACATGTCCAAATAGAACCTTACGGGTAGGCATGACCTGATTTGACCGGTTGAAACCTGAGATTGACTCGATTGATTACTAAATGTTTTGGGCTCAAGAACCAATCGATTAATAATTGGGTGGTCCTAGTGCAATCTAGTGCCCCGATGGTCACTCGACTTTATAGTCCAATTAACCCATTTAAGTCTATTTATCCTCGATTATAGTCTGTTTAAGAACTTTTTATAGTCCATTTATTCAATTAGCCCGATTATAGTTGGTTTAATTCAATTGGCTTGAGCCTGATTATGAACTGAAAATCAACTGGCGAATAGACAAGTGTCTATGCCCTAACTTACAAGGCCCAATTAACTAAAGGGGCAGAATCGATGTGGGGCCTTAAATTTGTGGAGAATGATATGATGAAGCCCAACCGAAATAGACCGGGTGGACCGATTCACAACCCTAGTCTACACCCCTAGTATTTCATGGTACCGAAAATGTCACTTACAATCTAAAAAACTTTGAACTCTGAAAATAAATCAAATCACGTTTGGAATGTGGGCGGATCTGTAAAAATATATTTCTTGTTTTTTTGGAAAATGACATTTCCTTTCACTTGATCCAAAAAGACACACACCATGCGTTATCAGGTTCTCCCCACCCTCACTTGGTTAATTTAGCCGGTTTTGTTTGGATGGTCCCCAATCTAAAACTCTCATTTAATTAATTAATTAATGGAAAAAAGAATGTTGTCGGATACTATAGCGCTTGCACTTAGACACATGAGCGGGTGAAAGCCGCCTTATCTCTATAAAATAAAAAATCGCATCCATGTTGACGTTATTACATGCACCTCATTAGCCTCATGCTGATGAAACAGTGCACGACCAGACAACAAGCTCTTACCCTATGTCGGCATTTGAATGAGAGTGCAAAACTAGACAAAGCCCTACGTCAAACCATACACCACCAAAGAGTATGTCGCAACACACCTCTAAATGACCAAATTGACCCTCTCTTCTAGATAAGAAATGGACCAGGATTCTCTACAGTACCGGTGGGGCGACAGTGCACATTTGACGGCACAGCAAAGGCCAAGTGGCACACATGGCAAACATGGCCTCTGTTGTGCCGCTGGATGTGCACCGCCACCCCGCCGATACTGCAAAAGATTTTAATACATAAGAAACACTTCAATTGAGTACTTGTCTACCAGACGTGGTCTAAATCTAAATACTTGGACCACTATATTGGAATTTGGGTCAAATTGGAATGCCAAACCGGTCTAATATGTCAATTAAATAAGGATTAATGCCAACGCATAAGTTAGGCGAAACAACTTAGCTTCTATATATGGGTTTTCGGTAATCGAGTGTGGGGGGTTATATTTATATACTTTTTTTAAAAAAAAGAAAAAGGTGGTTGGACCAATTCCATTCGTCCGGATACTTTAGATTTGAACCAGGTCAAAGGTAAAAACATTGATTTTGTTAGTTTAATTAAGATTGGTCGGGAGATATATCACGGCAAATACCATTTGCATGGCATGAATATGATATGATGATGATGATGATCAATGGGAATTCGAATAAAGCTAAGTGGAGGAAAAACGTTTCTGACGTTTTTTCTTTGCCTTTTGAATTACGACTTTGATTTTTGATCTTTGATCTTTGACCTTTGATTCCTTTACTTTCTATTTTTGACTAATACAAACACAGATTAACAAGAACTTGTCCATGATTCTCTATAATTGTTCCTAAAATTTCCAACCATTATTAGAAGTTAAAAGTATAAATAGAACTTGCGATCGAGTCTTTATTTTTATTTTTTCCAGCTAGGTTTGGAAATAATCTCTTTCAATGGTATTTATCCATCCAAAAATGCTTTCCACGATGTTAACTACATCAGCTCTTGCGTAAGATTCATAGAAATAATTTTCAAAAAGAATTTCTCAGTTACCATGGAAATCTAGTAGGACACACACGTCATTTAAAATGAAATCCAAGTCATAATTGTCACTTAAAAGCCCACACCTGACTGCAAAACAGTTAAAGTAGAGAAAAAGGAAACAACAAAGAAACAACAAGTTATAAAGAATTAAAATAAAAAAAAGAGAACAGAAGATAAGGAAAAAACATGCACAAGTGAAAGAAAGTTGATGAACTCGTTTCTTATAGTCAAATTCCGACATTCTTGAATCCCCCACCCCCCTCTTCTATCTATAAATACCCTTTTGTTTTCCTCAATATGATCAATCAACTCTGAAGTTGCACTTGCACATACAGAGATCAAAGAGAGAGAGAGAGAGAGAGAGATAGTAGAGACTATGGGGTTTTTTCAGTTCTTGCTAGCTCTTGGCTTAGGCATGGCAGCTCTTCTCATCTTTAAATGTTGGCTTTCGCCTATTCGAGCATATAAAAAGCTCCGAAAGAATGGTTTTGGAGGTCCAAATCCAAGTTTTCCTTTGGGAAACATCGATGAAATGAGAAAAAAAGAGAAGAGTGATTCTCCTTTGGGGGGTTCTGTAAATGTCACCCATAATATCCATTCAACTGTTTTCTCTTACTTTGCTCGGTGGAAGAAATTACATGGTAAGTAAAGTTTATAAGTTTCATTACAGCTTAATGGATTGATTGTGTTCTTGCTGCAAATATTTCTAACTGGAAATGGGTTTACAATGTTTTAATTTGCAGGAAAAGTATTTGTTTACTGGCTTGGCATAGAGCCTTTCTTATATGTTGCAGATCCTGAGTTTCTTAAACAGATGTCTTCAGGAGTGATGGCCAAGAGCTGGGGAAAGCCTAATGTGTTTAAATATGACAGAAAACCAATGTTTGGGAAAGGTCTAATAATGGTAGAAGGAGATAACTGGGTTCACCATCGTAATATCATTGCACCTGCACTTTCACCACCAAATCTCAAGGTCGATCTCCTTCTCTCTTTCTCTAATAGTTTTCATAACCGTTAGTTTTTTAAAGATGAGTTCTACCCGATCAAATTCCTAACAATTGATATCAAAGCAAAAGTTCCTTTATTCTTTACCACCCAACGCGTGTGGGTGAAAAGGAAGCAATGATTCTTCATCATCACTGAATCAAATGTGTGAACAATAATAGATCACATATTTAATATTTTTAATGTTTGTTTGGTACTCATGGCACGCACTGAACTGTACTTTACTTTTTTTGAACAAACAGGCCATGGCAAACTCAATGGTGGAATCTGCCAATAAGATGTTAGACCAGTGGGCTAACCTCATTGCTTTCAATGAGCCCACAATCGAAGTTGAGAGAGACATTACGAGTACCGCTGCAGAGATAATTGCAAAGACTGTGTTTGGCATTAACGATGAGTATGGCCGGAAAGTGTTTGAGAAATTGCGAGACATGCAGCTCTCACTATTCAAGTCTAATCGTTTGGTTGGTGTACCCTTCAGCAAGCTCATGTGCTTGAAGCAAACCTTAGAATCGAGAAGGTTAGGAGAAGAGATCGATGAACTCCTCTTATTGATCATAGCTTCTCGGAAGAGAAGGAATAACAGTTGTGGAGAAGACCAACATGACTTGCTAGGGTTTATGCTTTCAGATGAAGGGCAAGAAGAGAATAAGAAGAAGCTCACAGAGCATGAGCTGGTGGATGAGTGCAAGACTTTCTTCTTTGGTGGTCATGAGACCACAGCATTGGCTATTACTTGGACGTTATTGCTCTTGGCCTTGCACCCTGAATGGCAAAACTATCTCAGGGAAGAGATTAAAGAAGTGATTGGGGATGGGCCTTTAGATCCCACCATGCTTGCTAGACTAAAGAAGGTAAGGACTTCTTCTCTACGCTTCCATTGTTCTTGAATGTGATTCTTGTTGTCATGAATAGTGCAACGATAAAGATGATAGGGTAAGTGACAATTTGGAGTGAGTTGAGATCCCTACATGTATGTTCATCTACACGTACACTTTAGGTGTCAACACCTGTCTCATTTATTGCCATTTAAAGGCTGAAGAAGGGTATTTATGAAAACAAAAGGGACAGGTGTTGGCGTGTATAGTGAATATTCAGGTGAACATATGTGCCGAGGATCTGAACTCAACGATGAAGACTTTACAAGGGCAAGGGTGCGAGAATAATTCTCGTACGAGAACCTGAGCCAGCCTCAAAGCCATGTATTATGATTTTTACCCTTCTAACAAGGGGAAAAAATTTTGCTGCTATATTCTTGCTACAAGGTTAGCAACCAATGAAATGGAATAATTCATTTCCCTTTTGGGTTCATAAATACCCTCTTAGGTTTTAGTATTTTCTAAATTACCCTTTAAGATCTCATTTAGTTGGCTGCCAGCCTTGTAGCTGGAACATTCCTGCTACTAGTGTAGTAGCAAAATTTCATATCTAACAAGAAGGATACAATGACCACCCTATCCCTGACCCCACCCTCCCTTGTTATAGGGACTAAAGAACTGGGCCGGACAGAGACTGGAAGAGATAATTTTCCACGTGAAGCCTTCACATACAGGGAGTCAAGGACTTATCCGGGCTCAGCCCTTGGTGGCAGGTCAGGGTACCGCAGCCATTCGTTGACAATAGAGAATGAGTTTAGAGACTTTTTAACTTGAAATATTTTCCAATGCTCAAAAGGTCTACGCTATAAATCAACCACGAGCTCATGTCTCATGTTGAATATCTCAGTGGGCTCAGTCAAAGCAGTCAAAACTCCTCCTTGGTGATGTGATGATCTATGGGATTGTCTTAAAAAACAGTCAAACGAAGACAATAACCGGTTAAACCGGTAGATCAGATGGTCTAAGCCCCGCTGGATTGAGCAATCGGGCTGAACCCTAGAAAAAACCCGACTTCGAACCGTGATCTTACTTCCTTGCTAATTGCTACAATAGTACACTAACAAGTTTTTTTTTTGGCTTGTGTGACAGATGGGATGGGTGATGAACGAGGTGTTACGGTTATACCCGTCTGCACCGAATGCCCAGAGACAAGCAAGAGAAGACATTCGGGTCGGACAAACAGTCGTACCCAAGGGGACTAACATTTGGATCGATACAGTTGGAATACATCATGACCCGACTATATGGGGTGATGAAGTCCATGAGTTTAAACCCGAGAGGTTCAAGGAAGACCCGAATGGAGGATGTAAGCATCGGATGGGATATTTGCCTTTCGGGTTTGGAGGTAGAATCTGCGTTGGTAGGAACTTGACCATGATGGAATACAAGATTGTGTTAACCCTAATTCTTAGGAGGTTTTCTTTTTCTCTCTCTCCAAACTATTGTCATTCTCCTACCATTTTGCTCTCCTTAAGACCTAACCATGGTTTGCCCCTTGTATTTCAAACCCTTTAGAGAGAAGATTCTTTAAATATCATACCCAATATCTCATATTGTAAGTTGTAACATGGAAGAAATCAATTCATATAATAAAAAAAAAATAGCAATTTATTTTTGTTTTTGATTATAAGCATGGTTTCAAATATCAATATCTGATTGGCCGTATTGGCAGATCTGTAAGTATCGACTGATACTGACATCGACACTAAAACTTTTTTTTTTTCGGGTGAATGCAATACTGAAACTTGGCATAGGTTACACTCCCAGATAGAAAACTAATTCCCTTAATTTAATTATAAAAGATTTCAAAGTTTTCAATATGCCAATTTTTTAAAATAAACCTCCCTGCAAAAGTTGTCACTTTCCTAAGGACAGAGTTCCCTTCACCCTCTAGTGAAAAGAGACCTTCTTAATCCATGAAATATGATACTCATATTCAATTAAGAAAAGGTACTTCAAACCTTTGTAGATAGAGGACCAAAGTTAACATAGCATTCATTATTATAAGAGTTCAATCAAAACGTCAAATCTATTTGGATGAAGAAGCTCTCTTTTCATTCCTTGACACACGAACAATTGAAAGGTGTGATCATAATATGAAATGAAGGGCCCTGGCTCCAAATTCTTTCAACATAATGGCATTGAATTTCCCGACCCTTTCTCTGGATTAGTCAATTCTATATCTTGAATGGGGCAGAAAAAGGTATTGAGAAGTATAGAATGATCAAATCAATGTTCCACATGACAAAAATAGCTTCCAATAATGGAAACTTTTATTCAATACCCATCGAAGGAAATGATGATTCAGGTACACCAATTAGAGTAGTTATAAAGCAAATAAAAGTAGGAGTCCCTATTAAAAGATAAAAAAGGGTAGTGATAAAAGCATCGTGGGGACCTATTAGGCCATTTATCAACACTAGTGACATACTGACATGTGATCAATTTTCAATTTCTATAAGGTAGGGAGATCTATAAAGGCCTTGAGACACAAGTGATCAAGTCAAGACCTTTTTTGTTGTTTTTTTGGACAAGAGATCACTATTTGCTTGCATAATTCCTGCATCAGCATGGAGTCAATGAGAGTTCATGTAAAAACATTAATATGGATGTGATTTTTTTTTTCTTGGAGACAAAACAGATAATTTACTCTGCTCTTATGTTTGAGCACAAGGGCTATGCGACTAGACATCGTTTTTTCCCCTTTGTTATTGATACCTTATGTATTCTTTTTGTGTCTATGGAAAGTCATATTCCTAAATGATACATAAGAAAATGTTCTCTAAGCTGGTGGTGGAGGTTATTCCATCAATTTCTTTTTTCTCTTGACACACTCTTTCTTCTCTACTCTTTTTTTACAAACTTTCGCCCTTCTTATTGATAGGCAACCAGCTCTAAGTCAAGAATCATATCGAATAAAATATTTAAAAGAATTTTCATTCTTATTATTACGTGTTCCATATCTAGGGGTGTCAACCCGTCAGCCCTAGTCAATTTTTGTTGGGCCAAATCAATACCCATCAATTGTGTGGATAAATGATATCTTCACTTATCATTAATGAAATGAATTACAATATATATAGAGATTGTACAGAAGGCTATGTGAGCAGATGTGTACAGGTAAGGTTCTAGAACCGTATAGATACTGATAGTGACATGTAACAATAGGTCCTAATAGTCTAACTAACATTGGCACTCTTCTCCTTAACACGCCCCCGCAAGCGTAGCGGGTCTGTGACCGCAAGCTTGTCTCGAAGAGCGAAGAAGCGTGTGCGTTGGAGACATTTAGTTAGGATGTTAGCTACTTGATCAATAGTGGGCACATAGCGAACTGTAAGACGGCCAGCAGCCACCAATTCACGCACATAATGGAAGTCGATCTCAATGTGTTTGGTGTGAGAGTGAAAAATAGGGTTGGCAGTGAGGTATGTCGCGCCAACGTTGTCGCACCACAGTGTAGGAGGCTGAGAGAGAAATACCCCCAGCTCACCCAATAAGGATTGTATCCATACTAGTTCAGTGGCTGTACTAGCAACAGCCCGATACTCCGCCTCCATAGAGGAACGGGAAACAGTGCGTTGTTTACGAGCACCCCAAGAAATAAGGTGGGTGCCGAAGAAGATACCAAAGCCAGTAGTAGATCTCCGATCATCCGGGCAGCCAGCCCAATCCGCATCGGAGTATGCTGTGAGTGAAACAGAGGACTTTGAACCAAAGAATAAGCCCAAAGAGGGCGTGCCACATAGGTAACGTAAAATAAGTTTTACAGCGGACCAATGCACATCGGTTGGCGCATGCATGAACTGTGCTACACAGCTTATGGAGTAACCAATATCTGGTCTCGTAACCGCTAGATACTGTAGAGATCCAACCGTCTTTCGATAGAGTGTGCCATCGGATAAGGCTGTGCCATGAGTGATGGACAGTGTATCAGAGCCCAATGGAGTGGAGATGGGCTTGGCTGTAGACATGTTGGTTTCCTTGAGCAAGTCCATGATGTACTTTTGTTGAGACAAATGCATTCCTGTGGCCGTGCGTTGGACCTCAACACCAAGAAAAAAATGCAAGTCCCCAAGATCCTTGAGTGCAAAGGACCGAGATAGGGCTTGGATTAAAGCTGTGATGGCAGCATTGTTGTTCCCGGTGACCAATATATCGTTGATGTAGATAAGGAAGTATAAGACCAACGAGGCAGACCGATAGATGAAAAGAGATGTATCTGTTCGAGACGCCACGGAACCATGTGACAAGACAAAAGAACTAAGCTTGGTGTACCAAGCATGAGGGGCTTGACGTAGCCCATATAAGGATTTCCTGAGGTGGCACACATGCGAAGGAAAGGCAGCATCGACAAAACCCGACGGCTACATCATATACACGGACTCAACAAGGTCCCCGTGTAGAAAGGCATTCGATACATCCAATTGACGTACGGGCCAACCTTGAGTTACCGCAAGGGAAAGCACTATGCGAATCGTGGTTGGCTTAATCACGGGACTAAAAGTTTCATTGAAATCAAAGCCCGGACGTTGGTGAAAGCCTTTGGCCACTATACGGGCCTTGTAGCGTTCAATGGAGCCGTCGGGGCGCCGTTTGATTCGAAAGACCCATTTGCAGCCGATGACATTTTGGTGAGTGGTTGGTGGTACAAGGACCCATGTGCCATTTTTTATTAAGGCATTTGCTCATCGGCCATCGCAAAGCGCCAATGGGAAGATTTAGTAGCCTGACTGTAGCAAGTGGGAACATCATCTGAGGAGTCCACCACAGTAACTAAATTAAGTCGATTGGGTGCCTTTAGAGTACCAGTACAAGAGCGAGTCACCATGGGATGAGACCAGGAAGGCCTATGAGTAACAGAGGGCCCAACACCACAAGTATCTGCAATAGAAAGCCCATTAGGAGAAACATCATCATGATTAGACAAAGATATGTCATTGGCAACAGCTTGATCCAGCCCAGTAACAGGCTCAGAAGCAATGTCCAGCCCAGTAGGAGAATGAGAAGTAGAGCCATTGGCAGGCCCAGTAGTGTCAAGACAATATCCAACAGCAGGCTCATTTGGAGACCCATTAGCAGGCCCATTGGGAGAACCAGGTGTAGAGCAAGGAAGGATGACTTGGTCAGGTGGCAATGGAAACCAAGAGGAGTAGGATGGATATGCAGGCTGAGAGGAGATCAAGGAGACATAGGGAAAGACATGTTCATAAAAAATGACATGGAGCAAAATAAAAATTTTCTGACTCATTGAATCAAAACAGCGATAGCCCTTATGGGAAGGGGAGTACCCCAAAAAGACACAAGGCTTGGAATGAGGAGAGAGTTTTTGTGGAGAGTAAGGCCAAAGCCATGGGTAACACAAACAACCAAATACTCTCAAAGAGGAGTAATCTGGTGAGGTGCCAAAGAGGCATTCCCACTGAGAAATGTTCCCCAGAGAGGGAAGTGGAAGCCTATTAATCAGGTAAACACTTGTTTGAACAGCTGCTGTCCAAAACAGGGCCGGCATACCAGCCTGAAACAGAAGTGATAAGGCTGATTCGACAATATGTCGATGCTTTCGTTTAGCAAGGCCATTTTGGGCCTGGGTGTGAGGACATGAAAATCTATGTGAAATCCCATGAGTAGAGAGAAATGATGTAAGTTTGATGTACTCCCCACCCCCATCAGATTGAAAAACTTTAATAGAAGATTGAAAGTAATTTTCAACAAGGCATTTAAATTTGTAAAACACAGAAACAATGTCCAACTTATTAAAGATAGGATAAAGCCAACAATATCTGGTAAAATCATCTATGAAAATGATATAGTATCTAAGTTTGTCAAAGGAGACAACAGGGGCTGGGCCTCAAACATCACTGTGTATAAGCTGCAATGGTGCAGAAGTAGTAGATGTAGATGAAACAAAAGGCAATCTGTGTGACTTGGAGCAACTACAAGCATCACAGAATGGTACAGTACTAGAACTAGCATGTGGTAGCAAAGAAGTAGGTAAAATACGAGGCAACCGCTGAGCAGAGGGATGCCCCAATCGCCTTTGCCAATCAGTGGCACTCAAAGCAGAGCAGGAAACAGGTAGCTGAACAGAGGAGTTGGCGTGCACGGAGGGCAGTAACTGAAGCCAGAACAGCCCGTTGTCACTCAGGCCTTGAGACAGAATCTGATGAGTCTTGCAGTCCTTAATATAAAAGGAAGAGGCATAGAACTCAACGTAAACAACATTGTCATCACAGAATCGAGAAATAGAGAGCAAGTTACAATGTATGGTACGAACAACAAGAACATTTGTTAAACGAAATAAAGCATCAGAAGAAGACACAGTAGCAGAACCATGATAAGAAATATGCAAACCTTGGCCATTGCCAACAATGATGCTGTCAGATCCAGAATATGAGTCACAAATGGCTAAATTGGACATGTCTGCGGTAATGTGGTTGTTAGAACCACCATCAAGAAGCCAAAGATTGGGTGAAAATGAAGAGCCAAGTATAGCAGAGGAGCTAAACTTACCCAAATAAGCATGATTGAATTGTTGGGGACATTGTCCAGCAACATGACCCTCCATACGACAAATCTGACAGGTAGTGTGAGGAGAATTGAGAAAGGATGGCTCACCTGAAGCAGCAGAACCATTGGAGCCTTTGGAATTGCCTCTGTAACCAGTGTAAGGGCGATAACCATCAGAGGTACTAGAAGTCGAGCTTCGGTTATTGAAACCATTGCCTTTACTGGCAGGATAAGAACGATAACCATTGCCAGAGCCCCTGGGAGAATATTGGCGACCATTATTGCCATCATTGCGCCCTTGATTTGAGTAATACTATCGGCGACCGCGGAAGCGAGAATTACGATCATTATGTCCAGGACGATCAGATCCAAGATTGCAATCAGAACCGGTGGCAACATTTGCCGTCAAGATCCGGGCAGTTGCAGCGACTGCTGAAGAAGATAAGTAGAGTTCCTGAGTCACGAGAGGGCCACATAGATCTAGGAAGGTGATCGGTTAAGCACGGATGCGCACAGAAGTGGCAAAGTCACGAAAATCATCGCCAAGACCGCGCAAGGTTGCAAGAACCAGATCCTCATCGGATACTGGATTATTAATAACGGCAAGAGCATCAGCCACTGATCGTACTTCGAGAAGGAACTCAGGAACTGTAGAAGTGCCTTTCTGAAGGCACAAGAGTCGATTCTTGAGATCCATAACACGAGATCTGGAAGCTGGGGTGAAAACTCGATTGAGCGTATTCCATGCCTCAAACGAGGTTCTCGCACAGATGATGTGTGGCAAGGTCTCATCAGATAGTGAAGATATGATCCAGCTTAATATTAGCTGATCTTGGTGATCCCAGAGCTGTGACGAGTCTGCAATCGAGGAATTAGGTCTTGGAAATGTGCCATCGACATATCCAAGAAGGTTGTGACCTTGCAAGAGCGGAAGAAACTGAGCTCGCCAAAGTAAATAGTTGGCTGCCGTGAGTTTGAGTGGAATTGCAGTGGTGGCATTCAAGAAAACCAGCGAAGGCACGATGGTGGTGGCGCTGGGCGACAGATCGCCGAAGATTTCAGAGGACATTTTAAGAAGAAAGCAAAGTCACAATAGAGAAACTAACACTCGTAGGAGCATAAAATGCTTTGATACCATGTGGATAAATGATATCTTCACTTATCATTAATGAAATGAATTATAGTATATATAGAGATTGTACAAAAGGCTATATGAGCAGATGTGTACAGGTAAGGTTCTAGAACCATATAGATACTGATAGTGACATGTAAAAATAGATCCTAATAGTCTAACTAACATTGGCACTCTTCTCCTTAACAAATTGAACCTTATAAGCCGTGGATGCGCTTCTATTTAGTCAATGGAGTGTCATATCATCAAAATTAATGCATTTAATGAGATTGTTTGATAATTTTATCATCACTTTTATGATAGTCTACGAGGAACAAATACAAATTTTCCATCCTATTTTTCTCCATCAAACAGACAAGGTCTCGATGGGATGTCCATTTCCTCCACGGTCTACACAAGGTGAAGGAAAACTTTTTCCTAAGCCACGTGCATATTAATAAACATTTTGATGAGGGTAAAATAGTCATTGAGCACTTTTAAAATGGAAAAACAAACATAAAACATTTCTTCCCCATTGTGATGTACCGAGGGAAGAGGGGAAGAAATCACCGCTGCCGACACTGACCTTGCCGGAGATCACTCATTGCAACGCCAACCTCGACTGAGAACGTCGGAAAAAGATATGGATCTCCTCTATCTTAACTCCTATCTTCCCTCTCGTCTCTCTCAGATCTCAGTTGCGCCCACCACACTGGACAACCACTGGAGAATGCATCTCAATATCTTATTCGCTGTGAGTTACATGATGTATCATTTTGACACTACCTTATTGACACCAACACCTAAAAGTAAGAATGTTAATCGGTTCAGTTCCCATTTGGTTTAAGTGTTTAATGTATGAATTATGAAAAGTATAACTTAGTATCGATCCATTTAGTCATCGCTTCTAACATTCCAAATAGAAACTAGTTAATAAACATTTACAATTAAAAGGATTTATCAGTTTTAGTTTCGGCTTTGTTGTCAATTCAAGTTACCAATTTTAGGCTTATTTGGGAATGAATCTATTTTTACTGGTCTTGAATCAGGACATCTAGTCTCAAATTGTGACTTAAGAAATGGAAAAGAAAAAAAAAAAAAAAGATTAAAATAATGGGAAGTAGTTTTCTATTCGGGAGTGTGGCCTATATGCCAGCACTCCCATGTGTCTATCTCTCTCCTCCTCAAAACAAGAGGGTAGAGGTGTCTTTTCAAATTGGGAGGAGAGAGACAGACTCATGGGAGTGCTGGCATAGGCACACTCTCCAGACAAAGAACTTTCTCCCTAAAATAATTCACAAAGTGTAAATAAGTTAAGGGAGAATGTTCTCTACGCCGCAGCGTAGGCTGCGCCCAGGCACATGGGTGATGGGCCTCCCACTTAGGGGGGCAAGGTGGTCATTGTGCCCACCCCCATGTGCCTGGACGCAGCCTGTGTTGCGGCACAGAGAACAACGCTCCATAAGTAAATCCAATAGAAAACATATGTAAAATGTATGGACTAATCGGTTTAGTATGAATAATCATTTAAATAGTATATTAGTTCCAATCGTTTTAATCCATTTGAAACCAACAGTTTATCAATTTAAAACGAAACCAAATTGTTTAATAAATGGTTTATAATATGGGAGAATGTTCTCTGTGCTGCAGCGCAGGCTGCGCTCGGGCACATGGGCCTGCCACTCAGGGGGGCAGGATGGTCATTGCACCCACCCCATGTGCCTGGCGTAGCTTGCGCTATGACACAAAGAACACCGCCCCATATTTTTAATCCAAAATCAAACCTATAATATTAAATGAGAAAGAACACTATCCAGCTACATAGCGTACGCTAACACCTCCTCTCTCTCTCTCTCTCTCTCTCTCTCTCTCCTCCACATTGAGGGAAAGATATGTTGTTTCATAAGACTACAGGAGGGAAGAGAGATGGAAAACCACGCAGCCTAGTTGCGCTCTTTCTCCCTAAAATGATATGAATTCAATTTAAATGGTTTGATTCAATTTCGATTTACAATTGACACACTGGCGTAATTTTACTTCCCCAGTTCTCACCGGAAAGCCGTGATTCCAAGTCACGGTTTCATGCTGGTGTGCTCGTTCCCTTTTTGAGAAAACCATTTTCCCCAAAGGATAAATAGGTCTCTCGAACACCGCCCAGTTCCTCCCTTGTTCGTTGCTTTACAAAGCTGTTAGCTCCCACTGTCTGTGATAAACTAGTGCACATATGGATCCCAAAACCGACAAGCTGGTGAGAATATCTACAGTGGTTGCCACTATAACTGCTTCCTATTTTCTCCTCACTGCGGATTACGGTCCTGAACCAAACGTTCTCGATCCTGTAAGTATTCATTTGGGATTTTTCTTTTTTGAATCCCAACTTTGAATGGGAAGAAGAGGAACGATCAGTTTGCTTATTTATGATTGTTTTTTTTTTTTTTTAATAGTTTATTGGGATTTCTCATAATATGCCCCTTTGGAATTGCAGAAGAGGATAAGTTAGTTGGATTCGATTTCTCATCTCTTTCGATTTTGTGGTTCTCTTATGGGCGGTCTTCATTATTTCTGTCAATTAATCTTTTATTGGTTAGTTCTTATTTATTAGCTTCTTTCCTGAAAGTTTTCTTAAACATAGACTATATCTGTTCCTTCCAAGTTGCAGAGGTTTCCTCTAAAATTTCATTTAAGAAAAATAAAATTGCTCAGAGTTATGGAACATTACATTCATTAACCTAAAATTCCAATCATTAGAGAGTTTGGGTTGCTATCCTAGAGAGGCAAGGCAGACAAGAACGACAAAACTGAACTACAAATTTTTTTCTCTCTAATGTTCTAATAAAATGAAGCTTTTTAATGGCAGATCAAGAAGTCATTAAAATCAGCAGAACGTTCCATGAATAGGTTTTTCTTCGGCTCGGAGAAGGAATTTGAAGACAAACACAACTCCAATTCCGCAAAGGAACAGAAGCCATAGTACTTCGGATCACAAGAAGGATATATCAGGGCTCCTCCGTTCTTTAATGGATTTTGACCCTCCCCCCCCCCCCCAAAAAAAAAAAAAAAGATGAGTTAAGAGTTGTAAATCAAGCATATGTACTCAAGAACTTGAATACGGAGGCTTTCTAGCTCCTTTAGATTCCTTCAAATCCGAAATTATGTGGAATTTTTATGTGAGCATTGGAATTTCTGACAGCTTCACTGTTTTAAAATGTCAAAATCTGTAGCAGGCTTCAGCTCTTAAATCTGGTGTTAATTGGTTAACGATTAGTAGAAGCATTTTCACTCATTTGTTCTGGATGATCTTGTATACCATTGCTTCTCCATGGTGAAACTGTTAAATCTCTCTGCCCTTCCAGAAACACTTAAAATAAAAAGCAGTTTCACAGTCCACTGATTGAGTTTGGCTTCTCAAACTCAAAAGTGTCAACCCAAAAAAATGCAGAAAGAGATTATTCACATCAATTATTGGAACAGAAAGGATTTGATTGAACATTGCTGAGCTCCATGTGAATATTCAGGTCTGCCTCCGGTCACTCATACCGGTCACTCATATCGAGACCACAGTAGAAGATCCCCAATGGCAGCATGGTTTTGGGTATTGGTATCGTATTCGTATTGGTGTTGGCTGTGACCAATATCGATATCTGAGCGATACAGATTGGCTGGTACTGAATAGGCATCTATTTTTTGGTTGAAAAAAAGGATGTTTTGAACCCATATTGGTTCACTACGGCCAATAAGGATCAGTTTCACCGGCAATCGATACCGAGATGCTTACAGAAGTTCTTACTATTTTAAAATTCTTGTTGGCCGTGGAACTGTTTAAGTTATGCATGATATTCAGTTGTGTAGTTCTAGGCTTGAAAACTTTGTTATTAAAAAGTGACAGGTAAGTTGTGGAGTTTACTCACAATTTATCTACGAGAGGTAGGGTAGAAAGATGGAGGTATTAGGTGTCGCAGATTGTTTATGAATTTATATGTTCAGTAAGTTAAAATTTTTTTTTTTTTTTTTAATAAAAAAAAAAAAATTGAAACTTGTGAATAATGAAAAAACTTACTATCACTCTCTCAGTGGTAGATCGCATCACACGTATGGATATGTTTTTATAGGGTTTAATATTTTCTGTCCTCTAAACTTGACTTGTGCACTCAATTTGGACAGCACCTTGAGTCAAGTACTCGAATTCTGATCACAACTTCAATATAAACTTTTGAAGGGAAAAGCCCCGCAAATGAACTAAATCTCCATCGAAACTGATCAAAATCTTGGACAGCACCTTGAGTCAAGTTCTCGAATTCTAATCACAACTTCAATATAAACTTTTGAAGGGAAAAGCCCCACAAATGGAATTAAATCTCCATCGAAACTGATCAAAATCTCCAAATTGTCTAAGTTTCAAGCCCTGGTTGGAACAAAACTAAAAGAGATCCAGAGTCGAAACCGTTTTCAACCTGACCAAAACTGGTCTAGAAACCAAGATATAGAACCTTGCCCATAACCGTAGTGTTGGGAGAATCCATTAAGACCCACATGTTCAAGTTAAAGATGAGACGAAGATAAGCTGAGTTCACATACACATGGTAAAGAGATCAATATAAACTATAAACCATGAACTAATTAGCTAAATCTGAACCCCAAATGGGTAGTAGCTCAGTTGAAAGGACCTATACCTCACAATTAAGATACCGCAAGTTCAACTCTTCTTGGGGCCTACCTAACCCCAACCCCCCACCCAAATATTAAAAAAAAAGGGGGGCTAACTATGCACTGAAACTCAAAAACACGTCGAGCTCCCCAACTACCAGGAAAGAACATACAAGTGTGTGAATAGCTGTACAAAAAAAACACAACCTTTGAACAATAAAACCAACTAGCTGTACAAACTACAAACCATTGCTCCACTTTCTACACCGCATTGTTAGAAGTAGGCAAAGGATCTTCAGTTTTTGCCTTACCAAATGATTTCTGTGTTTGCAAGACGGGGATGTAAGGTGCAGTTATCTTCTTAAAAATATCGCTGTCCGGTTTCTCTGACTCACGGGGAGTAACCAGTTTTTTCTCAACATCTTCGAACTTCGCTGTGGCCCATGGTGCAGTGCCCACATTTCCAACTACACTTGCTGCTTCTATGGTCAGTGTAGAGACTTCATCTCGGAAAGCAAACCATGTGTTACCGCATGCAATACATTGCAACTGATGAGCAATAAAAAAGAATCATGGCCAGGATACAAAATCACAAGCAACATAAATAACCAGTTAGAAATCTATAATACTTCCATATTACAGGGGAATTGGAGAGAGCTTCAACTTCTCTTTCCACAGGACTACATTGGTACGTTTTAAATCCCATGAGAGCAGCATATCCAAGTAAATCAGCAAAACAGGATACCATACGAAATTACGAATTATTTGTTTATTGGACTTGGTTCTAGTTGATCTGTTAGAATGGACCAGTGTGGTTTTCTGGGATAAAAAACTGAAACCCCCCCCCCCCCCCAAGAAAATAATAATAATAATAATAATAAAAGACCAAAAATGCCAGCAGCAGTGTCTTTATTTTATTTTATTTTATTTTCTTTTCTGGGCAATAAGTGTCATTACGAGTGGCATTGTACAAATTCTGACCCAAAGATAATACAAACAGAAACTAAGACAAAGATGCAATAGAAAGTTTGACAACCTGATAGCGGTCACCACGTGCTCCTCGTATAATGTCTGTTAGACCCACTTTCTTCTCCATGCATCTTTTACATCGAGCATCTGTCATCTATTCCACATGCAAAGAGATATGCAAAGGCTACAGTTAATCTTTAAGAATCTAATGCACAAGTATATAATCTTTCTGGGCAAAGTTTATCTGGTTTCAGCCCAAAATATCTGCCATGTTGCATGTTGGATGGGGCCCAAATTTTGTTGTCAAATGTCAAATTCCAGCTGAATCGTACTTGGCAATGTGCAAAATAAAGCTTTTAAAATATAGGAATACAAACAAGGTGCACACCAAGTTATAGACAACGGGGACGGTGCATACCAATTGCCAATAAAATTATGCATTCCTAGACATGAGAGGGTATACAATTGATTGAGTCTAAAACTTGGCGTATGGTCCAGACAATGCCTTATCTAATGGTTGGCATTGCCCACATCATGTTATGTGGCACAACTAGGTGGACCGTAAGGAGAGTGGCCTTCTCTTGATAGGACCATATTTTGGCAGTTTCCAGTTTTTTTTTTTAAATAAAAAGACGGAAAAATTATGACCTGCATGCGTTCGGATTCTTCAGGCTCCTCCTTAGGAGTTTCTTCTTCTGTAAGAGCATCCTGAAATTTAGCAAATTAGGTAGGATTAGTTTCTTTCATACAACAGGGAAAAGAAGCATCAATCAGTGAAACCCCCAAAGTTCCCTCAAATGTATTATTATTCCAACATTCATAGTCTTGCCACTTATCCATCTGAGCATCCTAATCTCAGCTATACCCATTTTATGCATGTTTTGTTCCTTTGTTGCCCACATTTAGCACATACAGCATTGCTGGCATTACAGCCATCTCACAAAATTCACTTGTCAGTTTTAATGGGATGCATCATTCACACAACACTCCAGAAGCTCCACCTTACTCATTAGTTATATAAAGAGTATCAATCGCTCAAAAGTTTGAATATCTCCCTTGCTGTTCCGGGGATGGGTGATGAGATGGTAATCTGTTGTATGGTGGGTCTTTTGGGTCTTCATTTTGTCTAGGTTCCCCAACTCCTTGCTGGGGGTCTTCTTGTCGTATCATTACATTTTAACCTTTTAGCTAATATTAATTTTTGCTTATCAAAAGCTATAGAAGAGACCTGATGCTGGCCTGTAGGTTACAAACATGTTATAAAAGGACATCACATTCAAGAAGTTTTCGACCGTTGTGTAAGATTAACATATTTGTCTTGATAGTCATTAGTACTAATTTAAACAACTGGCTAACTGAGATCAGAAAGAAACAAAAGACTGGCATTGGAGGCTCATTGATGACTTCAACCATGAATCAAGCCACAAAAATCCAGGTTAATCTATTCTAGAAACACAGTGGATTTCCATGAGCAACAAAGAAATTCAGAAAAATGCAAAGGAAGGTATATTAACAGAACAGACAGCCAGGACATAATATTCCATACCTTTAGTTCATTAGGTGACATGTTAAGAATTCTTGAAGGTTCCAACTCTCTTTTTACTAGACGTCTGGCTAGCATCGCATTGCTCTGTTACAAGTTATTCAATACTAAAAATCTTTAGGACAGGTGTCATACTACTTTTAAAAGGAACAAAGATAGCAATTGCTAAAACGTCAGCAACATGGTAGTTGTCAAACAAGATGACATCCATTTACAGTTTAAAAATTTCTAATACAGAAAAGCACATTTTGTTCACTAACTAGTCTTTCTTTTCCAAGCATAGTTGTCATGGCGCCTACATAATCCAAATTGGTGGCAGGGCACCATGACGCCTAGGCAGGTACCTAGATGTCGCCTAGTCGAGCAAAGCAGTTGTATGTGTGCCTGTCTTACATAATAATTTCCCAAATAAAATAAACTTCCTAAAATCCTACTAGACCCAAGACTCAAACTGAACCCGGTTTATCTTAATCTGGATACCCAACTAGGTTTGGGTAGATCCAAGGTAGTGCACCTGCAACAATTCACAATTCCCCCGGTGTTGAGGAAAACTCGCACTCGAATTTTGTACAATGAGAGAATCAGCATCACTCGATCAGCATCCACAAACATCGTCTTTGATGGACCGAAGATCCAGCGCATCTCATGATCAACCATCACGATCTTCTGATGGTCGTTAGAAAACGACATCTCTTTGATGGGAATCTAATCGCGGGGTTTCACAACTGAAATCAGACCATCGATCAATTCTTCAACTTCAATCCTGATCGGAACGTGTACTTCAGTTTGATCGTCCCTTTCATTGTCCGCATTTTCTTCCACATCTGATCCGCCTTTTGAAGATTGTATCATGCTTGACATCTTATTATAGAAATTGTGGTTAATATTGGCAAGCTCCTAAAAACCTGTCGTCAAATTAGAAAGTTATGTTTGCAATTTATGGAACCCATTGCTAATCGAAAGGAGTAAATCGTGGCGATCAACCTCCATGATGTAGTGGGTTTATGATACTAATGGCAGAATCGTAATTTTTTGGACTGCAAACTAAAGAGAAGAAAAAGAATGGTGGTATAACGTATTGACGAGGAAAGGGTAAATGTGGAAACTAATAAAACAAAAAGACTTGATAAAAATAGGAGGGGCAATTATGGAAAAAATGTGACACTGAAAAGCAGTATAGGATGAGAGGATGGGGGTAAGATGGGAATAATTGGGTTTTACAAAAGAGAACTTATCTCGTTGGCAAAGTCTGGGTTGTATTCGACCTTTAGATACGAGAATGGCATTGGAAGAGTTCGACTCCTACAACGGGTGGAGGAGTTCGACTGGGACTTGAAAATCGGCGAGGATGGACCAGGTACGTCCGATTGCTCTACTTCCTTTTTCTATTTTTTATTTTTCCTGTCTCTCACTATCTCTTCTGTTCTCGCATTTCTCTCTCTTTTATTTATTTATTTATTTTTTGTGTGGAAGCAGAACCTTAAAGGGTTGTCTGCGAAACAAGGTAGAGGGGTATCGAGAAGGTTACGGAGGGAATGGGAGGAGATGGGTGAGGATTTTGATACAACTTCTCTGTCTTGCAACAAAGACGGTTTTTATTTTTTTGGATTGGTAGAAATAGGAAGATGGGGGATGTTGCAACATTCGGATGGATGGGTTTTAGCGGATGGTGTGGGTTGTTGTTCGTTGTGAAAGAACAGTAACACAGTAAAGATATAGGGGGGGGGGGAGCTTATTAGAAGGAAGAAATCGATGGGTAAGGATGTGGATCCTTCGGTTCTGATACCAAATTGGTGGATGGCCGGTAGGGAGTGGGAAGAAATCTGAGAGGGGCCTCAGAGTTGCAGGAGAGGAGAGAAAATCGCGTAGGAAGAAGAAGAGAGGGGGGGGGGGGGGGAAGAAGAGTGCACAGTCACAGTCACATTGGCTTCAAACCATAACTCAACTGTTCCATAATCAATCTGTTCTCACGTTGGTTAGAATGCAAGTATTTAAAGGAGAAAACAAAGACAAAAACAAAATACTCAACAACTCCTAGTTAGACTCTAAAACTGAAACTGAAATAACTTGCTCTCTCTCTCTCTCTCTCTCTCCTGTACCCTACCCAAATTAAAAGATTATATAATACTTTCCCAAATAAAATAAACAATCCTACTAGACCCAAGACTCAAACTGGACCCGGTTTATCTCCATCTGGATACCCAACTAGGTTTGGGTCGATCCAAGGTAGTGCACCTGCATCACTTAATTAATTGCCTATTAGAGAAGGTGCATGACCCAAGACTTCTAAAATCCTACTAGACCCAAGACTTTATTTTTATTTTTATTTCCTCCCTCTCTCTCTCTCTCTCCCTCTCCCCCTCTAACAGTCATTTTCGCTCGGAAAGAATTCAGGCGAGATCAGGGCTTTAGGTGACCTCCTCGCTCACTTTGAAGGCCCACACCACTACTGTTCCCCTTCGATTATCCCACCAGCAGGTTCTAGCCAGGTCTACGAAGCCTGGGTTTACGGTGAAAACCTTGTACGAAGGTCCTACTCCGGTCTACGAAAACACCACACCAGCTTTCGTGAACCTCCCGCCTACTCACGGTCCCTGAAAACACGCAGAAAAACAGAGATTGAAGGTGCTGAATCCTTCGATTATATCGTTATCCTTCGAAAGTGCAGAAAAAAAAGAGGGGGGGTTTACCGAATTCATACCTTCTAAGTCACCTACACCTCCAGCCCCAAGTTACCACTACCCTCCCCCTTCTAAAGCAACCACCACGACCAGTGGCCTGCAAGAGTGGCTGCGGTCTGACTTGCACAGCTCAACAGTAAAATACTCAAGCATACTGGTCGGCTCCACCTTGCCACTCTGGTAAACCACACTTGACTCTGTACTAGTTGAACTCTGGTAACTGCTGGCCCTGTTACAGCTGTGAAGGGTTCCTGTTTTCCTGCCGTGTTAATGCAAGAGACGACCTCGAACCAGTGAGAGATCGATTGCAGCCAGGATCAACATGATAAGGATCTATTAATGGTGTGCAACAGCAGCAACCTTGAAGATAATTGGAAATTGAATTTAGTCTTCAAAGGGTATCTTCACAATAGTTTATTGCAGTCACAGAAACAGCACAGCAGTGTATGTTGAACAGGAAAAGGAGAAGAAGATAAAGAAGAGAACCGGGGTAGGGGAATGACTCTCTGAGCCTGGGTCTCTCACCCACAGCTATGAGCTATCCCAGCTGTTGAAGCATGGAATTTCTCCCATAAGATAGCAACAAGGCCTGAAAATTCTTTTCTCCAAATCTGATCATTCCTTACAATAGGGGGCCTATTAATAGCTTAGGCAAGCTTAC
Source organism: Telopea speciosissima (assembly GCF_018873765.1). NCBI lineage: Eukaryota > Viridiplantae > Streptophyta > Magnoliopsida > Proteales > Proteaceae > Telopea > Telopea speciosissima. The sequence continues at coordinate 62,819,678 of NC_057921.1, read as the reverse complement.
AAAATAGAAGGAAGAAAATAAAAACTAATGAAAAATAGAAACTAGATGAAAATAGAAACTACTAAGGCTTTATAGGCCTTCAAAACAAGCAAGGAAACAAAAATAGAAACTAATAGATTTAGTACCTAGGTACTACTAAGAGAATAGTAACAAAATAAAATCAGATCTTCACACCAGCTGTCCATATCAGCCCCCAAATTACTGTTCACGCGAACAGTAATTCGGATACTGTTCATGTGAACAGTAACTTTTTTTAAAAATTTCTATCTTGGTCTCTTTTCTTCTTCTTCATGCTTCTCTCTGGGCTGGGGCTGCCTTAGGTGATGCTCCATCAAACCAACGAAAACTTAACCACATCATCAGACCAGGCTGCTTCTCACAGCAGTCGAATCCACAACCTTGCTGGGCTGGTTTTGGGGCTTGTTCCTGCGGGTACATATGGACTTGTGATCTACATCACGTGTATTGCTCTATTATACCGTTTTGCTGTTTTTTGTTCTAATATACTGTTTATTCTATTACTCTGTTGCCTTACCTCTTCCCTCCTTGCTTGCTGCACCTTTGTATTACCTCGTCACTTCTTGCCTTATCTTACTTATTGTTAGAGCATTATTATTGACTTATTGTGTATTGCTCTATTATCAATGCTTGACCTGTATATAGCCTCATCATTGCTTGCTTTTATTGTGTTTGGCTGCCATACATTGCTCTAATATCATTGCCTGACCCTGTTTTATTGCGTATTGTTAGTGCATTATATTCTAACACACTGCTTGCTTTTTATTCCTTATTGTTAGTACATTATGTGCTTTTTATGTACCTTTATATTGCTTTTTTAGTATCAGCGTAGTAGTGCTTTCATTTGTTTCATTTTGTTGTGCTTGACCTATTGTGGGTCTGCTTGCATTATATATTTCATCTGTTTTATTTTTGCATTCATTTGTTTTATTATTTTTTCCATCTGTTTCATTTGTCATTTTGCCGGGCTGTTCTGTTAGCTGCTTTCTGAGTTACCTGCCTGGAAGTTTTGATATATCCTTCAGTTTTTTTGTCTTGTACTATGTGTGTGGCTTCCATTATCTGATGCCTAACATTTTGTTTGGTTGCGTAAATTGCTGGAGGCCTACATTGATTCAGATGTTACATCTATAGATCAGAGTATCTGTGGATTTGAAATTCTGACAGAATAACTGTTTGGTTACTCTGATTCTGAAACCTGAATCTACCTAAAAAACTGAAGCGGCAATGGCGGTTTGCAAGAGTGACGTTCAAGGAGCTAAGGCAGATCCGGTGAGGTTTGGAGAAATATCAATGGGGATTGGGTATAGGGATATAGTTTCCATTGAAGATAGCCTTCGAATAAGGCTATGAAATGAACTATATTGCAATGAAAGCAGGTACAGGGATGGTGTTGTATCAATATTCCATTTCAGTAGCAAGATGAATCTAACATTAAAAGAGAAAATAATACACCAAAATGATATTCCCAGAAGCTGTTTATAGCTTGTTCAGACAAAAGTTCATCAATCAAATTCAAGAATCTAAAAATAAAATATAAAATCTCATGGCATCAGGAAAAGAAAATTGTAAAAATATTTATAGGGGTGGGGATCATGATTCCTAAAATGGATTATGGAGATTAAAAAAAAACTTGGAGATGCTTACCATTAAATCTGCAATGATAACCAATCGGGATTATAGGAGCAAGGAAGTGAGTTTTCTTTTCTTTGAATCCGAGTCATTCGAATACACAATGAGAAGTCTTGAAGATCCTTCTCCTCTTGCTTGCTGGATTCCTTTCAATCTTCAAGAAAACCCCCGAAAATAGGATCAGGATTACCGATCAAATCAAAAGAAAAATCCTTTTTTTTCGTTCTTGCTCTTTCCCCCTCTTTTTTTAATTTTCTCTCCCCTTTCCCATTTCCCAAACCGTGGATCGGGATTACCGATCAAATCAAAAGATAAAACCTCCCTGATTTCTCTCCCATTCCTTCTAATCTTGACGAATTTTCTCTCTTCCCTTCTGAGAAGTCTCCAAAAAATCTAGAACCAAAACCCCAAATCTCACTCGTGATTTGCAGAGGAGCGCCAGCGAGGATGGAGCTCCGCGATTTGTAGAGGAGCGCCAGCAGATCCAGCGAGGATGGAGCTCCGCGATTTGCAGAGAAGCGTCGACGATATTATAGGTACTCGAAGCGGCAATGACGGTTTTTCGATGGAGCTCTGCGATTTGGTCTCCCCTCTCTCGATAATATGTGAATCTCAAGAAACGAAAAAACGTAAATCTCTGGATTTTACCTCATGAGGTAAAATCTTGAGATTCAGCCTTTTAGGCTAAAATATTGAATCTTAAGATTTGGTGAATCTTAGGATGTCAATCCGTTTTTCCAACCAAACGGTTAAAAAAGTTGAGATTCATGCATCCATAGATGTAAAACCCACAGATTTACGCAACCAAACGCAATGTAAGTGATTCTATTGGTTTTAGTCTTAACCCTATATCTAATGCTTGGAAACTCATTTTTTATACTTTTCTATTAATTAAACCTATTTCCTATAGTGGTGCATTAGGTTGGCAGCCGGCACTTGCTATATTCGGCCAATCACCTTTGCATGGATCCTTTAGTTTTTCTGATCTTTTTCTTGATCTCATGTCTTTCCGGACTCTTTCTTCTAGGACATCCCCTGTACGCGATATGTCGCATCGTCGCCCGGATGCGATGATAAGTAGGTAAGGGCAAGTGAGAGGAACTTTGCCAGCCCAGAATCGTAGGATTAGATTAGCTTCCTAGAATATTGGATCCTTAACGGGTAAGAGCCTGGAGTTGATAGATGTTATGAGGAGACGAAGGATTAATATAGGTTGTATCCAAGAGACAAGATGGAAGGGTAACAAAGCTAAAGTGTTAGACGACTTCAAACTTTGGTATGTGGGAGACCAAAGTAATAGAAACGGAATGGGGAAAATTGTGAATAAAGGTCTAAAGAATGATGTAGTGGAGGACAAAAGAATGGGTGATTGGATTAAATCCATTAAACTAGTGTTGGAGAAAGAGGTTGTCAATATTGTTTGCGCTTATGCACCCCAGATAGGATTGGATGAAAGCAGTAAGAGCCAATTTTGGGACCGTATGGATGATTTATTGCATGGTTTTGGTCAGGATGAATCAATTATTATTGGAGGTAACCTGAACGGCCACATTGGGAGAGATTGTAGAGGCTATGAAGGTGTCAATGGAGGCTTTGGGGCATAGCCACATAGTTCAAGATCTTGGCGAGATCTCGCTTTTATCTCAATTTCATAGCATCTCGAGTCAAGATTACAGGCTATATAGAATTAATACCATATCTCGACCTACATCACAGTATCTCGCCGAGATCTCAGGCTATTTTTTGTTTCGGTTCGACTCGGTCGAACCAGACCTTATTAAAGCTCATAAAACACCATAACTCGATGAGATCTCGACTCTCTCTCGCCTGTCTCGCCTCTGTGAAGGGGAAACTCCATTTTTGGGTGTTTTTTTTTATTTCTTTTGGCAAATCACACCTCCAACACCTCATCAAAGCTTGATTCATTGAAGATTGAAGTTGTTAATCTCCGCCAAACTGCATCTCAAGAACCTAAGGTAACTATTCATCTCAAAAACTATATTTTTCATAGAAACATGATCTAAAATTGTTTGTTGACTATGAATTTATTATATATTATACATTGTCCACCGATCTATGGAATGACGAAGGCGAATTTTTTTTTTTGTTTTTAAATTATTTATTTATTTATTTGTAAAATTAAATGATTTTCTTGTACAAAATTTGAAAAAAATATGGTTTATAATCATTGTTTGGAACTCAATTAAATATATGTTGGACACCGTTGGACAATCTATGGCTTCTCGGTGTCACTTTTTTTTCAGCTAGTAAATTAATTATTTTAATTTCTGAAATGTCTCTTGGGTCTGGCGGAAGATTTTAGCCACTCGTCCCCTTGTTCAAGGAGCTATATGCTCCCGCATTGGTGATGGTTCTACTACTTCCCTCTGGCTGGATTATTGGCATCCTATGGGCATCCTTCTCCACCTTGTTAGCCCCAGAGTTATCTACAGTTCAGGCATCCCCAGAAATGCTCAGGTGGCTGATATCCTCGACCCCTCTGGTTGGAACTCGCCTCCTTCTTCGCATCAGACTCTCTCCAACATTTGGTCTACTCTTCCAAACATCAATCTTGGGAGAGCTGAATGTGTCATGTGGTCGCCTTCCAAGACGGGTTCCTTCTCCGCCAAAGCTGCCTGGGATCATATTCGCATCAAAAGTTCTCCTACTCCATGGAGAAAGCTTCTTTGGTTCAAGCATTACATCCCCCGTCACTGCTTCACTGCCTGGAGAGCGCTCTCCAACTGCCTTCCAACTCAGTCCTTCTTTCGTCATTGCCAGATTGCTGCTTCTCCTTCATGCTGCCTTTGCTGGAACAATGTGGAAGACACTGAGCACCTTTTCTTTGCTTGCCCCTTCTCCTTAGCTATTTGGGAGGGGATCTTAGCAAAATATTGGCCTAGACGTCGTAGAATTTTGCCGTTCACTAGAGAGTGGCTTTGGATTGTGAAGACTTTTGCTGGTTCTTCTAGTTGCGAAAAGTAGGTAAATTAGCTTTTTGTGCCACAATCAATCACATCTAGATGGAGCGAAACCTAAGGAAATGGACCACCAAATCTCGTACTCAGCAGCAGAATTGGGATTCCATTTCTTTTGAAATCAAAGCTCGTTTATCTTTGCCCCCCCCCTTTCTTTTTGTAATGACAGCCCAAGGAACAGGCTTATTGTTGTCTCCTGGGGTCTGTCCTCTACTTCTCTCCAGCCCTCTCCTGCTTGAGGAGCTGGTTCTTCTTTTCTTTCTTCTCGCTCCCTAAGGGAGCTGCTGTATCTTTTCTCCTTGGTAATGAATTTTTTTATTCACCCAAAAAATATATATATATATTTTAAAAAATTACAGAAAATTCCCAAAAAATAGTGAAAAATATCTATTTTGTTTTGAAAATTATTTAAAATTAATGAAAGCATTGCTAATGCATTTAAATATGGAAAGTGATGATTCTTATTTCATCCATTATAATTTTGTACCATAGTTGTCAAGGCGTCGCCTAGGTGTCCAGGCGCCTTGATCGACTTGGACGCCTTAACTGCCTAGTTGGTGTCACCTTGATTTTTTACCCTCTCCGACGCCTTAGATCGCCTATCCGCCGTGACAACTATGTTTTGTATTACTTACGGTATGATTATTTATGAAAAAAATTACAGAACTTATTTTTAATTAAGAAAAAAATACAAGAGGTAAGGGGGAAATAGGAAATAGCTATATGATTAACTTAGGACTTTGAAATGATGCTGAATACATCAATAATGCATGCATTGTTGATTTAACAGTGTGCCAAGGTTTAAAACTACTGAACAATGGCTGAGGGTGGAGGTGGAGATATAGCATGGTTGCATGAAGAGCCAATGTCAAATGACAAGAAAAAGTCAAGATGTGACTACTGCAGAAAAATTCTGAATTCTGAATTCTGGAGGGGCTATAAGATTAAAGCAGCATTTGGATGGTAGGTATAAGGATGTGGCCACATGCAGACAAGTTCCCAAAGTAGTGCAACAAAACATGTCTAAACTATTGAAGGGAGGAAGATTAAAAAAGGCAGAAAGGCAAAGGGTGGAGGAAGAGTTTCATGAGGCAGTCCTAGAGAGACACCCACAGCCACAAGATGACGCGTACATGGATAGGCGGGATGATTTTGAGACACAGGCAGAGTGGAGAGAGTACCAAAGAGTGTTGGCAGATAGCCGAATGACAGCTGAGATGGAAAGGATTAGGGCTACAGAGATGTGTAGAGGAGCAAGTGGCTCTCGTTCTAGACCAGCTGTTTCAGATGCGCGATCGGCAAGGGATAGGAGGAAGAAGCAGAGACAGGGGGATTTGCCTTTTAGGAGAACCCAGAGTGTGAGGGGAGCTGCATCCCCATCCCCACCCCCACCCTTCAATCCTGATGATCCCATTGAGATTCTTTCAAAGGATCCTTATATACAGACAGCAGGACACCAAACAAAGAACTATAAAGCAATCATGGGGTTGTTGGAAAGCGAAAGTTGGTGATGCAATGTCCAAGTTTTTCTTCTATCATAGCATCCCAGCTAATGCTGCTCAGGGAACATATTATCAGGCTATGATTGACACTACTGAAAGGGCTGGCAAGGGAGTGAAGGGGCCCACTCCATGGGAAATGATGAATGTTCATTTGCCTAAGCAAAAGTAATGTAGTCCTAGAATAGGTGATAATCCTACTAGGAGCCAATTGGAATCAAGCTTTGATCAAGCCTGCTGTTTAGGGTTGATTTGGGGCTGTTTTAGGGCAAAATTAGGGTTTAGGATGGGAATTTGGGAATGGGGTTTATAGGGTTTTAATCTACAGGTTTAGAGGGTCATTATGGTATAAAAATATCTGAATTTGAATCAGTTTTAATTTCCTGCAGAAATTAGGGTAAGGGTTTCGGGTTCTAAAACTAAGGAAAATAGCCAAAACTAGGGTTTTTAATGGGGGTTTAGGGCTAGGCTTGGGATCGAGTTTAGGGCACTGTGGGAGGGAGGTCCGATCCTAATATGGGCCTGTTTTGATGGTCCGAAGTGGGAGATCTGTAATTTTAGGGTTTAATGGCTAATGGAACTTTTTACAGAAATTAGGGTTGGAGTGATGGGAAAGGGCAGCAACTTGGGTCAAGTAGGGATGGTGTTGAGGGGAGGCTATGGTCAGAATTTGGATGGCTTCTGATAGGTAAGCAGATCTGGGCAGAATGTAGCAGTCTAGGGTTTATGAGAAATAGGACAGAAAAGAAAGGGGATCGATTGGGGAAGGAAAGAAAGGATAAAACAGAAAATTAAAACCCAACCTTACTCTGGATTCCTCCGGCAGCAGCTTGGATTGTTGAAGGATGAAACCACCTTCGAAATAGGGATCCTCCCAGCCGTCACGGCGTAAGGAGTCGCAGGATTCCACCCACCCTTCCACCTTGATAAACTCACAAGGATGCACAGAACCGTACGAGGAGAGAACCTATACACCCTAAGATAAGGTGGTGGAGATTAAAAGCGGAATACCCAAAGACTTTTACTGATAATGTGGTCAAACAAGGAAAGTGGGACTTTGACGGAAACACCAATGCGATGTGGCACGAAATGATGATTTGTAATAAGAGGGTTGCCAAAGATGTGCTAGGGGAAGCAAAGGGTGGTCGTCAGGCCCATAGGGAGACTTGATGGTGGAACATTGAGGTCCAAGCAGCCATTAAGAATAAGAAAGTTTATTTTAAGACATGGCAAAAGACTAACGAAACTAAGGATAAAAAGAGGTATTATGATGCCAAAACAAAGCTAGGAAGATTGTGGGAATGGCTAGGGAGAAGAAGTATGAGAATCTTGATACCAACCTAAACACTAAAGAAGGAGAAAAAGCTATATATAAGATAGCTAAGATGAGAGAAAAGAAGAGTAGAGATTTTGACCAGGTGAGGTGCATCAAGAGTGATGATGGAAGAGTGTTGGTAAGGGAAGAGGACATCATGAAGAGATGGGATGAGTATTGTGACCCACTAAATGGAGATAGGTCGAGTGGAAATGAACTGAACGATTGCTTTATTCGACAAGGCACCACACGCCATAAATATGTAAGAAAAGTTAGTGTGGCAGAAGTTAAAGAAGCCTTGAGAAAGATGAAAGCAGGCAAAACTCCAGGCCCAGATGAGATTCCAATAGAAGTATGGAAAACCCTTGGAGGTTGTGGGATCTATTGGTTAACCAACTTGTTCAACAAGATTATGAACACAAAGAGGATACCAGATGAATGGAGGCGAAGCATTGTTCTCCCGATCTACAAAAATAAAGGTGATATCCAAAGCTGCAATAACTATAGAAGCATAAAGCTAATGAGTCACACTATGAAACTGTGGGAAAAGGTTATTGAAGCACATTTGAGAAGAGAGACTCATATCTCGATAAGAACCAATTTGGCTTTATGCCATGTAAATCCACGACAGAAGCTATCTAATTATTGAGGAGCCTTATGGAAAGATATAGAGATAGCAAGAAGAACCTCCTTATGGTCTTTATTGACCTGAAAAAAGCCTATGACCGAGTCCCTAGAGATCTAAGCCAACATGTTCTAGTGAAGAGGGGGGTGTCAAGTAAATATGTGGATGTCATTAAAGATATGTATGAGGGCGTGGTGACTAGTGTGAGATCTGTGGGAGGTCAGGGCAAGGAATTCCCAATTACTATTGGATTACATCAAGGTTCAGCCTTAAGTCCTTACCTCTTTACGCTTATCATGGACGATATAACCAATAGCATTCAAGACGAGGTCCCATGGTGTATGCTCTTCGCCAATGATATCGTTTTAGTGGATGAGACAAAAGAAGGGATTAACTCTAGGTTAGAGCTTTGGAGGCCAACCTTGGAAACAAGAGGCTTTAAGATTAGTAGAACGAAGACGAAGTATATGATGTGTAATTTTAGTCACACTTTGATGGAGACTGATATGGTGCAAATTGAGGAAAGAGAGATACCGCAAAGTGACTATTTTAGATATCTGGGGTTAATCATAAATAAAGAAGATTACATAGAGGATGATGTTTCATAGAGAATTAAAGTAGGATGGATTTAGTGGAGAGGTGCATCCGGAGTACTGTGTGATCGACGCATTCCTTTAAAGCTTAAAGGAAAGTTCTATATGATTGTTGTTCGACCGGCCATGATGTATGTGGTGGAATGTTGGGCAATTAAGAAGTGTCATATTGATAAGTTTTGTGTAGCAGAGATGAGGATGTTAAGATAGATGCATAGTTGTCATGGCGTCATGGCGATCCAAGTCGGTGGAGGGGTGTCTAATTGATATATCGACACGTCGCCCGCCATGGCGATCATGTCGACCATGGCAGAATTGTAATTAAATCCAAAGTTGAATGGCAAACGAGTAGATAAATCAAGATTTATAAGAGCAATGGCAGAATTGTAATTAATCTGAAGTTGTAAAGGAGTGGCAGAACTGTAATTTAATGGAGTTACAAAGAAAACTGAAGGGGTTAAACAGAATAGAAATAGAGAATATAAGGGGTTTTATATAAATAATATAAATTGTTCTTACTTGCAATTTTAAAGACTTAATGTCTTTTTCAACCTTGCAATAACACGATAGAAAGAGAGGCAGAGAGACGGTGAACTGGAGTAGTTCCAGCAGAGGAAACTCCTTATGAAGATGATTCTCCCTGCAATTTCTGGAACAAATTTGCAGCACCAAAGTCTGCCGATCCCAACGAGAAATAGCCCAAAATTCTACTGGCAACCGAATGGTGAGATCAGAAATCAGATCTGGCGGATGTCTTAGTTGCAGGTTACTAAACCAAGGCTAAAATAGGAGATTTTGGGAAGCAGGGAGTGGGTCTAAGGTTGGGGAAGAAACAAAAAATTAAAGAAGAAGAAATCGAAGAGGGAAAGAGAGACAGGACGCCATGGCGTAGGTCGATATGCACAGACCTCCAGCGCCAGGACGCCATGGCGACGATATAGCGACGCCATGACAACTATGGATGGATGTGTTGAAAAACAAGGATAAAGTACGAAATGAACATATAAGAGCGGACTTGGAGTTGCCCCGATCAGTGATAAGCTTCGAGAGAGTCGTTTACGGTGGTATGGTCATATTCAACAGAGGCCTAGGACGCCGCCCCATTAAGGAGGAGTAATATGATTCCGATTGAAGGAGCTAAAAGAGCCAGGGGCAAATCCAAAATGACATAGGAAAAGTGGTAAGGAAAGACATGCATAGTCTATATCTTGTACCAAGTATGACCTCAGACATAGCCTATTGGAGGGCAAGGATCAATGTCCCAGACCCCATGTAGCTGAGAATCTCCTAACATGTTGGGTTGTGCCTCTTTCCTCTTACTATCTTTCATCTTTCCATTTATATTTTATCTTTCATTAGTCTTTCTCTTTTCTTCATTTCTCACCTCTTTCCCCATCTCTCTTTTCCATACTTTCTTCCCCTTTTAGGTTTGAACTCTGTTTTCCCTACTTTGGTTTATTTGGATCCATGTAGCCGACCCCATTAAGTAGGGATAAGGCTGAGTTTGTTGTTATTGTAGACAAGGTGCATGAAACATTATACTTTTTTTTTCTTGGTAAACGAAGAATCCAAGTGAAACCATAAAGTTTTTATGATGATCTAACCCAGGCCAAATGGTTCAGCCATCTGAGTCAAGCGGTTCACCATAAAAATGGACAGTTTAGATAGCCTGTGATGTAGATCGAAGCACGAAGAAGAAAATTGTGAAAAAATAAAATTCAGAAGTTACTGTTCACGTGAACAGTGCTGTGGCCCACCTTGACAGCTGGCTTAGAGGAGGATTTCTAAGATTCTTTTCAGTCTTCTAATTTGATTAGTTTCTAATTTCAGTTTAGGAAGTAGGCTTAGTTTTTATTTAGAAGTTTCTATTTCAGTCCTTTGTTTCCTTTCAGTTAGATTTAGTTTCTATTTTCGTTTGGTTTCTATTTTGTAATCCTCCCAATAGTCAAAAGGGAGTTACAATTTTGTAACCATGATTTAATTATAAATAAGTGTATGAGGCTGAGCAAAGGAGGACAGAGATTGAAGAGAAAAGAGTTATGGTTGAAGCTGTGAGACGTGGCAACGGTGAGAGGATGATGGGCTGAGAGAGCTGATCCTCTCCCCCCTTCTATATCCCTTTCTTCTTCTTTTTCTTATCCTTCTGTGTTCTCCTTCATATGTAAACAGAACATTAGCAATAAAAAAAAGAGTTTCAGTTTTGTTCCTTTTATTGTACTGATCCAGCTGCAATCGATCTCCCTCTGGTTTCCCTGGTTCGAGATCGAGTTTGCATTAGCCTGTCAATTCTCATAGCTCTTCATGTCAATATGGAAAGTGACTCAAAAGCTCATCCATTGATGGTCTAATCAGTTCAACCATTCATTCTAAAACAGGTTTCAAAACATCAACCGGAAGACATCCAAAGACCAAGTTCTAAAGAAATATGAAAACCCCACCAATTGTAATGTATAATCCTTATGATGGAGACATGGGCAAACGATAAGTATGAACTATGAAGAAGATCATCAGCTACAGTTGCAAATCCCTATGACACTCAACAACTACTTAATAGGATAATCAAGATACGATTAGTGTTCTCTTACGTGTATTTTAATTTGTACAGTATCATAATAAAAAGTCCAACTAATAGAACATTGCAATATGAACGTGCACCATGGCATACATATTCTTTATAAGACTATACTATATCAACAGATCATGACACCAAGTCACCAAGAGTGCAAAGTAAAAGGTAAACATCAAAAACCTTGAGGTTGAATACTAGCTGTCTCATCTTCTGGTTATACTTCGTAAAATCAAAGGCAAGAGTTTCATGTGAGACCCTCTCAAGAGAAGTTACTGCTGCAACAGCAGCATCTGGCCAGTGGATTGCTTCATCACCCTGCGGAATCCAACAAGTTACTACAACAACTAAAACATCATAAAATTTTAAGAAGTTGAAAATTACAAAAAAAATTACAAAGACTGTGTAAACACACAGTTGTGGATTTATACCAATAATATCCCAGATTCATCAAATTTTATATGATCATCCATATTCAACTCCAGGTTTGCATTATGCAATCCATAGTACATAGAACAATGGTACCATATTTGCACTCCGAAACACAACACCTCTTCTATATCAGAATAATATCATAATCATATTTAATTTGTTATTACTACTGCAACTATTGTAGTTTCTATTCTCTTTGATTCTATTGAATACTGATATTTCCAATTCTCTTCTATATCCTAACTTTATAAATCAACTTTAATTGGAGCCAAAATACATTCTTATCCATGACTACCTTCCTCCTTTCTGTCCAGATTCTCCCAAATAAAAAACCCTCTAATCAATTGGAGAGTTTCAATTTACTAGTATCTAACCACTGCCCTAGTTTGCCTACTTCAAATTTAATCCAAATCTCAGAACCCCAACCCAGCTTCTTAGTTTCTTAATAGAAACTTTTATTTCAAACCCTCCTACCAAAACCCTAATCAATCCTTAACCCTTTCACATGTTTCTTCCTAATAGTACAGCCTTAGATCCTCAAAGCCTGAAGCTGTCATAGATAAATATGACACAATAAAGCGAAGACATCTCCACAATTCTGCCCTATAAAAGATTCCTGCTTCATTACTATCCCTATGAAGTCGAACCCCAGTAATTAGTAAGTTGGGATATAAATCTCTTCTCCATAATCTGCACTTAGGTTTCTATTTCCTAAAAAAGCTTATTTGAATCGTTTGATAGTATAATTCATAGTTCGAGGTCTCGGAATTTGTCTCGGTTTCGACAGCTACTGAATCAAAAACACTACCGAAATTGAAAATATACAAAGTTTCAGCTGAAATTTCTGTTTAAATACCCAATCTCGACGAGACTGGGTTGAAATTTTGTCCTGTATCACCCTGGCTTCTCAAAAATTCCAGAATCATTCCCTTATTTATGCCAAACATTGTTTAAGTAATTTTTATATTTGTTATTTCATTTACTTAAGATATTATTCATAAATAAGCAAATACCGCCAATTTGAATCCAATAAAAATAGTTAAAAAAATCAAATTCCAACAAGGTAACAAGCCAACCCCCCTAGTTAAAGAACAAAAACTAGATTTTTGGTCGTAGGGGCGATTTTCAACTTTCAAATGCTGGGTTTTTCTCCAATCTAAAAAATCCATAAATCTTATTGTGATAGAACATTGCTAAAAACCAAAAGAGCGGCAAATAATCCTTTGTTTTGATATCTAAAAATTTATATTCATTCAGAGCAATTTTTAACAACATTCGTGCAAACAAAATAAAGTTTGACCAAAACATAAATCTGTAAACATAATTAGATTTGAACAATTTTACACTCGTTAGAAAACTGGTTTTGTGCTCTACCCAAGCAAATCCAAGATTACTTAAATCTGATTTATTTTGAAGGAATTATGTTCCGGTCAAACCTTGTTTGGTGTGCGCGAATGCTGTTTAAATTGCTTTGAATGGAAATAAAGGTTTAGACCTAAAAACAAAAAGAGATTATTTTGACACTCTTTTGGTTTTTAGTGATGTTCTATCACAATAAGATTTATGGAGGTTTTAGATTGGAGAAAAACCCCAGGCATTTGAAAGTTGAAAATCGCCCCTACCGCCGAAAATCACATTTTTGTTTTTAAACTGGGGGGTTGACTTGTTATCCTATTGGAATTTGTTTTTTTTTTTAACTATTTTTATTGGATTCAAATAAGGGATATTTGCTTATTTATGAATAAAATCATTTACTGAAATGATATTTGACATAAATAAGGGATGATTCTGGAATCTCAGCGAAACTTTGAACTATGACTACCAACCTAGGGTCTGAAGTCAAAATACCATTTTGGTATGATTTAAAAAAAAAAACTTAAGGGTTCCACCATGTTTATAGGGACTAAAATAGGCTGTACTACAAGTTTCATGACCTAATTAGGTCATATGGCCCCTGAAACCAAGGGGCAAAATTTGAAGGAAAAAAATGCATGGTTTCAGCCGAGACAACGCGGTTTTTTGCCTTACTGAAACAATGCCCGAGACCTCAACCTCGAACCATGGTATAACTTTCTCAGCCTACAAGCAAGCTACCCAAATGTTGCCCTACTTATTGAACAACTGTATTCCCAATAAGGATAATCCAATGAAATTGTGAGGCTACTAATTAAATTTGGTTAACGGTTATTTACATGCCCAATCCTTTTGAGTAATGGAACGAGGATTCAAAACTTATACAATGAATGAAGGGAAATGTTCATTGCGCACCTTCATACTCTCTTGACAGCCATTGTTTCCACTTGCAGCACCATCAATGCATGCAGATCCAACTTTATCTTTATCATCAGCCTGCACATAGTCCTTTGAGATGCATGCATACTGAATTGCTTGAAGAAGTCTCCCCAAACATTTGTCACGATATGAATCTCCAGTTAAAGCCTTGAAGTTTGCTAATATTGAATAAAACTCGGAAGCATCATTGGAACCACTTCCTGGTGTTTCTGCTTTTAGATCAGGCCTGGTGGCATCGTCTTCCCTTGACACATCAAGAGGAGATATATTTTTCCTTCTGAGGTAACGCTTATTCTTCAATGTCTCTTCCTGTTCAACAGGAGGATCTTCAGGCTCAATATCTGGAAGTTCTCCTAGACGCTCTCGAGTTTTCTGAACTAGAAGATCAATTTCATGTTGCTTCTTGTCCTCATAATCTTTATCTGTTAATTTCCAAAGTTTTCTCTCTACAGTATCATACACTTTTTGGACAATAAAACCAGGATTCTGTGAGCGTTGTGGAAGCTGCTTCTGTAAAGGGACAAAATGCACTACACATTTGTGCATTACAGATTCTGCTGGAACCTCATCATGGTGGAAACTGTAGAACAGCTCTCTAGTATCATGTGTTTCCCAGCTTCCTCCACCCTTTTTTTCTGCTTCCTCAGGACGATAGAACCACTGCCCAGTAACCATCACACTCCCATCACTGGTTTGTGCAATATCCTGCAAACAAAAAAATCAGAACCTATCCATGAGAAGAATACCCAATTAAACTGTAAGACAAGATTGTTGAGTTATTTGTGTTTGACTGTTTTCCCTTCTACCGGTAGGGATAGTTAGGGGCTTGGTTGTTATGTTTTTAACTGAGGGTATAGTTGTCCTATTTATACTAATATAGGGTAGTTAGTCTTTGCATTTATTTGTTTTTCACCTCATATAATAATATAGTGGCTAACGGTAGGAGGTAATTCCAAACCTAACCGTGAGTCTCCTCCTTTCCCCCATCGTTCTCTTTTTTTCTCTTCTTCCTTCCTTCATCTATTGATTGTTTGAATGACCTAATACTGCTACATGGTAACAGAGAATAAACAATCAATAGTTTCATCCCCACCTTTGTTTTGAGAGTCTTTTTTGTCCATTCTTCCCTATGGTTCACAGAACCTATGCTATTCTTTGATTTGTCTGAAACCCTAATTTATGAAACATGACAACTACTATTTCTAATGCCAATGAAGACTACTACAAGAGTGCATCATCATGCGCATGAAGACTTGTTATTGCTGCTGTCTCCTACAACCTATGCTTACCCTGTTTTTTGGATCTTTGACTGAACCTATCAATCAAGGATATCTCCCTATCAACCCATCAATTGGTTGAGACTTTTTGGGGTCTATTTCTATGGCCAAAGGTCTCCCATTGCTCCAAGCTTGATGCTGATCAGATGAGTTGACTGTTGGTTGTTCTTGCAAAGTTACTAATCCTGAAATTTTATAAGTTTCTATTTTGGTGCACCTGCTAATTATCCACTTCCAGCCACTGGGTTGCCTTCATATTTTTGGCATCTTTTCTATTTGTTGTATCCCCTACTTGATTTGCTGCTAGCAATTTTCCCCCTTGTTGGTGCTTGGTTGCTCTTGTGGTTTTGGTTCTTGGTGGCTGGTTTATCTTTTATTGCGGTGATGTGGCTGTCATCTGGAAGTGATACATGCTGGTTTTGTGATTATGGTGGTTCTCTAACTGGTATTTGCTGAATTGCATTGGTTTGTGCACTCTCCTGAGATCCTTGATTGGTGTTGGCTAGTTTCTCTTATGTTTGCTGCTGTTCTCTATTTTTTTATATCATGGGTAACTAGAAACCTCCTACGGATAGTGTTAATGTCCAGATTACTTCCATTAAGCTCAGTGGAACTTCTAATTACTTGCTTTGGGCCCACGTTATTAAGGTGTACATCCATGTAAAAAAGAAATTGGCATATTTGATTTCCTTTCCACCTTCCTCCACTGATACAATGTTCAATGACTGGATTTGGATGCGAGAAAATAACACACCTTGTGTGGCTATAGAACAGTATGGAGCCAGCCGTTGCTGCCAAAGTTCTGTTCTACACTACAGCCAAAGGTGTGTGGGATGATTTGAAGGAAATCTTTTCCCAAGACAAGAATCTGTCTCGTGTTCATGATTTGTATGAAAAAAAAATTCACTTTTAGACAAGGAGACTAGTCTTTTAGCCAGTGAATATTCGGGCTAAAAAAAAAAAAGTTTGTTTCCATTTCTCACCTTCCGTTTTCTTTACATTTGCTTTATCATTATCTTTCCATACTATATCATCCACATATCATCAAGCGTTGTCTCATCCTGGATGGAAGTCTGCTATGGATGTGAAAATCGATGCCTTGCTTTCTCACCAGAATTGGACTTTGGTAGATCTACCTTTACGTAAGGACCTCATAAAGTGTTTTGGGTTTACACTATTAAGTATAACCTTGATGGTATTGTTGAACGGCTCAAAGCTTGTTTGGTTGCCAAGGGATACACGCATACCTATGATGTGGACTATTTTGTGACCTTTTCACCTATTGCTCATCTCAATTCAGTTTTTGTGCTCATCTCTTTAGCAGTTAATTTTGACTGGCCATTGTATCAGTTGGATATCAAAAATACTTTTTATATGGTGATTTGCATGAGAAAGTGTACATGGAACAACATCGTAGGTATGTTGCTCGGGGGGAGAATGCTTGTAAATTCCGTCGACTTCATAAGGCAATATACGGGTTGAAACAGTCACCTAAAACCTGGTTTGACAAGTTTAGCTTCATTGTTATTCTATCACTCTGTATTTGATTGTCACCTTGATTGTGTTGATTTTAAATGTTGATGACATTGTTATATCTAGTAATGACACACTTGGTATTGCAGAGGTGAAGTCCTATTTACAGCAGCACTTTCAGATGAAAGACTTGGGTCTTCTCAGGTATTTTCTTGGTATTAAGGTTGTTTGTAGTAAGAAAGGGGGTTAGTCTCTCTCAAAGAAAGCATGTGCATGATCTTTTGGCTGGAAACTGATACGTTAGCATCCAAACCTGTTCACCCCTATGAATCCACATCAAAAGTTTGGGGCTAATGACGGTGAAAAAGCTTGCTAAAACATCAGTGCAGGAGGTTGTTAGTAAGCTCATTTATCTTACAGTTACTAGGTGTCTAGACCGAACAGATCTTTTGATGTGGGTGTTATAAGCCAATTTATAGAAGGCTCACTGGGAGGCTTCTTGTCAGATTCTAAGGTATCTTAAGGGTGCTCTAGGAAAGGGAGACGTAATAAGCATATTGAGTTGCTCTAGGAAAGGGTCTTGTTTATAGACCTAATAAGCATATTGAGTTGGTTGGTTATTCAGATGCAGATTGGGCTGGCACTAAAGGTGATAAGAGGTATACTACTGGGTATTGCACATTGGTTGGAAGTAACATTGTTACATGGAGAAGTAAAAAGCAAACTATGTAACAAGGTCTAGTGTTGAGGCCGAGTATAAGGCTATTACTCATATTGCAGCTGAGTTGATGTGGCTAAAATCACTCCAAGAGCTTGGTTTTTTCATTACTAAGCCTATAAATATGTTTTGTGACAATCAAGCTGCCATCTACATTGCCAGTAACCCAGTTTTTGTGAGTGCACAAGGTGGACTGTCATTTTGTACGAGATGCTGTGATGAGCAAATTGATCTCCACTCCGTTAGTTACTTCTGGAAATCAGCTTGGTGATATGTTCACTAAAGCCTTGTTTCATCCGGATTTTCTTGATGGTTGTTTCAAGATGGGAATGGCGATGTGTATGCTCCAGCTTGAGAGGGAGTGTTGAGTTATTAGTGTTTTCCCTCCTACCGAAAGGGGTGTCGTATACATCAATCAGCAGGGATAGTTTGGGGCTTGATTGTTTATGTTTTTAACTAAGGAAACATCAAAGCTTTAGAATCTCGCATGGCTTCCTTCCTTTGGAAAGGGGCTGAAACCACTAGATTCCTCCACCCCACCAGCTGGGCTTCTGTTTGCCTCCCCAAGGAAGAGGGGGGGCTTGGGTCTCCGTCATATTAAAGATGTGAATTCTGCAGGCATCATTAAGCTGATTTGGAAGATAGCCTCTAAAGAAAACAGCATTTGGGTTTACTGGATCTACTCTGGAGTTATTCGGTCTGATTCTATTTGGACAGTCACTTCCTCATCAGATGCTTCTTGGGTTTGGCGCAAAATGCTTTCTCTCAGGCCGACGGCTCTCAAAGCAATTCTTTCCAAGATTGGAGATGATTCCTCTACTGCTCTTTGGTCGGAGCATTGCCACCCTAAGGGTATTCTCATTCACTCGATCAGCAACAGAGCTATTTACAATTGTGGCCTAAGTAGGCAATCTAGGGTTGCTGATATAATATCCAATGGTGACTGGAGCCCTCCCACCACCATCCACCCGGGTCTTATTGAAGTCTAGGATGCTTTGCCCTCTATCCCTAGAAGGCCTTCAGGGAGGTGTGATTATGTATATTGGACTCCTTCCTCGGGTGTGTTTAAATCAAAAGATGCCTAGAACCTAGTTCGGATTAGAAGTGATCTAGCTCCTTGAGAAAGCTTGTCTGGTCCAAAGGCCACATTCCCCGGCATAACTTCACTGTGAGGCGCGTCTTCACCAACTGCCTCCCAACGCAGTCCTTCCTTCGCCTTCGTCAGATCCCAGTTTTCCCTTCTTGTAGTCTTTGCTGGAACGCTACGGAAGATGCAGCCCACCTCTTCTTTAATTGCCCGCTTTCCTCGGCTATTTGGAAGGGAATCCTTGGCAAATGCTGGCCTCGCAAACGAAGAATCCTCCCCTTCTCTAGGGAATGGTTGTGGGTTGATATGACTTTCTTGGGCTCTTCGTTATGCAACACAGTTGGTAAACTAGGTTTTTGTGCTACCATCAACCAGATTTGGATGGAGCATAACATTAGGAAATGGACTTCCAACTCCAGGACTGTTGGCCAGATTTGAGACTCCATCTCCTTCGACATCAAGGCAAAGCTCGTAAATGTAACTTCCCATTGTATTGATTTCCCAAGGAACACGCATATTGTTGTCTCCTGGGATCTCCCCCTCTCCTCCCTCCAACTGACCTCCTCCTCTGTTTGAGGCTGTGTTAGCTTGTATTTTTGTTTCTCTCCCCACCCCTTTTGGGGTCTCTGTTGTTTCTTTCTCTTTGGTAATGAAATTCTTTATTCACCCAAAAAAAAGGGTATACAAGTCCTATTTTAAACTAAATTGGGGTAGTTTAGTATTTTTATTTATTTGTTTTACACCTCGTATAAGAATATAAAGACTCACAGTAGGAGTTAATTCCAAACCTAACCGTGAGTCTCCTTTCCCCGCCCCCCATCGCTCTCCTCTTCTCTTCCTCTTTCTCCTCTCTTTTCTTTTTCCTTCCTTCATCTATTGATTGTTTGATTGATCTAATACAGCTACAATGATCAATTGAAAATAATGTAGAGGGCCAAGAGGAAAAATATAAAAAAGAACTACATAAAAAATTATTCTGCAGGAATCATGCAGTTGTTCATACAGACAAGGCTGATGTGGCTCACCTTGAAACCTTTCTTAACTTTGACCTTGGCTCTTTCTATGCACAGAATAGGCATTTGCATGTGTTTGAATATTACTATCCGGATAGGACAGGATGACCACCAAACTACTTTGGCAGATCAGGCAACTTATGACATGGTTCCATTGAAAAGATTTTTATAAGAGATATGGTTGAGGTTCAAATTTCAATATACTGCTGTCTGACAATAATTTTCATTATAAATATATATTTATCAAAGGTCCAGTACAACTTACTATAGATATGACAGGCATTCAGATGTCCAAAATATCAATTAAGAGTCAAAAACAGAGAATACGAAAAAAATTAGGAACTTATGAAGTATCTGACTGATGTTAAATGAAATAAATAACCCAGTTACCTTGATGATAGCAACATAAGGCTTCTGATCTGGATCCTCAGGTGTTAAAAGTACCGGATCTTCCTGCAGAACAACCATGGCCAAATGCAAACTTATATCAGTTATATGAGAAGTAAATAAGGCTACTAAACGAAACCATTTTTACTAGCAGTAAGTCAAAATTCTAGGCGAAGGAACATATTCTCAAACTCCAGCATCCAAGGACAAGGAAAGGTACCGAATATACCTCAAATCAGGCATCTCAGAGACCCTATGATTGAGACACGTAACTTAGACTCCGAGTCTCATAAATAAAAGAGGATAAAAGAATCCTGTCCAGCTTTCCCCTCTCTTCCACCCTAATACTCTACTTAGAAATGCTAAATTTCAATCATAAATTCAAATACTAATCAGCGAAACAAATGAAGAGAATGTGTCAAGTATATGAACTTCAAGAACACTTGAGTAAAACGATTCAGCCGCACGCGAACACTTTTAAGGAATATTTTCAGCACTTCTAAATGAAAACGTCACACTCCAACAGAAATAGAGTTCAGAAATTACTACATATTTTCGAAACTGAGTATTAAAGAGAAAAATTAACAACAATATCAACTAAAACGAAGAAACATCATGTCTCTACTCAGAAATTATAATGAATTCAGACACTCAAAAATCACATGACGAAAATGTGGACGTAATACCCTAACAAACTTCAACAAGCGCCAAAAAAAAAAATTTGAAGACGAACAAATGGAAAAAGAAAAAACCGAGAACAATCAAAACTAACCAACTCGAATCGATTCCCATCGTACTCGAAAGCATTATGGTGAGTTCGCCGCCCTCTTCCTTTACCAGTAGTCTTGATTACTTCTCCAATCGGCTTCGCGTCCTCTACCACCGCTTCATCTTCGTTTTCACTGCTCTCAGATTCTTCTTCCTCAAGCTTAACCTTCTTTTTCTTGTGATTTTCCGACTGTGAAGAAGAAGAAGAAGGACGCCGTGAAGAAGGACCTGGAACTTCTTCCTCATCTTCTTCGTCGCTGGTTGAAACCTGTTTGAACCTCCTCTTCCCCATTGTTATTTGTTGCTCCGATAAATTGGATTTTGCCCGCCAAGTGCCAGAAGAAACTTGGTCATTATATAGAATTAGGAGAGGTACCGAAAATAGACCACGTTTTTTAAGGTAAATAACATATCTGCCACCGTTCCTTGGCGCGGCTATTTGTCGTTGTGCATCCGTTACACGTATAGATAGTTCACTTCACTCTGTTTTGTTGTTTTCCCTTCTGGAACCTTTACCTCGCATGGTACACATGGCCTTTGTTGTATTGTCGGATCTGTAATGTCTTTTTCGCTCGCTTTAATAGAGTAGCCATTTATATTACCTTTTCGCTGCCAACCTATCGTCTTTTGGTACACGAAGCTATGTGAGGTTCGTTTTCTCACAGCGATGAGTTAGGTGCACGACAGGACTGCCTCACTATTTGTATATAGAAGGACCCACGGAGGAAAGAAAGGAAAAGAAAATGTAGGAGGGCGTGTAAATGATACTGTACCTCATTTTCTCCTAAATTGATAGAGAAAAAGAGACAACATAATAAATAGGAAAAGAATGAGGAAAACACCCCGTTTCGATAAATGTGTGCACTAAGGAGTTCACGATATTAATGATTAAAGAGGAGATAGATTATATTTGAGGGATATATTTTAATGCATGTGTGTCGTTTTTTTTTCTTAATAAAAAATTAATGATAAGATATCGTAGTCTGAAGTCACACTTTGGAAAATAAATAATCACTTCATTCCCTATTGACGGAGTTGATATGCCCTTTTCAAATCTTATTAAATATTGTGATTACTTTTCTTTTTAAAATCGACAGCCAAAGAATCTCTTCCCAATAAAAAAGGAAAAAAAATTCCCCACGTACAAACCAAAATTCAAGAGGAAATATGTACAAACCAAAATCAACTAATTTTCAAAAAATCATACCGAATTTATTCAGTTTATTTTAATGAGTAATGAGGAAAGAGGAATATGTATAAGGGTGCCCACCTATATCTCATCTTCATCAATTTCTCGAGTGGTGGAAATGGTGGTCCATGAACCCCCTTGTATTGCTTGGACTATTTGGGAAGTCAGGATGGTTTCTTTTCCTCTGAGAAAGTTGTTTTAACACAATTAAAGTTTTGAGGTGAGCTCAGCCTAGGACTTCCACTTAACTATAAGGGTGGCAAGAACACTTCTTGTTTCAATAATATTATTGATATTATACTGGGGTAACGGTTATCCAAACTAGTGGTGGAGGAGGAATCTCCTTTGCAACACTAGTACCAAAAAGCAAATAAGTCAAAACTACCCCTTCTATTTGAAATGTCCAAAATGCCATCCACACTCTCGTGATGGTCATTGTCAACACGTTTTAGGTCTGATCCAGTCATGATGAGCCAGTCCTCACGGCAGGTCATTGTAAGCCCTTGGAAGGCAATGTTTAAAGCCAGACCAAATTTAGTGGTGAGTTCCTATCTTACTTTCTCCAGCAAGCCTAAGCCTAGTTGACTTAACGAAGAGTCCTGTCTGGATGATCAACCAGAATTAGACCATGGTATCTTTTAGGATAAATTACACGATATCCCTTGAAAATTGAATGATACTCAACTCACCCCCTTTTTTTTTTGAAAATACTCACCCGTCTCCCTTTATAAGAGCACTATATTATAACTTAATCCTCATCGTTAGTTTTATGCAGTTAAATTATGATGTCAACAAGTTAAATATTTTTAAATCCCTAAAAATAAGAAAAAGTTTTCTTCCACCATGGAAGGTTCACCCACCATCATTGGGTCTTAATTACTTTTCTCACCAAAAGTACGGGATGGAAAATGTCCCTGGGTCCCATTGAGCACCCTCAAGCCACGCAGTGAAAGGAGTACATTTCTTGAATTAGTAAGACTTATCAGTCCACATTATTTCCCTTAAGAGGGTTTCCCCATATCAAGCATTTCCTCATTAGGATGTTATCCACTTGAATATGTGCACTGAATGATTGTGATTGAGGCTCCTTTATGTATGCCATGATATGTAGTTGTCCAGTTTGTGCATAAATTCAATGAACATATTATTCAGTCAGAATGTCATTTTTCTATGAAAAATTGTGTGAAAGAGAGTTGGAATATCAAAGACTGTTGATTTTTCACGGGGAAAATCGAATAACTGTTAGGCCCATACAATTGAGATGGCCCACCAAATCAATACTATACCATTTCTCATGAAAAAGACAAAAAAAAAAAAAAAATCGTTTCTCACATCCTATCTTCCATTTTAGTATTTCTTTCTTCCTTAATGAGACTGTAAAGGAAACCTCTACAGGTGTATTCAAAGCTTGTAATCTTCTTTTGATTGCCCTTGAAGTTCTGCAAGTCAGGATTCTCCTTCATAATAATTTGAAAGTGTCTTATCATTACATCATTATCAAAAGTGGTCATTGTCTTGCACATTTTTCGAGTAGACATGTCATCTTCTTTTCAAATAAAAAACTATACTAAAATGGGCAAAAGAATAAGATCAAAATTTTCTTCTCCTTTATTTTCTCTTGCAATTAGAAAACTGTGGTCCCCAAGACATAACTGCAATATGCTTTACCATTAAAAAAAATAAAACCTGCAATATGAGAAAAGATAACCATAATGCACTACTGAATAAATGCTATTGTGATTGAAACATAGTACCATGAAAAAGTGTTTAAGGGCAAGCCCCTTACAATGCAACAGTGATCATCATACAAATGAACTTTCAAAACAGAGGCAAACTTGCAGGGAAGCGTAAATGCATCCACTGCCTCTCGTAAGATGCCACATGGTCCCAGCCAATTTCATCAAGTAAAGAGAGCTTTGTATCATACAGTTTCTTCTTCAATGGCTCCCCATCATCTTGAATTATTTCATTCAGCACCTGGTCAAATATACGACAATGTTAGCATATAAGATTAATCACACTGCCTAACCTAGTGTGGTTCTACCAGATTGATCTTAATGCCCATTGTCATTACATTTTGGGATTCAGTCACAACCATGGTGTTTGGGCTTATTTCAATCATACAAGTGTAAAGTCATGTTTCAACCCCCGAGTTAATGTCCTGTTATCCAGAGTTTCTACTTCTCAGGCTACATGCCAAAATAAGTGAACCCAAGTAAATGCGTGCATGCACTGTTGGTTACACAGTTGTTGAAGTTAACAAAAAAGAGGCCTACTGCATGGCACCTAAAACTTTCTGTCCACTATGGCAGCTTTTAAGTCAAATTAAGCGAAAAAACTACTTTAAAGCACAGGTAGCGGAAGTAGAACCATGAAAGAACATGAAATAAAGCCTACTCTGTCTCATTTTCAATGTCATGATCTAATGGTGGGCATTGGACTCCACATTGTTCAGAGAGAAATTGGGGGGAGGGGGGAAATCATTTCGACAATGGTTATAGATGCCAGCCTGCATTTCTAATTTTTGTTTTATCTGTTTCAGTAATAAAGGAAACAAAAAGGTGAATTTCTTTGCATCTTGAAACATTTGTAGATCTATTTTTCTCATGACAAAGTCAAGGTTTCGTCAATAATGTGGCAAATAATTAGCCAAATCACAATGGTCAGCAACTGTTGAAACCAAAAGAATCAAATAAGCTGCGATTGAATAAACATGATGAAACAATGCCACAACCCACAGAAATAATGGGTTAGCAGCTCTGATTGAATAAAGATCAAAGGGGGGGTGGGTCTTGCACTTTCATGACTGAATGAGAGAAATGTTAACAGCTTAAAAGCTACACCACAATAGAGAACCTTTAGTACTTCCTCCTCCATTTCACAAGTCAGAGACTAGGCCCTAACTCTGTCTGGGAGGCAAGTTTTGGACAAATACAATTTTCAGATGCTAACCTTGCAAAAACAGCCATAACCATGGCAGTTGGTTACAGCTCAGTGGATATGTTGTCTATGTCATCATTTAGTCACTGTTTAGTTTTCAGACCAATGGGACTTCTTCATGTGTCAATATAATGTTTTGATAGCTGTTCCAAGAATCAAATTTGTTTGGGACTCTGTTAGGACCAAGGGCCAGTGAAAAAACAAAAAAGGAAAGCCCCATAGATGGTGCAACATATGGTCAAGATGGGCCACCAAATTTGACATGCGGCTCTAGAGATTTTCCCATCCACCCTATAATCAGACAACTGCCAGATACTACCACATAGGCAGTTATATCTGTACATGTGGGATTGGTTTCCAACATTGAATGCTCTGGGAGCCTTTTTCGTTTTCTTTTTCCTATTATAAAAAACAACCTAGAAAAGGACCACTCACTGGTTTTAGTGTTTTACTTACTATTCATTTGTAATTTCAATCGCCAATGCGATGCTTGAACCTCTTAATGGATGTGGTTAAGGAGATTACCTTTAATGCTGTCCCAAGCCTTCCAGCAAGTCTTTCACGTACAACTAAAAGTTTTTTGTACTTGGAGGACTTTACATCCATCCATCTCGTAAGTTCTTTGAAGTTCTCTTCAAACAAATCTGGCTGGTTGCCAGAGTCTGCCTCAAATTCCTTCATTGCCTCACCGGAGTCTTCGGTGCTTGCTGTGGTTCCTGGTGGTGCTTTCATACCCTGCCACAAAATTGAAAAGCTTGGAACTCAAAACAACCCTTCAAGACTCATAAACATAGAACATAGTCAAAAAATTCTTATCCAGAAAAAATAAGCTATGAATCAGTAAGCTATTGTCAGGATAGAGAATCAATTGTTATTATTGGCATGACAATTGTTTGTATAGAGAATCTATTGTTGGCATGACACTAAATGTCTTCAGTTGCTTCATTACCCAATGGCCGACCCTTAAATTTGAAACCCCATTATATTCTAAAATCCAAAATGGCCGAACCTGAAATTTGAAACCCCATCATATTCCAAAATCCAAAATTTCACAAACACTGGCATTTCAGTACTTTCTGGAAACAGAGATAAATTGAGGTTCGCAAAAGAATAACAAAATCTAAAACCACTATTACTGGTCAGCAGATTTTTTTAGGTTAAAGGAAACGTGAAATTCCATATCCAACGTATCCTAGTTTCATAAATTATCAGGATGTCAGTATGTTAGTTTGAAAAGAAATTTTCAAGTCTAGCAAATTTTAAAACTGCCTTTGATGTTAAGTATATTTTGCAGGTTAATTGGTAGATGCACGACTCAATCTCAGTTGATGCATTAGATGGTAAGTATATTTTGCAAGTTAGTGGGATAACTGCGCTCATGCAAAGTTCAATATGTTCTACAAGAATGGAATTTCTGTTCTCTGATTTGATATGCTCACTATGAAGCTATCGACTACCACTAAGAAATGCTGTAGCAGCACTAAAGAAGTATATGACAAAACTCAAAAACTGGCTTTCTTACAATGTGGATTTCTGAAGATAGGAAATACAATATTGTGTATATGGAAACTTTGAATTAGATAAAAATTGAAATTTTAATTTCTACAATCTCTCAGACTGAGATGTGGACATTCAACGGCAGTAACATATTGGCTTACCATGTGGTCATACTTAAATACTATAAAGACAAAATTTAAGATTATATCAGCAAAAGAATGAAACTCTGGAAACATAAAAAACATAGAAGGCAGATGAAATAATTCATACCCTGCAATGTTCAATCTCTGCAAGTGCAAATCCCTTTTGGTACAATGCCTCTACTAACTGGTCATGGGTGACCTCCATTTTCTTCTTGATTTTCTACAAAAGAAAAGAAAGAAAATCACAACGTATAAGACATATAGAAATGTGATCTCCCCATAAAATAGCCTAAAATGCAAATCATAAAATAAACTCAAAACTCAGCCTTAGCACCAACTAAATGGGGTCGGCTACATGGATCCTCTTTCGCCAATCAACTCTATTCAATGCCATACTTGTTACCGGTCCTAAGCTGTTGCATGTCTTTCTTCACCTCTTCTCCTATAGTCATTTTAGGCTTACCCCTGGCTCTTTTAATTCCTCCAATCTGAATCATATCACTCCTTATCGGAGCATTTAAAGGTGTTCATTGCACATCATCATACCACCTCAAATAACTCTCTCTCAATTTATCATGTATCGGAGCTACTCCTAAATTAGCTCTAATTCATCCATTCTTTTTTCTCTTTCTAGTTTTAACACTCATCCATCTCTGCTACACTAAGTTTGTTTATATGTTATTTCGTCACTGCTCAACATTCAGCTCCATACATCGACTGTTGAAAAATTTAGGAAAAGAAGATATATAGGGAAAAAACTGCCAAAACCTTAAACAAAAACCTCCCATGTGCTGAAATTCATGGTGCTCCTGAATTTTACCTAAAGTTGGCAGTCATGGCAGGACATCAGAACTCCAAATTCATGGAGTTATGATTGGATAACACGCAGGCCTTCTCAAATAACTTGGGACATATTATTATTATTATTATTAGTATTATTTCCTGTTAAGATAGTAATGGCAATAGATATTCACCTCCCCCTCATCATCTTCAGGATCACTTTTCACTGAAAAATATTTAGCCAGCTCATCTTTGTCAATACTGTCAATCACATCATTCGCTGCTTTAATAACCTGCAAAGTGGCAGTTCACAATTATAACAAGCCTACAAAAAGTTAAATGTGCCTCTATTGAGTGTCAATAAAGCTCAAGTTGGAATTATAAATTACGACAGATTTAACAATATCAAGAAATCCAAAGTACATCCAGACCAGCAAAATTTCCATGGTACAGCAAGAGAAGATACATGCTTTACTAGAAATTAAGAATTTCCAAAAAATTGCAACCTGATTGAAAAAAAAAAAAAATTTATTGGGGGGGGGGGGGTGTTGAGTGAATTTGATGGGTGACGATGTGGATAGGTCACAAAATGGGTTCAATCTGGATCAGATTCATGCTTATCTGGTTATAATGGTGGGGCGTGGGTGGAGGGGGGGGAAGCCATGCCCCCTCCTAAGTTTTGAGGAGTCTATGAAGATAGAGTTATAGGGTTGGCCCTCTCTGTGAATAAAAGGTATGGCACCCCTAAAATTTGGAGATTTTATATTATACATAGTAGTTGAGCCGTAGCATGTGTTCACATTTAAAAGGAATTTTTTTTTTATGTAGTTTATAGATTTTAAGGTGGGCCTCCTCTTGCGAAAGGGTTAAAAAAAAACCTTTTGTTGGCTACTCAAATACTAATATAGCTATCATGCATTAAATATACTGTAGTTTCTCTAGGTGAGCACTTGCCACTTGGATGTTTAGTGGTGTTTAAAGTTTCTTAGTTTTATTTCCACATTGCACAATTTACATGTTAATTTTGAACCAGATTTAGACAATAATTATTTACATAAGGGCAAGGTTCAATACAAAGTGGGTATATGATTGGCTTTGGCTTCAAGATTTGCTACGACTTATCAACAAGGCCTTCGATATATCGAATGGTCAAAACTACCATGCTTCATCCATCAATTAGTTGTAAATACAATAGGAAAGAACCCTCTAGATAGTGGACCATTTGGTCAAGATGGACCAAGACATTTGGCACATGGATAATCTAAGGGGCACTCTTTGAACCAAGGTTCTAAAAATCAGGATCAGATCAGGCGTATCAGCCAATCATATTGGGAATACTGATCACTAATCTAGCTAATAGGCCTAATACTGATTGATAACTAGCTGGATAAGCTGATCCACAACGGGATCACCAATTGCCAATTCGACCTCTAGTACTGTCTTTTACATTCTTCGCTCCATCTTTCCAACGGTCAGATTGGTTACATCAGCCCTTTGAAGGAGAAGAGAACATATTTCAAAATCACAACTAAAGATAACAGCAAACATCGACTCCAATTGAACTCTGAACCAGATATGAATTGGGGTCCTAAACCAATAAAAATCAACGTTGAACCCAACCCCCCCCCCCCCCCCCAACCCCCAAAAAACAACTCCTTGGCTCGTCATTGGTTCTGGACCCAACCTCACACAAGGCAATCCATAACTAGATCCATCTCAGATTTTCTTTTGAACCTACAGCAACTCCAAATTCTAACAGTTCACTATGACAAACTTTAAATTCCCATTGCGGCCGTTGTATCTTTTCCCCATCACATATACCAAGGATCTAATTTGATTCAAGCCTTCAACCACCAGCTCAAACTCATTGTAAGCAAATCAATCAT
Source organism: Telopea speciosissima (assembly GCF_018873765.1). Taxonomy (NCBI): domain Eukaryota; kingdom Viridiplantae; phylum Streptophyta; class Magnoliopsida; order Proteales; family Proteaceae; genus Telopea; species Telopea speciosissima. The sequence continues at coordinate 62,790,570 of NC_057921.1, read as the reverse complement.
AAGTCTAATTCCAACCCATATTTTAAGTCAAAATTTATTGGCCAAGTTGATTTTAATTTGATTCCCAATTTGAACTTCAATTTGTAGAATGCTTATTGTAAGCTTTTGAAAATTTTGCAAAACACCCTTTCACTTGGGTAAGTAAATAAGATAGAGGGAAAATCAAGATTTCTTTAATTTCACAAAAATGGTAATCAATTGCTGAAATTGCAAGAAGTCAAATTTCAATAATGTTCATGAAAATTCCACATTCTGATTTTTCAATTTTTGAGAAATCAATACAGATAAAGAAAAGCTCCAGACCTGAAAAGTTGAAGCATGCAATTACCTTGAAATCTCAAACTGTGAAACAAGGGTTGGTCAGAGAAAAAAGAAGAGGGAGAAAACCATCTTTCATAACATGATGAATTTTGTCCTGTAGATATGCAGCTTGTATTATGACAGCCAGCTTAGGATAAAAAAAAGAATTTGAACATGGCCTGTTTGAACATAATCTTAGTCCCATTTTTGGATTCACCTAGGGTTCATGCTCCTTTATGGTTCCAATTTAAGTTTAGATGCGTCCTTTACTCCCCAAGGTTTTCAGTACTCCAGGGTAAAATAACCACCAAAAGTGCCTATGTCTACCATTTATTGGCTAACTCAGCCGGATACTGATGACTTGCCCATTTTCCAGACATATTCCCACAGAGAGCCAGAGCTTTTATAATTGCCATTCCAATTAAAACATTTCCATCCTTTCTATCCAAGTTAACTAACTTGACAGTAGATGAACTTGAAAAAAATGAGGATCTGTCGTCCTTGCATATATCCTGATCTCTCTCTCTCTCTCTCTCTCTCTCTCTCCCCAGTACCTGCTGTACCACCAGATCCCCTGGGCTTCTTTCTTAACAGAGGCTGTGGAGGGGAAGAAACAGAAAAAGAAAAGCCAAAATGAAGGCATTCAATTAAGATTCAGGGTGAGAAGAATAGCATCAAACCTCAGATCTGAAGTTTCAAACACTCCAATCCATTCCTTCAATGTGGAAAATTAAGAAAATGCATGGAGACCACATAAGTGGGACAGTTCACTCTATCTCAAAGAAAGAAACAAGTAGGTGAATCGCCTAACCGCAAAACAGTGAAATGGTAGTATGGAACTAGAATATTCAGCTTTCACATTCTCAATGATGAAAAGATAAAAATGCAAAGTCATCCAAACTCTTCAGCCCACCACTTATTAATGACTCCAAAAAATTGTTCCATTGTGAAATATTTCTGAACATGTTCAATTCAAAATCAGATGTTCATGTTTCCGTTTTAAACATGCTCATTTCAAAATTAGATGTTCTTTCCTTTTTATACCCGCTCATTTCAAAATCAGACACACCAAATTAAATGTCTCAAAGAAAAATAGAAAACTACCTCCTCATTAAAGTGAATTTTGTCTGCATCACTACTTTGAGAGACCAAGCTCTCCAAGATTTTGGCAAGCAATGGCGTGTATTTTGGGTATTGATCCTGCAAAATGCAAAATTGAGACGAGTCATTAACTAAAACAGGTTGTGGAGCTCATGCCAAAACCAATGGGAGAAACTTATGGGCCCAAGAGATGTAATTTCAGCCCAGATATTGTCCTTTAAATATAATAAAATCTTAAGACATTTTTTTTGACAGTCAATGGATTATGTAGTAAAAGAAAGAAAAATGAGCACGGTACCCATCAAACATAAAGGGAGCTACAAAACCCAAGAATATGCAGAAAATAAGATACACAACCCTTCGATAATAAAAAAACCCAACATACCCATTAGCATTAGATCCAGCCCCATATAAAATTTCTACAATCCTGATATTACTACCAGTGGTAGTGGACATGGTTCTGTGTTCCTTGGACGTGGTCATGATTCAGGGGGAGGTAGAGGACATGGTGATAGTCGTGGAGGACAATAGTCTGTGTTCCTTGGACTGCACCCACTGTGGCAAACCCAATTATACTATTGACATATGTGGGGTAAAATATGGTACCCCTGAGTGGACATAACAAATGGCTAATTCAGCATTAACTGCTGGAAATTCTGTTTTGGTATCATCTACTAACACCACCCTTGCTTCTTCATCTGGAGCTAGTTCATCATACTCGTTACTATCAGATTTTGAAATGTCTTCAGCAGCCGGAATCTTCCACCAACTCATCCACTGCCACTCTTGATCATACAAGTAATGCTACACGTTTTGCCTCTTTGTCTTCCTCCAGCTGGATCATTGATTCTAGTGCTTTTAGTCATATGACTGGCAAGTCTGATATGTTTTCTTCCTTAAATAAAACTAGTCACTCATCTCGCGTTGTTCTCGTTGATGGTTCCTCCACCCACATAACTAGTCATGGTACAATTTCTCCTCATTATTCTCTTCCTTTGTCCTCTGTTCTTTGTGTACCTAACTTATCTTTAAATCTTTTGTCTGTTAGTTAGATTATTGTCTCTGAATTGTTTTGTATAGTTTTATCCTTCTTGTTGTGTTCTTTAGGATCTTCAGACAAAGAAGAAGATTGGTGGAGGGCGTGAGAAGGATGACTTGTATTATCTTGATGATGCTTTGTCTTTTAGTATTGCAACTAAATCTTCTAATGTTATCTCTCCACTTTGCTGGCATTATCATTTGTGCCACTTATCTTACTCAAAACTTCAAAAAATGGTGTGAAGCTTGTCAAACATCATCGTACTTCCTTCCCGTCTCGTGATGTTTCCAAGAGTCAGTCTTTTGGTTTGTTAGTTCACTCTGATATTTGGGGTCCCTGTTGTGTCATAAGTCAGTCGAGTTTTTCTTATTTTGTTATTTTTGTGGACGATCATTCCCGGTTAAGTTGGTTGTACTTAATGAAAGATTGTTCCGAATTTTTATATGTTTTCCAAAACTTCTAAACAATGAAATAAAAACTCAATTTGGTGCTTGCATTAAAATTTTCCATTTTAATAATACACTTGAGCAAACTCAAAATGCAATTTCCTTGTCTTGTTCTGAGAATGGAATTATTCATCAATCTAGTCTCAATAAAATGGTGTGGTAGAGAGAAAACATCAGCATGTGTTTGAAATTTCTCGTTCAGTAATGTTTTATATGCATGTTCTAAACACTTTGAGAGGATGTTGTTTTAACTGCTTATAACTTATCAATCGGATGTCTTCTACTGTTTTGAATAATTGATCTCCTGTTTCAATCCTTTCCTTCTTCCCCATTGTTCTCTTTGACACCTTGTGTATTTGGTTGTACTTGTTTTGTTCAAATTTTGCATCCAGCCCTTGATAAATTGTCTCCCCGTGTTGTCAAGTGTATTTTTCTTGGATATTTGCCTACTCAACGGGAGTATCATTGCAATGATCACGTTACTACTTACTCATCAGTAAATTTTCAGTGCTGAAGTTACAATTTTTTAGAGCACTTTGTACTTCTCTGTTGAGGGCCGTCCCCTGGCCACGGAGCCAGCCGCATCCCCACCTATTCCTACTCTTCCTCTTGTACATCCTCCTATTATGCGTTCTCTTACGGCACTACAAGTGAATCGTCACCGTCAGAAACCAGCTTCACTGGACGATGACCAACCTCCCTCACTACCATCTCCACCGTCTGATCCTGTGTTTGAAGAACCTACTCCCTCATTGTCACCTCATGAGTTACCTATTGCTCTCTGTAAAGGTACTCATTCTTATACTCACAAGTCCATGGTTGTTTATCTTATTGATAAATTTGTTTCCATTTCACATCTTACTCCTTCACTATATTGCTTTGCAGTGTCTTTGTCCACTCAATCTGTGCATGCTATCTACCATAATGCATTGTTTGACCCTGGTTGGAAATCAGCTATGGATGTGGAAGTGGATGCTCTTCTTTCTTGTCAGACATGGACTCTGGTTGATCTAGCTCCAGGAAAGGTTCTTGTGTGGTGCCATTGGGTGTATACTATCAAGTAGAACCCTAATGGCTCAGTTGAGAGGCTTAAAGCTCGATTGGTGGCCAAGGGGTATAGACCCAAACCTATGGGGTGGATTATTTTGAGACCTTTTCTCTTGTTAATCGTTTAAATTTCAGCTGGGTGCTTATTTCTTTAGCTGTTAATATTAATTGGCCTCTATATCAACTTGATATCAAAATGTTTTTCTATACGGTGACTTGCATGAAGATTTGTATTTGGAGAAACCTCTTGGGTATGTTGCTCTGAGGGAGAATGTACAGAAAGTATATAAACTACACAAGTTTATTTATTGGCTGAAAAATCACCATGAGCTTGATAGGTTAAGTTGCCACTAGCTATGGATTTCTGCAATGTCACTCTAAGCATTCTTTGTTTGTCCGTCGTCAGAATTCAAAGGTGGTTTGTATTAGTTGTTTATGTTGATGATATGATTATCTCTGGTAATGACTTGCCTGGTATTGACCACGACAAGTCCTACCCACACCAACACTATCAGATGAAAGATTTGTGGATTCTCAGATATTTTCTTAGCATTGAAGTTGTTTGAAGCAAGAAGGGTGTTAGCTTGTCTCAAAGGAAATATGTACTTGGTCTTCTGTGTTAGACCGGTATTTTAGGTTGTAAACCAGTTGATATCCCCATGGATCCTCAAGTAAAATTTGGAGTGGGTGATGACAATGACTTTTCTGACAAACTTCGGTATAGGAAATATCTCATTTACAGTTGGGGTTATTAGAAATTCATGGAGAATCCCAAGCAGGTTCACTGAGAGGAAGTGCATCGTATTCTGAAGTATCTCAGAGGTGCTCCAGGAAAAGGACTTGTTTATAATCGTCATGGTCAACTGATGTTGTTGATTATTCTAATGCTGATTGGGCAGGTGCTGATGCTGATCATAGATCTACTAGTAGGTATTGTACATTTGTTGGTGGCTACCTGGTTACATGAAGGAGTAGAAAACAGATTACAGTGGCTAGACCTAGTGTAGAGGCTGAGGCGCTGAGCACCAGGCTACTGCACACACTACAACTGAGTTAATGTGGTTGAAGTTTCTTGTTCAAGAGTTTGATTTTCTTGTCAATAAGCCTATGAAGATGTTTTGTGAAAACAAGGCTGCTATATATATTGCTAATAATCTGGTCTTTCATGAGTAGACTAAACATAAAGAGGTCGACTGTTATTTTATGAGAGATATTGTAATAAAAAAATTCAATCTTTACTCCTTTTGTTCGTTCTAGAGAGAGCGAGTGATAGGTTCACAAAAGCTCAAATTCATCTTGCCTTCCTTGACTTTGTTCCAAACTGGTCATGGGTGGTATTTATGCTCCAGCTGGAGGGGGAGTGTTAAAGTTGTTATAATATTTTTTCTTGTTGTCTATAATATTGCTTTCTTTTAGTCTACCATAGTTCTTACTTAATAGGGGCTTATGTGTAATAACACATAAATCTAGCAGGCCCTTCTTGTAATTACACCACCAAAGAAAAAGGGTGTACCCAATGCACGAGGCTCCCACCACTGCGGGGTTTGCAGAGGGTCATAATGTACGCAGCCTTACCCCTAGCTTTTGCAAAGAGGTTGTTTTCAGAATAAACTGCTGGCTCACGATTTGGAGGCATTCTATTCTCAGTCTTCTCCTCTTCTGCCTCTCTCTCTCTCTCTCTCTCTCTCTCTCTCTCTCGGTTTCTATTCTCTTCTCCTTTCTTCTTTCCTTTCTTTATTGTAGTTGGTGGTTATTGATCTGATATTGTCACATAAGTCAAGGGTCATACTCCACTGCTAATTGCAGAAAGGAAATGAAAACATATAACTCTGTTGGTCCAATGGAGTGTGTGAAATGTTGTTGTCATTGCTGGCAACATATTTGGTCATAGTAGAATTGTGGCAGTAGCTATTGGTGGTTTGGTAGAGCTGGAATGGTCAAACGGGCTTCTACACAAAATCAAGGGCAGTTTGGTCATTTGGCAGAGTTACAGCGGCATCCGAGCATGGAGGATGACTATTGGCAATTTATTGGGTCCCTAAGAAGTGTTTGTCAAAGGCCCGAAGCAACAGGTGAAGGCTTACATCAAAAGCTGCAATTTCATAGGATCGCGCAGTGAGGTCCACTTTGAATCTATTTTTGGAAGTCTTAATGGCCGAGCTGGGCGAAACACTCTTCACAAGAAATGTAGCTCGGTGAATCGTGGTTACAAGTTACAACACAATTTGTTTCACCTCTTTTCGATGTCATACGAAGAAGTTATGGAGGTTTTCGTGCAATCGCGCGAAAATGGAGCGATTTGAGAAAAGGGTTGAATGGCTTTGAACGGATTTGGGGAGTATTCTGTTGTTTATTTATGCAACTGGCCTGTAATCACGTTTTTGTGGTTACAGAGGTCTTTTTCAAATTTGTTTGGGTCGATTTGGGTATAAAATGAGTGCTTTATGAGAAAGATTCCATTTCGTGAGTTCTGGTCGGCCAGAAGGATGGTGTTTAATGTGTTATGGTGTGCACCATATCATTAAACAACGGCTGAGATTAAAACATTCCAGTTAAACAAATTCTGTGAAGCCACACAAAGGCATCCACGTTAGATTCTTGCGCGAGATTTTTAATAGGTGCGGTGCACCGTGCATCACATGGACGCGCTACATGGAAGTAAATTTCTGTTCTGGTGTATGACACATATATGGTACCATAGAGAAATATTCTGTTTTGTTGGCTGCTAGCAAACCCTCTTTGCTTAAGGTGGAATCAACAAGATCTAGTGGTTTTTAATCAACCCGAAAATATAAGCTTATCGGACGGTTTAGAACAGACCCGCTCTATGTTGTGACGCGCGGAACGCCACGCCGCCGCCCTGGTGAGTGACGAACTGTCACGAAACATTTCTGAAATGACTGATATGCCCCCAAATCGCAGGGTTTTAGTAAAACAGAGATATCTCCCTTGTTTTAGATCAGAATTGAGCTCCGTGAAGTGCTGCGCGTTCACAGAGACGAGACATCTTTCTGAAGAATAGAAAACGTGAAAAACCTTTTGCAGAACACAATTTTGCACAGGAGACTTATTTTGGTGGTTTTCTCGATTCGTGTGCACATGGGGATGCGTGCACTGCACTGACCGTGCGTCAAAGATACAGTGGAGTGTGGAAATACCCAAGGAGAGGTATTTTAGAATTGAAAAACCCATGTCTCATGGTGTTGAAGGTTTTTCGTTCTTGAGGAGATTGAATACATTGTTTGAGCGTGTTCAAGGTTGCAAGTGCACGTCAAGCAATTGGTCAACGGCGGGAATACACGGGCAGAGGTATTCCGCAACTGAAAAATCCCTTTATTATTTTTTTTGGGTTTGTTGAATGTTGTGAAACCCTAGGTTGCTGATGTAATGGGAGGGACTTAATCTTTGAATTCATATTGTATTTCCTAGCAAGTTGGGGCATGTCTAGGGTTTGGGGTTGTTGCCCTTGTCTGAGTTGCACCTCAGACTACAGCAAGGATTGGAGTTCCTGGGCTGTTGTTGCAGTCAAAATTTTGAGTAGTGTATCGAACAATATACGAAACCTGGGTAGGGTATTGCTCCGTGGACGTAGGCAATTTGGCCGAACCACGTAAATTTGGTGTCTTCTCTGCTTTACTTTCCATTGCATATATTGGAGAGTGTTTGATCTGCAGAGTGGGGTGCACTATCTGGTAGACCTAGCCACACAGTGGTTGCAAGGTGGACGTGCATGTGTTTTGCGGGATTGGTAATTACGGGATTGCCCTAGCCAATCAGGTTTGCTTGAAGTCTTTTCCATCGACGTCAACACAGGGTTGGGATTTATGGATTATTTTTTAAGAACACTGATTCACCACCCCCCCCCCTCTCAATGACAACCTGGGATCAACAAACTCAGTCAGGATTCTCCCTAGAGCAGAGAAAATTTGGAATCACAAGTAGGAATATGAAAAGAAAAGCATGAAAAAGAGATCCTCCTACACCCAGATATACATGTAAAAATAAAAAATGAGACACATGTATAAAAGTTCCAACAGGTGTTAGAAGTGTTGACATTCCAATTTCAGAAATTATAAACAAAAAATCCCATACAAATCTCAAAGGAATAAACCAGAATCATACTAATAGATGCCTCAGCTTCACATTCATGGCTGGCTGAAAGAACCAATACCTGGAGGGAATTGCATAACCGCTTCCATTCTGTGCGCTCTTCTTCAGTGCCTTGCTTCAGGCTCACCAAAAATTTTATCTTTGCATCTCTAAGCTGATTAGCCAATAACAAATATATACTATGAGTTTCTCAAATGTAGAAGTTTTTTAATTATTATACGCCAGAATGACACATCAAATATGGGCAAGGAACTTGAGATGAACAGGTTATTTACAAATAAATTGAAGGGCCTTCAAAGTACTTCAATCTCAATCAAAACTGGAAATCTTTCTATGGCTTCAAGATTGCAATCCTCATGCTGCAGTCATTGACAATTCTGTTCTGTATTCCTTTTTGGATTTGAACACATTAAATTCACAGTTGGTATTCACTAAATTAACTATTTGCAATACAGCCTGAGAATAAAGGGCATACCCAGTGCACGAGGCTCCCACCATTGCGGGGTATGAGGAGGGTCATAATGTACGCAGCCTTACCCCCACTTCGCGGACAGGCTGTTTCCCGACTCGAACCCGCGACCACTAAATCACAATGGAGCAACCTCACCATTGCGCCAAGGCCCGCCCTCATGCAATATAGCTTGAGCATATCCTTCTTAATTTTACTGGCAATTTTAAGGTGAAAAGGTGGGTTTCTACTGATTCAAGACCACGGGAAATTGTTCTTTCCATAGAGAAGCAAATCACTTGCTGCCTTTCATTCTTTTGTCACCTTATTATTTAAGGCAACCACAAAAGAAAGATTTTATTGATCAGCATAGCTACATGTGGTGGCAATTTATCTGCTATTTGGCAGCTTAATTGGTGCTTAAATTTTGTGTAACAGGTTGTCTCCATCATCCTTGACTCATAAGTTTCAGCAAAAAGCATTACACATACGGCAAAATCAACTTATCAATTTAGGTCAAGATTTGGATGTTTGACGATACCAGGGGGAACGGTTCAGTGCTATAGTTTAAGGTTTAGTGTCATGGTTAAGTTTGGCTTAAAAAATTGATAAATGGCCAAACACACAATCCCCTACTTATTAAACAGTCAGGATTGCCATATCAGCCTTTCATTGGTTTGCCAGCCGAAAATACAAGAGAAAATCCACTAGATCTAGATCATACGGTTGATCCAAAGGGCAATGAAATTTGGCATATAGATGATCCAAGAAATGCTCTATCCTTCCAATGGTTGAATTGGCCATGACACCACTCCACATGGCTGAAATAGCAGTCACCTAGAGGTTCTTATCCAAGTATGGTCACCTAGAGAATCTTTTCCATTATTAATATATTGAAAAGATGTACAAGTATTCTCTTTACATTACAAAAGCAAACCACAACCAAAACTAGAACCCTAATAAATCAAAAGTCCCAATCATTCCAAATAGCCAGCCAATCTATCCACTCAAACCCTTAAGCGAATCTCCTGTTTTGGGAAAAAAGTGCTAGGAAAACTAGAATAGCTCAAATGCATCCAAAATAGGAACAAATTGGTTTGCAAGTTAAATGTAGGTTGTAAGGAGGAACCATCCAAGAAATGAATAGAAATTATTGGATTCTCTAACAATAAAATGCAATTTTACATTGGTTTTTCAAACACAAGCCAAAGTAAACCTTACAGTCAACCACACATGAGCGCCATAGTTTAAGGTTTTAGTGTCACGGTTCTGTATAGCTCTCCCCCCACCTTTCTTTTCCCTCTGTGTATTCCTCCCTTCCCCCCCCCCCCCTCTTTTCCCCTCCCCTTTTCGGGGTTTTGGTAATGAATTATTTATTCACCCAAAAAAAAGAAAAAATAAAGATGTTATTCCCCAGCTCCTTTTGCACTCCACATGCCATCATAATACAGACTAAATGTTCTGAAACTTTAAGACAATAGCAAGTGTGCTTGCAAATGCTTTTAACAAGTAGTGACTCAGGTCCACATGTACATTTTATGAACAAGCAACATAGCCAAGCAATAATGTCCTAACCCCAAATTTCAAAATATGATCACCCAGCTTGGCGGTCAAGGAGGAAGGTATGACCAATTTCCATTTCATAGCCTGGACTCTATTCTATGTGCCCATACAGAAGTTTAGGGCACAATCATACTGGAACCAACTCAGAAGGAGTGAAAATGATTTCCATCCACTGAATATGACAAAAATTAAACAATCACCTTTACAGTTGAAATACTGCAGAAAAAACACCACCTGTATGACCTGGAAACAGAGGCAGCCCATCGAAACCACTACATGTGCTTCATACTAAGCAAAGAGCCCCCAAGCATTTGAACAGCTTCCGAAACAGGGTAGCTCAGATTTAAGCCCAAAATGATACAAAGTTACTAACAGAGTCAGGTAAATATGTAAGGGGAAGGGTTTTGTGTACGATCACTTTCGGAAATCGAAAGCCTCATATACAGGGGGGGTTTGGGTTTTGGTATTGTAAAAGGGGTTTATCCGCATCCAAGGGTTTCAAGTACGACCATGCACCCATGCACGGCTGTACATGAAGGCTTTTGCTAATATATAAAGAGATTCAGAAATATGAATAAGATAGATGCAGTCAAATATAAACAAACCTACCCAACAAACATACTACTAAGAAAAATTATCTTGTATAATCCACAAGGTTCAAGGTCTCGGTATCTTAGCTGATTTCGGTCAGACAAAAAACCGAGTTGTCTCGGTAACTCGGCGAGAACTCGGCCGAGTTGGTGCTTTTTTATGTCAAATTTTGGCCCTTGGTTTCGGTGGCCATATGAGCTTTTTAGGTCATGAAACTTGCAGGACAGCCTATTTTAAGCCCTATAAACATGGCGGAACCCTTAGTTTTAAAGAATCACAACAAAATTTTGACTTAGGACCCTAGGTTGGTAGTGTAGTATATATATATGACCAATTCAACACAAGATTTAGTGTTTGAACACATATAATTCAAGTAAAACAGCTTAAATAAGAAATAGGAATGAAATTTCTATAATTCAAGTAAAACCCTTAGTTTTTTAAAAATCCACTTGTTCCAAGCTTGGTTGTGTAAGATTTGGTCAAAAAATCAGTCCAGGGGGGTGGGGGGTTAGTGCATTCATAGTCGAAACCCAGAGAGACAGACGAGACTGTTCGAAATTTCAACCAAGTCTTATTAAGTTGAGGTTTTTATATCAAGTGGATGGTAACAGTTTCGACCGATATGAGATTTCGGACAGAAATCTCGGCGAGATGCCGAAATTTCTACCAAAACCTTGTTGATTCCCTAACTTGCCTGTGGTTTCGACTCGGTAACACACCAAAAAAAAAAAAAAAGGGGGATAAAAACCGATCTCAGCAAGACCTTAAACCATGATAATCCTAAGTAGCAAATCAAATACCTCTTCTTCCAAACGCTCAGACACACTTTTAGTGCTGACTGAAGAAGAATCCTTTCCTTTTTCCTCATCAACCTACAGCCACAAAAAAAAAAAAAAAAAAGGAATAGTTTAAACATAAGGTCCCCAGAAGTTACAGTGTTAATATGCAACTTAAGGTCCTGAGCAAATTGCTTCAGCACATAGGAACTCAATCACCTAGTTGATGTTGTGTAGGACTAGTATAGTAGAAAGCCAAAAGGTGAAGACACAAATATACCAACCTTATTTGGAGGTACTACATAGGAGATCTGATAGGATACTGGTTGTTTTTTGGGATTTCCTGCATCTTCTTGTACTTCAAGAGAGAGCTTCCCATACGAAATTTTCCCAAGCAACACGGATCCTGCCGGACAATTCTGCACAACATTTGGATAAGTTTACACAAGGTATGCAGTACAAAATAAAATAATGCTTCTTCAAATGGAATACCTTTGGAAGCTTGTCTTTTGTTGGCGGGCCCACATAAAATGCTTCTACGGATCTGTAGTAAGAAAAACACAAGATATGAAATGTATGGCACATGGAACTTAAGAATGATTAGATATTAGATGTATGGCACATGGAACTTTGGCCAAAGAAATGGATAAAAAATAGAGTACAAAGGAAATTTTACATACCCAGGGACTAACACTGAGGGGCTAAAGTTACCATTGCCCATCACAGGCCCATCTGGTTGAGAAAAAAAGCTGAGATGGATAAACTCCTGGAATCATAAAAGTAGATCTTAGTTATCACATTATTGTTTTAGCTGTCCAAAAATATGAAGTCATGACATTTTAAACTTGAATTCCATCATCACTGAAATAGGTGTCATAGATTTAACTTTCATGTTACGAGAACGTAAGAGATAATTATTTTCATAATTTGACAGTCATGATAGATCATCACAAGCTGATGCTACACATTTGATTAGGGGGCCTACTGAATAAAAGAAACTCTAAATTTAAATCTCCACTTGTATCCGAGTATTATTATTACTCTTAGGACTGGATTCAATCTTGTGGTGAAAAGTTAGCTAAAGAAGCCAAATCCAGCTGACTAACTTAAGTTTCCTGCTCCAAATATTATTTTAACATAACAACATTCCCAATCATTTGAGTCCACCATACAATAAGATGAATGTAGGATTACAGCTTCATTAATGAATATCATGTACCAATTAAAGACTTAATAGGCCATCAAACAAATGTAATACACAGAAAGAACATGTTCAGAAAGTGAAGTTTATGCCAGTGAACAAGATGCAGTATTTTTCACTATAAAACCAGTAAAAGGATAGCAAAATCACAAAACTGGGGTCCTTTTTTTTGGTCTGCCTATCTGACTGCCCCATGGGACTTTAACTACAGCTACAAGAGAGAGGGGAGAAGTGGTGGTGGGATGCAGGAAGAAGAAGTGGGTGCCTTAAGGCACAGGTGAAGACTGAAGAGTCAAACCCGTGACCTCCTGGGAGCCTGCATTCTACTGGCAAGGCACTAACCAACTATGCTAGCAGTATAAACCAGGAACCTATTGTGAAAGTAATGTTGCAGAATGATTTAAATGGAGAGTTTGTCAAGCAATCAGGCAGCTATAAAATAATCACAATAATTGCTTCAAATGTGTAAAGAATGCAATGACCAGATCATCATAAGGTTTAGAATGCAGTGATTCAATAAAGGTTCATAAATATTGGTAAATTCTACCATCATGAGAATCAATTCGTCATGGACACTTCAGCTAAATCTATGACTTGAAGGAGCAACTTATGCAGGAAATAGTTAATTCAGTATTACAGAAGATAGAGGTGCACAAGAACCATAGCACCATTTTCTGAATATCTTTAGATTTATTCCTTCTGACATCACTAGACTTCTAGGGCATTACTAGAGAGCTCCTACAAGCAACTATGATTTGAAGAAACATGCAGAGTTTTGGTTTGAGCACGGTTATTCCTTCCAACATCGCTTATTTGTTGTTCATATAGAGATCCTACTGATAAGAAGGGCAATCTTTTGCTCAGGAACGTGCTGATTCAAGGTCTTTCAAGTGTTATAGTGATGGAGAACCACAAATCCTAATCCTAAACAAAGGAATTAGGGCCAAATCAAGGAAATAAAACCAGTGCTAGCGTAGGACAGAGTAAGGAGAAAATTGAATTCTCAATAGGCTAATCTGTTGGCCTCCAAATTAGGGTCAAGTGGCCCTCTAAATATGTTCAATGAGACCCCAAAATATCTTAGAAAACCTCTGAGACCTTAAGGGTTCGATTAAGGTTTTTAATAATCTTAGACAGAACAGGGGTGATTTATGGTAGGCTTTGAAAATAGGTCTGGAGCTAGGATTGATCTGCAGAATTAAAATAGGGCTATCTGCAATGGGGGTGAAATTGATCTGCAGAATTAAAAATTTAAGAACCAATGAACAGGAACAGAGTTGAGGAGAGAGATGTGCAAAAAAACTTTTGAAAAACAGCAACGATTAAGAACAGTTATCAACCAGGCAGTGACCCAGGGTATCTTACCACAAAAACTAATCAATATATATCTTGCAAGCTGCAACCCCTTTAATTCTCATTCATTCAATCAAATGACTGCATTACATTTTTAATAAGACTCCATATTTAAGACTAACTAACCTCAAAACCTTCTATTCTTAGCATTGACACAATTCTGTAGACTTTACAAAATTCCTAGGTGTTAGAGTGCGTCTCTGTTTTGGAGCTCCACCGACCTTGTACCATGGGATCATGTCCAAGTAACTTAGCTAGTTTATGTTTTATCTTTCCTTTTGTAATTAGACTTACTAGGCTTCGTTAAATGCTTTATTTCTATTTAACTTTGGTTGTAATAGGTCTTTGACTCTTAGTAGACTAACTACTAAGAGTTGACTCTGATTAATATAAATAAGAGGCTGGTCACGATAGAGGGTTACTACTTCTTCCGCCTCTCCACTTTAGTGGCATTACCGGTTGGAACATCTTTCTCTTTACAAGCTACAACAGATGGTTCCTAGTTGCAAGAAGATCTCATCTTGAATGTGAAGCATGTGAGCTTGGAAAGTATTAGCGTACCTCGTTCCCGCCTTGTGATGCTTTCCGTAGTTCTTTGTTTTCCTTGGTTCATTCTGATGTGTGGGGTCCGTATCATCTCAAGGGTCAATTAGGATGTCAATTTTGCTGCTTTTGTTGATAATCATTCTCGAATGGTGTGGTTATATCTATTCGATATACCCAACATCAAATATCTGACTTTTGTTCTGCTCACAGTATGATACATCATACATCAAACTAGTCTCTCTTATACTACCCAACAGAATGGTGTTGCTGAACGGAAAAACCGGCACTTGCTAGAGGTTGCTTATTCCTTAATGTTTAACATGCATGTCTCAAATATTCTTGAAGTGTTGCATTTCTTACTACTTGTTAATTTAATAAATCATATGCCATTTGTTGTTCCCAACAATAAATCTACCTTTTCTAGTGTTTCCCTATGCCTTTCTGTTTGGTTTACTCCCACATGTGTTTGGGTGTATATGTTTTGTTCATAACCTTTGCTCTAGCATTGATAAGTTATCCCCATGTTCTACCAAGTGTGTGTTTCTTGGCTATACTTGCATTCAGAAATATTATAAATGTTATGTTCCTATTACACGTCAACACTTTGTCAATGCTGATGTTATCTTCTTTGAAACTACACCATATTTGGCCGTCAGATGCATGTGGATGTTCTGATCTCTTCACCTATCCCTGCTCTTATTCACCAAACTAACTCTCCCATTATTAGTTCTCCACCTAAGCAGTTGCAGGTCTACAAGCGTCGACCTAAGTTAACTTGGAAGGACCAAGCTGCTCGTTCCCCTCTACTTCATCCGACCCTTTGCCTGGAGATCTCCCTTCTCTTGACATGCCAGTTGCTTTTCGTAAAGGTACACGTACTTGTACTCAACAATCTCATAATGCTTATCCTGTTTCTCAATTTTTTACTGTGTCTCATCTTTCACCTTTACTATGCAACTTTGCATTGTCTTTATCTATTTATCCATACCTACCAAGTATCAAGAAGCCTTGTGGCATCCCGGTTGGAAACATGCTATGGATGTTGAGATGGGTACCTTGTTGGATTGTCAGACTTGGTCTCTTACTAACCTACCCTCAGGAAAAGAGCTCGTGAAGTGTCATTGGGCATACACAGTTAAGTACCTTCCAAATGGTTCAGTTCAGCGGTTGAAAGCTCGCTTGGTTGCTAAAGGATTCACTCAGACACATCACACATGGTGTCGACTATTCTGAGACCTCCCCAATGGCCCGGAAAAATCCTATTCATGTTCTTATCTCCTTGACTATGAATCTTGATTGGCCTTTGTTTCAGCTAGATATTAAGAATGCCTTTCTTTATGGTGATTTTAAGGAAGAAGTATATATGGAGCAACCTCCAGGATATGTTGCTCAAGGGGGAGAATGCATCCAAGGTATGTCATCTTCACATGGCAATTTATGGATTGAACCAGCCTCCTCGTGCCTCGTTTGATAAGTTCAGCAAAGTTGTTGGTGGTTATGGATTCATTTAGTGCTTCTCAGACCACTTTGTGTCCATTAACTCCATTCGTCTTCATGGGGACAAGGTTGTCATTCTTATTGTGTAAGTTGATGATATTATAATTTCAAGTAATGATTCTTCTGGCATTGGAGATGTCAAGGTATATATCCAATGGAATTTTCAAATGGACTTAAGGATGCTCAAGTAATTTTTAGGGAATTGAAGTCGTTTGTTGCAAAAAGGTGTCAGTTTGTCTCAGAGGAAATATGTTCTACAAATTCTATCTGAGACTGGTGTGTTGGGTTGTAAGCTTGTTGATAACCTTATGGATCCTAATCTGGAACTCGAGGTATGTGATGACAAAGACTTTGTGGATGAACGTACTGAAGACTCGTTGGAAAACTAATTTATTTGACTGTTACTCGTCCAAATATTTCCTTTTGTTGTTGGAGTTATCAGTCAATTTATAGTGAGTCCCAAACATGCCCACTGGGATGCTGCTTGTTGCATTCTGAGATACCTTATAGGTGCTCCTAGCAAAAGTCTTATTTATCGCCGTCGTACTAACACTGATGTTGTGGGTTGCTCTTATGTTGGTACTGGCAACGATCATAGATCGACTGCTGGACATTTTACGTTTGTTGGTGGTAAACTTGTGTCTTGGAGGAGTAAGAAGCAGACTACTATGGCTTGTATGTAGTGGAGTTGATGTGGTTGAAGTCCCTCCTACAAGAATCAGGGTACTCAATTCCTAAACCAACAAAGATGTATTGTGATAATCAAGTTGCAATTTATATTTCTAGTAATCCAGTTTTTCATGAGAGGACCAAGCATATTGAGGTCGATTGTCACTATGTGAGAAATGCAGTTACGTAAAAGCTTATTTCGACTCCAATTGTCAACTCCGGCAATCAACTCGGTAATATGTTCACAAAGGCGCTATTCTGGCCTGCGTTTCTTAATGGTTGTTCCAAGCTGAGTAAAAAAGGGCATACCAGTACACAAGGCTCCCGCCACTGCGGGATCTGGGGAGGGTCATAGTGTACGCAGCCTTACCCCTGCTTTCACAGAAAGGTTGTTTCCAGACTCAAACCCGTGACCACTTGGTCACAATGGAGCAACCTTACTGTCACAATGGAGCACCCTTTCACAGAGAGGTTGTTCCAAGCTGGGTATAGGAAATACATATACTCCAGCTTGAGGGGGAGTGTTTGAGTGCGTCTCGTCTTGGGGGACCATGGATATCCATGGACCTTGTACCATGGGATCATGCTAAGTTACTAAACTAGTTTATGTTTTATCTTTCCTTTTGTAATTAGACTTACTAGGCTCAGTCAAGTGTTTTGTTTCTATTTAACATTGGTTGTAATAGGTTTTTGACCCTTAGTAGACTAACTACTAAGAGTCGACTCTGATTAATACAAAAAAGGAGCTGGTCATGATAAAGGGTTATTCACTCCATCGTCCAGTCTTCTCCTCCATCGTGATTCTCTCCATCTTCTTCTTCTCTTCTCCTCTTCTTTATCTCTCGTTATTTTAGGCTTTGGTATCATTTCACTAGGCTTGAAGACTAAGTAAAACAGAAAATAGAAACTACTTGGACTGAAAAATGGAAACAAAATAATGACCCAAATCTTCTAAAAAACCAAAAGCAGAAAGTCAAGCTAGCACCTAATCCCGATTCAAATCCCTAGTATTTAGGCTCAAAAAATTGGCCCATTACAATAAATAAATAAAAAAACCCAAGATTGCTTAGCACATAACCCATATAACCCACTGGGGCTTTGAGTTTAGACTTAATCAAGCCCAATCGATTGGATTTGCCTCCTTTGCCTGCATCATATAGAGGTGTGCAACTCAACAGAATTCAAGGACAAAATCCACTCCAGTAGTTTCATGATGGATTTAGTCACCATCAGACTAACCTATTGGCAACTACAGTAGGCCTTTTCTCAGGTGGAACTACTGATTCTGTTAGTGGTGCTGGCATGAGATTGCAGATTCCCCATCCTATGTAGATCCAGTTGTCAGGAATCAGGATATTTGTAGCCCTTCTACCTGTGAATTTTATCAAAACAAACTTTGGCTGATGCTTAATAGAGAATTTGAGTTCATATCATGGTGGCATATTCAAGGAGAACTTATGGACAGTGATTTGGTGCTTATCAGCCTCGGCTTTTGATCGTAACTGTTCTAGAGAGGTAAATTCTTAGTCGTAGTGAATTAGATAATATTTTTTAATACGTAAATAGGTTGAGAGTTGCAGTGATGTACAGCTGTAGACTCGGTCATTCGATTGGGTTCTAAGATGGGCATGTACCTGGCCCATATCCAGGGTATATTCAAACCCATATTGAGCACATATACCATCAAGCTTGCAGATTTTTAAGGAGGATATGTTACAGATTCTTTCCAGGTTTGAGTAGGGCCCATGTCAGCTGGATGAGATCGAGAATGAAATTGAGGACTAATATGCAGCGACCAGCCTTTAGTTTAGGATTAAGTTGTTTCCTTTAATGTTTTGTTTTCTTAACAGCTAATAGGATTTGATTTCCTAGATAATATAGGACTGTTTTAGTTTTTCTTTTATATAATTGGCCTAGGGACACGATTGATGAAGTTTAATGAATTTGGCTTTCATGCCTTTACTGCTGAGAGAATCAGTGATCTGTGAGAGACAGTGAGGGCATGAGAAACTCTGTCCAATTGGATAGAATCTGACCCAGGCCTTTGGTGGGAGATCAAGGTCATATCCCCATTTTTATTGCACTGTTTTAATGCATGTAAGTTTCTGTTAACCTCTAACATCAATTGGCACTGCTGTATTGTGATAGGATCTGTAATTTGATAGATTAATCCTCAAGTTATCAATTGATATTCACAGCAGATCCATAAGTGACTGCCATATATCAGAAACTCTATAAAAATACCCAGCGGATGCTCTGTTTTGGGGCATATGTGAGCAGAATCGATATTCATCACAGAGAGAGATCCACCTATCAGATATGGGAGATATTTTAGGGCAACAAAGTACTGCCCTAGACTGACTTTGGACCAGGGTGTTGAGCAGATCAAAGCTACTGATCTGGTGCTACACAAAATCACTTAAATCTGGAATTTTATTTGTTTAACGCTGAAGATTAAATTATAGTTTCAAATCCAGCCATTGGATTTGTATCAGACTCTGGGATTTGTTTTAAGCTGCTTAAAGGGGAATTCGATTCAAGTCTCAACCAGATCTGATTTTCTGATTGGGATTAATTAGAGGTTCTCTATTTTCTAGGTTTCAATTTCAGAATTCAATATTCTTCTAATTACTTTTAATCTGACCAATCCTATCTTTTGAAGGACTCCTATTCTATATATTGGTGACTGATTCTTAGAATTTGACCTTCATCTGAGAAGCTATTGACTTTTCTATTGACTTTTGGTTAGAGTGTTTTGGGGATCCTGTCTGGGAGGGCTTTAGGGTTCATCCTACCCACCCCCACCCCCATCATGCAGAGGGCAATAATTTTAATTATACTGTTGTTGAAAGTGATGCAAGCAATTTCATAGGATCGGTAGGTAGTGAACAAACAAATTTAATGGCTCTCATCTTAATCAACAATTGCAACCCCCCCCCCCACCTAGAAAGTAGCATCCAAAATGACTGCCTAATAAAGTTGGATGCCAAGACATATTCCCTTGGTGATATATTAGATTGAGGTTTTGGGTCTTTTTTTTGTGACAAGGTACACCTTGAGTCCTTGACCCTCTCAGTTCCTTTTGTTTTTGTCTTGACAGTGTCCGATGGTCTTTTTTAATGCTTCATTGGTACAATTTCCTTAGTTCTTTAGTTGCAATCACCCATAAGAGAGAGAGAGAGAGAGAGACAGAGAGTAGTATTCTACCTTTTCTTCCAAGTTTCTCTCAATGAATAAGACTAACTGCTTCATTTTCTCCAAATACTGTATGTTATCATGCCTGTAAAATAAATAAGTACTGTGAGGAAAAGGAACTCTAACCTGTAAAGGAAAGATAAGGCCATTCTGTTGACATCAAATTCTGAAACCAAGTTTACTCAGTTTCAACTTCAATTGTGGTTCAAATAACATACGAATTAATATCTTTTGAAATGTAGTTGACCACATCAGATTGGATAGACTCAAGATAAGTAGTATAGCCCTATAGGCAGATCTCTTGAGTCATGTTAGGTGGTTTCTTCTATTGTTTAGCTTCTCTGATCCCAAATGGAATTCATAGAGGCAAATCAACATAAGACTGCTTCAAATATGTACTATTAATATTCATAAATATCCTAGAAGTTCAGTAACTTTGAATCGTTAAACAATCAGACAAGGGTAAAGTAGTTTTTTTAAATAATTTACAAAGTATCAAATCATCAATGTCATAAGCATAGCAATCTTAATGCAATAGAATATGGTGAATAAAGACAACTAGTCCTTCATAGCAAAATGATCCATACCTTAAATAGAGCTGTAGAGTGTATTCTCCCTTGGGAAGTTTTATGGAATTTGGATAGACATCTCCCATAGAGTAAACACGCTATAGTTGAAAAAATAAAGGAAAAGAAGAAATAAGCTCATCGGGGTTTATGGGGGAAAAGAATCTCCTCTTGGATTAATTAATACTATTAAGCATGCAAACATCAGATAATCCAAGACAAGCAAACACGAGAAGAGAGAACAAAGAAAACAGAACCAATAAATAATATTTCATTATAAAGAAGTAAACAACCGAAAATATATACAGTGCATGTAATGCAACTATGCAAGAACTGTCCCATGTTCAGTACTTTATCTTGAATCTTTACCTGGAAAAAAAATACATATAGATTTACTTCCGCAAGTTCTGCAAAAAGGGAAGGCCCAACACCACTCACGGTTGCAATGCAGGAAATAAACAAATTGAGGGTCCAAACTTAAATACCTACCAAGTGCATTTGTTTGAGCATATAGGTAGCTTACCTCCAATTGCCACACTAACATACATCTTACAGATAAACAGTTGGCATATAGACCATTGTTTGCATCATCACTGTACACAAAATTTGTCAACTTAACAAATGATTCTATGATAAAGGGTCATAACCTTTAAAGATCCATAGCTACAGGGTCTTCTCCAAATTCTTCCAGCGTTCTATAATGGTAATGGACTTGTCTCAACATACATGAATCATGACTCATGCCTACATAGTCTATAGTATAAAACCTCCACCAAAGTATTCTAATTATCGGTTAAGCCACATGAAACCTGTGCTGCCATTCCACTACGTCTTCCTTTGAATCATAACCATCCATACCTTCCCTCAGTAATTCATCCAAAGCATATCATTCCTTCACCTAGTCCTTTAACCAATATCAGTTTGTACCTAATAATTCCTCTCTAGTGCAGCCACTGGCCTTTGTTGCACATGAACAAACACTCTTAACAAATTCTCAAACCTCCCCATCCCTCAACTCATTTTATAACTGGCCCAGCCTGACACTGCTGAATTCATTCAAAATTTTGTTTGACCTAAGCTATTGGTGTCGATCCATCCATTTAGTTGACCATGTCACTAGGTAAACTTCACGACCGTGGCCTGGCCTTGACACATTGCTCCATAGTTGACATCCCCTTGTGTAGTCAAAAATATTGCTCCAAGCCCATAATTGCCTATGCATTCATTTCAACTTCTGTCCCTTCTAGTCATGCTACTCATCCATCTCAACATATGCATCTCATCTATATGCAATTACGTATGTGTTCTTTCTTGGATGGAAGTTGGAACATTCACTCCACAAAGCATTTCACCTTTGTTTTAGTGCAATGTGCTGATCACAAAGTATTTCAAAAGCAACTCTAATGTAGTTCTAGATAGGGTAAAGCCCTACCAGAAGCCAATTAAACCAGGACCAATAACAAGGAACTAAGGGGCTGTTGGTTCTGCAGTTTCAATAGGACAGAATTGCAGTTTTAGGTCAAATCTAGGGCTTAGGTTAGGATAATGGAAGGGGGGCTTAGGGGGTATGGCTAGGCAGGTTTATAGGAATCTAATAATGTAGGTATTATATAGAGTTTTAAGTGTTTTGAAAATTCTGTAAAACTGGGCAGTAAGTCAGGATCGACTATGGGTTTGGGGGAAATTAATGAAGGATGAGGGGATTACGATTTTGATGGACAAATATGGCTGAGCAACAAGATCTAGAGTTTAATGGAATTAGGGTTTAATGGAATTCAAGCAAAAATAAAGGGGGATCAATTGGGGAAGGGAGTAGAGGATTAGAAGAAGAAATTAATGAACAAGTTGCAGCAGAAATCCACTAGCAGTAGCTTGGACAGAAGTGAAGGATAGAACCACCTTCAAATTGGGATCCTCCCAGCCGTCACGGTGCAAGGAGTCGATCGGATTCCACCAATCCCTTTCCACCTTGATAGAACCACAAGGATGCACACTCACAAGGAGCACAGGAGCAGCAACAATGGCAGCCAACAAGCAAAAGCTTTTTTCATTAATCAAATTCGTATTCAAGGCTTTGCTCCCTTACAACCTTATATAAAAGACTCAAAAATAGACTTCTACTCTAAAAAGGAAAGGCCTAACACAATCCTTAACCTATTAGGTAACTTAAACTGACTAGGAAACTAAAATACTAAAAGAAATAGACTAAAACCTGGCTGGACTTATAGAATTCTAATCCAACCCAACTTACATCACATGACCACTTAAGTTGTCACATGACCACTTAGACAAGTCACATGATCACTTAAGTGATCACATGACCACTAATTACATAAAAATCAAAACTAAGGAATTAAAACAGCTAATCCCGTATGCAACTTAATTACCCATATTTAGGTCCATAAAAGTAGCCTATTACATAGAAAACCGATGGGATTAAAGGCCCAACATACATATAACCCAACCCTAGACTTATTTCTAACGAAATACGCCCATTTCGGTGATGAATCTGCATCAAACTCTCTATTCATCATCCACCATACTAATTCTATAGTCATCTCTCCCTTGTCATGGATGATAGATGGGCATCCTGGGTTATTTCCTAGTCATCAATCTTAACAATTCCCTTGTTTCAACTCCTACTCTTCTAAAATAGCCCTCCATATGTATGTATATATATTTGGTCAAGCTTGTTTTAAAATTGCAATCCATATAAATGAAAACCTCAAAGTGATTTTTTCAGATACCTTAGCTCTATCGTAAATAAAGAAGGTGATATAGAGGATGATGTTTCCCAGAGAATTAAAAAAGAATGGTTTTAGTGGAGAGGGGCAAGTGGCACTCTGTGTGATCGGTGTATTCCTTTAAAGCTGAATTTTATAGGACTGCCATTTAACCAGCCATTATGTATGGTGCGGAATGTTGGGCAGTGAAGAAGTGGCATGTAGATAAAATAAGAGTGACGGAGATGAGGATGTTAAGATGGATGTGTGGCAAGACTAGGAAGGTTAAGGTTAGGAATGACCATATTAGAGCTGAAATGGGAGTAGCCCCTATCAATGAGAAGCTACGAGAGAGTTGTTTGAGGTGGCATGGTCTTGATCAATGGAGGCCTCGGGATGCACCAGTGCGGAGGAGTGACCTGATTCAGATTGAAGGATCTAAAAGAGCTAGGGGCAGGCCTAAAATGGCCCTAGGAGAAGTAGTGAAGAAAGACATGCATAGTTTAGGCCTTGTCTCAAGCATGGCCTCGAATAGAGATGTTGGGAGGACAACGATCCATATTGCCAACCCCATTTAGGTGGGTTTTCCTGAATTTCTGCCGATGTTGTTGTATTTCTTTTTTTTCCTTTTCCCAGTCTTTGCAAGGATCAATGTAGCCGACCCCATTTAGTCGAGATAAGGCTGAGTCGTTGTTTTAAGACCATTAATTGCAAAACATCTTCCATAACCAACTTGGCACTTAGTCCCTTTTTAGTCATAACAACCAAGCATAGTTCAAAAACTCGCCGAGATCTCGAGAAACTTGAGCTGGTCGAGATGAGATAGCATGTGAAATATGAAAATCCAATGTTCCGAAAAACTCGACCGAGATTTCGAATATTTCAAGAATCTCGACCTCCTCAATACTTCTAGAGTCATAGTATTGTATAGTTGGGACTTGGAACTATGTAATATGCATTGTGAACTATGTATTATTCATTGTACTTGGGTTGGGTGTCTATATAGTACGCGTTGTGAACACTTCATTGTATCTTGTTGTTTGTAGACTTGTAGTAGAAACTTTAAGTCTGTAACTATTTCTTAAATAATTATTCAAAATTATGTGTCTTCATCCATTATTGCATAATTTACTTGTTTTACTTGCCAATTATGTCTCATATCATTCAAACAATGTGTAGAATAGGAAATATGACAGTAAGGATTCGGCCTTTACTGCCAACCAAGGGTGCAACTCCAAAACATCAAATTTGGTGTTTTTTTTTTCCCAAGTTGAAGCTGTAAATATGTTTATTAAGACTAAAACAAGCTTCCCTTAAAGTTTCGGAGCCAATTGTGGTCATTTGCCCACCGAAACATAGTTCAGAAAGAAAAAAAAAATACACAACCTCGCCGAGATCTCGAAATTTTAAATGCCTTGGTCGAGATGGCTGTTCGAGACGAGTTTTTGAACCATGCAACCAAGACAATATCATCAGCAAACTAAACCATGGACCATTCCTATATATTTCTAATGAACTCATCTATAACCAAGGAACTAGAACTCGTCTCGAGTACAGGTTTCGACCAGTCAAAAATAGCGAGTTGGGTCAAGATCCCGACGAGTTGGGGTAATTTTTTTTTCCCAACTCGATGGCTGGTTTCGATGGGTTTTAGACCTATTTTGGGGTGAAACTTGGTATTCAGCCTATTTTAGGCCATTTAAACACAGTGGCACTATCAAATTTTGCAAAAACAAAGTCCAAATAGGAGTTTCACTTCGAGCCCTAGGTTGGTAGGCGACGACGTACTAACAGGCCCTAGTCTACACATAATTTAGTAATTAAAAGCAATCAAATGATACAAGTAATATAAAACAACTTAAATAAACATTACAAATGTTAAAGTGTACAATACATTAATCTGTTTAACATATTACATCTATCATCCCATAAAATGTGACCGAATCACTCATTCAGAACGATTCGGACCACATATTCTTCCCATATCATAATGTTGTTGTAGTGTTGCACATAGTTTGCCACAGAACTTATATGAGTGTTGTCATCAACATATTCCAAGCCCCCTATCTTAGAGTATAGAAGAATCGGTTGCCATGAGACATGAGATCCACTTCTATTGTCATACTGAGGCAGGTATGGGTATGGCTGGTTTGGGACTGGGAATATGTCCACAAAACCTGACCCAGTGCTTTGATTGTCAAACTCAAGTGTTGACTGCACAAACTGACCATAGCTACTATATTCGGAACCGGTGCTCTCCTGGTCATAGTCAAAAAAATAGATTTGGGGAAAAATTGTTTACCTTTCCAAAATTCTTCAAATTTGAGATGAAGAATCACAAATATGATCCATATCCTTCAATTTTGTAGCTGAATGTAGTCTCCGGCAGGTTGTACGTTGAAATCCAAGTGCAAAATGAGGCAGTAATAGCTCACAGGGGAAAAAATGGCAGGTCCAGAGAACTCGCAAGATTTGTCGAGTTCTAGAAGTCTTTGAAGGAAAAAGGGGCGAAATCTCGGTCGAGTCGAGATCTCGACTCGACCGAGATTTCACCGGAGATGGTCTATTTTTTCAACTCGTGTCGCATCTCATCTCGACTAATTCAAAAAGCGAGAAACTCGTCGAGATCTCTCGCGAGTTCTTCTTCCATGTGTAAAACTAACGGCCGCTAAAGCATATACATTCCTAAGCGCCCTAGTATAAACTTTCTCAATGGAATCAAATTTAAAACACGATTAGGTGATATTCTCTAACAATGGAACTTTTTTAGGGGGGGTTGGGGGACGTAAAAAAAATTCACATAACAAATCCCAAATTTTGATCATTCCAGCTATGATCACCATAATAAATGCATGAAGTTACTTGTTTATGATCCATTATGGTCAAAAGTTCATTTTGACCAAAAACACCCCATATTGATCACAAGCCCCCATAAACCAATTCTTGTCATTAAAATCCCCCCTTCCAGAAAAGGATATCAATATTTTTTTTATCATTGAGTCGGACTTGTAGAATACGATCTCATGTGTTTCCTTTTAGGCATTGACAGTTCGCCCACCACTTGCATATTGAACATATGAAAACTTCTTTCTCTTTTCCTTATTGAGATGGAACGGCAACTGGGATTAAAATTCATCAGCTAAAACCAATGTAGAAACAGGTTTTTCTAAATGAAGATCAGATCATCAAGCACATTTGTTTTGGTTTAATTATATCTTACTCATTATCCCAACCGATGTCACTAATTAAAAAAGAAGATGATATTAGAAAGTAGAATCGAAGATAATAATTATTGCTCGCAACTATATATCAGGAAGTCTTTAATAAAGGATAGAGAACTGGAAAACAAAACTCGAAGAGAAAGAACAAAAAACAAATAAAAATCTAATGAAAAATGATACAGTTGTTAAAAAACTTGTAGTGAGTTTTAATATTACAATAGAAATATTAAACCTCTAACAAGGCCAACAAACATTACTCAACAAATTGTTAAATTACAACTCACATCACCATCGCTTTTGCAATGCACTTTTTTTTTCATTATCTTGTAAACAGAGTGGAAATATAGAAAATGTGATTTTACAACAGTCAAGGTAATGTAGAGCTGGATCACAAAGGACCAAGCCCCAAGCAGGATCTTCTTGAATAAAGTTTAATGCTGATTTGATCTTCAAAATACTAAGCAACAATTGAAGAGCTTGTAGCAGATCACACAATGAAATTTATTGAAATAGAAACAAAGAAGAAAATAGAAAAGGATAGGATTGGATTGGGTATCCCACTCTCCCAGGTCTCTCACCCACGGCCTCTCACCGTATTTTGGTCTCTAACCAATCGCATCTCACCATACTCTCTCACAGAGCAAAGCACAAGGCTATATTTTTTTTTCTCAATCTCATTAATCAAATTAGCTTACAAGGCTGTAGACCCTTATAAACTTACATAGAAGACTCAAAAACCCACTCAAACACTAAAAAGGAAAGGCAAACACAATCCTTAACTAATAAGGTAACATAAACTGACTAGAAAAATAAAATAACGAAAGAAACAAACTCAGAACAGGACCCTAGCTTAACTGATGAAGTAAATCCCGTTTTCCTACTTTCTACTCATATTTTAGGCTCATTAAATTGGCCAATTACAAAGTAAACCCATGGGATCAAAAGCCCAACACCTACATAACCCAACCCAAAGCTTATTTTCAATAAAATAAGCCCTTTAGGTGACTTATCTGGATCAATTCTCCCTTGTTTGAAAAAAAAAAAAACTCGTCCACGAGTTTGATAGAGATGCTCCATCAAACCAACAAAAACCTGCCACATCATCAGACCAGGCTGCCTCCCACAACAGTACTGGGCTGGTTTTGGGGCCTTGTTCCTGCGACTACACACGGAACTTTGATCTACAACACAAGGTTCCCCCCCCCCACCCTTAGAGAGCAGATACTCAAATCTGATGACCACCCATTACAACAATACAATTATCTATTTACCATTTTTTGGGGAAGGAAAATCAAAGGACAAAAGGTGCGGCAACATAATAAATAGTTTGGAGCCACATGGTGGATGTTGAGGCCAATTCCAACTATTGGAATGGGTAGGGTGTCCCCTGAATTAGTTTTTTTTTTTTTTTTGAGTAAAAACAACCAAGCCATTAGCTTCGTAGGACAGGAAGGCCAGCCTTGTCCTCACGGAGAATGGCCTGAAAGGGACTACCCGGCAAGCTCTCCGGTTGATAAACAATAGAAGTCATCGCAAGACGAGTGCTTGGCCAACCAATCAGCCTCTCTGTTGCTCTCCCGGTAGGCAAAAGTAATGTTGGCCCGAGTACAAGCTAATAATTCATGAATCTCCTTGTAGTGATACCATCCTTCCCATAAGTTACCCCTCCTCTGATTGACTGCTCTAACCGTTGCCTCTGAGTCACAGTTAATCACAACATCCGTGAACCCCAAATCCTTACACAACCTTAGGCCATCCCTCAGCGCCTTGAGTTCCGCCAGAGAGCTGGTACTCGACCCATAAAAATTAGAGAAGGCTGCCAGCGCTTTCCCATTCCGGTCTCTAATGATCCCACCTCCTCCACCCAGGCTAGGGTTACCAGAACAAGCTCCGTCAACGTTCAACTTTACCGAGTAGAAGGGGGGGCACCAGTATACTGGGATGGGCCGTTTGCACTTTACGATGGGAGCTGCAAGACCCAGACACTGTAAGATCAAGGTTTCCCTAGCAGATCCGTGGGTGCCTACCTTGTTCGGGTAGGGCACCTCCCTCACCCAGGCTTTGATGCAAGCAATAATGGAGTTGGCTGTCCGCCTCCTGTCATCATGTCTTCTAGAGTTTCTCTCCCTCCATAGCTCCCAAATGATCAGGGATGGCAGAATCCCAGTAATAACAGCACTAAGACCATGTCCACCTGCTAAACTCTGCCACAGTAAGACACTGCTCCTCGCATCCTGAGTGGGAAGAAGGGTGATGTCAAACAAACTGGAGAAGTGGCCCCACACTCTAGTCGTCGTGCCTCCGGAAATAAGACAGTGGTCCGTAGTCTCCCTCCGAGGCCTACCACAACAACAACATTTCGAGGCAAGTGGAATACCTATTGCCATCAAAGAGTCATCTGTAGGTATCCTTCCATTCAGCAGCAGCCAAGAAAAGAAGCCCATCTTCACCGGGAGTGTGCTATTCCATATCCACTTCGCATAGGAGACTGTTGGCGACTGACCCCGCACCACATCCCACACCGCCTTGGTAGAGAACAAGCCATTACTAGAGAGAGCCCAAACCAGCACATCTTCACCTCCCGACAAAAAAAAAGAACCTGACGAAATATACTCTCTTATGGCCTCTGAATCAATGCTGTCCAACACTTCTTGCTTCCAAGTGCCATCCTCGCAAAAGGCATCCTTCACCCTTAGCCCCATATCAACCCCAAGACCATTGTCTACAGTGTCCATTAGGGGACCAAAACCCGTCCAGTTGTCCAGCCAGAAGAGAATATTACCTGCCCCCAGCAGCCACCTGGAATTCGATAACAGGACCTCCTTGTGCTCCAAAGTGTGCCTCCAAGACTTAGAGCCTGTTCTGTTTGCCTCTGATAGAACAACATGCTGATTTTTAAAGAACCTAACTTTGAAAAAATCACTCCAAATGGAGCGCTCCCCTAGCGCCCTCCACAGGCCTTTGAGCCTAAGCGAGAGTCCAACATCCTCCAGCAGTCTGATCCCTAGCCCTCCCTCCCCAACTGGCCTACAAACTTTATGCCATCCAACCCAATGTTTTCTCTTCCCCCACTCTGAGCAGCCCCATAGAAAGTCAACAAAAATCCCATAGACCCTCCTAGACACCGCCTTGGGTGGTGCCAGTGTCGCAAGAACATGAATTGGAATTGAGGAAAGGATATGCTTTATAAGAGTAATCCTGCCTCCTGCAATAAGCAGCCTTCCTTGCCAACCTGCCACCTTGCATCTAATCTTCTCAATCAACCCATCAAACAAGCAAATCTTCATCCTCCTTGAATGGAGGGGTGCTCCTAGGTAAGTAATAGGGAGAGATTTCCTAGGAAAACCAGTTCTCTCACCAACCAAGCGGCCTCTAGCCGGTGTGGCCAAACCACTCAACACAAAGCAGCTTTTCTGTCTATTAACCAGCTGACCTGAGAAGCCTTCATACCTGCTGAGGAGACCCATGATCTGTTTAAGTGAATCCTTGAGCGCCCTACAGAAGATAATAGTGTCATCTGCAAACAGGTAATGAGAAATCCCCGGACACCCTCTTGGAAGCTTGTAAAAGGAAGCATGCCCTTCCACAAACAAGTTTTTAATTCCCCTGTTCAGCACCTCCTCAGCGATGATAAAAAGAGCTGGAGAGAGGGGGTCACCTTGCCGCACCCCTCTAGAAGATTTGAAAAAGCCCGATTGTTTGCCCCCTAGCATTGTAGAGAACCAACAGTTGTCAACCATTTTCTTAATCAAGCTGATCCAGGCGTCACTAAAACCAAATTTGGTGAGGACCTGCCAGAGAAAGTCCCACTCCAGGCGATCATAAGCCTTCGCCATGTCCAGCTTAAGAATAACATTGCCCCCCCTGGTTTTCCGGTTAATGTCCTGGGCCATTTCTTGCACAATGGATATGGAGTCATGAATACTTCTGCCTTGCACAAACGCTCCTTGCTCCTCTGCAATTAATGAAGGGAGGATACCTGCCAGCCTGGAAGCAAAGATCTTAGCAATAATCTTGTAAGAAAAATTACAGAGGCTAATAGGACGAAGATCCGACATTACCTCGGGGTTGTCCTTCTTAGGGATGAGGACCAGGTTTGCAAAGGTGAAGCTCCTGGGAAGCTCCCCTCCCGCAAAGAAATCTTGGACCGCAGCCCAAACCTCCTCACCCACGATATCCCAGCACGAGGTAAAAAAATAGCCAGTAAAGCCATCTGGACCCGGTGCGCTCTCGCAAGACAGAGAGAAAACAGCCCCCTTAACCTCTTCCTTCGTGGGCCACACAAGGAGACTAGCGTTATCAACCTTAGAGACAGCCTTTGGAACCACAGAGAGCAGTTCAACATCCACCACACAACCTTGAGACGAAAAGATGTCAGAGAAATGCCGCACCGCCTCCGCCTCCGCCTGAATTAGTTACTTTCCAAATTTGGTGGTCCAAGTCAAACAAATGGCTCGCCTTGTTTTGGATTATTTGTGTATTTTCAACGCTGAATTTTTGCTCCTGCCCAAACTTTTAACCATTTTTTACCCTCTTTTTTGCTATGTGGAAGACTTGAGAAAAAAGTTTTTCTTTTTAAAAGATAAATCAATTGGGATGAAATTTTACAGGTGGATGCACCAGGAGAGCTGCCACATGGCAGTTATACTGGCCAGTCGCCAGGCCTGGCACAACAGTTGTTGCGCTATCACCTTTCCATATTAGAAACAAAAAATTGAACTCATTTGCTAAATTCTGAATAAAAACTCTTCTTATAAACAGCATATTTAGATTTTTCCTTTTCTTAACAGTCTTCCAACTTAACCAGAGTGAAGAAAAAAAACACAAAAAATGGCATGAAAATGGGGTGATAGAACAAGGACAGAGAATCACCAACAATAAAGGATACAATTTTAATCCATGAATAACTTTAATCAAGCTGTAGGGATGACTAGTACCTTGTTTGAATCAGAAATCATATAAAACTGGGATTCAAATTTTGTATCATATACGCGATTGTTAAGTAATGGAACTTGAGGCTTTATTGCAGCACTTTCTTCCAATTTGATCTTGTAACTGCAGAACCATGAAGATACTAGTGGAATAAGGCAAGACAGAAGATGAAGTCCAACAAATTGAAGCATGGAAACAACACACGGGCACTAGAACCTACGTTAATGTTAGTGCAAGAATTTGCTTGCCAGAAGGCAATTTGTCACGGCAAGAGAGAGCATTAAGTTTAGCATCAACAGGCCTGTAAGGAATTCTTATCTGCAAAAAACAGCAAAATTTAGAGGGAAAAAGAACTAAATATACAAAACCAAATGACTGCCACCAAATAAAAAGAAAATAAAATTTCCCTTTGAAAGAATTATAATGCCAGGCTTTACCTTATCCAAGATAGCAGCAGGAGCAAGTTTCTCCGATGATAGTAAAGTTTTGGCATCAATTCTGATGGGTGCTTCACTTCCATAAAAAACAATTGACTCCTTATTGATGCTTATCCCATGAAATTCAACCTAAGAAATTTTAGCAAGAAGTCAAGACTTCTCCACCCAAGCATTCAGTAATCATTCCTCCTAAATCTTTGATTTATGAACTACCCTTTTTTTTGTGGGTGGGGAGTGGATATCCACATTGTATGTTATAAAGTCATCAAATGCCAAGAAAACCGGCAACGAAAGCATATCATATCCATAAATGAATTAGATTAAACTGAATTCAGCATGCAGAAATGTTAAGGAACAAGTGAATATAACAGAAAAGTGGTGATTACAAATAAAACAACAAATGTTAGTTATTAAAATATTAAGTGTTAAGTCCGTGTCACAGGGATGTTTTAGTCCTTACAATTTATTTTTTTTATCAATAAACCAAGGGTATATTTGTAATCTCATTATCTCAACAGGTCCTTATTTATTTTAAATACAGTGGCAATCGGTGGGAGAGCTTACACTCTCTTTTTCTCCAAGCCGATAGTCTCCTTCTCTTCTTCTTCTTCTTGCTAGTTTCTTTTATTTTGTGTTGTCACATGGTATCAGAGCAGGTTTAACTTAGTTTAGAGGACCTAATAGGGATTAGCATTTTTTTGTCAAGGACATATTTGGAAGCAAATATAAGACATGGGATAGACACAGAATTATCTAAAAGATAAAGGAAAAAGTGAGTTGATGCAGATTCATCACCAAATAGGGCTTGTTTCATTGGGAATAAGTCTAGGGTTGGGTTACATATATGTTGGGCCTTTGATCCCATGGGTTTCTAATGTAATAGACCACTTTTATGGGCCTAAAATATGGGTATATAGGTTGCATACAGGATTAGCCTAATACTTAGTTTATTTTTATGTTTTTTAATTGAACCGGTTCAAATTGGTTGCATCCAATTGGTTCAATTTAACTGATCATGTGACTTGGTTAAGTGGTCATGTGACAACTTAAGTGGTCATTGTGATGTAAGTTGGGCTGGATTAGGACTCTATAAGTCCAGCCATGTTTTGAGTCTATTTCCTTTAGTATTCTAGTTTCCCAGTCAGTTTAAGTTACCTAATAGGTTAGGGATAGGGCTAGGCCATTCCTTTTTAGTGTCTAAGTCTATTTTTGAGTCTTCTATATAAGTTTGTAAGGGAGGCCAGCATTACAAACGAATTTTTTGATTAATAAAAATTAGCTTTATGCTTGCTGCCATTGCTGCTGCTCTTTGTGAATGTATATCCTTGTTGACTCAAGGTGGTGAAGGGTGGGTGGACTCCTGCGACTCCTTGCACTGTGAAGGTCAGGAGGCTCTATCAATCTTCAAGCTGCTGCCTTATCTCTACATTACAGTAAGTTAACCTGCTGCACTTTGTTTTCTCCTATATAAACCTGATCTATACCCCTTCTCCCATCAACATTCGACCTCCATTAAACCTGCAACTTAATTCTGCCCCCTACAGCAGAATTTGAAAACCTATCCAAACCCTAACCTCTTTACTTCATTAGGATCACCTAAACCTTCATATTAAAACCCTATAAGCCCCTTCCCTAAAATCTGCCCGTAAACCCTAGATCTCACAAACAGTCCATTTTCATAAGGCATCCTACCCGAAACCCTAGATTTCCAACCTCATCCAAATTCGATCCAACTTATACCATTAGACTTCTAGAAACCTGCACTTCAATACCAAATAAACCCTAGTTCGAAACCCTAACCCTAACCCTAGTTTTTGGCCTAATTACTTAAATCTGTCCATTCGGCCAGCCCTATTACATAACCCTGTTTCCCCTAGTTCCTAGTGGGCTTTGTCCTCCCTAGGCTACATTAGGGAAACAAAGTTAGAAATAAAGGTTACTAAAATCGTGAAGTGGGGTGAAGGTTGTCTTCTTCAACCTCACGATACAAACAGAAAACCAGCGATAAAAACAGAGTTGTTTGAGATTAGCTGTTCTCACTCACAACGCCACGGCTTGACCTGAGGTTTCAGATAATGAATCGCAACAATAGGCCTGCTGCTATAAATCCAGCACCAGCAAGCATCAACAACCCAGAATCCGAGATGTTTCAGACCCTGCAACTGGATCTGGTGGTAGGGTAAAAGTTCAGATGCGGGTGAGCGTTCGCCACACTTCAGAAGATGACTAAGGGGAAAAGATTCATACGGTAAGGTTGCATATGGCAGGCCTTCCTTCACTGCAAACCCTAGACTCAATGAACAGCTTGTGAGAGAGTTCAATCGAGTCTCTTACCGTTCAATAGGTTAGACAGCAACAGAGTGAACAGAACCAGGAGTAGCAGCAATGATGTAGAAGGAATAACTAAGAGAGAAGCTAATAAAAGGCCAAGAGAGGGCCTACTGTCACCGCCAGAAACAGAGAAGAAGCAGTAAATCGCTAGGGAGGAAAGAAAGAAGAAGAAAACGAGGAAGGAGGTCACAGGACCATTGATATGTACCAACCGGCACCATAAATAACTCGATCAAATCCCATTCTCAAATCTGCTTCAATTGGTAGTTATACATCTATTTATAAGACTCCTAATTACTAACTAAAACCTAGACTAATAAAAATAGAAACTAAATAAAACTCAAATTGGAAACTTCTCAACATGTCTAATAGCTACCCCAAAATAAAAGATTACATATATTTTCCATATAAAATAATTCCTAAATATCCTACTGAACCTAAAAACCCTCTTGGACCCGGTTCGTCTTCATATGGGTCCCCCAACGGGTTTAACCTGGTCCAAGAAATTGCTCCTGCATCATTAACATTTTAAAAAAATGAAAAAAATGGGGAAATTTTCTGTTTTGGTTTGAAAATCGTGAAATTTACATATCATGTTGTGTTGGACTTCGAGCGCTGCTTCAGGCATACTATAACATGGCCTTTTTTGTGATTTAGTCATAGGAACGATTTTGTCGGCAACAAAAATTTCTACAGGTTTTTGAGGCCCATCCAGAACTCTTATGAAGTACTGACATAGAATCGGAGGATCAGTTGTACTTGGCTACTTGTAAATATACTGTTAAATGGTTTTTTTTTTCATTCATAATGCATACTTGAGTTATTTAATTGAATTTTGTGTGTTCTAGTACTAAATTATGTTTATAATAGGTTATATTAAAGAAAGTATACAGCAGGGTACGGCATACACTAGCAACCTAGGGTAATGTAAGACTAGAACCAGAATAGGCCTAATCCCAGGCAGGATCAAATAGAAAACCCTCCAATAAACAAGAAACCATATGAGGGAACCAAGAGAACAATGGGAACTAAAATTATATGAGGAAACCAAGAGAACAATGGGCACTAAAAGTATATGAGGAAACCAAGAGAACAGTGGGAACTAAAATCATATGAGGGACACTTCCTTGGTTGAAATAACAAATAAAAACCAACAAATTTGTAACCTGTTGAAGCAGCAATGATCTTGATGTAATAATCTTCAAGAAATCAATGTGACAATCAATTGAAAGAAATCCCAGCAGCTTGTAGCACTCTTGAACTCAATTTAACAGAAATTAGGGTTTGGAATCAAGAACCGATGGAAGGGGATGGGGAAGGGAATGGCTATCTCAGCCTGGACATCTCACTGTGGGCATCTCACCCAACCTATCTCAGGATTTTCACAAAAGCTAAAGTCAATATTTCATTATTCAAATTCGTGTACAATGCTGGCCTCCCTTACAAACTTAAATAGAAGACTCAAAAATAGACTTAGACACTCAAAAGGAAAGGCCAAACCCAATCATTAACTAACAAGGTAATCTAAATTGACTAAGAAAGCGAAATAATAAAGAAAACAGACTCAAAATAGGGCTCTTAACTAAACTAATGAAGCAAATCCCGTTTTCCTACTTTCTACCCTTATTTTAGGCTCATTAAATTGGCCAATTACAAAATAAACCCATGGGATCAAAATCCCAATACATATATGACCCAACCCAAAGCTTATTTCCACAAAATAAGCCCCAAGTAACTTATCTACATCATAGGATCCAAAACCAAGCTACCATTTTGAGTACTTTTTTTACAATCTAACGGTTCTAATATGTTTAGAGATGTTTAATTAGGGTT
The DNA here is from genome assembly GCF_018873765.1 of Telopea speciosissima. Classification (NCBI taxonomy): domain Eukaryota; kingdom Viridiplantae; phylum Streptophyta; class Magnoliopsida; order Proteales; family Proteaceae; genus Telopea; species Telopea speciosissima. The sequence continues at coordinate 62,754,645 of NC_057921.1, read as the reverse complement.
CCCTGAAGTTTCGGGACAAAATATAGCCATTTAATCACCGAAATGGCACATGTTTTGGTCGAAATCTGACTGAAACCCGAAAAATTTTGGTTTCAATTGTCAAAACAGACTTCTCGAACCTTGTTGGAGACTAAGAGATCCCTTTTCTTACAACAAGTGATGCTCCAGACATAGCAACTGAAAATGACAAATCGCAACTCAAATTATAGCCAAATGGAGGCGAGTGATACGTACTGACAAGTCAACACACAAAATTCAAATCCTAAAACAGAATAAGGGAAAACAACTACATAAAAGACCATGACATCCATTAAGAAGAGATGGTTCAGTGTCATCTAAACAAATGAAATTAACCAAAACTATGTGATTAATTGATATATTTCAAGCAAACTGAAAAATGAAGAAAGACAGGCAAACAAGAATAGGAAAAAAAATAAGTCATCTAATCAAATTAGAAAGAGTACCTCAAAATCCACAATGGTGGTTTCATGACTTCCAATGCCACTTGACCAAAACTGAGCAATAGCTAACTCCATTGTCTGTCCACTTTCCACAGGAAAGGAAAAACTTTTGGCAGCAGGAGATGAAAACATCACAACATTCCCCCATTTAATAGGCCTCCTCAACGGGCAAATCTGCATAAAACAAGAATGATAAGCAATGCTGGAAAACATGATGTAGGCTTTTGCAGCATGCTGTACCTGAACAGCGTGAATGAAAAATCTTCTAGCTGTATCAAACCCTGATGTTCGCATGGTTGCCTCAACCCAAGTAGCCCCAAGTGGTACTTCAATAAATCTCCTTTCAATATGACCTAGTCATAGTTATAAAAGATTAAAAAAAAAAACCATAAACAGCAAACTCAAAAAAGTAAACCTCTAACATGTTATACAAGCAGTAATTAATTCTACCAACACGCAGTGTAAATAGATCCTCATAAACAGTGTTATTGAGCTAAGAGAATAGAAACAGTGTAAAGACTAAACCACTAAAAATGTTATCTGAGCAAGCCGTTGTTTCAGAGACAAAGAAGGTACAACAATCAGCTTGAAGCGAAGTAAAAGTTGAAATCAACAAGACAATGCTACTTGACTGTTTATCAATTCTCAAGAATTAAGGTATCGGTCTTTTGTTTTGACGGCCCAGTAACCCCATACACATAAATTATGTAAGCATCAAAAGTACAGATAGAAAAAACTACGGAGGCTCAAGCCTTTAAAGAAAAAAATATCTAACTGAAAGGAAATATAACAAAAACCACCACACCAATACAAATAAGCGTGATCAGAATAAACTTAATCCATCTCAAGACATCTGTCTAAGTACACAAATAATATAATCCCAGACAACTAATCTTATTCATCATGACTCTGCAATCTAACTAGGGAATTTAATCAAGAATGTTCACCCAAAAAAAAATTAATCAAGAACAAATAGTTTTCAATTAAAAAGGTGAACAACTTAGTAACAATGAACATGCTATCAATTAAAAAGGTGAAAGACTTAGTTACAATGAACATGCTACTATTTTCACAAACTTACTACAGTTACTAATCTTAGTCTAAGAAAAAAAACCAACTATCTGCAGTCTTAACCTAAAGTAAAAAAACTACTGTTTGCATTATTATGGAGTTCTTTTTTTTCCTTTTAGTTCAAGCAGGATCTTCTTTCTTTACTTATTTGTATAATCCAGCTTGAGGGGGAGTGTTGAAGTACTGTTCATGTGACACTGTTCACGTGAACAGTGATTTGGTTGATATGTGTATCTTCTATTTTCCTAGTCCTAGTTGGAGTCCTAGGTTCTAATTATGTCAAGTCCTAATTCTACTCTGAGTTGTTAGTCTTAGTTTCAGTTTGAGTTGTTAGTTCTAATTCTTTTCCTATTGTAACTTGGAATCCTATCATGATTAGGAATTCCTAATCTGATTAGGAGTTCCCCTTTCTATTGTAATTTTAGATTATAAATACAAGCATTATGAGGGAGACTGATAAGTTTAACAGTTCTCTCCTCTTCCTCATCTTTTCTTCTCTCTCAAGTTACTGGTTACAGGTCCTAGGTTTTCGACATGGTATCAGAGCTAGGCAACCAGTGATTGATTCTCTCCAAGATTGCCGGTTTGAGAGTCGTTTCAAAGTTCTCCAATTTATGGAGAAACCCTAGTTCATAAAAGAAGGAGAACAAGGGTTTAGTTTCGGTTTCGTTTCAGTTTCGTATTGGCTTCTTCTTCTGATTGTTTCAACACCGCAGACTATCATTCTTGGTCTACATCTACTGCTATTGCTGCTCTGTGCTACCTGCAATAGCCTTATTGACTTGCTGCTATGTTTTAAAACCATCGTCTTCGGCTGGTTCGAAAACCCTTCCTCAACGGCTTTGAAACTTGGAGTCGCTGATGCTTTTGTTTTTTGGAATTTTTCATGGAGTCGTTTTGCTCGATTTCTGTTGCTGCCCTAAGCGATGACTCCATCAATGGCTTCTATTAGGCAGCGATTTGTTCTTGAAGTTCAGTGAGGGTTGAAGAAGATTTCCGCGAGCTAACGTTTCCTGTTGGATGCGTGATTTCCGTGGGATAAAGTTTCGAGAAATTCTTCTTCCTGTATTCTCGGTTGCGAGATTGGTACTTGCTTGGTTCTGCTCCTGCAACTTGGTGCTAGAGATGGCTTGATCTGGAGGTGTTTACAAATAGAATTTCTGCATCTGGTATGTCGTTTTTTTTAATTCCTGAATACCAGCATACCTTTGTTTTTCTATTGTTGAAGGCAACACCGCCAAGAAGGCCTGGTTATCCCCTTGGTTTCGCCTCTGGTTCACGCTGGAGTGATCTGGTTCTGAGCCCTACCGCCAGATTGGAGTTGCAGGATTTTTGTTTCTTTTGCAAATATTGCTGGTTTGGTAGAGTATTAGTTGGGTTTGGAGGGCTGTGAGTTACAAAATTAAATCTGAGACTTTGCGAAGTTTGAATGTGAATCATGGGTGCTGACTCGATCTGAAGAGGCACAACTCCACCGCCTTGGTTCTGGTTTCGTGGAAGGAAGAAGAAGAACTCCTCTTTTCGTTACTTCACCTTTTCTTTCTTATTCCCGATATTACCCCTTTAATTTAAGTATTACTTCATTCATTACCTACCTCCTCTTTACGTACCAACTTTACCCTTTTACCCACTGCTTCTTCAAATTGCCTATATCCCCCTTGAAAATTCTGGTGTATTACCATATTGCCCCTCCTCCCTTAAATTTGGCCTTGCTTATACGTATATATGGATTTCACTTAATTTAGAATTCTGCCATCCTCTTATAAACTTCAACTTAATTGCAATTCTGCCATTCTCCTATTTGACTACCTAATTGACCCTTGAAAGTTCTGATTAATTACCAGTTTGCCCTTTGGCTTGGACTGTATTTAAAAATAGATTTCACCCAATTTACAGCCATGCCATCCTTTTTTCCAATTCCATTCCCTTTCAATAATTCTAATTCCCTTCATATCCCATACCATTGGTATTTGCCCATAACACCTTTGGAAACTTCTAGTAAATTACAATTTTACCATTCCTTCCTTTTTTCATACCCATAGCACTTTTGGAGAATTCTGAAAGTTTATACTTTTGCACTATCTCTAACATAATCTCCGTTATTTGTCCATTTGTACTACTACACGTGAGGGGGGGATTATGTACAATACACCTGCAGACATTGCAGAACACAAAACTTGCAGGAACATTGGTGCAAAACATAATAGATCAATTTTCTCCACCATTGCCATTGGGTATCCTTCATTTTTGGGTTGAGTTTGCCGTAAGGGGGAGATTGAAGTATTGAAGAGTACTGAAGATAATTGGTTGTTGCCTATTTGAGGACTTTCAGTTGGGTTGATACTGTGTTTTTCCGCTGCCTAATTCAGCTCGTTTCCGCTACTTGCTGCTCTAGTTATTGAACTTCAAGATTTTATGTCAATATGACAATCTGAGATTCATCACTGGTTAACTATTGAAGATCGTTAAAAGCTGCCTTTTTTTGGAAGAAATTTTAGTTCCGGTTTGCTGATCATGTCTATCCAGGTTTTGAAGATCAATTATTTCAAGTTCTTGAAGGTTTATTTGGGAGCTACATTCATCTGTCAAGCTGGATTCTGCTGCAACTTAGTTTCTTCTCATTTTGTTCAAGTTGGGCATTAATACCTTGTATGCGCCAACTTGAGGGGGAGTGTTTGCATTATTATGGAGTTCTTTTTTTTCCTTTTAGTTCAAGCTGGATCTTCTTTCTTTACTTATTTGTATAATCCAGCTTGAGGGGGAGTGTTGAAGTACTGTTCATGTGACACTGTTCACGTGAACAGTGATTTGGTTGATATGTGTATCTTTTATTTTCCTAGTCCTAGTTGGAGTCCTAGGTTCTAATTATGTCAAGTCCTAATTCTACTGTGAGTTGTTAGCCTTAGTTTCAGTTTGAGTTGTTAGTTCTAATTCTTTTCCTATTGTAACTTGGAATCCTATCATGATTAGGAATTTCTAATCTGATTAGGAGTTCCCCTTTCTATTGTAATTTTAGATTATAAATACAAGCATTATGAGGGAGACTGATAAGTTTAACAGTTCTCTCCTCTTCCTCATCTTTTCTTCTCTCTCAAGTTACTGGTTACAGGTCCTAGGTTTTCTACAACTACCAACTAGTTTCTGACCACTTCTAGTAAAACTTTCACTCCGACAGCTACACACATACACTTAAGCATCAGAAGCTGTCACTTGTCCTCCTCAGAAAACTGATTATTAAACTTGCAATCTCCATAGGAAGGATAAGGAGCAGAAAGGCAGATAGATCTACGAGTTGGAACAACGGTACTGAAATGAGACTTCATACCAATGTGGAAGTGTAGAAGAAATTAACCGATTCTGTAAAACAAAGAGAGAAGAGAAGACCTGCCCTAAATGGCACTACAGATCAGGTAGGTAAACATTCCACTAACACATATAGTAAGAACTTGGCAGAATATGAAAATAAATGTTTGAGATCTGGGTATGATTTGACAGGCTGGCCTAGAAAACCTACTAAAAGCACTGGGAAGGTCTAGATGTGGTGCTTGTGGGCCAGGCCGGACAACAGATACCTATTGACCCCAGCACAAAATCAGCAAGATATATGAGCTAGGTGTAAAATGACTAACCAGTAGCACGTGGGAAAAACCAGACTTCTTTTATCTTTACATGTTGCTCACCATATAAAAGGACTCACCATGTGCACAGGTTGAAGGACAATTAGTCAAATTGATGGAATACATTGTGAAGTCTCCAAAGATATATGCAGTGGAAAGTACATATGTATGCGAATATGATAACATATAGATGGATGGAAGTTCATTCTTTTAACTAGTCACATATAAAAATCAAATTCATATTGGAAGTAAATCTGAAGCATCTGAAGGTGACACTTAAATCAGATGTTACTGCTTTGGGGATCAGTAGACTGAACTTTGCAGGCAATGGAGATCAGTGAACAGCATGCAAGAGATTTCAAAAATCTGATTGTGGCAAGAAGGGAGCATGTATACTGTATAGAATGAACTGGTGTGGGTTTCTTTGGGGAAAGGAAAACCAATTCTTGTCCTTAATTCCCAATGGAAAATGACATGAAAAAGTAGCAAGGATGTACTCCAAGTCTGCAACAAATGTATGATTTCCCCATTGCATGTCAGAAAGAAAAGGAGAATATGAATAGTGTATACTAAACAGAGACAAGATAGCGGGATGCACCTGTATCCAAAAGAAAAGAGATACAAAATTTGAGGAGAAAATAAGAACAATAATTGAGATGATTGAAAATAAAATTAGAGGAAATAACCTGGAAAACAGAAGCAACAAAGTGGAATAAGATGAACCATGAAATCAAGAAAGTTCATTTTGATATAAAATTCAATTCAAAGAAAGCAAAGAACAGAGAATGATGGAAGAGGATAAGAGAAGACCATCGAGGAGGCAAGTGTAACTTCTGTCTGATGGGTTAGGAGCGACGGAGTCTACAGAAAAACAAGAATAATAATAGCTAATCCATACAATGTTAACAATACCATTTGATGGCAAAATGACAGAAAATTCATAGTTGAACCTGTGGGGGAAAAAAAAGGCATAAATAACACAAATAATTCATAGGACCAATTTCGTGGCAAGACAACCATCAAAACGACAAAACCTACATTTCCTATCAGAAATAATATACCAGTTATGAAATGATTTTATTTGCATAGAGCACCTTGTTAACCTATAAATGATGAGACAGGTATCCAGCAGCATTAACTTCTAAACACACTACTGGTTTGCAATATTCTTTGGATAGATAATAGTAAGTAATACAATTCTCCACGTCATGGAAAAAGTTGGAAAATACACCTGGTAAAAACTGCATCCCTGCAAATGAAGTCAGTGGAGGCGACTGTTTTAAAACCATAGGTTTTGTTATAGTAATCGGCACCCTGAAAAGAGGACCACGCCAAGGAGCTTTGCAATCTATTCCATAGAGCTCATAATAGTGTACACCATCACTGAGTTTGGTGGGGTCCACAACTACACTGGAAAAAAGAAACACACAAGGCAAAGATATTGTTAACAGTGAAGGATAAAAGGTAGTTAATTGTTTACAATTATAGCCATCTCAATATATAGGAGAAATGAAAAGATGGATAAATGGAATAAGCATAACCATCAAAGTTATTTTAGTAGCATAGACAAAATCATGAAAATAACTAAACAGGAAGAAAAAGAACAAGCTAGATATCGGGAGGCAATATCGAGAGGAAATTGGTTTCTTCGGCAAATGGATCAGGCTGAAGCACCATGGTTGCTTTCATGCTTTGCATAGGAATATTCGAGCCATTAACTTCCACTCATAGAAATAACATAATAATGGATTTACAGGGTTTTTTTAGTTTATAGCAATATGATACAATCATACTCTTTCCCCAGAAAAGACAAAATTCATTTGTACATGCTTTGCCCAGAAACTTCAAGCCATTGTTTTTACAGTCACTGAAATGATATGCTAGCACGAGGACCAACTTAAATAAATTATTTTTTGTCATATTCTACAAGTGGAGTTGAGGAAAGATAAATTACAGAATAAACTAATTTGAAGCTATGTTATCAAGGGGCAACTGCGTGCTTAACTATAAAATGATTCATAAGATGAAAAGGATTACTGGAGTTATGCAAACTAACTTGAAGCTACGCCCGTTATGTGTAAGGAGAAGATACTCAGGAGCCCGGACAACTGCATTTTCACTGGTATGTAACTGAATACATTCCTCAAAAGGAACCAATTGTTCTAAGTTACTTGCATCCTCATGGAACTTTGGTTCAACTTCCACAGTCCACTGTTAAGAAGAAATTTGTCAAATAAGCTTCTGAAATTAAAAACACACACACAGAGAATGAGTGAAGGACATTCGAAGGTAGACACAGAAATTGCTAATGCTTCATACCATTGAAAGTGATAAAATCAGAATGCTAATTTATTGCACTGAAAACATACTGGCATATCTTGTACATCAAAAGCAGTTTCTGACTTCCTTTTCCACTTCATGATACAAGTTCATTATGGAAAAGAAAGGGAATTATTGGTACAGTATCCAACAAATACAAAGGACACATCAGCAGGTAAAACTACAAAATCCTTGAATCACCTAGAAAAGGTAAAAAAATCATAAGAGAAAGGGTATCCTAGATTCTCCACCTCCTATTTCTTCAGCTGCTTGAGTTCCAAATGACAAAGTATGACTGTCCACGGATTTTTTCACTAATGCATTGCAACTCCGTCCGCCTCCAAGGACTTTTCAAACTACAACTCTTTGAAGCATTGAGGCAGCAGTAGATTTGGCTAACAAATTCCTAGCTAATTGGTTCTATCTACTAAGTTCTAAGTATCTTAATTCTTAACAGATGAATGCTGTCTAGGCTTCACAAGCTTATTAGTTTTACTTAAATGATTTACCCTTAGGCTTCAGTGCATTAATTTGGAGCCTAGTTTACGGATTCCCTTTTCCTTTAATAAGTCAAGAAAAATATATTTAGCTGCAAATGGGAAAAAAAGGCCCATCATGCTTTACAAGCCTCTAAAAAGAAGAGAAGGGAGGGGGGGAGAAGACAAGCTAGACAAAAGATGATCAGGACCAATACAGAAAACATCTTTCCACGCCTTCAAATATACAAGCCCTATAAACTCCTCGGATCCCTTGTGTCCAAGGCTCAAAAGCAACTTTCTTTAGCTCTTCTTGAAACCATAATATGTAGTTCAGCATTTCCCTTGAAAGCTCTCTTGTTCTTCTGATTCCAGTAACTCCCAGCCATGGCAGCTGGAGTGACATTTCAAATCGGCCTCCCTCTCCCTGGGAATTCTTTCAGTTGATAAAGACTAGATATGTCTTCAGTCATCAGCCAAATCATACCGACCTCCTCAAGAGTCAAAACGCTGCTCCAGACATTAATCACAATAGGGTTATCCACTATGCAAGGTTTTAAGTATCCTACCGTATCTGTCGATACTAACCGATACCTATCATATCTTTAAAGCACCGATACGATACCTAAAAAAAATTGGATCAACAGTATTGGGTTGATTCATGACATGATATGGTTGATAACTAACGATATGCTTGATACATCTCTAATAAATTGCAGAACACGATCCAAGATTGTAGAACACTTGCTGAGAGCTCCTGTAAGACATTCTTCTTCTCCTTTTTTTTCTTTTTTTTTTGGGGGGGGGGGGGGAGAGGAAATCAACTTGACTCCTTACTTCTACTGCAAAAAGTGATTTTAGTAGTACTGACTTCAGTATCATTTGGGGATTAAACAACTTGCAATCAAGGATCAAAACAAGATTTACGTAAGAATAGTTATTTATCAAAACTTTGAATTTTATGCTCAAACATTGATTTTTACTGTCGTTTTTTGCAATAGATCACTAGATAAGTGAAAAGCAACCTAAATGATTGCATCAAACTAGATTTTTTTTTTTTTGGGCAAGATGTGTGTACCTAAACCCTAAATCTTCCCCAAATTGGAAATACTAGTACATGTAAGAAACATCATCCTTTATACATAACCCCTTTTTTTTTTTTTTTAAACCCGAACTTCTCTGGGACCCGGGCCAGCCCCTAAACTTTATTAAGACAAAAAAGAATAAAGAATACAGGGGGGGACGTCCCTCCTAACCCCAGCCCAAAGCAAACCAGCTCACAAGAAACAAACCAAGCCCTAAGCTCTTAGGACCGGCAGGCCCTCTCTATCCTCCCTCACTATACATCGAAAGCTGCCAAGCGGCAAGTTATCCAGCTGAAAGGTTAGGGAGCATTGCGAGGCACAAGCCTGCTTGGCCAGCCAGTCAGCAGCCCTGTTGCTCTCCCTGTAAGCAAAGGCCACAGTCGCCCTAGTCGCTTCAATCAGATGTAGGATCTCATCGAACCAGTACCATCCCTACCACAGGTTACACCTCTTTTGATTTATCTGTCTAACTGTGGTCTCCGAGTCCGAGTGAACAATCACATCCAAGTACCCCAGATCATGGCATAAGCGAAGGCCGTCCCACAAAGCTCTCAGCTCTGCAATAGCATTAGTGCACCTCCCATAGCTGTTGGAAAAAGCTGCCAGGATTGCTTCCTCATTATTCCGGATGACCCCCCCCCTCCCCCTCCATCCCCTGGATTGCCCCGACAGGCTCCATCAACATTTAGCTTGACCGCGACCGGAGGGGGACACCAAAAGACCGGGATAGGGCGAGTGGCCTTGGCCGGAGCAACCACTAGCTCGAACCACTGTTGAATCAGCACATCCCTTGCAGAACCATGTTTGCCAACCTTTGAGGGGAGCGGGAGCTCTTTCACCCACCTTCTAATGCGTTCAATGATTGTGGCAGCAGTACGCCTAGACTCCCCATGCCTCCTGTTATTCCTTTCTTTCCATAGCTCTCACACGATCAGAGCCGACAGAAGCCCAACAATGTAATCACTGATGCACCTGTAGCTCGCCAACCCATGCCAAAGCGCTATCCGACTCCTAACATCCTGACCAGGGTGAGGCACCATGTCAAATAGGCGAGAAAAGAAACCCCACACATTAGCCGCCGTAACACCATCTACTAGGCAGTGATCTGTAGTTTCCCTCTGAGGGCTTCCACAGTAGTAACAACGAGAAGCCAATGGGATCCCTACCGTCATTAAGGTAACTTCTGTAGGTATCTTGCCATTCTACAGTTGCCAAGAGAAGAAAGCCATCTTAGTTGGGAGAGAGGGGTTCCATATCCACTTTGCAAAGGGAGCAACAGGCCCCACCGCCCTGATCTCATTCTAAACTGATTTGGTCGAAAAACAGCCATCACTAGCCGATGTCCACACTAGAACATCTGGCCTATCAGAGATGTGAAATTTTCCAAAGACAATTCCCTGCCGAATGGCCTCATCATCAATGTGATCCAAGATGTCTTGCCTCCAAGAGCCATCCCTCTCAACGGCATCTTTCACCCGCAGGTCTACATCAACCAGGAGGGCATTGTCCACTGCATCAATCAAAGGGCCCGCCCCAGACCAGTTATCCAGCCAAAACAGGACATTCCCAGTGCCAACCAGCCACCGAGACCTCTCCAGGATCAATCCCCTAAACGCCAACGCTTTCCTCCAAGACCTAGAGCTCACCCCCTGTGGCTCTACCAGCACCACATGGAGACCCTTGAAGAACTTGGCCTTGGAAAAGCTGCTCCATAGAGAATGCTCCGTCAGAACACGCCAAAACCAATTGAATGTACTTGTCTTGTCGTACTTTGTTCTCATTTTTATATATGAAATATGTAAAATATGTTACATATTACCTATTTATAGTGTTTTACGCTGCAAAACTGTATTTTGCATGTATCCTAAGCATTTCCATACGTTTCTTGACCATTTCCATGCGTATTTTTAGTATATCTTGTCACTCCGATACAATAAAATACGTCTCTTAAAACCACCCTTCCGATACGATACCCAATATCGATACTTCAATCCTTGCCACTATGAGCCTTTGGATAACAAACCTGTAATCATTTCAGGACTTTCTGTTTCTATGAGAAGTCCAAGCAATTGTATCACACACACCTGCTAATCAGAGCTAAGGGTATAAATTAACAGAAACATAGACCATTCAAACCTAAGTGTGACAGGCAGCCACCCCTTATATCACTGACTAATAACATCATAACCGGTAGCAGTCAATGTGCTAGGAGAATGGTTACCTGGATCAATTACAAAAACATAGAACAGATATGCTCCAACATCAAACTATTAAGCAATTTTTTTAGGAGAAAAGTGAAAAGGGCAAAAGGAAAGCTACAATTGACCAAGGAACTCAGAATGTATAAGAAAAAAACACATTAATGTAATTATGAGTTATGCAAACAGGCTGAGTTGCTTAGACCAAGCCCATTCATCTGGCTTGGGTTGCCAACCCATCTCATCCCATCCTAGGCTGCACCTCTTTAATAATCACCCTCCCATTAATCCAGCCTCCCCCTCACTACGACCTCAACCCACCACTCTTCTGGGCTGCCCTATGTTGTCTCTCAACCCCCCCCCCTTGTGTCTACCGTCGGCACATCATAAGTTCCCCTCCTTATCCCAAGAAGCGGTCCCTCTTGGACTATTCCTTACCCAGCAATGAGAAGAGATTGCCTCTAAGTAGGATATCAGAGGCCATGCCCTTTGCCGAGATAACTTGTTGGGATAAGGTAGGATATCCTGCATTCATTGCAGCTCCTTCAATTCCTGGTTCGTGCACTTTCTTTAAAGATGGGTCTGTTTGTCGAGTTGTGGTTATGCCTTTGCTTGCTGTGGCCTCCTCCCGGTGCGCACCTCTCTAATTTTTGTTTGTTGTGGTTTCTTGGGGTTCTTCCCGTTCTCTTTACAGGCTCATGCTTCTCCCTTTGTAAAGGCAGGGTCTTGTAATTTGTTTGTTGTTTCGTTTGTTCTCCCCTCCCCCCCTCCCCCCTTTCTCTCCTTTGGTAATGAATTTTTTAGTCATCCAAAAAAAAATCATAATGAACAAAACCCACATAATCTCACCTCAGTAGTTTGTTGGCAAGCACTAGCCTCCCTTAAATAAATGCCTCGTGAAGTAGGTTCTGCAACCAATAATACATGATGCAACAGGTACAAGTGAATTTATTGTTCAATATTTCAAAAAGGAACTGAAAACTGCAAAGCTAGAAGATAATGTTAGAGGCCTTATACTGGAGCTTCATATTGCAGATTTACAACCCTTTTTTTCCCTTTTCATTTTTGATAATCATTGCAAAGAAGAATTACACTTCGAAACCCTGAGTTCAGACACGTTCATATAATAAAAAAATTTCAACTCTAAAATGTACTCTCAATGGCATATCCAATTGTGTATTAAGAATATTGAAAGCCTTTTAATAGGGCCCCCCATGAGGAGCAATTTTGGTTGATTGAGGTGTATTTTTCTTTTATGCACTTCTATATCTTGGATAAGATGTGAATAGCCAGGTCAAGTAGCTATATGGTAAAGACAACAAGATACACCTCTGACAGTAAAGAAAATATTAACGGTTAGAAGCTAGTATGGTTCACAAATAAAATAAGTAAGAAGAACAAGAAAAGGAAAAAAAAAAAAAAACATATAGCAATCAAGGACTAGAGCCGCAGTCTAAGATCTATTATGTCTACAAATTCAAAGGAGTTCATGATATTCATCAGCCTTGGATGTAGAATGTAAGTTTTTTCTTTTATCAATCTGTATGATCTGCTTCATTCCAACCAATAATCTTTCTAAAACCTCACCCTTCTGCTGTTGCTCGTCAAACTTTTCAAGAAGCTTTTCTTCGATGCCGATTGATTAAAGAAAAAACTTTCATTCTACAAATTCGTAGTTGTGGATAAATAAAGATTCAATGGTTAGGCAATGGTATGAAATCTTGAATGGCAAAGGTGATGCAAACCCGATAGGGTAAGCAAGCCAAGATCGAATCTGGAAGAGAATAGGGTAGGTGTTGGACAGCTTGGGTCAGATTTGGTTTAGTTCTGGTCCTACTGTGTTGGTGTTTGAATGATGAAGGTAGTAATGGTGCAAATAGTGATGGATGATGAATGCTGAATGTTGAAGATAAATAAGTTATAGATGAAGATAGGTAGGTGGCAGCCTAGAGTCCCACTAGTTGCCCAACCGTCGGAGTCCCACTGAGGTCATGATCGAAGGAGTCCCACCTAGATCCCACTTGAGTCTCACAAGCAAAAGTTCTCAAAGAGAGCAATTTGTTTTCAATTCATGATTACAAACTTTTTACCTTGAAGCCCTGAGGATGGTCTGTCTATTTTGTTGAGATCCTTCCAGATAGACACCAGAATCCCTCTAAAAGGGCTACCAGAAATCCAACATAAGCAAAGCAAGCTTCAATTCCCTCTCCCAAGAAAATATTTGAATGAGATAAAAGGACAGACCAGAAATCCAACGTAGGCAAAGCAAGCTTCAATCGGCATACAAACTTTTTCCCTTGGAGCCCCGAGGATGGTCTGTCTATTTTATTGAGATTTTTCCAGATAGACAACAGAATCCCTCTAAAAGGGCTACCAGAAATCCAACGTAAGCAAAGCAAGCTTCAATTCCCTCTCCCAAGATATATTGACCCATACAAAATTTTTATCTTTGACACTGATGCTTACTTTTGCTTTTGGAATGTTATTGGCATGTCATATGAATATCATATATGAAGTTTTAGAAATTTTTTATCACTGAAGAAAAGAAGGGAAAAATCAGGAGTACTTTAAGATGAACACCAAATATTCATGGTTGTACGAAAAGTTAGATGCTAAGAGACCAAAAATAAAGAGAGAAAAATGTAGATCCTAGCTGCCAAGAACTTACTTGATTTTCCAGCTCGATTAATCTTTATTTTATACCAAACACACGGAAAGTTCTTAGATTTCTGAATATACTCATGTGCTCTGTCAGGTAAACAAATGCCAATAGTTATTTAGACAGTCAACAGGGAATGGTTTATTCTTGCATCTAAAGAACCATGACCAATGCATAATTAGCAAAACTGACTTGTCAACTTGCATAAGCCCTTGTCCAGAGGATAATTTATCTTCTGGAAGACTGCCCACAGAAATTGCTGTATTTTCAATTGCCTTACGCACACTGTATGGACTGACAGGAATACCTTCAGCCTGCAGAGACATAAGGTATGTGCAAAAACCTCTAAGCAATCAACATATACAATCCAGGTGAGACTAAAAGCAAAAGGCGAATGGTTTCACATCACAAGAACCTTCATTGCACTGATAAGTAAAGCAACTCCTCCACAAGCCGATGGAGATGCCATGGAAGTACCATTCATAAGCATGCGACGTTGGAGAGTCCATGTGGGGACAGGAGCGACTGCCCCACCAGGGGCACTTACAGAGACTCCAAGATCCCCATCAGCTGTTGGACCTCGACTAGACCTGCACCACATGTTCCCAAGAATTACTTAATTCATTTGCATAACAGCACAAACACGGACATGCTCACATGTATGGGAAAGAAAAAAGAAGCTGACAGAGGCTTATACAAGAGAGTGCATTTTATGCCAAAATGGAAAGTACTAAAAGAGGCCGTACCCAGTGCACAAGGCTCCCACATTTAGCAGGGTCTGGGGAGGGTCAAATGTACGCAGCCTTACCCCTGTTTCCAGAGAGGCTGTTTCCAGGACTTGAACCCATGACCAACGCACCAAGCACGACCTTCAATAAAAAATTAATAAACCATAAATAGAACATACCAAGTGTATTCTTGCCCTTCAGACGGAGGTTCAACAACACAATGAGCTCCAGCAGCCATGGCAGGAGACACATATGCACCAACTCCTATTATGCTTGAAGTGGTGCCACCAGGTGCGCCTACAGTGCTCAATGCAGGTCCACTGTTGCCAGCACTGCTGATGAATATCAGGCGGTGTTTATCGACCACCTAAATGATAAAACTATAATTCAAGGTCATTGCAATTTTAAACAAAAATAAAATAGTATTTAAACAGCAGATAAGGGAACAGGGAAAAAAAAGAATAAATTTTTTGCAGAAAGCAGAAGCTACAAAGTTTGAAAGACATTACTTCATTAACAAGGTCAACAAAACGCCCATAATCTGGCAACAGTGTAGGCTCTCCATAACTCATGTTGATAAGATCACACTTGTGCTGCGAATAACATGGAAATGGCTTGGTCAGAGCAATTATATACCATAGTGAAACCATGATCTTAGCTTTGGAAATTGTAACTTGTGTCAGAGAGACACAGCCCACTCTTTATTTATAGTAATAAGATATGGAGTACAATGACATTAAAGACCCTAGGGCAACACAAGATAAAACCCTATGGAAAATTATACCCCTGAACCCCATATTACAACACATAAAGAGAAAACACTTTATATATCTATTTTTGGTTGATTCAGTGGATTACATATCCAAAGGATATTTCCTCTTGAGCGTTGTAAAAAAGGAAAAGATGAATCATTCGAGCACCTCTCCTGGTGAGAAGAGAAAAATCAACACTGTTGTAAATGCCCTAAATGGGAATCTCTGTCATGAGAAGTACGGATCCACAAAGTGCAAAACAATCTCCAAAGGTAGAAGACAGGAGGAAATGAGTTCACGTGACAGATATACTGGAAGTAAAGAACAAACTCAACCTGGTAAACTACAAGAATCCTGAAACTTATTGTTTTAACCTAATGCCACACTCCTTAGAAGCCACTGGCTTTACTATCACCCAGCAGCAGTGAGACAAATGCAGACCAGGGAATCCTAACTCAACTAAGATTGAGACTCCAATTTCATTAGATCTAGGGGATCAATTGATTCAATTCCCATTGATGAAAGGACTAGTGCATTACTATACTAACAGGCAACAGTAACACAATTTGGAAAACAAAAATGGAGAAACCCACAGAAGTTAAAATTTTCAGAAAACCATCATCTTGAACGAATGGTAGAAATTCAGTATCTTTCAAATAACTCAGAATGGCCTGATATTATAGCAAGTTCATGGCAGGTCTAAGAACACCTCGCAGCTGTAAGAAGATAGAGGTGCAATTGGTCCAAAAGCTATAGGGCAAGACTTATAGCTTGGGAAGAGTAATGACCACAAAATTTAAAGAGAATAGATAGGTAATAATAATAAGGTAATTGAGTAGTATGCAACAGAACCGAAAGAAAAATCAAAACAGATTTTAAGAGACAATATCTTAATGTGCTGGTCACTCTCTTCCATCAATTTCACTTCCATTGCTACAAGTTCTCTCTTCAAGTTATGCTATTGCAGTTCAGAACCTATCCCCTCTCACAAACATGTCATAACCATAGTTAACAAATTCAGATTCGGGAATAAATTGAAACACAAAAAGTCCTGGCTTAATTTAAACTACAATTTGTAAAAGAAAAAGAAAAAAAAAAACTGAAGAAATTTAGTCTGCAAAATGGATTAGGGAAAAAGGGCTGGATCAGATTAATTCAGGTCTTAACTGTCTATAATTCAGTCCCGGTTATATTCATTTCCTAAATTATTCACAAAAAAAAATTTCTAAGAGCCAGAGTTTTCTGGCATATTAGTTTGTGCGCGGACCTACACGTACAGGTAGCGAGGAGGTCAGGTGTTCAATCCTTGGTATGTGCGACGGGTTTGTGCTGTGTGTTGTTCTCCCCCCTACACCTTGTAACCTCAGTGCCACATACCACACAATTGTGTCACGTGCAGAGCCGTGTGGGGGGGGGTGGGAGGATCCTGCACGAGCTTTGCAGTAAGCAGTTGTAAAAGTTTGTTTCTTGAATTAATCATGAAACCCTAAAAAGACGGGTATTGTCCCAAACCTTTCAGAAATATTTGAATTTGGGCTAATCCAGGGATACTAGGTCCCCTATCGAGCTCTTACTTGGCTCTTCTTCTTTTATTGTTCCCCCTAAGGTGTTTGGCTACTCTCTCTTTTATTATTATAAATAGAGAGCTTGACTGATCTCATCGATCATTCAAGCATTCTCCAATTTTCTGTTTTGTTAACAGGAATATACGAGGCAGAGTGAATAAAGGAAAAGATAATAAGTGGAGGGAAAAACAGGAAAGATAACATAGTTTTCATAGTGAGGGCCTATGGCTTCTACCTCTGCCACGACCCCTTCAGCCTCTGTTCCCAAGGCCCAAACCATTTTACTAAGTTATGAGGTCACCAGGGGACCTAGTATCCCTGGCATTACAAACGCAGCCAAACACCTTGGGGGAACAATAAAAGAAGAAGAGCCAAGTAAGAGCTCGACAAGGGAGTTCGAGTCAAGAACCCGACTGGGCAGCCTACTAATCAAATAGGCTGCAGTGAAGACAGCATCTCCCCAATAAAAGAAAGGAACATT
The DNA here is from genome assembly GCF_018873765.1 of Telopea speciosissima. Taxonomy (NCBI): domain Eukaryota; kingdom Viridiplantae; phylum Streptophyta; class Magnoliopsida; order Proteales; family Proteaceae; genus Telopea; species Telopea speciosissima. The sequence goes on along the minus strand of NC_057921.1, from coordinate 62,737,233 downwards.
ACGATCAAACATAAGGGCTCTAGCCACCTCTAAGAGATGGCGGTTTTTCATCTCAGCCACACCATGTTGGGCTGGAGTATCAACTCAGCTGGTCTGATGTAAGATACCATGGGCAGCAAGGTATCTTTGGAACTGACCTTCCATATACTCTTAATGTAGTCCTAGATAGGTAGGAGACCTACTAGGAGCCAAACAACAGGATCAAATAACAAAAGGGGCTGCTGGTTCGAATGGACAGCACTAGGATTTAGGTCAATTCCTAGGGTTTGGGTTGGATATTGGGAAAGGGATTTATAGGGTATTAATGGGCAGGTCTAGGGGGTCAATATGGTATAAAAAGGTTAGGATTTGGATGAGTTTTGAAATTCTGTAATTTTGGGCAGAATTGAATTTTAGGGTTTTGGGTTTGGGTTTTAATGGAGCAAGGAGATGAAGGGGTTAGAGTGGGAGTTTGGGGCTGAAACTTGGATCGAGTGTCAACAATGATGTAAGGGATGTATGTTGAAAGTTCGGTTTGAAACTGATGGACAGATTTGGAGTTATGGAGGTTTCCTAGTAGACGTAGGAGAGAGGGGTAAAACTGTAATTTCAAACAATCGGCTGGGTGGATGGAGCTGAAATTTGAATCGAGTCTCTCTTAGGGTTTGAGGAAGACTTGATCAAATTTTTAGCAAATTCTAATGGTTAGATTTGGCTGGGCAGAATTCTCACGAAAATCACCTTATATGTGACCTTCTAGAAGGAAGAAGAATAGTTGCAGAATTTCTTACTTGTTGCAGGTCTTCAATGGCAGCAGCTTTGAAGAAACTTGATTGAAGAAGGACCTCCCGATCTACAAGATGCAAGGAGTCGCCGGAGTCCACCAGCCCTAACCCTTGATATGACTCACAAGGGGTCTTGATATGACACACAAGACAGTCTTTGAAGAGAGAAGCAGCAGCAATGGCAGCAAGCATAAAGCTAATTTTTATTAATCAAATTCGTGTTCAATACATGGCCCCTTTAAAACCTTATATAAAAGACTCAAAATTAGACTTAGACACTAAAAAGGAATGGCCTAACCCAATTCTTAACCTATTAGCTAACTTAAACTGACTAGGAAACTGAAATAGACTCAAAATACAGTCCTAATGACTTAAAAACAACTTAAACTACTTAAAATAAAGAAGATTCCCTAGTAGCCAATAGGATATAAGAACCTCTTAGCCAATAGGATCACTTCACTTAAATTAGACCAATTGAACCAATTGGATGCAACCAATTTAAACCGGTTCAATTAAAAACACACAATAAAATCTAAGTATTGGGCTAATCCCGTATGCAACCTATGTACCCCTATTTTAGGCCCAAAAAAGTGGCCTATTACATTAGAAACCCATGGGATCAAAGGCCCAACATGTATGTCACACCCAACCCTAGACTTATTTCTAATGAAACAAGCCCTATTTGGTGATGAATCTGCATCACTCTATCCCATTGTCACTTCTCAAGACCTGGAGAGTGGCATTAAATTGAGTCTGGACCAGCTTGTGAAAATGCTGGAAACAGCAAAAAACTTCATTTTTATTGTGCATGAGGTAGACCCAACTGAATCGTGAATAATAATCTATAAAAGTGACATACCACCGATGGCTAGAGAGAGAAGCTTTTCTATTAGGACCCCACACATCAGTATGAACCAAATGAAATAAGGAAGAAGATCTGTTATTAGAAACCGGATAGTTTGAACGTGTCTGTTTGGCCAAAACACAAGGCTCACAAAAAAAATCTCCCTTAGTACAACTTTTAACTAATGCTGGAAACAAATGAGATAGAGTTCCTAATGGGGGATGTCCTAGTCTAGAATGCCATCGGTGTAATGCAGAGGAGAAAGATGCAGGTTGACAAAGCCGAGAAGGTAATGCTTGTGTAACAAGAGGTTCGCCATCAAGCAGATACAATCCACCATGCACTTTACCCGATCCAATCGTCTTCCCCGAGTCCAGTTCCTGAAAGACACAATGGGTAGGAAAAAATGTCACTTTACAATTCAGATTTTTTGTAATACTACTAATGGAAAGAAGATTAGCAGTAAAATTGGGAATATGCAAACAGAAGACAAGGTAAGAGATGGGGAACAGCTAATGGACCCTTTCCCTGAAATGGAGGAGAGGGATCCATCAGCGATTTTTACTTTGTCCTTGCCAGAAGTAGGGGAATAGGTGTGAAAAAGGCTGGAAGAACCTGTCACGTGATCAATGGCACCGGAGTCTATAATCCATGGAGTGGAGACAACCGATGCACAATGACAAGCAAAGGAGATACCTGAACGGGCAAAGTAGGAATCTGAAGGATTAGAGTAACCGGCAGCAGATGTAGTAGAGGCAGCGGATGTCTGTAATATACGCCGGAGAGCCTGAAATTCTTCCTTGGAAAAAATATTGTCAGCAGTGGGGGCTGGAGCTACACTTTCAGTGTGATTAGCCTTGGTTTTAGTTTTAGCACAACCACGTTTGGCCTCAAAATCAGCGGACTTCCCATGTAATTTCCAGCATTGAGCCTTAGTGTGATAAAGTTTGTTGCAATGTTCACACTTCATAGGGTCTTTTGCTGATGTAGCAGAAGCCGAAACAATACTCTCAGAAGGAGGAATAGGTTTGGAGCCAGTAGCAGCCTGTAAAGCTGACCTCTCAACTGTAGGAGTCAACATCATAGCAGCCCGACGTGTTTCTTCACTGTGAACATAAGAAAAGGTCTCCTCCAAAGTGGGGAAAGGGACCCTACCAAGAACTTGCACACGACTGGGATCATAATCAACATTAAGGCCAGCCAAAAAATCATACACCCGAAACTGGTCCACATAAGTATGATAGGTAGTGATGTCGGCAGCAGTGGAGGGCTGAAATCAAGCATAGTTTATCTAGTTGCTGCCATAAACTTTTGAGGGCAGCAAAATATTTAGTGACAAACAACTCCTTTTGAGTAGTATTTTGGAGTGTTTTCCTTACCTCATAAACATGTGCACCATTACCCGATCGACCATAGGTTCCTTTGACAGCAGTCCATATTTGTGTGGCAGTGTCAAGGAGAAGGTACTGACTAGAGAGGTCAGGTTGCATAGAATTGAGGACGAAGGACATGACCATAGCATCATTGGCATTCCATCAAGCTCTAGAGGGACCCTCTTCAGTTGGCTGTGTAGTGGTGCCAGTAAGATGGCCAGTAAGTCCTCTACCAGCCACAGTTAGAGAAAGTGACCTAGCCCACATGAGATAATTTGATCCATCAAGTTTAATGGCAGCAGCATAGGGGAGGAACTCATCCCGGGACTGATTATCTCCTCCAGAAGTAGTCGTAGTAACTTCAGAGTCCGGCATGATGATGGCAAAAAGTGACAGAAAAATTCAGAAGTAGAAGCTGAATTGTAGGTCTAATAACTCCTCTGGCAGTAGCAACTTGCTTGAAGAAGAAAAGGTAGAAGCAAAACAGCCCTAACCCAAATATCGATAAGGCTCAGGGTTTTGAAGAAAACCCTGAAAGAGGAGATCGATTAGGGTTAGGGGTCTTCAAAAAATTCTAAAAGTGGCTGAAAGTACTGTCGAGTGTTCCTTGAAGTAGAGTGAAGAAGATCTCCAAAGGGCAGCCAAAGCAAAGAGAAGAAAAACCAAAAATCGATAAAAGTCAGGGTTTTGAAAAACCCTGAGGTGAGATCGACAATTGGAATAGCCTTCAAAAAACTTGAAATTCATGTGATAGTAGCTGTTCAATACTGCTATCCAGGATGTCCAATAGAGAAAATCAGCTTCCAATGCAAAAGAGAGCTCGATCTTCAAGAAGGAGAGGACTCCAAAAAAAATTCGTAGAGATGCAAGGCCGCAACTATCGAGAATGATATGTGATTAAACCATGGATTGAAGAGGTTGAATTGAGGGCAGCATCTAGATCGTGGGATCACCTCATTAGTGCTGCCCTAGTGAATGAAGAGGACCAAGAAGAAAAAGAAGGGAGAAAGAGAAGATTGAGTGAAAGGAGGTGGAAGAGAAAACGATGGAGGGGATGGTGTTTTGAAAAACTAGGTCAGAGAATTTGGCTCTGATGCCATGTTAACAAAACAGAAAATTGGAGAATGCTTGAATGATCAAGCTCTCTATTTATAATAATAAAGGAGATTACAATGGTAAACACTGTTCACGACACTGTTCACGTGAACGGTGTCACAGCCCTAATTACATCTCTACCCTTGCTCATAAATACATAAGTAAAGAATAAATAAAACACCAAAAGATCAGAATACCCCCACAATATTCTGGTGTACATTATTCAACAATTCCTTTCTTTTAAAATATGGCGGTAGTTGTAGGAGCCTGCCATAGGGTTCTGTTGGTCATCTGCAGCAATAAAGAAGGGATTCTCTCGGGAAACAGTATATGTCATTGCACTTACTGTAAAGCGTGGTTTAGAGTGTAGTAGTTTCTAAACTCAGGGTTACTTTATCTTATATATCTTTAGATTGTATTAGTTACCTTGTACTTTTTGAATTACTACAATTCTATGTTTCTGATAAAAAAAAATATAAAAACATTTTTATACACTTCAATTTATAGTTATTAGACGAGGAAGGAATTGGTAAAAATTCCTACACCGCTGTTGTGGGAATTCTTTACCAAATTCCCTCTATTCTTTTTCCATGCATAGAAGGTTATTCACTTTCTGACTGCTTAATTGAAGGGGAATACCCTGGATAAGCCACATGCCGAATTTTTCTCAACAACATGGCCCAACATGTTCCCCTTGTTTTCTCAATAGGTCAATAGCACCTTAAAAGGTTCCAAAAGGAATTGACTTCTCCAAACAACTTTGAAAGCATTTAATGACATGGAGAAAAGTCAAACTGGTCAGTAAAGTGAACAAATGATTAGGTGATTACATAAGCAACACATCCACTGAATTTGGGCGCCAACCCAGCTGCCACATAGCAGTTATAGCTGTCATGTGGTACATGATTCCCAAAACCAGTACAGAGAGTATAGTTGTAAGTTTTATAAAACATGTTCATATATGTCCTACCTTGCATCTAAAATGTCTCGGAGAGGCTAAACCTATAGGGAGCCAGGGTCATATATCATAGCCTATAGCCAATAAAGGCAACACGGTATCAGTGCATATACCCCATGAAGTCTAAACTCTAAACAAAATACAAACTCTAGATTTTCAAGATTTGTTTGGATCAAACATGTGGATAACTAGAGTTCTAGATCAAAGAAGTCAGAGTCTCAAACATACCTGAACTGCAGCTATCAAAGCTCGAGTCAAACCAGTTCCTGTTTCCATTGAACCCAAGCGTGAATCTCCAATTTTACAAGATATTAGTTGTGCCCCAGGTGCAACTCCATTTAGCAAAGGTTCCTACATGGTGATAGCGTAGTCCAAAAACTGACTTTTATGTAGCAATAATGCAGCAAAAGGAATATTTTACTCGCAGAGGATATATTTAAAATACCTTCTCATGGAAAGCAGTAGCAATACCGGCAACATGAGTTCCATGGGGGGAGCTATCCGTTACAATACTCAAGATTTTTCCCTCATCATAAACATTTGTAACAAAGGAGCATGCGTCTAGTTTGCTGAATATCCCAAACTTCCGTTCAATCCTGCAGGTATACCCATTTTTTTAAGTTTAATAAATGCTCTTTTTTAATTGGCAGTAACAAAAAGAAGTATAATAATATCAAAAAAGAGATAGAAGCAAAGAAAAAGGAATTGCCAACCCCAACCCGCCCCCCCCCCCCTCACAAAAAAAAAAAAAGCGCCATAAGCCACAATCCAGGCTCCTCCTTCCAGCAAAGAGCCCACATCCAAACCCAATGTCCTCCACTTGTATCCTTGAGTGCTAAGGAGAGTTGGAGATAGGAACCTAAGTCTGGCTGACGAATTCAATGACTATCATAACACTGATGCCATCATAATGTAACTAACAACCAGAGTTCCACTGTGGGAATCCACCTGGCTGTAGAGGATTGCTCTCAGTCAGGCATCAACTGCCTGAGAAATTGTCATGTGATCGTCTGACAGACCCCACAATGGAGAAGGGAAGCGAAGACCACAAAAACATAGAACATGAGTTTGACCTACTGTTTCATGTTACCAGGACAAAAGTGAGCACTGAGATAAGTGTAAACAATCAGGAATGAGCAATGCTTTAGCATATTATCAAGATTCAAGCAATCGAGGGTGGACCTTGGTGCAACAATAAAGGTTGCTCCATTGTGACCAAGTGGTCACGGGTTCGAGTCTGGACGAAAGCAGGGGTAAGGGTGAGTACATTATGACCCTCCCTAGACCCCGCAGTGGCGGGAGCCTCGTGCACTGGATACACCCTTTTTCAAGATTCAAGCAATCAAAAAGAAAAAATAACATACATGCTAAAATGCTAACTTCTACAATGCTGTACCTAAGTCCACTCCCAATTGGTCACATGTACATAAATGTGACTATACACTAGAACGGTAGTGACAACCACCAAGTCACTAACCACATGAAACAATCTGTATACTTCACGAATCACATTTGCTGCCAACACACAAGCAAGGCCATGTCAAGTAAAAGGGATTATCTGTTAGAGTTTATGGAGGAAGGATATTGTCGGTACTTAGTTAAATAAGCTTGTATTTTTACCTCCCTAGGCATTCTTATGTTAGTGTGGGGCCATTGATGTAATCTTACTGGTATTGACAAGTTAGTAAATATAGGGGAGAGAAATCGATTATCTCCCCTAGCACTGTTGTGTTTCTCCTTCCTCTTCGCTTCTCTCATCTTATTTCCTTTTATTACTTTGAACTGGGTATCATAGCAGGTTTGAGAGTCGACCAGCAACTTCTCTCCATTGTGCCACTAGTTTTTTGGAAACCTAAAAGAGTAGAGGGCTCCAACAGAGGCTGCACCATGAAAGAAGAGTTGTTTAAGTTGTTCACCCATCAACTAGAAGACATATTGATGAAGATTTGAAGCTATGAAGACAAGTTAATGAGCAAAGGCAGAAAAATAGGGGTACCGCCAGTCCTGTAGTTCCTGCTCTCTTTCTCTCTCCTCAGGGATCAGTTGAAGTTGGGACCAGGTTCATTGGAGTCTCCCAAGGCCCCATGACCTTGGTAGTAAAGTAGGTGATGATTGAATTGGTCTGCTCTGGGACGGAAGGAGAATAGGGATACCGCCAGCCCTGTAGTTCCTGCTCTCTTTCTCTCTCCTCAGGGATCAGTTGAAGTTGGGACCAGGTTCATTGGAGTCGCCCAAGGCCCCATGTGTAGAGTTATTAGAATTTATGTTCTAAGGGTACTTTAGGAACTACTCTTTTGTCTAGTTGCCTTATAATGTATTTTCCTCTTTTTTATCTTTTTTACCTTTTACATCCCCAGGGAGGTGGATGTATCTTTATTATTATCAATGAAGTAATATAGCTGTGTGGAGAATACTCTCACACACAACACATTACCACCGAAACATCTTCTCTTCTTTCCTCTTGTCTTCTTCTTCCTTTCTTCCTTCCCTCTTCCTCCTTCAACTTCTTCTTTTTCTCTTACTTGTATTCCTAACCTAAAATCCAACTTGGTATCAGAGCCAAGAGGTTTGAGAGTCATATTCATCATCTTGCTCCTATTTTTTTCTTCTCTTTGGAATCCTAGGACACAAGGGATGTCAAGAAGGAGGCTCCTATGTAAAAAACTTGTTGAAGAAGTATGAAATAGGTTCTATATAACCTATGTAGATGTTTGAAGATGATATTTGAGTTGTATTGAATCTCCTTTGAAGGTTTGAAGCTCACCAAGCTACTGCTAAGGTTACCGCCAGCTTCTAGTTGCAGGCCATGTTTCTCTCTCTCTCTCAGCATGTGTTTGAGCTTTGGAATGGGTCAATAGAAACGCCCAAGGGTGCTTATTATGCCCCATATTTTCCTCCTTGTTGATTGAAGAACCTGTTTGAGCATAGCTCATTCTCGTGGGATCTCATTTTTTGCCAAGGTAAAACCGATACTACCTGTTTCCTTTTTTTTCTTGCATTTGGAATGCAATGTGTTACTCCCTTGGTTGAGAAATGATTATGGACAGCTTTGTTTGAGGTCTTTGAGCTTGTTTAAGTTGGTGCTACTCCTTGGAGAGTGTTAGGGTTGAGTTTAGTCAAGTTTGTACTTGTTTTCTTCTTCGCTGGAATTCCTTTCTTGTGTTGGATTCCATATTTGGGTTGAGTGTGTACTCCCCACTTGTTTGGATACCCTTGTTTATGGTCAAATGCCATTTCCCCTACAATATGGTTGATTTAGATGTCTTTCGGCTTGGTTCGCCTGATTCACACCCCACTCCAACAGCCTCTCAGTTTGTTTTTGAGAACCCACATTCACAAATCTCCATTGTGAAGCTTGATAACACCAACTACTTGGACTGGTCTCACTCAGTGAAGCTTTCCCTTAGGAGCAAAGGGAAACTTGGGTATATTAAAGGTACTATTACAGCCCCTAAGCCTGGCTCTCCTGCCTATCCGAAATAGAAGACCGAAAATTCCAGAGTCATGACATGGCTGATTTTCTCCATGAAGCCCGATATTGGGAGAAGGTTTATGCGAAAAGAAACTGCCAAGGCAATGGGACAGTGTCTCCCAGACCATTGACAGGGTGGCTGAATCCTAGTTATAAATTTCATTTTGGTGACCATTTCGGTCCACTAACAAAAATGACGTGCAAAAATATCAGACACACACACACACACAATATATATATATCTATATATAAGGATCAATTCTTTGAGCCTGGCCAAGAGAGAACTTCAAAAAGGGGCTTAGAAAATTAGGATTGCAACCCAGGCCCAAAAAAACCATGACCAAAAATTCACAATTTTCAGAAAACATCGAAATACCCCAAATTTTTTCGTTTTTCAAAAATAAAATGGAGATCCCCCCCCCCCCCCCCATAAACATATTGGTCAGGTGACTGAATAAAATTTTGGGCCAAAATTGAAACAAATTTGACTACTAAGCTTCAAAATCACAAAGCATCATACCCAAGTAGAAATTTCTTCAACAAATAATATCATCCATGGTAAACCATACACACCTATAGTTTGTTAATGGGACAAAGCTAGCCAGTTTTCCACATTCAGGGTCATCCTCCAGACTCTGTGTGTCAAGAGCGACTCTCCAAACTACACCATCATTCCATACAACAGCATCTACGATAGGCCCCTTGTCGTCGTAGCTCTGAAACAATAAGCACGAGTACTTCAAATAAGAACAGAAACAGTTCTTGAAACCTTAAGTAAAGATAAACCACAGTTGCAACTCACATCAGCTTGTTTTTGAAGAAGATCAACTCTACTTTGGAGGTCTTCCCGAGTCTTCTTCAAGTTGACATCTTCCACTTTAATGTGTTTCTGCAAAAAGTCCAGTCATAGCAAATTTAACACAAAACCCATTATCAATAACAGTGCATGCAAGGATATTGTAATAAGATCACCTCTGCAAGACCCTAATGTGGAGCAAGATATACAGAAATATAATATGCATATATATCCGCAAGTGGACTACACTGAGATTAGTAACAGAGGTTCATCACAAGTTGAAAACACATTCCCCAAAACATAATTTGCCCATCCTGAATCAGTGAGTTTTCTGTCGGGAGGATGAGAAGAATGTCAAACACCAATAGTTGATTTCTCATTGGAACTTCCCAATGTTGGTTTGGAGATTGTACTCATTTTCCCTTGACAAACCACCCCCATTACTTGAGATAATGCTTCATTGATCAATTTTCACAAGGCATAAAGTGTTCCAATGAAAAGAGGGGGGGGGGGGATGTAAGCGATTGGGTAAGATCCATTGAGGTTTGAATCCTGTTAAGGTATTCTGAAAGAGTGGAACAGGAAAATATTCAAATATGAAAAATTGGCCATATATATTCGTCTGCAGGGAAATTTCGGAGCTGTTGAAAAAAAAGTGGGATCATATTATTGACGAATTCAAGGACCATCAAAGTGAAAGATTTCAAAAAAATATTTTAACCATTGGAATCTGAAAGTAGTGAATGTTGAACACAGGATACAAAAATAGATATATAACCAATTAACTAAGATGGTGCCAAATAACATCATTAACAACCTGATCAAATTCATTCAGAAGCTTTAAAGCCTCAGCAACTGCTTCCTGGTTTTTCTCATCCCACTTTTTCTTCCTTTCACCCTGTCAAAACATGTTTATAAGCTGGTATATGGTCGCCTCAAGAATTCAAATCCATCAGGAAGTGCAGATGATGGATTGAAAGTAAAATACCTTCAAACGAGAAGTCAAAGTGTCAGTGAAAAGCTCATAAACTAGCTTGCAACCAACATGCCACTCCCCAGAAGGGTTCTTCCATGAAGGATTTACAACCAGTGATGCTCCTAAAAAAAATTTATATTAAACAGGGGATTAATAGAAGAGAAATAAGTAAGCATGGGGTCTGCACAAGAAAAACTAAACATCCTGAAGATAATATTAATGTTCAGCAAGGCAATTTGAACTCAAAGTTTGAAGAGAAAAAGATAAAAGAGGGGGGAAAAAAGGCAAAAGTGGGGTAACAAAAGCGTGTAGGAGTACAGGACTAAGAATGGCAACAGAATGGCTTAAACTGGAGCTTGCCCCAGCACATGGTAAGAACCTAAAACCCTGGGGCCCTGCTCCAGTTGCCTCATAAAATCAGTGAGGCACATGCATGTCCCACGTTGCAGGCGGATTAGGGTTGATAAATATTTTAACAGGACTAGTTATGGTATCAGCAACCCTAACCCCACACAGGTGCCATCCCTACACAGAGCAAATCTAAGATCAGTGTCATGTACTCCAACAGGCATCCATGATTGATGCAGATCGAAGCATGAAGAAGAGAAGGACCAAAATAAAAGTCAGAAAAAGTTACTGTTCACGAGTTATTGTCCATGTGAACAGTACCCAATGTACTATTCATGTGTTACTGTTCACGTGAACAGTACCACAACCATATTCCCTTATTGGGAATGTTACTAGAAGATCCTGTGGGGCCCAAAACCAGATTGCATGGAAGCTTTATTAGAAGATTCAATTTTGTCTATGCGTGGGGGATTTAGGAGTTCAGTTTTGTTTCTGTTTTTAGTTGACTTGGGTAATCTGGGTTCCACTGTTTTGTGGGTAATTATGGGGTTAGTTTACTTGTAAATTAGCTTACATTAATGATCCTTAAAACTATAAATTGTTGAATGTGCCAGCTGGGGAGACACACTGCCTAGCAGAACTCCTCGACAACTCTTAACCATCTGAGTACAGGATTTTCTCTAATTTGTTTCCAATAATTATCCTATATTTTCTGACAGTGACAAAGAGAAGAGGAAATATCTACTAAACTCTTCCTAAGGATATTTTGGAGATTAAAGAAGAAGAACAGCCAATAACTAAATATTGGTTATCTCCCTTCGGACAGACACACTACAGGAACAAAGGCTCTCAAAACAGCAAACATGAAATGCTACAGACACACAGTCATGAATCTTGCACGTCATCACCAGAACAGGACAACCCTTGATTAAATTGTAACAACTGCTTATCCCAAAAGCTCGAGCTGTTAAGGGCCACAACAATGTATATCAACAACAACCCCCCCACACACATATGTAGGCCCACATACACGTGCGCGCACGCATACACACACGGCTCTGCACGTGACACCATCATGTAGTGGCGCCATCACATGGCAGCGAAGGGACAAGGCAAAGGAGCACAACACACAACACAAAGCCCCCGCACATACCAGGGATCAAACACCCGACCTCCTGCCTCCTGACTCTGATACCATGTTACAACCTCTTATGCCAAAAGCTCAAGCTGTTAAGGGCTACAAAAATGTATATCAACATAAACCACATGAAACCAACCATTAAAGAAAGGGAGTTTTGTACAAGGACAACAAACTATTAAATTTCCTTGCAGCAGCAGAAGGGTTCCTCTTATCTTCTTACGCATATCCTACTAATCCTCCAACATTTTTTTTAACCATGGATTTATTGATCGGGATTTGTTAGGTCATAGCATCCAAAATCAGGATCACACATAGTCTGATCTCAGCTGACTCGGTGATCCCACCCCCCAAAACTTGGTTCTATCAGGCCTGGATAAAACCTGTAGTGACAAACTTGGCCAAGTCAAGCAAATATCGGCTGAATTGACATGGACCAGATCAGGATAGGCAGTGGGGGATTCAATACACAAGTCTGCTCCCCAAATCCTTGTTCACATATTTCTTTCTCTTTGCCTTTATTTCCTTCTTCTCTTTTCTTTTTTCTTTTTGTCCCAGATGCCGAATCAAGCATGACCATGGTCTAGAGTGTAGCTTCAGCTTGCATTCAAAGACTCAACTGCTCACAGGATTTGTAGTTTCAACCAATTGTCACATTTAGTGACGTTCTTAAGATTTTGGAAATGGTTTGTAGCCCTAACCACCATAATTGTTATACTACCTGGCAATAGGTAGTTAAAGTTAACAAAGAAACAAAAGAACCAAGAGAAGTTTCTTGCTTTTTTTTTAACTCATTTTATTTTTAAATTCAGAAAATTGTTTGAAAAAAAAAAAAAACAAGGAGCTCCCCTTCGTGAAACGCCAACACAGTGAGAAGTGTTTAACTCTTACAACTTCGTGCAATTTTTATGATTTGGACTACCAAACAATACATATCTTGCCAACCTGAAGCGCCAGTGATATAACCATCTGCATCAGCCTTCACCACTTTTGAGGTATCAATATCTCCACTTCCCGTGCTACAAGAAGGAGAGTTTCTCCAGTTAGGAAAAAATAAAGCCAATAAAAGTTCCTAAGTTATCCACAGTAAAAAAGTCTCCAGCATACCAATCCACAACATCTAGGATTTTTGGTTTGCCATCTGAGGTAACTTGTAAACCAGCAGCAGCCGGGTCTACACCAGAATCTGAAAGTAATAAATTAAGGTTAGAACAACCATGACAAAAAAAAATATTACTGATAGAACCACACCACATTATATTCAAAATAAGCCATGCAATTTCTAGGCTAGGTTTCAGGCAGAAATATTTCATGTTATTACTTTGTCACACATGAAAACTGTCTGTTCAATGAACATACATGCATAGATCTGATCATGATGCATTGACTTGCTTAGTTGCACTCAAACAGATGCATGTACAGGTAACAGGTGAAGTTCATGCATGAAAAAAGGGGAAAAGCATACAGATGTACACAATACTAATGACAACAAACACGTCAACCACCTGAAAGCATCTTTTGTTGGGTGAAAATTGGAAACATAAAATAACTAAGCAGCAAACCTATGTACTGACAATACATGCAATCACTAGGTAGTTGCAATATTTGAATGACTTATAGCGACAGGTCCGGATAGTATACTCAACATTACATTCTACGTGTACTTCTTCACCTCCCTTGAAATGTAGTCCACTTGATCCACCCAAGGATCCATTTGTACTTCTTCACACCCCCTCCCGAACCCAAATCTCTCTGGAACGAAACTGAACTCAACCATAGTCGATCGTGTAGTTCCATAAGCAAGTTGGACTTGTACATAATTGTCTTCAAAGTGGAGTTCCATGTCTGTGAGAGGTCTCCAGAACTTTCCAAGTAGACTATACTATGATCTCTTCTTCCAACGCCCAACTCCCCGAGTGGAAAAGGAAATCTATACATACTGGTGCAGAATTAACTGACCCACCTCCCTTTGAAGCCCATGAATCTGGAGACCCTCTTCTCACTTGATAACCTCATTTGTGCAGCATACAATACCAACAAATTGAAACTAGGAGCATTCAACCTAAAAAATTAAAAGTTAATCACCAAAAAAGATTGGGGGAGGGGCGAAACCATGATTAAGCCTATCAGAGAAACAATGGGGGTAACCCTCCTTAACTGATATGTCCTGGTTGACATCCACATGTCATAGCTTACGAAAGGAACACGAAATCAAAAAGTATAACCAGTTCATCGTCCACTGTTTTACTTAAATCTCCTCCATCAATCAATTTAAAACGAAACTAAACGATTATATAGTAAAAAAAAATTAATTTCAAGGTCGAAATTATTGTCAGTTCCACCAGAATAAAAAACTAACGTATAAAAGAGAAAGCAACATCTTATTGATTACTTAAGACATCATCAAAACCACTAATCGAACCCCTCCGATTTTCCAATCCAAACCACTTTTCAAAAACTAATCAATCATTTCGATGCATATTACTTCCGGACTCCGATTTAACAAATCTCCGAAACAAGAACAGCATACAAATTACCAAAGACACAAGTACCAGAATTTGGATTTTCTCCAGTCAGAGTCAAAACCAATTAGAAATCACTAAATTGACCTTCGAAGAAATAAGGAGTTACCAAAAATCGCAATAATAACACCCCGCCCATCGTACTGTGGATGAGCTTCGACGAATCTATCAGCGCCGATCTCCTTCTTAGGCATCAGAGAAGCTAAGAAAGTAGGCTCGTTCAGTTTGAAAGAACGAAGAGCTCCACTTTCTTCAACAGAAGAAGCGTGAGAAGACAGAGGCATTGCCCTGATTGTGAACTCTCCTCGTCTCCTTCTTCTCCGCTTTTGGGGCTCTAGCGATAGTGTCGAAGTAGCAGAGAGAAATGAAAGATGGATTACTAGTTGTCCACATAGACAAAAAGGTTTAAATAGCGGTCTTAGCATTTCCGATTTATTTTTATTTATCTTTATTTATTTCTTTTTTTTTTTGGGGGGGGAAAACCGAGTTTTTAGTAAGAAATGACTATTCCGGCCGCCGTGTAGCTGGTGGCTTGTCGGGCGTAACTGACTTTCACGGCTAAGTTCAGGCAATGAGTTGGCATCTCCCGAGCGGAGGACGCCACTTAGCCAGAAGCCTGGCGTGTCGTTGCAGTGTAAGCGATTGGTTCTCTTTCTATATGCGTTTTTCCCGTTTCCTCGTGGCTGTTACATTACATGTCGTCCTTGTTCTTCTTCTTTGGATATGCTTATTGGCATTTTTTTGAAAAAAGATTTCCATACCGCCAGTGTACAGTTTTCTTCACACAATCTTTTTTGGGCAATTACCATTACTGCCCTTTATTCAAAGTCTCTATTCTAAATTTCTTTTCTTAATCCCCTTAAACTAAAACGCAAAGTTCCACCTCTCCATCTCCCTGATATTCTAAAATCCTGAGGTTACCTTTCTCTTCTAATAACCGCACTCCCTCTCCTACCATAGACACCTGACACCCACCTTCTTCCCCGACTCCTCTCTAATTCAAGATGTTATGCCCCAGTAAGATTAGCTGCAGAAAATAGAAGTTATATTGAGAGTTTCTAAATGACACATCTATAGTTCCATTTAGAACTTGATACTTTCTTTTAATTGCCCCTTATTATATTTCCAAAAATTCTTTAAGATCATATAGATACTAAATTTTGCTGTCCTAGAGGATCTTCTGGATGATTAGGTGTTATACAAAGCATATACTGTAAGACAAATCAGGTATACAGAAATAGAGAAAATACTTGTTATCGCACAACAGTTGCAGAGTGAAACGAACCAAAAAGGAAGAAGCACAAACAACCGAGTTGAGTCGTATCTGAAAGATACTTTCCTTAAGGATTTAGATGCCCCCTCTTCTGCAACGAGATTGACCTTGCACCGTACCCTCCAAGATAAATACAACTCCTAAACGTATAGGTTGTAGAACCTAATATGAGTACTGTGGATACCAAACGGCTATACAAGCCTCTTATTACTTAAATGAAAATACAGTAAGTACCTGTCTCTGGAACGGACTGTTGCAGAGACAATACGTTTCTGTTGTGTACTCTTACAAGGGAGATGTGACCGTATATATACCTCCACGTATAAGGACGAGGTGTAACTATTCATATACATGTACGAATAGACAAGTATGGTTCAACCGTATAGATGAACCACGAAAGTGCAAAACTCCTATAAGGTTTTGCCCACACCCACACCCACACCCCGACCCCGACTTCGGCCACGGCCCTACCTGGCGAGCGCGCGATTCAAAAGCACTCCAAGGACCCCCCCCACACACTAGAGAGTAGGGTGACCACCTCTCCAAATGGCTCACACCTTAAGGAAACAATCCTATATATATACCCCTCAAATAACTCTCCCACAACCAATGTGGGACTATTCTTGAGCTCAAAATTGTCTCTTGCATACAAGAGAGCATAATGAGTTCCAACAAAATAGTGGAGGGAAATAAAAAGGAGGGAATGAAACAAAACACAAATTTTGAAACTTTGACACATATGAAAAAGTGTTTTTTGAAACAAGTAATTTGACTTTGACTCAAAAAGTACTTTTTATAAAATAATAATACAACATTAGGAATTTTATTTAAAATGAGTGGTGCAAGTGCAGCTTTTAACGATCGTATGGCAAGAAATGACCGTTACGCTTAGAAAATATTTCAGACAATTTAACTTTTTTAGAATTGGCTAAAAATCTTAGAATAGGTCAATTTTATCATTTTAAAAGACCATGTCTATGCTCTAGTATGGATACTACGTCATTTTTGCCACCATATTATCAGAATTAGAGTTTCAAAGAACCCCATGTTTGAGCACAATTTTGACCCTGTTCTTAAAAAAATCGACAGCATATCTTTGTATCATTGAATAGCACTCAAAAAAATCTTTCTAACGATACATGAATTGTTGAAATTCAAAGGTCGGATCTGCACATATCTCTTTCGGAAGTTTACCAAAAAAAAGGCGATGAAATGCACTAAAATGAGCCGTATATGCTACTGATGATTTTGCAAGGGATCATCTGCAAACTACGTGTTTGTGCGCCAACAAATATGTTCACCGGCGTTTTGTCATGTAACGGTGTTGGCAAAAATATTCACTGTGAGATAGGCTTTAATGCATTGGCAAAATAAATACCTATTTCGCCAGCGGCTTTGCCGAAGGGGATAGGCTATAGATAACCCTCTCCATAATAGAAAAAAACGAGGATCCAGATAAAATATGGATCAAAAAAGATTCAGAGAAGGTTTTCCAAATCCAGAATATAGAGAGAATGGGAAAAACATTATTGTAAATTTCCAAAAAAAAAGTCAGAAAAGGGAAAAACAATCGGAGCGCCCTTAGGCTCAAAATTTTGCAAGAAGATCAGAAAGAACGCCAAAACTATGTAAAATTGAGTCTAAGAGCCTTCTCTAACCAAAAGAGGTAATTTTCTTACCCCTTGTTTTATTTAAATTATTTAGTTAATATTTCATTTTATGCCATCATAATGCCATGTTATAATATATTGCATTTTACACTGTAATAATGTCGTGGATTCTGTAAATATTTTAGAACTCAGTATAATTACAACATTATAATGGCAAATTTACCAAAATGGCTTTCTAAGTAAAATCCTTTTTTTAGGCCATCTTAGTGCCAAAATTAAAGTTCTTCAAAATGAATAAATATCCATTTGTTAGGACGTCATAATGCCGGCATTTTCAAAAAATTAAATAAATCTTTTATGTCATTATATATGTCATTTTTGCTACAAAAATGATTCTCATGTTTGCATGCATATTACATAATTTTCATAATTGGTCTAGATAGATAGAGACTAATCATTTCATCGGGCAAATTGAGTGTCTAACCTCTTCCCAACTTGTAACTTGACCTGAGTCCAGCCTTTGGACAAGATCTAAAGCCTTATTCATTCAAGTCATGATGTCATAAACCCTTATCTAGATGATAACTCTAAAAGATAAAAGAAACTTTTTTCACCCCTCTCCAGCCATGGTTTGAGGAATCGGTATCGGTGGAGACCGATACTGATTCTTGGCCAATCCCTTATCGGTGGATTGGTATGGACAAGAGTAAAATACATAAAAAAAAAATCTAATATTTTTAAGAAAATAGGGATAAATCTGACCGATCCCGATCGATACAAACACCAATTACTAAAACCCTGCTCTCAACGGCAAGCACCAATTGTCCCTTGAAAAATAGAAGGGAGAGGAGGAGTGATCCTTGCAGGTGCAAAAGCCAACCCAAGAGTCCTACAAATAGGGGTATAAAATGGTTTATAAAAATAATTTGAAAGTGACATATCATTATGTCATTATTGAATGGTATTGTTGTCATGCACATTTTTTTAGTATACATGTAAAATGACATTATGACCCTCATTAAAAATTATTTTTTTCTTTTACTAAAAGAAAAAAAGTGAGGTTACAATAATTCAACGCCTTGACGGGTGTCAAGAAGAAAATCACATACTTAAATGGATAAATTGAAGTTCATAGATAAAGTTGTAGAGTACTATTCATAAAACCATTATTTTGGAAACTTTGATAATTGTTATAGGATTGAATTTCCCTCCACCCACGGTGAAGGGTGGGAGAGGGTATTTTGGAACATACTAAAATCGTAAGAAGGGTTTGTGAACCCTATGATGGTAGTTGAACTTTGTCCATTATTATATATGTACTTAGATTATATAACTCCATGTCAATATAATATATGCTATCAACATAAATAAAATAAACTGGGCCAATGATATTCACATGGAAAACTATCATTCTTCATCATAAATGCAACATCCTAACTTTCATCACAAAAAAATAAAAATAAAAAAGCCTAACTATCTATGATGTGATTCTAGGGTTTTTTTCTCCAAAGAAATAAAAATAAAGATTCAAGGGTTTTTTTATGATTCTAATTTTGTCTTTTGTTATTGTTCAATTTGTAATATTAACTATTTGTCAAATTATGGGGCTTAGTTTATCTGATAATAATTTTTAATTTGTGCTTTTTCTTATAAAGTTTAATGTTGCATTCACAACAAGGGATAGAAAAAATGGAACAAGTTAGAGCGGGTACTTGATCTGCCTTCCCCTTAATAGTTAGGTTACGGTATGAGCTATACCGAGTATGTGTTTAGTCATGGTTTTTGAAAACCTAGGTATTCACCCCACCCTATATCTCCTTCCGAGTAACTACCTTGGTTACCTCCTATAAGACCTCTTACCAAAAAAAAAAAAAAAAAAAGAAGTAAAACCTAAGTGTATGTATACCAAAGAATGGTTGGTTAAGGATTCACAGTATTTTAGCTGATTATTTTATGTTGAAATGGTTAGATTTTAAAGAAATTAAGAATCAAATAATCTCTTGGTAAAGGAAAAGGATGCATTGCTCTTATACTCTTTCCACCTTGACCATGTGAGCCCTCTATATAGGGAGGCACCCCTTTTGTGTGTCCATTGACTTCGTTTGGGAGACGTAAATCCCTTATCCATTATTTAATTAAATCGCAATCTTTTGCATTCAATTATAACTGGATCATAGAAAAAAATGTTTTTTTGGTAAATAATCATAGAATATTTGCTACATACACAAATAGCAAGAGTATTTTTTGCTGGCCAATCGCTCTAACGTCAAATTAGACGATTCGGATCGAAATTGGATGTGATTGATATCAATTCTATACATTTCGATCCAACCAATTTTAAGTTTTTTTTTTTTTTTTTTTAATTTCTTTTTTATCATCAGATCGTTGGGTTTTCAGATTTGAAGGACCCATTTTAAGGTTTTTGAAAATGATTCTAATCTAACTCGGATCGAATCGACCACTGATACTGGTTTTTATGACCATAGTCTAACAAAAACCGCTAAGATACTCTCTGGACATATGAGATAACTAGAAAAAAAAACACACACACACAATGAGGTGGGAAGTGTGATGGCCCTTCTTGATTTGTTTGATAAAAAGGTGTCTCACGGAGCTTGATTCACCAGCACAGGACACACTGCATGTATGGCATTTGCTTGACACTGTGCCAGATAAAGGCATTTATGTCAACAAATAGGACAAATGTAGGAAAAACATAATACTTGTATAGTTGTATGCATGTGAGCCAGACTTGTCGTGCGTCGGCCACCAACCACATCTTGGATATGATCAAATTGTGCATCTTCGTTCTCTCTGTTGGGATATACATTTCTGTTTTGTTTACGGAGAAACTAACAGCACAACAGACCTTTTTATCAAGACTGCTTTCCAATGTTAGGGAGCAGTCTTTTGACATCAGTGATTTACCTAAAGAACTCAGCAGAAGTGTGGCAAACACGGTTTTAGAGTGGGAGAATCGTAGGAGGTTAAGGTAATGAATTTTTAATTATAATTGGGCAACATCAAGGATCAGCTTTAAATCCTAATTTATTTGTATTTTTCATGGATGATTTAATCAGGGACATTCAAGATGAGATTTCTTCGTGTATGTTTTTACCAATATTATTGTTTTGGTGGAGAAGTCAAAAGTAAGGATTGACACTAAATTGGAGTTATGAAGATTAACTTTGGAATTAAAAACTTTTAAAATAAGTAAAACAAAAAAGAACAGAGTATACGGTGTGTAACTCTAGTCACACTAAGATGAATAACATGATGGTGAAAATTGATGAGAGAGAAATTTTACGGAATGATTATTTTACGTATCTGGGCTCAATCATAAATAAGGAATATAATATAGAAGATGATGTTTCATAAAGAATTAAAATATGATGAATAAAGTGGAGAGGTGTGTCTGAAGTATTGTGTGATCAACGTATTCCTTTAAAACATAAAAGAAACTTTTCTGAGACAGTCATGCGACAGACTATGGTGTGTGGAGCGGATTGTTGAGCAGTTAAGAAACGTCGTATAGATAAACTTCGTGTAGTGGAGATCGATGGGGATGTTGAGATAGATGTGTGACAAAACTATGAATGATAAAGTAAGGAATGATCATATTAGAGCTAATTTGGGAGTTGCCCCGATACAGTATAAACTATGAGAAGATCGTTTGAGGTAGCATGACCATGTTTAAACGAGGCATTGACATTCTTCAGTATGGAGGACTGGTTTGATTCAGATTGAAATAAATAACTGAGTTTGGGGCAAACCTAAAATGACCATAGGAAAAGTGGTGGGCAAAGACATGCATGGTTTAGGCCTTGTTTCATGTATGACCTTAAATAAAGACACTTGGAATGCTAAGATCCATGTAGTTGACCCCATTTAATTTGGGATAAGGAGGTTGATGTTGAAGATGTTTTTCATAATGTTGAGTTTTATTATTTGTATCGATGCCAAAGCCAACTGGAGAGCAAGGATTTATGTAGCCAACCTTATTTAGTTTGGATAAGACTGAATTATTGTTGTTGTTGTTGTATTATGTGTTGATCAATCAATATGAATTGGCTAAGAATCGGATCGGGGCCCCCGATACCAATCCCTGAAACATGGTGGTAAGAGATTTTTTAGGATATTTGTTTCTAAGGATGTAATCCTAAAGATTTTTTTTTGGTAAAGATATAATCCTAAAGATCACGAGGGCATTTACGTCAAATACACGGTGATGAAATAATGGAAAATCTGAATCTTTTTTTTGGTAGAAAGGATATCTATTGATTAAAACGGGTTACACACCTGGGACCTGTGTTACACAGCACAGAGAAACAGGGATGGGGATCAGAATTGGGCCAAACAGTCCTACCTGCTATAGACTGAGCCCTCTTAGCCAAGGTGTTTGCTAGAACATTGGCCCCCCTTGGAATAAAATGAAAGGTCACTTCATCAAAGTAAGAACATAAAAAATGAATATCCTCAATGATTGGTCTAACCAACAAGGCCGATGGCTTGGTAGCATCTCGCAGATACGATACCACCTCCTGGTTATCACACTCCACCTGAAGTTTGTAGAAGCCTTTAGACAACGCCTCTAGGAGACCTTCTCGGACTGCAGTTGCCTCACCAATAAGCATGTCCTTCAGGTTAGAGGGACCCGAGACTACAAACCGGGTATGACCCAGATGATCGTGGATAATAAAGCCCAACCCACTTGTACCCCTTTCATGGCTAAACGATGCATCGCAGTTTAGTTTAAAGAAACCATGAGGAGGGGGAGACCAGGGTGGTGCGAACTGTAGCACTGGAAGGCGCAAGCCCGATTGCCAAAGTGAGACTACCGTGAGATACTCATCACATGACCTCTATGCCCTATCGATCACCTCTGTTGGCGTCCAGTTCTTCCTTCCAAAGAGTCTATCATTCCGTGAGCACCATAAGAACCAACAAACAAAAGTGCACAGGGTGACCGTGTCCTGGGCAACCTTCCTGTCCCCCCCCCCCTCCTTAAAGGCTTCCTACCTTGCAATCCAACGATGCATCACCACACTCTCACCTAGGGGAACCATGTAGGTTAATCACATTATCACAGTGCAGCCCGTGGTCTTAACATCATTCTGAACATTTAAAAGGCATATCATAATACGGGGTGTGTAGTATGGTCCAGTTAGGTCTGGCTGAATCGGTTATGGCTTGATATTGGGCCAAGAAAAAGTCGAATCAGTAAACTAAACTTCAATTTTGGTTTGTTTTGATTGATTTTCTTTATTGGATCGATATCGGTTTCGACTTGCTTTATATATATAAATCATGGGCAAGAGAACGTTTAGTAGTTTAGCCCTTGTACCATCACGTTAGCCAATAAAAGTGCGCAAATAATTATTGGTTTGGATATGATTTTTTATTTCACTTTCGTGCATAAAAGACATTAGTTTGTAGGTGCAAGAACCACACTAACCATGTGAGTATGTGACCGGTTAGCCTTTTTTTTCCCATAAATCACAAATGAAAAAAAACATAAAGATTTTTTGATTCATTATCGGTATTTTATCAGGTTCGGTTCAGTTCCTGGTTTCAGGTTATTACGGTTCAATTGGGTCGGGTTTGGTAATTAGTATAGGGACAAACAGGTAAATTGAAGAAGAATTGACTTCAACGGTTCCACAAACTCTCATTCTCTTTCTATTTTATCCAATAGTGTTTGAACATGTGTAGAAACCTCATTCACAAAACAACCGCTACCAACTTCCCTTTTCCCTCCCTTTCCTTCGTTCCTCTTGCACTCTCTCTCTCACTCAGACTTGAGACATGTACTCAGTTCTACTTCCTCACCCTCCGTCTTCACCCATTTCAACCCGAACCCCAACCCTAACTTCAGCAGATGAGAGAATCAACGACGCCTCTCCGTTCTTCTGCAAATTTATCATCAATTCAAAATTTCCTCTGCAATCCAAGACTCATATTTCGCTCCTCTGTTTCCTTCAAACCCAATCGCCAACCCTTCAAGGTTACATGTTCACAGACTTCAGACTCTCCATCCAATCAAACTCCAAAATTGATTTCAACTCTTTGTGCTATTCCCAACTGGGCTGACGGTATAAAGGAGCGGGGAATGCGGAAGAAACGATCTCTCTATAACCACGAGAGTTGGCTTCAGCATCGAAGCTCTCTCCGTCACGTTCGTCATCTCTTATCAAGCCTGTCGTCTAGGGTGATTCTCTCCTTGATCCCTCCCGTGATTTTTTTTACTTCTGTTGCTGCCGTCGTCGCGACCTATAACTCGGCAGTTTCACTGCATTGGTTGCCTGAGTTCTTCCCCTTGTTGAGGGCTTCTTCACTGCCGTACCAGTTGACAGCGCCGGCTCTGGCGCTGTTACTTGTTTTCAGAACAGAGGCATCGTATGCGAGGTTTGAAGAGGGAAGGAAGGCATGGATGAAGGTGATTTCCGGTGCGGATGAGTTTGTTCGTCAGGTGATGGCCAACGTGGAGAGTTCGAGTAATGTGGTGCTGAAGAAGGCGTTGTTGCAGTATATCATGGCGTTTCCTGTTGCTCTTAAGGTTGGTGTAATTTAATTAATTAATTAATTTTTTTAGATTCCCCATTGTTTTAATCTTCAGATTACATAGTTGGATGCTATGTGGGTTTTCTTCTGTTTTTCTGCTTCTTTGGTTGAACTGAACTTGAAGCCCATTGAAGGCTTCTGTTTGAAATGTTGGATATTTCTTTTGATATTTCTGTAAAATTTAACATCACTGAAACAGTTTATAACAAAAGAAAGAAGAGATCTAGGGCTGTACTTTCCATTGAATTCCTCATGTACTGGGACAAAAAGTTCAGCAGTCTCTGAATGGAATGAGAATCCATCGGACTTATAGCCATGGGTCACTGTTTGAACTGCAACCACCTCACAGATAACTACATGAAACTTGGAAAAAAGATAGTGGTATTTTTCATTCTAGCAATTCTACAGTCAAAGGGAAGTACATTTTTTACCCAATGGCTTTTGTCGATATGATAAGGGACTTTTTAAGGATAGGTGGTGTATGCTACCCACAATGGATAAGCCACTAATCACAGACCTCCAAATATGGGGTTTAAATTGTCTTCATTTACTGGCCAAGATCATATCAGCAAGCTATATTAGTTTCTGTCACTCTTACTTCAATACAGATGCTTATCAGCACCCAGAGACTGCTTACTATAATTTTTGTTTCCATCGTCTTTGATGGGGTTTTTAATGTTTCTGTGACCATTTACATAATATTCTCAACTAAGACTCTTAGTTTCTATTACGTATTTCCATTTCTATCAGTATTATATGCACTAAATCCACTACTTGAAAACCTTGCTTGATATTATTGGAGAAGAAGAGGAACAATATGGAATTTCATATTCAGGCATTTCGTGCATCCAGTTGGGATGTTGTGGAAATTCAATTTATACTTGACACATGCAATTTCAAACGTGCATATCTACCACATGAGACTAATTCAAATGGTGGTTCTGTGTAGGCAGTTTCTTGCTTCCTTTCTGGCTTTGCTATACAGTCTCAGGCTGATTAACATCTCACTAATCCTATTCATATGCCAAACAAGGCCAAGATGACCACTATCTTACTCTGTCGTAGGATGACAAGTAACGCTACACGGAAAAAAAAAAACTTTTTGATGTAATTGAAATATTTTCGCACGATTCATGGTTTCCACAAACTGATAAGGTATATATTTTATTGGAATAAGCTGTCATTTCATGCATTGTGGACAGCTTTTCCACGTTTATTACTTGTTGAGAAGGTTTTATTCTCTTTATCCCCTTCATTTTCTTCTTTTGAAAGACTCCTATTAGGAGGTTTTAATGGGTCAGACGACCATTTGTATGTAAAGAGGGTTATTGCTGTTTTCCTGGAGAATCCATCAATCTGTCAAATCCTTTTAAGCCTTAATTCTGGTGCGGATTTGTGAAAGGTTGAAATTTCTGTTCCAATGCAAAAATCCTAAGGTTATGATCTTTTAGATAAGCAAAATGAGTTGGGTATTTTTTAAAGATCTTAAGATTGAAATTGCTGCTCCAATGCAAAAATCCTAAGGTTATGATCGTTTAGATAAGCAAAAGGAGTTGGGTATCTTTTGAAGATCTTAACTGTAATTGGCAGATAGGGGTTAGTGGCATCTCAAATGTTAAAAGATTATGTACTATTGTTTCTCTTGATTTTGACAGTTGCCGTTTATTTGTTTTAAATAAAATGCAAGACCTTGTGAGTGTTGTTAAATTGTTTGAGTATAAATGTCTGATGAAAGACTACTTGATATGATCATTTTCCCTTAAAATCCAAACAAGGATCATGCATTTTTTCAAAACCATTATTAGTTAACTGTTATGCTGTACAATATCTCACCATTTATCACTTCTTTTTTGAGTTTATTGGGATCACTTTAAATGAGGGACAAGCTAATAGTCAGGATCTTCCCAATGCAGTGTCATGTGGTTTATGGCTCAGATATCAGAAAAGATCTGAAGGATCTCCTGAAAGAAGATGATCTAGAAGTCATTCTCAGCTCAAAGCACCACCCTCGCTGCATTATCGAGTTCATATCTCAAAGCATTCGTTTGTTAGTCTTGGAGGATTCAAAGCGTGTTGCATTGGTAAAATCTTCCAATTTCCTATTAGCATTCAAAGTTCTTTTGCCCTGGAAACATATAAAATTGAGAAAAATAATTCCTATTATTTCCCTGTTTATGAATTAGTTATCGGGGCTTCCCTTTGGTACTGTTAGTTCAGTATAGAAAACCTTATTAATGGATTTTAAATCCCAAAATTTGTTGGTGCTATTGGTATTGTAAGGTCAATTTCTTTTTCTAATGTAAGAGATATTCATGGAAATAAGCAATGTAAATATTTTTGCTTAAACTAATAAAAAGTGGAGACACAGAGATTGGTGAATGTATACTTCCATATTATTACAAGTAATTTTTTCTACAAGTAAAACAATACTAAAAATTGGTATTGTAAGGTCAACTTCTTTTCCTAATGTAAGAGATATTCATGGAAATAAGTAATGTAAATATTTTTGCATAATCTATAAAGTGGAGAGAGAGAGATTTGTGAACGTATTCTTACATATTATAAAGTACAAGTAATTTTTTCTACTAAGTACGCATGATATGCAACAAAGTTTGTGTTTTTGATCTGTAATTGCCCTACAACTATGCAGGAGTCAAAAATCTCTTGTTTCCATGAGGGCATTGGCATTTGTGAAGAGCTTATGGGAATTCCAATTCCTCTTTCGTACACTCGCTTGACCTCAAGGTTCCTGGTCCTCTGGCATCTCACTCTTCCTATCATACTTTGGGATGACTGCAACTGGATTGTTGTTCCAGCTACTTTTATCAGTGCTGCCTCTTTGTTCTGCATTGAAGAAGTAACTATCTCTCTCTCACTCTCTGTTAGCTTCTACAGTTTGCAACATAGATGCATTTCTTGTCTGTCATGTAGCCTCTTCTATAATAGAAATGTATATTTCAATTGGAAAATGGATTCATGTAGGTTGGTGTTCTCATAGAGGAGCCCTTTCCGATGCTTGCTCTTGATGAGCTGTGCAACCTGGTTCATGACCGTATTCAAGAAGCAATTTCCATTGAGCCTTTGATTCAAGGTCAGCTTCTTGCAAAGAAAAAATGCCACTCTAATGAGCACTTGACAAATGGTCGGCCCACCTCCTGAGTGGATAGAGTATTGTGTCTGCATTTCAGAAGTAAACCATCTCCAAAAATCACGCTTGTTAGTAGTGAGTTCATCACGTATTGTTCGGAATTATCTGTATATATTAGAGGGGAATTAATCAAAGGATTATTTTTTAAAGAACAGTTGAGTTTGCAGTTGCCATCTGATTCTTGATCTTGAGCAAGTTGAATCAACTTTTTTTTTTTTACAGCACAGTCCTATGTTCTTTTAGATTCTTACCGGACTGGATCATTTTCTCATTTTGATCTACTGGCATGGAGCACTTCCCCCCATTGAGGAAAGAAAATTTTAACTTCTTGTACGGGCCTATAGAGTCCTTGTTCCTATACCTCAATGTGAATAAAGGGCAACGATAATTTATTTGACAAATACACCCCAGATCCTTGATCCATCTCGGAATAAAGCTGATTCATTAGCTCGACTTCATCATCAAGTTTAGGATTGATGAGTTCAGTGGGGAAATTTATCCTCTCAAGTTCGGTGCACTATCCAGTACACCACACTTAAGAATCCAACTGTTCATCCAACACTTGAAAGGATAAAAAAATGTCACTGTCCATGTTTTTACAGTTGGATTCTTAAGTGGGGTGCCCTGCACCGCACTTCGAGAGGATGAAAATCTTGAAAATCTATAAGGACCAAGTTTTCCTTCACTTATGGTGAAAAGAAAACCTCTTTAAGTGGTGACATTTTAGCGGTAGTTTGGATTGGGGAGGGATACTTTCAACCACATACAATAGGGGGTGGGAGTTTAATCATGGGGTTACATCTCGGTGGATCTTATTACAATGGATAAGTTTTCCCTCACCACCCATAGTCATGGGGTGGATGAAGAGATTCTCTTCTCACCACGGATGGAGAAAAATTGGGTTATATGAAAATAGGGAAAGGGTTTCCTACAATGCTAGTGTAAGAAGGAATCTACACACTACAACCAATGAGGGGTTGGAAAATGATATCATCCATATTGGCCCACATAGGGTTTAATTACATGGTCAAAATAGGAGAGAGAAATGTCGATCAGTTTGGTCCCATTTTATTTTTATTTTTTATGAGAAAGGAAAATAAATTACTGGAACGATAA
This sequence comes from Telopea speciosissima, assembly GCF_018873765.1. Taxonomy (NCBI): domain Eukaryota; kingdom Viridiplantae; phylum Streptophyta; class Magnoliopsida; order Proteales; family Proteaceae; genus Telopea; species Telopea speciosissima. The sequence continues at coordinate 62,709,239 of NC_057921.1, read as the reverse complement.
GAGAGTCTGTACAATATGGTCCCATTGTTTATTATGTGAGAAGTGTATAGACGAAAATGTACAAGGGCAGTGTAGTAATCTTATTCCCATAAATGGCAGGGGTTTCCCACGACACCAGAATAAAAAACATCAATCTACATATTTTATTTGAGGAGAGAGAGTATCAATGTAGGCTCTATGGCTCATTATGTGAGAGGGTGTGAGAAGAAAACCCCACTCCAACATCGTGGGGCGGCTCTTTTTCCCTATAAGGCTAAATGTTCTCTGTGCAGCAATGCAGGCTGCACCCAGACATATGAGGGTGGGCGAAATGATCACCCTGCCCCCCTGAATGGGTAGCCCATGTGTTTGGGTGCAGCCTGCGCTGCTGCACAGAGAACTTCCGCCCATTTAATATTTAAGATTTGACAAATTTTGCTACATAACTAGGTAAAGATTAAAGCTCAGAATTTTTAACCTAAGATTATGCCCAGGTTTAATGCGTTATAGCTTAAAATGATTAGGCAACAAAAACCACTTACTGCACATTACATGATTATCTCTGGTATTTCTCTTCCATTTTTGGCCCTCATATAGTTAATGTGGAAGTTTTATTTGTCTTTTGGTTGGCAATTTAGGTAAACATGTGCTAATCAGAGCCTAAACTTAAGTGCAGATCGCGCCAAAGCGTCTTGAGATCAGATGCCCTTGCTCAACTTGTTGAGATTGAGTAGTTTCCACAGCATCAGCGTTGAGAGAATCTCTTACATGCGATGGTAGGAAGAATGAGATAATCCACATGTGCATGCCGGGATAAGAAAGAGTAAACAATAAAAAATCAATGTGAAAGGGCAACAGTACACTGATGTGATGGGAAATTTCTTTAAATTACCATTTTTAACACCCAATAAGTAAATGCGATTTGTAAAATCCACAATTCCTTGAAATTGATAGAGATGACGAAGAGGCTCCAACTAAAGCCTCGATGGAAGGTTTCTCATTGAAGGTGCTTTTATTTCAATCAGCTAATAGAAGGTAAGGATACGGTGGGGTTCCATGCTAATCCTATTTGTTATTATTAAATAAATAGAAGGTTATTAAATCATGATTTAAGAAACAGATCGAACGGCCATTTTGTTGGTGAAGGCATTATTGATTTCAGCATTAACTTGAGATTAAGACTACAAGAGAAAAAAGGGTTCTACCATGAATACATGTGCATATAGGGTGATGTTTGGGAAGAGAGTTTGGTGAAGGGATTCTTGAGTGACTGTATTTGTGTTTAAGAGAGAGAGAGAGCTGTATGCATAGTTTTAAATATTGGTATCAAACCGTATCGGGTAATCCATATTGGTATTGATCAATACCGATACCTGATCTTGTACGGATGGAACAATTCTTAATAAGGGTAAATTTATATAAAAATAAAATCTTTATTAAAAATGAGGGAAAAACTGTTCCATACGACTGTTATGTATCGATATTTATATCCGATATTGGTTTAAAGTGAGGGAGCTGTATGCATGATTTTAAATATTGGTATCAAACCGTATCAGCCAATCTGTATTGGTATTGGCCGGCCAATACGATCCTGAACCGATGGAACAATTCTTAATAAGGGTAAATTTATCCAAAAATCATGGCTGAGTGCATAAGGAACTTAAGGGAGCATTGAGTCCTGAAACTTCCCACCCTCAATAAATCCTAATAGCATAGATTAAAAGAAAGAAAGGATTCTTTAGTGTAATATGGAGGGCCTTTAATTATTTATTTATTTCTGCAGGTGGCTATGTGTGGTTACTTTCAATTCATATTTAGAGGCAACAGTGATTCAGTGAAGGAGATAGGTGAGATTTGGAAAAATGAGAATAAAGAGAGATGAATTTTAGTGTGAGAGATGTAACTTTATAGGTGGAAGTCATGTTATTTTCAATTTATTTAGAGGGCTAGTACGTTTATTAATTTGAAGCATGGGTTAATGATAAAGGATCAGAAGAAATTTGAGGTGCTGAGATTGAGAGAGAGAGAGAAATCAATTACTCAGTTGCCAATACACTTGCAGATGGTGCCATTCAAGAATCAAGATCAGGGGCTCATACGATCAACGAGTTTGAACTGAGTTTAGCAGAATTGTAGTGATGCTTCTTTTCCCATAGTTTTTATCCCATTTTTTACATCAAAAGTTGAATCCTTTCCTTATGTTTAAAGCATGGTATTGATTCCAAGGTTTGGTGAGACTTCAATGGAAGGTCAAAGAAAAAATTTCAATTATGATTAAACATATTTAAAGAGTAGATGGACACCTAACAATTCTTCAAGTAGTTGTCAAAGCACCCCTTAAATGCTCTTTTTTTCTCCCCTTGACCTAAACATGGAAGCAATTTGACCCTCCTTCAGTCGTGGCGGGAGCTGGAGGGTCCAGCCCAGCAAAACAAGGTTGGTTTTTGTCATTTCATAGGTGGGTGGGATCCAAGTGGGCCCCCTATGAAATAACCATAACCTCTCCTGTTTTTGGGTGTTTTTGCTGGGCTGGACCCTCCAGTTTCCGCCAAGGCTAGAGGAGAACCAGATCAACGTGTTTACTCTTTTTTTTTGAAGTAAACACGTTGATGTATGTAGTTGTGACTAAAGATGCTGATTACGGCTACGATTCTAATAAATAAAGTGAGGAAGTCCACAAAATACCACTTACGAGTTCAATCCAAAACCTAAAGGCATTATCTTCTTTGACTGTAAAACTTAGGAAGGAGTAAGGACTGCTTTGTCAAGCGTGTGATGTTTAGTGATGCCTCTCTCTTTCTTTTATTTCTTGTACTTTCCGGTTTTCTATTTTTCTCTCCTTCTCTTCTTTCTTTCTTTCTTTCTCTCACTTTCTCACTTTTTTAACATCAAATAGAAATTTAAAAAAAAATATATGGAGGAAGAAATGGCCAAAAGTTTTATGCTTTAGAGGACCGTAAATCGCTTTCAAGTCACACCCCTTTGATAAAACCTAGTAGTACTATGGACTACAAAGATGGAATCCTTCACATTGTGATCGTAAAAGGGTGTGGAAGCTATTTTGTCGGTGGATCTCTAATTAATCTCAATATACTTTAAGGGCTATACTTATAAGAATGTGGAGATCATTAGTTTTGACATTTGAGAGTGTTATAGGTTCAAGCATGTGAAATGCCTAGAAATCCAACATTTGGAATTGCCACATCATTATTCTATGTGGCATAATATTTGAGTATGAAATGGTTTAAATTGGTCCACCTAATTTGTCATACGGTAGAAAATAGGATGTCGGTGTTACTTGATATCTATACGCCGCTAATGCACACGCCATGTATATTATTCTCACACACTCTCTCTCTTTCTTGACCATGTAGACCTCCGTGAGACACCCCTCCAAGCCCTCCTGCATCCAATAACTCAATATGAAAGATTTCATTATATACAATGGACATATAAATCCCCAGCCCATAAGTTATACATAAATCTCTTTAGAAAAAAAATAAGGAAAATATTTTCATACACGCTTGTGTAAACCGTGTATGTGAGAGGTTTTCTCACAAAGAGTTGGAAAAGTCAAAAATCCCCCCTCCCATTAGTTAATGCCATGAAACTTCCACATTCTCACATACACGGTTTACACGATCGTGTATGAAACCTTTTCCCAATAAATAATTTAAAACCATATATATATACGCATTTACAACCAATAGTGGTTATTCTCCTAAAGAGTTCCTTCTCCCCTTCTTTTGATGCAAGACTTTAAAAAGATAAGCGTTTGAGGACCAGTAGATGAAAGAGATTAGTTGAGAATTTCAAGATGTGGGTCCTTCCCCTTTGATTCCATCCATGAAATCTATACTAAAGGAAGTACCATTACTTAATTGTTTAGAACTTCAAATAATTATGAATAGATACGAATTTATGGGTAAGTATCTAAAACTATCTTTCTCATGATCCATGAATTTAATGCAATGCTGATGCTGATGGGTCAAGGGAGTGATAAAAAAATTATGCTTTTTGTTGAGATGATATTGGAGATCCCAAGACAAGGACGGGTCATTACATCACTGATATAGGTGTAGAAAAGCATTTCACTATAAGATTCTCTGCTATTAAACTATAGATTTGCATAGTTTACCGAAAAAAGAAATATAGATTTGCATGCGTACATGTCCATTTGTTAAAGAGAGTATAGGTGTTGTCATGGAAATGAAGGATGGACTCATAGCCATATTTACCCACAAAACCTAAGAATTTTGAAGTTCTTTATTATTATTTTTTTTTCCTTTTTTTGTTGGGTAAGTGAATTTAGAAGTTCTATTCTATTAATAAGGAAATGTTTGCAAGATCAATGGCTCATGTCGTTCAACAAAATCATGCCATGTGGAAATATATTGAATTTTTTTTATTAATAATTTTTGGGAAAAAGAAGTATATATCATTATTGTTTATTTCCCTTTTATGGTTATTTTTCATTTTTTATTTATTAATTTTTATTTTATTTTTTGTGAAAGCTGATTATTGAAAAAGACGTGTACAGGTCAGGGCATAAGAGAGCTATATACCTCCTGAAGCAAGCAGAGAGTGAGGATGGGCCAATCTATCCTACACATCTGGAATAGGGCCTTTTAGGTTAAAGAGTCGACCACTTTGTTAATCTCTCTAAAAATATAAGAGAAGGAAATAGATTAAAAGTAAGAACAAAGATGACATGTATCATTGACAATGAGAAGGAAATCTGAATGGGAAGTTCGTCTAGATCTTACCCGTTATTTGTTATGGTGTAAGATGCTAATATAAGCGAACAACGTATAAATAAATGCAAGGAAGTAGTCAATGGTCTGTCTTACCATAGGATTTTAGATAGTCTTACCTAATATCTGTCATGGTAGATCAATTTGGCCCAAATTCCGTGTATAAGTAGGTCTGATGGCATCTTGATTATCTATCAAATTTGAAAAGCTTTGAAGATTCGTTACATGTTGAAAAATAAATGGATGGTTGAAAACATAAGAAGAAGATGTTTATACACAAGAATAAATGTTTGAATTTTGCTCTAGAAATTGATGTGGCTAATTTAGAGCATACCTTTATGTTCAATTGGTTGGATTCTTCAAAGGAAAAAGGCTGGGTACACTGTCGGTGTACCGTAAGCTAACACTCTCTGTTTTATTTTTCTCGAGTCCGGTGAATCTTCACGTATGTGAGTGTAAAACCGTATACCGGAACCGAAATTGTATATCGAAATCGAAACCGCTCGCGTAAAACTGTACCAAATTGCACCGTTGCAAAAATGGTACGGTACGGTATGGTCAAACGGTATTGACCACGGTACGGTACGGTCAAATGGTATTAACCACGGTACGGTACGGTAACGGTTTTTACGTTCATATCGTCGGTATGTACTGAAATCGTACCGTTTTACTGAATTTATACCGTGTATCGAAACCATACTGTTTTATTGAATTTGTACCGTAACCATACCGTTTTGGGGTATAAACATGTAAAAATGGAAAATAAAAGAGTATACACCATACGGTGATACACTAAATACTAATACTAATATGGCATTCTTTGATTTACCAAAAAAATATGGTATTCTTTGTTTTAAAGATCCCATATTTAGACCATTTTTTAATACCATTTTTGTGAAAACCGATTTCATACCATTTTTATACCGTTTATATACTGTACTGAAACTGTACCACAGCGGTATGGTAACGGTATTGGAAATAGGATTCCTAAAGTAGTACTGAAGAGTCTTCGAGCTATTACAGATTGCTCCAAATTATTTGCTGTCCACATTAAATCGATACAGGAGCTGGTTCTGGCAAAAACTCTGAGAATAAAGATTGCCAGGTCTCCAATTAAACGGGTGGTGGAATTAAAATGGAGGCAGCCTCCTTGGGGTGGTGGAAGCTCAATGTCGATGGATCATCGCTGGGAAACCCAGGGTCTTCAGGAGCAGGGGGACTTATCCGAAACCATCAAAGGGTGGTGATCAAAGCATTTGTTGTTTATCAAGGAATTGGAACCAACTATAATGCGGAATTGGCGGCCTTTTTTATCGGCATCAAGGAAGCCTAGGCGCTAAATGCAAAATATATTTGGGTGGAGAGCGACTCTGCATCAGTGGTGTCAGCTATTCTTTCAACAAATCTTCCATGGAAGTTTATTCAGAAATGGTGGGTGGCTCAGAATTTCCTAGATACCATCCAATGGCGCATAACCCACTGCTTTAGAGAAGCTAATGCCCCGACGGACTCACTCGCAAATTATGCTGCAAGGAAAAAGACTACTCAAGTCTAGAGCGCCTCCTCGAGCTTCATTACTAATGCAGTAAATTGGGATGCAATGGATAGGCCGCTTTATAGATTTTGCTAAGTCTTTTGTTTGGATTGTTTTGCATGGCAGCTTACTGTAGTGATTCATTGTAATTCTGTATAAGTTTCTTTATTAATGCACACTTTGCTTACCATTAGCAAAAAAAGAAATAGGATTCCTAAATGGTACGGTACGGAAACGGTATTAGGTACCTATTTTTTATATTATATCGAAACCATACCGTATTATCGAAACAGTATCAATTGACACCCTTGTGTGAGTGTACGTGAACGACTCACAACCGTTCAAATAGAATATTCTCACAGATTGGATTCCATTTGAACGATTGTGCGTCGTTTACATACACTCACGTACGTGAAGATTCCCCACTCACATTTCTCTCTTCCACCCATTTGAAATGACCCCCTTGCCCTCCTAAATGATGCTCCTTCCCATGCCTAGGCGCCTAGCTCCATTGGTGCTGCAGGCAAACTTACCGCGCACACATGTGATGTGCTTATTCCTGTCCCTTTTTCAAAACATTTTTCCACATGCCACATTAGATGGTTAATAGATGAAAACTTTTATGGATCGATTGACGTCAAGAAACTTTACCATAATGGGAAGAAACTTGTTTGTGCAGGTACCCTCCACCTCTCCTTGGTGTTCTTTCTATTGTCCTCTTTTTGATTAAGTATGATTAGCATATACTCCCCGCTTCCTACAATAGTTTGCTTTTTTTTTTTAATGAAAACAAGGATCCCATTCATGGTTTGTGATCTCGGAATTGGCTGGATCGGATCGGCCAATATGGATTGGAATTGCCCAAATTCAGGCAAATATGACACTTTTGTCCCTGTTTTACACAAAAACTAATTTTTCTGATCCGACCAAAATCGGCCAATCCGATCGGATACCTCAAACCATGGTCCCATTGGTATCCTATATATATGGCAAAATTCCAGGTCTTAGGTTACCCAGACCGTTCTATACTTTCTAGGGCTTTCAGAACCAAAGACTTTGTTTAATTATCAAGGCATTAGGACTCAGCAATCACCATTAGGTGGGTTCCTTTACGGCCCCCCTTCCTTCTCAGCCCCTTGGCCTCCTACCTAATCATGCTCATAGATCGATTGGAGGTCAAGAGTGTGGTCCGGCTGAAAAATGGAAGTCGTTCATATCAAGTGATACATGAATTGCTCAGTAGAGTTCCAAACCTATTCCGCGCGTGTAGTCACTCGATACTAGGGTAGTTTGTAAAAAATAAGGGATTACACTTGCCAATTTAGGAGTGCCTGATGGATTTTGGATTTACAAGGAGTGCACAAACGGCAGAAGCAAAGAGACTTTTCAAAGGACTACAAAAAAGCGAGTTCCTTAAGCTTTGTCAACGTCAACATTTGGACTGATTGCAACGATCTTGTAACCTGGGTGACGCAAGAAGCGTTTCAATGGCAACATGTGTTTCTGTTCTTTTGAACATTAAGGCTGTGTTTGGTATGCATTCGTGGAATGCATTCTAGGTTGATTTCGCATTCTCAAATGACATTCCAAGCATTGCCTTAAGTCTGTTTTGAAAACTTTTGATAACGTATGTATTAACAAAAATGATACGATTTAATAGTATTAATGTATGAATTCTTTTCATACATCTTATGTTTAGAAATTCAAAACCAATTGTTGGTTACAAAAGATTAGGTAACCCTAATCTTACCAACCTATACAAATTAGGTAATCCTTTGCATCCCAGACCCATTTATGGGTCTTACATCTCCATACCCAATAGGTAACCTTTATACAATAATTTGGGAAATATTGACAAAGATAATTTTTTTATGGGATAAGCACTTGGGGTGTAGGGTGCACCCAGACACATGGGGGATGGGCAAAATGACTAGGCCGCCCCTGAATGACCCACATCCTGCCCATGTTTCGTCCCATGTGCCTGGGCGTTGGCTTCCGGATAGAAAACGTGCACCCTTTTTTTTTTTATATATGATGAATCATTTACCATTTGTTTATTTTTAATTAAAATTTACATTTATTACCCCCCTCCAACTATATACAATCTGAGTAAGGAATTAATTACCCAACTTCTCCATGTGTGCACATTTATATACATTTATATATCTCTATTTCCTCGTGGATTTATATAGAAGAGATAGAGTTTTATGTTTTAGGATTTATGATCCAACCAATCCTTCAACCTATCATTGAATGATACTAAATTTTCTCCCTCTCATTTTCTTGAAGAATCAATTTGGTTTTATGTTAAGTAGATCCACGATAGAAGCTATCTACCTGCTTAGGAGGTTCATAGAAAGTTGTAGAGCTAACAGGAAGAATCTCCATATAGTCTTTATAAACTTTGACAAAACCTATGACAGAGTACTTAGAGATTTAATCTGACATATTCTTGCAAAGAGAGGGGTGTCGAGTAAGTATATAGATGTAATTAAAAATATGTATGAGGGTATGGTGACTAGTGTGAGATCCGTGGGTGCTAAGGCAAGGAATTTTTAATAACGGTTGGGTAACATCAGGGATTAGCCGTAAGTCCTTATTTGTTTGTGCTTATCATGGATGAATTAACCAAAAACATCCAAGACGAGGTACCGTGATGTGTGCTCTTTGTAGATGATATAGTTTTGGTGGATGAGACAAAAGCAAGGATTAATGCTAAGTTAGAGTTGTGGAAATCGACCTTGAAAACAAGAAACTTTAAGATTAGCAGATCAAAGACGGAATATATGATGTATAACTTTAGTCACATTCTAATGGATGGTGACATGGTGAAAATTGAGGAGCGAGAGATATCGCCAAGTGATTATTTCAGATATCTAGGGTCTTATCATACACAAATAAGAAGACATAGATGATGATGTTTCACAAAGAATTAAAGTAGGATAGATGAAGTGGAGAGGTGTGACCGACACATTCCTTTAAAGCTTAAAGGAAAATTCTACAAGACTGTTGTCCAACAAGCTATGATGTATGGGGCAAAATGTTGGACAGTTAGAAATTGTCATATAGCGAAACTATGTGTTACAGTGATGAGGATGTTAAGATGGATTTGTAGCAAAATTAGAAAAAATAAAGTGAAAAACGAATGTATTAGAGCTGATGTGGGAGTTGTCCCAATAAGCGACAAGCTTTGAGAATTTTGCCTGAGGTAGTTTGACCATATACAATGGAAGCTTGAGGATGCTCCAATAAGGAAAAGTAATTTGATGTCAATTGAAGAGGCTAAAAGAGCTAGGGGCAAGCCTGAAATTACCATAGGTGAGGGTATGAAGAATGACATGCATAGTCTAGGTCTTGTACCAAGTATGACCTCAAATAGAGCCTATTGGAGAACAAGGATCCACGTTATCGACACCATGTAGCTGAGATTTTTCTGAATTCCAAGGCTAACCTCTTTCCTCTTGCTTTCATTTTTCATTTTCCAGTACTTACCTTTATTATCTCATTTCTTTTTAGGTTTCTCTTACTTGTTTTTCCCTTTGTAAGAACCTAAATTTTTTCTACTCTGTTTTTGAAAGATCCATGTAACCGATCCCATTTAGTTGGGATAAGGTTGTGTTGTTGTTGTTGAGAAATTAAACAAAGGTGAATGTTTAATGACTAATCAATATGGATAATGACTTCCTAAAATTAGAACAAATAAAAGCCAGATCGAGTTTTTCTTCACCAATGATGAAGATAGGATCTCTTCGGTCACCGGATCTAACTCTCTAATTTGACTAAGAAAGGGTATTTCAGACCTTCGTCAATAGCGAACATGAGTTAATGATGAAACACACTATCCAACAGGGTTCCAAGAGTCGAGATTAGATCGGGCGATGGGCCAAGGCCAATCCCTATTCTAGCTGATTTGGCTCATCTAATTTTTGTACAAAATTTGGGTTAGGATATCAAAATACTGATTCTGGGGCCGATCTAGTCCAATCCCAATCCATATTCCGATCCCATATTTTTAAATCCTATTATTTCGAGTCCAATCATAACATCAAATCACCATAAATGAAAAGATTCTCTCTTCACCCATTAACAATAAAATATCACCATAAAAGTCCCTAGGGGCAAATTGATCCAAATACCCAATGACAAACATTGATTACTAAAGTTACCCTTCAGAATTTAAATGGCTTTCCGGGTTTATTTCCCTCCGGGCTACTCACCTCCAGGCTTTTGATCAGTGGTCCATCTCTAAAAAGAAAAGGGTTTCGGCAGCGGGAAATATTAAGTATTTCCAGTAGTAGCATAACTATGTTAAAACATGTACTTTAATACATGACGAAAGAGATTTTAATCTCCAATCTGAAACTTACTAATGTGGACCCCATCTCAAAGATCTCTTTAATTATGATATAAATATTTCCAGCCATTTGATTAGTATAAACATCTATTTTTCTTTCTTCTAAAGATTGTTACTAATGTACTCTGAAGAGTCCAAAGAGATGCAATTAATTAATAGATTAAGATCACATAATTATAATTAATGGAAGGATTAAAAAATAAGCAACGATTCCCGAAACCACAGTAGTACAGTACACATATGATGACTTAAAATGGCTTTTTTTAGCGGACATGAACCTCACCTGCTTGTCTCTCTCTGTTTCTTCCTTCACTTTTCTTCATGTGCGTACTCACAGGAGACAGGACTTGCTCACTCTCAGGCATGCTCTCTCTCTCTCAAGAATCAAGATCAGTGTTTGTATCTTGCTTTGCTATTCTTATTGTGTTTCACCTTTTTTATTCCTGGAGAATTCTTTAAGGAGCTTTTTTTGATTGCAGAGAATGTTTTACTGGTTGGTTTTGGGTTCTCTTGTAACTCTACTAGAACAAGAATTAGGTTTCTGAAGAATGTTTTAAGATTGGTGAAGCTTGCAAAGGTCGGCAGAATGATTGCTTCAATAAACAGTTGTCTCTACTCTATGTAGTGCCGTTGGACTTTTCTTTACATTCACTTCATGAGATCTGAAGAAGGTATTGGCATTTTTTTTATTAGCTTTTGAGGTCCATTGGGTCGGCATGGAAATGCTAATGATGATGTCCCCCCCCCCCCCCCCTCCCCACCTCACATTCTGCATTTTATTCTGTGTTTCCTTGTTGGGAAGTTTAAAAGTATCGGGGAATTTGGTGTGGGTTGTCGTTTCGACCAAAATGTGCTCAAGATCTGTTTTTCAAGGTTGTTCTGATATCACATTTTTGTTTTCTTTGGGTTATTAAAATGGTTTATTTGTATGCTTTTTTGCTTTTGAGTTTAGCCATTTTAAATTAAGCTTAGTGAACGTTTAAGGTTCTTCTCTCCCTTCCCCCCCCCCCCCCTCTCCCTTCTGTTCCTGTAATCCAAAAATGCTTGATCTATAATCAAAGTAAATGGGCTTGGACTTTCTCCTTTTGCAATTCCAGTTTTACAGATGCATGGTGTGTTAGTAGTGTGTATCTAAGTTCTATGTACGTTTCTGTAACATATGCTATTCGTCATTGTTTATAATTTCTTGCTTGCTCATCTCAAACATTCCTGATTTATCAAATTGGGTTTCTGAGTAGGAGATGATCAAGACCTGGTACTATGTATGCGCAGTTATTCTGTAGCCTGTATATTATATACCTAGAATTTTCTTCAAACATTTGATTTTTATGCTTGATGTGGGACTCATTAGCCATTGCTGAGGTCTTTAACCATTTCTAGGGCTAGAATCTTGTTAATAGTAAGGTAGTCATCTTGGAATCTGTTGTTTAATGTGATGCATCAGATGGTCCTTTGCTTAATTATAGGAAAGATATCTTGGATTAGATGGGTTTGTGTTTTCACTGTTTTGTTGTTCATAATGAATTTGTGGGTTGGTGAAGCATGATTTATTTTTTCCCATTTGTTGCTGCAGCTTCTATCTGCTTATGGGGTTGGATACAGAGCTGGAATTTCAAAAGTATCGCAGAGTAGGTAAGAGCCCTAGAAATGTCCACCATTCTCGTTGCTATAGTTCAAAAGATGATGACAGAGATGTGAAAGGAAAGCCCACAAGCAGTGGCTACCAATTAAAGATCATAGATCAGGATTACACAGAAATTAGTTTTGATGACTCCCAGAATTCCGTCTGTAAAAGGATGCCATCTGGACCAGCTGGGTTAGCAGGTAATGAAGAGCTGAAGAGGGGTTCTATATATCAGAGCTCAAAAGAAGTGAGGAAAATGAAGAAAATGGGAGAGTTTGAGAGAAGAAAGATTGAATTGTTGCGCAGTAGTGACACATCTTTGTCCTTTCAGATTGTCGACTCTCTATCTCAGTCAAATGATTCAAGCACTTATGAACAGCAGAAAAGATCATCATCGATGTCCGCAATGACAGATCTGGGCAAAACATTGGATGACAAGACCTACATGGCACCAAATTCTCCGGACTCCCTGGATCTCTACTTCGGCCTTTTCCCCTCCCCAGGTAATGTTGTGAGCAAGGATGCCCCATCAGATAATTTCTTTGAGATCTGTCTAGACACGGAGGACAGGAAACACCAGTCTGCTGAGACAATAGATAAAGGTACGGTGGGAAAACTGAATTTCAGGTGTGATCGGAGTGTTGGTCATTTAAACAGTAGTCATTGTCTCTTGGAAAGAGATATGGTCCTTGCTCTGCACAAGTCCTCATCAGAAAAGGTGGGAATGTCCCATTCACCCTTTTCGTCTGATGGTCATCACTCTAAAGGCAGCCCAAAGGTCCGGTTCAACCCCATTAGAAGGATGTTCGATCCAATCCTGAAGTCTAAATCTCAACGGAGTCAACCAGTTTCAGTGGCAGAATTTGGTGACATAACAACTTTAGGGTTAGCAAGCATTAGAAGGAAGAAGACAGTTTGCAAATCTTTGTTGCATGATTTTTCAAACAGTGTACAGAAGGAAGAACCCGGGGCTCATTTTGTCAAAAATGATAAGCACAGGTTGGATGTGGCCTCATCACCTGCTCACCTACATGGGCTTCTTAAACTGGACTATAAACATGGAGTTCCATTTCTGGAGTTCTCATTGAATAACCTAGAAGATACCCTTGTAGCCAAAACATGGAAAGGCCATAATGCTTTCAATTGGGTGTATACCTTCCACTCTCTGAACAATAGAAGAAAGAGTGGTACCAGTGGATGGAGTTCAAAAGAGAGACACAAAGAGGCCTCAATGGTTGGTCAGATGCAAGTTTCCTGTTACCTATGTTCCACAATGCAAAATGCTGGAGCCTTTGATAACTCTATGGTGACAGAGTTTGTCTTGTATGATATTGCACATGCAAGGAAGAATTTCGCTACACAAGGAAGTCCTGACTGTCAAGCAGACTCTATTAAACCTCCCAAGGGTCCTTATAGTGGTGACTCAGATAAGGGCTTTTCTATGGATTTGAATGATGTCTTAGATCCAGCGAAGCTCAAACATCAAACTAGACATGCTTCTGGCAATGATTATTCAGATGTTTCAACACCGTACCCGTGGGCTCCTGCTGATTTGCTTCCATACCTTGAAATTGCAGCAGTTGTCATTCAAGTTCCATTTCAAAAAAGGGAAAGCCTTAAAGACGAGCAAGGTGATTGTGGGAAGGCTTGTTCAAACTTAGTTGATTTCTCTGTGGTTGAGCAGAGAAGGGATGACACTACCCACAATATAAGTCCAGCAAAGGTGAAGGTTGTGACTTCAACTGGGACCCATGGTTTGCCTAGTACTGAAGGCGGTAGGGGCCCTTCGCCATTATTGGATCGATGGAGGTCAGGTGGAGGCTGCAATTGTGGTGGCTGGGACATGGCCTGCCCCCTTGTTGTTTTTGGAAATCCCATTATCCAAAATGTAGGAGATCATCATGTGGGAAGCCGACAGCCTTTGGAGCTCTTTGTTCAGGTATGTTTTTTATTTAATGCTGATTGTGAGATAACTGTGGACTGGTTTTGGATAAAGATAAATATACAGTCTCAGTTTTGAAGATGATAATTTAATTAACAAAATATGAAGAAGCCAGGTGCTCATGTAGGGACACAGGAAGCATCATTCCTACATAGGAGATCTTGCAGGTTTTGAACTTATATGGACTGTCATAAGTTCATAACCATGCAATCAATATAACCCACTTACTCTCTTCCTTTATTTTATTTGTTGACCACTACAAGTATTACCAAAAAATTTGAATGATCCATCAATTTACCTTGAAGATCTCCTATGAGGGCCTGCCAAATGGTGGGTTCAGATCCTGCATGGTCTCCATTTCCCTGTTCAGTCTGTTTATATACTGCAGATTTACACCTCAAGGCAAATTATGGTATTTATATTTTCCTGTTATAGGATGTACAAAATAATTTAGTTCCAATTGACTATTCATATTCTGTTATTCCCATGAATCTTTCATAATTTGCTATTTATTTGTTGTCTGTTACGTAGGGAGGAAAAGAGAAGATGCCCGCATTGACCATAAATCTTATTGATGAGGGGCAGTATTCAGTTGATTTTCATGCTCAGTTATCCACTTTACAGGCATTCTCAATTTGTGTTGCTATCTTGCATAGTACTGCAGACTGTACTGCAGCTGAGCAAGAGAGGACCACACACAGGTTGCAATGCAATTCACTGAAGTTGCTGCTTGAGGAAGAAGTGAGATTCTTGATTGAAGCAGTTGCAGAGGAAGAGAAAAGGAAAGCGACAAAGATAATGGAAGAAACCCCACCATCTTTTGTGATCAACCCGCCCTTTTCTCCAATTGCACGAGTGTAGATATATGCTGAATTGCTTGGTGTGTTGGCCAGACTGCTGGAGAAACCCAGCCCAAGTTAAGAGATGTCGGAGTTGCTGCCCATGTTGCATGGACACTTCCATCAAGGAGCCACCCGTGTATCCGATCACATTCGAGTGCAGATGCCATCCATGTGTCCGATCACGCTCAAGCACATCATTCTGTACCAAGTTGCATTGGTACCATGATCACCAAGAAAAGATGCATCATCTCCATGATCACCAGAAAAAGTTGCATCCTTAACATATCCTGCTAACATAAAGTGCCAGTTGCTGCAATTGGTGGAGTATTATCACACCCTGGAGGTGTTGAAAACCCTCCTGTGGAGCTGTGGGTATTGATCAATTCTTTATACTTAGTCTCTCAATCAGAATTTAACCGATTAAGCTCTTGTCTATATTATTTAATAGAGAGAGAAAAAAAATGTGCATATACGGCTGAGAAAATAACAGTTCTGCAACCTGTGATGTGCAGGGTTGGGTTTTGATTGTAACAGTATCCATTGTTTACATGAAAAGTACAGTTCTTTCAGAGCTTTCAGCTGTTGGTATATATTTTATTGCATCCCAATACCTTTTGTACCCCCACTCTGTTCCATCGAATTTCTTCATTTTTGACTTCCTGAGAGCTCCATGCTTACATAGATACTAATGGAAGACTTCTGTGGTAACCAGCGCTTGTTGGATTTTATCTACCAATCATATTAATATTACCATCTTAAAGCTACCGTGAATTATACAAGCACCATCTGTATCCTGAAACCTTGGTCACCCCTCTCTGTTCCATCAAGCTTCTGATCTTCAACCCTTCTTCCCAGGTCCCCTTGCTTCCATAAACAGTCAATATGAGTTTTTTTTTTTTTTGACAATTTTGCCATCTTCAAATCATATATTGTTAAAAAAAAATATATATCATAATGAATCTTGCACCCAAGATCAGCCATTGTGATATAATGGCACAGGACAATATCATGTTTTCTTCCACACCGTTTTAGGTAGGTTCATTATTACTCCTTTGCTTCTATGAAATCAATAATACCCTTCCTAGTATAATACTATTCCTGATGCCTATCCCAAGGTGACACCCAAGTGACCCCAACAGTTCCTCTTTTGCCTTTGGTGAAGGGAAACTGCCTCCTTTATCAAATATGTTAAGAGTTTTAAGTAGATTATACATCATAATTAAAATCAAAACTTATATTTTTCTTTTCAAAAGCATTAATTTCACTTCCCTTTTCCTTCACATGCAACCAAATAGAGCCAAAGCAAAGATGGTGGGAACACCTAATTATCAAGGGACCCCGACAGTATTGACATGGCTGAATCCTTTCTTCCTGTGCTTCTGTATAAAACAGATTTGAAAGAAACTAAAACCCTCCTCAAATACATGAGTGTGGACATTATTGTAATTTGTAGTACTAATTTTTCTAACTTGTTTACCTAGATAGGTTGCATGCCCACGCCCACGCACATGCCCATGTCCACGCCTTAAAGAGGAAACAAGTATGTAAGTCTTACCATAATGTCAACCCTCCCTATATTTTAAGCTCATGTTCAAAGTTCAATCTAATCCAGGTTAGGCGCAACCGTTTAACCAAACGCCTAATAGAGATCTATTGCATTCGGAACTTGGAGAGAGAGAGAGAGAGAGACACCGGGCAGTGGATTTGACGGCTCTCCTATGAACCCAACACCCAGGTAGTACCCAGTGAGGCATCCAACAGCTGAGCTGCTAGGCATGCATGGGGATGTGTGCCTACTTGGAGCCCAACTGTTGGATGCCTCACTGGGCACTGGGCTTGCAAGAGAGGTGCCCGATCCCTAGGGAATGGTTGGCTTCAAATAATGTCAACCCTCCCATGTATTATCACCAAAGATGCCTTTTACCCTTGTAATAGCCTAGGTTCCAGCCAGGATTTAAAAACCTGGAATCAGAATCCGGAACAGAATTGACTTGGATTGGTCTTAAAATTGACATATTCCAATAGGGGTGATGTCAATTGGTCGGTTTGAATCAGTTTTGATGTGAGAATGAGTGAGTCCAAACATGTTCCAACAAAGGTGCATCTGTTTTGGTTTGGATTTGATTTGATTTGATTTGGATTCCAATAAGCATGAAAAAGTGTGTTTTTTTTTCTAATTTCGGGCTGGTTACAGTTTCCTGGCAGCTTATACCTGTTTGGATTCGATTTTATCGATTCAGTGTTTTTTCGTTTTGGTGCAGTCTGATTTGGGTTTGGTGACGCAAAACCCTAGTCCTAAACATGATCCATTAAACTCATATCGATTTTCGATTCAGGCTGATTTCAATCAATTTGAATTCATTGGTTCGAGGAGAATCTGGATCAGCTTTGAATGGTTCCAATCCGGATTAGCTGGAATTGACCTATCCGTTTCGATTCTTAATACCCTGAATGCATCTGTTCACCCAAATGCCTACAAGAGATCCATGACATTTGGAACTTGAAACGAGATCGTTACTGTGGGAGTGGTTGGCTCGCAAGAATGTCAATCCTCCCGCGTAACGTCACCGTAGATGTCTTTTTCCTTCATGGTCACCTCTTCACTTGAGATTATCTTAAGTTCAATCTGAACCAGCTTAGAGGCTCCAACCATTTGATTAAACGCCTAAAAGAGATCTATGCCATTTGGAACTTGAAGCGAGAGTGAGATTGTGGGAGTAGTTGGCTTGCAATAATGTCAACCCTCCCATGTATTATCACCCTACATGCTTTGTTCCCTCGTGATCACCTCTTTAACTTTTAAGATTTATATTTAAAGTTCAATCTAAACCAGCTTAGGCTGCAACTGTTCAAACGAACATCTGCAAGAGATCTATGACATTTGAAATTTGGAGTGAGATTGAGACCGTGGGAGTGGTTGGCTTGCATGCAATAGCGTCACGTCAACCCTCCCATGTATTATCACCCTACAAGCCTTTTCCCCTCACGGTCACTTCTTTTACTTACAAACTTGTGTTGAAATTCAATTCGGACCAGCTTAGTTAGATACCAACCGTTCAACCAAATGCCAAAGAGATCTATGTCATTAGAATCTTGGATAAGGATTTAGTTCACGGTATCAGTGCCGTTGTCAAACACCGCTGATATCGATAGCGATATCAATACGGATCGGACGTACATATAAGATCGAATTGGATGATTTTACCATAGAGGGTAATATGGTTTTTTTCTTTTTTTTTTTTATTCTTTGGTAGAAAGTAATATGGTTTTTTTTCTAACACTTAACTCTCATAGGCTAATATGGTCTTTTTCTTATCACTTTAACAGCTATTTTTGATGGAATGGGTAAGGTTTAAATGAAAATATTTTGGGTGATGTCATCACTCAATAGCCATTTTTTACGGTACGATTGATAGAATCTTCTGAGTTCAGGGAAGGGGAGAAAAATTACCCAATATCCAGGGGTGGGATTTGTCATTAGGGCATCATCAAGAGGAGGAGTAATTTACCCAAAAATTATTTAGTCTTCCTTGGGATCTTCTATACCACCGACCTGGTCTTGGGCTGGTATCGGTATCAGCCATGGCTGATATGCCCGATCCAACACCAATTCCTTAATCCATGATCTTGGAGTGAAGTGAGTTTGTGGCAATGGTTGGCAGGCTTGATGTCTTTGGATCATGCTTTAAAAACTAGGAATCGGGTTTGAGATCGATTCTAACTGATTTTGAAATCGATCAAGATCAATAAGTAATCGATGAGAATCGGTCTAGCATTACCCTAACCCTAATCTGCAATCAGAATCATGATCAACCTTGGCTGAATCCGATTTGAAGTTCTTGATTACTAAAACCATGCTTTGGACTAGGTTCATAAACCCCTATAAGGTTTTAGTATGATTCTCAAAATACCCTCCGATACCTTCCCATGCAACATCTGATTTGGATCCATAAAAATTTACCACTAATTTACCACTAATTTTCCTTAAAAATATATTTTTTTATCATTTTAACCCTTTCCATATCCTGTCACCATCACTGGATACAGTATTGGGATCAATCACTTGTATGACCAATACATATTACCTGATACGAACCATACGATAACGATACGATACCGATACTTCAAACCATGGGGTATGCAAAATGATGCTATTTACCGTGAACTAACAGTATGGTTTTAAAAGAGCGATGCGATAGCTGTTAGTTCGTGGCTATAGAGGCCTTAGAGGGTCAATGGCGTGAGCTGCACTGTGAAACACTCTTCCGGCTGAAGGAGGCCTTTACTGGAACTGGAATTTACTCTTCAAGTCCAAGGTAAGTCTTCCCAAAAGGCCAATGGCCCAAACTCCCTCTAGTTTAAGTTGGATTGGACAGAAACATGAACTCTTCTCGTCTCTCTCATCTTTCTCATCTTTGTTGTTGGTTATTTACTTTTTCTGTTTGCGCTTGCTTATTAGCTGAGTATAAGAATTTTCAACTTCAAACTCATCTGAATTGAGATCTCCATTTGTTACATTACTGCTGATCTTGTGTTTCTCGACTCAATTGCATATGTAATCGCTCGTTTTTGTTCCTGATTGCCAACTTATGGTTTTCAGAACATCTACATGAAAAATTCAGTCTCTTTTATCTGATTTGGATCCCTAAATCGTCAGATTTGGAAAGAATATTTTTTTTTTTTGGCGAAAATGTGGTTTCAGCTCCAGTATCGAAGCTATAAATTCATATTGAGGACTGTTCATGAAAAACAAGAAAAATAGAAAAAAAAAATCATATTGAGGACTGTTTTAGCTTTTTCTATTTCTTTTGTTACGTTTTAGTTTTTTTTTTTCCAGGTGTTGTAGGCTCCGCGAATTATTTTTCAGGTGATTCTTTTGTACGTCATTTGAATTGTAATTGTTTATCGTCGGGTGATTACTGTACAGTTTGCATGAATTCTCACTTCCTTCTCGGTTGATTCTAATGCGGGTTGCGTGAATTTCTCCAGTCAAATTTCCGGTGGAGAAACACTGCAGTTATGGTAGCAGAAACACGGAATCGTTAGGGTTTTTGTTCTTCGGCGCATGTTAATTTCCGTGCAGAAGAACTAAGTGGGAAGAGAATTGAAACAATTATAATGGAGCCGTTATGGAAGCTAGCATTTTTGCTGGAGCCTGCACCTGTCACTCTCATTTTGACAGCAGTAGCAGTGACCTTTGGATCTGCATTTCGAGCTTTAAATTACGGGAAAGAAATGGAGCGAAACCGTGATTTTTCTGAGGCATCCATCACATTAGATAGGTCTCAAGCACTCATGATCCCAGTGATGAGCTCTTGCAGCCTACTGCTTATGTTCTACCTCTTCTCCTCTGTATCGCAGCTGCTCACAGCCTTCACAGCCGTGGCATCTGCCTCTTCCCTCTACTTCTGTCTATCACCCTATGTCACATATTTCAAGGTGCAATTCGGTCTGGTGGATCCTTTTGTGTCGCGTTGCTGCTCGAAGTCATTCACTCGATGTCAAGGGATACTTGTGTTAATATGCACAGGGATCGTTCTGGCCTGGCTTGTTTCTGGGCATTGGATGTTGAACAACTTGTTGGGAATTTCAATATGTATTGCGTTTGTGAGCCACGTTCGCCTTCCAAACATTAAAACCTGTGCACTGCTTCTTGTTTGCTTGTTTGTGTACGATATATTCTGGGTTTTCTTTTCAGAGAGACTATTTGGCGAGAATGTTATGGTCTCTGTTGCCACACAGCAAGCGTCTAATCCTGTTCACACAGTGGCTAATACTTTGAGCCTTCCGGGCCTGCAACTGATAACGAAGAAATTGGAGTTGCCCGTGAAGATTGTGTTCCCTAGGAATTTGTTGGGTGGAATGATTCCTGGAGCTAATGCAACAGACTTCATGATGCTTGGTCTTGGAGATATGGTACGACATTCTGTTTTCTTAGATGATTTACTGTGGTTTCTAGTAGGCTTTGCAAATGGTATCATAATTTATCGCTGTAAAATTTTTGTGTCCTGGAATTTGGCTCTCTTTTATCCATGAAATGGTTATTCAGTACCATGGAGCGAATACATGGGGACAATTAGATACCAAATTCATTTTTCTTAGAATGATTACGTAAGCTTAGTCTCACCGTTTCAGTTCATAAGATCCAACTTCATGATTTAGTAGGTCAAAATGCTGTCACCATATTCAAGAGATACAACTGTGTTCCTTGCATACACATGATGATTGCAATTGTCTGTTCAGAAGTGGATCTGCCGATGATTTAGTTGGTCAAAGTATTGCCACCCTATTTAAGAAATAGTGTTTTCCTTACATACACATGGATGATTGCAATTTTCTGTTCAAAAGAGAATCTGGCGATGCTATGGATCAGATCATCCATTTGGTGTTGCATCAAGGTTCAACCCTTCTTTTTTATTTATTTATTTTGGGGGGGGGGGGGGGAGAGTGTTCTCTGTAACATGTTCTTTCCTATTCGGAGAGGATTCTCTCAGATGCCATCAACTGGGCTAGAAGCTTTTTTTTTTTTTTTTTTTTTTTTTTTGGGGGGGGGGGGTTGGGTTGGAAACTGGTCCAATACCTGGTCATTTTGGTATATTTCAATTGGACTATTTTTGTAGTTTCTCTTTGTACTAATCAATTAGGCCTCAGACCTGTGACTTTCTCATTAAATGTGTTATAAATGGATGCTAATTGTATAATGGGGCCTTTCTTTTATAATCTCTGCATTCTGAGCTTAATATCCCTTTCTCCTTTATTATCCCAGTGGCAGAGGATAAACACAAGAAATCTTTGCAGGGTTGTCATCTATGTTTTGTTGGCACCCTTTGCTCCCTACATAAATGTAACTCATGCTGTAAATTTCCCCAAAAGTAGTCAATAGAAGACTCCAATAGTTTGTTGTCACTTATGTTGGCTTGATTTTTCTTTTGTAATGTGATGCCATGACAAGCATCTTTACCATCCAAAATTTAGTAGAGTGTTTTAAAGACAATTTCAATGTGCTTCTTGACAACTGAAATTTAGTAGCATCACCTTAGTACATTGTTATGAAGGGCTGTTTCGGGTGCCATCTGCTATTACATTTTGTATGCCTAGATTTCTACATGAATAGGGTTTTCCATGATGGTGGTTTTAGTTATCGATTTGTAATTTTATACTTCTTTTGGTAGAGCCTTTGTAGTTCCTTGGAATGCTTGTTACGAGTCTTACGACGTGGGAGCTTCTATGGGGCATGACTATTGTTGGAAATTCTTTTGACAGTCAACTCTAGTTTAATGCCTACCAAGAATATCCTCTATGTCAACTGAAATGGGATTTGTGACATTTACATTCTTTTTGCTTCAGTATTCTAGGAAATTTTAGTTTGCATTGTTTGAAATTCTTTGGGCTGTTAAATCCAATTTAGTACATACTAAAAATATAATAGGGAGAGGGTTTCCTGAAAGGCAACGTAGCCTCTGTGCCAGCGTGGGGGCCAATGGGAGCATGCGCGGAAGCATCAATAGTGGGCGGGATTTCCGTTTTTCATGGGGGCAGGTGGTCATTTCGTGCGCCTCTGTGTCTGCGCGCAGGGGTCACGATGCCTTGCAGGGTTCTTTTTCCCAATATAATATATGTCAACTGAAATGGGACTTATGGGACTGACATTGGTTTTGCTGCAGTATCCTTGGAAATCAAATTTTGTACTTTCCATTATTTAGTATCGACGGCTTAGTCTGAAGTGGCAAAAAGGTGAAGTCCCCTCCCACCATTCCTTGGTCATAGGCAGCATTGCTCTTCTCTTCATTCTTTCCTATTGTATCCGTAGCTGTCCTGAATCTTTTTATTTCGGTGAAGAGAGTGGTGACTAGCCTTCATGTTCTTCCCACTAGTCACTGTTTGTATTCTATTTCTTTGTTGAGATCCTATGGTTTATGTATTCATTTCCTTCTTAGCCAAAATGGTTAATTTGGGTGGGTTGAGAACAGGTTAAGTGTTGATCTACTATGGCTCTAAAATTGCCTAGGTATGTGGCATGGATGCCAAAGATTCAGCAGTTGACCCCCAGAATGGCATGGGGACATGGTTGCCGAAAAGCTTAAATTTAAAAAAAAATAAAATTGAAGGAAGATAATAGAAGTAAGATTTGAAGAAATATAAAAAGAAAATGAAGGTAGATTTGTGAGGTAAGGGAAAAAAGACCATGATCTTCATTATTGAGAGAGGATAAAGAAGCTTTAAAAGAGAAACTTGGTTGACTGGAGGAAAAAATCCTGTTGATTTATTACAAAAAAAAAATAAAAAAAATAGAGGAACCTCATTCATCAGATAATGAATAACAAATAGAGTAAGCAAGCTAGATATTCCTGTTAGAACTTTAATAAAGTTATCGCATTTAAAAAATAATTAGTAGTAGCTCTGAAGAGCTTGTTAATAATTGTTTAAATACCAAATTGAGAATGCTACACTGCTGTACATTCTTTATTTATAGATCTTACCAAAAAAAAAAAATTCATTGCCTATTCGATTTAAAAAGCTTCAATCGCTTTTGTAAGAGCTGGGACAAAATGTGGTAGGCAGTAATAACTTTTTCCAACTTTCCATTTTACCTTTCTTAGATCAATAAACTGATTTCATCACTCACCTGATATGGACCGGGATAACTTATAACGGTCCTTAATCACTAATCAGAAGATCAGTAAGTTATAAGTGGCTCAAGAAATGATAGGTTAAAGAAAGGTGATGTGGCTTGTTTTCAAATGAATTTTCCAGAAACAGGTTAAGGAATCTGTTATTCAATTTGATTCTGTGCTTCACTTTGCTTTGCTATAAGTAATTGGTGAACGTCGTGACAGATAACTAGAAACCTGTAAAACGTGATTAAAGTGCTGTCACAGAAGTACATACATAATTTTTAACTAGAAACCTTTAAAACATGATTAAAGTACTGTCACAGAAATACAACACATCATTGTTGTGGCAGCCTGTGTAAGAGTGCCAAATGCTAACACTTTTGGCTGACAGAACTTCTTCACCAAGTCATATGGAATATCGGTTTAACTATTAACCCTGTCTTTTTGGTTTCTTCTAACAGTATCTGGAAGCCAGACTGGTGGCAGTCAACTTTCAATACCTTCTGGATCTTTGCCTCCTGTTATTATCTTCCTGTACCAGATGAAAAATGGTGGGGAAAAAAAAACATGATATAGTCCTGTGCCAAATAAATTGTTATGGTTTGGAACATTCATTTGTTTGTGGTTGCTCCTTTATGTTGAGCATCATGTCAATGCGACTACAACAATGGGTCATTGTCAAATATAGTAAATGTTAACTCTGATAAAGAAGTGATGAATAGTTAGGAAGGTTCAGGAACACGGACTCCATTATGTTTTGTTCTTTATGAAGTTATTTTCTGGAGATTTTTTTTATTAGTCTCACATATATTGTTTTACTGATTGAAAGAATTTACGCTTTTCTGTTATTTTGGAAAAAGAGAGGCTATGCTATTTAGAATGAGATAAGACAATGCTTACATATCTGTAACAGTTTACATAAGAACTGCCTTAAAACCAAAGCAATAGCATTATTAAGTAATTTAAATACAATTTATTCTTAAGGGTTATATTTACAATACAATCAACTCAGCCAAAATCAACAAAGTCTACCATCTACATTCTAATACAATGAATTTACTATAAGTTAAATTTAAAATATTTTTATAATTTTTGTAATTACTTATGTTCCTATTGCGTTGGACTAGAATGTAAATTTTTAGTGTGTATAATTGGGGAGTACCTTTAATTTGATAGGGTTTGAGGCTGCTGAAAAGTCTGATTATTCATACCATAAAACCTAGGTCCTAGACTAGTCAAATCACTAACCTCAAGCTCCTATAGCTGTAATATTGTGTTATATTTATTATTTTTTGATAAATAACGTAAGGATTCTGGAGAAGATGATTACAAAATGTTACTAAATACCCTGAAGATAACTTTAAAAGTTTAAGTTCCAACGTCCAATAGCATTTCATAGTTTTTATTTTTCATTTCTTATTTTTATGAATTATAGAACTTTTAGACTAAACTCATCTATTGTAGGTATATTTTAGTTCTAGTTATTTCAACAAACTTTCAGTGGTTACGAAATATTGAGATATCCTAATTAAAAAACAATGTGGCAACACTCGTCATTGTGTGAGGTATGCTATAATCTGAAAGGCCTTCACTAAGGAAATTGATTTGCCCAGCTAATTTATTTTATAGCCTTCACACCAGAAGCTCACCGTTGGAACTTGGAAGGTTGTATTTATGCACTTAACAAACCATTGTGTTACATTACGTATTTCTTGGAAGCACATATCTGTTACCCAAAAATCTACAATAAAAATGTTTGTAATGTTACCTAAGGTTTCTGTTGCTTAAACTGACCCTACGAAACATAAAAGTTTTCCTAGTTATTGTAGGGTTAACACTGAGTTGAGTAATGACAACACATTTCTGTTAAAAAGGAAAATGCTGCAGATTGTGTGATTATGTAATTTAATATGGTTAACGACCCCTTGGCTGTACAATTTATTTTAGCTGATGAGCCACCTGCTTGATGGGTGATGACATAGGGGGAAAAAGCCATATAAATGCAAAGTCTATACACTTTGAGCAAGATTTTATCTACCAACCAAAAAAAAGAAATAGCTGAGGCGCTAGCCCATATGATTTTATATGGCCATTCAAGATGTAGCCAACCAAATGGATGATTCATACTGATGTATTGGTTGGTGGGTTGGTTGGATGCTCTTCTCTTGATGCTTGTTTTGACCTGCACTTAATCCAATAAATTGTGTCAGATATCTCATTTTTGTCATGCTATAATGTGATTAACCAAATATCACTTAGAAAATATCACTGTTCGATATCTGAAGTGGTCAATCGCTTGAACAATCTCAAATATGATTATTGTTGATTTAACAGTTATTTTTTTTCATTTATTTCACCTTTACCCCCTCTCTGCCCCTCCACACTTGCCTACATCCACTACCAAGAGATACTCACACTCTTGGACTTTCTAGTATCTCACGATCACTTTCCTATGGTAGCAGTGATCAAGCCTTCTCACAATTGCTTTACCTTGGTAGCATGGAGGAAACTCACGTATTAATGGTTGCCTGTACTGTCTCAGCAACGAATCTGTAAATATTGTATATCTTCTCGTATCTAACTTATGCATTTGAGATATCTCAAGGGACAATTCCTTCTCTGTAAATGTCTTTCACTTCAATATATTTTGCATGGTAATATAACTTTCCACTTTCAATAAAAAAAACTGGAAGGGATGTTAGTGGAATTTCTTCTTTTCCCTCACCAGTCAGCATTTTCATGGATTGCTAATATGTACATTATGTGGTATCTTATGACCCTAAGTTCTTTGATCACTACGTCGGAGTGATAATCACATTTTTTACCTCCAAAATTTGATGGTGGATTTACAGGCCATCCCTGCTATGCTTATTGCATTGGTGCTCTGTTTCGATCATCAGAAGAGCCGGGATTCAACAGGCACTTTAGATATATCTTCCCCAAAACAACACAAATACATATGGTATGCACTTTCTGGATATGCCATTGGACTTGTAGCTGCTTTAGCCGCTGGGATCTTGACTCATTTACCCCAACCTGCCCTTCTGTATCTGGTATGTGTTCATTGATAAATTTATTTGCAACCTTCTATTAGAAAAGAAAAACTTGATGCATCTTGATTAGCATATATAACTAGGATGTATTATGCTTCATCTGTTATCATTTCCATACTGCACCTGGAAATTTTCTGTTAGGTTTTTCTCTTATACGGGTGATTCTCCACTTTTTGCTTCTATACTTGGCCTGAGTGATGCTTCAAACTGAAATTTTCGATGTACTATTGGAGTTTGAACTTGTTCTTTGCTTTCTCAACCCTTTTGTTGAGCTGCTTTTACTGTTCAAACTATCAGGGTTTTTTTATATATACTTTGATAAAATGTTATATTTAGCTTTGCTGCTATGTATGAAATTGATGGCCTTGATTTTCCTTATTTCCCTATTTTGACACAACCATCAAATTATTACCTTTCTATTTCATTTTAAGAGTTGGGAAAGATATGGAAAAATACATTAGGCATGTTAATAATTTAATAGATAATGAACATGCTTTGTCCTAAATGCTATTGATTACTGAAATTGAGAAGATCAGTGGTAATTTATGTGTTAGGAGAAAAATGCCATAATTAAATTTAGGGAAAAGGACGGACACGCTGCCCGCAATATGCGGCTACACACCCTCTCACAATCACCGACACACTCTTCCCTCTCCTCAATGACCATGCGAGCCCTCCTATATGACAAACCAACACCCACCGAAATGCACTTTCCCTCCCCCCCCAATGGGCTTGGCGTGTAGGTTGCCGATATACTATGCCCGCCTTTCGATATCTCTCTCTTTAATTTATAAAGGAAATGTTATCATATTATTATATGATTATCTGCCGATAGCATCTTATTAGGTGAAAATTCCATATTAGGTGGATGTATTCTACTTCTATAGATAGAGAATGTGAGCTGTAAAAGCTACTTATTTCACGCAAACTAATGGACTAGGATGAAAGACTTTCTATTTTGGGTATTGGGTACCCTGGATACCCAAAAAGAGGTCCTTTTGGCATTCCAGAACATTCTACATTGAAAGGCCTCAACTGGATCTTGACTCTACCATCTAAGGAGAGACTCCTAGCCACTTTAGCAAAAGCTGTGCTGTCAATGGGTGAACAAATGGTACGAACTGAGGAGTTTTCCTTTGTTCCTGGTCGTACCTATTGTGCTAGAACAACAGAGAAGGAAATAACAACAATTAAAAATAAAGGATAAGTTTTAACTGAGGAAACGTGGCCTCACTAATACACAGGTGTTACTTCGTTTGTCCAAAAGCATACCACTCCTTTTCTATTCATTAAATAGTAAAACCCAACGTACAAGATAATAGGCAAAATATTAGCCTTATTTATTACCCATGTACTACTCTACTAACAGTCCATATACTGCTACCCAATAACTTTATTCCACCTACACCACTAGTTAAAACTGCCCTACAGACTTGGTCAACTTAAAAGACACGTTATACTCAAACTCCAGACTCCTACATGGAAATGGATACGATAGGTCATTCATGCCAACCTTTATTCATGGCATTTGAAAAGTGGTTATAGCCAGCCATCTATGTAACAACAAACTTGAATCAGATGTGTTGAGTTATATATTGCTAGTGTTGTCGCACAATGAAGTGCATCCTTGTGCAAATTTAAATTCCTATACCAACTCTTCAAAACTTGCAGAGGAAATCTGCTCACAGATTAATGGACTAGAGCTTTGCAGTTATTGGCCTTGAGCATCGTTTCAAGTATTAGGATCAGCTTAGTGTATTTAAGTAAGGTGGGTATTCCCTCATTGGGACTTTATTTTTTACCTATCTTCTTTTTATATGAATAACAAAAAAATTTATTGAATCAGAAGAAGAGGTTACATCAACTCTATGTACAAGAGAACAAAAGAACCACTACACCTGAAAATCATAGGCCCCAGAAAATAGGTGGAAGAGAAAACAAACTCCCCAATCTATAACCCTGTCTCACACACACCCTCCCTAGCCAGAAGATCAGCCATGGCATTAGGAGTTTCTACCTGTCTCGAGTTAGGCCTTATCCCCTTTGTTTATTTCTTCTCATAAATCATAATACTAATAAAATCCTCAGAGCTTGCTTGTTGCCCTGGCGCTCTACTTTGATTTTAAAACTATAGAAAGCTATTCATCATAAGAGCCTCCAATTTATTTTCTAAAACGTAAAAGCCTAAGATGGACTAAAATTTGTGAGCTGAATTTGTGGTACTTATGCTGTGTAAATCAGTCTATCATTGTGGAAGATCAAATGGTTTTGATAAATTATTTCTTTTTACTGTAGTCATTTTTAGGTATATTCATTGGTTATGTGAGACAGTAATTCATCCTGAATGTTTTTTCATTGTTCTTTCTTATGTCCTTTATCTATTTTATTCTATCTTATGTTTCCCACTGAGTCCTTGTCTTCGTTATGGTATGGATGTATCCAGTTGCTGGCTATCCGTCTTTTTGTGTTCTGCACCTTATATCCATGTTTGATGAAGGTTATCGTCAGCTGTAATCCATGAATAGTTACACATGCACCTAATCCAAAGCTCGCTCTTCATTTTTTTTATTTCCTTTCTTGATGAATAATATATTGGTATTTCTTGGATGAGTTGTAGTTCCAAAATTAGAGGCTTTCTGCTCCAATGAAAGAATCAGTGCATATAATGTCTTCAGCAATACTAATTACAATTCGGGATGAAGTATATGTTTGCTAGAATCATTTAATCACTGTGACATTTTAAGTATCATGTACTAACTTAGTTGCAATCAGATGTCTAACCTTAGTGGACTGCATCCAAAGCAGTAATTGTTACATTTGTGCATGGTTATGTCTGATTTAGCCATGCCTATGCGAACAAACCTTGTGGCACTGCTCCATCAAGGGTGAGCTTTATATGGCAGATCAAGTATTGTCTGTATGTCAAATATCCTGCAGTATTACGATATTTTCAGTGATTTCTGAAAGACTCTAAAGGAATTTGTTCTGCTTATCCTAGCAGACAGCTCCTACCTGTAGTTACAAAATGTAGGCTTAAAATGGGGAAGATGGTGGAGATGGGAGTAAACTAGACCAAGTTTGCTCCCACCTACAGATGTTAATTATTAGGATCAAGTATTTCTTGGATGTGTGTTTTTTTTTTTTTCGTTGAGGGGAACGTCTTTTGTGCTTCAAAAGAAGCACTGTACTTTGCCCCCTTGAACTGAAATTTTCTTTCCACCTTATGTGAGTGCAGGTGCCTTCAACTCTGGGACCCATCATTGTCCTCTCATGGCTGAGAAAGGAACTTGCAGAGCTATGGGAAGGGACGACGCAAAACCTCAATGAGAAGTCTCGTTTGCCAGAGGTTTAAGTGACTTTATCTTCAGCATCGGCCACTGGCATCGATGTACTGGCAGAGCCCAACCTATACTGTAAATTCCTCTATGGATCGCTCTGCCCCTACCCGAGGAACCTTGATATAGCAATAACAATTTAATGTTCTATGAAATAGTATTTACTTTCTAATAGTTGACCTGACCACTTATGCTCCCCTTAAATGTCCATTATAAGACAAATATGGACTGCCCACTGTCTCAGTGAACTGTAATGAAGTACGTCAGAATCAAGGTCTATTTTGGATGTTATGATGCATATCTTAGTGGTGGTGGAAGCATGGATTAGCAAAAGCTAGCTCTGCCTTATGGTTGCTCCAAAGCTGTTCCTTGGCTGCAGTGTTGGTTACTCAAGAGATGACACTGATACCTTTTGTGCTTCATTTTGAGAATGGGCAGTGATTTGTATATGGACTAGTAGAGTGAAAGGGCACTTATATGGAGAAGAATGTATTATCATTGAGCTCCATAATAGGTGGTTTGGCCTTGAATGGCTGTGGAAAGCATGCACTGTCGGTCTGGGTCTTGCCCCAGAATGGGGTGCCTATGTCTTGTATTCTATGGTTTGGGTTGAGAGAAGAAATTCTTGGTAAAACAGGGAGGCGAGAGGAAGAGAACTTGTAATCCTATTCGCCATTACTAGTGAAGTATCTTCATATAGTTGTAAAACCTTAAGGAAATAGGTTCAGAGATCCAAAGAAACCAGAATCGCAGTGATAGGTTTAAAAACCAGAATTCAAGAGATTTATAATAACAAATAATCCAAGGTTAAGATTTAATCCAAAAAATGGTTTTCCCAAAATCTGGTTTAAATGTGATAGTCATGTATAGAGTTATGAAGGTGTATCCATAGGAAATTTGAAACAGATTTCCAAAATTGAATACCGATTGCACGACTTTAAGAACTCAAAATCAATGATCAAAAGTGATTCAAAAATATAACAAAATTCAGTAATGGCTTTAGAATGTTAATCTAAAACCGACATTCAAATCTGGTCTTAAAATAAGGTAAAATTAAGAATCTAATTTGAAGTAGGATTCTAGTTAAGAAAACAACAATAGGATCAAATTTTGAAACTGTGGGTTTGTGTGTGTTTAAAATGTAATCCGATTGCCAAATATGAAATCAGATTTGAAATCTTAGACGTAACTATAAAGAAACTGAAATTCCAGCTATGGATAAGATGGACAAGAATGGAAGAAAGATGAATATGAACCAAGCATCTCATGTGGAACTTGATTGGAATCCCACTTATCCTTCCTTAGCATCTGACCAAGGGTTCCTTGACAATAAGTAAATCTACCCTAATAATAGTTATTTAATGAAATTAAATAATTCAAACTAACATAATAAAGTACTTCCTCCTACCCATTCAGACGGCTTATTTACCACCCAAAAAAAAAACCACCCTTAGATTAAAAACCCAAACATGTATTTAACCCAATCCAAGGACTATTTCCACTAAATTAAGTCCAATTTTGTGTTTTATACTACTTTTATCTGCATCATAAGCATTTTCAGAACTTTCAAGACTTTTTTTTTTGGGTATAGGACCCAATCTTGGATGTAGCTACAAATCATTGTCCACATTCTTGGTACAAAACAAGAATGTGCTCATTGTTCCTAAAATTGTGCCTAAGATGTTAATTTGCATGAGACGGAGGGAGAGAGGAGGAGTGAAAGACACCTCAGGTTTAAAAGCTACAATTTGATAAATTAGTGAGAAATTCAAGCTTGCATGTAGTTAAACCCTGGGTATTCTCGAATCCGGATCAGCTACCCACATGGGGATGGGTGGAGACAGATTTGACCCCTCCATGGGGCGTGGATCCCATACCTTAGAGACGGGTCCCACACCCCCATGGAGGGTTTAGATCTGTCCCCGCCCGTCCCCATGTGGGTAGCAGATCTGAACTCGGCATTGTCTATCTATAAATTAGTGCCCTGCTCAAATTGTTGCACCTAGATATTAGGGATATACAAGGAAGATGAATTGAGTTTCTCCTCATCCACGACATCTGACCTTTGGATTAAACTGAGGAATGATGTTTTCGATTTTGTACAACAAGAGATGGGAGTTAATAATGAAACTCACCTACCTAAGAGTCCAACCATAAGGTCACATGCTAATAGATGAAAAGACGACAACCAAAAAAAGAACTTTCTCCGAAGAAGATAGATTGAGTGGGTTATTTGTGAAAAGTAAAAACTATCCCCTTTATGTCTTAATTTGGGTTCCAAAGGAACTTATCTATATGGTCGTGCCTATTAGGATAACATATGTACTTTTTTTTATAGGGGAAATTACATGATTAGCTACTTTTGGGCTTTCGTTTACAAAATTGTTCACTCTAATGTTTGAGTCAACAAAAATAAACAAAAACAAGTTAAGGTTTACAAAACTGGACAAAATAATGTCTCTCCCTCCCACACTTACTTTTTTAGACATTTTTACCCGTCATTGCCTTCTCGCCCAGGCATCCTCCATTCCCTGAAACCCTACCCTTGTCCTAGCCGCCGACATTCTCTGCTACCCCAAGTAACAGAGGAAAAAATAAAAAGAGATTTTTTCAGAGGGGAATTGCCGAGGAAGGAAGAAGAGTCACTGTTTTGTCTAATTTTGTAAAACTAAACTTGTTTTTGTCTATTTTTGTTAACTCAAACATAGGGTGGACAGTTTTGTAAATAAAAATTCAAAAGTAATTAATTATGTAATTTTCGAAGTCCAAATATGTATATTGGTGGCCAAATAATATCTGTAAAATGATGCAACTACTTAGAGTGTAGTTGGGGTTGCAAATTATTATAGTTTGTTAAATATTATGTAACCATATGTAATAACTTGTCTGGGTGGTGTAGTTGGTCATCACGCTAGTCTCACACACTAGAGGTCCCCAGTTCGAACCTGGGCTCAGACATTCTGTGTTTTTCATTTTCATGGTGATGAAAATTTTTGTTTCTAAGTCAGTTATGGTATCCGTTTTCATGGTGATGAAATATAACCTGATAAAACATCTTTATTCAATTTAGGATCATTTCTTTAAATTGCTCTCCACTTCTAAGTTCATAATCTTCATGGTAGCTTCATTGATGTTACCTACATATCGTGGTGAAAGTTATACCTCAAAAAGGAACCCACAACCCCTTGGGGTTATCTTACGCCTGATCGACCCTTTTTATGGAAAATGGATAGATTCCTTGATTTAAGGCATGAATGAAATTCGGGAAAAAATTATATCTATAACATCTAATATAACAATACTAAACACCTTTAATGTGTCACACTACAACTCCTGTAGGGAGTGCACCTACCAAGTAACATTAAAAACAAATAGTATTGTGGTAATTAACGTGTTACCTAAGTCATACACAGTGTTGTATACCAAAGAAAGCAGCCATTTAGTCACTTTATGCTAAATTCAGTTAA
Organism: Telopea speciosissima; assembly: GCF_018873765.1. Lineage (NCBI taxonomy): Eukaryota > Viridiplantae > Streptophyta > Magnoliopsida > Proteales > Proteaceae > Telopea > Telopea speciosissima. The sequence continues at coordinate 62,675,740 of NC_057921.1, read as the reverse complement.
GTTTGAGTATCATATTTCATAATTTATTCTGTTCTAGGTTTGGTTCCGGATACAACATAGGATCTAAGACAGCTTACACAAGCAGTAACCGTTTTTTTCTTCGGTTGGGGGAGGGGGAGGGAGAGGGACGAGGGTGTTATGCATTAGAAAGGCAGCCAACACTAGGTTAACATTGTCCAACAGCTCCAGCCTCCTGAGCCCAGAGGGGATTTGGGTGTAATAATTGAAAATATAAGGGAGAAAGTTGTAATTGGGGCAAAGTACAGAGGAGGGGATGAAATTTTCCCTTGTTTTAAAGTATTTTGGTTCCGTGCTTGGGAAAATGTTGCAGAGCTGCCCTCGCTCCAGAGTCTTTAAGAACACAACTGAAAATATTTGAATTTGAAAGAGCCGCGTCGAAGACCTACCGCCTGATCTACGGCCACGCGCTACTGAGATTCCGAACTGAAACAATGGCGGACGAGTCTTGGCAACTTGAAACTCGAACCTCGGAAGATAAGGGTGAAGGCAACGAACTCGAAGAAGTAGAGAAGCTGGAGGTGGAAGTGAAGCAAATGGCTGAAAGAATCCTCCATTACCGGACAACGCTTCCGGATCAGTTCAAGAAAACCGTTTCTTCAGTCCTTGCTGCTCAGAGACCTATTCTTCCAAATCTCGACGCCACGGCTCAACTTGGAGTCGATGGAGATCGTGTCTCAGGTGCGTTCTAGGGTTTCACATTTTGTTCCTAATTTAATCTTGGATTTCTATTATAAGCTGCTCTTCTTAATGCTTGGAATTCTAACTAGTTTCCTTACATGGTTTATATTTTCAATCAACTCTGCCAATGTGTTAATTCATGCGCAATTTTAGTGGCATCAGTAACTTCAGTGTTCCATGGTTCCTCTGGAACTTCAGACTCCTGAGTTGCTGCATCTTGGTGGGCGGCTGCTTTCCTTTTTTATTTTTTATTTTTTTTACTAAGCTTGAATTGAACACATGTTTGTACAATGTGCAATTATGCATACAAAAACAGAATACATAGATTCCTGTTTCCCAACTAGGCCACTGCCACTGCCACTGCCACTGCCACTGCACCTAATCCATAATTTCTGCTGTGAACTTTTAATCCTTATGATTACCCCACCCCCAAGAAAAATCCTTTTTATTTCTTCAAATGTATCTTCAAACTGTTGACCATATCTAAACTGTACAGATGCAGGAGAACATATTGAGTCATCTAAAGGTGCATTAGTAGCAGAAGAGGATCCTGAGACCAAGGAGATAATACGGTTGCTAACACTCAAGATTTCTAGTAATGTATCTGCTATGCCCATCATTTTGAAGAGGATGAATGAGTGTATTTCTATGATTGATAGGCTAGATTCATTCAATGGATCCATACATCCTATTTTTAAAAGGAAACGGACAAGCTGACCAAGTTCACTTAATTTTAAGAGTCCTCACCGTCCTGTCATTTGAAGATGATAAATGATTGTATTTCTGATGTGGCCACGGAAGTGGCTGTTGATCTGCCTGTACGAAGGAACAATAGGCAGAGAAATAAACCTCTTGCCTTAAGGGACTATGTACAACAGAATAACAGAGTCGGTTGAATTGAGTTAGTTGTTGTAAACAGAATCATTTGAGTTGAGTTAATTAGAATATTGAGTTAGTTTGTTGTAAACAGAATTAGTGAGTTAGTCGGGCATTGTTAAATAAGAAGGGATGGTCCTTGCAAAGAGACAGAAAAAAGTAAGATAGTTCTCTCTCTGTTCTTCTCCCTTCTCTCTGTAACCCTGATTCTGGTTCAATATAATAGTCTTTCCATTGGATTAACGCCTTGGTTCCCAACAACTTCCCTGATTCAAGATACTGATATATATATATATATGTATATATTGGAACCAGCATCCTGCTTCTAACTGGAGAAGTGCAAGCTGACTAATCTTTTGTTATCAATTTCAAGTTCCTCCTTATTGTATTATAATTACTAACAAGCTTTTCTTTCGGCGTGTACCATAATGTATTTATCATTCATGTTCCAAAAGAATTATTCCAATACACTAAGGTGACAAAAAGAAGGCTGATTTATAGAATTAATTTTCTTTCCTAGCTTTTTCATCTTGCTTACACAAATAGATGTATGCCAAGAGGTGTTGTACAGTAGCACATCCTTGCCTTTGATAAGATGGATTAGTTTATGGGTTCTTTTTTTCCTGTTGTACACTTAGAAAATATTCAATTTTTCATCTTACTAATAACCTGCTCTGTATGCTTTATTTATTTACTTGTGAATTTTCTGTTTGTGTGTGTCTTTTTCCCTGATGTATGTCATATATAGGGTAAATAAGCTGTTGCAAGATCATAGAGTAAACTAGAATTGGTGGTTGGTTCAGTGAAACCATTTTTGACTATGAGCTGCACAAAATTAATTTTTATTATAAATTTCATTAATGTCATACTGTCATGAATGTGTATCTATGTTGTGACATTCATTACATTTCTTGATTGATGGTTTCTTGGTCATTTGAAACATGATTCAGTGTATTTTGTAATTGCTGATTGGAAAACCTACTCTTTCTTGGCCTTGTTAAGTGTCACATTTTGTTGGTAAATAGCTGAAACCAAACCTATGGTTGTTACATTGTACAAGCCCTATCATCTTGTCGTTCAAGCCCTTTACTGGTGAAAATTTTCTGGAAAAAATGTATGACCTATGAGAGGATGAAATAAGAAGTGAACGTTAAAACTAGGGCTCACAAAAAGTTTTGAAAAACTTCTAAATGGTCAACTTTTTTTTTATATTCTCTACGTGTGTTTCTTTTGGACAACTCAAAATGTTATCCATGCAACTGAATGAAATTTATCAAGAAATTGAATTTATGAGAAAAAAATTACCAAGAGTTATAGATTAACTTGAAGCTGTGGACTCAGCCCTGTAGATTCATTAGCTCAGTATTGCTGTAAATCAGAAAATTGTAGAGCCTTTTTATGGATGAATACCAAAGGAAACAATAAATCCAAGATAGAAACTCTATGTGGATGACTCAGTAAATTAACAAGTGCCATTGTAGGGATGGGGGAATTGAGTTAACTGTAGGATATAGGAATTTATTTCTTTGGGTTATTTTTGTAATTGGAAATTTTTATTTTACTTTATTTATTGTGTTGAAGTTAGATAAGTTAGTAGCAATAGGGATCATGAGAATCTTTTTCCGACGTGGTTCAGAAACCAAACGAATCGAGAGAATCCTTTTGTTTCAATCCTGTTTTTGTTGAAATTTTAGGGGTTGAATTCCATACCTTAGGGCAACGGACCTTGTGTAATTTAAGCCCTGAACCTTGATAGATTGGTGAGTTGCAGGCTCAATTTCAAACCTGGTTCTTTTCCCATCGACAGGTCAAGTTTCAAAGATATGCAGTTAAATCTCCAGCTGCTAGTTCAAAGTATTGTAGGTTGGACTCAACACACCGTTGAGTGATCGACCTTTCCCCAAATTTTAAGTCAATCCGAGTTTGTGTGATAGAGTTCAGACACCATATTCCGTCATTAACAGGTTCCTGGAATACTTTGAACCAGCAGTTAAAGATAAACTCTATCTTAACTATCCAATGTAGGAATTGGAGTTCAATTCATACAAGACTCTATCCTATCCTTAACAAGCAAGGAAATAGGTTTCAAGTTTCTTGATATTTTTTTTTATTTATTTATTTCTGATATCAAAGGATTTCTAGTGCAGGTCATGAATCTTTTTCCACCGCCATAGTTATGATACCCATCATACATGTTCAATGTACTTTTTTATTTTTCAAAATAGCCAAATTGGTTTGTAATTTGAATACATGCCAGAATTTTGTCGAATTTCCATCATATTTTTACTGTGGTCTGACTGCAGGACGTGGTAAGTTGAATTTTATTTTATTTTTATATGTAAGCTATCCACCACATACTGCTACATGTGAGTTTCTGTAATCAGTGACATCAAATATGATCTAGTTGAAGCTATTATAAACTTGACTTCATCAAATCTCCTCCCTTGATCTAAAACATAACACACCTTCATGGGGGGCACAATTTTTTTTTTTTATTAAAATCCAAAGATAACTAAGTAAGAAAAAATAGTCTACAACATTGTTCTTACATACCTCATGGAGAGCACCATTAGTAGTTCTATAAAGTATGAACTTACTTCTCATTGCATATCAATGACTGTACTTCCTTCAGCTTTCGTGATTTGATGGACCTGATGTTGCATGGAGCTTATATTTTTGCTTTGGTAAGTCTGCTACTCCCCTGCCCTCTTTTTTATGTTTTGCTTCTTGAGGAGTGGATGGCAGCAGGGAAGTATTCTAAAAACTTTAGCTGACTCACCTGTGGATCTATTTTGGAAATATAAAAATGACTCGGTGACCATGATGAATTGATGATGATATAGGATTTTTTAAACACAGTCGGAAGAATTGGCCGAATACAAGGCAATGATGCTCTTTTAGATTACAAATTCTATATTGATGAGAGTATACCATTCTCACTACTGCATTTTACTTTACCATTAGTTAGTTTTGATTTGGTTTAGATGGGGACTAGTCTCCTCAATGGTAAAGATGTAAACGGATCATATATGGATTGGATGCGACTTGTTACAGATTTCCCTGAATAGATATTGATGTAAATTGAATATGGATTTTTGACTATCCATTTACATCCTTGACTTATGTGACCTAGACCTCAGCAGTAAAAATGTAAAAACGGATTGTATATTAATTTTTTCCTCATTCTCTGAACTTGTAGAATCTTCAAGAACCCTCAGCTACATGATTTTGAAGAAGTCAACAACAATCTTGTTTTGACCATCTCTAAGTTACATTTTCATTTTTATCCATTTCACTCTGTCTAGAATTCACCGGCTCAAAAAAACAGAGTTTCCCCTTTTTCTTCAATAGATAACATTATAAGTGTATTTGCAACATAGGCAAAGAGTCTAATGGAAGCCAGACGAATCACTCTATGTTTCTGATAAATATTATGTTACAGATGTAGTGGGAAAAAATTAAGCATTACATTAATTGCTACTTTGTTACAGGAAAATTATAACATAAGGTCATTAGAAATAGCTATAATTGCAACATCTTCCAGAAAATCTCGACCCCTTAGAAGTTAGTAGTGAACCAAGCGCACATCACCATATTGAGGCGAATTTTGGCATCATTCTCGTGAGCCTTTGATGAGTTTCCAAGCCATTGTGCCGCCATTATGGCTTCTGCAAAGCTACAAGTAAGGGGCAATTAATATATGGGAATAGTACATAAAAGTTGGAACATCATTAAATTTCAATTGGAATCACTTAAATATTTGGTTTTCACCAAAACCAAGATATTTCAGTTATATAACATGGCCCTTCAAATATTGTTTACCAGTGAAATCAATCAATTTCAGAGAATCATTGAAGGGTCATTCGAAGAAAACAAGTTCAGTAATATTAAAGCAGCAAGAGGTACTTATAGGATCTTAAATGGAGAGGATGCTTAGCCACACCGTCCTCTGTTGTAAAACAAAGCACCAAGTCGTAGGAAAGGATGGAAGCAATGTTCCAAGCTAAAGCAGACCAAAACATATATCCCTGCCCAGAATAATTAAAAAAAACTTTATAGAACCAAGGAATTTGTATAACCAAATCATTTATTTAAATGTGATCCAAATACAAAGGAATTCTATTTTGTCTAAGGAGAAAAGTTAAAACAAGACGACCGGGGATACAACAAAAGAATGGAGATGACATAGACAAAGAGAGGCAATTGTTGCCTTTTGAGCCAAATAATGAATTAAGGTTCTGGATTGTTAAAAAAATTGTAAACAATAACACAGAAACTAACCCAATTGCAGGACATAAAAACATGCTTCAGCACCTCATATTTGAGAATTGCAGTTGCCTGTCCATCCTCAACCAATGGCTCCACAGCAACACTTTTTTCTGTGTAAGCACAAATCCTCTGATTTATTGAAGCCCATTCTTGAAAAGATAATACCTCCAGACACCTTCTCTAGATGCGTCATGAATGGAAACTTTGTGGTGATGGTTTCAAGTCAACATCCGAAGTTGGTTTACTCTGGACAGTTTGAATGTGTAGTTGCTGTACCTCCAAAGCAAATATTCTTTTCAAAAATTCATATGATGCAAAGAACAGCGCTCCTTGAGAGATATACATAACCAATCTCGGAGTAAGTCCCCTGATATCAAACATAAGAATAAACATTAACCAAAAGGAGTACATGAGCAAATTAAAATAGTTGACAAACATGATTAGCAACCAACCAGAAATATAAAAAAGGGTATGTATTAGAATCATTACAACAACCAGAACCTGTGACTTCTAATACATACCCTTAGCCTAGATTCCCTGTTGTTTTACAACTATCATATTCTAATACTCCCTCATTTTCTGTTAGTTACATCATTAGTTCAGACCACACAAATCCAAGGTCAGCCAATGACTAGTCCACAATGGTAAAACCTTTACACTATTTTGAGAACACTGCACAAAACTATGTAGTCCCCATACCTGTAGAGACCTCCCAGCCCCTCATGCTTCGCTATCTCCTGAAGGGCATGAAGGACACCATCATATTGTCTTAGAGATCCAGGGATCTGTTCAGCAACCAACCAGAAATATAAAAAAGGGCCCCACATAAAACAACCCAAATTTCAACATATTACTGATCTATAAGATATGGGCAGTAGAAGTACAGCAATTGTATAAAAGGAACTTTTCAATCAAGAACCATAATTACAAAGAGCATACAAAGAAGGCAGCATATTTAAACTTCAAGGATGTCTCTATTATTCAGAATGCAGAAAGGTAAAAGTGCTGCTAAAGTGCAGAAACAGAAGAATCACCTCAAACAACAACCTTAAAATGAGGTCAATAAATAAGAGTTCGCCATATAACACTTGACGAGGGTTTTTTATCCATATTTGGGGTATAATTGCCATACTTTACCAGCAAAGCACAGTGATAGGACCAGCACCCCACATTGGCAGGACCAGCACTGAATAATGGCCTTACCAGCAAAGTACAGTAGTAAAGAAAGTCACAATTGAAGATAAATTGCATAGAACTATTCCAAGCAGGCTAGTCAAAACATAAAACTCTAAAATGAATATTTAAAGGCTATTCAATGATTATTTGAAGGGGGGGAAACATATAAAGTTGGGCATCTTTGTTTGATATCAATTCAAGTTTCACCAAAGAGAATGTAGGATCACTCAAATCCACAAACAAATGTAATACACACCTGTGTCTGCAGTCTAGTTTTCACAACATCAAAAGGAGTGGTGAATAATGCTGCAGCAGATCCAGCTAGTCCACCGCAAACTAGCTGCCAAGAAGGGGTGAACATCATCAACAGATACTATGTGCCAATGTGAAAGAAAGAGTTAACCTTAATACACAACATATGGTGGGAGCCTTACTGATAATTAGAGGTTATGCTAAATAAGCAACAATAAGGATTAAACTAGAATATAGACAAAGTGAGAGAGAGAGAGAATGCTACAGTAAGTAAGCTAAGCAAAGCAAACCGTTTGCAATGCATCAGGTTGAGCATTAGGTTTGGCTGATGACAGCATCGACTCCTTCAGTTTTTCATAGGTGTAGAACTGCAACCAAAGCAAAACAAAGCATTCTAGAATTTTATGGGAAAATAATAAACCAAGGTTAAAATATAAGGAGTAAAAAGTAACGAATTAAGCTGGAAATGAATCTAATTCTCAAGAACAAGCCTTATTCTCTATAATACATAATAACATAAAACCATTTAGTTGGGACAAACTTCTATTGAGTTGACTAGGTGGTTGGAATTCTATGCACAAAAGACAATTCAAATATATAAAAAACTCATACCTTGATGATTGAGTGTGGGATGTTCCTACAAAGAACAGCACCCCACCCAGCATATAAAGACCGCAAACCACCACTTTTAAGAATTTGAACAAAGGCATCCCTGCAAAGACAATTTTGTTTCCGAGTCTTCTTATTAAAGTAGCTCTTCTTTTACAAATTCAAAGTAGAATTTCATCAATAGCAAGCCCCAACAGCTTTTAAGGCACAAAAGGGTGGCACCTCAGGCCCAAAAAAGTCGTGCCCCTTTGCATTAAAAGCACGATGATGAAGGGGAAATACCATATGAACACTTCCATTTGAAGGCATATCAAACAAAACACACATACTAGTTGTCATTGAGGAATCTAAAGTAAGAAACAAAATGTTGATAATTACATAAGGAAATGTGATGCAGATAAATCACATAAATGGGATTATTTTAGTAGAAATAAACATTGGGTTGGGTTCTACACATGTTGAGCTTTTGGTCCAATGGAATTTTAATGTAATAGGCCACTTAATGGGTTTAAAATATGGGTAGGAGGACTGAATACGGAATTTATTAACTATTTTATTAGTTAGTCTAGTTAGTCATATTCTTTTTTTTTTTAATTGTTATTAAAGTGTTTTAATTGGGCCGAATTACGTCTCTATAAGTCCAACCTTGTTGCAAGTTGTTTTCTTCATTATTTTTTTGTAGTATCCTAGTCAGTTAAGACCACCTCCAAGGTAAGCTATTGGCTGGAGGAGTTTTGGCCTAGTTTTGAGTCCTGATTGAGTTTTTTATATAAGTTTGTAAAGGGCTACTGTCACGCCCCCATTCCAACAAGGAATAAAATACAATAAAGGGGTGACTAGGACGACACATGTCATCCCAATAAGCTACCAAGATCACAAATGCAGTGTCCCGATACACAGTCATTAACTAACATTGCTACACATTAATATCAGAGTGCGGTGGATAAGGAATATTATATTCCAAAGATCAAGAAATACAAGCGAAAGCGTTTACTATAAAAGTTACATCATGTTTAAACTACTGAGTGATAGATATAGTTAATAGTTTCCATCTTGAGCCAACCACGAGGTAACTACACAAAACTTTAAGTAAGATAGATAATGTTATTACAAGGCTCAAGGCCCCAAAAGATAAAATATAAAAGGACCAAGTCCCAACCATCAGTATGCCCCGAAGGCACAGTCATCACAAGGACATCCATCGTAGTGATCCTCAGTCACCGCCTCTAGATCCTCAGTACCGATGTCATCGTAATCTGAGGACTGTACCTCGAGACCAGCGAGATAACCATCACCTGCATCAACATCTAAAAAGGTGCGCACAAGGGGGGGTTAGCTCCACTGAGCTAGTGAGAGAGAAAAGGGGAATGCACAAACAACAACCACATAGTTAGCATTGGTTCATGATGCATGCACATGTTAGATTCATTTTTCCACCTAGCACATAAACTAAGTCAATAGTGTATGCTACTTGTGACAACTCGAGAGTCACTGTGGGTCACTTATCTTATCGCCACAATGAAACCTCAATTGTCACTAGGGGGCCTACGCCGGTCGAAACCACCAAAACCACCCAGTAGCAGACCCCGATAACCATTACTACCATGACTGGCCTCTCTCACGCTCCACAGAATCCGGAGCTCTAGTTTCCCAACACCTAAACCCCTGTTGGTAAGGGTCGTAGCATAAAGGAACAAAGATCCTAGCCACAGATATAATACATGCAAGTCCTATCGTCCTGAGAGATATTCCGGGTGCATCAACGTCCCATTCCATCTATCACCCGGGTACCAACACGGCACGGCACATACAGGGCGCATACAGACCAATATGACAGGCAATAGAAAGTAATATAAACATAACTGGGGTTACGGCACCAGTGCTTCCCGGCACCGTCACCGTCACCCGATACAAGAAAGAAAACATTACACAATCACATTCACATCAATCAATCAAGATTTATATAATGCAAGTATGCAATATGCTTGATAATGATGCCAATAACATAATAATAAATAATAGTATATTCAAACACAACCAGTTACCCAAAACCCACTCACCTTTGTTAAGATCTATTTGCTCGAAGGACTGCCGGTCCTCAAAAGCACTCCAATACGCGTCGACGGACAAGTTGTTAAAGCCTAGGGTTAAATAAATCAAACACAAACATTAATAGCTATGTAAATGCCTATGGAGTCCAGGGGTACCCTTGGTTTAAGTTTTAAACCAAGGCCAGACTCAAATCTGGAAAGACAATAGCAGTGGTCGATTGGTACTAGTCCATCCAATGGACCAGTAGGGCTGCAGCAGCAAAATCAAGGAAGGATTCATGGTCTCACACCAAGGGGGTCCCCAGGTACTGTTCTAAGTAATTCCCTATGTTAAGGTCAGGTTTTTCAATCAAGGTTTGTACTGGTTGATTGGACTGGTCTATCCAATGGACCAGTGGCAATCAACCCAAAGTTCAAAATACGAGAACAGGACTGGAATGGTATGGTTCACAACATGGATCACACAAATGACTCTTAGCAAGATGTTCCAGAGCTTGGGGTAGGTCAAAGGCAACACAAGTCCAAGATCCCTTAGTGGTCAATTGGTACTGGTCATCCAATGGACCAGTAGGATCACAGCTGCAAAAATTGAAGAGGGTTTTATGGGTTCAACATAAAAGGCCTAGTACAAGGTTTTACAGGCCATGGGCTGACCAAGCTTGCATTTGGGCAAGGTTGCTGGTAGTGGTCAATTGGTACTATGGACCAGTGGCAATCGACCAGCACCTGTACAGCCCGAAAAAAGATGTTTTCAGAGGATTGGGCTTGTTTCTACTAACCCAAAGCTGGGATTTATGATCAAGGAACACAAGTAAATCATATGTAAGCTAGATTTCATGATGGGATGAGAAGATTAAACATGCATGGGTAGGAATTAGTTTTATCTTACATGTTTAATTAGACATTTTCATGGCTGTAACTAACATACATGATAGGTTCAAGTTCTGGAAATTAAAGAGAGCAAACAAAAGAGGTTTTGGACTTGCATACATGGGGGTTTGGGGTTCTAACTATGGGATTCATATGTAGGGAGCATGAGCTGCCACTACCATTCAAAATATCATTTTAACATCTGAATAATGATGTGTTTTATGTTCTGGAACCTTAAAGAAAAGAATTTACAGCAAGAGATTGGGTTGCATAATCATGGGTTTGGGTTCCTAAGCTCATACATATGAAGGATTTAACATGGAGGCCAAAAGATTGGTAAATCTATGGTTTAAACTTCAGAAGAGATGCAAAACAGAACCAGCAAGAGTTCAAGAGAGGGGAAAATCATGGGGTTAGGGTATTACCTTGATGATTTCAAGCACAAAGGAGGAATCAAAGCTCTCTTCCTTCCTATCCTCTTCTTCTTCTCCTTCTTTCTCTTCTCTTTTCTCTCCTCTCCCTCCAACGAAATGAATAGGGTTGTAATTCTGGAGTTAAGATGGTTTATATATGGATATAAGACCTAGGGTCTGTTTGGCTAGGTTAATTTTTAAGAAAAACTCATTTTTTAGCCTATTCCTAAACACTTAAGCCTATAAGTGGCCCCCACATGGTCACATTGCCGGGGCAATATTCCCACGGGTCAAATTAGGTGCGGGGAGATGATTCGGGGTGCGAGACACTGGGCCCCACACACCGGGTGTGAACTTTACACAAGACAATAGCACTGGTCTATCAAAGTGGTTGATCCGGATTGACCAGTGGCAAAACAGCAGTAAAAATTTGGGTTTCAAGTGGAATTCCAGATCACCTAAAGGCAAAATTGGAAAATGGTTTCTTCTAATAAAATTTAACTCTATGAATCTAGTTTCTAACAAAATTGGAATCAAAGCAAATGATGTTCAGAAGAAGAAGTTATGCCATTTTAATTAAACAAGAGTCAATCTGCCAGAGTAGCAGAATTTGACCAGCGGACTTACGTCCTTATCTCAACCCTTCTGTCAAAGCTCCACAGGCTAGCCCGGACCTTTAGAACTACAAGAGGGTAGTAACAAGTAGTAAATAGGGTCAGTAGCTTACCCCTCGCCTGTCACGGTGTGTCCTCCGTGAACCCAAAGAGTTTCCTTACAGCAATGCTTACTTCATCGAGAAACGAAGTGTCGATATGGCACGACATGGGGTGTTCCCTCCGGTACTCTTCACTCTTAGGGCTTGTACTGGGAGGATAGTCGGTGAAGTCGCCGTCGACGAATTTCCCCCACTCCCGGTTGAGAAACCTCTCCTCGACGGGCAAACCCGTGTCAAAGTCAATGATCTTGTAGCTGGGTTTGACCATCATCGAGAACAGCTCACCAGCATACATGGCAGCACCATCTACACGTCACGAGGTTAGAGATAAACCATTAGAATCTCGGGTGCGGATGTAACAGCTACAGCCTTGAACAGAGCACAAGAATTTGATGAGTAGAAGTTGGCTTGTTGCCTTCAGTTCTGTGGTGATTCAAAATGCTCCCTGCTGTGGTAATTCAATAGGACCCCTGGTGGTGATTCTAAGGCTGGGGTATCGATGGTGACCTAAACTCTGCAGATCAGGTGGTAATTCCTGATCGTATATTTTCTATCTTTTCTTTTATTTCTTTTCTTAACCACAATTGCATATCAGTTTCAGTTCCTGTATAAGAGGCATAATATTTCTGTTATCAAATTCTCTGGTTTTCTGGGTTTTAAGAATCCTAGCCTCAGAAAGATTTTCTCATTACCTCAAATATGTCGGTCAGATTCAAATCATATTTTACAGACTCGATCTACTACTTGTTTTGTTCATTCGACTGGATTTCAAGCTGATCAGAATTGTTTAAATCGAGTTATCCAGTTTTCTCTCAAACTTAGTTCTATCTTATACCAGTGATCCTGTCGCAAGCTGATCTCCCACCAGATTTCACTGCTTCAGGATTAGCATTGCATTCGAATGTAAATGCAAAACAAAAATGAGATATTGGAGTAAGACAAAACTCTTTTCGCCTAGTCTTCTATATGGTTTGATCTCAAAATATATAAAAAATATATTGTTTAAAAAATTATACAGATAAAGGATCTGTTTTGACATGAAATGGATATATCCTTTATATCCCAAATGACATTCAATAATTCAGCTATTCTCAAGTTGATTTCTATTTATCAGAAGCTCCAACATGTATGGTAGAGCATGAATCATTAAGTCTCTTTAACTACATAAGTACTTATTTGCTAATATGATTCAATTATCTAATATAGATGCATGGGTGTCTCCAATATTAGTTTTCCATATTGCAGATTTAATCATGCAGTTACTGCTGAAATGTTCTTTTGTACATCCAAGTTATTTAGATAATCAACTAAGAGAGATACTTCCTAGTCTCTTTTCTTTGTTTATTTATATTTTATTGATGAGGATTTATTGAAAAGGTTATGTTTCTGACAAAGACAGGAATGACAATATCCAAGTTACATACCTGTTGGTTCCCAATCCTTCAAACATAGCAAATAAAGTTACATAGAATGATTTTCAAATCAAATTTCATCACATAATAAATCATTTGCTAGTCAACATGACCAGAAGTGATACATATTTTCAATAAAAATTTCCCTCCTTTTTTGGATCGAACTCTCCTCTCACCATAAGGGAAACTCGATCCAGGTATCAGCCCTATGTGACCATCCTAAACCCTAGATTCCCTCATTATTCCCTTTTCAAAAACCCAAAAAACCTAAACCTAACCTGCTGCCAATTCAAGTTTACATACCTAACACCATTAAAACTTAACGAGACCTTCATTGATAGACTCCCCTACATCAACTTGATCAAACCCTGCCATCAAACCCTAACCCTAATTTCACAATTTTCACCTATTTTAACCTAGCCGAACTACCTGTTCATATCAGATCCTGGTTGTTTGGCTTCTAGTTGGTCTCCTACCAATCTAGAACTACATTTGGGACCAGCCAGTCAAATGGGTTTAACCGGATAAAATCTGGGGCAGGAGAAACACTATGGAGGTTAAATTCAGGTACAGTTTGCTATAAAGAGGCAAAAATATGGGGTTGCAATATGGCAATGTATATATATGCCTTTTTTATATTTTAAAATGTTCAGATATAAAAGTACAAGTATTTTCAGCATCTTCGGATTCAAGAAAGGATTGGAATTTTTTTAAATTGTAAATGCATCTATAATAGCTATATTATACAAGAATAATAAATTATGATCCAGCAGCTCCATGGTTAAAATATCCCCTCCAAAGAGAATGATTTGATCAAATCCACGTCTACCTAACCACTTTCTTATTTCTCCCCAGTTGTGTAAACCAGAGTTTCCAGCCTATTCTTTGGCCAGTTTCCTGCTTTGTCAATGTTTTAATTTTCAAAGCCTTTTTAACTTGCAAACCACAATTGACTGGGGAAACTGGCACAGACCAGAACCAGGGTCCTCAACAGTTCAGTCCCTGGTCCAGTTGAAAAGAATTATGATTTACAATACCATTAACTCAACCAATCAAAAGCAATTTTACATGTATGATGTTGTCAAAAAGAAGAACAAGACTAAAAGGCATACCAGCAGTTCTGGTAGTGCGAACCAACTTGCATCTGCTGCTTTATGCGCTCACTGGGGGTAAAAATAAACGAAGTCGCCACACTGGCACAACCACCAGCCATGCAATGTGCCAAAGAGTAATACTCCTTCATGAGAGAGACAAGCAGGATTTCCCAGATTTAAGCAGGCATTTTAAACTTGCTATAGCAGAAGCAAATAAGCTGCACGCAGTAGAAAATCAAAAGGAAAAAAACACCTTAGGCAAGATGGGAAGCAGGGATCCTTTAACTGATTCATATGTGAAGGTATAAACTGCAGAAATTGGTGCGGAAGAAGCAATATTGCTTGCAATTCCACGGTAGAGTCCAATTACACCTGAATAGAATCTCAACCAATTAAAAAGAACATATAAAAAATTGCTTCAGAACCATAAATATACAACTGCCTCTAACAGGCTCCAAGGACTGCCACCATGTTTCATCGACTGAAAGTCTAAACCACAGTTGTTTCAAGATATTTTACCTCTTTCAGATATAACTGATCGAACAACATGAGAGACAGATTTCTGATCTGTGCCACAAGATTGAATAACAGTTTTTATAGTATCAACTGGATGCAGACAAAGGCTAACCACTGTCCCAGCCAATGCTCCTGCAAAAGCATGTTTTTGGTTTGCAATGGCAGAAACAGGTTTCTCTTGCACTGATGAGGATAGTTCTGTCGTAGGTTCAGTCTCAAAAACTAGCTCGTTGAGTTGCCTTTTCCCATTCTCAAGCACATCATCATCAACATCAGTTTCATAATGGCACTCTTCAAATGTAGAATTACCCAAAGCACATAAGCCAATATAGTAGTCTGAGTAAAGACTGGAACTTGGAGTCCTTGAAATAGCACCATTTGCCTCTGAATTTGAACCAGCACCAAGTGAATACTCTGTAGAGAGAGACGTAAAGGACAACTTTGCATCTTCTACGGACTCTACTGTTTCAACTGGAGGAGAATCATTACATTTGGTTAACTTGGAACTAAAATCAGTACTTCCCACGCATGAGTCATCAGTAGGAACGGTGACAACTCTAAAAATGCATCCTTCGCCTGGTTTGTGGTTCTCGACTTCAGTGACATTCACAGGAAATTTTAGTCCAAGACAAGGCTTTTCACTCATCCAGCCATATATTTGTCCCAAAGCACATGAGCTTCCTACACTTGCAAACCCCTTCTTCTTCCATGACTCTTCAAGCATGTTGGAGTTACCAACCTGTAGATATTTCCAGAAAGAATGGCTATGATTTCCACCGTAGGGTTCAAACAGTGAAATCTTCTGGATCACATTTAGAAGCTCAAAGTTTGAATTCGTAACAAGTGGGGAAAAGCTACCAGAGATTGTATCAATGCAGAAGTATTTGGCATCAGCAGAAATAGAGGTTTTACTATTTCCCTCCCCACCTGGGCAACACAGTTTACTCTCTTTCCAACAAACAGAATCATTGTACTTCACATTTGCTTTAGAATGGAAAACAGAAATATGGCGAGTAGCACAATCCCATAACTGCCCAACTGCCGAAACAAACTGAGCCGTGTTCAGTATCACAGAAGGCTTGGATTCAGCTTGCTTGCTTCTTTGCCCATGAGAATCAGAATGTGAGGAGACTTTTTCTTCCTGACCAAAATCAACAAGCTCCAAGGGTGCGACCTCAAGTGTAGTCCGCCTATTTTTGATCGAAGGTTGATTTTTAGACTTTCGACAGCTATAAGCACCCATTTTTTGATAATCACTCCAAAAATAAACTTCCTTGAATAAGTATAGAGAAATCCTGAGGAGTTCTTGACTACAGGATATCTGCATCAAGTGTAAGGTTAGCAGATAAAGTCATTCCAGTTGTCAGATGATTATATCAACAACGAATGTCTTGCCTGAAAATCTACTATCATTCCATGGGAAGCAAATCGAGTTAACAGTGCAAGAGAATAGTATCGGGGACCGTAAGACAGAGACAACCTCAAAATGTAACATCTAAAACAGTGGCACATATTCACCCACTAATCCACTAACTATTGCACTCACCGCATGAACAATAAATAAATCAAATGCTCTCCATGGAATCTTTTGCGATAAGATTCCTTCTGGCTGTTGCTATCTTATCCGCCCTACTTTGTTAAGACAGAGATGCAACGAACAAATTAGCAACACCGGATATCTGCAGAGGATCAGAAAATCAAAAAATTAAATTCTCCCAAGTAGAAGATCATATCCATCACAAGCACTACATATTCCGAACCCATAAAAGCGATTATTACAAACAGAATAACGATACCAAATGCGTGCTAAACTGATTTCTGTCTTCAACATTTTTTCCCTTTTTTTAATCCCAGAGAGTTACAGTAATTGAAGCTGGTACACGACTTAACAGTTTCTACGACTGGTATCTGATGCGCATTCCTTAGAGAAATTAATCAATATATTAAGAAAGGGGAAAAATCATTTTAAATGCAGACAAAACTTCAATCGAGAATCCAGTGTTTTAATCTCTAACCTTGGGAAAGTCGATAGTTTTCGGACAAGAGATAGAATCAACATACTACCAGGCTTCATTTTCAGAATTGCAGAGTAGAACTGGAATGGAAGTTGACGAGCTTTCTAGGGTTTTTTCAAGATCAGTATAATGATGCTCGCATGAGCGAATATTCACATCCCGCCAACGTTCCTTCTATAAGTTTTTAACTGAAGTCGCATGGCGCAAACCATGCAGCTAAAAGTGAAAACAGCAGCGGGGGTTTTAAGAATGGATCGGAATCGACTGGGACTGATCCCGATTTCTACCCATCCTAATGACCGATTCACACCCAAAAACGTGAAAAAACCCTAGAAATTCCCTGCTTTGTTTCTTGAGTACCGATTCTGATCTGGATAATGACCAATTCAGTAGACGTATTTTTATCTACTCCCCTCTATTAGAGGGACTTGGGGAAATGGACATCTGCAGGAAATAGAACAGATAAAGGTCTGCAGTGTGCTAGGCTGTGCTCTGGACCTTTATCCCCTGAGGTTAGCTGACCGGTATGGTTGTGCGGTTCCTCTCATAGAGGGGGGGGGGCTGAAATGACCATTCCACCCCCTGACCGAACACACTACCCGAGTGGGGTCCATCCCCTTTTATTAGAGGCACTAGGGAAGCATACCGGGTAGGGGAACCGCAGGTGATAAAAATTCATGTGCACTCGATAGTTGAAGACACTAGTTCCTTGTATTTTTCTTTTGATAGCATTTCTTTTCAATTTATTCGCTAAAGGGCTGCAGTTTTGAAGTTCTCTAAGGTGTGGTGGATACACCCACCTCCCTTCTCGTAAACTCCTCTCCTCTTTTTGTATAAAATCTCGCTTGGTGCAAAAAACAATCATAAAAAAAAAGAACACAATCATCTTAAATCCAAATTTTGTGGCAAGACAAAGACCTGCTCACATGTCAAGTGTCAATAATTGTAGTCGGAGTATCATAAATGTTAATATATAGAAACATATTTGATTAAATTAGGCCTTGAAATTTGACATATCATTGGCAAATCATGACAACGATATCTATATGCAATGGTAAAACTAATCATATTATCTATCCACGTGGCAACATTTAAAGTTAATTGGAGGAAAATTTCTCAGTACAAGCATGTAGGTATAATCTTTCTATAAAAATGGGAACCCAAAAATATTCTGCATGGGCAAACTTGATAGCTTATCAAGGTAGCCTAAAGACTGGGACCCACTAAGGGCCCAAGAGGGCTACTCATTATTAACCTACTAATACCTACTACCATTATTGACTGGGTGGGTTGGGGGGGGTAGGGGTAGGGGTAGGGGTAGGAGTTGATCTTGTTGGAATTAAACTCGATGTGCAGCAGAATTTGAATCGGGTCAATACTTATAGTTCATGATCAAGAGTAGGGAAGAAACAATTTCAAAACAAAATTCAAGGTTACCTTAGGGTCGCAAGTGTAACTCCTCCTATAGATAATAAATATTCCTACTTGTGCAAATATGAAGATTGAAAACTTGTTCAACACTTGGATGCTTGTTCAATCATTGCAATCTTTAGAAGAACACAAAAATCACCAAAGCCTCTTGAGTTCTCAAACTCAAGTCTCACTCACTCACACACCACAAGAGAGAGGGGAGAGAGAGAAAGAGAAAAAACATGGAAAGGGGGAGGAGCACTACCACAATCGTGGAGAGGCTTGTCCCTCTCCCTTTTTATAATTTTGGAGATCCTTGGATCTCAAGAATCCCCTTCCATCTTAGCCTCGATTCAATCTTCCATTTTGGTGTTTTGTGAATCTTTTAATTTTTGCAATTCCATTTTGCTACTAAAGTGAATACATAGAATCTCAAAAGGGATACAATCTTTCTAAATTATGGCATGAGATATTTTCATAATATATTTTTCCATAATATAAAAAGATATTCAACCATAAATATTTTGTTCTCCCATATGATGTCATGTGTCAAATAAACTCTTTTATTGCACATAAGCCTTTCCACTTTCCAAATATCTCATAATGAATTTTAGGATATGTACTTTAATGCTACCAATCCCCAATTCATCATATACGTTGATCAAGATAATATGTGACTGTGATCGGACGACCGTAAAACTTCGAAATCAAAATTCAATATGTTATATATTAATTTTATATTAAAAATAAATTTATAAAACATTTTGAATAAACACTGGATCCAGATTTCTGTCTG
Organism: Telopea speciosissima; assembly: GCF_018873765.1. Classification (NCBI taxonomy): domain Eukaryota; kingdom Viridiplantae; phylum Streptophyta; class Magnoliopsida; order Proteales; family Proteaceae; genus Telopea; species Telopea speciosissima. The sequence goes on along the minus strand of NC_057921.1, from coordinate 62,656,567 downwards.
ACCAATCACCAACTTTCTCTCTCCTAGATATTCTACGTAATCGGGCAGTAGATTCCATGTTGAGAATCCTCTTTGTTTACAATGCGGGACACTGAATCCAGTGCATTGGTTTATAGTCCTAACGTACATCAACCATTGGTTTACCAAAACCCGTAACACCACACTGCAACACATGGAATCTCTCAGGTCTAAGAGCTATCGAGTGGCGGATACGTGTATCACTCACACAACCAGTAACATTACATAAGATAGTAGTATCGGATTCTTATTTATATACGTTCTCGACGTGTACCCATACCCATGCATCGAAATTTCTATTTCTCGTGACATGCGGTACAACAACCATATAAACAGGATGTCCAGTCCCATTCCCAGTCGAGACCAGTTTAAGGTTAACACTTAACACACATGGAACGACCTTATAAGCCCCAATAATATAATTAAAATGCTAATAATTAAATTCATTAATTTTATAAACGGGTTTGATGGACACATTTCCAACAGATCTCTCTCGACGTCGTGGAGTTACACCATGCTCACGGGATGGTTGTCACCACTGCACCAGGCACTTCCTCAAAGAGCATCCATGCACTACTTCTCGAGCCAACATAGAGCCTAGTATTATTCTCTCTCTCTCTTAGTGGATGCATTGTATACATAGAGGCATAGAGCCTAATATTATTCTCTCTCTCTCTCTCTCTCTCTTAGTGGATGCATTGCATCCAAAGTGGTGAATTAAAAAGTTGTAAACTTCTTTTTATTGTCTCGTAAGTTTTGACTTATCCCCAAAAGTTATTTAATGCAAAGTTAAAATTTAAAAAATTGAAAATCATTTGTTTATAAAAAAAATTGAAAATTGTTTAATACAATATTTATGTGAAATGCCCCCGGCAACACATCATCACACAAGAATGTATTATTTTAAAAGGATGAAGAGGTTACAACTTCTTTTTCACCAAACTTGATTAAAAGATTTTTTTATTATTTATTGTTTTTCTAATTCTAACCTAGGATGCCCTAAAGCCACACAATTATAAATGGGCTGCCATTGAACTTCTTTTGAGGGTTTATATAGGATTGAGATGCACGTTGCAGTCTCCACATAGTGACTATTTTGCTGCTGCAGACCCCTTTTTTCTTTTTCTTTTTTGGGTAATAGAGAGCTTACTGCAGACCCATTAGATGTTCCTCAATCATCTTTTTTCCTGGTTAAAATTACGAGATTATACACACCCAAGAGTCCCTTGATGCATATCGAATCACATCTTTCCTAACACCAAACCAACCCCCTCCCCCCCCCCACCCAACCAAAAAAAACAAAAAAAATCAACATTTTTTTCACCTGCTTTGGTGGTTGTCTGAATTTTACATGATTTAAAACTGCATATATTGACTCCAGAATATTTGCAAGAAACTGAACCAGATTCGAGTCTTTAGACAGTACAGCATAACATATTCCCTCTCAGAGAGAGAGAGAGAGAGAGGCCAATCTCCAAGATCCGAATTTTACATGATTTAAAACTGCATATATTGACTCCAGAATCTTTGCAAGAAACTGAACCAGATTCGAGTCTTTAGACAGTACAGCATAACATATTCCCTCTCAGAGAGAGAGAGAGAGAGAGAGGCCAATCTCCAAGATCCTGTTTCAAGGGCTGATATTGCCTAGATCTACCAATCAGATCCAAATGATTGCGATTGCTCAGATCTAAGATTTAGATTTTAATAGAAGGTAATAACAAATTGCTACAAATAATATTTCAATTTTTACAAATAGGGAATAAACTAATGGAAGATCGATGGAAATTGTGGAGACAAAATAAGGAAGAGAGAGAGAGAGAGAGATCACCTGCAACAATTTGAGGAGATTTAAGAAAAGTTACAATGTTGGATAGATGACCATTTCCACAACACAGAAAACAATTATTTAATTTATATCATTTGCTTAGAAAATAAGTACATACACAGCATTTCAAGTAAGACGATCAAGTCACTAGTTTTAGCTTATAAGGGTGGAAAGGATTTCATATTGAGAGGACTTTACAACTAATTACATCATCATCAGAATCTAGTTTGGGAACTGAAGAACTTACCATCACCCCTCCCACATTCCCAGCCTTTGCCAAGTCGAGCACCACGGTGCTAAGCCCCTTCCCTACTACAAAAATTCTCTTCCCAATGGCAACAAGTCTACAAGGTGGCCTTGTCAGCAATGGTGACAGCCTGCCAACTAATACCCAATCCCTACTCTTTGGCTGCCACATCATCAACCTCGTTCCTGAATTCTGATCCAGCACATAAAGAGTGCCATCTACAACAACAGCAGGACCATGCCAGCCTGACACCAGATCTTCATCCACATTTTGCCATGCGCTGCTTGTTGGTTTGTACCCAAGCGCGGGAATGTGTTGGGATATCGTAGACACAGCACCGCGGATGTAAATTTTTCCGTCCAAAACTACAGACTCCTGGATATCAGGGAAAATATTTGGGTCCACGTGGGTCGTCCCACTGTTGGTAGATGGGTCATAAGTATCCCATGAGCACTGATCACTTGAACTCAATGTTACGCCTCCAATTGCATAGAGTTTCTCATTCAAAGCTTCACAAGCAAAGTAGCACCTGAAATTATTGAAACACAATTAGAACTCCCAAACTTACCAATCTACTCCCAGATTTTAATCCTTTTGTTGAAAAGGAATAAGACAATCATGTACTCCCTCCGTCCCACAAAAACAATCCTGTTTGAGGTTTTTCACTGTCCCAAAATGTTTGTCCATTTTAAGAACCAGGATATGTAGTGTTGTTGGTTTCCCCATAATTCATCTATTTAATTATCCACGCATTTATTATACTCACTCGTCATAATTGTTTCCCTCCATTACATAATCCAGACTAATATGAGTAATGTTGGAAATAAGGTTTGAATAAGAGAGTGACTAATGCATTAAAAACAAACTCCTTAAAATGTGGGTTTTTCAAACAAGAGCCTTTTTGGGACAGAGGGAGTAACTCTGCAACAAGCTAAAAGTTTCACTATATACAGCCACCCAATTGGCAGGCACTCCCTGGATGGCCCCACGAAACAAGCATTAAGGCTAGTATAGCCATATGATAAAGATGGCCCAGAAATGGGCGTACCCAGTGCATGAGGTTCCCGCCATGGTAGGGTCCGGAGAGGGTCATAATGTACGCAGCCTTACCCCTGCTTTCGCAGAGAGGCTGTTTCCAGATAAAGGTAGCCCAGAAATGGTCAGTTGGAAATACTAGATTATAAGGAACAAGAAACTAGACTCTCATACACCCTAATTTACTAAATAAAGAGAGAAGGATAATAGAACATATTTCTGATAAGGTGCCATCCCTTGACTATGCTAGATGAGGGGGGCAAATGTCCAAGGAGTAACATCCACCATTTAGGTGGTCCTAAGAAGGATTTTCGAAGGCACCCACCACCACCCCCACCCCCCCAACCCAAAAAAAGAAAAAAAGGGAGAGAGAGAAAACAGGCAACAGCAACAAAATAAGAGAACAACACAAGGGAGAATAGTTATTTCCAGACTCTCTCCATCCATACATGAGCTCTCTCTTTCACAATATTTTCAGGAGATTTTAACTTGTATCCACATACAATATTATAACAGCACAGCAACAACACGGTAATGAGAGCAATTTTCTCATGTAGGATAACTCACTGTAGGTTAGAGAAATTAACCAACATAGACCAATCGTAGATTACCAACACAAGAGCTCTTTCAATAGGCTGGCTTCAATTGGTGCAGGGAAAAAATTAATTATAATTGAAATCATGCATGTTGAGGAGGCTACCTTGCAGTTGACAGGGAAGCAGCTTCATCCCAAGTATTCTTGGAAGCATCATAGCAATATACATCACGGTTGGCATCTTCAGACCAACTGCAGCCACCCAGTAGGTAGAACTTTTTCCCTAAAACTTCAAAAGCCATGCCTTTTCTCTTCAAGCACCGTGGTGGTAAGCCTTGGATGAGCTTCCAGCACCGCGGTGATGAGTTGGGATCCAAAACATAACAACAAATTTGATCAGATTTGTCTCTACACAATGCATAAATCCATGTCTCCTCTAGATTATGCTTTTGTCTGTAAGAATACCACTCCTCACTGCACACCAATTCCCTCCACCTCTTTGAAACACACTTAAGCATCATGTGGTATCTCCGGGGAACTCTTGCTAAGCAGAAAAGAGCAATGTCATCTGGAAGCCCACATATAAGTGGTGCATGATTTTCTGTCATATCTGTGGAGGACTCAGGTTCCTGTTCCAGATGTTCCATCATAATGCAGTAACTAATAAGGTCTCAAAACAAGAAAACAAAGCAAGAAATGAGAAACTTAACTGATGCGATCTAACATATGAACAAATCATAAAAAAGATATTTATTGAAGTACATGCAGACAATTTGCGCAGCAAAGATCCGGGTTTGATTGAACATCTTTCGGAAAACATCCAAAATAATTGAGCTTCCTACTCACACAATGTTGGTTCTAGAGAACTTGAGTTTAAAGACCAGGTATGAACTTAATAATTCAAACTCCCCCATAACTCCCCCATAAGATTCAGAAAGAAGTAAATTATCTTCTCTATCATTTCTTTTTGCTCCTTGTTGAAATAAATTTCTCAGAGAGTTAAATATAGAGAGGTGAAAGCCATAGATTTGGGTATATAATCGAAATCCAAGCTACTTACAATCAGGAAACAGAATACAACACAAAACTGAACAAGAGAAATTTTAATGCAAAAGTAAACGGTTTTTACTAAAACAGTGCGATTGCTATGTTGGAGACTTTGGGTTATTACATTCAGAAATTACTAATTACAATGTAGAAACTGGGCACCAGACAAGACGCACTGATCAAAAAAGCATTTGAACAAAAAAATTAGGAATTTCAGAACCGTTACCTTTACAGTGAAATTTCAACACTACCAACAAAGCGACGGCAGAATCAATCAAAACAATCTAATTACTGTTTCACCTCAGAGGAGAGAGAGAGCGGGTGCACAATTGGGTCCTGAAAACGCTGATTTATTCTTTTGACAGTCAAGTATTTAATTCCTCCGACTAAATGCACAATTTGAACAAAGGTCTTTCAGATCTATCCGAAGGTATTCATTAATTTTTTTTTTTCGATATCTCAGTTACAAAAAATGAGCACCACTTGGGACTTGGAACTCCAGTTTGATTCATGGAACCATGAACTACAACAGATACGATTTGCAGGAAAAATAAATAAGAACCAATTAAGTGGAACAATTAACCGCAGATTTCTTATAAAACGAAATGGTTTAAAATCTGGATAAAAAAAAACTTACTTCGAAATCTTCTGCATTCGTTCAAGTTGAAATTCTACATTCGCCGATGGGAGGTTTCGGAAGAAAGGTACTTGATCATCCTCGTTGCTTCAACCAAAATGTAAAGGGCTTTTTACAAATGTCCCCCTTTTTTTTTTGGTAAACCAAATGTCCCTGAAAATGTTCATTTGTTCAAATGTCCCTCTACAACTTTTCTAATTGCAAATTATCCTTTACTTTCAAAACAGTATAGCACTTTGATCCAGTCCCTTAGTCTGGACGTTAGAGATTAGTTTTATGAGATTTAATGACTAAAATGCCCTTGTGATAAAAATCAATCAAAATTAAATAGTTAAGTGATCAAACTGCCCTCGTCTTCCCCAAATAGTTTAGGGTTTGAAACTGAAATTTTTTTCTCCAAATCATTTAGGGTTTGAACCTATCTGAAAAGCAAGAGATCAAATTAAGCATAGGTTTTAATCAACACAATTGATTAAATTTTTTTTGTAAATAAACATAAATCCATTCTGATTTAGTTTCAATGGAGGGTTTGAACCCATCTGTGGTGGCTGATCGTAGTTGTTCCACCAGGTTCCCTCCCCTGCGTTAAACGCAGGGCGAGCAAATAAAGTCATGAAGAGAGAGAGAGCAAATGCCATGACTATATATATTGTGGTCTAGAGGAGTGTAAGAAAATTATGGAAAATGCCATCCAGCATCTGCACAGCTCAAACGACATTTTCAGAATATTTTCCATTATCCCCATTTGGTGTTACGGTATGTTCAAATGACTTTACTATCCTCGTTGGAAAACCTGGAGTCTAGAGAGCAATTCCAAAATGAGAGAGAAGGAAGAAGGGTATAATGGGAAAGGTTGGGGTAGCTTCTGTTGGAGGATGGCAGAAAAGGTAATAAAAATTGAGGAAAGGAGAACTTATATCAGTTGGAGTTTGGAGGGAACAAAACGTGGGAGCGATGTATATGGGCAGAGAAATCAGGAGTGAGTTGGCGGAGAGAACCTGTGGTTGGCGACAACATCGTTTAGGGTTTGAACCCATCTGTGTTTAATCTGATTTCTTGCTTTCCATGGGTTCAAACCCTAAACGATTTGGGAAAAAAAATTTCAGTTTCAAATCCTAAATTATTTGGTGAAGATGAGGGCAATTTGGTCGCATTATTCTTTAATTTTGGTTGGTTTTTATGATAAGGGCATTTTAGTCATTAAATTTCTTAAAACTAACCTCTAACATTCTAGATTAACGAACTGAACCAAAGTGTTACAGTATTTTAAAAGTAGGAAAGAATTTGCAATTAAAAAAATTGTAAGAAGGCATTTAGATAAATGAATAATTTCAGGGGGGCATTTGTAAAAAAACCCCAATATAAAATACGGAGAAAATCGGGGATTCGTGTTCAAGTTTCCTTGCGCCAAAATGCCATTTAATAAAGCAATTAACAAATTAGGGTAGATTTCAACCTATTTACCATTCTACCGTAGCGATCCCTGATTTGGTCCGGCGGTTTAGCATGTTATGTTACCGAAACCATTTATATAAATCAAATAAAATCAACATATTTAAATCGATTGTTATTTGGTTGGGTTTTGATTTTATGCACTTCAAAAGTATTCTATATGATTTTTCTCAATAAATCACCGGTTCTAAATCGTTTTGAACCGTTTAAACTGAAGCATTAACCCAAATATGCATTGGACAACACCGGTTAAACCGAATAAGCAGACCATCGAACCGATTAAAATCCATTATGAATCGATTTAAAAATAATAATAATAATCTACCATGGAAGTCTTGGGTAATGGTGCTAATTTCAAACTGAAACCATTTATTGAAATTGAATCAAACCGTATGAATTGATTCTTATTTGGTTTGGTTTTGATTTTATGTATTATACAAGTATTTGGTCTTTTTTATTTTTTGGTCAATAAATTGTCGGTTTTAAATCAATTTGAACCATTTAAATCTAAATCATTTAAAACGATAAACCGAATAAGCATACCATTACATTGATTAAGATCGATATACTAACCAAATAAAACCGAAGTATTCTAATCGGAACTGAACAGATAGCAATTTGTATAACCGTAACTGAGTACAAGCCGATCAATCAGTATTGATTTTTATTAATTATAATATGAACTAAATTGACCGGTTAAATTGAAACCCGAACCAATTAACACCCTTAGTCCTAGGTTGTAAATTATGGAGTCCTCACATTGAACCATTTTCCAAATAAAATCTTCATGCGGTTGAGGGCATGCGTGCAAGTTTTAAGACCATGACCTCCTTTTTTTAATTTTTGGTGGGGTGAAGGGGATTCCTAAACTAGGTGAGGAAAAAAAAACTCTGAACCCTAAGCCTCTTGGGATTAAACTCTCTCTCTATTGTACTAGCCTCAAACCAGATGTGTTAACCGCTGTTTGGTTGAGGTCTAAGCAAACCCCACCATGAGGTCCTAGACTAGATTGATCGATTGAACAACTAATTAATCTTGTGTTTTACAGTTAATATTGTTTAATAATCGACTAGTCAATCATTGTTTTTTAATCCTTTAATTAAATAGCCTTTAACCTGTCCTTAATCTATCATTTTCAATTATTTTATTTAACCCATACTTAATCTGTGATAAAATTAGACAAAAAATTCCATAAAATATAAAGTCCACCTACTCAAAGTTCCATTACAAAACTCCCATAATAAGGCTTAACCGATTAGTTTGATTTGGTTCAATTTCGATTCTATCACGCTGCTGATTAGTAGTCGGGGCGTTGGGACTGAACCTACCAATTAATAATTGGTCCAATCGGTTTAAAGTTTTTATCGGTCACTCGCGAGTCGCGGTCAGTTAAATCGACGCCCACTGAACATGAAAGTACGTCATTAATGAAGTCATTAGTTCTTAAAAAAAAAAAAGGAAAATTACAAAAAAAAACCCTGAAAAAAATTATACTGGTTTTCCTTAAAATTACATTCACCTCCCCTCTAGAGGGGGTAAATGTAATTTTAGGGGATTAATATAATTTTTTTAAACTACAGTGATGATAGACGTAAGATAAATGGTGCCAAAGGCCTTTCTTGATTCAGATTTCTTGAGCAAATAGCAAAGGGCGTGCATGGCTAACAACTTATAAATATGAACCTGACACAAGGATAAAGAGAAGAGAGTTGCATAATAAGAGAACATTTTCCTTTCTATTAAATGTTGGGGAAATGGTTGGGTATGCTAGCAGTATACCGTAAGCTAGCACCCTATGTGTCCATCTCTCTTTTCTTTTTTTTGAGAGGTAATGGAGTTATTTCAAAAGGGGAAAAGAGAGATAATCATATAAAGTACTAGCTTATTGTATACGGCTAGCATATCCATTCCTTTTCCTAAATGTTGATAGATAAGATGAAAAGAAAACGGGGAGGAGAGAAAGAGAGGGGGAGGGGGGGTGGAACTAGTGACATAAGACAAAGTCATTACATTCTCTATCAGATAGGAGAATCAACAAAACTAGTTCCACCTATTAAAGGTGAGGGTAAGAGATTGTTATCTGGGCATGTAGTGTTGGCACTAGTACATGGCCAATGAGAATGCAAGTAAAGTCATAAACACATATATCATTTTTGTTTCATGGGGGTAGTGCAGTATTTTCTTGCACTTTTGTAAGAGCCACACAAGCCACGCAACCTCTAAGGTAATCCACAAACGAAATTGGTAGATTGGTCCGTTGGTGTAGCTATTTTGTCATGTGGACAAAGGATGTAGATTCTTAACAATTAAATATCTATGAAATGGTATAAATATCTCCCAGTTTTGAGGCATGAGAGTGTTAGTTTAAGCCACACTCTTTGACAGAAAACTACTTTCCAAAGCTATTTGTAGAAAAAAGAATGATGCTTGATTGCATGGCTCTTGCACCTAGGAATACATGAAATTGTCACTCAACTTCTTCTGAAATAAAAAATCTCACATATGTCGATGCCTTATATGCTCTCATTGGCCCTTGATGCAAATGTATATAATTTTTGATCCAAAGTATAATCACACAAACCACACAAAAACCCCCAAAGATTAACCGACTTTTAAATGCAAGCGAATACGGATCAAGCAGCGATCTCTTGTCCATTTTATATTTACCCTAAATTTTCAGCTATTAATGATCTGCCACGTGGTAGATATATCCGCTCAGCTTCAGCTACAACTTACTTGGATTTTACCCTTCAATTGTCATAGAAAGTTTACAACAGGAAGCTTTAAAAGCCAGAGTTCCGATAGACCCGAGCAACTGCAATAGGCTCAATAGCTTCTGCTTCTTCGTGTCGAAATCTCTACACAGAAAAGACGGTTCATAAGCATCGAAATTCCGCAAATGGACACCGAAGCAGGTGAAGCATATACCTTAATTTCGATTAACTGTGATTATATTTTCTCCTACTTTGGTCTTGCAGACTTCAACTTGAATCTATTTTGCGCACGCTGTGTGAATTATACATTTGGATTGGTTCATATTATACATTTTTACTTGATTAGAACGTGTCTCTGTGTGAACTTCTGATCTGTCTTTCGTACAGCAGTGATCGGATTTCTCAGTCAAGTTCCATTACTTCAGAGGTTACCGAGGTCATCCATCAAGAAAATTGCCGAGGTCGTCAAATTCAAACATTACGGTTGGATGCAATTCTTCTTTCTCTTTTTGTTCTTTCCCCCGACACTAAATTTAAATCAAATTCAGAGTTTACAATCCTTATGATCAATGAATGAAGGAATTTTGGTTTTGTTATTGATTGATTCGTCACACTTGTAGGGCGTGGTGAGTATGTTGTTCGAGAGGGAGACAGTGGGGATGGAGTCTATTTTATTTGGGAAGGAGAGGTAAATCCTAGTTGTTTCTTAGCAGATTAAATAGGTGACTAGCTCCAAGGGTTGATACATATGATATCTGTAGTAGAGGCAGGCGTTATTTTATGATTGAAATATGCATACTGTGAAACCTGAATGGCAGGCTGAAGTTCATGCATCTGTCAATGCTGAGGAAGAAAATAGTCCGGAGTTTCAATTGAAGAAATATGATTATTTTGGTCACGGTGAGTAGCTAATTCCTGGTGATAACTGCTGACCCGCAGCATTTTGGGTAATGCTTCTGGCTTCTACAGGATTCCTTCATCAATTTCATGTATTTCCTTTTACGAGCAAAGGCAAAATATATGCACCTACATTTACACCCGACCACTTCATTTCAGATTTATCCTAAAAAAAACCAATTTTATCACGTAGGGGGTTTCTGTGCTCAAACTCATAAAACCATTTTGCTGGGCCACATTTCACTTGCTAAAATTCCAACTCGGCACCACATAATTGGTTATGTTTTTTTTCCCCGTTAACTGAATACTGTCTCAAAGGGTGTCAATCGGGCGGTTCAATTCGGGTTTGGTTTGTTTTTTTTGGTTTCGGTGTGGGTTTCAGGGAACCGAAACAAAAGCAATAAGGAGTTTTTGGTTTTGGCTCGGGTTGGACTCAGGTTCGGTTCGGTTCAGTTTGAAACTTGGGTATAGGCTGGTTTTGGGTAGGGATAAGGTAGATTTTTTAGGGTTTGGGGGTTGGTTTTAGTATTCGATTCAGTTCAGGTTCGGTCCTATCCGGCGGGCCAATAGGCGGCTCATTGGTTTAGCCTGAACCGAGCCAAGACCAAATTGTGCTATAACCCGGAAACCGGAGCCGAACCAATAAGACCTTGGGTTCAGTTTGGATCGGGCTCAGGCGGATTGGGCCGGTTTTACCGGTTCGGTTTAGGTTTGACATCCTTAACTGTCTCTTTAGAAGTTTTATGCCGCAGATGCATTTTGTTTAATCTTTTACTGATGTCTATGTGTTAATTAGGTTGTATGACTATTGGATTATATGTATAAGTAGTGCATTTACATGTTTCTGTGATTAAAAGGGAAGAGAGGGGGAACAATGTCAGGTATTTGGAGTCAAATAAATTGCTGTTACAGTTTGGCCTTTGGTTAATAATATGTTGGAGAATTCCAAAGCTCGTGATGGTGCCAATTATCATCACTGATTTGAAATTTTACCAGATTTGAAGGAGAAAATAGTTGTACTGTGCATATTCATATTAGAGAAAGAAAAGTAAAAACCCATTCAGGCAAAGCGGACAATGTCCTTGCAATTGTTGGTGACATGGATTAAATAGTTGGCTGATAATTGACAGCCAAAGAAATCAATACTGTGCTTCCCTTTGAATTATACTGAATGCAAACCTTATAGCCTTCTAGACTTTCTTACTGTGGTATTTCAGAGCAGATCTTTTTGCTTGAATCTGTAACTTAGAGTATCCGTCCAAGTTCTGAGAAAATGTTCGTTGAAGTCTCTGATATATGAGTCTAAATGCAAAGCAATAAACACTTAAAACATGTGTCTTTACAGCTGATTTATGAGCCAGCTTGAAGAAATATCTTTCTGCTAGGATGTCGTGTAGTTTAAATAGCATATAGTAATGAAGTTAAAAATACGCATAAAAGTGCAGCACAAGTTGCAGAACTAAAATGCTATAAATAGACATGTTGACAGTGTACATTTTGCAAGTCACAATTTTCTCCTCCTCCTCTCACCTACCAGGGGAAGAACTCGACTGATCGCACTAAGCCTTATCCCAACTGCTGGGGTCAGCTATGTAAATCCTGTACCATCATTCAGCTATATTTAAGGCCATATCTGCTGTAAACTTTTATATGCTCATGCCTTTTGCCATCACTTCAACATATGTCATCTTTGGCCGTCCCCTTGTCCCTCTAAAACTTTCATGCGTATCACTACTCCTCATTTGCATTCGCTGATGATTTATTTTATTCTTCCATGTCTTACTGGTCATCAATCTCAACAGCCTCATCTCAGTTTCATTTTATGTATATGCTGTTTCTTTCCTTCCCAGCATTTAGCTTCAACATCATTCTTTGCATTGTATGCTGTCTTGTAAAAATTATCCTTTAGTTTTAATGGGATTCATCATGATTCCTTTCAGTGTTTCTTTTAATCGTGTTCAAACATTTAAATGGCCGACATATATTCTTGTGTACTATATTTATATATACAATACCTGATGATATTGCATTACTTCTTGGTGGTCAAACCAAATTTCCATCTTCAATGGATGACACTGATTGTGATGGTTTTGTAGGTGCTGTATCTCTTGATCATTCGGCTGACATTATTGCTTTGTCCAAGGTAGCTGCAGTTATCATTTTGTAGTAAATCCTATGTGAAATATATTGCCTTGCCTCTCAATTGCAACTTTATGGACACTTGCACTGGGTTCTGATGCATTTTTAGTGATGGCAGTTGACATGCCTACTGCTGCACCATGAACATAGTGCATTGCTGCAGCCCAAATCGATTTGGAATGGAGACGCAGATGAAAAACATGGGACCCGCTCACTGGTGGAGCTTGTACTGCAATTAGAACCAATAGAAGTATGTCATCATCCTGTTTGTATGATATTTCTGTATCCCTAGCTAACTGAGTACTGATGCTTTTGTAATGCTTTAGATGGTGGACTATTAGACGTTTGATTTGTTTGAATCTCTCATTCAAATATTATAAAATCCCAACTACTTAATGTGCTTTAATTAATCTATGTCTGATTGTTTTTTCTACTTTTACTTTTCTTGTATCATATATGTTGTTTACTAGACTATACTCTCTGTCTCCTTTCATGCATATTTAGAGACATAATCTCAGCTTATTCTTTTTTAGCTTTCATAAATCATATTATGTATGGAAAGATTCTTGTCATGCAGACGTGAAGGCAAAAATAAATTTTCTTCTGTCCACTTGTTTTGAAGGTCGACATCTTTCGTGGAGTTACTTTGCCAGATGCTCCAAAATTTGCACAGGTTTTCGGGGGACAGTTGATTGGACAGGCATGGTTCATCTTGTTTTCTTTTGATTTGTCAGACAGAAATTATACAGTTTTTACATATGAGTCCCCAAATATGGCCTTTGTTACTGATGCATGCATCTGGATGTTGCCACACAGTCACGCAAGAAATGCACTTACTGCATGACTTGGATAAATTTGATGTTGACTTCTTGATGAACTTCTATTGATTACCATGGAAAATTTCTGGAGTGTTCCTATACACCAAGTTAACCTCATTGTGATTTTTTTTTGGGATCATCTCAACACTTGAGCCCATAATTTATTGATTCTTTTTGTAAACATAAGTAGTAAATCGAAGAATATTTCTTTATATCATATATGCTTATAATTGGATTTAGAGTAAAATTTATTTTAATGCAACCAATAGTGTTTTCGTATCCCATAGATTTGCAAATTCAAATCTGACATCTGGTTGTAATATTAATTTAAACAATTTTTTTTTGTTAGCTTCTATTTATTACCAGCAAAGTGTCTGTGAGAATATTTGTTTCATCCAAATAGTCTGAGTTTTTTTTTTTTCATTTTTATATTGAAAAAATCACATTGCTACGTCATAGAATTCATATTAGCAAGTTTCAATTTCATGATTCTTGAAACTGAATTATGATTTGCAGGCACTGGCTGCAGCATCGAAAACTGTTGATTGCTTTAAACTCCTCCATAGCTTGCATAGTTATTTCCTTCTTGTTGGGGATTTAGGGAGTAAGTTCATTTTCTGTCTTTTCTTTTGGACTAAATAGAAAAGTGTATAGTATTATTTCGTATCAGTGTATTACAGTATCACGGTATAAATTTTCCCATTTGGATTCTGAATCTGAGGTATAACCTTCACTTCAGGACATCTGCAGGCTCTCTCTCGCTCTCTCCACACACTCCTTCCTTTTCCTCATTTCTTTTTTTAAAATATATTTGGGAAACCAATGAATTAAGAGAATCATATCTAAAAATCCTAGTGTGTAACTTTATATCCCCTAAGCCCTTATTGGACAAGAACCTATCTCTTACCTGTTTCTTAAAGCATTTCTGGAGAAGGGTGTGAGTACCAATAAAAATCATAATTGAAGTGTTAGAAATACCCTTTAATAGTTTAGCTATCACGCTTTGTTATAATTTTTATCGGTAATTATAGTACGTTCATGAAGAAAAAAATGGAAAAATAATTTTAGAGATATTCTTACAGGTATTTTTCTCATTTTGTATGTTTTAATGATCAAACTGCATTGAGAGGGGTGTAAGGAGATCATAAATTTTAAGGATAAACATATTAAACGTTCTTTGTTTAAATACCCCCTTTCCCCTTTTCAGCTCAGCATTTATTGCTTATCTTTACTTGCGCAAGAATCCTGCATAGACACATTATGTTACATAATTTTAACCACTGTAAATGGGTACAAGTAGATTCTTAACATGAATAGGAAGGACCTCACAGTCAGAGAGTTTCGAGAAGCTGCCCACTTTCAATTTTATATTATTTTTATCTGGGAGATGCTGATCCACTTGAAAGTTGACAGGCTTGAGATGAGGAGTAGGTTGAGCATCCACATTCCCATTTCTCCATATATCATTAAAGCTTTCCCCTTTAACAATTTTGGGCAAAGAGCCTTATGAAATACACACACACACACAAAAGAAATATCCCACAGAATAGTTAACAAAGCAACAAAAAACTGTTTATGACTTGAAACAACTTAAAGAGTCAAGAAATTTCAATGCCACAACAACAATGAGTTATTTCCCAAGATCTTCCAACACGAAACTCAAGAATCAATGCAAAATAATAAATAACTGGTCCATTTAATTTAAGGCTTTGTTGGTTGTTTCTCTCTTGTAATGGGTGTATCTCTTGAGATTTTGAGTTTCTATTGGGGAGATTATTCTCCCTTGGGTCTCTTTTGTTGTTGGTGTGTGTGATTGGGTGGTCACTTAAATTTCCTTTGGTTAATGGAAGCTTTCTTTGTTTTCTTTGCCTTTGGGCATAGGCAAAGTGTAGAACCAAATTTTCTCCTTATGTTTGTTGGTTTATTATCTCTTTTTATTTGTGCTGCCATCAATTCCTGGTTGAGGCTTAAGATTCAATCTAGGATAAATCTGTTTTTGACTAGATCAGATTCACACAACTTTTTTTAATCCAATAAAAGTCTGATCCTATTATTATTATATTACACCTGTTTGTATTAAGTCTTTCCTAAATGCATCTTTTATATTTTCTGGTTCACTAAGCTTTGGTGGTTTGGGTGCTGGTTCAACAACCAGAACATTGTAAATTCTAGAACTACTTGTGACGTTATTGAACTCTTAATTTATTAGTGAATGATACACCTGATATAATTTGAGTCTAATCTGAATCTGAATATCTATCAGAATAGTTGGTGGATCTCAAATAGAATTAAATTTTTTTTTTTTGGTAAATAAAAATTCATTACTAAAAGGAGAAACGCGAGGGGCCCCCAAGGGGAAAAGAATGTACAAGGCACAAAGCCCAAAAAATAAAAAAGGAAGCAGCCCTGCACTAAAAGTAGTGCGAGAGACTCCAAGACCTCACAATGTGGCAATTTCTGGGGGAGTCGAGACATCTGAAAGGCGAAGACGGAAGCTTGTTTTGACATAAAAGGAGATGGATTCCCAAATCTATTGTAGAGATCTAGAGTTGGAAGTCCATCGTCTGAGATTGGGCTCCTGCCAAATGTGGTGGATTGCGACGCCGAACACGAGCATGCCAACTAAATCACAGACTGAAGAGCCACGAAAAGTCATGTCAATCCGTATCCACTCATGCTGAAAAGGCAAAATCCGGCGTCTAGTAGAGGAATTTTTATCCGCTGCTGTGCCGCGGATAAAGGTTGCTAGTAGAGGCCAAATACGAGCAAGGAGGCCCATCCAAATCCTGGCGGTGAAAGGGCAGCTGAAGAAGAGGTGCTCATAGTTCTAAAACTCGTCTCGACTCGGCGAGATGTCGCCGAGTTTCTCGATTTTTTGAGAACCCGAGACGAGATGGGATACGATATACAAAAGTCCAATATCTCGCCGATATATCGGATCTTGGTTCGAGTTCTCAGGTTGACCCAGAAAATGGCCTATCTACTAGTTTATTTACGTACCTAACTCAACAGAACTTGACATATCTTGGTCGAGTTCTGTCCAAAGCTCCCAAAACTACTCTCCTCTTCAGAAAATCTTGGTATACAAACACTTATTTATGCCAGGAACCAAGACAGACACTTATTTATACACTTATTTATGCCTAATATCATTTAAGTAAATGTTTACATTTACATTTACTTAAGATATTATTCATAAATAAGCAAATACCCCCTATTTGAATCCAATAAAAATAGTTAAAAAATCAAATTCCAAAAGAAAAAAGAGTCAACCCCCCAGTTCAAGAATAAAAACTGGATTTTGAGCGGTAGGTGCAATTTTCAACTTTCTAATGCTGGGGTTTTTCTCAAATCTAAAAATTCCATAAATCTTAATATGGTAAAACATTGCTAAAAACCAAACGTGCGGTAAAATATTCATTTGTTTTGACGTCCAAAAAATTATTTTTATTCAGAGCGATTTTGACAGCATTCGCGCACACCAAATTAAGTTTGACTGGTACATAACTCCTTCAATATAAATCAGATTTAAGCAATTTTGGACTTGTTTGAAAGCTTTGTTTTGGATAATTTATTTGATCAATTCAAGGTGGCCCGCATAGTAAAGCAGTTTGCCTTTCCAAAGTTGGAGTCTCTTGCGCAAGGGATCAATTAGGGGGGAACAGTGGTGAACAGTCAACCTGGAGGGGATCAAAGGCAGCCCAAGATATTTGACTGCAAGAGAGCCTAAGGAGAACCCAGTCAAGTTTTGGAGAGAAGTTTTAACTTCAGCAGAAACCCCAGAAAGGAAGATAAGGGATTTTGAGAGGTTTTATTGCCATATTGTTTGTCTGGCCTCCAAATTAAATCTTATTGACACATAATTGAATTGAAACTGGGATATACTTAGATCTGATCAAAATCTTGTCTGTTTTATTCCCATATTGTAAAACCATATTTTCGTTGAACACTTCAATCTATTCTGTTGATCAATTAGGCTAGACAACCCAGTTGCCTAGGGGCACTGCCCTACACTGCCCAACTCTGTCTGAGATTGTGCTTTCATGACACGTTTAAAGTGTCCAATTTTTTTTGGGTGAATAAAAATCCCCTGGGATGTAGTTTAGCACTTTTTAGCTGTTTATATTGTGATTTCAATGGGAAAGCTTTTTAATCCTAAAGTTTGTGGGTTGAGTCATGAATTAAAAAAAATTTATCATAGATATGTGCTTTTGTAGTGCCAATCATATATCAAGTTCATCGTCTACGTGATGGACATAGCTTTGCTACCCGGCGAGTGGATGCAATGCAACGAGGAAATATAATTTTCACGATACTTGCCTCATTTCAAGTAATGCATTCTAACTTTGGTTTTGCAATTTTTGTCTTGCATAGTACTGACTTATATTTGGCAGTTTTTGATGTGGTTTCTTTATCTGTAATGTGTTTGGAGAATGAAAAGGATTAGAGAATTTTCAAGTAGTTTCTTTCTTAATTTTGAGAAGGAGATGTAAGAGTTCTAGGTTAGTTCTTTGGATTTTTTGTTTGCTGTGGTGTGTGCATTTGCTTCGTGCATTTATTTGGCTTTTATGTATCTATCTTGAAATCCAATGATCCCCATCTAATATATCAGTTCTTAACTTCCCACTGTTGGCTTATTCACTTTCTGATATACTGGTATTTGAGTCTTCTTGTATGTCTCACTCTAACTTGGGGGATGGAGCAGCAACAATGTTTGTTCCGTCAAAAATATCTTGAATCAAATGTCTGTATAACATGGATCAATTTAACAAACATAATAGTAGATATTCCCATGAAGCTCCATATAAATTAGTATCTTCAGATAATTTGCTGGAAATCAGGGAACGATGCCTGTTTTGAAAGGTTGCCTCAATCGTTTTGTTTATTCAGGCAGTGTAAAAGGAGTCATTGGAATTTTTAGAGTTCATGTTCAGTTAAGCGAATTCAGTATTTGGATTTGAGCTGAGCAGCTTGAGTTGGCCTGTTTCTTACGTTTTGCATGGAACACATGCTGAAGGGATCAGAAGATGGTGGGTCAAATTCTCAGACCGAAGTACCTAACTATCCAAATTCGAATTCTATCTTGAGGGGATGGGGGTGGGCGGAGGGAGGTGGGGAAGAGGTAGTGGCCCAACAGAAAGGTAACTGCTTCAGAAACTGCTCTAGGAAAGCAGATCTGGGCAATTAAATACCCAAGCTTCCTTTAAAGTTATCACAAAAGCAATCGCAGTTGATCCTTATAAGAACCTATTTTTACTTGTAGCTAAGTTGATTTGACAAACATAACACCAAACATGGATTTTATATATATATATATATACCGAACCTATTTTTACTTGTAGCTAAGTTGATTTGACAAACATAACACCAAACATGGATTTTATATATATATATATATACCCAAACTGTCCGCTTATTGTAGGCTCTCTCATAGGGTTTCTTTATTTATTTTCTCTCTCCTCTCTGACCATTTTGGGCCCCCTACTGAGAATACCACACTGTCTGTTGCCATTTGTATGGCGTGGGAGATTACTCCTACAATGGCAGTGTGGGTAACCCTCCCCCACATATATATATATACAATTGAAGTTTCAAAATACCTCTTTGTGTTTTTTCTCCGGTCCAGACTTGGTCTGGTTTTCTCTTGGGCCGACATCGGCTATGGCTTGACCGACGTCGGCTAGAGAGTGTTCTATGTTAGGGTTTGGTTGAGAACCGTGGGATTATCTTGTTACACCTTACTTTAGGGTTTTCTATTTTTTCCCTTTTTACCTTTTTACCCCTTTAGGTTTGTTACTCTATTATAAATAAAGAGGACCTTTGTCATTAATGACTAATCACATCATTCTCTCAACTCTGATTCTGAACTTGGTATCAGAGTCCAAAACCCTAGAAAGTTTTTTTGGTTTTTTTGCATTGTTCTCCTCCACCACCACCGCCGCCCGTTGGAGGCCGTAGCCTCCTTGTCTAGCATGGTAGATGAAACCTGCACCATGCTCTCTTGAGTTTCTCACTACATCGCGCCTCTTCACCACACATTCCCACTGCCGTTGCCTCTGCCACCTTTCCCGTCGCTGGCGCTACCGCTGCCACTTTGAAGCTACTCCTGGTCGCCTCTCACTACTGTTGCCGCGACCCCTTCATCACCCTTGTGTCCACTACGGCCCACCGCAGGTCGCTGCGCCTCTTCCGCCGGCCCTCCTGTCGCCAGCACTGCCTCCGCTCGCCACCGCCACAACCTGCAGGTCGTCGTGCCTCTTCTGCTGCCCCCTTTCCACCAGCGCTGCCTCCGCTCGCCACTGCAGCGACCCAGCAGGTCATTGTGCCTCTTCCGCCGGCTCCTTCTGCCACCAGTGCTGCCTCTCGCCTCCGCCGCGACCTAGCGGGTCGCTGCACCTTCCCGCCGGTTTCTTTTGTCAGTGCCGCTGTGACTCACCTAGGTCGTCGCGTCTTCTGTCGGTTTCTTTTGCCGCTGCCCTTTTTAGTTGTAGAGTAATCCTCCTCTTTGGATACTATGGCTGATGAAAATGCTAGTGCTACCTCCACTGGTGCGCCCTCCACTGGCACAACAAAGGTGCACCCACTTGGTCATTCGAGTAACACTGGGCATCATACTCTCCAACCTGGCCCCATCAAGCTGAATGGTCAGAACTACCTCACCTGATCCAGGGCATGTCTTCTCACACTCCGGGGACACAACTACTTTGGCCTCATCACAGGAGACACTCCCAAGCCAATGGATCTTACGGCAGCTACCAGCCTACCGCATGGTCGTTTAATGATCCGCTGGTTATGTCTTTCCTGCTCAACTCTATGGAGCCCTCTGTCAGTCCCAACTTTGTTCTCTTTAATTTTGCCAAGGAACTATGGGATGCAGTTGGACAGACCTATTCGCAGGCAAGGAATTATGCCCAAATATATGAGATATGGCATCAATTTTGTAGCACTACTCAGAAGGAACTATCTCTCACTGCCTACTATTCTGCCTTGACCACTTTTTGACAGCAATTAGATTTCTATCATCCCATTCCCACTGTTCATCCTAATGATGCTGGTATATTTCAAAAGGAAAGGGAGATGGAATGTCTGTAAAATTTTCTGACCGACCTGAATCCTGAATATGATCAAGTTTGGGTATAGATATTAGGGTGTGATACATTCCCTACTCTTCTTTAGGCGTATAATTTTGTTCAGCCCGAAGAACATTGACGGACTGTTTTGATGCCTCCAACTGTTCCCGTACGGTCTGCCTTGCTTATTACACCACCTGCACCTCTCACTGTAGATTCTTCCAAGGCTCCTTTTGCATGGGAACCCGTGAAATGTGATTATTATGGGCACTCTCGTTATACACAGGATACTTGTTGGAAGCTCTATGGGCGTCCCAAGGGTGGACGCAATCCCAAACAGGGCAATACTCGTTCCTAGGATCATCTCTCTGAAGCACCTGATAATTGTCTGGCTACCTCTACTACAGCATCTTTCTCTCCGGATCAGATGGCTGCCATCCAAAAATTGGTGACACAACTGACCACTAGTTCTTTCTCTTCTCTTGTCTCCAACCTTAGTTGGTCTACAACTTAGATAAGTAATCTACACCCTCTTGTTACATGTAGTTTCATTTATGGTTTGGATGACATATATATATATATATATATAGACACTAAGTAAGGAACTTTTTTAACAAAGACTTTCTTTTTTCCCGGTAGCAAAAGTTCATTTGACAAACGTAACAATGAAACGCTAAATATTAGGGGAACTGTTTTAACAAAGACAGAGACCAAAACCAAGCAGTCCTGCACCTGCTTAGACCTCATCAAGTCCAAGGTCAAAGGTGAAAAAAATTCTCATGGTAAAAAATGGGTTTCTCAGGTGCCGAAAAACTTATTGCACTTGAGGGCCCAGCTTATTTTTGGAGAAAGCAAAAGAATTTTTTTAATGCTATTCAAACAATAGCAATGTGTACACAGGATGTTGTATACTTGCCAATGGCCCACATCTGGACACCCATAAAAATCTTCTTCTCCAGTTTTTTTGTAGACCAGAGAACCCACAAACCGGAAGCCATATGACCCCTTTACGCATATACAAAGTCAACCCAGGTTACTCACGTGCTCTTACCTATTCACTGAAGCACCCCAGCTGTTCCAATGATTTACATATGAATTCCCCTAAAATCCTGAACCAAAGAACACCAAGAAAATACCATCTCTTATAGCTAGTGATAGGGTGGCTTACTCTACCCACTTATACACAATATGCCAATGATCAACACTCCCATAACCTTCTTAGGTAGTTAGGTAAGCACCTTAATTTCCTCATGTTGCTTAGGTGTGACTTCTGTTCGTTATATGTTGGTTGCTTTTGGTCTTTCATTGCTTCTGGGTGTTTGAAGGTCAGTCAAGTTTACTATCCTGGGTTAGCTGCTCGTGGATGGATTTTTCTATTCGTATGAGTGGTGCTTACCTTTTTGTATGGGGAAGATTAATTTTCAAGCAGTGTTTTCTTGTGAGATGGTGTCATGCATACTTATTTCCTTTTTGAGTGGAGTTATACTCTTGTACATGGTTTCCATATTATACTTTATTTTTTAGTTTCAAATAGAATTTCTTTTACTGTTGCCGACCCCCCCCCCCCTCTCAAAAAATATGCCCATGTGGGGTCTGTCACTGCTTGATAGTGTCCCAGTGGGAACCATAGCAAAAAGGGAGCACTCCTTTTGCACACCAGCCTGCCCACTGTTTGTTGTAGTTTGCTCAATCAGGTCATTGCAAGTAGCCAAGCAAACCTCTTCCTTTGAGGTGGATTTTGAGCATTTGGATCCTTGCTAGAAGGAAACTACCCCAAAAATTAATATTGAATTATGGAAGTGCCACCATACACCTTGAACCCAGTTGCCCATATGGCCATATGTGTTTGTCTATGTACACACCGGAAGGCCACTTTGCCCCATATGTGTTTGTCTTACTAACGCCACATGCATGTTTGATTAAATTCCCCTCAGCATGTTAAGTCATGATATGTATTCCAAACTGCACAGTTCTTTTTTTTTTTTTTTTTGTTGAATAAAATTGCATCTCCTTATTAATAACCTCTGATGTTCTTATCCATTTCCATTCAACATAGACATCTCTGTTTCACTGTTGTTACAATGGAATGTTACGTGGTAACTGCATTAAAAGTGTATCTCCAGCTCAAAAATATTTAACAATCAAATTTATTTTACAGAAGGAAGAGAAGGGATTTGAACATCAGGAAGTTGCGATGCCGTCAGTGCCAGCTCCCGAAATGGTATCTAAAGTTTGATTACTTTATGTAGAGAATTTC
The DNA here is from genome assembly GCF_018873765.1 of Telopea speciosissima. NCBI lineage: Eukaryota > Viridiplantae > Streptophyta > Magnoliopsida > Proteales > Proteaceae > Telopea > Telopea speciosissima. The sequence continues at coordinate 62,633,873 of NC_057921.1, read as the reverse complement.
AGGGGCTTGTGGTATGGTGTTTAAACTCCAATGATATGTTGCAGTTACTATCAATGGAAGAGCTGCGGGAACAACGTCTTACTGATCCTCGTCTTCCCAGGTAATGTTTGCATTGGATTATGGATATACTATAATATGACATATTTCCTATTATGATTTGACTGTGAAAAGTAAATTTTTAGTTTCATCTATGAGGTAAATTTATTGGGAAATGGAAAAAAAAAAGAGGTAAAAAGAACTGAAAACAAAAGTAAAGCAGTAGCAGGACACCTTGACCATGCTTTTGTACAAAAAACTAACAATGAATGATTTGCTGTAGTGTGTCATCAGGCTCTAATCGTTTACTGTCAAATACATGAGCAACTTTGAGTATATTAGATCATAAGGCTCTTCAATGAATAATTGATCACTAGACCTACATGGTCGATAGAACCAAAACATCTTTAGGTATTCTTTGCTCCCTGTCTTTCAACATGGGCCAGTAGGGAGTGGAATATTTGGGGATAGGGGTTGGTGGGAGGGGAGATAACATAGGACACAAACCCCTGGGATTCAAAATCATAGAGAGCACAATATTAATTAGATTAGCTAGGTTAGCTAGGTTATCAAGAGTAGTCAACTAACTCTGAAAGCTTCCGGGAATTAGTGTCGAACTTGCTGGGTGAAAGTGGTTCAAAGATTGTCTACAGTTGACCAACTCACTATTTTTTTTGCAGGTGGAACATACATTCACCATCAATCTTTTTTGTTTTTTTTTGGGAGATAAGATTATCCATTGTTAATGTTCTCTCAGCATGAAAAAGGACTCTTGATATGGGATGTGCAGGCTCCAGATGAACAGAAAGTAGTAAGTTACAATTTTGGGGACACATGGATCGATTAGTCAAGAAGAAAAGATTATTATGGGGGGTGATCTGAATGGACATGTTGGGAGAGATTGTAAAGGCTATGAAGGTGTGTTGATGTGTAGATTGACGCTGCCCTTCCCTAACAGTTCGAGCTTTTAGGTGAAACGGTAGCGAACAGGGTATCAGAGTAGGGAGGTCAAATGGTTGACTCCTAGAAAGTGCAAAAATCGGGTAGGGCCGTGTGTGTTAGAGTTTGTGTAATAAGGGTACTTTAGGAACTAGTCTTTTGCCTAGTTGCTTTATATTGTATTTCCTCCTCTTTTTTTTTATTTATCATTTTTACCTTTTACCTCCCTAGGGAGGTGTATGTAATTTCTTTCTTCTTAACAATGAATTAATATAGATGTGGTGGAGAATACACACATTATCACTGAACTCTTCCCTTCTCTATTCTCTTGTCTTCTTCTTCTCTTCCTCCTCCTCTCTTCCTCCTTCAACTTCTTCTCCTTCTCTTACTTGCATTACCTAAAATTCAACTTGGTATCAGAGTTCTCAGGTTTGAGAGTTGTATTTCTCTTCTTGCTCCTTTTTTTCCCCCCTTCTCTTTGGAATCCTAGGGCACAAAGGAGTCCAAGGAGGAGGCTGCTATGTGAAACACTTGAATAAGGATGAAATAGGTTTCATATACAACCTATTTGGAGATTTCAAGTTGATATTTAAGCTTTCTTGAAGCTCACATGAAGATTTGAAGCATCTCAAGTTACCACCAGCTCTCTATTGCAGTCCCTCTTTCTTTGTCTCTCCCGACAAGTGTTTGGGTCTTGGTATGGACCTCTAGAATCGCCCAAGGGTCCCTTTTATGCTCCATATGTCCCTCTTTGGTGATTGAAGAAACTGTTGGAGCAGTACCACTTCTCATGGAATCTGCCAGGTAAACCAATATGGTTTTCTTTCCATTTTTCTTGCATTGGGAGTGCAATGTATGATGTTTTTGGTTGTAAAATGGCTATGGAATGCCTTGTTTGAACTCTTTGAGTTGGTTTGAGTTGATGCTACCCTTTGGAGGGTTATCTAAGTGGAGATTTATCAAAGTTGGTGTTTGTTTTTTTCTTGGCTGGGACTCTTTTCTTGTGTTGGACTGCATATTTGGGTTGAGTGTGTACTCCCCACTTGGTTTGGATACCTTTGTTTATGGTCAAGTGCCATTTTTTCTACACTATGCTTGATTCGGATGTCTCCGGGCTTGGTTTGGCTGATTCATAGCCTACTCTGATAGCCCTTCAGTTAGTTTTTGAGAATGAACATACACAGATCTCCATTGTGAAGCTCGATAACACCAACTACTTGGACTGGGCTCACTTTATGAAGCTTTCTCTTAGGATTAAAGGGAAACTTGGATATATTACTGGTGCTATTACGGCCCCAGAGCCTGGCTCTCCTACCTATCAGAAGTGGGAGACCCTGAAAATTCCATAATCATGACTTGGCTGATTTTCTCGATGAAGCCCGAGATTGGGAGAAGATTTATGCAAAAGGAAACTGCAAAGGCCATTTGGGATAATGTCCCAAGACCTTTGACAGGGTGGGTGACTCTGCCAAGGTCTACCAGCTTCTCCAAAAAATTATTACAATGCGGCAGGGTGACAGGACCATTTCTAAGTACTATAATACCTTTGTTGGTCTCTGGGAGGAGTATGACCACTACAGGGATCTTCAACTAACCAATCCAGAGGATGAAGCGAAGGTGTATCACACTCTTGAGAAGGAATGTGTCCTCATTTTACTTGGTGGCCTTAATCCTGACTATGAACCAATCTGGATCCAGATCTTAGGCCGGTCTCCTCTTCCCTCTCTTGATGAGGTCTGTACTCTGTAGCTACTTACAAAGTGAGGAGACCAGGCGTGTGGCCATGGAACCAGCATCATCACTTGAGCGGTTTTAGTTCTCACAGAGACTTCCATGGTGGTGGGAGAGTCCAAGGGCCTACCTGTAGCGAAGACAAAAACAGATTTCGATGCGATCATTGTGGGAGATCTGGAGATGCTAAAGAGAGGTGCTGGATTCTTCATGGCCATTCTCCTGGTACACGTGGTGGCCATACAGGGGGAGCTAGAGCACACTTTGTGATAACTGAGGCAGATGCTAGGGGGTATCCACCTAGCACACAGGATGATTCAACCTTGGCAAATACAGTGTTTCGCAGGGTTATGTTACATTTGGTCACTTCATCTTATACACCTACAATGGAAAATTCCTCATCATCCTTTACTTTGCAGGTCTCCACATCCGCTCCTACTACAGCCCAGTCTTGTGTTATTGACTCTGGTGCCACTGACCACATGACTGGTACGTCTCACTATTATGATTCCTATACCATTTGTTCTAACATTCCTGTTACATCGTCTATTTCTCTTGATTCCGTCCTTCACGTCCCTAATCTTGTTGCTAATCTTTTATCTATGAGTTATTTGATTAAATCCTTGAATTGTTGTGTCACTTTTTTCCTTCTCACTATCTTTTTTAGGATTTGGTGACGAAGAGGATTATTGGTAGTGGACGTGAGGAGAAAGGCCTCTACCTTTTTGAACCTTTTTTGCCCACAGCTCAGTCCTATATGTGTGGACGTAATGATAGTAGCTTTGTGGATTCTTTTATGTTATGCCATTGTCGTCTCAATTACACAGCTCATTCCTTGAATTGTTGTGTCACTTCAATGTGAACTATGTATGTTTGCCAAACATTGTCATTCATCTTATCCATATTAGGGTAATAGATCTATTGTCTCTTTCCATATTGTGCATACGGATGTTTGGGGACCCTCTCCTACTACCTCTTTATTTGGCTATCATTACTTTGTTTCATTTGTTGATGACTTTTCTCGCACTACTTGGATTGTTCTGATGAAGCATAAAAGTGATGTTTGTGATGCATTTAAGAATTTTGATCAGATATGCTTACTCAGTTTGATACTCGAATCAAAATTGTTCGTTCTGATAAAGGGGGGGAATACATGTTTAGTGGCCTCCAAACCTTCTTTGCTAATAATGGCATTATCCATCAGCTAGCGTGTGTTGACACACCCTAACAAAATGGGGTTGTTGAGAGAAAAAATCGCCATTTATTGGAGGTCACTCGTAGTCTTTTATTTGGCATGCATGTTCCTAAGACCTTCTGGTCTAATGCTCTTCTCACTGCTTCCTTTCTCATAAACCGCATGCCTACCTAACTCCTTGGTTCCAAATCTCCCTTGGGAAACCTTATCTCCACAGGTCTTTGCTTTCTCCCTTCCTCCCAAAGTCTTTGGATGTGTTTGCTATGTTCATGTTAACAACCCTCTCGCACTAAACTTAACTCCAAAGCTCTCAAATGCCTCTTTCTTGGGTATTCTTTTACTACCAAAGGCTATAAGTGTCATCACCCTTCCTCTCTTCGGTGTCTCCTCTCCAAAGATGTCACCTTCCTTGCCCTTCCTCAGCATCCTCTTCAGGGGGAGAATTGTGGAAGTGAACAGGCTGCTAATACTGATAATGTTCCCTTTCTTTCTCCTCTACTTATTTCTCCTTTTATGCTTGACATTGGGAAACACAGAGAAGTGGATGTGGTTGATATTGATGATCAACCAGGTGTTGGTGCTAGCAATGAAAAAGAGATAGTTGTGTACAAAAGAAGTGAGTGCTTGAAGGGAAAGAAAACCTTCCAAGAGTCCTCTTTGGATCGACATCCTGAAACCCATTCTCCTCAATCAGGTGACATCCCTTCTCTTCCTTCTGATTTAAACCTTCCTATTGATGTTAGAAGGGGAAAAAGAGCTTGTACTAATCCTATAGCCCAGTTTGTTACCTATGATGCTCTCTCTCTCCTACAGGTCTTGCCTTTACTGTTGCTCTCTCTTTTGCTTCTATTCCCAAGAATATCACTGAGGCTATGTTTGACGCAAAGTGGAAGCAAACTATGTTTGAGGAGATGATGGCACTTGAGAAGAATGGTACTTGGAAATTGGTAGATCTTCTTAGGGGAAGAGTTCCAGTTGGATGCAGATGGGTCTACTCAATCAAGTATCGATCTGATGGTGCAGTTGAAAGGTACAAGGCAAGGTTGGTGGCCAAGGGGTACAGTCAAGTATATGGAATTGACTATCAGGAGACATTTGCTCCTGTGGCTAAGCATAACTCTATAAGAGTTCTATTATTATTGGTGGCCAATAAAGATTGACCATTATATCAGTTAGACGTGAAGAATGCCTTCCTCCATGGTGACTTGGAAGAGGAAGTGTACAAGCAAACTCCACCAGGATTCAAAATTCCTTCAGCTAAAGGGAAAGTGTGTCTTCTCAAGCAAGGTTCAAGATCTCGGGTTTCGACCGGCCAGAAACCGAGATATGGTCGAAATTGGTCGAAACTATTAATTTTTTCCCAGCCAACTCGAGTTGGTGGTTTCGAGGCCCAGAAATGCTTTTTTTTATCTGATTTTTTGTATACAGCCTATTCTAGACATTCTAAACATAATGCATGAACTATTTTCATAAAAATAACACTCAAAATGGTACTTGTGGTTTTTTACCCAACTTTACTAGTGTACGCACAGTGTACTGAGAATCATAGTTGTCAGGTTAGACACTTATTTATGCCAAACTGAAGATATTATTCATAAATAAGCAAATACCCCTTGTTTGAATCCAATAAAAGTAGTTACAAAAATTAAATTCCAAAAGGGTAAAAAGTCAACCCCCCAGTTTAAAAACAAAAACTGGATTTTCGGCGGTAGGTGAAATTTCAACTTTTTAATGTCGGGGTTTTTCCCAAATCTAAAAATTCCATAAATCTTTTTATGGTAAAACATTGCTAAAAACCAAAAGTGCGGTAAAATATTCATTTGTTTTGATGTCTAAACAATTATTTTCAATTAGAGCCATTTAACTTTGACTGGAACATAACTCCTTCAATATAAATCAGATTTAAGCAATCTTGGAATTGTTGAAAAGCTTTTCAAAGTTAATTTGGTGTGCGCGAATGCTGTCAAAATGGCTCTGATTGAAAATAATTGTTTAAACATCAAAACAAATGAAAATTTTACCGCACTTTTGGTTTTTAGCAATGTCTTACCATAGTAAGATTTATGGAATTTTTAGATTTGAGAAAAACCCTAGCATTAGAAAGTTGAAAATTTCACCAACCACCGAAAATCCAATTTTTGTTCTTGAATTGAGGGGTTGACTTTATATCCTTTTGGAATTTATTTTTTAAATATTTTTATTGGATTCAAATAGGGGGCTATTTGCTTATTTATGAATAATATCTTAAATAAATGAAATACAAATACAAAAACGTATAAATGAGTGCTTGACCTGGTTTCTGGCATAAATAAGTGCATGTCCTGGTTTCCAGCCAGGTTTCCTCAAGTTTCGATGGGGATAAGTGACACTTATATAGGTATTCAGGTCGAAACCAACCGAAACCATGAACTTTTAAAACTCTCTGCATAACTCGTCTCGGTTTCTTGCGAAACCGAGATATCTCGGTGGTTTCGGTCGGTTTCGACCGAGTTCTTTTTCCATGTTCTCAAGAAGGCAGTATATGGTCTCAAACAGTCACTAAAGGCATGGTTTGAGCAATTTCGGTAGGCTATTTTGAAGAATGGATATTCCCAAAGTCAAGCTGACCACACTCTCTTTACATGGCGAGGTAATGGTACCATCACAGCTCTTATTGTCTATGTTGATGATAATATAGTAATGGAGATGACAGAGCTGAGATAAATAGGCTGAAGACCTACTTGGCTCAACAATTTGAAATCAAAGATTTGGGTCCCTTAAAGTATTTGTTGGGTATTGAAGTATCAAGGTCCAAGGGAGGAATCAACTGTTAGAAGTCATGTAATAGGGGTAGTTTAGGAACTAGTCTCATTACTAGTTGCCTTATTATGTAATTCTGTCTTTTCTTCTTTATTTCCCTTGTACCTCCCTAGAGAGGTGGATGTAATCCTCTCCTTATTATGTTTGAAGTAATATAGGTGTATGGAGAAGTCTCTCCAACACAATTGATTACAACCAAAACTATTCTCTTCATCTCTTCTCTCTTCTCTTGCCTTCTTCTTCCTCCTCCAACTTCTTCCTCCTCTTCTACTTACCTCCTTAACCTAAAATCTAACTTGGTATCAGAGCCTTAGGGTTTGAGAGTCGAATCCAGCTTCTTGTTCCCATTTTTTCTTCTCTTTGAAATCCTAGGGCACAAAGGATTTCAAGGAGAAGCTTCCTATGTAAAGAATCTGTTGAGAGAATTATGAAATAGGTTCGGAATAACCTATTCTAGTGATTACTACTGCTGTTTGAGCTTTGATGAAGCTCATTTGATGATTTGAAGTTCTGCTAGCCAGTGCTAGAGTTACCGCCAGCCCTCCATTGCAGTCCCTGTATCTCCTTCTCTTGGCATGGGTTTGAGGATTGGAATGGGTCACTAGAATCGCCCAAGAGTGTTGTTTAAGGGCCATGTGCTTCCTCTTCTTTGAAGACTCAATCGAGCACAACTTTTTTCGTGGAAACAAGTTTCTGCCGATTTCGCTGCAGCAGTTGCGATCCTTGTTTCTTTCTCATTTCGGCATGGATTTGGTTGTTGGAGTAGCTCATTAGGATCGTAGAAGGATCCTTCCTTTGCCTCTGGTGTTCTCTATTGATGGATGAGGCTTTTCTTTGAGCACAACTCAGTTTCGTGGTGTCCTTTTTTCTGCCCAGGTAAACCCGATAATGTTGTCCTAGCATTTAGGGTACATTGGGCTCTTGTTTGGTTGAGAGATGATTATGAATATCTGTATTTGAAATCTTGAAGCTTGTGTAAGCTATTTTACTCTGTGGAGAGTGTTAGGGTGAAGCTTTCTTCCTTGCTGGAATTTCTATTTTGTATTGGGAACCTCTATTTGGGTTGAGTGTGTACTCCCCACTTGCTGTTTATCATCTGGTTTATGGTCAAGTACCATTTCCCTTACATGATGGTTGGTACAGAGTCTTCTGAGCTTGGTTCGGCTGATTCACAGCCCCCTTCAACAGCTCCTCAGTTGGTTTATGAGAGTACTCACCAACAGATTTCCTTTATGAAGCTTGATGGTATTAATTACTTGGATTGGTCACATTCTGTGAGACTTTCCTTTAGAAGTAGGGGAAAACTTGGATATATCACAGGTACTATCAAGGCTCCAGAAGCTGGTTCACCTACTTTTAATAAATGGGAGACTGAAAATTCTACAGTTATGACATGGTTGATCTTCTCCATGAAGCCCGAGATTGGGAGAAGGTTTATAAGGAAAGAAACTGCTAAAGCTATCTGGGATAGCGTCTCTGTGGCCTTTGACAGAGTAGGTGACTTTGCCAAGGTCTATCAGCTCCATAAAAAAATTCACTCATTGAAGCAGGGTGACAAAACTATTTCTGAGTACTACAGTGCCTTTCTTAGTCTTGTGGAGGAGTATGACCACTACAGGGACTTTCATTTGACCAACCCAGAGGATGAAGCAGAGGTATATCTGACTCTTGAAAAGGAGCATGTCTTCTCTTTACTTGGTGGTCTGAACCTTGACTATGAGTCAGTTGGACTCCAGCTATTAGGCCGGTCTCCCCTTCCCTTTCTTAGTGAGGTTTGTAGTCACTTACAGAGCGAGGAGACTCGGCGGCTTACTATGAAACCACCACCAGCATCATCTCATGAGAGGTCAGCCCTCAATCCCAGTTCTTTTCGGGACACCCGTGGAGGTGGTAGAGGCCAAGGGCCTAACCGTGAGGAAGCCTGTACTTTGGAGACAGTTGGTGCTAGTGGAGTTGGGCGAGACAGATTTAAATGTGATCATTGTGGACAAACTGGACACACCAAGGATGGGTGTTGGTCTCTCCATGGTCGTCCTCCTGGTATACGTGGTCGTGGTGGCCGTAGAGGGGGAGCTCGAGCTCATTCCGCGACGACTGAGGCTGATGCTCCACAGGATGACTCCACCTTTATGGATGCAGTGGTTCGCAGGGTCGTGTCACAGTTAAGCACATCTTCTACATCTAGTGTGGCTGGCTCCTCATCATCCTCAGCTTTACAGGTCTCCACCTTAGCTTCTACTGCCGCCCAGTCTTGGGTCATTGACTCTGCAGACCACATGACTGGTACGTCTCATTATTATGATTCCTACACCATTTACTCTAGTAAGGATAAGGTTAGGGTAGCTGATGGCTCCCTTTCCTCCATATCTGGTAAGGGTAATATCCCTGTGACATCATCTATTTCCCTCACTTCTGTTCTTCATGTCCCTAACCTTACACTGAACCTTTTATCTGAGTCATCTGACTAAATCTCTCAACTGTTGTGTCACATTTTTTCCTTCTCACTGTCTTTTTCAGGATTTGGTGACGAAGAGGATTATTGGTAGTGGACGTGAAGAGCAAGGCCTCTATCTTTTTCACCCTTTTTTGCCCACAGCTCAATCTTATGTGTGTGGCCGTAATGATGGTAGTTCTGTGGATTCTGTTATGTTATGGCATCGTCGTCTTGGCCATCCATCTTTTGTTGTAATGAGGAAACAATTGCCTCTTCTCATGTTTTTTAATGTGAACCATGTATGTTTGCCAAACATTGTCGGTCTTCATATCTTTATCATGGTAATAGAACTGTTGCTCCTTTTCATATTGTGCATACTGATGTTTAGGGTCCTTCCCCTACTACTTTATTTGGCTATCTGTAGAAAACCTAAGACCTGTAACCAATAACCTTGTAGAGGAGAAAAGAGAGGAGAAGAGTAGCTGCAAGGGGAGGAGCCGTATGTCTTGTGTTGCTTCCTCCCTCAAGTATCTTATTTATAATAAAACCATTACAATCATAAAAGGAAAAGGAAACTAAACCTAATCTAAAATAGGTAACTAACTTAGACTAGGAAACCGACTCCTAACTCCTAACAATTAAAGACATAAAACAATAAAGGAAATCATAATGGACTCAACCACAATAGGGACACTCCCCCTATCGTGGTACACTTCTCAACACTCCCCCTCAAGCTAGAGTATACAGATATTAAAAGAAAGGCTCCAGCTTGGACTAAAAAGTATAGAAAATCAAACTCAACACCAGTCTTGAATAGTAGTTGTAGACTTCAGTGAGCACAGAAGAAACTCCAATAAAATCAATAGAAATATCAGCCCAAGCACTGGACGATAGATAACATCAACTGCGATCCAAAAACAGCAGATAGGTAACAATGACAGATGTTCTCCAATAATTGTGGAACTTGATTGCTAATAAGAGAAGACGCGATCTTCAATATAAGGAAAGAACTCCATCTTCAAAGTAAGAATCAATTCAATCGCACAAAGTGGAATTTTCCTGTCGATCTTCAAAAAACACCATAGCATGCTTAAAAGATGGAGGGCAGCAACTTCGGAGTTTCCCTTCAAAAGTAAAGTAAAAATCTTCACTGAAATAAATATTGAGAAATCTTCACCGAAATATTCTTGAAAAGATAAGACTCTCCAATTGAGAAAGGTAAGACTCTCTAGACTCTCCAATTGATGACTTGTGCAGAGCAGATATGCAAATAATAATATCCAATTCCATCTCCCCCTCATGTGTAGCAGTACACGTGAACAAATAACGGCCAATAATCAACATCTCAAAGCATAGGCATCATTAAAAAATTTCATAAACAAGAGCACCGCAAATAACAGCCGTAGATAGAATCCCAATATATATCAGTTTCTAACCTCCCCTCACTGGAGCCAACAACCACCATGCAAGGTCCAACCTTCAAAGAAGTACAAATCCCACATGTGTTTGGGGCCCACCTGGGCAACTATACTTCAAGAATTTTAAAGAAATGTCGGAATTAAAAGGGCAATGGCAGTTTGGTATATGACCAGTATCTCAATAATTTCCAATCTCCCCCTCAAAACAAACTCCAACCTCAATATCATTTAAGTACCAATTTGCCAAAAAACAAATTGATGTGATCTGGGCCCACAAAAGCAATAATATGGCATATATGTATACCCAATGGCAATTCTGTAATAACATCATGCAATCTCCAATTGATGTGGAACCCGGGTCAAAATACCCAATTTCGTTCGGGATGGACCCATCCAAGTATACAATAGGAATAACAAGAGGTAATGGCAGAACTGTAATTTAAGTGAAATCCATATATATGCATAAGCAAGGCCAAATTTAAGGGAGGAGTGGCAATCTGGTAATAAATCAGAATTTGCAAGGGGGCTATGGGTAATTGAAGAAGCAGTGGGACATAATGGGAATTAAAATTATTAGTTGGGTATAGACTAGGTAATAACAAAAAATATGAATATAAGATTATAAGCTGAATAAAGGAAGATGATAAGGGTAAAAGAGGAAACTCAAATAAGGTAATGGTGACACATGATGACATGAAAAGGTTAAAGATGATTGGAGTTGTCTTCCAAGAAACAAAAGGGTAAAACTGAAAAAAGAAAAAAAAATTAAAGGACCACACAACTATGAGGGTGTCTTTAATCGTGGATGGATTCTAGTGGAAACTAAAGAAAGAAAAAGATAACCGTCTCCCCATCTCCCCAACTAAGAAATCACTTTTTTTTTTAAAAAAAAAATAATCAAGAAACAAGTGGGGTGGTAACCAAGAATGAAAACAGAGGCGAAAACCAATGAATCGAAGTCATCCGCACAAAGGATTCAGCAGCAAATCGAATGAACCAAGAGAATCGATGGTCGTCTTGAACCGTCGAAACCCTTCGTCTCCAACCGAGCGCCAACATCAGCAAATAGTAGCATATATGGTTTCATGTACGAAAAAGCAATAGAATCAGCAATATGTCTTCTTCTCAGAAAATCGATACCAAGAACAGCAAACAATAGCAGATGCCACACAACCAACTACAGCGATCAGCAGATGGCAACAACTAGTAGCAGACACAAAAGATTTGAAGAAATCCAAACCCAGAAAATTGCAAGGTGGTAGAAGAACCCCTTGTTTTTCGATGCTTCGATACAGCAGTGGTTTAACCAACGAATCAATCCTCAAAAACCAGCAATAGAAGAAAACAAGAAACGCAAGCGAGAGCGCAGACAATAGCAGCAAACGATGATTAATTGATCAGCGGTAACAGGTATGATCGGTCAGCAGAATTTTTTTTTTTTTTTTCTTCTTCTTCTTCTTCTTCCTCATTGCTCTGATACCATGTAGAAAACCTAGGACCTGTAACCAATAACCTTGTAGAGGAGAAAAGAGAGGAGAAGAGTAGCTGCAAGGGGAGGAGCCGTATGTCTTGTGTTGCTTCCTCCCTCAAGTATCTTATTTATAATAAAACCATTACAATCATAAAAGGAAAAGGAAACTAAACCTAATCTAAAATAGGTAACTAACTTAGACTAGGAAACTGACTCCTAACTCCTAACAATTAAAGACATAAAACAATAAAGGAAATCATAATGGACTCAACCACAATAGGGACACTGTCCCTATCGTGGTACACTTCTCAACACTATCGTTATTTTGTGTTATTTGTTGATGATTTTTCACGTGCTACATGGACTGTTCTTCTGAAGCATAAGAGTGATGTTTGTGCTGCCTTTCAGAATTTTTATCAAATGATTCTTACTCAATTTGAGACTTAAATCAAAATTGTTCGATCTGATAAAGGGGGAGAGTACATGTTTGGTGGCCTTCAAACCTTCTTTACTACTCATGGGATTATCCATCAGCTAGCGTGTGTTGACACGCCCCAACAAAATGGGGTTTCTGAGAGGAAAAATCGCCATCTACTGGAGGTCACCCGTAGTCTCTTGTTTGGCATGCATGTCCCCAAGACCTTGTGGTCCGCGGCTCTTCGTACTGCCTCCTTTCTCATCAATCGTATGCCTACCAAGCTTCTTAATTTCAAATCTCCCTTGGACATCTTATCTCCTAAGGCCTCTGCTTTTTCTCTTCCCCCTAGAGTCTTTAGCTGTGTTTGTTATGTGCATGCAAACAAATCTGCCCGCACTAAACTTGACCCCAAAGCTCTCAAGTCTCTTCCTTAGGTACTCTTCTACTACCAAGGGTTATAAGTGTTATCACCCCTCTTCCCGCAGATGTATCATTTCCAAGGATGTTACCTTTCTTGAGTCTGTCCCTTTCTTTGTCCCTTCTCAGCATCCTCTTCAGGGGGAGAATTGTGGGAGTGAACAGGCTACTGATGATTTCTTCCTTTCTCCTCTACCTACATCTCCTTTTATGCTTGACATTGGAAAACACAGGACTGTAGATGTGGTTGAGGTTGATGATCAACCAAGGGGAATACAGAATTGATTGTTGACAGTGGTTCTGGTAAGGAGAAGGATTACCACATTACATACAAAAAAGGTGAAGGCTTGCATAGTACAGGAAAGAAGACCTACCAAGAGTCCTCCTCAGATCCGGATCCACATCCTGAAATTCATTCTTCTCAATCAGGTGACATTCCTTCTCCTCCATTTGATTTGGACCTTCCTATTGCTGTTAGGAAAGGGAAAAGAACTTGTACTAATCCTATATCCCAGTTTGTTTCCTATGATGCACTTTCTCCTACAGGTCTTACCTTTATTACTGCTCTCTCTACTGCTTCCATTCCCAAGAATGTCATTGATGCTATGTCTGACCCAAAGTGGAGACAAGCAATGTCTGAGGAGATGATGGCACTTGAGAAAAATGGTACTTGGCAACTTGTGGACCTTCCCAAGGGACGTGTCCCAGTTGGATGCAGATGGGTCTAAACAAATCTGATGGCAGTGTTGAGAGATACAAAGCAAGGTTGGTGGCCAAGGGGTACAGTCAAGTCTATGAAATTGACTACCAGGAGACATTTGCCCCTGTGGCCAAGCATGACTCAATAAGAGTTCTTTTATCTTTGGCTGCCAATAAAGATTGGCCTTTATATCAGTTGGATGTGAAGAATGCCTTCCTTCATGGCGACTTCGAAGAGGAAGTGTACATGCAAACCCCACTAGGCTTCAAGATGCCTTCAACTGAAGGGAAAGTGTGCCTCCTTAAGAAGGCTCTATATGGTCTCAAACAGTCACCAAAGGTATGGTTTGAGCGCTTCCGACAAGCTATTCTAAAGAATGGATATTCCCAGAGCCAAGCTGATCACACTCTCTTTACCAAGCAGAGTAATGGTACTATCATAACTCTCATTGTCTATGTTGATGATATCGTGGTCACAGGAGATGATACAACTAAGATAGGTAAATTGAAGAGCTACTTGGCACAACAATTTGAGATCAAAGATCTGGGTCCCTTGAAGTACTTCTTAGGAATTGAAGTATCAAGGACCAAGAAAGGAATCAACATATGTCAGAGGAGGTTTATTCTTGATTTGTTGACAGAGACAGGGATGTTAGGCTGCAAACCAGCAAGCTCTCCTATTGAGCAGAATCACAAACTAGGAGAGGACTGTGGTCCTTCTCTTGTTGATGCGGGAAAGTATCAAAGGCTAGTGGGGAACCTTATCTATCTCTCTGTGACTCGGCCAGTTATCTCTTATGCAGTGGGAGTGGTCAGCCAATCCATGCATGCTCCCAAGAGTGGCCATTTGGATGCTGTGTATCGCATTCTAAGGTATTTGAAGTCCTCTCCAGGGAAAGGACTGTTGTATGCAAGGCACAATCACTTGAGAGTGGAAGGTTTCACATATGCCGATTGGGCTGGTTCCATCACAGACAGGAGATCTACCTCCGGCTATTGTACCTTTGTGGGAGGTAACTTAGTCACATGGAGGAGTAAGAAACAGCATGTTGTAGCTAGATCTAGTGCCGAGGCAAAATTTAGAGCTATGGCACATGGAGTGTGTGAATTCATCTTGTTAAAAAGACTTGTTAAGGAACTGGGATTTGACACTGAAGGACCCATAAGGCTGTACTATGACAACAAGGCTGCCATCAGTATTGCTCACAACCCTGTTCAACAGGACCGGACTAAGCACATTGAGGTTGATAGGCATTTCATCAAGGAGAAGATAAACTCTGGCTGTATTTGTACTCCTTTTGTGAAGATTGGTGATCAGTTGGCAGATATCTTCACCAAGGCTCTTGGCTCTTCTCAGTTTAGTACTCTCCTAAGTAAGCTGGGAATGTATGATATATATTCTCCAGCTTGAGGGGGAGTGTTAGAAGTCATGTAATAGGGGTAGTTTAGGAACTAGTCTCATTACTAGTTGCCTTATTATGTAATTCTGTCTCATAGTTTGAGAACTTGCGAGATCTCGGTATTTCGAAAATCCGAGACGAGATGGGGGTCGAGTCACAAAAGTACAATATCTCGCCGAGATCTCGGATCTTGGTCGAGATCTCGGTTTGACATAGGTAAATGCCCATCTAGGTCCTTTATATGAGTGCCAGATCTCGAGATCTTGCTGGAAATTCTTGGTATACAGACACCTATGTATGCCCGGAACCAAGACAGACAAGACAGACACTTATTTATGCCTAATATCATTTAAGTAAATAAAATAGTTAAAAAATAAGCAAATACCCCCCTATTTGAATCCAATAAAAATAGTTAAAAAATCAAATTCCAAAAGGAAAAAAAGTCAACCCCTCAGTGCAAGAGCAAAAACTGGATTTTCGACGGTAGGTGCAATTTTCAACTTTCTAATGTTGGGGTTTTTCTCAAATCTAAAAA
Organism: Telopea speciosissima; assembly: GCF_018873765.1. NCBI lineage: Eukaryota > Viridiplantae > Streptophyta > Magnoliopsida > Proteales > Proteaceae > Telopea > Telopea speciosissima. The sequence goes on along the minus strand of NC_057921.1, from coordinate 62,618,381 downwards.
TTCCATAAATCTTATTATGGTAAAACATTGCTAAAAACCAAAAGTGCGGTAAAATATTCATTTGTTTTGATGTCCAAAAAACTATTTTCATTCAGAGCGATTTTGACAGCATTCGCGCACACCAAAACAAAGCTTTCCAACAAGTCCAAGATTGCTAAAATCTGATTTCTATTGAAGGAGTTATGTACCGGTCAAACTTAATTCGATGCGCGCGAATGTTGTCAAAATCGCTTTGAATGAAAATATATTTTTGGACATCAAAACAAATGAATATTTTACTGCATTTTTTATTTTTAGCAATGTTTTACCATATTAAGATTTATGGAATTTTTTTATTTGAGAAAAACCCCAGCATTAGAAAGTTAAAAATTGCACCTACCGCCGAAAATCTAGTTTTTGTTCTTGAACTGGGGGGTTGACTTTTTTTCCTTTTGGAATTTGATTTTTTAACTATTTTTATTGGATTCAAATAGGGGGGTATTTGCTTATTTATGAATAATATCTTAAGTAAATGATAAATGATATTAGGCATAAATAAGTTTGTTTGTCCTGTGTCTATCCTGGTTTCTAGCATAAGTAAGTGTTTGTCCTGCTTTCCCACTAACTGAAACTCCTATTTGGACTTTGTTTTTACAAAATCTGATAGTGCCATTGTGTTTAAATGGCCTAAAATAGGCTGAATACCAACTTTCAGACCCAAAAGAGGTCTAAAACCCACCGAGATGGGCTTCCAAGTCGGGAAAAAAAAAAATTACAAAAACTCACCGAGATCTCGCCCTAGACCCGAGTTTTCGAACCTTGTTCTGTTTTTTCTTCTTTATTTCCCTTGTACCTCCCTAGGGAGGTGGATGTAATTCTCTCCTTATTATGTTTGAAGTAATATAGGTGTATGGAGAAGTCTCTCCAACACAATCGATTACAACCAATACTATTCTCATCTTCTCTTCTCTCTTCTCTTGCTTTCTTCTTCCTCCTCTTCTACTTACCTCCTTAACCTAAAATCTAACTTCAACTTATGTCAACGGAAGTTTGTTCTTGATTTGTTGAAAGAGACAGGCATGTTGGGCTGCAAACCAGCAAATTCTCCTATTGAGCAAAATCACAAGCTAGGAGAAGATTGTGGTTCCTCTCTTATTGATGCGGGAAAGTACCAGAGGCTAGTGGGGAAGCTTATTTATCTGTCTATGACTCGCCTAGATATTTCTTATGCAGTGGGAGTGGTGAGCCAATTTATGCATGCTCCCAAGAGTGGCCACTTGGATGCTGTATATCGCATTTTCAGATACTTGAAGTCTTCTCCAATGAAAGGATTGTTGTATGCCAGGCACAATCACTTGAGAGTGGAAGGTTTCACTGATGCCGATTAGGCTGGATCCATCTCAGACAGAAGATCTACATATGGTTATTGCACATTTGTGGGAGGTAACTTAGTCACATGGAGAAGCAAAAAATAGCCTGTTATAGCCAGATCCAGTGCAAAGACAGAATTTAGGGCTATGGCTCATGGAGTGTGCGGACTCATATGGTTGAGATGATTGGTTAAGGAATTGGGGTTTGACACTGAAGGTCCTATGCGGCTCTACTGTGATAACAAAGCAGCTCTCAGCATTGCTCACAATCGGAGCAACATGACAGAACAAAGCACATTGAAGTGGATCGACACTTCATCAAGGAGAAGATAGATTCTGGCTGCATTTGTACGCCTTTCATGAGGACTAGTGCTCAACTAGCAGACATCTTCACCAAAGGGCTTACTTCTCTCCAATTTGGTACCCTATTATTCAAGCTAGGAATGCATGACAGTTATTCTCCAGCTTGAGGGGGAGTGTTAGAGTTTGTGTAACAAGGGTACTTTAGGAACTAGTCTTTTGTCTAGTTGCTTTATATTGTATTTCCTCATTTTTTACCATTTTTACCTCCCTAGGGAGTTGTATGTAATTTCTTTCTTGTTAACAATGGACTAATATAGATGTGGTGGAGAATACACTCCAACACAACAAATTATCACCGAACACTGCCCTTCTCTATTCTCTTGTCTTCTTCTTCTTCTCCTCCTTCTCTCTTCCTCCTTCAACTTCTCCTTCTCTTACTTGCATTTACTACCTAAAATCCAACTGCGTGAGCTCCACGTGCAAGAACCATGGGATCTTGGTCTGCATGTGTGGGAGAGTGTTGATGTATACATTGACACTGCCCTTCCCTAACAATTTGAGCTTTTAGGTGAAACATTAGCGAACAAGGTGTGCTTGAAGAATATGGTTTGGAGAGAGGAACGAGGAGGGATTTCAGTTTTAGATTTTTCCGTGGCTTATTATTTATCCATTGTAAACACATACTTTGAAAAAGAGAGGAGCATTTAGTTACCTTCAAAAGTGGGCATCATAGTAGCCAAATATAGGAAGGAATTACAGTTTTAGATCTGTCATTTTTCTGTTTATTTCCCAACTTTCGTTTGTCTTTTTTTCTTTTGTCATTTCTCATCTCTTTCTCCATCTTTTCTTTCCTTTTTTTTGGTTAGAACTCTGTTTTCTCTACTTTGTTTTGGTTGGATCCATGTAGTCGACCCCATTAAGTTCGGATAACGCTGAGTTTTTTGTTGTTGTTGTTGTTGTTGTATAGAGGTCAATGGAATGGTCTGAAATTTAATTACGGTTCTGAAATTCACTTGCCATTGCTGGGGTAGATGGTCAGGATCTTGGTATTTCAGAGCTCTTAATTGAAACTAAGTATTTTGTTCCGAGGGTTGCGTGGTTGTATTTTAAAAGAGAAGGGGTTTGTGATGGGCAAAGTTGTCAATTTTGAAAATATTATTAGTCATGTGGCAACTGACAACTTCTGCTGATCTGTCCTAATGTCTTCCTAATGGAGGGACCCAATTTGGGGTATCTTCAACATGGAGGACTCAGTTCAAAGATACCCTTAACATGGAGGACCCAAAGTGTAATTACCCAAAAAAAGGACGTTTTGGTTTCACTGTTGGTGTATTTGTAGCTGAAAAATGGATGTGTTGAAATATATCATAGAATAGCTGTGGTGACTTTAAACCTTGGTCTTCCATTCCAGAAATCCAGAATAGCTGTGGTGACTTTAAACCTTGGCCTTCCATTCCAGAAATCCAGAATAGCTGTGGTGACTTTAAACCTTGGTCTTCCATTCCAGAAATCCAGATAGGTTTTCATTTTTGTTTATCTTAATATCAGTGAGAATATTTTGAACAAGTATGTGAGAGTCATGCAACCCTAGGAGTCGAAGCTCCATTAAAAGGAAAGAAAAGAAAGTGAACCCCCTCCATAAGAAAAGGGGGGACATGGATGGACTTCAAGATGCTGGACAGGCCACATAGAAAAGTAGCTTTTAGCCTTTTACGATGCAGCTATGAATAATATTGCTACAGCATACTTTGGGGAATCACAGTTCAAACCAGGCAATTTTCATAGGTTGATGTGTAATCTAGAAAAGCCTGGATACTAGAGATATAAGAAGTGGCCAAGTTTTTTTTTTTTTTTTTTTTTTAATCTTTGTTCCTCGCCTTTTTTGACTTTGGATAGCTTCTGTTCTGTTTTTAACATTCTTTTTCTTCTGATCTGCTGTTACTGTGAAGGCCTTCAAGATGGATTAAGTTATTCAAGTCACTTTCCTCAAACATAAAATCCTTATTTGATATTTCATTATTTATATTCATTGCTGTTGTATGAGACCTTTTATTCAGGTATAATGGATTGTGCTGTATCCCAGTTCTTTTGTGATCTAATAAGTCCTAACAGCTGGATAATGATAGGAGTTTTCGCAACAAAGTGGCGACAAAAACTTTTGTGTCTTGGCCTGTAGAGATCAGGTTTTGTGAGCCAGGAAGTTACTACACCAACCAGACTAAATTTCCACCGAGGTTTGAGCAGTTGCCTTTGCATGGAAGTCTGGTGTTTCCTTTTTTTATTTTATTTTGCCTTTCCCCCCTTCCTTTTTCTTCTCCTCTGTGATACATATCTGATACAGTTGAAAACGATCTGACTTTCAGCACGAAATTCTGGTTTAAAGTAAGAGGAGAACTTTCAGATGATCCAGCTTTGCATAGGTAACAATGCAAAAGGCTTGATATGGTTTCTATTATCTTAGATGGTTTGTTCGCATGGAAATATATTGGATCAAATTAGTTTATGGATGAACATCATTGAACATGCAGGCTCTTTTATCTAGTTCTGTTCTATTTCAAACATGTGGGAATCTTGTAATTTTTTTCCTTGACATCCCATGTTAGTTCAGATGTTTTAACAGAGCCTCATAGAAAATGATCCTTTTAGTCCCACTCTTGTATAGTTGTATGATTATGCCTTGTATACTGGTGCATAATCTTGACATGCATAGAGTTGAACAGTTGATTTTCATTGGTTTTTAACTTACAATAAGAATGCCTGATGGATGTAGTTTGGATGTGCTATGATCATACTCTTTCTTATTGCAAAATGACAGAGATATCGAGGATGGGAAGTTCTGCCAAGAAGTTATCCAATAAAAAATAAAGTTAGCTAGTCGAAGGCAAGTAAGGAAAGAGGAAAGTATATAACATTATCCACAAGATACATGAGAAATCAAATAGTAATAATAATAATGATATGTCTATTCAAGAGGGAAACAAGTTGGTGGATCTTAAAAGGAGAAAACTTGAAGACATTTACTGATAAATTAGTAAAGCAGAGAAGGTGGAAATTTGATGTGGAACGAGATAGCTACTTATATAAAGAGTGTAGCTAAATTACGCGAATCCAAAGGAAAACGACATTCATCTAAAGAAAGTTGGTGGTGGGATGATGAAGTTCAAGCAACCATTAAGGCTTAGAAATCTAGTTTTAAAACTTGGCGAAGGACTAAGGATGAGTAGGATTTAAGAGGTATAAATTTTACTAGAAATGAAAATAAGAAGATAGTAGGGAAAGCAAGGATTAAGAAATGTGAGGATCTCAATACCAATTTGAGCACAAAGGGGAAAAAGTTATCTATATACCAGCTAGAATGAGGGAAAGGAAGAGTAGAGATTTCAACCATATTAGATGCATTAAAAGTGAGACGATAAAGTATTAATAAGTGAAGAGGATATTAAAGAGAGGTGGGAAGTTATTTCTACAACTTACTAAATGAAAACAATACAAGTATTAGTGTTTTAAAATTTTGTAATAACCATCAAGAAATCACAAGTCTTAGATATATACTAAAAATTAGGGTGTCTAAAGTAAAGGAAGCTTTAAATAAAATGAAAATAGGTAAAACAATAGGTCCAGATGGTATTCCAGTAGAGGTGTGAAAGAGATTAGGAATTAATGGAATTTGGCTAACTAGGTTATTTAATAAGATTATGTGCACATGAAAAATGCCAAATGAATGGAGGAGAAGCGTTGTGGTTCCAATTTATAAAAACAAAGGTGATATTCAAAGATGTAATAGCTATAGAGGAAAGAAACTTATGAGCCATACTATGAAATTAGGGAAGTAAGTGAAACTTACTTGAAACAAAAAGCTAATATTTCGGATAACCAATTTGTTATGCTAGGAAGATCAACCACATAAGATATTTATTTGCTTAGGAGACTAGTGGAAGGATTTAGAGAGTGTAAGTAGGCTCTCCATATGTCTTTATTGTCTTAGGAAAAGCTTATGATAGAGTCCTAATGTAATACTACAACAACAACAACAATAATAATAATTCAAGCCTTATCCCAACTAAATGGGGTCGGCTACATGGATCCTTTCAAAACAAAGTAGGGAAAACTGAGGTCCTTACTAAGGGAAATGAAAGTAAGAGGACTGAAGAATAAAAATGAAGAAAAGATATAAGAGAAGTGAGAAATGGAAAATGAAAGTAAGAGAAAAGAGGAGAGCCCAGAAAATCAGGAAAATCTCAGCTACATAGTGTCGACAACGTAGATCCTTGCCCTCCAATAGGCTCTATCTGAGATCATACTTGGCACAAGGCCCAGACTATGCATGTCATTCTTCACAACCCCTCCTATGGTCATTTTAGGCCTGCCCCGGGCTCTTTTAGCTCCTTCAATTGGGATCAGATCACTCCTCCTTACGGGTGCGTCCCCAGGCCTCCGTTGAACATAACCATACCACCTTAGACGACATTCTTAGAGCTTGTCGCTGATCAAGGCAACTCCCACATCAGCTCTAATACATTCGTTCCTCACTTTATCCTTCCTAGTTTTGCCGCACATCCATCTTAACATTCTCATCTCTGCAACGCATAGTTTCACTATATGACACTTCTTAACTGCCCAACATTCCATCCCATACATCGTAGTTGGTCGGACAATAGTCTTGGAGAACTTTCTTTTAAGCTTTAAAGGGATATGTCGGTCACACAATACTCCAGTCGCACCTCTCCACTTCATCCATCCCACTTCAATTCTCTATGACACATCATCATCTATGTCACCTTCTTTGCTTATGGTAGACCCTTGATATCTAAAATAGTCACTTGATGGTATCTCTCTCTCCTCAATTTTCACCATGTCAGTATCCATCATAGTTTGACTAAAGTTACCCATCATATACTCCGTCTTTGATCTATTAAACTTAAAGCTTCTTGTTTCCAAGGTTGATCTCCACATCTCTAACTTAGTGTTAATCCCTGCTTTTGTCTCATCCACCAAAACGATATCATCGGCAAAGAGCATACACCATGGGACCTTGTTTTGGATGTTCTAAATTACTTTATCCATGATAAGCACAAACAAATAAGGGCTTAGGGGAGGTTTGACTTGCTGTCTGCTTCTGCATTCCTCTCTGTAATCCCTTCGTTGGATGAAATGCCGTCTCCTCCTCCTTCGCCTTCCCTTGTCAGCCCTTCTTCCCTCCCCAACCGGCCCCCTGGAACTCTTTGTTTGGTGCTGCCTCTGCTCCTCAGTCTGATGGGCTTCCCCTTCATTATGTCCCCCCCACCATTGTCAGTTCTTCTAAAGAAGCCTTTTTCCCTGTAGACTTCCTAGAATCTGAAGCCCAGCTTTGGAAAAATTGCCTTGTGGGGAATTTTTTTGGTTCTCGACCACCTTTTTACCTGGTAAAGCAATCTCTCTCCAAGCAATGGCGTCCTCAGGGATCTCTAGACATGTTCTTGCTGGATGTTATCGTGACTTGGTATTAGCGCAGATGGCTAATACCGAGAATAGATGTGAGAGGGTAGATTGGTAGTTTTAGGTGTTTAAGTTATTTCTTTTAATTTTTATTTGTTTTCCTGTTTTACCCTTAAGTGGACAGATATATATTTGAAGTTTAGAGGAGAGACACACACATCGCGTGGCTCCCCAAGTCACATTCTCGATTTCTCTCTTCTTCTTCTTCTTCTTTTTCTCCATTAATTCACATGGTATCGGAGCTGTAAGGTCTGCTACAACCTTCGAAGATTTTTGCCGCTACTGCAACATTCAATTGCAGATCTATTTTTTTTTTTAGGGTTTAAAGACCTGCGGTTTCTTCTATTTTCTGCTTGAAGGGGTGCAGCACCCTATGCTGTATTTTGGAGTTGTTTGTGGGACTGTTTAGAGACTAGTTCATGATTTAAATTAAGAACTAGGTCTATCTCGTTGTCTGAAGAATATTTGAAGGGGTTTTTCGATGAAGTGAAGGGTTTGTCAGGGTTTTGATTGAAGGTTCGATTGCTGCTGTCTCTGCTATCTGTATCGACTTTGTCAGGGATTTCTTTGAGGGGATCGATTATAATTTTTTGCTGCATATTTTGGGGAGATTAATTGCAGCCCTTGCTGCCTTTATCGATATTTATCAGGGTTTTCTATCCCTTATCGATTTCTGTCCCTGCTGCCAATATTTTTTATTCTTTTCATCCTTCACTTCATCAAGCACACAATGGGTGATGAATAAAGTCTGCCGAAGGTTCCAAATCAGTCACAACTGAAATCTTTTCTTCCTCTTCAAATCGGATTACCGAGAAGAAGTTGGAAGGAGTTACAAATTTTTTACAATGGAAGAAAATTGTTAAGCTAGTATTGACTGGCCGTGATCAGCATCAACATCTCTTCAAAACTAAGCCTGAGAATGACTCTTCTTGGGAGACAGTTGATGCACGTATCTTGGGACAGATGTTGAATTCCATGGATCACCAAATTGTTGATTTGGTAACACACATTGATACAGTGAAAGAATTGTGGGAGTATCTTCATGTTTTGTACTCTGGACAAAACAATCCGTCCCGCATTTATGACTTGTCCCAGGAGTTCTACAGGGTTGATCGAAAGGGTCGTTCTTTGACCCAATACTTCGCTGATTTTAAGAGGATGTATGAAGAGCTCAATTCATTACTTCCTATCACTCGCGATGTGGAGCAGGATGCGAAACCGGCGGAAAACAACTGGTTGCTATGGGCTTTTTAGGAGGTCTTGGGAAAGAGTTTGATTCTGTTCGGTCCCAGATTCTTGAGGGTGACAAGGTTGCCACGTTATCTGACACCTTTTCCAGGGTTCTTCGTGTTTCTCGTGAGACTACTACTAATGGTGATACTTCAGCCCTAGCTTCCTTTCCATCCAACCGTGGGCCCAACAGTGGGGCTGGTAGTGGTGGTACTGTTAGTTCTGGTCGTGGTCGTGGAAGTGGGGCTGGTTCGTCTAATAAGGCTCCTACCTTGGGTTCTCAAGGTAATTCTGATGTTTCTAGAGGTTCAGTACGCACTTGTCATCATTGTGGTCGTCCAGGACATATCCAACGTTTCTGTTGGAAACTTCATGGCAAACCAAATCAGGACGGTTTGCCAGTTACTACTGGTGATCCTCCGTATCTCCACGGCTGAAGGTAAAACAGTGAAGATGTCCGATGATGAATATGCCCGATATACCCAATTTCAAATTTCTCAGTCCGCCTGAGTCTCCAATCTGCGACATTTGTTGAGCAGTAATGCCACTGCATGCCTTTCGACGTCTCTTCCGTCCCTGGATTATTGATTCAGGGGCCTCCGAGCATATGCTGACGTTTCGGTATCCTTTCTTCTTTTAAGTCCTCTTCAAGTGTCACTTTAGCCAATGGTTCCTTGGCTAAGGTGACTGGTACTGGTACTGTCCATATTACACCTTCTCTTTCTTTGTCTTCTGTTCTTTATATCCCTGATTTTCCTTTTAATCTTTTATCTGTAAGTCGGTTCATTAAAACCCATAACTGTTTTGTAACCTTTTCTTTTGACTCTTATGTCTTTCAGGATCTTTCGTCGAAGAGGATGATTGGTAGGGGTCGTGCATCAGGGGGCCTTTACATACTTGAGGACACTTCATCTATGGCGTGTACCGGTGTGGCGTCACCCCACCAGATTCATTATTGTTTGGGTCATCCTTCGTTGGAGAGTTTGAAGCTTCTTGATGGTCATTTTCGGTCAATTTCTAGTTTTAACTGTGAGTCGTGTCAGTTTGGGAAACTCCACCGTGTGAGTTATCCTCCTAGAGTCAGTAAACGGTCTGACCAACCGCTTTCTTTAGTTCATTCAAATGTTTGGGGTCCGTGTCCTGTCGTTTCCACTTTGGGTTTTCGTTACTTTGTAACTTTTGTTGATGACTATTCCAGGGTTACCTGGATCTACATAATGAAACAGCGTTCTGAGTTATTTTCTATTTTCTGTGCATTTGTGAATGAAGTGAATAATCAATTTTCGTATCCTTTGCGTGTTCTTCGTAGTGATAATGCTAAAGAGTACTTTTCTACTCCTTTTGCTGAATTTATGACTCAGCGTGGCATTATTCATCAGTCCTCTTGTGCTTACACCCCACAACAAAATGGTGTGGCCGAGAGGAAAAATAGACATTTGATGGAGGTTACTCGTTGTTTATTGTTTGAAATGAAAGTAGCTAAATCTTTTTGGGCTGATGCTGTTTTAACCTCATGCTATCTCATTAATCGAATGCCTTCTTCGGTTTTACGTGGTGGTATTCCCTTTTCTTTGTTGTTTACTTTTGCACCATTGTTTGTTTTGGCACCTCGTATGTTTGGTAGTGTTTGCTTTGTTCATGATCATCGTCCTGGTGTCTCCAAGTTGGATCCCAAGGCTCTCAAATGCATGTTCGTTGGTTATTCTCGCGCTCAGAAGGGTTACCGCTGTTACTCTTTTGACGTGCGAAAATACTTTGTTACCGCTGATGTTTCTTTTTTTGAGTCTACACCGTTTGTTCATTCTTCCCATGCTGTGTCTGACTTGGATGATGATATTCCTATTACTGTTGTTCGGTCTACTGTTCACCATGCTCCGCAGGCTGCCTCATTACCGGCACCTCAACCCAGTGTGTTTCAACATCACCAATGGAAAGTATGTGCTTGGTCCCCTACGACATCGACTCCTACACCATCTCCTTCTTTGCCGGCAGATCCTACAATAGGTAATCTTCCTCCTCCTTTGGAATCTTCTTCTGATCTTGATATTCCTATTGCTCGTCGTAAAGGGGTTAAGGCTTGTACCCAACACCCTATTTCTAACTTTGTTTCTTATGATGGTTTATCTTCCACTTTTTCTTCTTGTTTACATACTGTTGAGAACCATCCTATTCCTAAGTCTGTCGCAGAGGCATTGCCTAGTCCAGGTTGGAAGGCTGCTATGGATGAGGAATTATTGGCATTAGATGAAAATCAGACTTGGGATCTTGTTCCCTTACCTTCGGGGAAGACTGCTATTAGGTGTTGCTGGGTGTATGTGGTAAAGGTGAATCCTGATGGATCTTTAGCTCGCTTGAAAGCGCGCCTAGTAGCCAAGGGTTATGCCCAAGTGTATGGCGTGGATTACTTGGATAGTTTTTCACCTGTGGCAAAACTTACTTCTGTTCGTATTTTGATCTCCTTGGCTGCCACTTATCATTGGCCTCTCTATCAGCTTGATGTCAAGAATGCCTTCTTGCATGGTGACTTGTAAGAAGAGGTTTATATGGAGCAACCTCCTGGGTTTGTTGCTCAGGGGGAGTTTGGCTTGGTGTGTAAATTGAAGAAGCCTCTATATGGGCTGAAACAGTCCCCTAGAGCCTGGTTTGGCAGATTCACTGAAGTTGTGTTAGAGTTTGGGCTGACATGGTGTGAAAGTGATCATTCTGTATTTTTCCGTTGCTTTGAGGTTGGAAAATTGTTTCTTGTGGTGTATGTTGATGATATAGTTATTACAGGAGATGATGTTTCTGGGATTGATGAATTGAAGACACACTTGCAGCAGAAATTTCAGGCCAAGGACCTGGGAAAGTTGAAATATTTTTTGGGCGTGGAAGTTGCTCAGTCAAAGAAAGGGATTTCGCTCTCACAGCGGAAGTATGTTCTTGATCTTTTGTCAGAGACAGGAATGCTAGGTTCTAAACCTTGACATACTCCTATGGATCCCAATTTAAAACTTGTTGCAGAGGATGGTGAAATCTTAGGTGATCCAGAGAAGTATCGAAAGCTTGTTGGAAAATTGAACTATCTCACAGTGACCAGACCTGACATAGCATTTCCTGTTAGTGTGGTGAGCCAATTCTTGTCTGCTCCTTGGACATCTCATTGGGAGGCTTTTATGCATATTTTACGCTATCTTAAAAAGGCTCCTGGACGTGGTCTTCTCTACAGTGATCATGGTCATGGGCGGATAGCAGGTTTTTCAGATGCTGACTGGGCTGGGTCTCCGGTTGATAGGCGATCCACTACAGGTTATTGTGTATTTGTTGGTGGAAATTTGGTGTCCTAGAAGAGTAAGAAACAGACAGTTGTTGCTCGGTCCAGTGCAGAATCAGAGTACAGGGCTATGGCACATGTTACTTGTGAGTTGATGTGGGTAAAGCAATTAATGACTGAACTTGGTTTTGTTGATGATGCTCCAATGAAATTGTGGTGTAATAATCAGGCTGTTGTCCATATTGCTTCAAATCCAGTGTTTCATGAAAGGACGAAACACATTGAGGTTGACTGCCATTTTGTTCGAGAAAAGTTACAACAAGGTGTAATTTCTCCTGGTCATGTTCGTAAAGAAGAACAACTTGTAGATGTGTCCACAAAGTCTTTGGGAAGTGCAAGAGTGGATTATATTTGTAACAAGCTGGGCATGATTGACATATATGCTCCAGCTTGAGGGGGAGTGTTATCGTGACTTGGTATTAGCGCAGATGGCTAATACCGAGAATAATTGTGAGAGGGTAGATTGGTAGTTTTAGGTGTTTAAGTTATTTCTTTTAATTTTTATTTGTTTTCCTGTTTTACCCTTAAGTGGACAGATATATATTTGAAGTTTAGAGGAGAGACACACACATCGTGTGGCTCCCCAAGTCACATTCTCGACTTCTCTCTCGTTTTCTCTTCTTCTTCTTCTTTTTCTTCATTAATTCACACTGGATAATGGTTTTTTCATCTTCAAATTCTCCTTGTCCCTGGATAAGACTCGAGCCCTTGAAGGTGGTCCATGGCTGGTGGAGAAGAAACCAGTCTTCTTGTGCCAATAGCATCGCCAGCTCCAACTCGGGCGATTGGACCTCTCCTCCATTCCTCTTTGGGTTTCCCTCCCAGGGTTGCCTCTTCACTATTGGTGCTCCGACAGGCTTAGTACCATTGGCTCTGTTCTTAGAAAGCCATTATTTTCAGATGGGCGAACACGGCGTAAGGATCGACTAGCTTATGCGAGACTATGTGTTGAAGTCTCTGCGCATGATGCATTGCCTTCCTTTATCAAAGTGAATGAAGGTGATGCCTACTCCTTTGAACAAGAGGTGCATTATGACTGGAAACCACTGCAGTGCTTGGTGTGTAAAGTCTTTGGTCATGACTCCCATCTTTGTTCCCCTTTGGCCAAGCTGAACGATGCCCTAGTTCTTCCTGATGGTGATGCTGCTGCTCCTTCCTGTGAAGCTGATCCGAATGTCCATCGTAAGCCTCTTACTCGATCTCCTTCGCGTGGCAGAACGAGAACCAGACTCCGGCACTGGAAGAAGCGTTGGTCGGAGAAGAGCTCTGCTACTACCTCCCAGGTCCTGTTGCAGTCCACTCTGCCAACCTATAATGACGAGCAGAATCGATTCAGTCTTTTGTCGCCTGCTGAAGATTCTGAGATTACCACTTGTCCCGAAAAAATCCAATTTGATGTTTGCCCCAGAAGCAGATCGCGTATGTCTGAAAAAATCTCGGAGGATGTTTACATTCTGGGCTCTGGAAGGCTTGTCGCTGCTCCCAACTCTCTGGCGATGACGACTCCTGAGTCGAAAGCACTTTTGCCCTCTGATGGTTGCATCTTGGAGCCTTCTTCGCCTGCTAGAGAGCTTTTTAGCCCCCTGGTCAGCCCTGCCCCTGTTGACGATTATTTGGTGGGCCCCTCTTCTCTTGGTCAGTCCTTATGTTCTACTTCTGTATTTTCAGACTCTTTTGCCCTTAGGTCGATTTCCCTCCCATCTAACTCTTCTTCCACTTTACCCGCTGCTAGTTCTGGGTCGGATGTTTCAAAAAATCACTCTCTTAACCCGACCTTGACCCATTCTCCTAACCTGACAGAGAACCCTTCTTCTTCGCCCGTTTATCTCCTTTCTTCTTCCCATCGGGTTCCTTGCAAAGTCCCTCCAGGACCCTCCTCCTTGACTGCTACCCCTCTCGGTAGTTCCTATCGCCGTCGTCACCACAGTGTTACCAGGTCCAAATCTGTCGTAGCTTGCCTTGATGAGTCTTCGCTGCCTCTTCTCCCTCTTCCCCAATGATTCACGGCCTCATCTGGAATACTCGAGGCCTGAATTCTGCCTCGAAGCATGCTGCTGTTCACTCCCGCATTCGCTCCTCTCATTCCTGCTTTTGCTGCCTTTTGGAAACTCACATTAAAGAGCATAACTCCCCTAAAATCCAAAGTTCCATCTCCCCTGGCTGGTCTTTTCTCTCTAATTACTCTCATCATCCAAACGGCCGCATCTGGATTTTGTGGGATCCAAAAATTATTTCCATTACCTCCTTATCTGCTTCTTCCCAATTCCTGCATCTTTCTATCTCTTGCTTGGGTCACTTTTCTTGCTTGTTCTCTGTGGTTTATGCCTCTAACTCTCCTACTCAGAGGTCCTCCTTATGGACTGACCTATCCTCCATTGCAAGCCTTGTCGGTTCTCAGCCTTAGGGCTTAGCAGGGTATTTTAATGTCATCAGGTACTACTCTGAAAAACAGGGGGGCGATTATTTGGACTTGGAAGCTGTGGCTGCTTTCAATGATTGTATTGAGGACATTGGTGTTACTGATCTTAGATGGTCGGGGTTCCCCTTTACTTGGAGCAACAAAAGAGCTGGGTCTAATCGAATTGTCTGTAAGCTTGACCGAGTGTTGGTCAATGAAGAATGGTTAGCCACCTTCCCTTCATCCCATGCGGCCATGCCACCTTTGACAACCCTGATATCTCAGATCATTCCCCCATTTCCCTTTCCATCCATCCTTTCACCTCTTTTGGCCCTAAACCTTTCAAGTTCTTTGACATATGGACCTCTCACCCCACCTTTTTGCCTCTTATCAAAGAAGCTTGGGATAAGCCGGTCCATGATTTCTCCACCCCTCTCATTGCTGTCTCAAGGAAGCTCAAAAATGTCAAAGCCACGCTCAAGGATTGGAACCTCAACACTTTTGGCAATATCTCCCTTCAGGTTGCGGAGTGTAAAGACAGACTTGTCTCCATTCAGCCTCGGCTTCAGTTAGATATTCTAAATGGCCAGCTAATTGAAGAAGAGAAAGATGTGTCCTTGGAGCTCTCCTCCCTCCTAGCTCGGGAAGAAAGTTTTCTCAAGCAAAAATCAAGAATCAAATGGTTGGACCTGGGCGATTCTAATACAGCCTATTTCCATCACTCTGTGAAAGCTAGAGTAAATGCAAACTCCATTACTCAGCTCTCCCACCCGGATGGTTCCATTGCCAACACTGTGAAGGATATTAAAGACATGGCAGTGCAGCATTTTGAAGGTATCTTCTGTGGTTCTCAAGGTGTTTCTGGTCCTCTGTCGAGCCCTCTGCTCAACAAGTTCATTACTCCTAATTATTTTGATTCTTTGTGCTCCATTCCAAAAGAAGATGAAATTGTTGCAGCTATTCATTCCCTCAAGGTGAATGGTGCTCCAGGGCCAGATGGCTTTAGTATGGGCTTCTTCTTAGCGACTTGGGACATCATCAAAAAGGACCTTATCTCTGCCATTGAGAGCTTCTTCTTCAACACTAGTCAGATCAAAGGTGTAAATCACACTTTCCTCTGTCTCATCCCCAAAAAGGGAGGAGCTTCTGCTATGAATGACTTCAGGCCCATTGCCCTCTGCAACCTTCTTTATAAGTTCATTGCAAAGATCCTGGCTCGAAGACTTAAGAATGTGGTAGACCTTATTGTCAGCAACAACCAATCGGCCTTCATCCCGGGTAGGAATATTTCTGATAATATTCTCCTATGCAATGATATTGTCAGAGGTTTTGACAGGAAAAATCATGCCCTAACTATTCTCCTCAAGATTGACATCCACAAGGCCTTTGATTTGCTGAGATGGGATTTCATAGCTCAAGTTATGACTAAGATGAGGTTTCCTTTGGTCTTTGTTAACTGGATTAGCTCCTGCATCTCTTCTCCAAAGTTCTCAGTCTTGGTCAATGGTAGCCCGGCAGGTTATTTTGGAGCTACTGTGGGGATTCGGCAAGGCTGCCCTCTTTCTCCTTACTTGTTCACTTTGACAATGGAAGTCCTCTCTAGGAAAATCCAAATTAGTATCGATCAGTTGCTCATCTCTCCTATGCCCAAGTGTAAAGCTCTCAAGCTTACTCATTTAGCTTTTGCTGACGACTTGATGATCTTCTCCAAGGCTACGATTGACTCGCTTGAAGCTATTATGTCCTGCCTCCAACACTTCCGTGAGCTCTCAGGCCTCCGTATCAACCCCTCTAAGTCTTTGCTTTTCTTTGCTGGGGTTTCTGAGCTAGACAAATGGCCTTCCTTGACAAGTCTGGCTTTCTTGAGGGGCAGCTGCCTGCCAAGTATTTAGGGCTTCCTTTGATTCCTGCACGGCTATTTGCTCACCATTGCACCCCAATACTGGATCTCATCAGGAAAATACTTCAACCGTGGAAAGGCAAGCTCCTCTCCTATGTAAGCAGGTTGGTTCTTATCAGATCAGTCTTGGAGGCTTCTTACATCTACTGGTCCGGCATTTATGGTTTGCCTCAATCAACTATCAAGTCTCTTGAATCCCTTTTAGCCTCTTTCCTTTGGAAGGGCGATGAATCCTCCAGATTTCTCCACCCGCTTAGTTGGGCTGCAGTGTGTCTCCCCAAGATGGAAGGTGGGTTAGGCATCAGAAGAATCAAAGATGTGAACTCTGCTGGTATTATCAAGCTTATCTGGAAGATTGTCTCTAAGAAGAAAAGCATCTGGGCTGATTGGATATATTCAGGTCTTCTCCGGCATGATTCTATTTGGGCTGCCTCAGTCACTTTTGATGCCTCTTGGGTTTGGCGCAAAATTCTTGCTAGCCGACACCTTATTCTTCAGGCTATTCGTACTCAGATTGGTGATGGGCTCTCCTCTTATCTTTAGTTGGACCACTGGCATCCAAAAGGAATTCTGCTTCCCTTGGTTACCCCCAGGGCTATTTATGCCTCTGGCCTTCATAGACTATCCTTGGTTGCTGATATCCTGGATCACAATGGTTGGGCCCCTCCTCTCTCCTCCACATCTCTAAACCTTGTTTGGAATGATCTCCCCTCCATTCCTAGAAGGCCTGTGCCTAGAGGAGATCTTGTTACTTGGTCGCCTTTCAACTATAGTTCCTTCTCCCCCAAAGTAGCTTGGAATCTCATTCGAACAAATGGCTCTATGGTTCCTTGGCGAAGCTAAGTTGGTTCAAGCATCACATTCCTCGGCACTGCTTCACAGCTTGGCGAGTCTTCACTAAGTGTCTCCCAACACAGGATTTTCTTCGCAGCCGTCAGATCTCTGTTCCTTCTGCTTGCTACCTCTGTTGGAATCATCGCTTCTTTGAATGCCCTACGTCCGCTGCCATTTGGAAGGGCATTCTCAACAAATGCTGGCCTGCCCAAAGAAGAATTATGCCTTTCTCTAGAGAGTGGATCTGGATTGATATGACATATGCCGGTTCCTCTATTTGTGACTCTGTCGGCAAGATGGCTTTCTGTGCAGCCCTTAATCATATTTGGATGGAGCGCAATATCAAGAAATGGACCTCCAATTCTCGATCTTACCGTATGATTTGGGATTCCATTTCTTTTGAAATTAAAGCAAAGTTATCGCTTGCTCCCCCGTCCTTTTGTAAAGACTCCCCAAGGAACAGGCTCATTGTTGATTCCTGGGGTCTCTCTAATGTTTCTTTTGTTGCTACAACCCCTTAGCCTTTGCTTTGGCTGGCTGTTTCTCTTTTTTTCTCTCTTTCCTTCTCCCTTCGGGGCTCTCTGTATCTTTTTCTCTTTTGGTAATGATATGTTGTTGAGATGTGTTACCTGATATTATAAGGGTATTTTTGGTATTTTATTTATGCTTTAATTATGTACTTTTGAACAAGGGTAGAATTGTAATTTGGGATGTGACACTGTTTATGTGAACAGTGTCGTGAACAGTGTTTCCCTTTGTAATCTCTTTTATTATTATTATTATAAATAGAGAGCTTGACTGATCTCATTGATCATTCAAGCCATTCACGAAATTCCTGTTTTGTTAACGTGGCATCAGAGCCAAATACATTCTGATCTAGGTTTTCAAAACCCACCTCCCTCCCTTCGATTTTTTTCTCCTTCCCTCCATCGAGCTTCTTCCCTTCTTCTTTCTTCCTTTCTTTTGGTTTTTCTTCTCCCATCAGGGCAGCACTACTGAGGTGATCGTAATGATCTAGCTGCTGCCCCAACATACCTCCTTTTTTATGCCTCTTTTTTGGATCGAGTAGAGCTGAAGAACTGTCTGCGATTTGAAGATTCCTTTTTTTTTTGGAGATCAGGCCTCTACATCTGTTTCGGCTGCATCTTCTATTGTGGGATCTTTATTTGATATTGTTCTCAGCCCCTATTCACTTCATCAGATTGGTTGAAGACCCCAGCCCTTTGTCGATCTCTCTTCTCAGGGTTTTTTTCAAAACCCTGACATTAATCGATCTTGGGGTTGGGCTACTGGTTCCTGCTGCATCTGATTGGCACCCTTGCTGCCTTCATTCGACATCATTCCCAGCCTACATATTTGAGATTTTTTGCTCCAATACAACCCTCTTCTATTGGGGGTCGATTCTAGAAATTTTTTTTTGGATATTTTTTGGCTGTTTGCTGCTTCATTGAAGATTGGTTACCTGCTGCAATGACTGGTTCAGATTCTTCTTCTTCGGCCTCTTCTGGCATTGATGGCCAGCCCCGGACTGATTTTCTTCCCCTTGCTGCCCCAATCAAACTTGATGGCTCTAACTACCTGAAGTGGTTTCGGTCTACCTATTTGACAGTAGCTTGCCGTGGCTTCACTGGCCATCTTCTTGGGACAACAACTAAACCAGTGGAAGAGGGGTCTCAGCTCAACAAGTGGTTATCTAATGATGCGATGGTGATGTCCTACTTGATCCATTCTATGCAAGGGGATATCTCAAACAATTTTCTTCTACTGGACACAACCCATACTATCTGGAATGGTGCCAAAGAGACTTATGGTCGTACGGGGAATGATGCACAGGTCTATGAGATTAGAAAGAAGGCTAATGCCACTACCCAACAGGAGCTCTTTGTCTCCAAATACTATGTTGCCCTCAAGAACATGTGGCAGCAATTGGATCATTACTCCGACTATCGCCCTCTCTCAGCTGCGATCGGCTGCCTATCGCAAACACGTTGACAAAATACGTGTCTATGATTTTTTGGCTGGACTAAATATGGAGTTTGATCCTATTCGGGTGCAAGTACATGGGCAGTCCCCTTTTCCATCCCTACCGCAGCCTTTGCCTTGGTTCATAATGAGGAATCTCGTCGGGCTGTTATGCTGTATTCCTCTACTGTTGATCGATCCGCCTTGCAAGTTGCTTCTAGTACTCCTTCTCTTACCACTACTGATGGTAGTACTGCTGTCCCTAAAGGTCCTGTCAAGTGTGAACACTGCAACAGGCTCTATCATACTAAGGCTCAATGCTGGAAGCTCCATGGGAAGCCTGCTGATTTTGAGGAAAAGAAAGCCCGTGGGAAGTTTAAGCCCAAGGCTCATATGGCTGATTCTCCTACTACTGCTGCTGCTGCCCCTTCATCTGACATTGGGCTTACTCAGGATGAGCTCCTAGCTTTCCGTCGCATGCTACAGGCCTCTTCATGCCTCCTGCGGCATCTCGCACTGCTGCCCCTCCCGGTTCTAATTTTGCCTCGGTACTCCGATCGATGAGTCGTGTGCATCGGCTGTATCCAGTCCTTGGATTATAGATTCCAGTGCCACGACCACATGACCGCTCCTCCCATGTATTTCATCTTTATTCTCCATCTTCCGGCAAAGACAGGTGTTCGAGTAGCTAATGGTTCCCTTTCTCCTATTAATGGGAAGGGTTCCATACGCTGCTCACCTACCCTTTCATTAAAATCTGTTTGCATGTTCCGTCCTTTTCTACCAACCTTCTATCTATTAGTAGTCTAACTGGAGATCTGAACTGCGAACTGACTTTTTTCCCTTCTCGTTGTGTCATACAGGATCTGGAGACGGGGCGCACGATTGGGGGTGGTAAGATGCAGGGTGGTCTCTACTTACTTAACCCGGGTCAGCCTTCTACTTTGCATTCGGCTTCCTCTACAGCTCCTCATTTACAGTCCACCTCGTCCCTTGACCTTCATCTCTGGCACTGTCGACTTGGTCATCCATCCCTTAGTACTTTGTCTCTTTTGTTTCCACACTTGATTAAGCATTGTAATAGGAATGAGTTTTTATGTGAGGCTTGTGTTTTGGCCAAACAGACTCGTTCCAATTATTCTTCATTAAATAAAAGAAGTGAGTCTCCTTTTGCTTTGGTTCATTCTGATGTGTGGGGCCCGCCGTTGTACTTCCCTTTACGGTCATCGATGGTTTGTCTAGTTTATTGATTGTTATACTCGTGCACTGGGGTGTACATGATGAGCCATAAAAGTGAGGTCTTCCGCTGTTTTCGATTATTTCATCGTATGGTTCGGACCATTTAATGCCACCTTGCGCATTTTACGCAGTGATAATGGCAGAGAGTACATGGAGGGTCGGTTCCAACTTTATTTGGCTGCGCATGGTATTATCCATCGGACACCGTGTGTTGACATACCGCCCCGAGAATGAGTTCTTGAAAGGAAAAATAGACATCTCCTTGAGGTAGCCCGGGCCATTATGTTTGCACGGCGGGTCCCTTCTCACTACTGGGGTGATGCCATTCTTACCGCTGCTTATCTCATCAATCGTGTGCCTACCCGTGTCCTTGATGGTCGTTCCCCCGTTGATCTCCTCCAGGGTTCCTCCTCCTTTGTGGTTTCCCCCAAAGTTTTTGGTTGTGTTTGCTATGTCCGCAATCATCATCCTCATGGGAAATTTGATCCGCAGAGCATTCGGTGTATTTTTTTGGGCTATTCTGCGACCCAGAAAGGATACAAGTGTTACCATCCACCTTCTCGTCGTACTTTTGTCTCCATGGATATTGTCTTCCTTGAGTCCTTGTCATATTATTCCCAGACACCTCTTCAGGGGGAGCAGGATCAGGGTTTTGAAGATGTGTCTGCTATTCTTCCGGCTTCTATTTAGGGGGAGCCCTCTGTAACTTCAGCTCCTATTCAGGGGGAGCGTAGACCAGTCAGTCAAATCCCTGTTGATAAGGTATATACCCAGGAGCGCACAGGACAAGTTGAGACTACCACCACCACCAGACCACCTCCACAATCGTCTAGATTCTACATCATGTGGTAAGGATCCTTCCCTTGACTTACCTATCGCTGTTCGTAAAGGCGTTAGGTCATGCACCCAACACCCCATCTCCAATGTTGTTTCCTATGACGCTTTATCTCCTTCCCATCGTGCATTTGTTTCTTCTCTTTCCTCTGTTTCTATTCCTCAGAAATGGTAGGAGGCGATTGCAGATCCAAAGTGGAAAGCAGCCATGATGGAAGAAATGACGGCCTTACTTAAAAATGAGACATGGGAGCTAGTTGTTCTTCCTTCGGGTAAGAAACCAGTCGGGTGCAAATGGGTATTTGTTGTCGAGCAGAAGCCAGATGGAACAGTGGATAGATATAAAGCCAGGCTTGTGGCCAGAGGCTTCACTCAGCCTTATGAGATCGACTACCAGGAGACATTTTCCCTTGTTGCGAAGTTGAACACTATCCGGGTCTTACTGTCTTGTGTTGTCAACTTTTGCTGGGACCTACAGCAGTTGGATGTAAAAAATGCATTTCTTCATGGGGAGTTGGAAGAGGAGGTTTATATGGATGTTCCTCCGGGTTCTTCCTCTGACAAGACCCATGGGAAAGTTTGTAGGCTTAAAAGGGCACTCTATGGGTTGAAGCAATCTCCACGGGCATGGTTTGGTAGGTTTCATAAAGCCATGGTCTCCTGTGGATACAAACAGAGTAATGCTGATCACACTTTGTTCATCAAGCGAAAGGGAGAAAAGGTCACTCTTCTCATAGTTTATGTTGATGACATAGTTGTGACTGGTAATGATACAGATGAAGTTTCTCACCTGAAGGCTTTCTTGGGACGGGAATTTGACATAATAGATATAGGATAGGTAAGATATTTTCTTGGGATTGAAGTTGCCCGTTCTCCAAAAGACATCTTTCTCTCCCAGAGAAAGTATGTTCTAGATTTACTATCAGAGACTGGTTTGCTTGGTTGTCATTCTTGTGACACTCCCTTGGAAGCTACTACCCGTCTGCAAGAGAAGGATGGTGAACCTGTTGATAAGGGCAGATATCAACGATTGGTGGGCAAGCTGATTTATCTCTCCCACACCAGACCAGATATTGCCATTGCTGTGAGTCTTGTGAGCCAGTTCATGCATGATCCTTATTCCACTCACATGGCTGCTGTTCTTCATATTCTCCATTACTTGAAGTCAGCTCCAGGAAAGGGGATCCTTTTGTCTCCTCATGGCCATCTTCGCATTGAGGCTTACACAGATGCTGACTGGGGTGGTAACCCTGATAGGAAATCTACTTCCGGCTATTGTACTTTTGTTGGAGGAAATCTGGTCACATGGCGGAGTAAAAAGCAAAATGTTGTGGCAAGATCTAGTGCTGAAGCTGAATTCCGTGCTATGGCCCAGGGCATATGTGAGTTACTGTGGCTTCAGAGTTTACTCCTTGATATCCGTGGTTCTGTTCATCTTCCAATGATGTTGTACTGTGACAACAAAGCAGCAATTAGCATTGCCCACAATCCAGTGCAGCATGACTGTACCAAACATGTGGAGATTGACAGACACTTCATCAAGGAGAAGTTAGAGAGTGGGCAGATTTGTATCCCTTTTGTGAAGTCTGGAGATCAACTGGCTGATGTCTTCACCAAAGGGTTGAGTGGGAAGTTGTTTTATCCTAGTCTAGTCAAGTTGGGCATGTGTGATATCTATGCCCCAACTTGAGGCGGGGTGTTGAGATGTGTTACCCGATATTATAAGGGTATTTTTGGTATTTTATTTATGCTTTATTTATGTACTTTTGAACAAGGGTAGAATTGTAATTTGGGTTGTGACACTGTTCACGTGAACAGTATCGTGAACAGTGTTTCCCTTTGTAATCTCTTTTATTATTATTATTATAAATAGAGAGCTTGACTGATCTCATTGGTCATTCAAGCCATTCACGAAATTCCTGTTTTGTTAACAATATTTTTTATTCACCCAAAAAAAAATAAAGGCTTAGGGCTGATCCTTGATGTAACCCAACCGTAATTGGGAATTCCATCCTGGCCTCCCACAGATCTCACACTGGTCACCACACCCTTATACATATCTTTAATTACATTATATATTTACTCGACACCCCTCTGTTCGCAAGAACATTCCGGATTAAATCTCTAGGGACTCTCCTACTAATTTAAAGAATTAAAACAGTACCAAAACAGAATTGAAAAACATAGAGACAAACGCGACCAAATTTGGGAGAAAACACATGTAACAGAATCAGATGGTCGGTTTAGGCTACAAGTTTGAAGGGTTACTAATATTGTTGAAAAGTTCAGTTTGATCAAATGGATGGATCTGATTTTATCAAGGATTCCTAGTACTACTAGGACAAGGTCAAATCTGTCAATATAGAACTCAGACCAAAGAGAAGATGGCAGATTCATATAACACATCAGAACATCAGTTTGTATTGTGGATCTCAGATCAAACAGACCAGCAAATAGATTAAATCGATTTCCAGATTCAGGCCTTTAATGGTAATCCTACTTGAGGTAGGACTTCATCAAGAAGTCAATAGAATCCGAAATTGAAAGTAGAATATGATAGAGCATAAATTCAATTGAAGACTTTTGTAATCAGAATTGAAATCAACATTAAAGAACTCAGCCAAAACCACAATCCTAGTGATGATAGGATTGAGATATTGCAGAAACAGTAATGGGCAGAATTACAGATCAGTAAACAACAGAACAATACCTTAATCGATGGAAGTAGTAAGAGCAATGGCACTCAGGCTTCACGCCGCAAGGTGTTGGCTGGATCACACACCAATAACACCTTGGTTCCACAATGAAGAGCCTCTCTACGCAAGAGCAGAACAGCAGCTTTTAAAACAGTCAAATCATGTGCTAGGAAGCCCCTTGGTCTTCATTTATAAAAGCAATCAAAGATAGAGTTTGAATCTGGTTAGGAAAACCCCTAACTGATTCCTATTACAAATCTCCATTCCTTCTTAAAGTCCAATTAGCTAAGTAGCCTTTAAAGAAGGATGTGCATCCAACTTAAAGCACTTAAAACAAGAAATAAAATATCTAACTTAAATAGGACCAAATAAATCACCGGTTCAGCTGGGTCTAACTCAAAACAAAGAAAACATAAAGAAACAACTTAAAACCAGAAATAAAGTGAACCCGAGCCTTAAATCAAGCTGGGCCACGCTAAGCATCAGCTTTCTTGGTCCTCCTGCGATGATGAGTACTCAGTACTGCATCAAGTCCCTAAAGAGTTAATTTGGTAAGTGTTTTGAGTAAATATGTGGACATAGTTAAAGATATGTATAATGGTGTAGAGACTGGTGTAAGAACTGTGGGGAAGGGGGAGCTGGGTAGTGAATTCCCAATTACAATTTTATATATCAAGTATCAGCTTTAAACTCATATTTGTTTGAGCTTATGATAGACGAGCTGACTGGATACATTCAAGATCAGATCCCTTGGTGTATGTTTTTTGTTGATGATATTGTTTCGGTGGATGAAACAAAAGCCAGAGGTAAATACAAAGTTGGAATTATGGAGATCAACCTTGGAGTCCAGAGGTTTTAAGTAACTTTGGTAACAATAGGATTGAAAGTGAGGTGGTGAAAATTGATGATGGGAGATACCAAAAAGTGAAAATTTTAGGTACCTAGGTTCACTCATAAATAAAGAAGAAGAAATAAAGGATAATGTTGCACAAAGAATTATAATAGGATAGACGAAGTGGAGGGATGCATCTGGAGTGTTGTGTAATCGACATATTTCTTTAAACTTGAAGGAAAATTTTATAGGCTCAGTTAAGCGACCAGCAATGATTTTTGGAGCTGAGTGTTGGGCAGTGAAGAAACAACATACAAACATAGTGTACCTGAAATGAAGATGTTGAGATGGATGAATGGTAAAACTAAAAATATAAAATAAGGAATGAACTAATTAGAGCTAATTTAGGAGTAGCTCTGACACATGTTATGTTGCGAGAAAGTCATTCGAGGTAGCATATGCATGTGCAAAGGAGGTTTTTGAATGCTCCAGTACAGGGGGTGATTTGATTCAGATCAAAGGAGGTAAATGAGCCATGGGTAGTCCTACAATGACTCTAGGAGAAGTGGTGAGGAAAGACATGCATAGGTTAGGACTAGTAACAGGTTATGGTTTTGAATGGAGAAACAAACATCCATGTAGCCGACCCCATTTAGTTGGGATAAGGTTGAGTTGAGTTGTATGTCTGTTTAAGAGTTTTCTGATAAGGTAAACTAATGTGCCAAATCTAACAGCAGTGAAAATGAAAGTTACGACTACAATTCCTGCCAATAGCATAGAAAGTTACAACTATAATTCCTGCCAACAACATAGAAAGTCAACTATAGTTCCTGCCAATAACATAGAAAGTCAACTATAATTCCTGCCAATAACATAGAAAGTCAACTATAATTCCTGCCAGTAACATAGATGTCAATAAGAATTTAGAATTTGCACAAAAGAAAAAAGAAAAAGAGAAAAGATATAGAAAAAATCGTATTATTTTTATTGCCACCCTTAATAGGTGAACTCATTGTGATATGTTGGGTTGCAACCCTCTACTTAATTATTTCACCATACACAAATTTTGATGTGGAAATGGTTGTGTTGCAGATGCGTAGTGGCATATGTTTCAGATCTTATACTTCTTAGCGTAAGCCTCAATCCTCACCGTAAAAGAGGTTTGAAGTTGTCGTCTCTTAGCTTGGATCATTCGTAAGTTTTCACATCCTTCCTTTAAATAATACAATTCAGTTTCACATGCAATCAAACATATAGGAAAAACTTATCTTGCTGTAAGGATTTGGTTAACTATATTTGACTGTAATTATTTGACCTCAAATATTACCGTATTATAGATCTAGACCTGAAAGGAAATTCCTCCAGCAGAGGGTTTTGGAAGATGGCCTTTGTTTGGTCAATTGCATTTTATGTTCTCGTTAACAAAGATGGTTGAGTAATCACTTATAACGTGGCGGGGGAGCCTGTTGTGAAGGTCATCCAGAAGGGGTTAAGGAATGTGAATCCTTCCTTAGGCGATCCCTTGTGGGCTGTTTTGTATAACATGATGTAGAGCTTTTGGAGATTTCTGCTAGAGTTTCAGAAAATGAGTTTCCCTATCCTGCTCGAAGTTCGATACTTCGATCATTAGGAGCTGGATCATTCCCAACTATTTTTCCTTCTGAGCCTGATGCTTTGAAAGCCTTTTTTTTTTTTTTTTTTTGGGTCCACTGGAGGACTAATGGTTTGGACTTCGGAGCTTTGGCTTGCTGTTTGGACCCCTTCGCTTTGATGACAAAAGGAGGAAATTTAGGCATGAAATGGATACAGTTTCTTGGCATTCTGCTTCGGGTGTGGAGCTTCACCACTCTTGAGGTTATTTTCTTGGCTTTTGGTGTCATTATTAAATATGATGAGAAGAATCTGAGGTGGGACGTGATTGATTTTTCCAGGGTCCTACTCTCATTCGATAACTGGAAGGGGATTCGGGGATTCCATCATCTATCAAAATCGAGGTTAAAGGTTTTGTCTTTTGGGCTCGTTGTGTCATCAAGGAGATGAGTTCATCACCATAGCAATCAGCATGACCCTTTCTTAGAGCCCTCCGTTTCACCATGAATCTGTGTCTAGGCATCAGGTTGGGTCTCAGGGCCCTGGGGTGGAGGTCGAAGACAACCTCCACTTAAGAGTTCATGGGGTTTAGGTTCCCCCTCTTTCTCATGTTTGTGAAGGCTGCTACTCTGCTAGAGTTCAAATTTCAAACTTCCTTTGACCTCTCAGACTTGTAATGCATCTTGGGGCGAAGGGTCTTGAGTTCCCACTTTATTGGGAGCAAACTTAACTCATGTAGTTCTAGGAATAGTACTAGTATTCTTGTGCCTGGAACTGGGGTTCAGCCTTGAATTCTAGCCTTTAGTCTGACCCATACTTGGTTGAGCTGGCTTTCTCACAGCCCTTGGCCTCTAGTCAAGACCTGTCAATCATTACACTGGATCTCAGATTCTCAAGCATTCTGGACAGTTAAATAGCCCATCTCTCACTGCCCTCAAGGGACCTTCTTGTTGTGTGTTGATATACATTGTTGTATCCCTTACCTAACAGCTTGAGCTTTGGGGATAAGTGGTTGTAACATGGTATCTGTTAGCTATATGGCCAGAATACCGTGGGCGTATTCTGGTCCTCTTTCTTTTGTTATTTTATTTATTTCGTACATGTGGTTTAGTCCCACATTGCTAATGTACAATTGTTTCATTCTTCATTATGATTATAAATAAAGATGTGCTTGGGATGACTAAATTATCCAAGCATTCATTTTCTAATCCTATTCTGTTAACATGGTATCAGAGCAGAATTCGAATTAGGGACCCCCCCTTCTCTTCCTTTCTCGATTTCAGCCTCCTCCCCTCTCATTTGCAAGTTTTTTTCTTCTCCTTTCCCCTTGTTCTTCATTCACCCCTATTAGGGCAGCACTGATGAGGTGATCAATAGATCCAGTGGCTGCCCTCCATTACCTCATTCTATGATCAAGTTATTTGATCGATAGGGACAATTTCAGCTCCAGTTGCTGCCTGCGATATTTGAAGATTCTGTTTTTTTGTGGACTGCTCTCACTCCCTTCCAAGGAAGCAATCTACATCATTGAAGACTCAAGAACTGCAGCAGTATTTACTATTCTGGATTAGTTCCTATCTCCACCAAGTTTGAAGACATCCTAGATCGATTATTCTTCCACCAAATCAGGGTTTTTTTCAAAACCCTGAGCACTATCGATCTAGGGTTTGCAGGTTCTTGTTGCGGCTGATATTTGGCAGAGTGATTCAGCATTGCTAGAGCACCACTCGATCCTAGTTTCAGCTCCATCTGCTGAGTTTTTGCTCTTCTTCTTCCCTATATCGATCTCATCAATTTCAGGGTTTTTTTTCAAAACCCTAAAAAAATCGATCTAAGGGATCTACTTGGCTACTGTTGCTGATTTTTGGAGACCATTGTTCTACCACTACCAGCAGGCTCTCCTCCAATTTTCAGCCCTTAACTTGGAGGATTTCTTGGGTTTTTCTTCACAACAGCCCCTTCGCACTTGGGCTTCTCTCTGTCTTCATGGGTGACTCGTAGATTCGATGCTACTTGTTGGTGATGGAACCATAAGCTGATTATCACACTTTTTCTCCAAATCCAATCAAGTTGGATGGCAGTAATTATTTGCTTTGGTCTAGGTCTGCATCCTTTGCCATTGCTGGTCGTGGCCTTACAGGTCATATTAGGGGCACTACTGTTATGCCCACTGAGGTTGGAGCTGCTCAAGACAAGTGGCTTGCCAACAATGGAGTTCTTATGGCCTACCTAATTGGTTCTATGACTACGATCTGCAAGACATTTTTCTTCTCCTTGACACGACCTCGGAAATTTGGGCTGCTTGCAAGGAAACTTACTACACTTGGCAATGATGCCCAGGTTTATGAACTCGGAAGAAGGTCCTTCACACTACTCGGGGGAGTTGACGGTCTCAAGTACTATGCTACTTTGCGTAGCCTTTGGCAAGAATCGACCACTTTTCTAACTTTCGCCCAAGTACATGCCGATATTACTTCTTACAAACAACATATGGACAAGATCGAGTCTATGATTTTTGCGTGTTTGAATGTCGAGTATGATCAGATTCAGGTTCAGGTGTTGGGTCATAAGCCATTTCCCACACTTGAACAGTCCTATGCCCTGGTCTCCTCCGAAGAAAACCGTAGGGCTGCCATGTTGCACCCTCCTATTACTGGCAGATCGGCACTCCAGGCTACTGCCCCTACCACTCCTACACCTAGTGGCACTGCTTCTCTTGGTGATTCTACTACTGGGTCTGTTGTTTGTGAGTACTATCACAAATCTTACCACACCAAGGAGAAGTCGCTGAAACTTCATGGGAAACCGTGACTTTAAGCTAAAAGGGTTGCCAAGACCAAGACAAAGACTAAGACCAAGGCCCATCAAATCGAGGATCATTATCATGCCCCTCGCATCGACTCCTGGTCTATCCCAGGATGATCTACAGCACTCCTTCGTATGCCGAGGTCTTCCACGGGCCGCTACCTCTACTACATCGCCATCGCCAATTCTTACGCTACTTCAGTGCTCCCACTTTGCCTTGGCCGTATTCCATTTGGGGGTCATTGTGCTTCGTAGCTTCACATCCTCGGGATCATGATTCTAGTGGCTACAGATCATATGACCGGTTCCTCTGGTTTGTTTCATAGATATTCTCCCACTTCTGGGAAAGACAAGGTCAAGGTAGCTGATGGTTCCCTTTCTTCTATATCTGGAAAAGGAATCATCAACTGCACTTCCTCTCTTCCATTAACTTCTGTTTTGCATATTCCTAATTTTACTACTAACCTTTTTTCCATTAGTAGTATTACTCGTGATCTTAACTGCAAAGTCACTTTCTTTCCTTCTCATTGTGTATTTCAGGATCTGGACTCTGGGAGGACGATTGGATTGGGTAAAGTACACGGTGGGCTGTACCTGCTTGATGATGGTCACTTCTCTCCACCACCATTGCCTTCTCTACTACACCAGAACTCCATGATCTCTTCTGAATTCTACCAGTAGCACTCTAGGTTAGGTCACCCCCCTTTAGGAATTTTAGCACATTTATTTCCTAGTTTGGTCACCCTTCGTACTAAGGATGACTTTTTTTGTGAGGCGTGTGTTCTGGCCAAACAGACACGTTCACATTATCCTATTTTAAATAAAAGGAGTTCTTCTTGCTTTCAGTTAGTGCACTCTGATGTTTAGGGCCCTAATCGTAAACCCTCTATTTCTGGTCATCGGTGGTTTGTCTCTTTCATTGATTGTCATTCTAGGCACACATGGGTGTATCTTTTGCACACAAAAATCAGGTTTTTTCATGTTTTCAGCACTTTCATAAAATGGCCCAAACTCAGTTCCAGGCTACTCTCAAAATATTGAGAAGTGATAATGGGACAGAGTATAAAGAATCACAATTTCAAAAATATTTGGCTGACCATGGAATCATTCATCAAACTAATTGTGTTGATACCCCTGCCCAGAATGGTGTGGCAGAAAGGAAAAACCGCCACTTGTTAGAACTGGCCAGAGCTTTGATGTTTGCGAAAAATGTCCCGTCTCAACATTGGGGGGATGCGGTTCTTACGGCGGCCTATCTCATCAATAGGCTGCCCTCTAGGGTACTTAACTCTTGTAGCCCCTCTGATATTTTGATTGGTAATTCCTCCTTTATTGTGCCTCCCAAGGTGTTTGGTTGTGTGTGTTATGCTAGAGATACCAAATCTCCAGGAAAACTTGAACCTCGGGGGCTCCATTGTATTTTCTTGGGTTATTCTCCAACCCAGAAAGGCTATAAATGCTACCATCCCCCTTCCCGCCGTACCTTGGTTAGTATGGATGTTATTTTCCATGAGTCCATTTCTTATTATTCTTCCCACCTCTTCGTGGGGAGAGTCTTGGTGAAGATGTGGCTTTCGAAATTCCTTTACTTGAGGTGCCTCTGGCTGCTGCCACCATCTTTACCACCCTCGGCTGCTGTCCAACCCCTTTACCACCCATGGCTGCTGCCCACTTTTTGGATGCTTCCCATCCAACTTTGGATGCTGCCCATCCTACTTTGGAGACGCCAACAACCTCTCGGCTGTTCCTCCCTCACCTAATGGGAATCCTTTACGGGGGAGACCATAGAAAATAGTGTTGTTAATATTCTTATTCGGGGAGCGACTCACCCGAGAACTATTGGTGAATTTCAAGAGAATTGACAACTCCAACATGATCACCTATACAAGGGCAGATCCACCGAGGGCAATTGCATCCCACTGTAGCACCAGTACCCATCCAATTGCCGGCTCCGGATACGATCCTACATCTCCTGGTAATCCATCTCCTTCCGACCTACTTATCGCACTTCGCAAAGGTACTAGGACTTGCCTTTACATCCCATATCTCATTTTGTTTCTTATAACTCTCTTTCTCCCTCTTTTCGTGCATTTGTATCTTCTCTTTCCTCTATCTCGATTCCTAGAAATTGGCAGGAAGCATCTACAGATGGAAAGTGGAAGGTAGCAATGTTGGAAGAAATGAGAGCACTACACAAAAATAATACGTGGGATCTTGTGGCTCTTCCTCCAGGGAAAAAACCAGTGGGATGTAGATGGGTCTTCGTGGTTAAACAAAAAGCTGATAGCTCGGTGGATAGGTATAAGGCACGTCTGGTTGCAAAGGGGTTCACTCAGACTTATGGAGTTGACTATCAGGAGACCTTTGCACCAGTGGCAAAGCTCAACACCGTCAGGGTGTTATTATCTTGTGCTGCGAATCTTGGGTGGGATCTTCAGCAGTTAGATGTCAAAAATGCCTTCCTCCATGGAGAGCTTGAGGAGGAGGTATATACGGACATTCCACCAGGTTTTTCTGATGACAGGACTAAGGGCAGGGTTTGTAAATTGAAGCGTGCCCTTTATGGTTTGAAGCAGTCACCTAGGGCCTGGTTTGGCAGATTTCATAAGGCTATGATTTCAGCAGGTTACAAGCGAGCAATGCCGATCACACTTTGTTTATCGGGACGGCTTGGTAACAAGGTTACTCTTCTCATAGTCTATCTCGGATGATATTGTGGTCACGGGTAATGATGATGCTGCAATCAGGGATTTGAAAATTCTTCTTGGCCGTGAGTTTGAGGTCAAAGATCTTGGTCCCCTAAAATATTTTCTAGGGATAGAAGTTGCTCGATCTTCAAAGGGCATCTTTCTTTCTCAAAGAAAATATGTCCTTGATCTATTGACTGAGACAGGGCTACTTGGCTATCATCCTTCAGATACTCCTATGGAAGCTACTACAAAACTTAGGGAGAAAGAGGGTGAGCCTGTTGACAAGGGTGCTTATCAGCGATTAGTGGGCAAACTAATCTACCTTTCTCACACACGCCCTGACATTGAAGTTGTTGTAAGTTTGGTGAGTCAGTTCATGCATGATCCCTATTCCTCTCATATGGATGCAGTCCGTCGTATTTTGAGGTATTTGAAGTCTGCTCCGGGAAAGGGAATCCTTCTATCTCCCAATGGTCACTTGAAGATTAAAGCCTATACTGATGCCGATTGGGCTGGTTCTCCTGACAGGAAATCTATCTCTGGCTACTGTTCCTTTGTGGGTGGGAACCTTGTCACATGGCGTAGCAAAAAGCAGAATGTTGTGGCAAAGTCTAGTGCTGAAGCCGAGTTCCGCACAATGGCACAAGGAATTTGTGAACTTCTGTGGCTTAGAGGATTATTACAGGATATTGGTGTTGTTGTCTATCTTCCTATGATGCTTTATTGTGACAATAAAGCCACCATTAGCATTGCTCATAACCCTGTCCAGCATGATCGTATTAAACACGTGGAGGTTGACCGTCATTTCATCAAGGAGAAGCTTGAAGCCGGTCTCATTTGTGTTCCCTTTGTGAAGTCCACTGATCAACCGGCTGATGTGTTCACTAAGGGGCCGAGTAGCAAGTCAGTTTCATCCTATCCGAGTCAAGTTGGGCATGCATGATATATATGCACCAACTTGAGGGGGAGTGTTAGCTATATGGCCAGAATACCGTGGGGGTATTCTGGTCCTCTTTCTTTGTTATTTTATTTATTTCGTACATGTGGTTTAGTCCCACATTGCTAATGTACAATTGTTTCATTCTTCATTATGATTATAAATAAAGATGTGCTTGGGATGACTAAATTATCCAAGCATTCATTCTCTAATCCTATTCTGTTAACAGTATCAGAATCCGGAGGTCGGGTGTTGTGTTCGATCCCTGTTAATTGCGAGGGGTTTGTGTCATGTGTTGTTGTGCCCCCATGTGTGTAGGCCTGCATGTGCACCGGGGGGTGTTGTGTGTTGATATACATTGTTGTAGCCACTACACAGAAAGAATTGTCTGTCTCTAAGTACTATGCTGCCCTCAAGAGTCTATGGCAACAATTGGATCACTACTCTCGGTTTCAGCTCTCTACTGCTGCGGACATTGCTGCCTATCGCAAATATGTGGACCAGATTCGTACCTATGATTTTTTGGCTGGACTTAATGCTGAATATGATCCAATTTGGGTTCAAGTTCTTGGTCGGGTACCTTTTCCAACCTTGGAGCAGGCCTTTGCTTTTGTTCACACTGAGGAAACTCGTAGGGCTGCAATGTTACTCACCCCTACGGTTGAAAGATCAACCTTACAGGCTGCTGGTTCTACTCCTATTCCTCCATCAGAGGGTAATGCTTCGGCTGTTTCAGCAAAGGAGCCTGTCAAGTGTGAACATTTCAACAAACCATATCACACTAAGGCTACTTGCTGGAAATTACATGGGAAGCCTGCTGATTTTGAGGCCAAACATGGTCGTGGTAAAACTAGAAACAAGGCTAATCACATTGAAAGTGCAGCTACAACCCCCACTACTGAAGGTGGCCTCTCCCAGGAAGAATTACAAGCTTTCTGGCATATGTTACAGACTTCCACTGCCTCTACTACATCTGCTCCTGCCAGTTACTCTACTCCATCAGGTTCTCACTTTGCCCGTTCAGGTATCTTTTTTGTTGGTCATTGTGCATCGGTTGTCTCCACTCTATGGATTATAGACTCCAGTGCTACTGATCACATGATAGGTTCATTTAACCTTTTCCATACCTATTCTCCTACTTCAGGCAAGGATAAAGTCAAAGTGGTTGATGGATCCCTCTCATCAGTATCCGGGAAAGGATCCATCAGCTGCTCCCCTTCCCTTACCTTGTCTTTTGTTTTGCATATTTCTAAATTCACTACTAATCTTCTCTCTATTAGTAGTATTACCAAACATCTGAATTGCAAAGTAACTTTTTTTACAAATCATTGTGTTTTTCAGGAATTGGACTCAGGGAAGACGATTTGATCGGGTAGTGTGCCCGGTGGATTGTACCTGCTTGATGATGGACTTCCTCTTTCAAGAGCGTTACCTTCTTCATTATGTCAGCCATCTTCATTCTCCTTTGAGTTACACCAATGGCATTCTAGATTAGGACACCCACCTTAAGAACTTTATCTCATTTATTTCCATCCTTAGTTAAGAATTTTAATAAGGAAGAGTTTTTTTGTGAGGCTTATGTCTTGGCCAAACAGACACATTCAAATTATCTTATTTCTAATAAAAGATGTTCTTCCCTATTCAATTTGGTTCATACTGATGTGTGGGGTCTTAGTTGTAAGGTTTCTATTTCTGGTCATTGATGGTTTGTCACTTTCATAGATTGTTATTCTAGGTTCACTTGGGTCTATATGATACACACAAAAGCTGAAGTTTTTTCCTGTTTTCAATACTTTCACAAAATGGTTCAGACCTAATTTGATGCTACTCTCTAAGTCTTGAGAAGTGACAATGGGACAGAGTATATGGGAGGTCAGTTCCAAATATACCTGGCTGCTCATAGCATTTTACATCAGACCAGTTGTGTTGATACTCCAGCCCAGATTGGTGTGGCTGAGAGGAAAAATCGCCATCTCTTGGAGGTGGCCAGAGCACTTATGTTTGCTCGAACTGTTCCCTCCTTCTATTGGGGGAATGTTGTCCTTACTGCAGCCTATTTAATTAATAGGCTGCCCTCTCGGGTACTTGGTTCCAAGTCCCTTATCGAGCTTCTACACGGCTCTTCTTGTTTTATTGTTCCCCCTAGGGTTTTTGGCTGTGTTTGTTATGCTAGGGATACTAAATCCCCTGGTAAACTTGAACCCCGCAGTCTCCGCTGCATTTTCTTGGGTTACTTTGCCACCCAAAAGGGGTTCAAATGCTAATACTCTCCTGCCTGACGTACCATGGTGAGTATGAATGTTGTCTTTCATGAGACTCTCCTACTATTCGTCCCCACCTCTTCAGGGGGAGAGTGTTAGTGAAGATGTGCTGACCATAGAACCTCCCCTTCCATATGTTCACAATGAGTCTATTCCTGTCCCTCCTACTCCTAATCCTCCCTCTACCTTCGGGGGAGAGGTTCCTATACAGGGGCAGACCATCACAGATAATGTTGACATTCCTATTCAGGGGGAGACAACTCCAGTCCAGAAAACCATTAGTGAATTTCAGAGGAGGATTAATGATTCTAATGTGCAGACTTATGCAAGAAAACATTAGCAGCTTCAATCCACTACAGCACCAATACCCATTCAGTTTCCGAACCTGGATCCAAAACCTGCTTCTCCACCCGGTAATACTTCTTCTCTTGATCTTCCTATTGCCATTCGCAAAGGTGTCAGGGCTTGCACTAAGCACCCTATATCCCATGTTGTTTCCTATGACTCTCTTTCTCCATCTTTTCGTGCTTTTGTTTCTTCTCTTTCTTCTGTTCGTATTCCTAACAATAGGCAGAAAGCTCTATCAGATGGAAAGTGGACGGCAGCAATGATGGAAGAAATGGAAGCCCTGGAAAAAAATGACACATGGGAGCTTGTGGTTCTTCCACCAGGGAAAAGGACTATTGGATGTAAGTGCGTGTTTGTAGTGAAACAGAAGGTGGATGGCATTGTGGATAGATATAAGGCACGACTCGTGGCAAAGGGGTTCACTCAGACATATGGGATTGATTACTAGGAGACCTTTGCCCCTGTGCAAAGTTGAATACTGTTCGAGTTTTGCTATCTTGTGCAGTCAATCTTGGATGGGATTTATAGCAGTTGGATGTGAAGAATGCTTTCTTAAATGGAGAACTGGATGAGGAGGTGTATATGGACATTCCACCAGGGTTCTCTTGTGACAAAAACCAAGGCAAAGTGTGTAAATTGAAGCGTGCATTTTATGGGCTGAAGCAGTCACCTAGAGCATGGTTTGGCCGGTTTCACAAGGCCATGGTTTTTGTGGGCTACAAGCAGAGTGATGCTGATCACACTCTCTTTATAAAGAGGGTTGGTGAAAAACTCACTATTCTTAGTCTACATTGATGACATTGTGGTTACTGGTAATGATGGTGATGAGATCAGCCGTTTGAAGACATTTCTTGGGCAGGAGTTTGAGATTAAAGATCTAGGAAAGCTACGGTACTTTCTTGGGATTGAAGTTGCTAGATCTTCTAAGGGAATGAAGTTGCCAGATCTTCTAAGGGCATTTTTCTCTCCCAAAGGAAGTATGTCCTAGATTTATTAGCTGAAATTGGTTTGTTAGGATGTCACCCTTCAGATACTCCTATGGATGCTAATGTTCGTCTCAAAGAAAAGGAGGGTGAACCTGTTGATAAAGGCCGGTACCAAAGACTAGTGGGGAAGTTGATTTATCTCTCACACACACGTCCTGACATTGTTGTTGTTGTGAGTACTGTGAGTCAGTTTATGCATGATCCCCACTCTTCTCATATGGAGGCTGTTCTTTGTATCCTTCACTACTTGAAGTCAACTCCTGGAAAAAGGCATTCTCCTGTCTCCTCATGGTCACGTACGGATAGAGGCGTACACTGATGCTGATTGGGTTGGTTCTACAGATCGCAAGTCTATCTCTGGGTATTGTTCTTTTGTAGGTGGCAACCTTGTCACTTGGCGTGGCAAGAAATAGAATGTGGTGGCTCGTTTTACTGTTGAAGCAGAATTTTGTGCTATGGCACAAGGCATTTGTGAGTTACTTTGGCTGAAAGGTTTGCTACAAGATCTTGGTGTTCCTATTCATCTTCCTATGTTGTTGTACTGTGACAATAAGGCTGCAATTAGCATTGCACATAACCCTGTACAGCATGATTGCACCAAGCATGTTAAAGTGGATAGACATTTTATCAAGGAAAAATTGGAAGAAGGGCTGATTTGTGTTCCCTTTGTGAAGTCTGTAGATCAGCTTGCTGATATTTTCATCAAGGGATTGTCTGGAAATTTGTTCCATCCTAATCTAGTCAAGTTGGGCATGATTGACATATTTGCTCCAACTTGAGGGGGAGCGTTGAATAATGTATACCAGAATCTTTTTTGGTATTTTATTTATGCTTTATTTATGTACTTTTGAACAAGGGTAGAATTGTAATTAGGGCTGTGACACTGTTCATGTGAACAGTATCGTGAATAGTGTTTCCCTTTGTAATCTCTTTCATTATTATTATAAATAGAGAGCTTGACTGATCTCATTGATCATTCAAGTAATTCAGTCCAATTGTGTTTTGTTAACAGAAAATTCAAAGGGGCTTAAAATAAGGTTAGGCAAGGGGATTTAATCATTTAATGTTGGCCTCGAGTTTGGTTGTAGGTTTAATGAAAAACAGAGAATTATGGTAAAAAGAAGAAGAGGGAAAACATAGTATGGCAGATGGGTCAATGAATCACTCCTAGGTTTAGATGCATCACAGTTCCAAGCATATGCAACAAAGATTTTCCAAGACTTTACCAACTTTAAAAATCAGCTTGGGTGCACTCCTACTTGGATTCAATTAAGAAGACCAATATACTTGATTATAAATGAGCTGAAAATGTGATGTTACCTAACCTACATGACTCAGTAGACCCAAAATAAGCCCAAACAACTATACTAACAAATAATGAGGGACAAGAAAATAATTAATGAACCTTCCTTAAAGCCAAGTAATTGTCACAATTTACAGTTCCAGCACTAGCTCTGAAAAGAAATTAAAGACGAAATAATTAATTCTAGCAGTTAGTAATGTTAACTATCCCAAATTACCCATTTCCCTTGAAGCTCTTTGACCCTTGTGGATGATTCTCACCGAAATCCAACTCCCGGGTAGGGTCCACTCTATCATAATGCCACGTAAACAGTTACATCTTTGAATTCACAGCATATGCACCTCTTTTATAGGCCTTTGGGGATTGTTTTGGATTCCCATGATAGGAGTGATACTGTTATGCTCTCTACCATTTAAGACAGCCTTGGGTTTCAGATTTCTAGGTCCTTGCTTCAAGGAAGGGATGGAGGGAAAAGGGTTTGGGAAATGAATTTATGCTACATAGTAAGTTAAATAATCCTTAAAAAGAAAGACCAAACTGATAATGTTTGACCCCATGGAAAAGTACAACTATCCCCATGTATGGACATGAAAATAATCCAACAGTAAACATGTTTTAAATCCTTCAATGGCCTGGTTCCACATCACTCAATTTATAGTTTGACTCCAAAATTTGTATTTCAGATTCCATTTCTAATAATAGATGGTTCTACGTTTATTAAGGTTTACAGATTTTAGTTTTTATTAGAAATGCGATTTTGTATACTGCAAAAATAAACTGAGAATGTCACATGAATCCTGAATTACTGGTTTTTCTTATTAGTTTCTTTTCCTTAGAGAATCCGAAGTGCCATCTGGTATTATAATTATCTTTTAGGTGGCATGCATTTCTTTGAATACTTATTTATTTCTTTTCCTTTCCAGGATGTGGTTTCACAGGCCTTTTAAAGCCGATGAATGGCTATTATACGTGGCAAGTATCAGAAAAAAATTGCTTGTTTTCTGTTCCAGAAAATTTTCTTTTTTTATGGTGTCCTCCTCATGGTCACTATGACTCTAATGGATAAAATGGTTTACAGATTGATAGCCCTACCTCGGGTAATGCCCGTGGTTTCTGTTCAGGCCGCATATTCAACAGGAAGGGGGAGGTAACTAATTTACTTGTCTTTTCTACTTTGCAATGCTATGTTCCTTTTACTTTCTCCTCTTGCACATGGGGTTTTGTAATGTTAGTTGAAGTTTTCAATGTTGATTTTGCAGCTGCTTGTTTCGCTGACTCAAGAGGGTCTAATTAGGAAGGCCAAACCAGCAAATTCAGTTCCAAAAGCAAAGCTATAAGATCGGTTAATACGTGAGGATTGAATCGCCCAGAAAGTACCACCATGGACTTGGTCCTTTGCATTTCAAAGAGTCATAATTTTATCGTCAGATTTTATTCCAATTATTATTGAGAATAGATCATACTATTTATTTCTGAAAACTGTGATCTCATTTCATCTTGATTTTGTCACTGTAAACATTTTTGTTTTGGGAGTGGGAGTGGGGGTGGGGGTGTCCATGGGTCCCTGTTACAGACCCGACTGTGCCTAGATAAGTCCAATTTTGGATACCCGTCTAATAATTGAACCAGTTCTGGGCTGAGTCTTAAGCCCTGTTTATGATTCAGGTCTGATTTGTTTATCCTGGTGCTCTCCAATTGGATATCAGATGCCCATAATTAATTTGTAGTTAAGGAATTAAGTTTGATGTGCACAACCTGGATGCTCTCTGTTTAAAATTCACCTACTCGATGTGTTTTTTTGTTCTTCAATCTTAAGTCTCTACTCACTATCATATATATTTCTGTTTTATTGTATTTATTGAACATTGAGAAAATATTAAGTAAACATAATTGGGGACCTGGGCAGGGGTGAGGTGCTCTTATGGTATCAAAACATAGTCTGTGACAGGTCAAGAAGAACTAGTAGTGGCTATGTAGCTCTGAGTGTATACCCAAAAAGAAGACAGACTTATAATCTCATCCAACTAATCTCGAGATTTGATGTGAGATGATGAGATCTTTCTGTTTCAAACTCACACATTTCCAGCCTGCCAGCAGTTCCTTGAATGAGAGTAGATATGATGCCATGTAAACCCTAATTTCCTCTGTTAAAGCCCCATTGAACAAAGTTCACTTGACAGTGTAGTAGTAACTGATTGGCTCAACCTCAGATATACACAGGATCCATCTGTTGGCTTAGATAATAACCCTTGACATTAGATGATCAGTCCACCCAACAGAAGAAGGCAACTCTGCCTGAGGTTTTTCTTTTCCATATCTCATTTATCTTTGATCATGCTAATTTTGTGGGACCTTCTGAATTAATCTATCTCAATCCTTTTAACATGTGACATCTGGTAAATTATGCCTGAATGGCTGAATCCAACCTTTTCGATGCATCTTGTAGCCACCCCTATTAAAAATCGAATTAACTGTCAAATTATGGTTTATGAAGCAGATAGGCTTTTGTCACGCATTGAGTAATCAGGTTTGGAACCAAGTGTAGCATTCTCCGT
Organism: Telopea speciosissima; assembly: GCF_018873765.1. Taxonomy (NCBI): domain Eukaryota; kingdom Viridiplantae; phylum Streptophyta; class Magnoliopsida; order Proteales; family Proteaceae; genus Telopea; species Telopea speciosissima. Next base: position 62,578,541 of record NC_057921.1, on the reverse strand, counting down.
TCCAGACCTGACTGTTTTGGATCCCTACAGTTTTGGCATAAGTGGCCTTTCAAACAACTAAAATGATTTCCTATTCAAAACTGTGAACTCTGTGTTTGAATTACAGATAGTAAAAGATGAACAAGATCTCAGGACAAAGTAATATCCTGATTTTATTGGTCTGAACTCTGAAGATTCTGAACCCATTTTATTGCCAATTTTAATGTTCTGTTCCACCCAAAATGGGAATGGGCTGGGGTTATGAACTTATAATCTGATGATCGAGTCGATTTCATGATTATAAGTTCATTTCATACCGGACCAGACCGGAGTAGGGTTATGTACATTCTCATTATGAGAAGAGGTTAGGTTATAAACAGAATGGAAGTCAAACATCACAGTGTCTATTAACGTTTGGATTAATAGGGATTCATTGGATGGATCACATGAACATTTTGGTAGACAATCTCAACCATTCCACCCATCATGTGTGAAATTTTTTTATCTTATGTATTTTTTCAACAGTTCATACTCTTTAGAGTTCAAACTAAAATAGTTCCAGACAAATTTTACTTTTTCAAATAATATTGGAAATACAGGAAAGTTTTCCTTCCCATGGAAAATGATTCACCCACCCATCCAGGGTTATTGTTACTCCCCCCACCACTACTAGATGAAGGTCGAAATTATCTCCCCTCATAATAATGTCTATCCCATTATCGTATGTATTGGGCTCCTCTCCTTGGAGGGCATCGCCCAATGAGGCATCCAAAGGCTGGGTTGTGCTGCACACATCTCTGTGCTTGCCCAGTCAATCATTGGGATGTGTGTGGCACAGCCCAGCCTTTGACTGCCTCATTGGGGCACTCATTGGGCGACGCTCTCCAAGGAGAGGAGCCGAATCCTTACCATAATGACTCACGATGAAAGTAGATGGGAAACTCGGCCCTTAAAAAGATTATATTGACACGCAAATAAGTTGGATCAACTTAACTGGGCTTGAAAAGCTATTATAAGGTACAGGAAACACAATACATGTGAATATGTGATAAGGAAACCTTGTTTGTAACAACATTGTCATGAGAAGGTCCCATTGAAATGTGATGAGATTTCAGATTTGGTCGGCCGGTTTTGGTATGTTTTGTCGAAGCATGCTCGGGGGCTTTGGTCACTTGATCAAGTCCTCTCATTTGCATTGGTGCATGGCATGCACCCCCTCCAGCTCATCCTCCCTCCCCCCCCCCCCCCCAGTCCCATCCCACCCCAACCCTCTCCCTCTTGGGCGCCCTCCTAGTGTCTTATGAGCCCTCGATAACTAGGGCACAAAAAAGAGAATTTGAAATGTGACAAACTTGGAAGTGTTTGAGTGTGCCTACAGAATAAAGGATTCTGCTGCCTTCTTTTCAAGGAGACAAGGACAAAATTTGGGATCGCAGTGATCCATGGTCCCGATCTAATCCTGGTGGCAAATTTGATTTTTCTCATCTTTGAACCTTTTATACCTATGAACTCCTTGAATACTTTGGGTAGATATCGCTTGGATTTCCTAGAAAACAAGTTTTTCAATCCCAATTTTTGTAAGACATTGGTAGATCCAAACGACCTGAACCATAGAGTTTGAGATGTTTTGGAGTCAAAACGAGTGAGAGAGTGAGAAAACAACTTGCTGACCGTCTCCTTCTAGTTTGAGACTTTTTAAGTTCTGAAGGCAAATACTGAGTAGGGGTGTCAAGTGGTTGGGCATGGTTAGGTCTAATCGGCTCCCACCAATTTAAGGCAATAAAGATTTAATTGGTCGATTACCACTAGTCTATAATCAAGCTATGACCGGCTAATCAGACTATAATCCAGCTAATTGTGTTTAAACAAGCCAATCGGGCAATAAACGGCTGGTTAATTGTCAGGTAACGGTGCCGGTCAGTCTCAGTCAGACTACAGACACTGTTATCAACCGGTCACAATCGAGCTAGGCCCAGCATCAGGTTGTCCACTAATCGGTCGATCGAGTGTCGGCCTTTAATTGGTCAGGCCTATTGGTGCGGCCCAACATTTGACACCTCTTGCCGGCGATAGGACATGGGTTGGATCAGCCGATCCAGGCGATCCAAACGACCAAGATCTGAGCCCCAAGAGATACATATGTGACTCGATCAAAATCTTGGATTTGTGACGATTGATTCCGATTTGGATTGGGCCTTTCCGGATCCAATACTTAGTTTTAAAACTATGTTCTTATCAGTCAAATTTCAGCCCAACACAAAACATTATAACTTAGAAAATGGTTAAAACATTAGGGGAGTAGGACTCGTGCATGGAAGATTCCCCCATCAAGTCTATCTTATATTGGGCGGGGGTTCTTTGGTAAATGTCCATCCAACTGTATTCAATGCAGGTCTTGCATGAAAACTATTGCCAAACATTTGTTTGAAGTTCCTTAAATTTATTTTATTTAATGACATTTAGTCATATATGCAAGAGGTCTCTACTTGATCACATGGTCTCCACACTAAGGGTGTCACTATGTTATGAGTACTGAAATTGCTTCTATATCTAATTATCTATACCAAATTGAACCGAATAAATTCAAAATGGTATTGATAAATTGGTATGAGATACTATACGGAGTCGATATTCGGTATGATATCAAATATTCATAATATTGAAAATACACCATTCCATATTGATATCGTATCGAATAATATCGAATCAAGTCAGTACGGTATCAAACTATCAATATGAGATATCTGTAACGAATTAGTATATGTCGATATGGGGTACCGTACTAATTGACATCCTCACTCTACACCAATGCAAGGGCCAACGGAAGAGCGTGCCTCGATATCCACCGAGGGACAAAAGCACCATTTCATGGTGCCTTGTAAGAGGGTGTAGAGAGTGCGATGAATCAGGGATCTTTTTTCCCTTATTTGGACAAAAGAATATTTTATTGGGCAAGAGTTTTTGTTTGCTTTTTTTGTAACAATTTGGGCTTCTTTTTTTGTTTTTGGAGAGGGGGATCTTTATCCCCTCAATTTGCCAGCTCTTTAATTTTCACAATTCCATCTAATAGAGGGGTTGAAAATGACCACTCCCCCTTACCAAAAAAAATAAAAAAGAAGAAATGACCACTCTCGCATTACTCAGATAAAAATAAGAGACTTGGTCCAAAATATCCCCCCTCGAGGCCTCGAGATAAACCCTTACAAGGCCCTGCGTTTTCTCTCCGGTCTTTACACTTCTGAGTTCTCCTGCTTGATAGCTTCCAGTAAGCAGAAAAAAGAAGCAAGCGACTGTGCAAAATGGGAACATCGGTTCAGGTCACTCCACTCTGTGGAGTCTACAGCGAAAGTCCTCTCTGTTATCTGCTCTCCATTGATGGGTTTAACTTCCTCGTCGACTGCGGATGGAATGATCTCTTCGACACCAATCTTCTTCAACCCCTTGCCAAGTCAGTACCTACCCCATTATTCTCTTACGGAAACTTTTTTCCCCTTCTTTTAAGTAGAAATGGAACTTGTTATATACTGTTCATCCCCTGGAAACTATAAACATATAAAGAAGGATGAATTGATGGCGGACGAACCAATTGAACCCTTTCTAAAAGTTTCTCGTTAACGCATTTTTGTTTGTTTAAGTGGAAACTATTATTGGGGAAACTAAACAAATAAACAAGGATGAATTGATGGCAGACGAAGCAATTGAACTCAAGTGAAAATTTTTCGTTAACACATTCTGTAGTCTCTGTTACTTGGTAAAATGACAGTAGAAGAATAGGAAAGAATTGGATTCTGCATTTGTTACTTTTCATAATTGTAGTTAAAGAAGGGCAAAGAATCTGTACGAGTTTAGCCTACTTATTTGTTATTTTCTTATTTATTTGAAAAGGATTGAAGGTTATGTAGAAAGTATTGGGTATGTTACGTTTGTATGTTCAATGTACTATCTGCTTGTTTATGGTTGGTTCTTGGCAGTTTTCTTATTTGATTACATGCTCCACTTTTCAAGGCTATGGAAATTTTATTTTGCAAAAAAAAAAAAAAAAAAAAAAAAAAAAACTTTAGTCTGTTCCAGATTGTTATACACTTTCCAATATATGTCACCAAATACAGCGTATAAAAGAAAGTCGGGGCCGTAGAAAATTCCAAAAAATTGCAGTGATGATTATATTTAAATGCTCTGTTTGACCATGACATGACAGAGCGAATTCAGTCACATAAGCAAACACCTCAATTATTATTATTATTTTGGTCCCTCAAAGACCTCAATTAAGTTTTATCATTTAAAATAGTTCCAAAAGTCAGTTCATCTGGGATTGAACTGCCAATAGTCATTTCATCTGAAATTGAACTGCCAAAGTCACTTCATCTGAAATTTAACTGCCAAAGAGTTTAAAAATCCTAAACTTGTTGAACGTAGTTATTGATGTGTTACCTAAATTAAAATTTAGAAAAGAGAGAGAAGTCTCAATCTTGTAATGACAATCCTACTGCTGAGAAATTTATGAAGCTTAACCCCTTAAAATGAAGCAAAACTCTAGGTGTAAGTGTAACCATATGAGGTAGGGGTGTCACAAGATCTAATCATGATCCCAGATGTATTCACGTATACCATGAACCAATCAAGGTGGATCTGTGCTGTTAATAGGATTGAATTCATGTGTACCTCAATCTGATCCAATTAAGATCCAATCTGGGCCATTACCCAGTGTTGGTTCAGCTTATGTGGGGCCATGGGAGGGGTGAGTTGGAGACAGTCGTAACCTTACAGTTTTTTTCTCACAGTGGCCACCCTCAAGACTCGATGGCATTTGGAACCTTTTACTATTGCTCCAGCAATGGCCCCTTAAGATCCGATCTGATAATATTCATAATTCTTAGAATTGTTGTTGTCATTGCCAGGTTTTAATATATTTTAAGGACGTTCAATGTTTTTGTTTGTTAATACCTTGATTCCTTTAAGGGGAGACATATCCTAGTCTGATCAGAATCCAATTGAATTTGAACCTCAAATTTTACTTATCAGATATGACAGGGCTCAGATTGAATTTTAATATGCTTAAATATGATTTGAATCCAATCTTTATAGCTCTAGTGTGAGGTGTTTGCTTCATGTGCTCCCCTCATTTTGAGGTGTAGGTATCTAAAATTATGGCTTTACATATTTTCCTCACGGACAAAACAGTGAATTAATTTCCATATTCTATCCTCCTGTGGATATCATCTTTTTTATTTTTTGTTTTTAAGAGTGAAAGTGTGTAGTATAGTATACCAAGACATGGAGTACAAAAGATTAGGTCAGTCATAGGCATAGAGACCTGCTAGATGGAACCCATGAAATGCTGAAATGGTGCATTCTACCCATTGCTTGTGTCCACACCTGTAGGCACAATATCGGGTGATTGTCTTTTGTGATTATTTCAGAACCTAGGTTAACCTTTTCGTTGTTGGACATTATTTTGTTCTATAGATGTCAACAAGAAAATATAAAATACGTGATGAACAAATTTGAGCTAATTTAGGAGTAGCTCCAATACATGATAAGTTATGAGAAAGTTGTTTGAGGTGGCATGAACATGTTTAACAGAGGCCTTTAAATGCTCTAGTGCGGAGGGGTTATTTGATTCAGATTGAAAGAGCTAAAACTAAAAGAGTTAGGGGTGGGCCTAAAATTACTCCAAGAGAAGCGGTGAGGAAAGACATGCATAGCTTAGGACTAGTAACAAGTATGGTTTTGAATAGAGCTGAATGGAGAAAAAGGATCTATGTAGCCGACCCCATCTAGTTGGGATAAGGCTGAGTTGAGTTGATTTGAGTTGAGATGTCAACACGAACCAATTTCACACCTTGGTGGCTGATAGCTGGAATCCATGTCAATAGAAGAGTGCCACATGGTGCAAGAATATTTTATGTACATGGCCCAAATTGAGCCTGAACAGAAAGTCAGGGAGGAATGTCGGTAGACCAGAGCACAGGGATACCTAGCAGGTGTTTGGAAGGTGAACATGCCTTCTTCATTGCATGCATATCTTTGTCAGCTTTACCAAGATAGAAAAAAAAAAAAAAAAAAGGAGCCACCGTTATTTTTAGCTTTTTTTAAAAGCCCCATTGTACAATGTTATTTGTGGAATTTCCTTGAAATTATAGCTTGTGTGTGCAGGGTATCTTCGACAATAGATGCCATTTTACTATCACATTCAGATACACTTCATCTTGGTGCTTTGCCATATGCAATGAAACACCTCGGACTTTCTGCTCCAGTTTACTCAACAGAGCCTGTGTACAGACTAGGCCTCTTGACAATGTATGATCATTATCTTTCACGAAAGGTGAAGTTTCTTTCCGTCCTTCCAATGTCTGCACTTTTTCATAATCAATCATGAGATGTTAGGTGGTTCCTTCTAGATAATGTAACTATCTGGAAATTCTTTACTATTCTTAAAGAAAAAAAATAGAAGTTGAAGATGTGTTTGGCCTGTACTGACCACCATAATTGCATAGTGCTGCCTAGTTGACAAGGAGCCCTGAGATGCCTAAGGCGAGTGATCACCTTGTATCTCTAGGTGCCTAGAGCAGGTCGAGTCAAAGAAGAGGGAAAAGGTGTAAAGAAAAAGAACGGGGAAGAACTAGAAGAAGAAAAAAAAAGGCAAAGAAGGAGAAGAAGGGGGAAGAAAAAGAAGAAAAATTTACCTGTGTACTGGCATACCGGGCATATTTTAGTCAAATTATGGTGCTTGCCTATTCATTGCTTAGGCAGCTAGGTGCCTGGCCGTCGCCGAGGCTCGACTTGGTGACGTGACAACTCTGTTGACTACTGAGTTTTGGCTGGGCATTCCTAGCTCTATTAATGAGATTTGTCGAGCTAGATGCCTATCTTATAATTGTACAGTACAATGAAAGGTTCATGCAGATCCTGTGTCTATTGTGTTTGTTGTGTTTTTTTGCTTTTGGAACTTAAACAACGTAAAGAAGTATATGATGTTGGATTTGTGAAATTTCATGAAACATAGATTCTGTAATGGTTTATCAAGAATCAAGATTCTGAAATAGAGTGCTTTGCTCATAGTGCTCACTTGTTGAAGACCTAAATATCATAGTCTTTGATTGGGAAACCCATAGCCAACTGACAATGTTTCGGTTTTAACTTACTGGTCGCCCATAAGAAGCATTGAATCTTCTCCATTCCCCTAACCTTTGAAATTGGAGCCTTTGAAGGTGAGAGATAGTGGATTGGGATGCTTGCATTGTGCAGTTAAGCATTTTTTTTTTCTACTCTCAAAGGATAAACATGTTCTTTTCCGTACCAGTTGAATTTTCATTCTGAAGTGTTTACAACTATTGTTTTGTATATTGAACTTGAATGCCTTGTAATTGTTCCTCATCATATCAGCTCCTTTTTGCGTGCTTGGCTTTGTATGGGTTCTCTTCCTTCTTTTACATACCCACGATTCTGCCCTTTGGCTAGCTTTTTTTCTTATCTTTTTTACATATCTCATTATAGCTTATGTTATTTGGATCTGAGGAGCTAGATTTGGACACTGCTGACCTTTCTGAGTTCTTTCCTATTGCAGCAAGTATCAGAATTTGACTTGTTTACTCTAGACGATATTGATTCCGCTTTCCAAAATGTGACCAAATTGACATATTCTCAGAACCATCATCTAACTGGTAGGTGTCAAAATCTTCCCTCTTTAAAAAGCCTATTCAAATAGGAGATCTGGTAGGGGAATACTTGGTTTAGAATATATGTATTTCTGTCATCCAAGCAGATTCATTTGTGCTGAACTTGTGGTGCGTTAAGGACCACGACATAACTTAATTAATGGCAGGCCTAGCTCCTTTGCACATGCACTGCCCTTATGACACAGGTGGATCTGCTTGTGGGTCTGAGATTGAGATATTTTGAAACTACTGCTCTTCTATAAACCATTCTTCTATATTTTCTTCTTAATTCATCCATTTGATTCCTTCAACTTAACAATTTCGTACAGGCAAAGGTGAAGGAATTGTTATTGCCCCTCATGTGGCTGGGCATCTTTTGGGAGGTACAGTTTGGAAGATCACAAAAGATGGGGAAGATGTAATATATGCTGTTGACTTCAACCATCGCAAGGAAAGGTTATATGCAGCTCCTCCTTCCAAATACTTGAATCCAAGTGGGAAATATGTGTACAATAAATGCTCACCGGACGTTTCTTCTTTTTTATAAATATTTATCAGGCACTTGAATGGAACTGTCCTGGAATCTTTTGTTCGACCAGCTGTTCTGATAACAGATGCCTACAATGCCTTGAACAATCAGCCTTCTAGACGCCAAAGGGATCAAGAGTTTCTTGGTATTCCCTTTTCCTCAGTGATAATTGACTCTTTGAAATAATATACATCTGTGAAAATGCTCACTTGGTTTTTTTTTTCTTCTTTATTGGATGCTTTCTTTTTCGTATAGATGCCATACTGAAGACTCTAAGGGCAGATGGAAATGTACTACTTCCTGTTGATACAGCTGGACGAGTCTTGGAACTTATTTTGATGCTGGAACAGGTATTTTTGAACCTGTGGTCCTTTTTCAAGTTAAATTTCTCAGAACTCTAAAGATGATTTTGGCTGAAATGGCAGCATTGGGCACAGCATCACCTGACCTATCCCATCTTTTTTCTCACGTATGTTGCATCAAGCACAATTGAGTATGTTAAAAGCTTCCTTGAGTGGATGAGTGATTCTATAGGAAAGTCCTTCGAACACACACGAGATAATGCTTTTCTTTTGAGGTAAGCAATGACTTTGTTATAGTTTCCAAAGATTGCGTCCTTGCCAATATTTCTTCTTTGCTACCTGGAAGTCCTTTTTCTTGCTCCTATCCGTATTTGTTTTAGGTATATCTTGGTAAATAACTAAATAACAGTTGGGAAGTACTTAAAATGCTGAACCCACTAAATTGTTCCCTTTTTTCCCCACTATTTCTTCTGAACAGTAAGAGCCATTTCTGTCAATAATTGCAGGCACGTCACCCTCCTAATCAACAAGAATGATCTTGAGAAAATGCCAGATGGTCCAAAGGTCAGGATCCTCTCTCTCTCCCCCCCAACCCCTACACAAATGCACTTGCATACATATGTACATGCATACATAGTGTACTGATTCACCTTGTTTAGATTGTTCTAGCATCAATGGCCAGTTTGGAAGTGGGTTTCTCTCACAACATATTTGTCGAATGGGCTACTGACAACAAGAATCTCGTGCTTTTTACAGAAAGAGGCCAGGTATATTTTGTATGAGGTCTATCTTCCACTCTAGTGGCTTTAAAAATATAAATTTTTGCTGACAGATATTATGGGATGAGAAGGAGAGAAAATATCAGCTTCTCCTTCATTATATTCTTTACTTGTTTGTGGACATGGATTAGACTTATCCTTTTTATCTCTTTTTGATCGGCATAGGATCCATGTAGTCGACCCCATTTAGTAGGGATAAAGCTGAGTTGAGTTTAGGCATAGGATAATTCAAATTTTCTGTAAAGTCTCTGTTGATATATATTGTCGTGTTGATAACTTGATATACATTGTTGTGGCCCTTACTTGATAGCTCAAGCTTTTGGGATAAGCAGTTGTAACATGGTATCAGAGCCAGGAGGTTGGGTGTTCGATCCTTGGTAAGTGTGAAGGGTTTGTGTGTCATACCCCTTATGCCTTGTGACCCTTGGTGTCATGTGATGGTGTCACCTGCAGAGCTGTGTGTGTGTATGGGCCTGCACGTACAGAGGGGGGGGGTGTTTATATAGATTGTTATCGCACTTACTTAATAGCTCGAGCTTTTGGGATAAGTGGTTGTAACAATCTCAGTATTTTTAATCTTCCATTTGCTCCATGCATATTTGATGTGCAAATGTGTGCAGCACGACTGCATTTATAAATATTTGTAGTTACAAACATGCATAACTGAAAAACAAGAATATTCTTAATATTTAGTTAGATGCAGCTGTACTCATGCCTGTAAATAGGATCTCTCTCTCTCTCTGGGGGTGGTGTTGGGGTTTTTTGGGGATTCTGTGAGAGTCGGATAGGTAAATGTTGGATTGTGCATGTTGGAGGAAACAATTGAGTTTCTTCTGGTTTCAATTGTACAAACTTTGGTGCTGCTTGAAGTTCCTTTTCTCAGCCATTAAGGTGTTATCTGGATAGCCATGTTTGTGCGCTGCTTGAAATTTTCTCTTTCTGCGACCTCATTTAATTTGGGAAATTAGTTGGTGTCTTTATACTGGTTGATGCTAATAGAAGGAATTCCTTTTCTGTGTGGAGTTAGTATCCCTTTTATTACCCAAATAAATAAATAACCCTATCTTTTTAAGAGATTTCAAGTTATGGCGGTAATGATGGATCTTGACTGTTGCTTTATGGCAGTTGTAACAGCCATTATTTTAGTTGTTCTTTTTTTTTTTTTTTTTTTTTTTTTTTTTGGGAATATCTCACTTTTAATATATGATCTAGCATATGCTTGAATTGGGAAAAGTAATTCACAAATTATTAAACAATGATTTTTTAGCATTACAGCAATAATTCAGTGAGGGTATAACAGTTGTTATGGTGGCATGTTAATTGATGACTAACATCACTTCTAGGGCATCATGCTCATAGCATGAATAATGTGACAAGCTATGCCCCTGGATCACTAGAATGGTATTGTCTATGATTATGGGTCTTTTTGAAATTATGAAATAAAATGTGTCAAAGATCTTCTCGTCATACTGGCTAAGGTATTACTCTTGATACAGTTTTTCCTCTTTTCTCACCAATACTGGATGATTCAGGCCCTGGCTAAGGTACCTTCTCTTCCTTTATTTTGGTTTATGAAGAAATAATTGAATGGCTTACCAATGTGGTATGCCTCCACGATTTATTTATAGTAGAAGTTCAAGAATAAACCAATTACAAATAAAACTCTAACTCTAACTAACTGACTGTAATAATAATCAGAATAGAACTAGGAATAGAAAATAATAACTAGAATAAGAAAACACCCCATGGGTCGACCATATATCATGGGTCGACCCATGTCACACGAATGCCCATATTCCAACACTCCCCCTCAAGTTGGTGCATAGATATCAGTCATGCCCAACTTGCACACTAGAGGTTGAAAAACTTTCTCACTTAATCCTTTGGTGAACACATCAGCCAACTGTTCTCCAGATTGCACATAAGGAACACAAACAGTCCCATCATCCAGATTCTCCTTGATAAAATGACGATCAATTTCAATGTGTTTCGTCCTATCATGCTGCACTGGATTATGGGCAATACTTATTGCTGATTTACTGTAGCAGTAGAGTCGCATAGGCAGAGTAATAGGAATTCTCAAATCTTGTAACAAGGTTTTGAGCCACAATAGCTCACAAATACCAAGAGCCATAGCTCTAAATTCAGCCTCTGCACTGGAACGAGTCACCACTGTTTGCTTCTTGCTGCGCCATGTAACACAATTTTCACCCACAAATGTACAGTAACCTGTGGTGGATTTTCGATCATGAGAACCAGCCCAGTCTGAGTCAGTGTAGGCCTTAATCTGTGGATGATCATGACGGGATAATAACACTCCTTTACCAGGAGCTGACTTCAAAGACTCACAGCATAGGCAATGTCAGGCCGAGTGTGAGATAAATAAATTAGTCGCCCGACTAACCTCTTATATCTCCCTTTGCCCACTGGTTCACCATCAATGTCTCAGAAACGAGCATTTGCCTCAATGGGAGTATCCACAGGAGAACAGCCTAAAATGCCAATTTCGGAAAGAAGATCTAGAGTATACTTGCGTTGAGATAAGAATAGCCCTTGAGAAGAATGGACCACTTCAATCCCTAGAAAATAGCGAAGTATGCCTAGATCCTTGATCTCAAATGCCTTAGCCAAATAAGTCTTCAACTTGGAAATTTCAGCAGGGTTATTTCCAGTTACGACTATATCATCGACATATACTATGAGGAGAGTAATAATGCTGCATGATGTCTTGATGAATAAGGTGTGATCTGCATTGTTTTGTTTATAACCAAATGTCAATATCGCCGTCTGAAAGCGACCAAACCATGCACGTGGTGACTGTTTCAGACCATACAAAGCCTGCTTAAGTTTGCAAACCTTGCCGTGAGTTGTAACAGATGAGAACCCAGGAGGAACATCTATATATACTTCCTCTAAATCACCATGGAGGAAGGCATTTTTAACATCAAGTTGCTGTAGACTCCATCCTAAGTTCACTACACAAGAGAGAATTACCCTGATAATGTTCATTTTGGCAACAGATGCAAAAGTCTCCAAATAATCTATCCCATATGTTTGAGTAAATCCGTGAGCAACCAGCCTTGCTTTAAAACGGTCAACAGTTCCATCAGCTTTTTGTTTAATTACAAAGACCCACTTGCAGCCAGCAGTCTTCTTTTGTGGTGGAAGTGTGACAAGGTCCCATGTACCACTCTTCTTAAGAGCTTACATTTCTTCGACCATGGCCTCTTTCCACCTAGTATCTGCAAATGCCTCTTGCCAAGTCTGTGGTATGGAAACAGAAGATAAAGAGGAAACAAATGCATGAAATGAGGGGGATAAAGACTCATACGAAACAACCTGTGAGATTGGATGTTGCGTACAAGACCTTTTCCTCTTTTCCTAAGAGCAATGGGTAGGTCAATTGATGGTTTAGAAATAATAGTAGAAGGATCCAAAGGAGCAGAATCTAAAGGATCAGAAATATTACCAGAGAAAGTGTTATTCGGTCCTAGTTCAGAGGACAACTCTTGGTGTGGTAATATTGCAGTGGTGGGCTGTCGTTGCCCTTTTTTTTGTCGATAATACTGCTGACTAAAGTCTTTCTCTGGCTGTACCTGCTGCTCTCCCTGGACATCATCATCTAAAGGTACATGATAGTCATCAATAGGTTCATGTAGAGGAGGAATAGTAATCGGCACATCTTCTAGAGTAGATATAGACTCCCCTTGAAGAGGTGCCGAGGAGGGAAAGAAAGCCACCGCTTCATGAAAAACGACATCCATGGACACAAAAACACGACAAGATGTAGGATGGTAACATTTATATCCTTTTTGGGTGGGAGAATAACCAATGAAAATGCAGCGGAGACTACGAGGGTCAAGTTTACCATGGGCATAGTGGTTTCGAACAAAACAAACACACCCGGAAATTTTGGGAGGAATAATATAGGAAGAAGACCCCTTTAAAAAGTCAAGAGGGGATTTATAGTCAAGGACCCGAGAGAGCATTCTATTGATAAGATAAGCGGTTGTTAAAACAGTCTCGCCCCAAAAATGAAAAGGAACATGCATTTCAAACATAATAGAGCGAGCTACATCAACAAGATGTCTATTTTTGCGTTCAGCCACTCCATTTTGGGGTGGAGTATCAACGCAACTGGTTTGATGAATAATACCTTGATTAGCAAGAAATAATTGAAATGCCCCATCTAAATATTCACGACCATTGTCGCTCCGGAGAGTTTGAATGGTGGCTTGAAACTGAGTTTGAACCATGCTATAAAAAACTTTAAAACAGGAAAACACTTCACTTTTGTGTCGCATTAAATAAACCCAAGTGGTGCGTGTGTGAAAATCAATAAAGGTGACAAACCACTTAAAACCAGAAATAGAGGATGTGCATGAGGGACCCCAGACATCAGAATGAATCATAGAAAAAGGCTTGGAACATCTTTTATTTGAACTAGAATAAATAGTACGAGTTTGTTTTGTAAAAACACAAGCCTCACATAATAAAGAGTAAGGATTACAATGCTGAAATAAAGCAGGAAAATTTTTAGCTAATGTTCCTAAAGGTGGATGTTCCAATCGACGATGCCATCGATGCAATTCAGATGAATGATGGTTAGCGGAAGTAGCAGTAAGAGCTTGGCCAGGCTTAGCAGCAGTACTAGAGATAAGATCATCGTCAAGCAAATAAAGGCCACCACGCATTTTACCAGTTCCAATCGTTCTCCCTGTCCCCAAGTCCTGAAAGACACAATGTGAAGGATAAAAAATAGCTTTACAAGTGAGATCAGATGTCAAACTACTGATAGAAAGCAGATTAGAAGTTAACTTAGGGCAAAACAAAGGACAAGGATAAAGAAGGAGAACAATGGAGGGCTCCCTTCCCTGATACAGAGGAAAGAGAGCCATCTGCTATTTTAATTTTATCTTTGCTAGAACAAGGAGAATAGCGAAAAAATAAATTAGATTGACCAGTCATGTGGTCAGTGGCTCCGGAATCGATTATCCAAGGATGAGTTAATGCCGAAGCACAATGACCAGCAAAAGAAATAACTGGTTTGGAGAGAACAAGGTTGGATTCAGAAGAGGGAACCACAGTCGAGGTAGAGGTAGATGCAGATGAAGATGTGAGGGACCCAAAGTTGGTCATCATACGACGAAAGACAGCAAGTTCTTCTACAGAAAGCGTGGTAGTAGGAGCTGTTTTAGTAGCTTCAGAAAGGTGGGCTTGTGTTCCACTACGACCACCACAACCACGACCACGGCCTCGACCACGACCACCACTACGACCATCAGATGAGTCAGATGGCCGACCATGCAATTTCCAACAATAATCCACAGTATGTCGTTCTTTTCCACAATGGGAACATTTAAGAGGTTCCTTCTCAGACGAGGAACGTGTACCAGTATTAGAAGGGCTACCCCTAGAAGTAATGAAAGCTGATCTCTTTGGCTGTGTAGGTGGTAACATGGTGGAACGACGAGTATCTTCCAACTGTATCATAGAGTAGGCTTGCTCCAAATTGGGAAAAGGAGAACGACTCAAAACTTGAGACCGAAGCTGATCATATTCCACATTAAGTCTAGTAAAAAAAGTATATACCCTGAATTTATCCTCCCTATGCTGAAATTTAGTAATATCAAAAGGACAATCAAGTTGAAAGTTATCATAGTAGTCAAGCTCTTGCCACAGACTACGGAGTTCAGAGTAGTATTGGGATAAAGTAAGTTCACCCTGTTTGGTTGCATGGATTTTTCTTTGAATATCATAAACTTGTGCATCATTCCCTATCTGGGAATAAGTATCTTTAGCAGCCTTCCAAATTTTGGCGGCTGAATCAAGTAGTACATAGCCATGGGCAATGGAAGGAGTCATAGCACTAAGAAGAAAGGACATAACCAGGGAGTTACTTGAACTCCACTTATCTTGTAATGAACCAGCCTCACTTGGCTTGACAGTGGTACCATAGATATATCCCTTATAGCCCCTTGAATCAATGGAAAGGAAGACTGATGTAGACCAGAGTACATAATTAGTGCCATCGAGCTTCACTGGGCTGGCTGGAAAAGAGGGATAATCATGATGATTCCCTTGTGTAGAAGATTGGCCAGTGGTGGTGGTAGACTCATCTGAATCAGGCATACTGAAAAGATTATCAATCACAAAAAATCCAAAGTATAAATATGATGTGATGAAAAGTGCAGGTATTGATCCCTGCAAAAGAAATAAGTCTCGGCTTTGTGTAGCTGATTGGATCCTTTATGGTTTCAATCTGATAGTGCAGGAAAAAATAAGATGAAAACCAAATATAAATCCTGGAATGCCGAGAGCCTCAATAACCGAGAATCTTCAAAAAAATTGCAGAATCTTCTGCAGTGGCTGAAAAATAATCTGCAGGTCTTCAAACTGAAATAATCTGCAGGTCTTCAAACAAAAAATCTGCAGGTCTTCGAATAGAAAAAATAATCTGCAGATCTTCAAACAGAAAAAAATCTGCAGGTCTTCAACTTCAAACAGTGATCTCACTTTGTATGGAGATCATAAAAGAGGATAAAAGAAAGGAGGTAAGATCTAGGGCAGGTACTAGATCATTATTAGATCACCTCAAAGTACCGTCCCCATGAAACAGTGGTGACTTGAGAAGAGAAGAGAGAAGAAGGGTCTCGGTGGGTTTAGGGTTTTAGAATAACTGAGTTAATCGATCTAGCGGAAATCGATCGTGAAGGGAGAAGATGGATGAGGGAAAAAATCAATCTCAAGGAGGGAGATCGAGTTTTGGAATGCGGGATTTATCTCTTAGGTATCGATTTTCAGCTCTGATACCATGAAGAAATAATTGAATGGCTTACCAATGTGGTATGTCTCCACGATTTATTTATAATAGAAGTTCAAGAATAAACCAATTACAAATAAAACTCTAACTCTAACTAACTGACTGTAATAATAATCAGAATAGAACTAGGAATAGAAAATAATTACTAGAATAAGAAAACACCCCATGGGTCGACCATATATCATGGGTCGACCCATGTCACACGAATACCCATATTCCAACAGTTTAGTTTTGAAGGTTATCAAATATCAGAATGGAATTGACGATGATTTAGGGCATCATTTAGATAGTCAATACAACAACAACAACAGCATAGCCTTATCCCAACTAAGCATTTAGGCAAGTCAATAGATTGGTTAATTCCCCCCCCCCCTTTGTATTCAAATGTAGAAATTGAATGCTATCCTCTCAATTTATTTATTTGGCTGTCACATGTACTCGGATGATGCTAGCAGGTTTCAGTATTTACAGTTATCTTCTTTTTCTTTCTTGGTTTATGAAAATTTAGCTAGGCAACCAAAAAAGTCTTTCTGTGTGTATTGCTTATGCATAGTTATTATTTGCTGTTGTGATTGCCACATTCCATCTTTGGTGTGTCATCAGTATGCATAAGCTCACTGCTCACTATTTGTTTTTTCAGTATTGATGCATGTATATTTGGACAATTTAATTTCCATGAATTTGGCTGGTATTCCCTTGTCATTGCTCTTAAAATATGCCTATCCTGATATTTTTATTTAAAATCCATACAGTTTGCGACGTTAGCACGCATGCTTCAAGCAGATCCACCACCTAAAGCAGTAAAGGTCACCATGAGCAAGAGGGTTCCTTTGGTTGGGGAGGAGTTACGAGCTTATGAAGAAGAACAAAACCGAATTAAAAAAGAGGAAGCTCTAAAAGCTAGTCTTAGCAAGGAAGAGGATTTAAAACCATCTCATGAGTCTGATGCTAATTTGGGTGATCCAATGGTCATTGATGCAAACAATACCCGAGTCAATTCAGATGGTATGCTTATGCATTAATTGTAATTGTTTTGTATTCTTTTAGATTCTCCTATAAATGTATCCTGTTTTGTACAATCCTCTTTGTTTTATACTTCTATCAAAATTTGGAAAGTTCTTTTTATAATTTTTTTGGGGGATGAAAAAGCAATGTCAAAACTGTTGGTAACATTTGGTACCGTCGCAAGGTTATGCTTCCTGGACACATGGCAGACATGGACAGGTCCAGTTGGATACTTGTGATAATTTCAGCTTGAAACAAGCATGGGAAATGGATTTAAATTTTCATATATTACAAGAATGCATCTCATGATAATGGAAACTGATGTAGAGGAGATATCAGCACAGTTCGTGGACTCCCTGGACTGGCAGAAAGTACTAAATTTCTAAGGGCCAACTTCCGGGCGGCATAGCTTTTCCTATAGTTGTCTGCTTCGCCATTATAACATGTTTTTGGAAATGGGAGACAGAGATCTACTAGTGAATAGGGCGGAGCTGGTTCAGCCAAGGCGTTCTTCCGAAATTTCCTTCGTTTTCAAGGCTGTCCGTGGAGTTTGTAATCTTCATCTTGAATTTTATGAAACCAGCCGTTTCTTCCTTAGTTTCGATTGTCTTATACCTTGTGTATTCGAGGGTTCGTTTGAGCTAGAATGATATCTAGCCCCACATACTTCTACTGCGTTAGAAATTGATGCCATTGTTGTAACTTTTCTTCACTTTAGACTCACTTTTAGATATTTCCCCCTACTTTTTTGAGGCCAAATGACCATGAGATAGGTGCGTGGGTCTTCAAAAACATGGACTCCCCCATATTTACTATGTGACAATTTGTGATGGATATTGATCCTCACTGTTAAAGTTGTACTGTGGGGTACATCTTTTATGTGTACCATGGTGGTTCCACAATAGAGGGAGTGTCCCTATTGTGGTATATTGCTTTTGCTTTATGTTTTTGATTGTTAGTAGGAGTTAATTGTTAGTAGTTAGTTGTTATCCCTAGTTAGAATAAGTTTCCTATTTAGATATGATTAGTTTCCTCTTCAGACTATGATTGTAAGTTAGAAAGATAAAAAAAATATAGCCCACGATAGATCTCTAAGCTGAGTCTATCGTGGTTCAGCAGCATTCTTCTCTTCTTCCATCGTCTCTCTTTCTTCTTTGTCTAAGCCTTGGTTACTGGTGCTATTGGTTTATACTCTGTTACATGATATCAGAGCTTCAATAATCAGACTCAACTACACTTGATCTGGTTTTGAAGTTCTAAGAGGTCCCAGTTTCTGGGTTGCAGCATCCTATGCTGATTCAATCTACCTAAGGCCCTAGTCGATGGTGATTCAATGCTAAACTAGGGTCCCTTTTATCTGTATCTTACCTTCCATGGAGTGTCTAATCTATTGCAATTGATATTCTGTGATCTACAATCCTGGCGGCAAGTTTTGGAAATCTCTTTTTGATGACTCTTGAGATCTTCAATTATTCCATATCAGGTCAGAGGATGACTCTATTTTCAAGGGTTTGTTGGTCTTCCTTGAAGGTACACTTGATAGTTATTCTTGACTGATCAGAGTTGCTGATCCTCTTCAGTTGATACGATACTCTGTTTTAAGAGTTTTTTTTAAACTCGATGGTGATTCAATGCGATACTCTGTTTTAAGATTTTGGGACACTATTCCCCCATCTGAAAGGTCGTTCAACCCTACTTTTAGGTCATTCTGACCTACTAATTTGCTGCGATTGATCGTCAGTTCGTCACCCATATTCTGCTGCTATTGCATCTAACCAGCAGACTTCTATAAGATTTGAATGATTCTGGACCCTTAAATATTTGAGAAAAGGTTGAAAGGATGGTGAGCCATAGAATTGAATGAGGGCCCCAAATGTGACACCTGACCGATACAGGGTGTCTACTTTCCTTTCAATGGTACAAATTTTCTCAATTGGCATGCTGCATGGCAAAAATCAATTGTCGGATCTGCCTCCTCTATCTATTCCACCTGACCTGCTTCCTTTTAGGATTATTTTTTGGGGACTTGCATTTAGTTGAATGTATTTATGTAGTTGGATATTTTCCATTACAGAAAATAAGAAATCAAGGGCTTTATTGAACTAATATTAATATTAGATGATTCAATGGTCACTTCAAAGTATTTTTTGTTATTTTCCTTTTCGGTTGTTTAAAAATAATACAAGAAAGACGGGCTATGTGGAGTAAAAAATAATTTGGGAGAGAACAAAAAATGATAGCTATAGTTACCCACCTGAGTCGCTTACCATGTGAAACTTGGACAATAGGCAAACACATAAGTTCTTTGTTGTGTTCAGGGCACTTTCCGGAACTCCGGATTATATGCATTTATTAGTTTTTATATGCATTTATTAGTTTTTTTTTTTTTTTTTTTTTTTGATAAATCTAAAATTCATTCTTGAAATAAATTTTAGGAAATTTGATCCTTTCATGTCATGAAACTTGTTTTTGTTCCTTTCTGATCAATAATATGTGGTAATCTCAAGTTTTATCTTTTACCATACATTCGATGCATGTGAAATGCAGGTCTGCTTGACATTGTTTCTTCAAACCATATTCAGAAAATTGTCATGTGTTACTAATTTTCTGGCAGAGTATGTCTTTCATGGAAATGAATCCAGTTCCTTATTCAAGGAACCCTCGCTTCCCAGCCAACATTCCCTGGGGTAGGCCCTTCTCAATATCCATTAATAAATCAATTGGTTGGGCTTTGGCCCTTTCCTACCCGTTCGAAAACCGGAAATGCGAAGAGGATGAATCATGAAGTCAAGCTGGCCTGGCCGTTTGTTGATTCTGTGATGACCTAAGATATGCTATGCTCATTTTGCATTCTCAAGCATGTTCTGTGTGCTCCAGCATTTTGTATTTATGCTAGGTGTTCCATAGAAGATTTTCTTTTTCATTTTCATATTCTTTTCTTCGATGAAAGATATTTTTAGTAGGCAAAACAACATTTCCCTTTGCATCAGTAATTCTCTGCAACTGTGTGTTCACTGTGTGGATGTTATACATGCAATCTTTGCTGTGAATACAACACATGCTTAGTTTGATTCCTTCTCTTTAAATAACATTCTGTTTAACCCCTGCCTTGTCCCAAAAAAAAAAAAATAGATAAATTCACTTCTTGATATACTTTGCAGTGACTGGTCCACATGGTGGTGGACACCAAGACATCTTCATTGATGGATTTGTTCCTCCATCCACTAGTGTTTCCCCGATGTTTCCCTTCTTTGAGAACTTTTCTGAATGGGATGATTTTGGGGAGGTCATTAATCCTGATGATTACGTACTTAAGGAAGAAGACATGGACCAAATATCAATGCGGGTAAGTTTACATTTTTCAATTGTCTTCTTGTTGTGTGTGCTCTAGCATAATATTTGATGTCTCTTCCCTGGTTTGATGTTATCATTTGATTCTGAAATTTAGGAGAATTGTAACTTCATTTTGTATATTATATCAGAGTTGATATGGCCATAATTGACCTTAAAAAATAATAGATATTGTTCATATGCTGAAACATTAACTAACAGTGAGTTAATGGGTATGAAGTTTTTTGCTTCATTCAAATCTTTTGTTTCCATTTTTTATTAGTCTATTTACTGCAAATATCCTAGTGGAAGGGGCAAATATCTTAATATAGTATTATATTATGGTTTTAGCTTACTTAAATGATGTGTCCAATAAGTTACTGATATTATACATTTTGTCTTAGGTTGGTGGAGATTTGGATGGGAAACTTGATGAAGGGTCTGCTAACTTGATACTTGATTCAAAGCCTTCAAAAGTTGTTTCAAATGAATTGACTGTAAGTTAAACTACAGCTTTTAGTTGTTGCACCCTAAGATGCTTTGTCTCCATGTTGTGGTTGGAACTTAAGTGCAATCAGTGGGGAAATCAATGAATTAAATGAACAGTTGTGTTTGGGTGAGTGTGAATCAATTAATCTTGTTAATTATTGAATGGGGTTTACGCCATGATCATTCTGGTTCCTGTTTCATGAGATCTACTTCATGCATTAGAAGTTAGAACTTGAATACACCATGATCATTCTGATTCCTGTTTCATAAGATCTATTTCATTCATTAGGTATTGAATGTACCATGATCATGTATAATAAATATTTTGGTAGTTTGTCTTTGTCATTGTCCTTTCTTCAGTGAGATATGCTGTTGCCCTAATTCGTTGAACTTATTAGAATAATCCCCTGAGTGGCAAGATAAAACTGAAAGGAACTCTCCATATATTCTTTGCCATTATCACCACGGAGAATTTTGATGGTAGCATTAAACTGGGTGTGAATCATGGTGTAACAAAGCTGAAAACAACAAAAAATACAATGAAAAGGGAAAAAAATCACTACCATAACCAATCGTTTCCTCCATCACCTGATCTTAAAAAATACAATGAGAAGGGGGAAAAGTCACTTTGCAATTCAGATCAGTGGTAGGACGGCTAATAGAAAGAAGGTTAGTAGAAAAATCTGGAACATGAAGAACAGATGCTAAGGATAAAGAGGGAGAACAAATGATAGAACCCTTTCTAGAAACTGAGAAGGAACCATCAGCCACCCTAATCTTGTCTTTACTAGAACAAGGGGAATACTGAAAAAAGAGACTAGAAGAGCTAGTCATATGATTAGTGGCACTAGAATCAATAATCCAAGAACGAGAGACAACCGATGCACAATGACCACCAAAAGGAATACCTGAGTAGGCAAGGTGGGAGTCGGAGGAAACCAGAGTAGATGTAGAGGCGGAAGCGGGAGAAGTGGAAGGCTCCAAACGAGTCATCAAATGCCTGAACATAGCAAGCTCATCCTGAGAAAGAGAGGAACTGGTACTGGCAGATACAGGTTCAGAAACCTCAGTGTGATGTGCAGCTTGGGAGGATCGACCACGGCCACAACCTCGTGAGCAGGAGGTAGGTCGGCCATGCAGCTTCCAGTAGAAATCCTTGGTATTACTGTCTTTACCACAGTTGTCACACTTGATTGGTTCCTTATAAGAAGGGAAACGATCACTCGAGCGAGGGCGACCACCTTTAGGTTGAGTGGACCTAGAAAGTAGAGCTGAACGTTCCAGAGTTGTGGGCTGTAACATAGCATTGCGCGGCTGTCCTCCAACTGGATCAATGGATAAGACTAAAGACTGCTCCAACGTAGGGAAAGGATCTCGGCTAAGTATCTGATCATACTCAACATTCATCCCAACCAGAAAATCATAAACTCAAAATTTATCTTCTCATTTCTTGAAGGCAGTAGCATCGGCAGTACAAGTTTCCTCGAAGGTGTCATAGCAGTCAAGTTCCTGCCACAGATTACGCAACTCAAAATAGTATTGGGAAAGAGTTAGGTTCTTCAGCTTGGTTTCATGAAGCTTCTTGTGTAGTTCATAAACCTGGGCATCATTCCCAACCTAAGAGTATGTGTCCTAACTCCTAAGCTGCTTTCCAAGTCGTGGCTGCGGTATCAAATACGAGATAACCTCGAGCAATTTGAGGTTGCATAGAGTTGATAAGAAAAAGCATTGCCAAGGAGTTATCAGAACTCCACTTCCTTTGTGAAGCATCAGTAGTAGTAGGCTTTCCAGTTTCACCCATCAAATAACCTGCATAGCCACGTGAATCAATGGAGGGGTAACAGGAGCGAGACCACATCAAATAATTACTCCCATCCAATCGAGCAGAGCTAACAGGGAATGAAGGGAAATCGTTATGAGTCCCACGACTTGATCCTTCAATTCCAGTTGATGCAGTTGAGTCGGCCAACATAGTTACCACTCTGGTTGATGAGACAGATTAGAACAGACAAAAGTGAGATGAAGCCTTGAAGGGATCGATGATCATCACAAAAAACTGACAAAAAGTCGGTAGAGGGTTCAAAACCCTGAAAAAGTCGATCCAGGCTCCAAAACCCTCACAAAAAATCGATCTAGCTCCCAAAACTCTGATGAAATCAATTGAGACATAGAGTGTCTCTCAAATCATTGTGTAAGAGAGATCTGAGAATCCAAACAGAAAGGATCTGGCCCTCAGTGGCCTAGGAGAGACGCACCGAGAGCAGTGGTGGAAGGTGGAGAGAGAGAGAGACGGCGGCTGGGATCCCAAGGTGGATCTCAGCTCTGATACCATGTTTGAATGAGAAATGATTAGACTGCTATTGTGACTGCCCTACTTTATTTATAATAAGTGACATACAGGTACAAGTACAATAATGCCCCTATGGACAGATTTACCCCTATACCCATATTACAACAACACCTTTATCGATCTCCTTGTCATTTAAGCTGTTAACTATAAATATGTTGCAGTGCTGTACATTTCTCTGATCACCCATGAATGTTTAACGTTTTTCTCTGTTTCAGGTGCAAGTGAAGTGTTCTCTTGTTTACATGGACTTTGAGGGTCGTTCTGATGGCCGTTCAATCAAATCAATTCTTGCACATGTGGCCCCATTGAAGCTTGTATGGACATTCTTTCTTTTTTTTTTTATGTTGATTTACTATACAGTATCATCCGTAATTATTTGGCTCCCCATTGTTACTAGTTTTGTAGGCTTTCTACCTAATGCAATTTTCATGTACTCAATTCTTTGGTTGTAATGCATCACTTGCATTAGAAATAAACTTCACAATGTGTTTTCCTATATGAAGGTTTTGGTGCATGGAACAGCAGAGGCTACAGAGCATTTGAAGCAACATTGCTTGAAACATGTTTGCCCCCATGTTTATGCACCTCAAATTGGGGAAGCAATTGATGTCACCTCAGATTTATGTGCATACAAGGTACCTGCCATCGACAACTGTTTAAGATTTTGTGGGTTAGCAGTATTTTGATAACCCTGGATTTATCCTTTTTCCTCTTGGGTCTGTTGTATGAATGGTAGGTGCAACTTTCTGAGAGGCTGATGAGTAATGTGCTCTTCAAGAAGGTATCTTAGTATGAACCTCTTATGCTTTAATGCTTTGTATTGTCTATTTCTGCCCTCTCTTCACCTCTCTCTCTCTCTCGTCCCCCCCCACCCTTGTGTGTGTGTGGAGTAGGTCATCTCTTCGACTCTAATAGTGTTCACCCGAGAATTTCATTGATGTTAGTGTTTAGATAAACATTTGAGTGTTTCTTCAGTCGTGCTCAGAGGATAGAGGTGGAGAGTAAGTAACTGATGACATGGTAACCATTCATTGCAAGAGCTTTAACAATAGAACATGCAGAAATTTAGGAAGTCTCTGATTGATGTAGAACTACTGTTCTACCATAACAGTGTCCAAGTGGTAGAATCAAATCACAACTACACTTAATTTTTAATGGAACTAAGAGAGAGAAACTTCTCTCACATTATCAGGCATATCATGGCTATGGCTCGCCAAATGAACTACTCATTCAATTGGAAGCCAAGATCGGCGAATGATATTGCAGATCATTAGGCAAAAGATGGTGTTCAGTGGATCACAGCCATGTTGGGAATTCTTTGCCACTTATTGATTTGGAGTTTCAATCATATGCTTTGTGTTTTGGGATTACAACTCTCTCATTTCTGTTTCTTTCTTTAGCTCTTTTGCCATTTATGACCTTCATGCAAATTGTATACAGAAAAGAGAAAGTTAGGGTTTAGGTTGAGACTAGGTAGGTATTGATTGTTGATGAAAGGATGAAGATGTGAAATGATGGAGATGGCTAGGGCTGTGTTTTTGGTGAGAGATTAGTGCACTGTACAGAAGTGGTGAAAAGGAACTGTTCCAGAGCTTAAAGAAACTGCTGTAATGGATACAGAAAACAGAAAGTAGAAAAGAAAAGAGGAGAAAAAAGAGAATTCACCTAGCAATACACCTAGGCTTGAAGGATCCACCTTCAAAGGGGCATCCATACTGCAGTAGTCATGCACTTCATTTCTTTCCAAACAATATTTTCTTATTGACATCGCTTAAGATGTCAAATAGTTTATAACCTTGCTTTTTCACCTTCAGTATAATTTTTTTTTAATGAGGGTAAATCCTGTCATTTCACATATGTACTTGAAAAATGTGCAAAGCCAATGACAACTTTTGATAATGACATGATGATAAGCCACTTTCAAATTATTTTGAAAACCCTTTTTTACCTCTAACTTAAAGAACTTTTGGGAATAAGACTAGGGGCAATCAAAAGAAGGTTCCGAGTTCTAAATACACCTATAGAGGGGTGTTTATATATAGGGTGCATCTTGTTGTCACCAAATAGGTAAACTAAGAAGTTGTAACCTTACTTTTTTGCCTATCTTATATTCCCAAAAGTTATTTTTGTAATGGGTAAAAAAGGCTTTTCAAAATAAGTTGAAAGTGACTTGTCATCATGTCATTTTCAAAAGTTGTCATTGTCTATGTGAAATGACAAGATCACCCCTACATTAATAACTTTTGGGAATAAGGCAAGGAGCAAAAAACTAAGGTTACAACAAGATTTTCCCATACATTATATATATAGTAAGTTACTTATGGTCCAAGTAATTAGTTACTCATTTTGGTAGATAACTTGTTACCTGTGCTTTAAGTAGATACTTTTCCCTTAAGAAAGTAGAAATTTTCCCAAACTTAAAATTACAAAAGTACCCTTTTCAGGCACCCTAAATTACGAATTTGCCTCAAAATACAACTTTGACTGAAAATAACTTTTGAGTCATTGATCCTTTGCAAAACCCTTGTAATCAGTCGTTCTACTTGGTAAACCCTACTTAAAGATATATGCATAAACTCCAAAAAGTACTCCATTGAACCCACAATCAAAAGGTCACAAATTTGGTCTGCAACAAGTAGGTAATAATTCAGCTCTTATTCCTCTTCTTTCGTTTTCTAGACTTAGGATCCCTATCACCAGTCCGCCGTTGAATGGATCCCCATTTTGGTGACAAAGACTGACAGATGATAAACAATCTGATCTCCTAAATATCTGAGAGATGAAATTTCAACAAGTCTTTTTAGAATTGATAACTGTCATCCAGTTGAGAAGTCTGCTTCTGGCATAGACATATTTTCAGGTGGGATCCATTGAATTGAGGTTTCTACCAATCTGTCTTACCCAGGAAAAAAGAAGAAGAAGCTGTTTTCATTCATTTGTTAGTTGGCCGTTAATGTTCTTTGTGCAAAAGGCTTCTTGAAAGTGTTGTTCCTTTGAAGGGTTTCAAAATTTCCCTTGGTGAAGCTACAAAAATTACTAATAAAAACCAGGAGGAGGTGGTTAGTGGATTGTCAGTTACATAATGATGACACTAGGTATTTATTAACTTCATTAAATTTTAATTATACACACACTATTATGTAGGAACTATCTGAGTAACCTCCCCCCCCCCCCCCTTCACTCTCTCTCTCTCTCTCACACACACACAGGCAGCCATCTGATGTGATAGTACAATTACAGCTGGGGGACTATGAGATTGCTTGGATTGACGCTGAAGTAGGGAAGACAGATAGTGGCATGCTGTCGCTGCTTCCTCTTTCAACCCCACCTCCACATAAATCTGTCCTTGTTGGTGATTTAAAGCTGGCAGATTTCAAGCAGTTTCTTGCAAGCAAGGGTGTACAGGTATTCAGACTTCCATTCTTGCTCAAATAAGTACATAACGAAGTGGGATCCTGAGAAAAGGCAAAAAAAAGGGGTAGGACCAACTTGCTTCAAATGAATACAGGGAGCTCCCTCTGAAGATAACATAATGTGGCTCACTGTTAGCTAATCCACCATGCTCAGATGTTGGGCCAGGTCTTGGAGGCAATCCCTGAAATCATCGGACGCAAGAATCTTACGTTCCAACCTAGATAAATATGGGGTTGTTTCCCCTGATACCTGAGACCTAATGTTTCTTACTGTTAATGCTTCTCTCAGGTAGAATTTGCAGGGGGTGCCTTAAGATGTGGGGAGTATGTGACACTGCGGAAGATTGGAGATGCCACCCAGAAGGTGATTTGTCTCCAAGGGTTTGCTAATATCATTTTCTTTCTTCTACTTCTGTTCATTCTTTTTTTAATGGTTTGTTTGCGGAATAATCTTTTAGGGTGGAGTTACTAGCACTCAGCAAGTAGTCCTTGAGGGCCCCTTAACTGAAGAGTATTACAAGATCCGTGAATATCTCTATTCGCAGTTCTATTTGCTGTAGATCAAGATGCTGTGTTGTTTGGTGTGAAGGAGGTGGAATTGGAGATCTCAACTCGTCCAAATGAATGTCAAAGGAAAAAGATTCAGCTTCCCATAGTTTCCATCTCCAATCTACTGAAAATTGATGGTTGCTCTGATGGCGTTGGATTTTTGGAAATGCCAACGTTTTTTGTACCCCTTTCTTTTTCTTTTAAAAAATTGGGAAACTTGAGGCCTTCTTACTGCAATGTTAGAGCATATGAACGGCAAGTAGTACAGGACAGGGCAATGGTTATTCCCGAGTGGTGCTTCTTATTGGAAGTTGCTTGTTCGAGTCTTTAACGCGCCATGCATCAGTTAAGTGTATAATTAATTTTTTTTGGTACATTTAAGAGAAAAAAAAGACAGCTTAGTTTTGTTTGTTCAAAACTTCATTTCAACATACCAGATTCATATCCTAGAGGAGAAGCAGAGCAATATAATAATGTTGTGATCTCGAAGGCTCCCGTGCCTGACGTCATGGGCATATATTACCTTTTTCTAATTTTGCCGCCTTTTTCTCCTTGCGTTAAATTTAAAAAAATAGGCAGATTTGTAAGTTGATAAGTATGGTTCGTGCGGGAGGAAGAGAGAGATAGACATAGGTGCTATCCTACCTTACCCCATTGGCTCAAAATAAATTTTTATTTAATTGCTTTGGTTCTCTCTTTTGTCTATTTGTGAATGTTTTAAGGGAGAATATTCTCTGTGCCATAGCACAGGCTGCGCCCAAACACATGGGCAGCCTGTGTAGGGGGGCAGGGTGATCATTGCATCCATCCCATGTGCCTGGCGTGGCATAGTACTATTTTCCTTTTACATGGAACAAGCCCTGTAAAGGAATGGGGTCCTATGGCCAACCATTTCGACTCATTGGGTTGGGAGTTGGGACTCTTATCAAACGGTCAAACTAACCATTTACTGTTGGATGGACATGAGTAGGCCCACAGTTTCAAAAGAGATAGGTTGTACCAAGGTTTCCAAAAGGTGGAATCGGTCGAAAACCAGCAGGATTTAGCTGTAACTAGATCAATACCGACCAATTTGATACTGTTGATACAGTCCCAATCCCAAAACCAAGGATTAGCTCCATGTCACAATCTTAGAGGACTAGGGGTGTCAATCGGTCAGTTTTAGTCAAGTCTAATCAGTCCCCCTATTTTAGGATCCTGCACTGTGATCGGATTGTTTAAGTAATCGGTTGTCATAGGTTAGGTATGCTCTTATTTATAAGTGGTCGATCGGATACTGGTCTTTTACTAAGGGGAGTATAAATGGGCTAAACGTGCCTATAAACAAGCTCATACTAAATGGGTTAGTTATGATTGGGCTATTCAAGTTTGGTCCATATAGCTCTTAATGAGATTCAATTCTTTGGGATGAAACAAGAATTTATTTGAGAAAATGTTCTTCACTAAGATAATGGTTAATAAGTAAATCTCAAATTTATTTGGAGTTTTATGGGCTTCATTCTCAATGGACATACATTTGATAGCATTTCAAACAATATAAATGGCCTTGATTATATGCTCCATTTATTTTTTGCCCATCAACTTCATAATGCAATAATACTCAATTATCAAGTTTATATTTTTACTCATTTATATATAGCTTACATGATGCAAGATGATAAATTAATCAAGAGATTAGAAAGGAGTATATTTGAGATAAATTAAGGAATTTATGGGGTAATTAGGGTAAAACAAACGGTTCATAAATGTGTCAGACTGATTTCAGGCTTTCATTGGTCAAGACTGAAGACAGGTGGATTCTACAAGTACGAGCTTAGAATCGACACCCCTATTAGAGCCTAGAGGTTGCCTTTGAGGATAAGGATGTTAAACGGTCTGGTTCAGGTTAAATCGTTTAATTAAATGGTCTTAATTTTAAAACCATAAGAATCATTTATTAAATATTTCATGATTTCGATTTAAATGGTTCAATTTGATTTCGTTAAACGTTTTTGTTTGATTTTGACACATTATGTACATTTAAGAGTGTTAAATGGTTCGATTCAATTTAAACCATTTAATTAAACGGCCTCAATTTTAAAATTAAAATCGAACCATTTATTAAACAATTCCATTCGCTTTCAGTTTGATTTTGACACCCTTACTTGAGGGAACTTCACCAATTCCCTTAAGCCTTGATGCGGGTCACGAGCGGGGGCACAACTCATGTGGGCCAAATTCTGATCCGATCATGTCACTATTATTTTTTAAGTCGGATAGCTATCAAGTTCTTTCGATGGATTTTTTTTATTGTTTTCTCTCTTTTGTCCTAATTATGTGGGTCCTATATGAATGATACTGTTCTCCACACTCCATTATTGTGGAGTAAGAGATTCCCTCACTTCCCAAAAAAAAGTATAAGAGATTCCCTCCACATTGGTGTCCTCGGGAACTCTCCCACTATGAAATTAGGCAAAAGTTTCCTTTTAGCATGGGTAAAAGGAATCCCACAATTGGGATCCCATAATGACCTATCCTCCCATGTACACAGGGTTTTAAAATAAGGAATCGGTCGAACCCGATCCCAATTTAAGCCACTTTGAATACCACTTCATATAGCTTTTCTAGGGTTTGGCTTGATTCTGGTCAATTCCAATATGTTTCGAACTGATTCAGATCAAAATCGATTGCATCCGATTTGGTTTTTAAAATCTTGTTTTATTTACAGATGTCTATACTATCCTCTTCTTGCTTGAAAAGTCATATCTAAGGACTAAACCCATGAGTCAATAGATTTTCAAACCGAGTTTTTCTTGAGACATAGTCAATAAGGTATCCTTCGATTGGTGTTCACAGGGGATCGCAAAACATTAGGTGGTATGTTCAACCATTTATAAATAGGAGATAAATTTGTAAAAAAAAAAATCCTCTATAATATCCTAATCTTGCGGTGCACTATAGTGCAGGCCTGAAAACTTAACACGTAAAAGATACGACATCTAACTATACCAAGTTCAAAAAAAAAAATTAAATAAATAAAATACATTACACCGAACTCACACCATAGGATGAAGTTTTTTCCACAAGTTGAATTCTGGGGCCCACACTGTAGAAGATTTTAATCTAGTAATTTTTTATGGCCATTGATAAGGTGGTGATCCGTCCCTGGTGGTTGCCGTGGTGAAGGAAAACTTCTTCCTAAATTGGATGGTTGGTGTACCATCCTCCACCATTTCTGGGGACAAAAATGTCACTTTAAGCAAACATAAAGAGAGTGAAGAGGACACGATGGCGGCGTGTGGAAATATCGGTTTCCGGCCCGGCCGCCGGTGGGAATGTAGGTGGTGATTGCGAAAGCCGAAAGGTTTTAGTATTGACGGAGAGAGAAAAAAAAACATTTTTACTGTCCTACTCTCACAAAGAAAGGAGCAAGTGAAGCCTGTGTTCATTAAAATATATAAATCTCCCAAAACTCCGCAGTTGGAGGCTTGGAGCTCTCCCTTTCAATCTACATTTGTGTTTTTTGAAGGAGCTCTCTGCAAATTGAGCTTGTTCAATCCATAATCTCTCTCTCTCCTCTCTCGAAAATTCTGTATTTGTGCCTGTACATTCAGATTTCTGTATTTTCAATCGGTTTCTCCGGCTGAGGGGGATTGATTATGGCATCTTTGACCATTCCTTCGTCGCCGAATTCGTTTCAGCTTAGACTAGGGTTTAGTTGCAGGAAATCTTCCTTGACCTTTCCACGGACGCATTTTCGTACGAATTCAAATCGTCGAGTTCGTTGCCTAGCTGCCGCTGGAAGTGCGGCGAATGAGGGTGATAAGTCTGACCGGAGTCCTAGTGGAAATTCATGGACAAATTCTGACAAGTCGAATGATAATTTCTCTGGATGGTTTGGTGCGGATTCCGGTGGCTCGCAGCGGAAGGGAGGGTTCGGAGGTGTGCGAGATTCTTCTTTTTCTGGTTAATGATTGTAGTATTGTACTATTGAATAATTTCTACCTTTTCTTGTTCTGTTTACTGAACGAAGAAATATGATAGTAGTTGCGAAAGCATGAAGCGCAAAGGGAAGTAAAACTTACAGAAGATAGCTACCTCAGAACTATAGCATCAATTTAGGCGCATGACCTCAATATACTTTCCTCAGTTTAAGTGGCTTAGGATCGAGGGGAAACTAGATGTTAATCGTAATGGTCAGCTCCTGAGTTTGCTGGAAAATGTACAATCCTAAGCCGTTGCATTGCCTGGGTTTCCCTTCAGCTTGATGCCACATAATCTTTAGATTGTTAGGAACTTTTAGCCTTGAAGCAGCGTAGGAGCTTCTTATGTATTTAATTCACACTCACATGGGGGATAATTTGATTATGCTGCTGTTACGATTACCGAGCTTTTCCATTTTGCTTTGAAGTTTCCAAAATCATCCACTGGGAACAGCTTGATGATATCCTCCAAGCTCCTCTCAATATTTATGGTTTGAAATGATGGTTACTAAATGCTACAGAAACCCACCCCCATACTTAGACTATAAGATAACCACAATCCCAGTGTTTTTTTTTCTTGAGTGATTCTTTGTTTGGTTACTGTTGTCATGGAAATTCCTCCTCTTCACAAATGCACCACAACATAAGTACTACACAATGGTCCATGCTTTCCAAGTGGCTTTGAAAATCCTTTACTAATTAAACCATTGATACTAAACAGGAAAACCCCAAAATATATTTCCAATCCTGAGTGATTCTCTCTCTGTAGACACTTCAGATCGGATGAAAAGGTGGTTTATTAATCATTCCTTCCTGTCCTTCATTGACATATGGATGGATAAGGATTTTTAGATCCACTGCCTGGGACTGTCTTCTCATATTGCCTTGTCTTCCCAGAATGTAAACTAGGCCCTGTGTCAAAATAAATAAAGTGAAAGAATGAAGCTGAGACAATGGATTTGTATGGTCTACAAGAGTTATTTTTTTGGTTGAGTTTATAGCTCCATTGATCCACATGAAACAAAACAAATTGAAGAGAAAAGGCATGTCAAAGGAGTAAAAGAGGAGATAAGGTACATCATAGTAATTTTTATATTTCAGTACTTTTTGGAGGGGTGTTGATGGACTATATATGTAGCAACCCAAGAGAGGGGTGAATTGGATTCCAATGTTGCCCACTTGTTCGTACTCTTCCGTTGAACACTCAAAGAACAAATGGTAATGTAGTTCTAGATTGGTAGAAAACCAACTAGAAGCCAATAACTAGGATCTGTTCTTGAATGGGTAATTCGGCTAGGTCTAATATGTGAAAATTGTAAAATTAGGGCTAGGGTTTGATGTTAGGGTTAAGTTAGGAGAGTGTGGATTATATGGGAGAGAAGAGATGCTGAAAGTAATAGTTAAGTCAGATGATTAAATCTGAAGTTATTGAGGACTCCTAGTAGAAATAGGGTTGAAGGGTAAAAGGGTAATTTCAGACAATCGGCTGGGTGGATGGTAATGAAATTTGGATCGAGTCTCTCTTAGGGTTTGAGGAAGATTCAATCAAAATTTCAGTTGGTTCTAACGGTTAGATTTGGCTGGGTAGAATTCTCGCGAAAATTACCTTGCATGCGAACTTCTAGAAGGGAAGAAGAATAATTGTAGAACTTCAATTTCAGACTTACTTCTTGTTTGAAAATATCTTGAACCTTGCAGAGAATTTCCAGCAACTGAATATGTTTCTTCAAGAGATCAGCTAGGGCAGAACTAGAGCTTGAATGGAACTTGAATGGAGATCGATGGAATGGGGTTGGGGAAGGGAATGGCTATCTCAGCCCTCAAACCTTTCTCAGGATTTTCACAAAGGCTAAAGCCAATATTTCATTAATAAAATTCGTGTACCATGCTGGGCTATCTTACAAACTTATATAGAAGACTCAAAAATAGACTTAGACACTAAAAAGAAAAGATCTAACCCTATCTTAACTAATAAGGTAACCTAAATTGACTAAGAAAGTGAAATAATAAAGAAAACAAACTCAAAATAGGACTCTAACTAAGCTAAGAAAGTAAATCCCATTTTCTTATTTTCTACCCATATTTTAGGCCCATTAAATTGGTCAATTACAAAATAAACCCATGGGATCAAAAGCCCAACACCTACAGAACCCACCCCAAAGCTTATTTTCAATAAAATAAACCCTCTAAGTGACTTATTTACATCAAATGGGTTGATGAAAACAACAATACAAACCACAAAGAAGACATGGGATTTAGAGTGGTACGGTTCCCGTGACCTACATCCACTACCAAGTACTACATCTGCAATTGGATTTCCACTGACTGTATTGGTCTTCCAATGGTGCCAATAAATCCTTACATCATGTTTTTTTTGGATTCACAACCAACCCAAGTGTTTTCCAAACCTGGTAGTTTCCTAGGATCACTACCTACAACTCAATTCTTTCTTAGAAGATCAGTCCCTTTCACTTTCACAAAGTGAAGATGAGTTGTTCAACTCATAATACGAATGTCTCTTTGTAGGCAAATAATCAAATGAAACACAAATCAATAAACCCTCTAATCTAAGGTAGATATACAATTGTAATCATTTACTTAATTCCCCACGACAATGGCTTTTGGATACTCAGATCGTAGCACAACAATGGCTCTCTCTATTCAAGATTTTCTGCTCTAAAAGTCATTGAATTTTAGGTTTAAAATCCTATTTATAGGCTTAATTCGAACGGATAAAATTTTAGCCGTTGAGACAGCCATGGTCTCGGCTTCTCGAGGTCGACCTCGGTGAGAGAGCCGTTACAAGATTTGTGTCCCTTTTTATAAATTTCTCTCTTGCACGGTCGACCTCGAACTAAAGAGGTCTAAAACCCAACTCTCTACCACCCTTCGGTTGACCTCGGCTATCTTGCGGTTGAGCCCAGAGTTCTTTCGCAATGCTTTTAAACCTCTATTTGATTTAGATTTGGGCTCAACTTCAGGCGGGTGACTTGGCCAACATGCCGAGTGATATAGTCATGATTTCTAGGACATTTTGACTTGATTAAAAATGTGATAAACCATTCTAAGTTCAAGGTCAAGTATTTCTTAAGAAGAGTCAGCACCATTTGTCAGGTCAGGGTTTAGTTTAAGCTATTGCCCAGTTTTGAGGACTGGTTAAACCATTGGTCACGATATAGGTCAAGGTCATGGAATGATCAATACAACTTAGGATTCAAAGAATACAACCGGTAAAAACAGATTCCAAGTCTAGAAACCTATTAGTTTAGTCTTCACAACCATAATACTGTTGAAGCTTGATGAAGATATAGATGCTTGGCTTCTGAATTACTCAATTATTTGAGCTCTTCAATGTTATTCATAATCCATCAGATGACATCTTCCAAATAACTGCTGTTGGAAATTTACCTTTTTTGCTTGAAGCTTAGTGATCAATACTTGCTTGGCTTCTCAAGATCTTAATACTTCAGAGGAGTTGACGGAAAGACCTTTCTTTTCAGAGTAATCCTTTGATTGAAATCCAGCACAACATACACAATGAAGAACTAGTTTTTTCAACACTTAACAAACATGTTAGAACCACCAAAACAATATTTATTTATGGGAAAAGGCTTTTTGAGCCTAAGGCGTATACTACACCTCCTCACATGTTCTTATAATGATTTTTTTTAATGAAAGAACAATAATTAAAAAAATAAATGTGAGAGGGTGGGGAGTACCCTGCTTGCCCACAGAACCCTCTCCCTTTATTTTATTTTTTATTTGATAAGTAAGCCCCATGGAGAGTTGAAGTGTTGAACTCATGACCTCTTAATTGTGAGGTGTTGGACCTTGCCAACTGAGCTACCCCTTGGGGTTATCACTAAAACAATATTAGCTATATACAATATTCCAACAGGGACTTAGGGGAGAATGGTGTCTCTCTTCCCCTCCCCCACCCACCCCCCAAATATCCTGGAGAGGGAGGATGGAACCAGGTTCCCCCTCAGCTCCAACCCTGTAATTGGCTCTACCAGTTCTGCACATATAATCTGGGAGACTCATTCATGCCTCCTGTTATAGAAGTAAACATGTAAACAAAATAATTTGGTGAGCTCCGGTCCAATATATATATTTTTTTCAAATCCGTCCGCAGAATAGGACATTTGGTGTAAAACATTTTAAACATCTATCACCTTGGTTCAGTTGGCTAAATGCAGAATCTTGTCATCCAGAAAATGTATAAGGCACATATCTTTTTCTTGTCCGTACCCATATTTCTTTGAAGCCCCAGGTTTTAGTAGACTAATGACACTTTTGTAGTAGTTTACTTTCAGGGATTATTGGAGTAGGCGTAGCTGGAGTGATTCTTGCAGCTGGACTTACTTTTGCAAGCATATCTCTAAGCAAAAGGAGCACTTCTGGTATGTATGCATGTATATCATTTTTTTCTCTTGCGAATTGCCTTTTTATGTTTACGATCAACAATTTATCTTCAAGTGAGTTTTTTGGTTCATATATATATATATATATATTGGTTAATATTTGTTAGAATGGTGTCCATTTTGATAATCCTCGTGCTAATTAGCAACAGGAACTTCTCTAACTATGATTCTGTGTAAAAAATATTTAGAGTTTAACCATAAAATAAGTGACTAGGAATATCCTCTTCCCACACAAGTATTTTTGGTATTTATCTGAATATTTTATTTTGCACAGGAATGAAACCACAGATGGAGCCTCTTACTGTGCAGCAGGAAGTATCGTTAGCCTCTGGTGATCAGGATGATGGAGTTGAAGTGGTCAGAAATGAGGACGACACTGTGGTGCCTGATGAGGGAAGCTTAGATGGTGATCATATTCCTGAAAGCAATACAGGTATAATCAAGGATTCTTGTTCATATTCAGAAATTACTGAAGCTACTTCTGAAAGCAGTATTGATGATAATATTAATGTGGGGACTTCATTAATAGAAAAAGTTGATTCGGCCTCCAGTGGTATTGATGCCACTACAAATGCTTCCAGTCAAGCAGATTTGCAATTTAGACCACCTGTTGATGAAATATTGACACCTTACAGCTCTAATCTGAGATCACCTAGAATGCCTGAATACAATGTAGTCGATGAGTCTTCTGATACTTCCAACTTTAAGGAGTCAGGAGGTGGCCCAGGTGCTGCTCTGCCAGAATTGGCTATGGAACTCAGTGTTGTCAACCATGTTAACCCATCTGTTCCAGATGTTGATTCAACAGATCTTGATTCCGACCATCAGGAGGGAATTACTGTAGTGAGGGAAATAGAAAATTCCAAGGTTCCTTTGGATGTTTCTGGTTCTGGCCAACATACTCCTGACGAGCCTTTAGCTTTGGATAATTCAATCACTCCAAAATCGGATGTGATTCCAGATTCCCAGGTTGAGTCCAAAGATGTAATGGACACTGTAACCTCTCTTTCAATCAAAGAAGATCTGAGCCTCAGCATAACACTGCTGGTTCCAAATGAGGGCATTACTTCAACTCTAGAAGAGAATACTCTAGATGATGCTGGGCCACCTGGAAAAGCCTCTCTGTCAATCTTAGCTGATCCAAATGCAAATGAACCCAGTACAGATGATTATAATGAGATTGAAAGAAACAAAGAGTTAATTGCGTCACCAATACCTGAGGGTTCCTTCTCCTCTGCTGGTATACCTGCTCCATCATTAGTTTCTGCAGCTCTACAGGTTCCACCTGGCAAGGTTTTGGTTCCTGCAGTTGTTGATCAAGTTCAGGGGCAGGCATTCGCAGCATTGCAAGTTTTGAAGGTAATGCGATATTTCCATCTGCAATAACTGATCATTTTGGAGTTGCCTATTGTATAGGATTTGTATTGAATAATTAAGTGATGATTCTATAAGTTCATGCTTGCTATTCTTCAGTAAAGCTCAGTTTTCAGGCATATAAAGTGATGACTGTTAGTCTATCATTGTTTTTCCATTGACTTGTACAGACAATCACTTGTGTTTTATTTTTATTTGTTCTTCTGAGATCGGCTTTTGAGTTTTGCTATGGTGGCTGCTTGAATTTTATGGTGACATCATTTTCCTCAGGATATCATTTCATCATCATGGAAAAGGCTTTTTTGCAAATATATCAATCAGTTTCTTCATTCTGTTGCTGATATTATCTCTTTAAGGGGTATGAACTATGAAGTGGTGAAATCCTGTCCACACTGCAATTGTTGGCATCTTTTTTGATTGCCCATCCACCAGTATCATTTTTATTAAGTGACAAGTGAAAGAAATTCCATGCTGGTGGTTTAGCGAAAGCAGGGAAAAAGAAAGAAAAAGAAAAGAAAGGAGAAAAGAAATCTACTGAAGTATGCAAGGTTGCCAAAGAATGGGATGCTATTTGCCGCACCATGTATGTAGTGTAGTGGACATGAGAAGTCTTTTTTTTTTTCTTTTTTTTTTGGGGGGGGGGTGGGTGGGTTGAAAAGTCATGAGAAAAAGTCATTTAAGTATTTGATTTCCTTGATCTTCCCAGCATCCTTCCCCAATCTCATTCCTCTAAAATTGTTGATAGAGAAAACCATACTTCTCTGGAGAAGATTTCAACTTACGTGGGTTAAAGATAAAACATTCTATAGTCTAGTAACAAGGTTTGAGAATAACTCTTAACTGTTTGTTGTCTACTTTCAAAAATAATAACAATAAGCTTATTTGACTAGAGAACCTGGCCATGGATCAAAATATTGGTGTAGGGAGGTATATTCAGTAGGCATCAGATAATACCAACATACCTACTTAACTATGCTTTTATGCATTTACTTGTATTTGAAGAATGAATATATTATTTGGAGCTTAAATCATGCATTCAGTCAAAAACAAAATTCAGGTTGCACCTTCCTGTTTCTGGTTTGCACATTGTCCTCTCTGAGTTGCAACTTTAATACCATGAATTGCATTCTTTTCTTGGTTATTCACAAATGCGAACTGGAATAGCACTAGATGCAACCTAGGGTGACAAATAATGGGAATCTGTGTCTAATCGTTATATTTTAATTGAAGCTGTTGAAATAGGCTGCTTACTGCATACCCGATTGGGGTAAGCAGTCCTAGTTCCACTAGGATTGGTCCTACCTGTCCTAGCTTACTAGGATTAGTCCTAGTCGAGTTAGGGTGATTAGTCCCACTTTATTTATGTTTCTTTTTCTTTTTCTTAGTCCCAGCCGAGTCCTAGTTTGGGATTCCTAGTTGTATTAGGAATTCCTAGTAGGACTAGGACTGAGTTAAGTTTCTATTTTCAGTTGTAATTCTGTTCTTTATATAAACAGGGCCTGAATGATCGATTTATTCATTCAAGCATTCTCTACATCTCTCTACACATTTGTCCTTTTCTTGATTGTCACATGACAAGGAAGCATACTTAGGCATGGTTGAGTGAGGGATAGAATTCAACTATATGATGGGGTTGGTGTCCTCCATTGGTAACAGTTGTATCATGACCAAGAAAAATCACCCCCATGTTTTCTCACTTACTTTTCCTCGTCTCATCTTCCCATCCATTTTCATGTCTAACAATTGAACACCTTATTTTAGAAATGTGGTTCAGTAAGGTAAATTAAATAGCGTTCTGTTACCCTTGTTACTGAATGATCAGCCTACTCCCTCTTAAATGAATGGTGGATACAGCTTGATTTATCCCACTACTACTTTTCATGAAATAGATCTTCCTTTTGTGTGTGTGTGTGTGTGTGTGTGTGTGTGTGTGTGTGTGTGTGTGTGTGTGTGTGTGTGTGTGTGTGTGTGTGTGTGTGTGTGTGTGTGTGTGTGTGTGTGTGTGTGTGTGTGTGGTTTGTGGTGGGGGTGTTTAATCAACTGGAATTCATATTTGAAACAGCTCCATAGAATTGGAGATTAAGTTGGATACTGCTGCTATTTCTATTGATATTTAGTTTATTACAAATTGTCAGTCAGTTGTGGTTTGATCACTAATAAAACCAGTAGATGAATGGATTCAGCTGAATTTTGTTTACAATGTCATGCCAATTTACTGAAAACCCTATGCATATTGGCCCTTATCAGTGGATCCATGTTGATCTGTAATTCTTTCTACCTGGCTGAAGCAGTATTAATTTTATACTGCTCATACATGCACAAGAACTTGAATTGCATCTTCTATACTGACTTGTTATCATATTAAGCTTTTGAGAATTGAACTTATATGATAGTTAATTTCAAATGTAGCTATCTGAAATGTTGCCTTCTTTTAGGTTATTGAGGCTGATGTTCAACCTGGCGATCTATGCACTCGCCGTGAGTATGCTCGTTGGTTGGTTTCTGCAAGCAGTGTTCTTTCGAAGTATGTCCCTTTCTTATTTCCATTGGTATAGTTAAACTCTTAGAATGAGCAGCTGAATGCTTGTAA
This sequence comes from Telopea speciosissima, assembly GCF_018873765.1. Classification (NCBI taxonomy): domain Eukaryota; kingdom Viridiplantae; phylum Streptophyta; class Magnoliopsida; order Proteales; family Proteaceae; genus Telopea; species Telopea speciosissima. The sequence goes on along the minus strand of NC_057921.1, from coordinate 62,538,985 downwards.
TAATTGTGAAAATTGTTTCTGAGCAAGTGAGCAGCACCAAGCATTATGTGCCTTGCCCCAAGCAACATATGCTCCTCTGACAAAGAACTCCTTTCTGTCTTATAGGAACACAGGTTCAAAAGTATATCCTGCAATGTACATTGAGAATGTTACGGATCTTGCATTTGATGATATTACACCTGAAGATCCTGATTTTCCATCCATTCAAGGTGAGAAAATGGAAGTGCTTAATTCTGCATTTACAGAACTGTAGCATTGTTACTTTTTGGGAAAATGTTTCGTGTTGCTTTTACAGGTTTCTGTTCATGTGCATTAAGGTTTCTAATACATTGCAATTGCAGGCCTGGCAGAAGCTGGACTTGTCTCAAGTAAGCTTTCGAGACGTGATATGCTTTCTTCTATAGATGAAGAGCCAACACCCTTCTTCTTCTCTCCAGAAAGGTGAGAACTTAAGTGCTTCCAGCAATTTTAACTCATCCCTTCAAGAAAGGGTCTCTAATACATTGCCTTTAATACATATTAGCTTTTCTGACTGCACCGTTCTTGTGTTCAATCCTTCCATGATCAAGGATGCTTCCTTGTTAGGTCTAAGAGTTGGCTTGTTAAACAATCTCCATTTTCTTGTTCTTTTCGTCTTATGATATAAATCTCTTGTACTTTAGGCCTGATTTGGTATGATTTCTATTTCAATTTCATGGGGTGATTTCTATTTCGGAAGTTGTTTGGTTTGATGTTTGCACCTTATTTCAGTGAAATTGAAGTCAAATGGAATAGAAATTCTGAAATAGCTGAGAAGCTATTTCAATTTTGAAATTGGATTTTACTCTTGCTCTTTAATGAGCACATGGTTAATTTGATGGGCAAAGCAGTAATTTCATGTTAAAAATAAACACCACCATTCTTCTTCTACTGATGGTCTCACCACCACCACTGTCGCTGCCCCCTCCACCACCACCCTCTCCCAAGAAATATAGAGAAAAATAGAGAAAAATTGAACTACCAAATGGATTTCTTATTGTTGAAATATTTTGGATTGATGCAACCAAAACAATTTCAATTTCTTTACCAAAAAATCTATTTGTTGACTATTTCATGAAATCAATCCGAAATTGAAATAGAAATCATACCAAATCTGGCCTAGTCACTCCCTATGACTTTAGTGTTCCTGAAAAAAAAAATTGGCTTTTTGTATCAAACGAGGAAACTAATACCAGTAAAGGTTCTCTTCAATATTATCATATATGTGCATTAATGCGTTGGCTTTTCAGGCACTCTTCAGTCTTTTAGTTTGATATAGACTCATCACATGTGTCTTCATTTGAGTCTTGTGGTTGTTTTTCACATATGTGCATTTCTGTGTTGGATTTTATACTGTCTTCAGTTTGTTAATTTGACATAGATTTGTGTCTTCTCATGGCTATACCTTTCTTCTAATATTTGGTTAAACTTTTGTGATGCAGCCCCTTGTCTCGTCAGGATCTTGTGAGCTGGAAGATGGCCCTAGACAAAAAGCAACTACCAGAAGTTGACAGAGAGGTCATTTAAGTTAAATTAGTTTTCTTTTGGCAATTAATTGTGAGTTTTAATGAATGTCTGACAAATTCTGAATAAAATAATTGCCAGATCATGTATCAACATTCTGGCTTTATAGACATTGATAAGATAAACCCAGATGCGTGGCCTGCTCTTGTAGCTGACCTATCTGCTGGAGAACAGGGAATCATGGCACTAGCCTTTGGTATACTGTTGTTTTCCATTGTCGTTGCTTAGATTGTGATGGTTGTATATTCAATTTGGGAGTGAAAATTTAAAATGCTCTGTTTTCTTTGACAGGTTACACAAGACTTTTTCAGCCGGATAAGCCTGTCACAAAAGCTCAAGCTGCTATTTCTCTTGCCATTGGTGAAGCTGCTGACATTGTCAGTGAGGAGCTCACACGTATCGAAGCAGAGTCAATGGCTGAAACTGCTGTTGCAGCACATAGTGCTTTAGTTGCAGAAGTTGAAAAGGATGTCAATGCAACTTTTGAAAAGGAACTCGCTATGGAGAAGGAAAAGATAGATGCTGTTGAAAAGTTGGCTGAGGAGGCAAGACTGGAGTTGGAGAGGTTAAGAGCTGACAGAGAGGAAGAAAATAGTGCTCTATTGAGAGGACGAGCTGCTGTTGAGGCAGAAATGGAAGTTCTGTCACAGTTAAGGCATGAGGTGGAGGAGCAGTTGCAGATCCTTATGAGCAACAAGATGGAGATATCATTTGAAAGAGAAAGGATTGACAAGCTTAGGAAGGAAGCTGAAAGTGAAAACCAAGCAATTGTCCGTCTACAATATGAACTGGAGGTTGAGCGGAAAGCGTTGTCCATGGCCAGGTATGAACAGCAGTGTCTCTCTTTTCCAAACTGAGGAACTTTAGTCTCTCTCCTAAATAAAATAATACTTTGACAAGTAATATCTATTTTGATGATTATATATGTATATTGAGTTATGCCATCATAATTGTCTCTCCTTCACAGTTTTATAGGATAGATATATCATATCTACAGTGTCTTGGATCTTGGGGCCGAGACTATAGTCTATGCTATGGATCTGGTTTGCTTTTGAATTGCCACCTGTTATACCAAGGGTGTGGTGACTGAGATATAGATCTGGTTTGTCAGATATGTTCCACCTGAAAGATCAACTAGATCAATAATTATCATGTATTTATCTTCAAGTGTGAAAGATTTAGTGGAGCTTCAAAAATTAATGATAACTTCAGATGTTATTGCATGAACTTTGGTGAGTTCTGTTTATCCTGATCTTTTAGCTAGGGTCTATGCATGTCTTGCCTTGATCTGAACATGGGACACATGGCAAATAATTGGGATAGCAGACCCTTTTATGGGGTCCTATAGCCTCAACCTCCAAGCCAAGACTTTCCTATGGTTAATTTCTCCATATGCATGGATGTCTGAATCAAGAAAAAAGTTTTTCAAATGGGAAAATTTGCTACTGCCTGCATGTTAAACATTTATGAAATGGGAAACATGATAGAACAACAGTATAAAAGCAAACTTCATGCTTCTTACCAGAAGAAATGGAAAATATCCCCCCCCCTCCCCTCTATGCTAAGAAATTGGGAGAAGTAGCTTGGAGAAATGTCTTGACCTCTTGGGTGCTCCCACCTCAGCTGACATGTCCAAAGCACTGTCTTAATCTTTTCCTGATTGGTCTAGGGATAAACGCTACTTATTAGTTCACATTGCCAACAATTGATAGATAATTATCCTTTGCCTGGACCAATTTGAGGCTAAAGGGATTTAATATTACATAAGTTCAAAATTTTTTCCCCCCTCTTTATTATTCTTGGTTGTCCAGGGCTTGGGCGGAAGACGAAGCAAAAAGAGCGAGGGAGCAAGTGAAAGCTATAGAGGAAGCTAGAGAACGTTGGGAGAGGCATGGCATTAAAGTTGTTGTCGACAGCGACCTCCAAGATGATGCCAATGTTGGCGTTACATGGCTTGAGGCAGGAAAACAGTCTGCAGTTGAAACTGTGAACCGGGCTGAGAAATTGGCGGACAAACTCAAGGCTATGGCACATGACCTGAAAGGTAATGGCAAAGCAGTAGTCGAGAAGATAATCCAAAAGATAATCTCCTTGATTGCTGTTTTAAAGCAGTGGGCCACCGAAGCTGCCAAACGAACTGGAGAGTTCCAAGGGGCTGCTGTTTTGAAGGTGAGTGAATCCACACAGAAGTTGCAGCAAAACGCAGCTGAATTTAGTTCTTCCCTTCAGGATGGTGCAAAGAGGACTGTAGGAGACTGCAGGGAAGGAGTAGAGAAAGTCACACAGAAGTTGCAGCAAAACACAGCTGAATTTAGCTCTGTCCTTCAGGATGGTGCAAAGAGGATTGTAGGAGACTGCAGGGAAGGAGTAGAGAAACTCACTCAGAAGTTCAAGACATGAAACGTTTTTTAGTACACTACTATTATTTGTATGGGTGTTAGCCGTTGAGAAATGAATTATGTATTCTTACTTTCAATTTTGCTGTCGTAGACATTCAGGGATTAAGTGTTTTTCTTTTATCTGTTTCCTGGATGGAAACTGAAACTGTAATCTCAATACCCTGGGAGAATGAATAAATGGAATAAGGAAAAAGAGCTGATTTTATTGGCTTTCACCAAAAGAATACGCTTTGCCTCTGTTCTGTTGCAATTGTCCTCACCCAGTCGATTGAGAACTCAACTCCATGGCCAAGAACACCTAGTTATATACGACTGAAGAAAAGATCACACGTTGGTTCTCTATAGTTAGAAGTGATAAATTTTGTTTCGAGTCAGAATGCCTTGGGATAATTCACGTTTTCTTCTGAGTTTCACTTATACTTTTGACTTGAATAACTTGGGTAATATTTTTTTGTCTGAGAAAAAGAAAATTGGGTGACAGATCATTGAGTCTCAAATGTTGAAAATTTAAAGGGAAATTTACAGATGCCTCCCTGAGGTATTATGTAATTACAAAAATACACTTCAGTTTTGGACAATTTCACATGCCCCTTTACTTTCGTAAAAAATTAACAAATGCACTCATGTCGTTAAATTGGGACTAACAACGAATTAAATATATTTTGACCAAATTGCCCCTGCTTATAGGATTGAATTTGCATTTCTACCCTTGGGTTTGAAAAAAAGGGAAAAACCCAATTCTGCGAATGCAAATCATCTTCTCCAGATCCACAACTCTCGATTTCTTCTCGATAGAGGAGCAATTCGCCACGACCGCAGAAGAATTCAGAAGCCAGTTTGATTCCTCCTCGTTCGTAAACATTCAACCCCTTCTCCTCCAATTTCACCACTTCACTCACAGTAGCTGAAGAGAGAGATGTCACTCTGGTTCTCCAGCAATGGCTTCACACTTCGTTCAGCACAGCTGCGATGCTTCCAAAAATGCTATCCTTTTCAACAACTGCCCATCATCCAAGTTCACTTCAGTCTAAGCTTTTTCAATCCATCATCAGCTCTTCTGCTAAAATTTTCTGAACCCGCTAAGCCAAGTTCTGCTCTGTCACGGCTTCGAATGCCCCAACCGACGAAAGCTGAAACCGCCCCGTCAACATTTCGGGAGAAAAATCTGAGAGACGTGAATGTTTTGGTAGTGGGTTCGACTGGTTACATAGGGAAATTCATGGTCAAAGAATTGGTGAACAGAGGTTTTAACGTCGTCGCCATTGCCAGAGAGAGGAGCGGAATTAGAAGGCGAAACAGTAAGGAAGAGACCTTGGAAAAATTAAAGGGGGCCAATGTACGATTCTCCGCCGTCATCCATCTGAGCTTTCTGGAAAACTGTCTGGAAAGCTTCGGATCTTCAATCGACGTTGTCGTTTCCTGCATTGCTAGCCGTACCGATGGCGTCAAGGACTCGTGGAAGATTGATTATGAGGCCACAAAGAATAGCCTTGTGGTTGGTAGGAGACGAGGTGCTTCGCATTTCGTTCTACTCTCAGCAATTTGCCGCTTCTAGAATTCCAGCGTGCGAAGTTGAAATTTGAGGCTGAACTGATGAGAGAATCAGAGGAAGATGAGAATTTCACCTACAGCATCGTGAGGCCGACCGCATTCTTCAAGAGCTTGGGTGGGCAGGTCGAATCCGTCAAAGAAGGAAAGCCTTACGTGATGTTTGGAGATGGGAAACTCTGTGCGTTTAAGCCCACCAGTGAACAGGATTTGGAGAAGATGACTTGCAGGTCTTGCGCAAAGGGATGAATTGGGTTTTTGCTAGTGTTATATCTGCATCTGCATCCGATTAGCTATCGGACAGATTCGGATAGTGCTAAACGAATACGGACACGGATCGGATATTTTATCCATTTACATGTAAATATAGTTTTTCGGATAGCTATTGTCTATCCGTATCCGCATCCGTTTAGCTTTCGAATGGATTTGGATAGTACTGAACGGATACGGACACGGATTTTGACTATTCATTTACACCCCTAGTTTTTTCCCTAAGCACATTCTATCATATCTTCAAGGGCAATTTAGTCCAAATATATTTAATTCTAACGTTGTTAGTGTGCATTTATTATTTTTACAAAAATGAGGGGCATATGTAATTATCCAAAATTGATGAGTGTTTTTATAATTATATGATATCTCAGGGAAGACCTATGTAAATTTCTCAAATTTAAAATAAAAATAATTAATAAAAAAATATATTAAAAAAAGGCTGTAAATTTAAAATAAAATAATATATTAAAAAAGAGGCTGTCACTGTAACCCTTTGCTAGCTTTTGATATCCAGATGAATATATTTCTCATCAGACCCTTAGCTTTTAATATCCAGATGAATATATTTCTCATCAGACCCTTTTTTTTTAACCAAAATTTGACATTTTTTTCAAATTTGTAAATCACACTAAATCGATTTTTATTTATTTATTATTTTTTTTATAGACTAATGTACTCAAATTTTTTAATGGATAGGGCATAGTCATATAATCAAGGTTAAAAATGTCTGAAATAAGATCAGATTGTGGTTTATCTGGTCGGCCAACAGATTCTTTCTCTTATTTTTATTACTGTCTTGGCCTCTCCAACTCGCTGTCCGTTCCAATTCTTCACACAGGAGCAGAAATAACCACCCTACCTCCTGCCCGAACACATTGCCCAAGGTGAGGTAGAGTGGTCATTTCCGCTCCTATGTGAAGATTTGGAGGAAATTGGAGCGGACAACGAATTGGAGGTGATAATTATTCTATTTAGCCTACCCAATTTAGTTTGAATAAGGTTATGATTGTTGTTATTCATATTAATTCCCAACCCTCATATGTTTCTGCATTAAGATCTCTGATAGCTTGACGGTAGTGTGTAAGCAAGCTCCTTTCGATTCTGCTTCATATGCACTTGGAACAGTCTCCACTTCCAAGTCTGGCTAGATTTGTTTCCCTCCCGGAAACCAAGAACAAAACACCATCCAGATACCCCACATGAAATGAAGCTAGCATCAGACAGTATAGCAGAAACATCATTTTTAAAATAACAATCCTTCAATAATGCAAAACATCTAGTCAGTTGGTAGTACTGGTCATCAGGTTAAAGATCATATTTACCAAAATTGTGGATTCCATCTCTATTTGCTTTAAAGGTTATTAGACTGTCCTTCACATCATACATTATATGAGATTAGAATAGCTGTTGGATTTCATGGTTTTTGACATATGATCAACTTGTTAGGATTTTCCCAAATAGAGGGAAGCTAATATAGTTCCATTTGCTATCAATTATTTTCATTTTCTTTTTTTCCAAACTTGTCAAGGAAGGGAGAGTTAACAATCACTTCAAACCTTTTGATTGAATCGGCCAGAATGAATTCAGTTTGTTTGGCGTGTGGAGAAAGTTGCCCATACTCTTCTTCGCCAAAGGACAAAATAAGATGGCATGCCTATGGATTCGGCTCTCCCGGGAGTCCATCACCCAGTGAGTGCCCATGAGACATCTAACGGCTAGACTGACTGGGCTTGAGATGCACGAAAGCACACATCCCGGCATGGCACAGTCAGCCAGCTGTTGGATGTTCGATGGGTACTCCCTGAGTGATTGGGATCACTGGAGAGGAGCCCAACGCCTTGCGGATTAGATTCTACCTGCTCAGAAGGTACATGAAGAAAAGAAATACCTATACGATGGCATGCTAAATAGTCTGCAACCCATTTCAGGAACAATCCCAATGTTATAAAGAACAAGACCAAAGGGGGGAGGAGAGCCTATCCGGATCAGAATCTATCTGGCCAAAATACCAGTCTGATACAAATGCGCTCTCAATCGGTCCATATCAAACCAAATTGCCCTGCTTTTTAATAAAAATAATTTATTATTACTTGCACCTTCGGGTCCTCTTACAAGTGGATAGGTATCAGGTCGGTAATACCAACCCGACATTGCAAACCATGATTCCCAACTATCTCAAATCGGGCCTCCCAAGATCCCTGACAATCTCCATGAAACTGACAAATAGAGGGACTTCAAATGGGTACATCACCATTGGTGGAACAGTGAAGGCCTTCGCCAGAACCAAGTAAACTGAACCTTTGCACTGGGTTGAGGCTTGAAGATTTTAAAACTCCCAAGATTTAAATGATGAAATATTAGAGGGCATGTTTCCTAGGTTACCCACATTTAGGGGCTTCCTGTGTAGCTAAATTTTTGTTTCATGTATTTTTTTTTTTTTTTTTTAAAGGAACAGTGTTGTAAGATGGATGAATTCATCCGTGAGGGAGGGGGAATTTACAATTGAGATGAATTCATCCTAGGATGGAACCAATAGCCCAGAACAAAGCTAACACAATCAAGAAAGTGTACTTGAAAATTCTCAGATCTGCTATAACCTAAAAAGAGAGACACAAAGTTAATTAAGTGTGGTTGTAAATTCTCACATCTGCAAACCTAAAACGAGAATAAAAATCAAAACAGAGCTGAATTTGTTGTCAAGTCAATCAGTAGAAGTGATCACTTAACACTGCTCAGAAATCCTTTGCATTTCTCAAACATCACCATTAGGGCAGGGCCCTAAATTAGTGTTAGTATAGAGGATTCATCATCGCAGGCGGATCTGGCTACTACCACCACTGCTAAAGTAAAAATCCCAACAACCACGTAGTTCTCAGCTTCTGGGTGAAGTGCTTAATGTATGAGCAGTGTAGATAATCACAAACTGATTTAGCTACCAACTTACTAGTGAAGCATGCAATTTCTGATTCTTGAAACAAAACTTAAAATTGGGAGCCCATTGTTTTCCGTCTCAAACTAAAACAAAATGACTCAGGTCAAAATTTCATTCTCCAATACAAATACTTAAACCCATGCTAAGCAAACATCTCCACCTACTGTTCTTCTTTTCAAGAGACTAAGAGAGTTGCAGGCACAAAAATGAATAGCCTCACTTTTTCTTGTCCCCTACTCCAGCAGACCTGTATAAACCATCCAACGAAAAGACAATTTGCAATTAAGAAAAAATACCAAATGGAATAAAAACTTGAATATAGAACTTGGTTGACTATTTAATATGCAGGGTCTCTACACCCATCAAATCCTGTGGATATCCATACGTCAACACGCACTAGAAAATGTAATAACAGATTGGAAATTTATTAATTTACCTCATCTTGCGGAGAACATTGGACATCTCCTCACGCTTCTTCTTTGCTCTCTTGTGAGTGCCAAGCTTTCTCTTTGCCACTTTTAAAGCTCGCTTGTCTTTCCCAACTTTGAGAAGCTCAGTAATTCTCTTTTCATAAGGTGCAAAACCAGCAACTTCCCTTATCAGGTTCCTTACAAAGTGTACTCTTTTACTGGTTTTCTGAACAACATAAGGGTAATTGAATGATCATGTTAAGAAGTCATCAATGGATAAATTACATAAATTATATAAAAAATACCACCATCAAGTGACAACATCAACATTTATATCTTTCAGTAGGAAACATGTTCATATCCGAACAACAGGCAACCAATTGCTAATTTGCTAAGTGGCAAATGAAATATCCAGTTGCTACTAAATGTTTTAAGGACCCAGTTCGCTAATAAGCAATAAAAGAATTGGACATATCCAGTTTTGGCATTCTCCTCATTACAATACATCAGATGATAATTAAAGGGGAGAAAATAAAGACTTAGATATAATACCAAGGCGCACAACAATTTACCAAGCCAACTTGATCACAGAAGGGCCATAGAAAAGACGAAAATAGGGGCATAAATTGACAACATGATACTAATGTCACTTACTCCTTTTCTACTAGATGGGCGTGGAGCTAATTCCTTCTTGGTCACAATATGGCCTTTGTTCAGGCCCACAAAGAGTCCACTCTTTGGCTGTTGTGGAGCCATCACCTGCTCCTGGCAATTCACAATGCAACAAGTTTAATAATTAGATTCTTTCTGATAAAACCTAGAAGATTTATCATCATAAACCAAATCACCAAACAAATAACAATACCAGAAATGGGATATTAGTCAAGCTGTTGTTTCAATTCGAGTGAAAATAACAACTAACCAAACATCATTCTAGCATGTTGTTGACATGAATTCACATCTAGTAAAGTTCCCTAAATGTATAACTCTCTCGTCTATACATGGGAGCACAACACACAGAGAACCCATGTATAGATTTGTTCAGAAGGAAGTGTTTAACAGAAAAAATACATAGCATTCCACATCTCAAATGGCGAATAGTAACCAACACAACTAAAAACAAAATCAATGGCGTTCCGACCAAGTAATATTTCAACATTTAGAAGAGAAGAACAAAATGAAAACGATTAAAGCCTAAAACCATGAGTTTTGGCTCGAAGATATATGAAAAATCTTCGAAACAGGAAAGAAGCTCATGACGATCGAAAAAATATGGTAAACCCTTACCGCCCGATGTGCTCCGGTAAAGATCCTTCAGGAGAAACCTCAACTGAATCTGCAAAAGAAAGAACTAATTCAAACTCCACATCTAACACAAGAGGAATTAAGTAAGGGATTCTTCGAGTCACATCTCACCTACGAAGAGAATAAGAGTAGTGGCTGTGGAAGAAAACTAGGGTTTAGAGAATATGCAGTATTTATACGATTGTGTTAGTGAGTTAAAAAGTTCAAAGTTGAAGGGTACTTTGGTCCATTGGGTTGTAAACTCGTCGTATGACCATTTTCACCCTGGAAATAAGGTGCCCTCTGCCCAGTGTGTAATAGGGAGGAGGAGTCCATTACTCATGCTCGTATCTTTTGCCCTTTTGCAGCAATGTGTTGGTGTGTGTCACCAATTTGAATCTTCTATTGCGGAGCTGTCGTACAGGACCGTGCTGTCGAGACATAGTGAGGCGACTTCTGCAGTCATTTCTTGCCTTGGTATGTCTCAATAGCACGATCTTATTGGGCAACTCGGCAATAGAAGATCTGGATCCTATGTATCCCCTTTACATCTAAACGTTTACGTGTTCAATAGCGAGTGTTTTGAGGAAAATTTACATGATTTTCATATCTTATGATCTTCCATTACCGGCAGATTTGGAAGAGTCGTAATAGTGTTGTTTTTAACCATTCTGCGCCTAATTTGCGTAAATACTTCGGCAACCATCCTTACCTCTGTTGCAGAACGCCATTTGTGTGCTTCTACTGCTCATGGGTCTCCTTCAGGTGCTTCGGGTTTTGGGTCTTTTACTATTCATTCTGATTGTTTTTACTGTCTTCACTGATGGGGCATGATTTGCTGCCACATACAAAGGCAGTCGTGGAGTTCTCATCAAGTACCCTTCGGGCGCTTTCTTTGCGGCGAAATACAAAACTAGCTAGGGATCATCAGCTTTAATGCTAGAGGCTGAAGCTGTGTGAGATAGCTTTGTTTTAGCCCAATCCTTGGGGTTAAAGTCTACAACAGTTTTCAATGATTGTCTAGTGTTTGGTTAATGGTTGTAATAATGTTTCATGCTCTGTTGATTGGGACTCAAAGGTTGTAATTGAGGATTTGCTACTTCTAGTTCTTTTGTTTGACTTCATTAGGTTTCGTTTTATTGTAATAGGGAAGCTTATTTTCTTGTTAAGGGTTCGTCTGCGTTAGGATTTTCTTTTGTTTGTTGGGGTCACCCCCCTCCTTTTATTGTATCTTGTTCTTTCCTGAGAATGAAATTTTCTTTCTCGGATTTATTTTAATAAAATGATTCTTGTTCTCTGTTAAAAAAAAATATAAAGAATTTATTCTCATAAATTGAAGTATCAAATGGATTTTTTATTATTTAAATATTTCAGATTGATGCAAATAAAATAATTTTAATTTATCAACGTGAAATCTATTAGTTGACTTTCATGAAATCAATCTAAAATTATAATGGCCTTTTCAAATCTCTTTGGTGTCATTTTTATTGTCCTTTTGTTTATATAAAATATTTTTAGTTTTGGAGTTGCTTGCTATCACTTATGACCCATTGTTTCTATTTAAAAGAAGGGAAAAGAAACACCACTTGTCGTGTGTTGTGGTGTGTACCTGCACCTAGACACAGCTAAGTGTGAAATAACTGCCTCTTCCCCATGGAAAGGCAAGGGTGTGGTGGTTATTTCGCACCCGACTATGTCTGGGCACAGATACACGTCACAACATACGACCGAGTGACTTTTTTTCTCCCTTAAAATAAATTGAAATAACACAAAATCCATAAAATGGGTCAAGACCTCTTTATGTATATGATCAACCATGTTCACTTAAATAGTTACCAAACAATTTCTCATTCTATAATTTATTATGTTTACCAATTATTAAACTATTTTCATTTTTTTTTTTGTGTTAAAAAATGACTCACTAATGATTTTCTAGGGAAAAAAAAAAACCCGTAAAGGCAGTGTGGCATTTGCACTTAGATACAAAAAAAGGCAAAATGACCACCCCACGCCTGTACATGTGAAAATATCAGGATCTAGATCCTCTACTGCTGAGCTGCCCGATAGGACCGTGTTCCTAGACACAGTGAGATGTGCAATGATTGCCTTACCCCCACTCGGACAAGATGCTTAGGTAGGGGTAAGACGATCATTGCACGTCTCACCGTGTCTTGGGAGCATGGTCCTCCCTGGCAGCTCGTCGACAGTAGAGGATCCAAATTATCTCACCCCTCTTGATGTTCTCACATCCTGTAATTGGCCCGTGCTGGGCCACATTGCCAGGCAGACAACCCTCACCCTTTTTTCAAATAATGTCATACACACATAAACACGGCCAAAGATAGCCTGCGGTGGTTGTACAATGACTTCGAGGGACCCAATAATGATGGTTGAGGCCTTTGACTTGCAGGTCACCTTCATCTATCTTCCTTCCCAAGTTCTTAACTGAATTTCCATCAAAACCAGCATAAACATCTGAAAGCCCGATATAGCCATTTGCTCATGTCCAAAATCCTTTTGAAAATGGTGTTTTACTAGTTTATTACGGGTCTTCCATGTTCGTTGTCAGCATTATTGTTTTTTTTTTTTTATTCCCTTGCGGAATCAAACAATCTTTGGTGGAAATCTATGACCATACGTGGATGAACGTCTCTGCCCTTCTCATTCCCCCAAAACCCTAATCTTAATCAGAAATGATTCCTGTTCCAATATCCAAATCCAAGTTTCCTTGATTAGTCACAACCGCCTTTCATTTTCTGGTTCTCCACAAAATTTTAACTTGTCATAGTCATATAATCCCAACTGTTTTCAATTTCATCATTTTCCCTTCGTTGGTGACCAGCTTGAGTTAATGTATAGTCATGTCTTCTGGTGAGTAATCTCTAGCTTATCTTCTGTTATTTTGTTTCATTAACTGTTTGGGATCTCGGTTCTGCTAATCGAGTTCATCTCCTCATCTCTGAATTTTCAAAATTTTTTTTTCTCTACAAGATCGTTCACTGAAGACGAGAACTCTAACTGGATCGTGGTTCGTAATCTCTGTTAACATGCTAGATTCATAGTCATTAATGTCGATTTTCTGCGGTCTTCCAATCCTTGAATGTGTATACTGCCTCGCTTGTGCCCGTTGGGCGTGGAAGCGATGCCTTCACACTGGCAGCCGTGACAGCGAGAACTGGGGTATTGCGACCGCAGAAGAATTCGAGCCCGTTCCTCGCCTCTGCCGTTCAATTCTTGCTGTCTATGAAGACGACCTTCGAAACCCGCTTTGGGCTCCTCCCGGCGGATATGGAATCAATCCTGATTTTGTAATTCTGCGTAAGACTTATGAAAACACCCATGGCCGCGTCCCCCCATACTTAATCTACCTCAATCACGACCATGGCGATATTGTTCTCGCCATTAGAGGCCTTAATTTGGCAAAGGAGAGTGATTATGCTGTTCTATTGGATAACAAACTCGGGCAGAGGAAATTTGATGGTGGGTATGTCCATAATGGGCTATTGAAGGCAGCTGCACGCGTTCTGGATGCAGAGTGCGATGTTCTTAGAGAGTTAGTGGAGAAGTACCCGAATTATACCTTAACCTTCACTGGACACTCTCTGGGGTCAGGGGTGGCTGCATTGTTAACAATGGTGGTGGTGCAGAATAGGGACAAACTGGGTAACATAGGCCGGAAGAGGATCAGGTGCTATGCAATTGCCCCTGCGAGGTGCATGTCACTGAATTTGGCTGTCAGATATGCAGATGTCATAAACTCTATTGTACTCCAGGCAAGTACTCTGTCTACATTCTAATTTTGTGCTGCTTTTGCAACAACTGGATTGAACTTTTAATAACAAATCTATATTGAAGTGTTCATATAGTATTTTCAACCTAAGGTTTTGAATGGCTATCACGGTCCACTAACCATTCCATACAATTTCTGATTCTACGCCTCTTAGGAGCGGCCAGCTTAGGCCTTCGATAAAGAGATTCAAATGGTCTGACGCTCCAACTCTCCTGTATTAGAATAATTTCCCGACTAAGAGACTAATAAATTAGCTCAGTTAGGAGCTATCTTGCATGATGATGTTAATCTCCCTCATTTTCTTCTCTAATAACTGCAATCTTCTTTGATATCTTTCTTTCTTTCCATTATATGATTTATTTCTTTTTATTTTTTATTATAGCGCTGGTCATTGTATTATTCAAGGTCACTGGCATGATTTCTTTGCATAAGTGTATTGATCTTCTGACTGTGTAGCTTGCCAGCATGAAAGGTAATGAGATATTTATCTTCCCCTCCCCCTCAAGAATCGAAGGAGGAAAAAAGAAAAACCTTATAAATAAGGAGAGATGATGCTGTATTTCTTTTCTGTTCTTCTTTTTCCTTTGGGAGATAAGCAGCAGTGATGTGATTCTATTCATGAGAAAATTTGGTCTGTAAATGGTCATTGCATTTTGAGTGCCTACTCCGAAAACCCTTCTACCCATTTCTCCAAATTATGTGCATGGATGGTGTATTCTATAATGAGGGCAGAAATAAACTTGCATATGTTTGTGCAGTCACTATTTTTTCCATCAGAAATCCACTGATTCCTTTTCTTCCAAAATCCAAGATGGTTTGAACTTTGAACAGTCTGGTTGCCTTTGCTCCAAAAGTGACATTCAGCCACATACAGAAAATTCCATCTGCTTGGAGGTATATCCCAATTCACCTTAATGCCTAGAAAAGAATAACAAAAATCTTGGGAAATTGTGCACAACACAAAGAGCATGCTAACCTCGTGAAACTTGACACCCAAAACATCATGTCAAATGTGTGTGATTCCAGTGAAAACTTGATACTCATGGTGGGGGCATCATACGTCAGGTATGTGTGATTCCAGTAATATCAAGTGAAAGCAAACACGTCCAAAGAAGTCACTATTTAATGGACTTAATATTCTTTTTAATTTTCAGCATACCACAGTATGCGATTAGAGAGTTAAATTAGTGTAATCTTTTAAAATAGTATTTCAAATATGCTCCTAGGCTCCAATCTTTGCCCCAAGATCCTTGGAGTGAATGAGTAGAGAGACCTGGTCATTATCATGGTTTAGCAGTTCTTCCCAATTCCCTTTTAATCTTGTTCTTTGAGTCCAATGACAAGTAATTCTAGTATGATCTAGTTAGGTGAAGTAAATTGTTAGACTTCATTAGAGAATGTCTGAATCAAGATGCACAGGTATCCTTTCAACATGAGAAATTCGGTTGAAGAACACATCCAGCTTAAGTTCCCCTCCATTAAATCATTGATTTTCATCTTTACGATCTTGTATAACAGGAGCTGGAATAATGAGCAAAGGAGTAAAGAGGTATCTTCTGGTTTTCGGATGATGCTCTGACCTTGTAGATGTTCCATCAATTGATCAAAATTTCTGTTGGGTTCAGAAATAGATTTGTTGCTATTAGTATAAGTTTTCTGCAAGACTTACCAGTTGCTTAATAGATACATTGGTGGCTTAAAAGTTTGGAGAAGTCGCTAAATTGGACAATTAGCTCAGAGTGAGTCATCATTATTACATGAGGTTCTAAAATTTCTCTCTCATACCTAAGTTTATGTAAAAGAACAGCAGAAGGTAACACCAGCAGCACTTCCCTCCTCCTCCAAAAAAAAAAATGATTTTTTTTTTTTTTTTTTTTTGGTAAAAGTTGAAATTCAGGAAGCACTTATGCACATGATCAATTTGAATGGGGTTGTAGTTCTTACCTCTTACATAAGTTTAAGGATTGTATCTTCTGTGGAAGAGGTATCTTAATAACTCGTCTTCATCAATAAAAAAGCACTTGTCAATCTAAGAATGACAACCAAGCACTGGCCCTTGCACACTAAAAATTAGGTTCCACTCACAAATTCAGTTATTAATTCATGGATTTTTTTTTTGTTAAAAAAAAAGAGGAAAGAACAACTGTTATCAAATGTTAGATATGATACTCCGATGTTTTCCTGGACTTGGAACAATTCCTTCTTGTCTAAATCTCTAACCTCCACCAGCATAAGAAGAGCAGCAGAGGTTATCACTTGGAAGAAGGTTATTCGTATGATTCAACTCAATTCACTAAGCCTTATTCAGACTACATAAGATGATTGTGTACATATCATTAAAGAAAGTCAAAAACATATTGCTTGCTGTGCTGGCTCTTCATAATTGGTATAACTTTCTTACACGCTTCTTATTATACCCTCGAAATGTTGGTAATTTGTCTTGCCCTTACACCACGTGTAGTTGCTGCTTTATGCATTCTTTCTTCATATTGATGCTTATATGTGCTTAAATTCTAACAGTTTTTTACTTTACTGAACCAGGATGATTTCTTACCAAGAACTGCCACACCCTTGCAAGATATTTTCAAGTCTCTTTTTTGGTAAAAGAATAAGTTCTTTTGAATCATCCTTTGTACTCGGTTTTTTCCTCCATTCGAAAGATTAAAACTTTCATGCTTTAGAAAACTTAAAAACTAGGCAGACTTTTAAGATTTCCTAAGTTAAACCTTCTGGCATTCCCCCCCCCCCCCTAATGAGTCATCAATATGGATCATCTACTTGTTTTCTTTTTCTAATTTTTTTTCTTCCAAAAAACTACTTTAGTCATATGAGTTTTGTGCTGTAATATTAGGAGATGGGTGCTTTTATTTCTGAGAATAGTATTGGATGCTTAAATTTGGGGTTTGCACCTCTTGATGGTTTGTGTAATATTATATTCAGACAGGTCTGTTTTGTTTTGGACAGTTTACCATGCTTGCTGTGTCTAAGGTGTATGAGAGATACATGCATCCCAGAGGAGAAGATGCTGAAGGATCCAAGGCGACTCTATGCTCCTGGTCGCCTTTATCACATTGTTGAGAGGAAGCCCTTCAGGTATCTATAGCTGCTTCACAAATACACTTTTGATGAATAGAATTATGAACTCAAGTGGGAAGATTGGGGATACTTCAGTTTGATTATCCCTCAAGGTATTGTGCAATTATTTATTCTCAACAAAGAGAATGATAAACAGCTAGGAGTTGTGATTTGGACATGTTCTGAATAATAATTCTCTTTTGAGAATCCCAAGCAGTTGAGAAGGTTGCTTAGTTGTGAATGCATTGACATGGACAGAGACACGTTGAGTAGGGTACTATTATTTACCATCAATGTTTTTTTAATATAATTCTTCGACTAAAAAGGTCTTTCTATCATAAAACAAAGTAATGTTGCCTAGCTGCCATCGAGATTCATGTTGCTTCAACACCTTCCATTCTGTGGTCAACCACTGTTTGTAACCTGAGTTTTCAATGAGTGGGTTTCTTTTAGATGGTCCATAGTCTAAAAACTGGTACTTGCATTTACTATGATCCTATTGACACATGGACTTGTAGGAAAGCATCTGTAAAAGATAACCATAAACATCTGGTGGAGAACATAAGCCCTCCCATCTGATCATACTTGTTGTTGGAATGCATCAAACAATTATCTTATATTGGATGTTACTATCATAGTCTTGTTTTTGCTTTATGGTAGGCAGTGGATGTTATGTTGTCGATGAACAATTTGAATTGATGTTAGGGATAGCTGACTCCATGTGGTTGAGATTAGGGTTAGTGTAAGTGGGGAGAATGTGCATTGTAGGAAAGAGGTTAATGCTAATTTCAGGGCCTCATCTTTACTTATTTTAGTTGCCTTGTAGTACTTACGAAAGAAATATAGGTTTATCAAGGCAATCGTGACAGTGGTGGGCCTCACATCCCAGTTGACTAGTGTCGAACTGCTAGCCCAAAACTTAAAAGAATTTTTCTTTCAGTGGGTAAATTACACTTTCTTTTGTTGTTAATAAATGAAATGTCCCTTGTAGAAGTGCTCATCAATCATATGGTGAGTGAATCTCCCTTGGGATATTGTATTGTCTGTACAGAGCAGAATTGTATCATTGATTTGGATGAAATCTTCTTACCAAAAAAAAAAGATTTGGATGAAATATATCAAAACATACTGGAAGGGTGCCTTATGCAGCATGTATTTGGTTGCAGGATGGGAAGATTTCCCCCAGTTGTGAGGACAGCAGTCCCTGTGGATGGGAGATTTGAACATATTGTTCTCTCTTGCAATGTCACTTCTGACCATGCCATCATTTGGATAGAAAGAGAAGCTCAGAGGGCACTGGATGTAAGTTTCCTACTTTCTTTTAGTATGCAAGCTTCTATTTGACGAAGACAGTTTCTGAACCATTTCTCCCCTTAATTTTTAATCTTCTGAAATTCTATGAGTCCCTCTTCATCCATCTTGGTAGTTGATGCAGTTACACACGATAGAGTTAATTAGGGATTTTTTTAAATTTTTTTTTATTATGTTAAGGTTAGATACGTTAGTAGAACAAGAGTTTTGAGTCCAATTCCAACTCAATTTCCGTTTCAGTTTTAGAATCCAACTAGGATTCTTTCCTTCCGGGAGAGACATGGGATGAATGTGATTTCTGGGTTTTTTTTTGTAATAAAAAAACCTGATGTTGAGCAAACGTGGTTGGTGAGTTCTGGATTAGCTGATTATCTCCCTCCCTCACTTCTTCTCTTTACCCTCTGGGGTGTGTCCTCTATACACTCTTCCTCCCACATTCTTGTTCTCTCTTACTTCTCATCTTCTCTGTAACTTGGCATATATAATTCTGGCATTAATCTTTAGTAGATTCTATGTATACTTACCAGTTTCTACATCAATTTATTGCTGCTAATTAAATCTGCTCTGTTTTTCTGAATTTTCCTGCAACTGTTTATCACATCATTGTAGCCCCATTAAAATAATATTGTATGGGCCAGTTCTGTCCACTAGGGCTGGGCAACTCTGTTGGTGATGTTCCATTCTTAAGTGGTTGAGCTTTAGAAAGTTATAGCATAACTTAGGAAATCGGTTTACCGCTGGTTTTGTTTCCATCCGGAGGTTGAAGACAACCTTCTTTGTTATTTACATATAAGGCCATATTTTCTTATTATTAAAAAACCCCTCTAATTCTGATTTGTTTATATTTAACTCCTCTACATAGGTTTAATTTCATAATAACCCTTCTTTTTCAGAAGTTATTTCATATAAAACCGTGCATGTTTATACGGTCGTGTATGAAAACATCCCCTTTACTTTGTCTTCTTGGAAATTTCAATTTAATCTTTTCCTGTTGAACTTTATAGTTTATGCCCATTCTGTTCGTATTTTGTTGATCGTCCTATAATAGGGTTTTGAATTTCCATTTATTTACAAGATTGCCACCATTTCTTTTAAAATTTAATTATTTATTATCTGTGGGTCCATAGCGATTTAAATTTAAGGGTTTTGAAATCCAAAGTCTTTTTTCTACCCCAAAAAAAAATAAAAATCTAAAGTCGCATTAGTAGCACTCATGTTTCAACCGAAGAAAACCAGGCTACTATACTACTTAGGGAGTGTAGTAGAAATACTCTCTAGTTTTGGAGTTATATTCCTTTTCTTTTATTTTTTAAGAAAAAAGAATGTTGTCAGGTCGAGTGGTTTCTACCGCTCCACCCCCTATAAAATAAAAAATCCCCTAATCGGCGTCATGTTCATCCCCTCATTGACCCGTGTTGGTGTAGGGGCCACACGCGATATTATTCTATATTTTTAGGGAATAAGAATTCTGACCAGCAGCGTGGGTGTAAGGGACCAAACATAAAGAGGTACGAAATGATCGCGCAACTCCCATGAAAGGTGGAAATCCCACTCTTATCGATGCTTTCTGCATATACTCCCATTGGCTCCCACGTTGGTGCAGGGGGGGGACACTGCCTTTTTCCCTTTTTTTAAAATGCCAATTTGAGCATAGTAAAAGCATATTCTGCCACTGGTTCTAGTTTGAGAGCGGCCACTTTGTGCAAAGAATGACAAAAGTTAAGACCAACCCCAATCCCAATCTACCCCTATCTGGATCCTGCAAGGGTGGGACTTGGACCAGGTTACTACCCTTTAAAGTGCCAATGTGCAAACATCCCACTTTTGATTTATACATTAGCTTTACGAATTCCATGACATCCAAGGTTTTAGGAATCAGTATCGGCCGATACTGATACTGATACCAGATCGATGATACATTATGAACAGGTTAAATTCCATGTTGGTGTCGATATCTTTGAAGGGAAAAATATCTGATATGGACTGATATGTATCGGTTTCAAACCTTGTCGATACCTGATTCGATTCCATGAAATAAAACTAGAATGACATCCTCCTCCATCCAACAAAAAAAAAAAAAAGAAAAAGTGAAAGAGAGGAAAAATCCTTAGTAATTAGAGTTTGGATATTTTCCTGTGTAAAACTCTGATGTTAAATAATTTCTACTTTCTTAGGTGATTCATGGAATCATGTCTGGTGAGGTTAACACATGCTTTCTCTCCAGAAAATGCTAGAGAAGGATCGGATAATGGAAATCCCTGCAAAGCAGAGGATGGAGAGGCAGAAGACTCTAGCCAGAGAGCACAGCGACGAGCACAAGGCAGCACTAAAGCGAGCAGTGACATTGGCAGTCCCACATGCGTACTCACCTTCCTCTTACGGAACATTTGACGAACAGGACACTAGTCCCAGAAGCAGTAGTGGGGAAGCTTCTTTGGGAACACCTAGGAAAGACAAGAGGAGGAGGGAAAGCTGGGATGAATTGATTGAGCGTCTCTTTGACAAAGATGATTCAGGCCACATGATTCTGAAAAAGTCATAGTTGTTGATTCATAAACAAAAGTTGATTTAATATTTGTTTGTGAGAATCATTCAATTATTTATTTATTTATTTTTCCATATTTTGGGCCTGCCTTTTTTTTAAATCAATTATTTCACATCCCTAAATAATCAATTTCAAATATTTCAAATCTAGTTTTTAAATTTTATTTTTCAATCAATTTTCTTTAGAAATCACTGTTCATGTGAGAGGATGATATGTCATTAATGCCTCTGCCCTTTTAGTCAGATTTCAAAAGTGGTTCTTTTATTTGCCCAAAACTGTATTCAGGCAGTATAGCGAACCCTCTCCCTTATTATTATTGGACTGAAGTCCTACTTTTCTATTAGAAAAAGGCAAAAATAAAAAAGAACAGTTTGGATCCTCTGCTGCCGCCTACCCGTGTGACCGGTGTGCAGCCTCACATAGGCAGGATGTGGGGACCTCCACCCAGGCAACATGTTTGGGCGGTCATTTCACCCCTGCCTGTGTGAGGCTACACACCGGCCGCACGGGCAGGCGGTAGCAGAGGATCCGAATCCAATAAAAAAAGGGCACACGAACGGAAAAATATGGAAAAAAAAATGCCCATTGTCTTAGGGGATATCATTTATTTACACACGGAAGATGTGAAGAAAGTATATACATGAACTATACTTTTCTCCTACACCTGTAAAGAAAGAAACCACATCCACCACTGGGTAACAGCGAGAAATATAATGCCGCTCCCCATTCTTTACTATTGGACTTCCAGAACTCACTCTCCTGCGCATGCGAAGAAGATGGGGTTAGCAATAGATAGATTAACATTGTTTATAATAAGAAAAATGAACTAGGTATCCAACATTTTACCATGCATTCTCTTAAGAAACCGTTCAAACTCCAGGAAATTTTGGTCCTCCATCAGATCATTGCCAAGCCTGAGGTAGGTAAATCCTGATAAGTGCTTCCCATCTGGATGATTAAGGGGCTTGGCATTATCCAAAATCTTGTTGTAGCCATTTCTATCATGACAAGGAAGAGCATTTTCAATACTAACAGGAATGCAAGCATCCCATGCAGCATTGAGCAGCTGTAAACAAGAACACATCAAGTCTGAACTGAACCCACTATGTACCAGATAACAGTTTCAAATTATACCCCCCAAAGAGACAAAATAATCTAAGCAAGGAGGCCACACCTTTCCATTCAATAATCAACATAAATACTCCAATAAATATGATTGGAAAATATTGTAATTCTAGGTTAAGTAACAAACATACTAATGATCCAATATAATTTCAAACTCAAAACCAATTTAGACTAGAATAGATTTTATTTGAGAATATAGCAAGAGAATAAAATAAAACAATCATCTTCCAAAATGTCCAATATCACCATAATCTTGATAAGCATCTCAAATTTGATAAGAGTCCTTTTAAAATTGAGAATACAGCCAGAAAATAGACTAAAGATTTTCAGATGACACTTGCTACACCCTTTTTCTCGTTCAGCAGTTTCTGCCCCCACAAATCTTGCCAAAAAAACATGTCCTAGATGTTGCAAAAATTAGCAAAATCATAAGTCCCCTTTTACTGCTTACCTGCCAGACAAGGCCCTCAGGATCGGCTAGTGCCTCTGGGTATTTCTCCTCTTGATGCACAGTGCGCAATTCAGCACATGTGAAGTTAAGAGTGACCCCGTGTGTCTTTAACATTGCAGCAATTGAAGTATAGCCATCCCTGTTGCTAGGATTGTAAAACCCAGCAGTCAATTCAGCAGCATGGCTGGCTGTCTTGTACCACCAATGAATACCTGATACCTGATCACCAATAAAATGGAGCTTGGACTTCAAATATAGCTAAAACTTATACAAATTTTGAAAGCTAAGCAAGGTTCCATATAACAAAAATAGATGGGGTAACATTATGGAACCCAACCATATGTTAGCACTTAGCATAACTGTCGTAACCATTACATCTTTCCTTATTTTATTACATTCCCAATATCTAAGCATTCAAATACAGGGTCTATATTGTCATGTGACAAAAATGTAATTCAACAAAAATGATGTCCTCACAGAAAATTTTTGAATAATTAGGTCCCATTCATCTTGCAGTAAGCAGAGTTGCCATTCTTATTAAGCAACAATATTGTGGAACTAGGCTCACCTTTGCAGCAATAGAGGTGCCTTCGAAAGCATACTTGGCCAAAAAAAGCACAAGGTTGGCATGGTCAATCAAAACTTGAGAATACCAATTAAGGAAGAATCTGCCATAGTAGCTATTATATTCACCCCCATCACGAAAGAAGCCCGTTTCATGAGGGTAGGAATTGTAAGAACCTGCGTCTTTTGGAAATCTAGCAAAACTGTCATGTCCCCTTGCTCTTGCTGCCATCCTCAGACTCTTAATCAAATATTGATCATAACACTACCAAGAAAAAAAAGAAGAACTTCATGAACGCTCAATGAAATCACAGTTTCCATCAAGAAAAATAACAATCTGACAAAGAATAAAGAGGATAGTGAAAGAATCAAATGAAATGAAAAGATAATGTTCAGTTGGACCAAGTAAGCAAATACCAAGGACTGCTTTGGCAATGTTCCTAGAACACCGTAGAGCTCACATGTGAAGAAAGATTGAAGAATCTGATGAATTTTCAGCATGGGAGCATGGTATTATCATGAGATTGGTGTGCATGGAAGCTTGCAATAGACTTAAGATACATATGGAACTGCCAGAATTCCTTTTAGAACTTTCCAATTTGGAATTGGTCAAAATTAAGTTAAAGATAGGCACGAATGACATATATAGTAGTTTCCTTTTGTTGTCTTTGTTCCTGTTAGGAATTAGTAAGTGTAGAATCATAATGATCTGTCCTTGCTAGTTGAAATCCATCCACTTGCCACATCAGCAAACAAGGGCAGATCCATGTGCTAGAAGACCCCAACCATCTCACTGGTCAAGCTCCACTTCAAAAAATGCAAGGGAAATGGCTTAAAAGTCAGTCCAAAGTTTTAAAAAAAAAATTATAGAAATGCCAGTGGTGATGTGATCCTGAGTTCAAAAATCCTGATTGAGTTCGTTATGGTCCCACCCAAGTAATATACGAGTCAACAATTGAAAGGAATGGAAATTTGTAATTTCAATAATAATCCAGCACCTTAAGAATAAGAAACCAATGAAAAGGACCAAGTAGAAATTTGAAAGAGGACTTTTCTGGAATTATAAATTTAGAATGGGGGTTAAATTAGGAATAAAAAAATATATGAGTAGGGTTTATGTAATAACAGTATGTAAAGGGCTCAATGGTAATTTTGGGACTTTACTTTCTTCAACCTAACGACAACCTAATAATATAACAACAGGGCAGCGGTATCTCAACGACTCAACCCCATATCCATTGAAGGAACTCACACCACAGACTCACAGAGGTTCGATCAGCCTAAAACCTTGAGGTAAGATTCTGCAATCGCAACTCTATTAGGAACAATCATCAATAGGTCAATGAATCTGGTAACAAAGAAATATTTCTGCAACTGAACCCAACGGTACTAGTGAGTCCTGACCTGGTTGCTGGTTTGATACTTTGATTCTTGCAGAAGAGTTATTCTTTGACACCTATATGGGAAATGTATGCCCAGAATATAAAACCCAACAGATCAGAGATGAAGGAACCGATCAACTTTGTTTTTTTTTTTTGAGTCCAGCAGTTTCACCAAACAGAGGTTTTCAGAATAACTCTGAAATCTCCACAGTAAGATCAAGGGATTCGATAAGAAAAAGAAACAGAAAAGAAGAAGAAATATAAGTAGAAGACTGACCTGAGAATCCGAATCGGATTCAAATCAAACAGAAAAGGTGAGTGAGAGAAGGAAGAACACCACAGAGCTCTTGGCAGCTTACGAAACCAAACATTAATTCCATCTAAAATTCTGCTCCTTCGTTGGTTACATGGCTATTTAAAAACTTGTAAGAAAAACGAAACCTATTCAAACTCAACAACTGAAACTGAGTTGGAATCAGACTCCACAATGCTATCTCCTAGGACTCCTACCGCTGGATAAACAAGATAAAAAAAATAATTACCGACATAACCCAATAAAAAAATAACTTAAATATTCCTACGTTTAACTGCATCAAGCAGACTCCATTACAGTTAGACATTCTGGTAACTTTAAGAAACTTTGATCTCACTTTGTAACCATTTCCAATGCTTCTGTCGAGCTGAAGCTTGACAAAAGAGAAGTTCGGGATCCTCTGTCAAGTAGGCCCATCCACGTCCATCCAAATCTGCCAGATGGGGAAAAAATAGAAAGTAGTCTCTAAAGTTGGTTCCATAAAGTTGCCTAGATACTAAAATTTGTTTCCTTTCAAACTTAGAAGTTATAAAGTAAGAGGGGATTAAAATGTAGGTGAGTTACTAATTCTCCAAAAGAATGAAGCCTATATAAAGGTAAGGAGCCCTCCAAGGCTATTATGCTTATTATTCTACTTTTTTTTTAAAAAAAACAGAAGTTGAGTTGTAGCTCTTCTCTACTCTTGTGGTTGTTCCTTAAGGTTTAGCGTGTTAGTTGTTGCAACATTAAACCCTAGTTGAGTAGATTCCCATCCCATTGGCTATCTATTGATTTCTCAAAAAATTCCTCTTTGTTTTATCACCTTCAATTCACATGGCTGAGAAGTTTTATCAAAGGTAATTGAAGTTCAATTATTGCTGCATCCCTGGCCAGCAATTCTTCAAATTAATTGATAAATTTACAGGAGTAAAAAAGATCCAGTTTCTGTGTCCTAGGATTACTGTCTTGCTTACAGCCAAATTTAGTGACCAATTTGACTTACCTACAGTTGATTGATTGACTTGGAATAGAAAATCTTTTTCGTTTGAAAATTATCAGCTTCCCATCAATGTTCAATCGACATTTCTCCAATTTGAAGTATTTGCATCATATAGAGCTCCATTTAGTCAATTCTGGAGAGGTTATACTTAAGGTATTTAATGGATTATTCTGGCGTGGACCTGCTCTGTTTTGTAGGCTCTCCACAGTAAGGTTCTGCATCAGTGTCAAAATGAACTCCCTCTTTTAAACAGGACCCACCCTTGTACAAGAAATGGGCCAAGTATGAAGTTGGGATCACTCTTTGCCTAACACTCCCATACATCAGTTTTCCACTAGGACTTGAAGAAAAATCCTACTTCTGTCCCTAATCATGTGTGAGGAAAAGTAGAGAAGAAGAAAACTTGTAATCTTAATTACATAAGGCCATAATGTGGAAGAGTCAAGAACTTGCATCCATGCAGCCAAAAAGGGAAAAGTTCTTAGACAATGGGGGTAGAAAAACCAAGAATCAAATCACCTGGAATTCACCAATGCCAGGATATTCCCAGCCATGCTTCTCGAGATAGGAAGGATATCGTAGCTCCCCACAGGGGCCTAGCCCAACTTCAATCTCTGAGATAATTCCATCCTTAAAGAGCTCATCAAATTCTACTCGAAAGCTTCTCATGTAATCAAAGTACACCTACAAAGAATTTATTACAGATACAAATCGGTAAAAAGTTTAAAACTAAAAAAAGGGTTAAAGGAAACACCCATGAACAAGTTCACTGAATAAATGCGACAACTTAGGAACTTTGTGAGTTTGTGGTCATGTTACATAATAAACTATTTAAGGACTAGATTTTAATTTGTCATTGTCTTCAGTTAATTAAAGAGTGGGACCCAGAGATAGCTTATTTAAGCTGTTGGTTAGGGAAGATTTATTTAAGAAAATAAGTTGTATTAGGTTTCATTCCAGTTGGGTGGAGGAAGAAGGGTCTGTTTGCTTTTTGTGTTTGGTCACTTATGTTCCACAGCACCTTTTCATAATATGGCTAGTGCTATTTGATGCAGATAAAACATAGAATTGGGCTTATTTTAGTGGAAATAAACCTTGGGTTGGACTTTTAGTCCAATGGGTTATCTTTGTAATAATAGGCTACTTTAATGGGCCTAAATTATGGGTAGAAGGTAGGAATACGAGATTTACTTTATAAATTTAGTTTTAGTATTTTATTTCATTAAATAATTGTTATTTCTTTAGTTTTTAAGGATAGGATAGAGTCTTGAATGAATAGAACTTCTATTCCTACTTTGGACAGAGTTTTACTAATGTGGGACAGGTATCCTAACTAGTTAAGATAGAATTTTAGCAATAAGAGACACCTATTCCTAATATGGATATAGTTTCTTATTTCTTTCTTTCCTCTTTCAAGTAAACTTTCCTTCCCATTGAATGTATACTTTTAGTTTTTATATATTGATGTAAGAGACATAAGAGCCATAGAGCTCCATAAGATTTTACTATTGAATAAAATTGGTTTTTGCTGCCTCTGTTCTGGGGGATTCAGAATGGCTCTGCTTTGGGATGGAACTACCCTTGGAGGGATGCTTGGTCCATAATTTTAAAATTATCTTCTACTTCTCTATTCTTCTAATCTTCTTCTTCACTGTTTAATCCATCAATCAGGTCAGTAACTCTTTGTTTCTGTTCAGTTATACCATATATTTTACAGCTGGAAATCGCTATTTCTTAATTAATACTGCTACGAATTCAATTTTGATTTGTTAAACAACATCATGGTCCAACTAAATGGGGTCGACCACATAGATCTTTGCTCTCCAATCAGCTCTATTTGAACTCATACCAGGAACAAGGCCTAAACTAAGCATGTCTTTCTTCACCGCTTGTCCTTTGGTTATCCTATGTCTGCCCCTGGCTCTTTTGGTTCCCTCAATTTGAAGCAGGTCACTCCTTCGAACTGGGGCATCTGGAGGCGCCTTCGTTGTACATGGCTATACCACCTCAAACGACTCTCTCTAAGTTTGTCATGAATCGGAGCTACTCCCAACCCAGCTCTAATATGGTCATTCCTTACTTTATCCTTCCTAGTTTTCCCACACATCCATCTCAACATCCTCATCTCAGCAACACCAAGTTTATCAATATGACACTTCTTCACAGCCCAGCATTCCGCACCGTACATCATAACTGGTCTAATGACAGTCCTATAGAATTTTCCTTTAAGCTTTAAGGGGATACATACACCGTCTATTTTAATCCTCTGGATAACGTCGTCTCATATGTTGCCCTCCTTCTTTACGATTGATCCCAGATATCTAAAATGATCACTTTGCAGGATCTCCTTCACACCAATATTCACCACCTCTCTATTTCCGTCTCAATTCTGATTTATTATATCACAATCAAAAGCTATTCTGAACCTACCTATGGTTTTAAAATCTGAATCTGACTTCAGAACATTAGGATCCTATTACTACTAGGATTTCTCATTTCTCATGTTTGTTTACCTACATCCGGTTGCTGTCATTAAATTTCTCTTAAATCTAGTTTAAACCTGTCACTGCGATTCTGGTTTCATTGGATTTCTGAACCTAGTAACCTTAGGCTTCTAGAAACCCACCACTATTTGGCTACTGCTACTGCTATTGTTATATACTGCTGTTCAAGTCCCTTGCTATTCTTGGTTGAGTAACCAGATTCTTTGGTTTGTCCTTTTGCTATTGAAATTTTGGTAAGATTTTCTTTGTTTTTAATTAGCTCTGGAATCTTGGGAATGAGGTCTGGTTGTTTGAACTAGTTAGTATTGAGTTTTGCTGCCTGTTATTGAATTAGCATTCATTTGAACTCACAGGTCTTTAATCTGCATGGTACTGTAACTCAAATTCATCGCCTTCTGAATACTGTGATACCCGATCACTTTGTTATTTTTGGGACTTGAATCTCTCTTTCATTACCGATCCTGTGATTAGCTCATTAACCAGATTGGGAGATTATAAATAAAGGGAAGAAGAATGCTGCCCGGTCATATGGATGAGGGGACACGTAGGGGCATTGACCAAGAGGGGATTTTTCATTTAGTAGGGGGCAGAGCAGTGTTCTTTTCCCATAAATAAATTATCAAAAGTTTCTTTTTTGCAAAAATAGCTGCTTTTCCAGAGGGATATGGGTTAATTAAATCCGAAAATCATAATATCTCATCATATTGGTTTGGTATTTAATTCTACAAAGCATTTACTATTGCTGATTTGTCGAATAATGTGCTATTTTCTTAACTAATTGAACAGGTGAGCTCTGCTGCAGGCTGAATTAGGTGACCTAGACCCCTTGCCCACATCAAATATTCTATAATTGTAACCTTGAGAATACACGTAGCAAAGGCTTGTAACAGTGACGATTACGTGCATTGCCTGCCTCATTGTTCCCTTCTCACTTTTTTTTTGGGGGGGTTTGTTCTTGACGACTGTATTGGTCATAAAAAAATAAAATAAAGGCTAGATAGAAGTAGGAGAAACATCGAAGACATTGGAATATAAAATAATGCTCCATAAAAGATATCTGACAGATACCTCAACAGCAGTTCGGCCTCTTAAAACCCGTTCCTTGTCAATACCCCATGTGAGGCATTCTGAGTTCCGCTTACCGTCTTTGTCAGTGAAAAAAATGTCAGGATTTTCTTTACCAATTTCTGCCACCCAAGGAGGCAGCGGAATGTGTACATCATCACCAACATTTCGTCCACATTCATGAAATGACATTACGACCTGTGGCAACAAAAACCAACAATTAGGACGAGTGAGGAAAAA
The DNA here is from genome assembly GCF_018873765.1 of Telopea speciosissima. NCBI lineage: Eukaryota > Viridiplantae > Streptophyta > Magnoliopsida > Proteales > Proteaceae > Telopea > Telopea speciosissima. The sequence goes on along the minus strand of NC_057921.1, from coordinate 62,509,253 downwards.
AAAACTTCATTGCCAAGGCAAAGATGTTATCAAGTTTTACTATCATGACTACGTAATGCAGTAGGGCAACGGTTCTTCTTGGCCTGAATGAACAAGGCAGACCCTAATTGCCACATGGCATGAAACACAATCGAAAAAAGAAGAAGCTGGACTGTGCAAGCAGGGAAGTTCCACACATGGTGCGCCATAGGTTAAGATTGCTATTAAATTTGGCCTGTATCCAATGAAGGAGCCACCTTAACTATCCAACAGCACAGATTGGCCACACCAATCCACCATGTGGTTCAAATCAGGTTGCTTGGGTTGGCTGTTGTGTTAATCTTAGCACCGTGAGTTATGCTACACTGTTGTATCATCATTAGCATTGTTGGTGGTTTGTAAGTTGTTTATGTTGTTGTTCAACTTGTATTAATAGTTCTCATTAAAAATTTGTATTAAATATTAAATATGCTTGATTTCTTTTAGTAATAAATATTTTCATAAATGTCATCTTTGATATACATATATGCATAATAGTTTCAAATTGGAAGAATTATATATGCATGACTCTCAAGAAATAGCCATTAACCAAAATTTTGAAATTGGATTCAACAAAATATGAATGACATAATAACCTAGGACCTTAATTCCTTATATCTGTTTTTCAGTCATTTCCCTTGTATTGCAAAGAAACAAATACAATAAAAAGGGCTTACCCAGTGCATGAGGCTCCCGCCACTGCAGGGTCTGGGGAGGGTTATAGTGTATGCAGCATTACCCCCACTTTGCAGAGAGGCTGTTTCCAGAGACTCGAACCCGTCTCTGGAATTAAGAAACAAATGCAATATAATAATTAATTCCACAGTACCACATATTTATACAACTTACCTGCAATTTGAGATTGAGATCACGAACAATTTGAAAAAGCTTCTTGTAACCACTCCAATTATACTCTTGCGGAGCATGAGCCTCCACTATTCCCCACCAACAATCAACCATCACACCATCAACATTAATTGATTTCAATTTCTGTAGCTGCCAATACAAACCCTCTGGATCAACAAGCTCACAGTTCGTATTGATAACTCCCAGCTGTCATCCCATCAACAAAAAGCATAAACATTATAAAAAAAATATTCTGGGGCTGACTATTAAGTCTATAACTCATGTCATAATAATCAAAAAAGGCAGCCCCCACCTCAAACCAAAACTATTTGAAAGTAGAGTAAAAGTGATAAATGTTTTACACATATTATGGATGACAGTAAAGGAATAAAAATAAAATATAAGTGGAATGAAGTGCAGCGTATGCAGCTCCTCACCGGCAGCATCACATAAACTGGAACATAAGGGCTGCCTGCAAAATCACGCTCTTGAAACTCCGGATGTATGTCTATTACCTATAAGGAAAAGAGTAAAAGACAAAATGAGAGAGGAAGACATCCAGATCATGTCCACCAAAATGGAAATGAAAAGGGAAGTAGTTAACAGATTTTAGGAAGTTAGTAAAATTTTGCACACTGCCACATAAAATTTGGGGCTTTATGCATGAATCATTGATTTTGGTATTACGATCGCATCTGCCGAGTTAAATCAGGATTGGCTACTACCAATCCATACGACACTGCACAATGCAAGTGATTCCCCCTCATGCATACGGCAAATTTTGGGTCGCATCAGCTGAGTTAACTAGGGATCAGCCATAACCGATCCGATATCTGAATCCTTGCAATTTAATGAAACTTCCAATAAGTATTGCATGCCAAAGAAAAGAAATGACTTCCAAAAAAAGAAATAAAAATACAAGAAAATTAGTAGTTATTGTCAATTAGTAAGGTGACTCGAACATGCAATCTCTTAAGTGCAGGTCAAATATGTCAACCAAAATTAAAGGCTCAAATAGGCAAAAGTTCAATTCTAGTAAAGATGATATCCAGATGTGCAATGAAGTCATCAGCTTATGTTTAAAGAGTATAGTCTAGCACTTCCAATCAATACAAACAGAGATACCATGTTAGAACCCTAAAGATAATGTACAAGTAAGCTTCATTTTCAACAACACTTCATCCAACCTTCTTGAGAAGCCAATCTTCAATTGTCTGTCATTTTATTTTCCCGAGTGACACAAGGCTTAACATATTGATTACGAATTCTTTTCACTCTTTAAACATGAAAGAGATCGAATACCAGATTAAAAACGAAAAAGAAAAGTAGCTTCTATTTTCTCTTTCTTTCGTTCTTTCTATCATTATTTAAGTATCAAGATCAAACTCAAATTAAAAATGAAAGAAATAACTTCTGCACCTGCTGATCTCCTCTATCGACCACCATGGATCCAATGCGAGACCGAGCACTAGAAGAGCCATCGTAAGATGAAGGATTTGGCATAAAGACGTCCTTCATACGGTAGGGACGGTGATCCGCAGTGTTCCGGAACTCAAGAGAGACTCCCCTGAGGGAAGCAGGTGGATTCTGAGCTGCCACCGTATGCGAAGACGAAGTAACAGCTTCAACAGGCGTTGCAGCAACAGGTCTGGCACTCTGAAAGATTCGAACAAACGACAATGCCATCACTTTCTTTCCTCAAATTCGCCAGAAATGGAATCAAGATCATCCTAACCTTAGTTTTTTTTCACTCTCTCTAAAGTCTAAACCAGAAAAAACGAAGACGACAGTGGTAGCGAGGAGAGAGAATTAGTGAGAAGACCCTTCTTATAAGAACCAAGAACCAAGAACCAAGAACTACGACTATATTTCTCGCGGGAAAAGATCTACACGAGCACGTTTTGCCACGTGGAGCCTAAATCGCCATCTTACACTCTTTTACTTATTAAATTGACCAAGGTCAAACTCAAGACTTGTTTAGAAGCGCCACGTGGAAGAGAAATCGGACGGTGTCAATTTATCATATATATAGAGAGAGAGAACTCTCTTGAAGGAAAGGACTATATAAGAAGCTATAAGAACATAGGAAAGGAAAGGACATTGATGGGGTGTTCTGCAATTGAGGAAACCAGGTTAATTTCGATTTCCGCGAGGAGAAGCGATGAAAGGTTGAAAACTGAGCTTCACCTAGGGTTAGCTTACCTGAGATCTGGAAGGGAAGGTGGTTCCATCTGGAAGAACAACCCACCCAGCTTCTCTAGCGAGGGCAGAGATCACATCGTTTATATCGGCTCTAACCCTGAGATTATAGTTCCCATGCATTCTTAGGCCGGCCAGGATCCTCGCTGTGACCGCCCTTCGATGTCGCTCCCGTAACTTCGTTCTCTCTTTCTCCTCTTTTGCTCTGCACCTTCGAACTCCTCCTCCTCCACTGGAAGTCATTTGTTCCTGGAATTGCGGATGTTGTTGCTGTTGAAGATGGTGGTGCTGCTGGTGCAGATGTTGAAATCGATTAGTGCTGTTTGATCCGATGATACCTGCATTCGTGGCCATCATCGAGGTGAAGTCACTCCTGTTTTTCTTCTCCTCCTCCTCATCATCGTCATCTTCGTCATCCTCTGCTTTCACTTCCATCTCCATCTCCTCCTCGTCTTCTTCGCTTGTTCCTCCAAACCTCGCCATCTCTTGTGCCATTCTCTATAAGTTGACACTTCTCTTTTGATGCTAAATTATTAGCGCCATATCGTTGAAGAATTCTCGATCCCCCGTCGAAGTCCTGTTTTCTGCACGAGAATCAGATAACCTTTTCGTGAAGAAACTCAAGGAATAAAAGAATTGAAGCTCTTTGTTTCGAATATATATTCAAGTTACCTTGTTATATTTGCATGCCGATGCAATACGCCTTCAACCCGTGACTCCATCCATCCATTTTAGGGTTCCCCAACCCCCCCCCTCAATCAGATTCGTTAAAGACCTCGACACCTCATCTCTCGACCAAATCAATGAATCTTGCCTTTTCCCTCCAGAATCCGAGCTACCACGACGATATTCACCTACCAAGATAACGCTTTACCAGACCAAAATCAGACTCTCCAGCGAGTCTTATGAACCCTCGCCGCTTCCCGGCGAGACAGCAATTTTCCGGGGAGTCCTACTTGTCATGCAGGAGACACCGGACAGAGAACAGATTTAATTGGAACTTCAGAAACTAAGGGCTTCTGAAGGGGCAGTTAAAACTCAGAAGCATTAGCTCTGCGGTTTCCGGCGGTTGTAACCGGCGTTGGGTTGACGACGATGTGAGAGGGGAGCTTGTGGGAAGATGTGAACACTTAGGGTTTCACGCGTGTGCCGCTGAAGCGTGCCCGAGTTTATGTTAGCACGAATGGAGCGCTTCGGCGATAGAATGAATGGAACGGCCATAGGATTGACACGTGTAGGACGTGCCGTTGTGTGGATCACCCGTATGGGGGTTTCGCTATGCGTCAAGGGCCACGCGTTAAACACGAGAAACATCGTTGATTCGTTGGTGTATTATCCTCTTATTTTTTTTATTTTTTTTTGGTTAATTGGGAGCTTTACATATATAGAGATGTAAACGGATACTCGAAAATCCGTATTCGATTCGGATTCGTATTCATTTATGAGGATTCGTATTCGAAAATTCACTATCTGGAAATTATCCGAATCCGTTCGAAACTAATCAAATACAAATATAGTAATCCATGTTTTCGATCGATTATTATTTGATTCGTGTAGCTATCCGATGGTATTAAAATATCCGAAATAAAATATTCGTGTCCATCTATCCGATTAAGTTGTTTTCTTGAATTTTGTACTTTATTTATATTTATAATTTAATAGCTAGTAAGTTAGAAAATATGATTGTTTTATATATATTACTATTTGACTAGGATAGATGTTATCATATACCTATTAGAAAAACATATAAAAACAAAACAAAAAGTAGAAATACATAAAAAATGTAAATAAGATAAAAAAAAAAAAAAAAAGGAATTAGGAAAGCCAAAAGTTTAAATGGAAAGTCACAAGTAAAAATGTAAATAAGACAAAAAAAAAAGATAGGAAAGCCAAAAGTCTCGATGGAAACTTGGAAAGCTAAAAACCTCTTTGAAAATTGAAATCTCGGATTCTCGATCTCTCAACTCTCAACTCTCAACTCTCAAGACTCTCAAGTATAACCCTAAAACTCAACGATCTCTTTGCCTTCCATTCGCTGTGACTACAAATCTACAATCCCTCTCTTTGGTTTCATATACATATCGTTTCATGCCTTCTTGCGCACATCTTTGTTGTTACAAGAGACGTCGTTCTGCATACACAATCACCAGTAGCAACTGTCAAAGGTAACTCTCTCTCTCTCTCTCTCTCTCTCTCTATTGTTTCATATGCATCGTTTCCTTCTTTATAGCATTACCCCTTATGCCATTTCTACCATTCTAATTTCTAGCGAATCCAGCTCTTGGATCGTCCTCTAAAGTCCTATAACTCATTGTTCAGGTTGTCAATCTCAAATCTATTGGCAACAGATTTACGTGAGTTTCTATCTTTCAGTATCACCTATTGCTTTATTTTTGTTGGGTTGTTCCATATTCGGATACTGTAGGTTTGGTTGGGTTTTAAGCGGACAATCGGTTGGTAATCGGATAGAAACATTCAGATATTTGGTATCCGTTGCTAAACGAATCGAACCGAATAATATCCGGAATCCGTTTAACAAGTCGAATTCGAATTTGATATTGTGTTATTATATTCGGATCGAATTCGGATAGCGGAATTGTAAACGAATTCGAATTCGGATAGTACCCAATCCGATTCGAATTCGATCCGTTTACATCTCTAATATATAGTTGATAGAAGGGGGGGGGGATTGAACCAGGGAGGGGATAAGATACCAGTCAAGAGACTTGAACTCGAGACCTCTTGGTGAGCATGGGCATGAAGCGCACCACGGCTCACCAACTGAGCTAAGCAGTTGTTGGTATGTATTATCCTCGTAATTTCTAATCTCTATTAATTTCTCCCTTAAAATATGACGCCTGTCCATCCCTCTTTAATCCGATGGTCAAAAGAGGGTTACAGGAATTTGCTGGAATCGGGATCGGGTTGGCCAATTCTGATTCGAGTCGGTAATTCAGCCAATCTGATTTCAATTCCTTGAACCATAGGAAAAAGGATCTCCACAATCATGGGCATCGGTTGTGGTGGACGAAATTTTGCTGCTACACTAGTAGTAGGAATGTTCCGGCTACAAGGCTAGCAGCCAAGAAAATGAAATCTTAAGGAGTATTTTAGAAAATACTAAAACCTAGAGGGTATTTATGAACCCGAAGGAAAAGTGAATTATTCCATTTCCTTGACTGCTAGCCTTGTAGCGGGAACATTCCTGCAATGGGCGAAGCAGCCAAATTATATTTTCGGTGATGATGTTTGATAGGGCTCACCATTTACAAAATGGGCTTTTGAGCAACTATAGATATGATGCCAAAACCCATGGGCTTGGGCTCAGAGTTCATCAAGCCATGCTTCATGGATAGATTGGGGTGGAGAGGTCTATAGCGCACCAACTACACTAGTCCTGCCATGGAAAATGACCACCTCTTCACTGATGTGTTCTCAATTTCAATGTAATCAAGTTATTACAGATTTACAGGTTTATTAACAGCCATCCACAGTGTCCTTAAAACTGATTTTTCAGAAGAATACAAGATACAAACTTTCTCACAGTTTAGTTGATTTCTAGTGCTGTGGGGAAGGTAGCGGTGTCAATCGGTTAGTTCAATCCGGTTTCGGATCGGTCTTAGGACAAAATATTAAGTCAAAGTTCAGTTTTGATCTGGTTCGGTTTGATCTTTTACCGGGTTTGCCTAACTGGCTATTATGAGTCCATCATTGGGTTGTTACCATTTTTGTTTCGCTTATATAAATAACTTTTCTATTAACTTTTTCTGTATTTTCAGCTTCGTTTTCTAGTTTCAGTCGGTCTGGCTGGTTTGATTTTTATCGGTTTTCTGAAACCCTAACCAAAACCAAACCGATAAAGGTTCGGTTCAGACTGGAAATTGACACCCCTACTGCCCCTCCCCTAATAACTACTAGAACCTACACTATTAAGAGTTAAATTGTAGTATTTATTTATACTTACTTATTTATCGTTTACTTGAATTTTACTATGTAATTAGAAGTGTCATTTTCCAGCCTGAAACAGTTGGGCCGACTGAAATTGATCGGGAAAAACAAACCGCGCCCTTAGTGGTTGGTTTGGATTCATGGAAACCGGTAGAAAACCAAACCAGAAAAACCCGATGAAAATCTCAAATTCGAACCGATAACAACCCAATAATGAACTGATAAGAGTCCATTAGGATAACCCACTAAAAGACTGAATCAAACTAGACCAAAATGAACCAAAACCGAAGGTTATCTTAACAGGTTGGATAACCGGCTTGCACATCTAACTAGGAAAGGATTCGGGCAGTATTTGTCTGGTCCATCAGTATAGGCCCATAGCTAAAAACACCATTGAAGTCTACAAACCCCCTATATAAATCCATGGCCCAAAATCTTTTACCCGAAAAACAAATATAGAGAAACATATTAGATTTAATGAGTTCAAAACTCCTCGGGGACTATCTATCCAAAAAAAAAAAACATATTAGATTTTATGGGAGCTCTGCCGCTTTGCAACTTTTTTAAATATATCTTTATTTGTTTACGTGGGAAAAAAAAAACGCAAAAATCTCATTCAATTAAATGCTCTGCATGCGTTCTTATTGGCCCTCAAGCTAGTGCATGCGCTATACCAATAGATAGCGATCTCTTGCCCTTTTTATGTTAAAATGTTTCACACGATCGTATATGCATGGATTTAGGTATTGGTATCAATATTTGTATCGGTCTCGGTTGATATTGATCCAAATCGAACCACCTGACTATTTCCCCACCCCCTCAAAATACAGATAAATAAATTTTTAAAAATTTTTAACCCTATAGTATTTTAATACTATCGATATGGTAGCGATCAGGTATCAATATCGATCATGACCAATACGAATTCGCCGTATCAACCTATTTGGATACCGATACCTAAAACCATGTGTGTGTATATATATGTGTTGCGTCAAGAAATCGTCGAGCGGTCCTGCGAGTGCCGTCACCTGCAAGTGGACCAAAGGGGTCAACAAAGAGAACCGGTGTGGTCCCGGCCTAGGGCTCTCCGATGCCAAAGTTAGATCTCCTGGCGCAAACAGATGAATAGTGATTATTCAGTATGAGTTTTCATGTCCCCTGATGGGGTTGCGTACCTTGCCTTTTATAGTAGCATATGGCGGTGTATGGCGGTGTGGAGAGTCCCCGTTTGATGGCGATTGTGCCGTTGAGTGGATAGAGGCCCTGGGTAACGGGGCTCTATCCTGATTGGCCATCTCCCCGTGGGAGGGAGTGTCCTGGTGGCATCAGGATCCTTGGTGGATAGATACCCGCGTGTGGTGATAACGTCCTTGGTGCTTGAATCCGTCTGGATGACGTGACCTCTAAGCGGCGGTCTAGAGTCCTGGTAGTGACATGAGTCTTAGCGATACGATCGGATCGTAGATGGGTGGCCCCCACCTCACGTGCCCACGATGTTGTGCCTGGGTACAGGCCCGCCTGGGTGAGGCTGCGCCTGGATGTGTGGCTGCGCCTAGGTGAGGCCGCGCCTGAGTGAGGCCGCGCCCTGGTGAGGAGGCCGCGGCCTGGGTGAGGCCGCTCCCTGGTGAGGAGGCCGCGCCTGGGTGAGGCAGCGCCCTGGTGAGGAGGCCGCGCTTGAGGAGGCCGCGCCTGGGTGAGGAGTCCGCGCCCTGATGCGGGGCCGCCCCCGAGTGGTGGCCGCGCCCCCGAGTGGTGATGGGACCCCGGTTCGTTCCCCTTAGCTATGGAGCGGGTCGTCTGTGACACGTGACGGTCGTTGATTGGCCCGGTGAATATTGGATGTATCAATATGATTGTATGGAAAGTGTTCCTCTTTTTTATTTTGTTTTAAACTGTTTTCATTTATTCTTTTGTGGTATAGGCAGGACGATGATGCATGCAAGTTGCAGTGATAGCAACATGGTAAGATAGAACAAAAGAGGGAATAGCAATCTCGTGATCTCTCATGCATGAAAGGACAAGTCCACTTTGTGGAGGACAAATGGTCCATTCCGGTTACTTTGGTGTCCCTCTAAGTTGGACTATCTTGGGTTTCATAACTTTTCATCAATGAATAAATGGACCTCCTCACTTTCCTCTTCTTGTTTTTTTTCTACCAAAAAAAAAAAATTTTTTTTTTTTTTTTTTTTAATAACCCAAAATCCAGATCTCTCATGTGGTTAGTTAAGTTTTATTTTTGACCCTTTTCTGTTTATGTGGACTGTGAAAAGCCAGGTAAAGTTGTTGTCTATTATTTGGGGTAATAATCATATCCTGTTGTGTTTAGTACTAGTTTCACCTTACTTGTAGAGAATGAGACTTTTCGCATGTGAATTGTGTAGAATAAAATCTGAGGTAGCCCTTTAAAAAACTTTTTCCCCTATAGTAACAACAATAATTTATAAAAGAAAATGGAGAATGTTCTCTATGTCGGGGCGCAGGCTGCACCGACACATGTGGGGCACAATGACCACCCTACCCCCTTAAGTGGCGGCTCATGTGTCGGGCACACTGCAATGTGGCCACAGAGAACATGATCCCAAAAGAAAAAAAGAAGAAAATTCTTCGTCGGAGTGTGGCTTACGACACCTCTCCCATGAGTCTATCTCTCCTCCCACTTTGAAAAGACACCTCTGTCCCATTATTTTGAGGAGGAGAGAGATAGACATACGAGAATCTTGACGTAGGTCACACTCAAGAATAGAAAACTAATTCCCAAAAAAGAAATAATAGTTTTCTTCCATCCATATGGTTAAGAATCTCTTCATTCATGGGTTTTGATGTTTGGATAGGAGTGGTTTGAGATATCGATTTCGAATCGGTTGTATTGGTTGAAAAGTTTGGTATTGGCACAAGCTGAGTCTAGTACTTGGTTGACGCTGAATCGATGGAACAATAAAAACCAAGGGTAAAACCGACCAATTTGGGCTGATTTGTATCTATATTGTATTGGTTTCCTGGGTGATCCCCTATTTGATACTATGTGCACTTAAACCATGGATGGAACTTCTTATATGATAGAAAGGTCATTTCAAACCTTCTGCCATAGGGAGTGGAAGTAGTGATGAGATCACAATGGTGGGCAAAGAGATTCTGTGTGTGATGGAAATTTTTTTCCTAAAAAATTTAATGTATGTTTAAGAATTGAGTTTCTCCCATGGTGGATGGAAATCCATTCACTGCGGGTGTAGGATAGGCCAGAAAAGGCATCGGGAGGGTATTTTTGAAATATATGAAAACTCTAGGATGAGTTTGTGAATCCTAAGATGTGCAATAAACCATTCTCTACAAGCCGAGGAAAACTTGTCCTATAATTAATAATTATAAAAAAAATAATTAATCATTGTAGCAAAACTATGAAGTATGAACAACAACTCGAGATAATATTTAACAACAACAAAATAGTGGTGAGGAAAATTAATCAATTGAAAAGACACCTCTGCCCCTTAGTGCACGATTACTTAAATTTTTGTTTTTAAATTAATTTTCTATGATTAAAAAAAAACTTTTTATGTGAATAGATGAAAAAAATTCTGAACCCCAAGAACGAATCTAGGACAATTTTTCTTTATTTGGTCAAACATATATAATTATGTAAAGTAGAAGCCAAAAGTTTTGGAACATGTCTACACTATTGCAAAATGGAGAGTGATTTATCGACAACAATATGAATTTTTATTTTTGTGGTTTTGTTATAGATATAAGTGGAAAGTCATCTCCTTTCATCAAACACTTTGATGGGATTTATGGAATAGTAACTAGCCATATGATGTCATAATTATCTCATTCTATTATTAAAGGTCCGACTTATTATATTTGAGTTGCATTCCACTAAAATGATTCGTAGATTAAAAGATTATCTATTCATCTTTTCATCGTGGGTGAAGGAAAACTCGATTCCAAATAATAATTGAAACCCATTAAGTCTCTTTGATTATGAAGGGTTCAACCTTCGAAGAAAAAAACCCACAAAAATATTGATTTGAAAGAAATTTTTCATTTTCACTGGGGGTTGAACGGTCTTTTCGTGTATTCCTGTGTCTGGATGCAGGAACCACGTAATCGGATAACCTTTTTTTCCCATTGTATAAACATAAAGGGTTCATGTTCTTTGTGCCGCAATGTAGGCTGCACCTAGACACATGGGCCTGCCACTCAAGGGGGCAGGGTAATCATTGTGCTCACTCCCATGTGTCTGGGTGCAGCCTGCGCCCCGGCACAGAGAACATTGTCCCAAACATAAAAGATGCCAAGTTGATGAAAAAAATAAAACAAATTCAGAATTATTTTTTGCAACCCTAATGCAAAAGCAGGTTTAACTATTTAAGTAGTGGAGATATACCTTCCCACTTTGATCTGAAACGTCACTACCAAAAAATTGACAAATACATGGAACCAAACTGTGCCACGTGCTGAGGTCGGTGGTTAGGTAGGCTTTTGGTTCAAATTAAGGATGCCACGACAAATCTTAAGGGGCCAAGTGAGGCCACACATTTATGGCTCTTGTTTTCGTCTTATTTACTTATCACACACTTTAGTGTATAGTCTATATAGTGTACTATATTTCTTCTTCTTTGGGCTTTCCAGTGTCCATTGTTTGGTTTTGGGATTTACTTCTTTCTTTGGTGGATGGTGATAAGATGTGACAATTTTTTCCATGTTTTAGATTGTAATCTTAGGTTTGACATTAAATTAAGAGGAGGTTTTCAAGCATAATTGATCCCATGAAAGGGAAAGGATTACAAATTTGTCAAATAAGGGGGATTTTTTTTGTCATTTCAATGACCCGGGGGAGAAGGCCGTACACGGTGCATAATATTGTGCATAAAGAATTTGGATCTTCTACTGCCGGGCTGCCCAACAGGATCGTATTGTCCAGACACGATGCTGTGCACAATGTCCGCCTTTACCCCTGCCCAAATGCCTTGCTCAAATGAGGGTAAGGCGATCATTGCCAACAGTAGAGGATCTGGGTACCTTTTGTCTTAAATTATTTTAAGAGAACAGAGAAATCTGCTTCGTCATGCTAGACACATGGGCGGTGAAATGATCATCCCACCTTCATATTAGATACTTGGGCGTGTGTTCCCATTGATTCTTGTGTTGATGCAGAGGTCACACGACCAAATAACGTTCTCTCTCCCTTATTTTAAATTGTTCATTGAATTTTAATACAATTATTGATTTGTGAAAATTAAGATAATAATAAAAAATAAAAAAGGAAAAGATGTGAAGGGTGGTTTTTATTACGGGACTTTGATGCAAAAGTGTGGAGATCGAGATCGAGAGAGAGAGAGAGAGAGAGAGAGTGGCCGGAGGGAGATGCAAAGAAGTGGGTTGGGGAGGGGGCTGTAGACGCAGGGTGGGGAGGAGGAGAGAGAGGGTTGGTGAGGGGGTGTAGAGGCAGGGTGGGGTGGAGGAGAGAGTTGGTTGAGGTGGGGAATGAAGAGGCCGGAGGGGGAGAGAGAGAGAGAGAGAGACAGGGTGGGGCTGGAGGGAGAAGCATAGAGGCGAGGTTTTAGTAATCGGTATTGATCCAATATCGATTTGGATTGATCTATATCGCCATATCGGTTTGGATTGGTCAAATTTACCTTTTTTCCTTTGAAAATTATTTGTTTTTACATATTTACCCTTGCTTGTACCAATCCACTGATACAAGATCTTAGTCAGGAATCAATATTGGTCTCCATCGATATCAATACAAATCGATATCTCCATGATACAAATCGACCAATCCGGCCAACCTAATACCAACTCCTCAAACCATGAGAGAGAGAGAGAGGACAAGAGATGTAGAAAATGTTCAACGATTGAGATTTGATGAGATAAGACCGATGAAAATTGGTCCAAAACACCCTGCTAAATTATTGTCATATCTATCTCACGATGATTAAACATTTATTAATTTATAGGAAAAGGAACTTTGTACTTGAGTGTGGCCTACGCTAGCACTCCTATGAGTATCTCTCTCCTCCCCATATGAAAAGACACCTCTGCCCCCTTGTTTTAAGAAAAAAAGAGATAGACACATGGGAGTGGTGGCATAGGCCACACTCCTGCACAGAAAACCACCTCCCTTAATGTATTTATTTATTTTTTAAATTCATATATGAGAAGGATCAACAGCATGCATGAACATTGAAATTAATGGTGAGGTTTGAAAAGGAGTAGTCAGGAAGGGATGAAATACTCACCCACCATGAGAAAAAAATCAAGAAGAGTTTGGCTTGGTGTAATAATCATCATTGGTTATACTGAATTTATTCTCATTATTAGAATTGTCTTTCCTTTGTACAAACAATTTTTCTTGGGCCGAGTTTTCCTCAAGTCATGGTAAAAGGGGAATCCCTTGACTGTGACTTTCCGATGGACGGGAGAAGGTAGCAAAGATTCTGTCAATCCGGGCAGCGTGCAGCGCCTGGGATTGACAGGGTGCTTTTACCGCCTTACCCCCTGCCCAACGCCCTGCCCGAGCAGGGATAAGGTGGTAAAAGCGCCCTGTCAATCCCAAGTGATGCACGTTGCCCGGATTGACATGATCCAAGTCCGGGGAGAGAGAAGGTAGCATGTCTCATTCATTACAAACAAAATACAGCAAAGCTAAGAATCAAGGGCTCCACTATAGCTATTTGAGTGAGGGTGTGAAACTATTTGTAAATAGAAGTGATATTTTAAGACCTAAGGATGGTGGTAGAACCCTTCCTCTTGTGGGTGTAGGAAAACTTCCTCTATAAATATAGTACCAAGTTTTCTTTTTTAGAGAGAACATCTTAAGTTACAACATTTGACCTTTGGATCGCAATGGGAAAATGTGTTTTTGACTTCGAATAATAAGAGGTGCAAGTTATAAATAAAACTCACATGCCCAAAAATCTAATCATAAAATCAAAATCATGGTGGATGAAGAGTCTCTCTCTCTCTCTCTCCATTCTGGTCATCAAAAACGCTCTTTTGATATGTAAGGGTACTAAAATATTATTACACACCTAATTAAAAAGGTTTTTGCTTAGTATTATTAATCATTTTAGGTTACACCAAATCTGTCATCATGATGATGTTAACCATACATTAGGGGCAGAAGCACTTTAACTAATGAACAGTGTAACATTATAATGGTATTCTTTTTTGCTAGATGAAATATTTTCTGTCTTTTCTATATCATGTAAGATGGTGACGTATTGGATGTAACCATGCACGAAGATTAAACTATTAAAAAATGGTTAATTTTGGTGCTACCATGTCTAGTTACCATGAGTTGCCACTGTTTAAGTGGCATAAGAAAGAAAAGATATTATCATAGAAAAGACAGCATTATTATGAAACTAATATGAGATTAATGTAAACTTGAAATCTAGATTATTTAAAATACTCTTGTCTACTGTATAGAGATTGAATGAGAAATTTGGCAAAATCGTCATACTTTTTTTTGTGTGATAATCTATATAACTAGTACATAATTTGGGAGAGAGAGAGAGAGAAAGGGTAGGGCGGGGAGAAGGAGAGAGAGAGAGGTGGGAGAGGGGTATGCAAAGGTTGGGAGTGGGAGAGATACAGAGAGGCAAAGTAAGGCTGCAGGAGGGAGATGTAGAGACGGGAGGAGGAGAGAGAGAGAGGATGGGGCAGGGGATTCAGGGATCTTTATCACCTCCAGTTTGCTGACCGGCCCAGTTCCCCAGTTCCTCTAACAAAGGAGGGCTGAAATGACCTCTCTACCCATGCCCAAACACCCTGCCCGGGTGGGGTCCACTATCCCCCTGTTAGAGGAACTGGAGAACTGGGCCGATCAGCAAACTGGAGGTGATAATTTTCCGGGGATTCAGAGGCCGAAGGGGATGAGAGATCACTATCATAGTTTTTTGTTTTTTTCGATAAACCACTTTCATAGTTTATTTCAGATAAAATGCTGAATGGATGAGATTTTATGGGAATAGTTGAATGATAATCAATTCAAAACACCCTGCCAACTTAAATATGGGATTGGGCACAGTGTGTAGCGCGCATCCAATGGCCCTGCGTGTTTGGACACGTGGCCCAACTAGATTGTGTGCACGAACACACATGATCATCGGATGACCCGCTGCACACTCTGTTGCGTTGCAGAGGAACCCAACGCCATAATTATTGTCATATACAACAACAGGAATGTCGATATTAATTATGGGAGTTTGGAAAAGAAAAGTGAGAAAGGTACGAGACAAACAGAGATGAAATACAAATCCACATGAAGAAAAAAAAATATATATATATGGATGTCCCACGTAAAAGAAAATCTGATCCATCATTAAAATTAGAAGGATTTTGCTTTTTGTAATCGCAATTAGTTATACCGAGTCTCTAATCCTTATTAGAATTGTACTTCTGTATAGAGGTTTTTTTATTATTATTTTTTAATATAAATATGTAAGAACCAGGGTTTAGAATCCCGGATATGAGATCCGGTTCAGCTCCAATCAATTCCAATCAGCCCAAATATGCCCTAACCCTAGTTTTTGAAAGGGGATCAATTGAGAATCAGCGATCATAATTGAGATCGTCCGTTTCTGATACCAATCGACCATTCTGATCAATCTGATGTTGATTTTTGAAATTTTGGTAAGGGCACAAAAATAATATTACACATCTAATTAAAAAGATATTTATTAGTCAGAAGACACATCTAAACTGTTTGTTACCATGATTTTTTCCTATCAAAATTATCTGGTCTTGCTCAGAGTTGCATATCTTTTTTTTGGGGATAAAAGTTCAGAGATGCATATTAATACAATAAATTTTTTTTTATTGAATTAGACTATGAAATTTAATACGTGACTAACCTACATTATAGCCGTGTTTGGTAATGCATTCTAGGTCGATTTCGCATTCTCAAGGGATAAAAACAATTATTTTTATCATCCGAAAATGTAAAATCGACTTAGAATGCATATCAAACATTGTCTGTGTATTTTATATACATCATTTGTCCACATGGCAGAATAAATGTCTTTTAAGATTTAAAAAAAATTAAAAATCTTATGACAATAATAGTTCGCTTTAAAAAAATTCAATACCTTCTATCTCAATTGATCCATGTTTATAACTTATAAGTCAATATAATATGCATGGTTATAGTGAGAATATCCCAAACTAAAAAGGATCTTGCCTTTAATTTTTTTTCCCTTTTGGGGAGATAGAGATGCTATGTATGGCTTATTATCTAGAACAAGTATCCAAACATGTGTGGCTTATAATCTAGAACAAGTATCATATCCAAACATGTATGGCTTATAATCATCTAGAACAAGTATCCAAACACATATGGAACTGCTTTAGTTTATCTTTGGTGCCATATACCTTTCATTCTTAAACTCACCAATCAATATACATCAATTAGTGTGGTTGATATCCCCCCTCACACCCAATTTTTTTTTTTCTCCTTTCTTTTTCTGATGGTGATTGCCAAATCTTTGGGTTGATCGAGCTGTGACCATATGGGATCACTAATTGAAGCTAATGGGAGCAATACTGATCGATCATCTTTCAAGTAGAGGAACATATCATCTTTTTTTTTTCTTTTAATCCTGTCCTGCTTTATTGATAAGGACTCATCACAGTAGGAAATGGAGCCCATGAAGAAGTATACAGGAGTTTTATAAATTAAAAACAGAGAGAGAGAGAGAGAGAAAAGTATAGGATGTGCTCTCGCAAGGGCCAATGAGAGCACACACATTGACATCATGGGAGCGAGACGGTACATTCCTTCCATAGAGAATTTTTCTTCATTTTCTTTTTAGGGTTTGTGTTTGTCGCAAAATCTGTTAGGAAAGACTCCTTATAAAATGGAGATCACCTCCTCGTACTGGTACTCTCCATGTATGGATACTAGGGGTGACACATGTCATTACCACTGCCATTAAGAATACATGGAGAAACAATGACTGAAGCAAAAAAAAACATGTATTACCTTCCACAGTACGAGGAGGTGATCCCTTCTCGTCCTTATGTTGACTCTAAATAGTGTAATTTTTCCATTAAAACAAAAAAATGGGAGAGGGTTCCCTACACTGCCCGAGTGCAATTTCAGGCAAATAAAAAAACCCCTTTAAAATGTTACAAAAAAAAGAGGGATATTTATGACATTTTTTGAGTTAGTGGAAAACTTTTAAAAAATTATAATAATTGCAGGTGATTAAATTATGCCAACATGTCCATTAATCTATTTCTTTAGTTTCAGCCCAAGTGCATTTCTTCAAATTAAGGGTTTTGTTTAGATTACATTTGTCGTGGCTTGTGACTTTGATACAAACATGTCGTTCGGAATTGCAAATCCCATTAAATATAGGGTAAAAATGTTTAAAAATTATTTTCCCAACAACTGATAGATCTATCTAGATCTTAGGCTATCTTTGGTATAGTTTTTATTTTTTATTTTTACTTTACAAAATGTTTTTGGTTGTGTTTGGTATCGTTTATAGAGTCTGTTTCTATTTAAGAATGATTGAAAAAAACCAAAAACCAAAAACAAAAAATGATTCTTGACCCATTTTTGTGTTTTGGCCAAAAGCTATTTTTGTTCTATTTTTTCTCTCAATGTTACTGAACATGTGCTAATATGTCACAACAAGTGGGGGTAAAAACGTCATTTGATTTTGTTATTCGAAAGGCAAGCCTCACTCCCCCTCTCTTCTTCTTCTTCGTCTTCTTCTCACCCTCTTCCCTGCAACCATTCCCTGCTCATCGGCTCCCCATCCCTTCCCCTACAACCCCGCCCCCATTCATTCTCCCTCCCCCGCAAATATCCTATCTTCCTCTCCCTCCTCAACCCCTACAACACCCTTCCATTTGCCATCTTCTTCTTCCTGTCCCCTTTCACTTCTCCTTTGTTCCTGGGTTGCAGAAAAAACGGAGGCCAGATCTATTACTCCTGCTTTGTTCCTGGGTTGCAGAGAAAACGGAGATCAGATCTATTACTCTGAGTCCAGGCCCTTCAAAGATGGAGAGAAATTCTATTCCAGATGGGGTAAACAGTACTACAGCGTGAAGAAATCTAACATTTTGTTTATGAGTTCTGAAGATTCTTATCCGGGTCATTCCTAATTTGTCTAGCCTTAAAGAGAATGACTTGGGATTGGAATTTTGGAAGCCATGGATGGGGCGATCGTCAAAGAAGAAGAAGAAGAGGAAGTGGGAAAATTGAATATGTAAAAACAGCGATACAAACCGGTTAGGTGATTTTACAGTGGAGAAAACAAAAATAATAAATTAGAGGGAGGGAGAGAGATGAACACCACAACCGTATAACTCGATTCCCATAAATCCCTCATCTCGGGTCTCTATTCCCTCTATTATCAATGTTCCACTGTACAAATCCATATTCGAACCATTCATCCATGAATGAAATTTTTATGCTTTGCAATTTAACTCAAAGGGCTTGGGAAGCTGAGAGAGTTATAAAGAAGGTGGGTGAAGGGAACATCTCTTAATCCTTTTTTTCAAAAAATCATTTTGTACATAAGGATACCAAACTCATTTCTTCAAAAAAAGCCATTTTATGTCTAGTGGTTATCAAACCATTGTTATGTTTTGATCAAAAAATGGTTTTGGTTAATGATTTATGTTGAATTGGCAAAATAAAAAATAAAAACTATACCAAAGATAGCCTTAGTTCACTATTTCTATTTTTTCTTTCTTCTTTGATTCCGATTGATTGACCTGAAAATTGAAAAATCAAATTTTAATTTCTTATCTCAAGATTGAATATGATGACCGAATTCAATATCACATGTGGCTAATTTGAGGGGGTGTAATGCCACTTTTTTCCATTCCATGTTAGTTTGTTCATGGTTTCAAAACTCGGATTGGAATCGATCGGGCCGATTCTGATTAACCTGAATTCTGTGTTTACTAAGTCCAGGCAAGCTGGGTCGAGTCTTAGTGATGCAAACAAAATCTGACCAAGTTTAACCGATTTCAATTGATACTTCAATGAATCGAAACGAATCGAATCGAAATTGATGGAGATCGATCTTATACTTGAATCCAAGTGAGGTGAACACTTTTCTTTCTTAAATCACATTTGCAACTTGCAAAGGTCTAATGCAACTATAATACAATCCTCCCCATGGGGGGGGGGGGGGGAGGCCAGGTTAGGTGGTAGCTAGGAGAATGTGTATCAATAATTTATTTGTTTATATTTAATAAAAAAAATATTTATTTATAGGTTGCCGTTTTCTATGGGAAAGCGTGGCTCCTTCACTCATGGGAGACAATGAGAACACATATTGGCATCATGGAGGTAAGATTTTCACCTTTCATGAGAGGTGGGGCGATCATTTTGCCTTCTTTTGTGTTTGTGTGAAGCGATAATACACTCCCACTGAGACTTTTCTCTTTTATTTATATAGTAATGCCTATATGTGATGATCTTAAGATACGTAATCTAAACTCACATGCTTTAATCTTTAGTTTTATTCAATTTATATAGTATTTGCCACCTTCTATAATTACTTTATTTATTATGATTCTTCCTTACCAAATCCACATATCTTAATAGGAAAACAATGTCCTTGTTCGTGGAGCCTTTCTAGCCTTATCATGGATCCCTTATGGCCTCATCAATACTATTTTGATATCCACATGATCTGCTTACTCATCTTACATTTTACAATGTCTCATGGGCATTCTACCCTATCAAGATAGTAGTGGGATCCTCTTAGGAATAGAAATTATTCTCTATAATATGCTCAAAAGCCTTGGAATTGTAAACTACATTTAGTCTCCTTTTTTATTTTCTATAAGTGATTCTTTTTAGAAACACTTAGATTTTTTGATCAGAGAACTTTTAATTAGTGCAAAAGACTCCCGCTACTGTATGCAGTCTTACCCCACTTTGCGGAGAAGCTGTTTCTATGTTTCGAACCCACAACTTGTTTTACCAAAAAAAAAAACCCACAACTTGAGGCTGTTTCCATGAATTCTTTGATTCTTATAGTAAAGAAATATTTTATATAAATGATCTACAAAAAATGAGCAACTAATTCTCAAGAGTGAAGAATGAGATCCACTTAAAAAAGTTAAAAGAGAAACACATTAAAGAATCATTTTAGAAAAATTGATTTTTTTTTGCTGAGGATGTATTAGAATCTTTTAAGGATCAAAGTTATGACGAGATATCCAATTTGTATTAGAATAGATGGTGCAAGTCAGTAACCTTAGAGGAAAATTTCAGCGATTTGGGCAAATTGCAAGTTAGTAATTTTTCCTCTATCCAATGGAGGGTCACACACTGTTATAAAGAGGCAAACTCCTCAGCAGATAAGCTTGCAAACTTCGTAGCAAAGAGAAAAATTTCAGCGACTTGGGCTTCTGTCCCAAGCCTAATTGCCAACGCTGTAAGTTGGGAAGCTACAGGAAGACCAAACTATAGATTTAGATAATCTTTTTTCTGTATGACTACTAGCATCCAATGGATTGCTGGTTAGTTTCTCGTTTTTTTATTTTCAGTCTTCCATTGTACATAACACTACTTCTTTACATATATTCAAAGTTGCTGATCTTTAGCAAAAAAATTAAAAAAAAAATTAAAAAATCGTAGAAATTTGCTACATTACCACATTTGACTTGAACATGAATAATAGCACTACCTTCCTCTAGTTAAAATTTTGATGAAGGGATTTTCTTATTTCCATTCCCATAATGTGTTAATAGATTTGTTGCAATTTTACTTTTTAACTCGTTGTTTTATTCTTAAAAGTTATATAGTGAAATATTTAATACATTGATAAATAGACAGTTTCAAAAAATTTAAAAATCTTATAATAAATTACACATCACCTCCTGATTTTTTTAAAAAACTTAAATCACCCCCTCTACAGTAACGGTGTTAGTCTGTTGTTAGTTATTGATGTGAAAGGACTATTTTACCCTTGTACTAAAACATTAGAATAAAATTTACAATACTATCCTTCAAAATCTATGTTTGGATGTCAAGGGTAGTTTAGGGACTTAAATTTTTTTAACTGACTGACATCATCACTTAACAACATAAAACTAACGGTAGGGACTAATTTGTCATATCGGAGTCTAAATCAGGGGATGATTTGAGTTTTTTCAAAAACTAGGGGGTGATCTAAGTTTCATTTGAAAATCAAGATGTGATGTGTAATTTATCCTAAAATTAATATAGTTCCTATATGAGATTACGAGACAATAGACTTACCCTCATTTTAAAAAAAAAATTACATTAAATACTTTTGAGAATAAAATAAAGAACAATTAAATAAAGCTATTAAGTTTTAAAAACATGTGTAGATTTATCATTCAAACACTCCCTTTAATGAAACATAGAATTTACATCAAAACAATGGACAATAATTAATAAGAACCCCTTAATTAAGAACTCCATAAAAGTGATACCATTAATTTATACCAATTTATGTAACTAAGATTGAGGCAGCACGTGAGCTAACTATACCTTTAATCTGTTCAAAGATACTTAATGAAATAAAGCCTTTTCTTTCTATGGTAGAGATTAAATAAAAGTATAAAACCCATTAGATGACCAAAAAGTGATACCAACTTGTGTAGTTCTACCTAAGCCGTTTAATCGAGGCATCAACGTGAGCTAGGTAAACCTTTAATCTATTTAAAGATTGATAAAATAAAATACTTTAAAAGAATTTGTAAATTGGCTCTTCAACAAATGCATTATAATTATTATATATATAAAAATTTCCTAGTAAGATCAGGAGTGGCTAAGTCACATCTCATAAGAGCAAAATCAATATTATATTACCATATGGTAATGTAAAATAATACATGTGAATGTCTCATAAAAAAAATTATTATAATATTTGAATGACAACAATGTGATGGCGGCTAACATAAAGAGCTAAACTGAGTAAGTGTAATGCACCAACAATTGAACCATGGCTATGAAGTATAAATAGAAACTTGAGGGGGGACCAATACTGTACCCTACTGTTTGAATGGTTAAAGAGGTTAGAGGTAAATCAAATCCGTTAGAGAGAAAAAGATTAAAAAAAAAAAAAAAAAAAGATCATAGGAACATCGTTACATCGGTCTTGGGACTGATGGTTGGGACCATTGATCATAGGCGATGTCAAGTTCGAAACCCTTTCTCCCCTATCAAATGTAACAAATTAGATCTTTTTTGAAATAAGTGTTAATCCTTCATGGGGCCCCCGAGGAGAGAGAGAGAGAGAGAGAGAGAAATGCAAAGAAACCTTTAACAATTCCATCATCATGATGTTTGAAAAACCCTATTCCACAAAAGGGTTCTCTCTCTCAATTCTCAAAACCAAACTTGAAATTAAGGTATCCTCAAAAGAAAAACCATATTCCTCAAAAGAGGTGGGTTCTCTCGCTGTCCAATAGCCAACCAAAGTTGAAATTCAGGTTTCCTCATTGAATTGGTATCATGCATGCAAAGTTATCTAGTTTTCACTTTCTATAGTACGAAGCTTGACTCTATCTATAGGATACAATTGTGAACTCCACCCCACCCACCCTCTCTCTCTCTCTCTCTCCACAATGGGTATTAGATCAGTTGTATCGATCAATTCATAGTAGTATCAGTCATGCCCGATATGGAAATCTGATCGATATAGGGAATCTGTGATTTGGCTTAAATTTTAGATTTTTTTATTTAAAAAATGAATTTTTGATACGATATTATTTGATATGAATTGATACGACTGATACAGATCGATATCAATATCGACGATGACTGATACCTACCTTATGGGTGAATGAACCTTGGTGAAAAAAGAAGGTCTTGTTCAAAGTTTACTTTGGAGCAAGGCTGAGTTATGATGTATGGTTTTGTTAAAAGGTTATACTTTTGGAATGAAAGCTCTATTGTAGGCTTGCTTTAATAATAGATAATTGATAAGGAAGAAAAGGACATATATATTAACTCAAACTTCAACTGTGAAGCCCACCATATTCTCATATTAGCTATCATACACCCCTTCTTGAATTTTCTTGAATTTTGAGAAGTGAAAATAACTTAATCAAACCTTATAAGGATAAGCATCGAACAAGGAATACCCTCATCCAAACTATTTTCATTAGCTCACCATAAATTTTTTAGGCTTAATTAATTATTATTGATTAACGCAGGGTGGTTGTGTTAGGTTACATCGGATGAAAAATTCTTTGGTCTCTATTCATTCGATAACATGGTAAAATTGAAGGAATTTTCTTATTGACACCTCTCTTAAATTGTCAAATAATTTGTTACCTTATTTTTTTTTTTAATCCTGTTAGTATAACTCACTTTTGTCTTTTAGTAGGGTAAAATTTTATCATTTCATGTGTGCAATAAAAAAAATTTGAGAAACTATCCGTTCAATTATGACCATATAATAAATGAAGTTTCAAACTATTTTAAAGATCTTTTCTTTATTCTTTAACTAAAGAATTTTTGAAAATAAGACAAGAGATAGATGTGTCATTCATACATTCCGGCCCACAAAAAAAAATTGACTTTTATTTATGGATCGTGTTTTCGTTAAGTCATGGTGAATGAGAAATTCCTTCATCGATAGCCATCGTTGTGGATTTGTATGAAGGAAATAGGAATCATGAGGGGCATTTCAAACATCCAACAAATAAGAGAAATGTAATTATAGCGGATTTGTGGAATATCAACCCATCACCATGGTGATGAAAACCTTTCTCCTGTATTTAATAACCAGTTGCCAACTTTTAGATGACTTTGTTGCCTTAGGACCATTTATTCTTGTTGATGTTCATGCCACTAATTTTCTTGTTTCAAGTCTTAACTAGAAATGAAGAAGAGGGAGACAAAACACCTTGAATTGAAATTGGCAATGGAAGGAGCCCTCGAGGAAGCACTAAAGCATAATAATAATAGGTCAAATGTTCTCTGTGCAGCAATGCAGACTGCGCCTAGACACATGAGGATGGGTGAAATGACCACCCTGCCCCCCTGAATGGGCAGTCCATGTGTCTGGGCGCAGCCTACACTGCTGCACAGAGAACTTCCGCCCATTATAATAATAAAGAAAAGGAAGTATGGAACCTCAAGGCCAATGACAATCTACAACATGGATCACTCTCAAAAGGACATATCATTAGACTTATAACCCTTGAAAATTGCAGGAAAATTCACAAAGTATTAATTTTCAAGAATAATGGATCGATCATCTAGAATTCTGCACTTGGAAAGAAAATTTGTAGAAACATAACATGTTAGACAGCTAACACGAACTTGTTCCTATAAATCAGCTTACAAACTCTAGATCAGTGATCAATCATTTTTAAGTAGTTTCATTCTGTTCTAGGGTTTTTTCTTGCAACAAGTAATCTTTTCCTAAAAGCTTCACTCTGACATCAGATCGTCCCTTCTAGTAAATGTTGAGATTGAAGAGCGACTGCTCTGATACTAATATACCTAGATCACGCCAACATTCTCTAGACCAAAACAACTCATGCATTGATGTCCCTAAACTGAAGTATCATTATAAAAGGTATTTTAATACTAGTCTGTTTTAATAGTTTAAAAAATGAGAAAATCTATCATGTTTGGAATACGGAGACATTTTCCTTCATGATCAACAATGTCTGCCCTCACCCATAAGGGTTAAATAAATGAAATGTTCCCAACCATAGACGGTATTGATTATTGAATTGTCCTTAGGACTTGGACCTAACCTTGTGACTGTTTGTTTAGTTCCTCATCATGATTTCGGTATGGAAACATAGATGATAATAGATTAAAGTAATTGCTCGGTTTGGCTTGAAGGTTTGGATCTGTTGTGGGCTAAGAGATTTCATCATTTTATTGTTGTTGTATAGGATTCTAAGGGTAGTGTCAGACTTTGTACAATAATGATGATAATGACCCTCATTTCTCTTGAGTTCAGCTCAGGTTCTTGATATCATTTCCGTACGTCTTTAGACGCACAGATGGAATCCAAGAGAGTGAGTAGATTCCATCTTTGCATCTAAGGACGTTTTAAAATGGTTCTCGTACAAGAACATGATTCATGTGTGCACCTTGTTAACACCAAAGTGTTGAAGTTGGAAGTTATAGTTTTTTTTTTTTTTTTTTTTTTTTAATTGATCATTATTTTATTTTTTTCATGAATTATTTTTATAATAATTTAAAATTATTTTCTTTTCACAAACTCTCATTATGAACTATAAACTGGGATTCTTGCATACCGTTCCTTCAGTCTATTAGAAGGGCACTACGTGGTATCCGTTTGGCAGACAGGAAAATGCACATATATCCCCATCTCTTTAATGTGTACTACTACTAATCAGATGGTTGGTTACAAAACTTAAATAATGGCTCTGTTTGGCTTGAATTTTGATTCTGTTGTGGGTTAAGAGATATCATCATTTTTATTGCAGTTGTATAGGACTCTAAGGGTATTGTACAATAATGCATGATAATGACCTTCGTTTCTCCTGAGACCAGCTCAGATTCTTGTACGAGAACCATTCTTGTATGTCCTTAGGCACAGATGAAATTCAAGAGAGTGAATGGATTCCATCTTTCCACCTAAGGGCGTACGAGAATGGCTCTCGTATAAGAACCTGATTGAGCCTTGTTTCTTCTCACTTTCTTGACTGTTTTATCTTTGTTTCATATCTCACGTGACACAGGAAGGGCGAAATGACAGCCCCACCTCTCATGGAATGAAAAATCTCACCCATGTTGGATGCCCCCTTCATTGGCCCACACAGTGGTGTAGGGATCACACAACTTGGCAACTACCCCCGTCCCATTATTTTATTAGAAGTTGAGTAATTAAGAGCACAACAAATCTTGAGTTAAGACTCAAAATAGTTACACCAATTGCTCCGGTATATTGGTTGACATCTTTTTTTTGTTTTTTTTTAGGGGGTGGGGAGGATTTAAAGGATCCGACTCTTCTCCAGAGAGCTCAGCACCCAGGGAGTGCCCAGGAGGCATCCAAGGGTAGGGCTATACCACACACATCTCGATGCATGCCTAGGGATGTGTGCAGCACAACCCAACGGCTGGATGCTCCCTGGGCATGCTGGGCTCCTTGGAGAGAGCTCAATCTGGATTTAAACCGATGGTTGTGGTATTTAATTTATTTTTGTTAAGTAAGAAAATTGGGAGAGGGTTTTTCTTGCCTTAGAGGAGGGGTATTATGAAAAAATATTAAAAATAGGTTTTTTCTTGCCTTAAGTCCGCTTTTTTTTTTTGGGTGAAGTACACGTATCCCCCTAAGCGGCTCAATATTCTGTGTACCACCCCTCAATATTCCAGGTACCACCCCTGCTTTACACCCCAAATGCCACATAGGTCCAATCCGTTAAATACCACCGTTAGATGATAATTTTTTGACCGTTTTACCCTTTGCTTTAATTTCTTAAATCTGAAAAGACTTAAATACCCTCACTTATTTGTTGCCCTAAACTAATTGAAAATGACCAATTTAACTTTTGTTTTATTTTCATAAATGAAAAGACCTAATTGCCCTCACTTATATATTACCTTAACCTAATTTGAAAAGACTATTTTACCCCTAAATAATTTGTTCCTAAAAACCCCAAAATGCCCTCATCTTCCCCAAATCATCATCTTCTTTTACACCCACCACCAGCACCACCATGCTTCGATTTTCCCAACCGTAAAGCTTTGTACACTTCGGTGATGGAGAGGAAAATCTCCTCCACCTCCACCTAGAGACTGCTCTCTTCGTGGAGAAAACCCTTTTCTAACCCACATAAGAAAGTTAAAGAAAGTCTGCAAATGTTGGGATGTTTAAGGTAGAAATTCAAACCCTAACCATCTCAGCAAAAAGCAGTGTCATGAGGGAAAATGAGAAGGACATGAAAACGTTAGGAAGAAAGAAAGCTTAACCTACTACATATTTAGATTTTGCTTTTTCAAAGCGAATAGTGAAGTTGATTAGCAGAAATAGAATACAGAAATCAAAGAAATAAGCGAACACTGGTGAGAAAAAATCAATAAAACCGATTCTCATAGACAACAAACTACGGGAGAGAGAGAGAGAGAGAGAAATCCGTACCTAATGGTAACTGTGGATGCAAGAAATCCCGCCAATTTGTCTACTCGGCGTGAATTGTCTGCCCGGTGTCAAGGGTTAGCGTTCTCCTCTCTCTCTTGCGTTTTCTTCTCAAGTCGTACCAGAGAGGAATAAGAGGGTTTTGGAAGATGGACGGTTTTCAAAAATTTCAGATTTGGACTAGGGTTTGGATTGAAGGGCCTCGAAGGCATTTTTTGTTTTGATCACAAAAGAAGAAGGTGAAGGAAGAAAGTCCTTAGTGGTGGTGGAGGTGGAGGTGGAGGTGGAGGAGATTTTCCTCTCCATCACCGAAGTGTACAAAGCTTTACGGTAGGGAAAATCGAAGCATGGTGGTGGTAGTGGTGGGTGTAAAAGAAGATGATGATTTGGGGAAGATAAGGGCATTTTGGGGTTTTTAGGAACAAATTATTTAGGGGTAAAATAATCTTTTCAAATTAGGTTAAGGTAATATATAAGTGAGGGCAATTAGGTCTTTTCATTTATGAAAATAAAACAAAGGTTAAATTGGTCATTTTCAATTAGTTTAGGGTAACAAATAAGTGGGGGTATTTAAGTCTTTTTAGATTTAAGAAATTGAAGCAAAGGGTAAAACGGTCAAAAAATTGTCATCTAACAATGGTATTTAACGGATTGGACCTATGTGGCAATTGGGGTGTAAAGCAGGGGTGGTACCTGAAATATTGAGGGGTGGTACGCGGAATATTGAGCCGCTTAGGGGGGTACGAGGAATATTGGGTGCATTCTAAAAGGGTACGTGTACTTTACCCTTTTTTTTTTTTGGTAAATATCTTGCCTTAAATTGGCATTGTGCAAATCTTTTACCCAAGAAAATTATATATAAATTTAGGGAAAAATGAAATTGCACCCCCCCTTACATATGAGAGGATAATATGTCATAAATGCCCCTCCCCCCATTGTTAAAGGTTAATGGGGGTTCCTCATTCGCTTGAAACTGCACTCAGGCAGTGTAGGGAACCCTCTCCCATAAATTTATGAAATCAGACATTGATTTCAGCACCTTATTCCCCCCCCCCCCTCCGCCCAAAAAACAAAGAAGAAAAAACTTATGTTGAAGGAAAGACCATTGGTGCACAACCCATATTGGGAACTAGTCGAAGTTTTCTCATCAGCTAATCCCTCCTCTGTTGTCTCTTGGGATGTCTATTGATGCAGAGGGTGAGGGTTACCAAGGAAACCGCAGCCATTGGTGCAGAGGGTGAGGGTTTTTGGGACCTTGAATTCCGTCTCTTCTTTCTCTCTCAGAGTCTGCCCCCCTCCTCCTAGCTCCACACCCCACATGGTTTCTACAGCCACTGCATGATGCTGTAACAGGAGAAGATAAAAATTGCTCTCCAACACACCCCGTCTTCTTCTCCTCCTTCGTCTCCTCTCCTCCCCACCTTCTCTTTGTTTCCCCTCCCCCTCTTTCCCTTCTTCTCGGCTCATTCCATTGCCCCCCTCTTCTTTCTTTCTTTCTAACTTCACATGATGGTGACACATGAAAGACATCCATCATGTTATATATAGTTTATTAATATTTTTTGGGAGAAGGTTCTTTAAGCAAGCGACATAGGTGAACTCATTAATGAGATGTAGCAAAACAATATCACACATAGAAGGACAATGAGATCATTTCAAATGTGAGTACAAAGGAGAGAGATTGACACATAAGTCACTAGGGTAGGGTACACTATCACATTCGCATGTCTCACTCCTCTGCTGCCCTCCAATGTATGGTACCATTTTGCTACACATTGTTGCACTCTTCTATGCCGTTTGATCAGAGAACCCTCCCCCTATTTTTTAAATGGGATTGATTGGATAAAAGGAAAAGAGGGGAAGGGAGGGGAGGGGAGGGGACCCTGATCCTCTATTGCCGAACTGCCCGATAGGACTCTATTGCCAAGACACAGTAAGGCGGTAACCCTGCCCGAACGCCTTGTCGAGTGGAGTTAAGGCCATCATTTACTGCCTTATTATGTCTTGGCAATAGGGTCCTACCAAGCAGCTCTGGAGTAGAGGATCCAAATTGCAGGAGAGGGGAAGTAAGAGGGGTGGGTGGAGCCGTAGAGGGGGGATGAAATTGGTATTGAATCATTTCATGTAGAACGGAACAAAAGAGAGACTATCCAAATTCCAAACCCAGGCTCTTCTCTTTTGTCTCTCGCATATTAATTTTGTTCAATTTTTTTCTCTCTGTTTTTTACTTTTTTGTATTTTTCTTCTTTATCAACCTTCAATTATCAATCATCCAACCAACGTAAGTAAGTAAGTTGGTAAATAAATACATAAAAATAAGACTAAACCCACCTATCCCTTCAAGTCCAATCATACGAGTGCCGTGCAACATTGCCAATCTGCCAATCTTTCTGCTTATAATGCTCATGTGACCACTGATGAAATTGTGATTCTGAAGCTAAAAAACCCGGATGTCCCTTCTGCAACTTTCTTTCTGATTCTAATCTTTGAGACTCAAAAACAAGTTTCAACTTCAGTGAATCTAGTGATACGATTGCTATTCTATCTACCCTTTTAGTCCTTTCTACTTCTTCTTGTTCATGTTTTTTTGGGTTAATTTTTTTTCCTCCTAACTTTTTTTTTGAGACCAGTCCAAATTCCAAGCATCGTGTTTAAAAGATTCCTCTCTTTCCCTGCTTTTCCCCCCCATTGTTTTGATGTATCTTTGTGGAGTTTTCAATTTTAAGATCAGGACGAAATGCTCTGAATTCACCTTTGCTTGAAGTCTTTTCTGGAAGAAAGCATATTTGATTTTAAGCTCTTTGTCCTCGACTGGTTTTGTCTCAACCCTTTAGAACCATTTGAGTTTTGTTGATTCTAATGGTCGTGGAATAATACACAACCACTTCTCAGAAAAAAGGAAACAGTGGGTCTCTGTGAATTGTTAGAAATTGGTTTTTTTCCCTCCCTCAGATCCGTATGTTTCAATATTTTTTTTAAGCCGAAGAAGAAAATCACAATCTTAATGAGTTGTGTTTAGTCTTTATGAGCTTCCAAACGAAAAAAGTTACTGCAAATATGCAAATGCTAGCTGTTCCAAGCTCTCACAACAATAAAAAGGAGTTAAGGAGCTATTCCTTCCTGGGTTTTTAAGCTACATTTCGACTTAGACCTAGCTTATGGCTCTTGAGAAGGAATGCCAAGTAGCAATCTCGAAGAAGATGGCCGTTTATACCTGCTCTCCAAGATAAAAGTCTTTCAGACTTAATCTTTTCAAGCTGTAAAAAGCTGCTTTTGTTGTTGACACCTTTCAAACCAAACCCATGGAGGTGTTTCAGAAGAACCAGTCTCACCTGCTTCCCTTTTTCTACCTTCTGTTTCTCTTGCTTAAAAACTACTGAGGAACGCTTTTGCTGAACCAGTAAGGCTACTTGTTCCATGATTTCAACAGCTCTCTACCACCCATCCTTTTATTTTGTTTTAGTTGTTTTAGGCTGAAAACCCATTTGTGCTACCACAAGCTCAAGATAGAAATCTCTCTGTTGACCATCTTTTCTTAATACTTTATTACTAGCAAACCAAGTTTACAGATCCGTCTGGGATCTCTTTGTGGGGTTGAGGGTCACAGAATAGCAGAATCCCACCTTGGAAAACTGCTTTTTTTGCTCTCTTGAGTGGGGAGCTTCTGTTCTCTTTCAGTGGGCTTCAGTGTTATGTGTTGGGCGATGGCCACTGGTCTCCAAAACCAGGAAGGAGTACCAGAAAACCATCTGAGGAAACAGCTAGCTTTCGCCGTTAGGAGCATTCAATGGAGCTATGCAATCTTCTGGTCTATCAAAACTGGAGGGTATAAAATATTCTGTCTTCTTCTTTTTTACCTTTTTTCCTTTTGATCTTTCCGTTAGAAATCCTTTTGCTCTGTCTTCTTAGTTTTCTCCAACTGGGTTTGCTTATCATTTAGAGAATTGACATAAAATGGCTAGCATTTGTGTTGGTCTTGAGGAAAATGTTGGTTCCACTGGTAAATTTTACTGTTAATGGGGTTTTTCTTCTTTTTTTCTTCTTCAAGATCAAGCTCATATTTCACCAAGTAACTTGTGAGTTTATTCTGCAACGTTGTTGAACTTTTGAAGATGTGGTGAAATTGAATGCTTCTTTTGAAATTAATAATGTTGTGTTATATCTAGATTTCTGAACTATTTTTTTTATTTACTTTTGGGGTTGCTGATGTCTGGACTAAGTTCTTGTATGTTTCTAAATGAGGTTTCCTTTAGGTGATATTTAGTGCAAGATAATTATTCCTTGCATAATTGGAGAAGAATCTAGTTTAAATATGGTTACAGTTTGGCCCATGAAAGTGATGGCTTCAGTTTTTCCTTTTAAGGGTTACTGATGGTCTTCTGTTGCTCGAATGATTTCTCTATTTTCCTTAAAGGTTCAATACTTAAGTTCTTAGTTTTTTCAAACTTTATTTTTTTTTTTTTTTAAATTAACTTAAAAATAATTAATATCCTTGAGAAAGGGTGCTGAGAAGCATTATTATTTTGACACAAAAAAGGGTGGATTATTTTTTTCTTGTAGAAGATTAGGAAGACAAGAAATCCTTCCTAGAATCTTGTGTTCCTTTCATTTACTCCTTGTTTCACTTTCTATTCTCCTCCTACTTTCTTTGTTCTTAATTTTTTGTGTTCTATTTGTTTATTATTTGTTATGTTTGTGACTACATTCCTGAGGTGTGAGTTTCTGATCCACTATCCTCTTTTTCCTGCTGCTTGAATGTGATTATTTTAGGGTGTTGGAATGGCGAGATGGGTACTATAATGGAGACATAAAAACCAGGAAAACAATGCAACCGATGGAGTTTATTGCTGACCAAATGGGTTTGCAAAGGAGTGAGCAGTTAAGAGAACTGTATGAATCACTGTCAGCAGGTGACACCAACCCACAAGCTAGGAGGCCTTCAGCAGCATTATCTCCTGAAGATCTCACAGATGCAGAGTGGTATTACTTGGTTTGCATGTCCTTCAAATTCAACCGTGGACAAGGGTACTTGTCTCTCCTCCATGCCCCTGAATTTGGTTTTAATTTAATTCTGCCTTTTGTTCTGACCTTCTACAGCTTTAAATTTAATGAGTTCATATTAACTTTAGTTATAATGTTCCAATGTATTCAATGGGACTACTTGAAACTTCAAATTAATAAGATCTACTCCATCATTACCTGCTTTTTCACTTATTTATCAATCCTGAAGGTGAAAAATTTCCTTCATGATGCCCCAAAATGAGAATCAGTTTTGGAATAAAAAATGGGTTAGTGAACTCTGATGGGTTCAATAGGTGGACCCATGAGAGATCATCCTAGGTTTGTATGAGAACAGTATTATGTCCTTGGAGTAATGTCTATATTTCTTACTCCTTGGTCATGCCCAGGTTGCCTGCAAGAGCATTGGAAAATGGTCAGCCCATCTGGCTGTGCAGGGCTCCTGATGCAGATGGCAAAGTATTTGAACGTTCTCTGCTAGCTAAGGTTGTTATTCTTTGCTTAGATCTTTAATCATATGCAAATCCTCTCTTAAGATTACATAGTCAGGCAAGCTGATTCGCATTTTCTGTTTTCTTGTTCTTTGTTCAATACTTAATGACTATACATGAACCAATCACCATCCTTAGAGTGCATCTATCCAGGTATTATTGCCTTCTTTCTTTTTTGCATTGATTTATAATTCAAATTTTCAGCACAGCGATGCTACCCCATCTGAGGGATGATCCTTTTTGACCAAATCATCTCTCCACATGGTGAAAATAGGACTGGTAATAGCAGATAAATCTAGCCAACCCATTTGAATTTCTGGTTGAATGAGTTCAACGATCCGGGGTGGTTTAGTAACTGTTTTTCCAATACTCAGTGCTGTTGAAAATACCATCCCAAGTAACTTATGTTTTGGGTTTGCAGACTGTGGTATGCTTTCCATTTTTAGGCGGTGTGGTCGAGCTGGGTGTGACCGATCTGGTAATTTTACTTGTTTGATCTTCCACTTCTGTTTGGTCAATATTGCTGAGATTCATTGTATTCAATTGTATTTGTAATCTTTAAGGTCTCAGAAGACCCAAGGCTCATTGAACAAGTTAAAACTTGCTGCTTGGAGTATCCGAGACCCAATTGCATTGAGCAATCAGCTTCCAGCCCTCAAAATGAAGACAATGAGGAAGATCCTGTATTTGTCAAGGTTGGCCATGAGAAAATTGATTCCGTGGCTTTGGATCCAGCAAGCGAATTTGAGACAAAACAAGAGTGTGAAACCCCTGGATTATTACCTCCGTCGTTTATTCCTCAAGAAGAAATCAAGTTGCACCACAATGGGATTGAGGAGTTACATGCAAATATCTGTGAAGAGTTAGAAGCAGTCTCTCCCCATGACAGCTCAAATGGATGCGGAGCGCAGCAGCACATTGAAGATTCCTTCATGCTGGAAGGCGTTAATGGTGGAGCTTCACAAGTCCAGAGCTGGCAGTTCTTAGATGATGAGTTCAGCAATTGCATGCTTGGTTCCATGAATTCTAGTGACTGTATATCCCAAACACTTGCAAATCCTCAGAATGTCGTCTCTTCTCCCAAGGGTGAGAAAATAAATAATAATCATCTTCAAGAACTTCAAGAATGCAATGACACTAAGCTAAGCTCATTGGACCTTGGAAATGATGACTTGCACTACTCAAGGACTCTTTCTGCCATTTTTAAGAACTCACACAGTTTGATTGTAGCACCACACATTTGCAGCAGCAATCACAAATCTAGCTTTACAAATTGGAGAGAAGGGCTGGTGGATCCTCTGAAAACACAGGTTGACACACCACAGAAAATATTAAAGAAGATATTGTTTGAAGTAGCTTGGATGCACGGTGGTAACTTGATCAAGTCCCCGGCACAAAGAGTTAGCAAGGATGGACTCTGGATACTAGAAGAGGATGATGTTGGTGCGAACCATGTATTGTCAGAGAGGAGGAGAAGGGAGAAACTGAAGGAAAAATTTCATATCCTGAAGTCCCTAGTTGCTCCTGTGGGCAAGGTACTTGAACTGCCATTCATATAAAGCTTTTATTGAAAGCATATTCATGGTGAGAAATTTAATATACTTGTGTGGCATATCTTGCAGGTTGACAAAGCTTCTATCCTTGGTGACACAATAGAGTACCTGAAAGAGCTTGAAAGAAGGGTTGAAGAGTTGGAATCATGCAGGGAGTTGGCAGAGTATGAAGCAAGAGCAAGAAGGAAGCACCCAGATATAGCAGAGAGGACATCTGACAACTATGGCCACACAGACATTGCAAATGACAGGAAAACTGCAATTAACAAGAGGAAGGCTTCGGACATTGATGAGTCCGAGCTAGAGCTCGATTGGGCTTCATCAAAAGATGGTTTGGCAGCCAATCTCACCGTTGTCATGAATGAAAAAGAGGTTCTGATCGAGATGAGGTGTCCTTGGAGGGAGTGTTTGTTGCTTGATATTGTAGATGCCATAAGCAATCTCAATTTAGATGCTCACACAGTTCAATCTTCCACTCTTGATGGCTTTCTCATTCTGACCATTAAATCAAAGGTTTGGACTTATGATTACTCAAATAAGAAGCCTAGTGTATTTTTCACATTTCATCAAAATGTTTCGACTCACTAGGGAATTTGGCTGCAGTTTAAGGGAGTGGCAGTTGCTTCTGCGGGGATGATCAAGCAAGCACTTCAGAGAGTCATGGGCACATGTTGAGCATTGTGGCCTTTAGGAAGGCTAAAATTGTTGAGGAATACTTGTAGTGCTGTGCAGTCCAAGTTAATTAAATTTGCTTCTTGAATATTATGTAATATGAGTTCAGTTGTGGGGGGTACTATAACTCAGCTTGGACTGTCTCAAAACTCCTGCACTGGCATTTTGATTATGAATCCAGGCTACCCATGTGACACAAGAAAGAAGATCAAAGCTGATTTGGTTGTTTGGGTTTTGCATTTCGATTTAACTTCTGTGAAAGTGCTGTACCATCCATTTCTTGCTGATAAAATACATTTTGTAGAATCTCTCTCCTGAAAATTGATTTTTCATGTGTTGTGGATGTAACAAATTCTTGGAATGCATTCTAGGTCGATTTCGCATACTCGGACGATAAAAACAACTATTTTTATCATTTGAGAATGCAAAATCGATCTAGATAGAATGCATTCTAAGAATTCATACCAAACATAGCCCTAGTAAGATATACCAACTGATAATCTGTTTAGTGCATGAAGTAATGTAGGAATATCATTAAGCAGAGTAAATAGTATCAATGACCATTCTGAAAAATCTTCCTTTTGCAAAAAGGTTAACCGCTTCTAGACAAAACAGTCTTGATTGGTTGGGTTGCAAAGATAAATTTAGAACTGGCCGTAGTTTTAGACTAGTCTGACTTCAAGGCAGGCTCCCCGAGAAAACTCCCAGTGTTTGCAGTTTATAGATCCATCATTGTGGGGTCATATTCTCAAAGTTATACTTCCCTAATAGAATTTTGTTAGATCCTGATTTTACGTCTAAAAAGGGTTCTAGGACTTGGAATAGTATTTCACACTCTTTATCCAAGCTTAAGCGTCATGTTTGTTGGAAAGTAGGAAGGATTCCTTGAATTCTAAATAGAACTCAAAACTATGAGGAACTCAATAGGAGTGAGCCTTTTGTTTTCATAAATAAAGTTTCAGATTTGATTAATAAAAAGAGTTGGAATGTCCCTTTGATCAGCTCCATGTTTCCATCCTTTTTTGCTATACCCATAAGGCCCATAACTGTCCAATCTTCATGATTTTTTATTTTTTTATTTTGTCCCCTCACTAAGTCAGGGAAATTTACCACAACAGTGGCTGGGAATTTCCTGTTTTTTCCTTCTTAGTCTCAAAAGGTTCAAGAATTGCACATGTTCTGAGTTTGAGTGGCATCGTTTTCTTTCTTGCCCTTTTTAACGAATCTAGTCAGCAGGAGTATTGGGGTTAAGGATTGGGTATCTTTTGGCATCCTCTACTCTTACAATTTCAAAAAACTGTTTGTAACAACCAGTATTTCTCTCTGTTTCATTCTATTTTTGCGATTTCGTGTTATTTTCTCTTGCAAGCTAGAAATAACTATGTTTAGACAAATTGCTCCCCAAGTCCTCTCAATATCTTCCTCTTCTATGTTATGGATATGCAGAAACCACACAAGCGTCGGAGGCAAGGGGAATGCTTGAATGACTGCAAAAAGAAAGATTAGGTGTGAAAACCATTATCATTTGGACTGATTGTCAGAGTATGGTTGACCTTCTGGAAGGGGATATGGATCGTTGACCGTAGGAGCTTTTCACATATTTACTGGACATTAAGTATTGTAAGGACAAGTTTAAAGTTGTATCTATTATCAAGCAAGATTGGTGTATATTTCAGTAGCTCACCACCTAGCTACTAGGGCTGGGATGGAGAAACTTATGATCCATATGGATGAAGATGTAGTTTCTTTTCTTTCTAATTAATGCTCAATTTCCTTTCTATCAGACATGAGCCCAAGGGGTAAAAAGGAAGAAAAAAAATCTCACTTACAATTTTGCAAACATGGGAGCACTTATTATATGGCAAAAAGAATGGTATACAAACGCCAAAATATATGCCTTCTCACATAATCTCTTTCATCTCTTATCATTAACACCATTGGTCTCCTGATACACATTGTGACATTCATCAAAAGAGATGGAACCCTCTCTAACGCATATGATGCCAATTTATGAGGTTAACTATAGATTTCATCTCCCTTGTGATATAGAGGACCTTAAACCCACCTAATCGATGATCTTTCAGACCAAGATCAATAGGGAAAGTATCTTAAAATTTCCTTAAGGAGAACCAAAATTTCATAAAAGCCACTTTATTCCCTTTATAGTAAATGGGAATCTTGTAATTTTCTAGAACTTCAAATCACTTTTAAACTACTTATGTTTGCATCAGCTTGAGATTTAACTTGTGAGATGAGGGTAAGATCCAGCAAAAATTTTTCTGATTTATTATAAGAACAAATCGGCAAATAGAGGGGCCATGGAGGAGAGAGAGTGTGTGGCACTCATCTATGTGAGTCAGGCATGCCAAGGGATTTGCACTGTCCTTGTGCGGATCTTTTGCTCTACAAAGAGACAAAGTAGTGCGGCTTACATCTTTCTTCCCACTAAACCATTGACAAATTGTGCATAATAATTGATGAAGCCAACACCCTTAGAATGAATTTTGTCTTTTCCTCTTTAAACTAGCTGATTTAATATTTCCTCTGGGGATATAATGGAAATCACCATTTAAAAGGAATAGAGTTAAAATTTAATTGCTGAAACCATCCAACCTTTTCATTCTGAGGTAGGACCAATGGAATGCTAAGTTTCCTTATCAAGTGCTTACATCTTCAAAGTGGATTTATAACTTAAGAGAAGCTAGACCAGGAAGTTCTTACCCATAAAAGAAAAAAAGCTAGACCAGGAAGTGTCCAATGTATTTAGTTTTCTAGCTTTACTTAATATGTGCTATCCTATTCCTATCCCAAAGGATCATAAAAACAAACCCTTCCTGCATGGAAACCTGTGGTGTGTGGAGGAGCTTTCATCTTGGTTGCAACCAACACGACAACCATTACCCCAATGAGAACATGCTCAGTTTTTTTTCTTCCAAGTTCGATGGATGGCTCTGCTCTATTATGCTGGTAGGGACTTGGTACAGACAGCACATGAGTTGGGAAGAAACTCAGAAACATTAAAGTAATATGCTTTATTTGACATAAAAATAGGACTGAGTTTTCTTTTATCCACGGTGAAGAGAGAATATCTTTAAAAACCACCCTTTTTGGCTATCAAATGAAAGTCTGAAAATAGTAAAGGGGATTTTGGATATTGTCTAGTAGGAGGGTGATGGAAAACTCATCTTAAAAATATAATCAGTCTATTGTCAAGCACCACTACTCTGAGAGATTAATGAAAATTATCATTTTGACCCCCTACCAACAAGATCATGCACCTTGAAATTGTAGCAGCCAAAACAATGTTATTGGTGAAGAAATCTTGCCCCAACTAATTTAGCACAAAATGATTTCTGAATTTATACTTTTTTCCAACTCAATGGTTGGCTTCAGAAAATACTACTCTAGGATGGTTGGATCAAATCTTGAATAGACAGTGGATGGTCTCAATACGCCACTTGTCAAATTTCAGATTCAAATTTAACTAAATACTCCCCTGTTTATTCACATGCACCTCCATGTATATCCATGCATGCCTACAATACTCTGACCTCTACTGTGCTATTTTAAATTTGGTTTGAAACTTGACATGTGAGCAAGAGATCTAGGGGTCTACCTCTCCACAAAATTTTAGCCTATCTAATACGCCAAATGGCAAATTTTTGGACCAACCAAACAAACTTTGCCCCATATATATGGTCAGCAAATAACGAACAAAGCAACAAGTTATCACATTGAAATATTTTTTAAGGAAAAACAAAAACAGAAGTACTTCATTGCTAGTCGAAATGTCGAACTCTCATTAACATGTAAATTTTGACTGGCTTTTATACATTGACACTCACCCTGGTGATTGAAAGTACATATTTTCAAACAACGTGAAGCATCATAGTAAGAACCTTTGGATTTTTTATTTACCAAGTGCAACAGAAGGCCAAGGCTAGAGATGCAGAAGATTAGTCTCAACTCAACTCAGCATTATCCCAACTAAATCAGGTAAATGCAGAAGATTAATTTATCAAAATATGTCAACTATTCATTAGAGTAAGTTTACATTATCATCCATGCAAAGAATCATACCTGCTTAAAGCTTGCAGTAAAAGCTAAGAGCACAAACCCCACATAAATTAAGTTGTGCCTATTGTCAATTCCACAGGACCCAATCCCTTTCTTGAAACCTTAGCAGAATTTTGATTCATCAACAAAAGCAGAAGGCATCGTTTGAACATGCCAATCAACGGTGGTTTAGACTCTCCTCCTAATTCACATAAATCAACAAAGCCCCTTGCACGGTATATGTCATTCCCACTCAATCGTTGATGGAGGTTTTGATGTAATGTCTTGTACAACTCTGTTTACACCCCTAACACTATTGCAAATCTTTCGGGCCACATCATCAAGGAACTTGTGCTCAAAATAGTACCTAAAAATGTTCCAATTCATGAACAGATAAAAGAAATGAATTAGTGAACACTGTATTAAACCAGAATTGCTTCCCCAGACATTTCCATATGCATTGGGGCTTTCAGTTGTGGACTGTTAGTCTCAACAGTTTCTTTTTGAAATTGATCACTGGCATGGATCACATTGATCAAATTGGTCCTGAATATGCAGTACCATTAATCCTTCCACTGTTTCAGATCATACATTTTAGCATATTCTTGTTTTTCCAAGGCACCAGCTAGAAGTTTTCCATAAGTTAACCAACACAAGAAAGATGTGAACACAAGAACCAACTATTAGGCAACAAACCCCCCCAAGAAATATGCAAACGCAACAATCCATCAACTAACAGATAGAAACCCAAACATAACAAACATCACATAAAGTTGTAAAGCAAAATAGAGATGTAAGAATTTCACTCATTCTCAACCACTAAACTGATAAGAAACTGAAAATAGAAATAAAAATTCAGGAACTAGTTTTGAGTTTCCAGTTTCCATTTGTAGCTCTTTTTCTGCCTCCCTTTTCCCTATCATTTATTTAGCACCTAGTATCTTCATTGTTCTTGTCATGCCCTCCCGAAGCTATTGATTCCCACCCTACTAAAAGTGATAGAAATGCTTACTCTTTGTTCTAGTCATGTCCTCTTGAACCTATCATTTCCCAGTCTGTCAATGGTACAAATATGGTAAACACTTCACATGACTCCTGAGATTAACTCTAGAAACTGCACTTAGAGTGTGAAACACCCCAAAGCTGACCTACATTTCCTATTTAACTTAAAGTTCCAATGAAAAAGCTGTATCACAGCTCATGGGTCAAGACATATTGAGAGGATGTCTCAGTAAGGTACTCAGAAAAAAAAAGGGGGTAGGGGCAAGTATTTCCACAGTCAATTGCAAGATTAATATTCCATGAACCATATACAGTAGCATGCAGAGCTGGAAAGTCATGATAACCCCATAAAATAACTGCTTGCGGAGAACTAGGTCTAATTCTGAAGAACATATCCCAAAAGATACACCTGAATTCAAAAGAATAGGGAAAACTAGTTTTGACTATGCAAAGAGAAAATATTAAAAAAGAAAAATTCTCACCAATCTGCTGTCATTCCATCCTGGCTTGTAACAGCTCTAAGAGCAACAACATGAGAATGTGTCCTCTGATCACCTTGAACCCCAACTGATCTTATTGGCAGAAATACTGCAAAAGCTTGCCATATTGAATCATAGAGCCCAGCTTCTTTAATTGACTGAATGAAGATTTCATCAACCTGAAGAGATATTCTGCAAATATAAATACCAGAAAATGGCATAATATTTCCCTCTATAAAACACTAAGCAAACCTGGCGAAGGATCTCTAAGGCATTTCCTTCAGTAACATCACCCAAGACTCGTACTGCAAGGCCAGGCCCCGGGAAAGGATGCCGCTTTAGAAATGCTGCAGGGACATTCAAGATGCTCCCCATTTCCCGAACCTTACAATAAGCAGTAACAAACAACAGTTAACGGAAACAGAAGACAAATTACATGAATAAATGTGCCAAGAGAAAGTAGATCTCCAACCTCATCCTTAAATAGAAGCTTAAGGGGTTCAATGAGTTTCAGTTTCATGTCCTTGGGAAGCCCCCCAACATTATGGTGGCTCTTGATTGTGTGAGAATGGTTTCTTCCACTTCCAGGAGGTGGGCATGATTCAATAACATCTGGATACAAGGTCCCTTGAACCAAGAAAATAGGCTTCTTTCCTAACTTATGCTCCAAATCTTGGGCAAAATCATCAAAGATGCAGATGAATTCTTTTCCAATTATTTTCCTTTTAGCCTCAGGGTCTACGACACCTTTGAGTTTGCTAAGAAATTGCTCTGCTGCATCAACACAAGTAACAGGTAGATGAAGATCCCTTTCGAAGGTTTCCATCACACGCTCTCTTTCCTTGTACCTACATAGGAAAACAAAGACAATGTGATAAGAATTCGAATCAATGAAACACCCAGAAGGAATGGGACCAAAGTACAGAAACTTGCAGGCATTCAAAAACTAAGTTACTCAGTCTGTATATTCTGATATTTTCAACAATTGTAATAAAAAGATGAATACTGTCAACTTTTCCTCACGAAGGTTTGCAAGCTCACCTCAATAAGCCATTGTCAACAAAAACGCAGTGAAGCCTATCTCCTATTGCCTTATGAACCAGAGTAGCCGCAACAGTGGAATCTACACCCCCAGATAATGCACAGATAACATGATCTTCAGAACCCACTAAACCTTTGATCACTTTAATTTCTTCTTCCATTACATCTTGCATGTTCCAATCAGCAGTTATTCCACATACATTGAAAAGGAAGTGGCGTAGTGTTTCCATCCCTTCCGGGGAATGTGCCACCTATACAGGGTCAACTAAGATGACTGTCTATGATGAAACAGTGAACAATGGGACATAATCGAAATACCCACCAAGCAATGAACTAAATCACCAATAGATCCTTAAATAGAGAGTAAATAAATGAGAAAAGCAAAGACCCATGGAAGCTAATAAACCCATACCATGTCTACTCAACAGTCGTGATGCATACACTGTAGTATTTGTTAGCTGTATGTTAGATGTGTACGATAGCTGTTACTGTTACCTTGTATAGTTCTTCTGTAATATCTCTGTTACCTTGTATAGTCCTAAGGATTGAGATCCTCTCCCGCGCGGGACGATGTCCAGCGCACATCGTCCGGCTGGGGAGGCCTCGATCCACACGCCACTGCACTGGGATGTGTGCGGTGGTGTTGATCGAAGCCCCCCAGCCACACGATGTGCGCTGGAGAGGATCTCGATCCTCCTGTGTAGGTCCTTTCTTCCGAATTTAAACCCTTCTAAATGAATATACTACACAGTGTTTTACCAAAGTTTACAGTATTAACAGATATCAAAGTGAGACAGGTTAGATGCTACAAAATGAAGGTTTAACTATAATAAACCTTCTGGTAGCAGTGACATCATAAACCACTCAAAACAATCCGCCAAGCATAGTCACCATATTATTATTTACATGTTTCTTCTTTATCCGTATTAATTCGTTATTGAAGCAAGTATGTCATCCAATGATCCACATCCGTTTAACTCAATTTGTTAATTTAAACTACAAACAAAAACCAAAAAGAAAGGAAAAAAGGTGTCAACATCACAAAGAAACCCATTGGAGTCTACCTATTGAATGAATAATGAATCAATCAATCAATCAGAGAGTAGAACGATAAGAATAGAAACAGGCCTATTTACCTCCGGGTGAA
The DNA here is from genome assembly GCF_018873765.1 of Telopea speciosissima. NCBI lineage: Eukaryota > Viridiplantae > Streptophyta > Magnoliopsida > Proteales > Proteaceae > Telopea > Telopea speciosissima. The sequence goes on along the minus strand of NC_057921.1, from coordinate 62,466,707 downwards.
ACTGAAGCCCATAAAACCTTCTCAACGGATTCTCGATCGCCGCAACGGAGCCTTGCTGACTCCTGGCTACAACCGTAAAATCATCAGGGAGCTTGGCAACCTCGTCGCCATGGCTCATCCAAACACTCTGTTTGTCGCCGACGGCTTTAGAACCAAACAATCCACAAGCCCTCTCTACTATAATCTCCATTCTCCCGTACTCCTGCTTCTCTCCAACCCTAACTTCTCCATCAAGCTTCTGCACAATTAGTTGCAGACCATAGCAAATACCCAACACGAATATATTATTCGCCTCAACGTAATCGACGAAACCAGGCGGAAAGCAGGGCGCACCATTGGTATGAACAGAGTGAGGGCCACCGGAAAGGATTATAACACGAGGATTGAGTTCAGTGATGGATTTGAGAGGAGATGTACCGGAGATGCAAAGGGAGAAGACGGAGAGTTTTCTGATTCTACGAGTAATGAGATGGGTGTACTGAGAACCAAAATCCAGGATAAGAACTAGGTTCGACAACATGTTTTGGGGTTCCATGGTTACTATTCCTCTCTCCCTCCCTTCTGCAACTGTTTGCTTATGCCGTGAAATGGTCGGGGTGCGATGATATAACGAGTGAAGGGTATTACACTATTAGTAATAACTAACAACGATTAGGGTTTTGGCTTTGGCGGGAAAGAGACCCCTGTCTTGTGAAGTGGAGAATAATCCGCGGGAGTGCGGGACACCCATGGTGAAGGGAGAATCTCTTCATCCACTCCATCTGACGTTAGGATTGGACTTTAAAAAAAATGTATTTTGGACTACGATTCAATAGGGTAGGCTTTAATCATGAACTGAGAGTACAATCATAGAGTCTTTTTCTTTTTTGGTAGAATCAAATGTAGAGTCTTAATCCTCTTGATGGGTGGGGGTTGGGGGAGAAAGAGGGATACAATCATTAAAGGGGGGACTAGATGAGGAACTGGAGGCTTGAAACCGATACAGCCTCATTGCCAAGTGTTCTATCACACTTACTGGTGCAAGTTTGGCCCTGATGGCCCACCTCCCCATCCCAACCCGAAGTCCTCTTAGCTGAGCCCAGGCACGGCTTGACCCTGACTCAGGGTCAGAAAAGTCCAACCCTAAACCACCTTTAAGGCTGGGCTGGGTTGACCTTGATTGACCCTAATTATAGTGCCACACTAGTGATGGTGGAAATAGCTGTGGTGGTGGAAATGTTGTTGGATATGGAGGCAGCGCCAGTGGTGAAAGCTATGATGTTGTTTCCTCTATGAGTGGAGATGGCAACTATGCAATTTGGCTCTTATGGTGGCAGCAAGGGTATGTATTGACGATCCAAAATGGAATTACATGGACAACAAAGAGCCCAATCACTATATCGACAACAACAACAAGAAGGCAGGGTCAGGTTGGGCCGGGCAAGGCTCCACCTGAGGCCTCAACCCTGGCCCGACTCGACCCAAACTGACCATGTCTTCTTGTTCATGTTCTTTCTTCTTTTTCTTCTCAACTTGGCCAACCCATGCATCTCCCCCCCCCCCCCCAACCACAATGGACAGGGCCAATCAAGGTCAACTCGGCCCAATCCTAAGGATGGGTCAAGTTGGATTTTTCTGGCCCTAAGTCAGGGCCGGGTTGGGCCTGGGCCCAATTAAGGGGACTCAAGGTTGAGTTGGGATTTTAGAAGTTCAGGCCCAACCCGACCTGTTGCTCCCTAACCACACTTGCTCATTCCAGCTGCCTAGCAATTGTCCTCGCTATAATGGTGGACACTTCTATCATTCGCATTTTACGTAGAATTGATGGACATGGTTCATAACTTCACAAAAGGGCTACAACATTTTTAAGTTTTCCTAGACCATGCAAACTACCATGGAATCCATGGGTTACAAACACAGTTGTCCAAAGTGATCTCTAACCATCTTACATCCAAGAAATGGTTCATGCATCAAATTTGAAACTCAAATTCAATCATAAACGCATGCACTTTATCAATATTCTTGCAATCGCCATAGAATCTATGGATTACGTACATAGTTGTTTGACATTGTTGACCGTTGGGCATCTAAAAATTGGTATATTCAAATTTCAAATTTAAATTCAACCATGTATTCTCCCTTCTTTGGATTATTTTCTGCTCTATTTTCCCAAGTTCCTCTAATAGGGGGTAGAAATGATCACCCTACCCCATGCCTAGGTGGGGTCCACCCCCCCTCCCCTCTTATTAGAGAGACTTGGGGAAATGGACTGGGGAGAAAATGGAGCAGATAATTTTACTCCTTCTTTTGCCACTTGAACAATTCCATTTGACAATATTTCACTCTCATTTAGTTTTTGGTAAAGATATTTCAGTCTCATTTGAGAGGATAAAAAATTACTCCTCAACAAAACAACAGAGTAAACTCAAGAAAGCCTGGTTCAAAACCAGGCCCAGCCCATCCAATAAACTTATGCTCGTCTGGGGCTTAAAGGAGGATCATGTGGTCAGACCGGCAAATTACGGTTCGCAGCAGATGAAAGAAAGTTTGTGGTTTTTCACTTTTCCTAAACAAACCTAGTGTAGTGCGCATCCATCGGATTTGGCTCTTGTCCTGCAATGGCGGGAGCTGGAGCTGAAGCGTCTAGCCCAGCAAAACCACCTGAAAATAGGGGGTGGGGTGGTCATTTCACATGTGGGGCCACCCCTATTTTCAGGTGGTTTTGCTGGGCTAGATGCTCTAGCTCCCGCCATTGCAGGTAAGGGTGTCAATATCTAACCGAAATCGAAAACCGAATCCGAAACCAAGTCGAATTAATTGAGCCAAGCTGAACCAAATTAATTCAGTTCGGTTTTGGTTCAAATATTGGATATATTAATTCGGTTCGGTTCCATGTCCAAAACCATCGGTTTGAACCGAAACCGAACCGAACATCCATTTAATCCCCAAACCCTATTTCTTTTAATTGTGTAAAAGATATTTAATAAGATAATTAAGTAATTAAAGATTTAAAGTAAGTAATCAAAACCGTATTTGTTTTTTGGTAATTGTTTATCACTATAACTCTAATTCTCTAACCGATTGGCTTTTCATATTCTTTTTTCTATTTTATTGCTTTTATTTTAGTGTTACTCTTTTACTTCAAGTTAATCTTACAATTCTTTCAAATTCAAACGTTCCATTGTCTCCTAAGTCCGAACGATCCAAATATCTAATCGGCAAGGCATTTTGAAATTTACTAAAAACAAAATAGTATTGTCAATTTGAAGGTTTGATGGTGTTGTCATTCCATAAAAAAAAAGGAACCATATATAAGAACCGAATTATATTGCAGTAAAAATCAAATGAGACCCGAATAAAAACCGTTTTATGAAATCGAAATAGAACCAAGACCTAATCGAACCGAGGGGGGTTCGGATTTGGTTGCAAGTACAAAATCGAGTCGAGTATCGATTCGGTTTCGAGTCACACTTACAATGCATGGAACCAGACCGAATATCCAAAACCGAACCGATTGACACCCTTAACTGCCGGACAGGAGCCTTTTCGGCACCCATCACTCTCGACCATCGCACCCTTTGCTCTTTCTGTCTCGCTTGTGCATGAGTGTGCGTGTGTGGTTGCGTGTGATAACTTTCTCCATTCCTACTTTGCTTCTGTTGCACCAAATAATGTAAATCCATTTCGTCTTTCATATCTCAGAAAAATTTTCATGGTAGTCCCGTTTCAAATTATCCATGAATTGTTCGACAAGTTGTTATTCGAAATTTAAGTTCTTGCATGTAATGCGCTGTTGGTACAATGTGCTGGGAAGACATGACTCGGGGATTTCACGGCTTCTTGATCAAACATGGATTTGGCTCAGAAGCTTCTATTGTTACGGCTGCTGTTCTCTCCGAGATAGGAGATCGTGTGGCTACTGTTTGACGATACACCCACGGTCTACGAAGGATTTGTTTCTGTGAAGTGCAATGATTGTAGCATCCTCAAGAACGGCCAATCTGTTGAAGCCCTTTCATTTTTAAGATAAATAAATTATGAAGTTGTGGAACCTAATCACATAAGCATTGATAGCATTCTACCTGCTTGTGCTGATCTTGGTGCTCTGTCGTTGGGCAAACAGATAAAGGGAGAATTATCTCTGTTCACCATATTCAGCTCATTTATTGATTTGTAAGCAAAGTTTGTTGAACTGGATGTTTCAATTTTGCTTTTCAATTGGATTGTGAGTAAGGTTATAGTCTCGTGGAACACCATGATTTGCTGGTGTTTGGAAAACATTGGATTTGTTTCAAAAATGCAATCTGGAAACCACCATTAGGAAGCATCAGGAGCTTGCTCGGAGTCGGGTAAACTTAAGTATGGGTTAGGATTGCATTTCTACTTGGTAAAGCATGGGTTTTTTTTGTCTTGTTTCTATTGAGACTTATCTTCTAAGACTATATATGCAGAGTTTGGTGATGTCGGCTTAGCAAATAGTCTGTTTGCCCACCTCCATGAGAAAGATCTTCTTGTCTGAAATGCAATGATATCTGTCTATGCTCAAGCTGGGTATCCATTTTTCATACTAGGACACATTCAGGCAGATGCAATCAGTAAATGTGAAGCCTAACAAGGTCATCTTCAGTGGGAGCTCAAGAGCATGGGAAGAGTGTAAATCCCCAATGTAAGACTTGGGTACTCATCCAATGCATATATAACATCCAGCTTTGATTATTAATAGGCCAAATTTAGGAGGCTAAACCAAGGAAAAACCTTTTTTGGTAAACTTCCCACCAAAGATCTTATATGCTGGAGTTCAATGATAAATAAATGGGTATGTTATGAATGGATGTGGTAAGGAGGCCCTTGAGACCTTCTCTGATATGTTGGGAGTGTGAGACAAGGCCAAATGGCAGTCTTTGTTTCAGTTTTGTCAGCCTGTAGCCACTGTGGTGGTTTGGAAGTTGAAACTTGGAAGTGGTTTCATTACATGGAAGGGAAGTATGGCATTGTTCCTACTCTTGCACACCATGCTTGCATGTTGGATTTGCTTAGTTTTCAACGATGGATTGTAGAAGCTCTTGGATTTATCAAGGTGATGCCAGTGGAACCTCTGCAACCTCAATAGGGTCCCTGTGAAAATCAGGAACGGACAACTCCCCAAATGTTTTCTACACATCTGGTCATTTCCAGATGATATCATTTACTTCTGGTCATTTCTAGACTATATGGGGAACATGGGGGAACATGGTCTGTGGACAGATGTGTAGATTTTCTTTCTTTTCTTTTCAATCAATGACAATTAAGTTGAGTAGCAGAATTCTCATTGATCTCACTAGGCAATTTATTTATTTATTCTTTTGGCCAAAGCCCAAAACCCAGTTAATGACTGTAAAACCAAGAACCGTTCTGGTGGCTTTTCAGGTCTAACCTTCTTAAAAAGGTCATCAATAATCAAATGGTCATCTAAGTAACTCCTGGGCGTCTTTGTGCTTTGTAGTTTTTCAATCTTCAAATTAATGTACTTGGTAAATATTTGAAACGTATCTTCTAATGAGTCATATGAAGTGTCTTAACTATGGTTGAAAAATCAGGTTTTTTACTTGGGCGAGTCACCCGAGTCGAGTAAAAAAAAATCTTAAAACCTAGTCAAGAATCTTGAAGACTCAGCTAGGTTTAGAAATGCCCAAACTCAGTCCTGCTCAACCTAGTTTTTCTCTTGACTTTTAATTTTATCTGAGTCATGCAATAATCACCGAATTAGGCTCATTTATGGGCATCCTCTGTTACACTGTGTTTCACACTTTTTCTCCTCAGTTGAAGTTCCCATACTAAGACACCATACACTTTGGACTAGGGAAATATAAAAAATAAAAGAGAACATTGAAGGTACACTTGGGCTTTGTTTGTTTCGGTGTAAAATTTTATCAGGAAAATTTTTCATGGCAAATTTTACTTCGTAAATGTAAAATTTTCTATGTTGAAAAATTTTCTAATGTTTGTTTCCATAAAACAAACAAACATTGGAACACTTTTCAACATTTAAAATTTTACATCTAAATCTAGGTAAAATTTTACGCCGAAACAAACAGAGCCTTGGGAAATTTAAGAAAGAGAAGACAGTTGCTGTGCACGAGGTTGACTCGTTTGACTCACCAGATTTTTTAAAGAGTGAGTCGAATAAAAAAAACTGATTTTCCAACTATGCCTTCTTAACTCCTAACATTTATTCCCATTTCCATCCCATGTTAATAACAGTCATAATTAAATTGGAACTCCTAACGTTACTAACTTCACATTGCCACGTTATAATATCTGTGACTTCTGTTCCCTTGTCTGTCTTAACCATATCACTTACTCACTTTCCTCCCTTTTTCTTTTCCTTTTGGATGTTGATAGAACCCTTCACTCTCTATCTAAATATGGAGGGAGGAATCCTAGAAGTGCTTCTTGTCAATGCTGAGGGCCTTAGACACACAAATTTCATTGGTACTCTCTCTCTCTCTTTCTCATTGGAACTGTTTAGTGATTTTAACTTGTGAGTACTGTTATAGGAAAACCCAGATATTATGTCATCCTACAATGTGGTGACCAGACACATAAGAGTAAAATTACAACAGGTCGGTTTTTCTCTTTTGGATTTGTTTGTGAAAATTTATGCAAATCCATGGCAATATTGTTATGCTAATCTGTTTTTGACTAAACTGATGATGGAGTTTGTTTGTGTAGCTAAAAAGAAGAAAGCTTTCTGGAATGAGAAATTCAAATTCAAAATCCCATTTTCACAGTGGCAAAACCTGTCTCATCTTAAGTTAAGAATCATGGATAAGGAAACTTTCACTGAGGGTGGTTTTGTTGGTGAAACCATGTACTTATCTCCTTGACTTGAACAGCTTTTAAGTTCTACCTTATATGATAAGCTATTGTGTGGTAATATATTTGTTATATCTGTAGTGTTCAAAGAAAAAATCTCATTCTGTTTTGGGAGAGGTGGTGGTGGGGTGGGGGGGGGGGTGAGGGAGAGCTTTCTGATTATAGATATTTCTCACAGTAAATGCAAAATTTTCTTTCTTCATCATCAGTTTCGTAATTTAACAACTAAATTCTTGCATCTTTTAAGTGCCTGAATCATTGGACATTGGGAAATTGTTTGAGATAGATATCATTCTGTATGCAGAGTTCATCTTGGAGGGATACTAACTGAAGGAAATGACAAGGGATTCATAGAAGTGGAACCAACCTTATATAATGTTGTTCTTGAGGATGATACATACAAAGGAGAGATCAAAATTGGCTTTAAATTCATGGCAAATGTATGTATTTCTGTTTTTCAAATGTATCCGTGCATTTTGCGCATTGTACAAACATGTAATCTTCTTATTGTGCATTCAAGAAATCTGTTTTATGCATGGATGTATGTCAGCACTGATGATCTCCTAATCTGCAGGTAGAAGTGCAAAGGGAAACAAGAGTATGTGATGGGCTGGACAAGCAAAAACCAAAGTCAATATGTGGAACACTCTTCAGTTTCTGGAGAATTATTTGGTGGAGGTTTTTCTTTCCCAATAAGAAATCATCTTCTATGGATAACCAGAAACTGATTTAGAATGTCCATTTCAGTATTCAAGAATGAATGTGGTGACAGTTAATGTAGCTTTCCTTCAATGGTTAGTAAAACAAATTTACAGAAGTGAGAGTAAATAATGTGATTTGTGGATTCTGCTCTGTAGTCACAGTGTTACTGACCACATACAGACTTGATTAGGAAAGAAACCACTTCCCATTTCAGTACCACTAATCCTTTGGATGCCTGAAACCTCCATGGCCAGGAATTTGGGGGGGGGGGGGGGTGGTTAGCCCGACAGCGGTCAGTTAGTGTACATCTGTTGGGCTTATGAAACTGGGAAAGGTCTATCCACCCTAAAGCTCGAGCTTTTGGGTTGGATGCCCTCAAACAAAGCGGGTTGTCCTTGCACTGGCCATGTGGAGGCCTATGGCCCAAAGCAGTGCCCAGTCGCTTGATCCTATCATTGATCCTGTAAAGAGGTGAAACAATACTGTCAAACATACATTACTGAAAATATGAAAAAAGAACACTCAAAAAACTGTAGTGTTTAGGGGGTGTTAGGCTCTACTTTAATGCTATTTATTGGATATTTATTAATAAGCTTCAGGTCTGTATCCAGCTCCACCATGTCTTCTTCCTCTGATAAATGTGGGGTTTGAGGAATCGGGATTGGATCGGTCGTTTCTGATCACAATCGGCTGCAGATGATCCCGATTCCCACCGAACCAATCCAGTACTTTTAGGTTTTATGGCTGATTTTGGCCCACCATCTGCTTCTTTCTTGACTGCATGTTATAATTTTTATCAGGACAATAAATTACTCAAATTTTCAGAAAAGAGGTATTAATTTCAAAGCTTGTAAGGTCATTGTCCCTCTAATGATGTTTCCCCCCCCGGCCATTAATGGAGCTCATTTAGGAAAGCGTTTAGATACAACCCCATTGCTAACACCAGTCTCCAAGGCCTAAGAACCTTCCTTTTTTGGATTATTATCCTCTCCAATTCCTAAAGTGTGGCAGTGCGGCAGTTTTAGGTGGAGATGTTGACACCTGGCAGCTGCCGCATCCAATGGTCTGAGCTCATTGATATGGACGGTTGGATGTAGCAGCTGTCAGGTGTCGACATCTTCACGTAGCACTGCCGCACTACCACACTTTAAGGAATTGGAGAAAATAATTTTCAGACCAAGATCCTTTGCAGTACTACCGGGTGTGCGGTGCACATCCTGCGGCACAGTAGAGGCCATGTGGCTGCGGAATGTGCACTGCACACCCAGCGGTACTGCAGAGAATTTTTAACCATAATTTTCCTCCTTTTTCCTTCTGCATTTGGGGTGGGGTGTGTGGTAGATAGGGCCTAAGGTCTCCTTCTCACATGTCATGTTTCAGCTCAAGTGAAATACAATGCATGGACATAAATAGAAATGAAAATCAAGTAATTTACCTAGTATATGTAAAGTAGAAACCCTATATCCTCGTTGTTCGAATTGGCCTTCACTGATTCTGATTCTGCTAGAATCGACCGGGAATTGATAAAAATCGGCCTGAACCCTAGGAAAGACCCAATTTTTTGAAACAAAAATCAGATCCAGTCGATTCGACCATCATCGGCTATTTGATTCCTTTTCTTAGAACCGTATCCTGTCTAAATGGACTCTTTCTTGCCAATTAAAGAGAATTAATTTAGTTCAGAAACCCAGTCTGAGTGAGAGAGCCCCGATAACTAGTGTTGGCACCATATAAATAATGTTCAGCCATGGTTTCCATTAGGACTGTAAGTTTGACATGATGAACCGGAACCCGCCCTGAACCAGATAGGACGAACCTTGGATGGGATTTTCAGCTTGTGAACTGGATCAAGGTTGAGATTTTTAGGCCCGAGACCTGCTCCACCCTGTATATGGAAAAAGATCTTGTGCAGCTGTGGCAGGAGCCGCATAGGTGCAGCACGGCTAAACGACAGCAAAAACAGAGGTAAGGTAGTCATTTCACAGGTGGGGTCCCACCTGAGCCCCACATGTGAAATGACCACCTCCCCCCTGTATTTGGGGTGATTTTCGTGCTGCACCTGTGCAGCTCCCACCATGGCTGCACAAGAACCAAGTCCCCCTATATATAATTATATAGTAACATCATACATACAGTAATATTTTTTTTGAAAGAATACAGTAAAAATACAGTGCACCTGTTCTTGCCCAGCTAGGAAATGACAAAAAGGACAATCAAGGTCAATCAGTACCAACCCACCCCAGCCCGGCCCAACCAGGATCATAAGAGCCAGGCTAAGCTGGATGGAGCTCGATAGGTCGAAGCCTGGGTTGGGATATTCCAGCCCAATCCTGGATGAGGTGGGCTGGGCCTGGGTTGAGTTAAGGGGACCCTAGGTTTGGGTTGGGGTCTTAAAAAACCCTGCTGATCAGCCAAGTCGGGTTGCACCCCAGTTTCCAAAACCAAAGTATCATCCTCTCTTTTTATTTAGGACCGAGTTTCCCTCCACCCTCGGTGAATGGGATCCCATTCCCCGAGGGGCAGGAGTGGGCGGGAATAGGTATTGGGAGGGTATTTTAGAATATACGAAAACTCTAGGAGGGGTTTGTAAACCCTAGAATGATGGGTAAACTGTCCTCTATGGGTATATGAAAACTTAATCCTTTTATTAATCTTAAAAATTTCATAACTAGCCTTGGTGTTGGTGGTTTGACGTGGCTAAATGAGGGCTTAAAATAAATAATTCTTAATCACCACCAAAGAAGAGGAGAGAGAGAGAGAGAGAGAGAGACGGTGAGTTCTACTGCTTTAAATTAATGGATACGCTTCAGGTTCACACGTGTCGTTTGAATAACAAAGTCATACATATGAAGTATGAAGAATGTGGTGGGGTGGTTGGGTTCTATCAAATGTCAACACCTTCCACGTCTCCAAGATGAGAGAGATCAGATGGCTGAGATCATAAAATGGACGGTTCTGATCTTCTACAACAGTCTTTATCAAAGAACATTCTCTCGTTCAGTGTATGTTTCAAATGTTCTCTTACCTCTCTCTCTCAAGTCAAAATAGATCTCAAGAAACATACCAGAACTGGGAAGCACGACTTGTTCACAACCTCTTTGAAACTTTCGATTTCAATCTTTTAAGAAACCAAAACTTTAAATTAAAAAAAATAATCACATATATTAAATCATTTGTAAGAGAATGAAGACCAAAATTTAAGAATCATTTCTGAGAATTATACTCTACGATTCTGCCACATGCCTCCTCTTGAGCTTACCTTTACCTTCCGACCAAACTACCAACCACATCTTTTTTAAATGGCTCCACAAGCATGCAACTACGATCGCCATGTTCTCATTGTTTCTCAATATAAACTCATATCTTCTGTAAATGAGTTCATTAAACAGCTAACAAAAATATTTGATCACACAAAATATAATCTTTAGTCAGATTAATTGGGTTATAAGAAAATGAGGGTGATCTAGGCCCTTGATTGGAACCGATGCAATGACGATTCTAAGTATCGGTATATTGTATTGGTGTATGGATCGAAACATATCAGATACGGATTAGATCGATCGAGACTGATACTGATACTTATAACTATGCACTTGAATCATGGTTTCAGGTATCGGTATTGGATTGGCTGTATCAATCGATTCATATCGATATCCGCCACCAATACCTCTCAATATTTTAAAGGGTAAAATGGTTTGATCTGGTCTGGGTCTGATACGACCAATCCATATTAGTATCAACTGAGACCAATACGAGTACCGATACCTAAGTCCATGGCTTGACTCATCTTTGTTTTTAATTCCAAAGATATAATATTGAAGAAGACAAATACTAGGAAATTTTTAAAGAATTTCAGATAAATAATTGCAGAAGAGCTGAGATATCTATAGTCTAATACTATGTCTTCACACGTTCGAAGGTTATAGATTTCTCCACATATATCTATTCGTTTCGGTGTTTTCTAAACATGATAAAAGGAATAAGAAACGAGTGCTATCAGATTACTCTCTATTTGGACCACATCCAAGAGCTAAAAGTGTCTTCCAGAAAACCCAAAAGTCATCTTTGTCTCTACCTCTTAATCCATGGCCAATGCTTGCAACCTTGGAAATGGCCAAATGGGTCAGTGACATTCCAGTGCCAGAACTAAATCCAGAGATCAAATAATCAGCATTTGTGTCTTTCCTTGATCATGAGAGAATGGAAATCTTCCGTTTGAAGGCTTCTGGAGAAAAGGTAGCAGAGAAGAAAAAGGGACTCAATAGGAGTTAGGAGGGAGCAGTTTCAAACGGTCATTGGACACGTTTTGCGTTGGGAATTCAAATCTGAGAGAAAGGTAAGGGAAACAAATTGGACTCACTTTTCCTTTTGCAACGGTTGCCTTAAGTTTTCAAATACCGTTGCTTCAGCTTTTAGAGATTACTTTATGCTGTAAATCTTACCTGCAGATTCAACAGCAACTTAGTTGAGTTGTATGGATAAAAGGGAACCAGTGATAGCTTTTTTCCTTTATAATTTGTTCTTCATGGTTTTGAATTTTTTGTTTATATCCTTACTCAATTTGCAAGTTTTTTTTTTTTTAAACAAAGGGTGTCTAGGAATCATGAATTTTTAGTCTTCCCCATCTTGAATTTTAGTTCCTGCTAGCTTGCTGAGACATTATAGTTTGTGAACACTGCAGATTTTGATCAAACAAACTGAGATCCAAAGACCAATTAGATGGCCTGTTTCTCAGTTCCTGATGAGAGTTATGCTTTGCGTTATCATCCGTCTCCCTCCACGGATCAAACAACAGAGACACCTGTGTACTCTACAACGAGTGGTGATTCATTCAAGTACTGCCGGACCAACTCTGAAACCTCAACCTTCTCAATCCACACTGATGACAATTCCTTTTCTGAAGAAAGCTCGTCTTCAGGCTGGCCAAGTTCAAGTTCAAAATCTCTGACCCATAATCAGACTAACCTCGGCAGATCATCAATGAAGAACCACTCCAAAGTCGTAGACAAGAAATACAATGATCAAGAAGTTACAGACGCAGGTTGGTTAGTCTGTAAATTCTGTTATAATCCTTCTTTATACTCATACAACCAATGTATCCTAATAGGCTAATTACTATTTGGAATTCCCCAGATATGGAAATGATGAAGGAAAGGTTTTCAAAGCTTTTGCTGGGGGAAGACATGTCCGGAGGTGGGAAGGGTGTCTGCACAGCAGTTGCAATCTCAAATGCTATAACAAACCTCTATGGTATGTTTGCGATACTCAACCAGTCAAGATCTTTGTTTCAACCCTTTAACCTTTACTTCTATGTTTATATGCAGCTACTGTTTTTGGTCAGAACTTGAGATTAGAACCTCTGCCCTCTGATAAGAAGTCTATGTGGAAGAGAGAGATGGCATGTCTTTCATCCATATGTGATTACATAGTTGAATTGGTACCTGCCTGCACCAACCATCCAGATGAGGATGCTGTCGAGGTAAGAATTTGGCATCCATAGCTCATGCTTTGGCACAATCACTGCTTTCTGTTTCTTTCATTCTAAGACACTAAATTGTTATCAGATGTCAAGCACACCCAGATCAGATATTTGTATGAACCTCCCTGCACTGCAAAAGCTGGACACAATGCTCTTGGTAAGAAAATGTCATTCCACCTTGATTTCCCCAGTAACTTGGCTTGCAGCAAACAATTTTTCTTTTCGCAAATGGTAAACTCTGGTTTTTGGAGCAAAACCATGATAGAAATCCTTTCCACAGGAAATATTGGATAGTTTCCAGAACCAGGAATTCTGGTATGCAGAGCAGGGAAAGCTTGGTGCAAATGAAATTCATTCTGCGTCATTTCGGCGAATTATTCATCGACAAGAGGATAAATGGTGGTTGCCGGTACCATGTGTCCCTCCAGGAGGCCTCTCTGATAAGTCCAGAAAGCAATTGCAACACAAACGTAACAGCACATTTCAGATTCACAAGGCGGCCAAGGCTATCAACAATACCATTCTTGTTGACATGCAAGTTCCAGACACATACTTGGCAACGCTTCCAAAGGTAAGACACCCTGCCAATCCAATGGCACAGCCAAAAAAATAACAGTTAGATTCTTAATCTTCAATTCTCAGCCTTCCAAGTCTCCTAAGATCCACAGAGGATCAGTTGAATTAAGTTTTAAGCATGAGTGTATAAAACCATCTTCGCCTACGCTAATGTTGATTCTTGTTGCCAGAGTGGAAAGGCCAGCGTTGGAGATGCAATTTACCGATATATGAACGCTACAGATAGATTTTCCCCCGACTATCTTCTTGATTGCCTAAAAATAGCTTCAGAACATGAAGCTCTAGAGGTTGCAGACCGGGTGGAAGCTTCAATGTACACATGGAGGCTCAAAACATGCATAAAACACTCAAAACCCTCCTTGGATATGTTCAAAGATATAAGGGATGATGGAGATAAGAATTACACACTAGCCATTAGAGCAGAAAGCATGTTGCTATGCTTAAAGCAGAGGTTCCCAGAACTATCCCAGACAACCTTGGACACAAGTAAAATCCAATACAATAGGGTAAGTACACAGAGCTTAGCTTGATCTCTCTGTATATCTAATTATGTTAAAATGTCAATAAGGGCTTGAATAGAGATCATTTCTTGCAGGACATAGGGCAAGCAATCTTAGAGAGCTACTCAAGAGTGTTGGAAGGTTTAGCATTCAATATTGTCACTTGGACAGAGGGCGTGCTATCTGCAGACAGGTTAATGAAACACCAAGTTCAGAGGAAACCATGAAAGAGTTTGATTCTAAAGTTGACATCTGAATCCAGTTCTCTTCTCCAACCTCAATTTTGTATATTAAGAGATTTCTCTAGTTATAGGCATCACATGAACTAGGGAACATTTGAATGTGTAACAATCTGCAAAATTAGTTGTAATTGTAACTTGATAGACAAAGATCGAGGCTGACCAATTTTAAGCTTAAATTGTACTAACAATCAATAGACCAGTTCAGAAAGTATCAAAATAGATTTCAGAAAAAAATCATGTCTGCAATTAAAAGAACAGGATATACTACTCCTCTCCAGGGATTAAAAGCAAAGTATAATTATGGTTCCCACTCGTACGGGTCACCTTTTTCCAGTTTTTAAAGATCGGACATGGAACCACGTCTGAGCTTGGGAGAGGGCTGAGTGACCGAATTTGGTTTCTTGAGAGAACATGAAGACCTGAAAGCTTCCACCTGCGATTGACATTTCACGTAGTCACCCTTGTTCTCCTCCAGACACTTCTTCAGAGCTTCGACATCGCATGGAGACATAACCTTTTTTGCACTAACGTCATCCGTTTTCCCGTCCATCGCTTCCACAACGCAAAAAACTACAGAATTTCGAGTTCCAATTCCTATAAGATAAGAGTCTGTAATCAGGAAAACTCAAATCGAAACAACTGCAACTCTAATTGGAACTACATGAAACGATGCGGGAAATCTAACTTCGATTCAATTTCTACAATTCAAGCAAACATCTAATAATTTTGAAGTTCTAGGAGAAAAAATCTTAAGAAAACAACGATGATAAGCGTCTGTAATCGGGAAAAAAAACTCAAATCGAAAGAAAACCAAGACCATATAGAACAGCCCCAAATTCAAAATCCAAAAAGAGGGTAAAAATAAAAAATAAAATTAGATAACCAAAAATTAAGTAATAAGATTATTCACCCAAAAAAAAGATCATTCAATAGGAAGGAAAGGAAATCGAGAACTTACAGGTTGCAAGAGAAGGAAGGCCCCAGAAATTCACGAAATGGGTAATTTTACAAACCCTAAACCCTAGAGTTCATAAAACCCACCATCGATCTCCTTCTGCAACTCTCCATTGGCATTATTACAAGGAGAAGGAGGAAGGAAGGAAGGAAGTTCATGACGAAACAGATTCCTCCACTTGTCTTTTGTGTAACCTGTGGGCGATGACGTCATCGGTCATTCTCACGCTACTGTTCCTCCGTGGGTCAAAATGCAAAACACGTGGTAAGATCAGGACCAGCGGTCTCTTTGATCAGAACGGCATATGTTAGCAGTAATTGAACGGCCAAGATGACGACGTTATCAAATGTACGGCTTGCGATTGAGGTTTCCATAGTGGACCTGAGGGGGCCGTCAAGTGTGATGGGCTTCCATATGGTTCCTATGGGCCAGCCTAATAATCCAATGTACATTTGCTCATTGGAAAAATATGTTGAAAATATGCAACTTAAAAAACCACGTGTAGTTAATCGAATTTAGCTCATCTCCGGAGAGCCTAGCATGCCCAGGGTTCTGCCAGCCGTTGGGCTGTGTCGCACACATTTCTAGACGTGCGTCAAGATGTGTGCGGCACAGTTCAACCGCTGGATGCCCTCTGGGCGCGCCCTGGGCACTGAGCTCCATGGAGACGATCTTGATCCTAGTTAATCATGTAACGAAGGTATGTGACATTCTCGGAAATCACAAGACAAATCTAAATCATTCATTTTTATCATTTTAATGACGAATTGTTATCGTCACAACAATTTTTTATTTTACCAAATGTCACAACACATTTTATTTTGTTATGTGGATAAATAAAATTTCATATTCCGATCATTGGATAGAAAAGACATGGTCAGGATTAACCACAAGTCATATTTCAGATTCTAGTTCAATCAAATACTCCCTTTTGTATCGGCACACATCCTATGTATGTTCATACATGTGTACATTATTATGCATTCTCCTACCTCTAAGTAGCAACAAATAGTTCAAAACTGTATATCTGGCATCCCACGATCCTAAAAGTCGATTAACCTTTTGGGATTGGTGTGTGGTTTGTGTGATTACACTTTCATAAATAAATAAAAAAAAAAACAAATAGTTCCAGACTGAAGGTGATCTCTGTCATTTATTGATCATTCCTTTACTGCACAAATTGAATGTTTCTCGAAGAGTTCCAGTTACTGCAATCTCCAAATTTTCATTTGACATCATAAATTGTCACTCGACTTCAAGCACTGACTTAGATATGAAGCACACCAACCCAGCAAACTCTTGCTTGAAAATGAAGAAGTGGTACATGCTAATGAAGTCATTATTTCAAAATTTAATGCTAACGATCCTTTCCTAAGCTAGGGTTTGAGAAAACCGACCCTGATTCTGACCCATCTTATACTTAAGCTAGGGTTTTTGAGTGGGTTTTTTTTTTCCGCATGAAGCAGACAAGTACAGGATCATGTGAATTTACCATTCAACTCCCAGTGAAATTAAAAAACTCATACCAACATATCCCCTTACACATGCTCTCATTGGCCCCTATGCTGTGCTGTGCTGGTGCTGGTGTAGGCGCTGCTAGCACTAAACGACCAGACAGCGGTGTCATATCTTTTTCTTTTCTTTTAATCAATTTCCACCAATTCGAGCTGATTCAACCCAGATCCGAATGGGGCTGGACTGATCCGGATCCTGATCCTTTAAATCCTGATTAGAGCGAGTCGTATGCCGTCTTTCCTTTCTTTCTTTCTTAATCCCATGATCCAAGGAAGCCTGAGGTCCTGGTTATCGTGACACAGTCCAACCAATTTCGCAGTTTTTATTTTCTTTTCACACTCTCGGTACTTCAGATCCAATAAGCAAAGCTTGAACCGACCATCATGACATTCGCTTCCAAATTATACATACCCCTTTTAATAGCTGTTATATTTAGAGACTACCTTGTATGGGAAAAAGAACTCTGGCCAGGAGTGTGGCCTACGCCAGCACTCCCATGAGCCTATCTCTCTCCTCCCCATATGAAAAAGACAATTCTACCCCCTTATTTTAAGGAGGAGAGAGATAGACACATAGAAGTGCCGGCGTACGCCATAATCCCAAACAGAACCTTCTATTTACCTGAAACTACCTACTGTAAGATGCTCCATCCCCTCCAACTCCCAAATACCCTAATTGCAAATATTGCAAAGCATGACTTAAAAAATAAATAATACTCCATTTTGGGCAGAGTAGAGATCAGATACGTAGGAGATTGAAAATTTCGCCAAGCCTGAGAGAGAAAAAGAGAGCTTGAAAAACATCTACATATCATTCTTGAGATATTTTTTTCCCTTCGCCAATGGCCAAAAATAAAACATATCATTCTTGAGATATTTTTTCCTTTCCCAATGGCCAAAAATAAAACAATTATCTCCCTATATATACAACAGCCTTCCACGCAGCACCTGCAAGAGGACAGCAAAAAGGGGGTCATCAAAGGTTAGTGTCCTACCTGATATAAACCAGAGCTGTACCGAAAGTGAGGAAGACCTCTCTCCTTACAAGTGCCCTTGCTCTGAAGAAATCCCTTATGGCAGTTTTCCCTACCACGGAAGGCAAAGGGGCCTTGCGGGGCAAAGAGATACAATCTCCATGTCAATGACGCATAAGTTGAGCATTCATAACCCAGCCATTGTGAGAGCAGCCCAAGCCCCAACACGGCCAAACAATTATACCGACAAAAAATCAACTGTCATCATCCACAGCCCCAATGTATGTAAGGTCCGTTCTTCTCACTCGAATGGCCCCTTTAAGCCAGCTACAGGCCTTCAGATTAGCATTGTCACCACCAACACCAACATTACTGTTGCTAGAAGAAGAACCTGAACCTGTCCCATCGTCCAACAGAGTCCAAGGGTCAACTTCCATATCTTGGTCCGGTGATGGGAATAGCTTTGATTTTCCTGGCAAGTTTGTGGCAGCTCGTGCCACAGAAACTGGGGTCCTTGGTGGTGCATTTGGATTCCCCTGTTGGACGCTTGGAACTGAGATGCTGGATTGAAGCACAGCAAGAGCTACAGTCGAGACCGCTGGCGGCTGACAAGAAATGAAGCTTCGAAGGGAAGAGGGAAGCATTGGCATTGCAGCTTGGAGGCGCCACCGTACTGTCTCCGGCAGTTGCATGCGATCCAAGTCATTCTGCAATAATGGGAGTAAGAAGACAAATAGAATGGGAATTGTTTCAAAGCAGATTCTCCCCTAGCTACTCAGTGAAAATTTGCCCATCATGACCAATAGAAAATTAAAAAATTAAAAAAGTCAACCAGATCGAACCTGTAAATTCTCTGCTACCTCACGATCAAACACAGAAGAATCCCTAGGAGATTTGACGGTTGACTTGGAGGCAGGCTTGAGCTTCAGCCAACTTGGCTTGCAACTGCTCAGTAACCCATGCAAGACGGCCAAAAAGCAGTCAAAGAGGCTGTCTCCAGAAAGATCCAATGGGGAAGCACCTGATACTTCCATTCGTGCTTCCAGCTCCCTTTTGTTTGAACTTCTCTGAATGGGATAAAAGGACAGATCTGCATCTTCATGCACCACTCGACTTCCAAGGAGACGGAGTATGACTGAGGCAAGCATGTGCCTCATGTTCCTACCAGTTGGCTCCCTAAAATGTCCAGTAGATGATATATTCAGATCAACAAGAATATATGACTTGATTGTTTTTTTTGATTAATTTCCTCTCGTAATCAGACAATCTAATTATTAGAAAACAAGCCAACAAGAAGACGATCCTCAAATTTAATTTCTCAAACCTTTCTACCACAAACAGGAACAAAATTTACAATCACTCCATTCATAACTGCAAACACAATAGCTTCACTTCTCATCACGGATTAGAATTCTAACATACGGGGAAACAATACAAAATAAGAGAGCAAGAAATAACCAACAGATCAATTTCAGCTTCAGAATTTCAACTTTCAGAAACTCGGCAAAGCCTCCAAAAAGTCAAAAGATCATCAAAGAAATTCAATAGATCCGAAAGAAATCAATTACTCTTAATGCCCATACCAGAATAAAGTGCCATCATGTCATGGAAAAAAAACTAAATTAAAGACAAAGGAAGAAGAAGGTTGCAAGGCTGTGTGGCGCCTGCTCCCAGACACAGGATGGGCGAAATGATCACCCCCACCCCCCCCCCCCATGAAATGAAAAATCCTACCCCTGTTGGATGCCCCCACATGTGCTCTTATTGACCCCTGTGCTGGTACAGGAGCCAAGCAGCCTGGCAGTGATCCCTCTCCCTAAAGACAATAGTATTTCACTTGTGCAGCAAAGATACATCCATCATGCATTTGTCTTCACTGTACTAATACAAGGGCTTCATCAATTTCACCTTGGTATAAAGTACCAACACTACTAAAAGCTGCCATATTTATTTAATTTTCTTAAATTAGAACCCTCATCATTCTTCAAATGTGCTGGTTTGGAATCCTAGTTTTCTTTTAATTTTTTTTTTCTTTTGGGGAAGGGGGAGTGGTTGGGTGGGATTGAATAGAAGTGTAAAAAACCATTTATAATACATAAAGAAGGGAATGTAGGGGGAGAGAGTATAAGGATTCCATTTTATATAAACCTTCCATTTTCCTAATTGTATTGTCAAAAAATTCTCCAAATGCCTAAGAAAGAATATGCGGAACCTCCAGGCTCCAAATTAGTTTGAAATCATTATTGTTTTCGCCCATGGACTTTCATCAGAGCCTCGGACCAAAAAGAAGTGGACATGAAGCATTTCACCTAAAAGCTTGAACTGTTAGGGAAGGGCAGCATCAATGTATACATCAACACTCCCCCACACGTGCAAGACAAGATCCCATGGTCCTTGCACGTGGAGCTAACGTGACATTTACTTCACGTGGCACCAAGTGAGAAGAAATGTCGAGAAAACTCTTCCGATGCACTTTCCAGGAGTCGAACACTTGACCTCCCTGTTCTGATACCATGTTCACTACCGTTTCACTTAAAAGCTCGAACTGTTAGGGAAGGGCAGCATCAAAGTATACATCAACAATGTCCAATTTGATTGGCGCGTCACATAACTAGCCATGTAGATTTCCCACAAGCAGCAGATTTAGGGAACTTTTCTCTCTCTCTCTCATAACCTAATTAACTGCTTGAAACATTTATTTCTCATCCTGCACAATGATTCCAGATATTTTACTTTTTTTAATACAAACTTCTAGACCACACATCCCTAAAACCTTTGAAATTACATTTTTTAAATGCCTATGACTTGTAACTAATGTTCACATCAAGGACAGAGCTGAAGCCATTAGAGCCATCAGTCATTCAGGAATATGGGGGAGGAGGTCAGTTGAAGGGAAGAGAAGCTGCAGAACAGAATCAAAACAAGTCATAACCATTTCAATGCAAGCAGACATGCAAAGGCTTCTCCAACCCAGATCATGACAAACGAAAGAGGTAACATTGAGGAGCATTACCCCTTGTCCACTGTTAGTTATAACAGGATATTTGTTTCTATAGTTATTATACATTTAGGGCCCATTTGTTTGCAGGGGCTTTCGTGGGATGGGAGACTTGTACTTTTTTCCCAAAAGTTAAGTAATTTGAGAGTGTTTGGATACATGGGGTAAAAAAGTTCCCAGACAGATTCGGACAATTAGGGTTTCCTGTCGCTCCGCTGTCTTCTCCACCCCACCCTCATTCAAAGTCCCACCAATTTGGAGGGACTCTTGCTCTGTTCATGTGGGAAAACTCAATGGCTCTCTCCATTGCAGCCATGGAGCAAAGAGGGAGGCAAGAGAATGGTGCACTGACAGAGAGGAAGGCCTCTGCAACTGTCCACCGGAGACTATAAAGATAGACCGATATACATCCCAACTCCGAAATCCTCCCCAGCCCAATCCACCAACCATGAGAGAGGATATTTCAAATAGTAGTTGGTGTAGTCCTAGGTAGGAGAAGTCCCACTAGGAGCCAGGAGAATGGGTTCACCTAACAAGGCTGGCCGATTGGGGCAGCTTAGGTTAAATAGGGCAGAAATTAGGGTTAGGGTTAACTAATAGTAATGGGGTTTATAGGGTTTTAATATGCAGATTTTAAAGGTCTTAATGAACTAGGATTGGTTAGGTTTGAATAAGTTTTTTTAAATTTCAGAAATTTAGGTTTAGGGTTTCAGGTTTTGAGAATGAAGGGGGAGATGAGATTTAGGGTTTAGAGCTGGAATTAGGGCTGGAGCTCAAGGTCGAGTGTTAAGGGCAGTGTAGGGGTGTTTCGGTTGTAATATGGGCAGATTTGGATGGTTGGATTGGTCTGGGTGATTTTTAGGGTTTTAGGTTTTAATGGAGAAGGAAGGGGATTAGGGTTTTGATTGAGGAGATGGGTTTGAGACTACAGTCGAGTGGAAGGGTTGACTCAATGATGCTGTGATTAAAATTTGAAAGCAAACAGTGGAGGGAATAGGGCTGGACTGATTATAGAAGGAGCTAGGGTTTGTGGGATCGATTAGGTTAGATGGGGGGAAGAAGAAGAAAAGGATACCTTGCAGAAACTGTAAACACGTGGATGTGCAGATCTGCAACAACAGTAGCTTGAAGAAACTTGATTGAAGAAAAAGGACCTCTCGATCTACAAGATGCAAGGAGTCGCCGGAGTCCACCAGCCCTCGCCCTTGATATGACTCACAAGGGCTCCTTGATATTACCCACAAGGAACACTCTCAAAGAGCAAGCAGCAGCATTCATGGCAACAGCATAAAGAAGCGATTTTAAAGCATAATAGGTGGGGGAGCCTCTCCCACGATCTCTTATTAAATAAAAGGCCAAAGGCCTAATTCCTAGGACTAATACAACTCTAATCTCCATCCAAAATTGTGGAGACGTACAATTAAGTGTTTTAAAACAATTCAAAAAGTATAAAAAGACTCAATTGACCCTAATGACTTAAAAACAACTTAAACTACTTAAAATAAAAGAAGATTCTCTACTAGCCAATAGGATATAAGAACCTCTTGGCCAATAGAATCACTTCACTTAAATTAGACCAATTGAACCAATTGGATGCAACCAATTTAAAGCGGTTCAATTAAAAACACAAAATAAAAACTAAGTACAGAACTAAAATAAACTAAACTAAGGCTCCTACTGAAACCCTAGGCTTAGGGTGGCTTCTTCAATTCGAGGAGGCTAGGATCTGCATCAGTAGTTGCAGCACCCAGCCACATAAAAATGTCAAAAATGTTTGATCGATAGTGCGCTACTCGGGAAAAGGAAAAGAGTGGGTGGGAGAACCTATGAGACAAGCTCTCTCAATGGATTCACATTTGCAGAAACCATGTTGATCACAGTGACCTCAGGGTTCTGAAATTGACAGTGAGGTCTGCGAGAAGCCCAAACAAAGCCGATCTGACAGCTCTCTGGGTCACGTGCAACCGTGACATCCACTGATGCAGTTAAAATTGTCCAATTGGATCAATCGGGCCTGAGAAGATTTACTTGGCCCATAGTTGGGTCCTATGGACCTTGGGCTTCTTATATTTGGGTTTATTGATGTAATGGGCCAAATTCATAAGCCCATAAAATGGGGATAAAGTTAGTACACGGGATTAGAAGGTTAGTTGAGTGTTTGAGTTAGATTAGGATACTTAATAACCACATAGAGTTCAGTTTAGAGTTTATTTACTTTATGAGTGTATTAGAGTGCTAGGAGTCCTTTCAAAACTGATTTCTTCTCTTCTTCTCTCTTCTTCTCTCTTCTTCCTCCCAAAATGATTGATCTCATCTCTCTTCCCTCCCCTTCCATGAATCTGATTTCTTAACTTAACAACGTAGTTGCTTACTTTATCTCATATCTGATCACTGCTTTGTTTATTGGGTATGCTTACATAGTTAGATTTTAGATCCAAATCTGGATTTTCATATTGCATTATTTAGTATCAGAGCCTAACCTGAGGCTACATCATGGAGGTTGACGATTCACACCATTGGATTATTGATGAAATGCGTACACACCAAGAAGGTCTGCAAGCAGGACTTCGAGATCTCCAAACAGGGCTTCTTGATCTCAGGACAGATTGTTGGAAGATTGTTAATAATACCAACTGCTTCTATGATGAGATGTTGAGCATGATAGAAGCTTCAAAAGATGGATCAGAGGTGGTAGAAAAGGCGGGCAAAGAAAGTGGCGATCAAGTTGAAATAAATGGTCCAATCAAGATTGAAGCCGAGGAATTGATCGACGGTCTGATTGCAGATGCGAAACCCCACGATCAAATTCCAATCAGAGGGGTTTCGTCTGCCAACGATCATCAAGAGAACGTGACAGTTGGTCAGAGGATGTGCGGGATCATTGCCCCATCAAAGCTGATGATCGTGGATGCCGATTGAGTGGTGCGGATTCTGCCGTTTTACAAACCTCGAGGGCAAATTTCTCAACACCAGGGAAATATTGTCCAATTGGGCCCGATAATTTTATTTGGCAGATAGTTGGGTTCTATGGACCTTGGGCTTCTTATATTTGGGTTTATTGATGTAATAAGCCTAATTTATAAGCCCATATAGTAGGTCAGTTGAATGTTTTGAGTTAGATAAGGACATGTAATTTTTTTTTGCTGAAAGATTAGGATATATAATAGCTAGATAGAGTTCTGTTTTGAGTTTATTTACTTTATTGAGTGTATAAGTGTGTTAGGAGTCCTTTTATGAGTCAAATTAGGAATTTTAAAAGGTTGATATATATGTAATACATCCTCCATCAATTAGCTATGATTTGAGTATGAGTTTTTTCTACGAGTTTTGGTGTTGTTGAGTAGTGCATACAGGATTGGTATCTCAAACCTGATTTCTTCTCTTCTCTTTTTTTCTCTTCTTTTCTCTTCTTCCTCCCAAGAAGATCGATCTCATCTCTCCCCCCCCCCCCCCTTCCATCGATCTGATTTCTTCCCATAACAACATAGTTGCTTACTTTATATCAGATATGACCACAGATTTGATTATTGGGTCTGCTTACATCTGAGATCCAAATTGCAATATCCACTCAGCAAACCCACTCGCTGGCTGACATAAACGATTCCTAGTCGTCCACTTCTACGAACCTGCTGCCTCCTCCATCAAGTTCAAAGCTGTCAACCTCCTCTCCAATCAAATCTAACGGCGAAATGAGAATGACCTTAATAACACTGATGGTGACGGGGAATAAGTCAAGAGTTGTTACCAAACCCTAAACCCAATAAGCTCATCGAAGCTCAAGACTTGAAATCTGGAGAGTGGAGACACTTTCTTCTCAGACATGGATCCTTTCCTTAGATCTTGACCATGCAGCTCCTTCCATGGCACGAAGCTCAAGACTGAAATCTGGCGATTGGAGACACTTTCTTCTCAGACATGGATCCTTTCCTTAGATCTCGACCATGCAGCTCCTTCCATGGTCTCTCTCTCCAATAGCAACAAAGGGCATAATTAGAAGGTTATAGGATCTCAAACCAAACCAGCCGGTAGAATATCTCCAAATTCAGGTCAAATGGAGATGAGGTTGAAGAGAAGCTGCACTCCAATTTTTAGCCAATGCTGAAGGCTATAAGTTGAAATATGAGGAAGAACCCAAAATAGAAAGTTAGGAGCTGTGGCTTAATCCAGCCAACTGTGGGGTCTGGAACTGGGGATCGAGTGATCTCCTTGATGGCCTGCTGCAACTCTCAAAAGGGCTCAGTAGTGGGTGTTGTGATTCCTGAGTTGTGGTCCTTCGATGGCCAACAGCAAGGAAGGAAGAACAGATGCATACGCAGGGGTTGGAGGCTATTGTTGGCACAGATCAGCAACAGCAGTGTAGAGTGAAGGAGGAATGACTTCTAGTTCTTCACAGCAGCAGCAGCAACTCTAGAATGAGGTTCTTCCAGTAATTGGAGTAGACCAGCAGTAGCAGCCTTCTATTAATGGTGTGCAACAGCAACAAATCTTGAAGATGATTGGGAATTGAATTTGGTCTCCAAAGGGTATCTTCACAATAGTTTATTGCAGTCACAGGAACAGCACAGCAGTATGTATCGAACAGGAAAAGGAGGAGAAGATAGAAGCATAGTTGTCAAGGCGTCGCCTAGGCGTCCAGGCGCCTTGCTCACTCCTTGATTTCTGGTGCCGCCTTGGTCGCCTTGGCGCCTTGTTGGTGTCGCCTTGTTTTTTAGCCCCCTCGCCCGCCTTGGTTCGCCTAGGCGCCTTAACAACTATGGATAGAAGAGAAGGGGGTAGGGGGATGGGCTTTCTCAACACCCTGGGTCTCTCACCCACAGCTATCTCAGCTGTTGAAACAAGGATTTACTCCCATAATAGATGGCAAGCTTGGCCAGAAAATTCTATTCTTCAAAATCTGTTCCTTCCTTATAATAGGGGCCTATTAATAGCTTAGGCAAGATTACAATAAAAATAGAAAGTAGGGATATACAAACTACTAAAACCTAACTAAAATTTGAAACTACTAGATTCAGTAACTAAGTACTACTAAGAGAATAATAACAAAAAAAAATCAGATCTCCAAGTCATCTAGCAGCTGATCCTCTTTTTTGTCAAAACTTGGATTCTCATGTGGTCCCCACCAAGGATCTTCTAATAATATTCTCACCAAGGCAAAATAAGAGGCTGCTGTGATACTGTTTATGTGAACAGTATTTTTCTTCATGTTTTGTTTTTAAAACATGGGGTGGGATACTACAGTAACTTTCTTTTGCTTCCCTTCCCTTCCCTTTACAATACGTGTGAGACCTATTCCCCTAAGTTTCCCACCCCAGACTCCCTTACAAACAAAAGGGGCCCATACACTACATTGAAACATTCCTACAATATCTCTAGACTGGTGTCAGGACATTGCTTAGAAGGGATCAAATTTATCACCAATTTTGGTTACAGTGGTCATTACATTGTGATGAATGATGAAGCTATTGCAAAGCCAAATTGCACTCATATAACAGCAGATAAAACTGAATCCTTGGAAGCTGATCCAGAGAGTAACCAAGGTCTCCCACAGTAAACTCATTACATAATAAATAGACAGGTTAAATTTTCATCACAAGTTGATTCACAACCTCCCAAACTTATATAACCTGATGCCTAACATGCTTATGTCCAGGCAAAAATAAATAAATTTGGGTGGGGTTCGGAGTTATGTCTATCCAGTATAAGTTTTTCCTTTTTTTGTTCCTCAATCCGTCCAGTATAATTTTCCTTTTGGGTATTCACACACACACACAGAGCAAGAGTGAAAGTGAAAGGGGGGGAGGGGGGAGGGGTACTCAGTTTAAACATCACAGCATAGAATAGGAAAGAGTACAAGAAAGAAAAGAACTGAAAAGAAATAACAAAGGTGAAAAGACAAGCAAAGACAAGCGCATTACCTATCTCCATAAATGATTGGAAGCAACCTCAAAATGAACTGCAAACGCAACCACATTGAAGCTCGCAGAGCCACTGAAGAGGGTGGTGCAGAATCAACTGCTCCTGTTGTCCGTCTACCCAACCCAGGACTGCCACCCCTCGGCACCTTGCGGCTGTTGCCTTTGTGTGTAGCACCTTCAATCCCAGAGGGAGATGCTCCAGCATGTTTACCAGCACCACGAGTAACTGTATTAATTTGTTGTTCAATACCATTCATCTGCTTGATTAAATCATTTGCAAATGTGTTGCGCGAGTCACCGGAGCTCCTATCTATGCAAGGAAGAACTAGATCAACAAGAGCTCTTTCAATTACAAACTGTTGACTGGAATTTAAGCCTTCAGCATCAAATGACTGTGAGGCCATTCTTCCCAACCTTTTAATGTCCATTCCATCTTCTACAACCTCCCCTTCTTCAAGAAAGCTAGCTTCTTTCTTTCTCGTTTCCCCTCTAACTGTTGATAGATCAGCAGTAAAGTTTGGCCAGCCCCACGGCTTCCAAAATTGGGCCTTAGTTGAAAGACTTCTGAGCTGAGCAACATTAATAAGTCGCTGTCTTATGGACTTGCGTCCAAAAAGAACATCTTGTCCCGCTAAGAACCATTTAGCATGCAACAACAGAGAATCCTCTAAGGATCTCCCAAGAAGATGAACTACTTCTGAATAAAGAGGAGCAGCATCAGGTCTGACCAGTAATCTTGTGAGGACAATCTCGGTGAAGTTGTTCTCATTCTCAGAAAGAGTATAATTGCCAGCATTAGGAGAAAGAGACTGAATAGCATCCACTAGGGACATACTATGGGCCTCAATTTTCTCAATGAGAGCCTGTTCATTCAGAAGGAGCCGAAGTTCAACCCACTGCCAATGAAATTTTGCAGGTTGAAGGCTATCCAAAATATTCACAAGCTGATCCTGAAGCTTCATCTCATTTTCTGCATGTTGCACTTTTGATTCACTGGCCCAGCTCCCATCATCCCGTGGAGGGGCAGACTGTGGAATTTTACAATCAAGGACTGCATTTAGGAAAAGCCTCGCACGAAGGGGAACAAATGCCATGGTTTTCAAGTGTTTGTCTGTACCGTGCATTTCAAGCATAGCAGCAAACTCAGTATCACCAACATCAGAAGCTAGAAGATCATAGAGAGCACGAGTATCTCGCAGACATACATCCCGGAAAGGCTGATGCCTGATTGCATCACCAATTGCCAATGCTAATGATTGATACAATTGGACATCTTCACGAATTAAGCTGAGAATGTAAGTCCTCCAAATCACTAATGCAAAAATCGAATAGGCAGGAGGGAAGACTAAGCTAAGAGGAAGCATTCGCTGCATCCTTGAGAAAGCCAAGATATATGGTTCACTGAGGAGCTCCGCAACTAGTCCATCACAAACCGTTCTGCAATTCCCAATGAGCAACCTAAACCAGTGCACATAGACTTCAATGGAATTGTCCACTTTATAACGAGAAATCCCATTTGAACTGGATCTTGCGCTCCTTACAAACTGCACAATATCCAAGCCCTCTTTCAATCTTAACACAGATACCATTCTGTCCAGGCTAGTAACTCCATGGACAATTGCTCCAGCGACGAGAGCTGACACAGCAGCCACAATTTTTCCAGCCCTTCCAAAAAGAAATTTTGCAGAATTGTTCAACATTTCATTTGGCAGGTTTATATTGGACTCATGGGCTTCAGGGGAGAGCTGAAACTGACTGCGAGCAGCCTTTCCAGGTGCAAAGGCTCCAGCAACAGCACAAGAAGCTTCTGTTGCAAAAGCTATCTCAAATAGACGAATCTGACGGTCTCCAAGAGCTTCCTTAAGTAAGCAGAGACAGGTAATGTGAATTTGTATAAGACGTCGAGCATAACTTGGTAAGCTTACTGTGGATGGAGAGTTTTGGTAATTACTGCCTGGTGTTAAATCTAGCAGTTTTGCTAAAGCTGGACCTACATTACCAACAATAGCAGAAATGGCAGAAGCCACAGCAGAGGGGTCCCCCTCCTGAGCCGTACCACCATTCTGCCTAATGCAGTCCATTAGTCCCAAAACAATCTTTTGAGCTACTTGATATCCATCTTCCCATTTCTCCATTATAGGAACTTTTGGAGTACCCACCACAGATGGTTTCCTTTCCTTGCCAGAGAAATAATGCACAGCTTCCTCAATATGTCTTTGCACTATCTCTTTCATGCTAGGGCCTGATCGAGATAATCTTGCACTAATCTTTTGACGGAAGTAATCATCAAGATTTTCTACTCCTGCAGGAACTCCAAGTGAAATTCTAATTTCACCATCAATTGACTGTGTAGATTCAAGTTCAGCAAGAACCCTTTGATCACAGGTTGCCCTGAAATTCTTCTCCCATTTCACCACACTAGCCACATTTCCGTATTTCTTCAACAAATTTCTAGCATAAAAGAAGGCTGCTGAACAAGATGCCCTTCCATTGGAGGCCATGACTGCCACAGCTCGATGCATTGCAGCAGAGAGTGCTTCAGAAATAAGATCAGTTGCTACAAGTAAGTTTTCATACCTGAATCCAAAGTTCCACACAATAGATAGTCATATTAGATGGAATGCAGATGTGAAAAATATATAAGAACCTAAGAAGCCACAGCATTCCAAGCCCAGTATTATTATAAAATCAAAGACAAAATAGTACTGTGCAATTGTATATACAAAGAAGTCCACTAATAATGTGGGTTCAAGAGATTTCTTAAAGAATAGCATCAGATTGTAGTCACAATCAAATATGCCACAGTTGGCACATCATGACACTAATCTCATCCACAAAAAATAGGAATTACAAGAGGAACAGGAAAAGCTCAATTATTGACCGAGGGGACATGCAGTGCATGAAAATTTTAAAGAATATCGAATATATTTATGCTCCTGGTCTCTATTATGTCATTGCCACACGCAATTCGTTTGATCAAATTCACACTAATTAAAAGTTCTACAAACTATATGATTGGCTTTTAAGGCCAGATTTGGTATGATTTCTAGTTCAATTTTGTATTGATTTCATGAAATAGTCAACAAATAGATTTTTGGTCAAGAAATTGAAATTTTTTTGGTTGTATCAATATGAAATATTTCAAGAATAAAAAAATCCATTTGGTAGTTCAATTTTTGAGAATAGGTTCTCTATATTTCTTTGGGAAGGGTGGCGGGGCTGGCGGTGGGGTAATGATGGTAGTGGGGGTGATGGTAAGGTGGTGGTGGCAGCGGTGGTGATGGTGGGGTAGTGGTGACGGCAATTGTGGTGGCATGGAAGTGGTGATGTCAGTGTTGGTGGCGTGGAAGTGGTGGTGGTGGTGGCGGTGGTGGTGGTGATGGTGGGGTAGTGGTGGCGGCATGGAAGTGGTAGTGGCGGTGGTGATGTTGGTGGTGTGGAAGTGGTGGCAGTGGTGGTGGTGGTGGTGGTTGCGGTTGCGGTTGGGGGGTGGCAGTGGAGTGGTGGTGGTGAGACCATTAGGAGAAGAAGGGGTGGTGTTTTATTTTTAACATGAAATTACTACTTTGCCCATCAAAATAGCCATGTGCTCATTAAAGAGCAAGAGTAAAATCAAATGAAATAGAAATTCGGAAACAGCTCCTCAGCTATTTCAGAATTTCTATTCCACTTGATATCTATTTCACTGAAATAAGTTCCAAATATCAAACCAAACAATTTCCGAAATAGAAATTACCCCCTGAATTTAAATAGAAATCATACCAAATCAGGCCTAAGTAACAGCATAACAAACCATCAGACCCAAAGCAAACCTAACCGACCTTGATTCTCATATTGAAGTACAAAGGTGGCAAATTAAGATTATAGGGTCAAACATAGAGCCACTCCATCTTCACAGTGCAATGCAGAGAAAATGATGACACCTCTAAACACCAGCACTTTGTGAAGATGCTGGTCCTAGCATAACCATATCAACTATGAATAATCCACTGACAAGAAACTGTGATTAAAGGCAGCATCACAATTTGTAGAAACGAAACCAGTTCACCACGAGCATGTAAAGTGGGCCAGTGGCAAACACCAAAATGAATATGCACGTTGAGAGATGGCACAAATTGAATCCAACCATGAATTCAACTAGGAAGCCATACCTCCGGATACATGACAATAAAAATGCTTCCCCAACTTCACATGCATGAGACTCTGTGCTCTTTGGCAGCATCAGAATGCTTCTCCCACCATGAATAGTAGAATTTGAACTGGCAAGAACTTTTGGTAACAACCACAGCAGAAACTTCACGGCTGAAACTAAATCAGAAGAAACATCCATGAGATATAATATAGATAACAACTCATCTTCACCAAGCTTCCACACTATGGAACTCCTGTCATCAATAGGTGGGAAAGACCCATTACATTGGCCAATCTTTGCTGGAGTCTTTTCAGCCCCTTCAACAAGCTGCCTCACTAAAGTAATTAGCCAGACAGAGATAGCCCTCTTCTCAAGCAACCTCTGCTGTTTCAAAGCCTTTCCAATTGAAACAATATCACCAAGATGACCAGTTTTGATCCCATCCATTGGTTTAGGAACTTCTTCTGTACCAGTTCTATGATGAGGGCAGCTTATTCTGTTGTCACATATGTGACTTGTTGATGCTCCTTGGCTACCCTCAATCCTGGCAGCAGCTGCTAACTGAGAAAGACTTTGAGTTTTACGAACCATTTTTTGCCGCCCTCTGGAAGCTTGTTTAGTCGATTTAAGAGGTGGATCGACCTTGAGCTCTA
The DNA here is from genome assembly GCF_018873765.1 of Telopea speciosissima. Lineage (NCBI taxonomy): Eukaryota > Viridiplantae > Streptophyta > Magnoliopsida > Proteales > Proteaceae > Telopea > Telopea speciosissima. The sequence continues at coordinate 62,435,233 of NC_057921.1, read as the reverse complement.
CAGATTTAGGTCCTTTTCTCATCCACCACGTATCTTCATCATCCGATGGGTTAGGTGAAAACCCTTGAGCATAAGGGCTCCTTTCTTCACTTGACTTTTGTCTTTTCGCCCTCCTACATTCTTCACAGCCAGTCGTTCCTTCTGTCGCATCCAACTTGCTGCCAATTGACCCAATGGACCTCTTAAGACTCCCTTGAGATTCATCAGATCGAGCATCTGCAGGTAAAGGACAAGAGTTTGGAAAATGCAATAACATGGAAATGGCAGTTTTCAGTTCTGCAACTTGAGACTTGGTCTTGTCATTCTGACCAGACAAAGGACTGGATGCTGACTGAAGGTTCCTCCAGTGTTCAAGTGAGGGGGAAGTGCTATCCTTTCCTGAAGTTGCATTATCCTTTTCTTTCTTGTAGACAATATTTGCATCATTTCTATTCGTGGAGGGTTTATAACGACCACTAACAAGTCCACGAAGCAGCAAGCGACGTTCATTTGAGTAAACATGCAGGGCCTTCACTAGTAATGGAACTTCAGCAATCCGTGCTTCTTCCAAAGCATCAAGCATATAGGAACCTGGGAGTTGTTTCAATATCTGATGGTGTCTCTTCCTTCTTTCCAAACCAACTGGAATTTCATCCCTATCCATAATTCCACTAATTATCAACTGCCTCACATAGGCTTGAGGATAAAAGATCCCAGAGCGTATGAGCTCCATGATAAGTAGTTGAAGGCGATTGAGACCTTCACCTTTGCCTGCATCATGTTGATCTATCCAACACACCATAATATCATGTAAAGGACCTGGACTTTGAAAAATATCTGATGTATCTATACTTCCACTTGAACCCTCTGGTTTCTTTCTACGTACAGCAACCCTATCCACAACTGTACCACCTGAAAGGCTATCATGGCGACTGGCATTTTTTGAAAGGCCATTCTCTCCCAAAGGACTGCCATTTTTGCTCTGCACCGAGCTCTGCATATCTTCCATCTTCAGCTTCAAAAGCATTACTGCAACATAAACTTGTGAAAAATCTTTTCTTCCTGTGAATTTCACACCATGAGGGCGGGAAGTCCGACAATCTCTAAAATCACATGTTGCCCATTCACAAAGGAAAAATACAGAGCAAACAAGTGACAGGCTGACCGTCCCAATCCACTTCAAGGATGACCGTAGGCATGGACTGACCTCTGAAATCCAAACTTCTTCGATACCCCCACCACAAAGATCTTCAAAGAGAAAACTGTAAGCCGTTTTCAGATCCCCCAATATCAGAGCTTCATCCAAAGCCTGAACAACAGTAGACAACCCATGACCTTGGGGGCCAGGGCTCACAGCCTTTGTAAGAGTATCAGCAGATTTCTGAATGCATGAAACAATGTGGTCAAAGGACAAGAGCCGGTGATGAGAATCTTTTCTTTTGCCACTGTACATGGTAGTAAGTTCATTTGGCCCATATTGAATCTTCCCTGCAACCTCATGTACCTTTGCTATATTTATTGCACCCGAAAGTACAGAGGGTGGTAAAGGAAAGCAATCAAAGGCAACAAAAGTATCAGGTACAGCTACTATCAAATAGCGGAGCATCTCAACCACAGCAGAGACAGTATAGGCCCTTCGAGAATTATCTACTAGATCAGAACCACCAGGAGGGAGTTTCTGTATGGAACGAACAGCTACTTCCAAGAGATTGCGCACATATGTTTGTGACAGAACAATAGTTTCTATCACACCATATATTATAGGCAATAGTAACTCAAAAGTCTCAAGTGATTCCTTTTCCTGAAATCAAAACAACAAATAAGAAATCTTAACATTAACTCTGCATGAACTAATGGCTACAAAAGAACAGATGAAAACTGAAACTATAACTACTTGAAAATACCATAAGTCTTCACAGAAAAGATAGCAAGAAATAACCTGTAGTTGACTGAGAAGCCAATCAATGACATTAGAAGGAAGAAGCAACCCTTCCGCATGATGCCATTGTAGGATACGCACCATATACCACCATTTAAATTGTAGTGAAGGCTCCTCCCCATCACCTTGGTGAACAGACCCAGCCAGAAGCATCTGTGGTGATTGATCCCCCCTGCTGAAAAGAGTAGATAGAGAACCATTTTTAGACAAAAATTCATCCAGTAGGATCTGCAGGTAATCAATAACATCCTTTGTCCATAGCTCAGTTCGGCCTGATTGTGGTTTATCTGCTTGCCCAGAAGAAACATTTGCAGAGGTAGGTCGAACCTGAAAAAGTACCAAAACCTTGATTAGCAAACATTGTGATATTTAGAAAACCATTAGTAAGCTAGCAATGAGAAATTATGTAGGTTACACAGCTTCAAAACAATTTCTAACCTGATTGAGATAAGTTACTTTTATAAACCAAGTAGCTCTCAACAACGGAACATTATGCTTAATGAGCACTTCAATAAGAGCTCTCCTCCTATAACCATGAGGGACATGATCAGCCAAAGTACGCAGTCGCTTGTGTTGCTGTGATAAACCCTGCCAAGAGGAATATAGTTCAGATCCCTGTCCATATCCTATTAAATTAAAGGAGAATCAAAGCATATAATAGGAAAGAGGGAAGCCCAAAAAAAGGAAACCAAAGAAAAAAAAATGATTTTAAGCGAATGTAAACTATGAGTACATAACCATACAGCTGAAAGAAATAATTCTTCTCCAACCATATAGAAAAAGTAGGCACAAATTTTCCAACACATACAGAAAATATGCTACAAAGAGTAACAAGTCAGAAGAGTAAATTATAACTCAGGTGGAAGCAGACTCCAACTCAAACACACACACCAGAAAGAGAAAAAAAAAACAGCAGGGGGTTTGCCAGGAGGCAAGAAGAAAAACCTCTGATGGGTCTCTTGGGAATCAATTGGAAGAGAACACGGACAGAAAGCAAACTTCTGTAATATAGAAATTGTAAATACGAAGAAAAAAGTGAAAACAATATAAGCAAAAGAAAGTCATTAGTCCATGGACTGCTGATACACATGTGTTATTAAATTTGTTAACCAGTTTGATCTACAAACCAAACTGATACAAACAGAAAATAATAACTTTGACAGTAGACAAAAGCATGAAGTCAAACCACAACTACCACAAACAGATGGTACAGATGAACTCGTCAGCCTATCATGTCATGGGACCTCTAAAATGGGTTTGGTTGATACCAGCAAAGCAAATGAAAAAAACCCAAAAACATGGATGGACCAAGCTGATTTTCTGTAGCTCGTTAAAAGGGAAATTGGAAGGATGGTATGTTGAAGAATATCACAAAAATTGCTCACCAATCATCCCATGAACCCAAATTTTAGGATATCAGGCATGAATAGTGCTTCCAATTAGTTTTGCTTCTTTGATCTGCTCTAGTTTTGTTTTTTCTCCTCACACCATCAATTGGTTACTATGTGCGCGTGTCTTGGGTGATAAGTTGCTAGTTTAGGAATATTAGAATTTAGAAACAAGAACATAATAGAAGCAAAGCTACAAATACAACAACGCGATCAGCATAAGCTTCTCAAGTAATAAACTCAACTTTTCACAAAAACACTGCATGAGATCAGGAAGCAAGAAATAACAAGTACATGTGCCACCAACCCACACAAGCTTTTTGATAATATTATTAACTTCTTATTGGGAGGAAATGCAGACCTCAATCCATTTCTTTCTGAAATCTTCACCACAAGGCTTTTGTTCAGGAAATACACCAGGTTTGAGTAACAAAGAACCAGAAAGAGGCACTCCATAAACTTGACCAGCCTGTCACATAGCAGAGGGGGGGGGGGGGGAGAAGTACACATCCCAGTTTCAGTATCCAGCTTGGAACTCCATTATATTTAGGAACCATGTAAGAAGGAGAATTAACTTATTAAAAGTGCAAAGGTCCACAAAATCTACATATACAAGGAAATGGACATGACAGAAAATGGTGTAAAACAGGGAATTAGTAAAATATTAACTAAACAAAGAATTTTCTACATATATTACCTTGCGCTTTTGGGCACGAGACTCATTGATAGCTCTAAGGCGTTTTCGTATTGCCTGAGATAACCCAGAATAAAATTAGAATGATAGTACGTAATATAGAAAGCACAAGCTGATTAGTAAATTCCAGAAATTCTTATCCCAAGTGAAAGGGGGATTCTATTGACAAAGAACCAAGATAAATTTGAACATAAGCAGATATTTTTTCGTTTTCAATAATCATTTCAACCCATATAAAAGACAAACAACTGAACAAATAGGGATAAGGCTGAGTTTTGTTGTTGTTGTTGTTGTTGTTGTTGTTGTTGTAAACTGAACAAATAGAGAGAGAGAGAGTGATGCAATTCAAAAGAACAAGAAGGCCAGCAACAAACCAAGCCATCAAACTGGACCAAGAAGGGAAAATATGTTTAATATTGAGATTCCAAATGGTTATATGTGCCATGGGCTTAATATTTTGGATTTTATAATGTAATGGGCCAATTCTATATGCCCAAATATTAGGGATTTAGGTCTTATACGGGATTAAGTAGTTCGCTTTTAATTTGTAGTAGTGTTGAAGCTTTCTATTTTATTTTGTCTAGAGCTCTCTTGTTTGTGCATGAAGAGTTACTATTTTCTTGTAATGTTGCAAAGTTATAAAGTAGCAGGGGGATCATACTACCCAAACGATTTTGACAAAAACTATAGCTCTTTGCCGTGATTTGTTGTGAGATGCAAATGCAACCTTGGTAGGATGCCAAGTTGGACCGGTGAGATGCTAGTCAAGTTCTAGGTGGGAAGCCTAGTTCATACCCTTCTTCTATCTTTACCTTTTTGATCCAATCAAGCTTTTACATCAGGTTCTAGAGTTGATATTGCCATCTTCTCCCACCGATCACAAGTTGTATTGGCAGTTTATTGCTTATCCCTTCATACTGTTACGACACTACTACTACCATTACTTTCTATTTTTCTACTAGTTTATAATTCTGATTCACTTGCTATTTTCCAATAGTTACTAAATATGGACCTAAAATTTCAGTTACTTTCTAATTCTGTCCCTATTTTTATTTTTATTTCAGTTTCTATTTTCTACCTCCTAGGTCTGTTGATTGATATTTCAATAGTTACTAATTTTGGCATCTTGTTATTTTTTGAGTTTGTAAATCAAGGGTGCTCTAATTCGGAAGTTGCTAAATTTTGGTTTCAATTTTGAGTCCCTAATCCCTACAATTCTGGATTACATGAGGTTTTCTAACCTAATCCCTCAAGTGATTAGAATACCACATGAGACGGGAGGGGAGTAGGTAGCATATCACTATGAAAAAGAGGAGCATAGGGATCAGGAGATATAGCCCTCCCAAAGAAAAAAATTTTAAGATTTCCTCTCTACACCCACAGTGTATAACCATGTTGCGGAAATGGGGAATGGCACATGGAGAAACCCCCTGGCCCAGAGAGAATCAGACCATTTTTCTACCCATGGCACACCTTTTGATCAAATAAAAGGTACAAAATTCCAAGAGAAAGTGCCACCCTTATTAAAAGAAAAAAAAGAATTACCTAATGGCTATATTATATATTGGATGTGCATGCTTGCCTACATATTAAGTTTTCCTTTAAGATAAAATATTATCATAGACAGTTATCAAGCCCATACCGGTTAAGCGGTTCCATGCAAGTAGGGGGTAAGGGTCTTACGTGTAATATAAAAGACTAAATATCTTTAGTTGTAAATATGAAAACTGGTTCATAAGTAAAATAAAAGTAATTTTTAGTTAACTGCAAATATAGGTATTAAAAATGACCTATTTGTAAATAAGAGGTTTTAGAAAAGAAATATCAGTCCAATTATTTTAAGCCCACAGTACTTCACTGCATACAGAAGATGAGTTGCAGCAGCGTCCTCTTTACAGACTGTGATGGAGAGATGAAGTTGTCAGGCATCAAGTGGCACCCCACATCCTCCTCTTCTCCACCAAAATGGGACTGTCGCTGCTTCAACCACTGAAAGCGGCTCCGGCGGCTTCCTCCTTTCCTTTATCATATTTTCTTTTACTTTCCCTTTTCGTTCCATTGTCAACCATTTCCCCTCTGGTTTTCCATTTTCTGGCCTTTTTCTGAGTTTTTTTAGTGCGTGCATCTTGACAGAAAAGCAACCCATCATCTTGGCCCTCTCAGACCTCCTTGACGCCTAGGTTACGTCTACAACTATATCCCAGAGTCTAGGCTGAAACTTCAATGAATAAGAAAAAGATGGACCTAACAGTGCAATTTTTTCTTCTGTCAAGGGTATCCACATGACATAAAAAGAAATGCAAGTTTACGTGTAAGTGCCAACATATCTGGCAGAATTGACAATTCGGCCATATGATACAGTGATACAGTGATACAGTGACGCACTATTAGCACGTACATCTGAAAATTGAGTTACAGTGTTCCTTGTTCACATGAAATATTTTAAAGATTTAGATTGGTATGCTAATCTGAAGAAGGCGAAAAAAATAAAAAGTGTCCCACCAAAGGGAAGCATCTTCCATGAAGTAGGATAACAGGTTTTCACTAAGAAATATGAAATATTCACCAGCTTTTTTTTTTTTGTTTTCATAAACTTGTTTCTTTTGTGCTCTTTTTTAACCTTAGTAAGTACCATTGCTAACGCGACATGCACATAAAGAAATACATGGCCATCATTGCATAGAGATGCCCATTCATGTATTAGGGCAGGACCCAATATAAATGGCATTCACCCATTTAATGCTTCGGGAGCATTGGTGCATATACTATATGTGTGTTAGTCTAATGATCTAGTGCCTCCAAGTGGAAAATTACGGTCCCCACCACCCCCAGTATAGTAAAAGTATATATGATATTAAGATCTGCTTGGAAGGAGGCTACTGCAAGAGTAAATCCAACATGATATATATTAAATGGATCAACAGTTGTGTGAAAGCATAATGTTGACCCGAGGAATTATAATGTAGTCTTAAGTGTCATAGAATGCACGCAGAAACAGAACTACACATAAATATCAGAACATGATAAAACATCAATATTAAAACAAAAAAATCATGGTAACTTTTCAGCTTAAACGAAGTACCTCTTTGCATTTTAGAACAACAGGTTTTGTAAAATTTCCAAGTTGAGATAATATCTCCCTAGCTTCCTGGCACACTCAACAAGCAACATCAACTAACTGTGAGAATCAAAATCAATGCAAGGTTAAAAGGAACAAGTATTATGCATCCATTTCATGCATGCAAACACACGTGCATATGTAACCAAAGTTCATGGTACATGACTACTTTTATTGGATACATCTGTACCAAACGCAATGCATTCCAAGTATTAATCAACATGCAAGATGAATAATTTTCCAAGGAATGTGCATCCATAATGTGCATATGGAGCTTCAACAATCGTTGAAGAAATAAATCATGAGTCATTCAAAAAACTCTTCATGATCCAACCTAAGAATTCAGGGCCTTATTAAAATTTGATGTAAGAAGGAATTACAACACGGCAAATCTCTAGTAAATTAAAAAAGAACAGGAAAACATAGAAAAATCAGAGTCGATAAAAGTATGAAAAGAGCATATGAAGTGGAGTCAACTAACAGAGCCAAATTTAAGGTATTATTGCTAGTCCAACGGTAAGTTCAACTTCAACAAACATTATTTACTGCAACACATCGGTCAATGGGGAATGACGCTTTTGAGTTCCAGCTTAAGTTCCATAGGAGGTTTCAGCCTTCAGAAGTTTGGTACCCAACTCTGAACCCTAGGTGAGTGTTCTTCGCCGTCTTCTACTATCTCCTCCTATTCCTTTCTAAAGGTTGCAACATGGGCAATGTTCACAGTCTGATAACAGAATCAAATTTCATACTCTTTCACATTTTCTTCTATTCCTTAAATCCTAATACATTCTCTGTAAGCCCAAATCTACTCTTAAACTGTAATTTATCTCATACCATCCTCCCTTCTTTCTTGAATCGTTGACCTATCAAAACAGGAATCTCTAATTGTCTCCCCTCTCCTAGAAAGCCATTCTCACTGCCCATTCCATTGTAGTTCATCCTTAGAATAAAACCTGAGTCAGATCTACATCACTTGGTCTAGACAAAAGCCTTTTCCTAGGAGTAACCAAATAATCACAAACCCCTAGAAATTTCCATCATAAAGAAGTAATCAAAATTCAAAACGGTGGATCCAGATCTCCTGAATGCTCCCACAGAATATCACATACGTCCACCTTTCTATCTTTTAAGTTCCTTCAGAAATTATTCTACTAAGCACTTCTCCATTGACAAACTCAAAGCAATTCCTGCGAAGACAAGTTTTACTTCCTTTTTATTCAAGTAGTCAGCAGCGTCAATAAATACAAATGAAGAGGGATACAACAGAGACCAAATGCAAATACATGAAAGAAAGAACAGAAATGGAAGAAAAAAAAATTTTGACGAAAATTGAAAAGAATGATGGGGCTAACAGGAAAGTACTCGATTATGTTAAAGGGGGTAAGAATACTTGATGCAGGAGAATCATAAAAATACAATTTAGATGGAAAACTGGAAATAAACCTTTGGTTGGGTTCTATACATATTAGGCTTTTGGTCCATTGGAGTTCTGTGTTCGGCCACCAGAACGGGCCTGGAATATGGGTAGGAATTAGCTACACTAAATTAGCATTTTATTTCAGTTTATATTATAATTTAGAAGTCTGATTTTGTCAAGAAAGTTTCAAAGCTTACCATCAGTTTAAGTGTGATAATTTCCTATTGGAATTTGGTTTCCAACTAAACAGAGCCTTATCCCAACTTAATGGGGTCGGCTACATGGATCCTAGAAGAGACAGCATATTAATAATAAAGAAGTAAAGGGAAGGGGCATACAACATCAACACAAACCCTAGGGCATCAACCCTTCTTAGCTACATACCGCCTCTTAACAGCCCAAAATTCAGCTCTAGGCCTCGAAAAGGAGTATAATACAACAACAGCATCACAATTCACAACATCATAGTCCAACTAAATGGGGTCGACCACATGGATCTTTGCACTCCCATCTGCTCTATTTGAGGTCATATCAGGAACAAGGCCTAAGCTAAGCATGTCTTTCTTCACTACTTCTTAATGTAGTCCTAGATAGATGTTAAGTTTACTAGGAAACATGTAAAACAAGATCATATAAACTACTGGATTGGAGGGGCTGATTTGAGGAAATTGGTTCATTTCAAGGGTTAGACTTAGGGAATTTGGATTGAATCTTATGGGGTAAAGCTGGGCAGGTTTGGGGGGATCTAATAAACCAAGTTTGGAGAGGTTTAGGTAAGAATTTAAAAATCAGAAAATTAGGGTTTCAGATTTCGGGTTTTGGGGAAGAAGAGAATGAAGAGATCTAAGTTTTAAAATGAGAATTCAGGGTAGGGGTTCAGGTTGAGTTTCCCAAAGGCTGAGAACAGCACTCGGCTTTGGATGGTTGGAAATGGCTGAATGGAAATTTAGGGTTTTGGGGTTTTGTATAGGTTTGGGGGTCTTAAGGATTTAATGGAGGGATGGGGCTGGGGTTGCTATCGAATGGAAGGAAGATGATAAAAGGGCTGTGGCTAAAGTATTAACAGATTTTGAAGGTGGAATTGGTTCAGCTGGGAATTTAGGGTTTCGGCAGCTTGGGGGAATGGTAGTTTTTAGGGTTTTGCAAGGGGAAAGGGGCTGAAAGTTAGATTGAGTGTAGGGTTGGGTGAGGGGAGGCTGTGATGGAATTATGGATGAATTTTGATGGTTGGTTAAGGCTGGAGGATTAAAAGAAGAAAGTAATTGCAAAAAACTTTAAACACTTACTGATTTGCAGAATTTAATTTGCAAGACAGCACCTTGAAGATGATTGTGTCTCCCGATCTACCAGATGCAAGGAGCTGAGAAGAAGGACCACCCGAACAACAAGATGCAAGGAGTCGATCGGAGTCCACCGATCCCATCACCTTGATGTTACTCACAAGGTTTACTCTCAAAGGAGCTAACAGCAGCAGCCATGGCAGCAAAGCTGAAACAGAATTTTCTTAAACTTTCATTGTAGGCAGCCTCCCACGATTTTGCTATTAATAAGATGGCCACAGAACCAACCCTAATACAAACTAAAATGATCCTCTAAGGACCAATAGAAATAGAAAGCATCACTTAAATTGAACCAAGGTTGAACCTGGTCATTTTAAGTCCCAAAATAAATTAGGTCTAACCAATAGAACTGACTCACTTAAATTGAACCGGGTTCAATTATTTCACAAAATAAACTAAGTATAGAAAACAGAAAATAAACTACAGCTAAAATAACTAAGTCCTAATCTTAGGGCTGCTTTTATCTGTTGATGCTTGGATCTGCATCACTTCTCCTAAGGTTATCTTAGGCCTGCCCCTGGCCCTTTTGGTTCCCTCAATCTGGATCAGGTCACTCCTCTGAACTAGGGCATCTGAAGGCCTCTGTTGAACATGGCCATACCACCTCAAACGACTCTCACTAAGTTTATCATGTAACGGAACTACTCCCAACCAAGCTCTAATATGGTCATTCCTTATTTTATCCTTCCTAGTTTTCCCACACATCCATCTCAACATCCTCATCTCTGCAACAAGTTTATTTATATGGTACTTCTTCACAGCCCAACATTCCGCCCCGTACATCATTGCTGGTCTAATGACAGTCCTTTAAGCTTTAAAGGGTACGCCGATTACACATAACTCCGAACGCACCTCTCAACTTCATCCACCCTATTTTAATCCTCTGGGCAATGTCGTCATCTATGTCACCCTCCTTATTTACGATTGATCCCAGATATCCAAAGTGATCACTTTGCGAGATCTCCCTCTCATCAATATTCACCGCCTCATTATCTGTCCCAGAGCTGCTAAAGTTACACACCATATATCAGGTCTTAGTTCTACTTATCTTCAGACCTGTTGATTCCAAGGTTCTCCATAGTTCCACTTTGGCGTTAATCCCTACTTTTGTTTCATCTACCAAAACAATATCATCTGCAAAGATCATACACCATTGATCACTTTGCGAGATCTCCCTCTCATCAATATTCACCGCCTCATTATCTGTCCCAGAGCTGCTAAAGTTACACACCATATATCAGGTCTTAGTTCTACTTATCTTCAGACCTTTTGATTCCAAGGTTCTCCATAGTTCCACTTTGGCGTTAATCCCTGCTTTTGTTTCATCTACCAAAACAATATCATCTGCAAAGATCATACACCATTGGAATGTGGTTTTCAATTAGAATAAAGTTGGGCTCGAGTCTGTTTGAAGGTTTATAAATAGTTGTAAGGCCTCTGCCTACCCCATACATTCGATGCTAATAGTTTCAATTTTCTGTAACAGTGTGCTAGTGTGGATTCAGTACTTTGTTTAGGTAGATTCTCAACAGACTCTTGGTGGATTCAAGGGTCACAGCATAGGATTCCTGCAACCCTTCTCTCCTATTATTCTTCATAGTTTCCAGAAGCACACTTCAAATTTCAGGTTTGTCTTCAATTCTTTTATGTATCTCGCATTGTTGTCAAGGCAGCCAAGGCACCAAAGTGGTTTTGCATAACCTAGGTGATGAGGAAAAAGAGAGAGAAGCATGTGGGAATGAAGGAAAAGAGAAAAGGAGGAGAAGAAGCAGTAGAAGCTGCCACTGCTGCCAGAGTTGCAGCGGCAGCCACCGCCAGAAGAAAGAACCAAAACAACTACCAGAACTTCATATCAGAGATGAGGCTATGGTACATAGTTGATCACCATCACAATCAGAAAGTGCAAAAAGGATCTCAAAAGATTACATCATCTGTAGAATAAACTGAATGAACCATTAATGGGTCCTGCTATGCTGCTACACAATTTACAGGAGTGAAGAAATATATTCCAAATAATCTCTCCTGCTGTCCTCTCAGGTGGAAAGAAGACAAAGGTATCAAATCCATAATAGCTCTAGAAAGCTTAATAGGAGCTTAGGCTTTTCTGTCAATGTTCATCTAATTCTTACAATAACAACAGCAGAAAGTCATTTAAAACTACAAAATAAGGGCGGCCTTTTTCCTCTTCTTATTTCTAATTTGGTGGCCATGCTAGGTCAAGCCCAGGAAGTCATGGTTTAAGCACAGAAACATCAAATGGTTACACAATGGGTTCGATCTTGGTAGAAAGTTCATAACAGAGAGGCCCATGCAACAGGTAAAAAAAACTAAAAATAAAAATAAGAAGTCATAAAGAACAGAATAGAAACTATTTTATTATATGAGAAAATCAACAGATAAAAACAGCATAGACTAAAATGACAGAAAGTGGTACAACATGCAAAACATGCAGTAGCTTTCTGAAGTCAAGTTAGAATTTTACCTCAAGTCCCTCAACGGTCTCCTTGTATCCAGATTGTACATACTCCCTGGTAAGTGTCTCCTCGGGACAGTTAGGAGTTGGGGGATAAAAATCAGGTGGCCCAAGTCTTTAAAAAGGAAACGGAGAGTTTATGAGATATATAAATTCCCACAAAATAAATATCCAGACTAAAATTTATTAAAATTTTAAAAATGCACAACAACCACAGAGACCTTGTGTGCAGTCCTTTATGCTATTCTCATCAAACGCCAACAAAAGGAAGAGATAGAGAAAAACTGAAACGCAGAAAACAAAAGCCCTTCTACTAGATAGAACTCTACCCATCTTGAAAGCAAAAGAAACAAAAAGAACTGTTGCACTTACATACCTGCAGTTTAGAGGTTCTTTGTCACACTTCAGCTTGTATGGAGACAATGGTGATGGCCGCCTGCAAGATGAAAAATGAACTTAAGACTTCATAGCCAAAATCACCCTTGATGGTGACCACTGAGAAGATGCAACAAAGAACAACTAACAGGAAGCAAAAGATTTAAAAATATAGAAGATAAATACAACATAAAAGTAAAAAAAAATAGTATATTTTTATGATCTTTACTTATAAGCCAAAGAAAATGCATGAAAACAACACCCAACACTTGAGAGGGAGGAATCTTAAGGTCAAAGAGATATGCCGCAAAATGGTAACTGATTAATACAAAAGAATTATATCAGAGCATTACTTACCCAAAGCAAATGACTTTTGAATAGGGTATGGTTCACATGAATGTAGATTAAATAGGAGGGAAAGGAAGGAATGGATAGTAGAATGTACCATTCCTCAGAAAAGCGTCAATGAAAAAGGTGGGAAGAGGCTTAATCAGTACAGGGAAATCATTAGGAATGTAAAGCAAAGGAAACTGCCAAGGAATGACTCGAGAAACAAGAGGAAAAAGATTAGTGCATACACTATGACAAATTAGAGTAAATAAATCTAAAACAAGTGTGGGAAACCAGAGAAAGATCACAGTTTTATCAGTAGCATAGAATCTTTCACGATTAAAATTAGCAGCCGTCTTCGGTCTCATAATTCTTCAAGGTACTGTAATTTCTCATAAAATTTACCATATTTTATAGCGGATATAATACTGTCTTTACTGTGTGTTAATCAATAGGAGTTATTTGTGATTGGACGGCTCAGATCTCTGATAAGCCTGATGTCCAGTCTGGTGGTACCTCAAACCACCAGCCTCCACAGTACTTGAAACGTATATTCCTCCATTATTTCTTGACTGCTTCCTTCCTCTTCAGTCTCTTGATTTTCTTAGTTGGGATAAAAAATATATATATTAACTAAATCATTTATTACTCCTGAGCTTAAAAAAAGCTTTGGATGCGATCAAATCAAATACTCGACAATGCATGATGCAAAGGGGATGATGCATAGAACAAGAAGGAGAGCCAGTTCAAAATGTGAAAGACTTTCATACCCACATAATTTTGAAAATGACATCACTGCTCTCATTTGTCTTCATTTAAAATTTTCCTCCATATGTCATATAATTAAAATGATACCAAATTAAATGAGCATGAGGAAGCCAACATTAAATTTCAGATTAAAGAAGCATACAGGAATACAATAAGACTAGATTTCATTTACATAACATAACTAGGTACGCAGATTTCTGGATGATACTTCTTAAGGGGAAAAAGGGATCAAAAAGGGATCACAAAACTATGTCTCAGAATAACCATGATAAAAGAAAAAGATAACACTAGTACCTTGTATTCAAAGAGAAGTTAGATGATTGAAATGATGAATCAGCTCTGGCATTATCCCTTGCAGATGTCCCACCAACTGCACTGTTACTAACTCCACCACCACAGCTGGTAGCAGAATACCTTTGCATTTCTCCCCACAATCACCGGCATACTGCCTCCAGCATTCCGATCACTACAAGAAGCTATTCAAGCAATGCTCCAAACTATGTCTGACCATGAAAGATCTAAGCCCAAACCCCCCCCCCCCACAGAAATAACAAAAGCATATAAAATCAAGGGCTTGAAATGAAGTCCCTAGTTCAAATATGTTACTGTGTCTGAGGCAGATCTTCCATGATTCGTACTCTAAGATGAGGAAAGAAAAACTTCCTTAGCCTTACAAATTTTGAAGCTCAGGAGAAGACACAACCTCCCAATACCTTAAAAGTTAATACTATTGTATAGGATCTGTACCAAGTAAACTCAGACCTAAGGAAAAATGCAGTACTACCTAGTACACTGTCCAGCTAAACCAAAATACACTGGCCCCACCTAAGAGCCTTGTTGCTGTTTGAGCCCTTCAATCCAGAATGCAGATTAACCTGGAATTAAAACAGTTATTGACATATGTGACAGATTTTATTTTTTTAACACGAACTATATTACAGTATTTTAGAAATGTAATTGCTCAATTTTCAAATAGAAACAGTAACCATATCATACACTGGACCAAGAATGAAGAAAGACAACGAGCAATAACAGCTTATTGTGATCTGCCAACTACAGTATGGTAAGTGACTGAATTAAAGTCCCACAAAATACACAAAAAAAAAAATTTAAAAATTAAATAAAATCTAATGATATACCACAAGAAAAGGAAATCTATCAGTTTACATAACCAGTTTAAGCATATAGGTCAAATCTTTTTGTTTCCTTTTCTTTGATATAAATTCAAATCCAAAGCCATGCTCAAACACACCAAAATCAGCATTGAAAATCAATTACTCACCGAAAATACTAATTCTCGGAAGAAAAAAAAAAAGTCAGAAAACAACTTAAAAGTCGCAATTGAGCTGGAAGCGAAACAAGCTCACTTTCTTATCCGAAAATAGAAAAGAAAACGAAAGCTTACGAATCTACGATGAAAATGACCTAATTTGCGGCAGAAATTAGATTCAAAAATCAAATCTTGCAACACTTAAAAGTACCTGAAGTTGCAGCATCTTCAATTCCCAAAATTAAACGTTAAAGAAAAACTATGGTTTGAAGGGATTAAAAACTGGTTCCGTAAGAACACAGTGAAGCTAGGGTTTGTAGAATTGACGAATTCGTTAAACCCTGCAGCATAAGAGAGCATAAAAATGAAAAGAGTAATGTCATACCTTCGAGATATGCAGGTAATTAATCGCGGAAAGGATATAAACAACGAAAGGGAAAGAGAGAGAGAGAGAGAGAGAGAGAGAGAGGGAGAGAGCCTCGCTTGGAGTTTTTGACTCTTTGCTTTGCTGATGATGACGATGATGCGTTTGTGTTGCTTCCGATGCTAGTAAAGGCAGAGGGAAGTGGGAGATCTGTTATAAATATTTGGCAAAAGGTTCCCGTCCATATAGAATCTAGTTGGTGACCCACCTCATTTTTTGCCACGTGGATTAGTGATAAAATGGTAAAGTCTGACTATCTAGAGACCAGTCTGAATTCTTTTTTAGTGAGCAAAGCGTTACAGAAGTCAGAAGACCACATTGACACAGCGAGGGAATGGTTTCATACATACAAGGACAGCATGGTCATTTCATATAAAGAGAATATAAATAGGATTTTGAATCAACTATTCGTACTCGTACTTGTATTTTTCACATATCTGGTTGTTAATGATATATATCATTTTGCTTCTATAAATGTAAATGATTATATGTGTCCTTTATTTTCATAAATGCCCTTCTAAACATTCTTAATAGCAGCATAGAGGATGCGCACTTATGGAAGCAAAAAGACATTTGTCGTCACAAAATTGTAGAAGGAACATGTATCATGCATGTAGAATCTAAGAAGATGCCATAGGAAATCTTCACGTAGGATTATCTGATATGAACTCCCATAAAAGCCCCTCCATACACTTTTAATAACAACATTTAAATACAAATAGATACGAAAGCAAAATGACACATGCCATCACATAATCGTATGTGTACACTTCACATATAGGTAGGTTTAGACATTTCATTTTGTCACCCCGGAACAAAAGAGGCAATGATGAAACCTATAATCATATATGTCCTGAAATAACGTTGGACCCATTATTTAGAGATCGGGAGATTCCCCAAGTCCCCAACAACATTCCATAGCCTCATTTGGTTTAGGATTTCTCTCAAATTGTTTAGAATTTGTGTTTTGAAAATTATGGAAATGGATTTGTTTTGCATAGAAAATACCTAACACAAAACCTCAAAGAACCATGACAGCCTCTTATTCAGGTTCAAACTTAAATCGGGCCCAGTCCCATTGTCAACCTAAGTCAACTAAGTGAGCTACCTGAGGCAAGTACCGAAAGAGCTGAGGCTGGCGCTTGCCAAATCCTAACTTGTGCCGGCCATAACCAATTCTGAGTCGGTTTCTGGGTATTCCCAAATATGAGGACTCTTCGAGTATGTGTTTGCTTTGGCTACGTATCGCCTTTGCCAACCTTAAAACTCGTCTAGACTATTCTAGAGACCCTAGCCGATGTGATAAAGGTTGTTACAAGTGTTGGACTTCATCACAAACCTTTGCTTGATGGAGTTTGTATCTACCTATACCTCAAAACCAATCGATTCCCTTAGAGCCAAAGATCTCTAAAAGTTGGGGTATGGGATGTTTGTCTTGGACGTGGGTAACACCATATGCCATAAATAAGAGGTTCCTAATACGTTTTAGAGGATCCTAAAACAACTTTGAGAGTTATCAGAAAGTTCCAAGAATTCTAAGAGAGAGAGTTCTTTGCAAAGTCATTGTAGCTATCCCCAGTTGAACCTTTCTAAACTTGAGCTTGGTTTGCTCCAACTCTTTTGCCTCTTTCACTAAAGTTGAAGACATGTGAGTCTTCTTTATTTTGCCTTTGATTTCATAAAATTTCGTAAAGTATACAATTGGATATCCTCTATTTACTAATTTTTTTTTTTTTTTTTTTTTTTAATGTTTCCTCTTTCATTAAGAAAAAATATCAATCAAATTTGATTCTTCATTTTACTATTGATTATTTTTCGATCGTACGTTACTGCCCTCAACAATACAGCAGTACGTGCTATGTTTTTGAATACGTTTCTTTTGAATCTCTTTACATCATTGTTTATATCTAGATCTTAGCTTTCACCTGTGATTTTTTGGGGGAATTTATAAAACTCTTTGCTATTTTTCCTTTGGTTTCTTTGTTCGGCCAACAACTTATTTCATCGTATGTTCTTCATCTTCAAATCGTTGTTTTTCATCTTTAGATCGTTGTTTTCACCATTTGTTTTGTTTTTCCATGTCCTTTTTTTGTTGCTTTATCGAAGCTCCATTGATGTTTTTATCATGTTTTCATGGTTTTCAATATAGGGTCTTCCCCTTCGTTGTCCCATATTTTCTCGTTAATAGGTCATCCCTATGCCTAGGGGTATTTTTGTCTTTTTTTATATGCACAAATTTCTTAGGTTTTACCTTTGTTCATTTGCGGTTTTTTTTTTTAATCATATTTCTTATGTCCAACATGTGTCTTAGGATTGACTTCAATGTTTTAGAGGCGTATATGTCATGTTTACATGCATAATGGCATTTTTTTAAATTTTCAGCATGTTTATAACCTTAATCTAGGTTTGATGTCTTATTTAGTTTTAGGATCTTGCATATTATTTGTTTTAGTTTCAATATACTAACCATGTAGCAATGCTGGATAGAGGTGAGCCTCCATACTAAATGCATATATTTTTGCAATTTGATTGTGTGTTTTATTCTTTTTTTAATGCAGATTATGTAATTTGCTTTAAAGCTTAGTTGTTTTTAACATATTGCACATTCCACACTAAATCAACAAATATTTTTTTAATATAAAACAAAGTTATAAACTCCTTTAGTATTCCTTAAAATAGTACATAACTAAATGTATTTTACATTCTAATATTCATATCCTGAAAATTACAGATTAGTCATCAGATTGCACCTTATAGCTTTGATTGTTTCTGCGTAAAATAGTTAAAATATAAAATTCAATTGTAAAAATCAAATTTTCATAACTTGATTTTTTTAATTGAAACAAAAATTGCTTTAAAATCAACTGCTTTTTAAAAATTCTTCTTAAAATCAATATATTAAGTGCACCCTTTGTTGCCAATGATGGGTTGTATATGGCACATGTATCGATGAGACCCTTTATATATGGTTATACAAGTTCACAACCATAGGTAAAGGGTTTGCATAATTCAGATCTCATTATAAGGGCATTTTATAAAAAGGCAAGAGCTTGTTATCTCAGCGTGTAGTACTTGCACTAGCGTGAAGGTCAATGAGAGCACATGTAGAGGGATCAGTTGGAATGAGATTTTTGAGTTCATTGGAGATTGAATGGTAAAAATACGCGGTCTTGTGTCTAGGTGCAGGAAACGCAACCGGTTAGCATTCTTTATCCATTTATGAAATTATTTAAATACTTTATCATATAAAAAATAGCAAACAAGCATTGAAAAAGTATACATCATATTTTACCTCCCACCCAAAAAAAATAAAAATTTATTCAACATGGAAAATTTTACTTATAACATTTTCCATATAAAACTTTTTAAAGTTAAGTGTAATACAAAGAGTATCATTAATATAGTAGCACATTAGCATCGAGGATTTTTATTTATTTTTAATCAAATTTCAACCCAAACAGAGCCTACCAAGTGTTTAAACAAAATCTTTGATAAATTAGGACTATTGAAGACAAGACTACATAGAAGTGGTTGAAATATCGTAAACATGCATGGACATCCTTAGGCATACATGAGAATACATAGGAGTAATTGATTAAATTAAGTTATAAAATGTGATACAATATTAATCCAAACCATGTCTAGCAAATGGTTGGAATAACAACATCATTTACCCACATGGTACATTGAGGGTGGGTCCATCAAGAAGGCCTTCTTGGATAGAGTGCTAAAAGGTCATTTTGTCTTATATTAATGTTTTGATAAACTTAGTTATACAGATTACACCGAACAATGATAATCTTATAAAAGAAGCTCTAGGAATTATACCTAATAGTCATCATCTTATAGCCGCTAACGCCTCTTTTCATTATGAGTCTAGTTCCTCTACACGTACATGTGAGAGGTAACCATCTATCCCATTTTTACCATTTACAAGGGGATGAGCATGCAGATGATCAATTCTCTCTCATCCCCCAAGACATAACCTCTCTGCCCTCAATTGATTGAACCGATAAGGGCTGCTGATTGGTCCTCACCTGCTTACATAGCCTCTTATATCGACAGCAAACATCGACTCAATTATATACTAGTGTGAGGGCTTGATGCTAAGTCACATGGCCCCTGCACCCAGACAAAAAGGGGATGAAATGATCACCTCGCCCCCGTGAACCCACCTCAAGTCTGTTCTCATCCTATATTGTAAGGATAAACTTTGATACACTCTATATCAGTGGGGTCACCTCATTTTGATTTAAGTAAAAGTTACAAAGAAACCCTATCATTTGCTAGTCCTCATCCCTTATCTAAAAAACTCTCTCTTACATATCGATCCAATTCCATTATCTCCTGCATTATTTATTATGAAAGTTAACAAAAGTCAAATCTTTATCTCTTCCTTACCAACCCCCCTCTCCCCACAATCAAAAACCAAAACCCCACAAATTTAGGGACTACAAGAGGATGCATAGACATACAAGACAACTAAAAAATAAAAAAGTATATATATGCAAATTAATACACAGTTGGTTGGGTATTTGATGGAATTAAATTTCTTGAATTTGACATGAAGCTAATTCAATCTTATATCCATCTATGTGACGGTCAAAATTACCACATCATCCCGTTACATGGCTAAAAATTGTTGTTCCACCATAGTAAGCCATCAAGATGTTCCATCCTTATTAACTTTTGCCATTTTTAGAAAAAAGAAGAAGAAGGTTTTGTATTTCATAGTTTGTTTGCTACAGTGAATAATGTATTCTCACTCTTAACCCCCCAAAAAAAAAAAAAAAATGTATTCTCACTTTTTACTTCATAGTTTCCATCAATCAATTCATAATACATTTGTATGTTGGGCTTATATTAATTGGAATGTAGGTATCAAATGGTCAGTTTGATTTGATTTTGTTCCCCCTTCTTTTTTGCATATACGTGGCTAGATCGATCAAACTGATAAGGTGTTGGGTCTACAAAAGTCAAAATCGAAAGCTATCGATCCAATCGTTTCAATCTGTTGTTAGTTTCTTGTAATGATCCCTTATAAATCTATTATTTGGTTGGTCTTGGTTTTTATATATAAATATGTAAAAAAATTGAATTTTATCATTTTATTCTGTTTGAATCGGTCTAGTTAGTTGTAGTTCGGTTTGTTCTTATTTTTGACACCCTAACATTGAAACCTAATGACAATATCAATACTATGCATTTAGTTGATTGGGATTATATATATATTGGGAAAAATAACTTTATTAGGAAGTGTAGCCTACATTAGCAGTCCCATGTGTTTATCTATCTCCTCCTCAAAACAAGGGGGTAGAGGTGTCTTTTCATTTGAGGACGAGAGAGATAGACATTTGGAAGGCCACACTCCCACCCAAAAAAATACTTCCCCATTTATATTTTATTTATGTTTTGGTTCATGTTTTATTTATTAATTTTCTTTTGTTTTTTTTTTTTAATATACACAATAAATTATCTAGTTTGCTTTGTCTTCAATAACTTGGGAAACACTAGGTTAAATAATCTTTTATTCAAGTAACAAGATAATGGTAGAAGCATTGTTTCGATTCTCTCCATCTCCCCAGTTCATTTCATCAAAGCACATTGCTACATGCGGACTTGCCTATAAATTAAAAAAGGGAAGGAGTTTTCTATCCAGGAGTGTTGGTGTAAGCCACACTCCCATGTGCCTATCTCTCTCATTCTCAAAACAAGGGGATAGAGGTGTCTTTTTGCATAAGGAGGAGAGAGATAGACTCATGAGAATGTTGGTGTAGGCCACACTCCCGGACATAGTTATTTTTCTCATTAAAAAGAATGGATTAAGTTATCTATTGAGTCATTGTAAGTTTGTAACTTCCTAATTCCATTTCCACCCCCAACCGTATGTGTTATGTTTTTTTTTTGGGTAGAAACCTTATGTGTTATCGACTCCTTCTATACACTCTACTTCCATTCGCAACCCTATCTCCAATTGGTCTTGCATCCATTCATAAACTATAGAGAAGGTTTTCTAATCAAGTAGTCCTCAGTAGGGGTGCAACCGGTCCGGGGTGGGGTGAATTTTTTATCCTTAACTAAGCGGAGGCAAAGCCCAGCCCAAGCTTGGGATAGCATACCTCAACCCAGGTCCAACACAGTTTAGCCTTGATTGATTCTGGTCGGGCCGGGCTAGGCTAGGCCATGTTGGCCTGACAATCCTTATGAATGATGTAATTATGTATATATAAGAACCCCCTATGTCTAGATACAGGGGACGACGCAAAGTGATCACCGCCCCAACCCCATGAAAGGCAAAAATCCCATGCATGTTGATGCTTTCACGTATATTCCCATTTGTCCCCCACTGACGCAGGGGCATGTTGCCTTTCAGGAATCCTCTCCCTTTGTGTTATTATATTTTTCTTGAGAGAAAAAATGCTACTTGGTAGTGTGCGGCTTATTGCCCTTTCGAACAGACACAAGGCTGCATGAAATGACCACCACGGCTCCATGAAAAGGCGTTAAGCTCTAGAGCGCGGTGGTCATTTCGCACGGTCGGACCTGGTCGAGCTCTCTTTCCCATTTCCTTTTATTTGTTTCCAAACATGGCAATTTTACCTAGGATTTTTTTTTTTTTGGGTAAAAATTTGAGGATAACTTCGACAAAAACCAAACGAGTCTGAATCACCTGATTTCGTGCTCTCCCCCTGTCACTCTTTTTCCTCAGGTTGTCTCTGATTTTGGTTCAGTTATCACAACGTCTATTCCGCCCTCCACCATCGCTAAGAAGTTTTCCGGCCACCAGCAGCCATGAGACTGTAATTTTGGTATAAATTAGTTTGTGAGTCGGTGGTTCTGTGTAGTTTTCTTCTTCTACGAGCAGAAAACTATCGAATTTCTGTTGGGTTTCCGATTCTGTGTAAGCGGAAGGTACAATGAGCACGGAGACACCCCCGACCGTTCGTCCGAAGTTGGTGACATTGAATAAGGCATTTCAATTAGTAAGATTTCTCCTTCCTTCAACATCTTTTAAGTTTCAAACCCTTTCTGTCTCTCTTTATCTCCATCTTTGAGTGAGATATATATAGATCCTCTGTTTTATTTTGGGAATTATTAAACAAGTTAAGTGGGTCTAGACGTCTAGTGCTGTGCTGGTAGCTGCGATGGATGATTCAGTGGCTGAAGCTACTCAGCTTGAAGGCGAGAGGGGAAGTAGAAACCCAGAGTTCAGTATGGGAGTCAGAAAGAGAGAGAGAGAGACAATGGTAAGTGTGTGGGTGTATCTGTGTAATTTTTGCGGTGCGGTGCCTCTACAACAAGGGCAAAGGTTGGAGGTGGACGGAATTATCACTTTCTAGTTCTCCGCTGCTACCCTTAAGAGGCTCTCTGATGACAAGTTTATTCATAGGGATAGAAACCCATGATATTTCTGTTTAAGGCATGACTAAATTACTAGGTTTCAGTATGAAGTTCTTATGTTTATTTGTTAGAAAACCAAATTGTAGAAATAATTATAAAAAACCTAGAAATCAGTGCAGGTAAAAAGAGATTTGCTGCCCGAATTTTCCATATCTTCAGTTTTTAGAATGGAAGAAGAAGAATTTCATGGAAGAACTGATGCAAATTATAAAAAGGAGAAATAGATGCTTCACTTCTAGGACACAACTTTGAAGGAGAAATTACCTGTTAATACCCAAACAAGTGTGCATTGGCTTCACGACTTTTGGATGGAGAGGGTGGGGCTTGGGGGAGATATAGGCTTTAAGACCTTATATTACCTGTCAGTACTGCAACAAAAACTTCCAACAAGGGGCTGAAGGCGAGGTTTCTACTTCTGATAAATACTCCACCAGTACTGGAGGGGAGGGAGAGAACTCTCTTTATTGGTTATAATCAGTGAAGACCCTTCAATATAGCATGAGTAAATGTTGCTTATAATAATCAAATTCAAAGCTGATAAAAAACCATGAACCGATGCAAGCTATGCTAAACATGATAAAGAGGTATTGCAGAAAAAAATGTTTATCTTTCTGCAATTGGTGTTAACATTGGATCAACCAAAGTTTTTGCCTTTCTCCTCTTTCACAGAGTCCTCAGTATTGCGTATGCCTCTAAGGAGATTGGAGATCAATTAGAGCACATTCAAGGCAATCCATAATACCTTATGATTGTGAAAAGGTCCTGGCTTCATTCTTTTTTTTTTTTGGGGTGGGGAGAGGGGTGGGGGGTTGGGGGGAATAAAGAAAAAATAAGTACTGGCTTCTTTGTAGAATTCTCAGTTCATGCACAATTTTCATCCAGAAAAGTTCCTAGAAATTGAAGGTTAAACACACCACACACACAAACACAAATATGAAACAGAAATGTTACAGCTTCAGAAAACATAGCTTCCTCCTATCTCCTCCCCAAAAAATCTATCGAACATTTTTAGGCCCTTATTACTATTACTATTATTATAAAAATAATAGTTATTATTATTTTAATGACTGTGGTTTAGTTACCATATTATATAAAGAGAGTAAGAGATGGGAGGAATTTTTATTTTTTATTTATTATTAATTTTTTTTTTTGGGGGGGGGGGGAGAAAGAAGGGGATGTTCTAGTGGGAAAAGAAACTGGAGTTTTAGTGTGGAAGATAGAATAAAACATTAGGGACAGGGTTCTCTGAGCAAGCGGCATAGAGGAGCAGACCGATAAGGTGCAGCAAAATGGTATCAAACATTGGAGGGCAGCAAAGTCATTTCATGTGAAAAGGAGACAGAGACACTCACAGGTGCTAGCGTACCCTGCCTTGGCTGCTCAGAGAATCTTTTCCCAAAACTTTATTACTTGGGGGAAGTGGTAAGGAAAGAGTTATTAGGAGGGGCCTATCAAAAAGAGAAAAAAAATGAAAGAGTTAGTAGAAGGTGGAATGTCAAAATTACAGTGAATAAACAATTAGTACTTATGAATATATAGTTATTTATAGGGAATGCATTGCATTGTTATTCTAGGAAGGAGGAAACTCTATCTTTGAGACACCTTTAAACTCGAAAATATGATAACATGGATGGATAAACTTTACATTATGATGTGATTCACCAAATATAATGGCTTAGTTCCCTTGAATCACCAAGTGCTAAATATTCAAGGATGTGGATATGTCAAGGCCATATAAAAGATCTGCTGCAATTGGTTCAGCTACCCCAATTGGACCAGAAAATATCTTAAGCGCATTCCCTTCAATGTCCCTAAAAAGAGCCACTAAAGATAAGAGCTTCTGGGTTTCAACTTAATGGACTGCTTTGCTCACCCTCCGCACCCGGGGGTGGGGGGTGGTCTGGGGCAAGTGTTCATCCAAGACTGAATAGAAAGGGAAGAGTGAGTGAGGAACCAAGGCTGAACGGAAGAAGAAGACTGGGTTAACAAGATCGCCTTCCAATCTCTAATAATGAATCCAAATATGTTTTGAAAGATTTTGGCAATATGCACCCACGAAGCTAATTTAGTCTTAATGGTGTCCTTTAAAAGTGACTTTATTCTATCACCAGACTCTCATGCCCTGGAGTCTGATATACGGTAATGGAAGAGAAACTATCTTGAATCGATACAAAATCATATAATATTTACAAAATTCTGCACCTTATTTAATTCATGGTTTACATTTTGTGGTGTATGGTGGAAGGAGATAATGAAAATGAAGAACTTATCTTCTTTTGAAGGTATGAGGCTGAAGGTGGGTAGGGCTAATAAGGTCTTCTTTTGGTATCAATGCTGGTGCTTTAACCTCTAAACTGTCTGTTTCCTAATAGTTCAAAGCTCTACTTGACTCCCCTAGCCACACCTTCTACTGGGATATGATGGATTAAATTGGTCCATGAAGGACGGGTCTTTACATGGGCTCGGTGTTGGACAACATCCGTACTGTTATTTACTTGATTCCAGGATGGATTATTCTTACTTGCAATTTATGCCTTAAAAGGTACCCTTGTCATCATATTCCCTGTAATTATGCCATGGAGGTGCAGGCTGGGTTCCTTCAGTTGATGGGTATGCTTAGGTAATACTGGAGGAGATTAAATCACCAACTGGCACAGAAGTGCCTTCTGAGCCAAGACTAGTAGAACTTGGAAACTTTGGCTGCTGTGTAATGGTCCATGGGGAGGGAAGAAACCAACAAATATTTGAGGGCTTTAATAAACTATATAATGGTTTACAAAGTTGAATAACATCTTGTCTGGGCTTCCAACTGCAAAAAATTCTGAGGGTAGTTTTGTTTTGTGACATTCTGATGTATTGTAGCCTCACTCATGGAATGATTCTATAGCTTGTTGCTTGTATAGTATAGTAAAGCTGCTGGTTTTATTCACCCAAAAAAAAAAAGGCTGCTTGGTTTCTCTTTTTCCCCACTTTTGATTGTATCATTTTGCTTAGTTAAAATATAACAAGGCATTTATGTGCCTTAACAAAGCATTTTGATTGTTATAAATTGATGCTTAAAAAGTTTTCAGCATCATGCGTATTGAGCAATAAGAAGAAGTGTAACCCAGCCCCTTACTGTCATAATGTTTTAAGAATATTTCCCTTTTTTGCTTACACTGCTTCAACTTTTACGCAGGCTGAGTCATGGGTTAATGACATGAGTGGATCGACAGTGGATGATTCAACTGAAGAATTTGAGGGCCGGCCCTCGAGGTTGATCTATTTTTCTTCTCCTCTCTCTCTCCCCATCCCCTTTTCTCTCAAATCCTGTGTTTGTGTGCTTATCTGTCTGTGAGTGCATGTGCGCATTTGGGTATGCTTGTCTTTTTCAGATTACTTGTTTTGTGTCTTAAGGCCATATTCCCATCTCTCTGTGTAGGCTAGGACTTGGGGCAAAAGTAATACATCAGACAAAATCTAGAGCTTTAACTGATCCTATAGAAAGGAAATTGCGTGCCAAGTTGGATGCTGGAAAAAGAAAAGCTGCCAAAAACATAGAAGAATCCAATCCATCAGAGAAAAATGATAAACTCGGTGAAGATGATAGCGATGATGAAGATTCAGAGAGCAGAACCAATGCCTTTCTAAAGAAGAGATCGATCCTCCCAGCCTCCTCTTTGCATGCAAAAAAGAGACATAAGTAACAGGCTGTTACTTCCTCAGATGCTTTTCTAGTTTTCCATTATGTTCTCTGGGTTCTTTAGTCTTCTTGGGACAAGTAATATTTGCACAATGGGGTATTTCTTGTTGGTGTCTCAGCTATCTTGCTAAGATATTTTCTGAATTTGTGACAGACGACAACTTTGCAAGGGTACGGTTTTGTATACGGATCCGTTTGTTTCCATGTAAAAGAGTGAAAAATAGAAAAAGATGTCTCTAGAATAAGTTTTTTGCACTGTTTGTTTTAACTTAGAATAATACTCCCCTACCTTTTTTTTGAAAAAATAGGAAAATTTTACATGGAGGGAAATTTTCAGCTAAAATATTATTTAGATGCAAAATTTTACAGCACAACAAAACGGGGATCCACATGTTTGCCATAGGTGGAATCTCATTGGTGGAAGCATCGGTGTTTTCGTGAGGGACCCACATGTTTGCCACCTAATCCTGAATATTTGATTCTATTCGATAACTAGTGTCAATGTGGGAGAAATGGTGTGTTTTGTTTCATTTCTGATTTTAGGAAACTCTGTTACAGACTACAGAGGAAACATGAATAAGCAGGCACTTATATAGCTTCCATCTGGTTTGATGTATGGGTTTTAAAGTAACAGAGAAATGAGCCAAACTAATGGAACTAATGGCAAATCCTGACTTAACTCAGAAGCAAAATATGGTATCCCAAAATCTCAACTAAATTACCTATATTTTATTTTACAAGTACTACCATCTAAATGCTATTATTTTTTATATGTTATTGGTGTTTTCTTGTTAAAAATTACCTTTAATTTACAGCATTTTCCATTAAAATAGATGGAGTCATAGAAGACTTTGTTATGCCAAGGAAAAGGATTTCCTTCAAAAGTTTTGAAGTATTTCAAATGAAGTAAAAGATCCTCATGCAGGCTGTCTGGGGATTCCTTCCAAAGGCCTCTCACATGATGAGCCATGGACTCTGCACTGAAGAAACTCTCTCTCCTCAGACACCATGTGGGGCTCCCTTGCTGAACGAAACCATTTCTTGCGCTGTGATTGATGTGGCGTGAGAGATTCCTCCAAATCGGCAGCATCGGAAACCCATGCCCCTTTCACATATGCCACCCAGAGCCAATTGTAGACTTTGGGGTTATAATTATGTATGACTGAATGATTAAGCTAGATCTTAGAAGATACATTTACATTTTCAACCTCGTGTTCAGTAGCTAACACTTGGAGGGAGTATATAATGAGGAAGTTGCAGACGGATTGGAAGAAGTGTGAATGCCTTGTTCTTTTCTTTTCCCAAATGTGATTGGCTTGAGCTAACATGGTTGTGTATGTCAGCAATCTGTTGATGCTGACATTGAATGTGCTTCCTTGTGCTTGACTTCATTTATATGTTGGCTTTGCAATGTTCTAACAGCAATGCATAAAAATCTGGCAAGATGGGGCGGCTAACTGCTTCAGTACTTCTTAATCTGCTAAAATTTGGATTATGGATACTTTGTACTGTACTGTTGGATGTTACACTCCCTTTCTTCTTAGAAATTTCTTTCCCATAATAAACGACATGAAATATCGGAAACAATATGCATCAAATGCTTGAGAGCTGAAGGAGTCATAAAGAAACTAAAGGGATCCTTTGAGCTCTTGTCTACTATAGTCCTCACCTGGAGGTCCTGAAGAGACATCGTGCTTCATATTTGATGAGGCATTGGAGTTTTTAAAGCTCTAGTACAGTATGTCTAGATCATAATCCAAATTATTAATTTGGAAGGAATATCAATATTTCAGTGCCTTGGATTTGTCCAGACTTCAAAAAAATTCTTTTCTTTTTTTTTTTGGGGGGGGGGGGGGTGTGTGGAGGTGTCGTTAAGTTAGAGCTGTGTAGAGATTTTTTATTTGAATTTGTTGAGCCTAAAATAAGGGTTCTATGACTTCTATCTCCTTTCCCCTCTCTGTCATTAAGGAAACAGTGGAGGAACCATCAACTTAGTACATCTTCACCTGTGAGTCTGTGATGGGATCCTGCAAACCCCGCTATTCTGTTTAATGTTTGGAGAGGGAAGAGATGTTACTGCCTCCTACGGCTCCTATTCTGTATGCTAGTTTGAATAGGCTGTAGTCAAATTTTGCTCCTTAGCATTATTGCTCTAGGTTTGTGCTCTGGTAACTCGGATCAATAATACAATGCACAAGCTAAAGAAATTCAACTTACATGAAAAAATACAAAGCATTGGATGCAAAATTTTCTTTCATTTTACTATCTAATTACAATATAGTATTCCCAAACTTGGGAATTGAACAACAGCAGCCACACAGAAGATTGAATCATACTGAATGAGAAGAATGAACAATACAAATGATCAGTCAAAACAAGTGACTAAAACCAATCCCTCATACAGAAGAAGTGCATCCCCATCTCGACCTCGACCTCCTTATAATGGTGGGAAGGATCACTCTTCACTCTATTAGTTGCATGGCTGACCGGGTCTGAACAGCTGAGGGAGAAAAAAAAATATGGAGAGCTCTCCATATGAAATCTCCACTGGTTGATTTCTATGATCACCTGATCACTCTCATTTTGACCAGGTCAGAGCCATTGTACAACCTTGTACAACCCATCCTAAGGCAACACCATTTCCTATTCTTTTCTTTGTCTTTGTTTTTTATTTCCTTCAATGTTTTAGCCTCTTGTCTTGATGTAGTTCTGTACATCCATAGCTTTAGCCATTGGCTACAGGTGCTATTTGACAGAACCCAAAACCTGCCTGTTTCAGAAGCTGCCACTATCATTATTTTCTTTTCCCAACCTGCCTGAAATCTGGAAAATCTATAGGGTAGTATCACAACTTCATGTACACAGTTCATTTATTGTTTCTTCAGTCAACTCTTCCAGGATGATATCCCCCAATTCATTACTAATAAGCTCAAAATCAAATCTCAGGTCCATCCACTTTCCTGCTTTTGCCATGTCCTTCTCTAAAATCCGGCCCACTGCTAATTGTTGATTTTGCGGAAGAAGATGACAATCAATGCCTTCCCATACCTCTCGGATGAGATTTTTCCCTACTGGGACTGGCCTGATGTTTGGTTTCCCAAATGATACCCAAGGGGAGCAAGAAAAATAACGATCATAGACCTCCACAAGAACTTCATTGATGCAATCAAAGAGCTGCTTCTGATCACTACAAAGTTGACCAGACAAAACCTCCATTTCATCAAACATAGAAGGGTCAAGGAGCTGGTCTGTATATTCCGACCTCCCAAGGAATTCATCCCAGCTGTTGAAGCCAGAGATTCTCAGTACTGCCCTTACATATTCAAAGGTGGACTGTTTGTCCTCCATACAACTTACATAGATTTCTGGATCTGGACTTTCTGACACCAAGGCTGAAGAGTCATATTCTACAAGATGAATCTGTAGTGGTTGAATTGGTGGCTCAGCTGCACATGTTTTGAATGGATTAGTGCTGAAGCAGGATCAACATAAGATATAAAGTATAAACTGACAATAGAGATGTGACTGCCATGTTTCCTAGTACAAAGCCTACCTGGATGGGATATAGTGCTGCCAGGGCTGGTAGCATCTTCTTGGATGAATGGCTCAAGAACAGACACTGGACTTGGCTGTTCGGGTTTGTCAGTTATGCCCTCTTGATCTACAACTTTCTGGATAATTACAGAGCTTGGTGAGGAGGGACCTGAAGATGAAGATGATGACTGATTCTCTTCAGGTGAGTCCTGAAAAAAGAAGAGTGTAGTTTTGACACAAGATGTTAATGAGATACAACCACTGGGATCAACACTCATGAAATACATCAGTTGATAGCCGCAAGTAACCTAATAAGATCCTCATATAGACAGCTATTTACCAGACTCAAGCATTCAGAAGTTTCTTCTTCCTCAAAAATTTTGGTTTTATCTGTGCTTTGGTTGGTTGTGTCGAGAGCTGTAATACAATCTGGCTCGGGGCACTTTTCCAAGGGGATATACTCTTCGGGGTGCTCGATGTTTGTTATTTCAACAGTATTTATGTCAGCTACATAAATTTAAGAAATGAAAATTTTTAAATCAAGGTGGAAGTATGAATCGGATTAAAAAAAAAATCTTTTTACTGTACATAGAAGGGTGAATAGAGCTTCACCTTCTGGACTGAACTCCTTGGCAGAACAAGTGCTTTCCTGTATTTTGCTATCAGGAGAAAAGTTTTGTGAGATATTTGAATTTGAGTCGGGGACTTGCAGTTTGCTATCAGCTTTATGGTCAATATTGCATGGTGGAGTCTCTATATTCTGCCTCAGTGGGATTAGAATACCGGAACCATTGTCTTCTTTAAGCTGCAACACATTCTCATTGATCATCTGGACATTGTCATGAGGCTGAACTCTCATTTCTGCAGTTACGGAGTCATGTTCCTTGTCCCTTCCCGGACTGAATATAGGCGACAAATTGTATTCAGGCAGTGAAAGTATCCCCCCCAAGGTCTTTGGGATCTGTCTACTCGACAAATCGATATCTTCCTTTCCAGTGCTGACAATATCAGATAGATGTTTTATAGCCTCAATGTAGATATTAGATTCAGTTTGTTTGAAATTTTCAACATTTTTCATGGTGATGTTTTGGCCATCAACACTGGTTGGAGCATCTTCATGTCCAGTGATTGGTTCATGGTCCTTCAACTGACTTGGCTCAAGGTCTTTTGACTGACTTGCCTTGTCTCTTCCCTTGACATTGATAGAAGGATCGGTCATTCTTCCAATATGGAAATTGCTTTCTCTAGGTGAACCCCTTTCAGTGACCTCTTCATTAATCTCTTTAACAGCTTCTGATGGGTGCTTGTAAGGTATTCTGTGTAATGTAGGAGGCCAACGCTGCTCCTTTCTATTTTCACCCATGGCATGTTTCAGCTTCTTTCCAATTTCTGCGAAAGAAAAATGGGAGGTGTTTCTCACCCTTGGTTCTTCAGTTCTTAAGCTAGGACTGGTTTCAGTTCCAGAATTTTGCTTCTCTTCTGGTCTGGGCTTCAACAAGACTATATCATTCAAGGCCTGAGGTTTGCCGCTTCCCTTTGACGGCTTTATTTTCTGAGATTTAATCTTTCTCCTGAAAAAAGAATGCACAGTTTGCTTTTGTAACTTTTTCTCACTGACGAGCTTCTCACATTCCTTGGAGTTAGCCATCTTGTCTTCTGGCAATAGCTTAGTCCATCCAACCGCTGCTTGAGCATCCCGTAGATCTTCGATATGTTTCATCAACACAGAGTTTGGATCCTGTAGGAGTTTCAAAAACAGTTCCTTGTTTGAGTTCAACATCTCTAAAGCATCCATGAATAGTTTGGACTGGTGACCTCTGTTCTGCTGTTCTGCTTCAATGAACTTCTGATTTAGAAATGCCTCAGTTGCTTCACTCAGTTTTTCTGGAGTATTGGGATTCTGAATCTGCATATTAAGCTTATCAAGATGGGTATGCTTCACTAAACTAGTAGTTCCTTGTACGTCATTAAACTTTCCTACATTCTCATGCTGCAGTTGTGCTTCTTGGGTATCATGGAACTGATTGCAGAACTCTTCCATTACTGCAACCAGATTGATTTTATTTGAAGATTGCTCCTCTGAATTTGGAAGATCATGAGGTAGTTGATATTTTAAGCTTGCAGAAGCTTTAGAATCATGGACTTGCATATCACAGGTTCCACTGCAGGACTTGGTTGCCTGTTTATGGTTCTTTCCCAAGTAGCTTCCATTTTTTGAATCAGATTGTGTCTCTTCCACTGCAACATTTCCAATTTGGTGTTTTGGTTGCTGCTCATTTGACATCTCTTCTTCCATGAGTTTCTTCACACTCGTCTTAGCACCATCAACCTTCTGTATTTTTCTTTTGTCACCATTCTGAAACATTTAAAGTTGAAAGTACTGATTAACATGTAATGACAGCATACCTTTGAGGAAATGAACTAGGCTACATTCCAAGATGCAGAGTGAATTTATGCCTAAAATCTAGGACTTCAATTAACAATTTTCTGCGAACTATGAAGACTAGGTATATATTTGTTTCCTTAAAGGAGGTGCTGGTAACTGTTCTAAATCAATTAGGGAATAGACTATTTTTAATTGTTTATGCACAGAATGAAAGGTCTTTTAAGTAGGCTTTTCTTGCAGGCCATTGATTGATTAGCATGTTATAATTATGCCATGTTAGTCTTTTTCTTGGAGGGTTGGGGGGGGGGGATTCTCATGCTTTGTTAGACAGATGAATGTAAAGGGGCTCTTCAAAAGGGTAAAATGAGTGGAAAAGCATTCCCAAGAAAGTTGGATTATTTGGTTTCCACGACAAGTCTACTTGATAATAGAGAAGAGACTAGCATAACCACACACCTAAAAGTTTATCATCCACTAAAAATTCCTGTGGGTTTTATCACAACTTAGGTGGGTCATATAAAAAATCATGTTGTCTTTTTTATTTTGTAACTACGTAATTATCTTGAATATATCAACCATTTCTTTATTTTCTGATCGCCTGGAAGGAAGATTTTCCATCTTCTAGAGCTGGCAATCCAATTATCTATGATTGCTTTTTTGTTCCTTTTAAATGTAACATTAATTGTTTATTAAAAAAAGATATAAAAAAAGAGAGAAAATGGTAGGTGTAAGACCTCAATTGCCGTTTCTTTATCAAAGCAAAGTTTTTAGAAATGAACGAGCGCTTGAAAACTAAGGCTCCATCCAGTTGGATGGAAAATGGAAACTTTTCTAATTTACCAACAATCATTGTGTAACCAATGCAAAAACTTACTAATTGTAGTGACTATATATTACTTCACTTTTCAATCCAAGTTACTTTAAAATGTATCACACTACTATTTAAAATGTAGCTACTCTCTGTTATGCTATTCATTTTTCTTTTAAAAATATTTAACACTACTTTTCATTGTTTTACATCCAACCAGATGGAGCCTTAATGGTGAGTTTCATTTGGGGAAGAAAGTAGAGAAAGAATCTTGTTGCATTGAGTGAAGTTGAATTTATTACCTAGTTTTGTCCTTGATAAAACATAGTTACTTGTAAAAGAAGAAGAAGAAGTCATATTGCATGATAATCCTTTAGATGATGAACAAAAGATTCAAAGCAAGCACGGAATTTTACCAGACTTACATCACTGCTGTGACTCATTTCATCAAAACTGGTTAGCAAATTAAGTCTACTCTTTAGATCTCCACCACCTGCACAGGAAAAATCAACAGCTTCAAGATGAGGATTAAAAGTTCTCAAAGATATTTAAAAAATAAAAGAAAGTACATATATCATTAGGGCTAGATATGAAAATGATATTGTGATTTAGTCTAACTGTTAGGAGGACATTAGTTGTTAGTTATTCTTGGTGTTTTACATTTTCAAGCTGTAATTCACTAATAGTGACAAAATAACATCAAATTTATGTGTTGTACTATTTATTCTGCAATGCTTTCTTTCTTCCGACTCATACTATCCAGCTCACAGAAATAAGAATGCATATCATAAGTTCAAATTCATCAGAAGACCAAAAGTCTTTCTGAAGGCATTTAGTCAGCTTCAGAGGGTAGGGTGGGAAAATAATTCTAAGAAAGCATCACATTGACATTATACATAAGAGTGTACGCATTATGGTTATATTAATCTCAGATATACAAAACTGAAATAAAAAAATGAAAGAAAAAGTCTTACTGGAAGCATGTCCGGTCCCACATTTTCTATCTGAAAGCAGCTTTTGAGTAGAACGATCCTGGCGGAAGTCAAATATACTAATCAAACCAGACATACAGTTTGATTGGTCTCCCTCACTGCGTAAGGTGTGTCTCTTTGATTTCTTTCCCATTACTGAATGATTATTTGAACCCTGGAATGTGTTATCAAATGGCCAAATCAGACCTACCAAATGGGGGGATGGAAAAAAGAAAACAAAAGATTAAAACACCACACTTAGAAAAGACAAAAAGCTCAGAACAATTTGTTTGTGAAGTAAACAGTTCTTAGAGAAGCAGACACATTTCAGGTTGTACAGGTTTAAATAGCGTAATAAATGGAGGAAAAAAAAAAAAACGAGCCAGTGATAGTTGTCCATGACCATAATACTTGAAAAACAGCTATAGTGAGATGCATACCATAATTCATCACTTTTTGGGTAATGGAAAATTATAATTAAGAAATCAATACCTGTGTTATCGTAAACAAAAACAGGAGCATAACATGCATCTTTACTCCATCCGTCATTCATTCATTAGGCTCCCAATATCAATTGAATCAGATAAAAATTAATCCCATGATGATATTTTCATTTGAATATACAATGTTATTATCTTTTTTAAGAACACAAGCACAGCCCACTCCCAATGTATAAGAGATTGAAGTTCGGTGCCAATACTTAGTGTGTTCATTAATTTCACTAAAAATATTACTCCATAGGAAATGGGCACTCTCTTTCATCAAGGCAGCTGCTTATGAACCCAAAAACTTGCAAAACAATGGTAGATGGGAGCGTGAAGAAACCTCTACTTTTTTTAGATAAAAATTTAAAAGCCCAAAATACAGTAAAGATAGCAGAGCAATTGGACAGTGAAGTACGCAGGAAACAACTGAATATGAGATCAATGAAGGAACAGTGAAGTTCTCACACAATCACATATGAGTGTATAACTCTCTCTCTCTATACCCTTGTTGTTTCATTTGTTATGTATTGAGTTTTGCAACCCTGTTCTTCTCCCTACCATTTCTTTCCAATAAATTTGTTCTTTTTTTTTTTTTATTGCAAAAATGCAATACAAGCAGCTAAATAGCCCGATACATTTTGTTATTCTTTTGAAACAAGAAGCTGGATTTCTGAATCAAGTTGAAGCAGATCCAGTTTTTACCAGAGTAAACATCTAATGCATGATGAACCTGAATCAAGTTGAGTATCCTGGGTGCGACCAAGTTGCAAAAATTTTGGGTAGAAACAAAGAGGGAATATAATCCCCCTTCTAACATATTCTCCTTCAGGGTGGTCGCTTCTAAGTTGGCAAAACAACCAAAATAAGGGAAATAAGAAGAAGAAGAAGAAGAGAAAAGAAGCATACCTGAACTTTTGAATGTTGATTTCAAGTGAGATATATTGGAAAGAAGCCGAGAACCAAATTCCAATTTCAAACTCCAATCTTCCAAGCTAATGATCCCTGCTGCTTTGGTTTGAAAGGAATCAAAACCTTTTGCCTACCACGTTTTCAGCCTTTAATGAAGTATCTTCCAGTTAAGGGCTCGTGAAGCTTTTGCCACTCTGCACTTTCCCCCAACTGAAACAATATTAGCTAATTAAAGATCCAAGCAATTCTGAGTGAGGATCATAGATGAGGGAATAACTTTCTTCCAGCTTCCAGGATCATAGATGGGTAGATAGCTGAAAATCTTATCTCTCAGCATAATTGGATTAAAGATCCTAATCAGCAAACAAACTTGCGAGAATATAGGATTGAAATTCAAGCTTGCCTTTCACTACTATTTCCTAAATCTCGGTCATTATCAGACAGATTCCGCCGGAAAGCGCTCCTTCTTCTTCTCATCTTCAAGATTCCATTATAAACAAACTGATAGAAGGCATTGATCATCCGCCTTCAACCACTATGAAACAACTTCGAATCAGTCCCAATTATCAGTCTCCCTTTAATATCAAATCTATATCAGTCGATTGAAGACTCGGGACTCAAAAGCTTACCTTTTTCTCGAACAATTGTCCAAGCTTCTCATCCCACAACCGAAGAACTCAATTCAATATTCAGCAAAGTTGAAACACCTCCAAAACAAAGTCTCCCCTCTTCTTCAATTTCCGCAAAACCAATTTCAGCTTTTCTTTATTCTTATCTTACATTGCTTCACCGACCAAAAAGGAGAAGCGTAATCGTAACAAGACAAAGAAATCTTTTCCTCAAGATTGGGTTAGGGGAAGAGGTGTGTGTGAAGTTCAGGTGGCCGCCGTAAAAGGCTGACGAAAGTGGAAGAGCAGAGGAGGTGGAAGAAGAAGAAGACTAAAAGCGGAATATGATGAGAAGAAGAAAAAGAGGAGAAGCGAAATTGTAAACTGAGAATGGTTTAGCTTTATGACATTGCATAGTGGAAGAATTCCCGAAAGCAGTTGAGGCTGGACAACATCGACATGGACGGGCCGAAGGCCCCCACCGTCCACCCCAACAAAGCTTTCGTGTCAAGAAAAAAGTTAGGTTTTTTTCCATTTTCCTTCTCTGCAATTCCACTTTCAACGATCATCATCGATTTCAAGACCCATTCTCTCTCTCTGGTTCTTTCTTCGCATTGGAAGAGAAAAATGAAAGAAAGAGTGATTATATATATATACTGCGAGTGAGGGATGGAACATGGAAGGGGCAAATCTGTAAATATGAGAGAAAAGTCAAATTTTTGTTTCCTATGTGGCATCTTGTTTTGCACACTGGTTTCTGTTTTCTTTGTTTTTCTACCTCGTGATGTGTATGTATGTATGTTAGAATGTTGAGTATTACAATTGGGGAATTTTCTGTGTGTATCGCAGAATAGTGAAAGGACCCACATTGTATGTCCTCGTAACCATCAAAATGGAATCAGCTGCAAGGAATCTTTGGATCAAATGGATGGTTAAATGGCGTAGATTCAAAATGTAAATTTGGGTGAGTGTAGCATTGGAAATTCTCTCTCTTTCCTTCTCCTTTATGTAAACAATGGGACGCATGGATGGGTTTGAATCCATGCATGATGCGTGCCCCGGACATTAGACATTTTTGTCTTGGTTCAATTGTAACGGGACGGATATGAGCATAATAAGTTGGTTGGGTTTTTTTTGATTGATAAGCATATTGAATCTCAGTCGTTGAACATTTTACTTGAAACGAACTGTGTCTCTAATCTCTCACCAACTCCCACATCTCTTGGGTTCGGCTCAAACACACATCCAACGATTGTAGAACCACGATGAGCACGCTAGCACACATCTTGATGTATATCATGGTTTTACAGCCGTTGGATGTGTGTTGGACACCGTCCCACACTGGAGAAGAATTCGATCCCACATCTCCCACCCCATCCTCTCTTTCCCTCTCTTCTCCCCACCTCTACATCTCTCTCTCGCCTTGTCTGCCGTCTCCATATCCTTCCATGTCTATGCATTTCCCTCCCCACCTTCTCTCTCTCCCCCTCTTGCCTCTGTATCTCCCTCCTACCCTACCCTCTCTCTCCATCTCCTTCCTTGCCTCTATATTCCCCTCCCCACCCCCTCTCTCTAGAGTCTAGCCCACACTCTTCCCCTTCCCAATCTCTGCATTCTCCTCTGTCTCTCTATCCCTCTCTCTCCCCCTCCCTACTTTTGCATCTCCCTCAACTTCTCTAATAGGGAGTTGGTAACTATTTCGAAATTCAGTAGACAATTTAAATTAATTTGATGTCGGGGATATAGTTACAATTTAAAGGATGAATAAAAGGGATTTGGATTCTCTCCAGCGTGCTACCCACTCCAATGCACATTTGACGATTGGAGGGATCCAATTGCTCTTAGTCGTCGGATGCACGCTAGAAAGGCTGGAGCGTAGGAGAGGATTATTTTTTTCAGAGAAAAAGTTGTCTACACGTTAGTTAGTTTTGCCATCACCCACTCTTTTGGTCTTTAATTGTTTTTTTTTGGGGGGGGGGGGGGGTAAAGACTACAGAAATTAGTACCCGACCCATATCCCACACCCGGATTTGATTACGAGTACCCGGATGCATCAACAACAGGATTCTAGAGAGAGACGTTAGGTTACCATCAGGCAGGCCAAGGATTATTAATATATTGGAGAATCTGTCACATTAGAGTACTCCACCTGTCCACCATTTTACCGTGGGAGATGGGGTTAGGCATGAGAGGTCAATTTTGGTTGGACGACGTTGGTGCCCCACAGACTAAAAAGGGAAGGGTTAGGGTCACACCCATTACCGACTATGATGGTGATTCATTGACTCATCAGATGATAGTAATTGGCCCTAATTCTATGTCATCTTACTTTATTTATGATGGAGACTGGGAGAGGGAAGTCGTTTTAGCCTTTTTAAGGAAAATAATAATAATAATAATAATAATAATGGATATAGTTGCTTGGGGGTGGCCGAAATGACCAGTCCGCCCCCTAATGACTCAAATCCTACTCCGTGTGTTTGGGCACAACTTGTGCCCAAATACGTTCTCAGACAGAGAACATGCCTCAAATAATAATAATGATGATGGAAAAGAACGTTACTTGGTCATGTAGCTCCTGCTCTCAGATACAAAAATGTACGAAATACTGTCTTATCCCTATGAAATCAAAAATCACATCTATATTAATGCTCCTATGTGTAGTCTTATTGATCTCGTGTTGGTGTAGACGCTACATGACCAGAATACGACTCTTACCTTAATAATAATAATAAGAAGAAGAAGAAGAAGAATAAGGTAGTTATGAAGTTGTTTCTATATCTATGCCATGGGAAAATGATGATTTGACATTTTAATTGTTTGGACATATAGATATTTTCCTAAATTGACTATACGTTCTATCAGTTGGCCAATATTGACCCAATGACTCACCAAGTATAGGGACTTTCCGCTCGATTCTGTCGATAGTCTCCCATAATTGCATAGTTTGAATAGAATTGATTTTTGCAAAAGAAAAAAAAAAGAATTGATTTTTTGTAGTAAATTTGCAGTATAATTAGGGATACATGGGGAAGAAGAAGAAGATACAAAATTTAGGGCCGACTTTCTTTGTGGGAGGAGTGTGGTCTCTGCGCACGTGTGGAGCAAATGAGAATCCACGAGTTGGCACATTCGGGACGGGATTTTTTCATGGGGGTGGGGAGATCATTTCATCCTCCTTTTATGTCTAGACATGGACGGTACACTTTCTCACATAAAATTTTTCTTTTAAAATTTAATGGGAAAAGGAATACTAACTGGTCGTTGGGCGTGGCGTGTACTTGCGCAATTGCACCCAGACACAATCCAACGTGAAAAGATCGGTGCACCCCCTGAAAAGGCAGAAAGGATCAGGGGTGCACTGGTCTTTTTGTGTTAGACTATGTCTAGGTGCAGATACACACCGAGGCACAACACCAGTTAGCGTTCTTTCTTCCAAATTTAGTATATGATTAAGTGATGATGTAGAAAAATAATGCAAGCGGTAACTGCTAAATTATGTGATTGCTAGGAGTCTGAGAAAGAATTCCACAAAGAATGTGTAAGATCCAGTAACTCCTACATTCCCAACAAATGAATAAAAGAATTTTAAAATCAACTTAATTAACTTTTAATCTCTACACATCCAACTTCTAGAAGAACTAGTCATCTCTTACCCCTTTTATAGCTATTTGGTTCTCAGATCATTGAAAATAAAGAAACACCCTTAAATTTAATTAATAAAACTTAAACAATTATTATATTTTAGATTAAATCATTAAACAAAAAAAAAAAAAAGATCTTTTAAATATCTATATATATATATATATATTATTTTTTTTTATTTCTTTATGAAAGCTTTTAAATATTTTCTTAGATAATTACTAGGAACTTTCCACAATTTTACAAGTTGAACTCTATAACCACCAAAAAAATTTGAGGACTAAGAAATAAGTTTCTACCCTTTTTAGTTTCACGGATTTGAAAGTTAAACATCATGTTTTTTAGAAGAAAATCTAGCAATTGGGTTGTCAATATTCTATCTATCGGCATCTATTGTACAAAGTCCAAAATGCCCTTGATATTATTTCAGGAGTTCCATCTAACCATCGGAACCCTTGGATTAAGGTTTCTTTCGTGAATGAGATCCCATGCACCAAGGGGCGGGAGAGGACGAGAATGGGTATCAGGAGGGTATTTTGGAACATACAAAAACCCTGGAAGGGATTTGTGAACCCTAGGATGGTGGGTGAACCGTCCTCTATAGGTGGAAGAAAACTTTGCCCTTGAATAAATATGCTAAGGGTACAACTTAATAAGATAGCAATGCATGATAGATAGGGATGGGTTAGGCGGCTAATTGTTGTCTTTTTCCTAATCAGAATAGATAAATCAAGCAGTGGGGATTTTGTACTCATCTCTTCTTCCTAATCCGAATAGAAACACTTTGGTGAGTAACTTGGCATCTTTCAACCAAGGGGCTCCCACCATTCTAGTAGAAAATGATGTGCCTTGATTGAAAGAGAGAATCTCTTCTAACTACTCTTCAACCCCTTTATGTCTCCTTTGGTTCTTTACACATTCTACAAAAGCTTGTTCTTGTATGAGAGAGAGAGAGAGATTTGCTTAGCTTAGCTTAGAAGTATTCAAATAAGAAAACAAGGGGTAGTGGTGGGAAGAACAAAGTGGATCACACTAAGCTCTCATTCTAACTAATCACTTCACTTCAACTTATTATTCCAAACTTGCATCTAAAGGAAGAACATTTGGTCTCAACTATAAAATCCTCATAGAAAGCCTACCAGACCACTAAATAGAACCTATGCAATAATAGAACTACTCTTTTGGTTGGAGGCTAAACTACCAGGGCTATTTATATTTAATGTGATTTGGTACAAAGTTAGATTCATAAGCAAGCTTAATGAATGAATGAATGAAACTAATGAAGCATTTGGGATATGGTCAATGAAAACAAATTAAGCTAGTTGTTTTGATAAGATTAAGACTAGATAAATGACTAAAGTATCACTTAAACTGGTGGTTAGGATGTAAGGGTCTCAGTGATTGGTCATCTAGTTGACCTCAGAACAATTCATTGAAAGAATAAGAAATCGAAATTTCGTTTTTTGTTTTTTGTTTTTTTTTTTTTTTTCTGTTTTAGAATTTTTATTTGAGGAGAGAGATGATATTGAGGGGAACGTTTTCCTTCAACCACGAATCTAAGGTTATCATTCGTCCCCCTATATGTTGAAGGTCCAAAATACCCTTCATTGGTCCCTGACACCCATTCAAACACAACAATGGCCATTGGTGAAGGAATTTCTCTTTCATCACTTCACTCAAACCTTTTATTTTTTGGCCAATGGAGTAAAACCTAAAGCTTGTGGCATAATCAAAACCTAATTCGATACCTAGCTAACTTGTCCTAGTGTGGCACCATAGCTTTATTATCTAATCTAGTAATGGTTGGTCAAGTGGCCCATTAGATTCAAGTTGGCAAAGATAAGACTTTCAATTTTTTCTTTTTTCCTTTTGCCTTTCTCTTCTTTTTCTTTTTGGAACATTGGATGCTCCCTCTTTTGTTTATCTTAAAAGTTTCAGAAGCTCATATACTCATTATAAGAAAGAAATGAAAAGCTATTTCAGCTCTAAGTGCATGAAGGAAATGAAGAATTGCAGAGTGGAATTATGAGTCATTGGCACAATTAGATAATTAATGGGTTTTGCTAATCATAAGATCTTTAAGTGAAGTCAAAGATTTAAACATTATAGAATTGATCAAAGGATATAAATCATGTGTGGGGGCTTGATCAAAAGCTACAATATCTCTTATTGATTAATTAGTTGTTCTTTGCATGTTTTAATCCATCTAATAAGACAAGACAGCTGCCACTGAAGAAGATTAAACAATTAATTGGCCAATAGCCATCATTTATTAAAAGGTTGGCCAGCATAAAATATCCATAATAATTATGTTATACTCTTTGGAGGAGATTCTTAAGACAAATAATCCTTTAAAAAAAAAGGAGGGGTAGGGAATGAACCTTAAAACAAGTAAAGAGGACAGTTGAACTGTTGAAGAACTCCAGGGTACCCTATCTTTGAATTGTTCTAAGGCGACTAACTTTAGATTGCTAGATAGTTCTAGAAAAAAAAACAAGAATATAAGAAAGTAGCCAACTGGTTCAATGGGGTTGACCTCTCATATGAGAAGATTGGTACCAACTTACCCACCAAAGAAAAGTAAAAACCAACCACTCAAGCTAACACAAGAAGTGGAAATAAATAGCCCCTTTGAATAGTTACTGAGAACCTTCATTGATAAATGAACTTTTTCAATCAATTTTCTGGTATATCAATGCATCCAAGGCTTGCTAGTTTTGACATTTTAGGTTGCATTTAAAGACCACAAGGAAATGAATTGAACCACGGCCGTATATTGATGATATCTTACATGACAAAAATAAAATAAAATCCACCGAAATTTGTGTATATGAAAAATTAGTCTAAGAAAAATTAGTCTAAGATAATTTCCATCAAAATATAAATAAACAGGGAACGGTCCAATTTTTTATATATATTATTGGACCGTTCCTTTGACGGTTTGAGATTTTTAAGTGCTTAAAACTGTTAAGGAATCAGAATTGGACCGTTCTATTCTTAAACGGGACTAATTCCTAGTTTTGGGACCGTTTAGTAAGCGAGACAATTATAGGATTGGCCCTTTTGGGACAAGAACTAATAAGGAATTGTCCCAACTACCGAGAACTGTCTCATTTGACACCCTTGGTTTGCGCAACAGCGAGGTCTTTGAAAAACTAGGGTACTCTCTCTCTCTCTTATAGGGACTCTTAATAGGGACTAGAGATCTTTTTCAGATGCCTAAAAACTGTGTAAGAAGCCTTGTTTATAATATAAGATGTGGATAGTAAGGGTGTCAATTTGGAACCGAAACCGTATACCGATATTGAAACCGACCGTATAAAACCGTACCATTGCAAAAATGATATAGTACAGTACCAAAAAATGGTATTATCTACGCTATGGTACGGTATCGGTATTGGGTACAATACCGACGGTATGTACCGAAACCGTACCTTTATACCAAATATGTACCAAAACCATACCGTGTTATGGGGTATATTTGTAAAATTAAACTCCTAACAATCCTAACTCCTAAGACAAATCCCTAATTCCTTTCACGCTTTCACTCCTTTCAGTTCAATCGGCAATGGCTAACCCTAAGGTCTTCTTCGACATGTCGATCGGCGGTGCTCCCGTTGGTAGAATCGTCATGGAGCTCTACACCGATGTCACCCCTCACACTGTGGAGAACTTCCGTGCTCTTTGCACTGGAGAGAAGGGATCTGGTCGGAGCGGCAAGGCCCTGCACTTCAAGGGATCGTCCTTCCACCGTGTGATCCCAAGATTCATGTGTCAGGGTGGTGATTTCATTGCCGAAAATGGTACCGGTGGCGAGTCGATCTACGGATCCAAGTTCGCCGACAAGAACTCCGTCAAGAAATACACTGGAGCTGGCATTCTATCCATGGCTAACGCTGGACATAACACTAACGAATCTCAGTTCTTTATTTGCATTGCGAAGACCGAGTGGC
Source organism: Telopea speciosissima (assembly GCF_018873765.1). Lineage (NCBI taxonomy): Eukaryota > Viridiplantae > Streptophyta > Magnoliopsida > Proteales > Proteaceae > Telopea > Telopea speciosissima. Next base: position 62,391,339 of record NC_057921.1, on the reverse strand, counting down.
TCCATGGAAAGCACATGGTTTTCGGACAGATGGTTGAAGGGATGGACGTGGTGAAAGCAATCGAGAAGGTCGGTTCTTCTAGTGGAAGGACATCCAAGCCAGTTATGATCGCTGATTGCAGAGAGTACAGAGCGTTCCTCTTCAGTTGCAGCACTACAAAGTACAGAGAACACGAGCATTTGGTAACATGGTCATAAAAAATGCTTCTTCCAAATATGATTTTGTCAAGGATTTTAATCTCTCTCCCCTCATCTTTTTCTACTTTTCTTCCATTGAGATTTTTATGCAAAATCAGTTTACTGAGTGCAATATTATGGATTAATGAATGGACATGTGGGTTTTGTTGGTGATCAAGTGAAGCCGTGAAGGTATGGTTGGGTGATAATGCGGAACACCATTTTTTAAAAACCGAATTCTATACCATTTTTGTACCATATTCATATAATTTTTTATACCGTATCAAAACCGTATCATAGTGGTACAATAACGGTATTGAAAATAAGACTCCTATACGATACAATATCGATATTGAGTACCTATTTTTGGTACCGTACCATACTGAAACCGTACCGTATTACCAAAACCATACCGATTGACACCCTTACACCTAAGGCAGTGTTCCTTATCAAAACTCTTAGAGATCTCCTTGATCCTAAAGGCATAGGATTGATAATAGCTAAGAATGGAGATAGATTCTATCAAACAACCAAGACTAAGAATATGATAGATTCCAATTCCATTAGTTGCTTCCATCATGTCCTTGTAAGGTCTTAGAATGGGTGAAGGTAAGTCTCTTGGTTGGCAATGGCGTAATAAGACCAATACACAAGTTGGAAATCGAACTCAAGAGTTCAACTTTTAACAATAATCTAGAATATGAAACCAAATAAGCATCTTCCGACCTCCTGCAATGAACTTTTCCCCCGGCCTCGACAAATGGTCTGCCGACCAGTCGACGATATCGAAAATTTTCTTTTTGAATGCTATCCCGAACCAGTGCACTTGCCTAATTTGGGTTGGTTTTTTTTTTTTTTTGGGTAATGGCTGACTTGGGTTGACAACTAAATGGACTATCTACATATTCCAAATTGAAATTCTTTTTTCTATTTTTGGGTTGAACATGGTAAAGCACATTTGGGCATATGATTAAGTGAAGGTAAGAACCCATATACATGACAGGGTGGGGGTTCTCCAACTGCAAGATACCACAACTATTTTGAAAAAAAAGCCTGAAACTGCATTTCAGTAAAATATTTTTCTCCTTTTAACTCGCACAAAATATTTTACGACGGAACAAATAGGCAAAGTTGATAACAAGGCAGGGCTGAAGGATATCAATGTATTTCTTACTGCATCAGGAGTTCACAGGTACAAAATCCCAAAACAGCCGAGTTATTTAAACCCTAGCAATTTGGGATTACCTACATGATGAAATGCGAAGGAGGCTCAAGAAAATTTGGGTCATGTCTGATGCCAAGGGTTCAGTTCATTTTCTGGAGCAGGATGGATAGCTTGCAAGCGTGACCATGGGACATTTATGATCAGTTGCTAGAAGAATATTATTCTGTTTCTTAGTTGACAAATTGATTGTATAAGCTCACAATGTAGCATGTATTTCCCTAGTAAGTAGCTCATGTAAAGCACAGGTCAACACTCTCTAGAAGTGGATGGGGAGTGTGCAGCCAGTGGAGTGAGGGACGATCTGATCTGTGTTATATAAGCATTTTTTCTGTGGAAAGTTTCCCCACATGGGTCATTTAAGAAAGCATCCTTCATTGGTATCCTTAATTTGTTCATTTGAGGGCAGATCAGTGAAATAGAAACATAATACCAAAACAATGTTAGGGGAACAATAACTTACAATTACAATTTAGTCATACCAATGGAGTTGACTCCCAGTAGATCCCAGTGTGCCTCGCTGGTGAAGTTTGAAGGCAGTCGCTCGAGAACTAGGATCTGATTCCATTCTACAGAATCTGATTCAATTCTACCTTCAGCTTCGATACAGTCACTGTGACTAAACATTGAGACCAAAACAAAGGGAAAAAAGAGTACTAACTCAGGATTTAGAAGATGCAATGACTCCTAAAATTATAACCATGGAAAAAAAGGGGAGGGGGGGAAATGGGTAACCAAGGGAGTAGCTCAGTTGGCAAGGACCAACACTTCACAATTAAGCGGTCATGAGTTCAACTCTCCTTGGGGCCTTCCTATCCAAAATAAAAAATGGTACTAATTATAGCTATAAATTTATATACTACTTAAAAAGAAAAAGAATTGTATGAAATTAGTAAATGATTAGCTATAATCTCCATGATACAGTCCCCCCCCCCTCTTTTTTACCTCTTAAAGCTCCAGCGGCTGGGATGTTACAAATTAGTTGGGGTTGAGAACAACATGCTGCAAAAAGGAGCGAAAGTGATTCGTCCTTACTGGAAGAGAACAGGTAATAATAACGCAGAAGAAATGATTGATAAGTTAAAAAGGTTAATAACAATAAAGCTTAACAATTTAAACCAAAAGGCTACCTTTATCTGTGTCCTGTTATATGTGTAGGTGATATGAACAGATCCATCACTGGCTTGGATTACAGCAGGATAAGAGAATTCCATTTCCAAATTATCCTCTAATGTTACCACCTCATTCCAGGAGTCGCCATCGTCTGACGAGATGGCTACTTTGAGAACACCTCTTGAAATTGTGTTGTAGGTAAGTAATAGACGGCCATCATTCAATTTAACCCCATCAAATCCTAGATATCGAAGCACAAGCCAGTAAACAAGCTCAGGTAAAAGATAATAGCATAAGCTTATTTGATGCAGAAAGCAACAACCAGTTTTATCAACCTGAATCTGGGTTCGGGAGTCCTGTAGGCTTTGCATAACTCCAGGTCATACCACCATCATAGGATTCTGACATACAAACTCTACCTATTCCTTCAAATGATCGCATTAGAACACGTAATGTCCCATTTACAGTCATGTAGGGAACTGGTTGGATCACACTGAGAGATTCATTCTTTATAGATATTGGTCCAAACTTCATCCATGATCGCCCTGCATCTGCTGTGACCTACGCAGTGTCAGTTGCATGACATGTAAGCACATATGTCCATACACATTGTTTCTTATTTTCCATCCCATTATCATTACGGAAATATCATTCCTTGCATTGGGGAAGTGAGTTCGTGTAAGTATTTTGTTTAGTTGAGTACCTCCATCCATGCACCCCAAGAGTTCCAACTTTCCACAGAAGATCCACAGAGCAAGCGACCATCCTCCAGCAATATAGGCTGAGAAAGAAAGATTAAAAATGGATTGAATGAACACCTTATATCCAGATTTAAGTTCCATTATTTATCACAGATAATGGAATAGAGAATGACATCATGTTCTACCTTATTCTTGCTTGGTCCTATTATTCCAGGTGGAAGTTGTTCCCTTTCCATCCAAGTGATACCTCCATCTAGTGACCGCTTCATGCATCCACTCCATCTGAAAATTGATTTGATACCAGTATGGATGACAAATGAAAATGCAGATTAGTATATATACAAATGAGTTCTTTATGAGCTTCAGCTTTCATTATCACAACAAACATCAGCAGAGTATCCAAACATGTGGTTGGCTGCCATGGGTTACAAGATGGACTAATTGTAAGGGTGTAAATCAATCGGGTTCAGTTGGTCTTGATTCGGTCCCCTACTTATTGGGCCGAGATCAAGACTGACCAACTAACTGACTGGTCTCAGGGATGTCACACTATATTAATCTGTCAGTCAGTCGGTTAATTAAGTTGTATTCTGTTCGAGGACCGAAAGCCCAACCAGTTAAGCCATCTTTCGTTCATATTTTGTTCTAGGAGAGAAGAATAAATTGGGTTTTGGGTCTAGTAGGATATTTTAAGATTTTATTATATTTTGGGATTCTTTGTAATTTTATTATGGAGTTTTAGATAAGTTAGACACTAGGAATAGTTCACAATTTCACTACTAAGAATGAAACTAAACTATTACAATCTCCAAGACTTCACAACTTTAGAGGACTAGATAGTAGATACAATTAACTGGTTAAATTCGTATGGGCCACTTATTCCTCATATATGGGCTTTCAAAATAAGCCCATTACAATAGAAAACATAAAATTCACAGCCCATAACCCATATAAACCCATTAGAGTAGGATTTGGGCTTGTTCTGGAGTGAATACTTGTGCTGGAACCTCTCTTGATATACATCACCAAGTCAGGTTAGTCAGTTGGGGCAGGGGTTTGACAACTTTAATTACTTGGTTTCCCAAAGCAATTTAGGTTATGCTATGCTATGATCTGGAGCAGTCCAGGTGGGATGGAGAACATTATTGTCATGAAGACAACCAACCAGATTTAAAAATATGGGAAAAGGTTGGGCTCACTGCCGATGTAACGTAAGCTAGCACCCATTGTGTCTGTCTCTCTCTTCCCCCTGAAATGACAACCCTACCCTTCCTGTATAATGCCCCATCCCAAGTGCCCATCGGTGCCGCTCGCTAGCTTACTGCACACAGGCGGTGTACCTATCCCTCAACCTAAGAATATATACAACTTTTATGACTTGCATAGTAGCCAAATATTGAGCAAATAAGTCAGGTGCAAACCAGAAGGGCATGGAATTGGGAGCCTAAAATGATAATTTCACACTTCTCAAAAACAGGGGCATGAAGTGGAATTTTGTTTTCCTAATCTGTTTATTAAGAACTCATTCTTTAGCATTTAAATTTCCATATTATATTGAGTCCCTCAATAGAATCTTAATTAAGTCTCTGGGAAAGGATAAAGATACAAATCAGAGGCATAATTGCACTACTGGAAAATGTAGCAGCAATCTTGTACTGATGTCAAATGAGCAAAAACTTCAAATTTTAGTAATTGCAAGTCAGAGCTTGCTTGAGTACACCACAAGTGAATTAGCATTGAACCTACTTATTCTCAAATCATTGCTTAAATTTCAAGGTATTCAAAGAAAAGGAAGTCAGATTGCGAGTAAAACTGACTTGAGACACATTTGTTTATAAGGGTTCTATACGGGTTGATTATTAAAGAAATGAAATTCGGTACGAAGAGGACCTAGGAATCTGGTAAAACTGGGATTAGTGTACCAATTAACTTGAGATTGATATCTTTCTGAAAATCACATTATCACATACATACAGGTAAGGTAATCAACATGCTGGCTCCATGGCCAATCAAGATGAATAATTTTTTTTTTACTGTGGCAATGCAGGTTGGGTCTACTCAACATACAGGCACACTAAAGTATACTTCCAGGTTGCTGATGTTGCAGGATATCAAGTCTGGTATATAGTAGATATTCCAAGAATAAGGCTTCTACATCCTTCCGCTCCACCCTCCACCCCCTCATTAGGTTGTAGCACTGTTTTCATAATTAATCAAACTAGAGTAGGCTAGTCATCCTCCTTAACAAACAGAGAAAAATTAAAAAAGAAAGAGGGGGCAGGGGTGGGGGAAACTTCTTGAAAACTTCAATGTTGTGTGATAAAATGACTAAGTCATATTCTACCAGCACAGATTTGGGGAGCAATCCAAGACAAACCAAGGAAAAATCTTTTGCAGTATTGTGTTGGTTCAAAAAGCAGATAAAATGATGCAGCGTTGAGGGCATTAGAATTTGGTTTGCAGTTTAACTCCCTGTTGGGTTTGAATTCAGTAATAATTGAAAGACTCAATGGTAATTATTAGCACTTAGCAGCGAATGTCCACAACTGACGATGAGTTGTGGAGATTGATTCATCAAGAGTCAGAAGCATGCAGCAACCTTGATAAACATCTCCTCGCAGTGTACCCAAAATCATGAAACGCCCTGGCAGATGAGTAGCTAAGGGGATTATACATGGAGCAAAATGTATACTGTGCCTAGACATATTGTGTGGGAGCCTTAAATAATTGCTGTACATGAAGATGATAAACCACTATGAGGGTAGTTTAACTTTTCGTTGTATATAAGTATTCTGTTATTCATTAAGTAAAAATACTAAATTATTATTCTATAGGAATGTTAAAAGTATAAAAAAGATAGAAAAGATGACCATCATCTGACTGGAGAAATTCCAATCCATAGTGATTGTGTATTTTGGGATTGTGGCAATATAATACACAGGGATTCATGGCTGTGTAATCCACTCTTCCATGATTTATTTAAAATCCAGACACTTTGACATGGAAAAAGAATCACAGTTATTCAAATATCATAGAAGTAACCAAGATAAATGTCTACATTTTTCAACTTTTCATCCTAGAAGAAATACTTAACTCCGCACAAATTCAATATAGCACAAAACCTCTATCTTGTTTTACAGCATAGCAATTCCAAGACCAACAGTATCAGTTTTATGGGTAGTAAAAAGTGAAAATTTACAAAAAAATATTCCTTGTATGAACATTATACAAAAATCAATAAATAGTTAGGGATTTTGATAAGATAATACATAATACCAATAAGAAAAAAGTAGTCATAGAACACAGTTAATGGTTGAAAAACTTACTTCTCGACCTCCGGACCAATCTTATAAAAAAGTAGCAATTCATTTGATGGAAGTTTGAATAGTACTGGATTCCACAGTGGCACATTTGGTTGTTCATCAACAACAATAGGAGGAAGCCATGAGCCATCCTAGACAAGAACTTTCCCCTTGTATCAGTTCGAACAACAATCAAACTGAAAGAACAATTAAAAGAATAAAGAAAGACCACCCCCTAAAAAAAACAGAATATCTAAATGTGGACATTACTCTACGTCTCTTACCTTGTAAGTCTGCAGCCAAATTTTCACATCAGGTGCTCTCTCTCGAGAACCACCAAAGTAGGCAACCAAAAAATGATTTTTCGCAACCTATACAGGACAGAAACATCATCAACATCTCTTTGGACTAAAACATTAAAAAATAATAATATTTGGGGAAAGATGAAGAAAAGTATTGTCTCCATTACCTCAACAATAGTGGAGGCATGACAGCTACTAAAAGGAACTGAGTTTGCAGCAAAGGTGAACTCCTCTAAGACTGGACCCACAATGCCATGACTCAGAATCATCCCCTGATCTGGCTACTAAACCCTCCACCTTACCTATGCTGGAGTTCCAAATCCTCCACCTGTTTTCCTGCAAATTTCGCACAATTAGTATACACTTGTTTAAAAAGAATCACAGACAACCTTACAGAGAGGGGGTTTTGAGTTCTGAAATCTGTAATTTGTTCTACAAGTACTGCATTTTCTCAAACATACACTGAAATTAAGGAAGAAAAACAAGAGAGATTTGGAAAGGAGCTGCTGGGGCTTCTGATGCTGCAACTAATGCTACAAAGCAACAAAGAAAACCACAATACCAACACCATGACTACCATTTACTTCCACATCCCTCTCTATCCCTTGAATCTTTATTTCTGTTGGGGAGAAGTGGGTTTCTATTAGCCAAACTGGGACCCAAGGACAGATTTATTTCAATGGGTTAACACCTTTTCAGACAAGATCCCTCCCTTTGCATGGAACTATGCGGTTTCGACCGAGACAGCTCGGTTTCGCAGCTAACCAAGACGAAACCTTAGGGGAGTTTAAACAATACAAAGTTCCGACTGGATTCGACCAGTTTCGACAACATTTCGGAATTTTGACAGTTTCGACCAGTTTTGACCAAAAAATACCAAGTTTCGAACAATTTCAACCAATCCAGTAGTTTTGACCAGCCCATCACATGTCGAGTTTTACCCAAAAATACCAGGTTTCAACCTGGTTTTGACCAAATTTCGATTTCTGGCTGGTCGAAACCTAGGTTGGCGCCGAAATCTTTATCCTTGTCCCTTTGTACACCAGAGAAAGAGAGACCAACCTTAGTAGGTCACACTGAATTGAGAGAGAGGTGCAAGATGAGGTACCATGGTGCATGATCTTAGCAGATAATATTGTTTTGGTAGATGAGACAAATGCTGGGATTAACGCCAAATTGGAACTATGGAGAACAACCTTGGAATCAAAAGGTCTGAAGATAAGTAGAACTAAGACCGATATATGGTATGTAACTTTTGCAGCTCTAGGACGGATAATGAGATGGTGAACATTGATGAGAGAGAGATCCCGCAAAGTGATCATTATAGATATCTGGAATCAATCATAAACAAGGAGGGCAACATAGATGGGGACGTTGCCCAGAGATGAGGATGTTAAGATGGATGTGTGGAAAAACTGGGAAGGATAAAGTAAGGATTAACCATACTAGATCAGAGTTGGGAGTAGCTCCGTTACACGATAAACTCAGAGAGAGTCGTTTGAGATGGTATGGCCATGTTTACCGGAGGCCTTCAAATGCCCCAGTCCGAAAGAGTAATCTGATCCAGATTGAAGGAACCAAAAGAGCCAGGGGTAGGCCTAAGATAACCATAGGAGAAGTGGTGAAGAAAGACATGCTTAGCTTAGGCCTTGTACCTGATATGACCTCAAATAGAGCTGATTGGAGAGCTAAGATTCATTTGGTCGACCCCATTTAGTTGGACTATAGTTATGATGCTGATGTTTGAACCTAGACCAGTATGTTAGGTAGTTATGAAGTGGTACGTAGCTAAGTAGGGTCGATGCCCTAGAGTTTGGGTCGATGTTGTATGCACCTCTTCTTTACTTCTCTTTTGTTAATATGTTGTCTCTTCTAGGATCCATGCAGCCGACACCATTAAGTTGGGATAAGGTTAAGTTGTTTTTGTTGTTGAATATATATATATATATATATATAGAGAGAGAGAGAGAGAGTAGGGGTATCTTTTAAGACTGTCTTTAATTTGACAGGTAATGAAAAGGAAAGGGGCAATCACTATCACTCCCCCACACTTAGCCTATATTTACTAAAACTCCCCTATCTTAAACTTCTTTTCTGATACTCCCCTGCTTTTAAACTTTTACATCTCCTTCTCCCCTCATGTTTTTCAATATCTAGATTGGCCTTCCTTTTCACCTGGTAACCTGCTAATCTATTTATTCATTCTAGTGAGTGGCTCACAAGTTGCTTTTACCGAACCAAGAAAGAACCAACTGGTTAACAAATTTTTAACAAGTTTGGTTTTACCGAACCAAGAAAGAAAAGCGTTGGCTTTTCAACACTCCTCCCACTACCTAAGTAGTTCTTCCCCTTATGTATTTTAATGTGATTAAATTATTATTTTTTTGGTTGAATTATATTTAAATGCATTAGCACTTACTTAAGGACATATGTCAATTTTTCTTCTTTTTTTTTTTTCCTTTTGTCTCATCCATCATCATGGATTTAGTTATCGATGGCAGGATTGGTTTTGGGATGGGATCAATATCGGTCTCAGCCGTATTGAGATGGGATCGGTAGTACATTCAATAAGTTAGCAACAAGAGGTTTTCGGGATTAAAAGATAGGGAAAACGAATGCCACTTGGTCGCGCAGCGCGGCGTGTACCTGCGCCCAAACACAGCCGTGAACGAAATACCGGTGCACCCCCTCAACCGGGTGGCTTTCTTTATCCCTAAAAAATAATAAAGAAATGATAAAAAAAAAAAAAAAGTCTCGTCCCGGTTCGATAAAAGCAAATTTGTTAACCGGTTGCTTCTTTCTTGAATTGGGTGAAGCAACTTGTGAGCCACTCACTAAGAATGGATAAATAGATTAGCACGTTACTAGGTGAAAAGGAAGGGCAATCTGGGTATTTAAAAACATAAGGGGAGAAGGAGAAGTAAAAGTTTAAAAGCAGGGGAGTATCAGAAAAGAAGTTTAAGGTTGGGGAGTTCTAGTAAATATAGGCTAAGTAGAGGGGAGTGATAGTAATTGCCCCAAAAGGAAACAGAAGTGCTTTACATCTTAATAAGTTAATCTATATCTGCAGCGATTGACTACAAACATTAGCATATTTTAATGGGTAAATCACCAACTGCCCTCTCTACCCACTCCCTTTCTTTTCTCACCATTCATTCCCCAAATTTCCTCTTTTTATTCACCTGTTTCTGTATTATGTTTTTGAACTCCATTTCTTCTTTCTTCCATGTCTTTTTTGCACTAGAGAGTAGACACTTCATGTCTTAAATCATCAATTAATTCAATTTTTCTTCTTTGATTCACACTCCCTATAAATCTATAGACAGCATAATTAACACATCAAAAAGCGATGTGGCAATTCAGATCATTGAATATCCACTAAATGCTCTCGATTGGCCATGTGACAAAATTCATAATCAAGGTCATTGTAGACACGTGTTTTGTCACCGAAGGGATGCACAACAATGATGAATAAGGTGCCATAAGATGTGTATCAGTCTCATTTGCATGGCATTGGAGGTCTTTAATACCCTCGAGCGACGTTTGGGATCATTCCAAGGAACCTTAGGAAACTTGGCTGAAAATAACCAAATTTTCTCTGGTACGGTTTTGATGAGGACATCGCTTGTGGATTTAGGATATATCAAAGGAGACGTAGACTTACATAGCCACACATCACTTCATTGTGGCTAGATATCCCTTATTAACTTGTGTAGACACATATCTCCGTTGACTTATGTGTAGTTTGTTTTATTTTATTTAGTGTCAAAACTGTTATGTACTATTGTTGTAATGCTAAGTGGGGTAGTTATTATGAAGTTATTGTTGTAGTTGTTATTGCTGGAACAGGAGTTACTAGGGAATTTTTCTCTTTATTTATTTTGGGGATTTAAAAGACTGTCTATTGGGATAGAAGACAATGAAAGATGTTGGAACTTCTGAGATTTTCTCCCATTCTCTGCAACATGAATGATTCCCTGCAAACTTTGGAGTGAATCCAAGTTGGTGTGTCCCTGATTCTTCTCTCTTAGGCTACCACTTTCTCCCCCTCCCCTATTCCTTGCCAATAGTTTTCAAGTATCTAAAAATTGAACAATATAGAAGTTGGTTAAAATTACCTAGTGTTGGGCCGTTGGCAACTTCTTGGATTGTCAAGCAATTACCCTATCTCTTCGTAATTAACCTGCAAATGAGGGAGAGGGAAACTGGTCAGTGGCTGATGAATAATTAAAAAAAATGCAGATGCCCGTTATATGGAGAGAGGGAGAGTTACAGAGAAAACAATGGAAACAGCACTGTGTGATCTGAGAACGAAGATCTATTCTAAGGGAGGTATGATCTATTCTAAGGGAGGTATGTTTGTTACAGTCTTGGTTGTAAAATCATATATTTCATTAACTGAAATGTCTACTCAATCTAGAAACAAAAAAATGACCGAGTGAAATGCAACAGTTAAAGGCAACCCCCCCCCCCAAATCTTGTAGCTGTGGTTAAAAATCTCCTGAGCTGTAGTTAAAGTCCCATTGGGCAGTTAGACAGGATTAACCCAAAAAAAAAATGCAGGGATTCTTCACAATAACAATTATACCTGTTGAAGTTCTTGACATACAGATTCCAAATGCAAGTTATCTGCCCTGTTTTAGTAGTGCCATGAGTCACAAGGGGTTCTAACACCCCCACACTACCAAGGAGGATAGAAGTGGGGGAGGGGGGGGGGGACCAGCGACCAAAACCAGACTTCGTAAGACATTGGAAAGGTCACAAATACGAACAAACCAGAGTACCATACATACATGCAATTTGCAAATCTTCAAAACAAGTTAAAACAGAAGTAGGAGAATTGCAGAGATTACATATTCCATCGCCTCCCTTAGCAGGAAGAATACTGTGAACTACCGCCTTATATAACACAACAATCGCAACAAAAGGTAAAAACGTGGTTCAGAAATACAAAATTTGCATTACATTTTATCATCATCGATCATGTTCATTCAAGTGGCTTGCTAGGGGGATTGCTGCACCATTGAATCGCAAGAAAAGGGGTGTTCCGAGAGTGTTGGATCACGAAGAACCCCATGGAATCACACCAAAAAAAGGGATGCAAGACTTGGTTTCCTACTAACTGAGAAAACTAGGGAAAGGACTTTGAAACCCAGACTCATCGTATAGCTCTGGTCGGAATCATGAGAGAGAGCCCGGGGATTTCAGAGGGAAGACGAGATAGAGAGTTGTGTACATACCAGAGGTAAGCCGACTGGAACTTTGCCACCACTCGCGGAGTAAGACGAAGTGCTCCGTCGATGGCGATTATCGGGGAAGACGAAGTGCTCCGTCAAGCTGTGAGTTTGGGTCGAGAGAGTCATTGCCATCGAGGGTTTTGTAATTGTAAACAAGCCCTTTTTTTTTAATTTTTATATTTTTGGGTTCTCTGTAGCTTTATTATCTAATCTAAGCTATGGTTGGTCAGTGACCAATAAGGCTTTCAATTTTCCTTTCCTCATTCCTTCCTCTTCTTTTTCTTTTTGCAGCATTGGATGATGCTCCCTCTCCTTCTTTATTTATCTTAAAAAGTTTCAGAAGCCTATACTCATAAATGAATAGCTCTTCAAGCTATAAGTACAAGGAGGTAATAAAGAATTGCAGAGTGGAATTATGACTCATTTCACAATTAGATAATGAGTTTTGTCATCAAGAGACCTTATAGTGAAGTCAAAGATTCTGGTCATCTAGCCATTCCATCAACAAACAACAGAGAGGTGGGATTTCCGCCTTTCCATGGGGTGCAATGGTCATTTCACGTCCCCTTGTTTTGATATGTCCCTGACCAATGGCCATTATTTATTTATTTTGGACAATAGATTGGAAGTACATGTCTATTACAGGACTAGAGATTACACTACTACAGAGAGCCCGGAGAGATCCTGGGGATTGGAGGGGGAAGTTGAATTTAACTCGTCTCCAGGGAGCCCAGCACGCCCAGGGCGCTGCCAGCCGTTGGGCTGTGCCGCACACATCCCTAGGCATGTGCCGAGATGTGTGCGGCACAGCTCAGCTGCTGGATGCCCCCTGGCAACACCCTGGGCGCTAGGCTCCCTGGAGACAATCCTGATCAGGGGAAGTTGGGGTGAGGACAAGCAGGAAGGAGGAGATCCCCAGCCGGGAGAGAGTATAGTAAATACATGATGTATGCCTTTTTTACTGTAGCAAGTCTCAAACCCGAGATCTCTTCGAATAAAATGATGTGGCCAGCCAACAGAGCAAGGGGCTATTGGGAAATGGCCATTATCTATTAAAAGGTTGGTCAGCATTAGATGGTCATAATAATCATGTTATACTATTTGGAGGAGATTCTTTAGGCAAGCAATCCTTTTATAAAAAAATTAAAAGAGGGAAGGGGAGGGAATGAACCTTAAAACAAGCAAAGAGGACAGTTGAGCTGTTGAAGAACTTCATGGCACCCTTATCAAAGGGCTGAATGGGCCAATTTCTATGAATTGTTCTCAGGCAGCTAAATTTAGCTTGCTAATTCTAGAGAAAAACCTGAAAAGAAAACAAGAAAGTAGCCAACAGTAAAGGACATTTCAGACCTCCAACATGGGGAGGGGAGGGGAGGGGGGAGATAATTATGACAGTAGATTTGTGGGTGAAGAAAAGCTGTCCCCTTCGTCCGGTGACTCGTGAAATGGTCTACTAGCAACTAATGATAAGGAATTTTTAACTCCCACAGCCACAGTGGACTTAAAGTACAGCTCTTAGAATGAAGATCAAGCCCTCTGGGGAGAGGCACTAAAGCCCTTTACCTGGCCACCCAAGAGGGCAGCTCCAAAGTACAGTATGAGCATGGTCACAAACGTCTTACGAACTGTCCACAATGGCAACCAGAGTGCATTTAATATCATTGCTCTCCAGAGTTCAGCTTCCATCCCTTCTTATGAATTCTAAGAAAGCAGCAGCAATAAAAGTTTTATTTGAATGATAAACCGAGATAAATCACCAAGAAGAGTTGAATTTGTAGCAGTGGAGACCATTAACTGCTTCTCAGGAATTGAAAGTTGAAACCTCCAATATATGCAGAGATAAATGACAAATCAAAAGTTGGGAACACAGGTTCATTTAGAGATGCACTGGCTGGTATTTGAGCTCTGCTGAAGTATTTAAGAGGCACAAGTACTTTGGCAAATATGCTGCTCACCGAGTTTTCATTGAGCCACAGTGAAGGAAGAATGATGGCCATCATTGTGCTTGGATGGGTGTCCGGGAACAATAAAAGGCATTTCAGACCTTCAGCATATCAGGAGGGAAGGGGAGTACTGATGACCTTAGATTTGCAAGTGAACCCTTCACTGTGGATGAAGGAAAACTTTCCCAATATGCTGTCTTATTGGCTATCGAACAAAATTTTAGCGTCGGGAAACTTTGTTCGGTTTCTCTAATAATGGTGGACACCCATAATAGGAAGGGAATGGTTCTCTGGTCTGAATTTTATCATTGCAGTTACTCCACAATAGCAAACAAATATGAATAGCCTTTACTAATAAGAACAATTGTTTATGTCCCGGACACGTTTCCCTGCTATACTTGGGTAACAAAGAATATGGTAATTCTACCCATTCCTTACAAGGTATTCAAAACAGTCAAGTTCTCTTCAGTCATAGCTCTATTGAGTTGAACCATGAAGTGAAAGAGAAAGGAAAAATAAAGGATACAAAGCTGTACATGAATAACCCAAGAAAATAACCAAACACATGAAAAAAATATGGAACCAAGAGATGGAACAATAAAGTCAAGCGCCGAAATGCATCAAGGCCTCCATCTCTGGTAGCATCCGTTTTACATTCCGGCCCCTCATACCGGCAGAATTCACTCTGAAGGCATGCCATGGCCAACAGATGTGCCTCACTCTGTGGCGGCTATTTTGTTCACCTCTACGGTCAGCTTCATCCAATTGCCTAGTCAGCTCCTCAATCCGCTCATGCAATCCTGCAGCTCTGCTGTCAGCCAGCTGCAGAGACCTCTCGGCTGCTGCTTGGGCAGCCATGGCTGTGGCTGCGAGTTCTGCTTTCAGTTTCAATTTGCTGTTTGACAAATCCAGAGAAGCTTCCATCTTCTCTAACTCTTCTGTCAGACGTGCCACCTGGTAGATGAGAAACATGGATGTTTTCTGAGATTTTTAACTCTTGATATAAGTTATAGCAGAAGAATTAACAAATCGAAGTTGAAGTCAAAGGTCTATGTCATTTTGTCTGTCCAAAAGAAAGATAAAACAAGCACTACAAATCTATGCACAAGGGGATGTATGCCGCAACGACTGGTTGGTATGGCTTTATTGGTGTTGAAAGATCCAGTTACCTTGACTCTAAAATAGACTTACAATTTCCATTCAATCCGTTGGGCTCTTTCATCATATCATATACTCAAACTGCATTGCCTAAATACTTTATTGAATCTGATGACTGACCTCTCATGCCTAAATGCCTCTACCTCTGAAGTTTGGCAAATAAAAAACAATTGTAGGAGGTTCTGAAGCTGTAGAACTATCCAGATGATATGCTTCTCTAGAATCAAAACAAACATGATTTACTTCTCCTTTTCAAGGCCAGCAAATTTATAATGGGCTATGACTCAGTGAAAAGACTTTCAAAACCCTCATGATAAAATCAAACTATTACATTGTAATAATCTGAGACTGAAATAGAATCTCAGTTTAGTAAGAAATACTCAACTTACTGACTGAACCAGAGAGTTAATATTCACACCTTGTTACCAATTAAGTGTGTTCTGTTCGTGAATCATGATAATAGTCTGAGCAATTCAAATCCATTGCTTGTAACACCAAGTATTTTAATCAAAATCCTATTTTGAAGAGAAATAGCAAGTGATGTAGTGGTGAGAAGAATCACACGCTCTCCCTGCTTCCTTTTCTAACCCACTATTCATCATTGGCTCCAGCCAGTTCTCCGTCTTGATGCTCAAGTTCAATACTTTGTGATGATAATTATTTGAAATCTAATCAAATGGTTAGTTCAATTCTCACTACCGTATGTTTTCACAGTCAACCTTCAAAAAATTATTTCTTCTGCTTTCCCCAACTTGGTATCAGGGGGTTGGGAAGGATGAGTACAAAATAAACTTTAGGAACCAAGGAGCATGGAGTGTTCATATCCAACATCCAAAGGCACACACCAAATGAAGGCAAAACTCCATCAGACAATGCTAAACTCCCCAACCAACCCTCCTTAGAAAGAGAATATGCCATAATGGTAAAACGTTAGTTGCTTCTTGTTTAATCTCAGATCGGTCTTCCTTGATTTCCTTTAATGTTACATGTTTGATTCCTGAATATGTTCTTCTATTGCTGTCAGTCTGCTAATCCCTGCCTGCCACCAGCAAATCCTTCATTTGATCTGCATTATTTGGTATCAGAGCCAAAATCTTTTATTTCAGATCGAATCAAAAGGGGTAGAAAATCCAACGGCAGAAGAACTCGATGATCATCAAGAGATGATTCCAATTGAGGAAACACATTTCATAGAAATCGAGAGTCGAGACCACTGATTTCCTTCTTCCTCTACAAATCTTGGATGTGAGGAAGCCGATAGTTGCTATTTTTCGTCGTGAGGTGTGCCAAATCATCGTACCATCAAAGCCGATGTTAGGTACTTCACCGATATGCCAAAAACTCCAGAGTTGATGGAACGTGTTAAATCAAGCCCTTTAACCTATGCCATACTAGGCTGGCCCAATCAAATGCCCATACACTAGAGTGGGGCCCATTAGGCACATAACAGACAACCACGCTTCCGCAGCCGTCGTCCTCAGCGGCTCTCACTCTACGCAACTTTCACTTTGGCAGTAGGTAGCCCTTTCCAAGCGGCTCCACTCTGCTCCAGGGTTTTTGCTTGGCGGCAGGTAGCCCTTTCTTGACGGCTTTCACTCTACTCCAGGTAGCCCTGTCCTAGGTAACCCTTTTCGTGACTCGAACCCGTGACGTGGTGCTCGGCTCTGATACCAAATGTTAAGTACTTGACCAATACGCCAAAAGCTCCAAAGCTGATGGAACACGTTAAATCAAGCTCTTTAACCTATCCCATACTAGGCTGGCCCAATAAAGCGCCCATACACTAGAGTGGGCCCCATTAGGCACATAACAGCCGACGACCGTGAATGTTGATCAAGTAGTGTTGATTCCCCTTCTATAAAACACGAGGACGACTTTTTTCAAACATCGAGGGAATTGATGCAATTAATGGTATCCAATTGGGCCAACTGGGCATTAAAATACTTTATTTTAGCCTATGGCTTGTATCTATGGGCCTTGTGCTTGTTATTTTTGAGTTTTTTATTATTATTATTGTAATGAACCTTTTTTATAAGCCCAAAAGTTGGGATTTAAAAGGCTACACGGGAATAAATAATGGATAAGATTAGGTGGGGTCCATTAGTAGATTATTTTAGGTTTAGGGAGTCCGTTATTATTCTTAAAGTCTTTAGTCTTATTACTTGTTAGGAAGTCCAAATTAGGTAGAAATCTAGTTCCTTTATTTTTTTTAAAATAATTTAAAAGGCTATAACCTCCTCCCAATTGATTGAAAAGAATGGATTAGTTTGGAAATTGCCTTGTGTGGCTGAACTCTCTCTCTCTCTCCCTTGCGGCAACTTAGTTCTTTCCTATTTTCTGTCCTTATTTTTCTTTCTTCCTCCCTTCGATACTCTGTTTTCTCTTCCCTTTTTTTTTTTCCCGTTGCAGGTACTGAAACAAACATAATTTCAACAGACAATTTATATAGCTGCACATCAGTTCTCTTCTCCTTCATACTGTTAATAGTTTATTCAACTTCTGATCTTGTTTCTCTATTACTCTTTCTAGTTCTTGTAATCTGCCAACCTATTGTTCTATTTTCCTTTATCGCTTCTTGTCTTATCTCAGATCTGTCTTCTCTGATTTCCTTTAATGTAACATGTCTGATTCCTGAATATGTTCTTCTATTTGCTGTCAATCTGTTAATCCCTGCCTGCCACCAGCAGATCCTTCATTTGATCTGCATTAATCATAATAAATATTTACAGGACATGACAGAGAACAACCAATGAAACTAAAACCATTAGCAAACAAGATATCTTTGAATGAGATAGTAATTGATACTAAAGGGAATTGGTGAATCCTAATCAGGAATCTGATTCAGACTATAGGACTCTTACCTCTCTGTCACGTTCTTCAATCGCATTCTTTCCAGCTTCTACTTCCAATTCACAAGCTTCCCTCCATCTAGCAATTTCTTCTTCAGCTGTTGTTATTTCCATCATGAGCTCTTCAACCTTACAGGAAGAAAACACAATGAAGCTAAGGATAAAATAGGGAATAGAGCATGTGAGGAGAAGAACCATGGGAAAGTCCCTTCAGCTCTTAATAATAAACACATAATTACATTTTGAGCTAGCATACTCTCTCTCTCTTCCAACTCCTTTATGTATAGTGCACTTTCTGCAATTTTCTGAGCTTGTTTCTCTGTAAGACTTTGTAGACGCTCAGTGTCTGACCTGGCAAATAATAGATAATTAAAACCAATAACTAAGCAGCTGGTACCAAATGTCATACTGATTTAAGAGGAATTGTAACAAGGTCCAGTATGATTACTTCTCATAATATATTTGACTGATGCAGGTATTGCTAGATTGTCTTACAACTTACATTAATATTGTATACAGTAATCTAGTGAATAAGAAGTCATATTTCAACCCAATGGAAAGAAATGGATATTAGAAACTACGAAGCTTCAAAATATCCACCAAGTTTTGATGCGGGAGGCACTGAGTGTCATGTCCCAGTATTTGCAAACCATGGAAAGAAATGAGGAATACCTCCACGAACAATTTCCCATTTATATGGCAAAACATTTGCCAACAGACATAAGAAAAAAAAGAAGAAATTGAACATGAACAGCTTAGATGGAGGTCAGAGAACAGACCAATTATTCCCTGAGCTTTCAATGATTCCAAAGTCAAACCATATTACCACCCACTATAGAATGTAAAAAAAAAATGAATATAATATAAAATACTCTAAAATAAATACACAATGTGGTTAAGCAAGGGGATGGCAATCTGTTGTAGGACCAATCAAGCAACTAGGATTTATCCAGGTCTAGACAAGAATGACCAAGGTTTGCACATAAAAAAATTTCTTAATTCAGATAAATGATGTTGGGTCCAGGTTTCCCAAATATAAACTGGATAAGGTATGCACCTGCCTGAAATGCGTGCACAGATCAAATAATCTTGTGTTAATCTTGTGTTAGGTTACTTTTCCACAGGCTTTAGAAAGAGAAAATTGAAAGAAATTCAGAATTTGGGGTTCAGGAAGCTAGAGTGAGAAAAATATTAAAAAGTTCAATTTTTTTAGAAAAGTCTTCTGAGTTTTGCATCACACCCACTAAGTGCAAAAATTTTGCAAATAAAAAATCAAGGGAGAGTGAGCGAAGTGGGGAAAGCGAAAACAATGTAAGGATGAAACTCTCTGTTTCTTTTTTCTTTTTCTCAGGATGGCAATAAAACAAAGAATTTTGAAAAAAAAACTATTTTGCTTTCCTTCTCCTCCTCTTGCTTCTGGGAAAACAGCAACACTAAAACCTTACTCATGATATGAGCTTCTTGTCTGACTTAAAAACTAACTAGACCTTTTTTGCCACCCCTAGCTAATCACGATAAAACCTAGTGGAAGGCTATTAAGAGATTTCCACACACAGAAAACTAACTGTCATTAATATCATAAAAAAAGAGGTATAAATGGATACACAAAATATATAGAAGATGAAACTATCGAAGAGATCCTTGAGGAAAGGATGGTGGGGTGCAGATAAAGATTTACCAATGCACACACGGATCCACTTTGGAATCCAACCGCCATGTTCGTGAGTCGTGATTACTTCAAGCTTATCTTATTTTGCCCAACTTGTCAAAATTATAGTGCTAGAAATAGAGATCATAGTAAGAAACAACGCAACACTGAAGACAGATATATGGAGAGACAGTACCTAGATTCATCCAAAGATGTCTTTAATTGAGTGATTTCAAGACGCAAATTCTTCATTATCTTCTCTACAGTTGAGGCCTGATCAGGGTACCCCAAAACATCAGATCAAATGGCTGCCTAACATATGTAGTTTTCTGTAGCATACACATCCATAAAGCATACAGCAAATCCTCTTATATTAAACTCTGAAAAGCTCTAAATCAAAGAAAAAGAAGTATGAAGTACAAATACATGTATATGCATATTCCAAGTTGGGGAAATATATGTTTACAGTTGTCTACGGAGTGCAGTGTGGCTGCGAGCTGGTTAGTACAAGGATGCATGTAAAGAATGTTCTTACCATGTAGTTACAAGCACATAAACAGATCTACTATAATTGTATACAGCATTCATTTCTGTCAAATCTAATGCAGAAGAACGAGTCATTTAGGCACCTCTTTTACTTATTGTTTTGAAAAAGAAACAAACATGTCTATTTGCATTTCTACCTACATTACATCATATACCACTCTTTTATGTTTGAGATGGATAGGAGCATCAACTTTCAAGTGAATAGCAAAAGTACATATAAAAAAAGTATATGTATACAAGAAAAGAAATTCTGGAGACATAAATATGGGACCATGGTTGTTTAAACAAACAGCTCAAGTTTTCTTTGGAAATACAGGGGGGGCAAAAAAAGGCTCCTCTGGTGTTAGGAGATTCATGATGGTAACAGACGATGCAGAAACCTCATGCATAGCCCAATGAATTAATGTAACTTATAAGCAGTAAAAACATAGTTAATAGCTTTCAAAGAGCTACATTAATGTCATTACATGTAAATCAGGTTTAGTTTCTTAGTAAATCAAGTTTAGTTCCTTACATGGAGAATCCTTAAAATACTTGCAAGGATCATTTATCTAACTTCAGTTCCTCAGTAGAGAATTCTATACATCTCTCAAGCCATCCAAGAAATAACCATTTTAGCTTTTGGGACGGCTAAAAAGATTTGTGCTTGCTATGTTCCAGATATTTGGCAGGAATCACCCTTCACCCCACTCCATCCCCAGAATGTTATGTGGGGTGTATGGATTTGAAGTAGTTTATTGTTGCACTCCAGAATTTGCCAGGAATTACCTTTTCCCCCACCCCATCCCTAAAAGTGTTTTTTTTAAAACATGTTTTACAAGAAACTCATATAATGGATTATACACCATTAATTAAGGGAATGTAATGGATACATGCAAGTCCTGCTTTCCTAGAGTTCGGGCAGGGTGGACTGGGGTGGGTTTAAACATTCGGCATTTTTTACACAAAGTGGCCACCCTCAGACTCGAACTTACGCCTTCATGCTTGCATTTTGAGCTTTTACAATCACACTGACCAACGGCCCCTCAACAAGGTTCACTTATATAATTGTAAATTAAAATTAGCACCCAGTTTTTATGCCTGGCCGTGTACGTACATGGTCATGCCTTTCAACCGTTGGATGGGGGTGGGGAAGGGGTAGAAGACTAATAACACATCCCCCTCTCTCTCCCCTCCCAACAGTTGAAGGCACGACCATGTACATACACGGCCGTGCATAAAAAATTTTGCCTGAACCATTAACTGAGCCTTTCTGTTAGTAAAATCAGTACTGGACTTGAGTAAAGTTTGGGAAGTTACACAAATATCTTAATAAAAAATTGTCTAATTCTCTCCATTCCAGTGGATGACATCATGACAAACTGGAGAAATCAATGAAAATCATTTTAATATCCAACATGAATAGTCATGTTTGTTCAAAACTGATAGAGAAGAGAGCTGCAAACAACACTAAAGCAAAAGCACCAGAGTTCCACAGCTAAGTAATTGTAAATATTCATCAAAGTCTAGCATGTGTAAGTAACCGGCCTTCTAAACCTGTTGAGGTAAGGGGTTATAGTCATCAACTCCCTGTTCTAAACCATCGTATCCAGAATTTGTACAGTAAAAAAGAGAAGAGGCAGAATAATACCAGACTAACAACCTCCTGGTCGCAGTCACTACTTTCTGATTTATTGCATGAATTAGAACTTGAATTATCTGTTGAGTCACCAGCTGAAGCGCCCATCATGAATCCGAACCCAACCTTCTGCAACCCTTTCTCTGCAATCTGCAGAATTGCCACTCTCTTGTGTTCACCAGTTCCCTTCAGTTTACTAAGAGCCCTTTCCACTGCTTCCTTCTCTACTAAAGCAATCCTCAGCAAGCTATTTATGTCTCTGTTCTCTTCCGTCAAACTTACCACACTATTCTCCAATTCTCTTTTCTCCTTCCTTCTCAGCTCTTCGTACTCCGTTAACCGTGATTCTAATGCTGTCGTGAGTTTATGAACACCCGTCATCTCTGATAAGAATTCCTTCGATTCTTCATCAAAATCAAACTCGTCTTTAGTATGCTCATCTTCTTCTATTAAACTACTCGACTTGTCTTCAATAACTCTGTCTATGATCTTCCCCAAACACTCTTTCATCGACCGAAGCAAATCCAAACTGCAAACGAAAACCTTAATTCTCTTAGTCCTCTCCTCCAGTAACCCTGAGATCTTCTCTAGAGAAGCTTCAGCTTCACTACGAAAATCCAATTTCTCCTTCAGTTCCTCGTCTCGCTGCCTCATCAAATCATCCTCACGTTCTTTTGCCGCAACCTCCAGTCCATGAAGCTCGTCCCGCAGAGCATCTCTTTCATTAGTGATATCTTCAACAGATTTGACGAGATCTAAATTCCGATTAAGAGCTTCGTCTTTCTGCTGCTGTAGGAGGATGAAACTATCCTCCCTGGCCATGGATCTCGATTGAAGATCCTGGTAAGAAACCCAAAGCGTTTCCAGCTCTGCGAGAAGAGAATCATTTCGGCTCTGTAACTGGTGAAGATGTTGAGTATTATTTTCATCATCATCATCGTTCGAGAAATCTTCGCCTCTTCGATCATCAGAAACATTTTCCATGATATCGATGCTCCATTTAAAACTGAAACCTGAGAAAATTTCATCTCGTCAACTTAACGAACCCTAGAAGCACCTAACGGCTAACAGGCTTGAAGAGAGAAACCTGAGTAACTACCAGTCAACAGAAGATGAAACGAAAGACGATCAGGTGGGAAGAATCAAGAAACTCAGATAAGAACAAAACCTTGCAATTCTATTGTCCGAGTCGCGACGTAGGTATTGGCGCCAAAAAGTACCTTGCAATTTATTTGCCTTTTTACTGTTTCTATCAAAGACGCACCTGAGATGTGCGATTTCAGTTAAATTATAGTATCTCTAGCCCTCGTCCCGGTATTTCCCAACCCAATCTCTTCCCCCCCCAAAATCCACTGTTTTTAACATCTCTGCTCTCTACATAATCAACCATGGGTCCTGCTTCTCTCTCCCTCCAGGGTTTCTTTCCTTCAGCCCAGCCTCTCTCCTCTCTTTATGTGAACACCTCACCAATTCTGCAATTCAAGCCACTGCCTTCTCTCACTTTCCTTCGCCGAAAACCTCCTCGACTTACATTCGCCATTGGCTCCGACGGCAAATACTACCCGACCCCTGCGGACGACGACCCACCTGAAGCTCCGGAGGATTCCGAACATGGAGTGTCCAAATTTCAGCAGATTCAACGCCAAGCTGCCCGTGCCCGCAAGCTTCAAGAAGAGCAGTTCAAGAAGGACCAGTCCATTTTCCTGTCTGCCCTTGCAGAGGAAGAAGATGCGCCTGACAACCCAGAATCCACTTCTGTTGAGAATTCCGGTGATGACCTGTTCGGAGATATTGATCGGGCTATCGCTCTCAAGCGCAAGGAATTCGTCAAGCAAGGCCTCTTGAAGCCCAACCCCAAGAAAGAAAAGCCAATGACGAATGCAACTGTTGAAGGACTTGAAGAGCTAGAACCCGAAGAAGTTGTGGACTTGGAGGAAATTAAGGAGCTTCATGGGCTTACGGTTATTACGGAGGAATACCACGAAGAGAACCCAGTGAAATTCGAGGAGGAGGTGAATAATTCTAGCTCTACTGTTTCTTCCCCCTCATTTGATCTCGATTTTGACAGTTATGGCAAGTCCAAGGTTCGAATTGTGGAACCCACGTTTAAAATGACTTTAGCGGAGCTTTTGGATGAGAGCAAGGTTGTACCTGTATCTGTTTGTGGTAATTTAGAGGTCGAGATTACAGGAATCCAACATGATTCGAGGTTGGTTAGTTCAGGTGATCTGTTTGTGTGCTGTGTTGGGATGAAAACTGATGGCCATTTGTATTTGAGCGAGGCTGACAAGAGAGGGGCTGTGGCTGTAGTAGCCAGCAAGGAGATTGATATAGAGGAGACATTAGGTTGCAAGGCACTTGTCATTGTGGAGGATACAAATGCAGTCCTTCCTGTGATGGCCGCATCATTTTACCGGAATCCATCTAAGAATTTGGCCGTTATTGGGATCGTAGGCACAAATGGAAAAACGACTACTGCGTATTTGATTAAAGGCATGTATGAAGCAATGGCTTTAAGGACTGGGTTGTTGAGTACTGTAGCCTATTATGTCCACGGGGATAACAAGTTGGAATCACCCGACCATACTACACCTGATGCTGTCATGGTTCAGAAGCTGATGGCAAAGATGCTTCACAATGGAACGGAGGCAGTTGTCATGGAGGCTTCTTCTCATGGTCTTGCTCTTGGGAGGTGTGATGAGGTCGATTTTGATATTGCAGTTTTCACCAACTTGACGAGGGACCACATGGACTTTCATGGGTCTATTGAGGAATACAGGGATGCCAAGGCAAAACTTTTTGGAAGGATGGTGGACCCAGAGCGGCATCGAAAGATTGTTAACATTGATGACCTAAGTGCACCGTTCTTTATTGCACAAGGGAACCTAGATGTTCCTTTAGTGACCTATGCAATGGAAAACAAGAGCGCAGATGTACACCCCTTGAAGATTGAGCTCTCACTGTTTGAGACACAGGTCTTGGTCAGGACCCCCCAAGGTATATTAGAGATATCATCAGGGTTGATTGGAAGACACAATGTCTACAACATCCTAGCAGCAGTGGCTGTGGGAATTGCTGTTGGGGTACCATTAGAGGACATTGTTAGGGGGATAGAAGAGGTTGATGCAGTTCCTGGTAGGTGTGAACTGATAGATGAGGAACAGGCATTTGGTGTTATTGTGGACTTTGCTCATACTCCTGATGCATTATCTCGACTGCTTGATGCTGTAAGGGAGCTTGGCCCACGAAGAATTATAACTGGTATGTTTCTTTTCCTCCCTCTCTCTTAGTTGTTGTCCTTTTTTCTTTTAAAGGAAACATGTATTTTGTAATTGTATTTCATGTAAAGCGTGTCTGTGTAAGGGATATCCATATTTGTCCACTATTGCAATTTTAAACATAGTCAAACAATGATTGACTCCTAACTCAACAAGTTGATTTAATGTTTGGGGTTCAGACTACCAAGTCCAAACGCTAGACCTTGATGGGTAATGAGCTTAGTAAGTTTCAATTGACTTCTTGGGACCCAACTATAAAAAAAAAAAAGTTTCAATTGACTTAATGAGTGGGGCTTGGAGATCAAAAGGATTGATACTTGATATCTCATTTTACTTTAATTTTTTAACGATATTATACTAATTAGGTTTAAAAAAGTATGGTTTTGTTTCATATGTCTCAGTCAGAGAGTCCTTGTGTAGAATTTGATACAGCTGACTGTATAAGGGGTTCCTACCCGTGTCTGTTTTCCTGGCTGCGTTTGTTGTGCAGTAAAATATTTTACAGAATTTGTTTAAAATCAATACAAAATTGTATGAGGATTAGAAAGGAGGAAATATTTATTGAATGCAATACAGAAAGTTGGAAATTGACTTCCATTTTAAAATTCAGGGTGTTGTTTACCCAAAATAGTGATGGTATCTTGATCGTTGGTACTCTTGGCACCCATGGAAGACTCCACTCCAATCCTATGGTTGGATTCTTTCCCACACTGATCATGTCCAGATGTGCTTATGGGTCATGTACAACAACAAAAAAAAGGCCAAATGGCAGGAAAATATGAAATACAATTTATTAATAGTAATATTTTCCATAAAATGTTTCACAGTAAAACAAATGCAACCTTAGTGGCAATTGCAATCATGATACTTTTTCTTTTCTGTAGTTATAAAATAATAATAAAAAAAGGTGAAAATGTATTCCTTTGTTTTACTGGAACTTCATATGTAATAAAAGAGGATAGCAAGTAATGGATTTCTTTTACCACGTCTGAGTGTCTGACAAACTGTTAATGCTTTGAATCAAGTGTTTGGATGTGGTGGTGATAGAGACAGAGGAAAGAGGCCCATGATGACGAAGATTGCGACAGACAAAAGTGATGT
Organism: Telopea speciosissima; assembly: GCF_018873765.1. NCBI lineage: Eukaryota > Viridiplantae > Streptophyta > Magnoliopsida > Proteales > Proteaceae > Telopea > Telopea speciosissima. The sequence goes on along the minus strand of NC_057921.1, from coordinate 62,365,145 downwards.
GGTTCTCCTGACATCTGACAATCCAAGGACAGAAGATCCATGTAAGTAATTGTATGGAATAGAGGAATGCCATCAAAGGAGTTGAACTGAGATCTGTTTATTTTTCCCTCTGTCCAAAGCTGCTTTGCGCCCACCCTTTTAGCTCTCTTTGTTGAAAATGTAGTCGAGATTTGGCAAAAACATGGGAATTGGTGGGCAGATAAGATGGTGCTGAATAGAGCTCAGCTTATCTTTGGTGGATGATATCTTCTTGTACAGTTTTTTCATCCACTTGACAATTGATTCAACTGAGCTGTTTTCGTTGTTTCCTTTTCTCCCTCCCTCCATTTCTCTCAATACTTGATGATAATGTGGAATTATTTATTGGATCAAATTACTGAGCTCCTAAGTAACTTTTTGATCTTGTGTCTTCACCAGTGGATATCTTGGATGACATGCTGGCTGGTGTAGGATGGACCATGCAGGATTACTTGAAACATGGCGAGAATGATTACTATCCACCTCTTCCAAATGGTCATCGGCTTTTTCTTCATGACATCAGGCGGGTTGCTGTGCGGGCTGCAGTGGCCATGGGAGAGGAAGGTGATATGGTTGTAAGTCCCTGAAACTGTTACCTGCTTCTCTTCTGTAGTCAAATATTTTTGTGTGATAATATTATATGGGGTTGTAGACACATCACTCAGCTCAATACAAGAAGTTGAAATTTTTTGATAATAATAATAGTTATTAAGATGATTGTTCTTTTCAGGGTCATTTATAATTACTGTTTGTGATTGGCTCGAGTAAGTCAAGAATATCAGGGCATTGCTGTATTCACTGCGGCATCTGTTTCAGTACTCTTACTGCCTCATATGCTGCAGGTTATTGCAGGCAAAGGCCATGAAACATACCAAATAGAAGGTGACAAGAAGGAGTTTTTTGATGACCGGGAGGAGTGCAGGGAAGCATTGCAGTATGTTGATGAGCTTCACCAAGCTGGAATAGACACTAGTGAGTTCCCATGGCGGTAAGTCAATTATACATATTATTTCTCAATGAGGTTTTTACTGGTTAGGTCAGTAAGACATAGTTATGGACTGTGGTACCTGGATCCATTAAATTCACCTGAGGTAACACTGTTGATTCAGCAGCTGTATGCCGAGGAAAAATAGCATATATGTTAGATGTGGCTTAGAAGTTACAGTTATGAATATTATATTTTTGGAAACATTTTCTGGAGGAGAAAATAAACTGTCAGAATAAACTGTGAACATGTATATCTCCCATTTTGATGAACACTCAGAGTTATGACTTATGAGTTCTGAGCTAGCTCATAAACTTGTACCCAAGCCCGTATCTGACACCTACACACACATGCAAGTGGCTAAAAGTAAACAACCTATTTGCTTCTGCTTGGTTTATCATCGTATCTAGGTTAAGTGAAGCAATTTTGCTGAGTTATGTCTCTTACCATTACTGTTTATGAATAGCAGATGTAAGGAGTATTTCTGTATACCAGTGTTGAGATCATAGTTAGGAATTTGGCACACAAGCAGGCACCTGTACTTCAGTTTCATTTCCCAAAACAAGGGGCAGGCTAAAAGATAAGTCTCCATTTCCCAATAGAGGGGGGAAAAAGAAAAGGGAATACCTTGGGTCTCCAAAGTGGGTCGTTCTGGTCCAACCAGGCTAACACAATTGCATCAGCTCTTCTCCTCTGAAAAGAACTCGACTCCAAGTTTGGATGGGAACCAAGGATACCACTCGCGTCAACTTGTTGGAGAAGAAATGATCATTATTAGGTCTGCTTGAGCTTGATGGTCAGAAGGTCCTTTGCACAAAGAAGTTTCATCTCGAGCCCTCCGTGCTTGAAGAAATAAATGTTTTCATAGCTACAATGTTGTACCTTCTTGTCAAATAACCATGGTCACCTGAGAAGGATGTGACACCCCTTCGGAGGTAGGATGTCACATTGCACTGTATCAATCAACCCCTAAATAGAATATATAAGCAAACACCTTTAATTGATTTTTAGATTGGCGTTGTTCACCCAAGCAACTTTGTAGGGGTTAGAATGTGGCTTTGCCTTCAAACTGAGCTTGCGAACAACGTCTTTGGAGACGACTTTGGTACAATTACCTCCATCGATTACCATTGTGCATAGATTTTCATTGCATCGTACTTTGGTCTGGATCTGGAATATGTTGTTATGACGCCAATCATCCTCATTAGATATCTTATATGTAGCTAGAAGTGGATGAAGAGCGTATCATCTCGTTTCACATCGTATTAGTGTCTCCCCAAAATCTCACTTTTCTTGTTTGACCACTTTATCTGTAAATGATTTCAAAATATCTCCTTTTAAGCTCCACCACCTTATCCTAGGGCAAATAAGCTCACCTTTCTTACGATTCTACATAGTAAGGCACAGATCCATGACCACTAATCTATGTTGTGTGATTAGGCTCCCCGCTGGTATAAGTATAACCTTATTGTCCTTACATAACAATCTATTGAACCTTCTAGTTAGGAAGAAATTTATTTGGCTACTATGATGGCTACTTTTGAAGGTAACTATTAGCGAGAATTGTATAGCTGGCGCTAATACCGAGATGAGAGAAGTGATGAGGATAGTTTAGGAAGTTGTTTTTATTTTATTAGTTTGTTATTTCCCTGTTTTACCCTTATGAAATTTATTTAACGAAGGTTAGAGGGAGATCACGATTATTATGTGACTCCCAATTCTGCACATCGTCTCTCTCGATTTCTCTGTTTCTCTCTTACTTTTTCCTACACTAATTGACAGTAACTAAATGCTCATTTCTCTTTTCGAATGAAGTGTTTACAATGGATAAATTATAAGCTACAGAAAAATCTAAAACTTAGATCCCCTCTTCCTTTCTCTCTCCAAAACCATATCCTCCATGTACACCTTCGTAGCCTCTACAATCTCTCACAACTTATCCATTCAGATCATTCCCCTATAATAATATTTTCTTCTTGATTAAAACCTTGCACTAATTCGTCCATGTGTTCCCAAAATTGTAACTTACTACTTTCATCCAATCCTACTTAGGGTGTGTAACTGCTAATTATATAGACCACCTCTTTCTCCAACATAAGCTTGATGGATATAATCCTTTCTCCAAATCTATTAATATCCTCCACATCATTCTTTAAATCATTATCCACTACTATGCCCACTCCACTTCTGTTACTTTCATCCCCCATATTCCAAAGTTTAATGCAGTCCAACTCCTTAGGTTTTTTACCCCTCCATCTAGTCACTTGAATAAAGGCTATGTTAATCCTTTTTCTCCTCATAATATGTATCAATTCTAGACTCTTACTCATTAAAGACCCAATGTTCCAAGATGCTAATCTAATCCTACGCTTTTGGACTAGCTTCTTTATCTGCACTCGTCCATTGGAACTAATGATTAATTAGTCTAAGATGTCCTAGTGTGTTATCATTTATTAATGTATGTTGAGTATATTATGCTATGAATTAATATTTGTACAAACTAATAATTATTAATTTGTCCAGCGTGTCGCAGATTATTATCATTAATAAAGCATTGTTTCTGTTGAAAATATGTGTATATACTTGTATAGCTTTAGCTTACTTGCTTTTTGTCATATCATATAGAGTACTATTTACAGTAAGATACATGCATGGTCATGAAATATTATTCTAAAAAATGTTGTTTAACAATCAGATACTATCTTATAATGTAATTATATATCAAGTCTGCATGATAAAAGTATGGAAAGAATGAAAGTGAAAACAGATACGCCCATCAGTTTTATTCTCCTGTTCTTTTGTTTAATGAGGAATATGTTCCCCTTTTGCTTCTCTCTCTCTCTCTTTTGTGTGTGCTTATGTGGGTGGGGTATGTGTTGAGGCAAGTGCAGAAGAAAGTTTATTTAGCTAACCCAGCCCCAATGGAAAAAGAAGAGGAATGTATTGAAAAATTAATCTCTTTTGTGGTATAATTATTTTTAATACCTCTTAAACCTAATAAATTGTCTGACCCTGTGATTATTAGTCATCAAGAGGAATAAGATTTTTTTAATCATCACTCAGGATCATATGTTTAGAAAACTTTTCATGTTTGATAATTCTATGGCTCTCTTGTTCTGTTGTATTGTTGCAGGTTACCAGAGAGTCACTAATGTCTTGTTGGAAAAAAGTACAAATAGATCTGAGCCTTACCGACCCGAAAAAGCTACAATACAGTGGGCCTGTTGCACTCATCTGAGATGACTAGCAGGTCTCAGTTGACTCCCTCAAAAATGAATCTTGGAGTTCCATGTTGTGGTTGGATGAAAGCAGAAATAACCACACAACTTACGGCAACTGACAGAACACATGGTGTGAGCTGTATGTATCCCCTTTGATCCTGATGTACCTCTTTTGAGCAGAGCTGAAAGATCCGAAAATCATTCTCATCAATTTGCTTGATACTTGGAACTCATATTTTGGTATGTCATTTGAAATGTCCTTGTCGTGTTGATTTGGGAATTTAAATTACTGTAAAAATTAACTTGTAAAAAATTAAAATAAGAAAGAAAATACCAAAGAAAAAAAAAACATTCAGAAGTATGGGAGGACACTCTATGCATAAGAGAGGCAAGGCAGTGATGGTTTCTGATGGTGCTGCTCTTCACTAAAGAGAAGTCCAGGTGAAGGGTCTGCTACATAGTGATTTTTTGTCCTTAGCTGATGGTTTCCTATAGCTGTTTGCTATCATTTATTCATTCCCCATATTTCTGTTTCACCTTCTTTCATGTTTGACACTTCCCCAGTTCCCTCACGCTGCAATTATCTACCCAATGGAAATTTTTGTAATCACACATCCCTGCACGCCCAGAAGCGCAGTGCCGTTGGATGCCTCACTGGGTACTCCCTGGGGTCCGGGCTCCTCACTGGGCACTCCCTGGGGGCCGGGCTCGCAGGAGAGGAGCCCGATCCCCCATCTATAACTGGGAACTTCTGAAAATGTTTTAGAAGAAAGGGAAATGGAGTAAATGATTCCCTTTGCACAATTGTTGATGGTTTTGTAAGAGTTTGCAGGTGACCACACATGTCACCCTACTAAAATCATCTTAAAGTACTTTAACTTTTAATTCTTCAAAAAATATTAGATTTTTTTCTTTTTAATGAATAAATTAATTGAAATACAATTTCCTTGTCTCCATCTTTGCAGATCCATGTAGGTTGGGCATGAGGGAGTCGATGAGGTAATTGAGCAGGTTGAGATAGAGTATCTTGGCTTGTATGCTGGGCCTCAATCCCACCTATTTATTAGCCTCTTTGGACTGGGCCAGTGGCCCATTTTAAAAATTTAAAGACATTCTGGATTGTGCCAAGCATTGATGAAAAATTGCCCCAATATTTGGTTATGTAGGTCATTTTTGGTGCTCTACCCTTCAATTTGAAGACCCCCAATATTATGAGATTCCTTCCAAGTTTCTAATGTGAAGAGATCGGATTTTGTGTTCTACAACCACCCCACCCCCCCCCCCCCCCCAAAAAAAATCTCTTCAATTCCCTAAAAGTGCAGTGTGGTGCAGTTTGGGGTTGAGAGCTTGACAGTGAAAGATGTTAAATCCAACGGTGCCAAGCTCATAAAGAAAAGAAAAAAAAAAACTGGGTCAACCAAGCTCGGCACCATTGGATTTAACATCTTCCACGTGTCAAGCTCTCAGCCCCAAACTGCACACACTGCACTTTTAGGGAATTGGAGAGGATCCTTTATTTTTTCTAGGAATGTAATGTTATGAAATCTTTGGGAACAACCTTCCCTTTCAACCTACTGGAAATGCAGCACAAGAGAAATCAATCTTGATTCTAGCCTTTGACACTATTGGCGAAACTATGGAAATGGCTTTTAAGGAAAAAACCCATCGGCTCCTTTTGGTTGCAAGGGAAATTGAAGGGAAAGGAAAATTTGGTATTATGTCTAAATATGGAAATTTCACATCTAAAAAGTATCATTTTTAAATGGGCAAGTCGGGTGGCCCCAAGCCAGCATGGGGGCCATTGGGAGCAAGCAAGCATAATGGGTGATGGGATTTCCACCTTCCATGGAGGTGGGGCAGTCGTTTTGCATCCTTCGTGTCTAGGTGCGGGGCCATGCAATCAGGTAGCATTATTTTCCCCATTCTAAATATGGTAAGAAATTTAAGTAGTTTATACAATAATGGGTACAAAAAGTTTCCTTCTTAGGTTTGAAACTTTTGACTTCCTTTCCCTTCTCGTCCCTTCTCTTCCCTTCAATGCCCACCTTGCCCCACTGAGTGGCAGGCCCATGTGCCTAGGCATAGCCTATGCTGCAGCACAGAGACCATTTTTCCATTTTTTTTTTATAGAAATAACTTCAAATTTACGAGAGAGAGCCGTGAAATACCAGTTTTTGGGTGGAGAGGGGGGATGCACATAAAAGCCTACTTAATATATCCTGTTTGATGATAGATTTAAATTCATCATATTAAAATCAAAATTAAATAGTTGGCAAAGCGTAGAAAAGGAGGAGTAACGTTATACTTTAAAGCCCTCTTAGCTGTGAATCCCCTCTTAATTGGCAAAGAGTGCCAGCTAAATAGTTTTAGTATTTATATGTTTGATCCTAGGAAACACCACTTTTACGTTTCTCTCCAAATCAAAGTGAGAATAAGTCAACACGTACAAAACCTAAAATTATAAAAAATAAAGCAAAAATACCATTGTCTTCATTAAAATCTTGTAATCTTATTTATTTTATTTTATTTGACTTTGTGGTATTTGCTAGGAATATGTGGTAATGCGTGTATCATTCTTGTTAGTTATACCTTTTTTTTGGTAAAATTCTTGTTAGTTATACATTTCATTTCATTGAAACTATTATGTCATTTCCTTCTTACTAAAAAAAAATTAAAAAATTTAAGTCATTTCCCAAACACAGGGGCGAGCTAAATGACCGTCGTATACTTAAAAATTTTCGCCTTCATCTTTCCATGGGGGAGTGGCGATCATTTCACTCGCCCCTGTGTCTCGGAATAGGGGCAGCACAGCGCTCGCACCCAGGGTTCTTTCTCTCATATTTTAAATGCATGCAAGTATGTTTTCTTCCCCTTGATAAATTCAAAATTTGAAGGTCAAAATCAACAACTTGCCTCAGTGGCATATTCTCTTCTTTTGAGTCACATATTCTCTACAACTACCCTAGCATGCCTGTCCTCATCAACTTTCTTAACCAATAAATTCATACGGAAAGAGTACCCAAATTTTTTAAATGAAAAATAGGATATATATAAGATTTTGATATGTGCACATCCTTTGATATTTTTCTTTTTGTGAATTTTTATTGTCACAAATGTCTATTGTTTTTCTAAATATCGTCTAGTTCAATCAAATACCCTTTTTTTTTATTGACACTTGTCTCTTATATATCCATACATGTGTAACAGTATTCTAGACATTCTTGTACACTCTTCCAATTCTTAGTGGGTACAGACGGTTTAAATAAAAAAATAATAATAAAAATAAATGACTCAGATTTATCTTGTGATTTTTTCCAAACATCACCTTCCATTGCTACATGGATAGCTATCATTTAAAAAAAAAAATTCCTTTGGAGATCTTCTTGTCTTCATCCAGATGAACGTTCCCACACGGCAATGTAAAACTTTGGTTGACAAGTGGATTTTTGGCAACTTTGTCTTTAAGGACACAAATTACAAGAGAAAATATTTCACTAGAATAGCTCTAAGATATATATGAATGGGTTCTCTTCAAGATTGAAGACCATCTAAACAGTATTTTCCCATAAAATAATATTGTTTTTTAGATAACCAAAAAATAATTCCCTACCTAAAGGAAGATTTCATGGTGAAGAGAGAGTACCTCTTAATCCAAGGACTAATTTTATTTTCACCTACGGTGAAGAGAGAGTACATCTTAATCCATGAGATCTGATCGATCCTTTGATTGGAATGAGAAAGGATATTTCAGTCCTTGGTAAATTGAGGGAGAGATCTCTTCTTAAAAATTTTCCAAATGTAACTTCCCCAAGTCCAAACCTTCTATGATGTCATTGCAAGACAACCCAGTATGTCACATTCAAGTCAATAGACAAAAGGAGAAAGTTGGATTTTAGTATGTTCAAAATTCCATCTGATATCCTCCCATGTATATTTGAAGACTCGTGGTGAATGGATTTTCATTCATCATGGTTTAAGGAAAACTTGATCCATAGAAAAATGCATGCTTTCTCCTATTCATAAAACATGATAAACTGATTATATATATCATTGTGGTAACAGATTTTTATTATGTCACCACGTCATCATCGAAGGGAGGTTTTCAGCAACAACATAGAGATTGGGAGAGGGAAAGATAGAGCTGTTGTGTTTTTTTTTCCTTTTTTTTTTTTTTGGAAAAAGATCTCTACTTGGCGGTGTTTCCTACGCCCTCTACCAGAGCATCGTAAGATGATGCCTCTGCCCCTGGGTAGATACCTAGGCGTGCTCTGTACTAGTTGTTGTTAATTATTATTAGAGAAGTAGTTTTTTGTCTGGGTCTGCGGGAGTGTCCTATGCCAGCACTTCCATGTGTCTGTCTCTCTCTTCCTTAAAACGGAAAATTATCCTCTTCAATTCCTATAGTATAAATGTGTGGGGCTCCTCTGTAGTGCGACACAGCGTGTAGCGCACATCCGACGGTTTGCAACGCACGGACACGCAGCCAACAACCCACCTGTGTGTTGGGTTGCATGCCCATACACTGCAAACCGTCGAATGGCACGTTACACATTGTGTCGCATTACAAAGGAACCAAATCCGAGATAGACTCATGGAAGTACTAGCATAGGCCACACTCCTTGACAGAGATTTGTTCAAGTATATTTTTTGTTATTAGATTATTTAAAGCAAATTACTAGTATTATCAACGTATATTCCATGAAAATGTTCCAAAGCAGGCCCCACTGCCCCCACCCTAGAAGGGTTTGTATCTCTACGATCTCCTAACAACCAACCAACAAACGGAAAATCAGCGGCTCTGAGTTCTCATCCACCGGTTACGAGTTACGGACGTAACTCATTGTGCTTCTTTGACGACTATCGTTAGCTAATAGCTTACCAATTTTTATTTTTTTTTAGTAGAAAATAGCTTACCAATTTGACTTCCAACTTTAAAAGGGTTCATTAAAACCTTAACTAATTAAAAAATAAAAATAACGGAAATGTCGGCGACACGTCAGACAGACCCGATCACCACTTGGATGACGAAAACTCTTCATTGCGTAAAACCACAAAGGCAACAACCGGAGAAATCCCTTCTTCTCAGCTGACGCGTTAGCGGACCCAAATCCCCAAATAGCCCCTTAGGATCTGTTTGCTTTGTACGGAATGAAGCGATTTTTTTTTTTTTTTAAAAAAAGAGAATTATTTATCAGGAAAAATAAGAACCAAGTTTTCACCAATAGTGATATGATACTATACTATCAACGGACTTACAATCCAAATGATTTTCTCCATTCTAATCAAAATGTTAAATCAAGTGGATGAAGAGATTCTTTCTTTATCATGGATGGAAAGAAATTGAGTCTGAATAATAATGTGAATCATAGATACAAGTCTATAAGGGAATCGCTATTTTAGATGTTACTTAAAATCATATGATGCATGATGGGGTTATCTACCATAAGGGGTGAAATTTTTATCATCTCAAGGGATAGTGCACCTCATTTGTGCAGTGGTCATTGTCCAATACACTTTAAAGGTGCACTGGATAGTGCATCGCACTTGAGAAGATGAAAATTTTAGGGGTTCGACCTCTTATAATGAAAGAACGATGTATCATCTTATGTTTATTTAGTATTTCGGCTCACATTCTCATTAGTTCTACTTCTATAAAAGGATTCCATAGAAAGCAATTCACATGCAATGAAATGAAAGGTATGGACTGATACTATCAAGTATCAAAAATAGGAGTAGAAATAGTTGTTTTCCTTAATAAATTGAACCGACAAAAATGATCTCAAAGTCAAATTTGTACATAAAAAATTAATTGGTTATTATTATCTCCTTGGCTCCACCTCCCAAACAAATAGACCCTAATATTTGGTTGGCTTTAGTCATGGTAAAAAGGTTGATCCCTCTAAATTAAAATTATCACTTTGATTTGTGTAAATGACAAAAGAAAAAGAAAAAGACAGTATAGAGGAGATGTCGACACCTGGTAACTTGTTAATGAATATAATGTATTTGTTATCCAAAATATCCCTATTGTACAGGATTCGAGCCAACAACATTCAAGCCAATTTATCTTGGAGATATTGACATCCGGTAACTCGAACATCTAACGGTCTAATTTTTTTTTATTCTCGAGCTCGGCATCGTTGGATGTTCGAGCTGTCAGGTGTCGACATCTCCACCTGGCACTGCTGCACTCCATAGGTTTAAAGAATTGAAGAAGATTATTTTCCGACCAACCATGGTTACAGCAAGTAAGACCCATATATTATGTGGTTGATCAAGTGCTAGGTCACCTAGGAGTGTCTAGGTTAACTAGGACCACACCTTGGCTTTGTACTAGTAATGGTATGATTTGACAATTATTAATACTCTTTCTATAAAATGAAAGTTCAAAAATGACCCTACCCTTGTTACAATTCTCATCCTATCCTCATTAATGTCCATGGTGAACGAAAAGGAATGCTTCCTACGCCGTGTATGAAAAGAAAGTGCCGTCAAAAGAAATGGGAAAAAAAAATAGGGCTCATGTTCTCTGTGCTGCAGCACAGGCTGCGTCCAAACACATGGGCCGGCCACACAAGGGGGCAGGGTGGTCATTGCACCCACCTCACCCCACTTGTCTGGGCGTAGCCTGCACCCTCGGCACAGAAAACATTCTCCCAAAAAAATAATAGAAAATAAAAATTCAAAAGATTTTAAATAATATTGGACCTTTTGAATACAATTGAAAATATTTAATTTAATATGGTCTCTAATTGAATAATATGTGGTGTCAAAGCAATTATGCGAATAAGGGATTTGAAAAGTGTTGTAGAAGCTTTAACTCCATGGGCGTTTTAAAATTTTCATGTAGAAAGTTTTAATTGAAGGGATTATAACTATAGATAAACTTGTAGATATTATGGAGGTGGAGTCCTTTGTGTCCACTATGTAAGCTTGAAAATGAGTTCATTTGGCATCTTTTTATATCTTGTACTTTTACAAAACACATTTGGCTGACCGGATCGCTGGGAATTCGCACAGCTTACGTTTCCGCCGCTTCTACTTTTGATTTATTTGCATATTTTGTTTCATCTCCAATAATTTCCCGTGTTGATAGAGGTGCCATAACTATGTACTTCATTTGGATTGCTCGAAACATGAGTGTTTTTCAAAATCATAATGTCTCTTCCTCTAAAAAATTAACACTAATGGTGTTCATTTCCCTTTCGGTGATTCTGAATTCCCCAATGTCATTCTATTTTTGCACAAATGGAGATGCATCGTTTTTTTTACCCCCTAAAAGATAAAAATTGTGATAAATCAAAATAAATTAATGTTGGCCTTATTGTAGGCATGGTTTTAAAAATCAAAATCGGATCAATCAGATTGAAATCAGTCTAGCACAATCTTGATTCTTATCAAGTTGTGATCTTTTGATTATACCTTGTCTTATTTCCAAGAGTTACTTAATATAATGATAAAAAAAAAAAAAAAGATTTGCAAAATAATTTGAAAGTGACTGGTAATTATTAAAAGTTGCATATTTTTTAAATGAATAAATATTGTTATAACCAAGGTGTAACATTATTTTGCCATTTATTTTATTCCTAAAACTTATTTAATGCAGGGGTAAAAAAATTAAAAGTCATTTGGTAGGAATTTTGAAAGTAATTTAATGTACTTTGTGTGTGACATCTGTATAAGACAAGGGACAAAAACATTTATTAGTTAACCACTAATTTTTTTTTTTTTTTTGGGGTAAAAGTTAACAACGTTGTTGACAACAAGATACACTCTTTTCAAATAGACACGTGAAATGATAGGATTTATCATTGTTGAAAAAAAAATATTTATATTAAAAGGACAAAAACGTAAAAAAGTTTAAGGTTATGTAAGATTGCTCCATTGCTCCTTAGTGATAGCTGGTTCAAGTTGAGAAAACTACGGATCTTTATCACCTCTACTTCTTATGCGGCCCAGTTCCCCAATTCCTCTAACAAAGGGGGATTGGAATGATCACCCTATCCCTGTCCAAACACTCTGCCTGGGTGGAGTCCACCATCCCCAATTAGAGCTACTGGGGAACTGGGCTAGACAGAAAATTGGAGGAGATAATTTTTCTGAAAACTGCGTGCATTGTGACCCTCCCAAATCTTTGGTGGCAGGAGCTTCATGTGGACTGGGTACACCCCTTTTTTTTAATTTTTTTTTCCACCAACCTTTGAAACAAGATTTTTCCAAATAAAAATACATGTTAAACAACTGATTCACTATAACATCAGAAATGTTTTTTTTCTGATATTAATTTCGGCGGTTATTACCGTTGACCTAGCAGGAAGATTCATCCAATGAATCTCCCGCCAAAAACCAAGAAAACTATTATATCATTTTTAATGGATGAGTAAACTCGAAGGAAGTGAAAATCACCGGCAACAGAAAATGTTGTACTGTTTAGTAATCTTTCCTTTCTATTGATATTTCCAACTTACAATTAAGGCTTATTTTTTTAATGCCTGTGGAGCCCATTTTGGATAGAAAATTTGGGGAACCTTCTCAGTAAACAAAGGGAAAGAGACCGTGACAAACTAACAAGGAAGAGAGGTTTATCAGAAAGCATATTCTAATACTTATTTTCTTGTAATTTGAGCTTTCAGATAAAGACCCTTTGCGCAGAAAAGAAGCTCATCATCAGGAAATAGATCTCTTATTTTTATTTAATTTTTTTAAATTTCCTTTTCTTTGAATGGGTTGACAAATTTATGTTATAACTTTGAAGCCAAGGTTTGATTTTGGTGTCTGGGTTCCTAAGGTTTTGAGCAGTCTTCTCCCTTTCTGCAGAGAAACTAGGGTTTTGTTTGAAGAATTATTGAGGGGTTTTGAGTTATTGTAGAGAGAGAGAGAGAGAGAGAGATAGAGAGAGAAAGAGGGCTGAGAGATTTGCAATATTTCTGTTGCAACATAAGTTGGACTAGATACCTAGTGGTATGCTTTCTCCATGGCTGTTGTGAGTCCTATTCCTACTCTTACAACACAGATTGGACGAGTTGAGATTCATGATTTTGGTTTATCTGGATTGAGGAACACTTCTGGAGAGATTGAAGAAGAATCTCGACGTGTAGTGGAAGATAAAATCTTTGTGGCAGTGGGGAACGTTGTGAAGGAGAGCAAGTCAACTTTGTTATGGGCGTTAAAGAATTCAAGAGGGATGAAGATCTGCATCCTCCATATTCACCAGCCAGCTCAGATGATCCCATTGTGTAAGCTTAAAATTTCAAATCCTCCAAACATGTTTATCTGATTCTCTGTTGAGATTCATTTGTTGTTGTTTTTGTTTTTTTCAATTGATCTTGGTTGAATAGCAAACTATCTCATGGAAGTACTCATTTGTTGGACTTGGACTCTAGACTAATTCTCAGTTGTCTGTCTAACACTCTCAAGATTTGTTATTTTCATAATTTTTTACGTCAAGTTTCCTTTAAAGTTTTGTTGATATTGATGCTGATCTGAAACTTAATGTTGGTAAGAATTTATATTATGTTTTATTTGTCTTACTTATATGAGACACTTTTAGTTTGTATTACGAATCTAGATGACATTCTGGAACATGAATGGAGAGCTTGGAAAGCAAAGAAAATATAGAATATATATTTTCAAACAAAAAGGGTGTTCAGACAACCAAAAATCAAAGAAATATAAATGTATTTGAAAAAGAGGTATTATGGGGCATGTAGCCGTCCCCATTCAGTTGGGATAAGGCTGAGTTTGTTAGTTTGTTGTTGTATTATGGGGCATGTAAATACCATGGAAATAATTTAAAAAAATGGAAACCTGAATCTGTTTGCAGTTTCAAGGATCTTTGTGGGTCAATTGAACTAAAATGGGACAAAAGCATGGCAAATTCAGGCTTATTTTTTGTTACGAGTGCATTTGCTTTGGAAAACAATTCTCTCTTTACTAAAATGTCAAGAGAAATCTAAATTTCTTTCCATGTAACACTAATAAGTTAAAAGTTTTCTTCTTCTCTATCCCTAAATGGCTTCTGCTGTTACTGACTAATTTTCTTATTGTTTTGTTTCCCTGGGTCTCAGTGGGTGGGAAATTTCCAGCAAGCACACTGAACAAACAGGAAGTCATGGCATACCGAGAACTTGAAAGGAAAAAAATGCATGATGCTCTAAATGAATACATGTACATTTGTCGTGGAGCAAGGGTATTGCTTCTTCTTCTCCCCTCACTTTTTTTGTTTTATTGATTTGATAGATGTTTTAACTGTACATCTTGTTAATGTTTTTAGTTGTAGTGTAGCATAGTGATCCAATTCAATGTGAGGAAAGAATCAAAACCAGTTAATGGCTTGAACTGCAGTGATTCTGGCCAGTAGTCGGTCTCCGTACATTACCTTCTAACTTTCAACAACATGACAAATATATAAGCTTTTATGTATTTAGTATCATGGACCCTCATTTTGGGTAATTAATTGTCTGCTCACATTTTGAATGATTATTGACCTTAATAGTTTACCTTTATAGGTAAGGGCAGATATGATATACATTGAAAAGGACAATATTGAGGAAGGGATTGTGGAGCTCATCACTCAGCGTGGGATGAAAAAGCTAGTAATGGGTGCAGCAGCAGACAAGCAATACTCAAGGTATGAAAAATACATTAAAAGTTTTTCTTTTATTTTATTTTTTCTTAAAAAAAAATTCTTTTAAGAAAGATTTAATTGGATTTGTAGATGCACCTCTCCATGAGAGAGAGAGAGAGAGGTCTATGTCAATGTGGTCATTGCTATAGAAATTATTACAATTTGCATACAAACATACACATGTTCCACAAATCCATGACTCCTGATTGTTTGGCCAGTGGACTGCGTTTTGGATGCAGCATGCCAAAGATTGGACTGATGGGTGACTGAAGAGAAAATCACAATTGTACGATCTAGAGCTAAATGTTGATTGATTTATTTTTTATAAGGCTGACGAATGATGAGAAAACGAATTTTAGGTGATGTGCCAATTTAGGCTGGCATTGGGCCTGTGCCAAAGAAATGTGCTCTTGGTTCAGTTCCATATGAGGTTTAATAGAACTTATACATAATATACCCTCGTGAATTTGGGTACTCTCTTTTTGGATCGCACCTATAGCTTTTAAGTTGATGAGTTGGTGAAATTGAGATGCCTTTGCTAAAAAATGCCACCAAAAACTAATATTGCTGACCCTATTAAAACTTACACCTTCATGTGCTCACTTTCCCATGCTGCTTCATACTGCAGGAGAATGACAGAACTCAAGTCCAAGAAAGCAATATTTGTGCGTGAAAAAGCACATGTTTCCTGTCATATATGGTTTGTCTGTAAGGATTTCCTCATCTACACAAGGTATGTCTTTTTTCCCCACTCTTCAAGCTTGTCGAATTGGGGAGTTTCAGTATTTATTTATTTAGTCGGCAGAAAGTAGTATGAGGGATTGGGATAATCATTTGCAGTGTAATCTAAGGGCTCACCTACTCATTGATACAAACTGTTCAATCAGTGAGTATAACCTAAAAATCTGGGAGTTGGCACACCGTTTGACTTTGATCAGTGTAGTGGTAGTTCTTTTGGCCACATATATAAGGTGGAGTTCCTACCTAAGATGATGAATCTAGCCCATCATGGAAATCCTTTTCTATATATTCAATTTACTTCAGAAATCTCTCTCTCTCTTAAGTTTTGATGAACATGGCAACTTATAGTGGGAAAAAACATCCAACACAGGGAAGGCAACTTAGAGGGAAGTGAACCAGCTAGTCCAATCAGAGTAACTAGCCAAGTGGAGCATTTGGGATCTAAATTTCCTTCTAGCCCCAGGGGACAGAAGCATTATGTAAAGCTCAGTAATCCAATTCAGGACCTGTTTCGAAGAGCTGTATCTGTCAACAATGGCAGTTCTAGAAGAAAAATCTCATCATTATCTTCCCCAGAAGGGACTGCAGGAATTCCAACAGCGCCGCCAATCCAATTAGGTGGGGAGGAGTTTGCCAGTGAATGTGAGGGGAGTGGGACATCAAGGAGGAGTCCTTCTAAGTTTTCAGAGGTTTCAACATGGTCTGCAAGTGATGTGCCTGAGACTTTTGAGTCGATCTCAACTGTGAGGGATGAGGGAAGTGAAGCAGGGACAGTATTATTCTCACTGCATGGATTCGAAGAGAATCTTCATGATTCATCTCTTCCAAATACACCGTTGCGGGTATGTATGATTTATCAGTTACTGTGTTATTCTTTAAAGAAAGGATGTGCATAATATCCCATTAGTGTATCGATTTGAAGTTAGTGTCCAACAAATATATCCAACCATTTCAATTCTTGATCCTCTACTTGTAGTGTTGGACACATTAATAGTTTGAGCTTTTGTTGACCCATGTAGTAGCTTCAACAAGTCAAGGCATTTGCACTAGGATTTCCTCAGACAGTGATTAGAAGGCCATCTACTAATAATATAGTTTTGGGAAAAATAAAAGAACTTTTCTGTTTTCGTAATGCTACAGTATAATGTTTGAGAGTACTGATTGTTTTAAATTAAAAAAGAAAAAGAAAACATAGGGCAAGATTTGTACCTCTCTCAAACATGCAAACATACACACACACACACACACACACACACACACTTGCATGCAAGGGTTTTTCCTTCCAATACTTTACCATGTGTACCATTTGGCTGATACTGGAGTACTTTTCAAGTTTCTACTCTGAAGCTATATGCTTTCTACCTTGTCTAGATTTCCTTTACCACTCAGATATCAATTTGGATTCTCTTTTAACTTTTCATTTACTGGGTATGCATGTTTTTCTTTTAATCAATTAGTCCACTAGAATCCTGATTGAATATGCATTATAAGAGTTGTCTTTATCTTCTAAAGAGAAAAGTCTATGTGAAATTATGTAAATACAGAATACTAAGTTTTCATATTTTTGCGTCTCTATAGTTTTTAGAGAAAACGTAAACCTCGGGACAATCTAGGCATCCATTCTCCTCTGCAGCCAAATAACTGTTACTAGGCCTAACCCACCAGATATGACTCTCCTGTCCAAACTTGAGGTGCTCATGAGCTGGGCCAAGTTAATTCGTGGGACAACCCATTTATATGTTGGGCCTCAATCTTTGATCCAGGCCTAGCTCTAATAACTCTGCTGGGTTGGGTCAATTTCTAATGAAATCCTGGAGCCTATTGTGGCCCAATAACATATTAAGCCTCATGCAGCTTCAGCAAACCCCAAGCCTCGAAGATAAAACTTGTTTCTTGGGTTTTAGAAATTTGATTGACCTCCTGAATTGATTTAGCTAAGTTCTGAAATAATTCATGGGATTCTGCAGGAAGAACAGATGAAAGATGACATATATTATCAACTGGAACGAGCCATGATGGAGGCTGAAAAATCTAGACGTGAAACATTCGAAGAATCTCTCAAGCGTAGGAGAGCTGAGAAGGATGCTCTTGAGGCTATACACAAGGTAGACTTATTTTTTTCACTATCTTCTTTAGTACAGGATCAACTAATAAGCTTGGTCATGCTCGTATAGGGCCCATTAGGGGAGAGGATCCTTTGTTAGAGCTGGTTATGTGCTCATATTTTGCTAATTCCTTTGAAAAACATAAAAAGGGTACACACAGGGACAGGCTAATATAAATATATATCGTGGGATTCCATTTTAAGCTAAGTAGTTTAGATTAGATGCTTGTTCTATTCCTGTTGTAAGTACATCTCAGTCTTTTATTGTAATTATGTTTTGGGCTTAGCTAGGTAAGAGGTTTATTTCCATTGTGACACTGTTTTGCCTTTAATATAAATATACATTGGCTGGTACGGTAGAACACACAGATTCTATCGCCAAGCCTTCTCTTCTTCTCCCTAAATCTCTTTCTCTCTTCTCTCTTCTATTTTTAGTTACTGGTTACAGGTTCTGGGTTTGTCACATGACCAGAAACCATGTGTGTATAACCCATCCTTTCATGCTGTATGTTTTTTCATGCCTTTCTAAGCACTAGCAAATTATGACTCTAGGAACCAGCATTAGTGAGGATCCTTCCTGCAATGTTTTAAGGACCCATTGGATCATCCACGTTGTTGACCGTTTCTGATGCTTTTTTAGGACTTTCCTGATCTGACTGTTGGGTCAGGTGATCAGAGCATATTTATTGCTGATTGCCAATTGCTGGGCCTGGACAACTGCTCACTTTGTCCTTTTTTAAACCAATTGCTTTCCCTACCCAAGGAGCCCAAATTCCCTTTTGGTTAAACAATAGAGAAATCCAATATGCTACTTTTCCTGAGAGTAATTTTGCTAATATTGCTGATTATGAAGGGTATTTTAGTTGTGGAGCAAACTAAACAGCACTATTGCTTATTGACATTTAGCGATTCATAATGGTTTTTTTCCTTGATCAAATGTCCATGGTGATTTTTATTGTTTTATGACCTGCGACATGGTGTACATGGGTGGTTCCATGTGATATAGGACCCACATCCAAATCACTAGTAAAATTTTGACCCAAAATTAGTAGAGAAGGTGGCTCAAAAGAAAAATGCCATTTTATCTTTTATATTCATTTCCTTCTTGTAGCATTTTTGCAATTTATGAAACTCTGCATTGAAGTTTGAACCACTGGTCTTGCTCATTTTTTGCTAATTTGACCAGTGGGATGGGTGCAGGGTCCTCTATCACCTGCATCCACCCATGTCCTGCAACATGGTGCGATTCTGTTTTTTTAAGAACCATTCATGTCTAGATGTGCTGCCACATGGTAGATCATGAAGCGCTCTATCTCACTAGAAGCTCTCATTGTAATTATGCTTGTGTTATTTTAGTATTTCTTTTTGGTCAAGTCTGGAAACAGCCTCTCTGTGAAAGTAGGGGTAAGGCTGCATACATTATGACACTCCCCAGACCCTGCTGTGGCGGGAGCCTCGTGCACTGGGTACGCCCTACAAGGGTGGGGACTGTAAATATTTTATTATTCTCAAGTATACAACATCCAAAACTTGTTTAACAGTCACGTCAACCTTTTATAGGCTAAAGCATCAGAAAGCTTGTACGAGAAGGAAAAGAAGCTGAGGGAAGAACTGGAAGTTTTGCTTTGGAAAGAAAAGCAAGAATTGGAAATGTTGAAGATACAACGAGACCAGGTCATGGAAGAACTTCGGGTCACCCTGGACCATAGATCAAGACTGGAGAGTCAAATTGCTGATTCTGACCAAATGTTATCAGAGCTGGAGGAGAAGTTCCGCTCCGCTGTGCAACTCTTGGTGAATATGAGGAATGAACGTGACGAGTTACTGACAGAGAGAGACAATGCAGTAAGGGAAGCTGAGGAGCTGAGGAAAACTAGGGAAGAGGAGGCCACCAGCTCGTATACCCCTCAGTTCTTCTCTCAGTTCTCTTTCATAGAGATCGAGAGAGCTACTTGCAACTTTGACCAAACCATGAAGATTGGAGAAGGGGGATATGGGATTGTTTATAGAGGAAAACTTCGACAAACCCCGGTAGCTATTAAGATGTTGCACGCTGATAACTTGGATGGACATGTGGAGTTTCAACAAGAGGTAAATTCGGTGCAAGTCTCATACAAGTATGCTATATAACTTTAACTAACATACATCTCATTGGATGGTAGATCCCCTATGATCACCCATGTTGCTCGGATATTGCATCCTACTAAAGCTCATTATTTTTGAGAAAAGTTAAATGTCACTATACCAATTAACATTTAATGCTTCATGACTAGCCACATGACACTACATGGATAATCCAAGTGAGAGTCAAATGTCACTATGCACAGTGGCACCATCACACTTGTAAAATTTCAGCCTTACAGTGGAGCAGCTACCCGGCTACTATTGTTTCTGCCATTTGCAGGATTGCTTTAGCCCAAGGATTTAAAACTCGGGATTATGACTAGGATTGGTCATGGGCAATCCTTATCCAAACCCAACCCTTACCAATCTTGGTTGATTCTGGGTGAAAAGGTTGCAAATGCCTTCATAGAATGAAATAATTTTGGTATTGGTATCGGATTGGTGGATCAGCCACAACAATCTCAACAGTTGAAACCATGATTTGGCCAATCCAAACATTAGATGTCCAGGGCACCATTTGGATTACCCATGTGTCAACTTTTTATGGGCCATCTCAACCAAATGGCCCATCATGTAGTGGACTCTTTTTCCTTGTATTTTCAAATTTTAAACTGTGGAAGACTGATCTAGTCATTCCAATTGTTGGATAGAGACAACCGTGGGGCTTGGTCATTTGTCAAATCTCATACCTATATCAGAATTTTTTTTGGAAAATGATACTGTAAACCCACCAGGATACCAGTTTCCAAGAACTCCTAATGAAATAACTCCTTTTTGAAATCAAACAACTGCAGAGGCAGTCACATGGTATTGTGTGTTTTTTTTTTTTGAATTTCTGTGAGAGGTTTATGGAAATTGCATGCCACAGTTGGTTCACATTATCAAGGCCCAGATTTTTTTTTTTTATTTGGTTTCACATCCCTCCATTTTGTGGGTTTCACACATAAAGTCTCCCATGTGGCATGTTCTAACAGCACCATTAGGCTAGCAAGTCCAACTAAGCATAGCATGGTACTTTGTCCTATCATGTTGCACCATGTTATCTATCTCTTGATATACTTTTCATTCTCCTTTTTATTTCATTCTTATAAATGAAAAAATAAGTCACCTATAAATTGGACTGCTACAAAATCTACCATTTTATGTAGGTATGAGTTGTACATTGCACTTTCCAAGTTGTATAGAGACAGAATATTGCCAGCAGTGTACATCAGCATCAATACTTTATTTTGAAAGAGCTTACTCTTCTCTTTGCTAAATATATTATGTTTGAGTGATGGGTTGTTTGACTTTTTTCAGGTGGATGTATTGAGTAGAGTGAGGCATCCAAACATCGTTACCCTCATTGGAGCTTGCCCAGAAGCCTGGGCGCTTATCTATGAGTACCTCCCCAATGGCAGCCTCGAAGATCGGCTTGCCTGTAAGGATGGAACTCCCCCTCTCTCATGGCAAACTCGAATACGCATCGCCGTTGAGGTCTGCTCGGCCCTCATCTTCCTCAACTCTCACAAGCCTCATTGCATCATTCATGGCGATCTCAAGCCCGCCAACATCCTCCTTGATGCCAATTTTGTCAGTAAACTCAGTGACTTTGGGATCTCCCACTTGATCCGCCGTCCTGAGAGTTCAAACCCGTCCACGTTATCCTATAAAACAAGCCCAAAGGGAACCTTTGCGTACATGGACCCAGAGTTTCTGGCAACCGGAGAAATGACATCAAAGTCGGATATCTATTCATTTGGGATCATAGTACTGAGGCTGTTGACAGGGAAACCAGCCATGGGAATAGTAAAGGAAGTGCAGTATGCACTTGAGAAGGACAATCTGATTGCGGTGTTAGATGCATCTGCCGGTAACTGGCCGTATGTGCAGGCCAAACAGCTGGCTCACTTGGCATTGAGTTGCTGTGAGATGAGAAAAAACAGACCAAACCTTGAAGAAGAGGTCTGGAGGGTGCTTGAGCCGATGGGGGCTTGCTGGGGAGCCTTGTCATTTTCCAGGTTGGCATCAGGGGAGCATTGCCGCGTTCCATCCTGTTTCATTTGCCCCATTTTCCAGGTCAGTTTGCCACTTGGTAATTTGCAATTGGATACTGTATGAACGTGAATTATAAATCAAATCTTTAGGAAATTTCTTATGCAAAAATTCAGCTCCATCAAAGGTTTATTCATTGCTGATCTTTCTTATTGATGAAGTTATTTAACATTTGGGTGAAAGCTCCTGAGAAAAAGCTTCTGTAAGGTAGTTTAAGATGGTCTGGTGGTGCTGATTTTTGGCATAAACTGGAGACACCCATTGATATTGCTGGCAGTTTGTTTTTGGCATAAACTGGAGACACCCATTGAAATTTTACAATTATGTTTTCTGATTCCTATTTCATTGCATTTGAAATTGCAGGAAATTATGCAAGACCCACACGTGGCAGCAGATGGTTTCACGTACGAAGCAGAGGCTTTGAGAGCATGGTTGGATAGTGGTCATGACACTTCACCCATGACAAACCTTAAGCTTAGTCATTTGAGTCTCATCCCCAATCACACTCTTCGTTCTGCCATACAAGAATGGCTAGAGCAACCCTAAGGTTTTTAATTTGTTCTTCATTCATTCATTTGTTTCATGCCTTTAGTGCCATTCCTGCCTCTCTTTGTTTGTATAGCACTCAAGTAAGGTTAAGTTATGTATATATCTACCAATGTAAAAAATATAAATCTAAGTGGTATGTTACAGATAAAGCCACATACCATTTAGATGCTCTTTCCCTTTCCCTAACCATGGATGAAGGCAGCAGGCTAAAGTGGCAGCTAAGGAGCTGTATGACAACGTTTCTGTTCCAAAATATTGTTTCTGAGTTAGAAACCGTTTTTTTGTGTTTCTGTGATTTTGGAGTAATTATGTATCAACAAATGTTGTATGGTAAAATTGAAAAAAAAATTTGTTTTTGTCACTAGAAAAAAAAGAAACATGTATGGATTGCATATTAAGAGAAGAATTTCTTCTATTTTGTGGTGGAGGTGGTGGTGGTACTGTTGTGGTGGGGGTGGGGGTGGCGGTGGTGGTGGTGATTCGTGAATATCGAGTCTATATCGTGCACATTTTTGCTTTCAGTTTGTGTTTCTATTTTTTTGAAGCTTGTTTTTTGAGTTTCTCAAACCATTCCAGAACCATTTCTATCACCCAGTTCATTTTAAAAAAACACAAAAACGGACCGGATAACACATACAAGATTTGTTCTACTTATGTCCCTAAAAACAGAAAAAAAACATCAAAAATGATTTTTTGGAAGGTTGCCATACATACCCTAAGAATCTATTTTGTCAATGAAATTGAATTTTCTTTTTTCTTTAAACAGTCTTATGATTCACATGATCACATATCCAATTGCTCTAACCCAAATATCTCAGTTCAGATTTCATATTAGTTTAAATCTGAGCTTATAACCGGAATGAATTCTCTGATCCTTGGTCTGGTCTGGTTTGAATTGGGTGGTTCTGGATCAATAGACTTCCAAAAAAAATACCCTAGCCTGATTTTCTTTTAGTTTAGATTTATTCTGTTTGATTTTCTTGAGATTTAACTTACAGAATGGAATTATTTCCAGATTGGAAGGAGTTCAAAAAGTTCAAAATAGTATTAAGACCAAGTTTTTATCCAAATTAATACCTCTCACAGGAAGGGAAAACCTCATTTTGAAGAACCAAACCCTTGGAGCTATCAATGAAAAGTTACCTGATTCATCAAAAATAAATAGGGGAGAAAGAATGTTAACCGGAATCGTTATCCTCTCCCGTTACTGCACGATGCAATAATGCATCGTGCGGCGGCTGCAGAGGCCGTGTGCATCATATGGGGGCCGTTGTGCTACATGGCCTCTGTAGCGCCGCATGATGCAGTACTGCACCGTGCAGTAGCAAGAGAGGATAAAAATTTCGTTAACCGGTGCTATGCCTGAGTGTATACCTGCACCTAGGCACAGGTGTGCGTGCCAATTGACACTGATCCTAATTTCAACCGTTTCTTCTTGAATTGGAATCGTATCGGCTGATTCTTAGAGCCCGTTTGGTAACACTTTTGTTTCTTACTTTTTGTGTTTTAAAAAAAATGGAATCTACCGTATGGATACACCAGTCTGTTTTTTGTGCCGGTGAAATAAACCGGGTAAAAAAAACAACTAAAACACCTATTTACGAAACAAGGTTTACCTTCTACAGTTTCAAAACGCTTCAAATGAAACAAAAGAAGGAAAAATTGCAAATGTGTGCCCGATAACTTGAAGACCCCTAAGCTCCAGCGACCACTCTTGCTTGCGACATCGTCTTCTCCAACAAGCAACGAAACCCTAGCTCTGGTCTTCTCCAACGAAACCCTTGTTTTTGCTTCATGCCATCCTTCTCGACCGAAACGGAATCGAAGGCATCTAGTGGGTAAAACGAATCTCCATTTTACTTAGGTAAACCTCTTCTTATCAGCTTCTTCTTCTTCGTCTGTGATCTTCTTCTCCTTCTTCCTCTGCTCAGCTTCTTCTTCTTCGTCTGTGATCTTCTTCTCCTTCTTCCTTTGCTCAGCTTCTTCTTCTTCTTCGATTATTTTGTTGTTGGGTTTAAAGATTGTACTCTGATTTTTGCAGAAAACCCAAAAAATCCAAGACTTTGAGAGGCTCTTCCCCAACGATTGAAGCTCGAGTTCACAATTTCTGACCTCTCACACACCGATCCAAGCTCCACAGGTAAAAGCCCTCTCTTGATCCATTTGGAATAAATTATTTTCTCGTTTTTGTACCATCTCCTTGATTTGTAAAACCTTGTTGCTGGTTTATGTTGGTATATCTGTGGTTGTCAGTGAAATTAGGTTTCTTTCTTGGTTTATACATGGGATCTATGTAAATAGTGCCTTTGTGGTGTGGTTTATGCCAGAGAACAGATCCAGTGGATCGTATTCACTTGTGTGTGATATCTGAGATACAAATAGTGACCAAATCTGAAGATATGAGTAAATATAATACTTCTAAACAGCCTAAAATGGAATAAAATTAAGGAGAAATGTTAGGCTAATGGGTTTCTATGACTGTGTGAGATGAGTTATGGTGATTGTTGTCGGACAAGGTGATATTCGTTCTAATTCTGTCTCATTACATCCATTTGGTGCATGGCAACGGGCTTCAACATGTTGGTCTTCCCCGCTGAATGAGATGGTTCCTCACCTAGATGCTGCCAATTTTTATGCATCAATGATGCTTCCACCTCAGGGGATGCATCCAAATCCTGAATGGAATGGCTATCAGGTAAATTTTATTCATGCTTACCTTTTCATCATAAACTGTACCCTGATATCCTGGGGGAAAAGTTGTTTGATGAGATGCTTCTTCCTTGTTTTTAATGGGTAACAATTTATTGGTAGGACAAACAAAAAATGTTCACAAGAAGCAGCCAAAGAGGCAAAGCCACAGCTAGTTTTCAATATTATACCTACAGTAAGCATTGAGGGTTCAAGGGGGGGGGGGTTGTTAAGGGTGGGATATATTCTTGAATTTCTGGTGCAGGAGTTCCATTGATGTTGGTAAATAGCAAACAATGACAATGATATGTAATGCACTAATGCTATAACTAATTATCTTGCTAGCTTAATCTTAAGCATGATCGAACAATCTTTAATAGGGTTGGTCAAGTATCGACTTGAATCTAAGCATAGGCTCAAATATTCTAAGATTTAAGCTTCTCTATCTAGATTTTAACTTTCTCAACTTTGCCAATTAGACCAGTATTATTACTGTCACTTTTCTTCTTCCACCTAATCCATTGAGGCTAACATGTCTTATATCTATGGCTATTTGGCTCTGTTTGAGTAACTATACTGAAACTGTGTGGCAATGTTTCCGTGTCAAAGGGTGAGAGAGAGAGAGAGAGTACCCATACTATATGCGTATTGGTTCCTGCAAAATCTGGATACTTGTTACTGTTGTTAAAAGAGATGAGGTCGACCATAGTATGAAAAATAGGGGGTGAGCTCCAATTTATCACAAATGATACTTTGTTCTGTTCCAACAAATGCCAAGGAAGAGTATGATGAAAAATCAAAGAAAATGTTGCAAGTGTAGACAAACTAGTTACATCTTCTAGGCAACTGTAATGCCTTGTAATTTCTGGTACTTGAACAGCAAATAAGTACAGTTCACTTATAAACTTGAGATTCTTAGATTACAGTACATTCATCCCAATTTCAATACAAAGTGCATTTCTATCTAATGTTGTTACTGGGCTGCTGGCCATGTGGTTACGAGTGTGCTTGGTTGAGGTTCGTGTGGCCTCAGCTATAGCTATCAAAGTGAAGAGAAAAGTAAAGAAGAAAATGAAAGAAGAAGAGTAGAGTGGGAAGAAGTTGAAGGAGAGAAAATAGAAGAAGAGTTGCAGGCAGAGATGGAGAGTGGGAGCTGCTGCCCTGTTGCAGCAGGACTGGAGGTCAGCTTCCCTCTTTCCTCTCCATGTGTGTTGTGATTTGGTGGTGGTTGGGGTGCTTTGGGTTACTTGTAAACTTCAAACTCTACTTGTTTGGTCTTTAACTCAAATTGGTAGAGCACTTGGAACATGCGCATGTCTCAAACATGTTCCAAGGGAATGGTGGTTCGAATCCACCAAGATCCTTTTTGCATAGTCATACATAATCATGGAGGATGTTTTCATCTTACTTTTAAGTAAGTTTAGTCAAGAAATGGCATTTTTGTAATAATTCATTAACTTGGTAAAAGGTGTTTCAAAACAGGTTTTACCAAACGGAGTTGTGTTGTTTTTTTGTTCTAAAAATGTTTCTGGAATAAGTTTACCAAACACCGTTTTAGAGCCCAGAAACATGTTTCCAACACACAAAAAATAAATTGATAAAGGTAAAAAACACATGTTCTGGAACAGAAGCGTTACCAAACGGGCTCTTAGTCATTTTCTTTATTAATCATTTTGAATCAAATCGATTCATGGGCCGATTACCGATTCCTAAACCGATTCAATTTTCATTATAAAATAAGCTTAGATTCCCAATCTTGAACTGATTCAGGCCGATTCGAGTGTTAAACAACGGACAAAGTATAGGCTTCAGGGAGATGTTCTTCTTCTACTTCGATTAAGCTGTTGCTCTGGTTTTTGTCGGCTTCAATTCTACTGACAATGAGGGTTTCAATTTAACAGCAGAAAGCAGAGAAGAATAAGGGAAGAGCCACTGAAAAGGGCAAAGTTGAAGATAAACAAAAATTTAAGGATAAAAACGAAATTAAGTGAAAAACGAGTCCTTTGATTAGTTAATAAGTTCGCGTATTATATGAGTATTAAACGCGTATCTGGACGTATTAATAAATAAAATGTTTTTTTTACGGATTTTTCAATATATACGGTAAAATTCGTGTATTTTATAAAACCACGTATTATACACGAATCACGTAAACTAAAACAAAACCCCACAAAACCCATCACCCTTTCTTCCTCCTTTGGTGTTATGAATCGTAACCCTAACTAGCAATCTCGATCTGCCGGCAAATCCCCTTCATGTTCTCTGTATCGGACAACCATTGCAGCAGCCTAGAGCTCCACAAGTGCCATCTTCCTGCAGTAGCCCCTTCATCTTCTCCATCTCCGATTGTGATCATATCCACGCCTTCATTTTCTCTATCTTCGGACGCCTTGTAGCGGCCCCCATTCGAGGAGGAATCAACTCCAGACTCGTCCCTGGTTATCTATTTCTCCTGTACAGGTGAGTCTCTTCCCAATGATCTGGTGGTCTCAGGCTCTCAGCTATGCATTTTCACTATTTCAAGTTGAATATTTTTGGATCCAAATACGACAGTTGTGCATTCAGTATCCTAAAATGCTGAACCATGAGCTTGATTGTTGAACCATAAAAGTTCACTTTGATAGTGGTTTTACTATCACTCTTCCTAATCCCTGATTTCTCAGTAGGTTATTTCCTAGACGTCCAAGTGTTGGTCTTAGTGTTCCTTTGAGGGTAGTTGTTGGATGTTGAAGGTAAAAAGTGTTCTAGGTGTTCTTGATTGGTCTTTGTGCCACAATCCTGTTTACAACCTCTGTGAGGTGAAGGCTGTGAGTTCCTTTTATTTGCATTGCACACTTCCATTGACGATCCCACAATATACTTGAGCTGTAATTAAGAAACATGGAATTCCAATACTGTCAATTGCTCCATTGAGGAATCAAATCATCAAACTTGGCCCAATGTGCAGAATGTAGATGATTGACGACCCCACAATTATTCTATTGTGTTTATTTCATTTGTGATACCTCTATATGCTATTATTTTGTTTATTAGGTGATACGAATATGTTATATAGTGAATATATACCCATATTGTTGTTTACAGAGCTGCTGTATTAAACACGTATTAAACATGTGCCTTATCATTGCCACACACGTTTTATTATGCCAGTTTTTTGAAAAGTATTATTGCCGCCTGATCCGTTTATTCCATATGTATCCATACCCATTTTATTGCCGTTCCCAAACTTACCAAGGTCCCTTCTACTTGACTTCTTGACCTCAGTGCTCTTAAGCTCTCAACTGCAACCTCTACCAATCCCCAATGTTTTCGATCTGTTAGAAATTTTCTCCAAAGCGTTTTGGCAAATCTAAGGTACGTTTCACGGTAACGCTTCAAATCTGATTCTCTCTCTCTCTGATTTGCTTCAGATCGGTATCTGTCTTATTCCTGTAGTACGAAGTGATCAATTTAAGAGCTGCGGATGAAGAAACACCATACAGCTTGTGCACTTACGCGTTAGATTGTATTTCTGAACTGTAGTGCATTTAGATATCAACAATTTCTTCTTTGACATTTTGCGTTCAAAACACTATTCATAATTGTTATCACTGTGATCGTAAAGAGTAAGCAAAGGATGTAAAATCATGGTATGTAGAGGGTGCATAGTTGATCCTTTGTAATTATATCATTTAGGAACCAAAATTCTAGGAGAATTTCTGGAGTCAGAAGTCAAAAGGATTGCAATAATTGGCATGTTGAAATACATTACAGGTTAGGGTTACAATTTGTGTAGAAGAGAAGATCACTTAAAAATTTCAGTTCTTTTATACGTACCTGTTTAAGTATGAAAATCACTCATTCACATTTGGTTTTGCTGGGAAAAAAAAGAACGTTAAAAAAAAAAAGAATATGCCATTAGTATATAGTCTCTTTAGCAAAGTAAATTTAATTTGCATATCTAATGAAAAGGAAAATATTCACAGCTGTATTTTTTGCGAACTCAAAATGCGTCAACTGATTAAATTTTCCTCGTAACTCCTAAATGGCCAAATGGAGTTGCAAACAAAAAGCTCTTAGAGCTTCCTAAGTTCCTTTTGGGGCTTTTCACTTCTACCACTCTGTGCCCTTTTTTTGTCCATGTGAACCTGTTCAATGTTCTGTTTCGAAGTCTTCATTGTTGAAGGGCTGAGGTAGCTTGCAAAGAAATACTTTACCTTCTACTTTGGTGAAAACTGTAAACACAAAAGAGTCTGGTTTTGTTCATGCAGACGAAATGGATGCAACTGATCTTAATAACCCCCCCCCCCCCGCCCCCCAGGGAAGGGAGAAAAGGAAAAGAACAAAAGAAAAGGGAGTTCCATTAACGGTTGGTCATACAATGGCATTGATAAAAAAGTGAGAAAATATATTACTTCAAGCCTGTAAGGTGTGACCACTCAGCTATCTTGCCAATTTTGGGAGACAATTGAACAAATTATCCTGACTGGAAGGAGAAGAGAATTTTCAGCTCTCTCTCTCTCTGTATACACTTTATAATTTTCAATTCTCCTTTCCAACCATTATTGTTAAATTTGAATTGACACAAAATTCCTCCCTTTTCACCCTACTCTCAGTCAACTGTGTGGAGAACCCATCTGGTGTCTATAACTTGGATTGAGTCATTCCGATTCAGTCTGACCACATTCCTAAGAAAGCATTTAGTTGCTACCCTCATTTTAATGCATTTCCAGAAAAGGATTTTCATTCTCGAAAGAAACTCTTTTCCAAACTGGTTTGGATGGTTGCAAAGACAATTTTTCCTTCTATTGATTGTACTGTAAGACTAAAACCAGAATAAGTCTAATCCCAGGTAGGATCAAAGAAAACCTCCAGAGAACAAGTAAGAGAACAATGGGATCTCAAATTGGTTGGAAGAGAATGAGATGATCTCAAATTTGGTTACCACCAAAGAAAGAGTATAATGGGAACTCAAAAGAGGGAACAATAATTTGCTGAAGTAGCAAATAGGTTGAATATTTCTCTTGCCAATGGATTGAATACTCTTCTTGAAAGTAGGATGAATCCCAAATAGAAGACACGAGTCATAACAAGAAGAAAGAGGAGATCGATCAGCCCTTAGGGTTCCGGAAACCCTAGATTTTCTTGGATCGATGATGGGTCTGTTTTTGCAGGTTCAGCTGTTGAAGATGTGCTCTGGCAGCAATGAATTTGATGCTGTAATCTTCAAAAATCGATGAGAACAATCTGTTGAAAAGAAATCCCAGGAACTTTTAGCACTCTTGAACTCAATTTGACTGAACTAGGGTTTAAAATCAAGAACCGATGAAAGACACGAGTCATAACAACAAGAAAGAGGAGATCAATCAGCCCTTAGGGTTTTGGAAACCCTAGATTTTCTTGGATTGATGATGGGTCTGTTTTTGTAGGTTCAGCTGTTGAAGATGTGCTCTGGCAGCAATGAATTTGATGCTGTAATCTTCAAAAATCGATGAGAACAATCTGTTGAAAAGAAATCCCAGGAGCTTGTAGCACTTTTGAACTCGATTTGACTAAACTAGGGTTTAAAATCAAGAACCCATGGAAGAGGATGGAGGAATGGAATGGGCATCTCACCCTTATGCCTCTCACCTATCCTAACTCAGGATTTCAACATTGCATAAACAAACTTTTCTATTATTTAAATTCGTGTACAATGCTGGCCTCCCTTACAAACTTATATAGAAGACTCAAAAATAGACTTAGACAATAAAAAGGAAAGGCCTAACCCAATCTAATGAAGTAATAAAGAAAAGAGACTCAAAAATAGGACTCTAACTAAACTAATGAAGTAAATTCGTTTTCCTAATTTCTATCCATATTTTAGGCTTGTTAAATTGGCCAATTACAATGTAAACATATAGAATCAAAGGCCCCGGACATGCATAACCCAACCCAAGGTTTATTTCCACTAAAATAAGCCCTCTAAGTGACTTTTCTGCATCAGATTGCTTCGGATAAGGTCAAGAAGTCACAGTTTGAACAAAAAATGAGGATAGATGAGGTTTATTGAGGTGTACAGAATTAAGGAAGGTTACCACTAGCCTCGGTTGCATGAGCTGTGTGTCAGTTGCTAATTGATTGTACTTCTTCTGTTCAGTTATTTGCTTTTGTAAACTCAACCATTCTTATCAATTCTGTGCAGACTGCAGAGTGTTCAAATTTGATAGTTTAATCTTCCAGTACTGGGATAATATGAGTTTCTACCCATTGTCAAAACAAAGAAAGAGTAATACATATTCTCTTATCTTCCTACCTGCAAAACTCAAAATACTTTGGGTAATATATAGGTTCCCAGGATGTCTGCAATATGAAAATTTATAAAACTGTTCATAAGAATCTGGTTACTCTATTGGGATTTGCCACATACTGATAATGTTTATTTACTAGAGTCCTATCATTCCCATTATTACTATGATTTTCAGAGATGCTCCTCCTAATTACATACCCTTTACCGTGGGCCAATGCATAGTCATGCTTTTCTGTGCCTTTTCTTAACTTCCTGATTTTTTTGAATCACAACTGAAGTTGGTGGCTCTGATTTTACAGAAAAGAAAGCAAACTAGTTGTCTGGCCATGGCAACTGAGGAGCCCAAAGACTTACTAAAGGGTGTGGATTGGAAAACTGTGGGTGGTGGTTCAATTGATGGATCTAACAGTGGACCAGTTGTGAAGAAACGGCTCCCCAAAAAAATAAGGCAAGTCCCAGACTACTATTTCCTTCCCCGAAGATCCTTACCCTCTGCCATTGCCGTCTATGGAGCAATCTGTGTTGCTGGAGTTGGTGCCGGGATGTTGGTGGAAATGTGGATAGACAAGAAAATCAAAGGTATGCCTTATTCTCCCATGTGAGTGATAATAAAACCTCAAAATGTGGTGTCTTGATTTAGGGGCTGTATTGTTCTTCTAGTTACAGCTGACCCCAATTAGTTGGGATAAGGCTGAATTGTTGTATTGTTCTTCTAGTTACAAACTCAGTTTTTCAACCCACAATTTGGTCTTGTGGATTGTTTGTGCATCCCAATAAATGCAGTAACATCAACTACTGTAACAATTACAGTACCTGAATTAGCACCTGGTCGTAAGAGGGAGAGAAGAGAAGAGAAGAGAAGACATGTTGAGAGAATACTGCCCACTGTTTCAGTGAGGAGCAGAATATTGAAACCGTGGGTAGGGGGAAGTTTATATATTAATTAGAAAACCAGAAATTACAAATAGACCCTTGGGTCCACAACTTAAGACTAGACTTAAGTTTACTTTACACTATAGGAGAGAGAACTAAAAGACCATTACAATAGTACCCCTATAGAACTGACACCAGTTTAACAACTGTTGAGGGAGAGAGAGAGATAGCCAATATAATGATTTTTGGATACTTTGGGCCTGTATGGCATTGTACCTAGAACAGGATTGGGGCATTCCAGCTGTGCCCAAAACACTCCAGAACATGTTGTTCATGTGCTAGTGTACCGTTCCTAGTTTTAAAATGTGTTGGTCATTATTTCGTGGAAACTAGAAAGGGAAAAATATTCCATGATGCGGAACAAAAAAGTGCTCCCCCCCAAATTCAAGGCAGAGAGCAGATCTTCAACAAAAGAAAAAAAAAGGGGGGGGGGGGCTAACAGTTCTATTGAAAAAAAAGGAACCTTATGTACTTAGTAGTTATGGATGGAAAGTAGTTACTGCTTATAGGCTCAGTGTTGTTGCTTATGTAGATCTTTGTCACTACTTATGTTTCCTGCACTGTGTTTTGAATTGAAGTTTAAAGCTAAAAAATTTCACTGGCCTTGCAGAAGATGGAGGGGTCCTTTGGGAGCTGGACAAGTAGCACATGAATGGATTAAAGGGCTTGGTGGCCCGGTGTTCTTTTTGGTTCTGTTGCTTTGCAGGTACAATATATACATGCTGCTAAGATAATTCAAGATCCGAATGTGAATTTTTTTGGTGTTAGATCCATCTGTTATTGAATTCTAGCTGAAATTATTTCAGCCTATGAGGGAAAAACATCTGTAGTTATGAGGTTCCAAGACAAGAAAGCTTTTGTTGTTTCCAACACCACGAGGAGATAATTCAATATGATTGAACAAGGTCAAAAGTAGGAATGGAAATGTGCATTTCTTAAAGTCTTAGGCAGCCAATCCAATGGCAGAAATATTCTTTCTTTAGAGCTTTCACTGTTGATTTAGCTTTTGAATTCGGTGCTAATGGAGAGTGATGCAGTATCTAGGCACCAGTAGCAATGCTAGGAGAAGAAGAATAGTTTGCGGTTTTAGGAATCCTAGTATCACTGGGAATCTTATTCCTAGTCAACTATGGAGTTCTATTTAAGTAGAGTTCTGTTTTCAATTTCTTTTCCTATTTTGATTATTTTTGTGTGTTCTAGTTCCGGCTGGATTAGGAATCTATAAGTCCAGTCTTGTTATATATTGATTTCCTTTCATTATGTCAAGTCCTAGTTGGTTTAGGAACTCCAAACACAGCTGGAGGTTTTTGAGTTAGTTTTGGAGTTGTTTTAAGTCTTTTATTGGTTAATTAAGCATCTAGTTTTGATTACTAGTTGGTTTTAACTATTTCTAGTCATGTCAGGAGTCATATTTTGAGTCTCTATATATTTATATAACCAGCCATAAAGGCACGTGAATTTGATGAATAGAGTATTATCTTGCGCTATTTGGTTCTGTGAGATTCAGAGCTATTGTTGTCTCTGGGATGTAGTAAAGCCCTTGGTGGGATTCCATGCTTGAGTTTGGTGGGTTGCCAACTCAGAGGATCAGGTGGATGCCTAACTTATATCTTCTCCTCTTTTCTTCTTGTCCATTGAACATGTCAGAGAAACTTTTCACTTATGTACGCTTTATTTCCTTTTCTGTTAGCTTGCTGGTTTATAGATCTGTTAATTGATTCTATACTGTGGCTATCTTCAATGCATAATTCTGATTTCCAGCTTTAATTCTAGTTAAATTCTGTTTTCAATATTCAATCCTCTATCGAATTCCAGATTTACTGTTTCAAGTGTGATTTCTCAAAACTCTATGTTTTATGTTGATCTTTGAGGTCTGGATTTAGATTTCTATTCTGTTACTAGTTCTAAGCCCACTTGCAATTTTAAAATCTGAACTGTCCAATTGATATCTAAAATCCTACGGCAACTAGGATTTAAAAATTCTCATTCTGAATTTGTTTTCTACTGTGAGTTCTCAGTTTTTAGTGCTGATTCTAGATCTGTTTTCATAATCAGATTTTGCTGCTGAATCCTTGGAATCCTACTATTGCACTGATTTCTTAAAGGAAAAATTACATGATTAGCTACTTTTGGGTTTTCATTTACAAAACTGTCCACCCTATGTTTGAGATAACAAAAATAGACAAAAACAAGTTAAGGTTTACAAAATTGGACAAAATAGTGTCTCTCCTTCCCACATTTACTTTTTTAGACATTTTTACCCCTGTCATTGTCTTCTCGCCCAGGCATTCTCTGTTCCCTGCAACCCTACCCTTGTCCCAGCCACCGCCATTCTCTGTTACCCCAAGTAACAGAGGAAAAAAAAAGAGATTTTTTCAGAAGGGAACTACCGAGGAAGGAAGGAGAGTCATTGTTTTGTCTAGTTTTGTAAAACTAAACTTGTTTTTGTCTATTTTTGTTTAACTTCTAATTTTCTCCTCCATCTTCTTGCTCCTCCCCCCCATGGATATCTAGAAAATGGTATAGATTGGCTACATGTCAAATTTCAAACTTCGATGCAACCTTAGATTCCCTTGTCCGCCATTTCTTTCAAGAAAAGTTTCTTTTTTCCATTGGATTTTCCTTAACTTTATTTTTCCATTTGGCAACTCTGTTTTAGCTGAAGCTTGACATGTGAGCATAGGATCTTTGGGTCAACCTATTCACAAAATTTCAGCTCTTCCAATATGCCTCATAGCAGATATTTCCATATGTCTAGAAGGGCTCTATAATTGCTAATTACTAGACCAGAAATTTACATCCTTTATTTAAGAGCGAGAGAACGTTGTCTGGGCCTCTAGAGCTTGCACGCGTGTTGTGGCCAATGGGAGCACACACACAAGCATCAAAGTGATGGGATTTTTGCCTTTCCATGGGGGCAGGGTGGGCATTGTGTCCAGGCGCAAGAACCATGTTGGCCACACAACTAGGTAGCGTTCTTTTTCCCTTTATGTAATTACTCTTCTTAAACCTTCAATAGTGTATAGGAAAAAGAAAAGTAAATGGAGAGCCATTCAGTTTTACGGTTTTTAAATGTTAACCATCTATAATTATGGACCTTTATTTGCTCCATATCTTGGGCAGTTCCATTTTCCCAAGTTTCTCTAATCGAGGATGGCGGAAATGACCACCCCCCTCTATTAGAGGAACTTGGGGAAATGGAGCAGATAAAAATACCTATAATTGCTCAGAGTTTGGAGAGAGCACAACAATGTCTGGGGTATTCATTATCCGGAGCAATTATCCGGATCATTAATTGCTCCATTTTCCCAAGTTCCTCTAATAGGGGGAGAGGAAGTGAGCACCCTATCCCTTGCCCGGGTGGGATCCACTCCCCTTTATTAGAGGAACTTGGGGAATTGGACCGAGCAGGAATTGGAGCAGATAATTTTCCTCCTTATTCAAAATAAAGTCACTGGTTGAAGTATTGGTACACATGTATGAACATACAATGGTTGGATGCTTATACAAGAGGGTATTTGATTGAACTAGACTTCGAAATTTGACATGTGGTTAATCTAACCAGGTTTCTCTATCCAAAGGTTGGAATAAACATATTATTTGTTCATGTGGTAGAATAGATGTATTGTGACGTTTGAAAAATTATCAGACCCTTAAACAATAATAATTCAATTTTTTTTATTAGAAAAAATATTTTGTTATGTGACACAACAAGGTATTTTGAAGTTTGATTGAGAAAAAACAAGGTATTGTTACATTACTTTACTTCCACCAATAGAGAACGGTTCACCCACCATCTTATGGTTCACAAACCCCTCATAGGTTTTGTGTATGTTCCAAAATGCCTTGCTATTACCTTTTCTCACCCTCTCCCGCCTCAAGGTGAATGGGGAGATGGAGGAAAACTCAGTCCTTGCTTTTATCCCAAAAGTAATTTGAAATAAAAAATAAAATCAGGGGCAAGTTCCCCACACTTGGGGGAAATCTCCAATACCACATCAATCAACATATAGGAATCCGATTCCTAAATAGGGGTCCACAAGGTTAGGGAAGAGATAGAGTGTTAGTTATGTGAGAAGGTGTGGGAAATAATCCCTACAATGTTGTCATGAGAATCTTTTCCCCAATCAGCTTTTGAAAATCTGATTTTTCTCTCACAAATGTAAAAGGTAAGAAGGGGGCTGAGCCAAGCTCTACCTGGGCCATGTTCAGTTTATCAGTTTTATTGGGCCTCAAACTGTGGGTAGGATACACTAGCACCTTTGTGCCTATTTCTCTCCTCCTCAAATGAAATGACCTCGTTGCCTTTTGATATAGGACATCGTTTTGCTACACCTCATTGGTGTGCTCCTTTATGTCACTTGCTTAGAGAATACTCTCAAAAATTATTTGAAATAAAATTATTAAAATCAGGATCAAAGAGTTTTCTACACTGACCACATGGGGAAATCTCCTATGCCACACCAATCAATATATAGGAATAGTTTTCGTCAATAGATGGTTCACAAGGTTAGGGACGTGAGAGAAAAATGTCATGACGAGAGAGAGAGTGTGTGTGTTAGTTATGCGAGTAGGTGTGGGAAAGAATCCCTATAATGTTCTTTTTCCCAGTCATTTTCTGAAATTCTATCTCATTCACTGTAAAGGGTAAAGGGCAAAAAAGAAATTCTACTAATGGGCTGGGCTGAGCTCTACCTGGGCCTGGGTTCAGTCTGTTTGTTTTATTGGGCCTAAAACTCTGCCTGGGAAGGTTTACCACTTTACCAGATCGCCATTGACAGCTCGACAGATAAACCGTACTCCCTAATCCGTATACCTAAAGCTAAAAGCAAGAGGTTGGTCGACCCGAACCGGCTTTAGATATTTACACCGAATGCCATTCGATCTATGAAATCTGAACCGTACATCAAACGGACCCAATAATAAACATGCAGACTCGTGACCTATCCTAAGTCTTTCTTTTTTTTGGATGGTTCAGATCATGCGATCAAACTACAATTAATGGTCCGAGGATTCCCTGAGAGGGCCCACCGATCTGGATTTCAAAGTCCCGATTTGATCTCGATGCGTCCGGAGACACCGGAGTCCAACTCCATTTATGATTATATCTTAAATTTTAACATTTCAATTTTTCATTCTTTCTCTGCGATGTGAAAAAGTGTCCCTTTCTTTCTTATATTAATTTCTTCTTTGAACCTTTTCGCTTACTACATAGTTCTCCACTTCCTTCCTTCGAAACTCCCTTTTTGTGTCCAGATTTCGGCGATCACTTTTTGTTCTTCCGACAGATTTCCTTCATAACTGGAGTTTCTCGTCTCCTCTCTGTCGAACTTGGATTTCTCCGATCATTTGCAGCTTGTGCAAATCAATCTCTTCTCGGCGAACCCGTGTCTCTATCTTCACTGGTAAGTGTACCGCCGCTCCGCTTCTTCTCCCACCCCCCCTGTTTTATTATCAGGCGAAGATCATAGATCTAATGCGACAAAACCTAGGCGAGAACCACTTTGATGAATTGCTTGATTCTTATTGTCGGTTGATTTACTTCGGTTTTGAATTTAGTCTGTTGTTTTGGTTTTGCTGTCCTTTTTTTTTCTGCGTTTTACTCGGTTGTGATCCGATTCATTTTTTTTCCCTGTTTTTTATTGTGTTCATTCCCCCTATTTTGAGTTTGACGTGTACTTTGTACACGGGAGGTGCATAAATTGTTATCGGGATGTTTGGAATAATTATTTTGCTTTTTCGTACTTGTTTAATTAACTGACCTATGATGGGTTGAAGGCCAAACAGCCTTCTTTATTCATTCCATGGGCGACATTTACCGTCCTTTCCTGTATCAGTTCGGTGGATTATTGGGTTGGGAATGTTTCTTTTGATGGACCTGTTGTTTGTGAAAAGCGTGGATCAGGGAATTTAATGAGCACGCAGAATTAAATTTGTTCACGGGCATTGCAATGGTCGGTTGGGTTTCTGTAGGAGAGTTTTTAAATTTTTGTACCCTAATACATTTCTTACTTAATATGAAATAGCTTATGTACTTTGGATGGATCGTGCACCATATCTGTTTTCTGAAGAGGTCTTGTTTTTGGATCCAAAGTAATGGCCTGCTAATGATTTCTAAGGTTTTAGAGAATAACAGTTTGATCACAGGACATTTTCTATTTATTTGGTTATAGACATTGTCCCTTCGAAGCCGGTATGCTGCATAAAAGCTTTTAATTCTATATTCTTTGTCATTTCTTTGATAGAGACCAAATGCCAATAGTTAACAAGGACAGACATGGTTCTTATTGTCTGTCATAGATACGGCCATTTGACACAGCAATCACTGTGAAAAGTATACAGAATAATGAACAGAAGTGTTGATGTCTGACACAAACTAAGAAGCAGAAGCAGGGTGCATGGGATGGTGAAATTTTGTATTATTAAGTGTCCCTGTTACATACTAAGTTCAAAGAGAATATTGGGGTCTCCTTCCTGATTTACAGGAAATGTATTTTCAAACTAAAATTTGATAGAATATCATATCTAGCCTAAGTTACACCTTTGATCAGGAAATGGCTGCCCTATATAATTGAGTGCCTAAAAATCTATCTAAATTTTGTTGGGCATGCCATGGATGAGATAGTACTTATGTGCTATTATAATTTTGTTGCATACAACATATCATGTGGTTATCAAAAGAAAGTGTGGAATCTTGATCTCCGTCTGACCTTAAAAACTTTGTTATTAGATTTTTGACATATTTAAGCCTTTGCTGATATCCTTACTAAATTTTCTGGTTCAGCTGGTGTCCCCATAAATCAATTCTTCTTGTTCAACCCTCTGCAACACCACTATAAGTAGAAGGAATTATTTTTCTGTTAAATAGCTAAGATTCTAGCTCTTGTCAAGAAAATTGCCACCTGCATTTTTGTTTTAAATAATCCACTGATACATGCTGGATAAATGACCTGTCTCTCCTTGACTACTATAATGTTTACTTGCACAACTCTAAGTTTAGAATTCTTTCATGGTTATCCTTATATTCTGCTTTTGTATGTGAGCAGGGGACCTTGTGATATAGCTGATACTAAATTTTGGTGAAAATCATAGATGCCAGCAGCAAAATTAAGGGGCTTTAGTTCTCCAGATACAATGATGTCTGAGCAGAAAGCAGGGAAACCAGAGGAAGGAAATGATTCCCTTGACAATTTTATCAGACAAGCAATTGGAAAAGAACCATTTCTTTCTTTTTCAAGGGCTGGTGACAGCCCAGTCCAGTGGATTCAGTTACTTCACGCTTTAGACCAGCAAGGTACTAACAAGCTCTCTAAAGGTCCAAAGGTTAACAACACGATAGAAGGGAAGAAGCATCATTTGGAGCATTGTAATGGTGTTAGTTCATATTCATATGATCCTAATGGGATTAAGGAATCTGGTCACCCTATAAAAAGCAGTGGAGTTCCTGTAGAAGGGACAAAAAGTGCGTCTGAACACTTGCAAACACTCAAAATCCCTGAGGCTGTTGTTGCCTTTGCTCAGGCAGCTGCTAGGGCCAATGGTGAGCCTGAAAAATGTATGTCAAGTGTCATAACCAGGTATTTGGGTTGTAGATAGGAATAGGTTTTGCTTCAGTTTGAAACCAAGGATGTTGATGATTCATTTCTTCTCTTTGTGATTGGCAGACCTTCCAGGATGGCCCTTGTTGTCTCCTTCTAAGGTGCAGATGCAAAAGTGCGAAAAGTGTTCCCGGGAATTCTGTTCGCCCATTAACTACCGAAGGCATATACGCGTGCACCGCCGGTCTTTGAACTTTGATAAGGTATGTTGCTGGCTTCCAATTATACCGATGCTTATTTATACAGTGAAGTGTTCTTTTCGCTTTAACATATTATTGGAACAATCCCTGAAACTTAATAAATATGCCTCCATTGGTGAGCCAAATCTAAGCCTTTTTCCATTTTGCATAGGGTCGATTCTCCCCCCACTCCCTTCTACTTTTACCCCAAATTTCTCATTTGTGTACCTTTACCATTTGGTATTTGATGATTTATTGGCATTTTTTAGGATTCTCCCAAAAATAGAGATATCTTGGGTGCATTTTGGGATAAGGTAATATTTTTATGCCTTTCTTCTTGTTATTGTTTTTCTTCTTCTCCTGCTCTGTGAACCATTACTCACTTTGCCCTCTGCATATTGATATGTATATTTTGCAGCTTTCCTTGGAGGATGCCATAGAAGTTGTTTCATTCAAGAATGTGATGCTGGAGGTAACGGTTTTGTTAGACATTTGTGTTTTATTGTTTGTGTAATCTCTTTTATTAACTGAATTAAAACGATTATGTACATATGCTGTCTTATGAGAACCTAGTGGTTTAATCAACTCTATTGTATGAATTCCTTTTGTGGTAGATTTGATTTCCCAAATATTCCTATTGCACCATTTCTTAAGCTGTAGAATAGACATATGTTTTCTTTACCCCAAAAAACAATAGACATATGTTTTATTCATTCTCTCTCTCTGGTGATAACAGCTTTTCCTCGAGGAATTAAGAAAGAGCAAATGAGTTAATGCATGAGGTCCATGAAATTCTGTCTGTCCAACACTAAAGTAAAATAGAACAAACCACCTGCAACACATTCTAGGAATTGCTACCCCTTGCTTTTCACGTCGTACATGATTTCATTGTCAGAACCAACCTTCGATTGGAAGGTGTTCATGAAGGAAGAAAGAGATGGAGCATGCCTAGTGAATTGAGAAAATCTCCAAAATCCACACCTTAACCAACCCATAGTTCCTCGAAGTACTGGGATTAATAATAGAACGTCAATCAAAATTCAGCTTGATGCAGCAGAATGAATGACTGTCTAATAATAGCTTTTAAATAATAATTATCAATGCAGTGGGCGAGCCTTGGTGCAAAGGTTAAGTTGCACTATTACAACTTGTTGGTTGCGTGTTTGAAACTTGGAAACAGCCTCTCCTGCGAAGCAGGGGGTAAAGCTGCGTACATTTACCCCTCCCAGACCCTGCAGTAGCGGGAGCCTTGTCCACTGTGTTTCTCTCAATGCAGTTGAATACAGATCTAAAGAAGCACATTGTGGTGCAACATGTACTGTTTTCCTCTCCAATTTCTTCTGTTTGCCCTATTTATTCGTGCCTGATGTTGAATATGTTCCATATAACTTGTAAATTTTAGGAAGTTCCTGGATCTTCAATTATAAGAGCACTGACATCACTTATCCGGAAACCGGGGTTTTCTTCACTGCCGCAAGTTCATGTAAAAGCTGGTGCTGTACTTCTGGTAATGGGATTATATTTTTCACCC
Source organism: Telopea speciosissima (assembly GCF_018873765.1). Classification (NCBI taxonomy): domain Eukaryota; kingdom Viridiplantae; phylum Streptophyta; class Magnoliopsida; order Proteales; family Proteaceae; genus Telopea; species Telopea speciosissima. The sequence continues at coordinate 62,323,545 of NC_057921.1, read as the reverse complement.
TTCAAATGTTTTTTGTAATTTTAGTTCTTAGTTTTCCTATTTTATCAGTATTTAGATATTCCTTCAGAGGATCTCAGACTTCTATGTACTTTCTGAAGGATGTTGTCCAAGGTAGACCGTCCAAGCTTCCTATATCTTCCCAAGAACTGTTCAGTATACTCGATGATGCAAGTGAAAAGACCTTCTTGTGTGCTGGCACAGCTTTGTCCCTGCAAAAATTTGTATTTGATGGAGAAGCTGCAAAGATTGGTCTTGAGCTGAAGAATCTAGTTGCTTGCACTAGTTTCCTGGTGGAACAGAAACTGGTATACTCTCTCTCTACCAAGGGCTTGTCTCGCCCACAGTTCACTTGGTTAAAGGGCAAGCTTACAGTAGACTCACCTCCCGTACAGCTTGAGGGGGGGTGATGAGGAGTAGCCACGTGTACCTATGTATATTCTACTAGGTTCTAGAATCATTTATGAAAAATGTAAATGTATATATTGATGAGAGATGAATAAAGAACATATTCTTTCCTTCCTAACAGAAAGAAAGATTGGGGGAATTAACAAACTAGAAACATCAAAAGAGAATCAAAACCCTAAAAATCACTTAGTAAAACAAAGTGGAAAATCATTAGAAAACAACATCACTAAACCCTTACAAACTTGGAGCTTGCTGGAGATGAACGCCAGACCTTCGTTTTCCTCTGTTAGGAGTGTTTTAGGTTGAAGATGAAGATAGGGGTAGCAATGTAATTTTAATTCTACGTTTTAATACAAGGGTAAAATTGTATTTTTCAAACTAAAACTAACACCAGATTAATACCGTCAGCCAAAGGAAGTCTAGATGTAATTGGAAAAAATACAAGGGAGAAAGATGTAATTAGGTCATAGTACAGGGGAGGGGCATGTAATTTTCCCTAAACAAAATGGACTACAGCTGTCTTAGATGTCAAAAACCGGCTATCGAAGAGCCAAAAAGATCCTGTGCATCCGGGCAGCCCGGCTGCATGTGCAGTGCCAGACTCAAGGTGTTGCGCTTTGACTGCCTTACCTCTGCTCAGGCAAAGCGCTTGGGCAAGGGTAAGGCATCCAAAGCACGCCGCCTCGAGTCTGGCGCTGCACATGCAGCCCGGCCGCCCGGATGCACATGAGCATCAAAGAGACATTTCAGCATATACAATGCAACAATACAAGTACCCTTCAGGTTTAACGCGAAACGGACACGCCATGAACATGAGCTTTGCCAGTAAGAGTACAACAGAAGCTTTGCAGGGGAAGAAGAAGAATGGGAACTACCAGAGACTTCCTGCAACAAAATACTGGGAATTAATCTAAGTGGAATCAATTGTTTTCCGAAATTTTCATAAGAAAGCGTTGAGATTATGCGACATCGATCGAATTAAGTGGAAAAAAAAGCTAGCAGTTCAAAAACATAATCTCAACTCTGAAATTGGGAGTGAAATAGAAGAATTTCGAACTTTCATTGATAAGAAGGAAGATACCTGAGAATTTGGATCCATATCGAGAAAGACTGAAACCTCTCTAATACCAACACAGAAATTCCGACCAGTCGAAACACAGATACTGGGTAGTGCAGCCTTTATATAGAATTATGGGATTTATTTTCTACATTGTGGTCGGAGAAGTCAAAACATGTTACCGTGTTAATTAGGGTTCATTGACAGGTGACTTTGACCCAAGTCGCTACATCAGCAGCTTCTCTCTCCATCTCTTCCTCCTGCTCGCTCCTATTAACCCACAGTCATAATCCACCCCCCCCCCCCCTGATCGGTAAGAAAGAAACAAAGGAAAATGATGGCCATTGTATGAGACCCTTGTGTACGAATTCTCTGCCGTGCTTCCATTGGTTTGGCACTGGGAGTTCTCATCCAACAAAAAAACGTATAAGCCATTGGGCTGTTTAGCCCCATTGGTATATGAAGTCATCTAAATTCTGGTAAATGTGAGATTGCTCCCAACAATTTCTGATGGCAGATACCCGGCCAGAGCATGCCAGATTGCCGGAGAAAATAGCCGAGCTGAAGAGAATGCTCCAGGAACTCCGAAGCAGAACCAATGGCATTGTTGGTTCCATAACAGCTAGCTTCTCAAATGACTTGCTCGATTATATCATATGCTGGCAAACGAAGAATTTTAAAGTAGGGGAGGGCATCATCATTATTCAAAATTTGGGAGAGGGATTTGATATTATGGATACTTAGTTAGAGGGAAAAAAAAAAATTTAATAATTTGAAAATAAAATATCCTTAAGCATTATCAGAAGCAGTAGGTGTCATTGTTGTGAACATAATTTGAGTACATATGTGAAATGATAATATTTACTTTCACTGGGAAAAATTGGTGTAATATTAAAATTAGCAAAAAAGTAAAATTACAAATTATTTAACATTTTGAGAAACGGGTCAATAAGAAAATCGTTTAACATTAAAAAAAAAAAAGAGAAAAAGAAGCACAAGTGTTCAATAAAATAGGTCAATGGTTAGAGGTAAACGAGGCTAAAGTTACAAGACAGCGGCATGGCAGTAGAGATGCCCAATCAAGGTTGGCCCATGTATCTGTCTAAATGCTCCTAAGTATTTTGGCATGGAAAGTCTCTATGAACTGCCAGTTGCAGTTATGCCTGTAGCTAATTGTGCAACTCCTTTAGCTCCTATTGACTTAGCATAGAAGATTCCATTCCACACCGACAATATATCAATCCCCTATCCAAAAATCAAAGTCTACATGGAATGATTCAGAAAACCAAATTTTAGGCTTGCATAGCTAGCAGCTGGTTGGGAGTTAGTGCAGTTAAGCTTAGCTTGCCAAGAGGCCCCGGTTTCGAGACCCCTTATTAACTCATCTGGTATCCGCACCCCCTCCCTTTTATCCCCTTGTCCCCTCTCCATTCCCCCCCCCCCCCCTTTTTTGTACTAAAAAAGAAAACCAGCATTACTAAAAAGATTAAAAAACACAGATCAAGAACGTTACTTGAAATATTACTTGGAAAAGCCTCAAAACTGAAAAAAAATTTAGGACCAGGAATGTGTAAATTTATCTTCTACAAGAGCCGTCATTTCATCAAACCCATGGTCTATGGGCCCTGCTAGCTTCGGGAAAAGATTTAACTATGTTGTCGGAAATTATTGTAGTGTCTTTGCATCCTAGGACAGTAAATCTAAAACTAAGCGATGATGGAAAATGTGTCACCAATGTGCATCTCCTACAAATTGATAGCACTTAGAAACAGATAGCACGTATATATAAATTGAACCAAAAGAGGACCGGAACCATGTCCACCCAAATTGAGAATTACAATTCCACTGATATTTTAAACATGATCCAACCCCCCCCCCCCAATTGAAGCACAGTACTTCAATCCAACTTGAATCAGAGATAGGTACGTTTAATTCTCGTTTCTTTTTTTAAACGAAAGCATTGTTTGACATTTAGGAGGTGCAACGATCATTTCACGTGTCAGGACACAGGGGCGACATACGCCGGATGGCACTTTCTTTGTGTGGCGTTCTCTTTATATAAGCTTCCCAACAGCCAAAGCAACCAAGCAACCCATGAACGGTAGTTAAAAGTGCCGTTGTTGGTTCGTGAATTGAGTTTGGTGCATAATATATACATGCCAGGAGTGGGCGGGAAAGTCCAAAAGCTTTCTCTCTGGGTGCAAGAGAAATAAAGTGAAATACTTTTTTATTTGGGTCTTTGTGGGTATGACTATGCGTAGTTGTTTTATTTTTTTTTGGATAAATTACACATCACTACTTGGTTTTTTAACAAAACTCAGATCACCCCCGGATTTTTAAACAAAACTTAAATCACCCCCTAATTTAGACCCCAATATGACAAATTAGTCTCTACCGTTAGTTTTATGCTGTTAAGTGATGATGTCAGCCAGTTAAATAAATTTAAATTCCTAAACTACCCTTGACCAATGTTAAAGATGAAGCAAAGGTAATATTATAAATTTAATTCTAATGTTTTAGTACAAGGGGAAAATAATCCTTTCACACCAATAACTAACACCGTTACTATAGAGGGGGTGATTTGAGTTTTTTCAAAAACCAGAGGGTGACCTAAGTTTCGATTGAAAACTAGGGGGTGACATGTAATTTACCCCCTTTTTTTTTCTCCTTTTTGCTTGTACATTGGTTCGTCCATGTGATAGAGGTCCTCACATAAATCTCAATGGTCAAATTTTAGTCACATAAACAAGGAAAGTTGCTCAAACACTGATTCAAAGTTTTAGTAAAAGTTATCAAAATGTCATCAAATGGAGATGAATACAAAATACAAAATAACATTTGTTTTTTGTAATATTAACTACTTTCTCTACTCAGTTGAAATTGTACTAATGAGATGCTTGTCTAGTCCTCTATCACATGGACCAATCCATGTACTACTACTATGTGGCAAATAGTGAAGTGTTATACTTGATTAGGTATAGTGCCTGGAGAGAAAATACTATCTAAAAACTATAAGAGCAAAGACACTGCCCGTACCTTGATATATCTATACAACCCACCAATGGAGGACACAAGATGATTCGTCAAATAAGGGTAGAAAGTACGAGGAGAAAAGAGTGTGAGGGAGGGAGAAGGGGAGAAGAGTTACCATGAATTGTGAAAGTAAACTCTCATCCATGTTAGAAGTTTCAGGCAAGAACTAGAGTCACACACTGGAAGAAGAGTCTACCAAAGCCCACCCTATCGAATCCCCCGCACACTCCTGACACCCAGAAAATCAACGCCTATTAAGATTCTCCAATGATGCAATTCAGATAATGATTACCAAAATTTCCTTTTCAAGTTTAAAATTTTTCACTTCCCTTCCTTTTAATTTTCCGAAGAACTAAATGAAACCGTCACTTAATCTCTATTTCTCCCACCTGTCTTCCTCATTTCCGTTCCATGGTGACAAGAAAATTCGATCCTCTCTGGCCAAAACAAAGACTGACTTACTACCTTAGCAATGGTAGTGTCGATCCATACTCCGCATAATCCCAACAGAAAATTCTGAATTAGCCTCTAGCAGGAAGAGTGGGGAGGCGAATCTATGCTCAATGTGCTAGCATGGGGGGGATGAAAATTATCCTCCCTGTGTATCTGAGAGCAACACAAAACAGAACAAGATGTGAAAACTGAAGTGGCAGCTTTCTCAAGCTTCCTGACTAACCTTAGCGGTCAAAGCACAACTGCCATCATTCTCTTACTCCCATGTCTCATAGACTCATACTATGTTTTTTGGTTGACAAATTATTTCAAGAGTACAATAGACCCAGGAAATATAGCCACATTAAGTAAATTTTGTTTATACAGAAACCACGAAAAGTTGAAGAACAGTTGAAGGATCTGATACCCTTCCCATAGAACATTGAAGGAAATAATTCATACAAGCTTAAATAATGTAAAAATCAGTTCAGAAAAGCTAGTATATGCATGTAAAATATACTGCTAGACATATTGAATATGGAGAGGAGAATGCATTCTACTGTACAATCGCATCGGGTTGTCTTTCTGGCAGAGAAGCTTGGAATGCTGGTAAATCCTTATAAGCTTCGTAGATCCTATTTAAAGTTGGGTACTTGGACTGCATAAAAAAGAAAATGATTTAAGGAGAAAGGATGAATAATAGAGCTAAACCAGTGCCTAGAAGCGGAAATATTTTAATATTAGTAGATACTCAATAGGATATCTTGTTTTTTCTCAGATAAGCTTAGTTATATAAGATTGGTATAAGATGGTTTAAATACATCAGTACAATTGATTTATGTATCATCGCTGTCCAATTGATCATGAAATAAAATATGCTTCCAGTCTTTATGTTTGAGTGAAGATTTGAGGTTCAGAGGTGGCAAGTTTGATGAAAGTAAGGTCTATATTAACAGAAGGTGATCCAAAGGTGGTAAAAGGATGGCTGCAATCAAAAAGCAGGGGCCATTGGAGCCAGCAAGACCTATTAAACCAGGACAAATTTGTAGCTTGTTACTATGAGTACCACATTCCATGGTGCTGCATGTTGGTAATGAGTTGCCCAATGAGCTTGAAAGGGTGGGAGTTCATATATCGAGTTCTATATGTTATCCATCTCCAAAGGTGGACTAGGATTATTCTCGTCAGTTCAATTGTCGAAGTGGAGGAGTAAGGCATCTTGTTTTTTAATATTTCGCATTTTAAAGGTATCAGCATAAGCTATTGGTCTCTGGCCTTCATTAATAATATTATAAAGAAAAAAGGGGGTGGGGATCAGGAAAGGACTTCACCATATCGAGGTTGAACATCGTGATAACTATACTAATCTCTGGGGCTAGAAAAACATCAGCCTGCATAGAGATTAAAACAAAAATTCATTGGTTAGTTTGATCCTATCCAGAGAAAATAATTTATTATTAAGTATTCTGTCAGATTTTGCATGAAATTCAGAACACTTTGGTCATCAACTAGGAAGTGATTCAGAATATTTAAAAAACAATCAATGCAGCAAAAGCCAGTTGTTTGTTGTATGGTTATGAAATAGCTTTGTTGGTTCAAGGTAAGTGAAATAGTTCAATTAAGCTTTTAGACAATGACGAGAGTATAAAGTACCAGAACAGACCATGCATACTTCATCTCCTGTAGCATATCTGCCATTGAAATCTTTCAGCAACTTCTCAAGAGCTGTTCACAATAGAAGACAGTTCAGAGTAGCAGACAGAAATCTGGAATGGTACAATAGTGTATATATATATATATATATATATATATATGGGAATAACTTGTCACCAAGGTTGGTTACAACAAGTTTGTAACCTTACCCTTTTTCCCCTTGACTTATTACCAAAAGCATTTAATGCAGGGGTAAAAAGATGTTTTCAAAAAGTTGGAAAGTCATATAATGCAGAATTTAATACTGCATTAAATAACTTTTGGGAATAAGACAAGAGCGAAAAAGTAAGGTTGCTCTCTCTCTCTCTCTCTCTCTCTATATATATATATATATATATATATAACCATTCCTTGGAAATTTTAAAACCAGTCCTTGGAATTTTTATTTTTTTGGGTGAACCCGAAATATACAAAAACACCCCATAAGGAGAGCCAGGGGAAAGGACCTCCCCCAAGCAAGTAGAACAAAACAAGCCAATCAAAGGAGCCGAATCTGAAGGCTCCAAGCAGAAACAATATGCTGATTCCTAATACAATCTACATCCACAACTTGAAGGTGATTGACTCTGGGTTTAATTACAACCACTGTTCATGTTTCTGTTGAAGGGTTAGAGTGGCTTAAATTTGTCTAGAATTTTTTTCTATCAAATGTGTACTCGGTGTCTGCCTGTGTTCAAGATAGAAACAGAAGTGTTTTTCCTTCCGTAGGGAATAGATAGGAAACCTGTTCCTGTCAATTGCATATAATGGGTAGGTATTCAGTATATGTGGAGGTTTTGGTCCTCCCAAGAAAATCTTCGAGGAAAATAACCCATTTATATGATTGAGACTATCACATCCTGATGCAGATCCAAGGTTTGCTAAACAGTACATGTGCAGGAAGAGGGCTAATCCATCTATGCATCAGTCCAGTAGCCCAGCTGGCTATCATCCAGGCAGCCCATCAAGCCAAGTAGCCCAAGTTGGCCAGCCAGCATAGGCCCAAATCTTTATGGGCCAGGTCTGAGCCCATTATTATATTCTATTTAGTATTTTGTGGGAGACACTTTATTAGTTTCTATTTAGCTTCTATTTTGATTTTGAGATCACTTTATGTTATTATTATACTAATCTGAGATTGTTTCTATTTTGTGGAGTATCTAGAACCTAGATCATATATTGTTTCTAGTTTCTAATTTAGTTGAAAAGCATTTGTAAAGATTTTCCTCTCCATGCAAGGGCGGATCAAGCTACTGTTTATTGCAAGTTATAAGAGGGCTCTTTACATACCTCCACGATTTTTAGACAGAATTTGCCATGGCTTTCTGCTGTGTTCTTCTTGTATGGTGCAGGAGTCTGTGGGAGGCAGAAACCCTAATGGAAGACTAGTGGTGCTGGTGAGAGACTAGCAAGGTGGAGTGAGAGGCCCTTCCATATCTTGTTCTTTTATTTGGTTTATTCTATTATCTTCACTATGTCCTGTGCATCAAGGTGAGTGATAGGACTGGTTTGTACTTGTTGAATGATCGTTGGGCTGCTATGCTGTGATATTCCATCAATATTGGAAACTAAAGGTTTTCTGTTGATAGAAGTGGCTTGCGATTCACTATTATGATGTTCTTGACTGCTAATTTTAAATGAATGATACCATTACCTAACCACTGGCTTGGCGACAAAATTTGGGAATTCCAAGAGAGAACCAAGCACTGCCTTCGATATTAGTTTGGGACTGTTCTGACCTGTGGTCTGATAGTTGCTGGTAGGTTTTTAACTTCTGTCCACAGTCACTATTTTTATGAGGTTGTTGGTTTGCCATTAGATTGAATTGAATTTTATATCTGATGTTGTATCCATTGAATGGTGAATCAGTTTATATTCTTATGCTGTTCTGTTGCATGGTTTTGAAGTTACAGCAATGTTAATAATTCTGGAACTAGTTGTTATTTTCATTTTTCTGTCAATAACTTTGAATCTAGCCGCCGACCCCATTTAGTTGGAATAAGGCTGAGATGTTGTTGTTGTAACTTTGAATCCAGCCGTTGGATCTTCACCTAACTTTGAGGGTTTGAAGTTCTAATAGTTGACTATACCTGGTTGAAGTTCGAGGCTGATTGAAACCCAAGATAGGTGATTATTTGAAACGTATACCCTTCTGGTCTGAGTCCTGCGATTCGGTTTGTAGGTGGGAATGTGGGATAGTGTAACCTAATTGTTTTTGGGTTTTATTCCATTAAATCCATATGATGTTCAGTCCATGACACAGCAGAGATATTTTCAGCAATAGGTGGAACATATGGAAGAGACACTTACCATTAAAACCTTTTCCTATATGCTGTTCAGTCCACAAGAGTCGTTCTCCAGGACCAGCTTTTTCTTCAATGTATTCCTAAAGAATAAAGAGGCCCAGGTAACTAAAGATAGAAACAGCATAAATTTCAAAATTAAGATGCTGCACGATGATTGTAAAACCATCATAGGCAAGGATAACATACCAGAAGTGACTTAAGATGTCGGGGCTGAATGCTAGAGCCAACAATACTTGCTACCTGCTAACACAAAGGCCTTCTTACTTCTTAGAATTATGGCAGGAAGTTGAGAACACTAAAAAAGTCAATGTGATACCCTTTCTCCACAATGTGAACTTTACAGATACTCTAACAAGTGGCTGCAGAGGATCATAGAAAGTGATTTAGCTCATACTCTCCACTCTTCGTCACAATTTTAGTAGTGGGTTCCCAATATAACATTGGAAATTTTTGTTACATTGCAAGCCACCAAAATGAATGGTCTCAATGGTTACAACTTCTTGGTTTCTACAACCCATGCATCTTGACCTGTAAGAGCATTCTATATAGTAGCTCAAAAGCTGTGATGTAAGAGCTGACAAATACGCACTTTCACTACAGAGGCACAATTCAATTCTTTTCTGGGTGACATGGATTCCAACAAGCAAGAATCTATAAATTGATAGGGAAAGAGAAAAAGGGAATCCAATATCGTCAGCAGCCAAGGCATAACTGCCATTTCACTTGGAACTTGCCTGAACAGGTCAGACATTCTATACAAGCAAGTACAGAGTATGTGCATAAATTTTTGACAAACAGTGATTCAGGTTAAAGAATTTATATGAAAGTCTACTCAAAAATTAATTCCACGAGGAACTATACTGCCCTTGGCAACTGTCTTTTTCTTGCCCCTACCAAATAACTTCTTTAACCAACCTCACCCCCACCCACCAAAACAAAAAAGGAGAAAAGTATTGAAGGGCTTCACTTGAAATGAAGAACACCTTGAAACTTACCTGGAGATTTAGAGCTCTGCCCTTAGGATCAGGTGGCAAAAGAGTATTTTGGGGATACTTCTCTTCCAAATACTAGTTCCAAAAACAAAAATAACGCAATAAGATATAGCACTCAGTCAGTCACTTGATGGTTTTAAAAAGCCATTAAATATTGGAAAAGTTAATTCTCACTTCCACTAACCAGCAAAATGGCGAAAGAGTCTCCAACCACCATATCACCATCCACTAACACTGGAACATAGTGAAGAGGGTTCAAACGCTCAAACTCTGCAATCCAGCCATGAAATGTTTGAGGTCTTGCCGACTAAGTTCACATTTATATGCATGCTTATACACTAATAATAGACATGCATGCGTGAAAGCTTGGCTTGGACCAAATATAATAGAAATAGTACTTTTAGCTCACTAGAGCTATACTATTGTTGTATTAAATGAATTTACAAAATGAAAAAGAAGTTTCAAACACCTCTTTTATTTTTCCGTGTTTTTCCCACAAGGTTTGCACCATTGACCTCTCTGATGTTGTTTTTTGTAAAATAAATTAGTGGGAAATGTTCAGTCCCACGTTACTTATGGAAGAGAGGAGTGTGGCTGATATTGTATAATAAGAACTACAAGGGTAGGGTTCTTTGGAAGAAAGGCTCCCTATGCTCTCTTGTCTCTGGGAGTTCGGGTTTTATTTTCTCACACAGCCGAGCTGAGCCAGTCATGGCATGGCGTGGCTCTAGTGCGTGTGTTTCTACTCCGGACTTGAATCTGGTTTGCCTTTTGTTGATGTTGGATTTATTTCTCCTGATGTCAGCTATTATGTGTTGAACGTCGGCCAGAGTGGGTTCTAAGTTCGGGGATTGTCAAGAACCTTATCGACATTCAATACACTCTGTTTGACGGTGAACGAGGTTATACCGGCGTCGGATAATCGTCACCAGCGTCGGCTATCTTTCGTTATACACCGTCCAAAATACATTGGATGCCAACAACAGCTAGTTTTCTTTGTTTTCTCTTTTAGAGAGACATCGTTTGGGCTCCCTTGGACAGATGTTTCCAGGGGGCATCTCTCCTCTATAAGTAGAGGACGTCCCTGGCACTTGGGAATATATTCTAAGTGTTTGTGATTTTGTTCATGTATTAAGCTCTCTTACTGAACATGGTTGTTTCATTCAAGGGTTAAGCGGTTGAGATAAATTCTATATTCTCAAATTTCTTTAGTATTATTTCGAACAATTACTACAATTAAGGAAAATTACCTGGGCTAAAGTGCTCTCCTTTTGTGAGGTCTACCGCTTTGTACTCATAAATGAGTCCTACAAAATCCAATAATTTATTTTAAAAAAAAAAATAAAATCCACCAAAAGAAAAGTTCATAACTCTGCATCAGTATATCAATTCATTTCATGGTTCCAAGCTCTGAAACCATAGCACAGAACTGCCAAAGTATATAAAGCAGAAAAATAACATGAAAACCAAAGATAAGGAAGACAAAACATAACAATTAACCAAATCAATGTTAATAAACAAAATGGACTACCGCTATCCTAGATGTCAAAAACCGGCTTATCCAAGAGACATTTCAGCATATACAATACAAGTACCCTTTAGGTTTAACGCGAACCGGACACGCCATGAACATGAGCTTTGCCAGTAAGAGTACAACAGAAGCTTTGCAGGGGAAGAAGAAGAATGGGAACTACCAGAGACTACCTGCAACAAAATGCTGGGAATTAATCTAAGTGGAATCAATTGTTCTGAAAATTTCAGAAGAAAACGTTGAGATTATGCGACATCGATCGAATTAAGTGGAAAAAAAGGTAGCAGTTCTAACGTAATCTCAACTCTAAAACTCGGAGTGAAATAGAATAATTTCGAACTTCCATAGATAAGAGGGAAGATACCTGAGAATTTGGATCCATATCGAGAAAGACTGAAATCTGAGTAATGATAGATTTCTCTAATACCAACAGAGAAATTCTGACCAGTCGAAACACGATACTGGGTAGTGCAGCCTTGTAGGAAGCCAATCAATGCTGTTGTATTTGATCAAACCGAAGTTAGTTGCAGACATGTTATACGCACCAACTTTGACATTTTGTATAGAATTATTTATTTTCTCTTGTGCATATATGTACTCAATTCTTGTATAAATATATTTTTCGACAAGTGCCATTGACCCAAGTCGCTATTTACTTCGTGACCTGACGAATCCATGAGAACTGAGAAATGTGTTCTGGTGCAGAAAGATACCGGCGGAGGCTACATCAGCAGCTTCTCTCTCCATCTCTTCCTCCTACCCTATTAACCCAGTCATAATCCGACCCCTGATCGGCAAGAAAGAAACAAAGGAAAATGATGGCCATTGTCTGAGACTCTCAATTCAGATGCGGCGCAGACCGGGCTCCGCGCGCAATGCAGCACGACGTAGAGGATCTGGATTCCTGAGACCCTTGTGTAGGCGAAGCCCCTGCCGTGCTTCCATTGGTTTGGCACTGGGAGTTCTCATCCAACAAAAACAGCATAAGCTATTAGGCGGTTAGGCCCATTGATATATGAAGTCATCTAAGTTCTGGTAAATGTGGGATTGTTCCCAAAAATTTCTGATAGCAAATACCCGCCCGGAGCATGCCAGGTTGCCGGAGAAGATAGCCGAGATGAAGAGAATGCTCCAGGTACTCCGAAGCAGAACCAATGGCCTGGTTGGTTCTATAACAGCTTCTCAAATTACTTGCTGGATTATATAATATGTTGCCAAAGGACTCGTTGGGGTTTGAAGCCCTTTGCCACCACTCAATCAAACATGGATTTATTGCACATATTAAATAAGGGCATACTTAGTCCACGAGGCTCCCGCCATTACGGAAATATGGGGTGTTTGAGGAGAATCATAATGTACACAGCCTATCTAGGCTCGAACCCATAAAGACTTTATCACAATGGTGCAACTTTACCATTGTACCAAGACCAGCCGTTCTTTAACGCAAATATTGACGTCCCTAACACCAAAATACTGCAAATTATTCCTTCCAATGATTTTTCCAATCTTTCAGAGCGTGTTAAACGTATAAAACACACCCTCAAACCGGCATGCACACCAGCTTGGATTAGCTGAGAAGTTATTTCTCATTCTCACTTTTCACGGTCTGCCCACAGAGGCCCAGGTGAGCTCTGGTGGTCCATTGACAGATACAACCTCTAAACACACACAGCTTCTTCTGATTCCATTTTATTTAATTTATGGGAAGCAATAAACGATAGCTTCAAGGGGTAATAACTTAAAGATATAGGCACAATTGCAAGGCTGCAGTAATTAAAGACAAAAAAACAATTCACTTAACCGAGTGAATCATCCTTCTATTTCTATTTTTCTTTTCTAATGACAAATCGTCTTTGTATTTCACTGCTTACTGAACACATCTCTAGAAACAAGTTCCACAATAAAAGCCGCATAACTGCAAACATTTAACCAACTACAGAAAAGCCCAGTGATCAATTGACATTGACCAACTCAACATCAAATACCAGCCATGCGTTGGGAGGTATTTTTCCACCAGCTCCTTGCGATCCATACCTGCATTAGGAGCAAAATGTCAGATTTAACAGACTAAAAATCTTGTAGTCATGCAATATTAAAATAACAAATCAAGGGAGATCAAATGACAGTTGCTTACCCCATCGAGGGCGGGATCACGAGTCTTCTTTTGTCACCAATTCGCATACCTGAAGAACAAAGGCGCAAGATGTTAGATGTCATGCATTTGGGGGGAAATGAATGAGAAATGAATCTCATCTAATGAAGGGCTTTTTGCCCTCAAGATAAATACCATTAACTCCAACATCCCATCCTTTTATAACTGCTCCTACACCTGCAAGAAAGAATAGAGAACAATTACCAAAAAGGGAATGCATACAATTCAGTCCATGAACGCAAGAGTAAGACAAAAGTACCTAAACGGAACTTGAAAGGTGATCTTCCAATATTGGAGTCAAAAATTTGCCCATTCTTCTTCAACTTGCCAATGTAATGGACAGAGACCTGAAATCCAGGAATATTTATCTAAATCAACACAATGTCACGACCGCGTGCTAGGCTTATACCTCATGGCCTGTTCATGCATCAAATTTATCTAGGAACTTGTCTTTCCAGCTCGTAGAGGGTTCTCAAAAAATCAGAAGGATTAAAAATAGGGTTCAACATACACCATTGGTGCATTATATGAATGGTAAAACAAGAACAACATCCTCAAAACAGTACCATGAACAGAATAATTGATAGTAATGTGCCAGGGAGAGAAAAATAGATGTCATTGTGTAAACATATTTCTAAACATAATAACAAAAAAAATAGTATAAATATGGAGAGAAAGAACAAATGCACAATGCCTAACTTAATAGAATAAATCAATCACCTATTATCGCAGAATAGAACATTTTACTCATGTGGTTTGGTATAAAACTTTGTTCTAGAGCTAAACCCCTAGAGAAAGAACTTGATCCAGAGCTAAGTCCCAAGTGAAAGCTTCAACCTTCATCTTCATATATTTGCACTGCAAATGCTAATGGCTCATTTTTTCAAATCCATTCTTTGGGTCTGTGGCACAAAATTTATGAGCATGTAGCCTCAATTCATATTCACAACCTCAAGCACCTTCAATTGTCCTCTTAAAAGATTACTCTTAATCAAGATACGTATTTGATAGTTTACATTATAATATGTAAATAAAGAAATAGGTAAATCTTGTTGGGACACTTTCTACCCGCTTCAAATTTTAGTTTAGCTATATGGTAGTTAAACTTTAATTTATTATTCATTCTTAAATTACAATATGTATGTTGTTTCCTTGTCACCCATTACTTTTCAGAATGTTCTAAAATTTATACTTTATAAGGAAATCTTAAATTTAACTTCTACTAGAAGGTGGGGGAGGGACAGATAATGGAGATCTAACCACCTAGTGGCTAGGGTTTAGAAAACCAGGAATTTTCCAGAATTGCAGGATTAGGAACTGAGCTAGAACTGGAGATTTTGAAAAACTCAAGCCAAAACTGAAATAAAAACTGAAAACAGAAAAAAGAAACAAACTAATAAGGAAACCTCCTACAATCCACTAGCAGTAGGGATTCCTTCAGTAACTCAACTACTAAGATAATAAAATAAAAACAAAAACCCCAATAAAAAAGGGAACCTTCTCCCAGCCGCAGGCTAAGGATAGGTGCACTAAAAAGACCCAAAGACTGAAACGAGTAACCGAAGTTAGACTTATAAAGTACCTAATCCCGTCAACTATTAACAACAAAATAACCAAATTAAAACTCCCTAACTTAACCCACAACTAGACTGACGATAAGGTTCCAGAAAATCTGGAATTCTGGAACCGCAAGCGGTGTGTAAGACTTCCGAACTGGGTCTCACAAGTTATGGTTTCTAGAAGAACCAAGATCAACCCTTCCTTGAACCATATGGTTGGTTCAACATTGGACCACACCAACTGCAGGCCTCTCTTTTCCATTATTTTACTCTGCTGGAAATCTGCATCTCTGTGAATTGCACCCATAGTTGTCAAGGCGTCGCATCAGGCATCCATATGCCTTGAATGCCCTGTTGTTGTCGCCTTGTGTCAAGGCCCTCTCCAACGCTTGGGGTCGCCTAGACACCATGACAACTATGATTGGAAAGAAGACAGTGATCAATGAAAAACAGTCAAATACAAGTAGGACATGAAAGCAATTTGTGATATGATCTATGGAGATTTGCAAAATCAAATCAAAATACAAACCCTCTCCCTCCCCCACCCTCACCCCCAATTAGTAGTGTAAACAAAGAAAGGTGTACCTTTTTCCCAGGAGAAGCTCTTTTACCATCTGCTTTGCCCATTGCTAGCTCCTCAATAACTAATCCATTAGGAAAGGTCCTAACCTTTGATGCCTTTCCATCCATATCACTCTCCTGAGTCTTGACCAGTGTTGCCTTCACATTCATATCCCCCTCTTGGTTCTTGACTTCTGATACCTTTGCATTCTCATTGCTCTCTTGGGTCTTGTTCTTGTTCTTGTTTTTCTTTTTCTTGTTTTTTCTCTTCTCCTCAGAGTGCTCTCCAGTAGTAGCAGCAAGATCAATATCAAGGTCAAGACTCCTGTACATAGTGGCAATGCCTTTAAATCTAACAGAGATTGATAAATATTTAAAGAAATTCAACCACGCAAAAATCTGTAAGGGTGTGTTTGGTTGGCAAGAAATGAATAGGGAAAAAAAACATAATAAGAAGTAATGATGAAACTAATGATGTGTCTATGTGTCTTTCTCTTTTCTTTTTCAAAATTTCCCTTTTCTGGCCAACCAAACACACCATAAAGAAATTAAAAAGAAAAGGAATATTTATGTCATTTTCAAAAATAACAGAAGTCCAGTAGACAGGTCAGTGAAGATCTGCATAAAAAGACCGCACAGTGTGTCCAAGTGCCTGTGTGCAGCTAGAATTCATCCAGTTGGATCTCACCTAATTAAGTGAGCTATCCTGTACTGAGCTTGGGTTATATGGCTCATTTATTTAAGAGGTCATGTGATTTTTTCCAGAAGCCATGTGACTGGTTTGTCCTTTTAGATCCTGAATTAAAATAGGGGTTCTTCACTTGGAACAAGAATGGACCCAAGTAAAAGTGAAATGCAGCGCAAAACAGTATCCATTTTCTTTTGATAGTTAGCATCTACATTGACTTCCAAAAGCTCAAGGGCTTGTAGCAAATGTGCCCCAATGTTCTGACATGTTCACACTTCTACAGTATCATGAAAATCATCCAATTATACCACCATGTAATCTAGATCTGTGTATCTATACCCAGTATTGTGAAAAATCAACCATGTTACTTGGAGAATGTAAATGACCAAAGTCATTTGTGGCCTTAAAGTAAATTAACACCAAAGAAATGTATTCTAAATAATGAAGTTGCTAAACACAAGGTACAAAATATGAGGAATAAATAAAAATACACCAAATGGAAAATGTAAGTGCATAAGCACGGAAATATTTCGACCGGAAAAAAAAAAAGCACATCTTAAAGCAAAATATAAAGATTAGACAATCAGGTCTTACTTATCATCAGCTGACTTCTGCTCAAGCTTATTGTTGGAAGGCAAATCCTGGTCCATCTCGTTACTCTTTGCCTCCCCAGTTTGGGATGCATCCTCTTTAGAGATACTAATTTGATTATCATTTCCAGCTTCTGTAATTTTTCCCTCCTTAACATGCTTTTTCTTTTTCTTCTTTAACTTCACAACCTCAGTCGATGGCACAGGCGAGTCATGTGACTGATCAGCATCACCACTGGCACAAATCAAATCACTAAATATTAAAATAAAATAAAAAATTTTAAAACAAAGCAGCATCTTGAAATTGTAACTACTAAGTATCACTCTAGGAAAACAGGAAAAGTGTTTGCAATGCACCAATACAATAGTAATTTTACTATTATAATCCATAAGGCTTTAAAATTTGCCCGGAGAACAAAGGGAAATAAAAAAAGCAGGGGAGAGGGAGAGTGACCTATGTCTAACACCCAATCAGCAATCCAACGTCATCTGCCAGAGATCATGCAGAAAAAAAATTTTGAGGAAAGGGGATTTTTTTCCCCTAAAGCAAACAAGTGATAGTTGAAATACCAACCTGAGCTTTTTTTTAGGATAAAACCCTCACAGGTCCAGACCTTGCATTACGCTACTTCCATAATAGAAGCCACGGGCACAAGGAGGAACATAAAAGTATAAAACCATGTACCCAGCATGTTTTTGAGAAGATAATAAATAGGAATACAACCTAAGGTGCATATTTCAGTTATTACCAAAAAAACAAAAATTCAAATATGGGGAAGGTTTCAACCCTGCTTGTCTTGCACTTTCTACCCTTTCAGGCAATTTTTTGCTACCCTTTTAGACAGAGTTCTGGCATTCATTAAAGAAAAGGTTCATTATTAATCCTAGCAGAAGCATCATTTAAGAAAAATATAAATTGGAAAGCTCTTACCCTTCTGGATCACCATCCTGAACAGTGTCAATTTTCCTTTTTAGGCCTGAAACCTGGTCACTGTCCTCTTTTGTATTCTTCTTGCCTTTCTTGGCTTTTTTCTTCTCTCTCTTCTCTTTCACTTTTGCTTCATTATTCTGAACAGTATCAATGCTTGTCAATGATGAGCTAATGGGGAAACCGTCTTCGTCTTCACTTTCAGTAACAGGAGCACCAGCAGTACCCCTCACAACAATTTGGCGTTGAGAACCGCCACTGTCATCAGAATCACTCACTTGGCCCTTCTTACGAGGATGTTTATGGTTTCCATTCTCCTTAGTAAGCTTCTCATCATCCAATATCTCCTCAATCACAACTGAAACCACAAGAAGCAAAATTCCAACCAAAAAGACACCTCAAATTAGAGAACCTTCACAAAAAATGACTAAGAATGGCTTTTGTGAGATGTCACCCTTATTCCACAGCCATTGTCCAATATCTTCTTAATCTCGGTTCAAATTTTAGATTGTAACTACAGCCAACAAACCAAACATGTCGCATACTTGGCACATGTGAGGAGATGTTACCCATCTTCAACAGGCCAAGCATAGAAGATCGCTCACAAGATGCAAGCCATTCAGATGAATAATCATAAAATTTACTAAGTATTCCACATCATTAATTCAAACATCTTTTTTTTTTTAATCAAGTTAAAATGGAAATGATTAGAAACTTAATATCATTGCATTGCATGAATCTTACCCAAGACACATGGACAGAACAAATGCAACACCCGCATTCGCACCTTCATATAAGCATGCCTAATACACATATTCTGTTTTGGGATGAGATGATGAATAAATAAACTCGAAAGATCTTAAACAAAACATATTAACTAATCACACATATATCATCTAAATCCATCCATGTTCAGTGCTTCGCATCTAGCAAAAGATTATTGTATTTCTGGATCCAGGTCCTACAATTGTGAGATGCCTCAGGGATGAATTATATCCGCAAAAATAGGCACCCACAACACAATCATTGATAAATTAACACCCAACTACTACGAATAGGCATTAGTTGAGGATCAAATCCTAAAAGGCTGAACCAAATAACAAGATTTCTAGCATTGACATTGGACGAAGAGTACCAAACTCGATCACAATTAATAAGGATTTTTTTGTCTCTGTCCATAAATTGAAAATGCCGCAATAAAGGTATTTGTTACATCAAGTAATATTACGGGGTTGTATCACGGATATAGTGATAAAGGGCAATAATAATATCAAATCAAATGATATACTCACCGACATAGGGGCCTCCCATGGTAATTTCTAAATAAATATCATGTGAAAATTCAGAGAAAGCGAAATGAATGCATCAGAAGTGTCAAAAAGAGGTATACCTCCACTGTTGGGAACAGGTGAAGATGGGTAAGCTTCAAGATCACTATCATCAATGAAATCATCTTCAAATTCATCTCCAGTATCATAATCAGTTGACTCCTCTGTCTCGGTCTCATCAATGTCCTCTCCATAAGAATCACTTACACATAAAAGTGAAATGAAACAATAACCCAACAAGGAAAAATAATTCAACTAAAACCAAAGAGTGGATTATCAAATCAAATTTCAGATAAAACCTAAACCGACAAAAATTTGTAAAACAGGAAGTATAAGCAATAAAGCCTCACAATAGTCATTTGGGAGGGTGGGGGGGGGGGGGGAAGGATACCTATCGTCTACATGTCCACAAGAATCCTGACCATTCCCAAGATAGAAACCAGAGAGATGAACGCTATGAGGTCCGATTACAGAGAAAACGACATCCTCGTCCTCCTCGAATTCAAGGTCCAATGAGCATGACTCAGTCTTATCGGGTAACAACGAGCATATCAAAATAGGACTGTTATCCCCTACATTACACTGCACCAATGTTTTCTTCGTCAACTTCCCAATACCCAATGTTGCCTGATCCATCACAGAACAGCTTAACAGTTAGATTTACAGATAGATCGACAAACAGACAGATAGTGAAGAAAGACATACATGAGAAATGTGAAGCCTTCCTCGCTCATCATCCAATCGATGTGTGTATGGTTTTCCCGGCTTCACTTCAACACCTGAGGAACAGAAGATGAATACACACAGAACCACGAAAGGTTGTTATCTAATAACCGCCAAAACTAAAACACAGAAATTTCAAAAATTAAATTTACGCAGATAGGAAGAGGGGGTGGGATGAGGGCGGGAAGAGATTGAAATTCAACAAATTGAAGGAGCTCTGAAAGAGAAAGAGAATAGAGCATAAAGTCTAACCCCAAAAGGCCATCTCAGAGGTTCGGTGACGATGAAGAGCGGCACACTTTGATACTCTGGTATCCAAGCTTTAAACCCTAGCCGAACTCCCGCTCTTAAACCCTATGAAACATATTGCTCAGCTCCACGGCCGCTTGCCGCGATTCACCGTGTTTTTAGCTTATTTAGCTTTTGCTCAACCGCGAGTAGGCGAGACGTTTTTGGTCACCGTGACACCGCCGAAAGGAGGGGAGCGGAGAAACATATAGGAAAAAAAAAGCTTATACACGTGACATTGTGGGAGAATAACCTATGGCCCTGTTCGACACGCACGCAACATCGATTGTCGTTACAGTGTTACACCGTGTGATAGATCCGATCACGATGCTATATATTTCGGGGTGAAACAGGACGGGTTAAGATATCTCAGCCCAGGCCCAACTTTATCATCGCTCAGCCTTATCCAGTCCATTTTTTATTGCTCCTGCTCAGACTGAGTTGTGCCAAGTTGGCCCTGATTGTTCTTAATTAGTTTTTTTTTTTTTTTTTTGTCATGTATGTCCGTATACGCACAAGAAAAAAATATAAGATAATCACCCATAATCATTCTTAAAAGTAATCCTAAAATCTTACAGCCTTAAACGGAGTCTGAGTCTAAAGAAATGCGTTGAGAAATGGCACATGAATAGAACCTTTCAACGAGATAGTGCTTTTTCAAATCTCTCAAAACAGAATTTGTTCCAAACATATATGTCACGGTTCCTTACTTCGATTAAGTGCAAATATCTAAATTTCACCCTTTTAGATGCTAAGGTAATCCTAAAATCTTAAAGCCTTAGACGTGATATGTAATAATTGGGACTAGCCGCTTCTTGAAGTAATTTCAGTAGCTGGAAGAGCATTTCTTGAATACCAGTTGTCTTTACCCTTCCACAATTTAGTACTAATTCTAATGTTAATGAAACTTATCACAAAGAAAGGTGGGAGGTCCCTCACATGGGTTCAATCAAGGCAAACTGCGACGTTGCTCTTCCTCGCGGTAGTGCTACTGACGGGTTAGGTATTGTGTTTAGAAATCACAATGGCCACCTATAAAGGCACTTTCCATTCCCCATGTCGTAACCTTTGCAATTCAAGGAGAAGCCTTAGCCATTAGATCAACTCTTAAGCAGGCTCACGATTCAAGAAGCATAAATCATTGTTGAATCAGATGATAAGGAGATCATCAATTACATTGAAGATCCTACTAGCATCCCCCCTCTTGAAGTAGCAGCGGTCATTGATGACATTAGAGAACTAGATTCTTCTTTTGTTTCAGTATCTTTTCTTTTTGTTCCATGGGCTATGAACTCTATTGTTGATGCCCTGACAAGGAAGGCCTTGTCTATCATGTGTATGATAGATTGACCAACTTCCACTCCATGGCTTGACAACCTTTGTTCGTTCGATGCCATTGGTTGTACACATGTCTTCCATTAGTAAAGCTTTTCCCTATCAAAAAATTAAAAAAATAATATGGGAAAAGAACATTGTTTGGTGGCCCTTGCACCTATACACAAGAGCTAGCTTGCTAAATTACCACCCCATCCCACTGTGAAATCAAAAATTATATCCGTGTTGATGCCATTGTGCACTTTCATTGACCCCTGTAATTGGTGCAAAGGTTATGCAACTAGGTGGAGATTTCTTACCATAGTTAATATATGGGAGAAAGAAAGCCACCCGGTCGCACTAGATACGCCATTCCTGAGCCCTAACACAGGGATGCGTGAAATGATCGTCATGCCCCCTGGCACCCCGAAAATGACTAGGGGTGCGGTGGTCATTTTGCGTGCCCCTGTGTTAGGGCGCAAGAACAGCGCGTTTGGCATAACCGGGTGTCGTTTTCTTTCCTTTAATATATAGTTATATAAAATCAACATCGAGCTAGACTGGACCAAATTCAACCCAAGCTTTAGCCCAAACCCCCACCAGCCCGGCTTTGGGCCTCAAAATCCCAGCCCAAGCGCTGTACGGACTCTAGGCGGGCTTGGTTTACATTGTCAAGCTTAGAGCTGCAATAGGGTCGGGTTGGGCTGGGCCTTATAGAATCCTAGCCCAACCCGAGTCCCCTTAGTTGGGCCCAGGCCCGACCCGACCACGACTTGGGCCTAAAAATCCAACCCGACCCGCCCTCGGGGTTGGGCGGGCTGACCCTGATTGGCCCGATCATGGGTTTGGGGAAGGAAATGCATGGTGGAATGGGCTGGGGAAAAATTTATCAATTTTACATAAAATAACATAATAATAAAATGTATTATATTCTACCCAAAAAATGTATTATATCACTTATTATCTTCATATATAATATATTATATAACAATAGGTGATGTTTACTATAAAAAATAAACAATAGGTGACATTTAAAATTTATAACATAAATATTATATCAATATATATTTTAGGCTAAAGTGTCGCAGTGCGTGCATAAGAAAAGCATTGCAGACGTTGTTTGATTTTAACCGTCCATTTAAGCAATTAAAATCTCAACCGTGGGACTTTTTTATCTCAATTAACCGAGACTTCTTATTACCGATATGCCTTCTTTCCTGCTAACCTCTGCAAAACCCCGTGACAATCTGTACAAACCCTTGAAACCACAAAATCAAACCGGATTTGTAACTTCATGTACTTGTAAGAAACCGTTGAGCAACGGCAACTCAGTTATGAGTTTTCAAAAGACATCATTGATGTTACAATTGCTTGAGATGGCCAAGAAGATCATGGTTTAATTTCGGAAGCCGCACTCACAGGAGATTAAGATATGATCTCGCAAGTCTTCTTCAAGAAATTGGCTAAGGTTCGACTTTTACTGGTTTTAACATGGATAAAGTCTCATGCCAATAATTTATTTGGTTACATACAAAGACCCAAGTTTTGAGAATAAAATGCATCTCAAGTCTCTCATCGTTAAGGAACAAAATGGATATTACTCAAAGGCTGAAGCTTCAGAATAGACTTGGAAATTGGAACGTCCCAATCCTTGCTATGATCATGATTAGAAACACACACCCATCATAAATAGACATGGGACCCATCGTCTTCTTCTTTGTGCTTTGGCTTACCGTTTCCGTTCTCGTTAGTTCGCGTCACCGCAGATGGTCAAGATATGGTGGACAGCTTGCAACCTATTCCAATGCCGTCGGACGGAGTTCGGTACATGCTACTGATTTTTCGAAAGGGGACTCTCACCCATTGTCTCCAAGGATTTTGACCTTTACAAGCATATGCCTTCCACCACATCCGTTGCCGCCTTCGACGATAGCAACATCGTTTTCAATCCTTCACTCCATCCCCTCTTTCGAAAGCAAGAACTTCAGAGCATTTTTGGAACCTCTTACAATTCCACCCATAACTCCAATTTGGGCAGGGAAGCATTGTTGATGGATGGTTTACATATAGTAAAACAAAAACTGAACCCGTATCACCGTAATAGCAAGTAATCATTGATTTCTATTTATATTTCATTGGATGATCGAGATTAACTTATTCTAGATGTACGGTTATTATTAAAAAAACATGAAAATAACTTCGCAAAACGCACGTTCTGCTACTACTCACCCTATATTTTATAGTATAACTTAAAACAAGGTCGGACCAAGCCGGGCTAGGCTTAGCCCAAGGTCTCAACCCCTAACCCGACTTGACCCTGACTCAGGACCAAAAAATTCTAACCCTAACCCGCCCTCAGGACCAAATATCTTAGTTCAGACCCTGTAAGAGCTCAGGGCGGGTTTGGACCGATAGGGCCAAACTTGTACCCCTAGTCAAGCTTACACCCCTGAAGAACCACCGTCCATTAAACCATTGCCTTTAATGTTTTTCACGGTCTCACGGGAGTGACCACGTGATGTGCGTGTGTGCCGTGTGCGACTTTGGTTCAAGCAAAAGTGGTAGTCACTACTCACACTCACACACAGCGTCCGCACCGATTCTTAAAGTTATCGAGCAATTGAGCATTGAATTTGCAACCCAAGGGAGCGACTTTAGTTGAATTTTGTTTTTCAACTTTTGTGGCGCTTGAGTTGTATGCCCTTTTAGAAGCCATTTTTTTGGTTTTCCTTTTCTTTTTGGTAGAGTTTAGAAGCTTTCCTTCAGTACCTGAGCGGCTGAGCTTCAAACATGGCTTCTATGGCATCACCTCTCACAAGACACGGCAACTGCTTTCGTAAGTATGGTAATGGTTACAATGGTCGCTCTCCTATTTCTCGCATCGCCGCTTCTCAGCAGGAGCACCCGCGACAGCTTCAGCCGGAGCAGAGGAAATCGAACAACCAAATGGGTCGACGGTATTGTATCTTCGCTTCTTTTCTTTCCATTAATTTCCTTCACAGCATCGAAAGCCTGTATCTCTCTTGTTATTATCTTCCACAAAGTGATGTTTGTGCTGAATCTGTGAACTACAAATAATTGAAAATTTGAAGGGAGATTATGTTGAGGAGCAGCGAAATCGCAGCTATTGCAGCTATCCTCAATTTAAGGTATTTAGTTTGAAAATCTATATACCCACATTCTAGTTCTGTTCCTGTTAGTGTCGATGATACGTTTGGAGTTATGCTTGTGAGGGCAGCGGAACAAAACCCAACTACCTTGGTGTGCAGAAGAATCCTCCAGCACTAGCTCTGTGTCCGGCAACGAAAAACTGTATATCAACTTCAGAGGATATCAGTGATCTCACCCACTATGCTCCACCATGGTAAGCTCTCTTCTCTATACCCTTCCCCCATCAATGGTCAACCTGAATCGTTCAATCACTATCTTATCTATCTTCTGCAACCACTTTTCATCGCCAAAGATCTTACCAAGTAGATTAGATAATCTGGACCATCCAATTTCAATAAGTTGGCTACTCGTTTGTGCACGGTTAAGTTCCAATAAAAGCAGTGGCGATACTGATTCCACTGGTCCTGTAACTAACTTTTCTTTGTAGGAACTATAATCCTGAAGATGGACGTGGGCGGAAAAAGCCTGTTAGCAAAGAAGAAGCAATGGCCGAGCTAGTCCAAGTGGTATATATGTTTAATCTAGGCAACAAACCAAGTTGTAAATCACTTCACATAATGAAACATATAGAGCTCCAAGACCTGACTTTAGTGCCTTTTTTCTTATTTCCCCCTCTATTACAGATAGAATCAATGAAACCAGACAAATTTACCCCGCGTATAGTGGAGAAGAAAGATGATTACATACGGGTCGAGTATGAAAGCCCCATACTGGGAGTAAGTGTAGCTGAAAGCAACCTTATCAATCAACTCCACAAGAATAGTTAGCATAATAAATTGTTTGAAGCTATTTTATTTTGAATTCTAATCCCCTTTTCCATATTTTGTATGTTCATACAGTTTGTAGATGATGTTGAGTTTTGGTTCCCACCTGGTAAGAAATCGATAGTTGAGTATCGATCTGCATCGCGTCTGGGAAACTTCGATTTTGATGTCAATAGAAAAAGGATCAAGGTGAGTTGCTCATAACTTGAAAGAAGCCTACTTCTTTTCCATGTTACAAATATAATACAGATTGAAAGGTAGGCAGTTGTTTCTTGTAAAACTTCATGTGGCAGAGTGAGAGAAGAAGTGTTACCCAAGAGTAATGAAGTAATGAGGAAGAATATATTAATGCATGAAGATCTTTTAAAGATGACAATGCTTTGTCTTGGTCATCTAATTCAGAACTCCCAATTGCTTCATAACAGGCCTTGCGCTTGGAGTTAGAGAAGAAAGGATGGACTTCAGAGGGCAGCTTCTAAAGACTTCATTCTAGACTTGTAACAATTTGCTGTTAATTAATCAATAAAGGAGAGCAAGTTGGGGGGGGGAGTGGGATTGTCTAATTTGTACCAGTTTTTCAACCACAGGTAACTGTTGGGTTTTGGAAACATTGGTGATTGATTCGAATGATTTTTGTTAGCTAATTTAAATTTTGGAACAGTAATTTCTGAAAAACCATGACAAAAGTTGCCTCCTTGATATACTTTTGCTCTCCACAGTTCAGTAAGACGTAGAGCAGAAGACAGAGGATAGGCTCTCCTAAGTTCTGTATATTTCAGACCGAATACCTGCTGCTTTCATGACAACTCTTCCTAAACCATACCGCCGCAGCACATTTTTTTTTTTAGTGAATAAAATAATTATGTAAAACTTTTGTTAATCCCCTGCAGCACATTCAATACACCACAAGGAGCAAAACAAGGGGATAAATAAAAGGCATAAACATGACCATTTAGCTTCTCCCTCCCCCCCACCCCACCTGCCCATGCCCTCCT
This sequence comes from Telopea speciosissima, assembly GCF_018873765.1. Taxonomy (NCBI): domain Eukaryota; kingdom Viridiplantae; phylum Streptophyta; class Magnoliopsida; order Proteales; family Proteaceae; genus Telopea; species Telopea speciosissima. The sequence continues at coordinate 62,297,036 of NC_057921.1, read as the reverse complement.
CCTTTGTTTCTTTTGTATATCAATGAACCCAAGACCAAATGGAAAGCTCACTCCTTGCAAATGGTAGACTCAAATCTTGTTTCACATGATCAACAAGGCCACAGAAGAATTATGTAAGCAAGTTGAAATCCATGAGTAGTCCTTGCATTGCATAACTAGATTTCAGAAAATATACCATTTTCCCTTTAAGATATACTTGAGATTTGGTCCAACTTGGGTTCAATGATGCCTGCAGATTGAGGGAATTTGTGAGGACAAGTATAACAAGAGGCAGGGTCCTAGAGAAATAAACATTGAACTATGTCATGCTAAGCTATCTTTGAGTCCTTGGAGTCCCAAATGCAAGAGGATGTAATTAATGTGTGCTTCAGCAGATTCATCTTTGATTGCATGATAGGGTTATCTCTTCATTTCCCCAGTCTACTAACTTCCACAACCACATGAAATCAGAAGCTCTACCTAATCAGAGCAGCATTAATTCTATGATTGTTCACAACTTGTGATATCCTTGTTGGAGCTCAAGCCATTTCTGATTACACAGATCCAATAGCCAAAGGCTGTGATTGGTTGTCCAGAAAATAAAGTTCTCCAAAAAACACCAGAAAGAAAGTTTTCCAAACTTATACTGTTTTTCCATCAACAAAATCTAAACAGCTGAAGTAGACTAAAGCAATAAGATACATAGAACTTACAGTTTTAGGTGCACATCTCAGAATCTCAGATATTAGACACAAATGGAGGGTCAGGAATCTGGATCCTCCATTTTAATTCACACAGCAACCAAGGAGATTTCCTAACTTCTAGGTTTTTCAATAAACTACTAGCAATGTCTCTGGGTGATTCAAAGAACATGAGGGAAAAGGAAAGACTATGAAGAAAGGGAGTGGACAGGTTCTGTGAGAGAATGGTCAAGTTGGTGTCAACTCAAACCCGGCCCACTCCAACTTTGGGTTAAGAAATCTCAATCCTAATCCAACCCATCCAGCTGAGCTTGGCCCTAACTGGGCTGAGGAACCTTTTTTTAAAAGTGAGCCCATCTGGCCAAGTTGAGACCAAAACTCAAGATCCAATTCTAGAATTTGATACCACATTGACATCATATGGTTGAAATTATTACCTCCATTGCATTAAAAACATTAGTTTTCTTTAGAAACAAGATTAGAGTAGTTGGAATAACAATATTGATCATATCCCTCTATCTTTTACAAGAAACCACCAAAAAAAAGGTTCCATTTAAAATAAAAATAAAAAATATATATATATCCAACAAAAGGGAAGGCAGGCAATGCAAGATGTTTGGTATCTGGGTAAGGTATTAGCAGGGGAATTCACTCCCAACTGATACCCTTTTCCCTGTCAACTATTAGATTACTACTCACTAACTTCCAACAAAAGAAGAAAAAAAAATAATATTATGGTAATATTTTAATATCTGCTGCCATTTTGGATGGAGTGAGTATTTTAAGGCTAATCTTGTAAATCAATTAGCTTATGTATTTCAGTATCTATCAAAGGAATATTGTGTTCTGTGGTCCCACTAAAAAGAAAAGATATATCATCAATCATGGAATATGTTAGTTTTTAAATGAGTTTTAAAACAGATAAAGATTTAAAATAGGTTTAAATTGTTGTTTAAATACAAAAGATTTTCACAACACTTTGCCTCTTCATTAACTTGTTAATTCAGTTTTTTAGAAACATTATATGTTTCTTTATGAATCTTCGTAAGATTTTGTTTATTCAGTTTTGGGAGATCCTTAATGTTTTTTTCATATAAATCGAGAGACGGTTTTAGCTTTTTGGCATCAATGAACAAGTCCCTCTTGAGTCATTCGTGTGTATGTGTTGCTCTTTTTGTTCTTGAGTTTTAAAAATCATACTATTGTTAGTGTTTATCATTTTAGTTTGAGCACAATACTCTCGATTGCATTATAAGGGGTGTCTACGGTCTTAAGGACAGTGTCAAGTGACACGATTCAATATTCTGACATATAATTCCTACAGAATATGATCAATGTCTATTGGCATTTAGGATGAACTTATTAGCTTGTAAATGTATTTTCATAAGAAGACCAATTTTCATGCAATGTTTACGTATAAGGGAAAACAACAAGAGAGTACTACTTTGATATATCTGCATGTACACATGTTTTGATTATCATTGACCAAATACTATGAGGGCTCATTTAGTTGCAAGTAAAAGAAGAGAAAATAATTGAAATAATTTTAAAATAAAAATAAATAGAAGAAGAAAAAAAAAAATTTAATAATTATTATATAATTTATCTAAAATTTTTATCATATTTAATAATTATATCCTTCATATGTAATCCAAGATCCAATCTTTGAGACAAAAATTGTAATAATATTCCTATAATGACTCGTTGGTCAAATAGGGAATCAAGGAATATATGACATATTAATGTTTTAAAAACCAACCCAAGCAAAGGACTGTCATCAGGTCACCTGACCTGGTTCGACCATGGTTGAACCGGGATAAAAAACAATAATGACAACTAATATGTTAGATATATAGTTAGCCATGGGAATCACTTGCCAATAATTTATCATTAAGTACATATACCCAACAATGAGTTAAAGATTTCAAGATTTCAAAACCATTAAACAGTAATTCACTAAAGGGCAAGAGATCGCTGTTTGATCGTGTGGTCCCTGCACGGGAGCACATGTAGAGGCATCATGGTTATATATGATTTTCAAACAATCTTAGTCTAATATGAGGGCGAACCAAAAAACATTTCTAACAACTATATGACCGATACAACCGTTTGGTTCAGTCTAGCTATACACGTTAATTTATTTTTTTTAAATAAATTCTTAAATTTACATTCAATGGCTTATTTTTAGGCTCACGATCTGTTTCTATTAGGGGGGCTAGCATGACCTATCTTTATCTTATCACCTATTATTGAAATTATTTTTATTTTAATTTTTATTATTGTCAAAACTATTGACTTCCAAGCTTCATTTAAGAGTCTCAATCGTTGTGTTCGCGTTTGGATTGAAATTTACGACATTAATGATGTCCACGTAAACAACATGTCTATAAAGTTTGAACACTGACTCATGCAATGTAGATAGATATTGGCAACAGTACCGCATGACTATGACTACAAGAAATCCATTCTCCAATAATTAAATTTATTTGATTTCTATGGACTCAATTTTTTATACCTAGATGGAACCTACAAAGATACCTTTGAAGGTTGCAATTCTTTATGGGGGAGCGCAACGATCACACGCATGATTGCCAATGAGAGAGTGCACATTGGCATATCGGGTGCTCCACTGTGTTTGGGTGTGGCCTGTGCCACCCCCACCAACAGAGAACATTTTTCCTTTATTTATTCATTTATTTGTTGAGAGAGGGTTGAACACGTCATTAACTTTCCTAGAGCCAGCGACTATGCCTAATAGAGAGGGTGGGATGGAGAGGGCAAGGGTCTCATAGGAGGTTAAAGAGAGACAAACTCAAGTAGGGTCGCATAGAGTGGAGAAAAATTCATAGAAACTATGATTGTATTGATCTAAATGGCTCCTTGATGTCTATTATGAATTGGAAGCTAGCACCTTTCATGCCTTGCCGTGTCTTGGCAGTAGGATCCAGATTGCCCCAACGGTATTCTATATGACGTACCCACATGTTATCAAAAGCCTAACACCCAAATGATAACGGAAACTCCCAGAGAGATTCCTGAACTTGCTAATCACTTCTCCAAAATCGATCCCAACCTATAAAAACTGACTTCACTTGTGCCACAGAAATCCATCTCATTCCACGCTAATCTTTCTATAATCACCGACGAACTGCCTCAGATGCATAGGCCGGAGAGCCACCCTGAGTTCCCCCGCAAAATCCGTGACTTCTCCAAACATCCGTCTCCGGCAGCTCGACCTCATCGGAAAACGGTTACCATAAGCTAACGAAGCTTCTCATCAATGTCACAATCGGACAAAGCTTGGGACCTGTTCATGTCCTGACATCGCCGGAGAACACTGTTGAAGATCTGATGAAAGCTGCTTTAGATGTTTACCTGAAAAAGAAGAGAAGGCCATTGTTGACTGAAACCAATCCTCAGCGTTACGAGCTGCATTACTCTCAATTCGCCTTGGAAAGTAAGTCCTATAACTTCAAGGTTTTTTCAAGCTTCTCTGGTTCATTGGCTCTAAAAAAGGGAAACTGGAGAGTTCCTAACTAATTGGTGGAAGAATCAAATTGCTTTAAACGAACACTTGATGTTCATTTCTTTACAACTGTTGAATTAAATGTTGTTGCGATTGATTTGTGGTCTAGGTTTGAATCCGAAGGAGAAGCTGATAAACTTAGGATCGCGAAATTTCTTTTTGTGCTCAAAGCAGATCAACTCTGTCAATTCATCCTGTTCGGATCAAGTGAAGAAGACGACAGTTAACAAGTAACCATTTCCATAGATGAAACTCATGGGATTTCTTGCTTTTTAGGTTATACCTGAAGAAGGTTCTCTTACTTCTTTATCCTCAATTGCCTATTCCTTTACCTTAATTTACTTTCAAAACGCCATTATTGTACTGCAAGTGTCACAATTGAGAAAGCTTAAAGAGACCTTCCCAGAAAGAAAATGAAACTGAATTTTCTAGGTGTGCTCATGGGCCAACCGGTGAAACTAAATTTGAAGTTTTAAACTATACATGGCCAAGCTTTGGGCTGGGCTTATCTAAATTTTAACAAATACATGGTCCACCACTGATCTGGCCCATGTGACTGTGAACTCTATTTATTTCTTGGTTAAATGATTGCTGTATGGTCATGTAACCTTGCACCAGCATGGGAGCCAATGAGAGCGCACAAGAAGCATCAACATAAATGCGATTTTTTATTTCATGGGCCAGGTCTATACTTTATTTCGATACCTACCAAGATTTCAAGAACATGGGATGCCATTCCCTTGCCTCTTTCATTCAATGTTGTAGGTCTTTTGTTTCATTGATTTTTTTGATAAGAAGCTCTTGATTTGATGCTTTGTGTCTTTTGCAATACTACCAACAATTATTTCTCTTTGTTACTTATTCATTTTTTTTTTTTTAAAAAAAAAAAAATTCAATAAGGGAAATGTTTCCTGTAGAGGAGCATGGACTCCACGCGTTCACAAAGGCCAATTGGAGTGCATGCAAGAGCATTAACAAGGGCGTCATTTCGCATTTCATGGGGAGTGAGGTGGTCATTTCACCTCATGTGTCTGGGTGCAGATGCCACGCTTCTCCACAAAAACCATTTTCCCTTTTAAATATTTAATAAAAGATTTCCAGCTTATCAAATCTTCTTTGGTTCTCCTAATAATGGGAACTATTCTTGATGAACAACCCCCACCTCAGATCCTGAAGAAGTGTCTTTAGGATTCTTGGAACCGAAGAATTCATCTGCAATTTTAATCCAATTATGTAATGTTAACAGGAGAATATGACGACGATACATGTCTTCAATATAAATTTCATCAAACTCCATATACCTTGGGTATGTGTTTCTTGAGTAATGGGTTGTCAAAGGTTGGTTGTTTGTAGAAATCAAAAGTCATATATTTCGCCATATTATGTCTATAAAAAGTCATATAAACAAAATCATATACCAAACATTTATTGTGATGATATTTTTAAAACCCGTTGATATTATTGCTTACATTTATTGTGATGATCAAACAATTTTGGAACATATTTATGACTCATCGGTTAACTCTAAGATAATTTCTTATTGACTCAATTGATCAAGTCTATATTACAATTACACTTGCGATTCTTTGTTTTCTATTTCTTAGGCATTAAAACATTGTGGGATAACGTTATCTTTTGTAACTGTCAACCTTTATGGGAGGTTGACCGATTAAGTATTAGAGGAGGATTCTAGATCCTCTCCAGCATGCATCAACGTTGGTCCGTGTAACGTTATCTCCTAACTGCCAATGTTGGTCCGATGCACGGTGGAGAGGATCTGAATCTCAACGCTTATGGGGGATAACAAGGATCCTTTTTATTCATTAACTTGACGATCCAGATGAACATCAAGTCAGGTGATTTGTTAACGTCATAAGATTTTTTTCCTGTAGCTTCTCTAGGATTTTATATTTTTTTGGGATGGGGGAAGGGGTAACAAGGATCCCATGGCCCATCATTTACGTAGATTAGATAAATCACAAGCCCATACAAGACCCAATTGGAATGACCAAAACGAATTCTTCATGTGGTAAAATGAGCCATGCAATAAGAATTCTCTTCCTTCATTAACTTGACGGTCCAGATGGCCATCAAGTCAAGTGATTTGTTAAGGTCGAATATTATAGAGAAAAGACTATAAAATTATTCAAAAATAAGTTTTTTTTAGTAGAAACATATTATTCAAAAGGGGTGCTGTTCTCTATGCCGCAGCACAGGCTACGCTTAGGCACATGGAGGTGGGTGCAATGACCAACCTACCTGCCTGGATGGCAGGCCCATGTGCCTGGGCACAGCCTGCACTGCATCACAGAGAACATTCTCCCTATTCAAAAATAAGTTTTGATTTATCAAACCTATCAAATCAGTGCTCCTCCCCTCCCCTTATAATTTTTTGGACATGTTTAACCCTCTCCTTCCCTACTTAATAAATTTGTTTTTGAATAATTTTCTCAATACTATTAAAAAAAAAAAGTATCACAGTACATCAACGTAGCACAATTAAATGGGCCACCTAAGAACTGAGAATCCTTGTGGGAGTGGGGATGGGGAAAGGCCTTTTCCGGCCTTTCACCTTTCCTCATGGTACCAATCGTGCCCATTCGGCAAAGTCAAAAAGTGAGGACGGGCACATTACGCACCGGGCGTTCTTTGGATTAGAGGTGGTGTGGCATATAGAGAGAGAGAGAGAGAGGTTCGAAGGTTGTCGTGAAGTGGTTCGGCCGTCGGACACGCAGACTAGTACAGAGAAGAAGGGTGGAACTTGAAGCTTGAAGGGCTCCTCACATGGTCTTCTAGAATTAAAAGGGGAAAAACACGAAAGAGGGAAGGAGGCAGGAGGCATGTACGGAGCTTTTCTTTCATGGCTCTTGTTCTTTTTCCTTCTAATCGGTCTGGTTTGCCTTATCGTCTACCAGGTCAACCCATAACCCAGGAAAAGAAATAATTCTTTCTTTTTTTTTTGTTGAATTTTCCGTAGGATCTCTTATTCAGGATTATTTCTTTCTTGTACATATATTTCCGTCTCCTGTCTCTTGAAGGTCGATCAGTCTACTGATGATGAATGGAAATTTTCGAGTTTCTTACATCAAGAATTTGTTTTTTCTGTATTTTTTGTGCTTTTGTTTGCTGTTTATATAATTAGATGCATCAGAAAGTAGTGTTAAGTAGTGTTCCAGATATCCTAGTTGACTCTACTCTGTTTGCGATTTATCCTGTTTAGTGAAAATTGAAGACTATAATTTTGGCTCAGATACCAGAAAAATCAGGAAGACGAAAAATTTAGAAGTTAATAGTTCCGACTGCTAGCTTTATTAGTTTTTGTGCAAAGAGGTAAAAACATCACTTGTCAACCGCGGCAGTGGCGAACAATCGTGTATACTTACTTGAGTCATATAAGACATGCCAGATGCATCACACATCCAATGCGTATACTATGAATTAAGAGTGGATTTTCAAAATTTTAATATCCATTAGGGCATGCTTCAGGTTTGGTGGGAGCGTGACAGGTTGGCTAAATCACTTAGAAGAATTTGATGTGGCTTTCAGCTTAAAGGATGACGCTCTGTGGCAAAATTTTAATTAGGGTGACATTAATATTCATCAATTAACATGATCTTGTGTGAGTGCCATATTTGCTAGAGTAAAAGTTAGCATTTGTTATAGCAAACACCAACCAAAATCACGAAAAGAAACAAGAACAACTCAAAAGAACACAGAGATATAACGTGGTTCACACACCAGTATGGTGTGCTACATCCACGGGAGAAGACGAAGATGATTCACTATGCAAATCGGAGAAAAGATTACAATGGAACTCTCAAGAACACACAAATTGGTGCTGCTGCTCTCTCTCAGAAACCCTAGAGTGAAAACCCCAAATCTTACTCTATCTTTACAATAAAGTGGGTAAGGAACATAAATACTCCTCCATCGGATCCGGGTCGATCCATCGGGTCGGGTTGAACCATACCGCGGGGCCTTTGCCCCCGCACCACGAGATTAGTGATGGGCTAGGCCTAAGCTCTTTGCTACCATCACAGGTCTCAGAAAAAAGTTCCATTCGGGTCGCCACAAAAAATGTCGGAGCGGGTCATTCTTCGAAAACGGGTCCAAGAATTCGAGACATACATAACAGCATTTATTCAGTGTTACGGATAGAGAACCAAATTTGAATTCAAATTCAAATCTCAAACTTGATAACGGGAGAGTGTGAGAGGTTGTTACAACCGTGTCACTCTTATCTCGTGATCAAGTTTGAGATTTGAATTTGATTTCAAATCTGGTTCTCTATCCGTAATATTCAGAGTACTTGAGGAGCAGCTCACAACCTAACATAGGCCACTTATGGGAATTGTCTCTTTCCTTCAGTTCAAATGGGGAAGTGCATTGTTTTCATGGATTCTGATTCAAGGATTGTATTGATTGAGACCTCTTACTATAACCATTTCCTTTTGTGACTCTCTTTTTCTGTGATGACAATGGATTGGACATTGGAGTGATCAATAAAGCACTTAATCTAGGAAGCCCAACCAACAGGGTAGGAGCAATACAACATATCAATGACCATTTGACCAAAGCCATATTTTCGTTAGGTCATTATGAGAAGTTCTTTAAAAATGATATACTTATCAGAAAATACTAAAATATAGAATCATTACGTTCCTTTTCAAAGCAGATTGGATGGGACATTCTGAGCTATGATCCATCTCCCCAGCGGCAATGTCATTACGGTTCTTTAGTTGAGTTGAAAATTTTAATTGTAACTGGGTTCTCTATTTTTAGGTGGAGTTTGAAACTTGGGTTCTACCATTAGTACTTTAAGAGTTTGAAATGCTTTAATGCTAATACTTTAGCATTAGGAAAGTTGATTGGTCTGTATCATCCACCATGGGGCGCATTATACTTCAATTTTTGGTTGCCTATACCATGGGTTCCTGAATCCATTAATATGGAACATTTTCCTTTTTCAAGTGAAATCCCCTAGTATGTGGAGGAGTGGAAAAGTGGTTTCGTTGTTGTGGGATAAGAATTCTTTGTTTTTTAATGCATGTATTTGATTTATTCGGAGCTATTAGAGCAAGATCATGAATGCTTGGAATCCATATTATGCAAGGAGATATTGCTTTTGCTAATTCGAATTGAAGGGGGATATCAAATTGGACTATTCTTGGCATCATATACGTAGTGCATTTGTCATAGTAAGAAGTTTGTAACAAGGTCATCATCATATAGTAAACCAACGAAGCCCAAGGTGATTTCTCTTTCCCCTTCAAGTTTACCTATTACAGTACCGGTGAATATGATCTTCACTGTACATACGTAACGCTTTAGCTAGTGCACGAAAATGTATACCATGATTCTTCTGTCTATCAAAAACTGCATGCATTGTGCGATGGATTATCTCGGCAATAATGAGCCAAGGTAGTATTTGCAGTGAACCCCCCCCCCCCCCCGGTGCTAACTGGCTTGCAATCCTCAAGTAGTAAAATTTTTTAATATTTCCTTCACGTACTTGATTTGTAAAATGAAAATATAATCTTTCAACTGATACACTTGCAAACCAAGAAAATAAGAAAGCTCACCTATTATGGGTATTTTAAATTCCTTTTGCATCTTAGTAGCAAAATCATTGCATAACTCATCATTGTAACCCCCAAAAAATTATATCATCAACATACACCACAACGATGATCTGGTTGCATTCTTCAGATTTGAATCATCAAGTTGCAGCCAAGTGATCCTCAACTTTTGTCTTAGAAATCTCTCCCGCTGATTTAGAAGATTCATGAGTTTATAAGATAACTCCTCTTTGGCAGCCAGGCGAGCATTAGGACATCAGCATAAAGCAAATTCTGAATTGACTCAAGGTCAGAGGTACATTAGTGGAAGGTGTCAAATTGGATGATGCTTTTGAATTTTGACTGTCGGCCTTGCTTGTGTGGCTTCTTGTCCTTTAAAAGATGGTCCTTTAGGAGAGACATGTGCATAATTTTTCTCATGGAGTGTATGCTTAATTCTATTATTTTCCTTTATTCAATTATAATTCAACATGGAAATTTCCAGAATGTTTGTAAATAATGGAAGTGCATTGAATAAGAAACCTCCTTTTATATGTATTCAAGGATCAGGAGGCTCTATACATTTTGTTAAGCACTGGCTGTTTTGTGGCCTTATTTTTCAGTCCACTCTTTTTACCACACAGGAGAAACTTACAATCTGACACTTAAAAATATTTGTTTGCAGCTCATTTGTTTAGCAGACCTAGAGTTTGATTATATCAACCCTTATGATTCAGCAAGACGGATAAACAGCGTGGTTTTGCCGGAGTTTGTCACGCAAGGAGTCCTGTCGGTCCTTTTCCTCATAACAGGGCACTGGTTTATGTTTCTGTTGTGTATTCCGTACCTTTACTATAATGTCAGAATGTAAGTCCATTTTCTTGCTCATAAATCCACCACTTTTCAATATGATATAATTTTGAATTATCAGACATGCATAAAATTAAAATGTGTCTTTCTCTGAGGATTCTGGTAAAAAGTGTAGTAAATTTACCATTAATGTGGGAAGCATCAAGGAATTGTTATTAGCCTTTTTTATGGATGTCAATCAATCTACAGGCTAAAACCTAATCATGCTAATGGTTAAAATCATCCAAGTATGTTGAATCCTTTCCAATAGCAAGAAGAACTGTAGCTAAGGGTAATGGGGTAAAGGTCTATATTGACTGGTTAAATTTTATAACATCTGGCCAGATTTATATACTCTCTAGAGCAAACTAGTTGGTCGTTACAAACTATATGGATTGATGTTATGATTCGGACAGAGGGGAAAGGATAGCTTCTTCCATTCTCCTGTCAGGTGCTAGGTCTCCTTTACATATGGATTGTTGACAAAGCTGTATGTCATCAATAATGAACTTTAGGATTTTGTAAAGTATGGGCCTGCATGATAACACTTCTATTTCCCTATTTCTCTATTTTTTTGTTCCTGGGAACAAGAAAATAGTAGAAATCTGTTTGTCAATTCTGGTTCATTTTTTGTTCCTGGGAATGAACCAGGACAAAAATGTAGCTGAGAAATAAAAAAGAAGAAGCTCCTTTTAGGAACTTCTCTATTCCAGAAATAAGACGGAAAAATAAGGCTCCACGAGACTCCAGCGTGTCTCTCTCTCATTTTAAGTTCCATTCTCACTCACGGCTAAAGCATGTATGGCAGAAATTTCTTCTTCACAGAAGGTCACCCACAAACTCAATGTCAAAACCCTTTCCACTCTCAGACTCGACCCAGATCTGTCCAAAATCCAAATCCTTGCATCCCTGAGTTCGATCTATGTACAGCTGCTGGCATCACTCGCTTGTTGCCTGAGATTGGGCGCTGCTTTCAACTTTCCACTTACAGAAAAAACGATGAGGTGGACTGCTTGAACTCTTCCTTCCGCTAATGTACTTCCTCCCACCAATGATGCCAATTTCTGGATCACCTATGCAATAACATCTGTTGATGGATGGTTCTTGATTGGCTTCACAGGCTGGTTCCAGAATCAAATTCTGGTATTTTCCATGGGTTAAATTCTGGTGTTTTCCATGGGTTCTGTTGTTTTCTCTCTTATTTGCTTCTCCTCTCTTCTTCTCTTCTGTCTCATATTCTTTCTCTATTTGCTTCCTTAGATTAGGTTGTTTGTCCTCTTACTAATGTTTTTTTTTTGTCAAACGCTTTTCTGTTTCTTTTATGACCCAAAAATAGAAATTACTACATGTTATCCAACGCATTTTTTTGTCCAGAAATTTGGCCCAGAAACAGACATACCAAAACTTATTTCTGAAACAGAATCAAAGCCCAAAAACAGAAGTGTTATCATGCAAGCCCTATGCTGCTACATATGCTAGTTCTTTTTTTTTTTCTTTTTCTTTTTTTCGGGAGGGGGTGGGGGATCTGCATCAATATAAAAATTTTATATTACTGCATAGGATGTTAAAAATCCTCAACCCTTACAGTATATGCAAAACATATACATGATCAGCATGCAGCCTCTTTGAAGCTGGAGACCATTAACCATTCCCAAAGGTGATATTTAGAAGAAAAAGCGGATTAATAAGAAATGTTCCAATATCACAACAAATCTTTGGAAGTTCTTGTACTTTATCTCTTCACTCTTCAATTTCATTTTTCTTTACATGATCCCCAAGTTATTGCAACTTGAACCAGCCTGCACAAAATAAATCCTCTAGAACTCAAAGATTATTTGAGACCATTGCAAAATCATCATATATCTCTTTGCTGGCCTTTCAACCAATGAAAGAGCTCGAAAGCAGTTAAAACAATATCTGCAGCATTGCAAAGGAATAAATAGGGCAGGGCAGCTTCATTTCTTCTTTTAACACAAAGAACATCTTCTGGCCAGCTTGAAACCTCCCCCTTCTCAAAAATTTCCAAGGTCAGCAGTGTGTTGATTGAAAATATTGATTCAAAAACTTCCCTCTTTGACAGTGTAGCTGAAGCGACTCATGAATGCTTCAAATAGCTGTTAGCCCTCTACTTTGTGAATTAGACTAAAACTTGAGTGGTAGCCATGTCCACCACTCCCATGTGTGTTGTTGGCAGAAGACAAAACGGATGAAGAAAACTCAGATGTATGGCATTGAAGATTGTGTGTGAAAAATTACTGATGAGATTTTACTTGGGTGAAGAAATAAACACTAGAAAACCAGCAATGAACCAAAACTGAGAACATTAGGCAGAAAATTGACAGGATTATATCCCTCAATCCATCCAACCAATTGCGGTTACTGTTCATGTAGACCTAGTGTGTGCCATATGGAGCCAGCTTGCGTGGAAGGATTTGGGAGCTACTAATATCTTCAGTAGTTACTAAATAATGGAGGAGATAATGCCGATATTTGTTAGGATATTATATCTTAGTTTGTATTTCTGTACTTTCTATTTACTTGTATGGCTATTGAGTCAATAGCTAGATAGGTAGGACTTTCTATTTTCCAATAGGTTTATATTCTGAAGTTAGTTTCTTTTTCCATTTTTATTGGCAGCCAAGCAATCTCCCCACCCATTGAGAGCTACTATTTTTATTTTTTTTGTAATTGATGATATTTGATTATAAATAAAGGAGAGGGGCTCCTATTGCCCACGATTCGGAGTTTAAAAAAAGAAAGATTTGCTTTTGCTGTGTGATTCAGCATGGTGAGATACCAAGGTCTGTGAGAGACAGACCAAGGCCATTGGTGAGAGGCTTTGGTCATATCCCTTCCCCTTCTTCCTCCATCCGTCGATTCTTTTAATTCTTATTTTATTCTTCTGTGTTATAATCCACATCTGAAGCACATTCAAAGTCCTATTACTGCTGCTGGAAGTTGCTGTTGGTTCTTAAGAAGGCTGTCCTGTGCTGCTACATCAAGTTCTGGATGGAGAAACTAGAATACATCCTACGGCATCTACTGTTTGGAGTTCTCCTGCTTATATCTTCAATTCCAACGAATTGCAGATCCATTCATCAGTTGCAGCCCATCTTTTAGTACTGTAATACTCATCCATAGGCCTTCCTTCGACAGTAATTCCAGACTGATCTGATGGCTGATGTGGCAGTTGTTGTGAGTTGCTATTTCTGAATTACTTTTATATCTCAGCATCTAACCATCGGATTGGGCTGAGGTTTTGAAGGATTATTCAACTCTTAAAGACCTACCTTCTATTCGGATATCTGTCCCATCAGACAGACTTGGTTGCTATATCTGTTACTGTTTGTTTCCCTGGTATTCTGTCTATTCTCCTGTCTGCGATGGACAAAATACAGATGATATTTGTTAGCCAGTGGATAAGTGTCATCCCTTAGTACTGTTACAAGTTGTCAAGAGTTCTACGAGTTGAAACGCCTTGCTGTTAGGTGTACTGTTAGTTTCTGGTACTGGTTTATATGCTGTAAAGTAATTATAAATTTATCTTACTGTGAGGTTGGTTCTTAATGACCTAGTTCAGGACTGGTCTTACATTAGAAGTTACTTGCTGGAACTGACAGAACAGTAAAAAAAAAAGGAAAGAGTAGGAGGAGGAAGGGGGGATATGACCTGGCTTCACCACCAAGGCCTGCGGGAAAGGCATCACCACCAGCCCCAATCCAAGGATTCTCTATCTTGGAGTTGTTGTTGCTTCACCACAGTAGCCATCAACTTCACAATGAAGAAGACACAAAATAGTATAGCCAAAAATCGATTGGGGGGGGGGGGGGAGGGTTCTCCCTTTACTTGTATTTATAATAATGAAGGCTGGATTACAAAATATGTAACTCTCTGTGTGGGAAAGTACTAAAATAGCAACTTTTCTAAAAGGAAGATGTTATTGCGATTACATAGAAAGGATATGATCAAAATAGTAAGTACTAGTAACTACTAAGAATCTATTACAAAATAGAAACTAGAATAAAAGGTTGTTCACTAGGAGAATATTCCAGCAGATCTTCAAGCAATGTTCCAACAGATCTTCAATCCCCACATAATAGTCCAACAGAATATTCCACAGCAAAAATAGAAACTACCATTAGGGGTGTAAATGAATAGCCGAAATCCGTTTCCGTATCCGTTTAGCACTATTCGAATCCGTCCGAAAGCTAAACGGATGCGGATACGGATAGGCTATAGCTATCCGAAAAGCTATATTTACATGTAAACAGATAAAATATCAGATCTGTATCCGTGTCCATAGCCGTTTAGCACTATCCGAATCCGTCCAATAGCTAATCGGATGGGGATGCGGATATAGCACTATCCGAGCTGAATCCGATCCGTTTACAACCCTAACTACCATCAGCACTCAATCTTCTAACTAAGGCGGCCCATGTAATATCTGATCTTCTAAAAGCATGTTTGATTCAAACCAGGACCCACACATGCTAGGAATAAGCTGGTTGACATCCAGCCATGTTGACATTACCAAAACAGAACCAGCAGAACCATGGGCTGGTTCTGATCCTTCTTCTCGAACTGGACTGCATCATCTACACCAGTAATGAACTTAGTGTAACAAGAAATAATCCATTTGGTTGCATGTGAATTCTTAATCAGATTTCTAATCCGTTCATTCATTGTGTGAAGTTAACTTTGTAGAATTTGAAGAAGGCTACTCACCCTGAGCTAAATTTTCTGTGTCCATGATTAGCTACACACGGAAGCAGCATTTTGTAGACATTACCGAGATCTTCAACATGCTCAACTGGGAAAAGAAGCTACGGCTTATTAAGCTGGCATACGCTATTATCCTTCTCTGCCTAACTTTATTCTGGTATTGTGATGAGACATCCTATTTAAAGTATTATTTGAAATAATTATTTTCTTTTGAGTCCACTTAGATGAGCACGTTGAGAAAAATTTCTGGTCAAGGACCTGCTTTTGCCACTTGGCAATGTCCAGATGGGGCTGAAATTTGGACACTGCTCACATGTTAATTTTTCAGCCCAATCGGAGTTTGCTAAGTGGAAAAATAATGCATTGAAAAATTAATGACTCAGTAAGGGGTTGCATGGACATACAGGGGAGGGCACACCATTCCATTGGAGGGTAAATGAGTGAGTTTGGGTGTGAAATTTTACATATGACCCATCCAGACCATTACCTATTGCCTACACATCTAATGGTCAGAATTTCCAATTAACCCTGACATGTGGCAAAACTTACCTGTGCACAAATACCCTTTGTGACATGCCTGACCAGATACGCTTTTGCCTTATTTAAAATTGTCGTAACCTTTTGATATATTCATTGTAGGATGATTTATAGTGTTTTGGAAGATGATGAGTAATCTGGTGTTGTTGCTTGGTTTCGTTATCCTTGGGAATGCTCCCACTGTAAGTATTAAGTGCATTTGAATTGCTGCATTCTTTTAAGTAATATATAGTATAATGCTGGATTTTAGCAAAGCCGTGCTGGAGTATCACAACCCATTTTGTTGGCGAACCTCCTCTTGAATTTTCTATAATGTAGAAAAGGTGATCTGAAATTTCAACATATAATGGATAACCTAGGAATTGACTCTTTTCTGGAACATTCAACTAGTGGTTTGCTTATGGGTGATGTTTAAAGAATCTCATAAATTTCATACTTGTACACTACTTTACTACTATGGACTTACTGTAGGGTTTCTGTGCCAGGTCCCTCCCACTGGCTAACACCCGATGATGCATCTTATATGAAGTAGGTGGTTTTAACTCGGTCTGGATTGTTCTCTGTATTCTGATGTTCCTAAATTGCTGTACTCTAGTGATGTATTCCCTTAATTTCTGTTCATTTGTTTGACATACTGTTGTTCATTTCAAGGTTGTATTTATCATTTTTTTTTTTGGTTGGGGGGGGGGGGGGTGGGGGTTGGAGTGGGGGAGGCAAAGAAGCCATATTTAAGAGAATTCCCACAGTACATTAGGGTTGCAAGCATCTGTCCAGCTCCTATTAAATTGATGGCAAATTGCAGAAACGTTTTACAAAGAGCTTTACCTTTGCATGTTACATCAATGACTCCCTTGATTCTCAACTTTCATTTCTTTGTATGGAATGACGGAATCATTTAAAATTGGGTGTACTGGAGTTCTTTCCAGCATATGAGGCTTCACAGTAATTTGTGTGTGTTTATGTTTGTGTGTGTGTGTGCATGCACGTGCTCAGCCTGGGGGTTGGGGGAAGAAGTTAAGAGATGAAGGACCCAGTTAGGGGTGCAGAACTGCTGAATTGGAATTTTTTTTTCTTCGGATGGATTGAATAGAGCAAATCTTTAGTGTTCCAGATACTATACCTCAGGTTGAAGACCATTATAATTTGTCAACCCCCAAATTACCATTCCAGTGATTCTTACACCTATCCCATGTAACATCACGTCCCTATTTGTTGCACTCTTCTGAATTTCTTTTTCTTCTTTCAAATAAGCTGCATTCTTCTGAATCCAGAGACTACAGCTGTAAGTTTTGGGCTATTGGATTTTCATCCAGTTTTGTGTGTTTTGGTACCATGGAAAACCCAGTGTTTTGTCGGTTTCGTCGAGCCTTCAGGAAAATTCAAAATTTTGAATAATGGTAGAAACAATTAAGGTATTATGATGGAGACAACAAAGCTTCGTTAAATTTTCACAATAATGGTTCGATGGGATCTAGTCTATGCTAGAGGCATGGTATATAGTATCGATATGTATCGTGTTACTAGATGTCGATTTGATACTATATGAAATGAAATGCTACAGTGTTAAAAAAAAGCTGGGATTGAACTGTATAGACAACCCGAGACAGGTCGATACGGATCGTTACTGTTGAGACAACCAAGACACCTGCAAACAGATAAAATAGGAGCCGCTGCCCTCCACTTCACCGCCACAGCAGTGGCATCGGTAGCTGAAGAAGATTGGAGGCAGCCACAATGGCAACAGCAGTGATAGAGAAACTCTACTGACCCATACTACTCTAGGCTGGCTCAGGTTCCCGATGGATTCTATCTGTGTGGCTCAGGCCAACGAGAGTGGTTCTTGCACGAGAACCTGCGTTGCACTCATACCCTTCTTTTTCTTTATTCGTTTATAGTTCGGTCAAGGAAGATTGGTGGCAGGCACAACAGCAACAGCGGTGATGGTGAAACTGATCTACGAATGTTCTCTGTCCGGAGCACATCTAGCCTATGCCCAGACACATGGGGTGGGATTTTAACTTTATCCCTTATAGGTATACTTAAAATAGTACTTTGCATGTATACTAATTTATTCACTCTTCTAAAACATATCCATGTTTATTTTTTAATCCGGGAAAAAGATTGTCATCTTTTAAGGCATTTTTTTAATTATTTTAAACATAGGAGAAAGAACGCCACCCGGTCATGTCAGACACACCACCCCTGCATCTTGATATAGAGGCGTACAAAATGATTGCCATACCCTTGATCATTCCCAAAGTTTCAGGGGATTCATCGGTCATTTCATGCACCCTAATGTCATTGTGCAGGGATGACGTGTCTGGCACGGGTGACGTTCTCTTTCCCCATGAATGATACAGTTTCTCTCCCCTATTGCTTTTTGGATCCTCAACAATCCAGACAACCATGATTATTCAATGCAAATTGCCATCTTAAATTACCAATAGCTGGAATCAATCTTACTATCCATGCCTAAACTTTGATAATTAAAATATCGCCCTACTACTGAACAATGACTGGTGATATGCACGTCAATCATAGTACCTATTACCACTTACCCATCAGGCCACCAGTAGATTTGATCTCCACCGAGTAGGGTCGTCTAGCGTTCAAAACCCATGTAAGGAACAACAGTGGAGGGTCCAAACAACTAGGATCTTCGAAGTACCAATCAAAGAAAGGATGAAAATACTTTTTTTTTTCCTTACCCAAATTTTTTTTTAAACTATAAAAACAATATATATAGATCGGAATGTGCATCAGTGACATTCTACAAAAATGGACCTCAGAGGACCTCCCTACCAACGACAATAATTTCCACCAAAGGAGAGCTTCTTAACACCAAACTTCTCATGCAGATGATTTCTGAACAATCAGCATTTAGTATGGTTCCACTGGTGCTCAGAACTTAGCTCCCGCATAGATTGCCGCTGCCCCAAGTTCTTCTTCAACCCTAAGGATCTGCATGCCAGAGAATACCGAAACATCAGCAACTGCTTCGATGTACACAAAAATGTAGGCCAAGATATATTGGTTCCAACTCAGCTATACTTAGTGATAGGTTGTGCAAATGACACCACCCATAACCATGGAAAATGTGATCAATGAGGAACATTCACTATTAGTACTAATATTGGACAGCAGCAATCATCCCATATATGATAATCCTAGCCTCCACACTTTAATTCAAAGAGTTAGGATGACCATTGGGCAACTTCTATGACATGCTGTTCAAAGAAATTTCTTTTGATATTTTGAAAAATCCTGGTATAGAAACATATGGACAGCGAACGTATACAACAGACAAAAGACAATAAATCATTTAGTGATAATGTGGAACTGAAAGCTTACCTGGTTGTATTTAGCAAGGCGTTCTGATCTGCAAGGAGCCCCAGTCGTGATCTGGCCCTGTTTCAACACATGCACTAAGTTCAAGATACTATGCAATTTCATGGTATGAAGAACCCTGATCCTGCTCCAGCAAGATGCACAACAATGTACTCCTTCACATGAAGCATGCACTTGGAGGAAACAAGCGACTAGTTCAAGAAAAAAAAGAGAAGGGGGGAGAGCAGAGAAGCGTACTGTTGCCAAACCAACTGAAAGATCCGCAATGAAAGTATCCTCAGTTTCACCACTATAGTGAACAAAAAGAACAGGATCAGCCAGTGTTTCACATAGTAAATACACAATAAACTACTGAGCACATGACGAACCTTCGGTGGCTTGCCATTACACCCCAGCCTGCACGTTTGGACATTTTGACAGCTTCAATACTCTCAGTGACGGAACCAATTTGATTAACCTGGACCAGCAAATAAAAATAGAATAGCATCGGTTGATATTTTCTGTTTTTTCAAGGATGATCCAAATTCCCCAGGTTATGTATAACATCCTATAATCACCACTTCACATAGCAGGATGCAACACTATCGAACAATCAAAACCCATAGACCAATGAAGGGATATGAAGAATTGAAAAAAAAATCTTTGTGACTCCTACTTCCTATATTACTGCATCTACGCATGGAAGTATTTACAATGGGACAATCTGGAATTATAAGTAGATACTGAAAGTGTCAATGGAAAAAAAGAAACTAATGAACCACCAGATCACATATAATGGCTGAAAGCAATGCGTAATCCATGTAGAGAAAACACAGGGATATTATCTTCAACAGAAGGGCATTGCAGGTTTTCTCCTTGATTGCCTTCTCAACACGCTGTAGCCATCACAAAGAATGTGGAGATCAGAATCACGACCATGCACTTTTGGATTTTTAATAGTTGGCATACAGCTACGTACCTTGGGGTTGGTGACAAGAAGGTCATCCCCAACAATCTGTACTTGTTGGCCAATTTCAGATGTCATCTTAGCATAATGCTCCCAGTCATCCTGATCAAATGGATTCTCTATGGATACAATTGGGTAATCACTCACAAAGGACTTGTAAACATTTTTCAAACTGTCACCCGATATTTTCTGGGATCCATCATTGTTCTGCATGAGGTAGAATCATCTGTTATTGACTACATATTCCACCAATTTTTTCATTTAATGAATAGAACAATACGAGGTTTAGGATGCAAAAATAAATTTATTAAAAAAGAAAAGAGGCTCAGCCATACAATAATAATTGGACCCCCAACCAAACCTTGATCTGATTGTGTGGAAAATGGGATAGAGGCCCAACATAGGATAATAGTCAGACATTAAACTGAATCTCAATTTGAGAGTTCCAGAGTGCTTTCTGTCCATGAAAATGAGTTAAGTATTTGCTAGACTTAATGATTTTCAATTTTCAACAACTAAGTAGATTTGGGGTTGGTTGGAGACTTAAATGTAATGTTATTTTCTTACCTCCTCTTTGAAATTCAAATCATAAGTCTTGTCCTAGTTGTCATAGAACTCTGATGCAGCAACATCCATCCCAATCACTACCTGTAGAAATCAGAAGTCAATAAAAACCCAGAAATTCAGCAAGCAGCACTTACAGAATAAGTGGTCAAACACTTGCGGAACGAATGGTTAAAACTGTGGAAAAATATGTAGTTGCAAAAGGAAACATACTTTGCCAGTGTATCCAGCTTTTGCTATAGCTGTCTTTAGCAACTCAAGACCCTCTTTGTTTTCCAGCATGTCACACAAACATTTGATATGCATTATGATGGACTGGCTTAGTTATTTTATTTACTCTCTACTTTGTTCATGTCTTACTGTTTGGGGTTATAGACTTAAATTTTCACAGTTGTATATTTAAGGTTGGTCTGGGCACTTATGTAGTATTGTAGCCAGCCTAAAATAGATGGAAATCATGGCATTGCTAAGTTGATTCAAGTTGTAAAGAGTTGAGACCATGGAGAGTGACTCCAGAGGGGCATCACTACTATCTCTTGCAAATGATCAATTTCATAAGCTACATTCTTATTTAAAGGAAGCTTTTTTGAACTACCTAATGGGTGAAGAACGTAGATAGACCCTTCCATGTTAAACTTATAACATCCATCAAAGGTTATGTTTAGACAAATTTCCGAAGCCTTCATTTTTCTCAAAATGGCAATCCATACCTTCGGGGGGGGGGGGGGGAGAGAGAAGAAAGAGAGGAAAGTATGACATTTGCAAACCTGAATGTTAGGGGCAAAGCCACCCTCATCACCAACATTGGTGGCATCTTGACCATATGTTTTCTTAATTACAGCCTGTTAAAACAGTGCATAGAAACTTGTTTCATCAATGAGTTCTGGTTTAATAATTCATATAGCAATTGGAATAATGAAACACCTACCTTTAAGTGATGATAAACTTCTACACCCATCTTCATTGCTTCCTTAAAAGAAGACGCCCCAACAGGAAGAATCATAAACTCCTACAGAAGAGGGAGTGAAAAATAATTCATTAA
This sequence comes from Telopea speciosissima, assembly GCF_018873765.1. Lineage (NCBI taxonomy): Eukaryota > Viridiplantae > Streptophyta > Magnoliopsida > Proteales > Proteaceae > Telopea > Telopea speciosissima. The sequence goes on along the minus strand of NC_057921.1, from coordinate 62,275,264 downwards.
GAGAGAGAAATAAAACATGGATTTATCAAAATAAATCAACAGAATAACAGCACTATAAACTAGAACAGATTGCCCATTCCAGTACTACCTGCATTGCCAGTTTGTTGCCTGCATGAGAACCACCATTGATGACATTGAATGCAGGTACAGGCAACACTAAGGTTTTGTTCCCAGCAAGATTAGCAATGTGCTGCAGTATGGAGACAGGACAACAGTGAGACACATAGTAAACATGCCATGTCAATGAACAAGTACTACCCCAGTGACAGATACTTGGTAGAGGGGGATCTTTTTCACACTAGCACCTGCTTTACAGATAGCAAGTGATACAGCCAATATAGCATTTGCACCAAGCTGAAAGGTTAAGAAGGAAAGCGAATTAAACAAACAAGGCAGAAAAATAAAAAGAAAGATAAATATTGTCACATCTAAGGAAGAAAAAAAAAGGGTTTAAACTTGATGGAACCTTTTGTTTGCACCAACCCCACTCATTAACCGTCCCATCTAGCTCTTGTACCATGAAGTTGTCAAGTTTTACCTGCTCCGTTGGATCCTACAGATGTGCCCAGGAAAAAATGAAAGGAAGAAAGAAGAAACAGTTAGCCAGTTATCAATCACTCTTGAGCCAATAAACAAAGCAACGGCAACAATCAGAGCATAGAGTGTACCTTTCCGATCAAAGCAGGTCCAATGATCGAATTGACATTATCCACAGCCTGGTCAAGAAATGGTTCAGAAAAAACTTAAGTAAATGCACACCCATATGGCCATAAATCAATAACTTCAGGAGCCATTCAGTCAACCAAACATCATCATGAGCGACTCAGTAGAGTACAAAGAATTATATGTACATAAAAATAGCTTCTTTTTACCCTTCTGGAGACTGAGACATCCATTTTTCCGTGAGGATCCAAAATGATAAAACAAAGAAGTGGCTCCAACTCCCAATTCCCAACCTTCAAATGCTGTCTTAAGAATTATTATAAAGAGACTTTAAGGACACCCAATTAGACACCAACCGAACCTAATTGAATGTGTATAATCACAACACAGAATGTTGCATTGAGCTTGTGCATAATCATGTCACGGTTAAATGTTTCCAATTCCAATACAATGCAGTTATCTAGTATCACCACTAACCTTAAGGACACCCTTGCCGAGATAGTCAGATCCTCCATCCCTCAATTCCAGAGCTTCGTAGATACCTTTTATAAATCAATAAATAAAAAAGATAGAACTTAGCCAAAGGCAAATAACATTATAACAAAGAATCTGTTCTAACAGCTGCCAAAAGATATATATTCTTTACCTGTTGAAGCACCACTGGGAACAGCAGCCCTAGCTAGGGTTCCATCAGAAAGAGTAACGTCCACCTGAAAATTTCATTGCATTTAGAAAATTTAATGACTCTAAGAGAAGTGGTGTGTAAAGATATGCATATCTTAGTACTACTAACAAGTATGGCTTTGAAGTTTGAATAGAGCTCAATGGAAAGGGGAAAAAAAATCCATCTAGCCAATCCATTTAATTGGGATATTGCTGAGTTGAGCTCAGTTAGAATCAATTCCTGTAGCAACTCATAATGTGGACAAAATGTCTAACATTCGTCAAAAGAAGAATCTCCACAGGTAGTAAAAAATGATTCAGATCGATCAACCAAAACACCGAGAGAAACTGTTAAAATCGGGATTCGAAGACCAAATCATTGTTTAAATCAAGATTGAACCCAAAAAAAAAAAATTTGAAGGAACAAGTGTCAATAGAGATTCCAACGGTTTCATAGGTGAAAATTTTATGAATTAATATGGGAAAATAGAAAATGAAATGAACTAACTTCGACGGTAGGGTTTCCATGGCTGTCGAAAATCTGCCTAGCTTTAATGGCCTTAATCGTCGCCATTGCTGGTTCTGTCACGCAAAGCTCTGTCTGTGTTCTATCGCCAAAATGAACTCCGTTATAAAAACAGGAAATCAGGAATAGTGGTCATTGACTCATTGAGGGAAGTATTTATAGGAGCAGTAAAGTTCATCCACCACTGTAAAATCATCTCAGCACAGGATCAGCCCTACCTGACCCAACCCAACCCTGATTGGGCCAAACAGGGTTCGGGTTGGTCGTGATTGTCCTTGCAACCCCTATTTTTGTCATTTTAGGGCTATGGAAGGCCCAACTAACTCTGTTTTTTCGACGGTCTCGTATGGTCTGAATGATAATATATTATGGGAAAGGGATAGGCACACCACCTGAGTGCGATAAGCTAGCGAGATGGGACATCATACAAGAAGGGCAAGGTCATTTCAAAGTGGAGAAGAAAGATAGACTGATGGACATAGTGGGTGCTAGTTTTTGGGTATGCGGGTGGTATGCACAATCTTTTCCCATATGTTATATATTCATATATGGGAAAGAGTTTTCTGTCCGAGAGTGTGGCCTACGGCAACGCTCCTATGTGTCTATCTCTCTCCTTCTGATAACAAGGGGGCAGAGGTGTCTTTTCATATAGGGAGAAGAGAGATAGACTCATGGGAGTGCTGGTGTAGGCCACACTCCCGGGCAGAGTTCTTTTTCCCTTCATATATATAGGGCCAAGTTGAGCTGGGGTTTGTCTTAGGCCACACTCTTGGACAGAGTTCTTTTTCGCTTCATGAACTTCTTAGGCCTCATCTTAGGGTTGGCGCTAGGAATTTTAATTAGCCTAGCCAACGGGCTGAAAAGCCCAACCCATGCCCTGTCAGGCTAAGGGTGGGCTTGGGCGGGCTTGAGTTCACCGGGCCAAACTAGCACCTATACATTTGACTTGTATAATTTATGTGGGTCTACACCTAGGCCCAGGCTCACATAAACATTGTTTATTTCTATAGTATGTACAAAATGCTTTGCCACATGACAGAATTATGCAGCCAACCATTGCTTGGTTATATGGACTGCTTGATCAAAAAAACTTCTTCCTTAAAAGATATTTCAATTATATATTTATCTCAAAATAACAAATAAAGTTACAATTAATTTAGTCATTTCGGAAGACCATAAAGAAGTGATAAAAGAAAATTAGGTGTTACAAAATTTATCAAGTTTTTTAATGAAAATGCATGGTAAAAGCTTTTTCAGCAATATAGTATGCAGTCACTTGAGAATTATGATATTAAATATCTTAAATGTAATTATGAATAACTGAAAAATTAAATAAAGAAGCCCATTCACTCATAACATACATGTTTAATATGTTTCTAACAGAAACTTGAATCCTATAAATTTGGAATCGTTGGGAAGGTGAATTCATTAAAAAAAAAAGTTTACTGTCCTTTGATAGTAAAAGAATAGATTAAAATAAGATGGCAAATTTCTATGGTATCTCCATGATAATCATAGTGTTCTTAGCCTTCAAGGGCATGGTAATTGTGCCCGTACTTGCATCAAGGAACATCACACCTGCTCCTGCTCCTGAACTAGATTCGGAACTACCAATACCACCTGAACCTCGACCGGGATATTATCATTATCTAGACACTTGCACAAAACATATACATGATGACAAATGTGGCCTAGAAATCATTAAAGGGTTGGATGGAAAAGGCAAAGTTAGCAAGGATTGTTGCCTTCAACTGGTAGAAATGGGATATGACTGCCACATTGCATTGGTTGAAGCACTTGGACTGATTGCTGCAGAAGATGCAGATCCAGCTTATCCAAAGTTTGAACAATTTAACGAAGGTCTTCCCAAGACTGGTCCAGAGGTGTGGAACCAATGCGTGAAAGATACTGTCAGTCCTCCCCTCCCTCTTATCAATTAGTGAAGACCAAGTAACTAAAGTTTTTAAGGGAGAGGATTGGATGAATATGAAAAATAAAATGAAGAAAAAAACCACTTGTTAGTACTTCTTCCACATCATCTAATAAGAAGTTTTTCTACTATTTTCCAAATGATTTTAATGATTCCATTTAATTTATATCGCAATTAAGAAAATTATGTGAACATATCATTTCCCTTATAAATCAAATAAAATGAAAGTATCTCTTGAATTGTTTTTCTAGTGATTCAAATAGCATCATATTTTCATTTTCTATGACACTAGGTGCATGGAAGGATTCATTTTATAGAGGGTAATAGACTCATCTTTTTTTGGTACAACATCAAGCAAGCTAAATGAGAAATGAAAATGACAAAATGTTTAGTCCAAATTCTTAGATACTATGAGGACACCACATGAAGAAAAATTGTAGCGGTGATTTTGAAATTTTAAGTTTTTGTTCTTGAATAGATTCTTTTGAACTACAAAATCACTCCTTTATTACACACTTATAAACCTTCCTCCCCACTCGGGATCCCATAAAAAAATTAGGACTGTAAACGGATCGGATTCGACTCGGATAGTGCTATATCCGCATCCGCATCCGATTAGCTATCGAACGGATTTGGATAGTGCTAAACGGATACGGACACGGATACGGATATGATATTTTATCCGTTTACATGTAAATATAGTTTTTCGGATAGCTATAGCCTATCTGTATCCGCATCCGTTTAGCTTTCGGACGGATTCGGATAGTGCTAAACGAATACGGACATGGATACGAAAACGAATTTTGACTATTCATTTATACCCCTAAAAAATTTCTTGGTTGTAGAAACAATTTACAAGTCATACAATGTATTTTGGTTCTCAAATAAAGGAAAATTGAGATTCAATTGCAAGAGATGCATTAAAAGTAAGTATGGATTGGTCAATCTACACCATTTCTTAGATATACAATATTGATTGGATTTACCGAACCATCCTTCTACTTGGAAAATTTTGGTTTGTGTTTCAAAAATGCCCTCTCGACTATGTAATCTAGATAATTCTTTTACCGTGTTTGGATAAGCACCAAGTGCAATATGAAGATCCAATGGTTAAAAAAAATAAGGGTTTTTCTTAATGCCCCCCTCAAATTGCCCAAACATATAAATGTACCCCTAAACTTTCATTATTTTCAAATGTATTCCTACTTTCCAAATCTTGTAACACTCTAGTCCAGTCCGTTAGTCTAAGACGTTCTGTTCAAACGTCTGGCTTTTTTTGTACATGGTTAGACCATTCTACCTATCACATAGGGTAGAATGATCAAGTTGCCCTCATTAACACATATGACCGTTAGAGATGATCGTGCTTTGTGAAAGAACACTCATCCCTACAACTCATCTTCCAAACCCTTCTGGAGTACAAACTGATCTCCTCTCTTGCACTTCATCTTCACGGCTAGGTGAGGGAACATTTTATGGCAAGCTTTTATTTACTTATAGCAGCATAAACAAAGGAAAGAGAAATTTTTTCTGAGTCATCGTCGCCTAAGATCAAACAACAAGATGGGAGAAGAAGTGCTGGTCAGCTGCAACAGCCAAGAGAAGTGGGATGAACACTTAGAGAAGAACCCTCTGGTTAACGCTTTGAATACCCTATCCGCTTTCTCTTACTTTTCTAAATTATGTTTCATGAATTCCTTTTTTTTTTTCCCCTTTTTGATTGCTTGATTAATGATTCTGATTTGATTGTGGGATTCGTGTTTTACTAATAGGTTTGTTGCGGGTTCAATTGCTCTGAGCTTTGCCTTTTCTTCTTTATTGGCCTTTTCAGTGAATCTAGAACAGAAGAAAACACGAATAAAATAAGGGTAAACGCAGGTGTCTCCTCCTCCAGATCTGATGTTTCTGAAATTAAATAATCAAAACAGATAAACAGAAGAAACTTCTTCTTTTCATTAAACATTCGTTTTCATTATCACAATCTATTCAATAATCGTGCCAGAGCACCATCACTTTTCCGTGTTAATTCGATTCTCAAATCCTATCAGATCCATGAAAATGAATTGTAACGAACGGTTTTGGTTTCAGGAAGAGTCCTCACATATCCTATCCACGTCGAATTTGGTTTGATTATAGTTGATTGAAGAAAAAATACCCATATAGACGATTCCAAGAGAGAAGAGATAGCTAGGGTTGCATCCTAGCTTGCGTAATATGGGAGAAAAGGCTGGAAGAAGAGGAATAAAGAGGTTTATCATAAGGGCATTTCGGTCATTAGATTCTCTGAAACTAACATCTAAGTTTCTAACATCCTAGACTAACGGACTGGACTAGAGTGGTATAAAGTTTGGAAAGTAGGGGTAAATTTGGAAATATAAAAAATTTAAGGGTGCATTTGTACGTATGGGCAATTTGAAGGGACAATAGAAAATACCCCCAAAAAAAACACTATTTTCAAGAAGGGGCGTTGTTCTCTGCGCTGCAATGCAAGCTGCGCCCAGGCACGTGGTGGTGGGCACAATGACCATCTTGCGCCCAGGCATACTAAAATGTAATCCTTACATGAGGCTTTTAACAAAATCCATTAATACTAATTTTGATAGACTTAGCAACACATCCCCACTAATTTGGGCTACCAAGCTGAAACAATTTACAAGTCATATGATGTATTTTGGATCTCAAATAAAGGAAAATTGAGATTCAATTGCACGAGACGAATTAAAAGTAAGTATGGATTGGTCAAGCTAAATCGTTTCTTGATATACAAATTGATTGGATTTATCGAACCATTCTTCTACTTGGACAATTTTGGTTTGCGTTCCAAAAATGCACTCCTGACTACGCAATCTAGCGAATTCTTTTCCTATGTTTGGATAAGCACCAAGTGCAATATGAAGATCCAATAGTTAAAAAAAATAACACTATTTTCAAGAAGTACTAAAATGTAATCCTTACATGAGGCTTTTATCAGAATTCATTAATACTAATTTTTATATGCCAAAAGTGTGGCAAAATGGATGTGTTGCTAGGCTTGGCAACAGATCCCCACTAATTTGGGCTACCAAGCTGATGATGTGCTAGTGTCTTATTGTAGAGATAGATAGGAGACCCCCTACTCACATGTCAAATTTTATGATCAAACTCTATCATATGGCCATCTTATATTTGATTATTCCCTTTTGTATTTTATATATGATAGTTCTTTTCTCTTATCATTGAGCCTTATACCACATTTTAACATTCATTTTCCTCATGGTTGTACTTTGGATTTGACGACAATAAGTGGATGTTTTGAGAACATGGTATGTTTATCAAGGAAATATCCTATTCTTGAGAGGGAAAAAGCAAAGAGTCACTATATATTTTATCCAAAAAAAAAAAAAAAAGAGTCACTATCTAGATTAGGGTCTAAGATACAGATCCGATTTGAATGAAGTTTCGGACCAGAGAAAATGTTATGCATCCCCGATTTTAGAGGGGGATCATTGGTTGAGGAATATCAGGAAAAAGATGCTTAGTTGTCCATGCCTACGCCTATCACCCCTACTCCATAATTTCCTCTCTTTGGTAAGTGTAAAAAGTGGGTGATTAATCTTATAATGAATGAGTAAACACAATTAAGAACGAACTTTTAAACATATATAATAACTCAACTGATAGTATTACATTAAAATATTATTATAGATTCTTTTAAACAATCAAATTTTTAATTAACTAAAGTTTCCATAGTCTGCAATCAGCTGAGAGTGTCATTGGTCAGGACACTAGTTCCATCATGTGGAACATCAAATGATAAATCTGACCATGGAGACCTAGGAGAGAGTATGGATACCGCATTAAAAATTTTAGACCCAAATTTAATCATTTACCTCCCCATGAATTGTCTTGCTTTCTCACGTATTTCTTTTTTTTTTTTGGGTACACATTCCCATGTATATCCATACACACCTATTGATAGTAGCTTCGATCATAATCAGATTACTTCTATTTTTTTAATATTGTTTTTTATTCCATATTACGAACTCTATTTGGGCTGAAACTTTTCATGTGAGTAGGGGACTCTTAGATCTACTTGTCCACAAAATTTTAGTACAACCTGATTTGCCACATGACAGAATTATGCAGTCAACCATTGTTTGGTTATATGGACTGCTTGACCAAAAAAGCTTTTTCCTTAAAATATATTTCAATTATATATTTTTTTCAAAATAACCAATAAAATTACAATTAATTTAGTCATTTTGGAAGACCATAAAGAAGTGATAAAAGAAAATTAGGTGTTACAAAATTTATCAAGTTTTTTAATGAAAATGCATGGTAAAAGCTTTTTCAGCAATATAGTATGCAGTCACTTGAGAATTATGATATTAAATATCATTAATGTGATTATGAATAACTGAAAAATTAAATAAAGAAGCCCATTCACTCATAACATACATGTTTAATATGTTTCTAACAGAAACTTGAATCCTATAAATTTGGAATCGTTGGGGAGGTGAATTCATTAAAAAAAAAAGTTTACTGTCCTTTGATAGTAAAAGAATAGATTAAAATAAGATGGCAAATTTCTATGGTATCTCCATGATAATCATAGTGTTCTTAGCCTTCAAGGGCATGGTAATTGTGCCCGTACTTGCATCAAGGAACATCACACCTGCTCCTGCTCTTGCTCCTGAACCAGATTCGGAACTACCAATACCACCTGAACCTCGACCGGGATATTATCATTATCTAGACACTTGCACAAAACATATACATGATGACAAATGTGGCCTAGAAATCATTAAAGGGTTGGATGGAAAAGGCAAAGTTAGCAAGGATTGTTGCCTTCAACTGGTAGAAATGGGATATGATTGCCACATTGCATTGGTTGAAGCACTTGGACTGATTGCTGCAGAAGATGCAGATCCAGCTTATCCAAAGTTTGAACAATTTAATGAAGGTCTTCCCAAGACTGGTCCAGAGGTGTGGAACCAGTGCGTGAAAGATACTGTTAGTCCTCCCCTCCCTCTTATCAATTAGTGAAGATCAAGTAACTAAAGTTTTTAAGGGAGAGGATTGGATGAATATGAAAAATAAAATGAAGACAAAACCACTTGTTAGTACTTCTTCCACATCATCTAATAAGAAGTTTTTCTACTATTTTCCAAATGATTTTAATGATTCCATTTAATTTATATCACAATTAAGAAAATTATGTGAACATACCATTTCCCTTATAAATCAAATAAAATGAAAGTATCTCTTGAATTGTTTTTCTAGTGATTCAAATAGCGTCATATTTTCATTTTCTATGACACTAGGGTGCATGGAAGGATTCATTTTATAGAGGGTAATAGACTCATCTTTTTTTGGTACAATTTCAAGCAAGATGAATGAGAAATAAATATGATAGAATGTTTAGTCCAAATTCTTAGATATTCTGAGGACACCACATGAAGAAAATTGTAGAATTGATTTTGAAATTTTTATTTTTTGTTCATCTTTTAATTGAACAGATTCTTTTGAACTATAGATCACTCCTTTATTATGCTCCCATAAACCTTCCTCCCCACCTCGGATCCCATAAAAAACTCTTGGTTATAGAAACAATTTACAAGTCATATGATGTATTTTGGATCTCAAATAAAGGAAAATTGAGATTCAATTGCAAGAGACGAATTAAAAGTAAGTATGGATTGCTTAATCTAAACCGTTTCTTAGATAAACAATATTGATTGGATTTATCGAATCATTCTTTTACTTGGAAAATTTTGGTTTGCGTTCTAAAAATGCCCTCTCAAGTATGCAATCTAGATAATTCTTTTCTTACGTTTGGATAAGCACCCAGTGCAATATGAAGATCCAATGGTTAAAAAAAAATAACACTATTTTCAAGAAGTACTAAAATATAATCCTTACATGAGGCTTTTAACAGAATCCATTAATACTAATTTTCATATGGCAAAAGTGTGGCAAAATGGATGTGTTGCTAGGCTTGGCAACACATCCCCACTAATTTGGGCTACCAAGCTTGTTAGTGCTCGTGGCAATGTTGTCATTGTTGGCAACAAGGTTTGGCAGCGGTGGTCATCAGTATATGGTTGTGGGTACAGTATTCTGTTTGTCAACAGGGTGTATCTCCGGCGTAGGCGCGGGGGTTTGGCAGCCCCTGAGGCGAATTTTTGGGCTTGCGTTTTCTACTTTCGCTCCAGAGGGGTATTTATTGGAAAGTATATATATTCTCTTAGAGTCACCGAAAACGCACTTTTTGAGCCCTAGAGAAGAAGGAAATCGTGGAGAAGTCGACTACTACTATTCTGACGTGGTTCGAGAATAGAGGTGCGAAGGAAATCATCTGAAAACCTCGATTTGGTGTTAGCGATGGATTCGAGTGCTTGATTCGTTCTATTGAAGATCTCACAGCATTCGCTTGGAGTTGGAGGTTTGCCTTTGAGGAGGTAAACGTGATCACAAACCATTACTTCTCTGTTCTAGGTTTAATTCTTGTTTTTGAATGTATTGGGTAGAACCTAGAGTGTGATTTGTTTTGGGTTGGGTTTGTGATTCAATTTGTTTAGTTGATTGATTGGAAGGCTGAGGCCATTATTGTATTGGGATTGAGGTCCTTGCCCTCACTGAGGTGAGAGATTGAAGCAGGGTAAGGGGTATCCTGGCCGTAGGGGCGGCTTATTGTATCTGAGTTGAGTATTGGGCATATACGAAACCCCGAGGGGTATTGCTCCGTGGACATAGACTTCACATACTATGAGGTGAACCACATATATCTTGTCTCATTGTCTGCTGTTTGTTGTTGGAGACTAATCCCTGTTTTGCAGAGTGGGTTTACAGTCTTGGTAGACCTGGCCACATTCTAGTGGTGCGAGGTGGGACTATAAGCGACCGTATTGTTTACAGAAAACATCAAAACAAAGGGAAGCTGATTCACCCCTCTCCCTCTCAATTTGATCCGGTGTTTACAAAGCTGATGATGTGCCAGTGTCTTGTTGTACAGATTGATAGGAGACCTCCTAGTCACATGTCAAATTTTATGATCAAACTCTATCATATGGCCATCTTATAGTCGATTATTCCCTTTGTATTTTATATATTTGGTAGTTCTTTTCTCTTATCATTGAGCTTTATACCACATTTTAACACACATTTTCCCCATGCTTGTACTTTGGATTTGATTGAAAGTTTGTACGTATACAAAAAGTGGATGTTTGGTAAACATGGTATGTTTTTCAAGAAAATATTCACCTCTTGAGGGAAGGAGCAAGGATTCACCATCTAGATTAGGTTCTAGGATGCAAAAATAATGACTCCATTCAAACCAATACGATTGTGAGGTCCGGTTTGAATGAAGTTGCGGACCCGAGAAAATGTTATGCATCTCCGTCTATTCAATTAAACTAGTATTTTCATTCATTTGTTATTTTTATAAATTATAAATATTCCTAGCCATAACATTCAGACAAATAAGGTATACAAGAAAATTAAGCAGGAATAATATGAAGAATTACCACTATCCCACTGCACTACAACAAAGTTAATATACATAAAATCATAAGAAATTAATTCGTTAACTTACAACATGTTAAAATAAAGCTATCCTAAGCTACTATTATTAGTAAAACAAAAAAATAAAGAAAATCTTAATTTACATACACATGATATTACAAGAATGCCATTTTAAATGTGATAAATTAACGAAATATTAGCAAACGCACTAAGTGGAATAAATAAATTAATTTTATCATACGAATGCATGAAACTATCCTATTCTAACCATCAGAACATATAAACAGAGAACAATGAAATAAACAAATAAGTATAAATTTAATAAATTCATAAAAATGCTCTAAATACCTTTCAGAGTTCTAATGCATGAAAAATTCTGACCAATATCAAAATAACTAGAACAAAAATAAAATTTTGGACTTAAAAAATAACAAAATACCCTTAATATTAGACATTATTATAAAATACAAATAAATAAAAAAATTCCAAAAATAGTATACACCCTTATGAATGAAAACCCATTGGAAAACACCAAAAAAATTGGATGAAATCAGTCAATGTTAGTAGACTCTCAACCACATTAGCTGGGGGGTCATTGGATGTTAGTTAGGGAAGGTCCTTGGTGCCAAATTGGGCCAACCTAGGGCCAGGTCTGGACCGTGTCGGGTCCACTGACAAATTCCTTTAACTCAAAATTCCAAAATCATGATTCAAATATGCGTTTGAAAGCTCATTCCAATAATTTTCAAATGTGTTAAAATTAGAAATCATTTTGGCCAGTGGATCCTACAAGGCCGAAAACATAATCTTTTACAAAACAAACATCAAATTGAATTGTTCTCAAACCATTTTTTTAATACTGAAAATTAACTATAAAATCTTTTTTTCTTTAGTAAGAAAAATTAATCACCAAATCATTAAACTGGGATCAATTTCATGGTTATTTACAAACTTTGACCTTGTCAACCCTGTTAGAGATATAATTGATCATTTCTTTGGTCAATTTCTTAAATTTCTTGCAAAATAAGTCCTTTTCTGATTTGGACATCTATTCATCATAATCAATCAGTCTCTAGGGGTGACAAAATGGGGTGTCTACACCTATACAATAAAAAAATATAAAATAATGGTCAAATTAAGACTCTTTTTTGCACCATCTTCAAATAGTGGATAATTTATTGATTAAATACACTTAGACCAAATGTTCTCTGTGCAACAGCGCAGATTGCACCCAAACACATGAGGGTGGGTGAAATGACCACCTTGCCCCCTGAATGGATAGCCCATGTGTCTGGGCGCAGCCTGAGCTACTGCACAGAGAACTTCCGCCCATACACTTAATTCATGAGTTTTGGACCTTCTTTAAGACAATTTTATTAATTTAATGCAACTAACACCTCTCAATGTTATTTGGTAATTTTAAAGCTATAGAAGGTGAGTTCTCATCCTTGTCTGAGAATATAGTTCATCACTGTTGTGAACATCTTCGGGGTATCAAAATGGGGTGTCAACTCCCATATTTTTTCAAACTAAATGTTTAAGACTTGTATTGTCTATTTTTTTCGTTTTAAATCATTCTCGAAATGTTTGAGTGTTTTTTTTTTTTTTCTCACCATCATATTCAAATCTGGGCTGTTTTAAAAATTATTTAATGAATAATGATTTTTTTTCAACAACAATTTTTAAAAGCACTTCTATTAAATCCAATTGGCGACAATAGTCTTTCCTTCCACAATGCAATTTAGTCAAAGGTTATAGCCCTTACTTCTTGGAAAGTTTCCTTTTGTATCGGCCAAATTTATAGGTAAGCCTAGATACTTATCCGGCATCATCAAGCCCCTAATCCCAACTATTTCAGCAAAGATTCTCCTAAGCAGCACATGGGACTTTACTCTTTAAGTTAAAATATTTTAAGGATTTCGATAGAGTAATAGACTATCAAGAGGCCCCAAAACAAAATATAAAATCAATGAAATATAGTAACACACAAAATGTTGTGAGACCAGTTTTATTAATTGGCCATGGTGCTACAACAAAGATCTTTGCGACCTTCTTCATCCTACAAACTCCTTATGTCTTCCCTGGAACTTAATTAATCTCTATTTCAATCTTGCTGATGAAACTGATAATTTTACTAGTGTTAGTTTTAAATGGTGTAGTGATGAACCTTCTTACCGTAGAGCTACCATGATGGCTCGCCTTAATCTTACAAACAATGTAAATACTACTTTTTGGTAATATATATTTTCTTTTCATAAAAAAAAAAAAAAAAGTTGGCCATGGTGGTTAAGCCCTTCCAAACCCATAAGTATGTCTAATTCTATTTATGGTTAGTCCATCTACCCATTTGGAATCATTCACTTGTTTTATTTTTGGTTTGAGGTCCCAATTTTAAATGTTGATTTTCAAACTCTGTAATTTTTTTTTTCTTTTGAGTCCAAGCTTCAGATCTCAACCCAATTTAAGACGGAAAAGACTTCTCTACTTCCAAGACGGGTTGTACTTCCGTGCGCCCAACTTTGCCCCACATACAAGGCGGCAAAAAGTACTGCCTTGCCCCTGCCCGAGCGCCCTGACCGAGCAGGGGTAAAGCGGTACTTTCTGCCCGCCTTGTATGCTGGGCAAAGTTGGGCGCGCGAAAGTACTGCCTGCCTTGGAAGTAGAGGAGTCGGATCCATTTAAGACTCAAATAAAAAAGCAAAAACCTCAAATACAAGTTTTTGTAGGAGGATCATTGGTTGAGGCATATCAGGAAAAAGGTGCCCAAGTGTCCATGCCTACGCCTACCACCCCTACTCCATAATTTCCTCTATTTGGTAAGTATAAAAAATGGGTGATTAATCTTATAATGAATGACTAAACACAATTAAGAACAAACTTTTAAACATATATAATAACTCAACCAACAGTATTACATTAAAAGATTGTTATAAATTCTTTTAAACAATCAAATTTTTAATTAAGTAAATTCTTCCTAAAAAGATATTTCAATTATATATTTATCTCAAAACAACCAATAAAGTTATAATTAATTTAGTCATTTCGGAAGACCATAAAGAAGTGATAATAGAAAATTAAGTGTTACAAAACTTATCAAATTTTTAATGAAAATGCATAGTAAAAGCTTTTTCAGCAATATAATATGTAGTCACTTGAGAATTGTGATATTAAATATCATTATTGTGATTATGAATAACTGAAAAATTAAATAAAGAAGCCCATTCACTCATAACATACATGTTTAATATGTTTCTAACAGAAAATTGAATCCTATATATTTGGAATTGTAGGAAGATGAATTCATTAAAAAAAAAAGTTTACTGTCCTTCGATAGTAAAAGAATAGATTAAAATAAGATGGCAAATTTCTATGGTATCTCCATGATAATCATAGTGTTCTTAGCCTTCAAGGGCATGGTAATTGTGCCCGTACTTGCATCAAGGAACATCACACCTGCTCCTGCTCCTGAACCAGATTCGGAACTACCAATACCACCTGAACCTCGACCGGGATTTTATCAATATCTAGACAATTGCTCAAAACATATACATGATGATGCATGTGGCAACGAAATCATAATAGGGTTGGCTGGACAAGGTAACGTTAGCAAGCATTGTTGCCTTCAACTTGTAGAAATGGGGCATGACTGTCACTCTGCATTAGTTGAAGCACTTGGACTTATTCGTGTAAAAGAATCAGATCCATCTTATGAGAAGTACAAACACTTTAAGGAAGGTCTTCCCAAGAATGGTGCAGCGGTATGGAACCAATGTGTGAAAGATACTGCCAGTCCTTCCCTCCCTCTTATCAAAAGATCACTGTACGCAACCTAAGTTTTTAAGGGAGAAGATCGGATGAATATGAAAAATAAAATGAAGAAAAAAACCACTTGTTAGTATTTCGTCCACGTCATCTAATAAAAAGTTCTTCTACTATTTTTCAAATGATTTTAATGATTCCTTCAATTTATATTGCAATTAGGAAAATTATGTGAATATTCCATTTCCCTCACAAATCTTCTAGTAATTCAAAATCAAATAATCTTTTTTGGTACAACTTCAAGCTTTCAAAGCAAGATGAATGAGAAATGAAAATGGCAGAATGTTCCTAATCTTTCTTTTACCATTGGATCGAGATCCACATAGCTAGTAGTGCGTCTTGATCTTAACACGTGGCAAATGATAAGCGGACAAACCTGTATGTCTTGGGTATATTTAGCTTGAATTTCGATCCAGTTCGTGTGCACGCACAGCCCTTAGAGCATTCAGATATCTTGACGCTTATTGGAACAGACAATGTTCTGGTTTCCAAGTTTGCAACCGTGCTGTCGTATGATTGTATCGAAATCTCCAGATTCACTCAATATGTATGTTCTCTAAGGCTATCTTTGGTATCATTATTTTTTTTGATTTTTGTCAATTTAACGTAAATCATTAACGAAAACTATTTTGATCAAAACATAAAAATGATTTGATAACCAATAGACATAAAATGGGTTTTTTTTGAAGAAATGGTTTTGGTATGTCTATGTACAAAATGATTTTTTGAAAAAAAGGATTAAGAGATAGTTCCTTTCACCCACCTTCTTTAAAACTCTCTCAGCTTTCCAAGCCCTTTGAGTTAAATTGCAAAGCATTAAAATTGTATTCATGGATGATCCCCCCTCCCTCTCCCTCTCCTCGCTCCGGCTCCTCCTCTCCCCCCCTCTGCATCTTCGTTGGGTACCTTGTCCCTGCATACCCTCTCCACTGCCACCTCTCTATCTCTGTATCTCCACTCCCAGCCACCTGTTATATCCCCTGCCCCAAATCTGCCCTTCCCTCATGCTTGGTGAATAAGGGTTTGGGTCATCTTGGGTTTATTGATTGATAAAGCAACTGAGAATCTGAGATGCATGGATTGTATTAGAGAACAACTAATTCCTTCTTCTCTCACTCTCGCCCAACGCCCCTGTACTCCTCCAATCAGATTTAGTCGGTTTATTTGCACTTTGAATGGTAATCTTACTGTTTTGGCTGAGGATCTTCGGCAAATTCTGAGAAGGAGACGGGTAATTGCCTGATATCTGGAACTCGCCTCTGCGCTGCTCGTACTCACTCCACTGCCAGATTTTGGGGTAGCGAAACTTGGGGAGAAGAGTGGCTTTGTAATGGGAGTTATAGAGGGGCCGACAAGGTTGCGAGAATGGTAAAGAGATATGGGGGAGGGGCGTGAGATGCAGAGGGCGGGGGTAACAGAGGGAAAGGGGGCGGTGGCTTGGGGAAAGAGCATGTGAGAGAGAACTACAGAATTCTCCCTAAAATATAGGAGATTTGTGGGGGCAGGCAGCATGAATTGGGACGGGGTTGTGGGGAAAGGGGTGGGCAACCGATGAGCAAGGAAGAGGGTGAGAAGAAGACGAAGAAGAATAAGAAGAAGAAGAGAGGGGGAGTGGGCTTGTGTTTCTAATAATAAAATTAAATGACGTTTTTACTCTCACTTTTGTGACATACAAGCACAAGTTGATTAACATTGAGCGAAAAAAATAGAAAAAAATAGCTTTTGGCCAAAACACATAAATGGATCAAGAGTCATTTTTGGTTTTTGATTTTTTTTCAATCTTTTCTAAATAGAAATAGACTCAATAAACGATACCAAACACAACCAAAAATATTTTTTAAGATAAAAATCAAAAATAAAAATTATACCAAAGATAGCCTAATTTATCCGCTCGATTCTTTTTCTTTCGAGTTTGGGGCCTTTTGGACACCCTTTTCAATTATTGGTTTTTATCATCCACCCCCCCTCCTCCACCCCCCAAAAAAGCCAAAATTTTAAGAAATTTAGGTAACTGTTTCAAATTTTAAAAGAAACCCTAGGGTCAGCACCATATTTTTTTTCCCATAAATTTGAGGACAAGTCTTGAGAAGAGATTTTAGTTTAATTCCTGTACAAGGATAACTGTTTAGTTATAGCAGTCTTATTGCAAACCGGTTTATAATGAATTTGTTTTTGATATCGAATTTTTGGTTTGC
The DNA here is from genome assembly GCF_018873765.1 of Telopea speciosissima. Lineage (NCBI taxonomy): Eukaryota > Viridiplantae > Streptophyta > Magnoliopsida > Proteales > Proteaceae > Telopea > Telopea speciosissima. The sequence continues at coordinate 62,257,965 of NC_057921.1, read as the reverse complement.
ATATCAGTGTGCAGTATATCAAAACTCTAATTACGATTGCATATTGTTTATTATTCTTTGTTTTGAAAAGGGTTCTATTAATTGTACATAAATGCCTAAATGGAGAGGTAATTATATTCTAATTGGATTCATATTTTCATTACTTGGGTTGTCTTTTGTCTAAGTGAGCATAGTTACCATTTAAAGAGTGTCTGTCCTGATTAACAAATTTTGTTTACATCAACTTGCAGCCTTACTGTAGTCTCTAAATGTTCTTTAATTTTACATGGGCACTTTAAGAATTTTGAGATTTGTGATTTGTAACACTTACTAAGTTGAACATTTCAATGGAAAGCAGCATGAACAGAGCATTTGATGACATGTTGAGAATGTGCCGAGCTTTTCTTTGAGTGAAGCTGGCGTGGTGTAGCAACCATAAAGTGGTCCCATTTGTGTGGGAATCATGCCGTAGCTTTCCCAAGTCATGGAAATCACATAGGGTTAGAAAGCACAAACCCCTGGTAGTTCAGGAGGTCAATTATGCCGATCTTAGTTTAGGTTGATTTTGGAGAATTATGGCCAAAATATTGGTATGTTTGTAGTCCATAATGAATTTTTCTCCTCTCAGGTTTCCTGGCTGGTCAGGTGCGTAGGTTCCTCTCATAGGAGGGGTGGAAATGACGACCTCACCCCTTACCCAAACACACTGCCCGAGTGGGGTGAGGTCATCATTTATGCCCTCCAATGAGAGGAACCTGCGCACCTGACTGGGCAGGGAACCTGAGAGGAGAACGATCCGTCTATAATGGGATTTTTGTAGAGGTATGATTTAATTATTGGTCCAGGATTTTTTTTTGGCTACGCCCTTTTTTATGATTTTTCTTTGGGTTGGGTGTCAACAATGTCATACCCTACTCGCTTGAAATATTACTCAACCTAGCCCACCGTGTGAAACATTCGTGGGGTTAACCAAGTTCACAAGGGAACTAATAACTCGGTCATGTACCTGTAGTGTCAATGGAGGGTAGAGGCTATACCCATGTTTTTTCAAATACAATTCCTGACCCTAACCCGACAAGGGTCATACCATACCCTAACCAGTTTAACCCATCCCATTTCCAACCCCAGTCCAGGATATAGGTGATGAGTTCTAATAAATTAAAATAAGATTTAATGAACTGAACTACCACAAGACAGAACCACTGTGTTCCTAGCTTAGGTAACAATGGGGCAGAAAATAGATGATGTAATAACCCACAAACCGGCCAGCCGATGAGGCTAAAAATCTGGTCAAAGCTGGCCTAAATCATGGTTATTTACCAACTTTGACATGGTCAACCCTATTAGGGGTATATTTGGTCATTTCTTAGGCCAATTTTTTAAATTCCTTGTAATTATTCCAGAAGTCAGTTGGGGTCTTAAGAAACTAAGAATCCTCTGAAGCCATCAAAATAGGTCCCTTTCTGTCTTAGTGCACCTAATCATCATAACCAATCCCGTCTCGGATGATGAAATGGGGTGTCTATAACTACACAACCAAAAAACTTAAAATAATGACCAAATCAAGCCTCTATTTTGCACCATCTTTAAATAATAGATATTTTATGATTAAATACACTTAATTCATGAATTTTGCACCTTCTTAAAGACAATTTTATTAATTTTATCCAACCAACACCTCTCAGGCTCTCAATGTCTTTTTTTTTTTGATAAATAAATTTATAAACGGAGGTACAAAGTACTAGAAGAGTCAGAAAACATCTGCATAAGGATACAGTCCGGGGGAGGGGGATGTAACCAAAAGGAAGAAACTCGAGAGGAAGCCCCAAGGGAGGCAAGATGATCGGCCACTGAATTCGCCTCACGGAGAGTGTGAACGAAGCCAATTTGGACAAAATGCGAAGATAACACTTTGCAATCCGATAGAATATATCTATAACCTTCCAAGGAGCGTCCACAGTCGGATCCTGAAGAATGTTGATCGCAAGAAGGTTATCGCTTTCCACGATAAGGTGAGTGATACCCAAGGACACAGACATACGAAGAGCTTCCCGAACTGCAAGGGCTTCGGCGACAAGCGCAAAGTTCCTCCCTATTCCGATAGCGAATCCACATATAAACGAGGCATTTGGAGATCTGCACACCCCACCTATACCAGTGCGACCTGGGTTGCCAAGGCTGGCCCCATCCACATTGAATTTCATAAAAGGAGCTATAGGATGGACCCATCTTTCTAATCGGGTCGGGGATCTATGAGATGTACTGTAAGTGCTAGCAAATTCCCTTGCGGTCACGATAGCTCTCAGAGTGATTGATGCCGAATTAAATGGCATTTTTCTGAAAATGAGATCCCAATATGCTGTCCAAATGTTCCAGAGAACACTACAGAACAAAGAGGCTTTGAGGGTATCGTCCTTGTGATGATGGCTAGTGATAGTCAAGGCAGAAATTAGCCAGACCGACAAGACGCCAAATGGACTTCACTTGATCGCACAAATAGAAAAGATGAGATGGAGATTGCATGTGTTGCTGGCAGATATAACAGAAGGGATTGTGACTAAAACCTCTCGAATTGAGTAAATCCGGGAGAGGTAGCTTGTCATGATGGGTTTTCCAAATAAGAAATTGAATCTTAGGAGCAGTAGGAAGATGCCAGATTCTTAACCATAGCTTGTCATTTTGAGTTGAAGCCGGACTAAGAGCAAGATTGTAAGCAGATGCTACAGAAAATTTGCCTGTGGAAGTTCCTATCCACACAATGCTGTCTTCCGTGGGAAAGAGCGGAAGAGGGATGGAAATGATTGTAGCCGCGATATCAGGAGGCCACCAATGGAAGACTATCCAAATGCCAAGTATGAGCATGATGATCTATAAACCAGTCAACCGTAGATGGAGCTTGAAAGGGAAGGGGAAAAGGAGCCATGGAAGGTGGAAAATCCGGAATCCAGTTATCAATCCAAGGATTAATACTCCGTCCATCACCCACCCGATGAAAAATTCCGGAGCGAAGCAGGTCACGAGAAGAACACACAGACTTCCATCCCCACGAGGCTGTAGTCGGATAGTTAGCTTGGAGGAAAGAAGTGGAAGCAAAGTATTTTTCCATCATAAGTCTGCCCCGCAAAGAAGTCGAAGGGGACAAAAGCTCCCAGCCTTTCTTAGCGAGAAGAGCAGCAATTATTGGGGCTGCAAGTTTAATATTTAAGCCGCTGTGTCTGCGGGGTTGACAAATGGTGCTCCATGAAATCGTGGGGACTGAAGATGTGCTCCCATTGGACTAGTAGAATTGACGACTCACTGTGTCCAAAGATTTATGAATTGTAGCAGGGAGTTTGAAGCAGGACATCATATAAAGCGGCATTGCAGACAATGTTGACTGAATTAAAATTGTTTTACTGGCAGGACTGAGATAAAGGGTCTTCCAATGTTGAAGCTTGTTTGACAATCGAGCAAGCTGATTCTCGCAATGGTATTTAGAGAGTTTACCACTGATAAAGGGAATACCAAGATACTTGTCAAGGGCTGAAGTAGGAATGATTTGAAAAAATTCTCTGAGCTGTCTATTCAAGGAAGAACTGACATTTGGGCTAAACTGAGCGGAAGATTTGTTGATGTTGATGGCTTGACCTGACACTTGGCAGTATGCCCCTAGAATGTCATTGATTGCCCTCGCTTCAGACATAGTGGCCTCCCCAAAGAAGATGAGATCATCTGCAAAGGCCATATGTGATAGCTCTTCTCCCCTCTTGTGATTTGTAAGCCTTTGATTCGACCTTCTTGTGTAGCAATGGCTAAATGTGATGAGAGAACCTCCGTGCAAAGGACAAACAAATAGGAGGAGAGTGGATCACCCTGACGAAGACCTCTACTGGGTTTCAAAAAAGGAAGGAGAGATCCATTGAGCAGAATTCCCAACTGGGTATTTTCCACACAGAACATAACGCGCTCAATCCACGTCTGATCAAAACCATAATTGACTAGAGAACGCCGCAAGAAGCTCCATTCTACTCGATCATAGGCCTTGCTCATATCAACTTTAAATGAAAAATATCCCTTCTTTCGCCTCCTGGTTTTCCTGATTTTGTGAAGCATCTCGTGACAAATAAGAACGTTATCTTGAATATGTCGCCCCTTAATAAAACCATTCTGGCTGAAAGATATAATCTTATGAAGCAGAGGACGCAGCCGCCTGACAATAATACTAGATATTATTTTGTAGATGAAATTGCATAAACTGATAGGCCGGAATTCCGTCACCGCAGAAGGATGATCCACCTTAGGAATGAGAGCCAGGAATGTATGATTAAGTGATAGAGAGAAAGTTCCTGCGGAGAAAAATTGGATTATAGAATTGGATAGTTCCTCCCCACAATATCCCAGGAATTTTGAAAAAACATTCCTGAAAACCCATCAGGACCAGTAGCCTTGTGTGAAGGCATGTGTCTCACTGTATTATAAATTTCTGCTTCTGTAACAGGAGCCAAAAGTCTCAAATTGTCAGCATGAGTGATTCTGCCTCAAATAGGTTCAAAATATGCTTCATGAATGATAGGATTGGAGGAAGTGAACAGATCGCGAAAGTGATTGCAGAATATTGTGCCAATTTGTTGGGAATCAGTGACAGTCACGCCTCCATGATTGATGAAACGCACATAATTTCGAGCTCTTCTTTTGACAGTAGTAAGATGGAAGAATTTGGTATTTCGATCGCCATTTTTTATCCAATTGCTTCGAGATTTATGTTGCCAAAGAAGTTCTTCTTGGTGTGCTAATCTTCATATCATAGCAATATAGTGTTTTTCCTCCAAAAACCAATGATCGGATCGATTCGCTGGACTCACATCATACAGAAGGCGTAATGTGTCTTTCGCTCTTTCTAATTTCTGGAAGATATTCCCCACATGAACTTTATTCCAATGCCTAAGCCTTTTCTGAAGATAGCCTAACCTCTGACACAATGTCATTTGGTAATTTTAAAACTATAGAAGGTGAGTTTTTCTCCTTGTCCTAGAATATATCTAATTCATCACCATCGTGAACATCCTCGGGTATGAAAATGGGGAGTCCAGCTCACGTTCACATACGTGAACGTAAGAGAACGGCTCCCAGTTGTTCAGATGGAATCCACATGGATGGATTCCATCTAAACAGTTGGGAGCCATTATCATACACTCATGTACGTGAACGTGAGCCCAACTCGAAAATGGGGTGTCTACTCCCATATTTTTCAAACTAAAAAATGTTTAAAACTTGTATTGTCTGTTTTCCTTTTAAGTCATTCTCAAAATGTTTGACTTTTTTTGTTTTTTGTTTTTACCATCCTATTCAAATCTGGGCTATTTTAAAAATTATATAATGAATAATGATTTTTTGTCTTTCCCATTTTCACGAACTATGTTTTTAACTCCTTTTTTTTTTTTTTTTTTTGCAAACCCAATCATGGGGTGGAATTTTATTCATCCTCAACAAAGTATATCTGGGCAATTTTTTGTGGTAAGGAGGATTTCAAGAATACCACTCACTTCTTAGAAGGATAAAAGCACTTTCAATTTAGCAATATTCCATTGTCTCGGTGATGAGATAAAATCAATTGAAATACCTAAACGATTTGGGGAAGATGAGGGCAATTTGGTCATTTTAATCTTTAATTTTGATGGATTTTTGTCACAAGGGTATTTTGGTCATTAGATTTCCTAAAACTAACGTCTAACATCCCAAATTAACAGACTTGACCAAAGTGCTACACTGTTTTGAAAGTAGGGGGAGTTTGCAATTAGAAAAATTGTAGGGGGCATTTGGATACATGGGCATTTTTAGGGGGATATTTGTGAAAAACCTTTTTCTTTTTGGGGTAGATATTCCCATGTATCCATGAAGAGTAGCTCCTCCCACAATCGGATCAATTCAAATTTTTTTTAATTGCTTTATAATCCATATAACGAACTCTGCTTGGCTGAAACTTTCATGTGAGTAGGGGACTTTGGGATTTATCTATCCACAAAATTTCATTTTAGTCCGATTTGCCACGGGAGAGAATTATGCAACGAACCATTGCTTGGTTATATGGACTGCTAGACCAAAAAACTTACTCCCTTAAAAGATATTACAATTATATGTTTCTCTCAAAACAATCAATAGAGTTACAATTAATTTAGTTGTTTCGGAAGACCATAAAGAAGTGATAAAAAATTAGGTGTCGCAAAATTTGTCAATTTTTTAATGAATAAGGTAAAAGCTTTTTCAACAATATAGTATGCATTCACTTGAGAATTGTGATATTAAATATCATTAATGTGATTATCAATAACTGAAATATGAAATAAAGAAGCCCATTCATTCATAGCATACCTATTTAATATGTTTCTAACTGAAACTTGAATCCTATAATTTTTTTTTTTTTTTTTTTGGTACGAACTTGAATCCTATAAATTTGTTGTTGTGGGAAAGGTGAATTCATAAAAAAAATAAATTACTATCCTTTGATTGTAAAAGAATAAATTAAAATAAGATGGCAAATTTCTATGATATTTCAATGATAATCATAGTGTTCTTAGCCTTCAAGGGCATGGTAATTGTGCCCGCACTTGCAGCAAGGAACATCACACCTACTCCTGGACCAGTTTCAGCACTACCACCTGAACCTCGACCGGGATTTTATCAATATCTAGACAATTGCTCAAAACATATACATGATGATGCATGTGGCAATGAAATCATAATAGGGTTGGCTGGACAAGGTAACGTTAGCAAGCATTGTTGCGTTCAACTTGTAGAAATGGGGCATGACTGCCACTCTGCATTAGTTGAAGCACTTGGACTTATTCGTGTAAAAGAATCAGATCCATTTTATGAGAAGTACAAACACTTTAAGGAAGGTCTTCCCAAGAATGGTGCAGCGGTATGGAACCAATGCGTGAAAGATACTACCAGTCCTTCCCTTCCTCTTATCAAAAGATCATTGTATGCAACCTAAGTTTTTAAGGGAGAGGATCGGATGAATATGAAAAATAAAATGAAGAAAAAAACCACTTGTTAGTATTTCGTCCACGTCATTTAATAAAAAGTTCTTCTACTATCTTTCAAATGATTTTAATGATTCCTTCAATTTATATTGCAATTAAGAAAATTATGTGAATATAAGTACCATTTCCCTTACAAATCAAATAAACTGAAAGTATCTCCTAAATTGCTTTTTCTAGTAATTCAAAATCAAATAATCTTTTTTGGTACAACTTCAAGCTTTCAAAGCTAGATGAACGAGAAATGAAAATGGCAGAATGTTTCTAATCTTTCTTTTACCATTGCATTGAGAAACACATAGCTAGGAGTGCGTCTTGGGTACATTTAGGTTGAATTCCGATCCAGTTCGTGTGCACGCACAGCCCTTAGAGCATTCAGATATCTTGATGCTTATTGGAACGGACAATGTTCTGGTTTCCAAGTTTGTAACCGTGCTGTCGTATGATTGTATCGAAATCTCCAGGCTCACTCAATATGTATGTTCTCCAATTTAACCGCTCGATTCTTTTTCTTTCGAGTTTGGGGCCTTTTGGACACCCTTTTCAATTATTGGTTTTTATCATCGACCCCCCCTCCTCCTCCCCCCCCCCCCCCGGCAAAAAACCAAAATTTTAAGAAATTTAGGTAACTGTTTCAAATTTTAAAAAACCCCTAGGGTCAGCACCATATTTTTTTCCCATAAATTTGAGGACAAGTCTTGAGAAGAGATTTTAGTTTAATTCCTGTACAAGGATAACTATTTAGTTATAGCAGTCCTATTGCAAATTGGTTTATAATGAATTTGTTTTTGATATCGGATTTTTGGTTTGCATATCAGTGTGCACAGCATATCAAAACTCTAGTTACAATTGCATATTGTTTATTATTCTTTGTTTTAAAAAGAGTTCCACTTATTGTACATAAATGGAGAGGTAATTATATTCTAATTGGATTCATATTTTTATTGCTTGGGTTGTCTTTTGTCTAAGTGGACATAGTTACCGTTTAAAGGGTGTCTGTCCTGATTAACAAATTTTGTCTACTTCAACTTGGATTAAATAAGACAATATCACCGATATTGTCATTATAATGACAATATCGGTGATACTGTCTTATGTAACTTCATGGCAAATTGCATACTGCAGACCACAAAACATGAACGATGAACCATATTAACAAGGAATAGCTGAACTAGATTGGTTTGTTTCCAATGGATTTTTTTCCCTTCCTATTTGCCCTATTAACTGCTAAAACAGAACAGTTCAAATGCATGAATAGAGAGTGCCAAAATAATTAAGAACTGCAGATAAGCGATGCTTGTTTATTTTGACATTATTCGACATTATTGATAAACAATGTGGCATCAACTTGCAGCCTTACTGTAGTCCCTAAATGTTCTTCAATCTTACATGGGCAGAATTTTGAGATTTGTTATTTGTAACACTTGATAAGTTGAACATTTCAATGGAAAGCAGCATGAACAGAGCATTTGATGACATGTTGAGAATGTGCCAAGCTTTTCTTTGAGTGAAGCTGGCGTGTAGCAACCATAGAGAGGTCCCATTTGTGTGGGAATCATACCGTAGCTTTCCCAAGTCATGGAAATCACATAGGGTTAGAAAGCACAAAACCCTGGCAATTCAGGAGGTCAATTATGCCGATCTTAGTTCAGGTTGATTTTGGAGAATTATGGCCAAAATATTGGTAAGTTGGTGGTCTATAATGGGATTTTTGCAGAGGTATGATTTAATTATTGGTCCAGGATTTTTTTTTGGGTACGCCCTTTTTTATGATGTTTCTTAGGGTTGGGTGTCAACAATGTCATACCATACCTGCTTGAAATATTACTCAACTTAGCCCACCGTGTGAAACATTCGTGGGGTTCTCCAAGTTTACAAGGGAACTACTAACTCGGCCATGTACTTGCAGTGTCAATGGAGGGTAGAGGCTATACCCATGTTTTTTCAAATACAATTCCTGACGCTAACCCGACAAGGGTCATACCATACCCTAACCAATTTAACCCATCCCAGGATATAGGTGATGAGTTATAATAAATTAAAATAAGATTTAATGAACTGAAATACCACATGACAGAACCACTGTGTTCCTAGCTTAGGTAACAATGGGGCAGAAAATAGATGATGTAATAACCCACAAACCGGCCAGCCGATGAGGCTAAAAATCTGGTCAAAGCTAACCTAAATCATGGTTATTTACCAACTTAGACATGGTCAACCCTGTTAGGGGTATATTTGGTCATTTCTTAGGCCAATTTCTTAAATTCCTTGTAATTATTCCAGAAGTCATATGAGACCGTAAGAAACTAGTGCCCGCTGATAATCTTACCAAAAACTGGTTCTGGTGTTTTTTTATTCTAAGAAATAGAAAAACACATAAAAAGTGCTTGATAAACAGTATTCCATATAAATTGTTCTTCGATGGATAAATCAAAATTTCTGTTCCCCATAAACGAACATGTTCCGTCATTTCTCAGCACAACTTTGACAAGTTATTCCTATAAAATGTTGTCATTTGTTCATTCTGAGAAAGCACCTTCGGTCAAACCGAAGGGGAAGAGAAGGGGAAGAGCAGTAGCAGAGGAAGAGACCCCTACCTGCAACTTCTGAGATATCAAGGTAAGAACAGCAATCCCTCTCTCCCTCTCTCGCTGGCTCTGCAACTCTCTCTCTCTCTCGCAGGCTCTTCTTTCTTCAATTTTAAAACGGTTTCATTGAAACAAAAGCTCCCACATCTCCAAACTTGTGCCCAATAATTTCTCTCTCCAAAATCTCCCACATCTCCAAACACTCACACACAGCGATCGAAGCCATCTCCAAGCCCCATCAAAGTTCCATTCTTCCTCTCCAAGCACAATCGAAAAGCCTTTCTCTACATCGTCCATCGGAGATAAGGTAAAACCCGATCGGCCTCTCTTCTTCTTCTTCCTCTTTTTTTCTTTCTTTTTTCTTGCGAATTACCTTCCTTTATTGAGGATCTGCTACGTCATCTTTATCTTCTAATGTTGTATTTTACATTTTGCAGAAACCCTAAATCCGAAGGAGAGGATATTTCACTAATCTCACAAACCCCAAGTACAGCCGCTGGTAAACACCCAGGGTATTCTTCTTCTTCTTCTTCCTCTATTTTTTCGTCTTCTTTTCCTTCTTTTTCTTGCGATTTTTACCTTCCTTATGCGCCAGTGTATAGGCCTCTATGCTTAGAGCTAAATACTTCCCCTTTGGAAACTTGCTTGATGAACATGCCTCTAATAAGCGTGGTCCGTGATCTTGTAATAGCATTGTTGAGTGTTAATCCTTTACTAAAGCTATTTGATTGTATTAAGATTAGAAATGGTAGTCCCTGGAAATGTACATGCCTTGAAGTTTTATCTTTTTTCTTCTATCTTATTTCCTCTATTTTGTCTCTACAATTATAAGTGAGTGTATGCAGTTTATTTCAATTTAGTTGTTGGTGGTCATATGAGTTATCTAAGGACAACTTATTGATGATCATTCGGCATAATAGAACCTGAATTAATACTGATTTACAGCAGTCAAAACAGACCTAAGATACCCCTGTTTACAATGACTTTAATTTGTTTTGGACTTCTCTAATAAGCAACATCTAGTCTATTTTGAGTTCTGAAAATCCTCTTAAATCTGATCACTTTTGGGTGTTGTGATCCTGTTATCTTGGATTGGTTCTGAACTTATTGTTTTGAATTCGATTCCCACCAACTGGATGTTGCTTATGGATTTCTCGTATTTTGTCTGCATTTTCATGTTAAAAATATTCCAGCAACCATATATCTTTGATGTCCGTGTTTATTTCATTCTTAACACTGTTATTAAGTTCTCTTATATTTTGTTCCTAACCTTCAGTCAACAGATTCTTAACACTGTATATATAAGATCTCTTTGGCCATTTCCTGTTAACCCATCCTGCTGCTTAACTCCCTTGAAACCACAGGGCTGCTCGACCTTGAAATCAGCCCAGCTTACCCCTAGTTATTGAGATACTAACAATCTCCTATTTTGCCCTGGTTTCTGTTAAAATCCCTTACAATAGTATTGCTTTCAAGGAAATGCAGTTTTTTCCCAATTTACTGAATACATCCTTTCATTACCATAAACCAGAGATCTCCAGAAAATAGGTGCAAGCCTCACAACATTTGGGATCTCTAGCTAGTTATTGGCAACATGCTTAGGTTTTAGGCTTCATGCATAGTTTTAAACTTTTATATGCTTGGGTTCTAAGCACATTGAAGAAGGTAAGATTTGAGCCAATAGATGCTGTTCAATTTGGGTTCCCTATTTGATGCCTGCTACTTAATTTTGGTTGGGTGCTCAATTGAATGTTCTCTTTGGCTGTCCAACTTTTGGAGGTAGATAAATTAGGTTGGGTGCCATGGATTTTATTTATTTTCTTTTTTGATTATTTAATGATGTCCCAGTTGATATATGCTTGTCTCTTGTGTTATTTGTTTTGGCAACCTATAGAATCTGAGTATTTGGTCTTTGGATTTCTCTCTGGGTTAAGGGGTTTGGGTTATTATTGCTCATTTGTTAAGTTCCAATTTTGTTGGACTTGTTAGAGCAATGGGTTCATGGAGGATGATGTCGTTAAAAATTCATCATGCATTTCATTGACACTTTGTTTCCCTCACATTTAATCACAATCAATTAATGATTGGATGGCGGTGTAACCCTGATCGAGGCTGAGTTAGGTGGAGATGTTGATTGAGGTCTAACATATTTCTTTTAAGGTGAGTCCTTAGCTCAAAATGGTAGAGCACCTGGGAATCATCCAGGGTATGATGGTTCAAATCCATCAGGATTCATACTGTTGAACTGATATGATATTACCAGCTATGGCTGAATATGTTCTCTATATTCCTTAGTGCTCAATAAGGAGATTTCACAAGAAGGTAAGTGGGTGTGGTTAATTGGATCATAGTAAAAATCTCTAATATCCTCTCACTTAGTCCAGATAACCACATTAGATAAAAATTTGAGACTCCCCCAGCTCCTTGGATTCAAACTGGATTTTAGAAAACAAGACAAAACTTATTCTTAAATTATGCAAATATACTGATATCAATAATTCCAATTTGTTGTTTCTTTAAACCTGCCAAATAGAGGACCCAACCATGGTGGTAATATGGATAATCCAATTTCTTTTTTCTAGTCTTTATGTCATAATAAATTGTATGGATAGATGAACTTGTATTGATATCCAAACCTTGAATTCTACTTGTATCTAATCCAATTTAGTATAGATGTGCACTATGGATATATTTATTGAGCATGAATTTACTTGGATGTGCACTATGGATATTATTAAAATTGGTCACATTACATGTTCCCAGAAACAGATTTTATTAAGCACCAATGGTGTTCTAATCGTCTTCTGAAAATGTTTCCAGAACAGATTTACCAAGCGGGTAAAAAACGGTTTCTCAGGAAAGAAAATGAAAAAAACTGTGCTAGGAAACAAAAAAATGTTTTGGTGTTTCCCAGCATATTTTTAGAACAGAACCACCTGGTAAGGTTATCAAGCAGAGAATCCTTTGAAGCCATCAAAATAGGTCCCTTTCTGTCTTAGTGCACCTAATCATCATAATCAATCCTGTCTCGGGTGACGAAATGGGGTGTCTCTATCTACACAATCAAAAAACTTAAAATAATGGCCAAATCAAGCCTCTATTTTGCACCATCTTTAAATAATGGATATTTTATGATTAAATACACTTAATTCATGAATTTTGCACCTTCTTTAAGACAATTTTATTAATTTTATCCAACCAACACCTCTCAGGCTCTCAATGTCATTTGGTAATTTTAAAACTATATAAAGTGAGTTTTTCTCCTTGTCCTAGAATATATCTAATTCATCATCGTCGTGAACATCCTCGGATATGAAAATGGGGAGTCCTGCTCACGTGAACGTACAAGAATGGCTCCCAGCTGTTCAGATGGAATCCACTTTGTGGGATCCACATGGATGGATTCCTTCTAAACAACTGGGAGCCTTTATCATACACTCATGTACGTGAACGTGAGCCCAACTCGAAAATGGGGTGTCTACTCCCATATTTTTCAAACTAAAAAATGTTTAAAACTTGTATTGTCTGTTTTCCTTTTTAAGTCATTCTCAAAATGTTTGACATTTTTTGTTTTTTGTTTTTACCATCGTATTCAAATCTGGGCTATTTTAAAAATTATATAATGAATAATGATTTTTTGTCTTTCCCATTTTAACGAACTATGTTTCTAACTCTTTTTTTTTTTTTGCAAACCCAATTATGGGGTGGAATTTTATTCATCCTCAACAAAGTATATGTGGGCAATTTTTTGTGCTAAGGAGGATTTCAAGAATACCACTCACTTCTTAGAAGGATAAAAGCACTGTCAATTTAGCAATATTCCAATGTCTTGGTGATGAGATAAGATCAATTGAAATACCTAAACGATTTGGGGAAGATGAGGGCAATTTGGTCATTTTAATATTTAATTTTGGTGGATTTTTGTCACAAGGGCATTTCAGTCATTAGATTCCTTGAAACTAACGTCTAACGTCCCAAATTAACGGTTGGATCAAAGTGCTATACTGTTTTGGAAGTAGGGGGAGTTTGCAATTAGAAAAGTTGTAGGGGGCATTTGAACAAATGGGCATTTTTAGGGGGTCATTTATCAATAACAATTTTTTTTTTGTAGACATTCCCATGTATCCACGCACAATAGCTCCTCCCACAATCGGATCAATTCAATTTTTTTTAATTGCTTTATATTCCATATAACGAACTCTGTTTGTGCTAAAACTTTCATGTGAGTAGGTGACTTTGGGATTTATCTATCCACAAAATTTCATTATAGCCCGATTTGCCCCGAGACAGAATTATGCAGCCAACCATTGCTTGGTTATATGGACTGCTAGACCAACAGACTTTCTACCTTAAAAGATATTACAATTATATGTTTCTCTCAAAACAATCAATAGAGTTATAATTAATTTAGTTGTTTCGGAAAACCATAAAAAAGTGAAAAAAAATTAGGTGTCACAAATTTTGTCATTTTTTTAATGAATAAGGTAAAAGCTTTTTCAACAATATAGTACACATTCACTTAAGAATTGTGATATTAAATATCATTAATGTGATTATCAATAACTGAAAAATGAAATAATGAAGCTCATTCATTTGTAACGTACCTGTTTAATATGTTTCTAACAGAAACTTGAATCCTATAAATTTGTTGTTGTAGGAAAGGTGAATTCGTACAAAAAAAAAAATTACTATCCTTTGATAGTAAAAGAATAAATTAAAAGAATATGGCAAGTTTCTATGATATTTCAGTGATAATCACAGTGCTCTTAGCCTTCAATGGCATGGTAATTGTGCCCGCACTTGCAGCAAGTAACATCACACCTACTCCTGGACCAGTTTCAGCACTACCACCTGAACCTCGACCGGGATTTTATCAATATCTAGACAATTGCTCAAAACATATACATGATGATGCATGTGGCAATGAAATCATAATAGGGTTGGCTGGACAAGGTAACGTTAGCAAGCATTGTTGCATTCAACTTGTAGAAATGGGGCATGACTGCCACTCTGCATTAGTTGAAGCACTTGGACTTATTCGTGTAAAAGAATCAGATCCATTTTATGAGAAGTACATACACTTTAAGGAAGGTCTTCCCAAGAATGGTGCAGCGGTATGGAACCAATGCGTGAAAGATACTACCAGTCCTTCCCTCCCTCTTATCTAAAGATCATTGTACGCAACCTAAGTTTTTAAGGGAGAGGATCGGATGAATATGAAAAATAAAATGAAGAAAAAAACCACTTGCTAGTATTTCGTCCACCACGTCATTTAATAAAAAGTTCGTCTACTATCTTCCCAATGATTTTAATGATTCCTTCAATTTATATTGCAATTAGGAAAATTATGTGAATATACCATTTCCCTCACAAATCAAATAAAATGAAAGTATCTCCTAAATTGTTTTTTCTAGTAATTCAAATTCAAATAATGTTTTTTGGTACAACTTCAAGCTTTCAAAGCAAGATGAACGAGAAATGAAAATGGCAGAATGTTTCTAATCTTTTTTTTACCATTGGATCGAGATCCACATAGCTAGTAGTGCATCTTGATCTTAACACGTGGCAAATGATAAGCGGACAAACCTGTATACTGTTGTGGTACAGGTATCCAAATTTCACCTGTCTTGGGTATATTTAGCTTGAATTCTGATCCAGTTCGTGTGCACGCACAACCCTTAGAGTATTCAGATATCTTGACGCTTATTGGAACGGACAATGTTCTGGTTTCCAAGTTTGTAACTGTGCTGTCGTATGATTGTGTCGAAATCTCCAGGCTCACTCAATATGTATGTTCTCTAATTTATCTGCTCGATTCTTTTTCTTTCGAGTTTGGGGCCTTTTGGACACCCTTTTCAATTATTGGTTTTTATCATCCACCAGCCCCCCTCCTCCGCCCCCCAAAAAAGCCAAAATTTTAAGAAATTTAGGTAACTGTTTCAAATTAAAAAAAAAACCCTAGGGTTAGGACCATATTTTTTCCCCATAAATTTGAGGATAAGTCTTGAGAAGAGATTTTAGTTTAATTCCTGTACAAGGATAACTGTTTAGTTATACCAGTCCTATTGCAAACTGGTTTATAATGAATTTGTTTTTGATATCGAATTTTTGGTTTGCATATCAGTGTGCAGTATATCAAAACTCTAGTTACGATTGCATATTGTTTATTATTCTTTGTTTAAAAAGGACTTAACTCCTCTCAGGTAGGGGTGTAAATGAATAGCCGAAATCCGTTTCCATATCCGTGTCCGTATCCGTTTAGCATTATCCGAATCCGTCCGAAAGCTAAACGGATGCGGATACGGATAGGCTATAGCTATCCGAAAAGCTATATTTACATGTAAACGGATAAAATATCCAATCTGTATCCGTGTCCGTATCCATTTAGCACTATCCGAATCCGTTCGATAGCTAATCGGATGCAGATGCGGATATAGCACTATCCGAGCCGAATCCAATCTGTTTACAGCGCTACTCTCAAGTTCGCTGCCCGGTCAGGTTCATAGGCTCCTCTAATAGGGGATCGAAAATGACGACCTCACCCCCTGCACGTACACACTACCCGGGTGGGGTGAGGGCATCATTTCCGCCCTCCCTATGATAGGAACCTACAAACCTGAGAGGAGAAAAATTTTTAAAAAGGGTTCTACTTATATTCTAATTGGATTCATATTTTTATTACTTGGGTTGTCTTTTGTCTAAGTGCACATAGTTACCGTTCAAAGAGTGTCTATCCTGATTAACAAATTTTGTCTACTACCACTTGGACAAAGTTGAGGGGAATTTTCTGGCAGTAAATCAATCACAATACAAATTGAATGATTGAAAAATTGTGTAAAATGAAACAAAGAACTAAATGAACTGAAGCCAACAACCAAAGCCTACTACAAGTTAAACATTTTGGAAGTCTACTCTAATAAGTTGGGTTCATCTGATTCAGCCTCTTCAGTCTTCATGGCAAATTGCATACTGCAGACCATAAAACGTGAACGATGAACCATATCAACAAGGAATAGCTGAACTAGATTGGTTTGTTTCCAATAGATTTTTTTCCCTTTCTATTTGCCCTATTAACTGCTAAAAAAAGAATAATTCAAATGCATGAATAGAGATCGAGTGCCAAAATAATTAAGAACTGCAGATAAGCGATGCTTGTTTATTTTGATATTATTCAACATTATTGATAAACAATGTAGCATCAACTTGCAGCCTTACTGTAGTCCCTAAATGTTCTTCAATTTTACATGGGCACTTTCAGAATTTTGAGATTTGTGATTTGTAACACTTACTAAGTTGAACATTTCAATGGAAAGCAGCATGAACAGAGCCAGCCGATGAGGCTAAAAATCTGGTCAAAGCTGGCCTAAATCATGGTTATTTATCAACTTTGACATGGTCAACCCTGTTAGGGGTATATTTGGTTATTTCTTAGGCCAATTTCTTAAAGGGTAATTTACACATACCATCCCTGAGGTTTGACGAAAGGATATTTTCACCCCCAAGTTTTGGAAAATTCTGCGTACCCCCCTAAGGTTTGCAAACAGTAACAAAAATCCCATTCCGTCAGTTCATGACTAACACTGTTAAAAATTAGACTTGAACTGACGGAATTGCCCCTCTAAGAAGAACCCCCCCCAAAAAAAAACCTGCAACTCATCTTCCCCAAAATCGATTGGGGAAGATGAGTTGCAACCATCCCAGCGCCCCATTGATTCGTTGAAATGTTTGCCTCCCAATCACTCCTCTTCAACCTCTTTGCCTGAACCGAATCATCACCATCTTCACCATCACTCTCTACTCCACCCTCAAACCCTAACCCTATGGAGATGGATGGAAATTTCGATTTAGATCTCGCTCTTGCCCCTCCCCAGTTGGTAGTGGAGGACAAGATATCCACAAGTATTGATGGAACAACAGAGTCATATGAACAGTTTCTGTTACGATTGAGGATGAAGACGAGTTGCAGGTGCGAAAGGGGATTTGGGATTTTTCCCCAATTTCAAACCCTAAACTTCTAAAAGGTTGAAAAGTATTTTGAAACCCAATTGCCTAGGGTTTTCTAAGTTGAGCTCTTTTCGTTTCCATTCAGCCCTGGAGTTCTTGACTTCGTGATTGGAGTAATCAAGAGCTTTTGTAAGAAGATCGATCTCTTGTTTTGACTCCTCAAACATGGTTTCGTACTTCTCGTTTGTTTTCACCACTAATTTCAAATCTTCTATCTTGATCTTAGCATTTTCAAGCTCATCTTTATTGGACAAAAGCTTCTCTTTGGCTTCTCTTGCTTCTGTAGAGACTTCATGCATTGTTGAAGCTAAGCTTTCCAATGCCTTCTTACTCTTCTCCTCTTCATCCCTAGAGGTTTCTAACTCATTTATTAGTTTGTTCTTCTCAGCTAGAAGGTCTTGAACACTCGAAGCTGCAAGCTGCTCATTGTTCAGTGCCTGCATTTTCTCCTCCGTCACAGTTTCAAGCTCAGCTTTAATAAATTCAACCATCCGTACCATTTCCGATGCCTCTTTCTTAGCTGTCTCAAGATGTTGTTCTGATTCTTCAAAATCCTTTCTCTATTGCCCATTGAATCCACTTTCACTTTAAGAGAAGCAATTTCAGATTCTGCATCCTGCAATAAATTACTCTTCCCTTCTAATTGTTTCATCAATAAATCCAATGATTCAGTTGCAGATCTCTCCATTTAATTGGCTTGCTTCTTCAACTTGACTTTCAAATTCCTCGGCCTTCTTCTGCCACTCCACCACCAAATTACAGGCAGTTAATTCTGCCTTTTTTTGCTGCCTCCACTTCAGTTCTAAATTGTTCAGCCAAAGCTTTTGTTTCAACCAACTTCCGCTCAATACCTTTTGCTTAATCAAGCTCTTGCAACCTGGAAAACCCTAGGCGATTGGGGAAGATAAGTTGCCAGTTTTTTTTTTTTTTTTTTCTTTGTAAGGGTAATTTTGTCCATTCACCTCTTATTTTTTTTGGGGTTCTTCTTAGAAGGACAATTCCATCAATTCAAGTCTAATTTTTAACAATGTTAGTCATGAACTGACGGAATTTATTTATTTGTTACCGTTTGCAAACCTCAAGCGGGTACGCAGAATTTTTCAAAACTAGGGGGTGAAAATATCCTTTCGTCAAACCTCAAGGGTGGTATGTGTAAATTACCCTTTCGTAAATTCCTTGTAATTATTCCAGAAGTCATATGGGGTCGTAAGAAACTAAGAATCCTTTGAAGCCATCAAAATAGGTCCCTTTCTGTCTTAGTGCACCTAATCATCATAACCAATCCTGTATCGGGTGACGAAAAGGGGGTGTCTATACCTACACAACCAAAAAACTTAAAATAATGGCCAAATCAAGCCTCTATTTTGCACCATCTTTAAATAATGGATATTCTATGATTAAATACACTTAATTCACGAATTTTGCACCTTCTTTAAGTCAATTTTATTAATTTTATCCAACCAACACCTCTCAGGCTCTCAATGTCATTTGGTGATTTTAAAACTATAGAAAGTGAGTTTTTCTCCTTGTCCTAGAATATATCTGATTCATCACCGTCGTGAACATCCTCGGGTATGAAAATGGGGAGTCTAGCACATGTTCACGTACGTGAATGTATGAGAACGGCTCCCAGTTGTTCAGATGGAATCCACTTTGTGGGTTCCACATGGATGGATTCCTTCTAAACAACTGGGAGCCATTATCATACACTCATGTACGTGAACGTGAGCCCAACTCGAAAATGGGGTGTCAACTCCCATATTTTTCAAACTAAAAAATGTTTAAAACTTGTATTGTCTGTTTTCCTTTTAAGTTATTCTCAAAATGTTGGACTGTTTTTTGTTTTTTGTTTTTACCATCCTATTCAAATCTGGGCTACTTTAAAAATTATATAATGAATAATGATTTTTTGTCTTTCCCATTTTAACGAACTATGTTTCTAACTCCTTTTTTTTTTTTTTTTTTGCAAACCCAGTCATGGGGTGGATCAATTGAAATACCTAAACGATTTGGGGAAGATGAGGGCAATTTGGTCACTTTAATATTTAATTTTGGTGGATTTTTGTCACAATGGCATTTTGGTCATTAGATTCTTTGAAACTAATGTCTAACGTCCCAAATTAACGACTGGACCAAAGTGCTATATTGTTTTGAAAGAAGGGGGAGTTCGCAATTAGAAAAATTGTAGGGGGCATTTGAACAAATGGGCATTTTCAGGGGGACATTTGTCAATAACCCTTTTGTTTTTGGTAGACATTCC
Organism: Telopea speciosissima; assembly: GCF_018873765.1. NCBI lineage: Eukaryota > Viridiplantae > Streptophyta > Magnoliopsida > Proteales > Proteaceae > Telopea > Telopea speciosissima. Next base: position 62,238,115 of record NC_057921.1, on the reverse strand, counting down.
CATGTATCCATGCACAGTAGCTGCTCCCACAATCGAATCAATTCAATTTTTTTTAAATTGCTTTATATTCCATATAACGAACTCTATTTGTGTTGAAACTTTCATGTGAGTAGGGGACTGTGGGATCTATCTATCCACAAATTTTCATTATAGCCTGATTTGCCACGAGACAGAATTATGCAGCCAACCATTGCTTGGTTATATGGACTGCTAGACCAAAAGACTTTCTCCCTTAAAAGATATTACAATTATATGTTTCTCTCAAAACAATCAATAGAGTTACAATTAATTTAGTTGTTTTGGAAGACCATAAAGAAGTGATAAAAAATTAGGTGTCGCAAAATTTGTCAATTTTTTAATGAATAAGGTAAAAGCTTTTTCAATAATATAGTATGCATTCACTTGAGAATTATGATATTAAATATCATTAATGTGATTATCAATAACTGAAAAATGAGATAAAGAAGCTCATTCATTCATAACGTATCTGTTTAAGAAGTTTCTAACAGAAACTTGAATCCTATAAATTTGTTGTTGTAGGAAAGGTGAATTCATAAAAAAAAAATTACTATCCATTGATAGTAAAATAATAAATTAAAATAAGATGGCAAATTTCTATGATATTTCAGTGATAATCATAGTGTTCTTAGCCTTCAAGGGCATGGTAATTGTGCCAGCACTTGCAGCAAGGAACATCACACCTACTCCTGGACCAGTTTCAGCACTACCACCTGAACCTCGACCGGGATTTTATCAATATCTAGACAATTGCTCAAAACATATACATGATGATGCATGTGGCAACGAAATCATAATAGGATTGGCTGGACAAGGTAACGTTAGCAAGCATTGTTGCCTTCAACTTGTAGAAATGGGGCATGACTGCCACTCTACATTAGTTGAAGCACTTGGACTTATTCGTGTAAAAGAATCAGATCCATTTTATGAGAAGTACAAACACTTTAAGGAAGGTCTTCCCAAGAATGGTGCAGCGGTATGGAACCAATGCGTGAAAGATACTGCCAGTCCTTCCCCTTCCCTCCCTGTTATCAAAAGATCATTGTACGCAACCTAAGTTTTTAAGGGAGAGGATCGGATGAATATGAAAAATAAAATGAAGAAAAAAACCACTTGTTAGTATTTTGTCCACGTCATTTAATAAAAAGTTCTTCTACTATCTTATATTGCAATTAGGAAAATTATGTGAATATACCATTTCCCTCACAAATCAAATAAAATGAAAGTATCTCCTAAATTGTTTTTTCTAGTAATTCAAATTCAAATAATCTTTTTTGGTACAACTTCAAGCTTTCAAAGCTAGATGAACGAGAAACGAAAATGGCAGAATATTTCTAATCTTTCTTTTACCATTGGATCGAGATCCACATAGCTAGTAGTGCGTCTTGATCTTAACACGTGGCAAATGATAAGCGGACAAACATGTATACTGTTCTGGTACAGGTTTTGTAGAGGGAGAACAAAAAGAAGGAAGAAAAATGGCGGCAGGTATATCTTTGATCAGTAATTTGCTGCTACTCGTACGGTACTAATTAACGCAGAAAAAACTAAGGAAGTAGGTCAATCGATTCCGTCTAGGGCATTAGACATCAAATGCAAAACTAAACACCAGAATCATGGCGTCTGGTAGGTTTGGATATCATGTCTTCACGAGCATTGGATTCTCATAATTTCTTCAGAATTCATTCTTCTCTGTTGAATTTCGCATCGGTTAGTTATTGTCATTGTTTTTGGTCTTAATCCTACAGCGGAGCTGGATGAACAGCAAGAGAAGCTCTGAAGAGTCGTTGATAACTGTTTAGTTATAGCAGTCCTATTGCAAACTGGTTTATAATGAATTTGTTTTTTATATCGAATTTTTGGTTCGCATATCAGTGTGCAGTATATCAAAACTCTAGTTACGATTGCATATTGTTTATTATTCGTTGTTTTAAAAAGGGTTCTATTTATTGTACATAAATAGAGAGGTAAGTATATTCTAATTGGATTCATATTTTTATTACTTGGGTTGTCTTTTGTCTAAGTGAACATAGTTACCATTTAAAGAGTGTCTGTCCTGATTAACAAATTTTGTCTACTTCAACTTGGATTACATAAGACAGTATCACCGATATTGTCATTATAATGTCAATGTAACTATTGACTATATAATGACAATATCGGTGATAATGTCTTATGTAACTTCATGGCAAATTGCATACTGCAGACCACAAAACATGAACGATGAACCATATTAACAAGGAATAGCTGAACTAGATTGGTTTGTTTCCAATAGATTTTTTTCCCTTTCTATTTGCCCTATTAACTGCTAAAAAAGAATAGTTCAAATGCATGAATAGAGTGCCAAAATAATTAAGAACTGCAGATAAGCGATGCTTGTTTATTTTGACATTATTGATAAACAATGTGGCATCAACTTGCAGCCTTACTGTAGTCTCTAAATGTTCTTCAATTTTACATGGGCACTTTCAGAATTTTGAGATTTGTGATTTGTAATACTTAATAAGTTGAACATTTCAATGGAAAGCAGCATGAACAGAGCATTTGATGACATGTTGAGAATGTGCTGAGCTTTTCTTTGAGTGAAGCTGGCGTGGTGTAGCAACCATAGAGAGGTCCCAATTGTGTGGGAATCATGCCGTAGCTTTCCCAAGTCATGGAAATCACATAGGGTTAGAAAGCACAAAACCCTGGCAGTTCAGGAGGTCAATTATGCCGATCTTAGTTCAGGTTGATTTTGGAGAATTATGGCCAAAATATTGGTATGTTTGTAGTCCATAATGAATTTTTCTCCTCTCAGGTTCCCTGGCTGGTCAGGTGCGTAGGTTCCTCTCATAGGAGGGGCGGAAGTGACGACCTCACCCCTTACTCAAACACACTGCCCGGGTGGGGTGAGGTCGTCATTTATGCCCTCCTATGAGAGGAACCTGCGCACCTGACCGGGCAAGGAACCTAAGAGGAGAATGATCCGTCTATAATGGGATTTTTGCAGAGGTATGATTTAATTATTGGTCCAGGATTTTTTTTTGGGTACGCCCTTTTTTATGATTTTTCTTTGGGTTGGGTGTCAACAATGTCATACCCTACCCGCTTGAAATATTACTCAACCTAGCCCACTGTGTAAACATTTGTGGGGTTCACCAAGTTTACAAGGGAACCACTAACTCGGCCATGTATACATGGCCTAGTTACCTGCAGTGTCAATGGAGGGTAGAGGCTATACCCATGTGTTTTCAAATACAATTCCTGACCCTAACCCGACAAAGGTCATACCATACCCTAACCAGTTTAACCCATCCCATTTCCAACCCCAGTCTAGGATATAGGTGACGAGTTCTAATAAATTAAAGGGAAAATATCATCCCCCTCCCCTCTAAGTATCCATAATGTCAACCCGCTACCCAAGTTTTGAATAATGACAATACCGTCCCCTACTTTTGAAAGATTCTATCAACTGTACCCTAAGTGGTTAACGGTGTTAAAACAGCATTTCAAAAGACGATATTACCCTTTAATTGGCTAACCTCATATTTTTTATTTATTTTTTCTTTTCTTCTTCTTCTTCCTCTTGCAACTAATGACCGAACCCATCTAACTACAACAGCTACCAAATCCCCAACTTCTCCTTCTCCTCCACCATGGCCAAACCCACCGAATCATCTCCTTCTCCTTCATCTCTCATCTTCTCCATTTTCTAATGTGAAAGCCCAGCTCAAACCTCAAAACTCCATGGCTGCCACCAACCGAACCCTCTTCTTCCCCTCTGCTTCTTTTTTTCTTCTTCTTCTTTAATACCCTAAACTTGTAAAACCATCTCTATGGATTAACTAGGTAATTCCAAACCCTATTGATTCCAGGCCTTAGAGATTCCAGCACCAGACCATTATTTGAGAGATAAATTCCTGGAATTAGATTTGGCGGTAGGCTTAGAACCAGATCTAAAGTTTTCAGCTCTGAGCAACAATAATCTTCGCAGTTGCCCATTCAATGAGCCAATCAAATGGTCAATTGAAAGATAAAAGCATATCCCAGACCAGAGCACAACCTCATCAGGATGAGCTGGCCGACCAGAACGGCCGACTTCAGCAAGAAATAGTGCAAGACCCCATCCGAGCTGAGGAGCAAAATGGTCGAGCTCCAGAGTCTGAAATGGAGAAAAAGCTAAGGGAGCTGACCGAGCAAGTTGAAGGGCTTAAGAAACCAGCAACCCCGGATGCTTACTCACTGACATATACACATGGAAATGGTCAAGATACACATGGAAATACACTTTTGGAGCAAAAAAACAATAGAAATAAGCAATATATAACATGTATCGTGCATAAACACTAAAATGGAGAACAACGTATAACCAGACAAGTGCCTTAAATTGAAATTGTTGTAAAGGATGAGATTTCTTACATGTATTAATAGTCTATTGCCATGAAGATTTTGATGCATCAACTAACTTAGTTTAACCCAAATCTCTAGATTTAAAGCAAAAAATAGGATTAAAAACCATGATTTAAACACAAAGATCAAGTTTTTTTCCTTTCAAAGTATTCTGCCAGACAAGTGAAATACCAGCCAATTGTCTTGAAACCCTTGCAGGACTCTCCTTCGACCACAAAAAACCACTACATCAAATTTCACCTATGTGTCATGGGGTGGGAGAGACTTTTTAAATGTCGAAACTATTAGAACAAGAGTTGGCTTGAAACTTCAAGGCGCGTTACAAAGTCGCTTTCCTTAAGACGAAATTCGTCCCTACAATCTGATGCAAATAGGTTGTAGACTAATTGTCTTCCAGGATACAGTGAAGCCTCAAACAAAGTTGATTATCTTGGCTGCGTATTGCACAAACGAAGCCAAGAACGATATCAGAAAGCCTTTTGAGAAGCAGAAAAGCCAGAAGCAGAGAAATCTGTTCCTGCAGCAAAACAGATTCCCTACAAAAACAACTTTGAGAATGAGGAGAAGAAGAGAACGTTTTGGGATATATCTCAAATTTGAAATAGCTCTGGTTATTAATAAGCCACTAGGCACCTGTTCCCAACAGATGGATTCTTCCATCTTTGAATCTAGTCCGTTAGATCGTAACTGTACGATCTAAGCCATCCAAACACATAATAGTCATAACTGTTGATCAACTTTGAATCCGGTCCGTTGGATTGTAACTGTACGATCTATACCGTCCAAAAATATAACAGTTATAACTGTTGATCAACTGTATACACTGATCTTAGCCAGATTCTATTATGCAGCCAACCATTGCTTGGTTATATGGACTGTTAGACCAAAAAACTTTCTCCCTTAAAAGATATTACAATTATATGTTTCTCTCAAAACAATCAATAGAGTTACAATTAATTTAGTTGTTTCAGAAGACCGTAAAGAAGTGATAAAAAAAATTAGGTGTCGCAAAATTTATCAATTTTTTAATGAATAAGGTAAAAGCTTTTTCAACAATATAGTATGCATTCACTTGAGAATTATGATATTAAATATCATTAATGTGATTATCAATAACTGAAAAATGAAATAAAGAAGCTCATTCATTCATAACGTACCTGTTTAATATGTTTCTAACAGAAACTTGAATCCTATAAATTTGTTGTTGTAGGAAAGGTGAATTCATAAAAATAAAAAAAATTACTATCTTTTGATAGTAAAAGAATAAATTAAAATAAGATGGCAAATTTCTATGATATTTCAGTGATAATCATAGTGTTCTTAGCCTTCAAGGGCATGGTAATTGTGCCCACACTTGCAGCAAGGAACATCACACCTACTCCTGGACCAGTTTCAGCACTACCACCTGAACCTCGACCGGGATTTTATCAATACCTAGACAATTGCTCAAAACATATACATGATGATGCATGTGGCAACGAAATCATAATAGGATTGGCTGGACAAGGTAACGTTAGCAAGCATTGTTGCCTTCAACTTGTAGAAATGGGGCATGACTGCCACTCTGCATTAGTTGAAGCACTTGGACTTATTCGTGTAAAAGAATCAGATCCATCTTATGAGAAGTACAAACACTTTAAGGAAGGTCTTCCCAAGAATGGTGCAGTGGTATGGAACCAATGCGTGAAAGATACTGCCAGTCCTTCCCTCCCTCTTATCAAAAGATCATTGTACGCAACCTAAGTTTTTAAGAGAGAGGATCGGATAAACATGAAAAATAAAATGAAGAAAAAAACCACTTGTTAGTTTTTCGTCCACGTCATCTAATAAAAAGTTCTTTTACTATTTTCCAAATGATTTGAATGATTCCTTCAATTTATATTGCAATTAGGAAAATTATGTGAATATACCATGTCCCTCATAAATCAAATAAAATGAAAGTATCTCCTAAATTGTTTTTTCTAGTAATTCAAAATCAAATAATCTTTTTTGGTATAGCTTCAAGCTTTCAAAGCAAGATGAATGAGAAATGAAAATGGTAGAATGTTTCTAATCTTTCTTTTACCATTGGATCGAGATCCACATAGCTAGTAGTGCGTCTTGATCTTAACACGTGGCAAATGATAAGCGGGCAAACCTGTATACTGTTCTGGTACAGTTTTTCAAATTTCACCTGTCTTGAGTACATTTAGGTTGAATTCCGATCCAGTTCGTGTGTACGCACAGCCCTTAGAGCATTCAGATATCTTGACGCTTATTGGAACGGACAATGTTCTGGTTTCCAAGTTTGTAACCGTGCTGTCGTATGATTGTATCGAAATCTCTAGGCTCACTCAATATGTATGTTCTATAATTTAACCGCTGGATTGAACTGGCATCTTTTCTGTGCGATCAGCTTATCACAATCTCTCAAACATATCGCAACAAACGGAGAAAGCTAAACCATCATCCTCAACCTCCCATGCAAGTGATGAAGTTGATGATAAGGTGTGGAAGTGCATCTGGGCTTGTCAGACACTGCCTAAGATCCAGAATTTGTTGTGGAGGATCTGTGCTAAAGGATTAGCGTCGGGGGAGGCTCTGTTACATCGACGGATCCCTCTGGACCACTCCTGCCAGCGCTGTGGTGAAGCCCTCGAAACTACAGATCATATCTATTTAGGCTGTGACTTCGCTAAAGCAGTATGGTTCGGCTGCTCTCTGGCGTATATTCCACCTCCTTGCAGTGATCCCAAAGTCCATCTTTGGATCAAAGGGTGGTTACAGGTTCATACCGGCACTAATTAAGCAAGGAAATCAGGAGGTTCTTAGTCTGGCTTCGTTTATTGTCTGGTTTCTCTGGATTGCCAGAAATGAACTGATTTTCAAGCAACGCCGGTGGACTCCAGACGAAGTCATTCGTGCAGCCCAAACGGCTTATGCCGAGTTCGCAGCTACTTGGAAGCCACGGGAGTCATCACGGGGGACTCCTTCTCCTATCCAGCTGAGTACTTGGACAGCTCCGGAGAGAGGGTGGTTGAAGCTTAACTGCGATGCCTCGTTACCTAAAGACTCAACAGCGAGCGGATGCATTTTGGCAGTCTCAGAGCCCATGGAGTTTCCATCCGTTATCACTGGTGAAGCTTTGGCCATTAGAGCTGGGCTGCTTGCGTGCATAGGGGAATATCTGGACTCTATTTGCGTTGCGTCGGATAACCTGGAGCTAATCAATTGCCTCAACGACAACACCAAACCAACTCCCATTGAAGTCGTGGCGATTGTAGATGACATTCGGTTTATGGCCTCCAGTCTCGAGCGTTGTGTTTTTGTTCATGTTCCTAGAGGGTCCAACTTAGTTGCCGACCTCCTAGCCCGGCAGGCCTTGTTCGTTGCATGTTGGACAGAATGGTCTCTAGCCACTCCTTGGCTCCGTCAGTTATGTGCTATGGATACCTTGGCTTTACATGACATCTTTTATACCCAAAAAATTTAACCGTTCGATTCTTTTTCTTTTGAGTTTGGGGTCTTTTGGACACCATTTTCAATTATTGGTTTTTATCACACCCCTCTCCTCCGCCCCCAAAAAAGCCAAAATTTTAAAAAATTTAGGTTACTGTTTCAAATTTCAAAAAAACCCTAGGATCAGCACCATATTTTTTTTTCCCATAAAGAATTACCACTATCCCACTGAAGTACAACAAATTTTGTTTTTGGTAAGAGCACTACAACAAAGTTAGTATACATAAAATCATAAGAAATTAACTAATAAGCTACTATTATTAGTAACACAAAAAATAAAGAAATTCTTAATTTACAAACACATGATATTACAAGAACACCATTTTAAACGTGATAAACGAAATATTCACACACGCACTAAGCATAATAAATAAATAAATTCTATTATATGAATACATGAAACTATCTATTCTAACCATCAGAACATATTAATAGAGAATAATGAAATAAACAAATAAATATAAATTTCCTTAATAAATTCATAAAAATGATCTAAATACCCTTCTGAGTTCTAATGCATGAAACCTAGAAAATACCCAAATAATTTTTTAAAATAATAAAAATAATTCATAATAGGTTATACATGAAAAATTCTGACCAATATCAAAATCACTAGAACAAATATTCAAATTTATGGACTTAAAAAAAAAAACAAGATACCCTTAATATTAGATATTATTATAAAATACAAATAAATATAGAAAATTTTCAAAATTATAACACACCCTTGTGAATGAAAACCCATTGGAAAACACCAAAAAATTGAATAAAATCAGTCAATGTCGGTAGACTCTCAACCACTTTAGCTGGGGGTCATTGGACCTTAGTTAGGGAAGGTCTTTGGTGCCCAATTGGGCCAACCTAGGCCCAGGTCTGGACCGTGTTAGGTCCACTGACAAATTCCTTTAACTCTCAATTCCAAAATCTGAATTTCATGATTAAAAAATGTGTTAAAATTAGAAACCATTTTGGCCAAAAATTATTTGGCCAATGGATCCTACCAGACCGAAATCATAATCTTTTATAAAACAAACATCAAATGGAATCGTTCTCAAACCATTTTTTAATACTGAAAATTGATTATAAATCTTTTTTCTTTGGTAAGAATAATTAATCATCAAATCATTAAGCTGGGATCAATGTCATGGTTATTTACCAACTTTGACATGGTCAACCCTGTTAGGGGTATATTTGGTCATTTCTTAGGCCAATTTCTTAAATTCCTTGTAATTATTCCAGAAGTCAGTTGGGGTCGTAAGAAACTAAGAATCCTTTGAAGCCATCAAAATAGGTCCCTTTCTGTCTTAGTGCACCTAATCATCATAACCAATCCTGTCTCGGGTGACGAAATGGGGTGTCTCTATTTTGGCCAAATCAAGCCTCTATTTTGCACCATCTTTAAATAATGGATATTTTATGAATAAATATACTTAATTCATGAATTTTGCACCTTCTTTAAGACAATTTTATTAATTTTATACCCTCATGTACGTGAACGTGAACCCAACTCAAAAATGGGGTATCTACTTCCATATTTTTCAAACTAAAAAATGTTTAAGACTTGTATTGTCTGTTTTCCTTTTAAGTCGTTCTCAAAATGTTTGATTTTTTTTGTTTTTTGTTTGGGAAAAAGTTCTCAGTCCGGGAGTGTGGCCTATGCCAGCACTCCCATGAGTCTATCTCTCTCCTCCCTATGTGAAAAGATACCTCTACCCCCTTGTTTTAAGGAGGAGAGAGATAGACACATGGGAGTGCTGGCGTAGGCCACACTCTCGTACAGAAAACTGCTACCCTTTTTGTTTTTACCATCCTATTCAAATCTGGGCCATTTTAAAAACTGTATATAATGAGTAATGATTTTTTGTCTTTCCCATTTTAACTAACTATGTTTCTAACTCCTTTTTTGTTTTTTTTTGCAAACCCAACCATGGGGTGGAATTTTATTCATCCTCAACAAAGTATTTCTGGGCAATTTTTTGTGCTAAGGAGGATTTCAAGAATACCACTCACTTCTTAGAAGGATAAAAGCACTTTCAATTTAGCAATATTCCACTGTCTCGGTGATGAGATAAGATCAATTGAAATACCTAAACGATTTGGGGAAGATGAGGGCAATTTGCCCACTTTAATATTTAATTTTGGTGGATTTTTGTCACAAGGGCATTTTGGTCATTAGATTCCTTGAAACTAACGTCTAACGTCCAAAATTAACGACTGGACCAAAGTGCTATACTGTTTTGAAAGTAGGGGGAGTTTACAATTAGAAAAGTTGTAGGAAGCATTTGAATAAATGGGCATTTTCAGGGGGACATTTGTCAAAACCCTTTTTTTTTTTTGGTAGACATTCCCATGTATCCATGCACAGTAGCTCCTACCACAATCGGATCAATTAAAATTTTTTTTTAATTGCTTTATATTCCATATAACGAACTCTGTTTGTACTGAAACTTTCATGTGAGTAGGGGACTTTGGGATCTACGGATCTACCTATCCACAAAATTTCATTATAGCCCGATTTGCCATGGGACAGAATTATGCAGCCAACCATTGCTTGGTTATATGGACTCTAGACCAAAAGACTTTCTCCCTTAAAAGATATTACAATTATATGTTTCTCTCAAAACAATCAATAGAGCTACAATTAATTTAGTTGTTTCGAATGACCATAAAGAAGTGATAAAAAAATTAGGTGTCGCAAAATTTGTCAATTTTTTAATGAATAAGGTAAAAGCTTTTTCAACAATATAGTATGCATTCACTTGAGAATTGTGATATTAAATATCATTAATGTGATTATCAATAACTGAAAAATGAAATAAAGAAGCTCATTCATTCATTACGTACCTGTTTAATATGTTTCTAACAGAAACTTGAATCCTATAAATTTGTTGTTGTAGGAAAGGTGAATTCATAAAAATAAAAAAAGGTACTATCATTTGATAGTAAAAGAATAAATTAAAATAAGATGGCAAATTTCTATGATATTTCAGTGATAATCATAGTGTTCTTAGCCTTCAAGGGCATGGTAATTGTGGCCGCACTTGCAGCAAGGAACATCACGCCTACACCTGGACCAGTTTCAGCACTACCACCTGAACCTCGACCAGGATTTTATCAATATCTAGACAATTGCTCAAAACATATACATGATGATGCATGTGGCAACGAAATCATAATAGGGTTGGCTGGAGAAGGTAACGTTAGCAAGCATTGTTGCGTTCAACTTGTAGAAATGGGGCATGACTGCCACTCTGCATTAGTTGAAGCACTTGGACTTATTCGTGTAAAAGAATCAGATCCATCTTATGAGAAGTACAAACACTTTAAGGAAGGTCTTCCCAAGAATGGTGCAGCAGTATGGAACCAATGCGTGAAAGATACTGCCAGTCCTTCCCTCCCTCTTATCAAAAGATCATTGTACGCAACCTAAGTTTTTAAGGGAGAGGATCGGATGAATATGAAAAATAAAATGAAGAAAAAAACCACTTGTTAGTATTTCGTCCACATCATTTAATAAAAAGTTCTTCCACTATCTTCCAAATGATTTTAATGATTCCTTCAATTTAAATTACAATTCGGAAAATTATGTGAATATACCATTTCCCTTACAAATCAAATAAAATGAAAGTATCTCTTAAATTGTTTTTTCTTGTAATTGCGACAAAAGTTTTTTTCATCTAAACGTTCGGGTACACGTATTATACGCGTACTTACTAACTAAGGTAATAACCCACAAACCGGCCAGCCGATGAGGCTAAAAATCTGGTCAAAGCTGGCCTAAATCATGGTTATTTACCAACTTTGACATGGTCAACCCTATTAGGGGTATATTTGGTCATTTCTTAGGCCAATTTCTTAAATTCCTTGTCATTATTCCAGAAGTCATATGGGGTCATAAGAAATTAAGAATCCTTTGAAGCCATCAAAATAGGTCCCTTTCTGTCTTAGTGCACCTAATAATCATAACCAATCCTGTCTCGGGTGACGAAATGGGGTGTCTATGCCTACACAACCAAAAAACTTAAAATAATGGCCAAATCAAGCCTCTATTTTGCACCATCTTTAAATAATGGATATTTTATGATTAAATACACTTAATTCATGAATTTTGCACCTTCTTTAAGACAATTTGATTAATTTTATCCAACCAACACCTCTCAGGCTCTCAATGTCATTTGGTAATTTTAAAACTGTAGAAGGTGAGTTTTTCTCCTTGTCCTAGCATATATCTAATTCATCACCGTCGTGAACATCCTCGGCTATGAAAATGGGGGAGTCCAGCTCATGTTCACGTATGTGAACGTACGAGAATGGCTCCCAGCTGTTCAGATGGAATCCACTTTGTGGGATCCACATGGATGGATTTCATCTAAACAGTTGGGATCCATTATCATACACTCATGTACGTGAACGTGAGCCCAACTCGTAAATGGGTTGTCTATACCTGCACAACCAAAAAACTTAAAATAATGGCCAAATCAAGCCTCTTTTGCACCATCTTTAAATAATGGATATTTTATGATTAAATACACTTAATTCATGAATTTTGCACCTTCTTTAAGACAGTTTTATTAATTTTATCCAACCAACACCTCTCAGGCTCTCAATGTCATTTGGTAATTTTAAAACTATAGAAGGTGAGTTTTTCTCTTTGTCCAAGAATATATCTAATTCATCACCGTCGTGAACATCCTCAGGTATGAAAATGGGGAGTCCAGCTCACGTTCACGTACGAGAACGTATGAGAACGACTCCCAGCTGTTCAGATGGAATCCACTTTGTGGGATCCACATGGATGGATTCCTTCTAAACAACTGGGAGCCATTATCATACACCCATGTACATGAACGTGAGCCCAACTCGAAAATGGGGTGTCTACTCCCATAATTTTCAAACTAAAAAATGTTTAAAACTTGTATTGTCTGTTTTCCTTTTAAGTCATTCTCAAAATGTTTGACTGTTTTTGTTTTTATCATCCTATTCAAATCTGGGCTATTTTAACAATTATATACTGAATAATGATTTTTTGTCTTTCCCGTTTTAACTAACTATGTTTCTAACTCCATTTTTTTCTTTTTCTTGCAAACCCAATCATGGGGTGGAATTTTATTCATCCTCAACAAAGTACTAGGCAATTTTTTGTGCTAAGGAGGATTTCAAGAATACCACTCACTTCTTAGAAGTATAAAAGCACTTTCAATTTAGCAATATTCCACTATCTCGGTGATGAGATAAGATCAATTGAAATACCTAAACGATTTGGGAAAGATGAGGGCAATTTGGTCACTTTAATATTTAATTTTGGTAGATTTTTATCACAAGGGCATTTTTGTCATTAGATTCCCTGAAACTAACGTCTAACATCCCAAATTAACGGACTGGACCAAAGTGCTACATTGTTTTGAAAATAGGGGAAGTTTGCAATTAGAAAATTTGTAGGGGGCATTTGGATAAATGGGATTTTTAGGGGGATATTTGTCAAAAACCTTTTTTTTTTTTTGGGTAGACATTCCCATGTATATCCATGCACAGTAGCTCCTACCACAACTGGATCAATTCAATTTTTTTTTTTAATATTGCTTTATATTCTATATAACGAACTCTGTTTGCCCTGAAACTTTCATGTGAGTAGGGGACTTTGGGATCTATCTATCTACAAAATTTTATTATAGCCTGATTTACCACGAGATAGACTTATGCAGCCAACCATTGCTTGGTTATATGGACTGTTAGACCAAAAGACTTTCTCCCTTAAAAGATATTACAATTATATGTTTCTTTCAAAACAATCAATAGAGTTACAATTAATTTAGTTGTTTCGGAAAACCAAAAAGAAGCGATAAAAAATTAGGTGTCGCAAAATTTGTCAATTTTTTAATGAATACAGTAAAAGCTTTTTCAACAATATAGTATGCATTCACTTGAGAATTGTGATATTAAATATCATTAATGTGATTATCAATAACTGAAAAATGAAATAAAGAAGCTCATTCATTCATTCATAAAGTACCTGTTTAATATGTTTCTAATAGAAACTTGAATCCTATAAATTTGTTGTTGTAGGAAAGGTGAATTCATAAAAAATAAAAAATAAAAATTACTATCCTTTGGCAGTAAAAGAATAAATTAAAATAAGATGGCAAATTTCTATGATATTTCAGTGATAATCATAGTGTTCTTAGCCTTCAAGGGCATGGTAATTGTGCCCGCACTTGCAGCAAGGAACATCACACCTACTCCTGGACTAGTTTCAGCACTACCACCTGAACCTCGCCCGGGATTTTATCAATATCTAGACAAATTGCTCAAAACATATACATGATGATGCATGTGGCAATGAAATCATAATAGGGTTGGCTGGACAAGGTAACGTTAGCGCATTGTTGCGTTCAACTTGTAGAAATGGGGCATGACTGCCACTCTGCATTAGTTGAAGCACTTGGACTTATTCGTGTAAAAGAATCAGATCCATCTTATGAGAAGTACAAACACTTTGAGGAAGGTCTTCCCAAGAATGGTGCAGCAGTATGGAACCAATGCGTGAAAGATACTGCCAGTCTTTCCCTCCCTCTTATCAAAAGATCATTGTACACAACCTAAGTTTTTAAGGGAGAGGATCGGACGAATATGAAAAATAAAATGAAGAAAAAAACCACTTGTTAGTATTTCATCCACGTCATTTAATAAAAAGTTCTTCTACTATTTTCCAAATGATTTTAATGATTCCTTCAATTTATATTGCAATTAGGAAAATTATGTGAATATTCCATTTCCCTCACAAGTCAAATAAAATGAAAGTATCTCCTAAATTGTTTTTTCTAAGTAATTCAAAATCAAATAATCTTTTTTTGTAACACTTCAAGCTTTCAAAGCTAGATGAACGAAAAATGAAAATGGCAGAATGTTTCTAATCTTTCTTTTACCATTGGATCGAGATCCACATAGCTAGTAGTGTGTCTTGATCTTAACACGTGGCAAATGATAAGCGGACAAACCTGTATACTGTTCTGGTACAGGTTTCCAAATTTCACCTGTCTTGGGTACATTTAGGTTGAATTCTGATCCAGTTCGTGTGCACGCACAGCCCTTGGAGCATTCAGATATCTTGACGCTTATTGGAACGGACAATGTTCTAGTTTCCAAGTTTGTAACCGTGCTGTCGTATGCTTGTATCGAAATCTCCAGGCTCACTCAATATGTATGTTCTCTAATTTTTCCGCTCGATTCTTTTTCTTTCGAGTTTGGGGCCTTTTGGACACCCTTTTCAATTATTGGTTTTTATCACCCACCCCCCCCCCCTCCTCCGCCCCCCCAAAAAAAGCCAAAATTTTAAGAAATTTGGGTAACTGTTTCAAATTAAAAAAAACCCTAGGGTCAGCACCATATTTTTTTCCCATAAATTTGAGGACAAGTCTTGAGAAGAGATTTTAGTTTAATTCCTATACAAGGATAACTGTTTAGTTATAGCAGGCCCATTGCAAAGTGGTTTATAATGAATTTGTTTTTTATATCGAATTTTTGGTTTGCATATCAGTGTGCAGTATATCAAAACTCTAGTTACGATTGCATATTGTTTATTATTCTTTGTTTTAAAAAGGGTTTTACTTATTGTACATAAATGCCTAAATGGAGAGGTAATTATATTCTAATTGGATTCATATTTTCATTACTTGGGTTGTCTTTTGTCTAAGTGAGCATAGTTACCATTTAAAGAGTGTCTGTCATGATTAACAAATTTTGTCTACTTCAACTTGGATTACATAAGACAGTATCACTGATATTGTCATTATAATGTCAATGTAACTATTGACTATATAATGACAATATCGGTGATACTGTCTTATGTAACTTCATGGCAAATTGCATACTGCAGACCACAAAACGTGAACGATGAACCATATCAACAAGGAATAGCTGAACTAGATTGGTTTGTTTCCAATGGATTTTTTCCCCTTTCTATTTGCCCTAATAACTGCTAAAAAATAATAGTTCAAATGCATGAATAGAGTGCCAAAATAATTAAGAACTGCAGATAAGCGATGCTTGTTTATTTTGACATTATTCGACATTATTGATAAACAATGTGGCATCAACTTGCAGCCTTACTGTAGTCCCTAAATGTTCTTCAATTTTACATGGGCACTTGCAGAATTTTGAGATTTGTGATTTGTAACACTTAATAAGTTGAACATTTCAATGGAAAGCAGCATGAACAGAGCATTTGATGACATGTTGAGAATGTGCCGAGCTTTTCTTTGAGTGAAGCTGCATGGTGTAGCAACCATAGAGAGGTCCCATTTGTGTGGGAATCATGCCTTAGCTTTCCCTAGTCATGGAAATCAATAAATCACATAGGGTTAGAAAGCACAAAACCCTGGCAGTTCAGGAGGTCAATTATGCCGATCTTAGTTCAGGTTGATTTTGGAGAATTATGGCCAAAATATTGGTAAGTTGGTAGTCCATAATGAATTTTTCTCCTCTCAGGTTCCCTGGCTGGTCAGATGCGCAGGTTCCTCTCATAGGAGGGGCAGAAATGACAACCTCGCCCCTTACCCAAACACACTGCCCTGGTGGGGTGAGGTCGTCATTTATGCCCTCCTATGAGAGGAACCTGCACACCTGACCAGGCAGGGTACCTGAGAGGAGAATGATCTGTCTATAATGGGATTTTTGCAGAGGTATGATTTAATTATTGGTCCAGGATTTTTTTTTGGGTACGCCCTTTTTTATGATTTTTCTTAGGGTTGGGTGTCAACAATGTCATACCCTAATTGCTTGAAATATTACTCAACCTAGCCCACCGTGTGAAACATTCGTGGGGTTCACCAAGTTTACAAAGGAACTACTAACTCGGCCATGTACCTGCAGTGTCAATGGAGGGTAGAGGCTATACCCATGTTTTTTCAAATACAATTCCTGACACTAACCCGACAAGGGTCATACCATACCCTAACCAGTTTAACTCATCCCATTTCCAACCCCAGTCCAGGATATAGGTGATGAGTTCTAATAAATTAAAATAAGATTTAATGAACTAAAATACCACATGACAGAACCACTGTGTTCCTAGCTTAGGTAACAATGGGGCAGAAAATAGATGAAGTAATAACCCACAAACCGGCCAGCCGATGAGGCTAAAATCTGGTCAAAAGCTGACCTAAATCATGGTTATTTACCAAGTTTGACATGGTCAACCCTGTTAGGGGTATATTTGGTCATTTCTTAGGCCAGTTTCTTAAATTCCTTGTAATTATTCCAGAAGTCAGTTGGGGTCGTAAGAAACTAAGAATCCTTTGAAGCCATCAAAATAGGTCCCTTTCTGTCTTAGTGCACCTAATCATCAATCTTTTGCATTACGGTTTTGAGTAGACTTGGATCAATAGGGTAATGTTCTGCATGGAGAATACTCATCTTAGTATATTGGTAAATGGTACTGCCTTACCTTTTTTCAAGCATTCCAGAGGGCTTAGGCAGGGTGATCCTCTCTCTTCTTATTTGTTTGTGCTTTGTGCGGAAGTTTTATCCACCAAATTGAATATAGCACAAGAGAGGCACTACTTAAAAGGGTTGCAAATTAGCAGGGGAAGTGAAAAGATAAATCACATAGCTTTTGCAGATGATCTGATATTTTTTGGTGAAGCAGATATGCATGAGGCTAGTAGACTGAATGAAGTGGTACAAGAGTATTGTTGGTTTTCAGGTCAGGCTCTGAACATCCATAAGTCCAGGGCACAGTTCAGCCCAAATGTGCATTCTTTGATTAAAAGGCAACTTAGGGAATTTTTTCAAATCACTCTTACGGCTTTTTTGGATTCTTATTTTGGAATTCCCTACGCCTCAGGTAAATTATCTAAAGCCCAATGTTCGACACTCTTACAGAGGGTTAATGGTAAATTGCAGCATTGGAAAACTCAGTATCTGAGCCCAGCGGGTAAGGCTGTGTTGATTCAATCTACCTTAGCTGCCATGCCTCAATATACAATGTCATGCTTTAAACTCCCTACGGCTATTCACAAGTCTTTAGACTCCATCAGTAGGCAATTTTTTTGGTCTAATGGTAGTAGCTCCGCAGTTCCTACAATCTCTTGGTCTACAATTTGTTTACCTAAAACAAGCGGAGGTTTGAATATCAAATTGTCAGCCCCTATGAACCAGGCTTTGCTTGCTAAAAAAGCATTGGAGCTGCTGTTTCCTCCCGCTTCACTATGGTCCTCTCTCATGAAAACTAAATATTTCCCCACCTCTCATTTTCTCCATGCCCCTTGCCCGTCTTCTTCTTCGTGGGGATGGAAATTTGTCTGTTCGGTCCGTGATCTTATTCAGAAGGGAATTTTTCACTTCCTAGGTGATGGGTGCTCTATCAATCCATGGACTGACTTCTGGATTCCTGATTGTCCCCCTCTAGCTGCTCCCCTTCCTATCCATCCTTTAGCTCCTCTCTTGGTGTCGGATCTTATAGATCATACTTCTTTGTCTTGGAAGAGAGAGCTTCTTTTCAATGGTGGTCACCGGATATTGCTTTCAGAATCCTATCAATATCCATACCAACTTTTCCTTGCCCTGATCGAATTGTGTGGACTGGTACCTCTACGGGTATCTTCACAGTTGCCTCCGCTTATAAGCTCGCTGTCGAGGGTAATTCTTCTCTTCAAAACCCTCTTTGGCTCAAAGTATGGTATCTTCCAACAGCTCCCAAAACGCAACATTTGATATGGAAAACCTTACATCAAAAGCTGCCTCTTCCTATTCTTCTTAACCACAGGGGATTTCATCTCAACACAGTTTGTGCGATGTGTCATGTACATCAGCAGAGTGCAGATCATCTCTTTATAGCCTGCCCCAAGGTTCATGAGCTTTGGGCCTCCCTAGGGTTACTTGACTTC
This sequence comes from Telopea speciosissima, assembly GCF_018873765.1. Lineage (NCBI taxonomy): Eukaryota > Viridiplantae > Streptophyta > Magnoliopsida > Proteales > Proteaceae > Telopea > Telopea speciosissima. The sequence goes on along the minus strand of NC_057921.1, from coordinate 62,219,324 downwards.
CTCTATATTCAGGAGTTTGATGTTGGTATAGTCACTGCTATGAACCTTTCAAATTCCAATAGTAGAGAGAATAAATTAAAAGCAGCCCTTTTCTGCAGTTTGATTTGGGTTATTTGGAGTGCATATTGGGATCTTGTTTTTAGGAATGAGCAGTTAGATCTTAATGTACTCAAAAGGAGAGTCATCATGCTGGCCAAGGAACAGTTACAATGTTGTGTTGAGATTCGACCAAGATATACACGATGGGTCAGATGGATTCCTCCTCCGCAAGGCATTGTGAAGATTAATGTTGATGGTGCAAGTAGTGGGAATCCAGGAAGAGCCGGAATTGGAGGAGTTTGGCGCAATCATAATTCTCAGTTTCTTGGATGTTTTGCTCAGGGTATTGGGTACAATACTGCTTTAGTGGCTGAAGCTTTAGCCGTTCGGACAGCCTTGCAGTTGGCTATTTTGAAGGGTTATAACAGAATCATCATAGAAAGCGATAATTTGTTGATCATCCACTTACTCACTCATCCCACCTTAGCTCCACCTTGGTCTATTGCATCAATCATCGAGGATTGTATGATGCTAGTCGGCAGTTTCTTAGTCATTGAATTTCTTCATACTCTAAGAGAAGCAAATTCGGCTGCTGATGCACTGGCTAGAGCGAGCTCTTTTGTTCAAAGGGATTTTTCCTGGTTTTCTTTTCCCCCTGAATGTATTTGTCTTCCGTTGTTGTTTGATGGTACTGGGACATTGTTCCAGCGTTAATAAATCTTTTTACCAAAAAAAAAAAAAACCTAATCATCATAACCAATCCTGTGTCGGGTGACGAAATGGGGTGTCTATACCTACACAACCAAAAAACTTAAAATAATGACCAAATCAAGCCTCTATTTTGCACCATCTTTAAATAATGGATATTTTATGATTAAATACACTTAATTCATGAATTTTGCACCTTCTTTAAGACAATTTTATTAATTTTATCCAACCAACACCTCTCAGGCTCTCAATGTCATTTGGTAATTTTAAAACTATAGAAGGTGAGTTTTTCTCCTTGTCCTAGAATATATCTAATTCATCACCGTCGTGAACATCCTCGGGTATGAAAATGGGGAGTCCAACGCACATTCACGTACCACGTACGTGAACTTATGAGAACGGTTCCTAACTGTTGAGATGGAATCCACTTTGTGGGATCCACATGGATGGATTCCTTCTAAACAACTGGGAGCCATTATCATACACTCATGTACGTGAACGTGAGCCCAACTCGAAAATGGGGTGTCTACTCCCATATTTTTCAAAGTTAAAAATGTTTAAAACTTGTATTATCTGTTTTCCTTTTAGGTCATTCTCAAAATGTTTGACTTTTTTTGTTTTTTGTTTTTACCATCCTATTCAAATCTGGGCTATTTTAAAAATTATATAATGAATAATGATTTTTTGTCTTTCCCATTTTAACGAACTATGTTTCTAACTCTTTTTTTTTTTTTTTTTTGCAAACCCAATCATAGGGTGGAATTTTATTCATCCTCAACAAAGTATATCTGGGCAATTTTGTGCTAAGGAGGATTTCAAGAATACCACTCACTTCTTAGAAGGATAAAAGCACTTTCAATTTAGCAATATTCCATTGTCTCGGTGATGAGATAAGATTAATTGAAATACCTAAATGATTTGGGGAAGATGAGGGCAATTTGGCCACTTTAATATTTAATTTTGGTGGATTTTTGTCACAAGGGCATTTTGGTCATTAGATTTCTTGAAACTAACGTCTAACGTCCCAAATTAACGGCTGGACCAAAGTGCTATACTGTTTTGAAAGTAGAGAGAGTTTGCAATTAAAAAAGTTGTAGGAGGCATTTGAACAAATGGGCATTTTCAAGGGGACATTTGTCAATAACCCTTTTTTTTTGGTAGACATTACCATGTATCCATGCAGAGTAGCTCCTCCCACAATCGTTCAAAATTTTTTTTTAATTGCTTTATATTCCATATAATGAACTCTGTTTGTGCTGAAACTTTCATGTGAGTAGGGGACTTTGGGATCTATTTATCCACAAAATTTCATTATAGCCCGATTTACCGCGGGACAGAATTATGCAGCCAACCATTGCTTGGTTATATGGACTCTAGACCAAAAGACTTTCTCCCTTAAAAGATATTACAATTATATGTTTCTCTCAAAACAATCAATAGAATTACAATTAATTTAGTTGTTTCGAAAAACCATAAAGAAGTGATAAAAAATTAGGTGTCGCAAAATTTGTCAATTTTTTAATGAATAAGGTAAAGGTTTTTTCAACAATATAGTATGCATTCACTTGAGAATTGTGATATTAAATATTATTAATGTGATTATCAATAACTGAAAAATGAAATAAAGAAGCTCATTCATTCATAACGTACCTGTTTAATATGTTTCTAACAGAAACTTGAATCCTATAAATTTGTTGATGTAGGAAAGGTCAATTCATAAAAAAAAATTTACTATCCTTTGATAGTAAAAGAATAAATTAAAATAAGTTGGCAAATTTCTATGATATTTCAATGATAATCTTAGTGTTCTTAGCCTTCAAGGGCATGGTAATTGTGCCCGCACTTGCAGCAAGGAACATTACACCTACTCCTGGACCAGTTTCAGCACTACCACCTGAACCTCGACCGGGATTTTATCAATATCTAGACAATTGTTCAAAGCATATACATGATGATGCATGTGGCATTGAAATCATAATAGGATTGGCTGGACAAGGTAATGTTAGCAAGCATTGTTGCCTTCAACTTGTAGAAATGGGGCATGACTGCCACTCTGCATTAGTTGAAGCACTTGGACTTATTCGTGTAAAAGAATCAGATCCATCTTATGAGAAGTACAAACACTTTAAGGAAGGTCTTCCCAAGAATGGTGCAGCGGTATGGAACCAATGCGTGAAAGATACTGTCAGTCCTTCCCTCCCTCTTATCAAAAGATCATTGTACGCAACCTAAGTTCAACCTAAGGTTTTAAGGGAGAGGTTCGGATGAATATGACAAATAACATGAAGAAAAAAACCACTTGTTAGTATTTCGTCCACGTCATCTAATAAAAAGTCCTACTATTTTCCAAATGATTTTAATGATAGCTTCATTTTATATTGCAATTAGGAACATTATGTGAATATACCATTTCCCCCAGAAATCTTCTAATAATTCAAAATCAAATAATCTTTTTTGGTACAACTTCAAGCTTTCAAAGCAGGTTTTGGAGAGGGAGAACAAAAAGAAGGAAGAAAAATGGCGGCAGGTATATCTTTGATCATTAATTAGCTGCTACTCGTACGGTACTAATTAACGCAGAAAAAACTAAGGAAGTGGCTCAATCGGTTCCGTCTAGGGCATTAGACATCAAATGCGAAACTAAACTCCGCATCATGGCGTCTGGTAGGTTTGGATATCATGTCTTCACGGGCATTGGATTCTCATCATTTCTTCAGAATTCATTATTTTCTGTTGAATTTCGCATCGGTTTGTTATTTTCATTGTTTTTGGTCTTAATCCTACAGCGGAGCTGGATGAACAGCAAGAGAAGCTCCGAAGAGTCGTTGATAACTGGCGATGCCGGAGCCACGACCTGTTGAAGACCCTGCATAAGGATCCTTTCCAAATTTCACCTGTCTTTGGTACATTTAGCTTGAATTCCGCTCCAGTTCGTGTGCACGCACAGCCCTTAGAGCATTCAGATATCTTGACGCTTATTGGAACGGACAATGTTCTGGTTTCCAAGTTTGTAACCGTGCTGTCGTATGATTGTATCGAAATCTCCAGGCTCACTCAATATGTATGTTCTCTAATTTATCCGCTCGATTCTTTTTCTTTCGAGTTTGGGGCCTTTTGGACACCCTTTTCAATTATTGGTTTTTATCACCCACCCCCCCTCCGCCCCCCAAAAAACTAAAATTTTAAGAAATTTGGGTAAGTGTTTCAAATTTCAAACAAACCCTAGGTTCAACACCATATTTTTTTTCCCGTAAATTTGAGGACAAGTATTGAGATGAGATTTTAGTTTAATTCCTGTACAAGGATAACTGTTTAGTTATAGCAGGCCCATTGCAAAGTGGTTTATAATGAATTTGTTTTTTATATCGAATTTTTGGTTTGCATATCAGTGTGCAGTATATCAAAACTCTAGTTACGATTGCATATTGTTTATTATTCTTTGTTTTAAAAAGTGGTCTACTTATTGTACATAAATAGAGAGGTAATTATATTCTAATTGGATTCATATTTTTATTACTTGGGTTGTCTTTAGTCTAAGTGAACATAGTTACCATTTAAAGAGTGTCTATCCTGATTAACAAATTTTGTCTACTTCAACTTGGACAAAGTTGAGGGGAATTTTCTGGCAGTAAATCAATCACAATACAAATTGAATGATTGAAAAAATGAGTGAAATGAAACAAAGAACTGAATGAACTGAAGCCAACAACCAAAGCATACTACAAGTTAAACATTTTGGAAGTCTACTCTAATAAGTTGGGTTCATCTGGTTCAGCCTCTTCAGTCTTCATGGCAAATTGCATACTGCAGACCATAAAATGTGAGCGATGAACCATATCAACAAGGAATAGCTGGATTTTTTTCCCTTTCTATTTGCCCTATTAACTGCTAAAAAAGAATAGTTCAAATGCATGAATAGAGTGCCAAAATAATTAAGAATTGCAGATAAGCGATGCTTGTTTATTTTGACATTATTCAACATTATTGATAAACAATGTGGCATCAACTTGCAGCCTTACTGTAGTCCCTAAATGTTCTTCAATTTTACATGGGCACTTTCAGAATTTTGAGATTTGTGATTTGTAACACTTACTAAGTTGAACATTTCAATGGAAAGCCGCATGAACAGAGCATTTGATGACATGTTGAGAATGTGCCAAGCTTTTCTTTGAGTGAAGCTGGCGTGGTGTAGCAACCATTGACAGGTCCCATTTGTGTGGGAATCATGCCGTAGCTTTCCCAAGTCAAGGAAATCACATAGGGTTAGAAAGCACAAAACCCTGGCAGTTCAGGAGGTCAATTATGCCGATCTTAGTTCTGGTTTTTGGAGAATTATGGCCAAAATATTGGTAAGTTGGTAGTCTATAATGGGATTTTTGCAGAGGTATGATTTAATTATTGGTCCAGGATTTTTTTTTGGGTACACTCTTTTTTATGATTTTTCTTTGGGTTGGGTGTCAACAATGTCATACCCTACCCGCTTGAAATATTACTCAACCTAGCCCACCGTGTGAAACATTCGTGGGGTTCACCAAGTTTACAAGGGAACTACTAACTCGGCCATGTACCTGCCGTGTCAATGGAGGGTAGAGGCTATACCCATGTTATTTCAAATACAATTCCTGACCTTAACCCGACAAGGGTCATACCATAACCTAACCAGTTTAACCCCTCCCATTTCCAACCCCAGTCCAGGATATAGGTGATGAATTCTAATAAATTAAAATAAGATTTAATGAACTGAAATACCACATGACAGAACCACTGTGTTCCTAGCTTAGGTAACAATGGGGCAGAAAATAGATGATGTAATAACCCACAAACCGGCCACCGGCCAGCCGATGAGGCTAAAAATCTGGTCAAAGCTGGCCTAAATCTGCTGAACTTGTGGCTAAAATATCATCAAGAACAAACAGTTAGATGGTGAATAATGAAGGTGGGCAGAAAATAAAACCGTGTGAAAAACAGAAAAATAGAGAAAAAACATATAAAAATTCGGGCTTGATGAACCTGCACTTTTGGACAAGTGTAGCCCCAATAGAGAAAAACAACACATAAAAAATTGGGCTTGATCGAAGGGCTGGACTAGTTGGAATCCTTGATGGAAGCCTGCGATCACAAGTGGACAGAAACTACGGATGTAAGGACTGAAACTGAGAACTAGCAGAATATGGAGTGAGTAATAGCTGAACTGAATCAAAGAGAATGAAAACAAAGTTGGCAGAAGCGAGCCCACAAAAGAAGAGTTTCAGATTACCCTGACAGTCGCCCATGCATACACCATGTAGCTTGGTGAAACTGAAGTAATGATGGAGAGAAAAGAGAGGGAAGAAGGACTATGACCTGGTTTTCACCACCAAGGCCTGCGGGGGGCTTCACCACCTTGGGTTTGCTGCTGAATCACCACAGTGCCATGTATCTCACAGAGAGAACTCAACAGAGGAATAGCCAAAACCATGGGTTAGGTTCTCTATTCTTGTATTTATAAAATATAGCAATAAGCTATTACAAAATAGAAGCCTCCATGCGTGTGCGGAAAGTAGGCAGCAAAGTATCTTCTAAATCTGCTAATACAAGAATAGAAAGACTAGTTACCAAAAAGAAAACTCAAATAGAAACTACCTTGTACACTAAGACTTAGTAACTAAGTAGTATTACAAAATAGAAACTATGATGTTAACAATCTACTAGAAGAATCCAGCAAGCATGACTTGATCTCTTCTCCACACAGACACATGGGGGCCCCACACTATCCCATGCACAATCTAGAAGTCCACTAAAGAGTGCAATGGTGCAACCTTACCGTTCGCCGAGGCCCGCCCTCTTTTTTGTTACTCTATTATTAACTAATTTAATTTTGATGTCTTTGGGCCATATTTGATACGTCCAACTGCTGTTCTTGTAGTTTTTTTTTTGGTGAATAAAAAATTCATTACCAAAGGAAAAGAAGAAACAGAGGGCCCCAAAGAATGGGGGGAGAAAGAAAAATACAGCAAAACAATACAAAGCTCCACCCACACTAGAGCGAGTGTGGGAGACTCCAAGAGGCAATACTGTTCTTGTAATTTTTCCGTGATATATTGACTGTTTCAAGGTCGAGTTTCAGTTTTGGATTATCATTGGTTATCTTGGATCAGAAACCAAAATTATGAGATTTTTTCTTGCTTGTAAGAAGTGAGGTTTGGCTCAAATTTGCGTTATGTGCAGTGTACGACGGAAAAAGATGTTACCATACAAAAACTGGTGTTATGAACGACCTGAGTGCTGATAATAAATCTTGTAAATCTGAGTGTTTTATATATGAGAGCAAACAGAAAAAAAAAGGGAAATAAGTTTAATCGTGTAATTAGGGTCATAGGGTGTCCTTCTAAATTCTCTAAATGGAATAAAGAGCTCCATTTTTTGCATATCTAGAACTTGGAAATTCAGTTTGTCCTTCCTTTGATGCAATATCGCATAAGGTCGTTTCTGTAGCAATCATAGGGAACTTCAGATTGACAGTTTTAACAGTCTATATTTATCTATTAAACTTTCACTGTCTGTAGATTTACTCGCTTGAACAGTCTATATTTATCTATTAAACTTTCACTGTCTGTAGATTTACTCGCTTGAACTGCTGAATTATACATTTTCTTTAAGTTCAATGATTAATTACTAATTGCTTTTTATGAGTCTTCATTTGGAAGCTAGCTTCTCTTGCACTCATAAAATGGAATCTCGTAGGCCAGAAGAAATATTTACAGGCAGATGTTCCTCTTCGGTCATGGATCCAGTTCACAAGAAATACTGCTAGAAGGAGAGCCCCAGAAGGCTTTTGGTCAATCACTGTCATTGTTCATGGAACTATCTAAGACCACATCTCGGATGAGTGAGGTTATGTGCAATTTGCTCCAACAACTAGATTCCATTTACTCTCTGAAGGACAAGAATGACATACTATGCAAATCTTTCAAGAAGGTCATACTGACGAGTGCATTTAGCTCCTTTGCTGATGGCCTGGCCATGTTTCTTGTTTTGGATGAAATTTTGGCACAGAATGGCCGTATCAAGAGTTACTTATCTCTTTATGCAAGGTACTTTTTATATACTTCCATTTTGAAGTTGAAAAATAATTATGTTCTTTTTCCTCTTAAAAGATTTCTATTTCACGTGTGAAATCTTATTGGTAAATACTGCTTTAATCATTTTGTATGCTTAAAGTTTCTACCTTTGTTAAAATCCCCCACCGTCCAATGTTCAACACAATCTTTTTTTTTTTTTTTGAGGGAAACTTTCTTGAGTGGATTGTAAATTTTCACTTTTGGGGAGGGGGATTTATCCATGGTATGTGATTATAGAATTGCATGTTCACCCTTTCTCACAATAGTAGCTCATATCTCCACCTTCCATTGCAAAATACCAGGACAACTATTTTTTTTTTATTTTTTATAATTTTGTTCCCACCCATATTCTTTGTAGGATGTTGAATAAGGTGAAACTGGATCCCAATGACTTTGATATTGCATTTGGGGATCTAGATTGTCTAGATCAAGTAATTATCCGCTTGGAAAAGCTTTTGGATGCTGGATTCTTTCGGGTAAGAAATGCATCATTGTTTAGGTTTACAGCCAAATGTTTTCTTTGATTATGGAGCTAAATGATTTTGCCACAACAAATACTCCTCGAAAATGTGAATGTCTGTTAGGACGTTAAGAATTTTGAGAAACCTTGTTGCTTTTTTCAGCGTTTGTTACTGGAGGAACTGTCATGGGTTGATACACTGCAGAAGGTCAGGCAAAACAGAAAATTGCTGGATGCATGTAGTTCTTTCATTCATGATGGGTTGCAAGAAATTCTTTCACGACTTGGTAGGTGTTTCAGTGCCCTAAAAATAAAAATTCATGGCCTTTTTCTTTCTTTGCTTTTCCTACAAATGCTAATCCTCTCAAACAGATACATGGAAGGAATCTCTTTTGGACCGGAGGAAAATACTGCATCACGTAGCTCTGTTTCTATTTGGAACTTATGCTTCTGGTATGCCCTTTTATGCCTACAATTGTTGGCTGTTCTTTATGATCTCACATTATTCTTCATGCATGCCCAGTTTTGGGATTACTAAGCTTTAGTTGGCAGTCTTAATAATTTGTTTAATAATTTATTTATAGCTAGTACAAATAGCATTGTCTTATACAGATTTCTTTGCATGTTATATCAGGTGAAATGCCAGAAAAAAGATTAGGAAAGGTCATTGGTGAGATGCTTAAATTGGTACCAGTAATATATAGTGAAGGTGGTCTTAGACTTATGCTTTTGGACTTGTTGAGAAATCAATTTCCTCCATCAATGTGCTTATGGCCCACTTTCAAGGATGCTGTTAGGGATTGTGATGCCATGAAGAAGAATTATCTTGCACATCTTAATGAGATGCATTCTAGGTATGTGCCCTTAATTCATGTAGCCTTCTTAATGAGAATTATCTACTATATCTTAATTAATGTAGGATTGCTGTGTGCTTAATATATCCACTTATTGCTTCCTCTGGAATTAATGTATCAATGAGAGAAGTACCAACTTTGTGCTTAATTAATGTTCCATAAAACTTTAATTAGTTATCACCGTATAATTTTCACCTTATATGCACATGAAGGTTAAGAGAAGTCCGTAACTCTCTTTTTTTTTGTGGGGGTGGGGGGTGGGGAGGGGGTTCATATCCAGTATTTAGAGTTTGCCTTTGTGACACAGCAAAGAAAGTGAATGCGCTAATGTGCGACAGCTTTCATGCTAGGCATTTAAGCATGTGAAGAAAGGATGCGCTAGCACACAACCTAAAAACGCACGGACAGAGTTTTGACAGACAGCTTGTGTGGCGACCATGCGCCCTCCTGTAACACAATGAGTCAGCCTTACAGAGTACTATCGTTTCTCAAAATGCACCACACCCTATATAAGCTATTGCCTTCTAATTTTCACCTTATATGTACGTGTAGGTGAAGAGAAGTGTAGCCCTAAACTTTCAGCTGGATAATTAATGGGTTGGGATACTCAAGATGGAAAGATCAGTCAAGAAAATGCATAGTATGTAAGGGGCCTCGGTCTAATATCATTTTGATTCAAAGATCGAACTTAATGCTATAAGCGAAAGAATTGTAAAGAATCCTTTTTTTTTTTTTGGGGTGCAACAATTGCCAATAATTTTTGAAGATCAATAAGCCACAAATTCTGTGGTTGACCAGCCTCTTTTTTCCCTTTCCAAAGGAATTGATGTATTTATTAAGGGAAAATTACACCCCCTTCCATGAACTATGGCCTAATTACACCCCCTCTCCCGTGTTTTCAAAATTACACTCGTACCCCCTAAGGTTGACGGTGTTGGTGTTAGTTGAAATGTAAAAGACCATTTTACCCTTAAACCGAAACATCCCAAATCAAAAGACCATTTTACCCTTTTGTTTATCTTCAACCCTAACCCTCCTCTTCTCTTCCCCCTCTCTCTGCCCTCCAATCCTTCCCCCTCGTTCCCTCTATCTTCTTGAATCCCTTCGTTCAATTACCCAACCCTCCAAAGTCCAAAGACACCTACATCCCCCCCTCTGTCATCTCATCCATCGCTGCCACCAACTTCGGTTCTCAATCCGATGCAGACATTACTCTCTTACTCACAACAGACTTCAAATGCTTCGGTGCCCAGGTGAAGAATTCCTGCTTTTCTTCCCAAATGGGGAAAATTCCGATCGGGTTGGGTTCGTTTTTGTGTCGCCAAAAGAGACCTCATGGAAAGTCAGGCTTAATGCAGAAGGTAATATTTTTACAACGCCTGATGGGTTCAATCATCGGATTCTTAGAATGTCTGTTACTGATTCGAATTGTTGAGATCTTCTTTCTTCTTCTGCTGTTGGTGATTCTATTATTGTGGGTTTTCTGATTTGCTTGTACTATGTATACTGTTCATTGATTTAGTGTTGAGGTTAACAATTCAGGGTTCAGATAAGGAGATACCCGTTTGGTTCAGTTGGGTATGAAGCAGTTTCATAGCTCTGTTGTTAATGCTTGTTGGAGCCCCCCATTTGGCTGAAGAGAGTATAGTTTTACTAGAAAATGGTAGATTGTTCCTGTTTGATTTGGGTTATTGTTCGGTTTCTAGTAAATTTGCTAAGGAATTGAAAGGAATCAGGATCAATATTTCGTGGAAGGATTTGAGTGTGGATTTGGATAGTTCAGAGAAGGTTGAATGGGTGAGCTGTGGATTTGCTTGGTGTCGGTGTTGCACTTCAAATCAGAAGAAGAAGAAGATGAAGTTGACGATGCAGGTTGTCGGTTAAGGGATGTTCAAAAGTCACTCTTGGCTCTTCGTCGGCGGGGAAAACCATGAAGCAGAGCTTTCACCTATGTGCTGGCGATTGGATGTTAAGAGCAAGAAGATGAAGTTCAGCGGTTACTTGTTAGAGAATTTATTTCTCTTGTTTTAGAATAGAGGGTAAAAACGTAATCTTCCACCATCGAAGGGTATGTTAAGCATTAAATGAATTAGCCTTTACTAGCGTCACCACTTAATGGAGACACACTAACGGACTGGGGCTGTTTGAAACACATTTTAAACTGTAGGGGAGGTTCGTGTAATTTTTGAAAACACAGGAGAGGGAGGTGTAATTAGGCCATAGTTCAGGGGATGGGGTGTAATTTTGCCTTTTATTTATGAGTGCAGAGGTGCTGTACGTTATGAAAGTGGACATTGTGTATATAAGTAACAAGAGAAAAGAAGTAATCAGTTCTTTGGAGGGACATTAGATGCCCAGTTATCTCTACTTCAGAGAACTTATTAAGGGCACGCATCCACTCTAGTAATAGTATATCATATGAACTTTCAGATCCTCATCAAGCCTCTATCTTCTGTTAGAGAATCGGTTGTTTTTGTTCCTTCCGTATTTGTTAGGCTGTCAGCACACTCCAAAAGATATCATTCCAACTAAATCTGACCTCTCTATGCAAAGTAAACATCTAGCCAAGTGATGAAGTATTCCTTCCCCTCGAATAGTCTTACCCAATGGGCCTTCAGAAAAGTAATTTGAAACATCTTAGGAGAGAGGGAATGATATGAACAAGTGATGTGCTTTTTCTTACTCACTGTGCAACAGAATAAATCTACTTGCCTAATTGATTTCTTGGTTTTGAAGGTTATCTATCCTAATCCCCACAAAAGCCTCAATCCTCTGGGGAACAGGCTTTCCCCACTTCTTATTAAGGGTGAAGAGGATTCACTGTAGAAATCAAGGAGTGGTGCAAATATTTGATGGAAAAATATTCCATTGTCTGATTTCTTTAATCTCCCTATATTACCTCCGACACACAGATTGTTTTTCCTCCCAGAAGGCTGCATTCAGTGTTACCTGGGGACTTCAAACAGGAACCACATTCATGTTGGAGACATGTGGATATTGACATGTGTGTCTTCTTGTACTTATTGATAATAGGTTGAATTTAAAAGGAAAATGGAGATGCTTGAAGAATCTGGTTAAAGTGAAACCCATCCTATCACAAATTCACAATAAGCTATGACTAACTGTCAACATATTTTGTAAAGGTGATATAAATAACTAGGTGTGCACTTACAGATATGAAAATATTTGAACCCTTTGATGATAATGTAGAAGTGGCTAGGTTGGGGGCAAGGTGGGTTTTAGTTCGGTCACTTTTGTTTGGTTTTGTTCTGGATTGTTTCTGGGTTCGGGCTTTGCTATTCAAAGGCATATGTTTTTCTCTCTGAATTAATCGAGCACTGTAATAGCTACTTGTTCCTTCTTTGTTACCTTTTCTCAACCTCTAAATTTTTCTTTCTAATAGTAGGATAGATTTGATGTCTAGAACCACCATTCTATAGGCTTTTGTTTTTATTTTTCAATGTGCAGCACTAGCTTCGCAGAACCAGTCTCAATATTAAACTTAGAAGTGCTTTAATGTTTAGCAGTTCTTATCTGTTCATTGATTTTTCTTCCATTCAATAGAATGGCACCAGTATGACTTGGGGTTTTCCTCTAATGTTTCTGGTTTTGTTTTCCTCATTGTTTTTGTCATTGTAAATCAACATGTATGTTTCGTACTAACTTGCTTTGATTATAAAATTTCATTTACCCATCACCATGATTTGAAATTCTGAACTGCTTAGTTTCTAACAAATAAACTTCACTGTACCCACATAAACTGATCTACTCTCTTGTGTAGGGACTGGCAAAAAATGAAAGATGCGTTGGCTTATTGGGTTGTATCCTTCCAGTCAACCATTCATCCAGTGGTAATTGTTCTCTTTGGTAGATCTGATACTTCACTCTCACCAGATTGAATATTGAGTTCTGTTATGGTGTACTTTTAGGAAGATCTGTCAAGGGTTGAAGCATGCCTGCAACTTCATTTCAAACAGATTATTCAGGTATGATTATAGAAGATAAGTTGGCATGATTTTCTTTACTCATTATAGGGCTTACGGAGACTGGCTTTATGTGTTGCAGTGGGAATTTTGTAGATAGATCTGAGTCCTAGTTAGCATACCAAGAAAAAATATTTATTTTTTGAATTTTGATTCATGGGATGTTTTATTGGCATTGTTCCATGCTTACATTTTCAGCATTTTTCCATTTATAGCTGCTGTACTTCTATTTTTTTGTTGGGGGTGGGGATGGTGTAAGGTGCCATTCTTTGAGTTGAACATTAGAATGTATATTTATGCTTGTCTACCAATCAAGTGCAGGGAATACTTGTTGCCAGTAGAATGCAAATGATGGCCATCTCAATGCTGGATTTACATACACTGCTTGAGGTCAAGAATTTATACTTTCAGATCCATTATTCTTCAAAGTTAGTTGACTTGGTTTTGTTTTTATTGTTTATGCACTTTCTTCTTTAGGAAGTATGTAATAGGTCTTAGTTTTTGGAATTATTTTCAGCTGATTGCCCAAGCCCCTTAGCTATTGAATTACTTTTTCAAGCTTTTGATTAGCTGTAGACCCATTTTAATGGAAATCCTTCTCAAGTGAGTTCATTCTTAGTGGTGACTCAAATTACTTTGTTGCCATGGTGACTCATTGATATGAAACGACTGACCTGCTCTAGCTTAAAAGGTGGAGGGAGACATACAGAGGGAAACTAGTTGGAGAAATTCGTCAACCATTTGGTATTTGTGTTTCAGGTAAAAATCACTAATTGATGCGACCATGGGTCCTAAACCCTGATTATGGGTCGCTATGGGCCCACCCAAATGGTAAACAACTCAAATAATAGGGTAAAATGGCAACTATAATTTCTGTAACAGTCCAGCACCTTATATGTAAAGTAACAAGTGAAGAGTGTGAAAATAGAAGAATCAACAAACCAGCATCTATGAAGGAAGAAGAAGAAGGGAGGAGACGATGGAGAGAGATTGAGAAGGAACTACCTAGTCACTCATGGAAGGAATAAAATGACCTACCGTGAGGCTAGGTCCACTTTATTTATAAGTTCAATTGTTCAAATAAAGAAAGGGAATTAAAATAAAAGACTTCCTAATAACAAATAAGGAGAACTAATCATAATTACAACTCAACTCAACCAATAAAGGAAACATAACATAAAACCCCTAGGATATAATATTTAACACTCCCCCTCAAGCTGGAGCAAGTATATCTCCCATGCCCAGCATGGAACAACCACTAAGAAACGCAGGTCTGAACAACACCTTGGTGAACATATCACCAAGTTGATTGCCGGAGTTAATAAATGAAGTAGAAATTAGTTTCTTCATAACAACATACCTCACAAAATGGCGGTTGACCTTGATGTGCTTAGTCCACTCATGGAAAACCGGGTTACTTGCAATATAAATATTGTCTTGATTATCACAATACATATCCATCATGGTACAGGATCTCAGCGACATCTTGTCGAGATCTCGTAAAAATTTTGGTTTCGTGAAGTCTCGAGATGAGACGGTAGGCGATACAGGATTTGTGCAAGATCTCAGTCGAGATCTCGGGTTAGATAAAGTCGAACCAGACCAAAACCAAGGATATAAAAAGGCACTGTCTCGGCGAGATTTCGACCTCAACTCGAAATCTTGCCTCTCTCGCTCTGTTATAAAGGAAACACCTCCAAGTGAGGGTTTTGGTGCTTTTCTTTGGCAAATCTCACATCAACTGAAGGTTAAAAAGCTTGGAGATCAAGATTGAAGCTTCAACATCAATAGAGGGTTTTGGTGCTTTACTCTTGTATTTGTTTAATCTGTCTCTTTCAAAGTTTCTAACAATTATTAACAAACTAGTGTCAGACAGCTTGATCATATTCATAGTCACCATGTATGATTATGAATATGATGCCTAATGCTTAAATGGTTTATGGTTTGATGTTTTTTAATTCCTAATGCTTAATTAAGTTGTTTTACACATCTACTTTAATTGTATTTGTTCTAAATATTATGTGGAATAGCCTAGGGTAGAGCTCACCTACGCCGTAGACTACCAACTAGGGTCTGAAGTCAAAGTACCATTTGGGTTTGCATTTATAAAAACTAATGTTTCCATTGTGTTTAGAAGGTCTAAAATAGGGTGGTAGATGTCAAGTTTCAGGACCTATCTTGGCCATATGGCCACTGAAACCCACCACCGAGTCAAGATGGGAAAAAATTACACCAACTCACTGAGATCTAGGCAGAACTCGGTTTTGTGGCCCCGGTGAAACCAAGACGTAAAATCTTGATGGTGGTGGTGATAGATATGCAGGACTTCAAGAGGAGTATGACCTGGCAAAGGAGATGCAAGAGCCGGAGCTGGTTCGATTCACTGGGGAGACCCAGTTTGATCATGCTACACAGGATATGGACCATAGAGCACGTTTAGCTACTACTACTAGTGTAGGCTACAAGAGAGGGCATCGTCGCCGGTTCGGAGCAGATGAGTATGTTAGTTGTATGGACGTTGATAGCTTGTCTAACACTCTGGGAGGGATGAGTATATGGGACAATAAAGCCCCATCCTTTACCGCAGAGAGCTCCATCTTAGAGTACAGTCCATATGGCTATTTCACTAGTATTGGGAGCATGCATCTTCTTCATCCGTTCCCAGTTTTGAGTATGACGCCCACTCATAGTCACAGGGACATGCTAGATCATCTTTTGTTGACAACTCCTACCCGGCCCACCAGCCATACATGCATCCACACCCATCTTATGAAAGTGGCTCAATGGCTGGTTCTTCACATTACAGTGACCTATACCCTAGGATAGATTACATGCAGTATGTAGATGAGACTATTTATAAGGCATCTGTGGAGGACTACTCTCGTTTCTTCTCGAACACTATGTCGTGGCATGCATATGTCATGCAGACGGAGGACAATGCACGTTGGCTCCATCGGATCATGAGTGGACTTGATCCAGCATGTCATAGTTCATATCAGTAGACAATCACTGACTCACAGTATTGTATTGTTGGGACATGGAAGACTAGGGTGTCAAACCGCTTCCTCTAAAAGGCCGACCTTGTAGAAAAGGGAGGAAACAATATGTTTGTCATACAGAAGCTCTAACACTGCAGACTATCCAAAGGGGGACACGGGTGGATAAATAATTCAACACCTGCCCGCTCCCAGGGGGACTCGATACCGTGACCCCTGCCTGCTCTGATACCATGTAGAAACCACTTCCTCTAAAAGGCCGACCTTGTAGAAAAGGGAGGAAACAATATGTATATCATACAAGAGCTCTACCACGGCGGACTATCCAAAGGGGGACACAGGTGAATAAATAATTCAACAGTATTGTTCACTGTACCTGGGTGTCTATGTAATATGCATTGTTCATTGTAATTTGTAGTTTTTACTTCAAGTCTTTAACTATTTCTTAAATAATTATTCAATATTATGTGGCTTCATCCATTATTGCATAATTTACTTGTTTTACTTGCCATTTATCTCTCATAGGCTCATAGCACTCAAACAATGTGTAAAATAGGCAATATTACATAAGGAGTCGACGTTTATTGGCAACCAAGGGTGAAAATCCAAAACACCAAATTGAAATTTTTTTTTTCTTTCCAATTTGAAGATCTAAATATGTTTATTAAGCCTAAAACAAGCTTTCCCTGAAGTTTCGGAGCCAACTGTGGCCATTTGCCCACCGAAACATTATATTTAAAAAAAAACACAATCGGCGCAATTTCGGTGGTTTTGACCTGGTCGAAAAACCGAGACGAGATGAGTTTTCAAACAATGAGCTTGAGGGGAGTGTTAAGTTATAGTTGATGTATGTACAGCAGGGGTATTATAGTCAGATCCCCTGTGTGTGTTAGTTATGGCTTTATTCTTATTTCTAGTAGTTGTAGTTCATGTTAATTTGTCCTTTTAGTCTTCTACTACCACAAGGATAGAAGAGACTTCTAGTCCTTGTGGGTTTGGACTTTGTTTTATGTACATATATGATGGAGAGGGACTGCCGCTGGTTTAAGACTGTTTTCTGTAAACTGTGGCAGTCTCTGCTCTTTCTTCTTCTTCTTTTTCCTCTGTTGTTCTCTGTTATATACTGGTTATCATATTCTGGTACCGTCATAGTGGGAATCTACTCTGTTAGGCTGGATACTCATCATTACCAAATTTAGTAAAGAAACAGACCATTTCACAGCCATTTGGACTCGCACAATCTATACTGAATCTAAATAAATTCTAAAACTGAAAAAAATAAGTACAAAAATGCATGTGTACTATTGGACCATTTTATACTGACCCAGAACCAAAAATTTCAGAACACATGGACCTGAAAATAAGCAGTAACTAAAGATTTAATGCTTGAAGCCTTGAACCTTTTGGCTGCTTTCCATGGGTTGACTTGCTGCTCAATGTCTGATGGTAAACTAGACCCAGCAATAGTTTCACGTGGGTCCTGTGTGAAAATCAATCATAAAACTATGATTGATGATTAGTGTGTATTGATTTAAAAAAAAAAAAAAAACTATGATTGGTGTCATGTGGTGTCTTGCAATAAAGAATCTACATTTTGCATCTTCCCTAATAAATCTTGTTTGATATTGTGAAGTCTTATGAATGCATAGGCTGTCCTAAGAAAGTTGTTTGTAACACTACTTTATATATATATATATTAAGTGGCTTGATTCACATCAATTTCTTCATTCTCACGGATCTATTTTCTTGTTTGCTTCGTATCATTCAGCATTCAGATCTTAATCTTTTTTTGATTTTCCATGTTTTTTCCATTCTTTTTAAGTAGCAAACATCATTTTCTTCATTCTCGCGGATCTTTTTTTATTTTTTGGATTTTCCATGTATATTAGTCTATTGTTTATTTTTTGTGTTTCCTTATACTCATCTCATGCTATTTTGCAGGTTCCTATCAGAAGGGAGAGATTAAAGTCTCTCTGTCACATGGTTGTCTTAATGAAAGTGAGAGCTGTTGCATTTTTATCCCCCTTTATTTGAAAACTTTTGTGGTTTGCTTCACCTGCTCATCCATTTGATGTAGGTTATGAAGAAAACCTTTCATGACAAGGAGCTGGATATCATCAAAAGTCTTCCACATATTATAAATCTTATCCAGTCTGACATTGAAAATACCCTCCTCATGGCAAAGGTATTCAGATGCTTACATGCTGATGTGTTGTCTCAATTTTGTATCTAGCTGAATATGTCGTAACCTTTTTTTATAGGATGAGCTATTGTCAGAAGTTGCTAAAGAAAGTCAAGCCAGCAAGAGAAGATTTTTGAGCTCTTTGCCATTTGGTATGATGCTTACATATATCAATGGTTCTTTTGCTTCCTTTTCTCTTCAATTTTGGTGTAAGTAGGTCTGAGCTTTTTCTTCCAAAACTAGAACAAAAATTGTCAAAAGAAAAAAAAAAGAGCTGTAACTTGGTCCAAGCTCCGCTTGCACAGGATCCCAGGTGGGGTGGACACAGTCCTAACCTGTGGAACTTTATATAGAGTGGCCTGTCCAAGATTCAAACCCGCATCTTCATGCTGACAGCCAGAGCTTTTTACTGACTGCACAATGTAATGGCCCCCCAACAAGAATACAGTTTACATGCATATATTAATGCTTTCACATATGAACTTTCTAATTTTGACTGCACCATATTTGGTACAGGGGAAAGCAACTTTGACAATATGAAGGAACATGAATTATGCATTGGCAAAAAAGAAATCTTAACGGTAACTGAGGTTCTAAGACTTGTATTTATCTGTAAAAGAACCAAGAAAATAAATAAAAGGAGAACTTGAGTGCAGCGATCAAATGTTTAAGTGTTATTCTACATTTATGGTCAGAAAATACTTCCGTTCTGGTTGCATAATATTGGAGTTAGGCTTTTTTTTTTTGGGGTCGGGGGATGAGGGTATTTATTTTGATTGTATTGCTAATAAGAACACATTTCTTTGGTTATTAAGTTTACTTCTTGAATTTTTTTTTTAGGATGGTTGGTGTTCTTATAGAGTTTCTTCTGGAGAATTTCATTCTACTAGGGGCAATGTATTGAATGCTGTCCTGCCCACCAACCATCTAACTAGGTTTTGTGTCTGATCATCAGATTGACCACACATTTAAAGCACTAATATCCTTATTTTGTAAAATATACAAGGTCTTTTTTAACAGAAAATAAGTAGTGGCGCAGGAGTAAAGTGTATGTTGTTTGAATCCTTGGCTAAATGTCAGGCAGTCAAGCCTAGTAGTCCTTAAAGTTTTGAGTGGAGCACCAGCACCAAACCAGCATGCCAGTAAGCAATTCTTTTCATAATCTTATGTGTCACATAAAGTGTAAGAGGTCTTTATTGAAACTTCATAGGACTCGATTCTGTTTAGACTCCTAAAATAAAATAGACATATCAACACTGAGTTTGGACATCAAAAAAATAAGTTTTCTTATAACCTAATAAAACTAGCCTAGAATAACATCACCTGACTAGATTGAAATCAATAACTGGACAAAATATTGAGCCCAAAATACTGAAAACACTCCCTACAAACTTAGAAGAAGAGATTCTCAATATATCCCAAAAATGTAAGTGCAATGATTGCCCTTCTTTAGCCACCTAAGGTTTCTCTTGCACAAAATTCCCCTACTAAGTATCACTTCAAAAACTGCTCCAGCATGCCATTGTTGAGTAACCAGCAACCATGGCACCACACAACACTTGGGACACTACTATAGATAAGTTTGTTCCAATTTGATAAAACCAATAAACTCCTGGCTCCATTATTAGGGTTCATTGCCTTTGATGCCTTTGAAATAAATCATACATTTTGAGGTTCAATAAAAACTTAATGTTTTCCTGTACAAGAACTTGGTCTCAAGATGTCTAAGCAGTTTAAGCAAAACCTAGGGTAAGTTGTTTTCCTGTTCAAGAAAAGGAGCCTGTATGAACTTCTTATAACTTGTTTAACATTTTGATATCTTTAGCGGGTTAGCACATCTGTTTTATGAGTCATCATGATTACAGGAATAATGCAAATGTCCTTACACTCTCCCAGTGCAACTTATGTAAGACTATCAATGTTATCTTTATTCTAAAATTAGATTTGGAATTTCTGCAATTTTGATTTTCACAATACATTTATAATGGGATCTTTAGCCTAGATACGGGCGATACCTTAAATAGCATGAGCTAATTTAAAAAGAATGATTAAGGGAAGCAATGACAATGACAATTTTCACATGTTTGTTTTGCATAGTAGTAGTCTTGGTCTAAAGGTGTCCATCAATTAAAATCCTTTTGCCAGCCGCAAAAAAGTCTAAAATATTGTTAATTGTAAGTTTTCCCCAGTTTTTGGAGATACGTTAAATAGCAAGAGCAAAATTACGAAGGATGATTAAGAAAAGCAGTAACAGCAACACTGGAAACTGTACAGCCAACAATTTTCACCTGTTTATGTACATAACCTTAGACTTGGTGTAAAAGTATATCCATCAATGAAAATCCTTCGCCAGCTTGTAAAGTCATCCGGTATCAAAGTTCTGGATTTGAATCTTTGTTTCCTTTACAATTTATTAGTAGGTTGATGTAATTCAAATCACTGATATATAGTCTAATTCACTTTAATTACCTTTTCAATTTAGGTGGCAAGGATGTGGATTCAAGATTGACAGATTCACTTTCCGCGGTAAATGAAGAAGTCATAAAATTCCTCACATTGATAAATTGTCTGCAATATTTTAAGTTTAATGACTCCTTTCACTTCATAAAGCTCATTTTTTGTTGTTTCTCATATGATGTCTGGTTATAAGTTTTGCTAAAGAGCCTAGTTGGATTACCTTATCCCTGTTTGGATTGGACTCTGTAATGGCCTTTCTTTTTTAAGGGTCCACCCTCAGGTCTTTCACTTCTTTGCATTTCACTTACTAGTAAACAGATGGAGCCCTAATGATTTAGGGAGGGGGGGGGGGGGGAGGGACAAAGAGACTGTGAATGCTAGGTGCTTTTAAGCCCTTGTAATCTCTTATCAAGACTTGTAACTGGACTCTAGTACCTCTTAATGAGAGAACTGGCATATTCTTACTAACTAAACAAAGGAAGGCATATAGACTCAGTCCCTCACTCTGGATTTGGAAAGGAAGGAAAGAGCTCAGAGGACAGAGGAAAGTAGTCTTTCAAGTCAAGAAGCATAGTTGTCAAGGCTATGCCTAGGCGTCCAAGGTGCCTGAATGCCTTGGACGCTGTGATTGCTTTGCGTCAAGGCCTCCTCCGACGCCTTTGGCTGCCTAGACGCCATGACAACTATGTCAAGAAGCTTGTCGTCTGATTGAGCACTTGGTGAGGCAACAAAAATGAGAAGTGTTCAATTAGAACATGAAAATGTAACCGAATTGGTCTTAGTTACTCTTCGGAACAGAGTGGAAGATTCTCAAACAAGGAAAAGGATCCAATGACTTCGAAAGAATTGAACGAGGAGCCGTATGAGGTGAAAATCTCATGTACAATTCTGGCTTGGTTTTCATTTTTCGGCCCTCTCCCCCACACTACAAATCAAACATCTCCGGGCATCTGGTTTCAAAGAGAGATTAGGTCCATTGGGAAAACCCACTCCTTCCATAAGACAAACTAAAGGAAGCTGACTTGACCAGGAAACCAGTCCAGTATTAGTAAAAGCAACATATCTCGTTGGGTCACCACTCTTTTCAGGATTCATTTGCCCATCATATTCCTATCCAAGTCCAAGTGATACGGTTGAAAAGTGAAATAAAATTTCGTCACTATATATAATAAGAGTTTGAGTTAGTCACAGAATCGTTTATTTATAATGAGAAAAAAAGTTTATCATCTCTTTAAATTTCATTTCCATTTACTTCACTTGTAACCAGATGGAGCCTAGGTAACAAAAATGCAATTATAGCAAAGATAACAACTTATCTGCACAGCTCTTCACTCATTTTTCCCAATCTGAGGATGGATAATTTATGTTCACCCTTTTAAACCAAGTAGATGGACAGACAATGTCCAATTGACCATCTAATATTCCTTGCTCTAGTGCCTAAAGCATCATTTGCCTTATAATTGTCTTGCATCTTTTTCCTTCCACCCACACCAGCACACAGCTGCAGGAAGCACCTGCCTCACTTTTTTTGCTTGGCCTTTAAATGAATAACCCTTCATGATAGCACTAATCCATCACATACGAAGGGAATAACCAGCTAAAACAAATCATACTCAGAAAATTGCTCCAGACAGCCTGAACACACTTACAATGTGTGAGATGTTTTCTAGTCTCTACCTCCTCCAAGTGTAAAACGCAAACATTTGGGAGCTGGTGAACTGCATGGTTAGTAGTCAGAATCTTGTCTTGTACCACATTAAAAATAAAAAACATATCTTGGTTGGCAAACGACCTTCAGAAAGACCATAGAAACGAATGCAAGGGCATGCCTCTTGGAGTCAACAGTGTGTGAAAATTCTACCCTGTATTCCACTGGCTGGTAGCAAGTGTAATGGTGGTTTCTAGTTTTCATCAAATTGAACGTAGATCATAGAATTATTAATTTTCTGTCACTTTCTAGTTGGGATTCCTCCACAGTTCCCCTCCCCCCCTTTTTAACATCATTTCATTTTTTTTCCTTGTAGATTTTGATTTCATTGCAAATGCTTCGAGGAGGGGGTAGCAGTAACAGGCAGCTCATTCTTTCTATTGTTTTGGATGTTCTTCAAAGCATTGTAAGTAGTAAGATTGTGAAATCAAGTTCATATTAAGTATTGTTTGTACTTTACAGTCTCATCTGACACCATGTAGCCCTGGATGCCCCTTGATTCTATTGTATCTTCTTATCGCTTTTCTCCTGCTCTTCAACGAGGTACTTTCTTATTGACATCTCTTACTGTGTCAAATATTTTGTAACCTTACTTTTTTCCCTCTTAGTTTAACACATTTTTTCTTTAATGTGGGTAAAATCCTATCATTTAAAAAGGGCGTACCCAGTGCACAAGGCTCCTGCCACTACGGGGTTTGGGGAGGGTCATAATGTATGATGCTGCCACACCATTTCACATATGTACATGAAAAATATGTAAGACAATAACAACTCTTGAAAATGACAGGATAATAACTACTCTCAAATTATTTTGAAAACTCTTTTTACCCTTGACTAAAAGGACTTTTGGGAATAAGACAAGGGGCAATCAAAAAGAAGGTTACATGTTCTAAATACAACTATAGTGGTGTCATTAAGACAAAATTGATATTCATGGGGGGGGGGGGGGGAAGTTAACTGAAAAAGGGTTGTAAGGGTAATGTTTTTTAGAAGCTTATCTCTTGAAGCTCTTTTGCTGGCCATCTGCATTTTCTACTTTTTCTCCCTTCTACCTTGGTTAAGGTAAACCTTTTCTCTTTGACCAGGGCCATCTGGATGTCAACTGTTCAAGGATTAAGAAGCTTCTGTACAAGTTGGAAATTGTTGCTGATTTTCAAAGCATGGTTGAGGAAGTTACAAATTGCGACTTCTTGTACTGGAGGAAAGAAATGATGACTTCTTGGTTCTCCATGGTTTATATGGATGCAAACAAGTTTTCATGGCTCCAGTAAGTCTTGCAAGCAAATTAAACTGTTATTGTATATTGTCCAGGTTCTTTTTATTGGTTTTTGGATTAATAATTATTTAAAATATGAATTTCACTAACTAAACAAGCACAGGAGGGAGAATATGTTCATTATGTGGCTTTATAAGATTCTCCATTTCTCAGGTACCTTCTTGATGCCTTCTCTGACGGGCTCTGGCTTCTCAAAGTCTGCTGTGTGGGCAAGTTTACCATACATTCGCATGAAGAAGAGCTAGAAAATGCTGTGAAAAATGTTAGTTTTATGAGGTCATTTCTGTTAATCCCCTGACAGACTACCATTTATCAGTGTCTTGACTGTACGAAAGTTGTGGAAATTTCCAGTAACTTTAACAGATGTCAATACCATCACATACATTTATTACGTTTCTGATTGTTTTTCTTGTAGGCCTTATGACAAACTTTCCCTTTAAAATACAGGAGATTATTACACCTCTTTGTAGAGACATTGAGACTGACCTCCGCCTTCATGTGCATTCAAACCACTTAAAAGGATCAGTGCATGTAAATCCAAGAAAGGTACTCGATATTGTTTATTTTAAGAAACATATCTTAATTTTGTTTTATTGAATTGTTGTTACTCTGGTTCTATATTTAATTGTCCAGACTGGTGTACGAAATCTCTCTTGGTACTTGCATATGGAACCTCTGTGGCTTCCATTTAAGTGTATTAATATCAAATTACATGTCGAGAGCTATCTGAATTCCACCTTTTACAACCACACTGCCATGTCCTCTTATGATTGGAAGGTAAGAATTAGCAGTGCGTAGTGCTTTATAACCTCATTTCATCATATGATGATCTTTTCTGTTCTACTGATGTCTGACTAGTGATTTCTAGGGTTAACTTCACAAATAAATCCTATATCAGGTACCTGATAACCCTGTGATTTGGACATGTGTGTTGTCAGATATACTCAGAAATGAGACAACTGGCAGAGCTGAAGTATGGACTGACATTGGATGATATTCCTCTTACTGGGCACTGCTTAAATTATGGGGTTGATGTGATGGAAATTGTACGAAATGTTGAACAGTTTGCCACAAGCTACTCATACAACATGACTAATCAAGTAGGTTTATAGTTTTTAGTTGTTTAAGACTTCCTCTATTTCTTGTGATGAAGTATCCAAAGTTTAAAATTTGTTTTTGAAAACCATATTTTAAGTTGTTGGAGGAATTTATTTTGTTATACGTCTTACTATTTGGTAAGTCTGACAAGGGTATCATGATTCATTAGATCTTGTCATTCCTTGACTTCTTAGGCCTGATTTCATGGTGTGATTTCTATTTTTGAAATTGTTTGGTTTGATTTTTGCACCTTATTTCAGTGAAATAGAAATTCTGAAATAGCTGATGAGTTGTTTCAATTTTGAAATTGAAATTGATTTCACTCTTGCTCTTTAATGAGCACGAGGTTAATTTGATGGGCAAAGCAATAATTTCATCTTAGAAATAAAACACCACCCTTCTCTCACCACCATCGCCACCACCACCTCCCGCCACCACTGTCATCACTACCACCATTGCAGCCACCACCACACCACCAACACCTTCTTGTCCCACCTCCGCCCCCCCCCCCCATCACCACTCTCCCAAAGAATATAGAGAATCCATTCTCAGAAATTGAACTACCAAATGGATTTCTTATTCTTGAAATATTTCAGATTGATGCAACCAAAATAATTTCAATTTCTTGACCAAAATTTTATTTGTTGATTATTTCATGAAATAAAATCCTCAATTGAAATAGAAATCATACCAAATCTGGCCATAGTGGCGAGGACTCTTTTTATTCTCCTGATTTTTACTGGCGAATTTATGCAGGTTTTAATTGAGAAGGTTTCCAGCTGTCAAGGTCGGAAGGCCTTGAGGGTGGTTGGTGTGGAACATGTTGCCTTGTCAATAGCTACACATGGTCTTGGAACAATATATACTGCTATTGATTCTGTGCTCAAGCTCCTAACTGAGAAGATTATAGATTTATCTAAGCTTCTTCAAGATAATTTCGCATGTGTTTGCTCAGTGAAAGAAATCCAGTTCTGGAAGGTTTGCTCTTTTCTTATGTTTCTTTTCTCTAAATACTTGTTGTGAGAATAGATGCATTTGATCAAGTAAAAAAAATCATGAATAAATGGTTTAATTGATAACTTGGTGTTGTGACTAAGGTATTGAAAAGAGATTAACCGCATTTTCAGATTGTCTTACTACTAAAATCCGAACACATGATTGATATTGACACTCTAGTTTAAGGTCAATGTGAGGAATACAGAATTTCAGATTATATGTTCTATTTTGTTTCATTTCTGGGGTAGGCTGACATGTTGAAATCTTTTCTTAACTTTCCTCAGGTCTTACATGCACTTTTTTTTCTTTCTCTTTCCTTCATTCTCTTGCAATGTAATGTTTGTGTCCAATCTGCTTTGAAGATATTCCCATCAGCATGTTATACTAGAGGTCATGTTGCATAAAGGCATAAAGCTGAGATCTTTGTGTAGTTTGGTAGGTTCACTGAGGAAGGCGAAACCACATGAGAGATTCATGTCTTTTTCTTCTTGATTGTTTTATTCTCATAAAATTTACTTCTTCATGGTTCGGAAAGGTCTGGAGAATAAGAGTTTCACCATTGGAAAAGTTATCCAATTAATTGGACATCCTGGGACACATTTGGGGCCGAAGGTGGCCCTAATATATGAAATGGAAGGGAGGAGGTCCACTTCAACTCACATCTAGGTATTAACAGTGTTTCAGCCAAGAAAACATATCATGGATGTATCTTAGCTTTCCATATATTCTTGACCCTGGCCAAGGTTGCAAAACTGAATTCTGAGATCTTGCCTCATTCCTCTTTCTTTGTCAGAACAAAATGATCAGTGCTGCGTGCCTCCTCTTTTTATACACTTTCTGCTAGAAAATGTGTTTACTTTAGTTGGATAAATGTGCAAATCAGGAGTTGTGCTGATTGATTGTTTTTCCATCCCTTGAAGGGAAATGAAGGAGAAACAAGAGGCAACCCTTTTCTCCGAGGGGAGAAGCATGACTTGTTCACTGGAAAATTGTTCTTTGGCGTTCAAGAGTTAAATTTCTTAGATAAGCTGCGTGGCATCATCAATGAAATGGGGAATATCTTAGGACTGTTGAGAATCCTGAGGGCAGGTGGTTCCCGCCATCTGTGTAGTATTTCTCGGTATGAAACTAGTGAAACCACTTTTTGATGATCATATTTCTGTATTACCAGATATTATACTTATTTTCTTTCCCCCCCCCCCTTTTTTGTTCTATCTGTAGTTTCATTTACAGAGACAGAAATATTAGAAGCTTTAAGGAAAACTCTCAGAAGCTTGGGTTTACAGATGAAACTATTACTGCCGGAAGGATATTGGATGTAGTAGTAGAGGACAAGTGCCAAGCTAAAGAGCATGTTTATTTTTCCTCCTCTTTTACTAGTATAATTTCAAAGGTAACATTGACCTTTTCTATATCTAGGTTTACTGTATAAATCATGTCCAAATGTTGGTTTTTCCTTTTCCCCTCTTTCCTGATCTTCCAGTATATTCTTTTTTTTTTAATAGTTTGTTGACGAGGTCCATATAAACAGCTTGAATTGATTTGTAATTTCTCATTCTGCCTCTGCCCTCTTCCCTTCTGAAGTTAGATAGCCAACTAATTGATTTCAATTGAGGCTTTGTACGTTAATGATCCCTCCTTTCTAATGCATATTTATGTGATTAACAACATGATTATAAATCTCTAATGTATATAGACTTACATTAGGGATGGATGATTCATTTCATTATAGATGTGCAAATAGGAAATTTTCTTGAGATGTGCTGCTCTGTCCTAAGGAACTTGGATTTGCATGATGTCATTTGGGATATGTTGGAGGAGGGTCATTATGTCCGCAGCCTTACCCCCGCTTTGCAGAGAGGCTGTTTCCCTTCTGTGTAGGATTATCTCCCTTAATTTTTGGTTCCAGAAATTCCTCTATTACTGGCAGATGCATATAGAAAATCTTCGTGGAAGACTGTATGCTGATACATTTTCCAACATATAGTGGGTGGTAGCGTCAGCATGATGGCATGATGCTGACAATCAAGTTTGAATGCCTTAGAACACTGCTTCAGTCTCATCAGTATTCAGATGAAATGAACAAGATCTTGGTGATGCAGGCAGATTTATGGAGCCTGTGGGTAATGGGCCCAACAAAAAAAAGAACCCTAGAACTAGATTTCTGATTAACAATAGAACACTGCTTGCATAGACTTCATAATTTTCTAGAACCAAAACAGAAAATAAAACTGAATCTGAAGGCCTACCCCAGAATTCAGTTTAGAGAGACAGATCTGATTTCAAATCGCAGATCAGTATTAGATAACAGCTCGGGATTCCGGATCACAAAGGGAGCACAGAGGTTCTAGGATAGACCAATGGGCCAAAAACTGAGTGTAGTTGCAAAATCTATACAGATCTAAACCCAAACAGAAACCCTAAAAAAAATCAGAAATAACCTGTAGGTTGAACAATTGTGTAGATGTTGGCCCATACTGTGAGTGGATCTATTCTATTCCTTCCATATCAAGTAATTCAATTCCTTAATCCATAAAAAAAACAAAAGAAATCTCTCTTTACAAAAAATATGTAATCACAGTAATATTCCTCCTATTTTAATAAACCAACATATTTGGATTTCATAGACTCCTATTTGGAAAGCAACCATCTTATTTATAGAAACCAACTGAAATTAACAACTACGGGCCCTTTTAACACGAGTGGACGTGTCTAATTCATGTAGACTTTCTCAAAACTGCCAACCATCTATCTAATTAACTAAAAACAGCTAGAGAGCTGGATTGGGCCCATACCTTAAAAGAATTAAATAAAAGAAATTTGATTTAAGCTTCCAGAGCTGGAAACTTAATATAATAGCTGTCAATTGAAGATCAAGCCACACTGATTCTTTTTACTGATGCTCCTACATTTATTGGTCTGTTGATCATTAGTAGTTCAATCTTATGGTGTCAAGCACACTCAATGTATTTTCAGCTAAAATCAAATGTCAGATGTGTAGCCTAACTTCCAAGTGCCCCTGATCATGAATATCTGTAAACCTCAGAACTGTGGGAAAATGTTATTGTATTTTCTGTCCCAATCATATCATCCTTATTACCTTCTTCCGTTTGGTAGTTATCCTTGTTTAATAATTAATAATTGAAGCTGATTTATGTATATACTCTCCAGGAAGTCAAGGGTGGTGAGGATCTTAAATTTGAGGATTTATTCCTCATAATTCCAGCGCTTATAATTGGTTTAATAGATTCCAGAGTCAACAGCAAGGAAAATATGCTGAGAAGGGGTCGTGAAGTGGGAAACCAGATAATTATCGATGATGGCTTTGTCATGGGAACTGCCTTTATTCTCAAGGTAAGCCTGCTTTACTGACCATGCTTAAATGCTTCCAAAATGTTTACGTTATCATTTTATCCTGTAAAACAATTTCTGTTTGCATGTTCTATTTCTGGAATTAAATCTGAATTTCCTTTCCTAGTTCCGTGGTTTGATTTTTTAAGAAGGTATTGGGTTTCTAGGGTTTCTTTTTGCTAGGTGGCTCGTTGAATTCTTTCTTTAGTTATTGGTTCTTTTTTCCCCCCTTTTTGCTTCCAAGTTTCATGGATTTTTGTTTGAAAATTAGATATATCAAAGAATTGAGGAGTTAGCTAAATTTTTCTTTTTCATTATTCTTTTACTTTTGTGAATTGGTACCTTTGAATTTCTTCTTGCATCCTACGCTATGATCAATGTGGTAAAAATCATGACGGAAAGCCAAAAAGGAAGCTCAACAGGTTAAGTGTTAAATGTTAGAAGCTTTTAAATGCTAGGGGTCTTTATGGAGAGCCAGAATGGGGGTAGTTGTGCCATCCTTGCATGGAACTGATGGTATCACCTTATCCATGATTTAATACACAAAGCTGTGTGTCTACTTGTCCTCCCATGATTCCGTTATTTAGCTTCAACTTTCGCCCAGTCATGAGTTAGGTTAGGACTGCTAATTTTTACACGTATAGCAAAGAAGAATAGGTTTGCACTAGTGTTGCTTTCTGAAACCAAGGAGCCTTTATTTCCTTTTTTAGTTTCCAGTTTGTGCAGTGGGGATACAATCTCTAGGTTAAGTAATGTTGCACTTGGAAAAGGATTGTTGACCTTATGCTTCATTTTCAGTTTTGATATGCTTTCTCATATGCTCGCTCTCTCTTTTGACGATCATGAATAGTGAAAGTCTTAACATTCATGCCCATCCATCAAATTATCTCGTTTAACTAATATGGGTATTTTGTAGTTTAATGACCTCATTGCAGAATTTGGTTCTGAATTGGAGATAGAAAATCTGCCTATTAGCAATGGTGGATGCATTGAACCACTTAATGTTTGTGTGTGTGCGTGCATGGGTGTGGGTGAGTCTAGGTGTTTAGCCGTAATTTAGCTTGTCTCCAGGGAGCCCAGCACGCCCAGGGTGCTGCCAGCCGTTGGGCTGTGCCGCACACATCTCTAGGGGTGCGCCGAGATGTGTGCGGCACAGCTCAGCCGCTGGAAGCCCCCTGGCAGCACCCTGGGCGCTGGGCTCCCTGGAGACGATCCTGTTCCGTTTAGCCATGGGAAAGGACCTTCTTGTGAAGTACAGGTAGTTTCAGAGAAAGGTTCTTGCAGTTCCTATGAAATTATTTACATCAATGTAATGGAGGAAAAGAAAAGGAACTCTTGAAGAGGTTAGATCATCCACTGTGGAGGACGGTCCGTCAGAGTGGTCTATTATTTTCCATTTTATCTTGTTATTCTGAAGCAATGTGATTGATATGGATGACAATTTCATCTTTGACAGATGAGATCTTGGTCTTATTTAAGTTTGTATTGCAAATGTCTGCTCATATATGTTCTTGGAACTTTTAATCAATCCATGAGTATAAGATACTGATTGCCCAATAAATTATACGAATTGTGGATGGGAATCCTTAAATTTACATTATTGAGATACCTATGATATTAACTTGTTTTGCATGTGGGAATTTGATTCATCCAGTTTAGAATTTTAATGTAAAGCATAAAACCTATTTGATTCAGGTAGTTTTAGGAATATTGAAATTTGTCCTCTGAACACAAAAGGTTCAAGTCTGATGTTGTATTGTGGTCAGGAAGTGAGGCACACAAGTACACACATTCCCTTTGCTTCTGCAGTAAGTGTGCCCTTCCAAAAGGGAGGAAAGATTATTCTTTGAACAATCCAGCCTAAGTGTTTTTATGGTCCTCTTTCTACCAAGTGAATTTCCATTTTGTGGAATGATACTGATTCCAAGCACAAACCTGAAAATGAGTCATTGAATTGAATCTTAAAAAAAAAAAAAAAAAAAAAAAAAAACTCTTGCAGGTAACAGCGCAAGAGAAACCATTTGATGGGTTGGATTGGATTACCAGTGTGAAGAAGCGCTTGGAAGAGGCATTGCGGTCACTAGAGGAACGTATTGATGCAGAGCAGCGTAAAGCAAACAGAGGTCTTTCTGCTTTGAAGCTTTGGGGCAAGGATGCTTCGTCTGTTTCTTCCACAGAAACCCAAAAGGTTATAGGATCCCATCATCTCTCTCTCTCAATTCTGCTTCGAACTTTGTCATCGTCAAATTTCGGATTTTCAAACTTTATTTATTTTTTTGGGGGTTAACACAGGTCATAGACAAACTCAAGAAATATCAGAAAGAGGTGGAGCTGTTTTATTATGGTCTGAACATCTCGAGGACCATCATGTCCTGAAACTACCATCCTTCCAACATGTGATACGTTTACATGTTGGAATTGTAATAGTATCATTGTTTTCTTCTGCTTACAAAATATGTGTAATTCTTTGTTCATAAAAGGGATCAGCTAAGAGGTTGCATCCCCAACTCTCGGTGAGATGGAGTTACTGAAAGTTTCTACTTCTTTCAAAATCGGATCATTATCTGCTCCATTTCCCTGCCCGGTCCATTTCCCAAGTTCCTATAATAGGGGGTGAAAATGACCACCCTAACCCTGCCCGAGTGAAGTGCACCACCTTCTATTAGAGGGACTTGGGGAAATGTAGCAAGCAGGAAATGGAACAGATAATTTTCCTTCAAATTCAACTTAATTTGTTTAATTTTTTGTTGTTGGTGCAGCTTGAGCGAAGACTTTTGTGGCCTTTATAACTTTTAAGCTCAGGGATGCAACAGGGCAGGCAACCAAACAATCCCATTTATAAAGTTTTTACGAATAATTAATGAAACACAATGTTAAAAAATATATATATTTACATTCAAATTAGGATTTTAACATTACCACGTCGTGTGCAACTGTATATCCATCCATAATCACGGCACTACACCACATGTTAACTTGATTTATAGATCCATTTCAGGACTAATTCAACCACTTTAGGACTTTGCTGTGTTAATTGGACTCCCTGTTTCTCAGCAACAGAATAACGAATTTTACTATTTGGTCAACTTCCGCTCCCAGTCTTCCAGCAATGCCTCTCTATTCCTTGCAGCCTTGCATGCTATTTATTATCCTCAAGTCTGTAGATGTCTCATTTAAATCCTACACAAGAAAAAATAAACGAACCTTCAATTCATTAGACACATCACAATCTCTTTTGAAGATGACAAATAGCTCCAAAACTTGTCTACATGGATCCTTGTTAAGTGTACTAACTTCCTATAGAATAGCTGATGAAATAAGTTCTCAGGTCTTTATCAATGAGTTGAGCTATCAAACAAGACGAGGGCAGAATCATGATGTATGATGTCATATTATAGGATTTCTGGCCACTATAATCAGATTCATCATTTTTTTTTTTGGGAATAAAGCTTCCCCTGTTTCTTGAACTGACCTTACACTGAAATCAAGTACATATCGTGAGTGGTATCGACACGAGAAATACCAGAATTTCAGGCCACTGTGCAATAAATTAGCATATTTACACAGGCAATCAATTGCAAATGTATCCTAGAAGGTTTGTGCAAATCTGGTAATGAACGAACCAACTGTTACTCAGAACTTCTAACCATTTGTTACCCTGCCTAGGAATGATTCTTTATAAATGGAATCACCATCTTCAACATGGTGGCAGTTTGCTGTTCCACCAGAACCATACATCTATACCATATTCTTCATCGTCATCATCTGGGCAGTCATCATACATTATCTTCTATATACAGCTAATTTATTTCTCCCCACTTTAAACGAGGTTTTGACACCTACAAATAGGACACCTACAAATAGAATCATGACCATTTATCATGCAATGAGATATTGAGTGATGATTTCATATATATTATAGTTTTTGGTTAGGAGAATGCCAGGAACTTTCATAATACAGTAAGTTCC
Source organism: Telopea speciosissima (assembly GCF_018873765.1). Classification (NCBI taxonomy): domain Eukaryota; kingdom Viridiplantae; phylum Streptophyta; class Magnoliopsida; order Proteales; family Proteaceae; genus Telopea; species Telopea speciosissima. The sequence goes on along the minus strand of NC_057921.1, from coordinate 62,186,147 downwards.
CGAGATGATATAAAGTAACTTTTTGATATGGTGCATCCTTTCAAAAAACATTTACCAATTATTGGACCATATGCATAATCTTCTTATTTGTTTGCTTCACATGATGCAATAAAGATTAACAGATGCCAAGTACTATAAAGACAATTGCTAGGATGACCACAATTGAACATGATGGTTAGCACCACACTGCATTTAATATTTAGGAAAACCCTTAGGGTGGTCTTCTAGGGTTTACAATCTTGACACAGGCTACAAAGAATTGGAGGCAAAGCATAGTGTGTAGAAACCTATTGCAGTAAATTCTGAATATATATATATATATATATATATATATATATATATATATATAGATAGATAGATAGATAGATGCCAAAATAGAAATGTTTTCTTGAATTCTAGTGCAGAGAAAAGCATTAAATGACTAAGAGATCACACCTTCAGCAAGGCTGTTCTTCACTATAGTAATTCACAAGGATTTGGGGGACCCCAGAGAGTGGTAATTCAAGAATCCAATGGTAATTACATTACATTATCGATACAAATTCCCAATATCTATAAATGGCAGTACTTGTGTACTATCCAAAATTCATTATTCCTATGGACAGTGCCTTCAGATCAGATTTTAACTATTGATCCTGTAAGCTCAAGGTAACATTGGTTAGCAAACGACTGCCTCATGCATGTCACTGCTATGGAGTTGATATATGTTTCAGTATCCTCTAATCTAATGTAAGTTTTCTCCAGCAAGCCACAAAAGCCTAGGTTAAGCAAGGATAGAAATTAATGGTTCTATGACATGATGTCTGTTGTTATCAAGGAACCAATGGGTTTTAAATAACAGTGCTGAGCCAGCTACCTCTCATTCAATCTCATTCAGCCTAGGCAAAGCTCTAAATTAAGAAGATTTTGTGGGCTATAACAATCTTTGTAACTGCATAATGTCCTTAACCAAAAGAAAAGAGAAAACTGATGAAATAGACAGACTTGAAAATATAGGTCCTTATGACAGTGGTACTACCTACATCAAAGATTCCAAGATTAAGCAGTTAAGAATGTTGGCAGGCAAGTGCTACCCCTAACGGCATGCTAATGGGTCCAACAGGAACTTCCATGAACTAAAAAATTAGTAAAATACACCTGATAATCAGTTTTCGGCAGAGGAAAACCATTGTTTCTCAATCTGTAAATCACAAATATCAGGAGTCAAAGATATCAGATTTGAACTGCCAATGTCACACATACATGAGCACAAAAACCTTTTGAGTTTTGACAAGAAAATGTAGTGTGGAGAATTACCAGTACCTGAATCAACATTTAACTAGCTGTAATTCCATAAATACACCGTCAGCCTAGGAATGGGAAAATCTGATAAAACAAACGAACAAACATTAAAATGTGACTAAGATGAGTACAAGAAGAGATGGGACCAAGAAGTATCTCAACAAGAAATACAAATCAGAACGATTTTAAGGTGAACAATCCTGAAATACTTAAGTACAAGATAGACATTTACAAGTCTTAGTGAGTTGTCAAGTTTTATCACACAAATCAACAAGAAAAATAGCGAAAAGTACAACAATGCAGGCCAGATATGAACACACAGGAACAATAAATACTAATCCTACAGATATTCAAAGCGAAATGAAAACAAAATAATTCAATAAAAGATACTGCTTTTGAAGATAAGTTTGCTGAGTATCCTTTTGCAAGGAGAAAAGGAAATAAAATATAAAAATACATGAAAGGAAGACCAAGCTATAGAAGGAAATAACTCTTGATTACAACACAATGGCAAACAGAAACTCCTTTCATTTCTAAAAAGCAAACGTTATCCCCCTACAATCATAACAAAAAGTACTGCTGTACAAGGATTTCCATACAAGGTAGCAAGGACAACCTAAAAGTATGATAAGGAAAGAACTTAATGTGTTTGGAAGAAATACAAGATTTTAAATAAAGGAGAGGGAAGCTTTGTACAATTGTTATGAGGAATTTTCTCATATCATAAACTCTGGGACTGGTCAACCGGCCCAGGTAACATTGCAAAAGGATGGGGAAGAACAACAGGACCCGGCAACAACGCAAAAGACGGAGGTAGAACAACAGGTCCCTGCAACATTGTCATATGATGTGATTGATCATTAAGTACTTGCAATACTGTAGCAGGATGGGATTGATCAACAGCTCCCTGCAGTGATGGAAAAATCAATGCTTTATTGATGGTTGGGTAAGGTGTACAATAGCAGAAAACATCATGCATTAACAGAATTCCACAAACCTTACCTTTGAACATGCATGCAAATGATGTCTGGTTTCCCCACATGTACGATATATTCTTTTCTTCTTCGGTGACTGTTCAGAGCCTGATTTCTCTCTCGAAGTAACAAGACGACTTTTTGCTTTGGTTGGTGAAAGACCAGGCACGGTACCCTCCTTACTTTCATTGATATTTTGCCCTTGAAAACTACTACCACACCCCACATCTTCAGGAGACAAGGCCCTTCTTGGCATATTAATATCAGAAAGTTTTCCCATGCCTACTTGTAGAATATTAATAGCAACACTAGTTCGTTCAGTACAAGTAGAACCAAACTCTACAAATTTTGTAGCTGTTTCTTTCAAAACCTCCCTGGAACATACTCCCACTTCATCAATAGACTGAAGATACCTAGCACTCATTGTCCACCGCTTTAAAATATATCGTGGTGGGATCTCAAATATATTTACCATTTGGAATACCTTGAGCAGATGCCCACAAATCATCCCCTCAAACTCAAACATCTGACAACTGCAGCTTATGCGATTATCAACTACATTTAACGTAGCAAGATGGATGTTTTCATCCTTCTCATTGTATTTGTGCACCAAGTACCTGCTGACAGGCCCTTCCTCGTCTGTCTTATTTGCAACGCAACAAGAACTTTCAAGGAATCCATGTCGAAATACTGAGAACATAGTCCTTGTAAAAACTCTTGCAGCTTGTTCTTCAATAGGGTTTTTTGATGTTAAAACCGTTTTTGTATGCATTGACACAAAATCTTCATCTGCTTCCTTTTCACGAAGTTGCTTTAGGGCATGATCGTACTGAGGTATAAATTCATTTAATGGAGTCCCTTCATGCAAGAACTCATTAAAATAAGAATTTATACCTTTACTTCTCTTTATTGTAGTCATTCCAGCGAAGAATGCATCTCGTAAGTACAATGGCACCCAATGGTGGCGCTGATCATACATTAACTTTAACCAGTTATTATCTTTCAAACCATACTTCACAATAAGTGCCTCCCACCCTAACTCAAATTCTTCTGGCTTCCAACTTGCATTAATGCACTTTCTGTATTCAGATTCAAATTCCTTGTGCATTTTAAAAACATATCCCAGATTTTCTAACTCATTTTTTGCCACATGCCACATACAAAACCGGTGCCTTACTCCTGGAAAAACCTTCTCTATGGCCGTTTTCATTGCTTCATCTTGATATGTTATCATTGAAGTAGGCTGCTGATCAGACATAGCTTTGAGCCATGTTTCAAATAACCAAACATAAGATTCCACAGTCTCATCTGCCAGCAACCCACATCCGAATACTGTAGAATGCCTGTGGTGATTTACACCAGTGAAAGTAGCAAGTGGAAACCTGTATTTGTCTGTTTGATATGAGGTATCAAATACCACCACATCCCCAAACTGCTTGTAAGCCTCTCTTGCTCTGCTATCCACCCAAAATAAGCTCCTTATGCTCTGATTCATACCAAATTCTGCTGCATAAAAAAATCCAGAATCTACTGATTGCATGCTTCGGAAATACTTGAATGTACGATCCCAATCAATTCCAATATTATTTTTCCTTTCTTTCTTCACATAGTTCTTGCTATCTTGGTTGTTAATTCCCACATTATCTGACCTCCGTGCAGCATCTTTAAGCTTATCTTTATTTTCGGATTGTCCAACTTCACATCTAACAGGGATTGACCTCATAGTGTTCATCATTTTTCGATGTGACCGAAGTTTGTAAGCTTCAACAGGATTAACAAGTTCATGATTGTGCTCATGATGAACTTTGTAAACAATCCATCCACCAGATTTCCTTTTAATGCTCATAGCTGCTCGACAATCTACCCTTGTTTCTCTTCGAGACCGAATGACCTTGCCTTTATAACGTTTATCTTTTGTCCAGTGAAACCCTTCATGCGCACACACATACTTGCGGGAAAGAACACTTTTGTCGACCCTTGAGCGTTCTATACGACTCTTTCGGATACTAAAACCCTTCTCCTTAGCATATGCATTATAGAATTCGTAGGCCTCATCTTCAGAGCCAAATTGCAAACCAGTGTATGGTTCAGACCCGAGCTTTTTGAGGGAGGCATGGTCACTTTCCTTTCCACTACTTTCAGTTTTGTCAACATCTTCCTCTAGAGGCTCATGTATATCTACAGTCAGTTGTGTCTCCTGAATACTTTCATCAAACACCATCACATCAGCTTCTGTTATCTCTTGACCAAGACTCATATCATTTTCCATGTCATCTCCTTTTGGAGATGCTTGGATATCCATGGTAAGATCAGGCTCTTGAATGACCACATCAGCTTCTAATATATCTTGATCAAGATTGATATTGTATTCCATTTCAAGACCTTCACGAAATTGCACAAACAAAATGCATTAGTAAATGAGGAAGTGAAGGACAATAAAGCTTAAAATTGAACTATTTACATGACATTGCCAATTTAATCTTATGCATTATCAATTGAAACAAATTATGTGAGAGTCAAGCAATTTACTTTTTGACCTTATCTGACCTACAATAGTACAATTTACCAAAAAGCAATGCAGGTGATCAACTAAGATATTTACACCATGGATAGTAGCTGCAAAAGAGAAAGGGTGTAATTAACAATCCGTCAACATAATTTAAACCCAAATTATATAACTAAGGGTACCATACCTTGACACAAATCTCATCTCACTTTAAGAGTGCAAGAATCTCATGCACAACAACAACTCAGCCTTATCCCACCTAAAGGGGATCAGCCACATGGATCCTTACCCTCCAATCAGCTCTATTTGAGGTCATACTTGATACAAGGCCTAAGCTATGAATGTCTTTCTTCACCACTTCTCCCAGAGTCATTTAGGTCTGCCCCTGACTCTTTTGGCTCCTTCAATCTGAATCAAATCACTCCTTCGTACTGAGCATCTAAAGGCCTCCATTGAACATGGCCATGCGGTCCATGCCACCTCAAACGAATTTCTAGTAACTTGTCATGTATCGGAGCCACTCCTAAATCAGCTCTAATCTGATCATTCCTTACTTTCATCCTTCCTATTTTGCCACACATGCACCTCAACATCCTCATCTTAGCTGCATTAACTTTATCTATATGATGTTTCTCAACTGCCCAACATTCTACACTATACATCATAGCCGGTCATATGATTGTCCTATAAAATTTTCCTTTAAACTTAAAAGGAATAAGTTGATCACACAATAAATAAAGAAGGTGACATAGAGGATGATTGATGCAGATTTATCACCAAACTGGGCTTCTTTTATTAGGAATAAGTCTAGGGTTGGGTTACATACATTTTGGGCCTTTGATCCCATGGGTTTCTAATGTAATAGGCCACTCTTCCGTATGCAACCTATTTACCCATATTTTAGGCCCATAAAAGTGGCCTATTACATTAGAAACCCATGGGATCAAAGGCCCAAAATGTATGTAACCCAACCCTAGACTTATTCCTAATAAAAGAAGCCTAGTTTGGTGATAAATCTGCATCAACTCTCCCCATCTTGAAAAAATTCATCCTCGAATTTTGCAATGATGAGGGGGAAACAACTTGTGAGTAGCAGCTTTGACCTTCCCCAAACAAAATTCTGGTAATGTAAGAATATTAGGAATATAGTCTTCAAGGCGTGGAGCTTTCTCTTCGAAGAACCGTGGTGGCATAACAAAATCTCTGTGCTCTACCTCTAAATCAGCACCAACTGTGAATGCTTTATCCATAGAGTCTTCAGTGTTAGCAACCTTCTCATCTAATACTAGAGATACAAGCTCCACCTCTTCAAGAACAGCATCTTAAATATCATTGATCTCCTGTGGAATATTTTCAACCACCTCTTCATCTTCTGCTGTTTCAACTTTGTCTACTTTGACTTCTTCAACGTAGACCTCTTCAGTAGAATCTTCCACATGTTGACTTTCCATCTTTGAAGCTCCAGGCATTGTCTCATTCTTTTCATCACAATTCACTGTGATCACTTCAGCTTTGTCTTCAACTTGTGCTCTCTCAATTTCCATTGGCAATGTACATTTGTATTCAGCCGTTGATTTAACACTGGTGATGTCAGATTTCCAACACTCTTCAACTTGCAAACGGAATCTCATTGATGGAGGCTTCAAGTTGTCTTCAGATTTGAAGGCCTTTTGGTGGTGATGTTGTCGATGGAGATTTAAGTTACCTTATTGTAGAGCTCTGAACGTCCGTGGGAAATATTTCTTACTCAGATCTTCTTTCATCTCTGCCCATGTAACAGGTTCTCTACCACAATAGTCAGGATAATCCATCTGGGTTCTCCACCAATTATGTGCTGGTCCCATTAGCTTGGTATGTGCTAGTCTCATTTTCCTATGCTCAGGCAAATTATACCAATTAAAATAATTATCTAAAGCAGCTAACCAATCACAAAATACCTGTGGATCTGGTCTGCCATCATAGTCTCTCAACTCATACGCCTCTGGAGGTCTACGGCGTCTCCTGTAGTCTCTGTATTCTCTGTTCCTATCTTCACTATGATCTCTGTACCTTTCTCTATCTTCTCTATGTTGATCTCTCCTTGAGGCTCTTTGTACTACCGAATTGACTTGATATCTGCCCTTTTCTAGGAGAATGTTGTTGTCCCTATGAGGGGTAGTCCTCTTCTCTTCCAATCGTGTCACCTTTTCATTCAACTTCTGTAGCATCTCCATTACAACAGCCATAGGATCAGGTGGAGGGGGCGGAACTGGATTGCCTTGTACATCCATGGCTCTGATACCAAATAATGTAGTCCTAGATAGGTAGGAGACCTACTAGGAGCCAGATAACAGGATCAATAGCAAAAGGGGTTGCTGGTTCGAATGGACAGCACTAGGTTTTAGGTTAATTCTAGGGTTTAGGATGGGATTTTGGGAATGGGTCTTATATGGCTTTAATATGCAGGTCTAGGGTGCTTTTATGGCATATAAATAATAGAATTTGGGAAGGTTTTAAAATTCGGCAATTCTGGACAGAATTGAGCTGCAGATTTTGGGTTTTAATGGAATGGAGGAATGGAGGGGATAGAGTGGGAGTTATGAGCTGGGTTTAGGATCGAGTGTAGGGAGAAGTGTGGGGGTTGTATGCTGGAAGTTTGGTTTGAAACTGATGGACAGATCTGAAGTTATAAGGGAGTCCTAGTTAAGGTAGGAGTTGCAGGTTTAATGGAGGTTAGGGTTTGATGGATGGAGGGGAAGGATATATGCAGGAAACTAAAATTACTTACTGGTTTGATCTCCTTCAAAGGCAGCAGCAGCAGTTTGAAGAAGCTCGATTGAAGAAGAAGAAGAACCTCCCGGTACTGGACAGACGCAAGGAATCGTGAGAGTCCACTCACCCTAGCACCTTGAGATCCACAAGGCAACACTCACACAAGGGAGCAATAGCAGCAACAAAGGCAGCAAGCAAAAAGCTGAGTTTTTATTAATCAAAATTCGTATTCAATGCTGGCCTACCTTATAAACTTATATAGAAGACTCAAAAATAGACTTAGACACTAAAAAGGAATGGCCTAACCCTATCCCTAACCTATTAGCTAACTTAAATTGACTAGGAAACTGAAATAAACTCAATATAGAGTCCTAATCCAGCCCAACTAAACAACTAAAAGAAAAACTAATAAAATCACTTAAATTGAACTATTGGTTGAACCGGTTCAATTTAAAACACCAACTAAAAAGCTAAGTATGGAAATAAAACTAAATATGGGAGCTAATCCCGTATGCAACCTATTTACACATATTTTAGGCCCATAAAATTGGCCTATTACATTAGGAACCCATGGGATCAAAGGCCCAAAATGTATGTAACCCAACCCTAGACTTATTCCTAATAAAAGAAGCCCAGTTTGGTGATAAATCTGCATCAATGATGTTTCACAGAGAATTAAAATAAGATGGAGAAGTCACAATCTTATTACAATAAGGCTCCCAATTGGGCAGCAGGAGCACCTTGGTTACCTCGTTGGCATCTTCTTCCATTGACCCACCCCACCCCCATCCCAACGCCTTGGTCGCCTAGGCGTCTTGATAACTATAAATAAATAGTAAAGGGAATTCCACATTTGTACCAAACCTTGGAACGGAATCATTGCTCCATGTTGGAACTTTCTGAACACGGTTGAAGAAATATTTTGGGGGCTTAACAACAATCACTTCACCATAATAAATGGTATATACATGCAAAGAGTGAAAAAAAAAAAATTTTAATTAAACAAAACCAACTAAGGCCATTTAACAACTAATGTTAGCTACGGAAAAGAAAAAGAATTTAAAAAAAAGGTACCAGTTTTGCATCCCTATTTATTACAAGTTTACAACCCTTAAGCTAGCCCTATTTATTTCACAGGTAAAACTTGAATCACTTCACTCAAGCAAAGCCTCTTCTTTTGTCAAGCAAAATGGTAATTCACTGAAACTGAAACACAAACTGGTTTTTACAACTCAGATTCCAAAAAACTAAAAAGTCAGTAAGGAAACATGAAAGGTATAGATTAATTTCTAATGCGTTGAATAGAACAAGCTTAAAAGGAGATTCAGAAATTGTTGAATGAAGAGCTGCTAAACCCGTGTTCCAACCATTAAACGTGACAGGGAAATTATCCAACTAAATTCAAACATTTATCCCACCAAAATTGACCCCATCAATCTCGATCTGTAAGTCACTACCCCCACCTGAAATGAACCCTAATGCCAAAGCTTCACTCGTTCAGAATATTCATGATACCTACAATCTCAAATCCAACTAATCAGACACCCTACACTCAAATATCCCCCACCCAAAAGAGGGGAGGGGAGAGAGAGAGAAAAGAGAAAACTCTATCAGAATTAATTAAAAAGAAAAATTCAACCAATCTACGTTAACCAGTTCCTCCGCATACCTAAAAGAAACAAAGAGAATAGGAATACCCTTAACTATTTTAGAGAATCAACAAAATCATCCATCACCACTCTGTCAGTTAAAAAGGTGCCCTAAATTCTTATCATCTAGCCCATCATTAACCCTTTCCTGTTCCATTTTCGTTTGATTATCACATCTTCCTATTAATTTGATTCCTTCAAATCCAACATATTAAAGTGAAAACCAAAAGGGCAAAAAAAAAAGAAAAAAAAAAAAGATAACCAAATCCAACAACACAATGAAATTGAATCTGCCATTGAGCTAAGTTAATATACACTGAACTGCAGAGATTAAATGATCTCACTGACCTTTTCTCCCTTGAATTTTATCTTCGCGATGCTTAGGCTCTTTGTTTTATTGAACGATAGTTCCCCTTTTAACTATTGCCCCGAGTCATTAACCTCTGGATTCCTGGGCTCGTAAGCAGGGGAAGGACAGGTGACGGACGGGGACGACGGTGAGATGTGAAGCCTGGGTAAGTAGAGTATGATAATAGCATTTTAGAAATGTTTTGACTTTACTGTGGTTCAAAAAGCATGGTTTTAATGTGCAAACGTTATGTAAACAGTCGGATTGGAATCAACGAAGCCCTTCGAAGCTTGATGCTTATACATGTCAACAATCAAATGGCTTTGAGGATTTCTGAAACGTAGCGATTTTGCACCAGGAGCCGCTCCGATAAATGAAAAAAAGAGAGACGAAGAGAGAGAGAGAGAAGATAAACGAGTGGCGCTAAAAGGTTTCAAAGCACGGGCACGGGTGCGAGGTGCGAAATATCTCCAACAGAGGGGGGTAACAGAGAAAAAACAAAAAAAAAAGCGAAGCACAGCGTTGTTGAAGTGAATGAATGAATCAATTCTTAAGTCATGCAGGGTGTGTACTCTGTATGGCAGCGTTTCTATTCGAAATTCTTTGGAGTAGTCAACAAATGTTGTATGGTAAATCTGAAAAAAACGTTATATTTCTATCATTACTTACAATTTTACAAGGGAGAGTTTTTCATACACGGCCATGTATAATGTATGATCATGCTTTCAAATTTCAATATCCCTCATTCTCAACCAATAGTTGTAAGCACAGTTGTGCACCATGCACAAGTTGTACACGAAACCTTTACCTTAAAAAAAAAAACACAGAAATATGTATACAATGCATCTTCACAAAAATATATCTTTTGATGGTGGTGGTGTTTTCATAGGTGTTTTTTATCTTCTCTTTTTTTTTTTCGTAAAGCTTCTTTTCAAAAATTGTTTCTCAAAATTATTCCAAATGTGTTTTTATATCCTATTCATTTCAAAAATTAAAAAGCAGATAAGGCGACACATACAATTTCCAATTTACAGAACCCAAGAAACAAACACCTTTATCCAACAAAACTAAAGAAGATTCGTTCAATTTCCACTCCATACTTTGCGATTATCATGTTATCTATCAGTGTTACGTATTTTGTTCTCTTTTGTTTGGTGTTGGACGCGCATGAATGAATAGTCTTTTTTCTACCAAAAAAATAAAAAAGATCAGTTCAAAATCTCAAATTTAATGATCATCAACTCCCAAAAGAGTCGAAGGAAAAGTGTGGAATTAAATCGACCCAAGTTGGGTAGAATAGCAAATTAGAAATAAATACAGAGTTCGTGTTCTTACGAGCAATTCGATTTGGGAGGAGATGTTGGTGAAGAAGCCTATTGAAATCATAATCCAATAAATAAAATATTGAAATCTTCACTTAGATTGATTACCCAATCAAAAGTGTTAAGAACTCCTTTCTTCTCGCGGATTTGGGACTCCCAAATCGGTGAATCGACTCTCCAAACAGCTCACAAACTAAGAACAACGAAAAGTGGGTTTAAAACCCTTATTCTCCTAGAGTCATGTAGGTTGGATCAAATTGCTCAATCCAAACAGGTTATCCGATCCAACTACCGATTCACAAAACCTGGACAAGATCGGTCTATCTCGGGATCGATCATGGTTGATACTGATCCTATCCGACTAATATCAACAGATCTGATCCAGTCGGTATCGATAGATCTGATCCAAGATTACAAACCATGAAACATAGGGGAAATTTTTTTCCCTAAGATTCCAAATGCAAACCATAAAGATAAAAGACTTTTAAGTAAGGGATTTTCTTATTAAACCTGTGTCAAATAATTTGTAATTTTTTCTCCTTTTATTATGAAACAAATATTCTCTAATAATGGTAATAGTGTCATTTCACATGTGTACTTGAAAAATATGAATAAAAATGATTCATTTTGATAGCGACATAATGATACATCACTTTCAATTTATTTTTTGAAAACCATTTTATACACCTATTTTAAATAACCTTTTAAATATACATATAAAGAAGTCATTTAGATAGTCCCATAAATTTATTAGGACTAAGTTTTCATTGACTGTGACTTTCGGACGGGTAGGAGAAGGTATCATACAACAGGGGGAGGGCATTTTCAACTTCATCAAGTAGGGGATGTGAGGAGTTGGGATCCACTACCCACTTGGTAACCTCCCCAAGGGTGATCTAACCATCCACTTGGATCACCCTTAGGATGGTTACCACGGGGATAGAGGATCCAAACTCATGTTTTAGAATCCTAGGATGGTAGCTGAACCCGCGAGGTGGAGGAAATTTATTATTTAAATGATTTTTATCGATTGTCAAATAATTTGTATTTTTTTTTTGGGTGGGGGAGGGGGCAGAAGTTGGGTACACTACTAAATTTCATTTTATACCCCTATCTTAAATAACCTTTTAAATACACATATAGAGAAGTCATTTAGATAGTCCCACAAATTTATTAGGACTAAGTTTTCATTGACTGTGGGTTTTGTATGGATAAGAGAGGCATCACACAGAGGGGGAGGGCTTTTCCAACTTCATCAAATAGAGGATGTTAGAGTTCGGATCCACTACCCTCTTGGTAACCACCCCAGGAATGATCTAACCATCCACTTTGATCACCCTTAGAATGGTTATCACGTGGGTAGATAATCTAGACTCAAGTTTTAGAATCCTAGGATGGTGGCTGAACCCTTTGCGAGGAGGAAAAAATTTATTATTTAAATGATTTTTTTCAATTCTCAAATAATTTGTATTTTTTTTGGGGGTGAGGGTGGGGAGTAGTTGGGTACACTGCTAGTTTTCATAGACCTAGTAGCTCACCAATTAAGAAGTGTGTGTGGGGTGGGGGGATTGGAGGGGCAGGGGGAACTAGGAAGTAATGGAGAACTTTAATAGTGGGAGCCGGGGAGGAGAGGATCTTTATCCGCTACTGTAACTGGAGTGCTGTTGTGCGCATCGTGTGGTGCAGCAGCGGCCATATGTGCACAGCGGATTACAGCAGTGGATAAAAATTAGGAGGAGAGGCACACATAATTTTACAGGGATCATTATCACCTCCAATTCTGACACCCTCCAATTCCCTACAATCCCTCACACAGAAGCTGAAATGACCACCTACCCACTGCCTGAACACATTGCCCAAGGTTGGGTAGGGTGATCATTTCAGCTCCTATGTGAGGGATTGGAGGGACTTGGAGGGGTGTCAGACTTGGAGGAGGCCTTTATCCCCCCACCCTCCTTGCTTCGTTTTTTTATCCCCATTCTCTCCCCAACCCCCCGCCCCTCCATTTTGACAGTCCATTTAGGTAATTTACTTTATAAAATAACGCCCTATTACTAGTGAGCGGCGGGCTACTAAACTTTTCTGGGTTTAGGGTTTTGGAGAAGGAGAACAACTTCGGCATCTAATTTGGTATTCTGATCTGTTGATTTGATAAAACTTCTCGTCTCAGGTAATCTTCGACCTTCATTTTTTATGTGCTTTAATTTGTTTCATGTCTTACATATGTGTCGTTGTTCTTCGGTAATCATTCAGTTGATTTACCGTTTTTCAGTTAATCTCTTGCCTTTTTGTAGAGATTCGTTCCTACCTCTTTCTTTTCTCGCTTCAATGAAATCTGTATTCCGTTTTAAAACAGTTTAAGTTTCGACTTGAATCCATAGCTCCCCTGTTTCTAGTCCCCCCCCCCCCCCCCCAAAAAAAATCTGTTAAAATCTGTTTTTAAACTATAGTTGTTTGCCTACGCAGTTATTGGTTGCTTTTAATCTTTCATGAATTCGAAATTGAAACTAATGGCTGGTTTAACTGATCTATAACCGAGAAATTGCATTGTAAGCCGTTTGATGTTTTCTATTTGTTTCTGCCCAATATTTTCTTCACCGAAAAGACTGTTAGATTAATCCAGCAATTGTAACAGAGTAGTGTACAAAACCAAGAACTTGGATTAGCCGACATGAATTAGGTTGACATCAACTGAGGAAGTTAGTTCTTTGTTATCTATCCCCCTTCCCCCCCCCCCCCCACCAAAAAAAAATAATAATAAAAAAACCCGAGTTAGTGGTGAACTCAAATTTGCATTTAGTGGGTGTGGAGTATGGACCCTCCCAAACTACATATTATGTGCTTGAATTATATAATCATCTCATATATATTTTAATTCTTTCTGTTACATATATGGTGCATGTGTATGCTTGGCTTGTGATGCACCCGGTAAAATATGAAGAAATTGTTGATTTAAATTGGAAGGCTATGTTTCGTTTCAGATAAATTCTATATTAGCGTGAAATGGTTGTGGCCAAGAAACAATCAACCTTGTTTAACGGCGATACAGTGGACATGGTCGATGTCAATGGTGAAGCATCTGAACCTGAACCTGAACCTGAATCAGAATCTGAAGATGAAGATGTGAAGTTGACTGAAGCTTCTAAGAACTCCATAAACAACCGGGATGGTCTCCTTGAGAAGCTTGCAGATATCAGCTGGCCAGATAATGTGGAATGGATCCACAAGCTCTCCATCGATATTGATCGAGAGCAAGAGGTTGATGTGAATGATGACCTGGCCCGTGAACTCTCTTTCTACACTCAAGCACTGGAGGGAGCTAGACAGGCCTTTGGGAAGCTACAATCAATAGGGCTTCCTTTTCTTAGGCCGCCAGACTACTATGCAGAGATGGTAAAGACTGATGCCCACATGGTGAAGGTGAAAGGCAGGCTCTTGGTGGAGAAGAGGAAGATTGAAGAGGCTGAAGAGAGAAGAAAAGCTAGGGAAGCAAAGAAAATAGCTAAAGAGGTTCAGTCTCAGAAACTCAAAGAAAGAGCTAAGCAGAAGAAAGACGACATTGAATCGGTTCAGAAGTGGAGGAAACAAAGACAACAGAGTGGGTTTGCTGGGGGAGACAAAGATGGGGAAATGGGTTTTTCATTTGAAGATGAGAATGTTTTTGAAAGGTCAAATAAGAGGAGGCCTGGGGTGGCACCTGGAGATAGATCAGGAGGAAAGGCAGGGCATCGTGGTGGCATGGGGAAGAAAGGTGGGGACAAAAACAGAAAGGACAGAAACTATAAGAATTCCAAATTTGGATTTGGAGGGAGGAAAGGTCTGAAGAAGCAAAATACAGCTGAGACAACCAATGAACTGAGAGGCTTCAGCAAAGGTAATTTTTCAGGAAATAAGAAAAGGAAAAGGTGATCAAGTGAACAACAAAAAGAAATACTTGATCAGTTTTTGTTGGAGGCCATACAAATGAAGAACGTTTCCAAGGCGTTAATGTTGAAGATTTGATTCCGTGTAACTTAAATTTTCTAATGTTCTGAATTACTGGTAGCCTATGGAGCATGTTGGGCATCCAGACTGGAGTATGTTTTGACTTTCCTTTTAGTTACTTATATTGGTGCTTTACTTTCTTGAACTAAGCTTGCTGCCATTATTTTTTTTCCTGGTTTTCTGATTGATTACCCTGAGTTGAACTCTTGACCCCTCTGGTCTAACTGGAGTGTGCTAAAAATAGGTGGTTGTTGATTGTTTGTTTGAATATGTTTGAGCCTAATTGTTACATATTGCAGTCTGAACTCAGTACTGATGAGGAAATAATTAGTGATCTATAATGTTGGGTTTTAGGCCATTGGACAGCTGCATCCCCCCCCCCCCCCCTGATTGTTGCTCTAACTCGATCAGGAATGCCTTCTTACTGTTTACAGTAATAGCAATTGAAGGGTGACAAAATAAACATCAGTGGGGCTTCTAGGGAACAAACTTTTAATGATTAATAAGGTGAGGTCTGAGGTGCCATTTTCCAATTAAGAGAAAGATTACTAGTTCCAGAACTAGCTTAATCTTCAGCATTGGTGAATATGGTTTGCATACTTTCCCATGAAGATTCTCAAATAATCGTAGAGATATCATGACCTGCACAATTAAGATTTTACCTTGCAATGTCCTATTCTGTCAGCCTACATTTGATGACTTGTTGGACACAAAATACTCTTGTCTCTCTCTGATAGCTGAAGAATATGTGCTTCTCAGGTTTCTTTGCAACAGAAAACGCATGGAATTGAATAATGGAATAGCATTGTTGTACCAGCGCAACAACAAACCAGAATTGCCAACTTCATGTATTTGAAGCAGGTCAATTCTATTTATTGTTTTTTTATTTGTTTTGTTGTGGGGGGGAGGAGAGAGGGAAATAGGGCTAGACAAAAAGTACAGAAATGGATTTTTAAATCAGTGGTTCTAGACACAGATGATATGTTGCTCTTTCACTGAGGTGATTGGCCTGGAGAAAGAGAAATTGAAGGATAAAAGCTCGGCAATTTCACATTTGAGTTAGCAAGGCTGCTTCTCTTCCTTTATAAGATAGGGGGAGGGAGTCATGGTTTTGCCCGTCGTTCTATCCTTATTTCTCTGGTTAGTATCTTCCATTAACTCCTTAATTAGGAAATTCTCTCTCCAGTCAATTAGTGATCTAGGAAAGCCAGATTAAACTGTTCAATTTATGAACTTGTCTACTTGTCTATGATTTAGCAAAAACTTCATAAAATGTGAACAGTTAGGATTATCTATCAAATCAAAAGTTTTGGTTCGAATGCCTGCATCTGTACATCTCACTCCTTAAAGGGTAAAAGAACTAAAAGTGCAGCTTTTACTAACGCAAACCATCTTTTGGGTCTTTATGGTTGGGAGATGGGAGAGAACAAGAAGAAGCTCACCTTCACCTTCATCTTGTGTGTAAAGTTGGAGCAAAAGATCAAGACTCGTGGGCATGTCCATGATTTCATGTGATGACAGGGAGAGAAGGTGTAGGGGCCTGTGACCTGCTTAGAAGTTGCCTTGTGATTGATCTTTGTGCTGCTCCATGATTATTTAATCATGGGAATCATGAGATACCCCACCTTAAAGTTGACAAGAAGCTTCCCAACTATATTAAACAAAAGGACTTCCTTCTAACTTTCACATTACACCTCTCTCCTTGTTCTTCACTTTTGCAAACAAAGATAAAAGCTTCCTTGGCACACTTTATTCACAAAGCAATGCTTTAAAAGGCCTTCAACATCTCTCCCTAGCCAATTAACTCTCTTCTCTTTCTATCTCTCATTCTTCAACCATGTTCCATTCCACTATGGAGTTGTTCACTCTAGCTGCTTCCAATTCTCTCCTTGTCTTCGGTCTCTGCAATTTGATCATTGTCATTCTCCTCTTAAGTGATTCAAAACCCAATTCACCAAGTACTCAAGAAAGTTACTTTTGTACCCATGAAGTACCAAAGAGAATTGAGAAAGAGGAGAAAGGGGGACATGAAGCAGTATACTCAGAAAACATTGAAGAAGCATCGTTGTCTGCAAATGTTCCTCAAGTGGAAAATGCTGAGAAATCACCCGTTGATCAAATAATCGGCAATGTTGATGGCGAGGAAAGAGACAATGAAGATGAATACGAAGAAGATGATTATGATGACGACGATGAGCTAAGGAGGAGAGTGGAGGAATTCATAGACAAAATAAACAGAGGATGGAAGGCAGAGAAGTCAACAATCTTGCATCTCAGTAAAAGTCCCATATTTTGATTGTCACTGGTTTCATCATCTCTTGGTGTATAAAAAAATGTGATGAGATTGACCCAATATTGAATTATTTTTTTTGGGTTGGGGAGGGGAGGGGGGGGGGGGTTTAGTTTGACTTTTCTACAACCACCATTAATGGCTGGAGTTATATCTAAATCATAGGAGGATTGCTATTTTCCTCTAGTTTGTGTTTTGCTTAAGCAGAATTGTTATTTTCCTTCGTGCTTTTTTCTCTCGTTATTTTAAAAAATTTTCTGTTCTTTTTCATTATATCGCCGATGTAGCACTCTCCCCTCCCCCAACTCTGCTCCCCCATGTCGGGCTGTCCCCTTGGGTGTCCACCCCCGACTGCTGAATCAAAAGATAAATAAATAAATAAAGAGAAAAAGGATGCTGCTTGGTCGCGCTCACCTACACCCATACACAACCCAATGTTGGATGCCTGGGTGTGCACACCCATTGCCCCCCACCTTGGTGCAGGTGCCACTTGACCAAGTAGCCCCCGTCTTATACTCCCATTCGTGCTTATCGTTCTCCCTTTTTTCTCTTCTGTAACTAGAACACCTTGATGAACTCGGCATTCCATGTGGATGGCTTGCAGGTGGAGAACTAATAGCCGAGTTTCAAGGTGGAGAAGCCCTCATAACTCCAACAACCATGTATTACCTGATCAATGTGGGACTAAAATTATATCCCTTCCACTCTTGACTATAAAAAGTATTAACTGCATTAATCCACGACAAGGATAGTGGGCGGGTCTCTTTTGAGATCAAAGGCTGCATGTATATAGTGGTGCGTGGGATATTCAACTAATGACTCTTAAATGACCTTCCAATAGTCCTCAAGATTTAATAGGTGTATGCATTATTAGGGGCACCTAGTCAGTCATTACTGGCCAAGCCACCACCACAGTTGGCAGCAGATTCGCAATCTGTAGTTGACCTTTGGTTAATTAAAGATGATAGACAGTTACAAGAACAGCCTCCTGCTTTGGGAGGGCGTACCTCGGTATAATGGTAAGATTGTTCCATTGCGATCTAGTGATCGCGGGTTCAAATAGAAAAATCACCTCTCCATAAAGCGGGGATAAGACTGTTAATTATGATCCTTCCCAATTCCCCCCAGTGACAGGAGCCTCATGAACTAACTCATGCACTAAGTAAGCCCTTAGTTACAAGAACAGCCCATCAGAGCTTGATTTCCTTATTAGGATGTCATCCAAGGTGGGCAACCTCTAATTAAACCATTAGAGCTCCTATTTTCCTAGAGGAACCCCACAAGGTGGCCACTTCAGGCATTAAAAAAAAAAAAAAACCACCTTGCTAGAGCTTTGCTAATTTAAAGTTTGGGATCGGTTTTCATATACGGTCATGGTCATGTATGTTGCTGGCCCTCTATAGTCAAGATTTCCTTAATTTTCTGGGCTGGGTCTATTTCTTTTTTCGCACTTCTCATCTCTAGTAGCTTCATTTCAAGTATTCCTATCCAATAGCTGAAGTGTTGACTGTAATAGTCCTACTAAGGGTGTCAAATTGGAACCAGAACTTTGAAGGTCTGGGGACGTAATTGGTTGATCAAGTGATTTTTCCATTCAATTTTGGTTTCTCACTGGTTTATATCGATTTGGTTTTGCTTTCAACATAATGCCTCATCCATTTCAGTGCGATCCAGTTTGAATTCAATTTAGCAAAACCCCAATCCAAAATCGATCCAATAAGCTTCATTTCAATTCGATTTGGTTTCGTCAGTTTGGGCCAGGGTTTGACATCCTAGCCCAATAAAAACCAACCGATTGACACCCCTTGATAAGAGCCAATCAACTAATGACTTGGCAGCCAATTGGAAAAGCAAGAAGTTGTGAAACCAGGATTTGTAGTGCGCTTGCCATCCCTACTACAGTACACTAGTGTTGTGAAAGGCAGTTACGCAGAATTTATATAGGGATAAAGTTCTCTGCCCAGGGGCACAGGGTGTGCCCAAACACTGAAACAGATGACCGCCCCACCCTCCTAATGCTTAAAATCCTGCCCTTATCCCGCCCCATGTGTTTGGACGCAGCCTGCCTACGCCCAGATGTGCTCCCAGACAAAGAACGTGCACCCACTTATATATATGTGGTACCCACTTATATATATGTGGTATTGGTGGATTTTGTTCAGTCAGTTTAAGTAGGGCAAACAACAATTGATTTTTAGGTCAAACAAGGCCCGACTGAATGCTATGTATTATTGAAACCGAGGTCAGACTGTTTATTAATCAATCGGCCTGATTTTTGGATTTATTTGGTCAGTCTGATTGGCTTAAAATGGGTTCGGGCCTAGTTTTGACAACCCTATATATTCAATTCAATCGGACCAGGTTTCTTTCAGCCATGGTTAATGGAAATTATTTGCCCTGGGTGAAACGATAGATGCAAAAGGGTATAGGAAGGTTGCACCCAAAAAAAACAAAAAAGGGAATAGGAAGGGTATTTAGGAAATTATACTAAAACCCTATAGGGCTTTGTCTTTTTGTTTTTTTTGGTAGAACTATAGGGCTTTGTCAACCCTTGGATGGGTTGGTGCTCTACTATTAAATACTAGTGATCATTTATTTCTCTAGGTTAACCTTTTGGGATTGGTGCATAGTTTGGGGGAGATCTTTATCCCCTCAATTTACCTGCCCGTTAATGTCCTCAATTCCATGTAATAGGGGGTAGAAATAACCACCTTACCCCCTACCCGAACGTATTGTCTAATTGGGGTCCACCTCCACCTATTAGATGGAATTGAAGAAATTGACGGGCAGGCAAATTGAAGAGATAATTTTCCTTGGTTTGGGTGACTTTCATCAAAAATAGACTAGACTCAGATAACAGGTATAAGTCAACATCTAAACTGGATTTGGTTAATGAACCAAAACCCGGAGAGTTTTTTGGCCGCTATTGGTTTTCCCCTTGTTCTGTATTAATTTTGAAATATATTTGTTTACGGCCATTAGATTTGAAGATACCCACGTGGCGAACCCAGGGTTGTGCACGACACGAAGGCTACTCAATCCTAGGCCACAGACGAGCCAAATCCGTCTCATACTCCCATTAGTGTCGCCCACTAGCTTACTGCACACGGCGGTATGCCTTTCTTTCCCTCTCCTTTTTAGTCTTTTCCAAGTTGCCCAAAATATTCGCTTTAAGTTTGGCTGGGCCTAGAATAGTTTTGTTTTCCGGTTTTCTCAAACAATTCATGCTGGTCTCGATATATAATTAGATCTCCCTATATTATCTATGAGTGTAGATCATTATGTGGTTTTTGTAGTTTCGTAAGTACTGGGATTCGGAAACTAAATTTGGGACTGATTTAGTTATTCATATAGCTTTGGGTGATGAGTCTTTTTTTTTTCATATGTTCGAAAAAAAAATTCTCTTATAGCAAGATGCTGAAATCCATTGAATAAAAAACTGTATGATATCACAGATCCATCTCCCAATAGAGACTGCATAAATTCACCTAGCTTTGAGCCATGGTGATCTCACATAGTCGGTGCAAGAATAATCCGCTCTGATACCATCAAATGGCATCCAATCCAAAAAGATAATGAGTTCATGATAGAAAGGCTCACTCAAGTCCAGCAACCACCCGACTAATGTGAGACTAAAATCCCTTTCATTCTGGACCATGGAATGCACTCACTACATTAATCCATCAGAAGAATAATGGTGGTCACATGTATATGGCTGTGGGATATTCAACTAGTGACTCTAGAATGACTTTCCAATAGTCATTAGAGCTCTTATTTTCCTAGAGAAACCCAAAGAAACCTAGGCATGGAGAATCAAGTATTCTTATCCAATGGTTGAAGTATTGACTATATTCATACACTACAGTGTAATAGACCTTTTGCCTATTCTACAAACAACAACAACAACCATAACCTTATCCCAACTAAACGGGATCGGCTACATGGATCCTAAGAGGCCATGACAGTAATAGAAAACAGAGAAATAGATGGACGTAAAAAAAAAGAGATAAAATAGAATTAGAGTCAGAGCAGCATCCCAGGAAACTTCAAATGCTAATTTAAACTCTTCATTGAAAATTTCTTTCTTTGACCAAATAATATCGAGAGACAACAAACACAAGAAGTAAACAACACAGGTGAACTTGGAGACTAAAACCCAAAATGTAAAACACAACTAAATGAAAAGAATAATGGCAAACAACAGCTATCCATTAAATATTCTATAAAATATTCTACAAAGGGAACCAAACAAAAAAGATACATGACCACAGCAACTGAGATTGAGGCCTACCTAACCACTATCCTTATCAGAAGTTCTATATCTGATAAATACTCAAATGAGTTTACAAAGCAACTCAAAAACAGGATGGGTTGGAAGTTTTACACAACCAAAATCAGAGTTTGAATCTGGTCAGTAAGAAACTTCAGAGAGAAAGACTCTATAGTATGCGGATTTTTGGATTATCCTTAAGGTAAAGAAATGTTGATGTCAGTTGCAGAATTCCTTGAATCCTGCATGGAGTGCATTGTTGCCCAGTTGTCTCCTCGGAATGAAGTACTAGCAATATTAGACTTAGGAGTTGAGGTACGCTGCCCTTGGCCACTATAGCTGTCCTCCAACTCTGCATTAGAATTCGGCATGCCAGCGGTTGGTGTACCAGCGGATGCGGCATCTGTCTTTGATTTCTTTGTCTTCAGTTCATGTTGAGTGCTTGGCACAAAGCTGCCCACCACAACCTGGGATAAACTCAAAAAAAATTAGGGAAATAGAATCACAAGTACCTAAAACTATAAATATGGTGGCTTATATCTATTAGGATCTTGCCAAATTATGGGGTGATTCAGAAAGATATGTTTCAATTGAAAAAACTAAAACCACTATGCAATACATGCATTTGACATCGTAACAGTGAGTCATAGGGCATTGCATTTTGCTGACATTAGCTTACCAGTACTGGGCTGGCAGCAACTAGTACACCACCAACTCCCCCCCCTACAACACGACCATCTGGACTTGCTAATGAGACACTCATCCCACCAGATCTGCTCTTAGTTCCTCCAATTTCAGAAGGCATGAACGATCCAGATAATGAAAGTATCTCAAATCGACCCTAAACAGCACCAACAAATGGATTGAGTGTCTTAGAGACAAATGGCAGCAAAGAAAGCATCAAAACATAATAAAATGAGGAAAATAAGACAAATTTGTTATGATATATGATGCCACGTCATATCATTATAAACAAGAAAAGATCAAGGAACTGCAAAAATGGATTTGAAACAAGAAAAGTTCAGGAGCTTGGAGGTCAAATCATCATAAACAAGTAGCCAAGAACAGGATTTGAAAATCAACAAATTAAAAGATCTAGTTAATCAGGTTTCTTAAAATTAGCTTTAAATATGCTGAAAATACCTTAACTGCAGTCACCGAAGCAGACAGACACTCAACTGCATACATCTAAAAAAATGAAATTGCCACCAACAATTTCAAGCCAATGGAGTTCAGAAAGCAACTTCAAATCAAGGGTAAAACTTCCTCCAGAGGTGGTGAGTTCTAAAGATTATATTGACTGAGATAAACCAAAATGATATCAATCAGTTCAAAAGAATATGTAAACCTGCAATACGCTATACACATTACAATCAGGACCATGAGAAGTGGGAAAGACAATTTAATATATTCTTTTCCAGGTTGAATCTAATATAACCAAGGAACTACTACAGTACTACTACATGAGAATCCTGAGTTGCCTATGCCCAGAAATATGATTGAAGTCCATCAGAGACCACTTATATGTTAATTTCACTGGAACAGTTCTCTAAAGCTTTCAGTGCCATTCATCTTCATCATATACCCCAAGATAATTGATTCACAGACACAGGCTATATGACAGGCCAATGAAATAACTTCTTAGAAACCAGAGCAACCACAGAAAAGGTACAAAAAAGGGCATACCCAGTGCACAAGGCTCCCGCCACTGCGGGGTCTGGGGAAGGTCATAATGTATGCAGCCTTATTTCAGCTTCATGGAAAGGCTGTTTCCTAACTCGAACCCACGACCACTAAGTCTCAATGGAGCAACCTTACCGTTGCGCCAGGGCCCGCCCTCAGAAAAAGTACCTGTATTTCAAAAAAAAATACTCAACCACTTCTTGTTTCTCTTCCCATCAACTTGTTCCTAATTTTCAAGCTTCTCAAGCTTTATGAGAACTCCAATATGAAAATTCCATTTTACAGTGTTAAGGACTCAGTCCTATACAATGGTACACTGTACAACATGCCACATGGGGCTGAAGTGAAGTTAGACATTATCTCCAAACCAGAAGGTTACTTGTCAGATAACTGTCCGGATTAGTCATGTCATTCATCCATGGGGCTAAAAGAAGGTTGTGTAAAGTTGATTATTCATAAAAATGAAAGAAAAAAAAAAAAAAAACCCTACAGATCACTTACGTTTATTAAGTTTCAAAAGAGGGACATGTTTATTACCAAGTTTTCTACAATGGAAAGAAAAGAGGAAATTATGTCTGCATGAGTAATAAGGGGCAAACTTTAATTTTCCCTTATATCGTATCTTAAAAATGATTGGGTAAAGTTTCAATCGCTTTTTTTTGGAAGGGAGCGGGGTGTAGTTTCATGCAAAATCACAAAATAACTCAATAGGATTCGTGAGGGATTGAGTATGTAAGAACAAAATAGTGCAAGTCAGGTATTTTCCATATTTTCTAGACCAAATGTACTACATTTTGATACTTCCTCAAGCCAGAAATCATTGACAAATCCAGCAATTATTATCGATGATTCACAGTATTGCATTCAAGACCTGACTTAATTGTGAATAATATGTTCTAGTCTTACTTGAAACAAAATGCAATAATACTCCTGAGAAGACCTGGAATCGATGTTTTGCACTGATCAAATATGTACATAAGATTAAAAAAAACAATAATCTTCAAGGGGAGAGGGGTTGCCGGGGGGAACGGGGGGAACAGGGGGTAAAGGAAACCAGAGAATCTTCACAGAATCACATGTTTCTATGTTGGGAGAAGCATGTCAATGAAATAGGTGAAGCAATAGAAAATGAAAACCATTTCCAGACTGGGCATGCATGGACAGTGTCCTCATAAGTACCAGTCCACAACATGTGGCAGTAATCTTACCATCCAAAATGGCATCAGGGTTGCATGGTTCTTTTATCTCTAAAATACAAATTTTGTGTAGAAAAAGTTTCCACACGAAGAATTTAATCATTTATCTCCATCCTACCCCAATTTTGAATTTCAAAAATCATGAAAATGGATTCTCTGAGGTCTTTTAACAGTATAGGGTTTAGTAGGATTTCCCCTCAATTTTGGCATCTATTTTATAATGTTTCTTGCATTGCATTAAAAGAAAAAGGGAGAAGTGTCTTCCTGGTTCTATCAACCAACCACAATAAATTGAGCCACCTTGTAACATCTAGTCAACCAAACAAACTACCTCATAGTCTACTGGCACTAGACAAACAGCTAACAACCCATCTTTGGCCTTGGCTCTTCAAATAATGATAACTATCAAATGAAGTATGTATCATTTCAACAAACAAGGGTATGGTGTCATACCTCATACGTCAAAGAACCCCCAGAAGAATCAGGCTGACGAAGAGTGACATTTGAAATCAAACCATTTGCTGAAAGAATGCAAATGGCTCGAGGCCCTTGCTGAGCAAATGATATAACCTTCGTTGTAACGTCCTGAATCAACCAAATGGCAAGTCAACACTGAAACAAACACTCAATACTAGTAAATTATTTGAAGGACAAGCAAAGATCCTTCAAATCTCTGTCAGTAAAACTAATGAGTTTGTAAGTAGATTGTTTTGTTTTTCCTATTATAAAACAGGAAATTTCTTCAATACATGATGGAAGGGAGAGAGTTTCCTACACTGTGGGGAGGAAGTGGCACACCCCACCAATAATTGTCGTGAAAAAGGTATCATCCACATGGGACCCAAATATTCAGAGCAGGTGAGAGAAAATAATAAAATATTCATGTGAGAGGAAACTGCACTCTGGAAGGGTGGGGAAGTTTTTCCCATGATGGAAATATTTTTGTTCTTACAATAAATGTAGCATAATGAACCATATTGGGATGATGTGAGAATATGCTCATACAGTCCCCAGTGAGAATACTGCTGATCAGGAAAAAGAAATTATTCAGGAGCCGGCCATGACAAGGTTAAGGTTCATTGAAAGAGTGCCATATCCATAGGTGGATGGCACCTCTCCAAAGAATAGAGGAACGTACTTAAAACACAAAGCTGAGAAGCAAAAAAATCTGTTATACCTCAGTGATGGAATGCCAAAAACTTAAAATCAAATAATCAGAAATAAACTCTTCGATATAGCAAATTTATATGGTAGATCTGTTTTTTATTTTTATTTTTATTTTAATTTATAACCAGAAGATCTAATGCATGTCATTTCGTTTTTTGTTTTTTATTTTTAAATTTATGTATTCAGTTAAACTGAAGTATCCAGAATGGTGAATAATAGAAGCACAGTGTTACATATGGCATCTTCACAGGTTGTGAAATAATCCTCCACCCTCTCTTTCTAATTTTGGAAAAGTAAACAAATGGTAATCAGAAAAGTAAAATTAATCTCTTTAAAATCATTCTAGTAATTTTTTGGTGGTAAACATTTAAAGTTATTCTAGTTGTGGGAAAGGGAAACTAAAGGCAATCAAGAAAAAAATACTCATGTTTTTAACTTTCGTAAGCACTGTGCTGAAATTCTCTCTTGAATTTTTCCATTTTTTCTCCTTTTTATTTTTGAAGCTTTCTTACTATCCTATCCTGCTTTTCCAATCCAATAAGGCATTTACATTGTTACAGTGGACCACTAGCTCCTTCTACAAATTAAAAGTGGACAGTTAGCTTTACAACAACTAACGCATGTCAACCAATAGCTAACAGTTAGATTAGCAATATTTTTTAATCAGTAATGGTCATTGAAAATAATTATCCCATGTAAAGAATTAAACATATCCATATCTCCAAAAAACCTAAAAGGTGAAATAAGAAGGGATCAAGAAGATGAAGCTATCCACACAGAAGAATGATTTGATTTTGCCGGAATTTCTCTTAGAACAAAAAGCAAAGACACCTGACAACTTGCCTGGAGCTCCTATATATACTTTCATTTTTAATGGCCCTGTAGTAGCTATTTCCATTTGGAGGCATTTTCAGAGTGAGGCAAATGGAATTTAAATGTTCCAGAGTTAAATGAGAAAATGAGAATAACAAAATGAATGAGTAGATTTTGGAACTCCATTTAGAATTATACTATTAGATGTTACTAAATAGTACAATTTGATTCTGAATACGTACCTCGCCAGTAGCAACAGTGATCACATGGGGTGTAAAGTTTGCCCCAACAGAGCATGACACCCAATCACCTACAAGAATATTTCAAGGAAATTAGGAAATACAAACAGAAATTTTGCTGCCTTGTAAGAAATTTCTAGTATACCACTTCAATGATAAATGGCAGACTTTGAGCCAAGTCTATCATGTAAAATGAAGAAAATGTATTGATGCAATATAGCAGGCAGTGGTTTCAAGGTGGCTAGGAAACACATAGGTGTTTTGCCCCCATCCTAAGGCCATGGTGCAGGAAAACAAAAATTAAATAATACCCACTTAATTTATAAAAGCAACTACATGCCATAATCAGAAAATGAAGATAAGTATCTCAATGACTCAAAAATTAAGATGGTGTCAATTTCATTTGTACCCAAATAGAGATAAATTCTTACCCAAAAAAATAATAATAATAAAAAGATAAATGGCATAGTTGTCAAAGCATCACCTAGGAGCCTTGTCACAGTGACAACTACGATTAACGGTGGTACATAATGGATTCAATCAAGCAGGATAGCATACTGCCTAGCATTTATTTGCCAATACATTAATGCAGTTGACAATGTCTTGGTTGGTCAAGTTGATTGATTAATTGTTGCCTGGTGACACTTTAACCACACCGAACATTAAAACATCCGGGAACTTCTAAGCTTGCACATAGTTTCTCTCCTCGATGTCCTCATCCTGTACTAGGACTCTACCATCATCACTTTTAATGCAACTAACACGATCAAAAT
Source organism: Telopea speciosissima (assembly GCF_018873765.1). NCBI lineage: Eukaryota > Viridiplantae > Streptophyta > Magnoliopsida > Proteales > Proteaceae > Telopea > Telopea speciosissima. Next base: position 62,158,900 of record NC_057921.1, on the reverse strand, counting down.
CTCTACTCATCCTTTCCTTCATTCGAGCTATCTTGTAGTAGGAACATAATTGCTTTAAAGTTAAGCCTCAAGGTTTTCCTCATTAATATGCTTGAATCAAGGCTCAAGACATTCCTCATATGGCCTTTAAAACATCAAATACTAAACCTAAGTTTAGTACATAGGCCAACCTTGTCATCTTCAACTTCCTCTATTATGACTTATTTGAAAGAAAATATAGTTTTTTTTTGGGGGGGGGTGGGGTAAAAGAAAGAAAATATAGTTCACTCTCACAGTTTTGCAGGTATACGCTACACTGTTGCAGGACAATTGCCATATAATCCACCTAATCGCAAAACAAGTTGCATGCAAAGAGAATTGGTTTTGATGTGAACCACTTCGCAAGTCAGTTCGTGACAATAACAATAGAAACTATTAAATCACTCACAGAAAAAGAAACCTATTTAACCAGTACAAGTAAGAAACCTATTAGATAGGAAACATTTAGAAGTCAAAAACCACAACCTGTTTATGGGCTTTCCCAGATTTACCAAACACTAGTAACTATATCGAACATGACTTAAACAATTTTTATAGCAGAACAAACACAATTAAGACTTCTTAATTGTGAACATTCTCAGACCCCGCAGTGGCGAGAGCTTCGTGCACTGGGTATGCGCTTTTTTTTTAGACAAACACATTAAAGACAACTACGTGCAGCCATAAATGCAGATTCCTACTATACGTCATAAGGTTTACACCATGCAAACGATTTGAACGTGCAAAAACTCTCGCAAACCAATATACTGTATGGCAAATAAAATAAAAAATCTATCTTAATAAACCAGTCTCATTTGTGCATTCAAATCTACACGCTTCAAACTTGAACATGTACCAAACATACTCGAAAACTGAGAAAACGTGATATGGCCAGACTCCCTAGGATGCCAACTGAATTCTAAAACCTGAATTTTTATACATCACATGATTGTGGAATTATAGATGGTACAAAATTCTCATCCATCTACGAATACAGAGAAAGCCTGGAAGCCATAGTCCTCATATCTAGGTTTTGCAAATACAGAGAAAGCTTGGAAGCCATAGTCTCCATTTTTATTCAGTGGTTTTAACAGACCAGCCTCTGGTAATATTTGGATGTTACCAAAAGAATATAGGAGCGGACATTAGCCAGAAGAGGAAGATTCCCTCTTTAATCCCCTGAAACCCCACCTCATTTCAGAATTCAGAACCATATTTACTTTCAGATCTGAGGATGGGCATTTCATGCAAAGGTCCCACATCAATCACGGAAGTTGCATCTAAACCTCAAATGTAGACCTTGCAAGTGAAGCCTAAACCTCTAGTTCCCAACATAAACCAGATTCAAACCACCGCACCACGGCAGGAAACCACCAGAGTATAAACTAAAACTAAATTATGACAAATGATCAAATATAGCCATAGCATCAGATACAGATTCAAGAAAAACATTTAAAATTCAGATTTCAATATGAGAAACAGGAACCTTTACCCATATTTTCCATCTCCGTTCTCGGATGAGGCAGTTGCTTCAAATAACCAGGCCGCCCTCTACCCCGCTTGTTGCTACCGGAGAACTCGCCAGTTGGTTGTGGTGCTGGTAGTGCTGGTTGTGCTGGCGGTGCTGGTGCCGGCGCAGAAGAAGAAATCGGCATTGGTGATAATGCCATAGACATAGTTCCTTCTGGACCATATTTTCGGGGCCTACCTCTCTTCTTCTTCACCGTACTTACCTGTGACGTTCCAACTGGAGTTGCTGCTGCTGCAGCAGCAACAACTGAACTAGGGTTCTCTGTTCTTGCAGCTACGTGGAAGTTGGGAGGGGCATCTGCCCCCATAACTGCTACCCCGGTACTCATATTTTCCCTTCCTTCCATACATACATTCCACAAGAAAACCCTAAGTAACAATCCAAAAAAAATAGGGAAAAGCAAACTCAATCACTCACTCACTCACACTGTAAGAACTATTTTCTTCACATCTCAAAACCATCACTACTAACCAAATTAAATAAATCAACTGAAACAAAAATCCACAGAAAAGTACTCAAATGCAAAACTGAAAATGGATCCAAAAAAAAAAAATTTTGAAAAGCTACTTCGAATTCAGGAACTGGAGAGACTCTTCGATTTTCAAAGAACATAAATTGTGATTTCTCCGGTCAAACTCACTCTCAGTAACAGAGACTACCCTTTTACTGGAAAAATCTCCATTACAGAGCAGACAAAATAACTTTAATGGCGCCACTCGATCACATTAAAAAATATCATTTCATGCATTACACTAAGAACTCATGAACTCACGATAGAAGCAAAAGAAACAAAAAAAAATAGGAAAAAAAAAAAACCGAAAAAAATAAATTTTTTTTTCTCTTTCTTACTTCAAAATTCTTCTCTCCTGAGAAGATCACGAAGACTGGTTAACTGGTTGTCAAAGCTGTCCAAATTCCAAACACTCCAAACCAGTTTTTACAAGAAAAACAAATAAAAAGTTGCAAAAACAAAATCAATATTTATAGGAAAACAAAAGTTTGAAACATTGAATATTGAAAGATTTTCCAAGATATTAACAAAAAAAGAATATTTTAATGATAATAAAACTCAAAATATTATACGTTTTGATTAAGAAATTTGTTCAAGTCCGAATAAAAAAAAATTGGTAAGAAATTATTTAAAAATTTAGTAATAATGAAAAATATCATAAATAAATTTAAAATTGGCAATAAATATAAAATATATGGAAAACCAGCAAATGGCTCTATTTTATTAATTAATTTTTTCCCATTTTTATAATTTCCATTTAAAGCTGCCAAAGTAACGTTAGAGACCCGCCCTTTTTCTTACACTGAACCTGCTCTTTGTCTTTTTTTGGGAATTTAAAACAGGTATGTGAGTTCAATTGCCCTTCTAAGTTTACGTGATTACAGAAATGCCATTAGTAGACAAAATACGTACTTTGACAAGTATTCGTTAATCGTTACATGTCCAAATGAGTCTCTTTCTCTTCGTTCTATTGCTCTCCTCCCTTGGTTGTTGTTGCTTCCATGGTTTTAAACTTTTAGTGCCCGGTATCGAAACGATTATGAAAAATCGATACGATATCGATATGGTATCGGTCTGGATCGTCTATATCTGATAAAATTATCCCTTGATTTTCTTAAAAAATATATCCGTATCGTACTACCGATATGATATTTGTACGATATCAGTATCAATGACTAGCAAAATCGATACGTATCGCCCAATACAGATGATACGATACCGATACTTAGAACATTGACCCACATCGCCGGATAGCAAAATCTGTACTCGCTTGCTCTATTACAGTCTATATATCATGGACCCACATTTGGACCGGAAAGTTTAGTGGGTGTGGCTGATTCCAATTAATTAACAAAGAAATTAGCTACTTTGTTCTATAAAGAAATATAGTCCAAACTCCAAAGTCCTTTGTTAAACTTGTTAGATTCACATTAATCATTTTTAACAAACTTAGGCCTGATTTTCGGATCATTATCCTTTCAGGTTCCCTATCTGGTACAGTTGTCTGACTCCTTTCATAGGGGGCGAAAATGACGACCTAACCTCTTTGCCCGAACACACTACCTGAGTGAGGTTAAGTCGTCTTTTCCAACCCCTATGAGAGGAACCAAACAATCGTAACAGGCGGAGAACCTAAAAAGAAAAAAATTCCTAATTTTTTATGATTTCTATTTCAATTTCATGCATGATTTCTGCTTTGGAAATTGTTTGGTTTGATTTTTGCACCTAATTTCAAAGAAATAAAATCAAATGGAATAGAAATTTTGAAATAGCTTACTAGTTGTTTTAATTTTTATTTTTTTTATACGGTACATATTCTATTGGGGAGGGAGGGAAGATGAGAACCATGAGGCTTTTGAATTCAAGACCCCCTTTTAGGGTGGGTTTTTACGCTCTACATTTCTACCAACTACATTAGGCAGTTGTTCTCGAATTGTATTTTAATTTTAAAATTGAAATTAATTTTACTCTTGTTCTTTAATGAGCACATGGTTAATTTGATGGGTAAAGCAACAGTTTTATGTTAAAAATAAAATACCACCCTTCTTCTTCTTTTAAATGGTCAATCACGCAACTCACACCCCCACGATGCCACCACCACCGAATCCGAAAGAAATATTGAAAATCTATTCTCATAAATTGAACTACCAAATGGATTTCTTATTCTTGAAATGTTTTAGATTGATCAAACCAAACAGTTTTAATTTCTTGATCAAAAAGCTATTTGTTGACTATTTCATGAAATCAATTCGATATTAAAATAGAAATCATACCAAATATGTCTGGTCTTTATTACATATGGCGAAACCGTACTAATGGCACGAATAATTAAATTATTAGGATAACAGGTCAATGATTGGTCGATTGAACAATCAAATTGTCGACCGGTGAACCCTTCATATATTATCTCATCTCTCTTAAATTTGGAAAGAATTTAGTCAATCATTTAAAAAAACTCATTGTCACATTTGATGGTATCGAAATTAATTGTCAACTTCTCAATCATTGATATGTTAAATAAACGGGATCACAGTAAGGGTGTCAATTGGGACGGTTCTCGGTATTTGGGACGAGACGGTACCGGTATCGGTACTAAAAGTGCCAATCCCAGTACCGTTCCATTTAGTTAACGGGACTAAACCTAGATCTCAATCCCGATTATTAGCGGGACGGGACGGTACCAGTTCTTAAACGGTTCTAGATACTATAGAAAAAGGAAGAAGAAGTTTAATTGTTTCTAATAAGGCGGGTTTATTAGTGTTGTGGAATTTTTTCACTATCATGAAATTTAAGTTGTCTACTGCTTTTATAAAACAACTTAAATTATGAAATCATAGTTTTACTTCTTCAAATTCCCTAAGATCATATGTAATAAGCTTCTCAATTTTTTAAATCTAAAGACGTCCTACAAAATGGAAGAATCCCGTTATGTTTCCTCTTTGATTTTCCCAAACAAAACTCTATTTATCACACATGTCACATGATAGTATGGTATGAAGTATGAAGTGCAAAAAGGAAGAACTTGGTAGATGTAGTTAGTCGAGGCAGGAGGGAGGAGGGAGTAGCACTGCAGTAGGTTCTGTGAGGAGAGACTTCAAGCTACGACTGTTGACCTGTTGTTCCTCTTCATATTCAAAAGGCAATTAGTGAAACCCTAATGAGTCGTAATTCTTATACCCTTTCTTTTTTCTTTTTTAAAAAAAAATTATCTTATATACTCTTTCTTTTTAAACGGTACTAGTAGTTTTGGTACCATCTGGTACCTAATTGGTATTTCGGTACTAGTACCATTGGGAATCCCGTCCCAGAACCGTCCCGTCCCATTTATCATTTGGTACCAAAATCAGATACCAGTATCGTCCCATTTACTAATGGGACGGTCCGGTACCGCATTTTAGCAGAATGGTATTGGGACGATTCCCGGTTCCGATCCCAAATTGACACCCTTAGATCACAGGTTGATGATCGAACGATCAAAGAGTAAATTTGTCGACCGAAGAACCCTAAAAATATTATCTCTCCTCAATTTGGAAAGAATCCAGCCACCGTTTAGAAAAAGTACGTTAAAAGTTCAATCAAGTTCATCATTTATATCATTCAATGACCCGATAGTTTTGAACTCAATCGAAAAATCAAATTGTCGACCACTGAGCCATTGAAATATTATCGCTCCTCAATTTGGGAAGAATTCAGTCAACCACAAAGGAGGGAAAAAAATAAAATGAAAGTTCGATCATGTTCATCCTTTAAATTGCTCAATGATCTCGTAGTTTCAAACTCTTTGTTGCATTTGATGGTATCAAAATTAATTGCCGAATTTTCAATTATCGACATTTCCTTCAAATTTGGAACAATTTGCTACTATCATCAATGATTGACATATCTACTTTGATATTTTCAGATCATTTTACTTTGTTGGGATCTAGATAAGCTGATGATGCCCCAATGATTGATTGATCAAACAATCGGACCAAAAAATTTATTTCTCTTAAATATAGGGGAAAAATCGGTTATTAAAAAACTCGATTTAATTATATTCTTCGAATCAATCAATTATCGTGTAATTATAATTCTTTGCTATATTTGACAATATAAAAAAATTAATGGTCAAAACCTTATCGATCACCAATGAAAAAATTTCTAATCATAATAAATGTTGACCTTGATTTGTTTTTCCTTATTTCAACTTCTCTTTAATGAACAATTTGACTTAAATTTGGGACAATTTTCTACTACCATCAATACAAACTTAATTTTCTTATAGAAGACGATGGCATCTCTCACCAAGGGCACAATTAGGTCCCCCTCCCCCTTCAAATGGGATTGCTACTTAGAGCCATTTTAATGTTCTTCCTTTGTTGGAATTTACAAATCACCAAAGGAATTAAGATAATGCTCTAATGATTGATTAATCAAACAACCAATATATCATTGATTGACCCCAAATGATCTTTCTCTTAAATTTCCAAAGAATTAAGTTCGTCGTGAGAAAGCTCAATAATCAAGTTCATCATCCATCAAATCATTTAATCATCACTTATTTTAAAATTTTCATATCGCATTTGATAGTATTAAAATTTAATTGTAGACTTCTTGATCATTGATGTCTGGACTAAATCTATAACAATTCCATACTATGTCAATGTTCAGTTTATTTTCTTTATTGTAACTTCAATCATTAAACATTTTATGGAGATAAGAAATATCAAGTACATATTTCTTATAAGTAATTATGGCGTCTTTCATAGCTAAGGTACATAGTTAGGTCCCGCCATCACTAAACTCCATTTTTTTTTTCTTCATTTTAATTTGCATACCACCATATAATCGGGATGATGCTTATTAATAGTAAATGTTCTTTTTCTTAAATTTAGAAAGAATTTAACCAATCATAAAATTTGATAAACTCATCATTTAAATCATTTAGTCAAACCATTGCATATTCTTAACTCGTAGCTACATTTGATAGCTAGTCACATTTTAACTATTGAACTCTCGATTATTAATATCTCCTCCAAATTTGGATTTCTATCATCAATGTTAAGTTTTTATTTTATTTTTTCTCCAACTTATAGTTATTTAATATTTTTTGTTAAATGTGAATGGTTCGCTAGTCAACATATAGGCAAGGACTGTAAACAGATCGGATTTGGCTCGAATAGTGCTATATCTGCATCCGCATCCGATTAGCTATCAGACGGATTTGGATAGTGCTAAACGGATACGGATCGGATATTTTATCTGTTTACATGTAAATATAGCTTTTTAGATAACTATAGCTTACCCGTATCCGCATCCGTTTAGCTTTCGGACGGATTCGGATAGTACTAAACAGATATAGACATGGATACGAAAACGAATTTCGGCTATTCATTTACACCCCTACATATAGCATAAATATCTTACCGAAAATTATGGCATCCTCAAAAGGGTCATAAATGTAAAACCCCCCATGGAATTTGCATCTCTCAATTGTTCTTTGATTTTTCTATTTATTAATTTTTTTTTATTTGATAAATAAGATATAAGAGAAATAGGGTGTAGAGCAATCATAGGTTGCAGGTGACCTAAACAGTCTTTGATAATTTAATCACTACTCTTTTCTTACCTAATAAATGATTACAAGACCCTTTACGCCAATTTCGGAACAACTTCCAACTATTATCAATGTTTAAGCTAAATCCAGTGAGTATGATCTAACTAACCCTTATTCCTTTTGAAGTGGACATATTCATATGAAGACTAATCCCTAGTCCTTGAATAGTTATATTTTGGTGGAATTGAACAATAACAACCGAATGTATTGGATCATTTATTGATTTTTTTTTTTGTTTTTTGGTATCTTGGACACAAGTTCCTAAGGCAAGTTCGTACTTAAACGTAAGTGTTTATAAACGGTGATATTGAACTTACGGTATTGGCTTGGATCGATTGTATCAGACAAAATCACCCCTTAATTTTTAAAAAAATGAATTTTTAGACCATTTTACCCATTATCCATACCATGCTACCGATACGGTATCAGTATCGAAAACTAGCAAAATCGGTACGTATCATCCATTAAAAAAAAAATAATAGTCTATGTTGAGGGAATGGGTTATGGGTGGACACTCTAGTCCTAACATCCCATGTGAGATGGCATCTATATATATTTATATAATAGTAAACCAAAGAATAAGAAAAGAAAATTAAAAACAATCCTTGCCATTGGTCATTGGTGTGTCATCTTATTTCCCCAATGTTGACCATTAAAATTTAGCATTTTCATAAAAGAAATGATTTATGCCAGAGAAATTAGTTTTGAGCTCAGATCATCCAAAAGACGCATTCCAACATAGGCCTGTATGCCACATATATAGGGAGGATAAGAGAATCATGTGGGTATTTTTGTCAATCCAAAATTTCATTAATCAAAATTTCTTTTCATTATTTTTCCTCATCACTAAACACAATATGCAAGGATTACCCATAGAATGTACATTCCAAAGTCCTCAATTGGTGTCTCGACAAGTCAAATTTAAAATTAAGGGTTTTTAACAATTATCACCCCAAAAATTTTGATATTTATTATTATCCCCCTAAAAACTTTCAAACAATTATTACCCTTCTCTATTGCATACTAATAATTAACTGATCCCCACCGTTACATTTCTGTAACGGAGAGGGTTAGTCGTGACAATGTGTCGTTGTCACAGATTTTTTAAGATCAAAATGCCTTTTTGGGGGTGGTAATTGGAAAAAAACAAACCCCACCCCATCACCGACCCTTCTCCTCCTCCTCCTTCTACTAATCTTCTCGTTCTTCGTTCTTCTTCCTCCTCTGCAACCCCAAACCTTGTTTTCTCCATTTGAGGTCCTAACTCCAAACCATGACAGCAAGAATCATTGCACCAACCATCACCCATTCATTTCTTGTGATAGGATCCATCTGCTCTAACTTCTTTGTAGCCATGGCAGGGGCTTCTGGTGTGTCCTTAGTTTCAGGAGGACAGAGGTTATACAGGATATATGGAGAGGCTAGAAGAGAAACAAATGCAGGATATCCAGTCAGTACCTGTCTAACTCTTGTGGGTTTTTTTTTTGGCTAAAATACTGACATTTGTAGTTGAACTGGATGGAACTCACTCCTATGTATTGAGCATATAATATTCACACGGTGAGTGCCTGAAGCTCCACTTCTTCAGCTGACTCCACATCAAAGGATTCACTATGTGCTGCAATAGAAATCCCATTATAAACAAAAGTTACAGTTGTGATTACCTTTTTAAAAAAAAAAAAAAAAAATTCCTGCAAATAACTCTCCTCAGTGTTTAATTTGACAGAATTAGAACATGGGGTCTTAATGTGTACAATTGTCTGTCATGAGTTATCCTCCTACTCATTTACTGGTTTAAAAGCATCCCACCAAAATTTTAGACATCGCTGCTTAGTGTTCCTTATTTAGATTCTGTTCATCAAGCTAGTCATTAATCTGCACCTGTTGCTGTGAATACATGATCACCTCATTCTGTGTCCAGATTCCAGACATCATCATCCCCATGGCAGTCAGTATCTCGAAGTTTTTTCATTTTTATTCTACTATGTGAAACACCCAATTGTCAAAAGCTGAAAAGAGGTTGTGAAACTGAAAATGCATTAAATTTGGACCCACCAAGGACCGATGCATTTGTTTCTTTTCTAGCCACTCCATATATCCTGTATAACCTCTATCCTCCTGAAATTAAGGACACACCAGAAGCCCTTGCCATGGCTACAAAGAAGTTAGAGCAGATGGATCCTGTCACAAGAAATGAATGGGTGATGGTTGGTGCAATGATTCTTGCTGTCATGGTTTGGAGTTAGGACTTCAAGTGGAGAAAACAATGTTTGGGGTTGCAGAGGAGGAGGAAGAAGAAGAAGAAGAAGAAGAAGAAGAAGGGCTGTCATGGTTTGGAGTTAGGACCTCAAGTGGAGAAAACAATGTTTGGGGTTGCAGAGGAGGAAGAAGAAGAAGAAGAAGGGGTGGGGTTTTTTTTTATAATTACCACCCCAAAAGGGCATTTTGGTCTTAGAAAATCCGTGACAACGGCACATTGTCACGACTAACCCTCTCTGTTACCAAAATATAATGGTGAAGGCCAGTTAGTTATTAGTATGCAACAGGGGAGGGTAATAGTTGTTTGAAAGTTTATAGGAGGGAAATAGTAGATATCAAAGTTTTTGGGATGGTAATTGTAAAAAACCCTTTAATTAATGGTGTAGCTTCAATCTCTTCTAGGAATTAGAAACCCAACAAATAGTATAGCTTCTTTTTTGGTATGAGATTAATTTAAGGGAGACGATTCCATGAAAGACAACGTAGCGCTTGTGCCAACACGAGGGCCAATGAGAATGCAAGTGAAAGCAACTAGGGATAGAATTTTCACTTTTCATGAGAGGCAGGGAGGCTATTTCTCCCCCTATGTGTCTGGGCATAGGGGTTTAATTACTTCTAATGTGATGGTCATTAATTAATGGAGTTTTTTTATTGATACCCTTTAAGGTGTCAAATAACTTGTAATCTTATTTTTTTGTCTTTTTAGTATTATATTTTTTTCAAAGAGGGTAAATACAGTCATTTCATATGTACCATCCAAACATGTGCAAATTAATGACATATTTTGATAATGATAAATTAACTTTTAAATTATTTTTGAAACGCCTTTTTTACCCATGACTTAAAGAACTTTTAAGAATAAACCAAGGGACAATAAAAAGGTGTCAAGTTCTAAATAATCCATGTAATTTAATTACTTATTTTTTATGAAAATTATTATGATTGCATCTTTTTTTTTTATGAGTACTCTGAGTGCATCTTATTGTCACCAAGATGGTGAAGTGAGAACTTCTTTCAATTGCCTCTTGCCCTTATTTTAAAATTTTATTTAATAATTTTTCAAAATAATTTGGAAGTGACTTGTCGTTATGTGATTATTAAAAACTACATATTTTTTTTAATTGACATATGAAAGAACAAGGTTTACCCTTATCAAACGAAAAAAGGTCTATTATATTACAAGGTTTAAAAAAATAAAATTATATTGTTTTTCCACCAACTTTAGTTACAACAAGATTTCCCTTTATTTAAGGTATTTACTTCCTAATGCTTCATTCCTCTTTTATTTTATTCTTTTATTTAAGGGAAAGAGATTGTTGTTGTCTGGCCTCTAGAGCCTGCACAAGTGTCTTGGTCAACGAGAGTACATGCCTAAGCATCGTCTTGGACAGGATTTTTGCTTTTCATGAGGACAGTATAATACTTTTGTGCGATTTTATGTCTAGACGTAGGCGACCAGGGCATGTTCTTTTCCCCTTAATTTAATTACTTCTAAATTATTGGATGCTTATTTCATCTTTTTTTGTGTGAAAATTATTTCTGTATTAGTGGATACTTTCTTCCTTTTTTGGGTATGAAATAATTTAATTACTTTCTAATTATTGAATGGCTAATTGGCTAGGGAACAAATGATAAGATACGATTCCCTTGACACAAATTCTCGAATATAACTTTCCCCTCGAGACAACCCTTCTCAAATTCTTCATACCTTAAATTGGTGGGACCAGTTCTGGATAACTTGTCTAGTGAAGGCCGACCCACATTGACGCATCCCAACACTCTAGTTCATCCCTTGTTTGAAAAAAACACAAAAATAAAAATAAAGAAATTGTAAAGTCTTACCAATCTCAATTTGGGCAATGAATACTCCAATCAAGTGGGCCTCTTTGTAGCATCTAAACGGGCCTCTTGGAACAAAATACAGCTTTTCCTTGAGTCCTTGACTTCTATGTTCTCCCTTCAATTAATCATAAAGATTTAAGTTTTTTTTTTAATTTTTTTTAAATATAAAATATAGAATCAAGTTTTCCTTAAGTCACGATAAAGGGGAATCTCTTGACCATGGCTTTTAAATGAGTGGAAGAAGATATAGCTCAAAAGTATATTTCGACCATTTGTAAATAAGAAAATATTTTAGAACCCTAGGATGTTGGTTGGACCCTTGCCACGTGGTGAAGAAAAATTTTCTCCAAAAATATATAGAGAAAAGTTTTTGGTCCGTAGATCAAATAAGAGAATCTATGATCTAAAGTGTCAGACCAAGAAAACAAAATGAAATCCCCTATTGATGAATACTATCCCTACTTTTTGTGTTTCTTTCTCTTAAAAATGACCTAAATTATATATCATATTTAACCTTCATCCATTAACATCTCAAGGTAGATGTACCACCAACTAAGCAGCCAATTCTCTTCACAAAAATGAATAACCTAAGGTTTGATGCTAAGACTTAATAGAACATTTAGTGAAGTTGATTTCTTGTCGACGTGTACTTTGGTGCAAGTCAATCTTTGATGATGACAGGGCCAAATTATAAAATTAAATTAAAAAAAAAAAAGAAGGTCAATGAATCCCTACCATGAAATTTGCTTTCTAATATACCTTACCCCAAAAGAGTATAAAGAAGGAGAGGGGAAATTGAAATAAAAAAACCGAGGGTTTAAACTTAAAAGTCCAAACCCCAAACTGATCCTCATATGATCTTCCATTGGATTTGGACTATGTTTGGATGCTAAGAAAACATAGTAGGACCCTTATCCCCTCGCGTGCAGTCTAGTCTCCGTGTCGTAATGACACTCAATGGTAGTATAGTAATTTTAATCTAACTAAAGGGGCGTTTATACTGACACAGAGTGAGAGAGATTATGAGTGTATGACAAAGGAAGAGGAAAAAAAAAACGTACATTTTGATTTGATGACTTAACGGCCACGTCAACTCAGTGCATAGTGGACAGACCGGCCCCACCGTTTTATCTTTGATAGACGGTGCATGACTGAAGATTACGTGGCAAGTACGACAAGAGAGAGAAAGAGAGAGAGAGAGATGATGGGGTTTTGACTGAGGCTGGGACCTGCGGCGGCGTTAGCGTTGTGTGGACTGGTTAGTGATTTACATCACCCGTTGGTGACCTAACCTAATTAGCTCACTTGGCAAATAGTTTTGGGTGTAAAGGTGTGTCCAGGGTGTGCTAGTTATGGGAATATACGATATTACTCAAGTACCCCTAGATACCTTATTTGTATCAACGTGATCTGAATCATGGATGAGGAACACAATTCCACGAACCATAGATTGGGATTAAGTCAGACCGTTGATAACGTCATCCTTGTCAAGGAGAATGTTTTTTGTGCCAGTGGTGTAGGCTGCGCCCAGACACATGGGGGTGGGTGAAATGATCAGTCTGTCCCCCTGAATGGTAGACCCATGTGTCTGGGCGCAGATTGCGCAGCGACACAGAGAACATCAACCCTAAGAAAAATTACATGACACCAAGTAAGATGATAATAAAAATATATCTTAAAGAATGGGATGCAGAGGTATATGTGGTATTCTTCTACTGTTGAAGATAAAATATAATCTCCCTTATTATTTGAATTCATCAACATAGAATCATAACCATCCATCCGAGATTACTTCTAATAGGGCTGAATGTAGAGTAAAAACTTCACCAATGTTTGCATTTAGAAAATCAGCAGCTTTAGAAACAGCGAGAAGACGACGTCCCTGATGGTTCCGAAATATAAACCCCAGTCCACTAGTGGTACTATTTAGCACTTAACTAGCATCACAATTTACCTTCACGTAACCACTTGGAGGAGTACACCATGAAATTATTGCAGACATATCTGATGTTGTGGAGAAGCACCATCAGATGCAGAAGAGACTTGAGCACTTTCAAATTCAATTGTATCATCCGGAGACCAATCGTTATGCCCAAATATATACTCATTTCTTACTAACCATAAAAACCATCAAATGAATCAACAATACTCAATAAGTAATAATATAAAGAGAGAGAAGGACATAGGCTGCCATCTTGGACAAAACACTGAAATCCATATCTATAGTATGTTGTGAAAACAGCCAATTGTCTTTACCCTCTCCCCCCAAACTCTCTGGAACAAAAAAAAGGGAAAATCCTCAATGATCCCTCTCCATAGATGTAGATCCTTTGACGAATTCGGCCACTGGTGCTATGTGACACCTGTGTCCAGACACAAGAAGGGTAAAAATAAAGATCCCACCACCTATGGGATGTCCCGTGCTGATATAGGGGCCATGCAGCCTGACAACCACCCCGTTCGTTTTTTTTGGCCAAGGATCAGCAAAGTGGAATTAAATAATAAATAGTACAGAATTAACATTCAAAAATACCCAAATGATACAAAAACAATTATAAAAAATTACGTCCAACCCCCACCTACAATGATCCCCCTCCCATTAAACAAATATATCTTATGGTATAACCCAAAATTGGGTATGATATCAGCATCACCTGATTTCAAGATAGATCGTCCTATAAGGCCTAATCTAATCTAGAGATTTAAAACCTAAATTCCAAAACAAAGTGAAATTGTGAATCTATGGACTGCACACCTAATTGTGCCACGTGGCATGTTGGGAGAAAAATTTTTAGGTTTTCAATTCTAAAGTTCATTCAGAGGGTTTCCCTCACAAAATCCAACAAACCAACTAGAATTTCTCTATTCTATCCACTCCTTATTTGCAATAATAATGATAAAAACTCAGTCTTATACCAACTAAATAGGAACAACTACTCTTTTGGTTCCTTCAATATGAATCTAATTACTCATTTGCACTGGAGCATCTAAAGGCTTCCATTGAAGATGATCATGGTGTTAGAGACTTGGGTAGAATTCATCCTCCAAAGCTAGCCGTTAAAAACAAGGTACCCAAACACCTTTAACACCCCCCATATTCCCCATTCATATCTAATGTAGGACTATTATTTTTGCCTTTCGGGTGGAACCCCAATACATGACACCTCAAACATGAATTAGAGCTACTCCCAAATCAGTTTTAGTTTGATCATTCTTAGTTTTGCCACACATCCATCTCACCATCTTCATCTTACAGTGATTGTATCTATGTGATGCTTCTTAATTATCGAACATTCTACACCATACATCATAGCCGATCATATGAATATCGTATGAAATTTTCTTTTAAGTTTTTAAAGGAATACGTCGATCACACAACATTCCGAATGCACCTCTCTACTTTATCCATTCTATTTTAATTCTTTGTGAAACATCATCCTCTATATCCCCCCTCTTTATTTAAGATTGATCTTAGACACGAAAATAATCACTATACGGAATCTCCCTCTCATTAATTTTCATCACCTAATTATCTGTCTTAGTGTAGCTAAAGTTACAAACCACATATTTCATTTTCGTAGCAGAATAACCAACTGCGTAGGAGTGCCCTGGCACTCCCAATCTAGGTCCCCTACCCTCTTATAAGATACTAAGTTGAAACTCATAAACATTACAACTTTAATGGACCTAGTTTGTATGCCACAGGCCCATCTTACACTATTAGTGCATATGAAGTTGTGATACAAAGCAACTTCCATGGGCTTGTCGGAGCTTGGTCCAAGGTACATGATGTGCTACAAACCCTAAAATGGAACTTAGATGGAAAACTTGCAGGGTGGGTGGGCTAAGTAAGCAATGTCCATTAGGTTTGTTTACATGTAAAAAAGGGTGATAAAAACATTTTCCTGTAAACTGGGATATTTCACTGTTCGTTTTAACGTAAAATTAAAAAATAAAAAGGAAAGAGGGATGGGGAGAAAAAGAAAAGGCATTATTCAATGTTGATGCTTCCTTTCCTGAGGAAGCAACAACCACCTTCAGATATTTCAAATACTTCTTAGCGTCTACTGAGTCTCATTTTGCAATTTTCATGTTAGAGGTCAAGGTTTCTATTCTCAAGCTTTTCCATATTCTGTGAGTTATGCTTTCATCTGTTCTTTTACTGCATGAAATCATGGATTTTAAGGATTCTAGTGATGCATTAACTTGCTGGAACTGCCTGCAAACAACTGTTTCTCAGAAAGGAGAAAGCTCTGTGCGACTGTACCTGCTCTGTTTCCACACTCACAGATACTAGTTTAGATTGCCAATGACCTCTTACAACACACGTTGGATCTGTGTCTCCATCCTTGATTTTTATGGCCTTTGAAAATTCCAAAGAGTCCCAATCAGAAGCATCCAATTTGCCCCTCAAATCAGTTATTTCAGCTTCAGCATCAGCAAGTCTTTGTTGGATAGCAGTCTTAGCTTCATTGGAAGCTTTAAACCATAGTACTACACTATGCTTTTCAAGAGCACTTCTCAAGACTTCAGTCTGTACAAGAGCTTTGCCCCATGTGTTTCCAAGAAGATTTCTGATTCCTGTTTTTCCATCTGTAATTCATCAATCAATAATTTTTAAGGGATGATTTCTACAGCTTGTTCAGCACATCTATCTGCTGGGATCTTGGTTCATTCATCTTTCTACTTAAGCTCCTTGAATCGAGCTTCCATCATCCCAAATTCCTCAGATATAGTGGAAGTCATTACAGGAACTCAGCTTCAATTTCCTTTCTGGCAGAATCCTCCTCAGCTTTATAAACCCCAAACAATATCAATACACCAAAACAAAGGGAAAAAAATCATCCACCTGAAACCCAAAACATTACAAAGCAAAATGCAATAATAGACAGACAGCCCTAAACATCACCTCAATCTCACAGTCCTATCTTATCCATAAGGTCTACCAAATCATTTGCGGGCCTTTGCTTCTGTTGGAAACTTGGAATGAGCAGTTTTGTGAAGTCAAGAACTTTACTTGCCATTGACTATAAGCATTTATGTCCTTTTTCACCACTTCAAACAAAGTTCATCTTCCATGTCACCCTCGTCAAATGAAAAACCAACATAATTGCTCCTAGGAAAAAAAAATTTACCAATCTACCATTGCAGCTAACCAAAAATATTCATGGTTCCTGTATGGGATGACACGTGGTCGGGAAATCCAAGTTGTACCTTAAAACACACTATGAGTAAGAAAACCACATTTAACACCCCCCCCCCCAAAAAAAAAAAAGAAAAGAAAAAGAAGAGACTTCCACATTAATAAAAAAGAACCAGTTTCACATTTCCTGCTGTCACAGTTTCGCATGTTCAGTGCTGCCAGACTATATACATGAATGGAAAAGCCGACATGATTCAAGTTCATCCAACATGTCAAACTTGAATGAGAAGAGTTACGGTTGTCTGCATGGGTACTGAACAATTGGAGGCATAGTGGCGACTATGTACATCAATGTAAAAAGCCAATAATGATTGACTTGCATAAAAAATGAGAAGTAAGAAATGCATGAAGACCATCTTGATTCAAGTTCATCCAATGTTTCAAACTTGAACAAAAGACTTCAGATGTGTCTGAGGAAGGATAAAACCGGCTCTTATCTCCTCAAATGAGTATTCAATCTCTTGAGGCATCTTTCCTATGTCATTAGCTACAAAAAGGACAGAAGCAGGAATGGGTGTTGTGGCAGTCTGCATGGGTACTGACACAGTTGAAGGGGTAGTGGGCACCGGAATCGGCATTGACATGGGGGTTCTGTTCTCTTCATCAGTATGAAAAGACAACTTGGATGGTGTGGTCATTGGTGTTTTGTTATTTGGAAGCATTTTCTGTGCTTTGTTCATGTCTTCCATGAAGTTCATGTTGGCCTTGGAGACGGGAGAGAAGGGCTTCTGTGACATGGGTGATTTAGTGTCATAAGCATTTGCAGCTTTCAAGGAGTGCTGTTTAATTGAGAGGCCAGCACTGTCCAAGCCTCTCCCACCTACATAAAAAGTCAATTTTGTGCTATATATAATATACATATTGAGGACAACTTCAAAATACCTGCTCTGAAAAAGTTTTTAGAAAGGAAAACAAAGTGGGAGAAAGAATAACCTGCACGCAAAGCCGCAATACCTTCATCCTGATGGTGGTTTAGCATGTCATTTGGCAATAGAACCTTCTTGATTGCGCGTGACTGAGTAGCTTTTGCGGTGTTAAGCATATTTGATTTAGGAGTGTGCAGCATTGCTCCACCAAGGGAATTTCTTTTGCTGCCTGGACCACCGGTTGAAGTTCTTGGTACCTTTTTTCCACTCTGGGGCTTTGAAGGGCTTGGTTTTGACCCAAAAAGCACTTCCTGCTCTGCTATCAACTGCCCCTGAAGTTTCTTTTGCTCCTGCAAGGATTAAATTGGGTACAGATGTCACAAAACATGAATGATTTGATGGAGAATGATTCTAGACCAGAGTACATACCCGCTGCCTTCGGCGTTCTTGCTCTTTCTCTTGCCTTAAAATACGATACTCTTCCAGCATAGAAAGAAGCCAAATCTGAATGAAAGATAATAATTGGGAGTCCAGACACATGTGCATAATCAAGAGTGAAAGTAAAGCATCTGGATTCGGAAATACATTCCAAGTTGGGAGAACCATAATCAAGTATAAACTAGACAGAATTTACTCCAACACTGGCCAAACCAATTCAAAGTTGGACTCGGTGGATTTTAAACCAAATTTTGGTAGATAAAAAGGGGATTGCTTACACCATCATATGTGAATTCTACACCTCTTTCTTTCTCCCATGCTGTGGTTTTTGATGCCAATGCATCCACCATTGCTGCTCCAACACCAAACAAACAGAAATTTATGAAATTGAATTCATCTAAATAAACCAAAATGAGAAGCTGTTGAAAGGTTTCAATTAGCCTTAAATAATGTCCTGGCGAGTGGCGACTGGATCATTGGACTATGAAATTAGGAACTGCATTTTGGATTGATGGAGTCCAGTATAACCTTGATCTCTCCAAACTGGGAATAACAATGCATCATGCAAGATATGCACCTGGAAGTTTGTTGACAGTCAAACGAGCCTTTTCAGCATGCTTCAGCACTAGATGGGCACCTCTACCAGAATTATAGCGATTTTCATCCTGCAACACCACCATTGTGAAAATGAAGTCCAAAAAAAGGACTAAATGAAAACAATTCCTCCGGAAAATACAAATTTGTACTTTGTTATACTCGTCAAGCCAGCACTCCTCCTCGCATGCAGCTAACCATTTCTCAACCTTTTCAAGTATTTCTTTCCTGCTAAATGCTTCCTCTTTAGCATTTGCAATTTGAAGCTCAATTTGTTTCAGGATGCTTGCAGGATCCACTGCACCTGCACGAGACAAGACGATCATATTACTGCATAATGCAGAGAAGCAGTTCTATTATACATATCATCAGTCTTTCTTGCCAGACTCAATATCTTCAATTGCATATTCAATTGCACTATCAGCCTCTGCCACCAAGTGTGTCCGCCTGCAAATCTCGTCTAACTCTGATTTTTTCTTCAGAACAAGCTCTTTCATCTTGCTTGCTTTGAATTCTTCAAGTCTAGATACCTCTGCCTCAACCTGCATAATAAATAAATTTAAGCTTACTTCATGGAATGGAACCACACAATCTTAGCAAAAAACTACCCAAAAAATTTATGGATTTATAGTTATGTACTAACGTAAATAATGGATTCCTCAGAGAGAATGTTGGGCTCAGTTATTTCATGTTCTGAAGCAGCTACGTTACATGTGATATTCTGAAACATCTGCTGCTCGTCAATTGGTGTGTCTATTAAATTCCACAGTTCCAACATTGTCGTTGCCAGATCTTGAAGCTGCCACAGGTTAAAAGTCAGTAAGGCAGTAAGTCTAGCAGGAAAGATTTGATACAGAACATTAAGAATTATATTCATACTCCAAATGCTTACTTTCTGCATCCTTTCTATCTTAACTTTTCGTAGTGTTTGAACTGCAGCAGCCAACCTCTCAATTGAATCATCACTTATGTTCTTTGTTCCCTCGAAATCATCCAAACTGGGGTGGACTTCATTAATTGTGCCCTTGAAATCTATACCAAGCACTGAACATAGAGAGGTCAGGGTGTTAAGGTGGTCCAGGACCTGATTCAGGCGTTCTCCCTGCATATGAATAGAAACAACATCAGCTACGTTCATGAAACATGTAAGACATGACGGTATAGGAGCTGAAGTCAAACCTTCTCTTTTTGAAGTGCTTGCAGCTGCCTGTGCAATTCATCAAGCTTTCTTACGGACAAATCAGTTTCATCCACCACAACCATGGAGGGATTATAGTCTGTGGAACTACAGATCTCATTTGAGATCTTTTGTATTTTCTGAAGGACTTCAACAAATTGGTTCCTTCTTTCACACTTCCTCTTTCTCATCTCCTCCAGTTCTGGAACAATGGCCCTCAGCTCTTCCTTCAGATTTCCAGCTTTCTGATCACACTAAAAGAGAAAGACAGTAATTGAAGTAAGTAGTTGATTAGAAGATCTTTTATCTTTTAACTAGTTCAACAGGAGGTCAGAAAGGTGGTGCATCAATCAGAACATAAAGTCAGCAGCAGATTGAATTCATTATTACTTCCAAGTTGGCAACTTTCTGGAAAATTGGCCAAGAGACCCACCTGCCTGATATGTGCTGGTCGTTCACCCATTGCAGAGCAGATTCTTGCAATCTCTGCCTCAGAATCTGCAATCGTTTGCCGTAGCTGAGCTCTACACCGGTTTGCCTGATCCACCATCCTTCTGTATAGCTCTAGACAATCTTGTTCTAACTCTAGCAGCATTTTATCTCTTTCAACATCAGACTCTCCAACTTCATCCCATATGGTCTGAATTAAACATACGATAAGAAAGCTTGAACATCCTATACCAACTGGTTTGCATTGAAACATAACCAGTCTATCTTGTAACAGCTGTTTCGAAGAAGGGAGAAAACAAATGCAATGTCATAAGAAACAGAGTAGTTATTTTGCAAAGAAGCAAATGAGAACCTGAAGTTCATGTAGTAGAGATTCAGAAGGTGTTTCCATTTGCATTAGCTGATCAGACTTGAGACTGAACACGTTGAAGCAAATACTTCTCTGCAAAGACAAATCATTTCAGCAGGACATGCTAAACATTCACACAGAGATCCAAAATGCAAAGTTAACGGACCTTTTGGCTTATGATCTATAACAAAAAACTACCAGATAATCATTAAGAAGTTACAGGTCTGTGTAAGTAAAGAGAAAAAATAACAAATCGAAATAAAATATTACCATTGAAGAGAAGGGTTGTATCTAGGTGAGGTTATAAAACAAGGTTCTATTACTGTAGGAGATTGGTTTTTATTTCTTAAGCAGGCATAATTGATAGGAAACAAACCTAATCATTATTACTCCGTTCAAGTTACCAATGGACAAGATTATACCAGAAACATAATGCCTGTAAGTTTGTTGCAATTCAAGCTCATCTCTGTACAGCTCAGCCATTACGGTTTTACATTGCAAGTGCATACCACTTGCCAAAAAAAAAATTGATTGACAAGATAAATCCTAGCAAGTAGACCATAGGATATGTAACAATGCAAGGTTTCCAAATTGCCTCGGCGCGCCTAGGCGATAGACCTTCTGGTCACATGTAGGCATAATCCTGGAACTGGACAGGCCAAACTTTGTCCCATTCTTCTTGATTGCTTTTGTAATAAGTTTATATCAAAATATGGCATAAGATACAAAAGGAGTCTATGTACTCGAAAAATAGAAGCACTATAAAATCCAAAAAATAAACTAGATGTCCTTGATCTTCATATGGAGTGAAATCTAATTATGTCTCCAATAGTTTTATAATTACTCAATATGGCATACTAGGTGGTTCGCTAGGTGCACTCCTGGTTGCCTAGCCGTGCCTGGAACTCTAGACATGTGCCTAGCTCATTGTCTAGGCGTCGCCAAGTTGTTGCCCTGCCTAGTTAACACTGTAAAAATGGATAAAGGAATCCATTCACTGAGATCTACTGAAATGTGGATTTGTAACCAAAATTTTTGTTTTATTTTCATTTGAATAATGTGTACTTGATGATATTTTTTCTGTTATTCTTTGTATAGTTCTCCCAATGAGCGCTATATTTATAAATGTAGTTACTTTTAAATTAACTTAATGAATTATACAATGATTGTTGGCTAGTTTCTATCTTAGGCACTCAGTTGAAATATTATCATCTAAATTTAAACCCCTAAGATAGTAATTAGTGAGGAAACACCTTACCTGCCCTCTTCACTAGCATGCCCATGTTATGTAAAACCTTTTAACTCGAAACATGATTGCAAAAGGCATCTCTTTTTATTCAATAGACTGAAGCATCTTTCTGCAATTTGTCGTCTTTTTCTTCAATTTAATATATCTGAAGACCTTTTTCTCGAGAGAGATGTTGAATTACTCGCTATGTGAAGCAGCTGGTCATCTAAAATTTCAGAGTAGGTTCCTTGTCTGCGTCAAATACTTCATGTTTTTCTGGTTATTTCTTTTTCCTCTTTTGAGTGTATAAGATGGTATCTGTGAGATACCATCATCCTTCCTATGTTTGAGAAACAGAGGCAGAAACATTTCTATTACCTTTACCAGTGCATGCAAGTTCATGAAGTCTTCATCTCTTACCATTGTGTTTCCATTCCTTGATCCTCAATTCCTCATATTTCAACTCTATACTCTTCCTGCTCTTCTCTATTTTCTTGTATGTCAGAATTAGGTAACAGGTTCATCTAATTAATTACTTTATCACCTTTAGCAAAGCAAGTTCCCATTTTTATAACATTACAAAAAACCTAAAATCAAAAAGAAAAATCAGATATTCCTCATAGTTTCCTACTTTTCTCCTTGTCAAGCTTACCAAAACCCCAGGTTCAGAATCTGGAATCTAAAAATCAAGAATAAATCCCATAGTCGACTATTGTGCCATCAAATGTTTAAAAAAAAAAAACAATTAACATTAGGATAATAAAAATCAAACAACAGACAAATTATGATTTCCTAGAGCAATGGAACCAAATGTAAACACAGAGAAATACGCAAACAATTCAGAGAATGATAAACAGAAAAAACTAACATGAACAATTTAAAAAAAAAAAAAAAAGAGACCGAAACCAGAGAAAAAGATATGGAACAGAGTGAACCTGGGGACCGCAGAACGAGAGATTGTAGTAGGCAAGTAAACGAGTGATTTTAGGTATATTTTAATGAGGAGAGCTTCGAATGGCGACGAAGAGCAATTTGAATTTGAAAAGACCCCACTGTGGGACCAGTGTCAACAGATAGTCTTTTATTGCATGGGGAAAATTTGCATTTTGGGGTATTGTGACAGTCCACGCCCTTAGATCCCTTTTCCACTCATTCAGTTGGATGAGCTACGGTTCAGATCCTCTCTACTGAAAACAAATAGAAGGTTGAGATTTAGGGTGTGGACCCTGCTGGAGGAATGATGCGGATCAGGATCGTTGGGTGAGGACTGTCAGCTGTGAGATATGATCATATGAGACCCAAGTTTGAGGTATCAGTATCATATTGATCGTATCGGGAGATACGTATCGGTTTTGCAATTGACCGATCTCGATACCGTGCTGATACAGTATCGGTGACACGATACAAACAAGGGGTAGGTCAAAAAAATCATTTTTAAATTTGTCTAGATCTACTGGATAATAAAAAGATTTACAAAATTAGTAGATGTAAATTATGTTTTATCCTTACAAGTTACAATGTTGAAAAGATTTACCAAATTCTCATATAAGAAAAAAAACTAAATGAATATCCTAAACTACCCCTAACATCCTTCTCTTTCAATTTTTTCCTTTATTTAACCTTTTAATTTTTTAGTTTTTTTAATGATCCTACCCTTCATTCTTTTTCTCCTTCCTCCGGTGAACATTTCTGTAACCACTCCCTCCTTCCTCCGCTACAACTCCACACCATCACTGCCATTCACCTCCTCCCTCCCTCCCGTTCTTGACTCTTCTCTTCCCTGCAACCCCATCCCCTCCCAGCCCTGTGAAACCATTTCTTGCTGTCTGTGGAGATGCTTCTCCTTCCTTGCTGTTGAGGGTGCAAGTCAGTCTAAGATGATAGGCTGCAAATACTGCATATTGAACTACATGCTTTTTCGGGGGGAAAAACTACACTTTTAACCTTCTTTAGTTCTTCCCAACATGTGCCCCTCACAATGCCTTAGAAAAACAATAGAATAAACTGATCGATGCTGAATCACCCTACTTGGGGAAAAAAAAGAAAAAAAAAAGATAAACAGAAACTTTGGAGAAGTAGTAAAGTCCTTCTCAAAAGCTCATAAAGAGAGGTTTTGGATATTTCCAAGCAAATTGGGAAAATTCAGAACGAATTGGGGAGTAGATGCGAAACCGACAGGAAACGTCTAAATTAGAAGAATAATTTAAATGAATCTAAGCATGCGTTGATGGATGATGGCGAAGGGTTCACTCAAGTGAGGCAGAACATAAGAACATTACGGTTTTGAGTGCGAGAGAAGGATGAAGGGGTGGATGGAAGTGGCCGTGGCGGTGGTAGAGGTACTGCGGACCGATTTGCACGGAAGAGGGTGGGGTGGGGGTTGCAGGGGCCGGCGGAGGGAGAAGGGTGGGGGGAGGTGGGACTAGTGGAGGAGGTGTTCTCCCATCGGAGGCAGAGGAGAAAGAAGAAGGAGAAGAAGAAATAAAAAATAAAAAACAAAAAATAGAAAAGTCAAATGAAAATACAGAGGGAAAAAAGGCATGCTAGGGTATTTTAGGTTATTCCTCAAGCTTCTATTACTCATATGGGGATTTGGAAAATCTTTCCAACATTACAACTTATGATTGTAAAACATAATTAACATCTACCCTTTCTGTAAATCTTTTTTATATTTTGTAGATCTAGGCAATTTTCCCTTTTTGATATCGTGCATTAAAACCATGGTGGGACCACTATAGGTTCTGCCTTATTTTATCTAACCAATCATTTGAATTTCAAAAATTAATTATTTTTTGGGCAAAAGATCACTATCTGGGCCTCTAGCGACTGCATCAGCGCACAGACCAATGAGAACGAACGTACTGCAACATGGGGGCAACAAACAACAATTTTTTATTTTGGGGGGAGGCAGTGTGGTACTTTCTCATGCTTCTGTGTCTAGTCACAGGAGCCACGTAGGCCACACGATTTAAGAATTGGCATCAGATATGGCATATTAATATCGATCATGGCAGATACCAATACCTTTACATGATACGACATTGGTTATGGTATGATATGGATTCGGATCGACCAATTCGACCTGATACACATAAAAAACATTAAAATACACCTACATGTTTTTACATATTATATATACATTATAGTATTATACAATCTCTCTTACCAAAAAGAATATTATACAATATCTCATTTATTATATTATTATATACGCTCACTTATATAATTAATTTAATTTTGGTAAGCAATTTTGATTTGGTTTTGACACTCTTAAATTTCCACTCCATAAAGTGTAAAATGACTGGGTTTGAAGCAGATCCAAATCCAATCTAACAATTAGGTCGAAATCCAGATATAAACCCGAGTCAAGTCATGTTTATTGATCTATATCTAACCTCAAACTTTAGAGCAAATTCCAATTTCACAACCAGGGCCAAATTCGGGTTCAGATCCTAATCAGGTCATGTTGATTGATATCTAATTAAAAACTTGGAAGGATCCATATCGGTTCAGATCCAAATCCGATTTAACAATTGGGTCCAAAAATCTGGGTTTAGTCCCACATCGGGTGTGTGAGTGTGGTGTGTGTTATGTATATCCGCCATTCTAAGGTCCTAAAAGTCAATTAATCTTTTGGGATTGGTGTATGGTTTGTGTGATTACACTTTCATCAAAAAAAAAATTGGGTCCAAAAATCCGGTTTCAGATTGGGCGGGGCTAAGGCTTGAGAGAAACCCAAAGTAGTGAAAACTCAAGGCTTTGAATTGGGTTGGGGCCTGAATGAAACGGGTCCTATGGGCCAGCCCTATTAGAGAAACTCCAGGCTGAGGCCCAACTCAACACGTGATAGGCTACACCGCTACAGGTTGCCACCCCTACCCCCAAGGATGTGATGGGGATATTTTCTCTCTACAGTAAACAAGGAAGAGGGTACCTATGGTGTCAGTGTGGGAAGGAATCTACATGTCACTCTGTCTTTGAAAAAGTTATCATTCACATGAGGCCCATATATTCAGTGCAGCAAAGAGAGAATAATGAAAAAAACCTATGTAAGGGTGAAATTGCAATACTATGTCAACATGGGAGAAATTTTTCCCTATAAAGAAAATGAAAATATGAGATAATAAATAAGGGAATAAGAGCGTTGTCCGGTAGCGTGGTCCCTGCAGTAGCGTGGAAGCCAATGCGGGAATTGGGGGATACATAGGGGCATCAACCAAGAGGGAATTTTCATTTTGTAGAGGAATATGGCGGTAATGTCAGGGGGTTGTGTCTAGATGCAAGGCAACACTAACAGGCAGCCATTTTTCCCCTTAAATAAATTTGAAAGAACTTTAAATTTGGAATGTCATATGAATTCACGAAAGGAAGATGAAGAAAAACTTTGTTGATTAAGTTTCCTTCAGCGTTCAGAGTGAAGAAGAAGAATGTCTTCACTGCTGATGATGTGACCTTATGATTGGACTCTTGTGTATTATTAATTCTCACATTTCAGTTGGTATATAAAGATCGAAGATACCCCTCTACATGCTAATCAAAGGGTCAGTTCTCCATGGTGAGGAGATTCTCTCTTCACCACAGATGAAAAGAAACTGAGTACAAACACAATGAAACTCCAAAAAAACTGAGATAAACTTTCTATTCATTTAGTGTTTGTATGGGGTTTATTATCATTACAATTTGATGGCAAAGTTGAGGGGGGCCTTGTGAATCAAATTCCTTAGAGCATAAAGATCATTGAAATACTTTTACTCAATCTCTTCTTTTTTTTTCCCTTTTGTTAATTTCATTAAATAGAGAGATGATCAAGAGATCAAGCCAGCATGGGTAGAATGTAAAACATGAAGAAAAAGAGTTCTTTAACCCAAACTTGGGTTTGCTGTTCGACAAAAAGCCTAAAAGAAAAAAGAGAGAGCAATCACCTTCAAGGTATTAGATTCGATATCTGGAGGATCAATTCCATCTTTAAAAGCAAGTAGCAATCCTTCTCTTATCACCTTTGCCTCCAACAATTTGACTTTGTATGAATTTTCGGAGAGACAGAACCAGCAACTAGAGTACCCAAGTCAGCTGTGATTGACAGCTATCAAGAATGCCATGTCCCGAATAAAATCTAATGGAGAAACATTTCTTAAGGTATAAACTTACCAATTACACACATGCACTAGGGACATAGATTCGGCAGATAAGAGAGAATAGCTTTGTATAATAACCAATATTCTCTTATAACCCTCTATCAATTAGCTTCTGTACTCAACTTCTCTTACAGCTGATTCAGAATACAACACTTAGATTCTTTCCCCCTTTAGTATTGAAGTATTCTATTCTGATCTATTTATCTTGCCTTATATTCTTTATCATTAATGACACAGCTTGATAAGTGGTTATGGAATCCTGGAGGCATATGCTTAAACCTAATAGCTATTTAGAATCAAGAATCAAAGTTAAAAGCTCATTAACCAGAATGGAATTCTCAAAATATAAAAGAGAGATTAGAGCTTTGAGATATAGAATAACTACCAGGCAAGATGAGTAGTCAGGGAACAAAAAAAAAAAAAAGACTACTTGCAACAGAGATACATATGGAAGTGATGTCAATAGCAACTGAACCAGGGTTTTAGTGCACTTTATCAGTAAAAATAGGATTAGCTGCATCAGGCAGGATTGGACCATTTTACTCCTCAAAATACTGATACAAGTTTTTTTTGGACCATTTTACATTCCCAGTTCCGGTACCATTGATACAGTATCGGTCAAGTATCGATATAGGCGATGGTTGATCCAATACCGATACCTAAAATCGTGAGCTAAACACAATTAAGATTGGCTCATTAATCGCATCAGCACTTATTTGGAGTGGATGGAAAGCTTAAATCTTTTAGGATCAAAATTTGATGACAATAGGTGTGGTAGTATCCTAAAAGAACTTACTTTACATTGCTGAAATGGTATAAACTTTTGTAGAGGAAAAAGAGTAGTGTATCACATCAAGGCGAAAGTTTTCGTCATCAGGGTGAAGAGAGAATCTCTTTATCCATGGTGATTTGATGCTAATGAGTCTCAAACATCCTATTAAAGAGTCAAATCTTAGA
The DNA here is from genome assembly GCF_018873765.1 of Telopea speciosissima. Taxonomy (NCBI): domain Eukaryota; kingdom Viridiplantae; phylum Streptophyta; class Magnoliopsida; order Proteales; family Proteaceae; genus Telopea; species Telopea speciosissima. The sequence continues at coordinate 62,130,746 of NC_057921.1, read as the reverse complement.
TCTTGTGACTGAAAAGAATCTGTTTTCACCATGGATGAGAGAAAACTAAAAGATATGAATACAAAAAAACATGTCAGTTATATAGATAGATAAAGGATCTAGGAGACAATTACTTAGAAGTACATTTTGTGCAAGAACCAGAGCCCATTTGTTACTTTTAATTGTGCAGTACTGCAACTTATTAAAGTGAGCCAAGTAACTTAGATAGTGGGCTGGGTAGAGAGTTTTAGCCAAGCGTGCTTAGTTGGGTAGGGAAGGTTGGGGAATTTAAAGTGAGAAAAGTGGGTCTGAAGTTCTGAACCATCAAAGCTTCACTTCAATATAGCAATTTAAATGAAAAAATTTATAGTACAACTACTAGCCAGAGAGAGCCAGAGAGAGACAGAGATAGGCCATTTGGTTTGTTGGGTTTATTAAAACTAAAGGGACTGACTGCGTGTGAAATTTGGCACCATTCATATGATATGGGCATACGTAGAGTCGGTAGAGACTACTGTGAACAGGGGAAGATTGATGGATTAACTAACTAGTTAATGATAGAAGAGAAGCGAGCATGTCAATCTAAATGTTGTGGATTTGAAAGCAGATATGGATGACATACCCAGTAGTTATCAAATCAAAACATGGAATAGTAGTACTCATGTGGGCTGCCGTGTTAGTGAATGGTGACGGGTGACCCATTCAAAGTGTTCGACAATTACGTAGTAATTCTTCCTTTTTTTCTCTCACTTTGATTTGATTTGAATCTTCCCCGAATGTTGTGGCTCAGTGGCTGTGTTTTTCTTAATAGTTAATAAACCCAATAGTGCTCCAACTTCCAATATAGTAATTCTTCTCTTTCACCGTTCCACGCACCTTTATCTCGGTTTTGTAGCACCGCCTATGTAGTAGGCGTTGGCATGGGCTGAGTAAAGGGAGAACAGTTGGTTTTTTTCGTATATGTTGTCGCATGCGTATTGTTTGTGAAAATGTTTATATAAGTAAAACATTGCATTGGATGTTCCAGATTTCGTATCGTTTGTACAAAGTGATGATTTTAAGAATAATTAATAATGAAATCCCATTTGAGGCTTTGAGATTCACTTGACAGGGACCACACAAAGTGATACAGAACGAAGGCGAAAGAAAGAGAACGTGGTGGAACAGTAAAGCAGAAATGAGAAAACCAGAGACCAGAGTAGTGGTTTCCCCTTAAAACCTGTAAAAGGTTAATAAGAAGAGAGGTGAATGGTTGAGAAGTGAGACAACGAAACTGCTGTAGTCAAAGAGGTTTTCGAGCCCCCATGTGAGATCATGTGATGTGTGTCCACTGGATATTTGATTACGAGAAAGAAACCAAAGAAAAAAAAAAAAAGATCAATTCTTCTCAGTAACAAAACCCAACTGGCCTGGCCAACTCCCATAAAAAGCCGAGCCACTGTGAAAAGAAAAGTAGAAAAACACTCTCTTGACTCTTCTTTTCTCCCTCAGACCTGAGTCACCTGAGTTGTTAAAATATAGAAAAGAAAATTGTAAGTTGCAATCCTTTTCAGTTTCTTCTGATAAGTTGAGAGTTTGACCCATCAGCTCGTCAGTGAGCTACCCGCCTTACACGGCGCACCTGCCTGCATGTTACTATGTTTAGGAAGCTCAAGCCTCAAGGGCCCGCAACCACCCGCGACTTACTACTCAGTATTCACTAATGGCCAATGGGTCACCTCATCACATCACATATTCATCCATGCCTAAACGTGAAGTGTAAAGTGCCATGGTAACCTCATCTTAATCAAGAATGGATCATCTGTATGTATCAATAAGTGAACGTACATTTCAGAATCAATCACATTTTAATTTCATAAAAATCTCTTCTCCCCTTGTAAATGGCAAAAATAGGATAAGAGGTTGACTCTCACATGTATGTTCACCTGTTGATACGTGCAGACGAATCGAACTCATCTTAATCAAGTTTCAAAGGATCTGATTGGAACTGGCCAAGGTTTTAGATAATGGTATCAGATTGTGGCCAATCCATATCGATGTGGACTGATATGATATCAGTACGTGATTGGTTACGTTAGTCTTGACCAAAATTTTTTTTTTTTTATTATCATTTTTATTTTGACCGATTTTGATCAATATCGGTCGATATGTATCAATTATTATATAGTATTGTGAACTAGAACCTTGGAACGGGAAAAATTAGTTGAGACCCTGATTCCATTTAACTCTTCGATTTTTGAATATCTCTTTTAAATCGATCATGAATGTACTTAGATCTTCAAAATTAATCAGAATCGAGTTTGATCGACTCCGATCTGTTTCGAATTGAAATCCAATACAAATTGATCCTATTTTTTATCACAAGTTTTAAAACCTAGATCTCAATTCTCAATTTCTCCTCCACAACGCAGACTGACCAATCCCAAGTGACCCATATCATGCTTTTTAGCTAATGGTTAGGTTTGGTTGTTGGGGTTCTACCAAACCCACATATAACCTGCTCGACCCAAATTATATTTCCTCAATCTTCACTAGTGGGGACTGGGGGACTAGACCACTTCCCACATGCAGTGATGCTATACCTATTTTCTCCGGCCTATCTATCTCTCTCCCTGTCAGCCATTAAATCTAAGCTTTAGATATTGAAAAGTAGAAGACAAGACTTCATACCAAAAAGAAGATAGAAGTTGGAAGTTAGAACGAACAACTCCTTCGTCGTCTTTATTTTGACCTTTCTGGGAGAGAAGAGGAAGGTGTACCTTCCCTTCGGTAATTGACTTAATCTCCCTGAGAGTCCCTATCAGAATTAAAAAGAAAGGTAGAAAGTAGGATTGGTGTTGGTCGCTGGTACTACTCGGGCAGGGCAGGGAATAAGTTGGAACTTGATATTCGGGAATCCGGAATTGGGGTTTGGGGAGGAGCGGTGGACATAACGGCTACTGAAAAGTCAATTTTGGATCGAAGGTCTGTGTCAAGCACTAGTGGCTTTAACCCATCTCGAAACCCTAATGTTGGGTTTGGGTTTTAATCTTTCTTTTTGTCCCTTACTGAGTTCCTGTGTTTTGGACTTTGGAGGACACTACGTTCTGATGTAAACCTTGGATTAGGGTTTTTGTGCACGCTGTATCCATAGGATACTGATACCAAATGAAAAGTTATACATTTTGAAATTTAAGATTATAATTGTTTGAAGGTGATTGGAGGATTCAACCTGAAACCTAAGGCATTAGGTGAAGAAAACTACTCAAATATGTTAGAACTTGGGTAGAACTATCCTCAAAAGAGAGGGTGTCAAGCATGGAAGGAAAACTCGGTTGAAACCTGTCGAAACTACCGAGACATCTTGGTTTCGTAGGTTTTTGAGATGAGGAGGGGTATTTTAAAAACTACATGGTTTCGACTTAGTTTCGATAATTTCGACCATGTTTCAATTATGTTTCGGTCAAAACAGGTTGAACCACCTAGAACTAGGCCTATATAATACCTTATCTCAACCGAGAAAGGCATATCTCGACTTGGTTTGGACAGAAGCCCCTCCAACCAAAGTTTCCCCAAGAATGGAAAAAAATATAAGGTTTCGACCTGATTTCGATTGAAACATAATAGGTTTTGACCTGATTTCGATTGGTTTCAACCAAATCCCGATTTTAGCTAGGTCGAAACCCGAGTTACTGATCCTTGGTGTCAAGTACCTATAAATCTCTCCAACAATCTCCCCCATACACGGGAGCTAACCTTCTCCATCTCCTCCTTCACAAGGGAGGAACTGAGATGTACTTGACTCTACCATAATTTATGGCCTTGCCACATCTTGGCTCTATCATAACTTGGCTTTAATATCACTTCACACACTGGACATTTACACCGACACGACCAAACCTGATCAGAAATTACTATTACCTGTTCGCTTACACAGTTAAGTATTCTCAATAATTGATATCGAATGGTTGTGATCCGTGAACTCCTCCCAACACTAATTACAAATGGATTGGAATAAGTGCTGAGGACCCACCAATCCATGAAAATTCCGTTGGAGTTTCAATTCAAAAATTGTTGTTTTCATGAGAGGTACTTCATCCACCGCTTCAAGCAAACAACACCACATGCTCCCCGGCATTTTGTGATTGGAATCACGCTTCAATGCCAAAATTTTCTGCTTTGCACGCCTCAATGACCCATTCAAGACGATTTCTATAATGCTTAGGTTTGAATGCCATCTTTTTCCTCTTTTCATTTCCTTTATTATAGTGTGATTGTTTCTTTAGAAAAAATGTCTCTTGATTGCGGCCCTGGGTGAGTGCTTACTTGGTCAAAATTAGACCAATATGAGCCAGCCAGTCTTATCAACACAAAAGAAACTTAACCCACAAGTGAATGGATGGAGAGAGAATGAGAAAATATACAAATCTGGTCAAACTATTAGAATTAATACCTAAAACAGTTACAATCAAATCGGTTACGTACAGGTAGGGTGTGTGTGTCGTATATTTGATCCTAAATTTTTCTGGGTTTTCTTTTCTCCTCTACCTAACTTGCTTACTTTCTTCTCCTTTGGCAGCAGATGTGAACAGAACACACTAGCAGAAGAAGTCAGAGCCCTCCAACCAAAGTCCTTTTCCTTTTGTCTATCCACTCTCTCCCACCTATTCCCATGCCTTGTCTCCTTCTTCCAATCAGTAGATAGAATGCAACGTTCTGATTTTTGAAGTTTTGGGGTTGGGCCTTTCTCTTCTCCTTCATATCTACCTCAATCAACCAAAACCTAACCATATATCACCAACACAATCACTTTTTTTTCCTCTCCTTTTCTTTCCTTTCCTTCTTGCTTCATATGTACAAAAACCCAAAGCTGAAGTAAGGAATATGCTATACACATGGCCCAGTAAACCCCCCAACCCAATTCTCCTTTTTATCCCCATACAATATGGAATTTGTTCAATTCTTATTCTTAATCTGAACACAACTCGAAAAGGGAGAGACTCTCTCCCTTACCCAATTGTGTTCAGATTAAGAATAAGATCTGATCAATCCCAAATTGTATAGATTCTTTCTCACTAGACTCCCCAAGGATAATAGCACAGCCCCTCCAGTGCCTCTCATCGTTGTATTCTCATCCTTCACCGCCTTGTGATAGATCAATGGTGGTTCCTTCACTTTTAAGTTGCTATACCCAATTTTTTCTCGAACAGCCTCAATCGTCTTCGGCTCTACCGGGTTACCGGCTGCATCTGTTACACAGAACACATTCATTGCCGTATCACTTGTAGTAGAGATCTCAGCTCTCGTCACGTTCAGCCCATTCTCTCGGAACGTTCGGGTCACATCTGATAACAGTCCCCGTCGGTCCATTGTGTATAACTCTAGCTTTACTCCCTGAGCCCACCAAACAAAATAAAGCTTTTTAGATTTCCCTCCAAGATACGAATCATCTTAAATTCTGAATCCAGTAGCTACAACTTGAAAATAACAGAATATTCTAATACCTCAGATGCCCTTCTTTCAATAGAAGCTTGCAAGCATTGAATCACTCTTTGCCTCTCTGCTTCTGAACTAATGGGGGTACCATCTGTGTGCCTAATGTAGAATTCCTGTAACAGAATTCAATGATAAAATTGAATTAAACAGAGCTTTCATATGACTAAAATCATGTAAATGATTTCAGAAATAAATAAATACCTGATATGCTTCATTGCTTGCCGTGTCAAGGGTGGCATGGAAGACTACATAGTCCATGTCTGTCAAGGTGCACACTACATCAAACAACAATTTGGGCCGATCTTTACACAGGACATTAACGATGGAGTAACCTCTCTCTGCCCAATTCTGAACTGAGACAGTTGGTGTGGTTTCCGACGAAACCAGTGTTGATTTCCGTTCATAATCACGGTCTGCAAACATCATTTGATGAAGCCGGCGTTCTGTGTGGGTGACGGCCATGGACACGGCGGTCTTAGCACTTCGGATGTCGTTGTCTCCCTTGAGAACATTTCTCAAACGCCCTTCAATCCTATTGATTTTCTGGGAGTCTTCGATTGGGGAACCAGAATCACAGTCCTTGACATAGATCAGAGAAGCAATCCGTCCATTGTGAGTCCAAACTTTGGATTCCACAACATTGCATTCAAGGTCAGCGAGGACTGCAAACACCTCAGAGAGGAGACCTGGCCTGTCAGTTCCGGTTAATTCCAATGCCGTTAGGTCCTCGAAGCCGTTAGATCTGACGGAGTTACAGGTACAAAGAGACTGTAACCAATGAAGAAGAAACCCCATCTTAGCTTTTATTAAGAAATAACTATAAACAGAAACGGAGATCTGAGCGATTTGAATCGAAGGAATATCGAAGGCTTTTTGAATTACCTGCTCGATGTAGCTGATAACGCTCTCATCGGTGAGTTTGTTTCCGTTTTGATCCGTCACGTGGAAAACTGTAAATATAGAAGTTTTTAGAGGATGGAATTTCAGAAGTTTCAGGAGAAGGGAATCCATGGCTAGAGATGGTGTTGCTTGCTTACCATCCATGAACCATCTGCCGTCGGAGGAGATGTAAGCTTTCTTAATACTAAGGTTCAGATCTGTGAGGACTTGAACGGCCTCCAAAAGGATTCCGTGCTTTCTAGCACTGTCAACCTAAAATTAACAACCAGAAAAGTTAGTAAAAATTTCTCACCCCTTTTTATTTAAATCTTATTAGGGTTTATGCCTCTTAGCTTTGAAGGTTTTTAAGAAGCTCACCTTGACCAAAGTGGCAGTATCGCATACGGCATTGTCGATCACGACCCTGCAAAGCAAGTCAAGTGGAAAAATTAGGGAAAAATTCTTCTTCAACATTCCTTTAAAATAAAAATAAATAAATCAAAGGTAGAACGCAAGAATTTCGTCAATGGTGGAGGAGGAAAATAAGGGGAAGCGAATAGAACAGCGGTCATTCAAAAGTCAAGCTAGATTGGGATGAAAACTTCTGGAAATCAAACAAAAAAAATCAAAAAAACCGCAAATGAAGACGAAATCAAACAAAAAATAGAAATTGAATTCATATTCAGGAAAGAAAGTTGCGAAGAAACGCCGTAATCTCCATCAAATTTGTTAAAATTCAAAACGTCTAAGCACAGAAACAGAGACAAGTTAAGAAACTTTTAGGCAGCCAATCCATGATAGCAAGTGGCCATATCTCTTTCTTAAGGTTTACGGAAGCACCAATTCTAAGCTCTTTATATTATCAGAGAGAGAGAAGTGAAGAACAGAGGAAGCTCGGAAAATTTGTAAAACGCAGAACATTACTGATACATAAAAAATCATAAAAAACAGAGTCTAACCTAAACAAGTATTCCATTTTAAAATTATAAAACAGACAACCGGAGAAAATCATCAAAAACACAAGAGAAAACCGAATTTAAAAAAAAAAAACAAAACAAAAACAAACCAGAAGACACTAACCTTGGAGTAGTCATACGAATGACGAGCTTCTCATATTCGTCTAAACATGCAGACCATTCCATCCTTCCTTCTCCACACACTACCTCGCTGTTCGCTCGTCCAGCAAAATTACCAAAAATCGGAACCAAACTCCTCCTTATATCCCGGCTTTAATAGCAATAAATCTCTCAACCAACGCCAAGTGAAACAAAGAAGGGGAGTCACCTAAAATAACGCGTCTGTGCTAAATATAGCTCAGTGCAAGGTAAACTCAACCATCCTCCCTTCCTTATCTGAACTCTGAACATTCATCTTCTCCAACGATGAAATCGCCATTAAAAACCTTACCAGAACCTCCTACTCTTCTTCTTTACTTGCCCTGGTTTGTGATGAAGATGAAAGTCTCTGTTCTTCTGATTACCTGTTTCCTTCTCTCTTTCTCTCAAATCTCAAACCACGATTTCAAATTTCTTTTCTCTTTCTTCGCTCAGAACTTCTCAAGTGAGTCAGATTTGCAATTTTAGAACGCAAAGCAGAAAGCAGACGTTACCTCACTCACTTGCCTATTGCTTGGGTCTTTATTTATATCGCTATATAATTTAAAGTAATTTTAAATTTTAAATTTTATTTATTTATTATTATTTTTTTAAGTATTATTTTATAATTTTCAAAACCACGCCGGTACGCAAAGCGGAGACGGGTCCTATGACGTGATTGTTTCATCCATGCCCGGATGACCGACCGACCGACCGACCCACGCTGACTCTGACCTTTCTAACCCTAAGGCCTAAGCCAGCTATTTCCAACTTACATGTCAACCACCCTAAAGGAACACGTGTCCTTCGATGCCATTCCCAAAGGTTCAACTGGTCCAGTTTGGATGCCACCTTTGCAGACCGGACCGGACCGGACCGTACTTCACCTTACACTTTGCGTGCATTCCACTCAAGGAAGCCAGTTGGCGTGGGGGGAGAGTTGGTATGAGATTCTCGATCAACGCAAGCAGGCCTATCCACGTATGATAAGAATTGGTAGGTCCCACATCACTGGGGATGACAAATGAGAGATGGGAGATGGCTTCGAAATCAAGTCTGGATCTGCCGACTGGAATTATGGTCTCCACGTCCGCTCGTGTCGGCTTTTCCTTTACTCATCTGACGTCTCCCTCATGTGTACCTGTTAATAACTAGACCCTCGTCTCCCTCGTTTACTTTCTGCTTCTTATCGGCCGTAATTGAGGGTAAATAAGTCATTTTACTTGCAAACAAATGCAAGTAGGTAAAAGGGCATATTAATGAGATGCTTCTTGTGATTAGACGAAGAGAAATCTTAATCATGAGCATCATTAATGTGTCATGACTCATGAGATCATGTCATTACGAGGTATCTAAAAGGGTATATTCCTGATTTAGGGGCAGTTTAGTCCTCTAAAAAGTGAAGCACGCTCCATTGTTTTGGTCCCTTTGTTGGTTTGTTCCATGTTCGACATAGTAAAGGCAGCCCAAATTTCCGACGTGTCGTACTTACATTGGGTGAAGAAGCGCCGCGGTCTCACAACGGCTGATTTCAGACAGCCTGGAAACACGCGTTCTGATTCGGACTTATTGTGTTGCATTAAAACACTTTGTAGTCTTTTCTTTATTTTAATCATCAAAAAAAAAACACTTCTGAACGAAATTCATGCTCCGCACTCGTTTCAATTATACGAATAAACGACCCATGAGCCACTACGCACGTTCGTGCGATCTGATCATAATTTTCGATATCAGGTGAAGATGCCAATCTGATGGCTATCAATTGGAACATAGATGAAACGCAAGGTTTTATTAGAAAACATTTCAGGCTTTCAGCTATGCGGCTAAAGGATGGTTAAAAGCTAGAACAAAATCGGTTCTTTAATTGCTGGGAGAAAGGCCACCATGTGGGTCCCATTAGAAGATTGTTTGTCTGGACTCTGAAGAAGGTCAGTCATGTGATAGGAGTCAGAAAACAGGTGCAACAAGGCTCGCCGTGATATAAGGCACCGACGATAACGTGATTAGAGGTACAGAGATGTTCTTCCCTACACTGACTCTCTACAGTGACCGTTTATTACTCCCCGACATGAACATGAACAGCACAAAATAAAATTCAATAATATCCTCTTATCGACTGTTACGCCGCACGATCGTTCTTCATCCTTTGGCACGTCGTGTCTTGATTCCGACACGTAGACATCTCGACGTGCGTTGTAGAAACGAGCAGAGCACCTCCTCCATGGGACCCACTCCCACATCGCAGCACAAACCCGCCGCTTTTATTTATTTATTCTGTGTGGAACTAACGGCAGAAGAGAAGGTCAGTTAATACGTCAGTTGGGACAGTTGAACGAAGGGGCACTTGCCCTGTCACTGCCTCACTGGTGAAGGGACAATCTGAACTGCCCGAGCTGGAAGCCTGGAACCGGTCAGCTTTTAAGTTTTCTGTTGGATTTTGTGGCGGGAGAAACAAGCGAATTTCCCGCCCAATTGGATAATGGACGCCAGGTCATCAATGAAAAGTCTATGCGGGGTTAGAGACAAAAGCGGGATTTTCTACACACACACAAAAAAAAAAAAAAGTAGCAGAGAGGGATGGGGCCAAGCCCAGCAAACGCTTAACTGTTAACTATTACGGCTGGCGAATGCTGTGCCAACCAAGGTTTCAAAAACCTGATATCAAACATAGGATCGCGGCGAGCCTATGCTTCTGGTCAAAACCCTAGGAATCGGAATGGAGAAGAAGTCAAGATTCTACTAAATTCGTGAATTTAAAATTTTTTTTTATTTAAAGCTATTTTTGGATTGTAAGAAAAAAACAGAAAAATCATGATAAGACAAAATCATGTTGCTGCTATGATTGATTAATGTGCATTTTTCCTTAATTTTTCAGTTTTTTAAAAATTTTATTTTTATTCCTTACATCCAAATAATGAAATCAAGTCTGTTTTTTGTTTTTTTTGTAAGATAAAATCTTATTTAGAGAAGGAGCAACAGAGGCTTCAGTAATACAAAGAGCTTGAAACCACCGAGTGGATAAAGGCCATTTGATTAATGTGCGCCTCTCCTCAAATATACAATTTTTTGAAAATTTTATTTTCATTCCTTAATATCCAAACATTGAAATCAAGTTGATTTTAATGTTTCAAGAATTCAACTTATCCAATCCTTATATGGAACTAGGGTTAGGACTTAGGATATCAAAACTCTGCTTTTAGGCTAGCCTATTCTAATCTTTTTTTTGTGGTAAGGAGCCTAGTCTAATCAATATTCAAAAAACATGGATGTGAGAGAAATTGGCTCTTGGTGGTCACCAAGGGACCTAGGAAGGGCATGACTTGAGGAATCAGAAACAGATTGCTGATTCTAACCTATTGGAATTGAAATTGATTGCCCGATTCTTAGCAAAAGGATCGGATCAAAAATCATCTGAGATTGACTTGGTGAAGTAAGGAGGTAACAGAAGAATCATGAATCAAATCGGTGAATTGATCTATGCGAATGAAAAATGATCGTAATTTGATACAACTGATTCTATTCCGTTTTCAACTGATTCTAGTTGATTCTGTTTAATTTCCTTCGAGATCGAAATCGACATTGACTGATTTGATTTACGATTCCATTTTTTGAAACCTTGGTTGGGTCGTAGGAGAACAATTCGAATTTGGGGGAAATGGTAAATGGGAGATGGATATTTCTGGAAAGTTGGACTATTATTCTTCTTATTCGACGGCTGGAACCTACTTCTTTTTAATAAAAAAATGTAAAAAAAAAATCAATTGTTGATGAATTTGACTTGGACCCTCGAGCATGCAGTGGCAATCGCTGCCTACGTCGTTCGTACAGGATCAGCTTTCCTGTACACGATGGTGAGAGTGTTGGAAAGGTTAAACGGCAACGTGGACGATAGTCCTGATGTCGCTGCTCTTTTCTGTGGTCTTCTTTTGACCACGTCTATGGCGCGTGTTTTATGGCGGTAAATTTTGAAATTTAAGAAAACAAAATCGCTATTGGAGTATCTCAATCAAGGTCATGGTTCTAAGTGTCGTATCGGTATTGAATTGCCCGTGGGCGATATGTATCGGTTTTGTTAGTCACCGATATCGTGTTGGTACGATATCGTGTTGGTACTATATCGACAGCACGGTACAGACAAGGGGTAAAATGATCAAAAAATTCATTTTTAAAGGAATTTCAAGGGTAATTTTGTCCAATACAATCAATTCAGGCCGCTATCGTATCGGTATCATATCGATTTTACATATTGCCGATACCCATTCAGATACCATGCACTAAAACCATGATCAAGATTCAAAATCCCAAAATCAGTCTCGGGATCGATCAAGGGCGAAACCGATCCAATATCTATCGGTCAAACAATGACCAAAATCCAGGTTTTATCGGATCAATTAGTGTATAAGTAAAAAACTTATTAAAAAAAAAATTTATAAAAATGATAATCACAAGATCTTCAAGGTTTTGCGGTTCAGTTATGATGGTTCCTAATCCCTATTTCTCTGTTGAGTTTATCTTCTCCTTCTCCTCTAGCTTACCCACCACAAACATTATCATCACCTTATCTCTTTTTTAGGTTTTGTGGGATCAAAATCAATGTTTTCATGGAATTAAATCTTTCCTTAATTATTACCCACAATAAAAATAAAAATAAAAATAAAATTTCTTCCCTTAATCGATTCCCCAATTATCATTTGTGATGGTTGTTTAGATCAAGCATGCATTTCGTTTGAATGGTTGGGTTGCTATTGTTCTATTTCACTCAAAGTTTCACTATGCTTCTTTAAGTTATGATGTATCTAGAAAAATGTTGATGTCAAAAAGTCAAAAACGTCATGAAGAATTCGTAACACGATGTGGAAACCGGACTCAAGCAAATGGAGGTTTTGATGGATCATGCTGATCTTTGCTCGTGGTTAATGGGATATATTTGACAAAATTTTCTAAAGCATAGTCAACACGATGTGGATATGTTCTTGTTTAATTAAGTAGGAAAAAGAATGTTGTCTGGTCGTGTGGATCCTGCACCTAAATACAAGAGCATAAAAAATTACCATCCTACTCTTCATGAAATAAAAAAACTCCATCAATGTTGATACCCCTGCGTGCTTTCGTTGGCCCCGCGCTAGTGTAGGAGCTACACAAAACGGTTGCCCTAATTAAATTTACTTTTCTGCATAAAAGAATTAATTACAAAAAAACAAAGGCTAAAGATTTCACAATCGTGTCCCCTCTCACAAAGAATTGGAAAAATCATAAACCCCCACTCATATTTAATGTTTTAAAACTCTCACCCTCTCACATGCACGGCTTACACAACCATGTATGAAAACTATCCCCATAAATAAAATCGAATTTAGACTGTGTAAGTTGAAATAACAAACATAAATAACTTTCATAAATAAAATCGAATTTAAACTGTGTAAGTTGAAATAACAAACATAAATAACTTTCCAATTTAATTATTAGTGATGAGGGGGTCCTATTTTTGGAACCACTTTTAGAAGCTTATGATTTAAGACATGAGCTCTTAATTAATTGGTTCATCTGTCCACTTCATAGGCATATGATGTGGACTAAACATGAATTCTTCTATTACAAGTAAGCATCACCATCTAACTTTGGATCCCAAATGGCTGCAATTCAAAAAATACTCCCAAAAGTTAGAGAGTATATTAACTCACTAGTTAGGGCAATTAATTGAGGAGTAAAAGGTAACCTATTTAATAAGGCAAAAACTCAACCTCTCCTTCCTCCATTTCAATAAATAATACAGTGATTAATAAATATTATAGCTGTGTATGTATATGTATGAATAAATAAGTTAATGTCAACAACCAGTGTATATTTCTTAATTAAAAAAATAAAAATGCAAAATGGTTATCACCATAAATTATTTTTTTTTGGTTAAAAAGTTATCACCATAATTTTAACATCAAGTCAAATCATTTTGTATCTAATTATCAAATTGGTTGTTGAACTTATCCGTCGGTAATGTGAAAGTGAGGTGGAAAAAATTGATAGAAAGTTTTCGCAAAGTGAAAAGTTTATGCATCTAGATTCAATAATAAACAAAGAAAGAGAAATAGAAGATGATATTGTACATATACTTAGAATATCATAGATGAAGTATTGAGTTGTGTCTAGAGAATTGTGTGATTGACGTCTTCCATTAAAATTCAAAGAAAATTTTATAAATAATTATACGACCAATAATGATGTATAGAGTTGAATGCTGACAATGATATAATGACATATAAATAATTTAGCGGAGCTAAAATGAGAATGCTCATTCTATGGACGAGTGGTAAAACTAGAAAAAAAAAATAAATCAGAAATTAATAAATTAGGACAAATTTAGAAGTGGTTTCAATACATTATAAATTATGATAAAGTCATTTGAGATGGCATGGATGTGTGCAATAGAGCCTGTGAATACTCCAGTACATATGGAGGGATGATTTGATTCAAATTAAATGAGCTAAAAAATGCCAAGTATGCTTAAAATGACTTTTAGAAAAATAGTGAGAAAATACAAGTATAACATTAAGATTAGTAACAAGTAAAACTTTGAATAAAGTTGATTGGAGAAAAAGGATGCCAAGAATATACCTAAAATGACTTTAAGAAAAGTAGTGAGAAAATACATTTATAGCTTAGGATTAGTAACAAGTATAACTTTGAATAAAATTGATTGGAGAAAAAGGATGCCAAGAGTATACCTAAATTTTTATTTTTATTTATATTTTATGAAAAGAGTAGACCTAAAACGACTTTTAAGAAAAGTAGTGAGAAAATACATGTATAGCTTAGGACTAGTAACAAGTATAACTTTAAATAAAGTTGATTGAAAAAAAAGGATCCACATAGTCGACTCCATTTGCTCAGGGTAAGTTTGTTATGTAATGTCCATATGTGTTATGTAATGTCCATGTGTGTTGAACCATCATAAACATCTACAAAGAGCATCCAACTCTAGTTGGTCATAATTCACAACCCTTCAAATGAATCTGATTTTTTCTAGAATAGAATTCAATTGTTTTTTGTCAGTGATTTTGAATCTGAATCATGTTTCATTGTTTACGATTGTTGCGATCCAACAATTTTCACCTAAGCCAGATGATTCCACAATGTTATAGTAAAATTGTAAATTAAGTTTCGGTGGCCTTTTTGGATAAATCAAACATTTAATTAGGAAATTTAGGTCTAATTTTTTAGTGGATATAAATACATATATTTAGGTGTATGTATATGCATTATTTATATTTTTGTGTATATATATTGTTAAAATTCATAGAATTTGTTTATAAAATAATAATATTTTATATTTTATATTAAAAACAAGGTGTTTCTTTTCTCTCAGTGGTTAAGACATTATTCTATAAAAGGGTTGGTTTGAGTCTTCTCACTTACAATAAGTTTTCAAATAGGTCTAGTCCATACAAAATTTGGGGGATTTTGGTGAAGTTTCTTAAAATTTGATCGAAAATTGTGGAGATATATGAAATTTAATTGTAAAATAGGCAATATATAGTTGTCTACCATCAAGGGAACAATTCAAATGACAATTAAAGGAAGATAATAACTAAACTCCTGATTGAGAGATCTTAACCATATAGTTAATCACTTTGTTTGGTTCACTGGGAACATGAGAAATTTGAAATAATAATAATACTAACTATGCAACTAATGTATTAAAGTTCAACTTAATAGTCCTTTTCATAAGGAGATGTGGTTTTTTTTTTTCAAATTCTTGCCAACCACCTAGTTTTCAAGCTTTGACATGTTTTCGATCCTCATACTTTTCCCCCTCTAAGAGAAAAAAAAAAAAAAGGGAGAAACTCAATAGATATAACACTTACTATTATCTGTATCTCTGATGCATGCAGTGCATATCTGAGATCCCAAAGAGTTCAAAAAATAGGTAAACCTAGGAGGGGGGGGGGACCTCTTATGCCCACTGATGATAATTTTTTAATAATGCAAGTCTTTAATAAGTATTTATTTAAGGTATAACCCATTTTCCACAGCTCAAACAGTCACAAGGAAGAGTAACATCACAGCAATCAGAAAATACAAAGAAATGAAATTACATATGCACATAATAGTCGTGTGTTTCAAACAGAAGCTTTTAGCTGCAGATTCCATAAAAGCAAGTAAATGAAATCAAATTTGCTGCTTAAATCTATATCTGAAACAAAAATAAGGATTACAACAGTCAAGATTTTAGGGATTGCCAGGGATAATAAAGGCTCAGAAGACATAGCTGCTGATGAGTTCTTAGGTTACTGCACAATATCTCTTTGAATTCTTTTCTGTTCTTTTGGTGTCCCCTCCTCCCTCATGAGAAGAATAAAGGTGACAGATTTCCACAGGTAAACCTTGTTCCATTGATTTAGCCCAGTTCATCATGATGCAATGCCTAAAGGCATACCCAAAAGGGTAGGATTTGCATCCAGCGATCTGCTTTTTGCACTGAATACATGTATAGCTATCATTGACAATACAAGTAGGATCATCGAATAAGTTCAACCTTGGGCATGGCTCATTCAATACTACGCGAACACCGTGATTTCCAGGTCACTATCTGAAATTCGGATAAATACCAGTATACCCAAAACAGAAACACAACCTTCAAAGAGCATTTGCATGTTTAGACAGAACAATCTATGTATGTTCCGCCAGAATCTATATCAATGCAAGACTTGAGGAACCTGGCTGGGTCCTGCATAACAAATTTTTTTTAGATGTTACCTTATAATGGACTCCTTCCGAATACCATCTTGTTTCTCATTTCTATAAGGATCTCCCACTGAATTTCGAATAGCTTAGGCAGACTTTGTAATGCAGTGATAAAGAAGCACCATTCTGAGCCCCTGAATCCTCCACAAAACATCATCCACCTGTGGTTGAACTCTGTATGAACTAGTTACATCACCAGATCAATTCAAACCAAAGGCGGAAAAAAAAACATCTAGGAGTATTTATGTGAATACAGTGGGTGGGTAAGTTAAATTTTTAAAAAGCCATTGGATGCTTTTTCTGCATCGTGGAATTGGTAATACAATGATTCTGAAACCATCTTAATTCAACTAAACCTTTATCCCAACTAAATGAGGTCGACTACGCATCCTGTTTTGCCATTCAACTCCAAAACAATATTCAGTGTCAAATATATGTCATGCATATCTTTTTCTAACTACTCTCACAACCATTTTAGGCCAACCCCTTGCTCTTTTAGTTCCTCCAATCTAAACCTCACTCCTTACCAGTGTACTCGAAGATCTTAGCACATAATCTAGATCGCTCAATGAAATGAAGCAAAGGTGATATTAGTACACTAACCAGATCATCATCCAGAAACTGAAATTTTAACTATATAGAAAACACAGGATGTGTGGACCACTAATTCCATGATGAATTTGAATACTGTTACAACACTTGTCCCAAAAGCTCGAGTTATCAGGGGCTACAACAATGTATATCAATACACAACACCCCCCTGCATGTGTAGGCCTAGGCCCACACACATGGCTCTGCACGTGGCACCAAGGGGCACAACCACACACAATACAAACCCCTCGCACATACCAAGGATCAAACACCTGCCTCTTGACTCTGATACCAAGGATCAAACACTGTTTCCCACAAAAAGGAAACAGTGTTTCACGGGATCTCTGCATTCACAAACAGATTGCTTTCAACCACTACCAGGATTATAAAAGCATCTAATCTACTCAACTCAACAAAGCCTTAACCCAAATAAATGGGTAGGTAAAAGGATCCTGTTTCACATTCAAATGTAAGCCATACTTTTTGTCTTAATCCATGCATTTCTTTTCTCACTTATTCCAAAATCATTTTAGACTGCCCTCTGCTTTTTTAGCACCTCCACTCTGAGTAATCTCATTCTTCCATTCTTGTACATTCAGATATCTTCATTGTACTTGTACATGCCACCTCAAACGACATTTCTCTAAACTCATCATGTATCAAAACTACTCTTGAATTACCTACAATGTGCTCGTCCTTTTTTTATCTTATATAGTTTTACCACCCTCCACTACACAAATTTTATTTATCTGTCGCTTTGTCACCACCCAACTTTCAGCTCCACACATAATTGCTGGTCTTGTAACCGTCCTATAAAATTCTCCTTTGAGAACCATAATTTCCCAAATTCCAACAGTTACATGCCTAATCCAATATATTCAACACTCAACTGAAAAAGTCCCCTACTGCCCAACTACTTATTTTCCAGCAATCGATTAATATGCCTATAAAGCTGCCTCTTGAACCCCCCTTGAACAACCAAATATCCTGATTACCACCAAAAAAAAATACAGCATACAACACGGCTGACTTGAACTAGTGCAACAGAGAACCAAGTCCAAATCTGATTGATCATTAACATAGCCACATCCAGGTCAGATCCATGATTGTGGATCCAGATCTGATAATATAAAAAATTCTATCCTAAATACCAATCAGAATTCAAGATTAATCATAGTTTATTCCTATACAAGACACACAGAAGCCCTCTACCAAATCAAGATCCAAATTTGACCAGGGTTCGACAGGCTTAACCAAAACCCAACCCAGTATTAAAACAGATCTGAACTTTAATTCAAATCCAATTTAAATGCGCACAAGTCAGAGCAGATCATGGATAAGAGCCACTTCACTTTATGTTCTACGCCACAAAGCTGCACTGAAATAGCTAAAACTGCTTGCACATTTGTTTTATTTGGACATCCTCTAAAAGTAAGCCATATAAACAGAACTGCTTCTAAATAGCCCATAAATCAACGCAGTTCCCACTAATATCAATGCATTGGCCAAGTTCACATGAAATTCTATTCATAGAAATATTTCTAAATCAGGGATAACACAGCAGCTTTAGTAGAAAGTCTAAAATACAGAGGGGATCTAATCCACCAATCTTAGATGACCCTTTGTGATGCAGATTCATAACCAAACATGGCTTGTTTTCTTAAGAATAACTCTTGGGTTGGATTCTATATATGTTGGGCCTTTGATCCCATGGGTTTTCAATGTAATAGGTCACTTTTATGGGCCTAAAGTATGGGTAATAAGGTTGCATACGGGATTAGCTAGTTTATTTCTTTACTTAATTTATTTTTAAGTTGGTTTGGGTTAGTTCAATTGAACCGGTTGGTTCAGTTTAAGTTATGGTCCAGTCTAGTGGTCTAGCTGAAGTTATTTATTTTCAATTTTCATTGTTAGTAGTTAGCTTTATTTTCATAATTAGTAGCTGTCAACAATTAGTAGTTCACATCAGTTTAGAAACTGATTGCGTCATGTACTTCAAGCAAAGGGGACCAACTGGAAACTTTCTATTTTTGAAACTTTCTAATTGTGGACCCTTGCTGCTCTTTCTAATATTATATAAAGCAACCCAATGGGCTGAAGAGCCCACGATTTTGGCTTCAACTCTGTGCTGCTGTTTGCATGTTTGCTCCTATAGAGTTTCCTTAATGTTCAATCTAAGGTGGAAGGAACTGGTGTTCGATCCAGTCGACTCCTTGCGGTGTGAAGCCCGGGAGGCTGCAATCAACTTGATTCCTTCATCCCAACACTGTTCTACGGCCATTAGAAGTTATCTTCAACCTTCAAACCTCTCTGCTGCAAGTCTTAGACCAGATCTGTGGTTAGTTTCTAATTTTGAATCAACCGTCTAATGCTGTCCCCTCACTCCTTTGCTCAGCAGATTGGCTACCATTGAATTTCTCTCATAACTCCTAAAACCCCAGTTTTCTGTCCTAATTTTGAAATCGGCAAAGGGGAAACCTGCTGGTGATTTGGTTTTGGTTTAGCCCCTTCAATCCCCTACTATTTCAGACCTATTCCATCATCTAACCTAACCTAAACCTGTTCCTTAACCTATTCAATAATCCCATCCCTATTCCCATTGAGCTGAACCTTTTCCCTGATTTCAGATCCTGTTTTGGGACTGGTTGAAACTTCATTCCTGTCCTACATTACTTCGTGTCTTAAGTAACGGCACCCAACAACAATAAAGGGTTCATATTAAGTTGCTAACGAAATCCAATAATCTTCCTAGGAATAAGAGATCACTACTTGATTTAGCATTACAGAAAGCCCTTTCCCATCAAGTGAGAAGTCACTTCCTTTATGAACTGTACTAGGAGTGTGCAGTTCCTTTATTTTCACTTCTCTAAAACCTCTAGCTATACTTCCGCCGGTCTAATCCACACCCCCACAAATATTAATAATAAAACTGATGGGTTTCCAGGACATAGCAGGATAACTGAGCAGCACAAGAATCCCATCCATGATGCAAACCATATTGACAAGCTGAGCACACATATCCCAGAATCTGAGAATATCTAAACACTCTAGCAACCTCCTTTACAGAACACCGAAAATGGGATAAGAGTTAGAGGGAAGGGGGTAATCTAATTAAGTAATCACAATTTGCTAGGTGGACAGCACAATGGTTCGTTCCTCCAAGGCAGAAGCAAAAGGAGAGATTCAGATCACCTCTTATAAACTCAATTTGAAGAAAGTCCAGACATGGCTTCCTAAGACCAAGAGATCAAATAATTGAGTCACCAAACTGCCACTACTGAATCCAAGCCAACTTCTACTTGGTGGTAGCCTTCAAGCTGGCATTCCTTAAGCCCTCTGACAATAGCTTCTACTTCATGTATAATACTTAAGGTTGCCACTGGAGAAGGACCTAAGCATTGTGGTCTGCAGTCAAGTAGCCACATCCAGCAATGTCACTATGAAGTGGCACATCTGTGTCCAAGCAGCTTCCCTACAGGTCCGGGGGTGCCAGCCTGCAGCATCCAGTGACCAGGAGAGAGAAAACCAACCCACATACTTCAAGAGTAAAAGAATTTCCAGGCAAAGGATGAATCCAGAACTTCAGCATCCACTCCTAGGAACTGACACCTCACATCTGAACACGATCACATTTAGCATGAATTCCTAGGGCAAGAACTGATTTTAAAATATTCTTAAGTTATGCTCCTGCCAAATCTGGCAAACTATAGCACAAAAAGCCTTACAACTTAAACAATAAGGCCCAGTACCTCCCAAGTTGGGGAAGCATGGTTCAATTTACGGTCCCAATAACTAACAAACAAACACACACACTCATATACAAGTGGTAGGCTGATCTGGCCAATCCAACTGCTGGATATATGGGTCACCACACAGCAATAAGGTCAAAGTCCAAAACCTAAGAATCTCACACTTCATTCAGTGGCATAGCAGCATAAAAATTTGCAGGCCAAAAAAATAGGTTTGGTAGACTCCAAGTCCATCACTTCAGCATAGAAAATCCATGATATTTGTTGACAGACCCCAACAATTATGTAGAAACCAGAAATCGATGTTACTTAGCAGATTATAATGAAGCTTAAACAAACAGATGCTACAAAGCACTTGTACAATTACTCTTCCTAAATTCCTTACAGAAATCAACACCACAAAATTTTAGGAATAAACATAACCATGAACAGAAGATTAGGAGAAAGGATGTTTGTCGACGAGAAACTAACCCTTGTGCAATCTGCTCTTTCAAATCGCTCCATGTATTATCTTTCTTTGTGCTCCTTTCAAAGCTCTCCGATTAATTTTACCAAAATCTGATTAGACACGTTTTTTTTTTAGAAGATGGATGGTGCTAGACAATAGCATCTCGTAAGTATTTTCATGCCTAAGGAATGTGGAACTAAAAGCACTACACATGGACAATTTAATAAGAAGACACTGTGAATACATAATTACGTATCACATTTATGCATAATTACGTATAAGCCCCTGACAACAATGAGATCTAATGGAATCTCATTAGAGTGCATCGCACTGTGGCCCCTTGGCACAAGTTGGTTTGGTTCAAGTCTCACATCCACAGGCATAGTTTCACTGTTTGGCAGGCCCTCTCTAACTGCCTCCCAACAGTCTTTTTTGATCCATCACCAGATTGCCGTCTCCCCTGTTTGTTGTCTCTGCTCGAATGGCACTGAGAATATCGAGCATATTTTCTTTGCCTGCTCCTTCTCCACCTCCTTATGGCAAGGTCTTCTGTCCAAATGCTGGCCTTGAAGTCGGAGGATCCTCCCCTTTCAGAAAGAGTGGATATGGGTAGATATGAAATTTGGTGATTCGACCATCTGTGACTGTGATGCTGTAGGTAAACTTGCTTTTTAGTGCAGCCATCAATCATATTTGGTTGGACCTTAATATCAGAAAGTGGTCCTCAAAATTCAGTGTCCTCCATCAGATTGGGACTCCATAGCTTTTGATATCAGGAACAAGCTTTCTTTCCTTCTCTTCTAGATGTGTTGACTTCCCAAGGAACAGGTTTATTGTTGTTTCCCGGGGACCTTCCCCCTCTCTTCTGCAGCCCCCTCCTTAGGGTTTTGCTGTGTTTGTTTTGTAATTCTTTCTTCTCCCCCTTAATTTGGGGGGCCCTTGTTCTTCTCCTTTTAGTAATGAAATTTTTATTCATCCAAAAAAAAAGATTTCTTATCTGCCTGGAGTTCTAGTTGAAGATTTCTACTGCTGCTATTTTCTCGGCTTTCTGTTGTTGTTGCTGTTGTTTTCTTGCCTGTGACTGATAATTTCTGCCACTTATATTGGTTTGTTATTGTTTAGGTTTCTTCTTAACAAAGATCTCTCTTTGTTGCTGCTTATGGCAGTTGGTAATTCTGATCGGACCTACGCTGGTCTGGTCTGTATGTGCTGCGACTAGAAGTTTCTCCTTACTGCGGTTCTTTTGTTTGCTACATCTTTGGGTGTGGTTGCTGACCACTGGCCTCTATTTCTAATATATTTGTTTCAAGTTGGAGCTTATGCTGGTCATTTATGTTCTAGTCGTCTCAAGTTGGAGCTTATCATGTATGCTCCAGCTTGAGGGGGAGTGTTAAGAATATTATAACTAGTAGTGGTGCAGGGGGATGTATTATCAAATGTTTGTTTCTGTCAGTGACTTACACAAAATTATGTACAAGATCTATCCTCGGTAGTTATTATGGGTTGTCCTTACTTGTAAATATTGTTAATTGATCTCTCATAAATAACGGTGTGATGCAGCACCAAGTAGGAAGAAGAAGAAGAAGAAGTCCTGAACTTAGGATGTAATTAGGGAGCCATAGGTTAGGTTTATTTTGCTTGCATTTTCCATACTTAGTTTATTTTCTGTTTTTTAAATTGAACCGGTTTAAATTGGTTGCATCTAATTGGTTCAGTTAGTCTAATTTAAGTGAAGTGCTCCTATTGGCTAATAGGTTCTTAAATCCTATTGGCTAGTAAGGAATCTTCTTTTAAATCAGCAGTTTTAAGTTAGAATCTTTTAATTTAAGTTAATAGGGGTAATTAAGTCTTTTCAGGGTTTTAAATTATAACTTCGTTTTAATTAGGTCCCTTCCACGATTTTTAATAGGGGTAATTAAGTCTTTTCAGGGTTTTAAATTATTAACTTTGTTTTAATTAGGTCCCGTCCACGATTTTAAGTGAGGAGGTAGTTAGATTGTATTAGGAATTGGCCTTTGGCCTTTAATTATAAAAGGACAAATCGTGAGAGGCTCCCCCACAGTTGAATATTTGAAAAAAAAACAGAAATTGTTGGCTGCCGATTGCTGCTGCTGCTGCTCCTTTGGAGTGTTGCCTTGTGGTTCTATCAAGGAAGGACAGGTGGATCTCCTGAGACTCCTTACGCAATGACGGCTGGGAGGTTCTCTCTCTCTCAAGGTGGTTCTATCCTTCAACCATTGTTCAGACTTGCTGCCAGTGGAGTTCTACTGTAAGTTTGAATTTTAATTTCTGTTTCCATTCATTCTCCTTCCCCAATCGATTCCCCCTTTATTATCTATTTTAATTGCATAAACCCTAGAACATCTAAGTTTTGTCCAGCCCCTCACCCAAATCCCCTCAAATTTCAGGCATAACATCCTTGCCATAACCCTCACAATCGATCCAGCTTTGAGCCCAATCTGATTAGTCAATCCCTAATTTCCCTCATCTCCCACAAAACCCAAAAAACCCTAAGATAGTCTAAATTCTGTCCAGACTATTCCCATCAAAATTGGCCAATATTTTGATCGAACCTTCCCCCCACTGCCAGTAAAACTCGACCAGAAACCCAGCCCAAAAATCCCATCCTAAACCCTAGTTTTCAACCTAGATTCTAAAACCTAAAACCCAAACCCTAACCCTAAAATTCTGGAATTCGAATTTTGATTCAAATCTGATTCAAACCTGTTTTAGTAGCTTCCCCTAGGCCTGCCTATTAAAACCAGATATAAATTACCCCATTCCCCCATACCTAACCCTAGAAATTGACCTAAATTCAATTCTGTCCATTCGAACCAGCAGCCCCTCTTTTAGTTGATCCTGTTGCTTGGCTCCTGGTAGGTTTCCTACCTATCTAGGACTACATTACGGTGGTAGCTCACAGTTGGAATAACTTGTCTAACCATGAGTCATGTTTCCCCTCCTCCTTTCTTCTCTTCTTCTTCTCTTCCATATTTCTCTGCACAGGTACTGATTTCACCTAGTTCTGATATTGTAACAACATGAATGCACAACGTTGGTTTCAGCAAATCTAAATATCAGGATCTATGAACCCGAACATTTATTTAAACAGTGTAAAGCAGTGTCAAGTCTATGCACAAAAAACATTGTACAGGATTAAATAATAGAATACCTTTTACATTATTATTGTATCAGATGCCTACAGATATCTAATAGTGATGGAAACACCTTTAAGGACATTAACTTGGACATGCAAGATAAAATCATGAATGATGAAATTTCTTACTTGCGAAGTTAGAAGATAGCATGGTCTAATATTCAATCTGGAAAGCTTGATCACTTAAATTTCAAGAATCAATAGATCAGATACAAATGTTCTCTAAATATGTTGTAACCCAGTAGCCAGAGTTCTACACTCTGAACATTAGCTCTCAATACAAGAATTTGCATGAAATATGAAGATACACAATCAGAACTCCTTAGGTATTGCTGCTAATGCATGTAAGAACAAAATGAAGTTAAGATAACATTACCTAATAGAATGAAATTTTTAAACATGTAATTGAACTAGATTCAGAACTAGAATTTTTAAAATTGATAAGAATGCCCATGGGAAGGATGTGAACAATTGGCAGAGAAATTCCAGTAACTTCGAAGAGTTTCTTGAGATCGGCTAGAGCAGTTTCAAGAGTTGAAAACCCTAAGACCTTGCAACCGATGGAAGGGAATGGGTACTTTACCCTAGGCCTCTGACCTATCATATCGCAGGATTTCAGCATTGCATAAGCAAACTTTTCTATTCATTCAAATCGTGGAAGCTCTCAAGAGCCGATTACATGTTTATATAGCCTAATAGCTGGAACAAAACTTAGACAGTGAAGTCTAACTAGGATTCCCAACAGTACTAGGATTCATAATTAGGAGTACAACTCAAGCTTAGTGATGTTTGAGTTTAACTAGGATTCCCAACAGTACTAGGATTCTAACTAAGATGCCCTTCTCTGCTTCAAACTCGAGCTCTTCATAATCTTCTCCTTGCAAGGCAAATATGGGCCCACACCCCTGTTCACATGAACAGTGTTTTGGTCCTTTTATTCTTCATGCTTCCATCTACATCACCCTCGTATGCTCTATTTACCGGGGTTCCCTGATGAAGATTAATATCCTGTTGAACAGATTAATGGAACACAAACTACAGGAACAGAATGACAGTGAGCAAGAGTTAAGGAAACAGACCAGCATATAAGGAGTTCAGATATCTCAGAATCTTACAGTCGGATCAGCTTGATCTGCTGATCGGATCTGCCAGAACAGTAGGTAACAGAAATTAGAAACTTATGAAGCCAGAATTTAGGAACAGAAAACAAGTAGTAATATCTCACAAACCAGAGGGCTGATGGACCTCCAATGCTGGTCGAAGGAAGTAGTCTTAGGGTAGAATACTTGGCTAAAATTCGAGCACTATCAGCCTACCCAATGGCTGGATATGGAGAAACAATATGACAAAGCAACTGTTTGAAAAGGAATAAAACCATAAACCTTAGGAGAGGGAAAAGCAGAAAATATACTGCAGAAACAGCGAGTAATAACTAAGAATATTATAGATATAAATGAAAGGCATAAAAGGGAATAGATATTACCTGCTGATGACCACGATAGAGGAGAAGGTGGTTGCTGGAATATTGACAGTCCAGCGTCAGCCCATAAAAGTATTCCTGCTGTTCACAGTAGTTAGGAATGTAGTCCTCAGGACGTGACTTCCTATCCTCGAAAAACTTTGGTGGCATCATGAATTCGATGTGCTCCACTTTTGGATCAATCTAAGCTGTGAAGGGTGCATCCGTAGGAGTCTTCAAAACTGCTTTGTCAACCTCCACTTCAACTACAATTTCAAATTCCTTACTCACGACCACACCATCCACTGTCTTGACCTCATTTGCTTCAACCTCTTGAATGTAAACGTCAACAGTAGGAACATCAAGCACTGTCTCTTCCTTGTCATCACCAATTTTGGAATCTCTTCAACTTTAACCTCCACTTCAAGTTCTTGTGCTTTGATTGCTGCTCTCCTCTCTTCCTGTTGTGGTATAAAGTTGGGATCAATAAGTGAAGTAGAGGGTAATTTTGGCATGCCCCAACTATGTGAATTCGAGCCAATCATTTATCCAGTTGCCTCAACTCCCCAAGAAGTTGATTAAGAACATTTTGGGAGTAGGCCATTCAGAGGGACTTAATTCACTTCTGGCCATAGCTCTGACACCAATTGATGAGGTTTGCTAGGTTGAAAGATAAAAACACTAGAAACCAGAAAACTATGAATATGGAAGAAACTAAACGTTATTAGAACTTGCACACCACAAATCTGATGGGGCTGAAACTAACATATGTTAAGAGGTTCTAATGGAGTGAGTATGTGGTAAAAATATCAAAGCAAGACTATGGTTAAGTTAGGAGAAACACACAGACAGAAAATAGTAAGGAAAACTAACATAACTCTCAATCATCAGTGCGATGGTGCTCAAGTATGGGTCAAATGGAGTAGACGGGGAAGGGAATCACATCCAAAATCCAGCCTAATTTGATAGTTAAATTCTTTGAAATCACAGGCTGAAGTTTCACAATTAGAAAACGAAAACAAATCCTATCTCAAGATCTGTAACAGTATGTAAATCAGTGGAAGATGAGAGAAGCTGCAAGAGCAATAGAGGATTAGATAAGAATACAAAAGATGTAAGAAATCTCCCACCTGCAGGAAATTCTCCAGAGCAGTAAACGAAGAAGAAGAAAAGAAAAGGGAAAAAAAGGAATATGATCATAGACTACACAACCGATGGCCTACAGGAAAGGCTTCACCACCTTGGGTTACCACTTGCTTCACCACAAGGGCTGTGACTGATTCACCACCATGCACACCCTCACATAGAGTTAGTTTTCTCATACATCAAATCTGTGGGCTAGTGTGCCCTTTGCTATTTATTTATAATAACCAATGAACTGATTACAATAATAGAAACTCTCCTTGCTACTTGGCTGCCAAGCAAACACTAAAAAGGAATCCTTCTAGAAAGGATCCTTAATTATTACAAGGAAAATAGAAAGCAACTTAAATAAAAACCAGGATGGAATCCTTCTGGAGGATCCCTTGCTATTACATGCGAAATAGAAAGTAGCAAAATTAGAAACTTCTAGTTAATATCTTAATCACTAAGTGACTCATTACATGGAATTATAAATTAAGAAAATAAAAACTAACTACTTAATCCCGTATAGCCCTTAAATTCCTAATGTTTGGGCTTAAAGAAGGGCTCGTTACAATAGAAAACTCAAAATTTATTTGGCCCATGACCCATATAACCCATTGGGGACTTAAATATGGGCCTAACTTATTGAACCGCGGGTTCAAGTTGACCCAAAAAAGCTGAACCAAACCCAAATCCGTAAATTCTTCTTCCACAGGATATGATATGCATCATTATCTGTAATTAGTTCTGACACTATCCTACTTGGGTTGTCTCACACTATAAATAGATGTAAATGTTGTAGGTTCTCAATGATTTAAAGCAATTCATCAGTTCAATTTTTTTTAAAGAGGGTGGGCCTAGGTGCAATGGTAAAGGTTGCTCCATTGTGACCAAGTGGTCACGGGTTCGAGTCTGGAAACAGCCTCTCTGCGAAAGCAGGGGTAAGGCTGCGTACATTATGACCTCCCCAGACCCCACAGTTGCGGGAGACTCATGCACTGGGTACACCATCAGTTCAGTTTTTGCTGTTATGGATTCAATAGTGTGCTTGGTGGATTCCAAGTGAAGGCTAAGGTGGATTTCTTGGTGGAAGAGTGGATTCTCTTCACAGGTTTTGGTGAATTCCATAACCATTGCAGGTGGATGCCTACCTTTTTATCCCTTCTATCTTTCTATCTATTTTATTCAAGTTTACAGTTCAGATTTCTATGAAATTCTTTACCCTGCAGCATCTCTATTTAACTCAAATTTCTGGTTTGTTCCCCTGTTTTGCGGTCTTGTTTAAGCTAATAATCTCCTGGAATTTCCTGATTCGGATTGGTTTACATTACTACCTGCATACTTCCAACGGTCTTACATCAAAAGCAACACAAGCAGAACGGCTCCCATGCAAATCAAGCAAAGTGGCAGAAGTTGTTAATGAAAAATGGTACTGAATCAGAAATGTTGCTGTTCCTGCAGCCATGAATCCAGTGGAGCCCATGTAAATGCCCCCCTTAGCAGTAGGGATGCAGTGGGAAATACAGCACATGAACTAAATAATTCTATGTAGACAAGATACTCTGACTAACAAAGTGCTTCAAAGAACCAACAAGGAGAAAAGTCAATTATATGCATTGTCAAGAACCAAGTCTAGCATATCAAAGGCTGACAACATGGTTAGAAAAGTTAATGAAGCCTGTGCAGGCAGCAAAAAGGGATACTCCACACAGCTATCGAACAGTAAAGATGCCAAAGTATGTGCGGTAGGTTCCAATCTTCAGTGTACATAATTTATAATCCCACTTCCAACTAATGGCCATCACTTCAAAAGTTATAACTATGCTCTACAATTACACGATCTCCTCATGTCTGAATCCACTATCTCCACAATCTGTACTAGGATCCAAACTGCAAGGTGAATCATACCACTTAGAATTATCTGGGTAGAAGCTGTCTACCTGTAAACCAACAAGACTCGCATCAATTGTACCATCAATCCTCATGGGCTTAATTAACTTCGAATCCTCACAATTGAGGATGCTCTTCTCATCGAAATCAACACAAGCATCCTTCAACCACTTATCAGATTTACAGTTATCATTCATCAGAGATTTTCTACTCCTACATTCTGTCCTCATTCGATCCCAAGATGCAACATCCACAAATGTCTGTTCAAAACTATCATCATCATCCTCAATGAGCTCAGCGTCCTTGCCATCCCCATATAACCGATCATGGTGGTGGTCACCCCAATGTGCAAGCTCATTCTCTGCCACCAAAACATCTTCCACCTGCTGCTTATCGTGAAGTAATCCAATTGGTCTAGATGCATCCTCCCCAATGCTCCTAACCCTATTCACAACTTCTGACAGTTCTCTAGACAGCGAACCCAACAGCTCTTGCGGCATTTTTGTGATTCTGCCCTCAAGCAGCCCAATTTCAGCCCTAAGTTCCTGTACCTGGTGCAAAACTGAAAGCTGAAAATCACCATCGTCCCTAGCCACAAGGGCAAATGCATCCGTCTCAGTATCCTCATTCAACCCATAAACAGTATCCTGATCCATCAAGAATCCACCTTTATGCCCAACAACCCTATGTATGATCCTAGCGTTTCCGTCCAACGGCCCTGGTTCATGCCCAGAATGTACAGCATAAAGCTTGAACACGGCCATCCCCTCTTCCTGATACACAAATGTCTTGTCTTTCTCGTTATAGTTTGCAATCGGAACAATTGCCCTAATCCGGAACCCACAACCGCACCGCTTCGACGCATAAGGCTCCCTCTTCAAAATCCTCGATTTCTTCGCCGTAGGCTCCCCAGCCCGATGACAAGCATAATCTTTAACCTCCGCCATGAAGGGTTTGTACCTGATATACTTCTGACGAATACAAAGGACAACCTTGTGCTTCGCCGCCAGCTGCTGGAGACGGTGAGGGACCTCCTTGGCAGGAACATCGAACGACTCCGTGTACTCAAATCTGCGGCGTTTACTCTTGGGAGCGGACCCCGAAGCATCGGAGCAAACAGGACAGGACGCAACACAAACCCTAATAAATGATTCGGGAATTCCGTAGAATTTGGCTCCTACGGTCCAAACTTGCCTGATTCGTTCAATGGTCTCCTTCAGCCCTAGGTGCTTGAGATCGGCATCACCGTGGAAGCTCATGACGATGTCTTGCCACTGATTAATATGAGACACATACTGCTGAGAATTGTTCTTGAAATACAATACCTCGTTACCTTGAACATCGATGTGAGCATTGAGCTTGTCTTGGATGCGCTTCCAGGCCGTGAGGTAGGCGGTGTCCTCGTTACGGTCCTTCCAGACGGAGCGCCAGCTCTTGAGGACAGCCCGAGGGGTGGCGCAGCGGATCTCTTCGGGCGTAGCAAGGCGTCGGTCTAGAATGCACTGGACCATCAGAGCATGGGAGTCGCGGTTGAAGGTGTAGAATTGAGAGGAGATATGGGGTTCAGGGTTGATGTAGACCGGTGCACGCTGGTGTATGCCGGGGGGAACTGTGCCAGCAGCGGCGGACGAGGCGGTAGCGGTGGTGGTGTGCTGGTGATGGGTGTCGTCGGCATCGGAGGAGCTAGGGCTTGGTGAGTCGCCGTGTTTGTCTTCGTCTTCTTCTTCGTCGTCCTCGTCTCTGAAAACCATAATTTCGGGCATCGAAGGGAGAGAGAAGGGCTCTTGTATATGGGTTTGAGGTGGAGGTTGCAATTCCTCTGGCTGGTCCATGATTTGGTGGTGGTAGTAGTGGTGGTGGTGGAGGAGGTCCTCAGCTTTGTAGGGGCTCATCAGAAGCAGAGAAAAGTGGAGAGAAATAGAGTTGATGGTGACGGTTGATTTCCACAAAGTAAACCTAAGCTTCATATCTCTTCTACTCTGACATCAAGGCTACTTTATTAGATTGAGGATATGTTTTCTTTTCTTTTTGGACCAAGTTTTCTGTTTCCCTCCCTCCTCTCACTTTTCCAGTTTCCTCTTGATCTTGTGGCAGAGTAGGCTGGAATTCCTACACGGGCATGTTTCATTATTTATTAATCAATCACTCAATCGAGATCCTCTACTTCCACTTGCCTGGTACTAATGTACGCCTCACACACAGAAAGACTGAAAATATCACCTTACCCCCACCTTCACATGTCAATTTTCATGGGCCATCTTAACTACCATGTTGCATGATAGGATTCTTTCTCCCATGATTTTAGTGAGGGAATTCAGGTTCTCTTCACCTATGGTGAAAACAGAATCTCTTTAACCATGGGATCTGACTCTCCTATCAAATGCCAGGAAAAATATATTTTCAACCCTATACAATTGGATATGAGAGTTAATGTTAAAATGTGCTCATACCAAGTCCAATTAAAAAGTAAAATCATCAATCATGAAAGAAGGAAAACCAATTCTTAATTGAGATTTATTTTTCAACATTTAAAACATTGAATGGAATAAAAAAAAATTTTAAGTTGGTCTCTTAAATAATATAGCTAAACTTTATCATATGGCACACCATCAATTGAATACTTTTCTGAATCCAAAAGTTGATTAAAAGCTTGTGGATTTCTTGAAATGGTATATCATTGTGCTGATTTTAAGCCAAAAAATATTTGCCAACAAAAATTTGCATGGATAGATATCTTTTGGGAAATGTCCTCTTTAATTTTTTCACACACATATTTTTTTTTCATTCCTTCAACCCTAAAATACTTAAGGGCTTTATACCAAAAAAAAAAAAAAAAAACTTAAGGGCAAGAGAATGCTAATGGGTCATGCAGCCCCTTCACCAACAATAGAGCCAATGAGAGTTTGCACAAAGGCATTTTTTGAATGAGAACTTCGATTTCATTGGGGGTTGAACTCTTTTTCCATGTGTTCCTGTGTTTGGGCACAAGAACCACCCAACGGGTTAGCGTTCTCTTTCCCAATACTAAAAATGACTAATGCTTTAATTTTTCAAAAACTTGCATGAAGAGATGGTGATGTGGAACACAAGCATACAAAATCAAAATAGCACTAGATGTACCATATGGTTAATTAGAATTGCCCACAAACCTTTATGTAAAGAGAGCACTTTCTTCTTTACTTCTTCCTTTTTCTTTTCTTAAGGAACACACTTAGAACTGACAAGTACTAGAAAGGATCCATAGTAATTGGAGGGAATCGACATCCTCTACTTCAGCCTGCCCCTACTTTCGTGTGCGGCCTACACACATCGAGGCGCGTAAAGACCTCCTCGATGTGTGTAGGGCGCACACGAAAGTAGGGACAGACGGAAGTAGAGGATGTGAACTCTAATTGGAGGTGGTGTCAGGGGATATGACTTGTGAGACCTCAATTCATGATACACACAATACAGAACCGGTCACTCTTCATTACATGCCTGGAGTACTCGGAGCAATATTATGTATTCGATCTCCCACGAATTGTGCACAGACCTTGTAAATATTGAGTAATCTGTGACTCAGTTTCTTTCTAAACATGTACCATACATTGAAATGCAATAGAGAAACCAAAATGAAACGATTTCATTTCATATGGTTTACAAACGCTACTACTGAAAATAAAACTTTACCAAAAATAAAAAAATAAAAAACTACTGAAAATAAAAAACATACAGAGGATTAATGTCAGCTAGCTTATCCCAAAAATAATATTTCAACAGCATTAGTTTTGGTAATTTAATTGCTTTTAAGAAACTGATCTCAAATTGGTTCCATCAAGTTGCTTTTGGGCTCTCTAACAGGAATCCGGTGACTGAAATCTTGCTCCTGGAAAGTATTTAGAAACAAATTCTCGTGCTAATGCCGGCAGATCGCCATTGTTGTCATCTTGGTGGTCAGTTTGGTTCCAACAACTTGCCGTCTCAAACATTTCTTGTAACTGCACAGGATCCAATAATGTGGATGTACCAGAAGCATGGAGGCTTGCAGAGGCAGCTGGAGACTGTGTTGGCGACATGGGCGGTGGTGGAAGCTCCAAGGTTGCGAGATGGGCTTGAATAAAGGCTAGCTCTGTCTGCAAATTCACCACCTACAGTTCCAAAATACATCTTCTCCAGAGGTCAAAATTTGTGATCAAAGCTGGTTAATTAACCCAATAAATATTACATTTCTGCTCCTGTTCTTTCAGGGACATTTGTCATCTCGGGTAAGTGTAGTGCATCACACTTCAATTGTCCACCCAACGCTTGAAAGGATAAAAAGATGTCACTGCCCATGTTTTTATTACAGTAGGATTCTTAAGTGTGGTGCACTAGCACTGGGTAGTGCACCGCACTTGGGAGGATAACAATCCTTCTTTTCACCACTTCACTGGTTTGCCAGTTCAGTTAGCCAGGTTGGGTTTAATTGGGTGTCAAACCCTAGCCTGAACCAACAAAACTGGACTGAATTGACCCAAACTGGCCTGAATTGAAATCAAAATGAAGCCTATTGGATCTATTAAGGATTGAGATTTTATGACACCAAACCCAAACTGGACCACACCGAAACCAATAAGAAACTGAATTGACCTTTTAAAATGTACCGAAATTGATACCAGCCTGAAATTCATTTAAAAACAAATTATTATTTTTTTTCATTTACATGGTAAACCAAACCGATAAACGAAATGAAATTGGTGCATCCTTCTTTACTTGTACTAAAAGTAAAGGACTAAGTTTTACTTCATCTGTAGAAAACGAAGGTGATGTGATCGTGTGATTGGAC
This sequence comes from Telopea speciosissima, assembly GCF_018873765.1. Lineage (NCBI taxonomy): Eukaryota > Viridiplantae > Streptophyta > Magnoliopsida > Proteales > Proteaceae > Telopea > Telopea speciosissima. The sequence goes on along the minus strand of NC_057921.1, from coordinate 62,097,357 downwards.
TCATATGTTATCGTTAACTCTCACACTCTATTGTATAGAGTTGAAACTATCCTTCCTCATGCCAATCCAACAGTACCGATGACCATGGTGAGGGAATTCCTATTTCATCATGGGTGAAGGGATACACAGTCAAAAAATAATTAAAAAAATAATAATTTCAATTTTTAGCATTCATCAACAAAAGTTCCACCCTTGTATAAAAGGATATTTGATACCAATATCAAATGAGATAAAACTTCTATAATACACAACCAATAAACTTTGATAACTTGTTGACAAAAAATTATGTTAGATATTCTGGTATATTATTATACTACTATGATAATAATTTTTGCGGATAAGAGTAACGTAAACTTAGGTTAATAAATGTCTTCATGTTCATGTATTTATATAGAACTACGCATACCATGATATAAAATAGTACATATTAATGTGTTAGAATTAAATATCTGTTAATTTATTACTTGAACTTTATTAGTGATTGCATAAATAATTAAGGCATAAACAAGGCCAAAAAGCTAATATAAACCTTCTTTATTGCAAGTATGAAAAATTCAATATACCTACTAGAGGATTATCTTAGAAGTTTTTTCTTTTTATTCCTTGGCCCGTTTCTCATTGGAAATCTAACCAATATAATTTAACTTGTTAGAAAAAGTCTTGATATATAATGGGATCTAGTTTTATGCACGGTCATGTATGTACATGATTATGCCTTATAAATGTTGGATGGGGTTGGGGGTAGAAGTGTAACTACACATCCTCTCTTTCTCTCCTATTCAATGATTGAAGGCATGATAAAAAAAATCTTGTTATAACCTTACTTTTTTGTTATTTTGGTATAATACATTTTTTTTGTCATTAAGGGTAAATTGTGTCATTTCATATATGTACTTGAAAAATGTGCAAGACAATGACAACTTTTGATATAATAACAAGTCACTTTCACATTATTTTAAAAGTCCTTTTTACCCCTATTTTAATTAATTTTTGGGAATAAATGGCAATCAGAAAAAGGATATAATCTCTCATTTTATCATTTTGGTGACAACAAGATGCACCCTACATTAAAAGGCATAGGTATGTATGGAAAAAATAAAAAAAATTGTTGAGAAAATTCATTATCTTTTTCAAAAAGGAAATTTTGCAAGAGAATTAGAGAAAGAAAAAAAAAAGGTCATTTGTTTGTATGAAATTATTGTATTTTATTATTATTTAAAAAAAAATATTTCACAACATCTCCTCGCATTTTGGTTTATTGTTTTGTAATGAAGAATGAAGTTAAAACTTGTGTCAAGCTTTAAGTCCCACATTAGAAGTGGAAGAGAATTGATAGAAATATATACGGGTACGCATAGAGTCGAGTTGTGGTAGTGCGATGTGGTATATTTAATTGGGAAAATTGCCTAGATCTACTAGATAAAAAAAAGATTTACAAAATTAATAGGTATAAATTATAATTTACAATCACAAGGTATGATGTTAAAAAGATTTACCAAATCCCCATATAAGTAAAAAAAAAGTTCAAAAAAAGGCCTAAAATACCCCTAACATCCTTCTCTGTCTCTTCCTTTAACAGAACAACACCTTTGCAACCACTCCCTCCCCCTCCCCGCACCACTACCGCCAATCACCCCTTGCTTTACCTTCAAAAGAGAGAAGCAAAGGAAAGAAAAGAAATGCAGAAAGCGAGGGAGAGGCATGGAAAGACAGACGCGTGGGTGAAAGAAAGAGATGTTGAAGCAAAGTGTCTCTAGTTCAAGGAGGCATTTCAGATGTTAAACTTTATGACCCAGAAAAACCTGGTGGATGAGTTCGAAATTCTCTTATTCAGAATCCATCTTGGACAACATAGAAAGAGTGAGTGAGAAGTACGAAAAATAATACATTAAATGAGAACGGAATAGCATGTTGTAGGTCCAACACTTTCAAGTCAGTGATTTTTTATTTTTTCAATATGGAATTCTTCTCTTTACGAAGAATTGTCTTGTCAATTGGAATCGATTAATTGCATTAACAATATAAGTGAAAAGGAACAACAATTAAAACCCTCTTTCTCCATCACTTGACCATTATAGGAATCAATCTACTAAATTAACATCAGATATGAATAGATCGGCAGCCCAACGAACAGATCTGAAAATGAAAATGTATAAATTTAGATAGTGAGATCCTAAAACTTGTTTTATTTTCTTTCTCGTTAGGATTAATCGATCGAAAAAGAGAAACTCATTAAAGACCTTTCTATCTTCCTTCTTCTTTCCAGTGTGTAAGAATTGAAAAGGAGAAAAGGTAAAGTGAGTGTTAGGATCTCCCCCTTACTACTTTCACGCACAGAGAAAGCACAAGAGAGAAAGTCCAAAGACTCCCAAGGGCTTAGCGTACTGAGAGGCTATCTAAAGTTGTATTCATCAAACGCATATAATTTACAATAGGTGGTGGTACGAGACAGGTTTGCAGGGAGGAGGACGAGGTGGGGTTGCAGGGGAGGGGAAGAGAGCGGTTGCCTAGGTATTCCTTCGTCCGAGGAGGAAAAAGGAGGAGAGAGAAAACGATGTTAGGGGTATTTTAGGTTCTTCCTTTAGCTTTTTTTACTGAAATGGGGATTTAGTTAATCTTTTCAAACTTGTAACTTGTGATTGTAAATTATAATTTAAACCTATCAAATTTGTAAACCTAAGCAATTTTCCCTATTTAATTTTGATTCAAGGTTAGTCGGTCCAAAGTTGACCGGTCCAATATTGAAAATAATGACTATTTAGCTAATGAAAACTATATTGGAGACTTGATATATATTTTTTATCCGTAACTGAAAACTAAGTCATATATATGATATGCTCTAGGAGTCTAGGATACATCTTCCATTATTATTAGTTATTGAATGGTCAATTAGATCCATATATTTGATGACAACCTACTTGTAAGTTGTAACTAGCTATATTTGTTTTCATTATCTTTTAGGCAAAGTTGTGGGCCTATCCAAGAAATGCATGAGAAAGAATTTTGAATTTAAGTTGAGTGTTGGTTTTTTACCTAACCAAATAGTGTTATTGGTCACCTTCGGTGTTTATTTTCTTCCTTCCTTCCTCCCTCCCTCCACAAACATGAGAGGGCACCTTTGTAGTGGATCTTATAAATCTTAATTTCTAACCCTGCATGCTCTGTGATCAAAATGATCTACACACTCTTCCATGAGAGAACACGAAAGTCAGATTAATTATGTCTTAGATTTTTTCCTCAATTCGATTTCTCTACTTCCGCCTGTCCCTACTGTTTTGTGCGTCCTATACACAAGCAAGGTGAAATGTACCGTTTTACCCTTGCCTGAGCGGGGATAAGACGGTACTTTTCACTGCACTTGTGTGTGAAGACTCACGATAGTACCAGGCAGGCGGAAGTAGAGGAGTCGGATCCTTTCTTCATCGACTTAATAAACACTTGCAAAAGTCAAATTTTAAACGTTTTAATATTACCCATTTAAGTTCCTAATTAAGCAATAAGAAGAAAAAGGGCCGGGAATACCTGCTGCTGGAGAGCAAAGATTTGACCAACAGAGCCATAAACAGGGTCTTTAATCCGAGCCAATGCTTCATAACAGATGGTAAGGACAGCATCAACACGCATATGGACGGGTAACCGTAAGATAAGCTTGGAAACGTTGCTTGCACCAAACACCTTATGAACAGCCGCGAAGTGCGAGGCTCCTTGTTCTGATGAGTCGAAGTAAGGTGCAAAGATGCAACCTTTGATGCACTTCCGGCGTAAGAACTTGCAAGCACCACAAGGCCCACCATCATTGCTGTTAATACTTTTGCTCATATCTATCTATCTATTCTTTCTAGTTTCTGCAGAGGTTAACAAATCCTCCTTTCTCCACTCAAGTCTCGGTGGGGTCGAGGGAGTGTTTAGAGAGAAAAGAAGAGAAAGGAGAGGAGACGAGAGATGGTGTAACTTTGGGGTGTTTGATGATTAATATAATGATAGGAATCGTAGTTAGCTCTGGTGGGTCATACAAAGAAAATAGTTTAATTTTTTTCCATTCAATGTATTGTGTTGGGATTCAAACTTTAAAGCCACGGTAGGCCTTGCAATAGCCACCCTTGCAACCTCTTGCGTGAAGCAAACACACATACGGGTCGAGATACGAATCATACTGGAAAATGGGTTTCATCTGTGTACTGTCCAGTGTAACACATTTAAGAACTCAACCGTCCTCTGAACACTTGAAAAGATAAAAAGACATTACTGTCCATGTTTTTATAGTTGGATTCTTAAGTGTGGTGGCGTGGTGCATTGGGCAGTATGCATCTGTACTATGTCTACATCTTTGATACTTGGAAATTCCTAGGTCATGTTTGGACTTTGGATGTGTTTTTGATTCTAAATGTTGTGATCTGAATTAGAATTAATGATTAAATGTTGAGCTTGGATAAATTCTTCCACTGCGATTCTAAATCCAAGTACAGAAAATGAATCCTAAAATGATGAACAAAAGAATGAAAATTGCAAACAACGAACACAAAGATTTACATGGTTCAGTAAGATTGCCTACATCCACGGTAAGATGAGATTTGTTTTACTATCAATGGAAAATAGGGTTATCGTCGTTCGTCCTCACACTTTTCTCGGATTGTGTTACAGAAAAAGAATCATTGCTACATATTTATAACAAAATTGTATATAAAAATATTACTATAATACCCATATAATTCTCAAATCAAGCAACCAAATACAAGACATCATACCCCCAACATTAAGCTGATCCTTGTGATGATCGATTGATTATTGAATCCTCAAAATCTCAAAAATTAATTAAAAAGGATTCAATGTTTCTTCACCAGAAGAGAGAATCATCACACTACTAGTGATGTGATCTTGTAATTAGAATCTTGTATCATCATTAACTTCCACCCTTCATTTACAAGTCGAAGATACTCTTCCCAACTAATCAAAGGGTTTAGATCTCCATGATGAGGAGATTCTCTCTTTCTTTTTACCGTTGGTGAATTGAATCCTACAGAAAAGGTATCCAAACGTGACCTTAAAAGTTTAGATCCTAGTTGAGATACTTGTCATGACTCATGACTTGACTCGTGCCTGATGGTCAAGGCCTATCTGGTCCCAACCTTGTGCTTATTTAGCGAACTCTATAACAGTTAAAAAATAACCATCAAGTCAAGTCTTTGTGAGCTCGACTATCCGGGGGGCCCAGTGACCGAAAGTTTCATTGCTCATTCAATAGAAGTGGTTGGATATGAGAATGTTTACATCATTTACTGTGACATATGATGGTGATTATGATGTAACATTGACCAAGTACTAATTATTTTTTGTGAATTATTACTTCTTAACACCATACTAAGCTGGAAATAGTTAGTGATTGTTACAACATTGAATATATATATGTGTGGATCAGTGTCACATCTAGCGTGTGAGTGTGGTGTGTGGTGTGTGTTGTGTATATCCATCATTCCACAATCCTAAATGTCAATTAACCTTTTGGGATTGATGTGTGGATTATGTGATTACATTTTGGTTTAAAAAAAAAAAGTAATATTTTTTTAAGGGATCTTTTTTTTAGTGGGTTTATTTTGTTATATTACTAAAGTGGTGAAGTGAGAAGTTGCTCATACCTTGATCAGGAAGGCCTCATCTCTAGAGTGTGAGATGACCTGACCTGTATCCACTCCATGGCTGATCCAACAATGTAACGGACTCCATGTGTTTTTCACATTCTCATCAATGAAAAGGAAAGGCGGGCGGGGCGGGAGTACTTTATAATTATTTTTTTTCACCAACTTTGGTTACAAAGATTTTCCTTCATGAGTCTTTGTATTCTCTCATTTGTGTTTAGCTTGAACTCTTGCAATCAAGCCCGGACCAAAGATTTCAAAGGTGTTGGTCCCTTCTTTACTAATGTTAATGACCCTAAATGAGTGTATTTTTCTTGCATCTACGGTGCACACAAACTTTCTAGCCCAACATGAGTGTGGTATCGAACAAGGTTTGGGAGAAAATAGATGCATTTGACTTCTTCAAATGCAAGGTTATGGTCAGTTGGCAACATTCAATCATTGTCAAATTAAAGACTTGCGGTTAATTAAAATCATGCAAAGGAATCAATTTGGAAAAGTATAAAGTCTCTTACACTTATGTGCCAAACTTGAGCCGAATTTAATCTGTCAATTTTTAAAATAAAACAATAGAAAGATTCAAACCCTTAAACAATTTTAGACTACACAAGATATGATAAGAGAGACACGTTACTTGGGCACGTGCAATGCATTGCTCCTACGCCCAGACACACAAGGGGCCGGTAGGCAAAATGATCGATGTATCCCAATAAAAAGGTGGAATTTTTTGAGGATGCGACGATCATTTTGCCTGCCATAAATATGCTTAAACAAGGTGGAACATATGATCAAGGCACCTTGACCCAGACTAATACATGTTATTCTATTCAATGATTTAGAATCTATCAAGTAGGTATACTATGTGGATTATAACAGTTATACTATCTACCTACGCTTATCAAATGCGGCCTTGGAATGCAAGTGACATCCAACCAGACCCTCTATGACAAATTTAAAAGTACAATGGATCATTTGCATGTATCAACAGGTGAACGTACATTTTAGAGTCAATCACATTTTAACTTTATTTTCATAAAAACCCCTTTTTCCCTTGTAAATGGTAAAAATAGGACAAATAGTTGGCTCTCATACGTTCACCTGTTGGTACGTGTAGAGTAACCGAACTCTTTAAAAGGGTAATGTCATTTCCATAGGCACAGACAAATGAAAAATCATTTTACCAAAAAAAAAAAAAAAAAAGAAAATTCATGCAAAACTGCCACATGCACGTGTTGTTACCATTCAATATCAATGTGACACGTGGTATCTGATGATGTCATTGATGTAACCTTCACTCCCTTCCACAGTTTCGCATTCCTTACGAATTGTCAATTTGGATCCTCTACTGTTGCCCGGCAGGATTATGCTGTCCAGACACGGTGTTGTGTGCAATGACCGTCTTACCCCCACTTGGGCAAGGCGCTTGGGCAGGGGTAAGGCGGACATTGCGTGTAGCACCGTGTCTGGGCAGTACGATCCTGCCGGACAGCTCGGCAATAGAGGATCTGGATCCACGAAATGTAGCATCCGCATGGAAAAATGAGAAATCACGCAAAACCATGTAATAACACCATTGCCACATGCACGTGTTGTTACCTCACTGTACATTTAAATGGTAAAACCATTTCCCCTGTTTGTAGTATACACAACAATTCTGTGTTTGGTTGTGATCATATACTTTTTTTTATCCTGTTCTGTTTCCCTTCTTGCAAAACTTGCTGCCACAGAGATATTTGTTAGTGTTATACATGTATTCTGTGATCAACTCTGTAAAAATTATCAGCGTTACCCCTGCGCTATCCCATTTAATTAATGCAACCTCACTATGAAAAAAAATTTCAATTCTAGCCCAAAAACTAACTGGATTAGCATTTTTTCTGTTAAAACCAATCTCATTGCTTAAAGCCAGTTTTCTCAAGGAACCTGATGAAGTATCTCAAAAGCTAGTTAGAAGTTGTGAAAAGCCTGCATCAACTCCTACTCCTAGTGCAACTGTTGTCACTCTTATTAATGAAAGTACTAACTCGTCCAGTGCTAGTGATAAGGAGAAGGAGGAGATGGATAAACAAAAAGAGAAGGAGAAAAATAAAAGTTGTGCGGAAGTAGAACCTTCACAACAAACGTCGGAAAACCATATCCGAAGTTTATAATGACTTTGAAAGGATTGTTAATGGGGAGATAGAAGTGTGACAACTACTTGCAAACATTATGAAAAGGGTCTTTAATGGCTTAAGTGCCTTGGGTACAACTCATTTAAAAAATGGTAGTGGGTAACGGTTGATATTGGGGGAATTTTTATGGACATCCCCTCTGATGGATCATTGAATGCTTAGTAAGCATTAAAATATCATTTTGGGTCTAAAAACCAATGGGGTTAACTTAGGGATGTAAATGTATATTTGTAAATTCGTATTCGATCCGCATTCGTATCCGTTTAGGAGAATCCGAATCCGTACGAAACTAATCGAATACGAATATGATAATCCCCCTATCTGACTGATTATTATCCAATTTGTTTAGCAGTCAGACGGTAATAAAATATCTGAAATATAACGCTGTGTTTGTCTATCCTTTTAAGTTACCTTATTGGATTTTGTTATTTTATTTTTATAAATTTATAAGTTAAGCTAATGTGATTCTTTTTCTAGATTTGCTATTGGTTATTGTTTTATGCAATGTGATACATGGAATTACATATCTATTAAAAAATCAAAAGTAAAAAAAGTAAAAGAATAAAAAACTAAGAAAAGTAGAAGAAATGATAGTTACTGAAGTCTCAAGTCTCAACCCTAACCCTCATAATAAAAACGGTAAATATACCAATGGATAGTCAAAAAATCGTATTCGATCCGCATTCATATCAATTTAGGAGAACCTATATTAAAAAAATCACTATCCGAAAATTATCCGAATCCATCCGAAAATCGATAGGATATTATCCGAATTCGTCCGAATATAATCGAATACGAATATGATAATGCTACTATCCGACCGAATTCGATCCGTTTACATCCCTAGGTTAACTGATTGCAATTAAGTTAAACTCCCCTTTATGCTTAAAACATAAAAAACCCGACCCCAACTTATCGAATCATCTCTTGAATAATTAGGGTTTGGTTTTACCTCTCCCATCTCGTCTTCGACGTGTAATGATCTTCTAATTCTTCTTCATCATCTCCCTTCCTTGCCACTCCTTTTGATCCTGCGTCTTCTTCTGCAACAAAAGCAGGCATGTGACCTTCGAAGAGTGTCATATGGCCGAACAATTTGTCTTTCCTAGGGAAGCTCCAACCACATGAACACCTCCACTTCAACTTCCCACAGTGCTTCTGGTGGCTCTTGAGGCCAGCCACCACAGAAAAAGTTCTTCTTATTGCAGGGATTGCATGAGAATAGCTTCGGACAATGGCTCCTCTTGAAATGATTCTTCAAACAAATAGCCGATTGGTTGGACCACCGCAAATGGCCGCTGGAGTGGGGGGGCTTGTTCGTCGGTAACATCAAGGCTGTCAGCCCTCTCCTTGAACCATCGCTAGAGGCGGCAGTAGGGTTTTGCAGCCCTAAAATGGGTTTTCTCTTCGCCTCTGTTTTGCGATTTGGGGAAGAAGGAGAGGGAATATTCCCTCTTTGATTTCTTATTTCATTGATTAATAAAAAAAAGGAAAAAACGATTACAAGGGTAAAATAGTTTTTACAAAAATACTAATATGGTGACAGTTTCAATGCTATTTCCATTAGTTTTTGGGCACAAAATGATATTTTGGTGTTTACTGGGGTAGCATTAATTCAACGGTCCATCGGAGGGGGTGTTGACGAAAATTTCCCTTGATATTATGATAATAAGTGGGTGTGTTTTAAAATATTATCAAAAAAAAATAAAAATGATGTGCTTTAAAATATAAGCAAATGTCAAGAGGTGGTCCCGATAATTTTCCAAAAAAAAAAAAAAAAACTATTTTGCTGTAAAAAATGCTTTGTTGTATAAACAAAGCAATTTTCATTGAATCTAATTCCTCTCAGTTTTTTGTCTGGTCAGTTCGTAGGTTTCTCTTATAGGGGGTCGAAAATGACGACCTCACCCCCTGCCTGAACACACTGCCCGGGTGGGGTGAGGTCATCATTTTTGCCCTCCCTATGAGAGGAACCTACAAACTTGACTGGGCAAGAACCTGAGAGGAGAAAAATTTATTTTAATTTCTAATTGAATAGAAGTACTTTTTTTTGGGGGGTAGAATATACAAGTAGATGGATATGAGAATGTTTACATCATTTACTTTGATATATGATGGTGATTATGATTTCACATTGACCAAGTACTTATTAATTTTTGTGAATTATTACTTCTTAACACCATACTAAGCTGGAAATTGTTAGTGATTGTTTCCCCAAAAAAACTATTTTGCCGTAAAAAATGCTTTGTTGTATTAACTATAAACAAAGCGAGTTAAACACAAATCTCTCTGATCCGACTCTCCAACGTGTCAGCGCGTCCTCCCCGAGAGTCACTCACACATCGTCTTCCCCGAGAGCGGTGGCAGGAATTCGTCAGTCTTTCTCCGGTATGTACCTCTCTCTCTCTCTCTCCCTTCGTCTTCCTGATCTGAAATCTCTGGCTTCGCTTTTTTCCTTCTCTCTCTCGTTTTCGACCAGACCTATACGATGAGTGTGGATTTCAAACCTTAATTCTTTCAAACTCTAACTCGTGGCTTGACCGGTAAGGGTTGTTAGAGTCATCACTTAGATTTATCTTTTATTAATGAAACAAGATTTCCTCTCTGTTTATCTTTCTGGCTGTTCATCTTGCAAGTGATTGATTTTCTTAACTTTTAAAAGTGCTTGATTTATCTCTATGTTTGTTATGCTGCAAGTGTTTTCAATTCTAATGCCACCTGTTTCTACATCCATTTTAGCTCCGATGTTTATCTCTGTCCCGGTTCTGATGAATGACTTTCTAACTGTTATCTAACTCGAGATTTGTTATAATTTTCTTCTCTCTCATGCTTTGATCTGGTAATGATATAGCGTTGCATTTGTTTGACTCCAATGCATCAATTTTAATGTCTACATACATTACAAGGGCCACTGCCATCTTCTGGACTTTTTATTAGGAGACAATACTAGCAAAGACATCAGGAGCACCATTGCCTAGAGAAAGCAGAGTGACACCAGCTATCGTTGGCGAAAGTTTTAACTCTTGACAATCTCTCCCAGGAGGAACAGAAATAATTGGCAGCTTATGCCTTGTATCAAGTATGACCTCAAATAGACCTGATTGGAGGGCAAGGATCCATTTAGCTGACCCCATTTAGTTGGGATAAGACTGAGTTGTGTTGTATAGATTTGTGGACAGTGGAACATTAAAACCTTAGACTATTGTGTTATTAATATATTGATGATTATTGGAATTCGAATAAGAAGATTATTTCTTATAAGATGCTTCCAACCCCCATAGTGGGGATTGGGGAGACTATTAACGAGCACATAAAGGCTAAACTATTCAGCTGAAATCTTGATAGGAAATTTTGCTCGTCATGGACAGGACAATGTATCCAGAAATGATTCTATGATCAATCATCTAAAACAATGGATTGGTTGTAAAGGAGTACAACAAACAACAACAACAACAAAACTAAGCCTTATCCCAACTTAATGGGGTCGACTACATGGATCCAAACAAAACAAAATAGGGAAAACTGAGTTCTAACAAAAAGGAGAAAGCAGAGGTGGGGAAAATGACAAATGAAGATGGAAAATTAATAAAAGAAAAAAAGATGAAAAGTGAAAGATGAAAGATGCACAACCCAACACGTTAGAAGGAACGAATTGGCACAAAGTAGGTTTTCCTATAAAAGAGTGTCTCTTTGGATGTTCCAACAAGATGAAACTTAACTTATGAAATGCTTTCGTAATGTTTTAGAGGTTAGAGTAGTATTTAAAGGTCCAATAGAATTGGCTAAGAATTTCAAGACATTGCTAATTATAGAGGAGTGGGAGAAGTGCAAAAAAATTGAGCAATGTTTAGATGGCTTTTATGATGCCACAAAGCACATGTCAGGCAGCAAGTATCCTACTCCAAATTGAACAGGTTGAGCTTGACACGGTCCTAATTCCTAACAGGTATAACTGAACCTTTTCTTTTTCATAATTTTTTTCCCGGAGAATTGAACCAAACAAATGGGAACTTTTTTTGAAATATAAGTTTATGCTCCATTTGTTTCTGCATAAAATCCATTGCAAGTGCTGGTGGATTCTATTGCTTATATTAGTTTGTTTGTATGAGTAAATGTTCAATCTTATTGAGGATTGTTCTAATTGATCCTATGTCCAATGAAGTTCTTGAATATTTGATGTCACAACCGCACAGACTAGCAGAAATTTCCCCTATATAGATAAATAAAAGGATCACTAGGTCGTGGTAAAGTCCTCTTGAGTTGAAGTAAGCAGTGGATTATTGATTTTTTTTGGATTAAAGATTTCATTACCAAAAGAAGAAGAACAACAGGGGCCCCCCAAAAGGGGGAGGGAAGAAAAAATTACAGAGCAAACAAAACAAACACAACAAAACCCTAAGAGGAGGTGTAGAAGAGGGGGGAAGGCCCCAAGAAACAACAATATGCCTGTTCTTCAGGGAGTTAACACATCTAGAAGAAAAAGAAGAAATCTTGCTTCTAATATCAAAAGTGATGAAGTCTCCAATTTGAGGAAGGGACAAGGATCTGGAAGACCATTTTCTGAGATTACGCTCCATTCAAATGTGATTGATGGCAGCACCGAAATGGTACTGATGTTACTGTATATGTGAGGAGGCCTAAAAGTTAGTGTGTAGGTAATGGCTGCACTGTTAATGCTTACTCATGGTACCGTATATTTGAGGAGGCCTAGAAGTTTCTTTATCCAAAACACAGATCACCAGGTTGGTCCTTTCGTTCTATTAATTCAATGGGTAAATGGAAGGGCAATGACCGTTGAGCCAGGTTCATTTAGTCGTAGCATTTAGGACTTTGATGCCATTTAAACCTTTGAACTTTGAGTTCCTATGAGCAAAATTTCTTGTCTAGTTTTGCTGAAGAATATAAAATTCTAGACTTGAAGAGATTTTCGCAATGATCCAAACGAAATTTGTGCAAGACTTGTGGGAAAATCCCAAGGAAGATTTGGATAGAAATCAAAAGGAAGATTTGGATAGAAATCAAAAGGAAGATTTGGAGAGGGAGAGAGATAAATCAAAGGAAGTGAGGGGTTTGGTTTTGGCAAAAGGAGGAAGATGGGGTTAGAAGCATCTTATAAAAAATAATCTTGATCATAGGATTTTATAAGAAATCATATTCTTATTCAAATTCCAGTAGTGCTCTCTAATAGCCTCTCCACTATGTGGGGTTGGAAACATCTTATAAGAAATAATGAATTATAAAAAATTCAATAATCATCAATATTGCGACAAGTAATAATACAATAGCCAAGGTTTTGTTGTTGCGTTGTCCACTAATCTGTAGTGAGACTAATTAGAGAAGATAACTCATCCAAAAATCCATTTGATTTTTCTTCCTCCTCTCGAAACACATCCATAACATCATTTTTCATCATATTTTTTCAATAAAATTTGATCATAGGATTTATGTTACATGTATCTAAAAACACTCATGGTCAACCATGTTGAATGGATAAACATGCTGGGCAATCATCTGAACGAAATCCTTTCAGGCATGCTTTGGATAAAACTTGTAGTTTGCCAACTTAGGAGTCGACTTAGTACTGTTTGAGAGTGTTAAAAGTCGCTGACCAACGTCTTTGTGGGCTCTCCTGCTACAAGTTTTTTTTTTGGGTCTATTTAAATGAGTTGTACCCAAGGCACTTAAGCCATTAAAGACCCTTTTTATAATGTTTGCAAGTAACTGTCACACTTTCATCCCCATGAACAATCCTTTCAAAGTCATTCTAAACTTCGGATATGGTTTTCCGACGTTTGTTGTGAAGGTTCTACATCCGCACAACTTTTATCTTTCTCCTTCTCTTTTTGTTTATCTATCTCTTCCTCCTTATCACTAGCACTGGAAGAGTACTCGTTTGTTGTGAAGGTTCTACATCCGCACAAATTTTATCTTTCTCCTTCTCTTATTGTTTATCTATTTCCTCCTCCTTATCACTAGCACTGGACGAGTTAGTACTCTCATTAATAAGAGTGACAACAGTTGCACTAGGAGTAGGAGCTGATGCAGTACTACAAAGAAGATGTTCATCGATCTCTAACCGGTATTTCATTGTGTAATGCCCATGCAAATCACAATAAAGCGAGTTCATCAATGGTCCGAGGCAGGCTTTTCACAACTTCTAACTAGCTTTTGAGATACTTCATCAGGCCTGTGTTCCTTGAGAAAATTAGCTTTAAGCAATGAGATTGGTTTTGGCAATTTCTTCCGGTAGAACTTTACTTTTAATTGACGACTTATTTCAGCCAATGCAGTCCTTTCTTTTAGTTTATGTGAGACAATTCTCTTTTGCTTTGAAACACATTGATCTTGCTGATTTATTTTGAGAAAATTTATTTCATTGCTTGAATGAAATTTCACATGTTTCTTAATTGGTCTTCTTACGTCTAAGGGTTTGACCTTTTTAGATTGAGATTACTGTGTAGATAACCACAATGATGGTTGAAGATCTAGGCGTTGAAGCTAAAGAAGCTGCAGTTCGCGAGGTTGCAAAGCTGTTGCCTCTTCCTGAGCTTTTGTCATCCATAGCTTCGATCAAGTCAGATTACATAACTCGTCAACAGGTATCAATTTAACCATTACATGCACAATTTTTGAGATTTAAGTGTTGTTTATGTTGTGCACAAGCTTAAAACTTCGAGGTTAGTCAGCAGAGATGTTGTAGGGAAGTGCAGGACTATTAAAGAATATGGTGCTTACATTTAACCAAGTTCAATTTATGTACGATCTGCAACATAACAAACGAAAACAAAAAAACCTCTATTGCTTAAACTTGATCATGGTAAGTGCTTACATGCTTATTTACATGTCAATGCTTTATTTGTTGGCTATGGTTCTTTGGATAGGATTTTAGCATTATTTATTTACTTTTACTCTTGGGGAAAGAAGTCTGGTGATAACTTGTTGGCATTTCAGGCCTATATTTTAATTGATGCTTCTTAATGTATTGCTTGTAATTGAGACTGATGATTGAATTAATTAATTTTTAAATATTAATTAGCGTAATTTAATAATGAACAAATTAGTTAAGGTAGCTTATGAGCTAAAAAAACTGGAAATACGAGCCTATTAATGAGCTTAAAAGTGTCGAGATAGGCATTTTTAGATGGAGGGTTCACAATGAATGAATGCGTTGATGCAATTCTGAGGAGAAAAAATTGTTTGGTTTTCAAAGTCAACCTTGGATGGGTATATACAATCTTGTAGAATGAGAGGTGTTGGAGATGGTGATGAAATTAATGGGTTGTGAAGATAGATTGGTTTCGTGTGTTCATTCATGGTTGCATACATAGTTGTCACGGCGGTTAGGCGACCCTAGGCGGTGGAGAGGGTAAAAAATCAAGGCGACACCAGGTAGGCAACCAAGGTGCCCAAGTCGACCAATCTATCCCAGCTGTTGTGAAGATAGATTGGTTTCGGTCTCTCACCCACAGCTATCCCAGTTGTTGAAACATGGAATTTCTCCCATAACCGATGGCAACAAGGCCTGAAAATTCTTTTCTCCAAATCTGATCCTTCCTTACAATAGGGGGCCTATTAATAGCTTAGGCAAACTTATAATAAAAATAGAAACTAACTGAAAATAGAAAGTAGGGAAATAGAAACTACTAAAACCTAACTAAAATTAGAAACTACTAGGCTTTATAGTTCAGCCACATGCAAGAATAACTAAAATAAAAACTAATAGATTTAGTAACTAGTTACTACAAAGAGAATAGTATCAAAATAAAATTATATCTTCATACCAGCTGTTCATATCAGCCTCCAAATCACTGTTTACACAAACAGTAACTCGGGTGTTGTTCATGTGAACAGTAACTTTTTTTTATAAAAAAAAATAATAAATTTCTGTCTTGGTCTCTTTTCTTCTTCTTCATGCTTCTCTGGGCTGGGGCTGCCTTAGGTGATGCTCCATCGAACCAACAGAAACTTACCACATCATCAGACCAGGCTGCCTGTCACAGCAGTCGAATCCACAATCTTGCTGGGCTGGTTTTGGAGCTTGTTTCTTTCGGGTACATATGGACTTGTGATCTACATCACCTTGAGAGCCCTGCAGTCACCTAATTTTTTACAACTTGGCCTTGGCTATACGTTGCCAGATTTTGACCTAGATGGGCTCCATTTTGAGCAGCTTATCATATTTTTGAGGGGGTCAAAATTGGAAAATAATAAAACTAACAGGTTAAAATTGGAAAAACTGATATAAATAAGCCCTAAAGTTTTGGTAATTGGCAAAACGATGCTGGATTGTTTGTTGCTTGTTTTGATGATGTTGAGTGATCATTGATTGATTAGTGAATGCTTGATGTCTCCTCTTTAATTTTTCATCTAATTAACTCTTATGAAGACTAAATATTAGTTCATTTAGTTGATGTAACTTGGTTAGGATAAATGGATAATATAGCCTGAAACCCCTGTTTTATGCACACCTTGACCAATAAGGTCTCACTTAGGCCTCTGCCTAGGGTTTAAGGCTCCTGGCTGCTTGAAAACTATGATCTTGACTAATCTTTATCATATTGTATATGCTTTTGATATAATTTTAGGAGTCCCTTTTACATGCTTAATGTCGCTCTTGATCTGTGATGTCAGGCAAATGATGCACAACTCAGTACAATGGTTGCAGAGCAGGTATAACTATCTTATATTCCAGATGATGCTGGTATTTATGCTGACTCCAGTATTTGTCGGAGTTCCTGTTTCTCCAGTTTCTTTCTTCTTATCTTATTTACAAGTTGAGTAGAACAGTCCTGGAAAGATAAAAAATCATAGATACTCAATCATGACGTACTTCTTGCTCGAGTGGCAGATGTCAAAATAATTTTTGTTTTTGCCATAATGGAAGAGGGTTGAGATTAGTTGCATAATAAGACAGGTTTAAACTGAACTCTGAACCAAGATGGTCTGATTTTTTTTTGCCCTAGTTTATTCAGGTTTAAGCCAGACTTGAGGCACCAACGTGATGTGTCACTATCCAAGTTGGGAGTATGGTGTCAAGTATCGACATGTATTGGCCGACCTTACCATAGTACTAAATCTCGCTGAAATCTCGGAGATTTCGGAAATTTCGACTCTACCGAGATGAAATGCTGCTTCAAAATGAAAAAATTCAAAATTTCGGCAAAATTTCTGTCATATTTGTTTTGGATTCTCGCTCATTTTGGTCTAAAAAATGCACCGTTTCGTCACAATTTCGGCATTTTGCATAAGTGGTTGATGCAAAGGAAGTTGGGGGCTTTCCCAAGTTAGTGCTGTACTGGAAAATAGTAAGGTAAGGCCAAGGATAAAGAATATAAGTAGGAGGTCGCTTTCTCATGCAAATTAAGAGCAAAGAGAGAGATTAATTACATATGTTGTTAAAGGATGGTAATCTTTGAGTCTCTCTTGTTTTTTTGGATGAATAATTAATTCATTACCAAAGAGAAGAAAGAATATAGGGCCCCCCAAGAAAATGGAAAGAGAAAACAACAAATAAACAAAACTAGGCCCTCAGGAGAAGGGAGAGGCCTGCAAAAGAGAGGGAGAGAGAACCCCATGAAGCAACACTATGCCTGTTCCTTAGGGAATCAGTACAGCGGGAGGAGATAGAGGAATGCTTGTTCTTAATGCCAAAGGAGATGGTGTCCTAAATCTGCAAAAAGGATAGAGAGTGGAGGGACCATTTCTTGATATTTCGCTCCAACCAAATCTGGTTGATGGCAACATTGAAGGCGAGCTTGCCCACGACATCACAGATAGAAGATCTGGCAAAGGACATATCCACCAAAATCCATTCTCGCTGAAAGGGGAGAATCCTACGATTCTTGGGCCAGCATTTTGCTAGGAATCCCTTTCCAAATTGAAGAGGATAGGGGACAAACAAAAAAATAGATGATTAATATCTTTCTCAGCATCCAACATAGGCAACAAGAGGGGTACATTGGGATATGGCGACGAATGAGGAAGGATTATGTTGGAAGGCAGTTGGACAGAGCTCGCCAAACCGTGAAGCTGTGTGACGCAACTAAGATTGTCCAATTGGGTCAATTGGGCCTCCGAAGACTTTATTTTGGCCCATGGTTGGGAGTTTTATAGACCTTGGGCTTCTTATTTTTGAAATTCACACGATGGTTAAGCAAGGTGCAGATGGAAAAGCCCGTTATTTTATCGAGGGGCAAAAGCCCTCCTTACCTTAGTTCTTTATAAGGGCATAAGTTTATTGAAGTAATGGTCCGAATTTATAAGCCCATAAAGTGGGGATAATGTTAGTACACGGGATTAGTTGTTAAATTGAGTGTTTGAGTTAGATTAGGACATTTAATAGCTAGATAGAATTCTGTTATGAGTTTATTTACTTTATTGAGTTAGAGTGATTAGGAGCCCTTTTATGAGTCAAATTAGGAATTTAGAAGCTCTATTTATATGTAATACATCCCTCATCAAATAGAGATGATTGAAGTAAAGAATATGAGTTTTTTCTAAGAGTTTTGGTGCTGTTGAGCATTGCATACGGGATTGGTATCCCAAACCTGATTTCTTCTCTTTTCTTCTCTTATCTTCAGTTCTTCTTCCCAAGAAGATCGATCTCATCTCTCTTCTCTCTTAAAGGAAAAACACTGATCTCCAAGGAAAAGCACTTTGATCAGAAGAATTTGCAAAGTGATAAAACCCGGTGGACGAATTTTCCATCTCCAAGGAAAAACACTCTGATCTCATTCCATCAGTCTGATTTCTTCCCTTAACAACACAATTGCTTCCTTTATCTCAGATCTGATCACAGATTTGATTATTGGGTCTGCTTGCATCTGAGATCCTTAATCTAGATATGCATATTGCATCAATTGGTCTCAAAGCTGAACTTGAGGCTACATTATGGAGATTGAAAGATACAATTTCCTTCTTTCGATTAGAGATGGGTCCCATAAATTGCAAATGACACCTTCTTGATTTGAAAACTGGTTGTCGGGAGCTTGCCAATAATAATAACCGCTTCTATGATAATGTGTCAAGTATGATAGAATCTTTCGAAAGCGGATCAATGGTGGTCGACGAACGTGACGATCAAGCTAAAGTGAACGATCCAATCATGGTTGAAATTGAAGAATTGATCGACAGTCCGGTTTCAATTGCGAAACCCCACGATCAAATTCCCATCGAAGAGACGTCATTTGGTAACGACTATCAAAAGATCGTGACGGTTGATCATGAGGTGTGTTGGATCATCGCTATGAAGTCAATGTCTGTGTATGTCAATCGAGTGGTGCAGATTCTCTTGTTGTACAAAACTCGAGGTTGAGTTTTTCTCAACACTGGGAGAATTGATGCAGCTAAGATTGTCCAACGGGGTCAATTAAGCCTCAGTAGACTTTATTTTTGCCCATGGTTGAGTTCTATAGACCTTGGGCTTCTTGTTTTTGGTTTATTTGATGTAATGGGACCTAATTTATAAGCCCATAAAGTGGAGATAATGTTAGTACACGGGATTAGTAGTTAAATTAGGATACTTAATATCTAGATAGAATTCTGTTATGAGTTTGTTTACTTTATTGAGTGTATTAGAGTGATTAGAAGCCCTTTTACGAGTCAAATTAGGAATTTTAGAAGGTCTATATATATGTGATACATCCTCCCATCAATTAGAGATGATTGGAGTAAAGAATACGAGTTTTTGTGCTGTTATGCAGTGCATACGGGATTGGTATCCCAAACCTGATTTCTTCTCTTATTCTCTCTTCTTCTTCCCAAGAAGATCAATCTCCTCTCTCTTCCCTCCCCTTCCATCAATTTGATTTCTTCTCATGACAACACAGTTGCTTCCTTTATCTCAGATCTGATCACAGATTTAATTATTGGGTCTGCTTGCATCTGAGATCATTAATCTGGATTTTCAGGTTGCATCACTGTGGCAAGTGATGTGGTGCTTAAACCAAACAAGCTTGTGCCAAAGCTGTAATGAGCCCCTAGACCAGATGATATCCCATGCCGCTTTGGAGCTGAATAGCCCTGTGGAGACTGGGGTCCAGATTGTACTGTCTCCATTACCCTGAAGCCTATTATATAAGGAGGGAAAAAATTCCACACCACTGAGAGCGGAGGAGGGTTAGGAGCCGGAGGGGCCTAATCACCAAGTCTAATGATATCGGCGACCATAGACTGCTTGGAGAGACCCAAACTATAGATGGCTCTTGCACAATTGAGTTGAGATTTGAGAAGCACACCCATAAGGTGCCAATGGTCAAGCCAAAGAGAGGTAGAAAAACCATCATCTATAATGGTGGAGATGGCTCCAAAAGCAATAGACCGATGCTGCAGAATCTTGCGCCAAACTCAAGAAGATACAGAAGAGGAAGAGACAGTCCAAATGGAGTCATGGAATCCAATCCACCCAAATGCTTTTCTGCTTGGCCACAATCTTTCAAATCAATTTGATGATACCGGCTGAGTTGACTTCTTTGATTCTTCTCAAACCAAGCCCTCCCTCCGCCTTGGGAAAGCAGACCGAAGCCCAACTGGTAGGATGAAGAAATCTTGAAGAATCAATTCCTTTCCAGAGGAAGGCAGACATAAGGGATTCCATCTCTTTGATGGTTGCTTGAGGTAGCCCAAAGGTACCGGACCGATGTATGTAAGATGACTGAAGAACTGATCTGATGAGCTCCAATTGACCAGCACAGTAGAGAGGCTTACGTTTCCAAAGTTGAAGCCTTTTATGAATAAGGTCAAGCATGGGGTTGTAGTGGTGGGCAGGCAGTCTAGCAGGAATCAAAGGGAGGCCAATGGAGAAGCCTGACTTCTCAATCAAGCTAACCTCGACAGATTCCAAGACCCCTACCAAGAACAAGAGAGATTTGTTGTGGTTGACGCGAAGGTCCGACAAATCCTCAATATGCTGCAGAGTGCAGACAAGACATAATGGTCTCAATGAAAGTGATGCTTGCTTTGGAAAATATCTTGCGATCATCTACGAAGGCAAGGTGGGAGAGCTTGATATTCTTGCACTTGGGGATAGGGGAGATAAACTGCTGATCTGTACACTGCTGAATACTTCTGGAAAGGATTTCAAGCACCAGGGAAAAGATGTATGGAGAAATAGGGCTTCCCTGACGGTGTTCCCACTGATTAGGCAAAAAAGCCCGCTGGACTGCCATTAACCAATATTGAGAAGCTTGGAGTGGAAATCAGTAGTGGATCCAGTTAACAAAGGCAGGGGGTAGCCCATCTTAAGCATGACCTTAGAAATAAAATCCCATCTCAGAGAATCAAAAGCTTTGTGGATGTCAATCTTTATGAGCGCAGCTGGCAGGTGAGATTTTCTATCAAAGCCTCTAACAATCTCATTGCATAAGCATCAGATATGCTCATACCCGGAATGAAAGCCGACTGGTTCCACCAACTTAAGCCTATTGGCAAGTATCTTGGCAATGAATTTATACAAGATGTTGCAAGGGGGGGGGTATATTGTATACATAGAAAAATATTAAGAAAGTTAAATTGGAGTTTGGGGTTGAGAGAAGGGGACAGTAGTTATACATAATATGCAAGACGAAGGAAGGAGGAAGAAACAAGGAGGATCACATTGGCCATTGGCATTGGAGTAGACTAAGGATTTAAAAATGGTATGAGAGACTGGACCAGCCTATCCAGCCCCATATCAGCTGATCATTGGGGAAGATTGGCCAAAGATTGTCTTATGGGTTGGATCAGTGGCTGCTGATCCCAATACTGAGTGGGTGTTACAGTCGATCTGATTCCAATTAAACCTTGGAGTGGAAACCCTCCCACTCCCCCCCCCCCCCCCAAAAAAAAAAAAAAAAAGAACCGCCTCTATAGAAGGAGGGGGGCAGCTTTACGCATACCATTCATGATAGTAGTCATGCAGGAACCCTGCTTCACATTATACAATAGTATAGATATAATAGAGTTGCTTAATATATTCATTCACATGAATTCAGCGATCTTCTGTTGCAAAATTGAAGACAATTTTAACAGATAAGTCCTTCCCTACAGGTTGAACAGGCACATGCTGGGCTAGAAGCTCTGGCCTTATCTCAGAAGGCAATAAACCAGCTTCGGGAAAACTTTATTGGTATTGAAAAGTACGTTGATTCATGGTTCTTTGAATGATCCAATCAGTTTAGTTGCCTCTTAAATGGGGGTTGCCATATAGACAAGCCCTCCCTCAGTTAAAATTTTAATGGTTGAAGCTGTATATTATTTGTTTTGTCTCACTTTCTTGTGCATCAGGCTGTGTCAAGAATGCCAAACGCTGATTGAAAACCATGATCAGATAAAGCTCCTTAGCAATGCAAGGAACAACTTAAACACAACTCTGAAGGTTAGTCTATGCTTGAAACTTTGTTGCTTCAGTCTGTCTCTCAGTCCCGTCTTTCTCTCCAAACAAACCTTAAGAACAAATTTGAGCCCACATAATTGCTTGTAACTGATCTGACTTTTGTGATTGTTCACAAACATCTTCCTGGAAGTTATGGATGTGAAGGTCCTTGTCATCTACTTCTCTGATGATTTAAATGACTACCGTGTCCATTTTGTAGGATGTGGAGGGGATGATGTCTATTTCTGTTGAAGCAGCTGAAGCACGGGATTCTTTGCGTGATGATAAAGAACTCGTTAGCACATATGAGGTGTCCTTGTCAAATTGAAACCAGTCTCAATGTTACATTTCTATTATAACTGAGTGCAGCTTGAACTTCCCAGTGACCTTGCTTTTAATTATGTCTTTTCTGCTTATGTTGAAGTAGAGGTTAACAGCACTAGATGGAAAAAGGAGGTTTGCATTAGCAGCTGCGGCATCCCATAAGGAAGAGGTTGGCAGGCTCAGGTCAGTTCCATTTGTGCTGTTTCTTTTTGGCAATTTCTGTTATTATATATATATTTATATTTTCTTGAGTCTGGGATGTCTTGTCTGTCGATTATGAAATTTGGTGTCATACCAGTGATTATACACGGTCATAAGAATGTTGTCCTATATATAGGCTTGGTACTAGTGATTACATGATGTCATGTAAATCTTATCGTTCATATAGGTGGTATGGTGTGAGCCTGTGGTTCACAAAATTAATCATGTTAGAATATGATGGACCAGTTGTATAGGCATGCATTCAGTTTGTTTTTGGTGTTTCCTGTGTTACGGACCATTATCAAGCTTAGATCTTTGGCTCAGTGAGCTTTGCTTGCTGGTCCCATTTTGGAATAAAGGAACTTCATGGTCAGGTTGTACTTGATAGGATTTTATAGTTTTATAATGGTGGAGTGTAATGAATAAATTTAAATGCACGAGGAAGCAAGGAGCTACAAAATTTGTTGTTTGGATGCTGTTAAGACTCCCTGTCATTCATTGAAATGTTCTGCGACTTAATGTCGTTTAACAGCTATTTTTTGAATCATCAGTGTGGAGTATTGATATTGAATTAGTGCATTTCATGGTTTTTGGTTCATTGGGCATGGCTGTGGTGTGTGTTAGGTTGAATATTCTGTACTCGTAAAACTTCTGATTTGATAATTTAACAGGGAATATTTTGAAAATGTAGATTCGTGAAACTTATGATTTGATAATTTAACAGGGAATATTTTGAAGATGTAGATCGGACTTGGGAAACATTTGAAAAGACATTATGGGGCCACATTGCAAATTTTTTCAAACATGCAAAAGAGAGGTACCCTCTTTTATAGAAACTTTGGAATTTGGAATTTTCTCTGTGCAGTATAAGTGTGTAATCTTGTGGTTAATGGTTATGCTCAAGTTAATTGGGCTTTGTGGTGCCTATATTAATATTTTTTTGAGAAATCCCATATTCCTTTATATTCACTTTATGTTCTTTAAAATACTTGAGAGTTAATTTATCAGTTGAGAATTAATTGGTACTAATTAATGCAAAGTTGGAGTTATGGAGATCAAGCTTAGAATCACGAGGCTTTAAGTTAAGCGGAACAAAGACAGAGTATATGATGTGTAACTTCAGCCAAACCAGGAGAGGTGATGAAGTAGTGAAACTTGAGGAATGAGAGCTACCACAAAGTGAATGTTTTAGATACTTGGGGTCAACCATTAACAAAGAGGATGATGTCTCCCACAGAATTAAAGTAAGATGGATGAAGTGGAGAGGTGCATCGGGAGTGTTATGTGACCAACACATGCCTGTTAAGCTTAAGGGGAAATTCTACAGGACAGTTATAAGACTAGCCATGATTTATGGAGCGGAATATTGGGCAGTTAAGAAGAGAAATATAGATAAGATGAGTGTAGCGGAAATGAGGATGTTCAGGAGGATGTGTGGCAAGACTAGGAGAGATAGAGTAAGGATGATTGTATTAGAACCATAGTTATCAAGGCGTTGCCATGGCGTCCATGCTCCTTGGTCGCCTTGGGCGCCATGGCGGGCGCCTTGCCGCCATGGCGGGCGCCTTGCCGCCATGGCGGTGTCGCCTTGAATTTTGCCCCTCTAAAACGCCATGGTCGCTTTCCCGCCTTGATAACTATGATTAGAACCGAATTGGGAGTTGCACCAATTCAGGACAAACTTCGTGAGAGCTGCTTGAGGTGGTATGGTCATGTCCAACGGAGAACTATGGATGCACCGGTAAGGAATAGTGACTGGATTTAGTTTGACGGAGCTAAAAGAGGTAGGGGAAGGCCTAAGATGACTATTGAACTAAAGGCTAGTTCCCAAACTACAACAACTCTAACAATGCTTGGATGTAAGCCTACAGATTTTCAATAACTTAGCTGTAAAGGGGGTGGCTTAGTAGATAAGGAGAGATACCAACGTCTTATGGGAAGACTGATATACTTTTCTCCATAGTTGTCAAGGCGGCCCAAAGACGGTGGAGAGGTGCCTAAGCGCTTAGGCGACAAGGTGCCTACCTAGGGGTCGCCTAGGCAACCAAGGCGCCCTCAAGTGTTATTTGTTATTTCCCCCCTTCTCTAAAATTATTTAGTGTTCTACAATATTTTAGTATACTATAATATATACCTTATATCATCAAAAATCAACATTAAGCCTCCTCAAGTCATAAAAAATCAACATTAAGTCACCTCAAGTCATCAAAAATCAACATTAAGCCACATCAAGTCATCAAAAATAACATTAAGTCACATTAAGTCATAAAAAATCAATATTAAACCACATCAAGCTACATCAACTATAACTATAGAGGCATAAAACTAATGAGTCATACCATGAAGCTATGGGAAAAAATTATTGAAGCACACTTAAGAAGAGAAACTGATATATCGGAGAACCAATTTGGTTTTATGCCAGGGAGATCCACGACAGAAGCTATTTACCTTCTTAGGAGACTTATGAAAATTTTTAGAGCTCACAAAAGGAACCTCCATATGATCTTTATCGACCTAGAAAAGGCTTATGACAGAGTCCTTAGAGAGCTCATTTGGCATGTCCTAAGCAAGAGAAGGAGCTCAAGTAATTATGTGAGTATAATTAAGGACATGTATGAGGGTGTGGTGATGAGTGTCCGAACTGCAGAGGGCCAAAGTAGTGAATTCCCAATTACAATTGGGTTACACCAAGGATCAGCTCTAAGCCCTTATTTGTTTGTACTCATCATGGATGATTTAACCAGACACATCCAAGATGAGGTTCATTGGTGTATGCTAGTCGCTGATGATATTGTTTTGATCGATGAGACATTGGAAGGGATTAATGCGAAACTGGAGGTTTGGAGATCAAGCTTGGAATCAAGAGGTTTTAAGTTAAGCAGAACAAAGACAAAATATATGATGTGTAACTTTAGTCTAAACAGGAGAGGTGATGATGTGGTGAAACTTGAGGAGCAGGAGATACCACAAAGTGAATGCTTTCGCTACCTGGGATCAATCATTAACAAAGAGGGGGATATAGAGGATGATATGTCCCACAGAAT
The DNA here is from genome assembly GCF_018873765.1 of Telopea speciosissima. Taxonomy (NCBI): domain Eukaryota; kingdom Viridiplantae; phylum Streptophyta; class Magnoliopsida; order Proteales; family Proteaceae; genus Telopea; species Telopea speciosissima. The sequence goes on along the minus strand of NC_057921.1, from coordinate 62,071,634 downwards.
TAAAATAGGGTGGATGAAGTGGAGAGGGGCATCGGGAGTGTTATGTGGCAAATGCATGCTCGTTAAGCTTAAGGGAAAATTCTACAAGACAGTAATAAGACCAGCTATGACTTATGGGGCGGAATGTTGCGCAGTAAAGAAGAGTAATATAGACAAGATGAGTGTAGCGGAGATGAGGATGTTGAGGTGGATGTGCGGCAAGACCAGAAGAGATAAAGGAATGATTGTATACATCCATAGTTGTCATGGCGCTGGAGAGGACTGCATGGCGACCTACGCTATGGCGTCCCTCTTTGATTTCTTCTTCCTGTCTTCGATTTCTTCTTCCTCCTTTGATTTCTTCTTTCCCTCTTCGATTTCTTTCGATTTCTTCTTTCCCTCTTCGATTTCTTCTTCGATTTCTTCTTCCTGTCTTCTTTCCCTCTTCGATTTCTTTCGATTTTTTCTTTCCCTCTTTGATTTCTAAATTTTCTTCTTAAAACTTGAGAAACAATAGAGAAAAAATAAAACATGGCTTGAGTATACATCTATTAAAACATTAAAAATAGAGAAAATAAAAAATAAAACATGGTCGACATGCTCGCCATGACAACGCCATGGCGGGCGACATGTCGATATATCGACGTGACACCCCTCCACCGACTTGGATCGCCGTGACGCCGTGACAACTATGGTTGCATCAATACAGGACAAGCTTCGTGAGAGCTGATTGTGGTGGTATGGCCATGTCCAACGGAGACCCATGGATGCACCAGTAAGGAAGACTGACCAGATCCAGCTTGACGGAGCTAAAAGAGGTAGGGGCAAACCTAAAATGACTATTGGAGAAGTGGTAAGAAAGGATATGCATGTGGTAGGGCTCAATCCTAATATGACCGCAGATAGAGTTGTTTGGAGGACAAAGACCCGTGTAGCTGACCCCTTGTAGAGGATTGTTCCCAGGATGCTGCTTTGACTACTACTTCGATGTATATCTTTACTTATTTTCTTCTAACTCCCTTTTACTCCTTTTATTTCTCTTACTTCCATTACTGTCATAGCATCTATCGGATCCATGTAGCCGACCCCATTTAGTTGGGATAAGGTTATGGTTGTTGTTGTTTTGTTGTTGTATCAAGTTATAAAAAATTAGCATAGAACTAGAAGACAGCAGAACTGAAGAAGCAAGCTATTGGAAGTTTGAAACAATCAAAACATACATTTGGTTTATACTAGTCTCACATTTTGTTTATACTGTTCTTAGAAAATATGAGCTTATCTATAAGTAATTAAATTGCTCTCGATTTAGAGAGTTTTTCTTATTCTCTAAGAAGTTTGACTAGTCAAATGACTTTAGTTTTACATAAGACTTTTTGTATTAGTTAGAGCACAAAACCAGCTTTCCAACAAATCTAAAAGTGCTTAAATCTGATTTATATTGAAGAAGTTATGTTCCGGTCAAACCTTATTTGGTCTGCTCAAATGCTGTCAAAATCGCTCTGAATAAATTTTTTTTATATATCAAAATAAATGAATATTTTACCGTACTTTTGGTTTTTAGCAATGTTTTTCCATATTAAGATTTATAAAATTTTTAGATTTGAGAAAAACCCTAGCATTTGAAAGTTGAAAATTTCACCTACCGCCGAAAATCTAGTTTTGTTCTTGAACTGGGGGTTGACTTTTTATCCTTTTGGAATTTGATTTGTCAACTATTTTTATTGATTTAAATAGGGGGGTATTTGCTTATTTATGAATAATATCTTAAGTAAATGAAATTACAAATATAAAATCATTTACTTCAATGATATTTGGCATAAATAAGGGTCAATACCGGAACCTGGTACCAATAAAAACCAGTGCAAGGCGCCCTGCAATAAGGCGGTTGTCACCTAGGCCCCAACAAAATTGCCTGGACACCTAGGCGACGCCTTGACAACTATGATTTTCTCATACCCGGCCAGATATTGCTCATGTTGTAGGAGTTGTTAGCCGTTTTCTACATGATCCGAAGTCTACTCATCTCGAGGCGGTATACCGGATTCTGTGGTACTTTAAATCAGTACCAGGAAAAGGCATTTTATATTCCAACAACATTAATCTGAAGTTGGAATCTTGTACTGATGCTGACTGTGCAGCCTCTATTGATGACCGGTGCTCAACTTTAGGGTATTGTACATTCCTTGGAGGAAATCTGGTTATATGGCGAAGCAAGAAGCAACTAGTAGTATCTAGTTCTAGCGCGGAAGCAGATTACTGAGCAATGGCACAGGGTATGAGCTTATTTGGCTTAAAGTGTTACTTGGTGATCTGGGAGTGACACCTGAAGGATCTATGAGGCTCTACTGTGATAATAAGGCATCAATCAGTATAGCTCATAATCCAGTCCAACACGACAAGACCAAACACATTGAAATTGACAAAATACTTCATCAAAGAGAAGCTTGAATAGGGCTTGATTTGCATTCCATTCATCACTTCCGAAAACCAATTAGCTGATGTACTCACAAAGGGTTTGATTTCTAAGTCATTTCATCCTATTGTATTCAAGTTGGGCATGAGGGATATCTTTGCACCAACTTGAACGCGGGGTGTTAAAGGATAAGGGTTACGTAGACTGTCTAGATTCATTGTATGTTGGCTAAGGACTGTGACTATACTGTGGCTCAGCCTTAGCTAAGCATACCTTATGTGTAATCCATTATCCACACTATAAATAATAACGGCCTCTGTCATATCAGACAAGCCAAACCATTCTCTGAATTTTTCTCTTCTCAACTGTTCGTGACTTTGAGGCCGAGTTGCAGAGGTGGGAGAAGTGAAGAGGAAGCTGCAATGGCAAACACTGTCACCACCACTGTCGGAGGAGGAAGAGGAGAAGAAGAAGAGGAAGAAGAACAGACGAAAGTGTACCTGTTTCTGCTCGTTAGGATCTTCGATTAAGCTTTCCTGCTCGACTTGCAGATGTTAGATGAATGAGATGCTTGACTTGCGGAGGTGGGAGAAGGACAAGGCGTTTGTTCGTGATTTGTGGATGTAGAAAAAGGAAAGTACAATGGAAGAAGTATAAGTATTTAACTTATACTTCTCCCTTCACGCTTTTGACATCAATGTTCTATTGGGGAAATGATATTATGTATGACTGTACATGGCCAAAACTATACACCCCTGCTTAAAATTATTGTACTGGAATCTCTAAATTTGTAAAATATCCTTACATTTTAAAGGGCCGCCTTATGTAATAAAGTGACTCCAAAGTGCCTAACCATTGATTGGGCTCACCTACACACCTCGACAACTATGCTCATAATGATTAGATATCATTTTATTGCTTATTTATGTTGTATTATGTTTTAAATAACACTAGTTTTGTATGTATCCATACCTATCTTGAGCATATCCAGCATCTCTTAGTGTCTCTGCGATATGGTTCTTAAACCTTGCTTATGTGTGCGTACAGTTTTTTTTTTTCCGTTAGAATTAAACTTAGCTCATGATTTCAATCTTTTATGTTTTCTTTGCATCAGTTATATTTCTGATGCTCATTGTCTGGTTGTGTGTTTATTTTCTTGCATGCATGATATATTGGGACCATATATCTGGATTCAATTAATTTTACATTGAAATTCGTTGCTGATATCCGTTCAATTTCTTTTTGGGGTATGCTTTGTTTGCATGGATTGCTATTGTGCTACTAGTGTGCTTATCTTTTCATTTATATCTGAAATATGTAATTGACTGTTTTCTTATCCTTTTATTTTTCTGCATTTTATGATATTTCTAATTCTCCTTATTACACTTCTTTGTTTTGTAGTCCACAGACATTGGTTCGTGCTATTAGGTATGATCAATTAATAAACATTTGCAATGATTTTCTCTCTAGTTTTACATTTAGTTGTTCAATGCTACGCTTATTCGATATTTGTGTGCTTTTTCCTTATATGTTGTTGGACTTCCTTGTTTTTGGATATTCTGCTTCGCACTGCTTCTTATTAGTAGATGCAGAATTCTGTAAATCACCCACCAAATAAAAGGAAGAAAGTAATTCTTTGTGTTGTTATGTGGCGATGTCATGGTGATGGTACCTACATTGGCTAGTAAATAATGAGTGACCCATCAACATTTCTAACATCAAACTTGTCCAGCTTGTTCATCAGTGTTCAACTTAATTTTGTCAGCAACACTATCAAATGAAAGTAGTAGATATTTGTGTGCAGAAATTCTGCACAATCTATTCCTACTTTTATTATATTTTATTTATTTATTTATTTTTTGCTGGGCCTTCCAAGTTTGGTTTAAAAAAACCTGTGATGGGTATTTGCTTTGGTTAATGTGGCTTTTGCAACTCATGAGAATATTAAAGTGGAGATCTGTTCAAGTGAATGAAGATTTACTTTATGCTTGTTGGTGTAAATTTTTTAAACAATCTTGGAAATCCCTTTAGAAGGTTTTCTCAGGGTTTTACTCTTGACATTTGTGCTGGAACTAGTTTTTCTCTGTTGTTTATCTAGCATTATTCTTGCTGTGCTTCATGTGATTAACTTACGCTTTTTTCCCATTCCTTTGTCAGATCTTGCGCCATTAATTCTTGAATTAGGAATTTTTTTGTTTAGTGTGTCGAAGAGTGAAGAAGGGAAATCTGACTCCATACACTTTGGAAACATATTGTGGATATGAATTCTTAATATTAGGCCACAAATATAAATTTGAAGTTTTTGAAATTCAGTTAGGTTTTTGTGATGGTAAGAATTAGGCTTTGTTTTTTTTGATGTAGATATTGTATGGGAAGGAGTTATGTATGGGAAGGAGTTATGTATCGGTCAAAGTGTCAAACCTTATTTGGTGTGCACGAATGCTGTCAAAATCGCTCAAAATGAAAATATTTTTTTACATACCTGTTAAGATATGTATCACAAGTGGGGGGTTTGTCCCTATCGTGATTACATAGTCTAGTTGCTATTTCTTTGCTATGTTTCCTATTCTAGATTAGATTCTCATGTTTTCTTATTAGATTAGCTTCCTATTTTCTCTCCTCGGCTGACAAGGAGTTAGTTTCCTTTTCTAATGTAACTTTCTCTTGATTTTATTATAAATAAGACAAAGGGAGAAGAGACTACTCTCTCGTTACTGAGAGCTAACATAGTCGGCTGCCCTTCTCTTCTTCTCCCTTAATCTCTCTCTCTCTCTCTCTTCTCTTTACTTGGTACCGGTTAGACAGATCCTTAGTTTGTTACATGGTATCAGAGCGGTAACTAGTACCTGATTCTCTTCCATAATTTCCATTTTGAGAGTCATTTTAATTTTCTGGTTTAAAGAAGAAAACCCTAGTTAATAGAAGAAAGAGGAGGAACTTGGGTTTCGTATGGGTTTTAATAAAATCTGAAGTATGGTATGGTATCATACCGGCTATTGATTCAATTATTGCTGAGAAATTTCTACTACTATCGTGTTCCCTGCTACGACTAGTAGCTGATTTATAATCGATTGCTGCTGATTGATATACTGCCACGATGGGGTTTGATCGATTGACATTTTGAATACTGTGGATTTGCTGCTATGTTTTTCAACTATCGGATTTTCTATTATAGATATGCTGCCTGTTGGATAACCTAGAGGGGGGTGAATAGGTTACCTTAGTGGAATTTTATTATACTAGAGTTCCAAGACAGTGTAATATAAAGTAAATTAAAACAAGAGAGACACAAGCATTTATAGTGGTTCGATTCAACCTTGAGTTTATATCCACTCCTCTCAACCTTGAGAGAATTCCACTAATCTTTTCCCTTTCAGTACAATAGGTGGGAAAAACACTTTTACAAATCTTTTTACCAGGATAAGAGGATCCTACAATCTTTTAAAGATAAGAGAATCTCACAATCTTTTAAGGATAAGAGAATCCCTTATAAAATCTAAGTACAGTCTAGGAAAATGTAAGCACACCTTTCTCGTCTAGAGTCAACCCGACTCAAGAGTAAGAATTTTTTTTTTTTTTTTTTGGGGTGAATAAAAAATTTCATTACCAAAAGAGGGAAATTAATTAACAAGAGAGATTGAAAAGAAACGTTATCTAAGCAAGAAGTGTTCCAACTTATTTCTCGTAATGTAATTGTGAATATGCAATGAATAGTATGAAGATGCTTGACCTTTAAGCTTTAAACTAGAAGAAGACAAGGCCTTGAATGATGATGTCAAGCTTGAGTAACTAAGCTTTCGTCTTGACTTGAAATAATAACACTAAGAGTTTGAATTGACATTTTTTCACCTCACAATAAAATAATCTTTTGGATTGTAGTGATGGTCAACTGACACGTTTGGTATTTATAGGCATCATTTAATGCTCAAAAATCATGTTTCAAAATTATTCTTAACGGCTATAAAATGGCTAGTTTTTAGCTCAACCAGTCGACCGCTAAATATAGCCGTTGGGGAAAATAGAGCTGTTGGGACATTACTTGTCCAAGCGGTTGATAGCCGGTCGACCGGTTGTGCGACCGGCAGGCGTTGAGCGACCGTTTGAGGGAACCGATTAAAACTGGTTGCTCACTGTTGCCAGCGGTCGATTTGGCTCTGCAGCCGGTCGACCGGTTGCCCGACAGTTTGGGTTTTTAGGGCATTTTGCCAGTCTATCTTTGACGGTCTTTGGTCCAGTATTTTCCCAACGAATGCTAAGAACTTCTAGGGTCTTTAAGTACCTTCCTAAAGTCTCTATATGATGTAAATGCAATTTCATTTATATGTATGCAATTACAATTACGATTATGCAAGTGTGTGTACGTGCATACGAGCATCTTCATTTAAGTCTTCAACTTTATTTCTTCAAGTGATGTTCTTCAATTTTCAAATAATCTTTTCTTCAAGATCTACTTTACTTGAGTATCTTGGAAATTCTTCAAAGTCTTGGTCTCTCCAGGCTTTGTCTTGAGCTTCCTTTTGTTTTATGCCTTGACTTGTTCTTCTTTGTTATTCCATCAAACCTGTTGACATAATAGAACACAATGGCTTGTGCCAACTCGTTTGTTATCATCAAAACATTTATGGAGGGAGGGAAGTATTTTCCCCACGCTGCCTTTGTGGTTGATTGTTGCTAATTATCTGAATTTTTCTATCAATTACTAAAAATACTTTCGATTTTGGTATGGCTGCTACTATTTGCAATCGATTCCTTGCTTGCGCTTGGTTCTCCGCCTCATGGTTCGAAGGTTTGATGGAGTTCTCCCCTTGCTGCTTCTTCATGCTTTCAATTTGCTTAAAAAGCAAAAAAAAAATTCTGCTTCTTCATTTTTCTTTATCCTGGTTCTTCCGTCATAGTCTGTTCAACGCGAGGTTGAAGAAACCTCACGATTGTTGTTTTAATTCCTTTTTTTTTTTTTAATTATTTTGGAATCCAGAATTAACCCCATCTTTACCATTATATCACTAATGTCCCACGAGTCTATCATGCATTAGTTACTTTCTTTTATTCGTTGAGTTCCCTTTTATACCCTTATCATCTTCCCTTATCCCATAATATCCATATTTTATCCTATCTTCCACTTTTACCCTTAGCCCTACTTGTGCTTTACTTGGATTTCGGCTAAGTACAGCCATGCCCTTTCCTTTTTGTTATTGTGATCTTGGTATTCGTGCAGAGAGCTAATACCGAGAGCACAATGAGGAGGGTATATTAGTCTATTAGTTATTAGGTTGTTTCTTTTATTTATTTAGGTGTTTACTGTTTTACCCTTTAAGTGTTTACATAATGAAGGTTTAGAGGAGAGTAACACATATCGTGGAACTCTCCCAATTCTGCAGATTCTCTTCTCCTCTTCTCTCTCGGCTTCTCTTCTTCTTCTTCTTCCTTTTTCTTCATTAGTTTACATGGTATCAGAGCTGTAAGGACTGTACAGATTTCATGGATCACTGCTTCCCTTATCTACAACATTCGATTGAAGTTATAAATATTTTTTGAAGACTTGAAGCACTTGCGGTTTCTTCTATTTTTCGTTTGAAGGGGTGCAGCACCCTATGCTGTTTTTTGGATTTGTGTAGAGACTAGTTTATGCTATGAATTAAGAACTAGGTCTCTCTTTTTGTTTGAGGAATATTTGAAGGTTTTTTTTTTTTCCGATGAAGTGACGATTTTGTCAGTGTTTTGGTTAAGGAGATGGATTGCTGCCTCCACTTTCTGTATCGGATTTTGTCAGGGTTTTATCTGAGGGAATTGATTGTTGCCTCTATTGACTTCTATCAAGGTTCTTTAGTCTTTATCAATTTCTGTCCCTGTTTTCAGCATTCTTCATTGTATTTTGTCTTCACTTCATCAAGTAGATCATGGGTGATGAGTTGAAATCTGTTGAAGGTTCAAAGTCAGTAACCAGAGAGATTTTTTCTTCCTCTTCCAATCGTATTACCGAGAAGAAGTTGGAAGGGGTTACCAATTTTTTGTAGTGGAAGAAAATTGTTCGGCTAGTGTTAATTGGTCGTGATCAGCACAAACACCTCTTCGACACTAAGCCTGAGAATGACCCTTCGTGGGAGACAGTTGATGCTCGAATCTTGGGACAGATGCTGAATTCTATGGATCACCAAATTGTGGACTTGGTGACACACATTGACACAGTGAAGGAGTTGTGGGAGTATCTTAATGTTTTGTATTCTGGACAAAACAATCTTTCCCGCATTTATGACTTGTCCCAAGAGTTCTACAAGGTTGATAGGAAGGGCCGTACTTTGACCCAGTACTTTGCTGATTTTAAGAGAATGTATGAAGAGCTTAATTCATTACTTCCCATCACTGCCAATGTGGAACAGATGCAGAACCAGCGGGAACAACTGGCTGTTATGGGTTTTTTGGGAGGTCTTGGGAAGGAATTTGACTCTGTTCGCTCCCAAATTTTTGGTGGTGACAAGGTCACCACTTTGTCTGAAACCTTTTCCAGGGTTCTTTGTGTTTCTCGGGAACACACTACTGATGGTGATACATCAGCCTTGGCTTCTTTTCCATCCAACCATGTGCCCAACAATGGGGCTGGTAGTGGTGGTAATGTCAATTCTGGTGGTGGTGGTGGCCGTGGTCGTGGTGGTGGGGCTGGTGTTTCTGGTAAGGCACCTACCTTGGGTACTCAGGGTACCTCTGATGTTTCTGGTGGATTCGTGTGCACTTGTCATCATTGTGGTCGTCCAGGACATATCCAACGTTTCTATTGGAAACTTCATGCCAAACCAACTTAGCAACAGTTTGCCAATTTTGCTACAGCTGATTCTCCTGTTTCTCCACAGCCTGAGGGTAAGACTGTGAAGATGTCTGATGATGAATATGCCCGTTATACACAGTTTCAGATGTCTCAACTAGCCCAGCCTCCAACTGCGACCTTTGTTTAGACAGGTAATGCCACTTCATGCCTTTCGACTGTCTCTCCTCATCCCTGGATCATTGATTCAGGGGCCTCCGAGCACATGATTGGCGTTTCAGGTATACTTTCTTCTTTTTAGCAATCCTCTTCGAGTGTCACTTTAGCTAATGGTTCCTTGGCTAAGGTGGCTGGTTCTGGTACCGGTACTGTCCATATTACACCTTCACTTTCTTTGTCTTCTGTTCTTTATGTTCCTGATTTCCTTTTAACCTTTTCTTTGTTAGTCGGTTTATTAAAACCCATGACTATTCTGTAACCTTTTCTTCTGACTCTTGTGTATTTCAAGATCTTTTGTCGAAGAGGATGATTGGTAGAGGTCGTGCATCAGGGAGACTTTACATACTTGAGGACACTTCATCTATGGCGTGTACCGGTGTGGCGTCACCCCACCAGATTCATTGTCGTTTGGGTCATCCTTCATTGGAGAGTTTGAAGCTTCTTGATGGTCGTTTTCGGTCAATTTTTAGTTTTAATTGTGAGTCGTGTCAGTTTAGGAAACTCCACCGTGCGAGTTATCCACCTAGAGTCAATAAATGGTCTGACCAACCACTGTCTTTAGTTCATTCCGATGTTTGGGGACCATGTCCTGTCATTTCCACTTTGGGTTTTCGTTACTTTGTAACTTTTGTTGATGATTATTCCAGGGTTACCTGGATCTATTTAATGAAAAATCGTTCTGAGTTATTTTCTATATTCTGTGCATTTGTGAATGAAGTGAATAATCAGTTTTCACACTCTTTGCGTGTTCTTCGTAGTGATAATGCTAAGGAATATTTTTCAGCTCCTTTTGCTGATTTTATGACTCAGCGTGGTATTATTCATCAGTCCTCTTGTGCCTACACCCCCCAGTAAAATGGTGTGGCTGAGAGGAAAAATAGACATTTGATGGAGGTTACCCGTTGTCTCTTGTTTGAGATGAAAGTGGCTAAATCCTTTTGGGCAGATGCTGTTTTAACCTCGTGTTATCTCATTAATCGTATGCTTTCTTCGGTTTTACGTGGTGGTATTCCTTTTTCTTTGTCGTTTCCTTCTGCGCCACTGTTTGTTTTGCCACCACGTGTGTTTGGTAGTGTTTGCTTTATTCGTGATCATCGTCCAGGTGTTTCCAAGTTGGATCCCAAGGCTCTCAAGTGCATGTTTGTTGGTTATTCTCGCACTTAAAAGGGTTATCGTTGTTATTCTTTTGACTTGCGAAAATATTTTGTTACAGCTGATGTATCTTTCTTTGAGTCTACACCGTTTGTTCATTCTTCTAGTACTGTGTCTGACTTGGATGATGATATTCCTGTTACTGTTGTTCGGTCTACTGTTCACCATGCTCCGCAGGCTGCCTCATTACCGGCACCTCAACGTAGTGTGTTTCAACGTCACCAATGGAAAGTATGTCCTTGAACCCCTGCTACATCGACTTCTATGCCATCTCCTACTTTGCCGGTAGATCCTGTGATAGGTAATGATCCTCCTCCTTTGGAACCTTCTTCTGATCTTGATATTCCTATTACTCGTCGTAAGGGGGTTAGGGCCTGTACCCAACACCCCATTTCTAACTTTGTTTCCTATGATGGTTTGTCTTCCACATTTCATTCTTGTTTACATACTGTTTAGAACCATCCTGTTCCTAAGTCTGTCACAGAGGCATTGTCTAGTCCTTGTTGGAGGGCTGCTATGGGTGAGGAATTATCGGCATTGGAAGAAAATCAGACTTGGGATCTTGTTCCTTTACCTTCAGGGAAGACTGCTATTGGTTGTCGCTGGGTGTATGTGGTGAAGGTGCACCCTGATGGGTCCTTGGCTCACTTGAAAGCCCGTCTGGTTGCCATGGGGTATGCCCAAGTATATGGTGTGGATTACTTGGATACCTTTTCTCCCGTGGCAAAACTTACTTCTGTTCGTATTTTGATATCTCTTGCTGCTACTTAACATTGGCCCTTATATCAGCTTGATATCAAGAATGCATTGTTGCATGGTGATTTGCATGAAGAAGTTTATATGAAGCAACCTCCTGGGTTTGTTGCTCAGGGGGAGTCTGGCTTGGTGTGTAAATTGAAGAAATCTCTCTATGGGCTGAAACAGTCCCCTAGAGCGTGGTTCGGCAGGTTTACTAAAGTTGTGTTAGAGTTTGGGCTGACACGGTGTGATAGTGATCATTCTGTATTTTTCTACTATTCTGAAGGTGGAAAATTGTTTCTTGTGGTTTATGTTGATGATATAGTCATCACAGGAGATGATGTTTCTGGAATTGATGGTTTGAAGGTACACTTGCAGCAGAAATTTCAGACAAAGGACTTGGGAAGGCTGAAATATTTTTTGGGTGTGGAAGTTGCTCAGTCAAAGAAAGGGATCTCGCTCTCACAGCGGAAATATGTTCTTGATTTTTTGTCAGAAACAGGAATGCTAGGTTCTAAACCTCTAGATACTCCTATGGATCCTAATTTAAAACTTGTTGCAGAGGATGGTGAGATTTTAGGTGATCCAGAAAAGTATCGGAGGCTTGTTGGAAAATTGAACTATCTCACTGTGACTAGGCTTGATATAGCTTTTCCGATTAGTGTGGTGAGTCAGTTTTTGTCTGCTCGTCAGACATCTCATTGGGAGGCTGTTGTGCATATTTTACGCTATCTTAAAAAGGCTCCTGGACGCGGTCTTCTCTACAGTGATCATGGTCATGGGCGGATAGTAGGTTTTTCAGATGCTGACTGGGCAGGATCTGCAGTTGATAGACGATCTACTACAGGTTACTGTGTATTTGTTGGTGGAAATTTGGTGTCCTGGAAGAGTAAGAAACAGACAGTTGTTGCCCGCTCCAGTGCAGAGTCAAAATATAGGGCTATGGCACATGTTACCTATGAGTTGATGTGGGTAAAGCAATTAATGACTGAACTTGGCTTTGTTGATGGTGCTCCAATGAAACTGTGGTGTGATAATCAAGCTGCTGTCCATATTGCTTCAAATCCGGTGTTTCATGAGAGGACGAAACACATTGAGGTTGACTGTCATTTCATTCGAGAAAAGCTACAACAAGGTTTAATTTCTCCAGGCCATATCCATACAGGAGCACAACTCGCAGACGTGTTCACAAAGTCATTGGGAAGTGCAAGAGTGGATTATAGTTGTAACAAGCTGGGCATGATTGACATCTATGCTCCAGCTTGAGGGGGAGTGTTATCGTGATCTTGGTATTAGCACATAGAGCTAATACCGAGAGCACAGTGAGGAGGGTATATTAGTCTATTAGTTATTAGGTTGTTTCTTTTATTTATTGAGGTGTTTACTGTTTTACCCTTTAACTCTCCCAATTCTGCAGATTCTCTTCTCTCTCGGCTTCTCTTCTTCTTCGTCTTCTTCCTTTTTCTTCATTAGTTTACACTTTTCACATTGAGATAATTACAATTCTCCCATTAACCCTTATTATTGCCTATTTTGTGTAGTTGGGTGGGTCCACACCGAAGCCAATTGGGTATTTTGATCCGGTTTTTGCATTTGTTGGGGATTGCATTAATTATTTACAGAATTACCATTGGGATTGAATATTTGCAAATTTCATTTCTTTGGTGGGCCCTGAATCGCATCATTTGGAATTCGCATTTTTTTTTTCACCCTTGATACTTCAATAGAGATTACTTGCTACTGTGAAGAGGAGATTGGAAATTATTGTTGGGATTTTATTTACTACCTTGAGGGGGGGAGATTGGAGATTTTTTTTTTAATGGCGGTTATTTGCAGCTATTCTTGATTATTGTTTTTTTTTGTGATGTTCATCCTTTGAGATACTGATATTGGTGGTCATTATTTGTCCACGTGTAATGCTACACGTGAGAGGCAGATTGAAGATTATTAATATTATCTGCTCAAGTCATCAACTTAAGATTATTTATATTTGAAGATTGCTATTGTTCATTTATTTGTCCGTGTCCTTAGCAACAATTTTATCTATGAAGATGGTAATCAACAACAATTCATATTTATTTGGTCTACAACAACCTGATGTTGTCTGGGCTGTAGCTACCTTATGCTACAATTGTGGGTTTTGATATTAAGGCTTTCTGGCCTTGTGACCCTTGTGTGGGGTTTTGTGCCCTTTTGAGGTTTTTTGATATTGAGGTTTATATGGTGAGCCTCCTATGAAAACCACGTGGTTTGAGTGTAAGCCAAAACACTCTTGTTGTTGATGTTGCTGCTACGGTCGCTGCCACTTATTTTGTTACTCATTGCTGCTTGGACTTCTTCGACACGAAGATTATTATCTACTGAAATTGTTGACGGTTGATGTACTTGAGTTGATGCTGCTACCTGAATGAAGTTCTCCCTGTGTTCATTGGCGTCTACAACTGCTGTTAAAGATTGATGTGGCTTTTAATCTATGTTCTTGTTATTCCAAGCTGAAGCTTTTGATATATGTATACTCTAGCTTGAGGGGGAGTGTTAAGAAATGTATCACGAGTAGGGGGTTTGTCCCTATCGTGATTACATAGTCTAGTTTCTATTTCTTTGCTATGTTTCCTACTCTAGGTTAGATTCTCTCGTTTCCTTATTAGATTAGCTTCCTATTTTCTCTCCTTGGCTTACAAGGAGTTAGTTTCCTTTTCTAATGTAACTTTCTCTTGATTTTATTATAAATAAGACAAAGGGAGAAGAGACTACTCTCACGTTACTGAGAGCTAACATAGTTGGCTGCCCTTCTCTTCTTCTCCCTCAATCTCTCTCTCTCTTTTCTTTACTTGGTACTGGTTAGACAGATCCTTGGTTTGTGTGAATTAATGGAGAAAAAGAAGAAGAAGAAGAAGAGAAACCGAGAGAGAGAAGAGGAGAAGAGAATATGTAACTTTGGGGAGTCACACGATATGTGTAACTCTCCTATAAACCTCAAATATATATATTCACTTAAGGGCAAAACAGGAAACAAATAACAATAAAAGAAATAACTTAAACAACTTAAAGTACCAATCTACCCTCCTCACTCCTCTCTCGGTATTAGCTCCTTGCGCTAATACCAAGCTCACAATAACACTCTGCCTCAAGCTGGAGCATAGATGTCAATCATGCCCAGCTTGTTACAAATATAATCCACTCTTGCACTTCCCAAAGACTTTGTGAACACATCTGCAAGTTGTTCTCCTGTACGGACATGGCCAGGAGAAATTAAACCTTGTTGTAACTTTTCTCGAACGAAATGACAGTCAACCTCAATGTGTTTCGTCCTTTCATGAAACACCGGATTTGAAGCAATATGGACAGTAGCTTGATAATCACACCACAGTTTCATTGGAGCACCATCAACAAAGCCAAGTTTAGTCGCTAATTGTTTTACCCACATCAACTCATAGGTAACATGTGCCATAGCTCTGCATTCTGACTCTACACTGGAGCGAGCAGCAACTGTCTGTTTCTTACTCTTTTAGGACACCAAATTTCCACCAACAAATACACAGTAACCTGTAGTGGATCGCCTATCAACTGGAGATCCAGCTCAGTTAGCATCTGAAAAACCTACTATCCGCCCATGACCATGATCACTGTAGGGAAGACCACGTCCAGGAGCCTTTTTAAGATAGCGTAAGATATGCATAACAGCCTCCCAATGAGACGTCCGAGGAGCAGACAAAAACTGGCTCACCACACTAACAGGAAAAGCTATATCAGGCCTAGTCACTGTGAGATAGTTCAATTTTCCAACAAGCCTCCGGTACTTCTCTGGATCACCTAAGACCTCACCATCCTTTGCAACAAGTTTTAAATTAGGATCCATAGGAGTATCTAGAGGTTTAGAACCTAGCATTCCTGTTTCTGACAGAAGATCAAGAACATATTTCCGCTGTGAGAGCGAAATCCCTTTCTTTGATTGAACAACTTCCACACCCAAAAATATTTTAACCTTCCCAGGTCCTTGGTCTGAAATTTCTGCTGCAAGTGTGTCTTCAAATCATCAATTCCAGAAACATCATGTCCTGTAATCACTATATCAACATAAACCATAAGAAACAATTTTCCAACCTCAGAACAGCGTAAAAATACAGAATGATCACTATCACACCGTGTCAGCCCAAACTCTAACACAACTTCAGTGAACCTGCTGAACCAAGCTCTAGGGGACTGTTTCAGCCCATATGGAGACTTCTTCAATTTACACACCAAGCCAGACTCCCCTTGAGCAACAAACCCAGGAGGTTGCTCCATATAAAATTCTTCATGCAAATCACCATGCAAGAATGCATTCTTGACATCAAGCTGATATAGGGGCCAATGGTAAGTGGCAGCAAGAAAGATCAAAATACGAACAGATGTAAGTTTTGCCACAGGAGAAAAAGTATCCAAGTAATCCACACCATATACTTGGGCATAATTCTTGGCAACTAGGCGTGCTTTCAAGCGAGCCAATGACCCATCCGGGTTCACCTTCACCACATACACCCAACGACAACCGATAGTAGTCTTCCCTGAAGGTAAGGGAACAAGATCCCAAGTTTGATTTTCTTCCAATGCCAATAATTCCTCATCCATAGCAGCCCTCCAACCTGGACTAGACAATGCCTCTGCGACAAACTTAGGAACAGGATGGTTCTCAACAGTATATAAACAAGAATGAAAAGTGGAAGACAAACCATCATTGGAAACAAAGTTAGAAATGGGGTGTTGGGTACAAGCCCTAACCCCTTTACGACGAGCAATAGGAACATCAAGATCAGAAGAAGGTTCTAAAGGAGGAGGATCATTACCTATTGCAGGATCTGTCGGCAAAGGAGGAGATGGTGTAGAAGTCGATGTAGCAGGGGTCCAAGCACATACTTTCCATTGGTGACGTTTATACACACTAGGTTGAGGTGCCGGTAATGAGGCAGCCTGCGGAGCATGGTGAACAGTAGACCCAACAACAGTAACAGGAATATCATCATCCAAGTCAGACAAAGTACTAGAAGAATGAACAAACGGTGTAGACTCAAAGAAAGAAACATCAGGGGTAACAAAATATTTTCGCAAGTCAAAAGAATAACAATGATAACCCTTTTGAGTGCGAGAGTAACCAATAAACATGCACTTGAGAGCCTTGGGATCCAACTTGGAAACACCAGGACGATGATCATGAATGAAGCAAACACTACCAAACACACGGGGTGGTAAAACAAACAGTAGTGCAGAAGGAAACAACAAAGAAAAAGGAATACCACCACGTAAAACTGAAGAAGGCGTACGATTAATGAGATAACACGAGGTTAAAACAGCATCAGCCCAAAAGGATTTAGCTACCTTCATTTCAAACAATAAACAACGTGTAACTTCCATCAAATGTCTATTTTTCTTCTCGGCCGCACCATTTTGCTGTGGGGTGTAAGCGCAAGAGGACTGATGAATAATACCACGCTGAGTCATAAATTCAGCAAAAGGAGCAGAAAAATATTCCTTAGCATTATCACTACGAAGAACACGCAAAGGGTGTGAAAATTGATTATTTACTTCATTCACAAATGCACAGAAGATAGAAAATAACTCAGAACGCTATTTCATTAAGTAGATCGAGTTAACCCTGGAATAATCATCCACAAAAGTTACAAAGTAACGAAAATCCAAAGTGGACATGACAGGACGTGGTCCCCAAACATTTGAATGAACTAAAGAAAGTGGTTGGTCAGACCGTTTATTGACTCTAGGAGGATAACTCGCACGGTGGAGTTTCCCAAACTGACATGACTCACAATTAAAACTAGAAATTGACCGATAACGACCATCAAGAAGCTTCAAACTCTCCAACGAAGCATGACCCAAACGACAATGAATCTAGTGGGGTGACACCACACTGGTACACGCCACAGATGAAGTGTCCTCAAGTATGTAAAGTCCCCCCGATGCATGACCTCTACCAATCATCCTCTTCGACGAAAGATCCTGAAATACAGAAGAGTTAGAAGAAAAGGTTACAGAACAGTTATGAGTTTTAATGAACCGACTAACAGATAAAAGGTTAAAAGGAAAATCAGGTACATAAAGAACGGAAGACAAAGAAAGAGAAGGCGTAATATGGGCAGTACCAGTACCAGTCGCTTTAGCCAAGGAACCATTAGCTAAAGTGACACTCGAAGAGGATTTCTGAAAAGAAGAAAGGATACCTGAAACACCAGTCATGTGCTCGGAGGCCCCTGAATCAATAATCTAGGGACGGGAAGAGACAGTCGAAAGGCATGCAGTGGCATTACCTGTCTGAACAAAGGTTGCAGTTGGAGGCTGGGCTGACTGAGGAATCTGGAACTGTGTATAATGGGCATATTCATCATCAGACATCTTCACAGTCTTACCTTCAGGCTGTGGAGATACAGGAGAATCAGCTGTAGCAGAGTTGGCAAACTGTTGCTGATTTGGTTTGCCATGAAGTTTCCAACAGAAACGTTGGATATGTCCTGGACGACCACAATGATGGCAAGTGCGCACTGAACCACCAGAAACATTAGAATTACCTTGAGTACTCAAGGTAGGTGCCTTGTTAGAAGAACCAACCCCACTACCACGACCACGGCCACCACCACCACCACCACCACCACCACCACCACCACTACCAGCCCCATTGTTGGGCCCATGGTTGGATGGGAAAGAAGCTAGGGCTGAAGTATCACCATCAGTAGTATCGTCCCGAGAAACACGAAGAACCTTGGAAAAAGTTTCAGACAAAGTGGCTACCTTGTCACCACCAAGAATTTGGGAACGGACAGAGTCAAATTCCTTCCCAAGGCCTCCCAAAAAACCCATAACAGCAAGTCGTTCTTTGTTCCACATTGGCAGTGATAGGAAGTAAGGAATTGAGCTCTTCATGCATTCTCTTAAAATCAGCAAAATATTGGGTCAAAGTACGACCCTTTCGATCAACCCTGTAGAACTCTTGGGACAAGTCATAAATGCGGGAAAGATTGTTTTGTCCAGAATACAAAACATTAAGATACTCCCACAACTCTTTCTCTGTATCAATGTGTGTTACCAAATCCACAATTTGGTGATCCATAGAATTCAACATCTGTCCCAAGATATGAGCATCAACTGTCTCCCACGAAGGGTCATTCTCAGGCTTAGTGTTGAAGAGGTGTTGCTGATCACGGCCAGTCAACACTAACCTAACAATTTTCTTCCACTGTAAAAAATTTGTAATCCCTTCCAACTTCTTCTCGGTAATACGATTTGAAGAGGAAGTAAAATGCTTAATTTATGATAAGTTCATAAAGTGGGGATGAAGTTGGTACACATGATTAGTAGTTAAGTGTTTGAGTTAGTTTAGGATACTTAATAGCTTTTAAGAGTCATGTTTTGCATAAAGAAATGTGAATTTTTTGAAGAGCTTTGGTGCTATTGAGCTATGAAAACGGGATTGTATTTCCAGAACTAATCTCCCTTTGTCCTTCTAGTTCTGTTCTTCTTTCTTCTTAGTTGTGATCTTTCTTCCCTCTTCTCTTCTACTATTAACTCTTCCTTCCTTTCCTGTTCTTCTTGTCTGTTTTTCTTCTTCATTGTTATCGATATTCTGTTCTGACGGGAGTTTGAGATCCCCAAGAGAGAACTGATCTCTCTCGTGTCGTTCTCTTTTCAGCCTCAAACTGAGGTTATTTTTGCTAACTTTTCCTAATTCGATACGTATTGGACAGACATGGCCAATAAAGGGCGCATATTTATATCAAACCAACAGATTTTGAAGTTTGTATCGCGTTGCTTTTGAAATGCAAATGCAGATGTTTGTTGGATATGAATGCTCCTTATCTCCAAACCGGTTCTTTTATTATTAATGGACAGATCTTTGACTTGATTGCCGAATTTTAGGTGTTATTTATGCTACATTTTTTTTTTCTATTACCATAGTTTCAATTAATCCTTCCAAGTTTCTCTCAATGTCCTCTTTGCTTTTCTATTTCTTCCAGGGTGGTTGAAATGCAAGAAACACTTGATCAGCAACTAGCTGAGGAGGCAGCGGAGGCAGAGGGTGGTGGTGCCATGGCATCAGTTACCAACCCTCGTAGATCTGCCAAGTAATTTGTTTGGAGCAATATTCTTTCATATATTAACATTCAACCTGATGCTTTTTGACCTGTTTGCATTTTAGTTCTTCACAGTGCTATTTCAGATTGCTTGATATAGCTGTGCTTTCAATTCATATGGAATTAACTTAATTCAGTTTTGTTACTAATTTTGTTTGCGATGGTTCCCTATGACCTGCAGAAAAGTTACAAGTCAAACAGCTTCTTCTAGAAACTTAACACAGCAGAAGTTGAAAGTTCAGGGGAAAGGTTACAAGGATAAATGCTATGAGCAAATAAGAAAGACAGTTGAAGGACGTTTTAACAAGTTGTTGACGGAGGTACTTTTTTCACATTTTCTGCTAGCAGGGAGCATAAATATTGACATTCCAGTTCTACATACTTTTTTTTTTCTTATGGTAATTTGTGTATACAGCTTGCTTTTCAAGAGCTAAAAGCTGCTTTAGAGGAAGCTCGAACGGTATGTGAAAATGTTGTCCAGATTGCAAAATTTCTCCTAGTTTGCCTTGTTTAACTGTTTTTTTTGGGGGAAAATTACGTGTACACCCCCTGTACTTTGCCTTAAACATTAATAAACCCGAGGTTTCCAATAACCACATTGTACAGCCCCTCGATTTATAAAACAATGCAAAATTTACAGTCCGTTAGAAATTGACTGTTAAGTGATGACGTGGGATATAATTTGGACTTGAAGTGACACTTATACCCTCATGTGTCTGAGTCTCCTCCCCTACCCTGGCAATCGACCTTCTTCTCCCTCTCCGGCTCTGCAACTCTCTCCTCTTCCCCCCTGACCCCTCTCAGTTTCTCTCATTCTCCCGCCAGCGATTTCCCATTAGCATTCCCCCAGCTTTGCTTTTTTCGAGAGTGGTCTGATGTGCATCTTCCGATTCATTGCCACGCTCTCCTCCTACAGGGTTCTACTAACACACTTTCATGTGCTGAAGGTAACCCAGTTGATCAAATGTAGACTGAAGGAAACTCAGTAAAAGCAATCTGAGCATCAAGACTACCAAACTGAGGATGTCGATGAGATTGGAGGAGACCCTGTTGATCAAAACAATGAAGACTGAAGAGAACCCTTGAGAGGAAGGTAGTATAATAAGTTTGATTTTATAAGAGGAAGGTAGAACCGTAGAAGGAGAAACCATTGACACAACAACAACAACAAAAACAACAGCAACAACAGTAGGACAACTCTCCTGCCTTGAGTTCCGTCAAAAAGGATCCCACCAAAGGGGAAATCATAGGGGGAGCTTGAGGTTTGGATGGAAATTGCAGCAGATAATTAAGGCCAGAGACCTAGATTGATGGAACAAGCGGCTGACAGCAAATCCCTGAAACAAACAAAATGGTAGATTCTCGCTAACAATTTAAAAACGTGGAGAGAAGGTAATTGGGCTCTCCGAGCTCCTGTAGCAGTTCTGCTACTTGTCTCCCCATTTTCTCTTCCTTCGGATTGTTGGATATGGCGGAAGAAACGAAATTTCGGGTTGTCCGTTGCCCTAAGTGTGAGAATCTGCAGCCGGAGCTACCTTATTACACGGTCCTATGCTTGATTGAAGCTTTTTGGGTAGAACAAAGACAGATTTGGAGAAGACAATGGTCATTGGTTTGTTAAGGGTGTCATGAAAGGGTATAAGAGTCATTTCATGTCCAAAATATATCCCACGTCATCATTTAACGTTGAGTTCTTAACGGACTGTTAATTTTGTGTTTTTTTATAAATCGAGGGGGTGTACAAGGTGGTTATTGAAAACCTCGGGTTTATTAATGTTTTAGGCAAAGTACAGGGGGTGTATACGTAATTTCCCCCCCTTTTTTTTGAGGAGCTTGAGCTTCCATGATTATGTTCTTATTTTATTTTCTTGTTTTCTTGTTCTTCTGCTGTCTCTTTTTGAAATTCTTGAACCTGAGGTTGGAATTGTATCCCCTTCTTATTTTCTTCTCTCTTTTCCTTTTCTTATAAATTGTTGGAAATTGGAATGTTCATGGAAGGTTGGTGAAAGGGGAAAGAAAAACAAAAAGGAAAAGGAAGAAAATGTAAAACAAGTATGAAGGGAAGCCCCTGTTAATGTAGGGAAGAACTTAAAGAGATCTAACTGCATAGATCAATAAGAACACAACCAGAACCTGGAGGAGAAACGAGGACCGTATAGCTGCTGCAAGCCTGCAACTGTGCAACTGTACAACAAGTCAGCCCTTATCCCCCAACTAAATGGGGTTGGCTGCACGGATCCTTGCCCTCCAATCAGCACTATTCGAGGTTATACTTTTTTTTCTGGATGAATAAATAATTCAATTACCAACGGGAGAAAGAAAAAAAAAGGGGGGGGGGGGGGGAGGGAAGGTTACAAGCAAAAGCCACACTAAGCCTTACCAAAAAGCAGGGATAATACAAAGGGCTAAAGCCCAACCCAAAAAATGCGCAAAAAGAAACACTCGCTAGGCAATCCAAAGAACCAAGTCCGGCTCGAAGAAGGCCAACTAACCTGGGTCAATAGGCTCACCATTTAGAGCGAAATTTCTGATATCCAAATTGAAAGGTGCATTCAACTCCAGGTTGGGCAGGGAGTAAGAAAGCTAGGGATGCTTCTTAGGGAAAGGAGGGGAGCTCGGGTTACGGCGACGGAAAACGTGAAAAGACGGGAAGGCGGAAGGGTGGGGAAGCCGGGTAGAGTTTAGGGTTGAGAGAGAAGAGGGATCTAGCCCATTATTACCAGATGGGCCAGCCTAAGAGGAACAGGAGGTGGGCTGGGACAGAGAGGAAAAGGATAAGGAGAGGGAACTGGCCCATTAGAACCAGATGGGCCAGCCAATGAGGGATAGGAGTTAGGCTAGGTCACAGAGGGAATGGATAAAGGGGGGACCACGACATTTGAAAGGGGAATCGAAGAGAGAGAAGGCCTAGGGGATAAAAATCCCTTAGTCTTTGATTTGAGAAAGGAGGAGATACCGAGGTGTAAGGGGAGAGACTTTGGGGAGGATTGCGGAGGGACGACAGGCTCCATGTGGTCAGCAGGCATAGGGCCAGTGGAGACTGGCGCAGGAAGAAGACCGGACTTATGGTTAAGCAGGGAAGAGGCCAGCTCATTGGGGGAGGGGAAAGCTGCATCATTGCAGAGGGAGGCAGCCTGGAGGAGAGAGAAGCGGATTGAACCTGTGGTAGCAGGGGGAACCATTTGCTCAGAGGGAATAGGACGTCAGGGAGAGATCGAAGCCGGGAGATCCTTCCAGCTAGTTCTCCGATGGCAACTTCTTCTCCGGCCACGACTAGGGTTGCAATGCTCAGAAGCTGCCGGAAGAGAAACAGAGACTTCGACTAGAGGTCTTCTTAGCTCCATGGCCAGGATGGGACTTTCGATAGAAGAAGGCAGAGCAAAAAAAGCTTTAACGATGGCTTTACTCCCAGCATCAGGGCATTTTCCGGTCAAATGACCAAAGACCTTGCAAGATAAGCATTGCCCGGGGGGGGGGGGGTCTAGTCATAGTGAACAGCCTGGTTGAAGGAGAACCCTTCATCATCAACTATAAGGATGGAAGTTGGCAGGGGAGAATCCGCTGGAACTTCCACACAGATTCTGACGAAGGTGAGGTGATCATGGAGTTTTGTTCTGCACTTCTGCCATCGGAATAGAGAGGATTTCCAAGGACCGAGCAAATCACACTAAGACCCTCCTCACGCCAGAAATGAAAAGGGAGCCTAGGGAGAGAGATCCAGAGCGGAAGAGAACTGAGAAAGATACGATGCAGCTGAAGATAACGGATCCATTGCCGGAGAAAGAGGGGTTTTCTTCCAACATTCCAGGGACCTGCAACCAAAACTCTCCTTTTGTCTTCATCTTCAGCAAACTTAAAGATAAAAAATCCATTGTCTAGCAGAAATGTTTCAAAACGACCCTTTGTTTTCCATTTGCTTTAAAGAGAAGCTTTTACAAGGGGGTAGGGGGATCGGGTTCCCATAAAGTGCTCCACTAGGCAGTTATCCCATTTCTTAGCTTTATGAAAGAGGAGATCAGCTTCGTAATGGGCTGCCTTGGAGCCACTGATGAAGGTGGGAGGGACAAAGTAAAGGGGGGAAGCCATCACGGGAGGAGGGGTTTTGGGGTGAGAAGAGGGAGGACCAAGGTCTAGGTTCAGGGCAGGGAGAGGGGAGGCCCTGGGTAGTGGCAGCACCAACCCAGGGAGGTTGGACATTGAGGAAAGGCTTCAGGCCATCACCGTGGCTGATGAAGCAGATTTCTTCTCACACCAGGAGAGCACGAATCAAAGATTCTCTGTGTTACAAAGCAAAGTTGCTTGCTACTGATAAATTAATCCTATAAGAAATAAGTTTTTCTTGCTTAGTGTGGAAATCTATTTTTCTGTGATTTGAGGTTATACTTGATACAAGGTCTAAGCTATGCATGTCTTTCCTCACCACTTCTTCTAGGGTGATTTTAGGCCTGCCCCCTTGCTCTTTTAGTTCCTTCAATCTGAATCACATCCCAAGATCTTCGTTGAACATGGCCATACCACCTCAAACAACTTTCTCGTAGCTTGTGCTGTATCGGGACTACTCCCACATCAGCTCTAATATGGTCATTCCTTACTTTATCCTTCCTAATTGTGCCACACATCCATCTCAACATCCTCATCTCCGCTACAGTGAGTATTTATATGATGCCTCTTAGCTGCCCAGCATTCTGCACCATACATCATAACCGGTCTTATGATTGTGCTATAAAATTTTCCTTTAAGCTTTAAAGGAATACGTCGATCACACAACACTCCAAACACACCTCTCCACTTCATCCATCTTATTTTAATTCTCTGTGAAACATCATCCTCTATATCACCTTCTTTATTTTGATTGAGTCTAGATACCTAGTGTAACTACTTATCTTGAAACCTTTTTAATTCCAGGGTTGATCTCCATAAATCTAACTTGGCGTTAATCATTGCTTTTGTCTCATCCACGAAAACAATATCAGCATAAAGAATACACCAAAGATCTTGATCTTGAATGTCTTTGGTTAAATCAATTATGATAAGCGTAAACAAATAAGGGCTTAAAGCTGATCCTTGATGTAACCCAAACCCAATTACAGCAACAACTACAACAACGACAACAACAACAACAACAACAAAGATCATATGGAGATCCTTCTTGCAATCTTTAAATCTTTCCATGAGTCTTAGGAAGTAAATAGCATCTGTAGTAGATCTTCCTGGCATAAAACCAAATTGGTTCTCCGTAATAGTAGTGTCTTGTCTTAGGTGAGTTTCAATTATTCTTTCCCATAATTTCATAGTATGACTCATTAGTTTTATGCCTCTATAGTTATTACAACTCTGAATATCACCTTTATTTTTATAAATTGGAACCACAATTCTTGTCCTCCATTGATTTGGCACTATCCTTGTGCCCATAATCTTATTAAACAACTTGGTTAGCCAAGGTAAACTGGTACTATTGGGACCCCCATTTCGACCTGGTGCCTTGCCTACTTTCATCTTCTTTAAAGCTTCTTTTACTTCAGCTACCCTTACTTTTCGTATATACCTAGCACATGTGGTGTACTGGAATCCTAGATGGCTGGAATACCAACTAGAACCAATAACCAGGATCTGCTAAGGGTTGGAGGGATCGGTTAGGTTAAAATAGATGAAATTCTGAAATTAGGGTTAGGGTTAGATGGAATTTAGGATTTGAAGGTAGGGTCCTAAGATGTTTTATGGAGGTGGGGTATGTAAACAAAGATGAATATTAAATTAGGGTTTGGGTTTCTGGGTTTTGGGAAAATGGAATATAGAAAAATCTAGGGTTAAAAGTGGACACCTAGGGCTAAAACCAGAATCAAGTTTCCCTTATGGTGTGGGGAATAGATCGAACCTGGAAAGATGAGATTTTGATGAGGGAATTGGGCTGGACAGGGTTTAGGGTTTGGGGAATGAATTTCGGATATGGGGAATGCTAGGGTTAGGTTTAGAGGATTAGGAGAAGAAGGGTTTGGAGATGGGGTTATGGACTTACTTGTTAGCTTAGGGATCCTTGAACCTTGTAGCAGAAAACCAGCAACTGAATTTAAATCTTCAACTTTTGGCTATGGCAGAATTGAGAAACTTGTATACTTTTTTTTTTGGTAAAAGAGAAACTTGAATACTTGAATGCAGATCGATGGAGAGAGAAAGGCAGTGAAGGCTATCTCAGCCTGGACATCCCACCCTCACAGCCTATCTCAGGACAGTGTTGTTTTGCAAAGCAAATTTTCATTCATTAAATCGTGGGAGGCTCTCAAGAGCTCTTACATATAAATAGCCTTATGGCTGAACAGAATTCAAACTCTAACTATGACTCAAAACTTAACTAGGACTCATAACTGAAATGAGAATACTAACTAGGACTTCTAACTAGGATTCAAATGTGCACTAGGAATCCTAATTAGAATTACAACTCAATAAAAGACTGACTTAAAAATAACAAATTAAAAATCCTAACTCAGCCCACGATTTTAGCTGCTGGTATAGGGATTCCCCTACACCTACACTATTGCTACTCATGCTGGTATAGGGAAGAATCCCTACACCTGCCGCTGGTTTTAGACAGCCAATTTACATCATGGTGTCTTGATGGGTAATGCAGCCTTCTGCGACACTATTACTCGAGATGTCTGCATTTAGTTGGTTGTAGAAATAATCATTCCATCTCTCTTTATTGTCCTCATCTCTTATTAGTACTTTACCATCTTCACTTGTAATACATCTAACTTGGTCGTAATATTTACTCTTCCTTTCCTTCATTTTTGCTATCTTATAGATAGCTTTTCCCCTTCTTTTGTGCTCAGTTTTTTATAAAGATCTTCATATTTCTTCGCCCTTGCATTTCTCACAATCTTCTTAGCTTCATTTTTGTCAAATTTACACCTTTTTGGATCCCCTACATTCTTAGTCTTTTGCTATGTCTTAAAACTAGCTTTCTTAGCCGTAATGGAGGCTTGAAACTCATCATCCCACCACCAAATCTCCCTAGAGGAATGATGTTTTCCATTAGATTCACCTAGGACATCTTTAACAACCTTCTTAATACAAGCATAAATATCGTTCCACATTGTATTATTGTCTCCATCAAAGTCTCACTTTTCCTTGTTTGACCACGTCATCAGTAAATGATCACCTTTCTGATGATATAATTATGCTAGTAATGATATATCAATGCGACATGATATAATTATGGTAGTAATGACCTATTATGGGAAAACCAACATAAAATAAACAAAGCATAGGATATAATATAAGCATATTTATCAAAAAACAAAACAATAAGCATAAATCAATCTAAACTTGTCAAGTGTCAACAGGGCGTGTTGTCGCCTTGAACCCAAGAAAGACCCTGGACGCCTAGGTGGCCCCCAAGACACCTTGACAACTATTTGTATGTCAACAATTCCTAAATGATATGCAAATTCACCTACTCTGCTCTATAGATTAAGACTACTCAATCCTAGAATCAGAAAAGATGTGCACACATTTCTTATCAGTTGAGGCCCGAAAATAGAACTTCAACTTCTTTCTTTATAAGTTTGCCCCTTAGCTTCTGTACACTTTCAAAAATATGTCTGCTTTTTTTCCTTCCAGGGAGACCTGCAACATTGTATTTTAGATATTCAAAGACAATATTACTTGATATGTTTTGGTATGAAGTACAAAAAATAAAATGCTATATGATAGGTGCCTATTCTACGTCTGGAAAATTTATCACAAGCAAATAGCATCTGTGTTACATGTGTTGGGATGTCAGAATGTTTTCTGTTCCCTTAGTTGTTCCATCTAATGCTATGAACATTTGTTTTCCAAATAGTATTGCTTCTCATATAGAAACAAAGTGGGTACTGAATGAGGTGATTTTATTAAAGGAATGACAGTTCAGGGTCTAGCAAGGTGTTAGAGTTATTTCATATTTTTTAAGAAGTGAAGGCAGAATATCATTTGCCAGAGTAGTACCTAATTAGGATGCAATTTACCAGCATGAGTGATTTTGAAATCCTGCCACTTGAATAAATATCTAAGGCCAAACAGCGGTGTGGGCTGCTTATATGGTCATTAGAATTGAATTAATTTACTGAGCTTGAAATTGATTGTAGAGAAGACTAGAGTATAAACTTAGAGACGGAGAGAATTAGTAGCTCAAAGAAAGAAGAACAATTTGTCCAAAGTCAGTCTCATGTGTCTGTGGGTGGAAATTTTTTTTTTTTTGGGAGGATGGACACTTCTGTTCGCTACACTATTTTAGTTTCTTGCGTAAAAGATCTTAGAACACGGGCACTCAAGAAATGTTGCTACATCCTTCACATTCCCCCCTGATCTTTCTTTACTTGTTCAAAAGGATCATTCTCATTATATTTATACATGATCATATTCTGGTTGTAATCTTCCCCTTTGATTTATGAAATCTAACATATTTACCTATCAAGAAAAAAAACACCTCCTTAAAAGTCTCAAATGTCTCTTGTTGTTGGGATCCAACAATTCCTAATTCCTATCATTGTTGTCAAGGCGTCATCTAGATGCTGACTAGGAGAAAAGGCGGTTCTTGAACGCCTAGGTGACTGGTCTCCATATTGTTCAAGGTGCCCGGAAAGTAAATATTGGGAAAAGAAAGGAAAAAATGAGGAAAAGTGGGAGGAAATTTTGGGGGGGGGGGGAACAAGACGGAAAAGAGGGGAAATGAGGGAGAAAAACCAGAAAATGGAATATAAGAACAAAAAATGGAGAGAAGCCGTTGTAGCAGCTGCCACTAAAAGGTTGCAGTGGCAGCCACTGCTGCCACCATCCACCACTACCATAGAAGAGGAGGCAGGGAGCTGCGTACCTGGAATTCCTGCTGGGGGGGGGGGGGGGGGAACAAGAGGGAAAAGAGGGGAAATGAGGGAGAAAAACCAGAAAATGGAAAAATAAGAAGAAAAAATGGAGAGAAGCCGTCGTAGCAGCTGCCACTAAAAGGTTGCAGTGGCAGCCACTGCTGCCACCATCCACCACTACCATAGAAGAGGAGGCTGGGAGCTATGTACCTGGAATTCCTGCTGCAACCACCACCTCTTCCGCTGTTGACATCAAAGAGGAAGAAGACCCCCAAATGGGTTTCATTTGTTAAATTATAAAATGTGTTTCATTTGTGTTAACAAAACAGGTTTGTGGAATACTGCTTGAATGATCAATGAGATCAGTCAAGCTCTCTATTTATAATAATAATAAAAGAGATTACAAGGGGAAACAGTATTCACGATACTGTTCATGTGAACAGTGTCACAGCCCTAATTACATTTCTACCCTTGCTCATAAATACATAAATAAAAAATAAATAAAACACCCAAAAGACCAGAATACCCCCATGGTATTCTGGTGTACATAATTTAACACTCCCCCTCAAGTTGGTGCAAATATATCAATCATGCCCAACTTGACTAGAATGGGATGGAACAATTTCCCGGATAATCCCTTAGTGAAGATATCGAACTGATCAGTAGACTTCACAAAGGGAACACAAATCAACCCTTCTTCCAGCTTTTCCTTGATGAAATGTCTGTCCACTTCAACATGTTTAGTGCGATCATGCTGTACCGGGTTGTGTGCAATGCTGATTGCAGCTTTGTTATCACAGTACAACATCATGGGAAGATGAATAGGAACACCAAGATCTTGTAGCAAGCCTTTCAACCAAAGTAACTCACAAATGCCTTGTGCCATAGCCCGAAACTCGGCTTCAGCACTAGAACGAGCCACCACATTCTGCTTCTTGCTACGCCAAGTGACCAAATTGCCACCTACAAAAGAACAGTACCCAGAGATAGACTTCCGATCTGCAGAACCAACCCAGTCAGCATCGGTATACGCCTCTGCCTGTAGGTTACCATTAGGAGACAGAAGAATGCCTTTTCCAGGAGCTGACTTCAAGTAGTGGAGAATCCGAAGAACAGCCTCCATGTGAGAAGAATAGGGATCATGCATGAATTGACTCACAGTAACAGCAATATCTGGAAGAGTGTGTGAGAGATAAATCAGCTTTCCCACTAGGCGTTGGTACCGGCCTTTATCAACAGGTTCACCCTCCTTTTCTTTGAGACGAACAGTAGCCTCCATAGGAGTATCTGAAGGGTCACATCCTAACAGATCAGTTTCGGCCAACAAGTCTAGGACATACTTCCTTTGGGAGAGAAAGATGCCTTTAGAAGATCTGGCAACCTCAATCCCAAGAAAGTACCGTAGCGGCCCTAGATCTTTAATCTCGAATTCTTACCCAAGAAACCTCTTCAACCCGCTGATCTCATCCCCATCATTGCGTGTAACCACAATGTCATCCACATACGCTATAAGAACAGTGAGCTTCACACCAGCCCTCTTTATAAAGAGAGTATGATCAGCATTACTTTGCTTGTAACCAACAGATGTCATTGCCTTGTGGAATCGACCAAACCATGCTCGAGGTGACTGCTTCAGCCCATACAATGCTCGCTTCAATTTGCACACCTTGCCTTCATTATTGTCAGAAGAAAAACCTGGTGGAATATCCATGTATACCTCCTCACAAAGTTCCCCATTTAGGAAGGCATTCTTCACATCCAACTGTTGGAGATCCCATCCAAGATTAACTGCACACGATAGTAAAACCCGAACTGTATTCAATTTTGCAACAGGGGTAAAAGTCTCCTGATAGTCAATCCCATATGTTTGGGTGAAGTCCTTTGCCACCAAACGTGCCTTATACCGATCCACAGACCCATCAATCTTTTGTTTGACCACAAACACCCACTTACATCCCACTGGTTTTTTTCCTGGAGGGAGGGTTACAAGATCCCAAGTGTTGTTTTTTTCTAAAGCTCTCATTTCTTCCAACATAGCTGCCTTCCACTTTCCATTTGTATATGCTTCCTTCCAGTTTTTAGGAATAGGAACAGAAGAAAGAGAGGACACAAATGCCCGAAAAGATGGAGAAAGAGAACTATAAGAAACAAAGCGAGAAATGGGATGCAGGGTGCAAGTCCTAGTACCTTTTCGATGAGCAATAGGTAGATCGGAAGGAGAGGTCTCACCACAAGGAGGAGGAGGATCTGACTCCTGGGTTGGCAATTGGATAGGTATTGGTGCCATAGTGGATTGATGCTGCCCTATGTTGGAGTGTCTCTTGTAGGTGATGATATTAGAGTTGTCAATTTTCTTCTGAAATTCACTGATGGTTCTCTGGACTGGAGTCAACTCCCCTTGACAATGATCATTACTACCATTATTTCCTACATACTCCCCCTGTAAAGGAGTCCCTACATATGAAGGGACAGCAGCCAAAGAAGGCTGGGCAGCAGCCAAAGGAGGCTGGACAGCAGCGGTAGGAGGCTGGGCAGCAGTGGTAGGAGGTTGGGCAGCAGCTAAAGGAGGAATTTCAAGGGGAGGAAACACAAGCACATCTTCACTGGAACCAGAATTCTCCCCCTGAAGATGTGTAGACTGATAATAGGCAAGACTTTCATGAAAGACCACATCCATACTGACCAAAGTACGACGAGAAGGAGGGTGGTAACACTTATAACCTTTCTGGGTTGGAGAATAACCCAAAAAAATACACCTTAACCCACGAGGATCAAATTTGCCATGAGGTTTAGTGTCTCTGGCATAACACATACAACCGAAAACTTTGGGAGGAACCACAAAGGTGGAATTCCCATGTAAAATATCGGCCGGACTGCGGGAGTCAAGAACACGGGAAGGCAACTGATTAATAAGATAGGTTGCAGTAATAATAGCATCCCCCCAATATTGGGAGGGAACATGGCGCGAAAACATCAACGCCCTGGCCACTTCCAACAAGTGTCGGTTCTTCCTTTCAGCCACACCATTTTGGGCTGGGGTATCAACACAACTTGTCTGATGAACAATCCCATTATCAGCAAGGTATTTCTGAAATTGAGCCTCTGTATGCTCAGTCCCATTATCACTTCTCAAGACTTTGAGCGGAGCATTGAACTGAGTTTTGACCATGTTATGGAAATGCTGAAAACAAGAAAAAACTTGACTTTTGGTGTGTAAAAGATAAACCCATGTGTGTCTAGAATGACAATCAATAAAAGAGACAAACCAATGGTGGCCAGAAACCGAAGTCTTACGACTGGGGCCCCAAACATCAGAATGTACTAAGTGAAAAAGTGAAGAACTCCTTTTATTAGAAATAGAATAAGTTGAACGTGTCTGTTTGGCCAGAACACAAGCCTCACAAAAGAAATCGGTCTTATCACAATGTTTGACCAAAGTAGGAAATAAAGATGTTAAGATGCTTAAGGGGGGGTGACCTAATCTAGAGTGCCACTGATAAATTTCAGAAGATACTAAGGAATTCTGATGTAGTAGTAGTAATGGAGGTGGAGTGAGACGTCCATCGTCAAGCAGGTATAGGCCACCATGCACTTTACCCAATCCAATCGTCTTCCCAGAGTCCAGATCCTGAAAAACACAATGGGAAGGAAAAAATGTTACTTTGCAGTTAAGATCACGAGTTATACTACTAATAGAAAAGTAGTAAAATTTGGAATATGTAAAACATTAGACAAAGGACGGGAAGGAGTGCAGTTAATGATTCCTTTTCCAGAAATGGAGGAAAGGGAACCATCAGCCACCTTGACTTTGTCTTTCCCAGAGGTAGGAGAATAACGATGGAAGAGGCTAGAGGACCCGGTCATGTGATCTGTAGCTCCAGAATCAATGATCCAAGGATGGGAAGCTACAGAGGCACAATGACCACCAAACAAAATACCTGACCGAGCAAAGTGTGAACTTGAAGGAGTAGACGAAGTGGCAGTAGTTGGTGTAGTAGAGGGAGCAGCAGTGGAAGACTTTAGCACACGTAGGAATGCCTGTAAATCCTCCTGAGATAGGCCAGTGTCAGTAGTAGGGGCTGCAGTGACAGACTCAGAGTGATTGGCCTTGGTTTTTGGTTTTCTCTTAGCAGCCCATTTAGCCTCAAAGTCAGCAGGCTTCCCATGAAGTTTCCAACATTTGTCCTTGGTGTGATAAGGCTTATGACAATGCTCACAAGTAATAGTGCCGATACTAGTACCACCCACACAGAGAGTGCCAACTGGTGTAGAAGGAGTCGGTACAGTAGTCTGAAGGGCTGATCTGTCAGGGACAGCAGGGTGCAACATAGCAGCTCGACGATTTTCTTCAGAGGAGACCAAGGCATCAGACTGCTCAAGTTTGGGAAAAGGGGAATGGCCCAACACTTGAACACGAATTGGGTCATACTCAACATTCAACCCAGCCAAGAAGTCATAGACCCTGATTTTATCCACATGTTTCTTATAGGCAGCCAGATTAGTAGCATTATCAGGTTGTTAATTAGAGAAGTGGTCCAACTGTTGCCAAAGGTTGCGCAGAGTAGCATAATATTTAGAGACTGTGAAGTCCCCTTGAGTAGTATGAAGAACCTTCTTCCTGAGTTCATAGACCTGTGCATCATTACCAAGCTGTCCGTACGTTTCTTTACAGGCTAACCAAACCTGAGAAGCTGTATCAAAAAGGAGGAACCCATGTGCAATGTCCGAAATCATAGAACCAATCAAATAAGACATGAGAACACCATTGTTGGCAAGCCAGCGAGTCAGGGCAGCACCTGGGGCAGCAGGCATGGGAACAGTGCCATCAATGTGGCCAGTGAGACCACGGCCAGCAATAGCAAAAGAGGCTGACCGAGACCACAATAGGTAGTTGCTGCCATCAAGTTTGATGGGATTAGGCTGAAAAGTATGATAATCTGATTTTTCATGTCCAGGTTGATTAGAAGTTACAGTGGAATCAGCAGAGTCACCCATAATTGCAACAAGGCTGTGGAGAATGAAAAACCAGCAATTACACCAAACCAAAAGCTGAAATCAAGGTCGAGTGGGCCAATATGAAGGGCAAAACAGCTCCCAAAAAATCAGCAGCAGCAGAGAGATCCCTTCCACAGAGATCGACAATGTCAGGGTTTTGGAAGAGAACCTGAAATTGGAGATCGATGTGGTGATGGGGATCGAAAAAAAAATTTGACGAAGAAGCTTGATCGAATCTATCCAGGAACCTATAGAGGATGTCCTTGATGAAGAGAAGAAGCTCCAATAAAAAAACAGCAGCAAAGAACCCAATTCCCAAAAATCGATAATGACCAGGGTTTTAGAAAACCCTAAAAAAGAGGAATCGATTGGGAGAAGGGGTCTTCAACAACCAAAAAAGGCTTGAGGGCAGCTGGTCCAGATCGCAGATGAGTGTCCAATATGCAGAAAACCAGCCTTGATCAATGGTAGTGGCTAGGGCTTCAAAAATCTGGAAACTTCAAAAATCGCAGACAGGAACTGGCAGCAATCGAACCAAATAAATTATCTCATAAAGGGGAAAAACAGAGGTGGGAATAGGGCAACAACTAGATCATATGATCACCTCTGTAGTGCTTCCCTTAGAAAGGGAGGAGAAGCAAAGGGGAAAAAAGGAGAGAAAAGAAATCGAGAGAAGGGGAGGAAAGAAAAAACGATAGGAAGGGGGTAGGTTTTGAAAACTTAGATCAGAGAAATTTTGGCTCTGATACCATGTTAACAAAACAGGTTTGTGGAATAATGCTTGAATGATCAATGAGATCAGTCAAGCTCTCTATTTATAATAATAATAAAAGAGATTACAAGGGGAAACACTGTTCACGACAATGTTCACGTGAACAGTGTCACAGCCCTAATTACATTTCTACCCTTGCTCATAAATACATAAATAAAAAATAAATAAAACACCCAAAAGACCAGAATACCCCCATGGTATTCTGGTGTACATAATTTAACAATTTGTTATATTATAACTTTGAAGATGATATTCTAAGTAAAAGAAATATATTTTTTCATTTTTCTTTTACATTTTATAGGAAAGAATATCTTATTTTACATGTGAAACCCCCTTGGTATATGCACACCTTGGTCACCTAGGTGACAAGTGAGAGAAAGAGAGAGAGAGAGATGTTATGTAATTTTAAGGGCATTTCTTGAGAGTATAATGTAATTACTTGTAGGTTGTAACTGGTTTTATGGTTTCACCTGCAGATTGGAGAAGAGCTTGGAGATATATATGACTACGTCGCTCCTTGTTTTCCTCCAAGGTTTTTCTTAAAGATCATCACCACTTGTATTTTGAATAAGTTAGTTAAGAGGTTTCCTGCTCTCAATGATCCTGAAAAATTTTCTGGTATTGCACACTGATTTGTGACACATGGAAAGGCAAGGTTTGAGGTTTCAGTTTCTAGCCTGGTTTTGATTTGGATTGAAATTGAAATGTTTTGACTGAAACTGAAATTTCGGTCGAAACATGTACTCGTTCTTTTTTTTTTCTTTTTCAAGTTTCAATGGTTGGTTTCGGGGGACAAATGGCTAAATTAGGTCCTGAAACTTCTAGGACACCTTATTTTAGGCCCTTTAAACACAGTTGAACCCTTAGATTTTAAAAAATACATCCAAAATGGTAGTTTGACTTCAGATCCTAGGTTGGTATTGTGCGCTGTATACATTCTCTAATATGGTCTATTCCACACATTGTTTAGTTCTTGAACACATATAATTCAAGTAAAACAATTTAAATATGTATTAGGAATGATTCAACATCAAAGTATAAACCATTTCATAAATCATGGATCATGCACGGTTTGTTACAAAGAGTCAAATATATCAAAGTCAACAATACTAGAATGCAAGAAATGAGTCTCCTTATGCCCATAGAGTCCTAGGCCTGATTTGGTATGATTTCTAATTCAATTTCATGAGGTGATTTCTATTTCGAAAATTGTTTGGTTTGATTTATGCACTTTATTTCAGTGAAATAGAAATCAAATGGAATAGAAATTCTGAAATAGCTGAGGAGCTGTTTCAATTTTGAAATTGAAATTGATTTCACTCTAGTTCTTTAACAAGAACATGGTTGATTTGATGGGCAAAGCAGTATATCATATTAAAAATAAAACACAACCTTCTCCCCTGATGGTCTCACCACCATCACCATGCCACCGCCACCACCACCCTGCCATTGCCACCAGCCGCGCCCCAGCCGTGCCCCTGCCCCTGCCCCCGCCCCCCGCCCCGGCCCCTACCCCCGCCTTCGCCTCTGCCATTGCCACCACCACCCTCTTCCAAAGAAATGTAGAGAATTTATTCTCAGAAATTTAACTACCAATTGGGTTTCTTATTCTTGAAATATTGCAGATTGATGCAACCAAAACAATTTCAATTTCTTGACCAAAAATCTATTCAATCTGAATTTGAAATAGAAACCATACCAAATTTGGACCTAGACTTCTAGCGTTGAAACGAATGCCGTACAAGATCAAAACCACTAGAATGTTGTTGCTGGTGCCAAATCAAGTTATTCATTGATTGTATCACAAAAGATGGCCATGTCATAGTATGGCGGAAGAACGCTCCAATTCCTCCAACACAACAAATCTTCACTTCCACTGCATTCCTCTACTGCTTAAGCACTGATTCCAACGTTGTACGCAAGGAACTAAAACTCGTCTCGAGTACAGGTTTTGACCAGCCAAAATAGCGAGTTGGGGTAATTTTTTTTTCCAACTCGATGGCTGGTTTCAATGGGTTTTAGACCTATTTTGGGGCTGAAACTTGGTACTCAGCCTATTTTAGGTCATTTAAACACAATGGCACTATCAGATTTTGCAAAAACAAAGTCCAAATAAGAGTTTCTCTTTGGACCCTAGGTTGGTAGGCGACGACGTACTAAAATACCCTACTCTACACATAATTTAGTAATAGAAAGCAATCAAAACATTCAATTAATGTAAAACAACTTCAATAAGCATTAGAAATGTTGAAGTGTACAATATGTCAATACATCAATATGTTTAACATATTACATCTATGGTTTATCATCCCATAAAATGTAATGCATTCACTCATTAAGAACGAGTCGGTCCACATATTCTTCCCATGTCATAATGTTGTTGTAGTATTGCACATAGTTTGTCACAGTTTCATATAAGGGTTGTCATCAACATATGCCAAGTCCCCTATCTTAGGGTATAGAAGAGTCGGTTGCCATGAAGCGTGAGATCCACTGCTGCTGTCATATTGAGGCATGTATGGGTGTGGCTGGTTTGGGATTGGGAATATGTCCATAAAACCTGACCCGCTGAAGAACCACAAATCATGCACAAATCTTGCACCACAGAAGCTGAATGATGTCTCCGACAACTTCTACGACGAAATCCAGCTCAAAAATTGTGAAAAACCTGTGACAGCAGCTCCCAAGCAACCTCTCGGTCGAGATAAGAGTCCATAACTCGACTCTCTTGCGAGATTTAGAAGATGCTTAACTGTTTCAGGGTCGAGATCTCGCCCGAGTTGGTGTAATTTTTAGTATCGCCTCTTATCTCGTCTTGAGGTTTTCAAATAGCGAGAAACTCGTTGAGATCTTGCGAGTTTTAGTACTATGGTTGGACGGTAGTGATTTGGCCAAAGGAGCAAGAAAACTGGTTTTTTCAAGATTCTTTGTCGTAACCAGGCGAAGTGCACGAAATGTGTCGAAATTTTGACCCATTACGTGCAAAACATGGTAATTATATTTGTTGTAATATGGGTACAAGGGTATAATTGTCTATTAGGGTTTATTAGTGTTATCGTAGGGGCATTATTGTACTTGTACCTCATAACATTCAATTATAAAATAAAGCTGGGCTGGTGTCTCATCGACATAAGCTCATTCCCCAAAACCATCATGGTGTCAGAGCTAGCATCAACCCTAAAACCATTAGTTAAGCAATGTAATAAGTAAGGATGATTTCTTTTGTGAGGCGTGTTCTGGCTAAATAGACTCGTTCAACTTATTCAGTTTCAAATAAAAGAAGTCTTGCTCTTTTTCACATAGTTCAAACTGATGTGTGGGGTCCTAGTCACTAAACTTCTCTTTCTGGCCATCGTTGGTTTGTCTCCTTTATAGTTTGTCATTCTAGGAATACATGGGTGTACATGATGCACACTAAAAGTGAGGTTTTCTCCTATTTTCAACATTTTCATAAAATGGTTCAAACCTAGTTCAATGTCACCCTCAAAATCTTGAGGAGTGACAAAGGCAAAGAATATTTGGAAGTCAGTTCCAAAAATACCTAGCTGACCATGGGAATATACACTAGACAAGTTGTGTTGATACCGCAGCCCAGAATGGAGTGGCCGAAAGGAAAAACCGCCAGTTATTGGACGTGGCTAGAGCCATTATGTTTGCCCGCCATGTTCCAAGCCAATATTAGGGGGATGCTGTTCTCATTCAGCTTACCTCATTAATAGGATGCCTACTCGGGTCCTTGACTCTCGTACCCCTGTTGAGGTTTTGCATGGCTCCTCCTCCTTTGTTCCCCCTAAGGTATTTGGCTGTGTTTGTTATGTTAGGGATACTCGATCCCCTGGTAAGCTTGAGCCCCGTGGGCTTTGTTGCATCTTTTTGGGTTACTCTGCAACCCAGAAAGGCTACAAGTGTTACTATCCCCCCCCCCCCCGACATACTATGATGAGTATGGATGCTATTTTCTGTGAGGCCCTTTCCTATTATTGATCACCACCTCTTTAGGGGGAGAATTTTGGTGAAGATGTGTTGACTCTTGAGGCTCCTCTACAATATGCCCAACTTGAGTCTAGTCCTATTGTTCACACTGATCCTCCTGCTCCGCCTACTGCTGCCCCTCTCTCTGTTTCGGGTGAAGGGGATTCTATACAGGGGGTGACTATGGATAATGGTAATGATGAAGTTCCTCTTCAAGGGGAGCTCACTCCAGTTCAGAAAACCATTGGTGAGTTTCAGAGGAGAATTGATGATTCTAATCTTAAAGTCTATTAGAAAAGTCGTACCAGAAGCAAACAGCTTCAATCTACTGCAGCACCAGTACCCATCCACTTACCGATCCTGGATCCAGAGCCTACTTCTCCATCTAGTAAGACCCCTTCTCCTGAGTTACCTATTGCTCTTCGCAAAGGTACTAGGGCTTGTACTTACCCCATATCTCATGTTGTCTCCTATAACTCTCTTTCTCCATCTTTTCGTGCATTTGTTTTTTCTCTTTCTTCTGTTTTTATTCCTCAGAATTGGCAGGAAGCTTTGGCAGATGGAAAGTGGAAGGCAACAATGATGGAAGAAATGATAGCCTTACAAAAAAATGATACATGGGATCTTTTGGTTCTTCCTTTAGGGAAAAGACCAGTTGGATGTAAGTGGGTGTTTGTGGTAAAGCAGAAAGTGGATGGCACTATAGATAGGTATAAGGCACGACTTGTGGCAAAGGGGTTCACTCAGACATATGAGATTGATTATCAGGAGACATTTGCACCAGTTGCAAAACTGAACACCGTAAGAGTGTTATTGTCTTGTGCTGTAAATTTGGGATGGGATTTGCAACAGTTGGATGTGAAGAATGCCTTCCTCCATGGAGAACTTGATGAGGAGGTATGCATGGATATTCCACCAGGGTTCTCATGTGACAAAACCCAAGGCAAGGTTTGCAAATTGAAACGTGAACTACATGAGCTGAAGCAGTCAACTCGAGCATGGTTTGGCAGGTTTCATAAGGCTATGGTTTCCGTGGGTTATAAGCAGAGTAATGTTGACCATACTCTATTTATAAAAAGGGCTGGTGATACAATCACCATTCTCATAGTGTCTGTCGATGACATCGATGACATTGTGGTAACCGGAAATGATGGTGATGACGTCGGTCAGCTGAAGAGCTTTCTTGGACAGGAGTTCAAAATTAAGGATATGGGAAAACTATAGTATTTTCTTGGGATTGAAGTTGCCAGATCTTCAAAGGGCATCTTTCTCTCTCAAAGGAAGTATATCCTGAATTTATTGTCCGAGACTGGATTGTTAGGTTGTCATCCTTCTGATACACCTATGTATGCTAATGTGCGGCTCAAGGAGGAGGGTGAACCTGTTGACAAGGTCCAGCATGAGCGTTTGGTGGGGAGGCTGATTTATCTTTCGCATACGCATCTTGACATCGCTATAGCAGTGAGTCTTGTTAGTTAGTTTATGTATGACCCTAACTCTTCTCATATGGAGGCTGTTCTTTGTATTCTTCATTACTTGAAGTCAGCTCCAGGGAAAGGGATTCTTCTGTCTCCTCATGATCATCTGCGGATAGAGGCCTATACTGATGTTGATTGTGCTGGTTCTCTTGACAACAAGTCTATCTCTGGATATTGTACCTTTGTAGGTGGGAATCTTGTCACTTGCCGCAGCAAAAGCAGCATGTGGTAGCTCATTCTAGTGCTGAAGCAGAGTTCTGTGCTATGGCACAAGGTATTTGTGACTTCTTGTGGCTCAAGGGTTTACTATAAGACCTTGGTGTTCTTGTTCATCTTCCTATGATGCCGTATTGTGGCAACAAGGCAACGATCAACATTGCTCATAATCCAGTACAGCATGATCAAACTAAGCATGTTGAGATTGGCATGCATTTTATTAAGGAGAAGTTGGAAGAAGGACTAGTTTGTGTTCCGTTTGAGAAGTTTGGTGACCAGCTAGCTAATGTTTTTACTAAGGGGCTGACTGGCAGATTGTTTCATCCTGTTTTAGTCAAGTTGGGCATGTTTGAAATCTATGCTCCAACTTGAGGGGGAGTGTTGAATTATATACACCAGAATACTGTGGGGGTATTCTGGTCTTTTTAGGGCTTATTTTATGTATAGCCGACTCTTAATACAGTCGGCTATAGTAGGGATATTTCTGTCTTATGTATTCTCTTTCATTCATTATAAATAAGAGGCTGGGGGTGATCATTAAATCATCCTAGCATTAAATCCTATTTTTTCCCTGTTAACAGTAGGTTCTATCAATCTTGAAGGATGAGTTTGCTCTCCTGATGGACTGGTTTTCTGTGAGTGTACTCTCAGGCACTTGAATTCGACTATTGTAAGTGGTCTCAATGTCATTCCTGATTCAAGGATTGAGGGTGAGATCATAGTCCATATTGGAAGGATTGGAGAACTAAGTTTAGTAGTCATCTATAAGTAGTGTGAACTAACAGGCTCTTTCAGTTTTGCCTCATAATTGTTTCTTTATGATTAAATATCTCCATTTTCTGGATAACTTGATCTTCTTTCCCATTATGTTGAAAATGGTCTTTGTTTTCTATCCTGCTTTTCTATTTGTTGTGCTGTTGTGTTATTCTTTATAATTGTGTAACCATGGAAATATTGCATGATGTCAACCCTATCCTCCTTGGATTATCT
Organism: Telopea speciosissima; assembly: GCF_018873765.1. Lineage (NCBI taxonomy): Eukaryota > Viridiplantae > Streptophyta > Magnoliopsida > Proteales > Proteaceae > Telopea > Telopea speciosissima. The sequence goes on along the minus strand of NC_057921.1, from coordinate 62,030,996 downwards.
ATTTTCTTTGCTCTAATTATTTATCATTATATCAGATACGAAATATTCCAACTCATGGTTAATCTTTATACCGAGAGGTTTATTCAGTTTCTCAGATTACTCAGCGACAGGGCAAACGAGTTAACAAATATAGAAATTTTAAAGGTATGTCCATTTAGATTTCATATTATGATTACTCGGCAAAAGGGAAAATGATCTAACAAATAGAGAAATTTAAGGGTATGTCCATCTAGATGGCATGTTATGTCCATCCTCTTTTATGTTGCCATCTTATGAAAAGATCTATTTCCACTTAAAAGTTAATTGGAAAGCTATATTGACACTTTAAATGTTCAAACGTTTCGACTTTTACATTCTTTATACAATGGTTCATTAACCACTGTAACTTCTGTGTATGAACATACCAATTCCTAAATTAACATGGCACCTTCTGAATACCGGACTCTGCGGACGATATTGACCACTGGTTCTTTAGTATTGACTTGACTTTCTTTTTTTGAGTTACTTAAGCTGTTTTTGTTGCTTCTTAGTTGTCAATGCGACTAGGCGACCCAAGGCGTTGGAGGGGGGGCGCCTAGGAGACAAGGCGCCTGCCTAGGCATGCAGTATATGACTATATGTAACATAACAATGATAATATTATATAAAGGACTATCTAAATGATACCTATATATCTGTGTTTAGAACTTGTAACCTTCTTCTGAATTTCTGATTGCCCCGTGGCTTATTCCCAAAAGTTATTTAAACCAAGGGTAAAAAAGGATTTTCAAAATAAATTGAAAGTGACTTGTCATTATGGCTTTATAAAAAGTAGTCATTATTTTTGCGTATTTTTCGAATACATGTGAAATGACAGGATTTACCCTCAATGAAAAAACTGTGTATTTTACTTTAAGGGCAAAAAACTAACATTACAAATTATTTGACACCTTAAGGAGTGTCAATAAAAAATCCCTTTATATAATTATGTTTATATGCAACATAGAAACCATATCAATGCAATATGATATAATTATGCTAGTAATGGCCTCATATGAGAAAACCAACATATAACAAATAAAGCATAGGAATAAAAATAGGATACAATATAAGCATATTCATGAAAAATCAGGCAATAAACATAAATCAACGTAAACTTGTGATGTGTTAACATAAAGGTTTGCTATCGCCTTGGACCCAAGAAAGAGCCTAGATGCCTTGACAACTATGGCTGCTTTCCTAGGAAGATGCATGGGAAGCAAAAGGTGAAGGGAAAAGTGAGTGAAATGGTTCTCTTCATAATGATTATTGGTTGCACAATAGTTGTCACTTGTCAGGGCATCACCTAGGCACCTTGTTGGTGTCGCCTTGACGTCCACGCCCCCTCCAATGCCTTGGGTTGCCTAGATGCCGTGACAATTGTGGGTTAAACTGGGAGTCTGGGAAAGACTTTTCTTTTCCATTTGTGTTCCACCTTTTCTGTAGAATGTGTTTTGTGACTTGTGAGAAACCTTCCTAAAATTATCCCTACAAATGTTTTCCCTTTCCTTGGGCACCCACCCAAATGCACCTTTGGAAATTTTTATGAATGGCTTTCTCTACCCATTTCCCTAAAAGTGGCAAAATAGAAGAGGCAAATGTCCAGTTCAGTTTTGGAATATGGGAACTATGAATGGGGAGGCTTAGAAACTCTATGAACAACCCCTTCCACTTACATGTGGACTTTAAAAATCAGAAAATACAAAATAAAAATTTCAAGATCCATGTGTAAGTGGAAGGGATGATTTGAAAAGTTAGTAGGCCGTACTTGTTCATGGTATTAGCATGATGGTATCCCTCTTAGTTTTGTTGTATTATCATAATATGAAATTGTGGTTTCTGGTTGTGGAATTTGAAAAATTTGTAGTATATTAAAATGTTTTATTGATTTTACATAGGTAACAGGTTGGGTAGTTGAGTACCAAGATAATCTGATTGGGCTTGGTGTTGATGAGTCTTTAGCTCAAGTTTGTTCAGAGAGTGGTGCAATGGATCCTCTAATGAATTCATATGTTGAGAGAATGCAAGCCACAACACAGGTAATCATTCGACGTCCTCATTTTTTGTTATGCTAACTTATGGCAAGTTGGGAATACTGCTTATTACCTGTCCCACTTTGTATAGAAATGGTACCTAAATATCTTGGAGGCTGATAAGGTACAACCACCAAAGAAAACAGAAGACGGGAAACTATATACTCCAGCTGCTGTTGATTTATTTAGGATCTTGGGAGAGCAAGTGCAAATAGTTCGTGATAATAGCACCGATGTCATGCTGTATCGAATTGCTCTGGCTCTTATCCAGGCAAGTGCAATTTTATTGTGGTTTAGTTTATTTTGGATATGTTCCTTATGCTAAAGATGTGCTCATTTGCACTCCTAAATTCTGAAAAACATGGTTGTTAGCTATCTGCATGATTTTTTCTAGAAGATACAATGCAGGATGTGAAAGATTAAGTTTCCTATACTATAGGGATAATGTATCACCAGTGTTTTGAATCCAATAGTTTTGATTTATTGGAAGTAGTAAAAGTTCAAAAAAGTAGTGAGTAACCAATGAGAATTCCAGAGAGGGAGAAAGAAGGTACTTTTAATTAATGTTTAGTAGGTGCCCTGAATCCAAGCTTTTTAATTTATTGGATGAGAACTTTGTAAGACAGCAAAAAATGAAAAATTCCATATTCAACTATTCTTATTTCTAACAAAAAATTCCTCAAAAAATGTGGTTTAGCACTGGACTAGGAAGCTTTTTTTTTTTTTTACTAAGTCGTCTAAATCCAATGGTTTTGATTTATTGAAAGAAAAGAAATTCATAAGAGAGAGAGAGAGAGAGAGAGAGAGAGAGAGAGAGAGAGAGAGAGAGAGAGAGCATTCATATTTTGTTGAGAATTCCACATTCACAATATTTTTATTTTCTAAAAGAAAACCTTAAAAAGAAGTGATGCAAGAAATTTTCCAAAATGTAATAGAAAGCATTCATATTTTGTTGAGATTCACTGCAATGAATCCATTCCTGTTGAAGCAATATAGTGTGATTCTTAGAGTTAGTTTCTGGGATTTAAATGAATGATCAAGGTTCTCCTCTGCCAGGAGATGAAACTTGAAGCCTAACAACCCTTGTCAACATACAAGCTCCCCTGCGATGGCTGCAAAGTTCCTCAGAAACAAAAGCCTTGCCAGTGAAGGGTTCTGCATAGAATGTCGCCGGCTTTAATGGTAGTGACAGTGAGTTTTTATCTTTGTCTGAGAGGGAAAGAAATTTAACATAAAGTTTGCTTTATACTCCTCAATCCAAGAAAGAACAGAATATCGAAGGGCATCTAAAGTAAGGTTACAACTTCTGTTTGTAACCTGCTTGGTTACAAACAGACGCACCCTATAAATTAAGCCAATTACAATAAAATCCAAGAAAATATAAGGCGTGACCTATAATATAACTACACAAACTTGTTTTTAGCCCATTGGACTGCCACTTACCCCTTGCGGGTTTTCCAAGCTTAAGTCTCGGGATCATACTCTAATAGTCTAGTGCAACTGCGTTAATTCCCCCAGTGTTGGAAAAAACTTATCCTCGAGTTTAAAGTGTTGAAGTATCCTCATGACATTATCAACTCCAATCTTCTTATTCAGACCGAGGGAGAAAATTTGTTGCGCACAAACAAAATCAGCAACATGGAGTCCCTTCTCATCAATGTACTGATGCGGTTGGATGAACTCGATGGGCAACTGTTTTTCAAGAAAATCAGCAAGCATCAGTACAAACCACCTCTTGTTCATCCATTACTTCTTCTTGCCTTCATTAGGTTCCTTGATTTGTTTGGTTTTACCTTCACTTGTATGCTTGGATTCACGTCAGTGTCTTCCTCTGACTGTACTTCAGTAGAAAGTTTAGGAATTTTTCCATATAAAACAACTTCTTCAGTAGGTTCTTTCTTCGGCTTTACTTCTTTCTTAGGCAACCCACAAAGACCAATTCGATGTGTGAGGAGACATAAAAAATCATATGTTATTTTCACAACCAAGTCTATCTTCACGTCTTCCAACTATTGTCTATCCACTTTGAGGATGTGCTTTTGAAGATGGAAATTCATGACACCAAGCACCATCATAGGAACATGAAAGGAAACATAGTCTCAGGCTCTCAGCATACAAATCCACCAAAGCTTCTAACGCGATACATTCCTTGCATTCATCATTCACATATAGCATAGCCAAGCTTGCATTAGGTGGTTGAAGATGAATGCGGAAGACATAAGAAGTCATATTTGGCTTAATATGACTAGTTCAAACAGGATCGGAGGACAGGGAATGTATACCAGAATATGGAGAGAACTTATAATCAGAACAGAGTTCAGAACAGCCCAATTCTAGCCCAATTCTAATCGAGTTGTCTATTCTATCAACAGAATAGGCCTGCAGTATCTGAAGAAATTCTAACAAAACAGTTAGATATAGGGAAATCCTAGTGCTACTATAAGTGTGAGTAGCAGAAACAGAAAAAGAAGAAGAAGAGAAGAAAACAGTAGCCCAACCTCCAATTCCCATTCTTTTGACATGATTTGGAAAATCATCTTCTTTGATGTTAGCTTCAGGCTCCACTTGCTCCGCCATGGTTCTCTCTTAGATTCTCCCAGGAACAGTCATATTGTTGCTTCCTAGGGCTTAGATGATTCTCTTTTTCAGTCTCCTAGCTCGCCCCTCTAGGGCTTTTAGGGCTTGAGACTTTGTATGGTTCTCCCCTCCCTCTCTTTCCCTGTGTATTCCCCCCCCCCTCTCTCTCTCTCCTCCCCTTTGGGGTTTTTGGTAATGAATTATTTATTCACCAAGACAAAAAGTAAATAGACTAAAAATGATTTTATATTTACTAATGAGTATCAACAACAACAACCACTCAGCCTTAACCCAAATAAATGGGGTCGGCTACGTGGATTCTTGCCCTCCAATCAGCTCTATTCGAGGTGGCCCGTTACAATAAAACCTAGGAAAATAAAGGTGCAAGTGTGCAACCTATAATATAAATGTCCAAAGCTTATTTTTAGTCCATTGGATTGCCACCTGTCCCTTTTGGGCTTTCCAAGCTTACATCTAGGCCTCCATATAGGATCATGGTCTAATATATTTTTTTGTAGATCTAAACTATATAATGATTTTTTTTCAAGTTTGGTTCTCAGTTCTAACGTGTTTCTCTTTTTTGCATGTTGTCTTGATTTGTATCGAGCTATCTTGACCTGTATCGGGTCGTATCGATCAATACGGGTAGAGACGGCTCGCTATGAAAGGATTTTATTTTTTCTTGTATTGTTTCCTGCTGTTTAGTGTAGACATGGCCTAATTTGATATGTATTGAGACTTGACACCCTGCTCACATTAGGATGCATACCTTTGCCGGCTGTTGGCATATTTTGTGTACTTGTATGCCTATACATGTCATTATGGTAAGGCTGGTTTTTTGAAGCAAACATAGCTCTTAATTGTAGTAAATTATTCCCTAGTATCTTTGCCATTTGTGTGTTCCATAGGCACTCTCATTGTGCAGTAGGTGCTAGGAGGCCTTGGTGCCTAGTTTGTGCCTCTCACTTTGATAACTGTGATCACTTGCTTGTCTTCAGGTCATGATTGATTTTCAAGCAGCAGAAAGGAAGAGGCTAGAAGAACCAGCATCTGAGATTGGTTTAGAACCTATATGTGCAATGGTTGGTTTGTTTCTCCGTTCTATGTGCAAGATCTTATGATAATGTTTTAGTTTACTACTTACTAAATTTGAGTCTTGACAGATTAACAACAATCTCCGCTGCTATGATCTTGCAATGGAGCTTAGTAACAGCACCCTGGAAGCCCTTCCACAAAACTATGCTGAGCAGGTTATGTCATGTTAATGTGCTCTTGAACGTGTTTCATGGTGCTAAAGTCCAGTTTTATCTTTACCATGTTCCTCACTTTTTCTGATGCCTCATTTATGTGTGATGTGTCTAGTGAATTGGCATTTCAGTCTTCCATTTGGCCTTTTCTTGCTTGGTTCTCTCTCGTATTTCTTCTTTTTCTCTCTTCAATGTCTAGATTTTTTCAGCTCAGAATTCTTGTAATTTGTATGATTTCTGTACAATTCTTGCTTGCTTTAACTATTCCTCGTTACTATTATAAATCAGGTTACTGGAGGATGTTTAACCTTTTCATTCTTGTACTAAGTTCTCTTTTAAGATAGATTGGGCCCACTCCAGATGATGAGGGAGCATAAGGGGCAGCCAGATTAGGCTATTTTATTTCTCTTTTTTCATTTAATAGCTGCTAGTAAGTTGCCAGCAAAGTTGGGGGGGCCAGCCTTACTTTATAAGTAGATAGTGATTAGAGATTGAGGGGTACTTTATTATTCAAATTGCTATAATACAATTGGTTCTTCATCTAATGGACTATGAATGGGTTTTGGAGCCCTGTAACCCTTGGGGTTTCGGGTACTCAAGCCTGTCCCACAGAGAGGGTTTGCAGATCTATTGTTTCCCATTTGATTTGCCACTAATATATTCATCTTCTAATACAGTGGCCTGAACCTTCTAGATCCCTCAATCGGGATTGATGTTGCGTGGAATGATCCGGACTACAATACTATCTTTAAAACCTCAGAATAGAACAGTGCAGTTCTGGACAGTGACACTGGGTTGGACTCTGTCAAAGGAGTTCATTTATTTTGGCATGTTACTTGCCTACCTAAAATGGAGCAATCAACATTTATCATTTTCAAGCTTCCTGATGGATCGCTTGAAGCAACATCTGATACAGCAATTTAGCCTCTTTTGTACTTTTATATTTTTAGACGTATAAACAAGTCTTTTGGTTAATGAAATTATATAGTACTATGATACGAATACGATTCCTTTCCGTCCCTCAACTTTTGCATTATTTCTCATTGTTACATTTCTTCAGGTCAATTTCGAAGATACTTGTAAAGGCTTTCTTGAGGTTGCAAAGGTCTGTCAATGTTTCCTTTCGTCTTTTACCAACTACACCAAGATCATCAACTGCATGCTGGACTAGATTTTTGTATGCTAATTTTGCATTATGTTTTAGTTTTGCGTGGACCCAATTTTGCTTTGACTTCCATATGCTTCCACAAAATGGAACAAAACTGTGATTTGTTGATAGAATGGGTTCTCCTCCCCCCCCCCCCCTCCCCCTCTTTAAATATGGATTGGGCTCTAGAAGTTTCAGAGTCTTATTTCCATGTGGACTCTCAGAGGCATACCTTTCTGATTTGTGTTTTCATTGCTTGCTTCAAAAGTTGTGGAGTTATTTATTTATTTATTTGGTAAATAAATAATGTATTACCAAAGAGAAAAAGAAAACAAGGAGCCCTGACCCAGAGAGGGGAAGAAGAACAAAGACAACAAACCAATCAACGCAAGACTAGTCCCTCAGGAAAAAGAGGGAGAGGCTTGCAAAATGGAGGTAGAAGGCGTAGAAGGAAATAACAAAGAATAAGGAATACCACCATGTAAAACAGAGGAAGGCATGTGGTTAATGAGGTAACATGCAGTCAAAACTGCGTCTGCCCAAAAAGATTTGGCCACTTTCATCTCAAACAAAAGAGACCAGGTAATCTCCATTAAATATCTATTCTTCCTCTCTGCCACACCATTTTGTTGTGGAGTATCGGCACAAGAGGATTGATGAATAATACCAGGTTGAACCCTAAATTCAGTAAAGGGGGCAGAAAAATACTCCTTAGCATTATCATTACGAAGAATACACAAAGGAGTCTGAAATTGAGTATGAATCTCATTCACAAATGCAGAAAAAATAGAAAACAACTCTGAAAATTTGTTTATTAATTTGTTTGTTAAATAAATCCAGGTAACTCTGGAATAGTCATCAGCAAAAGCAACAAAATAACGAAAGCCTAACTGAGAAATGATTGGACAAGGGCCCAATACATCAGAATGAACTAAAGAAAAAGGTTGGTCAGACCGTGGATTAACTCTAGGGGATAACTCACACGGTGAAGTTTCCCAAATTGACAAGACTCACAATTTAAACTAGAAAGAGACCGAAAACGAGTATCTAAAAGCTTTAAACTCTCCAATGAAGGATGACCCAAGTGACAATGAATTTGGTGAGGTGACGCCACATTGGAACATGCCATAGGTGAAATGTCCCCAAGTATATACTGTCCCCCCCTCCCTGATTTACGACCTCTACCAATCATCTTCTTCGTCGTAAGATCTTGAAATACACAAGAGTCAGAGAAGAAGTTTACGGAACAATTATAGGTTTTGGTAAACCTATTAACGGACAAGAGATTAAAAGGAAAGTCTGGTAAATAAAGTGTTAAGAGGATCAGAATTAGAACTTGATGCTTGGATGATTAATTCATCCCAAGCACATATGTATTTATAACTATAATGAAAGAATGAACGTAATTACATGAGCAATGTGGGACTAAACCACACGCAAGAAACTAACAAATAATAAAGGGAAAAAATCCAGAATACCCCCACGGTATTCTGGCCCATATATCTAACACTCCCCCTCAAGTTGAAGCATATATATCATGCATGCCCAACTTGACTAAGATAGGATGAAACAGCTTGCCACTCAGTCCCTTAGTGAATACATCAGCTAGTTGATTAGTAGACTTCACAAAGGGAACACAAATGAGGCCGGCGTCAAGCTTCTCCTTGATGAAATGTCTATCAACCTCCACGTGTTTAGTGCGATCATGCTGGATAGGGTTATGAGCAATGCTAATGGCAGCTTTATTGTGACAATAAAGCATCATGGGAAGATGGATAGTAACACCGATATCTTGCAATAATCCTAAGCCACAAAAGTTCACAGATGTCGTGTGCCATGGCACGAAACTCGGCTTCAGCACTGGACCTTGCCACAACATTCTGCTTTTTGCTACGCCACGTGACAAGGTTCCCACCCACAAAGGAACAATAGCTAGAGATAGACTTCCTGTCAGTAGAACCAACCCAATCGGCATTAGTATAAGCTTCAATCTTAAGGTGACCATTGGGAGATAAAAGGATTCCCTTTCCTGGAGCAGACTTCAAATACCGCAAAATGCGACGGACCGCATCCATATGAGAGGAATAGGGATCATGCATGAACTGGCTCACCAAACTTACAGCAACTGCTATGTCAGGTCGTGTGTGGGAAAGGTAGATTAGTTTGCCCACTAACCGCTGATAACCACCCTTGTCAACAGGCTCACCCTCTTTCTCCCTAAGTTTTGTAGTAGCTTCCATAGGAGTATCTGAAGGATGACAACCTAGCAGCCCTGTCTCAGTCAATAGATCAAGGACATATTTTCTTTGAGAAAGAAAGATGCCCTTTGAAGATCAAGCAACTTCTATCCCTAGAAAATATTTTAGAGAACCAAGATCTTTGACCTCAAACTCACGGCCAAGAAGAAGTTTCAAATCCCTGATTACAGCATCATCATTACCAGTGACCACAATATCATCCACATAGTCTATGAGAAGAGTAACCTTGTCATCAAGCCGTCTGATAAACAAAGTGTAATCAGCATTGCTCTGCTTGTAACCTGCTGAAATCATAGCCTTATGAAATCTGCCAAACCAGGCCCTAGGTGACTGCTTCAAACCATAAAGGGCACGCTTCAATTTACAGACCCTGCCCCTAGTCCTGTCATCAGAAAAGCCTGGTGGAATGTCCATATATACCTCCTCCTCAAGCTCCCCATGGAGGAAGGCATTCTTTACATCTAACTGCTGAAGATCCCACCCAAGATTTGAAGCACAAGATAATAACACCCTGACGGTGTTGAGCTTTGCCACTGGTGCAAAGGTCTCCTGATAGTCAATTCCATAAGTCAGAGTGAACCCCTTTGCAACCAAACGTGCCTTATACCTATCCATCGAACCATCAGCCTTCTGTTTAACCACGAAGACCCATTTACATCCCACTGGTTTTTTCCCTGGAGGAAGAGCCACAAGATCCCACGTATTATTTTTGTGTAGTGCTCTCCAACATTGCTGCCTTCCACTTTCCATCTGTAGATGCTTCCTGCCAATTTCTAGGAATCGAGATAGAGGAAAGAGAAGATACAAAAGCACGAAAAGAGGGAGAAAGAGAGTTATTAGAAACAAAATGAGATATGGGATGTAAAGTGCAAGTCCTAGTACCTTTGCGAAGTGCAATAGGTAGGTCGGAAGAAGAGGGATTACCAGGAGATGTAGGATCCGTGTCTGGAGCCGGCAATTGGATGGGTACTGGTGCTATAGTGGGTTGTAGCTGCCCTCTGTTGGATCTGCCCCTTGTATAGGTGATCATGTTGGAGTTGTCAATTCTCTTCTGAAATTCACCAATAGTTCTCTGGACTGGAGTCAGCTCCCCCTGAATAGAAACATTAACAACACTATTTTCTATGGTCTCCCCCTATAAAGGATTCCCATTAGGTGAGGGAGGAACAGCCAGAGGGTGTTGGGCAATCTCCAAAGTAGGATGGGAAGCATCCAAAAGAGGCTGGGCAGCAGCCGTGGGTGGTAAAGAAGGCTGGGCAGCAGCCAGAGGAACCTCAGGTAGAGGAATCTCTAAGGACACATCTTCACTAGAACACTCCCCCTAAAGAGGTGGCGAAGAATAATAAGAAAGGGACTCGTGGAAAATAACATCCATACTAACCATGGTACGTCGGGAAGGGGGATGGTAGCATTTATAACCTTTCTGGGTTGGTGAATAACCCAAGAAAATACAACGGAGCCCCCGAGGTTTAAGTTTCCCTGGAGATTTGGTATCTCTAGCATAACACATACAACCAAACACCTTGGGAGGCACAATAAAGGAGGAATTACCCAGTAAAATATCAGAGGGGCTGTGGGAGTTAAGAACCCTAGAGGGTAGCCTATTGATGAGATAGGCCGCAGTAAGAGCCGCATCCCCTCAATATTGAGACGGGACATTCCTCGCAAACATCAAAGCCCTAGCCATTTCTAACAAGTGGCGATTTTTCCTTTCCACCACACCATTCTGGGTAGGGGTATCAACAAAACTAGTTTGATGAATGATTCCATGATCAGCCAAATATTTTTGAAATTGTGATTCTGTATACTCTGTTCCATTATCACTTCTCAATACTTTGAGAGTAGCCTGGAACCGAGTTTGGACCATTTTATGAGAGTGTTGAAAACATGAAAAAACTTGATTTTTTGTGTGCAAAGGATACACCCAGGTGTTCCTAGAATGACAATTAATGAAAGAGACAAACCAACGATGACCAGAAATAGATGGTTTACGACTAGGGCTCCAAACATCAGAATGCACCAATTGAAAACAAGAAGAACTCCTTTTATTTGAAATTGGATAAGTTGAACGTGTCTGTTTGGCCAGAACACAAGCCTCACAAAAAAAGTCATCCTTAGTACGAAGGGTGACCAAACTAGGAAGTAAATGAGCTAAAATTCCTAAAGTGGGGTGACCTAACCTAGAGTGCCACTGGTATAGTTCAGAAGAGACCATGGAGTTCTGGTGTAGCGGAGAAGGCAATGGTGGTGGAGAGAAGCGACCGTCATCAAGCAGGTACAGCCCACCGTGCACTTTACCCAATCCAATCATCTTCCCAGAGTCCAGATCCTGAAACACACAATGAGAAGGAAAGAAGGTGACTTTGCAGTTAAGATCACGGGTAATACAACTAATGGAAAGAAGGTTAGTAGTAAAGTTAAGAATGTGCAAAACAGAGGACAAGGGAAGAGAGGAAGTGCAGTTGATGAGTCCTTTTCCAGATATGGAAGAAAGGGAACCATCAGCCACTTTAACCTTGTCTTTCCCAGAAGTGGGAGAATATCTGTGAAACAGGCTAGAGGAGCCGGTCATATGATCTGTAACTCCAGAATCTATGATCCAAGGATGTGAAGCTACAGAAGCACAATGACCTCCAAATGGAATACCTGACCAGGCAAAGTGTGAACCTGAAGGAGCAGAAGAATTGGCAGTAGCTGATGTAGTAGAGGCAGCAGCAGCGGAAGACCTCAGCATATGTAGGAGTGCCTGTGGATCATCCTGGAATAGACCAGTGTCAGTAGCAGGGGCTGCAGTGATAGTCTCAGTCTAATGGGCCTTGGTCTTTGTCTTTGTCTTTGTCTTGGTCTTGGCAGCCCTCTTTGCTTCAAAGTCAGCCGGTTTCCCATGAAGTTTCCAGCACTTCTCCTTGGTGTGGTAAGGTTTGTGACAGTACTCACAAACAACAGACCCTGTAGTAGAATCACCAAGAGAAGCAGTGCCACTAGGTGCAAGAGTGGTAGGGGCAGCAGCCTGGAGAGCTGACCTGTCAGTAATAGGAGGGTGCAACATGGCAGCCCTACGGTTTTCTTCAGAGGAGACCAGGGCATAGGACTGTTCAAGTGTGGGAAAAGGCTTGTAACCCAACACTTGAACCCGAATCTGATCATACTCCACATTTAATCCTGCCAAAAAATCATAAACTCTGATCTTGTCCACATGTTGCTTATAAGAAGTAATATCGGCAGCTTTACTTGGGTGAAAATCAGAAAAATGGTCCAGTTGCTGCCAAGGCTGCGCAAGGTAGCATAGTACTTGGAGACTGTCAACTCTCCCTGAGTAGTGTGAAGGACCTTCTTCCTGATTTCATATACCTGGGCATCATTGCCAAGCTTTCCATAAGTCTCCTTGCAGGCAGCCCAAATTTCCGAGGTTGTGTCAAGGAGAAGAAAATTGTGCTGCAGATCTATAGTCATAGAACCGATCAGGTAGGACATAAGAACTCCATTGTTGGCAAGCCACTTGTCTTGAGCAGCTCCAACCTCAGTAGGCATAGTAGTGGTTCCCCTAATATGACCAGTAAGGCCACGGCCAGCATAGGCAAAGGAGGCAGACCTAGACCAAAGCAAGTAATTTGTACCATCCAACTTGATTTGATTTGGGGAAAAAGTATGATAATCTGGTTTGCTGTTTCCATCACCAACAGAAGTAGCAGTCGAATCCACAGAGTCACCCATGAAGACAGTGAAGAATCCTAAATCGCAGAAGGGGGCTGTTGTGAAGAGAAACCCAAGAAAACCTCCAAGTTAAGGGCTGCAACAAGGATGAAAGCCCTCTAATAATGAAGGAATAAATGTCTCCAAAAATCAGCAACACCAGACAAAGAGAACCTTGAGATCGAGTTATTCAGGGTTTTGAAAAAAGCCCTGAAAGTGCTGAAATCGATAAGATGAATTGAGGCCTGAAAAGTGACTGGATGAGGCTGAAATTGCAGTCCAATTAGTCTTGAACAGGGGAGAATCACTCCTCAAAAAATCAGAATCAATTGATAGATGGAACCCCAAGGTCGACTATTGTCAGGGTTTTGAAAAACCCTGAAAGTGTGAAGAGATATCGATCTTGAGAGGCTGTAACTTGATATAACTTGATGCAGGTGCTGGAATACTAATCTGCTACAGGTCTGGAGCTCCAATATGGTGAACAAATCCCTTGTAGTATAGAGTGGATCTGTCCAACGAAGGTTGAAGTCTTCAATATTCGCAGCAAAGAGGCCTAGCACCATATCGATCAAATCTTCATATCATGGGATGAGGTAACAAAGGAGGGCAGCAGCTGGATCAATAGATCACCTCATCAGTGCTGCCCTATGGGACAGAGAAGAACAAAACAAAACAAAGGGAAGAAGAGAAGAGAAGAGAAGAGAAGAGAAGAGAAGAGAAGAGCAGGGGAGAGAGATCGAGAATTAGAGAGGGAAGGGGATCGTGGATGGCAATGTGAGTCCTAATTCATAACCAACTCTGATACCATGTTAAGAGGATCAGAATTAGAACTCGATGCTTGGATGATTAATTCATCCCAAGCACATATGTATTTATAACTATAATGAAAGAATGAACGTAATTACATGAGCAATGTGGGACTAAACCACACGCAAGAAACTAATAAAATAATAACGGGAAAAAGTCCAGAATGCCCCCATGGTATTCTGGCCCATATATCTAACATAAAGAACCGAAGACAAGGACAAAGAAGATGTAATAGGAACAGTACCAGTACTAGTCACTTTAGCTAAGGAACCATCAACCAAAGTAACACTAGATGATTTTGAAAAAAAAGAAAAAAATACCTGAAACACCAATCATACGACCCGAAACACCTAAATCAATGCTCCAGGGCGAGAAGTAGTCGAAAGACATGCAGTGGCATTACCTGTCTAAACAAAGGTGGCCATTGGAGGCTAGGATGACTGAGAAATCTAAAACTGGGTAAAATGAGTATACTCCTTGTAAAGAGATTTAAAATTAGGGAAAGGCTTGGATGATCTTAGTCACCCCCAAGCACCTCTTTATTTATAAGAGTAATAAAAGAATAAACATATGTACATGAGCAATGTGGGACTAAACCACATACAAACAACTAAATAAATAAAGAGGAAAAAAAGTCCAGAATACCCCCCACGGTATTCTGGCCCATATCTAACACTCCCCCTCAAGTTGGAGCATATATATCATGCATGCCCAACTTGACTAAGATAGGATGAAACAGCTTGCTATTCAGCCCCTTAGTGAACACATCAGCAAGTTGATCAGTAGACTTCACAAAGGGAACACAAATGAGGCCAGCTTCAAGCTTCTCCTTGATGAAATGTCTGTCAACCTCCACATGCTTAGTGCGATAATGCTGGACAGGGTTATGAGCAATGCTAATGGCAGCTTTATTGTCACAATAAAGCATCATTGGAAGATGGACAGCAACACCAATATCCTGTAATAATCCTCTAAGCCATAGAAGTTCACAAATGCCTTGGGCCATCGCACGAAACTCGGCTTCAGCACTGAACCTTGCCACAACATTCTGCTTTTTGCTACGCCAGGTGACAAGGTTTCCACCCACAAAGGAACAATAGCCAGAGATAGATTTTCTATCAGGAGAACCAGCCCAATCGGCATCAGTATAAGCTTCAACCTTGAGGTGACCATTGGAAGACAAGAGAACTCCCTTTCCTGGAGTAGACTTCAAATACCTCAAAATACGACGGACTGCATCCATATGAGAGGAATAGGGATCATGCATGAATTGGCTCACCATACTTACAGCAACTGCTATGTCAGGTCTGGTGTGAGAAAGATAGATTAGTTTGCCCACTAACCGCTGATAACCATCTTTGTCAATAGGTTCACCCTCTTTCTCCCTAAGTTTTGTAGTGGCCTCCATAGGAGTATCTGAAGGATGACAAACTAGCAGCCTTGTCTCAGTCAATAGATCCAGGACATATTTTCTTTGAGAAAGAAAGATGCCCTTTGAAGAGCGAGCAACTTCTATCCCTAGAAAATATTTGAGAGAACCTAGATCTTTGACCTCAAACTCACGGCCAAGGAGAAGCTTCAAATCCCTGATAGCAGCATTATCATTACCAGTCACCATGATATCATCCACATAGACTATGAATAGAGGAACCTTGTCACCAACTTATCTGATGAACAAAGTGTGATCAGCATTGCTCTGCTTATAACCTGCTGAAATCTGCCGAACCAGGCCCTAGCTGATTGCTTCAACCCATATAGAGCACGTTTCAACTTACAGACTTTGTCCCTAGTCCTGTCATCAGAGAAGCCTGGTGGAATGTCCATATATACCTCCTCCTCAAGCTCCCCATTGAGGAAGGCATTCTTTACATCTAACTATTGAAGATCCCACCCAAGATTTGCAGCACAAAATAATAACACTCTGATAGTGTTGAGCTTTGCCACTGGTGCAAAGGTCTCCTGGTAGTCAACTCCATAAGTTTGAGTAAACCCCTTTGCAACTAGACGTGCCTTATACTGATCCACTGAACCATACGACCACCTCTTGTAGTGCTGCCCTTAGGAAAAAGGGAGAACAAAGGAGAAACAAAGAGGGAGAAGAAGGGAAAAACGATGGAGGAGAGAAGAAGGAGAAAAAAAAATCGATGGGGTTGGTCCCTAATTCGAAATCAGCTCTGATACCATGTAGAAACCGCTTCCTCTAAAAGGTCGACCTTGTAGGAAAGGGAGGAAACAATATGTATATCATACAGGAGCTTTTAACATGGCGGACTATCCAAAGGGGGACACGGGTGGATAAATAATTTTTTAACACCTACCCGCTCTTAGGGGGACTCGATACCGTGACCTCTGCCTGCTTTGATACCATGTAGAGAGATTTAAAATCAGGGAAAGGCTTGGATGATCTTAGTCACCCCAAGCACCTCTTTATTTATAAGAGTAATAAAAGAATAAACATATGTACATGAGCAATGTGGAACTAAACCACATACAAACAACTAAATAAATAAAGAGGAAAAAAAGTCCAAAATACCCCCCACGGTATTCTGGCCCATATCTAACACTCCTCATCAAACATTTTCACGGTCTTACCCTCAGACTGTGGAGATGAAGAAATAGTAGATTCAATAGTGGCAGAGGAATTGGCAACTGTTGCTGAGGTGGTTTGCCATGAAGTTTCCAAAAAAAAATTTTGGATATGTCCTGGGCGATCACAATGGTGACAAGTCTTCACCAAATTTGAATTATCTGAAGTAGGAGTTTTACCATAACCAGCCCCACGACCATGACCACCACCATTACCAGTCCCCCAATTGGGCCCACGGTTAGGTGGTAAAGAAGCCAAGGCTGATGTACCCACTGGAGTGGAATCACGATAATTCTCACGAGAGACGCGTAGAACTCAGCAAAAAGTATCTGATAGTGTGGCTACCTTATCACCACCAAGAATTTGAGAACAGACTGAATCAAACTCCTTCCGGAGTCCTCCCAAATGTCCCTTTGACTGCGAGCTGCTCTCGCTGATTTTGCATTTGTTCCACATCAGAGGTGATAAGAAGTAGAGAATTCAGCTCCTCATACATCCTCTTGAAGTCAGCAAAGTAATGGGTCAAAGGGCAACCCTTTCAATCAGACCTATAGAACTCCTGAGACGGATCATAGATGCGAGAAAGGTTGTTTTGTCCCGAATACATAACATTAAGATACTCCCATAGCTCCTTGACAGTGTAAATGTGAGTCAATAAATCGACAATCTGGTTCTCCATAGAATTCAGCATTTGTCCCAAGATTCTTGCATCAATAGTATCTCATAATGGGTCATCATCAGGTTTAGTCTTTGACAAATGATCCTGTTGATCACGTCCAGTCAGAACCAACTTAACAGTTTTCTTCCATTGTTGAAAGTTGGTAATCCCCTCCAGCTTCTTTTTAGTAATACGATTCGATGATGAGGATAACACCTCAGTCACCACATTCTTTGAGTGCTCAGACATTATTCACAGTCAAGAATTAGAGTGAAGTTGCAACAAGAAGTGAAAGTTCTAGAAAAAATCGATTCCCAAAAACCCTGACATATATTGATTTTGCCAGAAACCCCGACAAAAATCAACTTCAAATACTTAATCGCACAAAAATTCAATCTCTCCAGCAAACTCCAAAAATTTCCAAAAACTAAAACAAAAAACTGATTCCTCACCCTAGTGAAAAATCGATCTTAAAACCCTTACAAAATCCTAATGCTTCAGCAGCAATCTTCACTCCATATGCCCCAAACACCATAAAGAGAGACCTAGTTCTTAATTTAGGACATGAACCAGTCTCTAAACAGTCCTAAAACACAACACAGGGTGCTGCACCCCTTCAAACGAAAGACAAGAGAAGCTGCAAAAGCTTAAGCTGATACGAACACTTCAATACTGATGAGAGCCTTGAGAAAAGAGAAGAAAATAGACTAAGAGAGCTGTAATAGTGCCTAAAGCTCTGACACCATGTAAATCATAAGAGAAGAAGGAAGAGAAATAGAGAGAAAATGGGAGAGAGAGCGAGGCGATAGTTTGTGCAACTTGGGAGTCGCAACTTAATGTTTGATCTCCCATTCTATTCAATATATATAATTAACCAAGGGCATAACAGGAAAAATAAAACATAATACCTAAACTACCCTAAACATCTCAGTAGTAGCGCCTGGCACTAATACCGAGACTTACATAGTCTTAACTAACACAATTCAAACAATAATAGATTGATTAGGTTATCCATGAGTTTTTTGGTTTTAATTGGAAAAGTGACAATTGAAGCCTCAGTTTTAATCCAAATTGTTCTAATATTCAATTGTTTAATGTGGCTCAAAAGATTAGAAGTTCCATAATTTGGAAGTTAAAGGTTGTAAGAGAACAAGTAGAGAGATGAAAGTAGAGGGTTGAAGGAGAGGTGATGGTAGAATATTGTGTGTTAGAGAATAATCTCTACCACACCTATATTACTTCACTAATAAGATGTAAGGAATTACATACACCTCCCTAGGGAGGTAAAAGCTAAAGAAGAGAAAATACAATGTAAGACAATTAGACAGCAAACTTGTTCCTAACGTACCCTTACTACAGAAACTCTAACACTCCCCCTCAAGTTGGAGAATAAATGTCATGCATTCCCAGCTTGCATAATAGGGTACCGAACTGGTAAGAGGTAAGCCCTTTGGTGAAGATGTCTGTCAATTGATCACATGTCTTCACGAAAGGAGTGCAAATGCAGCCAAAGTCTTTCTTCTCTTTAATGAATTGCAGATCCACTTCGATGTGCTTTGTTCTGTCATGTTGCACTGGATTGTGAGCAATGCTTATAGCTGCCTTGTTATCACAATAGAGCCGCATAGATCCTTCAGTATAAAACCCCAACTCTTGGACCATTCACCTCAACCATATGAGTTCACAAACTCTATGAGCCATTGCCCTAAGTTTTGCCTCTGCATTGGCTCTAGCTACAATGTCAACAAGCTGTTTTTTGTTTCTCCATGTGACCAAATTACCACCTACAAATGTGCAATAGCCAGATGTAGACCGTCTATCTGAGATGGATCCAGCCCAATCAACGTCTGTGAAACCTAATATCCTCAAGTGATTGTGTTTGGCATGCAATAGTCCTTTCCCTGGAGAAGACTTCAAGTATCATCATCAAGTGGCCACTCTTGGGAGCATGCATAAATTGGCTCGCCACTCCCACTGCATAAGAAATATATGGGAAGTCATTGACAGATAGATGAGCTTCCCCACTAGCCTCTGGTACTTCCCTGCATCAACATGAGAGGGGCCATGGTCTTCTCCTAGCTTGTGGTTCTGCTCAATAGGAGAACTTGCTAGTTTGCAACCCAACATCCCTGTCTCTTTCAACAAATCTAGAACAAATTCCTTTGACATATGTTGATTCCCTTCTTGGACCTTGACACTTCGATTCCCAAGAAATACTTCAAGAGGACCCGAATTTTAATCTCAAACTATTGAGCCAAGTAGGTCTTCAGCCTAGTTATCTCAGCTCTGTCATCTCCAGTTATAGCATCACAGAGTCAACAATACTACGGTCACTACGCCCACACATATAAGACTAAGCAACTGGCAAAATCGATGTTCCTGGATCAAGAAGATAGAACCCCTTTTCCTCACGTCCACTGCCAATAATCCTCTTTGTCACCAAATCCTGAAAAATACATTGGGATGGAAAAAAAGTGACACAACAATTTAAAGATTTGGTTAGATGGATAGAAAAAATGTTAGTGTTAAATTGAGGAACGTGAAGGACAGGGTCAAGGGAAATAGGAAAAGTAACATGGACGTTGCCCTTACCAGAAATATAAGAAAGGGAACCATCGGCGACCCTAACCTTATCCTTACTAGAACAGACAAAGTATGAGTCATAACACTCAGACATACTAGTTATATGGTTAGTAGCTCCAGAATCAACGACCCAAGAAGAGGCGGTGTAAGGAGCAGATGTAGAGGCCTGCAAGGTGGAAGCTGAAGAATTTAGCATTGTTAGTATAGAGGAAGAGCTGCCCAGATATGACATACCCTGCGAAGTGCTGCAATATCATCCTGAGTGAGGGAATTGGAGTCTGTCTGTAGTCTATATGGAGATCCTATAGGTTCAACCTCAATCATCATAGTGTGTGCTCTAGCTCCCCCTCCCTTGCTACCATGCATGCCAGGTGGACAGCCATGAAGCATCCAACATCTCCCTTTTATGCCAAATTTCCCACAATGATCATATCTGAATCTATCTCTGTCATTCCCTTGGGGTGGAACTTGGCCTCTTCCTCCAACAGCTGACATAATGTAGGAATACACGTAAAAAGGGGGATGATACCCAAACCAAATGGGGAGTACACACTCTACCCAAACACTGGTAAACACAATCCAACAACCAAACAAGGCAAACATCTCAAAGAAATTCAACTCCACCACATTCGTCAAAGAATAGCTTCATCATACAACCACTAGGGAAGCTCAAACAACAGATCTCTCCAACACCAAGCAGCCGGAAGCATCACAGACCCATATTACAGGCAAAACAGAGAAAAACAGGGGCTGGCGGTAAGTCAAGAAACAAGGGGAAAATGAGTTGTGGAGTAACAACTCTTAAAATCACATGACAAGACCATGCGGGAATGGAAGTATACCCTAGGGCGATCCAAAAGGGTCCAACTCCAACACCAAAGCTAGCCGGATGAGAGTGAGAGAGAGAGAGAGTACCCATAACTTGCCCTTTTGGCTGGTTTTACTTGATTTGACCTCCAAATGTCTATTTCTTCAAATGAGATCTTCTCTTGGTGTCTCCACAGACCTTGTTAATGTTCTTTGCAAGATTTCTTCAAACATTTCACATAATAATCCCTTCCTGTAGAAGAAGCTTTGAATGGCTTTGATGAGCTCATTCTTTATGATATCCCAGGCTGCTAAAAAGAAGCCCATATTGAAGCCACCCAGGCCAGGAGATCCATTCACTTTGAGAGTTCGAATAGCAGCCTCAATTTCAGCTTCATCAGAAATAGGTCGAAGAGAGGGGAGCAGCTCTGCAGGGATGAACTTGTTAGGGAAAGGGCCAGGGTCATTTAAAGAGCCATTGAAAATATCCTTGAAGTGCTTCACAGCCATATTCTTTATATCATTGACTCCAGTAATAGTAGAGCCGTCAGGTCCCCTTAGCATGAGAATGGAATTTGCATTTGTCCTAGCTTTCAAGGAGCGATGAAAGTAGGCTGTATTTGAGTCTCCTAATTCCAGCCACTTGATCCTGGACTTCTGCTTGAGATAGCTTTCTTCTTGAGAAAGAAGGGATGAAAGCTCAGGGGTAACCTCTTGTTTTTCTTTAGCCAAAGCAACATTTAGGATATCAGATTGGAGCTGCATCTGAATGTTAGAGAGCTTATCTTTGCAATTCAAAACCTGCTGGGAGATATTACCAAAAGAGTTGGTGTTCCAGAATTTGAGGGCATCCTTGACATTGCGAAGCTTCCTGGCAAAAACAACAAGAGGAGAGGAGAAAGCATGGACAGGCTTGTCCCAAGCTTCCTGGACAGTGGATAAAAAAGTAGGGTGGGAAGACCACATGTCAAAGTATTTAAAAGGTTTTGGGCCAAAGGAAATATAGGGTTGGATGGAAAGGGTAATAGGGCAATGGTCAGAAATTCCGGGTGTATCAAAGGTGGCAATGGAGGAAGGGAGGGAAGAGAGCCAAACTTCATTTACCAGAATCCTAACCAACTTGCAAGTAATGCGAGCGCTGCCAGACCTCCTTTTGTTGTTCCAAGTGAAGGATGGACCAGTCCATCTTCGGTCATTCACCCCTATGTCTTCAATGCAATCATTGAAAGAGTTCATAGCATCCATGTCCAACCGGTCTCCCCCAAGCTTCTCATGGCTGTATCTTACAACATTAAAGTCTTCTCCAATCCCCCGAGGGGTATTTCCAATCTGGGAGAGAAAAGACCAACCCCGGGTAATGGAAGCCAAGATACGGGCAGAGTTGGACTCTTTCATATGAGTTTCTAACAAGCAACAAAAACTTGCATGAACAAGTCTAATTTGAGATCGGACAGCAGCATGCTTAGAAGGGGAATTTAGTCCCCTGGTATTCCAGAAAATACCTTGATTCGTTTGGACAGTGGGGGCAAAGGCTCCAAAGGCTCACAGAGCCAAGAAATAAAGGACCTGGGAGAGGGGGGCTTTGATGCCAGTGGTGAAAAATGCAGGAAGGGGATGGTTTAGCTGGAGGGGCTGCTGGGGAAGAGGGGATCACAAGGTCCAAGGGAATAATATCCTGAACCGAGTCAAGAGGAAACGAGGTTTGAACCGGTCCAAGGGGAGCATTAGCTTGTTTCGAGTTAGGGGGTTAAGGTTTGGGTGGGTCAACAGAGTTCCAGAGGAGGAGACCTAAGAACCCGAAAGAGGGAGAGAGGGACCAAGAATCGAAGAGGAGAGATTATAAGTGGGGGCCACTGGGAGACAGGTGGAAGAGAGAGAAGTGGTGGGACGAGAGATAGGGATAAGGGGAGTAGACTCATAATTAGAAAGGATCAGGGCTCTTTTAGAAATCGCAGAGTTGAAGGGAAAACTAGACGAAGAAGAAGGTCTAGCATAGGGAAGCACTTCGAGGGGGTTTAGAGGGTTTACCATCAAAAGAGGAGAAGCAGGAGGAGGAGGACCATTGCCAGTAGGATAGGGCACAAAGGAACCACGAAGAGGGAAATCCGACATGCGCGATCGACTGCGATGGGAGATCTAGGACTTAAGCACCTCAAGGCAAGCAGAAGCTTTTGTCGCATCATCAGAAGACAGGAGAGAGAACATTTGTTTCCAGAGGGTAAGGACCCTTGGCTTAAAGCACGAACCCCAGGGGATGCAGTGGCGAAAGACGCTTTCCGACAAAGGCTTCGACGCTTAAACCTGGTTCGAGGCCTGCCACGAGAAGGGCCAAAGTCCTCAGAATGAAGGGGACGAGACCGAGGTTGCTGGGTCTCACTATTTTCAATAGAGGAGATGGGGTCGGTAGTCTTGGAGGCGCAGAGCTTTGAGTCGTGACCAAAAGACTTGCAGACCAGGCACTGAGGAGGTTTCCAGTCGTAATGAACCTCTTGATTGAAGGTGTAATCATCTCCCTCATGCATCGTGATGAAGGTAGGAAGGGGATCAGCAGCGGAGACTTCGAAAAAAAAATTGCATAAGCAAGGCGATCTTTCCTGGAGGTTCTAAGATCAGAGAAGAGCGGGGTACCCAGGACAAAACCCACGGTGCTAAGTCCATCAATGCACCAGTAGTGGAGGGGAAGGCCAGGAAGAGAGACCCAAAGGGGAAGTGAAGAAATATCCACTCGCTAGAGCTGAAGCTGACGGTGCCATTGCCAAAGGAAAATTGGCCTTTTTCCCACATGCCAGGGGCCACCCTCAAGTGCACGAACTTTGTCCAGAACCTCATAAAACTTGAAGATAAAGAACCCATTATCAAGTAGAGAAATGTGGAGATTCCCTTGAGGACGCCATTGCTTGGAGAGTGAGAGCTTAACGGTATGGAAGGGAGGTCTGGAACCGAGAAAATTGCCCACCAAACAATTTTCCCAGAGCTTGGTTTCATCTTCAAGAAAGCCAGGAGGGCAAAGGGCGACTTTTGAAGAACCGATAGTGGAGGGGGCAACAAAGTGCAGGGGAAGACCATCGGAAGAAATAGAAGATGAATTGAAAAGGGCTCACCAGTTGGAAGTAAGGCCAGGTAAGGTTGATGGAGCAACATCGGGAGGTGGAGGTGGTGTCGGGGGAGATGGCAATGAAGGAGGTGAAGGAGGTGACAAAGGAAACTGGGAGGGGGAGGTTCTGGGGGATGGCTTCATACCCCCAGACAGACTAGAGATGATTGGAGGACAAGCAGGACAGCTAGGAGGTTCGCCAGAGAATTTCTCTGTTTTTACTGCTATTTTGTTAACCCAGATGGTTGGTCTTATCGATTGGTTTCGGTCTTTTAGAGGTTTCTAGAACCAAAACCAATACCGAACTGATAAGGAGTTTGGTCGGTCAATTTTGTCGGTTCAATTAGGTCGGTCTGATATTTTGCATCCCTACTTTATACATCAAGTAATATATGTAGCCGTGGTATTGCATCTTATTTAAAACTTCAATATATATATTTCAAATCATTGCATATTTCCCTCTGGCGGTTGGAGATCTGTCACATTGGAATTGTTCTCTTGGCGGCAGGAAGCTGTCCATCAGACCGTTAGTGTTATCTTTGAAGATCCAGGTGTGCAGGAGCTGCTTGCCAAGCTTTACCAAAAAGGTAAACTTTTTTCTAACACATTCTGTGTATAAAAGTTTTCATTTCCGTTGTGCTGATTCTTGAATAATAAATGTTTAGTGTTACTTGTTTTCATAGTACTGTGTCTTACCAGTTGTCCTGGTTCTCATGTGATTCTCATATGTACTGTTCCAAATTGGAATTTATCTTCTCGACTTTAATGTGTTGCCAACCATGATTTGAGTTCCGTTTTTAATCCCTGCTTATGGTTGCATTTGTTGCAGTAGATATGTCTTCTTTTGGGTCAAGCCTTTGTTGTAAATTATTGATTCTCCAGAAAACAACTTACAATTTGTGTCCTGTTTAACAAATACCAATGACAAACGATTTTCTTTGAGTTTCTTAATTTTCTGTTGGAACAATTTATAATGCCATGTTATTGTTTTCTGTAATGAATTTCAGATTGGTCTGAAGGATTGGTTACTGAGTATCTAGTTGCTACATTTGATGATTATTTTAAAGACGTGAAGATGTAAGCTATTCATTCTCCTGTAAGACGCAGCATTACTTTTTCAACATTTTTAAGTGTAATTCACTTTTAGGCCATTCATAATACTCTTTTCAGAATTGACAGGTTAGTTTTCATTCCCTCATTAGCAGCTAGAGTATTGTACTTGTAGCTATCCAACTATTTGTTGTACCCAGTTTAAAACTACATCTATTGGAAGTGTGGCTATAAAAGCATCACATAGAAATTCTGTGTCTCCCTCCCAAGATCATGTAGTGCAGCTATCTTTAATATGTATCTTTGTCATGTTGCTTGATAGATAGTGAAAACCTATTTGAAGTTAAAAAATGAATGAAAAGAAATTCAAAAGATAAACATTTTAAGTAACAAGGTAAATGGTCAGAAGCTGAAATTACAATAATACAATATCTACTTCAACCTGTTATACATTCTTCTTACCTAGATTCACTTTAAAAACTTCAATTTCTGCATTTACTTATATTTCTTAATTAATATTTGAATTATGTGAACACATGAACCAGGATGCTTGCATTTGGGACCTGGAATCCATTGGTCCTTCGCAAGAGATTTTCCCAATTGAAATTGGATCAATTACATTCTGTTGGGAAGTTAGGGAAAAACTAAAAGTGGGTGCATAAGAATTTGTATGATTCCTGATTGCTAGGATCCAACAGCATGTCAACATCATAAGTGTAAACAGCCTTGGGAATGAATGCTTAGATGATCTAGATCGATCACCCAGCCCCTTATTTATAATAAAATTAATCAAAGTACAATCCAAGTATGATTCCCTCCAATCCTATTCCTATTAGGAATTCCTACTACAACTAGGAATCCAAAATAGAGATCGGATAGAAGGGAAAAACAGAAAAAAGATAAAATAAAATACAAATCAACTAGGACAAATAACTAAAATACTGAGGACTAAATTACCCCTATCGGGTAAAGTAGTCAATCTCAACACTCCCCCTCAAGTTGGAGCAAAGATGTCGATCATGCCCAACTTGACTAGATTGGGGTGAAACAATTTCCCAAGCAATCCCTTAGTGAAGATGTCAACAAGTTGATCCGTAGATGTCACAAAGGGAATGCAAATCAGCCCATCTTCTAACTTCTCTTTGATGAAATGCCTATCCACCTCAACATGCTAGGTACGATCATGCTGTACTGGGTTGTGTGCTATGCTAATTGCAGCCTTGTTGTCGCAGTACAACATCGTAGGAAGGCGAATAGGAACACCAAGATCTTGTAGCAAACCTTTAAGCCAGAGTAACTCACAAATTCCATGTGCCATAGCTCGAAACTCAGCTTTTGCACTAGAGCGAGCAACTACATTTTGCTTCTTGCTACGCCATGTGACAAGATTTCCACCTACAAAGGAGCAATACCCAGAAGTAGACTTGCGATCTGCAGAACCAGCCCAATCAGCGTCAGTGTATGCCTCTATCCGTAGGTGACCATGCATAGACAGAAGAATTCCTTTTCCAGGAGCTGACTTCAAATAGTGCAAGATACGAAGAGCAGCCTCCATATGTGAAGAGTAGGGATCATGCATAAACTGGCTCACAGTACTCACGGCGACAGCAATGTCAGGACGAGTTTGTGAGAGATAAATCAGCTTCCCTACAAGTCTTTGGTACCGGCCTTTATCAACAGGCTCACCCTCTTTCTCCTTGAGGCGAACAGTAGGATCCATAGGAGTATCGAAAGGATGGCAGCCTAGCAACCCGGTTTCAGCCAATAAGTCTAGGACATACTTCCTCTGGGAGAGAAAAATGCCTTTAGAAGATCTGGCCACTTCAATCCCAAGAAAGTATCGTAGTTTTCCTAGATCTTTAATCTCAAATTCTTGTCCAAGGAAGGTCTTCAACTATTTAATCTCATCACCGTCATTGCTAATAACCACTATATCATCAACGTAGACTATAAGAACAGTGACTTTTCACCAGCCCTCTTTATAAAGAGTGTGTGATCAGCATTACTCTGCTTATAGCCCATAGAAATCATGGCCTTGTGGAATCGGCCAAACCGTGCTCGAGGTGACTGCTTCAGCCCATAAAGTGCACGCTTCAGTCTACGCATTTTTCCTTGATTGCTGTCACAAGAAAACCCTGGTGGAATGTCCATATATACCTCCTCATCCAATGTTCCATTTAGGAAAGCATTTTTTACATCTAGCTGCTACAAATCCCATCCAAGGTTGACTACACACGATAATAACACACGAACAGTATTTAACTTTGCAACGGGTGTAAAAGTTTCCTGGTAATCAATGCCGTATGTCTGAGTGAACCCCTTGACCACGAGCCGTGCCTTATATCTATCCACGGTGCCATCCACCTTCTGTTTCACCACAAACACCCATTTACATCCAACGGTTTTTTTTCCAGGTGGAAGAACCACAAGCTCCCATGTGTTATTTTTCTTCAAGGCTTCCATTTCCTCCATCATAGCTGCCTTCCACTTTCCATCTGATAGAGCTTCCTGCCAATTGTTAGGAATACGAACAGAAGAAAAAAAGGAAACAAAAGCACGAAAGGATGGGGAAAGGGAATCATAAGAAACAACATGAGATATGGGATGCTGAGTGCAAGTTCTGACACCTTTGCGAAGAGCAATAGGTAGGTCAGGAGAAGGAACATTACCAGGTGGAGAGGCAGGTTCTGGATCCAGGTTCGGCAATTGGATGGGCACTGGAGCAACAGTTGATTAAACCTGCTTATGTTTCCTTGCATAGGTCTTCACAATACTTTCATCAATCCTCCTCGGAAATTCACTAATAGTCCTCTGGACAGGAGTCTGGACAGGGTTAGATTGCTCCCCCTGAGTAGAAATAGCCTCCCCCTGTATGGGAACCTCTCCCCCTGACTCAGGGGGAGTACTAGGGGCAGGCCGAACAGGTTCAGACTCATGGTAAACAGACTGAAGTGGAGGTGGAGAGTCAATAGTCAGCACATCTTCACTAATACTCTCCCCCTGAAGAGGTGGGGACACATAATATGGAACATTTTCATGAAAGACAACATCCATGCTGACAAAAGTCCTGCGGGATGGAGGGTAATAACATTTGTACCCCTTTTGTGTAGCAGAGTAACCTAAGAAAATGCAGCGGAGGCTACGTGGGTCAAGTTTACCAGGGGACCTTGTATCCCTGGCATAACAAACGCAGCCAAACACCTTAGGTGGGACGATAAAGGAAGAAGAGCCAAATGCTAGCTCAATAGGGGCTTTGGAAAGAAGAACCCGACTGGGCAGCCTATTAATTAAATAGGCTGCAGTAAGGACAACATACCCCCAATAAAGGGAGGGGACATTGCGAGCAAACATAATAGCCCTAGCCACTTCCAAGAGGTGGCGGTTTTTTCTCTCAGCCACACCATTTTGGGCTGGAGTGTCTACACACCTGGTCTGATGGAGGATTCCATGGGCAGTAAGGTATTTTTGGAACTGACCTTCCATATACTCTTTCCCATTATCACTCCTCAAAATTTTAAGAGTGGCATTAAATTGGGTCTTAACCAATTGATGAAAATGCTGAAAACATGAAAAAACTTCATTTTTAGTGTGCATAAGGTATACCCAAGTGAACCTAGAATAGCAATCAATGAAAGTGACATACCACCGATGGCCAGTCAGGGAAGCTTTCCTACTGGGCCCCCACACATCAGTATGAACAACATAAAATAAGGAAGAAGATCTTTTATTAGAAATAGGATAAGTTGACCGTGTCTGTTTGGCCAAAGACACAAGGCTCACAAAAAAAGTCTTCCTTATTACAGTTTTTAATTAATGCTGGAAATAAATGTGATAAAGTACCTAAGGGGGGTGGCTTAGTCTAGAGTGCCATTGATGTAAATCAAAGGAGAAAGATGCCGAAGGTAAAGCCTGAGGAGGTGTAACGCCATCAAGCAGGTACAATCCGCCATGCACTTTACCCGATCCAATCGTCTTCCCCGATTCCAGTTCCTGAAAAACACAGTGAGTAGGGAAAAAAGTCACTTTATGATTCAGGGATTTAGTGATACTACTAATAGAAAGAAGGTTAGTTGTAAATTTGGGAATGTGCAATACAGAAGACAGAGTAAGGGAAGGAGAACAAACAATGGACCCTTTCCCTGAGATGGAAGAGAGGGACCCATCAGCAATTTTGACCTTATCCTTACTAGAAGCAGGAGAATATGTATTAAAAAGGTTGGAAGAACCTGTCATGTGATCAGTAGCACTAGAGTCTATGATCCATGGAGTGGACACTACTGATGCACAATGACCAGCAAAGGAAATACCTGTACGGGCGAAGAAGGAACCTGAATTGGCAGCAGACGTAGTAGAGGCAGCAGATATGTTCAGCATACGACGTAGAGCCTGGAGTTCTTCCTGGGAGAAACCGATGTCAGCAGTGGAAGTTGGAGCTACACTTTCAGTGTGATTGGCTTTGTTTTTAGACTTAGTACGACCACATTTGGCCTCAAAATCAGCTGGCTTCCCATGTAATTTCCAACACTGAGCCTTAGTGTGATATGGTTTGTGACAATGCTCACACTTAACAGGCTCTTTGGTAGTAGTAGTAGAAGCAGCAACACTGTCAGAAGAAGCAACAGGAGTGGGACTAGCAGTCTGTAAGGCTGATCTCTCAACTTTGGGAGTAATCATCATGGCAGCCCTCCGTGTCTCTTCACTGTGAACATAAGAAAAGGTCTCCTCTAGAGTGGGGAAAGGAACCCGTCCAAGGACTTGCACCCGAATAGGGTCATAGTCATCATTGAGGCCAGCCAGGAAATCATAGACACGAAATTGGTCTACATAGGTGTGGTAGGCAGTAATATCAGCAGTAGTAGTAGGCTGAAACCGAGCATAGTGATCCAATTGCTGCCATAAACACTTGAGGGCAGCATAGTATTTGGTGACAGACATCTCCTTCTGAGTAGTGGTTTGGAGTGTCTTCCTGATTTCATAAACCTGAGCACCACTACCTGAACGACCATAAGTGCCCTTGACAGCTGTCCATATCTGTGTAGCAGTGTCAAGGAGAAGATACTGACTAGAGAGGTCAGTGGTCATAGAGTTCAGAACAAAAGACATTACCATTGCATCATTGGCAGCCCATTTAGTACGAGCAGCACCTTCTTCAGTAGGTTGTTTGGTGGTGCCAGTAAGATGGCCAGTGAGTCCCCTACCAGCCACTATTAGGGATAATGATCTGGCCCAAATTAAGTAGTTTGTACCATCAAGCTTAATGGCAGCAACATAGGGAAGAAAATCAGACCTAGTTTGATCTCCTCCAGAAGTAGCAGTAGTCATCTCTGAGTCACCCATGATTCAGCCAGACAGAAAAAATCAGATCTGCAAAAAGAACCTGATTCGAATGTGAATGATGGGTTTTGAATTTGCAGAATTTTCAGCCGTCAGAATGGGCTGAAACCTTGGTCGAGTTCCCTTCTAATACTAGGGAAGATATCCTCCAAAAATTAACTCTTTCTGATGAGCCAATAAAAATCCCTAAATTTTGACAAATTTAGGAAGAAAATTTGATTGCAAAAAACTGATTGCAGAAAAATTGCAGAAAAGTGCAGCACGGGATCTAAATCACTTCTGCAGTCTTCAACTAAGGACTGGTTTAGACCAATAGAAGCAGGAAACAATCTCCATAAAAATAGAAATCAAACTTCAGGTGTAAGAAGAGCTCGATCTCCAAGGATGGAAATAACCTGCCAGCAGATTTAGGTCACACCACTGTTCTTCGATCTTCAATGAGGTGACATTGAGGGCAGCAACTAAATTTGCATTAGATCACCTCACAGTTGCTGCCCTGATGTAGAGAAAGAGGCCGAAAGTGGTGGAGAGAAAAGAAAAAAGAAAAAAAACAGAAACCGAGAGGGGGAAGACCAGAAAAGAAGAAAAAACTGAGAAAGAAGAGAGAACCAGAAATCGAGAAAAGCTGTTCCTAGATCAGATTTGGCTCTGATACCATATAAACAGCCTTGAGAATGAATGCTTAGATAATCTAGATCGATCACCCAGCCCCTTATTTATAATAAAATTAATCAAAGTACAATCCAAGTATGATTCCCTCCAATCCTATTCCTATTAGGAATTCCTACTACAACTAGGAATCCAAAATAGAGATCGGATAGAAGGGAAAAACAGAAAAAAGATAAAACAAAATACAAATCAACTAGGACAAATAACTAAAATACTGAGGACTAAATTACCCCTATCGGGTAAAGTAGTCAATCTCAACAATAAGCAATATTAGATACAGTGTTATATAGTAAACCTGATATTATGCTTAACAAGTACAACAAAACAAAGAGTGGAGGAAAAGTATAATGATTTTAGGAGACAGTCCATCAATGATAAGGGCTGTCTACTGTGAATAATTTTTAGGCTGTGAATGGCCTTCTTCAGATCTATTCCCATCATATTTGTCAAGGTAGTGCCTAGGCAGTAAGATGGCTATGAAGTACTGAGGCAACCAGTTGCCATTGTATTCAAGGTGTTGAGACCTAAAAGAAAATGCTTGGGGTGGGGGAGAAGAGGGGAGGTGTGGAGATGGGGCAAAAGGAGGAAAGGGGGAGGAGGGAAAAAGACGAAGATAGGAAGCGTAGCTGTCAGAGTCACTGCTAAATCCGCAAAAGAAGCAGCAGCAGCAGAAGACAAAGAAGAAGAAGATGTAGACAATAGCAGCAGCAGCCAATGCCACTGGAGGAGATGCTGCTACATCCAATCCATCTTACAGCATTTCTTTCATCGTCCAGCATCGAGGAGAAGAGGAAGAAGATCCTGCATCCTCTCCTTCTGTGAATGAATGGTTCTTCATAAATTAAAGGATATAATCTTGTATTGTATGAGGGCGAGCCTTGGCGCGACGGTAAGGTTGCTTCATTGTGACCTAGTGGTCGCAAGTTCAAGTCTGGAAACAGCCTCTTTGCGAAAGCAGGGGTAAGACTACGTACATTATGACCCTCCCCTGACCCTGCAGTGGCGGGAGCCTCCTGTACTGGGTACGCCCTTTTTTTAATCTTGTATTGTATACATTACACCTTATATTTATAAGAAAAAAATATTCATTTTACACATAAACCCATTTAAAATTGAAGTTAAGAAGAAATTTAGTATTTTACACATAATCCCCTGGGGAGTCTTCATATAGCATAGGTTGATCAATAAGGTGCTACGCCCATATCAACTAGGCACCTGGGCTCACCTTCGCACAGTGACAGCTATGTTCCCTGCAAGGGTCACTAAGGATTTTTATTCATGTGGTATTGGATAATTTCATTTGTTTGACCTTCTGATAAATATAGGATGTTTTCATGCTTTCGCCGAATAGATTTCCCTTGGGCGCTGATGAGGATGAAGTTGTTGATCACTTGCTAGTTCATTTTTCCAGTCTTAAGAGGAATATGGCTGGCTTTCCTTGCCTTGTTTGGTGTTTCTTGTGCCACCTAAAGAAGGCTGGTGACTTTGTAAACTTATTGAATGACTCCCAATGTCAACACCATGGAGAAGATTATAGAAAGAAAGGAATATTCGACTGTACTATAGAAAGAAAGGCTGGTGACTTTGTAAACTTATTGTATTTATATCCTCTTTTGCCAATTAACTCTATTCAAAGTTGTACGTGTTACCAGTCCTCAGCTATGAATGTCTTTCCTCACCACTTCCCCTAGCTTTATTTTAGGCTTACCCCTGATTCTTAGTCCCTCCAATCTGAATCATATCACTCCTGACCAAAGAATTGAAAACTCTCTGTTGCACGTCTATATCGCTTCAAATGACTCTCTCAACTTCTCATGTATCAAAGGTACTCCTAAATAAGCTCTAATTTGTTTATCCCTTATTTTGTAATTTCGAGTATTATGCTCATCCATCTCAACATCCTCATTCAGCTCCCTAAATTTATATCTTTCTTCACTGCCCAACATTTAGCTCTGTGCCTCCGTAAACCATTGCTGGTTGCACAATTATCGTATAAAATTTCCCATTGAGTTTTAATGGAATACGTACATGGTTTGAGGAATCGAGCTTGGATCGGCAGAATCAGCCAGCCCCACAGCCAATCCCACCTGATTCAAAATGGCATAAATTGGATCGGCCGATCTGATCCACCAGATTCAGATCACCCTATTCTTCTGATCCAAAAACATAAGATGCATGACTGGTGGACCTCATGCAAGGCTTCTGGAAGAACCAAGAAGGGGAGAGGGAGGGAAAGCTAGGGAGGGGAAGTTGGAGCAGCCGAGGGGAGGGGGTGGGGAAGATATCGTGGGTTGCAAGCCCAGAAGCTGACCATCTGGTTCCAAGAGCTGGTGCGACAAGTTTGATGTTATTTTTGGCCAGCGGGCAGGGTCAGGTCGTCATATGGAGAGTTGTGGGTTCATTGATTGCCGATGGGCTGGTTATCATAATAGCAGCTTTGTTCCAGGAGGTTCTTGAGACTAGAGTCACATTCGCAAACGTCATCGCTGTCGACCAGGGGAAACTGGAGTTGTATACTTGCAAAGTTGCATGTTGTGGTTGATTTTTGGGTGGTGGTGATGACGACCTCAGTGATTCTGTCTTCATCCATGAACAATGACTCGCCCGGCTCATTTCAATTGGTTTGAAAAACTAAGGTTCCATCGTAGAAATTCCTTGATGTAAGCTTGATTGCCGAACCTATTTTTTGGGTACGAAAATCAAATTGCAAAGATTGGGTGGAGACAGGAAGCTCGGTGTCTCATTGGAGGAGAAAATGAGTGTGGGCATAGGGATAGTCAGCGAGATTACGAGTGGAGAGGGGCAAGGTTTAGAATTTTGGTTTTGACCCGGGTCAAAATATTTCAGAGTTTGGTGGTCAAATAGTCATATTTTGGTCCAAAACTTTAGGAAAACCC
The DNA here is from genome assembly GCF_018873765.1 of Telopea speciosissima. Lineage (NCBI taxonomy): Eukaryota > Viridiplantae > Streptophyta > Magnoliopsida > Proteales > Proteaceae > Telopea > Telopea speciosissima. Next base: position 61,997,534 of record NC_057921.1, on the reverse strand, counting down.
TAATTAAGCATCACTGAACGTGTTTTTTTTTTTTACCTTTAGATTGTAAAAACGCACCCAAAATGGTTGTTTGGCTTCGGATCCTTGGTTGCTAGTGTACGTCGTACCCTGCTATATACTTTCTCTAATACAGCATGTAACCAAAGACAACAAATAACCAATCCACACACACCAAAGTTAGAAGATGAGAGAGAGAGAAGAAGAAGAAGAAGGAGAGAGACGATGGAAGAGGAAGAAGAGGCAACTGTAGAACACGATAGATTGAATTAAATCGTCTATCGTGTTCTGCCCTGTTATTGATAATACTTATATAAATTGTACTCTTTGTAGGAATCATACTAAGAGACCAACACTGATTACAAGTATAGCCAAAGAAGGAAACTACATAAACATAACATATCACGATAGAAGACACTTCCCCTATTGTGGTAATCACCAAAAGACTAGATGCCAACTGTACCACAGGGGATTAGACATAAATACCCCTATGATATAAGTACATAACACTCCCCCGTCAAGCTGGAGCATATAAATCACCCGTGCCCAGCTTGGAACAGTCTTTCTGGAAGGCAGGACTAAACATAGGCTTGGTAAACACATACCCAGTTGTTGTGCAAAGGAAACGAATGGGGTAAAACAATTAACTTCAGCATAATTGCATTCTGCACAAAGTGACAATCGACTTCAATGTGTTTAGTCCTTTCATGAATACTAGATTACTGACAATGTAGATACCAGCTTGATTATCACAGTTCATCTTCATAGGTTTAGTAACTGGAAACAACTAAGACAGCCAATAAGAAAAGTCAATAAGGCCAGGTAAAGCACCTCTGGTCAGTAAACAAAAGCTCCAACCAGTAACTGAAAACCAGATAGATAGATAGATAGATCTTCAAATTGGAGAATGTATAGAGAAAGCTGCTCCAACCAGTAACTCCAACAGGGAAATGTCGATGTAGATATGCTTGGCACCCTCAATCCCAGAGGAGTCATCACCAGAAATAATGATATCTGTTGGTTGAATCGTGGGTCATGGAGATGGAATGAAATAATAGAATGGCTTGTATTAATGATAGAAAGGCCCTCATAGAGGGGAAGTTACAAATAATAGAAGCTAGGCGATGTGGGACTAAAACCCACATAGACAACATAAGCTAATAACACTTAATAACATAAAAATACCCCCAAACGGACCAGAATACCCCCAAGGTATTCTGGAGTACAATATTCTAACACTCCCCCTCAAGCTGGATTGTGCAAATATGAAAGAAGGAAGATCCAGCTTGGACTAAAAGAGAAAACTCTCTACTAAAGAAAAAACTCTCTCCATAACAATGCTAACACTCCCCCTCAAGTTGGCGCATACAAGTTACTAATGCTCAACTTGAATAAAATGGGAAAAAGTTGTAGCAGAATCCAGCTCCCAAACAGACCTTCAAGAACTTAAAAAAAATAGACCTTCAAACTTGGACAGACTTGAGCAGTAAAAAGGCATCTCTCACCAATCTTTGTCTAATAATGAATCTCTGAAGTATAATCTTGAAGATAAGTAACTAGGGTAGCCGTCAGATGAGTCAGGCAGCAGTAAAAAACAAGCAGCGGAAAAAAATCAACCCAATTTGTAGAACCTCATATAGGCAGGTAATAACCAAACATCTTCAAAACTTTTGACACCAGCTTCCCCCTCATGGCAAACTTAACCCAATAACAAAGTAGATACCCTTTGGCAATGGTGAAACCTCTGACCTTCTATGTTTTGCACCAAGTATCCCAGCATGTTCTGTTCTCTGCAATGGCTGCAGGTATCCTGTATATAATCCACCCCTCACGTGTAGTGCACGTGGACATATGAGAGATGATTGTAGAGATAGGGCAAAACAAAACATTCCAGAGTTTGTTAATGGCTGCCAAGTGTAATGGAAAAAGAAGAAAAGGCAAACAAGAGAATACCATGATCTTCCAAAGTGTTTATGGGGAATGCCAGGGTATGTTTCGGGAGGTGGTGAAGGAAAAATAGCAGTGGGATTATGAAGGAGTAAATTATGCAACATAAAGTTCTAACCATCTTCCATCGATCAAACAAACACTTTTGATGGAAACCCCTGCAGGGGAGAAACTCCTAACTCCAATGGTTAAATCTGAGAAGTATATTGATCTGATTTGAAGTAAGGAAATGCTCCATCTTTCAAGGCTTGATCAATCTTCAAACAGGGAGGAGCAATTGTGCGAAAAACTCCAAGGTAGAAACTCCCACATGCTAAACAGTACTAACGAAGATATCCGGACAGTAGGTGAATGAAGAAGTTTCAACAAAGACTGGATCAGATCTGAATCAGTAACAATGCTAGGATTCAAGCTCCAAAGTATGCTGGATTTGAACCAGAAAAGCTCCACATAACTGAATAGGTTCGTAGGTGCAGCCAATAACCGGGAACACACTGTTGTAGTCCCAAAGAAGCTGATCTCCAGGGTAGCAAATTTGAGTCTTCCATAACGAAAGAAATTCGATCTCCAATAAGGGGAAACTCAGTCATAATCATAGGGCAGCAGTATGCCACTTGAAGGCAGTAGTAACACATCAACCAGTCATGCTGACGAAAGCCAATCAATAATACCAGCCAGATAGGTAGTGAAGCTCAAAATAACCAACAAAGACAAGACAAATAACCAGAGGAATCCATAGGCAGTTGAAGCAGCCCGCCATAGAGGAATAAGTAATTGAAATAGGGTATAAATTGAATAAACCAAGCCAACAGAATGAACTGTAATTTTTACTAAAAAAAACCAGATGAATGATGCTGAATAATGGGCTGAATAGTCCTCTGATGTTTATAGAACTCTCCTCAAAAAAATCAGCAATAGTGGACTGCCCTAACCCTTAGATCGATTATAGCCAGGGTTTTGTAAAAAACCCTGAAAGTGAATATCGATTGTAGGGAAGGGGGCTTCAACAAAAGTGATGATGACTTGTCAAAGGTGCTGGCTTCTTGTAATACATGCTGACCACAACTGCTGAAATGGATCTCCAGTTCGAATGACCAATCTCCTTGGTAATTGAGACTGGATCTTCATGTGGGAGAAATACCAAAAAATCGCAGAAAAGGAGGACAGCAGCTATCTTGTGCAGTAGACCTTCTTCAAGCCATAAATAGTTGAAGTAGAATGTCCTTCTTAAGGGTAGAAACATCAACAAAAAATTCCAATAGCAGCAAACAACCCTAACCCTAAAATCGATATGGGTCAGGGAGAAGGATTGATTGGGGTTAGGGGTCTTCAAACACTTGGAAAGAGGCTAATACTGAGGTCAAGTGATCCTTGTAGGTGGAGTAATCATCCTTCCAAAAGGCAGCAAAAACTGAAACCTGTAACCCTAATGTCGATTTGAGTTAGGGTTTTAATAGAGAACTATAAAAGGCAGGATGAGAAGAATTTGCTGTAGGGACAAATCCAACCATCAGATTGTGTTCAAACTGAGGTCGATTAGGGCTTCGATTAGTTGGGAAATATCCCTGAAATATTGGCTACATCTGACAAGGGAAACCCAAACATCGATTGGAGTTAGGGTTTTGAAAAACCCTGACAAGGTGAAATCGATTTGGGGATCTAGGCTGGAAAAAATAACAATTGATGGAGATAAAGAAAAAGGGAAGTTAGGTTTAGGAATAGGGTAGAATAGGGCTGGAAAAAGGCTGCATAGGGTGTTCCTAAATTAGAGGATCAGGTTTATAGAGATCTAATCTCAAAGAAGGTGAACTCCAAATCGCAGATGAGGCTTCCAGCAGGGTTTTAATGAAAAAATTCGAAGAGAATGAAAGAGGGCAGCAACTAAATCATTGGATATTTTATTTTCCTCATTAGTGCTGCCCCCTTATATGGGTAAGAAGAAGAAAACCAGTAGGAGGAGAAAACCGAGAAAAGGGAGAAGAAGAGAGAGATCGATCGAAGGAGAAGAAGGGAGAAATAGGGTTTTTTTTCCTCTCTAACCTAGATCAGACCAACTCTGATACCATGTTGGTTGAATCGTGGGTCATGGAGATGGAATGAAATAATAGAATGGCTTGTATTAATGATTGAAAGGCCCCTCTATTATAAATAGAGGGGAAGTTACAAATAATAGAAGCTAGGCGATGTGGGACTAAAACCCACATAGACGACATAAGCTAATAACACTTAATAACATAAAAATACCCCCAAACGGACCAGAATACCCCCAAGGTATTCTGGAGTACAATATTCTAACAATATCATTTACGTACACAACCAGGATAACCACCTTGGACCCACGTCGACAAACATAAACAGAGTAATCAGAGAAGCACTGTGTGAACTTATAACTACCAATGACCTTGTTGCATTTGTCAAACAAAGCACCAAGGGATTGTTTCAACCCATAGATGGCCTTGTGAAGGTGACAAACTTTTGATGCATTCTCCCCTGAGCCACATATCCAGGAGGTTGCTCCATATACACCTCCTCTAAATCACCATACAGGAAGGTGTTTTTTATATTAAGTTGAAACAGAAGCCAGTCAAGATTATCAGCCAAGGATATCAAAACACGAACAGAGTTAAGGCAATCAACTGGAGAAAATGTCTCAAACTAATGAATGCTATACGTCTGAGTATATCCTTTAGCGACCAAGCAAGCCTTTAGTCGTTCAACAAAACCATCTGGGAGATACTTGACAGTGTACACCCACCAACACTGCAAAAGATCCTTCCCTGGGGGTAAGTCAGTAATAGACTATGTCTGACGATCTAATAAGCCATCCATCTCTACATTCATAATGTTTTCAACCAGGATGTAACAAGGCTTCTTGGTACTTAGCAGACACACAATAGACAAAGACAAAGCAAAGGTACGAAGTAAAGGTGGAAAATGAGAAACTGAAACAAATTTAGAAATCAAATAGGCAACATTAGATTTTTTTAGTGCAAGTTCTCATTTCTTTATGAAGATCTACTGGTAAGTCAATGGAGGTAGAATCCTCAGGTAAAGGGTCTGATGAAGTAGTGGTCTATGTCGAAGGATCAGCCGGAGCCGTCGTAGTCTCCTTGAAGCATCGCTTGTATACCTACAATGGCTTTGGTGGGGAAATAGAAAGGGGAATAAGTGCAGGAATGGGTGGAGGATCAAGGAGATGAGTATTCATCTTATGACTCTCAATAGAGAAATATGGTGTATCTTCAAAGAAGGTAACATCAGCGCTAACAAAATACTGATGCGAAATGGGATCATAACATCTAAATCCCTTTGGAGTGCGAGCATACCCAAGGAACACACAGTTGGTAGCATGCAGAAATAATTTATCAGAACTAGGGCAAAGGTTGTGAACAAAGCACGTACAACCCAAAACTCATGGTGGTAAACCAAACAAAGAGGATGTGGAAAAACCATAGAAAATGGAGATATATTGTGAAGGACAGCAGATGGCATACAATTAATCAAATAGCATGCAGTCAAAACAGCATCACTCCAATAACACTTAGGAACATGCATATGAAACATAAGGTAGTAAAGAACGAAAAGGAAACTACTTACAGATAAACTTGGACTATACTGAAGACGATAAATAACGTAATAGAACTAGGCTGGTACACCATACTGCCACGATATTTATGCTTTTAACATTTCTAATACTAAATAATGTAAGAAGAGCATCTTTGAGAGAGGACACAAACATTCCTTCATTCAATCCACCTGCGATGGGGACAATAAAAATAAACTATAATCCCAAAGACTCAAAATAAAAAGAGAGAAAGAGGGGAAAGTGATAAAACCTGACCTGGATGCTAAAATCACCATCCATGTAAACATTACAAGACCCCTCAAAATTGAAGCAGAGGAAATCTTCAGAGACGGCACCACCCTCGAGCATCATCTGACAAAGTGGGCGGGGATTGATGCAACTCCATCTTTGGAGGGATCGATGCACGCTGCAGAGAAAGAGTAAGAGAGAGACTATGATGATCGCCAGATCAGGACCCAACGCACGCCGCAAAGATTCACAGAGGGTTGTAGCCGTCCCTGATGAAGTGGACAGAAGTGAATAGCTCAGCAGCTTGGAGAGCAGAGGGAGAGTGAGAGAAAGTGAGGGTTTGATAGTCAAAGGGTCTAGGGTTCATATCTGTGGTTAATATGTTAAAGTAGTTTATTGTTTTGGCCGGCTCGGTTACGGTAGTTTAGGTAGGTTTAGGTTTCGGATTGGTGCTGGTCAGTCAAGGTCAAAACCAGGATGACAGATTATTAAACGGGCTGAAACTGTGACCAGACCATTTATTAAATGGTCAGTCCAGTTTTGGGTTTAATTGGTCAGGTCTGGTCATGCCTGCCAGTGTTGGCTGGGTTTTGACACCCCTAGTCAACCTTGGAAAGCGCCATATTGAGAGAAACATTGCAGTTGCACACCTAGCCTGGTCCTGAAGTCTGAAGCTCAAGTTCTTCAATCCAAATCACCTGAGGGTTTCAAAATTTCAAGCCCCACAGTCAGGGCACTCGAGACTTAAACCCAGTTTGCAAAAACAACAAACTCTCTCACAATGAGCAGAACAGTGAGAAGCAAGAAAACAAAGGAAAAAAGGAAAATAGAAAAACCATGGCTTAGGTAATATCTTGTCATCCTAGGCAGCATAGTTATCAAGGCGGCAAGGCGACCACGGCGTTTGAGGGCCTTCCTAAGCGCCTTGGCGATAGGGCGGCCGCAAGGCATCGCCTTGGCGGACAAGGTGTTCTAGTGTTCTTTTTTTTATATAACCATTTTATTGGGCACAAATAGCATATTAAAAATTATATAATTCTATTCTTTGCCAAATAAATATTAAAGAGTCAAACCAATGCAAGATATTCATCAAAAAAACAAATTAACAAACTAAGTTCATCATATTATCATAGCAATATAGCATATAAATATGAAACAACATTATAAATTATTAAATATAAAGAATAAAGGGTTGGTAAAGAATATATTAAAAATAGAAACTAATAGGAGTAAAGAATACTAGAATAGTATTCCAATTTCCAATCATGCAACAAAACTACAAAACCATTCATAAATATGAAATAGTTACAAGTTCTGGTCTTGTGATCACTTCATTTTAGTCCAATAAAGAAATCATTCAAATGGGTTATGGGTGAGTGAGAGTGATACGGTGAGTTGGAATCGATTTAGGTTTTGTTTTTTTTAACATATGATTCCATGCTTCTCAGAGCATGGAACCAAACCATACAACCAATAACAGTATGGCAATTAGAATAACTTAAACAACATAAAAAAAGTAAAAAACAGAAAGTTTTAAAAAAAGGACACTAAGGCGACCGCCCAGAGGATTAGGCGTCCTAAGGCGCCTAAGGCGACGCCTTAGAGACCAAAGCGCTCGCTTTACTTACATACCATAAGGCGTCCAATTGCCTTGCCCTTATAAAACCGCCTTAGTGCCATGGCGACGCCTTAATAACTATGCTAGGCAGGTGCACACATGTTGATTGCAGACCTACCCATCTGTGTGGTGCTTGTTGCCTCGTCAATTTCTTGAAGATTATGAACCTCTTATCCAGTTATCCCCCAAACCCCTTTTTTGTTTGGCACATTAACCCCTTTCCTGCCACATTTTAACCAAGTGACCATACCGGTGCGCTTTTTGGGCAAATGTCCCTCTATCATGAATGTTTGGAAGTCAATTAGATTTATCTGCATGTACATGTACTGATGTACCCCTACCAAGTCCTATACCCAAAACTATGGAAGAGGTCACCATTCTCTGCTTGCTCAATTTGATGGTTCATCTGTTCCTGTCATTGTTTTCATATAGGTACATTGAAGAAAGATCTTTCAGGAGATTTGTTGAGGCTTGTTTAGAAGAAACAGTGGTTTTTTATGTTGATCATCTAATCACTCAGGTTTGTCTTGGAAGATTGGTTAACATGCATTTTCTGGAAAATTTTACTTTGTATCTATAATCTATGTGATATATCTCTAATGATGCTTCTTTTGTTAGAAAAACTACATAAAGGAAGAAACCATTGAAAGGATGAGGTTAGATGAAGAGGTTATCTTGGATTTCTTCAGGGAGTATGTAAATGTATCAGTAAGTGACAGTGAGAAAATTTCTTAGAATGTCACCTAAATATTTGATTAGAAATGTACTTTGAAGTCGATATTCTTTGTATATGTAAACTGCTGTCCTGTATTTTCTTAGTAATGTTCATTTTTTCGTCAATTTTTATGTAATGGTTCTTCATTCATTCAGTTTGTAAAGTTTTCTGCAGAAAATTGAGAACCGAGTGAGGATTCTGAGTGATCTAAGAGAGCTTGCTTCAGCTGAGAGCCTGGACATGTTCACGCTCATCTACACTAACATTCTTGAACATCAACCTGACTGCCCGGTATGTGATATCAGCACATCCTCAATGTAATTTTTTTTTTAAAAATCTCTGGTATGTTATAGAAATTGTCCTGCTTGAGTATTTTACTAATGCCCAGCTGATGTAGGGAAGAAAATTGCTATATTATTCATCATTTATATTTCTACTTTCTATATTTCATTTCATTGTCTTGAAAAGTATGTGAAGTGTGAATATATTATTATCCTGGAATGCAGCCTGAGGTCGTGGAGAAGCTTGTGGGATTGCGGGAAGGCATACCACGGAAGGATGCTAAGGAGGTAATTGCACCCTTCACATTTTCTGACTGTTAAATGTTCCTCACAATCAAACTCGAGCATTCTGTGTGGTCCACAATCAGAATAATTCTCAAAGTTTTACTAGAACAACTCTCAAAGCTTTTATGTTTGTAAAATAAACTGTTTTTAAACTTTGCTTTTCCAAAGGGGACGAGGCACAGAGGGAGCATTCTATATTCGTTACTGTTCCTTGTACCCGTATGTTTTTCTAGATGGATATAGTACAGGAAGAGGGTTTTGAGGTTTATATTAAACTGATTGAGACCTTTTGCATATAGGTTGTGCAAGAGTGCAAGGAAATTTATGACAATTCACTTGTTGATGGAAACCCCCCAAAGGCAGGTTTTGTCTTTCCAAAGGTGAAATCTCTCTCTCATTCCAAAGGCTCTCTATGGAGGAAGCTGACGTAGTTTTTGGCCCAATTTCATTGTATAGGTAGGTATGGTTAAGTACATATGTGAATCCTCTTGTCCATATTCTCCCTATGGAGATCATGGATTTACTTCATTTTGTTTTATTTTTTTTTAAATATGATTGTGGCTATTCTTGCCACATTCTATGAGGATATTAAAGTTGTCTTCTATTGAAGTACAACTAAACCTTGTCTGATACCATTGTTTTTTTGTTTTTTGGTGAATGTCTGATACCATTGTTATAAGTAGACTATTATTTTCTTTCCTGTTATCCTCTTTTGGGAGGTTGATGTCAGTAATTGGATCATGTTTGGGCTGGTTTTCACCATATACTGAACCCAACCCTTGTAAATACTGCCCAACTATAAGCTGCCTACTCTGTTAAGCATGCAAGGAACTCATGATTTCTTAAGGTAACCTTGGGGGTGCAGCAGGGTATTTCATATTAAATCTGATTTTAACCCTGCGAGGGTCGTAGCAAAGCCCAACTAATTGGGTAGGGAAAGGATTCAGATCTTCTACAGCCTGGGTTATAGCCTGTAGCGGCCATTTTCCGGCCCTGCAACAAGCGGCCATCTTCCGGCCCTGCAACAAGAACATGACACCTGTAAAGTGAACATTCCGACGGTTAGATTTGAAAACTTTGCAATGTTTGAATAAAAAACAGTTGAACTTATTCTAAACCAAGCCGGATCAGTCGGTTTTACCAAACTGGTTTGGCCCCAGCTCGGTTTACAACTAAAACAAAAGAAACGAAACAAACCCATCGTCCTCATTTCAAATCTGAAATCCTCGATTCTTCTTTCCAGCGAACCCAAGCTTTCTCTTCTTTCTCCTCTGAATCCTTTTAAACCCACGCCGATCGTCTTCCTTGTCTGGCTCCTTTGTGAAGAGATCAGCTCTGTTACCTCCTCTGGTCTGGCGAAGCTCGAAGGTGGGAACAAAAATCCAGATCTGGATCTAACCAAGGAATGGGAGTTCCAAACATCCTTTTTTTTTTTTTTTTGGGTAAATGAGTTCCTAACATCCTTGGTTCAAGCTTCTGGGTGGAGAAATGGCAATGTAAGTCTTTCTCTTTCTCACAAACATGGCCCTGCCCCATCTTATGAAACATATGTGGGACTTATTGCTGTTTCTAACTCTGAGATTAGTTTCTATTTAATTTAGATTGGGAATAATCTGAGATGTTCAACCTGCTGGTTGGGAGTCCAACGATTCTGTTGTGGGTAGGATATGAAATCCACCTTTAGATTGGAGCAGTGATTGGTATGCATAGGTATGATGCAATGGTGACAACAGCTTCTCTTTCTCTCTCTCGGTCTCTCACTCGCTTGCTATCGCCGTAGTCGTTGAGGCCTATAACTGTAGAGAGAAGACGCAGACACGCATGGAGCTATTCTCTTTTTCAGAGAGAAACAGAGAAAGGTGTTAATGAGGGCACTGTACTCAGGGGCCGCGCCGTCCGCCACTTGTCTGCTCCGTGGGAGGGTTGACTTAGCAAAGGACGCAATCTTTGCACCAGAAAAACCAAGGACGCAATCTCTAGTTGGTGAACACTTAATAAATGGATTTGATTTGTAAGAGAGACAAAAGCGCGCAGTTAAACTTGCGTAAGGAAAAGCCCTGAATTAAGAATTACTCGACGGCGCGCCTTGCTCACCTCACGTACAAAAGCTGCAAAGCATGGGGTCGGTGAAGGCTGCAGCAAGGGAAGGTATGAGGCAACTCGTCAAAGCATGCCGTGACGAAATGTCTTTTTCCATGTCAAGCTATCAAATTATTCTTCAAATTTAGTTACCATCCATATATTTTCGGATTCGTCCCCTCTCCTCGGAGGGTAATCGCCCAATGAGTGCCCAATGACAGGGTTGTGCTGCACACATTTTGGAGAATTTAGCTCGTCTCCAGGGAGGTGTGCGCCTAGGATGTTGCCAGGGGGTATTCAGTGGTTGAGTTGTGCCGCACACATCTCGGCGCATACTTAGAGATGTGTGCGGCACAGCCCAACGGTTGGCAGCACCCTGGGCATTCCCTGCTCCCTAGAGACGATCTTGATCCCATTCCGATATGTGCCTAATCAGTCATCAGAATGTATGTGGCATAGCACAGTCGTTGGATGTTTCATTGGGCACTCATTGGGTCATGCACGCCTTCCAAGGAGAGGAGCCCAATCCATTTCACCTGTTGTTTTTTTTTTTTTTTTTTTTGAATGGGGATAATAACTGATCGAAGGAGCGTACCTAATGTGCATCTAACGGCTGGGCTAACTCACTGGACACTCATTGGACAATCTCCTCGTTAGAGAAGAGCCTGACACGGTAATAATCTATAATTACCATATGATTGTCACACTAAAAAAAAAAAAAGGTTATCAGATTTTTTTTTGGTAATTAAAAAAAAAAAAAAAAAATGGGTTATCAGATGATCATATAGAAGGTGGAACATGAATTGTCAAGAAAGAACAAAGTCAAACTCAACCACGACATGGCCGGTAGCTTTAGGCAACCAAGGAAGAAGCGAGGAGTCGCTTCTACATCTTACTTCCAATGGAATCATGCAAAACAACCATGTTCCGAGTGGATCAAATGTCTACATAATGGTGATAGGAGGAATTTTTCCTTCACCCATGGGCAATCTCTTTACCAAGCTGGTTTGCAAGGGCTATTATTGACTTCATACTTTGAGAAGGGTTGGGCTGGGACGTGGGACGGTGCACTGTGGTGCGGTCTTGCAAGCTCGACACGTGGATGATGCGAAATCTTACGGTGCCAAGCTCGAGAAGAAAAAAATGAAATGCAATTGAGCTCGCAAGGCCGCATCGCACCGCGCACTGCAGAAGATTTTATATGCCTGGTTTTGGTTGTGTTAGCGAGTTGGGAACTTGGGGGTGACAAATACATCATGGGCCGACACTATTCTCATGGGCTCAAGTTTGATGCTTCTCTACACTGGGCTTTGTCTTGAATAGGGTACTGGTTATTAGTGAGCCCCATGCTGACGCTACATGTTGTGTTTGGGTTGAGTAATACATTGAAAGGGTTTGGCTTATTAGTATTGGTGAGACCTGTCCTTTTGTCATCTCTAACCTAAAATCCTTGCCAATTCTGACATTGGGAATCTCTCATTCACTGATGAACGTTGTAAATTTAATGCATTGACAATTAACAAGTATGGACATTACCAAAACACACAAGCACTACAAAAAAAGAAGGGAATTTTATGAATACCCCTCTGAGGTATGGATTTTTTACCAATGCATCCATCTCTATGCACCATTTACATGTACTTCCCCTACTTTTCATATTAATTGATAAGTTAGTCCAAGTCGTTAATTGTTCCCCAAAAAGAATTGACCATATTGCCCTTCAATATAAACTGAACCTCTGCCATTCTTTTATACTTGAACCATTGTCCCAAATCGAAAGGAGAAGAAGGAAGAGGCAGTGGCGCTAGTTCTTGTGTCGTTCAAGCCTCAAATGGTTTCTCAGATCAAAATCCAACAATTCGAGTACAGTGACCTTGAAGCCGCCACTAGTCCACCACTAATGGTTTCTCAGATCAGAAATTACTACTGGGCAGATCATCATTCCAGGGACATCATTCTCATCCATCCATTTCTTAACGCCAATCCTCTCTGCATAATTGCTCTCCTCCAGATGCGATTTCAGAGATATTACAACATCTTTACCCTCAACTCCGATTTTATAAGAGAAAAAGATAGAACCTGAAAGAAAGCCCACGATCATAACGACAATCAACCCAACAGCCACGATAGTTTTCAACCTATTGAGAATCCCACGAGTTAGGAAAGCGCTAAGTTGGGTCCGGCGAAAGCTACTGGTTTTCAGAGAAGAGACGGCGGAAGGGTGGAATCAACAGTCCCAGAAGCGAATGTGAAACCTGAGACCAGAAGCGTAAGAGACCCCAAATTAACCACCAATCTGCTCATAAGCGATAAGGAAGACTCCAAAAGAGACGAGCCATCGTACAAGCTTGGAGAACCGATTCTAGGTCTTTGCGGGAACCTCTGTTTCTTCACCACGGCGGTGGAGCACGACCCGGAAACAAGCGTTGCAAATATCAACAAGAGTACTAACGTGCTAATTAGAGTTGATTTTCATTCAATATTGATCTCTCTTGGAGAGTTGATATAAATACAATACAATGGAATAGAAAAGGAAGGAAGAGAATAATGGAGTACTGAGTGGATCACATGTGATCTGGTTCCCTTATAGAGAACAATGTAATATTATTTGAGTGGAATTGTGATCACGTGTGTGTGTTGATAGATATAACGAAACCCTTAAAAACAAAAACAGGGACGACGAGAACAATTTCAGTGAGCCTACTTTCAAGGGTACGTTGAGACCAAAAATCGACGAGGGTATCTTGAGTACCTCTGAGAGGGATGGAACAAATGACGGCCCATTAATAGGAGCCGATCGATCAGGTGATCAAGGAAAGGCGACCCTCACTCCGAAGTCCAAATACTCAAGAGGAACAAGGAGAGAGAAGGGTTTCCTGTTTCAAGTTTCAACAATTCAGCAAGCGTAGAACCAGGGGAGAAGACGAGGGTCCACGAGGGGGGGACGAAGGAGAAACAAATCTGCTAGAGGAAGCTTAAGGCAAAGGAGATCTGTTAATGCAGAAGAGGAAGAAGAGGAAGAAGAAGAAGAAGAAAAGGACGTTAATGTCATTTTACCCTATCAAGGGTATATTGGTCCTAAATTTTTTATAAAACACCTACTGTTTGTCACTAACAGAACAACTATCGGCTTGGACTAGCTTATCAATTAATATGAAAAATAGGGGAGGTACATGTAAATGGTGAGTATAGATGGATGCATTGGTAAAAAGTTCATACTTCAAGGGGTATTCGTAAATTTCCCAAAAAAGAGGGTCATTTACGACCGTCTTTTTACAACAGAAATTTTTTTTCCTATCTCAAAAAGACTTATTTACAATAGAGAGGACTTCAGAAATTAAATCCGTTCCCATGTGGGTAGCTGATCCGGATTCGGGTCTAAAACTCCAAATCTCATATTGGTTTGACTAAAATCTTATGCAAGCTGTCCGAAGGATCCCGAGTTCTCAAGTCACAATTCCCAAATGCCCAGAGGACTTCAGGAATTAAAACCGTCCCAATTCCCAAATACCTATGAGGACTACAGGAACTAAAACCGGGGTGGGCGAGTCATAACCTCTGACTCGTGATTCATGACTCAGTAGCGTGAGGATTGAGGACCGAGGAGAGGGCGAAACGAGCTCCTGCTATTTGCGCTAGCCAATTCGAACGCCTATTCGCCTAATTCCATTCTCGTAACAAACCTCAAATTGCATTGCAGGTGCATCACTTGTCTCGACTAGCGAGCCGAAGGAAACCGAGACGAGACAAAGCCATCGAAACACAGAGACTGCAAAACAACTGGAGCTAGCACTGCTCTTCCTCCTTCGCTCAAAAGAAATTATTTTTCTCGTAAGTCTGGATCCATCTATAACGGGTTATAGTTCTCGCTGGTTGAGTAGAGAAGCCATTTTGTCTTCTTGCCTCAATAACTAGGGTTCCTGAGGAAATGGCTTCACGAACGCTCTCCGTATTTCATAGTTCGACAGCCTATTTACAATTGGATTGTAGAAAATCCAGTCAGTCTTCACTCTCTTTCCCTGGGAATCTCAAAGTAGACGTGTTGGTGAATTCTTTGCTTTCGAACCAGCTATCGCTTCGTTCCTCGCGTTTGAAGCCTCTTCTTCGGAGACCTCGGGCGGCCGTTGCGACGGTTTCGTTTAGTCTTCCGACTGCGTAAGTTTCAATTGCGCTCTGCTTCAATTTCTCTGTGGAGCTACCATTAAAAAAGAAAGTTTCTTTTTTATTTGTTTTTAATTTCTGCAGGAAACCAGAGAGAGTTTCCTCTGAGAAGATGCCCAAGTAAGTTTCATTGAATCTTCTTCATTCACATTTGCTTTTTGGACTTGAATTGGTGTTTTGGATATGTTCCAATTTTAATTTTTATGTCGGGATAACGGTGAAGATGGTCATCGAGGGCGATTAAGTCTTTTGCTATGGGAGAATTGGAAGCCAGGAAGCTTAAGTACCCCAACACTGGGACTGAAGCTCTTCTCATGGGGATCTTGGTTGAAGGTTAATGATTTTGTCCTTCTCAAAAATCTCCTTATAGGATTGCAGCCGAAGTTTTGGTATTTGAAAGTACTTGATTCCAATCATAATTATTCCTCTATTACCTGTTGAAATATGATATACGTCTCATGCTTCTTACCTTAACAACTACCAATGTAAATATAAATTTTGTCATCTAATCTCGCACCAGTTAAAAGTGGATCTCCTGAATTCTTTCTATGTATAAGGATAATTTGACCTTTGTGAATTCCTCCACCCCCACTTTTTCCTGGGGATGCCCCATAATAAATATATATACACTTTTTTTTTATTGGGCAATGTAAACAGCTTATGCAAGTCGTTAATTTCCTAATATTATTAAATGCTTCAGTCAGTATTTTTAGCTTTGGCAAGGCATTGGTAAAATAAGCCTTCATCTTAGAACTGGAGTCTGTGCAGGAGGCTGAGGTTGGTTCCTTTAGGGATTCAGCACTTGAAATTTGCGGGGGACTCAGTAATGTTGACTTGATGGATGATGAGAAGTATGGCTAGTCTTAGAGACTAGCTCATCTTATCAAGTAGGTCCAAATGCTTGCACCCCCTATGGACATTTATTTTACTGGATAGTATTGCTGCACAAACTCTTTGGGGTATCAACTAGCCAAGCTGGGCATTATGGGCCTTTCATTTATGTATCTCCTGAGTCTCTCGGATCTGCATGGGGATTGAGTTCTTGAATACTGTGGATTGCAATTGTTTTGTAAATCAGTTCTTTAACCTATTTTCTTTCTCTTCTCTAACAAGTTCTATAGTTATTCATCAAAGACGGAAAATCAAACAAAACAAAAGGAAGCACTCTTGTGGAATACTGGAATTTTACAAGATTTATATGGAACGGAATGATTGGAAGGTTGATCCTTTAGCAAATCTTCTCTTAAGTTCGAGTTGGACTTCTTTAACTACCAAATTGATGATTTTTGCTCTTTGCTTCTTCTCTTCCTTCCTTTAGTGGGCAACATAGGAGCATTATACTTTCAACCCAGCTTCCTGTCCGACTCTGTTATCCCCCCCAAAGATCTCTGTTTTTCCTTTGGATGTCATGTTGACAACTCAAGTTAAATTTCGACGGTGAATCACCTGTATTGTCAGATGTGTTTGAAATGCCTCAATCACCATATGTATTTTCTCTCTGAAGTAGGCACTCAACATTTGAGATTTTGTTTCATTTCTTAAGGAAGTTTAAGGTGTCTCTTGTTGCCATTCACAATCTTTCATCTCTCATAAATCATACTTCTTGGAGGGTAGTTAACTTTACTAAGATAGGTCGGATCTTGTGAAATCTTTTACCTATTTGCTGTATGTTGGATGGTGTGGTAGCAAAGGAATTTAAGAATGTTGAAGGCAAAGGTGGCTTACTAGGTTTATGATGAATTTTGAAGATATGCTTTTAAAATCAAAAGGTTTAAGTCAAACATAAACAGATTATATGGATTGTAACTTAGAAGAACAAGAGTGAAAGTGAGGTGGTGAGAATTGATGATTGGGAGAAACCTCAGAGAGATAATTGGAAATATCTGGGTTCAATCTTAAATAAAAAAGAGAAATAGATAATGCTGTTGCAGATGGAATCACAGCAGGGTGGATGAAGTGACGAGGTGCTTCTAAAGTGTTATGTGATTGAGACGAAGTCGTTTCAGGTGTCATGAACATGTGCAGTGAAGATTTTTGAATGCACCAATAAGGAGTGATATGATTCAGGTTGGAGGATCTAAACAAGCAAGAGGCTGGCCTAACATGACTTTGGGGGATGTGTTGAGAAAATAAATGCGTGTTGTAGGGTTGACAACAAGGAGGGCTTTGAATAGAATTTTATGACGTATTAGTATCCATGCAGCTGACTCCATTTAATTGGATAAGGCTTTGTTGAGTTGAGGTAACATCATGATGACATATTTTATTGATGAACTGAAATGAGATTACAAAGTGGTCTACAACAATAATAACGACAGCTAACATGCCTCACAAAGAGGCAGCAAAAATGCTACATAAATCACCAAAACATTAAGTTCCCTCCTGTTCTCAACATACCCAAGCGATAAAGACAATCATAAGGCATGTCTATTTCTCCAGATCATCATGACCTCTTTCTCATCCGTTAAAGTAAAAGACTTTGTTAACCTTTCTTGACGTAAGCTAGAACTGACTAAACTAAAACTGCCAGATAGGAAATAAAAGCAAGTGTTAAGAAAGGATATAGAACCTCTGATGATTGCCAGAATCAATCTGAAAAGAAGCCCAAGAATACCTGAAGGATTTAGCTTTGCTTATTTACAATAAACTGAACTAGTAGTAGCATAGTTCTGACTTTTATTTTCTGTACATATCTCAGTCAATGAGTCAACTAACTTCATGCCCAATCATTTAAAGTGGGCCACGCGGCCCACGCATAGAGTGGAATAGAAGGACCGAGTTCATGCTGCTGTCCCATTAGTTTGGTTCAGGTTGATCATGTCCAAGAGAAGATGCGAGACAGCATACTTTTGTGTGTGAAAGAAAAGAATGAGAGCACCAATCTTAGAATATCATGATTTAATTACTATGAACAGATTCAGTATTTTTCATTTCTTCTATCGTCCATGCAAAAGAAAAGTCAAAATTGTTGTAGAAATTTTCTATGTTCTCATTACTTGTAAAAAATGTTAATTTGGTTTTTAATTTCGAATGCCTATAATAGATCCCACCCCTTTTGCCTATCAATTCCTTCTTTCTAAATTTGTTCCATCAAAACATAAAGTTTCTGAATCCACCATGTAGCATGCTGAACAAGATCTCAAATGGGAACTGTAACTACTGAAAACATCTAGAAGCATGGTGGACTGCAAAGTGCATCTTTTCCATTTTATAGTGTAGACTCACATTCCTTTCTCTAATTGAAATCCTATCATGATAGCAATTTGTCAATTTTTTTTAATAGAACTTACTTTTTTCACTAGGACTATTCAATGTGCCTATGCTCCACATTTTTTCTTTCCAGGAACCAGTAAAGTAGCAAAATTTTTGTATGTATACGGAATTACGCTTTTCAAGGTGCGAGAGGAAACTATAAAGTTACTTGGAAAATCTGACATGTTCTTATTCAGTCCTGAACACCCGCCACTAACTGAACCAGCACAAAGGGCCCTTGATTGGGCTGTAGATGAGAAACTGAAATCAGGTAAATAGCTGCTTTTTGTGATAATTAGTATCTTTAATTATATAATGACAAATTATTTCTATATATCTTTTTTGTTTTCCTGAAATATGTCCCAGGAACATGCCTTACTTATCATGAAGTCATTCATCATATAGTGATGGTGGGTAGTATCATGAAGTCATAGTTAGTGCTATTTAATGGGTAACCACACGCCTGACATGTGAGGGTGAGGTGTCTAAAGTGATAGATTTTTTCCCGCTTTTTTTCCCTTTTTTAGATATGATTTCATTCCAGGATCACTTCCTTGAGACATGATGCTGATTTTTTAGTTAAACGACATATGGTGATGTCGTGATGACATAATTTTGGGGCAGACTCCCATTTGTTTAATTATGTTATAGTTGTTTTTTATCTGCATTGACCTCTATGCACTGGATCGTTAAGTTTCTATTCTCTTCTTATTAACTGAGACAAAGGAAACGTCCATTTTTCTCAGGGTTGATCTATGGAGTCGGTAGAGAAGGTTCTTACTAGAAAACTAGACAGCTTCAAGAACTAGAAACTGCAATGAATTGCCACTAAAAGTCTAGGAATTCATTGACAGGTAAAATAGATTTATCGGCTAATATTCTTTAAAATCAATCTGCTCAAGTAAATGATGGTTTGGGGACCAAGCAAGAGCAACGTGTCGTCATAGATGAGGAAAGCACTTGCTTTGTTTGATGGCTAAGAATGTTTATGCTTCTCCTGTGATTATGTCCCATCAATTTCAGAAATATGGTCTTATGTTCTGGTGCTATGATTTGATTTGTCAGCATTGATCCCTGTGTCTGTGACGGGATTGAGTCTTGAGTTATACAGTTGATGTGGTGTAATCATATTTACGGTTTAGGGTGTACTTTCTTTCAGTCAAACAGGAAATACGTTCTGTATTTCTGATATATTATGAAGGTTAGAAAAATTGGGGCAAATATCTTCCTTGAAGTTGAGAGAGATGATTTTTCTTACCCTAGCCTGGAGATATGCAAATAGAAGTCCATTTTGAGGCATTCCAGATTCTGAATTTTTTGTAGGACAGGTTGATCTAACTAATGAAGAGTGACTGGTCTCGTGGGATGCAACTGCTCCCAAATGGGATGTCCAGAAAGAGAGATTTCCAAATTTCTCTTTCTGGGAAATCCATTGTGGATTTGTTGCATCCTATAAGGCGGACTACTCTTCATCAATTAGATTATCCAAAACAGGGTTCTCAGAATGTCTTATTGGTTTTCCAATGTCTCCTGCATAGGAGAATTCTATTGGCTGTTTGCTTTTTGTACTGCATTCTCTTAGGTTTGAACTTTTGCAAGAGTTGGGGTACAGCCAGAAGGGTTTGACTGGCCAAAAAGATTATTCTATGTTGCTTTCTTCGTATTTGTTTACTTATTCAATTTTGGAAACTAACATCCAAAGATTTTATATGTTCAGAAGGTTATATGCTGCTAGGTCTTTGATTTGGAGGTCTGAAATATGATTTAAAGGTGAGAGATGATAGAAGGGATTGATGCAGTAGTGACTTTGGGTATTTAGTTATTTACTTTAAAATCTTTTCTTAAGGCTATGCTGTCATATGTTCTTATGGATTGGCTTTTTGGATCAGTTGAGATGATGATCAATGGGTAGAGTAGTTCCCTGTTTCAGACAAAGGTTGAGTGGTATGGAGCCCTTCAGTTTGCGATGGTGGGTAGTGGATGGAGAAAAACAAAAGGATTTCTTGAAAGAAGATTATATTGGTTGCATTATTAGAATGCAAAATAAGATGGCTGATATCTTAATGGTTATCACTATCACCATAAAGTGCGGGTTAGCATTGTGGCAATATGTTTGGGATTGGCAGCAGCATAGTTGTCATGGCGTCGCCATGGCGTCCTGGCGTTGGGAGAGGGGGCATATCGAGCTACGCCATGGTGGATGTCAATATATCGTTCGATATGGCTTCCATGGCGACGCCATGGCGTCGCCATGGACGCCATACCACGATATGTTGGCATATCGGTCGATATTTGTACATATAAAAGTTAGATTAAAATTTATTTTTTTTAAACCATTTAATAGCTTAGATGCTTTGCTCCAAATCACATACACTAAAGAAAGACTATTGCTATCAAGCTTCAGTAAACAGGTTAGCCTATCATTTGATTTTTACTATTGCTTTCAATTATTTGATAGGTTAATCTATATTTTCAATTTTTCATACTTTCATATACACTAATGGATATTAGTTACACTTTCATGAATTAAACCATAGTGGCATAGTATATTAGTAGTAGTGTAGTACACTTTCATGTTGATTTTTGATGTTATAGGACATATATTATAGCATACTAAATGACATTAAAAATACAGAAAATAAAAAATTAAACATGGTCGACATGCTCGCCATGGCAACGCCATGGCGGGCGACATGTCGATATATCGACGTGACACCCTTCCACCGACTTGGATCGCCGTGACGCCGTGACAACTATGGGCAGCAGCATTCAAAATTTATGTTTCAACCCACCGATTTTTTTTTGGGGTTTCGGTCGAATCCAAACTGAAACCCTTCCACATTTCGGCTGTTGGATTCGTTAGACCATTTCAGTGGTCAAATGACCATATTTAGGCCCGAATCTTCAAGAAAACCATTAATTTAGCATCTCTAAACATATTGGAACCTTTTGATTGTAAAAAAAAAAAAAAAAAACCCAAAATGGGAGTTTAGTTTTGGACCCTAGGTTGCTAGTGTATCCGGTACCCTGTTGTATACTCTCTAATTTAAACCTATTCTACACAAGTACACATAATTTAGTACTAAAATACTCAAAATTCAATTAAAACAACCAAGGTTTAAGAAGCTGATTTCAATCAGGGTTTCTACTCGGATCGAAATCCAATTAATTCGGGAGTTGACCAAAATCTGGTCGACTTTCTTGCGGGTTTAGCTGGTGGATTTGTTTGATCATTTCAGTGGTTAAACAACCATAATTTGAGTTGAAACTTGGCAGAGAGCCAGAGACCCTAAGTAAACATCCCTAAACACAGTGGAACCTTTAGATTGTTGAATAACACACTCAAAATGGTACTTTGGTTTCGTGCCGTAGGTTGGCAGTGTACGCCATCCCTTGCCTGTATACCATATCAAGTATAGCCTATGTTATACTTGATTTAGTACTATAACGTACCAAATATGAAGAGACCAATTAAAATATGGAATTGCAAGTGACAGATGGAGAAAAATTATTTAAATGTTATTAAATTTCAGAATATTACAGTCACTGACACTGACTTCACAAATCACAAGTTCACATGAAAATCCAAAAGTGCAAATGTGCAAAAATCCCCTGCCTTTCCTCTTAGTCTCCTATTCTATGTCAATATTAGAAAGAGGTCTGGGCTGGTTTGCTGCCGACGAAACCCTTCCTCCATGTCATGGTATGTCAGCCAGTGGTGACCAACATATATAAAATTAAGCTCCCACTACTCAGTATTAATCTTATTTTGTTTAAAAATTTGTTGAAAGAAATCATTTTTTTTTAAACCAAAAAATTAAAAAAATAATTTTAAAACAGAAAAGTCCAACCCCGTGGAGTCGTAGATCAGCTAATACTATCTAACATATAAAGAATTGAAGCCAAACCACTAAATATTTACCCCCATTTTTTGTTAAAAAAATTAATTTAGGGAAATAGGGTATTACCTCGAAGTTTGAATCTTCAACCAATCTCCTTCAAATCCACCAAATCTTTGTTGTAGATGACTTGCACAAGGTTAGAACAGCTTGTTCCACAAAGAAATGGAAGTGTAATGGCCAAAATCCACTCAAATTTGCCCTTTTTTAAAATAAAAAAAACTTCACAGTAGGTTTCTCACAAAACCTGAGAAAGGGGGTCTGAAGTCAATCGAAATATCAAGTTTTGATTGAATTTAAGACTTTATAATACATGGTTGTACCATTTCGGCAAAACGAAAAGGCACAACCGAGATGACACAAGATTTTGACCAAAACTTGAAGGCTTTGGTCGAAATTATGTGTATCTGCAGATTTGCACTCCATTTGTGACTTCTCCAACCATGAAAACAACTCAAATATGCATTATGGATGAAAAAGAACCATTTAATAGTACACTTACAAGTAGTCAAGTACAATTCTACAATTGTTCCTCCGAATCTATGTCAGTACCACATAAAGTTCCGGGGAGCCTCAAAACCACTAGAAGATTGCTACCGCTGACATAACCGTTCCTCTGACTCTATCACAAAAAACGGTGATGTCATGGTTTGCTTGAAGAAATGCTCAAAGTCCGACACAGCAGGCTGATATGTTATCGGCAACATACTGTAGGCAACCCAACCTAGGACATATCAACAGGCTGGGAAGACGATGCAAATATGGACCCATTGTAGCTGCTTGGTGGACCAGACTTCTCTCCCTCTCAGAGTCAAAATGGGTAAAATTTGACCCATTTCGATCAAAAAAACCATTTGAAGGTATCGTTTCAAAACGATACCAGAACTTTCAACCAAATGGCCAAAACTTCGGTCAACTTAATTGCACCCAGTTTTGTTTCAACCTTTGTTGAAACCTAAATATTTCAGGAAATCTCGGTGGTTTTGATTTAGATTTCGAACTATGATTGGCAGGGCATTGTAATGGGGTAGGGAAGTATATGTGTAGATGGATCTATGTAGTCTTTGATCCTTCAGGGTCCTCTTTATCAAGTATTCATTCTTTATAAACAAACTACTACACCCCCAACAAAAAAAATAATAAAAAAAGATTTGAAGACATCCATGTAAGGAAAATATTAACATAGCCTAAGGTTTGATTGAAATTCAATGTATCTGTATGGAAAAGGAGATTCTTCCTCTAATGGATGAAATTTTTGGATATTTTTCCTGCTTGTTTTCTTCGTTATTGTTGGAAACATTGTTGCTGTTCTCTCTATTTTATATATATATATATATATATATATATATAATTTTAGTTACTTTTTTTTGTGTGCTAGTTTTAGTTACTTTTGGCAATGCTAATTCTTCACTAGATTGCTATTAAGTACATTCAAGATGCTGAAGGAATGAGTGTTCCTGAAAATCCCAAGACGAAATAGAAGGTTTGGAGAGCCAAAAGATCATTCTCAGTCCCCAACACAGGCACTATTAATAGCAAGCTGGAGGGGACAAAATCCTTTCTTCTTCTTCCTAGAAAATTGCATCATGAGGAAGACCTTAAACCTAGCGTAGGTATATGGCAACTCAGATATGAAGAGATTTCACCATTAATGATATGCTGATATATGTGTTTCATTCTCTGAAGCTTCTCAGCTGAAGTTTTGTCCTTCTAGTTATCTGTTATAACAAGCTGTTCAACCTGGTTCTGATAAAAGAAACCTACTTAAAAGTGTGAGCATCTCTAAGGAGCTCCACCCAAACCCTAGAACTAGTCAACTGTATAAGATTCCCCTCACTGACCAAACTAATACTATAAGGAATGGAAAATCAGAGGGCACTGTGGCTCGCATTAATATCAGGTCGTCCTTGATAAGATTTAGGCACACCACCTGGACAACATAGCACTGCACTTGTTATTGGCCACACAAGTCCTGTGCCACCATTTCCTTTACCAGTGAAGTATAAAAATAAGATTAGTGTAGCCAGTTGAATGCCAAGGCTATGCATAGGCAAGATGACTAGCTGATATGTAATTAGGTGTTAAATTCTGGCTGCTGATTCTTCTTTGATGTACGACTGTTTTTGTAATTGCCGATTGGAAAATCTCAACCTTTTTATTTAGTTTACTATTGAAACGCCAGGTGAAAGTGGGGAAATTACCACAACCCATTTGCTTCTTGGCATATGGTCTGAAGAAGAATCAGCGGGTCACAAGATAATGGCTACTCTTGGTTTTGACGATGAGAAAGCTAAAGAGCTCGCCAAGTCAGTAAGTTCCAAGCTTGGTCTCTCTCTCTCTCTCTCTCTCTCTCTCTCTCTCTCTCTTACATACATACATGCATACATGTATATATATATATATATATATCAGCTCAAAAAAAAACTTTTTCTTTTTAATAGAAAAGCATACCTTCTGGTGCATAGATTGACGATAATTTAGGATGTAATGGCACACGGAAATGCAAACTCAAATCTTCATCCAATTGAGCCCCATCAAACCAATAAGCCCCTCAGATATTTTAGTCGAACGTTTAAAAATATATTTTTTTAATCCCCTCTTTCCACACCTCTATATATTAGAGATTTCCAGTCTGGATTCTTCTTGAAGTAAATAACATCTTGAATCTCACCATTTATGTAATTGCTGTTACTCCCAGATGGATGAGGAAGTCGTTTTGAGCAATCAGTAGGGATGTGAAAAGATTCAAAACTAGCTCTTTGCCCAAAGCTTCTTTGCAAGACTTCTCAGAAAAGATCAGCTGCTTTGTGGTATTGTTTGTTATGATGGAAGTTGTTCTGCATGACTTCATACAAGTATGTTTGATTTTGTAAGGCACTATCAGGTGCTAGTGTAACCATCATTGAAAATTCTACAATTCGTCAGAAGGAATCTTGATGGAATTTGATTTCAACTTCGTGACAGGATTTCTATTGTAACTGCTAGTCTACATCCAAAACACTCCCATTTTTGTCTTGTCTAAATTTATTTCATTTTCTGCCTTGTTCAGAGTATTGATTAGTGACTTCTCATTTTATCAACTGAAGATTTTGTTTCTTATGCACACAGAAGAGTATAGCTTGGGGCATGTAGATGGCCACTTGCTGTGTGATAAGAAATAAACGGATGGTGCATGGAAGATGATGCAAGCAACACCTGGTGGATTTTGATATGAGGACAGAAAAGTTGTTGTACTTCAGTTAACACTAAAAGACATCTTTTTTGAGTCCATGGTCATACTTGCTTAAAGACCTATTTTTAGAGTGTTTGCTTGTCATCAATTGTCAGTCCTATTGGACTCTCTCTTTCTCTACTTTCATCCGTCTACCAAACCAACTAGAAAGAAAGACAGCCCTTCTTAATATCTAAAGATGGGATATCCTAATCATCTAACAGATATTCCATCGCTGTTCATTGATATTGCTCTGAATAATTCCTTGTGTTTGATTACTGCTTCATTTTTTGGGATTTTTAGACCAGGCTTTTGATAAACTATGGTTTTTGGCTGGGCAGGTGCCAATTTTTTGGTATATATTTCAGGTGGGTTTTGTCGCGGGCCATGGAACGCAACCATCTGCCCAACCTGGCAAACATCACTATTGTATGGTCTACCGCGGATCCAGCATGATACTACAGCTGCCCTTGCACACAAATATGGAGTATGCAGTCTGCTGCGGCCTCGACCTTCGAGAGTGTGACATGGTCAAGCCTTGATGGTCCAATGCATATGATACTAATGTGATTTAGCACAAAAAATAGAAGTGATTAATTGTTATAAAAGTAGGTTTGTAAAAGCTCATAAAAAATGTAGCCTTGGAAATCGGGTCAGGCCTTGATGGTCCAATGCATATGATACTGACAACAATAATCTAATGCTATGGAGGGGATTTTTGAAAGGCAGCGCAGCCCCTGTTCCATCATGGGGACCAATGGAAGCATGCAAAGAGGCATCAGCAGGATGAATTTCTGCCTTTCATTGGGGCAGGGCGGTCATGTTTTGTTTGGGAGCATTTGTCATGCTGTCTTCCAGGGTTCTTTTTTTATATAATTTGCAATAGGTGGATTTTTAATAATAGAGGAGAAAAGTTCCTTGCATGGGACACGGGCTACACCTAGACACATTATTGGGGGGTGGGGTTGGAAATGACTGCCCGTCCCCATGAATGATGGAATTACCGACCCCCAATGTCCTAGTGCGTTCTCATTGGCTGCTGCATGCACGTGACCTCTGCGCTCTCATGCAGAGAACGATTACCCCAATAATAAAATAAAGACTAGGCTATCAAGACCACATTAATGTCCCATGCAAGAGTCCATGTCGGGTTCTTCTGCAAATTGTTCAAGACCAGGGTGAAGGTGAAGCGGAGAGAAACAGTGGCCAGGTTCTACGGGATATTGCTGTGTCCATACTCCACTCTGGTTTGAGACAAAAAAGACTAAACCTTAAATTTTTATTCTTGTTAAGATCACAGAATTTGGTGTACAGTTCTGGCTCAACTAAGCAGAATTGGCAATGGGATTAGCCTTCGTCAATTTCAAATATAATTCAAGGACTGATTTCAATTCTGATTCAGTTGTAATTTGTCGGAATTTAATTTTACCAAAAAAAAAAACTGTCGGAATTTAATAGAACCCTAAAAGTTCGAAACGAATCGGTCAACTCCCAATCATAATTGGCCAATTAACCTTAACCTAGAGGTGTCAAAAGTTGGCCTGCAGAACAGTCTAGTTGAAGCCCAATACCGGCACTACCCATTACTAAATATGTCCAGCTCAAGCACGGACCAATTATAGCCTGATTAAGGCCATTTAGACCGATTATAATCTGTTTATGGACCTTTTAAGGCAATTTAAGGACCTCTTATTGCCTAATGAGTCAGTAAGCCCATTTAAAACCTGAGTATAACCCCATTACCTTGAGTCTAATTATGGAACGTTAACCAATCAACCAATTAGGAATGTATCAATGCCCCAACATACAATACGGAGAAAAACTATACAAGGCCTTAAATTGATGTGGACAAATAAGAGTAGAAATCTGTTTATTAATATTGGTTCATTTTTTTTTGTTTCTGGGAATAAATCGGGATAAAATCATAGTTTTTTTTATATTATTTTATAGGACAAAATCATAGTTGAGAAATAGAAAAAAAAAGAAGTTTCAATTTAGAATTTCTTTATTTCGTAATAAAACGTAGAAATAAAGGGATGGGGGTGTTCGACTATCTCCACGACTCTCATCTCTACAAGACTACACTGCCACCACCACTACCATCTCTACCGCCACCACTAGAGCCACTTCCACCGCCACAAATTTTTGGGCATTCAATGGTATTTTTTAAAATTTATCAAAGTTCCAAAACTGAAATTATTACGCATAACAAACACATTTTTGTTTTCTCTGGCTCAAAAATAGAATTTACTAATGCATTATTAAACAAGTTTTTTTGGCAAGAAATTTAACATGACCTAGAAACAGAAGTGTTTTCATGCGGGACCATTAAGTCCAATCGAGCCCGACCAATTGACACTCCTACCTCAAACCATGGTGGCACTGTTCTGACTTTCCACTCATTTTAGGGGGGTAATCTTGACATTCCGATAGTTATTCCATAAGATAAATTTTTATGGGGTTTTTATTTCTTTCCCTCCCAATCCCATTCCCACCCTAAAAAAAAAAATTAATAATAATAACTGATGAAACGTGAAGTGAAAGGTGTTTCAGTTTTCTTCTGAAAGGCCAGAGAGAACTGTTTCAGCATAAGAAACCGCCTATTGGATCGTACGGTTACATTTCATTCAAGACACGTGTCAATTGAAGAGTATGGTACTTGCTTATCGCTTCACTTGTTTTGGACAGTAGCCGGACGGCGCGGCGATGTGCCGTTACCAATACCAACTGCTTTAGAATTTATTTTTTTTATTTGATAAATCAAAAAAATGTAATAAAAAATGATTTAATCATATAACAGCTGTAGTCGGGAGCAGAGAAGCGAAAACGTCCGTGTGGACCAGTGGACCCCAAATAAAAACGAGTCATAGGCCGCAGTTATGTTTAGATCTCATCGATAGACACGTGTCATTGTTCTATTTATGTAACTGCAAAAAAGTGGTCCTTCGTAAGTAATACTTTGAACACGCTTTTTGACTTTGACTCAGGATTTGAAAACGTGGGATCGTTTTGTGGCGATTTCGATCCGGATCGGATAGGAATCGGTCTCCCTGAACTCTAGAATTAATCTTCATATCTAATATCATGAAATTTCTAGGGTTTTTGGTTTGTGAATCAACCATATCCGATCAGTCATAATTCGGATCGATCACAGCCAATTCATCAATCCAATTCTCGATTCTTAAAGAATCAGTAGGAATCATTGTGAATCAATCACACAGGTTACTGCTGATTTTGATACAAATTGACCGATTTGATTGATCCAATTCCGATTTTTAAAACCATTATCCCATCATAATGGATTGCTGACCTCAATAAACATTCAAAGTTCAAATAATTGAATGATGGTGGGAAAATTATCCTCTCCAATTCCCTATAGCTTCTCAATGCGGCAGTGCTAGTGTGGATGTTTGACACGTGGCAGCTTGGACATCCAATGGTCTGAACTCATTAATTATGTTGAGTTCAGATCGTTGGATGTCTAAGCCGCCACGTGTCAAACATCCACACCCACACTGCCGCACTGCCAAACTATAGGGAATTGGAGAGAATAATAATCCATGATGGTGTTGGCCGTGTATGTAGGGTGAGTAGGACGTGCACTTCAGTAGCACAGTAACACTAAAATTGTTGTTTTTTATGGGGAATGCCATGGTTGGGTATGTAGAGGAAAACGAGAGAGAGCCGCTGAGAGGGTGTAAAATGGGCGGTTCAGTTCAGTTTGATTTGGGTCAGATTAAAACCGAACCACTAAGGTTCTGTCTATAAACTCTAGTTATTGGTCCATTCAGTTTCAGTATTGTTTATCGGTTTATTTTAACAGTCTCTTACCGGTCTTTTGTTGGTCTATTAACGGTTTAGCTAGTTTTATACTATTTTGTTTGGTTTCTTCCATTTTATCCATTTTTTTTGGTCCAATCAGTTTCAAATTTTATCTGTTTTCGAGAACCCAAAACCAAAGCTAATTCAATAAAAATCTGATCTGGTTCGATTGGTTTCCTGGTTCGATCCAACCGATTTTTTTCCTGTTCCAACTCTATTTTGACACCCCTTGGGTTGAAGCAAAAGGGCAAAAAAGGAGAAAAGAAAGTTGGAGTCTATTGCCCTCTACGCAGCCATATATAGACTTGCTAATTGGCTATAGACACGTTTCGAGTTCTCAAATTTTGCAATTTTTTGTTTGTTTTTGTTTTTTGTTTTTTATTCAATTGAGATTTGAGGATCAGCAAGGGAGGGATTGATAGAGTGAGTGACTGACTACATTTCAGACTTGACAGTACTTGAGAGAAAGAGACACAGAGAATTGGAATGATAGATTGAATGCGATCAGCGTATCGTGGCCGTGGTACCTTCACGAGAGAGAGAGAGAAAGAGAGAAAAGCACAGTTGGAGAGGGAGTTGCTAGGGTTATTTGCATGTTTGCTTCACGCAAGCAGCTAAAGGAGGGGGGGTTGGATGTATCGCGTGGCTTTAAAGTTTTCAAATAGGGTTTAAAAATCAAAACAAGACCCACCACCAAAGATTATAGTTTCCATCTTTACACCAAAGATTTTTGGTTCTTGGCTTTCTCATTTTCTTCAATCACTCTCTTTACCTCTTCCCCCCCCCCCCCCCCCCCCCACCATCTAAAGTTCGTATCTTTTTTTTCATGATGAGTAGCACTGTAAACAACAGTAGTAGTAGCAGCAGTGGTGGTAGTGGTGGTGGTGGTGGTAGCGGTGGTGGTGGTGGGCCTTGTGGTGCATGCAAATTCCTGCGGCGTAAGTGCTTGGCAGGTTGTATATTTGCTCCATACTTTGACTCTGAACAAGGAGCGGCTCACTTTGCAGCAGTGCATAAGGTGTTTGGTGCAAGCAACGTTTCTAAGCTTCTCCAGCAGATTCCTCTTCATAAACGCCTTGATGCAGTCGTCACCATTTGTTATGAAGCTCAGGCTCGTCTCCATGATCCTATCTATGGTTGCGTCGCTCAAATCTTCGCTCTCCAACAACAGGTAACACCTATGCATGATGATTGATGAAAGAGACTTTCTCTACCAAAGAAATGGAATAATTCATTTCTCTTTTGGGTTTTTATAAATAACTTTCTAGGGTTTTGTATTTTTATTGAAAAAGTCTTTGAATCTGTGGGTGTAGGTGGTGAACTTGCAGGCAGAGCTATCATACTTGCAAGCTCACCTGGCAACCTTGGAGCTTCCAGCTCCAACGCTGCCTCTACCTCCGTCACCAACGATGTTACTGAATTCACCCTCACTTTCGATTGCGGATCTTGCCTCAGCTTCAAGCATGCAAGCAGCATCGAACTTCGATCTATCGATGCTTTTTGATCCTCAAGTGAAAATGGAATACCGACAATACAGTGGTTGCTCCACCGCCGCTACTGCCACAGGAGGAAGTGGTGGTGGTGGTGGTAGTGGTGATCTTCATGCATTGGCAAGGGAGCTTCTTTTCAGACATGGATCCTCGGTGGGTTCATCACATTCAATGGAACCATCATCTGTAGTAACAACTACACTGCCACCACCACCACCACCACCGCCGCCGCCACCGCCTCTCTATAGATAAAGAATTTCTGAAACTGACCTCATTGCTGACTGTTACTTGTCTGGCCGTAGGTGTCTGCGACGATGGAAATCCGGCTAAAAATTATGGAATATCTAATTACCTGGTTTTTGGGGTGTCTCCTATTTGTTTTCATCCTAATAGGCAAGTGATGGTCCAATTTGGAATTTGACTTCTTTATGTTTAGCAATATATTAGATGAAATCAAGAAATTAGTATACAATTGTTGCAGTGCTGCATGCATTTTAACATCTAAATCCTTTCTAGTTTCTGAACATATGATCAAAGAACTAGATGTGTATGGATTTTACTGATAAAATTAAAACAAATAATGGGAAAAGGAACGTTAACCGGTCGTGCTCTAGGCGTGGCTCTCATGCCTAGACACAGTAACCACCTCACCTCACCTCACCGTCTTGGAAATGAACGCCTTCTCTTCGGGATATCCGCGTTTTCATGGGACATGCAAAGCGGTTACTGTGTCTAAGCGTTGGAATCACGCTTAGAGCGCGAACGGTTAGCATTCTTTAACCGATAAATAATATAATATTGCTTCACTATGCCTAGTGAAGTATAATGCTTCACTCTATTTGTCATATTGCAATACATAGCAATTATTAAAAAAAATTCCATCTTTGTATTTTATATCCATCTCCATTTGATAGCATTTTGACAATTTTAGGAAAACTTTCAATCAGAGTTTGAGCAACTTTCTTTGCTTATTTTGGACTAAGATTTGGCCATTGAGATGTATGTGGTGTCCTCTATCACATTGACTAATTCATGTACTGTCAATTGGCAAATAGGGAAGCGTTATACCTCACTAGGAATAGTGACATTTAGAAGGACTTATGAATAAATAAATGGAAGGTACTTTGTTCGGGAGTGTGGCCTACGCCAGCATTCCCATGTCTCTATCTCTTTCCTCCTCAAAACAAGGGGTTAGATGTGTATTTTCATGAGGAGGAGAGAGATAGACTCATGGGAGTGCTGGTGTAGGCCACACTCCTAGATAGAAAACTATTTCCCATAAATAAATAAGGGATAAAGAACACTAATCGGTCGTGTCCAAGGTGTGGACACTGCGCCTCGACACAATTGGGCGTGGAATGACCGCCCAGCCCCCATTCCATGGCGAAAATTCCAGGCGCCATGGCAAGGTTTGGGCGGTCATTTCACGCCCAGCTGTGTCTAGGCACAATGTCCACGCTTTGGACACGACCAATTAGCAAGTAAATGGAATTAATGGGCATTGAATTGATGGACTGTTACTCGAAATAGTAAGTTGAAATGAGATGTCCTCTGCCCCTAATCTACCAAGTGCCTCTCCAATCATCTGAAATTCACCCATGGCATTTCTTCTTCCTCTTCGCCAATAAGAGATGGTCAATCAAATGTGGCCGAATGTGGGGTGGGCATCTAAACTTCAACAAAGAACTCACTAGTAGTAGCAAAATCCAACATATTCTCAAAGATGTCATGGATAGATTAAAACGATAGAAAATTGAAAATTCACAAACAAGAGATGTTGCATTGTCAAGCATATGAACTTCTAGACACCCTCTTGATAGATCGCTACACAGCAAGGCAAAGCATATCCATAGATGAAAGACGCCTCAATTAGAAAACCAATATATCCATAGAGAGGAGAAAATTACATCCTCAACCCTAGAAGGAGGAGGAGGAGGTTCTGATGGTGGGGGTGGAGCAAGAGGTTCTATTGAAGAGGGGTAGAAAGTGGGTGAAGTCTGACGATTCCTCAATCAATAACTTATCCATAGATGAAAGAACTACACTCACTCACAAGGAGGAGAGAACTACACTCATAGAGGGGAGAGAAAACCTTCGCTTTGCTTTGCCAGAGATTATTCCTAATATATATATATATGTCCAATCTATATGTCAAACCCATTAACTACTTATCAATACCATAGATAAATGTATACAAATGTCCATTTTAATGTCACACTTTATTCTTAAAGCATTCATTTTTCAATTAATACAACATAAGTTTGAGGATTTTTGCCATTTTACTAAACGGCCAAATATATTTAAACCCTACTAATATGATAAATAAAAGACCAAATGTTCTCTGTGCCGGGGGCGCACGCTACGCTCAGACACATAGAGGTGGGCAAAATGATCACTCTACCCCCTGAATGGCAGGCTCATGTGTCTGGGCACAGGCTGTGCTGCGGCACAGAGAACATCAACCTCAATTACAAGAAAAGATGTGAAAAAAAATTTAACTTACTTCCCAAAAGAATAGACCTGTAGCTAAATGAAGAATAAAGGGGATAATTAAATCATTTCATGAGGACTATCAAAAGCATTTAAAAACATGATAGTGAAAATGCAAATTGTGAAAAAGTTCATATAATTAAGATGCCCCACAGAATATTACATGGCCAATCCAAAATTAAAAATTTCCTATCTATCCACTAGGTTGGATGGTCAACCTCAGCCTATTAGGTCTCCAGGAACCTAAAATCATGAAAGCCATCCTAAAATAATTTCCCTTTATAATTTTCATCATGAAAGAAAAGGAAGTGATTGAAAATTTTGACATGGTAAGTGTTACTGAGGCTATAGGCAAGTGGGGGAAATTCCAAGGGGCAATTGTGTAACTGCAAGTAGATGAGACTGTTATTTGGATTCCAATCTATCAGCTGAAAGCTTCACTTCCACCTACCATGTTTCTTCTCAAATCACTTCTCATCTCAAATGACAAAGAGTGAAGTGTGACAACAAGAGAGAGGAAGTTAGAAATGAGGAGGTTTCTTACCAAAACAAGAAAGAATGAATTGATAGTGATTGGTCTTTTAGGTGCTTCTTTCAGTTATTATTATGAAAACAGATCAACCAAGTTACCTATTTCTTCCCCATCACTATGCTTAGTGAAGTATAACGTTTCACTATTTGTTATATGACAATACATGGCCAAGCATCTCAACTTAAATTGAGTAGAGAAAGTAATAAAAATTACAAAATATATCATTTTGTATTTTATTTTTATTTCGATTCAATGGCATTATGGTAATTTTACAAAGACTTTGAATCAGAGTTTGAGCAACTTTCCTTGCTTACTTTGGACTAAAATTTGATTATTGAGATGTATCATGTATGTAGGGTTTTCTATGACATGGATTAACTTGTGAACTATCAAGTAGCAAATAATGAAACATTATAACAACAGCTGCCTAGCGTAGTTGGTGAGCTGTGGTGCGCTTCATGCCCATGCTCACTAGGAGGTCTCGAGTTTGAGTCTCCTAGTTGTTACCAAAACCTCTCCACAATCCCCCTCCCCACCCCTTAAAGAAATATATATCTATTATAAGCTCCTAATAATGTGCTTTACCCCGACGGCTCCCCTGTGAACATAAAAACGTTGAATTGTTATTTAAATCAAATAAAACATTATCCTCTCGAGAGCACTCCAACTTAAAGAATAAAAACCGCCAGTCAAATTCAAAAAAATATATATATAATAAAATAAAATAATGAAACATGTTAGACTTCACTAGGCATAATGATACTTAAAAGAAGCCTTTCTATTAACCTGAATTTCATTTTATTTTTTTTTGTTAGGTCAACTTCTAAGTGCCTTAGTAGAGAAGATGCTAGGTTTTGCTTAGTGTATATAGCATGGTACTTTCCACTTACGCAACATACGTGGCATTGAAATAGAAAATAGTATATATATGATATTTAAGGCCATTTCAATAAAAATATTGACACTAACAGCTAATGTGCTAAAGATTACTCAATATTTGTTATTACTTAAATGACACATATATCCATCTTGTTTGTTACCTAATTAGGTCTCTATGAGTCTATCTGGAACTTGTATGCAGGGACAAGAGATTGAAGAAAACAAAGTGTCTACTGTTGGCCAAAAAACTCACCAGTTCCCACTTTCAGTATATAACACAACCGCTTTAAAATGAAAAGTGAGAGGGGAACAAGAAAGCGAACCACCATAGAAGCTTCTTTGCATGGTCAGTGGTCACCTATTTTGAGTTATATGGACAGTTTTAGGGGTGCCTTTAACGGTCAGTTCGGTCCGGTTTTGATCAGGCTAAATTGGGTTTTAGGTTGGACTGGGTTAATCAAAGCCGGCCTGATAAAGGAAGACTTGGATTCGATCTATTTTTTGTTTTGGTCTGATTTAGGTTTGGTTTTTTTTTATTTTCTTTTATCAGATTTTAATAGTTTGATATCGGGTATGGTCAAATTCAGTTTCGGTTAGTCATGTATATATAAACAATTATAGGAGGGAAAACAAGGTTTTTCCAATTTTTGGGTTTGTATGCTTTTTTTATCGGATTTGTGTTGATTTTGGCCCGATTTTTTATCGGTCTAGTGTGGTCCGGTTTTCAATCAGTTTCATTATACTCCCAATTCGAAGCTCACCCGGTAGGGAATTGAGTCGGTTTCGCCTATTTGACATGTCCAATTTAGGGTTTGACACCCCTGGAAAGTTTAATTTGGTGTGGCTATTCTAATTCTTTTTTCTTTTTCTTTTTTTTGGTAAGAAAAAATCTATTCTACTTCCAGATAATAGGAACTTTACTTTATGAATTGACCATATGTCAAATTCTCCATGGCCAACCACTTTCCCCTTGATCTCACATTTTTTTTTCTTTCTTTTGATTGTTTCTTATTTATTTTTAAAAATTATTTATATTAGCTAAAAAAAAAATTAAAAAAAATTTAAAAATAACTTATCAATAATGACCATGTGAAAGGATAAGATTTAACTTCATTTATACTTCTCGACTGTGTATGTATTTTCTTACCAAAAAAAGGACTCTATTCTTGGAATACATTCTGAAATATAAAAAAATTGTTTGTTTTCCATTCCCATTCTCAGATTCAGGAATGGGCTGAAGAATGAAGGCCATTCTGAAATGCGATTTTGCATTCTGACAGCTTCCTATTCCTCTTCAACCCGACCGGCTGTTGAGATGGTCATCTCTCTGGAATTGGTATTGGATGCCGGAATTGACAGAGGATGATATCGATTTGGGGTGGATCGATACAGGTCAAGGGTTAAAAAAGTTAAAAAATAATTTTTATTGAAAATCAGAAGCAAATTTGTTTGATACGGGCAATCAGAATTGGTATCAGATCGGTATCGGCAAAGACCGATTCCATCCGTGATACCAATTCCTAAAACCGTGATCCAGATGTCCTCAGCTTTTGGTACAACATTGCTGCCCGATCCAATTCCCAGCTTTTCCCTCATATAGGGCTGATTGTGGAATAAGTAACGGCATTTGGTTCAATCCCTCTACTTTGCATTTGGAGAACCTGAAGCCTGTTTGGATTATGAACAAAAATCTGTAAGACTTCACCAATTGTTTGGATAACAATTGATTCCAATTGTGTTTTTTTGAAATTCTGATTTTACCCTGACTTTCAAATTTTGATTCTTAAATGTTGTCTGCTATCCCATAAGCAATATGAACAATTGAACACTCAAATGAAAGTCCCATCCATTAGTAATTTTAACAGATTTTCAAGTTTGCTTTATAACTTATAAGGCATAACCCACTCACTAGTAAATTTATAAAATTTTGCATTTTACACAGCTACTCTCATGGCCATCCTTCATAGCTTCCCTGCATTAACCATGTTACAATTTCTTGGCAATCCGGCGAACTTCTAATCTTAACCAGCCATGCTCTTTTGCTCCTTTCAACCCTTGAAGAACCCCTCGTAACTCTGATTCCTGTGGCCTCCCAACAAAACCACAATCGATATATAGAGCAAGAAACTGAGACTTAACTAATAAGACAGATGCCCAACCTGCAGTCCTTGTTTAACTGATTAAAACTACATCACAAAGTAAGATACATGACCCCCTACTGATAGATTATAGTACTCACCCATGTAACATAACTCCCTTGTGTCCAATGGAGGACAAAGGTTTAAAGCATTGGCCCATTTGAAAATCAGCCTGGATTGTTTTCGTAGGGGATTAGGCTTATGAGAACCAAAAATAGCATAGTTTCGGGCCAACCAACTGAAGTAAAAGATACAGCAAGAACAGATAATAACATCTGCTTATCATTCTTATCAATAGGAGAAGTAGCAACAAAGGATTTAAACAGTTCAAGAATGGACGATGATTGAAGGTGTTCAGTCCTTAAACCTAGTGCTCCAGCAGCAAGGATCCTTTTCGCAAATTCACAAGACAACAAAATATGCCACTCAGTTTTAATTTCAGTCTTACAAAAAATATAGTAAGGATCAACAGGAAGGATAGAGGATAACTTTAGATCGAGTACCTAAAGTACCAACAAGAACTTTCCATTAAATAAAAAAAAACCACAAAACTTTGGATGTATCTTTAGATGTCAAATATAATTCCAAAAACTGGCAAAACCTGGCCTCAAACTCATACCATCATGGATCTTAGTAAACCATTTAGCAGCAATTTTTGTAGAAAACTTCCCAGTCTTACTAAGAGGGAAAAACCAACCATCATTAGAAAGATTAGAACATATTGACACTTGAAGAACAGCGGAAGCAATACTACTAGGAAAGAGAGACTGTACAAGGTTAGTATTCCACCTGCCAAGGTTAGTATTCCACCTGCCACTTACAATGAGCTCATTTACCTTATAATACAGAGGATTCACATTAACAGTACTAGGAAGTCTAAAATTATTAAACCTTGGAATCCACGGGTCCTCCCATATTGATAAGGACAACGCACTCCCAATTTTTCGACACATGAAGCACTGTAATTGAGAAGTTTTACAAGACCGTTCCAAATAATAGAACCTTTTTTGCCCAAAGTAGAAGGATTCAATAAGAGCTACTCAGGAAATACTTACCTTTAAAAATGCGAGCCCAAATCTGGTCAGGGTTCACGAGAAGGCACCAAGCTAAATTAAGTAATACAGCTTTATTGTGAATAGAACTACACGACTTAGGTCTACAAACAAGTCACCCAAGATACAGGAGTCCATTATATTACAATGAAAACCCATTGGACCAAAGGCCCAATACATGTATTACCCAACCTAAAGCTTATTTCTAATAAAATAAACCCAATTATATGATTTATTTGCATCAACTTCTCACTAGTATTCAAGGAGGCCAATGGAGCAAATAACATGACAGGAGACTGAAATTAATTCCCACTTAAAGATTCCCATGAACCAGTCTCAGTTGAACGGAGGGGTTCCTAAGATTCAATTACAGTTCAAGACTGGATGGAAGGCAACAGCAAACAGATTGCTGCTTCTTACTAGAATTCAAGTAGGGCAAAGGAGCAAACAAGGGTAAGGGGAAAACAAACAAAGCAGGAGACTGAAGGTGCATATGGGCGAAGTTCACTACTAATATTGCTGCTAAGTAAAAGCACAATACCAATTACCAAATTGCAGTCACATTTTACTAATACTCAGTGACCTAGTCAACGAAAAACAAAATAGGGAGACCGGGCATCATCACTGGAACATCAAATCACTATAATTTGTATCCAATTTGATCAATTCTAATGATAACAAAGCATTTTTATCACCTGAACCCGGGTGCTTTGGCCTCTGGATCTTCACTCATTAACCACCTACTATGGTCACGATCTTCTTGCCAACAAATTCAATCTTCATCCTTGCAAAAACAAATATATATAAAAAAAAAAGGATCATTGATCAAACACTGCTGGAGTTTATATTTCATCAGCATTGAAGAATATCGCCAGGAAATACAGAGATCCACAGACGGCAGCAGATCTAGGGCACAGGGAATGATTTGGCCCAAATGCAAAAGAAAAATGAGCATTAATAGTATAAGTGTCACGGATAAGGCTCTAATTCTTTGGCACACAGATCTTTGTGGGACAAATGAGAGAGCTACAGATGATTGCAGATCTGAAAGCCAAACCTCACCTCTGCAAGTGACCATTACAGAGGACTGTGAGTCTGTGAGGAACAAACTCACCTGAGAGAGAGAGGGTGAGATCATAAACAAATCGAATAACTCCTGTATGCAAGGAAGAACTTCTCTCTATGAACTTGGCTCAATCAAGATTCGAGGGCAATGTCAATATGATGAGAGAAAAAAATTATTCGAAATACACTGAATAAGAAATACGTGATTTCTAATCCTCACCAAAGGGTGAGGATCAGAAGACATGTTTTGTAAGCAATTTTAAAATATATATGTTTTTTTCATGAATTTATATTTTTAAATGCACCCAAACAGACAGTTTGGTGTGTATCTAGACCAAATGAATAGATTTTATCCAAATCCACACAATCACACATTTTGGGGTGTATTAAGTACCCTCAGAAGGTTCAAATCAGTCCAATATCTCATAGTTTAAGCTATGGCCCAGGGTGGTCTAGACCCTGACTCCATGGGAAATTTGAAGATGTTAACCTACATCATCTTGTTCAAAGATCATGGCCTATTTTCATCATCTCATTACTAAAATTCAGGCCGACTATAATATCTTTGCACAGGAATGTGATATAAAGTTTCAAACCGCAGGCAGCAATGCATAATGAATTGATTCCAAACAGCAGGTGGAAGCATGGAGCAGGAAACATCACGTATTATGTCTTTCCAAACCGTCATTTAATGTCAAATGACTAATGTAAATCATTAGCTTTGAAGAATGCAGATGCAAGCTCTAGTTGGCTACAAAGATGACAACACCTAACCATTTTGTTCCCCCTACCCAAAGGGGGGGGGGGGAGGGGGGGGAAAGACAAGTCCAAGGAGAAAAAAATCAAACCAGTGTCCGTCTAACGGATGATTTTGTCACTCATAAGGGCTATCTTTATACATGGACCAGAACTCCAAACTAGTACATGGAAAGTCTCATTCCTTGCATATGCCATTAGCCCCATTGCACAGTGATTTATTATGGGGATGAGCCCCAGAGTAAACAACTCAACTAAGCTCTAAGGAAACTAGAGGGCAGTTTGTTCACATCTAACTTCGAATAATCTCTCAATACAAACTCCACCTCACCAACCACCCCTAGCCTACGAAACCACCCAGCCAATATCTCTGATGCTTCTTTGCCAATGATAACACCATCTCTTTCTAAATCTATGAGAAGGTCCATTGCCTTCTTAAGCCTGTTCTCCTTTGCATAAGCAGCCAACATCAACGCTACACATTTATCGCTAGGCTCTAGTCCAGCACTCCTCAGATTTTCAAACACACTACGTGCGTCGTCACTCTGACCTGCCACTACATAAGCATTAATGAGAAGTGCACACAGCTTAACATCAGGGGTCATCCCAGCAAGCTGGATAGCATCAAACACTCTTTGAGCACCTTTGGTATCACCAACCATGGAGTAAGCTCTTAACAATGCCTTAAAAACTTCTTTTCCTGCATATATTTCTTGAACTTCCATTTCTCTTAGTAAATTTTCTCCTTGCATGGTCATTCCAGCTCTCACATAAGCCATGATCATTGATCCATAAGCTCTTTTATCAACTGGCACCCCCAGCAACTTGATCTCTTCGAATGTTGCTTCAGCCTGCTTAAGATCACCAGCCTTGTTGTACATGTGAATCAGAACCGTTAGTGTCACCTGATCACAGGACAAGCCTCTGTTCTTCATGGCTAGGAGAGCATTTTCAGCATCTTGCAACCGATTTTGCTTTCCATAACCATCAATTATCTTGGTGTAATCACGAACATTGGCTTCAAATGATTCTTGTGGGAGGGCAAGTTCTGTTACCTAAGAAGAATGTATCAGACAATAAAAATATAGCCACATGACTCAATACTTCATTTGCATGTAAAATTAACACAAATTTAAGAGGTCAGTAGGAAATAACTTGTGCAGAGAATGAGATTATAATTAGGGAGATGGTTGGGCATGCTGCCAGCTTTCAGTAAGCCAGCGGCATACATCAATCACAGGGCTGGACATAGGAGGGCAAGGGGGTCTTTTCCAAAGAGGGAGGAGAGAGGAAGACTCATGCTGGGCACTGTGGTGGCATCCCAGAATTTTCCCTTATAATTATTAATAATATTCAAGAACATGAATAGCCACGGTCCAACCCATGTTCCTATGTAAGCCTATTGCTTCAATAAATTATAATACATATGTGATTATCTGAATAGAAAAGAACACATCTTTATTAACCATCCCTCCCCAAAAAAAATAAATAAATAAATAAAAGGAAGACACCTTTATGTGGGAACCAAAGCTCAAGAAGTAAGAATGGAGACTGTTTGATCATTGGGGGCCCACAACGAGTCAAATTTTAGTCATTCCTTGTTTGCATACCTTTTTTTAGGTCTTTTTTAATTTGATCTTATTTAGGTTATCACACATGGAGAAACTGAGATAACACAATAATAAGGTCAGTCATGCCAGGGTAGCTTTGCCATTTCTAGAATTAACGTCCAAAATTTCATCTTTTTGTCTGTGTTTTAAGGGACAGCAGGATGGCATTTGGGAGTAGCAATTGGAAATTTGGAATGGTGAAAATGTCAGACATTTCGACTAACCAATTCATAAACTAGTCAGACAATCTTTCTATGAAACAGCAAATGTGAGCACTGATTGTCCAAGATGCTATCAAAATGTTGAGTTGACTGGCCCCAGAAGACTGCAGTGACCAGTTGTTTTTCACGAAGACTGGGGGTAGCCCCAAGCACTGATTCTATGTTTTAATTTGATCTTTCTGCATTCAACTCCATGCAATGACTTACTCAACCTTCCCTTCTGAAGCTCTATGGAGGTAACCCCAAGCAAAATTGTTTTTCTTGCCTGGATGACTGTGAGAATCAAGATTTTAATGGTTGACTACCTTAATTCCTAAATGGCAAATAGACATCTTCTCTGCAGAGGCCAAAAGGGTCGCAGAAAGCATCCAGATTCCTACATATCTTATTTACTACCCTTTCTCTCGGTCAATTGGATTTTCTTCTTGGAGAGAGTTTGAGATGAGTTGGTCTCCTCCTCTCAATTTCAAGGTGCTCCTTCAAAGCTGGCAGATTAAAGCCCTAGGCCAAAATCACAATTCTGGTCATTGGAAGGGATGAGTGGAAAGAATCCAACCAAGTATTTGGCAGAAAGAAGCTGTTGCTAAGGCCATCACCATGATAACTAGAACTTCCTTTTTTCGATCCCAACTTCTTGTCCAAGGATGATAAGAGATTTTTGGATACTTGTACAATTTCTGGGTTGGAAATTTTTTTTTTTGACAATGACTGATACTTTTACAGCAAGTATCTCAAACAGCATTCGTTGAAATAAATCAAAATTGCTCTGAGTTAGAAGGAGGTCATTATCCAACATGAATTTGAGCATTTGATCATCTGTATTTATTAAGTCACTCACTCTAATACAACAACAACAACAACTCAGCCTTATCCCAACCAAAAGGGGTCGGCAGCATGGATCTTTACCCTCCAATCAACTCTGTTCGAGGTCATACTTGATACAAGGCCTAAGCTATGCATGACATTCCTCACCACTTATTTCCCTCCCTCTAATAACAATACTAAAATATTGTAATTCACATTAACATGTCAAAAACAGGGAGCAAGTTATAAGCTATGTACAGTGGGGAGATCTAGGTTGTTGCATGAGAAATTCAGTGGGAAAATTTAAATGGTGGTACACCTTAAAGGTAACCCTAAATTTAAGAGTTAAAGATTGAAGAATGTAAGATATGGAGAACAGAAGTACTGAACAAGAGTCCTAAAGAACTATGCAAGGCCATCCTTGTGGCAATAAAACACAGATTCCATCAAAAGGATATAGAATGAAAATAATTTTCCTCATTGTTAATCTAGAGTAGCAGGTGCCTCATGCACTAAGACGCTTTTTTGATAATCTAGAGTAGGAGCAAAGTAATTCAATGAATTTAAGCTCTCCCATCCACTGGCATTCTAGTACCTATCATTGTAAACAAAAATTCCAAGATAACCCTTTTACAGTACCAGATACATCATAAAGCTTCTAGAGAAATTCTTTCTAAAATCTCTAGGGGCAATCAAACCTTTAATAAACATGACCGGCATCTTCAAACCCAACTTGCAATTGAAAAAAAAAAAAGGTGGAAGTACTGAGCTCCCAAATGGTTTGTTATTTGTTTTCAGAATTTCAAGAAACAAAATCAGATGCGATTCAAGGATAGAGTGGCTGGTAAGTTCAAAGAAGACAAATTTCGTAGATCACAACCATCAGAAACAAAGTAAACTAATTAAACACCTTGCAATAAATATAGCA
The DNA here is from genome assembly GCF_018873765.1 of Telopea speciosissima. Lineage (NCBI taxonomy): Eukaryota > Viridiplantae > Streptophyta > Magnoliopsida > Proteales > Proteaceae > Telopea > Telopea speciosissima. Next base: position 61,954,488 of record NC_057921.1, on the reverse strand, counting down.
TAATTTAAACTAAAATTAGAGAAAACAGTCCCAAAAATGGACACATTCATTCATCCAGAAAACAGCAAACATGGGCAAATAACAGATACAACAACAACTCAGCCTTATCCCAACTAAATGGGGTCCTCTACGTTGATCCTTGCCCTCCAATCAGCTCTATTCGAGGTCATACTTGATACAAAGCCTAAGCTCTAAGGTCATTTTAGGTCTGCCCCTGGCTCTTTTAGTTCCTTCAATATGAAAACAATGTCACCAAGACACTCAAATTAGAAAACAATATACGGAAAAAAAAAAATCACCTCGAATAGCAGTGGATGCTCCATCCTCTTCAATTCTTTAAGAACTGAAAGCCAGTCGGCTCTTCTGGGCCTCATGATTCTCACCCATGCGTCCAATAACTGAGATAGATTTTTCTCTTGAGAAGAGAGACACATGATCTGTCTCATGAGGGCCTTACATCGTTTGGTCATCTTCCGCGGGAGCTGAGATATCGCCTGCTTTTGTTCTTCTGTGGCGCTGTGGCCTACCTCAACCCACTTCAACCTCGGTCTCTCTTCTTTCAAATCACCATCTTCTTCTGTTTCTATCCCATTAATAGTAACCACTGTTGTCCGTATAGGGGATTTAACCGGCTTAAGTGTTCTGGGTTTCCAAGGGAATGAGACCCTCCACGGAGGGTCATGATGGGTTCTCCAAATGACACAGATTAATGGCTTAACTGGGTAAGAGTAAGATTGCATGTAACAACCAGAGAAGCTCATACCCGATCACACTACAGCAAATAGCAGAAACCGGGTGTCGATAAACGAATAAATTTGATAACTGATAGAGGAAAAGGAAAGAAAACGGGGGGGGAAATGATGACAGATGAAAAGATAAACTTCAGAGTTGGTCAAAATGCAAGCCTGGGCAATACTAGATAGCTGCAAAGTCCGGATCTGTCGCTGTGACGAGGCGCAGGCTCCACCCGACCAGGCAGCGTTTTTTCTTTTTATTTTTTATTTTCAATTCATTGCTTGCCAAACAAACACATCATAGAAAGGATTTTGAAAACTACATTAGTTCTCAAATGTCTCACATCAAAGCCGCATTCAAGATGATAGATCATGTGAATCGTTATCCTTTGCTGTTACTGTGCTGTAAGAGCATAGGATAAAAATTTGTGGTTTTGCTATACACTTCCTTCTGTCCATCTGATATAGAAACAATGATTTGTTTCAATCTCAATCTTTTCCCAATGAAGGTTTCTCATGTTTGGGGTGGTTACATGAACGGAATTTTCTTAGTTAAGACGAAGTACCGCCTTCTTTACAGCCAAGTGAATAAGAATGAATCTCAAAGATCATTCTTCACAAGGAGTAGCACTTATAATCATAATCCTAATATTGTATGAAAACAAATATGGAATTGCCAAACCGTGCCAAACAAAAAATATTAGGTCCTTTTTTTAAAGGTGACCTTGTACCCTCAATCTTATCTACGGGGAAGCTATTAATCGATATGGTCATGTTCCAATCGACCCATACTACCTTTGCTGCATAGCCACTTCAGAAACTGTTGACCATATGATGCACGTTCACAATAGTAGTTTGGTTTGGTGGCCCCTTGTCATGTATTGTACCATCTTTTGAGAAACCCCCAAACGTACTTATGGATTCAAAGTTGAAACCCTGTCTTAACACATGGAAAGAAGATGAGTCATGAAACACTTGGCCCTCGTTGCTTTATCTATTGGTATCTCTTGAAAGCTTGCAATGATTTCATTTTTTTTTGTCAAAAAATCTAGTCTCCAACAAAGGCAAGTCATTATGTCCATCAAGAGTTCTGCCAAACACTTTGGTGATCCTTTTGGGACACAATCTCTTTGTGTTTCAAATTAGGCCAACATGTCGATTAGAAATGGAACCCCACTTCGTATAAATCCCTCAACTAAATAGTGGAGTAGCCTTCTTTAATGATTTGTCACATGATACTGTGATATATTGTTCTAGATCATAAGGGAGAAGGCCTCGTCTATGACTTGTCACATGGTGGACTTGTCGAATTATACTTGCCTTTCAAATTTTTATTTTGTGACTTGATTGACTTTGTTTAGGTTGAAACTTAACATACGAGCAAGTCTCTTTCTATGTATTTATTTAAAACTTAAAAGAAAAATTTTATAGGACAATCATATGATCGACTATAATGTATGATGTAGAATGTTTGACAATTAAGAAATATCATATAGATAAAGTCAATGTATCGGAGCTGAAGATGCTGAGATGGATGAATAGAAAAAACTAGAAAGGATCAAGTAAAAAACGCTCATATTAGAGCTGGTTTGGGAATAGCTCCAATATATGATAAGCTATGAGAAAGTCGTTTGAGATTGCATGACAATGTTCAACGGAGGCCTTTGGATGCTCCAATGCGAATGAGTAAATTTATTTTTTTTTGACAATAAAGCATATATTAAAACCACTGAAAAAGCTACAGTCTTATCTTAGTTCTGTTCCTAAAATAGCATTCATTTGAAGGAGGTAGAGTTAGATAGTATAAGCTATGCTAGAAGAGTTCGAGGCTCAGTCCATAAGTTCACAATAAACACCTAAGGAAATCCACGATATGGGGAGAGAAAAAGGAGAATTAAGCAGGTCATATAAACTTCTGTTCGTAGTCCAGATGCTCTTTAACTTAATAGATTATTGTCCCACCATCTACCATCCATGGAAGAGCCCAACCAGATCCGCCTCAGTACTATTAGAAGTGTGTAAGCAACCTGCATTTATTAGCATATGATGTCCATCTATCAAAAGGTAAAAAGCCCACTGAGCTAGTTTAAGTGCGGGTTCAAAAATTCCTGCGATCAGTAAACCAGGTAATTGGGAGTTAATGTTAACAGGTAACAAATTGCAGAGAAGAAGGTGTGTACGCTCATTGTTATGGTCTGATTTTGACTTTTGGCAAGGGGGATGAATATTTAAGTCATTCAACCATCTAATGACATTCTTAATGATCGATATGAGATCGGCCTTATTAGCACATAACGCAACCTTGTTTCTTACAAGTTACAATCCAAATAAAATAAAAAGTGATAATAAAAAATCTAGGGCATGCCTAACCTGACCTTAGGAAACATGGTGAGAAAAAAAATGTACAGCTTAGGACTTGTTTCAAATATAACCTCACATATAGCTGATTCGGGGGCAATGATTCATGTAGTCGATCCCATTTATTTAGCACAAGTATGAGTTGTTTATTGTAAACAAAATATACTTGACGATAGTTGTTAGAGCCAAAAAAATAGAGGGGAAAAAAAAAAAAAAAGTTTTGCAATTCACCACATGATATAGTGCTGGTTCGGGTTGTGGACTCGAGTGTCAACTCAACTGATCTTTGTCCGCAACTCATAACCGTAATGTATGAGTTGCGATTCGACTCTTGTAATTAAACAGCAGAAAACGTCGGTTCTCCCGCCAACGGATCTCAGGCTTCAGGGTTTAAGCGGGGTTTATTACATTCAAGAACACAATCTCCAATCATCTTTCTTTCACTTCTTCAGCCGCGGATCATAGTCCGCCATTCTCTGTTACTCTAAGCATAAGTAATTAGGTATACCTTCATCGTTCTACAGCTTTGAGCTTCAGCACATTTCTGAAACCCTAGAGTACTTACAAAAATGAGTTACGCGGCGTTCAAGATGATGCACTGGCCGACCGGAATCGAGAACTGTGCCTCCGGATTCATCACGCATCGTGCCGATTTGGTTCCAGAGATCCCTCTAATCCAAGCCGACGACATGGAATCAGAATGGCCGGCGAGGAAAGGAATTGGGCCCGTCCCTAACCTCGTTGTAACTTCTGGTAACGTTCTCGAGGTGTACGTTGTCAGAGTTCAGGAAGAGGATAACAGAGCTTCACGGCCTCCTTCAGAAGCGAATCGTGGTGGTATCATGGCTGGAATTTCTGGCGCTTCGCTTGAGCTAGTCTGCAACTATAAGTATTTTCCAAACTTCTGCCTTTTTATTCATTCCCCTTCCCCCGCATCCTGTCTAATAGTTAAAGTTTAGAAGAAAATTTCGTGTTGCCTGCGTTACGATTGGCTCAAAATAGTACTCACAATGTTCACATTACATGGTACAATAATAGTCTAGCTATAACCGTCATCGATATTAGTGTCATTTCAATAGTACGAGAAGAACTTCCGTTTTCTGCCATTCTTTTCTGATGATTTATTCCATAATAGGTAAAGAAGAGTTCTGAGTTTTTTTTCAGTGGATTTCACTGAAAGCAAGAACTTCCAGTGCAGCTGTGGAATTATAGGACCCCTTCAATTTTTTTTAAAATTCATCATGTAGTGAAAATTTGTTTTTGGAAGTCCAATGTTGGTGAGTTCCGCCCTTGTCGAGCAAAGTTTTATTATACCTGTTTCCCAAAGATTACTTTTCTCATCGAAATGTCTTTTGATTCTGTGGGATTATAGAGGAGGGGGTGGAGGAAGTAGTGATTTCATTGACGGTTTGAAGTTTCTGGAAGGAGGGGTGGATGGAGGAAGTAGTGATTTCATTGACGGTTTGAAGTTTCTGGAAGGAGGGGTGGATGGAGGAAGTAGTGATTTCAATGATGATTTCAAGTTTCTGGAAGAAGGATGGTCCAGAGTCCAGACAAAGTGATCGGGAAAAGAGAACAATGGGTGTAACTACTTCATGTTCTTTATTTGCAGGACTTCTGACATAAGCCCTTTGGAAGGCAAAATAACCATATCCATAACCACTTGGAATCGACAGGAGTGGACCTTGCGAAGGATTCTCTAAATACTTTCCCTGAAACTCATTAATATGTTATAAACTCTTCATAGGAGAAAGAGATGGGAATATATGATTGCTGTCCCAATCAAAATACAGGTGGACCAGCAATGCTTCAAGTATCCATTTGAAAAACCATCTGAAACTGGTTATTTATCATGCTCCTAGGAAACCAGCACCATTTTAATTCCTTTCTAGAGGTCATTTTCAGCCAGTTTTGCTGATTATTTGACAGCACCTCAAATTCGAGCTGTTGAGGCTTAGGTCTTTCTAGTAATGATTACTTAATAAGACCACTATATTGGTTAACTGCATGACTAGATATGATCTGCCTATCATCTACTCCTAATCTTCAAAGTGCATACAAAGTTTAATTTGAACTAGGCAAGGCCATTTTATGGAAAACCTTGTATTATTTTCTCGCTCTTTTTACCGTTGAATCTTTGCCTTTTGCATTTATGCATGACATATCACAGATTAGCACCAACCAGTGTATTGAGCCTAATGTGATAGGCCAAATTTATCATGTGATGTACTTGCTGCTTTTGCAGTTTGCTTTTGGGTTGAATAAAATTCATCATACATGAAAAGAATGCGATTGGCAAAATTTATCAATGACAATTTGGAAGGAGAAAAATGTTAAGTGTGGGCACTAAGTGTAAGCCTCCTATGAATATTGTGAATCTGTAGAACCTTAATAAGTTGGATACATGGTGAATAATACTGTTCATGTTAGTCTTATGGAGTCAAGGTAACTTATATTTTAGTGCGACCATGTATGATTTGAACGTAGTGCATGAATCAAACCATAAATATTTTTGTCCTTCTATTCACATTCATCAATTTATATGTCCACTTCTTGCTGTTTTAGGTTGCATGGTAATGTGGAAACAATGGCAGTGTTGTCCATGGGCGGTGGTGATGGTAGCAGGAGAAGAGATTCAATTATCTTAGCCTTTCAAGATGCAAAAATTTCAGTGCTTGAATTTGATGATTCAATACATGGACTTCGTACAAGGTGAGATGGAATTATGGAAGGACAAAGTGTTCAACCAGAGCTTTCTTGCTTTGCCTACATGTTATATGGATAAAGAATAGGAAACAGGGAGAAAAGATTGGAAGAATGGACAAGACATTTTTTGTTTACTTTTGTATTTCTCTTTGGTTTTGAATAGCTTCAAACTCCTTTAAGGTTTTACCGTTTTAGAAACTTTTTGGATTTGCAGCCAGGCTGGAACCAAGTTCAAAACTGAGGTTTAAAATCTCTCTACCAGCTTGATGCAATTGCAAACTACTTTTGGAATTTTAAATATGGCATTGGCCACAGGAGTGTGAATTTATCAGATTAGTTTCATAAGTAGTGGTTTCTTGGATTGGTCATTTTACGTAGTTTTTGATCATTGGGTATCTGACTGATTAAACTAAGAAATACAATAATGACAATGCCATACATTTTTTTTTTTATTGTTATCATCATCGTCGTGGTGGTGGTGGTGGTTGTTGTTAATAACAACAAGAAGAATAATTATAATAACAACAAGAAGTCAACAACATAACATTATTATTAATAGTTATTATTCCCCTACAAATTTTAGGTCCCAGTAATCTTTGATGAATTTTTATCTTATTATAATTTTATTTGAGTTCTAGGGAACTGATATTCCATAGGTCTGTAATCCTTAATCTATTTCACATTTTATATCAGCAAAGAAAGGAAAGTGAACTGGCCATATGAATGAAGTCATGGAAATGGCCACACAAAATTTTCATTCAGTTTATTCTTGCTTCAGATTTTGGTTTTAATTCTTAATAATGCTACAACTTATTACCTTGTAACAAAATGGTCGAATTAGTCTCGCTTGAATAGTAAAACTATCGTGAAAATGATGCTTAAAATTGGGCCTATCGGTCATGTCCATTTTGTTTGGTACAGTATATGGTGTATGATGAATTGATGATATGGTAGATGGTACGATAATTTATGACACTTATGACTTAACAATCTAGTCCAACAGTGTATCATATCACTGCTAACAATGCCTTGGTTTCTAAATTTTGGACAAAATTTTAGTACTAGTGATGGGCTCAATATGATCTGGGCTCCTGATATCATTCATTTAATGATTTAGGGTTATCAGCTTTTCAGCCATTTCAGCCATTTCAGCCATTCCGGTCTAGCTTGACAATTTACGCTGAAATGCTCTTTTTTGGAAAATGTTAAGAAATACTTTAAAACAATTTATTGTCGCAAGATTCTAACACAAAAATTCTCATAACTACAACCAAGCCCAATTCACTATTCCATCCATACTTTTTGTGCTTCAATTTTTGAAAAGGTTTGTCTGAACTTCACCTCTATAGGTGAAGTTTGGTTGTAACCTGACTCTATTTGACCTATAGTTATTCACTGTGGCACTTTGAGCTAAGGGCAAAAGTGGTCATCTGACCAAAACAACCAATACACAATGACTGAGAATGTTCATCTTCTCTCCCTCTGATCTTTTTCTCTGACCATGTAAAACCTTAAGTTTTGAACCTAAACCATGAAACCAGTAATCTTCTCCATCTCAGATAATCTTTTCCACCATTTGAAACCTTAAACCTTAGACCATACAACCTCAGATCATGAAACGTTAAACATGAAGCTAAAATCTAAACCTCCCTCCAAATGTATGAATCCTCTGTGAGTGGCGAGATAAACGGGGGCAAAATTTCCACCCAAAAAATAGAGGTAGTTGCCAGAGCATTGCAAGAATAACAAGGAGAATAAGAAGGATCAAGACAGTTGCATTGGTACCCGTTGATATTCTAGTAAGGGATGAAGGGAATAAACAAAATTACTATGTTATATCATTAAAATGATACCATATGAACCTGTGGGTGAAGATAGTCCTGTTAAAGTCAATTTGACACCTCTTGAGGTGTCAACCGGAAAATTCCTCTTTGATATATAATATCTAATACATGTGTCTTTACATATGCGTGCACACATACATCCACCAAAAGTGCAGAATGAAATAGCCATAAAACCCAAAAATTTCATTTCGGTCAGGCTGAAATGGCCTTTAAAATAAAATTTACAATCAAGCACTATAGCACAATGCTACAAGATAATATTTTGAACCATGCTTCTAGAGCATAGATGGTGCTTCGGATCAAACTTATTCATAATCACCCTTTGTATGACAAATGTATGTGGATATTGCCCCCCCATCCCCAATTTTTTTTGGGGCCTCAAATGACTTTATGAATGATATCCAGAAAGCTATCTTTTGTTTAATTTTTTTTGTTTACGTACCTTGTTTGCCTCCCTTCTTCTTTCTTCTTAAGTTGTCTGCCCTTGAAAGGAAGATGACAATTGCAGAAGACAACTCTTATTAATATTGAAAAGGAGGACACTTCTGTTTTATCTAACAAAAACATTTCTTTTTCTTGTTATCTGTTTTATCTGGTGGGGTGGTAATTTCATGATTTGCATCTTTGTTATTATCCTTTCTGCAGCTCTTTGCACTGTTTCGAGGGTTCAGAGTGGAATTATTTGAAAAGAGGTCGTGAATCATTTGCTGGAGGTCCATTGGTAAAGGTTGATCCTTTGGGCCGTTGCGGTGGAGTTCTTGTTTATGGCCTGCAAATGATAATACTTCGGGCTGCTCAGGTGCCTTCTGATAACATGTCTTTTTTCAGAATTTGTTTTGCCTTTGAAGGAAGTGCAACAATTTAGAAAATTAATACATTTTTGCGATAAGAAATTTTGCAGAAATCCTTCATTTGCTGTGACTTTTCCATTAACATGCATGGAGATGCATGACAAGACAATTTGACTGTATGGGGCAATTTGACATGCATGTATTGCTGCAGTAGCAATGCTTGTCTTCTGATATAGTGTGATACATTCTTGTTGATGGACTGGACTCGTTGAAATGTACTGTTGTCTTGCCTAGAATCCATTTGTTATGGATGTTAAGCACACATATTTATATATTTTTTAATAATTAACTTTTTTTAATTTATATTTAAGAAGTATATGGTAGTACATCCTCCACAAGGGGAACATTGAATTGAGCTTGCCCCAGAAATTAGTTTACTGAGTAGAAAATGAAAAAAAGGGTATCTTTGTTTTCATGAGTAAACTTGGCTTCAAAGGTTTTGTTCCATTTTGATTACTTGGTAAACTTTGTTCCAGAGGTTTTCTTCCATTTTGATTACTTGGTCTTCTTAATTTTCTTGTGTTTTCTTAGGCTGGTTATGGCTTAGTTGGAGATGATGAGGCTAGTGGTTCTGGAGGCACAGTATCTGTTCGAATAGAGTCATCGTATGTAATCAGCCTACGTGATTTGGATATGAAGCATGTGAAAGATTTTACATTTGTACATGGTGAGGGCAATTTATCAATTATTCTTTGTTGACCATGTACTTAAAACATGATGTCTATTTATCATTTGTGAGCAGATATGTGATCGGTAACTATGAGAATGGCTAGGATGTGGAGCTGTTAAACTTAGGATGTTTAAAGAATTGCCTTGTATATGGCTTTCGTGCCACCTTCCAAAAAGGCAGTAGTGGAAATCAATTAAATTGAAATTGTTTACATATTTGAAAAGTTAATTTGCTTGGAGAAACTGCTTTAATTTTTATTTTATGGTCACTATAATAGCTTTGGCTATCGTTGCTTGTGATCGATAATTATTTGACAATCGATTTCCATTTTTGTTATAATATTATGCATCTAAATTAACTTACTTATTTGAAAAGGGGTCCTTAGTAAGTAATGGCCTCATCAATGAACAATCCTTCCCTAGAGAAGGGAAGGGATCTTCTATGGCGGGGACAACAGGTTTCCAAAGCTTTTTTCCAAACTAAAGAGGCCAAAGGGGTAGGAGAAGAAAAGGTGGTCAATGTCCTCGAGGCCATTCTAAAAAAGGATATTGGAGGGGGAAATAGTCAACTGGAGGTGGAGGAAGGATTGGGTGGGAAGGCAATGGTTGAGGGCTCTCCAGATAGTGAAGCTATGACGGGGGAATATGACCTTTAAACCAAACAAGGTTATGCCAAGGGATAGTGGGGGCATAAAGTCTATCAAAGTCTCAAGCTGAGTAGGAGCTAAAGAGGCCATTTGGGGAGGGGAGCCAGGAAACAGTGTCAGATATTGAGAGATTAGGGGTTGGGAGGGGAGGGATGCCCAGACCTGACAGAGGCCAGGGGGGATGGAAGGGGGGGGGGGGGCAGGAACCTTGGTGGATGATAGAGGAAACAAAGGAAAATTTGGGGATACCAGATAATGTAAGACTAGAACCTGAATAGGTCTAATCCCAGGCAAGATGAAAAGGAAAATATAGAGATAGAAAGTCTTCCGGTTCGTCAGATCTGGAAGTGGGGATATTTTGATGTTGATTTGTATATAATGTCTCTAAAGAACAAGAAAGAGAGCAATGGAAACAAAAAAAAAGAATCATATGAGGGAACCAAGAGAACAATAACTAAAAATAAGGGAAACAAGAGAACAATGGGAACTCAAATGAGGGAACAATTTCCTTGGTTGAAGTAACAAATAAAAACCTACAAATTTGTAACCTGTTGAAGCAGCAATAATCTTGATGTAATAATCTTCAAGAAATCAATGTGACAATCAGTTGAAAGAAATCCCTGCAGCTTGTAGCACTGTTGAACTCGATTTGAACAAAATTAGGGTTTGGATTCAATAAGCGATGGAAGGGGGTTGAGGAAGGGAATGGCTATCTCAGCGTGGGCTTCTCCCCCAACCTATCTCAGGATTTTTGGAAAGGCTAAAGCCAATATTTCATTAATCAAATTCGTGTACCATTGCTGGCCTCCCTTACAAACTTATATAGAAGACTCAAAAATAGACTTAGACACTAAAAAGGAAAGGCCTAACCCCATCCTTGACTAATAAGGTAACCTAAATTGACTAAGAAAGTGAAATAATAAAGAAAACAAACTCAAAATAGGACTCTAACTAAACTAAGGAAGTAAATCCCGTTTTCCTATTTTCTACCTATATTTTAGGCCCATTAAATTGGCCAATAACAAAATAAACCTATGGGATCAAAAGCCCAACAACTACATAACCCAACCCAAAGCTTATTTTCAATAAAATAAGCCCTCTAAGTGACTTATTTACATCACCAGAAGAGTAAACCCTTCGTGCACCAACCGTGGAAAAGAGGACTCCCATAGGGTGCTAGTGTTCAAGCCAGAGGGAGGTGTATGTCCCATCGACGATCTTAGAGATGGTAGCTCTAAGAGCAATGGGGCGGAGGAGGAGGATTTTATGCTAGCCCAGGTGGAATCTACGGACTGGTGGGCTGTCCAAAGGAAATCCTTTTTGAGAGGGTAGGAGTAAACCCAGTTGACCTAGATACTATCATGCTTAGAGGTGATTTTCCAGATTAGTTTGAGAATGCTTGCTATAATGGAATCACAGATTCTTCTCAAACCAAGGCCACCCTCAGCTTTGGGAAGGCAAGTAGCAGCCCAACTGAGGGGATGGAGGAATTTGGAGGATTCCGCTCCTTTCCAAAGAAAAGTACAAAGTACGGATTCTAGGGCTGTGATGACAGATTTAGGCGGCCTGAAAATGGCACACCAGTAAATATAGGAGGATTGGAGAACGGATCTTATCAGCTCAACCTTCCCAGCATAAGATAGAAGTTTGCCCTTCCAAAGCTGGAGCTTTTGAGGAATAATGTCAAGCATTGGGGTAGAGTGATGACCAGTCAACCTAGCAGGGATCAAGGGCAGACCCAGATACTTGACGGGGAGGCAACCAAGGGAAAACCCCATTAGGCAAAGGAGGGCATCCTTCTCTACTTCGAAGACACCCGAGAGGAAAAGGTGGGATTTCAGGAAGTTGATGCAGAGGCCTGAGAGACTCTCGAAGAGGTGCAAGGAGGACATGATGGAAGAGATAGAGGAGGGATTGACCTTGGAGAGGATCGTAGGTTGTCAACAAAGGTGAGATGGTTGAGCTTGAGGGGCTTTGCATTTGGGGATGGGGGAGATGAGAGGCAACCTTGGCGAATACCGATAGAAGAGGAGAAGAAGCCAGCTGGAGAGACATTCACGAGGATGGAGAATTGGGGGAAAGAGATACAAGAGTGGATCTAGTGGATAAAAACAGGGGAAAGGACATCTGAGTTAAGACATCACAAAGGAAATCCCAACGAAGAGAGTCGACAGCTTTGTGGATGCCAATTTTCATTAGAGTAGCTTGGGAATGGGATTTCCGATCAAAACCTCGGACAATTGATTAGAGCTGACCAGGGAAGGGACCACCAATTGGAGACGATTAGCCAAGATTTTGGCAATGAATTTATAGAGGAGGTTGCAAAGAGAGATGGATCTGAAGTCAGACATGGAGGAAGTACCTTCCTTCTTGGGGATGAGACAAAGAAAAGTATGGTTAACTCTATTGAAGGCATTATCTGAGGTGAGAACCGGGGCACTACCTGAAGTCATTGATGCCTAATTCTTCAAGGGAGTCATTGAAGGCATTAACTGAGGTGAGATCCAGGGGAGTACTGCCAATTTTCTCATGTCTAAATCTGACTACATTGAAGTCTCCTCCCAAAAAACAAGGACGGGAACCCACTTGGGTGCTAAGGAGGGAGAGGTCAGCCCACAAAGGAATCCTGGCAGCAATACGGTTAAAGGCATAAACGACCGTGAGGTGAAAACAGGAAGAGGAGTTGGAGGTGCAGAAATTGGGGGGGGGGGGGGAAGGAGGAGGAGATGGAGATAAGAATTTTAGAGGGGTCCCAAAGGATGCAAAAAGACTATTAGGGCAGCAATCATAATTGGAGAGGAAGGACCAAGAAGGGGCAATCGAGGAGGCAATGCGGAAGGCATTTTTCAGGGAGAACTCGGGTTTCAAGCAAACAACAAAAGGCACAATGAGAAGATTTGATGAGAGGGACGCTAGCGGGTGAAGGGGATGGGATCAAGGGGGTGGGGATTGAACCAGGGAGGACTCGTCAGGGGCGCTAGCGGGTGAAGAGGATGACGGGTCAGGCAGAATGGGTGGGTCGGGTCCAGGGGGTAGGATTAGGTGGGTTTGACCCAAGGGGCAAATCAGGAGTGTGGGGTCATGGTGGATGGGGTTGGTTTGGGCGTTTAGGTGGAGCTGTGACAAAATGGGACTAAGGTTAGGGCCAGAACCAAAAAGAGGGCCAAGGGGAGGGCCCTGGTTAGGTTGGGGGTAGTGATTAGGGCTGGGGGCACAGATAAAGAGGAATAACCACGGTTTGAAGGGGGATTAGGGAGAAGGGGCGGAAGACACTTAAGAGGAGTCTTCAGGATGGTTCAAGGCAGGTCAAGTAAAGGATGGGAACAAGTGGTTGGCCAATGGTGGGCGGGAGCAGGGGAAGGTTGACAAGGATGTACAGAAGGTAGGGGGCAAAAAAGGGGTCAGAAGAGGAAATAGTGTTTTTCTTGGAATGTGTTTAATATTCAATATACGGAGATAGTGATAATTAATCAGCAAATAATTATTGTAGTTTGCTGATCTACAATAGCCACGAGATTATAACATTAGAAACTATAAAATTATTACGTGAACAGTATGGCATAGGGACGGCTTTGGTTGGTAGGGGACCTCGGAGTGAGGGGTATCGTTAGTAGTTTATACCGATGAGATGTACAGATCTAAACACATAACGCATCGATGTGATATAGATCACAACGTCCAGATCGGAGGTGGCCCTATCGGAGGAGGGGAATCCACCCACGCAGGAACTCTTTAAGTCTAAGGAGAATTGGGGCAAAGATCTCGACTTGGCACGAGAAGCACGCTGCCCTTGCCTTTATCATAGATTGCTACTGAGGTTTTATTGCTGCTGCTAGTTTTGTTTATTACTGTTTATGTTGTTCTTTTCCTTGTTATTCTTGGAATTTGTGTGATCTGTTTTGCTTCAATTTCCCATTTTTCTTGGATGTGTTAGAGATGTATGATAGTTTTGCTAAGTTCCCTTGGAAAATGGGTTTAAGGAGTTTGTTTTGCGAAGGAGCTTTCACCGGCTTGGATTTTTGCACATGCCAGCTTAGGGGGAAGCAGAAAAAGACTTCAAAATTTGTCTGCATCAGCTTTATTTACATGATTTTCATCTCAGTAGTACTATGTAGGAAAGCTGTTTGTGTCTCACGTTTTTTCTTAGAAGAAAGTCATTAATATTTGTTAATTCAGAGGGAAATGTGCCTTGCATGGTGAGACACGATGCAGATGACTAGTGCAATTGTAGCTAACCAAGAGGGTCCCTCATTATCTAGATTGGACTCATCATTCCTCTGTATGGCTAGATAATGGTGGACATGTAGCCAGGGTATAAGTGGGTTTTTTTTTGGTTATATTTGGTTTTTCGGAGGGATTTTTTTATAACTAGAGCAATGTCTCTCCGCCAATTTTATTTTTCTGTAACCATTGTCTAATAATTTATTTTTCAATATTCAGGTTACATTGAGCCTGTTATGGTAATCCTTCATGAACGCGAGCTTACATGGGCAGGACGTATCTCTTGGAAGCATCACACATGCATGATTTCTGCGCTTAGTATTAGCACTACTTTGAAGCAGCATCCCCTCATATGGTCTGCTGTAGTGAGTAATTTAACTTTTAAAAAGCAATTTAAAATTTTTTTAATCCAAAAAAAAAGAAAGAGTAACAATTCAATGAAAACCTTTAGATTATTGAATCTGTGAAACAGAATGCAAAACCTCATATAGGTCTGTCTTGCAGTAGTATTATGGGCTCTAATGTTTGGACTACTGTTGAAACTTTATGATGTGGCTACTGCATAATCATAAAAAGTAGGAACCAACAGGGTTTGCAGCAGCTGCGACAATGTATTGGGCAGTCACATGGCCTGTTGGACATGTGCATGTCTCATAGTTCTCCGTCTTGATAGAATTGCATATATCTATTGGGACAAGCTAGTACTTTTCTAGAGCAGTATATGCCTCAATTATGCTAGCAAGAGTTGGAAATGGAAAATAGCTCAAAGGACTTCTAATGTAATACTGGTTTGAATGCTCAAATCAGTAGCCAATAACAAGATCTTTGAATCAAAGGATAAGTTCAGATTATGATGAATTGTAATAACAAAAATCAGATGATTGGATGGGCTTAGAACTTAGGTTGAGTGTAGGTAGGTTAGGGGAGAAAGTATGCTGAAAGTATCAGCCAAATCTGATGGTTAGATTTGGAGTTATGATTGAATCCTAGCTGCAGTAGGAGTAGGGGTAAAAGGATAATTTTAGGTTCTGAAATTAGGGTTAGACTATAGTATTTAGCTACTGGTTTCAGACTTGAAATAGGTTTGTAAACAGTGGCCAAATCAGGGTAGAAAACAGGATCGGTTAAGGTTTAAAGGATTGAAACAGTGTGTTAATGGAGGTAGGGGCGGGAAATCATAGTACTAAAACTCGTGAAATTTCGGTCGAAATATCGAATATTTCGAGTATCTCGACCTGTCCGAAACGAAACGCAAGTCCGATATGAAAAAATGCAATATTTCGAATATTTCGGAAATTTTGGTCATCTCGTTTTGGAAATTTCGGAAATCTCGGTAATTTCGGTAATCTCGTTTCGAAAATTTCGGAAATCTAGGTCATTTTTGGCATTTTACACCCATAGAAAATACCATATTTCGACGAAATTTGGGTCAAACCGAAACACCGAAACGAAACGAGATTTAGTACCATGGTGGGAATAACAGGGATATCTTCAAAATTCAAATCTGACCATCAGAACTAGGTCAAATTTGAATCAATTTATTTTCTAGGGATGATGAAGGTATGGTAAGAATTCAAATCAATTGGGTGACTGGTTGCTCAATCTAGAAAAACACCTAGTATGTGATCTAAAAGAAAGCTAGGTTCTAGTTGCAGAAAAATTCAAGAACAACTTACTTGTTAATGGCTATAATTTGAAAATAGAAACTAGAACAAGAAACCAGCATTAGTATATGAACAAGAGCACAAAACGATCCACCCGGGCTTCACACCGCAAGGTGTCAATCGGATCAAACACTGATTCCTTCATCCTCGATCAAACACTAGGAGTTCTTAGCAAGGAAGACAAGTTGCAGCAGCAGCAACTCTGATTTCTTTTTCTAAAATTCGTGTACAATGCTTGCCACCCTTAAAACCTTGCATAGAAAACTCAAAAAATAGACTCAAAACATTGAAAAGGAAAGGCCTAACCCAATACTTAACTAATATGGTAACCTAAATTGACTAGAAAAGTGAAATAACAAAGAAATAAAGACACTAACCTAACTAATCCCGTATTTCTAGCCTATAGCCACAATAAAACCCATGGGATCAAAGGCCCAACACATATATAGCCCAACCGAAAGCTTATTTCCACTAAATAAGCCCATTTAGTCCAACTTAAACAGTTAAATTTACCCAAACATTGAACCAGAATTAGACCATCGTTCAATTAACAAAACAAAGACTTGAAAATAAAATTAAGTATAGAAATCAGTAAAAGTAAAAACAAAAGCAAAACAGTAACTAGTAGGCCATGGATTGGCCCACTCACTTGGATTTCTTCTTCCTTGAATAAGTCTTCAGATCTGCATCAACTTCATTAAAACCAGTCATACCCTAATTATATGGCTCAATCTCTTCAATTCATTGCTTATTTGTGAAAAAAAGAAGTTAAAAGGGCAGAATTTAACTTTTCAGTGTAAATAGGTAATATAAAGCAACTACTGCAACAGCTAATTTGCCTGTGTTTTATTCCAGAATTCTTCAAGAACATATAAGGGTGCAACCTTAGGCTGGCTGCTGGAATAACCCTGGTTTGATCAGGCACCAGTTGATTTTTGTATAGGCTGAGGTGGGTTAGTGTTGAGGCCTTGCCCCTAGTTTACATTTAGTATGTTACTGTAGTGCATAAGACTATAAGTTTTGTGTATATACTATCGATATATTATTATACACTACAATTAATATGCTGATATAGATCATCCTGAGGTCTGGTTCAGCAGGGTTAGGATTGTGGAGATGTACCCTCAGGATGGATTAGGGTTGATAGCAAACTGGCTGAAGTTGCAGCCTCCTAAAAACATGCAGTCAAGAGCCTAATAAGACATTTTGACTGAACTAAATACCCAGTTCCCACAATTTGTCATTAATGAGCCTGAATAAAGATTGCAAATACTAAGTTGACCAAAGCACCAACATTCCTGTAACATCTATGATTCTATTAAAGATGAGAACATTTCTAATCTACCTTTAAAATATAATCTAAAATGCCTACAATGCTACTAGATTTCTTTCAAGGTTGTAAAGACCTTAATACCCTTTATCTGAAGCACTACATTACTCGGGAAGCCATGGGATCTTTGTAATTGTATTTGTGGGCTTTGGACCTTGGATCAAGGTTAATGGCTCCTAAGATCTAATTGCTACTCTAAACCAAATCAATAGGAGCTGCACCAATTAGAGTTTCATCAAGAAGGAAGGTACAACTGAACTCATATTGTGATAATAAGTTGGGAATATGGCTCCTAACAACCCAGAATTGCACAACATGCTCTATCCTCTCTCTGATGAACTTTCTCACCCTCAAACTATTATCTGTTTTTCTCTTCTTGTCATCAGAATCTTCCCCATGATGCCTACAAGCTTCTTGCAGTGCCTTCTCCTATTGGCGGTGTTCTTGTAATTAGTGCAAATTCTATTCATTATCACAGTCAGGTGAAATTTTGTCCTTGTTTATGCACATTTGCTTCCGGCATAACTTTGTGCTTTGTGTATTTGCTTTGCTTATTATACCTGCTACTCTTTTAACATTCTCCCTTTGAGTTGATGAAATCCTCTTCTTTTTAAGTGATACCTAGAATCTTGCATATGCTTTTTGGATTTTCCTAGGTCTGACATCTTCTGTTTCCCTGTTTGCTTTTGCAGTCAGCATCTTGCACATTGGCCTTGAACCCTTTTGCTCTTCCTGTTGACAGTAGGTAATTTCATGTCCACTTATTCTTTTTTATGCGATATTGGTTTTTTTATATCTTTTGTTATTAATGTTTAGATCTAGCATCAGCTATCTGAATGTTATCTAGGTATTTTGTAATTCAGATTCAAAAGATTCAAATTTTCTTATTAAAAACTGGTTTTTGGTTGGATGATGTGGCTGTTGGGTTGTTGTTTACCATCTTAAGACATATTAGTTCATTGATGCTATGCTTTGGCATGAATAAATGCTCTTGGTGGCTTGCTGCTACTCAATAGAGTTGACTTCCAATTTGTGCATGGCTACTTTATGTTGGATAGAAAGGCCACATTTTCAATTGATTAGACTAATATATTATGTATAGCTGCACTTTGCTTCTGACAATTCAGGCATTAGTATTTGCATTGCTCTGCGAATCAAGGTTTCATGCATGAGTCACTATGCACATTAGTGTTCATATTGTTTATATGCATACAAACTCACCCCTCCCACTACCTTGCATAGGTGGGACCAGCACTGGGTAATGGCTTTTATATTAAAAATTTTTAGTGGAGGTTGCTTCATGTTTTTTATGAATGAATTTATTTGTTTTTGCTTCAGTTGGTGGTAACTTCTATCATATGGTTTAAATTGTTGCTGGCTATTTGTCTTTGATAGAACAACCAAAATTCAAACATCAGAGTGCTCTTCCTTTGTGTTTCAGTCAAGAGATGCCTCGATCAAGTTTCAATGTGGAGCTTGATGCATCCCATGCAACTTGGTTGCTGCATGATGTAGCCATGCTATCAACTAAATCTGGGGAACTACTCCTGCTGACATTGGTTTATGATGGGCGGTAAGTGACTTCCGGTTCTTCCATCTAATTTTTCTTTTCCCCATTTGATCAACAATATAAAGTATTTCTTTACTCATTCTGATAACATTTGCTTGCAAGGGTTCATGTAGTATCATCTCTTTGACTTGTTCCAAACATACAAAAATATGAAACTTACAGAATAATAATAAAAAAAGGGCGTATCTAGTGCATGAGGCTCCCGCCACTGCAGGGTCTGGGGAGGGTCATAATGTACGCTGCCTTACCCCTGCTTTCACAGAGAGGCTGTTTCCAGACTCGAACCCATGACCACTTTGTCACAATGGAGCAACCTTACCATTGCACCAAGGCCCGCCCTCTATGAAACTTATAGAACAACAAATGATTAATTCAGTAAAGGCTGCTGACTGTAGCCCGGATAAATTCTGTCCATTCCTATAATATCTAGTACGCCCAATCTATTCTATGTTAGTTTGGCTATGGTATTGAAATTTATTAGATAATCCATGCCATTATTGGCTGATTAGTTTTCTTTTTGTAGGTCAGTGGGAGTTTAAGGCATGCCGTAATTAATAGAGGTTTGATACAGAAAGCGAAACACCCAAAGCCTTCTATATGTTCAAGTTATGTTGTGTGGGACTTGTGCAGCGTCTTACTAGTAGATGGGATACATGTGTTGAGAAGTGTTCTGGATTTAGTTTCAATAAAATTTATTTGGGATTTGTTTTTGCTGGAGCTGTATTGTTTCATGGCAGTTCTCTCTTATAATGAAGATGCCGCGAATCCTGGGCATTTCAGAATAGGCACACCACCTGTGTATGAGTCTATGACACTTGGGGACACAGATTCTGACGCAAACATCATGTGAACATACCTACTATCATTACGCCATAAGTAACTAGTTTATGTATCCTATGAAGAAGGGTTTTGATCCTAGGAGTTGGTGACTTCAAGCCTATGTCCTTACCAGTTGCACTAGTTGGCGCCTTCAAACAGAAGCTTACTAAGAAAAGTAGAACTTATACTTGACTAGTGATCTCTGTACTTACCATAAATAGTAAATATTGGCTTACTAAAAAGCTTAAATTAACAATATTAAACTACTGATACTTACACATCATATCCTTTTTTTCCCTTGTCAAATGTATTAGTTTCAAACTAAAGCTACATCTACTTTCCCAGTTACCTCACTTTCATTAGTCCATCTTTTTAAATTCTAGCTGTTGCACATATATGGTCTATTTCCATAGCAACCCTACACCAATCTGTAATGGTCTCAATCTGCAGAGTTTCCATTCCATATGGGATGAGAAAACAAATAATAGAAAGAAAGGGGGAAAAGGAGAACTTCTTCCTTACCCTTTGGTATTTCTATTTGAAATTGTATATTTGCTATTATATTTATGTTCAAAGTTTACTAGCGATTTTGTGGTTGATTCTTACATTATTTTCTTATTTTTAATTGGCAGGGTCGTGCAAAGACTTGAACTTTCAAAGTCTAGAGCTTCAGTTTTGACTTCGGTTGGCTTCATTTATTTAAATAATCATTGATAGATTTGAGTTGAATATACCTTGATTGTAAATGTATTTTGTCAGTTGGCAGCTTATCTAAAATTTAATTAAAGATGCTTCTATTTGTCTTTATAGGGAATTGCAACACTTGGCAACTCATTCTTTTTCTTGGCCAGTCGTTTGGGAGATAGTATGCTTGTGCAATATACTTGTGGGATGGGAACATCGATGTCAACTTCTGCCCATGTGAAGGAAGAGGTTCATATCAAAAGTTGACAGTTCTTCTTTACTATTTCAATTAATTGGGAGTGAAATACTTATTTGGGTTACCTTTTTCTTACTGTTTGCTTTCTGCTTTACAAGCTTTTTTCTCTAACCCCTATTTCAGTACTTCAAAATCTTTTACTTCTCACTGCCTTTACCAGGGAATGTTAACTATCACTAATGCTTCTGATCTTGTTTGTCATATAAAATCTATGATAGAGTTAGCAGGGTGACAAATATAAGGTCTAGCAGCATATTATACTATAGTTTATTATTGTCTGAACATGTTTTACTAGATCTTACTGTGCTGAATGTCAACAATATGAATTAGGGACAAAAACAAAAAATGGAAAGGAACTAAACTTTATAAAGTTTTAGGTGGACTGTTGTTTACTTGTTACAATTATTTTACTATGTTTGTCTATTCTTAGTTTCATGTTTATCCCAATGCCAAATCTATAATTGGCACATTCTTTTGTCCCATCTTCTAAGCCATCTATTGGTCCTCCCCGCATTATCTTTCCACATGTATGCTCATTCCGGCTACAAATGAGGGGAGTATTGGGAATAGTTTCACCCCGTGTACACTCATTCCGTGCGTGACGGGGAGTATTGGGAATATCCCCACATTGGTTAGTCTAGGACCTTGGGTGACTTCATATACTAGTTGGGCCCTCCACTTAATAGTTCGAGCTATTGGGGTGGAATCTAATATGGTAGTGGAGCCAAGAGGTCGGGTGTTCAATCACTGGCAAGTGTGAGGGGTTTGTGTTCTGTGTTGTTGTGCCCCTACGCTTTGTCTCTCCTTGGTGCCACATGCAGAGCTGTGTGTGGGTGTGTGTGTGTAGGAGGGCCTGCATGTGTAGGGGGTGTTGGAGTTTGTTGATATACATTGTTCTGGCCCTTAACAACTTGAGATTTTGGGATAAGCGGTTGTAACATCTTTGATTGCCATCTTGGTGACAGGGGGGAGATATTGAAGCCGATGCCCCTTCAGCTAAGCGGTTACGAAGATCATCATCTGATGCTTTGCAAGATATTGTCAGTGGTGAGGAGCTTTCATTATATGGTACAGCTCCAAACAATTCAGAGTCAGCGCAGGTTGAGTAATACTCACCCGTTGTTTTCGGTAGTTTTTTTACATGCCCTTTGACATTACTTGTGCGTTGCATCTCAGTTTGGTTACTTGTGTTTGGAGATTTACCCATTTTCTTTATTTTCACTTAACTGTTTATCCTCTAACCAAGTCATTTACTTACTCCGTGTAGTGCTGCTGCTATGTGTTTTCTTTTTCAATCTAAACCTTTTACTCTCTGAAAATTTTATTACATATTTTATAGTCTTTTCCTTTTCTCTCAATATATGCAGAAGGTTTTCTCATTTGCAGTCAGGGATTCCTTGATTAATGTTGGTCCTCTGAAAGACTTCTCTTATGGGTTGAGGATTAATGCCGACCCAAACGCAACAGGAATTGCTAAGCAAAGCAATTATGAACTGGTTGGTAACAATATAGTGTATGTTAATTTTGATATTGCATGAGTAATTTGGTATCATCTTTCAACATATACTGTTTTTGGTTTTGTATTTCTTCTTTGGGTGATGGTTGGGTGAAATTGTTGAAGATGCATCAAATGAATGTTTTATTGGTTAATTTCCAAAAAAAAAAAAGAAAGAAAGAAAAGAAAAGAATGTTTTATTTTTTTTATTATTAGATGCTTTTCATTTTTTTATTTAGGACTACATCCTTACATTATTGCTCTTTCTGGATTATCAGGTGTGCTGTTCTGGTCATGGAAAAAATGGTGCTCTCTGTGTTCTGCAGCAGTCAATACGCCCAGAACTAATCACTGAGGTGTGGGCAAAGTTTCTTTTGTTGTCCAATGTGTTACCTTTTCTTTATTAAACAGTTTGACTCAGATCATTTGATTATTGAAAGAAGAAAGATGTGTGACATCATTTGCATGCTAGAATTTCCCCATACGTGCAAGATTATTTATTTAGATTTCCATCAAATGAGTTCAAAGGTGCCCTAATTGGGGAGCTATTTAATCCCTAAAAGCTAGTTGAAGTACCAAAAGTGCTTAGGGTGATTTTTGTAGGGTCCCCTCCAACCAAGCTGGCCTACAAGTTCTCGTGTTGTTTAGAGGCTCCTTAGCATGTAACATACCTGTGACATGGAGTCCCCAATCATGCACACCGTTGAGGCCATTAAAGCACACTTCAACAAGGTATAAATGCCACACAGCATACTGGGGAGGGGGATCTCTTACTCATACTGCAGTCTTTGTGAACAATAATTAACTGAATATTGCAACAAGGTAAGCAATGTTTTAAGGACTGTTTGGCCGAAGTTGCAGTGTCTGGACCATTCCCTTGAAAGGGGGAATGGTTTGTTCCAGTCCTTGACTGGAGGATGGTCAAGACCTTTCAGAATTCAGAGCATTTCAAACATTTGAATGCTGGCAGTCATTTACTTTGAAAATTGAAGTGTTGGTGCCTGGTGGTTAGAAGAACTCTGGCTGCTGGGTAACAAAAAGGGGTTTCATAACATTGGGCCCGAACCCTGATTGGGTATAACATTGCAATATTTCTTATTTATAGAGTTAAACAACTGATCATAAAAAGAGGTGGATAGAGTGAATCATGCCACAATGTTATGTGCTCTGAGTCAAGTGTGTTGACTTTATAAAATGCACACATCCTCTTTTGTTGTGATTCACAATATTTTTATCTTGTTATGAAAGTACTACTTCACCGGCGCCATCATCGTCTGCTTTTCACAGAGAAAATGAAATCAGAGATCTCAGCACCGGCTCCGGAGGGGATTTACCTTCTTCTTCTTGCGGCACTCTGTTCAGCGGAGTTCGAGATCCGTGGGCTCTGATCCAAAAGAAGGTTCTGTTGTCTAGATTACTGGTGAGATTGTCGAAATCTTGATAGGGTTCGATAGGTGCTTGTTGTCTGCCTATAGGGTTTCGAGGTTTTGAATAAATGCGTTGGTAATCAGAGCTTTTGGTTTCTTTTTTAAATTTCTCCTTGCTCTCGCTTGGGTTGAAGCAGAGGCTCAGCTTTCCTGATTTTGTGGTTCTACTCTCTTTGAGTATTCCTGAATGTTATCCATCGTTTGAAGATTAAAGATCGAAGATTGCCAAAAATTCAATCAAAGGTTTACTCCAGCATCGAAGCGGTGATCTGTCCCTTTAGGTCAATCTTCTTCGGATTCTGCCTGGCAGCTGGCCCGTGCTGCTATGGTCTGTCCTGATCTTGGTGATTCGGCTTGGAGCTATCGTGCTTGGAGCTATCTTGCTTTGTTCCAATCTGTCTCGTTTGCTTCGACCTGCTATGTTCGGCTTTGGCTACGGCCTACTGCGTGGAACACCTGCAGTGACTCAAGACGTGTCTTGGCTCCCACCAGGTCCTCTCTAACAATTCTATTCCCTCGGAGCTATCGTGCTTGGAGCTATCTTGCTTTGTTCCGATCTGTCCCGTTGCTTCGACCTGCTATGTTCGGCTTTGGCTATGGCCTACTGCGTGGAACACCTGCAGTGACTCAAGACGTGTCTTGGTTCCCACCAGGTCCTCTCTAACAATTCTATCCCCTCTTGCTGAGCATCTGCTGGTAGGTTTGTGTCTATAAACATTTTTCTGCTCGCTCTATCAACCTACCTGCCTTAATAGTGAGTTCCCATCATTCCCTGTTAGCTCCATCAAGTTGGATGGGCAGCAACTATTTGATGTGGTGACGCTCTTGCTTCCTCTCTATTTCTGCCCGTGCCTTTACCGGATACCTTACGGGTGAAGTTGTGAAGCCTACGAGTGCTGGTAATTTGTTACAAAAAATGGATATCTGATGACTCTCTTGCCATGTCCTTCTTGATTAACTCTATGCAACTCTCGATTGCTCATGGCCATCTTCTCTTCGATTCTGCTGCGAAGATTTGGAAATCAGCCAAGGAAACCTACTGTCAGGTCAAGGTTTAAAGTATCGGTATTGGGTATTGTATCGGAAGGGTGATTTTAAGAGATGTATCGTATCAAAGATACGTATCGTACACTACAGAAACACATAGAAATGGTCTCGATACACATGGAAATACACATTTGGAGCAAAAAAGTGTATTTCCATGTGTATCTTGACCATTTTTCAGAAAACCTACCTTTTTCTGTGAAATCTCCTTCAGTCTCTGATCTCAGCTTGTTGGATGATGTTGTAGCACTCCTTGATTCGTTTTTGAGTGTAAATTAGATACCCCAACTCCAAAAGTGTGAAAAAACTTGGTTAAATGGAAGATTTCAGACTCTCAGTTGAGAGTTTCCCTTATTTTTTCCTCCAGGATGTGTGCTGTATCGAGTTTGTGACTCAAAATGACTTTTTTTTTAATGGTTTGTATCAATGGTATCGGTATGTATCGAACCGTATCCCCAATACGTATCGATACATACCGATACGTATTAAAGCACCCACATAATCCTTTACCGGACATATCGATATGTATCGGTCATAGTGTATCGTATCGACCTGTATCGGCCAATACATTTCGATACCATTTTAGGCAATCCGTTTTTTTTTTAGAAAAAAGAGACGTATCGGTACCAACTGATACCGATACGTATCAAGCCGATATGTTACGATACATACCGATGCTTTAACCCTTGTCTCAGGTTGAAAACGCTGCTCAAGTCTATGAGTTCCGGAAGAGAATTCATGGGACTACCCAAAAGAAGATATCCTTGTCCCAGTACTACTCTGAGTTGTGCAGCATGTAATAGGAACTTGATTTCTACAAGACCTTTCAGGCTACATGTTCTACCGATGCTGCCAACTTCAAGAAACGTGAAGATATTATCCGTATTTTATGATTTTTTGGCTGGATTGAATGTGTATGACCGTATACAGTCCCAAGTTCTCAGTCGGGACCCTTTTCCGTCCTTGGAGCAGTCTTATACCCTTGTTCAGCTTGAGGAAAGTTGGCATACAGCCATGTTACAACCCGTTCCTCATGAGAGATCTGCTCTCTACACTAGCTCAGGCTCTGGTTCTCAATCATGGGGTGGTTCTGCCTGTACTTCTGGTCGCTCAGCATCTGATCGTGAAATGTGAGTATTGGTGGAAAGAATGCCACACAAAGGAGTATTGTTGGAAGTTACATGGCCGTCCCACCACCACCGGTACATGTGGACGTGGTGTCTCAAACACTGCTCATGCACATCACACTGAGGTGCCTCTTCTTGCACCCACCAACGGCCAATTTTCTCAAGATGAGTTACTTGTTCTCCGCCGACTAATGTCTGGGCTGAAACCCACTTCTTCATCAGCACCGCCTTCTGTTGTTTCTGCCGTCTCTGGTTCGTACTCTTCTGCCTCCAACTTTGTGTACTCAGGTATCCCTTTTGTTGGTCATTGTGCTTCTACTGTTCCCTCATCTTGGATAATTGACTCTGGCGCCACAGACCATGTAACTAGTTCCTCTAGTAAGTTTTCTACCTTTTATCCATGTTCAGGTAAGGAACGTGTTCGGGTTGCTGATGGTTCTTTTTCCTCTGTTTTTGAGGAAGGATCTATCTCCTGTTCTACTTCTCTACTATTGTCGTCTGTTTTCCATATGCCTAATTTTTCTACTAATCTTCTTTTTATTAGTCATATTACTCGGGACTTAAATTGTAAGGTTACCTTTTTTCCATCGCATTGTGTGTTTCAGGACTTGGTGACAAGGAGAACAATTGTCATTGGTAGATTGAGTGGTGGTCTATATCTGCTAGAGGACAGTCACTCTGTGGCTTCAGTTCTTACCCCTCAAGTTCATTAGTTAGATTCATTTGCTTCCACCGTATCAGAGTTACATCGGGGGCATCGGCGTTTAGGCAACCCACCTCTTAGGATTTTATCTCTTGTTTTTCCTAGTCTATTTCAAAAGTGTGATCCTAATTACTTTTTTGTGATGTCTGTGTTTTTGCCAAGCAAACTCATGCTCTTTACCCTCTTATGAGTACTGAACCTTTTGTTTTAATTCACTCTGATATTTGGGGTCCTCATTGTGTGTCTATTTCTGGTTATCGTTATTTTGTGACTTTTATTGATTGCCATTCTCATGCTGCCTGGGTATATTTGATGCTTTATAAGAGTGAGATGTTTCATTGCTTTTAGCTTTTTCATTGTATGATTAAAACCCAGTTTAATGCTATTGTTAAGGTTCTCCGCAGTGATAATGGTCGGGAATATTTTGAGGGATCTTTTCAGTCCTATCTTGTTACTGAAGACATCATTCATCAGACTAGTTGTGTGGATACTCCTGCGCAAACAGTGTCACAAAACGTAAAAACCGCCACCTATTGGAGGTCGCACACACTCTAATGTTTGAAATGCATGACCCTAAACACTATTGGAGTGAGGCTGTCCTTAATGCTGCTTACTTAATCAACCGCATGCCTTGTCGCGTGTTGGATTCCTGGTCTCTTTTGGATGTTCTTTAGCATCGGTCCTCTTTTACTCTTCCTTCGCGGGTCTTTGGCTGTGTGTGTTTCACATTTTGTTGGCTACTTTGCTACTCAGAAGGGCTATAAGTGCTACCATCCGCCTTCTTGTCGATGTTCATCACTATGGATGTCGTGTTTCATGAGTCCGCTGCTTATTATTCTTCCTCGGCACCTCTTTAAGGGGAGCATTCTAGTGACAATGTGCCGCTGATTGTGCTTCTTGACAGCTCCTCATTGTCTCTTCTTGAGCTCGATGTGCACCCTTCTATGCAGGGAGAGTAACTGAATACTGACAGTGTACCAAGTGCTAAACCATTGTAGGTGTTTACTCGCTCTCGGTCTCGCAAAGATTCAACAAATATTACCACTACTATTGCTCTACCTAACCAACCGCTCTCCTCAGACCCAGGGCCTCCCATCATCTCATTTATACCTGGTAATCTTCTTGCTCCTAGCGGTGTTGATTCTTTGAATTTGCCTATCGCTGTCCATAAAGGGAAGAGGAGTTGTACTCGACACCCTGTTTCTCATGTTATGTCTTATGATTCCCTCTCCTCTTCCTATCATGCATTTATGTCTTCCTTGTCTTCTATTTCTATTCCCCAGTCTTGGCAGGATGCAATGGTAGATTCGAGATGGAAAGAAGCTATGATAGAGGAGATGAGAGCCCTTGGAAAAAATGATACATGGGATCTAGTCTCTCTTCCTCCAAGGAAGCGACCTGTGGGCTGTAAATAGGTATGTACAGTGAAATAGAGAGCGGATGGAACAATGGATCGGTATAAAGCCACGCTGGTTGCAAAAGGATTAACCCAAGCGTATGAGATTGACTACCAGGAGACATTTTTCACCTGTTGCAAAACTGAACACCGTTCGAGTTATCCTTTCATTGCTGTTAACTTGGGCTGGGAACTACAACAACTTGATGTTAAAGACGTTTTCCTCCATGGCGAACTTGAAGAGGAGGTGTATATGGAAGTTTCTCAAGGATTCTCAAGTAAGGAAACTCAAGGGAAGGTGTGCAAGCTGAAGTGTGCATCATATGGGCTGAAACAGTCTCTTAGAGCCTGATTTGGGCGTTTTCATAAGGCTATGGTCACAGCTGGGTACACTCAAAGTAATATTGATCACACATTGTTCATTAAGCGGTTTTTGATCACATTACTGTTTTCATTGTCTATGTTGATGACATCGTCTTCATTGGAAGTGACTCAGCTGAAATAGAAAAATTGAAATCTATTTGGGACAAGAGTTTGAGATCAAAGACTTGGGCAATTGCGTTACTTCCTTGGAATTGAAGTTACTCTTTCTTTGAAGGGATTGAAGTTACTTTTTCTTTAAAGGGAATCTTCCTCTCAAAGGAAGTCTACATTGGACCTCTTATTTGAGATTGGGATGCTTGGTTGTCTCCCCATTGATACTCCTCTTGAGACTAACACACATTTGAAGGCCAAAGATGGTGAGCCAGTTGACAAAGGAGGCTATCAACGACTGGTTGGAAGGTTGATATATCTCTCCCATACTTGACCAACCTGTGAGTCGGGTGAGTCAATATATGCATGGCCCATACTCTACCTACTTGGATGCTATGTATCGTATTCTAAGCCACCTAAAGTCAGCTCCAGGAAAAGGGGTTCTCTTTTCTCCTCATAGTCACATGCATGTAGAAGCTTTCATTGATGCCGATTGGGCAGGATCTCCAAATGATCGAAGGTCCACATCTGGCTATTGTACCTTTGTATGAGGTAACCTTGTGACTTGGCGTAGTAAGAAGCAAGTTGTGGTTGCTCGGTCTAGTGCAGAGGCAGAGTTCTGTGCTATAGCACATGGCATATGTGAGTTGTTGTGGCTTAAGGGTCTTCTTCATGACCTCGGTGTTAGTTCCAATTCACCCATGACGCTGTACTGTGATAGAATATCTGCTATTAGTATTGTCCACAATCCTGTTCAGCATGACAGGACGAAGTATGTGGAGATAGGTCACCATTTCATCAAGGAGAAACTGGATCAAGGAGTTATATGTATCCCATTTTTTCAATATAGTGATCAATTGCCGATGTGATGTAGATTCATCACCAAATAGGGCTTGTTTCATTGGGAATAAGTCTAGGGTTGGGTTACATACATGTTGGGCCTTTGATCCCATGGGTTTCTAATGTAATAGGCCACTTTTATGGGCCTAAAATATGGGTATATAGGTTGCATACGGGATTAGCCCAATACTTAGTTTATTTTTATGTTTTTTAATTGAACTGGTTCAATTTGGTTGCATCCAATTGGTTCAATTTAAGTGATCATGTGACTTGGTTAAGTGGTCATGTGATGTAAGTTGGGCTGGATTAGGACTCTATAAGTCCAGCCATGTTTTGAGTCTATTTCCTTTGGTATTCTAGTTTCCTAGTCAGTTTAAGTTACTTAATAGGTTAGGGAAAGGGTTAGGCCATTCCTTTTTAGTGTCTAAGTCTATTTTTGAATCTTCTATATAAGTTTGTAAGGGAGGCCAGCATTGAATACGAATTTGATTAATAAAAACTCAGCTTTATGCTTGCTGCCTTTGCTCCATCGTGAGTGTGCCTTGTGAGTAATATCAAGGTTGCCTTGTGAGTAATATCAAGGTGAAGGGATTGGTGGATCTCCAATCGACTCCTTGCATCGTGAAGATCGGGAGGGCTGCTACTTATCTCCTTGCATCGTGAAGATCGGGAGACCCCATTGTTCATCTTCAAAGCTGCTACCATTGAAGACCTGCAACAAGTAAGAAATTCTGCAACTATTCTTCTTTCTTCTAGAAGGTCATATACAAGGTGATTTTTGAGATCTACCAAACCAGCCATCCGATTGAACTCAGATTTTCACCATACCTCTATTAACCCTAATTTGGGAAGTGATTCAAATTTGACCTAATTCCTGTGGCCTGATTTGAATATATTCTCATATTTCCCATTCTGCCCCTACCTCCATTAAAGCACAGTTTCAGACCTTCAACCATACTCGATTCTGATTTCATGCTCAGGATAAGTAGTTGATTTCATGACATGATAATTCTGAAATTAGTAACCAAATCATATCTCTAAACCCTAGAATCCCCTTCTCCTACCTCCATTAGGAATTGTCTCAAATAACCTTATCTTATCTTGCTGCCCAACTCACCTAACCTACTTCCATTCACTCAAACATCATAAAACCTATACCATTAGACTTCCCTACACCTGCCCATCATTACTATATAAGACATTCCTAACCTAAACCTAACTTTAACCCTAATTTTGACCTAAAACTCAAGTTTCACCCATTCGGATGACCTGTTCAGATTAGATCCTGGTTGAACTGGCTCCTAGTAGGTCTCCTACTTATCTAGGACTACATTACGATGTCTTCACTAAAGGGCTTAATAGTAAGGTGTTTCATTCTATTTTGTGCAAGTTGGGCATGTGTGATATGTAATTTGGGTATACTCATAGGTGTATTCTGCCCTAAGGGTATACTTGTAATTTTGTTCTTTTCTCCTTTATTATAAATAGAAGTTGGCTGTGATCCCTAAGGACACAAGTCATTCCCCCCCCCCCCCCCAAAAAAAAAAAAATCATTTTCATCAATGCCCCTAGTTTCTTACTTTCTCATGTTTATGTATCCTGTATGCTTTCTTGTTCAAGTGTAGAGGTTGACTATCAATGTATTAGGAGTCTGCCCTTTTTATTTAGTCTATTGTATTTTTGTATATTTTATATTTTGCTTTATTTCTATATTTTTGGTGTGTCAAGTAGGCAGCCGGCACCGTATTATATTCAGCCAATCACTTTTGCATGGATCCCCTTTTGAGCATCTTATTCTTATTACTTAAGTTTTATGTTAGCTACTGTGCGACCTAATGCTAGGGTGTCCCTTGTAAGTGACACGCTGCATCGGAGCCCATATGCGGTGACAAGTAGTTGAGGGCTTTCATATTGTGGTCAAATGCGCATTAAGAAGTTAATCCAAAAGCGTAGGATTAGAATAGCATCTTGGAACATTGATTTCTTAATGGGTAAGAGGCTAGAGTT
Organism: Telopea speciosissima; assembly: GCF_018873765.1. NCBI lineage: Eukaryota > Viridiplantae > Streptophyta > Magnoliopsida > Proteales > Proteaceae > Telopea > Telopea speciosissima. Next base: position 61,923,622 of record NC_057921.1, on the reverse strand, counting down.
GATTGATGTTATGAGTAGAAGAAGGATCTATATTGCCTATATTCAAGATACTAGATGGAAGGGTATAAAAGCTAAGGTGTTGGACGGATTTAAACTTTGGTATATAGGAGATCAAAGTAATAGAAGAGGAGTGGGTATATTGGAGAACGAGGTTGTTAATATAATTAGTGCTTACGCACCCCAAGTGGGATTGGAGGAAAGTAAGTTACTTTTTTGGGAACAAATGGATGGATTAGTACAAGGTTGTAGTCAAGAAAAAAAGATCATTGTAGGGGGTGCTTTGAATGGACACGTAGACAGAGATCTTAGAGGCTATAAGGCATTTATGGAGGCTGTGGAGTTGGAGAGAGGAATGAGGGGGGGGGGGGGATCTCTATGTTTGCATTTTGTGGTAGATTATGATTATCCATTGTGAATATTTTTTTTGAAAAGAGAGGGGAACATTTAGTTTATACTTGGGGAGAGCCTAACCACTCAACATAGATTGGTGGTCCTAGATATGTGCCTCAGTATTCAAAATCATAAGAAAGGGGAGCATAGTTGCCCTAAGATAAGATGGTAGAGCTTAAAAGGAGACTCTGTGAATTCATTTACTGATAAAGTGGGACTTTGAAGGCGACACTAATACGGTGTGGAACAAGATGGTGGCTTGTATTAAGAAGGTTGCTAAGTAGGTTAGGGGAATTGAAAGGTAAACTCCATGCTCCTAGGGAGACCTGGTGGTTAGATGAAGAGGTCCAAGCAGCCATTAAGACTAAGAAAACTAGTTTTAAGACATGGCAAAGGAATAAAGAGGTAGAGGATCTAAACAGATATAATTTTGCCAGAAAGGAGGGGGAAAAAGCTACCTATAGGATAGCTAAAGTAAGGGAAACGAAGGGTCAAGATTTCAACCATGTTAGATGTATTAAATCTGATGATGGTGTACTAATTAGGGACGAGGACATTACAGAGAGATGGAGAAGGTAGTCTACAGTCTACTTAATGGAGACTTCTCTAGTAATAGTTCCCTTGAGGGCAGTACTACTAATCTAGACATCACATGCCACTACTATATACAGAAAATTAGGGTGTTTGCGTAAAAGAAGCTTTAAGAAAGATGAAAGTAGGTAAGGCAGCAGGCCTAAATGGAGTCCCAAATCCCAATAGAAGTGTGGAAGCGCTTAGAGTTATGTGGTTTAACCTGGCTAACCAAGCTGTTTTAATAAGATACTGAGCACAAAGAAAATGCCAGATGAGTGGAAGAGAAGCATTGTGGTCCCGATTTACAAAAATAAAGGGGATATTCAGGACTGCAATAACTATAGAGGCATAAAACTTATGAGTCATACTATGAAGTTATGGGAGAAGGTTATTGAAGCCTACCTAAGAAAGGCAACTGCTGTATTGGAGAATCAATTTGGTTTTATGCCAGGAAGATCCACGATGAAAGCTATTTACTTACTTAGGAGACTCATGGAAAGGTTTAGAGTGGGCAAGAAGGATCTCCATATGGTTTTTATTGACCTAGAAAAATCCTACGACAGAGTCCCAAGAGAGCTAATCTGGCATTATGTCCATATGTGGACATAATTAAAGATATGTATGATGGTGTGGTGACTAGCGTAAGAACTATGGGGGGCTAAGGTAGTGAGTTCCCAATTATATTGGGCTACATCAAGTTTCAACCTTAAGCCCTTATCAGTTTGTGTTGTTGATCTTGGATGATTTAACTAGAGACATACAAGACGAGGTTCCTTGGTGCGTACTTTTTGCTAATGATATTGTGTTGGTAGATGAGACAAAAGCAGAGAGATTAATGCTAAGTTGGAGTTATGGAGATCAACCTTGGAATCAAAAGGTCTTAGGTTAAGTAGAACAAAGACAGAATATATGTTGTCTAACTTTAGTCATACGATGACGGTTAAGGAGGTGGTCAATATTGATGAGAGGGAGATTCATCAAAATGATTATTTTAGATACCTGGGCTCTATCGTAAATGAAGAAGGCAATATAGAAGACGATGTTGCCCAGAGAATTAAAATAGGATGGATGAAGTGGAGAGGTGCTGTGTGATCAGCGTATTCCTTTAAAGCATAAAGGAAAATTCTATATGACAGTCGTGCGTTCAGCTATGATGTATGGGGTGGAATGTTGGGCAGTGAAGAAGCGTCATATAGATAAACTAAGTGTAGTAGAGATGAGGATGTTGAGATGGATGTGCGGCAAAACTAGGAAGGATAAAGTAAGGAATGACCACATTAGAGCGGATTTGAGAGTTGCCCTGATACAAGATAAGCTACGTGAAAGTCGTTTGAGGTGGCAGAGCCATGTTCAATGGAGGCCTTGGGCTGCACCAGTACGGAGGAGTGATTTTCTTCAGATAGAAGGATCTAAAAGAGCTAGGGGCAGGCCTAAAATTACCATAGAAGAAGTTGTGAGGAAAGACATGCATAGTTTAGGCCGTGGCTCAAGTATGACCTCGAAATTCTCGAATAGAGTTGATTGGAGGGCAAGGTTCCATGCAGCCGACCCCATTTAGGTGGGTTATTGCTGAGTTGATGTTGATGTTGTTTGGCTCTTTCCTTTTTACTATTATTTTGTCTTTGCAAGGATCCATGTTGATGACCCCATTTAGTTGGGATAAGGCTCAGTTGTTGTTGTTGTTGTTGATATATAATACATTAATACCAGAAGGACTGTCAGACCGCCAAAGAAAAAGAGATGATGGTCTTATGTCAGGTCTGTTTTTTAAAGATTGGATGCAATTACATTGAGATATGCACATTTATTTGTAGGTGTAAGGGCTTGTGCATGGAAGTTTATTGAGTTCATGACCATTATGTACAGCGCTTTAATGTTTACTTGTGCATGCAGGTTGAGTTACCTGGCTGTAAAGGAATTTGGACTGTCTACCACAAGAGTGCACGTGGTCTCAATACAGATTCTAAAGTGGGATCTGAGGATGACGAGTATCATGCATATTTGGTTATCAGTCTTGAATCCCGAACTATGGTAATTTTCATATTAATGTCTCATGTAATTTACCTTTTATTGATCTGTGGCCCAAGTAATCTTGTTAAATTGAGCTTCTCATAATATAATCTACTTTTTTTTTTTGGGTGATGAAGAATGGATTATTTGAATGATAGAGGTAGGATATACAAGAAAGGAACCTTAACTCCACCTGCAAAGGTCAATACACAAGAAAAATTCTCACAGTGGATAATCATCCCCAATCAACTCCTTTTCCTGTTGCAAACCTTGCTGCAATCTCATGACCATTATCTATTTGATTCTCAAAATTCTCCTATTTCTTTGACACCAAATAAAGTGTCTAGTAGCTACTGGAGGCAGCAATTAGAGTTTTCTCCCTTGTTTGCGCCTTGCTTCACAGTTAAGATTTTTTCCTTGCAGAAAACCCAAAGGAAGATTTCAATTTGCTAGAGCTTTATTTCCCAACACCATATTCTCCTATTTCTTTGACACCAAATAAAGTGTCTAGTAGCTACTGGAGGCAGCAATTAGAGTTTTCTCCCTCGTTTGCCCCTTGATTCACAGTTAAAGGTTTTTTCCTTGCAGAAAACCCGAAGGAAGATTTCAATTTGCTAGAGCTTTATTTCCCAACACCATATTGAAGTCTATGTTGTCACTCTATTCCCCCAGACTACCCTTCTTTTTCCCCCCTCGATGCTGCAGTTTTTTTCTTTTGAGATTTGTGCTTACCTGATACCTAATACCTGTATAATCTAGGTACTTGAAACTGCTGATCTTTTGGGAGAAGTTACTGAAAGTGTTGATTATTATGTTCAAGGAAGTACTGTTGCTGCTGGGAATTTGTTTGGAAGGTGAATGTATAGCTTTATTCTCTCTTTTCAGCCTATTATGAACAAACCATTTATTTGTTATGGTCCACCCTTGATGCAACCTTACCGTTGTGCCGGGGGTGGACTTCGGTGCAACAGTAAGGTTGCTCCATTGCAACCTAGTGGTCACGGGTTTGAGTCAGGAAACAGCCTCTCCGCGAAGCGGGGGTTAAGGCTGCATACATTATGACCCTCCCCAGACACTGCAGTGGCGGGAGCCTCGTGCACTGGGTATGCCCTTTGTTTTAATAAGAAGATGTCACTGAATGTCACCTCTCTTCATTGAATGTTGTCGGCATTGTTGTTTCATTTCATTGGTGGTAATAAACTTCTTTCATAACCCTTGTTCCCTCCTCTTTTGATGTGTGATAAATTTGAGTTTTTGACAGCTTACCTAGTTTGGCTTCTAGCGTTCACCACATGTTTATGGGAGAGAAATAAAAAGTCCTTTGGTTAGCTGGAAAACTACTATATAGGAGCTAATAGAGAGCAAAACTTGTCAACTGAGATTCTTTAGTTGAAATGAGTACTGTTTGTCAACTGAGATTCTCCAGTTGAAATGCAATCCAAGTCGGTGGAGGGGTGTCTAATCGATATATTGACATGTCGCCCGCCATGGTGTTGCCACAATGCCACGGCGATCATGGTGACCATGTTTTATTTTTTATTTTCCCTATTTTTAATGTCATTTAGTATGCTATAATATATACACTATAACATCAAAAATCAACATGAAAGTGTACTACTATGGTTTAGTTCATGAAAGTGTAATATCCATTAGTGTATATGAAAATATGAAATCATGGATTAGCCTATCAAATGTAAATTACTTTGATATTAACACTAAACATGATATAAAACACTGCTGTTGCTGTTGCTGTTGCTTTACCAAACAAAAAAAATACGACAGCCATGTGTATTTGGCTGTCACATGAAAAAATTACCAATACTGTTGAAGTACTGTTCATGTGACATTGTTCACATGAACAGTGATTTGGTTGATATCAAGGATTTAAGTATCGGTATCGGGTATCGTATCGGTCAGGCGATTTTAAGAGGCGTATCGTATCGGTATCAGAGATACGTATCGATCGGTGCAGAAACGCATGAAAATGATCAAAATACACATGAAAATACACTTTTGGACACAAAAAACAATATAAACAAGCAATTTGTGTCATATATCATGCATATATACTAAGAATTGTGAATAATCAATAACCAGACAAGTGCGTCACTTTGAAATTGTTATAAAAGATTAAAAGATGAAATTCCTTACATGTAGAGTCACTCTATTGCCATGAAGAATGTCGGGGTGGATCAAAGTCATGTCTGTAAGGGTCTTCAACAATAGGAGCGACTAGGATGATGTTGTGTACTGTCCGAACATAAGCACAATAATGAGCCCAGTCAAAATACTGATGGTAGTGACTCTCCCACTCATAGTAGAATCGTGTGTACTGCTCTGGAGTAGCTAATGTCACGACAACACTAGGTTGTGCTTGTGCTTGATTCTCTCCATATCCATAACTTCCATACCCTACAGAAGCCCTATGTCCATAGCTTGAAGAAGAACCTGATGCATAATGCCCATGGCCTGATGAAGCACCAGCATAATCAGAACTAATACTAAGTGACTCCATGCCACTCATAAGCACATCACTATCATATGGATTGTGGGAGCGCTTGGCAGACTTGCCCTTATGCGGCTTCCGCGAGTAAGTCTTATGGTCAGCAGGCTCAGGACCATGATCCATATCTTGGGTAGTATGTGTGTATCCTGCCTCACATGTGAACTGAACCCCAACACGATGTTGTGAAGCCTCATGGCCACCACCACTACCTCCAGTACCACCACTACCTCCAGCACCATAGCCACCACCACCACCACTACCATCATCATCATCGTCATCATCATCATCATCATCATCAGAAGCAGCAGCAGCAGCAGTAGGAGTAGCAACAAAACCACCACCACCACCACCACCACCACCACCACCATCACCATCACCATCATCATCACCATCGTCGTCTTCATCCTCATCATCAACATGTTGTTGAGTTCCTCCATACGGATGACCTGACCTCGTCCTCCTGACTAAACCTTCTTCAGAGCTACTTTCATTTTCTTCAACATTAGGACAAGGATCTTGTGATGGTGGCTGTGTTGCATCCTCATCCATCTGTTGAATGATGCTCTCTATCACTGAATCAGGTTTGGTTGTCTGACGATCCTCACTTAATTGATCCATCACCAATACCTTATCGGTATCTTCTATCCATGCTCTAACTGGATCTTCATCGTCAAGTAGGTGGTTGATGTCGATTGGGTTGACATCTACATCATCTCCTTCTCTTTCCAGCTCTAAATATTTAAGCTTGACTCATGTTGTAATGGACATACACTAGCTTCTCCAACTTTGAATAACTGAGACGATTCCGGGGTTTGGTGTGTATCAACCCGAATGTACTCCAGTTATGTTCGCAGCCACTAGAGGATGCCGTCAGGGATAATACTCGAATTGCAATTCGGGTTAAGTGTGGAGCACTAGTACCCCCATAATTGAGCCACCAATCAGCTGCACAATAATAAATGAAATATTAAAAGACAAAACCTTAAAACAAATTTTAAATGATATAATAAATTAGGTAAACCTAACTTACCTGGGCGTTGTGTGCTCCTAGCATGGATAGCCATTCTATCAGCAAAACCACGAGTGGCCTCCCGAAAATACTTAGCCTAGAGAGGTATTAAAAAAAAATATATATTAGTTCCACTTCTACCAATCACTCTATTCTTGGTTTCAATCATTTATACAACTAATTTAGCTCTAACCTCATCCATGGCAAGTGTGGCCTTCGCTACATCTGGCTCCATTCTGTTCACAACATTCCTTAGGGCACGCAATAGATCCGGTCTACACCCTATATCATTGGAGTATAGGATATCCGGATTCAAATAATATGCTGCACATGGTTTGTAATGGATGGTTAGAAACCTAGAAATTCTAATAATAAATAAATAAATAGTAACTTACTAACTACTAAGTGTTTAAAATGAAACCAAAGTCATATACTTATAAGATTACCTGCCCAATGAACATCTTGAACCAACATATTTTCCCATCGATCGGATATAATCTTCAAATACTTCTTGTTTGATGTTGGGTTATTCTCATGTATTTTTCTCTTCACACATCCCATGGCCTCTACCATCTTACCCATGGTTTGCTCTTTATCCCCATCAACCTTTCGAAGCAGACAAAAGAGTGGCATCATAACATTATAAAGTCGGCCCATTGCAGCCCAAAAGTTTGAGGAGGTGACAAGATCTTGAACAAATCTCCCAATTTCAGACCTTGCATAATTGCTAGTCAACCACTCAGTACAGGTGAACATCTATAGCAGCCCATGCTTTCGGGAAATGAGGCTATCAATTGCAATGTAATTTGTTGCAAATCTTGTTGTTGCAGGCCTCACTAAATCCCCTTGTGTGTAACTCCTCATCAATGCCAAAACCCAACTATGGTTATAAATAAAGTTGGTGATTTTCCTTGCATTACCAACCAACTGTTGGACCTTGGGCAATTCTCCTATGTCCTTGAACATCAAATCTATGCAATGAGCTGCACATGGTGTCCAAAATAGATGTTGCCTCTTTAACATAAGCAACTGACCAGCCTTCTTGAAATTTGCTGCATTGTCAGTTACTACTTGGACAACATTTTCTTCTCCTATGTCCTCCACAACTTCATCCATTAACTTGTACAAGTAATTGGCATCTTTGATTTCACTAGATGCATTGACCAACTTGTGGAAGATCGTCCTTCCATCACAGTAGATAAGAAAATTGATGATGGATAATCTTGTTGGTCCACTCCATCCATCACACATGATGGTCACTCCATAAAGTGGCTACTTCTCCTTGAACCTCTCTACATACTCATGCACCTCTTGGACAATATCATCCAAGTAAGGCCCAGCAATCTCATGAGGTGTGGGTGGCTTAACATTTTTCCCACACCGTTGAATCTCCTTTACCATGGCCTTGAAGTGGGGATCTTTGGCCTTATGTGGTGGAATCATAGAACTGTGGAACCATCTGGAGATTGCTCTGCCTATCCTTTTACTAAGTGTTTTGGGTTGAAAGCTTTCTTCAATCCTTTGTTGGCTAGCATCCCTTGCTCTATAGACATTAGGATCCATGTCTTTGATATCTGGGCTCTTCTTTCTCTTACCCTTACCACTCTTTGTAAACCGGTCAAACATCCCCTTCACACTGGTTGCTCTACTAAGGCCAACAGGCTGCTTACCCTTACTTAGAGATGGACGACAAGAGGAGCCAACACCAATATCTACAGGGCCCTGGTTGGGTCGAGTTGATTGACTTCTAAACAATTGCTCAGCTCTCCATTGTTGCTCTTTTGCTTCATGTCTTGATTGTTTCATCGCCAATGCCAACTCTGGGTCCTCCTCTGCTTCCATATCCGATCCTTCATAATCTTCAAAATCTTCCATCAAATCTTTCACCAATGCATCAACATCATCATGTGCTTGCTTGGATTTTTTTTTGGAATCTCTAAAGTGTTTTTGCATTGCCCTGCTTAACTCTACAGTGCACTTTGTACACTTGGAAACATTTCCATATCCTCCTGCCATGTGCTCTTTTTACCGAGTTACCCCACCTCTAAGATGTTGGGTGTCACAGAAGTTGCACTGTGTATGCAATCTATTATTGTTTATTTTGGTACAATAAGACCACCCAATGTCTTGTTGTCGCGGCATCGTCCTAACTACCAAACAAAAGTAGATAACTATATAAGATATATATTAAACAATATTCAAATCCACACATCAATAATTTATTATTTATACAACTATAGACAGACATTATGAATTATGATGCATGTCATGCATTGCATCATTTCATGTATTTACTACCTAGCAAAGTTGCCCTAAACAATATTTAAACATTTTTATATTTTCTACAACTAGTTACACATTATTTAATTTTTTAAATAATGAAAAAAAATGACATAATGTACTACATATATGAATCTAAGCCTTTGATTCTATTTCAGTCAATTATACATTTTATCAAACTATAATGAAAGAGTATAGATGGAAAAATCAGATTTTTTACATTTTTTTAAGTATTTTATAAATTCAGAAAATACCCAAAAAAAAATAAAAAATACAGATTTAGGGTAAATGTATAATCTTCTTGGGATGTCATACATCTATACATAATGTACTCCATATCTTATAAACATTACCATTTGTTTTAAAGTTAAGAAAAAAAAAAAAACTCATTTTAAAGAAGGAATTTTCGGTTTTGGGTAAAAATTGTCAAAGAAACATGGATTTGAAACCAAATCTTTGTAAATGCATACAAAGAAAGCAATTTCTATGTTTGTTTAACATATTCTCTTTGATTCATACCAAAAAACATACCAATAATCAAAGATTAAAGCAAAAGATTCAAGTTTTTTTCAAAAAACTTACCTAACCCTTCAAGAACAGCTTTTGAATTCGAACGTGGGCTGTTAGATCCACCAAATGATGTGATTTCAGCTCCTCTGAGTTCGTTTTTGGCAAAGAATTGAAAGCCCTCAAGAAATCTTACCCAAAAAGCAAGTTTAAATGTGTTTTTGGAAGGGTTTCTCAAAGTTGGGAAGAGCTTTTTTCCGCAGGACTGCTAGAAATCGAGTTTTAGGTGAAAAGAATGAAATGGCCATGTGTTTTTTAAGTTAACGATCCGTATCGAGACGTATCGAGTCGTCTCGATATGTATCGGTCGATACATATCGATACATATCGAGACGACTCGATACGTCTCGATACATATCGCTTTTTAAATATAATAAAATAATCTTTTTAAAAACTCTCGGCTGTATCGATACGTATCGATCGTATCGTATCGTATCGTCGCGTCTCGGTTGATACGTCTCGATCTGATCGAGACATTTGCATTTTAAAAAAAGATACGTCTCGGCCTGTATCGTATCGACCACGACCGATACCGAGACGTATCGGCCGAGACGATACGATACGGTCCGAGACTTAAATCCTTGGTTGATATGTGCATCTTCTATTTTCCTAGTCCTAGTTGGAGTCCTAGTTTCTAATTATGTCAAGTCCTAATTCTACTGTGAGTTGTTAGTCTTAGTTTCAGTTTGAGTTGTTAGTTCTAGTTCTTTTCCTATTGTAACTTGGAATCCTATCATGATTAGGAATTCCTAATCTGATCAGGAGTTCCCCTTTCTATTGTAATCTGAGATTATAAATACAAGCATTATGAGGGAGGCTGATAAGTTTAACAGTTCTCTCCTCTTCCTCATCTTTTCTTCTCTCTCAAGTTACTGGTTACAGGTCCTAGGTTTTCTACATGGTATCAAAGCTAGGCAACCAGTGACTGATTCTCTCCAAGATTGCCGTTTTGAGAGTCGGTTTGGGTTTCTGGTTTGAAGAAGAAACCCCTAGTTCAAAGAAGAAGAAGAACTAGGGTTTCATGTACTGAGTTCGTATGACTTTCGTATACTGCTGGTGCTGAATTATTTGATTTTACTCTAGTTTGCTACTGCTGGTTCCATCATTGATTTGCTATTGCTGGTTCCATCGTTGATGTTTGAATATCTCTGTTGAAGATTTATTCGATTCTGAAAACTCTACATCAGATTTCGAATCTGATTTCTGCTTTTCTGCTGAGATGCGTTGCAGACTACATACTGATTTGTTGATCGATTAATGAGGAACCTGGTTCTAGGCTATAGTTGCTTTTGAAGAACCTGCTTTCGTTGAAGGTACAAACCCTTTTGTTTTTTCTCTCGATTTGACGGTGATCGAGGGGCTGAAGTTCACGACCTGCCCAATTTTTGCTCGGTTTCTCTTTGCTTGTCGTGAGGAAGAAGAAATCTTCTTCACTGTTCTCGTTCGCTGGTTGTTAGAGGTTTTTGATCTCCGGCGGTCTCTGACGCCTCCTTTCCCTGGTTTCTCGGTTGCAAGGTTGAAGCCGTTTTTTCCCAGATTTCTCGGTTGCAAGGTTGAAGACGCAACCTTTTTATTTTATTTTATTTTATCTTGGGATTATATGCTGATCAAATTCGTCATTGTCGCTGCTGCTGTGTGGTTCGATTGGCTCAATTGATGGACTTGAAGGTGTCTTCTTGGTATCATGGTATTTCTGTTGGAATAGTAAAAGAATTCTTCATTACTTCCTCTGATGTGATCGATTTCTTCGCTACTTTCTCTGATTCGATCGAGTCATGAGGTTGAAGACGGTATTGTTGGTTAATTCCTTATGTCCAGTTCTGCTGCTTCTTTCATTCACTTTTGTCCTTATTTTATTTCCCCTTTCAAGTCTATCCCTAGTTAATAATTGGTAATTCCTTTTGTATCCTTTTCTTTAATCTATCAAGTGACCCTCCTCTGGTTGGTTAATTACAGCTATGCCATCCCTTTTTCAACTCTGTGTTATTTGGAATTCTGCCATTACCCTTGCAAAATTCTGGTTATTTACGGAACTGCCATTACCTTTTTAATACATTCTTCTATTTGACTACCCAATTGACCTTGCAAAATTCTGGTTATTTACGGAACTGCCATTACCTTTTTAATACATTCTCCTATTTGACTACCCAATTGACCCTTGAAAATTCTGGTTTATTACCAGTTTGCCCTTTGGCTTGGATTGTATTTAAAAGTGGATTTCCACCAAATTACAGTCATGCCATCCTTTTTTCCAACACCGTTCCCTTTCAATAATTCTAATTCATATCCCAAAACATCCCTTTGGCATATACTCATAACCCCTTTGGAAGTTCATGGTATTTTCTAATTTGCCATTTCTTCCTTTTCCATTACCCTTAGCACCTCTTGGAAAAATCTGGAATATTATGTTTTTGCCCTATCTCTTACATCATCTCTGTTATGTCCACGTGTACTACACGTGAGGGGGGGATTATGTACAGTACACCTGCAGACATTGCAGAACGCAGAACTTGCAGGAACATTGGTGCAAAACATAGAAGATCAGTGTTTTCCACCATTGCTATTGGGTATCCTTGTTATTGGGTTGAGTGTGCCGTAAGGGGGAGATTGAAGTTTTGAAGTATTGAAGATATTTTTTGGATCATGTTTGGTTATTGCCTGCCTATATGAGGTTCTACAGTTGGGTTGATTTTTTCCGCTGCTTGATCTTTTCTGCTGCTTGATTCATCTGCTTGCTGCCCTAGTTGCTTATCTTCAAGATTATCAGTCAGAGATTCATCACTGGACAGCTGTTAAAGATTGGTGAAAGTTTGCTGCTCGAGTCTGCCCAGGTTTTGAAGATCAATTATTTCAAGTTCTTGAAAGTTTATTTGGGAGCTACTGTCAAGCTGGATTCTGCTGCAACTTAGTTTCTTCTCATTTTGTTCAAGTTGGGCATTGATACCTTGTATGCGCCAACTTGAGGGGAAGTGTTTGCATTATTATGGAGTTCTTTTTTTTCCTTTTAGTTCAAGCTGGATCTTCTTTCTTTACATATTTGTATAATCCAGCTTGAGGGGGAATGTTGAAGTACTGTTCATGTGACACTGTTCACGTGAACAATGATTTGGTTGATATGTGTATCTTCTATTTTCCTAGTCCTAGTTGGAGTCCTAGTTTCTAATTATGTCAAGTCCTAATTCTACTGTGAGTTGTTAGTCTTAGTTTCAGTTTGAGTTGTTAGTTCTAGTTCTTTTCCTATTGTAACTTGGAATCCTATCATGATTAGGAATTCCTAATCTGATCAGGAGTTCCCCTTTCTATTGTAATCTGAGATTATAATTACAAGCATTATGAGGGAGACTGATAAGTTTAACAGTTCTCTCCTCTTCCTCATCTTTTCTTCTCTCTCAAGTTACTGGTTACAGGTCCTAGGTTTTCTACAAATACCCCCCTGCTTTGTCTCACGACTCTCTCCCTCTGTCTGTGTGTGTGTGTGTGGTCATGTGCAAGGGAAGAAGAAAGAAAGAAAAAAAAAACCCTCTCTGTGACTGTGTGCAAGTCTGCAAGGCAAGAAGAAGAAAAAAGAAAAAAAAACCCCTCTGTGACTCTGTGCAAGCCTGCAAGGCCTGTGAATAACTGAATATTACCTATAAAAAAAAAGGAGAAGAGGAGTCGCTGGAAGCGAAGAAGACGAAGAAGTGAAAGGGTAGAAAAGAATAGATTGTACCAAGGAATTTGAAATCTGAAAGGGTAGAAAAGAAGTTTATTTTGAATTTGAAAGCCATAGACGAGTTCAAAGCTGAAAGGCTTGAAGTACAGGTTTTTTTGTTTATAAAGAGGTTCAAAGCAGAAACACGAGATGCTCTTCCTTTCTTTCTCTCACTTCTTTGATTTTTCCTCAGTAATTATGTAAGCTTGCGAATGTGAAACCCAATTGTGTTATGAAAAGACATCTGGTCCAAGTGTTTCACATCATTTTCCCTTTTAGCTATTTGATCGTTTTGAATGTTTGAATTGATTCCTGCTTCAATTGGATCTTGGGTGTGGTCCATCAAATGGATAATTAGTCGGCATTGGAAACGTCCTTACTTCCTCGATCCATTCTGTAGTGTGAAATCCATCACTGGCTAAGCAATCATTTGGTTATGCTCTTTTGGGCTTTCCCCTAACTGAAGCTATTGCACCGTTTGCACCAATGGTGGCGTCTCTGATCTCTTTCTCCCAATTATGCCTTACAAACACGATTCTGTTTCTTCTCTGATACAGAAATACTTACCAAACGCATTTGTTCCCCACAGAAGTACTCCCCAAGAATGGAAAAAAAAACCTTCTGGCTCAGAAACACTCCCGCTGAACAGAAACATTGTCATACATGCCCTAAGTTGTTTGTACTTTTTACCTCTATATGGCTCTTGGTTATATATATATATATTTTTAATGTTCACTAAGAATGTCATTTGTTATGTGTAATTTCAATTCCATACATTTCCTAGGATAGCCTCCTGCACCCAAATTTTTTTTTTTTTGTGTTCCTTTTTATCTTATCATCATTTTCTTTTATGTGCCAAGTATTTGCATTTCTTAATTGATACTAAGGGTCAGAGGAATGGTGTAATTTATGTTAATGATAAATGCAGAGAGCTTTTGTGACTTACCTTGCATGAACTTTCTAGGCGCCGAGTTATCCAGGTGTTCGCGCGTGGTGCTCGTATTCTTGATGGTTCCTACATGACTCAAGACTTAAGCCTAGGAGTCCCTAATTCTGAATCAAGCTCAAATGCTGAAAGTTCAGCAGTATCATCGGTTTCTATAGCTGATCCATATGTTTTGCTAAGAATGAGTGATGGAAGTATTCGACTTCTTGTTGGAGGTATGTGTGATCTAATGGATTTATGATTTGTAATGATTATGCATGCTATGTGTAACATACAGATCTTGCCTTCCCATGTGGTTGCTTAAATATTTGAACCTTTATATCGTGGACACTATTTAGTATCTTATATTAATACTTCATCTTGGAACTTGGAAGGCGTTAGCATGAACATCCTTTATCCAACTGTCTTGTTTATTTATTTTCTCCCCCTTTTCTCTGTTGAAGTGAGCATTTTTTTGGGGGGAAGGGGTACTTTGTTGGAGTAAAATTTAATTTATAAATGTGAATACAAATTATTTTCAATTTTCAAAGTCCTAGATTCATTAGTTCCCTTAAATATATTCTCTGACATCAACTCATTGCATATATATTTTTTGTATCTTGGGTTTCAATCACAAAAATGGGGAAAGAGTTGGGGATGGGGGCAAGAAAGCTAATCAAGCAGACGGACCCATTGAAACATTTGGTAGGATTAACTGCCGAAAGAATGAACCAAATCAATACTGATATGGAATTTAACAGAACAGTATGACTCTTCTGGCATGTAATACAAAATTGTATACTAATTTATTTCTCTCCAATCATTCTATTTATAAAACCGCCTATGGAACATATAATGTTAGATATATGGCCAGAATACCGTGGGGGTATTCTGGACCTTTTCTTTGTTATTTTGTTAGTTTTTGTATTATGTGGTTTAGTCCCACATTGCTCATGTACATATTTTACTATTCAATTATTCTTATAAATAAGAAGGTGCTTGGGATGGATTAATCATCCAAGCATCGAGTTCTAAATCTGGTCCTCTTAACATGGTATCAGAGCTGGATTAGAACTCAGATTGCAATCCACGATCTCCTTCCCTCTCTAATTCTCGATCTTTCTCCCTTTCTCTTCTCTTTTCTTCTCTTCTTCCCTTTGTTTCGTTTTGTTCTTCTCTGTCCCATAGGGCAGCACTGATGAGGTGATCAATTGATCCAGCTGCTGCCCTCCTTTACCTCATCCCATGATATGAAGAATTGATCGATAAGGTGCTGCACTCCTTTGCTGCGAATATTGAAGACTTCAGCCTTCATTGGACAGATTCACACTATATTACAAGGATTTTGTTCACTATATTGGAGCTTCGGACTGCGGCGATCAGTATTCCAGCACCTACATCAAGCTACATCAAGTTCCAGCCCTCAAGATCGATATCTCTTCACACTTTCAGGGTTTTTTTCAAAACCCTGACAATTGTCGATCTTGGGGTTCCACTTATCAGTTAATTCTGATTTTTTGAGGAGTGCTTCACATCTGTTCAAGTGTACTTCGACTGCAATTTCAGCCTCACACAGTCATTTTCCAGGCCTCATATCATCTTATCGATTTCAGCAATTTCAGCCCTTAACTTGGAGGTGTTCTTGGCTTTCTCTTCACAACAGCCCTCTTCTCCGATTTGGGATTCTTCACTGTCTCCATGGGTGACTCTATGGATTCGACTGCTACTTATGTTGGTGATGGAAACAGCAAACCAGAGTATCATACTTTCTCTCCAAATCCAATCAAGTTGGATGGCACCAATTACCTACTTTGGTCTAGGTCTGCCTCCTTTGCCATTGCTGGCCGTGGCCTTACTGGTCATATTAGGGGATCCACTCCTATGCCTACTGAGGTTGGGGCTGCTCAAGACAAGTGGCTTGCCAACAATGGAGTTCTTATGTCCTACTTGATTGGTTCTATGGTTACAGATCTACAACACAATTTTCTTCTTCTTGATACAGCCTCAGAAATTTGGGCTGCTTGCAAGGAGACTTATGGACAGCTTGGCAATGATGCCCAGGTATATGAAATTAGGAAGAAGGTCCTTCACACTACTCAGGGAGAATTGACAGTCTCCAAATACTATGCTACCTTGCGCAGCCTTTGGCAACAATTGGACCATTTTTCTGATTTTCACCCAAGTACAGCTGCAGATATTACTTCTTATAAGCAACACATGGACAAGATCAGGGTTTATGATTTCTTGGCAGGATTAAATGTGGAGTATGATCAGATTCGGGTTCAAGTGTTGGGTCACAAGCCTTTTCCCACACTTGAACAGTCCTATGCCCTCGTCTCCTCTGAAGAAAACCGTAGGGCTGCCATGTTGCACCCTCCTATTACTGACAGATCAGCTCTCCAAGCTGCTGCCCCTGCCACTCCTACACCTAGTGGCATTGCTTCTCTTGGTGATTCTACTACAGGGTCTGTTGTTTGTGAGTACTGTCACAAACCTTACCACACCAAGGAGAAGTGTTGGAAACTTCATGGGAAACCCGCTGATTTTGAAGCTAAAAGGGCTGCCAAGACAAAGATAAAGACAAAGACCAAGGCCCATCGATCGAGATCACATCGCAACTCCCGCATCGACACCGGTCTATCCCAGGATGATCTACAGGCCCTCCTTCGTATGCTCAGGACTTCCGCTGCGGCTGCCTCTACTACATCAGCTACTGCCAATTCCTCAGCTCCTTCAGGTTCACATTTTGCCCGGTCAGGTATTCCATTTGTAGGTCATTGTGCTTCTGTGGCTTCCCATCCTTGGATCATAGATTCTGGAGCTACAGATCATATGACCGGTTCCTCTAGTCTGTTTCACAGATATTCTCCCACTTCTGGGAAAGATAAGGTCAAAGTGGCTGATGGGTCCCTTTCTTCAATATCTGGAAAAGGACTCATCAACTGCACTTCCTCTCTTCCTTTGTCTTCTGTTTTACATATTCCTAATTTTACTACTAACCTTCTTTCCATTAGTAGTATTACTCGTGATCTTAACTGCAAAGTCACTTTTTTTCCCTCTCATTGTGTGTTTCGGATCGGCCTGCGGGAAGACGATTGGATTGGGTAAAGTGCATGGTGGCTTGTACCGCTTGATGACGGTCGCTTCTCTCCACCACCTTTGCCTTCTCCGCCGCATCGAACTCCTTGGTCTCTTCAACTTTACCAGTGGCACTCTCGGTTAGGTCACCCCCTTTAGGAATTTTAGCTCATTTATTTCCTCGTTTGGTCACCCTACATACTAATGATGACTTTTTTTGTGAGGCTTGTGTTCTGGCCAAACAGACACGTTCAAATTATCCTATTTCAAATAAAAGGAGTTCTTCTTGCTTTAATTTGGTACATTCTGATGTTTGGGGCCCTAGTCGCAAGCCCTCTATTTCTGGTCATCGCTGGTTTGTCTCTTTTATTGATTGTCATTCTCGGAACACTTGGGTATATCTTTTGCACACTAAAAATCAGGTTTTCTCATGTTTTCAGCATTTTCATAAGCTGATTCAAACTCAGTTCCAGGCTACTCTCCAAATATTGAGAAGTGATAATGGAACCGAGTTTACTGAATCACAATTTCAAAATATTTGGCTGATCATGGCATCATTCACCAAACTAGTTGTGTTGATACCCCGCCTGAAATGGTGTGGCAGAAAGGAAAAACCGTCATTTGTTGGAAATGGCCCGGGCTTTGATGTTTGGGAGGAATGTTCCTTCTCAATATTGGGGGGATGCGGTTCTCACTGCCGCCTATCTTATCAATAGGCTCCCTTCTCGGGTTCTTAATTCCCGTACCCCCTCTGATATTTTACTGGGTCATTCCTCCTTTATTGTCCCTCCCAAAGTATTTGGGTGTGTGTGTTATGCTAGGGATACCAGATCTCCAGGCAAGCTTGAGCCTCGTGGGCTCCGTTGTATTTTCTTGGGTTATTCTCCAACCCAGAAAGGTTATAAGTGTTACCATCCCCCTTCCCGTCGTACCTTGGTGAGTATGGATGTTGTTTTCCATGAGACCCTTTCTTATTATTCTTCACCACCTCTTCAAGGGGAGAGTTCTAGTGAAGATGTGCCCTTTGAGATTCCTCCACTAGAGGTTCCTCTGGCTGCTGCCCAGCCTCCTTTGACTGATGCCCAACCTCCTTTGGATGATGTCCCAACTCCTCCGGCTGTTCCTCCCTCACCTAATGGGAATCCTTTACAGGGGGAGACCATAGAAAATAGTGTTGTTAATGTTCCTCTTCAGGGGGAGCTGACTCCAGTCCAGAGAACTATTGGTGCATTTCAGAAGAGAATTGACAATTCCAACATACTCACCTACACGAGGGGCAGAACCAACAGAGGGTAGTTGCAATCCCCTTTAGCACCAATACCTATCCAATTGCCGGCCCCAGATCCAGATCCTCCATCTCCTGGTAATCCCTCTTCATCCGACCTACCTATTGCTCACCGCAAAGGTACTAGGACTTGTACTTTACATCCCATATCTCGTGTTGTTTCTTATAGCTCTCTTTCTCCATCTTTTCGTGCTTTTGTATCCTCTCTTTCTTCTGTTTCGATTCCTAAAACTTGGCAGGAAGCATCTACAGATGGAAAGTGGAAGGCAGCAATGTTGGAAGAAATGAGAGCACTACATAAAAATAATACATGGGAGCTTGTGACTCTTCCTCCGGGAAAGAAACCAGTTGGATGTAGATGGGTCTTCGTGGTCAAACAGAAGGCTGATGGTTCTGTGGATCGATATAAGGCACGTCTGGTTGCAAAGGGGTTCACTCAAACTTATGGAGTTGACTATCAGGAGACCTTTGCACCAGTGGCAAAGCTCAACACTGTCCGGGTGCTATTATCTTGTGCTATAAATCTTGGGTGGGATCTTCAACAGTTAGATGTCAAGAATGCCTTCCTCCATGGGGAGCTTGAGGAGGAGGTATATATGGACATTCCACCAGGCTTCTCTGATGACCAGGACCAAGGGCAAGGTCAGTAGATCAAGCGTGCACTTTATGGGCTGAAACAATACCTAGGGCATGGTTTGGCGATTTCACAAGACTATGATTTCAGCAGAGTTATAGGCGAGTAATGCTGATCACACTTTGTTTATCGGACGAGTTGGTGACAAGGTAACTCTTCTCATAGTCTATGTGGATGATATTGTGGTCACTGGTAATGATGGTGATGCTATCAGGGATTTGAAGCTCCTCCTTGGCCGTGAATTTGAGGTCAAAGATCTTGGTCCTCTGAAATATTTTCTAGGGATAGAAGTTGCTCGCTCTTCAAAGGGCATCTTTTTTTCTCAACGAAAATATGTCCTTGATCTATTGACCGACACGGGCTGCTAGGTCATCATCCTTCGAGATACTCCTATGGAAGCTACTACAAAACTTAGGGAGAAAGAGGGTGAGCCTGTTGACAAGGGTATTTATCAGCGGTTAGTGGGCAAGTTAATCTACCTTTCTCACACACGACCTGACATTGCAGTTGCTGTGAGTTTGGTGAGCCAGTTCATGCATGATCCCTATTCCTCTCATATGGATGCAGTCCGTCGTATTTTGAGATATTTGAAGTCTGCTCCAGGAAAGGGAATCCTTCTATCTCCCACGGGTCACCTTAATATTGAGGCCTATACTGATGCCGATTGGGCTGGTTCTCCTGACAGGAAATCTATCTCTGGTTACTGTTCCTTTGTTGGTGGGAACCTTGTCACATGGCGTAGCAAGAAGCAGAATGTTGTGGCCAGGTCCAGTGCTGAAGCCGAGTTTCGTGCGATGGCCCAAGGAATTTGTGAACTTCTATGGCTTAGAGGATTATTACAGGATATCGGTATTGCTATTCATCTTCCCATGATGCTTTATTGTGACAATAAAGCAGCCATTAGCATTGCTCATAACCCTGTCCAGCATGATCGTACTAAACACGTGGAGGTTGACCGCCATTTCATCAAGGAGAAGGTTGAGGCCGGCCTCATTTGTGTTCCTTTTGTGAAGTCTACTGATCAACTGGCTGATGTGTTCACCAAGGGACTGAGTAGCAAGCTGTTTCATCCTATCTTAGTCAAGTTGGGCATGCATGATATATATGCTCCAACTTGAGGGGGAGTGTTAGATATATGGCCAGA
The DNA here is from genome assembly GCF_018873765.1 of Telopea speciosissima. Classification (NCBI taxonomy): domain Eukaryota; kingdom Viridiplantae; phylum Streptophyta; class Magnoliopsida; order Proteales; family Proteaceae; genus Telopea; species Telopea speciosissima. Next base: position 61,903,530 of record NC_057921.1, on the reverse strand, counting down.
ATACCGTGGGGGTATTCTGGACCTTTTCTTTGTTATTTTGTTAGTTTTTGTATTATGTGGTTTAGTCCCACATTGCTCATGTACATATTTTACTATTCAATTATTCTTATAAATAAGAAGGTGCTTGGGATGGATTAATCATCCAAGCATCGAGTTCTAAATCTGGTCCTCTTAACATATAACAACTTGAGAGACGAAAAATTTTCATTTGTAGCTCCAAAAAATAATTTGGGATGAACAGACTTCAATCAAACAGTTCATTACCTGGGGGCAGGGTTGTTGTGTTCCATTAGTAGGAGAGTACATCATTCAACAATTAAAATTTTGTAGACATTTTGGGTGTGAGGTTTATTTAACTCAGCAGTTTGTGTTACTTTGTGTTCTAGGGGTGCAAGGATTTCCATTTTGCAAATTGCAATTCAGAGCTGGTTTCTCACCTTAAAGCTTGTGGTTTGGTACTTTTGATGTTCTGTTGTTCCTTGATTTGGCCTTCCTTTTTCTTTTGGGAGGGGGTTGGAATAGATGATGTAGGTGCGTCTCGCTTCAGTTAAATCTCCCCCCCCTCCCCCTCTAGGAGATCCACTCGGGGGCTGCAATCACAGCTTTGCAAGCCAGGAAGAACCGAAGAAATAGGGAGTAAGATCAAAGGTTCAAGAGAAGCGTACGGTATTTGTGTCATTATTTTGTTTATTTTCCCTACTTTGGCTCAGCTTTTAGGGGATCGACAACTTATCTGTTTAGCATTATTTTGTTGTCTTTCAAAAGTTCATCATGTTACCTTTTCCATAGTTATCAAGGGCCAAGGTGACCCAAGGCGGTGGAGGGGTGCCTTGTCTACTGTTTTCCCCCCTATCCCATATATCTAGTATAGACACATCATAAGTAAATTAACAGCCAATAAAAAAAATCAGCAGTAAAAACCAGCAGTCAGATAAATTGAACAAAGAAGATACTTCTGTAATTCAGTTCAATCATATTTGATGTCACATAAGATCAGAATTGATTCTAGCAGAGAACTAGCGATAAACTATAACGTTATAACCGGATACAGCAGTCAACAGTATAACAAGGTTTAAGATTCAATGATTTCATGTATATCGAGCATTATAATCTTGTACATTGCCAAATAAAAAGGTTAGGGGAAGAACGAAGAATCTATATTATGTTACGAAAAAAAAAACAGCATAAGGTGCCCGCTAGCCACCGTGGCGGACCAAGGCGATGCTGAGGTAGCCAAGGCAGTCGCCTTACCTACTTCTAGTAAGGCGAGGCTTCGTCTTGACCATAGTTGTCATGGCGACTAGGCGGCGCAAGGCATTGGAGGGGCGCCTACCTAGGCATCGACTCGGGGCCCTAGACATGTAGTATATGACTACATAATATAGCAATGATAATTTTAGACAATTATTGCTTGCATGCAACATAGAAGCCATATCAATGCAATATTGTATAATTATGCTAGTAATGACCTAATAGGTGAGAACCAACATATAATAAACAAAGCATAGGATATACTGTAAGCATTTTCATTAGAAAACGAAACAATAAACATAAATCAACATAAACTAATGAAGTGCCAAAAGGGCATGCTGTCGCCTTGGACCCAAGAAAAAGCCTTGACGCCTAGGCCATGCCTTGACAACTATGGCCTTGGCATCCTAAAGGCACCTGGACACCTTGACAATTCTGACCTTTCTAATGAGAGCAAGATTTTGCAATTATAAGCCTCATTGCGAAAGCAGGGGTAAGGCTCCGTACATATGACCCTCCCCAGATGGCCAGACCCTGCAGTGGCGGGAGCCTCGTGCACTGAGTACAACAGCAACAAACTCAGCCTTATCCCAACTTAATGGGGCCGGCTACATGGATCCAACAAAAAAAGTAAAATTGAGGTCTAAACAAGGGGGGGAATGGAGAGATGGGAAAAGAGGGCTGGGGGATAAGATGAGTAAATAAAAAAAAAAAAGGAAAGAGACAAATGAAAGGTGGAAAGTAAAAGAAAAATGAAAGATGAAAGTAAGAGGAAAGAGGCACAGCCCAGTAAGTCAGGAGAATCTCAGCTAAATGGGGTCTGCTATGTGGATCCTTGCCCTCCAGTAGGCTCTATCCGAGGTCATACTAGGTAGGTAGGTACAAGACCTAAACTATGCATGCCCTTCTTCACAACTTCTTCTATGGTCATTTTAGGCCTGCCTTTATTACAAAACTTAGTATTCTATTCTTTAAGGTTTCTGTTTGGGAAGGTTAAACACTCATTGGAGTTGCTATAGTTGTTATGGGAATCATATTAGGTGTGTTAATTTAGTAATTAAGTTGATAATTTTGTAGTTATCTTTCTATTCTTTATAGGAGTGGAATTATGTGAAATCATTCTTGTTCTTGAGATACCTCTTGGTACTCCTAATGTTTCTTGATAAAATTTCAGTTTTCATCCCTTATTCTCTTATTTCCATCAACTGCGTCCATCAACCCTATTCATTAGACTGTGAGATTGAATGGCAAACAGAAAACCTATCCTTGACATAGTAGGAATTGTCATCTTTGGGCCCATTACTCTTTGTAGGATCTTAAAACCATCTTACATCAGTAGATCTGCTGTGGCTTTTGAAATCTTAGGTAAATTGAGTTTTTTTTTTTTTTTTGGGGGTGGGGGGGGGGGGTTCTTACTCTGTATTCTTTTACCTCCATACTCACTCGTATATTTTGGATCTTTGTACACCATTAACCATAGTTGTCACAGAGATCCTAGGCATTGGAGGAGGGGGAAAATCAAGGTGACACCAACAACATATCAAGGTGTCACCTAAGCATCCAAGGCACCCTTCCAGCAAAGGGTGCCTGGACACCTTGACAACTGCCATTAACTCCTCTTCTCCCCCCCCCCCACCCCAACAAAAAAAAAAATCTGGACTATACACTGAATAGCAAGCCTGTCCTTGATTTCATTAGGTACAGATTTTTTCCTTTAGGTCCAAAATGTTCTTCAAACTATTCCACTAAGGTTTTATCCTGTTCCTTAATGCCATTATACTGGTACTTATTGGCTGTTGTTGCTTTGAATTATGTTTGCAGATCCTTCAACTTGCACCGTCTCTGTTACTATTCCTTCAATATTTGAAAGTTTGAGGGAATCAATATCTTCCTGTACACTTTATCATGATAAGGGACCTGAGCCATGGCTTCGCAAAGCGAGTACAGATGCATGGCTTTCTACTGGAGTTGGTGAGTCCATTGATGGAGCTGATGGGGCACATGACCAGGGTGATATATACTGTGTGGTTTGTTATGAAAGCGGTACCCTTGAAATCTTTGATGTGCCTAGTTTCAAATGTGTTTTCTCTGTGGATAAATTTGTGTCTGGTAAATCCCTCCTAGTAGATACTTTTGTCCGGGAACCATCCAATGATCCTCATTTATCTAGGAACAAGAACTCCGAGGAAGTGGCTGGGCAAATCAAGAAAGAAACTGTACAGAACATGAAAGTTGTTGAATTGGCGATGCATAGGTGGTCAGGGCAGCATACCCGCCCATTTCTTTTTGGAATATTGACTGATGGAACAATGCTTTGTTACCATGCTTACCTATATGAAGGACAGGAAATTATACCAAAAACTGAAGAAGCAGTTTCTGGACAGAACTCAGTTGATCTTAGCGGTATAAGTTCTTCTAGGCTTAGAAATTTAAGATTTGTTCGTGTTCCCTTGGAAACCTTCACGAGGGAAGAGGCTTCAGCGGTGAGCCCATGCCAAAGAATCACCATTTTCAAGAATGTTGGGGGTTACCAAGGTTTGTTTCTTTGTGGGGCAAGGCCAGCTTGGTTCATGGTCTGCAGGGAGAGGCTTCGAGTCCATCCACAGGTAAGACAGCTGAAATATCTCAATGAGAAGTGGATTCTGTTAAAAGCATCACAAAGCAGGGACTTACTTTGTATTCGAAATATTAATGTGTGTTACACTTCATTTGATGAATATGTAGATTATTGTTTGCTTCAAATTTAAGAGTTATCTCATCACTAGACCACAAATACAAATTACAAAGCAACATTTTCCATGTAGTCTAGTTACAGATTTGTGGCATGTCTTGCTCTATATATGAACTTGAAAGGAACTCTAGCCATACGATATATTAGGTTTTGGTGCTCACAGTCCTCGCATTCTTACTCTTACTCCTATTATTTCTTTGATTTTCTTATTGTGGCTTTACTTGAATGGGTTGTGATAATTTTCTTGACTACATCACATGCTGAACTGCATTTTTTTTTTCTCCTACTATTATTTCTTTGATTTTCTTATTGCGGCTTTACTTGAATGGGCTGTGATAATTTACTTGACATGCTGAACTGCGTTTTTTTTAATGTTACTACCTGATTGTTTTGCATAGATTGACCTTGACCTTATGGCTCAACTGATGCTTTGCTGTTTACGCTTTTCAGAGAAAGTTTCTTTAATTTTTTATGACCTCACTGTATCTTTCTTTGTTTTTATTTTTTCTCTTTTCCCCCATGTTGCAGCTATGTGATGGGTCTATTGTTGCCTTCACGGTTCTTCACAATGTAAATTGCAATCATGGGCTTATATATGTTACCTCACAGGTTGTATAGTTTTTCATTTGCATCTGATCTTGTCGATGCTTTTAGCACAACTGTCTTTACATATACAATGACCTACATATTATCAATTTTTCTGTTTCAGGGTTTCTTGAAAATTTGTCAACTTCCATCTGTATCAAGCTATGACAACTATTGGCCAGTTCAAAAAGTGGGTGGTTTGTTCTCACTCCATTTTTTCTTGAGTGCTTGTTTCTATATTTGTGGTAACTGTAGCATCATTTAATCATTTGCTCTTCCCCCTCCCCCCCCCCTTTTTAATTTGGACAGATTCCTTTGAAGGGCACTCCGCATCAAGTCACCTACTTTGCCGAGAAGAATTTATATCCTCTTATAGTTTCGGTTCCCGTGAGTGGGCTGCATAGTTTACCCTGTATTAGAATCAGTTGAATTATTTACTTATTTCACTCGTCTGGCATAAATATGTTTTCAAACAATCCAACCATAACTATGTGATAAACCTACTTTACCAGGATTCGTCCCTACCCTGGGTGATTCATGTGTCCAAACCTGTGAACATGGATTACACAACAGTTGCACCACAGACTTGATGAATTCTTTGTCTCCCGAGTTTGATAAACTTTCCTTGGAACAAAATAAGCGGACAAAAAAAAAAATGAACAGAAAACAAGAATCAGAACAGGGGGGGTTTGGAAGTGTATGGAGAAAAGAGAGCATAATTTGGGGAGAGTAGTGCAGTTTAACTCACCTTCGAGTAGAACTTCGGCAAGGAAAAACATAAAAAGAACACCCCATTTTGGTCAATTAGATCAATACCCGTCTTTATTGTTCATCCCCTCTTTTTCTTTATTTTTGGGAAAATTACATGGACCTCCCTGGAATATACCATATATTTAAGACCCTCCCCTACGTTCTCTAAAATTACGTGTGTATCCCTTACTTTTAGAAAATAATTATAATCTGGGCCAGTCTGTTAGTCATTTGCTGTTAAGTTTTGGCGGCCTGTTTGATTAAAAAAAAGATGATAATGCCCTTATATGACATTTCTATCCTTGAGACAAAAACCATTTTTAAACCCTTATCTTCTTCCCCAACTAAACAACCGACGATCTGAGTTAGTACCTACAACCTACGACCTGCGGCAACCGACGACTTGCATTTCACTCCGGCAACAACCGACGACCTGCTTCTCACTTCGGCGACAATCGACGACCTGCTTCTCACCTACTCAGAAGTCATCTGGCCTTGGACTGGTTATGTTGGACTGCATATGCAAATCAAGGATGAAGGTGTTAAGTAAGGGATAGTACTTGTGTGCTTCAGCTGAAGCTAAAAGTGGTTCAAACCCCTCCAAGGTCAAAACGAATGATGTGCGATCAATTCTACAGTATCAAATATCCTCTTGGATATATCCCAAAAGACTCTTTGGATGTTTGCAACGACATCCTTGACTGGCATGGAGAACACCTGCATACCAACTTCCATATTATTTTCAACATGTTGAGAGATGCTGGCTACCATGTTGAAACACTAGGTTGACCTCTTACATGCTTTGATGCTTGGCAGTAAGGGACACTCATGATGGTGGATCTTGAGGATGAATATTTTGAAGAAGAGATTGAGAAGCTTAGGGATGTAATAAATACTGGATTGGGGCTGGCTGTGTTTGCTGAATGGTATAATGTGGACACAATGGTTAAGATGAGATTTTTTTTATGAAAATTAGGAAAGAATTTTTGCAACCCTAATCCACCCCCCTATCATTGTCAACCTGGGAGTATCAGTAAGTATCCTAATGAACTACCTTCTTAAGTGCAATTCTTATTCACTCAAACAGCAAGAGAAGACGAACTGGTGGTAGGTTTAGATCTGGTTTCATTTGCAGACCTATGACTCCCAACAGAAAAGGGCTTGGGGGGAATGAGATTCAAGAGTTTGGATTGTTTAGGTTTTAGATACTCACATCCAAAATCATAGAGAGAGAAGGAGAGAGATGAGATAGATCGAAACCAAAAAGAGGGACTGTTAGGTACAGCTGGAACAGGGTACCAAGGGAATGGGTTTGGGAACTCAAAGGGAAACCAGGATAGAAAAAGATAGACAAGAATGGAATAAAAGAAAGGAGGAGGAAGAAGTACGTATAGCAGGGGAAGGGAAGAGAAGAAGAGATGAGAGGGGAAGGGGGGGGGGGGGGAGGGATTGCATTAGCCACACAGGCTTCAACCAAACAACTCACAATTCCATTTTCTTCAATCTCCATTCTGAAATTTCATCCTAGGTACAAGCTATATAAAAGAAGAAAAAGCCAACTAACAAAGGAAACCTATTTAGCCTACCCAAATAAAGATAATATGATTATCCCAATAAAAATAAATAAAATCCTAAGTATCCTACTAGACCACAAAACCCAATCAGACCCGGTTCTCAGTCTGAGTTCTCAAACAGGTTTGGCCCGGTCCAAAGAACTGCTCGTGCATCATATTGCTTTGTGTACTAAAGCATATAAACCCTGGTTGCAAGCATTTCTAAACAAGGCTGGTACAATATTTTGCCTAGTTACTGATGAAGGCCCTAAGCTTTGTAGCTGTTTGTAATTTTTTAGACAATATTTTGTGGCTGCTACTGAGTTTTATTCTGTTTCTGCAGGTTGTTAAGCCACTGAATCAAGTCCTTTCATCTCTTGTTGATCAAGAAGGTGGAAATCAAGTAGAGCACGATGGCCTAAATTCTGATGACCTTCATAGGACCTACACTGTGGATGAATTTGAGATTCGGATTTTGGAACCAGAAAAATCTGGTGGCCCCTGGCAAACAAAGGCTACAATTTCAATGCAAAGTTCTGAAAATGCACTAACTGTACGAATGGTTACGTTATTTGTAAGTTTTCTTGACAATTTCTGTATTAATACTTGGTTCTTGATCTTTGACATTCTTCTTTTTTCTCTAAATGATTGAGCACATTTTCCAATACTATAGTGAAACGCATATGCACCTTTCTACTTCTGTCTTGTCTCTTGTGCTTAATTTAAAACAACAAGAAGAAGAGCATGATTGGATCGGCTAACCAGTTGTCTTGTTTTACCCTTTCAGAATACCACCACAAAAGAAAATGAAACACTTTTGGCCGTTGGGACGGCATATGTGCAAGGAGAAGATGTGGCTGCGAGAGGACGCGTGCTTCTATATTCAATTGGAAGAAATACTGATAATCCTCAAACTTTGGTATCTGTGTGGATTTCTTTTTATCTTATTCCTTAAATCCACTTCTCCCCCCCCCACCTCCCTTTTTTTTTTTTTTTTTTTTTTCTTTCGGATGCTTACTTAAAGAAATTTATTCCTTTTGCTTGTCTCATCAAAGTGGAAGTGTTGCCTGTGGACTCTGGTGAGTGTTGCTAATTGTTGTTTACCTTTTCTTCTCATTTTTCTGACCAGGTTTCTGAGGTTTATACAAAAGAATTGAAAGGAGCTATCTCTGCTTTAGCCTCACTTCAAGGTCATTTGCTGATTGCATCTGGCCCTAAAATCATCTTGCACAAGTGGACTGGTACTGAGTTGAATGGTGTTGCATTTTATGATGCACCACCACTGTATGTTGTGAGCTTAAATATTGTGAGTGTATCCCTTCCATGACCTTGATTCCTTTCTTTTTCTTCTCTCTGAGTTTGAAACAAAGCTTATTACCTCTCTCTCTCTCTGCCCTCATATATATATATGAGGGCAGGTCTTGGTGCAACGGTAAGGTTGCTCCATTGTGACCAAGTGGTCATGGGTTCAAGTCTGGAAACAGCCTCTTTGCGAAAGAATGGGTTAGTCTGCATACATTATGACCCTTCCCAAACCCTGCAGTGGCGGGAGCCGAGGGTATATATATATATGAGAAAGAGAGAGAGAGAGAGAGATACCAATTGCTTGGATGCGTTTGAGAGCCTCGAGATTACTCTTGCAGAAAAAATTATTTTCTTGTTGGGAAAGGTTTGTTTTTGTGTCTCCATAACAAATGGTCCATTTATTGATGGGCGAACGACAGGAATTGAACCCACGTCTATATAGAGAGAGAGATGATCATTGTTTTGTACACATTATGCAGTGCTTTCTTCCCTTGGGGTACTAATGTATATGTTGAGATGCGTTAATGAAATCCTTATCATGCCGTTAAATACTTTTGCAGGTCAAGAATTTTATTCTGCTTGGTGACATTCACAAAAGCATTTACTTTCTTAGTTGGAAGGAACAAGGTGCTCAATTGAGCTTACTGGCCAAAGATTTTGGTAATCTTGATTGTTTCACCACAGAGTTTTTGATTGATGGAACTACTTTGAGTTTGGTGGTGGCAGATGAACAAAAAAATGTTCAGGTGAGCATCTGATTTTTATGCCCCCCATTGTCACCGATTGTATACTGGAGTATGTACAAATCTAGCTTGCTGTATGGTATAAAATCTTTTTTTTTGGGGGGGGGGGGGGTGTGGGGGTGGTAACAAATTCTTATCGATCAATCTCCAAGAATCTGTACAACGATACTATCACATAGACAACCATGCACTTAATACATAAAAGATAGATATGGACAAAAGTATTTCTATCTTCAGTTTCATAAAATGTACTGAAACTCATCTTCACAGAATTCTCTAGGCACGTCCTCAAAATCTCTCCAAATGTTATAGATAGAATGATGATTTTTTTAATTTCTTTATGTGATTCCCATTGGACCATAGTTATCAAGGTGGCAAGGAGACCATGGCGTTGGAGAGGGTCCAAAAAGCAAGGCGCCCGTCTAGGCGACCAAGGAGCTTGGATGCCTTGATAACTATGCATTGGACATCAAAAACCCTTGAGGAATGACCATACATCCCTCACAACCAAAAGTTGTCCTCAAATAGATGTTAGGCATCCTCCTCATGGTCTCACGTCATGCATTTGGTAACAGACTGAAGCCCGTACTTGACTCTATCAATTGTTAGATATTTATCTTGAACAAGTTTTCAGACAATAGCTATTACTCAAACAGGCACTGGCTTCCCTCAATGTGATCAGGTTAATGTTCCATGCCTTGGCAGATGATGTCTTCATTGGAAAAACCTAGTTTGAATAAGCCCCTTCTGGTTGCTGTCCACCTTATCTTTTGCAGAATTCTCACTGACTCAATATTTGGTATTCCTTTCCATCCAAATCTCTTCTGAAAATTGAGTTTCAGTTTATCCTTCCTCCCATTTGTCCGAGGTAATTAAAATGCAGGTCCTTACATGATACCATCATGCAAACAGATCTTTATTGTAGACAAATAAGTTTGTTGTTGGATCTTCTTGATGAAATGTTCTGAGTACAGATGGGAACTGTAAAGGATTTATTATCTTGCAACAAGTATCTTATCTTATAGGCTTGCCTTTCTGGATTGTTATGACCTGACGATAGCATCATTCTCATCACTTAAATCAAGAACATGTTATTCTGCTGGAATAAGTATGCCTTAAAAGCATATAGATCTCTGAAATCTATATATTAACCACTTTGTGTCATAGAACTTCTTTAGTAGCTGCAATTAGGTGTCAATTGCATTGTCCGACTATTTTGTTTCTATTTGGCTTGCTGTGTCTACTGTATTGTCTTGCTCATCATGATCATCTGGAACAATTCCAACATGTTGCAAGTTGTGCAGATCTTCTATTATGCACCAAAGATGTCGGAGAGTTGGAAAGGGCAGAAGCTTCTATCCAGAGCTGAGTTTCACGTTGGTGCCCATGTGACGAAGTTCTTGCGCTTGCAAATGCTCCCAACTTCTTCTGACAGGAGTGGCGGCCCAGGCTCTGAAAAAACGAATCGCTTTGCCCTATTATTTGGTACCCTTGATGGGAGCCTTGGTTGTGTTGCACCTGTTGAGGAGCTTACTTTCCGCAGGCTTCAGAGTTTGCAGAGAAAGCTGGTCGATGCTGTTCCCCATGTAGCTGGCTTGAATCCAAGAGCTTTTCGACAGTTCCGTTCAAACGGAAAAGCTCATAAGCCGGGCCCTGACAACATTGTCGATTGTGAGCTGCTCTGCCAGTATGTTTCTACTTACCTTTCTCCAAGTAATTATGGAATGTTAGTAGTTCCCTTGGTGTGTTTAGGAAGCCAATCACTCTCAAAAATTAAATTGTTTTTCAGTTTAAATGTCTATAGAGTGATCATCTTCTGATGGTGCAAGCCTGGACAAATTAATTTTTCTTGATGCCATATTTGAGGGGCATTTATCCTGATCAGAATAGCTTATTTGACTGTTTGTCTGTGGAAATGTCTTCTGGAAAAAAATGTACTTAATTTTTTGGGTCTTGTATAATTTCTCCTTTAGTCTGCAGCCAAGCACACTGCTCATGTTTCCATTAGGCTGATACTTACCCATCAGCTCACCATTCTATCTAAATAGGCATTCCCATGTTTCTGCAGTTACGAGATGCTGCCATTGGAGGAGCAGCTGGAGATTGCTAATCAAATTGGCACAACCCGTGCTCAAATCTTGTCAAACCTGAATGATCTTTCTCTTGGCATGAGCTTCTTGTGAGAGTCATCTGGTCTCGGTTTGTCGGCTCCTCAGAATGTATGAAGGGAAATTTGATGTCGGATTGTCCAAGGTGTATGCTTCCAGATGTATACATGAAAGGAATTGCTTCTGAAGCATGTCTAAACCATAGACAAATACTAATCTGCTATGACACCGGATCCAATCCACACTGGCAGTACAAGTTCTGGGCAGGACTTCAAGCATTTTTTCCGGTCATGGTATGGCAACGTCCAGCTGTTACCGGTGGAAATGGTCAAATATTGGTTAATTTCGGTCACAGTTCTAGTGCCATCTGATTATGTGCTTTTAGGAATTAAAACTGATTTACACTTCTATCATTGGGCCCTTTTGCTTCTAATCTGGTATAATGAATCTGTTCCAGATATTGTGAAACCACATAGAAGTGGATTTTCTGATTCAGATTAGTTCTTTCTTTTAGAGGACCAGTTGCCCCTTATTTGGGCAACAATTTGGTAGCCACCATGATAGTGTGTTGGACCAGGTGACCGTTGTGTCAAAGGTAGTGATGCCAGGGTCCTACCTGGGCGCGTAGACTATGATGTCAGTGCTTTCTTGACTTCTGGCCACTTGGAAAAAAAAGTCACATACATTCACATACACTTTGCAAGGATTTGTATTACATTCACATTCATTTTGCAAATCAGTGAAAAGCAAGTCTACATATTTATCATAAAGAACTCATCTATGTAAGGGTTTGTGCTTTTAAGCGTGTAACACGATTCTAATATTTTCCATGAAGTTCTGGAGTCCTTTGTTCTCATGTCAATTGTTAGGTTCAATGGAGTTACTGAAAGATGTGTGAAAACAAATAGATAGCCAGAAATTCTAAGGGTAAATGCCTTCTTGATGGGTTGTGCAAAGTCTTTCTTATGAACTTGGCTCTGAGATTTAATAAATGGTCAATCCGAACAGTTTATAATTTCCATTCAGAAGCTCAAGTTGCCACATCACATCTCTGTGACAATGATTTGAATTGTTGAGGAAAGGTTTCCTTGATGAGCTGTGCAATATCTTTTTTTGTGTTTATCCCTAATATTTTTCATTTTTCTTTATGGTCTGAGTTTCTTTCCACCCACGGTGAATGGGATCCATTCATCGAGGGGTGGGAAAAGATATTGGTAGGGTATTTTGGAACATACCAAAACCTTAGGAGGGGTTTGTGAACCCTAAGATGGTGTGGGTGAACTGTCTTTTCTTTATTGTACTTCCGAATCTGGCCAAAAGTGTTTTAGTTGGGTCACCCAGTTAATATTGCAATGGTTGGCACATTCATTTGTGCTATTTGGCATGTTGGATGAGGTTGAAATTTGCTGGTCAGATGGATTATAAGGTAGGTTTTGTGTCATATGTCAAGTGGCAAAATAAAACTTCATGGTATCGGTATCGATCACCGGTTAAACTGATATCAATACATATCAGCCCATATTGGACAATTTTGTCCCCAATAATTTGATACATTTTTTACCCACCAGAATTTTTACCACCAATCTAGTATCGGTCAAGTAATATGATTGAAGTCTAAAATTTGATCAAATCTTTTTCCCTTGAATTATCTTTTTAAAAGAAAATAGCAAATTTGAAGGATATATAATTTTACTGGGAATCTAATATTTTTAAATACCTGGTTTCTGAAAAAATGAAGACAATTTATTAAGGGGATTCTGTGATATGGGAGGATTAATTGAATAAGTAAGTCAAAGCAGCGACACGATTCAATGATGTCTCTTTCAAGTCCACGCAAAAATATCACTGATCTTTTTTGCTTCTTTTTGTTTTTTTTTTTTTTTTTTTTTTTTTTAAAATCATAAGTGTCCCTGATACTTTTCATGGGCTGGTATAAATTAATTTTCATAAATTTAGTTGGGAAATGATCATTTATCTAAGAACCCTAATTACTTTAGATTCTTTTCTCTCTCTCTCTCTCTCTATAGCATTCTTTAGCACACTCTAGTGACTCCACCCCCACCAATAAAGGGTCTCCAAGGAAAAAAGAGAAAAGATGGAAGAAAGAAAAAGCAAAGGACAAAGATAATATTATTTTCTTCTTTTCTCCTAATGATGGATCTTTTGCAATGCTTAAATATCTGGGACCTTATAAAACTTTATGATTAGTGTAAATTTTTTTTTTTAAAAGTTGTTAACATTATGAGGGAAGGGGTACTGATGAAACTTTAATATAGAAGTAGATGATACTGCGCCTCTAATGGGCAAGGTTTTAGTAATCGATATTGGTTCTATCAAAAAATAATAATAATAATTGGTATTGGGATCAGTAATCGGTCTCGGCCAATACTGATATGATATTGATCTTGGACGTTTTACCCCTAAATTTTAATAAATAAAAAATATTTAATTTATATTTTTACCCTTGGTCAATATCCCTGGATCAGTATCATATCGGTCTCCATCGATACTGATACAAATCGATCGATCCGATACTGATTCCTGGTGACGGTTGGGGAACAAGTTTGATGTCTTTCCATAATCAAGGCTCCAATACAAAATTTTGAATTCATCACTTATAGTTATTTTCTCTAAAGGGCTATGTAGGTTTTTTCTATTCATTTTTTTATAGGCAGAGGTTTCCAACGATTGCACCAATGAAAGGGCAAGTGATAGATTCGTTCGATAGGAGACCCACATATTATCTAAGGAGAAAGAGAGCGTGTAATGTGGTCCTTACGGCTCATTATGGTATGAAAATGAATCCCTACAATGTCGTGAGAATCTTATTCATTTTTTTTCTTTTAATTAAAATTGGGATAAAATTCTCTACACTATCTGATACGAATGAAGGAAACCCTCTTTGAATTCTGACAATAAAAAATAAATATTTATGACATATCACCTCCTCACATGAATTAATTCTTCAAGCTTTGAAGGTAGAACAAGAAGTTCATAACAAATCATCTCTCCAAGCCATATTCTTTCTTCCTTGTATATGATGGTCCATGCAAACTCGCGTGTGTGGTGCGTGTTTGAACGCGCGTGAGTGGAATATATGTCACGGTCTTCCACGTAAATACAATGATGATTTCCACGTGTGGAGAGTCCACCACCAGTAGTAAGGGAAGGAGCATCTTAAGGAGTTTCTAACTTCTAAAGTGTGTAAGGGACCATATCCACATAAAGTGGAACTTTCCTTTCCAAAGATGAGAAAATAAAGCTTATTTCAATGGATGACAAACCCTAGATTGTCGGTTTTCTTGTTTACTGTTCTTCTTTCTTCTAAAACTTCTTCAAACTTCAAACACTCCCTTCTATCTCTTCACCTCTTAAAATCAGAATATAACAAAGTGGAATCCAAGTAATGCAGGTTGGTTCAGGTCCCCATCAAGGTGGGGTGCATTGCTTGAAGGAAAAATATGGGAGACTCTTTGAGTGGAAGTGATCAAAGCCAAGTAAAAGAAACCCTTTCATTATTCTTTTTAATTTCTAGGGTTTTGTAAGTTTATAGGGGTTTTTCTAGGAGTCATGGACACATTGGCCCACTCAACGTACCAGAAAATGCCATGTGGATATATATATAATTTTTTCCAATTTTGAGTAAAAAGGTGGATTTTGGCTTGGTCAAGCATATATTAGGGTTTAGTTCCACCTCATTGATTCATGGTGGGTTTAAGGTTTCACAGCCACATTTCTAAGTGAATGGGCACCTTCTATACCTTCTTGGAGTAATCATTTGGAAAGCTAACCATCAATTTGATTGGTCATCGATCACATATGATTATCCCTTCTATTTGTGACACTTGTCTAATTATCATCCATATGATCTAATTAAGCTTAGAAAAATGGCTTTGGTTATTGTTTGATTTAAAATAATACCGCAAGCGTACGGGTCAATCGTAGCTACGGGTCGAACACAAGGAGATATACCCCACTCTATTTAATTAACTTAAAAGTAATGCAAAGTGAATCAAATTAAAGTGTTAAATTAAACTAATTAAATTAATAAAAATTAATGCATCCTAACTCATAAGCATCTAACAAAATTAAGGGATTAAATTGACATCTTAACACATGAGCATCTAACCTATCAGTCTAACGCAAATTGAAAGAAATAAAAATGCAACCACAAATAATAACCACATAAAAAAGAATAAGGGAATAAAAGTGCATCCACAAACCACAACCATATAAAAAAAAAAAATAAAAGAAATAGAGGGAGAAGAAGAAGAAGATAGAGAGAGATAGAGGAGAGAGAGAATGAGATTAAGGGCTTAGAGAATGAGATACCTTGATGTGCTTAAATACTTGAATAAACTCTCCATGGCTTCCTCTTCTAAATCTCTATGTCTTGTCATCAACATAGGAACTTAGACTAGGAAGCTTTAAACTAAAACTATTACAACCATTAAACTAGACTTATGAAATCAAAACTAAGAACTTGAAATCAAAACTAAAAACTTAAGCCAAAAATAGGAAAAGAAGATAAAATTTCACTAAGTGAATGAAGTAAAAATTACACTAATAAGTTGAATTAAAATTGAACTAAAAACTAACTAAAAACTGAACTAAAAAACTGATTTCTTACAACAGAGAGGGCAAGGGGTATTTATAAGGGAAAGAGAGGAGAAGAGAGAAGAGGGAAGTGTAGGAGAAATATTCCCTAAGAAAAGAGAATATTCTCTTCTCCTTCCTCTTTTACAATGCCTTGAATCCTAAGAAAAAAGAAAAAAATAGAAAAAAGAAGAAGAAAAGATTGTTTACATAGACCTTCTATTTCTAGAAAAGTAAACTTCCAATTCAAACAAGTGCTTCCTTTTCTTTGTAGATATTTTCTCCAAGCAATAAAATCAAAGCATCTTTGATTTTTCAACTTTTCATAGGTGAGAGAATATCTTTCAAAATAAATCTATCCCAAGTAGAATTCCAGAAGTACCTTTGAGAAGTTGGAAGAGAGAGAGAGTAAGGGTGATGACTAGGATTCCTTCAAGAATAAATAAAATACCCATTCTGTCCTTCAGAAAACGTGGAGCATGAGGTGCTTATATAGGCCTCACCATTGTGTTCCTTGCGAAAAATCACCCAAAATAGACCCAAATTTCGTCCAATTTGGAGTTCGGGAGCCCAAGATATCTCAAGTTGAAGTTGGATTGTCCAGAGCCCTCCAAATGGAATCTTTCGGATACAAGAAATATAACTTCTAATAATTGCGTTAAGGCCTCTGAAATCTGAACTTTCGCTTCACTTTGTCTCCAACCAACTGTCAATAATTACAAATAAACTCCTATAGACCATTTTCGTGCTTCGTTACGGAAACGGCCGTAACTTCTTCGTTTCAACTTGGAATCAAGTGCCGTTTTAACCATTACGAAGCTGACTCGATGGGCTACGTATCTAAGTCATTAACACATTTAAACAATTTAAAAACATTTCCTTAGCATCATCTCCTTCATTTTCACAAGAATTCACCTAAAACCTGAAAAGTACAAGAAAGCACCGAGTAACTCTGTCCAATGTGGTAAAATGTATGCTTTATGCCCTAAGATTTCACACATAAATGTGCTCATCAATTATAACTACTACTTCAAAGTCAACAGCTATAGTAGATTCCATCTTGGCAGATCAGGTTATTGAGGTACTAAATTTGAGTCTTGAGTTGAAAATTAAAATTCTTTGTTGGTAAAGGTTTTCAAGTACCTTGTACTATATATGTTTGATATTTTAAAATATTACTTTACATTCTATCATACTACTACTATTACTTTCTTGTACTCTTAAAATCTTGGATGTGCGGCTCTTCTTGGCTTCTTCTTTTCTTCTTGTATCCCTAAAATCAAATCCAAAATAATAGTACAAAAGAATTATGGCTCTCTCTCTCTCTCTCTCTCTCTCTCTCAAATTTGGATCTTCTACAGTCGAGCTGCCCGGCAGGACCAACTGCCAAGACACAGCAAGGCACTAAATGACCACCTTACCCCCACTCAGGCAAGGCGCTTGGGTAGTGGTAAGGCGGTCATTCCCTGCCTTGCTGTGTCTTGGCAGTAGGTCCTGCCAGGCAGCTTGGCAATAGAGGATTAGGGTCCCTCTTTCTATCACAAACACAAGCCCAACAGGAAACAAGAGTGCTTCCACTCATTACCCCTTCATGTCTGATATACAACATGATGTAGTGTTATTGGTGAAGTCTAATCTCAATCTAATTCTTCTGAAAATATTATTCATTTTTCCTCAATATTAGTGGTCCCAAAATTTTTGTAGTCGTTTATATTGAGGTAATTTTGTACATTTGGGGATTTTAGGGTTTCTCTATATTGTAATGCATCAAAACGTTATAAAAATGATCTCGCGAGGAAGTGGAGTGTTAGGGTTTTGTAATATCTTCATTAGAGTAGTGGAAGGTCTAGTTTATCAGTCATAGTTGTGTTCAGTGTACATGTGGTTCGTTATTTTGTTGCATTGTAAATTCTTAGGAGGTAACATAAACCACCGCTAATAAATTGTTACAGCACATTTCATGGTAGTAATTAAAAAACGATACTTGATCGTATGGTCCCTACGTCAACACAAAGGCCAATGGAAACACACACCCAAGCATCCAATATAGGGGGCAGGATGATCATTTCACCACCCATGTATCTGGGTGGGGCACTACCAAGCAGCCTTCTTTTTCCCTTAAATAAATTGCCATTAGATCATATTTCTAGATTTGTTTGTTAGTTCTCTTTGGATACACAAACATTCTTCTTCCTCGTAGTGATGTCCACTGTTTACCAAAAGCAAGTTGGAACGCCATTTTCGCTACCAGTGGAGGCATCATAATTAGCATGGTTGACCGTTTAGGTTGTCTAATCTTTTAATAGCCACAAGGGTTGCACTTGTAAATATGGCTTCATTCTGTTAAAGATAATTAATCTTGATTAAAATAATTAATAGATAAGGTTCTCTCTTGTTGGGGTACGATGTCTTGTACTCCGTTGTCTGCATTTGTGGGTTGATTTCGAAGGACTGTTAATAGGTATTTCAGTAAGTATAGGGCTTCACTTTAAATTTGTAACGAATTAAAGGTTATTTCTAAGTAACCGATCTGAAAGAGGTATGAGGACGAACTTTAACCCTATTCACCATTGATAGTGAATCAGATCTCATCTTACCGTGGACGTCGGCAACCTTGTTAAACCACGTAAATCCTTGTGTGAATTGTGTAATTGTTGTTTACGATTTCCATTCATTGTTTTTCATCTTTATAGGTTTCATTTTCTGTACATACCCATCTCATACTAATAGGTAACGTGGAGGCTAGTTTAGATTAAAAAAAGAGCGTATTCAATGTACGAGGCTCTCACACCACTACGAGGTCTGGGGAGGATCATAATGTACGCAACCTTACCTTTGCTTTCACAAAAAAATTATTTCTAGACTCGAACCCGTGACAACTTTATCACAATGGAGACTAATTTAGATTATTACTTAAATTTCCTAAGTAGAGCATTTCAACAATGTATTGAATGAGTGACAAATGTTAACATACCAAGATACCCACGTATCATTCTTTGAATGGTCCCATAATTTTTACTCTTTCATTTCTTCGATTCTTGGATGGATAGTAAAAAGAATTGAGTAATAGAGTAAGGTGAAAAAAATGATTGAAGAAAGATAAAGAGAGGAGAAAGGGAGATGAAACAGTGATTTGTTTTAAGAGACACTTATATCAAGGTACATAGATGTAGGGATGATACCCTTCTTCTTCCGACAAGTCAACAAGGATCTAGTAATACTGCCCTTCAAATGGTAGGCAAGGAGAAGCCAATGGATGAAAGATTGGGAAGCCCTAGCTAAGCCAAGCCTTGATGATGAGGTCTGATTCCAACCCAACAATGCAATATTCCATGCAATCTTTCCTCTAACCATGTGAGTCTGAGTTAATGGGGTTTTCCTTTAAAACTCTTAAAAACAATGAACTGGTTAGAAATGACCACATTTGTGGTAATCATGATTGGTTTGCTAAACCCAAACAAAATCCTAGGTGAATTAAACTAAACCCATTTGGTCCAACCACCCAAACTGGGTTGGACCGGCTAGGCCGGTCCAATATTTAAAACTTGTACTTGTCCATTAACAAGACCAGCCTTCAAATGAGTAACACCCTACAAGTTCACTCATATGGATGACTAGATAAACATTCCTTAGAAGTTTGACAAGTGGTTCATATATATCATTCGAGTAGGACTCAAGGTTCAATGTTATGTGTGTCTCGAATTCTTGGACCTGTTTCGAAGAATGACCTGCTCTGACATTTTTGGTGGCGACCCGAATGGAACTTTTTCGGAGATCTATGATGGTAGCGGAGAGCCCATCACTGATCTCGTTGGGAGTGCGGGGGGGGGGGGGCGAAGTCCCCGCAGTACGGTTCGGCCTGACCCGATGGATCGATCCGGATCCGATGGAGGAGTATTTATGTTTTTTACCCGCTTTGTTGTAAAGTGTGAGAATTTTAGGGTTTTCGATTTAGGGTTTCTAAGAGAGAGCAGCGGCACCGTTTTGGGTGTTCTCAAGGGATCTCCATTGTAGCTTTCTCCAATTTATATAGTAAAATAGCTTCGCCTTTGCCCGTGGATGTAACACACCATACTGGTGCGTGAACCACGTTAAATCTCTGTGTCATCTTGCTCTGTTTTTGTTTCTTTTCGTGTTTTGGTTGATGTTTTGCTCTAACATTCAAGTATATGGAATCAGACATGGGATTGACTTTCATTAATTTTAAGTCATTTTAGATCAAAATTGGCCTAAAACCTATAAATTAAATTTGGGAAAAAGAAGCAAAGATTTTCCCAAATTTATAAATTTTTACAATTTTCATTAAAAAAATGATAAACAATCATGAAACCAGAAAAATTCTAGAGGGTTCATAGAATCAAGCGATTCAACTCCAATTTCAATTACTTGAACAATGGTTCAGCCGAATCAAGGTTTTAAGAATTCAGAATCTAATCAATGAATTGGCTAATTCAGATCGGAATTGACTGTGACTGATCCCGATTTCCATCAATCTAACAGAGTCGATTCACACCCAAAATTCGTTGAAATTACCTGTTTTTGGATGTGAGGACCGATTCTAGGGTTCTTGAACACCGATTTGGGTCAATTCCACCCTCGATTCCGTGTTTTAAAACCCTGAACCAAACCATCCAATTAATTGTCATCCAAGTGGACCCTACCCAAAAAAGAGTACGTGGAATTCCCTATTAGACCCTTGATCAATCAGTCTATTCCAACAGTGAACACGTCTTTGCTTTTACTCACGCGCTATTGAGTTTATCCATCAACTTAACATTCACATTTCCCTTTTTCTTCCTCTTTAATTTTCTTAAAGAAGAGGAACCAAAGAAATGGATTGGAAAGATCAAAAGTTGAACCCTAGACGGACCCCAAGAAATTGATGTGAGAAAGAAATAGAGAAATAGAGAGAGAAGCACACGTGTGTGAGTTCCATTACAGTTTTGCCGTGGAGCCCACATGCTTACCACTGATTCTAATGCCAATTCACACGAACACAATCAAACAATATCCTTAAATCTAATTTTATTTTTTAGGTGTATTCAATACAAACCAACAAACTTATTTATATAAATAAATTCACCGGCTTTCGGCTTAAGGGATTATGATAAACAATTAAAAATTATCAAAAATCAATTCCAGAAATTTATATAAATGGGCCACAAAACAAAGGAAAACGTCCACTTGGTCTCTCTCTGAAGACCATTTGAAAAGCTTTCAACGGAACATCCCACGAGCTTCTTATAACCCCTCTTTTGCCCTTAACTCTGCAACTCTACTCTTCAATTATTTCTCTTCTCTTCGTCTCTGCTTCATAAATTCTCTCACTCTTCCATCAACCCATCACCCCAAACACTTCCTTTTCTTTTCCCATCTTCTTCTTCTGTTATTCTTCAAATCCATGGCTCTCGAGACATGGCTAATTAAGGTAAAGATCGCTGTCTCAAATGGTCTTGACACAATTAAATTACACAAAAATTCCACCAAGAAATCTAACGTTCGTGTTCTAGCTTTAGAGATCGCGGGTCTCATGTCAAAGCTAATCCATCTTTGGCAATCCCTTTCAGATAAGAACATCCGTCGTCTTCGCCATGAATCCATTTCTCTTGAAGGAGTACGCAAAATCGTGTCCAACGATGATGCTTTCCTATTATCTCTTGCTTGTGCTGAAATGGTTCAGAATTTAAGGCTTCTAGCCAAATCCGTGTCCAGGGTGAGCAAACATTGCAAAGACGATGTGGGTCTCCAGTGTTTCCATCACATGTTCGAAGAATTCTCCAGCAGAGGCCTTGACCCAAACGGGTGGGTGTTAAGCTGCAAAGAGATGGAATTGAAGCTAAAGAAGATGGATCGGTACGTGACACTAACTATGAATCTTCATAAAGAGATGGACGAGGTTTCAGAAATCGAGCATGGGTTGAAGAAATTAATGCAAAGCACCGACACTGTCAAAGAGAAGAAGATAGCTGATCTCCAACAGAAGCTCTTCTGGCACAAACAAGAAGTGAAGCACTTAAAAGAGATTTCTTTATGGGGGAGAAGCTTTGATACTGTCACTTTAATACTTGCTAGATCAGTGTTCACTGTTCTAGCAAGAATCAAGCTTGTGTTTGGCATTGGACCAGCGATCCATGGCCCTTGTCTACCTCGAAGCCTCTCTGTATCAGCCACTGTTTACCCTTCTGAAACTACTACTACATGTAAATTTGTTTCAGAAACCTTGACGATGAAAGCATCTAAACTTGATCATGACAAGGTGAACAAGCAAGATGACCCGATCAATCAGAACAGGTTCCTTAAGCCACCACCAAGTACCTTAGGAGCAGCAGCTCTAGCTCTACACTACTCGAATTTGATTATTGTGATAGAGAAGATGATCAGATCACCACAATTGGTTGGTGTTGATGCAAGGGATGATCTCTATGCCATGCTGCCTACAAGTATTAGAGTGTCATTGAGGGCTAGATTGAGAGGTGTTGGATTCTCGGCGAATGATCCGGTGCTTGCCGGAGAGTGGAGAGAAGCACTAGGGAGGATCTTGGGTTGGTTATCACCTTTGGCTCATAACATGATTAAGTGGCAGAATGAACGTAGCTTTGAGCAGCAGAATTTGATACCAAAGACAAATGTTCTTCTTCTTCAGACACTATACTTCGCAAATCAAGCAAAGACTGAGGCTGCCATTACAGAGCTTCTTGTGGGTCTGAATTATATATGGAGATATGAAAGAGAGATGAGCTCTAAGGCTTTGTTGGAATGCTCCAACTTACAGAAATTGCAGACATTTGGTTGAGGTCTGAGGATGATTCTTTTTCCTTTTTCTTTTTTTTTTTTTCCCTTCAAGTTTTATATGGATTGGTTCATCCATTTTCCCCCCTTTATTTACTCCCCTTCTTTTCTTCCTTTTCCTTGTTAGCTGCTTTGCTTTAGATTAATGGGAGTTTGTTTTCCTGCCAACCCTGACCTGTATATCTTAATATAGAAGAAGAAGATATATGTAAATAGCATTTCATGTGTATTTCTTAACCACCATTTTATGGGCTTAATTTTCTGATTTAGTTAGTTAATTAGACAGTTATCTTTGCATGGCTCTGTGAGTTGCAGGAAAAATGCAACAGTGAGAATCTAAGGTTAAACATTCAAAGTTTCAAACCCTTTGCTTAAAGGTGCTAACATTGTTTGATATTTTATCTCCAATTAAAAATCTGATAGATGTGAATGAGAATCCTATGTAATTATCTTGTAGGATGAACAGTTGACTTTAGGGCCTTAGGCCTTGGTGGCTTGCTTAATTACCACAAAAGGAGTTATCTTTACCAATTTCACTCGGCCTTGTGACTTCTAAGGAGTCCTATGTAATTAAGTGCACATGGGATCCTTCAATTATAGGGCAGAGAGAGAGAGAGAGAGAGAGAGAGAGAGAGAGGGACATATGTTCATCAAATTATGAATGATACCTACAAAAAAAAATAAAAAATTTCTTTGTTGTTATATAAAAAAAATTTCTTAACTATAGTAATTTTAAATTCAAAAACTAATTAATAGCTTTAATGATCCATAAAAAGTAATTATAGTTCATTTTTTATATTGGATAGGTTGCTCAATTGCGATCTAATGGTCGTCGGTTCAAGTTGGAAAACAGCCTCTCCGTAAAGTGGGGTAAGGCTGCGTACATTATTACTCTCCCTAGATCCCACAGTGGCTAGATCCTTGTGTGTTGGGTGCGTCCTATTTTTTTTAGGGCAAGAGATCTCTACTTGGTTGCATGATCTCTACACAAGTGTCTGGGCCAATGGATGAGCACGTCTGAGTATCTACATAGGAAGCAGAAGTGTCATCTCAAGGTACCTGTGAGAGGGCACAAAAAACACCACCAAGTAGAGATCTTTTTCCCTTCTTGTTTTTTTTGTGTGGGGGAATTGATTGGGCTAACCAAAGTCCATGACAACGGCTGTAGACCCAGTCCATCGTAGCCCCTTATTTTGTTGTTTCTTCCTCTTCTGCATCAATTAGTCTTGGAGCGTGGCTCCAGCAAGCCAAGGGCATCAAATGGGGCATCATTCACACATTTCATGTAGGGTGAGACGGTTATTTTGCCCCATGTATCTGGCATAGGACGTACACTCCAGACAAATTTTTGTTTTTTGCTTTCCCTCCTTTAGTGCTTTTGGCCCAGTTGGTAGAAATTGATTTTACTTTTGTTGCTTTAAGGGTAACATTGGAGGCATATAGGATTATAGGGATCTACCTTTGATCTGGTTAATTAAGATACGTCAATACCTAACCAGCCAAAGAAAGATGCCTTAAATTTGGCCTTTTTAAAATGAAGAAAACAGAAACTTGGAACCCATAAGAAACATCTATAGCAATAAACAATTCTGTGCTTTTCCTTGGTGTCTCAAGAAATGCCAAAATGGCAGCTAAAGCTATATATTACCAGCATGGAATGGCTAGAGATTTGTTTTAGAAAAAGAGTTTGTCTCTATCTTTCAATTATTCAAATTGATTGAACACCTCACTCACCCTAGTTCCAATTGGCAGCTTTGACCTCAGGAGAAGGTTTTAACTTGTGTGATTGTAGATCTCTCTACTACCTATTGGATAATATATTTGTACATCTAGGATCCATGGTTTGAGGTATCGAATCGGATCGGCTGAGTTTAGCCGGATCCGATCGGTATTGGCCCAGACCGATCCTGATACCAATCCGATCCAGCTGTACAGACAGGGGTAAAAATATAAAAAAATTAGTTTTGTTTATAAGAAAACAGGGAGAAAGTGTCATATTTACCTGAGTTTGGGTGATCCCGATCCGTATCAGCCGATCCAATCTAGCAGATACCGAGATCACGAACCATGCTTGGATCATTAGTATCCATGAATGTATCATGAGAACTTTCTCTTGAAAACCCTAATGTCCATAATTAAATTCTGATGGGTGATCAGCCAAACTGCCTCTAAACAGCTTAGAAATACTTGGGCAGGCCAACTTTAGTTGGGCTGAGATATCTAGGCCCAGACTATTTGTTAGGGATTCTGATCTTTCGGATCAAGTATGCCCATAATAAGGATTCATGTGGGTTCGGTTAGGCACATGATCCATATGGCTCCCATTGTCAACCCATTGGGGTTGGCCCAAACTATTTTAGTCATGGTTCCTAATATGAAACAATTCTCTTGAGTTAGCACCCCAGGCACAGAAGCTCTTGGCAATTGTGGCTTCTCTCAAGTAGTAGAGATCTAATACTGATCCAACTCATAAAGGATGCTGGATCAGGTTCTCGTACGAGAAACAGGCACACAAATGGAAGCCACTCACTATGCCTAGTGAAGTATAACACCTTACTATTTACCATTTGGCAGTACATGGGTTAGTCCATGTGATAGAGGACCAAACAAACTTCTCATTGGTACAATTTCAGCTTAAAAAGTTAAAATGAGTAGAGGAAGTAGCTAAGTTACAAAAGATCTAATCCAGAATTTATAGTCATCTCCAGTTGATGGCATTTTGGTAATTTTACTAAAACTTTGATTTAGAGTTTGAGCAACTTTCCTTGTTACTTTGGAGTAAAAGGGGTCTTCTATCACATGGACTATCCCATGTAATGCCAGGTAGCAAATAGTTAAGCATTATTAAATTCTATTGTTTTTAAGCTATTAATTATTGGGACCATTCTCTAAGCCGACCACGAAATGTACACTAGGCCCTCTCCCTCTATCTCTCCTCCTCACATGAAATGAGCTCTCTGTCTCCTATAATGTACACAAAACTGTTTTGTCGCTTTTTATTGGTGCACTCCCTATGCCACTTGCTCAGAGAACCCTGTCTCGTTAACTATATAACAATAATGGGAGAATGACACGATCCATAAAAAAACGATTTTGGGGGGTTTTTTGACCGATCCGATCCCGATCCAGAAAGGTTTTGTCAATGACCGATACCGAGTCCGAGACCTGGATTTTGAACCTTGGGTACACTAGTGACTAGACCCTCTCCCTCTATCTCTCCTCCTCACATGAATTGAGCTCTCTATCTCCTATAATGTACACGAAACTGTTTTGTCGCTTTTCATTAGTGCACTCCCTATGTTGCTTGCTCAAAGAACTCTCTCCCATTAAATATATAACAATAATGGGAGAATGGTTTCTGCATGGGACGCAGGGGCCACGCCCACGCACAATAGGAGCCAGAATGACCGCCATGTGCCACCGTGTGCATGGCGTGGTCCCTGCATCCCACCCAGAAAACAGCACCCCAACAATAATATTAGATTTAGTATTATTTAATGATGTCATTGATGTGGTGGATGGCTAGGTTTTTGGGTCAGTTAGATGGGTAATGTCCAAACTCAAGACAGAATTGTAGCCCAAGCCATCAAATAAAGTACTGCTGTTTGTGCTAAAGCTTTATAGGCCCAATAGACCTACTCACATAAATAAACTAGGCCTTAAGCCTGAGGCCATCCTAATGGGCAAGGAATTTAAAAATAAACAACTCCAAACTTGGGTCAAATTTGAAAGGGGTAAATCTTAAAGACAAGCCCATCTCAAGCCCTAAAAGAGAGCCCAAGCCTAACTACAGGCTCACGTCAAGCTATCTACCTGAGCCATATGCCCATGGGGTCAAGAATTGCCCATTGATAGCTCTATCTAGAGGGAATAGGGAAAGCATATTTTTTTTGGGCAAATTTCAGGGACACCCCCTCTAAGTATTCAATACGTCACGGACTTGTCAAGCTTAATCAAAATGACAACCTTTCCCCTGACGTTAAGCACAATTAGCACCCAAAATTAAAATGTCCATTTTACCCCTTAGATATCTTCAACCCCAAAACCCCATTTCCTCTTCTTCCTCTCTGCGTTTCTTCTTCTTCTTCCGCTAGCACCACCATCATCGCCACCGGTGCCGCCGCCGATCCTCTTCCACTGCCAGCACCACCACCATCGCCGAAACCCATTTCCATCTTCTAAACCAGATCTCCTCCATCCCTTCTAAAATACCTCTTTGATCCAATTTTGGAGAGGTTACATCCCTTCGATCTGATTCGAGTCAGCTTTATTTGCAGACCCTAGCGGATGAATACCCTACGTTCCAATTTGGGTAAACAATTGCAAGGGAGATTAGTGGTGGTTCTTTACTTTTTGGTGTTCGTAGGGTTTTTCCTCTTTGGGTACTTTGTGAGATTGGTTTTTCTGGTGAGGGTTTTGGTGATTTTGGAAGCTTGGATCTACTGCTGGAGTTTTAATTTTGGTTTTGATTTCTGATCGGAAAAAAGTATAGGAACTAAAGAACTGGTAGGTGGAGAGAATTGGGATTGCGACTGGTAGATGAGAGCAGAGCTGAAACCCTGGGCAGGTAGTTTTGTTTATCGAATTCTTTTGGATTCTGTCAGTTGAACTCCAAAAGGGCCCCATCCTATGTTTTCTCCAATTTCCCCTTCTTCTTCTTCATCTTTTTTTAATAGTTTTCCAGCTAACGGCCATCGTTAAGGCTAAAGAGAACGTTCCTCTCTCTCTCTCTCTGTGCTAATCCTTTGATTAATAGTTGATATTTTTTGTGTTATGTTGGTGCAGGCCAGAAAATAATATAAGGCCATGGAAACTTCTGTAAGAGGAATTGAGAGAAGCCAATGAGAGGAGCAAATGGATTGAAAGGGAACCTTATGCTTTCTGGAGAGGGAATCCTTTAACATCCAAAACCAGAGAAGAGCTCATGAAATGCAATTCTACAGACATTCGAGGTTACGCCGTGGTAATCAAAAAAGTGAAACTCAAACCAGGATTTAGCCGAGCTTGTGGGTGTTGACAAGCAAATTGATCTACTCGTGATTTTTGCCTGTGATGAAGGTCTCATACTAGGATCCACCCAAGTTTTAAATGCTAATTAAACATCTGAGCAGCTGGGTTGTAAAAATCGGGACAGAATTGGCCGATCTGGATTAGCTGATCCCATTCCAAAATCTAGGGTTAGGGTTCCTTGTTCTTACCCTTCAGTAGGAAAGAAATTTCGATTGCAGGTGGAGAAGTTCCTTGTTCTTGTTTCTTACCCCTTCAGCCGCCCAGTGAAAACGATGAGAGACAGAATGGTGTTTGTATTTGGGGTTTTACCCTAAAGGGTATTATGGGGAGTTCATCCTGTTAGAAGGCCATTATAAAAAAGTTAACAGGACTTAACTGTTAAGACCTAACGGAGTGGACTATGTCAATATAAAATAAAAAAATAGGGGGTGTCTAGGATATTTTGTCCAAGTTTGGCAAGTCTGTGACATATTGAATACTTAAAAGGGGTATTCGTGAAATTTGCCCAATTTTTTTTTATTTTGTGTGTCCCTGTGTCATGGCGCAGGACGGTCATTTTCAAGGTTTCAGGAGGTGCGATGGTCATTTCACTTACCCTAGTGTCAGGGCATAGGGGCAGCATACGCTGTGCGACCGGGTGTTCTCTTTCCCTAATAAAAAACTGGATCAATCCAATTATGGTTAACCCATAATAAGAGCTAGGTTGAGCTTGTATTTCCTATCTAAATTCTACTTCTTGTATGTCAAACCAAGTTTAAAGTCTGGCATATCTAAAGCTTAGCAGAGCCTGGCCCATCAGGTTATCAACTCTACATGAACAATTAGATTCTTTTGTGGTTGCCACGTCTAGATACAAAAAGCGTCACATCTCACCTTGGACAGCCCAGACGAAGCATGAACCGATGCGGTCTCACATTCAACCTAGCCAGGAAGCTCTGTGCAGCACAGTTACCAAGCACAAAGACACAGAGAAATAAAGTAGCGGAAGATTATAGGAACTTAAAATATATACAAAAGAGTCCGTTAAGGATCAAATGGTAACCTTATATACATAGTAGTTCAGTATTATCCCGAGCAACCCATAATTACATATATCCATAAATGAATATTTACATATATTGAAGTTCGATATATATATAAAGAGAGGTAACAAAACATCGGCCTAAATCATTAGGCCCTCTTGAGAGAAAACGCATAAATCATAGACACAAGTCTCGTCATGCTCCTCGGGCTCTTGGTCTACGAAGCCCTTGCTACTGTTATCCACATACTTGCACGTAGGCAATCTGTCACCTGCACAATCATCTAAAAAAAGGTTTTCCACGAGTGTGAGCTCCACTGAGCCCAATGAGGGGGAACACAAACATACAATGATGCATGCGATATTTAGAATACAATTACAATCATCAATCGCATGATGCATGTCCAATTTTCATTTTTATTAATCCACCTAACAAGTAGACTAAGTCATTGGTATGAACTACGGTATCAACTCGAAGGGTACTTTGGGTCACATCTTTTATTGTCGTCGCACCCCCTCAACCAATACAATAGGGAGCCCACCTCCAAGCTTGGCACATTGGCTCAAACCTTCGGGTAGACCCTGATAGTCAAGTACCCCTGACCTTGGGTTAATCCCTTTGCTCCAAGCGTTAGTAACCCGACTACCCAGCACCTGAACCCCTGCTGGTAAGGGTTGTAGTTCGGGGTTCCCATCCTAATCATGATTGCTAAATGATGACATGCTGTGTTTAAGAGTGCACCGTGTTCCATATACACGTCTACGCAGGAACACAGGGTCACACAAATCATGTTATGCATATCCAATATAATTGTCAAACACACCACAATAGTTCACAACCAGCCATCACTAAAGGAATCACATCGTAAGAAATACAACAGTATCTTCATAGTAAATGGAACAATAATAACCCATACATCATGATAGCTAAATTTACTTCTAGGTATAAGACATAAACACTAATAATGGACGGTTCATACATATTAGAGATATCAGATTTGAAATCCAAATACATGCTTTTAGGAAATTAGATAGAAATCAGGTTATCAACTCTACATGAACAATTAGATTCTTTTGTGGTTGCCACGCCTAGACACAAAAAGTGCCTCAGGCACTTAAAAATTACCACCTTAGCCCTATTTAAAAACGGTAATTTCCAGATGCCTAGGCGCTTTTTGTGTTTAGGCATGGCGGCACGATCGGATAGCGTTCTATGATAACAACTGTTTAATTGTCAAAGCATATTAGAGTTTTCTCATTTTCAACCAAATAAGCTATACTCTCTAATTGCTTAATGAGATTACCTAATTGCATACTTATGGGATGAGAACGGCTCACAACCGTTAAGATGGAATCTACTGTGTGGGACCCACATGGAGTGGATTCCATTTGAACAACTGTGAGCTGTTCTCGTATGTTTACATACGTAAACGTGAGCCCAACTCCTTATGGGATAAGGAATGGCTGGTTGTCCTACTCAATAGAGGATTATAATCTAGGTATTTTAAAGTAGCCAAAGAGTTTGATTATCGCTAAGAGATAACTGGTCGTGTAGCATTTGTACCAGCGTGGGACCAATAAGAATGTGTGTAGGAGCATCTAATTGAATGAGATTTTTTTAGTTCACTGGGGATTGCATGGTAATTTTATGTGGTTCTGTCTGGCACATAAATCATAATAAAGAAAAAATAAATAGGAAAATTACAAGATTAGCTAACATTGGGTTTTGGTTTACAAAATTAACCACCCAATGTTTATGTTAACGGAACTAGCCCGCTCGAGTTTGGGTATTACAAAAATAACCAAAACAGTACCCCACCCTCATCCGGTTGCCGTGGGTGATTCCCATTGATCGACGACGATGAAGACTCATTGTAGTCTTCGGTCTTCATAACCGCAATCTCAGTCCAACCCTCTTTGCTTTCTCTTGCCTCTCTTTTCCGGTCGACTCGATATCGTTTGTCTATTCTTACAATATTTCTTTCTCCATTAAAATGTAGAAGGAACCCTTCATGCCTGTCGTGAGAGAGCAAATCTCAAAAACTTGGGAGCTTCAAAGTTGGTTACCCAAATACCAATAGCGATAAGATAGATGAATGAAAAAAAAAAAAAAAAAGATGACTCAGATGCATAAAAATGAAAATGAAGAGCCTAGATGTAGAAGATTCAGGAAATAATCAAAATCCTCAGATATAAAAGTAAATTGTTATTTGAGTTTTGTACATGAGAACCAAAAACCAAGTATACGAACAGTGGTAAAGGGGGAAGAGGAGAAGGTAAGAGAACCCAAATGTGAGAAACAGAGAAACCAGAAACGTAAGTAAATAGAAAACTGAATATTAGCAGGTTTTGGAATCAAAATCGGCCACTTACGCGGACAAAAAAACCCAGAAGCCAACCTAAGTTTTCAGCAAAGATGGAAATGGAGAGAGAAACTATTTGAAAGTTCTCGATGTCCCTCCCCCAGTTCGATTGTCCGAGAACAAATTAATCTGCATTGCGCTTTAGGGTGCGAAATGCTTCAAATGCCGCCACTGCCCAACGAAATCCTCACCTTCTAAGAAAGAGAAACATGGGGATTTATTGTTGCACGCCCACAGCTGCCCTGCCTCTCATTGTCGATCCTCACAAATAGGTTGTGCTTGAGATTGCTTCACCTGAATCTGATCCACCAAAATCTCCACATTCACCGACACCTGAACCAGAGCCAGCCATTGCCAGAGGGAGTGGGAGAAACTCTACTGGGATGGAGAAAGAGAGAGAGAGACCAGGGACAAAATTGGGGACAAAGGATTTCATGGAGACCGAAGATTGGAATGAGTCTTCATCGACGTCTATCCTTGAAATCGCCCACGGCAATCGGATAAGGGTGGGGTACTGTTTTGGTTATTTTTGTAATACCCAAACTCGAATGGGCTAGTTCCGGTAACATAAACATTTGGTGGTTAATTTTGTAAACCAAAATCCAATATTAACTAATCTTATAATTTTTTCAATATAAATTTACAGTTTATTCATAAGGAGGAATCTATATGCCACACCAATGCTATTAATAAAATGAGTTTTTTTTAAATGTCCCCCTAAAAATAGTTAAACTTATAGTTGCCTTCTTGAATTTTCATTAATTTTAGATGTACCCTTATTTTTCAAACTAAGTACCACTATAATCTCTCCCGTTAAACATAAAAGTTATGACATAACGGATCCCAATTTTTTTAATAGTGATAGACCATTCTGCCCCTTGATAGGATAGAATGACCAATTTGACCTCAAACTTTGGTCATACAAAAATCTTCTTTTTTTTAATTTTATAAGAATAAAGAATCAGATAGAAAATATTCCCTCTCTTTCTTCCCAAAATCGCAAAACAGAGACGGGATAGGGCTTTTCCTAAAAGCCACTGCCGCCTCTTGCGGTGGCCGAACCAGGAGGCGACGGCCTCAGAAGGACACGGTGAACGACGTCTGTCCTCCGACGACCACGATGCCGGCCTCAGATTCTGATAAAACAACCGGGGGTTTTAAGGTTTAACCCTTTGCAGAAAATTCATCTGGTTATGTGGTTTCAGACCATACTCGTGGATTCTAAGCCTACAAATTGGCTGGATTCTTAATCTGGTTTGCTGTTCTGTCTTTAATCTATCTCTCTGTTTATCATTCTAATGAATTCAGATTAGAATGTCTAAAATTCTTCATCTTTGGTTTTATTGTTCTGTCTTGTTTCAAATTGATAATTGGTTAATGTCTTAAAGCCTGATTATTGGTTAAAATTCTACCATATTCTGATTTCAATTTGCCTTTCTAGTTTTCTAGTTTCAGTTTTTGTTCTGAACTCCAAGTTCTAGTAAAAGATATGGTTTTCCTAGTTCAACTCAACCTCTACTTAATTTAAAAATCTGTTGCACTTGATGTTTTGAATACTGTTTTACTGCTAAATCTTCAACTTGAATTCCTAATCGATTTCTTATTTGTGTTCTCACAATTTCCTACCAATTCTGCACTTTCTGGGTTTCCTAGTTGAAGAAGGTTTTCGTTATAATTTATAATCCCGCTATCCAACTTTGAATCAGATTTTGCATGACCTCTCTATCTATTAAACATAACCTACAGTTGAAAGTTTCAGGTCAACAGATTGGTTTTGTTCAGGTTATTAAATTCTCTCTAATTCTGGTTCTTGGTCCTTTTCCCTGTGATCTTGTGGCAAGCTCATCTTCTGCTGAAAATCTCTTGGTACGAGGATGGAGACAAGCTTGAGAGAGATGGATTCAGCCGAAAATGGCCAAACGTGTAAATGGGTTGAAGGATACCTGCAACTCATCTTCCACAATCGAATTGGGGAAGATGAGTTGCAGGGTTTTTTTTTTCAAGTAAAGGCATTTTTGTCATTCTACCTATCAAGGGACCTAGTGATCCATCAATGTTCAAAAACTGGAATCCATTATAACATAACGCCTCTGGATTCTGGAGGGATTATAGTGGTATTTAGTTTGAAAAGCAGGGGTACACACGGAATTAGTGAAAATTTAAAGGACAACTATAAATTTGGCTATTTTAAGGGGCCATTTGAAAAAACCCTAATAGAATTATCTTGATGAGGCCACATGGTCAAATCAAAATAAAAAATAATAATAAAGAATTTCATGGTAGAGGAATTGAGGAAACGGTACTGCAGCTGTTTGGCATATCGAGAAAGTTTTTCCAACTGCGTTTACAGGTGAATTGGAAAATTTTCCCATTTTCATTTTGTTTCTTCTTTCACTTTAGTATCGATTGATTCACCAAATGGCGTCGTTTTAAAAATTCCAAGGCACACACTCTAAAGCCCCCGCCATCTCTCTCTCTCTCTCTCTCCCCGCCTCCTTACTCCGAAGAGGCAAGAGAAGGAAAATTGAGCATTCATGTCGCTCTGCTGAATTGCTAATTAAGCTATCACCATTGACGAACCAGGAGAGCTCTACTTGCTGTTCCGTAAGTGAAAAACCCTAGTTATTATTCGTTAGATCTGAATTCTTGCCAGGCTTTGATCGGGAATGGCTTCTTCGGAAGCCGATTCCCGTTTGAGTCAGGTAATAACTCCGGCTCTAGAGAAGATTATTAAGAATGGTTCGTGGAGAAAACACTCCAAACTCGTTCATGAATGTAGATCTATAATCGACAGACTAGCTTCGCCTGACAAGTCTCCGACGTCTTCCGACGAAGATTCAGTGCCCGGTCCGTTACAAGATTGCGGTCCCGTTGAATTCTCTCTGGTGGAGTCTGAATTGATTCTCAACCCTCTAATTGCCGCTTGTGGATCTGGATTCCTAAAGATTGCTGATCCGGCTCTCGATTGCATCCAGAAGCTGATTGCTTATGGCTTCATTCGCGGTGAGTCGGACCCCACCGGAGGTCCTGAAGCCAAGCTTCTCTCTCGTTTGATGGAAGCTGTTTGTAAGT
The DNA here is from genome assembly GCF_018873765.1 of Telopea speciosissima. NCBI lineage: Eukaryota > Viridiplantae > Streptophyta > Magnoliopsida > Proteales > Proteaceae > Telopea > Telopea speciosissima. The sequence goes on along the minus strand of NC_057921.1, from coordinate 61,869,653 downwards.
GCCATGATTTGGGGGATGATGAAGTTGAGCTCCTGGTACTGAAGACACTGCTTTCTGCCGTTACTTCTATCTCATTGCGGATCCACGGGGATTCCTTGTTACAGATCGTTAGAACTTGCTATGATATCTACTTGGCGAGCAATAATGTGGTTAACCAGACGACTGCCAAGGCATCTCTGATACAGATGTTGGTGATTGTGTTTCGGAGAATGGAGGCTGATTCGTCCACTGTTCCTGTTCAGCCAATTGTGGTCGCGGAGCTGATGGAGCCTGTAGAGAAGTCTGACACTGATGGAAGCATGACACAGTTTGTCCAGGGATTCATTACGAAGATCATGCAAGATATTGATGTCGTCTTGAATCCGACCCCAATCGGGAAGGCTGCACTGGGTGGGCATGATGGCGCATTCGAGACTGCAACGGTGGAAACTACAAATCCAGCTGATTTACTGGATTCGACGGACAAGGACATGCTGGATGCCAAGTATTGGGAGATCAGTATGTATAAGACTGCTCTGGAAGGGAGGAAGGGGGAGCTAGCGGATGGAGAGACTGAGAGAGATGATGACTTGGAAGTTCAGATTGGGAATAAGCTAAGGAGGGATGCATTCTTGGTTTTCAGAGCACTTTGTAAGCTCTCGATGAAAACGCCTCCCAAGGAGGCCTTGAATGATCCACATTTGATGCGTGGAAAGATTGTGGCTTTGGAGCTGCTGAAGATTCTCTTGGAGAATGCTGGAGCTATTTTCAGGACTAGTGACAGGTGCGGCACTGTCAATTTCTATTTTATTGTAGTTTTATAAATCTGTTAGAGTTTGTTATTTTCTCTGATTTTTCCTTTCTCTTCGTTGATAGCTAGTCTAAAAATTTTGTATTTTAAGATTTGTGTGTTGCAAGTTGGGTATAAACTCATGCAATGTCACTTGTTTTCAGTTTCATGATTCTCCTTTTATCTACCAAATATAGTACAGGTTATTCCAGAATTCCTGGCTTAGTGGGCACGTTCCTCGTAAGGTTTGGAATACTGGTCTTCACACCTGAGATTGTGAATATGTGCATATTTTTTAAATATCTGCATATGCTCTAACATATTGGGTATACGTACTTCTTCCTTGCTGCACCCATGAATAATCTAATCCAAAGAGGAATCCTTGCAATTTTGAACATATTTTGTCACTTATCTTTAACCTTTTTCCTTCACCTTCTTGTGTTCCTCTTAGATTTTTCATTTATGTCTGTTTGCTATATAATGTATCAATCTAATTCATGGAAGGCCATGTCCAATGAAGACCATGAATGAGCCAGTGAGGAGGGAAATGATGCAAAGTGGGTGATGTTAAAGACCAAGGGGAGGCCAGAAATGTCTTGGGTTGGGAGAGGGGGGGGGGGTGTGAGAGAAGACAACATTGTTTGTAACTTAACAGAAGATATGGCCCTTATATGGTGGAATTGGGGAAAGGGTAGGTGTAGCTAACTAGAGGTAGTTGGGAGAGTTTAGCTGATTAATCTAAAGGTTTGAGCGTATGAAGAAAAGGTCTAGCTATAGTGTATCCTTCCTAAGAGGCTGTATGATGTCACCTCCATAAAGTATGACAATAATACATATTAATACTTAAATTCATATGCAAACGTGACATGTGAGGGATATAGGAATTTACTGAATAGCTTGCGATGTGTGAACTGATACTCTGATAGAACTATTTAAAGTGGCCAAGAAAAAACCTGCTAAAAGAAAAGGAGCTTCGAAATTATATAGTCAGTGAGACAATGCAGAAATATTAATAAGAGATTCTTTCCTAGATAATTTCAAGGAGAAAGGTTCCCTAGTCTGCACAGACCATAAAACTTACCTGGTGCGCATCCATACTTGTGCCATTGAAATGTTGATGTAATAATTCTGACCGTTGGATTTTTAGGAAATGATCTGGATTTGCCATATGTCAAATTCAAACATTTACTCTCCAATGTTTGTCTATGTTCCCCACAGGTGGTCCATGCACCCTTCTGGCAGTTTCAGATTATTCAATGCTTTGTTTTGCGACTTGGCAAACTCCATTTGGGCTGAAACTTAGCATGTGGGCGAGGGGCCTTTGGTCCTCTTATCCAATAAATTTCAGCCCATTAGTATTGTTCCTGCAGGGATAGTATGGCCTTGTACAGCCAGGTATCATAGGTTGTTTTATATAACCAATCTTTTAGCCACTAACCTTCAATGCAGTTAAGTCATGGGGCTGACACTGACAACTGAACTGTACACTTGGCTAATCCTAAGGTTGTTGTGTAATTCTGATTGATTGGATCTGCCACATCTGCTCCTTTGTGTGGCAGAAAACAGTGGAAACCTTTGCCCATTTGTATATATATATATATATATATATATATATATATATATATATATGTATGTATGTATAGTTGTATGTATGTAAAATGTTATATTTTCAATTTTTTGGGTGTAAATTTACTAAGGTATTTACATATGGAGGAGTTGGTTGAAGATATTCTGGAATTCTTTTGGCAAAGCATGACCTGCTTTTCATGTCTCCTGTTGTTTATTTGTCTGTTTATATCATTTTCTTTTTTATTTTACTTTTCTGCATGTGTCATTATCTTTTCTTATATAAATTGACTAATTGAAAGGAAAAAGCTTCAGTCCATTGTCCAGTTAATTAACCAAGAAGGCTAGAAAAGCAAGTACTCATGCCTTAGTGCGGTTTTCCTTTTATTAATTAAGATTTTAGTTCTTTTACTGAATTAGTAAGCTATTTTATATCATGCTATTAGGCTGGATTGATTTTTTGCTGTTATATTGTTTATTTTGGATTTCGTATTTGTTGGACGTTACAATGGTATTGTTGAAAACATTGGCTAGGTGATGGAGTAGTTCATAGCCTAGGTGGCTTTGTAGCTGACATCCAGGCCTCGCCCTGTTACCCTTATAAGCCAAACTTTGCCAAGTTTTTGCTTGCCTTTCATACATATTGTATATTAAATATGAGAAACAAGCTTATAAATCCTCAAACCCATGGACCCTAGCCCCATTTTGACATCTCCAGCTGACATTTGAATAAAATTAAGATCTCAGCATGACAAATTTGATGTTGTACAACACATAAATACTGTATAACAAGTAAAAGTTAGTGAAAGAACATCCAAGTTATATTCGTTTTTATTCTTATATCTCCCCCCCCCCCCCCCAAAAAAAAAAGAAAAAGAAAAAGAGAGCTGCCGTTTGGTGTAGAGGTTCAGCTGCCAGTTTGAGTCTAAGGGTGGCCTCTTTATCCAAAAAATTTAGAAGATTAGGACTGACTCCAGTCCACCCCTCCCAGGACCCTGTTACACATGGACTTGCACAAGGTTATGGACCCTTTTCTCTTTTTTGAAATAAACAATTTTTTTATAATCTTACACAAATGTGATAGTTATGTTGCACAACAGATGGCCACCTTGGTGTATGCTTTGTTGCCTGTGCACATGTCAAGATACCTAGCCATGTGTAAAGTTAGGCCCTGCCTAATCATATGTCACGTTGCCTCCTTTTGATTGTCTGGTTGCCTGGGATTCTTGTTGACAACATTGTTGGAATTCAATTATGAAAAACAGTTCTCATTAAAAAAAGAAAAAGGAAGAAAAGGTTGAGAAGATTATATATGGTTCTTTACATATTTTGAATAAATTTTGCCCTTTGGTCTGGAGTTCTGTGGCCTTCTAGGGCTACATGTTATATCAGCAAAGTTTCAGGGACTTTTGAGTTAATTTGAGGTGTATCTTAGCATAACCACTGAGACCTGAATCTGGTTCCTGGAACAACATGGCAGTCCACTCAATTGATTTGTTTGGTGGTATTATTCTGTTCTGAATTTCAATATTCGCTACATCAGCTTGCTTCAACCTGAGTGTGCTCAGAGAAGCTTTCCTGTTGATTGTTTTTTTGGAGGCTGCTACTATGTGCTGGGAAGGAAACCCTAATCATTGTGGAAAAGAATATTTTATTGGTTGTTGGCCTCCCTGGCTCATAACTCGGGGTTATAATAAGTTATTGACAATCATAATGAATGAGTGAACTTTTTAAGGCATTTTAGTTATGGGAAAACAGTATATTTAATCAGTAGAGAGAGGGAAGAGAAGAGAGAGGCTGTGAGAGGGAAGTACACACTGACAGCATGTACTTCCGCTTCCCTTTCGTCATACATGTATTTCTTTTACATTATCTTTGCTGGACAACATCTTTTCATTTTTATTCTAGGGTTTTGTATACCTTATGTGCTCTATGCAGCCCGTCTCTTCCAGCAAGATAAAGGTTTTATTAATGTTACTTTTTTTGGTTGATTGGTTCAATTTGGTCTTGTATGACTCTGGAACTTGATTTGGTGCCTATGTTAGTTTTGAAGAAATATGGTGCTTCTTAATTTCCTCTTGCTAATTAGGACATGGTCCATGCTTTTCTTTACCAGTTAGGATATGGTTCATACTTTTCTTTACGAATTTATATAGCTCATGGTTTTAGTCCAAAATGCACTGTTGAGATCTTTTCATTTTTATTCTAGGGTTTTGTATACCTTATGTGCTATATGCAGCCCGTCTCTTCCAGCAAGATAAAGGGTTTTATTAATGTTACTTGTTTTGGTTGATTGGTTCAATTTGGTCTTGTATGACTCTGGAACTTGATTTGGTGCCTATGTTAGTTTTGAAGAAATATGGTGCTTCTTAATTTCCTCTTGCTAATTAGGACATGGTCCATGCTTTTCTTTACCAGTTAGGATATGGTTCATACTTTTCTTTACGAATTTATATAGCTCATGGTTTCAGTCCAAAATGCACTGTTGACATTTCCTTTCATGTGTTTTGCTTTAAGGTATTATTACCCTTTGCTTGTTATGCATTCTGCATCCTCTTGTCAACTTCACAACTTTGTATGTATCTTTATTAATTTTCTTTGTTGTGGCTCATGTTCCGATATCTTGTCTACTTGATATGGCACAGGTTCTTGGGTGCTATTAAGCAATATTTGTGTCTGTCATTGTTGAAAAACAGTGCTTCCACACTTATGATTGTTTTCCAGCTTTCGTGCTCCATTTTTATTAGTCTGGTATCAAGATTTCGAGCTGGACTGAAGGCAGAGATTGGAGTATTCTTTCCTATGATTGTTCTCAGAGTTTTGGAAAATGTTGTTCAGCCTAATTTCCAGCAGAAGATGATAGTGCTTCGGTTTCTGGAGAAATTATGCGTTGATTCACAGATTTTGGTAGATATTTTCATTAACTATGACTGTGATGTCAATTCGTCTAACGTATTTGAGAGGTAGGCTCTTTGTGTTTTGGCCCTTTGTTGTTTATAAGACTCAATATTTGACAATTCAATGAAATTCTCTTTTGGCCGCAGAACTCACAGCCACATCACTTGACCATCCCCCTAAGGTCCTGAATGTTTTCATCTCATTCTTTTCCCTCTTAATTTTTATCATGACAGGATGGTCAATGGACTTCTTAAAACTGCTCAGGGTGTCACCCCTGGAACTGCCACTACCTTACTTCCAGCACAGGATGCCACCATGAAACTTGAAGCAATGAAGTGCTTAGTGGCAGTTTTGCGATCAATGGGAGATTGGATGAACAAACAGTTGCGCATTCCAGATCCTCATTCTCCCATGAAATTAGAAGCAAGTGAAAACAGTTTTGAAAATGGGACTCTTCCTATGGCAAATGGAATTGAGCATGAGCCTGCTGAAGCATCGGATTCTCATTCTGAGACTTCCAGTGAAGTTTCGGATGTGTCAACTATTGAACAGCGCCGTGCTTACAAGCTTGAACTTCAGGTAGATAATGTTATGATATATTGGATGTTCACATTAATGCTCCATTCTTTATCATTGCTGTTGTGTGGGATCTAATATAAAATTCATGGCAGGAAGGTATTTCCCTTTTTAATCGAAAGCCTAAAAAGGGAATTGAGTTCCTTATCAATGCAAAGAAGGTAGGAGACTCACCAGAGGAGATTGCAGCTTTCCTTAAAAATGCATCTGGCTTGAATAAGACTTTGATCGGTGATTATCTAGGAGAGAGGGAAGAGTTACCGCTAAAAGTAATGCATGAATATGTGGATTCCTTTGATTTTCAAGGGATGGAATTTGATGAGGCAATCAGGTCCTTTCTTCAAGGCTTTAGGTTGCCAGGCGAAGCACAAAAAATTGATCGCATCATGGAAAAGTTTGCTGAACGTTATTGCAAATGTAATCCGAAAGCTTTCACTAGTGCAGATACTGCATATGTCCTTGCATACTCTGTTATATTGCTCAACACTGACGCTCATAATGCTATGGTCAAGAACAAGGTGGGTTCTGTAAATCTCAAGGGAATGTATTCGAGGTTTGAGACAAGATCTCTCTCTCTCTCTCTCTCTCTCTCTCTCGGTAGAATAATTGTGTCACCACCATGGAACTGCAATATTGAAAACTGTTATATTACCTGGTGATGCAGATGTCCGCTGATGATTTCATAAGGAACAATCGTGGTATAGATGATGGAAAAGATCTTCCTGACGAGTACTTGAGATCCTTGTTTGAACGGATTTCAAAGAATGAGATTAAAATGAAAGAAGAAGTTGACTTGGCCTCTCAACAGAAGCAGGCTATGAATTCAAACAAACTTCTAGGCTTGGATAACATTTTGAATATTGTCATCCGTAAGCGAGGAGAAGAAAAGCATATGGAGACCAGTGATGAACTCATGAGGCACATGCAAGAGCAATTCAAGGAAAAAGCTCGTAAATCTGAGTAAGCTTGAGAACCTTCTCCCATGCTCTAGCTTCACAAATGCTTCATAGGAGATCCCTGAGATAGCCTTGTAATTTACAATCTTTGAAAGATATGGTTTATTCCTAGATACCTTAATTCCTCTTATATTTGTTGCAATCAAGTCCTATTTCCGTGGTTGTAATTTTTTCTCTGCCTGATTAGATCAAAGTTGCATATAGGGGTTCATAAAATATGGAACTCCTTTAGACTGTCTTTGTGATTTGGATATCCTTTACCAATTTGCAGGTCAGTTTATTATGCTGCAACAGATGTAGTAATCTTGAGATTCATGATTGAGGTTTGTTGGGCTCCAATGTTAGCTGCCTTCAGTGTTCCACTGGACCAAAGTGATGATGAAGTAGTAATTGCCCAGTGTCTTGAAGGCTTCCGTTATGCAATCCATGTTACTGCAGTGATGTCAATGAAGACCCACAGGGATGCCTTTGTTACTTCATTGGCAAAGTTCACTTCCCTCCACTCAGCTGCTGATATCAAGCAGAAAAACATTGAAGCAATCAAGGTCAGTGCTTAGTTTCATATTGCTTCTCCTCATTGTGGATGTGGGGTCTTATTTTCTAAAAGGAATTGGTTTCTTCTTGTGCTACCTTGCTGGTGGAGAATCCTATTGTGCTTTACTTTGATGATGAAGAAAGCATTTGACTAAGCATTTTCAGGGAGTTTGGATCCCGATGCTTCTTGCCATCTTGGCAGGTTTGGCAATGAGCAGTATTGTTAGAAATATAAGTATTGCATGGTGTTATCTGCTTGCATCAGTTTCTATCATTCCTCAAACAGTTTTTCCCCCTTTTTTTTTTTTTTGGAGAGGGTGATGTTTGTGTGTTTGGAAAACAGTGATTGGAGATGAGGATTGTTATTTGAGGGGAATAATTGGCTTTTTGGAAATTGAAAAGCAAAACCATGAGAAAAGTAAGGTACATTAACAAATAAATTATACAGAATTTGGTCTATAAAAAAAAAGGAGATAAGTAGAGCCTACTAATATCTTCCCAATAAATTTTTTTTTTTAATGAATACTCTTAGAAGGGTTGAAAGCATCATTTCTAAAATAAATAACAAGTCTCCAAAGCAATGCAAAAATTTCATCTACTTACATTGAAAGCTTAAAACACTATACTCTCATCTAATGACATTGTGTGCTGCAGCTGTTGCCTTTTAAAACTTACTACTGTATGGAGACTTCATTTGTCTAGCTGAATTTCCAGCAGACAGTAATTTGCTTATGCAGCAGTAAGTACTTATTTTATGCTTTGATTTGGCAATTCATTTGCATTCTACAGGCAATTCTTATCATTGCAGATGAAGATGGAAATTACTTACAAGAAGCTTGGGAGCATATTTTGACATGTGTTTCACGGTTCGAACATTTACATCTCTTGGGGGAGGGTGCTCCTCCAGATGCTACTTTTTTTGCAATTCCTCAAAACGAACTAGAAAAATCAAGACAAGCCAAGTCAACCATCCTTCCTGTTCTGAAGAAAAAGGGTCCTGGGCGAATTCAATTCGCAGCTGCAGCTGCCAGAAGGGGTTCATATGATAGTGCTGGTGTTGGCGGCCGTGCTTCTGGGGTAGTTACATCTGAACAGATGAGCAATTTAGTAGCCAACCTAAACATGTTGGAGCAAGTTGGAAGCTCTGAAATGAATCGCATATTTACAAGAAGTCAAAGATTGAATAGTGAGGCAATAGTTGACTTTGTTAAATCCCTTTGCAAAGTTTCTATTGAAGAATTGCGATCTACATCTGATCCAAGGGTTTTCAGCCTTACAAAGATTGTTGAGATTACGTAAGAATCATCCCTGCTGTATTTTGTTTCTCATCTTGGACATACTTTGTTATCTTCATTTGATTTTTTATAGGTATTTGTTTGTTGTTATTAAATAACCGTTTACTCTTCCTGTGGTGTTCCTTCTTGCAGGCACTATAACATGAATCGTATCAGGCTTGTGTGGTCATGTATCTGGCATGTTCTTTCGGATTTCTTTGTGACTATTGGCTGCTCTGAAAATCTGTCAATTGCAATTTTTGCGATGGACTCCTTACGGCAGTTAGCAATGAAATTTTTAGAGCGAGAAGAATTGGCTAATTATAACTTCCAGAATGAGTTTATGAAGCCTTTTGTCATTGTAATGCGCAAGAGTAGTGCTGTTGAAATAAGAGAACTGATTATCAGATGCGTCTCACAAATGGTTTTATCTCGTGTCAATAATGTCAAGTCTGGATGGAAAAGCATGTTCATGGTATTGATTTTCAGCAGATGTCTTTCCTTTTGTTTGGTTTTATATAGCATGGAAATCAATTCATTTAGGGGGGTGGGGGTTGGATTCTCCTTCAACTCAACTCAGTCTTATCCCAAGTGTTTATCATAGACTATGGAAATTCTGTTCCTTGTTGTGGGTCATATTTCCTACCCAATCATAAAATTTCGAGTTCTTTTTCACTTCCTCCAGCTAAATACTTTTCAACATTCTCCTAGTCCGTATATATATTCAATTATTTTGCATAGTTGTATTCTTTAATATTAGCCTTCTTATTTATTCTTATTTACAGGATTCGGTCTTTTGCTTTTATCAATGCATTGATAGAAATGTATATACATGTTGCTTACTCGTTCTTTTTATTTTTATTTTTTTTCCAGGTTTTCACAACTGCAGCTTATGATGACCACAAGAACATTGTGCTTTTAGCTTTTGAGATAATTGAGAAGATTGTGCGAGACTACTTCCTATACATAACTGAAACAGAAACCACCACATTTACAGACTGTGTGAACTGCTTGATTGCATTTACAAATACTAGGTTCAACAAAGACATTAGTCTCAATGCAATTGCTTTTCTTCAGTTCTGTGCTGCCAAACTTGCAGAAGGAGATCTTGGTTCCTCGTCAAGGAAGGACATGGAATCCTCTGGGAAGATTGCTCCTTCATCACGTCAAACAGTCAAAGATGGGAAACATGACATTGTGGAGTTTGCTGACAAGGATAATCATATATATTTCTGGTTCCCATTGTTGGCTGGTAAGAAAAATATATCTGCATTGGTGTTTGACGCTGTAGAAAGCAACTTTTAGACACTACATATTTATCGTCTCTTGCATACAAGTAAACTGGAACCATGTAATAATTGGCAGTAATCTCTCTCATTTTTGGTGCAGGATTGTCAGAGCTTAGCTTTGACCAGAGGCCTGATATCAGACAAAGTGCCCTAAAAGTGCTCTTCGATTCTCTGCGCAACCATGGTCATCTTTTCTCATTGCCATTGTGGGAACGGGTATTTGACTCGGTTCTTTTCCCTATATTTGACTATGTCCGGCATAATATTGATCCTTCTGGAGGTGACTCACAAGCGCCGGGACTTGAAGGTGATACAAATGAGCTAGATCAAGATTCATGGGTCTATGAAACATGCACACTGGCCCTCCAACTAGTTGTAGATCTCTTTGTTAAATTTTATAACACTGTCAATCCACTCCTGAGAAAAGTGCTGATGTTGCTGATAAGTTTCATTAAACGTCCCCACCAAAGCCTTGCTGGCATTGGCATTGCTGCATTTGTTCGTTTAATGAGTAATGCAGGGAATCTATTTTCTGAAGAGAAGTGGCTAGAAGTGGTATTGTCATTGAAAGAAGCAGCCAATGCTACAGTTCCTGATTTTTCACATATTATTGATGAGAGGATTGTGGCTAGAAACCATGAAGATTCTTTGGCACAAAGCAATGGGGAGTCCGCTGAGTCTACTACGCCTGGTGATGAATTGGAGAGCTTGAGAGCACACAATCTTTATTTTGTGATTTCTGAAGCTAAATGCCGGGCTGCTGTTCAGCTTCTGTTGATCCAGGTATGCAATTTTATTTGTTTTTATTTGTTTTATCTTCTAGATTTCACCTTCACTTCTGGTTTCTGTAATGTGTGCCATTTGGGTTGTGGTTGATCCACTGGAAATAATTCAGTTGCTGATACAGTTCAGAGTTTTCTTGATGATTGCTGCGTGAATCATAGGATAAAAAAAAATCTTAAAATGCAAAAAATCAGGTCTTTTGGCCCCTTCGGAAAGATGATTTCGTCTAGAAGTTCTAATGTGATGATTTCATCTAGAAGTAATTGGGACTCAAGAAGTCATTTTGAAACTGTAGAAGCATGCATGATGTGTTGAGAAAATGAAAACCCAGGATGAACTCATAATGTCTCAAAATTTCATTGATCTAGTGTTTGGACTCATCTGTGCCAATTCTATCTTTGTCTTAACCAGATCTGCTGTCAAACCTTGTCGTCTCCTTGAAAACATTTGGGTTGGGTCGTCTTAGAACTGCTATATTTTGGTGTCTTGAGCCTAAGAAAGGATTATGATACCATCATGTGAAGTGGAGATAAAAACAACTTCATTCTTTCAATGCTGATCAGATGAAAGCTTAGGCTTTGCCAAGCAATACACACCAGACATCCCCCATTGTAGTCCATGTGTTCTGTGAATGCCTTCACAAAAATTTTAACCTTAAAATAGAAAATCATTCGGAAATCCATCAACATTGATGGGTTCACCAGCCAAAGCCAAGGGGATTGAAATACAGCAAATTTCATTACTCCAAGTGTTATTTATTCCCAAAAAAAGGAAATGCTACAAATTTTAAGTCTCATTCTGTTCCCAAAAAAGGAAATGCTACAAATTTGTGTGTCTCATTCTGTTCCTTTAATTTGGTAATGCATTTGACCCTGGGATTTCTTAGAACATCAATGATAAATCGTTTCCAAGAACTGGTAATGTATTTCAGAGAATAAAAGAATCCTTATTTGTTACAGGAGAATATAGAAAATGTATTTGTGAAGTGAGCCATATATTTCGGATTTCTTCTTCAGTTCTGGGCAATTTGTGGTCTTCACTTTCTATAATCTTGTTTTTGAATCTAAAAACTCTTCCATTAAATCTGTGCAGGCTATTATGGAAATATATAACATGTATAGGGCTCAACTTTCAGCAAAGAACACTGAAGTGCTGTATGATGCATTGCATGCAATGGCATTACATGCTCACAAAATAAACAGTGACAGTAATCTGCACTCAAAGTTGCAGGAGCTTGGCTCCATGACTCAGATGCAGGATCCTCCATTGTTGCGCCTTGAGAATGAATCCTTCCAAATTTGCCTCACTTTGTTGCAGAATCTGATACTGGACAAGCCCCCTAGCTATGAGGAGGTAGAAGTGGAAGCTTACCTTATTGATCTCTGTAGGGAGATCCTTCAGTTTTACATTGATACAACCTATTCTGGAAGCTCATCCAAAGTGCCTGCTGATGGTCAGCCAAGGGCTCACTGGTTGATCCCTCTTGGTTCTGCCAAACGTAGGGAGTTGGCAGCACGAGCACCACTCATTGTTGCAACTCTCCAGGCTATTTGTGGCTTGGAGGACTCCTTTTTTGAGAAGAACTTGGTTCGGTTTTTTCCTCTACTGTCTGGTTTGGTAAGTTGTGAACATGGGTCAAACGAAGTACAGGTAGCACTGAGTGATATGCTCAGCTCGTCAGTGGGTCCTATTTTGCTTCAGTCTTCTTGAGTGGGCAAGATCAGACTAGAGAATTTGAGGTGTATGATAAAGTTTTTTTTTCAATTTTTGTCTTTGTAGTCCAATTTTCATTTTCTATTCTATATGTTTTAACCATTGAGGAAGCATAGGTTAGTAGTGTATTTTAGCCATATTTTTGTATGGCCGAGGGCTTCTGAACCTTTTTGTAATATAGAGAGCATGGCTCTTTTATTCAGAGTTCATAGATATTTTCACAGGGTATTTTCATGTTGTAGGCTGCATGTTTTAATGTTTTAGCATGCGAATAAATACAGGGAACAAACGAATTGATCTCAATCTTACGGCAAAAAAATAGAAAATGTATTTCTGAAGTGAGCCCTATATTTCAGAGAATGAATGAATCCTTGTTTATTACAGGAGAATATAGAAAATGTATTTGGTGAAGTGAGCCCTATATTTCAGATTTCTTCTTGAGTTCTGGGTGATTTCACTAATTTGTGGTCTTCCACTTTTTATAATACTTGTACAACTTTAAGCCTATGTTGGTTGCACAACATTCTCCACCTACAAGTCTACAACCCCTAATTTACTCTCTTTAAGAATTCCTAGACTTAAAGATGGTTCAGGTTTGTAAATCATTATAGAAGACAGGTGCTATACACAGGTTCTTTTCTGTATTGCGCAACCACTCTTGAGCAATTGAATGTTTATGGATTCCCCTGGTAATCTGGTATAGACAGTAAGGTTTTGGTTATATTCACACTCCAGAGCTATCAACAAATCCCACAGAGATTGGATAGCCGACCTCATGCGGTGTGGTGCTGCAAGCGTGTACTATTTGTACTTTGTTGGCTTCATTAGCCCAATCAATCCTTAGAATGAAAATTAACAACAAAAACAAGCAGAGAGTCACGCCAGCCAAGAACCCCAACAACAGTCCAGCAAGCCCAAGCCTTATCCTGAACGCCAGTACAATTCCCAAAGGCAAGGCCAGCAGGTAAAAGCCACAAAGGTTCGCATAGATACCTAGCCATGGCCTAGCTGTTCCACGAACTATTCCTCCACAAACTGCTAATGGGAAGTTTACAAGTTCCAACAGAGCCATTAGTAACATCATCTTCTTGATACCTTTCAGGATTCCTTTATCGTGGCTAAACAAAGATCCCCAGGGGCCTCTGGCTGCTACCGTTACAGAAGCACCAATGCAACCTGATACAATGCTCACTGCTAAGGATACATATGCAGATTTGTAGGCAGGGCTTGCTCTGTTTGCCCCTAGCTCATTTGATACACGCGTGGACGCACAAGTGGCTAACGAGAGCATGACAGAGAAGAGCAAGAAATCAAAGTTGAGCACCAGTGCTACCACTGCCACAGCCTGTTTTGCATCTGGTAAGTGCCCCGTGAGCAGAACCAATATCTCATAGCACCACCACTCAAGGCAGGTGGTGAGGCAACATGGACCACATAGCCTCAGTAACTGTATCCAGTCTACCAATCTATGATCCCACCAACCCCACTTGTCCCTTTTTCTCCTTTCCATCACCAACACATACAATCCAAGCATAATGACAACAAGAAGATCAGTCAACCAGACAGCCATAGAAACTCCCTCGATGCCTTTTGATCTTGAAAGTAAGATACTGGTAGGGATATGAAGGGCTAGTGCAAAAGCCGAGCTGAACATTATGGGGACTGTTATGCTTTGGGAGGTTAAGTAGGCCTTGAGAGGACAAAGGAATGAAGTAATCACTAAGTCAGGAAGAAGATACAAAAGATATTTCTTTGCAACAATTGAAATATCTGGTTGTTGGCCGAAGTGGATTAGTATCTTGTCAACGTTGAGCCATAAGAAAGCAACAGGGATTGTAGTTAGTATTAGGAGAAAGGTTGCCATGACTAGTGTCTTATGGAGGAGATTATAGTTTTTTGCTCCATAAGCCTGCCCACAGATAGGTTCCATGGCACCACAGAGTCCATTCAAAACAGAGAACCCAGTGACATTGGCGAAGGTGAGACCAAGTGCACCTCCTGCTAGTTGGAGATCACCAAGCCGACCAAGAAATGCCATAGTGATTGATAACTTTGCAAACCAGGTCAAATTCATGGCTACTAATGGGACACAGATCCTCCCCTGTGTCCTTAGCTCCATTGAAATCATCTGCTTGATGTTCGTAGGCCATTTTGGAGTGAGGGCTAGAGTTGTAGTTGGAGTTGAAAGAGACCGAGGAGTTGGGTTCTCTGGAAATTTTGAGATTGCAGACATGTTTAAGTGAAAAATTTGATGGGGATCAAGGAAATTGTGTTCGAGGGACCGGGACAAGTAATGAGCTTGTCGTGCTTGGCAACTCATAATGTTCAAGTATCCAAAGTGACCGACAACCCCTCTGGTCTGATCATTACTTTTCCTTTAGATTCTATGGAATTATAACACAAGTAGAGAGTATGGTGGATGACTGATATGGTTCTTTGAACCTTTGAATAGATAGAAGATCCTATACTGGACTTCTCTGTTACTATATACCTCAATTGGGATAATATAACACATTGCACTGGGATTCTGTAGCCAAAGAGGCAAATATAAATGTGTGTAATAACCTCATTATTTGTATCTTTTTTATTGGAATCTTTCTCTTCCCTCAAGGCCATGATCCATCCAAGAGTTGGGTTTTTGAAATCAACCTTTTCCTGTAATTGGGTTTACTCATTTTTCCCACATCATTTTAGATGTTTCTTTCATGAATCATAACTTTCAATCATTTGTTTTTTAGGGGAGCACTTTGGATTCCACTTGCTCCATATTCTTAATGCAAGTATCTCGTTCTAGTGTGTGTGTGAGAGAGAGAGAGAGAGAGAGACTTCTACCCATGGAATCCTTCATGGAGTGGAGAGAGGATAAAAAAAGCATCAATTGAGTGAGTGAGTGAGATAATCCGACACTAATGAAGGTTTCGTACCTATCATGGTTTATGACGAGTCCCCATACCTTTACCTCTTTTAATTGTGTGCCATTAGCACTACTACTTGGTGCGTTTGTGGATGTAAATGAAGCACCACTTTCTGTTGGATCGGCTTTTCAGGGAAGAGTTTTAGAGTTCAAAGATAATATGGAATCCTTCTCCATTCTCCCACTGGGGGACAATTGAGATAATTTCTGTATCTTTTGTAGGGAAAAGGAACAATAACCGGTCGTTGGGCGCGGGTGTACCTGTGTCAGACACAGCTCAGCGTGAAAAGACTGGCGCACCCCCTGAAAAGACAGAAAAGACTAGGGGTGTGTCAATCTTTTCATGCTGGGCTGTGTTTGGGCGCAAAAGTACACGTCGAGGCATAGCACCCATCAGTGGTAGGAGACGTGGAGCCATGTCACATCGTGTGATAATGAGCTATTTGTGAACCCTAGACGGGGGTGTGGACCATGCCGATTGCGTATAACAGACAGGTACAGACAATGGTAGAGTTTGCAAATTCGACATCAACTTCAGTGGTGATTTATAGAATCCAAACCAAGGTGGAGATTGTTGGATTTTTATGTTTTGTAATCTATAGTGGCTCACACACTTATCATTGATCTTGTATATGTTTGGGTAGGGTTTTGAATCCATTACATTTTTATAGGTAAAATTATAGTTGTGTGGAGCTAAGGGTTTTAAGGTTTCTTATATATATGTAGTATCTATGCGGAAAACCCTAGACACAAGCAAGTAAGATCACATTGTAAAGTAAAGAGTGGCGTATAGTGTTTTCGACTTAATGAAAAATTCTTTAATTCTTTCATATAAATATAAACATTCATGTAGAACCACATTAAATTCCTCATTTCATATGTAATTATTTGCTTGATTTTTCCATTTAGATAAGCATTCGTCCCAAAACTTCGTTGCTACTTGCAATAAAGGAAAGGATCAGATTCAGAGACCGCACAGAAGAGAAGCCGTGCACGCAACCCATAAAAGCTTATCAAAAACCTAATGGTTTTGTCTTATAAGTAACGTTAGTCCAAGATGGAGACTTCAGCAAAGATGGACAGATGAGAGAATAGAACAAATGACCCATTCTACAGCCTAGCCACTTTCCAAAATTAAGGTCACCATCTGCTCCATAACCATTAACCAAACTTTCCATCAGTTCTTCATATAGTCCTTTTCTCCTCCAAAATCCTGCATTGTAGCTGTTTGTGTTTGGGTCTGGGCCTGCACTTGTGCATACAAACAAAACCCCTCTCTGCCATAGCTAGCTTTAGTGCCCAAGCCACAGGGTAAAGGATAGCTACCCCCCCCCCCCCTTGAAAAGATTGAGCTTATCTATTTATGTACAAGAACATTTTCTGTTCTGAAGAGAAATATTTCAGGTTTCCTTGGATTTTGTATCACTCAGAATATGGAATATCCTTACCTGAACCTGACCCAACTATTTCTGAACAGGAACCAAACTCCTTGCAGGTCAATTAATTCTAAGAACATTATCATTAAACTGATGAGAATGGGAATGTGTCCCCATCAGTTTGAATCTTCTAACTAAATAAATTAATTTGATAAAGCCACTTTGGAGGAGATGAATGGCTATAATTTGTTGGATCATGGATGGGCTTTAGATTAGACAATGACTTATCTTTTAAGTGTTTTGTCCCTTTTCCTTTAATTCTTTCTTGGTTGAACAAGGCAAGTGCTTTGGTCCCAATCAATATTTATTGAATGATTTGCTCAAAACAGTAACTAATTTAATATAGATCATGGGTTATCTCCTAAGTGTTCTTTTTAATATTATTAAGCAAACATCTCTTAAGGTTTATATTCTGTTATAGAATAAATAGAACATGGTAACTGGAGTTTCTAAAGTAAGGGGATTGATCTCACATGATCTAATTTAATGAATATAAATTTTTATAGAGTGGAAGGGTTGAGATTCCCACCACTTCCCCTGTAACTGGGAAAATCTTGGGTTTGGATCCACAGAATCCTTTCAACTTTCATGTAAGACCAGACCACAGTTTGCCAATTAAATCTATACCTAACAGAATCCATTACTCAGTGGTGGTCCTGAAACTTAACATCTCTACATGAGACATGTTTAAAAATCCTATCCAAATACTGTACCAAGTACCGGACTACTATTCTACGGCGAATCCTATAGCCCTAGACTCAAAATACTCCCAAGAATCCAAGATCATCATGGATTTAAAGATTATGAATTAAGTATGTTAATGAAAATTTAGTATATTAATGAAGAGTGTGTTGTTGTAAGTATATTAATGAAGAATTGGAGCCTCTACCTTAAGAGGAAGTCAGTTGGGGCACAATCAAATCCAGCATTAAGATTTTGGCCACATGAGCAGGAATCCAAGCCTATGATTACCTAACCAAGTCAAACTCTCCTCTTCTTGCGGAGAACACAACTTTGTAAAATCTGAAAATTGAAAGTATCTGAGTAAAATAGTAAAGAAATGCCAACTCTCTCTTTTTTGTTTTTTAAATCCTTCTCCAACCCACCCTGCAAATTCCTTGCAAACTAGAAAATCCTTCCATTCTTAACACATATAAATTGCTTCTAAAGCAAGGGCTGAAGTTCAAACACAACCAAATTGGTAGATTGAGAATTCAGACATGACCCAGCCTCCAAACTAGGAAAGCCTTCCAGTCTTAAAAAAGGGTGTACCCAATGCACAAGGCTCCCGCAACTGTGGGGGTCATAATGTATGCAGCCTTACCCTGCTTCATGGAGAAGCTACTTCCTGATTTGAACTTGCAATCACTAGATCGCAATGAAACAACCTTACTTCCAATCTAACACAAAAACAAAATCAAAACAAAAAAACAAATTGCCTGTGAAGCAAGGGCTGAAGTCTAAACCCTAGACCTACCTCTCTCTCTCTCTCTCTCTCTCTCTCACACACACACACACACAGAACATTGCTAGGTTGAGAATTCAGACAATCAGGAGAGTCCATTGGTCCTAACAAGCGAACAGCTTGATCATAGTGTAGGGCCTTGTACCCATTAGAATTATTACAAGCTGACAAAAATACTCAAATAGAGCCACAGCACATGCAGCATCACATGCATCTCCCCCACCATTGCTCTTCTTATTCTTCATGTATTATTATTCTCTTCTTGTCAAACCCCAACAATCATTTAGACACCTACCAGTCGTACTATAACTACCACTACCACCACCAACACCAACACCATTACCCCTGCAAGTTTGTAATTCTGTCTTACCTCTTCCATCCTCCCCCTCTATCAAACATGTTCTCTTCTTGCAAGTTTTGTTTAAGCCATCCACCCAAGTGGGTTAAAACCCTTCTTGAACAACTCAAAGCCTTTAACAGAGTTAAGAGATCCAACAGAAGAAAACCCAGGAGATTGTTTTCTAGTTTCGATTGGATTACTTCGCCTTTCGCGAATATGGAAGTGTCTAACCAGCTGAAACAAGTGTTCAAGCTCATTGATGCAAATGGAGATGGGAAGATTTCTCCTTTGGAACTTGGGGAAGTGTTGCTGTGCCTTGGCCATGAGAAATTGACAGCAGTCAGGGAAGCTGAAGGAATGGTCAGAGAGCTGGATTGTAATGGTGATGGTTACATCGACTTAGATGAGTTCATGGATGTCGTTGGTCACAAAGATGAAATAGGTTGCAGGGGTAAGGAAGACGACCTAAGGGATGCCTTTCTCATGTTTGATTCTGATCGAAATGGGTATATATCAGCTAATGAGTTACAGAGTGTGTTTGTGAGCTTAGGACATGAAAAATGCAGTCTTGATGAATGTTTTCTAATGATCAGAGGAGTCGATAAAGATGGCAATGGGCTCGTAGATTTCGAAGAATTTAAATCAATGATGATAGGATGCACAGGTTGAAGATCCAATTCCACCCATATTGATCAAATGCATTTGCAAGATCAGATGCCTTCTAATTTTGCCCTCTTTGAAGTCCTCGGTCGAACACTTAAAGAGCTGCTGAGATTGACAATGAATGAAGCTTATTGTACTGAAATGTTTATAAATGATAGAAAGCCATTTGTAATTTGTTATCTTATCAAACATAAAGAAATATATTGATAAGGTAGACACATTCAGGCTTAAGCTTCTATTCTGCCATGTATCATATTAGAAGGAAATTAAGTATTCTGTGACACAGAGATAAGCCCACAACTTTCTATTGTCCTTTTCAGAGTTTGAATCATCCTTTTAATGGAATCATAGTTGGATGTCACTCTTTCTAATGTGTGTGTGTGTGTGTGTGTGTGAGAGAGAGAGAGAGAGAGAGAGAATCCTCCATACCTGGTCTGGTTATTGGTGGTACCGCACAGGACATCAAGCACTTGAAGATAAAAGAAGAATTTGGATTTCTTCCTTGATTTGGTCCAACTGTAAGTTTCGAGATTCCTAGAAGCTCTCAAATCCATATTTTCCCAAGTTCAATACGAATCTGACAATCCAGTGTTGCCACAAAAGATCAAATTATTATATGGTTAAAAGTCATCAATCTTTTGGCACATCTCCAAGATATTTGTTGGTAAATTTTGTATAGTCTACCGAAAATAATTGAATGTGTAAGCCTTCTGATCAACTACAATATCCTTCAGGCTAAACGTGCTTTTGTAGATGTAAGTCCAAGAGTTAGAACACCTCTCAGCTCTTACTAGTCTTCACTGTGTATCTTTTATGTTCTACAGGGCTTGCAAAGGATGGGCTTCTAGCTCAGTGGCAGGCGGCTAGACCCAACTGAGTCCAGGGAAGGTCGATAGATCAACCCTCCAGTTCTTCAGCTTTCTTGAAATAGTAAGTAATGTAGTAATGTAATAATAAGTGTGGCCCTATTATGGGGCCTAACGTAAAAAATAATAATAATAACTTTTTTGGTATGCAGTTCTGCTGCCTCTTGTCGGTTTGGCAGTTTTTATCAACAAATCTTAGTTATTCATTGAAAATTTTAAAAAAGTTACGAGCAATTGAAAAAATGTGAAAATTTTCTTTCATGAGTATAGAATTCCATCGTCATGGGTGAATGATCTCATGATTGGACTCTTGGATCAACAATGCACATTTATCTCTATTAACAAAGTCAACTACCCTCTCATGTGATGGCCATCTGACATTACCGATGCTCATGACAAATCTCAGATGCTCATAAATAAAATAGAGAGGGGGAGGGAGGGGGGGGGGGGGAGAGGTGAGGAAGAATGTAAAAGGTGACATTTACCCCCAAGAAAAGGTGATAGTTAAACTTGCAGTTGCCAATTTGTATATTTTAAACAACTTGGTGGTCCATGTGATGGTGGATCTTACACTATCCCAGTGGTCAAATTCCAACTTGATACAAGAACTGAAAAGGTTAAGAAGTGTCTCATAAATAAAATAAAAGAAATGGTTAAAAAAGTGAGTTTAAGGTGCCATAAGATTACAAGAATACCTTTTTATGATCTATTGGCATTTTTTATAAATTTTTCACTTTGAACTCATTTTTGGAGCATTTTCATCCTGCTTTGTTTGAAGCTGAAGCTTGACCAATGAGTGTGTGGATTGTTCTATAACATGAACCTATGCATGTCTACCAAATGGCAAGTGATGATAAGTCTATTGCCCAATCATGGCGACAAACCTAGGTTTCATCACATCGCAGTTCAAGAGAAAGAACACTTCTAAGTTTCAACTAAAAAGTGAAAGGTTTTTGCTAATGTCACATAAATAATCTCACATGTCACACAGAATCCTATCTAAACACATCACATGGGATTATCAATGTAGAAAATCTTATAAAATAAGAGAAATAAAAACTAAACCTAAATAGTAAGGATTAATTACAATATGAAATTCAAATACCAGTAGAGGAAATGTCTAGGAATTGAACATTCATGGCCCAAGTGTTCTAAGTACATTGTACAACCACAATTCTGGAACTTCATAAGACATTCTTTACATGCAAAAGTATCAACAGCACTAACCCTTATAACAGAAAATGCAACTCCAAACCCTAAGCCTTAAGAGCAGCAAAACAACTCTAAAATCTAAAACTAGGTCAAGTACGAATATAATCATTCCACATTGCAGTTGCAATTGAATCCCGCATTTGAAAGGCAATCGCTTGTTTAGAAGCAGCTGCTGATGGTTGGGTCTCAAACTTCATTAATGGTTCATTTTATTTTGGAATCTCCTCTTTGTTAAGAAGTTGATTCCTCTTCTCCTTCTCTATGTGATTATGTATGTTACAACAAACTAAAACCAGTTCCGTCTGTGTCTCTATTGGGTAAGGAGGTGCAGACTTCAAAATAGGAAAGCGTTCTTTCAAGACTTCAAAATTGCATTTGGTAGCATTTCTTAGCATATCCATAATCGGTGATTGAAGAGCTCTATTGCATTTTCTGGAGGATGACCATCTCGTAAGTCACTGATACGACGAACACCACGACAAGGGCTGATGAAACCTGGCATGTTTCCATACTTCCCATCGACAAGATAGTATTTACCTACATCAATAAATAGATGATAGGTCACTCAGATGTGAAAGCAAAAGCTTTTCAATGACTCGTTATTTGTCTTCTTACTTGAATCAAGGATCTAAAATGACATTCACAGAAACAGAGCAAAGACCTTAATCACACTAATATTAACCAAGGACCTGAAACAAAATCACCACAAATGCAATATCATCCACATAATTAACTAAGGACCTTAAACATCAAAAGGGCCTATAACATCATCCACTCTTAGTTTAACACCATCCACACACAACAAGGCTATTGTTGTCTATTTGATTCCATACAACAATTTAAACCTATTGTAAGAGCTACCAATTTGATTCCATTCAACACATTATAGCTGTCAAATTCTACCACACAAAATAAACTCATTAAGACATACATCATAACTGTCAAATTCTTTCCATACACCATACAAAATAAACTATTCAAGACATACATCATAGTTGTCACCATGTTTCCGTAAACACATCAAATTGTTCCCATGCAATTTAATCCATCTGAACTTGCCCCTTCCCTTACACTGTCAAATTGTTCCCATCCATCAAAATATACATCATCTCTGTCACTGTCAAATTGTTCTCATTAAACAAGACATACATCATCACAATTGTTCCCATCAAAATACAAAACCATGAAATAAAATTGTTCCCATTAACTACAAACCCACTAAACAAACTTTCCAAGCTATCAAACTGTTCCCATCAAAGTAAGAGTGTTTCAGCCCTAAGTGAATCAGAAACTTCTAGGCAGCACCATCATTTCCTTCTCTGCTACCATTCCTTCTTTTTCTCTTTGCTAACTTTACTGCCATCTTTTCTCTTTTCTTAGCTTGCACACTCTTAACTGTGGTTGTAGAAGAAGCCTGTGACCTAGTGAGTCTTCGAGAGGTGTTGACATCATCTTGGCTGTAACTTCTTTGTTTTCTCTACACAAGCATCAGAAGAAATATAGTTAGTCATCTAAAATATGTTATTCCTTATGTGGATGTTTAGATTATAATACCTTCTTTGTCTGACTGGAAGATGCCACCTTCCCCTTCACTGGAGCTTTCTGCCAGGTTCTCTTGTTATGGCCCACCTCTTTACATATATCATATCTTACACTACATGCTCTTCTCCTCCTACACTCCCCAAGGGTTAACTCACCAGGTTCCCTCCTATGTTTACGAGGTCTACCCCGTAGCCTCTTCAGTGGTGGAGGCTGTAACACACCATTCTCAGACCCTTCTTCCAACTCTGCCAAATCAGGTAGTGGATGGATCATCTCCCCATAGGCTTGCATGTATCTCTCTATACTGAAATAAGGATGGCAGTAGTGTTCAAGGTTTCCCCCCTTATATGTAATAACTGATGCTGCATGCTTACAAGGTAACCCAGTTGCTTCCCAAACTCTACAACTACAAGTTTGGTTTTGCAAATTAACAAAAAACCTTGTAAATCCATCTGTCACCTTGAACTCTTCAGAACCAGCTGGAAGAGCCTTACAATACCTTGCATCTTGTTGGACTAAGTCTAACTTCTTCTTTACCCGTGGTGTTACTGTCCCCTCATAAGTGCAAGCCTTTTCATACCTTTTATGCAGTCTAGACATCAATTTCACCCTAATCTCATCAATCAATGTTAGAATAGGCTTGCTCCTAAAGGGTGCAATCCACTGGCTGAATGACTCAGTCATTTTGTTAGTTATGTGGTCACTCTTGGCATTGAAATCAAATGCATATCTAGACCACATACAATGGGGTATTTTTATCAACCACTCATAAGCATCACTGTTGGTGTTCTTCATGGCATTCATTGCTTTGTTAAAAAGAAAGGCATTGGGGGCTTTGGAGGCACACCAGAAGTGATTTCTTAACAGAAGCCCAGGAAATTTGGCCTTGAAGTTGTTGTAGAGATGCCTACTACAATGCCTATGGTGAGCATTTGGAAAAATCTCTGCTATAGCCTCTGAAAGATCCTACACAACATATGAAATATTGACATCAGTTATATAGTAACATCTTCTTCACCAAAAAAGGCATATATCAAATGAAACAACATACCTTTTGCTTGTCTGACATAAAAGTAATGCTCAAATCATCTTTGGCTGATTGAAGAGAAGCATATAGATTGTAGAGAAAAAATTGCCAACTTTCTTTACACTGAATCTCAGCAACACCATATGCTATAGGAAACAATCCATTGTTCCCATCAATAGAAATCGCAGCCAATAAGACTCCACCATACATTCCGTTCAAGTGAAAACATTCTATACCTATAAAGGGTCTACAACCCTTCATAAATCCAACCTTGCAAGCTTCAAAACAAATAAACATCCTTTTAAAAACTGGATTCAATGTCAAATTCTCCCTCTCATGGTATTGTATCTTGAACATATTCCCAGGGTTCTTCTGTCTAACCATTTCACCATACTTATGCAACTTTGCATAAGACTTCGCATGGCTGCCTTTATTGTCTCCCATGGCAATCCTGCGTGCCCTATATAGTTTCATGTAGTGTGGCTCAAGACCATACTTTTCATTCAAGTAAGCATGCATTGCTTTAGAATTCATATCAGGGTCTGCCTGAAGCTTGGCAGCAAGTTTCCTTGCTATCCAGGTTGATGTAGCATTAGGGTTTTTGGTGGTCAGCCTGACACATGTGTGTTCTGGATTGTAGGATTTTATCATGTAAGTATTTCCATCTCCAATAGGTGAAGCATGGATTCTCCATGTACACCCATCTGCAGAACAAATAGCAGTGCATCTAGATTTCTCATTTTTTAATCTTGTAATTTCAAAACCCTCTTGAACTAGAAAATCTTGAAGGGTAGCCCTGTAATGGTACACATCATCAAATAGTAAACCAGTTTCCAACTTGACTTTATTCACATCATCACCAAAATCAGCCTTTTTGGTATATTCTTGATAATACTCTTCAGAATTATAATCTGACATATCATCAACACTATCCCAATCTTTAGCACCATCCTTATCCCCTTCCATTTCCCTGTCCCTTTCCTCTTCCTCTTCCTTACTCTCACTTTCATCATCTCCTTGATCATCACCATGGTCTTTCCATTCCTTATCCTCACTATCACTGTCATTTTCTTCTTCTTCATCAGTGTGATCTCTCCATACCTCATCATCACTAGATTCATAAAATTGGAAATCTTCAACATTAGCAGCACTCTTGGTAGCTGCCTTTGCATCCCTTCCCCCAACATTTACAGCACTTCTATTAGTAGCCCTTACACTACCTAAATTACTACCACCTGCAGTGGCAGCACACCTACTAGTAACTCTTACATTATCAGAACTTCTAGTACTTCTACCTATAGTGGCAGCACTCCAACTGGCAGTCCTCGTAGTAGAAGTACCACTACCAGTACCAGTAGCCCCACCCCTCTTGACATTTTTCTTAGCAACCCTACTGGGCCCAGCAACACTCTTAGTAAGATCAACAACACTATCAACATTAGAACCAAATCCCCCTTTACCATGTTTTTTACTTGGATGAGTAGCTCTACCAACCACTGAACTCGGGAAGCCACATATGGTATAAATACTGGTGGGGTGATCACATACCTGAACATCATAGACATGGAGTTTGATGAACTTTAGTTCAATATGAATAGCAAACAGCTTCATCACAGTAGCATCACCCCTCACATCCATCTCATCAAGCCCACCGGGTAATACACATTTAACTGCAAATCTCACTGTTCTTCCATCAAGGATATGGCTGAGGACTGTACTATAGATGTCATACACCATGTCTAGGTACCCATACTTGTCTGAGTCTACCAATTTCTGTTCGACACGCCCATAAAAATGGTATTCAATGGTGTACATATCCATTGGAGAGGTAGATCCTGCAATGGTTAACAATGCAGCAAATCAGTTGATATATGAGAGCATGCATCATATAGCAACATCATGGTTTAATCCAATCCAACTCAATGCACAATGCAGATAGGCTTGATTCCAGAACCTTGGTAGTTAATCCAATACAACTCACAGACAACATCATGGTTTAATCCAATCCAACTCAATGCACAATGCAGCATATGCTTGATTCCAGAAGGTTCAGCTTGGTAGTTAATCCAATTCAAGTCACAATTTCAGTTGGATTGGATTAAGAACAACTCAATGCACAATGCAAATTAATCCAATCCAACTCACAAACTGAATGTATCACTGACTAATAATAGTGGGCATCTCTATGCTGTATCCATGGACACCACCAGCAAGGAGAAAATGAATCTCTATTTATCCAATTCAATGCACAATGCATATATCACTGACGAATGTATGCAAGGAGTAATTTCTCTAAACCGTAGAACTGAGTAATCAAAAGTCAAGGAAGAAGGAGAGAAACAAAAGGAAAGGAAATAAAAGGGTAAAGTGGTCATTTAGACATTTAAGCCCAAGACACATCAGCACTTAACCATGGACTGTTAACGGAGTGGGTCAGACTTTAATTAACTTGGTAAAGTAGGGGCGACGGTTGTAGATTTGTGAATCATGGGGCGTTTGCATTGTGTTTAATTCAAAGTACAGAGGAGGTCAGTGTAATTTACTCAAAGAATAAAAAACAAAAACTCAAGTAAATCATTTACAGGAAGTTGTACTCCAGTTCACTATAAATTGAATATGGTAAGCATTACAAAGGTTGTGATCGATAAATTAAAAGAAAAAAAAAAAGAGAGTTAGAAATGAGGCAGAAGGAACTAGAAGATGAACTGGGCAGATAACAGTCTCGGTTTGGAATGTGATGGTTACAGTCTGCATGTAAAAAAACCCAACTCCTAATACCATTTTATGTTGGTAATTGTGGCATCTTTACATTTCTGTTGAGATTAGGGTTATAAAGTCAAGAAAATGGGGGAAAGCCAAAAATGAATCTAACAATCCAAAGTTCTCACAGTTCACAAACCACATTCGATGGACATTACTAACATTCAATCATGCTGCACATTCTGCTATGGAGACTCCAAAAATTATGAACAGTAATGCAGACTTACAAAATTCTCAAATCAATTACCAGCTCAACATCAGTAGAAGAAAAGATGAAGAAAATCTAACTACTTCTGCATGCACACAGTAACTATGCAGCAGTAATGATCATAAAAAAGGAAAAAGGAATAAAGATAACAGTGTATCATAGAACCCTAATCACAACAAGAAGGTAAAAGTGTTTAAGAAAGATCAGCTACAAATACACTCAAACAGATAGTCAGATGTTATAGAGAGATTCTTCAAACTTTACCCCCAAGAAAGAAAAAAAAAATGTTACAGAGAGATGATTTCATGGAAATAGGGATTACATCTGGGATGTTTTCTTTTCGCCTTGTAGTATGCAGAGCTCTTTAGTCTTGGGGTATAAACTGGTTCGAAATGGTGACAGAGCAATTTGCCTTGGGGAGTGTCCCTCAATATATCCACTTTGGCACGTTTTCTTTTTTCCATTCCTCAATATGTTGGCGCGTATTTTAAAAAAAATTAAAGAAGGCAAATTAAAAAAAATGGGAGAAGACAATGGGGTATCAGGCAAGGATGTTAAACGGTCTGATTCGGTTTAAATCGTTTAAATAAATGGTTTCAATTTTAAAATCATAATCGAATCATTTATTAAATAGTTTTATGTTTCGGTTTTAATCGGTTTGATTTGATTTCAATAAAGGGTTTCAACTTGAATTTGGTACATTTAAGAGAGTTAAACTATTTATTTAGTTAAATGGTCCAGTTCAGTTTGAACCGTTTAATTAATGGCCTCAATTTTGAAAACATAACCGAACCATCTATTAAACAGTTTCATGATTTAGGTTTAAATGGCTCGGTTCAGTTTCGGTTTGATTTTGACACCCTTAGACTATCAGGGTTCTCTCCAATGAGCATCCAACGGTCGCTGATTAAGCATAGGTAACGTCAAGATGTGTGTCAAGGAGCCCAGCCATTGGATTCCTCATTGGACACTCATTCGACATCTCTTCATTAGAGAGGATTCGAATCCATACTTGCAAGACTATCTGCAATAACATAGATTTCACAATGGCAATGAGAGATCTTCCATGAGCACGATAACAAATGATCCATAAAGATCCACCACTGCTGAATATATTTTGTAGGAAAAAGATTGAGACTTCACAATAGAAATCAATGCCAGAGAATCACTTTCAAACCATAATCTGTCCAATTTATTCCTCTTTGGAATTTCCAGTGCTCCCCTGGCCCTAGATCAGCCCATTTTAAATTTCGGGGTTTTGGTTGCCACCTAGGTAACCATTGTTTGCAAATAGGCCCGAAGCCCATCATATTTTTTTTTTATTTTGTTCAAATAGACCAGTCCGTTCCAATTGCTAAGGATACCGATCCGATATGATCCGGATTAATTCATTAAAAAATTTGCACGCCAATACGGGCTGATACAACAAAAGTGATACTTTCAAGGCTTTCCAAACAATCCCAACCAATAGACCAATACTGTTCCGGGTACCGATTCCTATAACCATGGTATTGAGTCCAGCCCATTGGTGAAATTACAAAATGGCTATAATTAGACGTGGGCCATGGGCCATGGGCCCTCTATCTGATGGACTAAATTTTTTATATTTTTAGATCTCCAACCTGAGCATTGCGAATTGTGATAGAGTTTGCTTCAGCGTCATTAGCCCACGAGCTCAAAATCTCTTCGAAGCTTACTAGTCTGGGCTTAAGTATAAGCCCACAGACTTTTTGGGGCTGAGCTTGCACATTAAGGTCCACCCTGCCTACAGAAACCCATGCAATAACGTATTTGCTTAGGGCTCCGTCTGGTTGCAAGTAAAAGGAAGGAAGGGGAGGGAACTTAAATCAGTTTTAAAAAGATAGGAGAGGGTCTTTAGCAAGTGGCATAGGCGAGTGCACCAATGACGGGTGATGAAACGGTTTTATAAATAGGGGGTAAAGAAGTCATTACATCTGAAGAGAGAGAGAATGCTAGCGTATCAGGATTGGTATTGTTCTCGGCCGATAATAAAGATACCAATCCCAATATTGATATTGATACTCATCGGCCGTATCGAACATTTTACCTTCATTTTTATTAAAAAGTTAAAATTTAGTCAGTTTTACCCTTACGATGAACTATTACATTGATTCTCGATAAGTATCTGATATCTGTCTTTACCAACATTGATACAGATCAACCGATACAACCGATCTGATACCGATATTTAAAACCACGGGATTGAAGGCATCGTGATTGACTTGTCTGTTTAAAGTATTCAGTAATTTTCTTGTAAGGAAAATATGGAAGGTGGTGGCTACCCTCTAATAAAGTTAGTTGAGCTCACGTCCTCTATTGTCTCTTCGTAAAGATCCCATGGAATTGGAACAATACATTACAGATAAGCCCACATCCATAAACATCCTCATCTATGTGGGCCCAGATTGGTTGACGAGGAGAGTGGGTCCCATGATTCTCTGGATATTGGGCAAAAAATAAAAAAATGAAGAAAAAGAAATGGCATTTTCCCATTTCTTGGTCTTGTCTGATTGACCTTTTCCCTGGAATAGGATCAAATTTCATTACACCAAAATCTTCACTTTCTTTTTCATCTATATTTTTTTACTTTTTTAAGTATTTACAGAAGGGATTTTTTATTGACACCTCTCAAAGGTGTCAAACATTTTCTAACTTTATTTTTTTGCCTTTTTATTACTACATATATAATTTTTCAATAAAAATAAATATTATCATTTCACGTATGTACTTGAAATATGTTCATGGTAATGATATCTTTCGATGATGACATAATGATGTGTTATTTTTGAATTATTTTTGAAAACTCTTTTATATCCCTAACTTACGAAACTTCTAAGAATAAGACAATAGATAGTTAAAAGAAAGTGTCACGTTCTAATTAATACACCTACAGAGGTGTTATTTAGATACTTCCTTTACAAAAGATGCCATCCTCTTCTAAAATAACAATATAAAAAATAAAAAAAAGGTTCGGTAGTTACAAGATCGATGGTTGGCCATTTAGAATTGTGGGTAATTGGGAATTAAGAGAGAAAATTTTGAAATTATTTATTTCTTTCTACGGATCATCATCTTCCCTAGCAAAAGAAAACCCAAATTCAGATTGAAGATCTATATCCATCTCTCAAGCCTAGCGAAACAATCTCGAATTGCAAAGTAAGATTTTTTTTATGGTTTTCTTCCCCATCTCTATATACATGAAGTTTAACACTGCACAATTTGTCACATGGTAGTACATGGATTAGTCCATATAATAGAGGACCATGCAAGCATCTCATGAATAAAAATCCATTGCAGTACCGGCGGGGCGGCAGTGCACATCCGACGGCACAGCAGAGGCCATGTGTGCCATGTGTGCCACCTGGCCTTTGCTGTGCCGTCGGATGTGCACTGCCACCTTGCCGATATTGTAGAGGATCTTGGTCCGCAGCTCATTGGTACAATTTCAACTTAAAATGAGTAGAAAGTAGCTAAAATTACAAAAGATGTCATTTCGTATTTTATATTCATCTCCAATTGATGGCATTTTGGTATTTTTACTAAAATTTTGAATCAAACTTTGAGCAACTTTCCTTGCTTACTTTGGACTAAAATTTAGCCATTGTATGTGAGATCCTCCATCACATGAACTAACCAGTGTATTACCAAGTGACAAATAGTGAAGTATTATATTTCCCTAAGCATAGTGACGCCTAAGAGGAACTTTGTTCCCCTGGGCATAGCATTACTACAACTTCTCTTAAATCCAGTTGATTTTGAAACTTTTATAGTGAGGGAACAAAGAGGAGACCAAGATTTTATTGGCTGATGAACCTTTCCCACCTAAGGCCTAAGGTATCTAAAGAGCTCAACTTTTCAAAACCCCATGAATTGCTTCTACTTCTCTTTTTTTTCCTTCTAATAATAGTTTTTGAAGGGGACGTGTGAGTTGCGTGCAAAATCAGTAAATGGTTTCCAAATGAATTATACTTGATACATTAAAAAATTAATAGTTTATACCCTTATAGCATCAAATTGGATATCCACACTCATATAGCTATGTCCCCATAAAAGCCCTTGAGTTTGTAGATCATCAAGCTACGCACAAGTAACACAAATCTTCTACCGCGTGCTGCCTTGTCCTGCCTGTGCTGCACAGACACAAGGCAATGCATATTGACCGCCTTATCCTTGCTCGGTCAAGGCACTCGGGCAGGGATAAGGCGGATCAATGCACACCACCTTGTGTCTGCACAGCACGGGCCGTAGAAGATCTAGATCCAGACACAAAAGACATTAACATTTCAACTGTTTTGCCTCTAAAATCAATCATTAATACCAATATATGATGGTCTTATCTCTAACATATTCAAGGGCTTATTTTGGCCTTCCAACTAGGATTATATTTGATCAAAATGTACTTTCCATTCAAACTTTAATGTCATTTTTGTACTTCCAAGCATGAAAATGTGGAAGGAATTGGGACTCATGACTTACTTCAGTTGACCACTCCTTAGACCCTCGGAAAGCATGACCCATACCTAGTTAAAGCCGAATCCAGATCAGCTATGTACCCACATGGGGACGGGTGGGGACAGATCTGACCCATCCATGGGACATGGGTCTCACACCCCCATGGAGGGTTCAGATCTGTCCCCACCCGTCCCCATGTGGGTAGCAGATCTGAACTCGTTAAAGCCCTTCTAGAGGGGGAAAATTATCTCCTGTAATTCTCTACCCGATGTTTTTCCCCAAATCCCTCTAATAAGGGGGGTGGACTTCACCCGAATAGTGTGTTTGGCCAGGGGTAGGGTGGTCATTTTCACCCCTGCGAGAGGAATTGCAAGCAATGGACGGACGGAGAATTATAGGGGATAAAGATCCAAAATAACATTTCCATTAGACTATCATCCAAATACATCATTAATAGGAGGTTTTGATCTAAATTATGTCATATCAAACCACACAAAGCCAACATTTGTAGATCCACTTGGATTTTGACATAAATAGAACAAATTAGATAATCTATCCCTCAAAATAAATAAATAAATAAAAGGAAAACTATTATATGTTATTTTATTTAAAAGAACAATATAACATGACATAATACGAGTTGGGAGCCAGAAAAAATAATTTCTTCTCCAAAACACAAGGAGAGCAAATGTATTTTTAACAATATTATTAGGTAATCTTGCATGTCTTTTTAAAAAATTTAATAGTTATTACTATATCCAAAGGGAACAAATTAAAGCAATTGCTCTAGTTTTTGTATCCCCATGTAAAGCTTATCCATTGGTTAATGGGTCACCTGATCAACTAGTTCAAACTCAACTTTCTTTTTAGGAACTTGAGTTATTCATGTCTTTCACCATTACTTTACCATTTAAACATGTTAGGTTGTAATCATATTCTTTCATATACAACTTGATTGCTCTCCCCCCTTCTTATTGATGATTGCGTTCTAGTTAAAATATTTGTGTTCCTTACAAAACCATCATTTTTTCAAGCTTCCAAATATGGCTTATACTCTTTGGGATAATAGTATCATTAATCTAACTTCTTGTCATATTAAACAAATTAATTAACAACTTTTAGAAG
The DNA here is from genome assembly GCF_018873765.1 of Telopea speciosissima. Classification (NCBI taxonomy): domain Eukaryota; kingdom Viridiplantae; phylum Streptophyta; class Magnoliopsida; order Proteales; family Proteaceae; genus Telopea; species Telopea speciosissima. The sequence continues at coordinate 61,837,264 of NC_057921.1, read as the reverse complement.
GTTAATTAAAGAAAACCAATATGTATTTTCTCAAGATCTTCATGTGGGTATTTTACAATTCAAGTTATCAAGTCAAGATATCCATATTTTTTTTTAAAAAAATAGCATAGAAATTTGCAACTTCCAAATAAGTGGGAACTTATCTTTCTTTGTTTTTTTTTTTTTTTTTGATTCTCCACTTTATGGAAGTTTAAGATATATTTTTCAGTTAGTGGATAACATTTTTATCTGATTTTGTCCATTTTAAATCTAAAAAGAATATTGGAACCAAAACATTTGATGCTAGGTAGAGGTAGTGAAATATTGTTGGGTAAATGGAGTCAATGTAACTTGGTTTTAAACAAATAATTAGTATGAGGAGGAGAGGATTAAGGGTGGTTTTAACATGAATTAAGGAACCCGGCATCTTAATTAATGTGGTAACCAATTGCAATCACCATATACTTCTATTAGGTGGATCAGCTCAAGCAGGTGAAGGCATGACTAGTGCGAGTCCAAACCGATCACCATCGATCACATGGGAACCTCATTTCGGTCGGTGGTTTAGAGCCTAATTAATTATTGAAAATGCCTGGTGCAATAGGATTAAATTAACTTAAATTAGAGAACTTTAAGCTAATCATCCCTGGAGGATAAGTTAATGAGGTCCAAAGATCTATAGTGAAGCTAGGCTTAGTAGCTAGGGCGGAAAGCCAAGGGGCTCTTAGAAAGTGGAAACATGAAAAAAAAATTATGCCAGATTCGAGGCCATAGGTGATAGTCACATGGAGTTCCTAATTCTTTTATTTTAAGTGGTCCAAGAATTAGATTCATCATTCATGTGTTAAAAATTGTTGTTTATAGGGAGATGGTAATGGGTTTTGATTTATTTAACCAATTTGATTAAGTTAATGGATTAAGATATTATTATGTCACTAATTAACCTTTCTTCTATTCTCCTCTCTCTAAAAGGAAGACTATTCCTTCTTTGAATACGCAACTTCCTATGTCAACAAGAGCACAAGAAACGATTCAATTTCATTACTATTATTTTAGATGGGCAATTAAGTTTTAGATCTTAAGATGGAAGGCTAGAGCTCAACCCATGACCTAAGCTTTGCTAACTTGGGTTTTGATGCTTCAAGGCAACTTTTATGTTCCCATTTTTATGTCAAATAGACAGAGCAATATCTTTAGTCTTGGAAACAACAATTTAAAATTAAGCATTTTTTTTTTTCTTGGATAGAAAAATTAAGCATTTAAATAGGAAGAAGAGAGCTCTCTAAGATAAAAACAAAACTAGTCTAAGCATGTGATTACAAAAAATTGGTGGGTTGGGCTTTACCATCAAGTGAAAGTCATCTTTAACAAGAGAATAAATGATCACAGCAAACAGCAACATCCATGCATATGCATGCATTAAGAATGACTTCAGTGGTGTAAGGGTTTGGGAATAATTTATTTTTAAAAGTTAGTCGTTAAGGAGAGAGTGTCTAAGTACTTATAAGTCTTCATAATGAACTATACATATCTGACGTGAGATTATTATTTTTGCTTTTTGCGTGAAACCATAGCAAACGACTAGGGTTATTGGTTTCGCAGACCACTTGTCATGGGTTTCTGATGCCCAACATGAGAGAGAGTGTGTAGGAGACATGAATAATAGAAGAAGGGGATGGATGGATGGAGGAAGGGGGGTTGACTGATCTTGAAAATGATGGTTTACCTCGTAAACATGTTGAGAGCAAGAGAGACAAGAAGAAGGGCCGGCTAAGGGTGAGGGACGCAGGTTGAGTCGTGTGAAGGCGAGAAGAAAGCGGGCCGGTCTTACCGGATATCCATTTAGATTCTCCTATAACTCCAACCTAATATATATTAAACGCTCTCTCTCTCTCTCTCTCTCTCTCTAGTTTTGAGACAATATTGGGAGATGCAAATGACGCTACCCTCCTTCGCAGGAGATGTATGGATGGTTTAAAGTAAGACTATAGAGCTTTGATTAATAAGGAAGAGATCGCTCTAATTTAAGCTTCTCCTTTGATTGGAGAAAGCAGAATTGAACAAGAAGGTCCTATATGTTTTAAGGTGTCAATTACCGTGTTCTTTAATGGATTTGGGTCCTCTGTAGGGGTGACAGGGTTTGTAGTATACCATCTGATGGCCCATAGTGCTCGAGCACGCAAACCAAACACAGAGGCGGGTGTTGGGCTACATGCCCAAGCACTACGGGCCGTTGGATGTGCGCTACACTCGCTGTCGCGCTACAAAGGAGCCCAACGCCTCTTTTAATTTGGATAAGCCATAATTGATCTTTAGCGACACAAAGATTCTAAGATTCTTGAAAGCAGGGGTATCAAACCTTAGCCCAACCAAACCGGTCTGAATCAAACCGAAATGAATCCTATTGAATCAGTTTTGGATTGCGGTTTTATAATATTAAAGTCAAATCGAATCACACCGAAACTGATAGGAAACCTAACCAACCTTAAAAAAATTTATCCTAAATTGATATAACCCAATAAGAAACTGATACCAATATGAAATTCATAAATAATAATAATAATAATAATAATACACCATACTAATTATGGATAAATTTACATGATAGACTAAACTCAAATCGAAACCAAACCAATAACAAATCAATCAGAGAAACCAATCTGAAACCAAATTGTAATTGGTGCATCTTTATTGGATTAATTTTGGACTCACTCATTCTCACATCCTGGAACCGGTCCAAACCTACCGATTGATACCCCTAATTACGATTACTATATTTAAAAATAGAGAGAGAAATGGCAACATAAAGAATTAGTTTAGACATACAAATTTTGATTGAAACTTGACACCTAAAACAGCTTGAAGCAAGCTAGGGCATTGAGAAAATTTTGCGTATTGGCTCATCTTTCTTGAGGTTTATTTAGAGGGAGGATGGATTTGTTCTTGTGGCATAACAGGCAGGATTACAAGAAAAGCGCTCAACAGAAGAGCTTTAATGAGGTTCTTAGCGACGATAATATTTAACTGCCATTAGAAATACCAATTTTGGTAAAGTGTTTTTTTTTTTTGAAATTGGAGAGCTTTAATATGAGTAGGGGTAGGGGAAGGGGGAGGGGTCCCAAGATTGTTTGAACTCATGACCCCTTATTTGAGGAGTTGATCTTTTGCCAACTGAACTGATCCCTTGGGGTTTTACGAAAGTATTTATTACCACGTCAAGAGAATGAAACCTTAAATATACATTTCATGACCTCAATAAAGCCCAAAGATCCCCCCAAATCTCATTCACCTTGCATTTCATATTCAAGTATTGACCAGTAAGTGCATGATGAAATGCCCGCACGAGAAAGAGAGAGAGAGATTGTCCAAATCTTGGAGGCTTCACACTCTATTGATGTAGGGACCACAGAAGGGGTGGGACACAAATTGCAATCTTATGTTTCATGGGTTTGTGGCTTGGAGTCTGGAGGAGTCGGGGGATATGATGGCTCCATCCAGTTGCTAGGGAAATAACGAATCCAGCTCACATTCACGTACGTGAGCGTACGAAAATAGTTCACAGTCGTTAAGATGGAATCCACCTCATGTGGGTCTCACAGGATGAATTTCATCGTGACAGCTTTGAGCCGTTCTCGTACATTCACGTACAACTCAAAAATTATAAGGAACTCAAAAATTACAAGGAAAAGAAGTGAAATCAAATCAAAATTAAAATGAATTTTTTATAATCAATTTTTATCACTTTATAGTGAAAAAGGACGTCACTCGGTCGTGCAAGACACGTTGCCTATGTGCCTTGATACAGGGGTATATAAAATGATTGTCATACCCTTAGTCATTTTTGGGATTCAAAAAGGTGCGACAGTCATTTCGTGTATTCCTTTATCAGATGCAAGGGCTGTGTGTGCTATGTGACGGTTTTAATTTTGTACTTAAAATTTAAAAATTAAAACCCTTAATTTTAATAATAAGATAACAAAAAATTATTTAAAAAAAATAATTATGTATATACATCATGATTAAAAAAATTTAATTGATTTAACTTTTGTTTCCTTCGCTTGCAACCAAAGGGAGCCGACATGCAAGAGATGAGCAGTCGTCATTCTCATTCACTGTTCTTCTTTCCGTCAGCCTTTCACTCTCTAAAAGTGCAAGAGTTAATAGTAATGGATGGAAGGGGAAGTTGCAAGATACTCTCTGCCTCTCTTGCTTGGGTGACTGCGGGGCGCTCGTGGCCGCCGCACCGTCAGCGCTATTCACACGTTTCACTCTGCTCCTGACGCACACGCTCACGCCCACGCACACACTGTTCCGACGCCTTGCTTTGCTTGCCATTTACATTTTTTCCTCTTTGTGAACCATCTACTCAACCGATGTCATGGCCCACCGCCTACCCGATCTACCCCAATCCTCTCTCACTCTCAAATGGGTAGTACCAAAAGCAGAAGAAGAGGAAGATGCGATGAGAGTGTGGAGGTGGTAAGTGGTACAGGTAAACATGAAAAGAAGATATCTTTTTATGTCAGCAGAGCAGAGCAGCTGACCTTTACTGCTGAGCCCTTCTGAGATCCATTCCCCGTAAGCTGCATACACGACATGATTCACTAAATACCATGTGCTGTCTCTATATCCAATATAGTACGGAAAATTATCGCCCCCAGTGTTACTGGGGAGTGGGCTGCGACGCACGATGCGCACAGCAACCCCAGTAGTACTGGGCCGATAAAGATCGACATAGTGCACGGGATATACGATTTTGCATAGCCTGAAATGGAGACTTTGGCTTCCAAATATGGTTTGAGGAATTGGGATCGGATCTATTTGATCGATGGATTTATATTTGTATTAATAGAGATCGATATTGATTCATGATCAATTCTATATTGTTGGATTGGTACAGATCAAGGATAAAAATGTACAAAAAAAAAAAGAGTAAATCCATCCGATCCAATCGATACAGGCCAACCCAAATTGGCATCGGCTTCAAACCCTTCCTCTAAGGCTTCATGTGTAAGTTGAATAAGGAAGTGAAGTGAAAGATGGCCGAGAAAGTGTGTGAAGGTCCTCCAGTGGTTTTATCTGCCATTTATGAGATACATAGGTTGGGTTCAATTTTAGTGACAAGGTAAGTTCATTAATTAAAATATATTTGTCAAATTTAAGGCAAATTATTACTAGAAAAAAGAACGATCTGTGATCGTAGGACTCTTTCACCTAGACATAGGATTGTACAAAATTATCACCCGACCCTCATGAAATTAAAAATTCCATCCACGATGATTACTCTGTGTGTATTGTCATTAGCCCCACACTGATGCAATGCTACACGACCACACACCAATCTCTTACCTTATTATTATTATCATTATTACTTGTACTTTAGACATTACCGTGCACTTTTTCAACTCTGAGTGAGAACAGATGATTTAGATTAAAGAAAAATGTAAAAATAGATGATTCAGATTTATCTTGTAATTTTGGAAAGCACATTGAAAAATACTGGTATCCTTCCATTTTGATGGTTTGAATTTGTTTAATTGCCATGACACATGGTAGAAATCGGAATTCATGAAATACATTCCCCATCTACTCAGCTTGATCCACATCCTTCTGCCGGCGAAAATTGCATAGTTTTAAGATACGTGAAGAATAACAAAAGATTAATCTCTCTTTCTCTCTTACAAGTTACATCTAAGAACTACTGTTATATGTTAATATGATTTAAAATTTGTAGGTGAAGAATTAATATATAATAAAATAGAAAAAAAAAATTAGTTCTTTGGACGAGGGCTTCTTAATTTCTTATATATGGTTTTCTTATTCTTTTTGTTTCTCTTTTCTTGTTTAGTCTACCTTTTTAGGCACTTTTCATGAATATTTAAACTAGAGAATGGAAAACACTATTTCACATGCAATTATTTACATATTTGATTATAATAAGGAAATTATTTTTACACATAGTCTGGTTTGGTCACATGTTAAATTTCAAGACCTTCAATTCAATCAAATATACTCATTTGTATTGGCATGCATCCCAAAAATGTCCATGCACATCTATATAAGAGTACCTCTACACTCACATAATCCTGAATTTTAAAATCTCTATTTTGCATTGCCCAATTTTTATATAGGGCAAGAGATCGTTACTTGGTCATGTAGCACCTACACCAGTGTGGGGGCCAATGAGAGCGCATATAGGGGCATCAACATAAACACAATTTTTTATTTCATGATGGGTAGGATGGTATTTTCACACACCCATGTGTCTGTGCAGGAGCCACACAACCAGGTAGTGTACTTTTCCACTATTATATATTAAGGATAAAGAGAGGGCTCTCTAAGTAAGAGATACAGGGGAGCACACCAATGAAGAACTACAAACAATTTTATACATATGGAGTAAGAAGGTCATTTAGTGTGAAAAGGAAAAAGAGAGAAGATTTCAAGCAAATCAACAGTTAGTATTAATAAAAATTTAATTAATAATTAATTATGTTAAATAGTTTATCAAGTTACTTTTTTGCTCTTTTAGTATGATACCTATATGATGTTTTTTCAAATAATAGTATCATTTCACATGTATCCCCGAAAAATATACATGATAATGATACCTTTATACAATGACATAACCAAGATATTTTTTAAAACCCTTTGATGATTGATAACTTAAGGATAAGAATTTCAATGAGAATGGATCATCTGCACGTACCAACAGGTGAACATACATGTGAGAGTCAACCACCTATCTTATTTTTGTCATTTACAAGCGGAGGAGAGATTTTTATAGAAACAAAATTAAAATGTGATTGGCTCTCACATGTACGTTCACCTGTTGGTACGTGCAAAGGAATCGAACTCAATTCCAATTGCATTCAAATCTGATGGTTGATAGTTCGATATCGCTTTGGTTTCTATTTATTTCGATCTTATCCTCCACGTTTGTTCGATCAGATGGAGAGGTTGGAAAACCTGTTTAGGGTGGTAGAGAATCGTTATCACCTCCAATTCGTTGCCCGCTCCAATTCCCTTCAATTCCTCACATAGGAGTGGAAATGACCATCCTACCCCCTGCTCAAACACACTGCCCAAGGTGGGGTAGGGTGGTAATTTCAATTCCTATGTGAGGAATTGGAGCGGACAGCGAATTGGAGGTGATAAAAATTCGGGTGGTAGAATGACCTAGCGGAAGGACAAAATCATATCCTCTCAAATCATGGACAACTATGGAAATTCAGCCGACATGGAGATCGTTGCAGTATAATATTGAGTACATGCGTACCATTGAGTTATTAAGTTTTTGTCCCTAGGATCAGAATCAAAAGAGATTTTAATCTGAACCGTTAGATAAGATTTATCATGGCAATAGTGGAATAGGGTATTTTCGTCAATTCAGGCTATCCATTTATTGATAGATTATTATCCCATTTCTTTTGTTTCCACGGTGCTTACTTGTCTTGTAGTTCCTTTAGCAAGTCGCAATCCGTAATAAGGAAATCTGTACTTTTCATGTGAAAGCAACGGCGCTTTCCTCCTCGATTTCTCCACCACTCTCTGTTCGATTTCATTGATCCAATTCCATTGACTTCCCAATTGCTAGTGCGCAATGCGCTTACGGCACACGCACCGCTACCCTCTCGTTGCACTAATTTTTAGTGCTCACCCCAAAGTTTATTTGAAAAAGTTTTCCTCCGCCTAAAGACAACGGTTCACCCATCATCCTATAAATTTAGTATGTTCCAACTCTTGATATCCATTTCGGCATTCCCATTCTCTTTTGTCCCTGATGCATGGGATATCATTCGCCGTGGGTTGAGGAAAACTCGGTCCAAGTTTAATTACTTAAACTTAGTAATCTAGAGCTTAAACAAGGACAACTGGCATCCATGTCAACATTCTCACTATTTTGATCATCAAAATTGAGTCTCGATCAGCTACCCATATGGGGTGCTATCACCCCACATGGTGAGAACCAACCAAACAGAATCTCCACCCAATCATTCTGCTTGGTTGGTTCTCACCATCTCTAAATTCTATAGTTTTTTAATCAACGGGGACCATTGGCCGATTAAAATGGATTGGACTTCTCTACGATGCAGGGGTGCACCACACATAGACGAGCTCCCCTTTGGACGGCCTGGATCAAGTTGTCAAAGCTGAGTGTGGTGCACATGTGAGGTATAGGAGGAATTTTGGATTTTGAAATCTGGATTCCAATTTAATTCGGGCCGTCCAGAGGGTAGCTCGTCCACATTTATGAAGAGTTGTGGTGCCGCGCCACAAGATGTGCAACGCACCCTGCTCTGAAGAGGAGCCCAATCCAATTAAAATTATACTCCAAAAATCACAAGGCACTAGTACAACTATCTTGAGAGAGGTCCACATGTCAATAAGGATTAGAGGTGTCAAACCCTAAACAACCCGACCAAAACCGAACAAACAAACCCGAAATTGAAAACCATGCTAAAAAGGCCCCTTAGGTTTAATTGTTACTCCTAGGCAGGCCCCATTGATTGATTAGAAATGGTTTTGGGTTATTGGGACTATTACTAACCGGTTCCGGTCTCAAAGGGCCTCATTTATCAGATGGTTTCAAAACTAGGATTTGATTTCTTTTAATAGTGAGACGGTTCAATTTTGATTCCTTAATGATTATCGGGCACTCAAATAAGACCACAATTCCTAAGTATACAAATAATGCATACAAATTTTGACCAAAAATAAAAAAAAATAATGCATACAAATGATTTAATATATATTCTTAAGCATGAAAATAATCAAATATTAATTGTTATTTTTTTTTGTGTAATTCCAATATGGGGTGATGTTTTCTACCTGAGAGCGCAAGCTGCGCTAAAAAACATGGGGTAGGATTGGGCGGCCATTTTGGTAATTCAAGGGGGTGGGCCAATCATTTTTCCTCTTAATGTATCCCTTATTAGTTTCTAACAATTAAGTATTAACTAGGATTAAATATGCATCTTGAATGGATCATTCTAGTATCTACCAAAAAAAAATAAAAAAATGGATCATTCTAGTTTCAATTGATTCCTTATTAATCTTTCAGTTCTAAAAGTTTTAGAAAACTTGGCCCAAATTCGGCACATCCCATTCCATTTAGTACTTGGTTCTAAAATCAACTCCCAGAATCACCCCTTATAATTATAAGACGGGTTGATTCTAAGATGGTTCTAATTCTCTAAAAATATTTTTTGAAACGATGAAATTTTCGGTCTCAAATTGACATCCTAGCATGTGAATCTCAACCATGTTTGGTTACCAGAAAGAAAAAAAATATATATATATTATAAGACAAAAATCATGATGATACAATGATTAATTTATGTGTTCGTTGATATTTATCTCGTCAAATTTTTTTTTTTAATTTAATTTTGCCTTTTCTCTCTTGACAACCAATCATAGCCATGCTTTAATAGAACCCCCCCCCTCCCTCCGATCGAACTGGTGGCGGTGTTTTCTTTGGACCCACCAATATAGATTAAGATCCGTGATTTGACTTAATATAAAGATGCTTTGATCATACGGTAATCACCGTATCAGATTTGCAAGGCACAGATAGGATAAGTAACTGTACTACACTGAGAAGAATTGTTTTGGAGGCGGCACGTGTCAAATTGAAGTTTGTGGACCCACCAACATTAGCATTGACGCGTGTGTTTGCGCGTGAGGATGAAAGAGATAGAGAGAGAATTTGCACGAGGCCAGGTTGGGACTGTAAGCGAGTGGGGTCATGGACCTCATCGAAACTTGGACCAGACCCTTACAATGAGGTCGCAGACTCAGAACTTGTCTTTGTGACCGGCACGATTCTCGGTCTCTCTCTCTCTCTTCCACTTCCTTCCGTTTTACAATTTGGATTTACAGTAGTAATCTTTCAAAAATTTGCATTTCCTTTTTACCAGAGAAAAATTTTTCAGAGAAAATTAACTCCCCAGTTTGTCTTTGTTTTCTAGTCTTAGATTGCGGCTTACATTTCCTCCTCAAAAGCAGGAATGAACAGTTCTTATAAAATATGTTAGAGCTTCAGACAAGGAGAGAGAGACATAATAGATAGAAACAGAAACGAAAAGCAAAGAAAGACTGTAAGAACTGCTTTAAGAGTCCTTCAAAGCAAAATTACTGAATTTTCTACACTGAACAAGAATCAGTTTTCGTGGAACTGGATTGGGTAGGCTTTGAAATATAGATCATACCGTTTCTCTGTTTCAATTCCTCTGTGATCTATTACAGAAAAGTAAAGGTTTTTTATCATGAAAAAATCAAAATTAATAAGACCCTTTAAAGAGAAACTATAGAAGAGAAGGAAAAAAAAAAAAAAATAGAATGGGTTGTAAATGTGTTCTGTAAAGACTGACAGAAGGGAGGTTGAAGAAGTAGCGAAGAAGGGAACGATTTGATGGACTCATAATAGGGTTATATAGAACGTGGTGTGCTGGGGAGACAAAAGAAAGAAAAAGAGAGAGAGAGAGAGAGAGAAGATGTGGGCCCATCCACCGCTACACGCACGCTGTCTTTACCGAAACCAAAATCCATCATCGATCCATTTCCTGGACCTAAGCCTAACCCAACGATGACCTAAAAGAGGATCAAAACCACTCCTATCTCTCTCTCTCTCTCTCCCTCTCCTTCTCCATTTCATCTCTCTCTCCCTCCCACCTTCAACAACAGCAACAAAGGACCTTCCAAGAATTTTTAGCTCAGAGAGAGAGACACAACAAATATGGATGATTCAGCTACAAAATTGCTTCTTCTTACCCAAAATCTTCTCCTTTCCCCTCCTTCTCTTTTCAAGAATTTTTGAAATTGATTCATTCAAGAAAACCAAATTCAAACTTTCTTGTTGCTTCCTTCTCTGCTCCACATCTGGATTTCAATCTAAGAAGAAGATAGAGAGAAGTAAAAAAAAAAAAAAAAGAAGAAGAAAAGATGGATCCAGTAACAGCATCAGCACATGGCCTTACTCTTCCACCTCCTTTCAATACTAGAGGTCTTCATCTACACCATCCACATCTCCACCTTCAACAACAACTCCAACACCACCACCAACAAAATCTGAATTCCGAAGACGAACATACCGGCACCAGCGCTTTCAAGAAAGGAAAGAAACTCGATCGCGACGACAACGAGGACGACGATGACAGCAACGACGGGAAGGAAATGGTTGTTGGATCCAATACCGGAGGTGGAGATGGAGAGTTTACTAGAAGACCACGAGGTAGACCTGCAGGTTCCAAGAACAAACCTAAACCCCCAATCATCATAACAAGAGATAGTGCAAATGCCCTAAGAGCACATGTGATGGAGATAGCTAACGGTTGTGATATCGGCGAAAGCGTCGCTACATTTGCTAGGCGCCGGCAACGAGGAGTTTGCATTTTAAGTGGTAGTGGTACTGTAACTAATGTTACTCTCCGGCAACCGGCTGCACCTGGTTCAGTTGTAACTTTACATGGACGGTTTGAAATCTTATCTCTTTCTGGATCATTCTTACCACCACCAGCTCCACCGGCTGCCACCGGATTAACTATATATCTAGCAGGTGGACAAGGTCAAGTTGTCGGCGGTAGTGTTATTGGAGCGCTTGTCGCATCGGGACCGGTAGTAATTATGGCAGCGTCGTTCTGTAATGCGGCGTATGAACGATTGCCGCTTGAAGATGAGGAGGCGCCGCTTCCAATGGCGAGCGGAGGCGGCTTGGAACCAGGAATGATAGGTCAACCACAACAGCAACAACAACAACAGCAGCAGCAACAACAGCAACAGTTAATGCAAGACCCTAACACACCTCTTTTTCATGGTTTACCACCAAACCTTCTCAATTCTGGTCAATTACCACCTGAGGCTTATTGGGCTACTGGTCGCCCTCCTTATTAACACAACAACACACACAAATGAAACCCTTTTGAAGTATTGGATGAGCTGATGAAGGAGAATTTGGGTTGTTGGAGATTAGGATTTTCATTTGGTGGTTCTTCTTTTTTTTTTTTTTTTGTAATCTTTGATTTTTGTTTTGGGGTTTAGTGATCAGATAATTCAAATGCCTTTGGATTGAAGAAGCTGTGTACAAATCAAGGAATTCTTGGTGAGTTTTAGTTTTTTTAAAACAATAGCTATTTTTAACTTGTCCCAAGTGATAAACAGCATAGAAGAAAGAAGAAGAAGAGGAGCAGCAAAAGGGTACAACAAGAGAAGAAGAGAAAGAAGAAGGAAGAAGAATGATGGGAGTTTCTCTTTCTTTCTTTCTTTTTGCTGTTGCAGCTCTGGTAACTTGTCTGATAATTCTTCTTGCTCTGCAGAAGGAAATTGATGGTTTTTGGTGGTGGTCTTTACATATGTTGCCTTTTTCTCTCTGTTATAGATTAGTTTTTATCTATATGCTTCAGCTCTCATTGCATGATTCAACTACTCTCTCTCTCTCTCTCTCTCCGCCTCTCAAAACAAAAACCCTAAAAATGTTTGAAAAGAAAAAGAATCCAAAACTGTACTTGCATTGATATGAAACCAAGGCATGAACTCCATTTCAATCTTTCAAAAATCCTCCATGACATCGATCCATTCCATACATCTCCAAATACTTCTTCACTCTTTGTTATTGTTATTAGGCTAATCTTATAATTATTATTATTATTAAGTTTATGATTATATTATTAAATTTCATTGGAAAGAACGATGAGTTCATCTAAGTGAGTGAAGGTTTCAGTGGTGGGGAGAAGTTGGTATGGAGAGTTTACATGCAAGGGTATGGGCTTAGGGTTTCTTGTGCTTTTAACAGTTATTAGGGTTCTTTATGGAAGGACAGAAAAGGAGAGAGAGAGAGAGAGAGAGAGAGGAGACATGAGCATTGGGTACTGCGTTACACGTGCACTGCTCTGAACAAGTTCCTTTTCGAGGTGGAGAATTGTTGAATTAAAAAGGCGAAGAACGAGGACAAAGAGAGAGAGCTTGAGGCTTAAAAAGTTTCCTTCTTTTCCTCGTTGGCTTAGAAGTGAAAATAAAGACAAGTTTCAGTGGGAGGAGTAGAAGAAGATCAACCAGTAAGGTATGTAATGATATATAAAAATTTGTGTGGAATCTGAATGGGCAGCTAGCACTGTCTAGCACTGCAGAAACCCCAACCAGTTCAATTCATCAGGTTCTTTGAATTGAAACTTAAACAACTGTGCAAGGCTCTGCAATGTTGCTGCAACCAGCTTTCCTTTTTCTTCTTTTCCACTTCTTTCCTTTCTTGAATAGTTTTTACGTAAAGTAAGTTTCATTACATCTTTCTTCCTCCCTCCTCCCCCTTAATTCCCTTTTTCTTGGATAGTTCTTACTTCTTTTTCTTCTCATCTCTCCCTTTGGTTTCCTTTCCATTCTTGTCACCTCTCGACATGAAAGCTCACATGTCAATCATGTTCTATAAATTTATAGCGAGGGTTCTTTCTCTGTAATCAATTTGAGAGAAGTGTGAAGACAAACAGTTGTAACCCTATTTTCTAGTTATTGATAGTGAAACAGATCTCATCTCACCATGGACATAGGCAATCTTGTTGAACCACGTAAATCCTTGTGTGTATTGTGTGATTCTTGTTTGTGATTTCCATTCTTTTCTGCATCCTTTTAGGGTTTCGTTTTCTACAATTTACTCTCTGCTCTTGATTCATGTTCTTGTTGTTGTAATCTTTGTTACTCCCATGGGTTAGTCTTTTTCTTCTTCTTTCTTCTTCCTTCCTAGATCAACTTTTGTTTTATTTGCTATTTGACAAGAAAATTAAGAAAATCAAATTTATATTTTAGCTTAATTAAAAGTCTTATATATACAAGCTACAGTTGTTAGTTAACTTATTATAGCCATGAAAACAAAATTCTATTTATTCCCTTAATTAACAGAATCTTTATGCTACATTTGTTAGTTCTTCTTCTGTTTATGAGTGTATCTGTTCTTGTTGATTATCTCATTATCCTGAAATTAACAATCTCTCCAACTCAAGTAATAACTTTTGTTACTTAGATACTGGAATTCCTCTGTTTTAGTTCTTAAGTTCCTAAGCAAAATCTTGTTGTAACCAAGGTTGGTTACAACAAGATTGTAACCTAGCTTACTTGCTGCACACCTTTTTTCTAATCATTGTCTTGGTCTATCTTGAAACACATATGAGTTGTAACCTTTTCCTGTCTGAGAATATAAAGCTTTGTTCCACTGAGGTTTCCATCCTAAATTATGATATATGTATATATATATAAGTATGGAATATAAAATGAACTCAAGTAATTATTATGTAGCCATATTATTACTGTGCTGGTGACAACTCTCTTAGTCTTTTGTGCTCCATCATGATTGTTGCTATTGATCCCATCCTAGTATATATTGGACAGGATAGATTAGGACCCCTTTTTCCACTTTATTCTTTCAAACAAGTCTATAGTCCATTGATTCCTTGTAACCCAACCCTAGCCACTCATTCTCCTTCACAGAGAATAGCTTTGATGAGACTAGCTATTCTTTATCATAATTCCTACTTGGACTAACAGAAGCTCTAAAATCCAAATTCCCAAACAGTTCAAAATAAGAGCAATGAGTACTAGAAAGAATAAAACTAAATAAGTATATTTAATTAATCCCCATATTTAATTAATCCATACATTTTTGTTTATAAAATAGTACTTCAATCGGTCACTTGTCTTGTTGATGAAATTGTGGATTTTTTATGTTGTAATTGTTGCCAGATATGTTCTCCCAAACAGTTGGCATCTGGGCCTACATAGAATGGAATCATGGAACAAAATTTGAGTACCAACCCAAGTAATAGTTGACACTTGCCCAGTTGGAAGAACATGCTTAATTACTCAGGGTATATCATTTTAAACAATAATTAATTCATTAATTTAATTTATATGTTTCTCTCTCCCCATTCTCTTCCTATTATTGAATATATACTTCAATTGATTCCATGTTTTCTTGTTCCTAAGGATACAACATGGTATCATGATTGATATTCAATCTTTTTTCTTTTTCTCAAATTATTACCAGCTAGTACTGAACTATGGACTCAATCCTACCATCCTTCATCATATCTTCTCTTGTGATCTTTCAACTTCTATAGAAATCATTTAAGAAATATCAAGGAGGAACCTGGTGTAAACTAAATTCACCAAGCCAAGCTCATACCCCCCCCCCCCCAAAAAAAAATTAGAATTAGAAATTCAAATAAATCTAATTAATAATAAATAAGTTGTCTTATTCCATCTATATTTACTTCAATTCTATTTTGAAAATTTTCACGTATAAAATAAAAATGAAAATGTTTTTAGTTAGATCTATTTACTAATACCTACCTTTGTTCTTGTTATATCTTTTCTAGTCACTAGTCAATTGAATCGGCTCAATTTTTGTTCATATGGAAATGAATCTATGCTAAACAAGAGTTCTTGGTACTAATTGAATTCCAACACTGAGATTAAGGTTCCAAAAACTAATTTGGGTTCCGTAAAAATCACAATGACAGGTCATGGAAGTCAAATTCTGCATTATATCTTTATTAATTTATTTTTCTTAATCTAGCTAGTTATTTTACCTTCTTAATTGGAATGATATGTTCCATAAGTAACTTTTGAGCTTTTCAATCAATCTCATCATATCTATTCAAATATGAGCTCAAAATAGAAACACTTGCTATATAAGGTTTGGTTTTTGGTAGAGTGCTCTTATGCAATATATTTGAGCCTTATAGTCAAGTTCAAATCTATCCAAAGAGACATTTCACAACCTATTAAGGAAATAAATTAAGAGAGAGATTTCACAAAACAAATTAAAGCCATTTCAAATAAATTCATGATCCACTCGGTAGAAAACAAAACAAACCTTTTGAGTTTATTCGAATAATCAACAATTGTGAGCCATATAGAATAATATTCACTCTGAAGTAGTACTTCTTGCTCACAGTCATTGTTGACCTCTGCAATAGTCAATTTATCAAGCAATTCTGACCAGTAGATCCAAAGTTATAGGTAAGACTGTTCAGATCATCAATCATAAGATCCAAATCCTAAACTAGTTAAGCTCAACGGAATGATGAGATGAAAGGGAAAAGCATCATATCGAATTATACACAAATAATGTTGGGGTTCCGCGTGGAAGATTGAAGCAATAATCCCACATCAGATGTGACTAGCCTGACTTACCCTCTACTTAATGGCTAGCTTTTAAGGATAAGTTTTACCTAAGTCCCTAACAAATGGTATCAGTGCCAAAGTAGTGACATCGTCATATCTTTATAGAGGTAGGGCGAGGGAAAGGGTCCTTCTGCATAAGTAATAATCCCACATCGGATGTGAGTAACCAATAACTGATAGCTACAAAGATAAGAGAAATGCATGTCCAATGATCAATTGTAAGTAATTTTAGATTCTTCTCTCTTGATAATATATGAAGGCAGGAGCCTTTACATACATACACACACCATGATTGTAGATATGCAGAAGGAGAATTTCCATATTTATGCATAAGGCGAATGCATAAAAGGGAACTCATTCTTGTTTTAGTGAATTCAAGTGAGTCCAGTTTCTTTGTGAAGATCATCTACACTTGATGCTAAGCCTCAAGGTTAATTAAAACCATTTCATTTTAGGTGACGATGAAGTGCAGCTTCTGTTAGTAGCTGCAAGGCACAACTTATGTGGCTCATAAAAAGTTAACACAACCAACCCAACCCCTTCTTCCCCCCCCCCCCCCCCCTCTCCCCCCGCCAGCACAAGACCAGATCAGCCCAGATCTATCATATCAGCCAAATTTGTCTAGTCCAGCCCCGACCCTAAAATTTATGGTGGGCCTAACTTGGTCTCAACAACAGGCCTAGGTCCATCTAATATGGTAACAAAATGCTATATTTGGCTGATGAATTTTTTTTTTTTTGGGGGGTGTTGATAAGTATGATCCTTTAATGGGTTGAAGAAGAAACAAAATATACAGGGAAGGGAGATCTAACTCAATAAACTACTGGAGGATCCCTCAGAAAACAACTACCCAAAGGTTTACACAAGAGAAGGACCAATAGACACTCTAGAGAATAGCATCCACGACCCTGCTCGAACAAACACAATTAACATTACGAATTTATAGCAGCCAAGAGACTAAGAGATTGTAAGCATAGAGAACCCTATTTTTTCATCAATCTGAAATTTCGAGGACAGTTCTTGCCTTTGAAGCACATTGAACAACATCTATCAACTACATCAGGTTTGATATAACTTGTGGGCTGGACTCGTCCAACCTCTGACCCTCCAAGCCCGGCAGCTTATTTCCCTACATTACTGTAACATAATACCATCTCAGATATATAATGATTAGGGGTTGGGTTCCCAGTCACACTAGCGCTTCCGTATGTCCGTATGTCTATTTCTCTCCTCCCACTTTCAAGTGAGGCTACTCAAGATCACTTGGTATACGGATGATTCGCTTCACTGTTCATGTCAAATTTAAGGTCCTGACTTAAGGGAAAGAGAGCGTTGTCTGGTTGCGTGCGGCACACAACCCTATGCTCAGGCACAAGGCTGCACGAAGCACGAATTGACCTCTGTGCCTTTAGGGATTTCGTCTTTTCATGGTGGGGCGACAGTCCTTTCATACTTCTCTCTATCTAGGCACAGGGGGCTGCATTCTGCACGCGACCAGTGCCATTCTTTCTCCCCTGACTTATTTGGGTGAGAAAGTCTAAAATTAGGAGTAATTTCCTAAATCTAAATTATAGAGGGAGGAATCTACACGCTCGCTGCCCACGTGTATTGACATCTCCCATGTCAAGCCAATGCCTCACAGTTCTTGTACATGGGCCCCACATGATTAGGGCGGAGATTGTAAGAAGACTTGTACCATCGGCAGTGTGTACAAATTAGTTTCCTTATTTTAAGACCTGGAAATACAAGATTCAAGCAGACTTGTACCATCGGCAGGACCGGACTGCTAACTGCTGACCAAGCAAATTTCATGGACGCTAAGGATGTCAAACAGTCGGTTCAGTCGATCCAAATCATGTTTGCATGTACCGGTTCAAACCAAAACCAAACCATTAAGGTGACATTCAGATTTGAACAATTTTGGTCCGGTTCATTTTGGATTTTATTGAAATGGCTTAACAGGCTTACTGGTCCATTATCGAGTTGTTACTACTTCGCTTTCAGGTTTATATATATTTAATCACGCCAAAAAAGTAATTATATCAAAATTTCCAGTTTTTTATTGGTTTCTTTCAGGTTCAGTTTGGTTTTGGTCCATCCAGTCTGTGTCCGGTTCAAAAAACCCAATAACAAAAACCAAACTGTTAAGCATTCGATTTGATTGTTTCTGGTGTCCAACCAGTTCGAGCTGGAAACACGGACGATGCATCACCCTCAAACATTACAATACACAACTTCAACTCTTCTACCAAAGAAACATAGCCCCAGGAAATAGCCAATGCTTTCACCTTTTCATCTCATAATGAAACAAATGTCTCTGTTCAAGGATACGATAATAAAAAGTCTCTCTTTCATTGCATATACACAGAAACTTCGAGTTTAGCTCCTCTGCATGTACGTGTAGGTACACATACATGTGAGAGGCAACCACATGTCCCATAATTTACAGGAGGAGGGGTATTTATGAAAACAAAAAGGACATGTGGTTGCCTCTCACATGTACATGCAGATGATCCATTCTCAAAACTTTATACAACGTTCATATTAAAAGGTTACACTTGGAGGGCTCACTTGAACGAAGCAAGCATTGGAATGCAACCACCCCTCCCCCCCCCAACCCCCAACCCCCAACCCCCACAAACAAAAGAAAGGGTGAAAAATAAATAGATAAACATATTCTCATACCAAGCCCACATCCTTCTAGCAAAACTTTGTTGGCCTGCTTATTCGCAGAATAATCTTCAACACTCTATCCGTAACCGCCTTAGTTCAGCTTGCAAAGTAGGACTCGAAGTAAGTGTCCGGCGCGCAAGAGTTCTTATGTCCTCTCGAGAACAATCTTTTGAAATACGGACCAGCTCCCACAGAGCACCTCCACTAACCATGTCCTTCGCATTCACTTCTGCATTGTAGAAATCCAAGTTTTCAACCAACAATGTGTGAGGAGATTCCATGTTTCTGCATCAGAAGAGTTGAGCTTACTAACCATGTTGTGCCAAGTGGCAAAGTGCAAGTTCGATATGGCGTCTGATTGGTGAAGCTTCGTTATTTGCATTCTGTACAATCCAAGGAAGTGCGCCATCATTAATCAGGAGAGACTTGCCAGTCTTTGTTCCTGTTGTGTGAACAATACGATTGTTATTGTGCATCCATAAACCTCATGATCTTTTACATCCAATTTGAAAGGGACACAATATTGCAGAATACCAGTCAGGTTTCCCCTATATGGAACAAATTCGTTGAATATAAAGTTCAACTTCCCAAATAGAACTAGAAGTCAAAAACACAACCCAAAACAGTTGCATGCTTCAGAACCATCTTTTTATTAGGTGCTTACCTTGAGTAGATGCTCTGGACTCGCATTTTGCAAAGTTTGCAATTCCACGTGCAACTTGGGCAAGAACGTCCGGATGTCCACATCTCACCATTCCGAGCAATGCTTTAATACCGCCTTCACCTCTTAGTCTTGTTTGTAGCTTATCTAGACAAACAGGTATAGACGAACTTAGTGACAAAGGTTCCTACCAGAAGCCTTCCAATCATATGAACTGACGACTATTAAAAAAAAAGGTGCATCTTGTTGTCACCAAATTGGTGAACTAAGATGTAACCTCACTTTTTTTGCCCCTTCTCTTATTCCAAAAAATTATTTAATGCAGGGATAATCTAGTCATTTCACATGGACAATAACAGCTTTTGAAAATTACATAATGGTAAGTCATTTTCAACTTATTTTGAAAACCCTTTTTTACCCATGACTAAATAACTTTTAGGAATAAGACAAGGGACAAAAAAAGTATGGTTACAATCTTGTTGTAACCAACCTTGGTTACAACAAGATTATATTCATATCCAAGAAAAAGAGAGCTTTCCTTATCAAGAGCATCAAACACATCAAATATTACAATCAACAGAAGATATGGGGACGTTTACCATTTCCACACAGATTTGCAATGGCTCCAGCAACCATTCGAAGAGTTTGTGGATCCTCAGCATCTGCTGCAGTCATTGACAACAAACTAATGCCACCTTGAGCCATTATAAGTTCTTGGTTGGTTTCTGGAACAATGATGAAGGTAAATAGTGTGGAAGTATGAACTAATCTGAATCGTAAACAATAGTGAGTTATAATAGCAAAACATCAGCAATAGACATTTTAAAACTTACCACTCATTGCAAGGTTGGCAATCGCACCTGAAGCTACTCTGCGTATCATCTCATCCTCCGAGCTTCTAAGAAGCATTAGCAAGGATGTAAGACCACCAGCTTCGACAATCTTCTCCTGATTTGCTTCTGCACATGTCATGTGTATGTCATAATAAGCAATCACCACCACTGAAAAAAGATATTCAATATATACTGTTTGATTTGATTAAAATTAGCTGGAAACAGATCAATTATGAAAGAAGCCCCTAGGGGCTAGGGTAGGGCAACAGGAGTCATACACAAGTCTCAAACTCACATTTCAACCTGTTAGGTGTAGAAGTCAAGACCAACAAGATGAACTTAGCAAAAAACTATGCACACAAAAATCAGCTTTATCAGATGATTCTGAACTGACCTAGGTAATATTCTTTCAGAGCTTTTAGGATATGATACTCCATTCTAAACAACAATGTCCAAGAATGGAACTTATCCTGCTTCTAAATATGTAAACCAAATAATACATCTAAAAAAAGCCCTAAACATTTTTGGAAACTAGGCTTCTTGAACTCCATTCAAAGACAACTTGCCAACTCAAACACCTAAGCAAGATTTACTTGGTTTTCCAAATGACAGAAGTTTGAGATTACCAAGTTATTGACAGGTTTATACTATTATATTCATAAGCCCATCAATCTAGTGCTAATACCTATGCACAACTAGTATTTGGCATAGAAGTTGTTTCAAGCCGAATGCAGATCTGAGGTCTGACTGCTCACTTGATTGATGCAACAGATCATTCCTTAATTACCAAACTGGATTGATTCAGGTCAGCTGATCCAACGAGAAAAAGCCTAATAGAATGATAGCCATCGTGGTGATCCAGCAACACTGCAACAATATTAACTGATCCTCAAAATCATGCCCTGTTTAGGGCGATTGTCATTCCATCGACCATCTGCTTCAACAGAACTCTGTTTACTTCCATTTTCCATCTCAGAAACCCAGGAGATCTGCACATTCCTCGTATCTTTATACAATTCAAATCCTGCAATTTCTACAAGGCTGTTATCTATATCTCACCACTAATCATTCTACAGCTCCATTTCAACTTAAACTGCACAATCCAACTCAAGCAAACTAAAAAATTCTCGGACTCATTGATCTCAACTTGGTTCATTCTATTATTCCCAGCTTCAGCCTCCTGAATTTAAGGCAAACTGCTACTCACCAAATCCTTCTTTTTATTCTCGAACCGCTAACATAAATCACTAGGAGAGGAGGGACAAAAGAAGAGAAAAGAGTTCCAGTTCTCCAGCATCATACACAACAGTAACTATGCTTCCTTCCAGAATCACCCTTTCAAGGCCCTTACTGATGCATGTCAAGCTAATCTAGATTATACTTAAATACAATATAAAAGAAGGCAGGTGTCAATTCCCTGCACACAAAACAAATGAAGCATAAACTGGATAAAGTAACAGAAAAGACTACCTTCAGCTGCCAGATTGGCCACAACTTTTACCGCATGAATCCGTACATCAGCATCTTCTGATTCAAGCAAAGACAAGATCTTCTGCAATCCAACTGCAAGAGAAAATGATTTCTTAGAGAGAGAAAACAAAGGTTGCTAGGTAAACGATAGGCACTAGGTAATCTTCTTGTCAGTCCGTTATACTACCTTGTTCAAAGATTTTTGCAATGGAGGCTTTTTGTCCATTTCCTGAATCTTTGACTTGTGGATGCCGAACTTGAGCCATGAGGGAATCCAAACCAGTGAAGATTTTTCCAGGGCCACCTCTTTCAAGACTTTGGCTTGTCTAGAAGAGGAAACTAATAAATTAGGTACCAATACGCAAATACTTGAAATATTCCATAATTGCATGTAAATATGAATTAAACCTAATGATCATGTTGAACTCTTCAAAAAGCATACCTCCTCAGCTTCATAACTCAATTGCAACAACTGACTTCTTAGTATTGTGATTTCTTCTTCAAGTTTATCTTTCTGATGTGCCTCGTCTTCCAGGATCTTTTGGAGCTTTAATATCTCAACATTTCCAGATGCCTATGGTAACATAAATACGAGCAAGCCCACAAATAAAAACCTCCGAAAGAAACTGACTGATGATCAAAGAACAATACTCATTGATTGATGGATTCATTATACCTCAGAACTCTTCCATTGTGCTAGTTGACTTTTAAAAATTTTCACTTCTTCTTCAGCAGCCTTTCTTAAATGAGTTTCATTCTTCAGCAACTGTTTGAGTTCAGTGACTTCCTCAGAAACAGGCACCAAGGGACCCTGCCCACCAGAATGAAAAATGAGGGTCATTCCACAGTAATGATTCTACAAGGTGATAGTCAGTAAAAAAAAATAGTCACACCAACACAGGTAACTCTCACAAAAAAAAATCATCTGTGAATGGGTGCTAAGAACGTATCAAAAAAGAAAAGAATGGACGCTAAATGTTCAATAATGTTTGGTATATCTTCATTAACGCATCCCTTCCCACCACCAACCCCCCCCCCCCCCAACCCATTACAGAGTACGAAACCAAGAAACAAATCAGTCAATAGTAACAGCTTCTCACAACCACAAAACTCTTACTTTCACCTCTCTAATGCAGTTCAAAAAAACAAGCAAACTAGGCCATCAAACTGGACCAAGAATCAATTAATATGATGAATTTTGAGTGTCCAATGGGTTATATGGGCCATAGGCTTAATATTTTCGGGTTTTTTTATTGTAACAGGCCAAATCTATAAGCCAAGTCTAGTTCATCTCTCATAGTTGTCAAGGTGTCACCTAAGCATCCAGGCGCCCTTTGCTGAAAGGGTGCACCTTGGTCACCAAGGCGGTACCTTGTTGGTGTCACCTTGATTTTTTTCCCCTCCTCCAATGCCCAAGGTTGCCCAGACGCCATGACAACTATGCGACATATACTTCAAGCTATATTTTTTATAGACACCAACACAATGTGTGGCATCAGTTGTGTATTCATAAACAAGCTTATAAAAATTCAAAACCAAATGACTACAACTCTATTACTTTCTTATGACCATTGACATTGGTTAACCAGATGAGCAAGAATGCATCGTTAACTCCTAAATCAAGATTGGCAAGCACATTCCAGAAGCAATGAATCCTTATGCTACACTGTTAGTATGAAGAATGGTAGGAGAGAGAGAATGCATGAAAAATGAAATTGCAAATGACAGCAAATTCAAACAACCAGAAAATCTCTTCAAAGAAGTTAAAGAAAATGGATACGAACCTCCCTGCTGCATGTTTTGTCCAAGCATTCATCTTTATGTTTCACTCTACTCTTCTCATTATCACGCTTTTGCTGATCCATTACCCACTGATCCTCAAGTTTCTTTATGGATTCCAAATAGTCCTTCTGGTACTTCAATCTCTCCTTCTAGAAAAAGAAAACGCATGAAACCAAAATTTACATCTTTAGCCAAGTGTTAAACCAGCCTTGCTAAGCATGATATGATGCTAATACAAAAATTCCACAGTAAAATAGGGAAAATATCCATTATCAAACGACAATAAAACCAAATCTGGAATTCTGTCACAGTAATAAATTAGTTGGGAGTGTTGGACATCATAATAAACTTTTTCCAGCAAAATGTAGAACGGTCAATAGCATCTTTACTATAAAAGTAGCGAAATACATAGAGAACTGCTTTGGAAAGAGAGAATATTGCCGAGGGAGCCAAATGTCAGGTTTTGCTTTTGCACCCCTCAGTTAATTATTACACTATCTGAAATAACTGTGATAATCCTTACATCATTACAGTTGCAAACAATACATACTAATACAGGAAGTCTACACTCACAGACATCTTGTAGGAATGGAAAGAGACCACACGCCACTATAAAGTTTTTTTTCTTTTTTCTTGTTTTGGGGGGGGGGGGGGGTACTAAATTTAAGGAGCAGGATCTATGGACAGGCACACCATATGGAATCTATGGATGCGCATCAAGTTCTGCCACGTGGTATGTTGGATCATGGATGAGACTAAAATATTGTGGACAGGTAGACACCAAGGTCCTCTGCCCACCTGTCAAATTTCGGCCTGATCGGAGTTGGCAACGTGGCAAAACAAAGCATGGAAAACTCCAGGGCAACAAAGAGGGTGTAGCGTGTACGAACTACCAAGAGAAGCAAGAAAATAGATGGGAAGGTGATGCAGACCCTAGCCTCCTCGAATTGAAGAAGCCCCACCCTAAGCCTAGGGTTTTAGTAGGAGCCTTAGTTTAGTTTATTTTAGTTCTATACTTAGTTTTTATTTTGTGTTTTTAATTGAACCGGTTTAAATTGATTGCATCCAATTGGTTCAATTGGTTTAATTTAAGTGAAGTGATCCTATTGGCTAAGAGGTTCTTATATCCTATTGGCTAGTAGGGAATCTTCTTTTATTTTAAGTAGTTTAAGTTGTTTTTAAGTCATTAGGGTCAATTGAGTCTTTTTATACTTTTTGAATTATTTTAAAACACTTAATTGTACCTCTCCACGATTTTGGATGGAGATTAAGTTGTAATAGCTTTAGGATTTAGGCCTTTGGCCTCTTATTTAATAACAGATCGTGGGAGAGGCTCCCCCACCAATTATGTTTAAAAAAAATCGTTTCTTTATGCTGCTGCCATGAATGCTGCTGCTTGCTCTTTGAGAGTGTTCCTTGAGGGTAGTATCAAGGAGGCCTTGTGAGTCATATCAAGGTAGAAGGGCTGGTGGATTCCGGCGACTCCTTGCATCTTGTAAATCGGGAGGTCCTGCTCAAGCTCATCTTCAAGCTGCCATTGAAGAACCTGCAATTCAGTAAGTTATTTTACTGTTTAGCATTCCCCTTCTTCTTCTAACCTTCCAACCTAAGCTTCCATTAAAACCCATTGACCCCTTTTAAACCCTAGATCATCTAAAGTCTGTCCAGCACCATTCCTTCATTAGAATCCACCCAAAACTGGATCACAGCTCCCTTACACCACACCCTACACTCGACCTAACTCCCAGCCCCAGCTATCCATAAAAACCTAAATTTCCCTCACTATCATTGAAACCCAAAACCCTGAAACCTGCCCAGACCTAACCAGCCTACAGAATTTAACCATATTACACTCAAACCTTCCCCATACTGCCCTTCTCAGTCGGCCAGAAGCGCTGTCCAGAATTCCCCCTCCCAACCCTAAATTGATCTCTTTTCCTAAAACCTAAAACCCGAAACCCTAAACCTAGAATTTCGGAAATTTAAAAACTTATTCAAACCTAACCAAACCTAGTTCATTAAGACCTTTAAAACCTGTATATTAAAACCCTATAAACCCCATTACCATTAGTTAACCCTAACCCTTATTTCTGCCCTATTTAGCCTAAGCTGTCCCAATCGGCAAGCCTTGTTAGGTGAACCCATTCTCCTGGCTCCTAGTGGGACTTCTCCTACCTAGGACTACATCAGAAGGTATGCCAATCCATGATAGGGTTATTGATCGAATCTTCTGAAGTTTGACTAGTGGCCAATCCAAATCATTCCCTCGATATCCAACCGTGAGAATTGTCATGTCAGCCTTCCACATGGAAAAAGTAGATTTGCCCATCCATATATTCTATATGGGTGATTCTGTCCATAAAACCTTTTGCCTAAAATTTTTTCAAGCTCAAAAAACAAAAGAGGACGTCAATATTGAGACAAGCCAAAGGCTTGGGATGAAAAGAAGAAGAATAAAAGTATAAGGAAAAAGCATCTAAGATTCAAAATATTTTCTTCAGCACAGAATGCCCAACCCATGAATAACAGTTTGCTCTGGCAAATTTCCAATGCATGTGCATTTAATAATTGTGGTTGAACAATAAAATAAGTTCATTTTGATGCCTGATTGATAGATACTTGAAGAACTAACCTCCAAAGCATCAGCATAATTTCTTTCCACCTCAGAGATGTGATTTTGTGCTTCTATAGTTACTCTTTCAACTTCATCCTCAAAAGCTTTTTGCTGTCTTTCATGTTCGGCAATGAGTTTATCTAATTGAATCTCAAGACGTCTTGACAAACTTTTGTAATCAAATTCTTCCTTTATTTTCACCATATTCTCCACCTTCATAGCCTATAAGAGGGGGGAATTTTTTAGCAACTCATAAATGATCACAGACCATCCAATCATGTAATATCAAGTGTTACCAATGTTCCCAGAATTTCTTTCCTGAAAAATATTCCCAAGCGAAAAGCATAAACACAAATACAGTAGTAACAAGCATTCCAAAGATGAATAAAAAATTTGTGAATACAGTACTTACATGCACAAAGATACTGACAAAATCTAATAAATATGAAAATAGCATAAGTCACAGTAATTGTGTCAATTAAAAAAAAACAACATTCTTGCACCATGGCTCCTCAGATTGTCAGCTTCTGTCGCAAAAAAAAGTGGTTTGGATCAGAGGATTCAAGGACTTTAATTTTTCTTTACAATTCAGAATGTATTGAGGATAAAATTTGCAGACCAACATGATGGTTCCAGGTTAAACTTAATAAACTCCAATGACAATTTGAGAGACTAGAGGTTAACCACTATTAAGAACAACAGAGCAAACAGAAATGTAAAGCCCCACCCTTTGTCCAAACATTATGGTACTTGCAGTCTCTCCTCGATGTCGTGGAGATGGCCCAATTGTTACAATCAACGAAGTTCTTGCTGTACCTGTAAAGTTAATTAATGTCAAGTAACACATATACAGAAGTGCACATCAACACTCGCTTTCGCTTGGATCCCCCCCCCCCCAAGCCTTGGGATAATAGATTTGGGGGATGAGGGATCTACACCTAACCATATCACATGCTTAAATATTGGTAACATACCAATATAAAATGTGCTCCTTTATCAAATTTATTTCAAATCAAATCATTAGAGAAGATATGAAGTGTCTCACCCCCAAATGAATCTCGAAGCAACCTCGTAAGCTTTGAGTCACGAACCGGCACATGTGCACTATTTTCTGCCAATGCATTTATGCATTTACCTAATGCACTTAACGAGAGATTGATAGATTTAGCTTCCTCTAAAGTATGCCCCTCGCTTCCTGCCAACAAAAAAAGTACAATAAGAATCTCCCTAAGCAATTTAGGAATCTAGCTCAAATTACAGTGATTAACATTATAATGAAGAACAGTGACAAGCCCTGTCACAATTTTATGAAACTTTCACTGAGGGGGATGGAGGGAAAAATCCAAGCCGTACTAGGCTACCTATATGATGCATTTACTGATCATTCCATGGAACCAGAACAGATAATGCAACTTTAATTACTACTAGGTTGGCACAAAACCCATGAAAGCTATGATCATGCACTTTTTTTCTTTTTCCTTTTTTTTTTTTTTTGGGGGGGGGGGGGGTTGGGGAGACTCACTAGAGGAAAACACATGTTTTTTTCCTACGAAATTTGGTTGCATGGGCAACTACCGAAGATAAGGAATAAAAGGGCAGATTGCACAGAGGGGGGGGCGCCACAGGGGCCACTTGTCCATGAGGGTTATGGAACAGGAATCCTGCATCACCTTTAATCCAGATATAAACCTGAATGCTATTAGAAGGGAGAGCATATCAATTAGGCAAGGATACGGAGTTGCACCTGGTTTATGAGGCACAAGTTCCAGGTAATAATAATATGTTCACCAATTGGGCATACAATGAGGCATCAGTTTTTGGGCGGATGAGATTTTTACCATTACTTTCTTCAAGAGACTAGAAGAAAGATAAGGCCACCTCAGTTTTTTCTGAGGTAGGCTTGCCTTTGGATTTTGAGTAAGAGGGGAGATGGTAATGGGGCCTATGCTCAGTAAACAGTAAACAACTTCCTAACCTACAAGTAAGACTGTTGGCTACAGTTGTACAGCAATATAGACGACTTAAATACCATTGGTGCAACGGTTAGGTTGCTCCATTGTGATCAAGTGGTCACGGGTTCGAGTCTCTGGAAACAGCCTCTCTGCATAGCAGGGGTAAGGCTGCGTACATTATGACCCTCCCCAGACCCCGCAGTGGCAGGAGCCTCGTGCACTGGGTACGCCTTTTCTTTAACAACCACAATGTTAGGGCTTGGATTAGACCTAAACTTAGGTCAATAAATAAGGAAACAATAACAGTACCATAACCCCCAAAGTTGGAACCAATCCAACTGTTGGATTGACAGTTACAGCAGAACAAAACAAATAGCAAATTGCTGTCAAAATTAGTAACTATGCATAACTCACAAGCCCTGGGTTATATTATCCTCAAATTGTATCAGTAGAGGTCTCGGTTACATTAGCAAACCCTTAAATTATCTATCATCTGATGGAAAGATAACTGGTTACAAGTTCAAACCCAATTAGCAACTAGTTACTAAAAACACTAAACCTGCAGTACCAGCCAATGGAAACCACAAATGGAGCCAATGGAAGGAGCTGGCATGCTCCTTGTGACTTCAGAAAATCAGCAAGAATCGATTGCTGGATGTGGCACAACAACCTAAGGTCGGAATTAGAAACCTGAAATAAAATTAGTAACTTACAGCCCATAGAACAAACTAGCCATTGGATATGGCTGAAAGAACTATCGAAGGAGGAGGCCAATGAAGGTCTTTACACTCTCAAATGTTTGGAGTAGAACTGCTGACCAGAACTGGAGTTATAGGAACTTGAAGCTTGCTGTAAAATGGAGACTAACAGGCAGTGTCGCAGGGTTGGAGGAAGACTTCGATTTCAGTTTGGTGGATTGATGGAACACTCTTCAAGAGTTCAAACAGCAGTGAGGAAAAGGGTGGTTTGATACCTCACTGATCAGACCTTGTAGCAGTGCTAAATAGAACTAAGAAGAGAAAGGGAAGGAAGAAGAGGGATATGACCAAGGCCTCTCACCTATGGCCTTGGACAATCTCTCACTAACCACACCCCTCTCAACTGCATCTCACAGCAACCATGGCAAAAACCAAGCTTCATTCATTCATAAAATCATGGGGTATAGGCACAATGGCCCTTACAATAAATAGTTGCTTGTAGCACTCTAACAGAAATAGAAAGTAACTAAAGAAGAGTCCTACGCATATAGTAGGCACCTTGTGCAATAAGAAAACTAAATAAAAGAAAGAAAACTTAAAACATTAGTATTTAATAGAAACTACATATAACCCCCCCCCCCCCCCACAATTCTGGGTTTTAGTAAACCAGCTAACACCCAGACCATGGGCTTGGTCTGGCCTGGACCAAAAGTCCAGCTGAAGAACCATGGGCCTAGGTATGGACCTGGTTCTTCTTAGGCTTGCGATTATAGTGCTTGCTGTAATATTTGTCTACATCAGATGGAGGGTTTAAAAGCAATCAAGTTGCAGAGAAACACCATCACTAGGAGTAGCATAGCCCCCTATAGGAAGAGAAAAGTGGAAGCATAGCATGACTGTTGTTTGGGGTTAGTTGCCCATGTGGGGGATTGGTGGTATTACTGTGGCTGAGGGGCTTCATCATTTGTGACAGAGCTGTTGAGCAGTGGGCATGGTTGAAAGGTGTGGAGACATTGGGTACGGTTGGCTCTTGCTGGTGTTTTGGTTGATCAGAAGTGGTCACAATGGATATTTTCCTTTCTACTTTACAATTTCCTTTTTCTTTTCCCCCCATCCTCTTGGAGTGTGGATCCTTTTAGTTGTAAATATCTTGATTGCTCAGTAGCTAGGGAAAAACAAATTAATAGTCAGAAGTTGTGATCACATGCCCGATTTATCAATACGCTCTGAACCAGCAAGATCTACCAAAACTAGCTTGCCTTTCCGAACAACAGGTGGCTTTATAGTCTTGCTCAAGTGGGAGGCATTGCCATTTTCACTTGGAAGATCTGCTTCTCTTTCCTTGACATACCTCTTAACCTGTACCTGCATGAGAAAGCAAATTCAATTAAACTTCAGCAAATCTTAAAAAGGTACAAAAACCATCAACAAGACCATATGAACTTCTATGTGAGTGCACCATGCTAATGAAAAGTGCAATTATTTACCATTAGAATAGCGTGACTGCGAGAAGATTCAGTATTCAGCTTTGTGTTTGCAGCAAACCGATGAGCTTCCCCCAATCGAAGCAGCTCTACAAAACTCTTCTGGCCCCTAATTTCTACAACAGTTGCACCCGGTAATGAAACATCTCCAGTTCTCGGGTCTTCCACAATGGAAATGTTATCATTAGCAGGATTAAGGAGATCTTGGATGGTCTCCATGTAAAGCTGCACAAATTGGTAAAAGCAATGAAGTTGGAATAACCCTTATTGTAATACAGAGGCTGAAAACCAATAAGCATGCACTAGTGGCCTTAACTAATAATGTCTGTGCAGTTATACACCATTCTACAGGACTAACAACCTGCAAGTAGGAGACTGATATAGAATCAGTCTCTGGAGAAATATCAGCCAGAATATCCTCCATAGAGCGCACCATAATTCCACGAGCAGCAGTATCCTCCTCTCCCAGCAGTCCAAGGGTAAAAGTCTTCCCGGTACCAGTTTGCCCATAAGCCATCACTGTCCCATTATAACCTTCGAGAACACTCTACAAAAAGAAATGATACATCAGCACAGCTGCATATGATTGAAAGTCAGGTCAAAGTGGATAAAACAGATTCATAATGAGTAATTACATGTCACACATGTTTCTTATATATCTACCATAATGTTAACATGGTGGGACAGAACAATGGGATGACAGCCTTTACAAAGAGGACAGAAACCCTTAAGGCCCATATTTTGCATGCAGACACATTGAGACCAAACACCCCCCCTCCCAAAAAAAAAAAAACAGTCAATCCTCAATCCTAAGTTCGAACCATTGTTGAAATCTTAGACAGGGTATGAATCATCAATTGGCTCCACAAAAGCAAAAGTGGCCATGTCTTTGTAGCTAGGGACTGGATAGTAGTATACCATCAATGTATAGCACAGAAAAATTGTCGAGCAAAACAGACATTTCCCAACTTATGCCAGAAGACAAAGAAACCCCACTATAATTTTTGTATAACACGGAAATTACAATATATAAATAACTATAACAATGTACAGTACAAACTTTGAACCAGTTTTGAATCCCACGCACCTCAACAACTGGTTTTGCCACAACTTCGTAGACACGCTTTTGTGATGCGAATTCGGTGAGCACTTCATCAAATTCATAGGTGTCTGAATCCCAATTGTTTTTGCGAAGTTTCAACCTTTTAAGCTGAATTGAGACAATCAAATCAGATATTAGCAATACAGAAGCAACTTTCCATGAAACATCCCAGTGAATCTTTTTTTTTGGGATGGGTAATCTTTTATATTGCCATGCAGAATGTACAAACCTCTGGCTGCAATTCTACACAATCAGCAAAATCTGCATCGGCCACCAGCTCCTCCGCATTCTGGGGCCGCATTCTCACAGAAACTCGAACTCTTCCAGGAACTGCGATCCAGAATGATCAGTATTTAGAAAGATATGAGTATTTATGTCTAAATACACTTATAAACGGCATTATTCTGATCAGTATTTAGAAAGATACGAGTATTTATGTCTATTTATTCAGATCAGTACAGTTATCTTTCTGAATCCTGTGCAAATCTTATTCTTTCCAGTTCCTTCATTCTGGTTGCTAAAACTAAATGGTATTCTGTTAACCTTTAATAGGCTTCTGTTTTCAAATCATAAACTTCCCCATCGATTTCAAGAGTCCAGTTGCCACCCACTCAACTCTTCAAAACTGATATTTCTGGATTTGCTTTGCTAAACTTAATTTCTGTTACTGTTTATGGCTCCATGTTCATGTTTATTCATTAAATCAGACGTATATAGAATTCTCTTCTGAGATCTTTAAAACCCTGCATCAATTTCTGTTTCTTTTTTGGTTTTTCCAGTTTCCTACCACCAGAAGGATATTTCAATATTTCAGAATCTGACCCTCGGATGACTCAGCTTTTGGTATTCTGTTCTCTTGAATATCCTACGTACTCAACCAGCTTATTAGTCAGATCAGATTCTCTGATTTAATGCTATTAATTTTCTCTTGAAACCTAGTAAATTCCCTATCCTGTGATTCTGGAAAATTCCTGGCTTTCTAAACACTATCCAATAGATGACTTAGATCTCCATTACATCTAGACCAGACCGTACATTGATGTATTTCTCTTCTTCCCAAGTGTTAGAAACCCTCCCTAGATCTAAGTTCCGATGTTCTTTCTTCTTCCTTTCTCTATGTTTAGCAAATTCTCTGATGTTCTCAAGGACTTATTGATACATCAATGTGTTGTAATATGGGTACAAGGACAAAATTACCCTACCATGTTGGAACCGCTTCCTCTAAAGAGACGACCTTGTAGGAAATGGGGGAAACAATATGTATATCATACAGGAGCTCTAACACGGCGGACTATCCAAAGGGGGACACGGGTTGATAAATAATTTCAACACCTGCTTGCTCCCAAAGGGACTCAATACCGCGACCCCTACCTGCTTTGATATCAGGTTGAATTCCGTGAATACTGACTTGAGTCAAAGTGACTACAGCCATCTTTATTTATAATGTAAAGAAGAACATTCTGGAATTGGTACAAGGACAATTCTACCCTTGAACCCATATTACAACACAATGGAACACAACTTTCTTCACCAATTTTCAAACCCCAAATCTCTGACCACCTTCAGGAAAGAAAACATAACAAATTAGAAGAAAATGAGCTGCTAGTGAATCATATGCCAAATAGCAAACAGTTGCAGCAAAGCAGGTAGATAAATTAATTTGTCATAGGTAGGAGAATACTTGATCATTTTGCCATCCTCTATTTTATTTAGCTTACTATTTATGGGGATAACCAATCCAAGTAGTGGTATATGCCATAATTGTCTCTCTTTGTTATCAAGATGTTTCATACCTGTTAGATCTCCATGTAGATAGTTTAGACAATTCTATGGGAAATAGAGGTACCATGCATAGTAGTTAAGTTGGAATCATCAGTTTAGATTCAACCATAGGATTTTCCCCCTTTTAAGTTTCAACCTCGCCTATTTAGTATCAACACCAACCTACTACAGAAATCATAGTTAGCTCTTACTGATATTATGATTCTCCGTATTTCTAGAAGAGATATACACTGTTTAGTGCACCACCAAATTGGCAACACCTGTTGCAAGAAGTCACTTATTATCCCAAGCGCTTTGCCTAATTAACTTAATCAATCTGGATAGTTCATTTGCTGGTGTTGATGGAATGATGGACCATGAACCAGACATCATTCTTACTGATGATCTCCAACTGAGGGCCAAAAATTGAAACTTGAATGGCCACAAGATTGTCCAAAAATTCTTGACAAAGAATAAGAATCAGCACCAAGGACTAGATTTCCTTGGCCCCAAGACATTTCTCCAAAGAAGATTTAAGAACAATTGATATCAATATACAGAATACCATGAATGGTACACCTGTGCTTGACCTTAGCATTTTCCTGATTAACCAAAACCGAAGCATTTCTGACCAGCTTCTCCAATACAGGGTCTGTCACAGAAGTTAGTTTGAAATATCTTTAAGATGATACAATAAAATCTGGACAGATCCATAGGGCCAGCATATAATGAACTCCTTGGGACACAGTAAAGTTAACAGGAAGCTGAGTTATTGGACACTGCACACACACAGTTTCTTCCAACACCGTATAAGATCCACACGCTGGATGACAACAACGTCGGTTCCGTATTTCTCTAAGATCCGTTAGTGCATACGTGCCTTTAGAATAATTTTTTCCAACAAAACACATTAACGGTTTTTCACCCTTTGCCACACCTACCTATAAGCTGAAGGTGAATCTCGGCCAATCAAAATTTGAAAATGCACATGCAAAGAGAAGCACAAAAAAGTTGGAATTTGTACCAGGTTTAAGATTTTCTCTTCTACATAAAACCCACCGTCCAACTAACATACTTTCCCCTGAAAATCCAGGAGATTATCCACCTTGAGGAAAACATTCAGTCCTGACTCTTATCTACAGCGTGACCCCTAAATGCTCTGCTCGAGTAAAACCTAGTATGGAATGAAAATAAATCCAGCTTTTCCATGCCCATTCCTGTCTAATGGAACCGCTACCTATTCAAAAAATGCTTTAAAAACCGACATTCCTCAAAAAATCTAAGCAAAAAACAAGCAGGTTAATCTCAAATCTAGAGTTCAGGATAACGTCACAAATACAGAAATTAATAATAATAATAACAGATCTCTGTGCCCTCAGACATCAAATGCAGCAACCAGAACTAAACAAAAGCAAATTTACCGAGAAAAACAGTGCCTGATTCAATTAAAACAAGAAAACACAGAAGAAAAACCAACCTCCGGCATCATCCTTGACTGCTCCAGTGAAACCAGGCAACCCGGAGTTGCTCCGTCGAATACCAGATGCATGAGAATAAGGCGCAGGAGCGGGCTTGGACTTGAACGAAGAAGACTTGATATTGGAATTCAGGGAGAGAGGCCTCTCTACCCTCACTGTCCCCTTTGCAGTTCCGTTTCTATAACTACCGGAAGCCATGATTTAAACTCCTAGAACGCCTAGCTCCTCGTCATTAAAGCCTATATATCTAGAAATCTCAGAACCTTATACCTAGAACAGACTACACTGGGAATCAAAAACAAAGAAATGGTGGAAGAAGTGAAGCAAAATCCGCTGTGAAATCGATAAAAATGGGACTCAGAACTTGCGATAAAAAGGGCATAGAGAAAGGAAAAAACTGCGGTTTTCAAAAGCACGTTCCAGAGAGAAAAGGGAGAGCCCAGCGGAGATCGGGTCGTGCTCGTCTGTGTCCGATTGTCCGTAGAGTAGTGGGCATGGGCCCACCAAGCAATCCAGTTCTGCTAGTTCGAGGAGGGGTAGCAGTGTAAACGAGACAGCAAAGAAAATATGGGGAGAGAGGAGCGAGGAGGAGCAGAGCATAGCGAGCGAGTGTGGGTCCCGCTTTTAGCTTTATATTTTTAACATTTTCGAAATTTTAAAAGGGATCTGATTTTGCGAAAATCATTACCAGTCACGTAGATTTCCCACGTCACTTATATATTTTCCACGTTGTAAGTCACATCAAATAGATATTTTTGTTTCAGATCGAAAATTTTAATATTTTTGTCGATAAAGTAGAAGGGTTTTGTCGTATAATTATAATCCCAATAAAATGTATATTTAATAATAAAAATTATTAAAAAACTAATAAGATGGAGAAAATTCTCTGTGGGAGTGTGCGTCCTGCGCTTATACACAGAGGGGATGAAATAATGATAATGACCGCCCGATTGATGTCACTATATGTGTTCCCATTGGCTCCTCATATGCTTAGGGTCATACTCCCTCATAGAGAACTTTTGCCCAAAAAATCAAAACAGTAATATAATGTTTGAAATATCAATAAATGTGCCCATCACCAAAACCGTGAACTAAGAACTTATAATCTTTTTTTAATTCTATTTTTTTCTTTAATAAAGTTAAACTTTTTTAAAATTACTTAATGCAGTTTTATGTGAAAATGGTAGGATTTTAATCATTGGGAAAAAAACATGTTATATTAAAAAGATTAAAAAAAAAAAAAAAGTTATATTATAACCAACCTTTGTTACAGCAGTTCTGAGTACTGAACTGGAAGAAGTGAAGAGTCAAGAGTGAAAACCATGCCCTCTCCCACGACACTGGACAACCCTGTAATTACTTTACCTCTCTCTCTTTTCTTCTTTTCCATATAAGCTATGAGCTCTGCTTTAAACAGGGTTGAACAGAGAAATCTCTTTCAAAGTACCAAAAAGCAAAAGAAAGTTGTAGAAGAGGACGAAAGAAGAGAAGAAACACTCAATTTTTTTTTAAGCAATCGAGATATTTTCTTCTTTTCCTTAACCTTCCTTGGATAGGATATGGCCCGCTTCAGTTTCGAGCTCCAACAGAGACCGACAGAGAGGACTGTGTGGGATTGTTGCTGGAGGACTCTCACCGAACCCATCTAGTAACTACTGGTCATCCACTATAGTTGCGGTTGATTTGTTTTGTGAAGCTGTGGAGCATGCTAAGCAACCGATGGAGGTGGTGATGCTGTCAGCAGAGTTGCAAGAAAGTGATGCGGTATTTTAGGTTGAAGATGAAGGAAGGGTAGTATTGTAAATTTATTTCGAATGTTTTAATACAAAGGTAAAATAGTACTTTTACACCAATAACTAACAGTAGACTAACACCATTACTGTAGAGTGGGTAATCTGAGTTTTTTCAAAAATCAGAGGGTGATCTAAGTTTCGATTGAAAACTAAGGGGTGATGTGTAATTTACCCTAAATATAAACCAGACTTACAAAACGATGATTAAGTGCATGAATGAAATTATTCTAGGCTAAGACTCATATGACTTTGAATCCCCTCTGACACACACACTAGAGTGAGAGGGATGGCAGCTTCTATTCAGGGTTTTAGTTCAGAGTTCGAATCCTCTGCTTCCACCTGCACGAACTTCCATGTGCGCCCTACACACAACAGGGCACGCAAAGACCGCCTTACCCTTGCCCGAGGGGGGGTAAGGCGGTCTTTGTGCACCCCATTGTGTGAAGGGCGCACATCGAAGTAGGGGCAGGCGGAAGTAGAGGATGTGGATTTTTTTAGTTCATCGTATCGATCATCGTCGATACCGATACATATCAGACCGTATTGTTTTTTTAATCAGTTGAAAATTGAAAAAATGCCATTTTTATCGATACCAATGATACATATCGGTATCATATCAATATTGATCACGGCTATAACTGTTATGAATCAACATACCCAATACAAGTACCTTAATCCAGCTTATATTAGGATACTTAAGTAAATGAACTTTATATCTTCTCCTTTTGCAGGAAATATAAGAAGGGAAATAAATCCTCTCCAGCGCGCCAGCCCTTCCAGTGTGAATCCAGTGGCAGGAGGAACTCGAGGATGAGAGATGTGAAATTCTAACTGCAACTACAATACTTTAATCCAGCTTGGACGGTACTTGTACAAGGATACGATCCGGTCTAATTAACCATTGGGATGAAACTTGGACAGGGCCAGCCCGCCCAAGTCCCGAAATATTATAGTGGGCTTGGTTAGGGACTGGATTTTTCTTTTCCTGAGCCCAACCCAAGATGGAAAATACAAGTGTGGGCTGGGGTGGGTCTACCATAGCTTGGCTGAGCTTGGCCAACTTACTGTGGCAGTGATTATAACTACAAGACTGTACTATCAAGAATGCATAGTTAGCTTGGGGCCCATTTATCTGTGGCTTTTGATTTGCTTGTAAATCTTTAACAAAAAAATAAATAAATTTGCTTTTAAATCGTGTATGTAGGGTTCTTCTTTGTACATATTTAGCTAGCCGTTAACTTGTTAGGGTTGAATACTATACGAGTTCGTAAGTCAAGTACGAAACGAGCCTTGTCTATGAAGCATAAAACCTCACTATATCAATGAGTTAAGGGCCCGCTGAAGTGAGGGCGGTTTTGATGAAAGCCCAAGGCTGAACTGTTGAAGGTGGCTTCACTTAGTATATAAGCTGATAAAACCTGCGACATATACAGTAGATCGCATGCGAAAAAGGAGCTTATTAAGTAGACAAAGGTGGTCCAAACTCGAGCATCTTTAGGATCTTCCACAGCTAGTGACACAGGGGAGTGATCAATTGAATCGGGTTCAACCCTTTCAAAATTAAAAAAAGGACATGGAAAAGAAGGGAAATTTTTAAACTTGAAAAAAGAAATTTTTATAATCATTGCCTATATGATTATATTACTAATTCTAAATAATTTCAAATTTGATTATAAAAATTCACTTTGATTGGCTTCTAAATCTCGTTTGCAAAGTAATATAAAAGTACCTCAAAAAAGGCCTCATTACTATGGTTTGAGGAATCAGTATCAAATCGATTGTATCAATCAATTTTCTGACCGATCCCATATTAGTGGATCGGTACAGACAACGATAAAAATTTCATTTTTTAAAAATCAATTTTTTAAAGAAAACAGAGATAAACTTATCTGATCCAAACTGATCCATATCGATTACTAAAACCTTGCTCCAACTAGTGGAGGGGCCACATAGCCAGGCAGCGATCCCCCTGCCCTTTTCTTTATTAAAGGTCTTTTGGATCTAGAAACATCCAAAGTGCAAGTTGCAAAATAAGAAAGAAGGCAATGGAAAAAAAGTCACAATTGTCACACAACATAGAAGAGGACACGCATAAATCATGTAAAGTCTGATGTAGACACAACGCCATAATTCATTAGGTATGACACTCAGATAACTAAGTACAACTTGGACCATGACCATGCTGCAGCCTCACACTGGCAGGGGTGAAATGACCGCCCTACCCCACACGGGCAGGTGCATGGCAACTTCGTCTTTATAATATTTCCAATCTTTTAACGTCATATGCTTGCGTGAATAGAACTCGTGTTCTCTATTTCTGGCTATTTCTACGGGCTGCTAGGAACCATTGCATATTATTCGAAACCCGGCCTAAACCCGGCCTAAACCTGTGATGATTATGAGAAACATTAACAAATTATGGATTTCTGATCTGAATCTTGTTCAGTTAGCTCAAGATCCGGTTGTTTTCAATTCCCCAGCTTTGACCCTATCTAAATACCACGAGCTACTTAAATCTAAGATCTATACACTATTATATGTGATGGGAGCTATACAAAAGAGACTAATGAAACATGATGAACACCAATTATTGATTAAAATACGTTTGTTTGTATTTTTATGGATTTCGGTTTCACAAGGATCGTGGAGGATTCCAAGGCAAGAGTCATGTACCGGGCATTGCAAAGAGCAAGAAAATTGAGAGTCACAACTGTAGACATCTGGATTGATTGTCAAAGTTTGGTTGAATGACTGCAAGACCATGAGAAATTTTCACCGTATTTTTGGATATTATGTCTATAATTAAGATGTTTTCTAAGGTATTGTTTTAAATAATATCAAGGATTGAATATCTATAACTTTTGGACCGAGTTTCCCTCCACCCACGATGGGCGGGAGAGGACAGAAATGGGTATTGAGAGAGTATTTAGAACATACTAAAACCTTAAGAGGGGTTTGTGAACCCTAAGATGGTGGATGAACCGTCCTCTATTGCCTATGGGTAGAGGAAACACCCACAAGCAGAGATCTCTTGCCCTTTTTTTAATGAAAACATCTTTTACACACTTGACCGTACTTCCCTCCCCCCAATATTTTTTTCTAGTATCATATTCATCAGCTGTATCGGCCCATATGTATCAATTTTGGATTCTGATTAGTTACCGATAGCGATCGATGGTGTCGGTATCACCAGAGGGTAAAATGATAAAAAAATCGATGGTATCTATATTTTTGGGGGGTAAAATCATCCAATCCAATCCGATACGACCAATCCGTATTAATATCAATATCTGCCGGGACTGATATGACCACCGATACCATATACTAAAACCTTGATTATTGTATTCAACCGGAAGTGAACAACTAGATCATAGTTATGCAGCGAGGGAAATACAACGGTCATACATTTTAAAAGATGGTAATTTGAGGAATGCAATTCTCATTTTAAGCAAATCTCTTGACTAGTTTGCATTTCTGATCTTTGTTATTGATTTAGATTACAATTTATCATTTAAGAAGTCGGAACCCTGGTTGCATGTTCATCCCAAACACCAACCTGGTTACAAAAACTCTGAGCACAAATGCAATACACATGAGGGACAGGGATATCTGGGGAGAGTTGCCTTGAATTGTACACAAAGTTTTGTTGAAGCCGGTAACCGTGCCGCCTCAGTATTGGTATCGGATCGATACCAATCCTTATCGGCCGATACCATACCATGGTTTATAACTTCTCGTTTTGAAGTATCAGTTTGCTGAATCTGATTCTAATAACCTGACTAGTTATGGATGTGTTTTGTAAATTTATTAAACCCTAAATTTATGATTCAAAGGAGATCAAGGATTGTTGTAGAACCTAGCCATTGAGGATATATTACAAAAACTCCAGTGTCAGTGCATATAATAATCACCCTCTACTGGACTCTAATCAAGGATCCTTCCAGACCCATAACCCTGGAACAGTATCTGATCTATCAGAGCCTTCAATGTGAATCTCAAAATTGATAATTCAACTACCTTCTTCTTTATTGTATATTGTTTGGTAAGCAACCCCATTAACAAGCTTGATTCAACATAAAAATTCCACCAAACAAGGATCTGAAATCTATAATTATTAGGTTACCATTAATCCTGCTTTATTATTATTATCATTCCACCAAAACATTTATTTCCATGCTTATTATTATTGTTTAAAGTTAAGAAAAAGATATTATTTCAGCAAAAGATGATAATGAAATAAAATAAAAGAAAAGAAAAGAAAGAAAGCATGGTAAGAACTGCAAACAACTCCATTATCCACTCCATTATGTAATCCACTTTACCCACCCAACCAGCCTGGAAGTATGGATTCCTCTGATGCAGCTGAGCTGCCTATTCTCCATTCCCAATTCCCCCTTTTCCCCTTCGCAAAAAGAAAGAAAACACCAAAACACAACAGAGCAACGCAACCTTTCTTTTATAGAACATGAACCAACCAAAGGAAAGAACAGAACATGAAACTTTGAAACTTAAAAAAAAAAAAAGGACAAACACCTAACAGGAAGAGATGAGTCACAAGGGAAGTTTCAGAACCTCCGAACCTTATCAGCTTTCACTACAGGATTAGCCTTGGCAATGGCTTCCCGACCCATCGACTTGAAATCGAACGTGCAAGCATGCAGCTCTGGGTACCGATGTTCCGAGCAGAAAATACTGCCACACCTGCAATTGAACCCAAGTATCCCAACTCGCTTCTTACAGCTCACACACCTCTTCTTCACCCCTGATTCAACCCCAACAACACCAGTTGCTGTGGAATTAAAAGCAGAATAAGATGACGAAGATGAAGATGATGACGATGACGGAAGAGCCAAAGAAGAAGAATCAACGAACAAAGAAAGGGCAGATAATTGTTGTTGTTGTTGTTGCTGCGTTGATGTTTTTGATTTCGTTGGACTGAGAGATCTCTCCACGGCAACCTTGACAGAAGCCGCTTGCTGTTCTTTGATGCAGAAATCCCCGTAGCACTTGGAGCAGAGATTCAAAGTCGCTGGCGTACCAAAGAAGCCACACCCATTCGCGCAAGGCCTGTGATTTTCAGGAGCTTGACATCCCGTCTCTCGATCCCAGCTCTCTTCAGAACCCATCTCCGTCTATCTCTGCTCGGAAGAGAATAAGCACATAGACAAAATCGTCGGTCAAGAGTCAAGAAAAAAATTGACTCGAACTCCGTATTTGACAATAATACCCTCCCACCCCAATTCCCCTCCATAAAATCTACTGTTCACTGTTTAGGTAATCAGTATATTTGCAAGGGTGATTTCGTCAAACTAAAAATAGTTGTGGAACTTCAACAAACTAATCGAAGGAAATTCGAAAAGAATCGTTCTAAAAAAATTTCTGGTTTTTTTTTTTTTCTCTTTCCAAGGGCGAATATTCACAGAAATCTGCAGATTATTAAACCGTTTAAATGCAAGTTCATCGGACCATCGATGGAAACCAACGATCGGCCGTGAAATTCACATACTACGACCATTAAAACAGAAGAGAAGGTGATCATACAGAAACAACTAATAAGATGGACAAAAACGTTCTCAAGGATTATAGATCTATTCAATTTCTACCACAACTTCTCGATCAAATGAAGCAGAAACAGAAATAATCGATTAGGGTTTTCTTACCACTTTCGTCAAATAACTCAAGATCTCGTTCTCCAGGATTGTTAGGTCTTCTTCTGCAACACGAAACAGCTACGGGGATTGTAATTCAAGGCGGGGAGGAGATTTGGAGAAGAGCTGTTGGATTTGAGAAAGGCGCCTCTGTTTCCGCTTTATCGCTTCTTTGTTTATTCTATTCTATTCTTTTACTTTTTCTTTAATTTAAAAAATTATTTCAACAAAAGAGACCACTGATTGCATAGAGGTTTTGATTACAGGTAACGTATAGCACCCTATGACGTCGTATTAGGTCGTCAGATCAGAATTTTATAACAGTTGTGACGCTTTGTGTTGTTGTGATTCTAATCTGATGGTGTAAAATGTACTACTAATATGAGACTAAGTTATTGAATCGTTATTCTAAAATCATATAAAAAGACGGAAAAGGCCAAGCTTCGCACCTTCCATACCACGCTTGTTTCCGAGGCAAGCCACAACCCACAAAAAGGGTCAAACATTTTCTATAGAGCAATGGGTCTATGGGCCAGGTCAGATTGGGACCGGTAAAAGGCTGATAGAGTAAAAAACACGTCAGCTGTGACTGGCAGTTGGCAGTGGTTTCTTGTTTGTTTGGCTGTTTCTATTATTTGGGCCCGCAAACGGGATGATACCTGGGCCCCACATTGTCATCAGCATTCGTCATATATATGCATAAACTGTCAGACGCGAGTCGCCGCGTTGGGTAACTGATGACGTGGCGATAACTGTAATTTTGACGGAGTTACTTGTGAATCGTGACTCTGAGTCATGAGTCATGTCTCCGTGTCTCCTGAGTCGTGACTCATGACTGACGAGGAAGATTTCTCTCTGACTTGACTCGTCAGCGCTTGGGTCGGGACTGTGGACTCTCGATTCTAAACGGAGAAATGTTATCTGCGTGGAACGCAAGAATTTAGCTCGTCAGGCGTGCACCCAGGGTTGAGCTGTGTCGCACACATTTTGACGCATGTCTAGGAATATGTGGGGCATAACCCAACGGCTAACAACGTCCTGGACATTCCTTGCTCCTTGGAGATGATCTTGATCCGAGCCATGCTCAGACACATCGGGGTGGAATGACCGGTGCATCCCATGAATGGTGGAAATTCCACCACCAATGTGCCAGTGCA
The DNA here is from genome assembly GCF_018873765.1 of Telopea speciosissima. Lineage (NCBI taxonomy): Eukaryota > Viridiplantae > Streptophyta > Magnoliopsida > Proteales > Proteaceae > Telopea > Telopea speciosissima. The sequence continues at coordinate 61,794,009 of NC_057921.1, read as the reverse complement.
CAAACTCTCAGTGGCTGCCACATACGATGTGGCCCCTACATTCCATACAGAGAACACTCCATTGAAAATATATCAAAATTTCTAAAAACCATTTCTTCAAAATAAAATAATTTTATTTTATTTTATTTTTTTTTGGGGTTTTCATCCCGATCACTATTTGTGAAGTATAACATTTCATCATTTGTCATATGGAAATCTATAGGTTAGTCCATGTAATAGATGAGCAGACAAGTATCTCATTGGTTAAATTTTCACTCTCATCAAATAACATATATTTTTATATATTTTAATCTGTCCCACTAAAGTCCATACACTTCTGAATTAATTGACTTCTAAGTAATGATCTTATAATCTATTTGTTAATAAAATTTTAACCTCATCTAAACCTTGAAGTGACAAATGTGACTACAATACATCAATTCCATCCATGTTTACGCTGCGGTGGACTTGAACTTTAGTGGGTTTTCTTTCGCCTAGCTTTTGCTTTCCCACATCGGTCGCTTACGTCCTAATATCGTACGGTCCTACCCTGTATACGGTTAAAATGGATTGGGTTGAAAAGCACGGCCAGTGACTGGGCCCACAAGACTCCAGCCCAACGCAATCAAACCTGTATTTTGCCAATTGCAAATTTTACTGGATCAGGCGTTGCACATGAATCAGATGGATCATGGAGTTGTTACAATCCAAGTTTTTTTTTTTCTTCCGGAGGTGGGGTGGGTGAGAATTGCCTAAATCTACAAGATAAGATAATCTATTATAAAACGTTTAAAGTGTGTCGTATCAGTCTCTAACTATAACGATATCAATACATCCATATCGGTCTCTGACAGTAATGATACCGATACATCCGTATTGGTCTGTAGTGGGCCATATCGGATCAGGATCGAACCCAATTAGAAAGAAAAACCATGTACCAACTGATACAAACGATTAGTATCAGGTTTTGCATCGGCTAATTCAATACCAAAACATCACTCCATGACGGTGAAAGAGTATGGATGCCAATGAATAGTCAGGGGTATTTTGGACCTCTAACAAATAAGAGGAGTAATAATGAATCTAGATTCCTGGGTGTTTCCTCCAATGTGGATGAAATTTTTTGCCTAATTCTTATAGTAAGCTTAAGTCTCAATAATACAACAGTCGTGGCAGCTTGAAAATAAGTTGAAAAGTCAAAGCTTTTTTTTCCAGAGTGAAAGCATAGAATTGGATTGAGATCTTCTACTGTCGCCTGCCCATGCGGCCAGCATGCAGCTTCACACAAGTAGGGGCGAAATGATCGCCCTACCCACTGCCCGAGCACCCTGCCCAGGTGGAGTCCACGTGGGGTCCATGCCCTGTCTATGTGAGGCTACACACCGGTTGCACGGGCAGGCGGTAGTAGAGGATCCAAATTGCATAGAATAAGGGTACCATCGCCCTTCACACGTTTTTTTCTCTCTCCTACCCTAACCATATGTATCTCATATGAATTACACCATTCCCTGTGCCACACCGCCACCATTGGTATGATGTGGGAGATTCTTTGCCCCTCCCCCCTCCCCCCCCTCCCCTTCCACACACTGGCCTCATGGAGAACCTTCTTCATATAATTAATAGTTTGGACCACTATATGTCTTATTATGTATAGGTAATCTAGATTGTCCCTCCTCTATTCTAAATTATCATCACAATAAAGGGTATCAGTAAAGCTAACTGTTTATTTTAATTTATTTGAGCTGCAACTATTTTCATTATTTGTAGTCTTTATTGGTGATGGAACAATATGGAGTACACTTGCTTTCGTTTTTATGAGTTGATTAGAAGAACCAGTGGGTGGTGGTGTCTTTCCCATTCCATATTGGTATCCATTTATTTGATGGCCACCCTTTCTATTATGTTGAACAGTTGAACTAGTTAGTAGTGTATATTTTCTTAGTGAGGATTCTTTTGGAGTTCCACGAGAAAGTAATTAATCGATCGCTCGATTTGAAGATTTATAAGGATTTGATGATGTAGTGAATGTGCTTTATGACCAGGAATGGAAGGGGAGTTTAGTCCTACATCGGTCAGGTACTGTGCGGTAGTTTAACTTATGACCTTGAAAGGGCTTCTCCACCTTGACACTTGGGCTTTTGAGTTGGACGTCATTAAGTGGTATCAGAGCGTATTGTCCGTGCATCAACCATGTGGGGGCCTATGACTCAAAGTTGGGGAAGTTGTTACAATGAATGCACTCTATAGACAGGAATGAGAGGGGAGTTTAGTCCCACATCGATCGGGTAATGTGCGATAGTTTGACTTATGACCTTAAAAAGATTTCTCCATCCTAAAGCTCGGGCTTTTGGGTTGAATGCTATTACTTGAACACCCTTGTATATTGTGCAACATCATTGTAGGTGAGCGAGAGGCCCTTGTGAAGTGGGAAGTTTTTCTCAATTTGCTTTCAACAATCAAGATATGCAATTTAGTAACAGAAAAGTGAAGGCAGCTTCATCACTATTCATTTATGTTTATTGAAATCTTAAAGAGGAAAACATCACTATTTTACAGTCCCTCACTCCCTTTTGTTGAAAACATGAGAAGAAGGGATTACAATATAATAGTATTGCTTTATATTGCGCCGAAATGAGCCCCCAGGAAATTCCGCCATTCCATGGGGATGGGGCAATTATTTCATCAATCCTTGTGTCTGGACGCAGGGGCAGCACACCGCATGCATCCAGGTAGCGTTCTTTCTCCCAAAACGGACCTTCTCCTTGATAAGCCCTTGCTTACCTGGGAAAAGGATCAAAACTCAAAGCACACGTGTTCTCTCTAATCTGTTAAATTGATCAAAAAACAGAGTATTGATCCTTAATGGAAACAGACATGTAGAAAGCATGTTTTCCCCTTTCACAAATCCTTAAACTGATGAGGTTTTCAGGGGAAACAATAACTAATAGTAGTTTTTGAATTAAACTTATCCTTCATCCATCAAAAAAATCTTACCCTTGCTTATTTATAACTAATATTTCTTTATGTAATAATATTAACTAGAACAAGGAAGGAAAAAAAAGTCTCCTGGAAAGAAATAGAAGAGCAAAGAAAGTATCCCATCTGATCATATTCTCCTTCAAGCTTCAACATGAAAGTTGATCATATCGTGAATGATGGTGGCTTTTGGAGGCAAAATCGTGAAGATGAGAGAGTTTCTTATGAAGCTCAAACATCAAGGTTCGGTTCTCTTGGTGAAGGAGAAGAGCTTTCTCCCTCAGTTTCTCATTCTCTTGTATGATAATTCGGTTCTCCATATACAGCTTCAAGTTCTTCATTGCCATCTCTATACCCACCATCTCTGCTGCTTCTTCTGACCTTCTCTTCCTGCTGTTAATTAGTAACTATCATTAGTAACTGTTGATGAAATTGAAAAATACCCAAAATATAAACAGAATTGGAGAGACCCAGAAATCACTAAAGGAGCAGGGAGGCAAGGAAGAACCTGGTTAGACGATGGACTCGAACCTTGCATCTCTTAGTTAGCCGTCGGCAAGCAGGAGAATTGTGGGTAGTTGTAGATTGGCACATTCTGAATTTCCTTCTTAAGTTTCAGTAAAGAAGAAAGTATATCGGAAGGGGGGGGGGGGGGGGATGGAGATGTAATGGAAAAAGTGCAGGTGAACATATAAATAGTAGATGAGAAGAGAAGAGGTGAGAGGCAATGAGGGGGTTAAGGACTAAGGAGACCCAAGGGGGCAGAGGAGGGATAATATGGTGTTTGAATGAGTCTTTGTGCGTGCAGTGTTTGTATATGGGAGGAGCCAGCTTCGTTTGCAATGATGGCTTGAGGTCTCATCATTACTTCTTACACCTCCAGTTTCCCCTTACCCCCACCCTCTCCTCAGGCCCCCCACCCCCTTCATTTCCTTATCTCCATTCATGACTCACCACCCTCTCTCTCTCTCTGAGTGTCACAGACTCACAGTGGAGTTTTTGGTTATATTGGTGCTGAAGAAGACACGTTGAGAATGAGAGGAATACGTACCTTTGCAGGTAGTTTACCTTTGAGACTTCTCAACAGTTACTTATTGGAATTAGCTTAATTAAGCTATGGATTACTTGTTTCATAGAGCTTATAGAGGGATTTCTTTTTTTGGGTTTGGTGTTGGAGAAACTCTACCTTTTCATGGATTTCTCTCTCTCAAAAGTCTTAAGAGTTAAAAAGAGTACCTTTTGACAAAGTAAACAACCTTTTTAAGAAGTAATTGCAGGACTGCCGACTGCAGGAGTGAAATGAATGAGGCCTTCCTAGTTTCCAGTTTCAGCCACAGTAAATCAGTAATTGGCCTTACCAAAAAAAATCAGTAATTGGAACTTTGGAATTTGGAAGAACCAGGACATCAGATCTGCTACCAACATGGGGACGGGTAGGGACAGATCTGAACCCTCTATGGGGATGTGAGACCTGCCTCTAGGGTGTGGAACCTACTTCCAATGGAGGGTTCAGATCTGTCCCCACCCGTTCCCATGTGGGTAGTTGATCTGGATTCAAGAACCAGTACTGGCCATGGTAACTTTTAGCATGTAATTTCTTTGTGGGTGGGCAATTCTTGATCTCATTCACTCCCCTTCTCCCTTCTTCTGACATCTCCCATGCTTAAGTCCTTTGGTTGATCCTTAGAGAACCAACCCAACTCAATTTGAGAAAAGGGAACTGATGAAGTTGAAACAGCTTCAGAAGAGGAAGAGGGCAAATACTCCTATCTGGTTTAAGTTAGCCCAGTTTCAACCAGAACCAGAACTAGATTTGATCCAACTTCCCACGGTTCAAGTATTCAATACAACAAATTTTTATATGGAATCAAGTACACACAGAATTTGAAGAAAGGATTTAATGTAAGAATATCTCACTTGCTAGTTGCTACCCACTTGTGGGTTTATGGTAATTAAAACTTCAGAAGCCAACGTGTCCAAGAGAGAATGTGGTTAGATTTCTTTTGTCCCTTTGCTTCATGTAATTGAGTAGGGGAAGCTACAATCCAGATCTTCTATGGCACATCTGCTCGTAGCGGTCTGAGCGGTGCACATATAAGGCGAAGCGCAATGACCACCTTACCTCTGCCCAAATGCCTTGCCCGAACAGGAGTATGACGATCATTACACCTCACCTTGTTTGTATACCGCTTAAACCGCTACGGGCAGCACGCCATAGAGGATCACGATCCGGGGAAGCTATGCTAATTTATGTGAAACGTGTGTGTGAAACACCCAAATTAGGCATTTTTGGCTTCATCTTCAGCTCTTATCTGAATTTCTCATCATGATCATCACCACCATTCCTCCAGTATTGGTCCCACACACACACTGCCTCAACCCTCCCACCTCTCTTTCTACCCGTTCCATTAAAAGGATGATGGTGATGGAGGCGATGACCATGATGATGGTTTTCTGTCCATCTCCTTCGCTTCAAAACAACTTGGGTTAGCTACTCCACCCCTCCAGGGTCCCACCACATATGCCCCCACCTTCCCCCTAGATTTTTTGGCATTGTGCTAGTAAAGTTTTTTTCTTTATTTGTTCATTACAATACCTGTACATACCTCCCTCCCCCAAAAAATTGATACCATACAAGTATCTATAGATTAAAAGTGTTGAATCTGAATTTCTAGCCTTTAGACACTGGAACTGATAGAATAGAATCAGGCTCCACAACCCGTGTGTAATCAGGGTTTCAAAAACCAGATCGGGTAGGGTGATCCCAATTCTGACTGATATGGATCGAACCAATCCTGTATGGAAACTAGTTTTTAGCAGGTTTTTTTGGCCGACTAGCCAATTCTGTTCTGATCCGATCCGGATTAAACCAATCTCATATGGAAACTAAGTTTTACGGGGTTTTTATGCTGATTTCCACCGATTCTAGCCTATTTCAGTCCAATTCGGATTTTGATTCCTGTTTTTTAAACCATTCTCCCCTTTGACTAAGATTAAAGGATACTATGATGCTTTTATTTATGTGGCTACTACCATTTTATCAATCCTCAACATAGAAGGTTATGACTTAGCTATGGTCCCATATCATGAAACTAGCATCGACCTTCAAGGGCTATTGCTTCAGTGATCCCTGATACAGCATCATCATTTATTGAAAGAGAAGATTTAGAATGGGCATAGGGCAATGGTCCTATGCACTTCTCTCTCTATCTCTCAAAAAAAAAAAAAAAGTGTTAGATTCAACCTTCTTTGATTATAAATGAACTGATGATGAGTGCTTTTGCTTGTGGGGTATTTCCAATGGGAAAGGTGGGCTGTTCACTTCTATTCTTACTTCAGCTTCGCTTTTTTATCCAATTCCTCATAATACTAAGTTTGAAGACAGGAATCTAGAGTCAAATACTACTTTAGGGGGGCTATGCTATTGAGTCTCCTTGGCTCTGCTCTTTTCTTCTCTACCTTCAGATGATGAAGGAAGAAGAAGAAGAAGAAGAAGACAACCATGATGCTTCCTTGTCTGGGCAGGGATGGATCTATATATTCCCCACCTCCTAAGTCATGCTCTTTTTGAACATGGAAGGGGTGAGCCATTTGCCTAGAGAAGACTAGGACCACTCAGCATTCATCAGTCTCTCCAATCCATGTCAAGTTTTCTTCTCTTCAACTCTTCCAATAGCTTCTCGTCTTTGATACTTAAGGAAGGTGGGACTAAACTTGCTAGTCAACCCAGAAATGAATAACCTGTAACCATACCTTCTCTAGTGTTACCAAGTGCCTTGGGTTGTTGTACACCTTTAACGTAGCTCACATGCAGGAAATCATGATGATGATGATTCTTATGAAGACTATTCACACACCCTCCACATATGGTCCACATCCTCTCCCTCTCTGCCACCCAAATTGGACCCATCTCTTTCCTCAGCAATCGATTGCTCTGTAGATTGGTTTACAACCCCATCATCTGCATCACTAATTTTGAGGCAAGCCCATGCATATTACACCTTTGCACAAGAAGCTTCTATTGGCTTGGGCTTGCATCAGATGTTAAACAAGATTAGCCCAATTATTATAGAGATAGTGATCATTTAAATGAAAGCAGGTGGGGGTGTACATGGAATCACCTGTAAAAGCAGGATATGTTATATGGTTGCACTCATTGAGGTCCCAAAAGAATTCAACCTGATAAATCATGGGCATCTTCCAGAACTCAGCAGATTAGATCATTTGATTTCATCCAATAGGGTTTTGCTTTTGTACAAAAAGCTGGCCTGTTTTAGAGATCACAGTGTTAGTACTTTCTTATGCACCCTAGTTACAGTCAAATTAGCACTAATGCCTGGATTATCCATAAAAATGTTTAGTATACTGTGGTGAGGCTGCTACTAGATAAGGAAGCTTGGATTGAGAACTGAAGAGTACTTCATCATACTATGTCTTGATAAAAATCTGTCCAAGGAATACGTCAAAGTTCTCAGACAGCCCCAACCTAAAAGACAGAAAAGGGATTCACATGAAAAACCTGTAAAATTAGGCAGAAAGTCTAAAGACATTGCTTCATCACATGATGATTAACCTCAAAGATGTATAAAGTTGAATAATATTACAACCAGTGGACTAGTATGTTGAAAAACTCATTGCCCTGCCATAGAATTACTCGTTTTACAACACAGAACAGCTCATACCTGCTGGCATTGACAATCTACCTCGCATCCAACTTCACATTGAAGATAATAATTTCCTTGAGCTCTAAGCATTGTGAAGTGTTTCAGAATTGACATATCAAGCCACGCCCTGAATGAGGATCCACAGCTTTTCTTTACCACAGAAATTATTAATACAGGAAATTTCTCTTTCAAGCAGTACCATCCAATACATTCTAGCATATCAAATTGCCCCTCACTAATAAGAAATCTCCGACTTTTCCTCCACCTTTCCTACTTCCTGCACGTATATAACTGCAATTACAAATAAAAGTTTACCTTGCAGAGTAGGCACCTGAACAATAATAATAATAATTTCACCTTGCACAGTGACCAAGGGGTAAATAGTTGAAGATTTGTCCAGGCAAAAAGCAAAAAACCCATGATAATATATACTACTGAGTCCCTGACCCCCCTTGACAGCACTTGTATATACAATATGCGGCAATGCACATTGTGAAGTTATCAACAACAGTCAGTGCTGCTTGCAGGGCCACCAGTACCTGAAATTACTGGAGCATAATCAAATTAGTTCATACACAATCCATCTAAAATGGATGGGCCTAGATAGCAAACTGTCATTCGGGAAAGCTTCAATATTGTAATAGTTTCAAACAATTCAAATGTGGTGGTCAGAAAGTTGGAAGAAAATATGAATTGTTCACACAAGAAGACAAACATGTTTAATCCGATTTTTAACTTAAACCATTTTTTAAACTGTATATATCATTGCAATTCTAATATTTGCGATACCTTCAATTGTCTATGATGCTTGAATTTTTTTAGCTATCTGCATAGATACAGTGGTAATGTGCCCACCATGAAATAAAGCCCCACCTAAAAGAACTCCTAGATGAAAAAATTGACATGATCAGGCAGTTGCTAGAGCGTCCAGAAGAAATTGACAATCAGATGGTTGTCAGTAAGTGAGAGCAGTGTTGTAGTTATGCAGGAGGTCCAAAAGATAAGTGGGACCCACTCCCTTACATACATGTTAGTGACTGCTGGCATCAGGTTCCAATCCACTTCACAACGAAAAAAGAGAAAGAGCCGCCACCAGTGGTATTTGATCTTATGAAGGGTACCCTACATGTTGCTGGATATTTAATATGCTTATTATTTCCTAAATGTAACCTGTAGAGGTTTAACGATTCATAAATACAAATGGCATTCCAATCAAATTAATCACATTTACGTTTCTTACAAGGAAGGGGGCGGGAGAATCCAGACATGTTTACCACAGTGTGAGCTATTCAAGTCATACAGATTTGAATACAGAGGGCCTAATCCGATGTAGGTTCTGCTTTCACATGGTCCCTGACGGGGTTGATTGGAAAGAGGTCTTAACTTTATGCCATTTTGCACCAAGCAAGGGGCACTTAAGAATTTAAACATTGGTTCATGCAAATTTCAAAGCATTTCCATGCCAAACAAAAGATAAAGCTGGTTACCTCAAGGGACTCAGAGTTATAAAAGAAATGCCATGTGCATGCACAAAGTGCTCCACCAAGCAGGGGTAACTGTGCCATAAGAAATTACACCAGGGTAGAGTTCCAAAAGGAAATATCGAACACTTATAGCATCTTTCTTAATTTATCTTTTACTTACTTTTGACAATTAATGTAGTTCCTCTCTGATGTGATAACTGATAAGTCATAACTTTACTTTCCCCGCACCCTTCCCTCTTGGAATTGATATAGAGTGAAGAGACCGATCTCTCCACAGGCCCTGTTCTTTTTCTATGTGGTAGCTCAGCTGGCACCAAAATTATGTGAACCTACTTTTCACGTCAGCCTTTAGTTCTGATGCAGGTTTTAGCCCAAATTTAAGAACCCATGCAAAGAAATAATTCTTTGAAAAAAGGAAAATTAAATATAACAAGTTACATTCAGCCTGTAACCAAATCACAACTTTTTCCATGAGGACGGGTATGTCCATGTGATAAGAGAATCCCACTACCATCTCACTCATCAAATTTCACCCTCAGACAAGTATGAGAATTGCCTCAAAAGTGAGTCCAAAGTGACAAACACCTTAGAAATTTGCCACTAGATTCCACTACAATGAAATGGTACTGTTTTTTTTTGGGTAATATTATGCTTTGCGAAGAGAAGGGAATCTAGTGACAATTTTTTTGGGGTAATATTATGCTTTGCAATAGATCTCGAAGAATCAATTTGGTTTTATGCCAGGTGGATCCACGACAAAAGCTATCTACCTATTAAAGAGGCTCATGGAAACAAAGTACTAAAACTCGGAACTCGGTACCAACTCGGTCCCTTGAAAAACCGAGTCGAGTCGAGATCTCGCCGAATTGGTGCATTTTTTTTTCCAACTCGATGGGTTTTAGACCTAGTTTGGGTCTAAAACTTGGTATTCAGCCTATTTTAGGCCATTTAAAGTTTTAAACACAATGACACTATCAAATTTTGCAAAAACAAAGTCCAAATAGGAGTTATGTACCGGTCAAACTTAATTTGGTGTGCACGAATGCTGTCAAAATCGCTCTGAATGAAAATATTTTCTTGGACATCAAAACAAATGAATATTTTACAGCACTTTTGGATTTTAGTAATGTTTTACCATATTAAGATTTATGGAATTTTTAGATTTGAGAAAAGCCCAAACATTAGAAAGTTGAAAATTGCACCTACTGCCGAAAATCTAGTTTTTGTTCTTGAACTGGAGGGTTGACTTTTTTTCCTTTTGGAATTTTATTTTTTAACTATTTTTATTGGATTCAAATAGGGGGGGTACTTGCTTATTTATGAATAATATCTTAAGTAAATGAAATACAAATACAAAAACATTCACTTAAATGATATTAGGCATAAATAAGTGTCTGTCTTAGTTCCTGGCCTAAATAAGTGTCTGTATACCAAGGTTTGCATAGATAGGTGTCTGTATACCAAGATTTTCCACCAAGATCTCGAGATCTGACACTCATATAAAGGAGTTTGGGTCGAGATTCTCGAGATCTCGGTCGAGTTGTTGCACTTTTGCAACTCGTATGCCAACTCGCCGAGATCTCGTGAGTTCTCGAACTATGCATGGAAAGATCTAGAGCTAGTAAGAAGGATCTCCATATGGTCTTGATTGACCTAGAGAAAGCCTATGACAGAGTCCCTAGAGATTTAATCCGGCATCTTCTTGTGAATAAAGGGGTGTCGAATAAGTATATAGAGGTAATTAAAGATATGTATGAGAGTGGTGACTAGTATCAGATTTGTGGGAGGCCAGGGCAAGGATCTCCCAATTAAGGTTTGGTTACATCAAGGATCAACACTAAGCCCTTATTTGTTTGCACTTATCATGGATGAATTAACCAAGAACATCCAAGACGAGGTATCGTGGTGTATGCTCTTTGCTGATGATATCGTTTTGGTGGATGAGACAAAAGCAGAGATTAACGCTAAGTTAGAGTTATGGAGATCGACCTTGGAAATAAAAGGCTTTAAGATTAGTAGATCAAAGACGGAGTATATGAGGTATAACTTTAGTCACACTATGATGGATGATGACATGGTGAAAATTGAGGAGAGAGATACAGCCAAGTGACTATTTCATATATCTGGGGTCTATAATATACAAAGAAGGTGGCATAGATGATGATATTTCACAAAGAATTAGAGTGGGATGGATGTGTGGAGACGTGCGACCGGAGTACTGTGTGACAGATACATTCCTTGAGTTTAAAGGAAAGTTCTACAGGACTGTTGTCCGACCTGCTATAATGTATGGGGCGGAATGTTGGGCAATTAAGAAGTGCCATATAGCGAAGCTATATGTTGCAGAGATGAGCATGTTAAGATGGATGCGCGCCAAAACTAGGAAGGATAAAGTGAGGAACGAACATATTAGAGTTGATGTGGGAGTGGCCTCGATCAAGGACAAGCTCCTAGAAAGTTGTCTGAGATGGTTTGGCCATGTGCAATGGAGGCCTAGGGACACCTCAGTAAGGAGGAGTGATCTGATGCCGATTGAAGGAGCTAAAAGAGCTAGGGGCAGGACTAAAATGACCATAGGTGACATTGTGAAGAATGAAATGCATAGTTTGGGTCTTGTGCCAAGTATGACCTTAGATATAACCTATTGGAGGGCAAGGATCCATGTTATCGACACCATGTAGCTGAGATTTTCCTGATTTTCTAGGCTATCCTCTTTCCTCTTACTTTCTTTTTTCAATTTCCATTGCTCAGTTTTCTTATTACATTTCTTCATTTCTACTCTTCATCCCTCTTACTTTCCTTTCCCCTTTGTGAGGACCTCAATTTTCTCTACTTTGTTTTGAAAGGATCCATGTAGCCGATGCCATTTAGTTGGGATAATGCTGAGTTGTTGTTGTTGTTGTATTATGCTTTGCAACCACCAGGTTGCGGGCTCGAAACATGGAAACAACCTCTCTGTGAAGCAAGGGTAAGGCTGCATACATTTTCCCCTCCCAGACCTTGTAGTAGCGGGAGCCTCATGCACCGGGACACTCTTTTTAATGTTTTATTTTTTTCGATGTTTGCCACATGGGAAGAAATTGTGATTTCATATGGGCCAAATGTAACCAAGCCTGGCTACAACTAGTCAAACCCTTGAAATAGAGTTGAATAAGACAATGATGTGAAAAACAATTGAAAATAAAAAGAAAAAAGTTAATAGATGGGGACTATAAGATTGAGATGGATTAAAAATCATGCCCCATAGAAAGAAGCCATATACATACGAAAGTTGTCTCCAATGCTTAGCAGCTACATGATAGTTGGCAACAAAAGTTAAGCACATGAAGCAGCAAAAAATAGTGAGTGCAAGATAGAAAATTTAAGAACCAAGCAGTTGTGGCACATGGTAAGACCAAATTAGCTGCCTGGGTTTGACTTCAACATGGAAAGATATCACGAATACAGACACAGAATCAGCAATTTTTCTTTGACAAATTAAGAGGAATGTTCTAGAATTTGACCAACACTTGAACTCCAAGCAATTAACGAGTTATAAAGACAAACTCAAAGAGCAAACCGAGAAACTCAAAACAAAAAAGGTAGAAATGCAGTATGTACTTGTCTGGCTTAGCATACCCCAAGAAAGCCCTTTCCAAGATTCATTCCCAGATTTTTCTCCATATTGCCACACCAGAGCCATTGCCGCAATCCTGATTAAGAGGGTATATAGGAGATAATGAGCATAGATTTATGAACAAAAGGGGGAAAAAATCTATGAAACCACAGACAACACAAAAAGAACAAAGTCATTAAGTACAGAAATTGAGAGGAAGATAGGATATCCTCACTCCTCACCATTCGACGACGCTGGAGACATGAACGGCCCAGGTAGGTAGAGAGAGAGCATTATCGGGTTCGCTGAGTCACAAAGTGGTACCCCATAAAGGAAATTCAGCAGCAGAAGCATCTCCTCCGAGTGTTAGGGCAAAAACCGCCCCGACGAGAGCTGCTAAGGCACTTTGGTTCCGCAAAACATTGCTGAAGATAGTTTTTAAAAGTTTCCCATTTCAACTACAAGTGTTCGACAATGGTGGAAGCCGGAAGGTGAGCTGAAGAGCTAATTGTTCGTATGGGTTGGTAAGAGGCCAAGAGTTTGCGAGAGAGTAACAATGCTGCCATGGCCGCGAAACCAAAAGCTTGCAGAAAGCAAGGGTTTGCAAGTGATCGGGCGCTTGGGAATTGGGATAGAGTTAGAAGAGATAACAGAACACAGTTTACCAATCAAAAGTTGAGATCCAGGGCTCAGGTCCAATGCCAATTCCCAAGGCCATGGAGTCGTGGAAGAAAAGGACAAAAAACAGTGAAAATCACTATTTTGATGAACTCTTCTTTTGGCGGGGTAAGGTGGGAGAGTTGGGGTTGCCGGTTGCAATTGCGCTCGGGGTGCGCTGGAAGATGTAAGGCTGGCACTCCAGCTCAACAAGTGGCCGAGATGCCGTTCAAACGGCTGGGATGGATGCACATCTCTGAGCATGGTCCACATGAGAGGAGAGAAGGATTTCCAGCACGGTGGTGCGCATCCATCTCAGCCGTCCGCGAACAGCACCTCAGCCACGTGATGAGATGGGGTACTGCACCGGGCATCTTCGAGTGCACCCATGAGCTATAGAGGAGCTCAAACCACAATTAATGAAGGATCTTTGTCCCCTCCAATTCCCTGTCCGGTCCAGATCCCCAGTGCCTATAAAAGGGGAGAGCACAATGACCACCCTACCCCTGCCCAAACACTTTGCCCGGGTGGGGTCCCCCCCCCCCCCCCAACTTAGTACAGGCATTGGGGGAACTGGCTGGGCTGGGAATTAGAGGAGATAATTTTCCATTGATGAACCTTCATTGATCCATTCTTAGCGGTCAATCCCCACTCCCCCATCGAGGCCCACCCCCTTTCAACTAATGGACATAGATATTGGTCGATTTTCAGACCGTTTTACTCTTCAAAAGACCAATACATATGTTTTTGAATCGAGTATCCCTCCACCCCTGATAATTGGGCATCCATTTGCTGCGGGAGAAAGCATTGAGAGGGTATTTTTGAAATATACTAAAACCCTAGGATGGGTGGTGAACCATTCTCTACAGGTGGAGGAAAACTTTCTCCTCTGTTTACAGATATCGCTATCAGTCTACAATGACTTATGGAAGGGATCGATAAGGATGATATAGCTATGAGAATATTGAATTATGGTATATTTTCTTGGAGAAAGTTTATGTGTACCCAGGTGAACTCTTCACCCATGCATCTACTGACATAATTACCTGCCTCATGTATATTAAATGTTCAAAATACCCCTTTCACCATTCCAGAGTCATATCCAAACGCAATGATGATGATTGGCTGAAGAGATTCCTATTCACCGTGGGTGAAAGAAAACTCCATTGTGTTTCCTTTCCCTCTTTTTCCCTTCTTCTCATCGTACACAATAACCAATTAATAACAAACTAACCTCTAGAGATCTGTCTTCCACTGTGGTTGATAGGCACTATTAATCGAACTCAAACCACAAAAAATAAAACCCTTTTGTGTTCCTTGTCTTGATTTTCTTTTTCTATCTCTGCATTCATGTTCTACTGTTAGATTTATCACTATAAAATCCGCATTTGTAGTAAACTTCCTAGAAAAATACTTTACTCTAACTCTGTAAAACCCTACTAAAGAGTTACATGTCTAAAAGAAAATTTCAAAAAACTTTCCATTTCCAGCTTCCCTTGGATTCGTCCTGCAGCATGTCAACCGTCTCTTAAGACCTGAAAGAAGAGTTAAGCAGTCCATTCATTCCTTCACTCCTTACAACCCATCTCTTGCTAGACCATTTTTACCCAAAATAAGCAAAATTATATACAAACTATATATATTCCAGAGTCCAGACCATGAAACCCCTTAGTTACACTGCCCACCAGCAAACTTTTGTCCTACATATATTTCCACCCCCTTCTAGGTGACTTTATATGTTTGAGCTTTTCCAATGGTTACATTTCTAATTTAAACAGGTCATATAGGATCCTTTGACATTGAAACTTATAGAATACAGGGATAAGAAAATAAAAATTATTTTATCTGAAAGCTGATCAACCATTGTGATGTCACATACGTGTTTCCTAAGTATTTTTGTATATGTTTTCAGTTGAGTGAGCAAGTAGAAGTTTGGCAGACTAGAGCCAAAGGTGCGATAATCTGATTTTGACAACTTTGTCTATAGCCAATACAGATGGTAAATGGTTCATGCCAATGTAATTTTCAAATACCAGCCTACATTGGATGCTATTAACCTGACCACTGAATTGGCTTATTCTGTGAGGATATGGACCCAGTCACTCACATAGGTGATATAACAGGGTGACCAAGTGATCAGGTGTGCAAGTCTTAACCCAAACAGTTCTATCCCCGTCCATGTACTCAATCTGAATTTTCTGAAAGAGAACTGTAAAGAGAAGAGGCATCAGCCATCAGTCACCAGTCATCAGGGATGTCTCAAAAGAGGTTTAAAGTATCGTACCCAATGTCTTGGCTTGGATTGTTTTTGTATGATCAACAGCATTAATGACCATGAATGATGGTTCATATCTTTTTCATTTCTTGCATTTTCAAACCATGCTTCTCTTACATGATAGTATTGGCATGCAAGTGATAACCTGAAAAGAATATCCAAGCAGTTATTGGCAGTCCATCAACACTTCAAGCTTACTGTGCCTTATATCTGCATATGAATCAAGACAATAGAACTGATAATGCATGATTATCAAAGTGCAAAAAATACATATGCAGGCAGGCCAAAATGTACAGAACTCATAACCCTGTATCTCCTAGAAATAGTCACCAAGGACAAACTGTATTTTAATTTTGGGACGAGTGGTAAGTACAAATGATCAAGCAATGAACAGATGAAACTGCAGCCATTAAACTGCACTTCTTTCAGACATGGAAGAGAACTGTTCAAGGGTTTCCACCTCACATGCACCACTAGCAAGAGTCATGCCACTGGAGCCTGGAATAACAACTTGATCGACTCGTCAAAAACTGGCTTGGCAACACCATGAGAGCATATTGTTCTGTTACACTGCAATTTTTCTCTTCCCAGTCCACAGCATAACGAGAGAGAATCCCATGAGAGACATGATTACAACCTGCAAATTCAAAGTATATCAGCATTCTACCCAAAAGCTGACCAGAATTCTCAAGCATAAGGAATTTTATCAAAACATTTTAATCAATAGAAAACCTTACTACCATGCAGATTGTGTTGTGATTGAATGAATTCTATGTTTAATTTGAGAGAAGAGAGTTTTCACCATACCAATACTTGATCCTTGGTTTCCAAGGTAGCATACAAAGGTTTTGACTATTGGAGCAACCAAGGGTATTGGTATTTCTATGTTTAATTTAAGGAACAAAAATTTAACTAAATTTTGGATAAAAAAGATGGTTCAATAAGCCAAAGTAGAAAAGTCCACATCCGGAAGAAATGGACACTGAAATTTATCAATTCATCCAGATTAAGTGCAGGTTCTAATTCAATTATATAAAAAATCATGAGGCAAAACATTTACAGAATCAGTCTAATAATGTTTGAATCATGAACTTTCATTCGACTCAGATGACCTGAGACTTTTCCAAAACGAGTCAGTCACAAGTCTCCTCATGAAAGCAGCAATGCATATTCATGCTTGACCAGAAGCTTCATAGATTTGTCACCAGCAAAAAAGCTTTAGCAAGAGGAAACATTGCTTGGTCTGATGATAAAAGAAGAGGCTGCCAGCATGAAGACACAGGTTCATATTTGATGCTGAAGATTAGCACTACAAGGTTAGGTTTTGTGGATTTCATTTTCCATAAGATAGTGAGCTTCAGAGCTGAATATGCATGATCTCATCAGGGTCCAGGGGTACTAATTAGTACTATTACATTTACCACCATTAACACAATGTAACTCAAAGTTGGGAAGTCCAGCACTATCTAACCTCAACACTTGAGTGTTGGAGCCACTCTCAACAAGAGTATTTGGTAGAGTGTTTGAAATACTAAAACTGGTAATTTGTTTATGTTTATGACTTACAGATATGGCTGGAGGAACACCCACAAGTGGATCTTGGAAAAACCTGTTTGCGAGTGCAAGAGCTAGAAGACTGCTTTGCATTCCTACAAAAGCAAGAACGTTTAGTTCCCAAATGATTTCCGAAATAATAGACAATATAAGAAGCCAAACCTGTTTCAAAAGATATTGTTCTTTGCAGGGCATTCACATCAGATGCCTTCTGGAAGACAAGACCTGTAAGGGCATACCCAGCTACAAATGATGATAAGTGAAATCCAGTAACGAGCAACAAAATGATTACTCCGAATGGGGACATAACAGCCTCAATGTTTCTTGACAGTGGTGAACCAACACAAAGAGCCGTCACAAACACTGATAGTGGGGGCAATATTGGCCGGATAGCATCACAAACCTTGGGAAGGAGCCTTTCATGCACAGAAAGAGAGAGAACAAGAAAGGGATTCAGACTGAAATAACCATTCTATTACGCCAGAAAAAAAATGTAGAGAGATTATCAATCACCAAAGCAACATGATAGTAAACTGGTAATCATCATACGGGACACATCACATAACGTATTTGTTGTTTCCCACCAGATATCTGGCAATAGAAGCCAACCGATATGGTTTTATTCTGCATTTTTTCCAATCCTTTATAGACCACCCAAAAGAAAATGATAGCCCGATTTTTGTTGCCATCTAAACAGCTATATAGTCCAGCAAATATAAATAAATCCTCAACGACCCAGCCCTTCCTTTTTTCTTCTTGGGTCCATCAAGGACTCTGGTGTTTGGGTTGGGGACAAGCTGCACGCGGATAGTGCTTCTACCATAATTCAGAGCACTTCTAGGGACTCAAATGTGAGTCTTAGAGTTCCAGTAGAGGTACTAAGAAGTCACCTAAGTGGTGATTGCTAAGGAACCCACAATTATGAGTGTATGCTCCACAGCAAAACATGTAGTTAATGAGAAAAACCTCAAAAGGTACTAATGGGAAGAAAAAGTTTTGAAAATTCAGCCACCTATTCAAAAGTAGCCCAGCAGCAATCGGTGTAACTACAATCTGCATAATACTGGAGATCATTCCTTTAACATCAACAGGCAACCTTTTCCCAATAAGCAACAGTGACAAGGTTGGTGTAACAAACACAGCCGTGGCAGTAGATAATGATGTCATAACAATGCTTAGAGGTGCCAAGGAGGGATCCGTCAGAAAAGTTGCATAATTTGAGAGCTGAGCCCCGCTAACACAAGAAGTCAACATAATACCAGCACCTGATTCATATATTCGTCACCACTAATATAGCCTCCTTTCACCAGATTTGGAAGAAAAGAAATGAAATAAAATGAACTGCTCACCTATAGGAGTTGGGAGATGGAAAATTGTTCCTGCAATTGTACCGAAAATGTATCCAAGGAGAGGCTTTATAATGAACTGACCAACATATCCCACTAATATCTCAGCAGGTCTGTTAAAGGCTTCAATAAAATCCTTTTCACGCGAATTAATTCCAACAGCAAACATCAAAAACCCAAGTGCTGGTGCATAGTACCTGGGAATGATTTTCATAAAAGTTAAAAGAAAAATAAAAACATATTTTTCTTACAAATTCAGTTTAGATTGCAGACAGCATGTGGTTTTACATGAACACTGTAAATTAGTTTCAACTTTCGATTTGGTTGTGGTATCTGGGCAAGTAAAGATCAACCATGAGTTAAACTTCTCTGCATCGATATCAGAAGAATTGAAAGCTTTCACAGGTGGATTCCCTGAGAGAGGGCCAGGGCAGGGACATGTCTCCTCTGTAATAGGAGTTTGGATTTTTATGCATGTGCAGTAATATATGGCTGTGTTTCTTGTTCAAATGGATTTGTTTTACTTAATCAAGCTCTGATTGAGATTGATTACCACAAGCCAAAGAAAGCTCCTAAGTCCTAGATACTACCCCCTAGACTTACGATAGTCATGCCCGCAGTAAAGGCATTTCTTGTAACATCCCAAGAAGCAATCCTTGAAGAATCACATGAAGTTGTCATTCATGCGTGAGGAAAGTGCTAACGCATACTTTTCTTCCAAAGTGAAAGGAAGGGCCATGAATCGCATAATCTAAGCTTTTGTGCATTCAATCCCAGGGAAGAGGCACACTTATATCAAACAAATGTGTATAAAATACTTTTTGATGGATAGATTTGAAACCTTTTTGGCCCAGATATCAGGGTGCACTGAGAAGCAAAACAAATGTTCCACATCATATAAATCATATAATAGTAAAACAAATATTACACCTACAAAAAAGTTAATAGTAAATTTTCTCACATCAGTGGGTAACATAAACTTGAAGGAGGAAGAAGGACCGGAGGCAGTTAAATACAAGAAGAAAATACAGTAAATATGAAACCATAAGAGAGGCGATTTATCCCCTCAATTAAGATTCAAGACAGCAAATCTGTCAAAAATTAAGTTCAAATGTCAATTGGACTGCATTAAAAGCACAGTGACACCAAATTTATATCATTGAGCATGGAATGTAGTATAGAGCAACACTTGGATTCTCCTTAAGACTGAAGAACTCTATCAAAAGGGTAATCAAATAGATGAGTCAGTGACAGAAAAAATAGACAATAAAGGATTGCTATAGGAAAAGGAGTGAAGCAACAGAGAACACAAATGCACAATTTATTGACCATCCAATTCACTTAAAGAATATTGTTAACCTGTTTGTAAACCATGTGAAAGAAGGAGGAAAAACAAGAGCCAACACTGTACTTGCAAAGACTACATGAGGGAGAATAGAGTTCGCTCCCTTTAAAATCTGCAAAATGCCACTCTCATTTTTGCCAATCTCCTGTACAAGCTCAAAAAATATCAGAACGTCCTATATGCCCTACCAACAAAATATATGGTACAAACTACAATATCACAAAGATGTCTCTAAAGCAACTCAAGCTTGACTACCCATAAACATAGAACCAAAAGAACCGTTTCACACAAAAAATTCAGGAAGGGGGGGAGGGGTGGGGAAAGCACCTGAGTGAGTTTGTGAACTGTTTCTGAGGGTCGATCCGGTTCGAAGGAATCGGAAGCCATCTCTGGTAGACATCTTCCCACAGAAGATCTGGAACTCTTAACTGTTGTTGAGAGTGAGAAAAATCCACCATTAAAGCAAAATGAATCAAGGATTGGAAAGAAAGTAAGGAGCAGGGAGAGGGAAGCGTACGTGGAGGAATCAAACAGGAAGAGGCAGGGTATCGTAGAGAATTCGAAGCTGCAAAGAAATCAAAAACATACAATGATGATGGGCATTGGAAAGATGAGAATTTCAAAGTGAGAAGAAAAGTAGCAGAGATCACAAATAACACCTGATGATGATATTGATGGACTGTCGGAGCATTTGCGCAGCAAATGAAGGATCGGAAACCGATCTTTTCGTTTCCAATTCTCCGGGAATCTGCTGAAAGTAGTTGAAGAAGGAAAAAGCGGTTGCCGAGATGGCAACTGCAAGTAAAATTGACCCTTCACACTCATTTATGCTTTGAGAGAATCCACGAATACGCTCCGGCGCTTCCCCCCTTCCCCCCAAATTAAGGGAATAAAACTGAACTCTGTAACACACTACTACGTTTAACGGAATTGAAGCGCGATCGTTTACTCTCTTTGAGTTATTAGGTTTTGATTCTCATGGAGTCATGGGTTTTGATTCTTTCAACAGCGAGAGACACAGAGGAGAGTGACGGTTGGTAGCTGGAACCTGCACGCACGCGCCTTTGCATGCAATTGTAATTGAATCAGATACTCCTTAAAAAATTATTCCCACTGAATATAGTCATTTTCGAAAAGGAGAGAACAAAAATCTCAGGAGAAAATGACATCTAGCCGTCTCCCAAAAATAGTTGGAAAACTAGGTTTTGATTCGGTGACTCGCACTCATCAGTCCTTTACCAAAAACATGATCTTGGTGAGTCACATTTCTTCTAAAATTTTTGAAAAACCTGATTAAGAGTTACGTAGACTAGACTCGATAAGAGTAAAAAATGATAAGACTCAATCATGAATCATCCGAGAGTCATATAAGACTGGATCTTTTTACCCAAATCACCATAAACTCTGCGAGTTCAATCGATTTAAAAATAGAGTAAATTACTTGTACCTCCCCTTAAGTAGCCCGAATACCACGTAATCCCCACGTTTTGAAAAAATTACTACCATATCCAGTTTGAGTAACAATGTTAACTTCAAACTTTGATAAAAAAAAACCATTTTAACCCTGTTATATCCCTCCATGTAACACATCCCAAAGGTTTGAAACCCCATTTACTTACCATTGAAGACCTACAACACTATCCTTCTCCCTATACCGGGAACCAAAGCAACAAAAGTTAGAATCCAATATCACCTCCGTTATGCTTCCAAAGATCTGGTTGTGTGAAATGTCAAAGGACAGCAAGTTCTTAGTGAATTCCACCTTCGATAGATTAAACTCCAACATGTTCCTTGACAGATCAACTGTCTGTGTTGACCCATTTACCTTAAACAACATCGATGCGTCATAGAAGAGTGTGACAAGACCAATTCCTGATTAACACCAACAAATTCATACGGCACATGGATTTCCAAGGAATTGCTTTGGGCAAGTTGAAGGACTTGCAGACATTGTTGATGTATATATTGACAAACGCTCTTTTTTAAGAGTTCAAGCTTTTACGTGAAACAACTGCAAATGTATTACCAATGTTCTACTCAAGAAATGCATCGAAAAAGTTTTCCTAACATTTCATCTCCTCTCACTCAACTAGCATTAGCGACTGTTTTGGGCAACTGGGTCTCGAAATAACATATAAGTCCTCCTCTAAACAAGAATTAGCAACTGTTTTGGGCAATTAGGTCAAGAATGATATCTAACGAGGCAGCACAAAATGTTGTGTGGGATTCAAAAAAGGTAGCAACCGTTTTAGGCAATTGGGCCTAGAAATGACATCCAATGGTCTTTTCCAAACTATGCCTAACACCAGGCTAACACCATCATCTAGAGGGAGTCCGAATGTAATTACAAAAAATCCAAGGGAACAATATGTAATTAGATCATAGTACAGGAGAGGGAGACTTAATTTTTCCTTTCATATGTTATTTTTTGGAGTAGGGTGGGAGCAGGGTCTTGGTAGTAGGTATAGATCCCATATCGATCCGGATCAGCCTGTATCGGACATATTTATCCCGGTTTTCTTCAAAAAATTGAATTTTTTAAACAATTTTTACCCTTGATCCATTTCGATCCACCGATACAGGATCAGCCAAGAATTAGTATCGGTGGAGACCAAAACCGATACAAATCTGCTGATCCAACGAAATCCAATATCGATTCCTCAAACCATTTGAGGGGGGGGGGGGTTGATTCTGTGGCTATTGACTGCACATCAACATAGCTGAAGAAGTTGCATATACTGACAACGAACATGAAAAACCCAAACCCTCCCTTTCACCAATATATTTACAACTTGAGTTAACCGCTAGGAAAGCTATCTGCTATCCAAGAGAGTCTTCCTGTGTAGCATTGTTACCTTCATCCATTGAATTGACCTCATTACCCCCACCACCTTGGTCTGAACCTTCCTTGGTATCAGAGTCTGATATAGACCCAACATCAGCTTTACAATCATGGTTGCTACCCTCCTCAGTATCTGAACCCGAAGTAGAAGCTTCATCTTCGACCCCTTGATCAGAACCACCACCGTTATCACTGCCAAACAGATGTTTGTAATCCGGAGCAACAATTTTGATCATTTCATTCAGTGCCTGACGCTCCTGACTCAGTTTGGTGGCTGAAGCAGCAGAACATGGTAGTATCTGACTCCCGGCTGCCTGAGCATCAGAACAGTGCTGAGCTGCTACACATTCTTCATTACTCCTTACACTGTCACTTTGTCCACTATTACTTGGAGATTCATTTTCTCCATGCACAGAAGGAGCTGTGCTGACTGCCCAGCTCCCTGCAACTTCAGAAGCCAAAAGATCTGCTGTTCTGATTGTATTGTCAACTTCTGTATCTTCCATGGTTTTCAAAACCTCATTCGGATCATTTGATGGTAAGCACTGAGTATTCTCACAAGTCTCTTGAAACTGCTCTCTGGTTTCTTGCAACTGGGGTTCATTGTCAATCTGCATCGTATCCCCAGCTAAAGTGTTGCATTTGTTCAAATCGAGATTTCGTTCACCAAAGTTGACTTCAACAGCAGGACTCTCAGTGCCAAGCACTCTCTCAGTTTCGATTGGATCTCCCTCAAGAACAGGTGCTGTGCCAACACCATCAATCTCGGAACCAAAACCTCCCTTGACAGAGCGATCAGCACTTGTGCATTCTGCGTCTTGGGTGTGTTGATTTTCTTGGCTTCTGATTTCACAGTCATGCTTCTCAGTTGCACTTACTTCATCACTTGTACTCTCAATCTGGACTCTGACAACTCTCCGTGTTGAAGCGGTGGAGCCTTCTTTTTCATCAGTATTTTTTCGATGAGATGTTGCTGCATTTTCTCTGACAACAACACCATCTATGGTTCCTTTCGAAGCATTGAGTTCAGTATCGATATATGCATTCTCATAATTCTCTTCGTCTTCCAAAGTCCTCTGCATTGCCTTTAGCTGTTCTTGCTGCTTTCCAAAGAGAGCAGAAATCTCCTCAGTTGTAGAATAAAATGCTCGTAGCTGTGTTTCCCTGCATTTCACCAACAACAGAAACCAAATAATCCTTACTTCAAATCATCAAATATAAAGATCTTCTTGACGAAGAAATGTGAGAGAAAAAATTTAAAACAAGGCATGAGCTAATATAGGGGAGCAAAAATATACTAAAATCCAATGAGTGAGAAGCATTAAAGGAAAGGATGAATGAACACATTCATCTGGGGAAAAGAAAAATCAGATTGCATAGTAGAGCCAAGCAAGCATCCTATATATCATGGCAATTTTTTTATAAGGCTTCACACTTCCATCAGGGGCATCTTCTCAGTACAGCAGCAAAATTATTTTTCATTAGTAAAAACATCAAAATAAAAAACAAATCCTAATTAATTAGAAGTTCATTTGGACTACAATCGTGTGTTTGAAAAGTGAAGCGAGGAAAACAAACTCAAACCCAGGACAACCCCGAGAAATACATCAGCATAAAATACAAATGTCAAAACATGTTTGAGACATTTCATTTGTCAGACCTACAAGGTCGTGTTTCATCGTCACGTAGCAGATTTGAATGGGGCACAAATGGGTATACGTGAGAGGACCCAATAATTTCTGCTTGAAACGAGCACAAGAGGTGATAAAGTGAGTTTATGTTTCAAACAATTCCAAGAATACCATTCAGTTTAACAACATTTTCGTAATTGTCATTGTGGACATAATTTTAAGTTTCTTCTAGTGTGTTTCAGATTGAAACTTGACCATGGAAGTGTGATGTCCTCTATCACATGGATCCACACATGTTTGTTGATGTGGCAAGTCATGATGGATTACACTCATCATGAACAGTCCTACTTCCATCATGACTATAAATGAGAATCCAAACAAGAAAACAACAAAATCCAGCAACTGTTGCAATCCATCCAAGGGAGTCACCCCAGTACTTCAGCATATGTTTCAGTCCGGTTAGCTCAATTGGACCCAAAGTTATACCACTGTAAAGTTGCATTCTCTCATAAAACCTCACCGAAGAGAAAGAATCAAAGCAATGGGGGAAGCAATAAGGATGATGCTTTGAACATGAGGAAACAAGAAATGGTCCTCTACCATCTATTTATCCATTCAACTGATCTACGTTTTCTGAACACTGGTAAGTGATAACTTCCAATTGGGTTCATAGTTGTCAAGGCGGTGGAGGGGTGCCTAAGCGCTTAGGTGACCAAGGTGCCCAAGTGTTATTTTTTATTTCCCCTCTTTTCTAACATTATTTAGTACGCTATAATATATACCTTATAACATCAAAATCAAGATTAAGCCACATCAAGTCATAAAAAATCAACATTAAGTCACATCAAGCCACCAAAAATCAATATTAAGCCACATCAAATCATCAAAAATCAGTATATAACTAGAAGACAGCAGAACTGAAGAAGCAAGCTATTGAAAGTTTGAAACAATCAAAAATACATTAGGCTATACTGTTCTTGGAATTGGTCATTGTCCTGGTATACTTAGTCTCACATTTGGTTTATACTGTTCTTAGAAAATATGATCTTATCTATAAGTAATTAAATTGCTCTCAATTTAGAGAAATGTTCTTTTTCTCTAAGAAGTTTGACTGCTCAGATGATTTTATTTTTACATGAGACTTTTTGCATTAGGTAGAGCACAAAATAAACTTTCCAACATATCCAAGATTGCTTAAATCTGATTTATATTTAAAGAGTTATGTTCCGGTCAAACCTTATTTGGTATGCGCGAATGCTGTCAAAATTGCTCTAAATGAAAATATTTTTTTAGCTATCAAAATAAATGAATATTTTACCATTCTTTTGGTTTTTTAGCAATGTTTTACCATATTACTATCTAAGAATTTTTAGATTTGAGAAAAAACCTAGCATTAGAAAGTTGCAAATTTCACTCCGAAAATCTAGTTTTTTGTCATTAAATTGGGGGGTTGACTTTTTATCCTTTTGGAATTTGATTTTTTAACTATTTTTATTAGATTCAAATAAGGGGATATTTTCTTATTTATGAATAATACATTAACATTTACTTAAATGATATTTGGCATAAATAAGGGCCAGACCTAATTCGATACCACTAAGGCAACAATTGCCTAGACCCCAAAAAATCCGCCTGGATGCCTAGGCGACGCCTTGATAACTATGATTGGGTTCCTAAAGAGAAGGTAATTTAGAACAAATTCCATCAATTGCAAGAATCCATAGTTGTAACAAGCTGGTTGATGTAGTCCTATATAGGCAAGGCCTAATAGGAGCCAGGTAAGATCAGAATTCTGGAACTGTTTGCTAATTAGGTAAATTTGGGGCTGTTTAGGGTAAAACTAGGGTTAGGGTTAGGGTTTTCAGCTAGGGTTTTATTTGGTAATGATGGGCAGGTTTTTAGGAGTCTATTGGTGTAGGTTTGAATTGATTTGGATGAAGTTGAAAATCTAGGGTTTCAAGTTAAAGGCCTGGTGAAAATGGAGTGTTTTCAGGATCTAGGGTTTAGGGATGGATTTTGGGAAAAGGGTTTATAGGGTATTAAAATACAAGTTTAGGAGGCTTTAATGGCATAAGAATATTAGGGTTTGGAAAGGTTTTAAAATTCTGCAGTTGGGCAGAATCGAGTTGCAAGTTTTCTAGGTTCAATGGAGTGGGGGAATGGAGGGGTTACAGTGGAGACCATAGTTGTCATGGCGTCGCCATGGCGTCCTGGCGCTGGGACAGGTGGCATATCGAGCTACGCCATGGTGGATGTAAATATATCGTTCGATATAGCTTCCATGGCGACGCCATACCACGATATGTTGGCATATCGGTCGATATTTGTACATATAAAAGTTAGATTTAAATTTTTTTTTTTTAAAACCATTTAATAGCTTAGATGCTTTGCTCCAAATCACACACACTAAAGAAAGACTATTGCTATCAAGCTTCAGTAAACAGGTTAGCCTATCATTTGATTTTTACTATTGCTTTCAATTATTTGACAGGTTAATCTATATTTTCAATTTTTCATACTTTCATATACACTAATGGATATTAGTTACACTTTCATGAATTAAACCATAGTGGCATAGTATATTAGTAGTAGTGTAGTACACTTTCATATTTATTTTTGATGTTATAGGACATATATTATAGCATACTAAATGACATTAAAAATACATAAAATAAAAAATTAAACATGGTCGACATGCTCGCCATGGCGTTGCCATGGCGGGCGACATGTCGATATATCGACGTGACACCCTTCCACCGACTTGGATCGCCGTGACGCCGTGACAACTATGGTGGAGACTAAGGGCTAGGGTTAAGGTCGAATGTGGGGAATGATGTGGGGAATGTAGGCTGGAAGTAGGGTTTGGAATTGATGGACAGATCTGAAGTTATGAGGGAGTCCTAGTTGAGGTAGGAGTGCAGGTTTAATAGAGAATTAGGGTTTGATGGAAGGAGGGGTATGTGGATTAGGTTAGAAGAAGAAGGGAATAACTAAATTAACAAACAACTCACCGGATCTGCAGATCTGCAGTAGCAGCAAGTTGAGAAAGCTTGATTGAAGAAGAAGAAGGACCTCCCGATCTACAAGATGCAAGGAGTCGATTGGAGATCCACCAATCCCTTCACCTTGATATTACTAACAAGGTAACCTTGATATTACTCACAAGGTACACTCACGATGGAGCAAAGGCAGCAAGCATAAAGCTTAGTTTTTATTAATTAAAACTCGTATTCAATACTTGGCCCCCTTATAACCTTATATAAAAGACTCAAAATTAGACTTAGACACTAAAAAGGAATGGCCTAACCCAATCCTTAACCTAGTAGCTAACTTAAACTGACTAGGAAACTGAAATAGACTCAAAATAGAGTCCTAATCCAACCCAACTAAACAACTAAAAGAAAAACTAATAAAATCACTTAAATTGAACCATTGGTTGAATCGGTTCAATTTAAAACATCAAATAAAAAGCTAAGTATGGGAGCTAATCCCGTATGCAACCTATTTACCCATATTTTAGGCCCATAAAAGTGGCCTATTACATTAGAAACCAATGGGATCAAAGGCCCAACATGTATGTAACCCAACCCTAGACTTATTCCTAATAAAAGAAGCCCAGTTTGGTGATAAATCTGCATCACTGGTATTCCAAAAAATAAATTATAACTGCAAATCATGTTGCAAGAGTTCTCTAAAACACTTTCCATTACAGGTGATTAGGACTTAGGAGTCCATTAGCAACATTGGGCAGCTTGTTGGTTTCTTTTTTGCTTTTTTCTAGGTTTTACACACACACACACACATGGCAGCTCACTGGTTTCTCTTTTCCTTTTAAATTTTCAGGTTTTACATACACAAAGTCGAGCAAGAGAGACAAAGAAGGACAGAGAGAGAGAGACCACACACAGATGCAAATAATAGCAGAAATGGAAGATGAAAATTGGCAAGAAAAGCTTGACCAAGTACTTGCATTAGATGACTAATATCCTTAACAAGCAAGAATAAATTTGTGGAAGTAAGTTAACTCTTAATAAGCAGTCCTCCACATGCAGAAATGCAATAGCGACTATCAGTTCTTACCGGAGAATAATCCTTTCCTTGGCACCTTGAAACCTTTGTTTCTCAATGGAGAGGTCATGAAGTGCAGAAGCCATTTCAAGCTCCAGGGCAGAAACCTTAGCCCACGCTTCTTCTCGAGCTACCTGCTACCGACAGCATGAAAGGACCTCAACTTAAAATATAAAGGAATTGCACCAATGTGCCCCAAGGCATGTCACCGGGCTAAAAAAAATTACAAATAAACACAATGTAAAAAATCTTTCTCCCAACTAAATCAATAAATGATCAAGAAAATTTTAATGACATGATAAATAAATTGAATCCGCTCAGTTAGGGTAATTTAAGAGAACGAAGTAAATAAAAAAGGTTCAGAGATGGCACATTAGAAGCATCCAAAAGTAAAGAAAAGTATGATAATAGATTCTATAAGCAAAAAGTAGAGCAAAAGGATCCATTTGGTTGCCAAACAAAGAGTTACCAAACATCTATTCATTGAGCCAATATTAGTCATTTCCTCAAATCTTGAGTATATATTTAGAATCACAATTCAGAATTAAAATCAGATGATGAATAGCACAGACAAAAGAAGTTACAGAACAAAAGATGCAAGCTTGGCAAATGAGTCCAGGTTCCATTGAGATAATTTTCATAAATATGTGGTGTTAAGTTATGTACATGTACCGCAGGGGTATTGTTGTCCGATACCCTGCGGTACTCTATTGGAATTGGGCTTGCTGTTGTTGATCACGATAGGGGGAGTGGCCCTATCGTGATGTAGTTATGTTTCCTTTTTTTTTCATGAAGTTATCAAACATCTATTCATTGAGCCAATATTAGTCATTTCCTCAAATCTCAACTATATATTTAGAATCACAATTCAGAATTAAAATCACATGATGAATAGCACAGACAAGAAGTTACAGAACATTAGATGCAAGCTTGGCATGAGAGATAAGCCCGTGCCACAGTAGGATGCATGGAGTCAAGAAGATAAGACATTACCAAGAAGTCATGAGGGAGGCAACGATTTTGAGCAAGACCTTCTTCATCAGGTTTAACAGTGGTACCTGTAAGATGTCTAGTAAAACCGCGACCCGCAACAGTGAGGTACGTAGATCGAGACCACATCAGGTTATTTGTGCCATCTAACTTGATGTTAGTTGCAGCAAAAGGGAGGTACCCATTACAACCAAATCCAGACGAAGCAGTAGTAATATCATACATAGTGACAAGAGAATGGAGTCAATCGAACTGCTCAACTAGTGAAGAAATCGAGCCTAGAGATTGGTCTGTGAATTCCCACAAACTTGACCATCAGAATGAGCCAAAAAGTGGATCGAGTCTCCCTCTGGTAGTGGCAAATATGTCCTCCAAAAATCAGCACTTTCTGATGAGCCAATAAAAAACCTAAATTTTTTGTCAAAAAACCTGTTTTTGAGAAAATTGCAAGGCTGAATCTGAGTTCTTCTTGAATCAAATCTGCAGTCGCCAAACAGGAGCAGATGCTGACCAATAGCAACTGAAAAAAAAAAATTCTCCAAAAAGCAAAAATCGATCATCAATAAAAGAACTCGATCTTCAAAAAATAGGAGAACCGAATGCAGAATCTGGTCAGCACCTGTAATCTTCAATCAAAACATAATCTGGAATGAGGTAAGGTGGAGAGCAGCAACTAGATCTTGAAGAGATCACCTCATAGTGCTGCCTTCAAGTGGTGAGAAGAACCGAGAGAGAGAGAGAGAGAGAGAGAGAGAGAAGGGTTGTAAGGGAGTTGCGGTAAGAAGAGGGGGAAGATTAGGGTAGAATCGAGAAGAGCAGGGAAGGGGAAGAAGAAAGGGAGAAAAAAAATTGAGGACTGCAACCCAGATCAGAATTTTGGCTCTGATACCATGTTAGCAGCCAATAGAACTGAATGCTTAAGTGATCAATAAGATCACCAAGCCCCTTATTTATAATAAAAGAGAGAAAAATAATTACAATAATGCCCCCCTCATAGCCGACTCTAACTAATGAGTCGGGTATGGGGAAAACCCCCAGAATGCCCTTGCGGCTACATATAACTCAACAAACCTGTTATATTAATAACCATCACAACATGCATGGTTAAAAAATGCACAGATAAAGCCAAAAACATTATGGTGAATAGAGACTTGTACACTCGCATGCCCATGCCTTAAGAAGTTAACGACTCACAAGCATCAGATAAGCACTTGACATGACACAATTCATCCGAAGAGGAAGCAAAGTAACCAAGAATGCTTACAATTCTTAAGAAGCGTACGGATTTGAAAATGCAACATTTAAAGTAATGTAGCCGAAGACTAAAATATTTTGGTGCATCAATAAAACTGGAACATGACTAGCAAGGGAAAATGTCATTTCTACCTTCTCACTTTCAAGTTCTTTCCTCAATCTTTTCATTTCATGCTCCAGCTTTTCAACTTTCTGTTTCAACATGACAGCCCAACAAACATCAAGCATCCCTTTTAGAAATCAATATAAAATGTGGATATTTAAGCAATGAAGACAGACACTTTCTTACCGATGCTAAAATAATATGTATACACAACCAACTACAAGAAAAATATGTTCTACAAAAGTTAACAAAATCTTTTAATCGTAAAGTGAAAAAATGCAATTTTGGAGGCAGACATACTTTTCTGCTGTCTGCAGAGGCTTTCTGCTCTTCCTTAATTTGCCCTTCTAGCTGACGGACTTTCTTTTCAGAAATGACCAAGCTTTCCCTGAAATCTTCCTATTGCAGGAAAATTAATGACTAAAGCATGAGCTTCTATAGTTAGGTCAAATGCAGATATTAGGTTGATGCACAAACTAGGAAGTGACATCAGCTGTACCAGTTTGGCCCTTGAAGATTCTACAAGTAAGCTTTTTTCTTTATCAGATTCCTGAAGAATAAAAAAGACATATTTTCTGAGTTTTCCCCACTGGATCTTGAGATAAAGCATGAACATAAGTAAACCAATCTTCCAGAAAAATCAGCATTCTTCCCAGACCTGAAGTTTGTTGATAACTTCTTGCAGCTCTTTTTGTTGTATTGAGGCAACTTTGGACTGTCTTTTCAATTCCTCTTGGGCCTCTGAGTGAACTTTCTGCAGTGCAACTTTTAGATCCACTTCAGCCTTTTCCCGTTCTTCCCTTCTCTGATTTCGCTCATCATCTACCCGTGCCTCAAGTTCAGATATAGATGCCTTCTGACTACAGGGCAAAAGCCTTCTTTTAGAACGAATGCAGAAATGTGAAATTCCCTTTTATACAATTAAATTCCAAATTGGAATTGATTATTATTAATTTCATTTGATAGAAAAAGAGTGGTACTTTTGGAAAATCTCAAAGACAAGAATTAAAGACATCAAGAAGAAGTCATCTTCTTCATTCGTGAAAACAGAACCAGCAGTAATGCCTCTTAGTTTCCATCAATGAAACTCAATCAATACACATCCAATCAAGCTGGAACTTGGAGATTAGATTTGCAACTCAAGTCCCCACTAGATGCATGCGATAAA
This sequence comes from Telopea speciosissima, assembly GCF_018873765.1. NCBI lineage: Eukaryota > Viridiplantae > Streptophyta > Magnoliopsida > Proteales > Proteaceae > Telopea > Telopea speciosissima. The sequence goes on along the minus strand of NC_057921.1, from coordinate 61,762,078 downwards.
CTGAACTGAAAATCAGACACAAAACTATGGGAAACTTCTACAACTGAACTTGGCGATAGTCTCTGATCTGGGTTTAATTGAAGGTCTGAAACTTGGATGCAAACTCAAGATAAAAGAGGGCTTTCGGATCTGGGTCTTGGGAGATTGAATTGCATATGGAAGGGTGATCTAAACCACAAATCCAAAAGTGAAATAAGGAAAAGCTAAAGAGATCAATATCCAACTATGGGGCTGCAAGTATCATTAGTTACAGAACTGAGAAATAAAATAGGATATAGAAGGTGAGGCCAGAGAAAATCCAGAGATGAGAGAGAGAGAGAAGATCAGAGGAGGAGAGAGAGGAGAAGACGGTGAGGTCACACGACCTGTTACGTACCACACCGGCAACATAATCAAAACCCAATTTTCATTTTCAAATCTCCATCCTGTGTTGGTTACAAACAAGTATTTAAAGAGGAAAATACTCTTAATTGTAATCTAAAACTGAAATTAAACTTGACTCTAACTTGGACTCAAAACTAAAACACAACTTTAACTCTTACTTGCTACTAGTGATTCTAACAAGATAAAGATTTTTAAAAAAAAATTATATCATTATCTCTAATTAACCCTATGCCTAACTGCATCAGAATATGAGTTTTTCCAAGAGATTTGGAACTGTTAAGCTTCACAAACGGGATTGGTATCCCAAAACCTGATTTCTTCCTTCTCATTATGATCTGCTCTTATCAAGTGTGATCTTACCTTCTCTTCTCTTCTATTCTTCTTCTTACTTCTTATTTCTCTTGATTCCACAACAGCTGGAACCCCTGTTTCTGGTTCACTTTTCTGAATTCAGATCTGCTCTTATGAGGTGTGATCTTACCTTCTCTTCTATTCTTCTTCTTACTTCTTATTTCTCTTGATTCCACAACAGGTGGAACCCCTGTTTTTGGTTCACTTTTCAGAATTCAGACTCATAGTATAGGTGATTGGTCATCTTCCTTATTCTAATTTTGTTTCATCAAATATTTGTACCCTGCTCTGTCCTATTGATTCTATATAGACCCTGGAATAATTGTAGATCTTGTTTCTTCAATCTTTCTAGAACCCTGAACTACATTAAGTTTGGTCGAAAAAAGAATGAACCCAAAGTTTAAGAAAGAACTGTAAAACCATAGGCTTCCTTTAAACATCATCATAGACTTGCTAGCCACCAAGTCAACTTTCATGAGTTGAACTTTTTTATTGCACTAGCCAGGTCTGTGCTCTTCATTTTCAAAAAGGACTGAGGAAAAAAAGAAAAGAAACTGAAATGTACAGCAAAATCGAAACAGTAATTGACAGGAATCATTAGTTTATCATATAGGAACCTTATCACCCATAAATATGCCAACAGCTCTCATATCCTGCAAAAACAAACTTTTGCATCTAATGGCCTTTATTTAACTATTAATTTTCACTTAAACATCTTCTGCTTGAATCACGTTTAAATAGTTGCGGTAATAGTCCAACCAAAGCTAACAATTCTCGTCAAGAGCATGCATTACGAGTGGAACAGTGACAAGCAAGTAATGATATGAAATCAGGAACCAAATCAGACCAAACAAAAACTGTAATGTAAGATAAATCCTCACCTATTGATTATTTCATCAGCATCCCTACGTGACTGCATAGATGCATTAAGTCTTTCATTGAGGTCCTCCATAGCATGTTGCTTTTCAGCCAATTGGGAATTGCCCTCAGCTAGCTCCTTCTGTTTCACCTCTAACATATTGCGCAACTCTTTAATTTGATCAAGGAAAGATTGTGATACTGATTCTTTCAGCTCCTTCATTTCCTACAGAGTGTTAAGATGGTAGACGCCAAACTCAAAACAGTGTCACAGTGAAGAGAAGCCCACAGCAAAGAATAAGAAGGAGAAACCAAAACCCTCCAAGAAACCAATATAGTTTTCACTACATTTGTTTTGCAACTCAAACACCATATCATGCTTACTTCCCACTTCGGCATGCTAGTATGTGCCCAATTTGTAAGCATTTATAGGCACACATCACCTTCACAATTTGCACGTTTAATTGTCAAGTTGTACACATTAAAATCCACCCACAGATCAACAATATCTCAATATTTACATCCCTTCTACCCATCATTATTGAGAACATAGTAGGCAAGTAAAGAAGATAAAAATTAAACTAATGGAAACAGGCTGGTAACTGCCAGTTTGCCCAGCATGTATCATCCTGATACAGATAAGTCCCCTAAAGGGCTTATTTTATTGGGAATAAGCCTTGGGTTGGGTTATGTATGTGCTAGGCCTTTGATGGTTATATATATATATGGGCCACTTTAATGGGCCTAAAATATGGGTAGAAGGTAGGAAAACGGGATTTACTTCATTAGTTTAGTTAGAGTTCTGTTTTGAGTCTGTTTCTTTCATTATTTTAGTTTCCTAGTCAGTTTATGTTACCTTATTAGTTAAAGATTGGGTAAGGCCTTTCATTTTTAGTGTTTGAATCTGTTTTTGAGTCTTCTATGTAAGTTTGTAAGGGGCTACAGCCTTTCACACGAATTTGATTAATGAGATTGAAAAGAACAAAAAAACATAGTATGGTGCAATGCCATTGGTGAGAGTCCAAAATATGGCAAGAAGCCGTGGGTGAGAGACTACCCTATCTTCTTCTTCTCTTCTTTGATTTCTTTTTTTTTTTTTTTCCTCTTTTATTGTTCTGAAATTTCCTGCAAATCTGAGAACCAATCGAAGTATTTACTGTTGCTGGACCTGAAGGTTGTGATCCTCTTGTGGACTGGTTATCAGTTATCACTTGTGACTGGTCTACATTACATCCTCTCTACTCCCTCTTTGGAAAGGACCCCCTTGCCCTCCTATGTCCAGCCCTATGATTGGTGCATGCCGCTAGCTTACAGAAAGCTGGCGGCATGCCCAACCCTCTCCCTAAATTAATTTCAAGAATGGATCCCATTATACCATTACAGGTATAACAGAAATATTATTACTACCTTCAAAGGTAAGAACATCACAAATGAGGTCCCATGCCAAGAGAAAATGACAAAAGGTTCAATATTCCCCACTCCCAAATCAGAAGATTTTGTAATACCAGAGATGTATCATGAGACATGTAAAAGCATTCGAAAAGCCATACAGAAGAGAACACCAAGTGGACAAACACATAATTACCCACACACACAAGAGAGGAAGAGAGAGGTTGAGTGTACATTTTCATGCTGAGTAAGAACTGCTCGATTTTCTTTTCGCATTGTTTCAACTGTAAGAACATGAGATTCCAATTGCTTCCTCAACTCCTGCACATATTAGAAATATTTACAACATCAGAATGCTTATGAGACAAAAACTGAGTTTGCAGTTAACTTTAATGGAGACGAAGTCCGCATTAGCAATCACAAAAAAGGCCAGGTCACAAAATGTAAGATACCATGTTTGATCTCTGAAGGCTTCGAACATCATCAAGAGAAATAGGACCCTCAGGAGCACCAATACCTATACCTTTCAACCTCTTGCTTTCACAGCCAAATTCCTCCTCTAACAAAGACGTGAAAGTATATAAGCATTTATAGCCACTTCCAAAGCTTAAGGAATCAAATTGAACATTAACCCATGACACTAGCATAAAGTAGGTCCTCAAATATACGCCTCGCATGTTTTGCACTTTCTGACATGAGATGAACTTAGAAATTATTCCATTTTCTTTTATGGAAAGCCAATTTCAAAGAAGATAGAATAATCAAATGTATGAGTATCTGACCATAGAGCAACATCACATTCAGATTGCTAATTTCCCATGCTATCAAGATAATGCAAGTTCACTACCCCAGCCATTCTGACACTTCCACAAGAAGAGTAAATGCTGCACTCCATCACATAAACAAACCAAATGTTCAGAGCAAAACTAACAACTGCAAATTTAATTCTTCGAGAGCATGTTGATCACTTCATCATTGAGAAAATTTTTCACTTTGGAAAAGATAACAATCATACACTATTCATTAAAGAAGGTTGTTCTAACTCAAACTTTTAAAGTTAAACTTTAGTATAAAATACATTTTCATGAAGGATCAGGTGAACAATAACAAATTAAATTTGGTTTTAATATATTATTTTGTAAAGAATAAGAGAAATATGGGATATGATAGAGGGGGAAGGAAGAGGGTGGATGAGAACAAGGTGTAGAGAGTGGGAGAAACTGAGTGCATACATACGCACACACACACACAGTGCTTACTCGAGGCCACAGCAGCTGTGGAAATGGCGTGAAGGATCTCCACTACTCTCTGACTAGGTTTATGAAAATGCAAAGAGAAACTTAGCGTTCTTTCATTTGTAAGGATGAGTAAAGGTTACATATAAGAGAGGTTTAATAATGTATGGAAGTCAACCCCAAACTAGGTTGATCATCTATCCAGGTTTGACAACTAATGACCCATACGTTCCAGAACACAATTTGTTTCAGCTGTCAACTTTATATGATATTGACTGATAACTTTAAGCAACATGAAAGAACAAAAAAATGAACATAACCATTACAAACAACCTACAAGTGTTCTTCAATAAAGATGTACCTGCTTTTCTTTTCAAAATTGCATCATCTATCATAGGAGCAGAGTTAAGACACTCTCGATAAACAAACGCGAAAGACAGATCTGAAAGCAATGCAAAAAGATAAGAGGGAAAAAATAAGTCCATGACTCCAAAAGAAATATCATGATAAATACCAGTCATATACATGAAATATATATGGATCATGAACCCAATAGATAATAGAACCATAGATTTTCGGGAAGATTCAAGAAGCACAATGGGGTAAAAGAAAAATATATATTCCTCCTGAAAATGTAGGTTATTTAAGAAACACATAAGAAAGAAAACACACAGTCCAGGTCAGCTTCAACAAGAGACAAACCAACTCAAACAATTCTGATTCCAGAAAACAATTCTCAAATAATTCTGAATCCAGAAAACAATAAGGAACAGAAATCATTTGGACATCAGAAAAGATCATACACCAGTCACACCACACAATGCTAAAAAAGTATGAGCTTTACAATTTACATGATAGATTCTGTTACAGTGAAATGAACCCACACTCATCTCACTGGTTCAAGTTGCTGCACCAAACAAGCAGTTGAAGTGCCTAAAAGTAAGTTTGAAGTGACCACCCATCTCACTGGTTCAAGTTGCTGCACCAAACAAGCAGTTGAAGTGCCTAAAAGTAAGTTTGAAGTGACCACCCATCTCACTGGTTCAAGTTTCTGCACCAAACAAGCAGTTGAAGTGTCTAAAAGTAAGTTTAAAGTGACCACAAAATTACAGAAGGGTCGCTAGATTTTTTTTTTGGGTGAATAAATATGTATTACCATACCCTAGGAGGGGGCAGGAAAGAGGAAGGAATACACAAGGGAGAGAGGGAGGGGGAGAAACAACAAACTAACCTACGCAGAGGTGGAAGAAAACATGGTCCGAGATCTCGCCGAGTTTCTCGGTTTCGTGAGATCCCGAGGCGAGATGCCATACACTTCCTAAAACTACATTTTCTCGGCCGGGAGATGTCTCGGTGCAGTTTTTTTGCATTTTTTTAGTTGAAAAAGTTCAATATCTCGCCGAGATCTCGGTATCGGGTCATACATGGATTTTACCCATTTTAAGTGCCCATTTTATTAAAAGAGAGCCAATGGACAGAACTCGGAAATCTCGATAGTTCTGTCCATGCTCTCTAAACAAAGGGGAAAACAGCTCTCTCCCTCAAATTTCTTCCTCTTTCTTTCAATTCTTGGCTGGAATGCATTGCTTGAAGTGAGATTCAAGTGCCAAAGTGAAGATTCAACTCCAACAGTCCAAGAATCATCACATATTTGTAGGATTTCAAAGGCATTTTCTAATATTTCCCCAAATCTATTTTTTTCAAAAAAAATTGTGTAATCCTTGTTAGATTCATATGGTTTTGATATATGTTAAACATCGTTGCCCGATCTATCACTTGATGGAGTCGGATTTATTTTTCAATTATTAAAATTTTTATTATAATTTCTGAAAAAATAAATGATTTATTTAAAAAAGAAAATGAAAAAAATATGATGAACAGTGATTGTTTGAAAATGATTTTCATATATGTTAAACTACTTGGGATGCTCTACAGCCCCATGGATTAATTTTTTATTTTCACCCATTAAAAAAATTATTTTATTTTTCAGATTTAATAAATATATTAGAAAATTTTTTTTAAAATATATAATATTGAGGAAAAATACTTATTGCTTATGGAAAATTATGTACAACATATGTACATAATATTCAACTTCAAATGGTGTCAAATACATCATTACATTATATTTTTCTAATACTTTAAGGTATAAATATTTTTTTTTAAAAATTCAAAATATTATTTTTAATTAAGAAATAAATACTAGGGTTAGGGGATAAATAAGAGATAGTTATTTCATAGTTCTAGTAGCTTGACATTACGTTTAAGAGTTATGAATAGCATACTTTAAGTCTTGAATACCTTACTTTAAGTGATCTATGGTTATTAATACATGCTTTTTTATGTAACAGTGTAAAATATAAGACATTTTATACAATGTCTGATATAGCATAGCAACATGGAGTCTCCATGTCCGCAGACAAAAAGAAGTCCAAATGCAATTATTGTGGGAAGTTGCTATCTGGAGGAGCCACTAGGTTAAAGCAACACTTGTCTGGTACAGGCAAGGATGTTGCCTCATGCCCAAATGTTCCTATCCAAGTGAAAGTGGCAATGGCACAACACTTGAAAGGAGGAAGATTAAAGAAAGCTGAGAGGGAAAGAATGCAACAAGAGTTTGATGAGGCAATACTAGAGAGGACTGGTGTAGAGGTCCGTGGCAGAGATGATACTGACATTGGGCCTCCACCTGGTGAGTTTCAATCAGAGGCTGAATGGAGAATTTACCAGCAAACTTTGGCTGAAAGTAGACAAAGTTTTCATTTTGATAATATAAGAGCATATGAGCAAGCAAGAGGAGCTGGTGGATCTGGCTCAGCTGCACCAGTGCAAGAAGAGGAGAGGAGGAAAAGCACTGGGACAAGAAATATACGACGACCCCCAACCTGACCACAAGTACAAGCTCCAGAACCCATTTTTGAGCAGGATCCCACAACTTTTAGGCAACAAGATGCCTACCAGCCAACTATCCCACAAATATTTGGTGGTAAACAAGAGGAAGCACGAAAAGCCTTCAGCAAATTCATGCTTTACCATGGCATTCCAGCCAATGTAGCACAAGGAACATACTATAATGCATTCCTTGATGCTTGCCAGGAGGGCTGTGCAGGATGGAAGGGACCTTCACCACATGAATTATACAATGTATATTTGCCTCAGGAGGTACAGGAGCTGAAAGATTACATTGATAGTTTGAAGCCAATGTGGGAGACATATGGGGTTACTCTTATGGCTGATGGATGAACTGGACCTACTAGACTGTCCATCATAAATTTCATGGTGAGTTGCAATGGAAAGACTGTATTCTTGAAGTCTATCGATGCATCAAAGAATGTAAAGGATGCATCATACTTGTATAAGGAGTTGAAGCAAGTGGTGGAGGAGGTAGGACCAAGGAACGTTATCCAAATTGAGACGGATAACGGTTCCAACTTTAAAAAGGTTGGAGAGAAGTTGATGAATAAGAAGAGTAAGAGGATCCGGCTCTTTTGGACCCCATGTGCAGCCCATTCTATTGATTTAATGCTGAAGGACATGGGGAAAAAGACTTTGGTGGCGGGTGTGGTAAATAGGGCAAGACCAGTGACAACTTTTGTGTACAACCATTTTTATGCTTTAGCCTTGTTGAGGGAGAAATGCAATGGAGATTTTGTGAGGCCTGGTGTCACTCGATTTGCCACCAATTACATTGCATTAAAGAGCTTTCAGACTAAGGCGATAGGTCTGAGGTCTATGTTTGCAAGTGAACAATGGTTTGGTTGGCAAGGTTCTAAGTCAGAAGATGCAAAGGCAACACAACAAACCATTGCAAGTGATGGATTTTGGAAGGACTTGGGGAAAGTGGTTGCCATATTAGAGCCAGTGGTGGCAGTACTGAGGATGGTTGATACAGAGAAGAAGCCTACCTTGGCCCATATTTATGCTGCCATCCAAAAAATGAAGGAAATGGTTAGAGCTGCTATACCTCGAAGTGCAAAGTCCTACACTAACATCATTGATGAGCGGTGGGAGAAGCACTTGAGTCATCCAATGCATAAAGCTGGTGAGTTCAACATACTTTACACTTTAAATGTTATAACTTTTTACATTTACATATTCAAAACCCAAAGGCATTAAGTCACTAACAAATCATATTTTTGGTGTCTACTTTACCAGCATACTATTTGAATCCAAAGTATCACTACTCCCATGATCTTGGGCTAGACATAGAATTGTTAGAGGCAGTACAAGCTGTTACAGAGAAGTTAGAGCTCAATCCAAAGACATAATCTGCTTGCAATGATGAGGTGAGAGTATGAGACTTTGGTACTTTGGTAGTTAGTTTATGAATGTAATTACTAAATAGGAAATACTAATGCCTCAAATTAAAAATAGATCAAATACTTCAGAGAGGCCTCAGCAAGTTTCAGTCGACAAGCTGCAGTGAAGGGTAGACAAAAGTCAGACCCTGATAGGTGGCATGATATCACATTTATGAATTATAATTTTATCTCTTTAGAATGTACATATTCTTACTATTCTATATTTGTAATGCAGCCGACTGGTGGGTGTTTTATGGTACAAGTTCACCCAACCTGATGAAGGTAGCAGTGAGAGTGCTCTCACAAACTTGTTCATCCTCCGGATGTGAGCGCAACTGGAGTACATTCTCATTGATACATTCAAAGAGGCGGAACAGGTTGGGTAGCGAACGACTGGAGCAGCTTGTGTATGTGCACTACAATATGAGATTAAGGATGAGGCACATACGTGAAGGAATTGAGGCCAATGATAAAGAAACCATTGAACTGTCCAACATTTTCCAAGAGGACTTTGGTGACGATGAGGATCCCCTATTCCAGTAGGTGAGGGATCGTGGTACACCTGATATGGATCAGCCTGGGGGTAGGCCCGACCCCACCATTGCGTCTGTAACCGGCACTGATGTTGATGAGTATATGTCGTCGCAAGAGGGGCGTGCACATGCAGAATCACCGAAACCTTTTGAGCCTGTTGTAGGAAGTCCTGCTGATGATGATGATGGTGGTGGTAATGACAGTGGTGATGGTGATGATGGTGATGGTGATGGTGATGGTGATGGTGATGGTGATGATGGTGGTGGTGGTCGTGGTGGTGGCATGCAGAGTGGCGGTTATTATGATGATCGTCATGAGGGGATGCACGAGCAGTACCAGTATGAGGTGGGAACGCAGGGGGACCCTGTGCGTTTCACCGGTAAGTGTAGGGGTGGTTCGGTTGTAATATTGAAGGATTTGGATGGCTGGATAGGTCTAGGTAATTTTTAAGGGTTTAGGTTTTAATGGAGAAGGAAGGGGATTAGGGTTTTGATTGAGGAGATGGGTTTGAGACTACAGTCGAGTGGAAGGCTTGACTCAATGATGCTGTGATTAAAATTTGAAAGCAAACAGTGGAGGGTATAGGGCTGGACTGATTATAGAAGAAGCTAGGGTTTATGGGATCGATTAGGTTAGATGGGGGGGAAGGAGAAGAGAAGGATAACTTGCAAAAACTGTAAACACTTACTGGATTTGCAGATCTGCAACAACAGTAGCTTGAAGAAGCTTGATTGAAGAAAAAGGACCTCCCGATCTACAAGATGCAAGGAGTCGTCGGAGTCCACCAGCCCTCACCCTTGATATGACTCACAAGGGCTCCTTGATATTACCCACAAGGAACACTCTCAAAGAGCAAGCAGCAGCATAAAGAAACGATTTTTTTTAAAGTATAATAGGTGGGGGAGCCCATAGATCGAGATCTCGCCGAGTTTCTCGATTTTTTGAAAAACCGAGACAAAACCTAGGTAGAGTCTCAAAAGTATAAGATCTCGCCGAGATCTCGGTTCGAGATCTCGTTTTGAACCCTTTTTGTGAGGCATCTTGTCCATATCTCGCCGAGATCTCGGATCTCGGTTCGATATCTTGTTTTGAACCCTTTTGTGAGGCATCTTGTTTATATGTCGCCGAGATCTCGCGCCTCAACCCAACCGCCTCCACCTCTTCTATATCCTAGGATAGGGGAGTTGGAATATGTTGATGACAATACTTATATGAGTGCTGTGGCAAACTATGTGCAAAACTACAGCAACACTATGACATGGGAATTCTATGTAGATATGATTGGGGTTGAATATATTAAGATATCACATTTTATGTAACATTTGTTTAAAGATTGATGTATTGTACACTTTAACATTTCTAATGCTTATTTAAGTTGTTTTACATTAATTGAATGTTTTGATTGCTTTCTATTACTAAATTATGTGTAGAGTAGGGTATTTTAGTACGTCGTCGCCCTCGATGCCTACCAACCTATGGTCCAAAGTGAAACTCATATTTGGACTTTGTTTTTGCAAAATCCGATCGTGTCATTGTGTTTAAATGGCCTAAAATAGGCTGAATACTAAGTTTCAAACCCAAACTAGGTCTAAAACCCACCAAGATGAGGCTTCGAGTCGGAAAAAAAAAATGCACCAACTCGCCGAGATCTCGACTCGGTTTTTCCCATTACCGAATTGGTACCGAGATCCGAGTTTTAGAACCTTGGGGGAGCCTCTCCCACGATCTCTTATTAAATAAGAGGCCAAAGGCCTAAATCCTAAAACTATTACAACTTAATCTCCATCCAAAATCATGGAGAGGTACAATTAAGTGTTTTAAAACAATTCAAAAGGTATAAAAAGACTCAATTGACCCTAATGACTTAAAAACAACTTAAACTACTTAAAATAAAAGAAGATTCCCTACTCGCCAATAGGATCACTTCACTTAAATTAAACCAATTGAACCAATTGGATGCAACCAATTTAAACCGGTTCAATTAAAAACACAAAATAAAAACTAAGTATAGAACTAAAATAAACTAAACTAAGGCTCCTATTAAAACCCTAGGCTTAGGGTGGCTTCTTCAATTCGAGGAGGCTAGGATCTGCATCAAAGGGCTTTTTTCAAGATGGTTGAGGTAAAAGGGCAATCAAAGAAGAGATGGAGGATGTCCTCAAGACCATTCCAGCAAAGGGAGCAGGTAGGGGAAACAAGGATGTGACGGTGAATGAGGAAGGCTTGGGTGGGAAGGTAAAGGCGAAGGGATCTCCAGGTTGAGATATTGTGGTGGGGTATGTGGCCTTTGAACCAGACTAGGTTATGCCAGGCATAGTTCGAGAACTCGCGAGATCTCGCCGAGTTTCTCGGTTTTTGGAAAAGCCAAGACCATACTGCCTGCAAGTCTCAAAAGTGCAATATCTCGGCGAGATCTCGGTTTGGATCTCGGTTTCAACCCATTTTTTTAACCCACCTACCACTTAAATACCTCACCTAACTCGACAGAACTTGACATATCTCGACAAGATCTCAGATCTCGGGTTGACCCAAAGTTGAGGCTTCAAGTTGGAAAAAAAAAATGCACCAACTCGGCGAGATCTCGGCAAGATCTCGACTCGTCTCGGTTTTTCCAAGAGCCGAGTTGGTACCGAGACCCAAGTTTTAGTACCTTGGTGCCAAGGTACAATGGGGGCAATGGTTCGAACAAAGTTCTAGGCTGATCTGGTGCTGAAGAGGCCATTGGGGGAGGGCAACCAAAGGATCTGTCCGCATGGGAGGGAGAGCAGGCCTAGAGGGATTGAGATGAGGGGGGGGGGGGGGACCAGGATCCAGAGGAAATGGCATTCTTGTAATCCTATGAAACCCTCACCTTTAACCACTTCCCATGCTTGTTTCAGACTAAAATTGACCTGTTACCATGGGTGAGGGGCCTCTAATCCCTATCACATGGATCCACCCTTGCCTGCACATGTTTGCCATGTGGCAAGGGAGCGTGAATTGATGACAGTGATGAAGCATCACCAACCCTTATTACATTTAGTTTTTCCCATTAAAATATTCATACTTCATAAACATCCATATTAGATAAAAGAGATACAGCAGAGGAACTAAAATAGCCACCACCACCCCCTACCCCGGGGGAAAAAAGGGTTAGATGAACAAAATATGCACAGACGTACAATAAATGAAGAAATGAAATGTAGCGGACAAAGTAAAAATTACTGCAGTAAATCGTAAATTTATTCACTAAGACAAATGCAGTTCTTACCATGCTGAGGAGGTGCAGCAAAAGATATAATATCTCCATGTTGGAGCCTTACTTCAGTGCTATTCTTTTTCAGCCTTTCCCAGTTAACAAATGTTCCATTAGTGCTGCATAAAGTAGATATCATCAGACTTTTGCATAAAATAATCTTGATTAGACAAACTTCATTTACAAATACAGAACCTGGAATCTTTCAAAAAGACAGAAGTACAAAGGCTGGATGGCTGTTCCACGTCTTCAGTGACAATCCTCTTCCTATAAATTCTGCAATGATTTCCACTTACAGCATTCGATTCAATCTGAAAACGTTTGTCCTCTACTAATCGACCAATGCAGTGCTCGTCAGCTGTCAGAAGAATATTTATACCCTGATTTGTGGTCTTCACATTAGCATAAAGTTCAGAAAAGCACATAAAAACAACCGTATCAACAAATTCCCTGAACAACCATCCGTGGGGATGCTATACATGACACAACTGAATGTGATGTAGGCATATCCACTAATTTTAGTAACAACAGTAGAATGCAAGGTTCGAAAACTCGGGTCTCAGAGCCATCTCAGCCCAGCCCAAAACCGAGTTGGGCCGAGATCTCGCTGAGATCTCGGCGAGTTTGTGCGCTTTTTTTTTTTCAGACTCGAAAGCCCATCTCGGTGGGTTTTAGACCTCTTTTGGGTCTGCAAGATGATATTTAGCCTATTTTAGGCCATTTAAACACAATAGCACTATCAGATTTTGCATAAACAAAGTCCAAATAAGAATTTCAGTTAGTGAGAAAGCAAGACAGACACTTACTTATGCTAAAAAACAGGACAGACACAGGACAAACAGTCTTATTTATGCCTAATATCATTTAAGTAAATGCTTTTGTATTTGTATTTCATTTACTTAAGCTTTTATTCATAAATAAGCAAATACCCTCCTATTTGAATCCAGTAAAAATAGTTACAAAATAAAATTCCAAAAGGAAAAAAAGTCAACCCCCCAGTTCAAGAACAAAAACTGGATTTTCGGCGGTAGGTGCAATTTTCAACTTTCTAATCTTGGGGTTTTCAAATCTAAAAATTCCATAAATCTTAATATGGTAAAACATTGCTAGAAACCATAAGTGCGGTAAAATATTCATTTGTTTTGATGTCCAAAAATATTTTTTCATTCAAAGCGATTTTGACAGCATTCGCGCAGACTGAATTAAGTTTGACCGGTACATAACTCCTTCAATATAAATCAGATTTAAGCAATTTTGGACTTGTTGGAAAGCTTTCAAAACAAAGCTTTCCAACAAGTCCAAGATTGCTAAAATTTGATTTATATTAAAAGAGTTATATACCAGTCAAACTTAATTCGATGTGCGCGAATGCTATCAAAATCGCTCTGAATGAAAATAATTTTTTGGACATCAAAACAAATGAATATTTTACCGCACTTTTGGTTTTTAGCAATGTTTTACCATAATAAGATTTATGGAATTTTTAGATTTGAGAAAAACCCCAACATTAGAAAGTTGAAAATTGCACCTACCGCTAAAAATCCAATTTTTGTTCTTGAACTGGGGGGTTGACTTTTTTTCCTTTTGGAATTTTATTTTTTAACTATTTTTATTGGATTCAAATGGGGGGGTATTTGCTTATTTATGAATAATATCTTAAGTAAATGAAATAAATCATTTACTTAAATGATATTAGGCATAAATAAGTGTCTGTCTTGGTTCCTGGCATAGATAGGTGTGTGCCTAAGTGTCTGTCTTGCTTCCTGGCATAGATAGGTGTATGTATACCAAGAATTTCCAGCAAGATCTCAAGATCTGGCACTCATATAAAGGACCTACATGGGTATTTTCCTATGTTGAACCGAGATCTCGGAGAAATCTCGCCGAGATCTCGGATGTCGGAGAGATCTCGGCGAGAAAGTGCACTTTTTTTGTTTCGTAGGCCATCTCGACTCGATAAATGAAAAAATCGAGAATCTCGGCGAGATCTCGCAAGATTTCGGACTATGGTAGAATGACAACACATATTATAACACACACACTCGCACACAAACAAGCCCCAGGAGACACACAGCGGTTACTAAAACAAACGCAAAGCCACTATATAGAAAAGTTTCACCAGCACCGTCATATATTTTGTGTGCTGTCATTTTGAATTCTTTGAAAATAAAAAGCTCAAAATATCATCAAATGTCTAACCTTATATGCAATTCTAAAAGCAGATCCAGGAAAATTTGGAATATCTGATTCTTCCTGTCTCTCCACATGGACCGAGAAATAGTACAGGGCAGCAAAAGCCATATTCTTCTGGGGTTGTGCTTATTAAAAGGTTGCACATTTTATTGCAATCTTTTAATAAGCACAACCCCAGAAGTACATATAAAATGCAGAGATACTATCATTAAACGATCAAGGGAACAGGATTTCCACCTGATAAAGCCTGGTTAGTTTAAACGGGAATGACAGCCCATATAATCCCATATATGTGCCTACTTTGACAGCATAATCCAAATTTTAATCCTTTCTATTGTAATGGTCCTACTCTTGAAAAGAGTCCCAATTTAAGTCCTTGGAAATGTACAGGCCATTAAGTCTAAGAGGAAGTCCCAATAAGAGTCTAGAACCCTCCCAGCCTTTCTATAAAAAGACCTGCCAGTAAGCATTTGAAATCAGAATTTTGAATTAAATGTGGTTTTTACCATTCTTCTGAGAGAGACAGAGTTGCAGTGAGATTATGCTCCTGGTGAGATGTTAGGTGGTTAGTAAGATATTAGCCTAAGCTTGGGGTGAGACTTTTCAAATCATATCTTCTTACCTTTCTTAATTCTTCCTTTGTTATTAAAATTGCTCAATTTTGGTTATCTTCTCACAATCTCACCTCCCTACGATCCTGTCTATTGAGGAATGAGGATTCTGATTTTGTTGCAAGGACTGAACCAGGATTCTGCATTATTTTGGTATCAGAGCCATGGCTAACCCAATTCAAGGAATTCTGACCCAACAAATATTCTCAACTAGATCACTAACATGATCGGGCAATTATCAGACTGTATGACTGCTATTGAGTCCAGGTTTGAAGCTAAATATGAGCACTTTGCTAAGTTCCACCCCCAACGCCCAAAGAATGCTATTGTGGCAGCCATTGACGCCAATATGGAGACAGGGTTCCATGATGGACTTCCTCTCGAGGAGGAGGTTGAGTCACAGCCTGCTGATGATGAGGACAGTACGATGACCCATGGCACTCATGTCTTATGTTCAGTTCTATCAAGTATCAACAGAGATTACTGAGGACGGCAGTGATGAGGAATATAAGGCGTCTACTACAATGGAAGCTGAAGCGGAGGGTGAAGAAGTCGAAGACACCTTTACGAGAGACCACTTGGGTACATCATTTATTCTTGATGATGATTGCAATGTTGCACACATCGAGTTCGTCATTCCACCTGAATACTTTAAGAGAAACCTCCTCGGGTTGAAAGTTTTATTCCTAACGTCCCTACATCACCAGAATTTTCTTTGGGACTGGACAAAGTTGTTATTCACATGTTGTTATCCCATCGTCTCTACAAAACTTGTGGACAAGTTTTTTGTATCAAACCAGTGAGAACTGACGTAGATCAAGAGAGGTTCCAGGCTTCCAGCGCAAGTATTCACGACAGAACATGCCCAAATCCTAGTCTAATGGGTTAAATAAGTAGCCTAATAGGTTATATGGGTCATGGACAAGAAATTTTAATGTTTTCTGTTTTGAAAGCCCATATAGTAACTCATTGACAACTGTACAAGGAGCACAATGTACAGAACTTAATTTGGTGGAAGGCACATCATACTAAATTCTAGTAACATGCTAAAAATCTGAATAATTGACTCAAAAATGCACTCATCAGTGATCAAAAGATATTAATGCTCTGATACATGGTTTTTTTATTTGCTTAAGTTCATAATAACAGATAAATGCTCCACATCCATGAGCTCTTGAAAATGCCAACCTCAGTGAGGCTGAAGCACACGCTAGTAAGTTCAACCCACACACTAAAATGATTCAAAACCCTATACACTGGCATCAACCCCAAGGAATCTCACCAAGACATATGAATCCTGTTGGGATTGTCAGCTCAATTATTGTACGTAATCAAATCAAATACAACTGAATGGATGAGACACAAATCGCAATGGGCTTTGAGCTGACAGTTTTGGGCTATATAAAATGGCTAGTGGTCACCCATACAACTGAATGGATGAGACTCGAATCTCAATATGGCTTTGAGCTGACAGATAGTTTTTGGCTATGTAACTTGGCCACCCCATTTTCTTGGAATTAGGTTGAGCTGCACATTTGTATGAATAACATGTCAATACATACTGATACTCTTATTTTCAATTATTGCTGTGATAATTAATTGGTACAACCTTCTTGTTTTTCAAGCTACCCATAAGGCCACACACTAAAAATATGACCAAGACCACACCCACGTACATGAGTTTAAGTTGCAAAAGCTTTAGGAACAGTGCATAGGGCATCAATCCAATAATGTGGCAGCTCCATTTCAATTGCTCTAATATATTTGCATGGAGTGTTCACATTGAGAATTTAATATGGAGGAAATTTGAATTCAGAAACGATGATCAACGACAAGAGAAACAACGGCGACAAAGTTTAGGGAGTCAAACGAATTAGGGTTTAAGGACAAGTGGTAGGAAAGAACCTGTGGCCTCTTCCGAGCATTGTTGGAAATAGCAGTGAGAACGCCCCAGACACCAGGGTCGGGATTCTGGAGAGATTGAACAGAGAATTTGCGAGCGACGGAGATGATAAAATCCTTGGGAGAGACCGTGTTTTTAGCAGAAGAAGTTTCGTCGTTGCCCTGGTGGGATGAAATCGCTTTAACTTCGTCATTAGGGCTTGGAATCGACCTCGGAACCACTGGAGTACCCGTCTTTTCCTCGGGAGTCATTTTACATTTTAGAGGAACATCGAATTGGCGGGGATTTCAAACCCCAGTTTTGGATTTTGACATGGTAAAGACACCAGAAGTGACTTGGAAAAGCTCCCACAGAGAAGTAGTTGAACTCTGCCTGTCTCGGAGTGAACGATGATCGATCCAATTAATGATTAGTAATGGAACATGGGAGTGGACCGCACGACTAGCAAAATGTGACGGTACTGTGCTTCTAAGTTGTAAACTTTGAAGTGTCTCATGGAAGCTTTATACCAGGAATCCTTCCAACGAATTAAAAAGAGTGGAGGATTGGCCAAACCATCAACGATAAATAGAAAGGTTTTTTTATTTTTTTCAACATATAAAGACCCCCGCAAGATAAGTTTGCTCCATTGTCACCTAGTGGTCACGGTTCGAGTGAGGGTAAGGTTAAGTACATGTGGTCCTCTCCAGACCCTGTAATGACGGGAGCCTCAGGCACTGGATACGAACTGTTTTTAGAAGGGTCCCGTAAAGTATGATATTTATCGTTTCATTGGACAAGAAGATAGATACTCTTCTATAAAAAAGGACTTCCAAAGACTTTGGTAAATCAAAACCCACTTAGACATTAAGTGCACAGAAACACACTTCAAGGAGGAGCTACAAAAGGGTCCACAGTCTACAAGGCAACGAATCAACACTTGCGAATTTGAGGGAAAAGCAATCTTATAGAGGTCAAGACGAATGGCAAACTTTATATCAAATTTAAGGGTCACCGCTTCCCCACAATCACATAAGGAAAAGGATAGAAAATTTGCCTTTTATTTTCATTTTGGAAGTGCTCGCTTTGCTTCCTTTGATGAAGTTCTAGTATTAGCTACCGCGTTGTTATATGCCTTCTCTTTCGATCTATCCATTGCTTCAATGCATTTTTGATTTATTTTCTTTCTTTACAAGGCCCACCCACCGTGCTTGCTTTCTTTGCTTCACCATCTCGGGAATTAGGGTTAATCAAGATTAGTGGTCATCGATTCCCATATTGATCGGATTTGATTTTTGATACTTTGGCCCTTTTCTTGGAATTTTTCAACATCCTAATGAATCCATTTTCTGATATTTTTTTAACAATATTCTTAAATATCTGTCACATGAAAATTGATTATATGTATAGCTGATGATGTGAAATAATTTGAAATTTTAACCACGTGGCTAAAATGCCTTCTAACCTTAGGTCTTAGTTGAGCTAGCTTTCACATGTTAGTTATTAAGGGTGGGAAGAATTGGTTCCTTGTATGAACTCCATCCTTATACCAGAAACTATTACAGTAATGCTCTTTTTTCCATAGGCTCTGTTTGTTTCGGTGTAAAATTTTACATGTTGAGAAGTGTTCCAATGTTTTTTCTTTTTAATGAAAAAAAATTTTCAATTAAAAAAATTTTACATTTACAAAGAAAATTTGTTCAGATAAATTTATACGCCGAAACAAACGGAGCCGGTAAAATCCATGTAAAAGGAGGACATTTAAGTAAAAGCAATACAAAAAAAGAGATTTTACATGAAAAATTCCACTTTACATGGCTTTTACAAGTTCCCTGTAAAATAGGATTTTCCATTATTTGTTTCAACTAAAAATAAAATAAAAACATTGAAAAAAAATGTAACAAAAAAGTACATGAGAAAAAAAAACTCATGTTAGATATCATTAGCACAAAAAAAATTATACTGAAAAAAATAGTGCTCCTTGAACTCTAAATTGACATTGCAATTAAGTTGAATAATGGTTTTAGTATTAGAGATGGATTCTACAACCTCTTCAACTTCCATTACACTTGTTCTTCCATTAACACCTAATTTCTCCAGGCAGATTTAACTCTCTTGGCGTGCAATGTCCTAAATTTTGTTTAAGGGTTTCCTAAACCAACAATGTCGGAAGCCATTCTCCTTTCCAAATCTATTTCTTAGCAAGTTATTACATTTCAACTGTTTAAACATGCTGACTCATAATTATATGATTTCCATAGTTAACAAGAATAACCCAAGACATCTGTTTTGCCCGTTTACAGAAAAAATAAGAATTTGTTAGCAGAGTTGATGAGAAGAATTATGCAATGTACACATGATGGAAAGCCCATATTTACCAATAAAACCCTTTCTGCATTGAGAAAGACACCAACACAATACATGAGGATAGGCAGCTAAAGATTCACAAACTTCAAAGTTCCCTAACCTAGCCAGCAAGAGGGTTTGCATGGATGGTCACACGATTCAGTCTGATTTCGGCAAGAGGACGATCCCCAGGTCCGGTCTGAGTCTGCACAAATCCAAAGCAACTCAATATGAGTTGAGTTTCTTTGATTTATATTGGAAACAATTGTTGATTATATTTTGTTTATTGCTTTACCATGAACAGACAGCAAGCATCATCAGAATTACCAAAATAAAAATCACATACCTTTTCCATGAGATCAAGAACTTCAAACCCATGAATAACTCTGCCAAACACTGTATAAAATCCATTCAGATGTGGCTGCTTTGCATAAGTAATGAAGAACTGACTCCCATTCGTATTGGGCCCACTATTAGCCATTGCAAGTATCCCTCTTGCATTGTGCTGCAAATAAGAGAAAAGATTAAGAAATTGGGACACTTGAAAAATATGTATGTCACTCAACATGGTATCAACTATCAACAATAAGGAAATGAGAGATGAGGGGGAAACAGTAAGATATGGTATCATTTCATGTTGCACACATCTCATATTTTGAACCAGGACACTTGCCTTGAACGACATGATTTCAAGGCAAAGTAAGAGGCACACTCTCAATAATGGCTAGCACAAATGGAAATTCAGAAAAAAATATATTTTCAATTAATAAAATCTGAAGAGGGCTTCAGCTAAAACTGACGGATTATCAATGAGAAGTCGAGCACCACAGAGTGCTGCGTGAGAAGCTGCTCAGTGTTGACACTTGACAGATCACTTGCCCTTACTGTCACTCTACAGAACCGTACATGAGATTTTCACCTCATACGGCTTCTGGTTCAATTCTTTCAAAGTCGTTGGATCCTTTTCCTCGTTCAAGAATCTCCTCCCTTCTTCCACTCCATTTCGAAGAGTAAATAGGACCAATTCAGTCATATCGTAGGGGTATTAGCAAGCTCTAATACTTTTCTTAATGAAAGAGTGATTTCATTCTCTAGCACACTCACTTCGTATACTTCACTCGTTCTCCTCTATCTTTTTCTTGACTGTTTCTTCCACACACTTGGAGAGATAGTTGAGTTAAGCTGATCCCTCACCCTAATGGATGGAATCACTCAAAAGCCTAACGCCTACTGTACTATCTTTCTTCACTCCAACAGATCTGGCAAAGCAACCCGTCTTGTTGACTCAATACAGAGAAATTTTGAGAGTTCGATGGAAAGTTGTGAACTATGTACATTCTCCTTGACCATCTCGACTATCTGAAATTTCTCGTAAAAGGTAGCAAGAGTCCCATTTTTTCCGGGTAAGTACAGTTACCAGGTTCATTTTACTTTAACATAAATAAGTTTGCATTTTGAGAAAGCTGAATTAGATTACCTTGAGTGACTCCCGTATCTCATCATTGAACTTTTTACCCCATATGCTAGTTCCACCTTTGCCTGTGCCTGTGGGATCCCCACCTTGAATCATAAAACCTTTAATATTCCGATGGAATATGGTGCCATCATAATAACCACTGGCACATAGTGCCAGGAAATTCTGCATCCAAATCAATCACAACAGGAATTTATAATCCTTTCATGCGGTCACTTTCTCTGTAGGCATTCTAGGTAGAAGCAGAAGTCTCGCACATCATTTAATCTCAACATAAAATGAGTTCTAGCAAAATGCTTTAAGTGAAACAGCTTGTGACCAAGAGTACATGCAACAGAGTGAATACAAGAATGATAAGGAATGTGTTCCAACACACACTTTCGATCATGAAAATGTAGAACTGTGTTGAAACTAAAAGATGATGCACTTGTTTGAAAAAAAACAGACCAGACCATAGATTAAAAGCTGGAGCCGCATACTGATTAGACGAGCTTAAATTCTCTGAAACCATGGACAAAACCAACATGCATCCTTTTGGGAGAGAGTATGGTTAGCAAATCCAAAAATAAACTTTCAAACGCATCTAATTCAGAAATGTAAAGTCATGTAACACTATATGATAAACACAGGTGTATACACCTCATTTTGTCACCCTGGAGGCGGGAATGGCGATGAACAGGTGTCCCATGGTTTCATCTCTCTATTCCTACATACTTATTTTTATCTTCTGTACTCCCCTCCATTTTTTAGATTGCCCTAGGTTAGCATTTTGATTCTTTTTTATTAAATATAGATTCATACAATTGCGCTCTCTTACTTCACTGCATCTTTACATATGTTGTTGATGTAGGTACATCTTTACTTTAGACATGTTTCTTCATAATTAATTGAAACATGACCTAGCTTAGGTTTTTCCATCATTTTCTATTACTAACAACAATAGCTTAGATTGTTTCTTCATTTAATTAGAGGGCGGGCCTTAGCGCAACAGTAGGGTTTCTCTATTGCAACTTGGTGGCCGTGGGTTCGAGTCAGGAAACAGCCTCTCCGCGAAGCAGAGATAGGGCTATGTACATGCTCCTCCCCAAACCCTGGAGTAGCGGGAGCCTTGTGCACTGGGTATGCCCTTTTATTTCTTCATTTATTTCAGTTGTGCATGGTTAGGATATTTTGATATTATTTCATGTGTACTAACCTTTGTTTCATAGCGCAAGCGCACATGTAAGTCTTTATATCCTTTATTTACATTTTTGTATTTTATTTGGTAGATTATTTCTCTAAATTCCAGCATCATGCATCGTTAGTTTTAAACTATTTATTATTACAAAAACACCAAATGAATGGGAAGAAAGGTTTGATCAGGTGGACCGGGATGCCTAATACCTTCCATGGTCTGCAATCTAACTCAAATCCAATCTCATGGTTGGACCGATTTGATTGAAATCATGTGTTTTGACTGTGGGTCTTGGATCCTAATCTAGGTGGCGATACCCAATTTCCTCTCTTCCAAGAGGAGAATATTCCCTCGAAGATGAAAAACACTATTCTCACAACAGGGGAGATGAGTAAAAGTTCACAGAAACAATTGAGACACTGAAAGTAAGTTAGAACAGATAAATCTCCAAATCTTCAAAAGCATTGGATGCAACCAAAAGGTAACACGTTCGAAGGGAGAGAAAATATGTTGATATGAGCAATTAGGCATTCTCAAGTTGCTATTTTTCGGTGCATATGGAAGGAAAGAACTGGTGCGCATTCAATAATCTTCACAAGCTGAATCGCAAATCATTAACAAGATCTCATGCATGCTATTTATATTATTCTTCCACCCCCAAAATTTACAAGGGTAAAGGTTGAAGTAATACCATTTTTTCATTACTTGAGGTCCAAAATAAAGGAGAAAAAATTGAGCTCTCTCTCTCACACACACACATTTATACCAAAAATGTCAGGATTAGATCCCAGAGTTTTCAAGTCTTCCAAGTTCCAACATGACAACACAGAGATCTCACAGATCACCAACGTCAAGGTAACAAATACAAGGACAAGGGGAAGATGTTGAGCAATTTTTTTAACACGGAGAAAGATATTGAGTCAGGATATGATGAACCCTTCTGTTTTCCTTTCTAAACTTGGTATGACAATAAATTTTATTGAGAGAAACAGAAGAGAAGACTGTTGGTACCACAAAGGACCCTACAAAGCATAAGGACTATATAAAGCAGCAGGAGCCTATACGAAAACAACATCCATCCCTTTCACTGTCTACTCTGAACAATAAGCCCATGTTTTACATTATTAATTTTAAATCCCTCCCATTCTTGCAATTATCTCTGTTACAACCTAATTTTTTCCCCAAATCTCTAACACTATTTATATCTCTATACCCAACAAGCAAATGCACTGTCAAGAGTGTTTTTCCCAAATGAAGTATCTTCACTTCCACAAGATGAGAGCAGTCACTATATCATTACTAAAATCCAGATTCTTGTTAACTCTATTTCAAGCCCTTAGGCTGCATCCATTTGATCTTCTAATAAGATTCAGGAATTTATACCTCATTCAAGTCCTCTGGCACACCTTCACCTGGGTGCAAAACACTTTCAATCTTAATGGAACACAATTACGCTGCTTTGATCCATAAACCCATTATGTGAAGTCTTACGTGCCAAATTCTTTGCCAACCAAACTTAATCTATTACAACCAACATCACACCAGAACAAGATTACAACAGAGAATCATACTCTTTTATGTCCACTAGCCATTTAGTACAGGACCATTATTGTAGTCCTAGATAGGTAGGAGACCTACTAGGAGCCAGATAACAGGATCAATAGCAAAAGGGTTTGCTGGTTCGAATGGACAGCACTAGGTTTTAGGTTAATTCTAGGGTTTAGGATGGGAATTTGGGAATGGGTCTTATATAGGTTTAATATGCAGGTCTAGGGGGTTATTATGGGATAAAAATAATTGGATTTGGTTGAGTTTGAAAATCTGCAGAATTAGGGTTTCGGGTTTTAGGTTTAAGGATCTAGGCTGAAAACTAGGGTTTAGATGGTCACATGGGACTCAAATTGGGATCGAGTGTAGGAGGGAGAGGGAGGGATGTTTGCTGGAAGTTTGGCACAGATCTGATGGTTGGAAGGTGAATCCTTGGGGATCAAGCTAAAATTCGAAGGAATAGTTGCAGGTTTAATGGAGGGGATGGAAGGCTGGCCGTAGTGATCTGATTGGGTCGATGAGAAAGGATGGATTAGGTTAGAGGATGAAGAGGGGAAGGATATATGCAAGAAACTAAAATTACTTACTGGTTTGATCTCCTTCATAGGCAGCAGCAGCTGCTTGAAGAAGCTCGATTGAAGAAGAAGAAGAACCTCCCAGTACTGGATAGACGCAAGGAGTCGTGAGAGTCCACTCACCCTAGCACCTTGAGATCCACAAGGCAACACTCACACAAGGGAGCAATAGCAGCAACAAAGGCAGCAAGCATAAAGCTGAGTTTTTATTAATCAAAATTCGTCCTAACCTCCCTTACAAACTTATATAAAAGACTCAAAAATAGACTTAGACACTAAAAAAGAAAGACCTAACCCTACCCCTAATCTATTAGGTAACTTAAACTGACTAGGAAACTAGAATACTAAAGGAAATAGACTCAAAACATGGCTGGACTTATAGAGTCCTAATCCAACCCAACTTACATCACATGACCACTTAACCAAGTCATATGATCACTTAAATTGAACCAATTGAATGCAACCAATTTGAACTGGTTCAATTAACATAAAAATAAACTAAGTATTGGGCTAATCCCGTATGCAACCTTTATACCTCTAGTTTAGGCTCATTAAAATGGTCTATTACATAGAAAACCCTTGGGATCAAAAGCCCTACATATATATATCCCAACCCTAGACTTATTCCTAATAAAAGAAGCTCAGTTTGGTGATAATTCTGCATCAACCATACAAGGCAACAATAGGACCCAAATTCTGTTTGTGGAGTCAGCAAATCAAGCAGAGTTGATAATTTATAAATGAGACAAAGGAGACCAGAAAAATGCTCCTGTTGTGATTTTTTTTATCAAAACTCTAACAACTACAATGAACAGTCACGTAACAAGTATATTTTCTATAACAATTGTCAGACTTGAACCAACAAAAATGATCCTAGGGTGTTGAAGGTTCCAGAAAGCGCAGTAAAGCTTATATTTCCATGACTTCTAAAAACTATCAATTCAGTGTATTTCCACTTCTACTAAAGTTTTCTGAAGCATTAGAAGATAATCAAATTAAGAAGCAATAGTTAGCCGAAGCAGGAGGGTTTTCAACCTCAACTGTAGCCACACAATATGGATTGAAATTCGAAGGGAAGAGGGGGATTACGAACCTCAGCTGCTTTAGGGACTTCGTCGCATGAGATTTCGCATTTTATGTCACCGAGATTTGTATGCAATGTGACTGACTGCAATCACAAACATAGATGGTGATTAGAAGATAATTGGAAAGTATAGTGTTCGACAAAATAAGGAGATTCAACACAAACCATTTCTCCGGAGTCTCAACTCTCAAGTCGAAAGTAATATAAACTCGCTCGAACGATTCCCCTTTTTATAGTATTCTTAGTTTCGGAAAAGAGACGTTTGATCCTTCTAGGTTTTGCCGCTTTTTTGGCTTGATATTAATTGGGTCGACCCGGACCGGGATGTTTTGACCATCAAACGCCCCTCAAATAGAAGAGGACCGAGTCGACCCAACCAAAACAATGAGAAAAGAAAGGAGTCAAAAACCAAGGTACGGATACTGATTGATTGGTGGATGCTTCATATTAATCAAACCCGGATAAAAGATTTCCAGACAAATAAACCATCAGGCCCGTTTGTTTAGAGGGGACGGTGGGTGAGATTGTTTGGAAGATGGAACTCACATGTTGGTGGGGTTTTGTTGAAACGGAATGTTGAGGTAAAATTATTTTTCTCTTGAATAATAATAGAACTTTGGATAGCAACGGGATGGGATTTTGAAGTGCCACACATCAGTATTTTTCATTTTCTATCTTAAAGAAACAAAGATAGAGAAGGAGATAGAAAGAAAAGGAGAGAGGAAGAGAAGGGGAGGGAATAAGAGGGGTGGGCGATGGGTTGGGATGAAGAACAAGAGGTGGGGCGAGGTTGGAAATGATGGGTGCGACGATAGGAGGAAGAAGAGGGGAGGGGGTGGGGCGGTGGCATATTGGTGTTCCTTCATCACCTTCTATTCTCGCACACTTAATCATATCATGAAATATGACTATCTAATCCGTACTTTGTTTAACCACACAAACTTTAGAAAATAGCTTAATTACATATTTAATATTCAAAGTTATAGTAAAAATTTACCCAAAACCCAACAAAATTTATAGTAAAAAGTTCCCATGGTTAGATCCCCATGCTGTCACTAATCCGTCATTCAGATTTCGACAATTAATCCAAATGTCTACGATTGTGGCTCTCAACTCTCTCTCTCTCTCTTCTCTTCTCCCTCTCTTGATAGTCCTTCAAGTATTCTATGAGCTTCGGCCTCCTGAGCGTTCCCTATATAGCCAAAATCCACAAAAATAGTGATAAAGATTTTCCCATGAGCAAATAACTAAATGTTTCTTTAATAAAACTTCTATCATATATAATAGTGTAAGTACAAAGATCGATCAACTTGTGGTATTCAGTAAGGCATAAAAATTGAGGTATGGGAGAGATGAGATCAAGAGAAAGCTGAAACATAACCAGGTTTTAATCCATTTATCAACATTCCTCATAATCAAGAGGGGATTAAGACGGCAATTAATTCATAAACAATGATTCTTAACAAAGTAACAATCCATAAGAACTAGCATTTAATAGAAAACACACTGAAAAAAAACATTAAGTCCTTTTTTTTTTTGGTAGAACATTAAGTCATTCTTTGGTAATAAAGAAGAATGGATCAAGTTCTCAAAAAAAAATTGGGCGAGATATCGCTTAGAGGAATTCAGTTTTTATTTCCAAAACACTTGTTGCCTAGTGGTTTTTTTTTTTTTTTTTTTGGGTAAAAAAGGCAAGACAAAAAGATGCCAAGATGTTTGTTTTTTTTTTTTCTCAAAAAAACAGAAAACACAATTCTCATATATTTTAGAAAATGACACCATGTTTTTAGTAATAATGTAACCTTTAAGGGATTTCTTAATGACATCCCTCAAGATGTCAAATAATTTATAACCTTATTTTTTTACTCTTTTAGTGTAACATACAAAATTTTCCAATTTTTTTCAAGTTCTAAGTACACATATAGAGGTGTCATTCAGGCACTCTCATAAATTTCCCGAAAAAAATAATTTAAACTTTAACTTAAGTCATTGCCAAGAAGTGTGGTATGTTCATATAGGGTGCAGTTGGTGCCAAGCTAGGTTGGGCCATGTTCATATAGGGCTCGGCTTGAGGTTGGGCTGGGATATATCATCCTAGGCCTACCTATGTCGGGCTCGCTCTGAGTGGCTGGGTTTGACCCTGTTTTATCATTTTTAAGAAAAAATAAAAAATAAAAAATTTAATATGCTTTAATTTATAAAATCATGGTGCATTTTAAATGTAAATTATGATACTCAGTCCATGACTCTTGTCTTGCATGTAACTATACATATGTACATATATAATACATTTTTTTTATGGACAAAGTTTTCTTCCATCCATAGAGAACGGTTTACGCACCATCCTAGGGTTCACAAACCCCTCCTAGGATTTTAGTATATTCCAAAATACTCTCCTGATACCCATTCCCGCCCTCTCCCATCCCTTGGTGAATGGGATCTCATTCACCGTGGGTGAAGGGAAACTGGATCCTTTTTTTATTTATCTTCTTAATCCTTTGGTAAGTCAAGTTGGACTCAACCTAAGGCCTTAGCCTAGGCATGGAAATCACATATATAGCCCAACCTACGGGCTGAAAAGCCTAACACAAGTCCTGAAATTTTCAGGCAGGATTCGGGCTCATCAAGCCAAACTTGCACCCCTTAGTTTTTTTATAGGTTATTGCTCATTGTTCAAAATATTGTAATGGTCCTAAATGAATGCATTTGATAGCTACAATAAACCAAGAGAAAACCCTTGTAGACCTAAAAGTCTATTAAGATTTTGTTTATCAATTTGATCTTGCACTTAGAGCCTTAATATATACTAGGAAAACAAATTTACCATCCCATTTCATAACAATATATTAGGAGAAAAGTGTTAAGAAAAACAATGCCCAAAATGGCGATTTTGCAGAAGAAAAACGAAGAGAAAGATAAAAACAATCACACAAGACAAGATTTACATAGTTCACCCCCAAGTAAGAAGGCTACATCTACGGCCGAGCGATACAATGATTTCACTACTTCTGTAAAGCAAAAATACAAACCCTCAATCTCACCCATCTCTCAAGGAGATAACAACACTATATAAAAAAAATCCTAACCCATAAAGTACAAAATTGCCCTTAGAGACCCACCCAGTCTGGTTTGGATCTGAACTAACGTATGGTCGAAATACATATTAAATCGAAGATCTCGACGAGCTCTAAAGGGATGAGAGCCAACAACGTTGAAGTATGCACTTTTAGGCCATTTTGGCACATTTTGACGGCAAAACAGCCCACCGCAGAATTACCACAACACTTTCTGGATTGAGATCAGGCTTCACCAATAACAAAAAATTATCTGCATGGGACACAGGGGTCTCGCCCAGACACATAGGGGGCAGAAATGACCGCCCCACCCTCATGAATGACAAAATTTTCACCCCCAATCTGCCAACACGTGCTCTCATTGGCTGTCGCGTATGTGTGGCCCTTGCTCCCATGCAGATAACGGTTCCCCAATATATTAATATCCTTGAATTAATTGGAGGTTACTTTTGGATAGCTATGTAAAGATATTTCGTGGAAAGAATCTAGAACATTTGGATTGAGTTTTCCTTCAGTCGACAAATAGATTCCTGTTCATCACGGGCTGAAAGATGGTACAATCGAGAAAGTATCATGCGGGTATTTTGTGATATATACTAAAATTAAATTGTTTAGGGTTTGTGAACTCTAAGATGGGATGGTAAACTTTTACCGCACAGTGAAGGAAAACTTTCTCCTTAAAACATAACATAATATTCATAGGCAAATGAAAATATTCTCATTTATCATTCACTTGTTGCCTTGTTGATGTCATCTCATCTAGTGAGTCAACCATTGGCAACTTGAAGAAGGCCATTTTGTACTAGCTTCATATTTCCAACTTGTATCCTGCGTTAGAACACTTGTAAGTAAGTTCTTTAATTTCTTCCAAGCTTCTATTGTTTGCTTGCATGACTTCTTGCCGTGCCTTCTATTATAAGTTGCTTTTATTTCCCCAAGTAGTTAGTCATGCTTCCAAAATTTCTATTGAGTAAACATTCTTTTAATTGTTTGGATGAATTACAAATGGAGCACGCCACAAAAATACTTGTAAGCAAACATGTTGCACGTTTGATAAAGGCAAAGTTTTCATTTACCGTGGGTGAAGAGAGGATCTCTTCATCCGACCATTATCTCTTATCCCTATACCCTTGTGGATTAATTAATAGATCTCTCTTCACCATGGATGAAGGGAAACTCGATATTTTGACTACCCATGTAATGACATTTTTCACGCCAAGTCAATAAACCTGTAGAGGGAATACCTCACGATTCATATATAAAAAGGACCCACATGATTAGACAGGAAGATAATGTCAGGAGGGAGAATATGAAAGCTACCTTCACTCTTCCTTCTCCTTACAAATTAGCAAAAATGACGTGCCCAACGCGGTGATTGAAGCTTTGTAGACTTAAAATGGAGATTCTTTTTATATTCTGTTCTTTCCAATAGATTTCATGTTTCCAGCCTGTTTAAGATCTTTCTTTTTTGCTTCAAACTATATTTATGTTAATGTTTTTAATAAGAGAACAATTAAAATACTGTTTTTTTGGTAGACCAATTAAAATACTGTTAATATACCCAAAAAAAATACTAATTAACACTTAACACAAAAATATCGATCTATTAAATTACTATTAAGTATGGTTATTATATGTTAAACAGGTATTAGCTTGTTAGCCCATAAGCCCTACCATCGGCCGGCGGTAGAGACTACGACAAAGGACGCCAAGTCAGATAGTGGGCTCCACTTCATTGCAGTTAAAGAAAGATCACAATATAAAGCGTGGGGCCCAAAATTACTAATGGCATCTATTTCCAAACTCAGATGCGAAACAGACGATTCGCAACGGTTCGTCTTACAGTTATTCTAGTTAGGTGTGTCAGATGGATTATTTGTTTTTGGCACGTGTCATTCGTTCATTCGATGTGGCACTACCGACACGCATCGGGTATTAGGGTTCTTAATTCTTTATCTATGCCTACCGGGGAGCGCGACGGAAATATCGTAAGTTGATAATCGATTATGATAGTTAATTGGGGAAAATTATCCAGGGAAGAAAGATCTGAACCCAACGGTTAATGCCTAGCTTATTATTGATTAAGTTAATTCCCTTAGTTCCATCTATCAGTCTTTGTATTTCATTTGTTTTGTCCGGTTTTTATTCCTTCGATTCCTTGCCAGTTTCTGTTTCTTTGATCAATGTTGGATTCTTTTAATTCTTGAAACCGAAGAAGTTCCCTTCGGTTTTTGATTCTTTGCTCAGATTTCTGGTGTTTTTCCTGCTCGTTAAGGAGAGAAGAACAAGTTTTATGGTTTTCTCTATTTGAAGTTGAACTGTTGCTGCTTTAGGCAATTGGAGATGATTCTGAGCTTTTGCTTTTAGGGTTCCTTTGGCTGCAGTTCGATAGATACGGAAGGATCATTTTTATTCTTTACAAGTTTGCATTTTTTTTTGGGTCTGGTGTTGTTGAATTCAGCGAAGAAATGACGTGTAAAAGCGATGACACTGTGGTTTCGGAGCTGAAAATGCAAATGGGCGATGAGAAAGGGGATTATGTGACACTGGGTCCCTTCAACGATAGTGAACTCGGGGAGTTCCAGGAGGAGCCTCCATGTCCTAAACAGGGAAGGTCTCTCTGTTGGTGGGTGAAGGTGCTTTCATTGTGCATTTGCTTGGCGGGGCTCGCCGTGGTCGTTATTGTCTGGGTCGGGCCTATCGTCATGAATAAGGTTATTATGTTTATTCTTTTTCTTGAATCAGTTCCAGTTTCTAATTCAATATTCTATTATTGGACACTTCGCATCTATGGCATCTATCGCAGTGTGATGAGGTTTTTCAGTATTCTCATTTAATTTTTAACTGTTTGTAATTGTTTTGTTTACAAAGTTACAAACTGCATTGTTCAAATTGTGTGTTGATTGTCTTATCAAAAAAACTTGTGTTTTGATTGATCGATTATTATTTGGATCACCTTTGACTGTTTTCTGCTTTAAATACTTATATCGTAATTCAAAAGTTGGAAACTGTGAAGTGCTTCTGAATGATATATATGCACTCAATTAACCACCCACTAGTTCATTGAAGGGAATGGTCCTATTGACTTGAGATTCTTCCAGAGGCCATTGAATCAAATAGTCATGGACTAGCTTCACTGAGGACATGTCCATATTCTTGCTGTGCATCACACTCATGTAAACATATGCAAGACTTGAGGGTTTTGATACATTTGAATTTTGATATTATCTTATCTGAGTTTGAAGTGTGAACATGTAAAGGAAGTACAACCTCCAAATTTGTCTCTGAAAGTGTTGATTGAACACCTAGACAGTCTGTTGTTGGACAAAATGTTATAAAGAAAGTATTGTAGAGTCAATTGTTAATGGGTTTCACAATTATAGAAATTGCTTCCATAAGTGATAGAGGACTCAACAAAACTGTTTTTCGAATAATCTCTTATGGATTTATTGGTTCTGCACTTTTTCCTTTGTCAGGAATAAGTTACGATAGATTATGTCTTGTTTATCTCAAGAAATGGGAGGAATTGCCATTCCAATGCTCAAAATTTCTAAGATGTTCAGTGGCTTCTCTTGCATTGCTGGGAATGAGTGATTTTGTTGCAGAATCATAGTATAATCAAGGAAGTACAATATGTAATTGAAACGTATCGGGCATCTGTCCTGTAAAATAAATCATTGGTTTATTATTGGATTTATAAAAAAGGGCATGTAGTTGATGCAAATCCAATGCAAACTAGAGAGATAGAAAGGGACTTGCAATCACAGATCTACAAAATGGAGAAAATAAGCAGCTTACGGAGAAACTTTTACAACTTAAGATTGAAAGGTCTGATAGTCTTAATATTCAGGTTGACCATGATGCTCAATAAATAGAAGTAGCAATAGAACTGCTATTCTAGCTAGCCAACTGCAATTCAGCTCAAATTCAATATAGAGAAAAGATAACCAGAAGCTTAACTATCAAAATCAGTTTACCGAAAAAAAAAGAAGACCTGTAGATTGGTAAGAAAAAAGATAGAAGATTAGAAGAAGATGACGGGGCAGGGAATAGGGATACACCTGTTGTGGTTTTGGATCCACCAAAAACCCCTTGAGAATCCACCCAAGTCAACCCACTGAATCCGCAGAAGGTAAAATAACAGAAAACTGGAAAATTTAATATCATAAAACATGGGTTTGGCCTATATATATAATTCTTAAACCAACTCTCGAGTACTCCTAATCTGATTC
Organism: Telopea speciosissima; assembly: GCF_018873765.1. Classification (NCBI taxonomy): domain Eukaryota; kingdom Viridiplantae; phylum Streptophyta; class Magnoliopsida; order Proteales; family Proteaceae; genus Telopea; species Telopea speciosissima. Next base: position 61,729,598 of record NC_057921.1, on the reverse strand, counting down.
AAACTACTGCTTAGAAGAGCCAAAACAGACCTGTAACTGACACTCTTGACATTAGGACTCTAAAACCAAAGCATATACTAAAAAGTGAATCCCAACCGGATTTCCTAATAACTCTAGGGCTCGACTTAACTAACATATAACACAAAAGGACAATAAAGACTGACTCAAATAACCCCAAGGATTTGGATTAAACACATCCTAATTGACTTATCTCGTATTCCTAGTTCCTACCAACATTCTAGGCCCATTAATGTGACTCATTGCAATGAAAACCCCTTGGACCAAAGGCTGAACACATATGCAACCCAACCCAAGGCTTATTTCACTAAAATAAGCCCACTTTTGTTATTTTCCTGTATTAGTAGAGATAGTGGTGTGATTTTATTTTCTCAAGAGTTAAAAAATAGTTATATGAATATGAATGCTGGCTATCTGAGCGTAGTAAGTTTATGTGAATTCTAATTGACCTTATTCTCCTTAAGGTTCTATTGGGATAATTGAGAAACCAAACTGAAAGGAAATATATGATTCACAATGGATCATGTCATGTCAGTTAGACATCATAGAGTGAGTTTGTATTATCTGCTTGATTTGGTTCCGTGACAAATAGGAAATCAAACCTCCATGGTAAAAACGTAGATTGAATTCTAACACAAAACTGAATTAGTTACGGTAGTGGGCATCTTATTTGGAAGCTCTGGTAGACCTTATCTTGAAATGCTAATAGATCATCCTAATTGATGGAAGTTTGAACTTATAAAATCCAAACACTGTGGTAGATGAATATTTCTTGAAAACACCATGCTCCTGAGCATAGTTGTCATGGCGTCTAGGCGACGCAAGGCATTAGAGGGGGCTTGGGTGACACCAACAAGGTGACCAAGGTGCCTGGATGCCAAGGCAACACCTTGCGACTATGCTCCTGAGTGAAAACCTTGATTATTTATTGTTGGTACTTAGTTAACATGTGTTATGGGCATTTGATACGTGGACTCAGTTCCTCAAGTGTTTCCAACAATTCCTGGCCATTGTCTAGCAAGTGTGCCAAAAGGACTGCACCAGAAGTGGTGGTTCTTTATGTGTTACTTCATGTTCTCCTTTTATGTATTCCTGCTCTGACCTTATATCCTTGGCAGGTGGTTATCCCAAGCCTAAATTGGGAGAGGAACACATTTAGCATGCCAGTACTTGTGGTCATACTCTTTGCTTCTGTGGCATTATTTCCTGCTTTTTTGGTGCCGTCTGCACCTTCTATGTGGGTTGCTGGAATGACTTTTGGTTATGGATATGGATTCCTACTAATTATGGCAGCACTGACAGTGGGTGTCTCATTGCCATATTTCATTGGTTCTTGCTTTCAGCATAAAATCAATGTGAGTATCTAAGAGCAGTTTCAAATTGCTATTTTTCTTTTGGCAGAGAATTTTTTTTCTTCCTTTTCTGCTTCTCATTAACACTAATGAATTTTATGTAGAGGTGGTTGGAGAGATGGCCAAAGAGAGCTGCCTTTATTAGATTAGCTGGTGAAGGAAATTGGTTTCATCAGTTCCGAGCTGTGACCTTACTCAGGATTTCTCCATTTCCTTATATTTTATTCAATTATGCTGTTGTTGCAACAAATGTCAAGTACTGTCCTTACATTTTGGGGTCATTGGTGGGAATGGTGCCCGATGTTATCGTTGCTATCTACAGGTAGGATATCTTTGTCATGAATTTCTCTTAGCATAAAGCATCTGTGTAAATTTGTCCTTAGTTTTCATAGTAAGTGAAAATCTTATTTTAGTTATTGTGTATTCGTACTGGAGCAAGTATGTGCTCATGCTTTATGCATAGGTCCATCTAGAAGTGCAAACATGCATATATCCATACTAGGCAAATGCACACACTCGAGTAAACACCCCCTCCAACCAATATATATATATATATATATACATATGTACGTATGCATTTTCTTTTATTTTATCTTTTTTTTTTTTTAAAAAAAAAAAAACCTGAATAATGCATTCTGAGAGACAGAAGGGAAGATATGCAAAGGAAAGTAATTTCCTGGATCTGATATCTGCTATTCAGTAAGTTAAAATCCCTCTCCCTTCCCTGCATTTTATCCCTGTGGACCCAAGGCTAGGCTAACTCATCTAGTTATTTATGCGAATGTGAGGTATCCATCGTGAAAGCTAAGATGTGGGCCTGTCTGATCAGATGAGATGACCTCCAAGGTCCAATCTTCCTTGTAACGCATGCAATTACAATCACTTACACTCTGCAGTAATCAAGTGCTGGGCTATCAGCACTGCTATATCTTAGTTTGCTCCTCAATGGGGCCGGGCCATGAGACAGCACCTGTACTGTTTATGGATATCTCCAGTTTCAGTTTCGGTTGGGGCCAGGTTCCCTAGCAGTCTTTAAAATTAAGTTGGAGGGAGTTAGCTGGGGAATACTCAGAAGACCTAGCAGTTTTGGGGGATGGACTGGATGGTAGGAAAGAATGTGATGAACACTGTCTACTCCTGAATTGAATCATTGATTTAGGAGGTTGGAGAAGTCCTACAATGGTGGTAGTTTTGGGATGAATGAATGGGAAGTTAGACTAGGAATTAAGTGAATAAAATGGTGCTGAAAGTTTAGTGATTGACTAGGGTTTAAGAAGATATTTTAACACTGGGAATTGGGGTTAGAAAAGATCATAGGATGATGGGTGCTGCTGTCCAGAACTGACATGCCAACCCAAGACTAGAGTGCAACAAAAGCTTGCTTAGAAGTTATGGCTTTGGGGAGATTTCACTAGAGCCCCAAAACGAACTGCTTGTTTAACATATGAAAGAGGTTCTGGTGGTTCTGATTGGGTTTTTTCCAATCAAGTAGGGGGCTTAAGGAAGTTGAGGTCATTAGGATGAAAATAAACACTTAAAAACGTCACCGGAGTGACATACACAAGCCTGTCATAAATCCGTCATCCCTGAAAGACTTAAGTCCTGTTTGAGCATCCTCACCAGCCACTCCCAATCCCAGCCAACTTAAGTCCCCACCTTTCTTTTTTCATTTTTTTTTTTGGGGGGGGGGGGGGGGGGGGGGGATTATTGGGGGTAGGCTTGTGTATGGAGAGCTCAAAGTTAGGGAGTGGATTTACCATCATATGATAGGCAGCACTTTTACACTGGACTGTGAGGTAACAAGTCACTAGGTTATGTTTGAAAGTTTGTAGCCTAATCTGACCTATTATGGTACCCAAATTACTTGGTTTCTATGTGTTTAACTTTGACAATGACTACTGACTTGTTGACTTCCATGGAGTGGTCTCTCTCTCTCCTTTTTTTTTTTGTGTGTGTGTGTGTGTTTGGTGGGGTGGGGGGTGCAACGGGGGAAGTGAATAACAAGTCTGGCATGTACTATGTTGATGGATAGTTGATGCAGTCGGTAGGAAGAAAAAGGGGAAATATCTGATTGATTTCCCTTGATTTAAAGCCAATTGATTCTGTCTAGCAATAGCATCTTCTAGAATATTTCCAGCTGCAGTAAATTGTGTTTGGCTGAAATTTATTTTATTTTCATTTTTGTTTTGTAATCATATCTACTCTTATTCCAGTTTAGAAACACTTTACCCAGTTAGGATCAGTTTCTATTTAGATATCATCTTACATTGGAAGCAATATACTTGTTATGCAAGTTAGGAGGCTGATACTTAATCTATATAAAGGAATCGACCCCCGTAGTTGTAACCATGAATTTTCAGTTAATGAATTTGCTATTGTTCATCTATTTTGTGATTTTAGATTATATTGCTAACAGCCTTCAATGCATCTATTTTGCAATTTACATTTTCATTTTTGTTTATATGAAATACAATTTGATCCCTTGCATCTAAAGAGTAGGAGCGAGAAAACAAATGCAAAAACACATAATATGTGGCTGGGTGAAGATGATTTATGGTGATCATTTTGGGTCCTAAGTTTAATGAGATCAGCAACTATTTTTCATCTTTCAGTTTTTGGTAAATCTTTTTAGGGAAAGGGTTCCCTACGCCAGCACGGGGGCCAATGGGAACGTGAGCGGAAGCATCAGCAGGGGTGGCATTTCTGCCTTTCGTTGGGGTTGGGGGGCAGTCATTTTGCGCCCCGATACCACACTGCCTTTCAGAGTTGTTTTTCCCAAATCTTTTTATTAATGGAACATGCTCCATAATTCTATCACCTTCTTCTCATGTTTGTGTGTGGGTGTGGGATAATTAGACATAATAACAGACGCTTCTCTTGCTTTGCAAATCATCTTAAAAAGTCTTGTTATGGAATACAATCTTTTGTTCATTCTCTTTAAACTTGTGTTTGGTTTGTTGTTTACAGCGGCATTCTATTAGGGACATTGGCTGAGGCAACGCAGGAGCACAGGTCCCTTACAGCACAGCAGGCCATCTTGAATGTCATTGGTTTCTGTTTTACAGTGGCTACTACCGTAGTCAGCACAGTTTATGCCAAGAGGAAGCTGAATGGACTAAAGGAGGAAGAGGAATTGGTACTGGAGTAAGAGGCTTGGCTTGACTCAGAGTTGCGGAGAACTCATTCCTTTGGAGCTGGATCAAGCTGTGCAGCTAAAAATAGTTCCAGGTGCATGGGTGGTCTATTATTTTTACCATCACTGCAATTGGCCACGTGATGGTGTTGACATTTCTGACGTGGATGATGCAGGGTAAACCACATCAGCCTGCTGGGAGAAGGCATACATTGTTTGAGTGTAAATATATACAAACAGTTGTGGTGTTCAGATTTAACATTGTTTTGATTGTCCATAGAATGAGTGGGAAGGCAATGAACTTATTGCCAGTTTCATGGTTCAACAAAATAATTGAATGATAGAAAGATTTATTGTAATCAAATTGTATATAGGTTTTAGTCATCGTGGTGTTCATTGGGACTTTGGGTTCTTGTGGTCACAGGTGAAACGAGGCCCGAAGGTATATAGGTTTTAGTGATAGTGGTGTTCGTTGAGACTTTGGCTTCTTGTGGTCATAGGGTGAAACGAGGCCCGAAGGTCCACTTCTAAAGGCATAGGTCCCAACCAGAAATCAAGGATACACTGAAAGCATACCATAGCTTTAAAGACTTCACTGCACTGAGTGGTTAAACCAAATATGACTGGAGAGACCTCCTCAGTTCAAGAACCTCAAAACAGGATATGCTTCATAAGTGCATTTAACCGGTCGGTTTTTATGGGTTTTTCGACCATGTGAACGTGCTGGTTTTAATCTTATCAAACCCATTCTTTTATTTCTGAAATGTTTTTGAAGTTCCTTTCAAACTGGATAAGATAAGATGGGTTAAAAACCAGGACTACAACTCTAAAAGGGCTAAAACTGGATGCTTTTATGGTGTGGTCCGGTATGACTTTGTCAACTGGTATTCAGGAATATTAGTTTGCAATTGGGTTTGACATTGTAGCTCATTGGATTGGAACCCATTTTCTTAATGAGTGGACCCTTTCTTTTATTTTTTTTTTAAAAGTTTGATTATGATAGAATGATGGATTTCCATCTTTGGAGAGCTTAGTGCAGCAAAGTTTATAGACAGGATAGCTGAAGGCCCAAAAAAGTCTAGGATGGTATGTCCTCTAAGACCCTCTACAAATGATGACATGAGTGTGGACTCTGGAGAGCTAAAAGATGAAGTCTTAGCCTTTACTCTTCTTACCCAAAAATAAAACCACTCTACTCTTCCTTTTTGTGAGAATAGATGTATATGATTTAACAGCAACGTATTTGACCCTCTATCTTCAGTCCTATTATTAACAGTGAGCCCAACAGCCATTCATTTTCATTCATTATTTATACCCTTTAACTCTCCTAGCATGACTCATTTGCTAAACAAATAATCATGCCTCTCCAGTAAATTTCATTGATTTAGTATTATTTTACGAGTCAAAGCTCTGATACCACTTGTTGGGTTTTGACTAAAACTCATCCTAAAAAACTAGCCATTAAGGGGAGGATACCCAAATCTTTATACGCATCAATTTCCTGTTACTTTATTTCTATTCTTACCCTGAAGCATCATTTTAAATAGGGTTTTATGGACAAAGGGAGAAAAAAAAAAAACCCCAAAAAAAGAGCATTAAACACTGAAAAGGGTTGATGGGTTGGTTATGAATGCACACCTCCTACCACCAGGGTATGTCACAATATTATTAGTAACACCTGAACCCTCCTGATGAATGAGAGTAACTCCACGTCTCCACCCATATATTTAAAGGCTGATTATGGTCCCATCCCATGTTTGTAAAGTATCTGAATTCTGTACTCACCATTAAAGGAGGTGTCCAAACTCCAAAGCAAGAAAGCCGCTTATGTGAGTATACGTCCTGAACAAGCTTCAATATGAAAGTTGAAACCATCTGGTGTTGCCTATTTGTAATTTATAGGTCATTTATTAAGAAGGGCCTCCTTAGTGTTACTTCATACTTGTTTTATTATTGTCCTTATGGGTTGTCGACATTCTTCGTGGGAAAGCATGGCCCTTGCACGCATTGGCATCATGGGAGTAGGACGGTCATTTCACCTCCTCATAGAATTTTTCTCTTTATTTATGTCAATTTGGATCCTCTATTGTTCGAGCATCATGCCTCACCATGTCTTGACAGTACAATCCTGTCGAGCAGCTCGGCACTAAAAGATCTGGATCCTATTTATATGGGCATTTTTTTTTAATTTTTTGGGTAGAAAACAAAACAAATATGCATTAAAAACAAAGAAAGTCATTTACATCAATCAAATATGTTAATCTTTTGTCTACTACTCTAGCCTTCACAGCTAACTGATGAGCTGGTGTTATAAGGTACTTGTCCTTAATATATGGGTATTCTTTGGTTCTCCATTCATTTACACTATGGTTTGACCGGAGAGAAAAATTTTCCATACGGAAAACATGACAAAAAGTGAATCCCATTATCAATTTTCTATTAGAACAGCAAAATTTACTTTTTTCTTGCTGTTTTCCAATCAAAGAAATTAGTGGAAAAGGATAGGATGGAAAGAAGACAGAATCCCATGTGACCATTTATTTTGGACGAGTTAGGCTTCTTTACCAAATGAAAGTGACACTATTGTGGTTGACACGTGGATGACTCTTAAGCGACCAACTAAGCTGCCAACTGTCCCATTTTAGTTGGACGACTTTAGAAAGAAGCTAAGAGCTGACGTGGCAGCACAAGGAACTCCGCTAGACCCAAAATCCAGAGATTTATTTATTAAAAGACGCTCAAAAAATGAAAAGCTGCGGAGATTCGCAACGACAAAGGTGGAACGGAGGTGGGGAGAAAAGATTCTACAAGAAGAAGAGACTCACTTTCTCTCTCTCTCTGGAGTGTCACTCCCACCATCTCTCGTGTCCCGTGCACCACCAAGAACAAACTCAAATTACGAAATTTTATTTATAAATTAGAGACTAAAAGGACATGAATTAAGAATTAGTTTTTCTGTAACCAGATCTGTTGGATTCTTTGATCTCTCTCCACAGTGGACACCATTAATTTTGCAGAACGAAACAGAGGTTAGAGAAGAAGAAGGTGATCTTGAAAGGGTCCAAGACAAGAAGACAAGGTTTACAGTAATTCTTTCTTTCTTTCTTTCTTTCTTTCTTTCTTTCTTTCTTATTGTTCATCTTCTTCTTTAATGCATGGTGGTACGGAGGTGGCGTGGTTGTTGACTTGTTGAAGAAGAATTAATGGACGCGATTTCGATAATTTAATGAAGAGGGAAGATTGTGCCCTACAGAGCAGAGCAGAGCAGAGAGAGTGAAGAGGTTGGGGTGAACCACGTGGTTCCTCGATGGTTTGCAACCGTAAGATATGGACTTCAAAAGCAGAAGTTATTAAATTGGGGTCACCCCTTCACCTGCTTACTTTCCAGGCAATGCACTCCTGTCAAACCCAAGCCCTACACCTCTCTCTCTCTACTCTTTGCTTCACTCTTCACTCCTCCCTCCTTTGTCCATTTCGTCACTCTCTCTCTCTCTCACTCTGAAACTTTTTTGAAGCTCTGAAACCTTGCCTAGGGTTTCTTGCTGGGAGATCCGAGGTGATCCAGTGATTCAACGATTTTAATTGAGTAATCAAAGCAGAGAGCTTAAATTTTCAAAGCACATTGTTAGAAGACGACGATGTTGTTGTTTAGAAGTGATCATGGAGTTTTTCTCATTCTCGAAGCTTATTCGTTAAGATCACGAATCTTACTCTTTCGTTACTGATAATGTCGGATCCGAAAGGCTAGATTTGAGCACTGGAGGGCTCCTGTGTTCTTTTCAGAGAATATGAGAAGATTCCGGCGATTCTTTTATCGGTTTCTTCTTCTGTTCGTTATTGCATTACTGAGATCCACCGGTTACTCCTTGACGGAAAAGGAGATCCTGCTTGAATTCAAAGGAAATGTCACCGATGATCCTTTTAACAGCTTAAACTCGTGGCAACCTTATGGAAATCCTTGCGAGGATTTCCGTGGCGTGTTTTGCAATCCACTAGGATATGTGGAGAGAATAGTGTTGTGGAATACGAGCCTTGCTGGTGTGTTGTCGCCGAGCTTATCTGGCTTGAATTTCTTGCGGACATTGTCGTTATACGGGAATCGATTTACTGGTCCCTTACCTTCGGAATTTGCAGAGATTGTGACACTCTGGAAGCTTAATTTGAGTACTAATGCGTTAGACGGACATATTCCTGACTACCTTGGAGATCTTCAGAGTCTTCGGTTGCTGGATTTGTCGAGCAATGGTTTAACCGGACAAATTCCTGAAACTCTCTTCAAGAACTGCGTCAAGACGAGGTTCATTTCTTTCGCGCACAACAGTCTCTCCGGTTCAATTCCTATATCTATTGCAAAATGTTCGAAGCTTGTGGGATTCGATTTTTCTTTCAACAATCTCAGTGGTAGTTTTCCTGCTCAGATTTGTGTCCCTCCGAGCATATCCTACGTATCCCTGAGAAGCAATTCTTTAGCAGGGAACATTCCAAGGCAGATTTCGTCGTGTCAAAGCTTGGAAGTTTTAGATCTTGGAAGCAATTTTTTCACTGGTTTGGTTCCTTTCGATCTTCTTGGATTGAAAAATCTCAGCCATTTCAATTTATCTTCAAACCAGTTCCAGGGGGAGATTCCCGAGATACAAACCTGCAGCGATCGAATGGAAATTTTTGATGTTTCAAGAAATGGTTTAAATGGAGAGATCCCACCGAGCTTCACGAATTGCAGAAGCCTAAGGATTTTGGATGCAAGTTTTAACCAACTCAACGGGAGTATTCCTGTTGCAATGGGAGAACTAAAGACGGTCTCTGTTCTCAGATTGGGCAACAATACAATTCAAGGTACGATTCCGCAGGAGCTTGGTAGCATTGAATTGCTACAGGTTCTGGATTTGCACAACCTTCGCCTTACTGGTGAAATTCCAGACGAGCTAAGCCATTGTCGATTTCTGCTTGAGCTGTGAGTCCACTATCTGTCAATCTAATATAATCTACAGATATGCTTCTCTTTGAATCAAACTGACATGGCAAGCTCGTTTTGCAGGGATCTTTCGGGGAATGGCTTACAGGGAGGAATACCACCGACCCTATACAACATGACATACCTGAAAATTCTTGACCTACATCGGAACCAGCTCAGTGGAAGCATCCCACCGACTCTAGGAGAGTTGTCTGGGATTCAATTGCTTGATCTATCGGAAAATTCACTCTCAGGGTCAATTCCTGAATCCCTAGGAAATTTAACGTTGCTAACTTACTTCAATCTTTCCTTCAACAACCTCACAGGGGAGATTCCTGCCATTCCCACCTTGCAGAAATTTGGCGCCGCAGCATTCTCCCATAATCCTGGGCTTTGCGGCCTTCCTCTTAATACGCTCTGCCCTGGTGAAGGCAATCGTACCACATCGACAAAAGGGAAAGCCAAGGTACTGAGTGTTTCAGCAATAGTGGCCATTGTTGCTGCTGCAGTTATCCTCACTGGGGTCTTCGTGATCTCCTTCATGAACATAAAGGCTGGCAGGAAGAGAAACAACGAGGTGTTGGTTGTAGAGAGCACTCCGCCAGTTTCAACAGATTCAAACGTTATCATTGGGAAGCTGGTTCTGTTCAGCAAGAGCCTGCCTTCGAGGTATGAGGATTGGGAAGCGGGGACCAAAGCGTTGCTTGACAAGGATTGTCTGATTGGTGGCGGGTCCATCGGGACAGTTTACAAAAGCAGTTTTGAAGGTGGAGTCTCCATTGCAGTGAAGAAGCTCGAGACATTAGGAAGGATCAGGAATCAAGATGAATTTGAGCAGGAGGTTGGGAGACTGGGAACTCTTCAACACCCCAATCTCGTTGCTTTCCAAGGCTACTACTGGTCCTCTACAATGCAGCTAATTCTGTCCGAATTCGTTCCCAATGGGAATCTGTATGAGCATCTACATGGAGTAAGTTTCCCTGGCACCAGCACCAGTAGTGGTAGGAGCGAACTGTACTGGTCTAGGAGGTTTCAGATTGCCCTTGGAATAGCGAGAGCTCTTGCTTTCCTTCACCATGACTGTAAACCACAAGTTCTACATCTCAACATCAAGTCCACCAATATACTTTTAAATGAAAGATACGAAGCCAAGTTATCCGATTTTGGGTTGATCAAGTTGCTACCCATGTTGGGTAGTCATGGTTTAACCAAGTTCCACACAGCTGTTGGATACGTTGCACCAGAGCTGGCTTGCCAGAGCTTAAGGTTCAGTGATAAATGTGATGTTTATAGCTTTGGAATCATCTTACTAGAATTGGTTACAGGGAGGAAACCAGTGGAAAGTCCAGTAGCAACTGAGGTGGTGGTTCTGTGTGAATACGTTAGGGGATTGTTGGAGCATGGTGCAGCGTCAGATTGCTTTGACCGAACCTTGCGAGGGTTTGCAGAGAATGAGTTGATTCAGGTCATGAAGTTGGGGCTGATTTGTACTTCTGAGGTACCTTCCAGGAGACCCAACATGGCAGAGGTTGTTCAAGTTCTGGAATCCATTAGATCTGGTTCGGAATCACAATAGTCAAGGGAAGAATTGAAGATTGGGGTCCCAGACCCCTAAAGAATTGTTGGTTTGGTATAGATTAGGTAAAGTGTTCCATGGAAGAAAATGGGACCCCCTGAAGCATTTGGAAGGGGGGAAGATATGGGAGAAAAGAAAACATTCTTTTTTATTCTTTTTGTGCTTACCAACTTACCGTTGTGAATTGAGAGGAATTCTTCATTGTTGAAATAAAATTAGTTGATTCTTCCATCACTTGCAGTCTTAAAACATAAAGAACCAAAGACCACTTTTTTTCATTGTTTTTTGATTTTCAAAGCATCTGTGTGACAGATTGACAAGTGGCCAAGCCCTTAAATGGTGTCGTTAGAATCCATGTTGTATTAGTTGCAAAATTTCTTATCCATGAAGTAAGCTTAACGTCCCCAAGACCACAAATAGAATATATTGTTGCATTAGTTGGGAGAATTTCTAATCCACTTTGACCGCACTACATATTCCCATGGTGCAACTCCAGATTGGATATGGAATTTTATTGTCACAATTTCTTGATTGAATGATGGCGGGAACAGATTCCTCTAAGCCCAGTAACCAGCAGAGGGTAAGGCAACAGGGTTCAGTTCCATTTCTTTGGGAAGAGAAGCCTGGAACACCAAAGAAAGAGTGGAAATCTCACTCCCAGGCTATAACAGTAACCACAATTTTACCTCCAGCGAAGCTTGTTGCTTCAGTTCCCTTCAAATGGGAGGAAATTCCTGGGAAACCACTGCCCTGTTTCTCCCAGCCAGAACCAGATTCACAGTTTCTTACCCTTTCCCCAGTTAAGCTAAATGGTTTCCCATACCTTTCCATATTCTCTTCAAGCACATCATCCTCAACTACAACTTGTGACAAGTTGACCAACATATTTCAAAGGGGGATTGCGGAAGATGAGGAAGAGGAAGGAGGAATGTCTGAATTTGATCTTGACTCATTAGGCTTCCACACAGATGAGTCTATCGTTGTTCCTGTGCAACAATCTCCGGTGAAGGGAAGTTCTCAACATGGAACCCCATCCTCACCAACATCTGAAACTGATAGTGATGCAAGTAGCTATGCAACTGGACGGACAAGCCTTGTCGGAGCTTCTTTCTTGGAATGCCTTTTCCCCCTGATTTCAACAGATTGTGATCCTGAAGGAGGCTGTCATGAAATGAATACTTCTCCAGCGCAACAGACCAAAGAATCCAATGGTGAAAGCAATTGCAACTTACTGGTACGAAGACCACCAACACTTGGAGAGTTAATACTGATGAGCCGCAAAAGAAGTTACAATTGGAATGCCACTCAAACAAGGAAGGAGAGCCTAGCGTTGGTTAATTTTCTATCCCATGCCTCTGTTTTAACAGTATTGACTGCTTTTCAATTTTACATCTATTAGATAAGTTTCCATTTAATTTCCTCAAATCAGAAGCAATTCAAAAAATTTCAACACTAAATTGCAGGAGAAATTCTGATCTATTTGCGATATAAATTGAATGGTCACCGTTCAATCACTTCTGCCCTTCTGGGTGGCAGGGCTACTATTAGAACAGTCTGACCAGAAAAGTAATTTAAATAGCTTAAAGGGGCAAAAGTATTCTTTATCTGTACAAGGGAATCAATTTTGCATAAGAATCATAAAAGTGACATTTGTAAAAGGATTCTCTAACTCTTTCCTGATCGCAATCATGGTAGGGATTCATGAAGATGAGCGCTTTCGGATGCTGCTTCTTTGGAACCAGTGGCAACAGGATTGATGACTTATCCAGGGGCTGCTTCTTTGGAACCAAGGGCAACAGGATTGATGACTTGTCCAGGGGGCGACAGATGCAGATGCTTAAACTGTCATAGAAGACGATCAGTCTTATTTCTAGTTTTATGGTCCAGCTGAAATCAGTTATTTGTAATTTCTCTTCTGAATCCCCTTAACGTTCACCCTTCATCACTGGACCCATCTGCAAAAGGTCTATTCTATGTTCTACAGTGTAGTTACTTCTTGAAACTCCTATTTAGTTTCTTGCCTTGGAAGTTCAATTTTGATGTAGAAGTTACTTGTGCACCTGCAACTCTAAAAGACTGAAACCATTGATATCAGCATTTCTCACGAAGTGATATCTATATGTGATATGAGGCCACAGCTTGGACATTTAAATAAAATCATTCAAACTATGATTTACAGGTTTCAGAGACTCTACGAATCCGTTCCATGACTACAGGAATATCATTCTCGGATAATGTAGTAAAACAACAGCGGAACCATCCAGGTTCAATACAGTGACAAGATGATCCAGGAGTTACATTGATCTTAGCTATGTTCAAAAATTTATCCCATAGCTCAAGCTCCCCTTTCTCACTGTAAGATCGGATTAACCCACTCATATTTGCCCAGCAGTAGAAACCCCCACTGCTTGGCATGCACTCGATGCCCAATTGCTTCAGCCCTACCACAAATGCCAAGTACATTCTCCGAATCCTCTTCCTATTGGTCTCAATATATTCCTTGATGAATCTTGCGTCTGAAAGCATTGAGATCAATAGTTGTTGGGTGGGAGCTGAAACGGAAGAGAACCTTGCCAACTTTTTAGCTGCAGCAATAACATTCTCATTGAAGGAATAAATAACCCCAACCCTAAATCCGGGAAGGGAGAGATCTTTGGAGAGCCCATATATTATATGAATCCTGCTCCTGTCAAAGTCTTCTGAATCAAGAACCTTGGCTATGCTCACAAACTCTTGATCTCCATGGGTGGAACCCGCAAATATTTCATCGGAGATGATGTGGATGTTCTTTTCTCTAGCAAAGTCCAGAAGGCTATGCAGGGTTTCCCAACTCATCAGATTGCCAACAGGATTTGAGGGATTTGAAATAAGAACCCCACGGACTTTTAACCCCCTTTTCCTTGCCTGGTTGAATGCACGGTCAAGAGCAGTGATACTCAAACTAAAGTTATCAGTGCTGCGACAAGGAACAGGTATCAGCTCCACCCCAGTTCGAAACTTTATATCTCTGTCAAACCTGCAGATTATGCACCCAATTCAGTTTCATGACCCAATGTCAGTAAGAGAAGAGTTGCATCATTTGAAAAGTGGTAAACAGAACTACCCTGGGTAATAAGGCGAGGGAACAAGAAATGCATTTCCAGCATCAGCAAGGCAGAAGCTGAGTATCTCGAGCGCAGGAGTTGCACCAGATGTTAATATAATCTGTGATGGGTTAAATGAAACTGATCCTTCCATGACTTGGGACATGAATCCAGCCACAGCCTGCAGAACAAAAAAATTAGTTATAATGTTGAAACTACATATCCCAGAAGGAATCCCTCTTCATTGCAGCTTATCCACTCTTAGCTATTAATTTATATACAATGGCAGAGTACATCTGTATTGGTCAGGTAATAACAGATTCTGACACAGATCAGAATGGTGAAATTGGCAAACAATAAAAATATTAAGACAGATGTTTAGCTAGACATTTTAAAAAATATTACATTTGATTGGAAGGGGATATCACGAATTGAGTCATATCGCATAAAATATGATGATTTGATCTTTATCACCTTGCAAGTCCTGTGCACAGCTCACAATGTATTTTCTGTACTAATAATTTTACCACAGAAGGAGGGGGGAGCTAAATCTAAAGAGTGCCTGGTGGAGGGCAGTAGGGAAGAAGCGAAGATCAGAGTTGCAGGGGAGAGGAGAAATCGCATAAGAGGAGAGAGAGAGAGAGGGGGGGAGAAGAGTGCACTCGCACAGCCACACAGGCTACTCAATCCATAACCCAACTATTCCATTCTATTCAATCTACTCAACACGTTGCTTACAAGCATATAAATAATAAAAGAAACAGAATTCAATAAGGAAACAACTATACTAGGAGTCTAGGACTCTGAATAATTTAAAACTTGCTAAAACTATTCCTACGTATCCTACCCAAATTAAAAATCTCCTTACATAATTATCCCAATAAAATAAATAACAAAATCTTAAATATCTACTAGACAAATCCAAATTTGGACCCGGTTCTTGGTCTGGGCTCCCAAATGGGTTTGGGTCGGTCCAAGGTAGTGCACATGCATCAATTCCCTCGGTGTTGAGAAAAACTCACCCACGAGTTTTGTAAAATGAGAGAATCAACACCATTCGATCGGCATCGACAAATATCGACTTTGATGGGGCGATGATCCAGTGCATCTCATGATCAAATGACGTCTCTTCGATGGGAATCTGATCGTGGGTTTCACAACTGAAATCGGACAATTGATAAATTCTTCAATTGCAACCTTGATCGGACCGTCCACTTTAGCTTGATCGTCACATTCGTTGGCCACCTCGGATACGCCTTCTGTAGATTGTATCATGTTTGACACCTAATCAGTTATTATCATCAGCAAGCTCTTGACAACCTGTCCCCAAATCAAGAAGCCCTGTATGGAGATTACAAAGTTCTGTTTGCAATTTACGGAAACCATCTCTAATCGAGAGGAGTAAATCTTATCGATCAACCTCCATAATGTAGTCTCAGTTTCAGCTCTGCTGTAAATAAATCTTTAAGGGCTATTGGGACATCAGAATAAGGATGAAATAAGGTTAAGAATTAATGATGGAGGGCAAACTAAGAATTGCGGCTAAAATAAGGGCAAAGTGGAATAAAAGGAATAATAATTGTTTTTTTAACACAACGTGGATGACATAGGAAGGGGTAATTCGGGAAAATAAAAAACGGATAAAGAGTTAGTGGGGCTTAAAGGGGGGTAGATTGGGAAATAAAAAGGAAAAAAATAAAGAAAAAGGGGCAAAAGGGAATTGGGAGAGGGATATCGTGTTTAAGTGGAACTCCCTCTCAGAAGACTGAGGAAGGAGCGGAGCTCTGTGACTTCGGAAGATGGCAACGAGGCGAGGGAGCTGACCAATCTGGAGGATGGGATTCGACTCGCAGAGGGAAGGCGAAAAACCAGGTATGATTTCTCTTTTTTGTTGGTTTCTTCGGTTCTCTGCTTCTCACTCTCTCTTCTCTTCTTCACTTCCCCCCCCCCCCTTTTTGGCAGAACACTCGAAAGTGGATTGATCGAGTCATAAGGTAACGAGGGAGAGGGTGGCAGTGAAGGTGGTCCTGAGTTTCTGGTTTGGGTTGGGTTTGATACCATGGTGTGGGGTTTCAGTGGAAGATGGCTTTTTCTTTCTTTCTTTTTTTTTTTTTTTGAGTCAAAGGGATGGGAGAAGGTTTACCATTGTTACGGTATAACAGTATCGAGAAAGAGTTTTTTGGGAAGAAAAAAAAATGGGATGAGGGAGATTGACAGGGAAGGATATTGGATCCTTTGGCTCTAATACTAGGACTTCAATAAGGAAACAACTATACCGGGACTCTTAACAATTTAAAACTTGCTAAAACTATTCCTATGTATCCTACCCAAATTAAAGATCTCCTTACATAATTATCCCAATAAAATAAATAATAAAATCTTAAATATCTATTAGACTTAAATCCATGTTTGGACCCAGTTCTTGGTCTGGGCTCCCAAACGGGTTTGGGACGGTCCAAGGTAGTGCACCTGCATCAGTGCCACAGTAAGTGATGGAACCTGATAATTGTCCAACTCAAGTATTTCATTGAGTTGGAAGAATATATTTAGCACAGACACTTACTTTGAGTTTGCCAGTCAGTAATAATTTCTATTATCTTGTTTCCCCATCCCTCCCATCCTCACAAAACAAAAACAACAACAGCAATACAGGTTTGAAGTTTTGGGCCGGATGTTCACTAAGTTTAAATATGACAACTAGATCTACTTACCTACAACAGATAACCCCCTAATAGTGTGTGAATTTTGATGCAACACAGAAGCTCCGGACTCCATTCTACTTGGATGTTCAATATCCTGGAAGGTGAAATCCCAAAGTGAAACAAAACTAACTACTTCACCTCTTGCTTCCCCCATTGCCATGGGTTAATTCCTTGCTGCTAAAGTAGGAAACCTTAAAAGGTCTTGCAGGGTCCTAAGCTAAGTAATCAAAGAGTTCACCATAGAACTAAAAGCCAAAGAGACCGATTCTTCACTAAAGAAAAAGCTCCTCAGAACAACCACATAGCAAGTAATAATAAAATAAAACCTAGCACCATTATCATCATCATAGCCTTTATCCCAACTAAATCGAATCGGCCAATAAAATAAAACCTATCAACTAAGTTAAATTATGAATTAATAAATTAAGACATAAGCTAGACACTCTACAGTCTACATACCACAATTTGAGTATGAAAATAAATACCTAAACCTTGTCACTAAACATGTCCTTAATATATGAAAAACATTTCAGTGAATTGGAAATGTCAACAGCAGAATGGATTTGGCCATCAACGTCTCGGAAAAAAAAACTTTCCAATGCCCTAATGGTATTCATTTTGTAAAGCATTGGACATTCCCACCTTGAATCGATGAGAATCCCACCACATTTTACATTGGGTGACAGAAATTTTAAGATTGATTTATTGAAAAACCTTCCCACTTATAGAAAGGTCATCAGCAGGTCATTAGAACTGGAATTTCCACGTTGTAGGTGAAGTACCATGCAGAACAGAAAGAACTTACAGCATAGAAGATTCTATTTTTATTTGTGCGTGTGTATGTGTGTGCGTGTGTCCATGCAGCATTCTTCTCTCTTGTAGTTCAGATGAATCCATCTGTTCATAAATCAAGTAGGCAAGTATCCTTCAAAGTTATCTCAAAATAAAGTTAAATACTTATCGAGGTTCAATTTGGTTGCTTCCCAGCAGTTTCTATTATCAACTTACCTTAAAAAAAAGGGCTTACCCAGTGCACAAACTAAACGAATCCTACACCAACTGAAATGACCTAAGCACATCTTCCAAAGATCACACATTTAGATGTGAGGAAGACAGGTGTTCTAGATATTATTAAAGTAGAAACATGACCTTACTGTGGAGGGCACAACCCATAAGGCTCATGCTTTCATGATTATTGAATGGATCACCCAAATACCATAAATAAATTAGCACTGAAACGAATAGCAATTACTATTAATTGAGGTGGAACCTAGCCCAGCCGCCTAAATGACAGATGATGCCACTCTTCTTGCAGGATTCCCGAATTCAAATGTACTAATCAATGGCTCACTCAATGGAAAGATGAAATTGTCTTCGTCATCATTCATCAATATGACCAGTGATACACCATACATCATGCGCTGAGTCTCATTCCACAATAATAAGATCAGTTCACACTCTCATTTTCTCTTTTCTCCCTAATCCCACCCCCTTCAAAAAAACAGCTGACACTTTACTAATAGACATAATAACCAATATAGTGTTAAATCACTGTTGTTTTCAGTGGCCCAAAATTTTTATGTCTACAATATCGAACGCTTTAATGTTGATAGATTATGATGCCCTCCAAAATAAACATTTATGCATTTAACGTAACCACAAAGCTACATCAAGCTAACTGAAGTTGGGCATAATGTTAATCATGACTCTTTCTCTCTCTCATATCTATGGTGTTGTGATTTGTGATGATGAGCTCGATCATTGAAGCCCATTCCTTGAAAAGATTGTTAACAATAAAGCTGATGATGGGCTATGTACAGAGACATGCATATGCGATGATTAAACCTTCCATTTTTATATTTGCAAGTTATAGAAGTATAGAAGAATGAACTTAGCACAGGTCAATTGATATTTCTAGATAATTGGCCAATCCGCTAAATCCAAATCTTAAGGCTAGATAACGCAATAATACCATAAACGGCTGGTACAAATTGAGATTGTGGGTTGGAGTGTTGAACCCTCTACCAGTATCAACTGTATTAGTACTACAACGTAATATAAATCAAGCATAGGAACACTGGGGATCACAAATCCAATCAAAACATCAAAATTATCAACAATTGAACATGCTGCGCTTACCACTTTGAACTCCATCAATCCATCAAATGGCTGATAAGTGGCAATCCCGCGTATACTCAAATCCCCACCTCCCCCAGAGCCAATTATTGAATCCTTCACATTCTCAGCCAGCCAATCTCGAACCAAATCCAACGACAACTACAACAACCAAAACCAGAAAAAAACCCTAAATCTCCAACTTTCTCTAAGATACTAAGATAAACAAATAAATAATCTCAATCGATGCACACAACAGAAGTAAAAAAAAAAAACACAGAATAAGGCAAGATTACCTGATTCTCTGCCAATCCAAGTTGAATAATACCATCCGGATTATTTAAAGCGTCATATGGATCCTCGGTAACCTTCTTGAGCCCAATATAGTAGGGAACATCAGCAGATTTCGCAATCGAATTAGCTCGAGAAGATATATGAGCCGGGGCAGTCGATAACCTTGAGAAGAGACTAGATGAAGACCTTGGTAATCCAGAAGGCTCAACAAGCTGTCCCGATGACTGAGAAGGCGAAGGAGGGGACGATGATGGAGGAGACTTGGAACGATTCCTCCGAAGGTAAAGCTGCAAGAAGTAAAAGAGGGCACAAGGTATGACTGACCCTAAAACAAGACCACCCCTACCTTGAACTACCCCCTGCAAAGGTACTATTATTCTCATGGCCGTTCCTCCACCTCCACCACTCCCACCGCTACCGCTACCGCTACTGGTGCCTTTGGGATCTTCGTCTTTTTCCGGATTTTGCCGGAAACGGGTCATTATCCTTAACGAAATAGCTTCATGGAGTCTGTTCAGTAGGTTACGCTCTGGAGTGTTATTCAAGATGGTTGAGGTGCGATGAAGCGTGGGAGAAAGAGAAGAAAAGCCGCAGAAGCAAGAGTGAGCAGACAGAACAAGAGAGAGAGAGAGAGAGAGAGAGATTTTCGCTTCTCAGTTTTATTGGTTTTGTTGGAGGGAACGACGAGAGTTTTTACAGGTGGACAAGAGAGACGTTCGAGAATTTTGCGCCGTTCCTTCTTGGGAGAGATGATGGATCTTTTCATTGCGATATTTTCGGGCGTCGTTGATTTACTTTAATACCCTTCGTACGTTTCTGGATTAACCAAATGGTTCCATCTCATGATTATATGCTTACGCTAACATCGTTCTATCACCGTAGATGACGGAATCAACGGTCTAGAAGCCCGGGAATGAGACAATATTAGATTCATGAGTGACGCATCAACCTTTGCCCAAGTCTCAAAAGAAGAAAAAAGATAAAGAACTAAACAAATAAGGGAAGGAGTGGGTCATATTTCATATTTCCTCCTTCGAGCCCAAACAGGTTTTTAGGTTTTGTTTGGTTTAAAAAAGGAAAAGGAAGTAAAAAAATTTGAAACTTAAAAAATAAAATTTGGTAATTATTTTCCGACATGATTGTATATATTACTTAAATAAGGGAAAGAGTATACTACTTGAGCGTGTGCAATACATTGTCTTGTGCCAGACACAGGGATATGCTAAATGACCATCGTGCTCCTGAAAAATTCTACCTTTTATGGGGGTGTAGCAGTCATTTCGTCCACCCCTATGCCTAGGTGCAAGGGCAACACACCGCATGCAACACGCGTCCAGGTAGCATTCTTTCTTCCATTACCTAAATTTCTTATCATATTTAGAAATGAGGTTTTTTACATATAATTTTTATTTTACTATTCAAATTCAAGAGATATAAATGCAAAAAGAAGTGAAAATTTACAATCAAATAGGGAATGATTTATAATTAGTAATATAATCATGTGGGATTAATTCTTACAAAAGTTTCTTATTTTATGTTTGAAATTTTCACTGTCCTTCCCTTTAATTTCCATTGCATTCAAACAAAGGTTTAAGTGGTTGATACTAGTTGACAATGCATCTCATTCCCTCTGGCCACCACCCAAAAATAAAAAAAAACTTTGACTTTTTATTTTTAGTGATGGTATTTGATTATTTTTGTTGACACAATATGTCTCGTTTGTTTCTTGCATGCATTTATTATATTTGTTAAGTTGTGGTGATTTGTCAATTTATATATTTATTTTGAATGTGTATGAGACAGCATTAAGGGTTACTTAGGGATGCACTCTGAAAATGACTTTGCATAATTTTACCATTTGTATTAAATAATTATCTTTATAAATTTTAGGGGAAAAGAAGTACACGATGTCAGATTGTAGATTTCATTGTATGCCCCCTCAGATAATGAGTCATGAGACTCACATTGGAATTCTCGCTTGTTCGGACCATGTGAACCCCACGTGGATGATACCAATTTTTGAACTACCATTAGTGTGGCGTGCAGATTCCTCCCCATAATGGCTTCGTGAAGAACTATCTCCTTGAAGTTTAATAACAATTAGACAGCATTTAATATAAATGTCCAACTAACACACCCTTAGTAATTATAAGGGTGGGTTTTCAATTATGAACAAACAGTTAGTAATGATAAATTGAGTTATGATTCTCTATAGCAGATAATGTATGGATTTTCTTTTTGGAAAGTCACTTTGTTTTTTTTCCTCCCTCTTTTTTTGCTCAAATATACATATAATCAATGGTAGAAGCTGTTATGTAAGTTAAAGGGTTTGATTTAACGTGTTCCATCAACTTTGGAGCTTTTGGTATTTTGGTTCAAGTACCTAATTGAAGCGAGTTATCACTAACAATTACAGTTAAAAACAACTTGGCCACACAAACTCTATTAACTTATTGTTCATACTATCATTTAATCATGTGTTGATTTTAATTCAATTCAATATTTCTCCGTATTAGAATAAAATTAAAGAAAGATTTTGTACACAACCATAGAACGACTGACAATTTGTAAAATAGGGGATTTTTTTAATTTTAACCTCATTATTCCCATTTAAAGCATCGTGTGCGAATGTGCACTATACACGGCCATACACAAAACCTTTTGCCTGATTTTATTTCGCATTATTAAAAAATTCTCGTATATGTGACAAATCATTCCCCCATATGACAAAAAATAGGTAATGGTATAAAAACATTTGGTCATCATTTTTTTTAAATAATTCCCAAAAAAAAAAACACACACACACATCCATTGTCTTTAACAGATAACCTAAGTTTAACGGTTCTAACTTTAAAATTTAAAAGTTAAGTCATGGGGCAACCAACACTTTGTCCAGTGCTTTATTTAATAAAACAAACCTTTGAAAAAGATTTAAGTTGATTCTTAATAAGTCACTTATGTTGGATACGTTTTTTACTTTTTATTTTTTGTTTTGTTCAATCTGCTTTTGTTAACTTCTTTATTTAAGGGCTACTTCCATATTTAAAAAACCTAGAATTGGATTTTGGATCATTAGTTTCAATTGATTTTGAACCATTGGAATCAATCAGGAATCGTTGAAGAATCAATCAGAATCAACCTAAATTGCCTTGATATTAGATCCGATCCAAATTAGTTGATGAAAATAGGAATTTAGTTCACAGTACTGGTTTCCAGGTGAAACCAATATTGATACCAATATTCATATCAATTAAGTACCAATATCTGTTTTGGTCGATCAACCCTGGATAGAAGTAGAACGGATCCAATCCAATTTTAAAAACCCTAGTTTACTTTGAGAGTAACATAACATCACCATCCGATACTCTTTTGTTAGTTTGTTTTCACTTTTGATGCTCACCTTTTCGGATCTTGACACAACTTTATATGACCGGATATATCCCCGGTCCAGATAAAAAGAGAAAAAGTGTCCCGGTCCGGATGAGGGTTGGTTTGGTTCTTTATTAATAATATACGGGTTCACAAATATCGTTAAAATTAAAGCACTTCACGTTTAATAACTTGCAATTCAAGATTGCTACAGAATACTACAAAAAGAGCATTGGCACTATACATCTACGTTGATGATCATCGCACGATTGTAAGGAATGGACAGTCTTGATTTAAGAAAATGCATGTGGAAAGATACGATACTTTGGACAATATCTATTCTTTCAATTTAGGGTAATTTAATTAGTGTTAACTGTTGACTGGAGGTTGAGGGGTTTTAGGGTAATTTAATTAGTGTTAACTGTTGACTGTTGACTGAAGAAACAAGTTAAAATCTTGGGTGCTGCCCGGCTCCCCCCACTGGTTTTGGATCCGAGGAATCTCCAATTCTCTGTTCTTCAAAAGGGGAAGAAAGGATTAAAATAATTGGCGGCGTGTGCCACACTCAAGGAGTAGTTATTGGGAGCGGTGTTTCCACGTGGGCAGATCTGGAGAGCGTTCTTAACATGGTTTCAGGTATTGGTTTTGAATCGGTCTACTTGGTTTTTTTTTTTTTGTGTTTTTTTTAATGGGAATTGGTTGATTTGTACTGGTAGCAATGGTGTCAGAGTAAGATTTACCAAAAAAAAAAAAAAAAAAATATGGTATTAGAATAAGGGAGGGTAAAATGGTCAAAAACTTAAGTATCAGTATTTTAAGGGGGTAAAATGGTCCAACCAAACCCAATACAATTGATCCGTATCAATATCGATATTAGCTTTGGCCAAGTACCATTACCGATTCCTAAATCTATAATTTTTTAGGAGGGTCTTGATTTCGCTACATGGTACCAAAGGTTATATTTTTATGAATAAATGAATTTAAAGGGATATAAAAATCCTCTGCCGTATTGGAGGGTGTACAATGCACATCCTGCAACACAACACAAATGAAGTGTGCTAGTGTGGCACATGTCGCCTCTGTTGTGCTGCAGGATATGCATCGCACACCTTATAGTATAATAGAGGATCCAAATTCTTCAAGGGGAGGGTGGGTCTTGGTGCAAGTAAAGGTTGCTCCATTTGTGAGTTATGACTAAGTGGTCATGGATTCGAGTATGAAAACAACCTCTCAACAAAAGCCATAGATAAGGCTATGTATATTATGACCCTCCCTAGACCCTGCAATGGTGGGAACCTTGTACAAACTGTATAACAAAACACAACATCCAAACCGATTAACACCCTTAATATTCCATGGTCCCCTAGTCTCATAAGTTTCAATCAAAATATAAAAATTGAAAAAAATATGATTTCAATTGCTCAAGTAGGAATACATGAACTTACATGGGATGCATGTTATACTATTTGATTGAATTTAAATGTGAAAATTGATACATAACCAAAGACTAGAATCGCCTTAGTTTATAGTTCTTTGGTTGGAGAGTTTCGCCTTCATTATCTGTCATGGTATATAGATTGTTTAGTATTAGGTGGTATTAAGCTTTGGCTCTTTCACTTGACACACTCCTGCACTCGACGCCAAATCCAAGATTTGTCTTTTTCTCGGTGGCCATTCCTCGCCGCAGCTTAACGGTATTAATAATGGACACATTAAGAGCCCAACACCGCAAATCACAAACAACTTCCCTCTCCCTCTTTCTGACTTTTAAAGATTATAAAGCCCTCAGCATCACAGATTCACAACGTAAGAGGACAAATCTCTATCATAATAATGTTGGGGTTTCATGTGGAAGCAGAAAAATTGTCTCACGTTGGATATGGGGATGAGAGTGAATTAATAGGTTTTTAGGCATTCTTTCTTTAATAGCTAGTTTTTGAGGATGAGTTCTATTTAAGTCCCCAACAAATGATATCAAAACCAAAATTGTGACAGGGTCAAGGTGTGACAAGGTCAAGCCAGGGTACCCGCACCATTAGAACCTTGATTCTTGATATCAAAGATAATTTTAATTTTTTTTTACCCCGAATATTATCTGGGACCCAGAGAGGCCCCTAGGATATCAAAGATAACTTAGTTTCTCTTAATTAATGGTGAAGAGAGAATCTCTTAATCCATAGGATCTTTTTATTCATTTTCTCACAGTCTGATCATAGCATTAAAGTACCATCATCTCTTCATTGTGATAAGGAAAAACTAAATGATCCCTTGTAATCGATCCAAACTGATTTCTATTAATCCCAATTCTACGCACTTTGAGTCCGACAGAGTTAGACCATTTCTATCTGAGTTTGACCATATCTTAATCGATTTCGATTCAAATCGGATCAGAATTGAACTGAATCGATTAAAAATCCACCAGAACCAACTATATCTGCCCTGAACCCAGATCTCTCACATGATTCGATCAAATCAAATCGACCAGAATTGAGATTGGCCTTGGCCGATTCGGCCGATCCAATTCTGACATTTGAATCTATGCTTGTGATTGAGAAAGGAAGGAATGGAGGTCCCCCAAAGGGATAACACAAGCGGCACTAGTAAAGTGACTAATCCTGTGAATAAAAGTGTTTTAATTTAAGCTAAACTCCAAAATAGAGGTGGAAAGAGGACTGGAACGATTGGTGTTAAGTGTTTGTGGTTTCTTAGAAGTTTGGTTGCTTCTTGTGTCCCAACAAATAAGACAAGTAGACAACCCAACACTAATTTGTGGTCCTAATTAATGTTCGTCGAGTCAACCAGTCCACTCATCAAGCTTGGCATGGGTTGGTATTGGGCCTTATTTACATTCATTCCATTGGAAGAATAAAATTCCTCGCCTATTCTTCGTTATATTGATGAGCCCAATCGAGGTTACCAATGGTTAGGGGTGTAAATGAATAGTCCAAATCCGTTTTCGTATCAATTTAGTACTATTCGAATCCATCCGAAAGCTAAACGGATGAGGATACGAATAGGTTATAGCTATCCGAAAAGCTATATTTACATGTATAAATGGATAAAATATCCGATCCGTATCCGTTTAGCACTAACCGAATCCATCCGAAAGCTAATTGGATGCGGATGCTGATATAGTACTATCCGAGCCGAATCCGATCCATTTACATCCCTACTGGCAATGGTTGTTCTTAGGCCCACAATTAGATACCTGGCCTATTCTCCACCCCCCTTTAACATAGAGTGAATTAGGTTCTCGTACAAGAATGCTGGATGGTCCACAGCTGGAATCCAAAAGAGTGAGTGGATTTCGTCTATGCAACATCCAACGTATGAGAATGGTTCTCCTACGAGAACCTGATCTAGCCTCCCTTTAGCATACATAGTAATGAAATGCACCATACATTTCCATGGGTGCTTTCACTCCTTAAATAGTTACTTGTGAGTTGTGGCTGTGGGTGGTCTCTCCCTCTAAGTGTTAAACGGAAAAAGATCCTCTCCTTCTTCAACTCCAACTCCAACTCCACTCCAATCACTCATTCAACGGTAGAGATGACTTGAACACACATTCCCAAGTGTTGGGTTCTACATGTCCAGGTTAGGGTATAACGAGACCCCATTCTTATTTGAGAAGAAAAATGAAAACCCTGATCACATGAAAAATTAGTGGTCTATCTCAACCATATGCTCCATGATCTACCATGCTCATCTTCTTGCTTCTTCTATGACCAACAAGATGAGCAAAACATTGGCATTGTGAGACATAAACAGAAGATGGATTCCATTTTTGAACAATGGTTAGCATTCTTGGACCAAACAGCCCCTAAATTTAGTAATAAATGGAACATTACAGAGAACTATTGTACGAGAAAGGAGAAATTAATGCCATTAATATCTTTTCCTATGTTGTAAAGACAAAAATGTCCAACTGTCTCCAGTTCTCCTCCACTGTGTCCTCATTTATTGAGAAGCTCAGTTCTGCTTGAAAACTTTTCAATTTCTGTTACCAAAATGAGTGACTGACCTGAACCAAAGAATCCAAGGAACCCATTCCAAGTAAATTGCAGTAAATAAAGCAAGAAATTGATTCCCATTTCCCTTTACTTGAAAGGACAAACCTAAGCCAATTCAGATATCAAGTTGAATCATATTCAAAAACCAACGGGTAAAAGATCTCTACTTGGTTGCATGATTTTTACATAAATGTTTGGACCAATGGATGAGCACGCTTGGGTATCTACCTAGGAGAGAGATGTCATCTCTCGATGCCCTGTGAGAGGGTGCAGGAAACACTACCAAGTAGAGATCTTTCTCCCAAAAAGCAAATAGCACCCAAACAAGTCTCTTAAGCCATTTCTTGCAAATGGACATGGAGTCATAAATAATTACATCTAAGGTAGTCAAATTCATGTCAGATCGATCGAACTGATCATTTCTGCCTAAACCAAATCGAATGCTTATTGGTTTAGCTTTGGTTTGTATTTTGTTGAAACTGGTAGAAACCAAAACCAATTGTACTGACTGAAAACTGAACTCGAAAGCAAACCAAAAAACTAGGAAAAAGATTAGTGCCTGCTTGATAATCTTACTGTTGTTTCTATTCTGGTTATGTGCTGAGAAACAGAAGAACAGTTTTTTTCTTTTCTGTGCTGAGAAACCGTTTTTGACCTGCTTGGTAAACTTGTTATGGAAAACGTTTTTCTTTCTTCACTTTTTCCTCTTCTTTTTCTTCTATTGGTTATGGGTCTTGTCTGCAATTGCAACTTGCTGTTAAATCTTTTATCAATGGATCGTACCTTCTGTGTGTGTTTGCTTGGCGAGTCGCTGACTTGGCCAACTTGTATTTTCCCCTTCTCCTCTTGATACGATTCCCTTCCTCCTTTCAATCTCTTCCCTTTTTTATTTTTTCCTTACCCATGCATCCCTGTTTTGTTCTGTTCAGTCCCAGCTTGATCTGGTTCCACAAGAGAGACACAGATCCTTCTCAATTATTCATCTTTCCATCCCAAACTCTAGGGTTTGAATCAATTCTCTTGTGCGACCCTAGCCCTTGTTTCTTACACCCTAAATCCGAACCTGCTGTCATATATCAAACTGAAATCAAATCTGATCTCTGTTCTACCACTAAGTATGATTTCAGTGGCTTGACTTAATTTCTGGCTTGATCTTTTGGGTGAATAAGTACTTTGTACTTAAGAGGGTAGTCCATTCGGATACCTACCCTGAAATTTTCCTTTGATTGGGCTTTCAATGAGGGAGGTCTTCTCGATTCTAGTAATGGCGAAAGCATATCGAACCGGTGATTTTGTTGAAGTTTGTAGCAACAATGAAGGTTTCTTGGGTTCCTACTTCGCCACGAAGGTTCTCAAGTGGGAAACCCTAATAACCACGGCTTTCAGTTCACTCCAATGGATGAACACAGAAACCGTGGTTCTTAGGGTTTCTGTGAACCAAATCGGGCATAGAGAGTGAGCGACAGAAAGAGGGAGATAGAAAGAAAGGGATAGAGTACGAGGTCGATCTTACCTCCAAGATGAGTTGCAGGTTGTACAAGGTTTCAATGGCTAGAGGCGTGAGAGGTGAGAGAGAGGTTAGACACGTTGAGAGGTGAGAGAGAGCTAGGTTAGAGGCATGAGCAGTTTATCAGGCATAACTTTTAATTTTCAGCATAGAACGACAGACACATGTCCAGGACATGTTCTGTCAAAAGTCTTCTAGGGAGCATAAATTTTGATTTATGTTTCAAAAAACACTTTGTTATCAAACGATTTTTGGGTATTTTCCAGTTTCTCGGAACGGAAAAATACCAAAAACTATTTCTCGTAAGGTTATCAAGCGGTCTCTAAAAATAAAGTGTGTTCCATTAATTTGTGTATGCATTTATATGAAAACCAAACCAAACCGATATCAGGCTGATATGAAACCGTTAACAAAAATTGAAACAAATCCGAAACTGATTGTGCCAAAACCAAAATCGAATGTTACCTTACCAGTTCAACTTTGGCTTTGCCTAGTATCAAATATAAACAGTTTCAGCTAGACCTAAACCGGCCCAACCAGTTGTTTGACTCGATATTAATGATAGAAACGTGGGTTGGGCTGTGCATGAGCCTTTAGTATGTCCAATTTTGAATAGGGCCGGCGTATTGTATTTCAAATTTTGAGTTTAAACCGGAATGTCGTGGTTAAGGGAAGTGGATCTAGAATCCAACCGTTGGATTCAAAGTCAACCATTTCTGCCTCTCAGCTCTCAACCCCGACCCCACGATCTTTTGTTCTCTTTTAGATCTGTGCTGTTACGATATTCTTTTCTATTAAAATAAGAATACTACTTGGATTCGTGGATCTTATACCTAGACACACGAGTGCACAAAATTATCGCCCCATCACGCTATGTGATCGCATGAATCCTGTGCCTTCACACAAAAATAGGTGATTTATCGTCCTACCCTTCATGAAATCAAATATTCTACTCATTTTATTTTTTTTGGGGTCAAAACAATATTCTACTCATGTTGATGTTACTGTATGTACTCATTGGCTCATGCTAGTGCAGAAATTACACGATCAGACAATGATCTTTTATCTAAAAATTATTTTTTTTTATCTAAAAAAAATTAATTACAAGACAAATATGCAGTCAAATCTATTTATTTTGTAATTAATTTTCTTATCTCATACATTTAGGATATTTTCTTTTCTTATTATGGATTTCAATAAATAAGAAAAGACAAATGCGTCATTTCACAACCGTAAAAAAGCAAATAGAACCGTTGAATGGCAATGTTGTTATTTTTTCAAAAAGACAGGGATAAAACTCGAATGACTCCGAAACTTCAGAGTTCAGACTCTCAGGTACGATTCTTCTCGGCACCCAAACGAAGCCCTATTGTCCGAAAACACAGACTTTTTGACAAGAAGACACAAGAATTCCTGTCATTCTTGAAAATGACTGTGACGTCCCCTCACTGTCAATTTCGATTTAAATTTTAAAAAGCGTTGAAAAACATTGCTTGTAATTACTATGGTTTCATAGGGGTATATTCGTCATTAAAATTGAAAAGGAACGTTACCGATTTCGATTTTCGATGCGTATTGATATTTATTTTAATAATTTCGGTGTCCGCTAATTCAAATTTTCGGATCGTTCTTACCATTCATGCCGCTTTGCCTTCGACGGAATCATCGCCGGTACCTGCGATAAGGTTTCATTGGCATTTGTCAGATTTAGGGTTTAATCAGATTCTTTGGCAGACCTTTGGTGGCTTTACGAGGAAAAAGAACAAATCTAAGAATCAATGGCGTCCTCCTCTGGTTTCTTGGGTTGAGACTGTGTACGGACAGGCATTGTGGAGTGTGGAGTGTGGAAGAGATGGACGAAGAAATGGTGGATGTATTTGAAGGAAGGTTTACGTCTGTGGAAGTAGATTTCGGTTATGAGTTTGACTCTTTTCGTTACTTCGATTTCAGTCGGAAAGAAACGCTTGCGGAGATTCGAGAAGCGGAGCTCTGGTTTGAAACAGCTGAGAGTTATCCCCCTTCTCGTGAGTTTTTTCCCCTTTTTTTTTTGTAGAAATAGTTCTGTTTGGCCTTTAGTCTTCTTTTTTATCTTGACCATTTCTACTCGCCATTTTTTGATTGTTTTGAGCATTTGTCAAACTGGCTCCGGTCTGTATGCGTGAAAATATTTGGAGTTAGTCTTCTTTGTTCAAGAATACAGTGATTTCTTCCTTGCTAGTAAGAAGTTGTAATTTTCCCTAAGCAGGCAACATATGAGTTTATTCTTTGGTTTCTTCTGGAAATATTTCTACTAATGAAAACCAGTCAAATCTTCCATTCCCTCTCAACCATTCCCTTTCCGTTTTAGTTAAAATCTCTTTGTGTCTAATGTTTAAGTGATTACGTGTGTCAAGCACTCAAGGATGAGCTTGTGTTTTGGGCATCCACTGTTCTCGTTGGATTGAGCTAGCTTTATCGTTACGGTATATTATTTAAGTGATTAGTTTGCTGCTTTTTTTATTTATTTATGAATACATAGTGTGTAGCATTACCACTTGACAAATCTAATTAATTAATTTGAGTACTTAAGGAAGAAAACTCAATTTCAGTTATTTTTTTTTATGAACTCGGATAGTATTGTTGTGTGGAAAGCACACTTTTTCCCCACCCAATTCAGAACATATAAAGAGATCTGCAAATATCTCATTGCTTGTCGCTTCTCTTCTGCATTATTCTGATAGATATGAGCCATCTCTGGGAATTGATTCACAATTTGGTTCCTTTTTTCATTTTCATTTTTTTTTTTTTTTTGTAACTTTCAGCGTTCGCAGAGAAGTTGAATTTGAGCAAGATTATCCATGTGGGAAACATAAACTACTCTCCAGAATCTAAAGATGTGGAAAACAGAGGTTCCACTGCCAATTGCTCAGATGTTGACACTGGTCCAGAGTGCTCTGCATTAGATGAAAGTAACCAAGGTATTTACAATTGTTGAACTTCCTGAGTACTTTATCTCCGGGGTGTTTGTTCAAACTATATACATTTGTACTGAATTCCATTCTAGCAGTTGTTCTATTTACTGATTCTGGTTTAATCTAGAAAACTGCATATATATCTAATGACATTTTAAAATGGGCGTGTTATCTCTAATTAATTCATTCTTTAACAGGTAAAAATGACATCGTAAAATTTTTTTAAAATGTGATGCAATTTTACGAACATTTCAAATGATTGAAGGTTGAAACTTGCTCAGATTTTGCAAAAAGATTTATTTGAGAAGATTTTTAGTTGAAGATTTACAGTTTTTCACGGTACATTGAATTAATACTTTACTTGGACAGATTTTTTTATTTTTTCGATATGTCCTGCCTTCTCATTCCAAATGAGACAACTAACTCCACTACATTTTCCATTAATAACCCTTTCCCTCTCAGTCTGACCCATTTGAATACCTCCCCTGCACACCCAAACCCAAACAAAACAAAATAAAATTTGTGAACCACAAACCATGTAGGGGATGGTTTGCAGCCAGAAATTTAGTCTTAGTTATTATTCAGTACAAAGATCATAAGCAAACCCTTTTGTTTTCAGAAGACACCTGGTAGATCAGAAAATTGAAGAGATTGTTAGACCTTAACATCATTATAGAAATCTCAAACCCATGGAATATTGATGACCAATGCTTTAGAAGGGAGTGCAGATTTTCTTTTTGATTTGTTTATAATATTTATATATTGTTTTGCTAGATCATGAAAGGATGAGTGATGGAGTCTTCAGGAACTTAAGAGGTGGCATTCCGCAGAAAATACAACGTGGAGAACTAGCACTGACAACAGGTATTGTGGTTTTATTCCCTATGATGTTATTGGTCTCATGCAGCAAATGATGTTTTTAGAGAACTTTATCACAGGACATTTCTGTTTGTTATTTTTTTTGAGTTTAATATGTTTGATTAATTTCAGAATCAAGGTCAATTCTTTTGTCACTCTTTTTCCTAGACCATGTATTACACTATTACCTTATTTGAAAGAAAATAATGGTAATTCAAGTCAAAATTAACCAACATTTTCCTTATCTTCTCTATTTCGCAAGGGCCATTTTATAATCACATGGCTGAAGATATTCCAAAAGCTAAAATGAAGCATGCAATCAAGGGACCTTTCCATAGGAGTTCAACTTTAATGAAACCAACTGCAAGTCATCTGGCAAAGCAAAATCGACCACGAGATGCCTGTGGTTCCAGCAGATTTTTTGGAAGGTTTCAATTCTTTATTTCAGTTTATTGTGTAACTTCTTGCTTACGACTAGCAAATAGTATTTTAGTATAACCTGGAGATTATATGTTCCAAGGATTTAAAACTAGGATCCAAGATCCAATAGGACTCTGCCAATCCCAAGTTGATTCAATTAATCTCAACCAATGCTAGTCTAGTTCGGGTTGAAATGGAGTTGGTCAGGTGATTTCTTGGAGAAATTGCATTTGACTCAGCTTATACACCCAATGCAATAACCCATGATATGTCAAAAAAAATTTACTAAGGACAGTCTTTATATCTTACAATTGTTGGTGATTTCTGTGTTTGGGTACTTGCTTGAGGGATTGTATAGACTCCATTATTCTTTTAGGTTTTACATTACAGTTTTGAAATCCTCTACACTGGGTGCTGGGAATAATTTCGTCAATGATCCTGCTCGTTTTTTGTTTGTGCCTTTGCAGCTTCATTATTTCTGTTTTTTCATTTGTCTTTTGTAGGTCTGGCAAGCCATTCGTTCAAGACAATGGTAAAAACATGGATAACCCCTCTGGTGTTGAAAGTCAAGCTGCCAAGAGACAGAAGCTTGAAGGAGGCCACTTACGAAAGGTGGACTGAATTTCATAATACCATCATAAATTGATGCTTCTGGTTTACTTCTACAGTGTTTTTTCGTGTGAAATTTTGTCTTCTAATGGACTAAGTAATCAATGATTACTTGGAGTCAGATGCAGGTGTTATTGCTGAAGTAATCCTTGATTATTTCGCTGTTCCATTTGAAAACTATATTAAATGGGGAAAAAATATTATACCAAATTGAATTTGATCTTGTTCTTCACTTCTTTATCTTCCTTTTTTCTCAAGACTTGCCTATGCTTATATAACACATTCTAGTTTTGCAGTTTGTTCATTCTTATAAGAGTCTCCCCTCTCCCTTGAAACTCTTTTTAGGGATTTTTCTCCGGTTGATTATATATTGTTCATGAGTCATTACCTGATTTGCAATTGGAATATGTTATATTCCTGGAACTTAAAACTTGGATGTCCAGAAACCAGTCTTACTCAAACTTCTGTAATATGTGATTTCTTTTTTGTTGAACTGATTGTTGTGCGATATTTTGAGTATGTTTCTTGCTTCCTGAGATTCTCTTTGCAATATTTTTTGGATTACACGTCTCATTTTGAACTTGCATGTTGATATAAAGTCCTATTAATTTGTTATGTATGCATAAACGTGTGCTAAGAGCTGGTGAGACTTGGTTGGCAACTTGGCATTATGGAATTGATTTTCTTTGGGGGTCGGTAAGAGAATTGAATATTCTTTCGCAAAACAGACTACTAAACTCTGTATTCATTTTGCAAAACAGGTAGCTGGTACTGGAACAAAACAACAAGCTATTCTGACACACAAAATACCAAAGAAGGTGATCTATTTTTCATTTCTGATGGCAGCTACCGATTTTGGGCAACCTGTCCTAGTCCTTTAATTGTGTATCTTATTCTTTTTTTGCTATATTTGGCTTTCATTCTATCCTATACAACCAAAGCAACTAATTCAATTCTATACACTTCTGGATAAACTAGCAGGACGGACCTGTTGATGGTAATATAGTGCATTCGAAGCTTAAACTCACTATCCCAATAGAGCCTGATCTGGAGACAGCACACAGGGCCCAAAGAACCCAAAGAACTAGGTATACTTCTTACTTTGGAATTTATGTCACTTTTTATAATATTGCTTAATATGGACTGCTTAACTTCTTATGTTTTTGTTTTTTTTTTTTAATATTGATCTTAAACTGATGGATTCAAATTTTTTTTATTAGTTTTAGATCAAAGAAAAATGCTGGGTCGGAAGAACACCAGAAGCCAACTGCATGTACATTCAAAGCACGCCCTTTGAACAGAAAAGTTGGTATTTAATGTTTTTTTTAGGGTAGGGGAAGGGGAGGGAACTGTTTGTGAACATGCAGCCATTTACTTTCCCAGTTCAATATTTTTTTTTGGGTGATTTAGATTCTCGAGGCTCCTTTATTGCAACTTGTACAAAAGAGCACACCACGGTTGCCCGAATTTCAGGTACATATTTAGCATTTTCTCCATGGCCTTGCCTTTTAACTTCTTAATTGCCTGACTTCATATTGGCGCAAGGTTCAACCAATTGCTTTCAAAAAGTATCTCCTAAAGAGATTTTGGTTTTCATTATTTCTTTTCGTTACATTCCGTCTTAGGAATTCCATTTGAAGACTTCAGAGAGGGCTCTGCAACAGTTTACATCTGTTTTACCCTCAGTAGCTCACCGCAAATGTGATAAGGTAGGTCCTTATTTTTATTTCAAATATATATGATTACCTCCACAAGGCTGAGAAAGGTACCATTGCCACGTTAATAGTGTTTAATAGATTTTATGCCATTGCCTGCTATTTATGTTTAATGGTTTGTATATCCTTTTTAACTGTTAGAAGCTAATAATAGTAAGCATGCCATTGTAGGTGGAAGTTAACACCAGTTCTGTCACCCATAATGTAACCATGGACTCCAAAAGGTATCAGTGTCTGTACCCATGAACCATCTTGACCTTAAGGATTCGCATGTAAAAAGCTATTTTGTGTTTATGTATACTTTATCTTTTATTGTGATATTAATAGAAGATACACTCTCTAAGTTTCTGGGATATAAGTTTTCACCATGTGTCAGTTAGTCCCTTTCATTCTTTCTTTCTCTGGGTGGCTGAATGGACTTAATTTTCGTAAAAGTAAGAGATGGCCAAAGAGCACTTTTCCTGCTTTGTCTGGATAGTAAAAAAAAATGCCTTTTTTGGGGTTTGCTCAGATCAAATTCTGGTGAAAATCCAAAGGATGAATGTGAACCAGCACACCAATTCAAAGCTCGACCTTTTAATAGGAAGGTAGGGTGGTAATTAGCATGTGAATTTTGTGTTTTTTTTTTTTGGTATAAAATGCTAGTGGTTGTCATTTATGGACCATCATAATATTTGACTCCAGATCTTTTCGAGTAAAGGAGACATTGGTGTTTTTCGGAATTGTAAGCGGGAAGTCACAGTTCCCATGGTAATTGAATACACTTATGCATAGTCTGGTGCCTTATGTTATTAATTCTTTAGATGCCTTTTTTTAAATAATTTTTTCACTTGTCTACAGGAATTCAATTTTTCAACAGATAAGAGGTCTCACCATCATCCACCCACAGAGCTTTTTAACAAGGTAAAATGTAAAATACAAATTCAAACACACTGTGCCTTTTTTTTTTTTTCTTATTGCATTTATAAGTTTCACATTACTCATGTCTCCCTCTTATTTTTTTGGGTGCAAATTTTAGCTGTCGCTTATATCTGAACTCCAGCAGAATACTGCATCTCAGCCAAAATTGGCTAGGTCTAGTTCTGTACATGCTCAGGTTTTCTTCATCCCTTGTAACACTTGAAGTAATGAGTTTGTGAACTCTCATATCGTTTGATTGCCTTGAGTTTTCATCTTTTCCCTGCATTTACATCTGTGATTTCGTTTGATTTTAGGGCTCAAAGGAGAATAATCCAGGTCCTTTCCAACAAGAACATGTTGTATGTAGGACAATTTTATCAGTCACCAATTTTATATTCATTCTCTAGTAGTCTCTATATCGTTAAACATGATACTTTGATTTAACGAAACCTCTGAAACTAACAAACTTCGACCTGAAGATGGCAGGAATGATCATCGAAAAGCCACAAATAGTTGGGGAAAAGCAATCTCAGTGTTGCTCTCACAGAAGGGGAGAAATCAGACCCCAAGGCAATATTAACAGGTACCCCTCATAAAGTGCAAAGATTTTAGGTGAACTTGATCTTGCTAGTTTTGCAATATGTGGTGCGTCGTGTGTTTTTCATTTCTCTACTTGAAACAAGGATTGCCATGTTACTTGTTTACTTCATCGCCAATAAAGTAACAGTTAAATTTATTTTTGGTTTTAAGATGTGATATTGTGATAGTTGGTGACACATCAGTTTGGTTTTGGATGACAATCCTTTATGATGAATATCCTTTGTAGCGAGAAGCTGATACTGAACATTTTAGAAGTTTTCTATAAAAAAATGAAGTTAGTCTAGGATCATTTCAAGTTTCAATTGCATCTTTTAACTCTTTAAACGAGGCAGTCAGTTCTATGTTGCAGTAACTCTGGCTATGTGTGCTTGCAAAACAATCAGAATTACAAGTGCATGCAGAAATGGCTGAATTGTTGCCCTCCTGACCATGTCATCATGATCAGGTGAAAACTGTTCAACCATCCAGTTAACCTGGCAATCCATGACATCCTGCATGTTAGTTCTCATACAATCAACTGGAAAGGAAAGGAAAAACGAAGTTTTCTAACTGAACGATAGGAGAAATTTTTGAAAACTAAATTACCAAATTTGAATCTGTGAAAGTCTGTAATCTCCTCCTATGGAGATGGTTGGGCATGTAGACATTGAGGCATTCCAGGATTCAATGGTCTGGAGATCCCTTGTTGCATTATAGAGCTCTTCGTAAACTACTTGAAACAAAATTATGGTTGAACAATAAGATCCTGTTTAAAAGAGACTTCAGTTGACATTATAGGGGAACCTATATTAAAAAAAGATAAAAGAAAGAATTAGTAGCTTTCACAATCAGCCGTTCAAATGACCAACTTGAGCATTTTATATGGTTGTCTGGATGATAATAACATTTGCTAGGCATTATATTATTATAGATGCTGCAGTTTTGAGTCTATTGGGAACTTCACTTTTGCATGGGCAAAAATTAATTGAGTGAAGATGCAAATGTTTCGTGAGAGTGAAGATGAAAAAGTTTTGTTATTATCTGAGATTTTCTGAACCTGGCCTTGATTTTCCCCAGGAGCATCCGTTGAGAGTGAAGATGCAATGTTTCGTGCATGTTATCAATTGGTAACGACGAATATTGAAATGGTCATCACAGCAACTTATGTAGTTATGTTGTGCTGGAGAATCTTGAAATGGTCATCACAGCAACTTATGTTTTCTTGACTAATCAGTTTACTGAAAGTCACAAGGTCTCCTTGCAGGGGCAAGTGTTTTAGCAATTGTAACTTTTAGTCATTTAGGAAACAGGCAGTGTCCATTCCTCAATAAAAATGTAAAGAGGCCAGAGTTGTACAGTTATCAAGGCCTCAAATTTTGAAGCATAGATTTTTTACCTTTTCTGTGTAGTGCCATCACAAAATGTAGCAGAGCAAGTATATGTAATGGGAAGCCATTCAACCTGAAAGAATGGTACACTTGTTGTTCTTTCTAAAGGTTTAAATCTTATTTGAAATAGCAGATCTAATTCAGAATTCTGCGTCACTTATCTTCAGATGTTTCTCTTGCATGGTGCATGTGTTACCTAGTTTGCTGCAAAGATGAATGATAGAGGGGTACTCATCCCTGCTAAAGGAAATTTTCATGCAAAACCATGAACGTCCAACAATTGATTTGAAATATCAAAGGAACATTTGAGTAATCCATACTGACTTTTGGAGGCTGGAAACTATTGCCATTTGCCACTATTTCTTTGGCCTCCCCAATGGGATAGGTGGAAAGAGACCAATGTACAGAACGAAGGAAGAGGGCCATTTATATGAACGAGTAAGAAGCATTAAAAAAGAACAAGTTTTAGTTTTTACTATGGTAGTTTGTTTCTGTTCTGTAGGAAGTAACACTCGTCTACTTCATTTCAGTGGAACCAAACTGACCAAAGTGAAAGGGGATGGAATTCATATACATCGCGACCCAGTTGTGAGGATTTCAACTTTTACTATGAAAATTCAGATATACAATGAGAGAAATATAGTTGGGATTCAAAGTACTGACCAGTGGCCAATTGTGGTACAAGTTTAACCTCTGCTGTTAGGCACTGCTTGCTTCAGGTAGACCTAGAAGTACAGATTCATGCTGTAGTAAGCAATTACAATCTTGCATAAACAATTCTCTTCTCATATTATCACAATTCACAGGTGGATATAATTCATATGAACTTGTCATATGGGATTTAGTATTAGACTTTTTCCTCTTTTTCCTTATTCACTGATAGATTGTGCTTGGTTATCGACTTCGTCCAACGCCTTATATCATAGACCTTTTTGAAGGGTTTCTGCTCTTTGCCATACACTCTAACGTTGCTATTATTATTTTTTCTCATTATGGCAATGGCGAGGTCGTTGGGAAACAAGGAATGCCAAACAAAGGCATGAAGAAGTGTGGAAACCAGCAGCACAGACACCATTGCTGAAGACATGAATGAGAGAGTAAGTGCAAGAACCTTGCTTGGTATACCCGGGACCTGCTCTGCATACTTGATGGTTGCCAATGAAGCAGTTGTCATGGGAAAAGTGTAAGACCACCAAGCCACTGAAAACCTGTATTATTGCATGTAAGTCATTGGTTGGTAAAACTAAAAGAAAGTAAAGAACACCTTGGGAGAGAAACAACAGAGAAAATAATCCATATTCACTCACCTAAAGCCTCTGAAGAAATTGATGCGAACCACAAGTGAAACATAGAGAAACAATGCAATGAAGTAACAAGTCCGCGAAAGCCCATCAAATTCGCCATAAATGGTTTCCCAGGCAATGCTTGCCGCCGCCGGAGCAGCTATGAACATGGAATAAACAGGGTGTAGCTCCTTAGGCAAGGCCTCACTGGTTGGCAATCTCTGATACAATGTAACAAAGACTACAAGGTAATGTGCAAAACCAACTGCCCAGAAGAACTTGGCAGCCTCTTGCCACCCGACCTTGGATGCCAATATAGAGCCCACAAAGTTTCCAACCACTGAGAGATGTGTAGAAGGGTTGGCGACCTTAGAGAGACGTCTCTTACCTCCAGAGAGCCATTGGCCATAGATCTTGAGCTCAAGGATGATGAGAGGAGTCATGAAGGTACACCATATGGCAGGGTGGAGGTGGTGTTTGGGTGAGAGTACTTGAGGGACGCCAAGAGCAAGGAACATACAGACAATCCAAGGTGCGAAGAAGAAGTTGACTCGGACGGGGTGGAAGTATTCGCGACGGACGGCTTCGAAGTAGAATAAGCATTTGAGTGCGTAGGTGAAGGAGAAGGAGATGAGAACGGTGAGGGCCAAGAGCCAAAGGAGAAGGTTGATGAGGAGTGGTATATGGAGGAAAGAGGTAGCTGGGCTGGTGGCAAGAGTGCGCCATAGGATGGCTTGGCTGCTTAGACCCAGACAGATACCGAAGCACCCGATTGGGAATCGGAGGAGGAACGGCCATTTTTCGTCCTTTGGGAGGAGAATGTCTTCGTAGTCCTACACCAAATTGAGTGCACAAAACAGAGAGAGGTAAGGCCATAAGCTTATTGCTTTGTGAGTAACAAAAAAAGTCAACCTATTGCAAAAATGAGTTGCAAAAAAGTCAACTAATGGCAAAAATAATGTTATTATGTATGTCTTGAATTCTTGGACCCGTTTCGAAGAATGACCCGCTCTAACATTTTTGGTGGCGACCTGAATGGAACTTTTTTTTTAGATCTGTGATGGTAGCGGAGGATACGGTTCGACCCGATCCGACCCGGATCTGATGGAGGAGTATTTATGTTCTTTACCCGCGTTCATTGAAATGATGAGTGAGATTTGGGGTTTTCGTTTTAGGGTTTCTGGGAGAGAGAAGCAACGCCATTTTGGGTGTTCTTGAGAGATCTCCATTGTAATTTTCTCTGATTTGCATAGTAAATCATTTTCGCCTCCGCCCGTGGATGTAGCACACCATACTGGTGTGTGAACCACGTTAAATCTCTATGTCATCTTGCTCTGTTTTTGTTTTCTTTCGAGTTTTGATTGGTGTTTGCTCTACAGGAGAGGGGGGGATTTAAGATCAAGATCGAGGAGCGGCTGCTCTGATACTAATGATACGAATGTTAGAAGAACTCACCTCTATAAACCGACTCATAAAGTGAGAAAACCCAAGATCTTGTCAAGCCCCATGAGTCCCTTCCAGAACCGATGTGGGATCAATGCTTATATGATAAAGCCGGCTCATAAGGTGAGGAAGCCTAAGCCCTTGTCAACCTCCCATCAAGCTTCTTACGAAACCGA
The DNA here is from genome assembly GCF_018873765.1 of Telopea speciosissima. Taxonomy (NCBI): domain Eukaryota; kingdom Viridiplantae; phylum Streptophyta; class Magnoliopsida; order Proteales; family Proteaceae; genus Telopea; species Telopea speciosissima. Next base: position 61,689,166 of record NC_057921.1, on the reverse strand, counting down.
TGTAAAATTAGCCCTCAATATGACTAATATGGGATTATAAGACTTGTAAAATAGACTACCCATCGGCAAAAGTTTTCCTTTGCTTAGGGTGAAGAGAGAATCTCATCAAGCATGGTGATTTGACACTCCTATTAGACTCCTGAAATAACCCCTATCACGGATGTTCGGAAATACCCTTCCTCAACCCAATCGAAGGGTCAAATCCCGTAGATTAAGAGATGCTCTCATCATCATGGGTGAAGAGAAACTCGGTTACCATTAAGATTAACATTGATATTGAGTCTAAGAACTAGTCTCAGGAATTGTGAATGGAGTAGTTTGAGATTATTGTTTGTTACCTTGACTTGGTCGAGTTCAGCTCCTCTCAAGGCAGCAAAGTATCTCCCAGCAGATACAGGAGGTTCAAGTCCTCCTGAGAAATCATTCTTCTGAGAATCCATGTCTCTCATAGGCAACAAAGACTTCTGCTTACTCAAGGTCGATTTGGTCCTGAACATACTGAAATCTCCTTTCTTAGCTTCACAACCAAATCTACTTGCCGAACCAAAACCTCCTAAGCTTCGACCACTCCTTTCAAGTGTCCTCATCCTACTTTCCTTAGCCTCCTCTGACTCCTTATTGAGTACAGAAAACCCAGTCTCTAATGAGACCTGTCGACTTAAATTCCTCTGCTGTCTCCTCATATCTCTTACCTTACTGGGTCTATTCAATCTCTTCTCTCCCCTGTTTGCCATCTTCCTTGTGCCATCTTCTTCTTCTTCTTGAGGAAATACTTCATGAATGTCCATAAATTGGTCCTTTGGAAAGCTTGAACTCGTCCCTTCCATGGCCATCTTTCTTTCCTTTCTAACAAGGCTTGACAATGCAGAGGAACCCAAAAGATTTCATCTTTAGAGATCCTTATAAAGCTGTCTATTTGTCACGAGAGGAAGAGTCTAGTTCAGGTGATGGTTGTTAGATAGATGAGAGCCAAGACTTTTTTTTTTCTTCTTCTTCAGTTTCTCCTGAAAGGTGGATCGTTTTGAGGAATATCTCGTGAATCAAATTGAAATTTCTGTGGCTGAGAAGCTTATATAGTTTTCTGGGTTCAACGAAACTTGGAAAGCGAGAAAAGGGGTCACAGATGGTTCAACAGTGAGTGTGACCGTGTAAGATTTTTCACGAGTGCAGTATTATGTATTCAGCGAAGAAGAAAAGTTACAAGATCTGTGAGACTATTAGATCATTAGCTTACTACAGGTAAGGTCGAAGTTAGCAGAATCGGCTACTGTGATCTGCTGTCTGTGTTCTTCATCAATCAGGAGAAGGATCGGTCATTGATCTTAAGCACCCGCCATGGTTTTGGAAGTTAAAAAACATCAACTAATTGTCCCTCACACACATTGGAGCCGAAACGTGGCAATTCCAATGTAACGATTTGTTGCATATCGGATCTGATGTAAAGGCTTACAAGAACTTGGACACCAACATCTTGATGACTAGCATTTTAGAATGAGCTCTACCGAGTCCCACCATTCACTGCCCGGGAGTGCATGGGGGCGCAGGCTGCCCCCAGACATATGGGGTGGGATGCAGTGGGCATTTCTCCCCTCTCCCTCATGTGTCTGGGCACATCGCATCCTGCGCCCAGTGCAGAGAACATTTCTCCATCAAATGTATAAGACAATTGAGCTGCATTTGGATGAGTTCTAAGCATTGTTCTATGGATTGGTAGCTGATCAGAGGAATCGCCTTGATCTGGTGAAGAGCAATACCAATTCTGGGTTGCCACAGGGGTAAAAAGACTTTAATCATTTTTCAAATGAAAACCATGAGTAGATGTATCCGAATAAGACCAAGGGAAAATTACATGATAAGCTACTTTTGGGTTTTCATTTACAAAACTGTCCATCTTATGTTTGAGTTAATAAAAATAGACAAAAACAAGTTTAGTTTTACAAAACTAAACAAAACAGTAACTCTCCTTCCTTCCTCGGCAGTTCCCCTCTAAAAAAAATCTCTTTTTTTTTTTTTTTCCTGTCACTTGGGATAACAGAGAATGGCGGTGGTTGGGACAAGGATAAGGTTGTAGGGAACGGAGGATGCCTGGACGAGAAAACCATGACAAGATTAAAAATATCTAAAAAAGTAAGTGTGAGAGGGAGAGACTATTTTGTCCAATTTTGTAAACCTTAACTTGTTTTTGTCTATTTTTGTTAACTCAAACATAAGGTGGACAGTTTTGTAAATGAAAATCCAAAAATAACTAATCATGTAATTTTCCCTAAGACCAATATAGGGTGATCCAAATCTAGATTAGTAACAGTGGAGACCACTCCCTTACAGGGTTTTAGTAAACAGTATCGACGGAGTACGATACCGATCCAGATCAATCCATATCAGACAGACATAATCATTTCTTTTGAAAAAATGATTTTTTCTCTTAGGCTTTTACCTTTGTCTGTACCGATCCACCAATATAGGATCAATATCAATCTCCACCTATACCAATACAAATTATCAAATCAGCCGATCCGGCTGATCCAATACTGATTCCTCAAACCATGCTTCCGTGTTCTATACCGATTTCTAAATTCCAAATAAATACTACCTCAGAAGTGTGCAAGGCCATAAAGGGGGTGAATGGGAGGAACCCTATCCATCTCTTTTCTGAATGAATTCAGATAAAAAATGGCAGTAGCAATACTTGGCTCTCATGCATTAAGAAGTCCATAAAGAAACTCAGACCGTCTAGTTTAATCCTCGAGGGAAAGTACCCACCACAAGATCCACAGTGGCAGGTAAGAGCACCAGCAGGGGGGCACGAATGATAGATTTCAATAGTCTTCTTAGACGTTCAATAAAAACCCTTGATGCTACTGCTGCTCAGAATCTCAGCTCTTTCAGAGCAACAGCAGGTAGAACCACCACATTTACACCTGCAATGAAGGCTATTCAGAGGTACCCAGCCATAGAGAATATTGAACTCCACAAATTTTGTCACAGGAAAATATGTCTCCCCACTGCTGTTAACGTATCAATAGAATCCCCCACAAATTCCCATGATTCTTTGTACACTATCTGGTATTGAAACACCGAACGGAGCTGTTTGACAAAATTCGTTGTTTCAACTTTTCTTTTCTAGATTAAAAAACAAAACATTGCTATGATACCAACTTCCCCCATATTCTATCTCAGCTTTCCCAGAATCCAGGCTTGGATTTGCAAAGACACCCCCTACGGAACTGTTTGACAAAATTCATTGTTTCTTCAACTTTCCTTTTTTCTAGCCTTTTTTTTATAAAATAAAAATAAAAAGAAAAAACTTGCTAGTATACCAACTTCCCCCATATCCTATCTCAGCTTTCCCAGCATCCAAGTTTGGATTTGCAAAAACACCCAAAAGACACACCATTGCAGCTGAACCAAAACATATGACCTTGTCCCATTTTCAGATTAACACAAATGAAGTGTGCAAGTCAATGGGTATGCTTCGATATAACCTCACCAAACTTCACAAACCACTGGGCATCAGATGAACTGCTGTCTTGCCACTGCGGATTTTGCTGTGGCAGCTTCCACTGCTTTTCTTCTGAATTCACCAAGAACTGTGCACAGTCGATTGCCTTTGGTGGATCATTGTACAACTTTGCGGTGGGTGGTGGCGGCAGCAAAGAAACAAGCACCCTTGCAACCTCATGCATGTTTGGCCTCTCTGATGGGTGCCGCTTAGTGCAGAGCAGAGCCAGTTGGAAGGTCTTCCTCACCAGTCCAAGATCCATGCATGTCACAGATACCTCAGGGTCCACTGCCTCCATCACCGTGTTATCATCCGCTTTGGCCAATATCTGAGCAAAAGAATATAAACCAGAGCATGTGATAATAAAGTCTAAATATACTCTTCGTATTGGAGTTCAAGGTTTCATAATTGACAAACCAATTGATGCAAGTTCCACTCGTTGTCCACAGCCTTCTTCCCGGTGAGTAGTTCCAGAAGGACAATCCCAAAACTGTAAACATCAGACTTTTCATTCAGCCGAGATGTTCGTGCATACTCTGGGTCAATGTAGCCAATAGTCCCAATCACGAAAGTGGAGGCATGGGACTTCGCAGAAGGGATGCACTTAGCAATCCCAAAGTCCGAGAGATGAGCTTCAAAGTCCTCATCCAGCAGGATATTTGAGGACTTCACATCCCTGTGAATGATCCTCGGATTGCAATCATGATGAAGGTACGCAAGCCCTTGGGCAGCTCCAACAGCTATTCTCAACCGTGTATCCCAGTCCAGTTTTACCTTCTTCCCTGGTCCTATTTTTCAGTAAAACCAATGAGAGATGCATATTACACATCATAGGCAGGAAAATTGCAATAAGATTCTCTATCAAACCAGAGGACAAGAAAACAGACCATGCAGAAGATCCCACAGAGAACCATTCTCCATGTAATCATAGAATAGAAGATTTCCATGCGGAGAAAGAGAGTAACCATGCAAGCTAACAAGATTTCTATGTTTAATGCTACCAATGGTTTCAAGTTCAGTTTCAAACTCTCTCAAGTTATGTGGATACTGGGTGTATATCTGCTTGATAGCTATAGGCTTGAAGTTCTTCAGTACACACTTATAAACTGTGCTTGAGGCACCGTAACCAATTATGTACTTTTCACTCAAATTCTCTGTAATCCTCATGATGTCTTCATAGGTGTGGATAGCCATGTCCATTTGAAGAATTACAAGCTTTGGAGGGCCTGATACAAAAGGAAACATGTGAAGGAAACAGAAAGCCGTGGAACAAATATAACTTCTGTGACGAAAGATGTGACGTACCCTGTAGCACTTTGTTTGATCCCTTCTCATATTGCTTCTGCTGGTTAGATTTATAGATTACAACTATGATCATCAACAACAGTGTAATGGAGCCCAAGGCAATGCAGACAGCTGCAGTGCGGGAGATAAAAGCTGTACCCAAGAAAGCAAAGTAGGTTTAGTGAACTGGAAAAGAAGCACAAAATAGACCAAGCATTCTTTAACTGAATGAAATGTATTTCACTTTGATACCTTCGGATACCCGCTCATATGGGCCACACAATGATCCCGACCAGTTGCCACATAATAAAGAATTACCCAAGAAGCTGCATAACATGTCAAACCAGATAAAAAATTTACAAATGCATCGTAGGCAATATCAGAAAAGATCATTTTAGGCTTGCTGCACACCTTTCTGGTGGAAACCTTGAAAAATTTTTGTTTGGAGGTACAACTCCTGACAAGTTGTTGCGAGAAAGGTTCCTGAATCTCAAATTGTTAGTATGATAACATCTCCATTCTAGTTTTTGGCAAGAGAGAATAATAGGGACTCACAAGGTCAAAAGGCTGAAACAATTAGTTAACTGAACTGGGATACCGCCAGAAATATTATTGTTGTTAAGAATACTGCAAGAAATTCCAGTATTAAAAAGCTTATCTGGAGGTTATAAAGTTAGAAAGAGATGATGTTTAATTGGGAATGAATGGATGATAAACTTACAGAGCAACAACATTCTGCAACTGACCCAACTCTTCGGGAATCCTGCCTGAGAGCTTGTTGAATGACATATCACTGAAATTGAAATCAAAGTAGTTATTACAAGTAAAATGAGAAGCAATTATAGTGTGCCAAGAGACCAAGTGAAGGAGAGGATATTAACAATCTCAACAAACTCACATAATTTGGATACTTCTCAAATTTCCTAATTCTGCAGGAAGAGGTCCGTTGAGACGGTTTTTACTCAAGTTCCTATGGACCAGATAATAAAAGAGAGCAGTCACAACAAAGGTACTAGACAATATTGAATATTTCTGACTGCTTCAAATTGATACTTACAGAGTAAGAAGGTGTTCTAGAGCACCGACAGAAGCAGGAAGAGGACCAGAGAAATCATTGTTTGACAGATCCCTGGATTTGTATCATATTAGAAGAGAGTTTATTGGATAGGATGCACCACAAACACTGGTATTAATGGCATTGCATCACTTACAGCGTATCAAGATTGACAATTCGCCCCAACTGAATAGGGATCCTGCCCTTGAAGTTGTTTGAAGAAAGATTTCTACAGAAAAGACTTGGAAGTTTACAAATGCCTAAAAGGAATATGTGGTATGGGAAACTGAAAATAGAAGAAAACTCACAGACAAGTCAGGCTCACTAAATTCTGGAAACCAGATGGTATGGAACCATTCAATCGATTGCCATGCACATTGCTGAAACAGAATTATAACACATAAGCGGACATATACCATAATTATAAAGCACTGTGACAGCAAAAATTATAAGGCTCACAATTGGTTCAATGCTGTGCAAGAGCTGATGTTTTGGGGAATGGGTCCTTCAAGATTGTTTTTGGCAAGATTCCTACAATGCAAGGTACAAAATAGTTCAGGAGACAAGAAAAAATTATGAAGAAATGAGAGGAAAAGAAGCAAAAAATAAAAGATTGAATATAAAAAACCAAAACTCACAGTTCAAACAATTCTTCAAGGTTTCCAAGTTCTGCAGGTATCCCACCCACAAGCTGGTTGTCATTCAGCTGCCTGTGTATTGGAGGATTTAGCAAGCAGAAACAGTAGAAATAATGGACCAGTTATGAGTGTCTGCAATGGCAAGAGAGCTCTCACAGATAGCTTAGTTTTGTCATGTTCCCCAGCTCCGGTGGTATTGGTCCAGTGAGCTTATTACCATGCAGGTACCTAAATGATGATGGGGCAATAACATTAATCAAGGACCCACAAATATAGACGTGTACTGCTTAAGTGAAAGAACTCACAGTTTGCCAGTATAAGTGAGGTTGCCAATAATTGGTGGAATTGGCCCAACCAATTCATTCTCACTTAGATCCCTACAAGAAAAAAAGCAGTGGGTGGAGCTCTTCAATATGCATTCTAGAAGAGTAATACGTTTAATTAGATTTTCCACTATAAAAGGCTCTAAACAATAAAAAGGAAAAGAACAAATGCATACAAGACAGCAAGGGCTTGCATCAGACCAATAACTTCGGGAATCTTCCCTGTAAGTCTATTTCCTTGAAGTGACCTGATTAAAGAACATGTAAGCCCTGAAGGCCAAGAAACCACAAGGCAGGAATCTAACCTCATAACAATTTAAGTCTGAGTAACATTAAAATAAGGAAACGTACAGGGTAGCCACTTGCAGGAAACCAATATTGTAGGGAATTTCCCCAGTAATCTGGTTGTATGAGATATCCCTGATTTACAATCACCAATAGATACCATGAGGGCAATGCCAATTAAAGAACAGCCATACAATTCTGAAAGTAAGATGAGTAAGAAAATCATACAATATTTCAAAGCTTGTACAATTTCCAATGCTATCTGGTATTTTTCCACTTAGGTTATTCCCTCTCACATCACTGTAACAAAATTGAGATGTATCAAAAGATGATAAAAGGTATCATTATTGAATAATCCGACAAAGTGAGGTTGAACAGATTGGCTACTCACAAATACCAGAGGCCCGTCAATTCGCACATATCAGGGGATAAAGTTCCAGTAAGTGAGTTGCCACGTAAGCCTCTGCAGAAACATACACAGCCCATTAAAACATACAGAAAAACTATTCTTACAGGGAAATGACCTGCAGATTAAAACTAAGCTACCAAAAGTTGCAAGAAATGTAGTACAGAAGATCAAAATACTAACAGATACTCCAATACTTCATTCCAGTAGATAAGCCGTGGAATTTCACCTGTAAGCCGGTTCTGGGCAAGGTTCCTGGCAAATATTTATCCAACATCAGAAAGCATTTTTGGAAATTCATTATGGCCTACATACCCAACTTCTATGCTGAAACAATACTTTGCCATCTCACTGCGACAGCAGTATCATAACACAAATGACATATCCGGCAACAACCAATAACACCACCACCTCAAGTAAGGAAAGAAAGAAATAATTAATGGACGAATATTGATTATAGTCCTAAGGTGAAAAGAGCAGCATCAAAGTTCAATCATATTACAAGACGGGCAAAAGATAAGGAGCACTCACAGAGTTTTCAAATTTGGCAATTGTGACAAGGTTGAAGGAATCAGACCAGTCAGCATATTGTTCTTCAAAACCCTGCACCGAGGGTCCCGCTTAAACAGGTGAGTTCCAGAAGTCCTCAGTTTCAACAAGCAATGATGTATTTGAACAAGAAAAAACATTTTCAGAAAGTAAACTTACAGCTCTTCGAGTTGCTTTAATTTGGATAGAGAGAAGGGTATATCACCATAAAGTGTGTTATCTGATAAATCCCTGCTCAAGGCCAAGCATCCAATCACAAAAGATATAAAATTACGCCGGAAAAGAGGGCGTTGGCTACAGAATTAGTATAAACGAGCAGGGAACTTACAGGAATTTCAAAGAGAGACAGTCTCCAATTTCATCTGGGATTTGCCCGGTCAAACGATTTCCCTTCAAATCTCTGCAAGTTAGAAGGCACTGTCAGATTGGCACGCAATGGAACTCTAGAACAGAAGGATACAGAGGAAGAACAAAAAAGAATAATAAAACTCTTACAAGAACAGGTAAGAGAAACACTTACAAGACTTGTAAGTTGGTGAGGTACCCTATGGCAGGGGAGATCTCTCCACCTATATTCAAAATGGATAGATTCCTTCCCAATGAAACAGAACTCCATTAGCACGACTTACTAGTCTCAGCCACACAAAGGAAAAAGGAGCTTAACCCATTCAAACAAATGGGAAGAGATGGAAGAACTATAAGTTAATGAACCTACAGGGAAACAACAGAGAAATTAACATTGTCGCAGGACACGCCACGCCAAGAACAATAATCGTCCTTGTGCACATCAGTCCAGTCGAGGAGAACATTAGCTACATTACTAAAAGAAGCCTTGATCGATAGTAGCGCCTTTCCTATATCAAAACATGATTCCGAGAAGCAATACTTTAATCCAATAAACAAATAACTTTGAGAAGAACAATAAAAGGATCAGAACAGGGAAATATATATATAAAAAAAACCCACTGAAGAAATGAAACCAGTTTCTATAAGAGGTAAAGAAAACAAGAGCTCCTTCTTTCCTTAATGTAGAGAAATAACAGAGCATCATTCCTAAGCAAGAGCTCCTCTGTAAAAACTAAAAAAATGGTTTTGTCGTCGCTCTTAACTGTTTCCTACACCGGAGGTCTCAACCTGAAGTCGAAACTGGGATGGAGTATTATAGTAGTTGGGGATAGCAAAGTAGCTTGGACACCAAAAAAAAAAAAAAAAAAAAAAAGGAAAACAAAAGATGCAGCTGCAACCAGAAGCGGAACCAAAGAAAAGGAGAGAACCGAACCTTCGTCGGGGAGTGGTGAAGCGACCTGTGCCAGGAAAGACAAAGAGACTAAGCAGACGAGAACCATAATCCTCTCTGTCTGCATCAACAACATCTTCTGCTCTGGTTCTTGAATCAATGCAGAAAGAAGAAGAAACCAACAAGGTGAAAGACAATTTAGACTCTGATCAGAGAGGAGATATGCAGACTAAGAACACGAGCTCAGTTTCCATTGTGAGAATAAATGGTTGAAATGTTAAATGCTAGCAGAGTGAGAGAGATGGAGAAGGAGGAAGGTTTTGGCGTGGTCTTTAAGGAAGCAGAGAAGAAGACAGAGAAGAGAGAGAAACGGCGGTGACGAGACGTTAGGGGGTGACGACCTATCAGAGGAGAGAGAGAGAGAGAGTGAGAGAGAAAGAGGATTTTGCTTCTCACTTTTCACCTGAATGAGAGCATCAACAGAACTGGAACATATATTAAAGAGAGGTGTAGAATTGGAATCTGAAAATTATATTTTTATTTGAAAAAAAAATTAAATTGGATATCTGGGGTCTCTCCTCCTGATTATATTCTTGGATGATGATGATAATGAAGATGATGAACTAATGATAGATTAATTAATTAATATTCTCTTAATCACACTGTTTAAAATTTTTTATTTAGAGGAGGCTGATGTTCCTTGCATCGGCTCATGGGCCAAAGAGAATAATCATCATCTAACATGGATGAGATTTGAGATTTTTATTTCATGGGAGTAAGGCTGTCATTTCACCTTTCGTCTAATCGCCACATTTTTCTTTTTTTTTTTAAATTAAATTTGTCCAATTGAATTAGTTTAATGAGAGGTCAATTCATTACGTATTGTTATAGAATAAATACATAGGTACGGAACAATGGTAGTAAAATATTATTGGTGACCTCTTAATTTTGTCACGATGTCAGGATTCATCCTTCGACCTCATGGTAGCAAACATAATCAACAAACCATTGAGGCTATGTAGAAATTGGTATCAACTTCCCACATTTGCATGTAATAGGTTGTATCGTGTTTGTTTCATTCACAGATTTAATATCAGCTAGATATCAATATCGATGTTATCTAATATCGGTTAGATATCAATATCAATGTTATGCGATATTAATACATGTCATCTGATACGTACAATCGAGCTTAGACCCATATTTAAAATCCATCATCAAATATGATCGAACTGATATGATACCGATACCTAAAACCTTGGCACATCTAGAGCAGCAAGATAAGAAGAAAGACAAAGTTGGATTGATAATTGGAAAAGGAATAAGGTAGGGTGGCTTAATAATAACTAGCCTTTCTTCTGAGATTTGTTTGGGTGTTTATAAAGAGAAGTTATTCCTCATAAGAGATTTTTGTAATGTATTCATTCTTATAATGAAGAGGGAAATTTTATGTACTTTAGGTCCTTAGGAGGAGGGGTCCCTCAGCGCTGTTGTTCTCTTTCTTTGGAACTCACAATACTTTTTATGCCTTTTTCTCGCCAGAACACAAATGTTTCCTCGAAACAAGTTGCAGCCTTTGTAAATAGCTAAATAAAAATGGAGATGAATAAAATTGAGTTTTGAGTGGGCTCCGGCACTGAGATGAGTTAGTTGAGAATTATTCTTCTTTTAACTGTACCTAACCTAGGGTTTGTTAATCTAATATTTTTAACCTTAAATATGAAAGGGGATCCCGAAATAGATTTTCATATCAATCCCAAAACAGATTTTCCCCTACAAATGATAATTATCTTTTTCACACAAATTTTCTTTTCTATAGTTATGTATTCCCATATATATAAATATATGGTTCACGGCATTTCTCAGAGAGAGAGAGAGAGAGAGAGATGGGTCCGTGCATATTCGAGGGCTAATGAGTACATGAGAATTGATATCATGGGAGTGAGATTTTTGTCTTTCATGAAGGTAAGATGATCATTTTTCCCTCTCTATATTTGGACGTAAGTAGTACACCTGATTAGTATCAGTATCAATCAACAGTGTATCGTCCCATATCCGGTCTGATAACGACACCTGATGCCTAAACCCATCCTTGGCACTGCTCTCGGTCTCTATTATCCAACCTTCAAATCTTGTGATTTTACCCAAAAAAAAAAAAAAAAAAAAACTTCAAATCTTATGATTGAAGAAACCGTGGGTGGCGGGAGGGGTCAAGCATTGTTACAAGAATCGGAATAGGAATCGTGAAATGTTGGTCAGAATTGACTGATTGATCAGAAGAGCCAATCATCATCCATCATAGGTTTCAAGTGTTAGGCGAATTTCAAGCCGATTTAGATCTGAAATGGCCACCCATTCAGAGTGCCGATCCATGTTGGGTTTCTATTTGAATCGGTCAAATTCCGATTCCGATTGATCTAGAGTGGCCTATCCATGTAGGGTTTCTAGGGTTGCTGCTGATGTGACCAATTCCGGTTGAATCAAAAGCTTTGGTTGTAGCTGCTTCATTTTACATAATCAAGAATCAATGTGTCAGCATTATTGGTTTTGTGAAGAAGGATCAGATATCATTTTTAGGTAAAAAGATAAGTAAAAGAGAATCGAAGAAGGAAATTTGTTTCCTCTATTCTATGTTTCTCTCTCTCTTTTTTGTGTTTTTTGTTCCAAGCAATTGAAAGGAAAGGATATAAGGATATGGTCCCCTCCCCTCGAAGGAAATTGATCCTCTATTCAATGATTCTATATCTATCTTTTCAGGCAATTGAAGGAAGGGGAGAGGGAACTGGGAAGGTAGGAAGGATATGGTTATGGACCTATGGTCCCCTACTCCTCTCCTACCATTTTCATCTCTGTTTCTACTTATTTAAAAGACAAGTGTAGCAGTACAATATAATAATGTATTCCTTTTCCAGTTTCAGTAAGATTGCAGGAGAAGAACCCAGAAGTGCATCAGAGATATCGCCGTCCGATTAACACTTTAAAGCATTTCAATGTTCAAAAAAATAATTGAATCTTTGAATCAGATATCATCGTCAATCACCTGATGCCCTGGTCATAGAGTTCAAGAATTGAGGGCGCGTGTTCGGTCCGTGTTTGTAGTTTTTACTGATCCAGCTCCCAAGATCCGCTTTTTTTTTGAAACATTGATGAGCTCTTTTGGGTCTTCTCTGTTAATAATTGGGATAGTAATGGGAATATGACGTAGAGGAAGGACTGAAGAAGAAAAGACCCAGAAGTAACAGAGAGAGAGAGAGAAAGGGAATCGAATTGAGGGAAAGGGATATTTCATATTTGGGGTTCGTATGTAGACTCACTGACTCGGGCAGGCCTTACCCTTACCCGGACCCGCATCCGTACCTGCATCTCTACTTTTTAGAGATTTTGAGAGAATCGAGGCCAAGGGGAAGGGTGACCCTACCGGCCTACCTCTTCACAGTGCTCTTCTTACGTGTTCATAGATGCTGTGACACGTGGCAATATCTAAGTCATACAATTGGACAGCTAATTTGAGTGGGAAATTGGGAGTCCAAGAAGGCATTTTTTGTAGGGTAAAGTGGAGTTAATAGTACAGTCTACAGCCACTTACCGGCGTTTTTACCGCCGGACTGTCACTGCAACTGCCGAATGCCAGAGGGACATTAAAACGGCGGGTGTAAGTAATCTTTTTGTGGGGCCCGCATCACATTGGTGAATTTTGACTGGAAGAGTCCAGAGGTTAATATCCCTTATTCTAATATTTTTGTTCATTGGATAACTCCTTCCTTTCCCTCCTTAAGAAGATGAGAAGACGACATTATTTTTACGGTTGGATTCTCAAGTGTGTGGTGAGACATAAAAATCTAAAGAACTAATGTATAGAAAGAATGAGGTTTTAGGAGCTGATATCCCTTTCGATTGATTCATGGTGGTTTGAGGCCACACCCATATTGATACTGATTATTGATCGACAGTAATTTAGGGGTGTCAAAACATAGCCTGAATTAGTAAAATCAACTAAAAAATAAAACGTGGATCAAACCAAATCGATCTTTATCAGATTGATTTTGGACAGGGGTATGACAAGATCGATTGAAAATCGAACTGCATCGAATGGACCGATATTCAAATCAAAAACCAAATCAAATGAACTCGATAAAAAAATTACTGAGTATCAAACAATGAATAGGTGAATCGATTATCCATTGATTTCAATATTAGCGAGAAAATATCTGGTTGCAAGGGGAGTTGCTATAAATCAATGAGTATAAGGTTATGAATAGGAAAATTGATATGTAACAATTCTTCCATTAATCTCCTTATTCACTATACAAAATTAATTGAACATTTAAATGAATGATTTGATAGTAAAGTTCATTTTGTGATTAATTTCAATATAGTTATCTTGTCATCCATGATTTTAATATTACTTGTATTCCCCTTATAATGATAAATAACGATTTGATTTGAACAATGATTTGGTTACAAACTCTATTTATCCAATGATTTTAATATTAATTATCTTCTCCTTGCAATTCATTCATCTTGTTCCGCTTATAACATGAGCACATCAAATCATTTTCCTATTATTGGTTATTTCCTTGTTTGACTTGGGAAGATGATTTTAAAGTGTTTTTACCAAATCTAGTATCACTATAGGTTTTGAATATAATTTTATTATGGTTTAAGCTCGAAAACAAACTGATATTAATCCAATATTAAAAAATCAAAATACAACCAAAACCAAAGTTCCTCAACGGTTTGGTTTTGGTCTCTCATTCCCAAACCGAAATCGGGTTGAACTGATCATTTTGACGCCTTGGATACAATATTGACTTTTTGGGAAAAGGATGGGCGCACCGTCATATATCGTAAACTACCGCCCATTCTCTCTCTCTTCATTTGAAATGATCCTTGTCCCTCCTGTTTGATACCCCATCCATACATGGGTAGTGTACCTATCCCTCTCCCAAAAATAAAATTTGTTCGAGAAATTGAGGATCAAACCATTTCTTCTTACTCTTTTTTAAATATGAGAAATGTTAGTTAATCATATATTTACTCAACTATCGATCCTATTTGATCCCATTTGAATATTCTTTAATTAATAGTCAAAATTCATGTTGGTAATGATATCAATATATTTGAAGGAGAAAATATCAATACGATGAATATAGACCAATATGTAATTGGTATCAATATCCATATCATCCATACTCAATTCAATATGAACCAAAATTATGAGAAGAGAAGAAGATGGAAGTAAGGGGAGGAGCCCACGTCTTTAAATGCAGAAATTGATTGAACACAACAAAGAATCCGTGACAGCCTCTTCATTAGGTAATGTTATTGGGCATCAGGGTATGAGGCCATGAATACCCTTCCCTTCCTTCCTTAATTTATTTATAGATGAACTTATAGAGCCAACAATAAGACCGTTGGGAATGGGCCCTTTTATACAATTCCGTTGGGATGTTGGGGTTAAGCTTAATTACAGGATTGTGACCACTTGTCCCACATCTTTATCTTACACCGAATGCCAAGGGGGACCCTAATAAAATGTGACTTAATCCCAAATATAAGGGACAGCATTAAAATGGCTAAGGCCGTGTTTTTGATATGCATTCTTGGAATGCATTCTAGATTAATTTTGCACTCAGGAGATAAAAACAATTATTTTTATCATCTAGCAGTCCAAGAATGCATGCCAAATGCTGCTTAAGTGTTTGGATGATCAATGATGGTAATTATCATATACCCTTATCAGTGTTTTCCATTATTTTTATCCATTTTTTGGTAGGACCGATATTGACCCTTTCAAATAATGATATAATGATATGTCGTTTTTAAATTATTTTTAAAATTTCTTTTAAATCCCTTATCTTGAAGATCTTTTGAGAATAAGAAAAGAGACAATTTAAAGGAGGTGTCATATTCACAAAAAATAATCCAATTTTTTGTTTGGTACCGGTCTCTATTAACCCCAAACAGAACATGAGCTATTAAAAAATTGGTTTGGGTTAATTAGTCCAACCAGTTCAGTTTGGATTTTAACACACCCAGTGCACCTTAGACACTTTTCTTGGGCTTCGGATTCAACCCAGCTAAAACTATTCCAACCAATATGGAGCACATGTATAACCTCGCTTATACAGGAATCTCAAATCTATCTTTGCTGGTTGAATGGCTCATGCCTGGTATAGGCATTCTATTTCAAGCAACAGTTGCAGAACTAGCAGACATTGGCCAATCTCAAATCTCACACCAAGTCTGCCATGAAGCCATTTAGAATAGAAAAGAAATTTACATCCTCCATCTTCAGATCAGTACTTTAAGGAAGAAGAGATGGTAAATGTCAACTTCTGGGAAGATTCTTTGCCAACAAACCTTTACTTGTAACCTCCATAATAAATTGAAAAAAAAAAAAAAAAAAACCAAACAACAGAGTTTGAAGCAACTAGTAACTAGGTGTGCTACAAGGCCACGTTGGGCCAGAATTTTTTAAAAACCAAGCCAAACCTAAGGTCTTCAGGGATCAGCTTCAACCCAGCCATATCGTGCTTAAGATGGACTGGGCTTGACCCAGTTCCAATTGGTTAGGCCAACAATAACAAATTTGAAATCTACTCTCCCTCTCGTTTAGACTCTCATAACAGACAGAGTGGCATGTGAAATGACTGCCCTGCCCCATGGAAAGGTAGAATTTTCTGGAGATACGGCGATCATTTCTTGCACCCATGTCTTGGCGCAGGGGCAACGCAGCACACACACACCCAGGTGTCGTTCTTTCTCCTAGAATAAAACTCAGACATCCCAACAAATTTATACATTTTTTATTTTGGTTGATGCATATATTACGTGTTTAAATCTGTCTGGTCCTACGGGGTTCAGGGCAGGCTCAGGCTCTGGCTCAGGCTCAGGCTCAGGCTCACCGGGCCAAACTTGCAAACATCCTATTAGAGCAAGGCGTGGATAACATTTTTTTTAAGACCTGGCTTGACCAATTAGAAGATCTTGGCATCTGCGAAATAACCAGCAAAGCAAGAGCAGAAAAATTGCTTACTCCATATTTAAAAAGAATGGTATCTAACTTGATCCATCAGGTATCATAGTAGTCAAAAGAACAGAACAGCAACTTTCACAGAAGTTCTAGGATCCATGCAGGCAGATGAGAACCAGAAGGGGAAACTATTTCACAGCTCAGATCAAGGTTTAAGTAAACAGAATCTTTATAAACCATGGCTCAGATAGTGACAAGCTTCCATCCACTTTTTTGTGCACCGAAACAGTATATAACCCATAGTGTTTTAAACCGGACAACTGCACAAACATCAGTGCAATCCGGGTTGACAAGATAAACCCCAACTTGGAAAGGGGAGAGAATAAGAAAATTATAAATTCAAAAATAATTATTAAATAATTGAAATCAGCTAACCAAATGAATGCTTACTACAAATAGAATGGTCAATTATTAGTTGATAAATAGTACACGAGTGACTTTTTGAGTCCACACCATAAAAAGATAAGGAGAAGATTAGAATACAAGTACAAATCATACATAAACCAGATTGACAGATGTTTCGAAATATATATGCTAGACAAAATTGATAAGTTATAATGGTGTGCACAGAACAGGAGCCAAAGAGAGAATAATTGCTACCTCACCCTCCTAGTTTGAGCTGTGCTTACGAGTCATGACACTGGATCAGCATTATGCCACCCTTTGGTGCATGGAGGTATGTTCATAAACTCGTCAAATTCCTTCACATGAATGTCACAGCATTTCCACTGCAATTCATGAAGCAAAAGGATACATCAATATTTCAAAAAAATGAACCACCACCAAGATAAAGCAAAATGAAGGGTGAAACAAAGGAACGTTATCTACCCCTCTCACTCTGTCATGGAAAACCGCTGGGCCAGGATGGTAACTGCATGCAGTATCATGGTTATCCTTTTCTTTGAAGGTTTTTCCGCACCCCTTGTTCCTGCATGTCTGGGGCTGGTTAATATCAACTATCTTCTTCACTGGAGCTGGAGTCTGAACATCTGCACTTCTCTCAACAGGCACATCTACTGCATTGCAAGGTTTCAATTTCACCTCTATAGCTTGTGAACCTACAAATTATATAACCTCTTGTTACTGACTAGGAAAATGTAACTTTTCGAAACGTAGGATAGGTTACAAGGAGCTCAGGAATTTAATGTCCAACTAAAGGCAATCATCATCAGAACAGGAAGCTGGGCAGGTATCAGTCGGAGTATAGGTTACAGTCAAAATGAGAAAGAAGTGATTTTCTATTGGTGCGGCATGCAAGGTTTGTGTACAGGACACGGTAACCATTAGACAATGACACAATGTAGGCTAGAAATAAATCCTTTTAGCTTTTGCTATTATCATATGAATTAGGTGAATGGTTCAGGAAATGGATCATGGCTTATGTGGATTGTCATCATCTTAAAGATCCCCCAATGAAATGACAGTTCCTATTTACATGCATGTCTGGGAAGAAAGGCAGCATGATCCTATGCTTCTAGTACCAATCTAATTGATTTTAATGTAAAATAACCATAAGAATTCATATCTATAAAGATAACCGATTGAGAATGAAAGGGAATACCATGATCTGAGCAAAAGAAGCCCTGTCGACATCTCGAACATTCAATTTTTGATGGTGCATTATTGGATGGAGTTGCAGCAGGAATTGGCTTCCTTGTTGCAGCCTTTGTTATCTCTGATTTCTCAGTTGTGTGTTTGCCTGTCTTACATCTTCATTAATTGAAAAAATTCTTAACAACAGGTTCTGAACTGGTAATTCATACATGTAGATAAAACACATATAAACTAAAGTTATTGACAAAAATATTCTTTAAGCAAGTTGACTTTCAACTTCAGTTCCCAGAACATAAATGTGCACCACATGAACAGAATTGAGTTGAAACATATTGCACTCCCATCAAAAGATTCCTACAGCTCAAAGGAAAATGTCAATCTGAGTCAACTTACGAGAACAACCCTTGATCTGACCTATCAATCAGCAACCCCTCAGTCAGTGGATGTTGCAAAAAGGTCAATGTGGAAAAGCACCAAACTCAAGTACTGAGAATGCTGAGTGGCCTAGTTCTTATGAGTCAACTTAAGGGAACAACCCTTGATCTGATTAGTCAATGGCTTCGGTTGCTATCATTATGTCTTGACATGAAGTAGTTCTGCTGGAGTTCAAACATTGTACTTGTGTTCTCAACTCTCACCGCTGGACATTGAACTACTCACAAAGTCAAAATTTGATCGATCTCTACTATAACTCTATAAGACCCACCATGCATTGAGCACTTTCCCTTGTGTTTTTGGCCATTAAATTGGTGGAGGAATGATCTGGACATTTTTTCAGTTAATAGATAGAAGTCCACGTGGATTGGTAATATGTAGACGATACCGAAAGTCGAACATATTGCCCAGTGAGTAATAAATATTTTCCCCTAATATTTTTAACATAGTTGTTAAAGGCGTCTAGGCACCATGACACCATGTTGGTGTCACCTTAGTCTTTTCCCCCGTCCACCGCCTTGACAACTATGATTTTTATCCATCCAAATGTCTGACCAAAATTGAATTGTGGATGGGGTCATGTAGTATTATGTTTTTGTACTGAAACTTACCACATCAGTGGGCCACCATTTAGTAAGTGTACCAACTTGTTAAGCACCTTTTAAGCGTCATGAAGGTTGGATTAACAGAAGCGAATTTTGTCACCTCTACAGTACCAAGGATATTTTTTTATGTCCACCCCCTCCCCACCCAAAAAAAAAAAGAAGGGAAAAACAGAAGAAAATCCCTGGTTCTACCACTGATGTTAAACTTTCCTTAGGAATGTCAGAATTGACGCAACGAACTGACACTCATTTTCTGAAAGACCAAAAGATTCCATAGTCCTATGTTTGGCTCTCATTGTGAAAGAGCCAAAAATAGGAATAATAGTTATATTTCCAATATAAACTTTAGTACCCAAAAAAAAAATGATGCGTACCCTGGAAGCTCTAAAAATAAGCTGAAATCATGGCTTTTTTGCTTGCAACAGCTCCACTCTTTCATACCATCATGAAATATAGGCTGAAAAAACCATGTTGAAAGCTTAATTAGACTGCTTCTATGACATAAAAGAGAATGATTTCGAGAAATAAAATTTATGTGAAAATGAATGTTAAAGAGACTTACCGCCTGGGTAGATAGAATCATCCAACCAGTAGAACAAACCCCAATATGCAAGATGAAAGAACAACATTAGCAGAATGAATTAATACAACATACATTTGAAGAGCAGCATTGTAACAGTTCTCGAATGCAAATTGCAAGAAAAAGCATTGTTTTTTTTTGGTAAACGCAGGAAAATGCATTCAAATATCACACAAACATCAATAACATAAATAAGGTCTAATTGCAGGAAAATGCTTTTCAGTTGAGATAAGACTTAGTTGAGTTGAACATATTTAACCAGCGCTTCAAGACAGCGGCCCTTGAATGTCAAAGTTCGTTGTCAGCTGAATATTAAAGTATTAGTATATTATCATTAAATCCATGTCAAACTTTTTTTACACTATTTTGTACATAGCAGCACATATCTTGTGTATCTATGACCAAAAGTTTTGCTCTGTTTTGTATTACATATGTTATATTATTTCAGCAATAAACTAACCCCTGGTTATTATGTCATCCCTTATCACAGTATATCTGCAATAATATTAATGTATCTCCTACAAAACCAGGGTAGCACAATAAGCTCAGCACACCCTCACCTTCCATATGATACCAATACTGAATACTAATGCTTGCTGCTCCTAGAATACATTTTACAAGCAACCTATTTTTTTCGTTATTTTTTTTAAATCCAGACTGTCTTTATTTGTTTTGCCAACAGTAACATACAAATGAGATACTGTAAATGCTAATGACAAACTCTAAAATATTAGAAGATTCATAATCTATGTTGTGTGACCAGGGGAGAGACTAACCACACAACATAGATTAATGGTCATGGATATGTGCCTCACTACACAGAATTGTAAGAAAGGTGAGCTTATTTGCCCTATGTTAAGCTAGTGGAGCTTAGAAGGAAATAATTTGAAATCATTTACTAATGAAGTGGTCAAACAAGTAAAGTGGGACTTTGAGGAAGACACTAATACAATGTAGAATGAGATGACTACTTATATTAAAAAAGTTGCTAAAGATGTCCTAGGCGAATCGAAAGGAAAACATCATTCCTCTATAGAGACTTGGTGGTGGGATGATGACGTTCAAACAGCCAATAAGATTAAGAAAGCTAGTTTTAAGACATGACAAATGACTAAGGATGTGGAGGATCTACAAAGGTATAAATGTCAGAAATGAAACTAAGAAGATTGTGGAAAAAGCAAGGACAAAGAAATATGAAGATCTTTATAACAATCTGAGCACAAAAGAAGGGACACAGCTATTTATAAGATAACTAAAGTGAGGGAAAGGAAGAGTAGAGATCTCGACCATGTTAGATGTATTAAACATGAAGATGGTAAAGTACTAATAAGGGATGAGGACATTAAGAAGAGATGGGAAGGTTATTTTTGCAAACTACTAAATAAAGACAATCAGAGTTGTAGTGTTCTGGTAGATTGCATTATCCATCAAGACGCCACATATCGTAGATAAATACGAAGAATTAGGGTGCATAAAGTACAAGAAGCTTTGAGGATGAAAGTATGCAAGACACAAGGCCTAGATGAGATCCCAATAAAAGTGTGGAAGAGCTTAGGAATATATGGTTTATCTTGGCTAATCAAGCAGTTTAATAAGATTATGAGCACAAAGAAAATGCCAGATGAATGGAGGAGAAGCATCGTGGTTCCAATTTACAAAAATAAAAGTGATATTCAGAGCTGCAATAATTATAGAGGCATAAAACTAATGAGTCATACTATGAAATTATGGGAAGGGATTATTGAAAACCATTTGAGACAAGAAACTATAATTACAGAGAACCAATTTGGTTTTATGCCAGGAAGATCCACTACGGTAGCTATTTAACTAATTAGGAGACTTATGAAAAGATTTAGAGAATGCAACAAGGATCTTCATATGGTCTTTATTGACCTAGAAAAAGCTTATGACAGAATCCCTGGAGAGTTAATCTGGCAAGCACTAGAGAAGAGAAATGTTTCAAGTAAATATGTGGACATAATTAAAGGTATGCATGAGGGTGTGGTGACAAGTGTAAGAATTGTGGGGGGACCAAGGTAGTGAATTTCCAATTACAATTGGTTTACATCAAAGATCAGCTTTAAGACCTTATTTGTTTACGCTTAATTGCTTATCATGAATGATTTAATCATAGATAATCAAAATGAGGTTCCTTGGTGTATGCTTTTTGCTAACGATATTGTTTTGGTGGATGAGACAAAAGCAGGGATTAAAGCCAAATTAGAGTTATGGAGATCAACCTTGAAATCAAAAGGTTTTAAGATAAGTAGACCAAAGATGGAGGAGTATATGGTGTGTAACTTTGGTCACACTAGGACAAATAATGAGGTGGTGACAATTGATGAGAGTGAGATTCTGCGAAGTGATTCTTTTAGGTATCTTGGCTTAATCATAAATAAAGGTGGTGACATAGAGGATGATGTTTCATAGAGAATTAAAATGGGATGGATGAAGTGGAGAAGTACGCCCAGAGTGTTGTGTGATCGACGTATTCCTTTAAAACTTAAAAGAAAATTTTTATAGGGCAGTCATACGACCGGCCATGATGTATGGTGTGGAACGTAGCTAAGAAGCATCATATAGATAAATCAGTGTAGTAGAGATGAGGATGTTGAGATGGATGAGTGGCAAAACTAGGAAGCATAAGTAAGGAATGATCATATTAGAGCTGGTTTGGGAGTAGCTTCGATACATGATAAAGCTACGAGAAAGTCATTTGAGGTGGCATGGCGCCATGTTTCATGGAGGCCATGTTTCATGGAGGCCTTTGGATGCTCCAATACGGCAGAGTGATTTGATTCAAATTGAAGGAACTAAAAGAGCCAAGGGCAGACCTAAAATGCCCTTAGGAGAAGTGGTGAGGAAAGACATGCATAGCTTAGGCCTTGTATCAAGTATGACCTCGAAAAGAGCTGATTGGAGGGCAAGGATCCATGTAGTCGACCCCATTTAATTCGGATAAGGCTGAGTTGTTGTTGTATGAATATAAATATAAAAATTTAATTGGCTTTAGGAAACCTAACGTTAGAATGATATAATAATAGCATGCTCAATGGATCTGACTCACATCCATCTCTATGTCTTTCGAGCAAAAGTTCATTACATTTGAATCAATAAAAAAACAATGTAATATCACAATGTATCGTAAATATGCAAAAGGTACAAAATAGTGAGCCATTCCCAAAAAAGGACAGAAAGGGTTTCCCCCAGCCTAACTTTTTTTTTTGGGGGGGGGGGGGGTGGGGGTGGGGGAGTTACAATCTTTCAAACCATTTGAATTTCTTCAAGACTTATAGAGACTCATCAATGATTCAGAAAGAAGAATCAAAAGGTAGTATTTTGTGAACAACAAAATCTACAGAGGAAGCTAAAATTAACAGAGTACATGACAAATAGAACTATTCTATCAAGAACCAGTCACATTACAATAATTTCTGGAAGAAATGACACCTAAATCTTCAGCATGATTTGATTAATGGCTCACAAACATCATCCTGTATGATTTGATAATGGCCCATAAACAGCATCAGAAGCCATCTGGTGAACGAAACAATCCATCCAAGGGCAATGACTCCATGATGCTCTAGACAGGAACATAACAGAACGCATAGTTGTCAAGGCGTCCAGGCGCCTTGGTCGCCTTGATTTTGGACCCTCTCCAATGCCTTGGATCACCTAGACGCCGTGACAACTATTACAGGAACATCCATCTCCTCTTAAACATCTCTCCTGTCAGAATCCGTTAATATGTCTAAGAAATCAAGCAGCTGAGATTCAACTCAATTTTATGATACATAAACACGTCTCTTGTGATAGTCATCACCTCTGGCATTCCAGACTGTCAAAGAAAGAAGGAAAAAAAAAACTTATCGTTTTAACTTCTACAGCAGTCTAGTATCAGTAGGGTTTTTCTTCACACAATAAGAAACAAAAGGGCATGGGGCAGGGATGAAACTAAGCCGCTGGTATCCGAAAACTAATCAAGAAGAGGCGCAATGGGACACAATCGTCAAAAATCGTCAAAGCTCTCTCTTTTAGCTGCATCAATAGCGCAAAATCTACAAACGTATCCTTCTGATGATTCCAAGGAACGAGCAACCAACCAATCAAAGGTAACACACACACATTAAAGCTAAAAAAGTGTTACTAGATTATAAAACAAAGATATCGCTTTGGGATAAAAAGGAAAACGAAGTTCAATGTTCATAGTTCAGATTTCCAACCTCAAAGGCATGAGATCCCATCAGTGCATAGAGGCAAACAATGATCCGTCTCATAAAAATATCAGTTTTAATAATCATCACCAATTAAAATTTCATAACTGCGATAAATCGAAATCAAAAGGTGAGAAGAGAAAAGGTCAGTGCGGCTTACGGCATCATGATATGTGCAAGAACCCTCAGGATTATCATCCTCTGTGAACTTGGCATCGCAGCCGATTCGTTGGCATCGAAGCTTAACGCCTTTCTCCATGCTCGCTTCTTCACACTCTCTTTCTCTCTGTCTCAAAGCGTTGGACAACTCTTGTACTGACGTTGTAAGAAAGGTTGAAAAATAATCATATCGAGGAATCCTATAGATGACCCTAGTCTGCCTTCACGAGTTTGCTCAAGAATCAAGAGTCTCTAGAATCTTCTTTGAGTAATGGCGGTTCGATAAAATAATTAAGAATCCAGAGCTTGATCTTGATTCTGTTCACTCCTTATAGGTAACTGGGAACGCACGAACCAGCTTTCCTACACGGGAAAAGAAAAGGTTAGGCACAGACCGGTGGAAAAATCCCAATTCTGATGGGTGACCTGAGCCCAAGGGCCCCCAACTCCAGATTGGACTGTGAGAGCAGCCTGAGCCAAATCCGATCTTGGGTTTGTGATTTCTCAGCCCAAGCCCAATTCAAAGCAAAATTGTTCAAACCTCATGCTAGGGTTTTTAAATTAAGTTTTTTTTTTTCTCCAGTGATGATGATTAAGGTGTCAATTGGCTTGGTTTTGGTTCGGTTCAGGATATAATATAATATGAATTGAAATCGAATAAAAATCAAATAGATTTTAAAACTAAAACCGAACCGGTTTGTTTTTGTTCTTATTTATTTTCATTTATTCAGCTAATTCGGTTCGTATATGATTTTGAAATTCGGTTCTTATGTGGTTTTGAAATTCTGGTTCAATTTATTCGGTCACATTTGATTCTTATACAGTTTTTTTCGATACTGGTCTAGGTTCGGTTTCATTTGTATTCGTTTCGAGATTTGTTTATTCGGATTTATTTAGTTTGGTTCAAACCGTTGTTTTAACTTTAAAACTAAACATGCACCTTACCCAATTGAATTTCATTTTTCAGGATCTTTATCTCCTCCAGTTCCCTGCCTGGCCTAGTTCTCCAATTCCTCTAACAAGGGGCGCAGGGGGGGGGGCTGGAATGACTACCCTACCCCTGCCTGAACACTCTGCCTAGGTGGGGTCCACACCCCCCCCCCCATTAGAGGAATTGGGGAACTGGGCCGGGCAGAGAACTAGAGGAGATAATTTTCTCATTTTTGAAAACCAAAATTGTAGTGATTTGTTTTGATTCGATTTTAAATGGTCAGTTTCAACTCTAGCCATACCAGGTTTTAAATCGACACCCTTAGCTATGATTAGACTCTGGAAAGAGTGAATGCCATCAATAACTGTTTCCTGGTATTGACGATCTGAAATACCCTTCTCCAGTCCAACTAGAAGTTCAGATCCTATGAATGAAGGGAATCTCTCTTTTCCATGGGTTAAAAGAAATTGGGTCTATGGTTTTTTAGGGTTAGGTTCATTGGCTCAGTGCTTTCTTTTTCCCCCTCTATTGGGGAGGTTGGGAGTGTGTGAATTTGGAAGAATCATCCTTGTAGGTTGTTGCTACGAATGATAAACTTGTAGCCATGAAATACCCTCCTTATAACTTTGGTAAATAATTCTTGGATCGGATCAATTCTGGCCGATCCTTCAACCAATATGGACAATATTTGCCCAACCCAATGAGGGAAATTAGTGGTATTAGGATTACAATAGGATCGGGTTTTTTAAAACCCCACCCCAACCTTGAGTCTCCTTAGCTGTGCCCAAACACAGGCCCAGCCCAATCTTGATTCAGGGCCTGAAAAATCCAACCCTAACTCGCCTTCAGGGCCAGGGTATCTTAATCCAGGCTCTATTCAGGCTGAGGGTGGGTTCGAGCTGAGAGGACCAAATTTGCACCCCTAAGTGGTATTGTGGACTATTGACATGTTTAGTCCTAGCCAATCCATATTTAACATGGCCAATTCAATTGATATTGGTACACGTGCATAAACATACATGGATGTGTGTCAATACAAAATGAGATATTTGATTGATTTAAACTCTTAAATTTAACGTGTCTAATTTAGATCACGTGCTCTCTATCCAATAATAATTGGAATGAACATATCATCTATCTACGTGGTAAAATAATTGTCTTATGACATTTGGAAATATAACAAACCTTTACTACGACAATAATATTCACATATTTAGAACGCAAAAATTTTGCTTCACTAACTGGGGGGAGAAGAACCCCCTTGCCATTGGTGATGTGAATTTGTCATAGTGCTCTCTCATCCCTATGGTAATGATGCCACGATGAACGATGAAATAATTCTTTCTTTCACCATGGATGAAAGGAAATTGGATCCTTTTTAAAAGGCCATTGATAAGACCCATGATTCTACTTCGACGTATAAGCATAAATTCGTTTCGCAATTTAAGAACTATAAGAATTCGTTTCACAATTTAAGAACTATAAGAATGGAACCTTGTGAAAGAGTGGAAAAATCATTTTTTTTTAATGATAGAACGGAAAAATCTTATTGTAATCAAATTGATGAATTAAGAAGTCAATAACCTTACTTTTTTTTTCCCCATAACATAGAACAGTTTTCCTCCACCCACCATCCTAGGGTTCACAAGTCATATTAGGTTTTAATATGTTCTCCAAAATACCCTCCTAATACCAATCTTCCCCCCCCCCAACCCAGCCTTGGTGAATAGGAACCCATTCACCGTGGCTAAAGGAAACTCATACTTTTTTTTTTAATAAGAATAAATTGTCATTTCACATAAAATTACATTAAATAAATTTAAACTTTTTGAAACCCTTTTTAATCAATATATATATATATATATATATAGTATTAAATAATTTTTGAGAATAAGATGAGCGCAATTAAAAAAAAAGTTTACAATTTCTTAGTTCAGCACTTTGGTGACAATAAGTTGCATCCTTAACTAATAC
This sequence comes from Telopea speciosissima, assembly GCF_018873765.1. NCBI lineage: Eukaryota > Viridiplantae > Streptophyta > Magnoliopsida > Proteales > Proteaceae > Telopea > Telopea speciosissima. The sequence continues at coordinate 61,662,403 of NC_057921.1, read as the reverse complement.
ACATAAAATAAAGATTAATATTACAAAATTACCCAAAACAGTGCCTCCAATATGTTATTTCTTTGTCTACCTACGATCTCACAATCTTCTCCTTCATCACTGCCATCCGGCTCTTCTTCCTCGCCTTCATCTTCCACTTCCGCCTCAAAACCCAAAACTCCCACACCATCTCAGGGACTTCAATTCGGCCTTTGGCACCCTCATCAATCATCTCTTCATCACAATCTAGGCCCTCACCGAGACACTCTACCCCCTCTCCTACTCCTCCATTGCTTCCCTTCTTCCCTCATCTTCTCACCCTCATCGAGGAGGCCAATCTCTTCAGATCCATGTTGTCCTATCCTTTGGCCTGTCCAAGCCTGGAATCCTCCCAAGCCTCCTCTTCCTTGTAAAAACCTCCATCAGGAAGTGGAACCCCACTGACTCCTTCTCCACTCTCCTCTCCATTGTCTCTGCCTGTTGCTTCCCCATCCTCCTCTTGTAGGTCCTCTTCGTTTCCTTTCCCAACGCCTCAAAGAAAATCAGGCTCTTCGAAGTCTCTGCCACAATTCCGTCCTCGTAACGAATGTCTCAGCCACAATTCTCTCTGCCAACCTTCTCTACCATTTCACCTCCTTCGGCGCATTTAGGGTTGTGAATACGCTCTCCTTGCTCTCCAATTGGCAGGTGATATCCCTCATCATGAACAAGGGCTTTTCAGGGTTCACATCTCCGTGCTCTGTAACCTACATGAACTGGTCTTCCAGGGGCTTGTACTATCCATCTTCCTTTGTGTGCAATCTTGTTCCTTGATGGGTGCGGGCATCCTCATCATCAGGCCCATCTGCCCAGGCTGACACAGATGATGCTTGCCTTTGAACCAGATGTGATGTAGACACTTCAAAAGTGGAAGTAAAGCATGCATACCAACACCGCAAAATAGGGGATAAGACTTTCCCGTGGCAAAAACTCTACCATTAATAAGAGACAGCGGAGCTGATCATAAGGGGAATATCTAGGGAAGAAGGATTGGATTGAATCAAAGAAGCTATGGCACATCGCATGTCCTACCATCTTTAGCCATGTCTCCTCCATGAAAGTCATCATCCAAGCCTTCACCGACCTCCTCAATGATCTCAAGCTAGCTTCTTCCCTCTTCATTGCCAACAACGTCATTGTTGGCTCCAACTTTGATCTCTTGGTAGCTAAACTCCTCGGCTCTGCTGCACCCTTAATCGAAAATTGCATGATCAGTCTCTGAATATGCTCTGTTCTGGTTTTGTTTTATTAGTGCATTGAAGACTATCTGGGCAGGCATTTGGGGCCAAGAAGTTCCTTTGCTGCGTTCTGCTTCTGCCCATGTACGTGTTCACTACTCCCATGCTGAAATGGATGAGGCAGCTAGAGGATGTGGCGGAGCAGTCGGGCATAGTGGTCCTCTGGTTCATCCCTCTCCACTTCAACTTCGCATTCCAATTCCCTCTGCAGAGGTTCTTGCAGTGCCAGCTAAAGACTGCAGTGACCTGAGTTTCCCTGGTGGGTCTGATCATTCACCCTTCATGAATTGGCTCTTTGTGTATTGGCTCAAGCTGGGGTTATTGGGAACTGCTATTACCCTCAACTTCTCATGGTGGGTTCTGGAAATCAGGTTCTGCAACCTCCTCTCTCAGACTTTTGTCTGTTGTTGCTGTTAGGCTCGCACACCACCGAAGAATGCAATCAGACTTTGTAGGGTCGATTATGGGGGTACATCGAGCACTGTTTTGGATAATTTTGCAATACACAATTTTTTGTTTTGGATATTATTAGTTAAAGCAAAGATTGATTGGTTAGTTTTGTACAATTTGTAAGTAATCTTTTAATTTTCCCTAAAAGTTCACTAGGCACAATGTAAAATGCCACTAAAACCTCAGATTTTCTGGACTGGTGAAGGAGTATTCCTTGGATGCGAATAATGTCACATGTTTATCTAATCCCTATCAACAATAATAATCATAACAAACTATCTATAAAGGTAAAGAATGAAATATTTGTCTAGGCAATAAATGAAAAATTATAGCAAATAGATCATCAATGAAGGTTGTGACTATGAGTAAACTCTCAGTATGGGCCAATCTAATTCACAGATCTTGCAAATTAGATCTGTCAACGCTTACAAACACTTGAGAAGTCTGTCTGGAACAATTAAATTAGTGTCATGAAAAGTGAATTAAATCTGATACTAACTTTAATATTGTGGACCTCCAGCAAGAACAATTAGGTATAAAGGGTATTAATATTTCACTCTTGGGATTAAGAAATATTAACAAAAAAAGTATGAACAGTCCTGTTTTATAAGGACACTGAAAGAAAGCAACAAGAGCAAAGTAATTAATGCCCACCAAAGAGGAAAAAAATCCAGAGAATGCTTAAAGATCGAAAAATTTAAAAGAAGGATATTTGATGTTTGATGTTTGATGTTTGATGAAATGAAGTGCCTAATGGAATTTTGCTTTTGGTATTCACTCATTCCCACAAGGCTATTTTAATCTTTATATGAATGGAAGGGGGACGGAATTGATTATGGATGAAAAGATCGAATTAAAGCTAGGTTCTACAGTACGGATTGGAAACTTTTGCATAAGCATGCTGGATTAGAATACCAAGGCTTAGACATCACCCAAAAATCTAAAACCAATCTTCCATGTATTTGTTCTTACTGCAACATTCACAGCACACAAAGGTTACAGACAAGGTGAGCGCAAGAAAGGGAAATTCTTTTCCCTTTCCCCATCTCACCAGAAACTCAACAAGATCAAATAAAGAAAGCAAAACGGAAAAGAAGGCTTGGACTACAAAAACCCGCCTATACAATTAAATTTGATCCCATTATTCAGTTGGTGATCTACTGTGTCTTTTTGGCTAAAAATTGATGAATTATGTTGGAAAATTGGAGTTAAAATTGAAAGATATAAGGCAAGGGTTTTGGACATAAAATTGCAGTTCTTCAGGTGCATACCCGAGATGGCGGCCACCGATGAATTAATTGATCAATTAAAATCAATAATCTGGTTAATGAGCGGCAACTCTGGATCTCTTCTTAGCCTCGCTGTAAAGCACCACCCCCAAGATCGTCACAGCAAAGCCCGCCATCCCCATCACCGTCACCGGATTCCTGAAAATCAATACCGATACGACTGCCGCCACGGCAGCTTTAGCATTCCCCAGAACCTGGAGCGTCAACGCGCTCGTATGCTTGGTCACCAGAAAATTCGTCAAGTTCACCAAATAGGCCACCGTTGCATTTCCCAAAAGCAGAAATACTATAAAGGGGCCCTCCTTCGCCTTTTCGAAGGTGGATGCAGCCACATTGCCTTCAATGTACAGAGTGAATGGAAGCAGAATCGTAGCAGCCATAGGAGCCATGTAGAGAAGCAGATTCATGGAATGAAGCTTCTCCGCCTCCGATGTCAACAGCAATCCTTGAACCACCGACTTCAAAGCTCGGCCGGCGGTGGATCCGATACAGACCAGGAAGCCAAAGAGATGGAAAAGAGGCTCGCTATTGGTGGAAATGACGATCCCAAACACGACGGGTACAAGCGCGAGATAGACCTGAGGGGACTCTTTCTTGCAAATAATGAGGAAAGCGAAGACGGCAGTAAAGAAAGGGGTTGTTGCGCCAATGGCTTGGTTGAAGGAGACTGGGATGTAACGGAGAGAGGTATTACCACAGACGACGGAGAAGCAGAAGATGACGCTGAGGGCGGCGATCTTAAAGAACTGTCGGCGGGAGAGGATCTGCTGGAAGGGAACGAGTTGGAGGCCGTGAATAGCAATGAAGCTGTAAGCGGCACAGGAGAGCATGTGGAGCATTGTGAGGAAGATTGGGTAGCGATAGCCATAGATGCTGAGGAGATACTTGTTGAGGAGGAGAACTCCGATGTTGGAGAGATACCATGAGGCGATGATTAGGGCAGTGATCAAGTTGGGAGAGAGGAAATGACCGCTAAGGGAACTGTAGTTGCGTACTTCGCTGGTGGGAGTAGCAGGAATGTCAACGACCTGGTCTGTCTCTAGTCTGGGGTTGCTCCCTCGCCTTGTCGCCCATGTTTGAGCTTCTACCATTGCCGGCCACTATGCAGCTTAGGTGTGTTGTTTGGGAAGGATTTGATTCAAAAGAGCAAAATCGGAACAATGAGGCTTCCTATCCCTAATCCCTATTCTCTTTCCTATTTAAAACTAGCTTACTCTCCCTCTAAGTGGTACTCCAACTCTGCAAGTGGATTTGCAGAGAAGGAGAGGGTTTCCAGATCTGGTCTGTATGGACTATGGAGGGAAGAAGAGATGTCGATGATCGTTCGTCGTTATTGTTTGTTACGGCTAAAAAAGTGAGAGAAAGAGAGATCTGATCGGACGGACGGTGGGTGGTTTAGATTAGTGGTGGGGCCAAGAGTGACGTACTTACGGTACAACAAGGGGTACGGCAACTCTTACGTCCAACAACGTTTCTGGCCTCGCTACCCCCGGGGCCCCGACACTTGTCGATCAGTCTATCATTTTTAATAGTGTGTGTGTTTCGATTCCTACTTTAGGTTATGCTTGGTTGGCAAGAAATTGATAGGGAAAAAATCAAGTTTTTTTTTTTTTTTTTTTAATCGAAGGAGAGAAATAGATACATAAATAAGAACAAGCTATTATGATAATTTCATAGAAAGAAAAGAGTATGATAAATTAGAGGGAGCGGATTTTATGCTTTTAGTACAAAACAATAAGGGGAAAGTTTTCATACACGGCTGGGTAAATCGTGTCTGTGAAAGAGACTATCACAAAGAATTGGAAAAGTCATAAATCCCCACTCATTAATTAATGTCTTAAAACTCTCACCCTCTCACATACACGATTTACACGACCGTGTATGAAAACTTTTCCCAAAGAATAAAAAAAGATAGGGAGGAGAGTGTAGGAGATCATCATAAAAAGGTAAAACTCCAAGCTAATATAATTAAGAGTGTCAATTACTTCGGTTCCAATATTTAATTCGATCCAAGGGAGTGCTAGTGTGAACAAAATTGAACCGAAAACTGATCCAGTAACAAACTCCAAGCTGTGTTTCGATTCTTATTTGGTTTTAGTATTTGCTTCTTATTCGTTAGATTTTAGTTCCAGTACTTGGTTCATATAAATGTGAACCTTTTTCTCTTAAAAGTATAATATTATAATATATTCTCAATACCCAAGCTATTATTATTATATATTAGAATTATACAATCATATCCACTTATGCCGCATATCCAATCTATTACGGGTGGGGGATTGCTGCCAAGTGGCATGGACACTACACTTCGACACATGAAAGGTGAAATGACCGCCCCAACCCCATAGGCTCAACCCTATTTGTACACCTATGCGCATGCTCCATTGGTGATCTATTGCATTGTACTATAGTATTATATAGTAATATGATATTATAGTGAGATGGTAGACCTCAACGCAATGGCAAAGTTACTCCATTATGACCTAGTGGTTGTAAGTTCGAGTCAGGAAAACCGTAAACAGAGGAACGAGTCCTGACGATTGGGATTGAAGTCCATGGAAACAAGTAAGTCCTAATGTCATTTTCTTCAGGTAAGCAGTATAAATTGGTTAGGAAAGAGGGGGGATATCTTTGTCTATTGTTGTCAAGTAGGGACTAAGGAGAGTAGTTGGATCGACGCATCCTCTTTTGATCGATACAACGCAGCACCAAACACCAAATTAGTTGGGCTGCCATTAATAGTTTCTTTCAACTCTATGGTGTTAACGTTATTACCCAATGGCTGCCAATGCTGCTTTTTAATCTTTTCAATGCTTCTACCTACCTTACCTACTAATTTACACAGCCAAGCTCTGCCTTCTTTGGATCATATTCATCACCTATATACAGTGAAAGTGACAATACCTCTATATAAATTAATAAGCATGCATGCACTGAAAGTCTTTTAAGATTAGGAGAGAAAGAAAAAAACACTACTTGTAAGGTCCCGTTTGGATGGATCTTATAACCTAAGAAAATAACAACTAAAAGAAAATTATTGGCATAGGTTTATCCATCCTCGAGCATCTCTCTATGTACATGCATACATGATGTGCTGCAGTACTTGTAGTGATACCTATGGAAGGGGACTTTACCAGCCAAGGATGCATTACAGCAGGAACAACTAATATCATCTCCTATTCCACCTTTCAGCTCTGAACCGCTTGGTGCCAAAGTAGTCTTCACCCCTTGGGCATTGAGAGTGACTGCTGCTGCTGATGCTGCCATTCTCTTCTCAGCTGCAGCTGCTCTCTTTTCTCTCTCAGCATCCCGTGCCCTTTTTAGTTCCTCCTGATTATAGAATATCCAACAAATTATTTTTGATTGATAAAAGAAAAAAATTGAGTTGACGACATGAAATGGAATTGTATCTTTATAGTTGAAACACTAGCAAGCACAGATCCAACTGCAAAATAGTAGTACTATCATTAATTGAGATTAACCTCGGTGGATATGCGTGCTCCACCGCTTGATTGCGGTTGTCCTTTAATAGTTGAGGCAGAAGAAACTCCCATACCAAGTGGAGCAGCAGCAGTAACCTGGGATACGGCTGCCTCCGCCTGCACACGTCATTCTGAATGTCAAGGTGATTCTTAAATTTGTATAATCTCTCCAAAAATCAGAATTACAAGAAAATCAGCTCTCTTTTTTTCCCCACTCTCCTCTTCCATTGATTCGTTAAGGTTTCTTTCTCTGTTTCTTTTACCCTGCCTCCCAAATAGACTGTTTGTAAATATTCAAATAATTATTAAGGAACTTTAGAAACCACTGAGCACATATTTGGGTTTCCAAATTGACGTAAAGTGAACCAAATCCAACTGTTATTATATATATATGGTATAGTTTCCAGTCATAGTAAGTGGCATTTAGAGTTGTAGACTGTCAGGGACTCATGCCCCTTATACTGATTCTAGTTACCTATTTCAATACACAAACTCCACTTAACTTGGATGCTAGTGGTTTTAGTTCTCTGAATAACTACAAGATGTGCTCTAAATTGCCCTTGAAGTTTAAACATGCCAAAATTTAAAAACAAAAGAATAAGAGGAGAAACTACTTATTTCAGGTTTCATGCAAGATTGAAATTAAATAACTGAGGATCTACCCAGTGTATAATTAAAATCTCCCATAAGAAATCAAAGATACAGATCCTCAATCTTAATATTGAGGATAGCTGCTGAATCACACTCACTTTATCCCAACTACTTGGAATCAGCTGCATGATGAATCTTATACTGTTCTACTCTCTAGTCTAGGGCCATAGCCGATGGCTTCTATAAATGATATCCATAAACTTTCGTAACACGACAAGTGCATACATCCTAAAATCGCAACAACTATAAAGAGCCTCCCACGCAATTCAAAATACTATTACTACTAAACCCTGGAACCCAAATGTTGCATAAGTTCAAATATTGAAACAAAATTCAATCCAGAAACTGCTTGATACGGAACCCGGGGTTAAGATACCCTATTTGGGTTCTCGCTATGGGTCCACTGGATTCAACAAAGGTCAAAACGTGAGAAGGGAATGGTAGACTTATAATAAACCAAAGTTTTAAGGGTTCACTGGGTAAGTAAAGAGGAGAGGATATATAACAAGGATTAGTAATTATAGTTTAGGGACAGACTTGGAAAGAAAGTTAATTAAAGGATAGGAGTGAGATAGAGAGGATGTGAGGGGTAATTTTGGAAAGTAAAAATAAAAGAATTTGTAACAAACCAAGGATATGTTACCAGTAACTGTGGAAAGAGAAGAGAGAAAGAGAGAAGATGGAAGGAGAAAGAAGTTGCTGAACACAATAGTCAAGAATGCTTGACTACCGTGGGTTGCCTCTTATTTACAATATCAGTCCAAGAATCCTACCTATAATACAACTCTAAATAAGGAAACCAAATAACACTAAAGCATCCTAAAAAGGCTAGAAAGGAAAGACAAATCATGATAGGAACTCTTCCTATCATGATCACTTAACCAGAAAACAAAGTATATAAGGAATTAGACACAAATTATTTACCCAAAAAAAAAAGGGAATTAGACACATATACCCCTGTTTCCCAGTACATAACTTAACAGGATTGAAAAATACACCCACGCATGAGATTGTCTTCAACCTCACGATGGCCAAAAAACCAGCTGAAAAGGTGATTCTGAGTGGAAAACCTCTCATATGGCCATTGTTTGACCTGAAAATTCAGGAGATGGATCGTTTCACCCATCCCAACTGAATCCAACAAGTACCACTCCAAATAGAGTTCGAAGATTAAGGAAATATAACCTGCAACTAAGATCTGGCGGTGGAGTAGAAAACCAGATTCTTGTGTCACCCTGGTTCTCACTTCTCACAACAGGTAAACTCTCCTGTTCTCAAAATCCACAGGTTAAATCGCCCTCAATAATAGGAAGGTATATTAGAATCTGAGATTGATCTGAGTTAAGTAATGGAGTTCTATGAACTCTCTCAAACCAGCAACTACCGCCAGTATAATAATATGGAGAACAGTAACAAGGAAATAAGAAGGAAAGGAAGAGGGTAACATAAATTTAAAGAACTTAGATCTGAGAAAGAAGAACCTGAGAAGGGGGAGGAGAAGATCAAACCTGAGACGAGATAAGAAGTCATAGGAGAAGAAGAGGGGGCGTAGCTCTTGGCAGCCAACGATTTAACTCCCAGTCTTAGTATTTTTTTGAATGTTGGTCCCAGTATCCATATTGGCCCAGGCCTCAATATTGGCCTTTTTTATCAGAAAAAAAATGGAGAATCCCCCAATCAAAATATTTTCTATCTGGATTTTTCTCCGTCTCAATAAGATAATCTTCCCCTAGATAATCATTAATAGAGATATCTTCTAGCCCATAAAACGATTCAAGTTTATGTGTGTTGTAATTATAGGGAATCTTTCGACTCTCGTTTACTTGTAAGGGTGATCCATAAAAATATAAGTCCTTCCTACTTTCATAATTATAATTAATATATTTATGTGATAAACGATCATATCTGTAGTGTTTTTAAAATTTTTCTTTTTGATTCGGTAATGACTCCACCGTAGAATCGTTTTCTCAAACAACTTTTCATTCCATTCTAAAAACTGTCAATCCAATGAAGGATTACAATGTATAAATAAAAGAAAATAAAAAAAGACTCCTAAATAGACTGTAAAACTGAAACAAACTCTAAACCAAATTATAAAACTAAAATTAGAGTTCCAAGCTAATTTGGACTCTCAATCCTACATTCCTACGTAGCTAACACCAATAAAGAAATAATTAAATAAACTTCAAATTACAAAAGGAGAAAGTTTTCCTCCACCCATAGAGGACTGTTCACCCACCATTCTAGGGTTAGGAAACCCCTATAGGGTTTTAGTATGTTCCCAAAATACCCTTCCGATCTTTATTACCAATACCAACTAAAATGATCAGACCGAATAGTTAAAGTTAAAAGGATAAATCCGCTCTTAGGAATCATTAAATCCCGTAAATGATTGTTCTGATATGTCATGGAAATTATTTGGGCTACAAAAATAAAATAATTCTGTGGTGGAACAAAATATCTCTCATTCCCCCTCGAATAGATTTTTCTTTTTAAATTTCAAAGGAATGTTGTTATGTTCTCCCACCCCCATTCACCGTGGGTGGAGGAAAAATCGGTCCATTATAAGATATTTCCTTAAATAGAAAACATCCTAGACAGCCCTATTGAACCATAAAATCAAGTTTGGACCTGGTCTGCCTTGCATTGGGTTATCCAGACCGAGCCAAGATGGTCCAACCATGGATGTGCACCTGCCTCACTGCTTTAAATGGTCTTCTAACCCTAAGTTAAGAATCACCATTACCAGCTGATCCAAGCTGAATCTCAACCCAAAAATGTCTGTTCTCTGTAAGTTGATCCCCCTCTGGTATCTCTTGGGGTATTTGGCAAAGAAAGGAACAGCCATATTTTTTATGACAAAAGTTTTCAATTTCCCCATATTATTGCCCTCATTTAAAGGTATATATTTAAATGGGCCAAATCTTTGAAGGCATTCAAAGACGTTAAATGCTTCCCAAAGGACTCTTCTCAATGGCTGCCCATATCCCTGATTGAATAGCAGCAAGATAAACTTGTTATCTCTTCTATGTAAGGTGTCACTTTGTAGAGCTAGATTTTGTAATAGTCCATTTTCTTCCTTTCCCGAATAAAATTTAGGAAGAAGAGAGATCCAGTAACCCACAGCAGATATATTCCCAAACCAAGTCAAAGGGTTCAGAAAAACCAGTCTCACAGTCTGTAAGCATGAAGTATATGCATAAAAACTGAGCATGCAAAGAAACAAGAAAATGTGAAATCCAGTGTATCATGAGTGCTTAAAATCAAGGAAATATGCACCTGAGCTTTTTTCTCCTTTGCTTTCCGCAATTTCTTCAATTCTTTTGATTTGGCTTTCCTCTTCGCATCTTTCTCAGCCTAAAATATAAAACCAAATATAACATCACAACTTTATAACTTCCTAAACATTTCAACATTATTTTTAAGTTCCTGTACCTGAGTTCAGTGTATCATTGATAGTTGACGGTCTAACAAGACTAAATATGAATAGGTCCATAAATTTTACAACTGGTATATGCCTTCACATTAGGTATATTCAAATGAATCTAGGTAGTTTAATTTACTGCACAAGTACAATAGATGGCCCACGGGCCCTTCAAAATTGCTTGAGACCAACATTGTCAGACTCTCAAATAATGATACCTATGTCTCAACACCAGAAACAGGTTACAACCAAGAAACGGAGGCTAAACAATATTTTTCACAGGCTGAAATAAAATGCAGACCCTTCCTACCTTAATTCTTGCATTGAATAATCCTAGGATACACCCTTATTCTGTCTTGGTAAGTCAGCATATATTACAATCATGCACACATGCCCAAAAACAAGTAAATAAAGTGTACATGGTCATAACACTGCACCACTTTCAACTGCCTGCATCAATTTTGAATGTCAAGATGAGTCTTGGCATTGAGTAAGTCTAATAACTGTTCTAGTAAAGTATAAAAAACTGTTTTAGTAAAGTATTATCAGAATATTTAGACAGGTACAGCTAAGCTCATAGAGGAGCATCAATCAATACCATAGTTGTCAAGGCGCCTAGGCGAACCAAGGCGAGGGAGGGAATAAAAAACCAAGGCGACAAGGCATCACCTAGGCGACCAAGGCAACACAAGAAAACAAGGCGAGAGAAAGGTGCCTGGATGACTAGGCGACGCCTTGACAACTATGATCAGCACCAAGAAGAAATTAAGAACCATTACCAGTTTAGCAGCTTGAGATTCCTCCATTTCTTTTGTCAGTGGACTAGGTACATTAGCAGCATGCCAATCCCACTTATCCAGGTTCAAAGCCATGAAACGTCTAAAAATGTTCCTAACTTCCTTCTCAGCTGCTAGCATATATGGTGTCCGTCCCCTTGAATCTTTAATGCAAGGATCCAAACCCTGTTCTAATAGATCCAAAGTTTTTTCAGCATTGCCAGACATCGCTGCCTCATGTAGAGCTGTTGATGTAACAATAATTTCACTTTCAGTTGATGCAGACAATCCATCAGAATTTTTTAAATCTGAATTCACTTCAGCAGTTTCCTCATTTTGCAATTGATCCAACAACTGTACATCATTGGACTCGGGGTTGCTACCCTGTGCAGTGCTCAAAATTAATGCAGAGTTATCCTTTATGCTTGGTTGACATTCCTTCTCATTTATCTCATAGACCACACGGGTCAAAAGATTATACACCCGCTTAGCTTCCTTGAAGGTAGGCCGCCGGACAGTTAAAGGGACATGCCATACAAATGAATGCTCATGATTGAAGTGTGCTTTTCCTCCAGTAAAAAGCAGTTGACGATTATTTGAAGGAGCATGAACAAAAATGCATGATGAAGCATCAAAAAATGGCTTCCAAGAAGCAAGTAATTCTTGAATTTCCTATAACAAAAAAAGATGTAATCATAAGCATATGGGTAACAAACCTATCTGAAAAACCAAAAGACACAATACCAAAACCTGATTTCACATCATCAGAAAATGCCAAGATAAAATGAAACAATGGCAACAGACATGATTAATAACCTCACTATGTCAAGTAAGGAAAATTAAAGAAAACAACAAATCAAATGACTATTTCAACATGGGAATATAATTCTGGTAAGATGGATGCAATACAGTAACTTCAATCAGGTCACATTTGATGTCCAAATATTTAGTAGAGAAAAAATCTTCAACACCTTCTTCAAGGCAGACTCGTTATACCGGCGAAGAGTTGATCCAGCAGAATGTGCAGCTTTGCCACTTGCATCTTTAGATGATTGCTTTTTACCAGCCTTAGCCCTCACAACATATCTAGCAAAGAAAAACAACAGAGTAAAAGATGGGCTTAGGAAAAACCCAATTAAATTTCACCAAAATTTCACAATTAAGCAAATTTGTTGGGATTAATTTTTCTAAAAAAGCACCTGGTAGATTCAGAATCAAATTGACACAAGCTCATTAAAATTAAATATGAGTTAATGCATAAACACAAGATTGCTGCGTAAAAACCAAAAATAAAATAAAATTTATACATCCAAACTAGGTCAGTTTTAGCCTAGAAACAGAAACAGAAAATCAGATACACAAAAATATAGAAACCAGAGCACTTCAATCAACAATTCACTTCACACAATTCTAAACTAGATAGAGTATGAACTGGCATATCTTGGGGCCAAAAAAAATGAAACCATCTAGTTTGGCTAATTAACTCAATGGGAACACATGAAACAGGGTAACAGTCAAATAACAAAAGACCAACCTGTGGAATGTTTTGCAAGCCACAATAGAGTTTCCATCAAACACACATCCAGCAAAGTGCCCTCCACTTGCAAGCAACACAACTCGTAGACATGTTTTATCCCGAGGTTCACAAATCAATTTTTTCAATCTCCCAACTATCTCACTCTCTCTCAAGCATGATTTAGATTCGCCATTCTCCACGGACAGTAACTTGTCGTCATGAAATGAGAGATTTTCAGATTCATCCAACAGCAAACACTTCCAAATAGAAACCATCTCTCCTGTCTTTAGACGGATAAATAGTTTATGTTTCATGTTATCGCCTGTTTTCCTGTGTACATCATTGCTTGGACAGAATCCCTTCTCTGTCTCATCTTCTGACCCTGATATACTTGATATGTCATAATCATTGGTAACAGACTCTGAGGTCAACTCATCAAAATCTTCCTCTTTGATAGTATTTTTCCCAGAAATGCTCAGCTTGACCTAAGACCAGACATGAACAATGATAGTGCAAGGTAAGAGAAAAATCAGCTGCAATACGTTTTATGATTGTACATCATGATCCCTGAACACAACAGTGGGTTATATACAAAAAATAGACAGCTGGTGATAAATAGAGAAAAATGGTACCTTTGGATGCCTATGCCTATAAACTATCACAATGTATATCTTAAGAAAATTAACGTAGGAAAGAGAACATCATGCTTCATCACATTCCAATGTGCCCATGGAACAAGGACATTGCATTCAGTAGTATTCTACTATTCTTATGAATCTATCCAATAGACAAGTGAGCTGAAACCACTTTAGGATAAGCTATTCGAAATGGTTTCTTAAATACGGGCACCTTCCAATTTCCAATTTGGAACGAAGTGGGCTGTGGTGATGTCAGAATTTGCACATATTTGTAACTACTTAGTGATCAGTCCGCTAGTTTCTTTGGGAACTAGTCATTAATGGTCAGCTTAATTGGTACCTCACACCCTTTGGCTCTACCCATGAATTATCCAGTAATTAGGTCTTTTCACAATGAGATCTAACTATACAATATCGGCATTTAATTATGAAGGTCGTTCCCAAAAAGGGAAGAACTCCTTACCATCCTTTCCTATAAAAAGACCACGGCCAGGGGGGATCACATCTAAATACTCAGTCACATGTTATGCTACACAAATATAATATAAATGAAAATTAAAAAAAAAAAAAAAAATCCAAACCAAATACATGACATTGTGAAAGAGACAACGCTAGGCTATTAAGGAAATGCCAGAATAGTTTTATAGATCCCGGACAAATCTTTTGAAGTTATAATATATCTAACAAGTACTTTATAAAGGAACATTATTTGAGTGAAGACGACAAAATGAGACAACATGCCCAAATAATGTGGTAAAAATGATGCAGAGAGGAGGAATACTCGACATACTTCCGCAAGAAGAAAAGGGGCCAGCAGGCCCAGCTGTAAGTCTAGCTCGGCTAGGCTATCTTTCAGCGCATTCATGGGCTTGGTCCAGCCCATCTGGGGCTTATAGTTGCTTAGTTAATTTGTTACTTAGATTCCTAGTTTAATTATGTTTTCTTTAAGTTATGATAGTAATTAACAAGAAGGATATTTCATAGCTTGAGTAGGATTTAGTTTTCCTATTCAGATTAGGAATAGGTTTATTTGCTTGTCTATTTAAACTCTGTAGATCCAAGAGCTCAGACACGTTATTGATTAATTTGAAGCTTTTGCTCTGCAACTCCTGTCTGCTCCTGTGGGTGGGGAAAACCTGAGTTATCTTATCTCTATTTTCGTAGTCTGTTTTGTGTGGTTCAGGTGCTGATTCAATCACCCATCGATTGGTATCTCTGATCTTAAGTTTTAATCTCTAGTTTGCATTAGTTCTTCATGCTCAGACCGGTGGTTTATATTGGTTATGTGATTCTGATATTTTAAACCTCAATAACATCTCCCTTTTTTTTTTTTTTTGGTGGGGAGGGGGCGGGGAGGGATAGGTCCTACTCTATTCTATTCTAAGAGGGAGAGAAGCTGTGAACCAAGAGGCTTGAACCCAAGACCTCCTGGTAGCAATGGACTTTTACGCACCACAGGCTACCAAGTGCGCTAAACACTTGTTCACCCGTTTGTTAACCTGCGGTACCCCCGTTTTGGGTTAATATTTCACCCTAACTTCTTTGCAACCGCAGACTGATCTGCTGATCAGATTGGGCCCATCTATTGGGGTTTTCAAGGCCCCCTAGGAGTAAAACTTGACCCAAGTATGGAGTGATTCTGAGGTCTTGATCTTCTGCTATCAAAATCTCCTTATTTCTGCAACTTTCCTATTTCAGATTTGGTATTTTTTTTAAAAAAGGGTCCTAGTGCATGAGGCTCCCGCTACTACTAGGTCTAAGAGGGGCAAAAGTACGAAGCTTTACCCCTTGCTTTACAGGAGAGGCTGTTTCCAAGTTTTGAACCCACAACCAACAGGTTGCAATAGAACTTAACCATTATGCCAAGGCTGTGATCATTGAGTCTGCCTTCTCTTGTTGCTCTTCCATCTTCAAAACTTCAATGGTAGCATCTGTTGGAGGTGGAAGGTGATGGGAACCAAATGTGGCTTTAAATGTTTCCTTCACGCTCTCTTCAAGTTTAAGTGTCTTTTGGTGGTAATCTTGTGGAAGGGAGAGCTTTTTGCGCATATGTTCCTGTAGGTACTTGTTCTTCAATTCATACTTCATTTCTTCCCAAGTCCTAGGTTCACGTCCCCTAGCTATGAGTCTCTCTTCATGGAGTTTCCACCATATTCTAGTATAACTAGTAAATCGGGAGTAAACAAACCTAAGCTTCCGTTCCTCCGTTGGGTTGTACCAGTCAAAATATTCCTCTAGAGAATCCAACCAATCAAAGAAGAATGATAGATCCCTCTGCCCAGCAAAGGAAGGAACTTCTGACTTCATCTTCCTTGTATTAACATCAACCCAACAAGAAGGTGATAGGCTCTGATACCAAATAATGTAGAAGAGGTTAAGCTAAAAACCACTCTACAATAGGATTGATGACAGGTTGCAGTAGAACATCAAATTAGCAATAACACCAGAATTGGTAACTTAGGAGGTAGAGATCAAACCAGCCTGTAGAACAGTGTCAAACTTAGGTCGAGTGAAGATGGAGGTGAAGGGATGCTACACTCCAAATTTCAGCCAATTCCGATGGCTAGGTTGAGAGATTTGAGGGTGACACCAAAATAGAAAGTTAAGCCCTGCAGGCCAAACCAGCCAACAAATTGGACTCAAATCTGGATCGAGTGGAGGCCCTGTTGCAGGTGCTTTGTGCTCCAAAAATCAGCCAATTCTGATGGCTGAGTGCTGAGATATGAAGAGGGCCAGAAAATAGAAACTAGCCTTCAAAATAGAAGGTCAACGCAGAGATCAATCTGGGCAGCAGTAGGGGAAGCCAAACACAATCAAGTGGAGGGCAGGAGGTGTCCCTGATATGCTTTGAATAGGATCTCAGCAGGGTAACAGGTTGCTGAGTTCTGAAGCCTTGAGATTGCAGTAGGGTCTGATGGAGAAAACAGAGCCGCAGGAGTGCTTCAGCCTTCTATTGGTTGTGAGCAGCGGCAACAGTACTTGAAAGGGATTGGGGATTTGGATCTGGTCTTCAAAGAATTCTCCAGGTATTAGTCACAGGGCAGCGGATCGAGTAGGATAGGAGAAGAAAGGTAGAAGAAATAGAAAAGGGGGATAAGGAGATTTGGCTCTCTTACCCAGGCTCTCAAAGCCCTAGCGGTTTTGGCTCTCACCAGTCAGGTCTCTCAGCCCTTCAAGTCACTCACAATGGACAAGAGAATCTTCATTGCATTCAAGCAAAATTTCATTCATCAACTAAATCGTGGGGAGCCTCTAAGGGCTGTTACATATAAATAAAAGCATAGCTAGCATCTCAAGCTTTAACAAAAACAGAAACTATTTGAAAATAAAAACTAACAAAATTTAGTAACTAAGAAAGACACGAAATAGAAACTAAATATTGCATAAAAATAGAAACTAAATTGAATCTTCTAGAAGTGCAGCCAGCCTCCTCTTCTTGTGGACCCCACTGGAGATTCTTCTTGTCATAACTTAAGTCATGTGGTCCCCACCTTTATAAATAACCATTGGCCAGCAATTTGTACTCAAATATTGATAATATAAATAGACAATTATACCCTTCACTTAAAAGCTTGAATCATTAATAATTAAAAGATTATTCTGCCCCCACGATTTTTCTAGGAATATTCTCACCAAGGGGTTATGACACTGTTCACGTGAACAATAACATGAACAGTGTTTTGGCGTCCTTTTCTTCATGTTTTGTCCTACATCAACCTATTTGAGACTGACTCTTAGAGTTTGACCTTCATCTGAGAAGAATGGATTTTTAGTTGAATTTCGGGTTGAATATCTGAGTTGGGTTTGGTTGAGATCTTGTCCGGGTGGTTGTTCTATCAACCCCCACCAAAACATAAGTAATACCAACATTAGGCCTAATTGCAGTCGTATTTGTAGGGAACGATCCAATGTGAAGTTATGACAAATTCCAGCTGAAATGGAACATTACAGCCAAAATTCAGGATATTGACTGACACATTTGGAATCAACCAGAATATAAATTTCAGCGGGATGCACCATGTTAAGTCGTACTTTCAAACAAAAATTACAGAGTTTGGCCACAAAAAAAGGGCATACCCAGTGCATGAGGCTCCCGCCACTGCGGAGTCTGGGCAGGGTCATAATGTACAGTCTTACCTCTGCTTGCGCAAAGAGGCTGTTTCCAGACTCGAACCCGTGACCACTTGGTCACAATGGAGCAACCTTACCGTTGCACCAAGGCCCATCCTCTAGAGTTTGGCCACAATTGAATTGGAATTTACAACTAATTGCACAACTGAGGAAATTGATGTGTCACTAATGGATTTGCAGGACAACACATAAAAAAGAAAAAAAAGGTCTCTAGAGAAATTGCTTACTTCTCTTTTTCAAACCTAAATTCAAACAAAAAATGAAACCCTAGTTGATGGTCATCTCAGTTGACCATGTTGATTGAATACTTCTCCTTCTTAAAGCTGAAATACCATAACAAGTACCTTTTATACCTCAGGTTTCTTGCACAAGACCTATGAAATTGCTTACTCTTTTTCAAACCTCATATAGACTTACTCACATGATCTTTCAATGAAATAACTAGCTGAAATGCCCTTAAATCACATAACTACTCATAAAATTCATCATTAACAACAAGGGCGACAACATCTCTACTTATTAGTACCACATTTTAGTGCTCCACTGCATCACATTACAGTTTCCAGGCAAATTCATCCCCTCAGCTTGCATCTATATTCATTGTCCACCAGTTACTCTTGATCCAAGTTGTAGCAAGATTCAAGGGGTAATCATTTGAATCAAAACAAATTATAGCAGGCTCCACTAAGCTAAACATGTCAACAGTTTGATAACCATCCAAGGAGCATCTGTTGATATACATTGTTGTTGCCCTCACTTAATAGCTTGAGCCTTTAGGATTAGCAGTTGTAACAAGGTATCAGATCAGAGATGAGGATGTTAAGATGGATGTGTGGAAAAACAAGAAAGGATAAAGTACGGAATGAACTTATTAGATCGGACTTGGGAGTAGCCCTGATCAATGACAAACTACAAGAGAGTCGTTTAAGGGGGTATGGTCATATTCAACGGAGCCCTAGTGACGCCCCAGTAAGGAGTGATATGATTCCGATTGAAGGGGCTAAAAAAACTAGGGGCAGACCTAAAATGACTATAGGAGAAGTGGTGGGGAAGGACATGCATAGGCTAGGGCTTGTTCCAAGTATGACCTCGGACGAGAGCATACTAGAGGTCAAGGATCCATGTCTCACGACTGCACCCCATTTAGCTGAGATTCTCTTCCTAACTTGTTTGGATCCATGTAGCCGACCCCATTAATTTGGGAAGTGCAACAGGGTTACAGATGTAGGACAAACCCTAGGGGCTAGGGAATCCCACAATAGGACAGGTTCACAGTGTGTAACACCCTAGTGGAGACTTAAAATAAGGGGCGCTGGATTTTGCACAACACCACATTCAGCATGAGACATAAAAGAGCAGAATTTACTAATGGCAATCATCAATAGAAATCACATGAATGCACACCAATAGGTCTTAGGAATCAATTCTAGCAACCTATATGGTTAAGTCCACAAGGCTAGGCAAGTAAATTCATGGCATTGCATTCAAGGATTCAGTAGGCATGCATGACAGTCCATATGAGATAAGAAGCCATTGACATTAAGCATTAGAAACACATACAATAACAAAACAGTACAACTGGTGTAAAATAAATACTGTTTCAGGTCTGAAATAAGTGATAAGTCATGCAAAAATTATCAAAATAAATTTCTGTTACTAGGTTTACACAAAGAGTGGGCTGTAGGGTTTAGGTTGGGGTTAGGGTTTCAAGGTGAAGTGTGGATATGGGGTAGGGATGGTTAGGAACTGGGTTAGGAAGGGAAAACAAAAGGATTTTGGTTAACAGAGAAGGAGGGAGTGGGGGAATAGTTTTAATGGGACTGGGGTGCTTCAGTTACAAGGACAGGGAAAAAAGGGCTCACGACAGCAGCAGGGGGAATGGGGACTCACGACAGCAGCAGCAGGGAGGGAGAAGGGATTCACAGCAGCAGGGAGGGAATAGGTAGTCACGACAGCAGCAGCAGGGAGGGAGAGGGAGAAGAGAAAGGAGAGCCGTAGGGGAGGGGAAGAAAGAAAGAGAGAGAGATGAGGGAAAGAGGGTCGTACCTTGAGACGGAGAGGAGTAATCGTGAAAAGGAGGGAGAGCTTCACGCAGCACTGTTCTCTTCAATCTTCATTCATTCGTTGCCTTTCAAATATAGTTCAATACACTTAAATAGAAACTAAAACAGTCATATACCTAAACTACCCTTACTTAAGTTACAAGACTGAAACAAAAAAACTGCAGGAATAAATAAATAAAAGTACTAAAACACCCTTCACTTATTTAACAAAGTACTAAAATAAAAAGACCAAAATAACCCTAGGAGTCTAAACAGCCCTCTAGAAGTCTCTGAAGTCTCTGAAAGCATCGTCGAACCATAGTAACTGGCCCCGTGGTAGTCTCCTGCGCCTCTGGTAGTAGTGCACAAAGGGCCTCTGGTAATGGTCCGGCATGATGTCCCCATCAATCCTCCCCGCCCGTGAAGAATTCACCTCTGGTGAATGAAAACTCTGGTAGAGCTCAAAGAGGTCGGGGTCAATGCGCTGGAAGTCATCAAATGGAATCCAAGAATTGTCGCTCGCCGGTCTTCCGCTCCACTTTACAAGGAACTCTCGCCTCCCCCCTTGGGTAGTGGATATAACTCTCTCATCAAGTACATCCTCAATCTCTTCAGGCCTGGTGGCAAAACGAGGTAAAGGAGGGGGTGTAGTGGCAGGTAGGGTAGGGCTATGCTAGCTAATGCCAAAAGGAGAGTCGTCCAAGGCATCTAGGTAAGGTGAAGGTGTTGTGTCTGGGCCATGATAGGGAGCAAGGTCTTCAACATTGAATATGTTACTAATCCCCATATCAGCTTGCAAATCAATCACATACGCACTGGCACCAAGCCTTTTGATAACCTTGAATAGGCCTGCCCCACGAGCATGAAGCTTGCTCGCTCTTCCTCTAACAAACCTAGCCGAATGGATCCGGACCATTACCAAGTCGCCTTCTTCGAACTCCTGCAACCAACGATGAACATCTGCATAAGATTTATACTGATCATTGCTAGAAGCAATCCGTTGTCTTATCTCTGCATGTAAATCATGCAAACGTTGTGCAAAAGACTCGGCTGACTCGCTGACTCTAGAACTGACTAGTGCAGGGGTAAGGTCTATGGGTGCTTTAGGCTGTGTGCCCAAGCATATCTCAAAGGGAGACAGACCAGTCGACCGGTTCTTGGACATGTTATAGGCAAACTCAGCATGAGACAGGACACGATCCCAAGTACCTAGACTCTCACCTACGAGACATCGAAGAAGGTTACCAAGACTCCTATTGACAACCTCAGTCTGACCATCAGTCTGAGGGTGGAATGCAGATGAAATGGCTAGTAAACTTGACATCTCTGTCAGACACTATAGTAAAAGGGAGCCCATGATATTTGAAGACATTATGAAAGAATAATTTTGCTACCGCGGAAGCATCAGATGTCTTCGAACATGGAATGAAATGGGCCATCTTTGAGAATCGATCTACAACCACAAAGATCGAATCATTGCCTCTCACAGTCTTGGGCAGACCAAGCACGAAATCCATGCTAAGGTCCTGCCATGGGGCATGGGGCACAGGCAAAGGAGTATAAAGACCAGTGTTCTGTTTCTGTTGTTTTGCAGTCTGACATGCACGACACTGGCGAACAACTCTGGCCACATCTCTTTGTAGGCCAGGCCAATAGAATCGGTCCTCAACAAGGGGAATGGTCTTGTCTCGACCAAAATGGCCAGCAGCTCCCCCGTTATGCAATTCCCAGATCAGATGATCCCTCAGAGAAGTCCTGGGAATGCAAAGGCGGCTCCCTTTGAACAGGAACCCGTCCCTCAGAACATAATCAAGATGAGGCACCGGCGGGTCCCCGCTGAGGGAAGTAAAAACTACTCCAAAATCAGGACAAGTGGGGTGCTGGTCCTTCAACTGATCAAAACCGACAACTTGCACACTCAGACTGTGCAGGAGGGACTTCACACGACCAGATGCACAATAAAGCTTTAATAAAGCATTGACTCGACTCAGGGCATCGGCGGCTTTGTTCTCCACCCCAGGCTTGTGCTTGGGCACAAAAGTATACTCCAACAGAAATTCTACCCACTTGGCATGTCTGGGGTTTAGTTTCTTTTGGGAGTTCAAATATCGAAGGGCCTGATGATCGGAAAACAGGACGAATTCCTGCGGTAGCAAATAGTATCGCCAATAGCGTAAAGCTTGGACTACCGCATAGAATTCCTTATCGTACGTCGAGTATCGTTGCTTGGCTTCATTCAGTTTCTCACTGAAGTAAGCAATGGAGTATGCTTCTTGACTAAGGACACCTCCTATTCCGACCCCTAATGCATCACAGGCTACCTCAAAAACTTTGGAGAAATCAGGTAAACGCAGAACTGGGGATTCTGTCATTGATTTCTTAATTTCCTGAAAGGCTAATGAAGCACTCTTAGTCCACTTGAACTCCCCTTTTCTGATGCAATCTGTAATGGGAGCCATGATGGAACTAAACCTGTAGATGAACCGCCTATAGAGAGTGGCTAAACCATGAAAGCTTCTCACTTCATGAATAGTTGTTGGTTTGGGCCACTCTACTATTGCCTTAACTTTTTCGGGGTCGGCTGACACTCCGTTCACCGATACAACAAAACCCAAGAAAATCACCTGGTCGCTCAGAAAGGTACACTTCTTAAGATTAGCATAAAGCTTCTCTCTCAGAAGGGTTTGGAAAATCTGACTCAGGTGATCAAGGTGAGCTTCCTTGGTCTTGTTATAGATAAGAATATCATCGAAGTAGACCACAAGAAACTTCCCCATGAATGGTCGCAACACCTCCGTCATGATCCTCATGAAGGTACTGGGGGCGTTTGACAGACCAAATGGCATGACTAGCCATTCATAAAGGACATCCTTTGTTTTAAAGGCGGTCTTCCACTCATCCCCCGATCTAAGCCTTATTTGGTGGTACCCACTCTTCAAGTCAATCTTGGAAAAGATTGTAGCGCCAACCATCATGTCAAGCATGTCGTCAAGCCTAGGTATGGGAAACCTATACTTGACAGTAATCTTATTAATGGCCCTACTATCCACACACATACGCCATGTACCATCTTTCTTTGGCGTAAGCAAGGCGGGTACCGCACATGCGCTAAGACTCTCTCGAATGAAGCCCTTTTGGAGCAGCTCATCTACTTGCTTTTTTAGTTCGGCATGCTCCTTGGGGTTCAGACGATAGTGAGGTAAATTTTAGGAGCCTGGCACTAGATCGATGGCGTGCTGAATGTCACGCATAGGTGGTAACTCATCCGGTAACTCCTCAGGGAACAACTGCTCAAATTCCCTCAACAGAGGTTGTATGTCCTTGGGTGCCTCAGTGAGTAAGCGTGATACATCTGTATTACTCTGTATGGTAACCAAAGCATAAACAACCTTTGATTCTTTACACTCATTTTCAAATTGCTTCTGACTTAAGATGTTGAGTGTCTTCTTGAGGGTTTGTTTGGAAGTACTACCTTTATTCTCTGGAGCTTTCACATCCTTAGGGGCACTAGGGTTCAATCGAATTTTCTTCCCGTTGAATTCGAACACATAGGTGTTGGACCTTCCATAATTAGTGACATCTCTATCATATAGCCAAGGTCTCCCTAGGATGATATGGGCGACATCCATGTCTAGGACATCACACCATACTCTATCCTCATAGCCCGCAAACTGTAAGGGGACTAAGCACCTCAATGTAACGGGAATAGTAGACTGATCAACCCACGCAACCTTATAAAGCTTTGGGTGAGCCTCAGGTTTAAGCCCCATTCTGGACACAGCATTTTGGGCAACCACATTCATGCAGCTCCCACTGTCGATGGCAACACGGCAGTTTTTACCTTGGTGGCAAGTATAGGTGATGAAAATATTAGTCCGCCGCCAGTCATCGCTGCCATTGGGTTGTAAGACCATGCAACGCACAACACCCAGACGAGAGATATCAACTACCTCAAGCTCGTCGTCGGGCAGGGTCTGTGGTACCCTGCATCGCACAACTCCTAACCTAGAAGTGTCAGTCTCCTCATCAACCTCCTCATAAAAAATGAACTCATTAGGATTATGATCATCGTAGTCACCATCCTGATCATCACCCTGATCATAATCCTCAAGATTCCCCGCATAGAGATTTCGGGTTGGGCACTCTCTAGCTGCGTGTCCAATACCTTGACACTTAAAACACCGCATTTGACCTCCGACTGATGGTTTTGCTCCTAAGATACCCTTATCTTTGCTGTCAAAATTTCTTGGCGGGTTGTTGGGAGGCTTTGAGGGGTTTGTGGAAGATTGTGGAGGTCTTTTGAAGCTCGAGTCTCCTGTCGAGAAACTCTTCTTCAGGGGAAAAGATCTCATGGACTTTTCAATCTCTAAAGCTATTCTAAAGGCTTAGGGAACATCACGCACCAGGTGGGGTGCCATGTGTAACTGGATCTCGGAATGGAGTCCAGTCAAGAATCTAGACAATGTATGCTCCCGATCCTCATGGGTACGGCTCCTAATCTTTAATTCATTGAATTTAGCCATGTACTCCATCACGGACAGCTTACCTTGCTTCAAGGAATTCATGTCATTTAGGAGTTACAGCCTATAGGTGATAGGCAAGAACTCCCCTTTGAGCCTTTCCTGCATTTCAGCCCAAGTGGACACTGGCTCCAGACCAGGTTCCTGGTACTCAAGTTCAATTCAAAAGTCTTGTGTGGCTCCAGTTAGCTTCATCTTAGCAAACCTGAAACGGACTTCTTCGGACATACCATAAAAATCAAAGTACCGGTCCATTTGCCTGATCCAGTCAAGCAGGACTTTGGCATCGATCTGTCCATCGTAGGATGGTGCATCTACCTTCACCAGCCTCCTGACATCGAATCCTCTATCACATGGCTCAGAGTCTTCATCATCCTTGTGTGGGGGATAGTTTCTCTAAACACGATGCCCACGGGGAGCATGACCTCTACCCCTACCTCTACCACGACCATTTCCTAGGACGGGAACCTCTAATCTGCCTTCAGCCTCAGAGTAGGCATCATCATGTTCATCGTGGTTCGACTGCCTATCAATGCGTGGGACTGATGTTTCCACAATAGTAAGCCTCTCAGTAAGGGTATTGATGTTCCGCTCGAAGGTGCGAAGGTTATCAGTGTGAGCTTCTCGAGCTTCTCTGCTGGCACGCAGCTCAGCTTGAATTTCCCTAACTAGTGCTTCAAAGTTGGGGGGTGGGTCCATAGGTTGATATAACCTACCATTACGAGTGGTCATGCAAGGGAAGACATAGGAGGTCCTAAGACACTGTGTACCTAGAATGAAATAAAAGAAAGCTAGGCTTCTAGACCATGCTCTGATACCAGGTTGATGCAGGACAAACCCTAGGAGCTAGGGAATCCCACAATAGGACAGGTTCACAGGTGTGTAACACCCTAGTGGAGACTTAAAATAAGGGCTGGATTTTGCACAACGCCACATTCAACATGAGACATAAAAGAGCAGAATTTACTAATGGCAATCATCAATAGAAATCACATGAATGCACACCAATAGGTCTTAGGAATCAATTCTAGCAACCTATATGGTTAAGTCCACAAGGCTAGGCAAGTAAATTCATGGCATTGCATTCAAGGATTCAGTAGGCATGCATGACAGTCCATATGAGATAAGAAGCCATTGACATTAAGCATTAGAAACACATACAATAACAAAACAGTACAACTGGTGTAAAATAAATACTGTTTCAGGTCTGAAATAAGTGATAAGTCATGCAAAAATTATCAAAATAAAATTCTGTTACTAGGTTTACACAAAGAGTGGGCTGTAGGGTTTAGGTTGGGGTTAGGGTTTCAAGGTGAAGTGTGGATATGGGGTAGGGATGGTTAGGAACTGGGTTAGGAAGGGAAAACAAAAGGGTTTTGGTTAACAGAGAAGGAGGGGAGTGGAGGGAATAGTTTTAATGGGACTGGGGGGGTGCTTCAGTTACAAGGACAGGGGAAAAAAGGGCTCACGACAGCAGCAGGGGGGTGAATGGGGACTCACGACAGCAGCAGCAGGGAGGGAGAAGGGATTCACACAGCAGCAGGGAGGAGAATAGGGAGTCACGACAGCAGCAGCAGGGAGGGAGAGGGAGAAGAGAAAGGAGAGCCGTAGGGGAGGGGAAGAAAGAAAGAGAGAGAGATGAGGGAAAGAGGGTCGTACCTTGAGACGGAGAGGAGAAATCGTGAAAAGGAGGGAGAGCTTCACGCAGCACTGTTCTCTTCAATCTTCATTCATTCGTTGCCTTTCAAATATAGTTCAATACACTTAAATAGAAACTAAAACAGTCATATACCTAAACTACCCTTACTTAAGTTACACAACTGAAACAAAAAAACTGCAGGAATAAATAAATAAAAGTACTAAAACACCCTTATTTAACAAAGTACTAAGATAAAAAGACCAAAATAACCCTAGGAGTCTAAACAGTCCTCTAGAAGTCTCTGAAGTCTCTGAAAGCATCGTCGAACCATAGTAACTGGCCCCGTGGTAGTCTCCTGCGTCTCTGGTAGTGGTGCACAAAGGGCCTCCGGTAATGGTGCGGTGGTGCAGCATGATGTCCCCATCAGGTTCCCTAACACTTTCTCCCTCGGTGCCACGTGATGGTTTTTTTGCGTGGGTGCATGCCGTGTGTACAAGCTTGCACATGCGCCGGGGGGGGGGGGGAGGTGTTAATATACATAGTTGTTTACAAAAATATATATATACATTGTTGTTGCCCTAATTTAAGAGCTTGAGCTTTTGGGATAAGTGGTTGTAACAGCATCTATGTAAATGCATAAAAGCCTATGGATATTGTTTGGATACCAACCTGATGGGGAAAGCTCATAGCACAGTTATCAAATTAAGCTAATTAACAGTTGTCCATTTCTCTTCAAATTCCATTGCAAACTTTGTAAAGGATCAATATGTGAGAGGGTCACACTGGAAGACAAGGATACAGGTCAACTTCACCATCTATAGTTTGATCACTCTCCACAGGAATCAGTTTGATTTGCCTTGTAGCAAACAGGCTTGATTTGAAACTTGGCAAGACAGGCTCAGGCACCAAACTAATCGTATTGCTAGTTTTTATTCGACATGTTTGCCTCTCTAAGAAAGTAAACAAATGGACTTAGCTTTTCCCATCGCAACCAATTTTTAGTTTGATTACTTTACTACTACAGCCACAGCTAATGCATTTTCACTCCATAGATACCAGAAGAAAACCCCATACATGAACAAACTTACAACCCTGATCTGATCACCCAAACACCACTAAGTGTTGCTTGATTTTCTACTAACGCATTTCCCCTTTTGAAAAAGTAACAACAACAACAACTCAGCCTTATCCCAACTAAATGGTGTCGGCTACATGGATCCTTGCCCATCAATCAGCTCTATTCGAGGTTGTTAGAGTTGTTAGAATATCTTGTATACGGGTAGTTCTGTCATTGTCCTGTTATAAGACATGACCAAGTTGTATTTTTATTTTTCATGTTTTATTTTCCTTTACCTCCCTAGGGAGGTCTGTGTAATTTGGAAGAGTTTATTAATGAAGTAATATGTGTGTTGAGAATCACTCAACACACACAACTGATTCTCTCCCAACTCTTCTTCTTTTCTCTTCTTCTCTTCTTCCCCTTTCGTTCCTCCCTGCTGTTAACTCTTTAATCTCTCATTAGAATCGATCCATTGAAGCTTTAACTGAGGTCATATTTGAAACAAGCCCTAATCTATGTATGTCTTTCCTTACCACTTCTCCTAAGGTCATTTTAGGTCTGCCCCTAGCTCTTTAGTTCCTTCAATCTGAATCAAATCACTCCTCCACACTGGATCATCCAAAGGCTTCCATTGAACATGGCCATGCCACATCAAATGACTTTATCGTAGCTTATCACGTATCGGGGCTACTCCCAAACCAGCTCTAATATGATCATTCCTTACTTTATCCTTCCTAGTTTTTCCATTCATCCATCTCAACATCCTCATCTCCGCTACATTGAGTTTATCTATATGATGCTTCTTAACTGCCCAACATTCTGCGCCATACATCATAGCTGGTCATATGACTGTCCTATAAAATTTTCCTTTAAGTTTTAAAGGAATACGCCAATCAAACAACACTCCGGACGCACCCTCCACTTCATCCATCCTATTTTAATTCTCCATGAAACATCATCCTCTATACCACCTTCTTTATTTATGATTGAACCAAGATATCTAAAATAATCACTCTGTGGAATTTCCCTCTCATCAAGTTTCACCAACTCATTAGCCGTCCTAGCATAACCAAAATCACACACCATATACTCCGTTTTCGTTCTACTTATCTTAAAACCTTTTGATTCCAAGGTTGATCTCCACAACTCCAACTTAATGTTAATCCCTGTTTTTGTCTCATCCACCAAAACAATATTGTTAACAAAAAGCATACACCAAGGAACCTCATCTTGAATGTCTTTGATTAAATCATCCATGATAAGAGCAAACAAATAACGCTCTTAAAGCTGATCTTTGATGTAACCCAATTGTAATTGGAAATTCACTACCTTCCCCCCCCCCCTCACAGTTCTTACACTTGATACCACATCATTATACATATCTTTAATTATGTCCACATATTTACTCGAAACATTTCTCTTCTCTAGTACTTGCCAACTTAACTCTCTAGGGACTTTGTCATAAGCTTTTTCTAGGTCAATAAATACCATATGGAGATCCTTCTTGCATTCTCTAAATCGTTCCATAAGTCTCCAAATTAGGTAAATAGCTTCCATCGTGGATCTTCCTG
The DNA here is from genome assembly GCF_018873765.1 of Telopea speciosissima. Lineage (NCBI taxonomy): Eukaryota > Viridiplantae > Streptophyta > Magnoliopsida > Proteales > Proteaceae > Telopea > Telopea speciosissima. The sequence continues at coordinate 61,633,958 of NC_057921.1, read as the reverse complement.
GCATAACAACAAATTGGTTCTCCGTAGTAATAGTTTCTCGTCTCAAGTGGGTTTCAATAATCCTCTCCCATAGTTACATAGTATGACTTATTAGTTTTATGCCTCTATATTTATTGCAACTCTGAATACCACCTTTATTTTTGTAAATAGGAACCACGATGCTTCTCCTCCATTCATCTGGCATTTTTCGTGTGCTCATAATCTTATTAAACAGCTTGGTTAGTCAAGATAAACCACCGATTCCTAAGCTCTTCCATAGTTCTATTGGGATCTCTGGGCCTTGTGCCTTACCTACTTTCATCCTCATGAAAGCTTCTTTTACTTCAAACACCCTAATTCTCCCTACATATCTACGACATGTAGTGTCTTGATGGAATACAAATTAACAATTTTATTTATTCTTAACTTTTGCAATACAATGAAAGTTATTTAAAAACTTGACTAGTAGGAAGTTCAATCTATTGCTTCTTATAACAGATATGATCTTTCTACATCTGACTCCAGCTCTGAACAAACCAACCTATCTGCCGTTCAATCTTCATATAAGAGCCGTAAACCAGAATCAAACCAAATTCAGTTAAATTAAAAAAGTGGATAAGTGACCATCGAGAAATAATTATTGTGATAACCTACTATTAAAAAAAACCCTAATAAACAGAAAGTATTGAGAGTGAGAAGGGAAGACCATACATTGAAACGGTGAAAGTCGGACTTAAAATGAGAGCGTTGGTCTTGAAGGGACTCGAACTCCGCCTTACAACTATTGCAGGACAATCTCGACACAACCTTTTGGGTCTTTGGCAGATCCTCCGGAGATTCTACCTTCAGGTATTCGCCAATGGCTACTGCAGAGGTTTCTTCGAGAGGCTCGTAGGAAGAAACCAAAGAAGAATCGGAAACGGAGGTAGAAGTGTCCTTCCCATCATGAAGCAAGCGACATGAATCGAAAAAGTCAGATGGGAGGTCAAAGAGGGAACGCAATCTCTGCTCTACTTGACTGCTTTTGTTATCGCTGTCGCCGTCGCTTCTGATTGTGCTCGCCATTAAAATTAACCGATCCAATAACTCACGCTACGAATTGCGATTACGGTTTTATAGTTTACACTGATACCTCTATAATGAGTTTTGTGCACAGATGGCAGTAGGAGTGGAAGTCTGGAACTGGAAGGTCGAAAAAGTTTCATTGGCTACCGCGCTGATGCAGGAGTTACACGATCGCTTTTTTTTTTTTTTTAAAGAAATGATGTTTTTTGTTTTTGGGCGCAATATGCAATTCCAAAAATCAAGAAAATCAATCCCTTGACCTCGTGGGTGGGGGGTGGGAGGGGAGGGGGACATGCACTTCAATCGGTAAACCAACAACCAACCGACCAAGCGGGTTGTTTGCAACCCATAAGATTTGACCCTCCAACTGGACAAAGGCTATTTCAGACCTCCATAGATAAGGGGCGAAACATAATGATAACATTCATTAGTTTAAGAATATAATTATAACATAAAATCACTATGGATGAAAAGATTCTCTCTCTTCACTTGGGTGAGTGGTGAAAAACTTTCTCCGTAAAAATAAATGAACAATGTTTTTTTAAAAAATACCCTGACCACCATCGGGACGAGTAAATTTAAATTACAATTTTGGTTACAAATATGACATAAACGTGCCTAGGGGTGGAATCGGGATGGGTCCGGTTTTTTAAAACCTGGGCCCAATAGGGTCCCTAAGGCTCACAGTGCGTAGCCCGCCCTAAGGTCGAGTTGAAATATCTCAATCTAGAGTTGATCTTGTTGAGTTCACATCAAGCCAGGCTTCCCTCCCCCCTCCCCTTTTTCTTTCTTTTTCACATTAAAAAAAATGAGAAATGCTAAATTTGACTTAAATATTTAAAGATTTAATATATTAAGGGCAAGAGATTGCTACTAGGTTGTGTAGCCCCTACCCTAGTACATGCACAAGAACATCAACACGAATGTGATTTTTTATTTTAAGAGGAGTTGAGTAGTAATTTTGTGCACTCCTGTATCTAGGCACAGGAGCCATGCGACCAAGTTACATTCTTTTTCCCCATATATTAAATGGGCAAGCGATCATTGCTTGGCCACATAACCTCTGAACCAGCACAGAGTGCACAGAGATATCAAGATGGATGAGTGTTTATTATTTTATAGGGGCGGGATTGTAAATTCACACTACAATGTCAAAGCACAAAAACCACACGACCAAGCAACATTCTTTTTTCCATATTAAATATATAGATCAATGATGTATTTTAAATATAAGGATAAGGGTTCTTCTTAGTCGTCAGGATTCCTATGTACTCTCAAATAGAATATCATTATTTATAAGAGGGAAAAAATGATTAGAATTTTTTCATATGAAAACCTTGGCAATTGAACCTGTTCTCTAAATATACATTGGGGAAGCATGGCCCTTGTGGCTTGTGCACATGCTGGGGAAAATGGGAGAGCGTACATGTAGAGGCATCATTAGGGCGATCATTCACGCCTTTCATGGGGTGGGGCGGTTATTTCGGTCCCCTCTGTTTTCTATGGGAGAGTGTGCGCCCTATGCCCAAACACAAAGGGGGGGCAAAATAATTGCCCTCCCTCCCATGAAAGGCGAAAATCTCACCTCCATGATGCCAATGCACACTCTCATTGGCCCCATGCGTGCAGGTACAATACTCCCCTTGGAGAATTGAACCCATGATCTCTTAATTGGGAGGTGCTGGTCTTTACCAACCAAGCATCCGAGCAACCAAGTAGGGTAAAAAATTTAATAACTTCACCTTTTGACTCTCTCTTTGTTTCTTAAAATTCTTTTAAGTTGGAATATAAAAGGGTTTTCAATAATAACTTAAAAACCATTATATTGTTATCAGAAGTTGTCATTGTCTTTCATATTTTTTGAATAGATATATAAAGTGATTATATCTATTCAATGAGGCCAAAAAAGAATTCTCTTGAGACGAAGGAGTACCCTCAGAACGGACACAAGTGGACCATGGCTGTCCTTGTGCTCATCCCGCAAAAAATACAAGTGCACAACCCTTGTATTTGGTCACCGTCTTGTTGGAATCCTGAGCAGGCCGCCAGTGATAAATCCAAGGAAAAAAAAATAAATTATACTAAAAAGCAAAAAATTAGGATTACAAATTCTTTGACACCTTAAAGGCGGTGTCAATAAGAAAACCTTAAATAAACTCTAGGGAGAAAGAACGCTAGGTTGCACCAGACACCTGCCCATGCAACCTTGACATAGGGGTGCTTGAAATGATCGTCACACCCCTGGTCAATTCCAGGATTCCAAGAGGTGCGATGGTCATTTTGCGCCCGTGTCAGGGCACAGGGCGGACTTTTTATTGTTCATCAATTGGGAATTTAGTACAAACATGCCTATATAGAATGTCAATGAATAATTGTCTTTACCCACAAAAAAAAAATGATTACCTAACGAATTTAGCTCGGTCTCCAGGGAGCCCAACACACCCAAGATGTTACCAACCGTTATACTATGCTGCACACATCCCTAGGCATGCGCTAAGATGGGATATTCTGCTGGCGCTGAAATGCAGTTGAAGTCTGACGAGGAACAGAGGTTGGATGGAGGCCTGTGGCTACTGAGGAACTTCGCAGTGCCGGTGAGGGCCCCTTGGTTTGTGGATTACGGCCGTGTCTCTATAAATTGGGACCCTTCTTTCACAGTGGGATAGCAACTCAGAAAGTACCCAAATTTACTTTATCTGCAGCAGCTCTAATTTTCACTTTCTTCTGGAAGCCCCAATGTGGGGGCCTTTAGGCTACATAATTTGCTATCCTCAGTTTTCCAGGAAATTAAACCAGAAATGGGAAAGAGAGATTGAGACCAATTAAAGTTTAATAAAAGGTTGCTCAAGCGAGAAAGCTTTAAAACAGGAAATGCTGGTTTTCAATCTACATACATTAAATAAACAAAACAAACATAAACCAACCAATCTTCTCCCCCTCCATCAAACAAAACCATGACCATGAGTGTCTGTCTCCTCCATTTGAGACAACTTTTCAAGACAAACTGACCTCAGAAAACCTAAACCCATCTTTAAGTACGCTAAGATGATTCTGTCTTACAGATACCACTCAGAAGAACACTTTTTGGAGAGAAACTCAAGCTTGGAGAAACATTGTTGGTGGTGGTGGTGAGGGTGATGCCATTGTTGTTGTTGTTGGTCATGAGTTGAAGAGTACTTACTGGGACTGAAATAGAGAGATTGGGGTTTGAACTTGAGTTTCCAGTACTCGTAGTAGTGTTGTTGGTTGTTGTTGTAGCAGTAGTGGTAGTGATTTTAGAGGCTTCCACATGCTTTCTTGAACGATTGCGGCCTCGGTGCATGTGCCGCTCACAGTACTTTTGATCTGGAACCACTTCCTTGGAGCATCTCCATTTCTTTCCATCCGTTCTTCTGCACCTCCCTGGTTCTGGTTCCATGCTGTTTCTATAATCGAAGCAGAAGCTACTGCAACCTAAAACTGTAAAAAGGTTATGAAACATAGAAATCAAACAAAACCCACATAGAAAATCACATCTTTAACCCTTTTAAACAGAAACCCATCACTTAATTTCTCAAAGAATTTTGCTAACAAATACGAAAAAAAAATTTAAAATTCCCCAAAAAAAAAAAAAAGAGATAGAAGGAGGAGGGAGACACAGCACCAGATGACTTATGTTTTTGGGACTCACATCTTGGGTAGTGTTGATAGATCCCACCATTAACACCACCAAAGGAGCTCACAACACTCTTCCAGATAGGAAGGACGAGATGGAAAGGGACAGGCACGCCTGCAACCATGTATTTAAAGATGAGAGCTTGGTGTTCTAGCTCCTGCAACTGTAGAAAGGTGAACCCAGACTTTCCATGTTTAAGCCCAGGCCCAAGCCCAAGTCCAAGCCCAATCAAAGGCGACCCTCCTTCCATCGAATCCATCCCTTCAAAATACAAATTTTTTTTTTTTAAAAAAATGAAAAAAAAAAATCCTTTAAAAAAAAAGGGTGTTTCAAAGAGATAGGTGGAGAGAAGAGAGAGTACCAGTGTCTGCAACACGAGCAATCTTAGAAGGTGGGCTATGGTTCTCCATTCTTATAGTTGCAGAGTCGTTGTTCAAGTTCAAACTCGGAAGCAGCTTAAGAACCCACAAGAAGAACAGCTAGAGCAACCCCATAAGTAAAGACTCTGAACGCTGCAATGACAACAGATCTGAATTCTGCAACTCTCAGACAGATAGAGATAGAGGAACAGAGAGAATGTTTTAATTAATTTCTTTAGAGAAGAATAAAGAGAGAGATTAATAATATGATGAACCAAAGCACTCTCGGTTTCTCCAGTCTCTCCTCCTCGAGTTGACGATAGCTAAAGCTTTATCTCTGTTCCTCAGTGTCCGATTGCAGAGCACAGAGAGAGAGAGAGAGGAGAAGAAGAGAGGGAGGGAGAGTAGAAGCCAAGAGAGGAGTACGGAGAAGATATTAAAGATAGTGTAAGTTTTGTCTGACATGTCTCAGCCTTTTGCCGTTGCAGAGAAAACCACTGGAAACAATTCGTGCTTTTGCGGGAAATACACGTCACTGAGCCGTTTATGATGGGTCCCACTTCTGACAAGACAGAAATGAGTCCCACGTTGCTGTCCAATGCCAGATGGCGGTGGAGAGCGTCCCATCTCCCATGCATGGGCCATGATGAGCGTTCGCTTTGTTTTTAATCCTTCTTCTGGAATTACAAAAATACTCTCTCATTCTCTCCTACAGGAAACTGATAGCATAGCTTGCGGCCTTTACTAAGGATCTTATACCACCCATTCAAAGACCACTAGATTGGAATCTTTTATCTCACGATGCTTCAAGGAAATTAAGGTCATGATGTGGTGCTGCTTGATGGAAGCTATAACAGGTGGGGCCAAGATTGAAAATGGCGATCTGTGTTTTTGAATAAAGATAAAAGGGCCTTAGGCTCTTAGCAGAAGTATAGAAGGACCGTGTTACACAAGTCAAGCATGTAAATGGATAATTGAAAATTCGGATTTGATTCGTATTTGTATCTGTTTAGGGGTAGTTGTATCCGATTAAAGGTTTATCTGGATCCAATCACATCCAATCTGTATTCGATTTATTTACATCTTTATTATGATCCAACTTGGATCGATCTAGATCAAATTGGCTTGCTTTGGGATCGGTCTCAGATCAGCCAATGACTTTTTAGAAGAAAAAACCCTGATGAAATGACTTTCTAGAGCCTTCGAGAAAACCTCCCCTACTCCCAGCAACCCTCACCCCTTCTTTCCCTCCCCCTTCTCCAACCTTGCTTACCTCCCCCTCTCCCGCTCCCGCTCCCGCTCCTTCCTTCTCTAATAACAAGCCTAGTTTTTCCTCCCCTTCCCCTCTCGCTCTAATAACAAACTGAATTGTTTTCGGTCTAGGAATGAGTAAGTCCAAAACCAAACTATTTAGGAACTTTAATTTTCAGTGGGTTTGTTTTCATGCTTGAACCACAATGAAATCTTACATTCATAATTTATAGTGAAAAAAGATTTAATTAGTAATTTTCTTTGATAAAGACTAATAGTTTAGACACATAGAATATTAGTGCAAGCTTGATCAAATTTAAAGTTAGCAAACAACCTGAATTAAGTGAGGTGTACTAGAGTATTTACAAAGAAATTAGGGTAAGAAAACACTACGTGGTCGTGTAGCACATTCACCGGTGTAGGGGGCCAATGAGAACGCACACAAGAGAATCATTAGGGGTGGGATTTTTTATTTCCTAGGGGGCAGGGGCGGTGCTTTCACATGCTCTTATCTATGGGCACATGAACCACACAACTAAGTAATATTCTTTTTCCAATAAGTTATATGTACAAAATAACGTAGATCCCTATCAAACTGGTCTGCTAAACATCATCAGGATCTTATCATTGCAGTAAGCGGTGCCCTTGGATAATTCACGACTATAAATTTCAACCATCGGAAAAAAGATGATGATTGGTCTAAATCATTCCTTTAGTTGAAGTTTGGGTATTTATTATGAAGGAAAGTACTCTATAGGAGAATGTACTGCCCACGCCTAGATATAGAGGAAGTGAAACGACCGCCCCGCCTCGCCTCTCGAAAGGCAGAAATTCCAAAATCCCCCCAACTGGGTTTTTTTTTCTTTTTCCGGTGCAAGAGCCCCCCAAACCCCCTCAAGGAGGGGGGGAAGGGGGGAGAATTAATGAATTGAGGGCTTTTGAGGAGGATAGAATTACCATATATTCTTGTTTTCACCGCATCACCCCGCCCCGCCCGATACGCATAACACATGCAAAGGCAAAAGGTAGGTAACAGCGCGTGTGACTTTTATGTATTTGTTTCATTGTGAACTGTGAAGCCTCCCCATCCTACTCTAGTACTCTACCAAAGACTAATAAGTTTAAATCTTCCATCCATGTGATCTCTAAAACCATGCGTTGGAAGATGCATTCTCTAATCCACAAAATTCCAATCTCTTTTTAAGTTCTCGGTCATCTACAAGCCACGCTACTTCTTTTAAACCTTCCTCACTTAGATTGATGGAAAGGGACACTGGAGAATGGAGATCTCTATAATTTGGGAATGGATTATAAACAGATCATCGGAGTGAGGGACCATCACCATCCTTACCGGACTCATCAGGTCAAGTGGACAAGCTCATTTATGGTCCATCCCTCCTCTGAAAACATATCTTCCCTCCACAAGAACCAAAACTATAGGTGTCCTCTCTCTCTCTCTAATCAAGAGTCATTCTCTGAATGGCGTCCATCTTTATGTTCTCATGTCTTGAAAAAACAAAAAAGAAAGGGTTGAGGATGAAGACAGTCGGTGAATGCCCCACAGGAAGCACTGCAGCCCTTGCTTTGAGAGGCAAGTTGGGTAGGAAAGGGGACCAGATCCATCAGGTGTAATAAAGGAGCACATCGGAGTGGAGCCCCTTAAATGTGCGTCCCTTGTCCATTCTCTCTCTATGCTGCTGCCCTTAGTCCTCTTCCTCTGCTCTCACGAGCATTCCGTTTCTACAACACGAGAGTTTGAGGTCCCGGTCACAGCTTCTTGTCCTCTACAAGCCTTAAACACTGGGAAAGAACAGATCTATTTTTCACACAGGAAGATCACCTTGGTCCCCAGTCTTTTGGAAAATTGGCTAGATTATGAGCCATCATCATCACCTATGTGCACAGCTATAGGCCTAGTGAGACTGCCCTTTGCCTCCTGTCTATATTGAGCTTTAGACTCCGCGCCAAGAAGGCAAGAAAGTCTGAAAACTCAAACTTGAGTTATGAACACTTCATATGATCATGGAAAAGGTAAGACCATCGAAACAAATAGAGTAGTGAGAAGAAAGAATAAGACAGATATCACAAGGATGATCAATTGAATCACTTTTCTGTTTTCTTACAGTTGCTAATGTCAATGGTTAGATTACATGGAGTAATTTCTCGAACATCATCAACTAGTGGGACACTTAATATTTCCCGGATAAACAAGAAAACTAAGCATATTTACAATATAAGGAAAGGCTAAATTTACATGCGACCACATAACCCAGTTCTAGTGGCACAATGGAATCTGCTAATGTCATCCGAAACTTCTAGCTTGGGTTCTGGAGCATGGCCAAATCTTGGAACTCAGAAAATCTTTGACATCATTCAGCCAGAAACCGATCATATAACCAGGTACATAAAGATGATATGCAAGGTCACAGCACTCTGTTATGTGCATCAATCAATCAAGGCAGCCCTCTCCTGTAAAGAAACATAGGGAGAACTCTTTCAAGACGTTCTCAGAATGAAGATGCAAACTCTTTACCATGAATTTAAATGTTTATCTTAATGTGTTGGGGTCCCATACTGGCTATCTCTGAATTTTGGAACGCAAAATTGGATTTTGCGGTCTGAAGGCATCGAATCTACAGGATGCTGTGGCCAATGTTGCTGCCACAGTTTACGGCTGTTCACTTTGAGAGGACAAATGTTGAATGTGCTATTTCCACTAAGATTGTGACTAACAAAGTTATAATGCGGAAAGAAAAGTCTGCATTGGGGATGTTTTGCCATGACGAATGAACAATGCTACAACTTCCTTTCTTCATAGCCCCGCCCAGATTGTTAATGCTAGGCTTACTCCCTTTAAACACTTTGGGTGTTATTTACAAAGCTTATTGTTTGCTGTATTTTTTATGAGATGGTTCTTGCATAGAAACAATCAGTAACAAGAAAAACACATGCATCCAATTGTGATGGATTTTCCTGATTCTAGCTTAGGATCTACTGCAATCAAGGACAAGATTGGAGTGCAAGAGTTCCAGAACCCAAACCAAAGCCTAAACCCACTAATGATAGAGGGTTCCATTTACTTGTGGTCCGAAAAGGAGGAAACCTTTCAGATTTGGAGCAAAGTTCTAGCATTGATAGTTCTTGGTCACATGAAATCTGTACTGTTGAGAGGACCAGGTCCAGTCCAGATTTTAAACAATGATTTCACCAATGAAGGCCTTTATTAAAGAATTTGGAAGATACATGCAATCCACAGTTTTGCCTGAAGTTAATATCTACATATGAAGAAACAATACTTAGGAGAGATACAATGAGAAACTGTAGGCATATACTGGTGGGACCTGCGTGCACTAGAACAAGTGTGTGTGTGTACATGTACATGTATGAGAGAGAGAGAGAGAGAGAGAGAGGACTAACCTTTACAGCACGTGGACTCATCTCATTCTGAGTATTGCTTTCTGAAGGAAACCAGTGCATAAGGGCACCAAGATGCATCACAGCCGGTATCAATTTGAACATGAGGGGAGTTGTTACCTGTAGATTTACTCTCTAAGACTAATGCTGCCACAAAAATCCAAGTACACCTACAATTTCCACATAAGAAGCTTACCAAGCTGAAAGCTGTAGTTCCCAGAAGCAGCAGATACATTTTCCCCTGGATTATAGAGTAAACCTTAAGTCAATAATAATAATAATAATAAGAGAAACAACAACAACAATGATGACGATGATGAACAACGACAAGAAGGGGAGAGCCCTAGAAACTAAAAGAAGTGAATCTCATCAACTAATAACCAAATAAGTTCCTCTATTTGTTCCAAAATATATGGGGCATCCTATTTTACCTATGATGGGGTTTGGAGATGGATCATCTATACAAGGCCTAGGTTGGAGGACCTTAGAATGGTGTTTTGCATAAAACGTGAAGGCCGCTTATTCCCTCTTTCCAAACTTCTCCAACAAATTATCATATACACATACAGCCTAGAGAACAGAGGCATTTGCATGAGCCCAAACTCAGCCTTAAATCTTAATATTGTTATCATAACTTTGTGGCCGAACAACCGTCCCAGTGTTTCAGAAGACAGTAAAAAGTTTGATCCTCAAATTGATGGTATAGCTTTACCCTCTCCCTTCTTATAAATGATCACCTCCATACTGCTTTAACTTTTGGCAGTTTCTTTCTCGAAAAAATCTAGTTAACCAACTTAGTTGGTCAGGTGAATACAATTTTTAGACCAGAGTATCACACAAATTGAAATGCCATCTGGTCCAAAAGCACCTTGCAATCACAATCATGAGGCTAATGAATAAATTGAAGAACCAAGAAGTATTGTAGGAAATCCAACATCCATTCAAGAACTAAGCAGGCAGAAGTAGATTCCTAGTATATATATATATATATATATATATAGAGAGAGAGAGAGAGAGAGAGAGATATTACCTCAACAAGATGAACATTTGAGGCACGGCTTAAAAGCACAAATGCAAATTCTCCAATTTGAGCAAGCAATATGCCCACCTTTGAAACAAAGAAATATTATAAACCAGAAATTACAGCCAATTTATCTATGAAACAATTCTTAGCCAGATATTGTACAACTTACAACGAATGATGTCCTGACACTATATCCAAAGGCCTTGGTCACCATGGCAACTACAGTAGTCTTAACAACGACAACAAGAATGACAGATGCAAGCAATATATCCACGTGGCTCCATAAAAACTGTACATGTATGAGCATTCCAATACTAGAAAGGAACAGAGCTGAAAAGAGGTTTCGAATTGGTTCCACCTGCAACCATTAAAAGCAACAAAACAGAAGTAAGCAATCTGTAAACAAAATATAGAGAGACAGTAATTTTTTTTTTTTAAACCTGTGTTTGTTTCGCTGTAAAATATTTTACAGAAAAATAATTACACAATTTAACAGACCAAAAAACATTTATTTCAATCAGGACATTTGAACAAGAAAAACACATCAAGAACCTTAATCTTATTTCCATTAAATGAACCACATGGAGGAAGAACTGAAGTCACACTCAGTGGCAATAAAGAGTACCTGGTCTAATGTATGCTGTGCAAAGTCAGTGGTTGATATCAGAACTCCAGCAACAAATGAACCCAATTCAAGACTTAAGCCCAGCTTATCACTGCACTGGAAAAATCAAAGCACGACATGAATATTAGATTGGTGAAAGAAAACTTTCTGGGATGGCATGAATCATAAATCTTGCATCTTAAGTCTTTATATTTTCCTTCCATCGTCTTAACTTCCCAGGGGAAGAGAACAACAGTGTCTTTCGTCTGACCAAAGTAAAGAGAACAGACCATGTTATCCCATGCAACTCACACAAAAATTGTTCAGGTAGTACCGTACTACTACTGGATATGTGACCGGTTAATGCTTATTTAACATATAAGCAACATGAGCAGAGAAGCACTAGTCAATTTGCTTTTGATATGGATGTATCATTTACAATCATCCACAAGAAAAATAAATAAATAAGAAAAAATGGTATTTCACTTTTTCTTATCACCATATAAACAATTTTTAACTAGTGGTATAACTTAACAAAGAAGAAGAGACCTTTTTAAGAGGCCCTGGCATTCACAGGAACCTATTTCACCTTTGGGATGGTTAATTTATTTAACACTTACCCTGTACTTACTTCTCCTAAAGCCAACTCTCTGAAACCATACTGGATGGGGCACAAACAAGGGGAGTCTGGATGAGTAATTAGATAGATTGAGCGCATGCCTTTTGGAAAGTCAGTGCAGCAAAGAAAAATTGGGATTTTAAATTGTTGTATTAAATTTTTAATAAGTTTCAAAATGCCTTGTAAAGTTTTATCTTCGTCTTTTCTTTCTTTTTTAAATTTTTGGTTTTCCCTCCCACAATAACTTGCACTTTTTGTCTTCTTGTGTTTTGCTTTTGGGCAACGCACTTTTTGTATGGAATGTTTAGTCCCACATTGGTAGTGGAAGAGAAAGGATAGAGGCATATCCTTGTTAAAGATTATTAGCAAGACCAAAAACCCAGTGGTAGAATTGTCAAACTGATTTGCTCCAAATTGTCAAAGGATAGAGGACTACTCTCTTGATAATTGGCAGCGTCCCTCGTGTCCACTCTGACAAGCTGACCTGCCTACCTCCTCCTTCACCTCATCTGCCACAAAATTGGCTTATCTTGGCCTCCAAATGAATGACCAATTCACCTGAGAAGCCAAGAATTGAATGCACCGAATAATATGAATGAATGTCCATGGCCCTTCTGCCGATCGTCTAGCCCAAGCTATGATAGTTGCTGAGTCACCCTCAACCATAGTTGTCACGGCGTCACGGCGATCCAAGTCGGTGGAAGGGTGTCACGTCGATATATCGACATGTCGCCCGCCATGGCGTTGCCATGGCGAGCATGTCGACCATGTTTAATTTTTTATTTTCTCTATTTTTAATGTCATTTAGTATGCTATAATATATGTCCTATAACATCAAAAATCAACATGAAAGTGTACTACACTACTACTAATATACTATGCCACTATGGTTTAATTCATGAAAGTGTAACTATTATCCATTAGTGTATATGAAAGTATGAAAAATTGAAAATATAGATTAACCTATCAAATAATTCAAAGCAATTGTAAAAATCAAATGATAGGCTAACCTGTTTACTGAAGCTTGATAGCAATAGTCTTTCTTCAGTGTGTGTGATTTGGAGCAAAGCATCTAAGCTACTAAATGGTTTAAAAAAAAAATTTTAATCTAACTTTTATATGTACAAATATCGACCGATATGCCAACATATCGTGGTATGGCGTCCATGGCGACGCCATGGAAGCCATATCGAACGATATATTTACATCCACCATGGCGTAGCTCGATATGCCACCTCTCCCAACGCCAGGACGCCATTGCAGGGCCATGGCGACGCCATGACAACTATGCCCCCAACTATGGTGTTTAACTTACTTCTTACGTACTACTACACTTATATTTCTTCCTAGGTTACCCAGCAGGGGTGCCCACACTATCACGGCAGTTGAATAGGTCAAGGATGGTTGAAACATAGGCAGTGTTTGGTTACATTTTCAGTTCTTGTGTTAAAACAGCAGAAGCATTTGGGTTTGTTTCGGCGTTCTTGTTTCTATTTAAAACAAGGAAACACGTTTCATGATGCAAAACACTTCTCAATTTTTACACACATGCATGCAGAGAGAGAGAGGGTGATAAAGATGATGATAATGAGAAGAACCGCAAAGAAATAGTCAGTGAGGAACTGAGGATAGATGAGCTAGTAATCAGCTGCAGGCTTGAGAGTTGGGAGAAGGGACGAAGGGTGGGGACATGATCCGTTCCCTCTCCCCCCCCCCCCTTTAATTCTAATTTGGTATTTAGGGAAGCAATTTACAAGAATACCCTCACAATATGCCTGTGGAATTTTAAAGGTCCACATAACAAATTGGAAGACAAAACAACAGAACTGCTTCAAAAGGCTCTTTCTTTGTTTGGCTTTTTTTTAAACTAACCATCTATACAAGCGCTGTCAACCTACTTTTTTTTTATGTTAAAATAGTTTCGACATTAGTTCACTTCCCCACAAGCCACCCCCCAAAAATATTGTGGCAGTGTTCCCGATTCATGTCAATTCCCCAACCATCTCCATTGTCCATTCTTAAACATGAAAAATCTTCTTAAACAACTTTTAATGCAGTTCAGGTTTCTAGAAAGAATCTAGAAGCAAGAACTACAATTATGACCAGGATCACTTAGAAATCAATTGAACTAGAACAGGACTAGAATTAATAGCAAACAAGAGAAATTAAATAACTTGCAAACCAATGACCAGATCTAGATAAAAATTTGGTTGAGTGAGAGGGGTAATCTGATCCATCAATTGATACCAAAATCTTGAAAATCAGACGAGGATATATAGATGATTCACAGGCTGCTTATATCTATAGCTAACTTCAAGAACTTAAGATATATCTCCTCAGGTTAGGATTGACGAGATAGCACCTGATTGCAGAAGAATGAGAATCAAAACTAGAAGAAGAAGAGAAGAAGAGCAATGGATCAGATCCGGAATACCACCAACAGCTCAAAAACTCTTAAGAAAACTCAAAATTATTCACTCAAATCACGCTCAATCAATGGGGGTGTTTACATATATATAAGCTCTTGAAATTTCTTACTAGACTCATAAAAGGGCTCCTAATCACTCTCACAATTTGAATAAGTAACAAACTCAAATCTGGACTCTACTCTACCTATTAAGTATCATATTCTAATTCAAACTCTTATAACTTAGCAAACTAAGACACTCCTCCTAATCTCGTACTCAGACCTCAACCCCCCCCCCCTCCCACCCAACCTTATGGGCTTATAATTAAGGCCTGTTACAAGATTAACCCCATAAAAAGTAGCCCAAAGCATAGAACCTGTCCATGGCCCAAAATAAGGTCTTCCTTGGCTCAATCTGGCAGTCTTGACTGCAACACCTTTATTTTTCTACACATGGCAAGATCAATCAGAAATAATTTTGTTTACCATAATCATTGCTCAAATAAAACATGACATCAAAGGATTCTTTTGATGGCATTATTCCCGTGCATGTGAGAATATGATATTGCACACTTCTGCATCTATTGGTGAATAATGAGAACAATTAGCGGCTTCTTAATGTCACTCTCCAAGAATGCTTGTGTTTAGCCCAGAAACACTTCTGAGTCCCCCCCTCCCCCTTTTGTGGGGGGTTGTGAGCTTAAGTCGTTCAATCTTGGCTAGATATACTATACGGAATAGGGGAGAATGTCTTATGAGGAACTTAGTGCCATTTGTGGCGTGCTGTGATTATTAAAGGAACATGCAGGATTTTCTTGTATGTATCTTGCTTCAACCAGTATTATATGAAAAAAGCATGTCATTATTGATGGAGTCCCTATCCAGCAAGGAGTTCTTTAATACTAATTGGTTTTGTTTTACAAAAGTAAGAGATTCTTTTGGGGGCAATGTGAAAGTTCTTTGGCCAAAAACTTTTGTTTACATTCTTAGTCATGTAGCATTGGCCATATGCTTGAGCTCCTAGGAAAAATTTTCTTGCTCACAGTACCAGGTGATCTTCCAAAGAGATGAGAATGTTCATACACATTGCTCTTAAAAGGTTATTTAAATAAGTATAGCAACGAAAGAATATGTATGATGGATCAGCAGGTAACTGGCAGCACACAGATGATGAACGGAGCAAGAGAAGGTTGTTTTGCACTTACCCAAGCAGAAAATAAACAGAATGCTACAGCAGCAAGCTGATAAAGTTCATTGGTCTGCAACAATTTGTTAAAGAAATGGTTCAGACAGTTAGAAACTTGTACTTGAATAAAAATCACAAAAAAAAGTACACCCCCCCCTCCCAATAAAAAATCTAGACTAGGCAAAACTTAGGGCATCTTTGGGTAACTTATTGGGATTCTGCTTCTGGGCTTCCAGAAGCCAGCTTTTGGGGTTTAAAAATGTTTGTCTGACAAAATTAAAACGTTTGGAATCTTTAATGGTTGAAGCGCAAGAAGAGCACTTAGGCAGATTTCAGGCTTATGCAGTAAAGATTCCAAACGTTATATTTTCTTTAGCCACACATTTTTAAGCCTAGAAGCAGGCTTCTTAGAAGCCACCCAGAAGCTTACCCAAACATGCACTTAATTGCGCTACCACAATGTGTTATTACTTATGTGTTCATCATTTTACGAAACAAAATCAAATCCATGAAAGAAGAAAGAGATCTCCAATATTAAAATCACATAACATTTATTAGCAAGTCAAGTACCTAACAGTAAGAAAAATTAGTCAAATGATCATGAAGGTCAATCACCACCACTAAAGAATTCTTCTACTTTTACCAAACTATATCACAGAGAAAAGTACACAGAGTAGAAACATAGGCATGCCGCATGCGTGATCACCTACCTGTGAAGACAGTCGTATCATTAGCTTCAAGAAGCGAGGAACAAAGGACCAAGATAATATAGATGCAGCAATAAGGAATATGGACAGCACCAGCAATCTGCAGGTGTACATAGAAAGAAGTTGTTCTCAGTAACAATTTCAGTAGAAGTTCAACTAGATCATCAAGGACAATATCTACAAATTACTCTAAACATGAACTCACAGTTTTGCCATTTCTTCTCGTATCATAAAATGAACTCACAAAATTTGCATGTAATTTATAAAGTACATCAACAAATTAAGGGTGTATCATATAACATGCAGAGTATAGAAGTGAACTCACAGTTTTGCCATTGAAATCATCCCATGCAGAAGGCCACTATTTCCACCCAAAACAGGGAGAAGGGCAAACAGTAAGCCGACAGCACAATCCTGAATGACAGTGAAAAAATGAAAATTGAATGTAAATCAAAGGTCATAGTTTGCAGGTTGGCATATGAATCAGTTACAAATAATAAAATACTCTTTGAGAACAAAGAGCTGTTAGACATGCCTGAAAAATAAGAGTTCCAATTGTGACTTGACCATGAAGAGCATTGTTGCCATTTTTCTCCACCAGAAACTTTATGACCTGGGACAAGGAAAATGGGGACCATTGAACTTGATAAAATGATAGCAGACAAGACAGAAATGCAAAAGAATAAATTAGTTAAACAGACACAAAAGCATTACAACTGCAGTTGATGACATTGACAAGAAGAAGCCGACAAATACACCCTCTGACAATTTTGCACCACATAGCTGCACCAGATGTACAGAAACTCCATCAAGATAAACACATTTATTTTGACATAAATAAGAACTCCAGATGTCCACACAACTATTTCTGATATAATTTGCACCAGGGCACATGACATATAAAGTGAATTTTGATATTGTACCATGGAAATTATGCCACATAAGCACATAAATATAATAATTTGAAGTAGCCCACCGAGAACAGCAACAGGTCCCACAACCTTTAACTGAATCAATAACCTGAGTTAGAACGACTCCTCCCAAAAAACGAAAGCAATTGAAGAATATAGTAATCACAAATTTGTTTATGGCAGTTGATAATTTCCCTTCGTAGAATACAATATACCTTTGTCAGGGAAAACTCAAGGCCCAAAGCAAAAAGAAGAAAGACTACACCAAATTGCGCAAAAGTCTCAACCTGGAAAAGGGAGAAGAATCAGATTCTTATAATAACTACAATATTTTAAACTCAGCCATGTAAACATAGTTGCTGCATTTTCAAAGGGTTTGGATCCCTAAAATCCCAAATACCCTTTTTAAGCCTGGGCATTGTTACAATAAGGATTTTCTTGGAACTAAACCCAAATTTTTTTCACAAAAATGGGGCTACCAGTAGTCACTCCTACACCAGATACTATCATCTGCCAGCAATGATTAATCATGAGTAGAAACCAAGACAGCATAGAGCAATGAGTAGGACAAAATAAAAACAGAACATTTCTAAAGGAAAACAAGTATAGAACCAAAATAGAGGCATACCTGTACTGTTTCACTGATAAAATTCAACCCCCCAGGGCCAATAAGAGAACCCGCTAGCAGATAACCGACAATAACCTATCACCAGTAGACATAAGGAAATAAAAAATTGCAATGGTTTTTATAATTGTTAAATAAACAGAAACAGAAGCTATTAGTCAAGGTTATGAGTATACACACCGGTTGACCCAAACAAGAAAAGAAAATGCCACCAATTGCGGCAGAAACAATCACAACTACCAAGTCTGAAATTAACCTGCAGGAATGTGAAACCAGGAAACTGAAGCATAAGTCCCAAGCAAAATAACAGGTCTAGGTAACTACACCAGGAGAGGCAGTAATAATTACAACCACAGGGAGCAAATTAGCAAAATTAACCTACAGAAGAGTATTGCCATGAAACAAAAGCATAAGTCACAAACAAAAACAAAATGGAAAAACATCGCTAGCAGGTCTTAACACTTTTATCTTGCTGTATGTTTATTGAATAAATATATCTGAACAATTTATAGAAACCAATCCCATTTAAGTCAATGAAAACCTAAAACTTGAGCGGTCCATCCCACATTAAAAAGCACAAAGGTTAGTGATATCAATGCAATATGATATAATTATGCTAGTAATGACCTAATATGAGAAAATAAACATATAATAAACAAGTATAGGATATAATATAAGCATATTCATCGGAAAAAAGAAGAAGCAATAAACCTAATTTAGTGTAAACTCGTGAAGTGTCAACAAGGAGTGTTGTCGGCCTGGACCCAAGAAAGAGCTTGGATGCCTAGGCGGTGCCAAGGCGACGCCTTGACAAATATGGTCGAGTTTTGCTCAAAACAAACAAAATCATGTTTTGTGATACAACTTTTAAAACTGTGAGCATAGGATCTTTTTGCTTTAGATGGAATTGTAAAACAACAATTACATAGACGAACTATCAAAGTTCATATACGGTGAAATTCTGTAATAAGGTTTGTAGCAGCAAAGAATCATTCCTTAGATAAGAAGAAGAGAAGGAGAAAGGAGAGAGGCGATTGAGGAGGAAGAGAATCTCATTGACCACGATAAGGAGAAAGCAGCCGTTACTCTCAGGAACTACACCAAAGTGCAATTAGGTTTCTTTCAAGTTTTAACAAGGTCAGTGCGTCATTACTTTCCTAAAACCAACCCCAATTTAGAGTCATCAAGTCAACCAATTCAGTCTGTGCAATTCTGACCATGCTGACCTGGTAGCCCTTTTCCAAAGAAAAAAATAAATTGCGATACAAACACTATATTAGGCAAAAGAAAAGGAGGTGAAAGCATCAACCTTAGATCTACTTGAAGTACAGGATACTTCGATTTCTTATTTGACATCACAAATACATTGTCCTGCCACGAAATAAAAGAGACAAATAAGTAGGACTTCAAAAGCAAAACTGAAACATATAACTGGAAGCAAGGTTCAATTAGGTACACATCTAATAAGTTTCCATTCACCTTTTTGTCTATCAAGGTTGTCATATCATCAGAACCTTCATTTTCAAGGGAGAAGACATCTTGAAACTGAAATGCTCTACTTCCACTGCACAAAGGAAAAGGGGTGGGGGGCATAATCATTATAAATTCTGCATAAGGGCATGTTGAAGTTGTTTCCTTTCAGAAAATCCAATTGTGAAAGATTTCCGTACTTTGCCTCATGTGTCTCGTTTCTCTTGGACTTCTCATGTGTGATTTTAGCTACGGTCTCCAACACACCCTGTGAAACATCATATAATGTTGATATGCAGAGTCATCAGGTAGGTTAAAAAGCTAAAACAGCTGCAGCTAAGACACCAGATATATTTAGACTCGGACATAAGTTTAGTTTGGATCCGAAAGAAATACTTGTCAATAAACATATGAATGTTTCTGTCTCATTGCAAATTTAAGCAAAAGATTCAAGGAGTAAAGTAACACTCACTTGTTGCTCTGCTACTGTATTGTTGAAGCTGTTTTCATCCGATCCTGACAAATGAACAAAGCAGTACATCCAAAAGAATTAATGACTATGCAATAAAATAGACATAACATGATTTAAAATTAGAGCTATATCAGAAAAGCAAATTAGGGTATTAGAAGTAAAAGAAGCTTCAAGGAAAATGAAAGTAGGCAAGGCATCAGGCCTAGATGAGGTCCCAATAGAAATGTGGAAGAGCTTAGGAATATGTGATTTATATTGGCTAACCTAGTTGATTAATAAGATTATGAGCACAAGGAAAATGCCCGATGAATGGAGGAGAAGCATTGTGGTTCTGATTTACAAAATAAAGGTGATACTCAAAGTTGCAATAACCATAGAGGTAAAAACTCATGAGTCATATTATGGGAGAGGGTCATTGAAACCCACTTGAGACAAGAAACTACTATTACAGAGAACCCATTTGGTTTTATGCCAAGATGATCCACGGCAGAAGCTATTTACTTAGGAAAAGATTTTGAGATTGCAAGAAAGATTTCCATATGGTCTTTATTGACCTAGAAAAAGCTTATGACAGAGTACCTAGAGAGTTAATCTGACAAATACTAGAGAAGAGAAGTGTTTCAAGTAAATATATGGACATAATTAAAGATATGTATGACGGTGTAGAGACTAATGTAAGAACTATAGGGGGTCAAGGTAGTGAATTCCCAATTACAATTGGGTCATATCAAGGATCAACTTTAAGCCCTTATTTGTTTGCGTTTATCATGGATGATTAAGCCAGAGACATTCAAGATGAGGTTCCTTGGTGTATGCTTATTGCTAATGATATTGTTTTGGTGGATGAGACAAAAAACAGGGATTAACGCCAAGTTGGAGTTATGGAGAACAACCTTGGAAACAAAAGGTTTCAAAATAAGTAGAACAAAAACGGAGCATATGTGTCTAAATTTAGTTACACTATGCAGAATGACGATGAGGTGGTGAAAATTGGTGTGAGGGAGATTTCGCAAAGTGATTATTT
Source organism: Telopea speciosissima (assembly GCF_018873765.1). NCBI lineage: Eukaryota > Viridiplantae > Streptophyta > Magnoliopsida > Proteales > Proteaceae > Telopea > Telopea speciosissima. Next base: position 61,613,186 of record NC_057921.1, on the reverse strand, counting down.
TAGGTATACGAGCTCAATCACAAATAAAGAAGGTGATATAAAGGACGATGTCTCACAAGAGAATTAAAATAGGATGGATGAAATGGAGAGGTGCATCCGGAGTGTTGTGTGATCGACATATTCCTTATTTCATTTAAAACTTAAATGAAATTTTTCTAGGACAGTCATAAGACCGGCTATGACGTATGGTGCGGAATGTTGGGTAGTTAAGAAGCATCATGTAGATAAACTCAGTGTAACAGAAATGAGGATGTTGAGATGGATGTGTGGCAATACTAGGAAGGATAAAGTAAGGAATGATCATATTAGAGTTGTTTTGGGAGTAGATCTGATACATGATAAGCTACGAGAAAATCGTTTGAGGTGGCATTGCCATTTTTAACGGAGGCCTTTGGATGCTCCAATACAGAGGAGTGATTTGATTCAGATTGAAGAAACTAAAAGAGCCACGGGTAGACCAAAAATGACACTAGGAGAAGTGGTGAGGAAAGACATGCATAGTTTAGGCATTGTATCAAGTATGACCTCGCATAGAGCTGATTGAAGAGCAAGAGGATCCATGTAGCCGACCCCATTTAGTTGGGATAAGGCTGAGTTGTTGTTGTAAAAGTACAACTGATATACGTTGATCAAAAAATCAGAGGCAGGATATTATCCATTTAATGTACATATCTATGGATTAATCATAGTCCTAACAATTTTGTATATCAATGGAGTGAGAGAGAGCACTCAACCTTGTAGTGGTGCACATGCTTCAAAACAAAAGCATAAGCAAGAAGAGCACACAATCCTCCCTACGGCAGTGGTTTTTGCCCCTCGATATAAATCTATTCCAAGTGAGCTTGTGGCTAGACTTAAAATTTTAACACAAAGGACCAGGAAGATGAATGAGAAGGGAAGGTAAAGATTGGTTTCTTAATATGGGAGGGGCAACTAGCAAGGGTCAAAATAAAGTTATCACCCAAGGTAATTTTCCACTATGAGCTTTAGAAACTATGGAATGCACCTTGTATGCACATGTTTATATACAGATACATGCTAATAAGAAGCTTCTTTGTTTCCCTCTTGAAGTTTTCCATTTTCTCCTCCTTCCCTTCATCTTCAGCTCGGAGTTCTTGCCAACAAATAATAATGAAAACTTCTTATTCTTTTTTTCTTTTTATTTAGGGGTGGAGGTGTTTAATCATACACACTTCCATAGCATAGTGCATAAATTTTGACAACAGAATAAATAAATAAATAGCCCAAAAGGAAAATACAACATTCGAATGCGAACACACTATCGATAAGTCCAAAGTACACAAACTTCACTTCAAGCAGCAGCAGAGCTAAAACAATTACCCAAAAAAATAATTCCTACTAATTTTTTTCATAAATCTTTTTTCTTTTCTTTTTCAGACCAAAATTCATTATAAATTAGATTTAGACTCTCCAAGCACTAGAGCCCGTGATCTTCACAGCTAAGAAGTTCACGTGACTCTGGTAACCTCATCTTCCCTTCCTCAAACAAATAAAAACACAATCAGGACCAAAATAGACGAAGAATTAAAGAAGTGAAGAGTGAAGTAGAACGTAACCCTAACCTTGAGGTTGATCATTATCCGAGAATTCCTTCTCAAGCACCCGGTCGAAGATCTTCGCAATGCTACCCTCGCCGGAATCAGGAGTCGAGGCATTAAGCGAAAGATTCCCATAGAACCTTTCCCTGGTCTCCTTATCGGACCGGGCGAAAACAGCGGTACTCGTATAAGCCGTGAACAATACAAGCCATATCAAGAATCCAAAGGTTCCTCGTTTTGGATTTAAATTCGCCATTAAAGACGAACACTCAGCTATGATTTTTGGAGCAAGTGTGAATAGAGATGAAAACTATCTGAAGAGAACAAAGGAGACGTCCATTTTAAAACTACTTCGTAGATCGCTCAAAGACATTTGCAGAGACGAAAGAGGCAGAGAGACACTCACGGTCACCAGTTCCTCTTTTGTTTTCATTTTTTATTTTTCCCCTAAAGTTTTAATTGTTGCTTACGTTTCTGTAATTCATAACTTTAGGGCTATTAGCCAATGGGAGCTCTAGAATTAGTATCTTTTATTATTAAATGGTTAAGATGGGGACTGGGGAGTTGATCATTAAATAAGAAATTCAATTTCCTCTAACTAACGTGAATCTGGTTGTTACGTTTGTTGGTTAAGTCTTTAGGTAGCCAACTACTCTCAGGCAGGCAGACGGAATCACAGTACTCAATCGTATCTCCGCGTCTACAAGGGCTCGAGCAGACCTGGTTCAGTTTGTCCACGTCATCATTTTACTGGGTTATACTCATTCGTGTATGTGTGACCTAGAGAGCATACTGTAGATGTGCAAGTTTTGGCCTATGTAAGATGTGTGAATTTTGGTTTCTAGGGTTTCTTTTATATTATCTTTGAGAGAAATAAGAGGAGATCATTTTGGTGAGGTGGAGAGTAGTGTAGAAAAATTTTCTGGCTTAATGAAAAATCTTTGTTTCTCTTCGGTGGATGTAGGCATTCACGTCCTCGTGTCGTTATGTTTGATTTCTTTTTCATTGTTGCATGTTCATGATGTTCATCCGTAACAAATGGTATCAGCCTAAACCTGCCCCAACCCACCCTAAGCCTGACAGGGTTTGAGCTGAGCTTTTCAGCCCTTGGGTTAGGTTAGGATTAAGATTTTCATGCCCTGGGTAAGGTCTAGTCATGCCTAGGCTAAAGTATAGGGTTGAGAACGGCCCAGCCCGACCTTGTATATATAAATATATAGTATACAATAAGAAAATCATACATGTGATTAAATAAAAGGACTAACTCAGCCTTGCCTAGTCCTAAAATGCTTTTAAAAAAAAAAGGACTATTAGGGTCAATCAGGGTCTATTGGGTTGGGTTGAGTCCAGTAGGATTGAACTAAGGAGACCTAGGGTTGAGTTGGGGTTTTAAATAACACGGCTCAATTGTAGCCCTAAGAAATAGATGTTGTGGACGAATGCACAACCATAAAGAAGAAACCAAACAAACAATTACACACAACACAAAGATTTTAATGAACCGTTATAGGATACAAGACATGAAAACCTAACAATAAGATGAAGATTTGTGACAAGGATGAACGGGATGTTGTGGACAATAAAATTAGGGAGAATGTTCTCTGTGCCACAATGCAGCCTGTGCCCAAGCACATGGGCAGCCTGCGTAGGGGGGCAGGGTGGTCATTGCGCCCACCCCCATATGCCTGGGTGCAGGCTGCGCCGTGGCACAGAGAACGGTGCCCATAAAATTATTATCAAAATTTTGGATGCTGACTACTAGAGTTCAAGAGGTTCTTGTAAGTTTAGATGATCTAGAGCCCTAGATCTGTAGGTTTATTAAGGCTGATTCAATTTAAATTTGAGGGAAAATAATTGCTAGAGTAGTTGGTGGCACCCTTGCCTGTAGTAGTATTTGTCCCAAGAGGTCAAGGGACTCTCTCCTGCTTCACAAGGGAGAGATTTAAATATAAACCTACCAAATCACATTAGTTTATATGGCTGAAAAAGATGAATAGTTGAATACTTAGTTTATGTGGTTGAAAAGTGGCAAACGTAATGAAAAGGACTCACATTGTGTGTGTTTTTTTTTATATTTGAATGAACAAAGGACTCTTAGGTGTGGGTGTGACTCTTAGCCTCTTAGTTGAAGAGTTCCAATGAGAAGAGATAAGAGTCAAGACTAGCAGGTCCCATTCCCTCCCTCTCTCCTCTGCTTCTCCTCTCATGATGTGGTGTTATTTTGTCTTTTTAATCTCAATAAGTTTGCAATTAAGGACTGAAAATGAAATGCAGATAAGACTTCTGGGATCTTCAACCAATATACACACAGAGGCACAAAGCTTCAATTTGATTTGAAAACAACATAAGACCTTCTTCAGTTACTGCAAGGAGGTGAGGCCAACTTGAAGAAATTTGTGAGTCATTTGATTTTAAAGTTGTCGAATTTGACAAGAAGCAAAAGAATCCTCGCCGAATATCAAATCTTCTACTTAGTATGAGAATTTCAGTAGGTTCTCTGTACATATAATAAGATGTGGTCCTTTTAACTTTCAAGCAAACATGTTTGAACTGCAAGTAGTTCTTTCGATTTTATCCAAAAAATGAAAAAATTAAAAACAAAATTGAAAACTTTATTTAACAACGAGCACTACCATATTTTTGTGACTCCATTTGATCAAACTGCACTTATTCTGCTTCAAACCAAATTGTCAAAGGCATTATAAAACCTCCCGGATTTGATATCATCACCCAGTAGCTGAGTATTCCGCAGGGGGCTCAATAACTTGTCCAAGTGAAACAAAAGAAAGCTGGAGATGAAGATGTTCGACTTCCAAGTAGGCCTGTAAATGGATCGGATGTAATCAGATTCAGATATTTTCTGGTCGAATACGGATACCTCTAAACGGATTCGGATGGATTCGGATACGAATCGAATTCAGATTTTCGACCATCCGTTTACACCTCTACCTTGTGTAACCCAAACCTTCCTCCCCCTAGTGGATACAAGTCACTCTCAATCCATAGTTTTAAATCATGATTCTCTTTTCCTCATATTCTAGAACCTGTTGAATCTTCAAAAACCCTCAAGATCGTTATTTATTTAATTTTTTATAATTAAGTATTCGGATTCGGATTTTTATCGGAGTATTTGGATTTTTTTCCAGATATCTCTAATCGAATACAGATGCCCCTAAACGGATACGGATGAGGATCGAATTCGGATTTTCGATTATCCATTTACAGCCCTACTTCCAAGCCCATCAAGGCTAACAAAACCTCTCCCCCAAAAAAAATTGTAGGTTTTAGTAAATTTTGACCCTTTTTTTTCCAACCAAGAGGGTCTGATTTTGTGTTGACTGTGGGTACAGATCATGTCAAAAGAGAAGTTCATAGATAATGAATTCGACATCGACATTTCACCTCTTGGAAATGGTATACAATGGTATACATAACCATACCGGACTCTTACCTTCAAATGGAGTACTAAGTAACACAATACAAATTGGTATCAACCAGAGCCTGCCCAAACCCACCCTAAGCCTGACAGGGCTTAGGCTGAGGTTTTCAGCTCATGGGTTGGGTTAGGATTAAGATTTTCATGCCCTGGATAAGGTCTAGTCATGCCTAGGCTAAAGCCTAGGGTTGAGAACGGCCCAACCCGACCTTGTATATATAAATATATAGTATACAATAATAAAATCATACATGTAATTAAATAGAAGGACTAACCCAGCCTTGCCTAGCCCTAAAATGCTTTATAAACAAAAGGACTATTAGGGTCAATCAGGGTCTATTGGGTTGGGGTTTTAAATAACACGGCTCAATTGTATCCCTAAGAAATAGGTGTTGGGGATAAATGCACAACCACAAGGAAGAAACCAAACAAACAATTACACACAACAAAAAGAATTTAATGAACCACTATTGGATACAAGACATTAAACCCCAACAATAAGATGCAGATTTGTGACAAGGGTGAGAGAATGGGATGTTATGGACAATAAAAAGATTATCAAAATTTTGGATGCTGACTACTAGAGTTCAAGAGGTTCTTGTAAGTTTAAATGATCTAGATCTCTAGATCTGTATTTTTATTAAGGCTGATTCAATTTAAATTTGAGGGACACTAATTGCTAGAGTAATTGGTGGCACCCTTGCTTGTAGTATTTGTCCCAAGAGGTCAAGGGACTCTCCTGCTTCACAAGGAAGAGATTTAAATATAAACCAACCAAATCATTAGTCTATATGGTTGAAAAGATGAATAGTTTGAATACTTAGTTTATGTGGTTGAAAAGTGGCAAACGTAATGAAAAGGACTCACAGTGTGTTTTTTTTGTTTTATTTGAATGATAAAAGGACTCTTAGTTGTGGGTGTGACTCTTAGCCTCTTAGGTGAAGAGTTCCAATGAGAAAAGATAAGAGTCAAGACTAGCAGGTCCCATCCCCTCCCTCTCTCCTCTGCTTCTCCTCTCATGATGTGGTGTTATTTTGTCTTTTTAATCTCAATAAATTTGCAATTAAGGACTAAAAATGAAATGCAGATAGACCTCTGGGATCTTCAATTTGATTTGAAAACAATATAACACCTTCTACTTCAGTTACTGTAAGATGGTGAGGACAATTTGAAGAAATTTGTGAGTCATTTAATTTTAAAGTTGTCAAATTTGACAAGAAGCAAAAGAATCCTTGCCGAATATCAAATCTTCTGCTTAGTGTGAGAATTTCAGTAGGTTCCTTGTACATATAATAAGATGTGGTCCTTTTAACTTTCAAGCAAACATGTTGAACTGCAAGTAGTTCTTTCGATTTTATCCACAAAAAAAAAAAAAACAAATTGAAAACTTTATTTAACAACGAGCACTACCATATTTTTGTGGCTCCATTTGATCAAACTGCACTTATTCTGCTTTAAACCAAATTGATAAATGCATTATAAAACTTCCTGGATTTGATATCATCACCCAGTAGCTGAGTATTCCGCAGGGGGCTCAATAACTTGTCCAAGTGAAACAAAAGAAAGCTGGAGATGAAGATGTTCGACTTCCAAGCCCATCAAGTCTAACAAAACTTCTCCCCCAAAAAAATTGTAGGTATTAGTAAATTTTCACCATTTTTTTTTCCAACCAAGAGGGTCTGATTTTGTGTTGATTGTGGGCACAGATCATGTCAAAAGAGAAGCTCATAGATAATGAATCCGACATTTCACCTCTTGGAAATGGTATACACAACCATACCAGGACTCTTACCTGGATGGAGTACAAAGTAACACAATTATGGTTCTGGGTGTGCGGTACACAACCCATATAAGCCTCACACTACAAATTCAGGAAAAAACCCAAGTCCTCCTGTTGTTGCAACCTACTGCCTTCATAACATCTCAAAGATCTGCATCACAACCATGTATCAAGTCAATAAAAGTCTATGACTGGCAAAAAGGCAAAGAAAAGAACTCACATCTATGGGCATCTGCTCAATAACTAGACCCATGCTCTCCTCGATGCTTTTCAGGGTCATTACTTCACCAGCCCCAGCGACCATATTGATCACAATACCATCTGCACATATTTATCTGTCAGTCAGTCAACATGAATACACCCACCCAGTACCCATACTTGTCTATTATTTGCTAAGAAGAGAAACACCTGCCGCCAAACAAGTTGCCATCCGCCTCAAGTATGTTTCCTGCAAATCAATCATAAAAACAAAATTAAGTACACCAAAATAAACTCAGCTGCTATCATGTACAGAAAGCTATCCTTATATGAAGCAGTAAGTGACTAATTCAAGGTGGTCTTAGACCATTTCACATGGTTAGCTACTCAACCCCAAATAACTTTCTACACGCGTCCATCGTCCTCGCATCATCTCAAGTAGACTATGACAGTCATCCATTCAACTACCAGGTTCAAACAACTTTACACTCCTAATCTTGTCCCCCCCCCCCCCCCCCACATGTTGCCAATGAATGAGCATCATGGTTGATGTTATGTGAAACATCGCACACCAATAGACATTAAAAAAATTAAGAGATTTTATTCCAGGCCAGTTATCTCAATCATCTCAGGATATTAGACCCAAAATGCTCTTTGCACCCTAAGCACCTGCACTTCCTTCACTAGTGATCCCTTTCTTGTTGCAATTCTCAATGCACCTCAGATTGCCAAGGCCCCTGTCACTGAGTTGCTTGATCATGGGTCATATGTGCCACTAGGCCCATCACAAAAGATTCTTATAGCTGCTGCATGCATCAGTGGTAAATCCAAAGTACAGCTGTCTGTTCGAATGCAGTTTTGGTAAGCATTGAAAGAGTTGAAAAAATTGCATTCCTAGAGGCCATTGTTTATGAGATGCATATAACAACGGATGGATATAACTGCAGCTGCACTTAAAAAAAATTCTTGTGTCAAGTTGTAGGAGTTAAGCCTGGTTTCTTCACTGATAAATCCATCAAGAAGGTTGTCATCATCTTTAGACTCAAGTGCACTGAACATTGCCACAGGTGATTGGCAATTTAGAATGCAACATGAGATGTTTCAAAGTTTCAAAACTTGTAGAGAACATTGGGAAAAGAGGGTTAATGCTGTATTCCCTCAATTTATCAGCTGTTGGTAAAACCCTCCAAACATATTTCCACAAAAGATTCTGCAGTATGGACAAATAGGTAAATTCCAATTCAAATCCTTTCCCATTTCTCTCTATGGCATTTCCACTGTCTTTATCTACCATTCCTTAGTTCTTCATTTAATTGCTGAGCAGAAAGACAAATAACAGAGACAAAATACAACCCAGCAAAGATCTATGAACAGTGGTAAGGGGAGAGGAAAGAGAAATGCTGAGTCGTTGATGAGCTCGAAAGAAAGGTCCACAAACTTGAAATTCTTGTACCCAAGGGAATCATTATTTAACCTCTTTCACTAGGTAATGATTAGCGAACAAGACATCAAAGAAAGGCTTGAACTACCAGCTATTCCTGCTTATAAAAAGCAGAATAGGGAATCCATAACCTTCAGTAAACCACTTTGGAAAATCAATTATCATTATGTCAATGGATATAAATCTCTACCCAAAAAATTTGATGATAAATAATGCATGACTATTACTGGAACCATAGTGCACTAAATTAATTACCAACTGCTGTAAGTAAATGCAGTGACTGTGACGAGAAAATGCTGATAGGAAGTACTCTAAACAAGGGCACATAGACAATGAAACCCGGAAAGCAAAATATGTCATCCATCACATATCTCAGTGGTCGGGGGAGGTGAGGAATCACCAGGTCTTGAATAATTACATGTAACCAAATTTGTCAATAAATAAAATCCACAGACCATTAGAATTATCCCACTACCACGACATTGGAAGCATTAAGTTAAATACAAGTTATCCTGTGATGGTACACGTTCAGCACATTAACAAATATGCAGGTTCTGGATCTTGGTAATGTATCCTCAACTGAAACCCATGACTCAATGCAATGCAACTCCAACATTTTCTCAAGTGAAAGAATATGGAGAATACTCCTTTAGCCTTGAAAGCATTCAATGTAAGTAAAATACAACATATGGAAGTATTCTGCCTTGAAAAAACAGAAGCCCACCTTCTTCGTCGGTAACTCATGATTTATCAAAACACGAGCACATATAGATGACTCCCCCGAAGAAACATGAGGTAGGCATGCATCTGTTACAACCATCATAAACAACTCATGCTCTTCATTTTCAGTTTCATTGTTTACTTTAGCACTAGCAGCAGGGTTGTGGTTCAATTTCGTGGTTGCTTGACGGAATTTGTCCAATATCAACATGCGTTCAGCTTCAGCCAAATCACTGTACTTTAATGTGAAAAATAATTATTAAAATACATGCCATAGAATAATCAAAGATCAATGAAAGAGTTAACACACACAAGATTGAGTTGTTAAGACCATAGTTGCCGAATCAGCACCATAAGTCTCACGAAGAAACAATTTAAAGAACGAAAAGACTACTCATCCAAGGCTGCATGATTCTTCGGATACCAAAAGCAAAGGAAAATTACAACCAAAGGTCGAAGTGCACCGGACACCAGAATGGATAGTCAGGAAAGATGGGATTTTGTCTTTCAACCACAAGCTCAAGTCAAGTAAGCATCTGGCAAACAAGGTGGAATAATAACATACCTCAAATGGCTTTTAATATTAGACAGCTAGAAATCCTAAAAGCCAATACTGGCTAAAACCAGTTCAACAAGACAATGGTAAAATTTGTAAAACATTGCATCGGAATTTAATACTTCCTTGATTCATGGTAGCTTTATATTCCAGAAAATTTATTCCCTTTTATGTAGTGCAAAATCCAGACTCTGAACCCCCCCCCCCCCCCAAAAAAAAAAAACACCACAGAATTTACACATGAATGCAAATTGAATATTCACATTTATGAGTATTAGTGTAAGCCTAAGCCATAACCTAAAATAGTGCATTCTAAACTGAATTGACAACAAGAAAACTTGAACCACTTATATAGTGCCCAGATTTCACCTTGGGTGGATGAATTGGTAAAATCAACACCCAGCACTTTGATGAACATCAGAACAACAACCCCAATGGGAAAATCATATCATTAGGCTTCAGTATGCAAAACCATAAGACAACAGTTCAGTACAGTAACAAGGTTCTGTTGCAAGCTCAAGAAATACAGTGGACTGTCTAATTTGGATCAGGATTTCATGAATACGACCACATATTTTGAACTCTGCCACAGTCATCATATCATCACCCAAATGGAAAACCCTAACCGCTGCCCGGAGATTGACCTTGCCCACAAGATTGGGCACATTTCTCAGAGTTTATGCATATTGTAAGTTCACCAAAATTACCTTCCAAAGAAGGGCAATTTAAAATATCAAGAAGAGCAGTGAATCACCAGAACCATAACTGACAACTGAGATTAAAAATGGAGTTTTTTTATAAGCTTACACAATTCTGTTTTTCACTTTCAGTAAATCTCAGAATTTCATCCATATCGAGACCAAAAATCTGTCTTTCTCTCAATATTCCGACATTGCAAATAATAAGAGAATTTATCACCAAGCGCTTTACCGGATAAAAGTATCATACCAGAGAATCCAAGGAAACATTAGGAAGGTTAGAGACAGCAGAGCAGACGGCATCAAGCTCATCGCGTGAGCTGCAACACAGTACTGTAGGTAAGGAAGAACGTTTCCGCGCCACACGCAACAGATCCACCATTGTCACCTGCCAAATTTGCAGTTTAAACAAAAAGAAACAATTCGAACTGAAACCTGAAATGTTAAACAATTCTCCGTTTACCATTTTGAATTGTGGTCTGTCGACGGCAACGTAGTAGTGACGTGGTTGACTGTACATTTAGTAAAGAAAATATCAAAACTATATATCCGATTTCAATCACTCATAGAGGAATAATTCATCAAAATAAATTACAATTTTAATACCTGGAATGAGAAGACAAAGGAGAAGGAGAGGGAGATGAAGATGAGGCTTCGACAGCATCAATAGCCATTCTTCCCAACAAGACAATATACTGTGAACTATGAAGGGCTCCAGGGATCAAAATCAAGGATTCAATGATGGAAACTATTTCCTTGTGTGTAGCGTAGCTGCGAGTAGAACAAAAGTTCCACAACGACCTCGTAATCAGAAACTTGGGTTACAGATGGACTTGAGACTTCGAAGATACGAATGTCGACGAGGTTTTTCAATCGTTACCAGGAATTTTTCGGCAAATTTCCGTAAATCAGCGTTTTGAAACACGGAACCGGGATCGAATCGACACCGGCCGATTTCAATCCGGTCAGAATCGGTTACAATAACAATTAAAATCGGCCATCAGATCTGAAAACTCACTGATTCTAGGGTTCCTTGGCATGAATCGAACGGAATCAGGAACATGGTGGCCATGGATATGGAAACTATCCAAATCCGTTAGGATATTCAAAAATCTGTAATCTGTATTCGATCCACATTTCTATCCGTTTAGAGAATTGAATCCGTCTGAAAACTAATCAGAAACAAATATGATAATCTTTCTATTCGATCGATTATTATCCGATTCGTTTAGCAATCAAACAGTAATAAAATGTCTGAAATACATCTTTGTGTCCGTTTATCCTTTTAAGATAACTCATTGGATTTTGTTACTTATTTTTATATGTTAAGATAATGTGATTTTTTTATTTTTTTTTTTAAAGATTTTCTATTGGTTTATATATATTGTCTTATGCAATATGCTACATAGAATCACATATCTATTAAAATAAATACAAGAAAAAATCAAAAGTAAAAAACGTAAGAAAATCAAAGACTAAGAAGAACAGAAGAAAGGATAATTGCTGAACTCTCAAGTCTCAACCCTAACTCTCATTAAAAAAAAAAGGATAAAGATGTCAGGATAATCGAAAATTCGTATTCGATCAGTGTTCATATCCATTTAGGAGAATCTGTATTCAAAAAATCACTATCCAAAAACTATTCGAATCCGTTTGAAAACCGATAGGATATTATCTGAATCCATCCAAATATAATCGACTATGAATATCATAATGACACTATCTTACCGAATTCGATTCATTTACATCTTTATAATGCTACCAATTGCGAGTCGAATCGAATAGAATCCACGGGACCTTCAATTCTCCACAGTCCAAATAATCCAAAATACACTATTGAGAAAACTTTACCCAAAAAAAATTGGAAAAAAAGTTTTTTTATTTGGGCTTTAAATTGGACATAAAGTGACTATTTTACCCTTATCTTCCATAGTAGTGAGATTTCTCTATGGGGAAGTGTGGCTTTTGCACGTACACACAAGCCAATGGGGGGCAGGGTGGTCATTTTACCCCCTTTGTGTCTGGGCGCAGGGCGCATACTCCCCCTAAGAGGCTTGGGTTGAGCCCAATAGGATGGGCTGGTATGGGCCTCGGTTCAACTGGGGTTTAAAAAAATCCGGCCCAACCTGGCCCGATTGCACCCATACTTGAGTCTTCAGCTAACTCAAGCAAGGAAGAGACCGGGATTGGGCTTGGGCTCTCAAAATTCTTAAATCCCATTACCTCGGAAAAGCTATGTACGGTGATGAGCATATTGCCTCTCCCAGATCTGGCCTTTCGATCAAAAGACGAATATTAGACCTACTGAACTAGTTTGAGCTGATCTGGGAGAATTAATCTTGCCACAAAATTTGATGGGCCTGAGATGCTCTAGACCCTTTTGGAATGTCACAGCAAGATATATAATTTATCAGCCATTAGAGCTAGATTAGAGTACATTTGTTTAGGTTAGGCCTATTAACCCACAAATTATAGTGCAAATCCCCCACTTGGATTCACACTTAATTTACTCTAATTATAAATCCGAATCAGGCTAATTCCATTGCAACTACAATGGTGTCTTAGGCTGTGTTTGGTATGCATTTTAGGTTGATTTTGTATTCTCGGATGATAAAAATAGCTGTTTTTATTGTCCAAGAATGTAAAATCTACTTAGAATACATACCAAACACAACCTTAAATTTGGTGAATTGGAAACCATTTGACTTTTGAGCAAATAATTTGTATCATACTAATTTTTTTTTATTATTATTTGACTTTAGAAAGTTTCATTTTTATTTAAATTGATGAATATAATATTTTCTTGATTACTTGGGAAACACCTTTGGGCGGTGGTGGCAGCAAGTGCAGTAAAGCGCTGGCGTAAGGCCAAGGAGAAGTCGCTTGTTCGATTCTCCCATTAGAAGTATAACATCTTTTTTCATTTTTTATGAGAAGTATAACATGTTGTTATTCTCCTCTTTCCCCCCTCACACCACCACCCTGGCCGTCTTTTCTTGAGTTGAGTCACCAACCCCTAGTGGCCTATGGGCCCTTGGTAGGATTTGTCTAAAAAAAATTGGAGTTTTTCTTTTCCTAAGTGAAAAAAATTGAAAGAAATGTGAAGTGGATTATTATGAATCGAGACCAATTTTTATACATGGTCATGTATGAAACACTACCAATACTTGAGTCGTCCAATAGGCACACGAGAATCAAGTCCAAAAACTGAAGTGTTGATTGTGTTTATCTATAGTCGTGTATGAAACCTTTCATCAGACTAATTTTAGGTTACCTAAATTAAAATTAGGGTAAAGGTTCTTTGAGCCTAAGGCATTCCGTACACCTTCTCACATTTTTATTTTTTGTTTTTTTTTCACTAATGAAAAAATATATTAAAAAAAAAAAAAACTTATTTACGATGACCATATGAAATGGAGTAGGTCTAGAGAACCCTTTTCCCTTAAATTAAAATGGGTTATTGCTTGTTTATTAATATTTTGAAAAACATTTAGTTTCCATGTGGTAGTACATTTAGTGATTGAAAGGCATACCCACTGGGGGAGGGTCATAATGTACACCCCCTACTTTGCAGAGAGATTATTTCCAGAGACTCGAACCCGTGACCACTTATTCACTGTAGAGCAACCTAATCGTTGCACCAAGGTCTACCCTCTAATGGTAAACCACATGTATGAGTAAAATTATGAAATTTGACATGTGATCACATGGGTCCTCCATGCGTCTAAATTACAACTGCCCGATAGCCTACCACAGGTATTTTGTGAAAATTTTACCTATTTTGATGTCAAGTTTCTTAGCAAAATTATATTTTACCTTAATTCTAGTTTGACATAAGGCTTTTTGTTAATGCCGTGAAATATTTCTAAGTGAATCTTTTTTGATCTTTCAAGATTTATGTAAGGGTGTATTTTGTTGTCACCAAAAAACCGAACTAAAAGGTTTTTTTGTTTTTTGATAAGAACCGAACTAAAAGTTGAAATCATACTTTTTGTTCCTTATCATATTTCCAAAAATTATTTAATGCAAGGTTAAATCATACATTTCACATAAAAATCTCCTTAAATGACTATATATATACTCTTGAATTTTTTTGTTATCTCGGCATTTAATAACTTTTAGAAATAAAATAAGAGGAAAAAAAAAGTTTATTATTTTATTATAAATAGACATTTTTACCCTTAATTGTGAAAAGAAGAAAGATAAAACACAGAGAGTACTGGTGCAGGTTGCATTCCCGAACAAAGAAATATTATTCATAGAATAATTATAATTCTATTTGGTCCAATGCCGAAGCACGTCTGAAGCACGTTACTTTTAATATTTTTGTTCAAAGAGGGGAGAAAATGTAACCTCTTTAAATTAAGTAAGAAACCATGCAAATAAATTATCATTTAGCATTGAAAAATAAATTTAAAATAAAAAATCAGAATTTATATTATTTGGCCGACAACTGTTATGCTGAGTCTCACCTCCTGGGTACTTTCTTAGTATTTTCAGACTCATTACTGCTTTTTATTTTAGGGTTTCTTCTCAACCTTTGACTCTTTGAGAATTTGCGTAATTCGCGTTCTCCCCATTAATGTGTCATTAGGAATGAATATTAACGTCTCACAAGGGAGAGGTGCACTGCTGGAAGCATACGCGCATCGCGCGCCGCGTACAATTCGAACGGATAAGAAATGGAGTCTTGGGTTCCGATACACTGTAGTGTCATGTCGGTGATCGTCTGCCATGGTTGGCCCATGGTTTGGTCTTTATCAAGCTTTTTTATTCACCATGAGTCGGACGATTAAGGGTATAAAAACTCAGACCAAATCGATTGAAATCGACCGGATTGAATCAAAATCAACCATTTAATTTTTTTTATCTTTTCCATTTTGGATTTTAGAAATATTTAAAAGAGAAAGAGAATGCAAACTGGGGGCACACGAAATGATCAGTTGCACCCCCTAGAACCCACAAAATGACTAGGGGTTCGATGGTCATTTTTTTGCGCCTTGTGTTTGGGTAGGAGTGATATGTCTGGTGCGACCGGGTGAAAATAATCAATCGAAACTAAACGTTTGGTACAAAATAAAAAAAAACCCGATAAATTAGCCATTAAAATTCAATATTATTTAACTCGTTTTCATTTTTTTATGAGATAAAGAACGCTAATCGATCATGCATCTAGCGTGGCTCTTGCGCCTAGACACAAAAAATGCTCTGCCGCCTAGAAATGACTGCCTTATCCCGATGGAATTTCTACCTTTTCATGGGAGCAAGGCGGTCATTTCCAACGTTGAAAGCACTCTAGGCACACGACCGGTTAGCGTTTCTCTCACCCTTTTTTATATATGAAAATTCTACGTAGACGGATCATTATCCTCTGCTGTCTGTTGCCCGAACAACACTTGCTGTCCCCTCACATGGGGGCGAAATGGCGACTTAACCTCCCTGCCCGAACACATTGCCCGAGGGAGGTTAAGTCATCATTTCACGTCCAATGTGAGGGGACAACACTATGCTGTTCGCTAAAGTCATCATTTCGCGTCCAATGTGAGGGGACAACACTGTGCTGTTCGGGTAGCGAACAGCAGAGGATAAAAATTCCTACGTAGACCAACATAACGACTAGAAAAGGTTAAAAGTAATGGATTGAAATTGGTCGGACCAATTATTATTGACTTTGGTTTAATTTTTATAGACCAAACACCGTATTGGTTTAATTTCGATTGGCTCGATATATGCAAAAACCCGAAAAGGGGGAAAAAAAAAAAAAAAAAAAAAGTTTGACTTTTAGACCCTTCCGCATTAATACAGCTAAGCGCCTTAACCTAAGCGGACCTTGGCTTCCGTTGACCATAATCTTCAGCTCCACAACGGGCCGTTCGATTTCAAAGTGATATTGTGGGGGCCACAATAGGATAGTTTACAGTTATACCCTCCCACGTCTGGTGACTTCCGAGTTCCGTCTCTACTATCTCATCACCGCATTCACCGAAGAAACGTATCAAATCAACTGACACGTGCCCTAACATAATCTATTATCTTCTTGTCGGTTACCCCATTGCCGGTCACTCCCTCACAACACGTGTCTAACCTGTATCGATCAAATCGAACTCCTCCTTATATGCCCTTCTCTTCCTCCACCATTATCGTTAGAGGTTACAGTTCTCGTTTAGTCGTATTTGCAGCCGCAAGCAATCGACGTCTCTGCGAGAGCCAACTATCAAAGAACCCTCTAGAGCCTTGGAACAAAATTGACCGAACACGGAAACACCATTATTTCCGGTCAGAATTTCGCCGGAAAATCTACGGAAGTTCGTCGGTTGCTATACAATCTCTGATGCTTTCCGTACCGGAATCTCCGCATCACCTGCAGTCTCTGTTCCTGAAAACACCCAAAACTCCAGACTCTCCCGACCGAAAGAAACCGGCGCTCTATTCGATTCACGTCTATATTTCCACGCACCCCAAGGCATGGCTGATCTTCAGCATTCTGCTACTCCAGCTTCTTATCCTCCTCATTGTTCGTTTTCTCCCCGTTTCTCTCTCTCTCCGCCAGTTTTCTCCTCCGAGCCATGTTGTCGGCAACAGTTCCTCCAAAGACCGATGCAGCTCTGGCAAAGTTTACGTCTACGATCTCCCACCAATGTTCAACAGAGACCTCTCCGACAACTGTCAAGACTTGGATCCTTGGAAGTCTCGCTGCGACGCAGTCTCCAATGGCGGTTTCGGACGGAGAGCCACGGGGCTTGACGGAATCGTGCCGAAGAATCTGATCCCTACATGGTACTGGACTGATCAGTTCGCTTCGGAGATAATCTTCCACAACCGTATTTTAGGGCATCATTGTCGAACCCTTGACCCGAACTCCGCCTCTGCGTTCTACCTTCCTTTCTACCCGGGGCTTGCCGTCGGTAAGTATCTCTGGTCCAATTCCAGCACTCACGATCGTGATTATCATTGCGAGACGATGCTCAAATGGGTAAAGGAACAACCCTTCTGGAACCGATCCAATGGTTGGGATCACTTCCTGATGATGGGCCGCATCACCTGGGATTTCCGGAGGTCCAAAGACAGCGACTGGGGTTCGAGGTGCATCTACCTGCCGGCGATGAGAAATATCACGCGCCTCCTCATCGAGCGGAACCCTTGGGATTACTTTGATGTCGGTGTCCCCTACCCTACCGGGTTCCACCCCCGGACTGAATTGGACATTCGGCAATGGCAGGACTTCGTGAGATCACGCAACCGCTCGACCCTCCTCTGCTTCGCCGGAGCGGCACGTAAGGCAATCAAGAACGACTTCCGGGGGATCCTATTACAACAGTGTCGTAACGAATCGGGATCGTGCCGAGCATTGGACTGTGCCGGGTCGCGTTGCTCCAATGGCACATCGGCGATTCTGGACATGTTTTTGACCTCGGATTTCTGCTTGCAGCCGAGAGGAGATAGCTTTACCAGACGATCGATATTCGATTGTATGGTGGCCGGTTCGATCCCAGTTTTCTTCTGGAAGAGAACAGCTTACTACCAGTACGAGTGGTTCTTGCCAGGAGATCCGGCGAGTTACTCGGTGTATATAGACCGTAACAAGGTGAAGAATGGGACTTCCATTAGAAGGGTTCTTGAGGGGTTTAGCAGAGAAGAAGTAAGGAGAATGCGAGAGACGATCATCAACTACATACCTAAATTCGTGTATGGTGAACCGAACGAGGGTTTGGATGGTATTAAGGATGCGTTTGATGTTGCCATTGATGGGGTCTTGAGAAGATTCACCGAGCACTGGAGGTATAAATGGTAATAATCAATAAAGGAAAGGAATGGTTCCCAAGACCCAGGTATGGTATGAGAGATGGGAAGATTTCCATCGAACAATATAGAATTATAGGTGTGATTTCGGATATAGATAGAGCTATAGATTGATTTGTTTAGAGAGAATAGGAGTGGCTCATGTAGCTCTTCTGCAAAATTGCTTCTCATCTATTTATTTGAGATGGATTGTTTCCCATTTTTTAGTTTTCAATGGGGTAGAGTTTGTATATAAACACAAGAAGGTGGAAGCAATTTGCCTATTCAGTATTTATAATAATTGAATTGCAGAGATCTTTTTTCAATTCCTTTAAAATTCTTGTTGAGAATAATTTAGGATGGATCTGATTGTCCACTTTTGTTTTTGTTTGTTCTGTTTTACATATATATATTTTTTATCTTATTTTAGAGATCCCCATTCATTAGATTATTTAAAGCTGTATGTTGATGAAATTGGTTTTACTTGTAGTGTTTGTATTTCAGTAGTTGCATGCCCTTATATGACATGACTAGCAAAACTCTTTCCGGGTGTTATTTAAGAGTGTTTCACCTTCAGAAAATGCTTCTATAACTGGGAAATTAGAACTATAAAATTTCTTGTTCAGAAACAAAAGAAAAGCACCAGATGGGAATAATTCATGCTTCTACCACAATTAGGGGCTTATTTAGAGAGACTCAAAACAAGCTTCCACACCATTAAAACAACAGTGAAATGGTTATCTTTTAAAAAGGAAAAGACTAAAAGAAGGGAACCAGAATCTGGAATTGCAAAGCTTATTCAAAGTCCCCATCATATCTCATGCAAGAAACGGATCTGTATATAGTTTAGAAGGATCCAAACAAGACAGTTAAAGAGGGCATCGATTGGGCTAACTTTTAAATTTCTTGTTCTATCAAAATAAAATAAAAAAACCTGTTTTTTTTGTTTTTACCTTGTCCATGGTTCCATGCTATATATAATTAGAGAAAGAATGGTCTCTGAGGTTACGTGCAGAGAGAGCTTAAAGAGGGAGTTTATTCTGTTTGTATCATTCCATTAGTCACTTGAGGGGTGGCAAGAGTCATTGGAATATAGAGGTGGAGTTTCATAGCTTGGGTCAATGTAATGCCACCAAAATATGGTAGAGTTTCACTTTGGAAAATTCTACATTACAAATTTGGGCAGATTGTAAGGTATGGAATTTTGTGTGGCCTTGGAAAATCCGTCCAAAATTTAAATTATTTTTACAAGTTTAATTATAAATTTTCAGTAGTTTCATGCCCTTAATGACATGACCAGCAAACTTGTTTCTGGGTTTTATTAGTGATTCACCTTCGGAAAATGCTTCTGGGAAATTAGAACTATAAAATTTCTTTGTTAGGTTCACTGGGGTGTTCAGAAAGAAAAGAAAAGAAAAGAACCAGATGAGGAATCTTTAGAAAGACTCAAGACAAGCTTCCACACCATTAAAACAACAGTGAAATGGTGGATGGTGATCTTTGATAAGGAAAAGGCTAAAATATGGAAGAATAATTCAGTTTATAATTATGGGAACTCTATAATTATTCTATGATAACTGCATTTTTGAGAGGTGTTTAGTGGATGTGTCTCTGGTTAAAAGCCTATAAAAGAGGGGACCCAGAATCTGGAATTGGAGAGCTCATCCAAATGCCCCATCATCCTCTATTATAGTATAAAAGGATCCCGACAAGAAAGTTAAAGAGGCATCGATTGGGCTAACGTTTAAATTTCTTGTTTAATCAAAATAAATTATAAAAACAAAAAAAAAAAAAAAAAATTTTTTGCTTTTACCTTGCCCATGGCCCCATGCTCCTATTTATTTAGAGAAAGGATGGATTCTGATGTTACGGGCAGAGAGAGCTTCAACAGGGAGTTTCTGTTTGTGTCATTCCCTCAAGTCACTCGAGGGAAGGTGAGACCATTGGAATTTGGAGGTGGAGTTTGACAGATTGGGTCAATGTAATGCTGCCAAAACATGGTAGAATTTCACTTTGGAGAATTCTACATTAAAAATTTGGGCGAGGTTGTAAGATGTGGAATTTTGTCACATTAGAAAATCCATCTTAAATTTAAATTATTTTCTAGATTGAGTTTCCTGTTCGACTGCGTAGTGTAAGCTAGCATCTTCATCTCTCTCCACTCACAATAAAGGGTAGATATGTCATTTCATAGGAAGAAGAAGATAGATAGACACATGAACGCATTAGCATATGCTATGCAACTTGACAGTGTTCTTTCTAATTTTTATCCTCTCCTATTACAGCACGGTGCTATAACGCATCGTGCGGCGGCTGCAGAGGCCATGTGCACCATGTGGGGTTCACTGTGCCACATGGCCTTTGCAGCACCGCACAATGTGTTACAGCACCGTGCTGTAACAGGAGAGGATAACGATTCGTGTTCTTTCTCCCATTGTTTTTTATAGAAAGTTCTTACTGGTGCTCTTGATATTAAGAAGAAGTTTTCTTGTTTTCTTAGTATGGATCCATCTTGTGTCTTTTGCAATAAGGAACTTGAATCTGAATGGTATTTTTTGATTTCTTGTGATTTTATTAAGAGAATTTGAATTGCAAGGTCCTTACCCATACACACAGAGTACCTCCAATTCCTTTATGCTCACTTTGATTGAATGCTAGTTGTTTGATCGTTTCGTTTCAAAGTCCAACAAACAGGTTGTTGTGCAATTATAATTTAGGGGAAGTGTTTTCTGTGGGAGAGTGTGGCCGTTGTATGCATGCAGATAAATGGGAGCACGCAAGGAAGCATCAGGAGGGTAGTCATTATCGTCTTTTATGGGGGTGGGGTGGTCATTTTACCCCCTCTGTGTCTGGGCATGGGCGGTATATTCCCTTACGGGAAACATTTCTCCTACATTTTATTATATTTAGTTGTCTCGTAATAGTTACATGTATTTTTCTTTTGCTTTGTAAATAGAGAAGCTAATGTTTGTGCCCACGGAATTTCTAAATGGCCTTTGCTCTACCCTGGCTTTGGTATGTGGTGAGCCAAATCAACCCTTTGGGGTTTGTATGGGCCCCTCCTCTTCCCCACCTACCCCCAAAAAAAATAAAATAAAATAAAATTTAGAGACCTATAAACTCAGAGAGGAGAGTGTAAGGGGTGAATTTCTCCTTCAAGGCAGGAAAGCAAATAAATGTTGATCACCTGATATATAGATTTTATGCTCTCTTTTGTCGGTGCTTTTCCCTTCCCCGTTTCTTCCAATCAAGCGAAATCAATGCCTTTTGACTGATCAAATTAATGCTGCTATTTAACTTTTTCTTCCCGGACAGGTCATCATCTATTCTCTAACTTATTAAAAAAGAAGTGGTTTCTATGGATCTCTCATTTATGAAGTGCCGAGCCTGTAGAGTTCGAGTCATATTCACACGTGAAAATGTCTAATGTGCAGAGAACACTCCTCAATCCTCATGTAACGTAGAAAAAGAACATAAGTTTGAATGCCACACAAATTGCCTTTGATGTAACGGCCTTTATTGCTTCTTCCTTCAAATGTATCAATACTTTTGTTTTCTGCCTTGAAAGAATATATCAAGTTCTAAATACACTTGTGCGAGTGAATACGCATCCTATAATTGAGGTTTGGAATGAGAGGATCCATTTTTCATTTTGACTGGTATTTGTTACATGTCAAATTTGATAGCTCATCTCATCCAATTGATCCATAATGTATGTAACTGCTCTGTTTAGATATCAGATTGATTTGACATTGAACACATGACTAGGTGATGACTGAAAATCATGTTTGGGCAATTTATTGAAGAGAGGAACGTGTAGAAGCTGAAGCAACATCTAGATCACACAAAATCTGGAGCCAAGGAATGGAATTTGGCTAGTCTGTCATACATGGTACCAACATGACCTTTCGTGCTAGAGAGTCAGCAACACTATTGGACTAGCCAGGTACTAAATGCATCTAGAGGGGTTGCCTTGGAGGGATTGTTAACAAAATGGATGAGCTCTTGGTTATCCAACTCAACTTGAACTCTTTCCATGCATTCTGATAATATGGCTTTGAGAGGCAGAGCGAATAGATAGAGCTTTTCCAACAAGCATTGAAGAGAATAATGCTGACTCTCATACAGCAAAGTAGCAAGCCCCCAAGTGATATCCCTAACAATGTACCCAATGCCTCCTAAATTGGATTTGGGCGATGCAACATCACAATTGATCTTGAAGCAACCATTAGTAGGAGGGCACCAACACCTGGGTGAAGTCGATGGAGGGGGACTAGTAGGCAGGGATGATTGGGTACTCTTAGTGGCATCAATGAATTTTGCATAAGCTCTCTTGGGGTAGGTAAATAAACGTGTGAAGTAGCAACAAGAATCAAATTTCAAATAGAATAAGAGTGTTAAAATCAAACTGAAATCATTTATTGAAACCCCTACAAAAAAAATATATAGATTTGGCAAAATAGATGGAACGTGCAATTCCTAAACTTTAAATTTTTTGCGTTGGGCCTATATTGGTGGGTCCTACTAGTCCATTGTTTGCAAAAATAATTTGGCTTCGCCCGGACTTGAACCGGAGACCTTCAGTGTGTTAGACTGACGTGATAACCAACTACACCACGAAACCAGTTATTTTGAATGGCGTGTAATTTTTTAAAAGACAAAAATAAATATGAAACTATGACAATATTAAAAACCTAAACCTGCCACTTCCCACTTTCTCGCTCTTTCCTGAAACTAAAGTCTGCAGCAAGTCATATTCTGTGTTTAATCTCAAAATGTATTTTTCCAGTTTTCTCCCGAGTCTTTTAATAGAGGTTCATTTTTATTGGGGTATGATATCTTGTATTCTATATGGGTATTTTGGTAAAAAATTTATCGCTATAAATATGTAGCGAAGGTTCTTTCTCTGTAACGTAATTTGAGAGAGGTGTGAGGACGAGCGATTGTAACCCTATTCTCCATTGATAGTGAAACAAATCTCATTTCACCGTGGACGTAGACAATCTTGTTGAACCACGTAAATCCTTGTGTGATTGTTGTTTACGATTTCCATTCTTTTTTGCATCGTGTTAAGTTTTGTTTCTTCAACAATTGTCTGGGGAGGCCTTTAAAATTAGGTTATCCCGCGTTTGGTGGCTAATCCCTCCCCTTTTCTTTGGGAGGAGGTCCTCCTCTTTTGTGTTTGGTTAATAAAGTTTGATTCGTTGTTGCTAAAAAAAATGGTGTTCGTTCGAGAATTTATTTTGATAGGAAAGATTGTAAAAATATATAAATCTTATATCTAAATAGAAAAACGATAAGTGTAGAACACCATCGATACTATTTGCCATGAATTTTTTACTATTATAAGTGACTGTTCAGTAGGGGGTGCAAATTTGGCCTAGTAAGCCCGAGCCTGCTCTGAGCCCGACAAGGGTCAGACTGTTTAACCCGCAGGGCAAACCAGAGTTGAGATTCCCAGACCCAAGCTTGATCTGGACCAGCCCAACTTTATATGTGTATTTACATATGTTATGTAAGACAAAGGGCAAAAGAGAAAGGTTACAATCTTGTTGTAACCAAGTTTGGTTACAAATTACAACAAGATTTTTCACATATACATGTTGGGCACATCACCGTTGTACCCATCTTGAGTCTGTTTCTTCCACGCCATAGGGAAATGATCCACCCCCTTCCCACCCTCTCCATTGGGCAAAACCACTAGCTCTAGGAAAGCAAGTGGCGTGAACAACCCTATATATAGTGGCTTGGGATGTCTAGCTTTATTTATAGGCACCATATTCTCTGTTCTCTTTCTTAAGCTTTCAATGTGGGAGAAAAGATGATTTTTGGTTCCAAGGAAGGAAAAAAAGACGAACAGATGTCGGGTTTAAACTTCTTTTTTTTTTTTTGGGGTAATGGGGTTTCAACTTTCAACAGTTGGAACATATGGAGAACTAAGGAACTAAGCCTTCATTTTCACTGTTTCAACCAACACCAAAACTGCTACCAGTCTTTCTTGGCTTATGAACATAAAATCTGAACAGGTGTGGGTGTGTGGCAGGGAGATTGTGTCATGCTTGTAACACTTTCTAAGTAGGTATGTGAATGCATGAATAGGGTGATAAAATTAAGAGATTTTGGGACATAATCTCTTCACCCAAAGCTATAGAACACCTTAACAGTTTAAACAATTAATCCACTTTATCATGGTTTAAGGTTACATACAGGGGCAATGCTAGGAAAACAAAGTAAATCTTTCATTGATGACCATAAATTATTGCAACCATTGGATAATTAGTACACTAATGCTTACACCAACCTGGTTTAGACTTACAAGGAACTAAAAACCAGAGAATTGAAGTGCCTAGGTGACAATACATAATGCTAATCAATGCAAGTACCAGTTGGGTTTGCATTCTTGATGATCCAAGGATGCTCCATGATCTTCAGAAGTGAAAGCCTTTTTGTGGAGTCCTTCACAAGAAGCTGCACATTTTTCCAGGTATATCAATTCCTCATTTATGGCATAAGCTAAAACAAAGTTGCTTATGAATGAACTTACTCTACTGATGAGATTTTTTGCTTCTGCAGACACATGCGGGGTTGGAGGAAAACTCAAGTCAACTTTCACTATCCTGTATACCAAACCGATGCTTTATTCAGTATGCTACCCCTCTCTCTAGTTGACACATGGGCCATCACCATCCCAACCAATGAATTTTAACTCGATTGAAAAACGGTAACATCAAATTGAACTCTTCTCTTACCTTCTGAACGTGTTGGTCTGACTCTCAGCCTCAAATGGAGGGACCCCATAAAGGAACTCATAGCAAAGAACTCCCAAAGTCCAGTTATCAACTGCATAATCATGGGCTTTGTTTTCTATCATTTCTGGAGCTAAATAGTCCAAAGTTCCACACATGGTGTGTCTTTTGCTTCTGGACTGGACAGACCATCCGAAGTCAGCAATTTTGAGTCGACCCTGCATACATAAAATATGGTTGGATTCCTTAGATAAAATAGGACGTACCCAGTGCACAAGGCTCCCGCCACTGTGGGGTATGGAGAGATTCATAATGTACGCAGCCTTACCCCGCTTTCACAGAGAGGCTGTTTCCAGACTCGAACCCATGACCACTTGGTCACAGGTTGGATTCCTTAGATATTCCATAAAAAAAATGTAGTTATGTTATTTATTTTTAATTTTGTTCAGGTTCAAACATTAAACAAACTGAGTCACTAATGGTTATCTAATTTAGAAAATGCCAATTTCCAAACTTAGTAAAGTTCATCAACATCGAATTAACATAGTTGGGTCCAAATCCATATTTGTGTACTAACTAAAGAGAAGTCCATTTATGTATTAACACTGAAAATCACATCTGAAGAATTCTAAAACAGTAAATAGACAAACTACTAGAAGAGATAACTAAGACTTTGTTCAGTGATTGTAACTTGACTCTGAAGTTTCCCAATATTAAGTTAAGTAAGGAGAGGGGTGGGAGGGGGGAGGGGGGAGAATAACATTGTTTTTCATATAATTAGAATGTATCCCACAAAGTTGCAACTAGTAGAATACACAGAGACACAGGAGCTAGCCCAAAACCCCTCTGTTTCAAATTATCCAAATTCATTATCTAAACCTCACAACTGGGTATGCTGCCATTTTTATTCCTTTTTCTTTTCCAAAATGAATATGTTACTTGATATCAACTAAAAAAAAAAAGTGAAGGAGACGATCTCTGTAGTTTACCTCAAAATCAAGCAATAAGTTCTCTGGCTTGATGTCCCGGTGAATTACATGTTTGTCGTGGCAGTAGGCCAATGCTCGTGTGAGGCTGGCAATGTACTGCAACGCAAAAGGAACATAATAAAAAAACCCTAGAACAATAGAAGGGTAAGAACAATAATCATAAAACAAAAATTAACAAAAAAGGAAGAACTTTTACAGTGGCGGCATGCTTTTCTGAGAGGTGGTCGGACTTCCTAAGCTCCCCATAAAGCTCCCCCCTATGAGCATACTCAAGAATCAAGAATATGCGTTCTTCGTCGTGAAACCAACCATAGAGACGGAGAACATTGGGATGACTGAGATTACTCTGTATCTCCATTTCCCGCCGCAGCTGGTTGTGAAGACGGTACTTTTCAATCTGCTCTTTGAATATAACCTTGAGTGCTACTATGTATTTGCTCTATACAAACAGAATGAACACCACAAAGATTAAGTTATTGCGAGAATTGAAATCGAAATTCTAATTTAAAATTATAGGGTTTTACCTTCTTCTCTCTGGCGAGGTAGACTCTCCCAAACTTTCCTTTCCCAAGAGGCTTCCCGATATCGAAATCTTGCAGAGACCATTTCTTTGAAGGCTGTTCTTCATTCTTCCGATTGGGTTCCTGAATTTTGGAAACCATTAGAGGGTTTTGTTGATTTGATCTAAAATTCAAATGGATCCCTAGAAACCTTTCCCATTAAAGAAACAACAATGTTTGATTAGATCCTTCTTACCATACTTGTTGATCTGCTCATCTCCTAAATCCCAGATTTGCAGAGAAGCTTCAAGCGAGATGCAAGCAGGTAAACGGTAAACCCATAAAACAAAAAAAGAGAAAATATCACGTATCTCTCCTCAGGTATGACTTATGTACACTTTCACCCGTGAGGTTTGAGAAATTCCACGTACTTCCCCTGCTTTTCAAACTAAGTAACAAAAACACCCACTTCGTTAATTGTAGACGTTAAACGTTAGAATTTTGATTTAAATGACCAAATTGCCCTTATCTTCTTCCCCAAATCGTTTCTCAAAACATAAAACCTTAGGGTTTCAAAATCCCACTGCCGCCTTTAGCAGCGGCCAAACCAGAGGGCCGGCTGTCAAACAATGTTGATCTCATGTAGCATTTCACTAGGATTTCGTCCAAAGATGAAACGAAATCCCCAAACCTTAATTGAAAATACAAATCGGTAGCACCTGCAGATCTCTCCTTAGTCCTAAGAGTAGACGAGGCTAGTAAGAATCTTAAGCCGTCGTCATCGCTTATGGAAAGAGTTAGAGTTCTAGATGCGCATGCAAAAATCGAACCATGAGTGTCTTTCAAGAAAACATAATTGTAGAAGAGAAACTGCAGAAAAGAATGCAGTAAAAAGTATATCTGATGCTTAGCCTGCAAGACGTCCCAAACCTAAAAACTGAAAAGGGAATCAGCTTTACGGAAACTCGGACAGAACACAAATAAAAAATTTTAGAGCTCAGAGAAACAGAGAAAGGAAACAAATAAGAACAAACGTACGATCCTTCTCTGGTTCTCCAATTTTCAAAGTTCAAATTGAGCTTCGCTCTCCCTCTCTCTGCTTGTCTTCACTTCAGTCGTCGTATGTTCATGGACGATGAATTGTGTGATGGACAAACCACAGATCGTTTTCTTACAAAATTGAAAATCCGAAACTCATAGTTGGCTTCACTCTCCAAAACCCTAACTTTGTCCGCCTGAAACCCTTCTCCTCTTGTTTCATTCCTCGATTTCAATCTCCATCGAAGGCCCAAGCTTGCGAATTGAGAAACGGTGAGGGTTTGGGAGATGGAGCGAACAGGTTGCTAGAAAATTTGGGGAAGTCGGAGAGATCTTTGAGATGGGTGGTGAGGCACCATGACCGTGGTTGGCGCCGATAAGCAACAATCAAAGGGGATTTTCCCCTGTTTTCCTTTCTAGTTTCTTATTTCATGTTTAGGATTGAAAGGTTTCAAACCCTAAACAATTTGGGGAAGAAGTTGAGGGCAATTTGGTCATTTAAATCAAAATTCTAACGTTTAACATCTACAATTTACAGAGTGGGTGTTTTTGTTACTTAGTTTAGAAAGCAGGAGAGATACGTGGAATTTCCCAAATCTCACGGGTAAAAATATACATAAGTCATATCTCAGGGAGGTACGTGATATTTTCCAAAAAAAAAAAAAAGAGGAGGGAAGACCTTGAGCAAGTTTCGAATTCGCAATGGTCTTGATTTGACCGGCTGTAGTGGGTAAAAATTATAAACCACCATCTCATCCGGTTGTAATCTTTTCGTTTTTTTTTTTGCCTTTTCTTATTACTCGCCAATTCCTACCAAGAGGCGAAGCTGCGAGAGGTTACACGAAGTCACGAAGGCGCCAAGTATCAGTGGAGGAGAAACAACTTCCTGACACGTAGAGTTTCAACACCAGGTAGTATGAAATTCCCATGAAAAAAAGAAGATTTTCAAATTCATTATTTCTCTGGTTCTTCTTGTTCTTTGATTAATTGGTTCATCGTCTCTTACCTTCAGCTCTTTATTTATCTTTTTTTTATCTTTTACTCTGAATCTGGGTAGTAGATGAATTGATGGAAGTTGGTTACAGTTAAGGAATAGTATTCTAAGATCATGGGTTCTTACAGGAAAGCAAAGCTTGCTGTTGATGGCTTCCGGGGTTTCGCTTCGAGGATCGTAACTCGAGTTCCAACTGGAGAAGCAAATCAGGGACTCAAGCGCCAATCTAGTATTTTTGAGCTTTCTGGTTCATCCTTGATTTCTTCGAGAGCAAGTTCTCAGATTGGAGGGAAACCGAATTATTTTCCCTTTCTCGGCGGTGGGAAAAGATTTTATTTATTACCTGGATAGGTATCGAGTTCAGCATTTTAGTCCCAAAGGCCCTAAGCGATGGTACAAGAACCCTCGGACAGTGATCGTTGTTGTTCTTGTTGGTTCTGGTGTGGTGATTACTGTTTACTATGGGAATTTGGAAACAGTTCCCTATACAAAGCGCAAACATTTCGTACTTTTGTCGAAAAAGACCGAGAGAGAGATTGGGGAAGCTCAATTTCAGCAGTTGAAGACTGCTTTCAAGGGAAAAATCCTTCCTGCCGTACACCCTGAGAGTATTCGAGTGAGGTTGATAGCAAAGGACATAATTGAAGCTCTGCAAAGAGGGTTAAGCCATGAACATGCATGGAGCGATCTCGGGTATGCATCGGAAATCACTGGGATTTCTGAAGCTAGCACCCATGACACTTTGATGGCGTTGCATGCCGGCCCAGAGGGGAAGATAGGAGTAGCTTGGAGCCCTGAGGATGAGATTCTTGATGACAAGTGGGTTGAACAGAGTCGGAAGAAGGTTCACGATAGTGGTTCACAACCTACAACGGATCATTTGGAAGGATTGAATTGGAAGGTTCTTGTGGTGAACGAGCCTATTGTGAATGCCTTCTGCCTTCCAGGCGGGAAGATTGTTGTTTTTACCGGGTTGCTTGAACATTTCAGGTCTGCATCGTACTTGGGCATGAGGTATATCTTAAATCTTAGTCAGTAGTTCTAGTATTGTCTGAATCATTGTATGTTTTTGCTGAAATGATTAGTTTCAATCCGTTCAAATGTGAAAATCATTGTATGTTTTTGCTGAAATGATTAGTTTCAATTCGTTCAAATGTGACTAAGATATCACTCTGATCTAGATGTTTTCAATTATTCTTTGTTCAATGAGGTTGCGCATGCCGTGGCTCGACATCCTGCAGAGGTGATCACAAAGAACCTGTGGCTTGTCATCCTACAGCTGATTCTCGTACAATTTGTTGCCATGCCTGATCTTGTTACTGTAACATCTCACCTTCTTCTAAGGCTTCCTTTCTCACGAAGGTATATATTATGGTTTTCATATTTAAATGCAGATGTGGAGTTTATTTATTCTGTTCAGAACTTGACAATAAGAACTTTTTAATTAAGAATTCACAAGTGCATCCTACGTATCTATTGGTGTGTGCACATGTAAAGTTATCACAGATAAGGTTAGGTGGGAGCTTACCTCTAATAAGCTGTATTCTGCATTTGAACCTACTTCTTTAGGAAACTACGTTTATAGTACCTAACGTTTTAAAAACTATGTTTGGTGTATCCAAGCACAAACGATGTTAAGGAGGTGTTAACTTATGATTATGAATCTTTTTATATTTTTTCAACATTTGATTTGGATCATGGCCGTTCATAACTTCGTATAGCATTTTAAATCATGGCAAAAACCATATTATTGTCTGACTTGAGATCATATTATCAATTGCTAAAAAAAATTTCTAATTGAAAGGATAGGATTTAACTATGATGTAACTTTGTAAATGTTTGATTTGGATCATGACCGGTAATTAGTATTTTAAATCACGACAAAACGCAATGGTACGACATGATCTAAGATCAGATTGACATAAATTCTAAAATATTTCAATTGGAGGGATACAATTCAACCATTATATTTTGACATTTTTTGACCCTTGATTTGCATTATGATTGTTCAGTTAGCATTTTTGTACTAATGTTACACAACAGTATATAGGTTGATATATGATTGGATCATTAAGATGATTTCATTCTTGCGTCTTGCAATCAATATCTTAATAATGTGATTAGATGCTTCTGTAGCATTTGATTTTGTGATTAGATGCTTTAATATTTCAATCATGTGATTAGATGCTTCTGAAGCATTCGATCTTGTAATCAATTTTGTTATAATCATGTTGTTAGATGCTTCTAATGATCCAATCATAGATCAATATTTACTGTTATGTTTATTATTATTAAAAATGCTAAATGAATAATCATTATGCAAATCAAAGGTCTAAAAATGTCAAAATATAATGGTTGAATTGTATCCCTCCAATTGAAATCTTTTCGAACTTATGTTAGTTTGATCTTGGATCATGTCATACCATTGCGTTTTGTCGTGATTTAAAATATTAATTTAACGCTCACAATCCAAACATTATAGTTGAATCATATCCTTCCAATTAGAATTGTTTTTTAAGCTATTGATGGTATGGTCTTAAATCAGACTGTACCATGGTGTTGCCATGGTTAAAATGCTATATGAACAGTCGCGATCTAAATCAATAGTTAAAATAAATTTAAAAGATGATGTTGAATCATATCATTCCAATTGAAAACTTTTTGATAGATATAAGAATTTAGGTAATTTTGGTCTTTCCATCATCATATTTTAACACATCCTTAACACCATAGGCAGTAGCTTTGAGTTGTGCCAGGCATTGCTTCAAATTCCAGTCAAAATTTAGGTGATTTATTCGAAAACATTTCAAATTTGACTACTATCAAACTCAAAACTATTTGTCATTTTAGTCGAAATAAACTGAAGCCATAAAAACTACAGTGGTTTATGCCAAAATCAATGGAATTGGTTTTGGATGTTAGACTTGGGATCAAATAAGGAATATGATTTCTTGGTATACTAGGACAGATTTCATTTCATTTAAGGGGTTATACAGTTGTATTCTCGTCTTAATCTACAGATTAATTCTCAGATCTTGTTGTGAACTCTGGGAACAGTTCACAAAGTATTCTGATGTTTCCCTATGAAATTTCACATGCAAACAATATTTGGTTTCTCCTAAAACTGTATATTATGGCATGTTTCATGCTTCTCTTCCAATATTGAAACAGTGTCATATACAGGAAAGCAGTGCTAGTAAATGTAGAAGAGAGAGAGAGAGAGAGAGAGAGAGAGGTGTCGCAAGCTAGAAGAAGAGAACTGTTGCTCACAGTTGGGCAAGTTGGGCAGAATGCTCCAACTGTGGGCTACAGAATAATATCATGGACAAATATACCCTAATCATAACAACTATTACACATAAACCCTTAATCAAACAACTGAATACCCAAAATACCCTTTGTGGTTATACTAAACAGGATAAAGACAATCTTTTAACAAATATGAATTAATGCAGGACATTCAGAGTGAGTTCTAAACAAATGAAACTTGGAGATCTCATGTTAGGGAGTTGTTCCCCTGATTTTGGAAATCCTTTCTCTGCCCTGTGGGGGTCAGGGTCCTTGGTCAAAACTACAAAGTTAAGGAGAAACTTTCATCTTCATGATTTTGTGGATATCTTTGTTATCATCCCATTGTTATCCTGTTCATGAGCCATTGGTAGTGAACAGCAGGATCATGGCCTTTTATTAATCTATCACTGATCTTTAATCTGCTCATACTTTTTACTAGGATGGAGATGGAAGCAGATTACATTGGACTATTATTGATAGCTTCAGCTGGATATGACCCAGGGTGGCACCCAAAGTATATGAGAAGTTGGGTCAGATCACAGGCGAGTCAGCATTGAGAAATTATCTCTCCACTCATCCATCTGGAAAGAAGAGAGCAGAGTTGCTAAGGCAAGCCAAAGTCATGGAAGAAGCCCTAGAACTATATAGGGAAGCAATAGCAGGCCGTGGGGTTGAAGGCTTTCTATGAAGAGTCTGTTTCCATCTGAAAAACCAGCACAAGTTCTGGCCAAGGTCTCAATGTTATGGAAGAAGCTGAGCAATGGTTCTTGATTGGCATTGCTCTTTGCTAAACAGATACCTGTCTTTGAGAGAGAAAAAAAATACCCAATTCATATACTTGGAAACCTGTTTTGAGTTGTATGCATGGGAATCATGAAGAATTTTGTGAAGTTAAGGACATGGACCTGGTATGTCTTTGATTTCTTAGAGGTTGTATTGTGTTCTCTCTTAAACCATAACTGCAATAACTCTCTTTATATCTTAACTATTAGGTCAATTTTTGGGTCTATTTGACAAATATGCCAGTTGGAGCAAGTGATGCAACTCTGTCCCTGATTACATGACTGAAGGAAAGATGGCTATACAAATCAACCCATAATTAGTTGTCTCAATTTTTTTTTGCTTTAATTGAAATTCTGTACCATACAGTCTGAATCCTAATCGGTTTGAAAGATTTGGGGATTTTTTGCATTATTGTAGCTTGTAGTACATCTTGGCAGCTAATTCAGAATGTTTTGGATTTGGATCCTCTGCAGCCTGGGGTTGAGCAGCACGACAGGCCGCCGCATGGATTTATTTCATTCCAATCCAATGGTTGATAGACCAGATCAATTCAAAATTATCGCTCAAAATTCAAAAATACAAATACCAGGCAAACAAGCTCAATTCAAAATTACCGCTCAAAATACAAATACCAGGCAATCGAATACCAATCATTGGATTGGAATGAAATTCACATGGTGGATACCAATTATTGGATTAGAACGAAATTCACATGGCGGCCTGTGGGAGGAGTGTAGCACGATGGCGGGTCAACCCCAGGCCTCAGAGGATTCAAATCCGTCTAATGGAGTCACATGACCAATTCATATCAACAGTTGGAAGAACAAGAGACTCCTAAATGAAGTATGGGGTGCTGTTCTCTGTGCCGCAGCGCATGCTGTGCCCAGGCACATGGGGTGGGTGCAATGACCACTCTGCCGCCCCCTAAATGGCAGGCCCATGTGCCTGGGCACAGCCTGCGCTGCGGCACACAGAACATGCTCCCATGAAATATATTTATTTTTGGAGGTGCCGGGGGTGGAGGAGTTTCAAGCATCACGGTAGACAGTGGCAATCAGCATTAACTGTCACGTTTGTAAGAATTTGGACTGTTCTATAAACAAGTGGACGAACAAAAGAAATTAAAATTTACACAACGGAACCACACACGGTTTCTTCTTTCCAGTAGTCACTCCTAGTCTCCCAGAGACGAAGACGAAGAAAAACCTGGTAGCTCTAAAATGCAAGGTTGATGGTTATACTACACTTTTATAAATACCAATCTTTGGATTGAAATAATTTTATTTTTGAACCACAATTTCAGTCATATCAGACATTTAATTAGAACCAAACTCTCGATTCCATTGTTGGAGATCTTCCCACTTGCTTTTCTGTAGGCTGGGTCTAATGACTGTCATTGCTTTCTGAAAATCACTGTACCTCAACGGACGCACCTGGTAAAACACATATCAACACACATCAATAAACATTAATGTGAGCAAATCGAACATTTTAACATTCTATTTTTATTTTTTTTTTAATTTGCAGCATAAAGCATACACCAAAAAGCGTATCAAAATGGTAACTGTTCAATTAGAATCAAGGCAAAAATTTGCATTAGATGCATGAAACAAGACATGATGGGAACATATAAGGATTTGCCATGCCACCTTTGGACCATAGATACAAGCTGAAGCCACTCACTCACCTATACGATGTACATACATGAAGTTCACTAGAATTTTGAACGATAAGTAATATTTAAGCATGTGGACATAGAGAAGAGAGAAGAGACCTGTCTCAAGCAAATCTGTGGACATAGTTATAGATATGTATAATGGTGTGGTGACTAGTGTAAGAACTGTATGAAAGGGAGGGGGGGGGGAGGGTAGTGAATTCTCAATTATGATTGGATTTTGGAACATAGAGTATATGATGTGCAACTTTAGTAACAATAGGACTGGTAATGAGGTGGTAGAATTGATGATAGAGAGATTACTACTACAGTGAATAATTTAGGTACCTAGACTCAATCATAAATAAAGAAGGAAAAATAGAGGATGATATTGCATAAAGAATTAAAATAATATGGATGAAGTGGAGAGGTGCATCCAGAGTGTTTTTCAATTCTTTTAAAACTAAAAGGAAAATTTTATAGGACAGTCATACAGATGGCAATGATGCATGGAGTTGAATGTTGGACAGTAAAGACAGGATGTCGAGATGAATGAGTGGTAGAACTAGAAAGGATAAAATGAGGAACAAATTAGAGCTAATTTAAGAGTAATTCCGATACATGGTAAGCTACGAGAGAGCCGTTTGAGGTGGAATGGACATGTGCAACGGAGGCTTTAAGATGCTCCAGTGCGGAGGAGTGAATTGATCAGACTGAAGGAGTAGCTTGGGGTAGGTCTAAAATGACTCTAGAAGAAGTGATGAGGAAAGACATGCATAGCTTAGGCCTTCTAACAAATATGGCGTTGAATAGAACTGATTGGAGAGAAAGAATCCATGTAGCGACCCCATTTAGTTGGGAATAAGGCTGATTTGAGTTTTATCAGAAAAAAAACATTCTTCTTTTTTGAAGGAAAAGAAAGAAATACTTCAAGCAGTTTTGGATATAATATCATAAAATATACACTGATTGCTTTCTATAACAGTATAACTTATACAACACAATCTATCCAGATTCCAG
Organism: Telopea speciosissima; assembly: GCF_018873765.1. Lineage (NCBI taxonomy): Eukaryota > Viridiplantae > Streptophyta > Magnoliopsida > Proteales > Proteaceae > Telopea > Telopea speciosissima. The sequence continues at coordinate 61,578,004 of NC_057921.1, read as the reverse complement.
AACATGTAAATAACACACAGAAGCTTGTTAGGCACAAATCATTCATAACCATTCATTTTGCCAAGCTAAAAATTGATGCTTTCAAGCAAGAACAAATTTCCCACTATTTCCCATAAACTACCTGATTTGCCTTGACAGTGAGAATGCTTGGACCAAGTTCTCTAATAGGCATCATTGCAGCTTCTTCACACAATGCTCGTAGATCACTTCCAGAATATCCTGTGCATTTGGAAGAAGGGCCCTGAGTTTAACAAGATGGTAGTTATTTCAAAACTTATGTGGATGGAGAAGTGTGTTACCTTCTGTCTCCTTTACAAGCCTTTCCAAATCTCCGCCTGTAACAAAAAAGCAGAAACAAAAAGTATTATTAGACAGGTTCTATTTTCCTCACTCTTATTTGACTTCTCCGCTTATCCTACCGACATGGTTTTTGACACGGGATGAGCATAATTTTTGCATGCCCACTTTCTCATCACAGAAATAAGATGGAAGTTATTACCAGCCCAACTCATGTATGTCGTATTTAGATGTGTTCTGTGTTGAAAATACAATCAAAACATTGTTATTATTGCTATCTGTATAATTTGTATAATCCATCTTTACACTCAGAATAACAGTGTCTCTGTCACACAAAACATCACTACATACAACAGCATAGAACTGCCTCTCCTTTCTACTACTATTACCTTTTCTCTTACTTTTATCTATTTCTCCAGTCTTTTCTTCCCAACCAACATGGTAGTAGAGCTCTCAAACCAACAAGAGCTTTTTCTGACAGCTTGAATTTGAGAATAAGTAATTTTCCTCACCAGTGTATAGATGGAGTCAGTCCTATGGCAAAGGACTGCTACTAGCATCATAAGAATACGGATTGGAAGCTCCAAAATGCGGAGTCTTTGGAATCAAAACTCATCTGATCTGGGTATGTACTAGACTAACAGTGAATTTCTCTTTCAAAAATTATGTAATTTTTCTCAAAAACCCACATGAATTATGGGGTAGGTCCTTTCAGATTAGATATTCTCCCACTAAAACTCTTCTCTAGCGGCAAATCCCATAAAATTTACAGTTCCAGCTAACTGGTAGTCTGATTACATAGTATATTTGCCACCTGGGTCTGCAACATTCCTCTGGTTGGTGTCTAGTAGCTGGCTGCGTGTTATATTGCTAGATGTTTGGCACCTATTTCTTTGTTGCTGAAAGCTATTTCGTAATAAATATTTGTCAATTACTACTACAATATTTCTTGCTACTGTGATTTGTACCTTGGCTGTAACCTTTCATGATGAGCTTTTTCTAAATGAATACATTGATGACAGAAGTCTATGCCTTTTCTCGTGGAAAGATTTAGTAGCAGCAGTCTTTGGATTAAAAGTTGAAATTTTAGATAGATGGTTGGGATGATATTCATATTCCTTGAGTTAATTCTTTTAGCGCGTATTTGGATGGCGGTAGAGAGGAATGAAAGGTTGAGTCATTGCCTTCATTACTTGGATTAATTGAAGTACCAGCAACAGGCCAATGTTAATGTTTGCTTGGTTTTATTGATGAAGATTTCCAATCAGAAGGTGGGCACATAGATTAATATCACATAATTTAATTACAGTAAGATGTTGCTGTGCTTGGTGTATTATGAAATGTTATTTTTTTGGTGTGTATACCACCTACCACATACTTCTGTACGGTTGGAAGTACAGTCAAAGTGGGCAAAAGATGTCAGAAGGGAAACCCAATAACTATCATTTATTTTATTCTTATCCCATCACAAATTTGCTAGTGCTATATTTCGAGATGATAAACTCTCTTCTCTAAAGGTTACTGTGTATCAAAATCTCTAAAGCCACTCACCTAGAAAAGCTAACTCATTAACCTTTATGGACATAGTTGAAGATCAACCCCATCCTTACAAAATCATGCATACTACCTTTTCCACGCAAATGAATGATATATCTTTTACCTGTGTTTACAGTTCCCCTAGAATTACATTAAAACTTTCAAAATCTACCCGAATTAATTACCATAAACACTAGGTAGTATGTGGAAAGACTAGAAAGCATGCTTTTGTTTACCTCTCTTTTTTAACAGTGGACTGACTATATATTACCAAGATCCCACAACATAACAGATGGCAAGAATGAGTAAGTGACGACATAATTTCAGAAGATGTGGCATCCTACTCAATGCTCTGGGTGTTTACATCACCAACGCTGACCAATCCACACTGATTGAGAGTAATTGATGCAGTTGCACTTTCATGGCCGGACCAGTTTGACCCAGTTTGGAGACCCAGCCCACGAAGAATTAGGTCCAAACCTGGCTTTTGATTCATCAGGGATAGCAAGGGAATTGACATTTATTTTGTGGGGTTATTTCTGCACTTTGAAATTTATTTTATTTTTATTAGAATAAGCTGCCGTCGATAGTAGACGATTGAGTTAGTTTCAAAGCCTATTTCAGTTTACATACGGTTAGGCGTCAGTTTTTAGTTATTTACGTATAAGCAAGTTCAAGGGTTTCTTCGTTGGCAAAAAAAAATAAAAAAAGTATCCATCAAATTACAGAGTTGAATGAATGTTATTTAAGTTTTTGCTTGTTTTCGACTGGTGCTTTACACTTTCTCCCTGACTTGATTCCCTTCTCCTCATCAATTTTCCTCACAGGTCTGATTTCCTCTAAACTTCTTTCCTCTGTTCTTCTATTTTGTTCCTTGTTCTTCTTCCTTTTATTTCTGCTACTTTTCTTTCTGTCCCCTTGCTGTTAACGGTACTACAGGGTTGAGAAGCGAATGCTAGAATTTCATCAAATCAACTCAGATCAACCTGAAATTTTGGGAAATAACCCTCTACTATTGGGGACATTGACTCCAAAGTTTGCGGCTGAAAGGAGCTGGGTTTGGCAGATCTGAAACCATCTTCAAAGCTGGTACTGTTCACTCCAGCCAAAACAGTTCCAAAGAATTGTTATTATTTTATTGGTTCATGCATTGATCTGCTATGTATTATAAGGTTTCAGCCAGATTGGATTCATATTGAAGGAGTTCTGGTCGTGGGTTCTGTTTTATCGTGTTAAGGAGAAGGGATTCCCTTTATTTGCACACCAGGACAGTTTCTTCCCATTACTGCTAAAGCAAATTGCTTTCATAAATTGTTTTACCCCTATATTTTCTGAAATTCCTTAGTAGTCCATCCTTTTTAAATTTATTTACTATTCTGTCCCTATTCCTGTTTACCTCTCCCACAAGGGTTTTGAGCTTTTTAGAAAATTACGAAATTGCCATAAATCCTTCAATTTGAGGTTTTCATCACTTTAGTGGCCCAGAGCAACCCAAATTTCTGTAACCCGGGGTTGCATTAGGAATCCATACCACTGAGCCCGCTATGAAAAGACTAAAATGCTAATTGTTTGCTTTGCCAAAAACAACTGAGTCATACATGAACTTGAGATGGCTTACAACATTCCCACCATCAGATTATTTGGTAATTAGAGTCCCAGAATCTGAAAGACTGCCCCATCGATAGTCTATCAAGAAAATGGAACTTTTCTTTCTCTCTTAATGCATGGTACTTCCGTATGGGAATGTCAGAATATTAATTTTATTTATAATGTACTACTTTGAACGAAGTAATGTATGTGACAACTGACAACTCTTACCTGGTAAAGAAAAATCTCGACCTTTGAGTATATTTTTGAGAAGAAGTCTCCTAACATTTTCATCTGGTAGAGGTATATATATTCTCTTTACCTGGTTTAAGAACCCATAAAATAGATGTCATTAAATATAATTAAAATCTTAAAGATAACATACACAAACACAATACTGATAAACCAATGACTGAATAAACAAGGCAGGGCACAATTGTATTGGTGGCTGACTATCTGTACAGTATGGACTCAAACCTAAAAACTCAAAACAATATGTAAAACCAGTCCAGTTTGATCAAAATAATACAGAAGGACAAACCGGAACAAATATAGGACATGAAATGACTATTTTGACACTTAAATTTTTTTTTCATAAAGAGGCCCTTCGTAGTCACCAAACGAGGTGGATATTTGAATCGCACTCCAGGACTCATCTGACCCCTTGGATCACATAATTGTGTGCTACTTTATGTGTAAGAAATAAAAGAACCATCCTGCAACTTCCCCTCCATGTTTGAATTTATAATTTTCATCAAGTTTTGGTTATGAGGTTCATAATAGCTTTTTCCATTTTTCCCTTCCCCTAGTAATTATGACAATCATTTGGGAGTTTTTTGGAATTAGTGATGGGAGAGAATAATTGTGGAATTCTCCACATTCAAAGATGTAGTAGGAGAGAAATTCAAGCATAAAAAATCAACCAACATATAGCCTATCCCAGCTTGGGTGTGATGAGGTATGGTAGGCTGAAACAAATCAACACTAACAAACCTAGAGAAACAGAATCGCAATAATCCAAAACACAGCAGAAACTCTGCCTAAATAGAACTCTAAAATGAGGAAACCTGGTGAAGGTGAAAATAAGATATCCTAAAGAACCTATGGGGGTGCTTAAGTGGTGACAATATGAAAGGAAGTTAAAGGTTGGATGACAAGAAACTAACAAGGACAGAAGTTAGAAAGTCACAAAAACAGCAAAATAGTAAGTCGAGAAAACTGACATGAAGTAGGAACAAAGAAGAAGATTAAAACTCATCTAGACATGCCCAGAAGATAACAAACAACATAACAGTGCTGGAAATAACTAACAGAATATGAAGAAGTTATAACAGTGTAAGGAAATCAAGTAGGAACAAAGAAGAAGGTTAGAACTCACCTAGGGATGCCGACGGTAAGTGTTTGAGTGCTGGAATGCTTGTTGGAAGTTGGAACAGTGTATTTTGGAAAAGAAAACACAAAAGAGAAGGGAGAAAAGAAGAAAAGGATAGAAGCAATAGGTATCACCACCAATGGCATGCGGTTGGCATCACCATCCTCCAAAACCTAGGATTCACCACCTTGGGTACCACTTGCTTCACCATAGTACACACACTCACATAGAGCTAGTTTTCAAAACATCCAAATCTGTGGGCTAGTGTGTACACCCTTTGCTCATTATTTATAATAACCAATGAACTGATCCACTAAGTAACTTGTTACATAAATTTTGAAACTAACTACTTAATCTCATATAGGCTTTAAATCCCTAACATTTGGGCTTATAGAGAAAACTCAAAATTACTTGGCCCGTTATCCATATAACCAATTGGGGACTTAAATTTGGACTTAACTTATTGAACCACGGATTCAACTTGACCCAAAAATTCAAATATTCTTCTTCTTCCACAGGATATTTGCATCAAGATGAAGATGGCATTCCACTTTTGTCAAATGCAACTTTGAGCCAAGCATCTCAAATGAAATATCAAAATCAAAACCTAGTAACCCTGAATGCATCTAAGAGGAAGAATGACTAAATTAGCATTGACGCATCACACCCATTCATTTTATTAAGCATACTGCAACAATGAGACTGAACAACTGATTGCTCAGTTGGTCAGTGGCTTGCCAGTAGAGTGCATGCCCCAGGAGGTCATGGGATTGACTCTCCTGTTTCACATTTGTGCCATAAGGCACCACTCTCTCCCCCCTCCCCCCTCCCCCTCCCTTGTAGCTGTAGTTGAAGTAGTTCCATTTGGCAATTAGATAGACCAGCAAAAAAAAAAAAACCACAATGTAACTAGACAAACTACATTTAGACAATTACTTCGAAGAAACCTTGAAAGTTAAAGTTCCTAAAAAGTTTTGAGGCAGCATTATGTGGCTGCAAACTAACCAATCTCCGTAGAACTGCATCATCCAATTCTTGTGGCTTATTAGTTGCACCTGCATTAACATATTAAACAGACCTCAGCTGAATTCTCATTCCGTCATATATAAAAACTAAAAATTTTCAAGACGATAGCATTGATCAATGATAATATATAAAACAATCCATTCACCAAACAAAAAAGTGGAATTTCAACCTTTACATTCCAGTCAAGTTCAGGGTTCTAAACTTTGTGTTTTGAGTAGAAAATGGATGTTATCTCCAAGACTCCATCCTAATTGATGTGCAAGAACTCATATCATCTATCTCTCCATCTCTGATTGATTAGATGGCCATAACCCATTTAACCTGCTAAAATCCTTTGCATGGTCTTGGGGGGGGGGGGGTAGCAGCCCTGACCGTCCAAGCTTTTCTTCACACATGCATGACATATGCTATTTAAAAACTAAATATTTCTGCATTTTATAGACCCATATAATTTTATAACTGGAAAGGGGCACATCCATGATATTATTTTTTCAGATCCATATAGACTCCAAAAAAGATGTAGAGTCACAAGAGATGGAGTTACATTTAGGGAATAAAAAAGGGATTGAAGTTTCGTATGCAGTCTCGTCTCGGTTTTTCGAAATCCCGAGACGAGACTACATACGAGTCTCAAAATGTCAATATCTCGCCGAGATCTCGCCGGTTTGACATAGGAAAATGCCCATCTAGGTCCTTTATATGAGTGCCAGATCTTGCTTGCTGGAAAATCTTGGTATACAGATACCTATCTGTGCCAGGAACCAAGACAGACAAGATAGACACTTATTTATGCCTAATATCATTTAATTACTTGAGATATTATTCATAAATAAGCAAATACCCCCTATTTGAATCCAATAAAAATAGTTAAAAAATCAAATTCCATAAGGAAAAAAAGTCAACCCCCCAATTCAAGAACAAAAACTGGATTTTCGGCGGTAGGTGCAATTTTCAACTTTCTAATGCTGGGGTTTTTCTCAAATCTAAAAACTCCATAAATCTTAATATGGTAAAACATTGCTACAAATTTCACAAATGAATATTTTACCACACTTTTGGTTTTTCGCAATGTTTTACCATATTAAGATTTATGGAATTTTTAGATTTGAGAAAAACACCAGCATTAGAAAGTTGAAAATTGCACCTACCGCCGAAAATCCAGTTTTTGTTTTTGAACTGGGGGGGGGTTGACTTCTTTTCCTCTTTGAATTTTATTTTTTAACTATTTTTATTGGATTCAAATAGGGGGGTATTTGCTTATTTATGAATAATATCTTAAGTAAATGAAATACAAATACAAAAACATTTACTTAAATGATATTAGGCATAAATAAGTGTGTTTGTCCTGTGTCTGTCCTAGCTTCTAGCATAAGTAAGTGTTTGTCCTGCTTTCCCACTAAGTCATAAATAAGTGTGTTTGTCCTGTGTCTGCCCTGGTTTCTAGCATAAGTAAGTGTCTGTCCTGCTTTCCCACTAAGTGAAACTCCTATTTGGACTTTGTTTTTGCAAAATCTGATAGTGACATTGTGTTTTCGAACCTTGATCAAATTATTGATTGTGTCATAAATACCCTTATGTCCAAGCCCCAATTGCCCCCTGGAGGAATTTGTGCTTCTAAATGATCTTTTATACTGTGCCCAATCCCAAAGTTAGTTCTATACATATGACCAGCAACAAGAAAAATTAACGCAATAGCTAAATGATGATGTGCAATATCGGTCAGCCATAAACTTTGTGTTTGTGGATAAAATCCCCCGAGAAGAGTTAGAATGGCAGTCCCGCTCCTTCGGAGGTACCAAATAAATGACTACTGGAATCGGGGTTTTGGGCATAAAGATTCCACTGACCTGTAAAAAGCGGGCTGAACCCTTGCGGATGTGGTAATACATCTAAGAAATTATTCCATCGAACGTACTCTCCCCTGGAGCCGAGAATAGTGACATGAACTAAATGCCCTGTCCAAGCCAAGGAACTTACTCCGAAGAGTCCTGACAAATGATGATTAAGACGAGATTCGACATTTTTAAACCACGAAACACTTGGTTTCCATTTCGGTTGTAGGTGTAACCAACCCCCTACTAAGGATATGGCAGAAAGAAATAATAAAAAAAGAGCTCCAGTATAAAGATCTTCATTAGTGCGTAAGCCGATTGTATACCACCACTGATAAACATCAGAAGAAGCAATATTCAATGGGCCGAGAGCGCCCCCTCGAGTAAAGGCTTCCACGGCCGGTTGACCAAAATGAGGATCCCAACTTGCATGAGCAATAGGTCTTACATGTAAAGAGTCTTGTACCCATGACTCAAAATTCTACATGAAAAAGATTTCCGAAAGTCCATAGAAAAATTATTGGTCTGTGAAGATGCGTTGTTAGGTGCTCCATCTTTCCGAATTGCAATCTCTCTCTCTCTCTCTCTTTTAAGCTTTCCCTCAAAGCATAGTATCTTTTTAGGTTCCGGGCGGTGATCTTTTTTTTTTTTTTTTTTTTTTTTTGGGGTATAATGTTTAATGAGTTATGGTCTTTTCATATTATTGCTTCTTGATGTCATTGTGTGTATGTGTCTTTACATAAACTTGATTCAATTTGTACATTCAGAAGGGTTCCTTTGCAGCCTTATGCCCTCATACTAGAGGGTTTGTATCTGATGTTTATGTTATTGCTTCTTGATGTCTTTGTGTGTATGCGTCTTTACATCAACTTGATTCGTTTTTTACATTCAGAAGGGTTCCTTTGCAGCATTATGCCCTCATACTAGAGGGTTTGTATCTGATGTTACATGCTTTCATTGAAGCTTTAAGATATGTATATTCCTTTCAGTTCTGAGACACATGCAAGCTATTTATTTGCATAGAAGAAGAGAAATCGGAGGGAAGGAGAACAACTCAGACACTAAGAATCTGCATTTTTCTTTCTTCTTCTTCTCATATACTTCTACTTTAAGTAGGCAAATGCAGCAGGAAACATTTATAGGTGATTATGACAATTTGATAGTAAGAATCTGCATTTTTATGACTTCCGTGTGTGGAAAATAATAATTTGTTTAAGGGGAAATATCATCCCCCTCCCCTCTAAGTATCCATCATATCAAACCTCACCCTCAAGTTTTGAATAATGATAATGCCCTCCCCTACTTTTGAAAGATTCTATCAACCGTACCCTAAGTGGCTAATGATGTTAAAACAGCAGTTCAAAAGACAATATTACCCTTCTTCTTCTTTCTTCTGATTTTCTGACTTCTTTTTTTTTTCTTTTCTTCTACATTCAAAACCCACCGATTGAAACCACCATAGCCAAGCAGATCAACGTCTCCTTCACGACAGCGACCATTTCCAATTCTCCTTGTTTTCTCATCCCTCTCATCTCTCTCTCTCCCCCAAAACATATACTTTCACATACACGACACAGTCTTCCCCTCAGTTAAAAGACTCAACTTGGATCCGTATTCAATGCCGTCGATTGATCTCTTGCATCTAATTCCCTAACAAAAGATTCTTAACCAACAATGTCTAAGTCAGGACTACAATCGTGAGCTTAGACTCTCAAATCCCAATTCTGCGGTTTTCCCTTTGATTAATAACTTCGAGGTGTCGAGCATATTTGATCTAATGAGTAACGACTAACCTCTGGAGTAGAGTTTTTGAAATTAATGAACTCAGCATTACCTCATCATAAGAATTTTCTTTAAAGCACTTGCAGACATTAGACATTTTTATTGGAATTTGAAAAAAACCCAAATTTAACGAGTAGCAAAGAAAAATCCTTCATTTCATGGCCCATGCTACAAGCCTACAACTACTAAAGCCAATTTAATTTGGATTGCCTTCACCATATCCAACATAAACAAACTTCTCTCGAAAATCGGCAAAAGCCCTATTACTCTATAACCTTCATCTTCAACCCATCCGAAATTTAAATCGGTATCTTTTCTATTTCATACACTTGGATCTCATGGGCCAAAGCGGTTGTCGCAACTGCCAATTGGATTTTTGTGGATTGTGACAAATCGGTCAAATTCAATGGAAATGGTGCTGCTCAGGCCATGGCCAAAATCCGGGATGTTCATCAATGCCGCAGAATATGTTGCAGAAGCTCGCGTCTTGAACATTTTGATCCATCTTCTCACTCTCCACCGCCTCTGCCACCATCTTCATAAGAACGCCAATTGGATTATGAAGAAGAGAAGAAGAAGAAACGCAGAGGGATTTTTTTTTTTTTGGGGGGAGGGAAGAAGACGAAAAAGGGGTTTTGGGGTTTTAAGGGTATTATAGGGTTTTAGAAAATTCGTAAATGCCCACGTCATCACTTAATGGCGTTTTTTAACGATTAGGGTACGGTTGATAGAATCTTTCAAAAGTAGGGGAGGGCATTATCAATATTCAAAACTTGGGGGTGGGGTTTGATATTATGGATACTTTGAGGGGATGGGAATGATATTTCCCCTTTGTTTAATCTTAACTAACAATGTAGGTAGTTTTTTGTAGTCTTTCAGAAATGTTTATGCAACTAGACTTCAACAGCCAAACAAATCAGTGGTGATTGTTGTCTATTATCTGATTATGGAAGACCACATTAGCATAGAACAAAAACTCGTTATATCTCAGTCGAGATCTCGAGAATTTCGAGTATCTCGACCTGACCGAAATGAAATGGTGGTTCGAAATGAAAAAAATGCCTCGATCGAGATTTCGGTCATCTCGCGAGATCTCGAGACTTTGTTACAAATCCACTTTATAAAAAGATCAAAACTCGAAAGTCTAAGTCAAAATTTTGACCGAGACTCACAAGGCTGCTCCTCTTCGATTATTTGGTTTTGTGTTCTTCATCCTTCACTTCTCTTCGATGATTTCTGTACCAGCCTTCAAATCTTCGCCGCATCTACGCCGGAAACACTTGGAGAACACAAGATCAACCTTCTTAGCACTTTGGTGACCCATATCCTAGGACAGGTTACTTTCAGCATGTTGATGATGATGTTGACATGGCAACTGTGGATGACTACACTCGTTTCTTCTCCCAAACTATGACATGGCATTCATAACATTTGAGTCACTTGATGACTACTTGACTTGTATTGGGAATTTGGGATATTGATGTTATTGACTTATTGTACTTAATATTATAACTTATGAGTTACGAGTCATTGAATTAATGTTTCCAAGTGAATTTACTTGTCTAAATTGCTTATTAGTTATAATGCGACTTATGTCCTCTAGTACTTAAAGTCTTAAACAATGTGTATGTGTAATGTATGTGTAATTAACTAAACTATACATTAGGATTCGACCGTATACTGCCAATCAATGGTGCAAATCCAAAACACCACTTTAGGTGACTATTTTTACGATTTGAAGATTTACATGTGTTTATATGGCCTAAAAAATGGTTTCCATGAAGTTTCAAGCCTTAACTTGGCCTAAAACCCACCGAAATGACCTACCGAATCCATGCAAAAAAAATACAATATATCGACCGAAATATACAAAATTTCGGATATTTCGAATACTTTGGTCAGACCGAAATACCGAAATGAAACGAGATTTTAAACATTGCTTCCATCTCCTCCCTTCTGTATTCACTCGACATTTCACCAAGATAATGTTTCATTTGAGTCATTTTACAGATTGGATTATTTAATATGACGATCATTGGTGGCCCCTACCCCCCAATAACAATATAAATAAATACAAGACTGCATTCAACCATATTGCTTGAACGAACACCGGGGGGCGACCCCTTTTGGGACTCAAAACAACTAAAGGTCCACCTTGTTGAGGTGGTAAAGGTTTGCATGGTTGTAGCATGAACCAAAGTTCAAAAGCCTCAAGCCTTAACTTGGCCTAAAACCCACCGAAATGACCTACCGAATCCATGCAGAAAAAATACAATATATCGACCGAAATATCCAAAATTTCGGATATTTCGAATACTTCGGTCAGACCGAAATACCGAAACGAAACGAGATTTTAAGCATTGCTTCCATCTCCTCCCTTCTGTATTCACTCAACATTTCACCAAGATAATGTTTCATTTGAGTCATTTTACAGATTGGATTATTTAATATGACGATCATTGCTGGCCCCCACCCCCCAATAACAATATAAATAAACACACGACTGCATTCAACCATATTGCTTGAACGAACACCGGGGGGCCGATCACTTTTGGGACTCAAAACAACTAAAGGTCCACCTTGTTGAGGTGGTAAAGGTCTGCAAGGTTGTAGCATGGACCAAAGTTCAAAACCTGCATTGCTCCTAACATCTACCACCTTGTCTATCTACATGTAAAAATGCAAACACATGCACAGAAAAGAAAAACTAAAATTTTTATAGACAGATGTATCCAAGGATTATAAGAAAATTAGCTTACCAATGACAATTACTAAATCATCAGGATTAGAGGTAACCCCATCAAACTGGACTAAGAATTCTGACTTCAACCGTCTGCTCCAGTCACCCTCATTAGCCAACCTTGTCGACATGATACTATCAATCTGTAAAAAACAGAGCAGAATATTTCTTGGAACAAAATCAAGAAAGCATATAGATAAATCATTTCAAATAGTTTCAGGAAAGAAAATACAAGCACAAGACAATTACGATAGGATGAGTAAAAGAGCAGCCATATGCTGATCACTAGCAGTTGTCCCTAGCATTATCAGTATTGAAAACAAAGCAAAGCAAAGTAGCAATTCTATTTCTTGTCCTTATTAGTAGAGTGTGGAAAATATATTTCGGCATCTAAGTTATTGATCAATTAAGAACAGAAGCAGCATTCCAAAAGGAGGGAAAAGGAGAAACACAACTATAGTGGGTGTAGCAAAATTGATCGATAAAGGGAGTTCACAGAGTCAGTTGTATACTTCATCAATAAAAATTACGGATGGCTGCCTTGAAGTAGCAACCATAAAAAGAGTGCTGACAAGCTTTTCTGCCTCTCCCACCTGTTTCAGCACTCAAAGATCAGTTATATTTACTGGATAATATTTTTCAGTGAGAGAAACGAGATCAACATTCTACATCGTTAAATGCAGGAGAGAAATATATATGGGTAAGGGCTTACCCACTTTGATGTAAGAGAGGAGGCAGAAACACTAAAAAATGTTGCCTCTGACTCTGAAGCAACAGCTTTAGCAAGCATGGTCTTCCCGTTACCAGGTGGACCAAAGAGAAGAAGCCCTAAGAAACATCGTAGAGAACTCTTTTTGTTAACTGGTTGGATTTTGGTGCTACAATAGAATTTCATCAGAAGGTGCCTATCGTATCCAACTTATCAAAAACAATCAAAATAGAAATTCATTTGAAGGTGAAAGGCTTATGAACAATCACCTCTAGCTGGCTTGCGTAGACCAGTGAACAGGTCTCTTCTCTTAGTTGGTAAGATAACCATTTCCATCAAAGTTTGCTTTGCCTTCTCAAGACCAGCTGCCATGAAATTGGTTCCATAAGTTTGTAACAATCTACAAATGTAAAGAGAGGTATAAGTAAGAGATTTAAAATATACTCTCTTACCGATGTCTTCCCATTTAACAGAAGGACTTCTATCCACTATCGCAGTATTTATCATTTGAACCAGTTTTGCATCATAGGCACCGCCAAGTTCTTGAATGGGTTTTGAGCTTCCAACATTATTTGTCTGGTTCTTCATTACTGAATTGTTTCTACTGGAGAAGGAAGGTTTTTTTAATACATCTTTCCTAGTACTGGATGCAGTTGATGAACCAGTTGGCAGCGAAGTAGCCTGCAGAAGAGAGACTGATCAAAATCAACTACAGAAAAGAGTCAGAAGAGGGGGGGCACCCTAGTTAGTAGTATAGCAATGTAAGTTTTAGTATATCAAGAAGCAGTTTAAACAAGTCTTAAAAACATTTTCAAGTTTGGAAGGCCATCATGACAGGACTCGACCAAAAATGGAGATTATGTAGTTACATCTTCCTTCCCGGGTCTAACTGGTACGCATTACCCTCTTTCAGATAAATAGCCTAAATTGGTAAAAAAAAAAGGTAGCATTCTTGATGTAGGGCACTAAGCTTGACAATATTCTAATGGTTTATCATTAGATTGATAGAAAGATCCTCCTTACTAATGCATTCTTAAGGTAAAAGGACGTTTAGTTAGGTGATTCATAAATCATCCCCTCCCTTGTTTCAAATTCAGTGACAAATTGGTGTTGTGCATTCTCAAACCAATAAAACTAAAACCCATATGGGTGGGTTGCTGCAACCACTTCTTTTGAGTTTTCTAATTTAAGAAAAAACCCATTGAATAATTCAATTTTGGTTACTTGAAAATTCACAAAGAAATGTGTTACATTATTATTGGTCGGTCAAATGTCCATACACCCCCCCACCCCCACCCCCGCCCCCGCCCCCGCCCCCCTATGTTCTCTCTCCCTCTATACGCTTCTCCCATCCCCTACCAATATGAAATCTTCCTATGCTATCTCATTCCCCTATATTCTCTCCCTCTCTCTTGCGGCTCTCCCTCCCTTACCAATAGGAAACCTACTCTCTTTTTCCATCGCTCTCATATGCCTCCAACTTTCTATGCTCTCTCATTTTCTCACATATGTCTCCTCCTTCCCCAATTTACTCAAATGAAATAGGAATTCTTAGATTCCTAACTTATATGTTCTCAACTAGTAGAAAACTCTCCTATAATAAGCATACAAGCCTCTAACTATTCACTCACATTTATACCATGTCTCACTCATACGTGATAAAAACTGATGTGGCTTCTACAAGCACATCAACAACGGATTCCTCTAACTATATGGACCACACACACACACACACACACACACATAGAGGAGGGTCAATGTGATATATGACTTTTGGCCTCTTGAGGACATTGAGGAAAGAATCTCCTCGACGAGCAACTAGATCTACCATGTGGCAGGTCAGAGTTTCTTAAATGATAAGAACAAAATGCAGCATTTTGGGGCAAGGTGACTACCAAAAGATTTGTGTTAAGATGAATTAAAAATAGATGAAAAGCACTTTTAATTTGTTTCAAGTTCGACCTGGACTTCATATACAAATGAAGGGTCCCATCATTACAATGAAAATTACGACAATTCAAGTATCCTTTATTTGCAGTAAAGGCCCTTGAAACTCCTAACGAGAACTGAACCTTTTCTTTTCTTATTTTTTTTGGGGGGGGGGTTATTTGGGAGCAAAAAGGGGTCTCAAGGCATTTTTAAGAGATGGATATATTCTCATCTTTTCCAGTAATAATATTGACTTTAACTACTGTGACCAATATCAGCAAGTCATTATTTCCTATAGTAGAATGCAAGTTGCTAGTAACATGCTAGTATATGAGGTAGAATAAAATCTTCAAAATAACCCACAAACAAAATAGATAGTATCTAGTTTCCTGAGCTACATGCACCACTGAAGATGTACATACAGTCACAGTTCAGTCATACCAGTCCATACCTTGTTCGTTGCCATGCTAACTGGAACAAAAATCCAAGGGAAGGAGGAGAAAAAGAGCCAACAAAACGAAACGCAGTCAGTCTGCTGGGCACGAATTAAGTAGAACAAAAACGAGGAGGTCATGGTGAGGCATAACATTTATACCCGCCCGCCGATCTAAAACTTGTAGTCTGTCAGAAACTTGCCCCTGCCATTTCGATATCTTTTGATGGTAAGACTTCACCTTCTCTTGTTCACTGTTAGACGCAAAATCAGAGCCGAATTAACAAGAAATAATAGATAAATTAGAAGGGGGGGGGGGGGGAGGGGGAATACACTGATATGTTACAGAGCTTTGCCTGGAAGATATATAGGAAGGTGCCCTGGTGGAACTGGCTTCTAGTAAAATTCGTTGGGCATTCTTGTAGTGAAGAATGGCATCGTCTACCAAACCCCACTCTTCGGCCCGAACGGCCTTGGCGATCTCCTCCTTGGCCAAATCGAAGTAACCTTTCAGTTTATAAGCTATCCTTTCGTTTGAAACGGAAGGCTCAGAACCGCCTTCCATGGTCCTATTGCGATCCTTGGCAGGGTATGTTGGTTCATCAGCAGGGCTCAGACCAGAGAAGATACCCCCAAGAGAATCAACGAGTCCTTTCAAAAAACTCATATAGCTGTAAGGCAGAGAGGATTAGAATTAGAATTATGTTTGGGAATTTTAGAAAAAAAAGGAGAGAGAGAGAGAGAAATAAATTACAAGAACTGTGCTACTGGTGTTGAATTAAGTTCATTATGGAATGAACTCCTGCTCTACTATGATTTCTGATTTGCGATTTTTCGTATGAAAAAACTCCTAAACGATCGAATCCACCATGGAAAAGCAGTAAAGGTCTGGCAGGTCAGAGACAGAGAGAGCCTTTCGTGCCCGTGGCGAGTCTTCCTTGCGTGTGTTCTCGCCTTCTCGGTCATGCGAATCCCTTTTCTAATTTTTTCTTTTTTTCTTTCTCTATTTGCTAATGTCCAACTTTACCAACGTACCCTTATTTCTTGCATTCTCCCCCGTTTTACAGCACGACTCCACGGGACGGCAGGTAAAGTTGTAAGGACGTGTTTGGTTCGGGAACCAACTGGTGGTGTATCAGTGGATACATGAATTTGAATTTAAAAAACTGTTTGGTTCAAATTGTTGATGAAGGGATTTCGATTCATAAATCTGGGTGATTCCACTCTTTCTAAATGTGCATCTAATTTGGATCCACCTATTTGATTCACGAATATCTAACCTTATTATAAATACCTTTTTTGTTTGTGAGTCTACAATGATTCAACAAACTATCGGGCACCACCTCTTAACCTCTGACTGGTTCGCCTCCTACGAAGGGTAGATCTCTCTAATCCTCGACTGGTTCGTTTCCAAGGGAAGACCTCTCAACCTTCGATTGGTTCGTCTCCTGCGAAGGGAAGACCTCTCCAAACCTCGACTGATTCGTCTCTTGCGAAGGTAAGATCACTCTCTCTCTATCTCGCTCTCACTCTCGTTATCTCTCTCTGTGTCTCTCATTATCTATCTCTGTATCTCTGTATCTCTCACTCTCTCTCTCTCGTCTTCTCTATCTTTGGTTTTTTAAACTTAGGGTTTAACCCCAACAGGTTCTGAGTTTTGAATGTGGAAAATGCAGGTTAGGGGTTTTTTTTTTTTCTTTTTAAATTTGGATTGTACGTGTTGGGCCTTTAATTCCTTCGGCATACTTAGATGGCAAACACCCATCTGATAAATCCTTTGGAGCAGATCTATTTAAGGGCTCAAAGATTATATCGAATGGTTGAACTCAAAGCCAAATTCTTTTGTGGTTTATGTTGCTTTCGGAAGCGTTGCTGAGCTACCCAAACGGCAAAGGGAAGCCATTGCTAATGGGTTATTGCAAAGTCGCCGACCATTCTTGTGGGTTATTGCAAATTGCAGGCTAGGGTTTTTTTTTTTTTTTTAAATAAAATAAAATTGGATTGTACGTGTTTGGTTCTGATTGTTCTCAATTTTTTTTTCCCTTCTTCTAATGGTACATCTGATATGTGCAATCTATGATGAAGATTTTATCCAATCTCTAATGAGGTAGCTGTGCAATCTATGAGATCTTTTTTAATGAGGTAGCAATGCCTGAGGTATTCTTGGGAAGAAATTCTCAAGTTCGACACTTGACCACTGCATAATCTGATTCTCTCTGCTCTACCTAATGCAGCTAAGAGGTATAATTTTTACTTCAATGCTCCCATGCAGTATGCCAGACTCATGTTTTGATACTGCTACAAATAATTCCACACCCTCTTTTTCAAATTCCCCTCTCTACAGTACCAAGATCAGCAAATTAACTTACTTATTTCATCCTCTGCCACCTTACAGTGACTTCCTCTTTTTTTTCTTCCTAGTAAGAAAAGAATGTGAGAGAAATTTGGAGAGACAGGATAGAGAATAGCTCCATACTTTCTTTGCTTTCAGTTCTTGGTTAGGCTTAAAATGGTTTTCTTGAGAGGACGTTGGTAATGAATAGGAAGGTTGATGATAAAAGGAAAATAGTAGAGGGGTGAGCTTGGTTTTCTAGCTGGCAAGGTGAGTTGGAAAATGGAATAGTACCAGATGGAGAGAGAGAGCGAGAGTAGCAGATAAGATAGGATAGGAGGCCTAAATTGGATAAAACACCAAGTTGTGGGCCAAATCTAGAGGGACTAGGAAGGAAGGGTAGAGAGACAAAGAGAAGTGGTTAAGCTTCTTGCTTTTGATTCTTTGAATCACTTCACTACAAATTAGGTATTAATAAGAGGGTAGAAGGCTTGTGTTCCCAATTTCTTGGTTTTGGGTGTGTAAAACCATATTTGATTTGCAAGGGAATGTTAGTTAAGGGAATAACTTTGTAGGTTGGGAGAAGAATATGTTGTTCTCCAAGCAATTTTTTTGGGTCTTTGTTTCTAAGGCTTCTTGGGTATAACTTTAGAGCTATTGTATCTTCTCAAAACCTTCAAAATTTACCTTTTCTTTGTGGAGAAATGTGTAAGTTTGTTCCTCTCCATAGTTCAAAATGGAGTTTGGATTGCATAAATATGGGGAACTTGTTAGGTAATGGAGGGGTAGAGTGTTAGAAAATATAATTATTTGCTTTTGGGTGATATTTGGATCATTTTAGTTTATAATTTTTGAGTGATCTTTCTAGGTTAAATCCATATGTGACTGTCTTATACATGTTCCCTCATGTACGTCTCTATTGTTTCTCATTATGTAGTGTAGAAGAACCCAACTGTAAAGATATGCCAAGTGGCGTATGCCCTCCTCCTTGATGACTAACTTGATTGCCCCAATGAACTTACTGCATTTGTTACTGTCCCCTACTTTAATTCAAGCTTTTTAGAAGCTTATCTTCTTCTTACCATGGGGCTACTGTATAGTTGCCATGATTCTAAATGCAAGGTTCTATTCTATATTCATGTTTTAGCTACTGACCTACTTACACTACTCATGTTGAAGACTTAAAAGAGTTGCTTCTTTTTTAGAATGTTGCTGCTTCATTATACAAACATCATCAAGATTCTGACTTCTATGAAAAGCCCTTGCAAAGGATGTGCAGAGGTTGGTGTAAAGCTTTTCAACAAGAAGACTGAATGGGATCAATGTAGGCTTTCACTTAATGATCTTACATATTCTCTTTCCATTGATGGTTGTAAGGTGAGTATTTGTGCACTCAGATGCTTCGGAAAACCCACTGTTTAATGGTTCCATTCCAGTCACAATCTAGCACCAAGGATATGTTTAATTTTCTTGAGAAACTAATGCTATTTTTGTGTTTGTAGAAGACTAGGTAATGGTATGATTGTTAAGTTTGAAGTCTGAAGACAAAAAAATTTAAAAAGCAGAGGATGTTGATAGTTTTCCTTGTTTTTAGTGATCAACTACTTAATATAATTGGAAAACCTTCTCTCCCAACATGATGTTTCATTGAGCCTACCCAAAGCTCTCAGAGCACTGGATGAGAACCTTTTTATCATTAGGATTTTAATAACTTTGTGAGTTGTATGCAGTCACTATTATCATGTTTATTGATTAGTCAAAGGTTTGTTTTTCAGCAATGATCATTCAATTAAGATTAGGCCTTTGTCTTTTGTAGCTGTAAGGAGTGAAAACTAATATGATCTACAAACTAAGGTTTTTTATGCTAATTGAATGTGGGAAAATACTGGTTATTCTTGTCTACTTTATGGGTCTTTAGCTCAAATTGGTAGAGCACTCACTTGGAACATGAGCATGTTCCAAGGGGATGGTGGTTCGAATCCACCAAGGCCCAAATTCCTTTAGCTACAGAGCTTGTGACCATTTCTTATATTTTAATTACTTTGTAAAGTCTGCATATTATGATAGATTTATTATAGGCTTAGAGGTTAATGTGATGTGTGTTCTTGCTTAGTCTATTTTCAGTCTTGAGTTCTCCATACCAGAGATATTATAAAACCCTAGACCATATGAATTATTAACATCTGTCTGTCTATATTTACTTGTAGTATGGCTGCATGCATTTGGAGCCTGAGAGGGGGTGGTGGGCTTTATGTTGTAGCCGTGTTTTTGACACTGGTAGACTTGTTAGTGATCTGTGTTGACTCAAGTGTTACCAGTGACTCAAGCCTACTCTTGCAGTTGCACTAAAAAAAAAAAATAGTCCCTTCAAGTTTGGTCGAGGTAGCTTAAAACCTAAAATCCTTAAAAGATTTTATTAGGATTTGTTAGCTTAATGACTTCACCTATAGCAATTGATATTCACAAAACAAAAACAAAATAAAATCAGTACTCAAGAGAACAAGGGGAGAATGTTTGTGAAACAGAAATATTGAAATTGATGTCACTTTCAGATTTCCAAGCCTTGATGGCTTCTTTACACCTCACCCACAATAAGCCTTGATGGTTTTATGTTTTTGTAAATACCAATCTCTACTTGATGGGTCTTTAGCTCAAATTGGTAGGGCACTTGGAACATGAACATGTTCTAAGGGTATGGTGGTTCGAGTCCACCAAGGCCCAAACTCCTTTGCTACAAAATATTGGGACCATTTCTTATATTATAGGATTCTTTTTAATTATATTTTATTCATGCAATGGATGACAATGACAGTTATTGGATATGAACTCTATTAACGGGTTTTTTACAATTATCACCCCAAAATCTTCATATTTATTATTACCCCCCCCCCCCCAAAAAAAAACTTTGAAACAACTGTTACCCTCCCCTGTTGCATACTAATAACTAATTGGCCCCCACCGTTACAGACCCGTAACGGCGGGGGTTAGTCGTGACAGTGTGCCATTGTCACGGATTTTTTAGGACCAAAATGCCCTTTTTGGGGTGGTAATTGTAAAAAACTCCCACCCCATCACCACCGTCTCTTCTCCTCCTCCTCCTTCTTCTCCTTCTTCTTCATCAAGAAGCGTAGTTGCTGAGCTACTAACAGAAAAATCTCCAGTGCTCTTGCCACCACCAAAGACGAAATTGTTATCATAGGCTTTAGGGTGAGGATCAGCATCGTTAGACTTCTTTGAAACACCAACATTCCCAGAGTCTTCCAAGTTCAATTTCTTCATTGACTCTGGAATTTTAGATGCCAAGCTGACTCCCATTGTCACTTCCTCCAAATACAAAACTATTCTCGTCAGAACCTTTAGAGATAAAATTGGCATTTTTAGGCTTCTCTGCATTGTTGTTCTGATTCTCAAAACCTTCATTATTTAAATCCCTCTTCTCATCTTGTAGTTTAGACACTCTGTTTCCATCAAAATCATAACTTTTCTTACTATTACTTCCATAACCAAACACACTTGAACTTGAACTCTCTCCTCAACCTGCACTAAAACTAAAAGTGGAATCTTTAAAAGCCTTTTCCTCTGATTGATTTCCAAAGTTCAACTTCTTCATCTCTTGCCGAAGCGATTCACCGACACTTTCACTTAGCCTGCTCTTTTCCATATTTGAATTTGAGACCAAACTTGTAGAAGCTTCTCCATGACCAAGGTTCGAATAGTTCATGGTCTCAGAATTGGTTACCAATGACTTGTTGATTGAAGGAAAACCGCTGAAACGAAAGAGGAAAGGAGAAGAGATCTTTACCTTCGGAAGGGTTAGGGTTTGTTGATTGTATTCGTGGTATTGTTGCCGAAGTTCGGGAATCTACCAAAGCCGGCGACATATCAGGTTAAGAGTCATGAAACCAAACTGTTGGACAAATGATATTCCGTTGAAATCGAAAGCTACGATGATAGAAGCATAGAGGGATGGGAAATGTTATTTTTGGTTTCGTGGCTTGAATATCGTTCCCTCTATTATTGTTCTCTTCTGTGGATCTTTTCACTCTTCCTTTTCTTCCTTTGTGTCGAAGGAAATGAAGGAAGAACTCTATCACGGGCTTTGGAGGATTTCCTGCATTCAATTAGGGTTTAATTATCGGATATTCAGCACCTGCGAAGAGTTGACTAGGGAAGCTGAGACTCTAGTTCTAAGTTCGAAGAACTTAAGGCCTGGGAATCGTCGCCGACAGTGCAGATGTGGCAAGAACTGTGCGGAGCCCAGGCGATGGCGTTGACGCTGGCTTGGTGCCTCTGCAACTCAAAGAAGAAGGAGAAGAAGAAGGAGAAGGAGAAGGAGAAGAAGGGACGGTGGTGATGGGGTGGGAGTTTTTTACAATTACCACCCCAAAAAGGGTATTTTGGTCCTAAAAAATTAGTGACAATGGCACACTGTCACGACTAACCCCCGTCGTTACGGGTCTGTAACGGTGGGGGCCAGTTAGTTATTAGTATGCAACAGGGGAGGGTAACAGTTGTTTCAAAGTTTTTTTTGGGGGGGGGTTATAATAAATATGAAAGATTCTGGGGTGGTAATTATAAAAAAACCCCTCTATTAACTGTCATTTTAATTCAAGTTTAAACATTAGTTGTATGCAAATTTCTTCATAATTATTTCATTTTCGAGCCGTAGAGTAGCTAATGTGAAGATAGGATCTATCTGAACCAAACAGTTTTTCATACAGATTCAATCTGAATCCAATTGACAGAATCAGGGAAACCAAACAGTTTTTCATATAAATCCAAGTAGAATCCAACTGACAGACTCAGGGTAACCAAACAGTTTTTCAGGAAGATTCAACTAACAGACTCAGGGTAACCAAACAGTTAATCTGTCATTACAATGGATCCATTGGTGCATTACCAATTGGTTCCTCACCAATATCAATGTAACCACCAATTGGTTCGCCAAACCAAACACTTCCTTTTAAAGGTCTTGCGCATGGATCCAGATCCTCTACGGCGCGCTACCCGTAGTGGCCTGAGCGGTGCAGACTTAGTTGCATGCGCAAAGACCGCCTTACCCCTGCCCAAACAACTTGCCCAAGTGGGGATAAGGCAGTCATTGCACGCACGGCTCCGTCTGCACCACATAGGCCGCTACGGGCACCTGCGCCGTAGAGGATTTGAATTGCTTGTGCATTTATTATAATTATAACTGTGTTTACCAAACATAGTTTCGTGACTCAAATTATTTCACAACAATCATAGTTCCATAGTGCATATGACTTCATGTCTAATTCACTATGGAATAGATTACATCTGCAAGAATGCTTTGATCCTTTGACTGTTTCTAATATTATTATTGGGAAGTAGTTTTCTGCACGGGAGTGTGGCCTACGCCAGCACTCCCTTATGTCTATCTCTCTCATCCTTACAACAAGGGGGTGGAGGTGTCTTTTCACATGGGGAGGAGAGAGATAGAATCATGGGAGTGCTGGCGTAGGCCACACTCTCGGATAGAGAATTTTTTCCCTTATTAGAATTAATATTTCTCACAATGCTGATTCATGGAGTTGCTCACTTTCAAAGAATGAAAAATTTCCAACAAAGAAAGCTGCTCTCTGTATTATCAATTCTTCTGGCTCTCCTAGGTCCATGCTTTCCCACTGGTAGAAATTTTTTTGGAAGCTTAACATTCATTCTCGTTTTAAGATTTTCTTTTGGCGTGTTTTAAATGCAGGACAACCTGTCAGAGCCTCTCTTTCGAAATGGATGCCTGTCAGACCTTCATGTGTTTTATGTGGCTCTATTGATGAATCAATTGGCATCTTTTCTTATCTTGTGATTGGACTAAGCGTATCTGGGCCTCAGGCCCTCTTGGATTAAGAACCGAGCATATTTCTGCTCCCTCATTTACCCATCTTTTTGTATCCTTCTTAGGCTCGAATGCCTTTGATAAACAATTTTTAATTTGGTTGTTAGCTGTCTTTATTATAACTTGTTATTATATATGGCATGTAAGAAAGAAAGTGCTTATGTGTGGTACTAAGGCTGATCCCATGGTGGTCATCCATAATGTTTTTAGATGGATTTCAGACTTAAATATTCACCCTCCATTATCACCATCATGCATGGATTCACAATATAACACACACATCCCACCTCTTGTTACAATTGTTGCTAACGTGGGAATGGATTTACCCAGTTTATTGGTCGCCGGAAATTATGAACCCAATCATAAAATAGCCTAGTGGACTTTTTACCTTTTGTTAGATGGCCAACATTTTCTAACAGATGCAGGTAGCCTCACAACCAAAGATGAAAAGGAAGCAGAGCTTTTTGGGATCGTTGTAGGATGGAGAACAACAAAGAAAGAAAACGTTAAGTTAAAAGAAATATGGTTTTGCAGCTCACCCCCTCAAACTCTAACACCATTCCTTAGAACCTTATAAATACTTACTGTGAACTAGCAGAAGCATTTGATAACTTCAATAGTTTATTTTTCAAATGGTGTGATATAGACAATATGCTTAAAATTGTGTAATCATTTCCTGGTAATATAATTTTGCTTTTCATAAATAAATAAAAAAAAACATAGTTTCGCGACTTTTAAATGTCAAGACCTAGGACTCCCGAGTTGCAACTTGCAACTTACATAAAATGAAAAGCATTTATGTTTAAGGTATAGAGTTTAAGGTTTAGGGTATAGGGTTTCGGGTTTAGGGTTTAGGGTACAGGGCTTAGGGTATAGGGTTAGGGTTTATGGTTTATGGTATAGGGTATAGGGTTTAGGGTTTAGGGTATAGGATTTAGGATTTAGGGTTTAGGGTTTAGGGTTTAGGGTATCAGGTTTAGAATTTAGGATTTAGGGTTTAGGGCATTGGGTTTAGGGTTTATGGATTAGGGTTTAGGTTTAGGGTTTAGGGTTTAGGGTATAGGGTTTAAGGTACAAGGTTTTGGGGTTTAGAGTTTAGGGTTTAGGTTATTGGATTTTGGGTTTAGGGTTTAGTGAGGCCGGTGAGAATGGCCTCATCGTAGTCGTGACCATAGCAAAACCTTTGAAACCATGAAAAAAAAATTTAGTTTATCCATTCTAATCCTAAAAAAATTGACGAAAGTTTCTTTCACCGTGGCTAATGAGGGATAAAGAATTCTCACACCGCTCGTGATGTGACTATGTGATTGGACTCTTGTACATTCAATCCTTAATGTTTGGATTGAAAATATCCCTTCTTTTGGGCATTAGATGGGACACATGCCAATGGTGAAGCTGAAGCCCGTTCAAATTACGGGCTGTCCTGGGTTTGGGCTTGGCCCAAGGGAGGGAGTGGGGAATATAATAGCTTCCCACCCATTTTCATTTTACCGGAGGATTAGGAAAAATTACCCGGATGCAAGGGAAGATTGAACTGCCACGGTTGAATCTGAGGAACTCACTCTCGCGCCTCATCCAAGAATGCAGGAACATGAGAGAGCTCAAACAAATCCATTCTCAGATCATAACCTCTCCCACTTTACTCAGACACGACCACTACATCCTCCTCTCTCGACTCATCTTCTTCTGCGCCTTTTCCGAATTCGGCTCTTTCAATTACGCAACCCATGTCTTTCAGAGCATTGACTACCCAGATTTTTTCCTGTACAACACCATGATCAGAGCCTATGCTTCTAAGACTGACGCCAAGAGGTACATCGAAACGTCTTCATACCGATCCCTCCCCCTGTACAAGCAAATGCTCATTAATGGTGTCAGACCCGGCAATCAGACTTTCACCTTCCTACTCAAGGAATGCACAACCCATCTCGATGCCAACCTGGGCCGAAGTGTATACGCTCACGTTATTAGGATGGGATTTAGTAACGACCTATTCATTCAAAACTCAATGATCAATTTATATACAACATGCGGGTTTTTGGATTGCGCGCAGTGTCTGTTCAACGAAATGTCTATACGAGATATTGCTTCGTGGAATTCAATTATCATTGGGTACTTGAGAAACGGGGCTCTGGACTTGGCATTGGATCTGTTCAGAAGGATGGAGGAGAAAAATGTAATTACTTGGAACTCAATGATTACAGGGTTTGCTCAAGGTGGTCGGCCTAAGGAGGCCCTGGAGTTTTTCCATGAAATGCAGATTTCGGGTGATGGTGCAGTTAAACCTGACAAGATATCAATTGCTAGTGTGGTTTCGGCTTGTGCTTCTCTTGGTGCTCTGGATCAAGGGGAATGGGTGCATAGTTATTTGGTAAGAAGCGGGTTAGAGTTTGATATGGTAATAGGTACCTCACTGGTTGACATGTATGGGAAATGTGGATGTGTGGAGAGAGCGGTTGACGTCTTTAAGAATTTGCCTGATAAGGATGTCTTGGCATGGACGGCTATCATTTCAGTGTTTGCTTTTCATGGGCTTGCAGAACAGGCTTTCGATCATTTTGAAGAGATGAGAATGCAGGGGACAAAGCCAAACCCGGTGACATTTGTAGCACTGCTGTCGGTTTGTGCTCATTCTGGTCTAGTAGATAAAGGCTATCACTATTTCAATATGATGAGACAGGTTTACTCCATTGAGCCACAGGTTCACCATTATGCTTGCATGGTTGACACACTTGGTCGAATTGGACTCTTTGAAGAAGCAGAGAATCTTATCAGAATTATGCCAATGGAGCCTGATGCGTTTGTTTGGGGTGCATTGCTTGGAGCATGTCAGATGCATGGGAATGTAGCCTTAGGAGAAAAAGTGGCACATTATCTCATCAAGCTGGATCCTCTTAACCATGCTTTTTACATGACCTTGTTGGACATATATGCCAAAGCCAATAGATTTGATGAAGTGAAGAGAATTAGGTCCTTTTTGAAAGCGAGAGGGATCAAAAAGATGGTGCCTGGATGTAGTACTATTGAAATTGATGGAATAGTTCAAGTGTTCTCAGCACAAGGATCGCCTGAAGTCGTGATGGAGGAGATAAAGTGGGTTTTAAATGGAGTTTACTCTGAGATGGGTGTGATTGGCAACTCACATGATATTAGTCAAGAATTAGTGTTCACTGAGACATAAAGTTGATGAGGAGCTATCTCTTTGGCTGTTTGAGAATATCAGTTTCCATTAACATATTGCTAACCAGATTTATGCGAAGAAAAAAAAAAATTCTGTGGATATTTATCCAACAAAGAACCCTTGAGCATAGCCAGGAAATCTTCAGCTGTATATTTGGGAACAACATCATGGTAAGAAACTCACCAAGGTGTGGTAGAATTGCAATGTTCTCACCAACTTCAAGAATGAACGTACCTGGATAGACATGGAGGATAAATATGTCCATATGGTTAGATCCTAGGAGATATTTCATCCTTGAAGATTCTTGGATAGTATGTCTCTTAAAGGAAGATCCAAGAAGTTTTTCATTCTTTTACATCTTTGTGCAATCACAGCAATGTCATATAATTTAATCATGGAAATTTAGCATTTCTAGTCCCCTCCCCCCCCAAAAAAAAGTGTGGAACTTTAATTGGAACCATGCTCCCCAAAAAGATTAAAAGCTTTCCTCTGGCAAAAGTGCTCTGTAACCTATCATGTGTCTGTGACCAACTCCCCTTCATATCAGTGTTGTGGTGCAGACTCCAGATGCCAAAATGGCTGGAACACGCCCATTTGGAATGCCCAGATCTGGATGGTCACACCAGTTCCCATCAGCCCATCTCCCTCCTCTTTCCTTCCTGTATTGCATAAATGGATCCAACAATGGAGTGTCATTGCTAAGTTGTCTTCCGACAGAGAGAACTTTCGAAAATCTTGGTCTTAGTTTCTGGGAGATCTGGCTCTTTGGAGGAAAAGGGTTGCCTTTGCTTTGCCTGCTACGACAATGGGTTACACTTAAATTTGCACTCTCCTCCCATTTCTTGGATATCCCCAACTCAGTAGAACGCTTGGAATCTGATCAGCTGGGAAATGAGAGGTTGATTCAAACTGAAGACCAACAGCGGTTTTTTTCTCTTGAAGCTCTTAGAGCCATTAATAATCCTGACTCCTGAGGCTCTCACACTCTCTCCAGAGTTTATGTCAATTGAAGAGGATATGCGGAACCAGGCCTTATTCCTGCTGAGAACATGCTTCGTATATCTTCCCTGCAGGTTCAATGTCTCTGCTCATGCTCTTGCTAGAAGAGCATGGACTTTCTTGTCTGCTGACTCTTGATGGCCAATCTTGTTTCTGCCTTTCTCCTTTGGTCTATATTTTGAGTACCAAAAAACTTTAATTAAAAAAGTACTTGCTGCAGCCTCCTCATTTCTGCCCTCTTCCTACTTGTGAACAATATTAATTGCTAAAGCAAACAACATTCTGTATTGATTCAAAGTTCCTAGTAGGACAAGGTCCAAGAATTCAGAATCTGGACTGAATCGGTTGAAAGTTTAATCAATAACCCTAAAATTTGCCATGAGTCACTCTAGCTAGAATCAGCATATGTACTGTTCGGGGCTGAAATTGGGATCGGGGCAGGCTGATCCGATTCTAATTCCTCGAACCCTATAGTAGGATGATTACATCTGAAAAAAACAAAATGAAACTTTCCACTCTGAAGAGACATTGGGGTGCTGGGATCAGACATGTACTTTTGCAAATTCAAGTACGTATAGTTCACTATTATTCATCCTCCAATTAATTTTTATCTTTAGGTATTCTTAATTGATATTCTTGTGCCCTACAAGAAAATAACAATATTCTTTTGTTAAGCATGACTCTCTGATATTTTTATCAGCAAAGGCTATGCGAGTATGCGACTCTTGAAGCTGAAAATCTGGAATTAGTGGCTCTGGGATATTGCATTTGCATGTTACAGTTTTTACTATTCAACTTGGGATGAAGTTCAGATGTTTCTTGACCTCACCCAGGAAAAAAAATACAGTCTACGATGAAATGATTTGCGATTTCCCTACTTTCATGCATGAGAGATGCTGGTTCTCTAAAGTTCCTTTTGTTTTATTTTTCAGGAATTTGACTTTCATTTGTGTAATTTCTTTTTCATTTCTTTGCCATTTGCTCCTTTATTTCTATTGTACATGACAAGGATGTTGAGGGTTGATATCATATATTCTGTAGTTTGGCCTACCTCAGAAGGGCCATTAAAAGTCCTTTAGGGTTTATGTGGGGGATATTAGGGAAATTATACCTCTTTGTTTTCCCTATACATTGGTAGCAATGGGGGTTATTAGGGTTACAGGGAATCTTTGCAGACAAGAGAGGTGTGAGGAAGAGAGCTTGTAACCCTTTTCTCCATTACAAGTTGACCGTGCTCACTAGTTACGTTTCAGCTCAAAAGTAGTTAGCCACATGGTAAACTAAAGTACTAAAAAAATTAATGACTACCAAACGGGTGTCCGTGAATGCTTGCACAACTGAGGGATGCATAGACATACATGGAGTGTAAATGATTGAATTTGAGCTGAAATTTATGTTTCAGTAAAATAATTTGTGTTCTTTTTTTCAGACTAATACAATTCCTGAAAAATATTTTCATCGAAACAAATGGAGCTTTTAAGGGAGGAGGAAAGGACCTTTGTTTTAGGGGATCCAAATAAGATTTGGTTGAAGGATGCTGAATTACAATAGGATTGCATGGAAACCAAATAATAACTATCTGCAATTTCAGGAA
The DNA here is from genome assembly GCF_018873765.1 of Telopea speciosissima. NCBI lineage: Eukaryota > Viridiplantae > Streptophyta > Magnoliopsida > Proteales > Proteaceae > Telopea > Telopea speciosissima. The sequence goes on along the minus strand of NC_057921.1, from coordinate 61,548,801 downwards.
AAGTTATGTCCAAAACAATCTGTGGGGTTAGACTGGATTACATACCAATGCAGGATTCTGAAACAGCATAGGACTTGGAAAAAGCAAATAAAACATGAAAATATCTTGGTTTCATTAATGGTAGTAAGGTGTGATATTTTTTATCTTCTGCAGTGCTTTGTGAGCACCACTCTTTGATCATAAAAGGAAAATCCTTTAATTAATAAGAATCGTCACAAGACTTTGCCCATTCTATCTATATACATATTTCATTTGCAAAGGCAGAGCCATTTCACATAACTACCAGTTTATATTACATCAATGAGTATTCAGACTGGTAGTTGAAACTTGACAAAAAATCTTTAGTCTCTCTCCGTAAAAGGCCTCTCAATTCTCTATCAGTATCAAATTGCCAAAGGATAGATCCATGCCTAATCTACTCCTCTTGGCAAGTTTAGGTACATATCCAATCTAACCCTCTCAGCACCATGGAATTGGAACTTGCACTGGATTAGGACTCTTTCTTTATTCTCTCTCGCATTGAATGATTTGTCTTCCTCTACAGAGGTGTGGATCTTTATATGCCAGTCCAGTAAATGAAGAAAATGGAATGATGTAAAGGGATTGACATGATGCTTATCCTCTTCAATGAAATGTACTCCCCATATAGCAAAACATGACACAAGACCATTCAATTTGGCCACTCCCATTGGGTAGGCTTTAGCCCAACACCATCCTAAGGGAAAACTCCTTATATCAAAGAGTCAGTTGTTGATTGGAGTGATAACATCCCATAGATAAAACTTCTCTATTACCCTTCACATTGTTCTTAATTATGATTGTCTATACCTGAATTTTTCTCCCATAGAAAATGTTGTAGCAGTTTATATTGCTTTCAATTGGACCACACAACTAGGAATGAACAAATAGACTACTAGTTGAAGGTAGATCAGTAATCTTATCAAACCCTTTAACTCTGTTTTTTCCTAATTAATTTTTTCTATCAGAAAATATTTATCCGTTGAGATTTACGCGTTAAATGTGGAACTTAACAGGTTCTGGGATCCCTATAAAAGCTAGAGCAGGTGATCACTTTATGAGTCACAAAGTCCACAGAAAGATGCAGAAGGCATGGTTGTATGAGGAATATGGCCCTCTTGAAGTCCTCAAGATGGGAGACTTCCCTCTCCCTCCTCTCCAGCATAACCAACTACTTGTCCAAGTTCGTGCAGCTGCTTTGAATCCAATTGATTTCAAGAGGCGTGAAAGACCCATCTTCCCCTCAGACTTCCCTGTAAGTGTTGACCTTTCACTTTGTGTGAGTGTGTCAAGAGGGCAAGTTTTATTCATCCTAGACTATAATTGTGGACCACAAATTCATCAATTAGAGTGTCTGATTGGCTGCTGACCTCTTCTCTGTTCTGTTACCATATGAGTGTATTTTGGTCAATCTTCACTTGTCTCCCGTTGACGTTTGTTTTGAATAAAATATTACCAGTTTGAAGCACAAAACGTAAGTGAACGACTGACCAACTTGGCCTGGACCCTGCAAAACCCTGCCAAGAGCACTTTTGGCCGTTGATGCCATATAGTCAGAAACTGTTCCAGACTAAAATGAGCGGCACGGAAGAGACCAAAGGAACAATACAGGTGCCTCATGCTTAGAGTCTTTCTTTATACTTCTGTCCATCACTACCATTAACCATCTAGTTTCCTCAACTTCCCTAATTTTATGTATGAACTGGATCTTGATGGGACCAAACCCTTCTTAGTGGCCAAAATGCCCCCTCCCTCAGATTGTTTCTGTGGAAGCTTCCTGAGGATTTTGTTGGCCTCATGCATATGGAGAATGAAAATCTGAACTCATGTTACTAGTCTGTGGTTAATGAACTAAACTTCAACAACTTAGGCCTTAAATAACTGATGAACTAAGTACTGATGAACACTTTATATAATGATGCAGGTGATTCCTGGCTGTGATATGGCTGGGGTTGTAGTTGGTAAAGGCAGTGGCGTCACAAAATTTGATATAGGCGATGAAATTTACGGCAACATCCAGGATTTCAATGCAGAAGGACAGTTGAAGCAGCTAGGTACACTGGCACAGTATATAGCTGTGGAGGAGTCATTGGTTGCACTGAAGCCCACAAATCTATCATTTGAAGAGGCAGCAAGCTTGCCATTGGCAGTTCAAACAGCCATAGAAGGCTTCATAACTGCTGGTTTCAAAGAGGGACAGACTATTTTCATAGTTGGTGGAGCTGGTGGTGTTGGAACCTTGGCTGTTCAACTGGCCAAATACTACTATGGTGCTTCTTTGGTGGTAGCAACAACAAGCACTCCAAAGGTGGAGTTTGTGAAGAGCTTGGGTGCTGACATAGTCATTGACTATACAAAGACAAAATATGAAGACATTCAGGAAAAATACGATTTTCTTTACGATACCATTGGTATTTATATGATTTTCTTTACAACATACTTGGTATATTATATATATATTAACTTGATTTGGATCATAACCCAATTTTCTTTTTCAGGGGACACCAAAAATTCCTTTGTGGTAGCAAAGGATGATGCACCAATCATCGATATAACATGGCCTCCATCACATCCCAGAGCAGTTTATTCAAGCTTGACTGTTTGTGGAGACAACTTAGAGAAGCTTAGGCCGTACCTACAGAGTGGAAAGATTAAAGCTTTAATTGATCCCACTGGCCCATACAGTTTTATGGAAGTGAATGCAGCTTTTAGATATCTAGAAACTGGGAGAGCCAGAGGAAAGGTTATCATCTCTCCCTTCCCTACCCTGAACCTATCTTCCTCCCCTGTTCCATGTGACCGTGAGAGCAACAACAATATAGCAACTGAAATGATCCCTCAAAAGATTCTTATTCACTGATGGACATAAACTGGACTCTATTATATATATATATGGAGAAGATTGAAAACATTTATACAGATGGAGAGACTGAAGGAGTTCTAAGGTTGTATTGATAATATAGACAAGAGTGAACAATAGCAAATTGTCTGTGGTATTTTCACAAGCAGTTTGTGACTTCACCCTGTCCCTTTATTCTTCTTTGCACTATATGAAGTTGTACCAATTGTATGGTACTGGAACTGGTACAGTAATCAAGCCTGTGTATCTCATTATTAAGTACTGCCATAAGTTTTATCTTTCTTCTTATAAATGAAAGTTTCAAAATTAAGGCTACCACTGGATTGGACCACAATAAAGATAGATATTATCTGAATCTTATCTAGTAAAGGAGAGAGGTCCCTGTCCTTATATTGATGTAATGTCTCAGATAAGAATGACATGGGCATTCATAGGTTTCTGGATGCAGAGAACATAAAACTGAATTTTATGGTGGCCGGCAAAGACAGCTCCACTACCCTTTTAATGGTTCTTTTCTATATGCTATGATGGGACCTTCTTGTACAACAAGAACTTGCACAATAAGACATGGATCAACAAACTAGATATCCAACCAAAGGACCATCACCTCTTCCAATTTCCAATGGACATTGGATGTATTAATAGGGGTGTCAAAAGTTGCCTCATTCCGGTAGGCCCGACCTAAACTGATCGGTTAAAGGCCGACATTGGCCCGATCGATTAATAATTGAGTGTTCTTGGTGTAAGGTACTGGTCTGATGGTCATTTGATCGACCGAATATTATGATTGATTAATAGCCGACTGTTTATAGATTGTTTAAACTCATTTAAATTGATTTTAGTTCGTTTAAAGTCCAATTATAGCCTGAGTAGTCCGACTATCTTGAACCCAATTATGGACCAATAACTGATCGATTGAATAAAAACATGTCCATGCCCTAGCCTATGAGGCCCAATTGCCTAAACGAACACAAATAGTGCAACACCTAAAATTTTTTGGAGGCTGAATTTTGTTGGTTTTTAAGAAGGTGAAACGGTTTTGGGATTGTTTGTTGGTTCTTTCTACCTCATTGCCTTGTGTACCTGCCTGTCAACGCTGCTAGTCGACTCTATTTTTCCATGGTTAATTACGAAAAAGGAAAAAGAACACCACCCAATCGCAACACAATGTGTGTCTACATCTAGACGTGCTCGAAATGGCACATCGGCATTCTTTGTCCCTTATGGAAAATGCTTATGGGTCTTTTAAGCCAATTGGACCCAGTTTTTGTTCTTAGTGAGAATCTTTTTAACCATGGTATCTGATCCTCCCATTGGATCGTGGAAATATTTTCAAGCTCATTCAATAGGGGGAGCACAGATCAGGTCCATAGAAGGGGCAGTGGATTCCATGTGGGCACGGATCAGGTCCCAAAGTGATCCAATCTCCAATAGTGGTGACATTCACCTTTCGTAAAATCCAATCATGGGGTCAAATCACCCATAACTTGGTACTAGTTTTCTTACGGGTCATATCAATTTATTAATGTGTTGGTATTGGTTCGAATTTCTCTATACGTATATCCAATAATGTGAAAAAGAGGTTATTACCAATTTTTTTTCTAGATCAATTTTTCCATTCATATTGGTCACATTCTAAAAATGCTTACTAAACAGAGCTTAAAAAAGCAAAAATGGCAAAAAAGTAAGGTTACAAATTATTTGATTTTTTAAGGGGTGTCAAACTGTCAATAAGAAAATCCCTTACCAAAATGTGTCATTGTTATGTACATATTTCGATTACACATGTGAATGACACTATTTACCCTCATTAGAAAAATTACGTATAAAACTAAAAAAACGAAAAAAAATTACAAATTGACATCTTGAAGGGTCTCAATAATAAATTCCCTTTTTGTTTTCAAAACTAACAACCATCTAATTTTGCCTTCCATATCTATCTATAAAAATGTGATTAGGAATTTAGGCTATCCTTGTTCCTAGTTCTACATATAAAATTATTCAAATAGATAGACCGGAGAACCTTAGAAGTCCTCTATTTTTTGGAGATGATTCTCTAAGAAGGTAGTTTGGAAAGAATTTCCAAACAATATAATATCTGCCACATGGTAGTTCAGGTGGCTTGGCCAAAATTTTACAAACAGGTTAACCCAAAAATCTCTGCCCACATCTGAAATTTTAGCCCAGTCAGAATTTTTGGGGGCCAAATATAGGTTTTGAAAAGCCCAAGATAATGAGAAAGTGTACAATATTTGGCGGGTTGGGCTGGGTTTTTAAACCCCCCCCCTTAACTCATCCTAGACCAAGCCCAGCTCGAGGTATATCTTAGCCCAAGTCCAGCTATGATACACTCAGCCCGACCCAGCACCTTGATTGACCCTGATTGGGGCGGGCTGGGCCAGGTTAGTCTCGATTTACCTTCGCAGTCCTTATTTTTGCCATTTTTGGCCTAAAGCAAGGTTTGGCCAGCCTTGCTTGCTTTTTTTTTTTTTTTTTTAAACTGTATGTATCATGGTTGGAAAACTACGTTTTCTGACTCGACTTGTCTTTCAGAAAAACCTGATGACTCGGTCTTGTCAAACCCGGTCAAGACTCATGTTTTTTAAATATGAGAAAAGCAGAAAAAATAATAATCAAGGAATCACATATCAGTGCATTTTGAGTTTATACCATTGAACAATAGAAAGGAGTAAGGGTGTCAATCGGTGTGGTTCTAGTTATTCAGTTCGGTTTCGATTCGATTTATATTTTGACAAGGTAAAATCAAAATCGAACCGATTAGGAATCAATCAAATCAAAATCAGTTAACATACAGTTCGATTTTACCAATTTATATTCGGTTTTCATTATCCGATTCATAACCGGTTTACATGCGGTTTATAGTCCCGATTTTAGGAAACAGTAATGAAGACAACCTCAGCTTTTTCATACACTATATATTCCAGTGTTCCCCATTCTCTCTCGGTCTCCCTCGCTCCTATTTTCCACACCTATATGATAATAAAAAATCCCCCCCCCCCCCCAATTTTTTTTTCTTATTGACTCTCACGTGATAAACAAATTATTTCTTCCATTAGCGGGTAAGTTATTGTTAATCTATGTTAACATGACCCATAATTTTCAATCCATACTTGAACATATAGATTATATATAGGTAGTCCATAGACATTTTACTTATTTATGTTTCAAGTATGATGCAATAATTGTTATTTATTTAATTAATCATTATTTTATTAATTAGTCCAATTAATGCATATGTTAGTATTCGAGTATAAATCACCGCAGTCAAAACCCAGTTTTCCAACTATGGTAAGCATGATGTAATAAATTATGGGAATAAAGATTTGCTGTTGCACTGTTTGTAACCCAAGTTGTCACGGATGCACTTCCAATTATTGACTCACTTTCTTTGTCAAGGGACGTGTTTTGACTTTTGCCAAGAAATTTAAAACACAAAAAAAAAAAATTTCCAGCTTTGCCGACTTTTTGTTTTTGGCTTTTTATAATGAATCTTAACCACACAAGTTATCTTAGAAAATTCAAATAATTGTTCAGATTTTCATTTTAAAAAAAAACGAAACAATTGATTTGGTAGACAGTCCCATCTATCGATTCCTTTCCAATCGTGAAATCCAACCGAATGGAAATATCTTCACGAGGATATGGGGGAGTATGGTATCAGAAATCGGATCGGAATCATTGGCCAATCCGATTCTAATTTATGATTTTCTACATATATTCTTTTGGGAATTGGTCATGAAGGCTATTTAATCTTCATTTGTTTTTATTATCACTTTTAAGTAATTAAGTTAGACTATTCCGGCTTCTTAAACCTTATTAGGGAATTGAGTGTCGAATCATATACACTAATCTGTTTCAGCAAAGGAGGTAATGTTGGTGACACCAATGGAATGGTATCGATAAGCTGTCCACGTTTACTTTAGCAGATGTTTAAATTTTTCACACCAATAACTAACATCAGACTAACACCGTTACTGTAGAAGGGGGTGATTTAAGTTTTATCAAAAATCAGGGGGTGACATGTAATTTATCCTTAATTTATTTTCTTTAAAAAAAACATGTTGTCCAAGATTCAAACTAGATTGGTTCAAACCGGTTTGGATAAGTTGCTATTGATTTTTTATACACCCGGTCAAATGGAAACCAAATGGATAAGTGTTTGGTCGTTAAAAATCAAACCAAAACCATAGCTATTGGTATGGTCGGTTTTAGTATATTATTGGTATAATATCGGTCTGGTCTCAATTGTTCATATTAAGAAAATGAAACAAAAAAATTGAATTTATCACTTTAAAAAAAAAATCTAGTTTTGGTTCAGACAGTTGATTTTGATCGTTCAAAACATTTAGACCAGTTAGTTTCACTCTTAATGTGTTCTTAAAACCAAAACCAACACTAAACCAATAAGAAGTGATTGATTTTGATTAATTCAGTCTCCAATCTCATTTTTGACACCCCTAGCTTGGTGGTAGGATCTCCAATTGATGACAGTGCTGAAAAGAGAAAATCAGATCCCACCTTATGTGGGGGAGTTCAGTTCCTTTGCGTGTATATTCACATAAATGTGAGAGGCAATCACATGTCTCATTTTTTTCATTATTAGGGGAGGAGGGGTATTTATGGAAACAAAAGGAACATATGGTTGCCTCTTAGATGTACGTTTTCCTGCACGTACGTGTAGATGATCCATTCTCTTATGTGGGGAGGATGTTGAGTTGGGCCTTGGGGATTATGGGTGAGGTGACGATTATCCTGAGTTCAGTTCCTCTACACGTACACTCTCCTGCACGTATAAGTCAGGTCCCAACAAATGTCCTTTTTGCTTCCATAAATACCTTGAATGTTCGGTTGGGCCTTGGGGATTATGGTGTTTATTCCGAGTTCAATTCCTCTGCATGTATGCCCACTTGTACGTATAAATCAGATCCCAACATGTCCTTTTTACTTCCATAAATGCCCCTCTTCACCCTTTAATTGATAGCAAATGAGACAGGTGTTGGCATCTAACCTATACATGTAGGTCAATGCAGATCCGGATCCTCTCCAGCTCTAGCGCACAAGTGCGCTGCACGGCGTGCAGCAAACATCGTGCAACTGTGGAGCTCCGATCCTTACATCAGTACATATCCCGACATGCTGGCGTGTGGATCGAAGCCTACCACGCGGGAGAGGAGCCCAATCCTGTCAATATACGTGCAGAGGAACTCAATTATGTTTCACCCTTATACCCAAAAAATATAATATTTTAAAACTAAGCAATCAATGAATTTGGTCAGGATCCATTTTCCCTCTCAGGTTCCATTATTAAAGCTTCATTGCCATTTTCTACATCTATCATTTTCATTATGATTCTGTAGCCAAAAAATAAATCATTATAATTCTATGGTCAAACGGGGGAAAAATAGACGTCACTAAGATATGGATCCAGATCCTCTACTGTCGAGCTGTCTGGTAGGATTGTGCTGCCCAAACATGGTGTTGCGCGCAATGATCGCCTTACCCCCATTCGAGCAAGGCATTTGGGCAGGGATATGGCGGACATTGCATGTACCATCGTGTCTGGGCAGCACGGTCCTACCGGGCAGCTCAGTAGTAGAGGATCCAAATTGCTAAGATATACTCCCCTCACAATGATGACATTCTCTCTCATCATTAGTCTCATATGCCTCGTATGTATGTATGTATGTATATAGTGAAATATACTTCCTCTCATCTCCTCCATTGACTTGGCATGTAAAATGCCAATATATACTTATAAATATTCCAATATACATTTGCACTGTATATAGCGGGATCCCTCTCTCTATTTTATGGGAGAAAGAATTCCACTTGATTGCGCTAGACACAACGCCTTAATTACTGATCATTTCTAGGTTCAGTCATTTCGCACACCCCTATGTCACAAGCAAGGGCGGCGTCCTCTTTCTCCTATTTTAAATATCCCGAATTCTATTCAACAAAAGTAACCTTGCTTTAAAATCATGTAACCTTGCTTTTAAGATTTTAAATTGCTTGTGTCAGTTATCTGATTAGCCAATTTTTTCTTTTTTCTAGAAAACTGGCCATGGTTTTTTTCTCCATCCAGGATGATATCAGAGATCAATTATCATTAATACTTTTCTACTGCAAAGAAATTCCAGAAACGGTGTTCAGCTAAACTACAAAAATTGCAGATCAGTCATCTTCTAATTATGGCTCAGTGTGTGCAAGTGGAACGAGTTTTGGGCCCATCATATGTTGCAATCTACCCCCACAAGGAAAAACCAGTCCTATATATCTGTTTTTTTTTTAAATTAAAAGTTACATCTTTATCATCTTCTTTACCCCTCCAATGGTCCCAAGAGTCTTCCATTGTCATTAAAAAATCTTCATCTACTTGTCAACTTCTTCCTAGATCTATCCAGGAATTGAAGATAAATAAGCTACGGTGCAGCTCCTTCTTCCTTACCAGTTTACCAATATGGAGCTTATGGGTTTTCTCTCCAATCCTATATCCTTCACAGTTGCAGCCTTTGCTGTGACACTTTCTATATTCACCTTCTTCAAAGTATTTACAGGGAAGAAGCAGAGATATCACCCTATTGCAGGCACCATTTTCAATCAGTTACTGAACTTCAACAGGTTACATGATTACATGACTGAGCTTTCTGCCAAATATGGAACTTATAGGTTGCTCAGCCCTTTCCGTAATGAGGTCTATACAGCAGACCCTGCAAATGTTGAGTACATACTCAAAACAAACTTCCCAAATTATGGAAAGGTAAGAAATTTGAGTACTATCACACTCTGGCTTTGATACCATCAGACCCTGCCCTGGCTTTGATACCAATTGTTAGGACTTGGGTATAACTCATCCTTAAAAGCTAGCCGTTAAAAAACATATTTTTTTCTTCTTCTTCTTCCAGGGGTGGCATAACTACAGCATTTTGAGTGATCTCCTCGGTGATGGGATCTTTACTGTCGATGGTGAGAAGTGGCGCCATCAGAGAAAGGTGTCAAGTTATGAGTTCTCAGCAAAGGTGTTAAGGGACTTCAGCAGCATAGTTTTCCGAAGGAATGCAGTAAGACTTGCACAAAAACTATCTGAGGCTGCAACCTCTAATGAGGTCTTTGATATTCAAGTAAGTAGTATTGGCTAATAAATCTGCTAAACAAGTTATTAAAAAAAGTTGGTTTGGACTCTCTGTAAGAAGGGATTAACGTATTAACTCCATAATTCATGAACAGGATCTATTCATGAAATCTACCTTGGACTCAATTTTCAAAGTGGGATTCGGTGTAGAACTGGATAGTATGGGTGGATCAACAGAGGGGGCCAAGTTTGCCAATGCTTTTGATGATTCAAGTGCTCTGACACTATGGCGTTATGTTGATATTCTTTGGCCGATCAAGAAGTATCTGAATATTGGATCCGAAGCGGAATTAAGGAAAAATCTCAAAGTGATCGACAGTTTCATGTATAAACTAATCCGCAAAAGGATTGAACAGAATAAAAACTCACCTAGTGAAGTTTCAGTAAGTTAAACAAACTTAGATTTCTGTGTTGCTGATGATCAAATTACTTATGTGATCTAATATTTTGGTCTCATGGGGATATTGCAGTTAAAGAAAGACGATATCTTGTCGAGATTCCTGGAATTGAATGAGACTGATCCAAAGTACTTGAGAGACATTGTCCTAAATTTCTTAGTTGCAGGCAGAGACACAACAGCAACTACCCTTTCCTGGTTTCTTTACATGCTCTGCAAGCATCCTCACATACAGGAAAAAATTGCAAAAGAAGTGAAGGAAGCCACTAATATGAATGAGAATAAATCATTCAATGAGTTTGCAGCAAGTCTGACTGAGGAAAACCTTGACAAGATGCAATATCTTTTTGCAGCATTAACTGAAACTCTAAGACTTTATCCTGCAGTTGCTGTGGTAAATAAACTTAATTTGTTCCTAAATTCAAGAATAAACCAATACTTATATTCTTCTAATTTAACCATCACACCTTGATGTTGCAGGATGGAAAAATTTGTTTTTCAGATGATACCTTGCCAGATGGATACAGTGTTAAAAAAGGAGACATGATTGCCTACCAACCTTATGTCATGGGCAGGATGAAATTCATATGGGGTGAAGATGCTGCAGAGTTCAAGCCAGAAAGATGGTTTGATGAAGATGGAGTTTTCCAACAAGAAAGCCCTTCAAAGTTCACAGCTTTCCAGGTAATAATCAAAGTATTATATATAGACATTCACAGTAATTACCTTTGTTCTAGTCATTCTCTTCTTCCACCTTCAAGAGGGGAATCCTAGATCAGGCACATGAACTTATCTAATTTCTACTTTTGGGAGCACTTATTTGTTTGTGGTTGACTAGGCTGGCCCAAGAATTTGTATTGGAAAGGAGTTTGCTTATCGGCAGATGAGGATCTTTTCAGCTCTCCTGTTAGGCTGCTTTGTGTTCAAGCTGAATGATGAAAAGAAACCAGTCCACTACAGAACCATGCTCAATCTTCACATTGATGGAGGCCTTTTTCTCCGTGTCTCCCAGAGACTGGGGTCAGAAAAACCTATAAATGCATAAGACGTCTGTGCTTCCTTCATGTCTGCAATAATTTCGTTCTTCATACAACAGTTGCTTGTACAAAACTATAAGCCAAATCTAAGGAGCACTATAATGTTTTTTCTTCCATGATGTACTTGTTTTGAGGTCCCTCTGTGATTTAGAATGGGCTCCTAAAAGTGTCAAGGTTGAATCTGTATACTTATCTATGGAGATCCAATTGTTTAATGACTTGTTTCTTATTTTACTGAAAAATCCCTAAAACTCTTAAGCACACTTGGGTGCAAGTTATAAGAAGCCTTTAAACTAATGCAATGGAATATATATTAGGATCTCATCTTTTCATGAGATTAATTAATTCCTACTTATAGGTTCTGAAGGGTTTTGCCTCGCAGGCAAGGCAAAAACCTTCACTTTAAATCTTCGTACAATAGGAGATATTTTTGGTAGTCAAAATGTGAGCATATAGCCATCAACACTCCTGCTTGTGACATTGAATTCCAACAGTTATCAGTTTTAAGGTTGAATAAAAAAGATGTACCTAGTGCATGAGGCTCCCACCATTGCGATGTCTAGGGAATGTCATAACGTACACAACCTTACCCTCTCTTCACGTGGAGCAACCTTACCATTGCGTCAAGGTCTGCCCTCTTTTAAGATTGAATGTACCCTTAAAACATATTGGGATATCTTTGAAAGCGAGGGATATAAATCTTGCCTTTGTACTACATGTCTTTTTCCTTTTTTGAGGTACTGAACTTTTGGGAATTGGGGATCTAACGGGAGCATGGCCATATGAAGAGCTGGCTGCATGCCTTAAACTCTTTGCTTTGCATCCATATTTTTGTGTCATGAAGTTCAGCCATGGATGAGCCCTGTTTCTCTTCTCACAAGCCTTCACAATAATGCTTTGGTGAGAGATTTCTCGGAGAAGTGAGACTGTTTCATTACTTGGGTTCCACAGTTCAGAAGATATCTAAGAGATGGGGAAGTAGAACTGGTGAATCAGTCCTTTCTTGCCTTAATAGGTTCTCAGTTCCCTTTTTCTTCTTACAACACGTTGGACCATCTACTGATTTATCTTTTCCAGATCAGAAGCATACTGGGAATGCAAAAGTCTCTTGCCTTGTTGGGGCCTAATTACAGAGACAAAAATGTAAACCATTTGACATCTCAAGGCCATTGAATCCCCAACATGTGCATCATGTATAGAGAAAGGCTGAAATGACAAACCATCTCCTTTTTCTCTGCACTTCTGTACTCTGTATTTACAGATTTTTATGGGGTTGCCCCAACATGCTATGCAGGCTCCTGTTAAGTCTTACCCTACTTGGGCTCTCAATGAAGAGGGAGAGAATAACCTTCAACCTTTTGCCACACGTAGTATATCTTGAGAGAATGCAACAGTAACATCTTTTTAGGCAATGCTCCATAGAGCAGAGAAAAGGTTTTCTACTATCTTTTTTCATGGGTTTTACCCTAACATGCAGATGCTTGTTAATTCTTACCCTACTTCGACTCCCAATGAAGAGGGAGAGAATGACCTTCAACCTTCTCCTATGTGTTGTATATCTTGAGAGAAACAGTAACATCTTCGTCGGAAATGCTCCATAGGGCAGAGAAAAGGTTTTCTACTAGCTTTTTTCATGGTTATCTATAGATGGTAATTATGATCCAGATTCTTGAAATTGAAACTCTCTCCATGGTAGTTACAGACCACAAATATGTATTATAGCATTACTAATTCTTGTTGCTGTTAATAGGAATTGCTTCTCTAGGTTCATCTTACGAAAACCTGGCAAAACTGTCAATTGGCAACACAGTATCTCATGCATGGGAATGAAGTGTTTGCAATAATTTATTCGCAGGCTTAAAAACGGCAGTGACACTGTTAGAGCTCAACATCATAGTACATGCCAAGTTCTCCATCATTACAGAATATTCTCTGAGAAAGGGAGAGTATTCTAAGGGGTTTTTAATTCTCTGAAGCAATTAAGAAAATGCGTACCCAGTGCACGAAGCTCCCGCCACAGCAGGATCTTGGGAGGGTCATAATGTACGCAGCCTTACCCTTGCTTCGCAGAGAGGCTGTTTCCAAAGACTCGAACCTGTGATCACTTGGTCACAATGGAGCAACCTAACCGTTGATCATCAGTGTATTTATAGGCCATGGATGACTATGATCCCAATTTCAATAGACAACAATAACAATAACGGAACACATATTGTATCTACTACGTCACAAGTACAAAGTTCTAAAATATTCATAGGTATTTTATTTAGAGTATCAAAATTTTCATAATTAGCTTTTACCATTTTCTTTCTTCCAGTCTCAAAAGTACATTCGAGATAACGTTGATTAATAAAAAAACACCTACAATTACAAAAGTGATGAGTGCACCAAGAGAGATACCATGCTCTGCAAAATGGAACAGATGACTTCTTCCCACAGAACATCCATTGACTGGGAGAGGAATCACACTTGACCGATGTTAGCAAAACCTTAAAACTACATCCGGACAGCACCTCAAGAAAAAATATAGCAACTAGGGGGTCCATTATACTTGAGCAATGACTTGGACCATTTAAGAAGATGGGGTAACAGCTGCTCGTGAAGGAATATGAATCCCAGGCCTTGATTCCCATCCTTTGCGGTCCCTGTAAGCCTCAACAGCCTGCAAGCGAAGTCTCTCATGCGAAGCACTTTGGGTGGTCTTCAATGCCTTCAAAGACCACAGCCCCCCAGGGGGTACTTTCGTGCTTAGTAGTGGATATAAACTTTGATTAAAACAGTTAGACAGTGTGAGATGATACCTTAGGAAATGCTACAAGCTTTGGAGGAGCTTTAACTATTTCTCCAAACTTTATTTCCTCACGCCCAGGGAAGTCTAGATTCTTCTCTGTCTTGGCTTTCTTGTGTTTCTTCTTTCTTTCTTCCAAGTACCTACAGGAATTCAACCTCTGGTCATCTGGAGGTTTAACACGTATTCCAAACCTAAACAGATACTTTGAAAAAAACAGCCTTTGAAAGAAATGGAATTCACATACTGCCTTCTCTCAAGCACATAGTATACAGACACTAATAGTAGTATCCACAGATATAAAGTTTAAAGAAGAGCTTCTCTGTTTGGTAAGTGAGACCAAAGCAACCTGCACTGAATGTTACTCCAAGATGTTTGAGCCATCAAAGGGCTCAAACGCTGCAAAAACCTCATTCTAAACTTAACTTTCAGATCACCTGCATCAATCTTAATAGTTAAAATAGTAGGCCATCCCTGAATTAGCCACAAACTAAAGTTTTAGATCATTCCAGCAACCCTAACCATCATTTATTTCATATTAAGTTATTAACCAATTCAGGGGAAAACCAGACGTCACTTTTTTTGTGTGAAGTGCTTCATGCACAATGTCACTTTTTTCCCCACATGGCAGACTTGGAAACGGTGGAAGTAGGTCCATGTGATAGATGACCTCCACCAATCTCACAAGCCAAGTATTAGCCTGAAATAAACATAGAGAGTGGTTAAAATGTGAGTTTAAAGTTTCATAAAAAAACAAGAATGTCATTTCACTGTATTGGAATCTAGTGGCCTTTCTACAACTTTTGAAAATTTGAACTCACTTTTAAGGTGTTCCCCCTACTTGTTTTTAGCTGAAAATTGATTAGTTCCCTGGGTTGGGGTCCTTTATCATATGGACGGATGTACCCACTCCATGTTTAAAAATGAAACCATTTTGTGATACGAGGCATGTCACAACCAGTTGTGAAAGGCATCATGATCCTCAATTTAATGATCACGATTCTTTCCAAATGCAGGTTCCCCTTTGAATAAAACCCTGGACGTTGTCGGTACTCAGCTGCATCACAGACATGCTTCTGGGAGAGCTGTGCTAACATTTTAACTCAAAATTTTGATCAGACAACACCACGAGTTAGATCTATGGACCAAAATGATGCGCAAATCAAGATTATGTATGTGGACAAGGCGTAGTGAAGTTGAAGATGTTGAGATGGATGACTATGAGCCTCAGACAACCCAGGATCACTCCTAGCCTTCACCAACTGATAAAATAAATAAAAATGTTTTGAAATAGCTTTTCATGTAGAATAAAAAGTGAAAATCAGAGGGAACCACACCAGTACAAATTAAGGGCTCTAAAAAGTATACAGTTTTGCAAATTATATGATGGATAAAGATAAAAATGAGTAGAAAAAATCATTTACTGATTCTGGGGGATCTTCAAACTATAAAATATTCATTAAACATTTTCTCAAGATTCCTCAAAAAGTTATATAATAATCAGACATTTTCTGTACCATTCACAATTCACTTCAATTAAACATCATCGATGCTTTAGGACAGAGGTCAATTTTCAGAACATTATATTAGGTGCATTCTTCTATAAGCATAGGTTTCATGGAAATGGTTGAATGAGAACAGAGAGTCATATGAAACACTGGTGGAGGGCCGGAGGAGGAGAAAGGAAGATCTGAGAATAGTCTCAGAGTAGCAGGGGGAAGAAGAGGTACCAGAACCATCACACTCACATTGTGCACAGCAACAATTTCTATTCTATATTCACTGTGCCCATCGTTGGGTACATACAAGTATTTAAAGAGAAAAATAACAAGACTCCTAATCAAACTATAAAACTGAAATAGAGTTCAAATAAAACCAAACTATTCCTACGTACTCAAAACAAATAAAAAACCTAAAAATAAATAAACTACTAAATAGCTACTTCCAACAATCCAACCCTTAGGGTATCGACACGTTCAGTGATGGGTGTCAATCTTTGGATCAGTCTCACCTTTATAGGAATTGAGCTCTTGGAGAATCTCACTGTTGGCTACCATGGTTAAGATAAGCGAGAGAACACTCAAAGGGTAATGGCAGAACAGTAAATAAATAGAAGGGCAGTACTACAATATTGGGAATTTAATTAGAAACACAAGGTAATGTAGGTGGAGGGGCAAACTTGGAAGTTAATAAAAAAAAAAGGACAAACTATAAGAGGACTAAAAGGGGAGGGGTAATACTGGAAAGAGAAAAAAAAACATAAAAAAGGCATACCCAGTGCACAAGGCTCCCGCCACTGCGTGGTCTGGAGAGGGTCATAATGTACGCAGCCTTACCCCGCATTTATTTATTTATTTATTTTTTTTGAGGGAAGGCTTTGGTGCAATGGTAAAGGTTTTAAAGAAGACGTGCTGAAGTCTTCTACCTCTGGCAGCGGTGGGTAGAGTTCGACCTCAACAGCAACTGTAACGGCTACCGTGACTTCAACTAGGGGACAGAACCATCAAGAGTAGGTTTCGGTTTCTCTGAGGAAATCTCCCATGCGGAAAAACCTGATCGCCCAAGTCGGGCTCAAGAGATTTTGTTCACCGGTGGTGGTATCATTTGAACCAGGTATGATTTCTTTTTTTTTTTTTTTGCTTTGATTCTCTGCTTCTCGCTGTAATACCAAATTGGTGGAGAGCTGGTGGAGGAGAGGGTAAGATCTGAGAATAGTCTCAGATTTGTGCGGGGGTGTGGGGGAAGAAGGGGTTACAGAACCATCACACACTCACGTTGTGCAAACCAACAATTTCTATTCAATATTCACTGTCCATTGTTGAGTACATGCAAGTATTTAAAAAGAAAAATAACAAGACTCTTAATCAAAGTATAAAACTGAAATAGAGTTCAAATAAAACCACACTATTCCTACATACTTAACTCAAAAGTCAAAATAAAAACCCTTAATGCACCAAAAACCCGGGTTGGACCGGTTCCGTCTGGATTTGGGTTTCCAAAGCCTATTATTCTGGTCCAACCAGTCAAATGCTACTGCATCAAACACCCACACCATATTAGAGAATTCTGGGTTTCCATATTCACAAATAAGAATAAATAGAACACATCTTTTTTTTTTCTTTTTCTGTGTTTGTCCCCTATCCAATTAGAGTTACATCTCCTATCATTGTTAGGTTTGTACTCACTAAATATGGTAAATACTATATACAGACATACAGTAAGTCCAAAATTAGGAGTACAATTTTTTTATATTCAACATTGGTGTCCCCCAGCAGCAGTGTGATCTCACTTTCAGAGAATTTAAAGATTGAGAGCATAAATACACCCTCTATTAGAAGGATTAGGTCACTAAATATTGAACTCTTTAACGTATAAATCAAAAGATAAAGGATAACTTAGAAGGAACATAAATGCCTTATTTGATAAGAAAAATACTAATAAAAAAATAAACAAATAAATTTAAAAAAAATAAATGTCGTGAAGATGCTTACTTTTTCTTGCGATCCCGTCTCTTTGAGCCAACAAGACCCAGATCCTGAATTGTTTTCTCAAACCGAAGGTCATGAACTTGTTTTCTCTTTCGCTTTGCTTTCTTCTTGTCCTGTATCTCCGTATGCACAACTTCCTCCCTATTATCTTTATGTTTAGGTGCTGTAACATTTTCATCTTGACCTCCTTCTTGGAACTCTAAGGTATTAATGCTTAAAGCATCCTCCAAGCTTGGTTTCTGAACAGAAATGAACACCCTCAAATTGAGACTGAAGATTACAGATTAAAAAGATGGCAACTTTATGCAAGCAGGGGCAGATAAATAAGTTCAGAGAATTCAAATGTTTTAGCTCATAGTAATAACTAACCACTTCCCAAATAGCAGAGGGGGGAAAACTAAAGGAGAAAAATCAAATAAATGAAATCTTCGTAGACTCAAGCTGTGTCGAACTGAATGTCGATCCATAAAGAAACAACAATTAAGTAAAATTGGATCGAATGAGAAATGTGAAATTTGGATTTAACATGCTAAATAAATCACATCACAAGGTTTCAGGGTGCTGGTCATCTGAAAGAATACCCATTACAAAGTTACACGCAGTAGGCACCAAGTGCAATCAGAATTCAGAACATTGACAATGAAAATGGGGGCATATATAAATTTGCATACAAAGGTAAAGCTACATGATAAAGGTAAGATGGTAACTAATTTGCATATAGAAATTTATCCCATAACAAACAGAATAACTTCAAGCCTATCACTTCGAATTAGTAATGGCTTCCCAAAACATGAAACTCTAATATATTTCTACGGTACAACTTTGGCCATGTTCCAACAAAATAAGCATGAAAATTTTTCCAATTCAGAACTCGAGGGCATCAAACAGAACTACAGTAAGTAAGCCCCTTACTTCTTTTTGCTTTTTCTTGCGGTCAGCACTCTCTGAAGACTTCAAAGATCCTGAAAAACCACGAGGATATAATTAACAGATATAGAACGATAACGTAAAGGGTTTGTAACGGGATATATACAAAACCCATCTGCCAATTCTGTCTACTCTGTCTGTGTGTGTGTGTGTGTGTGTGTGTTGGGGGGGGGGGGGGGCACCTTTTGTTGCCAAAGGTTTCGTGGTGGTGGAGGAGGTGAACTCCATGAGTTTGCGGAGCTTGGAGGGTAAGGCGTCGATCTCCTCGGGTTTCGGGGGAGGCGGCAAACGAGTGTAGCCTCCATGAGCAGCAAGGAAATTCTTCGCTCTTCGTCTCTGTCCTTTTCCTCCCATCGCCTTCCTGCCTTCAACGACCTGAGGCGAAAGAGTGAACTTACAAATATTCCTGCGATCTGCCGTAAACCAGAAAATTCAAGTTTCACTGAATCAGAGAGGGAGGGAGGGAGTCGCCGGCTCGCGGCTTGGCGGTACCAGTAGGGATGAGCGATGATGGAGATGTAACTAGACCAGACTGGGTTTGCGAGAGTCCTGCTCATCCCGGCCAGCCGGGCCCTGAAATTAGCTCGAGCAAGATATTTTAATAAGTCGTGGCAATTGCTGGCCTTGGCCCAGTTTAGTGGCCCGGCCAGACTGTACCCTGGAATGTTGTCCAAGATATTTTGTGTATCTCTTCTCTTCTGCATTCTTGCTCTTTCTATCATATTTTTCAGTGTTCTACCCCCCCCCCCCAAAAAAAATGATCATGATTTTAGTAAGATTAACAACATGGCTAATTCCCTGGTTCAGAATGTTGTGTCTGTTGTGTGTAGGGTTTTTTGGCCCATTCCCACGCCGTGGCTATCTGACTTGTGTAATTTGGATATCATGTGTTGGTCATACTTTAATATGTAATTTGTTTCTATCAAAAAAAAAAAAATTCCTCAAACTACGTATGTAGGATAGTACCAAAACAAAATAATGCATATAGGACACTAATATCAATATTTGACATGACTACCTATCAAAAAATATATATATATCAAACACAATCTACCTGCCAAAAATCACATTAAAACATGAGGAAGGATTTCCATACTAATGATACTACACAGGACGATATCGTAAGTAGAGATTTATAATGATCAACGAGGATAGAGAGACAGAAAAATTGTAAGAGATGTAAATTAAGCAGACAATGTGGAAACCTTTTCATCTTAAAATATATTTTTCTTTTGGTCACTAGCAAAATATTTGTTTCAACTTTTGACAAAGTATATTTAAGTTTAGGTTATTTTTGGATAAACACCTAATGGACACAAAGCAAATAGGTCATTTTATGTATCTTCTAATTTTGAAAAAAAAAGGGGGTGGGGGATTTGTATAACTTATTTGTTCTAGTTTTATAACTTCTACCCAAAAAAAAAAAAAAAAAAATTTATCCTTTTTTGACCTTGTTTTTGTTGGTGGATGATACATACAACTAGAGACCTAAACAATATGGTTAAACTATATTATTCCTAGTTTGTTAATAGAATTGTCTTTTTATAAAACAAAATATCTTGATAACTATAGATATACATGACCATGCACCTGATGATAATACGGATAGAATCAAAATTATGGTGGGAAGGGGTTTGCTGCCAAGCTGTGTTTTTTCTTGCGCCAATATGAAGGTCAATGAAAATATATGCATGGGCATCCAAAGGGAGGGGGGAGGTGATCATTTCATTGTCATATTCACGAGGGTTCATGGGACGCCACCGAGCAGTGTTCTTTTTCATTAACTGGTGATAAATCCATGAAGTTGTATAAAATCCATAACTAAGTGGGTCGAGAGTCGAGAGTCGAGACTCGAGACAACCTTAAATAAAGGCTTAAACAGGGCTTGAAGGATCAGAATTAAAGGCTTAAACAGGGTTTGAAGGATCAGAATCCGGTCGGACAATCTTGATCCTGATTCCAATTGATCCGGAGCAGGAGCAGCCATTCCATGCTGGGTTTTTAGGGTTCAAGCCGATTCCAGATCCTGAGTTTAATAACCTATTAGCCTCTCTGTCATTAGGAAGAAAGCGGATTCATAAAAGAAGCTTTATTATTTATTAACCATCAAATTAAGCTTCATTCAGTTGTTGTTGTTGGTTTGGCGACCACGTCGGGGCCATTTGTTGGCGACGATTGGAATTGCATCTCTGTGCGTTTGTGCGGATATAAAAGGGTCGCGCCCAATTTGATCCTTCTCTTTCGACCTCGCTGCTTCTCCTCTCTCTCTCTCTCTCTCTCTCTGAAATTTATCTATAACCCTCCCACCAGACGCATTCATCTCAAAGAAAAACTTCCCTCAAATTTCAGTTAACACTTTCGAAGACAATCACTTAATATTAAAATTAAATTGAAACAATCACGAACTCCAATTCCGGGATCCATATTTCGAGGTACCATTTCTTCATCTCTGTATCTTTGTACTTTAATTTCATTGAGATTTGACTGTGCGTTTCGATCAAATTGAATTATCAACATTTGATTTTCCTTCAACTGGGGTTCTGATCAATGCATGTTCTTTAATGTCGTCTCATCTACTTGTTTTTCTGTAGTTTTAACGTTTCTTGATCCTCTGCATTGATTTGTTTTTACGGAGGAACATTGAAACTTTGATTCTGATTACCAGAAACTAGAACAGGTTTTCTGTAGCTAACTTTCTGAGACATTTAGCTTTTTCCAATCCACAGTTCGATCAGCTTCACATTTATTGCTTTTTTTTTTTTCTTCTCCTTTATGAATGTCGATCTCATTTTGATTTGTCAGTATTGCTGAATTTTGGAAATTTAAATCGTGATTTGTTCCCATACTGTTAGTTGTCGTTCTTATGATCTAATTCACCTGGCGAATCATTGTTTTCAGGTGGGAGAGCTTGACGTTATCTAGATCAGTGAATCGATATCTGTTTGATATTGAGCTAGAAGGTGTAGGTTTGTGTACATTATCACATCTGTCATCGTAAGCAATACTCGTCATTTTTTTATTGGTGGAAAAGTAACGTTTCTGCCTTAATTCCTGTCAACGTTTTTATAGTTAAAAAAATATATATTCTCCCTTCCTCCGCTCCCTGTGTATTATGAGGTATTACTAAGTCCAATATATTACAATGGAGGAAGAAGCCCAAGAGTCCGGAGAAATCTCTGGAAAAGACTCGGAGAGGGAGGTGGTTGTTCCCGGAGGCGCAGATATAAGTGAAAGCGGAAGAGAGTTGCCCTCCGAGCATATCGCAACTGATGATGGGGCTGAGCTGGAAAATGATCAGGTTGTACAAGGATTAATTTCTATGAGTACAGTCACAGCTGCGGAAGATTGGGGCAGAACAGGGGACGAAGAGGATCAGTTTGAGCCAGTGTCTTTGAAAGACCAAGAGAGGAATGTGCTGGATTCTTTGAGTAATGTGGATTCAGTTCGATCTTCTAATTCAGATTATGTGAGCCAGTCATCTGCAAACGAAGCAGCCTCGGAATCTTATACTGGAAAAGCAGGGGCATTGGACACTTATCTAGCTACTATTGACATGCAAGATCAACCTAGTTGGAGTCCTACCTCACAGAGAATAGATGGGCATAGCCTCAAGCAATCCTCGTCTGCAGCTAGTTTCGATTCATCCTCTGGTTTCTATGGAGAAACTGGGTATTCTTCGCCTGTTGCATCACCCACAAAACCTCGGTCCAAACCTGTTATGCCAAATGTGTCCCCAGAACTCTTGCATCTTGTGGATTCTGCTATCATGGGGAAACCTGAAAGCTTAGAAAAACTGAAGGCTGTTGTGTGTGGTAAGGAGATTTTTGGGAAGGGAGAGGAAATTGATTGCATTGCCGTTTTGGTAGTAGACTCCCTTATTGCCACCATGGGTGGTGTAGAATGTTTTGATGATAATGAAGACAACAACCCTCCTAGTGTGATGTTGAATTCCAGGGCTGCCATTGTAGCAGGGGAGCTGATTCCTTGGCTTCCTTGGGAAGGTGACTTTGCAGATTTTATGTCACCTAGGACACGTATGGTTAAAGGATTGCTTGCAATACTTAAGGCTTGCACGAGAAACAGAGCAATGTGCTCTGTGGCTGGTCTATTAAGAGTTCTTTTGAACTCAGCAGAGAAGATATTTGTTATGGAAGTTGGTTCGGCAGAGCAGATACCATGGGATGGTACACCATTATGCCACTGCATCCAATACTTAGCTGGACATTCGCTAAATGTAATCGATCTACACAGGTGGCTTGATGTAATCACAAGAACACTTTCCACAGTTTGGGCAGCTCGTTTGATGCTTGCATTGGAAAAGGCCATGGGTGGAAAGGAGACGAGGGGTCCAGCATGCACGTTTGAGTTTGATGGTGAAAGTTCTGGTTTACTTGGTCCAGGAGAGAGCCGTTGGCCATTCACCAATGGTTATGCATTTGCAACATGGATCTATATAGAATCATTTGCAGATACTTTAAATACAGCAACAGCTGCTGCTGCAATCGCTGCTGCTGCTGCAGCTACATCTGGCAAATCTTCGGCTGTGTCAGCTGCAGCTGCTGCAAGTGCACTTGCTGGCGAAGGTACTGCACACATGCCAAGGTTGTTCAGTTTCTTATCTGCTGATAATCAAGGGATGGAGGCATATTTTCATGCGCAGTTTTTGGTAGTTGAAAGTGGTAGTGGCAAGGGAAAGAAAGCTTCCCTGCATTTCACTCATGCATTCAAGCCGCAGTGCTGGTATTTTATTGGTCTGGAGCATACATGCAGGCAGGGGCTACTTGGAAAAGCAGAGAGTGAGCTTAGATTGTATATTGATGGCACTTTGTATGAGAGTCGTCCATTTGAGTTCCCACGGATTTCCAGGCCTCTTGCATTTTGCTGCATTGGGACAAATCCGCCTCCAACAATGGCTGGCTTGCAACGTCGTCGTCGTCAATGTCCGCTATTTGCTGAGATGGGTCCTATTTATATTTTTAAGGATGCAATTGGCCCAGAGAAAATGTCACGTTTGGCTTCTAGGGGAGGCGATGTGCTGCCTTCTTTTGGTACTGGGGCAGGGTTGCCATGGCTTGCAACCAATGACCATGTGAGGAGTTTGGCTGAGGAAAGTGCACTTTTAGATGCAGAAATTGGAGGAAGCTTGCACCTTCTCTATCACCCAAGTTTGCTCAGTGGACGTTTCTGCCCAGATGCTTCCCCTTCTGGTGCTGCAGGTCAGCCAATATAATTGATATTTTCATTTCCGTTTGTGAAATTTATCAACTATTTCCTTTTTAACTTGTAACTTTTGATGATTCTTCCCTTTAAACCCATTTAGAATTTCCAAATGTACTACTTGTTAGCTAGCCAGGTTCTGATTAACATCCTATGCTTTGATGGTACAACTCAGAAATGGAATACTAATTAATTAATAGTTATGTATAGGGAGGTGTTTTGTTATTATATTCTGAATATAAAATATCTATATTTTATTTGAATAATATATTGAGCTCTGTCATATTTATATATGATTTCTGCACATTGAAGTAAATTTGAATTGTAATCTGCCTGGAAAAGACCTTATCACCTTACTCTTTGCCCACTTCCAATGCCTTTGGGTTTATTAAAACTATTTGAAGTGATATGCCTAAGATAAAATTTTAAAAAGGAAGAAAAAAAGTAGTATTGATGTGTGACTATTGTAATGAAGTCACCTTTCCTTTTGGTGGTGCACAATCATGATGCATTATAGATTAGAATCTTATTATTTGATTTATTAAACTTTTTTGACTGATTATTATCTGACTTAAATAATTCTGCTATCATAGCTTCTTGTCTCAGGGTGGTATTGGTTGGTACACTTAAGTTATAATTTGGATGAAAATTTTATTATTGTTTCTCCTTTATTCATCTTCTCCAGGATTTAGAGGAATGCATCTTTTTGTCATTGAATTCATCTGCTTTAATGTTCCAGGGACACACCGAAAGCCTGCAGAGGTTCTTGGGCTGGTTCATGTTGCTACACGAATGCGTCCTGTGGAATCTTTGTGGGCCATGGCCTATGGTGGACCCATGTCTTTACTTCCACTCACAGTAGGTTATGTTCAAAAGGATACCTTGGAACCGCAACATGGGAATTTTCAGTTGTCTTTAGCTACAGTTTCTCTTGCTGCTCCAATTTTCAGAATTATTACTATGGCTATTAAACATCCTGGAAATAACGAAGAGCTATGTTGGACAAGGGGGCCTGAGGTTTTGTCGAGAATATTAAAATATTTGCTGCAAACGTTGTCTTCTTTGGATCTTGGAAAGCAAAATGGAGTTAGAGACGAGGAACTTGTGGCAGCAATTGTCTCTCTATGTCAATCTCAGAAAAACAATTATTCATTCAAGGTGCTGTTTTTTCGCACTTTGCTGTTGGATCTGAAAATGTGGAGCTTATGCAACTATGGATTACAGAAGAAGCTCCTATCATCACTTGCAGACATGGTTTTCACTGAATCATCAGCAATGCGAGATGCTAATGCCATCCAGATGCTTCTTGATGGATGCCGTAGATGCTATTGGATCATTCGTGAAAAGGATTCGGTTAATACTTTTTCACTGAATGAGGCTCAACGTCCTGTTGGCGAAGTGAATGCTTTGGTTGATGAACTCTTGGTGGTTATTGAACTCCTAGTGGGAGCAGCACCTCCATCATTAGCTGCTCAAGATGTCCAATGTTTAATAGGATTTGTGGTTGATTGTCCGCAATCTAATCAGGTAACATATGTCGTCTGCATAACATTGCCTGACACAGAATAAATATACAGTTGGTTCATATTTTGTTGGATGACAGTGCCTGTATCCTCTCCATCTTTTTCTTTTTATCAACTAGCAAATTTTAGTTGGTCCTTTGGCTTTCAGTTCTTCTTTTAATGTTTCCATGTTTTTACTGATATAAATTTGGGAAAATCTTGTTGTAACCAAGGTTGGTGAAAAAAAGTTGTAACCTTACCTTTTTTTTTCCCTTTTAGTATAACACACTTTTATTTTTTCCAATTAGGGTAAATCCTGTCATTTCACATAAATATTGTAGTAAATAATTTTTAACATTTTGAAAACCCTTCTTTACCCTTGCATTAAATAATTTTTGGGAATAAGACAAGGGGCAATTAAAAGAAGGTTACAACTTCTTAGTTCACCACTTTGGTGACAACAAGTTGCACCCTATAAATTTAGAATGAGGAATCATCTCAACTCAACTGAACCTTATCCCAGCTAAATGGGTTGGTTACACGAATCCTGTTTCACCTTTTAACTCTATGAGTAAGTGAGACGGGCGTCGATATGTTTGATGACTTGAGCTGTTACCTTCCAGAATTTGGAATTTGGAGTTGGAAATAATCTTTGCCGGTTCTTACTTCTAGGAAGAATATTTTTGGATCCAGGCATTATTTTATTCATTGTCATATATTATTTCAATGTCAACAGAGCTAGTGTCATGTATATTCAATTGTGGTAAAAATTGTTTTAGTTTAATTTGTTGATGTATTTCTATATTAAACATAGTGGCACTTTTAACTAGAATAATTTCCTTATCGGTGTGCTTTTCCAGGTTGCCAGGGTGTTGCACCTGATCTACAGATTGGTGGTACAGCCAAATACATCTAGAGCTCAGACATTTGCTGACTCATTTATATCTTGTGGAGGGGTAGAAACACTTCTTGTCCTGTTGCAAAGGGAAGCAAAAGCTGGTGACCGTTGTATTTCAGAAAATTCTAACATTAAAGATGATGGTAATTCGTTAGATCAGGGTTCTGGACTTGATACTGGTAGGGTACAAGAAAAAAGTCAGGATGGCGATCTGGTATCTCTTGAGGAAAAGGAACCGGGTTATGAGTCACAGTCCTCAAGTGGAGACAGTTCTGTTGTCGTCTGTGTGGGTAGAAACTTGGAAAGAATGGCGTCTGCTACTGAAAATCAATTTGTGAAGAATGTGGGTGGTATAAGTTTTTCAATAAGTGCTGAGAGTGCTAGGAATAATGTTTATAACATTGACAATGGTGATGGAATTGTTGTCAGGATCATCAATCTGTTGGGTGCACTGGTGTCATCTGGGCATCTGAAATTTGGTTCACATGAACCTCAAAATATTACTAGTTACATTATGGGTAATGGGTTGCATGATAGAGGTGGTACTATGTTTGATGACAAAGTTGCTCTTCTACTCTTTGCTTTACAAAAGGCTTTTCAAGCGGCACCAGATAGGCTAATGACTAACAACATGTGCATGGCTTTATTGGGTGCATCGGTATGTCCGTACTTTATACCCTTTTGTTTCATTTCTCTTTATGGCTTTTGTTGTTGATGATATGGGTGATCCATACAAATATAGAGGTGTTTCATGAACAGTCCATGAAGTTTGGGCTTAAATTTACATTCAGGCTGGTCTTGGGCCTGGGCCTATTCCAAATTTAACAAATGTTAGGCCGTAGTCTGGCTCCTGTGCACTCCTATGCAAATTTAAAATATTTCACTCTATTTTTATCTACCAACTTTATTTATATTTGCTAATTTATTTTGAATTATTTTTTTCAGAAAAAACCTAGATGTTTAATTAACAAGCATGGTGGAATGAACTTCAGTTAAACACACACGTTTTTCTTTCTGTTTCCTCTCCCCCCTCCCCCTCTTTTGGTGGTGGGTGGGTGGGGGGGTTTGTGTATCCCTTCTCTCATGTAACACACTACTACATTTGTTGCTGATCCCTGTTGGCTTATTTAGAAACATTCTCTTTGTTCTATGGGTCTAATATATATTATCTTTCAGATAAATGCTTCTTCAACAGATGATGGGCTGAACCTTTATGATTCTGGTCATCGTTTTGAGCATCTTCAGCTTTTGTTGGTTCTTCTCCGTTCACTCCCATACGCATCTAGGGTATTCCAAATTCGGGCATTACAGGTGACATCTTTATGCCTTGCCATGCTTTTTATGAAAATTTCTCTTGCCATGTTTTCCTTATTTGTTTGATTGATTTTCCAATCCAATACCCTGCATTACATAGGTATTTGGATTACCGAAAGACATTATAAGGAAAAGAACCATGCGGATTCTCTTCATCGTCGGCGTAAATAATGTTGCCCAAATCATTAAATAAAGACTTAGAAGAGAACTCCTGTTGTATTTCTATGTTCTCTTTGATTTGACTGTTAGCAAGCTTATGGTTGTTGGTTTTTATATCTTCCTTTTTAGCGACAAAATCTCATAATTATCTAAAATTTTTTTTCTGGAAGAACACTTGCCACCACTATTAAGATGATTTTTTTTTGTTGAAAAATGTAATTAGATATTAATACATGTTAGCAGAACAAATTAGGCTGTAATGCTTGAATGATCTAATGACCACCCCAAGCCTCTTATTTATAATGAATAAAAGAAAGTACATAGGACAGAAATAGCCCTACTATAGCAGACTCTATTAAGAGAGTCGGCTGTACATAAAATAAACCTTAAAAAGACCAGAATACCGCCGCGGCATTCTGATGTACATAATTCAACACTCTGATGTAGCCTAGGTGAAATAAATCTCACTTAGGACCAGGTTCTGTTTTAGGATTGGCCGAATGGGCAGTTTAGGGTAACTAGGGCAAAATTAGGGTTAGGAATGGGAGATTGAGTTAGGGTTTTATTGGGTAATGAATGGTCTGCAGAATTTTAGGAGTCTATTAGAATAGGTTTTAATGAGGTTTGAATAAGAAATAGAAATTCAGAAATATTAGGGTTAGGGTTTTGGGTTTTCAGATTTAGGATCTAAGCTGAAACTAGGGTTTAGGAGCAGATTTAGGGGCTGGGCTTTAGGTCGAGTTTTCCTAGCAGGGAGGGGGTGGTTCGGCTGGACTTTGGTGGGTTTTTGATGGCTGGTTAGGTCTAGGCAGATCTTAGGGTTTCTGGGTTTTTATGTTGAGGGAGGGATTTAGGGTTTGTAGTGGATAGGTGAGGCTGCAACTGAGATCGAGTGGGAGGGTTACTGTGATGGACCTGTGGTTAGGTTTTGAGTGTAATCTGATGAGGGAATAGGGCTGTGATGAATGTAGATGAAGCTAGGGTTTGGGGAAGTCGATTAGGTTAGATGGAAGTAAGAAGAAGAGATGATAAAGTTGCAGGAAATTGTAACTCTTACTGGAATTGCAGAATTTCAGCAGCAGCAACCTTGAAGAACTTGAAGGAAGAAGAAGACGAACCTCCCGATCTGCAAGATGCAAGGAGTCGCCGGATTACTCCAGCCCTAGCCCTTGATATTACTCACAAGGGGTCTTGATATGACACACAAGACAGAGAAGCAGCAGCAGTCATGGCGGCAGCAGCAAGAAGAAACAAAATTTCAAACATAATAGGTGGGGGAGCCTCCCACGATTCTACTATTTATAATAATAAAGGGGGCCTAAAGGCCTTACAAATAATCAATCTAAAGCAATCCTAATCAGATTAGGAGTTGGGATTCCTAATCTGAATCTTAATTATAAAACATAGAATAGACTTATACTCTAAATAGGAGTATAAGTGTAAACAACTAAAACAAATAAAATAAAATACTAATCCTTCTAAAATCGTGGAGGGGAACTAAGAAGATAAACCATGAAAAAGACTATTTTAACCCTAGGCTAAAAGAACAAACAAATAAAAAGGCTCCAACGAAAAATCAAAGAACAGCCAAATTAATCATGGTTTCGTCTTCTGCATCACACTCCCCCTCAAGTTGGAGCATAGATGTCAAACATGGCCAACTTGACTGCAATAGGATGAAACAATATGCCAGGCAGTCCCTTAGTGAAAATATCAGCCAGCTGGTCACCAGACTTCACAAACGGAACACAAACCAGTCCTTCTTCTAACTTCTCCTTGATAAAATGTCTGTCAATCTCAATATGCTTGCTACAATCATGCTGTAGCGGATTATGAGCAATGCTGATTACTGCCTTGTTGTCGCAATACAGCATCATAGGAAGACGAACAGGAACACCAAGGTCTTGTAGTAAACCCTTGAGCCATAACACCTCACAAATACCTTACACCATAGCATGGAATTCTACTTCAGCACTAGTACGAGTAACCACATTCTGCTTCTTGCTGCGCCAGGTGACAAGATTCCCACTTACAAAGATACAATACCCAGAGATAGACTTTTTGTCAAGAGAATCAGCCCAATTAGCATTTGTATAGGCCTCTATCCGTAAGTGATCATGAGGAGATAGAAGAATCCCTTTCCCTGGAGCTGACTTCAAGTAACGAAGAATACGAAGAACAACCTCCATATGAGAAGAGTAAGGGTCATGCATAAACTGATTCCCAAGACTTACCGCTATAGCAATGTCAGGACGCGTTATGCGAAAGATAAATCAACTTCCCTACCAAACATTGATACCGCCCCTTATCAACAGGTTCACCCTCCTCCTTGAGCTGCACATTAGCATCCATGGGTGTATCTGCAGGATGACATCCTAACAATCCAGTCTCAGACAATAAATCTAGGATATACTTCCTTTGAGAGAGAAAGATGCTCTTTGAACATCTAGCAACTTCAATCCCAGGGAAGTACCTTAGTTTTCCCAGATCCGTAATTTCAAACTCCTGTCCAAAAAGCTCTTCAGCCTACTGATTTCATCACCATCATTTCCGGTTACCACAATGTCATCAACATAGACTATGAGAATGGTGATCTTATCACCAACCCTTTTGATAAACAGAGTATGGTCAACATTACTCTGTTTATAACCCACAGAAATCATAACCTTGTGAAACTTGCTAAACCACGCTCGAGATGACTGCTTCAGCCCATAAAGTGCATACATCAATTTGCAAACCTTGCCTTGGGTTTTGTCACATGAGAAACCTGGTGGAATATCCATGTATACCTCCTCATCAAGTTCTCCATTGAGAAAGGCATTCTTCACATCCAACTGTTGCAATTCCCATCCCAGATATACGACACAAGACAACACTCTTACAATATTCAATTTTGCAACTGGTGCAAAGGTCTCCTGATAATCAATCCCATATATCTGAGTGAACCCCTTTGCCACAAGTCGTGCCTTATATATATCCACAATACCATCCACTTTCTGTTTTACCACAAATACCTACTTACATCTAACTAGTCTTTTTCCTAGAGGAAGAACCACAAGATCCCATGTATCATTTTTTGGTAAGACTTTCATTTCTTCCATCATTGCTGCCTTTCACTTTTCATCTGCCAGGGCTTTCTTCCAATTCTGAGGAATACGAATAGAAGAAAGAGAAGAAACAAATGCACGCAAAAATGGAGAAAGAGAGTTATAGGAGACAACATGAGATATGGGGTGTTGAGTACAAGTCCTAGTACCTTTACGAAGAGTAATAGGTAACTGAGGAGAAGGGGTTTTACCAGATGGAGAAGTAGGCTCCGGATCCATGGTTGGTAATTGGATGGGTACTGGAGCTATAGACTGCAGTAGATTGTAGCTGCTTGCTTCTGGTACGGATTTTCTGATAGACTTTAAGATTAGAATCATTAATTCTCCTCTGAAACTCACCAATGGTTTTCTGATCTGGAGTGAGCTCCCCTTGAACAGGAACTTCATCACCACCATTATACATAGTCTCCTCCTGTATAGGATTCCCTTCACCCGAGGTACAGGGAGGGCAGGAGCAGTAGGATCAGTGTGAACAATAGAAACAAACTCAGGCTGGGCATACTGAAGAGGAGCCTCAAGAGTCAACACTTCTTCACTAAAACTCTCCCCCTGAAGAGGTGGTGATGAATAATAGGAAGGATTTCCATGGAAAATAAAATCCATACTCACCATAGTACGTCTGGTGGGAGGATAGTAATAGTTGTATCCTTTCTGGGTTCAAGAGTAACCCAAAAAGATGCAACGGTGCCCACTTGGCTCAAGCTTTCCAGGGGATCAAGTATCCCTGGCATAACAGACACAGCCAAATTCCTTAAGGGGAACCACAAAGGAGGAGGAGCCATGTAAAAGCTCAGCTGTGGTACGAGAGTTAAGGACTCGAGTAGGCATCTTATTAATGAGGTAGGTGGCAATGAGGACAACATCCCCCAATATTGGGCGGGAACATGGCGAGCAAGCATAAGGGCTCGAGCCACGTCCAATAAGTGGCAGTTTTTCCTTTTGACCACCCCATTTTGGGCTGGGTTATCGACACAACTTGTCTAGTGTATAATCCCATGTGCAGCTAGGTATTGTTGGAACTGACCTTCCAAATATTCTTTGCCATTGGCACTCAAGATTTTGAGGGTGGCATTGAACTGGGTCTGAACCAGTTTATGAAAATGCTGAAAACATGAAAAAACCTCACTTTTAGTGTGCATCATATACACCCATGTAATCCTAGAGTGACAATCTATATAGGAAACAAACCAACGATGGCCAGAAAGAGAAGTTTACGACTTAGTACAACCATATGAAAAAGAATAAGACTTCTTTTATTGGAAAGTGAATAAGATGAACGAGTTTGTTTGTCCAAAAGACAAGCCTCACAGAAGAATTCATCCTTATTACATTGCTTAACTAATGCTGGAAATAAATGAGATAAAGTTCTTAAGGGGGGGTGGGGGTGACCTAATCGATAATGCCATTGCTGTAATTCAGAGGAGACCGAGGAATTCTGATATAGTTGAGAGGGTAATGCAGCCGGAGGATGACAACCATCATCAAGCAGGTACAATCCACCATGCACTCTACCTCATCCAATCGTCTTCCCCGAACAGATCCTGAAAAACTCAATGGGATGGAAAAAAAGTTACTTTGCAATTCAAATCTTTAGTAAGACTACTAATGGAAAGAAGATTAGTAGTAAAGTTAGGAATGTGCAAAACTGAAGATAAAGTAATGGAAGGGGAGAAACTGATGGAGCCCTTTTCAGAAGCAAATGAGAGGGAACCATGGCTACTCTTACTTTATCCTTGCCAGAAGTGGGAGAATAGCTGTAGAATAGGCTGGAGGAGCCAGTCATATGATCAATGGCACCGGAGTATCCATGGACTGGAAACTACTGATGCACAATGATCAGCAAATGAAATACCTGAACGGGTAAAATTGGAACGGTGGAAGAATTGGCAGGAGTCAATGTAGTAGATGCAGTAGAAGCCTTTAACATATGACGAAAAGCCTATAGTTCTTCCTGGGAGAGACCAAGTTTGATAGTGGGAGCTGTGGCAACAGATTTAGTGTGATTAGCCTTGTTTTTAGATTTACCACGACCACGTTTAACCTCAAAATCAGCAGGTTTTTCATGAAGTTTCCAGCAGGTAGCTTTGGTATGATATGGTTTGTTGCAATGTGCACATTTCACAATCTGCTTAGCAGAATCAGCTGCAATGTGGGAAGACTCATCAGACACGGGAGTAGAACCAAAACCGGTTTGGAGGGCAGATCTCTCAGTAGGGGAATGTAACATAGCAGCTCTGCAGCTCTCTTCAGTGTGAACCACGGCATAAGTTAGCTCCAGGGTTGGGAAAGGATACCTGCTAAGCACTTGAACACGAATCTGATCGTATTCAACATTCAAACCAGCAAGGAAATCATACACCCGTATTTTATCCACATGCATGCGATAGGCAGCAATATCAGTGGCATTGGTAGGCTAGTAGTTTGAATAATGATCCAGTTTTTGCCATAAGCTCCTGAGGGCAACATAGTACTGTGAGATGGCTAGTTCCTTCTGTGTAGTGTCATGAACTTTTTTACGGATTTCATATACCTGAGCATCATTCCCCAATTCCCACCTGCCCGTAGGTCTCCTTTGCAGCAGTCCATATTTGAGTGGCTGTACCAAGTAGTATCCACTAGAAAGATCCAGTTGCGTGGAATGCAGCAAAAAAGACATGACCATAGCATCATTGGAAACCCATCGATCTTGAAGAGGACCATTATCGGATGGCCTCTTAGTAGTTCCAGTGAGATGTCCAGTAAGACCTCGACCAGCAATAGTCAAATATGTAGATCTGGACCACATCAGATAGTTAGTACCATCGAGTTTGATGGCAGCAGCGGAAGGGATATATTCATTCCTTGTCTGTCCTTCAACTCCGGAGGTAACAGTGGTAAGTTCAGACATTATCACACAATCGAATTGCCAAAAAACAGCAGCAGATTGATTGAAACAGGAAAACCCCAAAAATTCAGATCGATATCTGGGAAAAATCGACTATGAGAAGGTGAAAAACCAATATCTCCAAAAAACTTAAATGAAAATGGCTGAAACTAAGGTCGAGTGCTCCTTTAGGAAGGACAAAACTCCCCTAAAAAAAATCAGCAGCTTCTGATAAGTGTAGCCCCAAAATCGATGTGTCCGGGTTTTGAAAAACCCTGACAAGTGAGATCAATATAGGGGAAAAGTCCTCTGTTGTTGATGGAAAAATGAAAGTTGCTGTCCAAGGTGCCTGATATGGATCTTCAAAAAGGGAAGACTCGATCTCCAATAGAAGAACTTGATGTTCAAAAAAGTGAAGACTCCAAAAAATCGCAGAAGAGGGACAGCAGCTATCGATAAAAAAAACTTCGAAATCATTGATTGATTGAGGTAATGTGGAGGGATCACCTCATTAGTGCTGCCCTTTGAGAAGGGTGAGAAGGGAGAGAAAAAATCGAGAGGAGAAATGAGAGAGAGACGATGGAAGAGGGGGGGGGGGAGGCTGCTCTGTAACCTGGATCAGAATTTTGGCTCTGTTACCATGTTAACAGAACAAATTAGGGCTGTAATGCTTGAATGATCTAATGACCATCCCAAGCCTCTTATTTATAAAGAATGAAAGTACATAGGACAAAA
This sequence comes from Telopea speciosissima, assembly GCF_018873765.1. Classification (NCBI taxonomy): domain Eukaryota; kingdom Viridiplantae; phylum Streptophyta; class Magnoliopsida; order Proteales; family Proteaceae; genus Telopea; species Telopea speciosissima. The sequence goes on along the minus strand of NC_057921.1, from coordinate 61,514,338 downwards.
ATAACCCTACTATAGCCGACTCTATTAAGAGAGTCGTAATGTAGCTCTAGATAGGAGGCAGTCCTACTAGAGACCAGGTGAACAATAATCCTGAAATTAATCAGCCGATTGGGGCAAAGCAGGCTGACTTGACTCAAAACTAGTGTTAGGTTTATGAATTTGGGAATGGGTCTTATATAGTAGTAATAGGCAGACCTAGGGGGTTATTATGGTATAAAAATATTAAGGTTTGAATAAGTTTGAAAATTCTGCAGAATTAGTGTTAGGGTTTCGGGTTTTAGAAGTTAGGAAAACTATGGAATTTAGGGTTTAAAGTGAGGTTTTGGGGCAGGGCTTTGGATCGAAGGTAGGGAGGGGTGAGAAGAAGGTTCAGTTGTAATATGGCATGATTCTAATGGCTGGTTAGATCTAGGAAGGATTTAGGGTTTTACAGAGACAATGTCAATTCGGGTTTAGGGTGCTAGGATGGGGCAGATGGCTAGGTCGAGTGGAGGAGGAGATGAGAGGGGGCTGTGGTTGAAATTTGAATGGATTTGAGTGGAGGGATAAGTCTGGACAGATTTTAGAGTAAGGTTAGGGTTATAGGAATCGATTAGGGTTAAGTGGAGGATTAAGAAGAGGAAAGTAATTGCAGAATTATATAAACTACTACTTGAATAACACTGATCTCCAACAGTAGCAGATTGAAGAAGAGCTAAGAAGGACCTCCCGATTTACAAGATGCAAGGAGTCACTGGAGTCTACCAGCCCTTCAACCTTGATATGACTCATAAGGCTTTTTTGATATGACCCACAAGGATTACTCTCACAGAGCAAGCAGCAGCAATAGCAAACAAAATTTTCAAATCTAAATTGTGTGGGGGAGCCTCCCACGTTTTATTATAAATAATAGGCCAAGGGCCTCATTCCTAGATCTATTACAACTCTATTCTCTCTTCCAAAATCGTGGAGAGGTATATTTAAGTAACTTAAAACAATTAAAAGACATAAAAAGACCTAACTGTCCCTAGTAACTTAAAACAACTTTAAAACACTTGAAATAACAGATTCCCTAAGAACCAATAAGATTAAAACAATCTCAGCCAATAAGATTAAGTCCTTAAGGCTGCTAAAAAGAACCAAGTATAGAACTGAAATAAACTATACTAAGACTCCTACTAAAACCCTATGATCAAGAGGGCTTCTTCAGGTCATGGAGACTTGGATCTACATCAAGTCGGCTGTACATAAAATAAACCCTAAAAAGACCAGAATACCCCCATGGTATTCTGGTGTACATAATTCAACAATACATCATATATAGTCTCAAGCAAATCTGAACTTGCCCTAATTCTCTCTCCCTAAATCCTCGCCTAGACTGCAAGTTCCAAGCAATATTCTTCCTCTTTAATTTCAATAAACTGAATACTGCAATTTATTATTTTAGGAGAAAAGAGTTAGGGAGGGGTGGGGGTACTAAAAAATTGAAAAGTTGTTTCAAATTGCATATTCTTTATTTAATTTCTCCATGGTTATGCCTCACCTTGGCTAGCATATGAAGGTAATGGGGGTATATTTGTTTGGATGACTACGAGTTACGTTCATCAAGTCAGTTAAGTTATAGTATGGTTTTCATATGTTATTAATATGTGGATCAGTTTGTTTGACAAAGCATTGTTCATTATTATTATCAATATTACTATTCTTCTTCTTCTTATTATTATTAGTAGCCATCGATTTTTGCACTGAAGATCTCAGCCGTGAATTGGAAGTGAGGGTTGAGGGGGGTTGATATTACATCCGTGGCTTTCCCACAACTTGCCACGTGTGCAGGCGGCACTTCGCTATTAAGTTTCTGTTTAGAATTTAGATAACCGTTGAAGAGTCCAGGTTTAAGTGGTCAAAGAATTAGTACGTAAGACGTTAGAGTTGTTAGTGGGCAGTGGGCCCTACTGTGTGTTGTTGAGTTTTATATTCTTGTAGGTAGACATTGAAGTTTGTTAGTTGGGTTCCTATTTCATTGGAGTTGTAAGTGTAGTGGTTTATTTCCGTTGGCATTGGTTATTTAAGTTAGGGAATGAATGAGAAGAGGGGATTTTAGAAAAACAACCCACACTTTGTGTTATCCGAGGTCTGGTTTCTCAATTAAACCAAAATTTATTATCGTCCGCCCTTGATCAATTTCTTAACCGTTCCCACTTGGGATGGGTACGCTTAAGAATAAGAGGAATTCTTCTCAGTATGTACCAGGTGACCTGCTGTCACAGTTACAACTGGTGTCGTTGAGAGACCATGATCACTCACAACCCATTTCAAATAATAGGATTGTACACATCTAAAGCCTTACCTTTGCCAAAATAAGGCATTAATTTCTACTGGTGGGGCATCGCCTTCAACGATCTCATCATTCCCCTTCCTATTTCACTCAAAACCTAACATATACTTCTCGTCCATCTCTCGTTGCAGACTTGCAGTTACTCCTTTGGCTAATACCAAAACCATAATATAATCAACCTAATGTATACCTGTCACAAGTGATAACTAGTCCACAAGAGAATCGCAAACTTCAGGTCCAGCAACAGTAAATACTTAGATCGATGCTCAGATTGCAGGAAATTTCAGAACAATAAAATAAAAAACTAGAAGGATTTGCTTTCTCATTAATGGCATCTCACCATACTCTCTCACAGAGCAAAGCACAAATCTATGTTTTTTTTTTTATTAATCTCATTAATTAAATTCGTTTACAAGACTATAGCCCCTTACAAACTTATATAGAAGATTCGAAAACCGACTCAAACATTAAAAGGGAAAGGCCTAACCCAATCCGTAACTAATAAAGTAGCATAAACTGACTAGGAAACTAAAATAATGAAAGAAACTAAAAACAGGACTCTAACGATACTAATGAAATAAATCCCGTTTTCCTACTTCCTACTCATATTTTAGGCCCATTACAAAGAAAACTTATGAAATAAAAGGCCCAACACCTACATAACCCAACCCAAAGTTTATTTTCAATAAAATAAGCCCTTTAGGTGACCTATTTGCATCAATTTTCCCCTGCTTGAAAAAACTCGACCTCTTCAAGAACATCATCATGCATGCTGATGATTTATTGTGGAGTGTCCTTGATCAGTACCTCATCTTTCATTGCTTATTTTTGTCTGCTTTGATTTCTTCAACGTAAACCTCTTTAGTAGAGTCTTCTACTTGTTGATCTTCTGTCTTTGAAGCTTCTACTACTGTTTCTTCCGTGTCACCACCAGTTGCTGGAATCTCATCAACGTGAACCTCGACTTCAGGTTCTTTTGCTTTGAATGGAGGTGCCATAGATGATACAAATTTGCCCAATGTTGCTGCATTCTAGTCATTTGTTCATCCAGACTTTTGAGCATATCAACTTCTTGTTGCATTGAAGTTTGATCTCTTGAATTTGAGGATTAGAACTTGGAGTAATCATAGCTCTGATACCATCCAATCCCAATTTCTGTGGGGTGAAAATTCATAGTGCTTCAATCTTGATCACTGAATCCATTACAATGATTCCTCCTTCATTCCATGTGAACTACACCAACATTTCGTATCACCTAAATAGGCTTCACAGATTCAATCCTACACTCGAAACTCTGCGATGGAAACTTCTTCTCCTAACTGTCAGCAGTGGCTGAACAGCTGCCAATGGTTCAAGAGTTAATCACTTAACAGATCAAGAAACCAGTTAGCTTGCTTTCAAAGAAGCCAAGGACTCTTGACTGGTCATACCCTCCGCAAACCCTAACTCATGTGAATGAGGATAAATCCAACCATTCAATCAACTTGATCTAAACTATCCATTGCAAACTAAAACACCTGCTGTTCTCGTAACAGCTGATAACTAACTATTACATAATTCAATTTATTATTTTAAGCCCAAATAAGGCAGCGATTGGGATTAAAACCAAATGGAATCAACGTATATGAAAAATGAACGTTTTGCTGGTGGAATGCCTGTGCCCCACCTCACACTCAAATACAATGGAATCAATGGATAGGAATATGGAATATTCTGCTATAGCTGGCTGGCAGAACGTCCGTTCCACCACTGCAGACTCTTATAATTATTGCGATTGTGGTATTGGTATTATTAGAGTTATTATTATTCATCCATTTTCTGTCTTTTTCCATTCAAATAACCTTTTTTGATTTCTAAGTGTTAGTTTCTGAACTGTTCTTTTCTATATGATTTCAGGATCTTCTGTTTTTGGCTTGCAGTCATCCAGAAAACAGAAGCAGTCTTACAAAAATGGAAGAATGGCCTGAGTGGATCTTGGAGGTCCTTATTTCCAATTACGAGGTACAGCTATGATTCTCTCTTCAATCTGATGTTTTTTTTTTTTTTTGTGATGTTCCCTATTAGTCCAACCTCAGATGCTGTGCTTTTTGAATTATTAAATAATTGACAATTTTGAAGTTTTGGTAGTGAACTGTATATAATACATATATGAATTATATTTATGCATGTTTACATTTATATATCCTCTTTTTTATGCTAATTGAAATGCTTGATCATGCAGATGGGTTCAACCAATTGTTCAAGCGGTGCAAGCCTTGGTGACATAGAGGACATTGTGCATAATTTCCTCATTATCATGTTAGAGCATTCAATGCGACAGAAGGATGGATGGAAGGTTGTAGTTCTTTCTTCTTTGCATTTTGTGCTTTATTCCTTCTTGCTGGTGGCCTTTTAACATTTTCAGCAATTACAGAAGTATTGCAGATCCTTTCAATTTGGTATAATTTCACTTATGTCAGTTATGTGGATATATGTACTTGGTACATGGTTTAGTGACTATCTTTGATTGTTCCGCCACATCCATTGACTTTGAAATTCATGGAGAAGTGATGGACCTTGACCATTCATCACTATTTAAATGATGGTTACTTTTGTTTTAGTTTTTATTCTTAGAAATTGATGTATTTTCATTTGTTCCATCTCCTGAGCTTTTTTACGCTTTCATCTGGTCATCACCCTTTTGTGACCATTAAAAATGTTAAATACTTGACCTTACCATAGTGTAACACCTTTAGTCATGCTACAGGTTACTTTAATATATCTATGTTTTTATGTCCCTTAACCCAAATTGTTTGACCTGTGGGTCGGCCCAGTAACCTGCAACCAGATGTTCAAAAATATTTTGTTGGATTGGGTTTCATAGCGTTGGTTTCCATCCAACTCATTCTTGTTTGTTCCAGCTCATTTAATTCACTCTGTCCAGATTAATTACGGTTCATTCCAGTGCTGTTCAACTCAATCATTATAGTCCAATTCAGTCTTCAGAAAGCAATAGGAACGATCTGGTCTCGTCTATTGTTAGCTTTACTCAAAGCCTTAGTCTATTCAAGTGGAGCTTCCATTTTTTACTGTTCTTAGAATATGGTTTATAGATTAATTGCTGAACTGTTTGCGCTGTGTGTATGTGCGCGTTTGTGTTTTGTTGGGGGGGGGGGGTGCCAATATACTAACGGAAACACAAACTCGTTCTTGAATTCTACCCAGATTTTGAATATCATCCTTCTTTATCAGTATTCATGTTTGAAATGTGTTGTCGGGGGGGGGGGGTGCCAATAGACTAACTGAAACACAAATTTGTTCTTGGATTCTACCCAGATTTTGAATATCATCCTTCTTTATCAATATTCATGTTTTATAATGTGTTGTCTTTCTTTTTGGTATTTTTTCAAAATTTTCTGCTGTTGGACCTTACTATATGACGTTTTCCCTACCCTTTGTTACTTAAATTTTTGTAGTTGATGTTGCTTTGTTCTTGTTTTATCCATTTCATTTATATTAGTTGGTCACACCTTCCTTTTACAGGATATTGAAGCTACGATTCATTGTGCAGAATGGCTATCTATGGTTGGTGGATCTAGCACAGGAGACCAACGTACCAGGTGCTTCCATGCATTGCAATAGGCACTGTGATTTGTATAATATGACCTCAATTTATCACTGGAGAAAAAAATATATATAGTTCATTTCATGGGAACCACTAGGTCCACCAACACTTGGTAACTTAATAATGTAATTCTAGATTAGTAGGAGACCAACTAGAACCAATAACCAGGGTCTGTTCTTGAATGGGTAATTCGGCTAGGTCAAATATGTGAAAATTATAAAATTAGGGTTAAGGTTTGATGGGACCTAGGGTTAGATGTTAGGGTTTAGTTAGGAGAGTGTCGATTATATGGGAGAGAAGAGATGCTGAAAGTTATAGTTGAATCAGATGACTAAATCTGAAATTTTGAGGAATCCTAGTAGAAATAGGATTAAGGGGTCAAAGGGTAATTTCAGACAATCGGCTAGGTGGATGGTAATGAAATTTGAATCAAACCTCTCTTAGAGTTTGAGGAATATTCGATCAAAATTTCAACAGGTTCTAACGGTTAGATTTGGCTGGGCAGAATTCTCACAAAAATCACCTTGCATGTGACCTTCTAGAAGTGAAGATGAATAATTGCAGAATTTCAATTTCAGACTTACTTCTTGTTTAAAAATATCTTGAACCTTGCAGAGAAATTCCAGCAACTGAATATGTTTCTTCAAGAGATCAGCTATGCAGAATTGAAACTTGAATGGAGCTTGATTGGAGATCGATGGAGGTGGTTGGGGAAGGGGATGGCTATCTCAGCTCACCCTGAGCATCTCAGCCCAACTTATCTTAGGATTTTTTAACAAAGGCTAAAACCAATATTTCATTAATCAAATTCGTGTCCAATGCTGGCCTCCCTTACAAACTTATATAGAAGACTCAAAAATAGACTTACACACTAAAAAGGAAAGGCCTAATCCTATCCTTAACTAAGAAGGTAACCTAAATTGACTAAGAAAGTGAAATAATAAAGAAAACAAACTCAAAATAGGATTCTAACTAAACTAAGGAAGTAAATCCCGTTTTCCTTTTTTCTACCCAAATTTTAGGCACATTAAATTGTCCAATTACAAAATAAACCCATGGGATCAAACGTCCAACACATATATAACCCAACCCAAAGCTTATTTCCACTAAAATAAGCCCTAAGTGACTCATTTACAACAATTGGCCATCAACCCATATATTAATCTGGATATCCATCAGTGGTTCAATTGGATGGGTTATGCAGGGAAAGTATGAGTTTGACTCTAAGCCTTAAAAGATGAATGGAACAATGTTAATTTATAACACAATTGAATTGGTAGCTCAGTGATTAGGTATCAGTTAGGAAGGATAATTTTTTAAATGTCATTAGTAATGTTTTGAAATGTTCTTTTATTTGTATCAACTAATTATTATTATAAGCACAGTCCATGTCCTGGTTGGATGATGGTATAACCATCTCATCAGAGTCTGCTGGTTAAGTTAATGGATTTGAACAAGAAGTGGGTCATAAAATTGGTCCACTCATTTTAAAGTACAGTTGGTGGCCGGTGGGTTGCTCAGTTTGATTGTCTAAGCCAATCCTAGAAAATTGATTTTTACAAATTTTTTATGTAAAATAAAATAAGTTTTCATCAAATTGGTTAAAATTCTGTGTATCAAACTGTGTTTGATCTGTTCATGTTATCTGTTTTCATGTTTTCTATTGTTTGTTAGATCTGAAATTTGACATTCTGAGATAACCGGTAGGCTCTTCAGCTCACTTTCCTCTATATCATAGTTGCAATTCCACAGGGTTTTCCCCAACCTAAAATTTCTAACTTTAGGCAGTCACTCTCCTCTATATCATGCTTACATGCCATTGGTCTGGGAAAGTTCTTTGAGTTGATTAGGCAAACATCCTATTTGATAGGCAAATATCCTCTTTGAGAATAAACTGCATTAAAATTCGTCATTTAATTTGGTTCTCTTAGTTGAAATATTTTCTGTATTATCTATTGCCTAGTTCCAACTTCCAAGCATTGGTAATTGAATCTCTTACTTGGTTTGGTCAAAATTTTTCATGTTTGAAGACGTGAAGAATCATTGCCCATATTCAAGAGAAGACTCTTGGGTGGCTTGTTGGATTTTGCTGCTAGGGAACTTCGGGTTCAGGTAGTTTCTGCTTCTTTGCTAGTCAACACTTTATTTCAACTGTAATTTTGATGTTGTTGGAATACTTGTGAAGTTCATGGTATGGCTTTTTGTTTTCGATTCCTTTGATGCTAATGTTGAAAACTTCTTGCGTCAGTTTTAGTTGTAGAAAGAAAAAGCAACATAAACTTTAAAAGACCTGTAGCTTTGGTGTGAACATGCTAGAGAGATAAACAGTGGATTCAAAGATCCTTCCAATTTAATTGGGCCCCCCTCCAATGAAATTTTGGAATAATAGTATTAAAAGTTTTATAGGACTGTCATTAGACCAACTATGATGTATGGGTTGTAATGCTGGGCTGTGAAGAAGTGCCACATAAATAAACTTGGTGTGGCAGAGATGAGGATGTTGAGATGCATGAGTGGGAAAACTAGGAAGGATAAAGTAAGGAATGATCATATTAGAGCTGGGTTGGGAGTAGCCCCGATTCATGATAAACTTGGAGAGAATCGTTTGAGATGGTATGGCCATGTCCAACGGAGGCCTCCGGAGCTCCAGTACGGAGGAGCGACATGATCCTGATTGAGGGAACCAAAAGAACTAGGGGCAGGCCTAAGATAACCTTAGGAGAGGTGGTGAAGAAAGACATGCTTAGCTTAGGCCTTGCTCCGAGTATGATCTCAAATAGAGCTGATTGGAGATCAAAGGTCCTTGCAGTCGACCCCATTTAGTTGGTCTTTGTTGTGTGTTGCCGTTGTTTGTATTCACCCCTCTTCGAGACCTAGCGCAGAATGTTGGGTAGTTAAGAAGCAGTACGTAGTTAAGAAGGATCAGTGCCCTAGTGATATGTATTGTTGTTGTTGTTGCTATGATTACTACATCTAGCTTTTCTTTTGCGGCAGACTCAAGTTATAGCAGCAGCAGCTGCTGGTGTTGCCGCTGAGGGTTTGTCTCCAAAAGATGCTAAAGCAGAAGCAGAGACTGCAGCTCAGCTTTCTGTGGCTTTGGCAGAGAATGCAATAGTTATTCTTATGCTTGTTGAAGATCATTTGCGGTTGCAAAGCCAGCTATTCATTTCTTCGTGCTCTATTGATACTCCTGGATCGCCTAGTTCATCAGCTTCGACCATTGGTAGCCGCCCAAATTCATTAGCCAGAACAGCTGGAGAATCATCTGAAGCTCAAGGCACTCGAAAATCCTTAACTAGTGACTCTGGTGGACTCTCTCTTGATGTATGTGCTCTATCCTAAGCATTTCTTATGATGTATAGTGATTTGCCCATGTTTTTTTTGGCTATTATTGTGGTATTGCGCTTCATATGGTTGTTCTGAGTCTCCTCAACCCACTACTTAATGCTATCAATGTTCATAATCATGAATCATCCATAACTATCATGTTGATTTGGTTGTGACTATAGTCCTTAGAGGGAAATAGAATTCCAATTACTATTGACAAATAATTTTTTAGATATTTGCCTCATCAGATATTGGCGCTGGAATATATGGTTATGGCTTTCAGTTTCTAGCCCTAACCCTCTCTTTTCCCCCTCTTTTCCAATTATTAAACCAAAGCAATAAGCCACAAACAGTTGCTAGATCAACTGTTAGAATATAGGTATTCACTTATGAAGCCTCAAACACTTGGGTAAAAAATCCTGTGGATATAAGCCATGGAATGGATTGTTATTGTAAGGGATTCTGAACAACTGGAACACTTTGTTCGTTATATTCGAGTTTTCAATTGCTTTATCTTTTAATATCTGGAGGTTGGTGGGGGACCAATATAGCGTATTGCAATTTGGAATGATCTTTGGTTCCCTGACCACTTGAATGTATGATTCTGGATTTTGGTTTCTAGCCTTCACAGTTGCATTTTCTTTTACTCCTCTTTTATGGGGCAAGCATCAAATCTAAGCAATGGGATACAAATGGCTGCAAATATATTGATGTTATAAAGGAAATTACATATGGAGATTCAAACCAATTAGGGAAGAAACTCAGTGGATAAAAGCCACAGCATGGGGTTGTTATTGGAAGCATTATGAACAACAGGAACACTTTGTTCATAATATTTGGTTTACTTTTATCAATATTCATTCATAGTATTCGTTTTCTTCTGTTTTACTTTTGTCTAGTATTTGAATTGTCTGCACTCAAGCACCCTTACTCGATAAGGGGCTCAAAAGCTGGCCTTAGCCTGCACCAATGTAGTCCAATGTAGGGAAGAAACTCTAATGTTTCTTTTGCTTCTTCTGCTGGCCTTTAGCTAAGCTAGGGCTTGGATTTTTTATTTTTTCTTCTTCCCCTCGGGGCCCCTTGTTTTCCTCTCTTTTGGTAATGAAATTCTTATTCACCCAAAAAAATGTAGTCCATATTCAGAACTGGAATATTTTCTGGTTGCCCAAAACCTGCAGGGTATAATAAGTTGTTATGATATCCTGCATCAGAAGCTGTTCATAGATCATAATGTTCCTGTTGTTCATAATGCTTCCAATAACAACCCCATGCTGTGGCTTTTATCCATTGAGTTTCTTCTGTTTTACTTTTGTCTATTATTTGAATTGTCTGCACTCAAGCACCCTTACTAGATAAGGGGCTCGAAAGCTGGCCTTAGCCTGCACCAGTATAGTTCACATTCAGAACTAGAATATTTTCTGGTTGCCCATAACCTGCAGGGTTTGATAAGTTGTTATGATATCCTGCATCAGAAGCTATTCATAGATCTCTATTGGTGAGAGGTGAAAATTTGAGTACTACACTCATCAGTATGTACAACATAAAAAACTATTGAAATTACTACGACACTTACACTTACTAGTTACTAGTCCTTTAATTTGTGCTACTTTGTTCAACTGAATTAACCTAGTAGGTAAACCAGAGGTCTAGAGGCTTTTCATACTTGAACAGCTTATTTTTTAATTCTATATGAATAGGAATAGTGCTTTAAATGCAGAAACCTATATGCTTTGTATACTGCTGATCAAAATTGGTGCCACTGTATTGCCTGTTATTTTGGTCGTACTTGTTCGTAGTTGTATGTACATACCCACCAAGGAAAATGCTTGTGCATTGCCTTCTATTCTATAATGTGTAGAATTTTTGAATGGCTGCTGGTTTTTTTTTTTCCCGTTTTCTTTTTTTCTTTATCTGTATTAACTTGAACCTTCTCCCCCCCCTCCAAAAAAAAGGGGGTGGGGGTTGGGGGAAAGGAAATAAACTTGAAGTTGTATATGCTTTCCAGTTTAAGCTTTCATCCAAGGAAGTGGATTTTCATTTTATTTTTCTAATGTTATATTGCCATTCCTATTGATTCTTTCTTATTTCGTTTCTAATCTTTGAGCTTAATCAGGTTCTTGCTTCTATGGCTGATGCAAATGGTCAAATTTCTGCAGCAGTGATGGAACGTCTCACTGCTGCTGCAGCGGCAGAACCATATGAATCTGTTCGATGTGCTTTTGTGTCATATGGGAGCTGCACCTTGGATCTAGCTGAAGGTTGGAAGTATAGGAGCCGCTTGTGGTATGGGGTTGGCCTTTCCTCCAAAACCACTGTCTTTTGTGGTGGTGGCTGTGGTTGGGAATCTTGGAGTGCTGCCTTGGAAAAGGATGCTAATGGTAATTGGATTGAGCTTCCTCTTGTAAAGAAGTCAGTTACAATGCTCCAAGCATTGCTGTTAGATGAATCTGGACTTGGAGGAGGTCTTGGTATTGGGGGAGGATCTGGCACTGGAATGGGAGGAATGACAGCCCTTTACCAGTTGTTGGACAGTGATCAGCCATTCTTATGCATGCTCCGGATGGTACTTGTTTCAATGAGGGAGGAAGATAATGGGGACGATGGTATGCTTATGAGAAACGTAAGCATCAGGGATGACATATCAGAAGGTTTAAATTGGCAAGCAGGCAATGTAGCACCATCAGATAACAATAGTCGTCTGCCAACGAGGAAACCAAGATCAGCATTATTATGGAGGTAATTCTGAAGTATCAGATCTTCAGTCTTCAGGCTTTATGAAATCTGTCATACTAAAACTGCTGCAATCAAATGGAATTACTCAGTCATCATTCATGACTCACCTCCAGGGTTTTAGGAATCGATATCGGATCGGGTGTATTGGCCGATGACTGATATTTGTACTGATACCATTAACAAAATACCTGCTCACCTCCCCCACCCATAAAAAAAAAAGAAAAGAAAAGAAGAGGAAATACAATTGTCCATAAGTATTCCAGAAGACATTTGCAGAACACTAACGGCATAGTTTTCAAGGTGTCACCTAGGCGTCCAGGCTCTAACTGCTATATTTTGGGTCCAAGGCGGCAACATGCCTTTTTGACACTTCACGATTTTACGTTGATTTATGTTTATTAAATTTTTTTTGGTGAATGTGCTTATACATGATTTGTTTATAATATGTTGGTTTTCTCATATAAGGCCATTACTAGCATAGTTATTCATATTGCATTGATATGGCTTCTATGTTGTTTGTAAACATAATTATATATCATTGTTATTGTTTTATTACATATAGTTATTAACGCATGCCTAGGGCACCTAGGCGACGCCTAGGTGGGTACCTTGTCGCCTAAGCACCCCTCTAACGCCTTCAGTTGCCTAGTTGCCTTGACTATGCATGTCTTTCCTCACCACTTCTCCTAGAGTCATTTCAGGCTACTCATAGCTCTTTTATCTCCTTCTATTTGAATCAAGTAATCCTTTCGTACTGGAGCATTTCAAAGGCCTCCGTTCCAAAAGTCCATACCAACTCAAATGACTTTCTAATGCGTTTATCTGATTTACATATGCAGCTTCCACAGCTCCCTGCTAGATGTGAAGTCCAAACTGTTTAACTAGGTTATCCATTTTAAAGTTGGCCATAACCATTTGTGGTAGTGATAGAAGATAAGATCCATGGTGCAAATGACTCAACTAAAAGGTCAATTTAGCTGCAATTTGGCTATATTTCCAATGTGTTGTTTGTATTCTGAAGTTCCATGTGGTAATTTTTTTTCCTTGATAGGGAATGGCAGAAGATGTTAATGAGACAATGACAAAGGTTACAAGTGGTAGCAAGAAAAAGAGAGTAGAAAGATACAATCCTAAAAATAGAAATAATCAGAATTAAATATTAGAACTTGTTTTCTTTTTCAATTTATGGTTATATTCCTTGTACAATTTTTCTTAGACAGCCTATACAAGCATGCAAAGGGAATCTTAAGATTGTGCAGGCAAGAATGTGCATATAATAAAATCTCTTTTCTATCTAATCTAATGTGATTGTCATTCTTCATGATGTCTTGATGAGGCTGTAGCATCATTTCCTTGACTAGCATTCAATTCAATATTTTAGTTAATTTGAATGACTTGTAACTAATTTAGAGTCTTGATGAACAGTGTGCTTTCACCTATCCTAAACATGCCAATTTCTGAGTCTCGGAGACAGAGGGTATTGGTTGCATCTTGTGTTCTTTATTCTGAGGTTAGTTTTGATTGTGCTAGTTTGATTTATTTTCTAAACTATGTTCTTGCAAGTTGCATCTTCCCCCCCTCGCCCTCCTGGGTTGTTACTTGTGGATCTATTGACTCTTTATAACTGCTGAACCTTGCATTTACTACTTCCATCCCATAATGATCCTCTTGTTTAGAAAAAATTCCAAATGTTATGGAGTGGTTAAAGCATTGAGGGTCCACTCATTCCAACATCCCCCCACGTATTTTCTGTGTAGAGATTCCTCACCCATTTATTTTCCAATTGCAAAATGTGATAACAAATGGCAACAGGTAACATGTCGAACTTATTAAAAATTATTTTTGTACAGTGGACAAACAATTTGGAACATAACAAAATGGAAAAAGTGTGTTCTTTGTGGGACAGAGGGAGTAATACTTATTTCATCCAGAATAGATGAACTAGCTATCCTGCTTGTAGATAATTGGTCTTCAAAGTTATCTTTTTACCGAGTTATATGGTGCAGGTGTGGCATGCAGTTAGCAAGGACAAGAAACCTCTACGTAAACAGTACATGGAGGCCATTTTACCACCATTTGTTGCCATTCTGAGGCGATGGCGCCCACTTTTGGCAGGAATTCATGAGCTTACTTCTCCTGATGGTGTAAATCCCCTCATTGTTGATGATCGTGCTTTGGCAGCTGATGCATTACCTGTTGAGGTGATTAAACACAATATATCCCATGTTTCTTTTCATTTGGGTGTATTTTTGGTTGTCATGTGTGAGTGTGAACTCCCACCATGACAATATGCTGTAATGTAAGCATGATGAAGATACAATTTGCAAGGAGAACAATTAAGAGTTTTTTAGCTCAAAAAACAAGGATAGAACCACTGCTGTTCAAGCTTCACGATGGAAGAAACTCGATTGTTATCTGTTGAAAATTTTGTAAAAACTCATCAACAGAAGGCCATAAATGGATTTATGCATGTATCTGATTATAATTTTATACCCTGATTCTCTTAATGCATTGTTTGAGACATTCTAGATAAATTTGTTTCAGGCTGCTCTGGCCATGATATCCCCAGGCTGGGCTGCTGCATTTGCATCACCTCCTGCTGCAATGGCATTGGCAATGATTGCTGCTGGAGCCGCTGGTGGTGAAACTGTAACACCTGTAACAACTACACCGTTTAGGCGTGACACATCATTGCTTGAGCGTAAAACAGCTAGGCTTCACACATTCTCAAGCTTTCAAAAACCTTTAGAGACACCTACAAAGACACCAGTTATCCCAAAGGACAAGGCTGCTGCAAAGGCTGCTGCTTTGGCAGCTGCACGTGATCTCGAGAGGAATGCAAAAATTGGTTCCGGAAGGGGTTTGAGTGCTGTAGCAATGGCCACATCTGCACAACGGAGGAGTGCAAGTGATATGGGGCGTGTGAAGAGGTGGAATATCTCTGAAGCCATGGGGACTGCCTGGATGGAATGCTTGGAGTCAGTTGATACAAAATCAGTTTCAGGGAAAGATTTCAATGCTCTATGCTATAAATATGTTGCAGTCCTCGTTACAAGTTTTGCTTTGGCAAGAACCATGCAACGGTCAGAGGTATGGGTACTTTAATGCTTCTTATGTCTGCAATTATTAATGTAATGGACTAGAACTTACACCTTTCTGCAGATTGACAGGCGTGCACAAGTTGATGTAATAGATCGCCATCGTATGTCCACTGGAGCTCGTGCTTGGCGCAAACTGATACATTACTTGATTGAGATGAAAGGTCTTTTTGGACCTTTGAGAGAGGATCTATGTAATCCAGAGCGTGTATGTTCCATTTAATTCATTATGTCATAACATGTTCTGATATCATTTATTGTTGGAGGTCATCCCGACATGTTCTCTAAATTTGTGGGTCAAATTTTCTCAGGAATTCTGGAAATTAGACTTTATGGAAAGTTCTTCTAGGATGAGAATATGTTTGAGAAGGAACTACATAGGGTCTGATCATTTGGGTGCGGCTGCTAACTATGAAGACAATCTCCAACTGAAACATGATCAAGAGAATGCAATATCTCCTTCTGCTACTTCTATATTGGTAACGGAAGCAATTTCAATGGAGATAAACGAGGATGATGAACACACAGACATTGATAATTTGGAGGATAGAACACATGCTAGGGAACAGGATAGGGACAATCGGCAGAATCTGTCTTCAACATCTGAGCAGCCTGTGCAGGTTGCACTGGAATCTGGTGATGCTCAAATTGCTAGTGACCGAGATTTGGTCCAAAATACGTCAGATGTTGCACCTGGGTATGTTCCTAGTGAACTTGACGAAAGAATTATTCTCGAACTTTCTTCGTCGATGGTACGACTGTTGAGAGTAATAAGAGGAACCTTCCAAGTAAGTTTCATGTCTCTCTCTGAGATGTGATTTCCTTGTTTAGATATGCATGTGTTTAGTTTTGGATATAAATTTGCAGACTCTGATTTCAACAAATCTGAAAAAGTGACAATCCCTCAGGTTTCTTTTGTACATTATTAAATGCATTTCTATTATAATATGTTTAATGTGAGTTGTGTTAAAGTATCGAGCATGAGAATAGTTGGGAGAATCTCGATTAAACTATTCCTAGTTCTAATCGAGATTCTGTACTTTGGTGTCCTTGTACTTAGATTAGGCCTCTAAGTCTTGTTATAGTTTTTAGTTCTAGTTTTATTATGTTTCCTAGTTGTAATTGGATTTTCTGGTTGTAAGTTAAACCTATAAATAAAGCTATGGGGCAGGAGGCTGATCAATTCGATCATAAGCTTTCTCTCCTGTCCCTCTTCTCCATCTTCTCTCTACACTCTCTCGATTCTGGTTTTCTAGGGCTCTGCCCTGTTACAAGTTGAAAACATCGGAAGAATTTACTGAAAATCTGGTATAGATGGGAGTACTGTAAATAGTAAATAATAATTGTTGAGAACAAGGAGATAAACAATTGCTTGAAGGGTATGTCATAATCCAGAAGTTGGGTTGGTGGGGAGAGAAAATCCTCTTCCAGTGCCAGGATAAGCCACTGGGGTTGATTTTAGTTTGTCCTGCTCTTTTCTATTCTTTTAATCTTTATGTTTTTCTTTTCTATAGTTGTGTTTCTTTGATGGTGTAACGGTAACGTTGCTCCAGTGTGACCATGGAAGATAAACTCAACCGAAACCTGCCGAAACCACCGAGTTAACTCAGTTTCGCAGGTTTCTGAGATGAGTTGAAGGGGGACTTTATAAAATCCTTGAATTCGACCGGGTTTCGATGGTTTCGACTGGTTTCGACCATATTTAGGTAGTTTCGACACTTATGCCCATCGAAACTTGGGGAAACTTGGCTCGAAACTAGGACAAACAGATATTTATGCCAGAAACTGCCAGAAACCAGGCCGGAAACCAGGTTATGTCTAATATCATTTAAGTAAATGAAATAGTATTTCATTTACTTAAGATATTATTCATAAATATGCAAATACCCCCCTATTTGAATCCAATACAAATAGTTAAAAAATCAAATTCCAAAAGGAAAAAAAGTCAATACCCCTGTTCAAGAACAAAAACTGGATTTTTGCCGGTAGGTGCAATTTTCAACTTTCTAATGCTAGGGTTTTTCTCAAATCTAAAAATTCCATAAATCTTAATATGGTAAAACATTGCTAAAAGCCAAAAGTGCAGTAAAATATTCATTTGTTTTGATGTCCAAAAAAATATTTTCATTCAGAGCGATTTTGACAGCATTCGCGCACACCAAATTAAGTTTGACCGATACATAACTCCTTCAATATAAATCAGATTTAAGCAATCTTGGACTTGTTGGAAAGCTATCAAAACAAAGCTTTCAGTCCAGGATTGCTTAAATCTGATTTATATTAAAGGAGTTGTGTTTTGGTCAACCCTTATTCGATACCATGTCCAAGAACAATATACAGTATCAAACTTGGATCAAAACTACAAGTAATATTTTTAGAGTTCTCTATGTGAAACTAATGCATGGATTGAGTTTAAAATGTCAAAACTAGGTAGCACAACAAGAATCAGGGCAAAAAATCAACTTCTGGGCCTCGAAACCAAGGTTCGAGTTAGCCTGGAGAAAGTCCCAGGTTTCAACCGAGATATGGTCGAAACCGAGACGAACTCGGTTTCTGGCTGGTTGAAACCTAGTCGAAACCCGAGTTTTAGAACTTTGATTGTGACCAAGGGGTCATGGGTTTGATTCTGGAAACAGCCTCTCTGCAAAATCAGGGGTAAGGCTGCGTACATTATGACCCTCCCTAGACCCCACAGTGGCGAGACCCTCGTACACTGGGTACGCCAATTGTGTTTCTTTGAGTTTTGGATAGTGTTATGCGGTGTTGCTCTTTTCTTCTGGGAGATTGGGTTGAGACACATCATTTTGTGTTCCTTCTCGCTTGTAGTGTGTATTCCTGTGATAATATTTGTAATGCTTACTTTTTACTACATCATTCACTGAGGTATATATTGAAGAAGTGAAACTAAAGAGAGTTGTCAATTTTTATGTTTTGTTGTAACTTCACACAAAATATCAATGAGATTATATTTCAAATACTGATATTAATAGTTTAGTTGGGCTCTTCAAATCAAACCTGTTATAATTTTAGCAACAATATAAATATCATGAAGATGGTTAGTAAGCTTATGGATTAGTGACTCTCTTTCAGGTAACAACAAAAAGGATAAATTTCATAGTGGATGATCATGTTGATGACAGTACTGTGGAGGATGGTTTGGGTCCCAGTTCCAAGAGTAAGTATAATGAAAAGGATTGGAGCTGGTTGATGTCTTCTCTTCATCAAATTTTTAGCAGAAGGTGAGACTATTATATAGGGTGCTGAGTAAGTGACTGTGTTTGCATGCAGCATTCAGTAGTATTTTTATCATGTTGTGTCTTTTTTTATTGTATATTACAGCATTCAAATCATTTGAGCTGCTTTTATCTTTTAATTTGGGTATATAGAAATGCAAGCATCTACTTGCCAACTTTTTGAGAAGGTAAGTTAGTGATGATTGAAAAATGGCAACAATCTGGTGGTTAGTTTGGTTTTTATTATGTTTCTAGCATGGATAGTATGGTTTTCATTATGTTGCCATCAGAACTTTTCTATGTGGGATCTCATTACTCCATACATCCCACAGAGATTATCAAGTTTTAAAAATCTCACTTTTTATAGAGAGTTTGTTATTGCATTAGTTGCCTGAATATTTTTCACTGATCTTCCAAAATTATCCTTCATTTATTTAGTACCATGACATTAAATTCTTATTCCTCTCTCCCTCTTTTAATGCATCAAATAGGTTAAGTAGTATGTGCCGGTGGGATTTGGGAAAATTTGAAAGCATTTAATATTGTAATAGACAAAAAAAATGGGACATAGAAAAACTCCAAGACATACATTCTTTGTGGGATGAAGGGAGTGTGTAGTTTGATTTGTTAATAGAATTTGGGTCTTGAGTAGGATTTTCCTTGTTTAGAGGTCTCCATATAAGATGTAAACCTAGCCATTTTTGTCAGTTGAATAAATCAAATTTGCAGCCAAGTGCACTCTCCCTCTCAACCATGTTGATCCATGGTTCTTATAGGTGGATTCCTTGGATTTTTTTTCTTCTTTTTCATCACTTGTCATATTATTTCTTAGCTATCTCCTGGTAATGTCCCTCCACAGTCCCCTATTATTTCAAAGTCTCCCATTATTTCAGATTCTTCTTTAGATCTTCCCATTGCTGTCTGTAAAGGGGTTCGAGTGTGTACGCAACACCCTATTTCTCAGGTTGTTTCATATGAGCCTCTTTCCCCCTCATACTGTGCCTTTGTTTCCTCTTTGTCTTCTGTCTCTCTCCCTAAAAATGAGCAGGAAGCTCTCCAAGATCCACGGTGGAAGGCAGCCTTGTTTGAAGAGATGTAAGCTCTGGAAAAAATATAGTCTTTCTTCCTCCTCAAAAGAAGACAGTAAGTTACAAATGGGTGTTTGCTGTCAAACAGAATATGGATGGCATTGTGGATAGTTACAAGGCCAGGTTAGTTGCTAGGAGATTCACGCAGACCTATGGTCTTGACTACCAAGAGACATTTACTCTTGTTGCGAAGATGAACACTATCCGTGTGATTTTGTCATGTGCTGTTAACCTTGTATGGGAGTTGCAGCAACTAGACGTGAAAAATGTATTCCTCCATGGTGAACTGGAAGAAGAGGTATATCTGGATATCCCTCCTGGTTTTGCTACTCAAAAGACTCAAAGGAAAGTATGCAAGGTGAAATGTTCTTTGTATGGATTGAAGCAGTCCCCACGAGTTTGGTTTGGAAGATTTCATGGTGCAATGGTCTCTTTTGGTTACACACAAAGCAATGTTGACCACACCCTCTTCATCAAGAGATCTGGATCCAAGATTGTACTTCTTATCGTCTATGTGGACTATATTGTTGTCATTGGCATTTGGCAGTGACACTGAGGAAATTTCTCGTCTCAATTCTTATCTTGGGAAGGAGGTTGAGATCAAGGACCTTGGCCAATTGAGGTACTTTCTTGGGATTGAGGTTGCCTGTTCTACACTTCTACCAAAGGGGTGTTTCTCTCTCAATGGAAATACACTTTGGATTTGTTATCTGAAACTGACATGTTAGGGTGTAAACCTTCAGACACCATGGTACAAGATCTCGGCGATGGCGAGATCTCGCTATTTTCTTGGTTTCTGCAGCTCTCGAGATGAGACCATAGTCAATACCAAAAATATACAATATCTCGTCGAGATCTCTACCTATAACTCGGTTTGAGTCGAACCAGATCAATTTAAGTGTTATAAACTACCCCCTTTTGGTGAGATTTCGGCTCCAAAATGGAAATCTCGCCTCCTCTCGCCAGTCTCTGTCTGTTTTGAAGTGGAAAACCATACTTTGGTGGATTTTTTTTTGGCAATTCTCACCTCTAAGTGGACTAAAGCTTGTAGATTCAACATTCAAGCTTCAACATCAAGAGAGGGAGTTGGTTTTCTTCTCAAGAACACTGTTAGGTAACTATTTATTTTTCTGTATAATAAAATGATTTTCTCGCAAAAAAATTGAAAAAAATATGGATATGATGCCTAATGCTTAAATGGTTTATGGTTTGATGTATTTAAACTCCTAATGCTTATTTAAGTTGTTTTACACCCATTCGCCCCTGGTTTTGCCAGGCCACGAAACCTAGATGTACCGAGATCTTGCATTTTTCTCGTCTCAACTCGATGGTGGGTTTCAGTGGCCATATGACCAAGATAGCTCTTGAAATTTGACATCCACCCTATTTTAGGCCTTCTAAACACAGTGGAAACATTAGTTTTTACAAATTCAAACCCAAAATGGTACTTTGACTTTGGACCCTAGGTTGATAGTCTACAGCGTATGTGAATTGTGAGGTCTACCCTAGGCTAAGCCACACAATATTTATAACTCATATAATTAAAGTAGAGGTGTAAAACAAATTAAGTAAGCATTAGGAATTAAAATATATCAAACCATAAACCATTTAAGCATTAGGCATCATATTCATATTTCATAATCATATATGGTGATGGTTTGTTAATAATTGTTAGAAATTTGGAAAGAAAGTAAGAGACATAGATTAAACAAATACAAGTATAAGTGTGTAACAAGTCCTACCATTTGAGAGTAGCAAGTACCGAAACGAGTGGCTGAAGGTAAAACAGATATTTTTCACTATTTTGATAATGTTTCTATGGAAAAAATGATTGGTGTACTTTGTAACACATTGCTTATGAAGTTAAAGCTTCAATGGATCGATTCTAATGGAAGATTAAAGAGTTAATAGCAAGGAGGAAGGAAAGCGGAAGAAGAGAAGAAGAGAAGAGAAGAAGAGTTGGGAGAGAATCGGTTATGTGTGTTGAGTGATTTTCAACACACATATTACTTCATTAATAAACTCTTCCAAATTACATACACCTCCCTAGGGAGGTAAAGGGAAATAAAATAAGAACAAGAAAAATACAACTTGGTCATGTCTTATAATAGGACAATGACAGAACTACCCTTATACAAGATCTTCTAACAACTCTAACACTCCCCCTCAAGTTGGAGAATAAATGTCATACATTCCCAGCTTGCACAATAAGGTACCAAATAGACTAGGAGTGAGACCCTTGGTGAAGATATTTGCTACTTGATCACTTGTCTTCACAAAGGGAGTACAAATGCACCCAGAATCCAGCTTCTCTTTGATGAAGTGACGATCAACCTCAATATGCTTGGTTCTATCATGCTGAACCAGATTATGGGCAATGCTTATAGCAGCTTTGTTGTCACAATAAAGTCTCATTGGCCCTTCAGTTTCAAAGCTCAAGTCTTGAAGAAGTCTCTTTAGCCATATAAGCTCACATACTCCATGAGCCATGGCCCTAAACTCGGCCTCCGCACTGGATATAACTACAACTGGTTGTTTCTTGCTCCTCCAGGTAACTAGATTACCACCCACAAAGGTACAGTACCCAGAAGTAGATCTCCTGTTAGAGACTGAACCAGCCCAATCAACATCTGTGTAGCCTTCAATTTGCAAATGATCATGCCTGGCAAATAGAAGACCTTTTCCTGGACAGGATTTCAAGTATCTAATGATGCGATACACTGCATCCAGATGTCTACTCCTGAGAGCATGCATGAACTGACTCACCACTCCAACTGCATAAGAGATGTCTGGTCGAGTCAAGGAGAGATAGATTAGTTGGTACTTGCTTGCATCTATAAGAGGAGAACTACATTCATCACCAAGTTTATGATTCGGATCAATGGGGGAAGTGGTTGGTTTGCACCCCATCATGCTTGTCTCTTTCAGAAGGTCCAAGACAAATTTTCTTTGGCAAATGTTGATTCCTTTCCTTGATATAGATACTTCAATACCCAAGAAGTATTTCAAGAGTCCAAGGTCTTTGATCTCAAACCGTTTAGCCAAATAAGATTTCAATTTGTTTACCTCAGTAACATCGTTCCCAGTTACCATAATGTCATCAACATAGACAATGAGAGCTGTAACTGTACCATTACCTCTCCTGATAAACAAGGTGTGGTCAGCTTGACTTTGATAATACCCATTCTTCAGGATGGCTTGTCTAAATCTCTCAAACCAGGCCTTAGGAGACTACTTGAGCCCCATAGAGAGCTTTCTTCAAGAGACACACTTTCCCTTCAGCTGAGGGACACTTAAAACCAGGTAGAGGCTGCATGTACGCTTCTTCTGCTAAATCTCCATGAAGAAATGCATTCTTCACATCTAATTGGTACATTGGCCAATCTTTATTGGCTGCCACCGAAAGAAGAACCCTGATTAAGTTATGCCTGGCTACAGGGGCAAAAGTCTCCTGGTAGTCAATGCCATACACCTGACTATACCCTTTTGCAACCAGCCTAGCTTTGTACCTTTCCACTGTACCATCGGATCTATACTTGATTGTATAAATCCATCTGCATCCAACTGGAGTTCTCCCCCTGGGAAGATCAACTAGTATCCAAGTATTGTTCTTCTCCAGAGCCACCATTTTCTCAGACATTGCTTGCATCCATTTTGGATTGGATAAGGCCTCTGTGACATTTTTGGGAATGGAAGAAGACTCAAGGGCAGTGGAAAAAGCAATACCTATAGGAGAAATGGAGTCATAGGAAACAAACTGGGCTATGGGGTTAGTACAGGCTCTCTTCCCCTTTCTCATAGCAATGGGAAGATCTAATTCAGAAGGAGAAGAATTACCTGACTGAGGAGGATGAGACTGAGGATGTGGATCCAAAGAGGGGTTTTGGCAGGGTTGCTTATACCATGGTTGCTTCCCTTTTCCCTTCAACAAGCATTCACCTCTTGTGAATACACCATCTTCTTTGAATCTTATTCCCTTGTATTCTTCTTTCCTACTAGCATCACCACCACTACTAGCATCAATATCAACAACACCATCAACATCAACATCATCAACAACATCCACTTCTTTGTACTTTCCAATATCAAATAGGAATGGGGAAGTGGAGGTTGGCAAGGGAGATAGAAAAGGAATGACATCAGCATTCTGTTTACTGCTAGTACTCTCCCCTTGAACAGAATGTTGAGGGAAGAAAAGTATCACAAACTGAGTACCAAACTGAGTACTGATAAGTTGATAAAAATCCTTAAAAGCATCACAAACATCACTCTTTTGTTTCAACAAAACAGTCCAAGTAGACCGAGAATAGTCATCCACAAATGAAACAAAGTAACGAAATCCAGATAAAGAAGTAGTAAGGGAAGGTCCCCAAACATCAGTATGAACAAGGGAAAAAGGTGCAGTAGATCTATTACCACGATAAGAATAAGATGTGCGACAATGTTTAGCATAAATACAAGATTCACACTGAAAAACATAAGATGAAGGGAAAGAAGTAAACAAGTGGGGTAACTGTCTCCTCATAACAACAAAAGAGGGATGACCCAAACGTTGATGCCAAAGCAGTACAGACTCCAAAGTGCTACGGCCACTCCGACCACAAACATAAGCTGCAGTAGTAGATTGAGAAGATAACCGCGGTTTAAGAAGATAGAGTCCTCTTTTTTCAGTCCCACTGCCAATAACCCTCTTTGTCTCCAAATCCTGAAAAACATAATAGGAAGGAAAGAAATTGACACAACAATGTTAGGATTTGGTTAGGTGACTCACTGATAATAGGTTAGTAGTAAAATCAGGAACATGAAGGACAAACTCAAGGGAAATAGAAGGAGTAACTCGCACATTGCCCTTACCAGAGACAGAAGAAAGGGAACCATCAACAACCCTTACCTTGTCCCGGCCAGAGCAAATGGAGTAGGAATCATAGTACTGTGACATACCGGTCATGTGATTAGAGGCTCCAGAGTCAATAATCCAGGTGGGTGCAGTAGGAGGAGCAGACGAGACCTGCAGAGCTGAGGCAGAAGTAGTAGACCTCCCAGAGGTGGAACCAGTGGCAGATCCTCCAAGGTGAGACATCAGCCGGCGGAGGGTTGCAATATCATCCTGTGAGAGAGAATCAGGAGCCGGCTGGGGTCCAGGTGTCTCAGACTCAGATGTCACAGAGTGAGCCCTAGCTCCCCCTCGCTTGCCTCCACGGGCACTAGATGAACCACCACAGGCATACCAGGGGGCTGTCCATGAAGATCCCAACACCTATCCTTAGTGTGTCCAAGCTTGCCACAATGATCACATTTAAATCTCTCACGGTGATCTCCACGAGGTAGCCCTTGGCCTTTCCCCCCACTTTTCCTGTCTCTGTGGGAACTAGAAACAAGAGCAGATCTCTCTGTTGATGGTGCAATATTCATAGTGGTTCTCCTGGTTTCCTCACTTTGCAAGTAGCTGCACACTTCATCCAAAGATGGAAAGGGAGATCTTCCTAAGATTTGCAGGCGAAGAGGCTCATACTCTGGGTTAAGACCACCAAGCAAAATAAGGATCCTTTCCTTTTCTTGGCTCCTGTAGACCTTTGCCTGATCATCAGAATTGGACAACTGGAGGTTGTTATAGTGATCATATTCCTCCCACAAGCTAATAACAGAGTTGTAGTACTCAGATATACTCCTATCACCCTGTTTCATATGGATGATCTTTTGGAGGATTTGATACACCTTTGTTGCATCTCCAACTCTATCAAAAACTTTGGAGACACTGTCCCAGATATCTTTCGCAGTCTCCTTACTCATAAACCTCCTACCTATCTCAGGTTTCATGGAGAATATCAGCCAAGTCATAATAGTGGAGTTCTCAGTCTCCCACTTGAGATAGCCTGGATCAGTTGTAGCAGGAGCTGTGATGAACCCAGTAATGTATCCCAACTTTCCCCTACTGCATAGGGACAACTTCACAGAACGGGACCAATCCAAGTAGTTGGTATTGTCCAACTTCACAACAGAAATTTGGGTGTTGGGGTTATCAAAGGAAGCCATGGTTGGGAAACCACTACTCAGGCTGCCAGCTGTAGTTGGTCTATTGACCTCAGAATCTTGTCCTGACATAGTAGACATAATGGGCATTCAACAATCAATATAGTGTTTTGCTCAGGTGGGGAGTACACTCAGCCCAAACAAAGGAGGCAAACCAATACACAAATAGTGCTCAATCAACCAAATCACTAGGCTGAGACCAAGCCTAAAAAACAGCAGGCATACAGAGAGCAAAAAACTTGCATAACTCAAACCAAATCCTTCTAACAGCCAAGGAACTTCAGTTCATAACACCCAACAAGTGTACTAAGATGCACACATTCCATTTTCAGCAACAAACAATCATTCAATGCAGCGATTTTCAAAAAAAGGTCAAACAAGACGCAGAAACAGAGCTGCTAATACCCGTATAGCACCAAAAAAAGGCAGTAGCAGTCTTCCAATCTTCCACCTTCAAGAACAAGCTTTTAGGGCTTCAAAACAGCACTCTCACGACTTGAATGAGTCAAGTTCCAAGGCAAACAAATCTGCTAAAGGCAGAATCGAATTTGAAATAGCCCACTGCTGGCGGAAAAATTGGGTTTGCTTCCAATGCTTCACAACAGTTGGAAGCTAAGTACCCTTCCTCTTAACAACCAAGAGGTTGGGGGTCTGAGATAACATCCCTAGGCGATTCAAATGCACTAGGTCTCATTTCAAGAGATGGAGAGGAGAAGGAGAACCAAGGCAAATGCTTCACAGGCTGGCGGTAGCTAGGCAGGCATCTTCCAAAGCTTCAAAACACTTCAGCAGCTCCTAAACTCTCTCCATATGGACTTGGTTTAAAGAATACCATTGCCAAGGCTGTAAGAAGAATAGTATCTCACATATAAAGCCTCTAATGGAACCCCCTTTACATTTATAGGGTTTCAAAGAGAGGAGAAGACAACAACTGAGCTGAACCGACTTTCAAACCAGAGATGCTAGCTCTGATACCAAGTTAAAGCTTCAATGGATCGATTCTAATGGAAGATTAAAGAGTTAACAGCTAGGAGGAAGGAAAGGGGAAGAAGAGAAGAGAAGAAGAGTTGGGAGAGAATCGGTTATGTGTGTTGAGTGATTCTCAACACACATATTACTTCATTAATAAATTCTTCCAAATTACATAGACCTCCCTAGGGAGGTAAAGGGAAATAAAACAAGAACAAGAAAAATACAACTTGGTCATGTCTTATAACAGGACAATGATAGAACTACCCTTATACAAGATATTCTAACAACTCTAACATATGATTCTATGAAAAAAATTATTTTTGAGATGAATAGTTACCTAACAGTGTTCTTGAGAAGCAAACCAACTCCCTCTCTTGATGTTGAAGCTTGAATGTTGAGTCCATAGGTTTTAATCTTCACTTAGAGGTGAGATTTGCCAAAAAAATCCACCAAAGTTGGATTTTCCCTTAACAACAGACCGAGATTAGCGAGAAGAGGCGAGATTTCGACTTTGGGGTCGAAATCTCGCCGAGAGGGGGGTTTTATAAGTTATAAGTTGGTCTGGTTCGAGTCAAGACCGAGATATAGGTCGAGATCTCGGCGAGATACCGAGATATTGTATGTTTTTGATATCGCACGTGGTTTCGTCTCGAGAGCTGCCGAAACCGAGAAAATAGCGAGATCTCGCCGAGATCTTGTACTATGTGTACACCTCTACTCTAATTATATGAGTTCTAAATACTGTGTGGAATAGTCTAGGGTAGACCTTAGGTACGTCATAGGCTACCAACCTAGGGTCCGAAGTCAAAGTTCCATTTTGGGTTTGAATTTGTAAAAACTAATGTTTCCATTGTGTTTAGAAGGACTAAAATAGGGTGGATGTCAAGTTTCAGGACCTATCTTGGCCATATGGCCACCGAAACCCACCACCGAGTTGAGACGGGAAAAAATGCATCATCTCACCGAGATCTCGGTATATCTCGGTTTCGTGGCCTGGCGAAACTGAGACCTAAAACTATGTCTGACACTCCTCTTGAAGAAAGTGTTCGTCTCTATAGCAAGACTGGTGACCCTGTGGATAGAGGGCAATATCAACAGTTGGTTGGAAAGTTGATCTGTCTCTCCCATACTCGGCCAGACATCACCTTTATTGTCAGCATAGTTAGCCAATACATGCATGACCCTTATACTTCCCATTGGGGAGCTGTGAACCGTGTATTACTGTACTTAAAGTCTGCCCAAGAAAGGGAATTCTTTTCCCCCCTTATGATCACCTACGGGTGGAAGCCTTTACTGACTCTGATTGGGTCAGCTTTCCTGATGATCGACGGTCTACATCTGGTTGCTACACTTTTGTTGGAGGTAACCTGGTCACTTGACGGAGCAAGAAACAGATTGTCGTTGCCCAGTCAAGTGCTGAACCTGAGTTCCATGCCATGTCCCATGGCAGTTGCAAGTTAATGTGGCTCCAGGGACTGTTGAAAGACTTGGCTGTGAATTCACCTAGAGGGGGGGGGGTGAATAGGTGAAGGTAGGGAAATTAAAAACTTATACGGAAATAACTAAGTTACCAATGTAAAGACAAGCAATGAATAAATAAATCAAAGAGTGACACAAGAGATTTATAGTGGTTCGGCCAATACTTGCCTACGTCCACTCCTCTCACCTTAGAGAGAATTCCACTAAAACAAATCTTGAGTATGAGCAAGAGAACTCGTACAAATCTTGATTAAGAGCAAGAGAACTCAACTACTCTTGATTCCGAGCAAAAGGACTCAACCAATCTCGATTCCGAGCAAGAAGACTCAACTACTCTTGATTCCGAGCAAGAGGACTCAAACAACTTATGCAAAGTGAAAATAAACACTAAGGGGTTTAGTATTACCTCAAACCTTAGTGAAAACTGTGCTACCTTTCAAACAGTGAAGCTTAAATGCAAATATGTATGAAGGGAGCTTAAGTGAGATTGAATGCCTTGGATTGGTGCTTGAAATCTCACTTGGGAGTGACTTGTTCTTGGAGGCTCTTGATTATGATTAATTGTATTTTTTAGAGCCTAAAACAAGAGTTTATTTATAGGCAAAGAGGCTTGAATTAATTTGGAATCTAGATTAGATTCGGATTCCACAAGCCATATATAATCCGGTATGCTGGATGTCAATCCGGTATGCCGGATCACCTAATTTCCTTTTAAAACAAAGGAATAACGGTCAAATGAGACTTAGTAGTACACTGATCCGGTATGCTGGATAGCCATCCAGTATGCCGGATTAGGGCAAACAGCAGACAAATAGGATCCGGTATGCTGGATCCTTATCCAGCTTACTTAACCAAGCCACTGTGACCATTTTCCTGAGATCAACAGCTGATCCAGTATGCTGGATCATAAAATTTCTGCTGACATAATTAAGTCCTTTATTGGACTTACTTGGGTCGATTCCATTGGATAAGTCCGGGCCAATTTCTTTGGTCTTAGTCCAAGTGAGAAGTGTTTAAAACAACTTCCTAGGGTCACACTACATGTATGCATGCGTTAGTGTGTGCATTACATATGGACTTTAACGAAAGAATTTACATCTTAGTACATTTCTAAGTATTCAAACTTCTTCTAGTCTTGAACTTTACTTCTTTACATGAGTATCTTCAAAGAGAGTTCCTCTCACTTGTCTTGATCTTTGACTTCAAAACTTGTTCTCCATTCTTCATGATTCTTTGATGTCTTGAAAGATTGGACAAGTTCAATTTGCTTTGAGCATCAATCTCTTGAATTGAGTGCTCCCCCTCACTTGATGCTCTGCTCTTATCTATGCATCTTTTAGAAAAGAGTTAGTACAACTAACTTATTTGTTATCATCAAAACCATAATAGGTGATGTGTGGAATTTACCCCAACAATCTCCCCCTTTTTGATGATGACAAATAAATAATATCAAGTGATATAAAGAGATAATATGAAGACAATTTATGTTCAAAAGATAAACTACATAACAACTTTTTCTCCCCATTTCTCTCCCCCTTTGGCATTATCAAAAAGAGGGGATAAAGGAAAAATAAAACTTAATAAAATGTGGGTCCTCATTGTGTGTTGGGTCCGTCAATGTTGGTATCATACCTTTCTCTTGGTTTCCAAACCATTTAGTTACCATACCAATTTGGGTATGATTGGGGGTTCCAAGGTCTTTGGTTTTGGGGTACCTTATGTGAACCTTGGTTTTTGGGTGGTCTTTGCACATTTGGATGACTTCTCCAGTTTTGACCATTGTAAGGTCTTCTAGGACGGTGAAAAGATTGCTTCATATGATAGCATTCCCAAATAGTGTGTCCCTTCTTGTTGCAATTATTGTATACAACAATTTAAGGGGTATTTTGAGTCTTCCCTTTGGGATTGAGGTTCTTAACTTGAGGACTTTTCTTTCTTGAGTAGCATTCCTCAATTGAGTGTCCTTTCTTCCTACAGTAGTTACAAAACTTATTTTTCTTTGCTCCCTTGCTTGCTATCTTACTTGAACTTGGGTTTTGGGTTTGCTTTGAACTCATATTCACATTATAGCCTAGCCCTTTCTTGTTGAAAGGTGTTTTAGATGAAAATCCAAGTAAAATATCAAGATTATTTTTACCATTAGTAAAAGATTCTAAGTCTTTACACAATTTCTCTTTTTCTTCTTCTAAGTTAACTTGAGAAGTTAGAGTTGTGTTTTGGTCTTTGAGGGTATTTATCTCTTTTAAGAGATTCTTTTTAGTAGTAGCTAACTCCATGCTACTTTGGTTGAGGTCTTCAAAAGCTTCTTCTAATTCTAGCAAATCCTTATCCTTATGAGATGGAGAAGTGGGGGTTACCTCATTTTCACTTTCTTCATCTTCAATAACCACAAAAGCAAGGTTGATTTGCTCTTCTTCTTGAGATTCTTCGTCTTCCTCTTCTTCATCGCTTGAATCGAAGGAGTGTTCGGCTTTGTATACTTTATTGTATTTCTTTATCTTCGGACAATCTCCCCTAAAATGTCCTGGTTTCCTACACTCATAGCAAACAATGTCTTTTGAAGAAGAATCATTATTTTCTTTAAGAACATTTTTACCTTTTTGGTCTCTTGAGAGTCTTCTCTTGTTGAATGTGGCTTTGCCTTTGTTCTTCAGAAACTTTGAGAACTTCTTTGAGAGATATTCGATCTCGTTATCAGATAGTTCTTCATCATCACTTACTTCATGGAATGATTTGAACGCTACAACCTTCTTCTTCGGTTCTTTTGGTTCAACTTCCTTGGTGTCCAGTTTTAGTTCCATCTCGTGGGTTTGGAGTGATCCCAACAGCTCGTCTAGACTTAGCTTGTCGATGTCCTTCGATTCTTTTATTGCTGTAGTCTTGGGTCTCCATTCCTTTGAGAAAGATCTCAAGATCTTTCGAACGTTTTCACCATTGGAGTAGATTTTTCCTAATCCTTTCAGCTTGTTCACAATGTTAGTAAACCGAGTAAACATTGCATAGATATCTTCATCATTTTTCATTTTAAACAGTTCATACTCATTAACAAACATGTCAATTTTCGATTGCTTGACTTCAGAAGTACCTTCATAGGTAACAACAAGCTTATCGAACATCCCTTTAGCGGAGTCACACATGCATGTCATATTGTACTCCTTTTCTCCTAATGCACATTGAAGATAGCTTATAGCTACATAATTAAGTTGCATCTTAGTGTTTCAGTTGGGGTCCATTTTTCTTTGGGCTTATCTATGATATTTGGTCCATTTTCAATAACTTCTCATGCGTCAATGTTATTGGCGCACACGAAGTTCTTGAAGCGATTCTTCCAATAGGAGAATCCATCACCTTCAAAGAAAGGTGGTCTAGTGATAGTGTATCCCTCAATCTTACGATTGGCAGAGGATCCCATGGTCTTAAAACTCTTTGTTGGATTAAAATAATCACGGTCTTGAGCTCCCGCTCTGATACCAAATGTGAATTCACCTAGAGGGGGGGTGAATAGGTGAAGGTAGGGGAATTAAAAACTTATGCGGAAATAACTAAGTTACCAATGTAAAGACAAGCAATGAATAAATAAATCAAAGAGTGACACAAGAGATTTATAGTGGTTTGGCTAATACTTGCCTACGTCCACTCCTCTCACCTTAGAGAGAATTCCACTAAAACAAATCTTGAGTATGAGTAAGAGAACTCGTACAAATCTTGATTAAGAGCAAGAGAACTCAACTACTCTTGATTCCGAGCAAGAGGACTCAACCAATCTTGATTCCGAGCAAGAAGACTCAACTACTCTTGATTCCGAGCCAGAGGACTCAAACAACTTATACAAAGTGAAAATAAACACTAAGGGGTTTAGTATTACCTCAAACCTTAGTGAAAACCGTGCTACCTTTCAAACAGTGAAGCTTGAATGCAAATATGTATGAAGGGAGCTTAAGTGAGATTGAATGCCTTGGATTGGTGCTTGAAATCTCACTTGGGAGTGACTTGTTCTTGGAGGCTCTTGATTATGATTAATTGTATTTTTTAGAGCCTAAAACAAGTGTTTATTTATAGGCAAAGAGGCTTGAATTAATTTGGAATTTAGATTAGCATCGGAT
Organism: Telopea speciosissima; assembly: GCF_018873765.1. NCBI lineage: Eukaryota > Viridiplantae > Streptophyta > Magnoliopsida > Proteales > Proteaceae > Telopea > Telopea speciosissima. The sequence goes on along the minus strand of NC_057921.1, from coordinate 61,482,357 downwards.
TCCACAAGCCATATATAATCCGGTATGCTGGATGTCAATCCAGTATGCCGGATCACCTAATTTCCTTTTAAAACAAAGGAATAACGGTCAAATGAGACTTAGAAGTACACTGATCCGGTATGCTGGATAGCCATCCGGTATGCCGGATCAGGGCAAACAGCAGACAAATAGGATCCGGTATGATGGATCCTTATCAAGCTTACTTAACCAAGCCACTGTGAGCATTTTCCTGAGATCAACAACTGATCCGGTATGCCGTTTCATGATCCGGTATGCTGGATCATAAAATTTCTGCTGACATAATTAAGTCCTTTATTGGACTTACTTGGGTTGATTCCATTGGACAAGTCCGGGCCAATTTCTTTGGTCTTAGTCCAAGTGAGAAGTGTCTAAAACAACCTCCAAGGGTCACACTACATGCATGCATGCGTGAGTGTGTGCATTACATATGGATTTTAACAAAAGAATTTACAACTTAGTACATTTCTAAGTATTCAAACTTCTTCAAGTCTTGAATTTTACTTCTTTACATGAGTATCTTCAAAGAGAGTTCCTCTCACTTGTCTTGATCTTTGACTTCAAAACTTGTTCTCCATTCTTTATGATTCTTTGATGTCTTGAAAGATTGGACAAGTTCAATTTGCTTTGAGCATCAATCTCTTGAACTGAGTGCTCCCCCTCACTTGATGCTCTGCTCTTATCTATGCATCTTTTAGAAAAGAGTTAGTACAACTAGCTTATTTATTATCATCAAAACCATAATGGGTGATGTGTGGAATTTACCCCTACATTGGCTATTCCTACATCTTTACCTATGATGCTTTACTGCGACAACAAATCTGCTATCAGTATTGCTCACAATCCGGTCCAGTATGATCGCTCAAAGCATGTGGAGATTGACCGCCATTTCATCAAAGAGAAGCTGGAACAGGGACTGATTTGTACTCTATTTGTCAAGTCTGGAGACCAGCTAGCTGATGTTTTTACTAAGGTTTAAGTAGTAAAGTGTTTATTCCTCTTGTGTGCACCAACTTGAGGGGGATTGTTGTAATATGGGGCATAAGGTTAGAATTATCCTTGGGGCTTATTTGGTGTTGACCTAGGTGCTCTATTTTCTTTGTACCTCATATCTCATTATTATAAATAAAGGTGGGCTGGTGTCTCATTGACACAAGTTACAATTCCCAAAACCATTGCATTTATTTCACCATCATTATCATCATCATCATCATCAATTTCAATGACAGTTTTCACTAGCACGGTTATGTCACGTTCACCGATCACTTCACTGGTATTGACTCATTTAAAAATCCAACATTGGGTCATTAGTTTTCATTTCTTTGTTCTGATCATTAATTTTATTGCTGTTTCCAGATATCTTTTGAGAAGAAGTGCACTGGAATTATTTATGGTTGACCGAACAAACTTCTTCTTTGATTTTGGGGTATAAATGTGTTTGGAACATGCAATCTCTCTCTCTCTCTCTCTTGCACACGTGGCTTATCCATATCATGGAATTTATTTTAAAGTAATTCACTGCCTATCCGGATTTTTGTTTCAGAGTACTGAGGGGCGGAAGAATGCTTATCGAGCTATTGTTCAAGCACGGCCTCCTTATTTGAACAATATTTATCTGGCAACACAGGTCTCTATCATTTAGCAACCTCAGTTGTGTGTATGTTTGGCCGTAGCCATTTTATTCTTATATGGCTGGTTCTGTGTATTTTTTATTGTTCAGAGGCCGGAACAACTTCTTAAAAGAACTCAGCTTATGGAGCGTTGGGCTAGGTGGGAGGTATGAAATTGAAGACTTTCAGATACCTCATAACTTACTGCATAAATTAATTATTGGTAGTGGTTTTCTCAGTTAGTTGCTGAGTGCTATGTTGCTAACTGGTATGAACCCAAACTATCTGCAGATTAGCAATTTTGAATATCTAATGCAACTCAACACACTGGCTGGGAGAAGCTATAATGACATCACTCAGGTGGATTTTCAGAATAATTGCATGTGGTAACCACTTGATTAAAACTGTTGCTGTATTTTGTGGCTAAGAATCTTTTTTCCCTTCCCCTTTCATTGCAGTATCCTGTTTTTCCATGGATTCTTGCTGATTACACATCCAAGACTTTGGATCTCTCAGATTCTTCTTCATTCCGAGACCTTTCAAAGGTTGCACATGTTGAATTTCATTGCTATCTGCTTGATTACTGAGAATTTTCCCTCTTCTGAATGGTGCTTACATGAAAATCCTATGCTTTCTACAGCCCATTGGTGCATTAAATGCTGACCGGTTAAAAAAATTTCAAGAGAGATACTCCAGCTTTGATGATCCAGTTATCCCCAAGTTCCATTATGGTTCACATTACTCAAGTGCTGGAACAGTAAGTTTTTGTCCTAATTAAATATTTAGAATATTTAGTGAATATAGTTGTAGAATTTAACTTATACAATTTGCAAGAGAAGAACAAGCATATGCCTCCAAGAAGCTGTTAAATTTTATTCTCTTTTATGATCTGTTATGAATGCATAGAGAGCCAGTAACAGCTCAACTTTCTCTACAAGAGCTTGTGTAACCCGGGCCAGTCTATGGCCTCTAGTGTACTTTGAGAACATCTATGATTGACAGTACGTGTTAAGCTGATGTCAATACCTGAAAGAAGATGAAGGTATGGTTTAAAGGTCTCTCTAAGCATGCTTGTTTATTTGAGAGCTAAAATAGGGATTCTACAAGAACTGTATTGTATGCTTCGATTGATAGAGGAAGAAAAGATATCCCAATTATAATTATCTGGAGAGTCCATATTTTTGCTCCTAAACTTTTTCAATGTTTCTAGCATTGGAGTTTGGACTTTCACTTTTCCATTTCTTGTGGTTGTTTATTGGTGGTTGGTATAACCTGACAGCTCATATCAATTTGTCATACCTACTGTAAATTAAATAATGTTTGTTCCCCAACTTACACTTGGGAGAGTAGTGATTAATTTTCCCTTATAACTTACAAATTTTTTGTGGTTTTATAGTAAAGGTGAGGGAAGTCCTATGTAATGTAGTTTCGTTTGTCAAAAAGATGCTGAAATCCTTTTCTAGAAATGCATTTGAACTTTGGCAAATACATGTCTATTCCTTTAGTACCTATAAACTGTCCCTGGCCTTGATTCTGTGAGATATGCTGCCAAGCCATATATTGCTTTAGGTGAAATATTTGAAAATGTGAACATCAAACACGTTCTTAGTTTTGGCTTCCCCGTGAATATTGAGAAAAGTACCTGGTTTTGTTTGCTACTCTTTTATCCATGACGTTATATTGTTGCAATTTTTACTGGGAATTTTTAATAGCAGGACTATTATTCCTCTTTTTTCTTGGTTGTACTTCATTTTTGAAAGCTATATGTAGCCCGAATTTGTTATATTATTTACCACATTAATATTGTTGTCTTTTGGGATCTCCCCCTCTCCTCTCTCCAGGCCTTCGGCTCATCTGTTTGAGGTCCCGCCTTTGTGTATTTGTGTTTTTCTTCTTTCCCTCTTCGAGGGCTGTTGTTGTCCTCCTCCTCTTTGGTAATGAATTCATTTATTCACCCAAAAAAAATAATAAATATATATATATTTTTTGCTTTTGTAACAAACTTTCTTAAATTACTGATAATTAAATATATTGCCATAGCCTTCAGTTGTGGAATGATCTTCAAGGGACATTTCCTTGATGATTTGTCACCCTTATACTTTATAATATGTTGTTTTATCTGCCACATGGCAGTTTCTGTTTGACATTCAACCTTTGTAGACATGTCAACATCATCAGTTAACACTGTTGACTATTGACTTTGGGCCCAATTGAACATCATCATATTTCGGAATTATACATTGAAAATTAGTTGAGACAGTCAACTCTGTTGAAGAAGAGGGACTATGGTGGGCTATAAAGTTCAAATAGACCACCAAATTTGACTGTAGCTTATCCACAAGCTCTTATCTGTCCAAAGGTCACGATGATCAAAGTGTCACTGCCATGTGGCAGAAATAGGTAACAGAGGTGAAATGCTTCCTTTTTCTTTCCTAGGTGTCGGTGAGTGTGCATCAGATAGACTACCTTAATATATCCAGCCAATCCACTTTACATGGATCCTATTTAATGAGTTCTTTTATTATCTCAGTACCATGTCCTATCGACCTTTTGCTAGGGCATCTCTTGTAAGCGACGCGCTGCATCGGCAGCCAGATGTGCTGACAAGTAGGCAATGGTTCTCATACAATGGACAAGTGAGAGTTAAGAAACCAGTCGAAAAGGATGGATTGCTGCAAGGTTTTAGTCTAGGAGAAAAGATTATTATAGGGGGTGATCTGAATGGACATGTTGGGAGAGATCATAGAGGATATGAAGGCGTACATGGAGGCTATGGTTCTGGAGAGATGAATGAGCAGGGGATCTCAGTTTTAGACTTTGTGGTGGCCTATGGCATTGTGAACACCTTTTTTGAAAAGAGAGAAGAGCATTTAGTTACCTCCAAAAGTAGGCATCATATCAGCCAAATAGATTTCTTCCTAACAAGAAGGTCCGACAGATGTTTTATAAGGACTATAAGGTTATACATAGGAGAGCCTAACCACTCAACATAGATTGGTGGTCCTAGATATTTGCCACACTACACAGAATCGCAAGATAGGGGAGCCTATTTGCCCTAAGATAAGGTGGTGGAGCTTAAAAGGAGATTTCTTGAATTCATTTATTGATAAAGTAGTCAAACAAAGAAAGTGGAACTTTGAGGGAGACACTACTACGATGTGGAATGAGATGACGACTTGTATTAGGAAGGTTGCTAGAGAGATACTAGGGGAATACCGAGATACTAGGGGAATGGGAAGGTATAAGTCATGTCCCTAGGGAGACTTGGTGGTGGGATGATGAGGTCCAAGTAGCCATAAAGACTAAAGCTATTTTTAGACATGGCAAAGTACTAAAGAGGTGGAGGATCTAAAAAGGTATAATTTTGCCAGAAACAAAGCTAAGAAGATTGTGGGGAAAGCAAGGGCGAAGAATTATGAAGATCTTTATAATAATCTGAACACAAAGGAAGGGTAAAAAGCTATCTATAAGATAGCTGAAATGAGAAAAAGGACAAGCTTCCTCGTAGCCTCAACACCTCAATGGTTTGTTGATTATGTTTGCAAACCTTAGGTCGAAGGTTCAAGGCTTGGGTGAGGAACGTTAGATAAATGGTAGAGTACTAATAAGGGACAAGTACATTATGGAGAGATGGAGAGAGTATTTCTACAGTCTACTTAATGAAGATTATTAATGTAATAGAGCCCCGAAAAGCTGCATTACTCACCTTGACACCATATGGCGTAGATATATATGGAAAATTAGGATGTTTGAAGTAAAAGAAGTTTTAAGAAAGATGAAAGTAGGCAGGGCCCCAAGCCTTAGGCCCAAATGGGGTCCCAATTTAAGTGTAGAAGAGCTTAGGAATTGTTGGGGAATTGCCCACTCAAGAATCTCATATTCCCAAGTTGTTCACAACTAGGTTTTGATGATAACAAACACTTGAATATATTTAACATGTATTTAAAGTCTTGTAGTTACTCATTAATGTAAGATAACGATCGAGACATCATTTCATTGGAGTAACAAGACTAGAAGAAGAATTAAGATCATGACTTATGAAGTCAAGACAAGATAAAAGGTTGAAGTCAAGACTCGCTCGAAGACTGAAGACAAAGCTTCAAAGATGCTCATGTGCACCTAGATTGTTTTAGAACACATGCACACACTTGCATTGCATACTTGCATACTTGTACGAGCATAGACCTAGATAGACTCTAGGAGATGCCCAAGGACCCTTGAAAAGGCCAAAAATGTGTCAAAAGACCATTGTTGTAAATGCCCTAAAGACCCGACCAAACCAGATCAAAACAGGCCTATTTTTTCACTAACCGGGCTGACCAGTATAGCAATCGGTCTGACCAGTTAGTGTTAGAAGACACTGGTTCTAACTGGATCCACTTTTGGCAACCGGTTGGCCCATGGTTGTCCAACGGCTCTTTCATCACCAGTCCAGTTGATTCATGAACAAGTCAATTGGTTGACACAAAATGTGACCGTTATTTGGCCATTGGAGATTCAATTTGCTCACACTTTATGGCTATAAATAGGCCCCTAAAGGATAAACTTTACACAATTTTTGAGGCATTCTATACTAATTTGAGAGCAATTGTTAAAGGTTTTTCTTGTCCTTTTGTTATCAACTTTGGAGTTGAGCGTTGTCTTTATAAGATCTAGTTGTTGAATCAACTCAACCATTAAAGGCTTGAATCATAGAGTTTGAATCTTCTAATCAAAGCAAGGTTTTAGGTCTCGATTTCAGCCCTTGTTTAGCCAGGCCACAAAACCAAGTTCTGCCTAGATGTCGACGAGATGGTGGAATTTTTTTTCCGTCTCAACTCGGTGGTGGTTTCGGTGGCCATATGACCAAGATCGGTCTTGAAATTTGACATCCACCCTATTTTAGGCCTTTTAAACACAATGGAAACATTAGTTTTTACAAATTCAAACCCAAAATGGTACTTTGACTTCAGACCCTGGGTTGGTAGTCTACGGAGTACGTGAGGTCTGTCCTAGGCTATTCCCCACAATATTTAGAACACATAATTAAAGTAGAGGTGTAAAAAAACTCAAATAAGCATTAGGAATTCAAAAAAAATCAAACCATAAGCCATTTAAGCATTAGGCATCATAATCATAATCATACATGATGATGGTTCGACACTTTGTTAATAATTGTTAGAAACTTGAAAAGAGAGATTAAACAAATACAACTGTACTTAAAACTGTTCTTGAGATTCAATGCAGCTCCCTCTCCTGATGTTGAAGCTTTAATCTTGAATCTCCAAGCTTTAATCTTCAGTTGAGGTGAAATTTGCAAAAAAAAGCACCAAAACCCTTACCTCCAAGTGTTTTTCCTTCACAGCAAAGCGAGAGAAGCAAGACAGAGGCGAGATTTCAAGTTGAGGTCGAAATCTCGTTGAGAGGGTGCCTTTTTATAGCTTGGTTTGGTCCCCCGAGTTGAATCGAGACCGAGATAAGTGCCGAGATCTCGACGAGATAGTCATTTTCTATATCGACACTGGTCTCGTCTTGAGACCTGGCAAAACCGAGATAATTTTGAGATCTCGCCGAGATCTTGTACCATGTATCAAAGAAGCTTTGAGTTAGCCTTTGTCATGTACATACACTCATTCTCACATCATTTTGCACAAGGAGTATTCTCCATATAGCTAATATCTTTTCTCACTTGTATTTGCATTTAAATCATAGTGTTGATAAGAGTTGATAGAACTCTTGATCAAACTAAATGTGCATCAACTTAGACCAGACTTAGGTGATTGCACGGATACTCTTACCCTTAAAATATTTTGTGCACGGATCCTCTTATCCTTAAAAGATTTTTTTGTAAAGGATTCTCTTGTCTTGTAATAAGATTTGTGTAAAGGTGTTGTTTCCCACCTACTGTACTGAAAGGAAACATCCAGTGGAATTCTCTCAAGTGTTGAGAGGAGTGGACATAGACTCTTGGAGTCGAACCACTATAAATCGTTCGTCTCTTGTGATTGCTTTTTCTTGTTAATTTTTAATTGTGTGATTTATTTTATAAAAAGGACCCAATCCACTAGATACAACCTATTCAGCCCCTCTAAGTTGTTTCATAGGAATTTGTGGTTTATTTTGGCTAACCAAGCTGTTTAACAAGATTATGAGCACAAAGAAAATGTCAGATGAATGAAGGAGAAGCATTGTGGTCCTGATTTACTAAAATAAGAGTGATATTTAGAGATGCAATAACTTTAGAGGCATAAAACTAATGAGTCATACGATGAAGTTATGGGAGACGGTTATTGAAACCAAGGTTCTAAAACTCGGGTCTCGGTGGCATCTCGGCCAAGCCAGAAACCGAGTCGAGCCGAGATCTCGGCGAGTTGTCGCATTTTTTTTTTTTTTTGACTCGGACCCCCAACTCGGTGGATTTTACACATATTTTGGGTCTGAAACTTGGTATCCAGCCTATTTCAGGCCATTTAAACACAATGGCATGCCCAGATTTCCCCAAAAAAACTCCAAATATGAGTTTCACTTTGGACCATAGGTTGGTAGGCAATGAGTCGTACTAAAACAACCTACTCTACATATAATTTAGTAAAACATAGCAAATTAGCACTTGAATCTCACTTCAAACAATGCAATCCACCCAAGATTTGAAAGAAAGAGGAAGAAAATTGAGGGAGAGAGCTGTTTTCCCCTTTGTTTAGAGAGCTATGGACAGAACTAGCAAGATTTCCGAGTTCTGTCTCTAAGCCTCTTTTAATAAAAGGGGCACATGGGTCAAATGGGCATTAAAATGGGTAAAAAAAGTGGGTTCTAACCCGATACCGAGATCTCGGCGAGATATTGAATTTTTAACACTAAAAAAAACTGGAAAATAAATTCAAAAAGTGAATCATTTGGCTGTACCGAGACGATACCGAGATCTCGAGATCTCGCAGAGAAAGTGTAGTTTTATAATGCGTATGGCATCTCGTCTCGAGATTTTTGAGAACCGAGAAACTCGCCGAGATCTCGCCGAGTCGAGACGAGTTTCAGAACTATGATTGAAACCCACCTGAGAAAGGAAACTATTATTTCAGAGAACCAACTTGGTTTTATGCCAGGAAGATCCAAGATGGAAGCTATTTTCTTACTCAGGAGACTCATGGAAAAATATAGAGAGGGCAAGAAGGATCTCCATATGGTCTTTATTGACCTAGAAAAAGCTTACACCAGAGTCCCTAAGGACTTAAGTGGACATAATTAAAGATATTTATGATGGTGTAGTGACTAATGTAAGAACTGTCAAGGTAGTGAATTCCCAATTACAATTGGGTTACATCAAGGATCATCTTTAAGCCCTTATTTGTTTGCGCTTATCATAGTTGATTAAGCCAGAGACATTCAAGATGAGGTTCCTTGGTGTATGCTTTTTTGCTAATGATATTGTTTTGGTGGATGAAACAAAAACAGGGATTAACGCCAAGTTGGAGTTATGGAGATCAACCAAGGAATCAAGATGTCTTAAATAAGTAGAGCAAAAACGGAATATATGGTGTTTAAGTTCAGCCACACTAGGATGGTTAATGAAGTGGTGAATATTGACGAGAGGGAGATTCCTCAAAGTGATTATTTTAGATATCTATGCTCAATCATAAATAAAGAAGGTGAAATAGAGGATGATATGAGGACGGACCTTGGCACGATGTTAAGGTTTCTCCTTTGTGACCAAGTGGTCCCGGGTTCGAGTCAGGAAACATTCTCTTTGTGAAAGCGGGGGTAAGGCTGCGTACATTATGACCCTCCCCAGACCCTGCAATGGCGGGAGCCTCATGCACTTAGTACACCCTTATATAGAGGATGATGTGGCCTAGAGGATTAAAATAGGATGGATGAAGTGGAGAGGTGCATCCAGAGTGTTGTGTGATCGATCTATCCCTTTAAAGTTTAAAGGAAAATTTTATAGGACTGTCATTCGAATTGCTGTGATGTATGATGCGGAATGTTAGGCAGTTAAGAAGCATCATGTAGATTAAGTGTAACGGCGATGAGGATATTGAGATGGATGTGTGGTAAGATTAGGAAGGATAAAGTAAGGAATGCCCATAATAGAGCTGATTTGGGAGTTGCTCCAATTCATGATAAGCTACGTGAGAGTCGTTTGAGGTGGCACCACCATGTTCGACGAAGGCCTTGGGATGCTCCAGTGCAGAGGAGTGATTTGATTCAGATTGAAGATCCTAAAAGAGTCGGGGGCAGGGCCTAAAATAACTATAGGAGAAGTTGTGAGAAAAGACATGCATAGCTTAGGCCTCGTATCATGTATGACTTCGAATAGAACTGATTGGAGAGAAATGATCCATGTGGCCGACCCCATTTAGTTAAGGCATTGTTGTTGTTGTTGTTGGTGGTGGTGGTGGTGACGTTAGGTCTGTGTTTTGTTTTGTTCTGATCTGTTCATTTCTTTTGGAGCATCTTCAAATATGTGATTTGAGGACCTTTTTATATTATGTGCAACTACAATATATTCTTTTAATAGTCTGAATCCATTTTTTTCTTGCTGATCCTGCCTCTTTGCACAGGTGTTGCATTATCTTGTCAGAGTTGAGCCATTTACTACTCTCTCAATTCAGCTTCAAGGTGGAAAATTTGATCATGCAGACAGAATGTTTTCTGATATAGCGGCTACTTGGAATAGTGTTCTTGAGGACATGAGTGATGTCAAGGAGTTGGTAAGAGTCAATTTTCTCGCACCACTTAAACTCCATTAACTTTTCTTTTCTCTTAACTTCTTGCGTTGGTTGCAAAACTTTTTTATTTGTTTCTGTATTTGACTCATCTTAGGTTCCAGAGTTGTTTTACCTCCCTGAGGCTCTGATCAATGTAAACTCCATTGATTTTGGTACAACACAACTGGGAGGAAAGCTAGGTATGTTACTTAATGATGCTTGGCACAAGGGGACTTAAACCTGCTGCATTCTTTCTGGAACTGCGGTAACAAAACTTGGCTTGCTGACCTCTTGATTCATGCTCATATTGCAGATTCTGTCCGACTTCCTCCTTGGGCCAAAACCCCTGTTGATTTCATTCATAAGCACCGGATGGCTCTTGAGAGTGAATATGTGTCTGCAAATTTGCATGAATGGATTGACCTGATATTTGGGTAGGTTAATTTTTTCTTCGGAAAGTTACTTTCAGGGGCAATTTTACCTTCATTTTGTTTCCTGTTTCACTTTGTTTATGCTTGTCCTGTTTATTTTTATGAATCGATACTTCCAGATATAAGCAACGAGGTAAAGAAGCTATATTGGCGAATAATGTGTTCTTCTACATAACCTATGAAGGGACAGTTGATATTGATAAAATTACAGACCCAGTAAGTCAACTCTTTTTATTCTGTGTTGTTCCTTAAATTTGAATTTTGAGTACTTATTTTTACTTCTTTAAATATTGTAATAGGTACAACAGCGTGCTACACAAGACCAGATTGCATACTTTGGCCAAACTCCATCCCAGCTTCTGTCTGTACCTCACTTGAAGAAGAAGCCTCTTGCTGAAGTTCTTCACTTGCAGGTACATCCTGATCTCAGTATGCTGGAAATCTATAGTTGTGACTAATGTTTATGTACTTTTATTAGGAGAATCCTTGTTTGAAGGACTAGTATCAACTGTGATGCGGTACATGTCCATACAACACCCATTTAACAACTTATGGACTGATTCAACTCAACAACCAAATATTAATTTTAGAAACTCAACTGTAAAATCCAATGAGTAGATTCACATTTATCTTTTAAATGAGAAATCATTGGATCATATTCAATCAGTTGAGACTTGATCTATTCACTCTATTCTGGTTGATTTCTAAGAGTGGAAGCTGTGTGATTCTTTTATGAAACCTCTAATTGCTGTATCAATATATGTCATGGAAGGTGGTAGTGGCACTAGAAGGGCCACTATACCTACCAGTGCCAAGGTTCAGATCTATCATCTATCACATGGCAGGTTGGGGGGGAGGAGGTGAAAATTTCACCCACTGGTAGGCCCCCCCTTCCCTGGATTTTGTTCCAAGTTTTGGTCCATATTGACTTCTGCAGCATTAATAAAGTTAGAAATATTGTTGAAGTACTTTCATCGAGCAATTTGGAACTGTTGCAAATATAAATATTACAAGGAAAAAGTGTGATGCAATGTAGGCCCAATGATTGAAATGGACCCTAAAACTTCATGTGGCCGATCTTAGGGGTACATCCAGTGGTTTGGGCTGGTCAAATCAGCCTATCACATGGCAGAAAACAGAGGTGTACAAGTTGCTAGGCCTAGCAACACGTGTAAAAGCTTTTTAGGTTTATCAATATACAGTACCCCTTCATATATATACCTCTGGAAATGAAATAATCCACAGATTTTTTACCTGTAAATACTAATTAAATATTATGTGGCTGTTGAGTGTTTCAACTTAGGCTGACTATCCTGAGGGTATAAAGGTAAAGGCCGAAATCATTGGCCAACCTTGCAATGGCATATGCACAGACACAATCAATGGGACACACAAGCCTTCTTTCGAGTATGGGTTTTGTCTCTCAAGAGAAATCAAATGGATTCAATTGGAATTCTCTGGCCAGACACTACCCAGAGAGAATACCAATTACTGATGGAAAGTCGGAGAATACTAATCTGAGAATCAGATTAAGTTAGGGTTCATAGGGAAACCCAGAAAGAATCTCTCTTAGTATATGGAATGAAAGCTGACTCTTCATATTGCCCCATATGGCTTAAATTGTCCTTTCTTAGCCATAGCCTAAGACATCCAATTACATTATAACAATTGGAATCTTAACCTTCTATGTTTATTTGCCTATTAGGTAAGGCAGGTCTCCTGAACTTTACAAACTAATAGGTAATGAAGAAAAAAGAAGCAAGAGATATTTGGCTGCAACTTGTGCTCCCGCATCATTTAGGCACGAATGCTTGGTTTGAGTCCAGGGAAGCAACCCTATCCTGTGACATAAAAGAGCTAAACCAGGCTAGAACTGTTCAGTTGATATGGCCTCATCTTTTATTAAACATTATGCTCTTCTCTGGTTCTTAAAGTTTCTCTCTATGGTACCCTTGAATAAAAAAATAGTATTTACTCAAGTCAATATGGAAGTATTCCATTCCCCTGTTGCTGTTGTTTCTATTTTATTCGCTATGCAGCGGGGAGAGAAGAAAGAAAATAAAATTTGACCTGTAATTCTAATTGCATGCAGACCATCTTTCGGAACCCAAGAGAGGTCAGATCGTATGTTGTTCCAAATCCAGAACGGTGCAATGTGCCTGCTGCTGCTATACAGGCATCATCCGACTCTGTCATTGTTGTTGATTTAAATGTTCCAGCTGCGCATGTTGCCCTACACAAGTGGCAGCCAAACACTCCTGATGGGCAGGGTACACCATTTCTTTTTCATCATGGGAAAGCTGTTGCAAGCTCCAGTGGTGGAGCATTTATGCGCATGTTCAAAGGGCCAGCTGGATCTGGTTTTGAAGAATGGCAGTTCCCCCAGGCGCAAGCATTTGCAGCATCAGAAATCACATCAGAAATTAGAAGCTCAGCTCTTGTTTCCATAACATGTGACAAAGAAATCATCACTGGTAGGTGGTAATTCATCTCTTCTTCTTCTCATTTATCCATCTTTTGTTTGTGACAAAATTTAAAGCTGTGGTGGACTAGTGTTGACAGCTGTTAAAATTTAGATAACTACATACTTTTTTTTTGGGCAATATTAATGGACTTCTATCTCAAACTTATATATGTCCTCATTGCATATGTTATTAGGTGGGCATGCGGACAACAGTATCAAGTTGATATCATCTGATGGAGCAAGAACCATCGAAACAGCCACAGGGCATTGTGCTCCTGTCACATGCCTTGCTCTGTCTGCTGATGGCAACTGCCTTGTGACTGGATCTCAAGATACGACAGTGATACTTTGGAGGGTGCATCGGGCTTCTGCATCGCATACGAGCAATATTTCAGAGCCTACGAGGTCATCTGGCTCACCCACTTCTTCTAGCAGTGGTAACCTAGCGAACATCTTGGCAGACAGTAGCCGGAGGCGGCGTATTGAAGGCCCAATGCATGTCCTCAGAGGTCATCTTAGGGAAATAATTTGCTGCGGTATCAATGCTGATCTGGGAATAGTTGCTTCATGCTCCAACTCTTCAGATGTGCTGCTCCATTCTATAGGGAAGGGTCGGTTGATCAGGAGGCTGGTGGGTGTGGAGGCACATGCTCTCTGCCTTTCATCTCAAGGTGTTATAATGACCTGGAACCAATCAGAGCATAGGATCAGCACTTTCACTGTCAATGGGAGTCCGATTGCCACAGCACAACTGTCTGTCCCTGGCAGCATCAGTTGCATGGAAGTCTCAGTTGATGGGGAACACGCGCTAATTGGGATTAATTCATGTTTGGATAATGATGGGGCCTACAATATCAGCAATGATTTGGAATCCAACGAGAATGAGGCCGAAGATATTGACCAAGGATCAAATTGCAAGATCCCTAACAACAGATTGATTGTTCCCGTGCCTTCAGTTTGTTTCCTGGATCTGCATTCACTGGAGGTACGAAATAAATAGTGAAAATAGAGGTCGCTTAGCATTTCTGTCTTCTTCATATTTCCCTTTTTAGGATGTTCAGTTTCTAACTAGCCAAAGATCCTGTACATTCTACCAGGTAATTCATACATTGAAGGTGGGAGAAGGACAGGATATTACTGCTATGGCTCTAAACATGGATGACACAAACCTTTTAGTGTCAACAACAAATAAACAGTTGATAGTCTTCACTGATCCAGCTGTAAGTTTTACTTACCATTCGTTTCTGCTTCTTGCTAGAGTTATTTTTGTAGATCCTCACCTTAATTAGCTACTTTCCTTTGCTTGCAGTTGAGCGTGAAAGTGGTGGATCAAATGCTTAAGCTAGGTTGGGAAGGTGATGGGCTCAGCCGTCTCATAAAATAAGGTTTCCACCCATTGAATTCCGATTTGGGTGAAGAAGGAATATTAGATCGCTCTGAAAATAGGGTCCCTCTAAGCTACTGCAGCAGCACATTCAGAACTTGAGCCAGATGTATAAATTTGTTTGGCAGCTAAGCTACTGCTTCGAGGAAGATGTAACATATGTATGCATCAAGTGGATCGGCTATATAGCTTTGACATATATGGCTTGTAATTAGAGAAGGGTTGGTTGACCACTTGTTTTTTGACTAAATTGAGGTGTAAGTTTGCTACGTTGTGAGATGATGTCTAGGCCTTTAGCTGTTCATGGAATGGATAGTTTCTGTTGTACCTCACCAATTTTCAAAATTTTAAATGAAAGTTACACTTTTTTTTCTTTTTTCTTTTTTTTTTGGGGGGGGGGGGGGGGGAGGGTGGGTTTGGTATGGGCTATTGAATTTGCTAATCCAATATACATTTTGCAAGTTTTCAAGGGAAAGTTGTTCTCAAGCTTGATTGTTATATACCCATTGTCGTAGGGCAATGTTCCCGTTTAGAAGACATTAGTGAAGTATACGGATGGTCAGATTCAATTCAAACGTAAGCTTCAATTTTTTCTAAAAAATATATTTGGGAGAGGAATTTTATAATTTTATATCTTATTTATATTAATAAAAACTAATCTTATATTATCAGATTCAAATTCATGTTGCATTCCTAAGGACCCAATCCAGTATAATCTCTGTTTCCCATAATTTTGGTAGTACAGTCCATGCATCTAAGATAGATGAAGAACTTAGAGGGCTTTCCCATGTTTCATGAGAAAATAAGCAAAAGTTCACATTGGTCATGGAAATCAAATTGAGAGTCTCGGGCATTTAGAAGAGCATTATGGGATTGATTTATAAAAATAAAGGTGATATTCAAAGTTGTAATAATTATAGAAGTATTAAACTCATGAATCATTCTATATTGTTAGAGTGAGCAATTGAAATGTGCCGAAGACAAGAAACTAATGTTTCGGATAACTAATTCAATTTTATACGAGGGAAATCAACCACGAAAGCTATTTATTTTCTTAGGAGATTAATGGAAAGGTTTAGAGCATATAAGAAAGATCTTCACTATATTGATATTTATAGAAAAAAAAGCCTATGATAGGGTTCCTAGAGACTTAATTTTAAAGAAGACAAAATATTTCGAGTAAATCACGTTTGCATAATTAAAGACATAAGTCATGATGTAGCGGTGACTAATGTAAGACTTGTGAGGAGATAGGGTATTGAATTCCCAATAACGATTGGATTATACCATGGTTCAGCACTAAACCCGTATTTGTTTTCAATAACCATTGATGAGTTGACAAGACATTCAGGATCAAATCCCTTTATGTATGCTTTTTACACATGATATTGGTTTGGCGGATGAAACAATTGTTGGGATAAATATAAAACTGGATTTGTGGAGATCAACCTTATAATCACAAGGTTTTAAGTACAAAAATAGAGTACTTGACGTGTAACTTTAATAACAATAGGACATAGAGTGAAGCGGCGAAAATTGATGATATGGAGTTACCACAAAGTGATAATTTTAGATATCTAGGATCAATCATCAATAAAGAAGGCGAAATAGAGGATGATATCATACAGAGAATTAAAACAAGGTGGATGAAATGAAGGAGTGCATCCGGAGTTTTGTGTGATTGACATATCCTTTAAAACTCAAACGAAAATTTTATAGAATGATTATACGACCAGCAAGGATGTATATAGTTGAAGGTCGGGCACTAAAGAAAAAACAATTACACGAACTTAATGTAATTCAAATAAGGATGTTGCGGTAGATGAGTAGTAAAACTAGAAATGATAAAATAAAGAATGAATAAATTAGAGCAAACCTTAGTGTTGACCCTATTCATGATAAGTTACACGTCTGAGGTGGCATGAACATGTGCAAGGGAGGATTTTGAATTCTCCAATACGAAGAAGTGATTTATTACAAATTGAAGGAGTTAAAAGAGTTAGGGTAGGCCCAAAAGAACCATATAAGAACACTAAATGGTGAAGGACATATATAGTTTATGATTGAAATCTTGTATGGCTTCAAATAGAACTGATTAAAGAAATAAAATTCATATAGCCGGACCCATTTAGTTGGGATAATCCAATTGCGTTGAGAGTAGTAGATTCACTATTTTTTAAAAGGGCAAAAGATCTCTGTCCAGGAGTGTGGCCTACACCAACACTCCCATGAGTATATCTCTCTCTTCCCCATATGAAAAGACACCTCTACCCCTTTGTTTTGAGGAGGAGAGAGAAACACATGAGAGTCTCCGGACAGAAAACTGCTTCCATTTTTTAAATTTCTATAAATGTTTCAAAGAAGATCCTTCACCTAAATCATTTCCTATCTTCTCAATGTTGGGGATACGTCATGTTTTTTTTGCCCTGGATCGACAGATACGTCATGTTCACATCTGTTCATACATCAATTTCTTCTCCTTTGTTTTTTGTGAAACTTAAAATCAATTTGTTTTTTGGACAGAAGACTTTACATCAATTTTTTATTTTTTCCCTAAAATTTGTGTTGGAACTAGTTTCTCTACACCCATGGTGAAGAGGAATCTCCACATCCACTACCATCGGTACCATCCGATTGCATTAATGTGGGGTAACTTTGACTTCATTGTTGATAGGAAATAAGAGTGTAATGATGGTCACATCACCGGGGTGGGATTATTATTATTTTTCTTCTATAAACAAGGCATATGTAGACCTTTAAGATAACAAAAATTGCAATCCAATGGTATCAATGGGAGTGGACGTAGAGATTTCTCTTCAACATAGGTGTCAAGAAATTATTAAGGAAGAAAGTTTTCTGGTCTACCGACCAGCTAATAGAGACCGTCGCCTAGAGTTCTAGACCACTCAAATGGTATAAAATCCTTCCTTTTTTGTTTTTTTTTTTGTTTTTCTTCTTATTTGACCTTTGAATCTGCATAATCCATGGAGCGATGTACAAGAAATAGATGCTCAGCGTGCAACGTCCAATAGGTCCAATGGGATTCATAGTAGGGCCGCAATAGGATTGGGTTGGGCCGGGCTTTATAGAACCCTAACCCAACCCTGAGTCTCCTTATCTGGGTTCCGGCCCAATCCGACCTTGACTCAGGGCCTGAAAAATCCAACCCTGACCCGCCCTCAGGGTCGGGCGACGCTGACCTTTATTGGCCCTGATCATGGGGAGGGGGAAGGAAATGTATGGGCTAGAATGTACCGGGGAGAAAATTATCAATTTTACGTAAAATAACACTATAATAAAATATATTATATCACTTATTATCTTCATATATAATATAATTTATAACAAAATATGGGTGACGTTTAAAGTTTATAATATATATATATATATATTATCCATATATATTTTAAAGTATAACTTAAAAAAAGGTCGGGCCGGGCCCAGCCAGGCTTAACTTGAGGCCTCAACCCTAACCCGATCCGATCCGATCCGACCCGACCCTGACTCAGGGCCAAAAATTTCCAGCCCTAACCCACCCTCAAGGAAAAAAATATCTTAGCCCAAACCCTGTTCGGACTCAAGGCGGGCCAGGCGGGTTGGGGCGAAAAGGGCCAAACTTGCACCCCTAATTCATAGGTATAGAAAGACCACTACAATTAGGGTTTGAGGGGTAGTCCTAGGGGCAAGTAGAAATCGCAAACTGCCTACTAGCCAACCCTTTCCAAGCCCAGGTGGTCGATGATGCTTTCTCTAGTTCCGTAACCAATTTTAAAGCATCAACTCAAATAGAACACACGGCTTCGTTCCATGTTCTACGTCAAATTGATGAGCTCCTTTGACCGTCCCTCTAATTTGTTACTAGAGAAGTCCACAATCCACAACACAAGAGTGAAAGAAAGTATCTCATTCATTCAAAATCCATTGTTTGTCAATTGTGTGATGAATATTTAATTGGGTAAATTACACGTCACTCCTTAGTTTTCAAACGAAACTTAGATCACCTCTTGGTTTTTGAAAAAAACTCAAATCACCTCCTGGTTTAGACCCTAATATGATAAATTAGTCCCTAACGTTAGTTTTATGCCATTAAGTGATGATGTCACCCAGTTAAATAAATTTAAATCTTTAAACTATCCTTTACCAATGTAGTGTAAATTTAATTAGGATGTTTTAGTACAAGGGTAAAATAGTCCTTTCACACCAATAACTAATAGCAGACTAACACCGTTATTGTAGAGGGGATGATTTGAGTTTTTTCCAAAAACCAGAGGATGATCTGTAATATGCAATTGCCAACTAACCACACAATTACCCTTTTTGTAATAGATTTCTGGCTTTCAGATTACTCCTCCAAACCCACTGAGAGCTTATCTCCCAACTGAGCTTGATTGAAGTTCCTGAAGGTACTAACCCTTGTAGTAGATTGAGGATCCTTAATGTTGCAGTCAATCTCAAACCATACTCTCAACCTCATAGAGTGATTTTGACGCAGAAGGAAACGAAGGGGTTAGATTTCGTTCTAAGGCAACTTGAATCCACAAGTAGGAAAATGGGAAACTTTCTTCTACTCAAAATGCAAACTAATTACAAATGAGCATAACAGTCCTAATAAAGAGAGACTTGCTTACAGAAGAAGAAAACACAATTCAATTTCAAAATTTAAAAAATAAAAATTCAAAATTTGAAACTTTGACGGATTGTTTCGTATTTGAAACACGTAAAAAAATGCCAAAAAACGCATACAACAGCACCCAAGGCGCTGATCCCTGTAAAACTCATCGAGATCTTCGATTTGATATATAATTCAACCTCCAATCAGTCCAGGTGGACTTTTGCTGGTCCAACCTGCTCAGGAACTCGTCCGATATTTCCTCTAAATCAGATTTTCTTGAGAAAAACTTGCTTTCAAACATTTGGATTGGAGGATTATACAGTGTCTCACTCTAGAAAGGGGAAGGTGATCTATATGTGAAGGATTGGCAGTAGCCAGTACGGCTAGCTGGAAGTAGCTACATGTGACATCATTTTCATATTTTTAAAAGATCAAAGCAGAGTAGCAAACAATGGATTGGACCCATATCATTGGTTATATACTTATATGGATTAAAAATCAGGTTAAATGTTAACTAAGTTTAAAAGATAAGGCAACAACTGGACCGGGCCTATATCATTGGTTTTGTGGATTAAAATTCAATTAAATGTTAACCATGTTTCAAAATTAGCACGGACAGTTGGGCACGTTACTCCCATGCAATTGGTTCTGTGAATTAAAAAAACAATTAAATCTTAACCAAGTTTGTGGAATTAGATTCTCGTGAGCTAATTTTATATTTGTGGAGATCAACAATTAATATTCTTTTGATAGTTCAGCCAATTGTGAAAGACGTTTTACACGTATCATCATATTTAGAGCTTGCTCTTTTTGTACAACAGAATGACCGAATTTCACTCCATGATTGGAGAAGTACAATAAAAAATTTAGGATAAATTACATGTCACCCTTTGATTTTCAAACAAAACTTAGATCATCTCCTGATTTTTTAAAAAACTCAAATCAACCCCTCTACAGTAATGGTGTTAGTCTGCTGTCAGTTATTGGTGTGAAATGACTATTTTACCTTTATACTAAAACATTAGAATTAAATTTACAATACTTCATTTCCTCCATCTTCAACATTGGTCAAGGGTAATTTAGGGATTTATATTTATTTAACCGACTGACATCATCACTTAATAGCATAAAACTAACGATAAGGACTAATTTGTCATATTGGGGTCTAAACCAAAAGGTGATTTGAGTTTTTTCAAAAATCCAGAGGATGATCTGAGTTTTGTTTGAAAACCAGGGGGTGACGTGTAATTTATCCAAAAATTTATTTGATTAACATTAAATATTAAGGTTTATTTTGATACATACATTAGGATCCAATCAAGTGGTGGATCCCATCCTCTTAGCATGCCTGACCTAAAAATTTAATGTGGCATGAGAAATCAAGATTTCCCTTGATTTGGGCAACCTACAATCCAAGACAAAATACAAGATTTCAAGACTCGGACACCTGAACCTGAAGGGGTATTGCCCTGAGGGGCTGAGCTTTCTGCAAGGTAATCCCAAACTTATCGGCCATGTCCATCTCTTTGGAGCACATCCCACCTTCAAGCTTCCAATTAAACGATTGCAGAAGCGAAGCCAACATCAAGTGCACCATCCGCAACGCCAATAGCATCCCTGGACAGATCCTTCTCCCAGCACCGAAAGGTATAAGCTCGAAGTCTCTGCCTCTGACATCAATTTCTGACGAACCCAAGAACCTCTCAGGAACAAACGAAGTGGGGTTCGTCCATATACTGGGATCTCTACTAATAGCCCACGCGTTGATCAGTACTTGAGAATGCTTGGGTACAGAGAAACCACAGATTTCCACATCAGTTTCGGCTCTGTGAGGGATCAAGAGTGGAACGGGTGGGTGTAGCCGCAAGGTTTCCTTTACCACTGCTTGTAAGTAAGGAAGCCGAGCGACATCTGCTTCTTCCACTGGTTTCCCTTCAACAAAGTTTTCTCGGAGCTCTAATTGAATCTTCGCCATTGATTCTGGATTATGGAGCAGCTCTGCCATGGCCCATTCTAATGTTGTTGAGGTGGTGTCCGTCCCTGCTCCGAATATGTCCTGATGATATATATATATATATATATATATATATACATATAATCAGACGAGAAGGAAGGAACAAATTAATAAGAGCAATTAGAGAAATAGCTAATGGGTACTTACCACAAGCAAAGATTTCATATCGGAATGGCCAAATTCCGAAGCGTTTTCTTGGAAATGAACGAGAAGGACATCTAATAAATCCTCATTTCTTATCGTAGGAGAAGAAATAGAAGCTTTGGAGTTCAATCGTTGGTCGATCATATCGTCGAACAGCTTGTGCAGTCTTCTTAAATAAATCTTAAACCGACGCCTTATACCCTGTAGATCGAACGGCTTCAGTACAGAGAAATAATCCGAAAGGTTCGGCTTTCCTGCCTCTTCCATTAATCCCCAAACCACAGCTTTCATCTCCTGTGCGGTCTCAGAGCCGGGACGAGCCATGTCGACGGAGAAGACGGTGTTCGATAACAAGTTGAGAGTGGTGGCAAATGCGGCTTGACCAACGTCAACAGCTTGACCCAGTTGGGCACTTTCACGAACATGAGCGAGGAGTTGCCACACCTTCAGGCGTCGCAGGGATTCACTGGCGTCAAGTCTCTGTGTGGTGAAGATCTGATGGTTACAGAGCTTGCGAAGGTTTCGCCAGCGAGGGGAGGCAGAGAGCCACACCATAGATGACTGGTAGTGGTTCAACGCCCGAACTGCGTCCACCACGGTTCGACCGGCTAGGGCCTGGTCATGGGTTTGTAGAACCTCTTTGGCTATGGCAGCAGAAGAAGCAACTATGGTGGTCACACCACCGAGCTTTATAGTCATGAGAGGGCCATAGGTCTTGGCGAGTTCGGCGAGTGACTCGTTCGGTTTGTCACCGAGTTTGAAGAGGCTACCAACTATGGGGAGAGGAACTGGGCCTGGGGGGAGATTTTTGCCGGAGATTGACTTACTTCTGTGTCTCCTGTTAAGGATAAAGGCTGTCCGAAGACTCCATAGGACCAAAGAGACACCTAAGAACAAGGTCAACAAATCCATCTCTCTCTCTCGTGCAATTGGGTTGGGGTGATATGGCTATATATAATGAGAAGGAAGCATATCATATATCACATTTCCCTCTTATTGGTGCAAAACTGTATTCTTTCCTTGGTACTATGAAACCCTTTCCCATATATATTATAAGTCGAACGTTTTGTGTACAACTATGCACCATGCACGGTCAAGCACAAAAGTTTGAAAATAGAATCCCTCCATTTGATAAATAGTTTCATGAGATCAGCTTAGGTTCACATGCGTGGATGGCGTCTAGGCGTACGAGAATGTTCTTGTATGTGAACCTAAGTTGAATCCAGGTTTCATCTATAGATGTCCGAACCTAAGTTGAATCCAGGTTCCATCTATAGATGTGACAATGCATGAACCCTTTTCGTTTAATATATTCATTTCCAAAAATAATAATGAAGAAAGATGTTGCTTGTAACCACAATTAGTTACACTAGACGTACTATATGATCATACCTAATTTGCTCCAAACAATAGGGGTGATCTTCTTTGTCCCTAGGACACCAAAATGATAGTATAATAACTTAACATGGTTTTTAACGATGCCATATTATATGGTTCACATCATATTGGTGACAATTCAGTGTAATCAAGGAGCATAATAAAAATAAGGGAAAAAGATCCTTATCCGGGAGTTTGACCTACGCCAGCACTCCGATGTGTCTATCTCTTTCCTCCTTAAAACAAGGGATAGAGGTGTCTTTTCACATGGGGAGGAGAGAGATAGATTCATGGGAGTGCTGGCGTAGGCCACACTCCCGTACAGAAAACTGTTTCCCTAAAAATAAATAACAAATGCTATGATAATACAAAGGGAGAGAGTGTACTAAAGAAGCAGTATAGAGGAGTGCATCAATCCTATGTGATGGCATGATTTTCTATACAGCAGGGCAATGAGGTAATTTCATGTGAGGAAAAGAAAGAATGTGCTAATGTATCCTCCCTTGACTGCTCAAAGAATCTTTTTCCCAATATCAAACTAAAAAAAAAAAATTTAAAATAAAAAATTTTGTGATTATTATTAGTAATGGTTATGTAATTAATTTTAAATTAGGAAAATTACATATCCCTCCCCTGTACTTTGGCCTAATTACATCCTCCTCCCTTGCATTTTTCCCAATTACATACCCCTCCCCTCTACTTTGATTAAAGTTACTATTACACCCCTACCATTAGCATCCATAGTTAAATGCTGATGTGGCATAGTAATATTTTTAGTAATCCCCAAACTAACCCTAGATCCTTGTGAGATGACCATTTTATCCCCTTCTTCTTTCTTCTTCCTTCTCTCTCCTCCAACCCCTTTCCTACCACTCCGCCCCTACCTTGCTCCTGTAACCTCTGATTTTAACATTGAAAGTAATCCCATTTTTCCATCTCTCTCTCTCTCTCTTTCTAAACTCTAAAAAAGGTAGCATTGTAATTTTATTTCTAATGTTTTAATACAAGGGTAGTTTAGTTTTTTTCAAACTAAAACTAATAGCAGGCTACCACTGTCAACCAGAGGGGGTCTGGTTGTAATTGGGAAAAATATAAAGGAGGAATGTGTAATTAGGCCGTAGTATAGAGGAGGGGCATGTAATTTTCCCTTTTAAATTTTAAATGTGAATTTTAAATTTTAGGGAAAAAGAAGCTTGTGGATGAAATGACCACCCCACCCCTAGTAATATTTCTACGCACAATCCCATTGGCTCTGTGTTGGTGCAGAGGCCTCACTGCCTTTCAAGGAACCCTCCCCGTAATTTTTATTATACTTTGCAATTGCAATCAAATTCCTTGAAATTTCAAAAAAAAAAAAGAATATGCTGAAAAGTATAATTTACTAAATATGCTAATGTTTTAAGTAGATTAATCTACTCATGATTACAAAGTTTTTTTTTTTTTTTTTTTTTTTGTAAACAAATTCTACTTTCCTTCCCTTTCATTCCTTTTATTTTTTATTTTATTTTTTTTGGAGAACAGAAACGATATTTATTAAAATAGAGTTGTATGTAAGTTTACACACAGTCTATCCTTAATCAGCAAAAGCCTTGCTCTACCGGTAAGTTGTAAGCTAGTGAGATGAGATTAGAGTTAATTCTATCATGTTTGATCAAAGTTAGAGAGTCAAAAACAGAGATTAACTTAGAGAAGTCCAATAATAAACCAAATAATTCCTGGGGCCAACATGGTCGAGACTGAGGGTCCAGAGTCAGCCAGTCAACCAACGCCTTGCAATTAGTCCAAACCTCTAATTCTTGCCATCCCATCTCCAGTGCGTCTTGCAAGCCTTCATGCAATCCCTTTGCTTCCACTTCTTGAGGACAGCTTGAAAAGCCATAGTCCATATTTGTCAACACAAATTGTCTGTTAATTGGTAACACGAACAACCAACCTCCCTGGCGACATGGTCAAAATTAATTATCATCACGTACAAAAATTGGATGATCCATAGAAATTAGATGTTGAGAACATTTTCCCTTAATAATCTTTTTTAAAGAGAGAGAAACAATGATTTAAAAAATAAAAAAAGCTATCCAGAAGAGTACGCGCTGTAGTTTTTCAGCTGGCTGCTCTGCTAGTTGTAGCGTGCTAACGCGCGCAGACTCTATCATGATCTTGTCTCAGTCTGTCCTTGTATTACTCGAAAGGAAGTCTTATTGGACCCCTTCAAGAATTCATTCTTCTTGGTGGCTACCCGCAGTTGTTTGGGACCGGGGGTTCTACTAAAGAAAGGGAAAGAATAACGATTTTGATGAGCTATTCATCCCTTCGGCCCCCACATTGTTTTGACCAAACCAGGTCTAGGTCTTCTTTTCTGGATCGCCCCCGTGGGGAAGCCCATTCAGTTCTGATAGCAACCGTCCCTGTCCCCTACGATAATCCAATTTCATTACCACGAGTCTGCTTGAAACCGGTCGATTCCTGAGCCATTCGTTCTCCCCTCTCAGTTGGCGTTTGCCAGCCACTAGAGCAAGTAAGAGAACCTACAATGAATGAACTTAAAGAACCGAAGATTTTGACCGGATTGTACACCTTTGTGTCTAGCTATGTATATGGATGTGCATAAAGAAGGGACAATGTGAAGAGGCATAGTGTACTCTGCTTGTTCAAAGAACCTTCTCCCTAAGAGTGTAAATGTGTAAAAATAAATCAAGTTTTTAAATAAAAATAAGAGAAAACAGAACTAGACTAGAAGCATGACTCCTATTTTCAAATACAGTCTTTCACAAAATGACTACCTCACCCCCATGAAAGGTAGAAATCCCGCCTATGTTGTTGCTTCCACGCATGTTTCCATTGTCCCTCATGCTGTCGCAAAAGCCACGCTCCCAAACAAAAAAAAAACTCTCCACTTATAAATAAAAGCAAAACCGTCACCATCGATACCAATACTGATACCGATATTTATTTAAAACCATGCATGATTGTTAAGGCGCATGCTGCAAAGCAACAAGCATGTTGATGTTGATCGGCACCCTTCTTCCCAAATTTGATTGGAGTACACTCTAGAGTGGGGGGTGCAACACTCTAGAGTGGGGGTGCAACATGTCGCATGAAACATGTCAAACCAAAACTAGGGTCTTAGAGAGGAGGTCTAGACGTACACTTGACTCTAGAGTGGGGGAGACTGGATCTTTGTCCCGACCGAGTTCCCCCAGTGCCTCTAATAAAGGGGGGGCGCAATGACCACCCTACCCGTGCCCGAACACTCTACTCGGGTGAGGTCCACCCCTCTTTATTAGAGGCACTAGGGGAACTGGACCGAGCAGGGAACTAGAGGAGATAATTTTCCAGGGGGGAGACTTGCTGAGTTGCTAGAGTTGGGCTCACGTTCAGGTACGTGAACGAACGAGAATGGCTCACAGCCGTTCAGATGGAATCCACTCCATGTGGGTCCCACAGAGTGGATTCCATCTGAATGGCTGTGATCGAGCCGTTCTCGTACGTAAACATGATCCTGACTTGGGTTGCTATGGCCAAAGCAACCGTCTCATTGTTTTTTTTTTTTTTTTTTGATGATAAAACAAAATATATTCACAGCAAACTTAGCTTACACTATCTACATCATAGTCTAAACAGGCGTTACGAGCCAAATTCTTAGTTAGGACCCTACACATGTCATCCTCTATCCTTCTAAACTTTCCACCGTGAGTACGATTCGATAAATACATAAACTGTTTAAACCAAACTAACGGCCAGGCCCCCAGAATTGGAACAGGGAGAGTATCTGGAACCAGGTCGTTATCCACCCAGATCTCCTTGATCTGCAACCCCAAGTCCACTGCTCGATCACAGCCTTTACGAATCGCAAAAAGAACAGCTCCTAATTTTGCAGAACTAGCAATAGTCCCTGTACCAAAAAACTTTAGTCTACCATGAAGCAAAAAGATATATGACCATCCTGCGGTAGTTAAGCCTGATTTTGAGAATCCTGCACAGTTCAACACAGGGAAGTCAATTGTAGGTAAGGGTTGAGGAACTCCCAGCAGAGAAATATACACATCAGTATCATTTACATCTAGGGATGAAATGGTGGGAGGGGAAATATGAAGCTCAAATAACCATTTAAAAATCAGATCCACCACCTTACTAGGGTCAGATCTAAATACTGTCCTAACAACCTTATTTCTAACCATCCAGATAAAATACCAAGTAATAAAGAAAACACTAAACAACCACTGTAGCATATTTTTGTCCGATTTGAACAACAAGAAGAAAAAATGGCACACTAACAAAGGCTTATCCAACTCCAAACGCTCAGTTCTTAACCCCAATGGGCCTCCTGCCCATACACGTTTGGTCCAATCACAAGAAAAAAATAGGTGTTGTAGGGATTCAACACCAGTTCCACAAAGAGCACACGTTGTGTCAGTCGGGATCCATTTCGAGAGAGTATCCTTGGTGGGTAATCTTGCATTTACTAAACGCCAAGTGAAAATCTTGAATTTTGGATGAATCAATATTTTCCAAAAGAATTTCCACCAAGCGAAATCAGAAGCAGAAACATTAGCAATCATAGCAGAATTGATAGATCGGGCTGCTATTTGTGTTGTAAGCATGCCATTCTTAGCCTTAATACAGGACCAAGTGTCCTCCCTATTAGAGGGTAGGAAAGATTTAAGAAAATCAGACAACTGTTGCTGGAGCTCAGTCTTAAAATGGGAAATATCCCCAAAAGTATTATTAAGAAAAGAGCTTACCATAGTCATTTTCATGGTGAGAGCTAAAGGTGAAGGTTGCATGGATGAGAGATTACCTGGCAACTGGGGAACCCATTTGTCATACCAAAAAAACGTATTTGAGCCATTACCTATTTTCTTAATCACAAGCTTCTCCAGATCAGGAATAATCGATGAAATACTATTCCAAACCCACGATCCTTTCCTGGGTCTGATGGATGGATCGAAAAAAGAACGCTTATTGAAATATTCGCCCTATATAACTTTCGCCCAGAGTGACCGTGGTTCTGTCAGTAGTCTCCATCCCAGCTTGACCAACAGAGCTTTATTATGGGTTTCTGCCTTGCGAAAACCTAATCCACCATTTGCTTTTGGTGTGCACATTTTATCCCATGAGATAAGCACCCCCTTTCTCTTAGACCTATCATAATCCCCCAACCAAAACCTAAGACACAAAGAACCAATTTGATGACAGGTTTTTCATGGAAAACGGAAGCAGTTCATAAGGAACGCGGGAGTTGAAGCTAGGACTGATTTAATCAAAACACTTCTACCAGCATAAGAGAGAAGATTAGTCTTCCAAGAAGCAAGTCGTTTCTGCATTCTAGTTACCACCCCTTCCAGTTCCCTGTGCTTTGACCTACTGTGAAAAAGATTACTACCCAAATAGATGGATTCCGAAGTCATTTGCTAGATTCCTATAAGAGAACTAAGAGTACTTCTAATGGAGTTAAGAACATTTCTACTGAAGTGAATACAACTCTTAGCCAGGTTAATCTCTTGACCAGAAAAGTCAGAGAAGAGATCAAGCACAACCTTAATGGTTAAAATATCTTCCGATTCGGCTCTGCAAAAAATAAAAATATCATCAGCAAAGATCAAGTGAGTACTTTCTGGGGCAGATCTGGATATCTTCACCCCTCGGAAAAGGTTCAGATCACGATAAACAGAGAGAAAATGGGAAAGAACTTCCATCGCAAATAGGAAAAGATAAGGACTTATCGGACACCCTTGGCGCAACCCTCTTGCAGCCTTGAAGAATTCAAAGGGGCTGCCATCAAGTTTAATGGAAAAAGAGGTTGTGGAAATCAAGATTTTAACAAGAAATATCCATTTATCACTAAAACCTAAGAACTTGAAAACTGATAGAAGCAGATTCCATTCAATTCTATCGTAAGCTTTGGACATATCAATTTTGATGGCCA
This sequence comes from Telopea speciosissima, assembly GCF_018873765.1. Taxonomy (NCBI): domain Eukaryota; kingdom Viridiplantae; phylum Streptophyta; class Magnoliopsida; order Proteales; family Proteaceae; genus Telopea; species Telopea speciosissima. The sequence goes on along the minus strand of NC_057921.1, from coordinate 61,453,693 downwards.
CAAACCCGGCCTTACCACGTGTGTGATCAAGGAAATGGAAAATCTCTTGGGCGATAATAATATTATCAGTGATTTGCCTACCCGGGATAAAAGCAGCTTGGAAAGGCGAAATAAAGGAATGGAGGATGTTTTTAAGGCGAGAAGTAAGAAGTTTCGCAAGAATTTTGTACGTGACATTACAGAGGTTGATCGGCCGAAAATCTCCAACTTTGGATGCCCCTTCCAGTTTAGGAATAAGGCAAATGAGGGTGTGATTAAGACCAGGTGGTAAACACCCATTTTCAATAAAATTCCTCGCAAGAAAGAAAATATCTGATTGGACAAGATCCCAAAAATTCTGGAAAAACGCGGCAGGAAAACCATCCATACCTGGGGCCTTCAGAGAGCCAATAGAGAAAACAATATTGCGTACCTCCTCCAAAGAGGGTTCATGACAAAGAAATGCATCATCACCAGCGTTCACAACGGGGGAAAATAAGCTTTCGACAAAATTGGCCTTTAATGGGTTCGAAGTTGTGAAGAGATTTTGTAGGTTGGTGGCAAAAAAATTTGCCATGGCCTTGGGGTCTTCCACTTTGTTGCCATCCGCGTCCCAAATAAAACTTATTCTCCTCCTTTTGAGATGTACTCTGGTCATAGCATGATAATATCTGGTGTTGCGATCGCCGTCCTTAATGTATAGGTGTCTAGACTTTTGTAACCAAAAAGCTTCCTCTGCATTAAAAATCCAATCCATCTTCCTATTTATATCCTGTAACATCTCAGTGCTTGGGTTGCTGGCATCAGAAACAGATTGGTACAAGGAAAAAAGCATATCTTTCAGATGAGTCACATGACCAAACACATCCCTGTTACATTTTCTTAAGGAATTAGAGAGTGTTGACAATTTAGTACTGAAATGGTCAGAGCCAGTAGAGGACCAGGTTGAATGGCAAAAAAGGGTCCACCTGATTTTGATCCAATTGATGAGATGACGAATCCCCACCAAATAGTGGCAAGTTTCCTTTCGTCCAAAACACCATTGTCTAGTCTCATTTCATAATAGTGTAGAACGACTTGCTGGTTCACATCATCCATCCTTGCAACCACTAAAACTTGGAAAACTTGCCATGACACAGACTGTATAAAACTGGTTCATGTGCGTGGATGGCATCTAGGCGTACGAGAATGTTCTTGTATGTGAACTTGAGTCGAGTTCTGGTTCCATCTACATATGTGACGATGCATGAACCCTTTCCGTTTAATATATTCATTTCTAAAAAATAATAATAAAGAAAAGTATTGTTTGTAACCACAATTCGTTAGACTAGACAATATGATCATACTTAACATGCTTTATAACGATTTCATTTTATATGATTCACATCATATTAGTGTAAATTCAGTGTAATAAAAAAAAATAACAAATAACAAATGCTATGATAATACAAATGGAGAGAGTGTTCTAAAGAAGTAGGATAGAGGAGTGCATCAATCCGGTGTGATGGCATGATTTTCTATATAGGAGGGCAAATAGGCAATTTCATGTGAGGAAAAGAAAGAGTGTGCTCATGTATATTCTCCCTTGACAGCTCAAAAAATCTTTTCCTTATTATTAGTAATGGTTATGTAATTAATTTTAAAATATTTTAAATGTGGATATTAAATTTTAGGGAAAAAGAAGCTTGTGGCTCCTGCGCTCAGACATAGAGATGGGTGAAATGACCACCCCCCGCCCCTATTGATGTTTTTATGTGCAATCCCATTGGCCTCGTGTTGGTGCAAAGGTCTCGCTGCCTTTCAAGGAACCCTCCCTGTAAATTTTATTATAATTTGTAATTGCAATCAAATTTCTTGAAATTAAAAAAATGCTGAAAAATATAATTTTTTTTTTTTATTTTATAGAAAGTATAGTTTACTAAATATTATAAAAATTATGAGTAGCTTAACCTAATCATTATTACAAAAGTTTCCAACCAAATAATTCCAAACCTCTAATGCTTGCCATCCCATCTCCAATGCGTCTTGCAAGCCTTGATGCAATCCCTTTGCTTCCATTTCTTGAAGACGTACAGCTTATTGAAAGCCATAATTCATATTTGCGACCACAAATTGTCTGTTCATTGGTAACACAAAGGCCCAACCAACCTCCCCGGTGACATGGTCAAAACTATCATCACATATAAACCTTAAAAAATCGAATTTTTAAATAAAAATAAGGGAAAGCAGAGCTTGTCTAGAAGCGTGACTCCTATTTCCAAAATACAGTCTCTCGCAAAATGATCACCCCACCCCCATGAAAGGCAGAAGTCCTGCTCATGTTGATACTTCCATTCTCTCTCATACTGCCGTAGAGGCCATGTTCCCAGACAGAAAAAATAAAAGCAAAACCGTCACTATTGATACTAATACTGATACCGATATTTAAAACCATGCTTGTTCAGGCACATGCTGCAAAGCACAAGCATGTTGATGTTGGTCGGCAGTCGGCACCCTTCTTCCCAAATCTGAGAGTTGCGTGAAACATGGGAGGAGACTTGTGTTATAGAAGCACTATAGGCTGAAAGATACAAAGTATAAGCCACGTTATAAAACAATAACGCAAATAAATAACACACACTTACTAGTGACCGGTAGTTTGTTGCAGACGAAGGTTTGGATTGAGTCGTATCAAAAGACACTCTCCTTAAGGTCTTTAATCGCCCCTTATTAGTGCAGAACCGGGTTGACTTGCGATTACCCTTTGAACCTAATTCAGGAGTTAAACCTCTTCACATAGGTTGGGTTTCCATCACATGGCCTATGTCACAGGCTTTAAGCCCATTCCCTTAGATGATTCTATATAAATCTGTGTAGGCATTGGTTTTGTGAACATATCCGCTAAATTGCATTCCGACTTCACAAAATCGATAGTTATCGTTCCCTCATTTATATACTGCCTTACAAGATTATGTCGCAGGCGGATATGCCTCCTTTTCCCATTATAGACTCTACTTTTAGCTTTAGCTATAGCCGCCATGCTGTCACAATGAAGTGATATCGATGGCACAGGTTTTGTCCATAGTGGAATATCTGCCACTAAATTCCTGAGCCATTCAGCTTCAGTTCCTGTCTTTTTCATGGCAATAAATTCTGCTTCCATTGTGGATCCTGTCCCACAGGACTGTTTAACCGATTTTCATGAAATCGCTCCACCTCCTAGTGTAAATAGATATCCACTAGTCGCTAACGATTCATTTGTATCTGATATCCAGTTAGCATCACAAAAACCCTCTAATACAGCTGGATTTCCGCTATAGTGAAGACCATAATTAATGGTACCTTTTAGATACCTTAATAGTCTTTCAATAGCACACCAATGTTCGTTGCTAGGGTTATGAGTATATTGACTCAATTTCCCCACAGCCAAAGCTATATCAGGTCTAGTACAATTCATTAGATAAGAAACATAACCTATAATTTGTGAATATCTTTTCTGATTCACAGGTTCACCCTTGTGTCGTTGTAAATTACATCTCATCTCAAAAGGTGTTTTTACCGACGAAAGGTCAAAGTATCGATATTTTTTAAGCATGTTTTCTACATAGTGAGCTTGAGATAAGATAATCTCTTTCTCCTTTCTGATGATTTTGATGCCTAAAATCACATCAGCCTCTCCCATGTCTTTTGTTTCAAAATTGGACATCAAGAGGTTTTTTGTATGAACCACTATGTCTAGGCTGGTGCCCATAATTAACATATCATCTACATAGAGTAAGATGAAAACACCTTTTCCGTGATGAAATTTACTGTATAAACACCTCTCGGCATCATTTACAAGAAATCCATTTGATATGAGTACCATATCAAGTTTCTCATGCCATTGCTTTGGTGCTTGTTCAGTCCATACAAAGACTTAACAAGCTTGCATACCTTATTTGTTTTTTCAGGTACAGAGTAACCTTCTGGTTGCCTGATGTATATCTCTTCCTCTAAGTCTCCATTAAGAAATGTTGTTTTTACATCCACTTGGTGTATCACCAAATTATATATTGATGCAACAGCCATCATTACTCTTATAGTGGTGATTCTAGCTACTGGAGCAAATGTATCAAAGTAGTCATAGTTTTTCTTTTGTCTAAAGCCTTTGACTACTAATCTGGCTTTAAACTTATCAAGGGATCCATCTGGTTTCAATTTCTTCCGAAATATCCACTTGGTATCTAACACTTTGGAACCTTGTGGTAAGGTTACTAATTCCCAAGTATGATTGAATAATAATGAATCAATTTCACTCTGTATTGCCTCTTTCCAGAATACGGTATCTCGGGATGTAACTGCCTCATTATACGTAAGAGGGTCCTTATCCACAAGATAGGTAACCCAATTATACGATTTGGGATCCTCGTTTATAAAATAAACAACCCAATCATTTCCAAAGTGCTTAGTTTTCCTTTGTCGTTTGCTCTTTCTCAAATGAGTTATATCATCATCATTTGACATAGATTCATCTTGATAAATAGAATCATATTCTGAACTCTTTGATATATTGGTCTTGACATTTAAATCACCACTACTACTCTTAATATCTATTTCAGTTGTGGTGTTTTCTTCACAAACACCATCCAAGGTTTTAAGAACCATAAAACGATAAGCATTGCTATTTCCAGCATATCCTATAAAAATGCAGTCAAAGGTCTTAGGACCAAGTTTCCTTTTCTTTGACTCCGGTATTAATACTTTTGCCAAACAGCCCCATACCCTCAAGTGCTTTAGGCTTGGTTTCCTATTAAACCATAACTCAAAGGATACCATACCAATTTTCTTGTGAGGAGTTCTATTTAAAATATAGCAAGTCGTTAGAATAGCTTCCCCCCACATATCGTGGGTTACCCCAGAATAAATAAGGAATGAATTCATCATTTCTTTCAAAGTACGATTCTTCCTTTCGGCTATTCCATTGGATTGTGGTTGGTATGGAGCTGTAGTTTCATGTATGATACCATTCTCTTCACAAAACTTGGAAAGATTAAAATACTCGGAACCTCTATCGGTTCGAAGTCTTTTAACTTTTCTTCCTAGTTGATTTTCAACTTCTCTTGTATAAGATATGAAAGCATCACTTGCTTCATTTTTGGATTTAAGTAAATACAACATCGTAAATCTTGAACAATCATCAATAAAGGTAACAACATAATTTTTGCCACCTCTTGATTCACAAGATTTAAAATCACACAAGTCACTGTGAATCAAGTCAAGGAGATCACTCTGCCTATTTACTAACTTATGTGGCCTCTTAGTTAGTTTGGCCTCTACGCAAGTAGTACACTTGGACACTGGTGACTTTACAATACCCTCTATAAGACCCAACTTACATAAAATAGAAATATAAGGAGCACTTATATGGCCTAATCTATTATGCCACAAATTAAAAGAGTCAACCATATAAACGGAAGAAGCGCTCGGCTTATCTTTTATTAAATTCAAAACACTTAATACAAATAGTCCATCACTAACATATCCTTTGCCTATGAAAACATCATTCTTCAACAGTACAAGTTTGTCAGATTCAAAGGTGAGTTTCATTCCAGCCTTAATAAGAAGTGGGCCCAAAACCAAATTTCGCCTGATATCTGGAACGTGAAGCACATCCTTCAAGACAAGTGTCTTCCCCGAAGTGAGTTTTAAGGTGACAGTTCCTTTACCGATAACATTAGAAGATTGGGAGTTACCCATGAACACTTGATCACCAGTATTGATAACAGAGTAAGTACCAAATGTATTGCGATCTCCACAAATGTGTCGAGTTGCACCCGTATCAAGTATCCAATCTTTTGGTTTGTCAACCAGATTCACTTCTGTTATCATAGCGGTGAAAATATTTTCCTCCAGTAAATTCACCTTCATCTTCTCAGACTTCGTGGACTTCTTGTTCCGACAATCTTTCTTAAGATGACCATGCTTGCCACATGCGAAACACTTCACCTTTGATCTCTTGAAATTCTTGCCTTTCTTGACCTGAAGACCCTTTTTGAAATGACCTTGTTTATCTGATTCAACAAGGTTAGCTTTGAGTCTTGTATACCCAAGAGGCTTTCCACCATTGTCCTTATTCCTGTTCCTCTCCTCGATCTTGATTCTGATCACAACCTATTCAAAGGACCATTCATTTCTCTTATGTTTCATATTATTTTTGAAGTCAATCCAAGAAGGAGGGAGTTTCTCAATAATGGAACTTGTGACGAAAACATCAGGAAGGATAATATTTTCCTTAGATAACCTTCCCACCAAGATTTGAAACTTATCAATCTGGGAAGATATGCTTTCGTCATCAGTCATTTCAAAATTCAAGAAGTTTACAAACACATATTTCTTGCTTCCTGCATCATCAAGAGTATATTTATTGCATAAGGCGTTCCAGATCATATATGCATACTCATATGAGTTATACACATTGTATAGATCAATGGAAAGCGCATTCAAAATCCGATTTTTACATTGGAAATCGGCTTGAATCCATGCAATTCGTTTGACATCTTCTTCCAGAACCTCACTTTGTTGTGGTTTCGGATCCGTCAACGCAAAAGCAACCCCTATTTGGGTTAAAGCAAAGAGAAGCATTTGTTTCCATCTCTTGAAATTTTGTCCATTGAACTGTTCGATCTTGTCGAACTCTCCAACAATACTCATCTTCTCCAATGCTGGTTGAAGAGTAGTAACAACAGGAATCACATTAGTTGGAATCGGATCAACATTAGATGCGTCCTTTTGACCAAGTGTATCTTGTCCAGCCATAGTCTTATATCTGTTTTAACAGTATTGATAATCACTGTTAGAAACAGTATTAAAGACCTTCGATTAAAGACCTTAAGATTGTTATAGAAGCACTATAGGCTGAAAGATAAAAAGTATAAGCCACGTTATAAAACAATAACGCAAATAAATAACACACACTTACTAGTGACCGGCAGTTCGTTGCAGACGAGGTTTGGATTGAGTCGTATCAAAAGACACTCTCCTTAAGGTCTTTAATCACCCTTTATTAGTGCAGCACCTGGTTGACTTGCGATTACACCTCCAAGATAAAACAATCCACTAACCACTTTTAGACAGCACTCCGAAGTGATTACAGAAGGGGCCCAAAAGCTACACTCAATGCTCTTATAAGGAATACGGAAGGAAGGAACAAAACCGAAGAGAAAAGATATGCTCTCTGGTTTAGAACTAGAACACTCTCTGGTATGAGCCCTGAAACACACTATTTGTTCTTCTGTTTGCTCTATGGTATTTAAAGAGATGTAGGGGTAAGTCTGTACGTATGCAGGCGTCCCTGTATACATACAAAGGTGACCGTACGTATACAGGCATCCCTGAATACGTACAGATGTGACTGTATCCTTATATCAATACATGTATCCAACTGGTGCCTCTACGTTAAGGTGTATGTCCTTCGAACTTAAATTCGAAATAAAAAAAATTAAATATATATACACCCACACCCACAACTTGCTGTGGCTAAAGCAACCATCTCATTGTTTGACTACTACTGTTTGGGCTGCGTGTCCGTGCGCTACAGAGCGTCGAATGTGCGCTACACACTGTGTCACGCTACAGAGGAGCCCCACACAAGTTGACAAGGGTTCAAAGATGTGGTGGGTCCACTTGATTTTGATCCAATTGATGAGATAGCAGGTTCCCTTTCGTCCAAGGCACTGATCCAATTGATGAGATGACATCCCCACCAAAGATGGCAAGTTTCCTTTCATCCAAAACACCATTTTCTAGTCTCATTCCATATTGTACGTAGAACGACTTGCTAGTTCATATCATCCAACCATTAAAACTTGGAAAACTTGCCATGACACAGCCTAGCTATATAAAACTACAATACAAAGGTGGCATTCAATGTTTTTAAGCATTTGGGGATCCCTTCCAAAAGGGTGGGGCTAGGGCTCTTGTGGACAAAGGGGGCCGGGTGGTTCACACTAGATGGGAAGGCTGAGGTGAAAAGTGGTGGCAGGGTGAAGGGCAGGAGGAGATGTCAGAGGGAGTGAGAGAAGCTGCCTGGTTTTGGGCTCAATCTGAATAGACCCTTTCATATGTACTGTGACTCTTCACAAAGGCACACTGATACATGGGAGACGCTTAGATTCATTGATTTGGAATCGACAAGGGAGATTGAATCATGACCACATGTTTAGGGACACACCCACTTACATAGACACCTTGAAGAGGCACTTCCACATCTATAGATAAGAGTGTGGATGACTGCCATTTTATTCATTCAAAAACGTTTTTTAACTCTTCTTGTAAGTTTTTAAGCGCTCTCTCCTTTTCTTCTTTGTTTCATGAGTGTTGAGCACAGCTCCTCGTGTCCTAAGTTGGGCTAGTAAGTGACATGCATCACTACTAGCCTTACAAGTTTTGGGTTGTTTTATCTTGGGGATTGATTAGCTGGAAACTCGATTGCACCATAGGGGGGCTCTACAGCCATAAGGAGAGTGATCATTTAGCACCACTCAATGCATTCAAGTGATGCAGATTCCGAATTGAGTTGGGTGTGTCTCTTCTTTGATATAGCTAGGGTTGGTCCAGGGTGCTTTTCTCTCAAGCGCGCTGGCCTAGTCAATGTGGTGTGTATATTCGTGGGCTTAGTCTTTGGTGCAATAAATTATATTTTTTGGACAATGGATTTCAAGTTCTTTTGGGTTTGGTTGTGATTTAATAAATCATGGGCCTTTTTTTGGGCCTGGGTTTAGGCCCAATACGGATTAACCTTTTCACATGGGCTATCTTTCTTCACAGAAACACCCATACATGTGAGAAGCTTAGATTCATTGAGGATGGAATGCTGTCATTTTCATTCATTCAAAACGTTTTCTCCTCTTCTTGTAAACATTTTTTAGCACTCTTTCTCCTCCTTTGTGAATGTTGAGCACAAGTCTTGGTTTCCTTAGTTGGCCTACTAAATCAAAGCTTATTAAAAATTAATTAAATTTTACTTCATTTTTCATACAACTTACTTGGACATGAACAGAAAAATATAATAGGGTAACCATAGCCGCCTCAGCTATTTGTGGCAAGGCCTTGAGATTGAATCCTATGTGAGAATGAGAGATTGAGGAAAAGAATCCAAGTATCAGTATCGGATCGATCGTATTGGCCTTGACAAATGTAGATATGATATTGATATATATCATTGGTATCGGTAAAAATGTGCTGTTTTTAAAATTTGTAGTTGATTTAGACCGATATTGTCTGAAAGTATCAGTATCATATCGGTTTTGGCTGTGACTGATACCAAATCCGATACCACGAATTAAAACCATAAGATAGAGTGTTGTGTGAATAAGATCCGGTCTATTTAATAACATGAAGGCCTTCCCAAAGCATACAAATAATTGAATATATTTCTAAACATAAAATAATTATACATAACTCTTAAGAAATAAGAATACAAATACTCACCTAAGCCTAAAATAATTGATAACCCTTAGTTTCTTCTTGTAATTACAATTTAAATCTTATATATGTTATGGAAAAAAGTTCTATATGGGGGGAGTGTACCGCCCACACCCAGATACATGGAAGGTGAAATGACCACCCCGCCCCCATGATGCCAATGCGTGTGCTCTCATTGGCCTCTGCACATGGGCAAGGACCACGTTCCCCCACAGAAAACGTGGACCCTTATATTAAAACTATTAAATATTAACTAATTATAAATAAGTAATTCACGCATATTAAATAGGTCGATCCTAATGGTTTCCGTTCTAGTCATTTCCTTATTGGGCTTTTGATTCTGGACTCATTGGGAAACTCGTCCTAGAACCATCCCGTTCCATTGAATAATTGATCCCAAAACTATCTCATTTAGTAAAGTTTTAGCGGGACGGTTCTTTGGACTGTTCTCAGTTCCAGTTGGATGGTGCGTTATTTCTTGTTTTTATCTTAGAATAAACCAAATCGAACCAAATTGTTGTCCCCTCCAATTTGCTGCCCCTTCCAATTCCTCCAATTCCTTACATGATGCAGGAATGACCACCCTACCCCTGCCCAAAAACACTACCCAAAGTGAGGTCCACTCCCCCCTATTAGAGGAATTAGAGGAATTGAAGGTGCCCGCAAATTGGAGGTGATAATTATTCAATCCAACCCCACCCCCCACCAGGCCACCACCCCCTACCCCCTCAACTAATACGCCCAGTAATCTCTGTCAATACCGGTTTACCGATATATTATATGTAAGAAAGGCTTATCAGTAAATCCAATGAACTCTTTGAGAAGCTTACTTTGGCACTTGTGACTTGTGGTTGTAGGCACACCGACAGTGCCTAACTTTTTAGTTGTTTTTCCAAAAGAATCTTATAAGCCTCTCTCTCCCTCTCTCTCCCTCTCTCTCTGTCTCTTAGTCATTGTGCTTTGTATTTTATATTTTTATACTTACAAAGAGCCAAGTCCCTCCTCATGAGCACATCACGCATGATTGTAAACTTTTCAAAGAAGCCCCACCTCATGGAATTCTATTATCATTTACTTTTGCTTTCCTTCAAGATATTAGAACCAAATCATAATACCCAAAACAAAGTAAAAAAGAGAAGGTGAACAACTTTGGTTCTAATGTCAAATCTGTCATGGATGGATTACACTGAAAGAATGAAGTAGTTTACCAAAACTACCTGTTTAGCCTCATCGTCTCGTTTAATTTTTTGATATTATCTTTCTTTGGGTTCCAATAGGGATCAAAATGAAGACCAATGGAGGATATCAATGGCCATCCTCTTGATTCTCTTATTCGGATCCTAACCCGATGGGCCTGAACCGTTCCCGTTTGAATCCTGTGAAGCCTCTTATAACCTACGGTCGTCCCCGTCGCCACTCGATTCCCATCGGCATAGATCTCATGGTTCTTGATCCTCTGGCCCAGCACAATTGCTTCTTGAATTCTCACCACATTGAATCTAAACCCTTTCCCTTTATCTTTCCCCACAATTTCAATCCAATGCTCATCATGGGCCTCCTCATTGGGGGCCCAATAAGACCACAAGTGATCTTCATCAAGAACATTTTCGGGTCCAAACCCACCATTCTTTCCTCCTCTCTGGCTGCTGGCTTTACTGATACTTCCCTCTGCTAAATTGGTGGAGAATATGGTGTCGATAGCTCGCCGGAATTCTCCTAATCGCTGGGTGTCGGCATCGGAGATAAGCCCAGTTGAATTGGGTGGTACATTGAGCAAGAGCAAACAGTTTCTTCCAACAGAGTTGTAGTAGATTTCGAGCAGCTGGCTTAATGGTTTTGGAGATTGCGATTTGTGCCAGAACCAACCAGTTCTGATCGAAACATCGCATTCAGGGGGAACCCAATCAGTACCAATTGGATCACCCGCGTTCAGATAACTGCAATTATCACCACCATTACCATTATCATTAGCTTACTTTTTTTGGTTTTCGATTGGATTTCTAGACAAAGGCTACTCACGTGACGATGCTTCCATCTCCAATCCTCAGTGAAGTACGATTAATGGTGGACCAGCATGTATCTCCGGCGTATCCCTTCTCATCTCCGATCCATCTCACATCAGGCCCTGCATCTGAGAAGATATTAATGGAGCTCTGCAATTCCTTCACCATGGAAAACCAATCTCCAAAGTAGTAACTCATGTTGGGGGCATTCGGACCTTTGGCTCCATCGAACCAAATCTCCTGAACACTTCCATATCTGCCAAGGAAGAATCAAATAAAGAAATTAAGATTCAATTTATGGAATCAAAGTAGCTTTCTTGATTGAAAATTCACCTTCGGAGCAACTCCTGCAACTGGGCTAAGTAGTACTCGTTGTACTGCAATTCGAGCCCGTATCTCTTATCGTGGCGGTCCCAAGGCGAGAGATAAAGCCCCACATCTAGACCTTTAGAATTTGCAGCATCAACCAGCTCTCCGACCACATCGCCATGGCCGTTCTTCCATGGACTGTTCTTGACGGAATGGTCTGTGTATTGAGAAGGCCACAAGCAGAACCCATCGTGATGTTTGGTGGTGAGGATCACCAAAGATATTCCGGCACTGGAAGCGACGTCGACCCATTGATGGGCGTCGAACCCTGTTGGGTTGAACAGAGATGGACTCTCGTGACCGGTTCCCCATTCTGAATCAGTGAAAGTGTTCATTCCAAAGTGAAGGAACATTATTACTTCTCTCTGCTGCCATTTCAATTGAGCTGAAGAGGGAATTGGGAGAATAGGCAATGGTGGTGTAGTTACCAATTCCATTTTAGACATTACTAATTCAAAAAACTGAACTGATACAATCAAGAACAGAGCAAAACAGAGCTTGGCCATGACCCAAACTACTCTGCTTCTTCTTTCTAATAATTGATCATATTGTATTGGAAAGCTTTTTAATGGGTTTGGAAGTAAGAAAATGGTTGAGAGGAGAGAGAAGAAGAGAAGATAATGGGGCAAGAAAGGGCGGATTCTTTCGATGAAGAAGTGATGCCAAGCCAAACAGATAAAGGAAATTTTGCTAGTTGGAATTAACTATTATTTGTCTACTAGTAAGTACTAACCTCTAGGGTGTCCACATGGTGACAGATTTAAACCCTCCATGGGTTGGAAGACCAATCCCATGAAAGGATCAGATTTGTCCCCATGTGGATAGTTGATCGGGATTCTTTGTAAATATCTTGTAACCCCATGTGGGTAGCTGATCCGAATTCGGTTGCAAATATCTTGTAACCTAATTTATTAGGTTCTCATTATTTTGTATTTTTGGTGATTGCTTTTGACGTTAAAAAAATAAATTCAATTTTAGGTTCTTAAAGTTTTTATTTTTTGTTCAAAAATGAGGGGTGGATATGTTTAGAATCCAAAGTAATCTTAATTATGTGATTACACTTTCATAAAAAAAAAAAAAAAGGATATATAAGTTTAACTCTGCATCGATTATGTGAGTGAGGTGTGTATTATGTATACCCACCAATCGCCACCATTCTACCGTCCTAAAAATTGGTTAACTTATTGGAATTGATATATGATTTGTGTGATTACAATTATCCAAAAAAAAACAAAAAAAACAATCTTAATTGTTTTATTCCTCAACCCCATGCTGATTTAAATGACATTCAATGTGACAAATAGAAGGTGTGCGATTCCATTTAAGACAATGAAATTACTTTTTAACATCGACTTTATTCAATCAAAAGCTTAGGAAAAGGGCATTGTAAAATAGATTATAGGTTACTTCGACTTTATTCAATCAAAAGCGGAAAAGGAGCATTATAAAATAGATTATAGGTTACAATAATTTTGTGACGTACCTGTCACTTTCCCTTCAATATATAAATAGTATCCTTTGTAATTATTCCGTTAACCATTATCACGGGTTGTCTTTCTTTCTATATCCGTCCATATCAAATGGCCCCACACTCGTATCCTTTTCCAGAGAAGAAACCTACCTTCACACGTGACACTACTGCACACGCAAATCCAAAAAGCAGTCGAACATAAATCTTCGGTTCGGTTTTTTTGTTTTTATTGGGATGAAAGTGTAATCACACAAACCAGAAAAAACTTTGGAAGTTGAGTGCTTGATTTGAATCCATTATGTTTATTTTTTTGGGTAAATTACACTGTCATCTTCTAATTTTCAAATAAAATTGAAAAAACTCAAATCATCCTCTCTACAGTAATGTTGTTAGTCTACTGGTAGTTATCGATATGAAAAGACTATTTTACTCTTATACTAAAATATTAAAAATAAATTTACAATACAACCTTTCTTTCATTTTCAATATTGATCATGGATAATTTAAAAATTTAAATGTATTTAACTGACTGACATCATCACTTAATAACATAAAATTAACAGTAACGACTAATTTATCATATTGGGATCTATCCAAGGGGTGATTTGAATTTTTCAAAAATCCAGGGGTGATTTGCGCCCAGCACAGTCCAGTGCAAATAGATCACTACACCTCTTGGAGAGGTGGAAACTGAAAAGGTCTAGAGGTGTGAAGGTTTTTTCATATCAGACTGTGTTTGTGCGCAGGTACACGCCCACACACATAGCAATTTTTTTTTTTTTTTTTTTTTTTTTTGAAAAATTTATATATACCACCCCTAAGTTATTAGGTATTTACAAAAACATTCATGAGTTTTGGATATTTATGTGTCACCCCTACTTTCCCCTAATAGAGTATCAAAGCAATCACTAACCTAGAACAACTCTTCGCTCTTGAAGTTGACCTACATCCTTCAGTATTTGTAATTTCTTTTTGTATTTCAAGGGCCCGAATTGTGTAACTCTACCGATTTGACCATATTCCACTCCCTCGCTTCTTATTACATCCAGGTTGCTAATAAAAATTCTAATTTTGTTAAAAACTAAACTCGTAACAGACAAATCAAAACCAGTAATACAGCCTTGATATCAAAAAGAGATACAGTTGCAAAGAAAACCCACCTCGCTGCCACAGGCAAATCTAATGGTGAAGAGAGAAGAGAGAATCTCTTCACCTTAACAATCATCCAGGATTTGATGAATCAAACGGTCGGTTCGATCCAGTTTCAGTCAGGTTGATTCGGTTTCGGTCCGAAAAAACCAGTGATCTAAATCTCAGTTGCAGAGGTCATGATCGGATAACGATGGATGCAATCAAACCATGGTCCCCCCATGTTAGACTCATCACCCAAATGCCTAATGCACTCCCACACCACACTAGAAGCTTTTGGTCCACTTCCCATCCCAAGCTGCCACACCTTATGACTCTTCTTCAATTTCCCCTTTCCCTCCATGTACGCCAACTCGTACCACATCGACGCCGATGACTGGTTCCCAAACCGGTGGAATGTCATCATCGCCGCCTCCATTTCTCTTTCTCTCAGCTTCAACCCTTTTCCTATTTCCCTTATCACTGCCATTCCTGATGTCGGCACACAATAATGCTCTATTGCAGACTTGAAATCCGGCACATACACCTCCTTTGATGGATCCATGAATCTCTTCCGCAAAATCGAAAGACCGTGTCGAAGCTTCTCTGATAGGGGCAGTATAGATGAACCCAGAACCCAAGCATGCGACCGGAGTGCCTCGCCGGCGACCTCCAGTAAGTCTCGCTTCAGAGAAACCCCTGTTATGCCTTTGGAATCCTCCTCACGTATCGCAGACATGTAAGCTTTATCATCGAAGGCTCTCTGGGTTCTCACTGATCGTAATAGCTTGTATTTGGATCTACACTTTGCCTCTTTCTTGTTTGTAAGCAAAATTGCAGCACTACCTGCAGGAGTTATAGTTAATATTTGGCTAATTAATGGAGAGAGATGGAGAAGATGAAAACACTCAAAGAGGGCTTTTAGCCTACCCATGCGGAACAGGCAGTTGAGGAGCAATTTGGAACGGTCATTGCCTGGGTACCATCCAGTGGAGACAATCTCCGTGCTGAGAACGATGGCGAAGGAATTCTTGTGAATCTTTAAGAGATTGCTAGCTAAATCAACACCAATAGCACTGGCGCTGCAACCCATTCCAGAGAGATTGAAGCTCTTAATATCAGCCTTCATGGCGTATCTGTTGATTACAATGGAAGACAGGGAAGGGGAGGGGCAGAAACCGCTGCAGTTCACGACGAGGATGTCGATGTCTTGAGGTGATATGTGGGTTTTAGAGAGAAGATCGTCCATGACAGGGAACAGAACCATCTGGGCTTCGTTAATGGATTCATGGTGATGGGTTCTTGGTGGAATGTGGTGAAGTGAAGGTGGGAGATAGGTTTCTTCTCCTTGTCCAGAAGAAGCAATGATTTTACCCATAAAAGTGACGCTCTCTTTGTCGAAGCATTCAAACATGGAAGCATGCTCGATGAAGGTGGAAAAAGGAACCCTGCAGAAGCTTGGTGGTCTGAAGCATGAGAAGTCGACCAAATAGGTTCCAGAAGGTTTTGCAATGAAGCGT
Organism: Telopea speciosissima; assembly: GCF_018873765.1. Taxonomy (NCBI): domain Eukaryota; kingdom Viridiplantae; phylum Streptophyta; class Magnoliopsida; order Proteales; family Proteaceae; genus Telopea; species Telopea speciosissima. Next base: position 61,437,782 of record NC_057921.1, on the reverse strand, counting down.
TCGAAGGCGAAGAATGCAAATAAACAAGATAACGGAAGGAGATGGGATATGCGGTTCCAGTTGTGTAGAAAAAAACAAGCTTCCATGAAGATCGCAATTAAGAAAGTAGAAATTCTAATGAAACCGAAAAGAAGAGATTGAAGATGCTCTCTCCGAAGATTATGGGGAAGATAGTCCAGGGAGTAATACGTCTGAAGAATCTGGTTGATCTTGGAACAAGTTTCCATTAGAAAAGCGTAGAGGTAGATGGATGTGATTGTGGATTGTGGATTGTGGAGTGTAAAGGGTTTCGTTTTTTTTCCGTAAAAATGAATATATTTTGGAGGGAGGAGGAGGTGGGAGGTTAGAGGCAAACACGCAAAGCTGTAAGCCTGCAACAGTGGTATTGGTAATCTCTAGAACCTGCTCTCTCTCTCTCTCTCTCTCTCTCTCTGATGTGAAAAGAGAAGATAAAAGAAAATGGGAAAGTGGAAGCTTTGGAATTTGGAAAGTTATAAATGGGACTGCAAGTCTGCAGCTGCGTAGCTGATTTATGTCCGGGCTATTCAACTACACACATCACACAGAGGGATCTTTACAGAAAGAAAAAAAAAACACACCACACAGAGAGAAAGACACTGATCACTACTCCTCACTGCTCACTGCTCAGCAGACTACATTGAAGCAAAGCTTTAATTGTTCCAAGAGTCCAAGGAGGAAGAGCCAACCAACCCGACCCAGTCTCCATTATGCAGTGCCGCAGTGGTGTGTAATGAATTAAAAGGGTGGACTCGCAGTAATAAACTTGAAAATATAGAGCGATTAATGGATGAATAAGTGGAAATAGTGTCCCAATTCCCAATGAGCAATGAACATTGAGCAGAGCAGGTGAATCTTGACTTCGTATCCTTATTTCTTGGTATGGTTTCAGAAATTGTATAGGAATGGGTGGAATCGGGTATTCAAATCCCTCTTTGGAATCGATTTTTCAAACTTCTCTTAGGCCAAAAGGTCGCAGCTAGGGCTGCAACCGGGTCGGGTTGGGCCGGGCTTCATAGAACCCTAACCCAACCCTAAGTCCTTTTAGTTGGGCCCAGGTCCGATCCAACCCTGACCGGCCCTCAGGGTCGGGCTGGACTGACCCTGATTGGCCCTGATCATGGGGAGGGGGGAAAGAAATGCATGGGCTGGAATGGGTTGGGAAGAACATTATTAATTTTACATAAAATAATAATATAATAAATTATATTATAATACTTATTGTCTTCATATATAATATATTATATAAAAAAATATGGGTAAAATTTAAAGTTTATAATATATAAATTATATCAATCTATATTTTATAGTATAACTTAAATCAGGGTCGAGGCTGGGCCAGGCCAAGCTTAGGTCGAGGCCTCAACCCTAACCCGACCCGACCCGACCCTAACTCAGGGTCAGAAATTTTAAGTCCTGACCCGCCCTCAGGGCCAAATATCTCAACCCAGACCTTGTTCGGGCTCAGGGTGGGTTCGGGCCGACAGGGCCAAACTTGCACCCCTAGTCGCAACACTCAGCATTATAAAAAAATGATGGCAGTGCACCATCAATCTCAGTCATTGATTTTCTGACATAAAATCTAAATCGTTTAATTATTTAAAGCACAAACAAAATGGTGATTTATTCTTCACCCACATAAATTGGGTTATTTCCAAATGCCCCTATGTTATAATGGAGTCCCGTTTTTGAACATTGATGAACCATTCTGCCCTTGATAGACTAAAGTGACAAAAATACCCTTACCTGAAAAACAGAAGAAAAAAAACCCTCCAACTCCTTCCCTGAATTGTTTAGGGTTTGAAAAAAGGGAAAAAAAAAATTGCAAGTTTTTCGTTTTAGCTTTCGGTGGTTTCCGTCGATTCCATTCTCACTGACTCTGGGCTCTCCTTAGGCTCCCTTTATTACCGTCGTCTTCACCTTTGCCCTCGTCATCAGCTTCGTCGTCCTTCTCACCATCTTTTTCTTCTTCTTCTTCTACGTCTTCGCCTCTTCCCCCTGCGTTGCCTTCTCCGATTCTGCCTTCGAAGTCACCAATCCACTGGGGGAAGGACGAGGTTCAGCTCTCCGTCTCTCCTCTCCATCCGCTATTTCGAGAACTTAATAATTACTGTTCTCTTCTAATCGATTCTTTCCCCTCCCCATCCTGGGCGTTAGCCCTAGTTATCCTTCTCTTTGACGTTGCTTCTGTTGATATCTGCCTGCTCTTATTTCCTTGTTTTTTTTTTTTTTTTTGCTAGGATTTCAATTTTACTTCTAGATAAGGGTTTCTTCTGATCGGATCTGTAAAATCTTAATATGATATTTGATGGTATCATATTTTGCAGCTTGCCTTGTGTTTCGTTTGTTACTTTCAAGGATTGGTGGATGCTGTTATATAAATGAATCAGTCAAGTTTCTTTTCTTTTGAGTCTCTCATTGATCTTATATTTCTCTTATCTTTATTTTTGTCCGAGTTTTCTAAAAATTCATGCTTTGACAAATTGGGGTTTGGATATGAAACTAGAGATTTTTGGATCTGCAGAGACTGGCCTTCCCTGGGTCACGTTTCTTAATCAGCGATGTTCTGAGACCATCCATGCTAGCCCGCTTGAGTGCCCAGCTGTGAAAGATGCGGATGGGGCTAGGGTTTTACGATCTGGGAGACGGTTGTGGTCTGAATCTACTAACGGGAAGCCAGGGAAAGGTTCAGAAGCTGCGGTGTGGTTTTGGCTGCTTGATCATTCTGGCGATGTGGATGATGTTCTCTATTGCAAGAAATCCCTGCAAATCTAACCAATCTTAAGGAATGAAGAGAATTTATTAAAAGAAAAAAAAAGAAATGGGTTATGGTTTTAAGAGATAATTGCAAATGGGTTCAATTGAAGGGGTTTGCAGGGATACTTGCAAATGGGTTGAAGGTTACTGCAACTCATCTACCACAATCGATTTGGGGAAGATGAATTGCAGATTTTTTTATTTCTTTTTCAAGTAAGGATATTTTTGTTATTTTACCCTATCAAAGGGCAGAATGGTCCATAAATATTTAAAAACTGAGATCCGTTAGATGGGAGGGATTATAGTGATACTTAATTTGAAAAACAGGGGTGCACATGGAATTAGTGAAAGTTAAGGAGGGCTATGTGGGCAAAGAGAAGATCATCATTTTATTAGTGCTTTAAAAAATTGAACGGCCCAGATTTTATGTCAGAAAACCAATGATTGAGATTGATGGAGCAATGCCATCATTGTTTTATAATGGCAGTGCTCAAGGGCTGCTACCGCTCGCCCCTTCTCTTATATGGAATTTGGATGCCAAGAAGTTGGATCTCGTGAAGGAACATGCAAAACTCATGGACCGGAGAGTGAACACAAATCTCGCAATCATGGAATGGCGTTAGGCAAACCATCTGTATGTTACATGTTACTGACAGTGCCTTCTTAAACCAAAAAGTCAGCCATGCTGTTATTCTTCTTTGAAATAAAATAATAAATATAGAAGACAATATCTTCAATAACCGGCCTTATAAGTAATGGTGAAGGACCTCCTCCATCTTTAAGGTAAGAGATGAGGTATCACTTTCAAATGACCATGAGAAAGCAAATCCAATAAACCTTGTCGCACCATCAAAGCTTCACCCTCCAAAAAATTATTCTACTATATTGGTTCTGATGCAAACCCCATTCGTTGCTCTCTCTCTCTCTCTCTCTCTCTCTCTCTCCCTCTTCCCCACCCCCCCCCCACCCCGGTTCTGTCCACCCTGATTCCAAGCAAAGAGAGAAAGAGGAAGGATACCTGTGATCGTAGAATATGAAATGCTGAAAGTTTGAAACTATTGATCTTTATCATGATAGGAGGAAGATTTTTTTAATTTAAAAAAAAGAAAAGGTTTTTTCAATGGAGTTGGTCCTTTACTCAAGTAGTGTGTGTTAGTTGCATCCGACTTCTCACCAAGGAGTCCAACGCCGAGGGAGTGCCAGTGAGGCATCCAACGGCTAGGTTGATTGGGTGCACATCGGAATGTGTGTCTGCATGAGCACAGTCAGCCCATCCGTTGGATGCTCACTAGGCACTCCCTAGGCGATGGGGTCACTAGAGAGAAGCGATGTGTGTTAGTTACTAATAGCTATCGAAAGGGTGACAACCTAATCGGTGTGGCAAAACTTAGTGTTGTTTTCTTTTCATTTCGTATGAGATTTGGAAGAACCCGATTTACACCATAGGGGGTGTCTACAGTCTTAAGGAGAATGATTTTTGTAATGACTCAGCATCACCAATTCCTCAAGTTTCTTCATTATTTTCAGATTCGTGACGCTTTATATAGTATTTGAGATTACCATCATCAACCTCAGTTTGTCTACAATTAAGGTAAACAAACTACCCCCTTTATTTACATATTTTCATGTGTGCTTTTGATGATATTTTCCAGCATTTTTTTCTCCTATTCCAGTTCCTCAGTTGGAACACTCTCGGACTCTCTCCTCCTTCGGGCTGATTGCTTTAGGGGTTGCCTACCTCCATGATTGGAACTGATAATCTAGTTGATTTGCAAGTTGGGTTTTGTTTGGGAGCCCTATTGTCGTCCATCAAAATCTAGCCCATCCAATATTGCCCACTGTTGCTTCTTAGTTCCGAGGAGTTTTTGAGAGTGGCCCAGAAGAGCAGTCCAAATTTAGCCACCCAATACTAGCCAAGGTATATTGGGCTTTAGCTTGGGCTCAAGTCCTGAGTCCTGTTTGCAATTTTTGTACATGCACATTATGGCCCGTGACATGTAAAAATCCCAAACCCTGAATGGCCCATTATTGCTTTTAGCTGAAGTGTTTGTGAGAATGGCAGACCTGATTGGCCCAAAGGATCAGTCCAAATCCAACTGCCAAGTATATTGGTCTTTAGCTTTGGCTCAGTCCTGACTCTGACCACATTTTCTGTCTATGAGTTTAATGTTGAAAGTACCCTTCGCCCCTTCTCATGCTAATCCAATCCAAAGGTACAATTGATACATGGAAAATAAGTTGGCTAACCCACCCTTAAATAAATGGAGGCCCAAACGAGATACTAAGAAGTGAAACGAAAGTGGAAAATGTGGAAAAGGAGAACAGCATATTAAATGCTTATTTACCTTCTTCAAGAAGAGCACGAACTCAGTGGCCAAAGCATTGAATGCTGATATCAATGTTGGTGGAGAGCCTTTACCCCAAAAAAAAAACAGTTGGTGGAGAGAGAGTTGTAACTACAGCTCAGAGCAGTAAAGAAGTGAATCATAGAAAGACAGATTAGTCATTAGAGAGGGCAGCAAGTTCTTTCTTAGGCTATGTTTGGAAGTCAAGAAAAGAAAAAAAAATTTGAAATTACAGAGAGAAAACCTTCAGGATTCCAATAAAAATGAATATTATTAAGACGTTTGTCAAATTTGATGACTTATCTCAATCGTATGATTCATCATATATAAGATTTATTACTCATATTGAATTGAGTTTTGAAGTTTAAGGTTAATTAGACTCTGTAAAATTTTCTACTTAAAGTAATACAAAAAAAATAAAGGAAAATAACGAAGAAATACAAATCTTAAAGCAGTTATGGACTCCTGAAAATACAATGAAATTAATGAAGAATGAGATAAGTCATATTATTAAATTTTGAACCTAAAATTCACTCTAGCATATGAAGTACATGGTGTCCTCTTCCCCTTTAATGGTTCAGCTTTGTCCAGTTGCCATATCACCCTGCCCCTCCTCACATGCCATGCCACCCGCCTCCACAGGATAGAGATTTATGATTCTATAATAAGGGATCTACTGAATTTGGTCCACATTGCCAAAAATCACTTGGTACCCCCACGGCCCACCCCCTTAAAAATTGTATTATGTTTTCCTTTTGAGTATTATGTCTATATAATCAACATTTTTATCAGTAAAAATAGGGTGTTCATCTGTGTAGCATATGTTAACGGCTTTCTGTGTCCATCTCTTCTCTCAAAATGGGGAGCGTATATATCATTTTATACAAGAAAAAGGAGAGAGACACGTAAGAAGGCACTAACCCCGTATGCTACACAACCTGCCATCGTTCTTTTTACCTTAAAAAAGAATCATGTTTCTCTCTTTATATTGTCTCTCAAAATAAAAAAGGGAAAGTTTTCATACACGGCTGTGTAAGCATGTACAATCGTTTTCCCTCTCACAAAGAATTGGAAATGTCATAAACCCCTACCCATTAATTAATACCTTAAAACTCCCACCCTCTCACTGCTGCCGTGTATGAAAACTTTCCTCAAAAAAAAATCCAACAATTAATGAAGATTTATTTGCAAGATAGTGACCATGATTTGAGAAATCAAAATTGAATTGGGTGAATCGGTCGATCCTAATTCCAATTGAGTCATACGATACTCTTTTGACTCTGCCATTATTCATATTTGATCTTCCTGGGGAATTTATCGCATCAAAAACTCAAAAAAAAAATAAAATACATAAATTAAAGAGAGCAAAGGTGCTGCAGAAGACGAGGAATTGGAATTTGGAAACCCCACCAACTGCAATTAATGGTGTCCTTGACGGGAAGGTCTTTGCCCATCAAAGGATGGTTTACTTCCAATTTCCACTACCCCCTCACCGTAACGTATTAATGTTCATCACACCGTCCACACCACAATCCACATGCATCCTCTCCTCTGTTCGGTGGACACAAACCCATTTCTTTGTACAGAACAGTCCCCAAGGAACAGTGTGTGTCCATAACCAAGTACAACTTTTTACTTCCAGATGGCCAAATTAAATTCCATTCCATGGGCATTCATGATAACAACCACCGCCTTTATATTTCATTTCAACTAGACACCTCAAATCCTTTAATTGAACCCACACTTCCCACCTGGTTCTTCCATTCTTCCTCTTTCCCCTAATCCTTACTTCACTACCTTCGTCCTCTGTCTCTGTCTCTGTCTCTATTCTCAGCAATGGCTGGGAATTCAGTAAAGTGGCTGTTACTCTCTCTGACATGCTGCCTAACCATTAGCCTTCCTGACTCTATGGCAACCACCTCGTCTCCAATGAAAACATATGTCATTCAAATGGAAAACTCGGCACGACCAGAGTCCTTCACAGACCACCTCGAGTGGTACTCTTCCACTGTAAACTCAGTTGTTACTAGACCTGGAACAGAGGAAGATACCGCAGTCGAGGAAGCTGTGGACAGGATAATCTATACTTATGGAATCGCTTTCCATGGCTTTGCAGCTCGGCTGAGCGAAGATGAAGCTGAGAAACTCGAAGAGGGACATGGAGTCGGTGTCGTGGCCTTGTACCCTGAAACTGTCTACCAACTACACACCACGAGGAGCCCATTGTTTCTGGGGCTTGAACCAGAGAACAGTATTAGTGTCTGGGCTGACAACCCCTTTGACCATGATGTCGTTATCGGCGTTCTGGACACAGGAGTTTGGCCGGAGAGTCCGAGCTTCAACGACACAGGCATGGCACCAGTCCCCAAGCATTGGAAGGGAGCCTGCGAGACTGGTCGCGGCTTCGGCAAACGCAACTGCAACAAGAAAATTGTGGGTGCCCGGATCTTCTACCGTGGGTATGAAGCCGCCTCGGGGAAGATCAATGAACAAGACGAGCACAAATCGCCAAGGGATCAAGATGGCCATGGCACTCACACGGCTGCCACGGTTGCTGGCTCCCCTGTGCGAGGTGCAAACCTTCTGGGCTACGCTGGTGGGACGGCAAGAGGAATGGCCCTGAAGGCGAGAGTTGCAGCTTACAAAGTTTGTTGGGTTGGCGGATGCTTTAGTTCTGATATCCTGTCTGCAATCGATCAGGCTATAGCTGATGGCGTTAACGTTCTGTCAATCTCCCTCGGAGGTGGGGTCTCTTCCTACTACCGTGACAGCTTATCGATTGCTGCGTTTGGAGCCATGGAGATGGGATTGTTTGTTTCGTGCTCAGCTGGAAATGGAGGGCCTGACCCTTTCACCCTTACAAATGTGTCCCCGTGGATAACCACCGTCGGAGCTAGCACCATGGACAGGGATTTCCCGGCCACTGTGAAGCTTGGGAATGGCAGAATTCTGTCTGGCGTCTCACTTTACAAAGGCCAGAGGAACCTCTCGATCAATAAGCAATACTCACTGGTTTATGTGGGAAGCAACTCGAGCAGTCCTAATCCGACTTCATTGTGTTTGGAGGGGACTTTAGATGCACATATTGTAGCCGGGAAGATTGTGATTTGTGACCGAGGCATCATCCCAAGAGTGCAGAAAGGTCAGGTGGTGAAGGATGCAGGTGGCGTGGGCATGATCTTAGCAAACATTGATGTAAATGGGGAGGAGTTAGTTGCAGACAGCCACCTTCTTCCAACAGTTGCAGTTAGAGAAAAGGTTGGGACATCAATCAAACACTACACACTCACTGATCCACACCCCACTGCCACCCTAACTTTTCTTGGAACCAAGGTAGGAATTAGGCCTTCCCCTGTGGTTGCGGCTTTCTCTTCAAGGGGACCCAACTTGCTCACACCAGAAATTCTTAAGCCAGACCTGGTGGCTCCAGGAGTGAACATTCTTGCAGCATGGACTGGTAACGTAGGACCTTCAAGTTTGCCGGCGGATCGACGGAAAGTGAAATTTAACATATTATCTGGAACTTCTATGTCTTGCCCACATGTTAGTGGAGTCGCAGCTCTGCTCAAAGCGAGACACCCAGATTGGAGTCCAGCTGCAATCAGATCAGCTCTCATGACCACTGCGTATGTTCATGATAACACACGCAACCCCATCATAGACTCTTCTACTGGTACACCTTCGAACGCCTTCGACCATGGAGCTGGCCACATCAACCCCTCAAGAGCTCTCGACCCAGGCCTGGTGTACGACATGGGTGTGCAGGATTACTTCGAATTCCTATGCACCCAAAAGCTAACGCCCATGCAACTCAAAGTCTTCACCAAGTCCTCCAACCGGTCCTGCCAACACATTCTTGCAAATCCAGGGGATTTAAATTACCCAGCCATCTCTGCGGTACTGCCAGATCAGCCTTCTAATACTGTCCTGACTCTTCACAGGACTGTAACCAACGTTGGGACTCCCATTTCAACCTACCATGCTAAGGTTCCCAGGTTCACCGGTGCTTCTATCACAGTGGAACCTAACATCCTCAACTTCACAAGGAAAGACCAGAAATTGTCTTTCAAGATAACATTCAACGCAAAATCCAGTCAATCAAAGCCAGAGTTCGGAGGTTTAATGTGGACTGATGGCGTTCACAAAGTTAGAAGCCCAATTGTAATCACTTGGCTGGCAAAAGTATAAATCACTTCACAAATAGTTTGCAGCGTAAAGTTTTTCCACAATAAACAAGCAAATCAAGCAGTCCTGATCGGACTTCATTGTGTTTGGAGGCCGAAAAGATTGTGATTTGTTATCAAGGCATCAGCTCAATTGTGCAGAAAGGTCAGGTGGTTTGGATTTCAAATCGGATTTGCCTCAGCTTCTTAGCGAGGAACTTGCCATCTTCTTTGACAAGCTTAGTTGCATCAGTGGGCTGTTGAGGCTGAAGTATCTTCTTGGTGGCAATGATCTTGCCATTGCTTCCTGGAAGCTCAGCCTTGTAAACTTCTCTTTAACTTCTTCCAATGACCTTAAAGAACAGCCCCACCTTTCTCGAGGAAGGCTATGGTCTTGGCATATCCTTATAACCTGGCTCAAGTCTTTCCTTTATCACATGCATATCAAGAGCCTTGAATCGAACTGATACCATCAACCCCGATAACGCGAGTAAGAAGGTGGACTATTCTCTGTGGAGATCGTCGGAAGGGAAGGTTAAGGAGAAGTTTACAAAGCTGAGCTTGCAAGAAGCAACAGCAAGATCATTGCCGTCAAGAAGATACTTCAACCTCAGCAGACCACCTATCCAACCAAGCTTGCCGAAGAAGGCAGCAAGTTCCTCACTAAGAAGCTGAGGCAAATTCAATCCGAATTCCAAACCATCTGACCTTTCTATCAAGTGGTGAAAATGCATCCTAAAGAGTCTTGTGGCTCATTTCATTTTTATCGCACAGAAGACAGTTTCCTACACCGTTTATTATTACACCAACCTTGTACAGTGCATAAAAATTCAAGATACAAACACCCACCAATGGAAAAATGTTCACATCCAAAACAGAAGTATGTCCACTAAGTATTAGACTTTGCTGACAGTAAAAGTATTGTTATTCGCTTCCCATATTGTGGTGCCATCACATGAGCAGATTTTTTTATAGTTTTCACCAACTCCTGCACTTCTAGCTATGACCGCAGCGGCACTGCCTGGGTCTGATTTATCTTCAGTTTCATACACCACGATGGATCGGCCAATGAGATCAGCAACTCTAAGCATCTGTTTAACGCCAGTGAAGAAGGCCTCACCAGTATCTTGAGCATCTAGTGTTCCCAGGTCACCCAGAGGCTTAAAAAAAATCAAGCTACTTCACTTAGGAAAAAACTCCATAATACCATCACCAACAGATTGTAAACAATATTACAAGAAAAGACAATGACTCAACAAGAACCACTGGAATTGCAAGATGAGGTACACAACAGAAAAGAAAACAACCAATCTCTCTCAGAATAAATTGCATGACAATGCTTTAAAGTAACATTACATGCTTCCTTAAGTATCAGTGCTAAACTTGGACAAAGAATAGGCATATCAAACAAATATACTTTATTTCAACCACAAGAGTATGTTATCGCATGGACCCAGAATGCAATTGATTGTATTCCACTATGTAAATCACACTGTATTTCAAGTTTAAATGAGATCCACACGCCAACTTTGGGTTAGCCAAACAACCCAAGAAAGCTGTACCAAATGGGCAGGTTATTTTCCCTTTATTAACCTTTGTCCCTTTCCATAGTCTACAATGTTTTGTTGCATCCTTTCTTGGCTAAATTAACCTAAGTTAACGTATAAGAAGAAAAAGGAAAGAGAATCCTTCTCAGGTCTCCGGCTTGAATGCCTCCGTTTGCTGGGTTGAATCAGCTCTTTCAGACCCTTGTTGAAATAGCAGCACATCCAGGTGTAGATAATGATCGAAATGGAAATGAAGAAAGCACCTCTTCGAAAGTACGTTGATGACCTGGATCCACCGACATCAATGACAGGTCGCATCTGGACGAGTAGCAGTCAATAGGCATGGAGCCTCTACACTCGGCTCATAGAGTCAAATGTGAAAACTTCATACACCTTAAAATTCTTAGGATGAAAAAGAGATTTTTTTGAGGTCCCGTTCTCATCAATCCTTGATTAATGGCTAGGCCCGAACTTTGCAATGGAGCTCCTAATGAAATTTGTGCCCAAGTCAATCTCCTCAGTCTTTATTGAGGCTCTTTATTTTATTTTTTTTCCTATGAAGTATGAACTAGATTCATCTAATTATGGTTACAGACAAATCAGTATGGAATCGATGCTTTATTACACTGCTTTTTATGAGATGATTCATAGACCATACATATATATAGGATTCATATATCACTGATATTCTCCTTCTCCCTCTCTTTTACCCACCCATTCATCCACATACCTTTATTTTCTCTGGCCGAGACTGATACAGGTACCAACACTGATAACTACGTCCATGGCAGAAACAGAATGTTGATCGTTTAATTTTTGAGATTCAAGTTCTCCCAGCAAAGTGGACTGATATTTTGTCAATTGTTGGGTGGTGCGGACTTTTTCAGCTTCTAGAAGGAGAGGAAGGTCCACTAGTTGGAAGATTGAACACTTCATGGAGAATGGTTCCTTTTGTAGCATGTCGGGGTGTGTTGATGGAGAGGAATGTGCAAATTTTCAAATCAGAAGAAAAATCAATGATTTGGGTTGTAGCAAGAAAATCAAAGAGAATAACGTCTTTTTGGCTGTCTGTGTTCCTCGATTATAGGAAGGTGAAAACTTTATGAGTGGGAAAATTAGGGTGATACTACAAATGTGGGATGAGTTATAGTGTCTGGTAACTGTTTAGGGATGAGAGATTGTAGAGGTGTACTTTCGTATAGACAGTCCCTTTGTGGACTGCTCCCTTTTGTATAGCATCCTGTTCATCTTTCTTACAAATTGCTTGTTTCGAAATATTAATACATCTTTACCTTTTCTCAGAGGGCGGGGGGATAAATGAAAAAAAATAAATTAAACATTATATGGACTCAAAACTGAGATTGCATTCATAGGAGACCATAACTAGATGTGAAACTTCAGTAGGAATATAACAAGTTCCTCATCTTTCTGCCAGCAGTTTCCCCTCTCTTACTCAGAATTTTTTGTCATCAACCTCTCCCCCCACCCCCCAAAAAAAAAAAAAAAAACCAAAAAACTGGAATATAAAATCTTTTTTTTTTTTGTTGTGAATGAACATTAAGAACCTTGACCCAGAAGATGGTCATATAACTAAGATTACAACGGCCCATTTTTCACAAGAAGCACATTTAGAGGATTGTATTCTGACATTTAATGTTTTGTGCACCATAAACATAAGTGTTTCTTATATGTGGCTTACTCAGGAATTATGAACCCCTCCTTGATATTTTATTATTGGGCTCAATTTTCACAACTACTAACAATGGTTTCATACTAAAGAATCATTAAAACCCCAAAAGAAAGCACCATAGAAGCATACCTTTTCCATTGTAACTTGATTTGTTCGATTGAATACCTTCCCAGTACTTGTTGCTCCTTTTGTCAGATCTCCAAACTCATTTATGGACAAACCATGCTTTCCAGGTGTCAGACCACTAAAATTTGCTTCAATTCTTGCCAATTCCATATTCACTTGAGCCAAGCGAACTACACCAAAAATTTTGGGACCTTTAAACTCAGCAACAGCTGCCGAAATTAGAAAATCTGCAGAAATTTGAAATTCAACCATCAAACAGAAATTAGTCACAAAGATGTTCAAGAGATGTCATAACTAAAAATGGAAGATGTTTAACCTGCTACATGTTCAGTTGCAGATAAAACTAAAAAGATTATAATGATACACATAAACATTAACCTTGGGTCCATTTTGATGCAACAGAAAAATATCAGATATGCACTTTCAGGTGCATCTCAGCCAGCAGCTAATAAAGTCTGGGTAAACCAAGAAAAGGGACTTTTTCCCCCAGTATACGACCTACTTGATGAAGAATTTAAAGACTGGTATCGGAGTCTGGATTGGTGGTTGCCAATCTCTCCCGATCTTTGACCGATTTCCACAGGTATCGGCTGGATTGGTCACCACCGGTCCCAATTCAATCCGGCTGATATATGCTTGATCCTTGAAACGATGTACATGATCTAGTGCCAAGTAATTGTTCTATCCACTCAGCAAGTCCTTCATTTCTAGTTTTCACTTTTCTCTCAACTTAGCCCAATTTAATCACACCATGTGAACTTGAAAGGAGAAAACTTGAAGACATTTGCTAATAAATTAGTAAAACATGGAAAGTGAGATTTTGATGGAGACACTAATATGATATGGGACGAGATAAAACTTATATGAAGAACGTAGCTAAAAAAGTTCTGGGCTTATCTAAAGGAAAACGACATTCATTTAGGAAACTTGGTGGTGGGATGATGAAATTCAAGCAGCCATTAGGGAGAAAACTTATTTATCTAACTATCACTCATCTGGATATTTCCTTTGTTGTTGGTCATCAGTCAATTTATGGAGAATCTTAAACATGCTCATTGGGATGCTGCTTGCCGCATTTTAAGGTATCTTAAAGGTACTCCTGGCAAAGATCTTTGTTATCGTCGTCGTGTAACACTGACGTTGTGGGATATGCTGCTGCTGATTGGGCTGGAGCTGCCAACAATCATCGATCAACTACTGGATATTGTACATTTGTTGGGAGTAATCTTGTATCTTGGAGGAGTAAGAAGCAGACTAATTTGTCTAGGTCAAATGTGTAGAGGCTGAGTATAGAGTTATGGCTCATACTGCAACAGAGTTGATGTGGTTGAAGTCTCTCTTACAGGAATTGGGTTTCCTAGTTCCTAAATCAATGAAGATGTATTGTGATAATCAAGCTGCAATTTATATTACTCGCAACGCATTTTTTCATGAGAGGACCAAGCATATTGAGGTCGATAAATTTATGAAGAACGCAGTTATGCAGATTATTTCAACTCCGTTCGTTAATTCCAGCAATCAACTTGGTGATATGTTTACAAAGGCGGTGTTTCAACCTGCGTTTATTGATGGTTATTCCAAGCAGGGTATGGGAGATATATATACTACAGCTTGAGGGGGAGTATTAAACTTATAGTGTCTTGGTTGGAGGTCCATGGACCTCTATATCATGGGATTGTGCTGTCTAAGTAGTTTTGCTAATTATTATTTTCTCCTTTCCTGTTATAACTAGGCTTTAGTCTTCTAATATAGTAATATTTTTAGACTTTTAGAGTTATAGTTTGATTATGTAATCTTTCAGCATTAATGTAAATAAATTGGCCGGGGCGATAGGTTATTATTCTTTCTATTGCTCTGCTCTCTCTTTCCTATCTCTCAGTTTTCTCCCACCTTCCTCTTCTCCTTCTTCTTTCCACTTCTCTGGCTTGTGCACTCTTAAGTTCTGATTTATTTCTGTGTAGACACCAATTTTCATTACATTGCACAAAAATTCTCACATCCGAATTTTAAGTTCATTGAGACATCATTTTTTTAATAACATCAAAATGCTATTTCCTTGATTCTAAATCACTCCCATTTCTCTCAGAAATTGTTATTTATTTATTGGGCTTTTTTTTTTTGGATGTCTAATATTGTTATTGTCCTCATTACTAGCACATTTGAATAAGTCCTGATAAGTTTGGTATCCGTGCTTTGGTTATAATCTCTTTGTTGTGAAAATGGATAACAAGGGTGACCGATTCTCTTTCCCCAAATATTTGTACTCTGATAACTCCCATAAAGTCTCACTTGATTTCTTCAAATCTCCATTCACCACCATTCGATTGATTCCAAAGATGAGTGGACATACTAGATGAGGCAAGACTCCTTTCCTGTGTGATGGCATAAATTGTGGGCTACTCCTTGCCCCAGATCAACTGTGAAAATTTTGATTTCACCAGCTTGTGAGCAGATAAAACACAAAATTTTAGGCTTATTTTAACAGAAATAAACCTTAGGGTGGGTTATATATGTGTTGGGTCATTAGTCAAATGGGTTTTCTTTGTAATAGACCACTTTAATGGGTGTAAAATATGGGTAGAAGGTAGGAATACGGGATTTAATTTCTTAGTTTAGTTTGGATTGTATTATTTCATTATTTTATTGTTTATCTCTTTATTTGTAAAGGTTGGATAGAGTCTTCTCTTAGTAGAACTCTTCCTCCTAGGATGTTTTCCATATTGTTTTACTTCTTATTTCCTATTGTAATGCCGTTTCAGTCTCTATTTAAAGATATAAAGCTTGAGAAAGCCCCCACAGTTTCTATTATTAAATTTATTTATTTTTCTACCGAAATGGCTGTGAGATGCAGTTTTTACCTAGTGTGATGCTAAGCTGATCAGTTAGATGGTAGTTGAGGCTTGAATGGGAAACTCAGGTCATATCAATTCTGAGTTTATTCTTGGTTTCAAAAGTAGATCTTTTGTATCAGATCATAAAAGTCTTATTCTGTAAGCACTCCTAAGTTCCTGAACTTCTTATTATTGCTACTGGTTACTTTTTAACCCTGTTTCAGATCCACAGGTCGAATATAACTCTGCTCTTAAACTGGTCTCTGATCTATTGTTATTGCTTGGTTATATTGCTGCTTAATTATTCTTCAATATTGTTTTGACTTACCTAAAGACCTGAGATCGATCTCTTGATCTGAAAACCTATAATCAAGCGTTCTATCTTCAGTAGAATTCCTCTGTTGATCCAGATCCAACCGTTCAATCAGGATTCTCCATGACTTTTGCATTCAATTAGATAAACATAATACATTAAGAGGCTAGGAAAAAGTGATTGAATGAGACTGTATTCCAACAAAGGTAAGATAACCTCTTTCTAACTAGTGACCCCTTAATGCCCTTATAATTGCCAAGTTAATGAAAGCCCAAGTATTTTAAGTAATCTAGAAGTAAATTTGTCCAGAGTGTTCTCAATAAGGGTTCAAGAATGTCATTAAAACTCACTACAGTCTTGTCACCACTTTGACACCTCCTAGGTTGGGCCATGGGTGTTTGCTGCTGGCGTGCACTGCAACCAAACCGTTGTGCTCCTAACAGAGTCAAGGCAACGGCGCTATATGATCAACTCAACCGCTATGAGAGAGTGCTCAACAATCAGCTAGCCAATGGGGATGACACAATTCTCCTTCTCCCTCCCCATGACCATCAGCGCTCCTGTTAGAGCGAAGAGAAGGCAAAAAAGCACCGTTGAATGAGGAAGAAGAAGCGGCAGTAGATAATGAGAAAGGATGCCAAGTCTAGATGGACAGACGGAATGGATGAGCGAAAGGTGCAAAACTAGAAAAGGTCCCACTAATGATATATTATTTCGTAAGGCCACCTAAAACCAAGTAGTTCTGACTTGTGAGATTACAAGAGTTCTCTTTCCCCGAATTAATGCTGTACCTTCCTATGGACCTTTGCAATGCCATTTTCAGCCTTGTGCAGACTAAGAATAATGTTTGTTTGTTTGTTTTTAGAGCTTATCTTATAACTTGAAAAGAACAATTACAAACCGTTCCTCTCTTCCTCCCCCCCCCCCCCCCCTCCTCCCCATGAGTAAGACCAATTTTATTTCCACGAGGATAAACTAGAAAAGGTCAATAAGAAACCCGGGGGGAGGGGGAATTTGAAGTAACCTAAGAGTGGCCCAATAAAATGTAAGTTGAAGGAGTGCTGGGTCGAATGTCATATGGGCATGCACAGCAGAGGCCACTGACTGTAAGGCATGACAAGACCGAGGGGTAGACCAAAAGTGACATTGGAAGTTGTAAGAACATATATGAATGGCCTATGTTGACAACAAACATCATCTAAAATACAGTTGAGTGGCAAAACAGATCCTGTCTAGCCGGCACTTAGTTGGGAAATGATTAGCTGGGTGGACTTGAGTATAAAATACGATCCTTTGCTACCAAGGGAGATAGGGAGGTTGGATCCACCTATTACAAAAACCAACTGCTGGAATATTCCCATTCCCTTTTCACTATGAGGCCTGTTGCACTGATTAGTAGCCTTAGCCCTAGATTGCAACATGATAGACCATGCTGGCCCCACAAATGAATTGGGAATTTGAATGCAAAATCGGCTAATGATTGTTAATACCCTTATTACCGTAGTCCTCAACATTGACTGACACCAAAAGGTTATGGTTTTTGCATGAGAACATAAACAAGTAACAGCAGGTGCAAAATGGAAAGACAAAGTATCTCAAATTTCAATCCCTTCACCATGACCATTTTCAGTCGAATGCAGAAAATGAGTACCACCAAATTGAAATATAATCAAGTTCACGTCAAGTTAATGCATTCTGTAAAAGAAAACAGAGATAGAAGCAATATACGAAACAGGAAATATAAGGGGGCAGGGGTCACAGAAAACCAACCTTCAGGAATGCCTTGGCCAATTAGCCGAGCTTTCCGGCCCGTCTGTTCCAGTGCATCGAGCATGATCTTCACAGGTGAAGAACCAATTACCCTGACAACTTGGTTACTCAAGTCTGCCTCAACTCCTTTAACCCCTGAAACCACAAATTGGGTCAATAAGAAAGGCGGAGGGCGTGGAAGACAGCAAGAGTAACGAAAACCAACATTTTGCATTTTATCATGTATCTTTTGAACTTCATCCGATCGCTCACCATCTACAGTAATTAACTTATTCTTGACAGCATTCACACAGCCATCGCACGTCATGTCCACCATGAACTCTGTCTGCGATCAAACCAAAACCCCATTTCACAAATAAACCGAATTGGTCCATAAATTACAAATTTGGTTAATTTCTCTGAGCAATCAAACTCACCATCAGCTCCGGCAAAACTCCGTCACTCTGCAAATTGAATGTAATTAATCAAAAAAACTAAAATTAAAATGACAATCTAAAAAATCTAGAATAGATTTGAAAAAAAAAAAAGTGAATCTAGGAAACCTGCGTAGGGAGAATCTGGTCCGACGTTGGAGAGTCCATGCGAACAGAGGAGTGGGGAGGGCTAAGGTTTCTTACAAGGCTCACACCCCAACGGTCAGGGCTGAGGATGGAAGTGGATAAGAAGGGAAGGTTTGGTGATCTGGAAAAAACTGGGTTACAAGTACGAGAAGGGTCGTTGGACGAAGACGTTACAGCGGCTACTGCGACTGCTGCGGGAAGAACTGAGGCTGCTGTGGTAGTTAGCGCCCTGAGAAATGCCATCGCTCTTTCTCTACTCACTGTCTAAATATTAAGTACCCAACGAGACTATAGATGAATTAGCGAACAACCGCCTGGTCGGTTGATTCGGTTGGTTGGTGGCTTGCTCGTTGGAGTGCATCTGCGCATGCCCCGGGAGAAGGCAGATTGACTCTCCTAATTTCCATATTTGTCCCAGACATCCCCTCCCCTGAGATATTTCTAAATTTTTTTTGGTAAAAGTGAGTTTATTGAGGAGCAAGACACACGGCATTACTTACAAAAAATTATCTCGCACAATTCCCCCAGTGCTCCAGTTCCTGGATTCAGATCCTCTACTGTTGAGCTGCCCGGCAGTACCATGCTGCCAAGACACAATAAGGCGGGGAATGACCACCTTATCCCTGCCCGAATGCCTTAGCAGAGCAAGGGTAAGGCGGTCATTCCCCGCCTCGCTGTGCCTCGACAGCACAGTCCTATCGGGCAGCTCGACAATAGAGGATCCAAATTGCCAGTTCCTCGCCCAGCCCCATTCCCCAATACCTGTAATAATGGTGGTGGACCCCACCAGAGTAGGGTGTTCGGGAAGGGGTAGGGTGGTCTTTGCGCCCCTCCTTATTACAGGCACTGGGTGAATTGGGCTAGGCAGGGAACTGGAGGGACACAGATCCTACATCCTATCACTTACACAGAAGATTGTGAAGCCAAGGAGTGAAGTTTGGTCATTCTATCATTTGCCTTAGAGATGGGGCCTTCCCAACCAGAGTATGGGCTACACAATTACCCTTTTTGGAAATGAATTCAAAATTATAAGTGGAGATTTACCAAAAAAATAAATTACAAGTGGAGAATTTTGGTGCAAGAAATAATATGTCCCTAATAGTGTTTTCAATCCCGAAAGGTATCAAAGAGGACTCAGTTCATTGAGGAATTGAGGAGACGTATGATCTCCAAACAATCCGATTCTACTATGATCTGATCTTGGGGGTATTCTACTTCAGAGCCTGGGACATGCCTAGCTTGATGGCCAAAGCTTCTCCTAAATTGGCTTCCTCAAACAAAACTAAAGAAGACAAGCGGAACATCTGAACCCCAATTGAGGATCTACCAATAACTCATAGACCGCCCTTAGAAGTTTTCTCAAGGAATGTAGCATCATAGTTAATTTTATAGAAACCAGCTTGACGAAGGAGCCAATGGACGGAGGTCTGGTTTTGAGGTAGGGGCAATTTGGCTTCAAATGACGAGGACTTTAATACCTCATGAAATTCCTCGTATGCAATTTGAACTTGCTAAAAAACTTCTCCTGGCTTCCAATTTTTCTTCTTGAAGAGTAATTTGTTTTTGGCTATCCACAGGAACCACCAAATGAAAAAGCTTAAACTGAGAGAATCTGACCTGGTTTTCTTGTTGGGAAAGGGAATGCGGCTCCAGCTTGCAAGCCATTTGTGAACCTTAGGACTTTCGCCAAAAGGAACAATATAAGAAAGTGTCGAACAAGACAGCTCTTGCGAAAGGGCAGTCGAGAAAAATGTAGTCGATGGTTTCTGAAGGGTTCCCACATCTAGTACAGGCAAGATCGATTTGGATATTACGAGAGGCAAGATCCTGACCTGATGCGCGGCCCTGAGCACAAGCGCGCCATAATAATGTTTTGATCTTCAGAACCTTGCAATGCCAGATCGATTTCCAGACTTTTGGAGTGATTGAAGCCCATTCTTTGACACTAGATTTAAGGCTTGTTGAGTCTGTTGAGCATTCCTACTGTTGATGAGAGTGTGATAAGCTGATTTAACTGAGTAGATACCACTCTTTGCACCATTCCAAATGAGTCAATGTCATCGATTCTGAGTTGAATCAACCGATTTTTAAGTCCTTGCTCCCGTAAAGGGTAAACTACTTTTTGGGTTAGATAGGGTTAAAAAGTTACATGCATGCCACAATGCTTAAATGAACTTGTTTTAGCAATCAACCTCTATTAAGCCACGTAGAAAGCTCCTACATCAAATTGTCTCTTGGGTCACACAACTAAGGGTGTTAAATGGTCTCAATTTTGAAACTAAAATCGAACCATTTATTTAACAGTTTGATTTGATTTCGATAAATTATTTATGTTTGTTTTTGACACCCTCATGTACATCTAAGGGTGTTAAACGGTTCGATTCGATTTAATCTCACTTTTAATATCCAAAATCGAATCGTTTATTAAATAGTTCAATTTTGTTTCGATAAACGGTTTCGATTTGATTTTGATATCCTCCCTTTCATTGGATTAGTCACATGTCAAGTCTCAAGAACCATCTCCATTATGTGGTCAACCATGTTAGGGCCTTTACCTTTGTATTTGAATGGTCAATTTAAAACCTTCAAAGTCTTATCTTGAATCCATTTTCAAAGCTTTAATGTGTCCATAAAAGAAAAATGGATTGAGTTGAAACTTAGACTGATGATGATGGTGGTGGTTGGCAATACAGATCTACAAGATTCTATGCACAAGTAGAGTGACCAAGTAATAGATATTGGGTCATCAAGGGCAAAGTCTTACCCCCATTTCACGAAAAGGTTGTTTTCAGATTTTAACTTGTAACCACTAGGTCGCAATAAAACAATTTTACCGATGTACCAAAAATGCCTTCTAGAGTTCTATTAAAAAGTAACACACTCAAGGTGAAAATAATAAATAATTATTGAAGTTTGTCTAGGAATCAAATCAGTCAATAGCTCAGCCTCATCCATTGAGATCAAGTTTATATTCTAACATTAAAACATGGAGAAAGTTCTTTGATCGAGAGCGTGGCCGCTATGTTGGGAAGAGCACATGAACACATCAACAGGGTGAGAATTCTGCCTCTAATAGGGTGGGACAGGACAGAGTGGTCATTTCGCATGGTTGTGCTTGAGCACATGAACTACACTCCCGGACAGGTTCTGTGTTTCCTCAAATCATATAGGCGTCTAGTTCTAAAGGCAATAGGGATGAGATGTTGAGCTGCTTACTATGTTCCCTATCCACATGACAGGCTTGTCACGGATACGAATTCCAGAGTCCAGACGCTATGCGGTGATGAATTGTGCTTTGAACCTTGGTGATACCCATACCCCACCCCTACCCCAACCAACCCAACCTAACCTAAAGAACCAAACAAGGTTCAATAAATTAGAATCAGGACAAGATCGGTTCTTATCGATTTCCATTCCAATTCTAATTCTTATTTCAATTTTGGTTCCGATTTGATTGAAATTGATTTCCGATTGAATTGAAATCTTACAAAGTGGAATCAAGAAGAAGTAAAGAGTTTGTGTGGTTTTTTAAAAGTTTTTTGTTCAATGAAATTGATATTATTCAACTGAAATCCGCAACCTGATTTGGCCGGAACCAAAATCGACCAAATTCGATCCGGTTCGACCAATCGGCATCAATGTCAAACCATGATACTAATGTCATCAATACATCCAGAAATTTCCGTAAGTATGTCCCTTTCACAATAATACCAGACAGTGACATCCCAAACCTAAAATGTCATGCCAGCTGTCAACTAACCATGGCTCCACATTTTTCATCTTTGTCATTTCCTGGTACCAATGAAAACATGACACCTCTTTTTTAGAGTTTCAGTTAGTTCCATTGCTTCAAGTGGCCGCCAATGGACACGTTTGGACAAATTAGACACGTTTCTATTTTTCATTGGCCACCGAACTATGCAAAAGAATCGGGACTTACGTAAAACTGCCACGATTTCAATATTTGCTGATCCCACCAAACATTAAGGTCATGTCAAGTCTATAATTTGGACACGCGTCCTTAGAAATAAAATTATTTATTTTAATCTTAGATACTATAGATAGGGTCTATAAAAGGTTGGGTAGCAATCATATTCCCTTGTGGTCCCCGAGTATTTTACGCCTCCATTATCCCAAAAGACGATTGGTCCTCCTCGTGAGAAGGGATTCTATGTATCGAAGATCATGGACTCAATTCTCTGTATCCACCGTTTTATTAATCCAAATCGAATCGCTAGAATCGGCCGACCCAACCGGAGCCTTATCCCGAGCCTGTTTCTAGTCGATTCCCAAATCCCAAGTGATTCCGATCGAATCTTATTGAATCAAACTAAAAAAAAAAAAAATTAGTAACAGAAATATATTGATGGTTATGCGAGAAACTCATGGAGTCACTATTACATAGTTAGACAAGCCATGAAAGGGAGACATGTCATATTGTCATACGCATTAATGACAAAGCCTTTCGTGTCAAGACATCAGCCACATTGTTGATGGTCCTTGGGATAATGCAATTACGGAAATGGGGGATTAACTGCTGAATGTCGCAAACTAAGAGGACGAGCATCTATTGGAGCGTGAGATTTTGGATTTCTTATGTAGGAAGCCAAATCTTCAGAGTTTGTCATTACCATAAGGTCATCAACACAATTGGCAATGGCATGGAGGATACCAGAGCAAACCGCAATAGCCTCTCTTCGCAGAATATTGGAGATTTGAATGGGCTCAGAAACAACTTGAGTAGGGATGCTAACAAAGTTTCTATTAACAAAACCACTACCTGCAGATGTTCCTTCAGCAGATAGCGACGCATCACAGTTTAGTTTGGAGTAGCCGGGAAGTGGGGGAAACCAATTCTAAACATTTGAGGAGTGGGAAGGAGGTCCAGTTGAAGAAGGTTTCAACAAATTTGAAGTTTTTTCAAAATTATTTGAAGGTTAAGGTCGCCAACTTACTAACCTTAATCGAAGTGATATGGAGTCCATTAAAAAGGGATTCGTTTCGCGCTTTCCAGATGTACCAACAGAGGAAAGAGACTAGGCTGACTGTAGACCTGCCATTCAACTTGTCCCTGGATTGAAGGAAAATCAAACTCAAAATTGAATAAGGCTAATTCCATTGCCAATTCTACATATTTAAAACTCGAGGGTAGGATAAGTATCTGTTTTCTACATTTATATTGGTGTGCCCAACTTGTGTTTATCTCTCTCCTCTACCCACTTGAAATTACATTCATGCCCTCTTTGGTCTTGCCCAATGATTGGTCTTTCCCATAAACTTATGGGAAGTGGCGACGTACCCATCTCAAGCCCTAAAATAAATCTAGGTGGGGAACACGCCCTTAAAAACCAATTTATAATGTGAGGGAGTATAAGTTCTTATCAATGCCACCAAATCTCTTACAAAAGAATGAACCCACATATGACTAATATGGGATTGTAACATGTAAGGGTATCAAAGTTCAGCCAAATAAATCAAACCGAATAAAACTGAATGGTCCAACTTGGATCGAACCTAACCAAACTTTTATTGGTTTGTTTCGGATTGAGATTTTATGGGATCGGTAGAAACTAAAATCAAATCAGACCGACTAAATGTATAGATTGAAATCGATAAAAATTGACATCGATCGGATAGTAGTCCCATAAGAAACTTAAAAAAAAAAAAAACAGAAGAATTTTTACCATTAATTTTCGTATATATAGTATATACATGCATTTAAACCCAAAGCAGATCGAATCGAACATGATAAAAAACAAGTCATATCAAAATCTAAACTAACCAAAATCGTAAACTTCCTTAATGGTTTATTTTCAAATTAGCCCAACAACTAACCGAACCGAACCCACCGATTGATAACCTTAGCCTCCCAACTATGAAATGGTGACTGATGAGATGTTAGGACGTGGCAGCTGTGGATCACAGTTCACACACGTAATCTGTACCATGTTGGTCCATCAAAACCACACCACGTGTATGGCCTCATCAGATTAACAAAAGTTATTTATTTATTATTATTGTTTTTTTGTGGTACTAGACTAAGAAAAGGTATGAGAGAAAAGAAAAGGAGGAAAAACGGAAAGATAGTTGTACTCCGTAGAGGGAAAGAATTAGGAGGGTTAACTCGGTGGGCCATGGGCCCATTGGAGTATTCTACATTAGTGGTCCGGTTTAACTAGGGCCTGGGTTGGTCAGCTCTTTTTGACACGTGTTGGCTAGTGACTGAATTAGTGTCTCTCTCTCTAGAAAGGAAAACCACCAGAGGCGTTTTAAGCGTTTTACGAGGATGGATAATGGAACGTCACCCTCGACACGTGTCGCAAATGCATGAGCAGGCGGTCAGAAAGGAAAGAAAACCACCCGGAGGCGTTTTTAAAGTGTATTACGATGATGGAAAATGGAATATCACTATCGACACGTGTCGAAAATTTAGCAGCAGGTGATCGGTGACGGGCAAAGCGGGAAGAAAGGGCGACGAGTTGGCTAAAGAGAAAACGGACCACGTTGGGACTTGGGGTTGGGCTTCTTATATAAACCCCAGACAGGCTAACTGAAGCTTTTCTTTTCTTTTCTTTTCTTAATTTTTCTTCTTACTCTTCTACTTCAACGCTGCAACGCCGGAAATGAAAGACGGTGGAAATCGATTCTCTTCTTACGGGATCGATCTTGTGTTCTCTGCTAGTTATAGTACTAAATGCCTCCCCCCATGGCAGAAGTTTGCCTGAAAATGGTGAGTGACGATGAGTCCCCGGCGAAATGCCGAGAGACTCGCCGGCGACAAATGGTGATGCGACGTTCCTCCGCCGAAGGTCCAACCGAGCAGTCATATTTACCGGAGAATGAGAATATTCCCCCAAAGCGTGGGGAGAAGAGGCCAGACAGTCCGGAACGCTTAGACGAATGCAAGCGGAATCGGACGTCCAAGATCGTTGAGTCTCCATCATCGTCGTCATCTTCATCGCAATCTTCACCAAGCGGAGGAGCAGAAGTTTCGGCATCGGTGCCTTCGATCACCATGGGGCAGAATCTGACAAACGATCTGGTACCGATTTTCGGTTCTATATCGGTATCAGGACGATGCCGAGAAATGGAGGACGCCATATCCGTACATCCGGATTTCTGCCGCCCGGAGATATCTGATCGCCGACCGTTGCATTTCTTCGCTGTCTACGACGGTCATGGTGGCTCTCACGTAAATTTCGTTGCTCCCATCACTGTGTGGCTTGGGCGCGTGCGTGTGTTCCCTTCTCCCCTCCCCCCTCTCCCAAATTTCAAATTTATTCGTAGGTTCTAAGCTGGAGCTTTTCCTCTAATCATTGTTTTTTGTGTTGCTTTAATGGATGGGGGTTATGAATGATTCTGTAGGTTGCGACACTCTGTAAAGAACGGATGTACGTTTTCCTACGGGAGGAGTTGATGCGGGTGGCGTCAAACTCCGATGAGGGCGGCAGCAACTCTGCTGCACAACAACAAGAATCACAGGAGGAGAGGTGGAAGTCGGTGATGAGGAAGTGCTTTGAGCGTATGGACGAGGTGGCTCTGAGCTCATGTGCGTGCGGGGGTGTCACCAATCCATGTATGTGCGAACAAGCCGGAGGGACGTCCGACATTGTGGGATCCACCGCCGTCGTCTCTGTTCTCACCCCTGATAGCATCGTCGTCGCAAATTGCGGAGATTCTCGCGCTGTCCTCAGCCGTGGTGGGAGGGCTATTCCTCTTTCCACCGATCACAAGGTTAGTTTATCGTTATAAAACGTTAACCAAACAATAATTAAGAGTTGCAGTAGAGGTGAAGAAAGGACATGAACAGAAGCGAAGCACAAACAGCTGAACCCATGAAACTCTGAAGCTTTTTACCAAAAAAAAATGAAACTCTGAAGCTCCATAGTCCATGACTGATGACTAGATTCCTTCCTTCCATGGACGACAGCAAGAGAGAGAGAGAGAGTGACTATTCCGAGAGCTTTGCTTAAATGAATGCACGTGGCACACATGCCGTTTAAGATATCAATTCCATACCTTTTGTCAGATAATCTTAGCCATCTGATGGTTGACTGTTTTTGGACCCCACTTAGTATTTTTTATTGACCTACCCATCCAACTCTTTTCACTTTTCAGCTCGTGAGTCGTGACTTTAACTCGTCCTTACCTTACCAAATACCAACCATCTTCGTACGGCCTAATAATATTTGAACGCAGAAATGGGCTTTATTTTTTAGTTTTTCAAGGTCGCTTGCGGCCTGGCCCACCCAATCCATTTCTGGTTCTCCCTAACAAGTAACAACGGAAAAAAAATGGTATTTAATGGAATGAAGATTGTAATACGCGTTATTATTATTTTTTTTTAGTTTATGTAATTTTCATTTTTAGATACGGGTTTTTAATTTTGTTACAGCCTGACAGGCCTGATGAACTAGGAAGAATTGAAGCAGCCGGCGGCCGTGTTATCTACCTTAATGGAGCTCGAGTGCTCGGAATCCTTGCCATGTCCCGCGCTCTAGGTACTCCATCCCTTCTTGGCTTCTTCCCTTTCATTCACAGTTTCGAACTTGACTTGATTGATATCACTGTTAGTCTTGTACAATGGGTTTTCTTTTGGTTGCTTCTAAAACTTTTATTCTGATGGGCCCCTTTTCCTATGGAATACAACTGTGGTCATTGGACACACACACAACTAGGGAGTAGAGATGTATTTTTTAAGTCTAGAATAATGCTATTTGGAGCTCATACGCATTATATGCCATGCTTTGTTTGGTTTGTGTTTCTGTTAATTTTCCAAAGATACTTGACCATCTTTATTTATTGAATCACCCATGAGGAATTGGTATGACAAGAGGACCAATGTTGTTATTTATTTATTAATCATATGGTCCCAATTAACCAAATTGTAAGCTGTGTTTGATGGGTTGCCTCATGGGTTTATCATATAGAAACACTTGTGAAACATCAGTAGGCTGTTAAGGATTAACGCAATTCTGGATTTCTGCATAATGGTCAGTTTCTTGCCTCAGTAGAACTTTGAAAATTTCCTTGTTTTTTGGCATTAATCAAGGCAAACTTTTGTCGTCATCGATCAATCTTAAGCATACCAGACATAAATATTGGAAAATACTTTCTATGTATTTGGCTCTTTCCAGGATAACTTTTGCCACATTCGCTGGACGACTTGATGTGGCTGGTCCAAACCATCTCTCTCCCCTCCCCCCTGTTGATGGTTTTGGAATTGTGTTCTTCAAATCACATATTAAAGTGTTTATTTAATTAATGATTGCATGACATTGACGGGATTTTTATTGTCCCTAGGTTCTTACCTAGAATTTGTTCACGGCTAGGGACAGAAGTGGGCATTCTATTCATATGGTCGTCACACTGTGTGCTCTCAGGGATGTTTATTTCGAAATATAAGTGTGAGTGTACATACATGTGTACATTGGACTGGATCAAACGAGAATCTTGAGTAGAGTATTGTCAGTCTTTTTTAAGAACAAAAATCTCATTGGTAGTTATGATTGGTCCCTAAACATAAGTGGTCCTTATTGTTGCAGTTAGACATAATGAGTTTTGGTGTACCAACGGTTGATGTCTCTCGGACTATATATTGGTGTGCTAATTCATGATGTTTGGCTGTGAGTGAAAGAGATGCTCGATAAGGAATCCACTTCCCTCAGGGAGAATATCAAAGAGAGAGATTGTTTGAACATGATTGGACAAAATCCAGGTCCGGTGCTCATTTTGTAAATTGTCAATAAAGGATTTTGAAAATATTAATTAGTATTATTAGTATTTCTTTTATAAATGATTTGGAATGTTTTGGTGATCCAATCAATGGTTCAAATTCTCCATACATGGAATTACGATGGACTAGCATGATGACAATAATTAATTCCATGCCCTAAGGTCCGTTACGTAATATTGTTAAGTAGAGAGACCTAAGCGTAATTAATTACCATTTTGAAAGATATTAGAGTTATATTCACCTTAGATGTATATATTAGTAATTGTGAAGTAAAGTTACTATCCAATATTATATTTTAGGTGAATATTCTAATGGGATCCTACCTCTTCCCTGTTGTAGCAACCTTGGGACTCTTTTGTTGCATTATCTTTAATAAGTATTATTATAGCAACATGATTCTACAATAAAAAGATTAGGGAGAGATATTATAAGAGTTATAATTTGATACTGATAAGGCAGAGGAGAGAAGTTGTCATAAAATTAGGAAACTCTTTTTAGAGTTTTCAATTTAATAAAAAATGAGGGGTAAGAGGCTTTGTGGACCAAGTTTGTTGGCACCTTCCTCTCCACCCTCCTACATTTATTGCTATGAGGAGAGAGGTAGTCATTAATGAGGAAACTCCTTTTAGGGTTTCATCTCAAAAAATAAAAGTGAAGGGGATAGAGTGTGTCGTGCACTACAACCAGCCCCTCTCCACTTTATTTTCTCTCCTGTCATCTCTCTTAACGAACATTCTCTCTCCTTCTTTCTCACCCACTCTTTTTCACTAGAGTTTCTTCAACTCTAGTTGTTTTTTTATACTCTTCACACAACAGTGAAGCAATGGTTTTGAACCCAAGGACTGAGTGAAGGAGACCGTCTATTTGACATTCATGCAATTGTTGCTGATTGTTCAAGTTAACTATTCTCTCTTTCAATGTGATAGAATTTTTGAATACCTTATTCCTACACAAGACTTGATCATAGGGTTAATTTAGAGAATGAAATTTTTTCCGTTGCGTTTCTCAATGAACCCTATTCAATTGGTATTAGAGCCTCCCTAGCCAACCCATTTAGTTGGGATAGGATGAGTTGTTGTTGTTGTTTTATTGTCAGTATACATTTTATACCTACTATCTGTAGCGTTTCACTTCAATTAGAGCAGGAGAATTTTAGAGAGCCTACCTTGGCCTTCCTCACGACAAAGCTCCTGCAATGATACCTGATCAGCAAATCTCTGCTAAAAAATGCTCTTTCTGGTCTGACCCGCTCATGACTTTAGTGGCAAAAACCTGGACTGACCATCGACCTGTTTGGGTTCTGGGTTGATCGGTTCTACCACTATGTTAAACAGGTAGAACTGTGAAACCATCAACAAATCATTAGATGTTTAAGATTATTTATATCAGTTGACCTGTTTTTTAGATTCTGGGCCAAAATGCAACCAAACAGGCCAAGATTTCTAGACCCAGCACCAGGCCAGGTGTAGTAACTAAGTCTCATTTTCACAAGGCTAAGACATACTATTTGATGGATCAGATAAAAGCTGACATACACCAAAAGTAGCATGATCAGATGACTTTTAACCACCTGATCCATGCATTTCTTCTGATCTCTTTGAAGCTCTAACAAAATTCTTCTTTGAGGGGTGGGGTAGACCATTTAGGTTAATACTTAACAAAAAGACAAGGTGTGGATGATCCTTTGAAGATGACTTTTGGTCTAGTTGATTACTTAGGTGACACCATTTAAAAGTCGGTCTTAATCTTCGTATGATGAGATATATGGCAAGTTACAAGGGCCCCTGATGCGCACCCGAATATTGGTGGAGAGAAAATAGAGAAAAAAGAGAAAAAAGAGAACAAAGGATAGAAATAAAGAAGATAGGAGAGAAAATAGGTGTTTCGGCTTTACAGACGAAACCTTGCATCTTGGCTTGGGTGAGGAAGCCTACATCATCTTTTTGGAGATAATATTTGGGATTTCAAAAGTCTATCTTACCTCTCGGATTATCCCTATTTAAAAAATTACAGGTAGTTATGCTAATTTCTCCCAATTAAAATAACCCCTATAACTTCTCCGTTACAACACTTACCCACTATTAATAAAACTACACATTAATTAACCACCCACACTAATCACGATTACATAGTACATGCAAAAATAACTATTCAGCCAAGTTTAGGCACATAACATTCCATCCCCCTAAAATCGGTCTTGTCCTCAAGATCGTGATTTAAGGTCTCGGTTTCAAACTTGGTTTCGGCCAAGGCAGAAGACCGAGGTGCCGAGATCTCGGCGAGTTGGTGCATTTTTATTATTTTTTTTGAACTTGAAGCCAGGTTTCGGTGGGTTTTTTACCTAGTTAGGTCATGAAACTTGGTATACAGCCTATTTTGGGCCATTGAAACACAATGGCACTATCAGATTTTGAAATATCAAAGTCCAAATAGGAGTTTGACTTCGGACCCTAGGTTGGTAGGCTACGACGTACTAATAGGCCCTATTCTACACATAATTTAGTAGTGGAAAGCAGACAATAAGTGTAAAATACCGAGATCTCGCCGAGATATTGAGATAATACTGAGATCTCGAGTCGATGCTGTTTCCTTAACTCGTCCTCTGTCTCGTCTCAGACCTTTAAAAAACTGAGATATCTTGGAGATCTCGGCAAGACCTTGTTCCATGCTCAAGACCATTTGTGGGAAACTGAATCGCCATAGCATCTAGATCCTCCCATGTTGCTTCAACCGGTAGTCTTCTCTTGGCTTAATTGAGGAAGCCATGACCTTGTTTCTCAACAGAGAAAAATGTAGGGAATCCGCCAATGGCGCCATGCCTGAGCTCTGATACCAGATGATGCTACGTGGATATTGGTGGAGAGAAAATAAAGGATAGAAATAAAGTAGAACGGAGAGAAAATAGGTGTTTCGGGTTTATAGACGAAACCTTGCATCCTGGCTTGGGTGAGGAAGCCTACCTCATCTCTTTGGAGATAATTTTGGGATTTCAAAAGTCTATCTTACCTCTCCGATTATCCCTATTTAAAAGATTACAAGTAGTTATGCTAACTTCCCCCACTTAAAATAACTCCTATAACTTCTCCGTTACAACACTTATACATTACTAATAAAACTGCATATTAATTAACCTCTTGCACTAATCACAATTACATAGTACACACACAAATAACTATTCAGCCACGTGTAGGCACATAACAGCCTCACTGTTCCATGCTCTGTATCTCCATGTCCAAGATTATCATTGATTGAATGCAATATCTGCAAAAAGAAAAGAAAAAGATGTACACTCTTATATTTCTCTTTTCAACAAAATAGTGCCAGGGTTGTTTATGGGTTAGTAATGGAATGAGTCCCTCAGAAAGCCTGACTGGACCAAGAGTATCATCTATCAATTCCTTTGTGGGCTATCTGGGATTCCATCCCCAATATGTGGAAAAGCATCTCAGGGTGTATTTCTATGAATATATAAGATGAGATAAATACATTGGGATGCCACTATATTTGTTAATTATCTTTAAGATGTCTATTTCAACCATCTGATTTGGGTGCACAAGGGATCCACAGAGAACTCTCCACAAAAGATTCATTCTGCCCAATGGAGTTATTCAATGGTACCAATCATGCAGTTTTTCTGTTTTCAATTCATGATGATATTATGGGCGAGTGGAAACAGCAGTCAGTGTTCCGCTCCATATCAATTATGCCAACATATCTGCCACATGGCAAGTCAGTTGAAGACCAAATTTAATTGACAGTTAGGCCCCAACCTCCCCCTGTTCATGCACCAATTTTGTGTCTAACAATGCTCCAACACCTGTCAAAATGAATTAAAAGAAAAACACTCAAAACACAAATGTTTGAAAGATTTCTGGTTATTGACGATACAAGGGGAAAGGTGAAATAAATGGTGAGCCATATTATTGAAATGAGCCCCAAATTTGATCTGTTACCAATACATGGTATCCTCTTCCCATCTATTGATATGGATTGGGCAACCTGATATAATACGTTGTAGAAATTGGAGTGTACCAGAACTGCCCTCTCTATCTGTATGCCCATAGTGCTTCCTTTTCGGCTATGTTAAGAAGTTCCATATAGCGAAGCTATGCGTTGCAGAGAGGAGGATGTTAAGACGGATATGTGGCAAAACTAGGAAAGATAAAGTGAGGAACGAACGTATTAGAGCTGATGTGGGATTGCCCCGATCAGCAACAAGCTCCGAGAATGTCGCCTGAAGTGGTTTGACCATGTGCAATGGAGGCCTGGGGATGCCCTAGTAAGGAGAAGTGATCTAATGCCGATTGAAGGAGCTAAAAGAGCTAGGGGCAGGCCTAAAATGACCATAGGTGAGGTTGTGAAGAATGATATTCATAGTCTGGGTCTTGTGCCAAGTATGACCTCAGATAGAGCCTATTGGAGGGCAAGGATTCATGTTATCGACACCATGTGGCTGAGATTTTCCTGAATTCCTAGGCTATCCTCTTTCCTCTTACTTTGATCTTTCATTTTCCATTAATTACCTTTCGTATCCCATTTCTTTTTAAGTTTCTCTTACTTTCTTTTTCCTTTGTGAGGAACCAAGTTTTCTCTACTTTGTTTTTGAAGGGATCCATGTAGCGGACCCCATTTATTTGGGATAAGGCTGTGTTGTTGTTGTTATTCCGATAAGACTGTGTTGTTGTTGTTATTCCATTTAAGCTGTTCAAATACTGTAGGTAACTTCCATGCTTAATTAGATTCAGAGAACTAAAATTTAGCTGAGGTCCTGATCTATTTTTTCAAGGGAGAGAGATAAGATGTGATCTAGTAGTGATAAGGGTGAACTTCACTCTGTTGAGCCCAAATCAAGAGATTAATTCTGGAAAGAGTTAATTTCCATACTTCATTTAATCCAAAGCAAGAAAATTAGCTTGGAGGTTTGAATTATTCTTCAAGGAGTTGAAATTAGGAGGTAAGGTATGAAATCTGGCGCTGAGGATGATCTCTAGATGATCCACTGCAAATCAAGTGATTAATTCTGATAGCTGTCTATGATGATCAAAATGCATTGGTTTAATAAATAAGGAATCTCATATGAATTTAGACATTATAGAACTAAAACATGACTGCTCATTTTGGTTTGCTAATTTGCCTATTTTTCGCCAAATGTGTTGGTAGGCATATAATTCCATACTTCTAAAAATGAATAGTTCCTGATTGAAAATGTATTATTCTATGTATTTTGCCATTTTTTTTTCCATATCAACTCTATATATGGACTTATTTCACAAATACAAATCTATATACCAAAGTTTTCTTTATATGAGTAAATTCATGTATTTTTACTTCTTTAAAATGAATTACAGCCATATAAGAGGGCAGGCCTTGGTGCAACTGTAAAGGTTGCTCCATTGTGACCAAGTGGTAACGGGTTCGAGTCTGGAAACAGCCTCTCTGTGAAAACAGGGGTAAGGCTGCGTATATTATGACCCTCCTCAGACCCCGCAGTGGCGGGAGCCTCGTGCACTGGTTACCCCCCCCCCTTTTTTGTTTGTTTTTGAAAATGAACTACAGCCAAACTTTCACCATGTGTTGAATAGTCAACCATGCCACAGACTGATGTGAGTTTATCACTGGACTCTATCCAATCCGATGTTAATCAAATCATTAATATCTATAGCTGTTTAGACTCTGAGGTTCCAATCCAGCTGTATCATCAATAATATGTTGCATATGATTTTGGATGTAATAATAATCTTCAAAATGTAACCCGCATATCACCACCTGGTTACAGTGTATGTCCAGTGATTAACTCTTTAACAGTTCATTTGACACCAACAAGCCAAATACAGCTGTATAATCTATGATGTTTCATGTGAAATTTAGGCATAAGAATAATTCTCTTTAAAGTCTTCTAAAAAGTAGTAACATGAGTTGGCTTTTCCAGTATCTATAGAATAAGTACTGTTTTCTATCTGCTTCAAAAAGATAGTGGTAAGAATGAAACTTCAACACGAAATTCTGTCTTTAGTTGGAGATTGAGCAAAATAATCCCCACACATTACTGCACACTATCTCAAGTGAGCCTAAGCCTGTCCTGCTTTATCTCAAACTTTGGCACCTCATGTGTGACCCATAATGAGGTTTGACCGGGGTGAACTCTGCCTAGAGTGAAGTTTAGGATCAGATTTTTTTTTTTTGGATAGGTAGTTTAGGATGGGGTTGGAGTATGGGACATACCTAAAACCTCAGTCCTGAGGGGTGACCAAATTTGTGAGATGCAGCGAGGATAAATTTTCTAAATTGTTGAGTCTTTGGAAAACTTTCCCCAGTTTTATCAATATATTAGTTGGCTGTAAACATGCAGAATCACTTTACTCTCCAGAGGATCTCTGATGCCTTCTCATAGTTTAGGCACTGATTCCTGGAACAGGGGACTAATTCTCAATCTCATGTCTCACTGAATCCTTTCATCTTTGCCATCACATTGGCCTTTTAACTGCATAATTTCTGGTGTCCATGACTTGATAATGATTCCAGTTTCGAGTATTTACTTCTAATAATTCCATATACTTTGAAAAATGTGGCTTCACTTGCTAGTGAGGCTATCAAACACTTCCAGGTCCCCCTTCTTTTTGAGTAGTGATACAGAAACTGTTTAATGAGATCTTCAAGTTCTACCACTGCATTTGAATCAGAGGGGGTTCAATATCTAAACAAAGTGGCACCTCTCTGAAGGTTGAACATTTAGAAGTTTTTGAGTGGATCAGATTCTTTCCCTGTTATTTTATGTCTTGCTCACCACTACAAGAATGGGGAATGTTTCTTTCATCTATTCTGATTGTTCAGACTTTTTGACGCATACAATGGTGTTCTTTTATTTAGTTGTATATCGTTGCCGGCCACTAATTTTTGGGACTTGTCAGGTAGTTCTGACAGTTTGATCCCATCAGATACGAGTGAAAAAGGTTCAAGGTTATGCTCTATTAGCTGTTTATGTAACCATTATCGCTAGTTACTTGTATTTATTTTTTATTAAAGTTCTCTAGCGTAGTTCACGGGATTATGATTAGTTTTCCATTCCTAATTCCTATATTTATCTCCTCCCCCCCTCCCTCTCTCTCTTTCTTTCTGCTGCTCCCATATTTTTTGCTGCTGGGAATGTGGCTCAGTTAATGGATCTTCTTATATTTTCTTACCATTTTGGCTTATTCTATGCATTTGCCTTGTAAGGGAGTCCACTACATTAATCAAATCACTGACTGTTGGTGGAAGATCTTTCAGATATGGAAGAATATAACATTAAAGAAACAGTAATATGCTTTTCCTGAACTGCTCGTTAGATCACCTATAAGATCAATTCATTCGTTATCAACTGCTAATAGTAAGTAATGCATGCCATGATCAATCATTATCTTGCACATCATAACTAGGTTATGTTTTCTGGAAGAGAAATGGGTCTCCGCGTTAATATGTGAAAAGACATGTTCATTTATGACATAAAGACAACATATTGACAATGTTTTCCATAAAAAACACTTGTTGTCAATTCAAATCATTTGTCACTGCAAGCACATATGATCTAGGTTTGTCTTGTCAATACAGATTGCATGTTGATGGGTGTTTAGTAATTACAAGCACCAGTACATACCGTAGGTATGGAACAAATATACTTCTGAGATTTGTCTTCTCCATGCTGATTGGAAGTAGTGACCATATTTTCATTTTTAGCTGGTTAACTGATTAAATTCTCTCATGTAAACTAGATATTTCGACTTTAAAATAGATGTCTGGATGGGAAACTTCTTTAAAATGATGTTATGTATGGTGAACTACAGTGTCATGAAATTTTTATATGATTGCCCATCAAATATTGCTATTTGGTTTGAGATTTACAATCTAGTGCTTTAGAATCTTCTCTCTTCTCTAATGTATGCAATTTCAAATAGGTGACAAGTACCTAAAACCTATAGTAATCTCCGAACCAGAGTTAACAATCACAGAAAGGACCCCTGAAGATGAGTGCTTGATCCTTGCAAGCGATGGCTTGTGGGATGTCCTCTCAAATGATTTGGCTTGTGAAGTGGCTCGCAAGTGCCTCCACGAGGGAGGTCCCTCTACTGCCGCCAGAATCCTTAATGAAGAACCTCCAGATGAAAATGCTACAGCAACAGAACAAATGGAGCAGTCAAGATGCTCTCTCGCTGCTGCATTACTCACTCGACTTGCACTAGGACGGAAGAGCTCTGATAATATCAGTGTCATTGTCATTGATTTAAAAAAAGGTTAAGATGGAAGGAATTGGAGAACTGCACCATTCACATCAACCTTGAGGTAGAGAAACAGAAAGCTGTACAGGTTCCATAACGCAGAGAGAGGCAGAGAGAGATTATGTTCTCCCAATCTCTGCTATTGGAAGGCTCTCCCAAAAGGAGGAAAATTGTAAATGTATATATATATATATTTGGCTTTGTTTGTTAATGACTTTCAAATGGTTGGAAATAATGCAATCAATGAAATTCCATGCAACAGCAAAACATGGTTCCAAAAGGTGTAGATACCCATTACAGAATCAGGTGGTTCTTTATTTGGGTAGTCAAGATTTTCTGAAATTTCATTGGAGAAGTTTTGTGATTGCTGATTCATTCTAGCTGGGACTTGAGAGCTGAACCATCGTCCTGTCTTCATTGCAACCACTGAATTCCTATGTCGTCTGGACTTTGTTTCAACTTTCAAGACCCAAAGACACAAAAGGAAGGTTTCGTGGTTCAGTAGATGGGTGGGTCAGATTTTTTTTAACCCAGGCCCAACCCGAGGTCACTCATCCCCACCTATAGTCAGTAAATGTGGATAGGACAAAGTAAAAGGGCAAAAAAAAGAGGCTGCCCGGCTGCATGGTGATTACACCCAGAAAGAGAAATAATCCCCCTCGCCCTCCATGAAATGACAATTTCCACCCCTATTGGTGGATGCCCCCGCATGGGCTCTCATTGGTGCCCGCATTGGTGTAAGGGCCACGTAGTCTGACAATAATTATCCTCTCAAAATTATTTATGAATATTCTATATGTATTACTTTTACTATTACCTACAAATCCAGGATTATTATTATTATTTTCCTCTTATTTGTGGGAGGTCTAAAATATATTCATTGTTCCGTGCACCTAGCTTAGCAAAATCATAGCCATAGGTGAAGGAATTGCCCTTGTGGCTTGAGGAAAACTTGATCGTTAGATGGAATAATATACGATTTGTGTTTAGGGCAAGAGTTCTCTGTGAGGAACCAATGAGAGCACGTAGGAAACATAATTAGGGGATATACACCTTTCATTGGGGGGTAGGGTGGTCATCCCTCTCCAACTATGTCTGAGAGTGGGTGGTACATGCCCCCCATAGGAAACTTTTTCTATGTGTTCAATACATACTTTATGAAATTATTGCGATAAAAGCAGCTATGCTTTATGTCATAGGTCAAGTATTTTAGTTATGGGAAGCAGTTTTCTGTCTGGGAGTCTGGTCTATGCCAACGCTCCCATGTGTCTATATCTCTCCTCGTCAAAACAAAAGGATAGAGGTGTTTTTTCATATGGAGAAGAGAGAGATATACTCATAGAGTGGGATCAAGAATTGCCCTAAATATACCAGTTTTGTGTAGTGTAGTGTAGGACCTAGCGTAGGAAAAAATACTTAATCGTCCACAACTCCACACGATTATGATGTGTGTATACAATAACAATTGCAGAAAACACATGACAAGTACCGTCGTAGGTTGATGATGCATAGGAAACGCGGCCTCTGAGTTTGTTTAAATAATTCTAGTGGATGTTGGTATCGATGCATTCATTATGTGGAAGCTACTTCCCCCATTCCCTTCCTTACCCAGTTCACTTCCGTTGCAGGATTGAAACCAGAAGGAGAAGACTCGGAAATGGAGGTTGCAGCCATTGCGAATCTGGGGGTCCTATCCTGTCTGATCACCGCAGCTGCAGCTACTACAACTCTGTACACAAACCACACAGTCGGAGGCGATGCTGGATGGTTCTTTAATTCCGCCACCAACACCCCTTCCGCCAACTACTCAAACTGGGCAGCAAATCATACCTTCAACCTCGGCGACTACCTCGGTAACTAATTCGCCAAACCCTCCACCCTCTCTCACTCTCTCAACTCTCTCAACTCTCAATTAATTATTCTCAAATTGTTGCTCATATCAGTATTCAAAACGAATGGGAATCAGACGGTGATACAGACATATAACGAAACGATCTACCTACCGAAGCTGTAACTTCCGAGATGCACCGGATGGCTATGCGTTTCAGTACATGGGAGGGAATACGACGGCAGAGTCGTTAACGGTGGCGGTGCCGTTGACTCAAAAGGGACCAAACTACT
The DNA here is from genome assembly GCF_018873765.1 of Telopea speciosissima. Classification (NCBI taxonomy): domain Eukaryota; kingdom Viridiplantae; phylum Streptophyta; class Magnoliopsida; order Proteales; family Proteaceae; genus Telopea; species Telopea speciosissima. The sequence goes on along the minus strand of NC_057921.1, from coordinate 61,399,553 downwards.
ACTTCTCCGGCGCATACGAAGGTGTGCAGTGTCAGAAGGGGATGGCATTCGAGATCGAGGTAAAACATGGGCTGGGACTGCCTATATATTAGTCTCAACAACCAGGCCCCTCCACCGAGTCCGCCCCACGTGTCGCCTCTGTCACCGGATTCTCAGTCTCAGACTCAAACTCCATCTTCTTCAACTTCCACCCCATCAAACCAGCAAGAGGGGTTCTACAGTGTCAGCCTCTGCTTCAGACTTGCTAATTGGATCTCTATGTCTTGGCTTCTGCTCCTACTTATCGTCGCGTTTGCGCTCATCTAGGCTTTTTGACGTTGGTGGAAGGAGACGAGTCGAGTTTCGCTTCTGATGATCTACGATCGCGGTGGCATGGCCAGGGACGATTCTCAGCAGATTGTGTTTGTTTGATATTTTTTCATAAAATATTAATATCGTCACATGTGGATGTGATTTTACTTAACCTCACGTCCTGGAGATTATATGGGGTTCTCGTATCAGATGGCAAAAGTCCATACCCTCCCCTATGACGTTTAATCACCATAATCAATCTCACACCATTCATGGGTGTGGTCAATAGAAATGAAGGATGTAAAGGTATTATGGTAATATCATTTTATATGTTTTAATATAATCCTAGTTAGAGACAGCAGTTTGGATATTTCAAACTTGATATACATAGTGTAATGCTTTAAGTGATCAGTACTTAAACCCATTACCTTTAACAAAGGATTCTCTAGATTAAAGGCATTCTCATACAGAACTTGATTTGCCCTCCGCCTCCATAGTCTAGATTGTTTCTACCTAAATTTTGGAGAATGGATCATCTACACGTACCAACTGGTGAACGTACATCTCAAAGCCAATCACATTTTAATTTTGTTTTCATAAAAATCTCTCTTTCTCTTGTAAATGACAAAAATAGAACAAGTAGTTGACTCTCACATATACGTTCACTTATTGGTACGTACAGAGGAACCAAACTCAAATTTTGTACCAAGTTTTAGAGTTTAATTATTATCAAATATGTCGTGGATTGTCATGCATCCATATATATCGTTGTATATGCACAAAGAGTTTAAATTAAAAAAAAAAAAAAAACAAAAGACATGAAAATGACTCATTCAGATTACTTTTAAATAGTATAAATTTGATCACAGATCATGTTATATTATTTTCGTGTACAATATTAAATTAGGTATAAAGAATTATTTATTATTTTATAAATGTATCCAATGTTTAAAGTGTCTAACGCTTTAAAAACTTAAAACTACGTTTGTTGTATCCAAGCACAATCAATGTTAAATAGGTATTAACATATGATGATGAAATAACCTAAATGTCCCAAGTTTTTTATATATATCAAAATATTTATAAAAAAAATTTCAATTGATACGATATACTTCAACATCACATCATTATAATTTTTTTTAACCTTTGATTCTGATCATGACCGCTTAAATCATGACAAACATCCTAACACCATTTAATATAAGATTAGATCATCAATAACTTTAAATAGATTCTAATTGACATGACAGAATGTTTTAACAATTTTGAATATTTGATTTTGATTGTAATTGTTCAATCAATAGTTTAAATCATTACAATTACAATGACAATGACTATGATACAACATGATCTAAGATCAAACAATTATAAAAATGTAGAATATTTAAATGGGAAGAATACAAATCATCAATTCTATTTTGGTGATTTTAGATCTTTCCAATGGAGAATCAACCCTTGATTGCCATATCAAGGGAGATATGCTCTTAGAATTCGAATCTCTTGGAAAGCAAAGGGAGTCTTTACCTTCAATACTGTTTGGAGTTTGGACAGGTTATCTAGAGGCTAGATCAGGTTCAATCATTCTCGTATGTTAGCTGCCACACAGATGGAATCCAAGAGAGTGAAAAGATATATGATTTTGGGAAAAGAATTTTATGGTTAAAAGACACGTGGCCTTCCGTCCATGTGATTAGTTGGTCTTCCCTTGGGTGGGCCACCCTTAACCCACTCAAGTCTCATCAGGGATAGCTCGCTGTTGAACCACTTCAACAAGCCCCATCCGAATAACAAAAAAGGCTATAAATCCCAACCATCCGATTCCCAATCTCTCGCGTGGAAAGTCGGTAAAGACTCAAAAAGACTTTCCATCTTTGGATAAAGATCAACGGCTCCAACTTTAATAATGATGATATTAATTGGAGTGAAAAAGGGAAAACCGTAAAAAGGAGAAAACAAAGAAGATAAGAAGAAGAAGGAGGAGAAAGAAACGAAACGAAACGAAACGAACCGACATGTTATTTAATAAGTAGCAATTAAAGCGTTGAATTTGTCGGACTGGAAACAGACGTGAAATTTTACATTTTAATATATAAATTTGCTTCTCTTTAATCTTGTGGTCTGGAGGGAATGGAATGATATTTTGCAATAAGAACTGAAGAGGAGCGTGACTGGTTGGTTTATTTCTTTCTTCTTTCTCTCTTGATTTCTAACTTCTTTTTCTTCTTCTTCTTCTCCTCAATCTCTCACATTTCTCGTGAATTTGAAAGTGTGATAATGTGGTTTTGATCTTTGAGTGGGGGAGAGTATTTTCTACTTCTCTCTTCCGTCTTCGTTCATTCGATTCTTTTGCTTCGTTTAAGCACCAGAAAGGATGGGTTTGATTTCTGGAATTCTAATGGGGATCGTCGTCGGCATCGCTTTGATGGCTGGCTGGCGCCACATGATGAGGTATCGCAGCACCAAACGTGTCGCAAAGGTACCCTCTTTTTCAAATTCCTTATCAATTACATCGTCTCATGGACGAATTTCTACTAATTTCAAAGGTTTTAGAATTGCTTTTTCAGTTATTCGTTCAAATTAGTTAAAATTTCCATTTAGTTACACACGCATTGCTTGAATAGGAGATCGAATGCTCGGGATTCTCAGTATTTTGCTGTTTTGAGTCTTGTCTGTAATTGAATTGGGCAAGTCGGTTATGCTTCTACTACTCTGTTAAATGTATCTACTGAGTTTTTTTCTTTTATATGAACTGTATGGTGTGGCCCGGTAGGTCTTTCGTCCTATTGTTTATCTTTGGGCGACTGTCAGCTTTGTGTATTTCTCTGCTTCGATTCTTCTGCCACTCTTATTATTCTTAGTTTACCCGTCACTTTCATCAGATTCTATAATAAACTGTCTCGTCGCATTTATACTGTGTTTATTTTGGGGTTCTCAAATTTGTCTCCCTAATCCATCCATTTGTTTGATGCAAATTTTTGTACTCTTTGTTGTTTAGAAGCTTAGAGCTCTTGCCCCGTAGATGGTAGGTTTAAAGTCCTTTTCATGGAATGCGACCCATCCTAGTGTAACTGAAGCTTTCAACTTAATCTCATTGTTGTCTTCTCTTGATTGTTTGTCTATCCCGACTTCAAACCACTTCTTTGCTGGCAAAACTATATCCATGGGAATGGTTGATTAAACTGTTGCATGATGGTAGATAAATTCAAGCCCAGCAATCCCTTGATTGATTCTGAATCATTAGTGCAGCTATTATCAGTTTTGTATTTGCATGATTGTTGTAAAACATTGTTGATGCTTCTCCTCTCATCTACAGGCGGTTGATATAAAACTTCTTGGGTCCCTTAGCAGAGATGATCTGAAGAAAATTTGTGGCGACAATTATCCAGAATGGATATCTTTCCCTGTGTATGAACAGGTCGCTTTTCTATATAGTCTTTTCTCATCTTCTTAACATTTCTTCTCTACATAATTGTTTGTCTTTTATAAATATGTTAACTATTTGAACAATTGAAATTCAGTAAAGATACAAAGTAACAATTGGTCAATTATAACGTAACTTCTATGCACATATGGCATGTCTTTACACAATATATGCCCTAGAATTGCTTGTTATAGCTGCTTATTATTTTTTTTTAATGTGCTTCCCCCCCAATCCTCTTCTTGGTATACTGATGTTCAATATACATTTTCCGGTTTTGATACTTATCTGGTGTACCAGTGTTTCGATATACATATTTTCATCTTTTGAAGTTTCAACATTTCTCCACTTCATTATTTTCTTCAGGAAACTGCAGTAGTATCTCTTGTTTATAAAAGTGTCATCATGTCAAGACGTTGAAGATTTTTCAAACATTCAGTTGTAATTTTCTCCCATTACCAATAAGTAATTCCTATAACTTAAGTCACCCTAATCCAAGCTAGCGATGTTTGTGGGGGAACTCATTTTTTTGAATGCTTTAGTTTTGATTCATGAATTTATTAGTTAATGTTTCTTTCTGATGTATGAAGTGCTATTGCCTTGAAGTTATTTAAATCTCTTAATGATTGAGTATCATTTTTCATGTTTTTGTTGTAAGTGTGTAAATCCCAAATATGTTATTTGTTTCAGGTGAAATGGCTAAACAAGCAACTGAGCAAATTGTGGCCTTTTGTTGCTGATGTAAGCTTCTCTTCCCTTTTTGCTGGATTTTCATGAGATGCATCTTGTTAACCATTAACTGTCTATTGAAAGTTATGCTTACTGCTTGATTACATACAATGTCCACACTTTTCTTTGTTAAATTTGGTAGTCATTCTGCTGTTGGTATGTTGTTATTGAATTTGGAGTTGTTTGGAAAGGTTTTATGTTTAACTAAATTTTTATATCAGTGTTCCATCAACATTAACACCATATATAGGATTTCAGTATTCTGTATGTATTGGTAGAAGTATTGGTAAATAGTTTGTTTAGGAATTAGGATGGAATTTGTTATTATTTACAGCAGTTTGTATGGAATGAAATATTTTCAGACGGAAAAAACAAAAGGTTTGGATTATGAAGAATTTCTTTGGTCTTTTCGTTGTATTTTATCAAGATAAATCCTCTTTTGAAATTGATGGTTGGTTGTATTAAATTGGCAGTTTGAAACCATGTCTCTGTGGTATCCGAATTTTGAATAGATTGTGGAAGAATGTTGCATGCGTATTGTTTTTGCTGAAAGCCTATTATTTTTGTTTTAGCATTGCATCACTTTTCTATTTTAATTTGTTGATTCAAATTTGTCTATGTCCTTCCCAGGCAGCAACAATGGTCATAAGAGAATCTGTTGAACCACTACTGGAAGATTATCGACCTCCTGGAATTACATCATTGAAGTTCAGCAAACTCTCTCTTGGAAATGTAGCACCCAAGATTGAAGGTCTGAATTCACAACTAATTTTTAGTTGTGCTTTTGATCTCTGCCTTTTCAAATGGCTAATTTAACCCATCCTAGTCTACATTATGAATTTTGTTAGCTGTGATTGGTAATTGAGGAGCTTGGGGGGGGGGGGGGGGAGAAGACGATCATTTAACTGCTTATTTTGATTGGAATATACAGTTGCTTCATGTCTTGTTTCTAATTCTTAACATGTTAAGAGTTCTTAATTATACAAATTGTGTTACCACAATGGGTGGCATAGGTCATAAGCGTCAGAAATTTTAATATATATTGGAGGGAGATAATGGAAGACCAATAGGGACAAGATAATGTTTTGTTTAATTTAATAATCAAGAGAAAACTCTAAGGTCTATTTGCACTGCACAAACTCCATTAAGTAGTTTCCTTTTTTCTTTAATAAGCACTTCAATTATGCTTTAGTTACCTTGATGCAGTACCAAGTGTCCACATCTGAAGGAAGAAGAAGAAGAAGAAGAAGAAGAAGAAGAAGACATGAAAGTAGGCTTAGGTTGGGAGCCATTGATTAGGTTTGCATTGTTCGCATTTTCTATACTTGGTTTATTTTTTTGTTTTTAAATTGAACCGGTTCAAATTGGTTGCATCCAATTGGTTCAATCGGTTCAATTTAAGTGATTTAGTTAAGTGTCTTTTAATTTAAGTTAGTAGGGTCAATTAGGTCTTTTTACTTTAAGTTTTAAGTTATTTTAAGTCTAGCTACACCCTTCCACGATTTATGGAGGAGGTGTTTAGTTTGTAATAGGATTTGGCCTTTGGCCTATTATTACAAGTATTGAAATCGTGGGAGAGCCCCCACAGTTTTATGAGTTTAAAAAAATCGTTTGCTGCCTAGTCGCTGCTGCTACTGCTTTTTAGAGTGTTTTGCCTTGTGGTTCTATCAAGGAAAAAGGGGAGGTGGGTCTCCTGTGACTCCTTGCGCCATGACGGCCGGGAGGATCCCTATCCGAAGGTGGTTCTATCCTTCAACCCTGTTCAAGCTGCTGCCAGTGGAGTTCTGCTGCAATTTGATCAGTATCTTCTTCTCCTAATCCTCTAATTCCCCCCCCCCCCCCAATCGATCCCTCTTTTATTTTGTTTGAATTCCATTAAACCTAATTCCATTAAACCCTAGATCTTGCTGCCCAGCCATATTTGACCATCAGAATTATTTCAAATGCAAACCACAGCCTTCATACTACAGCCCCTCCACTCGATCTAACTTGCAGCCCCATTCTCCCACTCCAACCCTAATTGACATTGTCTTTGTAAAACCCAAAAAATACTAAACCTGTCCAGACCTAACTAGCCATCCAATTCAGCCCAAATTACAGTCGAATCTCCATCTCCCTGCCAGTGATACTTGACCAGAACCCCAGCCCTAAAATCCCATTAAAAACCCTAGTTTCAGCCTAAATTCTAAAACCCAAAACGCGAAACCCTAACCCTAATTTCTGAAATTTCAAATCTTCATCTAAACCTAATCATACTTAGTTCATTAGACTCCTAGAAACCTTCCTATTATTATCATATAAGAGTTACTCTAACCATAACCCTAGAATTACCCTACTTTACATCAAGTCTGCTCCATCGAGTTAGCCATTCAGCAGGTCATGTTTACATTGTAGACAAAAATGCACTATTTCAGCGAAATTTCGGCTATTTGTCCCCAAAATGGCCAACCGAAACTCAAGGCAAAAAATGTACTGTTTCGGTGAAATTTGCCAATTTTGGTGCATTTCAGTTTGGCCAAAATGGCCTACCGAAACGAGTTTTAGAACTATGCGGAAAATCTGATTTTGTACAGAAGGTTTGGTATGGAGGTTAGGTGTACCTATGGTTCGCGTTCCGCTTTGTTGGTGTAGATGTTGTTGCAAGTTCGTGCAGATCAACAGTGATCAGGTTCGTTGAGGTTTATAGCAGGCACAGAGGGCATATAAATCAGATAAATTGGATGATAGTGAAGGGTTCAAATTCCTCCATATAACGCTTCAATGGTCGTAATGACTTCACATTGTGGCAAGCTCTCAGGAAGAAATAAAAAATCTGGAGAAGGTGAAGGAAGATGAGTGGCAAGAGATGGGGGATCTAGCAAACAACACAATCTAGTTGTATCTTGCGGATAACACTCTTCGTGAGATCATCGGGTTGGCAGATCCAGAGGAAGTCTGAGCAAGTACAAGTCTTAGTCATTGACAAATCAATTGTTTTGAAGAAACAGTTATCTGGCTTTCGATTGTCAGAGGGAGCAAAATTTGAGGTACACTTGAATGAGTTCAACAGGATATTGAGGGAATTGTCGACTCTAGAAGTTAAGATTGAAGAGGACAAGATACTTTTCCTGTTGGCTTCACTACCTTCTTCATTTGATCACATTGTGACTACGATACTGTTTTAGTAAGGATACTCTCGAACTTGACGAGGTTATTGTTGTTTTGTTGATGAATGAGACACGACGGAAAAATAGCGTGAGGGGGTGTCAAAGGAGTGTAGTGCTTTTGGTTACAATTGGTGGTTAGGGTAGAGGCAGATTGAATGAGAGATAGGAGGACTTTGGCAAGTACAAGAGTCGCTCCAAATCGAAAGGTCCCAAAATGACTTATTATTGTGAGGAGGAAGGTTACTTAAAGAGGAATCGTCCAGGTATAAGAGGGTAAAAGAGAGAATGAGGAGGAAAATGGAGATAAATCATCAAATGCTGTTGTTGTGGAAGGGTCCTGGAGTGATGGATATATTCTTCTCACTACTTCATTTGGTACAAAAACTTTAGATTGAATTTTAGATATGGTAGTTCATTTTATATGTGTTCTTAGGGATCAGTTTGCTACATATCATATATGTGATAGTGGTACTGTAAAACTGACAGATATTGCGGAAAGAAAGATTGTTGGGATCAGACTGTACAAATTCACATGCTTGATGGGATTGTGCAAACTTTGCTTGTTATGGTGAGAAATCTGCCGAATCTAAGGAAGAATCTGATTTCACTGGGAACACAAGATTCGATAGGGTTTCAGATGCTCATCTAAAGGTAGAGTTATCAAGGTTTCTGGAGGATCCATGGTTGTGTGATGCATCATGCAAGGACAGATGATTGGGAATCCATTCAGACTTGCAGGGAGTGTTGAAACAGGTGGAGCTACCGTTGGAACTTAGGCAATAGGGTATAGGTGGACGACAGAGATGACAGATGGTTTAGGTGATGAATAAGTGCAAGTCTGGAAAGAAGCGGGTATCTTTTGCTTCGGATGTGGGGAGTGGTAGTGATCTATTGGAGTAAGTTGTAGCGGTAGGAGAGGTGAGCCACATCACATCGTGTGATAGTGAGCTATATGGGACAACTTGGGTGGGGGTGTGGATCATGCCTGTTGGGTATGGTAGACAGACAGAGACAATGGCGGAGTTTGTAGAACGACAGCAACACCGGTCTCCTTCAAGGTGGCTTGTGGAATCCAAGCCAAGGTAGAGATTTTTGGGGTTGGGTGTGTATTCTATTCTCTCGCTTCACATTTATTGGGTCTGTATTTGTAATTGGTTAGGGTTTTGGGTCCATTTCATGTGCGAGGGTAATTGTAATTGTGTGGGGATGAGGGTTTTTAGGATTTCCTATATATTATCTATGTGTTGGGAAAACCCTAGACACAAGCAACAGAGATCACATTGTGAGGTGGAAAGTGGTGTAGAAAGTTTTTGTGGCTTGGTGAAAATTTCTGGTTCTCTCGGGTGGATATTGGCATTCATGCTGAACCACGTTAAATTCCTCATGTTGTGTGTGATTGTTTGCTTGGTTTCTTCTTCGTAGTTGCACATTTGTTCCCAAAACCTCCCTCATGGGAGGAGTATGTACTTGAAGCCAATTATAAGATACGATATGTTATTGTTCAATGATGCAATATTTCAGCATTGAAGAACTGAATTTGAGAGATGGAAGGAATGAATAGCTGTGTTTAAGGGAGGTTTGGTTGGGAGTGATCCTAAACTCCTTGCATAGGGCTGATGTAGGATTCTCTGGGCTTTGATATGGTGCTGTCAATGGAAGTGTTCAATCATAATGCTCCCTTTAGTATTTTTGGCCAGAAACAAGAGTGAGAGGGTGGAATTAGTTAATTGGGAATTTAAGGAAGATTAAAATTTCTCTTTCTTTCCTTTTTGGCAAGGATTTAAGACTTGGTATTGCATATCAAGCTCAACTGACCACAATACAGATGGGTGATATAGACCAATTCAATCTGAATTTTGGGCAATACACTGTGTTATTGGTATGTTAGGTGGATTGGTGTTGGCAATCCTGATATGGATCAGCTAATACACCCAATCTGATTCTGATACTCGAAACCATGCTTTCTAGTGAGGGTTTGGGAGTTGAATGAAAGCTCCTTCGGACTTTCTTTAATCATCATGTGGCTTGGAAACCGTACAAGCATGACTTGTCTTGATCATTTTGGTTGCTAGCAGTGTGCATCTACTACCCTGAATTTTGCCAATTACCTTTTAAACTGTTCACCTTTGACACAGATGTTACACTAAATATTGAATTAATTTATGCAGGAATTCGTGTTCAGAGTCTTAAGAAAGGTCAGATCACAATGGATATTGACTTTCGCTGGGGTGGTGATCCTAGCATCGTTCTTGCTGTTGAAGCAGCACTTGTTGCTTCTTTACCCATTCAGGTTGGTAAATCAAATATTCAAATGTTGTGAAGTGCTTAGATACTTGGAAGGATGGGAACATGTGTTTTTTTAGGGGTAGCAGATGGGAACAGGTAGGATTCAGTATGGATTTGTGTCATTCCATCTCTGTGATTGAAGTTAACCTGATGAAGAAAGATGAATAGAATAGATGTTATAATGAATTTCATTGTTTACTGTAATCAAATGCCGATATGTGTTTGCCATCAAAGACCAAACCCTATCGGAACCCTATTTAAGTAATTCCAAGACCCCCCCTCCGCAATAGGGTGTGAGGTGATGGTAACCCATTTAACCAATGCCATTGTAATGCTCAGGTATCCATTATAGTGTTTACATCTTCCATATATGCATAGAAGTGCCCTTTTTGGTGAATATTGGCAAGTGGCTACTAGGTTGTGCATATGCATGAATTAAATCAATTTCCTATCTTTTGTTATTCTTGTATTGGTGTCCTGCTTTCTTGACTATTATGTTTGTGCTACTGGCTGCAGTTGAAGGATCTTCAAGTTTTCACTGTTGTGCGTGTTATCTTTCAACTAGCTGAAGAGATCCCTTGCATTTCTGCTGTGGTAGTTGCTCTCCTTGCTGAGGTATGTCTATTTAAGGGAATTATAGTCATTTAGAATTTGTTCTAAATACATACAGCTTGACTGTTCAGATGTAACATGGGTATGAAGTCTTGGACTCAGAAGCCCTTTTTTTTTATTATGACTGATGCTTATGTTTCTTTTTGTGATTTGTATGAGAGAGAATAAATTTCCCTGAATCAAAATATAACAGATACAGGATGGAAACGAAATGTGTTCTCCTAAATATTTTCTGTAGCAATGAGTAGCCATATGACTCAACTCTCTAAGCCTCATGCAGGTTACTTGGGGTTGGGTTCACAGATCTTTTTCTTCCCTCCCATAATGTTTAGGTTAAACAGAAAATTGTCAAGATCCATGCTAAAGGGCCCGACTAATGTTTTTTGAGTGCTGGTTGGCTACCTGACCCTCCAACCCTCCTCCTTTGTTTGGGCTTTGGATCAGCTCTGCTGAAGCTCCAGTGAAGCTATTTGGAAGTGCTGTTGTAGTTTCACAATGAGAAGCCAATTGTTTTCAGTATCTTTCCTTGAATTGTGGCAAGATAACTGTCCAATCAATGAGAACACTAGCAGCTTTGAAGAATTTCCCGTTTCTCCCCTTCCAAATGGTAAATAACAGCCCATAAAATTCTACAGTTCACACTAAAGGGCCCACTAAAAAGAAAGAACACATCTGAAAAATTCTGTGGAGGGACACCACCTGTACTAAAAGAAGCCTAAAAGATTCTCTAAATTGCATAGGGAATTCGACACTGTTGGAAGATGTTTGATATTTTCTCCTGATTTTTGAATGTAATGCATCTGTGTGGCAAGTGCATCTTGTCATGAACCAAATTATCCTAGAACTTTTTCCAAGTGCCAACAAATAAAAGCTGACATTTGTGGTTTTATAGGTTTGGTCCAAATGCCCAAGATTAGAGTTTACAATGTGCGGATTGTTATCTGCCTTTATAAATCAGCTTGATTACTTCAACCTAGCAAAAAAAATGTGTCGTGATTATGATCAGGGTAGTAGTGTCCTTTTCATTTTGTATTGTCCTTGTATTCATGATTCTGTTCTGTATTCATGATTCTGTTCTATGTACCTGTCAGGGTAAAAATGCAGTAGTTATATAATTAAATAGCCAAAGATGTTCTGAAACCCAGCCCATCCAGCAATCTGTTGAGGAGGCCAAGCCATGGCTCACTAGTTCAATGAGTCAGGCTGGGCTGAATAAAATTTTCTATTTGTTTACTTGTATCTATATATAGAGAGCCGATGATGCAGATAGGAGAGGAAGAGGAGGTTTAATGTGGTCTGGTCTGGTTCAATACTGAACCAATCTTTTACCCAACTTCAGTGGTCATGTACGGGGATTTTGAAATTCCTAATTTCCGGCTTGTGTGGGCCCAAGCTGGACTTGCAGAGGAGTTCCAATTTATTCTCTCCAGTAGAGCTGGCATTTCAGGTTTCTTATATTATAGGAAAATAACTCTTCAGTCCACAAACAGTCTTGTTGTGAAAGTCTTCTAGTGGGGCCCAGTTAAATAAAGATTTGATGGTTGCAGGAATCTTATCAAGGCAACATTTTATGTGTTTATTTTCGTCAATGAGAGCTGGTGTGTGGAGATATTTATTTCTTTGAAGATAATATCTTGCGGGGGCCATTGGGAGAAGGTTTAGGATCTGCAGTTTCTATTCCTAAAAACTAGGAATCTGGCCAGCAAGGCAAGACGTGGAAGAGGTCTCTTTTAGATTTTTTTTTAAAAAAATAATATTTTATTCCTTATTTAATCAGAATTGGATTAATCTTATAAAACCCTTTCTTGCATAGAGCTTATTTCTGTCATAGATTAGGAAACTTCCTCTTATCTTACGGTGGGACCGTGGGAGCAAAGAATGCTATCTTTGATTTTATTTTACTTTCTATCTTTTCTTTTATCCCAGGAAGATTAACGATAGAAGCTATTTATTTACTTAGGAGACTCATGGACAGATTTCAAGAGTGTAAGGACTCCATCTGGTCTTTATTGACATAGAAAAAAGCTTATGACAAAGTACCTAGAGAGTTAATTTGGCATGTATTAGACAAGAGAAGTGTTTCAAGTAAATATGTAGGCATAGTTAAAGATATGTATAATGGTGTGGTGACTAGCATAAGGACCCTGGTAGGTCAGGGTAGTGAATTCTCAAATCTCAATCACAATTGGGTTACATCAAGGATCAGCTTTAAGCCCTTGCTTGTTTGCGCTAATCATACATTAATTGTTTGGAGACATTCAAGATCAGATTCATTGGTGTATTTTTTTTGCTGTTGATAATGTTTTGGTGGATGAAACAAAAGCAGCGATAAACTTCAAGTTGGAATTATAGAGATCAACTTTGGAATCAACGGGTTTTAAGACAAGTAGAACAAAATCAGAGTATATGGTGTGTAACTTTAGTAACAACAAGACGTATAATGCGGTGGTGAAATTTGTTAAGAGGGAGATACCACAAAGTGATTATTTTAGGTATTTGGGCTCAATCATATCATAAATAAAAAAAGGAGAAATAAAGGATGATGTTACACATAGAATTCAAATAGGATGATGAAGTGGTGAGGTGCGTCAGGAGTGTTGTGTGATCGACGTATTCCTTTAAAGCTTAAAAGGAAAATTTTATAGGACAGTCATATGACTGGCAGTCATAGAACTAAAACTCGCTAGATCTCGATGTAAATCTCGCTTTTTCAAGACCTCGAGACGAGATGGAGGTCAAGATGATATTTTACCCCAACTCGAGCGAGATCTCGACCCAAACTCCTTTATATGAGTGCCAGATCTCAACCGAGAGGCGAGATCTCGGTGGTTTTGGTCATCTCAGTGGGAAATCTTGGTATACAGAGTACAAACACCTATCTATGCAAACCTTGGTATACAGACACTTATTCTTACCTAATACCATTTAAGTAAATGTTTTGTATTTCATTTACTTAAGATATTATTCATAAATAAGCAATACCCCCTATTTGAATCCAATAAAAATATTTAAAAAATGAAATTCCAAAAGAATAAAAAATCAACCCTCTAGTTTAAGAACAAAAATTGGATTTTTGTGATGGGTGCAATTTTCAACTTTCTAATGCTGGGGTTTTTTCCAAATCTAAAAATTCCATAAATTTTAATATGTTAAAACATTGCTAAAAACCAAAAGTAGGGTAAAATATTTATTTGTTTTGATGTCCAAAAAAATATTTTCATTTAGAGCGATTTTGATAGCATTTGCACACACCAAATTAATTTGACCGGTACATAACTCCTTCAATATAAATCAGATTTAAGCAATCTTGGACTTGTTGGAAAGCTTTCAAAACAAAGCTTTCCAACAAATATCATTTAAGTAAATGAAATACAAATGCAAAAACATTTACTTAAATGATATTAGGTATAAATAAGTGTCCGTCCTGGTTTCGCATAAAGTGAAACTCCTATTTGGACTTTGTTTTTGCAAAGTTTGATAGTGTCATTGTGTTTAAATGTCCTAAAATAGGCTGAGTTCTAAGTTTCAGCCCCAAAATAGGTCTAAAACCCAACGAAACCAGCCATCGAGTTGGGAAAAAAAAAAAAACCCTAACTCGTCGAGATCTTGACCCAACTCGCTATTTGGCCAGCTCGAAACTTGTACTCGAGACGAGTTTTAGTTCCTTGCTGGCAATGATATATGGAGCTAAATGTTGGGTAGTAAAGAAACATCATATAGATAAACTTAGTATAGCCAAGATGAGGATGCTGAGATGAATGTGTGGGAAAACTAGAAAGGATAAAATAAGGAATGAACAAATCAGAGATGATTTAAGAGTAGCTCCGATACATGATATACTACAAGAAGGTTTTGAGGTGGCACGAGCATGTGTAACAGAGGTCTTTAGATGCTCCAGTATGGAGGAGTGATTTGATTCAGATTGAAGGAGCTAAAAGAGCCAGGGGTAGACCTAAAAAGACTCTAGGAGAAGTGGTGAGGAAAGACATGCATAGTTTAGGCCTTGTTACAAGTATGGCTTTGAATAGAGCTGATTGGAGGGTAAGGATCCATGTAGCTGGCCCCATTTAGTTGGGATAAGCTGTGTTGGGTTGAGTTTAAGACAAGTCTATATAAATGTAAGGCTGTTAGCAGCCCAGACATGATAGAATGAAACTGAGTTTTGGTTTAAGCCTTGTTGGTGTCTTGGTGATTCTAATCAGAACCTAATATGGTAATTCAGTAGGTTTGGTTTGATGGCGCTTCCATTTCTGCAGGCTTTGGGTGGTGAATCCTAGGTAATATTCCTTTTATTTCTTCTTTCATATGTAAAAGGGGGAAAAAAGTATGTTAGAGATTTCTGTTCTTAATACTAATCTGTCCCTCTATGCGATCCTGTTGCGATTGATCTCTCACTGGTTTTACTGGTTCGGGATTGATTCTATTGGCCGATATAAGAGGCTCAAGTTGTAGCATAGTGATAAAGTATGTATTAGGTGAAAATTTGAAAATTATGGGGATCGAGTTGCACTAATAGCATACTGTTTTATTCTTTTAGCTTTTATCTAGAACCATGGAAAGAAAACTCAGTCGAAACCTGTCGAAACCATCGAGATATCTTGATTTCGCAGGTTTTCGAGACGAGATGGAGGGGTATTTTGAAACCTACATGGTTTCGACAGTTTCGACCATGTTTCGGTCGAGACATGGTTGAACCACCTTGAACCAGGCCTATATAATACCTCATCTCGGTCGAAACATGGTTGAACCACCTTAAACCTCTCCAACTCGGTAGTTTCGACAGAAACCCCTCCAACCAAGTAATGTAGTCCTAGAATAGGTGATAATCCTACTAGGAGCCAATTGGAATCAAGCTTTGGTCAAGCCTGCTGTTTAGGGCTGATTAGGGGCTGTTTTAGGGCAAAATTAGGGTTTAGGATGGGAATTTGGGAATGGGGTTTATAGGGTTTTAATCTGCAGGTTTAGAGGGTCATTATGGTATAAAAATATCTGGATTTGGTTAGGTTTCAAAATTCTGCAGATTTAGGGTTAGGGTTCCGGGTTTTTAAAATTAGGATAATAGCCAAAACTGGGGTTTACAGTAGGATTCAGGGGGAGGGCTTAAGGTCGAGTGTTAGAGGGACTAGGGGGAAGGTTCGGCTGCAGCAGGGAGGTTTTCTGATGGCTGAATATGTCCCAGCAGAAAATTAGGGTTTTTTTAGGGTTTAAAGGATAAGAGGGATTTTAGGGTTTGGCTGGACAGAATGGGCAGCAAGTCTGGTCGAGTGGGGGAGATGGTATGGGAAGGCTGTGCTCTGATTTTGGTGTAAAACAGAGGTAGGATGATGGCTGGATAATGCCTAGATGATCTAGGGTTTTGGAAATTCAAATAGAAAAACAAGAGGGATCGAATGGGGGAGGGAAGGAAACTAAAAACAGAAATTTAACTAAGTATGGAAAAATAGAAATCCTAGCCTACGGCTCCCTATTTAAACCCTAAGTTTAGGGTTTCTTCTTCTTCTTCTTCCTTCTTGGAGCTGCATCTCCAAGGTTTCCCCATGAATGGGAAAAAGTACCAGGTTTGGACCTGGTTTCGGTTGGTTTCGACCAAATCTCGGTTTCAGCTAGGTCGAAACCCAAGTTCTTGATCCTTGTCTAGAACGTGTAGAAGCACCAGCTATTGCCTGTATGGTGATCAACCACCTGTCAAATGTTTTAGTTATTTGGATCAAATGTTTAATTAACTATGGCAGTGAGTTTGTGTGAACATTGGTCATGCTGTTGATGAACCCTTTTTAGGGACTGGGTGACTGAGTTCAGAACACCGATGACCAATATAATGACATCCTAGCAACAAGGACTGTGCTAACTTCCCAAATCGTCCTTTGTTGTGGAAACAAATCAGTGAAGAAATACATTGTTGAGGATAAGGGTTATGTACCTATCTAGATTCAATGTATGTAGGGTTGATTGTATTGTGACTAAGCATACCATATTTGTAATTTTTATTCATCTTATAAATAACAAGGCCTTTGTTACTAAGAACAAGGCAATCTATTCTCCCAAATCTTCTCAACTTGGTATCAAAGCCCAATCCTCTCTTTGGGTATTTTTTTCTTTTCGCTGAAGAAGTTCTTCTCTGTCGTTGCAGCTGCCAAGGCTTTGGCCTCCCATGGTAAGCATGGTAGACAAAACATGCTTCCCTTGTATGTCGCACCATGCTGACCACCACTGACGCCTCTCCTAACCGATGACCGTCGTCGCCACTCCACTCACCGCCTAAAGGTCACTTGACCCTGCTGATCTAAATCGGCCCCTTTTTTTTTTATCGCCGCCAGGCTTCCCTGGCCCTCGCGCTGCCCTGCTGGGCCTTCTTGGCCCCTCGCGCTGCCCTGCCAGGCTTCTCTGGCCCCTTGCACTACTGCATGCCTCCCGGCCCTTCGTCTTGCCCTGCTAGCCTCCCTAGCCCCTCGTGCTGCCCCCACCGGTCTCCCTGGCCGTTCGTGCTGACCTGCCGGACCTCCATGGCCCCTTGCTAGGCATCCGTCTCTGCCAGGCCCCCTGGTAGGCCACTGTCAGCTTCTCTACACCTCTGCCGGCCCCTTTACACCACTGCTGGCCCCTTGTAGGCTCCTTTGTGCCTCTTGCAACTATCACAACGTCCTCACCATGCTTGCTACTGCTTTACTAGTTCTTTATTCTGCTTGTTAGTATGCCATAATCTTCCCATGTGAAGGTATTTCACATTCATTTATTGTGTTTATTTCCTCCATAGTTATCAAGGCGGCAAGGCAACCATGGTGTTGGAGAGGGTCTAAAATCAAGGCTACACCAACAAGGCTGCAAGGAGTCCAAGGAGCCTGGACGCCTAGGCGTCGCCTTGATAACTATGATTTTCTTGGTGCTATAGTGGAGAGTACTAGTTCATCATTGGGTGGATCTGGAGGTAATTGGTACCTCTCATCATCACCCTACTCTTCAGCTAGGACCCTCCAAGTTGAATGTGACTAATTATCTTGCCTGGTCACGTGCCTATGTCCTTACTATTTGAGGCAACCATTTTTTGAACTATATCACCAGTGATACCCCTATGCCTACCGAGACTTTTGCTAAGGACACATCGCTGGCTAATGATGCCCTTGTGATGTTATTCTTGTTGAACTGTATGGAGCCTGCCATCAGTCCTAGCTTTGTTCTCTTGAACACTGCCAAAGAATTGTGGGATGTAGTCGAGCATATCTATGCCTAGACAAGCAATTATGCACAGATCTATGAGCTCCGCCGTCTGTTTCTTGAAACCACTCAGAAAGAGCTTTCTGTTTCTTCCTATTACTCTGCCCTCAGCAGTTTGTGGCAGCGGTTGGACTTTTATCACCCAGTTCCCATGGTTTGCACCTCTGATGCTGAGACTTTCCAAAAGGAGCGTGAAATGGAACGAGTATATGACTTGCTGACTGGCCTCAACTCAGAATACGATCAGATTCGTTGTTTCTTGCAGATTCCACACTTCTCGGGTTCAGAACTGATCTCGCTCGAGCGAGATCTCGCGAGATCTCGCGAGTTGGTGCAATTTTTTTTTGGACTTCGGTGGGTTGTACACATATTTTGGGTCCGAAACTTGGTATCCAGCCTATTTCAGGCCATTTAAACACAATGGCATGCCCAGATTTGCCAAAAACAAGTCCAAATATGAGTTTCACTTTGGACCATAGGTTGGTAGGCGGAGTCGTACTAAAAGTCTAAAACAACATAATCTATATATAATTTAGTAAAACATAGCAAATTAGCAATCAAAACATTCTAATTAGGGCAAAGATGTTCTAATCCATGGGGTGTAGAGCATCCCAAGTAGTTTAACATATATCAAAATCATTTTCAAACAATCACTATTCATCCTATTTTTTTCATTTTCTTTTTCAAATAAATCATTTATTTTTCCAGAAATTATAATAAATAATTTATTAACTGAAAAAAATCCGACTCCATGAAGTGATAGATCGGGCAAAGATGTTCAACATATATTAAAACCACATGAATCTAACAAGGATTACAAAATTTTTTTGGAAAAAATAGATTTGGGGAAGAAATAGAAAACACCTTTGAAATCTTGCAAATAGGTGATGATGCTCCAAATTGGCACTTGAATCTTCACTTTGGCACTTCAATCTAACTCAACAGTGCATTCCATCCAACAATCGAAAGAAAGAAGAAGAAATTTGAAGGAGAGGTTTTTCCTTGGTTTAGAGCCAAGAACTGTCTGCTCTCTTATGTTGGAAATGGTTTTGGGTGAAAATTGGGCTAAATACAACTAACTAGCATCTTTGGGCCCAACGAGATCTCGCGAGATCTCCGAGATATTGGTTTTTGTACTAAAAACATGATTTTCACCTCGAGATATCACGAGATCTCGCGAGATCTCGTCGAGAAATTGTAGTTTTGTACCGACTAGAACTCGCTTTGCCAAACCGAAACTCGCAGATCTCGCGAGATCTCGCGAGTTCTCGAACCTTGCTCGGCATATAATATTGTTCAATATGAAGACAGGCGTTGATCTATTATGATGCTACCTGCTGCCCCTATCCGCTCAGCTCTTGTGTGTACACCTCAGGCTTCCTCCACGCTTGATATTGCTGGTTCTGTCACTAAACCTGGTTCATCTACAAACAACCCTATCAAATGTGATTATTTTGGGTGTCCTCGCCACCCCAGAGAGACCTGTTGGAAGCTTCATGGCCGCCCCAAAGGAGGGGGGCGTGGTGGGAAACAAAACTCTACTCGATCTCAAGCACATCTTTCTGAGATGACAGATGGTACCACACCTGTTTCTTTTTCATCTGAACAGTTGGCTGCTATCCAGCTTATGATGACTCAGCACGGTATTGCACCTCCTACCATGGCTTCTTCCACTACACCTGCTTCCCAACTTGCCCAGTCAGGTATATTTCTTGCTTCCTCCCACTCTGGCTCCTCTTGGCTTATTGATTTTGGAGCCTTTGACCATATGACCAGCTCTTCGAACTTGTTTCATACCTATAACCCATGTTCGGGTGGCTGATCTCTCAGCCATTTCTAGTAAAGGTTCTATCTCTTGCACTCCCACTATCTCTGTCTTTTGTTTTACATGTTCCAACCTTTGTGCAAATCTACTTTCTATCTACCGCCTTACCATTGATCTGAATTGTAGTGTTCATTTTTTTCTCTACCTACTGTGTTTTTCTAGAACTAGTGATATGGGCAACTATTGGACATGGTAGAGTACGAGATGGCCTTTACTACTTGCCTACTTGGATCCGGGTCTCACTGCTGCTCCATCTCCAGTTTCAACTCACATTTCTCGGGAAGACAATGCTCCTTGCCAGCTGCATCAATGGTACCTGCGTCTCGGTCACCCCTCCTTTTATATTTGACGTCGTTTATTTCCTTTAGTTAAACATTGTAATATGGACCAGTTTAATTGTGTTATTTGTGAACTTGTAAACCACACTAGGTCCTCTTATTCTCCCAATGGCAATAAAAGTGCCATTCCATTTTCTATTATACACTTTGACTTGTGGAGTCCCTCTAGAGTTGTTACCAGGGGTGGTTTTAAATGGTTTATTACTTTTAGAGAAAATATCATCCCCCTCCCCTCTAAGTATCCATAATATCAAACCCCTCCCCTAGGTTTTGAATAATGATAATGCCCTTGCCTACTTTTGAAAGATTCTATTAACCATATCCTAATCGTTAAAAAACGCCATTAAGTGATGATGTGGCATTTACAAATTTTTTAAAACCCCAAAATACCCTTAATGTAATTTTATTCCAATACCCTTAATGTAATTTTAAATAAAATAACTTTAAAGTTAAAAAACAAATCACATAATGACGGGAGATTCCTGTCTTCAATCTCAAGCCCAAACGGAAACACATAACATGTTTGAAAAAATCGCCGCCAATTACGGCTTCACCTGACGGTACTCCGGTTTTCGAAAACCACGGCAAACAACAATGAAACTTCGGTGACCTTTATGCTGGTGTCCATTCACCGGAAAAACAACCAAAAAAATACCCCTTCTTCCTCATTCGGTTACCTAACCCACCTTGTGACTTGCAGATTTTTTTTTTTTTTTGAATCTGCAGGTCACCAGAGAGGCTGGCGACCGCAACAAAACTGGTAAAGGGGAAGTCCGGCTGGGGCTGGCTCATGAGAGCATCACGGTTATGGCAGCCTTGGCTGCCCAGAATTTTTTTTTTTTTTAATCTAAACAGTCACAAGTTACCGGAGAGAGAGCGACTTCACTCCGGCGACCATCTCTGTCACTGCTCTTTAACCAGTCACCCTGCTGTCCGTGAATGGCGGCCTTGGCTGCCTCTGCAGGTTTTTTTTTTAAGGCGATCACAGGGTGCGATGAACTGCTGTTTTAAAGGGTAATATCGTCTTTTGAACTACTGTTTTAACACCGTTAGCCACTTAGGGTACGGTCGATAGAATCTTTCAAAAGTAGGGAAGGGCATTATCATTATTCAAAACCTGGGGGAGGGGTTTGATATTATGGATACTTAGAGGGGAGGGAGATGATATTTACTCTTACTTTTATTGACAATTATACCAGTCTCACTTGGGTATATCTTCTCCGAACTATGCTTGAAGCTTTTTCATGCTTTCAGTCCTTTCATAACATGATTCACGCTCAGTTTAATGCCCAAGTTAAAGTTCTTCGGAGTGACAATGGGACCGAGTATATTGATGGTCCTTTCCTTCAGTACCTCGCGTCACATGGCATTCTTTCTCAAACTTCCTGTGTTCGAACCCTTGAGCAAAATGGTATTCCTAAGAGAAAAAATTGTCACCTTTTAGAGGTCACCCGCTCTCTGATGTTTACTACTCACCTTCCAAAGTTTTATTGGGGCAATGCTGTTCTTACTGTTGCGTTTCTCATCAATCCCTCCAGTGTTCTCGACTTCAAAACGCTGGTAAGTCAGCTTCCTGATCCCGCCATTGCTTTTCATCTTCCTCCCCGTGTTTTTGGTTGTGTTTGCTTCGCTCACTACTCTTATCCCTCTTAGTCCAAACTTGACCCACTGGTTTTCCGTTGTATCTTCCTTGGGTATTCTAGTGTTATCATCCTCCCTCTCACAAATTTTGTATCAACATGGATGTCACCTTTTACGAGGATTCTGTGTCCATTCCACAGGGTTGGAAAGACGCTATCACAGATAAAAAAAATGGAAGAATGCTATGGTGGAGGAAATGCATGTCTTGAAGAAAAAGAATACCTGGGAGCTTGTTCCTTGTCCCGCAGGAAAGAAATCGGTGGGGGGTGCAAGTGGGTATTCACCATAAAAGAGAAAGCAGACGGGACTGTTGAAAGATACAAGGAAAGACTGGTAGCTAAGGGCTTCATCCAAACATATGGCATTGACTACCGATATCAAGACACCTTTGCCCCTGTTGCAAAGAGGAATTCCGTTCGAGCTTTACTATCTTGTGCAAGTAATCTTGGATGGAATCTTCAGCAGTTAGGTGTGAAGAATGCTTTCCTCAATGGAATTCTTGAAGAGTAGGTATATATGGATGTTCCTCCTGGCTTCGACTCACCATCCACAATTAGGAAATTGTGTAGACTGAAAAAATCCCTCTATGGTCTCAAGCAATCTCTTCGGGCATGGTTTGGCAGGTTCCAAAAAGCAATGCAAAATTTGGGTACAAACAGAGTGCCGATCATACCCTATTTACCAAACACAAGGAAGATCACTGCCCTCATACATAGTCAACATTGATGATATAATCATAATTGACAATGTTGACTTAGAAATCTGTGTGTTGAAGACCCAGCTGGCGATTGAATTTGAAACCAAAGATTTTGGACCACTCAGATATTTCCTGGGAATTGAAGTAGCCCGATCTAGCAAGGGCATCTTCATTTCTCAAAGGAAGTATGTTCTCATAATCGTCCTGATGTGGCCTATGCTATGGGATTTGTAAGCTGGTTCTTACATGATCCAAGGACAGCTCATCTTGAGTACTTAAAATCTGCCCCAAGAAAAGGCATCCTATTCTCCAATAATGGTAACCTCAAGTTGGAGTCTTTTACTGATGCCGATTGGGCAGGTTCTATAGATGACCATTGCTCAACATCAGGATATTGTACTTTTCTTGGAGGGAATCTGGTCACATGGTGCAACAAGAAGCAGTTTGTTGTGTCCAGATCAAGTGCAGCGGCTGAGTACAGAGCAATGGCATAAGGTGTCTGTGAACTCATCTGGCTCTAGTTTCTACTTACTGATTTGGGAGTGACTCATGAAGGTCCTATATGTCTGTATTGTGATAATAAGGCTGCAATTAGTATAGCCCATAATCCAATTCAACATGAAAGGACTAAACACATTGAAATTGACAGACACTTCATCAAAGAAAAGCTTGAAGAAGGCCTGATTTGTAGTCCTTTTGTCACTTCAGAAGATCAACTAGCTGATGTATTCACCAAGGGGTTAACATCTGGATTATTTCATCCTGTTGTCTCCAAGTTGGGCATGAAGGATATTTATGCACCAGGATAAGGGTTACGTACCCGTCTAGATTCAATGTTTGTAGGGTTGACTGTATTGTGACTCAGCCAGCATACCATATTTGTAACCTTCGTCTTATAAATAATAAGGCCTTTGTCACTATTGACAAGCCAATCTATTCTCCCAAATCTTCTTCTCAACTTACATCATGATTTTTAATGAAACGCCTCTTAATTTCGTTGTTTTGTACGTGTGAGTCAAGTTCAACAATTCTACAGCTTGAATGATGCATTGATTTGAGTGCTTCACTTTGCTATGTATCCACATGAGATTGGACCTTCAAAGTGGTAGGTGGCCACTTGGTGTCGCTTCTTTCTAGAAGATTAATGCATAGTATAGATGGAAGAAGGGAGAAATGGAGAAACCTAGCTTCAGGCTTTTCTTTAAAGCCACATTAACTGATTAATCATGGTCATGCTTCCTATAAAGTCTTCAAGTGCATGTGGATAATAGAAATGGTGATAATTTTTTAATTTAAAATACATCTTTAATTGTATTCAAAAACATTTGGGGGCTTCGATATTCTTTCCATTCCCCCTTTTGGGGTGCCTAGATTTAATAATAGTAGTCTGAGTTCAAAAATCTTTCATGAGATGACAGATCATAATCATTTTCTTCATGAACAACAGCTACTAGATTTTCTTTTACCATTACCTTGTAAAATGACAGTATATTAAGATAACTGATAAGTTTATATGTTAAATCAGCCAAAGCCTAAAATAGATTACACATTGAAGGCCGTTGGAGGAAGCTTAACTGCACTTCCAGGGTTATCAGACATGATTGATGTAAGTCGAGACTTGTATTTTGATCGTTAATGGTCCTGGCAACACTTGCATATGTTCACTTAAACATTTTATGTTCCTTGGTAGGATACTGTTGAGTCAATCATCACTGACATGCTTCAGTGGCCCCACCGGATTGTTGTTCCAATTGGTGGTGTTCCAGTGGATATAAGGTAATATGAATTTTACCATTTTTAACTCGAGTCATCTTATTTTGTTCTATTGAATTCGTATTCATGTTGTATTCCTCCACCAGAATTTGAACGTTCATGCTATCAAATAAGTTTGTTGAATGGTGAAAATATTCACAGTTTCCAATTTGCATGGCAAACAAATAACTGATAACCCACATAATTTCATTTGGAAAATGGCAAACGATATAGCACCTAATGTGTTTATAAAATTCGATCAATGTTGACTTTGAACAAGTTTTTCAATGAAAATTTGGAAATAAATACCTCTCTCTCTCAAAAGAGGGGGGAAAAAGGAAATGAAGATTACTAATCAGTCTTTGAGTTCATATATATATATATATTTTTAAGTTGGGCATGATTGGCAATGACCATTTAGTTCAGGTTGAAATGACACCTTTTGCCATTTGTTGGGTACTTTGCAATGGAAGAAACAAATGTTTTTTTGCAGACAGTGGATAACCAGCAAACAATGTTAACACTTTATTTTCTGGCTTGCTCCTTTTTCTCAATTTAATTCTGGATTAAGGGGCCCAAATATAAATGCTACCTGATTCCCTTATTTTCACTGTGGTATTCTTTAAGTTCTGTACGCCTATTCTTTATGTTCTGTATAATACAGTTAATACTGTGCGGCTTGCTTCAACCCCTTCCCCCCAGTTTTTCTTGCTGGCCTTTCCTTTTTGCGTGGTGAATCTTGTCCCTTCCTCGTATTGAAATGTTAAGTTGAGAGAGAATAATTCAGTCAATCAATAAATAAACTGCAAATGGTTTAATTGGGTAACCCTGATACTACCAACATCTTTAGGTCTAGTGGTCATCTAAGGATAACAAGTGTTACATGATTATTGCTTTGTAGATGGTTTCTTGCTTTTATATCAAGCTCCCTTAAAAGGTTCCATAAACTGCAACTAAAGAGGACAAAAAGTTCTACAGATACAATTTATATAGAATTATTTCCTATAGAATATAGCTGTCTCTATTCACTAATGTTGTGTTATATGCAGTATGCACAATGTAGTCAACATCTTCTATGGCCAATCCTTAAGCAGGACTGTAGTTAGGACTAGGGCTGCAAGTTTGGCCCTGTCGGCCTGAACCCGCCCTGGCCCACCCTGAGTCTGAACAGGGCCTGGGCTAAGAGTTCTGGCCCTCAGGGCGGGTTAGGGCAAGAAATTCCTGACCCTGAGTCAGGGTCGGGTCGGGTCAGGGTTGAGACCTCGGGCTCAGCCCGACCCTGATTTTTTACCCTGATTTTGGCCCCGAAGAAAATTCTTTATTTATTAAAAAATAGAAGTTATAATTAATATAAACAAGTGCTTGGCGCACTTGGTAGTTTGTGTTGTGTAAAAGCCAATTACTACCAAGAGGTCTTGGGTTCAAGCTTCCTCTCTCATATCTTCCCTACACTTGTTATTTTAATTTGCTTCTTGCAGGGCCAGGGCCATTAGGCCAAGCCCGACCCAATCAGAGCCAATCGGGGAGGGCTTGGGCTGGGCTTGGCCCGACAGGGTCAGGGTATTTTTGGCCTTAAGTCAGGGTCAGGGCGGGCCTAGGCCCAGCTAAGGGGACTCAGGGTTGGTCTAGGGTTTTAAAAAGCCTGGCCCAACCCGACCCTGTTGCAGCCCTAGTTAGGACAGTTAAACAGAAAATAAAATTTCTTAATCCATTACTTTAACCAGAAAGCATAGTACAAGATCTCGGCAAGATCTTGCCGAGATCTCGAAAAACTGGGTTTCGTGAAGTCTCAAGACGAGATGGTAGGCGATATAGGATTTGTGCAATATCTCGGTATCTCGCCAAGATCTCGTGGTATTTCTCCATCTCGATTCAACTCGATCGAAAATCAAGCTATAAAAAGGCACCCTCTCGGTCAACCTGAAATCTCACCTCTCTCGCTCTGCTATGAAGAAAAAACACTTGGAGGTGAGGGTTTTGGTGCTTTTTTTTCTGGTAAATCTCACCTCAAATGAAGATTAAAGCTTGGAGATTCAGGATTGAAGCTTCAACATCAAGAGAGGGTTTTGGTGCTTTTTTTCATAGATTCATGATCAAAACTTGTTTGTTGACTATGTAGTTTTTATATGTGACACAATGTCCACCGACAATCATTTCAGTATTAGGCTACTAGCTATTCTCAAATGGTAGGACTTGTTACACACTTACACTTGTATTTGTTTAATTTATGTTTCTTTCCAAGTTTCTAACAATTATTAACAAACTGTCAAACCATCACCATGTATGATTATGAATATGATGCCTAATGCTTAACTAGTTTATAGTTTGATGTTTTTTAATTCCTAATGCTTAATTAAGTTGTTTTACACCTCTACTTTAATTATGTGTTCTAAATATTATGTGGAATAGCCTGGGTAGAGCTCACCTACGCCGCAGACTACCAACCTAGGGTCCGAAGTCAAAATACCATTTTGGGTTTGAATTTGTAAAAGCTAATGTTTCCATTGTGTTTAGAAGGCCTAAAATAGGATGGGTGTGAAGTTTTAGGACCTATCTTGGCCATATGGCCACCGAAACCCACCACCGAGTCAATATGGGAAAAAATACACCAACTCGCCGAGATCTGGCTAGAACTTGGTTTCATGGCCTGGCGAAACAAGGAGCGAAACCGAGACCTAAAACCTTGCCAGAAGGTTAGGTAGGAATTTTGAAAGCTATACTTCTCTCATGTTCTCTAATTCCAATCTCTTGCATTGTCCTTGGTGCACTAGTTCAGAAGAGAGGTGGCCTTTTTTGTTTAGTCCAGCTACAATTGTTTGGTTATATCTTATTCTCAAGATAGATTGTATGCCAGGGATTTTTCTTTATTTCTATAAAGCACAAGATCTAATGCATTTTTATGGGAGCGGACTGGGCACACCGCTAGCTTTCCTGGAGCTAGCGGCTGTGCCCAATGGAGAGGGTGAGATGGAGAGCGCAGGGGTGTCATTTCCATAGGGGGTGGGAGAGAGAGTCAGGCTACAGCGCCAGCATGCCCATCCTTTACCCCAATTTTATAATGAGAGTACCAAAATTTTACAAAGCGTAGTTCTGGTTCCTTTCCTATTTGCATAGATTGGATTGATCCTCAGAAGTGGTTATACTTACTTTTCCCCTTTATATCAATTCTTTTTCATGTAGAGACTCACGAAATAAATATTATTCTAGAATGCTCATTTTTCTCTTTTGTATGTGTGTGAGTGTGTTGCATTAATGTGCTTGTTTGATTGCATGCGTGCACTGGTGCGGTGAGAGAGTATATCCCCAAAGTCCAACCATTACAAGGATTCGATAATAGTGTGGTGATAAAGTATTCTTCATATGAAATTTGGAATTTTCCAGCTTTGATTATGGTGTTACCTTCAGAAATGAAATGGCATTTTTAAACATTAAATTTTAAAATAATGCCATTTTTCATTAAAATGACTCATTCTTTGTTGTGTTGCTTGTTTGATTATTGTTTCATCCATGAGAAATTGTCCTAGTTCTTAATGACAGAAAGTTGATGTCTCCCCAGCATCACATCTATTTCATAGCTGTGAGTTTTAATGTTTCTTTTTGTTCATTATGCAGTGATTTAGAGCTTAAACCACAAGGGAGGCTTGACGTTACAGTAGTTAAAGCGAATGATTTAAAGAATATGGAAATGATTGGAAAATCAGATCCATATGTGGTTGTATATGTTCGACCTCTATACAAGGTTAAAACAAAGGTCATCGACAACAACCTCAATCCTGTTTGGAATCAAACATTTGAGATGATTGCTGAAGACAAGGAAACACAATCGCTTATCTTTGAGGTTTCAATCGAAACTCACTCTCATCCCCATTCTTGGATCTTATGTTTCTTTCTTTCAACAGTTCTAGTATGCACACTGTGAAGTTGCTTATTTCTTCTATTGCCTTCCTATGTGTGTGTGTGAGATTGACATCTTGCAACTTGTGGTGGGGAAAAACTTGGCCTTCTTCTGGAACTATATCCATCTTTTATGGTTAAGAAAGTCTTATATAGAGATAGTACTGGTCATCTTGGAGGTCCTAAGTAGTATAGTCCAATATACCATTTATGCTATTTTGCTCCTCATTAGGCATCATTAAGAATTTAGTCTTTTAGTGTATGCATCATTCTGATAGGGTTTGCATCAATTCCCATTTTATTGAAGACAAGAATTCGTATTATTTTCCCTTCCTTTTTCCTTTCAATTATTTGTTTTAAAGAAAGGCCTGCTGATGAGGAAGGCTTCGTTTCATGCATATTCTTATAAAGGAATTGTTTTGCATGTCCTGAGACATTTATGTCCTCATCATGACCTTATGCAAATTTAGCGACCACAACATCAGATAATTTACTGAACCTGCATTTCATGCCACATGGATCTGGTTAACTGGAATATTTGCTTCACCAGTTCCCCTGCCTTTCCCTTTATGAGCTGACTGATCTTCTGCCATCATCTGTTTGTCTGTCTAAAATATTCTATATAGATTGTTCATAGGGAAATTTGTCAAGATATATAATTGTTGATTCTTCTGATATTCTTGTTTTTGTCTCTTTTATTTCCTCTTAAACACATAGTATCAAGCGTAACTTACTCTAATGGTAATGCATTTCATATAATCCTTAAATGGTTGTAATGCAGATTTATCATTTTACCAAAAAAAAAATAAATGCAGATTTATCACCAAACTGGGCTTCTTTTATTAGGAATAAGTCTAGGGTTGGGTTATATACATGTTGGGCCTTTGATCCCATGGGTTTTCACTGTAATAGGTCACTTTATGGACTAAAGTAGGGGTTACATAGGTTGCATACGGGATTAGCTCTATACTTAGTTTATTTTCAAGTTTTAGTGTTTTAAATTGAACCAGTTGAACCACTGGTCCAATTTAAGTGATTTTAGAATATTCTTTAAGTATAGAATCTTTTTAACTTAAGCTATACACCTCCACGAATTTTAGAGAGGAAGTGTTTTGTATTAGACACAGCCTAGGATTCCTATTCCTAGGCTGCATAGGAATTTAGGCCTTTGGCCAATATAAATAAAGCTGACCGTGGGGCTCCTCTTTACCTCACTGTTTTAGAAAATTCTGCTCAAGCTGCTCTGCAACTTTGTTCTCTCCCTTGGAGATTGTCTTGTGTTTGATCAAGGCTGGTGGGATTGGTGTTTGATCCAATCGACACCTTGCGGTGGGAAGCCCGGGTGGTTCGTTGGTGGGATTGGTGTTTGATCCAATCGACACCTTGCAGTGTGAAGCCCGAGTGGTTCTCTTCAAGTTCTACTTTCTAGTTTCAGTCCAAGATACAATTTTTAACCAAGTTTCAACTTCCAACAAGCTGCTGCTAGAGAATTTCTGCAACAACAGTAAGTTAGTAGAAATCCCCATCCCCTCCATTCATTTTCTAATCCTCTATAGTCCCAACCCTAGCTTTCCCCCTTTTGTTTTTAACTTTCCCATAACTTAAAACCTGCACAGACCAAACCCACGATCACAATCTGCCCATATTCCCATTGAGTACTCCCTTTCCCCTTGGAAGAACTCGATCCACTTTGTAGCCCCATCCCCCCATTCAAACCCTAGAAAACCCCACTTCCATGAAAACCCCGTAAACCCTAATTTCTGCCCAGCCCATCCTAACCATCAGAACATCACCTAAAGTTGGCCGAGTGCTCCATCCCCTCTAGGGAACACTCGATCCAAACCTGGTTCCAATCCCTCCAATTTTCACTTTCCAAAAACCCGAAACCCGTAAACCTAACCTGCTGTCAACTAAGTTTACACACTTCCGTCCTCACTGATAGACTCCCCTGCACCTACCTAGCATAACCAACACCTCAAACCCTAACCCTAATTTTGACCTAATCAGACCACCAGTTCATATCAGATCCTGGTTTACTGGCTCGTTGTTGGTCTCCTACCAATATCTAGGACTACATTAGGTTGAAAATTATATCGCTTCAAAAAAACAAGATTATTGGATTATATTCCATATTGGCATCCTGAGTGCAATTTATGGCATGAGGAAAGTTGGTCATTTCTCTTACAGGTATCATTAATATAATATGGAGAACGATTGTCCACCTAAGGCTTTGCCTTGGTTGGTGTCAGTCCATCATTCGAAAGCTCATGGTTGCCGAGATTTATGTCATTAGCCTTCGACCAGGAAGAATAGAACTTTCTCAAGAAATTTTAGTGATTTTCGAATTTTGTCATGCCAGTGACAAGTACACTTACAAATATTCTAAATGAATTAGTTTAAAAGAAGGAAAAAATATTTTTCTGTCAAATGGTGTAGTCATCTTCAATAATTGTACAAGATAAGTTGACTATTTTTGGGAGAAAACGTTTTAGATGCATTCTCTTGTTTAAAACAGTTTGAAGTGAAAAATTATTATTTCAACCGTTAGTATGATAAACTTGATGATTCATTGACAACCTACTGAAATAGTTTTTGTAAATCCTTCTACAGGTTTTTGATGAAGATGTTGGACAAGACAAAAGATTGGGCGTAACAAAATTACCTTTGATTGATTTGGAACCTGATAATCCGAAAGAGATTGATCTGAGATTGTTTCCATCACTTGATATGCTAAAAATTAAAGATAAGAAGGATAGAGGAACTCTTACTGTTAAGGTAAAGATATCCAGTCTTCTAATATTAAATCTTCTCAGTCTTGTAATCAGAAGTTATTTTTTGAGTGGCATGCCATTGTTTTACATTTGTGTCTCGAATCTTAAAGCTGTTGAGCTCTTTGTGTGTGTGTGTGTTTTTTCTTTCTAAGTTCTGCTTTTGTAAAACTAATGCAGGCCCAGTCCAAAAAGTGGACTTATATTGCTAGTATTTGGTTAATGGGCCTTTGTTGTTTTTACTTGTAATGAGCCCTATTATAAGGCCCAAATTTTAGGTCCATAGGGGGTACAGGAGATTAGTGACTTCAGTATAGTTGTCAAGGCGTCACATTCATCCAGGTGCCTTGGTCACCTAGGCTTCTTGTTGGCGTTTGAAGTTTACTAGGTTTCTACTTTTGAGTTTGTTAATAGAAGGATGTAAGCCCCTATCAGATTACTCGGTGAATAGAATTTTATTTGGGCAAGGTTTGAGCTATGAGCTCTTCTCCTCTTTTCTCAACAACAACTACTCAGCCTTATCCCAACTAAATAGGGTCGGCTACATGGATCCTTGCCTTTCAATCAGCTCTATTTAAGGTCATAGTTGATACAAGGCCTATAATGTAAGACTAGAAACTGAATAGGTCTATTCCCAGGCAGGATCAAATAGAAAATCTCCAAAGAACAAGAAAGAGAGCAATGGGAGTTCAAATCATATGAGGGAACCAAGAGAACAATGGGAACTAAAAATAAGGGAAACACGAGAACAATGGGAACTCAAATGAGGGAACAATTTCCTTGGTTGAAGTAACAAATAAAAAAAACCATAAATTTGTAACCTGTTGAAGCAACAATGATCTTGATGTGATAATCTTCAAGAAATCAATATGACAATCAATTGAAAGAAATCCCAGCAGCTTGTAGCACTCTTGAACTTGATTTGAACAATGTTAGGGGTTGGATTCAATAACCGATGGAAGGGGATGGGGGGGAAGGGTATGGCCATCTCGCCCAACCTATCTCAGGATTTTCACAAAGGCTAAAGCCAATATTTCATTAATCAAATTCGTGTTCAATGCTGGCCTCCCCTTACAAACTTATAGAGAAGACTCAAAAATAGACTTGGACACTAAAAAAGAAAGACCTAACCCTATCCTTAACTAATAAGGTAACATAAACTGACTAAGAAAGTGAGATAATAAAGAAAACAAACTCAAAATAGGACTCTAATTAAACTAATGAAGCAAATCCCGTTTTCTTACTTTCTACCCATATTTTTGGCTCATTAAATTGGCCAATTACAAAATAAACCCATGGGATCAAAGTCCCAATACATGTATGACACAACCCAAAGCTTATTTCCACTAAAATAAGCCCTAAGTGACTTATCTACATCAGCTTAAGCTATGCATATCTTTCCTCACTTCTCCTAAGGTTGTTTTAGGTCTCCCCTGGCTCTTTTCTCATTTCTTCTAAATTACTGTTCACATTACTGTCATGGTATTATTCACGGATACTGTTCTCAATCCCAGAACAGCCCTATCTCCTCTTTCTTCTCTTCCTTATTCTCTCTTTTTTTCCCCCACCGTAGGTTGCTGGAATACCTAAACCAGCAAGCTTCTCAGCCCTTTGTATCTACAGAAAATCTAGGATCAGGATTCATTGGCTGCATCAAAAACCTTAGATAATATTTGTTGGTGCCACAAATATATTTTTGTGCAGTCACACTTGTAGGGATATGCATGTAGAAAGGGAACAGAAGTACAGAGCATAAACGAGCATGGCGATTTACTTTTTGACAAGAAAAGAGTAACAAAATTAAGAGAAGTACATTTCTAAAAAAAAATATTCTTGAGTAGTAAAGAAGAATATGTGCGGCTAGGGGTTACATAATTCACATTCTTCCAACTATTCTATGGTTTCGATGAGCAAAAAGCCCTCTGCATGATATTACAAACATCTTGTTAAGCCTTTTGAGTTTTGTAACTCTTGAAAGGATATGTGAACTCCTCTCCCCCACCCCCACCCCCACCCCCACACCTCCCAAAAAAGGGGAATCATTTGTGGGATGGGTAGGAAATCTTTCCTACAAGTAGTATGCACAGATGATGGACCATGAGAATGAGATACTGCTGCTTTGAAATTTCCAGCAATGAGCAAGAGGGGAGAAACTAGGGTAGACAAAGGATTTATGGTCGGGGTTTCTACATGAGCAGTGGACTGAATGGGTTGGACACTCAGACTGATGGTGGTGTCTGGTTGGGATAGATTCTTTCAAAAAGGTTACATAGTTCACATTTGTAACTATTTAATGGTCTCAACAAGTAGGACTCAGCCTTCTGCAAGATATTCCAAACATCTTTTGAAGTCCTCTCCCTCTCCCCCTGCTCCAATGAAATTGCATACAATGCTACTGTGCTGCAGAACAACTGGCAACACGCCAGAGGGGAGGCGCACGGTGCGCAAGGGTGAAGGCGGGATATCTCAGGTCCTGGCAACCATAGGCCAATGACTTAATAAGGATGAGATAGTGCTGGTTTCTGAATTCCAGAAATGAGCGTGTAGCAAAAAATGTAGGGTATGTAAGGAAACATGATGGGGGGTTGAAAGGGTTAGTTGTTTGGACAGTTGAAGTGCAGGTCATGGGGTATGAATGAGGTATTCTGACATTCGATTGAGGATCAGAATTGGTTCACACACACACCCCCTTCCTTTTTTAAGGGTGTGGAAAGTTTTTCTTGGTACTTTGCTCATTAGTTCTTTCTCCCAAAACACTTAAATTCAATTCAGTCAACTGAACCCATGATTTG
Source organism: Telopea speciosissima (assembly GCF_018873765.1). NCBI lineage: Eukaryota > Viridiplantae > Streptophyta > Magnoliopsida > Proteales > Proteaceae > Telopea > Telopea speciosissima. The sequence goes on along the minus strand of NC_057921.1, from coordinate 61,366,152 downwards.
GTTTTTATGTGTACAAACTCGTGTAATAGGTAAACAACATAATGCACCCCATTAGCTTAAACTTCTGAAAGATCATAACCATCATCCAGTGACTGACATAGACTCAAAGGTTTCAAGTAGCAGGATTGCATCAGGCATTCAAAATGACCCAGATTGGAATCGGCTGGCTCCAATCCATCTGATATTTGCTAATACTCTTCCGAAATTGCGGAATATCAGGCTGGATTGACAGATACATCCATTCCAACTTTATTATTAAAAGGTATATTACAAGTAAAGCGTTCAATCACTCAAAATTAACAAATAATGAATGACCACACTGATACTTCCTGCCTACATGTTGGCTTGTTTTGGATCTTGGAAACAGCTAAAAAATCTAAACAGTGACCAAAATGTCATTGTGGGCTTGGTTCCATATAAGGGATCTACTGCATGTGTCAATCATATGTATGGGTGTTTCTTCCTTTTTGGTTCTATTCTGAGACTGTCACACCATCACGGCCTAATGCCTAATTGATAAAACTCTTTTTATCACCACCTCAACTCTTTCACTTGTTTGAAAGATTTTGCTTGATAGTGGGACACATTGCGCCATAAGAGAACATTTAACCACTTTTTATGTGATGGGGGGTGGGGGTGGGAATGACAACCATAAACCATCCATTTAATTACAGGAGCTTGCATCAGAGTGGTCAGAACTTAGAAGGAACAACAATGATTATTTATCTTAGAGAAAATCGCGCGGCTCCTACGTCCAGACACAGGAGCACGCAAAATTTCCACCCAGTCCCTCCTGAAATAAAAAATCTCATCCATGTTGATGCCCCTGCACACGCTCTGGTCCCGCGCTGGTGCTGGGCCTGAACGACCAAGCAATCTCTTACTCTTTATTCTTAATAGTTTCACATAAACTATCCATTTTATTATAGGAGATAATAGTTTTCTTTCATGGCATTTGTGAATATCGTTGTTTGCTCTTCCTCTTGGACAAAAATTAACTAGTTTTGGATGTGGATGGGGCATGCAGATCTTGTACCATGAGTTCAACAAGGAAGAGCAGATGGCAGCCCTTGAAGAAGAGAAGAGGATCCTAGAGGAGAGAAAGAAACTGAAAGAAGAAGGTGTGATAGGAAGCACAATGGATGCAGTTGGGGCTGGAGTTGGGTTTGTGGGGAGTGGCATTGGGGCTGGAGTAGGTCTGGTTGGGACTGGGATTGGGGCAGGAGTAGGGCTTGTTGGTGCTGTGGGCAGTGGTCTCAGCAAGGCTGGAAAGTTCATGGGCAGGACCATTACAGGGACATCAAGCAGCTCCAAGAAGAGTGGTAGCAGCACTCCTGTAACGCCACAAGAAAATGGTGGTGCAAAGCCAGCATGAGCTTTCCTATATTATCTTAGCCTTTGGTAACTGTGATACGACCTTTTGATTTGTACTATTTTAATATCTTATATGATTAGTTGAAGGTTTGAAATCCTTTTCTCCCCTGTGTTACATATCTTAGATCCCTATTGTTTAGGTTGGAAATGAATGACATATATTTGCAGTTATCTAAATCGGTTTCATCCTCGGCCTGAGCCCCAGGTTGTGTTCTGAGTCCTTATTTAGAGGACAGAAAATTCATGCGAATGCTTTCATTGGGTGAGGCATTTTACTACATATTTAATAAGTTACATATGGTATTCCTCTCCAATTTACTAGAGTACCTCTCCTTTCTTGCTTTGACATTGATATGGTGAGGATAAGGAATTAGGTGTCTATTCACCTTGTATTGACCCAAAAAATTAAATTAGTTTAACGTTAAATAAGATAGCACAGAGATCCCACAGCCAAGGATTTTCTTCCTCCATTTCCAGCCGATACTTCATGTGTTGGGAGTCGATATCTCTATCTACCTGCTGCACCCATTGTTAGTGCTCTGAATATTCCTTGTTGGATGGCCCTGACCTGTGTCTCCTGTGCATTTCCAGTGTATCCGCAATCCAAGTATGCTGTTAAAATATTGCCATTCTCAATTAACAATAAAGCCCCCTCTAGCCTTCCTTTGAATGATGATCAAAATTCCATCTGTGATTTTAAAAAGATAATCTACTGTGGGCAGACTCTGTATTCGGTTTACGTTACCATTTAGATTGCAATGATCCTCCTTATTGTCTAGACCAGTATTTTCTTCAGAATGTATTTCAAATTCATTGCCCATCTAATAATATCATGTAGAATATATACTGTGATAGCTCCAAACGCATGGATTGTTTGATATTCATGTTTGTGTAAATTTTTTTATGAAAGAAAATGCCACACAATGTCAAAGCATGAATTTTTTTTGGATGAATAAGTATTAAATTACGAAGAAAAAGAAGGAATATACAAGCCCAAGGGCAAAACCAAAGCTAGGAATTAGTTAGGGTGCAAAATGGATAGAGGGAGACTCCAGGAAACAACAATGAGGCTGTTCCTCGGGGTGTCTTTCATATCCGAGGGGGGGAGGGATCTGATCTTAGATGAAACATAAAAAAAGATGGCCTTCCAAATCGTGTCGAAAGAGCGGGAGTTGGACGTCTATCTTCTGAGGTTGCGTTCTATCCAGATGTGGAAGATAGTGGCGCAAAAGGAAATCTTGCCAACCGAATCATAAATCGTCTTCCCTCCAAACGTCATGTCAATTCAAATCCATTCCCTACTGAGGGGGAGGGGGGAGTGCTGACCTAGCCAATAGTGGCGAAGAACACGGAACCAGATGGAAGAAGCAAAGGGGCAGGCGAAAAACAGGTGATCTGCATCTTCAGCCCCATTCCAGCAAAGACAACAACTGGGGTGAACCTAAATATGCCGATAGATGAGGAAGCCTTGGGTGGGAAGGCAATTTGCAAGGGCGTGCCAAGCGGTGAGGCTATGGCGGGGAATGTGGCCTCTAAACCAGACAACTCTGTGCCAAGGACAGGGGGTCCCTCTATGTCTAACCAAGTCTCAAGCGGAGTGAGAGGTGAATCTGCCTGAGGGGGGAGTGGAGCCAAAGGGTGGTGTCACCTCTACCGTGGTGCCCAGGGGGGATGGGGGGGGGAGGGAGCTCCACAGGTTAGCAAGGGGGGGGGGGGAGGGGAGATGGGGGGGGGGGGGGGACCAAGAGCCATTGGAGATGATAAAGGCAACAAGGGCAGATCTGTCCAGGCCGGAGGAATAGATCTCTCTGGAGCTCACAATGGAAGAGAGGACACCAGAAGGGTGCCATTTATCCAGCCAAAGCAAGGTGGTCAAACCATCATCGATCCTGCAAGAAATGGCGTCCTTAGCTAAATGCCTCACTTGGAGAATTCTACGCCAAACCCAGGAGGAGTCAGCCCTTGGGCTAATAGACCAAATGGAATCCCTACGGAGGGGCCTTGCATAAACCCAAGAAGTCCAGAGGCTGGTTTTGTTGGTGAGGAGCTTCCAGATAAGCTTGATGGAGCCAGCAATGTTGACATCTTTAATTCTCCTGAGCCCAAGGCCTCCTTCAGATTTGGGGACACAAAGGGAAGCCCATCTCATGGGATGAAGGAACCTGGCAGAGTTCACTCATTTCCAGAGGAAAGCACATATAATAGATTCAGCCGCCTTGATAGTAGCCTTTGGGAGGTCAAAAACACCACTCCAATAGATGTAACTGGACTGGAGCACCGATCTAATCAACTTAAGCCGACTTGCATAGGATAAGAGCTTGGCTTTCCAAAACTGCAGCCTCTTGCGAAGGAGATCCAAGATGGGGGAGCAGTGGTGGGCTAAAAGTCTGGCAGGGATGAGGGGAAGGCCAAGGTAGCGGACAGGTAAGGTGCCAATGGTGAAGCCAGAGAGGGAGGATAAGGAGGCTTTGGTTGTATCAGGAACATCGGCAAGGAAGAGTTGGGACTTAAGGAGGTTGATGCGAAGCCCAAAAAGGTCATGAAAAAGGTGAAGGGAGGACATGATGAACTCAATGGAGAGGGGGTCAGCCTTGGAGAAGATCATGAGATCATCAGCGAAGGCAAGGTGAGTTAGGTTGGTAGGCTTACATTTAGGAATGGGGGTGATGAGGTGGAGGTCAGTTTTGGATTGGATGCTATGGGAGAGGACTTCCAGGGACAGGCAAAAGAGAAAGGGGGAAAGGGGACAACCTTGACGAATACCAACAGAGGAGGGGAAAAAACCAGCCAAACTGCCATTTAGAAGCACAGAGAAGCGAGGGGTGGAGATGCAGTGATAGATCCAGTTAACAAAGATGGGAGGGAAGGACATCTTGAGGAGGACTTGGGAGATGAAGTCTCAACGGATGGAATCAAAAGTCTTATGGATGTTGATTTTCAAAAGGGTAGACGGAGGGAGAGATTTGCAGTTGAAGCCTCGGACGATTTCTTAGCAAAGGATGATATTATCTGAGATACTTCGCCCAGCAATGAAGGCGAATTGGTTGGAACTGACAAGGGAGTCGATGACAAGGCTAAGCCGGTTGGCAAGAATTTTAGCAATGACCTTAAACAGGAGGTTACAAAGGGAGATGGGTCTAAAGTCAGACAAGGTCGAGGCTCCAGAGAACTTGGGAATGAGGTAGAGGAAGGAATGATTGATGCTATGAATTTGATTAGGGTTGAAAAAGAAGCTCTTGATGGCAGCGATAAGATCGGTGTCAATGATGTCCCAGCAAGTGGTGAAGAACCCCATGCTAAACCCATCAGGGCCCAGAGCTTTGCTAGCCTTATGGGAGCGAACAACGGAGGTGATTTAAGAGTCAGAGGGGATGGAACTGAGGGAGCTGAGGAGGTGAGGGGGGATGAATTTGTTGAGGAGGTCAACACGAAGGGGGGGGGGGGTTGGGTGGTGGAAGGGGGGCAAAAGATACCAGTGAAATAATTCACAGCTTCAGCTTTAATGGCATCGACAGAGGAGAGGACCGAGCCATCAAAGGAGGTAAGAGAGAGAATGGAATTGGAGTTGGAACGGGCTTTAAGGGACTGGTGAAAGAAGGCGGTGTTCAAATCTCCAAGCTCAAGCCATTTGCTTATGGATTTTTGCTTAAGAAAACTTTCTTCTTGGGAGAGAGAGGAGGACAGCTCAGAGGCGGCAAGGACTTCTTCCTCAGCGAGGGAAGGGTTGAGGGGGTCAGACTGAAGGCGAAGCTGGATGGAGGAGAGGGTGTCCCGACAAGAGGAGACACGAGAAGAGATGTTACCAAAGGTGGAAGAATTCCAAGATTTGAGAGCTATCTTGACATTTTTTAGCTTTTTAGATAAGGCTAAAAGAGGGGAGGAGAAGGAGAAGACATGGATGCTCCAAGCGGCTTGGACAGCAGGGAGGAAGCCAGGGTGAGAGGTCCACATATCAAAGAACTTAAAGGGCTTCGGGCCAAAGGATAAAAAGGGAAGGACAAAAAGAGATATGGGGGAATGGTCCGAAAGACCAGGAAGGTCAAAGAAGACATAGGAGGAAGGAAGGGAGGAGAGCCAAGGATCATTGACTAGGACTTTGTCAAGCTTGCAGGCAACTCTGTCAATGCCAGTGCGCTTGTTGTGCCAGGAGAGATTAGCACCCGACCACCTAAGGTCGTTAAGCCCAGAGTCATCTAGACAGGAATTGAAAGTTGTGACGGCTTGGAGGTCGATAGGGGAACGTCCAAGCTTTTCATGACTGAAGTGGACGACATTGAAGTCACCACCGATGCCCCAGGGAGAGGAACCAACAGACAAGGAAATGGATCGGATATCCTCCCATAAAGGAATTCTATCGGGTGACGGTTGAGGGCGTAAACCATGGTGAAGAAGAAGAGGTGATTGTTGAGGTGGTCGAAAATGCTGAGGTGGATTAGTTGGGAAGAGGAAGAAGAGATCGAGATATGAAATTTGGAGGGATCCCAAAGAATCCATATTTGGCCGCAAGGAGAATGGTCATAGTTGGAGATGAAGGACCAAGAGGGGGCGAGAGAATGGACAATCCTGGACGAATTGGGCTCAAGCACCTTGGTTTTGAGGAGGCAACAAAGGGGGGATTTGGAAGATTTGAGACGGGCATGAATCTCAGCTTGTTTGGCCAGGGCGTTTAGCCCACGGACATCCCAAATAGTCCAAGGGATCATAAGAGGGGAGGGGGGGGGCAGCCAACCAGAGGTGGAGGTGGAGGTGACTCTGGACCCCGATGGAACACTACGGGGTCTGAGGCTGTAATCCTTCAAAGGGGGAAAGTAGACCAAGGTGGAACCAGAAAGGAGGGTTGAGGTTGGGTCAACATGCTTAAGCCGGTTTGGTTCAAAGGAGATGGGGGGGGTTAAGTGGGTTAGAGTAATGGGTTGATGGTTCGGGTCACCTAGGGTCGGGTTTAAGTGAGGTAAGACAAGGGGAGAGGGATGGGCTTCAGAAAGAACACGTGGAAAGGTCCAAGTGGTTTTAGTGGGAAGTAGGGACAACGTTGGGGCCAGCGTCGGGGGTAGGTGAAAGCTGGAAAAGGGGGGGCAGTGATGGTTAACAGGGAAAGAGTTGGGGTTTTCGTTAACGAAAGAGGAAGGGGTTCTAAGCAAAGGCAAAAGGTGATTCGCAGAGGGATCTGCAGCGGAGGGCTGAAGATCGACGTTGCAGGTCTTCAAAGGCTTAAGGACTTCAAGAGAGACAACGACATCTCCAGCCTCGCCAGGATCCAGACTCAACAGAGCAGTAAATCTGTTGTGTCCAGCTTCAAAAGGACAGCGAGGTAGGTGGGCATCGGGCACCTCGCCATAGGAGGGGGCCTCGTCAGGACCTCTGTGGTTTTTTTGGCGTCGGTTTCTCTGCTTTTTCCGGCCACGAGAGGGGATGGGAGAGCCACTATCTTCCAGAGCCATGGGGGGCTTCCTAGGTTGTTCCTCACCTTCCACGAGATCAGAGCCAATTTTGACTGATGTCGGAGGAGGCAGGGAGACCTCATTTGCAGCAGCGACACCTTCCAGCAGTCCTTCAGGCGGCGAAGCATCACGGAGATCATTACCAAGGGCCTCAACCTCAACCGAAGACTCAGCAGCAGGGAGGGGTGAGGTCATGGTTGCCTTAGAGGCAAGAGGTCCAGAAGCGCAGTGCTTCAAGGGGTGGCCGAAGAGTTTGCAGTCGGAGTAGTGATGAGGCAGGCCCTCATAAAGGACTCGTTGAGTGAAGGAGTGTCCATCTTCCTCAAGGATGGTGACGAAGTCAGGTGGTGGGACATTAGCACTGAGTTCGACACAGATTCGAGCATAGGAGAGGCGGTCCATTCTCATGGTGCGTTCATCGGAGAAGAGGGGTTTGCCGATAGTCGATCCGACGATACTAAGACCAGAGGGGCACTAGAAGTGGAAAGGAAGATTAAGTAAGTTAATCCAAATGGGTATGGACTTGAGATCAATCCTGTAGAGGGAAGTCCGATGATCCCACTGCCGAAGGAAAATTTGCTTCTTACCAATCTGCCACGGGCCCCCTTCTAGCGCACAGGCTTTGTCTGATTCATCGGAGAATCTAAAGATAAAGATACCATTGGATAGCAGATAGATGTATATAGCGCCAACAGCTCGCCATTGCTTTAGGAGAGAAGTCTTGACAACATGGTAAGGGGGACGGCCACCAAGGAAGTATCCGACGAGGTAGCACTGCCGTTTAGAGATTTCGTCGTCAAGCAACCCTTTGGGGCAGAACCCAACTATGGAGTCATCAAGGGAAGTAGGTGGGACAAAATGGAGCAAGTGTTGAGCAGGTGTAGTAGGGGTGTTGCCAGAGAGGAGGGAACTCCAAGAGTTGGCAACAGTGGGACAATGGTCGAGGACAGTGCTAGAGGGGGGCGGACTGGGTGGGTAAGGTTGTGGGGGAAGGGACAGGGCAAGAAGCAGAGGGGCAGGAAGAGCGGCAGGCAGCAATAGGGGCTACCAGAGGGGACATGTAGCCCAATTCCTTTTTCAAACTGACATGAAATAAAGAGGTGCCAATTGGTTTCAGCATATTTATTGGAAAACACATATTTAGCACTCTAGTGAATAAGTTGTGACAAAACTTATCTGTTGGGAATCATAATTTTGTTGTTTTTTATTCAAATCAATTATAATTTACTTAATGGGATTTTCTTATTGACATTTCTCAAGGTGTTAAATAATTTGTAATTTATTTTTTTGTCATTTTATTTTAAAAACATTTTTTAATTAGGGTAAATCCTTACATTTTACATGTATATATATTCGAAAATTGTGTAAGACAATGATGGTTTTTTATGATGACATAATAATAAGTCATTTTCATATTATTTTGAAAATCCCTTTTTTATTCTTGATTTAAAGAACTTTTGGAAATAAGACAAAGGGCAATCAAAAGAAGGTTATAGGTTCTAAATACACCTACAAAGATGTCATTTAGGTTGATCCCTTATGTAATATAGTAGAATAGTTGCTCAATAATTAGTTTTAATTTTACTTAGTATACTGTCACTGTTTTACCTAAAAATTATGCGAATGTCCTCCAATTTAGGTCAAAGTCCAAATTTGTCCAAAAGTGTCCACATGAAACCACAATTTTGCCTTCAGCCCGTGAAACAAGACAAGGGGCACTTTAGTCCAATTAAATTTAAGTTTCAACAAAATTCAACATCCACGGAAGTGTAGATCACATTTCTAAAACTGCACTTTTCAGTGTTCACTAAATGTCCATAACGTTTAGCCTGTCAATTATTGTGATCAAATGAAGTGTGTTGCTGGTTTCGTAATGACTTTTTTTTCCCCTCCTTTTTGGGGATTAACTTTAAAGTTTTTTTCCATATTTTTTGGACCCCTTTTCTTAATTGTTAATCTTTAAAAATTTTATATCCAACGAAAGGGAGCATGAACCTTCATACTGCAACTCTAATTCCTCACCTCTCTGCGTCTGAGATAAATCATGGACATGCCATATGCACTCGTTGAGGAAAAGAACTGAAGAAGAAAACCTGAAATAGTCATCAACCAAAAATATATGAAATTTGCTTTGTCTACAGAGGATTCATTGATACAGAGGGGCCTAGAAATAAAACAGAGCAAAATAAAGTGACAGATAAAGTAGAAAGAGTTATTGGTAGTAGTTGGAGCTTCAAACCATCCAACAAGTACTTTTACATGATCTCTCCTTGATCATCAAATCCCATTTAAAATTTGCAGTGCATGGTAAGCTAGTCTTGGTAAGTACATTACATTCCAGTAACACGACTAAACAATGGCAGCAACATCTTTTAGTTCAATGGTAGTGTGACAACAGACAAGGGCCTGTGTGCTAGCCAATCAACCAAAACCAGGAGGCACATCAGGATCATCATCACTACCATCACATGGTTGCTGGTGATATAAAACTGCACCAAAGCCAGGTGGGACACTGGGATCACCATCATCCATCTGCAACTCTGCATGCGTATGCTGTGGCTCTTCCTTTTGTCCTTCCACATGTTTTTCTTGGTGATGCACAGGAAGTTGCAGGTGTTCTTCCGGTTCTTCCTGTTGGATTTTGGCTAGCTGATGATCAGGTGGGGAGAAACCAGGTGGTTCTTTTGGATCACTGTCTGATGATGTATCATCTCTTCCAGAGATAGAGACTGTGAGTGTATCATTTCTGGCAGTTTGTTTGTCAACTGATCTCGGGTCACTAGCAAGGGATGACTCGTCCACTTCCTTCCCTTTTGGGTTTGCTAACTTATCATACACAGATTTTACTGTATCTGTAATCTCACTTTTCATGCCATCACTTGATCTGATCACTGTCCACACCCCATCAGAAATCTGGGCCATAACTTTGTCCCTGTAGACAACATAAACAAGTTGATAGCTTACTTGCATGGAAATCTTTCTTTCTGCAAAGTAAATTTCAGTTATCTATAGGATTGATGGCTTAATTTATAATACAGTTTAGTTTAGCAGATACGCTAACATAAAACCTCCAAGGTACTAGCAGAAGCCTTACAAAATTATAACTTTTTTTTTTTGGGGGGGGGGGGGGAGAGGGGGGGAAGAGAGCCAATTGGAAGTAGAGCAAGTATATACCCCACCTACCCAATCTCTTCATGAATGGCATCTGAAAGCTGTCTAGGTTTCAAATGGTCAGCTCCTTGGCGATTAAGTGTTTCTGACTGCTTAACCATTGAAATAATACTATTACGCAGGTCTTCCTGCAGGAAATTCCTGGTCAGAAATTATGATTTGTTAACTTGATCACACATGCACAGAGTACATTCTTACTGAAAAAATCATTGATGCCATTTACAGTTCACCACTATTAGATCAGAATGTTCTACTCTGCATCGTACCAAATTTTATTGTTGTAATAATCCAATTTTGCACATTACTTTAGCACAGCTGTAAAAACGATCAACAAAACATTTTATTCCTAGTACATGGCACCTTACTGTCACTACTATAGATTTTTTCCTCTTAGCATAAAAAAGAAGGCAAGAACAATTGAAAGATGAAATATTGCTGGTCAATAATAATTTCCTTTCCCAAAATTGATTGATGTGGAACACCCAAAGAAGACAATAACATGTACCTAGCATTATCGTTTTCACAAAACTCTTGTAATCATATTACCTAACATTCAAATACACGGGATTTGGATGCAAAGTAAAATTACATTTAATAACCAAATATGGAATGATTTGGAGTTAATGATATAATCATGTGGGGTAATGATTATAGAAGTTTCTTTTTCAGGTTTGAAAATTTCACTTCCCTTCCGTTTAATTTCCCTTGCAACTAAATGGAGCCTCAGTCAGAAGCACTTTCATGTCAAATCTAGGGGAATATGGCCAAACCATGTAACTCTGTCTTTTTAAATCATCAAAATAACCCAATGCTTTTTTTTTTTCCCATCCTCCTTTGTTCTGCAATGAAAAACTTCAAATATTACTGCTCTTTGCTGTCTTTATTGTTGTTCTACAAGGGTGAGCAGTTTTTTTTTCCCCTTTTGCATTCAGATAGTCCACTTTCTCATTTTCTCTGGTATTCTGGGGTCTATAATTGTCGACCTTTTTGAATGTAGAAACAGCAATACAAAAAGCTACACAAAAGAAGCATATATACAACTCTAAGTACCAATGATCTCAATGTATAGCAGAACCAATGGCCCTCACTTCCTTTTGGCATTGAAGATTAAAAAATTAAAAATAAAAATAAAAAACACATGTGTTCATGTTTAAGATTAATACAGGTATTAGGCTGGTAGTTTTACTTACATTTCAAAAGTCATGATAAAGAAATACATGAAAACAAGACTATCAGAAAATCCACTGAGTACAGCTGTAAACAGAATGAATACTGAGAGTACATATGTATATCCATATTCAATTCAATCACCAATCCGATGCCCGATTAAATTTGAAGACAGATACATGCATGATGCATTAGAATTTGATTCTTAGATATGTTCCCGTTCTGTTAAATTTTTACTGTAAAGTTGATTTCCCCAGCTAGCCTAAAGTATTATTAAAATGAATCCACAAACCTGTGAACATTGGGATTGGATATTAGTTAGCTATCTCGGTTAGGTCTTAATGGGAGCAAATATTCTTGTATCCATATCCAGCTTGATTGGACAGAAAACAGAATCAAATCCAGATAAAAATCCAGCCCATTGACAGCCCTAATATTGGGTATACAAATATCCATTCAGAATCACATACAGTTTAATTACGACATGAATGATGAAAATTTATTATCATGCAAAGATAGGAAATTGAAGTAGCCAATTTCCCCCATAAATGTAGAATTCATAGGAATCACTTGTGCAATCAATAACCGCATACTTGTAGGCATTTTACATCCCATCAAATCACTCCTTCATCCGATTCTCATCAATGTATTTTAACTCTAATTGTCTTCTAATTTCGTATTTTTCCTGTTCGGTTCTCCGATTTGAGAAGTTTATCACCAAAAAATGGAATTATTCAGTACCTAGTAGTCTGGCAATTCCATAAGTGAAGCATGTAATGGATGACATATTGAAACTACTCCATATGAAATAGAAGAATCCGTGACAGTATGCAAATGTTATCAGCGATTAGACCTTCAAATGATTGAAACTACAGGAAAGATCAAATATTTTACTGGAAACTTTGAATGAAACACGGGATACTAGTATGAAGAGAATGAATCGAGGGAATGATGAGGAGGGAAGACTCACATCTTCTTTGAGCTTGCGGATGATCTTGAGGCGAAGCCTGTCGAAGTCCCCATCGTCCTTAAGCTTTGAAATCACCTCTTCGGCGCTGAATCTGCTACTGCTGCTTTCCATTATTCTCCACTTCGGATTTCTTCGAAGAATTCTTTCAGAGCTTCACGCAAACTTTGGGTTTTTGTCTCCGCTTTTCCTTATTCGGAATCTCACCGTCCATTAGATCCACAACTTCCGAAATCCGTCGCATTAAATAAAGAGATTGCTGTGAAAAAAAAAAAAAAATGGAGAGTTGGGGGGGGGGGGGTACCGCCACACGCGACATGACCGCTCCACCCCCTATGAAAATGAAAAGCGGAAATCCCACCCATATTGCTTTCACACGTTTTTTTCATTGGCCCCGGTGCACGTGCAGGAGCCACACTCCCCACAGAGAACGCTCATTCGGAAGAAATAAAGAGCCCGCTTGATAATCTTACGAGAAATAGTTTTTGGTGTTTTTTCATTTCGAAAAAACGGGAAAACACCCAAAAACCGTTTGATAACGAAGTGTTTTTGGAAACATAAATCAAAATTTATGCTCCCTAGAAGATTTCGTCTATCGTTCTATGCTGAAAATTAAAGTTGTGCTCAATAAATTGCTCATGACTCTAACTTCTCTCTCACCTCTCAACGTCTTTAACATCTCTCTCATCTCTTACGCCTCTAGCCATTGAAACCTTGTACAACCTCCCAACTCATCTTGGAGGTAAGATCGACCTCGTACTCTATCTCTCTCTCTCTCTCTCTCTCTTTCTGTGGCTCGTTCTCTGTGCATGATTTGGTTCACAGAAACCCTAAAAACCACTATTTCTGTGTTTGGAGTGAACTGAAAACCGTGGTTATTAGGGTTTCCCACTTGAGAACCTTCGCGGCGAAGTAGGAACCCAAGAAACCTTCATCGTTACTACAAACTTCAACAAAATCATCGGTTTGATATGCTTTCGCCATTACTAGAAACTAGAAGACCTCCCTAACTGAAAGCCCAATCGAAGGGAAATTTCAGGGTAGGTATACGAATGGACTACCCTCTTAAGTACAGAGTACTTATTCACCCAAAAGATCAAGCCATAAATAAAGCCAAGCTACTGAAATCATACCTGGTGGTAGAACAGAGATCAGATTTGATTTTAGTTTGATATATGACAACAGAGTGGGATTTAGGATGTAAGAAACAGTGGCTAGGATCGTCCAAGAGAATCGATTCAGACCCTAGAGTTTGAGATGGAAAGATGAATAATTGAGAAGGATCTGTGTCTCTCTTGTGGAACTAGATCAAGCTGGGATTGAACAGAACAAAATAGGGATGCATGGGTAAGGAAAAAATAAAAAGGGAAGAAATTAAAAGGAGGAAGGGAATCGTACCAAGAGGAGAAGGGAAGAAATACAAGTCGGCTAAGTCAGCGACTCGCCAAGCAAACACACACAGAAGGTACGATCCATTGATAAAAGATTCAAAAGCAGGTTGCAATTGCAGACAGGACCCATAACTAAGAAAAGAAGAAGAAGAGGAAAAAGTGAAGAAAGAAAAACGTTTTCCAGAACAGGTTTATCAAGCGGGTCAAAAACGGTTTCTTAGCACAAAAAAGAAAAAAACTGTTCTGCTGTTTCTCAGTACATAACCAGTACAGAAATAACAGTAAGATTATCAAGCGGGCACAAAGTTTTTTGTTGCTTTTGAGTAAAAAAAGTTTGGTTGTAACTATTCATCCGGCCCTTCAATTATTTGGGCTGAGCTTGGGCTAGCCTCGAGTCTCTTAGTAAATGTTTGGTTAAGCTTTTGGTGGTTCAGCTTTGTTTTTTTTTTTGGGGGTGGGGGAGGCACATCAAATAAAATCATTTCGTTTGGAATCTTTAATGTCAAAAGAATCATGATCCTGATCGAAGTAAGGGAAAGCGTGTCAATTTGAGACCTGAATTGGGAACCATCTCCAAAGCAATCCACTATAGCAACATTTGGTATGCATTCTTGGAATGTATTCTATATTGATTTCACATTATCATATGATAAAAAATAGTTGTTTTTATCGTCCAAGAATGCGAAATCGAACTAGAATGCATTCTAAACACAGCCTAAAACTCAGAAATAGATCGTTCAAGCTTTAGGTTGTGTTTAGAATGCATTCTAGTTCGATTTCGCATTCTTGGACAATAAAAACAACTATATTTTATCATATGAAAATATGAAATCAACATAGAATACATTCTAAGAATGCATATCAAATGCTGCTTTAGTGGATTGGTTTGGAGATGGTTCCCAATTCAGTCCCAAATTGACACGCTTTTACTTACTTCCCTCAGGATCATGATTCTTATGACGTTAAAGATTCCAAATGAAATGATTTTATTTGATCGTTCCATTAATAAATTGGATGGTGTTGAGATTTGATTTTGGAACCGATTAATAGATAGGATGAGATGATTATGGGAAGGGATTCCCCGTAGTTCAAGAACCGAAAGATCAATAAAAGGAATCGACTGAAATCTGAACAGTTAAGACCCATTTAAAGTGCATAAATAATGCAGCTTAAGGGTTATGTCCTTATGGAAGAAGATGTTTTATTGAAATGATTTGCGATTTGATTTGGTTTTAAGAATTCGAATACACTCGGAATCATCAATAATAATTATCATGACATCCACTTATTAAAGTAATGAAACAATGCCTTGTCTCTTTTGCCGATTAAACGGTGTTAAATCATGTGAGTTCAAGGAAAAGTCAAGAGTGAAAATAGTAGAGCCGAATTTTTCAAACCACGACCTCAGAGCTTGTTTGGAGATCATAAAATGCTCGACAAGAAGACACATCGTATGTGGTGGACGAGAATAATCCTAAGGAGGTTTCATATATATCTTGTATTGAAAATCTCTATTGATAAAGGCATTCTTAACATCCATTTGATGAAGTTACCAGTTGCGAACAGATGCTAAGGCAATTAGTAATTAAATAGTAATTATTTGGGCAATTGGAGCATAGGTTTTTTCATACTCAATGCCATATTCTTGATTGTAACCCTTGGCATCTAATCTGCCATTGTATTTTCAATTGCCCTATTTGAAAAACGTAGATAGAGTATGAAAATCACGAAGTCTAACAAACTGTTCTCTTGTCGCATTGGATAACGAAGAGAAAAATTTGTGATGGATTCAACAGGCATTAGTAGGGAAGAATCTTTTGATGTGAGGTCACTTGTTGGAGGAGTCTCAGTAGGAACAAACTCTTATGGTAGATCGTATGAGACTTCAACTGGAGCATGTTCATGTGGTGATTCATCAATGTGCAGACAAGGATCAACAGGATTAGGTGTAGTGAGAAAAGAGTGAGGGAGACATTCATCAAGAAAAAGTTAATGAACTGGTTGGCGGAGAAGAAGTCATAAGAATGATACTGAGGACAAGTATAAAATGGTTTGTTTTTCCAAATAACAACGTGACGAGAAATATGTAACTTCTGAGTAACAAGATCATAGCATCGATACCCTTAATGTTGAATACCATATCCTAGAAAAACACAAGGAGTACACCGCAAATGTTCACTTTTTGGAAGAAGGATAAAACAAGTGGACCAAAAAACACGAAGTTTAGAGTAATCAGAAACAATTCCCAAGAGTCATTCAAAAGGACACAGACCATTAGTAACAGACTGGAGAATTTTATTGATGACATAAACTAGTGTGAGGGCAACGTCCCTCCAAAACTATTTAAGAATAGCATATAACAAGAGTAAAGCACGAAAATGTTTAATAATGTGTCGATGTTTGCACTCAAAAACACCATTTTGTTATCACCAAAAAAAAAAACATTTTGTTAGGGTTTGTTAGTATAGGAAAGATAGGGCAAACTGGTAAAGTGTCATAATTTTGAAGTAAATCCCTGAAATCATTTTGGAAATATTCTCCTTGCGTTTAACCTAAAACTTCAATATTTTTGAACCATGGACACAAACTATTTGTAAACAAATAAAAATTTAGAATGGTAGATCAAGAGATATATCCACATGAACCTCGAGTAATCATCCACAAAATGTCACATAATAACGAAAATGATCTATAGTTTTCTTGGGAGTAGGTTCCCATACATCAAAATGTATGAGATCAAAAGGGGTAGAAGAAGATGTAGTACTTCGAGCAAACAACAATGACAAATGTATAACAAGTTGCATCCCACACATTTTATTTTTAAAAAAATTTACAGACCAAAGTTTCCTAATAGAAATTATATATTGAAGTATAGATTTAGATAAACGTGACACAAACAAGATTGCCAAAATTAGGATCAAGATAAACACAGGGAACAAGAGAAAGGGCAATCAACCTGTTCGGTTCCCTGCCCAATACAGTTGTCCAGTTCCTCTCATAGGGAGGTGGAAATGAAGATTTAACCTCACTCGGGCAATGTGTTCGGGCAGGGGATTAAGTCATCATTTTCGCCTATGAGAGGAACCGGACAACTGTTCCGGGCAGAGAACCGAAGAGAATAATGATCTAACAAAATAGATATTACATGGATGAAGACCTTCCTTGGTGGGCGGTGTAAAACACGTTTTGCCTTATTTTTTCCTTTAAAATTTTCCTTTGACGTCATATTGTGAACAACTTTTGATTATAAAAAAGAAAGGGGAAAAGGTCGCTATTTCTCACATAATCTCTCTCCTCTCTCATCATTAATAACATGGACTCATGTATTTTCTACATGCATTGAAAGCTATGGTTCTCTGTTTTTTTAAAAAAAAGAAAGCTATGGTTTCCCCTTGACGTATATGATGCTAATATAATGAGGCAACGTATAGAACCTTCTCTCTTAAAACAAGACTAACATCTTGAATTTAAAATGGACGTGCATCATTCATGCATCCCTCTACTCTATTGCCACACTTTCTTTATTCATTTGGGGCTAAAAATTTATATCGAGATAAGTTTCAGGGCTATATAGTCATGAAAAGCTAAAGCATTAGTGAGCTAATAGTGTTTAGAAAATCCTGGTAAAATATAATGGTTCAGCCTTAAAAACAATCTAATCAACGTTCTCCATCACCTAAAAGAAATTCTACTATAAATTATAAGAAGCAGTTTTCCCTTCATCCATAGTGAATGGATAACCCTTGGCCTATAGATTTGGGTGTCTTGGTATGGGTATTGAGAAAATGAGAAGAACATTATCAACTTCGTAGAGAAGAGGTCATAGTAATGATGACCCTAGATGGGTGGATGAACCTTACTCCACTAGTGGAAAAAAATTTCATCATAAATTATGTGTGTTTCTTATCATGCAACTCTATAAACCTACAAACCTACAAACACTGATGTGAGCCTTCTCCATCTTTTGCTTCATGGGGCAAACAATTGTGTTGGGGTCAAGCGCCATCAATGACTTCAATGCCTTTTATGTAAAGAAAGAAGATAATAATTTTATGAGAGAGTGTTTTCTATCAAGGAACATAGGGACCACGTGTGTGCGACAGCCAATGAGAGAGCGTACTGACAACTCAAAGGTGGAATTTCCATCTTTCATGAGGGGTGGGACTGTCTTTTCATCCCTACCATGTCTAGACATAACCCTTTTGTCCCCCCCCCCCCCCCTCACACAACTTTTCTCCAATTTTTTTTTTTTTTTGGTGAGACTCCTAATTTTATTTAAGGTGGGAAGTTATACGGGTTATAACTTATAAGAAATAAATTTCAACTTTCTGAAAAAATCCAAATGGTCAGGGAGTTGAAAAAATCCAAATGGTCAGGCATGGACGCGACCATGGTGATTGGTGACTTCACAAAATATATCCATTTTTCTCAACCGTTTTGTAATTTTATTTGAAGAAAACGATGGCGAAGTATTCAGTTGGAGTTGGCGTCACTCTATCGACTGGAGTCCCTCGGCTATATCTCTCATATCACGTGGTGTCATCAAGACCGTTAAATATTTAATTCGAAAATTGAAAAGATCTACGGACTAGAGGGTTGCTCCCTTGGTGGTTCCTTCCCAGTTGGTTGCAGTGTTGCACTTGCAGCTGCATCGGTCCAAGGCTCCAAGCAGAGAATAGAATGGGGAATCTACTCAATGGGAGGCGGTGCGGTTGGTGGTTCAAATGGTCGGTTCGGTCCGGTTGGATTTTGGTATATACATTGTTCGGTCCATCGGCTCAATGGGGGTGGCTGATTTTTGACACCCTAAGAAAAAACAAAAGAGAAATATGGAATAGAGTTTTCCTGGGTGCATGCAAGAATATAAATGGATATTCAAAAATATGTATTTGACTCGTATTCATATTTGTCTATGGGGATTTGTATTCAAAAAATCGGTTATTGAAATTATCCAAATCTATTTGGAAGCTATATTATTTTATTCGATCACATAAATATAATTAAAATAACACTTTATAAATAAAATGTTATATTCCTAAAATATTCTTACTAGTTTACGATATGTCATATGTCATATATCTTTCTCCTCACATAATAAATAGTGGATCGTCACTAACATTTCTCTCTCCTATTCTGACCATATGAGTGTTATATGGATGAGACCATTTTTCTTTTCTTCTTTTTTTTTATGAGAATAAATAATTTCATTAAAAACTAAAGGGTAAAATTTGTACAATCCATGCACAGGGGGGGTAGGGGAGGCAACAGTACCACAAGATTTAAACCAAGAGACAACAGGGGGGTTAGCCAATTCTTTAAAAACAACATCACAAGTTTGATCCAAAATCTTCAAAAGATAGGTCAGGACTTCGTAAGGCCAAGGAGAAAGGGATAGAGTTGGAAGAAGTCCAGGTAGCATCCTATTAGAGCACCAAACTTCTTTCAGCTTCAAACCTCTTACAATAGCAAACTCAAGACCATTAAGAATGGCAATCAACTTAGGTTCCAAAAAACCAAAAGCCCATCCAGGTTTACCTAGATCTTTGGATTCGAACCCTACGCATAACAAAACAAGGAAATCTAAAATAGGTAAATCAAAACAAGGAATAGAAGAAAGGGAGTTAGTATCATCCGAATCAGGAGAAGCAATATTAATATTATAAAGAGGGGGGACAAATGTTCATGTCCCATAGCCATTGGTTGATCTTTCGCAGAGTCAATCTAGGAGTGGGACCACCCGATCGAAATACAGAAATGTTCCGAGCCTGCCAAATAAATTAACATGTAACAATAAAAACAAAAAAGAACCAAATGAGGGAGGCCTTATCAAGCTGCCGGCCAAGCAATAAAAAAATACAGAAATGGCTGAGACTATTTTCCTTATTACACTACCTTTGGAGGAAACCCTCTCCTTTTATGTAATTAAACAAACTTATGAGGACATCTATGTAATTTTAAATAAGATCTTGAACTATATAGTCAAGTTTTCGTTTTCTTCAGCTCTTCTCAGTTAAATACAGATATTTAAAAATATAAATAAATAATAAAAAGTTTGTATTCCATCCGTATTCATTTCTATTTAATTAAATTCAAAACTCGGAATTCACGTATTTTAAAAATCGATTTACGAAAACAATTTCAAACGTGGAATGCAGATAGTGATATATCGGATTCGTATTGGATCAGTTAACATCTATAAGCGCACAGGCTCACCAGAATTCTAAGATGGAGGCTGATGGAGCCCACCACATCACTTCTATCCGTCACGCGATATGACACGTCACGAGTTACGACTTTACATACAACACAGGTGACAGTGACAGGAAACACTGGGAAGCTCTACAGAATAGTGCAATCATATAATAGTTGGGGAATCTCTTCTCCACGAGATTCCATTATCAAATCTCTTTCATTAGTCATTGCTAATCAAAAAGTTATCTTAATTAATTAATGTAAACCTCCCACATTATGATCCCTGCAAATCTGAAATTATACGCAGCAGTGCATCATCATCAGCAGCAGAGAGAGAGAGTGTCGTTGAAAAGCAACTGCTGTTAAATTTGTGATTGAGAAGAACTTCTTTCTTTCAATCTGAAAACCTCAATAAATACCGTAGTTGTGAAGGAGAGATCTCTGTCTTCCTCGGGAAAATCCACTCAGGATTGGCCTGTAAATTGATGGAGTTTGGTCATGGCGGCCATCATCGGATTGAGAGAAGTTGTTTTGAACGGAGCTGGTCTCAACGGTGGTTTATATTCACCAGCCAAGGAGAAAGCCTCCACCAGGGGTATCTACAATATCCGCTCACCTTTTCTACTACGTCGGATCCGCCAGTTGCTTGGGGTTGGCAAGTTTAAGCTACTTCTCGTGTTCTGTTTCTTCCTCACTCTTCTTTTCTTTGGCCTCAAGATCGGTTCTTTCATGGGATGGAACCCTCATTACCCTTCTTCGGTTTCTTCTCCTTCTAGGTATGCGCTTTGCGACCTTTTTTGGATTATCTGATCTTGTCAAGTATTTATTGCTTCTTTCCTGGATTGTTGGATTAGTGTCAAATGTTTGCGTTTTTTAAGCCTTATTTCTTTGTATTTGTTTCTGTTGGTCGATCATTTTCTTCTTAGAAATATTTTATTTATTTATAGTATTTAATCAAGTGTAAATTTATTTGATTATTCTTTGAATTCGGGGATTGTTTATTTTTGTTATAATAAACTGCTAAGAATATTTATGGAGGGTTGAGCTCTTGATCTGGGTTGCAACTATGGGGGCCTTAGTTTGTGCGATTGGAGAAAATTGATCAAGATCCGTAAATCGTTCTAGATATAATTGATCAGACTCTCTCTTACGGGACTTTAGGTCAGGTTGCTGTCTCCTACTAGCCATCTTTTCCCCTACTTTTATTATGCTGACACTGAAACCTATTGGTAACTGTCTCTACTCCCTGTTTTGGAAGATCGATGTGGTCTCAGTCTAACAGTATGTTCAGCTTCCCCAGGTTTTGAAGGTTGGGGTGGGGGGTGGGGGGGGGGACTTGGTGGGTTGAAGAGGGATTCAATCTTTCTTCTTTTTCGTCTCAAATTCACTGGTTGAGTAACTTGTTAATTGCATATTACCCATAGCTTAGTTAATACTATCTATTGTGGTTGAGGGTCCTTGAGTTGTTCTTCGAGTGGCAGACTTGCCACAGGACAATTTTTATACTGAGGGAACTGGAAAGATGGTGAATGATGATCTATATCCTCCCCCACCCCCCTAAAAAAAAAAAAAGAGACCAAAAGATCTAAGAAAATGGGACAGTCTCTAACGCAAGTGCTATAGTGAAGAGTTCAATGAATTGGTCCTTTGACTTTGAAAATCAAACTGTAGATTTCCTTGGGCATAACCTTGTCATTCATGATGTAATTAGTTCGCTTCAATATGCATCGCCTTGTCCTCTTGTATCAGGTTGGGTGAGAAGAGATAAACGGGTAACTTTGTTTCCCCTTGAAATCATACTCTCTGAGCAAGTCTGCAACTGGATAGACTGAAAAATGGCATTTGTTATTGTAGTGATTGAATAGTTCTCAGATTTTTACTTGACCTTCTTCCACCATGGTTTTGTTTTTAAATGATTGCTTGTAACGGAACTTCAATTTAAGCAGAGATTGAAGATGCAGTATAGTATATCCAATTCAAGAAAAAAAAGTCCAACTATACTTTCAAGCATTTCAAAGATATACTCTTCTTCTTTTTTTTTGGGGGGGGGGGGGTGGAAGGCAACTTCTACAGATAGTTAGATAGTTAAAAAAGTCCGACTATCTTCAGTCACTGTGAATACCCATTATATCACTCAATTGAGCTAAAAGAATGGGATTTTAAGCTCTCTCTTTCTTGATGGCAAAAAAAAAATGAAAAATTGGATTTTTTTTTTCACCTTGTGGTACAACTGAACTCTCATTTACACGCAAAACTATCTCAATGCAATTTAGATTTACTTTTCTACATCCTCCCCCTCCCCCCCTGCAAAAAAAAGAAGAAGAATTTTACTTACAAGCTAGAAAGCAAGTATCTCTCTAATGACAGTTACTTCAATCCTTTGACTCAAATCAGGATTACCCTTATCCAACTGTAGTAAAACTGGATGGAAATTAACCGAAATGAGGGAAGACCCCTCCCTTCTCACTCTAAACTACCACAAACTTACCAAAATATCTGTTACAAACTAAAATACTGAAATACCTGATCTTGCTGAAAGTTACCTGAATCCCCTGGAAATCTGAACTTACCAAAATACCATTTACCGTTTCTTTCCTCATCTTTCATCGTCAAGCCTCTTTGCCTATTTCACTCAAACTGTCTTGGAATAGCTCATCTTCTAATTCAAGCTTCAATGTATTTTTGTCCCAATTTATTTGCGGTGAACATTTGAATTGGGAGGATGAAGTAGAAGATTATTATGTCAAAGAGGATACACTTCATCTATTTTATATGGAACAGGGGATCAAAAAAGGTCTGCCATCAATAGCTTATAATGGAAAATTCAGTCATTTGCCATTGATAGCTTCTGTTTTTATATTATGGTATTCAAAGCATTCAAAGGCCACCATTTCTTCCCATCACTGCCATCTCACTCATTTGTATTCTGCATCTTGGACTATATCAATATAGGAAAGTTTAGAGCACAATGGTTTTGCCTCCCACCCCACCTGGCAGTATTTGGGTGTGTATGTGTTTGTGTGTGTGTGTGTGTGTGTGTGTGTGGATATGTCTGTCTTGTTCAGTCTAGAGAAAAATTTGTCTTCAGCACTGGTATCATTGACATGCAGTTCTGTCTATTTTTATGTAAACCCACAATGTTGTGACTAATCATTGATTCCTTGCAGACAATCTCTGATAGACCAATATCATCTGTCTGACTATGGTCTCTAAACACATAATCTATCTCTATGTTCTTGTTAATGCTCTTATAACATATCATTACTTTATTTTTATTGAAGAAACATCTTTGGTACATTATTCCTATTGTTTTAAAAGTTTTGAGTTCTGGTTTATTGTAGGTGTGGTTACACAGTGTTGATTAACACATGGAAGCGCAATTCTCTCCTTAAGCAAGCCGTTGGTCATTATGCATCATGTAGTGGGGCTGATGCTATACGTGTGGTTTGGAGTGAGAGTGATCCACCATCGAAGAGCCTAAAAGCCTATCTTAAACATATTGTACAGTCGAAGTCACAAACTGCTCATAAACCCAACTTTAAATTTGACCTGAATGAGGAAGACAATTTGAATAATAGATTTAAGCCAATTGAGGACCTCAGAACAGATGCAATTTTTTCTGTGGATGATGATGTTATTGTTCCCTGCACCACTCTGGATATGGCGTTTACTGTATGGCAAAGTGCCCCATCCACAATGGTGGGATTTGTTCCCCGCATGCATTGGATAGACGTAGAGGTGCGTAACTTCCTTTGCAATATAGTACTGAGTGAGATTTTCTTTCGAAAGTGTTGCTTGTTGGTAGAATTTCTGATAATAGAATTTATGGTTCATTACTTGAACACCATATGACAAGGACACTTGCACATTTTGTAAGATAGAAAATGTTAGTTTAAACGTTTGGACAACTATGTGGGATGCTCACCAATGCGGCTAATTAGACAAACTTCCATACTTTCCTTTCTTTCTTGGTAGTGAGATGGGATTGAACCTGCAACCTTGTTGTCACAGTTGAGAACTCAACCAGTTATTCTACTGGCATTGTCATTATGTGAAAGTTTTTCATCTGTACACAAGTAAATTATGTGGTGGAGATGTAACATTTTTTCCACTTGATCTTCTACAGAAACTGAACTGCTCATAGTATCATACAGTAATGCAGCAGATATAGTCATTTATGCAAGATTAATAGACTTTATTCAAGTGATCCAGAATCTCTGGAACCATGAAATCAGATGTATATTATTTCTTACAAATAGAATTTCTTTTTCACGAGAATCTCCTCCGTTTTGTTCTTTTTCTTTCTTGGGTACATTGTCTTTTAACATAAACTTTCATCTGATGTAGAAGGATGGTGATGCATATTATAAATATGGAGGTTGGTGGTCAGTTTGGTGGATGGGTACTTACAGTATGGTCCTCTCAAAAGCATCATTCTTTCACAGGATGTACTTGGATTTGTACACATACACAATGCCTTCATCGATACGTGATTACGTGACTAGGGAAAGGTCAGTTGAGTTTACTCCTTGGGGTTGGGATATGTTTTCTATTAGCTTGTGGACATGTATGTGAAACTATATCCATGGCTGATCCTCACCTGCTTTCTTGCAGAAACTGTGAAGACATTGCAATGTCTCTTCTTGTTGCAAATGCCACGGGTGCTCCTCCAATCTGGGTTAAAGGTGATTGCTGCTGCTGCCTCTCTCTCTGAGCACATACATGAACTACTGAAGCTTTTCTATAATTGGTTTGTTTTGGTTTTAATATCATAGGGCAAAGTATATCTGGTTGGCCCAGGGTTTTAGGAAAAGATATCAGATCGGCCATAACAGCCGATACCAGATCAGTGATATGGTATGGACAGAGGGTAAAATGGTAAAAAACGATACAGAAATCGGTATCGTTGAGGGCAAAACCATCCGATACATATCGGATACGGTATTGGTTTCGTAACTGGCCGATACCGTTTTGATACTGTGCATTAACACCCTGGGGGTTGGCCCAATTAGATAAGCTTATCTAGTCGGTTAAAAAAATCTGCCACGTGGCATGTTGGATAGGCCCAAATTGTGTAGATAGGTAGATCCCTCGGTCCCTTGCTCACATGTCAAGTTTCAGTCCAAACGGAGTTTGGGAAGTTGAAAATCAAAACTTTAAAACTTCAGTACTATGGAAGAGTGCATAGTAGTGATCGGAGTACCATAGGCGTGCATGGACATACATGGAAACGCATGCCAATATACAAAAGATTATGTGGTTGAATTTGAGTATGAAACATGACAAGTTGATTGTCCACACTATGCAATGATCGGATTTACCATATCATTCATGTGGACTTTAAAGAGGAGCTTATTTTGATAGGTCCAGGAAGTGTCACTTTTCCCAATATCTTATATTGGTTTACTATTCCTAGTTTACATAAAATGGCCATTCCTTGGGTACTTTGCTCACTAGTTTCATGCACTCACAGGGAAGTTATATGAGATTGGTTCATCGGGTATCAGCAGTCTGAATGGGCACAGTAATAGAAGGAACACATGCCTCAATGACTTCATTTCCCTCTATGGAACTATGCCTCTAGTATCAACCAATTTTAAAGCAGTGGATGCAAGACGTGAATGGTTCTGGTAGTAATAGAAGTGGTCGATTCACTTATATGGCTTTTGCTCCCATTTCGCCCTCCCAATGTAAAATCTAGCTTTCAATTAAATACCTCACTTGTAACCTGCTTTGGGAGTGAGAGTGTACACAGCATGTTATGACCACGAACACTCCATTATGGTATGTAGTGTTGATTCTTCTTCTGCCCATCTGCAATTGGATTTGTATCTGAGTTACATTGGTAAGGTATATGGAAGAGAGATTAGCATAAAAGAAGTGTTAACTAAGGGAACAACTTTTTATGTCCATTGTTCATGTGATGGATTCATAGGTGAATAGCAGCAGATGGATCTCCATAATGTAATGGTGACAGCCATTTTACCTTTAATACATTGAAGGCTAGAAAACTTGAGTCAGGCACAGCCCACTTTACTTTTGATACATTGAAGACTAGAAAACTAGAGTCAGGCGCAGCCACATCTGTAAGGGAAAATCCTGAAGAGGGTCCATGGGAAAATTTGAGTCGGGCACAGCCACATCTGCGAGGGAAAATCCTGAAGAGGGTCCATGGGAAAATTTGAGTCAGGCACAGCCACTTTTGTGTAGGTAGACCACATGGTCCTTTGTTCGTGCTAGTTTTAAGCCCATCGGCGTTGGTCACGTGGCAAAACTAGTTATTTGTAGATCATGAGGAGGGTCCATGGGACTAGAAAGGGTGCAAGAACATACATGAGAGCATAAATAATTGAATTTGAGGTTGGCAAAACTATTTATTTGTAGATAATGAGGAGGGTCCACGGGACTAGAAAGGGTGTAAGAACATACGTGAGAGCATAAATAATTGAATTTGAGGTTGAAAATTGACGCGTGATCAATCTAGACTATTCTCAAGATAATCAATTTTTGGACTTGTCATATCAACCTTCCACATAGCACAAGAAGTATGCCCATTCCTAAATTCCATATAGGTATGCCCGGATCTTTATCACCTCCAATTCCCTGCCCGGCCTAGTTCTCTAGTTCCAGTTCCTCTAACAACAGGGGGGATTGGAATGACCACCCTACCCCTACCCAAACACTCTATCCGGGTGGTGTCCATCACCTCCTATTAGAGGAACTGGGGAACTGGGCCAGGCAGAAAACTGGAGGAGATAATTTTCCAAGTATGCCCACCAAATCTTTATCCCCCTCTAATTCTCCGCCCAACCTAGTTCCCTACTCCCCTATCAAGGGGGCATAATGACCACCCTACCCCTGCCTGAACACTGCCCGGGTGGGATCCCCACCCCACCCCACCCCACCCCCCATATAGGAAATTGTCCACCTAAAAAACTTTTTGCCTACTCTTCTGTTCATAGATGCTGCTTAAATTCATACTTCTGAAAACTTAAATCCTTCAATCCAAGGTTGTTAATTTTGACCTAACCCAACAACCATGTTGACCCTTGTTTGGAATCTTGTTTGGGGTAGCTGAAGTTTGTTCATTTTGACTTATCTTCCTACATTTGAAACTGCGCACGGCTCTGTCTGGTTCCATGTAAAAAGAATGGCAAAGTGAAAATTTTCCTATAAAATAAGATCTTTTTCGTTGATTATTTTAATGTACAATCTTTAAAAAAGAATTTTGAAAAAATAGAAACATTCTACATGAAAGAAAATTCTCATATAAAATATCATTCACATGAAATTTTTTAAGTAAATCAAGAAAAACGGTTCCATGACTTCTTTTTATTAAAGATCGACTGGAGAACGAAGAAAAACAAGAACAAAAACAAACTCCACCACCCATGCATGCTGCCACTTGCATCCATGGATCATGGTATTGGTATCGTATCCACCAATTACCAATATGTATTGGTAGCACCGGTACTTGATACCGGTACGACATCAAAATGGTATTGGTATCATATCCATCGATAAATCTGAGCCATCTTTTTTTTTTTTAAAATCTAAATGTCCGTTCCCACTCAGAGTCAAAAGAGTGCAAAGTAATGTCTAGAGTACTGATACACATGCTTGGATGGATATACATAAAATTCGTGTCATTACAAAAGGGGTATTTGGT
The DNA here is from genome assembly GCF_018873765.1 of Telopea speciosissima. Lineage (NCBI taxonomy): Eukaryota > Viridiplantae > Streptophyta > Magnoliopsida > Proteales > Proteaceae > Telopea > Telopea speciosissima. The sequence goes on along the minus strand of NC_057921.1, from coordinate 61,338,780 downwards.
TGAATACTTGAATTAGACTACAAAACTTGACATATCGAATATTCCAATCATTCGTCTCCGTGACAGAATAAATACTTCGTGATATTTGGAAAAATAATTTACCATTGTAACAATTATAATTCACCACCTTATATTTAATGAGACAGTTTTATCTATCAAATCTTAATGGTAAAACACAATTTATCAAACATGGTCCATCATAGTATTAAATTGGATGTTATTGAATGGTTACCCAAAGTCTTTGGCAAGGTTATAGACTATAGAGGGAGAGGAATAAAGACCAACAAGGAAATATATACGAGAAAAGAAAACACATGGTAGCACAGCTAGCTTGAGGCAAGTATAGTAGACCCTTACCCCAAAAGATTTCGAGTTTAAGATTTTCTATTCCTCATCTAGTGTAGGATTCCCCCACCCCACCACCATCCAACCAAAAAAATAAGAACCACATTTACCAAATCTAGGAATATTGCGCCTATCAAGCTATCTCAAATTCAAGTTGAGATACATTACATGGACCAGCTCTTAAACAATATGAAAAAGAAAGGCAAATCAAAGATCATATTCTTCTTCTTTTTCCTCGTGGCCTTTTGAATTAATTGGTTTTTTTTTTTTTTTTTTCCCTCGACCTCACTATTACATCAACTTACTAAGTAAATGATCAAATGGGTATGTCAATCACTAAGGTCTAAGCATCACATATCATTAAAAAAAAAAAAAGAGTATGTTAATCCAATTTCAAAAAAAAATATGTGGGCCCGATTTTAACTGATCGGTCAGATCGATTATCGTATTGGACTTGAAAACCAACCTATTATAAATCCAATGTTTCCGGTGTAAGGTAGTTGCCCAATGACTGATAGAATATTGTGATCCATCGATAACCGATCTTTAATAGTTAAAGATTAGCCTGTTTAAGCCAATTTAGCTTGACTCGTTTAAGGGCTGTCTATAGGCTAATTAGTACTAAGTTGTTTAAAGCCTGATTATAGTCCAATACTTAAGCCTGATTATAGACTGATAACTGACTGATCGAATAGAAATATGTTCATGCTGTGGTCTACGAGACCCAATTACCTAAATAGTGCAAGACCATAAATGGTGGGGACTGCCTAGATTTGACCGAAACCGACCTCATCCGACCGATTGGCACCCTATGTATTCATATCTTATAAATATAAAAAAAGATTAAAAAAAAAACCTTGTATGCAATTGAAGTTGACAGCACCATTTTGAATTGAAATTGGGTAGATGAGATGAAAAAGTGGTTGGAAGTGTTGTGAGATTGATGAATTCTTAATAACCAGTGTATAAGACTGACCATATAGCATTAATTTATTATATTACTATATTCTATATTCTTATCCCATTATCATTTCTTAAATCCAGACCCAAATGTGTTGGAATTATAATTTATTTTCATAAAAATAACATTTGAAATCGTGCATCTTTATGCTTGCTATTTTGAGTGTTTTATAAGAAAGTGGAAATCCAATCCCTCCCCTTTTGGAAACCTCACAAAATCTACATAATTATTTAAAAAATTCAGGTGTTACAAGAAACTCCTCTCTCATCCCATCCAAGTAACAAGTAGAGACACTATGATGAGGATAATATTGTTTACCAACAAAAAAAAAAAAGGATAAGGATAATATTAAAAAATAAAACAGGGATTTGCTGTGATTAGACATTTTTCATATTTTTAATTTTGATTTTAAGGTATTAATTTACAAAATTCAGGTGTTACAAGTCAAATTCTTTTTTCGTAAGAAAATGTTACAAGACAAAATCTCTCTCTCTCTCTCATGCTTTCTCGAGGGGACAACAATGTAGACGGCCTAGCTGCCTTCGCTATTTAAATGTAAGTGTTGCTTCCTTTATAATTTATATCAAGAAAGGATGATTGTTCTCTACCTGGGAGCATAGACTGCACCCAGACACATGGGGCGGTCATTTTGCTCGCCCCCATGTGTCTGGACGCATCCTACGCCCCCGAAACAGAACATTTGGCCATCAAGAAATAAGAGAATGTTGTAATTCCTCCTAGATTTGTTGTCAAATATTAATGATGACTTGTAGTAAGATAGAACCAAAATTTATCTATTGTATTAGTCAAAATATCAGTTCAATGGCATGTTACTCTTGTCAACAATGCATGTGGGCTGAGTCATTTCACTTGACGTTGTCCTAAAGACCATAGGCATCTCCACTGGTGCAATTGAAACAAATGTGATTTGATCCCTAAGATGAGATAACCCTTGCTTTCAAAGTAGTATAGTGCACTCTCATATTCCATCTTTTCAAGTTTTATATAGTTGTGCTAATACTCAAAGTAGACTTTCAAAGGGAATTGTAAAAGAAAGCTCTTAAAGAAGAAGAACAAGAGTGTGTTCTTCGGATACACACATACACAAGATGAGAGAGGGAAAGAGAGTATGGCACTTAAAAGAACCAATTTTGATGTGTTGGGGGATGATATGTACAAGAATACGCCTTTACACGTGCTGACATATCCTCACAGCTCCACTGACGATACACTGCTATGTGGGCCACCCCTCATTAATCCCATTTGCAACGCCGTACCATCCAATCCCTTCTATTGACAGCTCATCACGATCGACTCTATCCAGAGTCGGTCATGACAGCTGGATTATCTATCCAGTCAAACCTAAACCGACTCGAACTATATAAGGATCACGATACAGAGGTAGATGGAGACATGAATACTCTTATCGTCTCTCTCTCATATTTACAGTTGCCCATTTCTAACTGAATCATCGGAGTTACAACGAGTTAACCTCGGGGTTATCCGATCATTCTCCATCTCTCTTACAGGTCGTCCACCTCAGTCCGGATAGAAAATAGCGGCAACAGATTGGCGCCGTCTATGGGAATGACAAGAGTATTGACCGTCATACCCGCGAATACCGAAGATGGTAAATACCAGAGCCTTTCGACCTTCAACATCGAAACAAACTCTCAAGTCTCGCGAGCAGTTTCTCCCAAACGAGATCAGAATCTTACAGCCAATAGCACTCATGTTTATCCTGTCATTCGCGCCCCAAATCCCGCGGCACTTCTGCGCATCAGCTGTACATGGATCCGAAGAGAAAGCTCCTCCTACCAATCCAAACCACACTGCAAGCAACTACAGTCAATCTTCTTCTACAGACCCCGGTTGAAAATCGAGAAACCACGCTCAAAGTAAGTGACAAACCAAAACTGCATTATTTCAATCCAACAAAACCCTGGCAATGCTAGCCGATCAGTCACCGAAAACAGCACCTCAACAAATAGATCAAGCAATTACAAGATCAAATGCAAAAAATGATCCGAGTCCAAGATGAAGCCGAGAAACCTGTTTTCTCTGGCACAACGGTACTATCAGACGAGGTCTCGGCTTTTCAATTTCCCAAGGGTTTCAAGATGCTAGTCCTCGAATATTATGATGGGACCACCGACCCTGTTCAACATTTGGAAGGATTCAATGCCTTCATGGCTTACTGCAGCGCATCCAACCCCACCTTGTGCCACGCGTTTCCAACAACCCTCCGGGGTGCGGCAAGGATATGGTTCAACAAATTCCTACCCAAGTCAATCCATGTCTTTCGCGAACTCAGTACAACATCCGCCACTACCTTTATTGGTAGTCGCCATCACAAGAGGACTTCTGGTAGTCTCACCACATTAACACAAAAATCAAATGAATCTTTACATGACTTTGTTTCCCGTTGCAGCATCATGAAGTTGGAAATTTAGGAACTTGTCTGGTAGTTGCCAAAGCTGCCCTTGTCGCTGGAATCTTCGACGTAAATCTAAGCTTCTCCCTATGCAAAAACTTCTCCCTATGCAAAAAACCACCGGACGACTTGAATGAGCTCTTGGTCCGATACGAAAAGTTCATGAACGACACAGAGATCAAGGATGCTAAAAGAGAAAATGCACGAAGACAATCTGACAAGAAAAGATCCGATCAGGAAGATCGTGAAGATTGCAAAGATGATCGGAAGAAGCAAAGAATTCTTGCAGATCAAAGGAGGAATAATCGACCCAATCATTGAGATGATCGTGAATCAGTTAGGAATTATACGGAGGATGATAGCAGGTAAGCTCGGTCCCCAAGTAAATCTGCATAAATATTATCAATAAGTTTTATTTACTCATTTGTTACTTGGAAATATAATTCTTTTTCTCTTATTTAATTTATAATTTATTTCAAACTGATAAATCCACTCTACAAAGCTGCTTAGTTCGGCACAAATTCTCTATTAAATACGCCACATTCTCTCACATGCTACAGCATCGCAGCCGAGCATTATTCGTCAGGCATACAAATGCTCAGTGCCATTTTCTAACACATGCTACGGCATCGCAGCCGAACATTATTCGTCGGGCATACAAATGCTCGGTGCCATTTTCTATTACATGCTACGGTATCGCAGCCGAGCATTATTCGTCGGGCATACAAACGCTCGGCGCAATTTTCTATCACATGCTACGGCATCGCAGCCGAGCATTATGTCCGCATGCTATGGCATCGCAGCCGAGCATTATTCGCCGGGTATACAAATGCTCGGCGCCATTTTCTCTCACATGCTATGGCATTGCAGCCGAGCATTATTCGTCGGCCATACAAACACTCGGCACAATTTTCTATCACATGCTACTGCATCGCAGCTGAGCATTATTCGTCGGACATACAAATGCTCGGCTCCATTTGCTATCACATGCTACGGCATCGCAACCGAGCATTATTCGCCGGGCATAACATATATGTCCACACACTTTCTTTTCTTATTTCTTACAAACATAGATATCTTCAAGCAAATCCTATTTTTCTCTCTTTACCGTGCATTTTCAACCGGGCATATAAACGCTCGGCTTAACAAAATGCTCGGTCACTTTGTAAACCTCCCTTATCGAGTAACCAAATGCTCGATCCATCTTTTTGTTCGTAACACTTCGGCATCAACATCGAGCATTCTCTATTGAAAACTACAATGTTCAGATCACATTATTTCTGCTCGACAAGCCCCATCGCGATATATATACCAACCATTATACACCAAACAGAACAAATGCACGGACTACACGAGCATTGTATACCAAGCATGATATGCGCATTTATTTAAGTACTCGAATACACCGAGCATTATGTGCCGAGAAGCCAAATGCTCGGGTAACCTAGCGTTTGGTAAAGTTTGAATTTCACACTTTTGGATTATACTCTAACTTTCCCCTCTACCTACCTAAATAATCTGTCTCGATTCCCAAGTAAGTATGCCTTCAGGTTTCAATTACCCTCCTTTTTCTTTCCTTTAAAAACTATATATATATATATAAAGAAAGAAAGAGGAGCTAAAACGGAAATACAAACAAAGCTTATTCCCCGTGGTAGTGAAATTTAAGGTTTTTAAGATTCTCTATATCATAACTTTCTCTTTTTTGAATTGAATATAAAAAAAAAAAAAAAGAGTAAGTGATTCGGGTGTCTAGAGATTTATAACCGAGCAATATCAGCCGAGCTTGCAAAATGCTCGGCATGTTTCTCTCGACAAATCTCCAAGTTATCGTCGAGCGTTATCAGCCTAGCTCACAAATGCCCGGTATATTTCTCTCGGCTACTCCCCCAGCTATATCACCGAGCATTATCCGTCGGGCACACGGGTGCTCGATACATTTCTTCTCAGTAAATGCTGCGATATTGTTGCCGTCCGTTACCCGCCGAGCACGCCACTGTTCAGCACATTTTCTTTGTAATACCTCAGCCCATAACTGAGCATTATCTATCGAGTACGAATGCTGCATCCCATAACTGAGCATTACCCGTCAGGCACACAGGTGCTCGCCTACAACCCGTGGCCGAGCATTATCTGTCGGACATGTCAATGTTCAACATGTTTCCTTGGTAAGGCTGCGTCCCAGGACCGTGCATTACCTGTCGGGCACGGAAATGCTCTGCGTACTCCACAATTACAACTATGCACGGCCTGCCAGGCATCAAAACGCTCGGCATACTCCACCGTGAAAACCAAATGATTATCTGCCAAGCGAGCATTTACCTATGTTATTTTCAACAAATCCTTTTTATTTTACTTCATTTCTATATGTCATGAATAAACTCATCGTCCGCCCCATATGATATTCTTTTTTCATACTCCCTTACCCTTACTCTCATAAGTCTAGGGAGTGGGGGGCATCTGATATATACAAAAATACGCCTTTACACGTGTTGACATATCCTCACAGCTCCACTGACGATACACTGCTATGTGGGCCACCCCTCATTAATCCCATTTGCAACGCCGTACCATCCAATCCCTTCTATTGACAGCTCATCACGACCGACTCTATCCAGAGTCGGTCATGACAGCTGGATTATCTATCCAGTCAAACCTAAACCGACTTGAACTATATAAGGATCACGATACAGAGGTAGATGGAGACATGAACACTCTTATCGTCTCTCTCTCATATTTACAGTTGCCCGTTTCTAACTGAATCATCAGAGTTACCACGAGTTAACCTCGGGGTTATCCGATCATTCTCCATCTCTCTTACAGGTCGTCCACCTTAGCCCGGACAGAAAATAGCGGCAACAGGGGACATCCTCTAATTAATAGTGGAGAAATACCCCTTAGAAACACATGTATAAAATGGTCCAAGAGATGCGTCTCTCAAAGAGAAAAGATATAGAAAACTAGTTGTCACCTATGTCTGATGAATTTTGATCGACGTACAACGTAATTCACCTGCATCATCCTCACATCAGACAAAAATCGATCCATGTTGGATGGAGTTTAAGAAATGTCAATAGGTTTTTGAAAAACCTTGACTTAGAGTGTGATCTTCCTGATGTTCAATGACCGGATGTGGACTTCGGTAAATGAGTTTTTGTTTCCTAAATCTAATCACCAACAAAAAAGAAAGTCACACATGTTACGACCCCAACCCGATTGATCCGATGCACGTATGTGTTAAAATAAAACCCAAACACCCTAAAGACAAGAGAGCATAGTGAATCTTTTCTTTCATGAAACCTTACCCTTGTAATTCCTATTCCAATATATAAATGTCACTTCATTGTCTTCTTTATCAAATGTAGGACTAAAATTTTTCCACACATTGGACAGGTCTTGGGTTTAACATATGGGAGATGTTTATCAAAAAAAAAACACAAGTAAATCATAGGAAGTATTTTAATTTCATTTAATACCAACAAAGTCTACAACCCTCCTTTGTTAAGTTACATCAGTTCACTTATTGGGTTTTTTATTTTGAAAAGAGAAGATAAGAGAGGACATTTTAAAGGGGTGAATAAATTCTTTTGCAGACCTTTACCATCTTCTGTCAGTTCTATCTCATGCAAATATGCAATTTGGTAAAAGAAAAGAAGGCAAACGAGGAGAATGTACAGGTCACTACTATGGGTTTTCAATTTCTTGCATGGGAGCAGAAATGACCATTCTACCCCTGACCTGGAAATAGTGCTCTAGATGGGGTCCACTCCCCCTATTGGAAGGATTGGAAGAATTAAAAATGTCCACGAATTGGGGGTGATAAGTATTCATTTATTCCTACTCTTGGCTTTATGGGATGAAACAAAACGAAAAGGAAACAGAAGTGAATTTGTGAGCTCTCAATCTCAGTCGCAGGTCTCTCAGCTTTCACACTATTTCCTTCCTTGAGGCTCAACTCTTAAGAGGCTCCACGTTTGTAGTATGATGATGGTTGACTAATATAAGAAGAGAAATAAAAGTAAAATTTTTTTATTTTTTATTTTTAAAAGGGGTGAAGAAAACAAAGCAAAAATCAGGAGGCCCATTCTAGAAGGCTGAGCTTAACTCCCAAGCCTTTTGATAAGTTGAAAACCGAAAAGCAAAGAAAAGTCTTATTAAAGAGTTAGCACAAAAGGTTACCAAAAAAACAGGAGAAAGTAATAAAGTTTGGTTGGGATGGATTGGAATTCCGGGGATCCAAAGAGGAAGGAAAGACAATAGAAGAATAGAAGAAGATTACATTAATGGACCATCCAATACTCCCCATCGGTGCCGTGCGGAGGAATCTCCACAAAAATAGTGTTGTTTTGAAAATGATATTATCTAAATATAACACACACAACATAAGGGGTTTCCACATGATTTCCTTGCCTTCTCCCTCACTGGCTCTTCTTCTCTTAAATTAATTCAAATAAATTAACTATAGGGAAGTGTTTCTTGTGGGAAAAAGTGGCCATTGTATCCATACACTCCCCCCACACCAGTGCAAGGGTCAATTTGAGCGTATGCGGAAGAAACATGAGATTACATTTTCTAAATTTCATGCGGGGTAGAGTGCTTATTTCACCTACGCATACATTTCCCCCCCCCCCCTTACCCCACCCCTAAAAAAATAAATTTTAATTCTACTAAAAAAATTCAGTTTCTCTCCACCCATGATGAATGAGATCTCATTCACCGCAAGATGGGTGAAGACAGAAAAGAAGTATCGTAAAAATATTTTGGAACATAATAAAATCCTAGGAAAGATTCATGAACATGGGTGGAATGAAACTTAGCCCCAAAATACCAAAACGAAAGCCAGTTCTTCAAGTCTGCACCCACCCTCAATAAATATGACATACAGAACCAGTGTATGAATTGACTGTAAAAGAAGACCCATTTTTCTCGCCCGCCCGCCCGCCCGCCGCCCGCCCGCCCGCCCGCCGCCCTTGTATTATATTTATTTAAGCTCCTTACGCTATCGGCTACCACCATTTCCTTCCGCCACGTGTAGAATTTTTTCTTAAAACACTCTGAAATCCTTTATTAGAGAAGGAGCTGAGATTATATGTGGAGCGGCTGGGATCCTCCAAATTGAGATCCCAATCTGACGGTTATTGAAGCATGTAGTAAAGTGAGATCGGTTCCAAGGCATCTTTTTTGTTTTAGTAAATATAAAGAGGGGGCCGCACCCATTTACCCATTTCCCGAAAAAATCCACATTTGGTTTAATGATTATAATAATCATCATACCACACACAGACACAGTCTCGGAAATTGCTTATTAGGTCAGCACCCCTCCAACAACTTTATCTTTTAAAAATTCTTCCTTTTAAATGAAAACTGAGTCCCTCGCTCGCTCACACACAGTTGTGAGTTGTGTGCCAGTGGCAGCAGTGGGTCTCACATGATTTCACCTCTCTCTCTTTCTTTAGTCTTAACTACTCCCTGGCTGTAAAGCAGAAGACGAAGGAGCCATAGTCAAATTCATGATGAAATTACCATATTACCCATAAATTGACCTACCAGTCGTGGAACAATCTTCGTCGTCTTTTACCGTCATTTCACTTAACCCTGATCAATTGAAAAAAAACTTTCCACATCAATTTACATAAATAGCCCTTACTAGTCAACCCAACCAAACCCCACCACCAAAAATTTACACCTACCCAGAAGAAGATGCCATATTCCCTTGTTTTAATTTAGTTTGAACAAAAATACAAAAATGTGAAATCGACAACAGTAACAAGGAGAAAGTAGAAGACGACGAAGAAATCAGACTGGCGTTATAGCAAAGCAGCAGAGGAGACACACAGAATAATAAGAGAAAGAAAGAGAGAAAGAAAATAACAACAGAGCTCTAGAGAGAGAGAGAGAGAGAGAGAGAGAGAGAGAGAGAAGTGTTTGATATGCTCTGTTTGGTTGTTTAACTTGTTGTTCACGAACAAGACACCACCGTCATAAAGTGGGGTAGTGTTTGGGTTTCACTCTTTCTTCTTCCTCTTTGGCTCTTCCTCTGTCATTACTCTCCTCCTCTTCCGGTCAGTTATGAGGATTTATGTTTCTTGAACGTTTCTTTTGTTTTTGCTTCCGCCATGCCCTCACGCCAACCTCCGCCTCCGCCGCAGCCGCGGCCTTTGGTTTCACTAACCGCCTCTTCACCACCACCGTCTCCACGTGAACCAGTCCAGACACACAATCATCGCCACCGCAGTTCTAATCTCATTCTACCAGTCGCCGGATGCGCTGCCGCTCTATCTATTCTTTTCTTTATAGCCGTTCTCTACCGCAAATTGTCCCGTAATCGGACGGTTCCGGCTGATCTGAAGCCCCCTCACCGCTTTTCATACAAAGTTCTCCGCCGTGCCACCTCTTCCTTCTCCTCCTCTAACCGTCTAGGCCAAGGCGGCTTTGGTTCCGTCTATCGTGGCACCCTTCCCTCTGGCCAAGAAATTGCTGTTAAGATCATGGATTCTGGTTCCTTGCAGGGGGAGCGCGAGTTCCAGAACGAGTTGTCACTCGCTGGTAAGATCGACTGCGACCATGTGGTGTCGCTCCTTGGCTTCTCCTGCAACAGGAAGCGTAGGCGGCTGCTTGTGTATGAGCTTATGCATAACCGGAGCTTGCAAGATGCCTTGCTTGATCGCAAGTGTCCAGAGCTGATGGAATGGAAGAAACGGTTAGCTGTTGCAATCGACATTGCCAAAGGTCTCGAGTTTCTCCACACCGTCTGCGATCCTCCAGTGATTCACGGCGATATTAAGCCCAGTAACATCTTGTTGGACAGTTTTTTCTCCGCCAAGATCGCTGATTTTGGTCTCGCTCGATTGAAAATTGAAAACTCCGATTCCGTCGCCGTTGAGATTGTCGTAAATGATGCGCCGCCTAAAGTTAATAGTAATGGATCCAAGGGGAAGAAGGTAGAGGAGGGATTGGAGAATAATGGCGGCGATGGAGGAGGAGGAGGAGGAGACGACAACGGATCTATACTTGAAGAGACAGAGAGCGTGACTACGGCTTATGATGACGGCAATGCCGGTGTGGACCACTCGCCGGGGAGTATCATCGGGGTACCTGATGCCGAAGCGTCACCAGAGACGACCTTTGTGGCAGAGGCGTCGCCTTCTGAGATCTTGGACAAGACGAGCGTGTCAGAGGGTTATTTCGATAAGCTTAGCGTTGACAGTGAGAAGGATGTAATTAGTGGCGGCGGGGGAAACCGGAAGGGCGGCAGGAAGAAGAGTGTTTCAGGGAAGGACTGGTGGTGGCGTCAGAACAATGGCGGAAGTGCTTCTGACGCTGGGAGCGTAAAGGACTATGTGATGGAATGGATTGGGAATGAGATTAAGGAGAGACCCAAGAGAGATTGGATTACATCTTCAGCTTCTGCTGATGAAGCTACGGGTACGGGTACGGTTACGGTGAAGCCCAGTGGGAAATCAGAACGGAAGAAACAGAGGCGTTTGGAGTGGTGGAATTCGCTGGACGAGGAGAAGATTCCAAAGAAGGATAAGAGTCGACCGCCGCGGGAGTGGTGGCGCGAGGAGTTCTGTGAAGAACTTGCTAAGAAACAGAAGAAAAAAAGCCTCAAGTCCCGAAGCGGTAGTAGTGCTGGAGAACGTTGGTGGCAGAGGGATGGGGATTCGGTACACGAGAGGAGGAAGAAGAACCGTAGCAGGAGTAGTCGAAGTAGTGTGGATTGGTGGTTAGACGGGCTCAGCGGAGACCTTAGGAACGGTGGTTCGCGCAACAGCCAGGACTGGGCGAGCGGAGAGATTCCCAAGAGTGGCGGTGTCAGCAGCACCCCAAGCATGAGAGGCACCGTCTGCTACATCGCTCCTGAGTACTGTGGTACTGATCAGATCTCTGAGAAGTGCGATGTTTACAGTTTTGGGGTTCTGCTGTTGGTTCTTATCTCTGGCCGACGACCTCTCCAGGTGACAGCTTCACCCATGTCGGAATTCGAACGAGCCAACCTTCTATCATGGACTCGTCATCTTGCTCACGCTGGAAAGTTGCTGGACCTTGTCGATCCATCCATTCAGTCTCTGGACCGAGTTCAAGCACTTCTCTTCATCACAGTTGCGCTTCTTTGCTTGCAACGCTCGCCTGTGCATCGTCCCTCCATGAAAGAAGTTGTGGCGATGCTTTCCGGTGAGTCTGAGCCTCCCCACCTCCCTATTGAATTTTCCCCTTCACCACCCTCTAATTTCCCGTTCAAGTCCCGAAAGAAAGCTCGGGGAGTTAATTGATGTTTCTCCCGCCATAAAAATTGAAAAAAAAAAACAAAAAACCTTCCATTTTCCATTGTTATAAGCCATTTTTATTCACCTCTATTTTTTTGGTGGATGATTTATTTATCTAAAAAAACAAAGGAAAAGAAGAGGAAATATAGTTCATGAATTATTTTTCTGGTTTCACTTTCTATTTGTTCAATTTCAATATGATCTTGCAGACACTGGGCCTTAGAACTGTTTCCTTCAATCCCATTACCTTTACCCTTTCTTGGGTAAGACTTGTTACCCTTTTTGGGGTAAGACTTTATCACCTCCAGTTGGCTGCCCGGCCCAGTTCCCAGTTCCCTGCCCGGCCCAGTTCCCAGTTCCCAGTTCCTCTAATAAGGGGGGCTGAAATGACCTCTCTACCCATGCCCAAACTCTCTGCCCGGATGGGGTCCACATTCCCCCTATTAGAGGAACTGGGGAACCCCTTTTGCACCAAATGATATGTTAAAAAGCATCCTATGTAAATTTCTGCTATATCAGTAAGTGGAAGAGTCGAACAGAATTCCTTGTTAAACAAACAAAAGTCTGGCTTTCGTTGTCATAAAAGTAGAAGGTTTCAGTTCAGATCAAGATAAGCCGTAGGTATCTCTCAATTCAGATTGCTTTCAATAGAGAAAAACATAGATTTGTCTTAATAAAAATCGTTTCACCAATACAGGATTGGGCAGGCATCGATATCGGGCAGTGCCGGATCAATACTTGCCTGCAAAGAATAACCAACCTCAACAATGACTCAAAACATTGGCTTGAAGATATGTTCTCGGTATACAAACATACAAGAAAAGAGACTAAACCAAAACCATTTCAATTATATATTTAATGAAAGGGCGCACGTTCTCAGTCTGAGCATGGTTTTATTGCACGGTATCGGCAACACACAAAACCGATATGGTACCGGTACGGTATTGGCCTGGATCGGTTGTATCGGACAGTATCAGACAAGAGTATTCGTATTCCTGAATTTCCTTAAAAAATGAGTTCTCTAACCATTTTACCCCTTGGCCGTACCATGCTACCGATATGGTATCAGCATGGTATTGGTATCAGTGACTAGCAAAATCGATACGTATACGGGTGATACGATACCGATACTTAGAACCATGGCGTCTAGACTCCAGACACCTGGGGCAGGATTTTGGGGAAAATTATCACCTCCAGTTTGCTGACCGGCCCAGTTCCCCAGTTCCTCTAATAGGGGGATGGTGGACCCCACCCGGGCAGGGTGTTTGAGCATGGGTAGAGAGGTCATTTCAGCCCCCCTTTGTTAGAGGAACTGGGGAACTGGGCCGGTCAGCAAACTGGAGGTGATAAAGATCCGGATTTTGGGCATTAGGGAGGGGGTGCGGTCATTCGCCCACCCCTATTTGTGGGCGCACCCTGCGCCCCACTTTATCCCTTAATGAAATGAGAGTAGACCTCCTATTCGGATTGGAATTGGCCGATCCTGATTCCGGCCAATTCAAATTCTAGTGTCAAGGCAGATTAAGACCAATTATGGCTGATCTGTAACATAATCAGATCTGACTCAGCTGGATCAGATTGAATTCCCCATTCCTTTTTTTTTTTTTTTTTTTTTTTTTTTTTTGGTGTTGGAAAACCCTGGCAACTCTTTTTGGCTTGCAGTCATGTTCTTCCACATCCAACTCAGTTGGGAACATGACACAATCAATGTTCATATTATTTTGCCTAACACCTGAAAAGACAAAGGGAGACAGATAGTGGGTATACGATGACCATATGGTTGAGATGCGCTGCTACAGATCTAAACAATTTCAAAAGAAACCAATACTTCATGTGGCTTTCTTTCTTGTTGAAGTCCTACATCTAAAGTTGTTCACAAGAAACATCACACCCCTCTTGTATGAATCCGTAACAGTAATCCTGCAATTCGAACTCATGCTTTAAGATGACCCAGGTATGAGTAGGACTTTCTAAACCCCAGATTTCCAAAGAAACCAACTTGATTGATATAAAAAGAAATGGAGAAAGTTTTCCTCCACCCATGGAGGATGGTTCACCCAACCATCCTAGGGTTCACAAACCCCTCCTAGGGTTTTAATATGTTCCAAAGTACCCTCCCGATTCCCATTGCCGCCCTCTCCCTAGTCCCAACCCCCCGGTCCCATTCACCGTGGGTGGAGGGAAACTAGGTCCAAAAGAAATACTTTTCAATTCTTATAAGAAGCTCAAAAACATTTATTTGTTAATTTAAAATCTGTCCAACTACCTCTGCTGTGATAGCTTGTTTTTCAACTGTATACAGAGAAGCACCAACGTTCAGGTAAAACTTTAAAGCACTGTACCCTTAGGTAGTGATTCCACTAAATTGAACTTACAATAGTCCATTTATCAGGGGAGAACACTGAAAATACCAGCAGGTTGTAGTTTTAAAAGCTACAATAGACTAGGTTAAAGCCTCGGATAATTTGGTGATCAGCATCAGCTAGCCTAAACAACCAGGATTAAAGCATATGTGTAAAATCCTCTACTGCTTGCAGATTTACATCAGGTACAAAATGTGAACAAATATTTGTGCATGAGGTAATGGAAATCACTTATCTCGATTTCATATTCCATCAACTCAAGAAAAAGGCAAATGTAAATTTCTCAATAAAAGAATAGATACATCACTCAGTGGAAAGTAAAAATGACCTTTGAGGTGTTTGGAGATGGAAGTATTAAGAATTGGCACAAATTTAATTTCTATACAAATTTAGTTCCCATTCCTGGGCAGAATTCTTTCCTGGGAAAGTATAGTACAGTTGGAGTTATTTCTATACAAAACTGATCCCTGTAGAAAATGGAAGACCTTCATCAATATTATCTCGCATTAACCACAAAGTACTCCAAGAAGATAACCTGGCTTATTGCACATCCACACAGTTACTTGTAAGATGGCTGATGCGTCTTCTTTTGCGAGTGCCGACTGTCAGAGAGAGAGTGTGAGTATCTGAACATCAAGGATGAAAACCATTAACACTCCAAAGATCTCAGATTCTCAGTACAAGACTAAAGAATTGCATTTTTCTTTCTTTTATCATAGAACTTGAGTTTACTTACCGATCATCTTCAGCCTCTTTACTTGATGGTTCCAGCATGGTTCTTGATGATCCAACTACCTGTCAGAGTGTGCGCACCCAGAAAATTATAACATAACTGCAATAACATCATCAACCTGATGCTAAAATAGATACGCATCTTGGAGAACTCCTAGACCAAAGAAAAAAAGCTGCAGTGATCTTGAACAAGGTTACCGAAATGGCTAGGCAAGGCCCATTTGATAGGAATCCTGTTGGTTGCTGATAAACTAGACAAACATATTACTTAAGAACAATAATTTTTTAGGAAATTGTGTTTTGTTATAGCAGTACTAAAAACAGGTGTTCTTTGACAGAAAAGCTAGAGACCATGCATGTATTGCAGGTCAGGACTCTTCATTGAATGGTCCTTGCCTAGGAGATGTCCTAGATCAAAATTTGCAAGGCTAATGAACTTTCACCATCTGACCTCTTCTACCACTTTATTTTTAATACTGATGGGAAATTTTCTAGAATCTATAGGAATTGACAGAAGTTCAAGATCATCCATTTGTATAAAAGATCCTCTTTTACACTGCAACAGTGCATCATGATACTATGACTACCACGTGTATCAATCTATTTGGGCCAACGGGAATCTAAGAACAAAAGACGCTAAGTATTCCATAAATGTCTAACAACTTAAATTTGACCGACATTGATCAAATGTAATACATGCACTAACTGGTTAATATTTTATAGGTTTGTCAGGTTGTCATTAGTTGTCAACATATATGTCACAGCGTCTTGGCGACCCAAGGCGTTGGAGAGGGTCCAAAATCAAGACGGTACCAACTAGGCGACCAAGGTGCCTGGATGCCTAGGCGTCGCCTTGACAACCATGGTTGTCAAGGCATCGCGGCGATGCCTATGTGTTTGGACGCCTTGTTGGTGTTGCCTTGCGTCTGGACCCCCTCCAACTCCTTGAGTGTGGCCTAGACGCTGTGACAACTATGGCTGTCAAGGTGGTTCCCTGGTAGTAAGAAGTAATAGACACACATGCATGCACATGCACAAGCACACACACGCAAACAAAAGCAATTACCTAGTTGTGTAAGCATTATGCAGATCGATGGGGAAGAACCACCCACCAGCAGTCTGTCCAGATTTTTCTCCATCGGGCCAGCACACTTGGGTCCATATTCAGATATAATTTAAGCCCATTGAACCAGCATATTTGGGCCCATATTCTGTCACTGTTTAAAAAGGAGTTGTTTTGACAGATATTGTGAGGCCCCTATATGCCTTGCATGGAGAAGAATTTCAAGAAGATTTAAAAGATATTCTGTGGGCCCCGTGCCAGCTTGCGTTGGAAGAGAGATTATGCCAAGAAGCCAGATCGCGGGAGGAGAGATGCTCCCAAGATCTTTTAAAATTTGCATTTTAGTTAGTTTCTATTTTGATCAAATACTTGGTTGCTAGTTTGTAGGCAGTATTTTCAGTTTTTTTTTTCCTCTCTAGAAAGTAGACTTCGCATTTTATGTAATAACAATATTAGAGTCTTGGTTTATAATTTGTAATGTTTCTAAGAGAGAGATATTAGAATAAGAGTAGTTTTTATTTTGAAGTTTCTAATCTTGTAATAGATGTTCTGTTATTTAATAAAGAGAATGGCTGCACAAAGGCAACAATTTGAAGTTTAAGAAAAGAATGGCTCTATGCTGTTACTGTGAGAATCAAGTTTGTGGGATGCAGAAACCCTAGTGGGAGACTAGGTAGGTTAGGGGGATTCTAACATAGGTTCGAGTGGGAAGCTCAACCATATCACTTCTTTTTTTTTTCTTCTTATTTCTTCTTCCTTCATTCTCTGTTTCAGTGCTTCTCCATCTGCGATTCTGTTTCTTCCCATTAGTTTTCTGTTAATTTCTGATAGCTCTATTCCAGGTTTTAGTTGGTCATCGCCATATTCTGTTGATTCCCATTTGAGCATTCAGTTCTATAGTTTTGAATCAAACCTTTGAAGTTTAATGACCTGTGCATGGTGCAACAGGTCAATAGAATATTAGTTGCTGTTTCCAACACTTTTTCCAAAATTAGAAACTACTGTTTTCCTTGCTATCTATCCACAATTTCTGCTGTATATACTGCTACTGCATCAACCGACCCTGTGATTGCTACTCAACCAACTAGCTAAGCTACCTATGATGCTATCGTCTCTGCTGCTGGTGCTGGTGATGAAGGTAGTGGTGCAAAATCTAAACCTGTTTTCTGCAGGACTTCTTTAGGGATTTGATTGCTGTTATTGACCAGGTTACTAATCACTGTTCCATTCTGTTTTCCTAATCTAATTCTGGGTTTTGGTTACTTACTATTTCTGTGACAGTACACAACTCCCTATCCAACTGTGGGATTTAGAGCAGATTTTAGAGTTTGTTCTTCACATTAATTGGTAACTTTGAACAGAATCTTGTCCCCATCAGATTAATCTGCTTTGAATTGTAGAACAAACCTTATTTCTGGTTTAATTTTGGCCCTTCGATCCTGGTTATTCTTGGTTTTCCTTGTCCCTAGCAATAGGTGATTAGGAAAGCCGTCAAGTCAACTACTGGGATACCAGATGCTTGCACCCCAGATTGGCAGAGCCTCCAGTTCCTTCCACAAAGTATGTGATTTCTGTCACCCGGGAAAGCACTCCATCCCTTTGTCAACACTACTAATTTTTAACATTCAGGTAAATAAAAGATTTATATTCTTTTTGTAGTTCAATTGCAATAATTTGAACAGCCAAGTACAATTGGTTGGATGCTAAGGACCATCATGTCAATGCTGTAGGTCTAACAGGTTTAAAAATTGTGCTAATTTGTTGTACACTCCAGATTAATGATCACATCCACTACTTTCATCAGTACACGAGATCCTTAACATGCAAGTATCAGAATCAATACAAATGCTAATGTACATAGTCAACTGAAGGCAGCCACATGCCAACTGGAGATTAAGAAAGAAAGATACTAACCAGCCCATGTGATGACTTGTTACTTCTGCCAAGGGTCTGCAGGTATTCTTCATATGTCTGTAATATCGACCAAGAACTGGCTATTACCATAATGCTCTCACTTTGACTGCAAAGGTCTTTTGATTTTTGCAATCTGATCAATAACACAGTTGAATTTCCAATTTCACCGTACAATATTTACAGGGGTAAGATTCGGGTATATTTTGATAAGATTTGCATTAGCATTTTTGTGGATTGTGGATGCATAAAATAGCCAAAGGTCAAACTGCAAAAGGAAAATGTTGCTCTTAAAGATAACTTGCCGACTTGGATTTTTTTCTCGACTCAGGACCCTCAGGAGTCAAGTCTAAGTAGGGGAGTCATTTAAATAAGGGGTTTTATTTATATAAACAAAAAATTAATAATTAGAATTGTGTTTGGCGTGGCGGTATAGTTTCTTGTTTTGAAGTTTCTGAAACATGTTGATACCTAGGTTTGCATCTTGCCGCATGTGTTTTTATGGTGAATTTGAGCACTTTTGTGCTTGAATACTAAGTTTTGTCACTTGTAAGCAAAAAAAAGCAAGTTGGCATGATGGTTGGTGGTTTGCTCGAGTCCTTTGATGTCATGGGTTTGGTCCCACAAACTTTTTTTTTATTTTTAAAAAAGGTAGAAGCTTTGATTGACCGGCCCTGAAAACTCAGTTTGAGTCATGCAAGTCGCCCGAGTAGCAGGGTTGACTCATACGAGTCTCATGCATTTAGAGTCCACATATTGACTTGACTCCAGATGTCTGGGATTCTAGTAGACTCAGCCAAGTCACCAAGTCAACTCCCAGGTCGGCAAGCTATGCTCTTAAAGAACGAAAACATACACTTCAGAGGATCCAAATTTTTTAAAAGGTCATATAGTTTGAGGTTTTACTAAGAAATTTCTAAAAACAAGTTCTCTGAATGCTATTAGAAGTCCTGTGTACCAACAATCATTTAACAACTCAACTTCAACTATGTGCTTCCGAACCACAATTACTTAGAATAACCAGAGAATCAAAGTCAAGGTAGTGAATTCCCAATTACAATAGGATTACATCAAGGATCAGCCTTTGGATGACTTTACCAGAGGCATTTAAGAAGAGGTTCTTTGGTGTATGCTTTTTGAGGATGATATTGTTTGGTGGATGAGACAAAAGTAGGGATTAATGCCAAGTTGGAGCTATGGAGATCAACCTTGGAATCAAAAGGTCTTAAAATAAGTAGAATTAAGATGGAATTTATGGTGTGTAACTTTAGTCACACCAATATGGATAATGAGGTGGTGAATATTGAGGATAGGGAGATTCCACAAAGTGACTACTTTAGATACATGGGCTCAATCATAGATAAAGAAGGTGATAGAGGATGATATTCCCAGAGAATTAATAGTGCAAAGTCGACCTCGAACCAGAGAAAACAGCGGGAGATCGGTTGCAGCAATACAATAAAAGGAATAAAATTAAATAACTGAAACCCTTTTTTTATTGCTATTTTCTGTTTGCATATGAAGAAGAACATCAAGGTTAGGAAAGAAGAAGAAAGGGATATAGAAGGGGGAATAGGATCAACTATCTCAGCCAGGCTATCTCAGCCATCATCCTCTCACCCAAGGCTTCTCACCAATGGTATCTCACCATTGCCGCATCTCACAGCTTCGTCAATAGCACTTTTTCTTCAATTTCTGTCTCTTTTCTGTTCAGCCACATACATGTATTTATAATAAAGCAACCCAATCCTTATCCAAGTAAGAAACTAATTAATAAAACCAATAAAATAGAAACTAGACTCTAACTAGGATTCCCAATTAGGATTACAACTCAAATAGGAAACTAAATAAGCATCTGATGCAGAACCAAGGGTGTATTCAAGGAAGAAGGCTGCTGCCTACCTTGGCAGCCAACTGTTGGTGTAAACTGTTCACGTGGTACTGTTCACGTGAACAGAGCTGTTCTATTGGGTTGCTATGTTTTAATTCTTGAGTCCTGTAATACACCAGTGAACCAGTTGGTTCAGCTGGTCTAATTTAAGTTATGGTCCCATAGGGTAGTTAAGTCCTTTTACTTATTTAAGTTGCTAGTAGAAAGTCAGTCTCACATCAGCCATGAGTTATTTGGGCTGATAGTGTCTTGTATCTCAAGAAAGGTCCAAAATTGGAAGTTTCTAATTTTGAGACTTTCCAATTTTGAACCCTTCACCTCTTTTCCTCAGTTAATAAAAGCAACCCAGGGGCTGCAAGAAGCCCACGATTTGATATTCAACTACTGCTACTATGCAAGTTTACTTCTACTGAAGTTTTCCCTTGGTGTTTGATCCTTGGACAAGGACCTGGTGTCTGATCTAGCTGACTCCTTGTGGTGGGAAGCCCAGGAGATCTCTTCCAGTTGCTGTTCTTCATCCCCTTCAAGCTTTCAAGACCTTAGAAGACCATTCTACTACAGCTGAGGCTCACTGTTGTTGCCTGCACTGCAAATTCTTGGTTAGTTTCTATTTTTGGACTAACCTTCTAATTCCATTACTCCCCTCCCCTGCTCAATCCAACCATCAATTTCCTCCCATCTTTTCAGCAAACCTCCCCCCTCTAAGACCTCCACTCGATCCTTGTTTCATCCCATTCTACCCAGCAGATTATCTGCTACAGAATTTCTCCCAAAACCCATTAAAACCCTGTTTTCTACCCTGTTACTCAAATCGGCAGAGAAGAACAACCTGCTCCAGATTTGTTTGACTAATCCCTTGACTTCCCTGTTATTCCAGACCTATTCCCTCACCTTCTCCTTATCCTAAGCCTACCCATTAATCCTCCAATCTTACCCCATCAAGCTGTACCCTTTTCCCTGATTTCAGATCCTGTTTTGGGACTGGTTGAACCTTCAATCCTGTCCTACATTAAGTGGTATCAGAGCCCATGCCAGGGAACAATAATTCTGGACCTTCTGCGAAGCAGGGGGAAAGGCTGCGTATATTTGCCCCTCCCAGACCCTCCAGTAGCAGGAGCCTCGTGCACTGGGACACTCTAAAAGATAATTCTAGCCATAAGATCTTAGTCCCCACAAGCTGTCTTCAGGGGTGCCCATGAAATCAGCCAAAAAATATCTCCTCCAGCTGGCAGAACTTTGGGTCGATCGATGGCTACATAGGAGCAGAACATGGGCTTGAAGATGGGTTTAAGTATAACCAACATATGGGCCCAAGAATGGGCCTGACTATGACTTAAGTCAATGACCAAAAAGGGGCTTGGCTGGGCTGGTTATAACTTAAACCAACAGGACTAACTGGGAGCTTGTTTGGGATGGCTTTGCACTGCATCAAATAGTCACTAAAATGTATGTCTATAAGAAAATTTCAGAAAGTATAATTTAATCTACACCATTCTTCTGTGAACTAATTTAACAAGTTCATTTAACTGCAAACAGATATTGACTGATCACTTCCACAGTGACAGTCAAGTCTTATGAGTTACCAATAATTTAAAGCACCAAAGCCACATTTAAACAGAAGAAAGAAACAAGAACAACAAAGAAGTTGAGGAAATGGCTACCATTTCAAGAAAATCATCCTCAGATAGGGAATCAACAAGATGGCTTCTTTTTGAAGACAGAACCCCACTATTCAGCTGAAAAGACATATCCAGATTCCCCGGTATGTTACTGTGATTCCCATGATCAGATGAAGATTTCTTCAGTGACCTTTTTGATGCCTCAAAATTGGTAGGGGGATTATTGGGAAGAAATCCCCTAGGAGATCTTCCATGTGTTAGATGGAAATTACTTGCTTCACCTTCTGGGATGTGTTGGTAGAGCACGGAAGGATAAGACAAAGGTGCCCTGGTCCATGCCATATGCAATGGTGCAATATGAAAAAAATCATCTTGAAGGGGAACTGGAGATTCCAAACAAGGTCTTTTTAGAAAGAATTCATCCCTAGCAAAATTGTTCCTGCGTCCAGTCATACAGAGGATCAACAGAGTATAGATGGGGTAGAAATATGGCTTAACGTCCATTGAAGAGGCTATACTGGTACCTTTTCAGATTCCCATCTATATCAATCTTTTCGTCAATGAGTTCACAAAGAGCTTCACCAATATCTTGAGACAATTCCTGGAAAAAGCATGTGGATCACATTCACATATTCAAACTCGGACTCTTTGAGGATTAATGCAAAAAACACTTAATACAAGGTACACCTGGCAGTCTCTGCTAATTTTGACAGGCTTGTAGTCGTTTAGTGGATTCTTGAGATGAAGAGTCTTTTGAAAAGCCAAGTTATTTAATCGCAACCATTTAACTTTAAAAGTGCGCCCCCATGGATTACTTCCACCACTGGCATTACTCCAGACACAATCTCGCCTCCAGCCAACAGAAGACATCATCTGGGCATACCCTTGGAAGAAACCGCTCATGTTGACACTAAATATTAGAATAACTCTGTCAGAGCTCTGCAAGATTTAGACAACCATAAGCTTCCCTGTGAAGAATCAGGATTGGGAATATAGTACATAACACTAAACGAAACAAGATCTTACATGATAGGCTTCTTCCAAGATTGGTTCATTCATGACCTGAGTAGCCCAAATTCCTTTCTCAATTGATAGTTCGATATTGTGATGGTTCAAACTTTTAATGATGAAGTATCTAGTTGTATAAGGTCTTCCATCTTTCATTGTAGTAGAATTTTCTAGTCCGCTGGGAGAATGAATTTGCTCTTTTGTCCGACAGGGATAGCACTCCTCATTCTCCTTGTAGTTTGAACTTCCTGAGAAGAAAATTCTCAACTTAGTAGTGCATCACAAGTACATAGGCTAATACTCAGTGATGTGGATTAAAACTCATTCTTATAGAAATTATTAGTAAAGGGATTATTGAGCAGACACTTGCAAGGATATGGATATTTTAGATAGGAGTGTCAATGGGTCGGGTTGGGCCGGGCCGGGCCTGCCTAAACCCTGACCCTGACCCTAGAGGCCTTAACCTAAACCCTGACCCTGACCCAACCCTGGCAGGGCCAAGAAACCCTCAACCCTGACCCGACCCTGCCAGGGTTTTCACTAACCCGGCCCTACCCTGAGAGGGTCGGGCAGGGTCGGGTTGGCCCTGATTGACCCTGTCTTGACCCTGTTTTAGCAAGTGAAAGCAATAGGGAGTTGAGTTAAACGGTACAAACCCAACATTCAGAAAGTGATTAAAATATTGTGATTATCATAGAAGTGGTTTCACTATGAATATGCCCAGTCTGGACCAAAAGTCCAAGGGAATTTGTCAATAAAATTCTTGTCAATACGGGAGGCAATAGAATAGAATAAAGATATTTGAGAAAAAACTAATGGGTAATCACAGTACAAATTAAGGCTGGTTTCACAATTATCCATTAACAAACACAAATTTGGTCCAGAATAGCAGCTTCCCAAAGTAGAAAAAGAAAAATCAACAAGAGACAGAAGACAATGAACTATGGCCTGTGCTAATTTAGTTCCTCTTATAACAACGAAGAACCAGGATCACTCAAAACAAACAAAAAAAAAAAAATTTAATGTCATGAAAGATTATTTAAAAAAAAAACAATCAAAAGAGAGGAATCAGGCAGACGACTTCTCCGGCAACAGGGTCGTAAAAGATCTGAGAATCTGAGATGTGATTATGTGAAGTGCAGGAGTTACCTAGTAGTAGGGAAGGCAGACGACTTCTCCGGCAACGAATCGAGGTTAAGGCGAGTTTTGCAGGACATTTAATGGTGGAGACAGCGAAAGGTTACAGAGATTCCGCCAATTAAGGAAACTGGAAATAGCTTAAATTAGGGTTTTTGTTCTCTCTTTGCTTCTTCTACTACTATTCAGGAATTTGAAGAACGAAATGCGTCTCAGAGATCTCGTTCTTTCTCTATTGTGGATCCAATGCTCTCTTGTGAGATGTTGGCCTGCATTTTGAGTGGGTGTACCTGATATAGGGGTTTATCCAGTAAGCGGGAGAAGAGCAGGTGAAGATCTTAACTTTGGAAAATCGTAATCCTGTGAGAGCAAAAAAGATGAAGAGCTTAGAAAAAGAGAGTAGGGAGACGTCCTTAGATTTTAGAGCAGTTGTGGTTTCTAGGGTTGCCCTACTAGAACTTGGGCACAGAGCGTGGGTACACCTCCTTATCCTTTAGATTTTAGAGAGGTGGTCTTGCTTCTGGGTTCATCCAAAAACAGTGACTTGATGATTCTATGAATCATTAAGGCGTTAAGCCGATTACTCAGGGAAGGAGGAAGAGGAAGGCAACGAGCAAACGAGCAGCGCCCTAAGTCCCTTAAGCCATTAAGCGTTAGGATGCTTCGATAGAAAGTGAAATTGTAAAGAGATTTAGCCATTTAGGGTTTGCCCTTAGGATTTTTTTCGTCTTTTCCTATTTAATTTGTCTCAGATATATATACTATTATATACTTATATTAATACAGGGTCGGGCCGGGCCGGGCCGGGCTAAGCCCAAGGCTTTATCCCGGACCCGACCCGACCCTGCCAGGGTCAAGCTATTTCTAAACCCTAACCCGCCCTTCGCGCTGAAAAATCAGGGTCGGGTCAGGGCTGGGCTTAGGGCGGGTTCGGGCCGAGCGGGCTTTTTTGACACCCCTAATTTTAGACACAAAAAATCGAATACGTGCACCATGCCACCATCCATATGAGCAAAGCAACTGGAACTACATTCATATTCATAACTAGTAAGAACATCAAAATCCCAAAGTTTACTCTCAGAAGATAGCTTAAAAGCATTGAATTCATGGAAAGACAGTAAGATAATACAAATAATTTGTACTTTATTTAAGTCCATGCAAAGGGTATGCCTACACTAGCTCAATTCTGGTATTGTGCAGAAAGAATCTCCTAAAATTCACTTTTTACCAACCTTTGCAATTCACAGCATTTAACCCGAAAGAACCAGGGTGATATACGGCTGTTGTTTCCATGATGCATTAAACTACCCTGAAAAGCTGAAATCATATAATAAAAAAAAAGGTATACCCACTGCACAAGGCTCCGGCCACTGTGGGGTCTGGGGAGGGTCATAATGTATGCAGCCTCACCCCTGCTTTCGCAGAGAGGCTGTTTCCAGACAAACTGAAATCATATATAAAACCAGATAAATACAACTTACAGTATCATAAGTAATTCCTAACTAGCATATTGTTTCATGTTCCTCCAGGGACAGCGCAACTGCCAGTCAGCTCAATAGCAAGAAGCATTCAAAACCTATCTCGTTACAGAGAGTTGGACATGACTAACTTGAGATATCCAGTCTCACAAATTCAAAAGAAAATGCGACATAAATTAAAAATGCAAGGCAACATGATTCATTAGTTACCTGGATCATTGAAATTCTCCAAGTCATGTTTGGATTCAGTCATTGATGAATCAACAACAGACGCATTCTCCTTCCCAGTATCAGCTGATGAATCCTGAATTACACCCTATACTGGTAAGACTTAATGAGTAGCAGAGATAAGGTAGCCCATAGAATAAGAAAAGATTTACATGAATTCTGAAGCAGAGTAACATTTGAGCAAGACTGGGAAAGTGAAGAAAAGGGCATCCCAATTTATTAATTATCAAACAAATGGAAGTGAAATGTGTAACTGGCGTCTACCAAATAATTTAAAAAAAACTACACATCTATGGCACACTCCATAACAGAACCAATCAGATTAGACCTTGTTCCTGTGTTGGACGTTTCAAAGCAAGGTAGACAGATTTGAGTGTGATTCTAGTATTCTACATACTAATATAAAGTAAATGGTTGCTACTTTGTGAATTTTATCATATTTGGTATGATCTAGGAACTGCTTATTGAACTTATTAAACCTATTAATCTAGTAGGTCCATATCAACAGTCATTTCTCTATTCAGTTACATCATCCGCAATTAATTATAGAGCCTCAGGTAATTAGGTGGGGATGAGTTACAAACCCAGGTCTATGGTACAAAAGCCACAGTACTTATCAAGTTGTTTGAAGCTTCCAAAATCCAAATTTAATAGTTGTTTCCATAAATATCCAATAAAATCTGCAAAATAATCAGCATTGAAAGCAAATAAAGAACACTTCATATTAAGTTAAAAACAATTCCTGCAACAGAGCATTTTCCAATTATAATACACGTGAAGACCATGGTAGTACACATACATAATCAGAAAATATAGCTCAAAATCAGTGAATGCTTGACCTCTTAAAATATAGCTCAAAATAGGAAATGTTTTACCTCATGATCCAGCCTATCCACAGGAATTTCTCTTGGTGAAAACATTTCTTCCTCAAAATTCCTGTTGAAGTTGAATAGAAAACTTGAAGCACAATAATAAGAAGCTTTTATTATCTTTTCCTATAAACAACTGCTTGCATCAATAAATGAAAGAATGATATAACCCAGCAAAGCAGCAGGCCTAAAGCCTCCAAAACAAAAGAAAGAAACAACAAATACTTGCTAGAACACAATGCTACAGAAAACAACATCTAAAAGAGGAACACTAGGCCAGTGGAATTAAAAAAAAAAAAAACAAAAAAAGAGAGACACTAGACCCAAAACACATCCTCAGCAGAAACCCCTTGTTTAGCAAGATAATATGCCATGCCATTTGGTGATCTTGTCTTGATCGAAATGACTGAAGAGTCCAAGCATCTAATGCATCTCCACGGGCACCCAATTACATTCACCAAGTCCCCTTCCACTAGAATGACTGTGAAACCCTCCCCCAGTGCAAACTGCAAACAATAAAGAACGACACAAGGACACATTCTCAGCTCTCAAAGAATCCCCTCCCCAAAGATCACCCCATCAAAGCTCAACTTTGACCATCCAACTGAAAGAGGAGACCATGTAGTGACAACCCTCTCCACGTGAGGTCTAGAGCCAATGATCAGCTCCCAATCCCTACATAGGAGACTGTGAGGAACATCCTAAAGCTGGTTCATGGTTGCCGAGTGGCCATTTCTGCATCTAATCCTATGCACAACCTTGTTCAAAATGCTAAGTTAAAATAATGGAAACTATTTAAAAAATCCCTCCTGAACAAAACCAAGCGCATTGATGATTTACAGTCACTTGAGCAAGAATAGTCAAGAGGGCCCTCTGAATGGAGAGCCCCACATGGTGAATCAAAACATATCAGGGTTAAGCAATCAGCAGAGAATGTGAAAATGATACTTAAGACCAGAAACATGTGTTCTCATTTTCTTTTGGGGGGAGGGGAGAGTTATTACTTTATCACCATTATTTACTTTTATGCTCAAGTTATTTTGATTTTTAATAGATTGTAGCATTCCATTAATTTATTAGAAGTACTATTATTACTATTATTAAATTAGTATTCGATTAAAATGTTCTTATGCTTATACCAGTTTATAACATAATTATAATTATGTTATTTCACACATAAAAAAATAGTAGCAGTAAGGGATTAACCCAGTTCAGGTTCACTCCAGCCTCTGTTGCATCCTGAGTCCTGACTATAGAGATTCAATGCACTCTTCTTCTCAGACAGAGTTAAATTGTTAAACTTTTAACCAAATGCCATGAAGGCTAACCCCCCCCCCCCCCTAAGCAAGAAATAGAGTTAGATATTTTACAAATTTTTTACATAGCTCTAATGGAATACAAAAAAAACATTAAATATCAAAATTACTAGAAATCCTTCATATTTAATTATTTTGGTCCCCCCTGCCTTTTTTTGGAGAGGAGGGGGGGGGGGGAGTCCTCTTCTTTTATTATACCTTCCCAGTCTATTCTGCATTTTTTTTTAATCCCTTTTAAGTGTCTTTTCCGAACTTTTTGTATTTGTTCCAAAATTCATATATCACATTCAGAAGATCCCCTGAACCCATGGGAAATTCCAAAACGTTAGGAATTTGAGTGGACTTAAATCTTTTGAAAGAAACAATTTCTACATTTGTTCTGGAGACCTCTCTCCCTCACTCACTCTCACACCAAAGACCATAGTCCAATCAAGTTTGGCTAGCCCAGTTCAACCAACAACCCCTCAGCTCCCGAGCCCCTAACCCCAAAAAAGAAGAAGAAGAAAATATTTACAGCCCTATGTTCCAGTCAATTCAGCGAAGGTTTCTCAGCTAGACCATTCAAACCTTGACCAAGAATTCTGGTCAGAAAAGATTCACTCTTCTCTTCCACCCCCCGCCCCAATCAATTGCCCTTTTCTTGGCACAATAAAGTTCATGGAACATAAAGATACACCATTACGCCTAATCTCTTTCAGTTATACTGTACCCAATCCACAAATTTTACCTGGTTATCAATCTAAACCACTAAATATGACGGTATGGGACCCCATAATAAAATGTACTTAATGGGTTGACAGGTCTTTCCTAAAACAAATTACGTTCTCACATCGACCATGGAAAATCTGCATCGAGTTGGATAAACAATATTCTCAAATGAACTAATCAATCTAAAACGAATTAGAAGAAGGGAAGAAGAGAAGCGTACCACAGAACGAGGCCTGTTGCATATGAATCAGACTACAAAGGGGTAGCGTTCGATGCAGTCTCTATGAAGTCTAACGAGACGAAC
Source organism: Telopea speciosissima (assembly GCF_018873765.1). Taxonomy (NCBI): domain Eukaryota; kingdom Viridiplantae; phylum Streptophyta; class Magnoliopsida; order Proteales; family Proteaceae; genus Telopea; species Telopea speciosissima. The sequence continues at coordinate 61,310,146 of NC_057921.1, read as the reverse complement.
TTCTCAGTATAAACAAAGCCCTAGTTCCTTCCCACTTCTCAGTCCAAAGTCCAAACTTCCACTTAATAAAAAACCTGCAACCACAGCTATTAAAACTGGAATTGAGGTTTTACTGTTTTAGCCATTTTTATGGCTAATGTGCGTTGTGCAATGTGCACGAGCAATTTCCCAAGAAATTGAGAGAGAGAGAAAAAAAAACAAAAGGTGGAGGTGGGGGAGGGGGGGAAGAGAAAATACTCTTTTGACGAATGACTGAGAAGATCTAACCATCAACCAATCAGGAATCAGGAATGGCATGGTCTTTATGCATTCACAATCATGAGCCTGACGATGTATTACGCCTTTTCGCATAGTTTTACGGTTTCTACTTTCTGTGTGTTTGGGGTAGTAGTGTTCATTTGTTTTTAGGGAAAGTACAGATAAGCCCAATTATCATAGCGAGAAACATTTTTCTCAATCGTGGGTGAAGAGAAATTCACCCGTTGTGATCAATTCGGATTCGGCTCCTCTCCTGCGAGACCAGCACCCAGCGGATGCCCACTGAGGCATCCAACGGCTGGATTGCAGGGTGTGCACTGGGATGTGTTCCAGGCCCTGTAGCCCAGCTGTTGGATGTTTCACCGGGCATCCGCTGGGCACTGGGCCTGCAAAAGAGGAACCCGATTTCTATCAATTCCCATTAAAAACATTTATAAGCTTAGTTTTATGGGTTACATTGTTATGGAAATTTGAATGATTTGGGATTTGATTTCGTAGTGTGGAATTTTAACTTATTTGTATGCTAAAATGGAGATTTCCTCTTTAATGGCCTGTTTGTTTGCAAGGAAAAAAAAAGGGGGTGGGACCCATCTATAATGGGGTGATGGAATAGAATAGCAAGGAGAAAATGCTCCATTTGTTTCGATGTAAAATTCTACCTGGAAATTTTTCCTTGGTAAATTTTACTTCGTAAATGTAAAATTTTATGTGGAAGAAATTTTTTCAATATATTTTTTCCTTAAAACAACAAACATTAGACTACTTTTAAACAAGTAACATTTTACATGTCAAATTTTTTGAAGTGAAAATTTTCAAGTAAAATTTTTTAGGCACCGAAACAAACAGAACCAGCGATAATAAAATAATAAATTTCAACGGCATCCTCCTCCTCTTTTTCACAGAGATTCACAGAGGGGTCAAGAAGCCCCACAAATTCAGGCCAGGAACAGTGGTGCTGTGGGAGAACCACAAGTACCAAGAGTACGAAACTCTTGAACCAAAAGCTTCTGTTTCAGAGGTTGTTGGTGAGATTGCTCAACACTTCAAGACTGATCCTAGGTTTCAAAGCAACACCATTTCGGCCTTGCAAAAGGCGACCGATGCACATCTGGTTGTATTGTTTGAGGACACGAATCTCTATGCCATTCATGCTAAGAGGGTTAACATCGTGCGGTCATGCCCAAGGAAATCTGGTTGGATTGTTTGATTTCAGGTATGATCACCAATCTCGCAACAATGTAGGGGCTTCGCCAATCTCAGAAATGTGGGGAGATACATTGTCCCTCCTGCTGCACACAACGAAGCCCACGAACATAGTTTATGGTAAAATGTGAAAAACTGGCATTTTTTCCCACCTCCATTCTTTTCCGATAAACAAACGGGCCCTAAGTATTTGGTGTGTATACTTACGAATGGAATTTTTTTTTTTTAATGTTTAAGAATAAATAATTGATTATTGTATGTTTAAGAATATATATTCAATTATTGGCATGTTTATAAGAGTATTTTGTAGTTTTGCACATTGTAGCAATACACTAAACTATTTAGGAACTGGAACCGAACAGTTCCATTAATAACTGGGATTGGATTCTAAGATTTTGGAAATATTTAATTAACGGGACGGTTCTCGGTTCTAGGGTTAGGTCCTTCATCCTTGGGAGCAGAAATGATTAGGAGCTATATGGGCTGGGACTGTATAAGTAGGGCCCAACCCACCAAATTTTAGCTCGGCCTTGGGTCAAACCAAGGTTTAGAAAAAGCCCGAAGCAGTATTGTCGAGCCCAACCCACCTAATACTCATAGGCACTGGGTAAGGTTGGGCTGGATTACACGAATAAAAACATAAAATTAAATCAAAAGCTCAGGTTCGTCACTGTTTAATTTTGTGTCATAAAAATCACTTTTTTTTTTAAGTTTTTAAATTTAATTTCTTCAGGAACCTTATTTAACGATCTACTTTTTATTTTTATTTGTTTGGTATATAGGATATAATTTCTAATTTGATTTATGTTTTAAACACTTTAATGTTTCTTTTAAATTGAATTATTAGATAAAATTAAATCAAAGTCGTATACTTACCATGAATTTTATCTCTTCAATATGCAGAATTTAACGACAAAAAGTCTACAATGATTAAAGAATTGTTAAAACCAATTATAGAATTATATTTTTTACCAAAAAAAAAATAATTATAGAACTATATTTGTGATGGTAATAGAACACTACTGGTTGTGCGCAAGGCGCGGCAGCCATGCCTAGACACAAAAAGTGCCTTTGGCACCTGAAAAGTCCGCTTGTATATGGGGGTAATGTGGTAATTTTCAAGCGCCCAAAACACTTTTTGTGTCTAGGCATGGTTGCCACGCCTTGCACATGACCGGGTAGCATTCTTTTCCCCTATTTGTAAATTAGGGTAAATATTTCCTAATTAGCCCACAAATATACTTGTCTCATTGCTCTCCTTAAAAAGTGGATTTTTGCAATGTCGCGTATATTAAAACATGAAAATCAACCACATGGTTAAATGAGCTGCAAAATTTATGGTTAGGTAGACCCCAAGGTCCTCTGTTCTCATGTCAAATTTAAAACCCAAATAGAATTGCCCTAATGGCAAAATAAAAGCTTTGAAAATCCAGGACTACATCATCATGACTAGAGGGGGTGCAGGTCAGAATAAGGACGAGCCAAAAATAGATGGGTGCATGAACAAAAATGGAAAGTTATTTGAGTTAATTTGGTCTGAAATTTGACACATGACCAATTTATATCTTGCCACATGGTAAAATTATGAAGTCCAGATAACCTTATCTAGTTGGGCTGTGCCAACCCATAGGCTATGTATGCCAAAGGTCAGCCCAAGCCCAACCCACAATTAATTTCAGGTCAACCCATTGTCTTTGTTGGGTTGGGCCGGACAAGTTTGTGCTGCCCAATCCAAAATTTAAGTGTGTGTTCTAAAATTATGATAAGGGAGAAATTTTGATACACGGTTGTGTATGTACACGGGCTGTATGAAGTACTGCCAGATGGACATAAATGCCCATAAAAAATGACCATAAAGTCCCCCACCCTCTATTGACTACATTGATGCATGAAATCTACCGTGTACCAATACCTTCCCGGAATGATAAATCGACTTATTAATTGTTATCCCCATTGCTAGGTGAGAGAGGAAAAGGAAATAAAAAAGTAACTGTGAGCCTTGATGACTAATTGTGATCTATATTGAGCATTGAGAAACTGTTTAGCATTTGGACAATCAAGATTTTTTTTTTTTTGGGTAAACAGACAATGAAGAATTCAAGATTGATGTACAAGTGAATGTAATCGGTATCGGTCTTGGCTGATAATCCGGATCGAACAGATTTACCTGTTTCTTTTGAAAAAAATGATTTAGTTTTAACATTTTACCTGTCTGTACGGATCCACTGATACGGGATAAATCAGGAATCAATATCAGTCTCCACCGACACTGATACGAATCGACCGATCCAGCTGATCTGATACCGATTCCTCAAACCATGGTCATAATGATCAACAGGGCTATTGATAGTTTGATACCAACCCCAGGTAGGAATACTTGAAACTACGGCCGGGCTGGGCTTGGTAATTGATTAATTTAAAATAGGGCCGGTCCTGAAGCCCAAAGACAATGTAGTCCTATTTTTAGGCCCAAAGCTCTGTAGACATTACACTGCTGCTTCATATAATTACCAAATTTATCACTCTGGGCTCATTTTTTGGGCCCAGGGTTTCCTACTCTGGGGGAGTGGGGGATGTGGTTTAGTTAAGACATTCATTGCAAAATGGTAATTAGTGGTAATTGTCTATCTTTTCAGCAATGTATAAATTTCAGTTTACAACTTAAAAATGAGAGATGCTATAAATATAAGGATCTAGTTTTTTGCCATGGTGAAGAGAGAATTTCTTCATCTACTCTATATGATCCTCCGATTGAAATGGAGAAGGGTATTTTAGACCATGAAAAATAAAGAGTAGGAGTTAGTGATGAATCCAAAATCCATTCATAGCATCACATCACCATTGGTAAAGAGATTTTCTCTTCACTCTGGTTGGAGGCAAACTTAATCCAATAAATAAACTTCTTATGGTTATAACAAGGTTGAGGGCGATAATTATTCCTCGTCCCATGGTTTCAAGAATCGAATCTCATTTGGCAGACCCCGATTTGATTAATGTCGACTTTCACATCTTAGTTTCGAATTGAGTTTGAATGTTTTTTTATTTTTTATTTTATATTATATTCTTTTTCTTTTAGTCATTAAAATAGCAAAAAATCAATAAACGTATATCTCTTATAGCTAGATCTACACGACTTTTGAATAAATACTTAAAGAATGATAAATCTGTACAAATATTTAATTTTTCTTTCCAAATCAAATTTTCAAGATTCTGACCGATTCCAGACTAATTCCAACTGATTCCAATCCTATTCTGGAGGCCAAACCCGTGTCAAATTCCGGATTCTGCTTAGACCTTGTCTCCTCCCAACCTTTTATGGTAAATGACTTGGAGATCAATTATCCAATAGCCTTGTTAGAACTGAATTTACATGTATGGCACTAGTAATTAGTAGTAATCACTCTCTATAATTTTGTGATTTTCTTCAAAAGTCTTATTTAATTGTGATAATGGATTTGGTTAGCTGGACTAAATCTATATCAAGAACAGAAAAAAAGGTAATGCCAACCCATCGTGGAGATCTGCAGAACTGCAAATCCTATAATAGAAGGGTTCTCTCCTCCGTGTGGTTTTTAGATTAATCCATGGGAGGGTATGGTCTTAACGGTCGGCAGGTCGGTGACACAGTGACACTGCTCCTTGATTCTTTTCTTTAAATTTTTTTTTATTTTTTTATTTTTGGTGGCAAAACTCTTTTCATGAGTAAGTGTGAAGTCTTTCTCTATAAAGTCTGGGATTACAGTTAAATTGATGGCTACTTTAAACATTAATCATTTTGTTCTTTACTTTAATAATAATTAATAATTAATAATTAAAGTATTAGCTCATCAGTTGTCTATGGAGTGGCTTTTTCCAACAACTGTCGTTTTCTTTGACAATTTTGACATGGACCCTCTTTCTCTCTCTAATTTTTAAATGAATTTTGGAAAGAAAAAAACAAAGAAAATATATATTTTTTATAATAACTTAATTAGACCAATTCAATTACCAAGCTTAATTAATTATATTTAGATATTCATTAATTATTTTTTTGGGTTTCCCATTTAAGATTACTCTCACTATTTCACACGAGTTGTTTTCTATAAAGACATTTCTTACTCATGAAATAAATGAAAATCTTTTGCGATTTTAACCCATCTTCTTATCTTCTTCACTTTGTCTTAACTGATAGTGGAATCTAGATAAATTAATATTTAGCACGTGATCAGCAAGGAGAGTAGGGTTTACTTGTTTGTCAAATTAATTTGAATCCCACTTGACATGCCACTTGGCAAAGTTGGCATTAATTAATGTTAAAGTGTAAAGCAAGTCAAGTCAAGAACATGTTAAAAATTTGCATGTTTAATTCTTCATTTCTCACCGAAAAATATATTGGTATTCAAGTAAGATTTTGAAAAGAAAAGATCCTTCTATGCGTCACTATGTTGAGTGAAGTATAATGGTTCACTATTTGCCATTTGACAATACATGGGTTAGTCCATGTGATAGAAGATCTCCTACATACATCTCAATGGCCAAACTTAGTCCAAAGTAAGAAAAGTCGTTTAAATTTTGATTCAAAGTTTTAGTAAAATTATCAAAATGCCATCAAATGGAGATGAATATAAAACACAAAAATGACATCTTTTGTAATTTTAGCTACTTCCTCTATTCATTCTAAACTGGAAATGTACTATAAGATGCTTGTCACTAACTCATGTACTACCATGTGGCGAATAGAGAAACATTATACTTCACTAAGCATAGAGACGGACAAGAAAACCCAAAAACACCTTAACTAACCTAACCACACCCAAACCCTAACTAAACCAAAACTAAAGGAACTTCATGTTAACAATCAAGTGGTGCAATCAAGAACAGATCACAGGGGATATCGGAAGCACAAAGCAAATCATCATACATCCCAAGACCAAGTTCAAAACAACCACAAACTGAGAATACCTGCCGTGCAAATCAGAGAGCACGACGAACCAGAGAATAGAGATCAATATAATTAGTAAGCAAACAAGACATCAAAACCATTAGAAAGCACTTTGTTCGCAAGATGGAAATGTTGCATGAAGGAAATCCTTAAGAACACCCAAACCTTATCATAGGGAAAAACAAACCCTAACTCGAGAAACAAAGGATCCTCAAAGCTAGACGGGGGAAATTTTTTTTCCATTTTTGGTCCAAATAAAAAAAAAAAAAAGGTATTGTAATAGTGGAATTTTTATCCTCTCAGGTTCCCTGCCCGGTCAGGTGCTCAGATTCCTCTCACAAAGAGGTGAAAATGACGACCTAACCCCACCCGAGCAGTGTGTTCGGGCAGGGGGTGAGGTCGTCATTTTTCACCCCCATGAGAAGAACCTAAGCACTTGACCGGGCAAGGAACCTGAGAGGAGAACGATTCGTAATAGTGAGGCTGTAAATATCTTTCCTCTTCATGGATTTTCATTAAAAAAAAAAAAAAGATTTTCTGAGCAACCAACATAGAAGAGCATATCAATAAATTACGATAAAACGATATGAACCATAATAGGGCAACAAGATCATTTAATGTGAGAAAGAGAGAGATAGACACAACCCTATCCCGATGGCTTAAGTGATCCTTTTCACATAAGAAAATTAAAAAAAATTTAGTTAGACGTGTGTAACAGAATAAAGAAACGTGGATGGGTGATAGTCATTTCATATTCTTCACGTTTATTATATTTTTTAACAAACTATATATATATCCATCAAATCAACTAAATGGTTAACTGAGAAATGTGATGAGAGAGAATAATAATCGTTCTTTCCTTTGAGAATATTACACAACAACGTGGCCTAACCACAGCTTAGCAATCTAAAACCAATTGTATTTCTCTCTTTTACGGCTTAAAAGCAATGCTTGACTGACCAGTCCACAAAAAAAATGATTAAAATTGTAAAACCCTACATGCCATCTTTTCCACCTCACACCTTCTTATGATCATTCATTTGCCAACAATTTTTTTGTTGCACTTTCCATCCTCTATGGGGCTTACCTTGCCATTCCCACAGGTTTTTTTTTTTCCTATTTCTCTACTTACTTTATAAGAATCCAAAGGAAAAGGGATAACCCGGCTGAGACTGAGAGTGACAACAAAGAATAATTGTCACTCATTATCTTATAACCCATCTTTAGAATCTATTTATATATGTGAACTCATTTAAAATCATTTATGGAAAAAATTGTGTCTGATTGTTGGATTCATACCTTAACTCATGTTTAGGTGATGAAACAACTTTGGGTGATGATAAGTTTAGGATTATTTACATTTCTTTGAATGTGAAAGGTCAAATCAATCCCGTATATACATTGGTATCAAAGAGAGTATTTAATGTATATACAAGCATTTTGGAGCAAAAGGAAATGGAAGTCTCAAGGTTCAACTGGAAATCTTCACCAAAGCCTAAGTTGAAGAAACCATGTCTTGAAAGCATCATAAAGCATTTTGTACTTTAATTTGTGGTCCTTTAGCTTATGTGGTACTCTCTCTCTCTCTCACACACACACACACACACTTTTGTTAAAGTTCACTAAAAGCCACTAAAAACCTAAATGGAAATATCCTTAAACATAAATGGCTAGAAATTCGGGTTAAATTTTGTCTAGACAACATTGTTGTTGTCTAAGGTCATCCACTTCTCCAAGGAGACGTCCATTGACCACAAAGACATTTAGTTTAAATTGGAGAATTAATTTTCTAAGTCTTTTTGTTAGAAGTCGTCCATGTAAAGAGGGAGACATCCGCTAGACAAACACACGATCAATGGTAGCTATAATTTGGATCTATAATTTGGTTCCCTTACCCTTAATTTCCTTTGCAACCTAACGGAGCCTACATTTATAAATGGATTGAATTATGGATGAAGAAACTCAAGAAAATGCCCTATTGGAGAAGATTCGATATCATAAAATCAAAATTTATCCAATGATAATGGTTTCTTAGAATTGATAATCTTTAAGTGGATCCCCCATACAATATTGGCCCGTCCTAATCCTTGATACAAAGACAAGCGAGTTTGTCCTGATCCACCAAGAAAGTATTGGAATATCACGCTAAATCTTTGTTAGTTTAATAAAAAAAATTATATGTTCTAATCTTTCATATTAGAATCCAAAGATGGGAGTAAGGCCTACACATTATTTTTTTTTTCTTCGAATAGTTAAATACTAATAACAATACTAATGTAAACTACTATGTTGGGAGAATAGTCCCACATCAGTTACCCTTAAAAGTCTTCCGTCGCTTCATATACCTATAAGTCTCTCCATCTCAACAACTTAATATACTAAAAATAACAACAATTAGAACAACATCATATGCAACCACATCAACACTCATCATTGAATCTTATGTTCTTGGAATCAGATCACTGCATATATATTCCATGTTTTTTTAAGGACTAAAGTGAAATCATTGGACCAATTTAAAGGATTCTTTTCTTTCTTTATTTCCTATATCTTTCACATTCTATAATCATAGAACTCAACCAAACCTTTGGGAAGCGTTTTTATGATTAATTTTAATTAATCAATAAGGCAAAGGTTTCCTGAATAGTCTCCATATAAACTAATTATATGAACGGTTAAAATATCTACCACATGACATATTGGATGTGACCAAATTTTACGAACAAGCTAGTAGACTGGCCCCAAGAGTTTACCATGCTATTGAAACTTACAAGGATGCATAGACATACATGAAACAATAGTTAATTAAATCCAAGTTTGAAATTTGACATGTGACTAATTTATAAGTTGTATAACTAATCCAACTGCCATTGATTATAACCAAATATTTATACACATGACTGAAAATGGTGGACCACTCAGGATAAATTTATTTGAACGAATGCGACCATGAAACAAAAAGTTTAATTACCCTAATTAATAATTCAAGAAGACCTTGATCACAAATTATTTACCATTTATGACCCTATAAAATAATCAATTTAATAATGTAGGTTCAATTATTTTCCTCATCACCATATCCTATTATTTTATGTAGTATGACCATATAAGGACTACACCAAACCCTAATAAAGCAAATCTTTGATTATATTTTAGTAATCAACAAGCTTGGAGAAAATCTCGTACCAATATATTAATTGATTTCTTGTACCCTCATAATAGAACCCTTGAAAAATTTAATGGGTTCAATGATTTTCTCCATCCTAGGCTCTTAGCTCTTGCTCAAAGCATATGTAAGCTAGACACATATTAATATTGGAAAAAAAAACATGTTTTTACATACAAAACCTGATATTAAGTTTTGGGATCCACATTAAAACCTATTTCGACTTGTGCCACGACATGAAAAGGGCCGTATCCAGTGCACAAGGCTTTTATGTTTCGCAGGGTCTAGGAGAGGTAGATGGTAGGCAGCCTTACCCTTTTCACGAAGAGGCTGATTCCGAGTACTCGAATCTGCGCCACTGTGCTGACGATAATGAGACTTTGCCATCGCACCAAGTGACGACCCTCTATGCCATGACATGGATCGTTTTATTTTATTTTATTAGTTTAAAGGATTAATCCATTAGAGAGGAAGGCAGCTAGCTCTAAGATTATACTTTCCTATATTGCTGGGAAGAGTGACTAGCTAGTTAAGAGATTTACATATATAATAGAGATTTGGTTTCAAAGCATTAATCTTCAATGAGAATATCATGTAATAATTATTATAGACCAGGGAAGCCCACCATTTTTGGCATTTGCAGTGTCTAATAAATTAAAAAAAAAAAAATGGCAAAAGCAAGTGGTTTCTTTATCCTTAGGTTTGTCTTATAATAATTACCTTAAAAAACTTCTCTTCCAACTAGAGGTGTGCTTTTAAAATTTGTTAATTCGGGCCCCTGTAGATTTCTTGATACTGCTGGTCGTGCTTTCCTTAATGTATTGCAGTTTAAGTTCCCCCACTATCTCAATCGCCAATTAAGCCATGTGTTGGCTGCTGATGCTGACAAGTACTGTTTCAATAAGATAAAATTGTGACAATTTAGTATTAAGTAGAATATTTGATGGTAATGATCATAATTAAGCTTTGTCTACAGTTGTTTTCATGTCTTGGGAGAACAATATGCGTTTCTTAATGGGTTAATTAATAAGTGTTTACCCATAAAAAATGGTTAATTGAGAAATGATGAGGGTATCATGTTTGGTATGAGAGAAATCAGAGATTATGAGCTGGCAAGTCAAAGACACATCAGAAAACAGAGGGGCAGGTCTGGAAACAATATCTCTGCGAAAGCAGAAGAAATCAGAAGTAAGGTTGTGTACATTATGACCCTCCTTAGACCTCATAGTATCGAGAACCTCGTGCATTGGGTATGTCCTTTTTTTTTTTCTTCTCGTTGTCCTAAATACCTGTAGAAATAGACATATTGTTTTGAATTGGAGCAATCCAGCTTCCTTTCTTCCTGTTATCCCCAGTAACGGCTTTTATATGTTGGTTTGGTCCCCTCCCTCCTCCTTCCTCCCTCTTAGGTGTATCTTTGGCACTTTGTTGAATATACAATCCATTTACACCTCACCCGCCCCAAAAAAATGTTGATAGGGATCACTTTGGTGACGATTCTGATAGCACCAATAGCACCAATCCCTTGTTTGAAACACAGGGCAGCCAAAATAAACTCACAAGAAAGGGTCGGTCTTGTCTTGTGGAGAGACTTCTTTCAAAGGGAGTAAGAAAGCCCTTAGCATTGCTCTATACATGGCAGATTGGGTTTTGTTAAGAATTAACAACGCAATAGAACAATGATTGCAAAATAAAAATGAATGAAAATCAACCATACAAAGAGAACACAACGATTTATATGGTTCACCTAAGATGGGCTACGTCTATGACAGAGCGATAAACCAAAGTTTTTACTATTCTGCCAAACAAATTACAAAACCCTCATAGACCTCTCTTTGTGAGATAATCCCTTATATATAGCATCTACGTTTATCTACTCCACGTATATATTCTTTAGTACAACTATTATTAGATATGATTCAATAGTTACAATATAGAAAAAATCTAATTCCAAAAAATACAAAACTGCCCCAAGTATAAATGACATTAAAAAAATCAACCCATAATAGAGGCACTGGCTAAGCGAGACCTGATCCTCTACTTCCGCCTGTTTGATACTGCCGTGCACCCCCATACACAAGCGTGGCAAAAAATACTGCCTTATCCCCGCTTGGGCAAGAGTAAGGTGGTATATTCCGTCTTGCTTATGTGTGGAACATACATGATAGTACTAGGTAGACGGAAGTAGAAGATTTCGATTCCTATAGCTAAGCTCTGGAGGGAGTATGGAGTCTTGTCGTTCAACTAAGTCAGTTTATTTGGTATCAATTTTAGGGTAGATTAGTTTGGTCAAGTAATGGGACTCTCTGGTTGCTTCCGTGAATGGAGAAAGATAGAGAAAGGCTAAAGTCCTCCAGTAGGTTTTTACATACCCTAGCAGAGCTCCTCCTCTTCACTTCTCCATCATTACAATTTCTTGACCTCGACCTTAATTAAAGCAATCTCAATAGAGAAGCCACGTACGACCAAATCCCAACTGCCCATGTTGATGGATGGGCCAGCTCCGGAATGTCCTTTTCTATGGGTAGATGTGTCTCACAAACAAGAAGAGGGATCCAAAATCATGTACGGAATTAGCCCTTTATTAACACGTGCCACAAATCCCACCAATTTCATATGGTAGATATAGATGCCCACATGTGAATGGAGGTCCCGGTTTCCAAATTGTATAAAATGTACAGTCCCCTCACTGCTCACCCTTCAACCGGGCAGGTGACCTTAAAAAGGGAAGAGACAGAGAAGGTTGGAATGAGGGCAGCAACGAAGGGCCTTTCTTTTTTCCAATTTTTTTAGCTCACGTCCTTGCCTGTAAAGATTACAAGAAGATCACACCAGATCTTGTACCCTAACGTATCTCCTTCCCTATCTCCTCCCAAATAGAGAGAGAGAGAGAGAGAGAGAGAACTGAAAGATGGATGAGAGAGGCAAAGAGGGAAATGATTTTATTCCTTCAGATCAACCAATCTTCCCTTTACAACAAAACCATGAGCTGTTCTTCCAAACATCTTCTATTTCAGACCCACATCAAGATACACTACCATCCGTTTCTTCTTTACTAGATTACTGCACTGAAGATCTCTCCCTCAAACCCTACATGAATCCCAACTCTTTTGATGAGAAAAAGAAAAAAAAGATTGAACACAGAGAAGTGGAGCGGCAAAGAAGACAAGAAATGGGTAACCTCTATGCATCACTTCGATCAAAACTCCCTCTAGAGTATCTCAAGGTGAGAGATAGATAGAAAGAGACACAAATTTTTTATTTGAGTTTCTTTTGTTTAATTAATTGTTTATTAAAAGTGTGTGTTCTACTGGTGATCCAATGTTGCAGGGAAAACGTTCTATCTCTGATCACATGAATGAGGCTACAAATTACATAAGAGACTTACAGGAGAGAATCCAAGAGCTTAATGAGAAGAGAGATAGACTCAGAAATATGCCCAATTCAGCTACTCCTGATATAGTCTCGCGCAATCGAGGTTGTACGCCGGACACGGTTACAGTCCGGCCATGTTGCGGCGGAGTAGTGGAGGTTTTAATCAGCAGTGGATTGAGGAATGAAGAGTTTCCATTGTCTAGGGTGCTCAGATTGATGGTAGATCAAGGGTTTTGTATATTTAGTTGTTTCTCTAATACAGTGAATGAGAGATCACTTCACACTATTCAGTCTGAGGTACATTAATCCTTCCTTCTGTTTCAACTCTAAAATTGAAATTCACAAGTTTAGGGCTTCACTTTTCACCATTTTATTTACAGGTTAGTGATCTGGGAACTGTGGATCTATCTGGACTGCAACAGATGTTGACTGATTTTCTTGCATCTTCCTCGAGTTAGTTAGAGTTCCATTGAGCTCGTTGGACAACTACCTTTCCACAACTTTTTCTTGATGAAATTTAAGGGTGTTTTTCTTGGTGGACAGTTGTGTTTCACCATTTTTCGCCTCCATCAGATTAAAGATGTTGTCTGAAGTGTTTGATTGATATTTTGTAGTCCTATTGTAAATAGCTTCCTTCGATCTTCTTATTGAACATTTGGCTAAGAAATGCAAATCCACATTGAGTCTTGAATTTTCCTTGTTCGTTACCGTTTCACCTAAAAGCTCGAACTGCTAGCAAAGGGCAGCTTCAATAAATACATCAACATTAATCCTATACAGTTTTTGGTTTTCGGGTTTAATTTTTCATCTCTCATATATGAACAAATTATAGGAGCTTCCATACTTGAAGAACTTGAAGAAGGTGGTCATGCTGAGGATGTTTAAGCATATATAAAGTCTGTCATCACATGTTTGGTAAGGATTTTCATTTTCGTTTACTTTTTTATTTTCTATCCATACAACTTGAACCTGAGGTTGTTTATTGTCTTCCTTACTTTGTTACTATTCAAAACTATTTCTTATTATTGTTATTATTATTATTATTATTAGAAGTAGAAGTAGAATTTAATTACCACTTCTTAAGATTAGAGCAGTATAGCTTCCTTTTGTTCTAGTCTCTCACTCTTCTAAGCTCAATTCAAGCCCTTATTTTGTTCAATTTATAAGTTTTGTCAGAAGTTGAAGAGAGTCTTATAGTCTTATAAGTTCCATGAAATTACACTAGACAATAAGCTGACAAGTTTCAAAGATGAATTGTGAGGAACATATATCCCCAACAGCTGCTAATAAGAGTGTTGAAATCCCACATCCATCAGTCAGACATAGAACCTAGCTTGGGTGTCTTCATATAGCTAGCAGTCTCTCAACTTAATAGCTTAGGCTCTTGAGTTAGAATCCAACATGGTATCAATGCCATGCTATTCCTCCCTCGTGTTCCTCTTTCCACCTATATAACTTAGGCATTTGGGTAGCACATACAATCTTGTGTAGATAGTTTTATTGTTTACTATAAAAACATTGGAACTCGGAACTTCCTCAAAAGCTTTTACAAAATATTTGAGAAGAAGAAAAATTAATGAACTATTGAATTCTTTTTGAGGAATAAATGCTTGAGTAGAGCTTGCATAATATAGGAGTTGGGATATACATGCAAACACCATAATGTTTGGTTGGTTCTATTTTATTAAACTAACAAATACTTTACTGAAAATTTTTTGTGGGAAGCATTTCAAAAATGTTTCAGCTAGATTTGCAAATTAAGATGGATGCAGAGAAAGTTAATGTACATATCTTAACCTACGAACTTATGAGATTATTGTCTTTTTTTTCTTTAGCAATAGTATTGATGAGGTGTTCTTCTTCAAGGTTTTATGGATATATAATTTCTCTATATAAGACCTTACCTAATAATTTTCCTAATATCTTTCTTGGCTTTATAAAGAAATTATGCTAATGATCAATGTATCAACATTTCTTTATAGTGTCTTTGCTTGTTTTGTAAAAGAAATCCATTCCTTACTTCTCAATGAAAAGAATAGAATGCATTGGGCTTTTGTTTGAGTTAAGGTTGAGAACAAAGAGTCTTCATGACTCTATCAAGCTAAATCATGAAAAGATAAGTCAAGTGAATTACTAGCTATTAAATTCAACCAAAGTCATCATTTAACTTATTGAGTTTTGAGAAAATGATAAATTAGAAAATAATAAAATAAGATTAACATCTAAAAATGAGAAATTACAAAGAATATACAAAGCATTATGTTTTAATATTTTTGCAAAATTAAAACATCATGACTTGTAACATTTTAGTTTTTTTTTTAAGCTATTCCTAAATGATTTGAAGTAAACTAGACAATCATAATTTTGATTACTACTTTGTTATTTTATGAAAGGGAAATCTTGTTGTAACCAAGGTTAGTTACAACAATATTATAACCTTACTTCTTTGCCCTTTTAGTATAATATATTTTTTTCAATGACTGTAAATTCTGTCATTTCACAGAAAACTGTATTAAACGACTTTCAACTTTTTGAAAACTCTTTTTTACTCCTGCATTAAATAACTTTTAGGGATAAAACAAGGGGCAATAAAACTTCTTTGTTCACCACTTTGGTGACAACAAGTTGTTCCCTTCGTGAAATTATGAATGAATTTGAAAATGCATGGGTGAAGTAACGCCAAGTTAACAATTCAATGTGACTTCAATTCGCAGAAGTCACGTCTCAGTCACCTCTTAGTTCTAACCATTTTCTGGAAGGTTTTCTCCTTTTGATCATTTTGATGACATAGTACTCTCTTCTGTAACCTTCTACTTTGATTTGATAATTGGAATCAAGCTTATAAAGCCTCATTTACATTAGAATCTTTTAATACCCATATAACACTTCACTTCCTCAGTGCAGTAAGCTGTAATCCCTTGCATTGTATAGACCTCCCTGTGGCTCATGGGCAGATAACTGAATATGAGTCCTATTTACTGGTTTACAGAACTCCCATAATGCAAATTAAACTAAAAATGATAACCTTCATTAGAGAAGTCCCATAGGTAGTTAATCAATAAACACTTTTGTTTTCTTCTAATATTGCTACTCTGGGAGTGTCCTTTGATCTTCATTTGGTCCATTACCATTATGGATCACTCTGTTGGCAGAAGGGGTTGAAAAGGGAGCTAGAGATGTAAAAAAAAAAGGTGAAATTACTCTAAATTTCATTTCTATGAGCTTGTTGCCCCCCAATTTTTCTTCATAAGGGTTTGGGAAGAAGATAAGTGAATGAGGTCTTAAAATAGAAATTGAGATTTATTGTCTATTACTTGTTGGTTAAATTATTTATTTGCAAATTGAATCTTTACATTACAAATTTCTTGTGATCAAGGGAAAGCAAGTGGAGGGGAAATATTTGTGGAAGCTACATATTAATCACTGATGTGCTAGCTAGTTCAAGGCTTCAAGCTACCTCTCTATTTTCTTTGTCATGTGAAAAGGAAAGAAGCTATAAATATATATATATTGCAAGTTAATTTAATGCTTAAAAACTGTTTTAAATAGTCAATTATATTTGGGACTATTTGAGGAACAAAGACAGCTGAAGAAACAAAGGCAAAAATCTAAGAACCTGCAGGTCACAATTTTTAGCTTCAGATTCTCTTGTGAACCATTCCAGTGGTGTTGGTTTGTATATACTGGTATTGGCAAATAAAG
The DNA here is from genome assembly GCF_018873765.1 of Telopea speciosissima. Taxonomy (NCBI): domain Eukaryota; kingdom Viridiplantae; phylum Streptophyta; class Magnoliopsida; order Proteales; family Proteaceae; genus Telopea; species Telopea speciosissima. Next base: position 61,293,521 of record NC_057921.1, on the reverse strand, counting down.
GTTTGAAATTTTCTTAAAACGATTAACAATTAAAGTTTTTGAAGTTTGAATTCATATGAATGGTTGAAAATTCTAGGGAAATTACCAATAAACTTGGATTATATGGTTGAATATGGTTCTCGAATTTGGATTAACAAATCTGGATCATTTCATCCCTATCCATTGGTGTACATTTGCCACATCAACCTCTCAAATGGCATAATTTAGTCCAACGTCCAGTGTGGAGATAGCTCTGTAGGCTCTAGAAAAGAGGCTACGGCATCACGATTTGCTTTGGACTTTGTCACCCCCGCTCGGGTAGGAGTAAGGTGGTATTTTCCATCTTGCTTGTGTATGGAACGTACACGACAATACCAGACAGGCGGAAGTAGAGGATTTTGATTCCTGGCTAAGCTCTGGAGGGAGTATGGAGTCTTGTCGTTCAACTAAGACAGTTTATTTGGTATCAATTTTAGGGTAGATTAGTTTGGTCAAGTAATGGGACACTCTGGTTGCTTCCGTGAATGGAGAAAGATAGAAAGAGGCTAAAGTCCTCCAGTAGGTCTTCACATACCCTAGCAGAGCGAATCGTTATCCTCTCCAGTTACTGCACCGTACAGTAATACATCGTGCGACGGCTACAGAGGTCATGTGCACCATGTGGGGTCCGTTATGCCACATGACCTCTGCAGCACCGCACGATGTAGTACTGCACCGTGCAATTACAAGAGAGAATAAAAATTCCTAGCAGAGCTCCTCTTCACTTCTCCATCATTACAATTTCTTGACCTTGACCTTAATTAAAGCAATCTCAATAGAGAAGCCTCGTACGCCAAGTCCCAAATGCCCATGTTGATGGATGGACCAGCTCCGGAATGTCCTTTACTATGGGTGGATGTGTCTCACAAACAAGAGGTGGGGTCCAAAATCATGTACGGAATTAGCCCTCTATTAGCACGTGCCACAAATCCCACCAATTTCATTTGGTAGATATCTATGGATGCCCACCCACATGTGAATGGAGGTCCCGGTTTTCAAATTGTATAAAATGTACAGTCCCTCACTGCTCACCCTTCAACCGGGCAGGTGACCTTTAAAAGGGAAATAGACAGAGAAGGTTGGAATGAGGGCAGCAAGCCAGCAACGAAGGGCCTTTCTTTTTTTTACATTTTTTTAGCTCACCTCCTTGTCTGTAAAGATTACAAGAAGATCAGACCAGATCTTGTGCCCTAACGTATCTTCTTCCCTATCTCCTCCCACATAAACAGACAGACAGACAGAGAGAGAGAGAGAGAGAGAGAGAGAGAGAGAGACCTGAAAGACAGATGGGTGAGAGAGGCAAAGAAGGAAAGGATTTTATTCCTTCAGATCAACCAATCTTCCCTTTACAACAAAACCATGAGCTGTTCTTCCAAGCATCTTCTATTTCAGACCCACATCAAGATACACTACCATCCATTTCTTCTTTACTAGATTATTGCACTGAAGATCTCTCCCTCAAACCCAACTTGAATCCCAACTCTTTTGATGAGAAAAAGAAGAAAAAGATTGAACACAGAGATGTGGAGCGGCAAAGAAGACAAGAAATGGGTAACCTCTATGCATCACTGCGATCAAAACTCCCTCTACAGAATCTCAAGGTGAGAGATAGAGAGAGACACAAATTTTTTACTTGTTTAATTAGTTGTTTAGAAGTGTGTGTTCTACTGGTGATCCAATGTTGCAGGGAAAACGTTCTATCTCTGATCACATGAATGAGGCTACCAATTACATAAGAGACTTACAGGAGAGAGTCCAAGAGCTTAATGAGAAGAGAGATAGGCTCAGAAATATGCCCAATTCAGCTACTCCTGATATAGTTTCTCGCAATCGTTGTACGCCGGACATCGTTACAGTCCGGCCATGTTGCGGCGGAGTAGTGGAGGTTTTGATCAGCAGTGGATTGAGGAATGACGAGTTTCCATTGTCTAGGGTGCTGAGATTGATGGTGGATCAAGGGTTTTGTATATTTAGTTGTTTCTCTAATACAGTGAATGAGAGATCACTTCACACTATTCAGTCTGAGGTACATTAATCCTTCCTTCTGTTTCAATTCTAAAATTGAAATTTACAAGTTTAGGGCTTCACTTTTCACCATTTTATTTACAGGTTAGTGATCTGGGAACTGTGGATCTATCTGGACTGCAACAGATGTTGACTGATTTTCTTGCATCTTCCTCGAGTTAGTTAGAGTTCCATTGAGCTCGTTGGACAACTACTTTTCCCCAACTTTTTCTTGATGAAATTTAAGGGTGTTTTTCTTGGTGGACATTTGTGTTTCACCATTTTTCGCCTCCATCAGATTAATTAAAGATGTTGTCAGAAGTGTTTGATTGATATTTTGTAGTCCTATTGTAAATAGCTTCCTTCGATCTTCTTATTGAACATTTGGCTAAGAAATGCAAATCCACATTGAGTCCTGAATTTTCTTTGTTTGTTACTGTTTCACCTAAAAGCTCGAACTGCTAGGGAAGGCAACATCAATATATACATCAACAATATTCCTATACAATTTTTGTTTTCGGGTTTAATTTTCATCTCTCATATATGAACAAATTATAGGAGCTTCCATACTTGAAGAACTTGAAGGTGGAGGTCATGCTGAGGATGTTTTAGCATATTTAAAGTCTGTCATCACATGTTTGGTAAGGATTTTCATTTTCATTTACTTTTTTATCTTCTATCCACACAACTAGAACCTGAGGTTGTTTATTGTCTTCCTTACTTTGTTACTACTCAAAACTATTTATTATTATTGTTATTATTATTATTATTAGAAGTAGAAGTAGAATTTAATTACTACTTCTTAAGATTAGAGCAGTATAGCTTCCTTTTGTTCTAGTCTCTCACTCTTCTAAGCTCAACTCAAGCCCTTATTTTGTTCAATTAATAAGTTTTGTCAGAAGTTGAAGAGAGTCTTATAGTCTTATAAGTTCCATGAAATTGCACTAGACAATGAGCTGACAAGTTTCAAATTAAGATGAATTGTGAGGAAGATATATCATCAATAGCTGCTAAGAGTGTTGGTATCCCACATGCATCAGTTAGATATGAAATCTTGGGTGTCTTCATATGGCTATCTGTCTCTCCCCTTAATAGGTTTTGGGTTAGAATCCAACATGGTATCAAAGCCATTCTATTCCTCCCTCGTGTTCCTCTTTCCACCTATATATAAGTTTAGGTCTCTCCACCAAATAACTTAGGCATTTGGGTAGCACATACAACCTTGTGTAGATAGTTTTATTGTTTCCTATAAAAATATTGAAACTCGAAACTTCCTCGAAAGCTTTTACAAAAAATTTGAGAAGAAGAAAAATTAATGAACTATTGTATGCTTTTTGAGGAATAAGTGCTTGAGTAGAGCTTGCATAATATAGGAGTTGGGATATACATGCAAACACTATAATGTTTGGTTGGTTCTATTTTATTAAACTAACAAATACTTTACTGAAATGTTTTGGGAAGAATTTCAAAAAGGTTTTAGCTAGAATTGCAAATTAAGACGGATGCAGAGAAAATTAATGTACATATCTTAACCTAGAAACTTATGAGATTATTGTCTTTTTTTTTCTTTAGCAATAGTATTGATGAGGTGTTCTTCTTCAAGGTTTTATGGATAGATTATTTCTCTATATAAGACCTTAACTAATAATTTTCCTAATATCTTTCTTGGCTTTATAAAGAAATGATGCTAATGATCAATGTATCAACATTTTTTAATAGTGTCTTTGCTTGGTTTTTTAAAAGAAATCCATTCCTTACTTCTCAATGAAAAGAATAGAATGCATTGGGATTTTGTTTGACTTAAGGTTGAGAACAAAGAGTCTTCATGACTCTATCAAGCTAAATCATGAAAAGATAACTCAATTGAATTACTAGCTATTAAATTCAGCTAAAGTGATTATTTAACTTATTGAGATTTTAGAAAATGAATGGGCAGATAATTGAATGTGAGTCCTATTTACAGGTTTACAGAATTCCCATAATGCAACTGAATTAGTTCTCTCATGAGAAAAAACTAAAAATGATAACCTTCATTAGAGAAGTCCCATAGGTAGTTATAATTTTTACTCAATCAATAAACACTTTTGTTTTCTTCTAATATTGCTACTCTGGGAGTGTCCTTTGATCTTCATTTGGTCCATTACCATTATGGATCACTCTGTTGGCAGAGGGGGTTGAAAAGGGAGCTAGAGATGTAAAAAAAAAGGTGAAATTATTCTAAATTTCATTTCTATGAGCTTGTTGCCTCCCAATTTTTTCTTCATAAGGACAATATGAATGATTTGCTGAATATCTTGTTATTATAATTCTGTTCACCATCATCAGTTACTAAAGGGGTTATAGAAGGACCATTGGACTTCTAAGCTGATCTTATGAATATATATTAATTCAGAGATCAAAATATAATTCAAAGGTTTTTTTTTTTTTTTTTTTTTTTTTTTGTGGGGGGGGGGGGGGGGGGGGGGGTTGGGAAGAAGATAAGTGAATGAGATCTTGAAATAGAAATTGAGATTTATTGTCTATTACTTGTTGGTTAGATTTCATGATCAATTATTTATTTGCAAATTGAATCTTTACAGTTAAAAATTTCTTGTGATCAAGGGAAAGCAAGTGGAGGGAAATATGTGGCAAGCTACATATTGATCACTGATGTGCTAGTTCAAGGCTTCAAGCTACCTCTCTATTTTCTTTGTCATGTGAAAAGGAAAGAGGCTATATATATATATATATATATATGTTAATTAATGCTTAAAAACTATTTTAAATAGTCAATTATGTTTGGGACTATTTGAGGAACAAAGACAGCTGAAGAAACAAAGGCAAAAATCTAAGAACCTGGTCACAATTTTTAGCTTCAGATTCTCTTGTGAACCATTCCAGTGGTATTGGTTTGTATAGACTGGTATTGGCAAATAAAGGTTTGAAAATTTCTTAAAACGATTAACAATTAAAGTTTTTGAAGTTTGAAATCATATGAATGTTTGAAAATTCTAGGGAAATTGCCAATAAACTTGGATTATATGGTTGACTATGATTCTCGAATTTGGATTAACAAATCTAGATCATTTCATCCCTATCGATCCATTGGTGTACATTTGCCACATCAACCTCTCAAATGACATAATTAATTTAGTCCAACGTCCAGTGTGGAGGTAGCTTCGTAGGCTCTAGAAAAGAGGCTATGGCATCATAGTTAGCTTTGGACTTTATCACGTGTCGATCATCCATAGACTAGATTATTTTTTATATATCATAGGCTGAGTTCGAAAGGTAAAGAGAATAAAATTAGAAGGAAAAAGTTGGTGAAGTTTCATAAACAACTAAAAAGTATACAAGGATAGATGTGTAATTGTAAGGACTTATTCAATTCAAGTGTGAGGACTTACTCACCCAACAATATGGGATTCACTAAACTCTCAAAGCGAACTTGAGGTTCATCATAATAGAGTTCAAAAGCTACAACACCAATGGAATAACATTACTTAGTACTGGAGCATTAATTGCTCCAAGTTAATGATTAAAATATTTTTTGGGAGAGTGTTTCCTGCTATGGCGATATAAAAAGAATTTGTACATGAGGCCCACATGGTCAGAATATGTGAGAAATATTAATACAGATTCTACTGTTTATTATGTGAGGAGGGTATAAAAGAATATGTACAAGGGTAGTGTAGCAATCTTTTTGTTTTATTGAATTCTTTTGAAGGCTGAGGGGATCAGGATCGTCTCCAAGAAGCCCAACACCTAGGGTGCTGCCAAGGGGCATCCAACAGCTGAGCTATGCTGCACACATCTTAGCGCATACCTAGGGATATGTGCGGCACAGCCCAACGGCTGGCAACACCCTAGACGTGTTGGGCTCCTTGGAGACGAGCTAAATTCAGATTGGGGTGGGACTATTCACCATGGGCTTGGACCAAGATTGGTTGCATCATCCTCTTGAGAAGAACCCATCCTTATATGCCAGGTAAGTAGGATGTAACGGATCGATTGCTCGGATAGTCAGTGATTGACCTTTAGTCATAGCAAATTGGATAGTGCTACGGATATTGCTATTCATTTACATCCTAATCATTAGGGGTGTCACCAAATAATCATTAGGGGTGTCACCAAATAATATTTGGTCATACCAGTACAATTAGTCATTAATAGCCCATTTATTTATAGTAATGGTTCAATATAAAGTGGCCGGGCGAACGCTTATCGCAGCAGCCACAGATTATGACGTACAAACTCCCATTATTGGGAGAATGTTATCACCCTCACACAAGGATCACCAACCTAGGCTATGGGCCTTCTTGAGAACCCATTAACCACGTCCTGTTAATTAAATATGATTTTAGCCTTAATGTCTTGGCCTCATTTATACAAGCTTCTAGACTTGCACCTTCGTAAGCTGACCGATGTGGGACTAACAAAGACAGCCTGCTTCTCTCCTTTGGCCTTTCTACTGAGTCATTCTAATGGTTATCCATCCAACACACAAAAGGAGGAACACCGAGGCTCAGAGCTTAGACTCTCTGGGATCAAAATTTGGTTTCCATTCTTTTGGTCAAATTTCAGCATCTCGGTTGAAATGGATCCTGGGATGTTTGATATAACAGCGATGAGTGAATTGCTACAGTTAAGGCTGCAACAAGGTTGGGTTGGGCCGGGTTTTATAGATTCCTAATTCAATCTTGAGTCCCCTTATCTGGGCCCAGGCCCGACCCGATCCTAACTCAGGGTCTTAAAAATCCAACCCTGACCTGCCTTTAAGGTTGGGCCGGGCTACCCCTAATTGGCCCTGATCATAAAGAGGGGAAAGGAAATACATGGACTAGAATGGGCCGGGAAGAAAATTATCAATTTTACGTAAAATAATACTATAATAAAATGTATTATATCACTTATTATCTTCATATATAATATATTATATAACAAAATGAGGATGACATTTAAAGTTTTTTATATATATATATATTTTTAGTATAATTTAAAACAGGGTCGGGCCGAGCTGGGCTAGGCTTAGCTTGAGGTCTCAACCTTGGCCTGACCCGACCCGACCCTGACTCAGGGCCAGAAATTTCCAACCCTGATCCCCCCTCAGGGCCAAATATCTCAATTCAATCCCTATTTGAGCTCAAAGCGAGCCAAGGTGGGTTCGGAGCGACAGGGCCTAACTTGCACCCCTAGCTGGAGTTGGGAGTAAACAACGTGTGTCTTGAGGTTCAGGCCTTTCAAGAGTTTGTTAGAAGTGTGCGGGAGAGCCTGCCACGACGTGCAACAGGTGTATGAATCCTTTGCTCAAGCCCAAACCGAATAATATATAGAATTGTATAGAGTTTTATGTTGCACAAATTGAACATTTGACTAATGTGAAAGGGCAAGTGGTGATAAAGGTTTAGATTGATTCATCAAATTTATCTATGACATTAACAAATCAGCATAATAGGGCTCTTAGGTGATTAACTCCATTCGGGTAATCGGAAAAAAGAGGAATAAATTGTCAAGCAAAGATAACTACTATTGACATCAATGGTACAGATCAAATCATTGTTTATTAGTGTAAGGGAAAATAAATAATATTGAAATCAATGGATCAATAATTATTGAGAATTAACTTATTGAAATCACAAAATGAAAGTACCATCAAATCATTCATTTTAGGTGTCTAACTAATTTTATATAGCGAACAAGAAGACCAATGAAAGCAGTATTACAAACCAATTCCCTTATTCATAAGCATTGTTACAAACCTAAATACACATTTAACCACAAAGAATTAATTAACGTGTATTTTGTCAATTATAATTCTATGATAGTGATCCTTCTCTTGATTGACCGTTTTCTCCAAAGCACTAGCATTTTCTATGAAGGATAATTTATTGCAGCAGCCACTAATTATGATGTACAAAGTCCTATTTTTGGGAGAATGTTAGACAGAAGCAACCATCACACAAGGACCACCAAATTGAATAATATATAGTATATTATTGAATTGATGTACAATCTTTTAGAATTGGATTTTAAAATTAATTTACATTTCTATGGAAGAACAGGGAATGGGCCGGGGCAGGAGGGATTGCAGGGAGTGGGGTGGGACAAAGATCAGAGGGTGGGGCTGGAGGGATTCTAGAGGTGTTGGAAGGGTTGCGGTGGTGGGACAGGAGGGATTGCAGGGGCTGGACGGTATTGCATGGGGTTGAAGAAGTAGAAGTCCGTTCCAAGAAGAGGATAGAATAAGATGAGGAGTGGAATTATCACATTGAGGGCAAAAATGTAAAAAGAAGTTGAAAATGAGGAAGGAACATTGTATTGGCTACTTTTGTAAATTGAAACCCAATCACTTACTAATTTGGTAAGACCAAACCCAATATATAGGGATGTAAACGGATCGAATTCGGTAGGATAGTGGCATTATCATATTCGTATTCGATTATATTCGGACGGATTCGGATAATATCCTATCGGTTTTCGGACGGATTCGGATAATTTTCGGATAATGATTTTTTGAATATAGGTTCTCCTAAATGGATATGAATACAGATTGAATACGATTTTTCGACTATCCGTTGACATATTTACCGTTTTTATGATGAGGGTTAAGGTTGAGACTTAAAAGTTCAGTAATTACCCTTTCTTCTTCTCTTCTTAGTCATTTATTCTCTTACGTTTTTTACTTTTGATTTTTTAATAGATACGTAATTCCATATATCACATTGCATAAAACAATATATATAAACCAATAGCAAATCTAGAAAAAGATTCACATTATCTTAACTTATAAATTTATAAAAATAAGATAACAAAATCCAATGAGGTAACTTAAAAGGATAGACAAACACATAGTTATATTTCAGATATTTTATTACCGTTAGACTGTTAAACGAATCGGATAATAATCGGTCGAATAGGGGGATTATCATATTCGTATCCAATTAGTTTCGGACGGATTCGGATTCTCTTAAACGGATACGAACACGGATCGAATACGGATTTACGAATATCCATTTACATCCCTACCAATATAGTCTAATCTTGTAAATTTTTTTTGGGGGGGGTGTGTGTAAAAGAAAATGTCATAATCAAACAAAGGGAGAAAGAACGCTACTTGGTCGCATAGTTCCTGCACCCAGACATAGGGCCGTGCGAAATGACTGCTGCATCCCCATTGAAAGACAGAAATCCTTGAGAGTGCGGAGGTTATTTCATACAGCCTTATGCCTAGGTGTAGGGCACACGACTAGGTAGTGTTCTCTTTCCCCTAAACAAAATGCCAAGAAGTTACATTATTTGAATCAGATACACTAAGTTTATTAGTTCTAGCTCTAAGTGCGATGTTCTATCCCTACCTTATTTCACAAAACATGCTTTAGAAAAGTATTTAGTTAGACCCCGTTTGTTTAGAGGGGACTTAGGTGAGGTGGGAGAATTAGAGGGTGGAAAAATACTGATGTGACACTTCAAAATCCCACCCCAATCTTGTTTGGTTATCCTGGGTGGTGAACTTACTAAAGTTAAGGGAACATCATCATTTGTTTTGTCTGCTGATGTGCCACTTCAAAATCCCACCCCTTGCCTATTCAAAGACTTTGGTTACTATTCATGAGAAAAGTAACTTTACCTCAACATTTCCATCCCCTATAAAACCGCCCACCAACATGTGGTCCCATCTTCCCAACAATCCCACCCCACCTTCCCCACTAAACAAACGGGGCCATATAATTATTAAGGAAAAATGACTTTGTCTAGGAGTGTGGCTCTTACGCCCAAACACAGATGAAGAAAATTGACCGCCCCACTACCATCAAAGGCAAAAATCACATCCTTGGTTATGCTTTCGCACATTATCTTCATTAGTCCTTGTGCTCGTGCAAGGGTCACGCTCCCAAATAGACAACATGTTCCCTAGTTATTATATCCAACAAAATAGTAAAAATTTCCCAAGGCCAATTCCCATTCTCTTCCTCCAAACACTCCACTAAGCTTTGGTAGTCAGTCTGAACATCAACAACTCTAATGCTGAGACTGAGTATGGCTCTTGCTACGGATTTCCATGTGCTCCTTGCAAAACCAAAATCTATGATAACACTAATAAAAGTAATTTTAGACACTAAGATAGCCATCCAACTTGCTTCATCAGATTCTTTAATAAAGCTACCATCACATATAATTAAATGTGTTAATTTTGGATCAAAACCAAGAACCGACCCACCCAATAGCTTATTGGTTCGGTTCTAGATCTACTGATAAGTTATTGGTCCGATTCTGAATCTACCAATTAGAAACCAATGGAACTGGAACGAATTCACATTCTAACTTTATGTATTATATAATTCTTAAGACTCAAGATCATGAGACAAACCCTTTATTATTTTAGTTTTTCAATTTTAGGTGGTAACACTTGTCTCATGTACTATTTTACCAAAGATTTGACTATAAATTTAAAAGTCCATTTGGGAATGTTAACTTAAGAACATATATTAAAATAATCCTAACTTATGAGAGTGATGATGTTCCTACTTATTAATTAACACAAAACAAGAGGTAATATAGACTAGTTCTGTGATTTGAAAAAAAAAATGAAGCATATTTCATGTTATTGAAATTAATGTCTTATTATAATATTATTAAATATATGTAGCATGTGTTAGAGATTTTTTTTATTTTTTATTTTTAATTTGGACTGCTTGGAACCTTTTAGGAACTGGAACCGGCACACCCATTAGTTAATGATCCTAGATCTCGAGTTTGGAACCGATTAGATTATTGGTCCGGTTCTAATCCTAACCCCTTAGGACTAGAACTATTAAAGAACCGGACCAATTGACACCCCTACATATAATAGTGAAAATATCCCGATTAAAGAGATCATAATAAACACTAACTGACAAAGTAGTGGGGCTAGTATTAGTGGTAGTATTATCGGTCACAATGGAACAACTTTACTGTTGTTACACCAAGACCTGCCCTCTAATAATTTCCATAAAAAAAAAATCTAAAATTAGGATACATTTTAGTCTGCCAAAACAAAGTTCCAAATATTTATAGAGTGAGATTGTCCTTGTAATGTCCTAATTCTTGTAATTCAAAAAAAAAAAAATAAAAGATCAAATATTAGGCTGCAATTTTTGTTGTCAAAAAAAAAAAAAAAAAAAAAAAGCTGAGCCTTTGCTTTTCTTCTGGTGTGGAAGCTTCTACTTTTGACGAAAATCCATGATTGTTGTTTTCCTCCGGAGAATGATTTGCTTTCGTTACAAGAAGCTGCGCAAAAAGGAATAGAAAAAGAAAATCTCACCTGGGCAAGGCAGAGAAGTGGACTGAAACAGCTCGAAGCAAGCTTATTTAATAGTGCAATACGTTTAATATAAGCACCACTTAACCAGTTTTTGCAAAATTGGATGGATTATGATACACATTTTACACATGAGTTGTTCGAAAAAATGCTGCAATGGTTTTTCACTGTCGCTATTGCCAGAACATCAACCACATTTAGATCATTAGAACTTTTTAACTTGTATTAGTGGGGTGCGCCAGGCCCGTGCAAAAGTGCAACGCATGGGCGACGTTAGAGGACCCCGGCAGCAAGCTACCGTAGTGGGACCTCCCCATAAAAAAATTAATTTAATATCATGTGGGTCGATGACCCACGTATCAGATATTAAACTGATAAGAACAGACTACATTTGATCTTAGCCAAAAGGCCGAGAAAGGTATGTTTTGTTTAATATCTCTGCTTTTCTTTTATAGCAGTCTCTTGTCATATCTCTTTCTTTCTTTAGTCGATGTGGGACTAATTTAGTGTTCACTTCTCTTGTTTTTAGCTTTTTGTAACGTCACTTGGTTATTGCAAATGGTTGCTATGCGCCTGTGCATTCTTCATTCTAGTTCCCAAACCGGCCCATAACATGCTTTGTTTTATATGTCTCTCTCTGTCTCTGTGCAGTATCATTCACATCAAACAATGCTTCCTCACAGTAGTTGGTATTACAAAGTTATCGATGGGCTGAGGGTCATTACTCGTCTTCTCAGATATACTTTTTGGATGGATGACCACTCATCAAAGAACAGAGATATTGACATTTCATTTTTCTCGCTTAAACTCTACAAGGAAATCCATTGAGAATAGCTCAGAATTGAACTGATCCCTTAGAAGCTCACTGTGGATTAGTTGCTCCAAAATGAAGGAATCAGGATCAGGCTCGGTCAATTTCAATTCAAATCGGTTCTTCGACATTTTACTTGGCTTTCTCCAAAGAAACTTTCCTTGATGTGAGCCTCCAAAGGCATCCTGGTTGGGCTGCCTGGCACATATCTTGGTGCATACTTATAGATGTGACCGGCATGCCCAGCCATCGGATGCTCATTAGGCTGGCACGTACATTGGAGAGGAGCCGGATACGTATTTCTATACACTGTTGCCCATTATCCTTTTTTTTTTTAAATTTTTTTATTGCCCATTATCTCAAGCATTATATATACTATCGTCATGATGTACAATTTAAGAAACTGAGGTACTTGTGGTTGTATAATTCAAGTTTATGATCTTAGGCTGCTTGATCCCCTCCCCTGATATCTCAATTCATAAGAATCTGGTAGCCATAATAAACAAATGTCTATTATTAGGCATTCTTCCTAGCTAATGTTCCCATTGTTTTGTTATAGTGGAGACTATTAAGAGGTTATTAGTTGTTATATATTGGGGGGCTTTGGAGGAGCATGGATGAGTATAGAAATAACCACTTGTCAATGATTGATGCTAACTTATTTTTGAGATATTTTAAAAACCTACATTGACCCACTAATTAAGGCCCTTAATTTGTTGGATTGTCCTATAAAATATGGAAATCTAAACTACGAATATTTTACAAAATAAAAAGAAAATGAGTGATCTTCACAATCTCTCTTCTTCACATGTGAATTTTTTATACACTAACCATGTGACACTTCTTCCCATGCTCTCATTCATTTGGTGTGAGAGATTCCATTCCAAGCAAGGCAGGGCAGTGCCGCGATGCCCTCCTCAAAAAAAATAAAAATAAAAGGGAAGCAGTTTTCTATACGGGAGTGTGGCCTACGCCAGCACTCCCATGTGTCTATCTCTCTCCTCCTTAAAATAAGGGGGTAGAGATGTCTTTTCATATTGAGAGGAGAGAGATAGACTCATGGGAGTGCTGGCGTAGGCCACACTCCCGGACATAAAACTTTTTCCCAAAAAAAAAATATTGCATGTTATTCCAATTGAAATTCGGGTAAAATAGAAAGGTTTTTTTTATTTTATTGAGGTGGGGGGGGGGGGGGAGAATTTTTATCACCTCCAATTCCTGCCCTCTCCAATTCCCTCCAATTCCTTACATAAGAGCTGAAATGACCACCCTTCCCCACCTTGAGCAGTGTGTTCGGGCAGGGGATAGGGTGGTCATTTTTGCTCCTATGTGAGGAATTGGAGCAGGCAGGAATTGGAGGTGATAATGATTCAGGTGGGGGATGGTCTATCTATCTAGTTGCCTATGGAACATTAACCAACTACCCGAAGAAGAGAGAGGGAGGAAGTAGACTGTCTTATGGCACAAGATGAAGATAGAAAAGTCCAACCCATGATCTTCTGTAGCCTACACCCTGACAAGTCACCAACAAACTGTGCCTAACAAAAAAAAAATGAAACTAACGAGTTAAGATAATTAGGCCCGACCCATAAACAATCAAACTAGCCCACTTTTGTCAAGAGTGGAATGATGCCCTTACTTTGCCATGAATTATTGATGTACGTATATCCTACTGGTGCACATGGACTGGGTCTAGCAGTAGTCAATTACGTACGTTATTGATTAGGCCTAGTCAAATGCATGTACTTCAAATTCAGGTTTGAACTAATAAGACAGAATGACTTGATAATCCAGGCTAGGGTTTTTATCTTAAGAAAGGTTTGGACTGCCATTACAGATGTGACCGAGGTGGAATTTGGACATAGCAGTACTCAATACGCAATTGATTATGCATAGTCAAATGCATGTACTTCAAATTCAGGTTTGAACTAATAAGATAGAATGACTTGATAATCCAGGCCAAGGTATTTACCTTAAGAAAGGTCTGGACGACCATGATAGATATGACCGAGGTGGATTTTGGAACTAGCAGTAGTCAATTAAGTACGCTATTGATTAGGCCCAGTCAAATATATGTACTTCAAATTCAAGTTTAAACTAATAAGATAGAATGACTTGATAATCCAGGCCAGGGTATTTATCTTAAGAAAGGTCAGGATGTGATCGAGGTGGATTTTGGACCTAGCGATAGTCAATTAAGTACACTATTGATTAGGCCCAGTCAAATGCATGTACTTCAAATTCAGTTTTGAACTAATTAGACGGAATGACTTGATAATCCAGGCCAGGTATTTATTTTAAGAAAGGTCTTAATGGCCATTATAGATGTGACCAAGGTGGATTCTGGACCTAGCAGTAGTCAATTAAGTACGCTATTGACTAGGCCAAGTCAAATACATGCACTTCAAATTCAGGTTTGAACTAATAAGACAAAATGATTTGATAATCCAGGCCAGGGTATTTACCTTAAGGAAGGTCTGGACGGCCATGACAGATGTGATCGAGGTGGATTTTGGACCTAGCAGTAGTCAATGAAGTACGCTATTGATTAGGCCCAGTCAAATGCATGTACTTTAAATTCAAGTTTAAACTAATAAGATAGAATGACTTGATAATCCAGGCCAGGGTATTTATCTTAAGAAATATCTGTATGTGACTGAGGTGGATTTTAGACCTAGCCATAGTCAACTAAGTATGTTATTGATTAGGCTCAGTCAAATGCAAGTACTTCAAATTCAGGTTTGAACTAATAAGACCGAATGACTTGATAATCCAGGCCAGGGTATTTATCTTCAGAGAGGTCTTAACGGCCATGATAGATGTGACCAAGGTGGATTCTGGACCTAGCAGTAGCCAATTAAGTACGTTATTGACTAGGCCTAGTCAAATGCATTTACTTCAAATTTAGGTTTGAACTAATAAGACAGAATGACTTGATAATCCAGGCCAGGGTATTTACCTTAAGGATGATCTGGATGGCCATGACAGATGTGACTAAGGTAGATTTTGGACCTAGCAGTAGTCAATTAAGTACGCTATTGATTAGGCCCATTCAAATGCATGTACTTCAAATTCAGGTTTGAACTAATAAGACAGAATGACTTGATAATCCAGGCTAGGGTATTTATCATAAGAAAGGTCTTGACGGCCATGACAGATGTGACCGAGGTGGAATTTGGACATAGCAGTAGTCAAGCACGCTATTGATTATGTATAGTCAAATGCATGTACTTCAAATTCAGGTTTGAAGTAATAAGACAGAATGACTTGATAATCCAGGCCAGGGTATTTACCTTAAGAAAGGTCTAGACGGCCATGACAGATGTGACCGAGGTGGATTTTGGAACTAGCAGTAGTCAATTAAGTACGCTATTGATTAGGTCCAGTCAAATGCATATACTTCAAATTCAAGTTTTAACTAATAAGATAGAATGACTTGATAATCCAGGCCAGGGTATTTATCTTAAGTAAGGTCTGGATGTAACCGAAGTGGATTTTGGACCTAGCGATAGTCAATTAAGTACACTATTGATTAGGCCCAGTCAAATGCATGTACTTCAAATTCAGGTTTGAACTAATAAGACAAAATGACTTGATAATTCAGGCCAAGCTATTTATCTTAAGAAAGGTCTTAACGGCCATGATAGATGTGACCAAGGTGGATTCTGGACCTAACAGTAGTCAATTAAGTACGTTATTGACTAGGTCCAGTCAAATGCATGTACTTCAAATTCAGGTTTGAACTAATAAGACAGAATGACTTGATAATCCAGGCCAGGGTATTTACCTTAAGGAAGGTCTGGACAGCCTTGGCAGATGTGATCGAGGTGGATTTTGGACCTAGCAGTAGTCAATTAAGTACGCTATTGATTAGGCCCAGTTAAATGCATGTACTTCAAATTCAGGTTTGAACTAATAAGACAGAATGACTTGATAATACAGGCTAGGATATTTATCTTAAGAAAGGTCTGGACGACCATGACAGATGTGATCGAGGTGGAATTTGGACATAGCAATAGTCAAGCACGCTATTGATTATGCATAGTCAAATGCATGTACTTCAAATTCAGGTTTGAACTAATAAGATCGAATGACTTGATAATCCAAGCCAGGGTATTTACCTTAGGAAAGGTCTGGACGACCATGACAGATGTGATCGAGGTGGATTTTGGACCTAGCAATAGTCAATTAAGTACGCTATTGATTAGGCCCAGTCAAATGCATGTACTTCAAATTCAAGTTTAAACTAATAAGATAGAATGACTTGATAATCCAGGCCAGGGTATTTATCTTAAGAAATGTCTGGATGTGACTGAGGTGGATTTTGGACCTAGCCATAGTCAATTAAGTATGTTATTGATTAGGCCCAGTCAAATGCATGTACTTCAAATTCAGGTTTGAACTAATAAGACAGAATGACTTGATAATCCAGGCCAGGGTATTTATCTTAAGAAAGGTCTTAACGGCCATGATAGATGTGACCAAGGTAGATTCTGGACCTAGCAGTAGTCAATTAAGTACGCTATTGACTAGGCCTAGTCAAATGCATGTACTCCAAATTTAGGTTTGAACTAATAAGACAGAATGACTTGATAATCCAGGCCAGGGTATTTACCTTAAGGATGATCTGGACGGCCATGACAGATGTGACTGAGGTGGATTTTGGACCTAGCAGTAGTCAATTAAGTACGCTATTGATTAGGCCCATTCAAATGCATGTACTTCAAATTCAGGTTTGAACTAATAAGACAGAATGACTTGATAATCCAGGCCAGGGTATTTACCTTAAGAAAGGTCTGGACGGCCATGACAGATGTGATTGAGGTGGAATTTGGACATAGCAATAGTCAAGCACGCTATTGATTATGTATAGTCAAATGTATATACTTCAAATTCAGGTTTGAACTAATAAGACCGAATGACTTGATAATCAAGACCAGGGTATTTACCTTAGGAAAGGTCCGGACAACCATGACAAATGTGATCGAGGTGGATTTTGGACCTAGCACTAGTCAATTAACGCATCCAATGCATGTCTAAATTCAGTTAACTAATAAGATTAATGACAATCCGGTATTGATTAGGTCCAGTCAAATGCATATACTTCAAATTCAAGTTTTAACTAATAAGATAGAATGACTTAATAATCCAGTTGACTAATCAGGGTATTTATCTTAAGTAAGGCTGAACCACGTCAATTGATGTAAGGTTATCTAAAAGGGGCAAGTGGATTTTGGACCTAGCGATAGCCAATTAAGTACACTATTGATTAGGCCTCAAATTAAGTTTAACTAATAAGATAGAATGACAAATGCATATTCAGGGTCGATAGGATTTGACCAAATCAATCAATGATTGATATTACTTCAAATTCAGGTTTAAACTAATAAGACAGAATGATTTGATAATCCAAGCCAGGGTATTTATCTTAAGAAAGGTCTTAACGACCATGATAGATGTGGCCAAGGTGGATTCTGGACCTAACAGTAGTCAATTAAGTACATTATTGACTAGGTCCAGTCAAATGCATGTACTTCAAATTCAGGTTTGAACTAATAAGACAGAATGACTTGATAATTCAGGCCAGGGTATTTAACTTAAGGAAGGTCTAAACGGCCTTGGCAGATGTGATCGAGGTGGATTTTGGACCTAGTAGTAGTCAATTAAGTACGCTATTGATTAGGCCTAGTTAAATGCATGTATTTCAAATTCAGGTTTGAAATAATAAGACAGAATGACTTGATAATCCAGGCTAGGATATTTATCTTAAGAAAGGTCTGGACGGCCATGACAGATGTGATCGAGGTGGAATTTGGACATAGCAATAGTCAAGCACGCTATTGATTATGCATAGTCAAATGCATGTACTTCAAATTCAGGTTTGAACTAATAAGACCGAATGACTTGATAATCCAGGCCAGGGTATTTACCTTAGGAAAGGTCTGGACGACCATGACAGATGTGACCGAAGTGGATTTTGGAACTAGCAGTGGTTAATTAAGTACGCTATTGATTAGGCCCAGTCAAATGAATGTACTTTAAATTCAAGTTTAAACTAATAAGACAGAATGACTGATAATCCAGGCCAGGGTATTTATCTTAAAAAAGGTCTAGACGGCCTTGATAGATGTAACCGAGGTAGAATTTGGACATAGCAGTAGTCAAGTATGCTATTGATTAGGCGTAGTCAAATGCATGTACTTCGAATTCAGGTTTGAACTAATAAGACAGAATGACTTGATAATCCAGGCCAGGGTATTTACCTTGAGACAGGTCTGGACGGCCATGATAGATGTGACTGAGGTGGATTTTGGACATAGCAATAGTGAATTAAGTACGCTATTGATTAGGGCCAGTCAAATGCATGTACTTCAATTTCAGGTTTGAACTAATAAGACAGAATGACTTGATAATCCAGTCCAGGGTAGTTATTTTAAGTAGAGTCTAGACAGCCAAGACAGATGTGACCGAGGTGGATTCTGGACCTAGCAGTAGTCAATTAAGTACGCTATTAATTAGGCCCAGTCAAATGCATGTACTTCAAATTTAGGTTTGAACTAATAAAATAGAATGACTTGATAATCCAGGCCAGGGTATTTGTCACACCTTGCCTTGGACAGCCTAGGCATTGTATGAATTAATGCGATCTCGCACCCAACCTAGCCAGAATCTCAATGCAGCACAATGACCAAGCACACACCACAGTGAATTTAAGCAGCGGAACAATACTAAGAACTAAAATATTTACATAAAAGTTCGTTAAGGACCGAGTGATAAACTTAGATACATATGGTCGGTTAAGTAACCCAAAAACCCATATTTACAGTTATCCGAAAAGAACATTTACATATACTAAGTTT
This sequence comes from Telopea speciosissima, assembly GCF_018873765.1. Lineage (NCBI taxonomy): Eukaryota > Viridiplantae > Streptophyta > Magnoliopsida > Proteales > Proteaceae > Telopea > Telopea speciosissima. Next base: position 61,274,551 of record NC_057921.1, on the reverse strand, counting down.
TGTGTATATACAAAAGAGAACTATCAAAAGGAACGGCCTAATCCATTAGGCCTACCTAAGAGAAGGCACACAAGTCACAGATGCAAAACCCATCGTGTTCCTCGGGCTCTTGGTCTGCAAGGTCCTCAAAACCATCATCCTCGAACTCCCTGTCAAGCAGTCTGTCACCTGCACAGTCATCTAAAAAGAGGGTTTCCACGAGTGTGAGCTCACACTGAGCCCAATGAAGGGAAAAACACACAACATACAAATGATGCGTGAGACATATATTATTAAATGTAAATATCAATCACATTATATGATGCATGTTCAATTCCATTTTTATTAATCCACCTAACAAACAGACTAAGTCATTGGTTTGAACTATGGTATCCACTCAAGAAGTACTTTGGGTTACTTCATTTTATCGTCGTCGCACCCCCTCAGCCAATACAAGTAGGGAGCCCACCTTCACGCTTGGCACCTTGGCTCAAACCTTCAGGCAGTCCCCGATAGTCAAGTACCCCTGACCCTGGGTTAACCCCTTTCTCCAAGCGTCAGTAACCTGACTACCCAGCACCTGAACCCCTGCTGGTAAGGGTTGTAGTTCGGGGTTCCCATCCTAGCCATGTGTACTAGATGATGACATACTGTGTTCAAGAGTACGCTATGTTCCATATACACGTCCACTCAGGAACATAGGGTCATACAAATAATGTTATGCACATCCAATACAATTGACAAATGCGCCACAATAGTTCATAACCAGCCATCATTAAAGGAATCACATCATAAGAAATACGACAATATCATCACAGTAAATGGGATAATAACAACTCATACAACATGTTAGCTAAATTTAATTCTAGACATAAGCACTAATAATGGAAAGTTCATTCATATTAGAGAGATCAGATCTGAAATCTAAATACATGCATATAAGAAATTAGATAGAAATCATCCAAAACAACAAACACCCCACTCACCTTAAGCTTGGAAAGAGTTAAGCAAAGAGAAGAGTTCTCCAAGCATCAAGAGAGGAAATCCAAAATAGTAAAGGCCCTAAAACATCATTACAGAAGGTTAGGGAAAACTACACAAGGTTTGAAACCAAAACTAGTCCAAATTGGGTAAAAACACACTCAGCAGGGAGGGCCGGATCTTCAAGCAAAACACTCTTAGGTTCTTCTCCCTTCCAAAACCGATTTCAGCCTTAGCTTTTTGAGAATGAATTCTCAAAGCTAAGAGATGTTTATATATAGTGTAGCCCTTAGGGCATGTTTGGCTAGGGACCAAATAAGAATTAGTTTAGAAAATGCATTATGGCTCCAAGTGGATTCCGATGTCTGGAATCAAAATGTTAAGTCGCAGGGTATAATTTGTATCATGTTGTTATACGACACAGGGTTTAAATGAAATTAGTATGTGCGGGACTCGTGGGGTAAAACTAATTATTGAGCCGACACAGCCAATCTATAATGGAAATCTGATAAACACGGTCGATCGGCTCGGATTACGAATAATAGAAATTTGGTCTTTAATAAATGGAGAGGATTAGTACCTATTGATCGGCATCTGAAATAGACAGATTATTTATGTGCTCTGTTCCACACTTCTCGCACGTACAGGAATTGTGCAGGGCTTGAATGAGCTCCCCAGATTCCACAAAGGCTATTACCGATGGTTCTTTAGAGTCTGGTGTTAGTGAGACAAAAAATTGATCCATTTTCTCGACAGACAATGCCGACATCGCGGGGGCATATATAGTAGTTGAACTTGAACCATGCATTACACAAATTTGAATTAGACCTGCTTTAGAAGCGGGTTTCACAGGTTTCATTACAGCTTGTAAATCCTTTTATTGTTCATGATCCTTCTATTTATTTCCTTAGGTTCAAAGTCCTTCTTACGGAATTATTTAATTGTTTGGGTCTATAAATTATTCGTTCTTATTAAAATTATGCACATATACTCTTAGGTATTATTTTAAGTCCTAAGGTTATATTAGGATCCTTTTAAATATTTAGGATATAATTTAACACCTTATGACTTTATAAATATACGTTTAGGCTTATAAGAAGGCCTAACAAAAACCTCAAGTCTTTTTATTTATTTATTTTCTTCATCACTTTTCTTTTCTTTTCCTTCTTATCCCATCTCTTTATTCTCTTTTATTTTCCATTGTATTACTTGTCTTGTTAGCCCATAGGACGACCTATAAACTAGTCCACTTTTTTTTTCATTTCTTGTTGGGCTATAATAGCCCATATTGTGTTCATGATTTTATTTCATTAGAACAACCCTTTATTTACTATTTTAATTAATGACATAACCAGTCCCTTGATCCATTACATTAGTCTATAATCATGTGGTAAATTTCATTTGTGCATGTTAAGTTCCATTTCGGTTTGATTTAATTAACTTGTCCAATATAATCATGATATATTCCATTTAACATTTTAAGTCATAAAGAGAACCTCCCATTACATCTCTATTAGTCTTACTAATCATAAATGGAGCCCATAGTCCTTAAGAATACATTAGCCAACATGTAAAGCCCAAAACAGCATGATCTTTATGAGCCCATTTGCATGATACAAGAACCCAAAACAGTACCTTAATTACTATGTAGATTCACAATTAGCAGACTATAAAACTATAAATATTATGATGCATTTCTAAAAGAATCTTGGTATACCTAACAGCATACCATATGATCCCCCCTCCCCCCAAAGTAACACAATGCAAGTTATAGGACCCATAACAATAGCATAGATAACTAATTATTGAGGTTTACCTAAATATAAACTAGGCCCATAAAGGAGCCCATGAGATTAAACTCAGCTCCCTTTGATTTGGTACAACATGGGTGTACACTATCATCTTCTACCTCCCTCTCTCTTCTTTTATTTTATTTTATTTTATTTTTAAACAGAGGACGATAGCCACATCAGCAGCACGTGGCCTCAATATCACACACAGCACAGGGAGGGGGGTGTTAGGCACTTCGGCCTCCTTGACCGAACCCTCTCTCTCTCTCCTATTTTCTCTCTTCCTCTCCTTTTTTCTCTCTTCCTTTCCTTCTTTGTCTCTCTTCCTTTCACCTTCTCGGCTCCTTGTCTGCTCACCTATTTTTTCTCCTTCTTGTCTCACACTCTCCCTCACAGACACGATGCACAGCAACGCTCCAATTACAACAGCAGATAAAAATACAGATACGGAGCAAGGTGTACAAAGAAAACCAGAAATGGGTAATAGACTCAATCGGTTGAAGAGTTTTACACCTTTTTCCCTATGTGAAATTCCAGTTTAACCCTTGATCACCTCCCTCCTAGACCAATCCATTCACATGCATTTAGTTTGACTAGGGTACCCTTCCCTACTCAAATTACAATCCTAACCCTACCTTGACCCATTTATTCCCATGCAACCAAGTTGACTAAGGTGAGTTTACTTTAATACCCTTTGACTCACTCTCTATTTACATGTATACCAACCTATGATCCACCCTCCAATTGGAATCTATCCTTCCAAGTGGTAGCCCCACCCCCATAAGACATCCACATCACCTCCTCCACTCCATGTGTCATACATGCACATGCCACCTAGGATGACACAGGTCTCAATCACATTTCATGCTTTTTTTTTCCTTCTTTGCCCTTGCCTCCTATAATAACACGTGTCATCCACATCATCAGGTGGGCCCCACATATGTGTGACAAACAAAATATTCTCAAATTCCTTTACTTAAAATGCTATTGATGGGGCTTGAACATAAGACCTCTTATATGTATAGATAAAATAATAACCATTGGGCTAGACAATTAATTAGTTTAAATCTCACAATTAAATTAATTTATTATATCCATCACCTAACAAATTTTCAAATGGAGGTTTACAAATTATTTAAAGTTCACAGAAGGTTTTATAAATAAAACTTCCTTCAGGTGAAAAACTAAATCTTCAGGTTTCATCAGGGATCGAAACTATCAACACCCGACGATTGCAATAAACATGTCTTAAGATTTCTAGGGAAAAATCGGGGTGTTACAGCATGTACTTCAAACTCAGGTTTGAACTAATAAGACAGAATGACTTGATAATCTAGGCCAGGATAGTTATCTTAAGAAAGGTCTGGGCGGTCACGACCATGACAGATGTGATCGAAGTGGATTCTGGACCTAGCAGTAGCCAATTAAGTACGCTATTGATTAGGCCCAGTCAAATGCATGTACTTCAAATTCAGTTTGAACTAATAAGACAGAATGACTTGATAATCTAGGCCATGGTATTTATCTTAAGAAAGTTCTGGACGGTCACGACCATGACAGATGTGACCGAAGTGGATTCTGGACCTAGCAGTAGTCAATTAAGTATGTTATTGATTAGGCCCAGTCAAATGCATGTACTTCAAATTCAGGTTTGAACTATTAAGACAGAATGACTTGATAATCTAGGCCAGGGTATTTGTCTTAAGAAAAGTCTGGACGGCCATGACAGATGTGATTGAGGTGGATTTTGGACGTAGCAGTAGTCAATTAAGTACGCTATTGATTTGGCCCAGTCAAATGCATATACTTCAAATTCAGGTTTGAACTAATAAGACCGAAAGACTTGATAATCGAGGCCAGGGTATTTATCTTAAGAAAGGTCTGGACGATCACAGCCATGACAGATGTGACCGAGGTGGATTCTGGACCTAGTAGTAGTCAATTACGTACGCTATTGATTAGACCCAGTCAAATGCATGTACTTCAAATTCAGGTTTGAACTAATACGACAGAATGACTTGATAATCCAGATCAGCGGCCATGACAGTTGTGACCGAGGTGGATTCTGGACCTAGTAGTAGTCAATTAAGTACGCTATTGATCAGACCTAGTCAAATGCATGTACTTCAAATTCAGGTTTGAACTAATAAGACAGGATGACTTGATAATCCAGGCCAGGGTATTATCTTAAGAAAAGTATACACGGCCATGATAGATGTGACCGAGGTGAATTCTGCTAAAATAAAAAATAAGAGGAGGGCATGGTAATTTTAAAATTGTTAAATCTTGTGTGGGTTCTGAAGTCATTACCACAAAAAAAAAAAAAAAGATCCTGAAGTAAGTGTTTGGTGCACTTTCACCAAGTTCATGGAATATACTAATTTGACGTATTAAAGTCCTCTGCAGTAACGGCGGGGCGGCGGTGCATATCTGACGGCACAGCAGAGGCCATGTGTGCCATGTGTGCCACCTGGCCTCTACTGTGTCATCAAATGTGCACCGCCGCCTTGCCGGTACTGCAGGGGGTCCTGGTACTAATTTGACTTGCAGAGAGAGCATCTTCTCTGAGTGGATGGTTGGTGGGTCAATCCATATACCTCCAAAATTACATTGTTGGGGCTTGGGGGGTGGAAAATTATAAAATTGTCTCTTACCAAAAAAAAAAAAGAAAATTAAAAAATTATCTACTACAAAATAGTTGATTTTGGAAGGTTAGTAAAGAATGGCAATTAATCAATTAATAGAATAATTAATTAGCATTAATGAATTGAGATTCTCATTAGAATTGAATAAGAACAATTAAAAATGGTCGTTATTGGCTGGCCAAGAACTAAGATTTCAAATAAAAAACCCTTAAAAGAAAACGTGATCTTATCTAGCTGCTGGCCAAGAAGTAAGATTTTAAATAAAAAAACCCTTAAAAGAAACTGTGATCTTATCTAGCCAATATATACACTATATTTATACCCAATTAAAACCAGTAATTAATTACCTCCTCCATATATTAAAAGGAGTGGGGAATCAACCATCTAATTATGTGATTATGTAAGTTCCTGATCTTTAATTTTAATATAATTGATGGTGAAAAAAATTATTCTACCAAAAAGGACAAAATCATTCAATTAAAAGAAAATAAGGAGATCTTTATGGCACTATTAGCAAGCAAATGAGCCTCAAAATCACGATTTATAAATACTACCTTATCCATCAACTAGTTGTTCTAGCTAGCACTTGTCCTCAGAAACAACAAACATTAAACTTGAAATTAAATATAGGCATTAAATACTAATTATGTAATATGTTGTTAAGTCGTCGAAAAAAAGAGAAAATGTGTCATTATGTGTAATAGTTCACAAACAAAACATACCAAGCCTGCTTTGAGGATGCACGCCATGAGCTTGGAAATGGAAAATATTAACCTCCGAGGACTTATGAGCCTCATGGATCTTACAGTCCAATCACCTAGATCCCATGTGACTTTTTTCCAGTTGGGTGGTGAAAAACCTATGAGATTATTTTCTAAGATTCCAAAATCCTTTGGAAAAAGACGGAGATGTGACCATCTGATTTGGTTGAATTTGTTTTTGTGAGACTTGGTCCATAGCTGTTTTTTATGTTTTTTCGTTTTTAAAAGTGTTGGAACTTGACTCGTATTTTACACGACGATTAGCAATGAAGCTGACGGAAGTGGCTGACGGAAGCTTTCGATCAGGTAAGGTGACCATAAAATTTATGGGCGACTTGACTCGCAATTGACACGGCGGTAGTTAATTGTGGAGCTGATGGAAGTTGCCGGACACAAAGGCAAACTTTTTCTTTTTAGATTCTTAAACTCACGATTAAAGAATCAAGATAAGGTTGAGGAAGAAGGAAGTAGCTTCAAGTAAAGAACATTCCGATTCAAGAATCAAGATAGGGTTTGGAGAATAGGGTGGAATTAGCCCTTCAAAGTCAGATTAGGCAACTGTACGGCTGTACCACCTCAACCTGGGTTCTTCATTTTTGCCGCGTATAGCAACAAATGTTGGGTAACTAAAACCAGCATTACCAGATTATTTTTTTCTAACATGTCTTCGTTTTTGACACGTTCTAGATTGATTGGGTGTATTGCTGAGTTTGATCGCACATATATATATATATATATATATATATATATATATATATATATATATAGAGAGAGAGAGAGAGAGAGAGAGAGAGAGAGATATGTTTGCACTTTCACCGGTCCAAGAAGACGGAAAAGGAGATGAGATGCAGTTTTTTTAGCATAAGACACAAATTACCAGTTTTTTGGATAGCCCAACTATCTTATATTCTTAATTATTCTTACAGAGATCCAACAATGATGGGTAGTTTAGATAGGAAGGGGAAGGGTAGGAGAGTTATCAATGATGACATGCTCAATTCTTTTTTCTTTTATGATTTTATATTAATTTATATATATTTATTATATTTAAAAAAATTAAAAAAATATGTGATTCGGTTTGATCAAGTTTGACCAGGTCGAGTCATCAGATTTTCTAAAATAACGAGTCAAGTTAGAAAACCTGGTTTTCCAACTCTTAGAGATAATTCCAACTCATTATCGATTAAGAAAGGTTTGACATCCAAAATTCAAAATAGATTCCAATCTCTTGTACACAGCTGTCAAGATCCATTACCTTATGAAGAATATTGCTACACCAATCACCGGCTCAGCAATAGCAATCTAATTGACACTCTAGCCAATAGTGCTCCTCAGATTAGGAAAGTTTACAAAGAGCTATCCCACATTTTTGTAAATAGAATAAGAATGGAAATTACAAGATAAGTAAGTTTCAAATTTGTTTTACATAAACTACTTTCTATTTTAAAAAAGATTTACTTAATCCCAAAGTTGGTTAGTACTCATGCCACGTTAGAATAAAATTAAAAATAAAAACTTCCAAAATTTTCCCATCCTCATTTAACTATTTTAAAAACTCAAATGATATGATTGGAAGATCTCACCCTCATAAATCGGTCTACAAGGGGAGGGAACCCAATATTATATATGCCCACATCCAAGTCCTTACGGGACCGATGTGGGACTATTGTACATAACATCACTGATGAAAATGCACCTTAATTGCAGGAGTAGATATCAAAGTGGTTATTATCCCCTAAAGATGATGGTTCATCCACCATCCTAGGGTTTTTGTATGTTCCAAAATACCCTCCCTATTTATAATAAAAAACAAAAGTGAGAAATAATAAAATAAAAATAAAAATAAAAACAGGTAGAGAAAATTGTGCGCCCCTTCCCTCCAATTTTTCCCATCGTGGTTTAAAGGTTTAAAACAGATTTTTGGGACAATTTTGAAAGTTTACTTTTATTTTATTCTTACGTGGCATGAGTATAACTAATTTTAGGAATTGACTAAATCTTTTCAAAATGGAAAGTATTGGATATAAAACAAATTTAAAACCTACCTATCTTGTAATTTCCGTTCTTATCTACTAGATCTAAAAAATTCTCTCTAATATTTTCCTATTTCCCTTGATCACTAATCCATCGGTCGATGAAGCTCATGCCAGATTGTAGCTATAGAAGGCGTTCATGATGCTCAGTGAAGCCTATAAGTTGTAGCCTCGTAAGTGGGGAGGAAATGAGGAATAAAGACGTGAATGTGTAGGTGGGTCCCAAAATTTGTTATCGTTGGATTAGAAGTTACTTATGGGTTGGCTATAGAAGGCGTTCAACGACCCATGCAGTTTGTTTTCTAGTCCTATATGTGGATGATATATTACTCATTGGGAATGATGTAGGTATGCTGACATCTATTAAGATGTAGTTGTCCACTAATTTCTCGATGAAAGATCTTGGTGAAGCTAGTTACATCCTTGGGATAAAACTTGTGAGAGATCGCAAGAATAGGATGTTAGGTTTGTCACAGTCCAACTACATTGATAAGGTTCTGGCTAGGTTTAACATGCAAGATTTCAAGAGAGGAAATGTTCTTTTCAGACATGGAGTTACATTATCTAAGTCTCAATGTCCTCAAACTACTAAAGATATTGAGGCTATGAGAAGAATTCCTTATGCATCTGCTGTAGGGAGTCTCATGTACGCAATATTGTGTACCAGGCCAGATATTTGTTATGCTGTAGGGATTGTGAGACAATATCAGTCCAATCCTGGACAAGAATATTGGATAGCTGTCAAGAATATTCTCAAATATTTGAGAAGAACCAAGGACTATTTTTTAGTCCATGGTTGTGACTAGTTGTCAGTTCTGGGTTATACAGACTCAGATTTTCAAATTGACAAAGATGACAGAAAATCCACATCTGTGATGGTTTTTATTTTGGGTGGTGGGGTGGTTACTTGGAAAAGTACTAAACAGAAATCAACAGTTGAGTCCACAACAGAAGCTGAGTACCTGACAGCTTGTGAAGCAGCAAAAGAGGGAGTTTGGTTGAGAAAATTCTTGACTGAACTGACAGTGGTTCCTGAGCTGGTGAAGCACCCCATATAGTTATATTGTGATAATAGGGGAGCAATTGCACATGCAAAGGAACCTAGAGCTCATCAACGCAACATGCATATGGAACGTAAGTATCATCTCATCAGAGAGATCATACATCGTGGTGATGTAGCCATAGCTAAGGTTGACACTGTAAACAATTTATCAGATCCTATAACAAAGAGTTTGTCACAGAATGTATTTGAAAGGCATGCTGAAACATGAGACTTAAATACACAGGCAGTTGGATTTGATGTCTAAGTGGGAGATTGTTGGAAATATGTCCATAAATATATAAATAAATTGTTTATTTGTGATTATGATTGCATGACATTAACGGGCTGTGGTTGTCCATAGGTTTTCTCCTTAAATATTTTCATGACTAGGGACAGAACTGGGCATTCTGTTCATATGGTCATCATATTGTGTGTGCTCGTGAATGTTGATTCAGAGACACAAATGTGAGTGTACATATTGTGTGTACATTGATTTTGATCACATGAGAATCTTGAATGGAATATTGTCAGTTGTTTGAGGACAAGATTTTCATTGGTAGTTTTTTTATTGGTCTCCAGACCTGAGAGGTCCTTATCGTTGCAGCCAGACATTATGGGTTTTGGTGTACCAACGGTTGATGTCCCTTGGACAATATATCGGTGCACTAGATTCATGGTGTTTATCTGTGGACGAAAGAGATACTCAACAAGGAATCCACTCCCATTTTGTGTGAATATCAAGAGAGAGTATCTGGACATGATTGGATGAAAATTGGGATCCGGTGTTACATTTTGTAAAATGTTTATAAAGGTTCTCTAAAATATTAATATTATATTAATATTTATTTTTCAAAATATTTTGGAACATTTTGAGATACCCAATCGGAAGTTCAGATTCTCTGCATGATATTTCGACAAACCCGGGTTGTAACAGTTATTATTTCCATGCCTAGAGGGGTTACCTGGAATGAAAGAACAAAAAAGTCTTCATGAAGTGAAGGTTTCATTACTGATTCACTTCCCAATAGTACCAGGTTCGCTTAGATAATGAAGACCGATTTGAGGTTCAAAAGTTCAAGAGACTGATTTTCTTCCAAGGAAAGAAGTATATTCGAAATTTAGGTAAGGAATGACAAATATGAAATTTTCCATGAATTTCCCATTTGTCACTCAACGACGCAACTTTGCTTATTTCTTTTTTTGAAGATCGACGAATCAAACGATATTTCTGTTCCAATTTATGCCTCTTCTTCTCCCTCTGAATCAAATTTTTCCTTGCCATAATGGTTCAGTTCCTATTATTATCAATGATACAAGTTGGATCCTAAATGTAGAAGAAGAAGGTAGACCCCCTTCTTCATTGGTCATGTGATATTGTTAAGTGGAGAGACCAAGTTGATACTTGACTACTATAACTTTGGGAGGAACAAGAGTTATATCTACATCTAATGTAGTAATTGATAAATATTTTTAATTTAGAATTATTGGCATTAGCTGATCGGCATCTATAGTAGATTTTCCATTGGGATCATACCTTTTCTCAGTGTCAGCGGTGAAGGATTGTACATGCAACTAATGGATTAATTATAAAATGAGATTTATTAGTTAATTAATATTAAATCTCAATTTGATTAGTTAATGGGATTAACTAATGATTGTTTATTTATATATATATTATTTTATATATTATGGAAAAGGAGATGGGGACGAAAGGTTTGAGAAACTTTTGTTTTATCTATATCTTTTTCTATATTATATATATGTAAAAGGATAATGAAGAGAAAGAGATTAGAAACCGACTTTATAAGTCGTATAAGAGCTAAAGCCGAATTCATTAGAGAGTGTGGTGACACCTCAATGCCTCATGCCACATGTCGTTTTACTAGTTTTATTTAAAAAAAAAATAAAAAAAAAAAAAACTAAGTGATTGATGAGGAAGCATTATGGTTTGATTAATACTTGACACACTCCGAAAATAGTATGGTAGATACAACAGCTTTGCTTCGGCTTTAGCTTTGGAAAACAGAAAACATATTCTCTTTTTCATTTTTTTTTTTTTTTTGAGTTTAAGGGTTGAATTTAAAGTTTTTGGGAAGTGTTGTCAGAGAGTGTGTGCCGTACCTTTGCTGCGATGGTGGAAAAAAAATTGCAGTCCCTAGGAAGTGTTGCATTTGTGACACTCAAGGTAACCATTTCTCCCCTTCCATGCAATAGAAATTGGTAATGAAAATTCCTATTCCCACAAATGGATTAATCCTGATTTCTAATATGATTAAAAAATTAAATTTTATTTCTGCTGCATATTGATATTCCATCACATTTGACCACAAAAAATTAATTAATGTGCATTTTATCAATTATAATGCTATGATATGTCCTTCTATCAATTATAATGCTATGATATGTCCTTCTCTTGATTGACCATTTTCTCCAAAGCACTAGCGTTTTCTATGAAGGATTATTTATCGCAGCAGCCACTACCTATGATGCACAGACTCCCATTTTTGGGAGACCGTTAGACAAAAGGAACCATCACACAAGGGTCACCAACCCAGGCTATGGGCCTTCTCGACGGCTCATTAACCACGTCCAGTTATTTAAATATGATTTAAGCCTTAATGTCTTGGCCTTCTTTATACAAGCTTCTAGCCTTGCTCCTTCATAAGCTGACCGATGTGGGACTAACAAAGACCCTCAAATGATACCCCATGAAAGTGACATTTAAATAGAGTCATTGGAGAGTTGAGTTGCTTCTCGTTTCCGATGTGGACTATTCCTGCTTTCATTCTCTCTTCTGTCCTTTGGCGTTTCTATCGAGTCATTCTTACAATTATCCAACACACAAAAGGAGGAACACAGAGGCTCCTTTCTCTCTACAGTCCTAGTTAGACACAGGGCCGGGCGAAATGACTGTCGCATTCCCATTGAAAGGCAGAAATCCTTGAGGGTGCGGAGGTTATTTCATGTGATCTTATGCCTAGGTGCAAGGACTGCACACGCACACAACTAGGTAGTGTTCTCTTTCCCTTAAACAAAATGCCAAGAAGTTACATTGTTTGAATCAGATACACTAAGTTTATTAGTTCTAGCTCTAAGTGCGATGTTCTATCCCTACCCTATTTCACAAAACATACTTTAGAAAAGTGTTTAGTTAGACCCCGTTTGTTTAGAGGGGACTTAGGTGAGGTGGGAGAATTGGAGGATGGGAAAATGCTGATGTGGCATTTCAAAATCCCATCTCAATCTTGTTTGGTTATTCTGGGTGGTGAACTTACTAAAGTTAAGGGAACATCATTATTTGTTTTGTCTGCTAATGTGGCACTTCAAAATCTCACCTTTGTCTATTCAAAGACTTTGATTACTATTCATAGGAAAAGTAATTTTACCTCAATATTTCCACTCCCCACCAACATGTGGTCCCATCTTCCCAACAATCCCACCCCACCTTCCCCACTAAACAAACGGGGCCTTATAGTTATTAGGAAAAAAAGACTTTGTCTAGGAGTGTGACTCTTACGCCCAAACACGGATGAGGAAAATTGACCGCCCCACCACCATCAAAGGCAAAAATCATATCCCTGGTTATGCTTTCGCACATTGTCTTCCATTAATCCTTATGCTTGTGCAAGGGTCACGCTCCCAAACAGAGAACATGTTCCCTAATTATTATATCTAACACAAGAGTAAAGATCTCCCAAGGCGAATTCCCACTCTTCCTCCAAACACTCCACTAAGCTTTGGTAGTCAGTCTGAACGTCAACAACTCTAATGCTTTACTCTATTTCGTTTTGCAATCCACTGAGTATGGCTCTTGCTTCGGATTTCCATCCGCTCCTTGCAAAACCGAAATCTATGACAACACTAATAAAAGTAATTTTAGCCACTAAGATAGCCGTTCAACCAACCTGCTTCATCAGATTCTTTAATAAAGCTACCGTCACATATAATTAAAGGTGTTAATTTTGGACCAAAAGCAAGAACCGATCCACCCAATAGTTTATTGGTCCGGTTCTAGATCTACTGATAAGTTATTGGTCCGGTTCCGAATCTAGCAATTAGAAACCGATGGAACTAGAACAAATTCACATTCTAACCTTATGTATTATATAATTTTTAAGACTCAAAATCATGAGACAAACCCTTTATTATTTTAGTCTATACCTTTCTTAAGATAATACCCTGACGGGATGACTTGATAATCCAAGCCAGGGTATTATCTTAAGAAAGGTATAGACGGTCATGACAGACGTGACCGAGGTGAATTCTGCTAAAATAAAAATTAAGGGGAGGGCATGGTAATTTTAAAATTGTTAATTCTTGTGTGGGTTTTGAAGTCATTACAAAAAAAAAAAATATTCTGAAGTAAGTGTTTGGTGCACTTTCACCAAGTTCATGGAATATAATAATTTGACGTATTAAAGTACTCTGTAGTAATGGTGGGGCGGCGGTGCACATCCGGCGGCACAGCAGAGGCCATGTGTGCCATGTGTGCCACCTGGCCTCTATTGTATTGTCGGATGTGCACCGCCGCCCCGCCGGTACTACAAAGGATCCTGATACTAATTTGACTTGCAAAGAGAGCATCTTCTCTGAGTGGGTGGTTGGTGGATCAATCCATATACCTCCAAAATTACATTATTGGGACTTGGGGGTGGAAAATTTTAAAATTGTGTACTACAAAATAGTTGATTTTGGAAGGTTGGTAAAGAATGGCAACCTTCCAAAATGGTGTGTGTTTTGTGTGATTACACTTTCATTAAAAAAAAATAACTAATAGAATAATTGATTAGCATTAAAGAATTGAGATTCACATTAGAATTGAATAAGAACAATTAAAAATGGTCGTTATTGGCTGGCCAAGAACTAAGATTTTAAATAAAAAAATCCTTAAAAGAAAATGTGATCTTATCTAGCTGCAATATACACTATATTAATACCCAATTAAAACCATTAATTAATTACCTCCTCCATATATTAAAAGGAGTGGGGAACCAACCATCGAGTTATGTGATTATGTAAGTTCCTGAACTTTAATCTTAATCTAATTGATGGTGAAAAAAATTATTCTACCAAACAGGACAAAATCATTCAATTAAAAGAAGCTAAGGAGATCTTTATAGTGCTATTAGCAAGCAAATGAGCCTCAAAATCACGATTTAAATAAAAGCTTAAGCTTATAGAAAAAAAAAAGAAAAAAATGATGCACAGCTAATTGAACCAGCTATAGACTAGGAAACATCAAATTTTTTATGTTACAAAGGGGGATTCGATAACAGAGGGGTGGGGGTGGATACCAGGTGAGGAGCAGGGTCTAGAAGCTGAGACCACCTAAGGGCAAGGCTCTACTATCTTATCCATCAACTAATTGTGCTAGCAGTTGTCCTCAGAAACATCAAACATTAAACTTGGTATTAAATATAGGCATTAAATACATGATATAACATTATTAATTATGTAATATGTTGTTATAAGGTCATCTCCATATGTACCTAAGAGATAGATTTTTATAAATAAAGTGAAAAATAGAGAAAATGTGTCATTATGTGTAATACTTCACAAACAAAGCATACCAAGCCAGCTTTGAGGATGCACACCATGAGCTTGGAAATGGAAGGACTTATGAGCCTCATGGGTCTTACAGTCCAATCATCTAGATCCCATGTGACATTTTTCCAGTTGGGTGGTGAAAAACCTATGAGATTATTTTCTAAGATTCCAAAATCCTTTGGAAAAAAACGGAGATATGACCATCTGATTTGGTTGAATTTGTTTTTGTGAGACTTGGTCCATAGCTGTTTTTGTGTTTTTTGCTTTTAAAAGTGTTGGAACTTGACTCGTATTTTACACGACGCTTAGTTGTGAAGCTGACGGAAGTGGCTGATGGAATTTTTCGATCAGGTAAGATGACTATAAAACTTATGGGCGACTTAACTCGTAATTGACACGGTAGTTAATTGTGGAGCTGATGGAAGTTGCCGGACACAAAGGCAAACTTTCTCTTTTTAGATTCTTAAACTCAAGATTAAAGAATCAAGATAAGGTTGAGGAAGTACCTTCAAGTAAAGAACATTCCGATTCAAGGATCAAGATAGGGTTTGGAGAATAGGGTGGAATTAGCCCTTCAAAGTCAGATTAGGCAACTGTACGGCAGTATCACCTCAACCTGGGTTCTTCATTTTTGCCGCGTATAGCAACCAATGTTGGGTAACTAAAACCAGCATTACCAGATTATTTTTTTCTTACATGTCGTCGTTTTTGACACGTTCTAGATTGATTGGATGTATTGGTGACCTTGACCGCAGATATATATATAGGGGAGAGAGAGAGAGAGAGAGAGAGATGTTTACACTTTCACGTTCACCGGTCCAAGAAGACGGAAAAGCAGATGAGGCGCAGTTTTTTGAGCATAAAACACAAATTAATTATCAGTTTTTTAAGATAGCCCAACTATCTTATATTCTTATTTATTCGTAGAGAAATCCAACAATGATGGGTAGTTAGATAAGAAGGGGAAGGGTACGAGAGTTATCAATGATGAAATGTTTAATTCTATTTTATGATTTTATGTTAATTCATATATATATTTATTGTATTTAAAAAAATTAAAAAAAATGTGATTCGATTTGACCAAGCCGAGTCACTAGGTTTTCTTAAAAAATGAGTCGAGTTAGAAAACCTAGTTTTCCAACTGTTAGAGATAATTCCAACTCATTGTCGACTAAGCAAGGATTGACATCCAAAATTCAAAATAGATTTCAATCTCTTGTACACAATGTCAAGATCCATTACCTTATGAAGAAGATTGCTACACTAATCACCGGCTCAGCAATTGCAATCTAGTTGACACTCTAACCAATAGTGCTCCTTAGATTAGGAAAGTCTACAAAGAGTCATCCCACATTTCTGTAAATAGAATAAGAATGGAAATTACAAGATAAGTAAGTTTCAAATTTGTTTTACATAAACTACTTTCTATTTTAAAAAAGATTTACTAATCCCAAAGTTGGTTAGTACTTATGCCATGTTAGAATAAAATTTAAAAAAAAAAAAACTTCCAAAATTTTCCCATCCTCGTTTAACTATTTTAAAAACTCAAATGATATAATTGGAAGAACTCACCCTCATAAACCGATCTACAAGGGGAGGGAACCCAATATTATATATGCCCACATCCAAGCCCTTACGGGACCGATGTGGGACTATTGTACATAACATCACTGATGAAAATGCGCCTTAATTGCAGGAGTAGAAATCAAAGTGGTTATTATCCCCTAAAAAAAATAAAATCAAAGATATAGCATCGAATCCGAAGGGAAGTACATCTTAATTGTTGGAGTAGAAAACAATAGAAATATACTAAATAAAATAAAATAAAAAAAGACGATGGTTCACCCACCAGTCTAGGGTTTTCCAACCCCTCCTACGGTTTTTTTATGTTACAAAATACCCTCCCAATACTTATTCCCACGCCCTACGGTGAATGATATCTAATTCACAATTGGCGGAAGGAAATTCGATCAAAAAAAAAAAACAAAAAAACCAAAAGTGAGAGAAACAATAAAAATTGTTGGAATAGAAAATAATAGAAACATATTAAAAACATAAAATATATATATATATAAAAGACGATGGTTCACCCACCATCCTAGGGTTTTTGGATGTTCCAAAATACCCTCTCTACATATAATAAAAAACAAGAATGAGAAATAATAAAAAATGAAATAAAAATAAAAATAGGTAGAGAAAATTGTGCGCCCCTTCCCTCCAATTTTTCCCATCGTGGTTTAAAGGTTTAAAACAGAATTTTGGGAAAATTTTGAAAGTTTACTTTTATATTGTTCTTGCATGGTAGGGGTGTCAATACCCAACCCGAACCGATGAAACCGCCCGAACCAGCCGGCGAGTCCGGACCACAACGGACCGAACTCTTAATGGTTTGGTTCGGTTTGTGGATCCGAAAGGCAAACGGTTTGGTTTGGTTTGGGCTAGCCCGACGGTGCACCGTAGCCCAACCATTAGGCCCGAACCCAAACCGAATCGACTCGACCCGATAAATGAATAAATCAAGAAATGCCTAATGCCCCATTGCCCCCTAAATGTGTTGTGATAGTTTCTCACTTTATCTCATATCGTTTGTTAGTGATTACTCCAACCAATTGTATCCATAGGCCATAGGACATAGGATACAAAGATGCATGTATTTGAAATATTTTATGTACTTAAAAGAGAAAGAGAAGAAAAATTAAGCACTAACCGGACCTTACTAGTTATATAAAACAGGTACCAAATCGAATCCAAACCGACATCAACCCGTTATCATAAACCGAAATCGACACGAAACCAAACCGCACCGAAATCGAAACCACACCGAAACCAAATATTTCTTAATGGTTTGGTTTCGGTTTCTATAAAAGTCACACCGAAATCGAAAAGCCCGAACCGAAACTGGCCCAAACTGGCCCGTTGACACCCCTATTGCATGGCATGAGTATAACTAATTTTAGGAATTGACTAAATCTTTTCTAAATGAAAAGTGTTGGATATAAAACAAATTTGAGACCTACCTATCTTGTAATTTTCGCTTTTATCTAATAGATCTAACACGTTATCTCTAATATTTTCCTATTTTCCTTGATCACTAATCCATCGGTCGATGAATTTCATGCCAGATTATAGTTATAAAAGGCGTTCATGATGCTCCGTGAAGACTATAAATCGTAGCCTCGTAAATGGGGGAGGAAATGAGGAATAAAGACTGTGAATATGTAGGTGGGTCCCAAAATTTGTTATCGTTGGATTAAAAATTACTTACACGAAAAGGCACCAGAAATTATACCAATCTGACAGTGAATTTTCGCCTTCGTTTTTTTAAAAAGAATTTAAGACAGTCTTGACAATTTTACTATTGATATGGGAAACTCTTAGACGGTTAACGTTGTTCAGTGGTCGGTCTTAAACGGTGTTGGACGATGATGTATAGAAGGCGTTCATGACGATAGGTAAAGCCTAGAAGTCGTAGCCTCGTAGGTGTGGGAAAAAAAAAGACGCGAATGTGTAAGTGGGTCCCAAAATTTGTACGAATCTGACGTTCACGAGAGAGGTTGCATGTGCGTGTGCCTTATATCTTAGGTGTCACTTTTCTGCGAAGCCCCCTCTCTCCCATGTAGTATAAAATCCCATTATCACGGATTGAAGGTGGAAGAAGAAGAAGAAGAGTCATGGGATATCAATCTATGCCAGTTGATGCCTACCCACGACTCATTTTCCTCAAAAACCCTGACGGAACAATCAAAATGCCCCAATTCCCCGAAGTGCCAGCCACTGGTGACGGCGTCGATGCCGATGTGTTAACGAAAGACGTTCGTCTAAATGCGGCCAAAAACACATCCGTCAGAATCTATCGCCCTAAAAACGTTACCAAACATTCCAATCTGCCTCTAATAATCTACTTTCATGGCGGTGGTTTCATCCTTTGCAGGGTCGCTTCTGTACCTTTCGATGAACTATGCATCCGCATGGCTCGTGAACTCTCCGCCATTATCGTCTCCGTCGATTACCGTCTTGCTCCAGAGCACCGCCTCCCCGCGGCATACGAAGACGGGGTCGAAGCAGTCCAGTGGGTCAAGAATCAAGCCTCAGATCAATCCAACGGTGAGCCTTGGTTGAGGGATTACGTGGATTTCTCAAAGTGTTTCATCATGGGAGGCAGTGCAGGTGGGAATATGGTGTATAATGTGGGATTGCGGTTGTGGAGTTTGGGATTAGATCAACTTAAGCCAGTGAAGATCAGTGGATTGATACTGAGTCAGCCATTCTTCGGTGGGGTCCAAAGGACAGAATCAGAGCTGAGAAAGATAGACGATCCGCTCGTGCCGTATCCAACGACGGACCTGATGTGGGAGTTGTCTTTGCCAATCGGCACCGATCGTAATCACGATTATTGTAACCCTATGGTGAAAGGGTTATCAAAATCGGATATCGAAGCGTTGAAAAGCCAGAGTTGCTTGATTATAATCGGTGGAGAAGACTCGTTGATGGACCATCAGATAGAGTTTATGAAGATGTTGGAAGGGAGTGGAGTCAATTTCGTGGAGTTCTACGATGAAAAGGCTCCTCATTCTATCGAACTCTTTGAACCAGAGAAGTGTGAGGATCTGTTCAAGGCCATTACAGAATTCATCTACTGATCGATCCATCCATCCATCCATCCATCGCCATGCATATCTTTGACTCTCTTTACTCTTCCATTTTTACCAATTTTTTTTCCTTCCTAATCAAACCTTCTTTGTCTTTGTTATTTTCGAGAATTATAACTAACGTGTAATGCATGAGTGAAATGAAATAAATCAAATAATATTATGTTTTGGGAAACATTTTTTTTTTTTTTCTTTTTGGTGGATTGAAAGAAACTCATTTATTAGTGCGAGAAGATTGCAAGGTGTTTAATTTATAGATATCAGACAACCAAGAGTTTGGACTCACGCCAAACTATCCTAGGCATTTGTCCTAGGCATTTTTAACCAGGGAGTTAGCCACTGTTAATCTCCCTAGGAATGAAAAGAAAATTACTGGAGATGAAACAAGAAGAAAGGTGATTTGTCATGTATAGTGTTTGATTCTTGGATAGGACGAGGAAGCTTAGTGTTGATCATCAGGTTGGAAACATCCAAAATGTCCACTTCAACTTCCAAAAGAAGAATGCCTTCAAAAATTGCTTCAAGAAGATCTACCCTAATGGTGAACTGAGGAGAAGCTGAAACATTCTGATACAATAGAAAAAATACATCCTTTTGAATTCCAAATGACAAAGCCTGTTCCTCCCAATTTTATCCTCAACCAAAATAAGATAAACAATGATAATTGAGGTACCTAATGTTTGTAAAAAATGCACTGTAGATACCCAAAGCTTGTAAATTATAATTAAAATACTAATTTTGATATTTTCAATTATACCCCAAATCACCACCACCACTACAACCACCATTGCCGCAATCACCACCGCCACCCACCATTACCATCATTACTGCCGTGCAGCCCCATCGCACACCATCCTCTTCCCCGCAAGATCATCACTACCCCCTCCCCCTCTCTCTCTCTCCACCCTTTCCTCTCTGCTTTTGCTGCTCTTCTTCTCCTTATTCCTGTTGCCACTGCCACCGCCACCGCCACCGCCACCACAATCATATGTTTTTTTTTTGTTACATGTGTTTCTAATTGGACCATGCATTCCACTATATAGATCTATGAACTCACACCTCGGTATACCACATGAAAGGGTGACGAGGCAATTCCGACCATAGGATTTCTACGGAATGATGTAAATTGATTTAATATTAAATTTGGGAAAATATTGGGTATGCTAGCAATATACTGTAAGCTAGACCAACAGCTCTCAAACACACTGCTGGAATCTTGAACATTTGAGAAGGACTAGACCAGTTCAAAAAAGAAGAAAGAAAAAAGTGAGTAGGACTCCAAGAACTCAATGGTAGTAAAAGGGACGGTTAACCGTCTCTTACTCTAACCCGATGAAAGAATAAGAGGACTGGGAAGCAGCCTCTTTCTGACTCGGTGAAGGTGGGTTTTGAAGTGTTTATTGGGACCGAGCTAGGCAGCAAAATCCATGAGGCATTCTAGTCCATCACCAGTATTCTCTTAATTTGTTTCTTTTTATTATTATTATTATTATTGCTACATTAAATTAAATAAACTGCAAAATTGGATTTGAAGAACATAAAACTCAAAACTGTAAAATCCATGAGGCAATCTAGCTGTTTGCAAATAGTAGTCAAACAGTTAAATCATATGAGATTCAAGGTTGCAATGGATTTTGCATCAGAAGTGGTGATACTTGGTAGGGCTTATGAGAGGAAATCTCTCGCCATTAGCAACAGCTCATATGATAAGGCACCAGCGCACAATCCACAATCAAAGGAAGTCTATGAATGGAAAGAAATTAGGTGAATCCTATTCTGTAATATATGATAAGGATGACAGCAGGGACCCACCTCCCTTTCCTTTGTGTAGAGAAAACCTTCCATAGATAACTCCTCAATTCTCCTACGAGTTATCTTTAAATAGGATGTGTAATATCCTAAACTGATATAGTGAAAAGCCTTTCTCTCGTGGACGTAGGTCTCTTGAACCGAACCACGTTAAGTCTTATTGTCTCCTTTCTTCTCTCCTTCACTCTTCTTCCCTTCTTCTTTAACATGGTATCAGAGCCTCAGGACCAACAATCCTCCCATGCTTCCACTGTGACTAACTCCTCCACCGATCCAATCTTCATATTTTCTTGGGATATAGCTCACGGCACCGTGGTTACATTTGCTATGACATGAATTCCAGGCGTGTAATAGTCTCACGGCACGTGGTCTTTGATGAAGCCCGGTTTCCTTTTGCAGAAGCCCAGCCTTCCCCATGCTTAGTGGCACCATCTCAGCCCTCGATTCTTGGACCACCTCCAATCCTCTCTTGGCCATCTACCATGCCAAGGACCGAGACCATTAACACAACACCACCACCCACTACCCATATTTCTCCCACCATACCCAACGAAGTCTCACCATCACCATCACCATCACCTACTTCCACTAATGAAGTCTCCCCATCACCATCACATACTTCCACAACACAAATCAACTCTAACTCTCCACCTTCACTTGAATGTGTTGTTGACATTCCCATTGAGACTCCGCCTGTCACCCATCAACCAATGATAACCAGAAATTAGGATGGAACACGACGTCCCCGTGTTCTAATGGCGAATACCAGCCCTGCCGCCCATGAACCAACATCCTTTACCACAGCCAATCGATTCCCTGAATGGAGAGCTGCGATGGACTTTGAATTTAATGCTCTCTTACAAAATGGTACTTGGACTCTAGTGCCTCGCCACCCGCACATGAACGTCGTTGGTTGTAAATGGGTATATCGGGTCAAACGCAAAGCTGATGGGTCAATAGATAGGTACAAAGCAAGGCTTGTTGCAAAAGGGTTTAACCAACAAGAAGGGCTGGATTATAGTGAGACTTTTAGCCCCATTATAAAACCCACCACAATAAGACTGATTTTATCTATTGCTTTATCATGGTCTTGGCCCATTCGTCAGATGGACGTACAAAATGCTTTCCTACATGGTGTGCTCAAAGAAGAAGTGTTTATGTCCCAACCTCCAGGGTTCACTGATCCTAATTATCCAAATCATATTTGCAAGCTACAACGCTCATTATATGGCCTGAAGCAGGCACCACGAGCATGGTTTGAACGGCTTAGTAATTTTCTGTTCGAACATGGATTTGAAAGCTCAAAGACGGATACTTCTCTATTTTTCTACAACACCAGTACAGTGACCATATACATCCTCATTTATGTTGATGATATAATCATTACCGGCACTAGCGATGACCATCTTAAGATCGTCATCGACAAAATGGCACGCACATTCGCAGTCAAGGATCTTGGGCCCCTTCATTATTTTCTGGGCATCAATGTTCTTAAAATACCCAATGGCATGGTTCTCTCCCAGCGTCAATATGTATTGGATTTATTGAAGAGGGCACAAATGGATGGATGTAAGCCTCTTTCCACACCCATGGCTGTCTCGAGCCATCTCACCCAATTTTCAGGGGTGCCAATGGATGATATGACATTGTACTGCAGCATTGTCGGGGCCCTACAATATGCTACCTTAACTCGGCCCGACATTCAATTCGCAGTAAATCGGGTCTGTCAGTTTATGCATCAACCAACCACCGACCACTGGGCTGCGGTAAACGTATCCTTCGCTACTTACAGGGTACTATTGATCATGGCTTATCATTTGAAAAACAATCTCAAATCAAGCTCTCTGCCTTTTTGGACGCCGACTGGGCCGGATGTCCTGATGATAGGAAGTCTATTGGTGGGTTTGCAATTTTTCATGGTACCAATTTGATTTCCTGGAGCTCTCGTAAGCAAGCTACTGTTGCACGCTCCAGTACAGAAGCTGAATATAGGGTCATTGCCAACACAGCTGCAGAATTGACCTGGCTACAGTCCTTGCTCAAGGAACTTCATATTTATCTTCCAACGGCCCCAATTTTATGGTGCGACAATGTTGGTGCTACTTACCTCACCGCCAACCCAGTTTTCCATGCCCGCACCAAGCATGTGGAAATAGATTTTCACTTTGTCCGTGACAAGGTGGCCAAAGGTGATCTCGATGTTCGATACATTTCCACAAAGGATCAACTTGCTAACATTTTTACAAAATCACTCTCATATCAGCGCTTTGCAACATTAATGCGCAACCTCAAGGTGGTTCCCTCCCCCTTGAGTTTGAGGGGGTGTATGAGAAGAAATCTCTCGCCATCAGCAACAGCTCATATGATAAGGCACCAGCACGCAATCCACAATCAAAGGAAGTCTATGAATGGAAAGAAATTAGGTGAATCCAATTCTGTAATATATGATAAGGATGACAGCAAGGACCCACCTCCCTTTCCTTTGTGTAGAGAAAACCTAGCTTCCATCGATCATCGTTTAGATTGTTCATTGGTCTGTTGTTAAACGGATCTTGAGGTACCTCAAATCCACCATCGATCATGGTTTATATTTTCAGCCTCAGGGAACTATGCAACTCTATGCCTACTCCGACGCTGACTGGGCCAGCTGCCCCGATGATAGGAAGTCTACTGGTGGCTTTGCAATCTATCATGGTACGAATTTAATCTCATGGAGCTCACGTAAACAGGCCACCGTTGCTCGATCAAGTACTTAATCCGAATACAGGGCAGTGGCAAATGCAGCAGCAGAACTCACTTGGCTTCAATCTTTAATGTGTGAACTCCATATTTACATGACCCATGCACCGGTTCTCTGGTGCGATAATGTTGGTGCAACCTACTTGATAGCGAACCCAGTGTTCCATGCTCGCACCAAACATGTGGAAATAGATTTTCACTTTGTCAGGGATAAAGTTGCTAAAGGGGATCTTGATGTTCGCTTCATCTCCACCAAGGATCAGATAGCAGATATTTTTACCAAGGCTTTATCACGCTAGCGGTTCAATCATCTTAGTACCAAGCTCAAGGTTCGACCACCCTTGGACTTGCGGGGGCGTGTTAAAGATAAGGATAAGGTTTTATCCTCAACAATCAATCTTGATGAGATCAACCGATCAGCAGATAAGAGCATCACAATGGTTATCCATAAACCAACGCACAAGGCTGCTGCAGTCATAGAGTTACAATCAAACTCTCCTAAACTCAAAGATAGCAAATCTCCCAAGTTCAAGGATTGTGACCAAGTACATGTAAACTGTAAAACGTATTGTTCTTATCCTTATCACAATGATAATCCTTGTAACATCATCTCTAAGCCTCTATATAAAGAGAGGATGGACGAAGGTTAAGAGTGTGAGAAATAACATATCTGTGGACGTAGGTTTCCAATGAAACCGAACCACATTAAAAAGTCTTGCATTGTCTTCTTCTTCTTCTCACAAACTCTCTCTGATTTATTCAAGTTTCAACATAAACCACGTCGAGTTAATTAAATATGATTTAACTAATAGGGCCTTACCCTTATTTATACAATCCTCAAGGCTGGCTCCTTCATGAGCTGACCGATGTGGGATTAATAAAGACATAACCTTAGAGGCTTAGACGATCCACTTCTTAACCTTGCTTCATCCTACAGCCTGCCTTTAATAAAGACACAACCTTAGGGGCAAGGCTCTACTACCTTATCCATCAACCAGTTGTTCTAGCAGTTGTCCTCAGAAACATCAAACATTAAACTTGAAATTAAATATAGGCATTAAATACTAATTATGTAATATATTGTTAAGTTGTCGAAAAAAAGAGAAAATGTGTCATTATGTGTAATAGTTCACAAACAAAGCATACCAAGCCTGCTTTGAGGATGCACGCCATGAGCTTGGAAATGGAAAATATTAACCTCCGAGGACTTATGAGCCTCATGGATCTTACAATCCAATCACCTAGATCCCATGTGACTTTTTTCCAGTTGGGTGGTGAAAAACCTGGGAGATTATTTTCTAAGACTCCAAAACCCTTTGTTAAAAAAGGGAGATGTGACCATCTGAATTGGTTGAATTTGTTTTTTTTTTTTTTTTTGTTAGTATTGGAACTTGACTCGTATTTTACACGACGATTAGCTGTGAAGCTGATGAAAGTTTCCAATCACAAACCTACGAGCAGGTAAGGTGACCATAAAATTTATGGGCGACTTGACTCGTAATTGACGCCGTAGTTAATTGTTAATTGTGAAGTTGATGGTAGTTGCCGGCAACAAAGGCAAACTTTTTCTTTTTAGATTCTTAAACTCAAGATTAAAGAATCAAGATAAAGTTGGGGAATAGGGGGAAGTGACTTCAACTAAAGAATTCAAACCCATTCCGATTCAAGAATCAAGATAGGGTTTGGAGAATAGGGTGGAATTAGCCCTTCAAAGTCAGATTAGGCAACTGTACGGCTGTACCACCTCAACCTGGGTTCTTTATATAACAACAAATGTCGGGTAACTAAAACCAGCATTACCAGATTATGTTTTTCTAACATGCCTTCGTTTTTGACATGTGTATTGCTGACCTTGACCGCAAATTTATATATAGAGAGCAGAAGTTTGCACTTTCACCGGTCCAAGAAGAAGACGGAAAAGGATGAGATGCAATTTTTTGAGCATAAGACACAAATTACAAGTTTTTTGGATAAGCCCAACTATCTTATATTCTTATTTATTCCGATAGAGATCCAACAATGATGGGTAGTTTAGAAAGGAAGGGGAGGGGTAGGAGATTTATCAATGATGAAATGTTCAATTTTATTTTTTTATGATTTTATATTAAATTATATATATTTATTGCATTTAAAAAAATTAAAAAAATATGTGATTCGGTTTGATCAGGTTTGACTAGGCAAAGTCACCAGGATCAGATTTTCTAAAAAAGCGAGTTGAGTTAGAAAATCTGGTTTTTCAATTGTTAGAGATAATTCCAACTCATTATCGATTAAACAGGGATTGACATCCAAAATTCAAAATAAATTCCAATCTCTTGTACACAGCTGTCAAGATCCATTACCTTATGAAGAAGATTGCTACACCAATCATCGGCTCAGCAATAGCAATCTAATTGACACTCTAGCCAATAGTGCTCCTCAGATTAGGAAAGTTTACAAAGAGCTATCCCACATTTCTGTAAATAGAATAAGAATGGAAATTACAAGATAAGTAAGTTTCAAATTTGTTTTACATAAACTACTTTCTATTTTAAAAAAGATTTACTTAATCCCAAAGTTGGATAGTACTCATGCCACGTTAGAAAAAAATATTAAAAAAAAAAAACTTCCAAAATTTTCCCATCCTCGTTTAACTATTTTAAAAACTCAAATGATATGATTGGAAGAACTCACTCTCATAAATCGGTCTCCAAGAGGAGGGAACCCAATATTATATATGCCCACATCCAAGTCCTTACGGGACCGATGTGGGACTATTGTACATAACATCACCGATGAAAATGCACCTTAATTGCAGGAGTAGATATCAAAGTGATTATTATCCCCTAAAAAAAAAATCAAAGATATAGCATCGAATCCGAAGGGAAGTACATCTTAGTTATTGGAGTAGAAAACAATAGAAATATATTAAATAAAATAAAATAAAACAAGACGATGGTTCACCCACCATACAAGGGTTTTCCAACCCCTCCTAAGGTTTTTGTATGTTTCAAAATACCCTCCCAATACTTATTCCCACGTCCTACGGTGAATGAGATCTGATTCACTATTGGTGGAAGGAAACTCGGTCAGAAAAAAAAGAACCAAAAGTGAGAGAAACAATAAAAATCATTGGAATAGAAAATAATAGAAACATATTAAAATATATATATATATATATATATATATATATAAGACGATGGTTCATCCACCATCCTAGGGTTTTTGTATGTTCCAAATACCCTCCCTACTTATAATAAAAAACAAAAGTGAGAAATAATAAAATAAAAATAAAAGTAAAAACAGGTAGAAAAAATTGTGCGCCCCTTCCCTCCAATTTTTCCCATTGTGGTTTAAAGGTTTAAAACAGATTTTTGGGACAATTTTGAAAGTTTACTTTTATTTTATTCTTACGTGGCATGAGTATAACTAATTTTAGGAATTGATTAAATCTTTTCAAAATGGAAAGTAGTGGATATAAAACAAATTTGAAACCTACCTATCTTGTAATTTTCGTTCTTTTCTACTAGATCTAAATAATTATCTCTAATATTTTCCTATTTCCCTTGATCACTAATCCATCGGTCGATGAAGCTCATGCCAGATTGTAGCTATAGAAGGCATTCATGATGCTCGGTGAAGCCTATAAGTTGTAGCCTCGTAAGTGGGGAGGAAATGAGGAATAAAGACGTGAATGTGTAGGTGGGTCCCAAAATTTGTTAGCGTGGGAGTAGAAGTTACTTATGGGTTGGCTATAGAAGGCATTTAACGACCCATGCAGTTTGTTTTCTAATCCTATATGTGGATGATATATTACTCATTGGGAATGATGTAGGTATGCTGACATCTGTTAAGATGTGGTTGTCCACTAATTTCTCGATGAAAGATCTTGGTGAAGCTAGTTACGTCCTTGGGATAAAACTTGTGAGAGATCGCAAGAATAGGATGTTAGGTTTGTCACAGTACAACTACATTGATAAGGTTCTGGCTAGGTTTAACATGCAAGATTTCAAGAGAGGAAATGTTCCTTTCAGACATGGAGTTACATTATCTAAGTCTCAATGTCCTCAAACTACTAAAGATATTGAGGCTATGAGGAGAATTCCTTATGCATCTGCTGTAGGGAGTCTCATGTACGCAATATTGTGTACCAGGCCAGATATTTGTTATGCTGTAGGGATTATGAACCAATATCAGTCCAATCCTGACAAGAACATTGGATAGCTGTCAAGAATATCCTCAAATATTTGAGAAGAACCAAGGACTATTTTTTAGTGTATGGTTGTGACTAGTTGTCAGTTCTGGGTTACACAGACTCAGATTTTCAAACTGATAAAGATGACACAAAATCCACATCTGGGATGGTTTTTATTTTGGGTGGTGAGGTGGTTACCTGGAAAAGTACTAGACAGAAGTCAATAGCTGATTTCACAACAAAAGTTGGGTACCTGGCAAATTGTGAAGCAGCAAAAGAGGGAGTTTGGTTGAGAAAATTCTTAACTGAACTGCGAGTGGTTCCTGAGCTGGTGAAGCACCCCATACAGTTATATTGTGAGGGGAGCTATTGCACAGGCAAAGGAACCTAGAGCTCATCATGCATATGGAACGTAAGTATCATCTCATCAGAGAGATCATACAGCGTGGTGATGTAGCCATAGCTAAGGTTGACACTGTAAACAATTTATCAGATCCTATAACAAAGAGTTTGTCACAGAATGTATTTGAAAGGCATGCTGAAAACATGAGACTTAAATACATAGGCAGTTGAATTTGATGTCCAAGTGGGAGATTGTTGGAAATATGTCTATAAATGTATAAATAAATTGTTTATTTGTGATTATGATTGCATGACATTAACGGGCTGTGGTTGTCCATAGGTTTTCACCTTAAATATTTTCATGACTAGGGATAGAACTGGGCATTCTGTTCAAATGGTCATCATATTGTGTGTGCTCATGAATGTTGATTCAGAGACACAAATGTGAGTGTACATATTGTGTGTACATTGATTTTGATCACATGAGAATCTTAAATGGAATATTGTCAGTTGTTTGAGGACAAGATTCTCATTGGTAGTTTTTCGATTGGTCTCCAGACCTGAGAGGTCCTTATCGTTGCAGCCAGACATTATGGGCTTTGGTGTACCAACGGTCGATGTCCCTCAGACAATATATTGGTGCACTAGATTCATGGTGTTTATCTGTGGACGAAAGAGATACTCAACAAGTAATCCACTCCCATTTTGGGTGAATATCAAGAGAGAGTATCTGGACATGATTGGATGAAAATTCGGATCCGGTGTTACATTTTGTAAAATGTTTATAAAGGTTTTCTAAAATATTAATATTTATTTTTCAAAATATTTTGGAACATTCTGAGATACCCAATCGGAAGTTCAGATTCTCTGCATGATATTTCGACAAACCTGGGGGTTGACAGTTATTATTTTCATGCCTAGAGGGGTTACCTGGAATGAAAGAACAAAAAAGTCTTCATGAAGTGAAGGTTTCATTACTGATTCACTTCCCAATAGTACCGGGTTCGCTTAGATAATGAAGACCGATTCGAGGTTCAAAAGTTCAAGAGACTGATTTTCTTCCAAGGAGAGGAGTAGATTCGGAATTCAGGTAAGGAATGACAAATATGAAATTTTCCATGAATTTCCCATTTGTCACTCAATGACGCAACGTTGCTTATTTCTTTTTTTGAAGATCGACGAATCAAACGATATTTCTGTTCCAATTTATGCCTCTTCTTCTCCGTCTGAGTCAAACTTTTCTTTTCCATAATGGGTCACTTCCTATTATTATCAATGATACAAGTCGGATCCTAGATGTAGAAATAGAAGAAGGTAGACCCCCTTCTTCATCGATCATGTGATATTGTTAAGTGGAGAGACCAAGTCGATACTTGACTACTATAACTTTGAGAGGAACAAGAGTTATATCTACATCTAATGTAGTAATTGGTAAATGTTTTTAATTTAGAATTATTGGCATTAGTCAATCGGCATCTATAGTAGATTTTCCATTGGGATCATATCTTTTCCCAGTGCCAACGGCGAAGGTTTGTACGTGCAACTAACAGATTAATTATAAAGTGAGATTTAATAGTTAATTAATATTAAATCTCAATTTGATTACTTAATGGGATTAACTAATGATTGTTTATTTATATATATATATATATTACTTTATATATTATGAAAAAGGAGATGTGAACGAAAGGTTTGAGAAACTTTTGTTTTGTCCATATCTTTTTCTATATTATATAATTTTATATATATATATATATATATATATATATATATGTGTGTGTGTGTGTGTGTGTGTGTGTGTGTGTGAAAGGATAATGAAGAGAAGAGATTAGAAACCGACTTTATAAGTCGTATAAGAGCTAAAGCCGAATTCATTAGAGAGTGTGGTGACACCTCAATGCCTCATGCCACATGTCGTTTTAATAGTTTTATTAAAAAAAAAAAAAAAAAAAAAAGCTAAGTGCTCGATGAGGAAGCATTACGGTTTGATTAATACTTGACACACTCCGTAAACAGTATGGTAGATACAACAGCTTGGCTTCGGCTTTAGCTTTGGAAAATAGAAAACATATTCTCTTTTTCATTTTTCATTTTTTTGAATTTAAGGGTTGAACTTAAAGTCTTTGGAAAGTGTTGTCAGAGAGTGCGTGCGTACCGTTGCTACGATGCTAGAGGAAAACTACAATCCCTAAGAGGTGTTGCATTTGTGACACTCAATGTAACCATTTCTCCCCTTCCATATAATAGAAATTGGTAATGAAAATCCTTATTCCCACAAATGGATTGATCCTGATTTCTAATATGATTAAAAAATTAAGTTTTATTTCCACTCCATATTGATATTCCATCACATTTAACCACAAAGAATTAATGAATGTGCATTTTATCAATTATAATTCTATGATATGTCCTTCTCTTGATTGACCATTTTCTCCAAAGCACTAGCATTTTCTATGAAGGATTATTTATCGCAGCAGCAACTACCTATGATGTGCAGACTCCCATTTTTGGGAGAACGTTAGACAAAAGGAAACATCACACAAGGATCACCAACCCAGGCTATCGGCCTTCTCGACAGCTCATTAATGACGTACAGTTATTTAAATATGATTTAAGCCTTAATGTCTTGGCCTTCTTTATACAAGCTTCTAGCCTTGCTCCTTCATAAGCTGATCGATGTGGGACTAACAAAGACCCTCAAATGATACCCCGTGTAAGTGACATTTAAATAGAGTCATTGGAGAGTTGAGTTGCTTCTCGTTTTTGATGTGGGACTATTCTTGCTTTCATTCTCTCTTCTGTCTTTTAGCTTTTCTATCGAGTCATTCTTACAATTATCCAACAAACAAAACGAGGAACACCGAGGCTCCTTCCTCTCTACAGTCCTAGCTAGTCTCGCTGGGATCAAAATTTGGTTTCCATTCTTTTGCTGAAATTTCAGCATCTCCATTGAAATGTATCTTGAGAGGTTTGAGATACAACAAAGATGAGGGAATTGCTGGACTGGGGAGTTAACAAAGTGTGTCTTGGTGTTAAGGTCTTTCAAGAAGAGTTGTTGAAGGTGTGCGGGAGAGCCCGCCACAACGTGCAAGAGGTGTATGAATCCTTCGATATCATTGCGCTAAGGGGTTTTAACCTAATATAGGTAGCTTGATTGTAGGTTTCAGTTGGGATTTCCATGGGCTCCTTGCAAAATCGAAATCTATGACAACACTAATAAAAATAATTTTAGATACTAAGATAGCCGTTCAACCTGCTTCATCAGATTCTTTAATAAAGCTACCATCACATATAATTAAAGGTGTTAATTTTGGACCAAAGCCAAGAACCGATCCACCCAATAGTTAATTGGTCCGGTTCTAGATCTACTGATAAGTTATTAGTCCGATTCTGAATCTAGCAATTAGAAACCGATGGAACTGGAACAAATTCACATTCTAACCTTATGTATTATATAATTCTTCAGACTCAAGATCTTGAGACAAACCCTTTATTATTTTAATTTTTCAATTTTAGGTGGTAACACTTGTCTCATGTACTATTTTACCAAAGATTTGGCTGCAAATTTAACGGTCCATTTGTGAATGTTAACTTAAGAACATATCTTAAAATAATCCTAACTTATAAGAGTGATGGTGTTTCTACTTATTAATTAACACACAACTAGAGGTAATATAGACTAGTTCTGTGATTTGAAAAAAAAATGAAGCATATTTCATGTTATTGAAATTAAAGAATTATTATAATATTATTAAATATATGTAGCATGTGTTAGGAAAAGTTCAATCCATACCTTGTATGTAACTAGAAGGAACATTTTTTTACTGGTATTGTCCTAATAAGGGACTCAAATCATATCAAACCCTTTGAAGATAGTAACCATCTATTTCTCCAAACTTAAATAGCATCACCATTGCTAACAAGTAACCTCATATGGTTCCATATGAATTAAGAGTTCTAGAGAAACAAGATCCTGCCTTGTTAGTATTTCAATTCCATAAGAAAGCTAAAGAGCTACAAATTAATGACCTTAAGAATTCTATGACTTGGAAGATTTTCATCAAGGAGAATTCTCCAATAGGACTTTACATTTATATTTTCCTTTTTTTTGGTAAATTTCATATTTTTAACCAATGTGTTCTTGCCAATATTAGAGAGCATTGAACTTGGACACCTATAGTTAATTTCCTCCTTAATCTAATTTGTGAGTAGTGAGACTTCTAACCTAATTACCATACATAGCAACCTGTAACAAATGCAAATTGTCCTAGAATTGCTTCTACCATTCAAGTTTCAAAGCAAAAGCTGTAGTTGGTTTATGCATGTGTCTTCCTAGGAAATATACCCTTTGAAACCCCCTAAGCATAGTAACATAGATCTTGTCATGTAAACTAACAATGGAACAACCTTACTGTTGTTACACTAGGGCCTGCCCTCTAATAATTTCCATAAAAAAAAAAAAAAAATTCTAAAATTAGTATACATTTTAGTCTGCCAAAACAAAGTTCTAAATATTCATAGAATGAGATTGTCCTTGTAATGTCCTAATTCTTGTAACTCAAAAAAAAAATGATCAAATACTAGGCTGCAATTTTTGTTGTCAAAAAAAATAAAAACAAAACAAAAAACCTGAGCCTTTTCTTTTCTTCTGGTGTGGAAGCTTCAACTTTTGACGAAAATCCATGATTGTTGTTTTTCTTTGGAGAATGATTTGCTTTTGCTAAAAGAAGCTGCGCAAAAAGGAATAGAAAAAGAAAATCTCACTTGGGTAAAGGCACAGAAGTGGACTGAAATAGCTCGAAGCGGGCTTATTTAATAGCGCAATACGTTTAATATAAGCACCACCTAACCTTTTTTGCAAAATTGAATTATTATGATACACATGAATTGTTCGAAGAAATGCAGCAATCATTTATTCAAAAGGTTTTTTTACTGTCATCCAGATTTAGATCATTCGAAATTTTTAACTTGTCTTAGTGGGGTGCGCCAGGCCCATGGAGTAGTGCAACGCATGGGCGACGCTTGAGGACCCCAGCAGCAAGCTACCGTGGTGGGACCTTCCCCGAGAAAAATTAATTTAATACCATGTGGGTCGATGACCCACGTATCAGATATTAAACTGATAAGAACAGATACTACACTTGATCTTAGCCAAAAGGCCGAGAAAGGTATGCTTTGTCTAATGTCTCTGTTCTTCTTTTATAGCAGTCTCCTGCCATGTCTCTTTCCTTCTTTGGTCGATGTGGGACTAATTTAGTGTTCACTTCTCTTGTTTTTAGTTTTTTTAACCTCGCTTGGTTATTGCAAATGATTGCTATGCGCGTGTGCCTTCTTCACTCCAGTGCCCAAACTGGCCCATAAAATGCTTTGTTTTATATGTCTCTCTTTGCTCCGTGTATCATTCACATCAAACAATGCTTCCTCATAGTAGTTGGTATTACAAAGTTATCAATGGGCTGAGGGTCATTACTCGTCTTCTCAGAAATAACTTTTGGATGGATGACCACTCATCAAAGAACAGAGCTACTGACATTTCATTTTTCTCTCTTAAACTCTTCAAGGAAATCCATTGAGAATAGCTTAGAATCGGACTGATCCTTTAGAATGTAGTTCAAATTCAGGTTTGAACTAATACGACAGAATGACTTGATAATCCAGGTCAGGTATTTATCTTAAGAAAGGTCTAGACGGCCATGACAGATGTGACCGAGGTGGATTTTGAACCTAGCAGTAGTCAATTTAGTACGGTATTGATTAGACCCAGTCAAATGCATGTACTTTAAATTCAGGTTTGAACTAATAAGACAGAATGACTTGATAATCCAGATCAGGGTATTTATCTTAAGAAAAATCTAGACGGCCAAGACAGATGTGATCGAGGTGGATTCTGGACCTTGCAGTAGTCAATTAAGTACGCTATTGATCAGGCCCAGTCAAATGCATATACTTCAAATTCAGGTTTGAACTAATAAGACCGAAAGACTTGATAATCCATGCTAGGGTATTTATCTTAAGAAATGTCTAGACGATCACGGCCATGACAGATATGACCGAGGTGGATTCTGGACCTAGCAATAGTCAATTAAGTATGCTATTGATTAGACCCAGTCAAATGCATGTACTTCAAATTCAGGTTTGAACTGATAAGACAGAATGACTTGATAATCCAGGCCAGCGGCCATGATAGTTGTGATCGAGGTGGATTCTGGACCTAGCAGTAATCAATTAAGTACGCTATTGATTAGACCTAGTCAAATGCATGTACTTTAAATTCAGGTTTGAACTAATAAGACAGAATGACTTGATAATCCAGGCCAGCGGCCATGATAGTTGTGACCGAGGTGGATTCTGGACATAGCAGTAGTCAATTAAGTACGCTATTGATCAGACCCAGTTAAATGCATGTACTTCAAATTCAGATTTGAACTAATAAGACGGGATGACTTGATAATCCAGGCCAGGGTATTATCTTAAGAAAGGTATAGACGGTCATGACAGATGTGACCGAGGTGAATTCTGCTAAAATAAAAATTAAGAGGAGGGCATGGTAATTTTAAAATTGTTAAATCTTGTGTGGGTTTTGAAGTCATTACCAAAAAAAAAAAATATTCTGAAGTAAGTGTTTGGTGCACTTCCACCAAGTTCATGGAATATAATAATTTGACGTATTAAAGTACTCTGCAGTAACGGCGGGGCGGCGGTGCACATCCGGCGGCACAGCAGAGGCCATGTGTGCCATGTGTGCCACCTGGCCTCTATTGTATTGTCGGATGTGAACCGCCACCCCGCCGGTACTACAAAGGATCCTGACACTAATTTGACTTGCAGAGAGAGCATCTTCTCAGAGTGGGTGGTTGGTGGATCAATCCATATACCTCCAAAATTACATTATTGGGACTTGGGGGTGGAAAATTATAAAATTGTGTACTACAAAATAGTTGATTTTGGAAGGTTGGTAAAGAATGGCAACCTTCCAAAATGGTGTGTGGTTTGTGTGATTACACTTTCATTAAAAAAAAATTAATTAATAGAATAATTGATTAGCATTAATGAATTGAGATTCACATTAGAATTGAATAAGAACAATTAAAAATGGTCGTTATTGGCTTGCCAAGAACTAAGATTATAAATAAAAAAATCCTTAAAAGAAAATGTGATCTTATCTAGCTGCAATATACACTATATTAATACCCAATTAAAACCATTAATTAATTACCTCCTCCATATATTAAAAGGAGTGGGGAACCAACCATCGAGTTATGTGATTATGTAAGTTCCTGAACTTTAATCTTAATCTAATTGATGGTGAAAAAAATTATTCTACCAAATAGGACAAAATCATTCAATTAAAAGAAGCTAAGGAGATCTTTATAGCGCTATTAGCAAGCAAATGAGCCTCAAAATCACGATTTAAATAAAAGCTTAAGCTTATAGAAAAAAAAAAAAAAAAAAAAAAAAAAAAAAAAGGGATGCACAGCTAAATGAACCAGCTATAGACTAGGAAACATCAAATTTTTTATGTTACAAAGGGGGATTCGATAACAGAGGGGGTGGGGGTGGATACCAGGTGAGGAGCAGGGTCTAGAAGCTGAGAGCACCTAAGGGCAAGGCTCTACTACCTTATCCATCAACTAATTGTGCTAGCAGTTGTCCTCAGAAACATCAAACATTAAACTTGGTATTAAATATAAGCATTAAATACATGATATAACATTACTAATTATGTAATATGTTGTTAGGTCATCTCCATATGTACCTAAGAGATAGATTTTTAAAAATAAAGTGA
Organism: Telopea speciosissima; assembly: GCF_018873765.1. Classification (NCBI taxonomy): domain Eukaryota; kingdom Viridiplantae; phylum Streptophyta; class Magnoliopsida; order Proteales; family Proteaceae; genus Telopea; species Telopea speciosissima. Next base: position 61,238,274 of record NC_057921.1, on the reverse strand, counting down.
AAAATAGAGAAAATGTGTCATTATGTGTAATAGTTCACAAACAAAGCATACCAAGCCTGCTTTGAGGATGCACACCATGAGCTTGGAAATGGAAGGACTGATGAGCCTCATGGGTCTTACAGTCCAATCATCTAGATCCCATGTGACATTTTTCCAGTTGGGTGGTGAAAAACCTATGAGATTATTTTCTAAGATTCCAAAATCCTTTGGAAAAAAACGGAGATGTGACCATCTGATTTGGTTGAATTTGTTTTTGTGAGACTTGGTCCATAGCTGTTTTCTTGTTTTTTGTTTTTAAAAGTGTTGGAACTTGACTCGTATTTTACACGCTTAGCTGTGAAGCTGACGGAAGTGGCTGACGGAATTTTTCGATCAGGTAAGATGACTATAAAATTTATGAGCGACTTGACTCGTAATTGACACGGTAGTTAATTGTGGAGCTGATGGAAGTTGCCGGACACAAAGGCAAACTTTTTCTTTTCGATTCAGAGAGAGAGAGAGAGAGAGAGAGAGAGAGAGAGAGATTTACACCTTCACGTTCACCGGTTCACCGGTCCAAGAAGACGGAAAAGGAGATGAGGCGCAGTTTTTTGAGTATAAGACACAAATTATCAGAAGAGAGAGAGATTTACACCTTCACGTTCACCGGTTCACCGGTCCAAGAAGACGGAAAAGGAGACGAGGCGCAGTTTTTTGAGTATAAGACACAAATTATCAGTTTTTTAGATAGCCCAACTATCTTATATTCTTATTTATTCCTAGAGAAATCCAACAATGATCGGTAGTTAGATAGGAAGGGGAAGGGTAGGAGAGTTATCAATGATGAAATGTTTAATTCTATTTTATGATTTTATATTAATTTATATATATTTATTGTATTTTAAAAAATTAAAAAAAATTGTGATTCGGTTTCACCAGACCAAGTCACTAGGTTTTCTAAAAAAATGAGTCGAGTTAAAAAACCTGACTTTCCAATTGTTAGAGATAATTTCAACTCATTATCGACTAAGCAAAGATTGACATCCAAAATTCAAAATAGATTCCAATCTCTTGTACACAGTGTCAAGATCCATTACCTTATGAAGAAGATTGCTACACTAACCATCGGCTCAGCAATAGCAATCTAATTGACAGTCCAGCCAATAGTGCTCCTTAGATTAGGAAAGTCTACAAAGAGACATCCCACATTTCTATAAATAGAATAAGAATGGAAATTACAAGATAAGTAAGTTTCAAATTTGTTTTACATAAACTATTTTCTATTTTAACACAAACTATTTTCTATTTTAAAAAAGATTTACTAATCCCAAAGTTGGTTAGTACTCATGCCACGTTAGAATAAAATTTTTTTTAAAAAAAATCCAAAATTTTCCCATCCTTGTTTAACTATTTTAAAAACTCAAATGATATGATTGGAAGAACTCACCCTCATAAATTGGTCTACAAGGGGAGGGAACCCAATATTATATATGCCCACATCCAAGCCTTTACAGAATCGATGTGGGACTATTGTACATAACATCACTGATGAAAATGCACCTTAATTGCAGGAGTAGAAATCAAAGTGGTTATTATCCCCTAAAAAAAATAAAATCAAAGATATAGCATCGAATCCGAAGGGAAGTACATCTTAATTGTTGGAGTAGAAAACAATAGAAATATACTAAATAAAATAAAATAAAAAAAGACGATGGTTCACCCACCAGTCTAGGGTTTTCCAACCCCTCCTAGGATTTTTGTATGTTACAAAATACCCTCCCAATACTTATTCCCACGCCCTACGGTAAATGATATCTAATTCACAATTGGCGGAAGGAAACTCGAATAAAAAAAAAAACCAAAAGTGAGAGACAATAAAAATTGTTGGAATAGAAAATAATAGAAACATATTAAAAACATAAAATATATATATATATATATATATATATATAAAAGACGATGGTTCACCCACCATCCTAGGGTTTTTGGATGTTCCAAAATACCCTCTCTACATATAATAAAAAACAAGAATGAGAAATAATAAAAAATGAAATAAAAATAAAAATAGGTAGAGAAAATTGTGCGCCCCTTCCCTCCAATTTTTCCCATCGTGGTTTAAAGGTTTAAAACAGAATTTTGGGAAAATTTTGAAAGTTTACTTTTATATTGTTCTTGCATGGTAGGGGTGTCAATACCCAACCCGAACCGATGAAACCGGCCCGAACCAGCCCGAACGAGTCCGGACCACAACGGACCGAACTCTTAATGGTTTGGTTCGGTTTGTGGATCCAGAAAGGCAAACGGTTTGGTTTGGTTTGGGCTAGCCCGACGGTGCACCGGTAGCCCGAACCATTAGGCCCGAACCCAAACCGAACTGACCTGACCCGATAAATGAATAAATCAGTAAATGCCTAATGCCCCATTGCCCCCTAAATGTGTTGTGATAGTTTCTCACTTTATCTCATATCGTTTGTTAGTGATTACCCAACCAATTGTATCCATAGGCCATAGGACATAGGATACAAAGATGCATTGTATTTGAAATATTTTATGTACTTAAAAGAGAAAGAGAAGAAAAATTAGCACTAACCGGACCTTACTAGTTATATAAAACAGGTACCAAATCGAATCCAAACCGACATCAACCCATTATCATAAATCGAAACCGACACGAAACCAAACCGCACCGAAACCAAATATTTCTTAATGGTTTGGTTTCGATTTCTATAAAAGTCACACCGAAATCGAAAAGCCCAAACCGAAACTGGCCCAAACTGGCCCGTTGACACCCCTATTGCATGGCATGAGTATAACTAATTTTAGGAATTGACTAAATCTTTTCAAAATGAAAAGTATTGGATATAAAACAAATTTGTGACCTACCTATCTTGTAATTTTCGTTTTTATCTAATAGATGTAACACGTTATCTCTAATATTTTCTTATTTTCTTATTTTCCTATTTTCCTATTTTCCTTGATCACTAATCCATCGGTCGATGAAGCTCATGCCAGATTATAGCTATAGAAGGCGTTCATGATGCTCGGTGAAGACTATAAGTCGTAGCCTCGTAAATGAGGAGGAAATGAGGAGGAAATGAGGAATAAAGACTATGAATGAGTAGGTGGATCCCAAAGTTTGTTATCGTTGGATTAAAAGTTATTTACACGAAAAAGCACCAGAAATTATATCAATCTGACATGAATTTTCGCCTTCGTTTTAAAAGAATTTAAGACAGTCTTGACAATTTTACTATTGATATGGGAAACTCTTAGACGGTTAACGTTGTTCCGGTCTTCTTAAACGGTGGGGACGATGATGTATAGAAGGCGTTCATGACGATCGGTAAAACCTATAAGTCGTAGCCTCGTAGGCGTGGAGAAAAAAAGACGTGAATGTGTAGGTGGGTTCCAAAATTTGTACGAATCTGACGTTCACGAGAGAGGTTGCATGTGCGTGTGCCTTATATCTTAGGTGTCACTTTTCTGCGAAGCCCCCTCTCTCCCATGTAGTATAAAATCCCATTATCACGGATTGAAGAAGAAGAAGAAGAAGAAGAAGAAGAAGAATCATGGGATATCAATCTATGCCAGTTGATGCCTACCCACGACTCATTTTCCTCAAAAACCCTGACGGAACAATCAAAATGCCCCAATTCCCCGAAGTGCCAGCCACTGGTGACGGCGTCGATGCCGATGTGTTAACGAAAGACGTTCGTCTAAATGCGGCCAAAAACACATCCGTCAGAATCTATCGCCCTAAAAACGTTACCAAACATTCCAATCTGCCTCTAATAATCTACTTTCATGGCGGTGGTTTCATCCTTTGCAGGGTCGCTTCTGTACCTTTCGATGAACTATGCATCCGCATGGCTCGTGAACTCTCCGCCATTATCGTCTCCGTCGATTACCGTCTTGCTCCAGAGCACCGCCTCCCCGCGGCATACGAAGACGGCGTCGAAGCAGTCCAGTGGGTCAAGAATCAAGCCTCAGATCAATCCAACGGTGAGCCTTGGTTGAGGGATTACGTGGATTTCTCAAAGTGTTTCATCATGGGAGGCAGTGCAGGTGGGAATATGGTGTATAATGTGGGATTGCGGTTGTGGAGTTTGGGATTAGATCAACTTAAGCCAGTGAAGATCAGTGGATTGATACTGAGTCAGCCATTCTTCGGTGGGGTCCAAAGGACAGAATCAGAGCTGAGAAAGATAAACGATCCGCTCGTGCCGTATCCAACGACGGACCTGATGTGGGAGTTGTCTTTGCCAATCGGCACCGATCGTAATCACGATTATTGTAACCCTATGGTGAAAGGGTTATCAAAATCGGATATCGAAGCGTTGAAAAGCCAGAGTTGCTTGATTATAATCGGTGGAGAAGACTCGTTGATGGACCATCAGATAGAGTTTATGAAGATGTTGGAAGGGAGTGGAGTCAATTTCGTGGAGTTCTACGATGAAAAGGCTCCTCATTCTATCGAACTCTTTGAACCAGAGAAGTGTGAGGATCTGTTCAAGGCCATTACAGAATTCATCTACTGATCGATCCATCCATCCATCCATCCATCGCCATGCATATCTTTGACTCTCTTTACTCTTCCATTTTTACCAATTTTTTTTCCTTCCTAATCAAGCCTTCTTTGTCTTTGTTATTTTCGAGAATTATAACTAACGTGTAATGCATGAGTGAAATGAAATAAATCAAATAATATTATGTTTTGGGAAACATTTTTTTTTTTTTTTCTTTTTGGTGGATTGAAAGAAACTCATTTATTAGTGCGAGAAGATTGCAAGGTGTTTAATTTATAGATATCAGACAACCAAGAGTTTGGACTCACGCCAAACTGTCCTAGGCATTTGTCCTAGGCATTTTTAACCAGGGAGTTAGCCACACTGTTAATCTCCCTAGGAATGAAAAGAAAATTACTGGAGATGAAACAAGAAGAAAGGTGATTTATGTCATGTATAGTGTTTGATTCTTGGATAGGACGAGGAAGCTTAGTGTTGATCATCAGGTTGGAAACATCCAAAATGTCCACTTCAACTTCCAAAAGAAGAATGCCTTCAAAAATTGCTTCAAGAAGATCTACCCTAATGGTGAACTGAGGAGAAGCTGAAAGATTCTGATACAATAGAAAAAATACATCCTTTTGAATTCCAAATGACAAAGCCTGTTCCTCCCAATTTTATCCTCAATCAAAATAAGATAAACAATGATAATTGAGGTACCTAATGTTTGTAAAAAATGCACTGTAGATACCCAAAGCTTGTAAATTATAATTAAGATACTAATATTGATATTTTCAATTATACCCCAATTCACCACCACCACTACAACCACCATTGCCGCAATCACCACCGCCACCCACCATTACCATCATTACTGCCGTGCAGCCCCATCCCACACCATCCTCTTCCCCGCATGATCATCACTACCCACTCCCCCTCTCTCTCCACCCTTTCCTCTCTGCTTCTGCTGCTCTTCTTCTCCTTATTCCTATTGCCACCGCCACCGCCACCGCCACCGCCACCACAATCATATGTTTTTTTTTTTTTTTTTTTTACATGTGTTTCTAATTGGACCATGCATTCCACTATATAGATCTATGAACTCACACCTCGGTATACCACATGAAAGGGTGACGAGGCAATTCCGACCATAGGATTTCTACGGAATGATGTAAATTGATTTAATATTAAATTTGGGAAAATATTGGGTATGCTAGCAATATACTGTCAGCTAGACCAACAACTCTCACACACGCAACTGGAATCTTGAACATTTGAGAAGGACTAGTCCAGTTCAAAAAAGAAGAAAGAAAAAAGTGAGTAGGACTCAAAGAAGTCAATGGTAGTAAAAGAGACAGTTAACCGTCTCTTACTCTAACCCGATGAAAGAATAAGAGGATTGGGAAGCAGCCTCTTTCTGACTCGGTGAAGGTGGGTTTTGAAGTGTTTATTGGGACCGAGCTAGGCCGTAAAATCCATGAGGCATTCTAGTCCATCACCAGTATTCTCTTAATTTGTTTCTTTATTTATTTATTTATTATTGTTATTACATTAAATTAAATAAACTGCAAAATTGGATTTGAAGAACATAAAACTCAAAACTGTAAAATCCATGAGGCAATCTAGCTATTTGCAAATAGTAGTCAAACAGTTAAATCATTGAGATTCAAGGTTGCAATGGATTTTGCCTCAGAAGTGGTGATACTTGGTAGGGCTTATGAGAGGAAATCTCTCGCCATCAGCAACAGTTCAAATGATAAGGCACCAGCGCACAATCCACAATCTAAGGAAGTCTATGAATGGAAAGAAATTAGGTGAATCCAATTCTGTAATATATGATAAGGATGACAGCAGGGACCCATCTCCCTTTCCTTTGTGTAGAGAAAACCTTCCACAGATAACTCCTCAATTCTCCTACGAGTTATCTTTAAATAGGATGTATAATATCCTAAATTGATATAGTGAAAAGCCTTTCTCTCGTGGACGTAGGTCTCTTGAACCGAACCACGATAAGTCTTATTGTCTCCTTTCTTCTCTCCTTCACTCTTCTTCTCTTCTTCTTTAACATGGTATCAGAGCCTCGGGACCAGCAATCCTCCCATGCTTCCACTGTGACTAACTCCTCCACCGATCCGATCTTCATATTTTCTTGGGATATAGCTCACGGCACCGTGGTTACATTTGCTATGACATGAATTCCAGGCGTGTAATAGTCTCACGGCACTATGGTTACATTTGCTATGACATGAATTCCAGGCGTGTAATAGTCTCACGGCACGTGGTCTTTAATGAAGCTTGGTTTCCTTTTGCAGAAGCCCAGCCTTCCCCATGCTTAGTGGCACCATCTCAGCCCTCGATTCTTGGACCACCTCCAATCCTCTCTTGGCCATCTACCATGCCAAGGACCGAGACCATTAACACAACACCACCACCCACTACCCATATTTCTCCCACCATACCCAACGAAGTCTCACCATCACCATCACATACTTCCACAACACAAATCAACTCTAACTCTCCACCTTCACTTGAATGTGTTGTTGACATTCCCATTGAGACTCCGCCTGTCACCCGTCATCCAATGATAACCAGCAATTAGGATGGAACACGACGTCCCCGTGTTCTAATGGCGAATACCAGCCCTGCCGCCCATGAACCAACATCCTTTACCACAGCCAATCGATTCCCTGAATGGAGAGCTGCGATGGACTTTGAATTTAATGCTCTCTTACAAAATGGTACTTGGACTCTAGTGCCTCGCCACCCGCACATGAACGTCGTTGGTTGTAAATGGGTATATCGGGTCAAACGCAAAGCTGATGGGTCAATAGATAGGTACAAAGCAAGGCTTGTTGCAAAAGGGTTTAACCAACAAGAAGGGCTGGATTATAGTGAGACTTTTAGCCCCATTATAAAACCCACCACAATAAGACTGATTTTATCTATTGCTTTATCATGGTCTTGGCCCATTCGTCAGATGGACGTACAAAATGCTTTCCTACATGGTGTGCTCAAAGAAGAAGTGTTTATGTCCCAACATCCAGGGTTCACTGATCCTAATTATCCAAATCATATTTGCAAGCTACAACGCTCATTATATGGCCTGAAGCAAGCATCGCGAGCATGGTTTGAACAGCTTAGTAATTTTCTGTTCGAACATGGATTTGAAAGCTCAAAGATGGACACTTCTCTATTTTTCAACAACACCAGTACAGTGACCATATACATCCTCATTTATGTTGATGATATAATCATTACCGGCACTAGTGATGACCATCTTAAGACCTTCAAAAACAAAATGGCACGCACATTTGCAGTCAAGGATCTCGGGCCCATTCATTATTTTCTGGGCATCAATATTCTTAAAACACCCAATGGCATGGTTCTCTCCCAGCGTCAATATGTATTGGATTTATTGAAGAGGGCACAAATGGATGGATGTAAGCCTATTTCCACACCCATGGCTGTCTCGAGTCATCTCACCCAATTTTCAGGGGTGCCAATGGATGATATGACATTGTACCGCAGCATTGTCGGGGCCCTACAATATGCTACCTTAACTCGGCCCGACATTCAATTCGCAGTAAATCGGGTCTGTCAGTTTATGCAACAACCAACAACCGACCACTGGGTTGCGGTGAAACGTATCCTTCGCTACTTATAGGGTACTATTGATCATGGCTTATCATTTGAAAAACAATCTCAGATCAAGCTCTCTGCCTTTTCGGACGCCGACTGGGCCGGATGTGCTGATGATAGGAAGTCTACTGGTGGGTTTGCAATTTTTCATGGTACCAATTTGATTTCCTGGAGCTCTCGTAAGCAAGCTCTGTTGCGTTCGCAAGATGGAGTTTAATATAGGGCCATTGCCAACACAAGCAGAATTGACCTGGCTACAGTCCCTGCTCAAGGAACTTCATATTTATCTTCCAACGGCCCCAATTTTATGGTGCGACAATGTTGGTGCTACGTACCTCACCGCCAACCCAGTTTTCCATGCCCGCACCAAGCATGTGGAAATAGATTTTAACTTTGTCCGGGACAAGGTGGCCAAAGGTGATCTCGATGTTCGATACATTTTCACAAAGGATCAACTTGCTGACATTTTTACAAAATCACTCTCACATCAGCGCTTTGCAATGTTAATGCGCAACCTCAAGGTGGTTCCCTCCCCCTTGAGTTTGAGGGGGTGTATGAGAGGAAATCTCTCGCCATCAGCAACAACTCATATGATAAGGCACCAGCGCACAATCAAAGGAAGTCTATGAATGGAAAGAAATTAGGCGAATCCAATTCTGTAATATATGATAAGGATGACAGCAGGAACCCACCTCCCTTTCCTTTGTGTAGAGAAAACCTTCCACAGATAACTCCTCAATTCTCCTACGAGTTATCTTTAAATAGGATGTGTAATATCCTAAACTGATATAGTGAAAAGCCTTTCTCTCGTGGACGTAGGTCTCTTGAACCGAACCACGTTAAGTCTTGGTGGCTCCTTTCTTCTCTCCTTCGCTCTTCTTCTCTTCTTCTCTTCTTCTTTAACAGGGCTAAACAGAAAAATCTGCAGAGACTTATACTTCATTCATTTCACCACAAAATTTATTATGGGAAAATAATTTTTATTTGAGCGGAAGATGAGCAGCATGCATGCACCAATGTCCCGTACAGCGCCCGCATTCTCAGTCTTTTTCTTTTTAATCTATTGATTGCGAAAGAGAACATTACTTTCATGTGAGCATAACAATCATTTTGCATGGCTCTGTGTTTGAGCACAGGGATTGTGCGCCGCAAACAACCAACTAGCGTTCTTTCTCCTTATTGATTTTATTTTTGAGACAGAGAACTGTCTCGGAGCAAAGTGCATGTTCTTAGACATAGGGTGGTCAAAATAACTGCCTCACCACCACCCATGAAAGTCCAAAATCTCGCCCATTTAATTCCACGGTTTTTTCTTAAAAATGAATCGGATCAACCATTTGATTGTTTCAAAGTGACATAGGCCATGGTTGATAGCTGATTCAGACTCCGTTACAAAAGTTCAAGCAGAATCTAATACGGGTCAAAACTGCAGAGAGATGAGTGAAACTAGTCGCATTAGTCATTAATAATCCGTTAAGATTCAATGATATATATGGTTTAATAATACATTTAGACAAATTAATTGTAGCTAGACCAGGAAAAGGTTTATCATGAATTAAAATTTCTAAAGCTAAAGAATAAAATTTTAATTACTAAGAAATGGTGTGGCCTCGTGAATGCTTATCACAGCAACCGAATTAAGCAACCCTCGCACAAGGATCACAAACCTAGGCTATGGGCCTTTTCGAGAACCCATTACCCACGTCCAATTAATTAAATATGATTTAAGCCTTAATGGTTTTTAATGTCTTGGACTTATTTATACAAGCTTCTAGACTTGCTCCTTCATAAGCTGACCGATGTGGGACTAACAAAGACACAGCCTCAAATACTACCCCGGTACCAAAGTGGGACTATATGCATGCTTCCATTCTCTCTTCTCTGCTTTGGCCTTAATTTCTAGCGAGTCATTCTTATTGTTATCCAACACACAAAAGGAGGAATACCGAGGCTCCTCTCTGCAGTCCTATCTACACTCGCTGGGATCAAAATTTGGTTTCCATTCTTTTGCTGAAATTTCAACATCTCCATTAAAATGGATATCAGGAGGTTTGAGATACAACAAAGATGAGGGAATTGCTGGACTTGGGAGTAAACAGAGGGTGTCATGGGGTTCAGGCCTTTCAAGAAGAGTCGTTGAAGGTGTGTGGGAGAGCCCGCCACGACGTGCAAGAGGTGTATGAATCCTTAAATATCATGGCCAATAAGCAATTTGAACACTATTGAGTGAAGGAAAGAATCCAACCATATTATAAAGGTGGAGTCTTTCATCGATGATAAGAGAACTCCATTTTTAAAACATTGAGGCATTTTTGTCCATCTTTTCATTTTCATGGTTGGACACAATACTCAGAATTGCAAATTCCTGAGAATGTAGAATCCCATAGCCATCTTTTCTCCTCACTTATGTAAGAGAACTTCAAGAAAATTGCAATTTCAAAGAAATCAGTAACTTCAGGTGGGACTGTTCATGGGCTAGGGCCAAGATGAGTTGCATCATCCTCCCCCTCATGAGAAGAGTCCAACCTTCAGTTTGACTCGATAACTCGATCCTACAAGTAACAATCAAGCTTACCTGAGAACAGCCTGGTCCATTTATTAAAAGTATCAGTCTAAACCGAATGTAGAGCATTAAAATCCTCTGTAATACTGGCGGGGCGGTGGTGCACATTGTTACCTGGCCTCTGCTGTGCCGTCGATGTGCACCGCTGCCCCACCAGTACTGCAGAGAATCCTGGTCCCCAATTACGCCTGATTGTTGCTGAATTGTTAGTGTTCAACGAACTCAAGTATTAATTACGTTTAAAGCTCATTTAGAGATACATGGTTCAAATGCCCATTTAACCAAATTGAAGACCAATATCCAACCCATCATTTATAAATTGAACCGCTTACAATTTTTTTAATTAATAAGTAATGGAGTGGCCACACTCATTAGTCATTTAATAGGCCCGTTTAGATACAATAATTTTTATGCTTTAATAGTATATTTATAAGACCAATTAGGCAAAAGCTTATCATGAATTAAGATTACAAAACTAAAAAATTTAGTTTTAGGAACCACGAAATTGCGTGGCCGTGCAAACGCTAGCTTATCGCACCAGACCACTACTGTTAAAGATAAGGATAAGGTTTTATCCTCAGCAGATAAGAGCATCACAATGGTTATCCATAAACCAACGCACAAGGCTGCTGCAGTCATAGAGTTACAATCAAACTCTCCTAAACTCAAAGATAGCAAATCTCCCAAGTTCAAGGATTGTGATCAAGTACATGTAAACTGTAGAACGTACTGTTCTTATCCTTATCACAATAATAATCCTTGTAACATCATCTCTAACCCTCTATATAAATAGAGGTATATAAAGAGAGGATGGACGAAGGTTAAGAGTGTGAGAAATAACATAGTTGTGGACGTAGGTTTCCAGGTAAGGTGACCATAAAATTTATGGGCGACTTGACTCGTAATTGACGCCGTAGTTAATTGTTAATTGTGGAGTTGATGGTAGTTGACGGCAACAAAGGCAAACTTTTTCTTTTTAGATTCTTAAACTCAAGATTAAAGAATCAAGATAAAGTTGGGGAATAGGGGGAAGTAGCTTCCAGTAAAGAATTCAAACCCATTCCGATTCAGGAATCAAGATAAGGTTTGCGGAATAGAATGGAATTAGCCCTTCAAAGTCAGATTAGGCAACTGCACGGCTGTACCACCTCAACCTGGGTTCTTCATTTAGCAACAAATGCTGGGTAACTAAAACCAGCATTACCAGATTATTTTTTTCTAACATGTCTTCGTTTTTGATATGTGTATTGCTGACCTTGACCGAAAATATATATATAGAGAGCAGAAGTTTGCACTTTCACCGGTCCAAGAAGAAGACGGAAAAGGATGAGATGCAGTTTTTTGAGCATATGACACAAATTATATATATTTATTGTATTTAAAAAAATTAAAAAAACATATGTGATTCGGTTTCATCAGGTTTGACCAGGCAAAGTCACCACGACCAGGTTTTCTAAAATAGCGAGTCGAGTTAGAAAATCTGGTTTTTCAACTGTTAGAGATAATTCCAACTCATTATCGATTAAACAAGGATTGACATCCAAAATTCAAAATAGATTCCAATCCCTTGTACATAGCTGTCAAGATTCATTACCTTATGAAGAAGATTGCTACACCAATCACTGGCTCAGCAATAGCAATCTAATTGACACTCTAGCCAATAGTGCTCCTCAGATTAGGGAAAGTTTACAAAGAGCTATAAATAGAATAAGAACGGAAATTACAAGATAAGTAAGTTTCAAATTTGTTTTACATAAACTACTTTTTATTTTAAAAAAGATTTACTTAATCCCAAAGTTGGATAGTACTCATGCCACGTTAGAATAAAATTTCAAAAAAAAACTTCCAAAATTTTCCCATCCTCGTTTAACTATTTTAAAAACTCAAATGATATGATTGGAAGAACTCACCCTCATAAATCGGTCTACAAGGGCAGGGAACCAAATATTATATATGCCCACATCCAAGCCCTTACGGGACCGATGTGGAACTATTGTACATAACATCACCGATGAAAATGCACCTTAATTGCAGGAGTAGATATCAAAGTGGTTATTATCCCCTAAAAAAAAATTCAAAGATATAGCATCGAATCCGAAGGGAAGTACATCTTAGTTATTGGAGTAGAAAACAATAGAAATATATTAAATAAAATAAAATAAAACAAGACGATGGTTCACCCACCATACAAGGGTTTTCCAACCCCTCCTAAGGTTTTTGTATGTTCCAAAATACCCTCCCAATACTTATTCCCACGTCCTATGGTGAATGAGATCTAATTCACAATTGGTGGAAGGAAACTCGGTCAGAAAAAAAAAAAAACCAAAAGTGAGAGAAACAATAAAAATTATTGGAATAGAAAATAATAGAAACATATTAAAAAAAATAAAAATATATATATATAAAAAAAAAAAAAAAAAACGATGGTTCATCCACCATCCTAGGGTTTTTGTATGTTCCAAAATACCCTCCCTACTTATAATAAAAAACAAAAGTGAGAAATAATAAAAGAAAAATAAAAACAGGTAGAGAAAATTGTGCGCCCCTTCCCTCCAATTTTTCCCATTGTAGTTTAAAGGTTTAAAACAGATTTTTGGGACAATTTTGAAAGTTTACTTTTATTTTATTCTTATGTGGCATGAGTATAACTAATTTTAGGAATTGATTAAATCTTTTCAAAATGAAAAGTATTGGATATAAAACAAATTTGAAACCTGCCTATCTTGTAATTTCCGTTCTTATCTACTAGATCTAAAAAATTATCTCTAATATTTTCCTATTTCCCTTGATCACTAATCCATCGGTCGATGAAGCTCATGCCAGATTGTAGCTATAGAAGGCATTCATGATGCTCGGTGAAGCCTATAAGTTGTAGCCTCGTAAGTGGGGAGGAAATGAGGAATAAAGACGTGAATGTGTAGGTGGGTCCCAAAGTTTGTTATCGTTGGATTAGAAGTTACTTATGGGTTGGCTACAGAAGGCGTTTAACGACCCATGCAGTTTGTTTTCTAGTCCTATATGTGGATGATATATTACTCATTGGGAATGATGTAGGTATGCTGACATCTGTTAAGATGTGGTTGTCCACTAATTTCTCGATGAAAGATCTTGGTGAAGCTAGTTACATCCTTGGGATAAAACTTGTGAGAGATCGCAAGAATAGGATGTTAGGTTTGTCACAGTCCAACTACATTGATAAGGTTCTGGCTAGGTTTAACATGCAAGATTTCAAGAGAGTAAATGTTCCTTTCAAACATGAAGTTACATTATCTAAGTCTCAATGTCCTCAAACTACTAAAGATATTGAGGCTATGAGGAGAATTCCTTATGCATCTGCTGTAGGGAGTCTCATATACGCAATATTGTGTACCAAGCCAGATATTTGTTATGCTGTAGGGATTATGAACCGATATCAGTCCAATCCTGGACAAGAACATTGGATAGCTGTCAAGAATATCCTCAAATATTTGAGAAGAACCAAGGACTATTTTTTAGTGTATGGTTGTGACTAGTTGTCAGTTCTGGGTTACACAGACTCAGATTTTCAAACTGACAAAGATGACAGAAAATCCACATCTGGGATGGTTTTTATTTTGGGTGGTGGGGTGGTTACCTGAAAAAGTACTAAACAGAAGTCAACAGCTGATTTCACAATAGAAGTTGGGTACCTGGCAAATTGTGAAGCAGCAAAAGAGGGAGTTTGGTTGAGAAAATTCTTGACTGAACTGCGAGTGGTTCCTGAGCTGGTGAAGCACCCCATACAGTTGTATTATGATAATAGGGGAGCTATTGCACAAGCAAAGGAACTTAGAGCCCATCAACGCAACATGCATATGGAACGAAAGTATCATTTCATCAGAGAGATCATACAGCTTGGTGATGTAGCCATAGCTAAGGTTGACACTGTAAACAATTTATCAGATCCTATAACAAAGAGTTTGTCACAGAATGTATTTGAAAGGCATGCTGAAAACATGAGACTTAAATACATAGGCAGTTGGATTTGATGTCCAAGTGGGAGATTGTTGGAAATATGTCCAGAAATGTATAAATAAAGTGTTTATTTGTGATTATGATTGTATGACATTAACGGGCTATGGTTGTCCATAGGTTTTCACCTTAAATATTTTCATGACTAGGGATAGAACTGGGCAGGGTATTTATCTTAAGAAAAGTCTAGACGGCCATGATAGATGTGATCAAGGTGGATTCTGGACCTAGCAGTAGTCAATTAAGTATGCTATTGATCAGGCCCAATCAAATGCATATACTTCAAATTCATGTTTGAGCTAATAAGACCGAAAGACTTGATAATCCATGCCAGGGTATTTATCTTAAGAAAGGTCTGGACAATCACGGCCATGACAGATATGACCGAGGTGGATTCTGGACCTAGCAGTAGTCAATTAAGTACGCTATTGATTAGACCCGGTCAAATGCATGTACTTCAAATTCTGGTTTGAACTAATAAGACAGAATGACTTGATAATCCAGGCCAGCGGCCATGATAGTTGTAACCGAGGTGGATTTTGGACCTAGCAGTAGTCAATTAAGTACGCTATTGATTAGACCCAGTCAAATGCATGTGCTTCAAATTCAGGTTTGAACTAATAAGACGGGATGACTTGATAATCCAAGCCAGGGTATTATCTTAAGAAAGGTATAGACGGTCATGACAGATGTGACCGAGGTGAATTCTGCTAAAATAAAAATTAAGAGGAGGGCATGGTAATTTTAAAATTGTTAAATCTTGTGTGGGTTTTGAAGTCACTACCAAAAAATAAAAGATTCTGAAGTAAGTGTTTGGTGCACTTTCACCAAGTTCATGGAATATAATAATTTGACGTATTAAAGTACTCTGCAGTAACGGCGGGGCGGCGGTGCACATCCGACGGCACAGTAGAGGCCATGTGTGCCATGTGTGCCACCTGGCCTCTATTGTGTCGTCGAATGTGCACCGCCATCCCGCCGATACTGCAAAGGATCCTGGTACTAGTTTGACTTGCAGAGAGAGCATCTTCTCTGAGTGGGTGGTTGGCGGGTCAATCCATATACATCCAAAATTACATTATTGGGACTTGGGGGTGGAAAATTATAAAATTGTCTACTACAAAATAGTTGATTTTGGAAGGTTGGTAAAGAATGGCAACCTTCCAAAATGGTGTGTGGTTTGTGTGATTACACTTTCATTAAAAAAAAAAATTTTAATAGAATAATTGATTAGCATTAATGAATTGAGATTCACATTAGAATTGAATTAATAAGAACAATTAAAAATGGTCGTTATTGGCTGGCCAAGAACTAAGATTTTAAATAAAAAAATCCTTAAAAGAAAATGTGATCTTATCTAGCTGCTATATACACTATATTTATACTCAATTAAAACCATTAATTAATTACCTCCTCCATATATTAAAAGGAGTGGGGACCAACCATCTAGTCATGTGATTATGTAAGTTCGTGAACTTTAATCTTAATCTAATTGATGGTGAAAAAAATTATTCTACCAAACGGGACAAAATCATTCAATTAAAAGAAGCTAAGGAGATCTTTATAGCACTATTAGCGAGCAAATGAGCCTCAAAATCACGATTTATAAATAAAAGCTTAAGCTTATAGAAAAAGAAAAAAAAAAAGGATGGACAGCTAAAGGAACCAGCTATAGACTAGGAAACATCAAATTTTTTATGTTACAAAGGGGGTTTTGATAACAGAGGGGGGGGGGGCGGATACCAGGTGAGGAGCAGGGTCTAGACTCTACTACCTTATCCATCAACTAGTTGTGCTAGCAGTTGTCCTCAGAAACATCAAACATTAAACTTGGTATTAAATATAGGGATTAAATACATGATATAACATTACTAATTATGTAATATGTTGTTATAAGGTCATCTCCATATATACTTAAGAGATAGATTTTTAAAAGTAAAATGAAAAATAGAGAAAATGTGTCATTATGTGTAATAGTTCACAAACAAAGCATACCAAGCCAGCTTTGAGGATGCACACCATGAGCTTGGAAATGGAAAATATTAACCTCCGAGGACTTATGAGCCTCATGGATTTTACAGTCCAATCACCTAGATCCCATGTGACTTTTTTCCAGTTGGGTGGTGAAAAACCTATGAGATTATTTTCTAAGATTCCAAAATCCTTTGGAAAAAGACGGAGATGTGACCATCTGATTTGGTTGAATTTGTTTTTGTGAGACTTGGTCCATAGCTGTTTTTTTGGTTTTTTTGTTTTTAAAGTGTTGGAACTTGACTCGTATTTTACACGACGATTAGCTATGAAGCTGACGGAAGTGGTTGACGGAAGCTTTCGATCAGGTAAGGTGACCATAAAATTTATGGGCGACTTGACTCGCAATTGACACGGCGGTAGTTAATTGTGGAGCTAATGGAAGTTGCCGGACACAAAGGCAAACTTTTTCTTTTTAGATTCTTAAACTCAAGATTAAAGAATCAAGATAAGGGTTTGGGAAGAAGGAAGTAGCTTCAAGTAAAGAACATTCCGATTCAATAATCAAGATAGGGTTTGGAGAATAGGTTGGAATTAGCCCTTCAAAGTCAGATTAGGCAACTGTACGGCTGTACCACCTCAACCTGGGTTCTTCATTTTTGCCGCGTATAGCAACCAATGTTGGGTAACTAAAACCAGCATTATCAGATATTTTTTTCTTACATGTCGTCTTTTTTGACACGTTCTAGATTGATTGGGTGTATTGCTGACCTTGACCGCAGATATATATAGGGATGTAAATGGATAATTGAAATCGAATCCGAATCGCATCCGTATTCGTTTAGGGGCATCGATATTCGTTTAGAGATATCCGGAAAATAATCCGAATACTCCGATTAAAATCCGTCCGAAAAAATCCGAATACTTAATAATAAAAAATTAAGTAAATAATGATTTCAAGGGGTTTTGAAGATTAAATAAGTTCTAGAATATGATGAAAAGAGAATCATGATCTAAGAGATATGGATTGAGAGTGAATTGTATCCGCTAGGGGAGGAAGGTCCGGGTTACACAAGGTAGAGATGTAAGCGGATGGTCAAAAATCCGTCGATCCGCATCCGAATCCGTTTAGAGGTATCCGTATTCGACCGGGAATATACGACTCGATCACATCCGATCTGTATCCGATCCGAATCCGATCCGTTTACATCCCTAGATATATATATATAGGGAGAGAGAGAGATATGTTCACACTTTCACGTTCACCGGTCCAAGAAGACGGAAAAGGAGATGAGGCGCAGTTTTTTGAACATAAGACACAAATTATCAGTTTTTTAGATAGCCCAACTATCTTATATTCTTATTTATTCCTAGAGAAATCCAACAATGATGGGTAGTTAGATAGGAAGGGGAAGGGTAGGAGAGTTATCAATGATGAAATGTTTAATTCTATTTTATGATTTTATATTAATTTATATATATTTATTGTATTTTAAAAAATTAAAAAAAATGTGATTCGGTTTGACCAGGCCGAGTCACTAGATTTTCTAAAAAAATGAGTCGAATTAGAAAACCTGATTTTCCAACTGTTAGAGATAATTTCGACTCAATATCGACTAAGCAAGGATTGACATCCAAAATTCAAAATAGATTTCAATCTCTTATACACAGTGTCAAGATCCATTACCTTATGAAGAAGATTGCTACACTAATCACCGGCTCAGCAATTGCAATCTAATTGACACTCTAACCAATAGTGTTCCTTAGATTAGGAAAGTCTACAAAGAGCCATCCTACATTTCTGTAAATAGAATAAGAATGGAAATTACAAGATAAGTAAGTTTCAAATTTGTTTTACATAAACTACTTTCTACTTTAAAAAAGATTTACTAATCTCAAAGTTGGTTAGTACTCATGCCATGTTAGAATAAAATTTTTTAAAAAAAAACTTCCAAAATTTTCCTATCCTCGTTTAACCGTTTTAAAAACTCAAATGATATGATTGGAAGAACTCACCCTCAAAAACTGGTCTACAAGGGGAGGGAACCCAATATTATATATGCCCACATCCAAGCCCTTACGGGACCGATGTGGGACTATTGTACATAACATCACTGATGAAAATGCACCTTAATTGCAGGAGTAGAAATCAAAGTGGTAATTATCCCCTCAAAAAAATAAAATCAAAGATATAACATCGAATCCGAAGGGAAGTACATCTTAATTGTTGGAGTAGAAAACAATAGAAATATACTAAATAAAATAAAATAAAAATAGACGATGGTTCACCCACCATTCTAGGGTTTTCCAACCCCTCCTAGGGTTTTTGTATGTTACAAAATACCCTCCCAATACTTATTCCCACACTCTACGATGAATGATATCTAATTCACAATTGGCAGAAGGAAACTCTATCAAAAAAAAAAACCCAAAAGTGAGAGAAACAATAAAAATTGTTGGAATAGAAATTAATAGAAACATATTAAAAAAATAAAATTAAAAAAATATATATATATATATATATATATAAAAAAAAAAAGACGATGGTTCACCCACCATCCTAGGGTTTTTATATGTTCCAAAATACCCTCTCTACAGATAATAAAAAACAAGAGTGAAATAATAAAAAATAAAAATAAAAATAAAAACAGGTAGAGAAAATTGTGCACCCCTTCCCTCCAACTTTTTCCATCGTGGTTTAAAGGTTTAAAACAGAATTTTGGGACAATTTTGAAAGTTTACTTTTATTTTATTCTTGCATGGCATGAGTATAACTAATTTTAGGAATTGACTAAATCTCTTCAAAATGAAAAGTATTAGATATAAAATAAATTTGAAATCTATCTATCTTGTAATTTTCGTTCTTATCTAATAGATCTAAAAAATTATCTCTAACATTTTCCTATTTTCCTTGATCACTAATCCATCGGTCGATGAAGCTCATGCCAAATTATAGCTATAGAAAGCGTTCATGATGCTCCGTGAAAACTATTAGCCTCGTAAATGGAGGAGGAAACGAGGAATAAAGACTGTGAATGTGTAGGTGGGTCCCAAAATTTTTTATCGTTGGATTAAAAATTACTTAAACGAAAAGACACCAGAAATTATACCAATCTGACAGTGAATTTTCACCTTCGTTTTTCTACAAAGAATTTGAGACAGTCTTGACAATCTTACTATTGATAGGAAAAAGTCTTAGACGGAGACCGTTCTTCAGTGGTCGGTCTTTAACGGTAGGGGACGATGATGTATAGAAGGCGTTCATGACGATCGGTAAAGCCTATAAGTCGTAGCCTCGTAGGTGTGGAAAAAAAAAGACGTGAATATGTAGGTGGGTCCCAAAATTTGTACGAATCTGACGTTCACGAGAGAGGTTGCATGTGCGTGTGCCTTATACCTTCACTTTTCTGCGAAGCCCCCTCTCTCCCATGTAGTATAAAATCCCATTATCACGGATTGAAGAAGAAGAAGAAGAAGAAGAAGAAGAAGAAGAATCATGGGATATCAATCTATGCCAGTTGATGCCTACCCACGACTCATTTTCCTCAAAAACCCTGACGGAACAATCAAAATGCCCCAATTTCCCGAAGTGCCAGCCACTGGTGACGGCGTCGATGCCGATGTGTTAACGAAAGACGTTCCTCTAAATGCGGCCAAAAACACATCCGTCAGAATCTACCGCCCTAAAAACGCTACCAAACATTCCAATCTGCCTCTAATAATCTACTTTCATGGCGGTGGTTTCATCCTTTGCAGGGTCGCTTCTGTACCTTTCGATGAACTATGCATCCGCATGGCTCGTGAACTCTCCGCCATTATCGTCTCCGTCGATTACCGTCTTGCTCCAGAGCACCGCCTCCCCGCGGCATACGAAGACGGCGTCGAAGCAGTCCAGTGGGTCAAGAATCAAGCCTCAGATCAATCCAACGGTGAGCCTTGGTTGAGGGATTACGTGGATTTCTCAAAGTGTTTCATCATGGGAGGCAGTGCAGGTGGGAATATGGTGTATAATGTGGGATTGCGGTTGTGGAGTTTGGGATTAGATCAACTTAAGCCAGTGAAGATCAGTGGATTGATACTGAGTCAGCCATTCTTCGGTGGGGTCCAAAGGACAGAATCAGAGCTGAGAAAGATAAACGATCCGCTCGTGCCGTATCCAACGACGGACCTGATGTGGGAGTTGTCTTTGCCAATCGGCACCGATCGTAATCACGATTATTGTAACCCTATGGTGAAAGGGTTATCAAAATCGGATATCGAAGCGTTGAAAAGCCAGAGTTGCTTGATTATAATCGGTGGAGAAGACTCGTTGATGGACCATCAGATAGAGTTTATGAAGATGTTGGAAGGGAGTGGAGTCAATTTCGTGGAGTTCTACGATGAAAAGGCTCCTCATTCTATCGAACTCTTTGAACCAGAGAAGTGTGAGGATCTGTTCAAGGCCATTACAGAATTCATCTACTGATCGATCCATCCATCCATCCATCCATCGCCATGCATATCTTTGACTCTCTTTACTCTTCCATTTTTACCAATTTTTTTTCCTTCCTAATCAAGCCTTCTTTGTCTTTGTTATTTTCGAGAATTATAACTAACGTGTAATGCATGAGTGAAATGAAATAAATCAAATAATATTATGTTTTGGGAAACACTTTTTTTTTTTTCTTTTTGGTGGATAGAAAGAAACTCATTTATTAGTGCGAGAAGATTGCAAGGTGTTTAATTTATAGATATCAGACAACCAAGAGTTTGGACTCACGCCAAACTGTCCTAGGCATTTGTCCTAGGCATTTTTAACCAGGGAGTTAGCCACACTGTTAATCTCCCTAGGAATGAAAAGAAAATTACTGGAGATGAAACAAGAAGAAAGGTGATTTATGTCATGTATAGTGTTTGATTCTTGGATAGGACGAGGAAGCTTAGTGTTGATCATCAGGTTGGAAACATCCAAAATGTCCACTTCAACTTCCAAAAGAAGAATGCCTTCAAAAATTGCTTCAAGAAGATCTACCCTAATGGTGAACTGAGGAGAAGCTGAAAGATTCTGATACAATAGAAAAAATACATCCTTTTGAATTCCAAATGACAAAGCCTGTTCCTCCCAATTTTATCCTCAATCAAAATAAGATAAACAATGATAATTGAGGTACCTAATGTTTGTAAAAAATGCACTGTAGATACCCAAAGCTTGTAAATTATAATTAAGATACTAATATTGATATTTTCAATTATACCCCAATTCACCATCACCACCATTACAATTACCATTGCCGCAGCCACCACCGCCACCCACCATTACCATCATTACTGCCGTGCAGCCCCATCCCACACCATCCTCTTCCCCGCATGATCATCACTACCCACTCCCCCTCTCTCTCCACCCTTTCCTCTCTGCTTCTGCTGCTCTTCTTCTCCTTATTCCTATTGCCACCGCCACCGCCACCGCCACCGCCACCACAATCATATGTTTTTTTTTTTTTTTTTTTTTTTTGGTTACATGTGTTTCTAAATTCCACGATATAGATCTATGAACTCACACCTTGGTATACCACATGAAAGGGTGACGAGGCAATTCCGACCATAGGATTTCTACGGAATGATATAAATTGATTTAATATTAAATTTGGAAAAATATTGAGTATGCTAGCAATATACTGTAAGCTAGACCAACAGCTCTCAAACACACTGCTGGAATCTTGAACATTTGAGAAGGACTAGACCAGTTCAAAAAAGAAGAAAGAAAAAAGTGAGTAGGACTCAAAGAACTCAATGGTAGTAAAAGGGATGGTTAACCGTCTCTTACTCTAACCCGATGAAAGAATAAGAGGACTGGGAAGCAGCCTCTTTCTGACTCGGTGAAGGTGGGCTTTGAAGTGTTTATTGGGACCGAGCTAGGCAGTAAAATCCATGAGGCATTCTCGTCCATCACCTGTATTCTCTTAATTTGTTTCTTTTATTATTATTTGTACATTAAATTAAATAAACTGCAAAATTGGATTTGAAGAACATAAAACTCAAAACTGTAAAATCCATGAGGCAATCTAGCTGTTTGCAAATAGTAGTCAAACAGCTAAATCATATGAGCTTCAAGGTTGCAATTGATTTTGCATCAGAAGTGGTGATATCACCACAAAATTTATTATGGGAAAATAAATTTATTTGAGCGGAAGATGAGCAGCTTGCATGCACCAATGTCCCGGACAGAAGATCTTTTCAGGGGGTGGGGAGAGAGATGGACTCAAAGTTGGGTACAACACCCGCATGCTCAGTCTTTTTCTTTTTAATCTATTGATTATGAAAGAGAACATTACTTTCATGTGAGCATAACGATCATTTTGCATGGCTCTGTGTTTGAGCACAGGCATTGTACGCCGCAAACAACCAACTAGCGTTCTTTCTCCTTATTGATTTTATTTTTGAGACAGAGAACTGTCTGAGAGCAAAGTGCATGTTCTTAGACACAGGGTGGTCAACAATAACTGCCTCACCACCACCCATGAAAATCCAAAATCTCGCCCATTTAATTCCACGGTTTTTTCTAAAAAATGAATCGGATCAACCATTTGATTGTTTCAAAGTGACATAGGCCATGGTTGATAGCTGATTCAGACTCCGTTTCTAAAGTTCAAGCAGAATCTAATGCGGGTCAAAACTGCAGAGAGATGGGTGAAACTAGTCGCATTAGTCATTAATAATCCGTTAAGATCCAATGATATATATGGTTTAATAATACATTTAGACAAATTAATTGTAGCTAGACCAGGAAAAGGTTTATCATGAATTAAAATTTCTAAAGCTAAAGAATAAAATTTTAATTACTAAAAAATGGTGTGGCCTCGTTAATGCTTATCACAGCAACCGAAGCAACGCTCGCACAAGGATCACAAACCTAGGCTATGGGCCTTTTCGAGAACCCATTACCCACGTTCAATTAATTAAATATGATTTAAGCTAGCCTTAATGTTTTTTAATGTCTTGGACTTATTTATACAAGCTTCTAGACTTGCTCCTTCATAAGCTGACCGATGTGGGACTAACAAAGACACAGCCTCAAATACTAACCCCGGTAAGTGACATTTAAATAGAGTAATTGGAAAGTTGAGTTGCTTCTCCTTTCCAAAGTGGGACTATTTGCTCCTTCCATTCTCTCTTCTCTGCTTTGGCCTTTCTAGCGAGTCATTCTTATTGTTAAGCCCAAACTGTATAATAAATGGTCATTCCCAATGTGAGGGTCAAGCCCGATGGTAAGTTGAATGTAGAGCGTTAAAATCCTCTGCACTACTGGCAGGGTGGCAGTGCACATTGCCACTTGGCCTCTGCTGTGCCATCGATGTGCATTACCGCCCCATTGGTACTGCAGAGGATCTGGTCCCCAATTACGGATGATTGTTGCTGAATTGTTAGTGTTCAACGAACTCAAGTATTAATTACGTTTAGAGCTCATTTAGAGATATATGGTTCAAATGCCCAATTAACCAAATTGAAGACCAATATCCAATCCATCATTTATAAATTGGACCGCTTACAATTTTTTTAATTAATAAGTAACGGAGTGGCCACACTCATTAGTCATTTAATAGCCCCGTTTAGATACAATAATTTATATGCTTTAATAGAATATTTAGACCAATTAGGCAAAAGCTTATCATGAATTAAGATTACAAAACTAAAAAGTTAAGTTCTAAGAACGCAAGAAAGAAATTGTGTGGCCGTGCGAACGCTTATCGCAGCAGGCCACTAGTTATGACGAACAAACTCCGATTTTTGGGAGATGATAGGCACAGGCAACCCTCACACAAGAGTCACCAGCCTAGGCAATGGGCTTTCTCATTAACCCATAAACCACGTCGAGTTAATTAAATATGATTTACCCTTATTTATACAATCCTCAAGGCTGGCTCCTTCATGAGCTGACTTATGTGGAATTAATAAAGACACAACCTTAGAGGCTTAGACGATCCACTTCTTAACCTTGCTTCATCCTACAGCCTGCCTTTTATAGCTTACATTACATATGTATTCTTCACCTGTAAATCAAAGAGGATGTAAACAAATCTCTCTCTCGCTCTCTCTCTCTTTAGTAAAAATATTATGTTTAAGGGAATTGCTGGACTTGGGAGTAAACAGAGTGTGTCTTTGCTTTCAGGCCTTTCAAGAAGAGTTGTTGAAGGTGTTGGGAGAGCCCGCGACGATGTACAGGAGGTGTATTGGCCGAGAATGATACCAATATTTTTAACAAAAGTGAAGGTAAAACCGTCTGATATAGGCTGGTCCTTATCAATATCGTAATTGTATTGGCCGAGAACGATACCGATACCGATATTTTTAACCATCTGTGTGGAATGTGAATGGACCAAAAGAAACCATCATTACCAATTACCAATTACCAAATGGTGATGTCCCTTCGGTTCTCCATAGAAGATGTCAAGTGTACTCTATGTAACATAAAACACTTTTTAGATGTTAAACGCCACTGCAAGATATTCCAAATGTTTCTTTACCATTTAAGACATTTTTGTCCATATTTTCATTTTTATGGTATTATCCACATGACAATAGTCATTTACTCTTACTTTTACATGATTGCCTTAACTGATTTTGTTATGAAAACTTGAATCAAAAGGGCCTTGGTGGATTCGAATCACCATCCTCTTGGAACATGAATGAGACATACTCATGTTCCAAGTGCTCTACCAATTTGAGCTAAAGACCTATAAAGCCGAGTTTAGAATTACAAGTAACCATGAGACCTCGCTTTTCCTTCTTTCCACCCTCTCCCAGTACATAACTGTCACCTAAGGCAACAAAATCAGGGGTAGAAAAATTCCCAATTCAGATCTCTTCTTTTGTTTATGTTAATATATAGCCAAGTTCCAATCAAATGCGCTGAGAGAAAAAATCACAACAGATGATTTAGAACTACTGTATCATATGGATTTCAATAAACTCCAATAGCTGGTTAACCATGGAACCAGAGACTAGTCAGATATAACTAGAAAAAGATGAAAAGAACTGAACAATTCTTCTCAGTGGTTCAGTTTCCTGCTGTCAACTTTCTTAGTACATCCCACGGAAAAAGAGTTCATAAGAGTCTAAATATCTAGAAGTATGGAAAATAAGTGCCATGGCCAAGTCTGATATTGAGGTTGAGAGATCCGGTTAGCCATCTCCAATGAATCAGTCCACACCTCTAAGCTTTTGCATTTAATAGATAATCCTCCATTGATTCCCTCTCGGAGTTCTTTGGCCTCGGCTTCCTGAGCTGACCCTGCAATACCATAGTTCATACAAACTATGTGATTCTGATCTGATTCCATTCTGGATTGGCTGGAATCAGATTGAACCCTAGAAACCCAGTGTGGATAGACACTGCTCCAGAATGGCAGGAATCAGGTTCAGGTTCGGCCAATTCCGATTCACCTGATCCAATTCTTATTTTTCCAACAATGTGTCAAGTTGATTATCAAAAAAGGAGGTCTCCTTAATGCATGAGTCCATTGTTTAGGTAGCTACTCTTTGAATAGAAGAGAGTGCTTCGACTAAAACTGTCTTAGATTTTTAAAGTTTAGATATATGGAATCAATCAGTTTTTTGTTTTTTTTTTGGAAGAACAAAGACAAACAAAAAGCTCTATGGAGTACAATATCAATCAGATTAAATACATGTAATAGACTTTCCCTGAAACTATTACAGAATCAAGCAGCAAATTAACCATGCAAAAATCACCTTCCGAACCTCAGCAAACAAAAAACAGAATTTAAGCACTTGTTGAACCAGCACATAGAGGCAAAAGATATGTTAATGATATAAAACACTTTGCATTCAAGAATCTCACTAGTAATCAATCAAGTAGCAAGGTTTAACATTCCAAGATCCAGAGTTAATCAGATCAATGCCTTACCACAACCAAAGCATCAAAGAAACAGTAAGGTAACAATAGGCTAGCTTGGTATGCTATTAATCCTTGCGCACATCATTTTACTCAAAACAGAATTTTGTTTTCTTTGTATCCATTATTAACAAAAGCTTCTACATTAGCAAAATTGGAACTTGGGTTTTTTTTTTCTTCTTGTAGGGACAGATTTGCAATAGAACCAAGAGTTGAAGGAAAACTTCTTCCTAAAAAAGTGAGATTTGCAAAATTGGAACTTGGGTGTTTGCTTTTGCACTATAGTCGTGACTTAGCATCATGGTTTCCAAATAACAAAATCTATGCAACTCAAAGCTCTTTTTTTTGTTTTTTTGTTTTTTTTGTTTTTTTTTTTTTTTTTGGAGGGAGGGAGGGGGGGGAGGGGTTTGGTGGTGTTGTGGCAAGAAAGCTTTATTAGAAACAAACCAAAGGAAAACTACATGGTGAAGGAAAACTTCTACCTAAAAAAATAGTAAAGAGGAAAGATACGAAAAGAAAAAAAAAATCTAATTGCTTGAGTACGATTAAAGGCTTCTTTTCTTTTTTGTGACATTCAAACACGCCTTAGACAAAATGGGTGAAGGAGACTCGGGGGGAGCTGGCCATGGCCACCGAGTTAAAAAGCCATACTAGGGAAGATAACAAAAAGACTATGTTATTTTGAATGACTTGAAAATAGCTGAGAAAGATGAAGATGACAATTATAATATAATACTGATCACCAAGAACTACGCATACCTCAGTTGGCAGCAATTCCTCAGCCACCGAAAAAAAAAAAGTTGGGCGTAAACTAAGTCAGCATGACTTGACATTCCAATAAATTTCTTCCCTCATGTGAGATCAATTCAGATCGTCTATGACGTAGCGGTCTGTGCAGCACAGATTGGGTCATGTGCACAATGATCGCCTTACCCCCGTTAGGGCAAGGAGTTTGGACAGGGGTAAGACAATCTTTGCGTGCACAACTCAGTCTACATCACTCAGACCGCTATAGGCAGCGCACCATGCATAGAGGATCTGGATCCGATGTGAGATATGTTTGATAGCCCTAATAAACAAATGTCTATTAGGGTTTTTTTTGTTTTTGGTAAGAGTCTATTAGGGCTCTGCATTCTTCCTAGCTAATTTTCTCATTGTTTTGTTATAGTGGGGACTATTAAGAGGTTATTAGTTGTTATATATTGGGGGGCTTTGCAGAAGCTTGGATTAGTATAGAAATAACCACTTGTCAATGATTGATGTTAATTTATTTTTTAGATATATTGAAAACCTATGTGGAACCACTAATTAAGACCCTTTGTTGGATTGTCCTATAAAATATGGAAATCTAAACTACGAATACTTTACAAAATAAAAAGGAAATTGGTCCTCACATGGCCAATGTTGTGCATCCTCTCGCCATCTCTCTCTTCTTCACATGTGAATCTTTTATACACCAACCGTGTGATTTCTCTTTCCATGCTCTCATTCATTTGGTGTGAGAGATTCCATTCCACGCAGGCCAGTTCTATGGTGCCTTCCGGTAGAAAAGTCGAACCCGTGATTTTTTGGGAGCTTACACTCGAACAAGTCACCAATCAACTTTGCCTATCAGACAAAAATGAAACCCTAATAATTGAACCCAAAGGGTTAAGATAATTGGGCCCGACCCATCAACAGTAAAACTAGCCCACTTTTCTCAAGGGTAGAATGATGCCCTACTTTGCTATGAATTATTGATATACGTATATCCTACAGGTGCACATGGACTGGGCCTAGCAATAGTCAATTAAGTAC
Source organism: Telopea speciosissima (assembly GCF_018873765.1). Taxonomy (NCBI): domain Eukaryota; kingdom Viridiplantae; phylum Streptophyta; class Magnoliopsida; order Proteales; family Proteaceae; genus Telopea; species Telopea speciosissima. The sequence goes on along the minus strand of NC_057921.1, from coordinate 61,209,941 downwards.
GTTATTGATTAGGCCTAGTCAAATGCATGTACGTCAAATTTAGGCTTGAACTAAGATGGTATGACTTGATAATCCAGGCCAATGTATTATCTTAAGAAAGGTCAGGAGACTCTGGATGGCCATAAGAGATGTGATCGAAATGGATTCTGCTAAAATAAAAATTAAGAGGAGGGCATTGTAACTTTAAAATTGTTAACTTTGTGTGGATTCTAAAGTAAGTGTTTGGTGCACTTTCACCAGTTTCATGGAATATAATAATTTGGCTTGCAGAGAGAGCATCTTCTCTGAGTGGGTGGTTGCAGGGTCAATACCATATACCTCCAAAATTACATTTGTTAGGACTTGGGAGTGGAAAATTATAAAATGGTCTACTACAAAATAGTTGACTTAGGAAGGTTGGTAAAGAATGGCAATTAATCAATTAATTGAATAGTTGATTAGCATTAATGAACTGACATTCACATTAGACTTGAATAAGAACAATTAAAAATTGTGGTTATTGGCTGGCCATGAACTAAGATTTCAAATCAAAACCCTTCAAAGAAAATGTGATTTTATCTAGCTAATATATACACTACATTTATATCCAATTAATTAAAACCAGTAATTAATTGCTTCCTCCATATATTAAAAGGATTGGAGAACCAACCACCTAATTATGTGATTGAGTGCCTGACCTTTAATCTTAGTCTATTGGTGGTGGAAGAAAAAAAAATTTCTGTCAAACAAAATAAAATCATTGAATTAAAAAAATCTTATAAGGAGAACTTTATAGCACTATAAGCAAGTAAATGAGCCTCAAAATCACATGACTTAGACATAAAAGCTTACGCTTGTAGTAGAAAAAAAAGCCAAATATTTTTATTTTTTGATGTTACAAAGGGGGATACCAGAGGGGCGGATACTAGGCGAGGAGCAGGGGTCCAGAAACTGGGACCACTTAGGGGCAAGTCTCTACTACCTCATCCATTAACCAGCTATGCTAACAGTTGTCCTCAGAAACATCAACCATCCAACTTAAAAGGAGAGGCCTACCAACTCATTGTAGTACGCTGGGAGGAAAGAAAGACATGTGAGAGTTATGTATCAAGCATGCAAAGAGGGCAAGAGGACAAGTTGGACAAGTGAACTTTCGAGTAAAAAAAAATTGATTCGTTGCCACAGAAAAATATTGCTTGTAAAGAAATTAAATTAGAAAAAAAACAATATAGTAGATTACATCATTCACCGACCGTGGTATTGAGAAGCCCTTGTTCAATGTCCATTTCATATCATTATCCTTTTAGAAATTATCTCGGAGAAATAGTTGGTTTTATTATTATTTTTAATTTGAATAAGTAGGGAATTGAGATTTTCATTTTGGAGCTGAATCAATGATAGAGACATTCAACAACCATTCAAAAAGTTAATAAATTGGCTCGACCCAAAAAAATTAATAATAAATTGGCACCCAAAAGAAGAAAACAATAAATATATAAGTTGAAAATTAGGGGTGGAATTAAAAAAGAATTAACAACACTCTATTTTTATAATTATAAATAATAAAGAAAATGACATGCACGGATACACATCGTCTTATCTTCTCTTATTAACATTCTCTCTCCTCCCTGACCATATATATACATTTCTTTTGTATACGAATTATAATACATTTTCTTAGCTTCTACCCATAGCCTAACTAATAAGTTCGATATTTTCTGTTCCTCATCATTATGGTCCGCCGGGGGGGGGGGGGAGAATCTTAATGTACTCCATCATGTTTCATGCGTTTATGTGTTTTTTAATCTACACCATCATGTTCCCATGACTTTATGACAGTTCAAAAGTGAGATATATCATCCAACAATAACCTTAAGATCACATGATGGACATGATGTATATTCATCAGATTGGAATCCACTTCACTTCACCTACCAACCCTACCTACCAGATAGTCTCAAGTATAGTCTTAAGTCTCAACACCTTAATATTTTCCTATTTGGTTCCCTTGATCACTAATCCTACGGTCGACGAAGCTCATGCCAGATTGTAGCTATAGAAGGCGTTCATGACATTAGGTAAAGCCTATGAATAGTAGGTGTGGAGGAATAAAGACGTGAACATATAGGTGGGTCCCAAAATTTGTTGTCGTTGGATTAGAAGTTGCTTACATGAAAAGGCGGGACCAGATATTATACCAATCTGACGTTCACGAGAGAGGTTTTTTCAGGTGCGTGTGCCATTATGTCTTACGTGTCACATGTAGTATAAAGTCCAACTCTCACGGATTGAAGGTGGAAGACTGGAAGACTGGAAGACTGGAAGTAGAAGAAGAAAAAGAAGAAGAAGAGGCAGAGTCATGGCGGATCAATCTACGCCAGCAAGCTCTGTTGATATCTACGCACTTCTCAGTCTCCGCAAAAACCCTGACGGAACAATCACTCGACTCGCATCCCCAGTCCCCGAAGTGCCAGCCACCGGTGACGGTGTCGATGCCGACGTGTTCACGAAAGACGTTCCTCTAAATACGGCCAACAACATCTCCGTCAGAATCTACCGCCCTAAAAACGCTACCAAGGGTTCCAATCTGCCTCTAATAATCTACTTCCATGGCGGTGGTTTCATCCTCTGCAGCGTCGCTTCTCTACCTTTCAATGAAGTATGCATCCGCATGGCTCGTGAACTCTCCGCCATCATCGTCTCCGTCGATTACCGTCTTGCTCCAGAGCACCGCCTCCCCGCGGCCTACGACGATGGAGTCGAAGCAGTCCAGTGGGTCAAGAATCAAGCCTTAGATCAATCCAACGGCGAGCCTTGGTTGAGGGATTATATCGATTTCTCAAAGTGTTTCATGATGGGCGGCAGCGCCGGTGCGAATATTGTGTATTATGTGGCATTTCGGTTGTGGAGTTTGGGATTAGATCAACTTCAGCCAGTGAAGATCAGTGGATTGATACTGCACCAGCCTTTCGTCGGTGGGGTCCAAAGGAAAGCATCAGAGCTGAGAAAGGTAGACGATCCGCTGGTGCCGTATCCGTCGACGGATCTGATGTGGGAGTTGTGTTTGCCAATCGACACCGATCGTAATCACGATTATTGTAACCCTATGGTGAAGGGGTTATCAGAATCGGAAATCGAAGCGTTGAATAGCCAGAGTTGCTTGGTTTGCATCGGTGGAGAAGACCCGTTGTTGGACCATCAGAAGGAATTTACGAAGATGTTGAAAGGGAGTGGAGTGAAGTTCGTGGAGTTCTACGATGAAAAGGCTTGTCATGCTGTCGAATTCCGTGAACCACAAAAGTGTGAGGGTCTGTTCAAGGCCTATAGAGAATTCATCTACTGATCGATCGATCGATCGATCGATTCTACTACTACTCCTCCTTCTTCTCCGAATACTAAATTCGATTTAATTGGTGGATGCTTCTCGAAATGATAATTGGTATGGTCCATCAGTTTTTTTTTATCTTTGACTCTCTTTACTCTTTCATTTTTACATTTTTACATTTTTACATTTTTTTCCTCCCTTATCAAGCCTTGTTCGTCTTTGTTATCTATCTCGATTCTCGAGTCTGCTATAAAAGTCTCTTCTAATAGTCTCTTAAAAAAAACATTAAAAAAAAAGAAAGAGAATTATTATGCACGTGTAACGAAAAAGCGTTTTTTCAAGAAAAAAGTGTAATGAAAAAAGCGAGCTGCTGGAGACCGTGAAAGGGTTCTTAGCCGTTCACTTCGGTTAATCTGTCCTACCCAATGAGTGAAATGAAATAAATCAAGTAACATTATGTTTTGGGATACAACATTCATTGATTGATTGGTTTGTAGGGAAGGACCCTCCCTATTTCTTTCTATCTCTCTCTGTATTGCTTCCTTTTTGAGAGTATGCGCAAAATCATCAAGAGGGGCGAGATTTTTGGGGGTTTTTTTTCAAGAGAATATTATTAAGCCTCATCAGGTAGCAATGGCTATAGAAGTAGAAATATCTCCTTAGGAAATGAAGATATCCATAAGGGTAGGCAAATTTCCATATACCAATAGAATGGACAATAATACTTTATGCTCTATAAATATGGAGTTCGATTCGTCTGTACGTACCAACAGGTGAATGTATATGTGAGAGTCAACCACCTGTCTTATTTTTGACATTTACAAAAAAAGTAAAGGTATTTATGAAAACAAAATTAAAATATGAGTGATTCTCACATGTACGTTCACCTATTGATACTTGCAGATCATCCATTCTCATAAATATGACGAAAAGAATAAGAAACAAATTTAGTCAGAATTTCTAAATTTGTTTCTTAACTCTTCCACTACCGTGGATATTTCCACAGAAGCTGGACAAGGCACAAATGTAGCGCCCCCAAATCCGGGTGAGATATGGGTGCTGGCCCTCGCGGGCCGCCGTGTGATAACGATCGATCTTCCATCTCACTTACATTTAATTCATTGGCAGCGGATAATCAATCACTCAAATATCATTGAATTGCAGTGGAAACTAAGCCTATATCACCTCAATGCACAGCGGAAGTTATTCATTCTAAGTAATTCTGTCAATGACCGAAATCTAAAAAGAACTTCATTCACATAACCATAGTCTAAAAACCTCTTACTTAAGTCATCACACAACTTGTATCATCATAAAGCATTACATCCCATTCTATTCTTCAAATTACATTAATGCTACTGACCACCAACTATCACACTAAAACTCACCAACTGACTTGAATCATAAAAAGAAAAGAAATAACTCTAAGCGTTATTAAATCAAGGATCCACTACTCAGGAATTATCAAGTATTTTCCCCTAGCCTTCTTAACGCACTCCGTACAGTGACACTCCATGTGAGCCTGCTCTGCAACTGTAAAATATTGAGGGGTGAGCTCAACTAGCCCGTGAGAAGAATACAGTCATATTATGATGCAAGAAACATGGATGATAGAATCTGAACATATTATACATTTGATCATAGATATATAATCATGCATGGCATTTGAAAATAACACTAAAAACATGCTCAATGAAAATATAGTACATCTTTTAATTCTTAAGATAAATCATTTAATTAATTTGGTCTGGTCATTGTGAACTACCACTCGTACGTAGAAAGTGAGGTCGTCATAACTGCCATAAACTTAAGGTCTACTCCTGATTCCAGGCATCGTAACCCTGGGGAGGACCGCCATATCACTGAACAATGGATAATCTACCCCTAGTTCCAGGCATCGTAACCCTGGGAGGGACTAATCTCATTGGTATATAAGGGATAGTCTACTTCTGATTCCGGGCATCATAACCCCGGGAAGGGCTATCTCAGAATATACTATGTCTACTCCTAGTTCCGGGCATCGTAACCCCAGGGAGGACATCTGTCACACTAGGCATGATCTACTCCTGATTCCGGGCATCGTAACCCCGGGAAGGATCACACTCTAGCATCTGTACACCTCATCCAGTACCTAACCCCTATATACTATCGACTTCCCCGATTTGACTTTGGTTCACCCAATCAAAGAACCATTATTTTGTTTGTTTACTTGTAGTGCAGGATCGATAGAGAAAAGGTTGAAAGGGGTAGCAACTCTCCTAGGTCCCTAGTAAGCAGTAGAGAAGCCCTTCAAGGCTTGCCCAAGGATTCATCAAGGTTCATTAATGGAGTCTCCTCCAAAATAGAAATCAATAACATATTCTCTCTGTCTTCTCAATCCAATAGAATAGCCATTAACTAGCTATTGAGCTCACGAGATTACAAGAAGAATAGGAAAGATACATAAAATAATAACTAGATAAAGCAACTAACATAAAATAATTACTAGACATGCAATCAGCAATAACATAATAGGGAGTTAGATAGGAGCAGCAATAATATAATAGGAAGCTTAGTGCTGAGGTAGATGGGGCGTAAGCATCTCATGGACCCTTCTGGAATGCCAAAGCTATTTAGGATGGTTGTGCGACTCAAGTGTTCCTCTTATAACCATGGGGTATATGGAATAATCAGGGGTCTCTGGTTCAAACATGGATTCAAGTCGGAGATCGGTTTAGCCTGTGCATAGCACGGAAGTTGGTCTGGATTATTGAGTATTATACATACAGGGTGCTAGGCTATATTCATTTAAAAATAGGGTATACTATTTAGGAATGGGATCACCACCACCCATCAATGACACCAACATATTAAATAATGGGGTGATGTAATCATCATCCAACAAACATTAAATGAAACCAATGTAAATATAACATAGTAAGGTCATGTAATACTATTCATCATAAATATATATATAAAGTATTAGATTTGAAAAGTATCCACTACTAGCCTTATAATATATAAAATTAACAAATATGTTGAAACCAATACTATTCAAGAGGGAAAGCATTCGGTTGTCTTAGGCTTGGTGACTTAGTCACCGCGGCTTGAGAAGATGACCGGAGTCATGACCAAGGTGAAAAGAATGGGAATAAAACTAGTGGGTTTATATATCTGGTCCATTATGATCATATGGGCAGGGGTATTTCATGCTCAAGGTTGAGGACTACAGAGGCTAAGGATACCTGAAACGTTAACAGGTGATTTCGTCTTCCACGGCGAAGCTGGTTCTGGACAGTGGAGTCTTGCACCGCAGCTGCTACGTGGGCGACAGCACCTCCTCTTTTTATTCCAAAAGCAACTCAGCTCCCTCAAATTCTTTTACACTTTGACCCTATTCCACCTCTCACCTTCGTCTCATTATTTTGTCTCACTTTCTCACAAACTACCTCTTCTTACCATCTCATTCTCACAATCCACTCTCTCTGCTAATGGCATGAAGATCATTCCATTCCCTGCCTTAGCTTTATAGACTCTCTCTTACTCCTGTACGTTGGAGGGGGATGATGGAATTCGAAATGGGAAGTCAAGAAAGGATGCTCCGGCCAGTTGATTGAAGAAAATCAAAACAGAGGGATCCTACCCGCCGCCTACCTATCACATAATGCCGACGCAAACGGGAAAAAAATGAGGTGTAGAACTCGCGTGAATCCCGGATGACTTTGGTTCTGCAGAGAATTGGTTCAAAAATAGGGGTTTACTGTATAAAATGTATATTTACAAAGAATAGACAAGCATGGCAGAGATAATCATGCGCAGTGGTTGGAGAAGTTCTCTCAACGGAGAGGATCGTGGTTGCGAGATTCTCTCGACAGAAATATTGTTGAAGCTTTAAAGAAGAAGAAAACAATGAAGGGACACACCCATGTGACAACTACATGTGTAGATAAAGAGAAGTGTATTTAGATTTGGATGTTGAAGTTGATAATCTTGACTTTTGAACCATATTCATTAATATATCTACCTATTCAACTATTCAGCTACATGACCCATTCTCCCTTTTTGTTGAAAACCCTATTTGATGTATTAAATATATATATCTATAATGCATTTATGTATATAAGAATATCTCGAAAACTAAAATTCGGGGTATCACAACAAAATTCAAGCAACTAGTCAATGAGAAGTAGTTAGAGTGAAACACTACGTGAAGGTAACCAAAATGGAGAGTAGCTCTTATGGCTAACCGAAGGGCAAGGGCCTCACCCACAACTACTAAAGAAAGAGTCACATGGTCTCAATGGCAATCAAGCATAGCTCTCACTTATCGTTCAAAATAATACACCCTAGATTTTAATCTGATTGAAGAAACAACATCAGAGAACACAAGGAAGTTCCCCACAGGCTAGCCAAAAGAGTGAGAAGTGGGACCATTGAAGTGATGAGGAGGCAAAGAACCAAGGATCAGTGAGAGGGCTTCCGATTAACATTAATTTCTATTCACAATAGAGATCCTGGAGATGAATGGAGATAAGTAGGCTCTAAAACATTTGCAATTCATCATCTTCCAATTCTCCCAAGCATTCATAGCATGTGAAGTAAAGAGTTTCTGTTGTTCTTTCTTTGTCAATCCAAGAACTTTACTCCATTTAATAATTCAGTCATAGATATTCATTGGTTGGCTAGATGAGGATTTCATGATCACACAAGAAGCAAACCAGGCTTATTGAGCTAAAGGGGCAATCCAAAAGCACATGATCGATGCTCCATAATCTCAACCACTTATCCACATTTTAGGCAAAGATCGGATACACAAATATTTTTTTCCTTTTGAGGTTCACCATAATTCCTAAAGCATTCAAGCAAGCCTTCCAAAGGATAAAGATTGCACTCTCGGGGGTTTAAGAATTCCATATGATTATCCATACCAAACTAGGGATGTTGAGCGAGTGAGGTAAAAAAATGATCCCAACCTGTAATTAAGCAGATCTGCCAGAGGGGTGATGGGGGTAGTCGGTTAGGGGTGACCTGAACAAAGAGGTACTCTTGGGATTTTAGAATACCCTGTGAAAAGGAGAGGTAGAACTTTGAATGTAGGGGAGTATCAGAAAAATAAATAAATTTAAAGATAAGTGCATTTGAATAAATATAGGACCAGTACAGGAGAGTGATGGTAATTGCCCAAAAAAGATTGATCAAAGTAATATGTACATGTTTTCTTTTTTGTTACATGCGTTACTAATTGGACCATACATTCCACTATACAGATCTCTGGACTCACACTTAGGTACACCACATGAAAGGGTGACAAGGCAATTTCGACCATAGGATTTCTGCGGAATGATGTAAATTGATTTTATATTAAACTTGGGAAAAGGTTGGGTATGCTAGTGATAAAACGTAAGCTAACCCTTTATGTGTCTATCTCTCTCTTCCTCCCTTTGACGGGTAAGGAAGTCATTTCAAAAGGAAAGAGAGAGATATAAACACATAGAGTGCTAGCTTACGCCCTATTTATGGCTAGTATACTCATCCCTCTCCCATTAAATACCCCATGTATTGACATTTTACTTTGTAATTTCACTCTTTTATTAAATGAAGGGGACAGTTTTTATATACGACTGTGTAAGCCCTACATGAGAAATGGTGGGAGTTTCGAACCATTAAATATGGGTGGGGGAAAACCGTCTCTTACTCAGACCAGTTCAAAAAAGAAGAAAGAAAAAAAAAAAAGTGAGTAGGACTCAAAGAACTCAATGGTAGGAAAAGGGACGGTTAACCGTCTCTTACTCTAACCCGATGAAAGAATAAGAGGACCGGGAAGAAGCCTCTTTTTCTGTTTTGGGTGTTTTGACGTTTGGGAGACCAACGCATAACTCGCTTTTCCTACCATTAATCCAGTCCGCCATGGCTCTATGGTTATTTATAAACGGAAAACAAGATTAATTGAAGACCATATTCCAGCAATCCCTTTCCTCTCTCTTGACTCATCTCTCTCTCTCTCTCTCTGTAATGGCCACAGTGCAGCAAGAACCCTCACACACAGATCCAACAACAACAACAACAAGAGTCGGTAGTCCTTTGGGCCGACCCAACTCAGACGGAAACGCAAAGATGGAAAAACAATTAATGAAACCACATTCAGGGTCTCACATTAATCCTTATGAACACATGAAGATCCAATTCAACCCAGATGGAAGTTTGAGACGATTAGCAGAACTCCCTACTCTTGAAGCATCCATGGACGATCCTTACGGGGACACCAGAGGCATTCTAAGCAAAGACGTTACCCTTAACCCTGAAAAGAAAACCTGGGTTCGTATCATCCGCCCTAAACCGGACCATCTCCAGCCCGGAATTCGCCTCCCTCTAGTTTTATACTTCCATGGTGGTGGATTCCACACCTTCTCCGCCGGCACCGTCTTCTGCAACAATCTCTGCGAACGCGCCGCCCGATTAGTACCTTGCATTGTCGTGTCCGTGAGCTACCGTCTCGCACCAGAGCATCGTCTCCCCGCCGCTTACGAAGACGCAGATGATGCGTTGATGTGGGTGAAGCAACAAGCCTTGGACACCATTAATGGTGGGGAACCCTGGGTAAGGGAATTAGCTGACTTTTCTCGTATTTTGCTTTTTGGGTGGAACAGCGGGGCAAATATCGCGTTCAACGCGAGGTTACGAGCGTTGGATTTGGATCTTGGACCACTTAAGATCCTCGGTGTTATGATGACTCAGCCTTTGTTCGGTGGGGAAGAGAGGACCCGTTCTGATCTTAAATACGCCGATGATCAGATGTTGCCATTGACGGTGAGCGATCTGACGTGGGAGATGGCCCTACCTGTGGGAGCCAATAGGGATCATGAGTATTGCAATCCATGGGCCAGCCCTGATCTCATTCAGAAGCTGAGGAAGATGGGGAAAGTTTTGGTTAGAGGGTATGGAGGAGATGTCACCATTGATCGACAGAGAGGTTTGGTGGAGCTGTTGGTGAAGAATGGAGTTAAAGTTGTGGCTCACTTTGACGATGTGGGTTTCCATGGCATCGACCTCATTGATTCACGGAGGGCTGTTCTCACACTCAATTACTTGAAAGATTTCATTAATTCTACCTCTTCCAACTCCTAGTACTCCTCCACCCAACAGCCCAGAACGTTCCAATTCAATTGAATAAAACTGAAGTTATCGGCCACGTACTCTCCGATACCAATTATTAGTCTTTCAGATCATGCTTTTATCGCTAATTCGCTACACTAAAATCAATTGGTGATACTGAATCACAAAACAAACTTTATTTCTTAATTTATGCAAGGAAGACGGTTAGTCCAGACATTGACCTCCTAATCGCAACATTCTTTTGCCTTCTATTGCCCCCATTTGCAGTCCATCTCTTCTTTAATTTATTCTCTCATTTTCTCTTCTCTAATGTAGTCTCTAATTTTCTTTTTTCTAATGGCTAATACAAAATCACTTTATAAAGAAGGAGGTCTCAAGGATGGATAATTTTTACATCTACGTGGAATGATGATTTGGTCATTTGTAATTTTTTCCTTCTTCCCTCCCCCCCCCCCCTCCCTTTCTACTAGTGGTTCATTTTCTTCAAGGACTATGATAGCATGAATCATAATGAGCCATTTAGGAAGTGGTTCAACCTCAAACTTCTTTCAAATTTTCTCAAGTCCCCCACCCACTTGGACCCAAGGTTTTAAAATTTGGAATCGGATTCGGCATCGGTCCCATTGATTCCCAATCAATCCTGCCCGTCGATTTCAAGTCGACTCAGTTGATTACCCGATTCCAATCCTAGTTTAAAACCATGCTTGTACACATATATCCATCCATAAGTTTCAGTATTTTCCTAGTGGCAACAGAAAGCTTTTGAAACAAAATGGAAAGTGAAACCCAATTTGTTCAACAATACCTACAGATAGGTATGCTAATCTTGAGTATTCACACCATTGGGCTTTAGATTTTTGATAAATTAAATTGAAGTGACACTAATTGCCCAAACTAATCCAAAAAACAAAAAACCCAGCCCAAGCCTAGCCCATTTGTGTCTCTACTCATATCAATTGAGGAGATAACTTCTATTCCAAACTTATTTCTCTTTTCAATTATGTACCCTCCTATATATTTTCTAGTTCTCCATGTATTCTAAATTTTAGATTTTAGATGTTTTATTTTGAGACTTGAACAACTCCATTTAAGCTGACCAGGACCAGGACTTCCTAGTATGGTCTATAGGAAGAAAAATCTAGCCCAAGCCCAAAAAAAGGGGGGGGGGGGGGGGGGGTACAGGCCCAAATTGTATGAATGCCCTAACCACTAGCGGCTTATGTTAAACTTTCAATAATCAACAATGGCATTGGGATAATTTCTTGAAAATTTGGCATTGACATCTAGGTACTTACATGCTTAACAAGGATTGACATCTAGGGCGCTAGACCCAATCATGGATCTAGGTATCGATATCAGTATCGTATCGTCCGAATCAATTTATACAAATTAGTATCGTTGGCTGATACTATACTATTGATTGATACAACAGATATCAACAGATATATACATATTGGCCATTTTTATAAATATCTAATTTTTTTTAAAAAAAAATTTCGACCAATATAGTAGACGGATACATTGGCCTATTCAAAAAATTGATTCTAATAGCTCGTATCGAACCGATATAGTATCCACATATTTCTATTATGTCAATCTTAATCACTGTTGTTGGAATTATGGTTCTTATTTATAATGACAACTATAGGTCTCATGATCAAGTATATTTAAGATTTTATTTATATGGATTTCTCCAATGCTTCTATGTTGGGATTAGTTACTAGTTTTAATTTAATCCAAAATTATATTTTTGAGAAATTAATCGGAATGTGCTCCTATCTTTTAATAGGTGAAAAAAAACTCACATGTTTGGTTCTGTAGTAGAGATGTAATGTACAAATCCCCATCAGTTATAACCTAAAAGAACCAGATTCTATAAACAACATAAAGGAGTACTGAAGAGAATATCTTATCAAGACAATCATACTTGTTTCAACAGATACGCTCTTCAAGGACTTGCATCATTCAATTTCAAGATATCAGGATTGGGCTTGGGTTAAAATGAAACGTCAAAGATGATTTGATTTAATGTATATTACTCCCAAATAAAAAAAGAAGGATAAAGTACACGTATCCCCCTAGAATACACCCAATATTCCTCGTACCCTCCTAAGCGGTTCAATATTTCGCATAACACCTCTCAATATTCCACGTATCACCTCTGGTTTACACCCCAAATGCCAGATAGGTGCAATCCGTTAAATTCCACCGTTAGACGACAATATTTTAACCATTTTACGCTTTGTTTCATTTTCTTAAATCTGAAAAGACTTAAATACCCTCACGTATTTGTTATCCAAACATAATCTAAAATGATCAATTTACCCTTTGTTTTATTTTCATAACTGAAAAGACCTAAGTACCCTCACTTATGTATTACCCTAACCTAAGTTGAAAAGACTATTTTACCCCTAAACTTTTGTTCCTAAAACCAACCCAATCTAACCTTTGAGGAAACGAAAGCTTGGGAGGAACTGCTGCTCCGGCAAGGCGTCCATTAGTGGTGCTCCGGCGACTTCCTTTCTTCTCCGGCTACAATCTAACCCAGATAACTCTTCTCAGCTTCTCCTTCTTCTACTTCTTCTATGCTCTTTCTTCTCTGAACGATCTCTGTCTCTTCTTCTCCTTCTTTTGATTTCGTTGTTGAACCTAAAATAGGTAAGCGACTCTGCAATGGGATGTTGCAGCAATTAAAACAATGGGATGTTGCAGCCTGAATTTAATTGAACCCTAATCAAAAGGGTTTTCGATTTGGGGTTTTCGAACCCTAAAACAAGCTGGATCTCAAGCCAGGTTCTGCAATTTTATTTTTTTTTGATAAGTTTAAACTTCATCAGTGAGGCTGTCTACTCTATTATACAGAAACGTTAGTTTAAATTGGCAGATATTAGTTTTCATTGGCATTCATACTTCTATATCTCACTTCAATTCCTTACTTCTTTTGATTGAGAGGAAGAAGATATAGAGAGGAGAGAAGAGCTTATTGTTTATAATGATCATCTGGACTTCTTGGTCGTTGTCTCTGTACTGTCTATATAACCATTCTCTTTTAGCTTTTACACAAGGATGGCATGGCATGGCATGAGCAGGGAAGGGGAACTATTTCATGGGTAGAATATTAATGATGTTAGTGGGTTGGAATACGGTTCTTTGTATACAAAACAGTTCTGTATTATGCTGTATTGTTGCAGCCTTTATTTTGTGCTTCAGTTTAAAGGCAAGCATAACCAAAGAGCTCTCTGATCTCATCATTTCCTTCCTTTCTCTGTTTTTTTAGGACCCCTCCCCTGTTTCATAATATCCCTGACTGCCCAAGTGAGCATAACCGTATCTAGTTTACTTGTGTGGCCTCTTCTGCTTTGCCTTCTCATTTTAATGGTTCCATTTGGCAAAACAGAAGTGAAACAACCACAAGACTATTGACTTAATGGAAGTCGGAGAAGAAAGGACGTAGTCGGAGAAGAAAGGAAGTCGCCGGAGCACTACTAATGGACGCCTTGTCGGAGCAGCTGTTCCTCCCAAGCTTTCGTTTCCTCAAAGGTTAGATTGGGTTGGTTTTTAGGAACAAATGTTTAGGGGTAAAATAGTCTTTTCAACTTAGGTTAGGGTAATACATAAGTGAGGGTACTTAAGTCTTTTCATTTATGAAAATAAAACAAAGGGTAAATTGGTCATTCTCGATTAGGTTTGGACAACAAATAAGTAAGGGTATTTAAGTCTTTTCAAATTTAAGAAAATGAAGCAAAGGATAAAATGATCAAAATATTGTCATCTAACGTTGGAATTTAAAGGATTGGACATATCTGGCATTTGGGGTGTAAATCAGGGGTGGTACGAGGAATATTAAGGGGTGGTATGCGAAATATTGAGCCGTTTAGGAGGGTACGAGGAATATTGGGTGTATTCTAAGGGGGTACATGTACTTTATACAAAAAAAGAAGTTATTCTTGTTCTTGACTTCCAAACATGGCTTCGACCCCTCTTCAAGAGCCTAGTGCTCAGGGAATGTCAGGGGCATCCAAGGGCTGGATTGTACCGTATCGCACATATTTTGATGTGTATCTAGTTAATCATCAAGATGTGTGTGGCACAACCCAATCGCTGAATCGTCTGTGGGCTCGGGCTCCCCGGAGAGAAACCGGATAAGTCACTGACGTTTGGGGAGAGGGAAGGTTCTTCTTCGTGACCAAGGATATCATTCTTTGGAAAAGTGACAAAAGAAAAAAATGAAGGGAAAGTTGCAGTGAGGTGGCACGTGAGACTATTCTTGATGGTAGTTGGATTGGAATATATACTGTAGTCCTGGAACTTGTTCCAATCCAACTGTAATTAGGAATTGAGTCAGGGAACTCGATTGAAAAGGGATCTTGGGAGATCAGATATGTTATCACACATTGTCCCGTGCCGTGCGTTGAGCTGATCAGATGTCCCTCCTCTCCTCCTCTGTGAGTAATTCGAGAGAAAGAGGGAGAGAGAGAGAGAGAAAGAGGAGTTTAAGGAATCTTGGAATATCAATCTGAGTGAGAATAGGAATATGGGGTATCGTTGCGTTGCCAATTAAGGTTTTCGAGTTTGGTAATGAGGCGTCTTCTCTTTGTTTGCTCACCTTCTTAGATTAGACCTTTGGACTCCTCCTCCACTCATCCACTAACCACCATGACCAGCGGCGGAGGCGGGGGAGCGTCGCCACCTCACGCTAACTCCGGTGGCGAATTCCTTCTTCAACTCCTCCAAAAACCCCACCAATCCCAGACGCCTCTTGGATCAGCAGCACTAACTTCACCACCACAGCCAACGAACGCCGCCAATTCTAGAGCAACTGCGGTCCCATCTCTTCCCGTTGATTCCCGTGACCTTCATAATCACTACCATGATCCCGCCGTTGCAGCCGTGGGTCCTACCCTCCCTTTCCCAACATGGCTCTCCAACGGCCATGACCTTCGTACAACTCCTCCTTGGCCGCCCAACTCCAACACCCATGCTCCCTACCCCTCTAATTTCCTTCTCCCGCCCTTGCCTCAAAACACTTGGGGTCCCCCAGGCGTCCCTCCCCATGGCATCGACAGGCTTGATCATCACCAAAGCTCTCATTTGCCTGCAAGTCATCGTTTCTTTGTCGACGACTTTCAAAAATTAGGGCTTTGGGGTAGTCCCGACGGTGTTGGAAAGCCAGAGCTTCTGAATCAGCATCAGCAGCAGCAGACACAGCCGCGGGAGAGCACGCTAATGTTTGGTTCGTTCCCGTGTGACCTGAGCAATAAGGGTCTTCCAAACGGGAATTGTTCTCAACCACAGATTCGAGGAGTCGATAGGGCAAGTTTAGAGGCCCAATTCAGTGCTCAGAAGGAGCTGGAACGTAAAGTTGGGGGCAGAATCTCTGATGGTCCAGAATTTCACTCTTCGTCTCCTCTTCAGTCTAATTGGAATTGGCCATTAGATCGCCAAATACATTTCCCTGGTGCCAAGCAAGGGAACTATGCACTTCCCGAGCAAAAAAGAGAAGGAGCTCCCTGGGGGAAAGAGCAGCCTCCTGGGTTTCAAAGTTCTATTCTGCCGGAGCACAGGCGAGCACCTCCTGGTTTTCCTCACAAGCCTCAGGGCCAAGGACATTGGGTATCTGAGGGCCAGGAAAGTCGGGATGAATTGAAACACCTTATTCATTCCTTGTACAATGAAGATGGGGTGATGAGAAGACAGGCCCCTGAAGATCTTGGAATCCAAGGTGATGCATCTCCTAGACTGGGACTCACTACTCAGCTTGAGCGCCCTGGCCCACCTACAGGGAGTAACCTACATTCTGTTCCAGCATTGGAAATTGAAGAATCTCTGTCGAACTTGCATTGTCAGGTTAGTGATGAAGGGGGCACCCTCGGACTTCTGAGGCCTGGCCAGAGGGATAGGAATGGGGTAGTGGGTGCAGCCTATGGAAGGGATCGTCTACGTGAACATGATATTTTGGCTGAACAGCATGTGGGTTCTTTGATGCATAAGGATGGATTCAACAACAATGGCGTAAGGAAGGTTAACTCACTGCACTTTAAATATACCAGTTGTATTGCTATTGTGACATAACATAACATTCGATAGTAAGCAGAATTTGTTGGTAAGTTGATGCAAGGATAGGAAAAATAAAGCAATCCAGGGAAAGGAATTGAAAATTGAGATTAATTAAATAGGTTAGTTTTTCAGGTCAGCATGAACTTTTTGAGTGACATCTTCTTACCTATGGTGAGTTTAGCATCATCCAGTCTAAGATTTCATGTTCTATGTCATGTCTTCTGGTGAATTTAGATCTACAAAATAGAGTTCAATGAAGTCTTATCTCTTGTAAATGGGTAAAAAATTGTTAAAACATATGGATCCAGTGGACTAATTTAAAGGACTAGTAAGTTGGCCCATCCATGCATGTGTTTTAAAATCATGGAACTAGTGTAGCACTTGCATCTAGAGATACTTGACGTGGGCCTTATCCTTAGAGTCATGTATAAAATTGTATTCATGGAGATGGAGCATCCCAAGCTATCCCTTGGGTAAAGGAGAGAGACCTTTGGAAACACTTCTAGATTACCATGGAAAGGAATTCAAAAATGTTGGTTCACCCTACATCTCTTCTAAGTCAAAATATATATTTTTTTGTTCACCGTAAAAAATCTTTTAGTTTCTTGGGGAATGTAAAGGAGGTCACTCTTGACAATATCAAATGATGACCAGCTGCAAAAGAATCTGGAAGAAACGATTAAAAAAAAACCCAGTTTTTTTTTTCATTGATATATAGAAACACCACCTTATTTCTCTCTCTAAAAGTCCATTTACTCTGAACTAACATTTTGTACTAGAAGATAAATGCACAAAGAAGATGCTAAGTTGGCAACTTTCTAGCAAAAAGAAGATGCTAAGTTAGCAAACATTCTAGAATCATATTGCTTGTTTAGAAACAAGACAATATCAGCAAAGCTTGAGGAGAATTATTTCGACAAGGTGGTCACTGGTCCTGGTCGGGCTGATGTTGGTGTTATTGATAATTTATGTCTGTATTGTGAGTGACACTAGTGGTACCACTAATATTCCTTTACTTTAATAAGATAATCGTTTTCCTTTCTGATTTAACTCGCTACTTTTTGTGACCAGGACTTAAGATCAGATATCTCCAGCTCCAGGGGATTACGTGTACCTGGCCAGTGGATCAGGAACAAGAAAAGAGAGATCTGTCGCAGTGACATAGACAGATTAAATGCTCCTTTTCTTGCAATTTATGAATCTCTAATACCAGCGGAGGAAGAAAAGGCCAAGCAGAAGCAACTGATGACTTCGTTGGAGAAACTGGTCAACAAAGAGTGGCCTAATGCCCAGCTGTATCTTTATGGATCATGTGCTAATTCATTTGGGGTCTCCCATAGCGACATTGATGTTTGCCTCGCAATTAATGATACAGATATTAACAAGTCTGAGATCTTGTTGAAGTTGGCAGATATTTTGCAATCAGATAATCTCCAGAATGTGCAGGTGAATAGAATATTTTGCTTTATTTTCAGTGTTCCATAATGGAGTTATCTGGGGATCCATGTTTCATTAACAAGAGTAATATTTCATATCTTTTTATGTGCTGCTTGAAGAACAAAACTAGATACCTATGCAATAAACGAAATGCTATGGAGATGCCTTGCCTGTCCACCTTTTCCAGTTTGGATGTCATCGGCAAGTCAAGCCTCTTAGAGATTCTAGTTTTAATTTTTATTTTAGGATTGAATTAATTCCTAATAGACGGGAAGGTCAGCGGGGACCACTTGGGGGATGTGTCTCTTCCACATTGGTGTTTAATATATGCTTGTTATCCATAGGCATTTGGAAAATCGTATTTGTGATAAAAGATTCTAGATTCGGGAAACATTTTATTAATTATTTCATCTATTTATTAAATGTTATGGAATACAACATGAGGGCCTTAGGAAAACCACAATTCAATAGAAAAAGGTAAACTTTCTGCGAATTCTATTTATTTATCAAATACTGTTGCAATAAAATAAGGTAAATCAGCCTCTAAATCATCAACATAAGTCAGTCCTCATTGAGACAATTTCTGTTGCGCATTTCTTCTTGTGCTATTTCACTACATCTGCAGCTGGACCTTTTCATAAATGTGTGTCCTGACATATGGTTTCACTTTTCACCAGATTAAGTCTTGATAGATAGTATAACCTGTTGCAATGTACTTCTGTTAATTGGTGCCACAATTAATCTTCATTGTACATGACAAAGTAATGGGATAAGGCCCAACAGCAACTAGGTTCAATATCCCACCCTCAACAGAATTGTAGGACTCACAACCAGCAAGCTAAACACCGCAGATAATCCCCAATCTAGGGTTCAGATTAACCCCAAATTTAGACCAGATATAGGTAATTAACAGGACTTCAATCACTCAAAGTAGGATGAAGATCCAACAGTTCGATGTTATTTACCAGGGAATGAAAATAGAGACTAACTTTCAGAATTAGAAAGAATAGTATATCTCCAATCCACGTGGCAGAATAATACAAGAATATGGACTCATCACTCTATGAACAGATCATCATATGTTCAAATCAGTTCAATCCAACGGTTAGATGCTTCAGATAAGCTCTACCCAAAAATAGGAACTTAGTCTCAGATTTAGTATCCACCAAAATCCATCAATCCACAGGATAGAGTGCTTCAATACTCCAGTCGAAGAACAGGTAGAACCAGCAGTAAACAACTTCAAGAAAACACTCCAATCAGATGGAAAGATAAGGTATAACAATGCTTTGATGCTAGTATCCATCAAAATCCTCAATCCACAGGATAGAGTGCTTCAATACTCCAGTCAAAGGACAGGTAGAACTAGCAGGAAACAACTTTAAGAAAACATTCCAATCTGATGAAGGGTGAGGTATAACAATGCCTTGATGCCGCAGGCTAGATAATGCAGAAAACGGTAAACCACAGCCTTGTTTCTCAAGCCCAGAAACCAGGGTAATAATAGAAGATGTAACATACCAGAAAACAGTCTTCTAATGGTAACATAATCAGATCAGAGATCACTGTTGGTAATGGATGCATAGACCTGATAGATGAAAAAGAAAACTAACCAAAGAAGAAAGGTATGGTAGAGCATCTCACCCCAACCTTGCTAGCTTTACACCAGCACGACCATTAGTGTCTCTCTAAGGTCTTCTGTCTCTCACAGGGTTCCTGCATCTCACAAGGAAAAACATAGCACAAAGCCATAGAATATTTGTTTGTCTAAATTGTGGGGTGTGCGTAGACAGCGGGCAGCCCCTCTTTTATTTATGCTTTGCAATATAACAGCCAGAATCTTCTCCCTTGCATGGAGAACGGAATCTTTACAAAATATTTAGCTTCTAAACACAGCTCAAAATAGAAACAACCATAAAGTAGTAACTAATACTAACATAAAAGGAGACTAAACCAAATTAGAAACTAAATAAAAAGTAACAAAAGATCTCCCACGCAAGGTTAGGCAGAAATAGTAGTAGTGGGCCTCAAACCTGGCCCAAGAGTTGGGCCCATGGAGGGCTGACCCAATGGGGCTGGCTGCTGGTCGGGTGGGCAGCATTATGCCTGTGCATGTAGTGCTTGGAGTACCTTGGATCTGAATCTGCATCACAAAGCCATTCTTTCTTTCTTTCTTTTTTTTTTTTTTTGGCTTGAAATGGGAAAAGGAAAAGAAAACATTTTAAGCTGATCCTAGATGTCATTCGATGTGTTTGTTTCTTATTTTGCTTTCCTTAATTGCTACCTTTTTTTGGCTCAACACCTTATTTATCCTTTGGTTCACTGGCAACCAAATATATTAACTGGAAAAGCATAAGAGTGTTATAGCTTTCAGAGTGAGAGGGAACTAAAAAAAAAAATGGAACTGAAATCTTTTTTGATAAGTAATCTTTAGTGGTTTATAGAGGAAAAAAATTGTATTACAACCCTCCAGATGTAATCAGTTGGATGAGTTATCCCAACACAGACTTAAACCACACAAGAAGCTACCAACAACTCACATAGTTAGAGCATTTGTATGACTTAATCTAGCATGAATCTTCTCCTGTTTATCAAATCATCAGTCATCTCATTATCACTTGGTAGAGATAATTTATCCAGGCTTTGAGTAAGCATATGAGAAACTTCTATATCACATAATTATGATACACATACTGGCTGCAGTCACCACTTATGTTATATATTTACTAAGGAATAGGTCATGGTCTCAACACTTCTATTGGGACCTGTACATCATGCAAAGAAGATGGTGATCCATCAATGGATGGGTGATTAGCTCAGTTTTTGCCTAGGCCGAAAGATAAACTTGGATGACCAATTCTGTAAATTCATGGGTTATTGGATGATGAGTTAATTCACGAAGGAACCAAAATAATCATGTAGCAGAGAATCCTTTGATATACTGGTTTTCTTTATGGGTCAAAGTTTGAGGTGGAGACCTTTCATTGGTTATTTGTGATCTTCTGAACATGTGGCAGATGGTAAATTATGTGTGTTCTGCTGCTCTTTGGGCACAGAACTCAAGTTGTTTTGAAACAATCCTTGTTAATTTATGCATTTCCAGCTTAACAGTTCAACCTTTTTTGTTTTTTTGCTTTGTATTATATCAAATCTGTCCTAGATTGTAGGATCCAGTCTGATCACAACCAGGAAAGTTTTTATAGGATGAGGCAACTATCGGTTTCTGTTTTTTCTTCTCATAAAACTAAAGTTGGTGGTTTTTTAACTTGGTTTATAGATTGGAGAAATGTTAATTGTGGGTCATTAGTGTTTTTGGACTGATATTCATTGTTGAGCAGGACCCTAGGCTCTGAAGTGAATTATTTGTGCCACAATGTGATTCATTATAATGATTTGGGGTCCTTCGGGGGGAGAGGCTGTCAACCGAAGGCCTTAGTCAATATCTGTATCTCCCTATTTTTGTGGGAGTATAGAAACGTGATAGTATGGCAAGATCAATTTTCAGAATTACAAGTTGTGATTGAAAAGATTACAATTAAAGTGATGCATTGGGTAGCAGAAATGGTCGGAGTAGTGATGGACCCTTGTGGCAGCCTCCTCCTGTTAGGACATTTGAGTTGGACTTTGATGGTTGTTCTATAAGGAATTTGTGTTTCTGAGGAATCATTAAGATATAGGATGGTTGTAATTGGGACCAATTAAGGAAAGTGATTCCACTTGGGGCTAAGTTGAGGTCCCTTCAAGTGGATTTGGAGTTTTCCATTTCAAAGTTGTATCTCCAGATCCTTGTGGATAGAAATTTGTCCAGTGTCATTGGTTGGAGGAAGCATGATGATTCAGAACCATTGTGATGTTCACATTGAAACCGATCATTAGATCTTGTGCATCCCAGTTGAATTGCTCATTCGCTTGGTTTCCAAGACCGGTGAATCAATGGGCGGATAGTTTGTCTAATCAAAAGCTGATCTGATCAGATTTATGTTTTCAGGATAACTTACCACTCGTTATTTCTGATTTTATCACAATATCTGTAATGCTTTGGGGGTGTTTGTGGTCACCATGCTGCTGTTATGGTTTGGTGGACACTTGAAGGCTTGTGAACTCAGGCAATAATATGTAAGCTGTTTAAATCTTGTAGAAACATTGATTCTTGCACATCATGTGACATAAATTTATGGAGAAATTTATTGAGCACAATGGTTTCTATGAATTTGGTAAGATTCTAGCCCCTTTTTTCCCCTTCAATATTCACGTGACTTGCTTATTTTCTTCTCCCGCAATTTTTTTTTTGGGGGGGGGGGGGGTTGTGGGTGGGTGGTGTTGGGGGTCATGATTAGATTAATTAATTTAAGTGAAATCACTTCCTACTTCCCAAAAAACTGACATGCTTCTGAACGTTCTTGCTTAGGAAGTTATTTTGACCTTGATTAATTTATTCATGTAACTGAAATCTGCCTAGTTTACTTGAATGGCTATGAGGGCATGACATGTTATATATACTGTTAAGTTGATGAAGAAGAAAGGTCAGTTGTAGATGAAGATTCCCCCTGTGCCCCCCTCCCCCCCCCACAGGGACACTTTTTTCTCAATAAAGCTTTGCAGAATGAATGCTTCAACTGTGTGGAAAAACTGTAATAAGCCATTCTCATTTGTTTGTCTTGGAAGTTCGAGACATTTGGTTTGACATTACTTCTGACCATCAATGAATGTGATATTATCCTTCTCTATTTGCTACTTACAATTCCTGTTTAAATATAGCATCCTTTGGCTAGAGATACACTCAGCTATTTAAATTTGTGATTCTGATATATGGCCTTGAAATTCATGTACAAGTTTCTGTACTGGGTTACCTATTTAAATTCTGTTGCAATGGCTACAGGCTCTGACACGTGCCAGAGTCCCTATAGTGAAGCTGATGGATCCAACAACTGGAATCTCCTGTGATATTTGCATAAATAATGTCTTGGCTGTGGTTAATACAAAGCTGCTTCGAGACTATGCACAAATAGATGTCAGACTGCGGCAATTGGCTTTCATTGTGAAACACTGGGCGAAGTCACGGGGAGTCAATGAAACATATCAAGGAACATTATCTAGTTATGCGTGAGTATCTATGACCTGTTCTACCAAAAAAAAAAGAAGAAAAATTGTATCTATGGCCTGATATCTACTCCTTGTAGGCTGACAGGATTTTTTGTGCACCTGCCTCATACCTTTATAATTCCAGTAAGCTGATAATTGCAATTACTTTTTCAGATATGTTTTAATGTGCATCCACTTCTTACAACAGCGTAAGCCTGCAATTCTTCCATGTTTACAGGTATTCAATATTATATTTGTTTGGCTAATTTTCAACCTTAGAAGAAATTGATTTTTTTTAGTACTTGATACTTTAATTTTACGTGTGCTACACCTAAATACCCCTGTTTATTCTGTCAGTGGATTTTTTGCATGTTGTGTAAGCATGCCTTGCTGTTAGAAGTTAATGGATTAACTGTTATTCTCTAAAATATTTGCTTCATTATGCTATAATTTATTCATTACTGTTCCATAAGGTCAGTCATTCATTGCAGGGATAATGACTTTACTGTTGTTCTTTGCATTGTTCGCTTAATCTGTTTAAACATTTATCCTACTATAGGATATCCCCCTGATGCGATCCAGGGTTCGGAAACCTGTTTGGGTTCGCTGTGGGCGCAATAGAATACTAGCAAATTCAAATTTAGAGTATAATGGTAAAACAGTAAATATTCTTTGGCTTATCAGGGGGAGTTGCAGTCTGATAAATAACCAGAAATCTTAAGGTTCTACTTTGTAGACAAGGATGTAAAAGGGATTAGCATTTATTAAGCAGGGATAAACTAGGAATACACACAAAAAAAAAAGGACAGAAGAGATTAAAGACAAAAAGGAAGGTTAAGATGGGAAAGTAACTTAGAGAAATTTGATATCAAAATGGCGAGGGGAGTTCGTCATCTACCTCCAGCCGAAACCAGGGGCGAAAGACCAGAACCTTACGAAGGACGGCTCTCACCCAACAGTGCTCCGATGGAAGCTGAGATGCTGGGACAATCTCTATATACCACAGCCCTACGACGCCCAAGTCATAGCCCAATGAAACAGCAAACGACCATTCAAAGAAAGCTTCCTGAAACTGCTAGTGGCTTAGTTGTCAAGGTGTCACCTAGGCGTCCAGGTGGATTTTTTGGGGTTTAGGCGATTGTCGCCTTTGTGGTATCGAACCAAGTTTGGCCCTTATTCATGCCAAATATCATTTAAGTAAATGAAATAATTTCATTTACTTGAGATAAAAGGGCATACCCAGTGCACGAGGCTCCCATCACTGCTGGGTCTGGGGAGGGTCATAATGTACACAGCCTTACCCCTGCTTTGCAGAGAGGCTGTGAAGCAAATAAGTAAATACCCCCCTATTTGAGTTAAAAAATAAAATTCCAAAAGGATAAAAAGGCAACCATCCAGTTCAAGAACAAAAACTGGATTTTCGGCGGCAGGTGAAATAATTTCAACTTTCTAATGTTTGGGGGGGGGGGTTCTCAAATTAAAAAATTCCATAAATCTTAATATGGTAAAACATTGCTAAAAACCAAAAGAGCGGTAAAATATTCATTTGTTTTGATATTTAAAAAATATTTTCATTCAGAGTGATTTTGATAGCATTCACGCACACCAAATTAGGTTTGACTGTAACATAACTCCTTCAACATAAATTAGATTTAAGCAATCTTGGATTTGTTGGAAAGTTGGTTTGTGCTCTACCTAATAACAAAAAGTCTCATGTGAAAATAAAATCATGTGACCAGTTAAATATCTTAGAGAACAAAAACATTTCTCTAAATCGAGAGCAGTTTAATTACTTATAGATAAGATCATATTTTCTAAGAACAGTAGAAACCAAATGTGAGACTAGGTATACCATGACAATCACCAATTCCAAGAACAGTATAAACCAAATGTATGGTTATGATTGTTTCAAATTTCCAATAGCTTGCTTCTTCAATTCTGCTGTCTTCTAGTTCTATGTTGAATTTTTGTCTTGATGTGGCTGAATATTGATTTTTGATAGCTTGATGTGACTTAATGTTGATTTTTAATGACTTGATGTGGCTTAATGTTGATTTTTGATGCTATAAGGTATATATTGTAGTATAATAAATAATGTTAGAAAAGAGAGGAAATAAAAAATATCACTTGGGCGCCTTGCCACCTTGACAACTATGGCTAGCGGCAATAGGTTTAGTACCAGCTAGTTGCAGGTTATGATTCTCACAACTAGGGAGGGGTTTTGGGGTTTGGATTGCCCTAAGTAGGTGATATTAACCCTAAAGTATGAAGAAGAAAAGAGAAGAGATAAGGGAGATCAAAGCAAAGAAGAAGGGACTGCTACCACCATCTGGAACAGAGTAGGAAAACAGTAATAAGTAATAACAGCTAAGAAGGAGAAGGAAAGAAAGAAAGAAAGAACAAAGAAGATAAGGGAAGGAATTGTATCTGAGAAAAAAAAGGAAGAGATGAGGGAAGAAGTATGCCAACAGCAGGCTCACACAGCACGATACAGCAACTCAGCCAAACTCCAATCCATTCAATTCTATTTTTTACTCTTCCATCATAGTACATGTATATATAAAGAAATGTCCTAGCATATTAGTAGAAACCCAACTCAAAATGGAAAGTAAACAAACTAGGAAACTTAAATTGGATACTACTACCTTCCTACGTATCTATCGCCTATATAAAAGAATTAAATAAACTAAATAAAAGATTACATAATTAATCAATCTCTACCAGGCCCCTTTTGACCAAAAATTTGGGTTGGGCCGGTTGTGTCTCAGCTTGGGTCTCCATAGTGGTCGTTCTGGTCCAAACATGCTAATGCAACTGCATCACACCCGTTACTGTACTGTTTGTTGTTGTTCATCACTTTGTCTGTAAGACCCGAAAAATATAATCTTGTTTGTCTGTTTAATACTTAATAGAGAATTATAAAGTCATTGTTAAACAACAAACGAGTCAGAGATTGATATATTGGGGGGGTGGGGGGATGGGTGGGGAAAGACTGAAGTGGAACATGAGAAAAACTGTCAAGTATTTATTTATTTAGTTATTTATTTTTTGGGGAGGGGGGTTTGTATGGTGTAACCTGGATTAGCTCATTTTTCTTGTGACTAGAGTATGATCTATCAATGGGTTTTACCATCCCATAACCTTGAGATGCAGTAAAAGTAGGTTCTTATGGTGTTATTAGCAACTTGGTTATAGGCAAAACGAACTTATAGTTTGAAGGCCCCACCTAACACTGGATCCCAATCTGCTAATCATAGAATACCTATCAAGTTACTGGGGCCTTGAACTTGTAGAACAGTCTGGGTGCCCAGACCTGGGATTTTGTCTTTTAGTGAATGAATGCTTTTCTAATGTAAATAAAGGAAAAATAATGAAAAGGAGAAAGGTCAACAACTGCATAGTTTGGGCCTTGTTTCAACTTTCAAGTATGTCTTCAAATAGAGCTGATTGGAGGGCAAGGATTCGTGTAGCCGACCCCAGTTAGTTTTTATAAGACTGATGTGTAATTGTTGCGTTGTGTTCATTTTCTTTTACTTTTATTATCAATATTTTGTCTTCGCAAGGGTCCATGTAGCCGACCCCATTTAGTTGAGATAAGGCTTGGTTGTATTTTCTTATATGTATAGTAACATATGTTCTGTCATGATTTCTTGGTAAAGTTATTGGTTGCTTAATCACACTCTTTTCTCCTGCTATACGCATTTTGGTCTTTGTGACTACAGTCATTAGGATTGTTATCTGTACTGACTTATGATCTTCACTGTTAAAGAGATACTTATTTCCTGTGAGTAATTGGTGAATGTCTGAGAGTCTCACCTAACTGCTAATTTTATGCCAGGGAATGAAGGCGACATATGCAGTGACAATAGATGATATTGAATGTGCGTACTTTGATAAAGTAGATGCCCTTCGTGATTTTGGAGCACAGAACAAAGAAAGGATTGCCCCTCTGATATGGGAATTTTTCGATTATTGGGCCTATCGGCATGACTATGCAAATGCTGTTATATCTGTACGCACAGGGAGTATCATCAGGTGGGTTACTCCTTTTTATACTTTAGAACTCTAATTACATTCAAGCCTGCTATTTATGCACATATCAACTTTGTTTGGGGATGTAAACTGTCAATCTAAGATGATGACATCATGGCTTTTAGTTAAAAAGCACTACTCTTGTCCTTTGACTTTCGATGAGGTTGGCTACCTCTCTCCCTAGCTATCTCAAGTAACTTGGGTTCTGCTAATAGCCTTCACTGCATTGGAGAAAGTTCTGGGGTTTTAATTTTTTTCCAGTAGAACAGTTTCCCATTCTCCCCTGCATGTATAGATCAGTAAGGCTCCATTTGATTGCAAGGAAATTAAAATGAAGGGAAATGAAAAAATTTCAAATCTAAAAAGGAAAGTTTTGTTATCATTATCCAACATCATTTTGTATAAATTACTTAAATTTCGTACCATATTTAGTAATGTTATGTTTTGGATGTAATTTTTATTTTACTTTTCAAATCGAAGGGATTTTGATGCCAAATATTCCCTTTAATTTCCCTTGCAACCAAACGGAGCCTAAACGAAATTCCTTTAGAAAATTTTCAATCGTTCATAACCATTCCTGCTTTGACTCAACTTTTGGTAAAACTGGAGTACTGGACCCAACAATTATTTGAGGTCATCAATATGTATCCTATCCTGCCATTATACTTATCTAGGATGCCCATATCTTCCATCAAGTGGCAATCACTTGTCTGTCTGCACTACTTATTCCAAATTACTTTTGCTCTTCCCCTTGTCCTTAATGCCGTCAAGTTGCACCATGTCACTAGAGATACTGTACCATTTCACTAGT
The DNA here is from genome assembly GCF_018873765.1 of Telopea speciosissima. NCBI lineage: Eukaryota > Viridiplantae > Streptophyta > Magnoliopsida > Proteales > Proteaceae > Telopea > Telopea speciosissima. Next base: position 61,182,126 of record NC_057921.1, on the reverse strand, counting down.
TAATTGACCATAGGCCAAAAATCTCATCTCTTGGTGGATTTGCAAAACCTGTGAAGAAACTCTGTTTCAAACTCAGTCTTCAACATCTGATCAAACTGTGTTCCTGACCTGGATAGTTTGATCTGGAACCTGGTCACCAAAAATTGTCTACAGTTCAATCCCCTGCGGCCTACCTGATCATTTGTCTTCTATAAAAGATTCCATTGGCCATTTTTTTTTAACCAAATGGGTTTGAACGTGTTGGATGATTTTGTTGACCTGGGATGCGGTGAGGGCAGAGCAGGGGTAAGGCTGTGTACATTGTGATCCTCCCCAGACCCCGCCGTGTCGGGAGCCTCATGCACCGTGTACCTTTTATAAAAGTATATTGTTGCTGTGAAGAAATCTTATAGTGAAGCTGTACAAAGCATTAGCATCCACCACTCTACATCCCCACAGTCTGCTTCGATCTCCTCCCAAATACTCTAGGATGACCCTCTTTTGTATCACATTTTTAAACCTGCGTTGAAATCCTCCTAAGACTCCCCTCTCAATTTGTACATGGTCCTGGCCCAGCTGATCAACAATGAACCAACCTTCAGCAGAATTTTTCCTCTACTCAACCCTTTCCTTTCTGTTGTCCCAACCCCCCCCCCCCCCCAAAAAAAAAAGAGCCCTTTCTTTGTAACTATACAATGATCTCATTCCCTCCAACCACCAAATTACCCGGGAGGATTGCCTTCTCTGTAAAACTTACATATATGTCATTTCTTTCATTTTCTCTTGATAATCTGTCTCTAACCCTTTCATTAAATAAAAATATGTTTTTTGGGTTCTATCTAAAACCTTAGAAGAAAAAAAAGAGGAAAATGATTGTTGAAGTTGTGAGCTGTTCCATCCTACGGAATAGTTCAACATGTAGCTGATGTCTGATGAAACTATGTTTGTACATACAGTAAGCAAGCTAAGGACTGGACAAGGCGAATTGGGAATGATCGGCATTTGATATGCATAGAGGATCCCTTTGAAACATCCCATGATCTTGGTCGAGTTGTTGATAAGCACAGCATAAAAATTCTTCGGGAGGAATTTGAAAGAGCTGCCAAGATTATGCAGTGTGATCCTGATCCTTCCGTAAAGCTATTTGAGCCTTATGTACCAAGTTGACCATATCGTTGAGATTGGGCAGTGTTTTTCTGTAATTATGAGCTACGAAGTGTGTAGAGTCCCACTCAATTATTTGATATAATCTGTTTTCCTATGTTTTTGTTCATATGTAATTTAGAATATTAGTTTGCCCTTGGTATCTGCCCTGTAAAGCAAGTTATGGTTTTGTAGAACTTTCTGCTCTTTTATCTCTTAAATTTTGGGGTTTTCCCTCAGAATCTTTGGGACTGGTGTTACGGCTCTTCTGGATTCAGAGTTGGGTAAACATTCCTGGCCAATCCTTCATTTGAGAGCCATGGCACAACTGTTCAGCTGAGTCACGGTTTCTCAATTTGTATACTATAGTTGCTGTTTTCAAACTGTTAGTACATATCGTTTTAAACATATATAATGCAGCACCTTCTGTTTCTTCTACTCTTAAGTCTCTAACTGTATTATCTAGTCATTCTCATGTGGGAAGATCTATGTTGTTGGCTGGTTCATTGGTTTCATGAAAACAAGCATTTAAACCAAGTTGAATGCCCTTACGATTTGCTGTCTGGTGCGGGAACAGTTGAAGCTTTTTGCGGCCAGGGAGGTTGGGTAAAGCAGAGGAAAAGCCTCTCTATGGTAGGAGTGCAATTTTTTGCAGATTCTATAATCTTTATTCCTTAGGGCAAAAGTATTTCTTCACCATGGGTGAGACAGAACCTGGACATTGAAGTCTCATTATACCCTCTGCTTCTTTTGTGTAAAGTCAGAAATACCTATGACTCAAAGGCAGATCCCTGTAGAGGAAGTGTGTCAATGCTGTGAAGAGCTCTCATATCTTACTCACCTGTCCATTTGCTAGAAGTGTGTGGTTTGGCAGCTCCCTTACACATAGATTACCATCAAGAGAGGATGTTAAATTCCATGATTGGTTGAAGACTAGGTCGAGCTTTGGAGCACACGGGAAGAAAGCTGCGAAAGAGATTCAGTCGTTATGCACGTTTATCTTAAGGTATGTATGGACGGCACGCAATGATCTGCTCTTCAACAAAAAGGTGTGGAGGCCGGAGGTCATAACGACAGCAAGGAAGGCTTATGGGGAGTTTTTAGATGCACGCAGACCCTCATCGCTAGCTGTTCCTATGATGAGGTCCCCAGTAGCTCAATCTTGGTTACCTCCACCTTGAGGGTGTTTTAAACTTAATGGTGATGCCTCCTATTGCAAAGAAACTGGCAAAAGTGGGATTGGGTTTCTCTTGTGGGACCATCTTGGTCGTTGTTTGATAGGTGTCTCTGACCCAGTGCACTTCTCTGATGTGGCTATGGGTGAAGCTGCAACAATCCGCCAAGGTTTGCTTGAGGCTATCTCGGAAGGGGCGCTGAGGTCATCGTGGAGGGAGATAATCAAGAGGTGATCACAGCTTTACTTAACCGAGGCCTGAATTCTGCTTTATCTATTCGGCCTATTATTGAAGATGTCCTGCACCTCGCTACTTACTTTGATGAATGCCATTTCAATACATTTCAAGGATTACTAATGTTGTTGTAGATACCCTTGCCAGGAGGGCCCAACCTGTTACGGATAGGATTGTTTGACCTAATTCCGATCCCTGTCTAATTACTCCACTTCTGGTAGACAGCAGGAGTGTAATCAATTCTATTCAATAGATTCTATTTGCACCAAAAACAGAAAAAAAGAAATACCTATGACACTTCTTCTTAGTCTCATATGCAACCACCGGAACCGTGGGTTAAGAAATTCTATTTCCACCGTGGGTGCAAGGAAACTTGATCCTGTCTATCAGTTCTGGTTGGTGATTGTAAGGAAACCTGTCAGTCTGTTTCCACCAAGGTTTAAAGAATGGGGATTGGATCGTCCTCCGAAAGCCACACGTAAGTGGATAGGGTAATGTGGGTGGATCCGGTCTGGATTACCGATCCAAAAAATGGCTGATCCAGCCCGATCAAGGCTTATTTGATCCAATGGCAACTGATCTAGATCCTGATTCCATTATTTAAACATTGATTTGTACTTGTTACCTTAGGAATTCTATATATTTCCTTGGCAACAAAGTTTTCCTCCACCCAAAGAGGACGGTTCACCCACCATCCTAAGGTTTTGGTTTGTTCCAAAATACCCTCCTGATACCCATTGCCGCCCTCTTCCAACTCTTGGTGAATGTGATTCGATTCACTCTGGGTGGAGGGAAACTTGGTCCTTTCCTTGGAGGTTGGCAAAAAAAAATAAAATATATGGCATATTCATTTTGCATCCTTTGGGTCGACGTTCTTTGTGTTGCAACACAGGTTATGCCTAGACACATGGGGGAGTTATTTCCACCATTCAGGGGGGCGGGACGATCATTTCACCCACCTCCATGTGTCTGGATGCAGCCTGTGCCCCGATACAAAGTACATTTTCCCTGCATCCTTATTAGATGTAGCTAGTTATATGTTCATTGAGATACATGCTTAGAGGGATAATGCTGAAATTGAAAATAAAGCAAGGGAAAGTTGTGTAACCCTTGCACCAACGTGGGATCCAATGAAAGTGCGCATAGAGGCATTGGTTTGGATGTAATTTTCGATTTTATTGAGGATTGAACTATCTTTTCGCATACAAAGGTAGTGATTTGGATGCGATTTTCGATTTTCACTAAGGATTGAATGGTCTTTTCACGTACGAACTACGAAGGCATTGGCTTGTATCTAGGTGAAGGAAACACGCTAACCATGCGACCGGTTGGCATTCGTTTTCCCAATTAAAAAGGAGTCTTGTGTAAGTTCATATAGAAAAATGGGTGAAGAGAAACTGGTCGTAGAAACACCATTCCTAATAAGGGATGGTTTCCATGGTTTCTTTTTTTTGTTTTCAGGGTAGTAGGATGGCCTCTATGGTGACAGTGAGAGATTGTTGAAGTTTCAGCATCAGAAGAAACCAAAAAAAAATAAAGAAGGGTTTTTTTCACGTACCCCTGAAGTTTGACATAATTATGAAAATATACCTCAGTTTTGAAAAATTCTACGTGTCGTCCTGAGATTCTTAATATTAACAGATATCTTCATTCCGTTAATTTAGGTCTAACAGTGTTAAAATGAAAGGGTAAATAAATAAAAATGCCATTACAAAAAAAAGATAAAAAAAACTTAGGTCAAAATCATGGGTTCTTGAGGTTTTGGGTCTAGATTCCAACAATTTTGCAAGGAAAAAAAAATCTGATAGAAATTATCCATGGTAATCAAAATCATGAACCTCAAACCGCTCATCAGCTAAGAGGGATAAAATGGCTGTTGAAACCATTCATTGCCTTCCGAAGCTCAGCCAAGCCGTAATCCTTGAATGCCGGAACTTGATCTTGTTCCACCTGATCTCCATTAGCTTCAAACAAAAATCAACCACAAAACTCTAATCAGAACAAATGAATCTTCACAAGGAAACGAACTAAAGAAAAACAAAAGGAAAAACCTAGGTCTGGCTTCTCAGCTTGTAAAGACTCTTCATCTGGAGATTGAACATTAGTGGTCTTGGACTGAAAGCAGCCCATGTTTAGCTACATAGAAACTAAAACAACACTCTGAAACCCTAAGCTTCGATTCACACTTAACAATTTACAAGCTCTATGTAACAAAAAACGAAACTAAGATCCGATTCTCTTAAGCTTGAACTTCTCTACTTAGCTTCCTCTAGTAACAGCAGCTCAGCTCAGCCAAGCAATGAAAGCGAAGAGTAGAGAGAGAGCGTGTGCGTGTGACGAGAGAAACAGAGATGGCGAAAAGTTAAGTGCAGTGAGGGTGAAAAGTTTAAAGAAACAATGGGACAGAGGAAGAGAGAAGTAACAGAGAAGTCACATGATAAGAGGATGATGAGAGAGATGGTGACGTTTTCTCATTCTTATCTCACCACTTTTGACGTTTTCTCTTTCCTACAAAACCTGCAACTCATCTTCCCCAAATCAGTGAAGGTGAAAAGTTAAAAGAGACAGTGGGACAGATGAGGAGAGAAATAACAGAGAAATCACATGATAAGACGATGATGAGAGAGATCGTGACGTTTTCTCAATCTAATCTCACAACTTTTGACGTTTTCTCATTCCTACAAAACCTGCAACTCATCTTTCCCAAATCGTTTGGGGAAGATGAGTTACAGGCTTTGTTTTTTTTTTTTCTTAAAATGGCATGTGTGTCGGTTCACCTCTTGTTTTTAACACTATTAAGACTTAAATTAACGGAATCGGAGTATGTATTAACTTTTAAGAACCTAAATATGCAAAATTTTTCAAAATTGAGAGATATTTTTATAATTAAGACAAACCTCAGGAGAGATATGTGAAAAAACCCCAAAAAAAGGGAGCAATTTACATGTTGTACCTCCCCTATAATTTGGTCCAAGTACAAGTATCCTTTCTGTTGTTTGAATAATTATATGTTTCTCCCTTGAATTATGGTGGGATTTACAAATAACTTCAGTCGTTAAGTTGAAATCATTAGATGAAGCAAAGAATTCATAAATGATCATATTACCCTTCATTAGTATAGTTTTACTTTTTTACTCCTGTACCTTTGCATTACAAAACCCAAACCAATCTCCTCAACCGTTCGTCGTTCCAACCTCATCTTCCATCTCACCTCTTTCTTCTCTAACGACTTGCATGTATACTTATCATCTTCGGTAATGTATGAGGAGTACTCTCTCCAATCAGGCGTATACATTCCAAAACCCAGTCTCTCCCCTTTAAAGAAGATTTTCTTTGACACCATGGGAGTAAGGTTCGAGCGTCGTCTCTGTTCATAAGCACCTCTGCCACAACATAGGGGAGGTACATAGCAGATGTATTTGTTCAAACAATGGAGGGTTCTTGTAATTAGACCAAACTATAAGGGACGTACATGTGAATTGCTAAAAAAAATTCCCAAAGAGCCAAAAACCGAAGTTTGGACTTTAGACCCAGCATGAAGCATGCACTTTCCTCGGCCTCAGGCTTCTTACTGTTGCTCGTTGCTCTGTTGAAGTGAGAATTCCCTCTCTTCTCTCAGCCTCTGCCCTCATCGTACATGGCGGACAAAGAAGAAGAAGAAGAAAAAGAAGAAGCAAAACAACAGCAACAGTTGCCGGTTGTTTTACAAGTCCTGCCTGTCCGTGCAATAGCCAAGGGAGAAGATCGATTCACGAAGAAGTTCAGATTTCTCAAGGCATGGGAATCGTCGATACCCACGGAACTCTTCTTGACTACTCACGCCCAGTCAGTGAGAGCTATTCTCTGCTCTGGCATAACCCCTGTTCCTGCCGATATCCTTCGATGCCTTCCCTCTCTCGGTTGTATTGTCACCACCAGCGCCGGTCTCAACCACATCGATTTGGCCGAGTGTTGGAGGAGGGGAATTTCTATAGCCAATGCTGGAGACTGTTTCTCCGAAGACGCTGCTGATTACGCTATTGGACTATTGCTTGATGTCCTCAGACGAATCTCTGCTGCCGACCGCTATGTCCGCCGGGGGCTTTGGCCCACCAAGGGGGACTATCCTCTTGGCTCCAGGGTATCATTCTTTTCTCCCCAACTTCCAATTTCGTACTTTTTGGATATCTGCTTTATCAAATTTGGTTGTGTTAACATCAATTTGTCGTCTATTTGAGTATAGTTCTCAATGATGGAACAGGGCACTGGGTTACTGGGTACCTGTCCTCATTGTCTAATATCTACTTATTTGGCCTGATTTGCCCATCAGAAAATAAGGGCCATAAGTGCTTAGAGGAACATTGTTATGAAGGGTTTGGATATAGGAAGATGGCAGATTGTTATAACAACTATGATTTAGAATGGGTGCTTACCTCACTTGTAGGAAAATGGAATTGCACCATTCCTGAACCATAACTAGAGTCTTTTCCTTAACCACTTTCACCCCATGCAGAGCTTAGAAAAGGCTCGTACTGCGTGGCTTATCCATTTGATGGCGCTCTGTTTGTTATCTCTGCAATTCCTTCCTGACTAGTAGCCCTCCATTATCTCCCCAGATATTCTGATTTGGTTAACAAATTAAGAATCTTCGCCAGAAGCATAAAAAGGAGGGAGGAAAGTCTCTTTTATATTTTCCGTCTTAGTGCTCTATTTTATTCATGAGATATTCCTATTCATTTGTAAAAGGGGGTGAGGTTAGGAGGTAAGACTCTCTGGGGCAAGAGAGGCTCTGACCCTAAAAACAGATTCTTATATCCAAAGAGATATTATACTACAACAAATTACATATGCACTGGCTTTTTGACTTCATGCTTGCTATTTCCTTATTCAAGCTTGAGTTTGAATTAGTTATACAATGGAAGAACTTTCTAGTATTTGAATTTTTTTTTATTTGATTCTTTGTTTGAACCAATTTAAGGAGGAGATGCCTGCGTCGTGCTACAGTTTGTAGCTTATTTATAAGCATGAAAGGATTTTTTTTGGGGGGGGGGAGGGTTGGGGTGGGTTGGTTTGTGATTTTGTGTTCTGTGCTCGGAGTTTTAATATTTAATTTGCATGCATTAAAAGATAATGTTTTGAGGAAAGCACCTAAGTAATTGAAACCTCAGTTATATAGGTGTATGTTGTTGTACCAAACCGTATTGTCTGGATTTCATTGTTTTAAAAATCGGATCAGAATTATCAGCAGAATTGGTTGATTCGACTTGGAATCATCTGTGATTGACTATGATTCCTAGCATACCAAGTAAACCTAGTATGTCTGAATCTGACCGATTCCAAGAAGCTTCCGGCTGATCCTAATCCGATTTAAATCAGAATTGACACCGTCCCTGTACCCAATTCCAGGTTTTAAACCTTGCTGGATTTTGTTAACAGAAGTTTGAGGTTATTAAAACCAGAAATTTGAGAGAGATTCAACTGTGGAATGTTTCCGCATTGAACACTAGGACTCACTTTCAGATGTGCTACTTCTTGCTAATTGCTAGTGCCATGGGAAGGAAAATTAATGTTGGACTAATGACGATTCTAGTTGTTAGTGTCTAGCTTGTTGATCCTACGAAAGTAAGGAATAGACTGCTTCATTTTCTAAATGCAGTTGTTTGGGAAGGGATATGTGCTTGTTGCAGTTACTGTTGTTTAGTCCAGAAGCCTAACAGGACAACTGGTTAATATGTTAATGTGGAAACTCAGATTCTTAAAACTAAGTGTTTGTAGATCATTTGGAAACTTGTAATATTAATTTACTTTTGACTTTGTAGTGCTTGCTTGTCAAATTCAGTTCAGTGAAGAGTTAAGCATGTTGGGCTGTCACACCCCTGGATTGAGATATTAGTATCGGTATCGGTCAGTTTAACCCCTACTTTTCATTAAAAATAAAGTTTTTTTTGACGATTTTACCTTTGATCTGATACCAATACCTGATCCAGGATCGGTCAGGGATCAGTATCGGCCTCGACTGATACCGATCCGATAGCAATACCTCAATCCATGATCAAACCATCCATGGATCAAATTATGCACAATAACAGGTCTATATGTTTGAATGAAGATCAAGGGCCACAAAATTTATTGGACTCGAGATATGTTTTCTTTTGTTCTTTTTATGAATTTAACCATTGAAATTTTCTTTCCAACTACATTTTGCTTGTTTTTCTCATAAATTTGAATATCTACTACTTTTAATGGCACCAAAAATTATTGTTCAGTTCATGCTTTGAACCATGTTAATGTAAAGCAGGATATCTAGTTTAGCATGACTATGCTATTCGTGCAGACATTTTTATGAGATTCTGTAATAGGCAGAGTCAAAATTGTGGGTTTCCCTACTTCCCATGTCAAGGATTGATATAACTAAGGCTCCATGGCCTGGCTTTCATCCATGTGCAAAAACCATTGGAGTAGAATCCTGGTTGTAAAGCCAATCCTGGAGATCAAAGATGCCAGCCAAATTCAGATGTCTTTTGCTAGGCTCTGCCATGATTCTCCTGGAAAATGGTTTCATGAATGCTTGTTCTGATGTTTGGATGAAATGGTGGTGATTGCAGTTGGGAGGACAGCGGGTGGGGATAGTTGGGCTGGGACATATAGGCTCTGAAGTTGCGAAAAGGCTTGTTGCCTTTGGCTGCAGTATCTCTTACAACTCCAGGAAGAAGAAGCCATATGTTGCATTTCCATACTATTCGGATGTCCTTGACCTTGCAGCTAATACTGATGTTCTCATCATTTGTTGTGCATTGACAAAAGAAACACACCACATTATTAACAGGGATGTACTGTTGGCATTGGGAGAGAAAGGAGTCGTTGTTAATGTGGGACGTGGATCTCTCATTGATGAGAAGGAACTGATTCAGTGTTTGGTGCAAGGCGAAATTGGAGGTGCTGGTCTGGATGTGTTTGAGAATGAGCCGGATGTGCCGAAAGAATTTCGTGACTTGGATAATGTTGTATTATCTCCACATAAAGCCGTCTTTACATCAGAGTCCGATTCATCATTACATGATTTGGTGATAGCCAATTTGGAAGCATTCTTCTCTAATAAACCATTGCTTTCTGAGGTGAAGGATGAATGAGAAGATCATCTATTCTATCACAGAAAACAACACGATGTTCTTGATCACCATGGGAAACAGATAGCAAAAATAAATGTCTTTGATTTGCTGCCATTATCTATCATCTCTCGTTGAGGATTCATTCGGTGCATTCACGACACCCTTTTTGGAGATGCACAGCATGAAGTTGCACAATAACTCCTATTATACCATAAAATTGTACTCACAAGTTTTTCTTTGTAATCATCTTTCTTATTTCAGATTTCCTTGGGAAAATGTACTTTACATCCCTCCCCCAAGGAACCCTAGCCTTCCTGGTTCTTGCAATCTTCTATTTTGAGCCACATGGAGTGTTGATCTTATTGAATAGATCTTTCTTGGGTAGTATGCTTTGCTTATCAGAGGGAGAGGCCCATCCTGTATTTCAAATCAGATTTCTGGTACAGTTGGGACCTTGCTTGATGTACCATTATCAACATCTCTCCCTACCCCTTGTGATCTACCATCCCTAGATTATCCAATTCTAATATTATTTGGTACATTTGATCCTCTATCATCTTCTGTTTGTTGGGCTGTGGTTTTGTTGGTTCGGAATAATTTTATTTGGATTTTCTTAGACTATGGTCATGCAGGATATCTTCGAAAAGCACATGTCAAAGGAATCATTCAGGGACTTCAAAGAGAGACACGGTTGGGATACTCAAGAGGTTATGATTTGGGTACAAGATGAGGAAGTAGTGAATCAATGCTTGTTGGCCTTGCCATTTGGTTCTTGTTACTTTGGAGTTATTTTTAAAATTTGCTACTTCTAAGCTTATAAAAATATTCAGGTTAATCCTGTTTGGGAAAAAATGGGATGCCAGGCTGCATGGTGCATGCACCTGATACAGGAAAGGCAAAATGACTGCCGCACCCTCGTGAAATAAAAATCCCTACCACGCAGGCTCTCATTTGCCCTTGCGGTAGGGCAGTGGCCATGCTGCCTAGCAGTGATCCTCCTCCCTAATCTTTATTTTCATTAAAAAAAAAATCCCAGCTAATGAACAGTTTTTTTTTATCTCAATTAACATGAGACCAGCTTAGATGCTTGGTCAGTTGGTCGGTGGCTTGTTAGTAAAGTGCATGCGCCAAGAGCTGCATCTATATTCTATAGGGTAAAACGATCCCTATATCGTATCGATGAAACAGTACAGAGTAGGGGGTAAAACTGTTAAAAACCTATGTTTTAGAAAAACCTTGCCTGATATTTTTTCCCTTTGGATCGATTATTATCTGATTTGTTTAGCAATCTGACGGTAATAAAATGTCTGAAATATATCTTTGTGTTCGTTTATTCGATTAAGTTTTTTTTTTTTTTTATAATTTTATAAGTTAAGATAATGTGATTCTTTTTCTAAATTTTCTATTGGTTTATATATATATTTTTTTGCGTTGTGATACATGGAATTACATATCTATTAAAATAAATACAAGATAAAATCAAAAGAAAAAAACGAAAGAAAATCAAAGACTAATAAGAGTAGAAGAAAAGGTAGTTGTTGAACTCTCAAGTTTCAACTCTAACCCTCATCAACAGAATGATAAAGATGTGAACAGAATCCGTCCAAAAAATAATAGTATCTTATCCAAATCCATTTGAATATAATTAGATACGAATACGATAATGCCACTATCCGACCGAATTTGATCTGTTTACATCTTTCAAAAAGGCCCTTTTGGTGCCTTATTGGTTTAATCATACTCCAAATTAAATATATTTTCAAATTTATCTCTATCCATCCCACTCCCAACCATTTTGACAAGAATGACTTCCGGAATCCGACAAGTTCTTCAAAGGATAATGCCACACTGGTAGCTTGCAACCAGCGGTTCGATTCAAATGGTTCCTTGCAAAAAGCAAGGCATGGAATGATCTAAAAAGAGAAATTTTCTATTACATTAATGCTGTTGGAAATGGAGGGGCAGATAAATGGAGACGATAAAGATCCTATTTCTATTGCTTCGTTGCCGTAATCTATCTTATTTTCAAGTATGTAATTACAAAAACACCCATCAGTGTTAAAAAATTATGCTTATCTCCTACTTTTGTAAAAAGTTAACAAATGCATCCATCTTGTTAATTTAGACTAACATCGGTTGAATTAAGAGGAAAATTGATCAAATTACCCTCCTCTTCCTTAAAAACAAAAATGTTCCCTTCTTGGATGAAATCCAGAACTGAATTTTGGAATTATAAATTCATGATTTTCTTTTTCTGAAAACAAATCCTGATATAACACAAGGAATATAGGATCCGAACTGGGTCTGTGACCTCCTCGTCCCAAGGATTATTAACTATATAATCCAGAGAATCCATTGAAGAAATTGTGAATGTGCTCCACAAGATAAGATTAGGGTTTAGTTCTTCGTCATTATCAATCAACAGATGTCATGATCAGATTTTTCTAGAGGATTTTTCTTCTGCCCCTCTAGCATTTTTTTATCATCGTCACATCTAGTCTCTACTTTCTCCCTGCTCAGCCACTTGTCCTTGTTTGGCATTTTGCCTCAACAGAGTATACCAAACCCTCTAATTTTTTGATTGTTTTCTTCTGCGACACAAATTTAGTCGAACTAAATAGCTCAAAGTGAGGAAAAAGTTTACGTTCTTCCTCAGAAAAATCTGAGTCTTTTTGTGAGTTCTCTCTCTCTTAAGCTCTGGTTGTGTGTGTCGACTTAGATTGATTGTTCATTTGTTCTTTCCATCCATTCACTGATAAGGCAAAAACGATTGATGGGTACCTGCTATTGGTCAAGATTCAGTCACAATTTCGATTTAGGGAAGATATTTTGTTTATCTGTAACAGATGAGTTGCTGTTCTCCCTCCTTTCTTCAATCAATTTCAGTCTATGTTGCTCTTCGTGTGAGAATATCTTTACTTTTTACAAGAGTAGGGGGTATGCGTAATTTTTCAAATTAACGGATGTTTTTGTAATTAAATGATACCTGAGGGGAGGTACATGATAATTAGAAGGAAGAACTCAATTTGGATCCGGAAGAACTCAGCAATGTACTTGCCGCATTAATGCTGTTGGTATACTTGACCTTTCTTGCTATTTCCATTGCTTCGTTGATGTAATCAACAATTCTACTAGCCGGCAGCCCTCTTCGTTCATGGTGGATGAAGAAAAAGAACAACAACGAGAAGCAGAAATGGAGAAGCTACCGGTGGTTTTACAACTTCGTCCCGTCCCTGCAATCGCTTCTGTTGAAGATCGAATCTTGAAGAAGTTCAGATTTCTAAAGGCTTGGGAGTCTTCGATGCCAATGGACCTCTTCTTGACCACATATGCGCAGTCGGTGAGAGCCCTTCTCTGCTTTAGCAGAACTCCAACCGCCGACGCCCTTCGATACCTTCCTTCTCTCCAATGCATCGTCACTACCAGTGCCGGTCTCAACAACATCGATTTGGCTGAGTGCCGGCGGAGGGGTATTGCCGTAGCTAATGCTGGCGACACTTACTCTGAGGACGTTGCTGATTACACAATCGGTCTCTTTCTAGATGTCCTCAGACGTATCTCTGCTTCCGACCGGTATGTCCGCCAGAGTCTTTGGCCTACCAAGGGCGAGTATCCTCTAGGCTCCAGGGTATTAATCTTCTTCCTCCTTTCAATTTCTTAATTCTAGCTATCTCTTTCTTAGTATTTGTTGTATTCATGAGGTGAGCAAAGGTTTTCCTTGTGCATCTTCTAGCTTGCTTATTTCTTTGTAAAAGTTGTTTTTTTTTGAATTAGTCACAGAAAGAAAGAATTTCAGCTTCTTTGCTGCAACCAATTTAAGGAGATCAAGATGAACCATGCCTCATATAGCTGTTCTGCAATTGGTAAAGGAAATAGTGATTTTGTTTTAGATGCTTTGAAATTTTGACAAATAGCTTTCTTGTTTCTTGTCAATTAAACCAAAGGTTCTGGATATGCCACTTCTTCCTAATAGCTATAATAAAACACAAAATCTGATTAATCTAGTAGGATTTCTAGTGTTGGAGTTGTTTGCCATGATGATCCTATGGAATTAGTGAATATCTTGCATGATTTTAGATGGAAAATTCTTGCATCCTTGCCACTTTCAATAGCACAAAAAATCTATTCTTTACTTCATGCCTTGAGCCATCTTAATTTGAAACAGTGTTCCACTTCATTTAGTACAGCTACAATTTTGTGTGTGAAATTCTGTTTTATTCAAATCTAGGAGGAAACCTGCAACATTGCAGCCCTGTATCCATATACAAAAGCCGTTATTAGCTTGGAAATTTTTTTCCCCTCCCAAATCATGGTCTAAAATCCTAGCTGTAAAGCCTGTGTATCAATTCATCCTGGGTATCCTGCATCCATATGCAAAAGCCATTTAATTGGAATTTCTTCTCTTCTAGTTCATGTGCTAGAATCCTGTCTAAATCCTGTCTATCTTGTCAATTAAACGGCTTCACCTAAGGAGGAAAACTCTAGCTTTCTTTTGCAAGGCTTGTTGATCATGACTCTCCTTGAAAATGGTTTTATGAATGCTAGTTGTAATGTGGATGAAATGGTGGTGATTGCAGTTAAGAGGTAAACGAGTGGGGATTGTTGGCCTAGGACATATAGGTTCTGAAGTTGCAAAAAGGCTTGTGGCCTTTGGGTGCAGTATCTCTTACAATTCAAGGAAGAAGAAGTCATCTGTTGCATTTCCATACTATTCTGATGTCTGTGACCTTGCAGCTAATAGTGATGTTCTCATCCTTAGTTGTGGATTGACCAAGGAAACACACCACATCATTAACAGGGATGTGCTGTTGGCATTGGGAGAGGAAGGGGTTATCATTAACGTTGGACGGGGTGCTGTTATTGATGAGAAGGAATTGATTAAGTGTTTGATGCAAGGAGAAATTGGAGGTGCTGGTCTGGATGTGTTTGAGAATGAGCCGGATGTGCCCAAAGAGCTTCGTGTGTTAGATAATGTTGTATTATCTCCACATAAAGCCGTCTTTACATCAGAGTCCGATACATCATTGCATGATTTGGTGATAGCCAATTTGGAGGCATTCTTCTCTAATAAACCATTGCTTTCTGAGGTGAAGGATGAATGAGAAGATCATCTATTCTATCAAAGAAAACAACATGATATGTTCTTGATCACCATGGGAAACAGATAGCAACCTTTTTGGAGATGCACAACCATGAATTAAGTTGTACAATAACTCCTATTATATGTTAAAATTGCACTCACAAGTGTATTTCCTTGTAATCATCTTTCTTATTTAAGAGATTCTTGGGAAAATGTACTTTAAATCCCACCTCAGAGGAACCCTAGCCTTCGTTATTCGTATTGAATTTACCTTTTTGTTGGGTAGTAATTTAATATCCTTCGCTTATTAGAGGGAAAGGCTGAAGTGCCATGGTTTACAATGGGCCCGGCCACTTATATGGACAGACATTCCATGGCCTAAATACAGTCGATGTAGGATTTTTTTTCTAATCTTCTTAGTATATCCGTTTACATCCCTAACAGTGGATCTCACATGCCTCCACACTGTTCGTTTTGATTATGGTTTGTCACATGATTTTAAAACGCGTATTTCATTTGAAGGTTGACCGTCACTTATATAAACATTCCATAACCTAAGTACGATCAACATGGGACTAAATTCCATGGCACAATAGAGGCCGTAGTTACAATTATTGTGTGCTGATGTATTGCAATTTGCAAATTCATTTTGCAAAGAAGAGTGGCAATGGAAACTATCCACGTGTTATGGAACAGGGTAACGTCTAACGAATCAACTGTAATGTACCAGTGGCTTGATTGCATTACCAAAAAAAACCAGTGCCTTGATTTGATCGGTGTTCCCAAAAAGCAAGGCATGAAAACGATAGCAAGGTAGGTAGCACTTCTTCTCCAAACCAACCCTCGTGGCCCGTATCGAAAAAAACAGAAAGAAGCAATTTCCATGCAGATATGCTGATCCTTTGTTTACATTCTTGCTGGACTCTGCTCTTCATAAGTGCTGGTGCCCCCCCCTCCCAATTAACTCTTGAACTTTTCTTCGTCAATGGCGGATGAAGAAAAAGTACGACAAACTGAAATGGAGAAGTTACCGGTGGTTTTACAACTTCGTCCCGTCCCTATAATCGATCCTGTTGAAGATCGATTCTTGAACAAGTTCAGATTTCTCAAGGCTTGGGAGTCGTCGATGCCCATGGACCTCTTCTTGACCACACATGCGCAGTCGGTAAGAGCCATTCTCTGCTCTGGCCTTACCCCTATCACCGTTGACGCCCTTCGATGCCTTCCCTCTCTTCAATGCATAGTCACTACCAGCGCCGGTCTCAACCATATCGATTTGGCCGAGTGCCGGCGAAGGGGCATTTCCATAGCTAATTCTGGCGACGCTTTCTCTGAAGACGTTGCTGAGTACGCAATTGGGCTCTATCTTGATGTCCTCAGACGTATCTCTGCTGCCGACCGATACGTCCGCCAGGGGCTTTGGCCTACTAAGGGCGATTATCCTCTAGGCTCCAGGGTATCAATCTTTTTCTCCCTTTCTAATTTCTCAACTTCTAGCTATCTATCTCCTTGATCAAATTCGTTTATGCCAGTTCGATTTCTCGTTGTATTTGATTGAGTACGCTTCTCAACGAAAATTTCGATAGAATCCAAAGAAAAGTAGCCGAGGGGGAGGGGGGGGGGGAATTAATAAGTGTGGATAATCCTGATGGTCCTAAGGGGGGTGCTCTGTTTTTTTTAGCTCAACTCCATTATAGCATTAGTATGTAGTTGTAAATAAATTCTTGAGCCTTCATTCTGATTACCTTAAAAGATGGTTGTAGGGTGTTATGTTATTTAAGAATCTACTAGAAGGAGGATCCGACTGGCTTGCCATGAAATGAATATATCCTTCACTTTGAAAGTGAAGGATATATTGTTGGCTTAAAAAGCCATAATTGTATTATCAGTTTATGGTGAATCAGTTATCTCCACATTCATTTAATGTAAAAAACCCTTCAATACACAGTGAAGTATTCCAATTTAGTGATGATAAGGATAGGTGAAAGGCTTGTCTCCTGTATTCTCAATCCTCTGTATCCAACAAGTTTCTTTAGATTTTTTTCCCCTTCTTTTTGGTGTTTGTTGTATTCATGAGGTGACTGAAGGTTTTCCATACACATCTTCTTTCTTGAAAATGGGTTTATGAATAGTAGTTCTAATAAGGATTAAATGATGGTGATTGCAGTTAAGAGGTAAAAGAGTGGGGATAGTTGGCCTAGGACATATAGGCTCTGAAATTGCAAAAAGGCTTTTGGCCTTTGGGTGCAGTATCTCTTACAATTCAAGGAAGAAGAAGCCATCTATTGATTTTCCATACTATTCGGATGTCTGTGAACTTGCAGCTAATAGTGATGCTCTCATCCTTTGCTGTGCATGGACCAAGGAAACACACCACATTGTTAACAGGGATGTGCTGTTGGCACTGGGAGAGAAAGGGGTTATCATTAATGTTGGAAGGGGAGCTCTTGTTGATGAGAAAGAATTGATTGAGTGTTTGATGCAAGGAAAAATTGGAGGTGCTGGTCTGGATGTGTTTGAGAATGAGCCGAATGTGCCCGAAGAGCTTCGTACCTCAGATAATGTTGTGTTGTCACCACATTCTGCTGTGTGGACACCAGAAGCCTTTTTGTCATTGCATGAGTGTCTGCTAGCCAACTTGGAGGCTTTCTTCTCAGATAAACCCTTGGTTTCAGAGGTGAAGGATATATGAATGAGAATTGAGAAACCCTACCATCCATTTAGTAATTATCGTATGTACTATGTAGGTAGGGGTGTTAGTAGTTATTATCATATGTGGTAGTGTTAGTAATATTTTATGTAACCGTATGTTCAGGAGGTAGTTATGGGGAGTGTGGAAGTGAGGAGGTGTTAGTAACTGTATGTTTATGTATTAATTAATTAATGGTTGGAGAATTAATGGAGAAGCTATCGAATTATATATCTACCTAAACATCTCTTGTGAGATTGAGGAGGCAAGCTAGGCTTCCTCAATAGACCCTACATTGCATCTTCTTCATTCTTTGTCCTCTCAAATTGCCCTTTCCCTTCCAAGATAGGTAACCAGCGTACGTATGTACGTACATACGTACGTACGTACCAGTTATTTTTGTAATCTTTAGAAAATTTGTATTTTCAAGAGATGCACAACTATGAAATTGTAAAAATAACTCTTTTTATATCATCAAATGTTTGTGGCCAATTTCTGCAATCATTTAACCCCAATCATGCTCTCATCCTTTTTCTTTTAATCTGAGATGAACTTTTTCATGCTTCCAAAAAGCATGAACAAAGCCAATGAAGAGGAAGGTACAAATGAAGGAGTGTGGGGGCATGAAAGCAGAGATAAGAGTGTCAATGCTTTGATGAGGATGAATATACTATTTCAATAATCACAAGCGAAAAAACTTAATGATGGGATTATTCATTGTTTATAAGAAAGAACTTACATAAAAACCAGTTAATAATATTCATTGAAGGATCGAGTTTCCCTTCACCCACGGTGATCCCATTCACCGAGGAAACTTACCCTGCCACATTGATCATGGAAGTAATGGATTTAAATAATAGTGGCAAAGAAGAGACCAAGCAAGAGGCATTCTGTTTTATACTTGTGAGAATCCTTGTTCCACACGAGGCAAGAAAGGGTATCGGGAGGATATTTTGGAACATGCTAAAACCCTAGGAGAGATTTGTGAACCCTAGGATGGTGGGTGAACCGTCCTCTATGGGTGGGTGGAGAAAAACTTAGTCGTTCTTCATTGAAAGTAGAAAAAGACAAAGAAAGTAAATAATTGTTGGATTATCTACTCATCACTTTATTCTAAATAGATGTGCTACGTGGCACATTCATTAAGCATTAAAATTATTTTTTTTTTGGTAAATCATTAAGCATTAAAATTAGAAGTGATCTTAGTGGGTCACTTGACAATATCAAAAGAGGGAAAAACTTATTGGACCTAGCTAGGTCATTCTTGACCATATCAAAAGAAGATAAAAGAGCATCCAAGGGCTTTTATAAACAATATATATGATAGGGTAAAATACTCGTCACCCTCTGGTTTTCAAATGAAACTCATATAACCCCCTGATTTTTGAAAAAACTCAAAACACCCCTCTACCGACCGTAACGATGTTAGTCTGTTGTTAGTTATTGCTGTGAAAGGATTATTTTACCCTTGTACTAAAACATTAAAATTAAATTTAAAATATTATCCTTCCTTCATCTTCAACATTGGTCAAGGGCAGTTTAGGGATTTAAATTTATTTAACTGGCTGACATCATCACTTAACAACATAAAACTAATGGTAGGGACTAATTTATCATGTTGGGATCTAAACCAGAGGTGATTTGAGTTTTTTCAAAAATCAGGGGGTGTTCTGAGTTTTGTTTAAAAATCAGGGGGTGATGTGTAATGTACCCTATATGATAATATCAAAAGAGAGAAAAAAATATATATAGGATCATGTATCAACAATCTATACTATAGGTAATTAAATATCTTTTTTTTTTCCCATTGATTTTATGAGGATGAATCACCTCCGGGAAGGCTATAAACATTTTCCAATTTTTGCTTAGTTTTACTCTCGGGGTTGGGTGGGATTAATGAGGTTTTTTTAAGGGATGATTCTTGAAACTTGCCTGGACAAGGCTACTGGCAAACCAAATGGAAGTTAGGTTCAGGAAAGCGTTAGTCCTTATGGATTTGGAGTAGGAGTATAAATTGGTCTGATTCTGAGCAATCCGTCATGTTCCTTGAAGGTTCTGGCCCTAGGAGGTTAGGACAAGAGTCAGATCTCAATAAGCTAATCGATTCTAAATCAGAGATTCATAATCTTTTATTATTGGGTGGGTTCGTTTCGATTCCAACACTATTATAATATCCAAAATAGTCCTTAATTTTATCCATAGTGAAATTGAGAAAAACAGAGACAGAGAGAAATAGACAATACCTTTAACCTAATGAATATTCCATGACTTAAATTCAATCGATATAAGACTAAATTTCGTGACACATCAGCGGCGCTACTTACAATTTTGATGTGTTCATGTTAACACATTCAATTTAAAAAGAAAAGTGACAATGGAAGCTATCCACGTGTCATGGAACAGGGTAAAGTCTAACGAATCAACTGTAATCTCGTGATTCCGTCATGCAATACGTAAGCAAACTAAGGCAATTTACTAACCCCAAATAACCCCTTATTCTCTAGAAAATCAGATCTAGATCCCCTACTGTCGAACTGCTCAACAGGACCATGCTGCCAAGACACGCTGAGATGTACAATGACCATCTTACCTTTGCCCGAGTGCCTTGCCCGAGTGAGGGTAAGATGGTCATTGTGCAAGCACCAAAGCACCCCATGGGCCCACTGAAAAAAAAAAAAGGGGGAATTTCTTAGATCTACGAGATTAAAAAAAGAATTACAAGATAAGTATATTTTAAATTTGTTTTACATTTACAAATTTGGATTTTGAAAAGATTTACCTAATCCTCAGATTAGTTAGTGTTCGTCCCACCCAACAAGAAAATATAATTATATTGACTAAAATACCTTTTGACATCACTTTTTTCCTAAAAAAAAGGCTAATGATAATTAATACTTAATAGTTTAACCGTTGGCACAACTCTCATTGAATTCCGGGGCTGGCTAAGTGCAAGGTGCTTCACTCTATCTCGTTATCCCTCTTTCACTGGTTAATCACCTTCATGAGTCCTAGACTCCCTGTTTTAATCCTCTAGTGATTATCACAGGCAAATCAGGTGAGTATTTGCTCTTTCTCTGCCCCTAGTGTAGCTTTTTTTTTCCCCCTTCCTTGTGGAGGTTTGATTGCTTAAAAGGGGAAATTCCGGCATCAACAGGGTAACAACGTCCATAAAACTCCATTAATGGCAGCATAACTAGTCAAATATCAATAGTTTGACAATGGAGCACTCTTGACAGCGCCTCCTTCTCTTTGTATTTTACAACACGAGTCTGTTCCCTCTCTCTCTCCTCCCTCACTCTGCTTCCCCCGCTCTCTTCTGTTGTAAAGTTTCATCAACAGTAGCTTTTGATTTCTTACATAGCTATTATTATTATTTTTTTTTTTGGAAATCCCTTTGATTAAGCTGGATTTCAGTCAATGTCGCTAAGGAAACAAGCCTTTCTGGAAGAAAAGCTGACTTCCACGATATTAATGGCAAGAATCCCTTGAAAATAGAAATTTTGGTGATCTCAAGATCTCACCTGGAAGCAGTGTTCCCCTAGGTTATCCTTCCAGGTGTAAATCCTGGGTTTCTTGGTTCAAATGTGTCCTTTCTTCATGTAGTTCATTTTAATTTGCGGAATTGGTTTTTGATAGAATTCTCTAGTGTGATCATGCTTCGTAGAATATAATGAGCCAGAGCGGGATTGTTCACCTGACTCGCAGTTTAAGGTGGAATTCTTTCTGCTGCAAATACAGAGCTCTGCAAGTGAAACCGCATGGTAGCTGGACAGAACGCTTGTACGCCACCAGGCACCGAGTACATCATGTGTATCCCATAACCACCATGACCAGACATCGCAAGGGTGCATGATTATAGGTGCTGCTATACCTCTCGCACAAGCTTGGTGAGGTTTATCACAGGGAAGGCCTCGAATGGGCGCAACGAGGAGGGGAAGCCCAAGACGGAGAAGAAGTGGAAAAAAAGAAAGCTAAAACAAGGGTAGAGAAAGACACAGAGAGAAAGAGAGAGAGAGAGAGAGGGGGAGAGCCAATACTTACCAGTTTTCCTGTGATAACCGATAAGAAAACAAATGATGTTAGAGGGTATTTTAGAAAATCTAGTTATATTTTCTTGTTAAACGGGAAGAGAACTAACTAATTTAGGGATTAGGTAAATCTTTTCAAAATCTAAATTTGTGGATGTAAAACAAATATAAATTATACTTATCTTGTAATTTTGTTTTTTAATCTCGTAGATCTAAGAAATTTCCCCCATAATAAAAAAGATAGAAGCAATTTTCATGCATATATGCTGTTCCTGTACTTTCTTTTGCTCTTCATAGTAGTGCCCCATTAACGTTTTGTACAATTCTTCTTCGTCCATGGCGGATGAAGAAAAAGAAAAACGACAAGCTGAAATGGAGAAGCTACCGGTGGTTTTACAACTTCGTCCCGTCCCAGCAATCGATCCTGTTGAGGATCGATTCTTGAACAAGTTCAGATTTCTCAAGGCCTGGGAGTCGTCGATGCCCATGGACCTCTTCTTGACCACACATGCACAGTCGGTAAGAGCCCTTCTCTGCTCTGGCGGTACCCCTATCACAGCCGACGCCCTTCGATGCCTTCCCTCTCTCCAATGCATAGTCACTACCAGCGCCGGTCTCAACCACATCGATTTGGCCGAGTGCTGGCGAAAGGGCATTTCCATAGCCAATGCTGGCGACTCTTTCTCTGAAGACGGTGCTGATTACGCAATTGGGCTATATCTCGATGTCCTCAGACGAATCTCCGCTGCCGACCGATACATCCGCCAGGGGCTTTGGCCTAGCAAGGGCGATTATCCTCTAGGCTCCAGGGTATCAATCTTTTTCTCCCTTTTATTTCTAGCTATCTCCTTGTTCAATTTCGTTTATGTCAATTCATTTCTCGTTAGCGAGTTAGTTTTTCTTAGTTACAGAATGAAAAAACTGTGGCTTTAAAATGGGTGGTTACCTCATGTGGAGGAAAATGAAATCATCCGGATCCACAAGGAGTGTTTCATCTCCCTCAAATGCTTGGCTAGTTCCATCTCACAGAGAGTAAAACAGAAAAATAGTCTGGTTGCCTGGTTTATTCATATCATGGTGCTCTGCTTTTTTTTTTTCGCTCAACTCCATTATAGCATTAGTATGTAGTTGTAAATAAATTCTTGAGCCTTCATTCAGATTACCTTAATAGATGGTTGTAGGGTGTGTTTTTTGTTAGTTAAGAATCTACTAGAAGGAGGATCCGATTGATTTGCCATGAAATGAATATGCCCTTCACTTTAAAGGATTTATTGTTGGCCAAAAAAATAATTGTATTATCAGTTAATGGTGAATCAATTATCTCCACTTTCATTTTTTGTCAAAAAAACCCTTCAATACACATTGAAGTATTCCAATTTAGTAATGATAAGGATAGGTGAAAGGCTTGTCTCCTGTATTCTCAATCCTCTGTATCCAACAAGTCTCTTTAGATTTTTTTCTTATTAGAGTTTGTTGTATTCATGAGGTGAGCGAAGGTTTTCCATTCACATCTTCTTTTTTGGGAATGGGTGAGGTTTGGAATTAGGACTGTTTGGTGCTTATTCTCAAACATCTACCATACCACTACAATTCAAATATGCGCCAGCTTCTTGGGTTCTAGCTTTCTTATTTCCTTGATAAAATTCAATTCTGAATCAGTCACAGAAAGAAAGAACTTCACCTTCTTTGTTTCAACCAATTTAAGGAGAAGATGAGCCATGCCTTGTAGCTGTTCTGTAATTGGGAAAGGGAATATTTTTATGTTAAATGTCGATTCGTGATTTTGTTTTAGATGCTTTGAATTTTGACATATAATTTGCATGCATTAGGAGATAGTTTCTTGAGGGAAATACTTATTGGATATATAGGGTTCAATGTAGTGATTGCAATGTACCATTGTGCAACTCCAAATGGCCGGGGGAATTTTTAAGCACCTACTTGCTTTCTTGTTTCTTGTCAATTATTTTTCTTTTTGGTATTTACCATATTAAAGCAAAGGTTTGGAAATGATCTAAGCCTATTAAAAAACCTCTGGGAATGCTGCTTTTTGCTAATAGAAATAATAAAACACAAAATCTGATTAGACTAATAGAGTTTCTAGCTGTAGAAGTGTTTGCCATGATGATCCTATGGAATTAATGCTGTTTTCCTGGGCTAGATATGTTATTGTGGCAGTTGGAGTTATTTGTTCCATGAGCTAAATGACACAACTGCTTAATCAGTTTAAAAACCAATATTCTTAAGACTGAGTATTTCTGAATAATTCTAGAAATTTGTCATGATACATCTATCAAATCTTCAAATGGTATCCCATTTAAATCAAGGGTCATGAAATATATTTGGAATTGAAGATGTGCTTCCTTTCTTTGATTTTTTTTTAAAATTATTTCCCATGAAATTAACCCTCTGAATTTATGTAAAACCACATTTTAGCCGTTGCCATCACTAGTTCTTGCATCCTTGCCAATAGCACAAAAAAAGTTATTCTCTGCTCCATGCATTGAGCCATCTTAATTTGAAACAGTGTTCCACTTTATTTGCAGCCCTGCATCCATATACAAAAGCCGTTTGCTTGGAATTTTTTTCCCTCCCAGATCACGGTCTAAAATCCTTGCTGTAATGCCTTCTATATTGTCATTCTGGGTATCCTGCATCCATATGCAAAAGCCATTTAATTGGAATTTTTTCTCTCCCAGTTCATGGGCTAGAATCCTGGTTAAAACCTGTCTATCTTGTCAATTCCTACATATCAAAGTTCCAATTAAATGGCTTCACCTAAGGAGGAAAAGTCTAGCTTTCTTTTGCAGGGCTTGATCATGACTGACATTGAAAATGGTTTTATGAATAGTAGTTCTAATAAGGATTAAATGGTGGTGATTGCAGTTAAGAGGTAAACGAGTGGGGATTGTTGGCCTAGGACATATAGGCTCTGAAGTGGCAAAAAAGCTTTTGGCCTTTGGGTGCAGTATCTCTTACAACTCGAGGAAGAAGAAGCCATCTATTGCATTTCCATACTATTCGGATGTCTGTGAACTTGCAGCTAATAGTGATGTTCTCATCCTTTGTTGTGGATTGACCAAGGAAACACACCACATCATTAACAGGGATGTGCTGTTGGCACTGGGAGAGAAAGGGGTTATCATTAACATTGGACGGGGGGCTCTTATCGATGAGAAGGAATTGATTGAGTGTTTGATGCAAGGAAAAATTGGAGGTGCTGGTCTGGATGTGTTTGAGAATGAGCCGCATGTGCCCGAAGAGCTTCGTGCCTCAGATAATGTTGTATTGTCTCCACATACTGCTGTGTTGACACCAGAATCCTTTTTGTCATTGCATGAGTTGCTGCTAGCCAACTTGGAGGCTTTCTTCTCAGATAAACCGTTGGTTTCAGAGGTGAAGGATGAATGAGAAGACCATCCATTAGGTAATCATACAAAAGGATTCACAGGATCACATAAACAACGCACACAGAGTTTGATCATCAAGGGAAAATTGTATTTTCAAATCTCATGAAGAGATTTGATTATTATCCCTGCTCAAATTTCTGCATTCATAAATGTTATTTTTGTAATCTGAAGAGATTCACAACCATAAAGTTGTAAAAATAACTTTTTTTATACCATATAATGTCTCTGGCCAATTTCTGCAGTCATTTAACCCCAATCTTAATATATGGCGTAGGGCAACAGACCACAAAAATAGAATAAACTCTCTCCTATAGGATGAAGGAAAAATTATCGCCCCCAGTACTACTGGTGGTGCTGTGCGCATCGTGTGGCGCAGCACCGCCCATGTGTGCACAGTGGGCCCACTGTGCACACATGGGTGGTGCTGCGCCGCACGATGCGCACAGCACCCCCAGTAGTACTAGGGGCGATAAAGGTCCATAGGATGAATTGATGAAGAGTCTGAAATATCCTTAGAATGATGATTTCTGTCTCTCTTTTCCTCGTTTTGAGGGGGAAGAGAGAGATAGACACATAAGGTGCTAGCTTACACAGTTAGTATACCCACAGATAGAGTTCTTTTTACCTTTAATATCAAAAGAGAGAAAAAAGTATATCTGGGCATGTATAGACAATATACACTGTAAGTTAAAAAAAATGGGGTGTTGTTCTTTGTGCCGCAGCGCAGGCTGCCCCAAGCACATGGGGGTGGGCGCAATGACCACCCTACCCCCCTGAGTGGCAGGCCCATGTGCCTAGGCATAGCCTACGCTGCGGCCCAGAGAACATTCTCCCAAAAAAATTTTACAAATATCCCATTAAATATCTTTTTTCTTTTCCCCCATTGATTTTATGGGGATGAATCACCTCCGGGAAGATTGTAAACGTTTTCCAATTTTTGTTCAGGTTTACTCGGGGTTGGGTGGAGTTAATGAGTTTGTTTTTTAGGGATGATTCTTGAAACTTGCCTGGACAAGGCGACTGGCAAACCAAATGAAAGTTAGGTTCAGGAAAGTGTTACTCCTTATGGATTATAAATTCACAGGGAATAAACTCATGAAGTTAAGGTATAAAGGAAACAAAAGCATATGTGAAAATAAAACCGAGTGATCTTTCAAGGCCATTGATATCATTGCTTAGGGTTTTACCGGATGGAAGAAATAAAATGGTTCATAGGAACCACTCTTATTACTGCTTCATTAACAAAATATCTTTTCTTAAGTATTCAAATAATTAAAGCACAAAAAAAGGGTGGATATAGAGAATATATGAAAAAGATAGATCAAAAAGATGGATGACACTGAATCATGGTCTTTATGACAATGTATACCGGGTTTGGTGGTTTCAGTTCCAACAATTCTTAACTGGTCTATCGATTCTGAAAATATTAAGAGAACCAAACTAAAACCGGCATGGACCAATAAGCTAGTTGGTTTTAAAAATTAGAATTAGAACTAAACCAACAAGTTACTGGGGTTGTCCAGTTCAAGTCCATGTCAAGTCCATTTCTCGGTTCTACTACTCAATAGACACATATAGTTTGTGGGGCCACGGAGTGGGTGGCTGGCTCACAATTGTGAAGGGAAGGGGAGATAGGTGGTGGTAGTGTAGAGGGTGGGGGGAGATGTCAAAGAGAGATTCAGATCTTCTACGGTGTGGGCTGCTCGTCTTGTCGTGCTGGGTAAACACAAGGCGGTACGCATTGACCACCTTACTCCTATCCGAGCATCTTGCCCGCTGAGTGGGGGTAAGTTGGTCATTGTGTGCAGTTCTGCATCTGTGCAACATAGGCAGGACAAGGCAACGTGCCGTAGAAGATCTGTGTTGTAAAGAAAGGTTATAGTAATAGACTGGGATGCAACTTACGGCTATACGAATGTAAGGATAAAGGGTAGTTATGACTCTAGAATTAATAGGGGAGAAAGGGAGATGAAAAAATTCCTTTATGAGGAATTAGAAAAAGCACTTTTAGAAAGCAAATTTGAGTAAATATAAGAAGTAATATATAGAGGAATTATAGAAAAGTTTCGTTTTCTCCTTCGTGGGATGGTGACGATTTATTGTGACCATGCAGCACCCCTTTTTTTCACAAAATACAATTCTAAGACAATCCAATGTGAACATGTGTCATGAAACAGGGAATCGATTGGAATCTCGTGATTCCGTCACTCAATCTGTAAAGCCAACTGGAATCTTTCCTAAACCACTATTCTCTTGGGTCCATTCGTCCATCTCTGCCGTCCATATTGAAAAGTTGGACTAGAGATTCGAATCGAACGGCTCCCTTAAAAAATCAAAGCATGAAAACTACTGCAAGGTAGCACATTTTTTACAAACCCCAACCCTTCTTCTTCTTTAAGAGTCATGAAGTCATGATACGAAGGAAGAGCTCGGCAATGTCCATGCAGAAATGCAGTTCTCGTCCTTTCCTGCTTTTTCTGTTGCTCCGTAGATTTACACTATACTATTCTACTACTCTAATCCATCTTCGAAGAAAAATAACAACAACGAGAAGCAGAAATGGAGAAGCTACCTATGGTTTTACAACTCCGTCCAGTCCCTTCAATCGCTTCTGTTGAAGATCGATTCTTGAAGAAGTTCAGATTCCTCAAGGCCTGGGAGTCTTCGATGCCCTTAGACCTCTTCTTGACTACACATGCGCAATCGGTGAGAGCACTTCTCTGTTCTGGCGATACCCCTGTCACCGCCGACGCCCTTCGATGCCTTCCCTCTCTTCAATGCATCGTGACTGCCAGCGCCGGTCTCAACCACATCGATTTGGCTGAGTGCCGGCGAAGGGGAGTTTCCATAGCCAATTCTGGCGACGCTTTCTCCGAAGACATTGCTGAGTGCGCAGTTGCGCTATATTTCGATGTCCTACGACGTATCTCCGCGGCCGACCGGTATGTCCGCCAGGGGCTTTGGCCTAAAAAGGGCGCGTATCCTCTCGGCTCCAGGGTATCAATCTTCTTCTCCCTTCCTATTTCCTAATTCTAGCTATTTGATTGATCAAATTCCATTATGTCAATACAATTTTCTCGTATGCTATCTTTAGAAGCCTCTTCAAAGCTAGAGTCTCTTCGTGCATAGCTTGGATAATCTTAAAGCACATAAGATGTTTGCTTAATTTTGTCATTAGGCTAAGCACTGAGTTTAATTTGCAATGCTGGTCTCATTAGCTAGTTAGCTTTTCAAAGTTACAGAATGAAGGAATTTTGGCTTTAAAATGGGTGATTATCTCATACAGAGGGAAATGAAACCATTTGGATTCACAAGGAGTATCCTGTCTCCCTCAAATGCTTAGCTAGTTACATTGCAGACAGGGTATAACAGAAAAATGGTGTGTTTGCCTGGGTTATCTATAATATGGTGCTCTGCTTTTTCGTTTAACTCTATAATAGCTGTAATAGGTATTGGTAAACAAGTTCTTCAGCCTTCATTCAGATAACCTTAAAAAATGTTTGCAGGGTGTTATGTTATTTAAGAATCTACTAGAAGTAGGAGGATCTCTGCAATAAATTCTTGTCAAAAAACCTTCAATACACCCCAAGTATGCCAATTTAGTTAGGATAAGGAGAGGTGGATCAAATTTTTGAAGTTTTTTCTTCTCAATGTTTGTTTTATTCATGAGGTAAGAGTGAAGGTTTTCCTTGCTCATCTTCTTCCTTGGAAGGGGTGAGGTTTGGAGGTAGGACTGTTTGGTGCTTATTCCCTAAGAGATACTATACCACAACAATTTTAATATGTACCAGCTTCTTGACTTCTAACTTGTTTATTTCCTGGTATAAGTCGATTTTTTAATTATAAACATAAAGAAAGAACTTTGGCTTCTTTGCTTTAACCAATTTAAGGAGAAGATGAGCCATGCTTTATAGCTGACCTGCAAATGGGAAAAAATATTTTTATGTTAAATGTTGATTCATAATTTTGACATCTAATTTAGGACATAGTTTTTTGAGGAAAATATGTAAATAATCAGAATTGTAGTTGTGTTGTAAATACAGGGTGGCTGCAGTGATATCAATCTACTGTCATGCAAGTCAGATGCCCATGGGAATTTTTAAGCAACTACTTGCTTTCTGTTTCTTTTCAATTATTTTTGGTATTTACCTTATTATAGAAAAGGTTTGCAAGTGATCTAAGCCTATTAAGAAACCGCTGGATATGCCAATTATTGCTAATAGCCTTAATAAAACAAAAAAAAAAACTGAATAGACTAATAGGGTGTTATTATTGCAGTTAGTGTTGTTTGTTCCATGAGCTAAATAACACTACTGCTTAATTTGTTAAAACTCAGATTCTTAAGACACTGTTTTCTGGATCATTCTAGAAATTTTTCGTGATGCATGCATCAAATCTTTAGATGGAATCCCATTTGAATCAAGGGTCATGAAATATATTTGGAATTTAAGATATGCATTGTTTTTTTTTTTTTTTTTTCCATAAAATTAACCCTCTGAATTTATGTTAAACTACTTTTATCTGTTACCATTACTAGATCTTGGATCTTTGCCACTTCCAATCTACAAGAAAATTTCCCCTCAGATCACATGCTAAAATCCTTGCTGTAAAACCTGTGTATCTTGCCATCCTGGATATCCTACCTCCATATGCAAAATCCATTAGTTGGAATTTCTTCTCTCCAAGTTCATGGGCTAGAATCCTGTGTAAAGCCTCTCTATCATATCAATCCTAGACATCAAAGATTCGGATTAAACAGGAAAACTCTAGCTTTCTTTTGCAGGGCTTGATCATGACTCTCCTTGAAAATGGCTTTATGTGGATGAAATGGTGGTGATTGCAGTTAGCAGGTAAACGAGTGGGGATTGTTGGCCTAGGACATATAGGCTCTGAAGTTGCAAAAAGGCTTGTAGCCTTGGGATGCAGTGTCTCTTATAACTCAAGGGAGAAGAAGTCATCTATTGAATTTCCATACTATTCGGATGTCCGTGAACTTGCAGCTAATAGTGATGCTCTCATCCTTTGTTGTGCATGGACCAAGGAAACACACCACATCATTAACAGAGATGTGCTGTTGGCACTGGGAAAGAAAGGGGTTATCATTAATGTTGGACGAGGGGCTCTAATTGATGAGAAGGAATTGATTGAGTGTTTGATGCAAGGAGAAACTGGAGGTGCTGGTTTGGATGTGTTTGAGAATGAGCCGAATGTGCCCAAAGAGCTTTGTGCGTTAGATAATGTTGTACTATCTCCACATAGAGCTGTGTCGACACCAGAATCCTATCTTTCATTGCAGGATTTGCTGATAGCCAATTTGGAGGCATTCTTCACCAATAAACCGTTGGTTTCGGAGGTTAAGGATGAATTGAGAATACCATCCAAGATGTAATTATAGAGAAGGATTCTAGGGATCACATCAACAACACACACTTTGATCATCAAGGATTGCACTTAGCAATGACTGTTATGCAGTGTTCTCATGAAGAGATTTGAATATTGTCCCTGCTAAAATTTCTGCATACATAAAGGGTATTTTTGTAATCTTAAGAAAAATTGTATTATTAAGAAATTCAAAACCATGAAGTTGTAAAATGACTCTTTTTATGCCATAAAATGTCTTTGTGGGCAATTATTTTCATAGTTACTTGGGACAAGTAGTTTACATGTTACTCTGGGCCTTGATCTATTTATTTTGAGTCACAGAGAGGGTTGATATGGTGAAACCAACCATTTGACAGGTTGCATATTCTTAGTTTTGGGTCTCAATTTAACCATTAAAAGTACTGAATTTTAATCTCTTCATTTCTGTTATCAAACCATCTTTATATTCCCTTTTATTTTTGACTAAAAAGGATGCAGATCTGGCTGAGAAAATGGATAGTGCAGTCATTTCACCTTGATCTTGCCACGTGGCGTGCCAAGTCGACAAATATGAAACTTGCATGACAAGATTACAGTAAATTTTAGGTTGCACCTGACTGGCCATGTGGCAAATATACCAACGGAGTGGCACCTTTGGTTCAACATGTAAAAGTGCTAACCACTATATTAACAACTGCTTCATTAACCCTGTTTTTTTTGGTATAAGATTTTTATGGGGAAAAGAATGCTACCTGATCGCATGGTTCCTATGCATAAGCATAGAAGTGTACGAAAGTACCGCGCTACCCCCATGACAGAAATCTTGACCAGGGCCATGCTTTTGTGCGTGCTCTCGTTGACCAGCACATGCATGCAAGGTCTCTAGGCCCAAGTAGTGATCTTTGCCACTAGAATGATGTTGCCCACATATATGAACCATTGGTCATCGATTCATAGAATAGGGATCTAGGGTATTTTTGGTAATGAAAAAAGATCAACTTCATAATGATCTTAAATCATATATGCAACACTCTCTTTTGATGACGATAGTTCATTGTCACCATGCAAGGTTATACAAGAGAGATTATCACTTTAATTATTATGGGAGAGGGTTCTCTCAGAAAGCAACATAGAGGAGGGCATAGGTGCGACAAAACAGTTTCGTACATAGAAGGGTAGTGAGATCATTTCATATGAGTGAGAAAGAGAGAGAGAGAGAGAGTGTGTGTGTGCACGCTCCCTTGGTGGCTCAGTACTTTTTTCCATTTATTATTATATTATATGCCTAAGGCATTTCCTATACCTTGTCACATATGATTTTTTTTTTATTTTTTACATCTTAAAAAATAATAAATTATTTTTTTTGGTAGAAATTATAAATTATTTTATAAGGTATAGGAAATATTGTAGGTTTTTTTTTTGGTAAAGAAATGTTGTAGGTTGAGAAAACCCTTTCCATGTTATATACAACAAATAGCTATGAGCAAGGTTCTAAAACTCGGATTTCGACTATGTTTCGACCAGCCAGAAAATGAGTTCGTCTCAGTTTCGACCATATCTCGGTCGAAACTTGGGACTTTCTCCAGGCTAACTCGAACCTTGGTTTCAAGGCCTAGAAGTTGTTTTTTTGCCTCGATTCTTGTTGTGCTGCCTATTTTTGACATTTTAAACTCAATCCATGCATTAGTTTCACATAGAGAACACTAAAAATATTACTTATGGTTTTGATCCAAGTTTGATACTGTATATTGTTCTGGGATATGGTATCAAATAAGGTTTGACCGGAACATAACTCCTTCAATATAAATGAGATTTAAGCAATCTTGAATTTATTAGAAAGCTTTGTTTTGATAGCTTTCCAATAAGTCCAAGATTACTTAAATTTGATTTATATTGAAGGAGTTATGTACCGGTCAAACTTAATTTGGTGTGCACGAACGTTGTCAAAATCATTCTGAATGAAAATAATTTTTTGGACATCAAAACAAATGAATATTTTACCGCACTTTTGGTTTTTAGTAATGTTTTACCATATTAAGATTTATGGAATATTTAGATTTGAGAAAAACCCCAGCATTAGAAAGTTGAAGATTGCATTTATTGTCGAAAATCTAGTTTTTGTTCTTGAACTGGGGGGTTGACTTTTTTTTCTTTTGAAATTTTATTTTTTAACTATTTTTATTGGATTCAAATAAGGGGGTATTTGCTTATTTATGAATAATATCTTAAGTAAATGAAATACAAATACAAAAAACATTTACTTAACTGGTATTAGGCATAACTAAGTGTCTGTCCTGGTTTCTGATAGTTTCTGGCATAAATACATGTCCGTCCTAGTTTCGAGCCAAGTTTCCCCTAGTTTCGATGGGCATATGTGTTGAAACCACTGAAATATGGTCGAAACGAGTTGAAACCATCATCGAAACCAGGGATTTTATAAAATCTCCCCAACTCGTCTCGAAAACATGGGAAACCGAGTTAACTCGTGGTTTCGACAGGTTTCGGTCGAGTTTTTGTTCCATGGCTATGAGTCATCTACCATAATGGCAAGATGGACAAATATTTAACTGTTTCATTCTCACTTCATTATAAGATCTATGAAAAATGGTTTTGTAGGATGACTCACATGAAATCCACTGCTCCTATGGGTCCTACTGTGGATTTCATGTGACCGACCTTAGAGGGCCTTGGACAATGCTTGTACAAAGACATGATCCACGTTTGTACAATACCATTCTCTTGCACTTGTGCACTATTGATGTGCTTCGTTGTACCGCTTGATCATAGAAACTTCCCCCAAAATAATATTCCCAATATCTATTTTATTTTTTGGAACAAGGGGAATTAGGGGATGGGGATAGGCCCCAAGGTGGTTTGAACTCATGATCTCTTATTTGAGGAGTTGGTCTTTTGCCAACTGAGCGTTAATCCCCAATATCTATTTGAGGAACCAGATCATCTCCAGTGTTGGAGAGTCTCCAATGCGTATCCAACGGCTGGATTGACATGATAGGCACAACCCCACCAATGGATGTGCGATAGAGGATTCCCGACGCTGGACTGCTGGAGAGGACCTGAATCCTATTTGATTCTTCATTTGGATGGATGGTGTCATTTTTTCAATTACCACTTAATTAATATAAAAGTAAAAGAGAATGCTACCTGGTGATGAGGTGAACTGGTGTAGCCTGGTTTGGTTTTCGTTCTCCCAGCCAAGGTTCTCTTTTATTGCATGGTTGGCTATGAAAGAATCTCTCACAACACGGTGTCACCTTCTTCGATGGGGTCTTGCTTCGGATTCTACGTGTGTTCTATGTAATGGTGCGGCAGAGTCTATTGATCATCTTTTTTTCCAGTGTACCTTCTCGGTTTCTATCTGGATGAATGTTTTGAAGTTGAATGGCTATGGTAGAGGTTCATTAGCTTCTTGGAAGAGTTGTAGTTTTTTGACTAAAAAGGATGCAGATCTGGTTGAGAAAATGGGTAGTGCAATCATTTCAGCTTGATCTTACCACGTGGCGTGCCAAGTGGACAAATATGAAACTTGCATGACAAGATTACAGTCAATTTTAAGTTGCACCTGGCCATGTGGCAAATATGCCAACGGAGTGGCGCCTTTGGTTCAACATGTAAAAGTGCTAACCACTATATTAACAACTGCTTCATTAAATATTTTTTGGGATAAAATTTTTATGGGGAAAAGAATGCTACCTGATCGCGTGGTTCCTATGCATAAGCATATAAGTGTACGAAAGTACCGTGCTACCCCCATGGCGGAAATCCTGCCCAGGGCCATGCTTTTGTGTGTGCTCTCATTGACCAGCACATGCATGCAGGGTCTAGAGGCACATGCAGTGATCTTGTCACTATATCGATGTTGCCCACATATATGAACCATTGGTCATCGATTCATAGAATAGGGATCCAGGGTATTTTTGGTAATGAAAAAAAAAATCAACTTCATAATGATCTTGTATCCTATATGCATCACTATCTTTTCAATGCCATCTGGGACGACGACAGTTCATTGTCACCATGCAAGGTTATATAACAGAGATTATCATTAGAGAAAATTACTTGGACACCCCCTGTACTATGGCCATTTTGCTTACGATTACCAATGTTTGAAACAATTACTTGACACCCCCCGAAACCTGATGGTGTTAGTCTGCTGTTAGTGTTTAATTAAAAATGTCTATTTTACCTTTATCACCTATTCAAAAGAAAACAGTGAATAAATTACCAAATTACCCTTCTTCTTCTTATTGCAAACAACCCAGAATATCCTACCGCCGGCCATTAAAAAAAAACCCCAACCATTGTTTTCGTCACGACGATGGCAGAATCTTTCTCACACTCTTTTTGCCAAACCCCAAAAGATTATGCAAAATAGAGATCCAAAGAACCAGCAGAGAGATATCGATTAATAGTCCACCAAAATAGGAAGAGAATCAGAATTAGAAGGTTCAAACTAGGGCTTAAACCAGCCAGCCAAATAGATCTTTAACCTGGATTGAGTGGAGCTCTCTAGAGAAAGAATAAACCCTTCGAATATAAGCCTGATCAAAAGAATATTTGCAGAGAAGTTGCACCTTGAGATTGCAGCAGAGAAAATCCTAAAACCAGTGAGCCGATATGAATCCCAGGAGAAAATTCCAGATCTGATAGATCTGTGTTCAACAAGCCTTCAAAGGCAAGTTGAGTGCTTCTTGAATGGGGTAGGAACAACCCTCCAAATCTCAGTCCTATTGGTTGTATGATGGCTGAGATCTGGGTCTTCGAATATCCAACAGAAAACAGAAAATATATGTATGCACATAAAAAAAAATTTAAAAAAAAAGCAGCCATGGTTGTTGCTTCAAGAACCGGCAATCAATGTGTTGTTTAAACATTTTTTTCAGCCCTTAACAATCAAAAATAAAGGAAGAAGAAGATGTCCAAAGTTTGTTGATTGTTTTCGGGGCAAAAGGAGTAGCGGCATCTCAGATTTTATTTATTTATTTTTTTTGGTACCTGAATCGGCCATGAAAGAGATTTATTAGGGTTTGAATCTAAAATCGATTAAGGGTTTTGGGTTATTTTGATTTGAAATTTGTTTAAGAAAAAATTATTTTTTTCTTAAATCTGTTAGGGTTTGAATATGAAATCGGTGGGTTGTAGGGAGGAGGAGGAAGAGGGTAAAAGGGTCACTTCACTACCCTTTAAGGGTAGTTTAGGCATTACAAAAAATTTAACCGAGTAAACTAACGGACTTGACCTACTTGAAAGAAATGGTAAACTATAGGGGGTGTTCAAGTAATTGTTTCAAACGTTGGGAAGATTAAGTAATTAGGCCATAGTATAAGGGGTGTCCAAGTAATTTTCTCTTTTTATTTATTATGGGAGAGGGTTCTCTCAACAAGCAACATAGAGGAGGTTGGGCAGTGAGATCATTTCATATGAGAGAAAGAGTGCTAATGTACGCTCCCTTGTGGCCCAAAGTATTTTTTCCCATTTATTATTTTATTTTTTTGATAAGTCATTTATTATTTTATTATATGGGAAAAATGTCTCTAAGCCTAAGAAATTCCGTACCCCTTCTCACATATGATTTTTTATTATTTTTTCTATCTTAAAAAATAATTAATTTTTTTAATTTTTTTGATAAAAATAATAAATTATTTTATAAGGTATAGAAAATGTTGTAGGTTCAAAGTCCTTGTTATATACAACAAATAGCTATGAGTCATCTTCCAAATTGGTAGGATGGACAAATATTTTATTGTTTCATTCTCACTTTGTTGTAAGATCTATGAAAAATGGTCTTGTAGGATCACTCACATGGAATCCACCGCTCTTATGGGTCCTACTGTGGATTCCATGTGACCAACTCTAGAGGGCCTTGGACAATGCTTGTACAAGGACATGATCCACGCTTGTACAAAACCATTCTCTTACACTTGCACTATTGATGTGCTTCGCTATACCACTTGATCATAGAAACTTCCCCCAAAACAATATTCCCAATATCTATTTGAGGAACCAGATCCTCTCTCGTGTTGGTGACTCTCCAATGCGTATCCAACGGGGGGTTGACATGATGTGCATAGCCCCACCGTTGGATGTGCGGTAGAGGACACTCAACGCTGAACTGCTGGAGAGGACCTGAATCCTATTTGATTCTTTATTTGGATGGGTGTTGTAATTTTTCAATCATCAATTAATTAATAAGGTAAATTACATGTCACCCCTTGATTTCCAAACGAAACTCAAATCACCCCTTGGTTTTTGAAAAAACTCAAATCGCCCCTTCTATAGTAACGGTGTTAGTCTGCTGTTAGTTATTACTGTGAAAGGATTATTTTACCCTTGTATTAAAACATTATTATTAAATTTACAATACTACCCTTCCTTCATCTTCAACATTGGTCAAAGGTAGTTTAGGGATTTAAATTTGGCTGACATCATCACTTTACAGCATAAAACTAACGATATGGACTAATTTATCATATTGGGGTCTAAATTAGGGGGTGATTTGAGTTTTTTCAAAAACTAGGGAGTGATCTGAGTTTTGTTTAAAAATCGGGGGGTGATATGTAATTTACCCTAATTAATATAAAAGGAAAGGAGAACGCTACCAGATGCAACTGTAAACAATAAACACACAAGACAAACGAAGAGTTGCAGTTTTTTGAGGTGCTGAGCGCTGAGTAGTGCTGAGGTGTATCGAATTGTAAAATATTGATGAATGCAATGGGGGTATTTAAGGCAGTGACCGATCTTGTGAGAAATTCCAAGGAATTGTTCCTCAAAGTGTCAAATTTGTCAACCAGAGCAAACAGCAAGGAATTGAAGAGGAGTTACTTTGAGTCTTGGGTTTCACTCAATATTCATCATCAATGGATACCGCTGCTGCTGTTGGTGGCGGTGCCGGAGTAGAAGGACAACAACAAGCTGCGGAGCTACCGGAGCTTCTGATTTTTGGTTATCCCCCTACTCAGTTTCTTGTCCCACTGGCCAAGAGGTTCAGACTTCTGAAGCCTTTGGAAGAGGAATCCATGTCCACCCAACAATTCTTGACCACTCACGCCCAGTCCGTCAGGGCTTTGGCCTGCTTAGGTCTCCACCCCATCGATTCTGAAATCCTCCGATGTCTTCCCTCCTTGCAGTGTGTTGTTGCCACCAGCGTCGGTGTTGACCATATCGACTTGGCCGAGTGCCGCCGGAGGGGGATAGCAGTTACCAATGCCGGGCCTGCCTTCGCTGAAGACACTGCCGATTTCGCCGTTGGACTCCTTCTCGATGTCCTTCGCCGTGTCTCGGCCGCTGACCGGTATGTACGGCAAGGTCTCTGGCCTATTAAGGGGGACTATCCTCTTGGTTCCAAGGTTCCATCTCTATCTCATCCCCTCTCAGTACTTCTTAGTTCCTCCCACCTCCCCTGTTTTTCTTTTCCTTCTAAATTAAGTTTGTTTTGTTTCCTTCATTTCTCGTCTGTCTTTTGATCTTCTATAAGGATACTTTGTTAATTTTTCAATTATTTATTTACTTACAGTTATTCTTTTGGTCTGATGAACAATTCAAGATCAGAGCTGAATTCCTTTTTTTTTTTTTCTTGTGTGTTTGTTGGGGGGGGGGGGTGTTATTTACTTCAGTTATATGGATTTATCTGTTGTGTAAGTGTGTAACTGACACTGTTATATTTGCAAGATTGTGCCTACTAGGCTACTACCCAATCCACTATCGTTTTCTTGTGTCTATTTATTTGGAATCACCTCAGTTACTGAAGCAGGTTCAGATGGGAGTTCTCTATTTTCCCATCCTGCATTCCTGCCTTTATTTGCATCTTTGATCTTTCTTTCCTTCAATTCATTAAATCTATGTTTTTTTGGAGCTGAACTCAAGTAAGGCTTTCCAAGTGGCAAGATTAGATTACAGAAATGGTCTTATGTTTGTCGTAATGCATCTGCGTGGGCTTAATCCGCGGACTCTAGAGTCATTACAACAAGGTTCCGATACTCCTTGAAAGCTTCTTGTGCAAGAAGCCACCTCGACAAGATGGCTTTAATAGAAGAGTAGTTGCTGAGAGATAGCTAACATATTTTATGCTTTCAAATAACCTTGTACTCCCTCATTTCCATTTTAATTAAAGGTTGTATATTCTTTTGCTGTAGGGGCAATTGCTTGGAGCAATAGTAAAAGGTTTGGGCTGCCAGGGCAAATGCATGAGTTCGAGTCTTGAGAGTGGCCACTTTGTGCAAAATTGCCAAGGTTAGGAGTGTCTCCAACCTCACCCCTCCCTAGGGCCTGGACCCCATATAGGGAAGGCCAACACTGGGTAATAGCACTTTGTATTCTTTGGCAGCATCTCGAGATGTTTCGAAGTTGATATGCCACCATACAATTGTGAGATTTCATCCGGGACCTTAAACTTCGTGGCAAAACAATGTCCCAGGCCTGATTTTATCTGTCCCTGCTGTGTTCTTTCTTATATCCCCTTTGCTTCTTCTTCTCTTCTTGCTAAGCTCATCATTATTATCTTTAAGAACAACTAACACTATTATAAAGAGGAAGAAAGCCGAGCTATACAAGAACTGACAACAAACAAAAGTGGGAAAAACTAACATATACAACAGGATTCACTGGCCAACCATAAATAATACAGAATGAGTACCACCTAAAATATGCTACCGCATGGATGGGCCCTCAAGTATGTTGAGTCCCTTTGTGCTCTTGCTTTAGTGAACTCATCCACCATGGAGTTGGTTGACCAAGGCACCCAACTGAACAAGATGTTCATTTCAGATGCACTTGATCAATCCTGCCTGATTAGGTTTTGCATATACCAGAGACATATAATAATATGTTGCATCCATTTTGCTTCAATTTGGGAATCACATTCCACTAAAAAATGGGTTACCAGCATTAATTTTGCGATTCCCAGCCCCTTAATTAGCACCTCAGTTTCCACTGCCATCAAATCTGCCACTCCAATAGGACCTGAAAAGAAATTATCACCTTAACATTATATCTCTTGTGAT
The DNA here is from genome assembly GCF_018873765.1 of Telopea speciosissima. NCBI lineage: Eukaryota > Viridiplantae > Streptophyta > Magnoliopsida > Proteales > Proteaceae > Telopea > Telopea speciosissima. Next base: position 61,142,922 of record NC_057921.1, on the reverse strand, counting down.
TTCACCACATAGGACCTGAAAAGCAATTATCACCAGTGGCTTCATGTTATGATCTCTTATGATTTCACCAATCCCAGCCTGTACTGGATACCTAAGAAACATCCATCTGTCAAGTTTGAAGCTAAGCATTGGAAGCTAAGCCCATAATTATAGCTTCCCGAGTGTGGTACAATTCTTCCTCCTGTACTTTACTGTGTTACATTGAAAGGAACATTTTTTATTGAAGAAGATTCATTAAGAATATTAAAATTCTTCTCTGATTGACTACTATATGCATTCATTGTTTGATCAGAAGCTCCTTGGGAACAAACATCCAAAACTGTGGGTGGGGTTTCTAGGATTTTCATAGGAATTGTCACCTATGTTATTAAGGTCTTAAGTTCTAGTTTTTAACTAGGCTTCCACCTAGATTGAAACTGGATCATTTTGCACTAGATTTTGATCTCTCCAATGGAAATTGAGGAAAAATTAAATTAGAGCAGCAAAAATATAGCTTCATAATCCTTCTCTAGCTGATGTTTATGTTACTTTTTATTCTGTGCACTACTATTATCTCTCCTATTTCTTTTGAACTTCTTTTGAATTGTTTCTTGTTTCCTCTAAAATGCACGTCTTTTTTTCTTTTCAGTTATCTGCTGAGCCTTGAAATTTGGAACAGAACTGCAAACTTCCAATTTTTTTTGGAGGAATTAAGAATCCCTTATTAGCGTTTACCCTAGGCTTTCATGATTGTACCTATTTCTGATTCTATCCTATCCAAATTTGTATTTCATCCTTTTTTTTTTTGGGTAGAATATTTCATCCATCTTCCATACTGCATTTCATTTACACTCATTTGATATATTCAGTGTTTCTTGGTTGCTCAATATCCTGCTCTGTATTGGGTGGTCTTATAGCCATATTTGAGAGTTTTCCTTCAACTTCAAAGGTCTTTGTTGTCTACACAACACTAGATAAGCAATGGTCCAAATCACCCATGCCACTATGATCTTCATCTCTCCATCCTTATAAATAATGAATAAGGGCACTTTGGGCCATTTCATGGTTAAGTCTTAACTGTTCTGTCATCTCTATTCTTATATGTACTAAAAATTGCAATTCATATATTCAGTAGTTACAGATATTGTTATGGGTCCTTGACCTGTTAATTCAATAGGTTCTGGCAAAAACATTTCCAGGTTCTTATGTACTGTATGTGAGAACAAGTACTTACACTGCTTGAGTGGTGAAGAAAAGACAACAACTCTCTATCGCTTCAAATTCTATCTTACAAATCTAATTTTGAAAATTGCAGAGTACTGAAACGGTCGGGCATGATGTATAATATTCTCCTATTTCTTTGGTTATGTGATGATTGCAGTTAGGGAGCAAGCAAGTCGGGATTATTGGGATGGGGAATATTGGCTCTGAAGTTGCAAAAAGGCTTGAGCCCTTTGGATGCAGTATCTCATACAATTCAAGGACGAAGAAGTCATCTTTTGCATTTCCATTCTATTCAAATGTCCATGAACTTGCAGCTAACAGCGATGTTCTCATCCTTACTTGTGCATTGAGCAAGGAAACATACCACATAATTGACAGGGATATGATATTGGCATTGGGAGAGAAAGGAGTCATCATTAATGTGGGACGTGGAGCTCTCATTGACGAGAAGGAGTTGGTTCGATGTTTGGTGCAAGGAGAAATTGGTGGTGCTGGTTTGGATGTGTATGAAAATGAGCCTGATGTGCCCAAAGAGCTCTTTGTCTTGGATAATGTTGTACTGTCTCCACATAAAGCTGTGTTGACCCCAGAATCCTTTGCAGCATCATCTAAAATGGCTATGGCTAACTTGGAGGCTTTCTTTGCAGGTAAACCCTTACTGTCTCCAGTGAAGGATGAATGAATGAACCATTTCTTCTGTTCCAAAGGGGGTTTCACGGGTTAAAAATCACCCTCATTCTCCTGTGTTGCCCCCAAAAAGGAACTTGTGGCATGACTTTGATAAGGTCTCACAAGCTGCATTATTATAAGGTTTATTTGGCAAGGTTCAGCCTCCCCCCACCCCCCACCCCCCACCCCTTTAAAATAAAGATAAACTAATATCATATGAGGGTTAAGTTCTAATGAATCTCAATGATATGTCGTTACTGCAAATAATAAGACAAATGTTCAATTTATGCATGCTCTATGCCTTTTTTTTCCCAATGGCGAAATGCATTATATAACTGATGTGCAAGCGCTGATATTCATGTTTTGAGGAATCAGAATTGAATCCGCCGATTCGATTTGTACTTGATTTCTAGGGTTCAGGCATCCGATTCCAGCTGAAACGGAATCAGTTCGTTGCTGATTCTACTTACTTGAACCATACTATTATGTACTAATATTCTACGAACTTGACAATCCTGATTTGGGATCCCTTGGAATGCATTACAGCGATAATCCCAGGGTTGTAAAATTCGGTATCAAGGCCCATCCATACTGCATTTCTAGGGTTAGGGCAGAATCTGCTTGATTCCTGATGGATTCTGGCCAATCTGGATCGGAATCGACTGGGACCGATCCAGATCCTGATTCTGCTCTGACCCTCATGCGAGTTGTCGTGTATTTTGTTCTTATCTGAAACTGAAACTGGGATTGGGCTTGGCCTTTTGGGCCTTGAAATCATAAATCAAACCAAGGTCATGTTGGCTGGTTTATTCCGAACTTGGGATGTGCTAGGGCCTTGGGCTGAAAATGGACTAAACAACCACCTTGCCCGCTTTAATACTGCAGGAACGCACGGAGGAGGTTCGCCATAAGTCCTTGTTATAAGCACGGTTTCGGGTCGTTACCAATACCTTGACTGATAGTTAATTGAAATTACAATGATGCCATTTTCTTCTTGGGTTAGTGTCAATTTTTTGAACCCACGAGTCAACTTTGACTCATATTCCATACCCTGGGCTGTAATTTTCTAGCGGATGACTTCTTTATAAAATTGGTGTTGTTTTAGAGTGGAGAGGTCCTTTCAAGATCATAAGCCCAATAATTGCACGTTACCCTGATTGATATGGAACTGAATTTTCAGGCCTCACGTAGCCCGGCAACTCAATTTGTCTTGTAAACTACTCAGGCCTCATGTAGCCTATGCTGGATTAATCGTATTCTGGGCTGGAGCAATGAACTTTTTTTTTTTGGGGGGGGGGCGGGGGCGGGGGCGGGGAAGAGGGTTGTTGTCGTTATTTTGCATCAACATTAACTAGGCTTAATGTGAAATATTGAAAACCCAATAAAGAACAAATCATGTATTATCTTAACTTAAAGGAAAAAGTTCTTCAAGTCCGGCAAAACTGGAGAATTTATCTAGTCCAGGCAACAAGTTTTATTACTTGAAAGATTAATGTGGCAATTTTGATCGTGTGGATATTTTGGAAATGGTCTAGATTGGACACCCTGCCATATTTCGTATTCAAATTTAATCATACACCCTCCAATGTATTGACATGTCCCTTGTATTTTCAGCCATCTATTTTCGTTTTAGAAAAGCTTCATTTTTCACTGGATTTCATAGCTTTCGGTGAAGTGTGACGTGAATAGGGAGCCTTTGGGGTCTACTTGTCCAAAAAAATTCTTCTTAATCCAATCTGCCATGTGACAAATATTGATGGTAGACTAAAGAAAACATTTTTCTGTCATATTTTCTGTGAGGATAGGTTATATGATAATGCCAAACGTGGGCTGGATTGGGTCAACCTATCCCAAGAAAGCTAAACATTAGGATTGGGATGGGCCTGGGTCTATTTTGGGCTTGGTTCTATTAGCTTAGTGTGTGTTTTAGTAATATGATAAATAAATATTTCTCATGGCCTTATATCGTATATGCAACACTATCTTTTCTATGCCATGTGAGATGACGACAGTTCATTGCACCATGCAAGGTTATACACCAGGGATTATCACTTTTATTTATTATGGGAGAGGGTTCTCTCAGCAAGCAACATAGAAGAGGTCATATGTGCGATAAAACAGTTTTGCACATAGAAGGGCAGTGAGATCATTTCATATGAGAGAGAGTGTGTGCTAGTGTACACTCCCTTGTGGCCCTAAGTATTTTTTCCCATTTATTATTTTATTATATGGGAAAAATGTCTCTAAGCCTAAGGAATTTCCTATCCTTTTTCACATATGATTTTTTATTATTTTTTCTCTTAAAAAATAATAAATTATTTCTTTTTTTTTTATATAGAAATAATAAATTATTTTATAAGGTACAGAAAATGTTGTAGGTTTAGAGAACCTTTTCTTTATAATATACAACAAATAGCTACGAGTCATCTTCCAAAATGGTAGGATGGCCAAATATTTTGTTGTTTCAATCTCACTGTCTTGTAAGATCTATAAAAAATGGTTTTGTAGGATCACTCATATGGAATCCACTGCTCCTGTGGGTCCTACTGTGGATTCCATATGACCGACTCTAGAGGGTCATGGACAATGCTTGTACAAGGACATGATCCACTCTTGTACAAAACCATACTCTTGCACTTGCAGTATTGATGTGCTTCGTTGTACCGCTTGATCATAGAAACTTCCTTCAAAACAATATTCCCAATATCTATTTGAGGAACCAGATCCCTTCCAGTGTTGGTGACTCTCCAATGCATATCCAACGGTTGGATTGACATGATGCGCACAACCCATCGTTGGATGTGCGGTAGAGGACTCCCGATGCTGGAGTGGACTTGAATCCCATTTGATTCTTTATTATTTGGATGGGTGCTGTCATTTTTCAATTACCACTTAATTAATATAAAAGAAAAAGACAACGCTTCTTTTTTTTGGGTAGATGTAAACAATAAACAGAGAAGACAAATGAAGAGTTGCAGTTTTTTGAATTTAACTCATCTCCAAGGAGGCGTGCGTGCGTGCTGCCAGGGTATCCAACGGTTGAGTTGTGCTACACATATCTTGATGCACCCTAGGTGTTCCCCGTTCCCAGGAGACCATCCTTATCCAGTTTTTTGAGGTACTGAGCGCTGAGTAGTGCTGAGGTGGATCGAATTGTAAATTATTGGTGAATGCAATGGTGGTATTTAAAGGCAGTAACTGATCTTGTGAGAAAATCCAGGGAAGAGTTCTTGACAGTGTCAAATTTGTCAACCAGAGCGAAGAGCAAGGAAGAAGAGGTACTTTTTTATCAAAAAAAGGGAAGAGGAGTTACTTTGAGTCTTTGACTCAAAATATTCATCATCAATGGATACAGCTGTTGCTATTGGTGCCGGTGTCGGAGTAGAAGGACAACAACAAGCTGCGGAGCCACCGGAGCTTCTGATTTTTGGTTATCCAACTACTCAGTTTCTTGTCCCATTGGCCAAGAGGTTCAGACTTCTGAAGCCTTTGGAAGAGGAATCCATGTCCACGCAACAATTCTTGACCATTCACGCCCAGTCCGTCAGGGCTTTGGCCTGCTCAGGTCTCCACCCCATCGATTCTGAAATCCTCCGATGTCTTCCCTCCTTGCAGTGTGTTGTTGCCACCAGCGTCGGCGTTGACCACATCGACTTGGCCGAGTGCCGTCGGAGGGGGATAGCAGTCACCAATGCCGGGCCTGCCTTCGCTGAAGACACTGCCGATATCGCCATCGGACTCCTTCTCGATGTCCTTCGCCGTGTATCCGCCGCTGATCGGTATGTACGGCAAGGTCTCTGGCCTATTAAGGGGGACTATCCTCTTGGTTCCAAGGTGCCATCTCTATCTCATCCCCTCTCAGTACTTCTTAATTCCTCCCACCTCCCCTGTTTTTCTTTTCCTTCTAAATTATGTTTGTTTTGTTTGCTTCATTTCTTTTCTGTCTTTGATCTTCTAACGATACTTCTTAGTTTTTCAATTATTTATTTACTTACAGTTATTCTTTTGGTCTGATGAACAATTCAATATCAGAGCTGAACTTCTTTTTTTTTTTTTGGGGGGGGGGGGGTTTATTTTCTTCAGTTATATGGATTTATCTGTTGTGTAAGTATGTTACTGACACTGTTATATTTGCAAGATTGTGCCTATTAGGCTACTACCAAATCCACTATCGTTTTTTTGTGTCTATGTATTTGGAATCACCTCAGTTACTGAAGCAGGTTCAGATGGGAGTTCTCTATTTTCCCATCCTGGATTCCTGCCTTTATTTGCATCTTTGATCTTTCTTTCCTTCAATTCATTAAATCTATGTTTTCTGGAGCTGAACTCAAGTAAGGCTTTCCAAGTGGCAAGATTAGATTACAGAAATAGTCTTATGTTTATCGTAATGCATCCGCGCTGGGCTCAATGCATGGACTCTAGAGTCATTGCACCAAGGTTCCGATACTCCTTGAAAGCTTCTTGTGCAAGAAGCCACCTCGACAAGATGGCTTTAATAGAAGAGTAGTTGCTGAGAGATAGCTGACATATTTTATGCTCTCAAATAACCTTGTACTCGCTCATTTCCATTTTAATTAAAGGTTGTATATTCTTTTGCAGTAGGGGCAATTGCTTGGGGCAATAGTAAAAGGTTTGGGCTGCCAAAGCAAATGCATGAGTTCAAGTCTTGAGAGCGGCCACTTTGTGCAAAATTGCCAGAGGTTAGGACTGTCTCCAACCTCACCCCTCCCTAGGGCCTGGACCCCATATAGGGAAGGCTAACACTGGGTAATAGCACTTTGTATTCTTTGGCAGCATCTTGAGATGTTTCGAAGTTGATATGCCACCATACAATTGTGAGATTTCATCCGGGACGTTAAACTTCGTGGCGATACATTGTCCCAGGCCTGATTTTATATGTCCCTGCTGTGTTCTTTCTTTTATCCCTTTGCTTCTTCTTCTCTTCCTGCTAAGCCCATCATCATCATAATCATCGTTATTATTATCTTTAAGAACAACTAACAAGGAAGTAAGCCCAGCTATACAAGAACTGACAACAAACAAAAGTGGGAAAAACAAACATATACAACAGGATTCACTGGCCAACCATAAATAATACAGAATGAGCACCACCTAAAATATGCTACAGCATGGATGGGCCCTCAAGTATGTTGAGTCCCTTTGTGCTCTTGCTTTAGTGAACTCATCCACCATGGAGTTGGTTGACCAAGGCACCCAACTGAACAAGATCTTTCAGATGCACTTGATCAATCCTGCCTGATTAGGTTTTGCATATGCCAGAGACATATAATAATATGTTGCATCAATTTTGCTTCAATTTGGGAATCACATTCCACTAAAAAATGGGTTACCAGCATTAATTTTGTGATTCCCAGCCCCTTAATTCCACCTCAATTTCCTCTGCCATGAAATCTGCCACTCCAATAGGACCTGAAAAGAAATTATCACCTTAACATTATATCTCTTGTGATTTCACCACATAGGACCTGAAAAGCAATTATCACCAGTGGCTTCATGTTATGATCTCTTGTGATTTCACCAATCCTAGCCTATACTGGATACCTAAGAAACATCCATCTGTCAAGTTTGAAGCTAAACATCGGAAGCTAAGCCCATCATTATAGGTTCCCGAGTGTGGTACAATTCTTCCTCCTGCACTTTACTGCGTTACATTGAAAGGAACATTTTTTATTGAAGAAGATTCATTAAGAATATGAAAATTCTTCCCTGATTGACTACATTATGCATTCATTGTTTGATCAGAAGCTCCTTGGGAACAAACATCCAAAACTGCGGGTGGGATTCCTAGGATTTTCATATGAATCCTTTGTAGAGCTAGTAAATGCATCCATTACTTAAGAGCTTTCAGTGATTTCTCATATATGGGGACAAATAAGCACTTTGTTTCTCTTCTCTTGGTTGATGATATTTGAGCAAAACAATTCATTAGCCTTATTCTGCTACTTGGCTCAAATCATAGACATAGGGCCATATTTTCCATTTAATTATAAAAGCATGACTTATCTCATCACTTAAACTTTTGAGTAAGATTTCTCCTTCCCCTTGTCCTTTTTCATTGCCATCACCATGCACCAGATCACTCGTCATTGGTGCAGTCATTGGTCTTTGTTATACATGACCAATCAATCTCAACCAACTTTCCCTTATATTGTCACCTATGTTATTAAGGTCTTAAGTTCTAGTTTTTAACTAGGCTTCCACCTAGATTGAAACTGGATCATTTTGCACTAGATTTTGATCTCTCCTATGGAAATTGAGGAAAAATTAAATTAGAGCAGCAAAAATATAGCTTCATAATCCTTCTCTAGCTGATGTTTATGTTACTTTTTATTCTGTGCACTACTATTATCTCTCCTATTTCTTTTGAACTTCCTTTGAATTGTTTCTTGTTTCCTCTAATATGCACGTCTTTTTTGTCTTTTCAGTTATCTGCTGAGCCTTGAAATTTGGAACAAAACTGCAAACTTCCAATTTTTTTTGGAGGAATTAAGAATCCCTTATTGGCGTTTACCCTAGGCTTTCATGATTGTACCCTTTTCTGATTCTATCCTTTCCAATCTTGTATTTCATCCATTTGTTCTTTTGGGTAGATTATTTCATCCATCTCCCACACTGCATTTCATTTACACTCATTTGATATATTCAGTGTTTCTTGGTTGCTCAATATCCTGCCCTGTATTGGGTGGTCATATAGCCATATTTGAGAGTTTTCCTTCAACTTCAAAGGTCTTTGTTGTCTACGCAACACTAGATAAGCAATGGTCCAAATCATCCATGCCACTATGATCTTCATCTCTCCATCCTTATTATAGACTGAAGTAAAATAATGAATAAGGGCACTTTGGGCCATTTCATGGTTAAGTCTTAACTGTTCTGTCATCTCTATTCCTATATGTACCAAAAATTGCAATTCATATATTCAGTAGTTACAGATATTGTTATGGGTCCTTGACCTGTTAGTTCAATAGGTTCTGACAAAAACATTTCCAGGTTCTTATGTACTGTATGTGAGAACAAGTACTTACACTGATTGAGTGGTGAAGAAAAGACAACAACTCTCTATTACTTCAAATTCTATCTTACAAATCTTATTTTGAATATTGCAGAATACTGAAATGTTCGGGCATGATGTATAATATTCTCCTATTTCTTTGGTTATGTGATGATTGCAGTTAGGGGGCAAGCGAGTAGGGATTATTGGGATGGGGAATATTGGCTCTGAAATTGCAAAAAGGCTTGAGCCCTTTGGATGCAGTATCTCATACAATTCAAGGAAGAAGAAGTCATCTTTTGCATTTCCATTCTATTCAAATGTCCATGAACTTGCAGCTAACAGCGATGTTCTCATCCTCACTTGTGCATTGACCAAGGAAACATACCACATAATTGACAGGGATGTGATATTGGCATTGGGAGAGAAAGGAGTCATCATTAATGTGGGACGTGGAGCTCTCATTGACGAGAAGGAGTTGGTTCGATGTTTGGTTCAAGGAGAAATTGGTGGTGCTGGTTTGGATGTGTATGAAAATGAGCCAGATGTGCCCAAAGAGCTCTTTGTCTTGGATAATGTTGTACTGTCTCCGCATAAAGCTTACTTGACCCCAGAATCCTTTGCAGCATCATCTAAAATGGCTATGGCTAACTTGGAGGCTTTCTTTGCAGGTAAACCCTTACTGTCTCCAGTGAAGGATGAATGAATGAACCATTTCTTCTGTTCCAAAGGGGGTTTCACGGGTTAAAAATCATCCACATTCTCCTGTGTTGCCCCCAAAAAGGAACTTGTGGCATGACTTCGATAAGGTCTCTCAAGTTGCATTATTATAAGGTTTATTTGGCAAGGTTCAGGCCTCTCCCCCCCCCCCCCTTTAATATAAAGATAAACTAATAACATATGAGAGTTAAGTTCTAATGAATCTCAATGATATGTCGTTACTGCAAATAATAAGACAAATGTTCAATTTATGCATGCTCTATGCTTTTTTCTTTCCAATGGCGAAATGCATTATATAACTGATGTGCAGCACTGATATGCATGTTTTGAGGAATCAGAATTGAATCCGCTGATTTGATTTGTACTTGATTTCTAGGGTTCAGGCCAATTCCTTCCGATTCCAGCTGAAACGGAATCAGTTCGTTGCTGATTCTACTTACTTGAACCATACTATTATGTACTTATATTCTATTAACTTGACAATCCTGATTTGGGATCCCTTGGAATGCATTACAGCGATAATCCCAGGGTTTTAAAACTCGGTATCAAGGCCGATCCATACTGCATTTCTAGGGTTAGGGCAGAATCTGCTTGATTCCTGATGGATTCTGGCCAATCCGGATCGGAATCGACTGGGATCGATCCAGATCCTGATTCTGCTCTAACCCACATGCGAGTTGTTGTCGTGTATTTTGTTCTTATCTGAAACTGAAACTGTGGGATTGGGATTGGCCTTTTGGGCTTTGAAATCATAAATCAAGCCAAGGTCATGTTGGCTGGTTTATTCCGAACTTGGGATGTGCTTGGGGCCTTGGGCTGAAAATGGACTAAACAACCACCTTACCCGCTTTAATACTGCAGGAACGCACGCAGAAGGTTCGCCACAAGTCCTTGTTATAAGCACGGTTTCGGGTCGTTACCAATACCTTGACTGATAGTGCGTTGAAATTACAATCATGCCATTTTCTTCTTGGGGTGGTGTCAATTTTTTGAACCCATGAATCAACTTTGGCTCATATTCCATACCCTGGGCTGTAATTTTTTAGCGTATGACTTCTTTATAAAATTGGTGCTGCTTCAGGGTGGAGAGGTCCTTTCAAGATCATAAGCCCAATAATTGCACGTTACCCTGACTGATATGGGACTAAATTCTCAGGCCTCATTGAGATTGGGCCATCCGGCAACTCAATTTGTCTTGTAAACTACTCAGGCCTCATGTATCCCATGCTGGATTAATCGTATTTTGGGCTGGAGCAATGAACTTTTTGATCGTGTAAAGGAAAAAGTTCTTCCAAGTCCGGCAAAACTGGAGAGTTTATCTAGTCCAGGTAACAAATTTTATTACTTGAAAGATTGATGTGGCAATTTTGATCGTGTGGATATTTTGGAAATGGTCTAGATTGGACTCCCTGCCATATTTCATATTCAAACTTAATCATACACCCTGCAATGTATTGACATATCCCTTGTATTTTCAGCCATCTATTTCGTTTTAGAAAAGCTTCATTTTTCACTGGATTTCAAAGCTTTCGGTTGAAGTATGACTTGAATAGGGAGTCTTTGGGGTCTACTTGTCCAAAAATTTTCATCTTAATCCAATCTGCCATGTGACAAATATTGATGGTAAACTAGAGAACATTTTTACTTTAATATAAGTGTGTACAAAATACAAACTTCTTCTGTCATATTTTCTTTGAAGATAGCTTATACGATAATGCCAAACATGGGCTGGATTGGGTCAACCTAGCCCAAGAATGCTAAACATTAGGATTGGGATGGGCCTGGGTCTATTTTGGGCTTGGTTTTATTAGCTTAGTGTGTGTTTTAGTATTATGATAAATAAATATTTCTCATGGCCTTTTTAAATGAGCTCTTATGTGGACTTAAATACCTGCCCCTTAATATTCTAATTGATTCTCAAATTTTATAAACATGTAACATACATAACATGTACACACAAAAATATTATGTTTATATAAAGAACCTTAAGGCAGTGTAGCCCCTACGCCCAGACACAGAGGGGAGTAAAATGATCGTCCTGCCCCCTAAAAAAAGCTGAAACCCCATCCTTGTTGTGCTTTCGCGCATGCTCCCATTGGCCCCCACTTTAGCACAGGAACCACACTGCCTTTCTGGGAACCCTCTCCCACCCCACCTCCCTAAAAAAAATAATAATAATATATTAATCAAGTTTCATCCCAAATGACTTGCCATGTGGTTGTATAAAGATCAAAGGAGTCATTAAACGATTTAAATAAAATGGAAAAAGAAAAATTAAATATTAGCGTTTTAGACAGTTAAGATGGAACCCAAATTTTGACATGTGGTCAATCTCGAGGGTATTGAAATGTTAGTACCCAATAGGGGTTACATCAGAATCTCAAAAGTTTCAAAGACTTCTTAACCCCCACCCCCCAAAAAAAAAAAAGTTTCAAAGACTTCATATGAGGTGGTAATAGTGCCAATACAAATGACATGGTAACCTTATCTCATGTATTTTTGTTTTGATGACATAGGAAGTGGTTGCCAAAACAAAAGACAAACATGGCTGAAATAATAATGTTCATAATGCCTGCTGAAATCTGTACTATGACATATATTACCATTTATATCTACTTAGACAGTGGGAAAACCCTCTTTTTTTTTGGGTTGGGGGGGTTGGTGGGGAGGGGGGGAAGAACAAGCATTCATCCAAACAAAACAAAAGCAACTACAAAACCCAAATAGTGCTGCTATTCTCTCTCTCTCTCTCTCTCTCCCACAAAAATGTTCTAGAACAATTAAATCAGATTGTGCCTTTTTCTTACCATATGAGTTTTCATAATCTTGTATATATGCTGACTAAGCTAATTTATTCTTTCCATTACACTAAGCAATATCTTAGGATGTGATTAGGCAATAATATGGGATGATTGTCCCTTGTATCTTGTAATAATCTTGTATAAATTCAACCCTCATATCAATGGAATAAATATACAAATCTTTCCATTCATTTTATCATTTTATGCCATTTATTCTATATGCTTAACACTTTTGTTATAATTGTGGCTTCCATATAATGCAGAACCTAGAATCTGAACTTTAATCATGTTAATGAAATAATAAAGTGAGAATCAAATCTTAGGACTATTTTTCATTGATTCGTAATTAGAAATAAAGAAACTGCCAATCTGACATCAAATAAGATTGAAGCTCTATCAAATGGAACTGTTAAACAATTAACCCACCATTTTTAAACTCCTCCCTATGTTATTAGAGTGGGGAAGAGACTATAGCTTGGAGTGATAATTAAAAGAAAAATAAAAAGGAAACAAGAGGAGGAGGGGGGGGGGACTACCAATGAAAACTTTATGAAGAAAAGAGAAAAAGAATTTCAAAAACAAAAAGAGAAAGAGAGAATGCTATGCTTTGGAAGTTCTGAGTGGTAGTAGTGTTTTGTTGCTTCTTTTGTTTTTATGAAGGTACATATCATGGATGATTTGTATTGTTACTAAAAAATTGATGAATTATTTGTCTTCTTTAATAATGTGCATATCAGTCCACAGGACCACATCCACTTAATAAACTACTCTTTATAGAAAGAAAAAAATAAATAAATAAAATACAAACAGTTGCAGGAGCACGGCGGGTATAACCGTAATAGTAACCGGGAATTTTGTCATCATCTTCTCATCCCAAAGAAAACAATGGTTTGATTTCTAATGTATGAGACTGTGAGAGTAGCACTGCAAATGTGCAACCCTAAAATTGCTTCCTTTGGGGATCCTCTCTTACAGTGTTTTTCTTATGTCCCTTTTAATCACATTACACATATAATGATATATACAAGTGTACATGAACATGTTAATGCTTATGTTAATTGTTAAGGGGGATTCTTCTATAGTGGAACCCTCAACTCTGTTTTGGTTTTTCTGTAAAAGGGAATGTGGAACAAAATAGTTAAAAGTCTCTTTGAGCTATATATAGGCTTTTGCAATTGGAGTGGGATTCAAGAATAGGATTTATGTCCTAGGATTTATGTCCTATAGGTTAGCATTGAAGTGGAAGAATGAGGTAGGAGCATTAGGAGTAGTGGATCTTGATTATTTAGTGATAATATTTTTAGCTGTTATCTTGTATTTAAGGTTTAAAATAAGTTAAATTCAATGGTAAGTCAATGGCTATGAGAACCCATTTATTTGGATTGATTGGTAGTCCCCCCCCCCCCCACCCCCCCCCCCCACCACCAGCTCCATTGCCTGCATTATAAGAGACTTGATTATACATTTTGTGAGCAAATAACATATATATATAGAAGGCCAGACTCCTCTTGTATAGAAGTCCCCCATCTGGTAGTTATGTTTGCTGGCAGTCAGACATTTTTGAGATGTTATAAGGTCATCTCTGACCACATATATATGGTTGAGATAATTATAAAACTTTGAAAAAAGGGAAAAAGAGGCTAGGTGGTCGCATGGATCTGCACCTTAACACAGGAGCGTGTGTAATGACCGTCTTGCCCATGTTGATGCTCCTATGTCTGCTCTCATTGACCCTCATGCTGATGCATGGGTTACCAAGCAGAGATCTCTTGCCCATGAAAACAATCAATAACTTCAAAGAGAAGAAAGGTCTATTGTTAAAAATATAAGGGCAAAGGTACATGGAATGCTACCCAATACAGTCAGGCAACAATGTAGGGAAAAGGTTCTCCGACCATATACACACACATGAAACGGTCTCTCTACCTCGTACATACGAAACTATGCTATTTTATCCCACATTGGTATGTGTTCCCTATATCGCTTGCTTAGAGAACCATCACCCAATAATGTATCATTATAATGTCATAAAAAAAAAAGGCTACCATATCTTGAATGACAAATTTATTAGGATTAAAGTCTCTGTTGTAGTTGGAAGTCTAGATTCCATCAAAGATGGGCATCTTTCAATGTGATCACTGGCATTGGCTAGTTTGGATTTTCAAGATCTAAACTTAGCGTCAAATTTTAGTCAATCATCAGATTAGACATGTGACTAATGGATTTCTTAAAATCTATCAACCATACAATTGGTGGCCTACACAAATGAATAGTCAAGAGATGGTGGGTCATATATATATATATATATATATATATATATATATGAGAAAAAGAACTTTGTTCGGAAGTGTGGCCTACGCCAACATTTCCATGAGTTTATCTCTCTCCTCTCTATATAAAAAGACATCTCTACCCCCCTTGATTTTGAGGAGGAGAGAGATAGATACATGGGAGTGCTGGCGTAGGCCGACCACACTCACGAACAAAAAACTACTTCCCTATATATACTAGCTTTAGGCGAGCGAATCAATTTAAAACTATCTTTTGCAAGTAGCTCACCTAGGAAAACCCATTTTGTATAATAGTATAATACGATAGTAACAATTTAAAAGAGAGATGTTTGGGTTCAATGGGTTGGGTAGGTGTGAGACTGCCTGGTTATGCCCCAACTAGTTACCTGGCACACGAGCAACGAAAGGAATCTAACATGGACTTGTTTTTTGCTTAATTTGTTGTTGTTTGTGGAAGATGGAAGTACCACGTCATAAGTAGGAGTTGTATTCTTTGTTTGGGGAAGAGTGGCCTTTGATGGAAAGATGGTCAAAGGCATCAAAAGGGTGAGTATTTTCGCCTTTCATAAGAATGAGACAGTCATTTCATCCGTGTCTATTTGAACGTGGGCACTCAATCTCAAGTGAAATTAAGATTATTTTTTAGTGAATGTTTCCCTTCACCTTTTGTGGTTCTAAATAGTTGACATTAGATATTGCTGGAAGCCCTTACAACATTTCAGTTGTTAGTTTCAATGGTAATTTGATTAACATTATAATTAAGGGAACGTTTAACTATTTTGTTAGTTAACCATCGATAAGTTTAATTAATTTTAAATTTATAATGTGTCAATATAATGGTTGTAAATTTATTTAAAAATAAAATATGTTTGAACAATTTTGAATTTTAATTATCCAAATTTTTCCCAAAGGAAAACTCAATAGTTGAGATGTGACATCTAGAGAATTATTCTACATGCATCCAACCATCATAATCATCTACATGAGATATATATGTTCTTGGGGAAGGGGAGTTTGTTTTTTTTAGGGTAAGATACTTGGGGAAGAATCATAAACTATTAGGGGTAAAAAAAAAAAAAAAAAAAAAAAAAAAAAAAAAAAAAAGGGAAAGTTTCAACGATTCGTCCAATAAGCAGAATTTATTCCATTCGAGTAGTCTGGTCCTCAAGACCACGATATACCTAAAGACTAGAAAACTTTTCTCCTATGTTCTTCTATTAATTTATGAAAAACTAAAACTTTATGAGAGGATTGTACATAAAGTAATTCCTTTTGAGAAAAGTTGATGTACCTTCAGATGTTTAGAATAAACTTAGCAAAATATATTCAACCAAAAGTCAAAAGAAAAGAATCAAAAAACAGAAGATCAAACAAGGAAAATAGAACGTACCTAATTCCATGCAAAAGCAATCTCTCTCTTTCTCTATCTCTCATATCCACACACACACACACACACACGAGAGATTTCTTGATCTAAACCTAAAGATATGTTTGGTTCGTAAGAAATAGATAAAAAAAAAAACATTCAATTTTTTTTTGAATTTGAGGAGAGAGATAGACACAATGATTATCTCTCTCTCTCTCTCTCTCTCTCTCTCTCTCCTCAAATTCAAACAAAAAAATTAAATTTTTATCTATCCTTTTCTTGCTAACCAAACATAACCTAAATGATCATATATTCAAATACAAGCTAATAGAAAAGTCAAGTATATGCCAAGCCACACGAACTAGGAAGGACCTTAAATTTGACCATGCAACATTCCCTATCAAACATTCCTGAGATGGTAGCTACACTACTCCTCCAAAAATGCTCTCTTGTCTTGCGAAACAGGTAGCACCTTATCAAGCACAACCTCTGTAAGAATTGCCATCTCAACATTTAATTTTCTCTTTCTCATAGTTCTTTAGCAAAATAATAATAATAATAATTAGTGGATAGTTTTCATGCATGGCTGTTTTTGGGTAATAGACGATGATGCGTCAAAATGGTGGTGGGGCGGGGGGGGCAATTAATGACCTCCGGTTTGTTCCAATCTAACACCCATGAGTATTATTATTATTAGTGAGATTTCTTGTAATGAAACAAAAATATTTAACCTAAAAATAGCAAAAGCAAAAATAGCCCCCTATTGAAAAGGGGGGAATTGAAGGAGCTAGGTCAAATGTTTATCTAAGTATGTTTAAGGTACGTATGGGGGTTAAGACAAATCAATGAGTCAATAATGCTTTGTAATTTTGTGGCGCAATCAATTTCTCCATTTATACCCCCCCCCCCCTCTTCCTATTCTATGGAAAATTAAGGTGTACGTATTTGTAGTAGATATTCATGAGCTAATTAATCTAACCCACTGGCCGCCCGCCAACAAATGTGGATGATGACGGCCATAGTTATAAGACACACCCATATTGCCATTTCATCTGGTGGTTCTGCCACCAAGAGACAAAGAGGGCATGAAGGGAGGTAACGCCAAAAGAGAGAGAGAGAGAGATGCAAGAAACAAGAAAGAGGAAAGAAGAAAAAAAGAAGGAAGAAGAAAGAAACAAATTTCATAAGGAAACAGATCGAAGATGATGATATCATCGGCATCATGGGTTGCCAGACAATCATCTAAATATCCAATAGACCCTCTGATCGAGTTTATCCACACTCTCAGAGAGAAAGAGAGAGATGGGGTTTAATTTGCTGCTTGCGAGGGTAGAAGTGGGAAATCACACCAATGAGAAAGAGGGAGAGCTAGCTATATAGGGTGCTTACATTTTACCTGAGAATTAAGAAATTGTGTTAATGTGGATCCCGCGGCTCATTATGTAAGAAGGTCGTATAGAAAAAAATCCCCATTATGGCATCGTGGAGATCTTTTTTCTTTTCTTCTTTTATCAAGAGAATGAAAGAATGAATCTTAAAAATGCCATCCGCATGACAACAAACAACAAGACAAAAATATCATAGTGGGGTCTTGGAACATCCTCACTATGATGTAAAATAGCAAGCCCTCGTATATAATTCTTACCTTAATTAGTAGTTTAGGTGGGGCTGAAATTTTTGTATAGGTGGACCTTATGATCTTTTGTGCATTTGTCAAATTTTAGTCCGACAAAATAAAGATACTGAAAAATCAGAGAGTGCCAAGAAACTATGGTATGTGCATAGACACATACAAGATGTGGCAACTTCGCATCATTTCCTAAACATCCAACAATATAAAGCCCATCGATGCAGTACACTTATATTAGAAGCTTAATACCCCTAACCACCCCTCCTTCCATCCCCCCCCCCCCCCCCTCCTCGTAGTTGAGGGGGAGAGAGAGAGAGAGAGATTTTTCCAATGGGCTTTGAGTTTCAATGGGCCATATATGGCTTCCTACTCTCTACATTAAGTCCACTGAGCTCATATCATCATATGCTCTTTGGGCTGGGCTTAGGCTCGAAAATCATAAGCCAAATCCAGTTTTCAACTGCTTGCTTCCCCCAACCCCCCCCCCCCCCCCCTTAAATTAGCACAAACTAGTAGTAGGTTGGAAGTTGAAACCACAGAACTCAATTTAGAACTCCTTCAACAGCAGAGTTGGCAGTTCATTTGTTTGGTTGTTGTTGTTATGTATATACACACAAAGTGTGTGAGTGTCAACAACAAAGTTCCCAAAAAAAAAAGACTTACCCAATGAATGAGGTTCCCGCCATTTCGGGATCTGAGAAGGGTCATAATGTACACAAAAGTACAGTATTCTTTAATCTCCTCGATTCTCGCTTATAAACTATACATGAAGAAGACAAAACAATTTTTATAATCTTTTTCTAAATTTCATGATCTGGAATCTAAATCGGTCACTTGTTAAATTTCACCCTTAAATTCATTCATATATAAAAATAATTATATATATATATTATATACTCCTCTTCCATTTATTGTGATACAAATAGATGGGCCATCCATAGATACCGTATGGAATATGGACAGACCCAGCCCCTTGGTTTGGCTCGTGGTTCTCTATTATTTTTAAAAACTCTCACTGTAAAATCGGAGATTACATCTTAAACAAAACAAGCTCTGCTTAAATTCTCCTTGAGCGCCTCCCTTCTTTTTTCTATCTATATTTGTAATTTTCCTCCTATCCTCTCTCTCTCTCTCTCTCTCTCTCTCACTCTCTCTAATCTCTCTATTAACTAATTCTCTATTCGCTCTCCTCCAGTCCAAACGCCAAAGCAGTCGCTTTCCTCGGCAGTTTACAAAGACGACGACGACGAAATATTTCAATCATACAAAGGACGATTTAGAGCTGACTGGGACCGTCAGTCTCTCTCTCTCTCTCTCTACTCATTTGTTCTCTTCCTGTTGAAGCCATTCTGAGAAGACGGCTAGGGTCTTCATGTCTGCTCTGTAATGCTTCTGTGTGAACTCAAGCAGCGATGACCATGTGAAGTCTGGGTATTGCCTTGGGTGCTCCTTGTCTACCAACCCATTCGGTGGCCTCACCACCTTCTCCGTCTGTGGGCACAGGAAGAACGCTAGTGACTTCCTTGGTCTCTCTCTGTTCACTACTGCTCTATGCAAACAGCTCTTGTACCTTCCATTTGATAGCGCCTGAAACCAAAAATTAATCCATATTTAAGTCATACCCAGATTAATTTATACAGTTTTTAGTCTCCCAATTTCATCATTCTTAATTAATTATAAACTTACCATGAAAGTATCTCCAATGTTGACCACAAATGCTTCAGAACAGGGGCTTATGCAACGCCACTCTTCCTCTACAAACACCTGAAGACCTCCGACCTGATCTTGATGAAGGATTGTTAAGGATGTGGGATCACAGTGAGGTCCCGTTCCCAGAGTCAGATGTGGCTTTTGGCATGGTGGGTAGTAGTTTAGCCTCATTATCGAATCATTCCCTTCGAAGAACTCCCTGAAATGGATTTTTCCTACCCCAAGGCTCATCCCCAGTAGCTCCATGATCCCCAGTGAGAGCTTGTTCATCGCTTCACAATACTCTTGGTACACCCTCCTGGAAAAAGGGGGGGGAAAAAAAAAACAGAGCATAACCAAACACACTTTAAGCTTGATTGAAGAAAGAAAGGAAGAACAAGATTTGGATTAAATCATCAAAATGGTTATGTGTTTGTCTTTTTGCCTCACCCAAATTGTCGGAATCGTTCACCCAAAAAGTTGAGGAAATATTCTTCAACTATGTTGGTGGGTGATGGTACGTCAGCAGAGTAGCGGAATGAGAGGGTCTCTTTCCATGGAAGCTTAGAAGAGAACCTCCCAGTGAAGCTACTGGCATAACCAGTGTGTTCGCCGGGTTTCCTCTGAGCTCTCTGTTTTCCATGGAGTGGCATGTCGAAGAACAAGTCCATGTAGCTATGAGCATCCGCAATGAGTCGTTTATCGACGCCATGGTTAACAACAAGAAAGAACCCATGTTTCTCGCAGGCCTTCCCAACAAGTGTTGATGCTTCCATGGCTGCAACTGGGTCTCCAGATAGAAACCCACCCAAGTTGATGACCGGAACATGGAGTTCTCGTATCTCAGCACTGGGTTTCTCATCGTCAGGCCATACGAACTGTTTAGGTATGTTGGGCTGCTGTCGAAGCACTGCGGCATCAAAGACTAGAGGCTGTTGCAGGTGCTCATCTTTTCTATCTGCTTCGCTAGGTGGAGACATCGGTAGTTGCTGCTGCTGCTGGTGCGGCGACGAGGGACCTCTCATCATCGATGCGTTTGCAACACAATCGATTGTCATTGTATAGGCTCAGGCTGTTTCTATGCAGAGATTCGAAATTCAACTTGAGACACTTGGTTTTAAAGACCGATTGACCGACCTTAAGACTAGATAAACAGAGACAGATTGAGGATGAGAGGGGAAAAAAAGCCAAGGCAGCCCATTTGGAGTTAATGAAAGTCACTGCCTCCGCTCTTCTCCCACTTGTCCTCTGCCTCTACCTCTCTCTCTCTCTCTCTCTCACACACACACACACACACTCTCTCTATTCCACTCTACTACCCCCCTTCACTCTGGAATTGGCTTATGTATATATTGTGTGGCTTTTGTGGTATCTGTTGCCCACACACACACACAACCCCACACCCACACGCACTCTCATATATGTATAAGTGTGTGTCAGCAAAGAAGATCCAAAATAGACAGGCACACCAATATCTAAATATTTATGTATTGGCTATGTATTGTGCTTTTGCCTTCGTATATCCAATAATCAATTTTCAACTACTCTTTATATCTCCATATAAAAAAAAATCAGATTGGATTGAAACTTATCACACTAAACAGACAAAAGCACAAGCAAAAGTACTATTTGGGCTATCAAGACAAGCTTTCCTATAATCAGACGAATTTGATTCAGCTAGATGACCAATGTGTAATGTTAGCAAGAATTGTAGAGATAGAGAGAGGTTTATTCTTCTTCTTCTTCTTTCTTCTCTTGTGATTTCTAATGAATGGTCAAGAACTAAAGATTGAATCAAATAACCTTCCTACAAGTAGTGTGTGGGGACCTTTCTTCCAATAAGAATAACAAATTGAGTTTGTCAACCTGATTCAACTTGGTCCTTAGGAACATTTTGGATATGCCCTAGAAAAACCTTGCTTAGCCCACAGTATAATTCACTATTGAATTACTTAATCCAAACAGTAGGGTTGAGGGATTTTTTTTTTTTTTTTTTTTTTTTTGGTGGGGGAGGGGGAGCAGGGCTGTGTGTGTGTGTGTGTGGAAAAATGGAATTTATACGAAAAAGGTCGGGCCCAAGCTGGTTGGATGAGTTTGCCAGTGCGGTGGAGTTGAGCCTCAACTGGGCAGACAATTGTCTCAACTATCAAGTGGAATAACCAGAACCAAAATAGACAGGCACACATTTTCAGGTGGAGCCGGATATGGCTTTTTCATGATATCAAGGATTGCCCAGTGCCAACCCTAGTTACTTGAAGAGTGAAGACAGACCTGCTTTTCTGGAAGTTGAAGTTGAACATCAAAAGGAACTAAATTGCTGTATTGGTGGTGGGAAGAATGGGTTTTGTAGGACCCCAACTCTAAAAGCCCCTCCTGACTCCATGGATAACTGTTATAAAACTTTCAGGGGTGTTCTTATTTCCATCTTGTTTGGCTAATGCCACCAACCCTTTTTTGTGTTTTTGTGTGTTGGTCTTAATGAGATATCTTTGATATAAAGAAGATTTCAAAGAATTTTTGGGTCGGCAATAGTCCACTTGGTCAGGCCGAAAATACTGATTTTTAGTTTAATTTTGTAGGGCCATAACTTTTAACTTGGGTGGAGTTACGGGAGTCATAATATTGATCAATATCTAAACGACAACCAATGCTCTACAACACTTCAACAGTCCAAATGACAAGTCATGGGACACTTTGATTGGGAGGCATATTTGCAGGTTTAAGGGGTATATCGGGCCTGTGAATTATTGTGTGCGATTAGGGATACTAATTTCCTATGTTATTTTCCTACTTTATTCTGTTTCATGTTTTACTTCGTTTTCCTTCTTTGTTGTAATCCGATCCTTTTATATAAGGGTTGTTTTGGACTAAATAAAGCATCTTGAAGTTTATGTCCAAATTCGTTTCTTCTTCTCCATTGGAATTAGGGTTTCTTAACCTTGTGGATTCAAGGGTTCGTTAGCGCTAGAACAACATCTTACCCCATACTTCCTACTACTTCAATCTTGGTTTGGGAGCTCTCATCGGCTATAATGGTTTACTATCACAATAATTAATGAAGTGTTTGATGCCAATCTGATTAAGATCATTAATGGAAGGAGATTTTAAATGACAGTAATGGATTGATATTTTAGAAAGGGTTTTATTCTGATAATTACGATTGGTTGCACTGAGTTTGTCACTATACTAAATTTGTCCTCCCACGTATAATAACAAAAAGTCTTCTTCTCTTGTAGGAGTCAAAATTATTTTTTGTTTTATATGATCGGTATTAGATGGTGATAACTCAGTGTACCTATATATGAAAAAGATATGAAATTTTGAAAAAGATATGAGGATTTGAGATAGATGATTTTATGATGTGCATGACCTATTTTAAAACTTTTTTTTTTTTTGGTTTCAATGAGATATCTACATGAGATGAGTTAAGAATTTATGATATATAGATGAAAATAATAAAGAAAATTTACATTGGACTTTACAAGAAAAGAATTACCCTAACTAGTCAATTTAAAATTTGGATTAAGAAAAAAGAATACATAGGTCAAATGAATTCTTATCATTTGAATTTATCGTATGCAAAATCTTTTAAATGTGAATCATCCAAATTTAGGATTTTGTCATGGTTTTCAAATTTGTATAAAAAATGACACTTGAAAACTGGGATGATCTTGACCACTTTTGAAAGGATGGATTGTTCTTTCTCAGTTTTATCTATTTTTGAGAAATGCACAATGACAAAATCGGATTATGATCTCTTTTTTTTTTTTTTTGTCTTTTTTCAAAAGAAAAAAAAAAAGACATACCCAATGTGGACAAGGCTCCCACTACTACAGGGTCTGGAGAGGAGTATGCATACATAGCTTACCCCCAATTTTTTCTTTTCCACAAGAACTTTTAAATGAGTTTTGCTTTGCATTGAGAAAAAAGTAGTACTTCTTTAGTAAAAAGAATTCCCTCAATTGTTACTAAATTCTTGTTGTACGGGTTCGAATCTAGAAACAGCCTCTCTACGAAAGCAAGGGTAAGGTTGCGTACATTATGACCCTCTCAAAGACCCCGCAGTGGTGAGAGTCTCGTGCAATGGATACGCTTTTTTTTTCTTTCTGTAGGAGTTGGAATTGAGATTTCTTCTTGTATCAGATTCATAATTACTAATACATCATAATATCAATTTTCTCAAGGAAGATTTTTGAATGAATGATTTCAAAAATCCTGCATTTCTTGATTTCCCAATTTTTTTTCTATGCCAAGTGAAATACTACATTCACCCTGTTACTTAGTATTAGGATTTTATTCTGTGTTTTAAGCATTAATTATATGTTTGAAGTCAATAATAATTCAATTGGGACTTCAAAAGATCAATGAATGATAGCAGTTTGAAAAAAGCTTCAATTTAAGAATAGATATATGTATTTCCTGATATAGGACTACAAAGGACAGTGGAACTTTCTGATTGCAACACACTACAACAAAAAAAAAGAGCATTAGAGACAATTCTTAGAAGAAGTAAACAAAAAAAACCCTTCTCTAAGTGGGAGTTTCTTATGTTTTAGATGTTTAGGTACCATCACTAAAACTGAAGTTTGTTGTAATTTGAATTGGTGGATCCAATAAGAACTATACTTTTTAAGCATTCTTGGACAAAATCCTATGAGAAATGGAACCTAGAATAGACATTCTAGATTGAATAAGAATTGGATCTTTCTCCTCCAGTTTTGGATTCAGGTTTCAGTAGCTGGTTGGGTAAAGATTTGTCCACCTACAGAGGTCTAACCGCTCTCATGGAAACAGAGAATATGTGAAAGAGTACAACCCTGATCATGAAGAAGATGTTCTAAGTCCATAAAACTCTTCTTTAATTTCTTCTCCCTCCCTCCCTCTGGGATTTAGCAAAAAATTATCCTTAAAAAAAACCCTCTTTTAGAAACCCATGTAAGTAAAGACAATGATTAAATAATAAAAAGATCTCATTAAAGAGGATCAAATAAATATGATTACAGGAATTGGGTGTGACGTGGGGTTAGGAGCATTTATAGCAAATGATATGTTCTTAATCATATTAAGTGTAGCACATGATTGGATTGATGGTAACTATTTATTGTAATTTTTTATGTGATATTCGATTAGGGAAGTAAAGCAACAACCGTCCAATGTTGTTTTCAAATATAAAAAGCATCTACAAAAGATCTACATAGCCCTCTTCAAATCTCCTAATTAAGAATTGTCTATTATAGTAATTAACTCATTAGGAGTCTAACTTATTTAAAATAATTATCTCTCCCTTTCTCACTCTCTTAATTGATGCTGTAAAAAAAAAGGGGGGAGGAGGAGGAGAAGGAGAGCCGTCGGTGTTTGGTAAAACATATAATATCCAAACATACCCTTTAAATTAATGTAGTTAGCTACCACAAATTCTTTAATTAAATTAAGAGATACCCTTTACTCTGTTCAAGAAACAGGATTAGTTCCAGCCATTAATTCTCATAATCATGGTTTTCATGCAGAAATGTATTATAGGTTTCTGTCTTGTACCAAGAGAGATACTGTAGGGAGATAACAGGAAACAAGAACAACTCTTAATTTTTATCATAATATCGAGGATTCCAAGGTGGATTACACTCATAATCATTTCACAGAGAAAGAAAGAAAGAAAGAAAAACAGAGTAAGAGAACACAAAACAACAAGCCAGGGAGTGTGTGTTGCATGCCTTTTTCCATGCCAAGCTTTCACGTCCGTTGGTGCTGCTACCAACTTAAAATTTTTGAGGTTTTCTCTATCTCTAGTACTCCAAGGCTGGACAGATTTTAAAAGATCAAAAAAAAAAAAAAAAAAAAGTAATTTAAATAGAAACAGAGATCCAATATTTTGGTTTTTAAATTTTTTTAAGTATTAGGCACTATCACCATTAACAGCACCAATGGTAAGCTTAGGAGTGAAGAGAGCATCTAATAGTGTTGCTTTGTGTGTCTTCTTTGCACTTATTAAGAAGAAATTGCTTTCAAATTTGGGTCTTAGTATCAATGGTGGGGTATACACGTGCAATGCACATGCAATACACAATGTATCTGTTTGTCTCCATAGATTTTAGCCAAATTAATAAGCTTTGTTTGTGAACTTACCCTTTTATATATATATTTACTTGTTTGTAATTGAAGAGGGAACATGAGCTGCATTAGCTATAAAGATTTAGAGGAAAGTGATGATCAGGGTAGTTATTATTTTCTCTTAATTTTGATTATAAATGTTTGTAGTTTAATGGAGTTTTGGTAGGTTTTAGAGAGTTGTTTCATGTTTCCTTTGTATATCCTTTTTCTTTCTTTCCTCCTTTTTGCTTCCATTACCTCTATTCTTTAATTCCATTTGGTTTGAAATCTGTGGATTAATGAAGCTTCAACTTCTTTATTAGTGAAATAAAAAAGCTTCAATTTTTCACTTTATTATAGCCTATAATAGTGGAAGATAAAGACTACTAGGACTCAGGTTGTTTTGAGGCACTACTATATGGGACCTATTTTTCGTGTGGACCTGTGATCTATAGTGCGTTAGATACCTAGCTAACTTATTTGATTACCTAACCTACAAAAAACTCTCTCTCTCTCTCTCTCTCTCTCTTTCTCTCTCTCTCTCTCTCACAGTCAAACTAATTCATCTTTAATTATGGCTTTGTAGATTCTATATGCTTTACATTATGGTTGATTGAAAATCTTACTACATTTTAGGTTGCAGCTTTTTTCTTCAACCCATCAAAAATGTTGGTACCTTAAATGATCATCAATGGATAGGACTGGCATTACACTCCAAAACTGTATTTCAAGATTGGAGACAACACAATGCAATTGATACCAAATGCAGTTGATACCAACATTTGGTAATTTTTCGAGATTTAAGATTTCTTGTTCACACCAACAATATAAACCCCGCAAGTAAGGTTCAACTAAAAGGACTGAGTTTTCCTTCACCCATTATGACGAGTGAATCTCTTAATCTAAGAGCCCATCATAGAATAGTGCAGGGGCGGAGGAAATAATTATGACACTTCAATGAC
Organism: Telopea speciosissima; assembly: GCF_018873765.1. Classification (NCBI taxonomy): domain Eukaryota; kingdom Viridiplantae; phylum Streptophyta; class Magnoliopsida; order Proteales; family Proteaceae; genus Telopea; species Telopea speciosissima. The sequence goes on along the minus strand of NC_057921.1, from coordinate 61,116,492 downwards.
TAGATTCTCATCACCCATTGTGAAGAAAAACTTTTACTTAATTATGATCTTTATTCTAAACAATTGAACCATTTCAGTAGACTCTAATCCATCTCATCACCTTTTAATTTCCCCCTTTTTTTTCATCTCACTAACACTACTTCTATCTGCATTTACAATGGTTTTTAACATTCTACTTCTTAAAAACATGTTTCTTTTTCATGTTTTTTTGTTCCCTCTTAAGCCAAAAAAAAAAAAAAAAAAAAAATTTTGATTTGATAGCAGACTTGTCAAACTTTCCATTGATTTAATGAAGTGCATCTGAACCATTCAACTTGATCTCAGATTTTACAGACAACATCTTGACAGACACATCAACTTAATTCTCTAAATTATGAATAATATTGCTTCACTAATTACAAATAAAAGGTTTAACCAGTACCAGTCTTTTGGAATCCTAAGTGGTTTGTGGGTTACACATTTGACCATGACCTTGAAGGTTCAACACTTGATACACATACATACATAAAACAGAGAGAGAGAGAGAGGTCTTAGCCTTAATTAGTGCCTTGGCACTTTGAATAGTTTGGTTTTGAAGATAAAAGTAGATTCATGTGGTTCTCAAGTAGAAGAGTTTAATGGGTGATTTGTTATTTGGGAATCACAGTGATTAGAGTAAAAGGTACAATCATTAATTTGGTGGGCAAAAAAGCACCATAAGTGATATTCCAAAAAAGGGGTGGCCTCTCTTGTCAAATTGAATTATTAATCAATCCAATTAAATCTCACTATGTACTTGATTTTCTTTGTGTCTTTAAAAGACTAAACCACATCAAGTCACTCACCAGAAACTCTCAACACACACGTAAGCAGAGCAAAATATATTGGTTAATGTAATCTTCCGGCTATTTGAATCTCTCTCTCTCTCTCTCTCTCTCTCATCTTATGATCTTAGCTTAGTTGGATCCATAAAATTTAAGATCCATTAGATATGGGTATTTATTTAGATACTTGTTCATTTATTTGTGTGGTCTTTTTTTTGGAATATGATGTAGGAGAGAAGAATTGGGTGTTCTTGCTGCATCAGTAGCTTTTCTTTTGTCGATCATCTTTCTCTTTCTTCATTTGTTGTTGTAATCCTCTTCTTTGTCCTTAATGAAGGGTATCTCACCTTCCCTGCTAAAGTTATTCTTTGCAAACAAATGGGAAAAAAATTTTAATTATAAATAGAAATGATATTTGATATCCAACTTACACAAGATTCCAATGTGAATCATATCAGACTAATATTCAAGAATCAATTATAATGTAAGCATGCATGCAGTTTGGGTTTTGGAGAGAAAGAGAGAGAGAGAGAGATCAGGAAGGAATAAATGCCAAAAAAATTTAATGCTATTTAATTTTAGAATGCAAAATCGACCTAGAATGTATGCCGAGAACGCATACCAAACAAAGGTTGCATTCTACAATATCATGTAGTCTTCCTATATTGCAAAACAAAGCTTCAGAAAATTTGCCAAGAATTTAAAAAAAAGGGATAAGACGGTTTATTGGATCACAAAATTTAACATGAAGCAAATCTAGAGCACATTCAATATATCAAATTGGCCACCTCATCCCTCAACATGCCCTAAAACAAGAGAAGCAATGTAATATAATGGATTTTAATCCTCTTCAATTCCTAAAAGTGTACAGTGCGACAATGCTAGGTGGAGATGTTGACACCTGACAGCTTGGACATTCAACGGTTACATGACTCACAAAACCCGTTTTGTTACAATTTCCCTTGTTACATTAAATCTAGTTCGTATATTCCCGATAAATCCCATTGACGATCTCAAAAAATTGTGTTCCATTCCATGTAGGAGGGAAAAGATAATGAAATTGCAATCCCTTTGGTAGACATTGGGAGTGATGGGAAGAAAAAATCAAGATTCCTTAGCAACTATGGATGAAACTCCTATGTTATTCATAGTTCTAAGTTTGTATTGTAAAATGGAAACTATATACAATGGCAGAAAACAAAATGAAACAAACAGAAAGAGCAATCAAAATATCCAAAATGCAAGGATATATGTGGTTCAGCAAGATGCCTACGGCCACGATGAGTTGAGAACAATCTTCACTAGCTAGCAATGGTGAAAAAGGTTACAAGCTCTCTTCCTCCAGTGTCTCTATGTTTACAAAGAATTCTCTATTACCCCTAATAACCCCCATCGCTACCAATTTTTAAGGAAAATAAAGAGATGTAATTTCCCGAACTACCCTTATGTAAGCTCTCTAGGTTTATTTGTTGGGGGAGGGTGAATGAAATTAAATTAAAAGGAGACAGCAAAGTACAACACAAAAGCCAAAGAGACAAGCCTAAGGGAACCTTATTCAAAAGCCCCAAAACAAACAACCAGTGGATGATAAATCAAAAGATAGGGTGGAGAAAAAAACAACCAAACAAAGGATGATACGTCAAAATCCAATGGGAAGAAACACCAAATAAAGGATGATATATCAAGTATCTAAGGAGGGGGGACAGATAAGAGGATGATCCCAACATGTGTCCAATGCTTATTTCTTAAAGTGCTCGATCGGACTCACGATCGAATGGAGAGTAGTCTATGTCTAATCTCAAAAGTAATGACCTTTCAAATCTATTCTATAGTGCGCGGCGTAGAGGTCCATCTGTTAAAATGCAAGACATCAACCCTCAACATTCATAGTTACAAAAATCAATTCATGTTTGAATTGCAGTTAGTAAAAAAATTCATAGTTTATTCCAAATCTAGAATTTAGGAATGCTTAAAATTAGTTTGCTACAATGGTTTCATAGTTTGATAACTTTGATTGGGGTATGGTAACTACAGGCAACTGTACATAAAACCAACCAAAATTCAAAACGTGGCCGGCCATATGACATGTGAGCTCCAGTTGAATCAGGTAATGGAGATTTGAAACATAATCCGACAAGGGTAACTTTTGTAAGAAGGGAAATCCAGACAAATAAGAAAAAAGGGTACCTCAAAGCACCAAGACAAAACACATCTGTTAACTCAAAAAGTTAACTCTACTCTCCACCTTTTTGTTTTTTTTTACTATAGTGTACTACTACTACAGATGAAAGGTAATAAGGCAATTTGTGGTGGGTGATGTGTGGTGTGTGGTCAGAAGACTCAAGAATTCACAAATATCACCAACATTATAGATTATAGACAAGAAGAAATGGATGAGTGGAGTATATGTCACCTTCCTCCCCTTCTTTGAAACAATTTTTAGTGACATTGATAGACCCAACAAACTGGGATCTTAACAGTTTTAAGTAAGTCATAGTAGGTTGGAAAGTGATGGAGTATAGTATCTCCCAGAAACAGAAAGAGAAAGAGAAAAGCAGAGCAACCTTATCAAACTCCCCAAGAAAGATCAAGAAGCCGTACCACAAATTGTATTTTTTTGGTGGGGTCATTAGGGGTGTTAACTGTGGTAGGCTAGGATTGATACTGAGGAGAAGAGGGTGGTTGATGGTCATGGTGGGGAACAAAGATAATCCAGAGTTTGATCTTTTGCTTTCAATGTTAGGAGAGAGAATTGAATGGCATTGGTCTCTTAAAGGCTTAAAAGCCTTCTCGTGTGGTACGTGTTCGACTACGAGAGAGAAAAAAGATTAGACCACCATCACATCACATCTCACAAAAGGTGAGTAGTCCCTCTCCCTCCTCTTCATCAAGTACCAATTGAACTTTTTTCAATTTTAGAGAGAGAGATTTAAAGCCGAATCGGATACAGGATCGATTTCATTGATTTTGATTTGAATTTTGAGAAGAAAAAAAATCCTACAGTTATTTATTCAGAAATCTTATAAATTTAAAGGTAAATTTCATTGATTTTCTGTTATTTTTACTCGAAATAAGTGGAAATTAATGGGTGGCTGATTTCGATTAAGGATGTGTGGATAATTGCACTTCTGTCACCATGGACAAGAAACAAGAAACTCCTGTCGTGGATCTCTCTGTATTTGGTAAATTAGACTCAGTGCGTGCTGTGCCATGATGCCACTTTTTTAAGGGGGGTGGGTTATGAGTTGATGGTCTCTCTCAACCCAAAAGCTATACACCATCCACTGATCATCCACAAATGGTGCGGTGTTTTTTGGATAAGAAAGGAAAGAGAAAGAGAGAAAAAGGTGTTTAATCTGTTTTGTTTTCCTTATTGGTTCTCTTCATTGGGCCCTTTAGAGAGAGTGAGAGAGAGAGAGGTGTCTAATCTGTTTTGTTGTTCTTATTGGTTCTCTGGTTCTCTCCTTTGGGCCCTTTGGCAAATGAGATGAGAGCCTTTTTAGTAATCGATCAGCAGCGGCTAATGTCGATCGTAGACCAAGGGTATAATAGTAAAAATCAATTTTTAAATGAAATCAGAGGCAAATCTATCCAATAAGGGTCACTTCAGATTGGTATCAGATGGATATCAATTGAGTCCAATAAGGACTCCGATAATGGTGTTAAATTGGAACCGGAACTGAAACTGAAATCAAACCGAATAAATTCATAGAACTAGGTTACAATCTAAAACTAGGGAACATAACCAAAGCGGGACTTGGTTACTTTCTGATTCCAATATATGAATCGATGTTTAGAACCAACATCAAACTGAATTTGGAAACCAATATCTTATAATATATTAATTTAGTAAAATACTATTTATATTATAATATATTAATACACTATAATATTAATATATTATAATATATTATATTACTAATATTAATATTAGACTTTAAAATAATATTTTATTATAATATAAACCGATTACAAGAATAGAAACCGAACAGCAATTTTCAGAGCCAAGGTGAGACTCAGTCTGGTTCCAAATCACATCAACACGAACCCAACCAAATACCCGGTTTCAAACCGATTTACACCCTTAAATTAAATGTTACAAGTGCTTCCCTCTGGCCCTCCACCTAAACTTTTCTTCCCGTACTGTGCAGTGATTGTCACTGACTGAAACCCTATAGAACAAAAGAGCACCGACGGTTGTATTTCCAACTCCTACAACAGACTAGTGATGGTGCTTGTCACCAGACCGGACCAGTCTAGGGATTGGTCTCCAGCCCAAGGCTCCTATTGGTGGGTGAACAATCCCCTGGGTGAAGATCAATGTCATCATTGTCATGTCTTAAAAGAATCACTTTACACTTAAGGGATAACCTAATTCACAGTATTGAAACTGGTCAATTGGCCAGTTCCAAAATCGATCTCATATCCAAGCCTTTGGCTCGCCTTGTTCTGGTGCGGTCTTACTAATAATTGGGGCGGAAGGACCTTCTTCTTTGCTCATGGACTTGATTCTTTTGTAAGGCTATATGTATCAATCCATGTCGTTTGAATTGGATGTTTTTTCCATCAAGGATACCAATACAATACCATAATTTAACCATTGTAAACCCCCCCCCCCTTATCCGCACCATATCACCAATCTGGGATCAACCAAGTATCTGTATCAATGTCATCCGACCATTAGAAAAAGGAAAAGAGTTAAGGATCCTTGGAATTTGGATTACTAATAATTTTTTACCCAGAAGATGCTGCTTAACGGACTAGATAGGAAAGGAGGATAGGGCTCTGTAAAGACAGTTCACACTCTGCTCCAGAGAAGACAGCATCAATTTCTTACTAGTGAAATGAATAAATGTGACTTAAAACATTAGAAGAATAACTAATATGTGAGAAAAGGTGAACAAATATGTGCAGCATGGAAGATAGATGGCAAACATGCTCTTCTTCATGCATTTTAATCCGACAGACCTTTCGATGGGGCAAGAGATAGGTATCTAACTGATCTCTGTTTACTAAGATGTAAATCATTTGGCTTTCTCCATCTTTCCAATCATTCGAGGTTGCAGCTGTGTATGTATGGGTGGTCATACTTAATATACTTTGTCCAATATGATCTATACTTGGTCATGGCCAGCTCTAGCCATGGCTTCATGTTCCCATTATAGTGGATAACCGCTGCATTCTCAATATCTCCCCGAGCAACGCTTGGATTATACCCTAGCCCAAGCACATGCCATGATTTGTTCAGTGGATGTATCAGCCGATAGAACGTAATCAATCCTGGGGGCAATGTTCCAAGCTTCCACAGCTCCCTATTTTCGTTCTGATTCAAGGAAATGAACCAAAAGAGTTGTGAGACTATGTAATGCGTAAGCATGCAGGCATTTATGAGTATATATATATGGTAATGTATCAATAAACATGCAACTGATTGTAATATCAAATAAACTCACCATATTCTGCCACTTGTGATAGATCCCAGTTATATCCCTCTTTTTCCATTCCTTCAGATCAAAAATATTCATCCCATACGCCCACCCACATGCGTTAGGATCGAAGTTCCTCGCAATATGGGGGTTAGAGAAATTGAGATACTTGTCAAAGCGGTGAAAGCTTGGACCACAGGTTTCAACCGCTCCATTTACTTTCCCATGGAGATCCACTGACCACAACCCAGTCAAGTCTTTCTGGACAACAATGTCATCATCAAGAAAGAGGATCTTATCCAACTTGGGATAAACTTGTGGAAGGTAGAATCTCAGGTGGTTAAGCATTGAAAGATATTTCGGATTCCTGTATTTCAGATTTGAAGAACCAGCCGAGATAGTTGTTGGATGAGCTGCCTTGAAATAGTACTCTTTCATAGCAGCAGACTCAAGTTGACGGAGAACTGGACAGTAGGATGAGTTCAACCATTTGAAGTCATCAACATTTTCAACATGGATGGCGGATTTTTCAGGAGAGTTCAACAGAAACCACATATTCATGGCTCCAAAGTTCAGCTTATCAGTCACCAGATGGAATACGTGCTTCTCAGGTTCCTGAAATCCATAAAAAAAGAAGCATTTATTTAGTAATGGAAACTAGTGTTGATAAAGAGACCATAACAATAATGGAGTCTTGTCCTGGAAGTATTTCATATCCTAACATAAAAGCAGAACTTATGCCAATTTATAACCAAATCTAAGAAAGATTCAATTGTTTCACCTTGGCATTCATGATGGCTGAGTTGACAACAACGGATGCAGCCAGGACATTGTCAGAGAAAAGAGCATAGTGGTAAAGATTTGGATTTTCCAAATTCTCACTTCTTGGGAATTTTCTCTTCTCAGGTGGAAGGAGGTAGTAGCCAATGGTTAAACGCATTGACAGGCAGTGGATCCCATTCGGAACTGTCTTTGCCGCTAATTGGCTTAGGAATGTGCTCTGCTTCTTCAAGCTCCTCACCTGTTCATCAGCTGATTGAAGCATTGCTCTCAGCTTTTGAGTAACCAATTTGCAGTCATAGAGCTGTTCTCGTACTTTAGACAGGACTTGACCCATAGCTTTGATTTTCTCAGGTGCACTAGAAATTAAGAAAGCAATGGAAAGCACACAGAGGACAGAAATGCTTAGAACCACAAATACAAATAAACCATTATAAGAGAGATTGCACCTTGAAACTGTCAATACCTGCGGCTTAGATCTGCATCAGCATTGGCCTCTCCAAGGGCACGTTGGCTTTCTTTGAGCCTTGTCAAAAGCTCCTGGTATAGGTCAATTTTGTTCTTCATTTTTGCAATGTTTGCATATACCCTTGCCATAATCATTTGATCTCGCATCAAGCGTACTGTTGAATCAGAGTTCTCATTCTCATTTTCTCGCCTCCATAAGCTGTATTTACCCAAAACTGAAGAGTCAACAGCTTTTGAGCGTTCAATGGCAGCATTTTCTAGCTTAACAATTGCTCCGTCATCTTGGCGAACTAACTCATCTGCCCGTTTTTCACGCCTTTTTTCTCTCAATCGCTGCATTAAGCTTAAACTAATAAAAACAAATGCAAAAAAACTCATAGAATAGAAATTTAGCCATAAGCCACTAGAGAAATCTGTATACACCAAACATCAGTATTTACTTCTCATTTCTCCAGGTCGAGTAAAATCAAATCCAAAAAATAAAAATCACAGCTAGAGATGCTCCAAAGCAGATATTTACCCTTCGGACTAGTTTTTCGGGTGTATCAAGAAGTTGAGCATTATCATCTGCATCAAAAGAAGTATCATTTAATACAACCAACATGTAGATAGAGGAAACACCACTAGAGCTAAGAAAGGCAAATGATCCCCAAACATACAAATAGCTACCTGTAACAACAATTCCTGGTTTGGCTTGAGGAGTTTTTCGTTCTATGTTTGTAACTGTTTGGTTTGGCTTCAAAGACAACCACAAAGAGCACAGGAAAGTATCAAAAGCTGTAACTTGACTTGCTTATCGGATGAGAGAGTCGACCTATGCAACCAGCACAAAAGTATGAAGCTAAGCCTAACCATCATTTACCTCTGTAGAAGTAGCATTATTCTGGTCAGATTTCTCCAGCCCCACAACTTTCCATGAAGACAAAGAGTTTTTTCTAACAAAATCAAGGCTCCAAGGTCCCATATCATCTGTGCCTGCTGTAATGTTGTCAATGACCTGTCACCTTAATTTAATTAGGATCTGGCCCTCATTTGAAAACTATAATTTGTGAAAGGGTAACTAAGAACAAATGCATCCCCTAAACAAACTTGGTTAGAAATGGCATAAACTACCACTTGCCTCTTTCGAGAAAATGGATTTTAAATGTTGCATCGCCAGTCTTTCTCGCCAATCTATATTCTGCAACCCATCAACCACAATTACAAGAAAAACGAAAAAGAGAAATTGGGAGTGGGGACCCATATTGCAATGTAGAATACTAACTATAAAAAGAGACAAATGTTCAGAATAGCTACCTGTATATCGGCACCAGTTTGGATTTTGTTTGGATCTGTTGAATAAATAAATAGAGTTTCCATCAGTTCAAATACAACAAAGTAACTCGGGAAGGGACAAAACCACATCTATAAAAGCAGTCATTAGTTCCCTGTTGGTTAAGTTCCCGTTTCACCTATTCTTCAATTTCTATTCTGCACAAGACTTTGATGTAATCTTGAAGTTTTATAAATAAAGAAAATAAGGGCTGAAACAGCCAAGTTGAGTTGGAGAAAAGAATGAGCTTGGTCAAAGCCATTAATGGATGTGAGAGACGGCTCCTGTGAGAGGCAGGTACAGTGAGATGCCGTGGGTAAGAGACCCATCCCTATCCTCCTTCTTCTATCTATCCATCTTCTCTATTTTCTATTTTCTTCTTTGTTTCTATTCTGGTTTTTTTATTTCAATTCCCTGCAAATCTGAGATCAATCGAGGTTCCAAACTATGGCCAGGATTCATTAATTCGATAGAAGATTTCATGCTACCATAGTTGCTGATTTAAGAAAACTTCAAAATACTGTGGATGATGTTCTTCATTGAAGAGTGTACGATCCTCCTGTAGAATTAGTTGCAGCCTAGCTATTCTATATTATTTGGTATCATAGCCATGGAAGGATGGCAGACGGAGACTTTTCACTGAAGTCAGATTCGACATCTCTACCAAACTCGAGGACAAGTTTTTTTTTCAACATGGGGAGAACTGAAGTAGATCACAAGTCCATGTGTAGCAGCAGGAACAAGTCCCAAAACCAGCCCAGTGTAGTTGTGGGATTCAACTGTTATGAGAGGCAGCCTGGTCTGATGATGTGGCCTGGTTCTTAATTGGTTCAATAGACGGTTCAGCCTTAAATCCTCACCTTTTTGCACTTATCATGGACGATATAACCAAGAGCATCCAAGATGAGATCCCATGGTGTATGCTCTTTGCCGATGATATCGTTTTGGTGGATGAGACAAAAGAAGGGATTAATTCTAAGTTAGAGCTTTGGAGGTCAACCTTGGAAACAAGAGGCTTTAAGATTAGTAGAACAAAGACGGAGTATTTGATGTGTAATTTTAGTCACACTATGAGGGATACTGATATGGTGTGAATTGAGGAAATAGAGATTCCGCAAAATGACTGTTTTAAATATCTAGGGTCTACCATAAATAAAGAAGGTAACATAGATGATGATGTTTCACAGAGAATTAAAGTGGGATGGATGAAGTGGAGAGGTGCGTCCGGAGTGTTGTGTGATCGATGTATTCCTTTAAAGCTTAAAGGAAAGTTCTATAGAACTGTTGTTCGACCTGCCATGATGTATGGGGTAGAATGTCGTGCAGTTAAGAAATGTCACCTTGATAAGCTTTGTGTAGCAGAGATGAGGATGTTAAGATGGATGTGTGGAAAAACAAGGAAAGATAAAGTACGGAATGAACATATAAGATCGAACTTGGAGTTGCCCCGATCAATGACAAGCTCCAAGAGAGTTGTTTAAGGTGGTATGGTCATATTCAACGAAGGCTTAGGGACGCCCCAGTAAGGAAGAGTGATATGATTCCGATTGAAGGAGCTAAAAGAGCTAGGGGGGGACCTAAATGACCATAGCAGAAGTGGTGAGGAAGGACATGCATAGTTTAGGGCTTGTACCAAGTATGACCTCAGACAGAGCCTATTGAAGGGCAAGGATCCATGTCGCAGACCCCATTTAGCTGAAATTCTCCTGATGTACTAGGTTGTACCTCTTTCCTCTTACTATCTTTCATCTATTTTTATCTTTTTCCATCTTTTATTGCTCCGTTTTCCTTTTTTCTTTTTTTTATTCATTTCTCATCTTTTGCCCCATCTTTCCTGTCCCATCCTTTCTTTCCCCTTTTTTTTTGGGTTAGAACTTTGTTTTCCCTACTCTGATTTGTTGGATCCATGTCGCCGACCCATTAAGTTGGGATGAGGTTGAGTTTCTATTTTTAGAATTCTTTATTTGTTACTTAATTAGATTAATATTAGGATTTTATTTTATCTTTAGAAGACTTTGATGTAATCGATTTGAAGTTTATAAATAAAGAAAATATGGGCTGAAACAGCCAAGTTGAGTTGGAGAAAAGAATGAGCTTGGTTAGAGCCATTAATGGCTGTGAGAGACGGCTTTTGTGAGAGGCAAGTACGGTGAGATGTCGTGGATGAGAGACCCATCCCTATCCCTCTTCTTCTATCTATTCATATTCTCTACTTTCTATTTTCTTCTTTCTTTCTATTCTGGGTTTTTTTTTTTTTTTTTTTTTTTCAATTCCCTGCACATTTGAGATCAATCGAGGTTCCAAACTACTGCCAGGATTCATTAATTCCATAGAAGATTTCATGCTACCATAGTTGCTTATTGAAGAAAGCCTCAAAATACTCTGTGGATGATGTTCTTCATTGAAGAGTGTATGACCCTCCTGTAGATTTAGTTGCATGGTTCAAGGTCTCGGTTTCGGACCTGGTTTCTACCAGGCAGAAAACCGAGTTGGGGCAAGATCTCGACGAGTTGGTGCTTTTTCTTTTTTTTTTTTGACCTCAAAGCCAGGTTTCAGTGGGTTTTTTACCTATTTTTAGGTTATGAAACTTGGTATACAGCCTATTTTGGGCCATTTAAACACAATGGTGCTATCAGATTCATAGTTGTCAAGGCGTCGCCTAGGCGGCCAGGCGCCTTTCTCTCGCCTTGGTTTCTGGTGCCAACTTGGTTGCCTAGGCAACACCTTGTCGCCTTAGTTTTTAGTCCCCTCACTCACCTTGGTTTGCCTAGGCGCCTTAACAACTATGATCAGATTTTGAAATATAAAAGTTCAAATAAGAGTTTGACTTCGGACCCTAGGTTGATAGGCTACGACGTACTAATAGGCCCTATTCTACACATAATTTAGTAATAGAAAGCATACAAATAATGTAAAATACCAGGATAATCCCGAGATCTTGAGTTGATGCTGTTTCCTTAACTCATCTTCTGTCTCGTCTCGAACCTTCAAAAAACTAAGATATCTCGGAGATCTCGACGAGACCTAGTTCCATATTTAGTTGCAACCTAAGTATTCTACATTAGGAGATCAACCTTGGAATCAAAACATTTTAAAATAAGTAGAACGAAGACGGAATATATGGTGTGTAATTTTGGTTGCACTACAACGGATAATGAAGTTGTGAAAATTGATGAGAGGGAGATTCCGCAAAGTGATTATTTTAGGTATCTGAGCTCAATCATAAATAAAGAAGGTGATATAGAGGATGATGTTTCACAGAGAATTAAAATAGGATGGATGAAGTGGAGAGGTGCGTTCGGAGTATTGTGTGATCGACGTATTTCTTTAAAACTGAAAAGAAAAATTTTATAGGAAAGTCATATGACCAGCTATGATGTATGGTGCTAAATGTTGGGCAATTAAGAAGCATCATATAGATAAACTTAGTGTAGCGGAGATGACAATGTTGAGATGGATGAGTGGGAAAACTAGGAAGGATAAAGTAAGGAATGATCATATTATAACTGATTTGGGAGTAGCTCCGATATATGATAAGCTACGAGAAAGTCGTTTGAGGTGGCATGGCCGTGTTCAACGGAGGCCTTTAGATGCTACAGTATGAACTACGGAATAGTGATTTGATTCAGATTGAAACAACAAAAAGAGCCAGGGGCGGACCAAAAATGACCTTAGGAGAAGTGATGAGGAAAAACATGCATAACTTAGGCCTTGTATCAAGTATGACCTCGAATAGAGCTGATTGGAGGGCAAGGACCCATGTAGCCAACCCCATTTAGTTGGGATAAGGCTGAGTTGTTGTTGATGGAAGATCTTGTGACAATGTTTTTCCTTTTAGAAGACAATCAAAGTCCTTATTTACATGAAACTATAGATTACATTTATTGAGGATATCATGAATAATATCTTGTTATACAGTTTGCACATGGGAGCGACCATGCAGACAGTGTGTGTAGATTGCTCCTTTGAAAATTTATTAAGTAATTACTTCTGTAGCATTTAATTGAGGAAAGGCGAGCTCAAACATTTCAAAAAGTTTTCAATCAGATTTCGGTTGCTGACAGTTGTACAACAATTCATTCTTATAAACGAGGAGTTTTGCAAACAAATTTTGAACAAGAAAAGGTTGAAGGGGGCCAATTTTTCTCTTGTTGAGGAAGGGCTAAACAAATGTGCTACCAAGGATTTTATTGAAGTCAGCGCTAAACTTAAGAGATGAGATAAAGCCTGGTTCATTTCATTATTCCAAGGCAATATTTTTCTGAGAAAGGTCTGCCAAAGGCTAGCAGTCTAGAATTGTCTACTATTCTTTCCATGCATTGTGAAAATTCATGGAGATTTTATAATCTAAAGCTTGTGATCAATTCCAACCCTCCACCCCCCCCCCCCCCCAAAAGAAGGGGGTGGAGGGGCTTTGACAGTGGAGCATCTCTATCTACAAACCATGGAGTTTCTTCCTTCGAATGTGTATATCCAAGTAAGGGTGCAAATAGCCACATATGTGATTTTGCATGTGCAATTCTCTTTTGAATTTAGTCATTACATGGGATACTTCCATGAGTTCCATCACTTATCTCTGGGGCTATCCTGTGAAGACTAAATGATGTAGATTAAAGCATGAAGAGAAGGACCAAAATAGAATTCAGAAAAAGTTATTGTTCACGTGAACAGTGTCACGCCATACTGCCTTGTATGGGAATGCTTCTAGAAGATGATGTGGGGCCCAAGACCAAATTCCGTGGAGAAGAAATAATCAAGCATATCATCTACTTTCTATTTTTGCTCAGTTTTTAATTTCAGATTTGGAGTAGGCTTAGCTTTTATTTAGAAGTTTCTATTTTTGTTAGTCTAAGCAGAGTTAGAGTTTCTATTTTAGTTGTTTTCCTTTTGAATACTTAGCAAAGTCTAATTACTTGAAAGTTGAAACTCAAGTCTCACCCCTTCTAGAGACTTTCTATTTTTTATTGTTCTTATTTTGGGCTCAACCCTTGAATCTATAAAATGTAATGGCCCTTAGAGGCCTCCCCCACGATTTAATGAATGAAGCTATGTTGCTGTTTTGCAATGGATTATCCTGAGAGAGGCTGTGAGGGTGAGATAGTCATCTATCCACAACCCCCGTTCTTCTACTAGATCTCCCTTCTCCTTCTTACTTTCTATTTTGTTTCCTTCACTTGCAACTAAGTAACCGAGCCCCATTACGAAAGCTATTAGTCTTTACTGGAGTCCACCAATAGCTGCACACCTGCTGGAGTTTGGTTACTGATGTGTGGCACCAGTCACACCTTGCAGGTGGGTTAGTTTCTAATTTCCTACTGCTAGTCCAAACCTGGTTTTCCCTGCAACTAAGGAGACCCTGCCACTGCAATTCTGGGGTTCATATCACCCCTCAAAGAGACTCACTCGACCTGAGTTTGAGTCAAGTCTGACTTCAGATCAGCAAGCTTATAAAACCCCTTGATTTGTGCTATCGGCTGGTTTGTTCTGAAGGTTACTGCTGCAACAACTTTAAGGAGCCATATCACTACAACTGCTGATTGGAATCAGCCCAGATTTGGAGGGTTATCTTAACACCATAGGAACTACTCTTGATCCTAATTTGGTCCTCCTTTTCTGGCTGGTTTGATCTACACTCACTAAGTTTCTATTTTCATGTTTTAGTTTCCAATTTAGTGACTATGTGTTATCTCAGTCGTTGGTAATAGACTAATAGTTTGGATCTGTAATTTTCAGAAGTCACTCACCCTAGGGAGAACTAATCTCGATGGGAATATGGGTCCCATCAGAGTCCCCTGGTTACTATTTCTGGCTGAGTTGATTTCTAGTTGCTAGTGCCTAGTTTTGACCAGCGGCATCCTTAGTACCGGTGTTGGTTGTGAACTTATTGTGTTGGGACTATTTAAATTGTAATGTGGGTAATATTGGGGTTAGGTTACTTGTAATCTGGCCTTACATTATTAAAACTTGTATCTCCAGAATGACTTTGGTGCTATTTGAGAAATAATTTAATAGTCTTTACGACAAGACCAAGATTTTGCAATTCCCTACTCACCAACTGTTTTGGGAAAGGTATGGCCAATTATTAGCAAGGTGCCAGGTTGTAGTGTAATTTCTTTTCTCCCCTTATTTATTTGGAAAGCATTGGAGAAAGTTACAAAATTTGTGACTGGAGTCAAATTTTGTATTTGAATATCAGGTTGAAAATTATAAGTGAAAGAATTGGTATCTCATTAACTTAGTTTGATTTGGTTAATTCCTAAATTACGTTTTCTAGTTTTTAGCAAGTTCTAATGTACTTAGGAAAATGAGTACAAAATTTCAAAAAAAAAGCCTGTATAAAGCTAGAAAGGACAGGCCAAGTGGGCATTGGTGAATTGAGATTGCTTTAGGGAACCGAATACGAGTTGTTTCTCTTCTTCGCCATTTCTGTGGCTGGTGCTCTTGCACTTCTAGTGCTTGTTGCTGCATGTACTCAACTCTGGATAAGTTGAAGCTCATCTGGTTATCTTTTTCTCTGTTTTTTATTTCCCATCTTACTTACTATTTTGTGACTGCTTGCTGGTTGGGGAATTGCGACTAATAAGTGGACCTACTTCTCTGGTCGTGGGATAGATGGTGCTAGTATTCATTTTTCTTTGAATTATTACCTTGAAATTAAAGGAAAGTCAAATTTGAACTCATTACTTGTAAGCCACTTCAATAACTGTCCCAATTAAATCATTACATGAAATTATTTCACCGCATAACCAAGGTTCGAGAACTCGCGAGATCTCGCCGAGTTTCTCGGATTTTTGAAATCTCGAGACGGGATTGCCTGCGAGTCTCAAAAGTGCAATATCTCGGCGAGATCTCGGATCTCGGTTGGATCTCGGTTTCAACCCATTATTTTAACCCACCAACCACTTAAATACCTTACCTAATTGGACAAAACTCGACATATCTCGGCGAGATCTCGGATCTCGGGTCCAGATCTTGGGTTGACCCAAAGTTGAGGCTTCGAGTTGGAAAAAAAAAAATGCACCAACTCGGCGAGATCTCGACTAGACTCGGTTTTTCCAAGAGTCGAGTTGGCACCGAGACCCGAGTTTTAGTACCTTGCGCATAACCAACAAAATGACAAAAAATCAGGTATAGAATTGCAGTCTGTAACAAACCCAGAACTTGGAACCAGTACCTGCAAGTGGAGGAGAGAGAGAGAGAGAGAGAAGAGAGAAAGAAATTGAGGGAGAAGAAGAAAAGGGACTGTCAAGAATAACAGCCGATAGATTGCAGTCCACCTCCCATCGTCTATATATATATAGATTACTGCGGACCACTGAAGGCAAAAAGGCAAGGACTTCCTCAATCCTTATGATAGGATGAAAGACTAAACAACTTACATAATCTAACTAGGAAAGTAAACAACCTAGTCTAACAAGGAAAAGAAATAAAAACAATACAATAAGTAAACTCTATTGTTAAGATTTCCCACAATAGGGACGCTTCCCCTATCGTGGTACATAACTAACAACCCTTGCAGTATATCTTAACACTCCCCCTCAAGCTGGAGTATACATATCAAAGGCTCCAGCTTGGAACAAGAAGAATAGATATTAAAAGCAACACCAGTCTTGAACATATATCGCAGTTACAGATGCCAGTGAGCACAGAGAGAACTTCATTAAGGTAGCAATATCAGCTCAAACACATCAATCATCAGCAGCAATAGTAGATAAAAATATTGTGTCAAATAAACCCAACATAACCATTAGCAACAAACAAAACATGCGGTGGAGAACACCAATCCGCAATTCAAAATCATATCAGCAACAACAACATCTTAAGTTCTTCCCAAGGAAGGCAGGTAGTAAATAGTAATCTAGACAAAGAAGACATAAAAATACACCATAAGACGTTGTGATTCTGCGAACCACTGTAAAAAGTACAGTATAGGTTATTGCGGACCACTGATAAAATTGCAGTACAAGTTACTACAGAGCACTGATAAAAATGCAGTATTGATTACTGCAGACCACTGATAAAAAGGCAGTATAGATTATTGCGAAGTGCGAACCAATTAGCAACATCAGGTTGTTACCGACCAAGTAGTAGCATCAAGTTGCTGGGGACCAAGCAACTCAGCATCAGGTTGCCGAGAACTAGACAGCATAAGCTTTTTGTGAACCAAACAACATAAAGTTGTTGTGAACTAAACAGCATAAGGTTGTTGTGGACCACTGATAAATTGTAGGGTAAATATCATCCCCCTTCCCTCTAAGTATCCATAATATCAAACCCCTCCCCCAAGCTTTGAATAATGATAATGCCCTCCCTTACTTTTGAAAGTTTCTATCAACCAAGCATGTGGAGATCGACAGACACTTCATCAAAGAGAAGTTACCTTTTGTGAAGTCTGATGATCAACTAGCTGATGTCTTCACTAAAGGGCTAAGTGGAAAGTTATTTCATCCTAGTCTAGTCAAGTTGGGCATGTGTGATATCTATGCCCCAACTTGAGGGGGAGTGTTGAGTTATGTAACCCTGTAAGGGTATTTTTGGGTTTTCACTTGTTTATTCCCTGTTATTAGCATAGTCGGCTGTACAGGGTATTCTTATAATTTTGCCTTATTATTGAAAGATATAAATGAAAGGGATGAGTGAACAAACAACTCACTTAAGCCATTCTCTTCATTTCTGTCTTGCTAACAAAATCCAAATTCCAAATATAAACACAAGCAAAGTCAAAGGGTAAACTTGGAATGAGAAGGAAAATAAGGAGCAGGGAGGGTAATAGGAATATGAAGGAGTATTTATGGCAATACAAAACAAATCATAAAGAAAAACCCATCCACTCAAAAAAAACAGGGATAAAGGGGGCAGTAACCTTGCAAGGCATAATATGTCATGCCAGCGTTTGTGATTCAATCAAAGCAGAGATTCAACAACAACAACATGGTCGTTTTGATGGTCCGACCCGATATTTCAGTACTAGCTACTCTCAAATGGTAGGACTTGTTACACACTTACACTTCTATTTGTTTAATCTATGTCTCTTTCCAAGTTTCTAACAATTATTAACAAACCGTCAAACCATCACCATGTATGATTATGAATATGATGCCTAATACTTAAATGGTTTATGGTTTGATATTTTTAAATTCCTAATGATTAATTAAGTTGTTTTACACCTCTACATTAATTATTTGTTCTAAATATTATGAGGAATACCCTAGGGTAAAGCTCACGTACGCCGTATACTACCAACCTAGGGTCCGAAGTCAAAACACCATTTTAGGTTTGATTTTGTAAAAATTAAAGTTTCCACTGTGTTTAGAAGGTCTACAATAGGGTGGATGTCAAGTTTCAGGACCTAGCTTGGCCATATGGCCACCAAAACCCACCCTGAGTCAAGATGGGAAAATATACACCAACTCACCGAGATCTCGAACTCGGTTTCAGGGCCTGGTGCAACCACGGGCGAAACCGAGACCTAAAACCTTGTTTGCAATAGAATGAAAGACTAAACAACTTACCTAATCTAACTAGGAAAGTACCTAATCTAACTAGGAAAATAAACAACCTAGTCTAACTAGGAAAGAAAATAAAACAATACAGTAAGTAAACACTATCACTGAAATTTCCCACGATAGGGACACTCCAGCTATCGCGGTACCTCATTAACAACCCTTGCGGTATATTTTAACACAATCAATGGAGAATTGGTCAAAGAAAATACAGAACAGGAGAAGCAACAATCTCATCTCCTGAAAGATGAGGGTGGACCTCAGTACAGCGATAGGTTGCTCCATTGCGACCTAGTGGTCGCAGGTTCAAGTCAGAAAATAGCCTCTCCATGAAGCGAGGGTAAGGCTGCATACATTATGACCCTCCCCAGACCCCACAATGGTGGGAGCCTCGTGCACTAGGTACGCCCTTTTTTAATATCCTGAAAGATACAAACCTAACTGTATGTATAATAAAATGTTCAAGGAAGATGAGAATGTTGATATGGATGAGTGGAAAAACTAGGAAGGATAAAGTAAGGAATGATCATATTAGAGCTGGTTTGGGAATAGCCCCGATACATGATAAGCTACGAGAAAGTATTTTGAGGTGGCATGGCCATGTTCAACGGAGGCCTTTGGATGCTCCAGTACAGAGGAGTGATTTGATTCAGATTGAAGGAACTAAAAGAGCCAGGGGCAAACCTAAAATGACCTTAGGAGAAGTGGTGAGGAGAGACATGCATAGCTTAGGGCTTGTTTCAAATATGACCTCGAATAGAGCTGATTGGAAGGCAAGGATCCATGTAGCAAGATCCCTTTTAGTTGGGATTAGGCTGAGTTGTTGTTGTTGTTCAAGGAAGATAAGATCCAGAAGATCAAACTTAAAGGGGCATTAGATTGAAAAAGCTCAAGTTTTGGGAAAATTAGGGATCGAATTAAAGAGGAATGGGTTGGTATGAATGAAAGATATCACGAGTACAGGTATTGCAAGCCAAAAATTATGGTTCAGGGTAAAATTAGAAACAATAGTTAGGTTTGCACTTTGAGGAGAGACTTGGATAATAAATGAACAGATGGTTGGCTAGAAAAGTTGGAACTTTGATGGAGAAAAATCGATAAAAAAATAATTATTGAAATCTCCACAATAAAACTTTTGAGTCGGATGGATTTCCAGGGTTTTAGGTAGAATTAAGTTTTGGGAATTTAAAGCAGTGCAGAAGAGGTTTAAATACGCTAGGCAGTTGGCATAGATGGTAGGTTGAACATGTTTCGACCAATAAAGATTGAAATCCACAAAGGGAAAACACATATTTTGGTGACTGTTGGTTTAAATATCAGAAGGCCAGAATTTAGTTCTGGATTGAGTATATCTTAAGGCAATACATTTCTAGTGGTAGAAAACTCTTAGAGGGGTAGTGTAAACATAAGAAGGAGTACCTAGTCAACACTAACTGGAACTAAAGGCCTGACATAGATGTGCATGTGAAATTTCCTCTTGAAACCCTACTGTAAAAGCCTATCCAATAATCAACCCAAATTACAAGAGAAACCTAATTAGGACCTTCAGGATTAACACTAGGGCCGAATGAAACGGAAACTGACAATTCAAATGAAGAATTAGCAACCAAACGGTAAGAGCTCGATATTGGTAGTGGATCCACTGAGTATAAGTAATGGTATTGGTTCCATCCGATACTAATACTGATCCTGATCCAGCAATCATGATCGTTACCAACCCATCCTTGAAACCATGCTAGAAACAGATGCCAAAAAGATCTCAATTACACATGAAACAAACGAATTTAGCACGTATCTTGTCAGCCTACTTCATCAGTACTAATCAGAGGATTCTCTAATGTTTTAATTCCTTGTTAGAGAGGTTTTATGTAACTCATTCTATTCTTTCACTCTCCCAAGTTCCTTACTGCTTCCAAGACTTTCGGTTGTCTACCTAGCCAAAGTAACTTTTCCATGTAATGACTCCTCTCCATAGGAAATGTTACTTGAAATTGAATTTGTGTCTTGATTCTTGAAAGGAAATTTCAAGCCAATGGATGAATTTTGAACAATATCAGTATGATCATGTCACACTCAAAGCAATTTCATCATCAAGTTTTTGTGCCCCTGTCGAGTTCCTGTCATGGCATGGACTGGCTCCTTGCACAGATATCAACTCTGAAATTGTCATCAGACGCAGCTGTGGAGAGAAAATACTTGTGTTGCCACTGACAAGGTTAAAATTTTCGAATTCCGACGGGATTTTGACCCTTGCCAAACACCAAAATGTTTCGGCAAAATGACCGAAATTTGATCCATTTTGGTGTCCAAAATGTAGAATTTTGCACTAAAACTTAAAGGCATGTCTATTTAAACATTATTACAAATGTTTGAATTATTAGATTGGGAAAAAACCCTCCAAAGTGATAGTTTGGCTTCGGACCCTATAAAATATGACAGTTATGTCATCCTTTGCCTGAAGAATCTCTCAAAGTCCATAGCAGACTACACTATAGGTTGAAATTTAGGAAAATTTGGCCAAATGATGCTTCAAATCCACCCAAATGTTGAAGTGGATGTTCCACAGTTGACCATCAAGCCTTGATTCAGTAGCAAAATGAAGGATTTGCCAAAAAAATGAGGTTTTCTAGCAGTTTGGAGCTCTTGGGCTAAAGGGGGCTAAAACTTGAAATTTCAACGTTGAAATTTCAACGAACTGAGTCAAATTTTCGTCGAAATCTTGCTTTTAAATATGGGCAATGTTCGAAATTACCATAAACGAGTCGAAATTTCGCCAAAATCTGAAATTCCTTGAAAGTTGAATAATATTTTGTTTCAGTTTCTGTCGAAACTAAAATATTGCAAATTTTGCCAAAATTTACAACGATGGCCACTTACACGAACCACCACTTGAATTAGGACCCTCAAGTTATCCACAATAAGAACAAATTTCAAGCACCACCCTACAGGCATTACCAATTCTGAAGGTGTCACCTTGCTTGATCGGTAAAGTTATTTATATTCTGTATATTGACACCACAAGTGGGCTCAAACCATATCTTCAACCACAAAGCTATCATCCCTTAAGCTATTTGTCAACCCTAACCCCACTTGCCTCCCAGAAAAGTGAAACCCTTTTTTTCTCTACTTATCTCCATAACAGAACTCCTTAAAAAAATTTATCTTTGGTTCTATGCAACAGAAAAGCAATGACAGTTCCAGTGAGGAGGAGTTTTATGGTGCAAGTTGAGGCTCTTGAAGGTGAAAGGAATGCCAAAGCTGACATTGCTACAGGAAGTGATACCAATCCTGACAAACTGATGATTTAACAGAAGAGATTATTGCGCTACATAGAGTGGAATGACAGAACATGATTCCGGTAGCTGGTCCGAATTAGTGAGGATAAAGATTTGTCAGTTAAATTCGAGTTTTTGTCAGTGCTAGAGTTTTTAAAATATTCGAATTTGCGTAAATAGAACAGTTGAAAATTTGCTGAAATTCAAGTACACCAACATCGCCAGCCCAAAGTACAGAACTCACTATACATTCATGGCAAAACTAGAAAAACAAGGGATCCACCCTTATTTATGGGTTCATTGTTGCTCCGGCAAGGAGCTGTCGAGTCAAGGTAACTCAACAGAGGCATAACACCTTTTTCCCTTTCTCTGGATGAACAAGAACTTTCTGGTTTCTTTTATTTTCTCTTGTTTGTGCTTGCGAGAGTGTAAGGAGATTCAAAGAACCGATTAATCAAGGTGAGATCCAGAAAAGTAAGAGAGATTGTAGCCACATTACAGAAAGATGAAAAATCGCATCCCATTTACACCAAATTAAGAAAATGAGAGTGCAGAATATAAGTAAAAATGAAACTAACCGATTCCAGTAGTCGTGTGGATACTCCGTCCGATAAGGAACAGAAAGGGCACGAAAACCGCAAAGAAGAGGAGAATTACGACAGGTACACGACACCAACCGCTTCTGTTCTTCTGAAGACCAGCACCAGAGTATCCCCGTTTCAAAGCCATGGTTACTTGGTCAGATCAAAACCACCTTTTCCGGCCAGGAAGGGTTTAAAAAAAAAGTAATTGTCATTCGAAGAAAAATTAAAAAAGAGAAACAAAGTGAATGAACGGTGAATTGAAGTACAGATCTCTGCCTAATCCAACCTCAGATGCTTAGAATCGATGGCCGTCATATCCAGAAGAGAGAAAAGGATAAAAGAATGTAAAAAATGAGGGATACGACACGAAGACGCCAAGCCAAAATGACAGTAAGTTCAACCGTTCAAGAACAAGAGTTCCAGTAGCGATAAGTGAAGAACTGCTACGGAAACGAAGCAATGTATGAACGCAGACTGAGAAAGTGTTGAATGTGTCTGTATGAGTCTCAGACTCTCAAGCTCACACACAGAGGGAGAAGACGACATCAATAGGTTTTGTTTGTTTAAAAGGCGATAAAATTGAAGGAAACGTAAACTTGAATTTTGTCGGTGAGCAGTTCCGAACCTTCGATCGGGAAATGCGTTTCGTAACCCTTGAGTCGGGAATCTGGACTATTCACGTATTTTTCCCTGTTGATGTTCTAGTGGTTTGTCTCCCGTACAATGTTATAAAACACGTATTGATACCGTATCAATCACTATTAATATGGATATTTATACAGTTATACCGGTATGTATCGGTTGAATATTTCATATCAAAATACCGACATGACCAATACCATGCTTAGAGCACTGCACTTGTCTCCACAATTTTTTTATGAGTCATTCATTTTTGAGTACACAATATTGTCAAAATAGTAATACACAGATATGGATATACACGGGATGTGTATTAATACAAAAAAAAATATTTGATTGAATTAGATTCTAAAATTTGACATATGAATCTAGATCATGCCCTCCCTAACCAACCATCAGAATAGACATTCTTTTATTCCGTGGCAAAATTTATGCCTTATAAAATTTGAAAAAATATCATATGTATGTGACACTAATAATTCAATTTTTTTTTAACAACCGTAATGATGCTACCAAATTTTACTTGCAAATAGCAATCGAGGATCCACGTATATGACTAAGCAACCTTTTTTTTCCCTTGTTTTGAATATGGATAAAAGATCCCGCATGCCGCCCGTAATGGGGGAATTTTTTCCCATTGCCTTTCACATGTTGCCTGTATAGGAGCTGCATTGACAATATCTCTCTTTCATTACAATGTGAGTCATTTGATGACAAAATCGTTTCTCACACCTCAATTGATGTAACGTAGGATATTATTTCCACAATGATGGCGATGGAACTGTATTCCTTTGAATATATATGTCATCTTCATGATAAATAAACAAAATAGTAATAAGTGTACTAACATGTTGACCCACCACTAGGACGGTTGACATAGGTTGTTGATTGTTTTTTGTCAATTGCAAAATAATAAATTCAAGGCCTCAAGGGTAAATTCTTATTCATGGAACTTTTTCCTTCATGTGGTTATTAATTTAATATGCAAACCTAACGAATATATCTATAATTTATTTATTTATTTAATAATAAATAGTTTCTTGAACACATGATTTTTTATTTGGAGGATGAGAAAGGGTAAGAGAATGACGTGGTAATCTGTTGTCCTCCAACATTCCAAAATAAATTTTAAGAGGTAGCAAGTTTTAAAACTGAAGTACACCCAAGATTGCCTCCACCAATTTCAGTCTGACATTGATAATAAATGGTTTAAATCATACACTAACAGTAACACCAACAATGATAACTCAATCTTATTGCAACTAAATGGGATCAATTATATGGATCCTTACAAAACAAAATAGGGAAAACTGAGGCACTCACGAAGAGAAATGTAAATAAGAGGAATGAAGAATACAAATGAAGAAGAGAGACAAGAAAAGTGAGAAATGAAAAATGAAAGTAAGAGCAAAGGATAGTCCAAAACATCAAGAAAATCTCAATTACACGGTGTCGATAATGTGGATCCTTGCTTGCCCTCCAGTAGACTCTATCAAAGGTCATACTTGACACAAGACCCAGACTGTGCATGTCATTCTTCACAACTTCTCCTATGGTCGTTTTAGGTTTGCCCCTAATTTTTATAGCTCCTTCAATTAGGATCAGATCATCCCTCCTTATTGGTGCGTCCCTATGCCTCCGTTGAACATGGTCATACCACCTCAGACGACATTCTCGGAGATTGTCATTGATCGAGATAACTTTCGCATCAGCTCTAGTACGTTCTTTCATCACTTTATCCTTCCTAATTTTACTACACATCCATCTTAACATCCTCACCTCTGCAACACATAACTTTACTATGTGACACTTATTAACTGCCCAACATTTCGTCTCATACACCATAGCTGGTTGGATAACAGTCATGTAGAATTTTCCTTTAAACTTTAAAGGAATATGTCAGTCACACAGTACTCCGATCGCACCTCTCCACTTCATCTATAACCATTTTAATTCTCTGTAGCACATCATCATCTATGTCACATTCTTTATTTATGGTAGACCCCATATATCTGAAATAGTCACTTAGTGGTGCTATCTATCTCTCCTCAATTTTCACACTAATCACCACACCCTCATACATATCTTTAATTGCATCTATATATTTATTTGACACCCCTCTCTTTGCAAAAATATTCCGGATTAAATCTCTAGGGATAAAGACCATATGGAGATCCTTCTTGCTAGCCCTATATTTTTCTATGAGCTTCCTCAGTAGGTAGATAGCTTCTGTCATAGATCTATCTGGCATAAAACCAAATTGATTATTTGAGATATGAGTCTCTCTTCTTATACGGATTTTAATAACCTTATCCCAAAGTTTCATAATATGACTCATTAGTTTTATGCCTCTATAATTATTGTAGCTCTAAATATCATCCTTATTTAATTTTGTAAATTGAACCAATATTTCTCCATTCATCTGATATTATCCTTGTGTTCCTGATCTTGTTTTGTTAGCTAATATACTCCCACATACTCCTAAGGCCCACCGTTTTATTGGGATCTCATCCGAGGCTGGTGTCTTACCTATTTTCATATTTCTTAAGGTTTCTACATAACTATGATGAGTAGTGTCTTGATGAACATAGTAATCATCCGGTTCATTCATACTCGAACTATCTCCATTTATTAGTTCACAATGATTAACTCATCCCATCTCCTTACAATATCCTTGTCCCTTACCAACGCTCTTTCATCTTTCTATTTTATACATCTCACATAATCGAAATCTCTATTTTTCCTTTTTCTCACTTTAATTATTTTATAAATAAAATTTTCTCATTTCTTTTGTGTTTAGATTAATATAGAGCTCCTCATATTTCTTTGCCCTGACCATCCCCACCATAAAAATTGAAATAGAGAAAAATTATTTTAAAGGTTATTTAATCGTATTACTTATGGATCTCGTTAAAAAAAAAGAGTCAATTTCATTGATTTTCTGTTATTTTATTAATTAAAATAAATAAAGAAATAAACAAAAATAAGGATCAATTCATGTCTATTTATGTTTGATCCAAAAGAGGGGTTAAGATTAGGGCATAATCAAAATCAAGATTAACTAATTATAATCCGATTTCTAAAACCATGAGGGGGAGGGTTCCTATATATCCGTTTAGTCCTCTCTCACATGCTATATCCATATTCCGATTGCTCAACGTCTTCTTTTAGTCATTTCTGGTGGTTAAACTTCAAATCATAGTCTTTCTCCACATCTCATTTCATACTTTTGAAATATGTTTGTAAGAAAACACAAAGTGGAAACCGTCGTTCCAAGGAGGCAAGGACTATTGAGGAGACGACCACATTCATTGTAGGACATACACTCAAGAACGATCACCAAATTCAAAATGTAGCATATTCAAGAGATTTCATTATAAATGGTTAGAATTCCACATTATTTTGTGTATTTGGTGAAAAATTGATAAAGGCAAAGGTGATAATAGAGATGGGGGCAGTGTTTTTCTTTTCATATTAGAGATGAATTGGGAGTAGTAGTTACAATACATGATAAGCTACGAGAAAATCATTTGAGGTGGCATGGTCATGTTCAACGAAGGCTTTTGGATACTCCAGTACAGATGATTGATTTGATTTAGATTAAATGAATTAAAAGAGATAAAAGACAGACCTAAAATGATATTAGGAGAAGTGGTGAGGGAAGACATGCATAGCTTAGACCTTGTATCAAATATGATATCAAATAAAACTGATTGGAGGATAAAGATCCATGTAACGTACCACATTTAATTGGGATAATGCTGAGTTGTTGTTGTATTAAGGGGGGCTGTTAAGAAAACAGCTATCCAGTAGCACTGACCTAGATCAGATCTCATATAGGGATGTAAATGAATAGCCGAAATCCGTTTCCGTATCTGTGTCCGCATCCGTTTAGCACTATCTAAATCCGTCTGAAAGCTAAACTGATATGGATACGGATAGGCTATAGCTATCCGAAAAGCTATATTTACATGTAAACAGATAAAATATCCGATCCGTATCGAATCGTTATCACCTCCAATTCTTGCCCATTCCAATTCCCTCCAATCCCTCACATAGGAGCGGAAATGACCGCCTTACCCACTACCCAAGGTGGGGTAGGGTGGTCATTTATGCTCCTATGTGAGGGATTAGAGGGAATTGGAGGGGACAGCGAATTAGAGGTGATAAAAATTCATCTGTATCTGTGTCCATATCCGTTTAGCACTAGTCGAATCCGTTCGAAAGCTAATCGGATACGGATTCGGATATAGCACTATCCGAGCCGAATCCGATACGTTTACATCCCTAAATTCTCATCCACCCCACGCACCCGAGAACTCGAAAAAAATCCAGGTGTCACCGGAAGAAGGTATGAAAGCGATTTCATTTGATCCAAACGGATTGTTTCTTGAAAGATGATCTGCAGAACACAAATCCATGAACTGACGATGTACAACGACAAAGAAATCAGCAACGAGAGGAGAGAGAGACACACAATAAGGAAAAAAAGCGATTGAATTTCCCTCCACACATTCTGAATAGCCTTATCCTTTCGTGATTTCGTTAGTCCGTGTCTCGCAACTCGACACAATGGGAAGCAGCTACCACCAATTGGAGCTCTATACACAACCCTCTCACTGCTTCCATCCTCGCCTGAACAGAACTCTCACACATCCAACCTCTTTCTCCTCCTCCAAGGCAGCAATTCTTCTTCTCTCTCTCCTCGTTGGAAATGCTAACGGAATTGGGTTTTTCTCTCTCTTCTTCTCGTCTCCTCTCTGCTCATATCCGCAGACCCTTTGTCTCTCTTTCGTCTTCAAGACTTCACTCATCTCAACCGGCATCTCCTCATAACGTATCTCTCCAATTCTTTGGCCGCCAATGGCTA
This sequence comes from Telopea speciosissima, assembly GCF_018873765.1. Taxonomy (NCBI): domain Eukaryota; kingdom Viridiplantae; phylum Streptophyta; class Magnoliopsida; order Proteales; family Proteaceae; genus Telopea; species Telopea speciosissima. Next base: position 61,088,832 of record NC_057921.1, on the reverse strand, counting down.
TCGCCTCGCCGCAGGCTTTTCATACTCTCCCCTAAAGCAACTGATCAGCAAGGTTAGTATCTCATCTTTCTGTACGTTACATCCTTGGATATGGAGTTCTAAGTATTACTTTCAGCTTAGTTGAAGTTTTTCTTGCCAACTGATGAACCAAGTATAATTGATCGCAGAGACAGTATTACTTGCTTGCTTTGTCTTACACACCATTTCACTGATGTATGGATTAATTTATTTGCACAAAGCCATTTGCAATTCGTAGCATCTTTGCTTATTCGTTATGACAGGAATCATAACTGACTCAATGACACCGATCGAAGTGTTTGACACCTTTAGAGGAATATAATTATCCAGGATACCAGACTGACTCAGGGTGAAAATTGGAAACAGAATAGGTCAAATCTAGAAAAATAAGCAATTGGTCTCTGGCTTGAGGGCATGTAAGACAGTTTGAAATGGAAATGGAAGTACATGATCTTCATTTATATCTACCGCAGGTCCCAACCTGAGTGTATATTGGTACTGCAGCAGAAAAGCATCCACAGTTAAGATATAATTGTGAGAGATCCTACAAAGAAGAAATTGGGGCGAAAAGTTTGTCAACTTTGGAGTTCATCAATGGTGTATGCGACTGAACAGGCTTCATGAAGTCTATGATTCCTTCATACTTTACAAAACCTTGATAGAAGCCAGTGGGTATTTGAATCTTGTTGTCATACCAATGCCCATTGTTAGTATAAATTAAGGTTCACACAAGAAGGTTCTATTGAAAATTTTCTGATATTAATGATTTAAATAGATCATACTTCATTGCAAACGGAACAGCTGGTCGGTACTAGGTAATTTGTAATAATGAATTGCAAAGTGTCTGAATGCACTTTCTGGACTCATATTTTGGCAAATTTGCTTTTGCACATAAACTGCACTGCAACCAGCTTGCTTTGAATTGCGATTGTAAATTCATTTAGAAGTTTAATATAATTCCATGGAAAGTGATTGTAAGATCTGTAAAATGGCAGCTAAAAAATTTACTATGGTTGGCATTGTATCCCTAGTCAATTGTGCTTCTGGTATTGATTACATATGTTCAGGTCTTGAGAATATTAATCTCTAAAATCTCAAGCATGATTCTAACCTTTAGCAGTTAGCTCAATGATTTATTGTTATTTTATCATCCGTAATGTGCTTCTTGTCTTGATCAGTTACATGTAGAACTTTGTCAATGATGGACCCTTAAGTTATAGAATGCTTCGTTGTCACCTTTGTGGTTGACTCATAATTTATTGTTACTCTCCTATCCTTGAAAAAGAAAAGAAAGAAATTTAAAACTTATTAATTCACTGGAATTTCTAGAGTGAAGTTATTGTACTTAGTCATTTCAATTCTAAGTTCTATATTATGTGGATTATTCTTTCTGGAAGTGCTATCATCTGCGTTTTGGTAGCCATCTTGGATTCAAACCATAAAATCCAGTGAATATATGTAGTTTTCTGTTTCTTTCTCTCCAAAGTTTCTATCATGAATTCATTGCTGTAGTGATCATTGCATGGATGACTGAAGAAGTTTCTTATCATTAAGTTTAACGGTGGTATAGCTTCTCACCCTGCATACCCTTATTTATTTTCATTCTTGATTTATAAATCCCACAGCACTTCACTGGTGCCCTTTTGTTTTTCTCTGCGCTTATTAATTGTACTTTATCTTTATTTGCTTATGTCATGGAAGGCTGTCTGCTGACTCCACTGTTATCTCCAGGCCAGGTTAAAGAAGATGAAGCTGTTGACAGTAAAATCTTGCCATATTGTAACATAGACAAGAAAGGGAAGAAGACATTGGGGGAGCTTGAACAAGAGTTTCTTCAAGCGTTACAAGTACTAAAACATATTGTTCTACATATAAATTCTACCCGTACAAAAGAAAATTTAGGAAGTCCTGTCTTTAGTTCTATGCACCCTATGGCCTTCCTTGTTACTAATTTTTTATCTTAAAAAATTCCCCTGCTTATCTATTATATTACATTAATATTAAAGGGCGTACCCAGTGCACGAGGCTCCTGCCACTGTGGGGTCTGGGTAGAGTCATAATGTATGCAGCCTTACCCCTGCTTTTGCAGCGAGGCTGTTTCCAGACTCGACCCGTGACCACTTGGTCACAATGGAGCAACCTTCCGTAAATTACATTAATATTACCTATAATAAAAGGCAATGATGGCCCCAACTAATCTCCTAAGCGTTCTATTGTTTCTAGAGTCTTTATTCCAGAAATGCCACTCAGCAAATCTTTTTCCTCAATCACCACTGTATTATATCCCTTAAAGGGAAAATTTGATAGGGCCCACTGATGTTTATGAGTTTTATTGTCATGCTTGGTTTCTTTTTTCTTATACCCAAACTGCTTTATATCTCTTATTCACATTTTTTATATTCTTAAATTACACTCTTCTTTCTATATTTCATACATTAAATTATATATTTCTATTAAAAAAAAATTAGATGGCCCTATCATTATAAGTTCTATTGCCATGTTTGGTTGTCAATTTTTAGTTCCCAAACCACCCCATTTTCTCATATTTCTATTTTTGTATTTTCAAACAACCCTCTTCTTGGTATAAAAGGCAATGCTGGCCTACCTATTCTCCTAGACGTTTTAACTTACTCTCGTTTCAAATTTTTCTTTGCCTAAGCTACCCTTTATCTGAAATATATTACCACTTTTCCCTCTTGTTTCCCGTACTTTATCCATTTTTTCAAAATACTAACAATACCCTTGTCTATTATTCTTTTTTAATGATATACTACCTTATAATATTAAACCTTTCCCAAGCTATTATCTTGTATTACTAAGATTACTCTTTTATGTATTTGTATGACACACGCTCCTCTGGTATGTGTGGCTCATCTGCCCTAACCTAGTGTATATATAAGAAGGAGAAGATACATGTAAATTGGTGGAGTTACCCGTTTGCGGTTATCTTCTACCTTCTCACTTAACCACTGATTTGGCCATACATTGATACCGCTCTTCTTAGTTTCATGCTTCTACCTGTGTCTGATTGTTGTAATCTTTGTTTGAGTTCCATCTTGGTAGCTGGTAAGCAATACTGAGTTTCTGTTCTTTATACTACAGGCATTCTATTATGAAGGAAAGGCTATTATGTCAAATGAAGAATTTGACAATCTGAAGGAAGAACTAATGTGGGAAGGAAGCAGTGTTGTTATGCTAAGTATGAGCTATTAGTTTTCTCAACGAATTTTATCCTTGAAGTCTGAATCTCTCTCTCTCTCCCTCTTCGTTTACTGAAGATAATTCTACTTTGAAATTTGCATTACTTCTTTGTTTCATCTGGAATGCAGGTTCTGATGAACAGAAGTTTTTGGAAGCTTCAATGGCTTATGTTGCTGGGAAACCCATATTGACAGATGAGGAGTATGACCAATTGAAGATAAGACTTAAGGTTTGTGCAGCATTGCTTCAATTGCCACAAGGAAATATTTGATGAACACAAAAAAGGAAGGTTGACTAAAGAGTAGTGACAGATTTCAATTTGAGAAAGGGATTCAACTGTTAGATATAAAGGTGAATGATGTTTTTTTGGACCAGACAGTTGGATTCTTTGCCTACCACAAAGGGTGCAGAGTCTAGTCGTTAGTCAAGGCTGTTTGAAGCTCTAGAACCATTGACTGATCAATGAACCATCAGAACTGAATGGCAGACCCATCTGGAGAGATGGCTAAAAAAAATTATTTTGTCTAAAAATTCTTTTAAATATCTTTCCAAATCTCCCAAGAATAATTGCTGGTGTGGTTGTTATCAACAAACCAAACCAGGATTAACTACTAAATGCATTTCATTGTTTAATGCATATTGGCATATATGATTCTTTGTTGCAAAGCCCAGAAAAGACAAAGTAGACCCATAGCCAAACCTTTGTTTTGGTTGGTGTTAACTAAGAAATGATTGGCATCTTAATCCTTCTATTTCAACAGCTACAAAGTATATAGAAATATGCCGAGTTATTAAAGGTTTTTGTCTACTGGTATTCTACTGTACAAGCTTTGCACATAAAAAAATGAAATTTAGGTTGAAGGAAACCTGTTTTCCCCTCTCCAAAATATAAGCACAGATTCTAGTTTATGTCAATCTGTTGAACCTCAAACATGCCCAAAAGAAAATGGCTGATTTTATGTTGTTGGGATGAATACTTGTATGTAACACTTCACACCACACCACAGACATGGTCACTCATTTATTTAATGTGTGTATGCTAAGTATTTAGATCTTTTATTAGGAACCTCCTACATGTATCTTGTGTTAGGGTTAGTTGATTTAGACGCACTTGAATATGCATTTGCATTTAGTTTGATAGTTGTATGCCTCAATGAAGTGCTTGTCGCGGATACCTAGTTTTCTGTTATCATTACAGTAGTAGTGTAAATTATGATTCTTCCAGTCGTAGTATAATAGTATTCATTTTTTTCCCTTCCCTATTTTGCATAATCATTTAATAGACGGAAGGGAGCGAAATTGTAGTTGAAGGCCCACGGTGCAGCCTTCGTAGTAGAAAGGTATGCTAACATTTCATTTATATGTTTTGTATAGTATTATTACTGTTATTTTATGAAAGTTCCCTCTCATTTTCAGAACTTGGTCTTTTATATTTTATGTTATTTTATTTTGGTGGAATAGCTGGACTTGGACATGTGATGTCAAGGCCATCAGGCAGTAACTGGTTAGTGTCTACCATGAGAGCTTTGTTTAATGGTTTATGCTTTTGATTTTCTTCCTATAGGTATACAGTGACTTGACTGTTGACTATTTCAAAATGTTCCTGTTGAATGTTCCAGCCGCTGTAATTGCACTGACGTTGTAAGTAACATGATTATTTCCTCATTCATTAAATGGAGACATTACTACTGTATAACCATTTCCATGGAAGTGCTCATTCATTATTTGTTCTTTAAGTAGTTGATATACGTGAATATTTATGTGCATTTGAGCAAACTAGTATGATTCATCTTCTTGGCTCAACTTCAATTCTACCTATAATTCTCTATTTCTCTCCCTCACACACACGCACGCACACCGACAACATACAGATATATAATTCAGTTATCTGTTTATTTCTAGTTCTCTAAGGTTCACTTTGGGAACTTCCATGAGTTGGTGTGCCTTAACTTGCTTAATAACTTGGCTTGACTAAATAAAGTCTTTTGAGTAACTAGATTCGCCAATCCAATACAAGATTGAATATTTTATAGGTGGTCAATGATGTAAATCAAGCTAGGGAATGTTCAAAATATGGTTCCTACAATGCCCTATCTGACCTACTTATACCCTACCAGTTCCTACGCAAAACAAATTGCTGTATGATATTGTTTTGAAAGAAGAATCTTTTATTTCTTGAAAACATGAAAATAAAATAATTAATATCGATTGTTGATCAGGGATGGGAGAGATGGAGATGTGTGCAATATATTTTTTGATGTGTTCATGATATGAAGAAGAGGAGTAATTTGGATCGCGTAGGTTCCTTGGAGTCCCTCAGCACAAGGGAAAGACATGTAAAAAAAAAAAAGGAGAGAAATGGGTATGGAAGTGATGCGAGAAGAGATATTCGAGTCAGCAAACATATATATCAAAGATAAACTAGATCTTCCCAAAACAACATATAGAGAAGGGAGGGTTGCCTTTGATAATGATTTCATTTATTTCTCTAGCCTACCGAAAATAATTAGCCATTTTACTTAATAAAATCTAAAGTAAACTGCTTTAATTATCTCAATTATTGAGTGTATGTAGAGAAATATGGGTGATATAAGAAGAGTTAATGTAGATTCAGTTATTTATATATTAATTTGTTCATTAGTAATACAATAAGGGCCTCATCATAAGAGCTGTAGGTGCAATCCTCAGCTGCCAATCCTGCCATATGTCATACATGTTTCTTTTGATGCTCACAGGTTTTTCTTCTTGGATGATTTGACTGGATTTGAGATCACATATCTATTGGAGGTTGGTTTTTCTTCCTTTTCTTTTCCCATGCTGATCCCCAGTGGTGCACACCTATGGACAATATCATTTGAAAGTTGATTATTTTTTTCAGGGTTGTAGCAATTTTGTGTCTGCATGTTTTGACCCAATAGTAATGTGATGTTTTCAGCCTCCTCACAGAAAATATGGATAGATTTACTACCTCTGAAATAACCACCTCTCTCTCTCTCTCTCACACACACACACACACACATACACATAAATACTGATCGATTTTTTGTCTTTTTATCTTTGTGGGGCTGCAATCAGCCTACTTTTTAGCTATCATCTTTTGCATCAACTCATGTAATGCATCTCTTTCTCAGTTTAAATTTAATTTAATCATCACATTGCAGCTTCCAGAGCCATTCAGTTTCATTTTCACATGGTTTGCTGCCTTGCCCCTCATACTTTGGATTGCTCAATCAATCACAAACGCAATTGTGAAAGACTTTTCAATTTTAAAGGTACTAGGCAAAGCCTCCAACATCATATCTGATCAGTTGAAAATTGATATTCATATAATGTTTATTAGATTTGCATATTTGACGGATTCCTTTATTTTCCAGGGCCCATGTCCTAACTGTGGAACAGAAAATGTCTCCTTCTTTGGGACTATTCTATCAGTGTCTAGTGGTGGTTCCACCAATAACATTAAATGTTCAAAGTAAGTCTTAAACTACTTGGTCACTGTATTAGTCAACAAATCCTTTCAATTCCAGCAAACCCACGTCCACACTCACCCTGCTGTTAGTATAACATACTCTATATTCAGGTTAGGCATTCAGTCACTAAGCTGAGTGCCAACCTGCCCAAGCTTGGATTGGCCTGCTCCAATCTAATTAATGATTGGTTCAGGTTTTCCACCAGTCCAACCTGATACTGATGCAACCATGCCATCGCAACCCATCTGTGTATACCTTGAAGGAGTTTTAAATGCTTGTGGTGTTCCATCCTTAAAGATTTTTCCCCCGTAGATTTATGACTATGACCTGTCATCTGTTTTCATTAGTTGTGGCACTGAGTTGATATATGATTCTGGAACACGCTTGATTACTTTACCGGAGCCAAGTGAAGCTTGAGTGGAGGTATGTATCTTGTCTATTATAGATTTCCTCTTCAGCATCATCCTTGATTGAATGTAGTTAAAAAAGCCGCATGAGTAAGTTATTTCACATAAGCTGACAAATTGATCACTCATTAGTCAATGAGGGGAATACATGCATCATTAGACAAGCTCAGACGTGTATGATGGATAGAACAGCATAATGACATTAAGGATGCTCAACCTTTCTTGTTTTCCATCTGACTACTTGTGTATTATAATGCAAACCACATGACTTATTATTATCACCATTGGTATCATTTTCATTGTTATTTGCATGAAAATTTTGAGCCAACACCCAACAAGACTGACACCATGGATGCTTATTCATGCAATAATATGAACAAAGGGATGTGGAGCTTTCTGCTAATACAACTCAAGTGCTGAAATCACCTTGCACGTATTTGAGATCAGCATCTTCTGTGCAACTGAAGAGTAAGGAGAGTCAAGATTAGGCCCATGTCAACATGTAAGTCTGTCCATATGTATGTTAAAGTTGTTGATATGTATATTTGGTACCAGCTTATTTGCTGCTAAGAAGTATGTATACTCGTAGTAGAAGAATCATCCATAGAATCAAGCTGTATGTATTGCGCACTATTTTGCACATTATAAACAGACTGTAAAGTTGAGGTCCTCTGATCTCTCTCCCCTATATTGCTCTCTTTGTATGTCTGGGTGTATGACAAACAATCTCTCTCTCTCTCCCCACGCCCAGCACTTGATGCCAATGCATCAACCTGAACAACTGCATTGCAGTCTATTAGTTCCCTGTCAGTATACAGCAGATGTTCCAATAAAAAAATTTCCAGGCCTTAGTTTGAATAGAAAATCTTTTCCTTGCAGTTTAAATTGAAAGAATCTGCAAGCGGGAGTTGATGCTTTCATGGGTTCACGCAGAGGTGAAACCAAATACTTCCAATGGCAAAAGCTGACCCGACTCTATAAACCTAACCACAACCTTCTTTAACCTGCCCATTAACTATTATACACCGTTAGGTTCTCATTTCCTACCTGTGCTATGGGCTTTTAGATATGATGTTGTATTATAAGCCTATGAATTCAACTTAATGGCATCCAGAAAGCTTTGTTTGTTTCAACGCAAAACATTCCCCCAAACAATTAACTTCATGGAGTAGGCTGGGCACACCACCGGTGTACTGTAAACTAGCATCTAGCGCCCACTGTGTGTGTGTGTCTCTCTCTCTCTCTCTTTCTTCCCCCTTTGAAATGACCCTTCTACCCCTCTTGTATGATAACCCCATCCCCCTCCCCCAGTAGTGCCGCCCACTAGTTTACCACACACAGTCGGTGTTCCTATCCCTCTCCCTTCACTCTAGATGTTATCTTTAAATCAGCACCAAGTTTGGTTACATGGAAGAGTGATGTGGCATTTTGACAGTATGGATATCTTTGAAATGGTAAAGATTGGTGATTTTAAATTTCAAACACAGATTTAATTATACGTCCTCCCATGTATTTATATATGTCTTTGTATTTTCAGCTGTCCATTTCTTCATTAGATTTCCTAAACTTAAATTTTTTCACCTGATAGGTTAACAAGGTGAGGTACCTTGAGATCCACCTGTGCACAAAAATTTCACCTCTATCAAGTCTGCCATGTGATAGATACTTGTGCTGGTCTAAGGATACACTCTACACCTCCTAACTTTCTTCATAAAATTATGCGAAAAGATTCTCTACGCCGAACTCAGAGCCTCATATGCAAAGGCAACAGGGTCGAGTCACGTCCAACTTATTGCAAGAGAGTTTTCTATTCCAATAAAAATAAGAGTTTAACTCCAACCACGGTGAAGCGAGAACATGTCAGGCTTCATACAATAAAGGCAGAAGTTAATGATGAAAATTCATTTGTCCAAAAATCTAATCATAAGGTCACATCATGATGGATTAAGAGATTCTCTCTTCATCTTGGGTAACAAAGAAAATTCTCATTGAGATAATGATGTAATGGCTTATTGGAAAGCACAAGGCAAAATTTTATCGTCTCAAGTACGGTGCATCACACTTGAGCACCCGACAATGGCCATGTGACTGAGAAGATGAACTTTAAATGTGCACCGAGTAGTCGAATGCACAAGTGAAGTACACTGGGCAATGCACAAAACTTGAGAGGACAAAGATCCAACATTACTGAATTTTTATCCTCAATACCTACCAGGTTGCGAAATACAGGGGAATAACTATCAAAGCTTTTAAAGTCCTTTGTCTGGTGAAAATGCGAAGGAAAAAAAAATTACACTGGCGACATAAGTAGGTTGAATTTGACATAGCCAAATTACTCTAATATATGGCACAGCTTGGTAGGCCCCAAGGTAGCATTGTTAGGTGGGTCATCCAGGGTATGTACATGTAGTTAGTTTTCGAGAATGAGTTCATCATTATAAAGGTAATAAAATAAATATTTCAATAAAAGAAAAGAGTTTCCCAGACACCAGTGTGTGTAGAGTCTCCTTGAAAGTAACAAAGGATGAAATCTAATGCATTACACCCTAAACAACTAGATATCTCGTTTTTCTGCATCACATTAAGTAGTTAAGCAATGGATCCCAGAATACATTGTTATAAAGCATATGCTGGCAGGCACAAATCCTAGTTGAAAATAAACTGAGACCTATGAGAGAAACCATTGACGATCAACTGGAGTTGCAAGAGATTGCTGTTATATCAATAACATCAGCACTGCTCCACAACAGCAAAAGTTTTTCCTCTATAGGATCGCCACATCCAAGTAGTCACCAATCTTCAAAATCACAATGTACATGAGTAAAATTAGTAATCAGAAATGGATTCAAGAGATGTGTTGCATTTCCTAACAAGAACTTTTACCTGAAAGCTAAGTTCAGCCAGCGTTTTGCTGTCATCTTGTCGCCTCCCATTTCCATACGAATGTGTCATCCCAACCTTCATGAACGGAAAATATCAAGTAAATAATAATTGGTAGCATCAAGGTACATGAAATACTGAATATGATGCAAGTGACCTTCATTTTCCTGGGTCTTTGAGTAATTTGCCTTGATGAAGGGTTTGTGTGTGTGTGATTGCATGTTATTTTGGCTGTCATAAGATTTATATTGTGATACCTCAGGCTTGCTTTAGTTGATAATTACAAAGGATATCAAGCTATGCTTCCATCCATCAGTGTCCATTCATAAAAGGATATGCAAAGAAATGGAAGCCATCGCATAGAAATTGATATTTAAATGTAGACATGGTTTTACATACCGGTCTCACCACATTACGGCCATTTTTATCAGGATATACAAATGCAAATGATAGTTTTGCATCTCTTCTTCTTGCTGCGGGAGCTACCTCTTTGACCTAGAAGAGAGCTAATATCAACTGATAGCATAAATGACTTTTCTGTTCATAGACCAATTGAGAAACAACATTGGACTTACCAGATCGGTTAACTCACGAAGATTAGCATCTTTCCATGTATATATTTGAACCTCATCCTTGGGCTCCTTGCCCCTCACGGCAAAATCTTCCTTGGTATGATGACCTCCAATCTGCATGCATATACTGAATCAGTTGGTTGGCTCTACAATAATTTAAAACTCCAAAAGAAAAATGCAAGCACCAGGTAGTTTGTTCAGATAAGACCAATTTTAAGCATCCATCACTGAGTTGGCATTGGCATCACAGCATGATAACCTGATTCTGATTCCAATTCCGCTTACTTGAACCATGATGATAACTAACACTTCTATGGGGAACTCTCCTTATTGGTCCATCAGTGTTGAGCAAGGATAAAATCGAAAATTTGAACCACTGAAAATTCACCTCTTAGTTTACTATTATCTTGTAGTAAACTAGGTAACTACCTCAAACCAAGAAACCAAGCTCCTACGTTTACTTCCATAAAATAAAGATTGCAGGATAATAGCTTGGTTAGGCTCATCAATGAGGACAGGAGGCTCCAAGGAACATGAATTTACAGGCTGTTACTAGAAGAAGAAAATTACGGCCATAATTCTTCTATTCTCTTGACAATGATAATGTGTAGGGAAAAGAAAAAGACACGGTGATGCTACAAGTTATGCAGAAAAGGCGCTCACTGAAATGTATATTAACATACATCAGTGCATCACAGTAATAATGTGGAAGTATAATTAAGCTTAGCTTGGCATTGGGCAGTTAAGAACATATTACTTTTACACCATCAAAATTTAAAAAAGGAAACAAAATCCAAAAGAAACAATAACAAAGCAAGGTCGTACCTTAGTGAAAACCCGAAGCAAGAGAGGGCAGGTCTGCATTTGCAAAAAAATGCAAATCATCATCAAATTCAAAAGGTAAAAAAGGAGGACATCTTCACAATATTTAGAAAAAGTTTCACATGGTTGGATATTGCACAAAATTTGGAAGGATGAATGCATTGCAAGTGACAACTCATGGATAAGTGCAGTAAAAAGACAGAGGAATTCAAATTGGGTTCATAATCAATAAGTCATACATGACAATATAAGGTACTTGCTGGGATTCCAGTTCAATCCATAACTGATACAGAGAATGAGCATAGAAATATAACCAAAGTTAGTTTACGTTTTATATTTCTTCGAAATATAGAGAAGAGAAGGTTATGGATCTCCATATGGTCTTTATTGACCTAGAAAAAGTTTATGACAGAATCCCTAGAGAGTTAATCAGGCAAGTACTAGAGAAGAGAAGTGTTTCAAGTAAATATGTGGACATAATTAAAGATATGTATGATGGTGCAGTGACTAGTGTAAAAACTGTGCGGGGTCAAGGTAGTGAATTCCCAATTACAATCAGGTTACATCAAGGATCAACCTTAAGCCCTTTTTTGCTTGCGCTTATCATGGATGATTTAACCAGAGACATTCTAGATGAGGTTCCTTAGTGTATGCTTTTTGTTGATGATATTGTTTTGGTGGATGAGACAAAAGCAGGTATTAAAGCAAAGTTGGAATTATGGAGATCAACCTAAGAATCAAAAGGTTTTAAGATAAGTAGAACGAAAACGGAGTATCTGGTGTAACTTTAGTTACAATAGAATGTGTTGCAGCCGAAAGACTAACCAAGATGACGTGGAGGAGTGTCCCTGCAAATTCAAGAAGCAAAAGAACATCAGAGAACACACCGGAGGGAACTCCGGCGGGGACTCTCCAATGTCTAAGATAGTTCCAAGGCAACAATACAAATTTGCAAAGTAATGGTGTAAGGGGGTGAAGGCTATTCGATGTCGTACCTGGATGTCTTCCTCTGTATTTATAGGGTGATACATAGATAACTTTTGGGAGGCGGTGCTTCGAGTCCTACGATGGTAGGTTGTCTTCATACGGAAGGCGAATCTTGGTAGGAGACAATCATGGTAGGAGATGGTCATGGAGAGTCCTGGAGGGAAAGTCCGACTACGGTAAAACTTCCCGGCCTTCAGGAAGAAGAATCATGGTATAATATGGAATGTAGCAGATCTTGTGAATCAAGTAAGATGTCCGACACGTGTCTCGTGCCACATGGCAGCTATTTACGAGTAGTTAATATTTACCCATATCAGGATGGATAATGAGGTGGTGAAAATTGATTATATGGTGCGGAATGTTGGGCAATAAAGAAGCATCATGTAGATAAACTAAGTGTAGCGGAGATGATGATGATGAGATAGATCATAGATGTGTGGCAAAACTAGGAAGGATGAAGTAAGGAATGATCATATATTAGAGGTGATTTGGGAATAGCTCCAATACATGATAAGATACGAGAGAAAGTCGTTTGAGGTGGCATGGGCATGTTCAACAGAGGCCTTCAGATGCTCTCTCTATCTCTCTCGCTGAGCTATTGTTCATTATAACGTTTGCAAGTACTGTTCACAATCCCAAAACAGCCCCTTATCTCCCCTTCTTCTTCTTCTTCCCTAGCAGATTGAGTTCTCCTCTTCCGTCGATCTGAAACCCACCACCAACAGATCCAGCTCTCTGATCTGCATCGATAGGATTTAATTTCGATCAATTATAACCGATTGGCCAAGCCTTAGTGATGCGGATCCAAGGCTCCGATGACCCGATTCAGATCGCTTATGGATCCACTAAGACAATTAAGATCCAATTAAAAGGAGTAATGGCAAATTTGTAATTAGTAGGAGTCAAATTAATAGAGAGAAAATAATAAATTGTGGTTAATAATGATGTATGGAAAAGGGTAATCTTGGAACGAAATGGAAAATAATGGATGGTGGGAATAACAGCAAAAGAAAAGGGTAATTTTGGAAACTAAAGAAAATGGGTTTAATAGATAAGGAATCAAGAAACAAGAGGAAAAGAATTTCGTCTTCTTCAACCTCACGACTCCTCAGCCAAAGAAGGGACCATAAATCCAGCGGCAGAATGGAAGTTATTTCGAAGACGGGTCTCCCTTGTGAGAAGCCCAATCGATATGAAGCTTCAGGCAAAAGACGCATCCACCTGTCCTCCCAAGGCCACTAAGAATCTAATCGAAAGAATCTGCAACCAAAGAGATCGATGAAGCTGAAACCAAATCTGACGGGTAGTAATGGAGGTGCAGGTCTGAAACTTGGATGAAAACTTAAAATAAAAGATGGTTTTGGATCTGGGTCTTGGAGGATTAATCGCATATGGAACGGTGATCTAAACCCCAAATCCCAAAGTGAAATAAAGAAAAGCCAAAGAGATCGATACCCAACTATGGGCTGCAAGTATCATTAATTACAGAACTGAGAAATAAAGTAGGAAATAGAAGGTGAAGTGAAAGAAGATCCAGAGGTGAGAGAGAGAGGTCACACAACCATTGCTATTGCACCACACCGGCACCATAAACAACTCAATCAAATTCCATTCTCAAGTCTGCTTCAATCGTTGGTTACACATCCATTTATAAGACCCATAAAATAAAGACTCCTAATTACTTACTAAAACATAGACTAATAAAAATAGAAACTAAATAAAACTCAAATTGGAAACTTCCCTACATGTCTAATAGCTATCCCAAAATAAAAGATTACATATATTTCCCAAATAAACCCTAAATATCCTACTGAACCAAAACACGGTTGGGACCCGGTTCATCTTGATTTGGGTTCTCAAACAGGTTCGGCCTGGCCCCATGGAACAACTCCTGCATCACTTAGAGTTTCAAGTCAATCTTCCCCTGATTTGTGTTCATCTAAAGCATAAGGAATAACACCCACATCAAAACTTTTGATGCCCAAAGAAATCATCCACCTACAAGATAATCCCAACAAAATTCTTCTTCCATTCATTGTTATTTTCTGGACAGTGCTAACCAAGGATCATTGCCACTGATACAAGAAACTATCTCAAGATGGCATTGGGATAAGAAACTAACAGATGATCTATGCATGTCTTTCTGACACCTCCTCTGGTCAGGGCTTGCTTCTCTATTTTTCTTCTCCCCCCCCCCCTCTCACTTCTTTTGGGATGGGGTAAGAAAAAGGGCTACAAAAGCCAGGGGTACACATCCCCCCCCCCCCTTAAGCATCAGTCAAAATCATAAATTTAACGGAAGCAGATCAGTATCAGCTCTTGCCCATGAAACTCTGAACTTAGGCTGAAGCTAGATGATCAGCTCCACCAGAAATGTTTGCAAGGTCTTAAGGTATCCAAGCAATGTTGAATCAGATATCTGATGTCTTGAACCATAGGAGCAAATCCTCCATGGGCATTGAGATTTAGCTGAAATATATTCATGACTTTTTTGATTCCCCATCTAGCCATAGGTGGTTTACAGACAGGTCTGGCCCAAGAATTGCCTCCCAAACAGAGTGAAATTCTGCTTCAGTAATCAAATAGATTAATTAAGTTTCCCAGCCATTTCACTTTGACATCTAGATCTTGACCATGAAAGATCCTAATAACCATGCCCTACTACAACAGTTTTGTTTTAGAGACTGAGGCATCAAACTTTGCTTTCACCATAGGTAGCCATTGCACAAGAATGATACCTCTTTCGCTTCAACAATCCAAGCATACAAGATGATCAATCATTGCAGAAAAATATTGAAAATCTGGTGTGCTGTTTTGTTAGGATGAAGATGAAGAAGAGGGTGAATTCCCTTGAAAGATGCAGCATTTTTGTTCAGCCATAAAATCCATGTTATAAAGGCTATCTATCATTTACAGTCTTTTGACTGATATGATTTCTAATAAAGGATATAAATCTAGGAAATTCATGCTCTGCGCTAGATGGGACATGCAATTTTGGTTAATAATCTGCCACAAATATCCTCCAATGAGACAGTGAAGAAATATATGACCGCAGTCCAGGTTATCCCTGCCTTTAGATATTAGCAAATCTTTACAACTTCAATCCAATGTTATTCCTTACCACAAGAAAAATTGGATCTTGGGCAGGCATTCAACAGTCCACACACAATTTGTCTTGGATATAAACCATGGATTGTCACATTAAGGTCCACGAGAGACATGAGTGCCTGATTTGAGGGTAACTACCCCATCCCAAGAGGGTGCACCATATTGTTTTCCAATATGAGACCAGAGGATTGAAATTGGAAGAAGCTGATTAACAATAACCTACGGAGGCCAAAGCTTTCTAAGGCATTTTCTTTCTACTTCTCAGTAGTTTGGTCATGAATTTGGGAACCTTATGGTCGACAGATACCAGATGAGTTTCACTCAAAAGAGGCTCATCAAGGATCAGGCTGTCAATAAAAATAAAAATAAAACACTTAACACTATCACCACTGAACCATTTTACTCCTTTCATATGAAGCTTTCTTGCTAGTTCCATGCCTTGCCAACAAACAGAAGATTTCAAAAGAGCTTGAAATAAACTAATTCAACCCATGGGTTATTGGATTAATGGAAAATTTTCCTTCTCAACTTCGCCATGGCATTGTGGGAAGACCTACTCCTAAGTGACAAAGCCCTCAGTCAGAGTTCAACTATCATATTCTTGACCATAATAAAAAAGCCACAGGTTTCTTCTCTGAACCATTAGACCATAAGGAGTTTTATTGTAGGCAATCTATTCCCCCTATGGTACCGTTGGGGAGGGGGAAGCACTCCATCACATGTTGAGCGATGGAGCTGGTGAGAGACGATGAGAGTTTTTTAAATTCTCCCTCTCTGGACAGAATGTTTGCTATTCCAGGATCAAAGTTTTTACCTCTCTTCCTCTCTTCACTACATTCTCATAACTATTTTGTCTACCCATGGAAGTGAAAATAAGCACCAAAGTATTTCTTCAGTGGGGTTACCAGTTCAAAGTTCAAACCCTAAAGTTCTTGCTATAGGCTCTGTATGTTAAATGAGAAAATACAGTACCACATCAGGTTTTCAAATTCATAAGCAGTGCTCACAAGCCCTAACACTGCCAACAAGAGGACGAAGAACTTATATCAATTAATCATGAAAACCTGAAAACTGGAAAACTTAATGTCCCCAAGTACGAGGTGAACTTAATAGAACGAAAGCATTGAGAGAGAGAGAGAGAGAGCACCTTTTCGCGATCAACTGGCTCGAAGCGGGGGCGAGCGGGAGGTGGAGGGCCTCTGGCCTGAGAAGGGGGAAGGGGTCTGGCAGGTCTGTTTGGAGCTTCCGCGACTCCCGCCATCTCTAGTCTCTGCTGCAATCCTATTGTTCTGGATCTTCCTCCTGGGTTCGGAGTTAGTATGTGCCTCACTTGTTCTTACGCTTTTTGGCTCAATGCCATTCCAGTTTCCTTTACGCTCAGGGTTTTAAGAACCAGCAATAGGATCGGTGAATCGGAATCGACCATGACCAATCCCGATTATGATCAATCCGATACGGTTGATTCACACACCCAAAAAAAAAAAAAACACCTATAAATTCCATGTTTTTGGATCCGAGGACTGATTCAAGGGTTCAGGGGAACCGATTTCAGCCGATTCCGTCATCGACAATTGAATGGAAAATTATCTCCTGCAATTTCTTGCTCGGTCTAGTTCCCTAATGCTTGTAATAAGAGGGGGGTGGACCCCACCCGAGCAAGGGTGGAATGGTTATTGCGCCTCCTATTAGGGGCACTGTAGGTCAAACTACGGTCCTGGGATCAAGTCATGGTTCCTTAGGAAACCAATTAGAAACCAATTAGGGTATTGCACGTCCTGGGTTAGCCCATGGTTGCCCATGGGCGCCCTATTTAAATTTTAGGGTTTCCCATGGTCGCCCATGGGAACCCTGGTGTATCCCAATTAGGGTTTGGTCTGATAAACCAATGTCCTGTTCTTCTCTTTTGTGTCCCATGCAATTATGAAAGAGGGATCCATCCCATACCCGAATGCGCAGCAGAAACAAATCGATTCAGGTTTCTTTCATATCCCATGAATAATCAATAATTAAAATCAAGAGGAATTCACAAAGAACTGCTAACCTGATGAGCCTCAAGTGTTGCTCCTCCAATAGACAGTGGTTCTTCTTCCAATGAGCACTCCAAGTAAACAGATCTGAACCTCCAATGGTGCAACCAAGGTTCTTCAAGCCAATCCCAGATGCTCTTCAACTCTTCAAGCACAGATCTGGGTTTCTAAAACCCTAACTCTCAATCACAAAGGAGAGAAACAAGAAGAAGAAGAGATCACAAGAGAGAGAGATGGACCAAAACACTCCAGGAGGGGGAGAGCCAGAAAACGTGGAAGACTGTCTTCCCCTTTGCGTTTTGGTCCTATTTATAATAATTGGATTTAATTTAATCCCTAGATGGATTTAAATAAATCTCTGTGAGAGTCTAACTTTCTCTCTCTTTGTTTGGCAGTTCTGTTTAAACTCAAAGTGCTTCTAAAAGGTGAAGAAACAGAATCTAATAGGGCATAATTTAATTAGTTACTTTATTTAAATTTATGAATAATTACAATTAGCACCATATCTATTAATTAAATAAATAATCAATTAATATAGCTAATTCTAAATAACTCCATGCATGATAACAAATTATCATGTACAACCCCCACTAATCAACACCATCATTATGGAATCTAGGGCATGTACACTTGTACTGTCAAATCCGAATCCATAGTACATGTCCATATATGAGTGTCTGTGCATCTGTTCGGGTCCCGCAAAACTTGATAAAACACTTTATTCAAATAATCATATATAATCTATTATTTTATGTAAAATAGATTTTGCAAAAACCATTTTCAAAACGGCATTGGATCCAGATTCCTATCCGATCATACACAGACAATCTCAATCTTGTTGTTCCCCAATCGGGCAGTGGTGACCATGTTGAGTAACTCCTTCACTCACAAAGTGTTCATGCATTCCCAGAACACCGACTTTGACTCACTTGAGTCTCAGTCATTGATGAATCAAAGAATGCGATCACACTTTGCAGTGACAGGGTTCCTTCAGGCAAAGGGTGTCGGTGACACATGTCTATTCCTTACTACATCTGGCAGTAATACATGAGGGAATCGACAAAGTAGATTATTCGCCAATAAACACATCAAACATGTGAGTACTCGCATTTGTACCCTGACATCACATGTCTAGGCATACCCAATGCGACGACCGTATGATAAGGGTGCCCAGCCCAAACCCTAGTCATGACTACCATTTTAAGTAAAACTTACGGATACATAATGCTCAAAAAAGTTTATATCGCATGTGATAATATTAAACTAAAATGTATAAAAGTTCAATACAAAGTAAAACCGGATTGAACCGGACCCAACCGGATTTGATGGACACACAAGTCCAACAGGAACTGGACAGGGTAGGGAATTGCAAGGGATGAAGATCCGAATTGAATCACCACTCGAGGCTATAAATGACATTTTTGTAAACAAAAGGTATTTTCGGGAATTGACATAGGTCGTTGGGGCTGCCTTGGATACAGATTCGGTCTGACTCTCTATTGGCAATCCAGATGATCATGAACCATTTTCAGGCCGCTTGACAGGCTCTTGGTTTGATTGGGGAAATCCTCGATCTACGTCAAGGCTTTGAGCAGTGTGTGTTCTTGCATCATGTCCGAGAGGTCAATTCTTGTGCTGACTTCCTATCAAGATTTCTACACTCTTGTGAGGAAATTCATTTTTATATAGAAATTAGAAAGTCTTCCACGAGATCTCACCTCTCTATTGCAGGGTGATTCCAATGGAAGAAAATTTAATAGGATGTAAATTTATTATGGCCCTTTTTATTAATTAAATTCTCCCTTTTCCAAAGGGAATAGAAGATATCACTTAAGTCAAGTGTACCTATATAGCTTTTTTTTTTGGTAATACCGTACCTATATACCTTTGCAGCATAACAATAAAATTATTTGGTTTGAATAATGTCTCTTGCTCATATGTCAAGTTTCACTTAAAGTAGATTTTTCCAAATGGACAGAGTTTTCCTCAAACCACGGTGGATGGGAATTCATTTATCGTAGGGCTTCAGGTGCAAACGGGAATGTATTTTGGGAAACATACTAAAACCTTTTCTTTTTTTTTGGGGGTAATAACCATATGGGGGTTTGTGAACCCTAGGATAGTGGTTGAACCTTTAACGCACGATGAAGGAAAACTTTCCCTTCTCCAATAGTAAAATATAAATGAAAAAATTGTATTTAGAGAACCCTTGCTCAATACAAAATAAATAAATCCATGTCTTTGGGCGTAGGGTACACTATTGGTTTGGAGAACCCTTGCTCAATAAAAATATTGAAAACTATAAAGCATGGTTGGAAAACCAAGTTTTTCTTCCTGGACTTCCCTCAAAATCTAGAAACTTGGGCGAGCCATTTTTTCCATTTTTTTTTTCTCTACAAAGCATGATTATAGAAGTGTTGCACTTACTCTCTTGATTATTTAAAAATGGAAAAGACTATGCTCAACAATTGGAGAAAAGAAGAAGACGAAGACCAAATTCCCTGTAACACATAGAAAGAGAGAGAAAACTGTATATTCCAAATTTGAGCTTTGAATAAATGAAATGACAACCATCCACTCTCTATTTATAGACGTGGAAGTGGCCTTTCAAGAAGTCTCCATATGCATTTGGGTCTCTCCTATGTATGGGTGTCTTTGTAAAAGGATACAACCCATATGAAGGGGTATAACCTAAAGACAATGAATGTGCTAATTCGTACTGACCCTAAAACCATACCGCAAACTACAAGCCCATAAGACATAAAATGCTAACACTATGGACACCTGGTTGAATTTGGTTCTAAAATTTGATAAAACCTAGACCATGCTTTATGAGTCCCACTATAGACATGGATGCGTATCCTTCGGGGACAGGATTGATTCCTGTCGATTATGATTTCTATTGGATTGGAATTGAATCGATTAAAACTCTAAAAATTGGAATAGAGAAGAAGATGCAAGGATTAATTTATATATATATATATATATATATATATATATATATATATATATATATATATATATGTATATATAGTTCTTGATTCAATAAACTTGGGAATTTTGTTACCATTGGTAAGTTTCATTAATGATGTTATGCTATTTTTAACACAAAAAATGAAGATCAAACATGAAACCAAGCAATTCAAAAGAGGGTTACAAAAATCAATTGAAATCAGGAACAAGTGCTGCTGATTTTGATTCAAATCAAGATATTCCCTTGATCCGATTATGATTCCTCAAACTATGCAAATGACACAATTTCACATAGAAAGCCTTTGCGAATAGCTTTTTGCCCCGTCAAACATTAACTGATTTTTTGTGACCCTTATCACATGACTTGGCTACTGATCTAATTAAGATGTCATTTGGGTGATGTGGCCAACAAGTGCTCATAGCTCGAGTTTGTTTTTAGGAGTGATGTTCTCTTTTCGGGAGTGCACAGGGGCGCAGGCTGCGCTTAGACACATGGGGCAAGATGGGGGCGTCAATCATTTTGCTCACCCCACATTGTTTGGGCGCATCCTGCATTTCCTGCACCCTGGAGATAGATTTGAGTTGGTTCAAGATACAAAATTAGAAACTAAGAACAAAAAATAGTAACACATTTTCAAAATCAAAATAAAACCAAATTGATTTGGTTCGATTTTTATTCGGTTTAGTTTCTATTTTAAGTTTTTGAGTCAACTTTTTACATTTTCACCAATAAAAGAATTGTTATTTGTTAATTATAATCTAACAAACTTTTTCCAAACATTAAAAAATATATATATAATTTATCATTCACATTGATTGAAATATTGAAAAAGAATATAATTTACCCAGTTCTTTATTCGGCTTGAAAATAGGTAATTTGATTCGGTTCAACAGTTTTAATCATGAAATCAAAACCGAATCAAACAAAGAAAAGAGTTTATATCAATTAGTTTCAATTTTCAAATTTGGTTCTACATTGAAATCCTAAGGAGAGGGTTCCGCATAAGGGTGTAAATTTAGAATTGAAATTGGCCATTTAAAACTGAAACAAATCGAAGTAAATCAGTTCGATTTTGGTTTTAAAGTTGGAATCTTTTGAATGACCTAATTTTTTTGGGTAGAATAATTACCTATTTTAGAACCATAAGAACCGGGTAAAATTATATTATTTTTTTATATTTCAATTAATGTGGATGATCCATCTATTACTTTTTTCATGTTTTCAAAAAATTTGATGGATTATAATTCTAACAAACTAGTGGGTGTTTTTTCGTTGATGAAGATATAAAAAGTTGACCTAAACACCTAATATAACATATTCCAAATATGAAATTGAATTGAATCAAACCGAACCGATTTGATTAGATTTTAAAAATGTATTCCAATGTCTGGTTCAATTTGGTTTTGATTTATGTATTTTGTATTCATACAATTAGTTTCACACACACATAATGTGAGAGAAATCTCCCAAAGCACACCAATCAGAGCGTGAGAGTGTTCGTTTAAGACCGAATTTATGGTCATAATATGAGAGAGAGTTGAAACGCATCCCAGCGTCGCCATAGGAATCTTTTTCCCCAAAATTTAAATAAATAAAAAGAAAATGAAAAAAACGTGGTCAGTATTCATTGGTCGGAGCAGTTAAAACAGGAAATATTAAATTCCCATATTACCTGAATACGTGTCACCTGTTGAACAGTGCTATAGACTGGTGAGCACGTCTTTCGCCGACACCTAATTTATTTAGATTTTTTGAGGTGAAAAATAATCTGATTTATAATTTTTAATTGTTGGGTACGAACTTGCACAAAAAAATATTTTTGTTGGGTACGAACCGTACGAACTTAACACAAAGAACCGCGGGTACACAATCCTCAATAGACCCTATTCTATTAACCTCATCAAGCTTTAAACAGATTCTAAACCAAGAGATCAGATCTGAATAATGAAGACTTCATGGTAAAGATTGTTATGTTGGTTCGACCATGTGTAAGGTGCTGAAACCTAGACTGAACCGGTCCAAATTGAATCAAATCAAACTATTCTTTACTGGATCGGCTTTGGACTAGCGTATTACTCACTTGAAACCAAACTAAAAAAGAGACCAAATCGATATAACCTGATAAGAACCTGATATCAATTTGAAACTCATTAAAAAAGCATATTTTTTCCCATAATTTTGCATACATATATATAGATATGTCATATCGGACTAAAACCGAAACAAACCTGATAAAAAAAACTAAAACTGATTCAATCTGGACCGAAGCGATCCGATCCGACCAATTGACACCCTTGGGGGAGTGAATTGGTCGGTTTAGGCCAGTTTCGGTGTGGGAATGGCGAATTCGAAACCAAACCTATTAGGAAAGTTCGTTTTTTGGCTCGGTTATGGATTGTATCGGTTTGTTATTGTGGTCCAATTCGGTTTCGACTCTTTTTGGGTTTGGTTTAACATACATATTTATTTTAAAAAAATTTTTTAAATAGGTTTCTGTTATCAGTTTCTTATCGGGATAGATCAATTTGATTTCAATTTTGGCTTCAATATTGAGTTCTTTAGGTTTCCGATGTGGTTTGGTTCGGTTTTGGGGTTATAGTATCCCAATCCGAAATGTCCAATAAACCATCGGTGTATTTTGGTCCAGATCATTTCGGTTCGGTCTCAATTTTGACACCCCTCATCCTTAAGAGTATTGAAGGTACATTTGGGATAATACACCTCAGATCCACCATATGACTTCTTCCCGTGACCATCTTCTATTTAATAAAGTTGACCCACTTAGTGAGGGTCACGAAGGTAGATATGGGGGGGCCGTATGGCCATGCATATTTTTCAATTTGGTCGGAAGACTTTGAACATGGGCTATATAGTTCTTACTATTATATATATAAGCAGAGTATTTAGTTATAGATTGGTAAGTGAAGCCTGCAACCCCTCAAGCGCATCGATCATGGCTTCCTTGTACCAATCATTAACCCTTGGCTTCCTTCTTCTGTACTGGACGATGGTGACGATGAACATTCCAACAATTGAAGCTTCCTATCACCATCGAATATTATCGGGAGGTTATTACCGTGGAGGTCCATGGGAATTTGCTCATGCCACCTTCTACGGTGACGAAACAGCTTCTGAGACAATGGGTACTCATCATCCACTGTTTTCATCTTATATATCTTATCGTCGATGTCTGTGTGATTGATTTTCTGTTCTTCTCTTGGATTTACAGGAGGAGCTTGTGGATATGGAAACTTATACAATAGCGGTTATGGAACCCAAACAGCAGCCTTGAGTTCAACATTGTTTCAGAATGGATATGGATGTGGGGCTTGTTTTCAGATGCGGTGTGTCCAATCGCCTCACTGCTACAGGGGCTCTCCGTTCACCACCATCACTGCTACCAACCTTTGCCCACCTAATTGGGCTGAGTCTTCCAATGCTGGTGGATGGTGCAACCCACCAAGGACACACTTTGATATGTCTAAGCCTGCTTTCATGAAAATCGCCGATTGGCACGCCGGCATCATCCCAGTCATGTACCGTCGGTATGTATTAATTAAAATAACGTACGTTGGCTCTGATACCATGTTAAAATTATTATTATTATTACTAACAATTAATAAATTGGTTTATACATGCAGAGTACCTTGTATGAGGAGAGGTGGAATTCGATTCCAATTTCAAGGAAATGGGTATTGGTTATTAGTGTATGTGATGAATGTGGGAGGAGCAGGAGACATAGGAAATATTTGGATAAAAGGAAGCTCTACTAGGTGGATGAGCATGAGCCATAACTGGGGAGCATCATACCAGGCATTTGCATCTTTAGGTGGACAAGCTCTCTCTTTTAAGGTCACTTGTCGTACCACAAGGCAGACTATTGTTGCTTGGAACGTTGCTCCTAGGAACTGGAATACTGGAATGACATATGAGGGTAGAGTGAATTTCCGTTGATACATAAAAATAAAATTTTCTTCTCGATCTCTTTTTTATTTTGGAAAGGCAAAACACTGTATTAAGAATTCCTCTTAAAGGTTTCACTCTGAACCACTCTTTTTTTTGTTAATCTTCATATACTGTAATTAGTAAACAGCTTATATGACTGAGTGAAGAGAGATAAGAAAGGTTGTATTTTGATAGTTTTGAATCTCTTTTTGAAATCAGTGTACAACCCTCCTCCTCGATCATTTCTACTTGAACAAATTGACCAGAAAATAGCTCATTTTTAAAGTTTAATTTGAGAAATAAGAAGGGCTTTGATGGGATCTATTACTGGTGAAAACTTAGAAACTGGGTCTTTTTTTTTTCCCTTTAAAAACGAAAATTTTTTGCTGCTTTGATTCTCTTTAATTGACATTTTTGACCAATTAAACTCTTACTACTACATTCGCCTGGTCTATATGAATAAAATCAGCTTAATTTTGTAGATTTGTAGCTATTTGAAGAAATCAGGATAAAGAAAATGGAGAGGCAATAATATAATCTGGAGGAGTAGAAGAGAAAGATAGAGTGGGGAACATGTTATGAAGTATTTTTTTTTTTTTTTTATAAAGGGTTTGTTAATTATATAATGGTAGTATAAGAAAAAAATCTGCACATTATAATTAATGAGGGGTTGGAAAATAATAATATATATTTATGG
Organism: Telopea speciosissima; assembly: GCF_018873765.1. Taxonomy (NCBI): domain Eukaryota; kingdom Viridiplantae; phylum Streptophyta; class Magnoliopsida; order Proteales; family Proteaceae; genus Telopea; species Telopea speciosissima. The sequence continues at coordinate 61,063,724 of NC_057921.1, read as the reverse complement.
ATCTTACATGGGGTCCACATGATTAAAATAAGAGAGATAAATGTCAATATGAGTCCCATAATTTATTATGTGGGGATGGTATAAATGAATATTTATCATCATACCTACTGCGTTCCACCCTCTAAATCATTTCTCTTCCAAAGTTACCACCTCTAACTAGGGGTGAAACAAGGCCGGGTTGGACCGGATTTTTTAAAACGTCAATCCAACCCTAAGTTCTCTTACCTCAGCCTAAGCCCAACCTGGCCTTAAGTTGGGTTGAGATATCTTAGCCCAAGCCCAACCTTGTCGGACTTAGCCTATCCCAACTCAATCAGGGTCAATCAGGGCAGGGCTAGGCTAGGTTGAGTTGACCTTGATTGACCCTATTTTTGCGACCCTAACTGACTCTTCCTTTTTTTTCCATTTGTGTCGTCCTATACATTAAAAGAAATGAGAAACATGTAATTGGGTATTGATTTGTTTCATACTCAATTGACTATTAGACTTTTCTTTGGGTTAAAAAACTTAATCTAATCTTAAAATTTTAAATAGTTCCGTTCAATAGATAATTAGACATTGTTTTTGGTAAAGCAATAAATAATTAGATACTAAACAAAGAATGTAATATGTAAACACTAAATTGTAAAGCACAACCAAACATAGGGTCTGGTCAGGCTCAACCCGAGGTCTCAACCTTGGCCCAACCTAACCCTAACCCCGGGCCTGAAAATTCCAACCATAACCCACCATCAAGGTTGAAAAATCCAACCCAGGCTCTATTCGGGCACAAGGCGGGCTGGAGCTAACATGGCCAAATTAATTTACACCCCTACCTCTAACCCAAGTCATTTTAATTTAATCCTAATTGACTTATCTGTAAAGAAATTATGGGTCACTTAAAAAACCTAGAACTAGCGATCAAGAATTGGGATCTCGGCAGCATAGTTGGAAACCAGGTTTTCTGACTTGACTCACCTTTTAGAAAACCTGGTGACTCTGCCTAGTCAAAGCTAGTTAGGGCAAGTCACGTTTTTCTTATTTTTAAATACAAAAAATATAAATATATATAAATTAATTAAAAATAAAAAAGATATAGAAAACATGAAAACATAAGGGAAAAAAAAAATCAATTAATTTGTTGTTTTTTATTGAAAAAATTGGTAGACAATTTTGTTTGTTTGTTTATAAGTGTATAGTGAAAGTGATTCATCAACTGGAAAACATAATTGGAATCCTTCCCCTTCGACTCATTTATACCCAAAAAAAAAAAAAGGTGTGGGTTTCATTCATGAGGACCAATCTGATCAATTAAACAGATATATATTCTTCGTGTAGTAATTGTTTTATACATATCCATTTTGTAGACTCACATCTTTGTTAACCATCAACAAGTTATAGAGGGACTTAGGATTTCTTTTTCCCTCAACGAACAATCGAATAGAAGGACTCAAGGGTTCTTACCATTTTACTCCAGTGGAATGGTTTAATTGAGTTTTTTTTTAAATGACCGAACTCATTGAATTTGTTGTATCTCAGATGAAAAGACCGTGTCTTATTTGACTTTGGTGAGTTGTGTCTGATTCTTATCATTTTTTACTTTGGCCCACTCTACATGACTTTTGATCAAGTTTTCAAAAATTTTGATTCGACTCAAACAAATCGCCCAGTCAAAACCTATTTTTCCAACTATGCTCAGCAGAGGCTGATTTGTCCGATCCTAACACTGAAACTAGGGTTAGGGCATCCAAACACTAACTCCAGATCAATCCTGACCAAAAGAGTCAATGCTCCTATGGTTTCAGAAATCGAATTGTAATAAATTGACTTCAAACCGGATTTTTCCCATCAATCCCTGATCCCTACCGATCAATTGCTTTACCATCCAATTAAGAGCAAGCCTCGGATTCAAATATTTGATGGTTTGATGGGTTGTTTTCTTACCTCTTTTTTTTTTAACTTATTTTTACTAATTAAAAAATGAAAATAACAAAAAATAAAGATAAAAAAGTTCATTTATGATCGATTCAGAATTAAACTATAGGAATTATCACATTAATTGAATTTGGGGTCGACCGTATCATTGTCGTAAACACTTTATTGCACCGCATTGAAAAGCATTATTGCTGTCTAGTCTTATTAATTGTCGTATGTATCCGTACTGTTTTATTGTCGTCCTGAACTTACTATCTATGAATCAGACCGAATTATAAAATGCCTAACTCATTCCATCCTTGCCCAATTTCACAAAGATTATAAATCAATCATATGATCTACATATATTGAATCTTTTACTTAACCATCCAAAACATGATCCTTTGATTGTTGAATACAGTGCAAATTTTTTTTTTTAATGTTAATCACATTCAGTTAAGGTGTTGTTGGATATAAAATTTTGAGGTCTGTTTGAGAAAGATTTTTAGACAAACCACAGGAAACATGTTCCCCATAATTCGGGAATTATTCGAAGGAAGAATTATTCGTAATAATGCGACTGATAAATTTAAGGATCCAGTCAAATCAAAGGTAAAAAAAAGTGGATAAAATAAAAATTGGGTTTGAATTCGGATTCGAGAATTACTCGTTTACAAATATAAAATTCAGGCAAAAAATTCAGATGTTATTTTTAATATTTAGTAACTAATTTAAATCAATCAATTAACATATGTGTATAACATGTAAAATCATTGCCGATGGTATGTTTAAACAAAACACCTCAAAATAGAAGGACAAAACCTTTTAAAAACTCTCAATAAAGCACATCGGAAACAAAACAATGAATCAAACCTTAGAATAATAAGGAAACAAATCCTACAATTGCATGGTTTTAGAAATCTGATCAGAATTGGTGGAATTTATTGATCCGGGTTCCGATTATATCTAATTTTTCAAACCTTTTTTAAATCGATCATGATTGATGACTACTCTTAGATCTTTAATTTTTGATATATTTTTTCTATTCTTTTAATCAATAAAGTAGCGAAAACACTGAAGATTTCCTCCTATAACAAGATCAACAAGTCTTTTGAATAAACAATTCCAAAATATCAAGATTTATGGAAATATTTGTTTTCTCTTCCTAAATTCCAATTCATAAGGTTATGATCCATGTGGAACAATTTGAATCTGAATTGATGGAGGTTGATCTCGTGTTTGATTTGAGGTTTTTAAACATTGTCTATTTTCATCATAAAGTATTCTCTGTTCGGGAACGTGGTTCTTGTGCTTGTGAGATAGCCAATCAGTGCTTCCCTTTTGGTTCAATTCATGAGGGGCAAGAACGTTATTTTAAAGGGAGGACGAGAGAGATAGACATATGGGTGTTGGTGTGGGAGCCATGCTCCCGGACAACAAACTTTCTTGCTTATTATATTATGCCTTCTACTGTGCGTTATATGGGAGAGGGTTCTCTGAGCAAGCGGTATTGAGAAGCCCACCTATGAGGTGCAATAAAACTATCGTACACTGGAGGACAGTGAGGACATGTCATGTGAGGAGGAGAGAGGGACACACATAAGCGCTAGTGTACCCTACTCTAGTGGTGCTCAAAGAACCTTTTCCCGCGTGTTATATATATTTACTGGGAAAATATTCCTACATTTTAATACGAGGATTCTTTCCCTTGCCCTCTCATATCCTTGACATTCTCTCAATCGATCTCTTCCTCTCGAGCTATGCGAGTCCCCTATTGACAAAATCATTACCCACACCCCATTGGTGTGGTAGGGAGATTCCTCCCACACTAAAGGCCTGGGAAACCATCTCCTATATTTTTTTTTTTTTGGGGGGGGGGGGGGGGGAGGGGGGGGAATTGTTGCTAGGTTGTGTAGCCCTTGTACCAATGCGAGGGCCAATGAGAGCACACATGGGGGCATCTAACATGGGTGAGATTTTTCATTTCAGAAAGGGCATGACCATTTCGCCTTTCTGTGTCTAGGTGTAGACGCCACGTAGCCTGTCAATCTTCTTTTTCCCATTTATATTTATAGGAAGAGTGTTCCCCGAGCAAATGACATAGAGGAGTGCACCAATGAGATGCAATGGAATTCTTTTGTATATAGGAGGCAATGAGGTCATTTCATGTGAGGAAAGAGATAGAGAGAAAAGGTGCTAGCGTACACTCTTATGCCCGCTTAGAGAACTATTTTAGTAGTTATTCATGTAACAAATGGAATGTGATGTTTCCAAAAATCACAAAATAAATCCGATGCATCCATTTTCATTTATTTATTTTTAAAAAATCTAAGCCATCTATTCCTTCTCAGAATTAGGAGATTGCATAGTGATATCTAAACTTCTGAAGTACACATGCGTAGAGAAATTGGCATACACAAGATACATGAAAAGGAACGCTGCTTGGTTGCGTGGCCACTACGCCAGCTACTGGGCCAATGGTAACGTTACATGGGCATCAACCAGTAGGGATGGGATAGTCTTTTTCCCACACACGTGTGAAAGGGAAGGGGTGCAAAACCAAGCAACAACCGCAAAAGTCCCATCGATGATTTGGAATATGGGGTAATCCGGGTATTTCAAGTTTTACCATTATTTAATCAAAAGTACAAAGGGCAAGCTAGATAATAGAAACTCTGGTCTTACCAAAAAAAACAAAAAAGGGTATTTTATAAATGCTCCCCCCAAAACACCCATTTGTTTAAATGGCTCTTTACAACTTTTCTAATTGTAAACTCCCCCTATTTTTTAAACATTGTAGCACTCTGGTCCAATCCGTTAGTCTTGACTTTTTTGTTCATTCTACCCTTGATAGGATAGAATGACCAACTTGCCCTCATTTACACTCAACCGTGCAACTCATCTCCCAAATCCCAGCTATTTCCACCGTAAGTTTGAAACAAAACTAAAAGAGAAACACAAGCATATCACGCCAGGGCATAAAATTCGTTTTTGCACAAAAAATTTGAGTTTCAATAAAAACACATGAAGAGGAACTGGAAATGAGAAGAAACAAAATGAAAACCTCAACAACCTGGGCAACAAATGGAAACCCAATAAAGAAAGAAACTTGAAATGGAACAAGTGAAATGACTTTCTATTCTCCCCCGTAACTGAAATTCTGAGATGTTGGACATTTACCTCTCTAGTTTCATGGGAAGTATCAGAAGCCCGAGAAAAGGTTTGTATAAGATAAGCAGATTCTCCCATTACTTCACAAAGTAGAAACCTCAAAATGTTCTTTAAACTCTTGATTCCTTCCCCTTCTCCTTGAGAACTGAAAACCTCAAAGAACACTTTGAAATTTGAATCACAATCTTAGATCCATGTTGTGCCCAGGAAAGACCAGGAGATAGACTGACCAGGAGAAGTGCAGAAAAAGAAAGCTTCTTTTGGGGTAAATTTCTAGCTATTTAGAATTGGAATTAAGCGGCCTTCATTATTGACCTTTGAAAAGCAAGTGGAAGGCTCTCTCTGCTGTAAGATTGACAAGCGGCCTTCTTTTGGATTAGGATTTCTTTTTATTTGATTCCATATGGTAACATGTAACTCAGCGATTGAGATTACAGATATTTTGAATGAACGGTATTTTGGGTTGAAACCAATTGCTGCCGTAGCTATTCCTTTTAATTCCTGCTATGCACCATTCGACTAACCCCTAAGATTTCGTCCCCTACTACCCTTCTTGGTGTAAGATTGAAACCAGAAACCAGAGTTGGTTTCCCTGTCACCGTCCAGAACTGTTTCAACAACATCTTAGTCAAGTAACACTTATAGTTTGGGGCTGTGCTTGGATGATCTTAATAGGCCTGAGTGTTACGAAGTCTTACCTGAAATTTCAGGTTGAAAGGGGTTCTATCTACTGAAATCTCCCATTTGAAGCAGGTCTAGTCCACCACAAGAGAAGAGATAGCTAGGGTTTGGAATGAGTTGCAGAACAGTGGTTCTTCCTGTTCTTCTTTCTTTCTTATTTTCTTTTTTCTTCTTTCCTTTTTTGGATTTTCTACCAATCCTATGTGTTAGTGAGGGCAAGTTGGTCATTCCACCCCAAAATGATAAAAAATGTCAATCCATTTGCACATATCGTTCAAAGCTAACGGATTGGACAAAAGTGCTACAGTATTTTGAAAGTAAGAAAAATTTACAATTACAAAAGTCATAAGGGGGGCATTTGGAAAAAACCCCAAAAAAAATAGAAACTTTGGTGGAACGGCATTCATAGGGTTTTTTTGGTAAGAACGGCATTCATAGTTCATACCGGTGCACTTATGCCACGGCGGACAGACGGTAGTTACCGATTATTATTTGTTTTCCCGGGAAACACTTTCTAACTTTTCCCGGGAAACGTAACAGTAATCCTAAATTTCCCGAAACGAGGTATTAAACGTTCTCTCTAACTCCTGAAAGGTCTTCGTTTCTGGGAGAAGAGTTCTCCGAATTATGGAAAGAATGGAGCAGCGTCCGTGACAGTGGGAAGGAAGCCAGAACGAGAGGGAGATTATCTACCTTCTTTAAGTTTCTATTTTGGGATCTAAGAAAAAAAATAAAAAATCTGAGCAATGGGGGATCCTGCAACTCCTATAAACGAGAACCGATCAGGGACGAGGGGACCCCCTTCTTCTTCCTCCGCCTCTTCGTCACTCTTGAATCTCCCTCCCAACATGACGCGAAGCGCTCTTTCTCTTGAAACTCCTTCGTCTTCTTCTTCTTCTTCTTCTTCTTCTTCTTCTAAGAGTCACATAGATCGCCTGCTGGGTGTAGGGCATCATCCTTCTCCTTCTAGAACTATCTACAGTGACCGCTTCATCCCTAGCAGATCTGCTTCTAATTTCGCTCTCTTTGATATATCTCCGTCATCGAACTCGTCGTCGGAGGGGCGTGACGATGGGGCTGGTACTTACGCCACTCTGCTGAGGACAGTTCTCTTTGGCCCTGATTCGGGGGTTGTTTCGCCTATTACTCCTGAGAAACCCGCTGGCTTTAAAGGCCGACATTCTCCATTGACTCATCCTAATAGGAATATTTTTAGATATAAGACCGAAACCCGTCGCTCTCTCTACTCTCTCTCCCCTTTTGGGTTCGATGATACCTTGCCCGGGGTTATCCCTAGCCCGGCAAAGACTCCGCGGAAGGTTCCGAGGTCCCCTTACAAGGTAAATTTCCTTTTCAATTTCATATTTTATTTGTATTATTCTCTCTTTGTTTTAGTTTCGATTGAGGGGTACTTGTATGTTCATTCAGGTACTGGATGCACCTGCATTGCAAGATGATTTTTATCTGAATCTTGTGGATTGGTCTTCACATAATATGTTGGCTGTGGGTTTGGGTAACTGTGTTTATCTGTGGAATGCTTGTAGTAGCAAGGTAAGGCCCGAGTTTGTTTTCCCATTATAATTATCTGTGCTAACATTGTAAAAGACTCTATTATTATTATAACTTATTGGAGGTTGAAACATGCTTCTTTGGATACTTACAACTTGTAATATTCTTCTGTTATATTTGTGGACTGTATTTTTTGGCATTCTTGGAGTCTATCCTTCTATTTTGAGATTAATGGTATCCACCTTGGCATGCTACGTGTAGGTGACAAAATTGTGTGACTTAGGAATGGATGACAATGTTTGTTCGGTAGCATGGGCACAGCGTGGTACACACCTAGCTGTTGGAACTAATGATGGAAAGCTTCAGGTAAGATATCATGGAAATCCTACATCATAATTGTTAGAAAAGGGGATTAGGTACTGAAGATTTTTATGATTATTTTTAGAGGTTTCATGTCAGCAATTCCCGAGCAAACTAAGTTATTAATTTCCATCGTGTCTTTGTAACTAAATGGAACTTATGATCGTGTTTTTGCTTATACACAAATTAAAGTGAATTAGTTCCATCTAGCTTGACTCTATATCTTTGACGGCGCATACGTGCTTTATAGAGGCCATATTTCTCAAAGTGTTTAGTCTTGTTTGTTTCTAATTTCTTACCAACATAGTGGAAAGACAATCAATCTGTAAGGTACACAAGATTCAGGTAAACTAGAAGCATAGTAGCCAAAAGTGGAAGTGATGTGTCTAGCATTAACACTTACTTCTGATTCCTTCCTTGTTATTGATTAAGCTATAAGATTCAGGTAAACTAGAAGCATGGTAGCCAAAAGTGGAAGAGATGTGTCTAGCATTAACACCTACTTCTGATTCCTTGTGATTGATTAAGCTGTAAGATTCAGGTAAACTAGAAGCTAAGTAGCCAAAAGTGGAAGAGATGTGTTTAGCATTAACACCTACTTCTGATTCCTTCCTTGTGATTGATTAAGCTATATCATTCAGTTATTTTGGAGGTCATGTAAAGTTGATGTGGAAGTGACTTCAATGATACAACATATTGTCATCAAGTTGGACTTGGGTCCTTTGTTGAAAACCATTTGATCCAACTCAGCTTGACCCAACTACTTGGGGTTGGGTACATGAATCTAGTTGACTTTTAATTCTTTTTGAAACCCATCCAATCAGTCAGAGATCTATATACAAGTATTAAACTTGCATGTTTCAGTGATTCTGAATATCCACATATAATTCTCTTCCTTAGACTTCAATAGTGTTTCGATTGCTGATTGGAGTCTAGGCTCACCTGTTGCTTCCTATTTTGAAAGACATCACTCATTCAAAGTAATGTTTCTCCGTAGTACTTTTTATCATATCTAATTTACCTTATCATACCTGGCAGCTTCTTTCATATCATTTTAGTCTTAGTGTTCCAGATACTACTATTTCTCATATTTTTGTTTCATTTGTGTTACAATGTTCTGCATAAAACCTGTCCTCACCAAATGTCGTCAGATGTTAAAATCCTAAGACAAGTTTCCTGGTGTTAGTTCAGTTTGCTTTCATTGAAATTGAACCTTTTGATATTGAAGTTGGCAACAGTAGGTAATCTGGTTTGTAATAAAAAGAAAGTTAATGGTTCCAATATTAGGCTTTGGATTGCTAGCCACAAGGCTGGCACCTTTCAGAAAAATTGGCTAGGAGGAACACATTGTATAGAAGCCCTTTGCTTTGCCTGGAAATGTAGTTACCCTGAAAACCAATGATCTTGGGCTTCTCTAATGAGCACCTCACTCACTTGCAGGCCAAGGCTAGTTCTCTCCACCCCCCCTTTGATAGTTACTAAGGTCTAGTTCTTATTAGTGGGTCAGTTTTTGATAGGTTTTGAGGTCTAGTTTTTATTAGTAGGTCCGCTGGCTAAAAGATGGTTGTGAGGGACTCCATGCTTGGGGATCTACTAGCTCTAGCCCGATCTGATAAATTGTATACTTTCTCATTTCTGTATAGCCCCTTTTGAGCCCTGTGTTTTCAGCTAATAAAGTTATTATTCTTTGAAAAAGAAAATGGAGAAAGCCAAAGAGGTTAGTCCATTGAGGATTTTATGTTCCCGAAAGATGGTCATGCAAGTTTTGACATAATCCTTGAGGCAGCAATTAGTGTGTGCCGGGGCCGGGGGGGTAATGTAGTCCTAGGTAGGAGAAGTCCCACTAGGAGCCAGGAGAATAGGATCACCTAACAAGGCTGGCCGATTGGGACAGCTTAGGCTAATTAGGGCAGAATTAAGGGTTAGGGTTAGGGTTGAATAAAGGTAATGGGGTTTATGAGGTTTTAATATGCAGGTCTAGGAGGTCTTAATGATATAAAGATGTTAGGGTTTGGAGGGGTTTTAAAATTCTGCAGTAGGGCAGAATCAGGTTGCAGGTTTTAGGGTTTAATGAGTGAGGGGATGGAGGGGTTAGAGTGGATACTAAAGGCTAGGGTTAAGGTCGAGTGTGGGGAGTGATGTGGGGAATGTGGGCTAGAAGTTTGGTTTGGAATTGATGGACAGATCTGAAATTATGAAGGAGTCCTAGTTGAGGTAGGAGTTGCAGGTTTAATGGAGAATTAGGGTTGATGGGTGGAGGGGACTGTGGATTAGGTCTAAGGGAAGGTGAAGGATGATAGAAGAAGGTTTAAAATAAGAAAACAGGTTCAAACTCACTGTATTGCAGGAACAATGGCAGTAGCTTGATGATTTGAAAGAGCCTCCCGATCTTCACAATGCAAGGAGTCGCAGGAGTCCACCCACCCTATCCACCTTGAGATCCACAAGGATATACACTCACAAAGAGTAGCAGCAATGGCAGCAAGCATAAAGCTAATTTTTATTAATCAAATTCGTCTTCAATACTTGACCCCCTTAGAGTCTTATATAAAAGACTCAAAATTAGACTTAGACACTAAAAAGGAATGGCCTAACCCAATCCTTAACCTATTAGCTAACTTAAACTGACTAGGAAGCTGAAATAGATTCAAAATAGAGTCCTAATGACTTAAAAACAACTTAAACTACTTAAAATAAAAGAAGATTCCCTACTAGCCAATAGGATATAAGAACCTCTTAGCCAATAGGATCACTTCACTTAAATTAGACCAATTGAACCAATTGGATGCAACCAATTTAAACCGGTTCAATTAAAAACACAAAATAAAAACTAAGTATAGAACTAAAATAAACTAAACTAAAGCTCCTACTAAAACCCTAGGCTTAGGGTGGCTTCTTCAATTCGAGGAGGCTAGGATCTGCATCAGGGGGCCTTTTTTGTTCTGTCTTAAAAGAGAGGAGCTTCCAGAGAGCTTGCCAAGTGTGTTAACTCTAGTTTGATAGTTCTGGCTGGGTTTTGTAATATTTAACAGTTGATGGTGTTACAATGATTAAGACTACCCACTGCCTTTGCGTCAATCATTTTGGCTGCCGAGTAATCTGTTGTCTATGATTTAGTGACAGTATCAACTGGTTTGAGAGACGTGCTGACAGCCGTGCTGAATTATGGAGACTGTTTCCATCACCTTTGCTGAGCAATGAGTGGGTATTGATGTAGGATTGGAGAATTTCACCTACACGTCTGATGGCTATCACTTGTCATTATTGGGTATTACATCGAACGCATGCTGGAAAGAACTTATGGACTACTGCAAACTGATTGATTTGAGTGCAACTGGGATATTAGTGAAAGAGCAGTCTACAATTTGATTTTAAGCTCCAAATAACACTGTATTGAAAGTTAGTAATTTAGATTTTAAAAACTAAAAGCGAAATAAACTATGGAAATAAAGGTTGGGATGCTAGTGTGAAGACGCAAGTTTGAGTCCAAGGGTGGTCACATTTGTGCAAAAAATGCTGATGGTTAGGATCGATCCCAATCCACCCCTCCTGGGGCCCTGCTAAAGCGATATAAGCACCAGACCTTTAAACAGTATGAAAATGCAAAGTTGGAAATGGAAGAGGTAATGATGTCAAATGAGAAAATTATAGAGATTTTAATTAAGAAACTTAAAAGAAACCATGTAAATACAATTCTGTAGCTTGTGCTAGATTACAGAAGTCGAAAAGACTTGGGACTTTTTAAATTCTTATCTATTGGGCCTCACAACAAACTAATCTCTTCAATTGAAACAGAAAACTTGTATACCCTTATTGGACTATACTTTTGGGCTTGATACTAGATTCCGTTAACAAGTAAACCTAATAAAATTAAAAGCACTGAACCAAGTAGTACCAAAAAGGACCTATTCTTGAAGTACGACTGCATGATTTTCATGGATATATATTTATTATGAAGTCTCCTACTTACTAACTCAAGTTAGGACTCTTAACGACTAATAAGATTTTACACATACTAGACTTTTTTTTACTTAATAAAAGAAATTACGGGAGAGCTCCTAGAGACTATTGGAATGGAAAACTTAAAGCAATATAAAAAGACTCACATTTAACTTATCCTTAGACCTAAATTGCCCCATTGAACCTTTGTAAGGTTTAAGTACTGATTACTGAAGGCTGTCATACAGACACAATAACTTTAGTTTAGTAGTTGATTGCTTTGTAGCCCTAGGTTGGTCCTAAGCTAGTTAGCAAGGACACAAACATGGGTGTGGGTTTTAGGCATAGATGTGGGTTGTAGGATATGGATTATCTTTGATTTCCTGATCCGGATCGGTATCATTCCAGAACGATCCAGTGTGGGATAGGAGTGGAGTGCCACTACATTAATTTTCCTCTCTTTGGATCGTCCAAACCAGATCACCGCAGCCCAGAATGATCAGCTGTAAAAAATACTGATCTTTAAAACCTTGGTGAAAATGATACAAAGCTTATATACAAAATTGAAATGTTGGTGCCAAGTATCCAATATGACAACCAGCACATATTAAAAAGAAAATGAAGGTTAAAGAGTAGAGAGGAGAGAAAATGTCCCCAGTTTTACCATGGGATCCTCCTAGCTCTGATTAACAAACTTTTTTTTCGCAGTAACTGCCCCATAATATGGACTTTACATGTATGATGTATCTATACTCTCCAACTTACTAGCTCGAACTAGAACTTTTACCCACAAATACTCTGTTCTGTTTTGACTTGAAAAAAAGAAATTACCCCCTCCCCCCCCCCCCCCCAAAAAAAAAAAAAAAGAAAAGAAAAGAAAAAAGAAGGAATCTCCCAGTGGCTAATTTAAAATAATTGAAAAAAAAACTATTTCTAGCCTCTAGGACCTAATTTACTGATTGAGCGTTTACAGGGCTTAAGTACAGGCTTAAAAACTTTAGGTTCAATTTCCAATCGTTTATGTGTGTCTATCCGTCTTTCTGCAGCTGTGGTATTGGTCCTAACCTATTTCACAAGGTAACGGGCATAATTGTTGTTTTTAGACATAGTTGGGTTTCTGAGATAGTGTTTAACTTATGTAGGCTTATATCGAAAGTAGTGTTGTTATCAAGTGTCCAGTACAACAAAATTTTGAAATTTGAAGTGTCCTTGGCACATAGGTTACAGAACAATAGTTGGTTGACTCTCAATGCCTTTAAGCTCTCGATTTTATGGATTTTTGGAAATATGAAAAAATCCCCACTTACTCTTGACTTCATGTTTATGTCTTTTACATAATCATCATAAGAAGTGGAGAGGTGAGTCCGGAGTGCTGTGTGACCGATGTATTCTTCTAAAACTTAAAGGAAAGTTTTATAGGACTGTTGTACGACCGGCTATGATGTATGGGGCAGAATGTTGGGCAGTTAAGAAATCGAGAAGTTATGTGTGGCAGAGATGAGGATGTTAAGATGGATGTGTGGAAAAACAAGGAAGGATAAAATAAGGAAGGATCGTATCAGAGCTGACTTGGGAGTTGCTCCGATCAATGATAAGTTCCGAGAGAGCCGTTTGAGGTGGTATGGTCATGTTCAACGGAGACCTAGGGATGCCCCAGTTAGGAGGAGTGATATGATTCCGATTGAAGGAACTAAAAGAGCGAGGGGCAGGCCTAAAATGACTGTAGGAGAAGTTGTGAGGAAGGACATGCATAGTCTAGGTCTTGTACCATGTATGACCTTGGATAGAGCCTATTGGAGGGCAAGGATCCATGTAGCAGGCCCTATTTAGCTGAGATTCTCCTGACTTGCTGGACTGTCCCTCTTTCCTCTTACTTTTATCTGTCACCTTTCTTTTATTTTCCATCGTTCATTTGTCATGTTCCATTTTTCAATTTTCATCTCATTTCCCATCTCTCTTTTTCCATTTCTTCATTCCACTTTTTTTTTTTTGTCTAGACTTCAGTTTTACCTACTTTCTTTGTTTGGATCCGTGTAGCCGACCCTATTAAGTTGGGATAAGGCTGAGTTTGTTTTTGTTGTTTGTTGTACATAATTATCATAAGATATTTGTCCCTTTGTCTATTAGGGAACCTTCTCCCTAAGGTTTCATCACTGCATATAATAATGCTTTCTTTGTGAAGTGTATTGTTGCATGGTTTGTTGGAGCATTGGTTATTGAGTAATGCAACTAAATTGTTGTTCATATTACTACTGTTTGGTTGGCAATGGTGAAGGTGACTTATTGGCCACCTATAATTTTTTTTTAAGAACACCTATAAAGTTACCATGTGTGTTACGTAACTGGTACTTTGCATGAATAAATGTTACGTAACTGGTACTTTGCATGAATAAATGCACTTAACCAATGGGGTTCTAATCTTTGAGTAGTTTGCGTTGTTTGTCCACTATTTTTATGTTGCCATTGTCAGATCTGAACTCCACTATATTTTACATTTGAACTTTGAGAAAACCTCAACTTTATTCATAATAAGATCAGTTAGTGGTGAAAAGCTTGTTTGATTTCATTTTTGTTAGTCTAAGATTTTATGAAGGATCGAACGGGCTTACTATATTTTACAAGACCCAGCACAGCTATATAAAATTCTTACCTGAAACCTTCTTTCTTATGTCCCATTGTTCCTTCAGCAAAGTGATGCTAATAACAAGCCTGGGAGAGAGCCATTGTGAAACCTTGTGGTCCTCGAGTAAACCTGTCACTGTTATTTGAATTTGAATGATTTGGAATCAAGAATTTCTTCTATAAGATTCCAACTTGTTTGTTTTATAAGTTTCACCTGAAACAGAAACCCTTATCAGTTGGGCTTGAGACTTTGGGGTATTAAAGGGTGCCTTACTACTGACCTTTGACCAGGGAATCTCCCTGATCTGAGGCTCTGATCTGCTGATTTTAAAAATCTACTATTTTCTGTTCTTGGTGCTATTTCAGATCTGAGATTTTTAACTTACTTTGAATCCAGCCATTAACTTGGCCTCAGAGTTTGGGGATTATTTGAGTCAGCCAAGAGGGAAACTCGATTTGAGTTTGATCTGACTTCTTGATTGGGTTTAATTTGAGATCTCCTCTATTCTGGAATTTCAGTTTCCGATTTGAATTCTCTTTAATTACTGTTAATCTGACCGTTGAATAACCCCTACATTCTGAAGGAACCTTATTCTACTTATTTGTGATTGATTGTTAAAGTTTGGCCTTCATCTGAGAAGGTTGATTATTGAGTGATTGGATTGTCATATTACAATCCTGTTGTGAGACTAGGTGTAACGGGTTACTGTAGATCTGGTTTTGCATTAAATTGGTACCAGAGCCATGGCTGAGGGGAGTTCTAATACCCCAAACCAGGCTGTGGAACCTCTAGCTGAGACAGTTCGACAGTTGGCTGAAAGGATGACTAGTATGGAGCACAACGTTTTGACTCATTCTGTCAAGACCCCCGACCCAACTGGGATGCGACGGGAAAAAACCACTCCCCAACCCATATCTAAATGGCAGCGTGTGCCAAGCCATGTCACAAAGTGGGAAACAAAAGGGATTGTAAGTCCCTAAATCATATTATCTCATAAATATATACAGCGGAATTCTTAATAAAAAGAAAAGGGTTAATAAATACAAAACCAACATCCCTATGTACACAAATAACCATAGGCGAGATCTGGTGGCAACTACCTGAATTAAGAACTGTTTAAATTTACATTCAGTTTGCCTAGTCTGTAAAATATACATCACTTACACAAAAAAGACAAAATAACAAAAGAATAGTAAAGCAAGTTGATCAGGCTTTTTCAGTCCTAGCAAAGTCCTCAGTGCAATGATAGTGATCTGTTACAAAAGAAACATATATAACATGGAGTGAGCTAACAATCCCAGTGAGATGAAACATTACATAACTACGCTGCATGTGAAACATAGTATACATGTTTTCCAAGAATAAACAATCCATTATTTAAAATGTTTTAAGTCTTTGGTCTCTACGGACAAGCTGTCAAATGTGCAAGTACAATAAGTGAGGCACGCTGCAGACCCGTCGATCTTGGCCACAATTCGGTCCAGCCTTTCTGTTACACCTGTCGATATCACCGGTTAAGGTGATGTCATCTTTCGCATCTCAAGCGCTACAACGCGAGGCATTCTGCTGGCTAGGCAAAACATCCTACTCGAAGGTAAGGCATCTCAAGCACTTACGCGAGGCATTGGTTGGTCCAACCAAGCATATCCCACTCCTGAAGTGAGGAACAATCATCATACACTGCCTCATCCAACACATGATCCCCTGTTGGAGAGGGTTACAGACAAGTCCAACTATTTCTTTTAATATTACAATATTTCTATTCCTTTTCATTCCGGAACATTTCCATCCACATACAACTCTATCCAATCACACCTTTCTCATTCCCATTTCACATAACACTCTGAGCAATAGTATGTCAAGTAATGGAGTTCAAATAAGTATAACCATATCACATTAATGATGATTCTCATTTTAAACACATGTAAACATGTTTAACACATTAAGGCATTTAATCACATTTTCATCTCAATACACATAAACAAATAAAATATTAAATATCTGTCAGTTGTGCAAGTTCCACTCACCTCTACTGTCCTCGGCAAATGAAAAGTCCAAACGTCCAATTTAACCTAATGATGCAGAGCTACAGCACTACATCCGCAAGAAGAAGAAGAACAAGAAGCTGCTGTCCAAGTAGTTTAGTTAGTAGTGTTAGATGTGGATCCATGCTCAGTTTTTTAGAGTGTTTTTATGTTTTTAAATTGAACCGGCCCAACCTGGTTGAACCAGTGGTTCAATTTAAGTGATTTGAGTCACCCTTTATTTATTATGTCATTTTTTTATTTTTGGTCCACATCACACTCCCATGATTTAGAAAGGAGTGTGGGTTTAGTTAGCCGGCTAGGGGTCTTTTAGATCCTAGGCTGAATAGGAGTAAAGGCTGTTAAGCCTATTTAATTAATGAAATTTGTGGAGCTCTCTCATTCTCCACTTTTTGAAAATTAAACTCTGTTTTGCAACCTGCTGCTTCTCTTCCTTGTGAGGACTGCTTTGTATGTGATCAAAGCAAGGTGGGATTGGTGTGTGATCCAACCGACAACTTGCGGTGCGAAGCCTGGGTGGTCCGAACAAGCTTTCTCTCAAGTGCTCTTCTTCAAGACTCGATTTTACTTCAAGTTTCTGCTGCTTCCTACATCCCACCACATCTCCAAGTATGTTTGAACCTTCCCCAACCCCAATCTTCTTCTTCTAAACCTTCCACAGCCCAACCCTAATTTTCCCTTTTTGTTTTCTTCAAATTCCCTAAACCTAATTCACCTACAGCCATAACCCACCATCAGAATTCAACCAAATTTGGATCACAGTATCCCCACAACATCTCTGCCACTCGATCTTGACCTCTGCCCCATCCCATCAATAAAAACCCTAATTTCCCTTAACCTCCATTAAAACCCAAAACCCTAATTTTCATTTCAGCAACATTCAGCCATCATTCACCCAAAAAAAAAAAACATTCAGCCATCATCTGCCCCTCAAACCTTGGCCGAGTGTCACTCTGCAACCCTAGAGAGCTCGACTTTAGCCCCCTGCCCTAATTCCATCTCTAAACCCTAGATTTCATCACTTCCCTTTTTTCACAAATCCGAAACCCTAACCTGCTGCCTTTTGAATTTTCTCACTTCCACTCATCAAAGCATCACTGGACCTATACTGATATACTTCCCTACACCTGCCTAGCATAACCATACCATCAAACCCTAACCTAACCCTAATCCTAACCCTAATTTGGACTAAAACCCTGCTTCTGCCCAATCGGACTGCCTGTTCATAGCAGATCCTCTTGCTTGGCTCCTAGCTGGTATCCTTGCCACCTAGGACTACATTACCTAAATGATGTAGGTTACCTGTATAGACATAATGTATTATTTAGGGTTTTATTCAAGTTTATACAACACTTGAAATAAATGGTCCTCTCATTTGGTCTATTAGGTCCAATCGACCCTTTTCCATTATCGATGTCAAGATTTACTAACCGGTCTTAAGATCACTAGGCTTGGTCCAATAAGGAAAATTCCAAATTCAAATAACCGTTCTAAATATTAGGTCAAATGTATATTACATTTTCCATCTCCTCTATTAAATCCCATACCAACCCTATTATAGCTTATAACAGGAAAATTCCATATTCAACCAGTTTCGAAGAAGAAGAAGAAGAAGAAGAAGAAGAAAAAGAAAACAGCTACAGCAACAGCAGCCACAGATGGCACTGCTGCCGGAGATGCAGCAGCAATCACTGCTGCTACAGCCACTACACCACCCAGAAAAAGGAAAAAAAAAAGAAGAAAAAGAAGAAGATGAAGAATACAGAGGAAGGAGGAGGAGGGGTACCTACCTGTTTTGGTCATCAGATTCATCTCTGTCGATTGTCTCCATCATCTTGCGCCGGGGAGAAGGTGAAGAAGACAGAGAATTCAGTCTTCCCTTCCAAGTGAAAACAAACACTTGGATCCTTAACATTTAATGACTGAAAAAAGATAATCCATAAGTGCTTGTACTTTTATATGTGAAGGAAATAAATTCCCTATTTTACACATAAGTCCTTCAAAATTAAAACTAAAGGGCAAGAAATATGGTATTTTACACCTACCCCCAAACTTCACATGGCATTCTTTGTTCAACTAGGTGATGCCTAGTGCCTGGCCATTGCCTTGCCTCTCCTTGGCGCTGTGACAACTGTGCTCCTCTCTCCATCCTTAATTGTAGTCAATGGAACTTGTTACTATCTTTATGAAGTTGATCATGAGAATGAATAATCACTATTTATTTCTTAAATTTTGTTTATGAAAATCCTGGAAACTGAAAATTGTGCATCATGTCCATTACGTCCTATTTGTCAAAAATTTCCCTAAATGATTGGCTAATATCCTCTACAGAGATTACTGAAAGAGAGCCTTAATATCCTCAGGGCCTTGAAAACTCACCAAATCTGTCCATTTGAACTTCATTGTTCTAGCATATCATACGTTGAAAGAACATTCTTTTTTTAAACATAATCTTCTTCCAATTTCTATCAGAGTTTATTCGATTGTTTTACATTTAGGAATGATTAAGAGATGTCACTCAGTTCCCACATAGTGCCTGTTCTTGATCATGGTTATTAAAGATTATCCCATTTCCAGTTCTTTTTTTATAATTGAAGTATCTAACTTTTTTTTAACCTTTATGTTAGATGTATGGCATATTATCCTATGGTAACTAACCTGAAAATCAATTGATTGTTGTTAATTTTCCCGTGTAGATTTGGGATGCATTTCGGTGTAAGAGGGTAAGGACTATGGAGGGCCACCAATTGCGGGTTGGGGCTCTTGCCTGGAGTTCATCCATGTTGTCTTCAGGCAGCCGGGACAAGACTATTCTTCAACGTGATATACGTGCTCAGGATGATTTTGTTAACAAGCTCACTGGGCACAAGTCAGAGGTTAGAATCCGCTGCACTTTGGTGCAGCTTATTGTACTTCTTTTTTCATTTGTGATGTTTAAACTCTTTAGGGAATCTTATGTTTGAGTTCTGAATGAATTTATGTGTTTTCATCTTTAATGATCCCTTCTTTTGAGCAATATTTATTCTATTTGTTGAATGTTATTGCCATTGCTTATTTTGTTAATTAATAAATCAAATGACTTTGATCTAGGTTTGTGGATTGAAATGGTCATACGATAACCGTCAGCTGGCATCTGGTGGGAATGATAATAGAGTGAGTGACTTTGGTTTCAGTCCCCCTTAAACTCCCCCCCCAACACCCAAAAGCAAAAGTTTTTAATCCTTAATTTCTTTCCTCTTTGCAGCTTTTTGTTTGGAACCAACATTCAACACAACCTGTATTGAAGTACTGTGAGCACACAGCAGCTGTAAAAGCAATTGCATGGTCCCCACATCTTCATGGGCTTTTAGCATCTGGTGGTGGCACAGCAGACCGATGTATACGTTTTTGGAACACAACCACTAACTCGCACTTGAGTTGCATGGACACTGGCAGTCAGGTTATATTTTTGTCCTTATCCTACCTTAGGATTTCCATCTGTTATGGGATTCTGTATTTCCAATAATATGTATGGTATGCCACTTAAACTTCTTCAAAAGGAGGTCTTAATAACATATCAATATTCATTTAGTTGGTGGCATGGACATGGTTTGATATAAATGGTGATAGACTATGCCAGAACCACATTCTTTTCCCTCCAACCAACCTTCAAGAATAGAGCAAAAAATTCTGAATAAATGGTTTCTAGAATCTACAACCTAAGTTGCTTAATACTGCAAATCTTGATCACAAGTACTCTGGTTTCAAATCTCTGGTCAACAAAAGAACCTCACATGTAGAGGTTGACTGACACTGTTGATGACAATGCAACAATAAAATAAAGTGATTCCATGTAATCTCAATTTTTGTATTGGAGGAATATGCTACATGATATTTAAGAGGCATGTTGATCCTCACTGACATCAAAGCTTGAAAATGAATTTAGATGCTTTCATTTATGTTTAAAGTGGATATATTTTAGATAAAATTTATGATGATTGTTATGATCAATGGCTTGCATAATGGAATGGGTACCCATTTACTGATCAAGAGACTGAACATATGTTTGTTCATCTCTCTCCTTGTCTTTACTAGGATAATGCTATACTAATCCCCACTGACACATTGATACAGGTATGCAACTTAGTATGGTCTAAGAATGTCAATGAACTAGTTAGCACCCATGGCTACTCTCAAAACCAGATAATTGTGTGGAGATATCCTACAATGTCGAAGGTACTTGACATCAGAATACTCAAATTTTTTTATTATGAACTGCCTATATACTGATAGAATTCTAAAATTTTTGTCACTGTAGTTGGCAACACTTACTGGGCATACATATAGAGTTCTTTATCTTGCAATCTCACCTGATGGTCAGGTAATATAAATTCCATTCTCTGAATTCATTTTTCGTTTTTTGATCAACAAGCTGCATTACCATTCCTTTCCCCTTTTTCTTTTCACAAATTTAATAATTGTCATTTTCATCAGACAATTGTCACGGGGGCAGGAGATGAGACACTTAGATTCTGGAATGTATTCCCCTCTCCAAAGTCCCAAGTAAGTACTTCCTACTGTTTAGGGTGCATCATTTGGATCTTAAACATCTGTACTTCTAACAACAGGACAATTCTTTCTGGTTCTCTTTTCACCGTCTAGTTACAGAAAAACTACATCCATTTGACCTTTATGTTTAAGAAAAGAGGGGTATCTATTTGTCTATGCTTATGAAACTGTTAATTGCAGAACAGTGACAGTGATATTGGTGCATCGTCTTTTGGAAGAACTCAAATCCGATGATTTCTGCTGCCATTAACATCAACACTATTATAGAGCGATTGCTTTTCGTTCTAGGTTTGGCATTCATGATACAGAGAAACATCAGACAGCATCTCTTTAAACGAACCCATTTACCCAATCAGAAATGGAAGAGATGAAGAAGTGTAACAATGCAAGGGAGACTGGTGAAATTATCTTCTATGGTTCTCTTGCCAAACTGGAATTTTTGGTTTGTTCACCCCTTTCAGAGTTATTGATGTATAGTAGGGGTTGTTGGCAAATCCTTGCTGGCTTCTCCCTTTGAACGTTGTACAATGGACAGAAAAAGACTACTTGATTGATAGAATATCTAGATGTAATCAGTGATTTTGTATATAAGTTAAATTATTTTTTTCTCACGGCCTTCAAGTCACAATCCTCTATTTATGAATTCTTATCTACAACCAACTTTGGCAGAACGGTTCTGAACTTATGGTACTGTTGGGCCAGTGGGCCAGTTCTCATAATATTGTGAGCATCTGTCGAACCAAAAGAGTTATGTTTATGTAGGGACTTCTTGCAAATTTGGTTGGCATTGATCTTTATCAAACCGGTTGACTACCCAGACTCCCTTGTCGACATCGGGTTTTGCTAGCCTCACAAGTCTATTCTGACTGCGCATTAGGAATCCAAAATTCAATGGCTAACATGATTTTGTAATTAAAGCCAAAACATTCCAAGTATGGCTAAGTTTGAGGAGGAAATTAAAGATTCTATTTGGAAAAGTGCGACTACCATGTTTAGCAAGAGTTTAAGGTGGCTTACACAAGCATGCATTCAGCCCAATACGGTTCGGTGGACTCCATGGAGTGTGGGGATTGTCTCAAATTGGACATTTGTTGAGGTCCAGTAGAAAAGGGGTGGCAATTGGGTGGGTTGGATGACCTCTGATCCATCTCAGCTCATCAGACTCTTTTAGTCAACAGATTTGCAAACCTAATAGAAATTAACTGTGAGGGTGGCTCACTGCCTTACAGGAACATGGCGGACCTTTATCTGCTCCATTTCCTGGGCAAGTCCATTTCCCCAAGTTCGTCTAATAAAGGGGGGTGGGGGTTGGGGGTGGAAATGACTACCCTACTCCTGCCTGGGTGGGGTCCACCCCCCTCTATTAGAGGAACTTGAGAAAATGGAGCAGATAAAAATAGGGAACATGGCACCCACACACATACACAGGCTCCTTGAATCGCTAAATAGGGGATGGAAAGCAAAAATTATTTTTCTAACTTAGTGATTGGGCTATATAGGTTTTACCAAAAAAAAAAAAAAAAAAAAAAACCCTATATATGAATAGAGAAAAAGATCTCTACTTAGTGGTGTTTCCTACGCCCTCTCACAGGGCATTGTGAGATGACGCCTCTGCTCCTTAGGTAGCCCAGGTGTGCTCACCCATTGGCCTAGACGATTGTGTAGAGACTATGTGACCAAGTAGAGATCTCTTGCTCGAATGAATAATATTACAATAGTGTCATTCAATGCTAAGGTACTTTACTCCCTCCACTTCATTGCCAATTATGAATACTTGTGTTTTGGTTTTCTGAGAGGATTTTGTTTGTTATCTTTCCAATCCAAGTGTGTTTGTTGTCATCCCACACACTATCCTCCACCAATTTTGGTGGTCCTTTATTAAGGTTAAGGAATCAGTCTTATGATTGGTATTCACATAGGGGCATGGTTCTAAGTTCTAAGATCAGATCATTGTGGCGGGGTCTAGAGAGGGTCATAATGTATGCAACTTTATCTTTGCTTTTCGCAAAGAGACTGTTTTCAGACTTGAACCTGTGACCACTTGATCACAATGGAGCAACCTTACTATTGCACCAAGGCCCACCCTCGACTCTCACCTTCTATTAGACATGGTAAAAAATACCCTTACTAGGCTAATCAAAGGGTCAGATCTCTCTGTTGAGGAGATTCTCTCTTTATCATGAGTGATAAAGAGAAACCGGGTCCTTTTATTTAACTGATTCTTTGATGTTTAGTTCAATTTCATATCTTTAAATAGCCCTATTTTTCTCTTGTTGATTCACCATCGGCTATCCTCAACTTCATCACAGGAATAGCAAACAGCAGCTCATGATGCAGTGAATGCAGCAATTGTCAAACCAAACCTACTAAAACTGGGACACTTCAATTATTATATCTGTATATTTTTTAGGTAAAGAGTCACATTCTTTTGGGGGGACCAGAAGTAATTTAAACGTGAACTCAAAAAGGAATTCCAAGTACATTAACATACAATTTAAAGAAGGGTGGGACCTTGGGACCTATGGTTCAAGTAAAGCATAATGGACAATGGAATTGGTTTCCATGGATTTTGATTTCATCGGCCGGAATTAGTCGAAATTGACCTGAAACCTAGAAATCAAGTACGAATCGGTGGATTTGAAATGGCTGAAATCCGCGACCTGATTCTGATTCTTTAAACCATTGTGGGAATTTCGTGTAGCGAACGAAGTAGGTGATCTTTTACTATGAAGTTTGACACTTTGACCATATCAAAAGATTGTAAAGTGTTGGATAAGCAGATTGTGTCATTCATAAAATGGATTGATTCTTTATTTTATTTCTTCTGATTTTGGAAGAATTGATAGATACTACGGCGGAATAGATGCTCTGAATCAATGGAATTAACTCTTCATATTCAAAAAAATCATCAGAAAAACGGAATGGAGTAGTTTGAAACATTGGAGCAAGAGTCCGTATTTATAGAAATAGAATATTCTGATTATGGTAAAAAGGATAAATTTCCTGACATTTATCCTTATTATCATATGGAATGGATCAAAGTCTCTTACAGGGAATGGCTAATTTCAGCTCTCAGTGAATCAACGGTTCATAGGCTTGGACTTGGACCACTGGGCCCAACTAATAACGTCCCTGTCTTTATCTTCTTCTTTGTGGGTTAAGGTTCCAGGTTCAGGTTATGGGGTGTCAAACGATTAGTTCGGTTCAGTTTTGGTCGGTTTAATTTGATTTTATGCATATAGTAGGCCAAATCAAACTTTAAGATGTTATTCGGTTCGGTTAGTTTTGGTTTTGGTCTAGTCAGTATTGGTTGGGTTCTTATCGGTTTCTCTTAATGGACTCCTATCGGTTGCTAAGTGCTATCAATTTGTTATCGATTCAGTTTCGAATTTTCATTTATAAAAACTAATAATGTAAAAAATCAAAATTTTATTGGTTTTCATCGATTCTTCGATTTTGGTCGGTCCGGTGCGGTTCAGTTTTTTATTTTATTGGCTCTGATTGATCAAGACAGTTTGGGCTACTTTTTGACACTCCTGGCCCTAGTCCAAGGTGAAGGGTATGGTGCCATATAGAGGTAAGCTATGGGGATGATGAAATTACCCAAAATTAACCCCAACCCTAGATTGATCCAACCCAGTATGAAATAGGTTAAAAGAATCGTTTTGATGTGTTTCATATTTACAGTTTTTTGGCATAAAGCACCAAACAAATATGTAGTCTTGTACTTGCAGGGTCTCCCAGCAATAATGTGGGAAGAGTCCCCCACTGGTCCACTGGTCCACTGGTCCACTGGCCCACCACTGGCAGTGGGCTGGGCCACAGCCTATAGAATTCCTAATGGCATGTTTTTGTCTTCTGGGAAAATGACAGAAAGCTGCCTCTGACTTCTCCAAATTGGCAAAATATAAAAGCTAAGAGTAAAAAAACTGACCTCATGTCTTCATGCATCAACTTTGCCCTAGAATGCCATTTATCAATGAGACAATGAATGGCTCCAAAATGAACTACCATGCAACTATCTCAAGCCTCTCTTTTATGAGATTTTGATCTTTCATCACAAATACCCGAAAAGAGGAGTAGGTAGTAGGAATATTATTGCTTGCTTTAAAACAGTATAGAGGATCTATTCTACCTTACATGATATAGATATGGGAAAAATGACTCTGTCTAGGAGCGACTCAGAATGGGGCGAAATGATTGCTCTACCCTTATGAATCATCCATATGAAAAATGAAAATCCCATCCCTATTGATGTTTCTGGGCACGTTCTCAATTCATGAGTCACACTCCTGCACAAAAAACTCTTCCATAGATAATATTGCCTACTTCCACCAAAGCTCTCGTTTTGTCAAGTTAGATGTAGAGTACTATAAAAAGGGTGTCTGAATGACACCTTTATAGATGTATTTATAATTTGACACCTTCATTGAATTACCCCTTATCTTACTTTCAAAAGTATGTAATGCAGTTTTTTCAATGGAGATAAATCTATCTTTTTACATAAAAATTATATTAAATAACTTTCAATTTTTTGAAAAATCCTTTTTTTTTTTTTTTTACTTTTGCATTAAATAAATTTTGAAAATAAAATAAGGGGCTAAAAAGTAAGGTTACAAATTTATTGACAACTTAGAGAGTGTTAATAAGAAAATTCCTTATAAAAATAATGTATATTATAACAAGTTGGAAACTTATATAACTTCCTTTCTATTTTAGGCAAATGATGGTCATGTTGCTGGAATCATGAGTCTTTTCATACTCCCTCTCCTCCCTAGCATGTGGATACCCTGATATGAATCGTGCAACACCTCCTCCTTTGCTCCCATTGGCTTGGTGTTGGAGATTCCATGATTTCCATCCCACAGTGCTAACTTGTTTGATTGAGAAATTTTTGGGGCTTTGATTAGGAATTAGCTTTCTTGTTTCCCTTATAATGTGTTTCTTTGGGTTTCAAGCTAACCCTAACTGTAATTGGTCAAATCCATTATTTCGATGTGAGTTAGCTATTTCCCCATGTTTTTATAAAATAAAATAAAAGAAAAATAATGCCACGTGGTCGTGTGCAGCCTACGCTGAGCTACATGCTCACAACCCCTTGATATAACTTGAAAAGCCCCCTCCTGCTGATGCCCCCATGTACGCTCCCATTGGCCCATGCTCTGGTGCAAGGGCCACGCAACCGTGCAACGATTCCTTGCCCATAAAATAAATAAGGAGAAGAGAGAGATAGACACATGGAGTTGCTAGTTTACACAATGCAACTTGGCAGTGTTATTTCTCCCATAAAATAGAATAAAAGAAAGAGAAAAAGAACCTTGAAAGACAATGTAGCCCTTGTATCCTGACACAAAGGGGCGCAAAATGACTGCCCTGCTCCCCATGAAAGGCGATAATCCCACCCGTATTGATGCTTCCACACATGCTCCCATGGCCCTCACGCTGGCGTAGGGGTCACGTTGCTATTTAGGGAACCCTCTCCCTAGGCTATGTTTGGATGCCAAGAAAAGAAAAAACATAAAAATTATGATGATGCAATGATTGATTTATTCTTAGCATCCAAACATAGCCTAAAAGAAAATCCAAGCGTCAATTTTAATAAAAAATCCCATGTATATGAATTTTCTTGTTAAAATCATTTTTGAGACTCTTTCTGATTGAAATTGGATACCTAGGCAATTAGAATTATCCACAAGTATTATCAAAAAACATAAAATAGCCTCAAGAAACAATACCCAATTAACATCTCCCAGCCAAACACATCTTATGCCGAACCTTTTCTCACCTAAGAGCAACTGACTTGCGTCCCAGTGTCGGCCACGTGGCAAACTGCAGTGTATACAGACACCTTTGTCCCGTTTGAGATTTTTATTGGCTGATGTAACTGCAGCGCTACTGTACTCATCGTGCGGCGCTGCGGGTGCCATGTGTGTCATATGGGGTCTGCTGTGCACATATGGCACCTGCAGTGCCACACGATGAGGATAGCAGCACTGCAGGTACAGCGGCGGATTAAAGTCCGTCTTGGTTGTCCGGAAACAAGTACTAATATCATATGAAAGTTAAAAGTTGTTGCTGTTGCAGGTATACAACAGTTTGTGGGACCCTATGATCAGAAGAGTTTCTTTTGCATTTTAAGGCTTATAAACTTTACTTTTGCACATACAGGCCCATGAATCAGTTTATTTTTTTCTCGGAAAAAGGGCTCTGTCTATGAGCGTGGTGCCTGCGTGTCCACACATAGGATGGAGCAAAATGACTGCCCCATCCATCATAAAAAGTACAAAATCTCACCCATGTTGATGTTTCCGGGACTCCCTTTGGCCCCTTATTTTTGCAAGGGCTCTACTCCTAAACAAAAAACTCTGCTTCAACTTTTTTTAATGGAAAAAGAACACTGTCTATCAATGATATTTGAGAAGGTACTACTAGTGTAGAAAAATTATTCTCTCTAGTTCCGTGCCGGCCATATGACTTGAAACCAAGAGCAACATCTTGTGAGGTAATGTTGTGACTTGTGAGCCACTCAAGGAAGGGGTTGTTGGTGTCCTATTGATATAAATGTTCAAATTGGTCTTTTTCCTATTCCCATATTAACTATACTTGGAAAACTAGGTTTTGACTGAACGAGTCATCGTTAAGTTAAAAATACAAAAACATGAAACTTAATCATGATCGTTAATTGTTCATAGACCATCTACAAGTTTGGTTGACAACTAAACAAAATCGGATTTTTGTTTGTTGTCATTAACATTATTAATTAATTTAAACAACAACGATTAAGATCAATATTGGATTGATTGGACAACCTAGTATATGACTAAAGTGTAGAGTTTCACAAATGGACCACACAAAAGCAATTTTAGGAAACTTATAAATCACTTTCATTGACAATTAATACAGCTATATCAGTTTTCTATATTACACAATAGACTAAACTCATACGGTCATACCAAGGGATATAAATGCATATTTGAAAATTTGAATTCGATTCACATCCATATTTGCTTAGGGGTATTCTTATATTCGAATTTGGACAATCTGGAAATTAAGTAAAACTAATGATCTTGAGGGTTTTTGAAGATTCAACATGTTCTAGACTATAAGAAAAAGAGAATCATTAGATTTAGAGAACTGTGAGACATGGATTCAGAGTGAATCATATCCACTGTGAAACAAAATAATCAAAAATCTGAATTTGATTCGCATTTATATCCACTTAAAGGTATTCGTATCTAGTAAGGAAATATCTGAATATGATCACATCCGACCCATATTTAATTTTGCTTGCATGTTAATTTCACTCTGACACACACACACACACTCTCTCTCCACTAATACACACTGCATATATATATGGAGGGTGGGGGTTTGAGCTTCTCTTTGTATAGCTCAATGACTCCACCACAGAAGTCGCCATTGAATTCTTTCGTAAACTAATGGGAACAAGAACACTACCTGGGCACGTCCAAAATATAGGTAAAAACAAAGAAAGACTCAAATCATCAACATGCAAGAAAAGTTTAAACTTCTTCTTAAAAAAACAAAAAGGAAAAAATTAGTCTTCCCAAAGCATGATAAATAATTTCTAGAACTAACTTTGACTAATAACTAAATAAAACTAAATATTAATATTTTGTTCTTAACATCGTCCCTTACAATCAAGATTTTAAAACTCGGGATCCGGAACAGAATCGGTCAAAGGGTATTCTGATCTGACAGTTCAAGAATCGGAAATCTAAGCTATTTTATGTTGAAAATCGAATTGGTTTAGGAATCAGTAATCGGCTCATGAATCGGTCCGATTCAAAATGACTTATAAAGAAAATGACTACGAATCTGCCGATCTGATTTCGATTCAAGAAGCAATGTTTAGGAGTGATGGAAATCAGAATCAGTGTCAACAAATTCTGATCCGAATCAGCCAATTCACCGACCTGATTCCCGATTCTTAAAACCATGCTTACAATGGCTGAGATCTTTTCAATTCTCACCTTCATAGCCCACTTATGGGCTATAGAAATTAAATCTGTCAATACTTTTTCATTACACTAATAGACTTAAAAGATTTCAATCATTTCATTAGTTGAGAAAGGTCATAAAGTAAAGTAAAAAAAGCTTCAACAATCATCCTTTGCTTGATCCCTTCATCAGCCAATCTTCCACCTCTTAACAGTCCATTCACTCCACTATGCTCGTCCACTTTTGTTCTCGATCTAGATCCTACAATACCAGTATTTGGTTGGTGAGAGAAAACATTCATGCAATTTTTAATTTTTTTTCGGATTTGATATGATTTTAATTTTGCGTCCATTTGGTTGGTTCGATCAATTTCAGTTTCTCTAAAAATCCCAAACCAAAATCGAACCATTACGAATTTTATTCGGTTCGATTTTTCGAACTTGGAACAGTCCCATCTTTCTCAGAGAGAAGTGAAAAAGAAGGAAATAGAAGCCACAGGATATATGAACAGTAAAGGCCCCTTACAAGTTACCAAGTGACTTTATAACTGAGTTAGGCTAGTAGGTATCAATATGAATACGCAATTGACTAACATGCTTTTGCCCTCTTGGCTACTCAGCATTATAAGCAAGGTGCCAAGCAAGGACCAACATGGACTTGTACCAAAATGAAGCAAAAGTAGCAATTGTTCCATTGATCCTGACCTGACCCGATCCGATCCCTAATTTCGGTGAAAACTGAAGCCCAGCCCTAAAAAAATATATTTTTTTTATTAAGGTTAAAATTGGGGGTTTTCTCTTGTCAAGGTTTTCCATTCCAGGAAGGCAATGGCATTTCGGAATTTACGGTAAAATACAGTCCAGAGAAAGAGATCCGAATAAGACAAGAAAACAGGTTTTTAGCGTGACAGAATGGTGAGCGATAGATTCCTTTTTCATCATCTTTCCACACACACACAAACAGAGAGAGAGAGTGTTTATTAGGGTCTTTGAGTTCAAAGTACGAAATTCTGCGAATTGACCGTTTCAAATAACCAAACAGAAACGTGGGTCATGCGGTCCCCACTCCCCACTTGCCTTTAGAGGTTGGTAAAAAGAAAATATCACGCCGTCGCCGTCTGATTTTACCGTCCGTTTATTGTTTCAGTTGACAATTGACAGAAGACGTAACTCTCTCTCTCTCTCTCTCTCTCTAAGTAATATTCTCTTTAAAAGGCCCGGTCAGTCCCTTTCCTATCGTCTACGGCCTATAACCTAATGCACCATTTTTATTTACTTCGGTAAAGGGTTGGGCTGGACCAGTTGAGTTGGAAAGCATAAGCAATAAAGCCCAATAACTTATTTTTATCTTCTTACTTTACGGAATACGGATTCTCGATTCCAAGATCTTATATGTGATTTGTTCGGATAGGATTCTGTGAGATTAATAAAGCCCTTCGGAAAATGATTGCACCCCAAGTTAAGGGTGTCAGGCAATCAAGGTATGGATCACTTCAGTCAAGTGATCGGATCCGATCGGTTAAAACCAAAACCGGTTCGGTCGATTTTTTTTTTATGGTAGACTGCTGGACGGTCAAACAAGTAACCCAATTAGCATGAGTCTTATTATGGACCAGTAACTGATAGATCGAATATAAATAAGTCTGTATCTAATGTATGAGCTCTGATTACATGAACGATGCAATCATGATGCAAGGTAGAGGGGTTGTGGACGGAGATGGGAGAGGCAGGAGGCCGGCTCAGGTTCTCGTTCAAGAACCGCCTAACCTGTATAGATGGAATATTTCAACAGTAAAACCCACTTCTCTTGAATTCCATCTATACGACTGATGCCATATGAGAATCTGAGCTACACTCGAGAGAGAGAGGGTGTATGGTGGGACTGGGAGTTAAGAATTGAGAATACTTTATGTGCTAACACCTGTCCAACTTATTACCAAAATGGTTAAAAAAGAGAATTTATGAAAACAAAAGGGTTAGACAGACATTGTCACATGAATTGTACATTCAGGTGAACATATGTGAACGAATTTGAACTCGAAAGTAAGGAGTAGGGAGTAAGGAGGAGGGAGGAAATGTAGGACTTGGTGGCCTGTGAAAAAGAAAAGGGATGACAATACAAGTGACGGACTAATGGAAGAATATGGGATTGGGACAACAGGGATGGACCATGGAGAACAAGGGGCTTGGCTTGGGGCTTGGGGCCTGGGGGTAGTTGGAACGTTGAATTCACGTGTGACAACAACTGTCAACCATGACAACTGTCAACCATGAGGAGTTGTTGATTGATCTAACTAACTAACGTCACTTTTCCTTCTCAAAAGCTCTGAAAAAAAAAAAAAAAAAAAAAACCTTCACCCTTTTTTTAAATAAATCTGTGGGCCCGACGACAACTCCGTAAGATCAGGACCACATACGTCATATCAGCACTTTAAAGTAGGGTTTCTCCGTCGTGGATAATCCAACGCACAAAGACATAACGGATGGACAGTAATTAGACTGTTGGTTTCAAGAACGATTTCACTAGTACACATCGCTTGCTTGTGTACCTGTGAAGTGATTACATCGAATCAATCCTTTAGGGGGCAAAAACGTTACCCGGTCGGATCCGACTCCTCTACTTCCGCCTGCCAGGTACTTTCGTGCGCCCACACACACAAAGCGGGTGAAAAGTACCGCCTTAACCCCCCTCGGGCAAGGCGCTTGGGCAGGGGTAAGGTGGTACATTCCACCTGCCTTGTATGTGGGGCGCACGGAAGTACTGCCCGAGGCGGAAGTAGAGAAGTCTCATCCTACCCAGTCGCATTGCCCACCACCCTGGTTGGGATTCTTTCTTTCTATGGGGCAGTGTGGTATTTTTGTGTACTTTTGTATTCAAGCACAGGAGCTACACGGGCCATGCAACCAAGTAATGTGTTTTTTCCCGTAATAATATTAATATTAATAATAAATAAAGATAAAAAATTTATGTATTTATATGAAATGTTTTGCTTTTTGGACCATGTTTCCCTCCACCCATGGTGAATTGGATCTCATTCATCGAGGGGCAGGAGGGGGTGGGAATAGGTATTGAGAGGGGTATTTTGGAACATATATACTAAAGCCATAGGATGGTGGTTGAGTTTCCCTCTAGCAACAGTGAATGAGATCCCATTCACCGAGAAGCGGGAGAGGGTGTGAATGGGTATCGGGAGGGTATTTTGGAACATACTAAAACCCTAGAGGGGTTTGTGAATCCTAGGATGGTGGGTGAACCATCCTCCATGGGTGGTGGAAAACTTTGTCTTTGCCTTTATACTCTCTGGTGAAAGGGTTTGTTAAGTAGGCCGTCGTTTTTTGACACGTAAGAAAAACGATATAAAAATTCCAAATGTCAGAGAGAGAGATGACATTGTTTGGATTAACAAGAAGTCAAATCTCAGAACCTAATTAATTCAAATATCTTTGTGTATTGACATGCATCCTCGTTATGCTCAGGCACACCTTCGATACTTCATCCATTGGTGTGTATCCTTACGTAGTTATGGATTTCTTACAATTCTATTTTGTCACTTGAAAAACTCTATTGTATTGAAACTTGACAAGATTAATAAACATAGATGCCTACATATCCACAAAATTTAGGTTCCATCTAATTTGTCATATGATATATATTTATAGAGCTATTTAAGTAAGACTTCTTCATAAATGGATTGTTTAAGTTTCCCAAACTAAAAGAATATTCTACTAAGTTTTCTCAATATAAAAGTTTTGATTTAATAGAAATGAAATTCCTTTTTTTTTAAAAGGTAAAATAGATAGAAATGAAATCCCATTGATTCAAAAACCACTGAGTACTCCTTATAAAAATATTTTTAATTTTCTAAGAGAATTATGGTATGCGATGGGAAGATTGCATTCTCTTTGTTAAAAATAACCTCAATTTAAAATTTGGCTTAAAGGGTCCATTGGAGAAGAAGATGTACTCCAAATTTCATCTAGTTAACCTTAAAAAAATGTCATGTATATAGTCTTACCCTTGCTTTCGCAGAAAGGCTGTTTCCAAATTCGAACCTGTGACCACTTGGTCACAATAGAGCAACCTTACCGTTGCACCAAGGCCCATCCTCATTTTCTTGGATCTTTATCCCCTGAGGTTCGTTGACCTATACGGTTGTACGGTTCTTCTCATAGGGGGGCTGAAATGACCATTCCACTCCCTGACTGAACACATTGCCCGAGTGGGATCCACCCCCCTTTTATTAGAGGCACTAGGGAACCGTAAGGGATAAAAATTCTATTTTCTTACCTTCAAGGTATCTTACTTTTTTACCCTTTTAGTATAACACATAATTTTTTTCCAATGAGGGTAATAGTATCATTTCTCTTTCTCATTAAACAAATAAAGTTACCTCGCTCCAAATCTATTTCCCAAGCTTCCCATAACTTTTCCTTTAACCCTCACCATTGAAACTCTTTTTTCTATCTTCTCAAACGACAACCTTGAGGAAGTCTACTTAGGTAGAGTGTTGCAGTGGAATAAGGATTGTATTTTGACGTTGCGTCCTTGTTGGGTAGTTGCAATGCTTACCCCTAAGCAGAGCACTATTCAACCTCGCCCGGGTTTGCCTCTTTGCCAAGTTTGCAAGTTGAGAACCTCTGTGGTTTCTTTATGGGGTCTCCCCAAGATAAATAGGTACCTCTCAATTTGTTAATATGAGGAGGAGAAATCCTAAATTGGTTATAGATAGCTTAACATATCATATGCCCCATTGTGAAGGGAGACCCACAAATGAAGCCATATGAGGCTACAAAACTAGGAATTGCCCAATTTTCACCAAGCAAGGTCAATTGAAGCTTCACTCTGTTCCTCTTACTTTAGCTACAATAATATGTACTATGGAGTGTCTAGGCAAATGATCCCATGGGCTTTGCTTTACGTAAAAAACAGTGTCACTTCCTTCCACTACTAGATGAATGGTCCACATTCTTGCTCAATTTGGAATTTTCCATTGTTATCTCCAACTTTTATTTGTGGCAAAAGTTTCTGTCACCTACAGTGAAGAAGAGATTGATCTTTTAATCTATGATGATACTGACAAAGGTTAGTGATATCTTTCCTTAGTTGTATTAGAGGGTCAGGTCCGTGGTTGAAGAGATTCTCTTTTCACCATAGATGAAAGAAGAAAATCAATAAATATAGAATTAGTTGTATGATTAGATCGAGTTAAATGACATGATCGTCCATCCTAACTCCACTAGCATTTTGAAGAACATTAATCGTTGGATTGTTGACCTTAATCTCCTGTAATCTAATACTACTATGGAAACTCACCAGTGCTATCCTCTCCTTGTCAATGGCTGACTACCTTGAGCTTGCTAAACCGGATTGTGTTATCATTATATGTGATTGGAGCTCTATTAAGTAGACCGGGGAAGTAGGGTGGGCCTCGGTTATTGTTAACAAGAATTGCTATACTATTGCATGTATGGATTTTGGCTACATAGGGCAAGCGCAAGTGGTCTTAGCGCAAGGGTTGCTCCAAGGGCTTCAACAACTAGAATCTTTGGAATGTGTATGTATCGATAGTTGGACTGACTGGCCTCTCCTAAAGTTTGTATTACCAAAAAGGATAGGAATGTTATTGCAGTAGCACATGACCTTGCTGTTATAGCTAGAACCATTAGAACTAGAATAACTGTATCTGATCATGTCTCTATGTTTCTCTTTAATTAATTTAACAACATTTATCTTCCACCCCCCACACCACCCCCCCCCCCCCAAAAAAAAAGAAAGAGAGGCATGTTTGCCCCTGTTATGGTGGTGGTGGTGGTGGTGGTGAGACCATCAGGAGAAAGAGAAGGGTGGTGTTTTATTTTTAACATGAAATTACTATTTTGTCCATCAAATTAACCATGTGCTCATTAAAGAGGAAGGGTGAAACCAATTTTAGTTTCAGAATTAAACAGCTCCTCAGTTTATTTCAAAATTTTCACTGAAATAAGGTGCAACAATGAAATCAAACAATTCCCGAAATAGAAATCACCCCATTAAATTGAAATAGAAATCATACCAAATCAGGCCTGAACATCATAATTACAATTTATGATCCTGATATATGTAAGATTAGCTCACCAATGAGCAGGAGCCACGTGGTAGAGACTCAAGCCTAAAGTCACGTAA
The DNA here is from genome assembly GCF_018873765.1 of Telopea speciosissima. NCBI lineage: Eukaryota > Viridiplantae > Streptophyta > Magnoliopsida > Proteales > Proteaceae > Telopea > Telopea speciosissima. The sequence goes on along the minus strand of NC_057921.1, from coordinate 61,028,831 downwards.
GCAAGCCCAACACGGCAACACGTGACCAGTTCAAGACCATAAGGAAGTCATTAAGATCGGATTCCCCATGCAAAACTCATGATCAAGACTTTCCACGTTGGTTAACAAACCAAGAACTCTTCACGATGCTATTGGCACATAAAGACAAACTATTCAGTTCAACAGTTCCCATTCAAACTCAAGTGTGCGTGATATGCATCACCTAAGGGCTACGTGAACTCAAGACTTTCCTTCCTCATCCTATAAATAAAGGAACAATACTCAAAGTATGACAGGTGGAATCATACAATCTTAAGTCTACTGCTCTCTCCATGCTCCACTAAAACTATTTTTTCTTGTAATTTGACTTAGGCAACAGAGAGTCCTCCAGAGCTCACTCCAATCATCTCTTCAGCCTTGTTTCTTGATTCTCTGTGTGTAGGATTCACATAAGACAGATTTCTAAGTATCGGTATTGTATCGCCCGTATTGAGTGATACATATCGGTTTTGCTAGTCACCGATACCGATATCGTATCGGTAGCACGGTACGGACAAGGAGTAAAATGGTCAGAAAGCTCATTTTTTAAGGAATTTCAAGGGTAATTTTGTCTGATACAATCGATCCAGACCAATATCATATCGTTATCGTATCAGTTTTGCGTGTTGCTGATACCCGTTCCGATACCTTGCAACTAAACCATGCCCATGAAACATTTCATAAAATAATACCAAAGAGAACCTTAGAAGTCGTTCTAACTTGAGTGCCTTGTCAAATAATTACCGGTACTAATTTTTCTGTTTACAGATTTTCTAAAAATCTCTCCACATTTTCTCCTGTCCGTCCGATATTAGGATAGATTATGTCTTCAACAGACCCATATATTTTAGGTCAGAACAAGATTTCTAAAGATCTTTTCTCGATTGCTAGCGCAACCATATGGCAAGCGGCACAGCTGCCACTGGCCCCAATATTGTCGTCAAGAGTTTCAGTTGATTCAATTATTGGTTGGTGAATGGCTGACACTGATCCAATGGGTTTGTGGGCTTTTCTGTTTTATGGGAAGATTGGGTTTTTATTTTTAGATATATACTGTCTCAACTCGCAAGTTTAGGTTTTAGATTGGGCCTGGCCTGTCTTCAATTTTAATACTGAGCCCAATGGGCAAGTAAGGTAAAGTCTATTATTAGTTTCCCACCCAACCCCCTCCCCACCAAAAAAAAAATATAAAGAAAATAGTAAAGCTATGTTTGGATGCTAAGAAAAAAAATTAAATTTGAAAAAAAAGATAAACAAATAAATTCCTAAACAGAGCGAAAAAAGGGTTTTCCATGATATGGAAATGAAAACTATTAACCCCACACGAGGTTTGTGAATACTACAAACCTATGGTAATACTACAAGTATGTTAGATAATGGAGAAGCGGGGTTACTGTATATGTTCATTGCAGGAACTTTTCCTTTAAAAGGAAAAAAGTGTGTATGGGAAAGGGTTCCTCTAAAGAGTGCATGCGAAGGAACCAATTCTTTTTCTAAGCGAGGGAATTTGTTTAATCTTAATTTTCCTTTCTTGTAATTCCAGCTAAACACTACTATAAATAATAGTTTCTTCTAAAAATACATTGTGGAGTTGGATCAGTTAGATAGTTGAAATCTCACAAAGCGCATGAGCCAACATTGGTGATATGAAAATCAAAACTAATTAAACAAGGAATAAAAAGATGGGAGAGGGATAGGTACAATGCCCGCGTGCGGTAAGTTAACGGGTGGCATCGATGGGGGCGTGGAACTGGATGCTAGCTTGCAGTATGTGGGCGGTGTATCCAACCTTTTTCCTAAAAGGGGAGATATTGATATGAAGCAGTCTCCCTAAGGTTGAAAAATGAATCAATCTTTCATGTAATTGGAGTTGATTTTTATTGATGCGCATCATTGCTTGAGGGCCATTACAACAGCATATGCCTCTTGTATCCTATATAAAAGATTAGGGAAAAAGAACTCTGTACGGCTACGCCAGCACTTCCATGAGTCTATCTCTCTTCTTCCCATATGAAAAGACATCTCTGCCCCCTTGTTTTGAGGAGGAGAGAGATAGACACATGGGAATGGTGGCATAGACGGTAGCCCACACTCCCGGACAAAAAAATGCTTCCCAAACGATTATTAGCAAACCCTTTCCTTGGATTTAGGTTGCAACATTAAATTCGATGACAATTCCGGTTTAATCGAAATAATAAATTCTGGTATTTTAAAAAATTGGATCAAAATTTTGATCTATGTGATATCTATGTGATATTCATACGTATACAAATATTTGCTTACATACAAGTATATACGTATAGATTTTGTGAAATATAACAATTATAATTCAATTACAATGGTTTCTTTGAATTTAATGGGCATTTGTTTCCTGTTGCATGCATGTTTAATAAATTTTATTAATATTGGTCGAAACCAATTTCAAAATATTAGGCATTTTGTCTAAAATAAAAAAAACAAAAGGGTTGGAACCACTGAAAGACATACATTTTACATTCGAATGTTTTGAAGGAGGCATCCATTATTAAACTGGTTAATATATATAGATTGGACACTGAAACAGGCTTTCTACGAAGCAAGGGTACGGCTATGTACACGACCCTCCCTAAACCTCGCTGTGATGAGAGCCTCGCGCACTGGATACGACCTTTTATATTTTGGGTACTGAAATGGAGAAATTTGTCAATATAAATTATTTGTATTAAGAACATCATAAAAATGCCAACTGAGTTGAATGCGGCCAAAGTATGGTTATGGGCTTGATTAAGCATAAGCATATGTGCATTAAAGCTAATGCTAAGATAAAGATCATTGTTGTTTGTCTAGCTCTTGATCATGTTGCATATTGGTTCCCCCCCCCCCCCAAAAAAAAAAAAAAAAAAATGAATGAAGGGAGTTGAGAGAGAGAGAGACATCCAAACCACACAATTAAGGGAGTTGAGAGAGAGACATCCAAACCCCAAAATCTGATCTTCAAGCTAGAGAGGCTTATCCCAAAGTCATAAGCCACCCCAATCTTGGCCATGGAGGGTATCCACTGCATATGAGTGTGTGTCTTAGAGAGAGAAAGAGAGAGAGAGAGAGAGAGAGAGGACATCCAACTCCTAAAGAACAGTGGAAAAACTCTTCCAAAATCAAAACCAAGCAGTAACATATTACCGATTGATGAGGGATTAAAACTTACCTCTAATTCTAGCCATGGAGCATATACTTAACAAATACAAAAAAAAAAAAGGGATTGGAAAAAACTTGAAGGAGTGCTTGAACAAGGCAATCAACTACTTTGGTTTTTGATCCACTCAATGGGGTTAAGTAAAAGTAGAGCTTGATCCATTTAGCTGGAGACATATATATACAGACAAAGTAGAGATATAAGTTGCTGTTGCAAATAGCAAGGGAATAACCAATAAGATCGATACGACAGGAAGATTATCTATGTCCACTCACACTTGGAAAATTAGAGACAAGGTACGTAGGATTAGCTTCACTTTGCCTGTACACTAGGGGATAGGTGCATGCATGCATCCCATATTTGTTCATGGATGTGTTTGTATATATTCCCATCACCACTATACACTCTCTCATTGTCTTAGATTTTCAAAGTTAAATTTCGTAATTTTGGAAAATTTTATTTTTGCTAAAACTTGACTTATGAGAAGGAGATATAAAGATTTATTTATTTGTCCACAAAATTTGGACCCTACCTGATATGATATGCTATATGATAACTTATTTAAAAGCAACGTATTTAGTTTTCTTAAATATAATACCTAATTCTTACTATACCATTGGCACAATCAGGTTTTCATTACTTCCTTTAAAGTGGGCTTCCCCGGAAACAAGTAGGCTAATCAACAGACCTTCTATCCTCTCTTTTCCATCGAATTGGTTTGTCTTCATTTAGGATGGCTGGACACATCACCGTGTACCACAAGCTAGTGTCCGTTGTGTTTATCTATCTCTTGTATATATGATGCCTTGACCTGGTGTCCTGACGTCCTGCACCCCTACTAGCTTATCGCGTACGGACGGTGTGCCTATCCCTCTCCCTAAAATTTTAATTCATTAATAGAGAAACCAAATATCTCTAATTCTAACTTTCTTCTATCAAAACCCTAGAATAGTTGTCCTCAATGGAAACCATTAGTATCAAAGGTAAATCTTCCCCGGCCCAACCATTTTGAGGATTGTTAATAAGATACAATATAGGTTTACTTAAGGCAACTAACTACCTGTACGTAGTTCTGCAACTCCTTGTGAATCAAATCTGTGCTGTTTCTGTAGAGCTTGTTGTGCTTTTTTGGTTCCTTCATCATGATCTGCTCTACTGAGGAAGCCATACCCAGAATCGGAACTCTGACTGCAATTAATCTTTTCCCTTCTTAGTATGTAGTTCTTTTGCTAACATACGCACTAGGTTGCGTGTTAGAGCAAGTGAAAAACAAAAAACACAGCAGATGAGCAGATCCCTTAACTCACCAGTTTACGTCACCTGACGGCGTTAAAGTTCCCCTGTAACCAAGAGACGACTAAGGAGATACAAGGCGACACGTAGCCTGACACTTTAAATTTAAATTTTATATTTTTTGGATTTAACGTAGTAGTCCCAACCAAGTGACTGACACCACCACACATTACATCCCACCAGGCATTAACACTGTTCCTCAGTCCTCTCATCCCCTGCCCTACCACTACAGGTCCACAGCTCCCTCTTTCTCTCTCTCTCTCTCTCTCTCTCTCCTCTTTCAGAATTCTTTGGGTGAAGTGAACACCAAAGAATGGAGAGAGAGAGAGAGAGAGACTGGTGCAGGAGGGGGGGGGGTAGTAGTACAGAAAAGTCCCTAAAAGAGTGAAAAAATGAATAAAGAAAGGAAAGAAGGGGAAAAAGAGGAAATAAGGAGGATTTCCATTTTGTTATAAGAGAAGATCCTGGGACGAGAGGTGTTGTGTAAATTCGGTTAAGTCGAGAGTGGTAGCTTCTCAACTACATCCCCTAATTAGAGAAATCTCTCCAGTTTTAGTAGAAGGAATTATCAGAACCAACCCTCATTCGCTTTTCTCATTCTTCTTCTGTGTAAAATCTATCTCATCTTTTTATATTTATAAATATTATGTTCCTGTGTGCACCACCATCACCACCAATCAAACACTCTCACTGACTTCTTATTCTTAGATTTACCCTTTACTTCCTTTCCTTCCTTCTCCTGCAAAGAGAGAGGACGAGAGAGAAAAAACCAACCCAGTTAAAAAGGGAAACAAAAAAGAAGAAAAAAAGAGAGAGAGAAAGGGTTAGGACTTAGGAGAGACACATACTTGAAAGACATTCTCTCTCTCTCATTCTCTGGCTCGGTGCTCTCGTCATTATTGTTGTTGTTGTTGTTGTTGTTCTTCTTCTTGCTTGCTTGCTTGAGAGAGAGAGAGAGAGATGGGAAGAGGACGGGTGGAGCTGAAGAGGATTGAGAACAAGATTAATCGTCAGGTAACCTTCTCCAAAAGGAGAAATGGTTTACTTAAGAAAGCTTACGAGCTTTCTGTTCTTTGTGATGCCGAGGTTGCTCTCATCGTCTTCTCCAGTCGCGGCAAGCTTTATGAGTTCGGAAGCGCCGGGTATCTTATCCTCTGCAAAACACTCTCTCTTTTTGTCCATCTTCATTTCTTTTGCTATGGATTTGTTTTTTGGGTTTTTCTAGGTATCTTTTTGGATGAGTTGAGGTTAAATGTTGTTTCTACTTCTGGTGCATGGTGTTATAAGTTAGTGTTTGTGCAGAAGTGCACTTTAAACAGTTTGATTCTTACTAAATTTCTGATTGTAAAGATCGAAATGATGGGTTTTAGCAGACTTACACTCATAAATTATCCCTTCTTCTTCCTTCCTTCCTTCCTTCGAGGAAGCTGGAAGCTAGTCTTCTTCAAATGATGCTTCGACACGTTTCATTTGTACTTCTCTCTCTTTCTCTTTCCTGGTTTTCAGCTTTATCTATCCGTACGGTTAGAGAGAGAGAGAGAGAGAGAGAGAGAGAGAGAGAGGTGCAGATGTTCCTAGGAACTCACATCCCTTACACCTTGGTGCAGGATCTAGGGTTCTCCATCTCTTTTTCAGAACTTTATTAGGGTTTTTAACAAAAAAAAATGGAGAAGTCTTAATTTTAAACGAAATTCTGGGTTAACAAAGTCTACATGAAAAATCGTTTTTTAATGTTGGCATTGTCTCTCTTCTAGGCTTCTTCAAGATGAGATTTTCTTCTCAAATATCGTTGTAGTTTCACTGTCTCTCTTTCTCTCTCTCTCAAACTTACGTTTGGAACTTGTCTTCAAATATTTTCACCTTTAGATCCTTTGATCTCTGCATTGGAATGGCTTGTGAGTTATTTTGTTGCTACTTAGGATTAGACAATGAAGGGGAGAAGGAACAAAAAAACAAAGAAGACTCCCTATTAGGGGTTTGTAGATCTCATCTTTAAAATTAGGTGGTAAGGATTAGATGCTTGTAGATCTCATCATATTTAAAGGTTAGTTGTTAAGTAGAGGGTGCCTAAATACCTATAAATCTTTACATCGGGCTATTCACATGTGATGTGAGATTATTACTTCCGCGTAGATCCCTAACATCCCCTTTATGGTTCATGTGCTTCTGATCAATCAGCCTGAGGAACTATTTGTTCTCACTCATATGATTTGAAGTAGCTTTTTGTGGTAATTTATTTTTTTTAAAAAAAAATTAGCATTTTATCAATTAGAAATTGTTTATCCATTGGATTTTTTTTTTGTTTAATTTTTTATTTATTTTCTTGGAAGGCAAAAGCCTGAATCACATCGCATCCCAAGAAGCAAGTAAAAGAGGAAAGACCAGCTCAGTTTATGGAGCAAAAGGACTCGTTGGATAAAGTACCTAAACCTGTACTGCATGAAAGCCTTCTTTCATCTTTCCAAATCTGGTTACAATCATGGATGCCATTTTGAGTCACTTTGACCAATACACAGTGCCCATTTGGGAATATAAATATTGAATTCTTCCAAGTCATGATAATCATATTCTTTACCAACATAATTGTTGTATTAAACTGATTTTAATCCATATTTGTCTTCTTCTTATGCCCCAGGCTTTGTTAGGTTTTCTCAAACAAATCGACTCATCTACTGCTATTAGGTTTAGCTATGTATTAAAGTTCTAATAGTATGCTTGCAACTATATCCACCACCACCACCAACCCCCCCCCCCCTCCCAAACAAAAAAAGAAAAAAATTTGTTTACTTGATTCTTCTGCATTTAAGTGTGCAATTTCTAAGTAATTAAAAGTGATTAGAACTGTGATAAAAACCAAGAAATTTGATCGAGTTGGATTTTCGCATTGTTTAGTAGATTTTACGCAATTTTGTGAATCTAAGATCAGCCAGTGAATCTAGTATGTTCAAGATGTTAATATCTTTTACTTCTTAAGCTAAGCTTCTCTTAGGGGTTTTTTTTTTTTTTTTTTTTTTTTTACAAAAAAAAAAAATTGGGTTTGCTTTTGTTCTTTTCTTATAACTTGCAATTCTTGTAGATCTAGTGTGATATGTAGCATAAATTGCAACTAGTATATTTAAATATCCACAATCATATTTGTTTCTATTCTATGATTTTCTATTCCATTTGAATATCTTATGGAACACAGAAATTATGTTTACTTGTCAATAATCTACACTTCTTGTCAATATTCCGTTATTCTTTATTGAGAATATATAAGACAATCCATTACACATATGTAGTGCTTATTTCAAGATCATAGAAATTTCTTTTTATCCGTTACTTTTTATTAGCTTTGAATTTTGAGTACCAAATCAGGGTTTAGTGTGACCATGAAAATGCACCCTTAACACATAACAACAGGGTTATGATCATATACACAGCACCCATTTGGGAATATAAATATTGAATTCTTCCAAGTCATGATAATCATATTCTTTACCAACATAATTGTTGTATTAAACTGATTTTAATCCATATTTGTCTTCTTCTAATGCCCCAGGCTTTGTTAGGTTTTCTCAAACAAATCGACTCATTTACTGCTATTAGATTTAGCTATGTATTAAGGTTGTAGTAGTATGCTTGCAACTATATCCACCATCCCCACCCCCCCCAAAAAAAAAAAAAAAAAAAAAAAAAATATATATATATATATATATATATATATATATTTTACTTGATTCTTCTGCATTGATTTCTACATCTTAAGTGTTTAATTTCTAAGTAATTAAAAGTGATGAGACCTGTGATAAAAAGCAAGAAATTTGATCGGGTAGGATTTTCGCATTGTTTAGTAGATTTTACGCAGTTTCATGAATCTAACATCAGCCAGTGATTCTAGTGTGTTATGGTTTGATTTTGTTCTTTTCTTATGTCTTGCAATTCTTGCAGATCTAGTGTGATATGTAGCATAAATTGAAACTAGTATATTTAAATATCCATAATCATATTTGTTTCAATTCTATAATTTTCTATTCCATTTTAATATCTTATATAACACAGAAATTATGTTTACTTGTCAATAATCTACACTTCTTGTCAATATTCCAGTATTCTTTATTGAGAATATATAAGACAATCCATTACACATAAGTAGTACTGTTTATTTCAATATCATAGAAATTTGTCTTTATCCTTTACTTTTTACTAGCTTTGAATTTTTGAATACCAAATTAGGGTTTAGAGTGACCATGAAAATGCATCCTTAACACATAACAACAAGGTTATGATCATATACACAGTGTAACAATGAGTGCAAGAGCATTTGTTAGATGAATATCTAGCCATCTCAAAATGGGAGTAAGTTGGGGTGGATCTGTCTAATTTTTATTATTAACTATAAAGATAATTTGATAATTAATATGGATCCAGTTTCTCTCCACCAATGGCGAAGATAGGATCTCTTCATCTATTGACCCTCTGAATGGACTAGAGAAAAGTGTTTTGGACTATGAACAATAGGGGTGGTAGTTAATGATGAACCCAACGTCAAATCATAGATCTCATCACCATTGGTGGTTAGCTTTTCTTTTTGTGTGGAGTACTTACCTAGTGCCAAGTAAACTTGTTAGGAGAACATTTTGGTTTGGAAAACCCAAGATAGAGATGAACACAGCTTCTTTTGTGTTGGCTTTGTTACAACTGCAGAACTGTTTTTTACGAAAATATTCACCTCCAAAGTAGGATCTTTTTTATTGCTCATTCGAGAACTACGATTTCATCGCCAGAGATGGCTTAGAACCAATAGTTTATTATCTAATGATCTTTCCGTTCTAATACTCCATCTGAGAGTTATCAATATTTATCAAATCTGTTCATCTGACGGAACACTATTGGATCAAATAACAAAAAATTGTTGAGAAAGATTTTCCCAGATGATAAGAAACATTGCACCAACACGCTCGGTGTTAAGAAAAGGTCTCTTGCAGGAAGGCTGGCTAGATGATCAAGGGGAACAAATCCAAAACGCGTACATAACAAACTTATATAGAAGTTTAATGAAGTCCTACTTGTACATAGAAACCTTTAAGGGAGTGAGGGGTAGGTCTGAGTTCTTACAATATTTTTCAATCAAGCAGGTATCAAAAGTATTAACAGTTTATTCATAGTTAATATTAGTCTATGCAAAGCTAGTCAGTTCTGGTTGGTTGCTTAGTCAGCAGAACCAAGCTAGTACCTAAGTGAGTTGTTATGTGTATTAAATAGTAGCAGGTTCACTATTCATTGACTTGTTGACATAATGGTTACATCAGTTTTTTCCTTTTGTGAATTTAGATTTTCATTTTGAATTAGTCCACAATGACTCAATGAGTATGTGGATGCTTATATTATGGTTGATGAGTGTATTTGATAGGTTATGATGAATAAAGTTTATGGTTTTAAGACATTGAAATGAATTGGACATTTCAGTTACTGTATTATTAGAAACAAGAACTATTTTTATTATACTTTACCTTCAGATATTATATAGTATGTTGCTATTTATTCTTTGAAAACCATATATGGTTACAACTAAATTAATATATTGGAAGTAACACCAAATAAATAAGAATATAGAACTTATCTTAAGGGTTTAATCTCTTGAACTGATGCAACTACTTATTGTAGAAGAGTTTTATATACAAATCAACTCACAAACACTTGGTGGGGTTTAGTTGTGCCACCAGTCACTCTCCTTAAGATCGTAGTCACCCATTATGGTGCAATAGGGATTCTTGTGAATCGGTGTCCAAGATGAAACAATCCCTTAGGCTTTCCAGTAGTTTTTGCACTCGCTTATTGGGTCATATCGAGATACACTTAGGTTTTGCTCATTCAACAAAGGGGAGAGACCTTAAAGAACTTATAAAACACCAAACCAAGAGGCAACACACACAGACACGAGAGAGAGAGAGAGAGAGAGAGAGAGTAGAATACTTAAAATGTCTCCTAAAGTGTCTAGGACATCATTTTATAGAGGAGAGATACTCATCAGAAACACCTGTCCAAAAAAGCCCAAAAGATGTGTCTTTCTCAAGAGAATACACAAAAAGCTTGTCGTTCCCAACATCCAATGCCTTTTAGACAATAAGAAACGAAACATTGCTGATGTCGGCATCGTGTCAAACAATGCCTCAGATGTAGCTAAAACCTCATTGTGCCTCGGCGAGAGTTTAAAGTATGTTGGAATGGTCCTGAAAACCCACAATGTATAACATGCTTTGACCGACGTCTGACGAAGAAAAATCTGTTAGGAGAAGGACATCTATTGTTGGTAAAAAGAAATCTAGATACAGGTCAAGTCCGACCGCCAACAAAAAGAAATCACACACATACAAGGCTTCGCTTCACCTTGCTATTACCCGGTCGGCTCGGCGCATGCACCTATATGTGAAAATAAATACCAAACCCCCGAAGACAAGAGAGCATAACAAGTCTTTCTTCCAAGGAACCCTACCCTTGTAGTTCCCATTTGACAATTTGAATTTCACTCTACTCTTTTCCATAAATAATGTGGGACTAAAGATTTCCCGCTACTTTGCTTTATAAGAAGCAACATTGGAGATGTCTTGAGTTCAAAACTTGTGAGAGACAAAAACAAGGGCAACCAAAAGAAGTATTTTGAAACTTCATTTTTCTTTGTAAATTCATTTAATACAGCATAATATGCATTATCTATCCACCAAATAAAGATTATGTTTATTTATTCGTTTTCTTCTTCTTCTCCTTTTCTTTTCAAACTTTCAGAGTTGTGTTTGTAAATATTTTCTTCAATATTGTTGTTTAGACATCAAATACATTAAATCCTTATACCCAATACAATTTCCAATCTTAACTTTAGTCCAATTTCAAACAAAATTATATTAAAGGTGAATCTTCCACAGTTCATTTTTCTAGCAATGGGTCTGGGTACCAAGCAAAATTTTTAAAATTTCGAAGCTTAGAAACTATGCTGCAAGGCCAAGACAATCACTATTAAGAGTTGACCAAAATTTCCTTTGTCAATCTTTGCAGCTTAAGATTATTAATTTCTCCCCCCCCCCCCCCCCCCCCCCAAACACCCCTCTTCCTCTCTCCCACTTTCTTATTCTGTGCTGCTTTGCCATGATGGAACCTTCTTGACATGCTCTGTAATTATTTTCTGTGTTCATGAATACTAGTAATGGACTCCACCTGAGTTTTAATTCTAATGCATGCTTTACAGTGATAACAGTGTTGTGGCAATAGTTCTTCCGACTCTCTCTATGTGTAGTTGCTGTATATTTTGAGTTATGTAACTGAGTGCACTTACCATGTTTGAGAAAATAGATGTAAAAGAGTTAGATAATATTAACTACAAAATCAATGACTAGGGTTGAAAGATAATACATCTCATGGCTTATATTAAATGGCACTACTTGTGAGAAAATCATAGATGAATTCAAAATCTAATATTGAAATTGTTTTAATTTTCAGTATGAACAAAACCCTTGAGCGATACCAACGATGTTGTTACACTCCTCAAGACACCAGTGCTGCTGATCGTGAAACACAGGTTTTTGTTTGATAAACTCTTCCTATAAAACTTTCCCTAGAAGCAAAAATTTCCCACTCCATAATTGTAAATGATTTGGGTAATTTCTCTATGTTTTAAAAAACTTGTCTTAGTTTGCTAATGCAAATATGTCTAATAGAGCTGGAAGGATTTATTGAATACATATAAATAATTTTTACTATTTTCTTTTCCATTGGTAATTGCAGAGCTGGTACCAGGAAGTCTCCAAGTTGAAGGCAAAATATGAATCTCTTCAGCGCTCACAGAGGTTTTGGCTCAGAGTCTAGTGCTATGACAAACAATTGAAGTAGTTAAACAACCACCATTATTCTTCTCTATATCCATACTAATTTTCTTATTGGCAATCCTTGTTAAGGCATTTGCTTGGTGAAGATCTTGGTCCACTTAGTGTGAAAGAGCTGCAAAATCTTGAGAAACAGCTGGAAGGAGCTCTGTCACAAGCGAGGCAACGGAAGGTATAGCTGTTTTTCCATTTGAAATTTTTAGATTGATGGCAGAAGAACTGTTTGGGATTCATATTTTAACATTCACAACATAATTACTTAAAGAAGAAATTATGAAGAGATGTAGAACAGTAGAGTGTCCTTTAATAGAGTTGCTCTTGGTTCGGTCCTAAGGGTAAAAGTCCAAAATAAACCGCAAATTAATCAAGTGTAAGATCTTCCAAAGTTAAGTGGGTCAGAGAGGACCATTTAACTTTTGGGTCACTTGGGGAATCACTAATCCAAGTGTGGGACTCACTCACCACAAAAGAACCTCAAACTCAAATGGGGACTCACTCACTAGAAGAGATTACATTGGAAACAAACTCTTCTTTTTCGTACAAGTCTAAGGATACATAAATATACAAGAAAAGAAAAAAAGAGCAATTGGAGAGGGAAGAAAGAACACAAATTGAGGGTCTTATTGTGCAAGAAATTAAAGATGAAAGCTAATTAAGAATCTATACTAACATATTAGAAATTATTTTAGAATCAGAAAATAACTATGAAATAATTTAAAAAGTAAAAGGGAGGTGAGTTGGGCATCCCTCACGATCTCTCTAGCAATTGGTGGTATTTCTTTAGGATGATGGTTAGTTGTGATAAGGGGAGAGAGTTTAGGGAGAATATGGGAGAGATTTAAGGGGTAGGTTTGTCCAGTGAAAAGTTTGCCACAAAAAGGGAGTTCTTATTTATATATATAATAATAAAAAAAGGTAAATTACATATGCCTCCCCTGTACTTTGCCCTAATTACACGTTCCACCCCTTGATTTTTCCACCTTACATTTTGACCCCTTATGGTGACGATGTTAGTTTGTCGTAAGTTAATGATTTGAAAAGACAATATTACCCTTGTTCTAAAACAACACAAGTTGAATTACAATGACACCCTTTTCATCATCTTCAACCTTAAAACACTCATTTCTTTCCTCCTCCACCGCCGCCACCACCACCACCACCACGCCCCGCCTCCTTCTCCACCGCCACCACTGCCGCCGCCTCCTCCTCCTCGAACTCTTATTCCCTAAAACTTTAAATTCACGCACCGCAAAGACTGAACAGCAGATGGGTTCATCATCATAGCTTCCATTACCGCGTGAAGAGCACGGAAGGGTGTTGATTTCAATCTTCCAGCTCGCTTGAACACGCTGGAGCATCTCTTGTTCTATCACGTAGGAATCACGGAATAACAAATTAAAACTGCATTTTCAATTCTACCTTTCTCATCATCTTCAACCTAAAACATTCATATCTTTCCTACTCCGTTGCGCCGCACCACCACCACCGCCACCACTGCCATTGCCGCTACCTCCATCACCGCCACCACCGCAGCCGCGCCTCCACCACAAACAAATAAGAAGAGATTAGAGGAGAAAGAAGGGATACCGATTGGTAAAAGATCACCAAAGGTTGCTGCAGGGGACTAAAACATTAGAAACCGAACCGTAGCGCAACCTCATCCCTTCACATAAGAAAAACACCCGTGAACCTCTGGTTCGCCACGTTTTATATTTATGTCTTTCATCTAAATCATCTTCTCCATAATTGCCGGAGAAAAATAAGAAAGAAGAAGAAACAGAGAGGCGAGGAGCCCTTTGGTTTCTCCCGACCAGAGGGCAATCAATTTCGGGAAGGAGAGACTAGAGAGAAAGAGAGAGATTGAAGGAGAAGACGGAATTCAATGCATGCAGGAGATTCTGTATTTAAATTTTCTTTTTGTTTTATTTGTTTATCGACTTTGAATTTTTATCTGTCAATAGATGAGATAAGATGAAAGATCCGATTATTTTCTTCTGCTTCTTATTTCGGCAGTGCTTTTATGTCTTTCCTTCTTGAATTCTAACAGGCATTTTCTGTTTGATTCCCTTCTCACCCAAAATAGCACCAAAGATTCACTTCCACCAACATAATTGGTAGTTTTTTTATCACTCTTTTCAATGGAATTTATGTTTCCTTTATCGTGTAATTCATAAATCCAGGCTTTTTCAAGGTGTACGTAAATCACACACAAAGAGAGCATACCTTGTAGCGAGAACCGTATGGAATGAAGAGAAGTTGGTGAAATTGAGGCCTGAAGGTGGGAATGGGTTTCGATAGCGTAAGAAGAAGAAGTAACTCCATTCTCTCTCTCTCTCTCTCTCTCTCCCTGTTAACAAGCCACAAATACAAGAATGGGGGCTGGCTGCCTACGAAACTTAAAACTAGAAACTAATCCTATAATACAAGAATGGAGAAGGGCTTCTAATAATTGTAAAAGAAAGAAAAAGAAACCGGTTTGGGAAGGAATCTTTTAGAACCCGAAACAATCGAATGACAGCAATGGTCACTGTGAGCATAATTACTCGTGCACTGGTAGGGGTATCGTTCGCGATTACAAGGTTCGAGAGGTTGAAGGTGAAGTTGGGAGAGGAGAAAGGGCAAATTTTTCCTTCTTATTTTGGTTTTTATCAAAAGGGTAAATGGGTCATCTCACAATGACCAAGGGTTAGTTTGGGCATTATAAAAATCTAATTATGCCATGTCAGCACATAAGACGGATGCTAACGACGGGGAGGAATTAGTAATTTTTTGAAAACTATAGGGGAATCGTATGTAAGGTGGGAAAATCAAGGGGAGGAATGTGTAATTAGGACAAAGTACAGGGGAGGCATATGTAATTTACCCTAAAAAAAATTATACATATATATTATATAACATATAAGAGAAAGTAAAGGAACTGTTGGAATAGAGCCATTGGAAAAATGCAGTTGGAGCACTAAGGGTTATAGAGGAGAACTAATATGTCAATTTGTTAAGAAAAGAAAAGTAGAGAATAGGTGTCTAAGGCAGAATTAGAAGTTCAATTAGTACTGGGGAGTCTGGGGTTGGGGTCTTATTAAGGAATAAAGAGAAGGGATATTCTAGTTGTTGTAGAGGCTACAGTTGGTGGGCTTAGTTAGTTTAGAACTTCCACTGCAATTTAACATCAATTTGAAATTTATTTTATCCTACTGAGACAGATTAAAGCTAGTATTTTTGACTGTTTGTGGGTCTCTTTGCTTGTATTGTTGTGAAAAAAGAAACTCAGTGATTATTTATTTGCTAGAGGGAGAGGTTAAATTTTTTGCAGATAGGCCAGGTTCCTTTAGAACCACCTTTATTTCTGCTATTTTTCATCAGATCAAACTTTTTATATGCTTGTTTCTCTTTCATCAAAGCCATGTTGGCTGTTCTATCACTATATATACAGAACTTCTCTTTTAGAGTTGCTTCGTTTCTTATGGATATTTTCTCCCATCTCACTATCTTGTGAAGAAATTAAATATGAAGTTGAGATCCATGATCCCTTTATTGTTTCCTAATTGCAGACACAAATAATGCTTGAACAAATGGAAGAACTCCGCCGAAAGGTATGCACTTATTGTTAGATGGGGAAGACTTTCATAAATATACACAGATTTGTTGTCTATGGAAGTTGATTTTATCATCACAGATTTCATTTCAACAAATTTAAGTACTTGATATGATCATGGACAGTCTGAGGATGAGAATGGGTTAGTAGATATTAGTGTCATTCTCAACCATGTAATTGTCTTTGAATCTGGTTGAACTCACACAGCCACTTCGATCCATTGCCCACTCTTGTATTTATCATGGAACTCATACCTGCCCTAATTAGAGGTATAGGAGCAGGTCAGCTTTTCACATGTGGAGAAGTTGCGGGCTTCCATAGACTTGCAATGGATAAAACAAATATCTGGGTATCCACCTATGAGCAAGCAGCATAGGGAGTACACTAATGAGGGGCAACGAAATGGTTTCGTACTTTAAAGAGCATAGAGGTCATTTCATGTGAGGTGACGAGAGGTAGAGAGAGGATGCTAGTGTACCCTCTGGCCTCTGCAGTAAGATCAGATAACATAGCCTTTTTTGTCTAAAACATAGGACAAAGTTTTCCTCCACCCATAGAGGATGATGGTTCTCCCACAATCCTAGGGTTCACAAACCCCTATAGGATTTTATTTTTTTTTTCCAAAACACCTTCACGATGCCCTCTCCCACCCATCCGAGATCCTAAAACATACCCGGAGAGATAGTTCTCTTCTTTTCTTTTTTTCCCCTCTCTCTCTTCTTTTCTTTTGCTGTAAAAACTTCTGCCATAATTTCTTCCCCAATGGCATTGAGGATTTCTACAAGAAAGATTTAGGGATCAGATATCAGAAGCAGATTCAACCACCAAAATGCAATGACACATACCTATAACAGCCGAATTCTGAGGAGGAATCGGTGAGTTAACTTGTATCAGTCTGGTGATCTGAATTAACTCGACCAATAACTTGATCAGTCTGGTGATCTGGGTTAACTCGACCAATACGGACGACCTGATACCTATTCCTCAATCCATGGTCTTCAAATTAAGATAGATTTGAGATAGAAAATTTATTCAGAATTTATTGGGTTTCTATATCTATGCTTTCACTGAACTGTCCAGTTTTTTGATTGGGTTGCAGGAGCGTTATCTTGGAGACTTAAACAAGCAGCTCAAAAATAAGGTTTTGCCCAAAACAGTAACCATTGTTGAATAAAATACTTGCTTTCTCTTTATTATGTTTCTAATAATGATAAGAATGGCAACCATTAATCAAGAAACACTTTGGGTGTTTCAGTGTAACTAATGATACTCTTTCCATTTCTCTCATGTTTGATTAGTTGTTTCAGCTTGAAGCTGAAGGACATAGCTCTCTTAGAGCTATTCAATGCTCGTGGGATTCTACTTCAGTGGTTGGAAACAATGCTTTTACTACACACCCTTCTCAGTCCAACAACCCTATGGACTGCGAACCCACCTTACAAATAGGGTAGGTTTCCTTATAGATGTTTAGATTCAGATGGATTGGTAATGAGAGCAATCCTTCTAACTTGAATGTTGTTGGTGCAGGTACCACAACTTTGTTCCACCGGAAGGAACAGCTATTCCTCGGAGTGTAGCCGGCGAGAGTAATTTCATCCATGGATGGGTCCTCTGAATTCTCAGGCAAACTCAGCAAAAGACCTAAAACTATAAGCTTGGCATATTATATGTTGTTAAGCTTTTCTGACATGGTTTGAAGGATCTGCTTCGATTATGATTCATGACTATATATACTGGTTTTTGAAACTTTTCATTTGCTACCAGAAAAAAATAATAATAATAATAATAATATAGAAAGGCTTTTGGATCTTTTCTAAATCATTATGTTATAGTAGCAATGCGATTAAGGGTGCTCGGGCAGGGGTAAGGCGGTATATTCTGCCTTGCTTGTGTGTGGGGCGCACACGACAGTAGGGGCAGGCAGAAGTAGAAGAATCGAATTGCTTTTAGGTTGGATTTGGACAGTATCTTCTATCAACCCTATGTTGGGATTCGGGTAGAATTGATGCAGCTTTAAGTTTAAAGGTAAAAGGGAATATAAATGGAGGGAAGGAAATTGGAGAAATTTTTATAAGAAAGAAAAAATTACTAGGATAGGTACATAACTTGGGGAATTACTCACCCAATAAGAGAGGACTCATTCAACTCTCAAAATGGGCTCAAAACAAACAAAACATATATTTAAAGGAAAATAAAGAAGAGATGTTAGATTCGGGTTGTGGGGGGGGGAGGGGGGGAAGGGAGAGAGAGAAGAAAGAGACGTTGGAGGCTATTAGGAAAAGTGCAAGAAAGACGTTAAGAGGGGGGAAGGAAAGAGATAGAGACATTGGGGACTAGTGTTTCATGATGTCATCATTCTTCCCCTACTTTGAAAGACTTGTTCTCGAGCTTGTGTCATTGGAGTATTTGTGTTACCATAAAATAAGGGTAGAAGTTGGAAATGTTGAAGACAGGGCTAATATCCATGCCTGCTTCGGGCAACTCAATATTATAAGCATTTGGTCCAATTTTCTTGAGAATGTGACATAGATCATTCTTCTTGTATTTGAGCTTGTTGTAGGTGTAAGTAGGAAAATTTTCTTTTTGCAAGTATACATTGACTAAAGTCTCCCTCCTCAAATTCCACATATTGTCTGCGGGTTTTGGGGGCTTCTTTGTAATGTTCATTGGTTTTTTGGAGTTGGTCTTCTACTTGCTCTTGGATGTCCCCTATGTGATTTGCAAGCTTTTCCGCTTCAATGCTTCTTTTGCTTAGATTTGGAATTGGAATGGTTTGGACTTCTTCCATACACAATCTCAATGATACTGTTGAGTAGATTGACACTTGGAGCTATTGTCAACAAACTCCGCTTGTGGTAAACTAAACCTAATTGGGGTGGATGATCACCTACAAGATAACAAAGCAAATAGCTAGACAATCTATATACAACTTCGGTTTGACCATCGATTTATGAAAGATGGACACTAGAAAGTTGGAGTTTGGTATCCATAAACTTCCACAAAGTAAGCCAAAAATGACTAAAAACCGAGTGTCGTGCTAAGAAGTAATTGTTTTGGATGCACCACGTTGCCTAACAATTTCTTTGAAAAATAAAGCAACATGTGAGCTGAGGCATTGGTGGTATTTTGCAAGAAATAAAATGTGTTATTTTTAAAAACTTGTCAACTACCACAAAAATAGAATCATATCTTCTTAGTGTTCTCGAAAGCCCATGGACAAGGACGAGATAAGGTGCCAACTTGGATCTCTATCCAATCCCATAAAAGAATGCTTCTTAGATTAGTCTACAACATTTGTGGGTTAGAAGATTCTGCATGCAAATACATGAGGGGCTATCCACATCTGATAATACAAGCAAAATTTTGAAGGGATATAGAGGATCAATAATCAACTCATCTATAAGATTTAAGTTAATATGTGTATTTTGCTTAAGGGGTAAACGGAAAGAGAAATAAATTTGAAGGGAAGCATCTTTACACCAAACATTTACAATTGGACAGACTAAATATATTGTCTGGTTTTATATGCTTTGTATAGGGTTAGGTCTAGAGTGCAAGTTTAACCTTGACGGTCCCGAGCCCGTTCTAAGCCTGAATAGGGCCTAGGTTGAGATACCTTGACCCTGAGGGCGGGTTAGGATTAGCAATTTTTGGCCCTGAGTCTAGGTTGGGCCGGGTTAGGATTGAGGCCGCGGGCCCAACCCAACCCTGTCTTCTTCTTTTTTCTTTTTTCTATTTTTTGTTGTTCTTTCTTCTTGTTCTTTTTTTTTTTTTTTCTTCCTCTTCTTGTTCTTCTTGTTCTTCTTCCCAGCCTGACCAGCCCATGCATCTCCCTTCACCCCCCATGGTCAGGACCAATCAGAATTAGCTTGACCCAACCCTAAGGGCGGGTTGGGGTTGGATTTTTCTGACCCAGATAAGGGAGTCACGGTTAGGCTGGGGTTTTAAAAGGCCAGGCCCAACCCAACCCTGTTGCAGCCCTAGTTAAGTCTATTAATTTAGAATCAATCAAGTTAGCGCTTCAGTGATGAGTTGGACCAAAACCTGTAATGAACCAAATCCTAAGCTTTGTCAGCCTTTAAGGACCACAGGTTTAACCATCATGAATCGGACCGGAATCGGTTGTGATCGACCAAGTCGATTCCCATTGATTCTTCTCTGTTTTCAGTCAATTCTAACTTATTCAGACCGATTTCGACTGATTCTAATTAGAATCAACATTGACCGATTCGATTTGTGATTCCATTTTTTGAAACCCTACTAAAGACATAGATCAAACTAATGCTGGTTGGACCACCACTGGTCGCGCTAGAGCTAATGGGATATTTCGAAATTCTAATGGCTCTCATCTATGGTATTTCTCAAAATATCTTGCCATTCAATCTAATAATTATACAGAGTTTGAGGCTCTCATACCGGGATCGGAGATACTAGCTAGGGATTGAGAGTGACTCGGCAGCTTTATTAATGGCTACTTTATCTTCAAAATTTTAATTCCTTGGATTTTCATGGCTCCATGACTTGCCTTTCAACCATTTCTTGAGATCGATTGATTGGAAAAATTCACATCAATTAGACAGGAACATATCGATGCTGATCTTTCAGCTAAGAAGGTATATATGCAGCAAAATCTATGTTGTTCTTTACTTAACACATAGCAAGCAGGAATCGGGTTGATTCTCCGGTTGATCCGTTGCACTATTCTTGGTATCGGGTTCGGCCAATTTCAATATAGATCACCCGATACCGTACCAATATTTAAAACCATAGTTATATATAATTGTCTTAGTGCAAGTATTCATCACATACCCTCAAATTCAACTTTAGTGCTCACCATAATTACAAGATTCTTGCTTTACATTTTTGACTATCATAATTTTTTTGGAGAAAGTCATTCTCCACCCACGGCGTAGGGTTCACTCACTCATTTAAGGTCATTATTACTTTATCTCATATTATACGAAATCGATAATGCTCCTCCTCCATTGCTTTCGATAGCTAACTGATACAGAAACCTATGGACTTGGAATTCTCCATTCAAAGTGGGTGTGGAAAAACTGCCTCCTTTTATTATTCAAATGGGTCCAATTATTATGGAATTTATGTCCCCTAATTAATCTACCACGTGGCAAGTAAAGCTTTAAAAAATCATTAAAAAGTTAAAATTTTAATAATTGGTTTAATCTCTTTTGGTAGAGATAATTGGTTTAATTGGGTGGCTAAAGGAGGGAGAATATGGTTTAGTGACATTGAAATTGACATGTTGCCAAATCAAATCAAGCATGAATCTGTTTCTATCCATGCCTCGCAAAAAACCCTTTTGCCATTATGGTTTGATGGGGGAGTCAGAGTCGTGACATATCAATACTTTATCATCTTTTTTTCAGGTGAATATACTATATTTTATATAAGGGAAACAGTTTTTTGATCGGGAGTATGGTCTACACCAGTATTTCCATGTGTCTATTTCTCTCTTATCAAAATAAAGGGGCAAAAGTGTTTTTTCACCTAGAGAGGAGAGAGAGATCCGTGGGAGTGTTGGCATAGGACAAATATCTTTTCTCCTTCATATAATACCAAAATGATAAAGTGTCATGGCCATTTCTGAGTACCGACTCATCTTCATTTCTTTTCAGAGTCCCTTTATTTGATGGGACATAGGTGAGATGAGAGAATTAGATGAGACAGTACTGATGTGACATTTCAAAATCTTAATCTATTCGTATTTGTTTAACTGGGATAGTGAATTTACAAAAGTTCAACCAACAAAACTAAATTCTTTGTTTATTATCGTGACACTTGAAAATCTCACTCTTATATTATCTCAAATCCCATAAAAAAAAAACAAAGGACTTTGATTAAATCTTGTGAGAATTTGTTCATCCCTTCGTACATTGAAAAGAGACTCTTTTATCATAAAAAAACAAGAGACTGTTTTTTTTTGTTTGAGAGCGATTGGATAGATTTCTAAAGAATGATATTTTAAGCATGTGTCAAAGTCATTGATGGGGCATCCTTAATCTACGATAAAATTCCTCTCCAGCGCCCTCATCTACCAGTGAAGTACAGGGAGGGCTTCGTTGAATGACGTGCGAAATCTTAAATCATATTAGGGAGACCATATGGATATACAAGGAAGAATGGTATTTAGATATACTTCTGACATTATCAGTGATAAACCATATGGATACATTTAACCAAAAAACCAAAAAAAAAAAAAAAAAAACCATATGGATATACTACCGCTCCAACATAAAGGATCCATGGAAAATTATCTCCTCGCCCGGTCCAATTCCCAATTTTTTTAATAGGAGGTGGTGGACCCCACATGTAGAGTGTTTGGGTAAAGGTAGGGTAGTCATTCCATGAATAATTATCACTTCCAATTCGTTGTCCGCTTCAATTTCATCCAATTCCTCACATAGGAGTATAAATGATCATTCTTCCCCACCTTGGGCAGTGTGTTCAGGCATAGGGTAGGGTAGCCATTTCCACTCTTATGTGAGGAATTAGAAGAATTGGAGCAGACAACGAATTAAAATACTGATTCCTCATTCTAGCCCTCCCTTGTTAGAAGAACCGGAGAACTGGGAGGGCAGGGACCGGAGGTGATGAAGATTCATTGCCATTAAATTTAATAGAACCATAAAGGACAAACCTATTCAAGAATGAAGTTGAGTTGTGTGCCAAAAAAAATTATTACAAAATTATAGTGAACTTTATTCCTATATAATTAATAAAAAATCATTACAAAATTACAGTGAACTTTATTCCTATATAATTAAATTTTATTATTTTTTTTGGAGAAATTAATTTTTTTTATTACATAGTCTTTAATCTGAAAATTTTAATAAAAATGGACCCCAAAACCTGTATCGGTTAGCTTGGTTGTGGGTGGCTTTCACTGTGGATGAAGGGAAGAGAAACAATTCAGCCAACAATTTATTAGTTCGGAAATTCGGATTTTAAGTAAAGGAATTACAAAACAAATGCATTACAGGAGACGGTGGAGCTAGATTTGTACACTTATAAGTTGTCACTGCATATTCTGTATGGGAGAGGACAATCGTCGGTGCTAGAACGAAAAAGGTGGGTTGGAACTTGGTATTGGAAATGGTCTTCTCAGTAATTTCCTTCTGGGCTCTTTCTTAAACTTCGGAGCAGCTTCCGTGGTTTCAAGATTTCACCAAACTCCTCCGCATTCTTCTTCTTCTTCTTCCTGTTGCTCTTTCCGTTCTCGTCTGCGCAATCTTTTAACCTGTTACGTTATCTTCAAGAATGGCTAAAGCCGCTTCAGGTGCACCCTTCTCTGTTTGTATTTCCTTCTTTCCTGGGCTGATTCAGGTCAATTGTTCTTAGAATAACACATGAATCGAATAAGAAGAATCTTAATGGAAGTTATTATCAACAAGAAATATCTTATTTTTTTATTTATTTATCTACTTAGTTATTGATTTAGTTCAGGAATAACTTGTTTCTTGGAATTTGGGTTCGTAAGAAATGTGAGTTTCATTTTGTTTCCTGGTCAATTTTTCTTTTTCTTGTTGGGTCTGGATCAACTTATTCACAACAAGGGAAGATTTTTAATATTGAAAAAGTATTAGCTATACCCTTCAAAGGATCCGAAGTACTGAGATCACTACCAAAAAGACTAGATTTGGTTTCTCTAATGGACCTGTTCTTTGATGAATTCTTTTTTGCCTTTTTCATTTCGAAAATGGGTTTCATTTTCTTTTTCCCAATTCTCACAACACATATATGTGCTGAGGAAACCCATGTATATGTAGTTGGCTTTCAGGATCGAACGCAATTGCAAGGGAAGAATTTTTTATAAGTCCTATAGAAAACCCAAATTCAGTTGGTTTAACTGTCTTCTTACTGTTTTGGATTCTGCAAGTTTCTGTTTTAGATCTGGAGTTGGCTGATAATTCATTTTGTTGTCTGATTCCTACTTGAGTAGGTTTGGCGACTGACCACCTTCCTTTTATATTCGGGGGATTGAATTGTATTTTCTGTTGTTCTTAACTGCCTCAGAAAAGGCTAACAATATTAAACATTGTGTATTGGTTTTCCATTAAGCATATACACACCAATTCGTTTAGATATTTGTTTCGTAAGCTATTAGTTTCTCCTATGTTATGAGTATAGTTATATTAAATGAAGTTGGTTTAATTTCTAGTCGAATCAATTCAGAATGGGAACAGAATTAAGGCCGAATGGTTGATGTGAAAACATATTTTAAGGCAGAATGCGATATCCATTTTTTGCTTGGCATAGTCTGTCCAGATCAAAAGAGTTTCTTGTAATTCAATTGTTTGACTGCCAAGTCGTCATTGATCTGGGCTTTTCGTTTATTGTAGGTGTACCGAAATCTCTTGCTGCTGATGCAAGAAGTGGAACCCCACGGAATGGCTCACTTGTTGTGTGTTTTGGGGAGTTGTTAATTGACTTTGTTCCAACTGTTGGTGGAGTTTCCCTTGCAGAAGCTCCGGCATTTAAGAAAGCCCCTGGTGGAGCTCCAGCAAATGTTGCTGTTGGGATTTCAAGACTTGGTGGATTGTCAGCATTTATTGGCAAGGTGCATTTGATATTTGGACCTACTTTATCGTCATTCATGCTAATCTCTATTTTCCTGTCAGGCATCTTATACACTTTGCTTACTCATTTTCGCACAATCTGATATCTTCTTGAGCGCCTGTGTTTGTGTGTCACAAGTAGTTGCAATCTTATGCATCCTCGTATTTATACTTGTATTCTGCCTTTGTTCATTTTATAGTCTTCTGTTGTAATATGTGAATGGCAACATCTATAATCAATTGTAATAGTACTCTGTATTTGCAGGCACATGGTAAATCTTAGCAGCCCTAATTCAGACCTCTATGTCTTTGGGGGTACCCTTGAACATATATTATTTTAGTCAATGTGACATGCTTTCTGTTATTTTAGATACCAGACTTCAGAAGGTCCTTGGTTGTTAGCCAATTATGGAGCAGTCTATTGCTTATGTTCTTAAGTGTTGTAGTCTTTTCTATTGAATTTTGTAGAACTTGTTTATCAGGTAGGTGAGGATGAATTTGGGTATATGTTGGCTGACATACTGAAACAAAATAATGTCGATAATTCTGGCATGCGTTTTGACCCTAGTGCACGGACTGCACTTGCATTTGTTACTCTGAGAGCTGATGGTGAGCGTGAGTTCATGTTTTTCCGCCATCCTAGTGCAGATATGCTTTTTCGAGAATCAGAACTTGATGTGGACCTTATTAAGAAGGTAAATATTGTACAAATCGTGTCATTTTTCCCCCTATTTCTCCCAGGAAGGTGGGGTGGGGTATAATGGAGTTGCCTTCAATTATGCAATGGTGTATAGAATAACTCATGATAACACTGGAGCTTATTCCTTTAGGTTATTTTCCCTGTTGATTGTAAATGCAGGCAAGTATATTCCACTATGGCTCAATCAGTTTGATTGAGGAGCCATCTAAGTCGACACATATTACTGCGATGAACATTGCTAAGAAATCTGGTAGCATTCTCTCTTATGATCCAAATTTGAGGTTGCCTCTGTGGCCATCAGCAGAAGCTGCTCGGCAGGGTATTACGAGCGTATGGGACCAATCAGACATCATCAAGGTGTTGTTTTTGAAAATTTTATTTAATCCAATACCGGTTCTAACTGTCACATACTGGTCCTTCATGGTACAAAAAATGTGATTCCTCTAGAAGAGTTTCATCATTTTTTAGTGAAATTCATACTCGGGCCGGCTCTTATTTTGCACTTGCAGATAAGTGAGGAAGAAATTTCATTCTTGACTGGAGGGGATGATCCTAATGATGACAATGTGGTGCTAAAGAAGCTTTTCCACCCTAACCTTAAGCTTTTGCTTGTTACTGAAGGGGCAGAAGGTTGCAGATATTACACCAAGGTAATCATATGATATTTGTCCTTACTCTTGCTTCAAAGCATTTTGCTGGAAGCCCTTCAACAAATAGTAATTTCCCCCCTTCAATTCCTCTGACGATAGTTCCATGCAACAGATGCTACTTAACTTTCCTAAGCAAGTTTTTTTTTGGGTGAATAACTTTCCTAAGCAAGTTGTATATGCCTTAACTAGATAATATAATAAGTGAATGCATATCCTACTTTGCCGGCGAATAAGGATTCCAATGACTAGGTCTGACTATCTGTGATTGGAATTTAATGAATCTGAAGTAATAAATCCCTATAAAAGGACAGTTGTAGCATAATAATAAAAAACTGGATATGCAATGACTAAATTGGACCACACAGTGAGACTTAATGGCTGATTTGTTATCTTGTGGACATCTACACTCAATTCAAATCAACAAAGCCTTTTCCCAACTAATTGGGTACAAAATCTTTCCTGTCATTGCACTTTATCCTGGATCTATCTTTTCTTGTCATAAGCCTTACTGGTATGTTCCAAATCCTCTTGCGGCCTTCCCCTGATCCTTTTAAAGCATTGAGTTTCTCTATTTCATTTCTCACTGACAATCATTGGTATTTTACTGCATGTATTGGCGCCATATCACATCATTCGACTTTCCAACATCTTGTACGAATAGGTTCCTAAGTACCCGTAAGTCTCCCTGATTCATTCACTTTGATTCTGACCTTTATAGTCGGATCACTCATCCACCTCAAAATCTATGCAACCCCGACACTGCAAAAGCACATCCTTCTAAGTATTTGACACAAAATTGCATTGAACGTAGAAGTACCTGACACAAGTCGGGGTCCAATTGGAATATTCTCTGTAATGTAGCTCAACATTCTCATCTTTTATGCTCCTATTTATGTATTATTTGTTGATTTCCAAATTTCTGCTCCATAAAAAATGGATGGGCTTATATCAGTCCTATAAAATTTCCCCTCCAATTTTATTGGCATGCGTTAATCATGCAGCAACCAGCAGATTCTTTGCATTTGTTATACTCCGGTGTAATTCTAGGGTGATATCATTTTCAATCTCTCCATCCTGCTGGATGACTGAAAAATGGTAACTTCAGGGTGTTTCTTGGTCATTAATTTGAATTCCTTCTAAACATACACCATATCAAAATCATATGAAGTAGATATTTCATACTAGAATTTTCAGCATTTAGAGTTCTGTTTCTCATTCTACTTATGTGACTGTTGTACCTTAAGTTACTCTATTCTATCATTCTTGATCAGGTATTTTTCAAATTAATGCAGGAATTTAAGGGTAGGGTTCATGGGGTTAAAGTTAAACCTGTTGATACAACTGGTGCTGGTGATGCATTTGTAAGTGGGATACTGAGCATTCTGGCATCTGACCTGAATCTGTATCGGGTATCTATCCTCTATGCAGAATGTTTCTCTTGGGGCTTGTTGCTGATTTTACAAATTTATTTGGTTATATAATGATAATTAACTGAACCTTTTACTGTTCCTCATGTTCCAGGTGCTTAATTTTTTTTGATTATGTTATATTCTTGCTTTCTGAATGTTGGGTGTCTTCTGTCATGATGCTTGATTTTGGTTGCATCATATGTATCAGTGTGGAATAGATTTCTGTAATGAAGCTGCTGGATGAATTTGTAATGGGTGGTTTGTGTAGGTCCTCTTTCCACAATAATCTTTGTTGCTGTCACACAATTGTCTGACATAAATTACTTGCTGTTCTTCTGTTCTCTTTCCAGCTTATTACTTCGTCCCTTTTGTTGGCTTATTACTTTGTCCTTTTTGTTTGATATTGTAATTTGAGTTTGATGTTGCAATATAAGTTAAATGTTTTCTGTTTGTTTCTGATTCAACTGCCTTCATTAAATGTTTGTGTGTCAAAGTCAGTAATCTATGCATTCTGATGCCACACACCCTGTTTCAGAACCCAAGAAAGAAAGAAAAGCATGATCTGTCTCACATGCTATATTCATGATTCAAAATAAGGCTTCCTGAGTTTTGAGTGCAATATGATTCGTGTTTGTACAAATAGGTGCATGAGGTTGTTCTGTCTCTGGAAAGAACTAGATATACTCCATGGAGGGGATGCAAGATTAATTAACTGCTATTATGCTGCTTTCATCTTGTTGTAAACAAATTTTAGACTTCCTACTTCGCTGGATGGGAACCCCTTCAAACTTGTAGATTGTTGGTCTCGATCCTTTCCCCATCTTGTTGTAAACAAATTTTGGATAGCTTAACAGTTTTCTATTAAATTGGCAGGATGAGAAACGATTAAGGGAGGCTCTTCTGTTTGCAAATGCCTGCGGTGCAATTACGGTCACGGAGAGAGGAGCTATTCCGGCCATGCCAACGAGAGAGGCAGTCCTTCAAGTATTACCAAAAGCTGTAGCATGAAAGGAGAGTCACATATTGTTTCCCTCTTGAGTAGTTGTGGAGTTGTTTCTAAGGGAATTAATATAAGTTGGTTTTCCTCTGCTGAGGTAACAAAATACTCACTTTCTCTACTTTCCCTTGTGAACAATAGATTCCAAAGCCCCAAGCTTAGCATAGCTTATGGCCCATGGATGCATTGTTATTGCTTATCAGCAATTCTATAACTAGGGTGTCAATGGGTCGGGTTGGGCGGGCTTGCCTAAACCCGACCCCGACCTAGAGGTCTTAACCTAAACCCCCCTGACCCAACCCTGGCGGGGTCAAGAAACCCTCAACCACGACCCGACCCCGCCAGGGTTTTCCCTGACCGGCCCGGCCCGACCCGACCGATAGGGTCGGGCGGGTCGGGTTGCCGATTGACCTGTTTTGACCCTGTCTTGACCCCGATTGATATATATCAAAGAATATATCTAAAAAAACCTGAAAAATTCTTTAAAGAAGAAGAATAAGAGGGGAAGGAGAGAGAGGGAGAGATGGATTTGTAAATTTAAATAAAAATAATTCACAAACATCTATAAAAATCTATAAATAAAAATATTACCATAAACATCCATAAATAAAAATACTGTCACAAACATCCATAAATAAAATACTTCCACAAACATCATAAAAATACTACCACAATCATCCATAGTAATCAACTACAAATATCCATATAAATACTGTCACAAACATCCATAAAAATGCTACTACCACAATCATCCATAAATAAAAATACTGCCACAATCAACCATCAATCACAGCAACATCCATCTCTATGATATGCTTGAATCTGGGATTCCTGAAAAAAAAAAAAAACAATGCCAAAAATGAGGGGAAAACTCTATTAATACAAGCAGATGTCAAAGAAAATATTAGCTAATAAGAACTATTGTTTGGGTACATGTCCTTACCAGTTCAGACCAAATAAGTATGCATTATCATCCATCAAATCACTAACTTTTGGTTGTATCACCACAATCATTGTTAATAGCTGAAAAAAAATACATTTAACAAATGAATAAATCAATAAACTTAATCATCATTCATAATGTTATTATTATTATTGTAATTAAATGATATAAGAGAATTTAAAAGGTTGTTACCCGATTCGATCTTCTCAAGGTCAATTAAGTTTTCTTCAACATCAACGGAAACCGGTGCCTGTCGTAGCCAATCTTGTGTACATATCAATGCCTCTACCATCGTAGGTGTCAAAGAGCTACGAAACTGGTCTAAAATCCTACCACTAGTGCTAAAAGCACACTCTGAAGCAACACTTGAGACAGGAATCGCCAAAACATCCCTTGCCATTTTACTTAGAACCACAAATCTTGTACTATTGACCTTCCACCAATTTAAGATGTCAAAAAAATTGAGATCATCCTCCTTCTCAATACCTTCCAACAAATATTTGTCTAAGTCAGATGTAACATGGAAACGCTCCTCCTCTTCTAATGCATTATGAAATCCCCTTTCTGAAAATTCACTGTCATCATCATCTATTGATGAACCATCAAAAGTGGTTGTTGATGAATCAACTCTCACTGTACTACTTGTCGACCCCCGCATTTGATAATGTCTCAAGAGACGATCCATGACATTTTTAATCCTCTCAATTTTCTCTTCAACCTCAAGTTGAGAATATAATTTTGAATAACAATATCTCACATATCTCAACTTAAATCGTGGATCAAGAACACGAGCAACAACCAACATAATATTCATTTTGTCGATGCACGCCACCCCAATATTTGTCAAATTTTTCTTTCATTGCCAATGACATATCCCGAATCATGCCATCTTCACTTCTTGACCACCGGTTCAACTGTGATTCAATCACACTAATCTCTTTGAAGTAAAGATTTGAAGTAGTAAAAGAGACCTGCATAATCTTGTAGTTGCATTGTAAAAAACTCCAACATCTTGCATAAAACTTTAGCTCTCTCCCAATCTTGAGTAGTTGGGACCCCATCCTTGCACTCCATAGTAAAGTTTGGGTCTCTATCTTCTACACATTCAAAAGCTTTTTGAAACTCCAAAGCAGTTTGCAACATAAGGTATGTAGAGTTCCAACGAGTAGAAACATCTAAACTCAAAGCTTTCTTAGACTCAATCTTTTCTTGCTCACAACACAATCTAAACTGTTGTGATCTTGATGGCGAACTCCTCACATACTTCACTACAGAACGAACTCTACTTACAACATCTCCACAATCCTCAAGACCTTTCTTGACAATCAAATTCAAAATATGGGCAGCACATCTCATATGAAAAACTCACCACCCAACAACAACCCATTTTTCTTATTAAATCTTCTTTTTAAATTTCGAATTGCAACATCATTCGCTTGCATTGTCCACTAATACTACACGCTTTATCCAACCCCATCAATCAAACACGCTCAAGGGCATTACTAATTGCTTCACCAGTATGTGGTGATGGGACTACGCAAAAGTTAATGATTTTCTTTTGCAATTTCCAATTCGTCAATGTAATGTCTGTGAGGCACAAATAACCAAGATTTTGGATAGAAGTCCACATATCGTGGTGAGGGACACCCGCTGAGCAGTTCTCTTAAACAAATCTTGCAGCTTCTGTTTCTCCTCCAGATACAATTGAAAGCAATCTTTTGCCACAGTGTTACGGGTCAAAGTATTAAACCTAGGCTGTAAAGCCTTACAAAAATCTCTAAACCCGTCCCGCTCTACAAATATGAATGGCAATTCATCCATAATAATCATGCGAGCAAGCGCCTTTCTACACAATTCATAATCAAATTTCCAAGCTAAGATACTAGTGATTGTACTCTTACCATCACTCGTGTCAACTTTAAAATCCAAGAGTTTTTGCTTCTTATTTTTTTCACTACTTGGACACAGAAGACATCTATCCAAATGTCGTTTTAGTGAACTAGTACCATGTTCACTTGCACAACCAAATTCCTTGTGGCAATACTTACATGTACACTTAATAGCTTTTGAACCATTGGGAGGTATAACTTTAGTGAAGTGATTCCAAACACTAGATGACCCTATAGTGAGAGGATTAGAAGATACCTCAGAAGCATTAGAGTTTGGTTGTGCCTTTGTAGAGCTTGTCACAGGACCCTTAGAGCATGATTCAACTGGATTTGAATTTGGTTGATTTGAACTTGAGTTTGGCTGTCTTGGATTTGAGTTTTCCTCCATTGAGATCTATACAAATTAAAAAATTCAGACATGTGTAAGATCTTTGAAGCAATAAGTTGAAAAAAACATAGCATGCTCTCTAACATGGTGCTTAAAGTCTCAATAGCAGCTACCTTTAATACTTTATCTATTGCTAAACAAGCCCCAATCTTGTCTTTTCATAGTTGCTTGATTTTAAGAAAACTACACTACTACAAATACGAACTACAAAAAGATAAAATGTATGAGCCTGACATCAAATTTAGTGTAATAGGGGATTAAAAAATTTACAAAACCAGGGAAAAGCTTGTTTTAGGCTTTGTTTGGTATGCATTCTCATAATAGATTATGGGTCTAAAATGCACTCTAATTCGAGAAAATAGAGAAGAATCGGGTTTTAGAATGCGTTGTAGACCCAAAATCTATTTTGAGAATATACACCAAACACAACCCTAGCTTCAGGCTATAAAGCATAAAGTAACAGCCTGTATATTCTATGGGAAAACATATGCAATTTGACAAATGCCAGAGCTCACCATTACATGGAAGAGAAAGACAAAACTTACAAAGGTAATTTATTAACTAATATACACTATCAGTACCATGATTTGGTACTCAAAAGTCAAAACTGTAGTACTCAAAAGTCAAAACTGTAGTTGCAGATCCTTGAATTTTGCAAATGGTTTTGAATTTTGTGAATCTTTCCTTGGCCGTGGGGCCTTCGGAAAAAAAGATAGGATATTTCATACAAAAACTCATTACAACTGCTTCCTTGGAAAGGTCATTGGAAGGTCAGAAATATGTATGGCTGCCAAAACCATCTCCGCTGCTAAGTTTAGTCGCATTAGAGGATTCTACATCAGCATTTCAGAATCTCCACCCCCACTTACTTAACCACATCACCACCACACATACACAGAGACACAGAAGAAAGAGAGAGAGAGAGAGAGAGAGAGAGAGAGAGATTTGCCCTCTCCTAATAAGAAGGAGAAGCAAGGACTGTATGTTCTTCTTTCCCACTATCTAATCCAACTCATCTAAGAAGGGGTTTTTTTGTTTTTGCATTTCTAAGTAGTGCTCTGCAACTTTTGCAGCTTGTACCAAAGAAATTATTTGGTAGCAGAGAGTCTTAAGCACGTTTGTGCTCCCTATCCGGGTAGAGATGGGTGAAGTAAGTATATTACACTAGTTTCGAGCAGAAATTTCTTGTCACTACTGATATCCGGAATATAATTTTTGTTTGGGTTTTGAATGTAGTTGGTAATTAGAGATTTGAAGGGCTGATCTAGAAGGTATTTTTGACTCTAACATTATGGCAGGAGAACAAAGAAGAAGGAAAAAAAGAAGAGGAGAAGAAAGAGGTAGGAGGCACAGAAGAGAAGAAGAAGAAAGAAGAAGAAAAGAAAGCAGAGGAGAAGAAAGCTGAAGAGCCTCAGAGCCCTAAAAGGATTTCAAGGTCTACCCATTTCACACTTCAATTCCCCTTCTCGTATTAATTTTTTTTTTTCAACTTTCTTTGTGTTTGTGTGGGGTGAGCGAGAGAGAGAGAGAGAGAGAGAGAGAAAGCTCAAAATTTAATTACATTATGAAATTATGAACCCTTCTTCTCGTAGTTGTTTAATTATTGTACGTAAGGATGAACGAGATAGAGAAGGGGAGGGAACGAGCGTACCTCGTGAGTGAAGAAGAAGGCTAATCGAGGTTCGGAGCTTGAAGAAGTATGAGTTTCGGATTAGGCGATTCGTTTCGCAAGTTTTGTGATTTTCTCACCTACATAAAACAAAACAAAACAACATAAAGACGCTTGTGAGAATCAAAAATTTTCTGAGTAATGCATAGTTCAACTCTGAGTGAGTACTCCCTAAACTACCTTGATGCAAATCTGGGAAGGAGGAACCGAGGAAGAAGAAGGCTAGTCGGCGCGGCTTTCTCGGTTCTCGTGGATGAAGAATGAAGGGTGAAAAGTGAAAACGAAAAGGGAAATAGGGAATATGGGATTAGGGTATTTTGTGGGCATTTTGGTATTTTTAGATATATAAATGTTTATAATTAAATACAGGGTCGGGTCGGGCCGGGCCGGGCTAGGCCCAGGATCTAAACCCGACCCGACCCGACCACTGCCAGGGTCGGACTATAACTAAACCCAAACCCGCCCTCGGGGTCAAAAAATCAGGGTCGGGCCTGGGCCGGGCTCAGGGCGGGTTCGGGCGGGTTCGGGCCAGCCGGGCTTTATTGACACCCCTATCTATAACTGAGGACTAAAAGTAAGTTTAGGAAAGAGAATGTAGGCCTGAAAAGAAAAAGAAAGAAAGAAATGTTAGCAAATGAAGCTAGCAAAGTTTTGAAGTTGTACCTTGGTTTTTTTTTAATCATGTGGTTGTTATTCCATTTGTAGTTTGGAGCACAGACGTGAGAAAGATCAATTCAGCATATCACCTAGATGTCCTACCCTCTTTTCCATCTGTTTAGTTCATCTGCTTCTTCACTATTCCATTGCATTGTCTGATCAGGTCATTATGATCTTGACAACTGCTCACCCGGATCCGGATCCTCTCCAACTACTTGGGTGTCCAATTCCTCTCCAACTACCCATCCAACAGTTGGGAGGACTTGGACACTTATCCTAACACCTACCAACATCTAGAGTTACATGTCCAAGTCTTCCCCGCCATTGGATGGGTGGTTGGAGAAGCGTTGGAGTTGGAAATGATCTTTTTCCCTGCTCAATCCCCCCTTTTTCTATATTGTATGTAAATAGGGAGGGGGATCGGTGTCAGGATACGTGGCCCCTGCACTAGTGCGGGGCCAATGAGTGTGGGAGTATCCAATAGGCGTGGGGTTTTTCATTTCATGAGGGGGCAAGGTGGTCATTTTACTCTTCCTGTGTTTGGGTGCAAGTGCCTCGCAGCCTGGTAGCCTTTTTTTTTTCCAAAATAACCCAATCAGTTCATATATGTTACAGATGATTATAGTCATCGTCGATTGAGTAAATTAAAGCCACATATTTCTTAAATGATTACAAATAACATCCTCGGATAGTCGGATATGTGGGTTACATGCACATTAAACTTTGCTTAAGAAAGTGTTTACTATGGGAAAACTTCACTTAGGACTGGTTAGTGTTAATCGTTGTATTAACAATAATGTTTGTAATTAGAATCCACTATTCTTAATTACAATTCACATCAACTTGGTATTTGATTATCCATTCACAATCCAATGTTGAGAACTTAATTTACATATGCTATACCATCTCTCTCTCTTAGACATGTAAGTAATTGAATATAAATTTGGATTAAAAAAATCAAATAAATCTAATTTATTAACCTCCATAAGTAAGAGCATAATTTCACGATCTTAAGCAATGGCAAGAAACCCAATAACCAATACTTTAAAGCACAAAGCGATCATCAATTTCAACAGTTCATCACAAAAAATGCTCGACTTTGTAATGGCTCTTGGAAGTTAGCAAGATATGTATCTTTTTGTAATTTTAGCTATTTTCTCTATTTATTTTAAGTTAAAATTATACTAATGAGATACTTGTCTGGTCTTCTATCACATGGACTAGCGAATGTAGAGGCAAATAGTTAAGCGTTTCAACAAGTATTGATGGCATTTTGGTATTTTTACTAAAACTTTGAATTGAGATGATTAACAACGTATTTTTATTGAGAAAAAAAATTGATTAATAATGTGCAATCAAAGGACAAATAATGAAACGTTATATGTCGCTAAACATATTAACACTTTGAAAGATCCACGCAAAATAAAAAATAAGTAACTCTTTTTTATCAATTTTATTGGAACTCTTTCGGATAGCCATCCAAACGGTCGATCTTTTTTGTTGACATGATTGGATTCGATTTCATAAACTGTTTTTTAAGAATCAAAATTTGGAGATATCCGAAATACCGAACCTGTAACAAACTCCGGAGACGAGAATTATCACCAATTGGGATAAGAGCACAACTAACTGGATAGTTTGATCTGAACGGTTTTCACCTCATTTTACGTTTCTTGGTTTACTTCTGAACGAGTTCCTCGAGGTCACCCCATCTCGACTCTCGAACGTGAATTCTCCTTCCATGTGAAATTGTGAATGGCATGTTCAACAATGACCCGAAGATTTCGGATTTCCTGGCCATCCGATCTGTTGACTTAATTCCCTAAAATTTCATGGGCATTTTCTCTGTAGTCTAGATGATTGACTAGGCAGCACTAGCAACTGGTGATGTTTAGAGAAGAATCTGAGGAATAGAGGCTGGAACGCACATCGTTTATCTATCGGGTGCGGCCGCAGCAAGTGTCGGTCGCCGATTCACGATACAACTCAGATTTTTGTCTTAGAAGAAACACACAAGGGAAATTAAGAAACAAAAAATTTGAAAAAAGAAATAAAAGGACGACGGAGGATACGTCGAAGATCTCAGACGTCTGCCGGCGATTTGACGCAATGGAGTAGGGATCGACCAGATCAGACGTCTGATTTGCTTCCCCAGTCTCATTCAAAGGCCATGAATCCTTCTCTCCTTCCCGAAATAGGGCCCGATGGCCTCGCCAGAGAAGCCCCTGTTATCGCCTACACCGAGAAGGTCACTCTCTCTCTCTTCCTCCATTCTCTTGGACATCAATTTGTTTAGTTTTGTATCCGTTGATTGGATTATTGTCTGACATTTCTGCAATTATCTTCTCCTTCATTTACCTCAGATAATCGAGGAGGAACAGCTTCAATTACAAAAGTATGTTCACTTCTATTCTCTCTGCTATTTCCTTTTCCTTTATCCTGTAAATTTGATTGTTATTATTGAGTTACCGTTTGTGAACCTCTTATCTTATCTTCCAATTCTGTTTCTGTGTCTTGTACCCCTCCGTTAATGCGGCCGATGTTCGGAGTATCCTCTGATACTTCTTTTGATCTAATTTGCGTCAAGTATTGTTTTATGTTCCATTGTTGTTTAGGACACTAGTTTGCATTAATGGCATTGAATCAGACGTATGTCTTTACACTGAATTGCAGTAATTGTATAGGAAGAAGGATGGACTTTGACTGGCAAGAATGCTTTTCAATGAGAATCTGTCTCTTAGGAGTGCATCCAGATCTACAATAAGATTCAACAGGTTTGAGCGTGGATAATCACATCCTTGACCTCGAATTGAAAATCTGAAAGAGTAGCTAAAGGTTGTTATTCTAAGATAGAATCAGGAACATGATGGTGATTGAGGGCCTGAGGCCCCTTATCTGTGGCAAGGAACTTGAGCAGTGTTGCATTGCTGCACTACTAGTGTCTCCTAAGGAATTACTTTTGATAGAAGAAAATTCGTTTAGTATAGATCAGACATTGTTCAGAAAATTAGTATTTAGAGGTCACATGTGATGCCTTGTTGCTTTAGCATTTGGCATCTCATCAATTCACATGCCCCTTTTTGTGACGATTTGG
The DNA here is from genome assembly GCF_018873765.1 of Telopea speciosissima. NCBI lineage: Eukaryota > Viridiplantae > Streptophyta > Magnoliopsida > Proteales > Proteaceae > Telopea > Telopea speciosissima. The sequence goes on along the minus strand of NC_057921.1, from coordinate 60,991,928 downwards.
TATACATACTTTCACAGAGGGACAGTAGAAAGTGAACTTGTGAAGAAACATGGCTTCGTCGGCAATAAGTGAGAAATCAGTACCTCAAGAATGTCGTCCTTGTCAACCAATTTTCAGTGACCAAAAATAGCAAGAAATTTATGTTCTATTTATCATAAGCAGATTTTCTGGGAGCACCATTACAATTCTTTAGTTGCTTATTAGCTTTGCATTTCAAGCTGATTTTCTTTGAGATTTTTGGGTCGTTTTCACCTTGTAGGAAACCTAATCACTTTTTCTCTTTTGTTTCTTGACTACCATTGATACAGACTATGATAGTCATCAAAGTCATTTTTTCTGCCATTGTTCTCACTACATTGTTTAATGCAATAGTATAGGCTGAGAAGTGCTGAGTCCAATAAGAATCTTTGATACGACCCTATTAGCCTATACTGATGGCCTAACCCAAATATTCGACATGGGGGGTTATTTCTGCAATATTGTCCACAGTCATTGGGTTCTGGAGAATTTTTCCTTTGTGGCCCCACATGTTCTCACTTGGAAGCATAACCTAACTGCATGGGCAGGTATTACTTCCTACCTGAGGAGGCTAAGGGGCTAAAGTAGCTTGCCCATACTGCAGTGTGCAAAACCTGGAAGCTTTGTGAGGTTTATATATTATGGTTCTGCACAATTTAGTTGGCTTCAATTCGTAGCTTTTCATTCAAGTGACTACTCTTAAAGGTAATCAAAGCACATTCCAAGATTGATATTTTGAGACTTGAAGAAGCGTTTAGAAGTTTCAATGAGTGCTAATGACATTATTTAAGGTGCTTTGTTAGTATCTAAACCTAAATTTAAATTATTTTAGAGCAATGGTTGGCAATGGTTTCTTAGCATTAAATTATTTTACAGCTCCCTCTTAAGCCTTCTACAATTCCTTCCCCTTTTTAACCATTGGATGAAATTTGTAACCATCCATTATCTTGGTTCAATAATATACGAGGGAGAGTTAGAGGATGTTTCTTGTAGAATTATCACAGGCTGAATGAACGGAGCGAAGCTTCTTGTGTGTTGTTTGATTAATGGCTTTCATTGAACGAAAGGAAAGATTTATAAGAATGCCGTAAGACCAGTGCTGTGTGGAGCTGAATGACTGGGTAACAAAGAATAAGATATGCTGAAAATAAGTGGAACTGAAATGAGGATGTTGGCATGAGTAAATTGGAAAGAAGTTTCGGAGTTGCACCTCCAGGATTGAAGTGAAGAGAAAGGATTAATGTGGTTTTGATTTAACAGCTTTTTTTATTTTCTATTTTTTATTTGGGGGGGGGGGGGGCGGGAGAGAAATGATTTAACAGCTGTTATGTCTTTAAATGGACTGGAATTCTAGAGCAGGATTCGAGTAGCTTCCTGCAAGTAGAAGCAGGTTCCAGGTTGGTTGGGTAAGCCTTAGCAAATTTAATGAAATACGCATTAGATTTTGAGAGTCCCCGTGAAAACTTTTGTTTGCTAGTGCCATGTGGGATGCTTTTTTATTTCCCTTGTGCTGAATCCCCAAATTTGCCCCTTAGTTCCTTGTTCTGCTCTCAAATCCTACTGGTTAAGGTGACTGTGGGGTACCAGGATTCTGTTAATTTTCAAATGTTTTAATCTTCCTGTGCTAATATTTGGAAGTTTTAGACCATGTTAACACTCAGAAGATTCTTCTGTCAAACGGATGCTTTTGTGGTTCCATAAGCATGTGTTGGATGAGAAAAAGCTCAGCGCTCTATATTGATATTTTTATTTTCATGTTCTTGCATTTCTTCACCATTATTTTTATATATCTATGCAAACTTGACATTTACTGTTCCTATATATGTTTACTTATATTTATTTATGTATCTACATTGACTCTCATAGTTTTGGTATAATTGGATGTCCATGTTTAAAACTGATACAAGTCATTCTCAGTCTCAATCATGCCCACTGCCCATAGGTTAAGAAGTCATATGGCTAAGATTCAGGAATTCTTCGAAGATTGCTTGAGAAAGTCCATAGTCAAATGACTGTTATTTGATCCTTTTAGATGAAGAGACTGACATATATTCACCAATAATAGCTCCTTGTAGCTTTGAGTGCAAATGTGGAGATTAATGAATGTCCTTACAGTGGGGTTGATGTTGATTTTACTGCAGATCCTCTGTATTTTCTAGATTGTTAGAAATCCATAACTGGGTTGTTTGGCCTTTTCTCCTAATGTCTACATGGTTTGCTCAGATATATTCAAGAAAATTATTCCAAAATCCGTGATGTAGAAAGAGAGTTGGCAAATCTTTCATTGGAGGTGAAACTCACAGCTGGGCCTAAAAAGGCAGGTTGGCAAAATTATATTAGTTTTCTCTGATTGTTAGCTTTTATTTTTGTACTCACTATTTCTATAGATTTTATAGTATAGTATGCACAATTAATTGATGTACTGCCTTCTGCTTTCTGTGGAATGTTACGTAAGCACTTGAACACATGCGGAAAAAAATAGAATTGTCAACTGAGAAAATACGTGTTGCAAAGCTGAAGGAAGAGCAAGCACGTAAGGTTTGTCCTCTTTCCTTTGACCATGTTAAATGTGCTCGCTAGAGATGTTTAATTGTTTTCAGATAAAGGAAATTCTTGTAAGATAGTGCTTTTGAATCTTTATCCATATAAATTGACAGTTCCCCTGCATTTTAAATTGGCAATCAAGTGTCAATGCTTATTGTTGGTGTTTCTATTATTAGTTCTATTTTATTATTTCCTGATGTTCCATACCAGGGTTCACAAATAATAAATAAATAAAAGGTTCCACTTCAGAATTCTCATTATTTCCACGATTTTCACAATGCATACTTCTGCACTTATTGCAATATTTTGTATGAAATATTTCATTTCCAAGAGTTTAAAATAAAGAATGAAAATGATGTTTAAAACCTTGCTCTGTGAACCCATTGAGTTTACATCCTTCACTCTCACGTTCTACAGAAAAGCAGGACCATGGCTAGTCCAACCAGCTTCTCATTCTCTCTGTTATCTGGTCCTCTTTCCAACTGGTTCTGCAATCCTATCCCTCAAACATGGTTGGATCACTCCTATCTAGATTTTTATGTGAAAAGCACTTTTTTGGCTGCTTCATAACCCTGCTAAATGAGGCTTAACTCGCCTGTGCAGATAAAAGGCCTTTTTGAGAAAACCTCTGAAACCATTTCATATAATTTTCTCTTTCATTCAACTAAAAGGAAATAATTGAAGAGTGTAGACTCCAATTTCCTATCCACATCAATCAGCAACTTAAGGACAGACTTATAATATAATGGAAAGCTGTAAAACACGTGTTTAAAGAAAGCTATATAATCAACAAAAGAGAGATGTCTATCCTGCTATGAGCCAAACTCATTTTCAGTCTTGTAATCATTACTAGCAGGCTACTAATGGAAAAAAAGGGAAGTTTTGACAACACCCTTTCCAATTCTAGTCAGATTTTGTTGCTAGAAGCTGCCTTGACACATCTAATTGGGATTGTATACCTGGAATTCTTGTTTTATCCTCTGAGGAGCCAATACAACCAAACCATTAGCATGTTGACAATAAAATTTCTGTAGATCATTCAAAATATGAGGAGCGGTGTCATGGAAATGGAGACCATATGCAATTTTTACATTATAATGGGATAGTATACCTGGAATTCTTGTTTTGTCCTCTGAGGAGCCAATACAACCAAACCTTTAGCATGTTGACAATAAAATTTCTGTAGATCATTCAAAATATGAGGAATGGTGTCATGGAAATGACAGCCATATGCAATTTTTACATTATAATGGAAAGTCATTCTATTCTAAGAGCTTCCTGTAGTAAATCTTGGAGGAAATGACTCTTCTAAGCCATCTGTAGGGGCATCATCTGAACCTATAACCCCTGTTCATCACTCTAAAAATTTATCTTTGATTGAAGACTAGATGCTGTTCTTTATGTTGAAATATTGTAAATATCTGTTTATGCTTCTAGCCTATTATTTTCTCTGATATGACTTCTTTGCTCTCTGTCCTTTCCTCTCCTTTCCCTCCTAATTAAAATCCTTCCTTTCAATAAGAAGGGCGTACCCAGTGCACAAGGGTGGGCCTTGGTGCAACGGTTAAGGTTGCTTCATTGTGACCAAGAGGTCACGGGTTCGAGTCTGAAAACAGCCTCTCTGCGAAAGCAGGGGTAAGGCTGCATACATTATGACCCTCCCCAGAACCCACAGTGGCGGGAGCCTCATGCACTGGGTACGCCCTTTTACCCAGTGCACGAGGCTCCCACCACTGCGGGGTCTGGGGAGGGTCATAATGTACGCAGACTTACCCCCACTTTACGGAGAGGTTGTTTCCTGACTTGAACCCGCAACCACTTGGTCACAATGGAGCAACCTTACCATTGCAACCACTTGGTCACAATGAAAATCCTGTCAATATATATGGAAACCATTCTAATCATGACATAATCAAGGAAGCTCCACTCTACTTCATTCCCTTTCTACCCCGACTAATTAGTCATTTGCCTTATATAAAAATGTCCCTCAATTGTCCTTTCTGTTTTCGTTTTATGTTTGATCTGATGCATTCACTAGCAACTAGAAACTCATCACATATTTTTCTCCTTTTAATTTGGGTGGGGGTGGGGAACAAAAAAGCAACAACACCGAGTTGATCTGCATCTTAAAGTGATTGTAAAGAAGAGTAGACACACTTGTGCACATTGCAAAATACTTCATTCTCAAGACTTTCCATAATATGATAGTCTAGAAGCTACTTTGGGTGGATTGGTAAAATAAATGATGATTCTACAGGTTTTCCTAGAGTAGACAAGGTTTTGAAAGTGGGGGGGGGGGGGGGAGAATCTGTGCCTTCTTGTACCCACTAAATGGGCCTCTTAATTTGATCCATCAATTCACAAAGATAGGGATAAAAAGTTTTTGGATTTAATTACTTATTTATCTTTCATGCTTTGATAACCCCAGCAAAAAATACGGAGACAAGGAAAGAAAATATTTAAATTTGTTTTTAGTTTGTTTTAGGTTATCCTCTTTTTTTTTTTTTAAATCTTCAATTCAGGTTATTCATCTTAATGTTATTTTCTTGAGAATAGGAAATACTTGAATTCGAGTTTATTTTTGTTTTATCACTCACACCTTTTTTGGGTTTCCTAACTTTTTTTCTCCCACTTTTCTGGTTGTATATTCAAGATTTCACATTTATCAATGAGTTGTGTTCATTTAATGTCTTTTCAGACCCCACCATACTTTAAAATATGATTCACAAATATTATTTATGTTAAACGATGGAAAATTTGGGCATCACTTTATTTCTTCTTCTTTTATGATAAAAAGCTACACATATGGTACTGTTTGCAATGAGAATCAGTAAGATGCTCTTAGTATCATATCCAGAAGCACATTTTTCCAATTACTGTTGATAGTCTTTCCTAGATGATTTATATATGCATTTTTCTGGTAATATCCAACCCATTTTTGTGGATGATGAGAAACATTGTTAGTTAACTAATGGTTTCAGGCCTTGGAAGAAGCATCAAAGGCTGTGAAGGATGAGGAAGCAATCAAACAGAAGCTATGTGATGATCTAAGCCAGCTGGTATGTGTAGTTATTCTGGCATGTGGATTCTGATGAAGGATAGCTGTTATATTAATCAAGTTGCTGATCTTGATTTGAGTAGGTTCAAGAAAGCAGTAATGCTCAGTTTTCTAGATTGGAGGAGCTGAAAAGACGGCTAGAAGCTTTAAACCCAGGCAGGGCTTCTGTTTCTGATGCACATGTAAGTGTTCTTTTGATCTCTTTGTATTATCATTCTCATTTCTGTTTTTGTTTCTCTAAGTTTACCAGTATATATTAGATTTTTTTTATTCTTTTATGTTTTAAGTTTCGTTGCTAGTTTGTTACAATTATGTAATTTATGTGCATGTGGAATAGGAAAACAAAAGCTAAGCTGAACTTTATGTATCGTGTTTCTCATTAATGTAAAAATGAAATAGAATCATAGTCTGATGCACATTAATCATTACTATAGGTAATAGCATCCAACAGATAGCCTAGAACCATCCATAGGCTTTTTAAGGTGGATGCCTTGGCTTTATATTGCCTTGACTGGTTGCTCAGCCATAACATAACACCACCACCTAGCAGATAAATCTCGTAGAGTAAAGCCATGAGGCTCATGTCAAGCCGGTGTTCAGTTTTTCCTATTTTAGGGGGCGTTAGCAGTTTACACTTTTATATTTGGGATAGGAGGGATGATTGTGTTAATGAATAGTTTTTGTTGTATCATTTAGTTTTGGTTGGGTTCATGTAAGGAAGGATAAGTAGTATATGTTATAGAGGGCCCAAGAATGTTGGACAGCACCTGATGGGTTTCTAGAAGCCTAAAAGATTAGGTTTCAGAAACTCAGATTACACTAGAATCGCAGTGAATAAATACTGACCAGATTTAAAGAATAATTGATATACAGTAATCTGAATCTCAGATTTGAATCAAATTTTAATGGATTTCTCTATTCAGGTATAGGAACAAAATATCAAAATTTGAACTTGATCAAAGGATCTGATCTCAAGTTTCAGAAGAGTCCTACTTGAAATAGGATTTCCCAAACTAAGAACCGATATCAGCAAATAATTAGAAAGATTCAAACAGTAAACAAATATAATCAGGTTAAGCAATGACAGATTGGAAAACCAAATCTAAGAACGGAACAAGATCCTGTTCTTAGGGACTGAAACACAGATCAAAACAGAAATCAGATATTAGGTAACAAGCTTGATAAATGATAAATCAGAAATCCCAGTAATGATAGGATTCTGTATTCTGAACCCAGACTCAGATGTCAATACCACAGGTAGGTCCAGATTAATATCTGATTGTAAATTCTGTAGTCAGAATTAAAATCAAACAGAAATAAACAAGAAACTGAGAAATTCCAGAACTGTAGTATAGCAGAATCAAAGAAACTTGTAAATACAAACCTGTTTGCTTATATTAAACAATGAAGAAGGAGATTAGAGAAAAGGATATGACCACACTTCTCAGCTAGCCTTACTGGAGTCCCACCAGTAGTATCGGCATCTCAACAATGGTGTAGTTGTGTCTCACAACCAAATTCTGAGTCAGACAGAATGGAGCAGCAGAAAGCCATCTTCTTTTTAAGTTAAAAAAGCGGGCTAGGCTATAAGGCTACATGCTTATATATAATGTAGCAAGTTGAGTCATAATGGCCATACGATAACCAGCAGCCAGTAGGAAACAAGTCTATTCGCAAAAGGAAATTAAAACAAATAAAACATCTAAAATAAACTATCCCCTTGCTAGGCTGTAGGAGTACATATTCCTAATGCAACTAGGATTACTAATAAATAAACATAAAACTTGGCTTGGAAGTTATGAAGAGTAATCCAGTCTTATGAGCAATTGAATCTAGTAATAGTAGTAGTAATAATAATAATAATTACTGGCCACGACCTGGTTTTTGGGTGAACCAGAACACCCTTCTAACTGAGTCAATTCAGTGAGTTGCTGACTCAATGAGTTGTTGTGTGTTATTCTTCCTCTTGGTACTTTTTAGAGTATGTATCTTGATGCTTTTGAGGCTGATCTGCATCAGCACCTGAGTGTATGGGCTGCTCTTTCTGCAATACCATCAATTTGTTTACTTTTTTCCCAAAAAAAAAGTGATCTCATGGACCAAAAATTGTTTTGATCATTAGCCAGCTAATTTGAAGACATCACTTTGACTTTAAATTTTGAATTTTAACCATTTTAGCAATTTCTACTGATTATTTTGTTTAATTTTCTCCATTATATTTTTAGGACGGGAAAGCAGTACAACCTGCACGGAACAGCACAGCAGCTTCAGATTCTCCTTCCAATCCTCAAACTACAATTTCAGCTGGGAAAACAGTTGAAACTGTACGTGGTCAAGGAAATAATGGAAATGGATTAGCTATGGATGGTCACAACCAACAGCCATCTGTTGAGGGAGATGGAAGAGGAAAGAAAAGAATTGTTAACCCAGGAAGAGGGAAGGGACTTGGGGCTGTCCCCAAGGGGAGAGGATCTCCTGGACCTGGTTGGACTGGTGCTGGATTTGATGTGGATGGCAGGAGTTGAGCAAAGGGCTACTTCGGAATCTCCCTTGTATAGGCTGACGCAGTAGGATGAAAGTTCATTGATGTCATCCTAGTAGGTACTGTATTGAAGCTTCCATCTTTCCCCCTTCTCTTGTTGGTCAGTGCTTTTCTTATCATTGTGCTTTCGCCCTTCTATTAACGGTAATGTCCCTATGATTTCTGGCCGTATGCTCCTTGGCCACTTTCTGACCTGTCCATTACCCTTAATTTTCATCAAGCTGGCGAAAATTGCCCGAGTCATTTTGTGTTTCTTCTGTTCCCTCTCCAGCTATATGGGCGAAGTTTTGTCTTGAGCACTATAGAAAAATGTGGCTTCAGTGAAATACAAGAAATTCAAAATTTTCAATGGTGTGGATCTCAATTTCAAGGGAAAAAACCCCTTTAGGGGCTTCTGCGTAAAATCCTATGAACAGAATGATTTTGTTTTCATTTCTTTTTAATTATGTCTAATGACACATTTACCTATGTTATTAACATGCTCAGTAAAGATTTCAATTTCAATATATTGAAACAGGTCCTCAGCTATTTCACTGTGAAATTGATTTCAATCCCTTTAATAAGATGAAAAATCATACCAAATACCATAATTTCAGTTTATTATCCCATGAAATTGAAACAGAAATCATACTAAAATCAAGTCCACATTTACTTAGCTTGGTTTCAAATCCTGAAATCAATGGGATAAATAATTGTCTACAAACCAGGATCAGGATTCAATGATGTTATAATGTAATATTATAATGTGTATTATTATGTGAGGTACTTGTCAGTTTGCTTTTATTGTCATTTCAGCACCAAGTTCACATTTACTTGCTTTCTAAGAAGTGGAGTCCCAGTGGGTACCCTATTTGATCTTTTGTGGGCCTGCTTCTTGCCTCCTTATGGGGCCCTTGATGGAGAATAAGCCTTTGACAACTGCACCCAAAAGAAAAAACAAAAAACAAAAAATTAATCAAGCAGGTGGGTAAGGGGTGCAACTGTGCAAGCAACTGAGATAGGGTCATGTTTTCTTTCTTATGGCAGACATGGATGATGGGTGTTTACATGTAAAATAGACTCACAGGCACCCATCAGAGTGGTCAGTGGTCAAATTTCAACAAGCACATCAAGTGATAAATATGATTGAAATTTTGTAAAATTACAAAAATGACATTTCTCTCTGTTTTGATAATGGAAAAAACAAAGCATTACAGAGAAAGCGGTGGGGAGAATAGCCATCTCATATCAGATTGGGAAGAGGCACCATGACAGGCTAATAGATCAGCCACAAAGTTGCCTTCACGGTGGCTATAAGAAAAACCTACGAACTCGAAGGAGCTCCAAAGGAGCAAGCAGTCTTCAATGATGAACTGAATGCGCCAGGGAGTGCTTTGTGCCTGACCTTTTAGAATGGAGATGACTTGGGGTGGGGTGGGGTGGGGTGGGGAGGGGAGGTGTCATTTTCAATAGAAATAGATTGGAGTCCTAGCTTAGCCATTAAAAGGGCTCTTTGAATAGCCAAAGCTTCAGTTGCGCAAGCATAGTTAGTGCCACAGCCACCGGTGAAGCGGAAGAGGAAATGACTCATAGAGTGGCGTCCGACAACCTAAAACCTCTGTTACCAGGGTTTTCTTGGCTACCACCATCTACATTGATTTTAATTAAGCCATTTAGGGGAGGAGACCCTGAAATGGGGGAAATGTCATTCTGTAGCAGCTAGAATGACATTTCTCTCAATCACAGATTCCATTGACATTTATGATCCACCTCCTTTCGTAGTACCTAATCTAAGGGTGTCAAATCACTCAATCAATTTTGGTCGGGCCTAACCGGCCCCCCACCAATTTAAGGCTCCGTGTTATTTCCATCCGTTGAAGTTTGAGTAATCGGGTACCATAGACTTAAAGCAGAGACACATTTCTAGTTTTTTAATGGGAAAAAAAATTTATTAAATTTAGAGAGAGCAAAACATATTTACATCATATAGAAAAAGACAAGGGAAAGGGAGATGGATAACATTCCTATTGGTGATAGGAAAACTAACCAGTGAGCGTAGTATATTAGTCCATATATTGTTTTTATATTTAAACTGTATATTTGAGAAGTTTAAGGTTTGTTCAGTTAGTTCAAAAAAATTAGGGATGATTTGTCAAGGAATGCTAACGTTTCTGCTTGGCAGTCAAAAGGTTATGTAGGTTCTTGTTAGTGATCTAAATTTCTTTTAATTGGATTCCATCAATCACAGCGTATTTTCATACCTATAAGATTCCAATTAGCTCAGCCTTTAGATCGTCGATTAAAATAGCAAATCCTACAGATGTTAAAATACTCTGACCGTCTAGCAAAATGCAATAAACCCATCCTATTCGGCCTACAGATGGTTCAGAAAGACCTACGCAACATAAAACAGGTAAATTTATTTCATGATTAGTATTTGTAGATGCATCCAGATCAGTGTGTGTACTAACAAGATTATCAGGTAATTGGTTGTGCAGTAGTGGTGGTCTTAAATTAAGATCTTTAATCCATCTGGACACATTTCTAGTTGGTCAATTGATTACTAGTCTATAATCAGGCTCAAGGAAATCGGGCTATAAATGATAATTAAACCAGAAATAATTGGTCTAATTGAGTTTAAACGATTTAATCGAGCTATAAACAATTGGATACCGAGCAACTGTCGGACCTCTCCCTTGTACTAGGAACACTCAATTTTATTTTATTTTTTGATTAGTAAATAACTAAATTAAACTCCAAAGGAAGGGGGGGGGGGGGATTACAATTACAAAGCAAAATGCCACCAAGAGGCACTAGGTCCCAAATCAGAACAAAGAGAAAAACAGTAAGAACCCCAAAAAAAAAAAAAAAAAAAAAAAAAAAAGAGCCCAAGGACTACTAGAAAATCAAAATTAGATTGTTCAAAAAAAGAGCAATACTGAGTTCATATTGCAATCTTCCAAGTAGCATAAGATTTTCCAATTGGTTGAGTGAAGAAAATAAGAGGCAAACCTAATACGGTGACTCTTCCTCTTACGCCAAGCCAATGAAACTCTTTGTAGTCACCATCAATCGGCGCTTGAGCTTGACACGTTTGGTAATCGATTGAGCCGGTCTTGTGCTTCAACCGGTCAGTTCAAGTTAAGCCTACTAGTGTGGCCAACTTTGGCCTATTGACTAGGGGAATTTGAATCCCCACTGCTTCCTTAAAAGAGACATGTCCTAAACCGCTAGACGATGGGGGCTTAGCTACCTCATTGGCATCATACTTTGCTCGTCTACTTCGGCATGCTGAGCAAATTTTGAAAAATAAAAAAAATAATGATACCAAACTACATAGCTCACATTAGCGCCTTCCTGTGTCTATCTGTCACGCCCCCATCCCAACAAGGGATACAATACATTATAAGGGGTGACTAGGACGACGCGTGTCATCCTACTAAGCTGCCAGGATCACTGACACAGTGTCCCAACGCACAGTCATAACTAATATTAAAACAATATAATATCAGAGTGCGGAAAGGAAAATATTACATTCCAAAAGATCAATAGTTTTGCGGAAGCGTATAAAATCAATAGTTACAAGATGATCAAAGCCTAGATGATAAATACTGTAGTTAATCCATTTTTCATTACCATCTAATAATGATCAACAAGGGTATAGCAAGTAAATGTTTATACATGGGCCTACGCCCTAAAATAAACAAAAGGGGAACAAGTCCCTAGAATTCTCACGGCCCGTAGGCGAATCGTCACAAGGACACCCGTTGCCATGTTCCTCTAACACGACTTCGGCTCCTCCGCACCGCATCATAATCTAAAAATTGTGTACACGAGGGGGTTAGCTCTCCACTGAGCCAGTGAGGGGATGGGGATGCACAAACACACAATTCACATAGTCCAATGATGCATGCATATGTTAAGTAAATTTTCCACCTAACATCACAACTAAGTCGAGGTATATGCTCTTGTGACAACTCGGGAGACACTGTGGGTCACTTAACTTATCGCTACAATGAAACCTCAATTGTCACGTGGGACCTACGCCGATCGAAGCCTCCAAGACCACTCGTGGCGGACCCACGATAACCAATACTACCATGGTGGCCTCTCCCACCTCCACGAATCCGTGTCGATTACCCAACACCTAAACCCCTGTTGGTAAGGGTCGTAGCATAAGGGTGTAAAATCCTAGCCTCAGCTACATGCAAGTCCTATCGTCCCGAGAGGTAATCCGGACGCATCAACTTTTCATCTGGTTTAGTGCCCGGTTACCAGCACGGCACGGCGCATACAGTTCAACATGACATTCAACATAATTTCTTCATAAATGTATATAGTGTTCGGGGTTCCGGCACCGGTACCCACCGGCACCGAGACCCATCAAGGTACAACATTACCAATCAACATTATAACAATTATATATAAAAGTATGCAATATGCGCAAACATGCTTATTAATTATAATGATTACATAATATATAATGCAATAATAATAACAAGCCCAACCAACCAAACCCACTCACAACGTATACGCCAAGCACCAAGATTATCGTTGTCGCCTCGATCAAGCAATAAGCCACAAGATGAATATATTAACCTAAACAAAGAGTGAAATAAGGATAAACGAGCGAAGGGAAAGGATCCCCAAAAGGTCTCCCATAATCACTTAAGTATAAGGTTTGAAAAACAAAGTGGTTGCGGAGTGGTTTCATGCCCAAATTCTCGCAACCACATGTAAATCCTAGGAAACCAGGGGTTCGGGCAGCTTTAGTCAAGGTCGGTTGCGATGTGGTTTCGAAAACTGAAACCGAGTGTAAATCCTAGGAAACCAGGGGTTCAGGACAGTTTTAGTCAAGGTCGGTTGCGAGATGTGGTTTCGTAAAACGAAACCGAGTGTAAATCCGAAGCTCACAGGGGCCTTCTCGGGAAGGTAATTTCAGGGTGGTTTCTTGCGGGTCTAAAACCACATGTAAATCCTAGCTAACCAGGGGCTTAGGAAGGTCTCTCCAAGGGTGGTTGCAGTGTGGTTTCTCGGTCCGAAACCACGTGTAAAACCACATACCTGCAGAATCAAAAATTGAAGGGTTTCTTGCTAGGGATTCATTTTCCAAGGGGTTTAAAGGTAGGGAGGCTTCAAGAAAGCTTCCTCCTAGGTCCATTAGGGTTCTAAGACCTCATTAGGTCCATGTAATCCCATGGATTTAAGAGGAAAAACAAAGATAATCTAATTTATGACATAATAGGGTAGAAACCTTAAATTTCTCAAATGGAAAGAGATTGCTTAGGCTTAGAGGTTGTAATGGAGTGAAATAACTCCACTATAGTGTAGGTTTAGAGGTTCCATCGATTCCTTGGGTTCCAAGAGAACCCTAGGTCGAATTTCTCCCATTTCCCAAACCTCAAAACTCAAAATAGATGAAGAGATGTGGGTTTCAATGGCTTACCTTCCCAATGTAGAAAAGCTCCACGTAGAGGGCTCCACAAGGTGAGGTTCCAAGCCTTCAACCAAGCTTTTCCATTCCTCCTTCTCCTTTTCTCCTTCCTTCTTTCTTCTTTCCTTCTTTCTTCTTTCTTCTTTCTCCTTTCTCTCCTCTTTCTCTCCTCCACGATTTAGGTTAGATGGGAGAATAAAGAGAAAGAAAGCTTCTCCCCCCCCCCCCTTTGTCTTATTTAAAGAAAATGGACCTTGGGTCCTTTAAGTTAAATGGGTCAAAATTAAATGGGTGGATCCAAGATAAATGGGTCATTAGGCCAAATGGATAGTTTAAGTTAAATGGGTCAAGGGGCTTAATGGGTTGACCCATGGTCTTATTTAGGGTAAAGGAATGGGTTAACCCATCTTTGGGTCAAATAGAGTTAGATGGACCCTCAGGTTAAATTGCCACTTAAGCCCAATGGGCCTCTTAAGCTAATGGGCCTGCCCACTAGTTATAATTAGGAACGAACCTAATTAAAAGATGAGCCCACATGATATGGGTATAATTGCTCTTCACGCGTTTCCCGGGGCAAGTGGGACCCACAAATAGAATATTCCCAACTCAACTAAAATAGCCCAGGCGGTCCAAATCTTGACCCGCACTTCGAGGGCATCGAGGGAAAGGGTAAATAAATAAACTTAAGGGCTAGAACTTACTATTTCCTTGTCATGGTTTGTCCCCATGACCCCGAATAGTTTCCTCCACAGTAAACCCGCACTGTGGTCAATAATTTTGTAGTGGTTTGACCACTAGTGAGAACAGCTCACCAAAGATACGTGGCGATGATAACCACACGTCACGGGAAAAATAAAAATTAATTATGATCCGGGTGCGGGTATAACATCCTCCCCACCTTACAAGAAATTTCGTCCCCAAATTTGAGGCACTAGGGTCTCAAGTGAGAAGGGTCGTTGGATAACAACATCCCAAGTCACCCACATCTTGAACTAAGTCAAAGGTCGGGTCAAGATGAGGCGGTGCCTACGTGGCACAAAGCAAGTCGGTTCCACAATTCTCTTTTCCTTACAGGGTCACATTACCACAGGGGTGTGGTTCACAATAACCCTAGAAAACAGGGTTCCAACTACTAAGTTTAGTCTCAAGGAACGAGTTCCCTAAATCTTCCAGATCGGGTGATACCATTCTAGCCTTCACTACTCGTCAGTCTTGGGTTACAGGATTTAACCGTCCATGTCCCAACATAGGGTTCACATTCTAAAGGCTTTCACATCTGGTTGTCTCATTACCTAACCCAACTTTAGAATGATTTGGAATATTGATGGAATCTCCTATTGTTCACTCCCAGTACGGAGGGAACGCATTTGGTGATCTATTACCCCATTCATATCTCGCGTTGGAGAAGGTCTTGTTACATCCTTCAGCTTTTAGCTTTCACAACCTTTAAACCTACTACATCGTTATCCCACAGGAAGAATCCACATCAGTCCTCTTTCGAGAACCAACAACCTTTACTAGCTTTTGTCCAAGTCAACTCTTCAAGCGCTCCATAATTTAACCTATCTGGTCATTAAATTCATTATTCTTTACCCTAAGGTTTGGTCAACCAAGGCCAGGGCTCCAGCTGGTTTCGCAGCAAGGTTGAGGTAAGTCATACTTGTAGTACCAGAGAATCACTCTAGTCACACAAGTCCAAGGTTCTAAGGGATATCTATATATATTTATCACACCAATATGTAGGCATAGATTCAATAATTACATTCAAATCCTTATGGACATATCTGTCATCTAGGTCAATCCACAAGAACAAGAAGTTCTCAGGTACGGTTCACTAAGTCTTTTTTTTTTTTTTTTTGGAAAGTCAAATCACGGTGTAGGACTTTCTCTATGAGTCTAAACAAGGTTTGGATAAACCAAGTAAAGTTCAAATAGAGTCGTCACTAGCTTGAGGTGTTATGAATGACTTCCAAATACACGTGATCTTTATGGCTTACCTAAATAAACCAGTCTATTACTTTTCTTTCTTAGTACCTACCCACAGTTTAGATTCTACGCACCCCATTGAGGGTCTCTACTCCCATAGATTTAGGTTTCCCTATCCATAAGGTCCGGGTCTTTAAATTCATAGGACCTAAGGTCTTCATCCTCAAGGGTAACTCTTCTCCTTTTATGTAAGAGGGGAGTCACAACGGTCACCAATGCCTGCTAGTTCTTATTAGCTGGCCCGATCGGGTATAAGTCCTAATTCCCTTCAATTTCAAGGTATTAACTAGACTTAAGTGGTCCCCACAAATGGGTCACACAATGGGGTATCCGATCTAGGGTATAGGCACATAATCATTACATATAAGTGTAGTCAAAGGTCTCCAAAATAAGCTCAAAATCTTAAAAGAAATCGGGTGGACTCACGAGCGACGCCAAGACTCGGTGCATTCATGGCCCCTCCGCGAAAATAGGAGAGTGGACTAACGGGCGGATGTGGAATGCGAATCCGCTTCGCTTGTCCAATCTCAAAAGTCTCAATGGCCGAGAGGGTTTAAGTCAAACGGATTTACGGACGGATGCATGAGTGTGGATCCGTTCGTTGATCCGCACAGATTTATAATGATAATTTCAAGTTTTTTGCGGAGCGGATTCACGATAAGTGGATTCGCTCGTTCGTTCATTTGCAGAAATTTAACATAACAGAGCCGCGAGTTTTAAAACTCACTTTTGGCTCCAAAGAAAGGAACATAACCGCAAGGAGAAAAAGCTCTACAGGGACTTTCGCTCAAGCTTCCTTGGGTGGTTTTCTTGTAATCTTAAGCCTCAAGGTTTAACTCTCACTTGTTCAAGATATGGCTTTCTTCTCATTCCTACTTTCTCTTATCTTGGATTTGGGATGAATCATTTCAAGTTGTGATCATGTCTTGACTTTGCTTGTAATCTCATGGCTATGTACACCAAATCCATGCCAAATCGATTGAGACTAGGGTTTTTGGTGTAAATCAAGTCCTATTTGATCGATGGCACTAAGTTGTTGGATCTTTGTTTGATTATTGCATCTTTTATAAACTTTCAAGTCTTTGCAAGCATTTTAGAGATTACTACTATGTTGTCATGTCTAGTTGAATTTTACTTGGATTATGCCCAGGTTTTAGTTATAGTAAAATCCTCAATTCACAATATTTTGGGAAAACTCTCCAAGTTCAAATCTAATTCTTTTACATGCCATAAAATCTCATAGAAAATTATCACATTGTCTTATCTTCAAGCATATTCTCTTGTATACATGATTGTTGATAAAAATCCTTAGAATCTTTCCTCTTTCCTCAAATAAATAATTCTTGTCTCTTGTTGGGGTATTTTCATCCAATAACTTGCTTGTTTGATATTGGTTGGGATGTAAAGTAGCCAAAAGTATATGTTGTTCACATTGATCTCATTATTCACATCCACGCATTAGGAATCTCACATGGATTTTACATGTGCATTGATCTTATTCATTTCTCTTCACTCCAAACATCTTCCTATGGTTATCATGTCTCATTTCCTTATGTGCTCTTGTCACAATACCATTTCCACATCTTGTATACATTTCACTTCTAAACTTTTATTTGTCAAGCATAAAGCTTAAGTTACCGGGGTAAGAAATGCCACAAGAGGGGCGAGGAAACATCAAATAGAGGTAATAAAAGCCTAACATAGGTTGGTTCATCAAGACAGGCAAGAAAATCCTTTCTCGGCTTGGCGGTTTTAGGTGTGGTTTCAAGTAGTTGCAACCACGTAAATCCGAGCTTTACAGAACCAAATTTTGTTCTCGTAAATTCGTGGATTCTCAATGGGTTTCACAAAATTGAATCCGCGGGTGAAACCGCATGACCCAAAAATTAAAATTTTAAAACCCGTTACTTAGGGGTTTATTTCCCTCCTTCGAAACACAATCCTAATACATTTGAAGAACCAAAAGCCGTGATCGTTCTTGCTCTCTCTTCCCTCCTCGGTGGATTTTAGTGCTCCAATTTACCCCTTAACTACATCCAATCGCATTCACGTAAGATCTCTCTCTCTCCCATCGATTTCTCTCAAGGAGAAACCCCAAACTCGATTTTAGGTTTTGAAAACTTGGAGTTTTACTTCCTTTTGCTCAGTAGGCTGTTCACAACCTAATCTTAACCATTTTCTCACCATAAGCAACCTATACAAGGGCTTGCATACAATCTTGGCATCTAACTCAAGGATTTAGGTTGGATTTTGGAAAAACCAAAACCTACTCAAATTTTTCTCTTCTCTTTTGCCATATTTGATTTGGTCTTACTTGATAGGGCTTGTTTACATTCTCAGAGTTGTCACAAATCATATTTACTTGTTCCTTACGATTCAATCTCCCAACCACAAAATCTGAAAATTCTTTTTGAAGCCCAAGGCATGCTCCATGATCGAACAAGTCTACTTCTTGTTTGAACTTACTACTTTGTATAAAATATCATGTCCTAGACATAATATGACCATGAATCTTCATTATTTATCATGTCCTTCACATAATGGCCATGCCTTTCCTTTTTTCCCCAACTTCTTAGATCACAATTGGATAAAATCAAAATTTTCTAGCCTAAGAATCCTGCTAAAATTTAATTTGCTTTGGAAGGAAAATCAAGGGCTAGGTTTTGAACTTCACAACCTTACATTGATCATCTACTTAGGCCTTAGCATTCAAGGTACAAATTTACTATCAATCTTGGCTTTTAGCTGCAGGTTAAAACAATCAATGGCTCCAAGAACACAAAGGCATGCGTTGAAGAAGTTGCACCAACCGTCCCAGATCCACTATGGTTTCAAAAGACAGAGGACCCGAGCTTTACCGCACTACTTCCGCTTTCAAAAAATATAGTGGAAGGGCGGGATGTAGTGTTGGATGATCTCAAAGCTTCCATAGTGGGGCGTAGATTCGAGGCATTGGGGTGGACCAACATTTTCAACCTTCCGAACCATACTACCTACAACTCATTTACCATTCTATACAAATCTGACACCGAGAACCCGTATACGTAATTATCGGGTTGTTTCATGTGTCAAGGGGGTTCCTATAGCCTTCATTGCAAGACAGTTGGCCGGGCGTTATCAACGTGTCCATTGGAGGAGCAAGGACCTATTGTTCACTTAGAAGGAATCCCTATACCTTAATCAAGTGGGAGGTATTGACATTCTCGATGGCCATCAGCACTGAACTCGCGAGTGGTGGATGGCTTCGATGAGGTCACGAAGCAACTCTCCAATCGACTTGGCGCCTAGAGTGTTATACCCACACCCCAGGAGTATAATTAATTATTAATTCTTCCCCGTGACGTGTAGTTATCACTGCCACGTATGCCGGTGAGTTGTTCTCACCGGTGGTCAAACCCACTATATTGACCATAGTACGAGGTTGCCCGTGGAAACTAGTCGGGACCACGGAGGTTGCACCTTAACGTGTCGTGGGTAAGTAGTTGACCAAATTTTGTTGTGTGTTTACGCCCTCTCAAAGCCCTCGAAGTGTGGTCCAAAGGCCCCGACCTCTTATGGTGGGAACCACCTTCCTACTCGCACGGAGGCAAGGTTACGGCTGCCTCCGACCCCGCATCCAATGCCGCTAACAAGGACCCTTGTGGGTGAGACCCGTGGCTAAGGTGCTATTGGTGCCCCGCCATGTTTGACCCTACCCAAATAGACCCTAGGTTACACTTATGAGGCCTTATCCAAATAGGCCAATAAATGTGAAGTCTATATGAGAGAGAGGGGTAAGACTATTCCTTAGTCTTTCTTTTTCTTTCTCTTTCCTAACCTAATCGTGAAAGGAGAGGAGAGCTTTGAAGAGAGGAGGAGAAGGAGGAGAAGGAAGGGAAGAAGAAGAAGGAAACGGCCGCTGGGTTTGGAGCTTTAAAGAGGGCACCTCGTGTGTACCTCAAACCAGGTAAGCCAAGTGCCCTTTTCCCCCATTTTTCTCTCTTCCCCTTGCTCGCTTGAGCTTGGGTGGTTCGTTGGTTGCAGCCCCAAGATGGGGATTTCTTTTGGAAACCCAAAGGGTTAGCTCGAGCCATGTGTAGTTTCCCCTTGTAGGATGCTATCCCATTTTCATTACAATCCTATAAAGACCTCTAGTTTGACCTCTTGCTGAATCTATTTGATTCTAAAGCTTCAACCACCAAAGAAAACCCCAAATCTGGATTTTTGAGCTTTTGATCCTTTAAACCCCTTAAATCTTTGAATGTTGGGTGTTTCTAAGACCCAAATAGACTCCAAGACACCCCTCCCTAGTCCCTTGAGGCTTAGAGAACCAAATGGGACAACCCCGGGCTTTTAAAGACCTTGAAATCACACTTGGGTTGCATCGGAGGCAAGACTGCGTGAGTCCGATGTTTGCCTCCGATGTGTCCCGAGCCTCGCAGGAAGGTCGGAGGCAAGGTCGGAGGCAGGCCTCGCGAGTCCGACGTTGCCTCCGATGCGCTTTTAAGGCTTATAACTTATGTAAACGGTGGGGTTTCTCTATGAGGCCTCCCCTACACTCTCTCACACTCTTATTCACTTCCATAGGCGCCAACATATGTGCAATGGGGTGATTTTGAGCGGAATCGTTGCGCTTATACAAATTTCATTTGAAGTAATTGGTGAGTGGGTTTGGGTGACTGCTTGAGCTTGTTTACTATTGCTTGTTCATGCATTTATGAATTATATTATGACATTATCATTCAAGCATGATTGCATATTTGCATTTATTCTTATTCGATGATGATGATTTGGATGATATGGATTTGTGTTGGGTTACTGGTCTTGGAAGCATCGCACCTAACCCCCGAATTACGTGGAATTGTATATTGCATCTCATTCTTGTTCAGTATGCGCCGTGTTGTCTTGGTACCCGGTGTTAGATGGAATGGGACGTTGACACACCCGGATGTACCTCTCAACACGATAGGATTCATGTAGTATATCTCGTGGTTAGGCTCGGCCTCCTATGCTACGACCCTTACCAACAGGGGTTTAGGTGTTGGGTAGCCGAGCACTGCCGCCCGTGGAGAGTTAGAGAGGCCAGGCCAGGGGTAGTAATGGTTATCGGGTCCGCCTCGGGTGGTGATGACTACGACGGCGCGGCTCCATAGTAATAATTGAGGTTGCATTGTGGTGAGAATGGAAGGATCCACAATGTCTTCCCGAGTTATTGCGTAGCATATACCCATTGACTTAGCATTGTGTGTTAGGTGATAAATAAATTAATAATAGCATGCACCATGGACTATTTGTGATTGTGTGATTGTGCATCCCCTTTTCTCTCTCACTAGCTCGGTGGAGCTAACCCCGTGTACACATTCTTTTAGATTTTGATGCGATGATTACCGGGGAGCCAGAGATGACGGATCGAGGATCATGGCGATGGTTGCCCATGATGATTGTGCCTACGGGCTGTATTGATACTGGGACTTATTCCCTTCTTTTGTTTTTTTTTTGGGCCACGTGCCTTATATAAATATTTATTGTTATATTTGTTTTGGGATAGTTATGCTATGGTCATTCGGGATGTCCATCCAAACTATTTACGTATCACTTAGCCGTATGAACATGAGGTAACTATTGTAAACGCTTCCGCTTATTTTATGATCGTTGGAAATGTAATATACCTTTGTCTTTCGCACTCGATATTATTGTATTGTAATATTGGTTTATGACCGTGAGTTGGCCATCGCATCGAGATCCTGACGGTGGAGGTGGGATGACGCGTGTCACCCCAATCATACCCTGATATTGTATTCTATCCCTTGTCGGGATAGGGGTGTGACATAGAGGGTATCGAGAGAGGGGTAGATGACATCAACACCTTTTTTTTGGTCGCGGTGGTGGCGGTGGTGCAAATGACTAGCCCAGCTTTCTCTCAATAAATAAAGTTATCCCGGATCAGTTCTTCTAGTTCTTGTCTTAGGGTGCACAACTGAGAACTTTTTGAAATGGTAGACTTGTATATTTAATCTGAGATAAACATAATCAAATATTTTAAGTTGGAGCAAATGGGATCTTGTATTTTGAGTTGGGAAAGGCACAGTTATGCCGAAGCAGAGAGTCTGGAACAATTATGGTGTTTAGATTGGTATCTTTTGATTGAGTAGGATGGAATCATATGTTTTTGTTGGAATGGATGAAATCATGAATATTGAAATAAGAAGGATATGGTTGCCTTCTGGGAAGATTTGGAACAACTTGACATTTCTAATTAATCTTATATATATCTTTATGTACTTGCTTAATTCTCTCTTGTTTAAATCATTGTTGATAATTATGCTTGGTTATAATTGGTTCATTATTGTTTATGAATTTTAACATATAATTACTCATTTATGACCTACTTAAGGCTCAACCAAGCAATTTCAAAGTTGTAGCTTAATGTACCTATGGTTCAAGTCCTAAGTGCCATGTTGCCTATTATCTTCTAAGTTTTTGTTTCACCACAACCGCTTCTCCTATGTCCGCACACAATCATTTATGTTCTTGAAGATTTTTAGTTTAGAACCTAATTGTGGAGAGTAAATCAAGAGTCCGCGAGATCGTGGTCGCAGTGCAGCATCATTGCTCGATACCACTGTCACGCCCCATCCCAACAAGGGATACAATACATTATAAGGGGTGACTAGACGACGCGTGTCATCCTACTAAGCCGCCAGATCACGACACGTGTCCCAACGCATACCATAACTAATATTAAAACAATATAATATCGAGTGCGGAAAGGAAAATATTACATTCCAAAAGATCAATAGTTTGCGGAAGCGTATAAAATCAATAGTTACAAGATGATCAAAGCCTAAATGATAAATACCGTAGTTAATCCATTTTTCATTACCATCTAATAATGATCAACAAGGGTATAGTAGTAAATGTTTATACATGGGCCTACGCTCTAAAATAAATAAAAGGGGAACAAGTCCCTAGAATTCTCACGGCCCGTAAGCGCAATCGTCACAAGGACACCCGCCATGTTCCTCTAACACAGCCTTCCGGCTCCTCCGCACCGCATCATAATCTAAAAATTGTGTACACGAGGGGTTAGCTCTCCACCGAGCCGGAGGGGATGGGGATGCACAAACACACAATTCACATAGTCCAATGATGCATGCATATGTTAAGTAAATTTTCCACCTAACATCACAACTAAGTCGAGGTATGCATACCGTGACAACTCTGAGACACTGTGGGTCACTTAACTTATCGCCACAATGAAACCTCAATTGTCACGTGGGACCTACGCCGATCGAAGCCTCCAAGACCACTCAAAGTGCACCCGATAACCAATACTACCATGATCGGCCTCTCCCACCTCCACGAAATCCGGTATGTCGATTACCCAACACCTAAACCCCTGTTGGTAAGGGTCGTAGCATAAGGGTGTAAAATCCTAGCCTCGGCCTACATGCAAGTCCTATCGTCCCGAGAGGTAATCCGGACGCATCAACTTTTCATCCGGTTTAGTGCCGGTTACAAGACGGCACGGCGCATACAGATTCAACATGACATTCAACATAATTTCTTCATAAATGTATATAGTGTTGGGGTTCCGGCACTGTACTCCACCGCACCGAGACCCATCAAGGTACAACATTACCAATCAACATTATAACAATTATATATAAAAGTATGCAATATGCGCAAACATGCTTATTAATTATAATGATTACATAATATATAATGCAATAATAATAACAAGCCCAACCAACCAAACCCACTCACAACGTATACGCCAAGCACCAAGATTATCGTTGTCGCCTCGATCAAGCAATAAGCCACAAGATGAATATATTAACCTAAACAAATAGTGAAATAAGGTTAAACGAGCGAAGGGAAAGGATCCCCAAAAGGTCTCCCATAATCACTTAAGTATAAGGTTTGAAACAAAGTGGTTGCAGGAGTGGTTTCATGCCCAAATTCGCAACCACATGTAAATCCTAGGAAACCAGGGGTTCGGAGACGCTTTTAGTCAAGGTCGATTGCAGATGTGGTTTCGTAAAACGAAACCGAGTGTAAATCCTAGGAAACCAGGGGTTCGGACAGCTTTAGTCAAGGTCGGTTGCGGATGTGGTTTCGAAAACGAAACCGAGTGTAAATCCGAAGCTTCACAGGGGCCTTCTCGAAGGTAATTTGTGGTGGTTTCTTGCAGTCTAAAACCACATGTAAATCCTAGCTAACCAGGGGCTTAGGAAGGTCTCGCCAAGGGTGGTTGCGGTGTGGTTTCTCGGTTCGAAACCACATGTAAAACCACATACTGCAGAATCGAAAATTGAAGGGTTTCTTGCTAGGGATTCATTTTCCAAGGGGTTTAAAGGTAGGGAGGCTTCAAGAAAGCTTCCTCCTAGGTCCATTAGGGTTCTAAGACCTCATTAGGTCCATGTAATCCCATGGATTTAAGAGGAAAAACAAAGATAATCTAATTTATGACATAATAGGATAGAAACCTTAAATTTCTCAAATGGAAAGAGATTGCTTAGGCTTAGAGGTTGTAATGGAGTGAAATAACTCCACTATAGTGTAGGTTCAGAGGTTCCATCGATTCCTTGGGTTCCAAGAGAACCCTAGGTCAAATTTCTCCCATTTCCCAAACCTCAAAACTCAAAATAGATGAAGAGATGTGGGTTTCAATGGCTTACCTTCCCCAATGTAGAAAAGCTCCACGTAGAGGGCTCCATAAGGTGAGGTTCCAAGCCTTCAACCAAGCTTTTCCATTCCTCCTTCTCCTTTTCTCCTTCCTTCTTTCTTCTTTCCTTCTTTCTTCTTTCTTCTTTCTCATTTCTCTCCTCTTTCTCTCCTCCACGATTTAGGTTAGATGGGAGAATAAAGAGAAAGAAAGCTTCTCCCCCTTTGTCTTATTTAAAGAAAATGGACCTTGGGTCCTTTAAGTTAAATGGGTCAAAATTAAATGGGTGGATCCAAGATAAATGGGTCATTAGGCCAAATGGATAGTTTAAGTTAAATGGGTCAAGAGGGCTTAATGGGTTGATCCATGGTCTTATTTAGGGTAAAGGAATGGGTTAACCCATCTTTGGGTCAAATAGAGTTAGATGGACCCTCAGGTTAAATTGCCACTTAAGTCCAATGGGCCTCTTAAGCTAATGGGCCTGCCCACTAGTTATAATTAGGAAAGAACCTAATTAAAAGATGAGCCCACATGATATGGGTATAATTGCTCTTCACTCGTTTCCCCAGGGCAAGTGGGACCCACAAATAGAATATTCCCAACTCAACTAAAATAGCCCGGGCGGTCTAAATCTTGACCCGCACTTCGAGGGCATCGAGGGAAAAGGTAAATAAATAAACTTAAGGACTAGAACTTACTATTTCCTTGTCATGGTTTGTCCCCATGACCCCGAATAGTTTCCTCCACAGGTAAACCCGTACTGTGGTCAATAATTTTGTAGCTGGGTTTGACCACTAGTGAGAACAGCTCACCAGCATACATGGCAGTGATAACCACACGTCACGGGAAAAAATAAAAATTAATTATGATCCGGGGTGCGGGTATAACACTATCTCTCTCTTTCTTCCTATGAAATGATATAAGGGCATATCCAATGTACGAGGCTCCTGCCACTGCGGGATCTAGGGAGAATCATAATGTATGCAGCCTTATCCCTGCTTTCACACCTTGAAATGATATATCTACCTCTATTGTGGAAGAAGAGAGATAACAAAGGATGTGAACGTAAACTATGCAACCTGATAGCATTCTTTCTTTGTATTTTTTTTTTTTTTTCAAAATTTGTTCATCACGGTCGGTCATTCCATTCAAATTTAACTCCGTTTTAAACCCATACTTTTTTTTTTTTGGCCATTCCCATCTTAACAAATTATGGCTGTAATTAATTCATGTAGGGGTGCAATTTTATTTTTATTTTTATTTTTCTTTAAAAGAAAACTTGTTCATTCATTGAGGCTAGTAAAGAGCATCATGACCTTGGATTTTGGAACTCAAGAACTACGGAAGAACTGAAGATGGGCTTCATCACTACCCCTGATGGTGATGCCTTCACTACCTTATCAATTGAAACAAAATTTTGTCTATTGTAATAATACTACATGGTGATGGTCATGATGGAGAGAAAGAACAAAAATGCCTTCGATCACTACCTCATCAGTTCATGATGGAGAGAAAGAAGAAAGTGCTTTCATTACTACCTTATCGATTGAAAATTCATGATGAAGAGAAAGAACAAAATGCCTTCACTAACTTATCAATTGAAACCAACTTTTGTCGATTGTGATAATAGTACTACATGGTGATGGTGATGATGGAGAGAAATAACTGCAAAGGCTTTAGATTTTGGGAAGACAAGAACAAACAATGCTCTGATGTGGAATATTCTCATTCATGAAGTACAGTTCTGTAATTGACAGGGAGAGGTTTCTCTCAGCGGGTAGCTTGGAAAAGAATCTCCAAGCAATCCCGAAATTTATGGGATTTCAGTCTAATCGAGAATTTCCAAGTGATCAATTTCAGATTTTGAAAAAAACAAAAAAAAAAGGGTCCAAGTATGTGAAAAAGTGCATGGTATTTTTATTTTGGGCGATTTTTCTCTGCTTGGAGTGGCCATTAGGGGGGCGAGGCGGTCATTTTGCCCACCCCATGTGTCTGAGGGCATCCTACGCCCCCCGATATAGAAAACATTTGGCCTTTTATTTTCTTGAGTAAATAGTGCATAGTGCTCTATAAATGTGTATGAAAAATACTGGGTGCACGACAATAAATATGAGTGTATTTAATTAAAGGGCAAGAGATCGTTGTCTGATCATGTAGTACTTGTACAGTTGCACCAACATGGGGAGACAGGCAATAAGAGCACGAGTAGGATAATTTGATTGAATGGAATTTTTAAATTCATTGGAAGCTAAGTCGAAATTTTGCTTAGTCTTGTGTTTGAACGTACAACCATGTAACCAGTTAGTATTCTTTTTCCCCCCAATTGAATTAGGTTTTGAACATTGATACTAACTTCATCCATACAATTTTCTAGATGTCTAATAGCTAGAAGCCTAGAACTATGGGGAGCAGATCATGTCCCTGTATAGGTACCGTCCAAGACCTTTTCGAGTCAGTCACATGGAATCCACTGTGAGACCCACAGGAGAAGTGAATTCCATGTAAATGGCCTTAGAGGGTTTTGAACCGTACTTATACAAGAACATGATTTGTTCTCAGAATTATCATATCACGTATCCACACGACAAAGTTGAACAATCCAATTGGAAATTCCTTTTCAAGTTGGTAGCGGATCTTTCACATATTTATGTGGGATAAATTACATATACCTCCCCTGAGGTTTGATCTAATTATACTTTCACCCGTGTGATTTGAAAAATTTTACATACTCTCCTAAGGTTCAAAGTCTTCAAACTGAGTAACAAAAAAACCCAGACCGTTAAATAAATTAGTGAGTGAGTGCACATGAACCTAAACGTACACGTCAATGGGCTTCACACCGATGGTATAAACGTACAATTAAGTAATACAAAATACATAAAAAAAAATAATAAAAAATGGATGGCATGTGATGAGCAGACTGCAGAGTGAGGCACAAAATTATTTTATACATTTTTTTAGATTTTCCTACATAATATTATTACTTAATTAAATTAATACTAACTATAATTAACGTCTATAGACTATACATCCATTTGAATTTCCCGCTTTGATTATCCTTCTAAATTATATTATTATATATATACAAATCACAAACTACTCAGAAACACATACAGACAAAACGAGCCTTCCTTCTCCAAGCCTTCCCCAACCCTTCCCTACACACACAGCTACCATATTTTTTAATTCAAAATAAAAATCTCCCTCCACACCCGACCCCACACTACAGAGCCTACACGTATCTGTTAATTGTTGTCACTTTTTTCTAACCCACTAAACCTAACCTCCCGCACAACCCATCAATGAGTGCCATTAATGGTACACACGTGTCTATTTCATTACCGACTTCTCGCTCGAGTGTACTGTGGGACCCACATCCTTGACCCCACCCTCGCGAATATCATCTCGTCACGTGAATACACCATCTGGAATGGAACTTTGTCTATCTGATGACCCCTTTTTCTCGAATCATTTGTACGGCAATCTCCGTACCGACGGAATCTCACTGACGTCAGCCATTCCAACTCTTCAGCTTTTCTCTCTTTCTTCTTTTTCTCTGCTCGACGAAGACGAAAGCGGCAGCAATCTCGTGAAGGAGTGAGTCGAGAATATAACGTTCGATCTCAAAGACGATCGATTCGCCTTCCTCAGAGTAAGAGAGCACCGAACGCATGCTAGCATCTGGTATGTCCTTCTCTACCAGGGCATCAATGTCTTGGAGGATCTGGCAGTTGGCGGCTGGGAAACTCTGGATGCACGACCACAGGCGTTCCAAAAGCTGCACACCCGTCATCTGTGTGTCCTTGCTGATGCCCACTGGGAATAACCCACCAGAGCTGGAGCGAAGCCATGGTTTCATCTTCAGATACGGCCTCACCAGATCCACCAGAATCTCGTCTACTAATTGGAATAACAGCTTTCTGTTACAACGGTGCCTTATCGTACCCAGATCAACTTCTTCTTCTTCTTCTTCTCCTCCTTCGTCATCGTCAATATAATCTATTTTGGAGTAAGGGAAGGAATGTTCGAGGTAGTGGAAGATTAATGGATTGAGAATGTGATACGGAGAGAACCATCTCGTGATAGAAACAAACGCATCCCTGTAGATTCCTGTACTTCTTAATATCCCATTTACGTACCGGAATTCTGCACTACCACCGTTCTTGCTGCTGCTGTTGCTGCGGTTACTGATGCCCTTGTTGTCGTCTTGGTCAGCGAGCGTCTCCGTCCCTTCTTGTCTGTTGTACTTCTGGCTCAAACAACTAGATAACTGTGTGCGCCCTTTTGAACCTTGGGCTTCCTAAAAAACCATTAAATTAAAAAAAAATTAAAAGTGAATTTTTATTCGCAAAATTAGGAGAGAGAGAGAGATAGCAATCAAGAGAGATGGATTACCAGTTTTTGAACAGAAAGGTTGCTAGACAATGGGGTTTTCTTTGAATTTTTGTCTGAGAGATTAGCTTTTATTGCTGTGGTTGCACGGACAAATGATTCATCTCTCATGTTTCTAACTGTCTCCGAAATTTGAGGAGGCTTTGTGAGACGTTGAGTGAATCGCTCGCTGCTGCTTCTACCTTTCTTGCATTTCGTCGTTGCTTGTTGCGCTTTTGGTTTCCTATGAACTTTTGGCGATAATGATGGTTGTGAGGAACGTTTTAGACCATGTGAGCATTGATCATGACTGGTTGATGTCGCCGTGACCCGTTTATTCTCCTGCTCCAAGAACCTGAGCCGTGGAGAGCGTGATGGTTCCGAGTGCTTGCCTGGGCTCGATTCATCTCCCTTTTTTGTATGACTTAGAAGTCTTGTTTTCTGGGGCTTGATCGTGGGACTATCACCTTCGCTCGCTCTATTTCTGGTGGTGTTTGTAATGTCCATACCCATTTTTCTTCTTCCAATGCTGTCTTTCACCTGTTTGACGATTTGTCGAGCATAGTAGCTCGGGTTTCGGTTCTCGTCTTCTTGCCTCAACTCTTTCCTCCTCAACTTCGTGGAATAAGGAGAACAAGAAAAAGAGTTTCTGGAAGTAAATTCTTCAGGTGGAATCATCAGGTTCTCTTTGTTGATCTGAAGAGAGAGCCTGGGATCCGTATCTGATGATCTTCTAGCCGAAGAGATTCGTGGAGTCTCTGGTAAAGAACGGCTCCCCGTCATCTCGTACCTCACTTCATTCTCTATGAAATTCATGTTACCGTTGCTTCTACTGTGGACAGTTCGCCGGGATCGAAGATCTCTCTTCACTGCTTCACAGGCAAGTTTCTCTTGAAAATTGTGGTCTTGGTGAGGCTTTGAAGAAGTGGAGGAAGATGAGGAGGAAGAAAGAGAGGAACTCTCAGGCAGGAGATCAAGACCCATGAGACGAGCTACGAGATTTGGGGTTTTGGTCACAGGTGAAGTGCTGGTCTCTGAAGATATTTCCTCCATGAAATCTTTTGTCTCTCCTGATCTTCTTCCATTATCAATCTTTGTCCCTACTCGAATTGCCATCTGTAAATAACAAAGAAAACCACTAAGGAAAGAAATCAGAGTGCTGTTTGAAAAAATGATTAAAAGAAGAAATCCATTTATTTCTCTTACTGGAAGATTCAAGTGGCCTTCCTTCGTGATTGAAGACAAGGGCACAGTTCCCATGCAAAGACCCTCCTCTGATTCCAAGCTATTCCTCGGTGCTTCTAAACCTAAATTACACAAAACCCACGACATAAAATTCAAAAAAAAAAATCTCTCCCTCCTACCTTGAAAGAGAATAGTTGGTTTGAGAGAGAGAGAGCTAACCTTTGAGGATTGTGGGTTCTTCGGGAAGAAAGGAGTTGGGGTTCTTGAAGCTAGGTTGGTGTAAAGGAAACTGAAACTGATGAAAATCAAAGAGTAGCTGAAGTACACCACTCATACAACCAGAGGTGTCCTTCTCTGCTCTCCTTATGTTCGTGGAACGACCACCCCATGACCACTCTTTACCCATAATTCTTGGCTTCCTCACGCTTTACCCACTTCTCTTTTTAGAGAGCAGCAGAAGAAAAAGGCGTTAAAAGAGGAGGAAAAGAAGAAGAAGGTAGAAGAAAGAAAGAAAAGGAAAAGACAATAGGAGAATGCTCAGTTAAGCTTCTTCTGAGACTCTGAAAAAGGTTGCAAGAAAGAAATACATCGTGAGGACAGCGCAAAAAACGGATCCGTTTTGATGAGAAAGAATTCGAAAAAAAAATCGAATACAACAACAAGTCTCCTCCTCCTGAAATCTCTCACCAAACCGCAACAGACAAACCACCGCTACGTAAACATGTCTGAAGCATTGGGAATTGAAATCTAATGAAAGGAGAGAAAGGGAGAGAAATGCAGGGTTGATGACGAAATGGCCACGCTCTCTCTGCTCGCTTTACGATGCGCCAAGGATGGCGATGGATGGATTCCCCTCCTCGCCTCTGCTGGCCTTTCTTCTCCACAACGCGAGCATTCCTCTCTTGTTCTTCTTTCCCTCCCAACTCTTAATTGGTTTATTTTAATTTTGAATTATAAAAAGAACCTTGTGACGAGTGTCATGACATGGACTTCATGGTCTTTTGAATTTATAACATCTTTGTCAGCAAAAAAGGATTCCTTTATCCGCCCAGGAGGGGTGAACCGGTCTCTCCCTTCTCGAGGGTAATCATTTTTTATTTTTACCATTTATATATGTATGCACTGTTTTATTCTTTGGATTATTTGATTTTTATTGGTTATTTTTACTGAGATTTACCAAGTGATGAAAGAATACTACGAAAGGTAAGTCTAATGCAGGTGGTACTGGTAGAGTAGAGTAACATTCCCATGGTAGACATCACCAATGACCTACTGTCACCTTCTTTGTACTATTTATTGTTTGTATTCAAACCTGTCTTTTTTATGGAGTTCAGTAACGATCTTCTATGCAAACTGTCAATTCTAATTTTGATATTCTGGGATTCAATTCCAAGGACATTTTAGAATTACTCTGAAAATTTTAATAGGTAAATAAGTTCGAAAATAACCCAGGTGATTTTCGTGTAATCTGAATTCTGAAAAGTAAAAATTCACAAAGCACGAGTGGTATTTGGAAAGTTGAATGGGGCAATTATTAGAGAAGCTTATAGACCACGAGAACCAGTACTGGGCATGTTGAGTGTTCAATTCACACTCTATTTCTAAGGCTCTCTTTGGTTTGATTTGGATTTGGATTTCAGATTGATTTTTAAAACTAATAAGGAAAAAAGTTTTTTTTTTGGTTTGGTTACAGAAATTGAAATTGTATGGTAACTGCATTTTGTTTTCAACTTCTTCCACCTTTGTGTGTATGTGTGTGTGAGAGAGAGAGAGAGAGAGATATGGAATAGAAATCCCAAAAGTTCCCCAGTGTTTCGGAATTTCGACTTCTGGTACTTTCTATTTCCAATAAATAAGGTAAAAAAAATTGAAAACAGGCCCTGAATGCAAAATCAAAATGGAACCAAAGAGATCCTAAGCAAAATTAGGTTAGAAATAGGACGTGAAGGAGGAGATGATTTTTGAACCTGCATGTATCTTAAATTGGAATGGGATTGAGGATGTAGAACACCTATTCTTTGTGTCCTTACTCTACCTCTTTGGATCGAGATCTCGCGGAAGTATTGGCCATCTTCTAGAAGCATCCTTGTATTGGAGCAACAGTGTAGCTATGGGTTAAATCCTCCTTCAGTGACAAATCGTGCTGTGACCTGTAAACATGCTTTCTATACAACCATTTATTATGTATGGTCTAAGGAAGTGTTGGGTTTGGTAACTTGTATCTAAATCGGTTGAAGGTTCAATTCAATGGTCTAGATGGGTTAATAGAGGAATTGGAGTTTTCAACAATGATGAATCTTCTAAGTGAGTGAAAGAGGTGAAGTTTTCCAAAGAGATGACGCTTCGAACTAAGTACAAAAGTGAGGTCTTCAATAAGATTGAGTCTTTTATGGGTGTGGAAATGAGTTGGTAGCTGATTAAGCAAAGTAGAGGACAGAGAATTAGTGGATTTTTTTTAAAGAGAGAGAAAATGATACCTTGCTCAACAAGATAAGAGGAAAGAAAGAGAGAATTAATGGGTTTACCAAAGAGAGTAATGTAGATCCAATTGAAAAGCGAAGTGAGATTCCAAGAGTTACAATGTGAGAGCAACATGTCCACAAATATTAAGGCCGATGATAGCCATTAATTAGTAAAAAAAATTCTCTTCATTATTATGGCTTGAGGAAAACTTAGTCCAATTTGAATTTTGAACCATTCATTGTTTATCAAAAAAAGCTTTGACTCTCGTTGGAACATAAAAACTAGGCTGGCCTGGGTCCGATCGGAATTGCCCATTTCAACAAGTCCTTGTTTGGACCAGCTTTCAGGCAATAAAAAAAAAAAGTACCCCTTGGATCATACCTCATGAAGGCTCCGTCCAGGCTCTCGTGGGCCCATTCCAGCTTCTAACGTATGGCATGAGATTAGAAAATGTCTTATAAACTAGCAGCTTTCATTTCTTGTCTGGAGCAGGAGCAGAGTGGAGCAGAGCAGGAAACTAGAAAGGGTGAAGGAGAAAGAAGAAGAAGAAAAAAAAAAAAAAAAAATGAGACCGATCAGAGTACTATTTGAAATTCAAAGTAGATGATACAATCCAAATTGGGTACCCCTGTGAATAGGGAATCAGACTTTTACGGTTACAGTTTAGTGATTGGCATCATGTACAGAGGGGAGGGGGGGTGGGGTGGGGGGGGGGACCGGGGAAGACCTTTTGGGCAATTATGAAGGTTAACTTATTCTGCCATGTGACCAAACCCTTTTGAGCTAAAACCTTTTCCACAAGGATGAAGGTAAGGTGCCACATGGTAGAGTACTAGAGTCAGTGCCCTTACAAGTAGGGATGTAAATGGTTAATTGAAATCTGAATCCGAATCCGCATTCATATTCATTTAGGGACTTCTGTATTAGTTTAGAGATATCCGGAAAATAATTCGAATGTTTTGATTAAAATCCGTCCAAAAAAAAATCTGAATACTTAATAATAAAAAATTAAGTAAATAATGATTTTGAGGATTTTTGAAGATTCAACAGGTTCTAGAATATGATGAAAAGAGAATCATGATCTAAGAGATATGGCTTGAGAGTAGATTGTATCCACTAGGGGGAGAAAGGTCCGGGTTACACAAGGCAAAGTTGTAAATGGATGGGCGAAAATTCGAATCCGATCTGCATTCAAATCCGTTTAGAGGTATCCGTATTCTGCCAAGAAATAACCGGCTCCGATCACATCCAATCCGTATCCAATCCAAATCCGATTCATTTACATCCCTACTTACAAGTGTGATACACTGATACACCAGCAGAAGTGCAGAACCAATACTGAGCGAAACCTTATTACTACTGGGCCAGATCAGCCCAGCCCAGCCTAATCCAAATAAGAAACAGTGACAAGACGCAGAACTCATACGGCCCAGCTATTCCTTTAGGTTGTTACGGTAAGTGCCAACAAT
Source organism: Telopea speciosissima (assembly GCF_018873765.1). Taxonomy (NCBI): domain Eukaryota; kingdom Viridiplantae; phylum Streptophyta; class Magnoliopsida; order Proteales; family Proteaceae; genus Telopea; species Telopea speciosissima. The sequence continues at coordinate 60,958,232 of NC_057921.1, read as the reverse complement.
TTAGCCCACATTTATAGTTTCTACTTTTTTATTATTAAATTGAAGACCTGGTAGTAGGTAGCATCTCATGATAGAATTTTATTTATTTCTGGGCCGGCAAGCAACCACTGATTAGTGGTCCCATTAGTTGGAGTGCTCTTCAAAAAAGCCCAACATCCCTCTCCCTGATGGGCCTAATCTCCTCTCCGTGGGGGACCGCTCTATCAACATTGAACGTCACAAAAGAAGGTGCATGCGGAACTCAGACCTAACGATTCTAAATAATATTAGGAACAAGTCTATCTTATCCTATGTAATATACTCGAATTTTTATCTGCTGCTGTAACTGGAGGGCTGCTGTGCTGCACCGCACGATGCGCACAGCAGCGCTCCAGTTACAGCAGCGGATAAAAGGTCCAGTATACTCACATTCTTATTTTTTTGAGCGAGAGAACACTGCCTGGGTCTCTACTCTCTAGAGTTTGCACACACACAAAATGGGATTTCTGCCTTTCCATGGGGGCAGGAGGAAAATTATCCTCTCAAGTTCCCTGCCCGGTATAGTCGGTTCCTCTCATGAGGGGGCGGAAATGACCACCTTATCTATCCCCTGCCTGAACACACTGCCCGAGTGGGGTCCACCCTCCTCTTATTAGAGGCACTAGGGAACTGTACCGGGCAGGGAACCTGAGAGGATAAAGACCCGGCTTGGTACTTTGTCTAGGCGCATGAGCCACGTTGGCCCCACGACCAGGTAGTATTAGTTTCCTCTTTTTTTATGAGAGAGAAAACGCTGCTTGGTCGTGAGGCCTTGTGCCAGCACTGGCCCAATGGGAGTGTGCGCCATGCGGGTGTGGTGGTCATTTAGCCACCTCCTGTGTCTGGGCATATAGGCACATGACCAAGAAGCCTTTTTTTAACCCTTTATTTATTATGCTTTCTTCTTGAATAAATGAATAAAAAATGTGTATAGATGTAGGAAACGCCTTAGATTCAGAGAACCAATTTCTATAATATTAAATGGGAAAAAGAACATTGCCTGGTTGTGTGTCCTCTATGCTAGTCATAGGAGCATGCAAATTACCACCCTGCCCCAGTGAAATAAAAAAAACATCCATGTTGATGCCTAGGTGGATTCTCACTGGCCCCCACGCTGGTGCAAGGTCTACATGACTAGGCTGCGATCTCTTGCTCATATTAATTTAGGGAAAAAAGAACGATACCTGGTCACGTGGCTTCTGTGCCCAGACACAAGAGCGTGCGAAAGTACCACCCTACCCTCATGAAATTAAAAACCACATTTATATTGATACCCCCATGTGCTCTCTCATTGGCCCCCACACTACAGGCCCTTAACTTTATGAGTTGTACCATATATGACGCACCATATTGATATTTCAGTGAACCTTTTAATGCATTATCAACAGGGATGGTCCCTTGTCACAAACACCCATCAATAGTTCAATTAAGGGTGTTAATTCCTTAAGTTCTTGTTTAAGCGGTTCGGTTCATGATTTTCCCTCATGAAAGATGAAAAACTCACCCATGTTGATGCTTTGATACACCCTTCCATTGACCCATGCTGGTAGTAGGAGCCATGCTCCCAGACAGAAAACTCTAGCTCTCCCTAACTTAAATATGAAGTAGCCTAAATATATAGGCTTTTCATTTGGAAAACCCTAACATCACAAGAATATTCACAGTCTAACACTACATGAGCTGATCAATTATATTATATGGTGAAAAACACTATGTCCAGTAGTGTGGTTCCAAAAAGGGGCAAAATGACAGCCCCACCCCCATGAAAAGCTCAAATCCCAGCCCCGTGAATTATACATCATCCATGCTGCATCATGTTTGGTATCTACGATTGCGTCAAGATCATCAATTTTTTTGTGGGTGTTTCGATGCTCAAATTGAATAGGAGACTCTCTCTCTCTCTCTCTTTTGTGCGCCTGATTGGGCTGGGCCAATTACAATCCTTCCTGGTCCAACAAAATTTATTCTTGGGCCAGGCCAGCCAGTCTGACTTATGGATCAGAAGTCTAATTTTCAACAATTTGGGCTCGGTCAATAAGGATTTGGGCCAGCATGCAATCATATCCACATCCAACTTCAAGCACTGACATAATTGTGCAATACTAAGGCCCTAGGATTAGATATTCCTGCCCCCCCCCTACCCTACAAGAAAACAAAAAATAAAAAATAAAAATTGAATAGGTACCACATGGCAACTTTTTGTCAGTATCTTCTTATAAAGTATGTTTTACGATATGCTTGGTGAACCATATTCTAGGGAGATTAACAGCCTCGCCAACTTCTTAGCGCAGAGGGCCCTGTCTTGTTCGTGTGAGACGGTCTGGCCCCATTTCTTTTCCTTGGATCCAAGATCTATGTAATCTCGGCGGTTATAACACAAGTTTTTGATCAATGAAATTGTTTTTAACTAATAAATAAATAAAACTTTATACATGTGAAAAAAAAATTAGAAAAACATTTAACATCAAGCTTTGCATATCTTAGCATCCAGGTTTTAAAGAGACATAGTTTTGGTCTGGGACCCCAAAAATATTTATAAGAAATTAGAAATCATGGGGCAAATTCTGCTTGAAATCTTCTGAAATAAAGTGAAATTTCAAAATATATCTCCAAATATTGGTCATTACTTTTCTATTTTGTATTATTTATATATAGCTTTATTAACTCATCTACCAATTGAAATTATGAACAATATTAATAGAAAATAAATATTACATTATAAAATATTGTAAAATAATATGATTTATTATAAATAACAATAATAGACTGAGAAGTGAAATAGTAATATTAAAATGTTAAATTTTAAATACATTAAGATAAAGACTAATTTTCATTAAAAAGTTATTAAAATCAAATAATTTGATTATATAAAACACTGCCAAAAAATTTTTTCTAAACAAAATATTCATCACTTTAATGATACGATAATAAGTCACTTTCAAATTATTTTGAAACTTCATTTTTACCCACCTTCAATAATTTTTTAGAATAAAACAATACAATTTTACTTCACGACTTTAGTGACAAGAAGCACCAAAAGAAGAAACGTTTAAGAATAAAGATAGATGGCCTGCTACTTTGCTTTGTTCAAATTTGGTTATTGAATTTTATTTTATTACTGAGAATGTGTTGGACACATGGCTTTTGAATTACAGACTTCATGAATCTATAGAGTGGAGACTTCATGAATCTATAGAGTGGATAAAGGCCAATCGGTCCTACATGTCAAGGACTAGCGCTTCCTAGCAAGGGTACCAACCAAACAATTTTATTCCATTGGAACAAAAGAGAAACTACATGATTCCATATAAGACGCTACAAGGATGATGTCATGAATTATAGGGGCTACTGAGATAGACGAGCACCAATGAGATAAGAAATCAGATCTCTATTATTATTTGATTCAATAGTAATGTCATCAAGACCACCTTTGATCACTTGGAGCAGACCTGTCCTAATCGTCATCGTCTCTCCAATAAACACACACAAAAGGGAATGACACCCATAAGTTTTGATTCGCAATTTAATTTTAGGTATCCTTCTGGTGGAAGTGTCCATTAGAAATGTTCCTCCCATTTGAGACTACATTACATGGTACATACACATTAAAGTTTTAATCATTTAGGTCTAGATCTATACAACAATACCACTAAAAACATAAATAAGAAAACCAAACCTACCATAGAAAAAACTAATTATCCAAAGTCCAAAGTCCAAACCCCACCTACCAAAGAAAAGAAAACCAAATATCCAAAGTCCATAACCCACCTAGCTACCAAAGAAAAGAAAACTAAATATTCGGTTTGAGGGACTTGCAGGAATGATTTCTATTTACATTTCACATAAAAACAGCCACGAGGCTGGCTTTGGGCTTCTGAGATGTTACTGAACTTCCCAAACAATTATTTGTCGCTTTCAAGCTTGACTGGGTGTCATGGCTCTCATCTGCTCAATTTAATATTTGTTGCCTCTCACAGCTCTTAACTGGGAAATCTTGGGGCCACGGAATCAAGCTAATCGGTGGAAAGCAACAAGAGCAGTCCTCCTCGCACGGCTCTGGTCTAACCCAATTGTTCTTCTCCATATACCCTGAAGGGAATAGTTCCTGACCAGGCCCCTCAAGCCTACCTCCTCCACCTTCAGAGGGTGCTACTGCATCTTCCAATGGACCCCAACATTCAACCTTATTGAACTCTGGAAGGTTAGAGTGAAAATAAACCCAAACCTGAGCATCTTTCAATTCTGGGTAGTTGTTGAAGAGATTCCCATCTCCATGTACAAAGGCTTTCAACACCTGTTTCATGTGATTAATTCCAATTTTGTTTGAGAACATGTTGGAACAAATCAAAATTCATAGAGTTTTAATTGGTGGGTTGTGTTGTATATAAGTAAGTAATACCACTGGAAGCTCTTTGGAAAAGATGTAGAATCTGAGCCTTGCACAAAGATCTAGAAGGAAATGACCTCCACTGATGTGACAGTGGACATGGAGTGACATCTTTCCTTTAACTTTCTTCCACTCTGCAACCACTTCGTCCCTCTGTAACCTATTGTACCAACCCTGTATCTGGAAACAGAATCCCAATTTTTTTCAGTTAAACTATGGAAGATCCCCTGTTTCTCCTTAATTAAAAACAAAAAATCAGGCAAGCAAATCTCCATGAAAGAATTAAATAAATCTGAAGAATACCTGGGAGCTATTGATCGTTTGAGAGATAGCAAGGGTAAGTCTAGAGGTGACATCACTGTGGGTGAGCGTGTAAGTCCTTGGAAGATTACCAGGGTGCTTCTTTTCGTCCACTCCCAAGAACAAAACCTTCAGCTTCGACGCTTCGAAGATCGCTGGACCAAAAAGCCGTGCAACCTAATCAAAGTAAACATCACCAAAATTAAAATTTCAAGGCGAAACAAATGAAAATCCCCAAAAAAATGTTCCAGTAAGAAGAAGAAGAAAAAAAACAGAATTTTTACCGGAACAGGTGATCGATTCTTCCTGGGCCTCTTCTTATAGACGAAGAGAGAAGAACCCTTTTGTTCCCAGAGAGATGGTTTTAGTTGTGAGGGAAGTGCGAAAGTAGCTGCAAAGCCCATCTCACTATCTCTGAATCAATCAAAGATGAGCCCCCGTCTTCTGGGACAGGAAGCTCCGATCTTTGGAGTGGTTAGCCAGCAACTGACTTAAAAAAAGTAAAAGACTGTGTTAGGTGAATTTCCTTTTTTTTTTTTTCTTCTTTCTTCCCCCGCCGTCTCCTTTGCTTTTGCTTGCACTGCTTTGATTGCTTCGCCTTTACTATTTATTTGCTATAATTCGGGTCTGATAGTGAGGAATAGAAACTCAGGAATCAGGACAGGAAAGACGAAGGAGAAAGCGTGTTGGACTGGTATTGTGTGGCGCCGTCAATGACGGTTGCTTCAACTTCCAAAACTTTCAAAGCGTGGCACGTAGCATCACCATTCACCACGCTTAACCCATTCGTTATAGTATAGGGAACTAATAATTTCTGAGGTTGCGGTAGCTGATTCAGCAGTTTCATACCAAAAGGTCGATTTAGTTCCCCCCCATTAATACAGATCGTCTGTGGCCCAGCTGGCCGTAGCAGCCTGTGCGGCGCAGATTGGGCCGTAGGAGATCTGGATCCCTCGCCATTTCTCTCGATCTCTCACCTGTGGCCCACACTTTTGGACTGGAGCACCAGCAACAACTCAAAACCTTTTGACATGATAACCATTGTTCATCGACACTCAGCAATCATAAACCTGGATTGAAGATTTCTTCCAACTGTCCCCTTTTTTCTACATATTATCAGCAATTGCTCTTCTCGGATCTTCAAAGACATTATCACTGCCAGCCCATTTACGGAGATAACTGGTATCAGCTCCAATTCCTCACATGGGGGCAGGAATGACCACTCTACCCTTTGCCTGAAAACACTGTCCAAGGTGGGGTCCACTTCCCCCTATTAGAGGAATTGGAGGTGCTCGCGAATTGGAGGTGATAATTTTTCGGTATCAACTACCTTATAAGTACAATTAATAATCGAGGGCTGAAAATTCAACAGATATGTTGTTATGTGCCTAAATGGGGCTTGATCTATAGTGTATGGGCGCTAGATTGGAGACAACTTCATTCGCTGCCTACTCTGTCAGCTTTAAATTACAATATATCCCTTGAAAGGTCCAAAAAGAGGACCTTTATCCCCTCAAGTGCACCAAAAACACACATTTGCGCATGCACTTGGGGGAGTATTTTAAACAAAAGCACTTTGAGTTGCACCTTATAACACATGATCTATGTCCCACTTTGATCTCACACCCCCATTCTCGTTTGAATTTTGTAGCTCGACTTTCGTTGCTTGGATGCACTTGCAAGTTCGAGATTTACCTTGAAGGGAGAACAAGTCTGAGATTCATTCGGCTATATCCTCTTTTCATTGTGGGAGGAAGATTTGGGCGACATCGTGAGATTAAAAAAAAAAAACAGGTTTTTTTTTTTAAGCGTTGATCTACCAAAGTTTGTCTTTCCATTGACTGACTTGTCGACTGAACAAGGTTCTAGCACCATGCCACATGTATCTGAAAACAGAAGACCAAAGAAAAAGGCTGAGATAACAAGCTACCTTCATTTAACAAATTTGTGGTTGAGTTAATAACATGCTCTGAATCAAGTCTTTGCTCTTCTCTTTTGCATTTTCGTTTCTTGCGTTCTTCTTGGTGTCCGTCTGTATCGCAAATTTGGTCAAAAATGGTTGAAAATAGGGGAAACCAAGATCCCCTAATAAAGCTTTGTTCGATGAAGCATATGATTCGTTCCGACAACTTCAGACCAGAGCTTTTCTGGCTACAATTTCGAATACTCCACCCATTTCATAAAGTATTTGACCCAGTTTAATGACAAATACCCAATATTTGAGCCCTTTTAGTAGTCAGGAAATGAGACCTCGTCAACTACTTAGTCTTGTGGACAAAGAGAAAGCACAACAACCTTGATTTGCGATTTTGAACCTATTGGAGGGACAATCGTAGGCAAACCAATATTCGCAAGGTTGGAATGATCCTAACCTTTTAATAAAAATGCCTTTAATAAAAAAACACACATGATTAACCGTGCAAAATCAAGTGGGCTAAATGTTGTGATCCCGTATGCTTTTGATATCAAATTGGGGGCCTCTTTGTAGCTCTTTCTTGTGCATTTGGGTTCTACTTCATTTTTTGAAATTCGTTTTCAAAAAACTACTCCCCTGAAGTAGGATATTCGGTTCTAAAGAAGTTTTTTCCCTTTGCTACACTTGAAAAGTTTGAGCCAAACTAGGAAGGACCATCTATCGTCACCACGGTTCACACTGAGAATGCATATAGAATAGCTAACTCAAAAGGAGAAGAATGAGTAGATCCTCCCAATGCAATAATCAATTACACTGAATCATTCGAAATGGGTGGGCAAGGAAAGTCAAAGCTCAATTATGAAGGAAGTCGAAGAGAATAAAACTAGAACTGAGTCTTCGAAGTTTAATATCTTAACCCAATGTTAGGAGAATTGGCATACCGTATCTCCACTATTGTAGTTGATGTTACTGATGGATTGGTTCATGCCCCCAAATAGGTCAACCTTTCGAACTCCTGCTGAATCCATGGTGTCACACCCCGGAACCACCCCCTGGGAGGATTCTGATGGCTAACCCGAATACCCGAAGTATTCAGACACCTCCAGGATCCAGATACAGTAAATACACGTCACAAGTATCACACATTATCGAGGTAACAAGTGTTACACTGATCAGAGTGCAGGGAAAAATAAATACATACAAGTCCTCTATATATATTATTATTTACATTAAAGCTCCAACAACTCGATATCCCTAAGTTCACGACCATTGAGCCAGCACACAACTATTCTAAAATATGATTAGTGGAAACTCATCCACCAAAGAGGATGGTGTTTAGCAAAATAAACATAAAGATAATGCCACATCATCAGCCCTTGTTCTCCAAGGACACCCTAATCGTCTGCATGATTGGGGTCACAACCCTCTGGGTCAGCACCAGCACGTTCACAGTGGTCATCAGCCTCCGCCTCGAAGTAATTCTTCCTACTACTTTCACATCCATCTGCAAGATAATCTAAAAGAAAATATTCCACAGGGGTGAGCTCCTCCGAGCCCAGCAAGTAAAGGATAGACCATACACAAGCACATTCACACACAAAGCAAAAATCTTATATGCATGGATTCAATTTTAATATTAATTCTACCTAACAAACAAATGCCTAAGTCGGGTCTGTGCTACGCCAACAACTCGGGAAGCGTTCTCGATTCGTTCTTAATCTCCTCGAGACATAATATCAACTGTTGTAAGGAGCCCACAACGGTCGTTGGTATTATATACCTTCCCGTGGGTAGACCCCGATAATCATAATCAGGACCCCATCTCGGCATACATCACACTCCTCAGTGACAGGGAGCTATGATCACTCAACACCTGAACCCCCTGCTGGTAAGGGTTGTAGCATCAAGGAATGACATTCCTAATCATATGCAGTCTAAATGGTATAGTACGAGGTGTACAGTGCTCCCACATCCCATACTACGACACATCATACCTCTTGTTTCCAAGCTGACTACGGCGTCTATTCTAACACAAGAATTCATATTGCCAACCATTCCACATCACATCGTTCACATTCATAGTCATAATAAATGAAATCAATAAACATCATAAATAAACAGGAATTAAATATGCAAATGATTCTTAGCACATACATCTAAGAATGAAATAAACACTCTTAAAAACATCCAAAGCCTACCCCAACTTACATTGTTATAACTGCGATTGTGATGTCGGGTTATGCTTCGTGTCGGTTGCCGATACAATTCGACGATCGAAAGGTAATGTCCTACGAATGTTTAAATCACACATAGGGTTAGAGAGTGTCAAAAAACTTGTGTGGAGTCCTAGGGTTACCTTGTGGTAAGGGTAGGTAAGATCTAGGACGTGTTCACGAGTGAAACAGCATCTCAGGTTGATGCAGCAATCAATCGGGACATCAACCAGAGATGGTAGTGGTTTAAAAGACTGAGATAGCATTCTCAGGTTGATGCAGCAATCAACCGGGATATCAACCTGAGATGCACAGCAGCCCAAAATCGCAGGAAAATAGGGTTTTAATGGGGTTTTGGCTGAATTTCCCCCAATTTGTTCGGAGAAAATGTTCACACGATCATTCCTATGGGCTGGGCCCATTTTATGATTCGATTACCTGAGAAAATTAGGAAAATTAGGGTGGGTACAGCCATAGTCGCAGTCCTTATTTTGATTTGGCATCACAACCAATTATGGCTGAAACAAGATTCCCTTTGTCTTAAATACCAGCAATAGGTGTGAGAGTTCGGCATTGATTAGATCATCTATAGCCAAGATTAGGATTTACCTTGAAGTGGGAAAGCTAGGGATGGACTTAATCGATTCCATCACAAGAAAGAGAATTAAAAGAATTTATGAATTCAAGGAAGGGTTAAACATGGAAGGGGGTTAGGGTAGTGTTGGTTAATAAAGGAGAGGGCTTTACCTTGGAGTAGGGCCGATTGCTCCAACAGTCTTTGCTTTGGCTTCCTATCTTTTCTTCCTCTTCTCCTTTGTTTTAGTTCAAACGGTTGGAACAGTGTAAGTGGATAGATTAGTTATTGGAATAGTATAGATTAATCGGATTAGATAGGTTTTTGATTTCTTTATTAAATTAAACATGAGTCGGTTTATGGGTTTATCACTTTAGTTTTAAATCGGTTGGAATAGTGTAGAGTATTAGATTAGATTGGTTTTGATTTCTTTATTAAATTAAACATGAGTTGGTTTGTGGGGTTTAGATAGGATTTAGTTGTTTAATTACTTAATATCTTACATAAATCGACTCCATCACTAATTGTAAAGTTTGTCAATTAGTGGGGGTTTTGTTTGTTTACGCATTAAGCCGATCCCTGCATAGATATTTGGATTTTGTGGGCCCCATGGATCCTAGAATGTTGGGGAAAATATTCCAATCAATTATTCAGGACACGGCGGCGAGATCCCTGATTCAAAACACTGGGTCCCGCACCTCTAGAAACAAAATTCGTGGTGGCCAAAATCTCTGGTCGATGCAGCAATCGACCAGCACATCAACCTGTGATTGCTGTCTTCGTTTTCTTCATGTTGGAACACCCAAAAAGTCGATGCGTTTTGTATGCGAACCCACACAGACATAGTTATAATACTAAAACACCTAATACGGGGTTAGGATCTCTTACCACGAGTTGTACATCTGTGTGTGGATCCCACAACCGCAAGGGGAAGGTAACTGTTGTTTTGCCAACAAGCGGCGGGTTACCACAGGGATTCCTTCTTTATCTTCTACCCTTTCGAACATCAAATCAATACTCCATAATGTACTCGGTGCTATGACCTCGGGTTCCAGACCTACATTCGGATTCGAGTTAGGGTTCGGATCAAAATATGCCAAGCCGTAACACATGGGCAGGCAAGAGACAACCTGGAGAATTGAAACGAGCTCCTTGTAAGGCTTGTCGGAAAACTCGTTTTCGGACTTGATTAAGGGCTCTTTGTTGTTAGACCTGAATAGTTTTATTTTTGTAATTTTCTAATCATTCCAAATTCTTATGAGTCAAATTAATCAAATTCAATTTTTCTCATTCTATCTCAGAGTATTCATTCACTCGAAACTCATCTGCCTCCATTTCTACTTTCCGTAAGCAGGCTCGGGCTTTTTCCAACCTTCACGTAGTTCTTCTGAATTCAAATAGTACTCAAGATCCTCTATTTTTTATTATCTAATAAGGGAAAGAGATCGTTGCTTGCACCTCTAGAGCATGCACACACATGTTGGCCAATGGGAGCGCGCACATGCAAACATTTTCCCTAGGTGAGATTTCCGCTTTCCATGAAGGCACCGGGGCAACATGGTACTTCTGTGCCCTTTTTGTGACTAGGTGAAGGAGCCACGCGGGCCACGCGGGCAACGCAACAAGGTAGCGTTCTTTTCCCCATCTAATAAATCACTTAGACTATCTTCTCAAACTGTCACGATCTCTTCCCGAACCAAACATGAACTTTTCGATTCATTTGGCTCTCATTCTTAGTTTCTTTGGGGAAAAAGATCCCTGCCAGGCTACCTGATCCTTGCATCCAGACTCATAGAGGGCAAAATGATGACCCTACCCCCGATGAAATGTGAAAATCCAACACTTGTTGATGTCCCCACATTCACTCATTGTTGCTGGGACCACACAGCTTGACAGAGACCCCCAACTCTTTTCCTAATCATGAATTGGGAAAAAGATCGCTGTGCAAAATTGCTACCCCATCCATATTAATTTTCCACTTTGACTCCAAAGTAGAATTAGCATTTTTACCAAGAAAAAAAAAAAAAAAAGAGGCAATTACTATCACTACCTTACACTTAGCCTATATTTACTAAAATTATCCTACCTTAAACTTTTTTTCTGAAACTATCCTGTTTTTAAACTTTTACATCTCCTTCTACCCTCATGTTTTTAAATAGCTAGATTGCCCTTCTTTTTCACCTAGTAACCTACTAATCTATTTAACCCACCATTCTTCTTCTATTTTTTATTATTTTTGTCATTAAAATAGTAAAAAATGAAAGCACCCGCCCGCTTCTTCTCTCTCTCATTTTTTACTCCATTCGTTTTAGTGCATGGTATCGGAACGGGTATCGATAACCTGCAAAACTGATACGATACCGATACGGTAACGGCCTGGATTGGCTAAATCTAGGGGTGTCAATAAAGCCCGGCTGGCCCGAACCCGCCCTGAGCCCGGCCCGGACTCGACCCTGAGTTTTCAACCCTTAGGGCGGGTTTGGGTTTAGTTATAGTCTGGCCTTGGCAGGGTCGGATCGGGTTAGGGTTTAAATCCCGGGCTTTGCCCTGCCCGGCCCAACCCGACTCTGTATTAATTATAAGTATATAATGTTGCATATATATATATATATATATATATATATATATATATATATATATATATTTGGTCTAATATTTATTTATATATATAGCTTAATAAAAAAATTAAAAAGCAAAAGACAAAAAAAGCCCTAAAGGCACATGGGATTACAGACAAAATCAGGGTCAGGGTCAGGGTCAAGACAGGGTCAATCAGGGCCAACCCGACCCTGCCCGACCCTATCAGGGTCAATCAGGGCCGGGTCGGGTCAGGAAAAACCCTGGCAGGGTCAGGACTGGGTTGAGGGTTTCTTAGCCCTGACAGGGTCGGGTCGGATCAGGGTTTAGGTTAAGGCCTCTAGGGTTGGGTTGGGTTAGGGTTTAGGGCAGGCCCGGCCCAACCCGAGCCATTGACACCCCTAGCTGTATCAGACAAAATTACCCCTGAATCGCATTAAAAATGAGTTTTATGACCGTTTTACCCCTTATCCGTACCGTGCTACTGATACGATATTGGCGTGGTATCGGTATCAGTGACTAGCAAAACCGATACGTATCGCCTGATATAGGCGATACGATACCGATACTTAGAATCATGATCTATCGAAGAAGAATGATGAGGATAAAAGGTTGAATAAAAATTAATTAAATAGAAAAATTGAAGGGAAAAAAAAACAAATGGAGTAAAAAATGAGAGAGAGAAGAAGCGGGTGGGTGCTTTCATTTTTTTTACTATTTTAATGAAAAAATAGAAGAAAATGGTAGGTTAAATAGATTAGGAGGTTACTAAGTGAAAAGGAAGGGTAATCTCGGTATTTAAAAAATGAAGGTAGAAGAAGATGTAAAAGTTTAAAAACTTAAAAGCAGGGTAGTTTCAGAAAAAAAGTTTAAGATCGGATAGTTTTAATAAATGTTGGATACTGATAGCAATTGGCCCCCACCCAAAAAACAAGAGGAGAATTAGCATTGCGCCAAAAATCATTTGTTTCATTTTATTCGGCCGAATATAAAGGAAGGCAAAGCGTTGAGGTCCTGAAAAGGTGGCGCTTCTCATGCAACGACGGAGATCATAACTCCTGACCATTATTCCATTCCCTTTTGGTATTTCAAGTTCCAACGATTTTTTATGTGCGTAGTCTCGCGATACAGTCACCAAATCGCAAACTCCGTCTCCTGATCTCCTCAATGCTTTGAGCCATGAGCCATCATTTCTCGGAAAGATCTGCAGAATGAACTCGCGCGGCCGCAGGTACCTGTTCTCGTCTCCTGTTCTTTAATTTTCTTTTGTTTGTTTGTTTGTTTGTTTGTTTGCTCTCCATTACTGTAGATCTTTGCATAGATTAAACTCTGTTCTTTGGTACAGAAGTGTTATGTTCTCTGTTCCTTTCTCTGTATCTTAATCTCTCGTACTGTATCAATTGAAGACCGATGGTAAACACTCATAAAAAGTAGATAATATCTACCTGAACAGAGAATTGAAACTATACCAGGAGTTATGAGATCCTATTCAATCTTTTATTTTCAAAAATATCATTTTCTTCAAATTTATTCTTTTTTTTCGTTTCATTTGGTAATTAGAAAAGCTTGAATCACAAGCGGAAATCTTCAAAGTTTCTCCCCAAATCCTTATTTTTCTGTGATTCCTTTCCTGATATCACCATCTAATAGCTCTGTTTTAAGATTACTGCGAAATGGCCTGAGCTCTGTTTCACTCCCCTTGATGGCTTGATCAATGCCTTAGATGCAACGATAAGAACCTATTTTTTTTACATGCAACGATTAGAACTCATTTGCTTCTTTCGGAAGGTGAGGATCTCCATGATGTAACCGATTCGAATCTTCTGGCGTCGAGTTCTCCCGAAGGTTCGTGTAGCTGTTTTCAGCAACCAACACGTGTTCAGGAAAGCTGTTAATTAGGGATCGTGATCTTCTAGGCGCGCTGCCTGTAGCGGTTTGTGCGAGCGTCACGTGCAATGTCCGTTTTACCCTGCCGAGCATTTTATCTGAACAAGGGTGAGACGGAAATTGTACGCAGCGCTCTTCTGAGCTGCACAGACCGGACAGCAGGCCGTAGAGGATCTGTATTGATTAGTGTGTGTGGGGGGGGGGGGTTGTTTAGGAGTTTTAAAAGTTGAAGAAAATTAAATAAAAATGCAAAGTACACATTTGTTCCTCTATGGCCTTCTACCAAAAAACAAAAACAAAAAAAGGTTTCTCTACGGCCGTCTCTCAAGCAGTTAAAGTAGTCACAGACCGTCAAATTTTTCCCCGGGCAAGGGGTGGGGGTTGGGGTTTGTTTGGACTTTTTACCCGAGGGAGGAGGGTGGGGGGGGGGGGTGTTGGTTAGTTATTGGACAGTTATTCCACGCGCGAGTCAATCCATGATGCTGAGGTCAAATCCCTACTCGTGTTGCATCACAATTGGCAGAGGAGGTCTCTCCAGTAACAAGTTTGTACTTGGAGCCCACTGGTTGAGCCGTTGCAGAATCCAGTTTGTGGTCCAACCTCGTTCGATTATGATTCATATTAATTAGCTGAGGCGCCACTACACTACATCTTAACCTAAGCCTCTTGAAGAAATTATAAGATTCAATGTAGCCGATCGAGTGGATGTGCAAAGAGTACAAGTTGAATTGGCGTCAACAACTAATTCTACTTAACTGTTCATTGCATACTAAAAACAAGTTAATGGACTAGGATTTCAACCAAGTTAAATGGGTGTCACAACTTCAATGATGCATGTGATAAAAGCTTTCGAGATACCCAACAATAACGTCTAATACTTGTAAATGAAAATCCTGAGTCTTGAGTTTGTTCTGTTTTTCATACCTGTTTTCTGTCTCTCTGATTTACTGAGATGAAGTAAAAGGCTTTTTAGCTTTCAAGTGATGTATTTGGATTTTGGACAACCAGGTCCCTCTTTATTCTTTTGTTCTTCCAATAAAATTGACCTTCAAAAAAAAAAAAAAAAAAGGAGAAAGGTGTAATATAATACAGTATTATATGATACTGTCCTTGTTGAAAGCATCACCTGGAATTACAAAATGGAGTAACATAGTTGATTTCATTTTCATACTTTATTATTCCGTAATCAACAGAGATGAGCTGGACGAAGCAAAAGCAAATTGCAACAAGTAGGAGCCCAAGTATTTTTATCTGCTCCATTTCCTCCCCGCTCCATTTCCCCAAGTTCTTCTAATAGAGAGGGGGGTGGATCCCACCCAGACAGTGTGTTCGTGCAGGGGTAGGGTGATCATTTCTGTCCCTCTCTATTAGAGGAACTTGGGGAAATGGACCCACCCAGGAAATGGAGTAGATAAAGGCCCGGGGATGATTGTAGTCTTCTAAGGTTCGAGACAATGCACACTGTACTTTCACCTTCCAGTTGTCCCTTGCTCTTGTGTTTTCTATATTCTGCATTCTGTTTCATTAATTAACTGTTGATGTCATTCTCAGTGATCATAGTGATCGACTTATACAAAAAAGGGAGGTATTATATGGTAAAACATTTTCCAAATATTCTATAACCCAGAATAGCTACATAGTTGTCAAGGAACCGCCTAAGCGTCCAGGCACCATGGTTGTTAGTTTCAGCTTGCTTCTAAGAGGCCAACACCTTGGGTTTCCTATACACCTTGACAACAATGTTGGCTATATGGAGCCAGACTTGGACTGTTTGATTTGTTGTTGATGATAGGAGAAAAAAAATAATTCACTAATCATTGTAGTCATTATAATGACCATTACACCTTTTGCTTTAGTGTTAATCACATTTAATTTAAATTTTTTTTATTTTTTACATATAAATTTTAAAATATTGTAATGCACCCTATTTCCACCTCACCTATCTGCCACTGGTATGCTTTAGTAAATTTTAGACAGTCTCCAGCTGAACTATGCTGTTGTCTACTGTTTCTCTTTTGGTCCAAAATACTTAATTCTCCATGCTAGAAAGAAGAATAAAAATCCTAACATGAAATTTAAACAAATTATTATCCAGTTTAATGTTTTAAGCCATGGCTCATTTGGGGGGGGGGGGGGGAGAGGAAAAACCCAGCTCATGAAAATTATTGCAGAACATTTGTAGGCAAAGTAATACACATTTTATAGCAATTACTTCACTGGTCAGTTGGGATAAGGCTGAGTTGTCGTTGTACTTTAATATGGTTTCACTGTATGAACAATGCATTAAATTGGATTGGTTCCATCCACATTTCAAGGCAGCTATTTGTGATTAACTAGACCAAATACTTTCTTTTTCCATGTTGTACTTTATATTATTAACTAGGCTGAGTATGTTGCATATATTTGCATGTAGATAATACTTTATGTGACAACAATTTTCATATCAAGATGGGTTTTTCTACATCCCTCTAGAATCTTTTGTTGGTACCATCGGGTGTACTGATCAGTTCTGTGGTGGGAGGCGCATTGTTCCTCTTTCAGGTATTCCAATAAACAGTTCGGTTTCCACATATGTATGTGGAAAAATTTGACTGTTTGGGACAATCTCTCTATCTGGGGTTGGCTGTTGCTTTGCCTGCACCAAACAATGGAATATTATGGTGTCAAATAGTGGGCCAGAATCACACAAAAAGAAATCAGATCTGTTGTACAACCAAATAGTGAGAATATTATGTACATAGCAGTAGGAAGACTAGTTTTGTCCAAAAAGTCCATGAAAATAGAAAATGCAAACTTCAACAGAGAATTTCACCTTCTCGTGTAGCATTCTGTTCTCTACTTTTAGTATCCTCTCCTGAATTTTATAAAAAGACTAGTTAGTAGACACCTTTGGTGCGGTTTTTGAGCACTACTTACTGATGCTTCTGGTGCCTGTTAATGAAAACTGCTTGGTCTGCTTTTTTAGCATAGTGTTGCTTCATTGTCTCTTCTATCAAAGGTAACACAAGCATACATGTTTCAAACGTTCTGTGTTGCACCTTACCTTTTCCTTCAGTTTCTCAATCTGTTCCTTAGATAACTGAGTCTGGAGGGTAGACATTATCAAGAAAGTCGACTGTTAATTGATTTTTCTTCAATAACGATCTGGAAAATTCATAAGTTTGCCCTATAACATACCTTTCTTCCCCTAACGTTGCTTAAGCTTCGCTCCAACTGGCTTTCTATCTGCTGCAGTTCATCTATGGAGCATGATCCCAGATCTTCTCCCGTAAGCTTTCTGGGAAATTAATTTGTAAATCTTAGAATCTCCAAACACAGATGACAGCAAACAAAATAAATAAAGGCTGTTCAAGTCCGAAAGTTTTGAGCTGATTCCCAAACCGTTTTGAAATTTCAAGAAGCTCAATCTTCTTAGCCATGTTGGCAGCTTCACACTTCAAATGCTGCAAGTACCCAATTAGAGTGAGAAAAAACAGGAAACTATTCTAGGAATGCTTGGTTGGAAGTATGCTCAAGCATAATGTTTTTTCTTCAAATGCTGCATGTGGAAGTATGCTTTGGCACATGAATGATGCAGTAGCTATCATGGTAATAAGAAATGACAAATGATGTGTCTCATCAACTAGGAGGCTCATTGAACAACTTTGATGGTGTCATTGTCTGTTGTAGTCATCTTGCAATATCCTAAAAAATATTTGAGTTCTTTTTCTCTTCCTTTTAAAACAAGTAACAGGAATGGCTCCATGAGCTGTGTGCAGATGCCAGGATTTAATTAATTAACTGAAGATCAAACACGATTTCCCCAATACAAACACAGCTTCTCATAGTCTGATAGCCTAGTCATCTCTCATATTTCTGGTTTTGAAAGAAACTACCTCAGTAGGCAACTAGGCATTTTGCTAAAGGGAATATAAGCAAGCTAGCAGGGGATATAAAGGAAGATAAATTTCTAATCTCCACAAGCTTTTCACAGGAATCTTTCTCGATGTGCTGGACGACAACAAAATTAGAGCAAAAAGGGATGTCATGAGGTCATCAGGAGTTCAATATGAAAGCTCATATACACCTTGCAAGTAATTACATATTCATTACTCTTTGTCCTAGGAAAGTTCATCTTGAAGATTTTGGGTATTCTTTCCTTGTTGGCCTAGTCTTTCACTAGGGAAGACAAATTCTTTATAGGAAAGGTGGTTGACAATGTTTGGATTTAAATTGTTTGCTTCCTGTCCATGTTTAATGTGTGAATATGATAAGGAGAAATCTTATACAATGTGTCAAGTATCGGTAGCTTGCTGTCCATGTTTAATTTGTGAAGATGATAGGGAGAAATCTTATACAATGTGTCAAGTATCGGTAGCTTGCTGTCCATGTTTAATTTGTGAAGATGATAGGGAGAAATCTTATACAATGTGAACTGGTTTTAAGAGAAGTCTCAAAGACGTATTGGAGAGAATTTAGAGACGATATATGTAAAATTAGTGTTTTAAAGCATTGTGCACTATAAATAAGCAATAAATAATTATATCCAACCAATGTCAGATTATCTCTGTTTTTGCAGTGTCTATGTAAATCAAATCTTCATTGGCAAGTGCTACGTAAAACCTACTAATTTGAAATAGAAATTAAACAAGAAGATTTGAAAAAGAAAAATCTATGTGATTCAAATATTCATTGGCAAGTGCAGTTTCTTTGCTTGTTTAGTCACTTCCCCTAGATCGTTTTTTATAGTCTAGATGAGATCCACTTGGGTTTTGGCAAAAATTTTGAATAAGAAGTTTTTCTTTTAAAAACTGTAGTTTTTTGTTTTGGGCCTATGTATCAAGTGTATCGGTACCATATAAGAACTGTGTCAGTCGGTATAGGTTCGATACAGTTCTATACAAACTTTTTCATGTACAGGCCCTATATTGTATTGACGTCTCGATGTGTATCAGACCGATTAGGTCAATACTCATCCAGACTTGACACCATTATATTATCAGCATACTAGCAAGGACTCTTCAGAGAACAGTTCAAGGTGAGTAGTAGCAAGAATGAATTGATGCCAATTAATGAACATTGTTCTGCTTGGTCATGTAGATTTTTTACCAGCTGGGTTTTCAAGGAGTTGTGGAGGACTTTGTGAAGGAATTTCCTTATCTCATTCTTAAATTTTTACTGCTTGATTGACATGGAAGCTCTACGTAGGATTTCCAATTTATTATTTGGTGACTGTGAGACACGTTAAAATTTCCTTATCAACTGTGAACTGGCTATAGAAATTTTCAAGGGGAATGTCAGTCAAATCTGTCTCATCTAATCTTTGAGATGTAACAACTCAAGGGAGCTTTGGCAGAGTATCCTTACCACAATTCGCTCACATTTGGCTGATCCTAATGATGTGTGAGTGTGGGGAGGGGGGGGGGGGAGCTTATTAAATTATGAAGCTTCCATTCCTTGAATTCTAAGTACTGTGAAACTTGTCACTAGGAAATGGATTTTCAGATGGTAATGGAGTTCTGGTGTTTTTCGCATTACCATCTTTGTTAAACATACTACCACTCAGGAGGCATGGACTATCTCGTAAGAGAGAACCCATCTGTACCTTGTTTATTAATTTTGCCTGAAGGCAGGCAAAATTTCACGATTATTCCGGCATCCATGAAAGAATTCATAAATTTATTTCATTATTCATGCTTATGATTGAGAACTTCAAACTATCTATGAGACAAATATTCAAACCAAAATTCCTTTAACAGTAGGACATAGTATCATCTAATTCTGTTACTTAGAAAAGTGGGTTTACCTGCATGTTTGGTTCTACAGCCTCATTGTTGATTTGTACATCTCTTGCAAGTCTTTGGTAACGATCTATCGTCTTCTGCATGCTGCAGCATCCCAAAATACAACAATAATTTAAGCATTCCAATTTTTTTCCCAGATCAAAATGCTAACACACTGCATAATGTAGCATAAGATCATGCCAATTACCAATTATTCATATAACACATTCCAATTTTGTATTGCTGTCCTCAGCATGCTAGATTACCAACCAGGCTGGAAGTTGCTCATTTTTTATCATATGTGAATGCTTGAAATATTTTGATGTGTCATCTGATGGTTTTACTTCCCATTTTCAACATATATAACTTGCTTTGGTTCAGCTTTTCAGTAAACCAGGCAGAATGATTCAAATCACCATAATGTAGAAAGAAACTCTGGTTTTTGTTTATATAGCATAGTGGGAGGAATTAGGCTCACTTGCTATAAGGATTCCCTCGGATAATTTCACCAAATATAAACATACTTTTGTACAACAAAGATTAATTTGGACTACAAAACGAGCTTAATTAGTATACCAACAACCCACTCCCCTACCCCCTCCCCCAAAGAGAGAGAGAGAGAGAGAGAGAGAGAGTTTAACACTCCTGAAGAACCATTTGGTGAAATTATCTCAATGGTAATAGATATGGCAAAGGATGGGTTTGTTATGATTTAGCTTTATGTTTGTTCCTCGAGTTAATGTGTGTTTTAGCAAGGGACAGCGAAACCGACCGTGCAGGTGATCCATGCTTGGTCATACAGTTGGAATTTAGGTAATGAATGTAAGAAGAAGACGACAAAGAAAATGGAGAAAAAGTGAGTTCGGTGGAATGTTGTGTGTTGGAGTATCGTCTCCACCACATCTATATTTCACTAATAATATGAAATGAATTACCTACACCTCCCTAGGGAGGTAAAAGGTAAAAAAGGAAAATTACAATATAAGGCAACTAGACAATAAACTAGTACCCAAAGTACTCATATTACATAAATTCAAACACTCCCCCTCAAGCTGGAGAATAAATGTCATATATGCATTCCCAACTTGTATAATAGGGTACCAAACTTGAGAGAAGTAAGCCCTTTGGTGAAGATGTCCGCCAGTTGATCACCAGTCTTCACAAAAATGCATGCAGAGTCTATTTTCTTCTTGATGAAGTGTCGGTCCACTTCAATGAGCTTTGTTCTGTCATGTTGAACCAGGTTGTGAGCAATCCTTATAGCTGCTTTGTTATCACAGTAGAGCCACATAGGTCCTTTAGCCTCAAACCCCAACAGCTGGACCAATTGTCTCAACCTTCTGAGTTCACAAACTCTATGAGCCATAGCCTTGAATTTTGCCTCTCCACTGGATCTAGCTACAACATGCTATTGTTTGCTTCTCCATGTGACTAAGTTACCTCCCACAAATGTGCAATAACTAGATGTAGACCTTCTGGCTGAGATGTATCAAGCCCAATCGGCATATGTGATGCCTTCTATTCTCAAGTGATTGTGCCTGACATATAATACTCCTTTCCCTGGAGAGGACTTCAAGTATCTAAGAACATGGTTCAAAATCTCGCGATATTTTGCCGAAATATCGCTTAATTTCGTATATCTCGAGCTTACCGAGATGCGAAATCAGGTCGAAATGAAAAAATACCATATTTCGTCAATATCTCGTGAGATATCGACGATATCTCGATATCTCGTGAGATATCGACGAAATATGGTATTTTGGCTCAAAGTGTCACGTAAAGGGGGGCTTTAATACAATATTTCGCAGATTTCGGTCCATATTTCGACCGAGAGCTGCATTTGCTAAGGAATTTCAGTCTTTTGCCTATTCTTCCACTCTTCCAAGCTCTCATCCAACACTCTAGCCATTGTTCAAGCACATTGTTGACGGATTTTCACCGGTAAACTCATCGGAGGGTCATCTAAGCTCATCATCCAAGCTTTTTTCCACTATTTAAGGTAAATTCTATTCCTCTAAAACTATTTTTTTGAAAAGACTATGTACAAATTTTGTTGGATGGTGATGATATTAATATATGTTAGACACCGGAGGCCGATCTATAGCCTCACGGTGTCGAAATTTTTTTTCCATATGTAGTTTGTTTTTTTAATTTTCTGGTTTTAAAAATTCATTTTCCCACAATTAAAATAGGAAATAATTAGGGGTAATATGACTTAGATGGTAATGAATTAAATATATGTTAGACACCAATGGCCGATCTACGGCTTCACGGTGTCGGATTTATTTTTCTGCTCTTAAATAATTATTTTAATTTTCGCACATACCACTCCATTGGCATCGGATTATGGTGCATCACAACCTTACGGTGGATATGGATATGGATCATCATCATATGGGCGCTTTAGTGGGGTAGGGGACTATGACTACACCCCAGTCCCAGGGACATCTGGATCATCTTTTGTAGATAACATCTTTGCATACCCTAGCGGACCTAGCTACCAACCTCACCAGCCATACATGCAGCCAATGCCATCGCCTCTTGTGCCGGCGCCAACATCATATCACAGTGGATCATCTTCTTCACGGACTGGATCGATTGGTAACCCTAGTTTATATCCTAGGATAGGTTACCTACAGTATGTTGATGATTCCATTTACGTGACACTTGTGGATGACTATACTCGTTTCTTCTCCGATTCTATACCGTGGTCCACATATGTCCTTCAAACAGAGAGCAATGGACGTCGACTCCAGCGAGGCATGAGTGGGATTGATCCAGGAGGCACAAAGAACTACTATTAGCAGCTTTAGCACTTGTAATTTGTAACTTAAGTTGTGATTTCATTGATCTATGAACTTGTGATTTGTGACTTGCGAGTTGCGAGTCTTGTGACTTACTAACTTTGACACTTAGTGTATTGCCTTTAAGGCTTTAAGCGAGTTATTGAATATTATGGAGTTTATGAGAATCATGGCACTCATCAATGTGTATTGGCTTTAACTTGATATGTGATGAAGTTAAATACTATTATTAAATATTAACTGTCTAATCTATGTGTATTTAACTATTTATACATTAGGGTCGGCGACCGTATGTCAATCAAGGTGCAAGCCCAAAACACCAATTTGAATTCACATTTTTACAATTTTATGGATTAAATGTGTTTATTAAGCTTAAATAAGGCTGTCCATGAAGTTTCAGGCCTAGATATGGCCAAATACCCCCCGAGATGGACCCCCGAAATATTGCAGAAAAAATGCAATATTTCAGTCATATTTCGCGATATCTCGGATATTTCGAATATCTCGGTAGGCCCGAGATACCGATATATCGCGAGATATAGTACTATGTTTAAGAATACGGTATACAACATTCAAGTATCAACAAGAGAGGGACTGCAATCTTCTCTTAGTTTGTGATTCTGCTCAATAGGAGAACTTGCTGGTTTACAACCCAACGTCCCTGTCTCTTTCAACAAATCAAGTACAAATTTCCTTTGACATATGTTGATTCCCCTCATAGACCTTGACACTTCAATCGACCTAAATCTTTAATCTCAAACTGTTGAGTCCAGTAGGTCTTCAGCCTAGCTATCTCAGCTCTGTCGTCTTTAGTCGCCACAATGTCATCAACATATACAATAAAGGTTGTGATGGTACCATTACCTCACCGGGTAAATAGAGGGTGGTCCACTTGACTCTTGGAATAACCATGCTTCATAATTCCCGCCTGAACCGCTCAAACGATGCCTTTGGGGATTGTTTGAGACCATATATTAGTTAGAAATCAAGAATGAGTCGATTCAAACAAGAGACAAGGGAGTAAGAGCTGAGAAGGAAAGAAAAGAGAAGAAGGGAAAAGGAAGAAAAAAGAAGAAAACATAAGAGAACCGTAGGATGAAAGGAATCGATGCCTCTCTCCTATAATGTTTCATTAAGCACTTCATGGAAATTATACATCCCTCCCTAGGGAGTTAAAAGGCAAAAAAGGAAAGTTATAATATAAAGCAACTAGACAACAATCTAGTTCCTAAAGTACCCTTATTGGACTAAAATGAAGTGATCACAAGACCAGAACTTGTAAATATTTCATATTTATGAATGGTTTTGAACTTTTGATTGGGCCGCTCTCTTGGCTGCATTTGGATGGACTTAGGAGAGAGGTCTTTTCGTTTCATTTTATCTTTCCCTCTTTTCCGTGGAGGTCTTTAAGGTGTTTGTAGATATGCCCTACCCTTAGCCGACATGTCATGATTATGCTATTTTGCAATTCCTTAATTCTTTCATATTTATTTAGGATACAAGTAGAATTATATAAAAATTAAATGCTATTTATGCCTAATAAAATGGTTATATAAAAAAAAGAACACTAGAACGCCTTGTTCGCCAAGGCGACGCCTTGAGGCCGCCCTATCGCCAAGGCGCTTAGGAAGGCCCTCA
Organism: Telopea speciosissima; assembly: GCF_018873765.1. Classification (NCBI taxonomy): domain Eukaryota; kingdom Viridiplantae; phylum Streptophyta; class Magnoliopsida; order Proteales; family Proteaceae; genus Telopea; species Telopea speciosissima. The sequence continues at coordinate 60,934,157 of NC_057921.1, read as the reverse complement.
AACGCAATGGTTGCCTTGCCGCCTTGATAATTATGTGTTGCACAGGATTGTGGGCTTTACTTATGGCAGCTTGTTATCACAATAAAGTCTCATAGGTGCTTTAGTATCAAACCCCATCTCTTGGACTAGCCTCTTCAACCATAGGAGTTCACAAAGTCCATGAGCCATAGCCCTAAACCCAGCCTCTGCACTAAATCTGGCCACCACAGGTTGCTTCTTGCTCCTCCAAGTGACCAAATTACCCCTTACACATGTACAATAGCCTGATGTAGATCGTTTGTCTGAAACTATACCAGCCCAATCCGCATCAGTGTAGCCTTCAATTCTCAAATGGTTATGTTTGGCATATAAGAGGCCTTTTCCTAGGCAGGACTTCAAGTACCTGAGGATCCGGTAAACAGCTTCCAAGTGCCCACTTTTGGGAGCATGCATAAGCTGACTCACTACCCCAACTGCATAGGTGATATCTGGGCGAGTCAAAGAGAGATGAGTCAACTTTCCTATAAGTCTTTGCTATTTCCTTGCATCAACTAGTGAAGGTCCACAACTTCCCCTAATTTATGTTTCTGATCAATAAGAGAGTTTGCTGACTTGCAAACCAACATCCCTGTCTCTTTTAACAAATCAAGAACAAGGAACCCAAATCTTTAATCTCAAATTGTTGAGCCAGGTAGGTCTTCAGCCTAGCTATCTCAGCTTTGTCATCTATAGTCATTACAATGTCATCAACATAGACAATAAGGGTTGTAATAGTACCATTACATCGCCGGATAAATAAGGTTTGATCAGATTGACTTAGGGAATACCCATTCTTCTAAATAACCTGCATGAACCTCTCAAACCAAGCTTTTAGAGACTGTTTTAGACCATATAAAACCTTTTTGAGGAGACACACTGATGTAGCTCCAAGAAGGAAGAAGAAGAAGAAGAGGCCCTGAATTTAGGGTTTGAATAGGGAGTCATAGATTAGGATTTATTATTTTCCATACTTAGTTTATTTTCTTGTTTATAGATTGAACTGGTTTAGAATTGATTGCATCCAATTGGTTCAATGGGTCTAATTTAAGTGAAGTGTTCCTATTGGTTAATAGGTTCTTATATCCTATTGGCTAATATGGAATCTACTTTAAATTAGTTGTTTTTAAGTTAGATTCTTTTATTTTAAGTTAGTAGGGGTACTTAGGACATTTACTGTTTTAATTTAAGTAAGTTAGATTAGAACTCTCCCTTCCACGATTTTAGAAGGAAGAGACATTAATTTGTACTAGGATTTTGGCTTAAGCCTTTATTATAAATAAAGTAGATCGTAGAGGGCTCCCCCACAGATTATTTGAAGTTAAAAAAAACAGATTTCATGGCTGCCATTGCTGTTGTTCCTTGCTCCCCTGTGTGAGTGTGCATCCTTGTGGACTTCAAGGTGGAAGGGTGGGTGGATTCCTGCGACTCTTTATGCCGTGACGGCTGGGAGTATCTCTCTTCGAAGGTGGTTTCATCCTTCAAACATTCAAGCTACTGCCAGTGGATTCCAGTGTGAGTTTGAATTTTAATTTTCTATTTTATTTTCATCAACCCTAGGAGGATCTCAATTCTGTCCAGATCTGTTCTCCATTAGAATCCTCTCAAACTTAAGCCATAGCCTCCCCTCACCATGGTTTACACTCAATCCTAAGCCCAGCCCTATCCATCCATCTAAACCCTAGCTTTAGTGACTTCCCTAATTTCTAAAAACCCGAAACCCTAACCCTAATTCTGCAGGAATTTTAAACTGAACCAAATCCTTTTTTTTTTTATATCATAATAGTCCCCTAAACCTGCATATTAAAACCATATAAGATCCATTCCCAAATTCCCATCCTAAACCCTAGAATTAACCTAAAACCTAGGCTTTCCGTGTGAATCAGCAGCCTCTTTTTCCTATTTATTCTGTTATCTGGCTCCTAGTAGGTCTCCTACCTATCTAGGACTACATTATTTGGTATCAAAGCCATGGATGAACATGGCAATCCGGTGCTGCCACAACCACTTGACCCTATGGTAGCAATGTTCGAGCTGTTTCAGAGATTTACTGTTGACCAGGAGACCTTGTTTGAGGACTTTAGAGCTAAACAGAGAGTAATGGCTGAGAGGCTGCAAGTAATTGAGCATAGACAACCTACACTTAATGGGGACAGCAATGTACCCATAGAAGAAGACAGGTACCAACTCCATTCAGTGGTGCAGAGACTGCCTAACAGAGATGGGAGCCCCAGAGATGACTACAGGGGTTATAGAGATGGACGCATAGGTCACAGGGACAGATTCAGAGCTGACCGAGATAACAGGGATGATAGAGATCATTACAGAGATCGTTGGGACAGACCTAGATATACCCGTGAACCTTCTCGGGGACACAGAGATCACCACCGAGGCTACAGAGACAGAGATAAAGAAGACCAGGACAGAGACAGAGTTCGGTGGCCTACTTTTGAGGAGTATATGAGGTCCTACTTCACTGGAGACCAGGGTACTAATCGACGCCATACAGGCAACCAAAAGGTGAAGCTTGAGCTGAAAGAATTCGATGGTAACTCTGACCCCTAGGTATTTTATGATTGGCTTGCTGCAATAGAAGATTATTTCGACTGGTATGATTTATCTGAAGAAGGGAAAATGAAGTTAGTTCGTGCTAAACTTGTCGGACCTGCACGTGAGTGGTGGAGAACTGCTAAAAGAGAGATGGACTTTAATGGGACTGCACCCCGCACTTGGGAAGACATGAAATATGACCTGAGCAAGCAATACTTACCAAGGTACTTCAGGTCTCAGTTGCAGGATAAATTCAACTCCCTCCGCCAAGGAACCATGACTGTAACTGAGTACATGAGGCAATTCAATGCTCTTTCTTCTCGTACTGGCATTAGGGAGGAGGGCATCCAAATGCTTTCCAGGTTCAGGTTGGGTCTGTCAAGTGAGATCAACAAGACAATTGGGGTAGTTGACGTTGCAGAAGTTCGAGATTGTTTCGAGAAGGCCTTAAAAGCAGAGGAGTTATTAGCTTCAAGTAAACAGCCGGGGTCTACCTCCAAGCCGGCCTACATCAACAATAGCACCTCAAAACAAGGTTCCTCCATAGGCAACATCTCTCGCCCTGCAGTTCCCCCATGTGTGGATGATAAGGGCAAGGCTCCTATGGGCCGAAATCACCCCTTCACTTGTTATTACTGTCAAGATAAGGGACACATTGCTAGGGACTGCCCACACAAGAAGAAGCCTCTCAAGTGGTTGAAAAAGAAGAAGTTTAAGGTGATGATGAAGACCAAGGCGGCATTCATATTCATGCACTCCCTCTTGATGATGATGTTGATTATTTTGATGATGATGATTCACGAGGTGTTCATATGGTACTTCAAGAGGCTGCTGCCCAGCCAGCATTCCAGCCTTCTTCATCCATCAAAGAGCTGCTGTCCGCATACAAGCTTGAACCACCCATTGAAGATAATCTGAAGAAACTTGTTCCTAATTTAGAAGACCATTCGGTGATCTCCAGCCATTCATCGGAGATGAATGATTTTAAGACGGGGAGAGTTGATGCAGCTCCAAGAAGGAAGAAGAAGAAGAAGCGGCCCTGAATTTAGGGTTTGAATTGGGAGCCATAGATTAACATTTATTATTTTCCATACTTAGTTTATTTTCTTGTTTTTAGATTGAACCGGTTTAGAATTGGTTGCATCCAATTGGTTCAATAGGTCTAATTTAAGTGAAGTGTTCCTATTGGTTAATAGGTTCTTATATCCTATTGGCTAATATGGAATCTACTTTAAATTAGTTATTTTTAAGTTAGATTCTTTTATTTTAAGTTAGTAGGGGTAGTTAGGACATTTACTGTTTTAATTTAAGTAAGTTAGATTAGAACGCTCCCTTCCACGATTTTAGAAGGAAGAGACATTAAGTTGTACTAGGATTTTGGCTTAGGCCTTTATTATAAATAAAGTAGATCGTGGAGGGCTCCCCCACAGATTATTTGAAGTTAAAAAAAAACAGATTTCGTGGCTGCCATTGCTGCTGTTCCTTGCTCCCCTGTGTGAGTGTGCATCCTTGTGGACTTCAAGGTGGAAGGGTGGGTGGATTCCTGTGACTCTTTACGCTGTGACGGCTGGGAGGATCTCTCTTCGAAGGTGGTTTCATCCTTCAAACATTCAAGCTACTGCCGGTGGATTCCAGTGTGAGTTTGAATTTTAATTTTCTGTTTTATTTTCATAAACCCTAGGAGGATCTCAATTCTATCCAGATCTGTTCTCCATTAGAATCCTCTCAAACTTAAGCCATAGCCTCCCCTCACCGTGGTTTACACTCGATCCTAAGCCCAACCCTATCCATCCATCTAAACCCTAGCTTTAGTGACTTCCCTAATTTCTAAAAACCCGAAACCCTAACCCTAATTCTGTAGGAATTTTAAACTGAACCAAATCCTATTTTTTTTATATCATAATAGTCCCCTAAACCTGCATATTAAAACCATATAAGACCCATTCCCAAATTCCCATCCTAAACCCTAGAATTAACCTAAAACCTAGGCTGTCCATGTGAATCAGTAGCCCCTTTTTGCTATTTATTCTGTTATCTGGCTCCTAGTAGGTCTCCTACCTATCTAGGACTACATTACACACCTTCCCTTCAGTTGAAGGGAATTGGAAGCCAAAATGTCACAGCTGCAACCCACCCCTAGGAGGATTCCGCTAGTAACCCGGATATCTTACGATATCTGCCAATCCTCCAGGATCCAGAAGCAGTACTTACATGTCACAAACCACATAAGAAGGGTATATAAAAATATATAAGAATGCAACGGAAGATTTAAACTACCCATAAATGGATTATATCCTTTACAATGAAATCCCAAATACCTATGTTATACAATATACATATCCATTTATGCTCAAAGGTACAATATCCTGATAATTACATTTCTGAAAGAAAGGAAATTAAATAAACACAGAATCGTCGCAGAACAGCAAGATAAAGAAGGTCTAAAGTTCCATTAATAGCTTCATCGCCCATTAGCAAACCGGTACCTGCAAAATCATCTAAAAAGAAAAGATTCCATAGGGATGAGCTCCACTGAGCCCAATGAATGAATAATAAACCATGCATGCAGATGCAACACAATGATCCTATATGCATGAGATCAGATTTTATTCTCTAATCCACCTAACAACAAAACTAAGTCACTAGGTAAGTAAGTACTATTACAATCCCCAATAGATGTATCCCTGGTGCGGGCTTCTAACCCATTTTTGCAATACACCCATTGAGTTGTTGGGAAGAGCAGTCAGTTCTGGCATCCCTTCCCAAGGTCAGCCCAATTAGCCTTCTATGTTACCACTGTGCTACAACCAGCCTTATTGGCTAATGGGACAACCGACATCACCTGCCCTAATGACCCGATGAGTCTACTGACTGACCAACGCCCCTTCAAGACATTGACCTCCCACAATTGTGGTATCCAACACCTTAACCCCTGTTGGTAAGGGTTCGTAGTACGGGTATGTGTTATCCCTAACCACATGCTTTCTATATGACATTGTATGAGTTGAGTGGTGCCATCCGCATCCCATAACTATGGGCCACCACCCTCCTCATTTCCAATCCGGTTATGGCATCTAATATATCAATTTCATATGCATGCATTCCGACATAATAGAGTATCTCAACAATTTCCATTTAAGTTCCATAATAACAAACAAGAATTTAAAGTACTGCAATATATTTATACAACTATAACAACACACACAACAGTAGTATTACACCTACATGAATGGCATACCCCCACTCACCTTGCTAAGTTTTGCTTGTTTACTAGCTTGTCGGGTTCCGATCGGGCTTCGATTCGCTTCGTCGCACATGTGGTTACGACCTAAGTTAATCAAATCATTAGTAGATGTTAATTAGAGTTTAAATGATGTTAGAGTCTTAAGGGTTCCCTTAGTTTTAAGTTTGAACCAAGTCCAGACCCAAAACAGGGCAGACAACAACATTGGCCGATTGGACTAGCCCTTCCAGATGGGCCAGAGTGGATCGACCAATCAAGGTAGTTGCAGCAAAACTGAGGGATTTTTAGGGGTTTCCATATGGTTCTACTCCAATGGTCCCAAGGAACAGGGATGGGAGTCCTAACTGATTGATTCCTATTTTGGCTCTAAGGTCCAACTCTGGTTGATTGGACTGACCCTTCCAGATGGGCCAGAGTGGATCAACCAGACACAAAGATTTCAACAAGGCTAAAGGGATCATAGGGGATTTAGGTGGTTCTATCCTAATTGTCCTTAGAGACAATACCCAAGGCCTTAAATTAGATCCAGGCTTCAAAACCAACTCTGGCCGATTGGGCTGGCCCTTCCAGATGGGCCAGTGTGGATAGGCCAATGCCTTCACAGAACGAAAATTTGGATGTTTAAATTATGCATGGTTCCTCCCAATTGGTTCTAGGGGTGGAATTAAAGACCTAATTGTTCATTTAGTACTTAAATTTAGGTCTGGAAGATGGGGGTTTGATAATCCAAGAAGAGATTGGTCATGCATGCATAGAATTGAGTTCCAACTTCACCAATCCAACCATACATGAGGCTAGATGATCTAATCTCAACCTAAAACAGAACTGTACACCATCCTAGGTCTAGGAATAGATCATCAGTAGTAATTAAAGTGAAATTAAGGTATGCATGAATGGAATTTGGTTTCAATTTTTACAAATTTAATAGTTAAACCACATGCATGCGAGTTAGATAGTTAGTCCATGGCTTAGATTTAGAACTATGCTTGGTTCTAAGACTAGGAAAAGAAATAGAAAGTGGATTTGATTGGGTTTTGGGTTTTTACCTTGGAATTTGGAAACAAAAAGATGGGATTTCCATGATTTGAAATGGGGTTTGGGGGCATGCATAATGGGTTGGGTTTTAGTCTTACCAATTCAACATAGAAGCTGGTTTTGGGTTTTCAAATGTTTCAATCCATCAAACAGGTTAAGTTAAAACAGGTTTAGGTTAAGCAAATAGGCTTGGATTAAACATGCATGAAGGATTGCGGTACATAAACTAAAATTTGAGCTAAAACTTACATGCATGCACATGGATGCTTAACACAAATGCCCATATCAGAATCTGTACATGGTATTAGGTCTTGGTAAAGAGAATAAAGGAGAAGGATAGGCTGTGACAGGAAAACTACCATCAAATGCTGGAATTGGGTGAAAATTGGTGAACTCCCCCCTTGGATTCACCCCAATTAGGCTAAGTAAGGGTAGATTGGTTTAAATCAGTGAAGATCTTAGTGAAGGGAACTAAATCATGGGAAAAGAGGGTAAGGATGAAGGGAGTCCTTACCTCATATCAGTTCTTGGAGCAAATCCCAAGCTTCCTCTTCCTTTTCTTCTTCTTTTCCAATGATTGTAATAGTAAATGGGTCTTAGCTTTTAGTTGGCTTTATATAGAAATGGGTCTAGGGGTCTGTTTGGCTAAGGGTCATTTTAGCTAAAACTGATTTTTGAGCCGATTCTGTGTCCATGGGTTGATACGCAGGTCCCGCGCAACTCAATTGCGGGGGGAAATAGCTCTTCTATGTATTTGGGATACGGGGAGAAGATCCCCGACATGTGGCACCGGGTTTCATATTCACTGGGCAGAGATTTACCCAGTACAACAGCTCTGGTCGATTGGACTGGCCCTTCCAGATGAGCCCGAGTGGATTGACTAGCGACTGCAACTACAGAATTTCAAAGGGAAAAACAGAGATTTTTGCTTGGGTTGAAGTGAAATTTTAGCTTACTTAGAGGCAGAATTGGACAGTGGTTCCTTCTAGAAAAATGAAGCTCTATGGGTCTAGTTTCTAACAAAACAAGAATCAAAACAATTGAAGCTTGGATGATGAAGTTATGTCATTTTAACTAAACATGGGTCAACCTGCCAAATTAGAAGAATTTAATTTTTGACAGAAACTGGAAGAGAAATTTTATCTCACTTAGGGGCAGAATTGGACTTATTCTATTTCTATACAAATAAAATCTCTATGAGTCTATTTTCTACAAATCAAGAATCAATGCAATTGAAGTTCGAATGATGAAGTTATGTCATTTTAACTAAACAGAGGTCAATCTGCCAGAATAGAAGAAATCGATTTTTGAGTTCTCATCATCAAATCAAACATGCAAACTGATGTTTGGTTTGCAAATGCTTTGATTCAACCATTCAAGGTAATAAAGGTCAACATTAGTTCAACCTAGAATTAGGATTAGGTCCTATGGTTGGGTTTAAGCATGCATGCAAAGAAATTGGGTTTATAATTTAATCAATTAATGTCAACCCAAACATGCATGATTATAAAAAAACATTTTGGACCACCTTACCTGTCTGTTACCTTGGCCTCCCCCTCATTCCTGCTAGACTTTCAGACCACCACTGTAACCCCATCCTTGACCTCCTCCGCAAGAGGCTGCAGCTTTGGAAAGCCAAACTTTTATCCTATGCAGGTCGTCTCGAGCTCATCAGATCGGTTCTTCAGTCTTGCTACATCTATTGGAGCGGTGTTTTCGGCCTTCCCAAGGCTACCATCAAGGCTGCCGAATCTATTATGTGTGCTTTCCTATGGAAAGGTGTGGATTCAGCTAGGTTCCTTCACCCCAAGACCTGGTCTTCCATTTGCTCCCCCAAATCTGAAGGAGGTCTTGGTCTCAAAAGGATTAAAGATGTCAACTCCGTTGGTTCTATCAAGCTGTTATGGAAGCTCCTCACCAACAAATCCAGCATTTGGACTTCATGGGTGTACGCAGGGCCTCTCCGTAGAGCCTCTATCTGGACTGTCAGCCTAGTTCCAGACTCCTCCTGGATTTGGCTCAGAATCCTCCAAGTGAGGCATATAGTCAGGGGTGCTATATCTTGCAGGATCGATGATGGGTTACACAACTACCTTTGGCTTGACAAATGGCATCCTTCAGGTGTCCTTGCTTCCATTGTCAGCTCCCGTGCCATTTATGCTTCCGATCTAGATAGATTTACCCTTGTGGCTTCCATCATCACCAGAGGCTCTTGGTCCCCCCTCCCCCCTCCCCTCCTTCCCTCGCAGATCTTTGGAGCTCCCTCCCCCTATCCCCCCTGGTCACTGAGGCAGAGGTGACATCATCTTGTGGCTTCCCTCCCCCTCTGGCAACTTCAGGTCCCACTCCGCTTGAGACATGGTTAGACATAGAGGGACCCCCTATCCTTGGCATAAAGTTGTTTGGTTTAAAGGGCACATCCCTCCCCAGAGCTTTACCGCTTGGCACGCTCTAGCAAACTGCCTCCCAACCCAAGCATTCCTCATACATCGCCACATGCAAGTCTCCCCCAGCTGCTGCTTTTGTTGGAATGGGCACGAAGATACAGACCACCTGTTCTTCACTTGCCCCTTTGCTGCCTCCATCTAGAACCGTGTCCTTTGCCACTGCTGGCCTGCTTGAAGAACGCCGCTGCCCCTCTCCAGAGAATATATTTGGATTGATATGACTTTCGGAGACAACTCGATTTGTGATTCGGTTAGCAAGCTTGCCTTTTGTACCACTATCTCCCACATTTGGATGGAGCGTAACCTTAAAAGATGGACGTCCAACTCCTGCTCTTTCGACAAAATTTGGAAGGCCATCTTCTTTGATGTTTCATTTAAAGCTAGTTCCCTCCCCCTGGCTGGTGTTAAGGATACCCCAAGTAACAGGCTCATTGTTGTCTCCTGGGGTCTTCCTACCTCCATGTTGCGCCCTAGCTAGTCTTTAGCTTTAGTTTGTTGTTGGCCCTCGGGCTTGTATATTCCCTCTCCTTTCTTCAAAATTAAATTTTTATTCATCCAAAAAAAAACATTTTGGACATCATGCGCGACAACTACATTTGAGATAATAACTCCCTCATCCAATCTTAGAGTGACTCAATTCTTAATGCATTGAATGGATAACTTATAGGGCAATAGTATTTTAGTTTCAAGCACTAACAAATTCTGCCTTAGAGACATCTCAAAACTCTAATGAAGGGCTAGACTATGCAAAATGCAACTACAAAGCCAATGCTCTTTAACTTCAAGCTTTTCCTCAAACCATAGTAGCTCCACATCATCACCATGCATTCTAGGACTTGTACCTGCCTTGTCATCATGCTAACTAAATTTGACAACTTCCACTTCTTGATGATGCCAACTGTACCAGCCCTATTTCCAACTGCTAGCTTGCCCATCAGTTGAATTTGAAGGGCAACCCGACAAGACGTGAGGATTCGTAATGATATCTGAGTTACTAGATCTAGAGTGGTGGGATGGGGAATCGAGGGCCAATTATAGGGGGAGCCCATCATACTAATGATCTGGGAGATAGGGTGGGCCCGCCACTGGAGATGGATGGGACAGAATGGGAGGGGTTTAGTTGGGTGGAGCAATTGCGAAAAAGGTTGATCCACGAAGGGGGACAGGCTAAAGCAAATGGGGGAGCAGTCGAGGGAAGGGAGTTGGTTAGAAGGGACAGAGGGGTAGTAGTGAGCATAGGCAGATGATGATGATGGATCGATGGCCGAAGGTTATCGGCTAAAGGGGCTGACAACATCTTAGGGGGAGGATGTAGTTGTCTTCATCATCGTAGAGGACAGTCGACTGGAGAGCCTCGAATCTGTTGTGACCGTCAATAGCTACTTGGCGGACCATTGGTCTGATGTTATTATGACCTTGGGATGAACCAAAGCCTGAAAGCTCCTTGTGACGAGGCTTGTGATGTCAGGTTCTTCTCTGGCCATTGCTAGGGCCACGTGAGCCAGAGGCCGATGGGGTATTCCTAGGAGGTAGTATAAGGAGTTAACAGTGAGGGCGATGGCATTACTTTTCACCATAGTAGGAGGAGGATTTGTTTCAAGTACGACACCAGGGCTAGGCTTTTGAGAGGGTAGCCTTGCATATGGTGTCCAAAAACTTTACAAGTTAAACACTGAGGGGGAAGCCTCTCGTCATGGACTGTTTAGTCAAAGGAGAATCCTTCATCACCCATAACCGTGACTGCAGATGGAATGGTGGCATCAGCTGAGACCTCGACGCAAATCCCTACAAAGGCAAGGTTGTCCATCCTTTTGGTTCTTTCATCAGAGTAGAGAAGGTTGCCGATCACCGAGCCGATGATGCTGAGACTAGTTTCACCCAAAAAATGGAGGGGAAGGCTTAGAAGAGTGATCCATAAAGGAATGGAGTGCAAGTCTACCTTTCTCAGTTGCAAGTATTGTTCCCATTGACAGAGGAAGATTGGCTTTTTCCTTATTTGCCAGGGGCCTCCCACTAGGACTCTCGATTTGTCCTCATCACTAGAAAATCCGAAGATGAAAATTCCATTGTCCAAGAGGTAAGCATCGAACGAACCCTGAGGTCTCCATTATTTACTTAGGAATAGTTTGACTATGTTGAAAGGAGGTCGACTCCCAATAAAGTGACCTACCAAAGGCCAGTAGGGCAAAGACCAACCTTCTTGTCTCCAATGGTGGAGGGTGAGATGAAATGGAGGCAGTGACGATCTTGAGAAGGGAAGGGAGCATGGCTGAATAGGGAGTTCCAGGTTTAGGTCCCAATGGGAGGGGGGAGGAAGAAGATGTGGGTGTTGGAGAGGTTTGGAGGAGAAGAGAGAGGAAGAGAGGGGGAGGAGTCGCACAAAGGGCCGCTGGGAGGTGGTCAAACATGGGGGGAGGTCACTTTATTTGTGATTTTTATAGACTAATTATTCAAATTCTAGTCAACCGGTTCAACAGAGCTGATTGGCCGCTTTCATGTAGACTGATTTAAACACCCCTCGGTGATCCACTGGTCGATGGCCCAGTCGACCGCCATATCAATCGTCTGGATTGAGGTGTTCCCGATAATCAATGGTCTTAGTACCGGTAGACCTCCCACACAACATCCGATTGGCAGCTCAATCGACTGTTACAACCAATTTTGGCCTTATCTCATTTTTAGCTCAAATCGTTTGGGTATTTCTTCCAATTAAAGCTCATATCATACCAAGTGAACCAAAATAAGGCCCAATAGAGGTTACCAAAGGGCTAAGCTAAGATCAATATGAATGTCACCAATTTGGTCTAGTTTGACTTAGTAAGTCTACACTATGAATCACTTATCTTAGGTATTCTAGTTTAAGGTCCACTAGGTGATTAGCTGAGCCTTAGCACACGGGATTATTACCTCCTAGGATCATCTAGATAAATACAAGATGAAAATCAACACCTATACTTATATTCAAGCAAACCAAAAAATAAATCTTCCAATTCTGGCTCCAATTGCTAGAAACCACATGGATGACTAGACTTGATCCTCAAGTTTATGCTCCACCGCTACACCACTCCACGACAAAGTCTCTTGAGCAACTTGATATCTTCCAAATCGATTCTTGGGCTCAAGGACACACTTCACAATGGTTGGAACCTGTGTATTCATTATGTACTTGGAAGAACATAATATCTTTTTTTCACACACAAATAGATTATCATTTTCAAATTACAAAAGCCATTAAAAATCACATATTGTACTTATGACATCCTTTGTCTCAACCAAAAGGTCAACAACTATATATAGGGATCTCAATATAAGACCCCAAGAACTTCATCATCAACAATTTGAAGCCCATTGAAGATTAACTGAGTATCAATCGATTGGAACTGCAAAGACTAAATCACCCTTTTTCATACTCCCCTTAAGTTACTCATCAATTGGTCCATAGGATAATGGTGTCTAGAAGAAGACACATATTTTGTGAAAATATATGAAATCCGATGCGTAGAAGCTATGTAGGGAAGAGGAATGAGGCTATTGAGATTTTTCTTATGGACGATGTCACAATCAACCTTATGAATCTCTCTAGACCTTGCAATGGCGGGAGCCACGTGCTAGGTATGCCAATTTTTATTAAGTTACAATCGACCTCAATTTGCATGGTATGCTCCTGAAACACAGGATTGGAAGCAATACAAATGGCGTTTGAATAGAGAGGTGTCAACCACAAAAAAGAAACTAATAAGTCACCAAATAAACCATAAAGCCAAACAATTTCACTACAAACTGAGGACATGGTGTGATTTCAGCCTTAGCAGAAGACTTAGAATGTATATTTTCCTTCTTACACTTCCAAGAGATGAGCGAGTCATCAAGAAATACACACCAGCCTAAAGTAGAGTGTTAAGTTCAACAACAAGCCTGCATAAGCACGTATCCGAAATGATGAGGAAGAAGATCGTAAATAGCGAGTAATACGATGAAAAGTGAGGGGCAACTGGCAAGGAGAAGATACAAACTAACTCACAATGTTGACAACATAAGCAACGTCAAAAAGACTCATAATAAGATAAATAAGACGGTCTACAAGTTGTCAATATGTAGTAGGATTAGAAATTGGGTCTTCAGCTTGTTTAGAACACTTAACATTAACTTCCTATTAACAGATTCAGAATTAGAATAAGGTTTGGATGGTCTAAGATAGACCCCAAGCAATGTATTTATAATGAGTCAAAATTATAAGGACATATCTGCTCCTATCATAGCTGACATGGCTGTACACATAATATAAAGAAGAAAATGTCCAGAATACCCCACGGTATTCTGGCCCATACTACAATTCAACACTTCCCCTCAAGTTGGTACATATATGTCATGCATGCCCAACTTGACTAAAATAGGATGAAATACTTTGCCACTCAATCCCTTAGTGAATACATCGGCCAACTAATCAGTAGACTTCACAAAGGGAACACAGATGAGTCCGGCTTCAAGCTTCTCCTTGATGAAATGTCGATCAACTTCCACATGCTTAGTATGATCATGCTGGACAGGGTTATGAGCAATGCTAATGGCAGCTTTATTATCACAATATAGCATCATTGGAAGATGGACAACAACACCACTATCATGCAACAATCCTCTAAGCCATAAAAGTTCACAAATTCCTTGTGCCATCGCACGAAACTTTGCTTCAGCACTGGACCTTGCCATAACATTATGCTTCTTGCTACGCCATGTGACAAGATTTCCATCCACAAAAGAACAATAGCCAGAAATGGACTTCCTGTCAATAGAGCCAGCCTAATCGGCATCAGTATAAGCTTTAACCCTTAGATGACCATTGGGAGATAAAAGTATTCCTTTTCCTGGAGCAGACTTCAAATATCTTAAGATGCGAAGGACTACCTCCATATGAGAGGAATAAGGATCATGCATAAACTGTCTTACTAAACTAACAGCTATGGCTATGTTTGGTCGTGTATGAGAGGTAGATCAGTTTGCCCACCAATCGCTGATAACGACCTTTGTTAATAGGTTCACCCTCTTTCACCTGAAGTCTTGTAGTAGCTTCCATAACATTATGCTTCTTGCCACGCCATGTGACAAGGTTTCCATCCACAAAAGAACAATAGCCAGAAATGGACTTCCTGTCAATAGAGCCAGCCTAATCGGCATCAGTATAAGCTTTAACCCTTAGATGACCATTGGGAGATAAAAGTATTCCTTTTCCTGGAGCAGACTTCAAATATCTTAAGATGCGAAGGACTACCTCCATATGAGAGGAATAAGGATCATGCATAAACTGTCTTACTAAACTAACAGCTATGGCTATGTTTGGTCGTGTTTGAGAGGTAGATCAGTTTGCCCACCAATCGCTGATAACGACCTTTGTTAATAGGTTCACCCTCTTTCACCTGAAGTCTTGTAGTAGCTTCCATGGGAGTATCTGAAGGATGACACCCTAGCAGCCCAGTCTCAGACACTAGATCTAGGATATATTTTCTTTAAGAAAGAAAGATGCCCTTTGAAGACCGGGTAACCTCCATCCCTAGAAAATATTTTAGAGTTCCCAGATCCTTTATTTCAAACTCACAGCCAAAGAAGAGCTTCAATTTGTTGATCTTATCACCATCATTTTCGGTCACAACAATGTCATCAACATAGACTATGAGGATAGTGACCTTATCACCAACTCGTTTGATAAACAAGGTATGATCAGCATTGCTTTGCTTGTATCCCATGAAAACCATAGCCTTGTGAACCTTGCCGAACCAAGCTCTAGGTGACTGCTTCAACCCATAAAGAGCACGCTTCAATTTACACACCTCGCCCTTGGTAGTATTACTGGAAAACCTGGAGGAATGTCCATATATACCTCTTCCTCCAGCTCTCCATGAAGGAAGACATTATTCACATCCAACTGCTGAAGATCCCATCTAAGATTCACAGTACAGGATAACAACACTCTTACAGTGTTGAGCTTGGCTACTGGTGCGAAGGTCTTCTGGTAGTCTACTCCATATGTCTGAGTCAAGCCCTTTGCAACCAGACGGGCCTTATATCGATCCACAGTTCCATCTGCCTTCTGTTTGACCACAAATACCCATTTACATCCCACTGATTTTTTCCCTGGAGGAAGGGCCATAAGATCCCACGTATTATTTTTTCTCAATGCTCTCATTTCTTCCAACATTGCTGCCTTCCACTTCCCATCTGTAGATGCTTCCTACCAATTTTTAGGAATAGAAACAGAAGAAAGAGAGGATACCAATGCACGAAAAGAAAGAGAAAGAGAACTATAAGAAACAAAACGAGATAAGGGATGCTGAGTGCAAGCCCTAGTACCTTTGTGATGAGCAATAGGTAGGTCGGAAGAGGCAGGCTCACCAGGAGAAGAAGGATCTGGATCCTGAACCGACAACTGGATAGGTATTGGTGCGACAGTGGATTGAAGCTGCCCTTTGCTAGAACATCTCTTTTTATAAGTGAGAATGTTAGAATTGTCAATGGCCTCTTGAAATTTACTAATGGTTCTCTGTACCGGAGTCAGCTCCCCTTGAATAGGAACATCACCACCACTTGTTTCCATGATCTCCCCCTGTAATGGATTCCCTTTGGGTAAAGGGGCAGCAGTCAAAAGGGGCTGGATAGAAGCCATAAGAGGCTGGTAATCGGTCAAGGGAGATTAAAAAAGGGGGGGGCAATCTAAGGAAAAGGAACCACATCTTCACTAGAACTCTGCCCCTGAAGAGGTAGGGAAAAATAATAGGAAAGGTTTTCATGAAAAATGACATCCATACTGACCACAGTGCGACGGGAAGGAGGATGGCAACACTTATAACCTTTTTGGGTAGGAGAATAACCTAAGAAAATGCACCGTAGCCCACGGGGTGCAAGTTTGCCAGGAGATTTGGTGTCCCTATCATAACATACACAGCCAAACACTTTGGGAGTAGTTACAAAGGAGGAATTCCCAAGTAAAACATTGGCTGGACTACGGGAATGAAGAACTCGGGAAGGTAATCGATTAATGAGATAAGTTGTGGTTAGGATAGCATCACCCCAATATTGGAATGGAACATGCCAAGCAAACATCAATGCTTTGGCCACTTCCAATAAGTGGCAGTTCTTTCTTTCAGCCACACCATTTTGGGTTAGGGTATCGACACAACTAGTCTGGTGTATAATCCCATGATCAACAAAGTATTTTTAAAATTGAGATTCCTTATCTAAAGCTGTTTTCAGAGCTCAAGAAGCAAAAAGGAGGATGGGTATCCTTTGGAGACAACAACAAAGGAAGAATCATTGGAAACGGATCTATAAAATTTGGAGGTACAGTAATTTTTAATGTTAGCCTAGTTGATAATCTTAAGTAAAATTTACTTAGCGTAAGTCAACTATGTAACAATGGATACTTTACAAATTTTAATGCCTCTAAATGTGAAATTAAAGATTCTAATGATAATATGATTCTTTAAGGTTGTAGAAAGAATAATGTTTATACTTGCATATTCAGTGTAAACTCACATGATGCATGCCTTATTTCAAAATTTGATGATGCTATCTTGTGGCATAGAAAATTGGGACATATTAATTCTAAAACAATTAGATGCCTATCCTCAAAGAATTTGGTGAGAAATCTACCAAAGTTGAACTTTGATAAGCAACACACTTGTGGAGCATATCAAAGAAGTAAACTTACAAAGGTATCTCACAAGGCCATTAACTCTGTTGCTACTTCTAGACCTTTGCAACTACTTCACCTTAACTTGTTTGGACCTATCCAAACCACAAGCCTAGGAGGAAAGAAGTATACCTTCGTTATTGTAGATGACTACTCCCGATTCACTTAGACCCTCTTTCTCAAGCATAAAAATGATGCATTTGAGGAATTTGTCTCTTTGTAAGAGAATACAAAATCAGAAGGGTTACTTGATCACTTCTATCAAAAGTGATCATGGTGGTGAATTTGATAACATAGAAGAATTTGGAGATTTTTGTAGAAAATAAGGTATAACCCATAACTTTTTGGCTCCTAGAACACCATAATCAAATGGTGTGGTTGAAAGGAAAAATAGAACCATCCAAGAAACTATAAGGACAATGCTCAATGAGTACTCTTTGCCAAAGTATCTTTGGGCCAAAGCCATTCATACGGCATGTTATGTGTTGAACCGGGTTTTGATAAGACTTATTCTTTTGAAAACTCCTTATGAACTTTTTCATAATAAGCTTCCTAAAGTTGATCACTTCTATCAAAAGTGACCATGGTGGTGAATTTGATAACATAGAAGAATTTGGAGATTTTTGTAGAAAACAAGGTATAACCCATAACTTTTCGACTCCTAGAACACCACAATCAAATGGTGTGGTTAAAAGAAAAAACAGAACCATCCAAGAAACTGCAAAGACAATGCTCAATGAGTACTCTTTGCCAAAGTATCTTTGGGCCGAAGCCGTTCATACGGCATATTATGTGTCGAACTGGATTTTGATAAGAGCTATTCTTTTGAAAACTCCTTATGAACGTTTTCATAATAAGCTTCCTAAAGTTAATTATTTTAAAGTTTTTGGTTGTGCATGTTTTATTCTTAATAGTAAGGACAACTTCTGAAAGTTTGAAGAAAAGGCCGATGATAGTATATTTCTAGGCTACTCCACAAATAGTAGAGCTTATAGAGTTTTTAATAAAAGAACACTAGTTGTGGAAGAGTCTATGAATGTAAAATTTGATGAATCTATGACCAAGTATAAGTATAAAGATTTAGAAGAAGAAGATGAAGATGAAGTACTTGAAATTAGGAAAAGAATTGAAAATGTCTCTTTAGAAGAACCTAATGATCAAATACATCAACTTCCAAAAGAGATAAGGACTGTTAAAGATCACCCTCTTGACCTTGTCATTGGAAACCTAGAGAAAGGCATACAAACTAGAAGTAAAGTTCAAAATGTTTGTTCTGATGTAGCCTTCATCTCTGCTATTGAACCCAAGAACATAAAGGAAGCCCTTTTGGATAGTAATTGGATAATTGCTATGCAAGAAGAGCTTAATCAGTTTAAAAGGAATCAAGTTTGGGACTTAGTGCCAAAACCCTCGAACACCGAAATTATTGGGACTAGATGGGTATTTAGGAATAAACTTGATGAAGATGGTAACATAACTAGAAACAAGGCTAGATTGGTTGCCTAAGGCTATAACCAACAGGAAGGCATTGACTTTGATGAAACATATGCACCTGTAGCTAGACTTAAATCTATTAGAATGTTACTTGCTTTTGCTTGTCATAAGAATTTCGGGTTACATCAAATGGATGTTGAAAGCGCATTCTTAAATGGCTTCATAAATGAAGAAGTGCATGTTATCCAACCCCCTAGATTTGAAGACTCAAAGTACCCTAACCATGTCTACAAACTAAAGAAGGCCTTGTATGGCTTGAAACAAGCCCCAAGAGCATGGTATGACAGGTTAAGTAAATTTCTTGTTGATGATGGTTTTTCAATGGGTAAGATTGATACTACTCTATTTGTTAAACATAAGAAAGATGATTTAATTCTTGTTCAAATTTATGTTGATGATATCATTTTTTGTTCAACCAATGAATCTCTTTGCCATGATTTTAGTAAATCCATGAGTAGTGAATTTGAAATGAGTCTAATGGGAAAATTAAATTTCTTTCTAGGACTTCAAATAAAATAGATCCCTAATGGGATTTTCATCAGTCAAACTAAATACCTTAAGGAACTTTTAAAGAAGTTTGACATCAATGGACAGAAATCTTCTAGTACTCCAATGAGTACATCTGTAACCTTGTCCAAAGATGAAGATGGAACCCCTGTTGACCCTACCAAATATAGAGACATGATAGGTAGCTTACTTTACCTAACGGCTAGTAGACCGGACATAATGTTTAGTGTCTGTGCTTGTGCTAGCTTTCAAGCCCAACCTACGCATTCATATTTTAGTACTGTAAAGAGAATCTTTAAGTACTTAAAAGGAACTCCAAGCATTGGCCTCTGGTACCCTATGGACAATGACTTTGACCTAATTAACTTATCCGACGCCGACTTTGCCGGGTGTCATGTTGATCGGAAGAGTAAAAGTGGATCTTGTCACTTTCTAGGATCATGTTTGGTTTTGTGGTTTAATAAGAAGCAAAATTCTATTGCTCTATCTACCACCGAGGCCGAATACATCACAGCTGGACGATGTTGTGCACAAGTGTTATGGATGAGGCAAACTCTCCAAGACTATGGAATTAAGTTTGACACTTCCTCAATCCAGTGTGATAACACCAGCGCCATCAACTTAAGTAAAAATCCAATTTTACACTCTCGAACAAAGCACATTGATATTTGTCATCACTTCCTACGTGATACAGCTCAAAGAGGTGAAATCAGACTTAACTTTATAGGGACCAAGAAGCAACTCGCAGATATTTTTACAAAACCCCTAAGTAAGGAGAGATTTTGTATGCTAAGAAGAGAACTAGGGTTATGTAACCCCTTTGAATGATTAATTATATTTTCTTTTATATCCCCTCTTTTTGATAATGCCAAAGGGGGAGAGAAAATTGGGTTTATGATGTTTATGATGTTTATGTTGAATGTAATTTCTTTATGAAATTAATGCAATTAATGTTTTGAGATTATCTTTTGAACATATGTGTCTTAATATTGTCTTTTGATATTTTTATTTGTCATCATCAAAAAAGGGGAGATTGTTGAGGTAAAGTCCTCACACATCATCCATTATAGTTTTGATGATAACAAATAAATTCTTTGTACTAACTTGTGTTAAGTTATATAGAGATACTTCGCAAGAGTAGAGCATCAAGTAAGGGGGAGCACTTAAATGATGATGCACCAAGCCAAAGCTTTCAAGACATTTGAAGTGAAGAACACAACTCAAGACTCCTCTTCAAACAATTTCATGGGATACAAGACCTTGAAGAACTTGTTTAATATTGTATCAAGTTGTATTTAAGTTAAAGTCCATATTCAAATGTAATGCACATACTCACGCATACATACATGTAATGTGACCTTAGGAGGCTATTTTAGATACTTCCCACATGGACTTAGACCAAAGAAAATGGCCTGGACTTGTCCAACTAAGGACTTAGTCATTTTCAGCAAATACAGCTGATCCGGCATGCCGAATCCCTTTTGGCCTACTTAACACAATCTCGGGGTTTACTTACAAAGAGCAAACGAAATACACCGAATCACAATCCAGCATGCCGAATCATGATCCAGCATACCAAATTGTGTTATGACTGTTGTAAATTAGCCGTTGGTCAACGGATATATTCTATGATCCGGCATACCGGATTAGGACAGACTTGTGTCCGAAATTAGCAATGATTCTTAGATGCCTTGAGCACCTTTGCCTATAAAATAGGTAAGCTTAATTAAGCTAAACATAATTAATCAAAAGCTAATCAAAGGCATCAAAAGATATTACTACTTAATCATTCAAAGCATTGAAGTGTGCATTCTTCATCAAGCATTCATTCAAGTACATTCCCTCACTAGCTCTTTCAATTCACTTAGCCTTAAGCCTCAAGTGGAAAGTAGCTACACACTTACTAAGGTTGAGGTAACCCTTTTCCTAGTACTTTTTATTATATGTGTTAATTGAGTCCTCTTGCTCGGAATCAAGATTGGTTGAGTCCTCGTGCTCGAAATCAAGAGTAGTTGGTAGTGTTGAGTTCTCTTGCTCTCAATCAAGATTTGTACGAGTTTTCTTATTCATACTTAAGATTCTTTTTAGTGGAATTCTCTCTAAGATGAGAGGAGTGGACGTAGGCAAGTTTGGCCGAACCACTATAAATTTCTTGTGTTATCTTTGTTATTTGTTTGTCTTTCATTGATAACTTTTTAATTCTGCATTATCTGTTATATTCCACTACATTCACCTATTCACCCCCCCCCATCTAGGTGAATTCACAGTATGTAACCCAACCCTAAACTTATTCCTAATAAAAGAAACCCATTTTGGTGATGACTCTGCATCACGAGGCGAGCTTTACAACAACAACAACAACAAACTCAGCCTTATCCCAACTTAATGGGGTCAGATACATTGTTACCGCCAGCCTCTGTACCATTTCTTTCTTTTCATTCTCATCTCTCAACCTTTTGGGATGAGGTTTGGAGCATTTGGATCATCTAGGGGTGTCCTTTCAACCCCTCCAGCATTCGATTGAAGGAGAAGCAGTTTGAGGAGTGTTGCTCAAAAGGTTACTGCCCAGGTGTTGCCCAGATTTCTGCCAATTTTTTCTCTTCTCTATTCGATTCTGCCTGTTGGTAGCTTGGTTTGCTTTGGGGATGGGCCCTTTTAAATCGCCTAGAGGTCCCCTTTAAGGCCCCTAAGGTCTCGATTGGTACATGAAGCAGGTTTGAGAGCCTTACTCTCATCCACGATCTTTGCATTTATTACTGTCGGCCAGGGTATTTTCTCTTCCATTTTTTCTGTTGAAGATCTTTGTTGAGGCTGTGCTATCTTGTGTGGTTCTTAGCTACTGTGAGTGGCAGATTTGATTAGTTTTATAGCCTTAGATGATATGTGCTGCTATTGTTTGGTTTGTGGAAGCATTTAGTTTGTGTTTTTCATCAAGTGTATGCTCTCGGTTTGCCTACTGCTTGTTGTTCTCCTTATTGTGGTTGGGTATAGGTGTCTCCCCATTTATACAAAGCTTTATTTTGCATTCCCTAGAGTTTTTTGGCAGTATGTCTACTGTGTCTGGGACTGAATCTGAGGTCAGTGGACTAATTTTGGCCAGTGGTGTCCCAACTATTGCTTCCTTTGATAACCCCAACACCCAAATCTCTGTTGTGAAGTTGGACAATACCAACTATTTGGATTGGTCTCGTTCTGTGAAGATGTCCCTGAGAAGTAGGGGAAAGTTGGGGTATATTACTGGCTCTAGTAAGGAGCCTGCTACTACTGATCCCAAATATCTGAAATGGGAGATTGAGAACTTCACAGTTATGACTTGGTTTTCTCCATAAAACCTGAGATCAGTAGGAGATTTATGGACAAGGAGACTACCAAGGATATATGAGACAGTGTTGCCCGGACCTTTGACCGAGTTGGTGACTATGCAAAGGTGTACCAAATTCACTAAAAGGTCACCAATATGAAGCAGGGTGATAGGAGCATCTCTGACTGCTATAACACTGTTATCAGCTTGTGGCAGGAATATGATCACTACAGGTATCTTCGACTGTCCAACTCTAAAGATGATGTCAAGGTTTACAAGAATCAGGAGGTTGAGAGGATTTTTTCTCTCCTTGGTGGGCTCAATCCAGAGTATGAGCCCATTCGCCTGCAGATCCTAGGGAGGTCTCCCTTTCCATCCTTGGATGAAGTATGTAGTTACTTGCGAAGTAAAGAAACCAAGAGAACAACTTTGGATACTGCACCATCAACGGAGCGATCTGCTCTTGTTTCTAGTCCTCATAGAGACTGGAAAAGCGGGGGAAAGGCCAAGGGCCAACTCATGGAGATCACCGTGAGAGATTTAAATGTGATCATTGTGGAAAATTGGGACACACCAAGGACAGGTGTTGGGACCTTAATGGGCAGCCCCCTGGTAAGCGTGATGGTTCATCTGGTGCCCGTGGTGGCAAGCGAGGGGGAGCTAGGGCTCACTCTATGACATCTGAGCCTGAGACATCTGGACCCCAGCCTACTCCTGATTCCCTTTCACAGGATGATATTGCAAGCCTCTGCTGGCTAATGTCCCACCTCAGAGGTTCAGCTACTGATTCTACCTCTAGAGGGTCAGCTTCTTTTGCTTCAGCTCTACAAGTCTCGTTTGCCTCGTCCACTGCTCCCACTTGGATTATTGACTCAGGCGCCTCTGACCACATGACTGGTATGTCACAGTATTATGATTCCTATTCCATTTCTCTGGCTGGGACAAGGTAATGATTATTGATGGTTCCCTTTCTTCTGTCTCTGGTAAGGGCAATGTGAGAGTTACTCCTTCTATTTCCTTTAAGTCTGTCCTTCATGACCCTGATTTTGCTACTAACCTATTATCAGTGAGTTACCTAACCAAATCCTTAAATTGTTATGTCACTTTTTTTCCTTCCTATTGTCTTTTTCAGGATTTGGAGACAAAGAGGG
The DNA here is from genome assembly GCF_018873765.1 of Telopea speciosissima. NCBI lineage: Eukaryota > Viridiplantae > Streptophyta > Magnoliopsida > Proteales > Proteaceae > Telopea > Telopea speciosissima. Next base: position 60,910,732 of record NC_057921.1, on the reverse strand, counting down.
TTATTGGCAGTGGGACTGAGAAAGGAGGACTCTATCATCTAGAGCCACGGTTACCTGATTCATCTACTGCTGCAGCTTATGTTTGTGGTCGAAATGACCATAGTACTTTGGAGTCTATAATACTTTGGCATCAACATTTGGGCCATCCCTCCTTTGTTGTTATGAGGAGACAATTACCCCATTTGTTTACTTCTTTTCCTTCTTCTTATGTTTTTCAATGTGAATCATGTATTTGTACTAAACATTGTCACACATCTTATCCTTATCATGGTAATACATCCACTTTTTTCTCTTGTTCATTCTGATGTTTGGGGGCCTTCTCCCACTACTTCTTTGTCTGGATTTCGTTACTTTGTTTCATTTGTTGATGACTATTCTAGGTCTACTTGGACTGTCTTGTTGAAACAAAAAAAAATTGATGTTTGTGATGCTTTTAAGAATTTTTATCAATTTATCAGCACTCAATTTAGTACTCGAATTCAAATTGTTAGGTCGGACAAGGGGGTGAATACATGTATGGCGGGCTCCAACAGGTTTTTACTGATAATGGAATTATCCATCAATTGGCATGTAGTGACACCCCTCAACAAAATGGGGTGGCTAAGAGGAAAAATCGCCGCTTGTTGATAATCACCAGGAGTCTTCTCTTTGGTATGCACGTGCCTAAGACATCTTGGTTTGATGCCCTTCTTGCCACTACCTTCCTTATTAACCTAATGCCATCTCCACTTCTTGGCTCCAAATCTCCCCTGGCTCTCCTTTCTCCTCAATCCTCAGCCTTCTCTTTGCCTCCAAAAGTTTTTGGTTATGTTTGTTATGTTCATATCAACAAATCAGCCCACACCAAACTTGATTCCAAAGCTCTCAAGTGCATCTTCTTGGGCTACTCAAATTCAACCAAAGGGTATAAGTGCTACCATCCTCCTTCCCGAAGGCGACTTCTCTCCAAAGATGTCACATTCTTTAAGTCTATTCCTTACTTTTCTTTTCCTAAGCATCCTCCTTAAGGGGAGATACTAGAAGTGAACAGGATGCTGATGTCATTCCTTTTCTATATCCCTTGCCGACCTCCACTTCCCCATTCCTATTTGATATTAAATACAAAGAAGTGGATGTTGTTGATATTGATGCTAGTAGTAGTGGTAATGCTAGCAGTGGTGGTGATGCTAGCAGGAAAAAAGAATACAAGGGAATAAGATTCAAAGATGTTGTATTCACAAGAGGTAAATGCTTGTTAAAGGAACCCTGGTATGCGTTGAAGGGAAAGCAACCTGCCAAAACCCCTCTTTAGATCCACATCCTGAACCTCATCCTCAGTCAGGTAATACTTCTCCTTCTAAATTAAATCTTCTCATTGCTATGAGAAAGGGGAAGAGAGCCTGCACTAACCCCATAGCCCAGTTTGTTTCATATGACTCTATTTCTCCTATAGGTATTGTCTTTTCCACCACTCTTGAGTCTTCTTCCATTCCCAAAAATATCACAGAGGCCTTATCCGATCCCAAGTGGATACAAGCAATGTCTGAGGAAATGGTGGCTCTAGAGAAGAACAATAGCTGGACACTTTGGGAAGATCAACCAGTTGGGTGCAGATGGGTTTATACCATCAAGTATAGATCAGATGGTACAGTGGAAAGATACAAAGCTAGGCTAGTTGCAAAAGGGTATAGTAAAGTGTATGGTATTGACTACCAAGAGAACTTTGCTTATGAGGCATCTTGTTTTGAATGAAATATTATCTTGTTGCTTTAAGCACTCCTGTGAACCAAGTTGAGTTTCAAACTTCAATTTTGAAGAATTGTATAACCTCTAATGACCTCGAAGTGTTGCCTCCATCAACCTTAAAGAGTTGGCAAGTCTACCTCCACCAAAGGACCTAGACAAATACTTTCTTAGAGTTATTCTCATCCTCACCTATCCTCTATCATTCCCTCTTATTTTCTGGTGGTTTTCTATGTCCATTTCATCCTTTTTAACCCAAAATTGAGTTCATATCATTCCTCTTTCGTTTTTATATTGCACACCAAGTTTGGGAAACTGATTCTATAGTTTTCCAAGATTTCAGTCCGTGTAGTGACCTCACCTTCACTACCACATTTCACCCCTTTTTATTCCTGGTTTCAGAAAACCTAAAGAACAAAAGTTTTATCCTTATTTGTTAGCTTTCATCTCCAAGAATCATCTCTGTTAATAATGAGAGAAAAAGAAAGAGAAGAGAAGGGAAAATCGAGAGAGAGAGAGAACTGATGTGCAGGTCGAGAGTTACACAGTGTGTGTAATCTCCAACTAAACTTCATTATATAAAATAACTAAGGGCATAATAGGAAAATAAAATAAAAACAAATTACATAACATGACTAAACTACCCTCTGACATGTCTCGATATTAGCACCAGGCACTAATACCGAGACTCACATAAATCTCGATAATACTCCCCCTCAAGCTGGAGCATAGATGTTAATTATGCCCAACTTGTTACAAATATAATTCACTCTTGCACTCCCCAAAGACTTTGTAAACACATCTGCAAGTTGCTCTCATGTACAAACATGATAAGGAGAATTCAGCCCTTGCTGCAGCTTTTCTCGAATAAAATGACAGTCAACCTCAACATGTTTTGTTCTTTCATAAAACAATGGATTTGAAGCAATATGGACAGTAGCTTGATTGTCACACCACAGTTGCATCGGAGAATCAACAACAAAGCCAAGCTCAGTCAATAACTGTTTTACCCACATTAATTCTCAGGTAGCATGTGCCATAGCCCTATACTCAGACTCTGCACTGGAACGAGCAACTAATGTCTGTTTCTTGCTCTTCCAAGACACCAAGTTCCCTCCAACAAACACACAACAACCTATAGTAGACCTCCTGTCAATCGGAGATCCTATCCAATCAACATTCGAAAAACCCTCTATCCCCCCATGGCCATGATCACTATAGAAAAGACCAAGTCCAAGAGCCTTTTTAAGGTAACGCAAGATATGCACAACAGCCTCCCAATAAGATGTACGAGGAGAAAATAAAAACTGACTCATCATACAAACAGGAAAGGCAATATCAGGCCGAGTCACTGTCAGATAATTTAACTTCCCAAACTAGCCTCCGATACTTCTCAAGATTAGACAAGATATCACCACCATCAATAGTAAGTTTTAAATTAGGATCCATGGGTGTATCTAGAGTTTTAGAACCCAAACATCCATGTCTCTGAGAGAAGATCAAGAATATATTTTCACTGTGAAAGTGAAATTCCTTTCTTCAACTCAACCACTTCCATACCCAAGAAATACTTCAATTTTCCCAGATCCTTCCAACTAGCCTCCGATACTTCTCAAGATTAGACAAGATATCACCACCATCAGCAGTAAGTTTTAAATTAGGATCCATGGGAGTATCTAGAGGTTTAGAACCCAAACATCCATGTCTCTAAGAGAAGATCAAGAATATATTGTCACTGTGAAAGCGAAATTTCTTTCTTCGACTCAACCACTTTCATACCCAAGAAATACTTCAATTTTCCCAGATCCTTTCTTCACCTTGTGAGTTACCCTCCTAGAGTCAATAAATGGTCTGACAACCTTTTTCTGTAGTTCATTCAGATGTATGGAGTCCTTGACCTGTCATGTCCAAGTTGAATTTTCATTATTTTGTTACCTTTGTTGATGACTATTCAAGGGTTACCTGGCTTTATTTAATGCAAAATATTCAGAATTATTTTCCATCTTTTGTGCATTTATGAATAAAGTAAATAATTAGTTTCAGACTCCTTTGTGTATTCTTCGTAGTGACAATGCTAATGAGTATTTTTCTGCCTCTTTTGCTGATTTTATGGTACAACGTGGTATTATTCATCAATCCACTTGTGCTAACACCCCACAACAAAATGGTGTAGCCGAGAGGAAGAATAAACATTTAATGGAAGCCACTCGGTTTCTTTTATTTGAGATGAAAGGGGCTAAACCTTTTTGGGCAGCTATTATTTTGAATGCATGTTATCTCATTAACCGCATGCCTTCGTCTGTTTTACGTGGTGGTATTCCCTTTTTTTTGTTATTTCCTTCTATACCATTGTTTGTTTTACCACCGCAGGTGTTTGGTAGTGTTTGCTTTATTCGTGATCATCGTCCTGGTGCTTCATAGTTGGATCCTAAAGCTCTTAAGTATATGTTTGTTGGTTATTTCCGCACTCAAAAGGGTTATTATTGTTATTTTTTTGAGTTGCAGAAATACTTTGTTATTGTTGATGTTTCCTTCTTTGAATCCACCCCATATAATGGTTCTTCTTTTACTGTGTCTAAGTTAGATGATAATCTTCTCGTTTCTATTGTTCAATCTATTGTTACCCTTGTTCCGCAGGCTACCTCATCACCGATACCTCCTCCTATTGTATTTTAACATCACCGATGGAAAGTATGGGCTCCCCCCGCTTCAACTGCCTCTGCTCCATATACTTCTTCGCCAACTGATCCTGCAATAGGTATTTCTTCTCTCTTGAACCTTCCTTTGATCTTGATATTCCTATTGCTCTTCGTAAAGGTGTTCGGAGTTGTACCCAACACCCCATTTCTAACTTTGTGTCCTATGCTGGTTTGTCTTTCACCTTCCATTCATGTTTGCATACTATTGAAAGCCATCCTATTCCTAAGTTTGTTGCAGAGGCATTATCTCATCCTGGTTGGAGGGCTGCTATGAATGAGGAATTGTTGGCATTGGAAGATGTTATGTGTGTCTCAAATTCTTGGACGCGTTTCGAAGAATGACCCGCTCTGACTTTTTTGGTGATGACCCGAATGGAACTTTTCTTGAGATCTGTGATAGTAAATGAGGGCTTGGGCCGACAGACTGGATCGACCTGGATCCAATGGAGGAGTATTTATGTTCTTTACCCACTTTATTATAAAGTGTGAGAATTTTGGGGTTTTCGATTTAGGGTTTCTAAGAGAGAGCAACAACGCTGTTTTGGGTATTCTTGAGGGGTTTCCATTGTAAATTTCTCTGATTTACATAGTGAAACAGCTTCGTCTTCACCTGTGGATGTAGCACACCATACTGGTGTGTGAACCACGTTAAATCTCTGTGTCATCTTGCTCTATTTTTATTTCTTTTCGTGATTTGATTGGTGTTTTCCTTTAATAAACTGGTATCAGAGCCCTTGGTTGCTTCGATCACTTCATCCATGGCTCCTACATCAATGAAATTCGATATTAACAAGTTCGATGGCAACATTAGCTTCAGCTTATGACAAGTTTGGATGATGGCTATCCTTGCATAGCAAGACTTGAGGGAAGCCCTATTTGAGAAGGCAAAGAAACCTGCAACTATGTCCGAGGAGGAGTGGAACAAGATGGATATTAAAGCCCGTTCGACTATCCAGTTATGTCTTTCACATGACATTTTGTAAGAAGTTCTCTTAGAAAAGACAGTTGCAGAGTTGTGGGTGAAGTTAGAGAACCTGTATCTCACCAAATCTCTCACCAATAGGTTGAGATTAAAGCAACGTTTGTATACCCTTCGTATGGGTGAAGGTAGTTCACTTAAATCCCATATTTCTGATTTTAATTCTATTGTTACTAATTTGAAAGCAGTAGATGTAAAAATTGATGATGAAGATTTAGGAAAGATTCTCGTGGTCCAAACTCCTTCAACTACTTCTCCCAAGAGTCTTCCTTGAACACTACAATGTTCCATTAGTCCAAGAGAGTCTTCTTTGAAGACTACAAAAGCTAAAAGCATCTATGATAAAGTGCAGATCCCTATGTTATCTTTTGGGTTTTCTGTTCTTCTTTTAATTTCAACCATTGGTACATCATTAATATCAAAGGTTGAGATGTTGCAGTCACTTTTAGGGTTTTCTTTATTTACCTATAAAAGGTCTATCTATGTTGCTTATAAGACATTCTAGTTTGAATGAAATAGTATCTTGTTGCTTCAAGCACTCCTGTGAACCAAGTTGAGTTCCTCCTTCTGCAACCAAGTTGAGTTTCAATATTCAATCTTGAAGAATTGAAGAACCTTCGATGACCTCGAAGTGTTGCCTCCATCAACCTTGAAGAGTTGGTAAATCTACCTCCACGAAAGGACCTAGAAGAGTACTTTCTTGGAGTTATTCTCATCCTCACCTATCATGTATCCTTCCCTCTTATTTTCTGGTATTTTTACATACCTATCTCATCTTTTTCAACCCAAAACCAAGTTCATATCATTCCTCTTTCGTTTTTATATTTCACACCAAGTTTGGGAAACTCATTCTATAGTTTTCCAAAAATTCCAGTTTGTACAGTGATCTCACCTTCAGGGCCCCATTTCACTGCTTTTTATTCCTAATTTCAGAAAACTTAAAGAACAAAAATTTTATCCTTATTTTTAAGCTTTCATCTCCAATTGGAATCATCCCAAAACGAGTTATACAAAGAAAGTTTTCAATATTTTTCTGCAACAGTATCAATCTGCCCAGATTTTATATTTTCACTTTTGTAATTGCCATTTTCTCCTTATTCGACTTCGTGCAACCTAACCAAATGTTACACCGTTTTGTATCAGATTTAAGGAGAGACATCATGCCCCCAATAATCCAAGGTGGAAGAGGTGGCCGAGGTGGCCTTGGTAACCACACCACTACCGTCAATGAAGATGCTCTTGCACAGGTCTTACAACAACAACAACAAATGCAAGAACAAATCGAAAACCTTACTCGTGAGGTTCTGAGGCTTCAAGGCAACAACAATAATTCACCACCAAGTTCCTAAGGAGAGAGATCTAATGATTCTTTATCAGAAGATTCCCATATCACACGCACCACGCATATCTATCTACCTATAAAGGGGGAGGGAAAAAAGGGGAGTGAAATGCACAAGAGATCTAATGATTCTTTACCCGGTCATGCGTTTGGGCATGTACCTGTGCCCAAACACAGCCGGACGTGAAATGACTGGCACACCCCTCCATTTTCATGGGGTAAGGTGGTCATTTCGCGTCCAACTGTGTCTGTGCATAGGTACACGCCAAGATGCATGACCGGGTGGCATTCCTTTTTCCTTTATTTATTTATTATTATTTATCTCTATTTTTTATTCATAATTTAAAATGAAGCAGAAGTTTTCCTTATTCCCATCCAACGATGAGTTTGCTCAATATAGATTTTCCTAGATCTCAAATGTAAATGGATAAATACTAGTTAGTCTTTTCAAATATTAGACCTTCTATACTTAAATAATATGATTTGATGAAATTTTATTATCGTTAAAATTTTCATGTCACAAGTACTGATAGATACAAAAGTCTAATATATTCAGCTCATATCGTAAGTACATAATTATGTATTTTTTTAATTTATTAAATTTTACCTTTTTTGAGTTTTCACCTTTCCATGTATTAAAATGCAATAATTAAGAGGGCGATCAAGGCTTCAATTTCCTTTCTCAAATTTTAATTATTTATTTTAGAATAGGAATCTTTTGTGAATTATTTTTTAGGGAAATAGATTGCTATACTCCCTTTGTAGAGATTCTTTTTTACTCTCCTCACATAACAAGTAGTGGGACCCACACTGGTATTTCTCTCTTTTATTCTAATCAAGTGAGCCCGGTGGATGATACCATTTTTCAACCCCTCATTGATTAAAGTGTACAGATTCCTTCTTACACTAGAAATTTTAATACCCATATCTGTTCTTTCGGGTCAATTTAGAACCCCATAGACCTGCACAAAAATTTATGGATTGGTCCACTAGAAAGATTCCTTTGAATCGCTTTAGGCAAGTTGTTTTGTCGAAATTGGACGTTTTGTTCACCAGTCTACCTGGGAGTCCAGTTCCTCTGCATGTTTGTGTAGGTGATCCATTCTCCATTGTTAATATCTATACCTATCACGCGGTTTTGTGGAGCCAAAACTTTATGGACATGTTGTCATAAGTTATTATATATTAGGAATAGTTTCACCTTGCATTAGCTTCCCTCATGCATGTTTATTCTTACACATCAGGGAGAGTGTTGGGAATAGTCTCACATCGATTGTCTAGGACCTTGGGTGTGTTTTCATATACTGTCGAGCCTCTACCTATCAGTTCAAGCTTTTATGTTGAAATCTAACATGATATTGAATCCTCATGTCTTTCCACATGTATTGCCATTACATCTACATGCCCCTCATGCGACTTTCCACATGTACGGTGTCGTCTTATTCCACCTACACGTGAGAGATGTTGGTAATAATTCCACCTCAGTTTAATTTGGGATCTTGAACGCACAACAGAAGTGTGGCTCATGTTTTGGGTGCCATGGATGGTGCAATGGAGGATGAGAACTCATGGGACAACTAGATTTGTGCATAACAAAGGTGTGGTAGTATGGGACCTCATGTCAAGATTGAGTTACATATTCATTGTTGGCCAGTTTGAGTATAAGCACATAGATTCATTGGAAAGAAAAAACTCAAGGACAACAATGTTTGGAGCACATTAAAAGTGTGGGGTAATGGCATGTCATGTCAAACTTGTGTTTCAAATACAGTGTTGTCGGTCTGAGGGTGAGCACACTAGGGAAGGTGTGGCTCACTTTGGCATCCAAAGTGGTGCGGGACTTAGGAACTCCCAATGGCAAAGGAGTAGCTTAGGATGTTGAGTCAAAATTCGGATGAGTTTCTAACCTTGGAGCATTAAGGAAGTACCTATCCAAGAGGGAAACTTTTATGTAATGGGACATAGATGATTGATGGAAGAGGTGTTATGGTGTCAAAGTAGGATATATTCAAGAAGTGTGGTACATCTTGTTTGAAACTAAAGGGTTATTGTACAACAATTGAGTGTGTTACTTGGGTGAATCGAATTAGGGAAGACTGAAGGAAGAGGCATTGTGGTGCTGAAGTTCAGATAGAGATACCAGTAAGTCTGTTATTAAGGTGAGGTGATGCATCTTATTTGAAGCTGCAAGAGTCCTTTGAGATCAGTTGGAACTGTTGGGAAACCAGGTCATGCTATTACATGGAGTAATTGCTTAATAGGGGTACCAATTTAAGGCGTTGGAGCTAAGAGTTGAAGTGTAGACAAGAGCGTCAATGAGATTGAGTGGGGGAAAATATTACAACCAATCTATTGGCACGATCATGACACTTGATGAGACACACGTGGGCATGCATTGTGACTCGATGATGGCTATGGTCTTGACATGGGGTCTGTTGTAGCACCATGGCATCATTTGACACTATGGAAGTATGTGAATATGATTTTCGAGGTAGTTGTTGTCTACTATTGGGAAAGGGAGAAATTCTTAAGAGCTACCTTGAGGAAGGGTAGTACGCCTCACCCTCCTTAGTGCTAATGCATCATATCATGGCATTCTGGCTTTTCATAACAATGCATTTTGTGTTGGGTTGGCTTGGCCACGCATGCACCAGTAGTACAAGCATTCCATAGGTGAGCACTCAGAGTCGAAGTAAGCAATGAGTGTTTTCCATGTAGGTTTGGTTACTAACGTGGACCATGTTCAATGGAAGATGCTAGTATGACGCACTGTCGGGGAGGCAGAGGTCCGGAATTGTGCATGCTACTATTACCAACTATGCATTGATGGCATAGAAGTTTAAGTGGGTAGGCTATCCCATGTCATGTATGCGGGTGTACCCGTCCTAGGCATCAATTGTGCCTTGGACGTGTTTGTATTGTTGTCAATAACTAGCATACCTTATGTGACAGTAATGATTGACATGGGTAAATGTGTCATAGGTTTAGCAAGCCTTCGATATGTATTGTGCCATTTGAGTGGAGTTGTTACTACACTTTGGGCACAAACATGATGATTAGCTTGGTGGTAGTCTTGAGTTGGAGTGGCACTAATGATGGGCTACACCACTGATGGAGTGTTGGATGAGCAGTGAAGCATCAGTATGAGCTAGGTTGAGCAAGCCTCAACATAGCATTATGGCTTGTTTGTAAGAAAAACATTGTATCAGAGACTCATGTGTCTTTCCACGTTTACGATCTTTCTTCCTACATGTGAGAGTATGTTTGAATAATCGCATATCAGTTACTCTAGGACCTTGGGTGTCTTCATATTCTAGTTTGATGACTTCACCTAATAGTTCAAGCCTATAGGGTAACGCCCTGGCCCCATACTAAGCCATGATATTGTATGTTTTGAGGTGGACCCCTCACCATTTTAAAACACACCGTGACCTTGGAGGAGTTCTTGGGGTTATCAATTAGCTCAGTCTCTACCTCATAGGTGATGTGGGACTAAAGAGACTGTACCCTCAACACATCTCCGATTTCTTGCCCAACCTTTAGGGCTCAAAGGATCTGGGTCATTTATTAGGCATGACATCCCCCCTCTTTCAGACACATCGTCCTCACTATGCTCGGCCCCACACTGAGTTTGAGAGTCAGCTCTGATACCATTTTTAACAACTCAGCCCCACACTTAGCGACAATTTGTCCGCTTTGAGGTGAACCTCTTACAATTTTAAAACACTTCATGACCTAGGAGAAGTGTTTGGGGTTATCAACTAGCCTAGTCTCTTCCCCTAGCCAATGTGGGACTAAAGGGCCTGACCCCCCCCCCTCAACGCCTCTCCCGTTTCTTGCTCAACCTTTGGGGCTCAACAAATCAGGGTTGTTTCTTGGCCATGACACATACACACAAAGAAAGAGAGGAGTGGAAAGAAGAACTTTTGATAGAAAGATCAAAATATTCAAAAATGGTCTCTCACGTAAGTGGTGGTGCCATTAGTGGCAGCTAAACATGTGTTGGCAAGTATGAACTAGGGGTGCAACCAAGTCAGGTTGGGCCAAGTTTTTTAGAACCCCTACCAACCTTAAGTCCCTTAAACTCAACCTGATCTGAGGTCGGCCTAGGATAATGAATCCTAGGCCCTAATTGACCCTATTGTGCTAGGTTGGGTCGGTTGACCTTTATTATCCCTGACAGCCCCTACTTTTTTCATTTTAGGGCTACAAAGGATTGTACCAGTGTTGTTTTTTGACAGTATGCATGATATTATTATGTTTAATTATATATAATACATATTTATGTTAAAGGTTCGGGCTGAGCTCGACTCAGCCTTGCCCGACCCAGACCTGGCCTGACCATGGGCTTGGACTGGCTCAATCCACTAGTTTAAGCTAGCTTGGGCTAGTCAGGCCAAACTTGCACCCCTAGTATGAACTAATTCAAACACTCGGGGAGGGCATGCTTACGAAGGAGAAGTTCACTAGGAATGCGGAGATAGGAGAGAATGTTGCCATTAAGATCCACGACAAAGATAAGGTTCTCAATGCCATAGCCATGTTAAACACACAATGCAAATGGCAGTGTATGTATGCTAGTTGTTATTGTTATCAACATAGTGCATGTGTGTTGTTGTCAACACAATGCATATTGGTGAATCACAACGTTAGATACAATGTACAGTGGTAGTCCACGGCAGTTACAGTGGTTAGTACAGCACAGATAACCTTTTGGCTGAGTTGGAAAACATCTAGCATTGCGAGTAGAGATTGGACAGAGTTTCCAACATCCCCAACTATTTCTTATAGCATAAATAGAGGTCCCATAGTGATTGGGAGTCATCCAGTGGCAATTCTGTCATTTATAAACATGACATAGCATGCACATTGTGCTATATGACATGGTAGTGTTCATAACTGAGCTGGACAGTGTAGATGTGCAGTGGGTATTAGTCAGTTGGCAGAGCTATAATGGCAAGTATATGACTTGGCAGTGCAATATGGACACATAGCAGTTGGGTAGTATTTTAGAGGCTTGTGAGCAATCCGGCAGTAGGTGACAGTTCAAAACATCCCATTACAGTGTATATCTATCCTTACATATCCTCTGGAGGTGTTTGGGAAGACACACACTCAATTAGGACATCCAAGCATAGATAGGGGCATTTTGGTCATTTTTCCAAGTCAGGCCATTGTGGTGAAACTCTGAAACTTGTGGAATAGTAAATCTTACTGTTTTACAGCATTGGGCAGTGTATTTGTGCAACAGGTGTGATGCAACACCAAGTAGGAAGAAGAAGAAGCCCTGAACTTAGGGCTTTATTAGGGAGCCATAGATTGGGATTATTATTTTCCAGTTTTTAGATTGAACCGGTTTAGAATTGGTTGCACCCAATTGGTTCAATTGGTCTAATTTAAGTAAAGTGTTCCTATTGTTTAATAGGTCCTTAAATCCTATTGGCTAGTATGGAATCTTCTTTTAAATTAGTTGTTTTAAGTTAGATGTCTTTTAACTTAAGTTAGTAGGGTTAAATAGGTCTTTTACTATTTTAAGTTATTAGTTTTAGTTTAAATTCCTTCCCTTCCACGATTTGTGAAGGAGAAGTCATTAAGTTGTATTAGGATTTGGCATAAAGCCATGTTATAAATAAAGTAAATCATGGAGGGCTCCCCCACATTGGATTTGAATAAAAAAAAGACTGTTTTGCTGCTGGCCGATTGTTGCTGCTGCTGCTACTGTTCCTGCCCCTTTGTGAGTGTATCCTTGTGGATTTCAAGGTGGATAAGGTGGGTGGACTCATAATTCGAGAACTCGCGAGATCTCGTCAAGTTTCTCAGTTTTTCAAAATCCCGAGACGAAACTGCCTACGAGTCTCAAAATGTCAATATCTCTCTGAGATCTCAGTGAGATCTCGCATAAATAAGTGTCTATCTCGAAGAGCTCTCTGTTTGACATAGGAAAATGCCCATCTAGGTCCTTTATATGAGTGCCAGATCTCAAGATCTTGCTGGAAATTCTTGGTATACAAACACCTATCTATGCCAGGAACCAAGATAAACAAGACAGACACTTATTTATGCCTAATATCATTTAAGTAAATGCTTTTGTATTTGTATTTCATTTACTTAAGATATTATTCATAAATAAGCAAATACCCCCTATTTGAATCCAATAAAAATAGTTAAAAAATAAAATTCCAAAAGGAAAAAAAATCAACCCCCTAGTTCAAGAACAAAAACTGGATTTTTGGCGGTGGGTGCAATTTTCAACTTTCTAATGCTGGGGTTTTCCCATATAGATTAAATTGGGACCTTGAGTATCTTCACATGCCAGTTGGTCCTCCACCTAAGAGTTTCATTGCTTGGGTTATAATCTAACATGGTATCAAAACTGCATGTGTTTTTTTACGTGTACAGTCACTCCATCTACATGTCTTTCCATGTATACGGTCGTTTCACCTACACATCCGATGCATGTCTTTGCACTTGGTGGGAGATATTTCTCTCTACTATTCATGGAGGTAGCCTCTTTATTAATAACTATATTTGTCACAAGGCTTCCTGGGGCCAAAACTTTGTTAACATATTGTCATTTCCCTCCATTCAATATTTATTGGGAATAGTCCAACACCAATTGTTTGGGACCTGGAATGTGTATTCAAATACTAGTGGGGCCATCCACATATCAATTCGAGCTTTTTGGGTTGGAATCTAACATATTATTAAAGCCTCATATGTTTTTCCACTTGTACAGTCATTGGGCTTATACGTCCCCTGTCCATCTTTTCACATGTACAATATCTTCTCATTCCACCTACATGTGAGGGGTGTTGGGAATAATTCCACATCAGTTAAATTTGGGACTTTTTTGTGTCTTTATACACCAATTAGTCCATCCATTTAATAGTTAACATTTGAGTTAAAATTTTACATGGTATTAGAGCCCCATGTGTCTTTTCACGTATACGATCATTCCGTGTACATGTCTTTCCATGTGGACAATCATTCCATCTACACGTCTTTCCATGTGTATGATCTAAGGGGTGTTGGCAATAATTCTACATCAGTTAGTCTAGGACCTTGGGTGTCTTTATACCGCGGCGGCTTATGTAGTGGTCGGCCAACTAAAGCTCGCGTTGCTTCGCTTCCCTCCCCCCTTACTGAACTAAAGTAGTCATCGGCCTTCTATAAGCGACTTGTCGAGTCCCATTCAAGCTAGTTGGGGCTTTGCTTCTTGTAGTCAGCCCGTAATGCCTCCCTTCATTTGCTTGCCTCATTCCAGCTGACCGTAGACCACCTTCCTATCCTTTGAATCCTAGACTTCCCATTATAAGCATAACATTATGTATGTTGTTGCTTTGTGACCAGCTGCTGACTTAGAAGCGGACTTTATTAACCAGAGAGAGTTTCCAACGACGATAGGGTAAGAGCCGCTTTTTTCCTCCACCAAATAGTTTAAGCTTTTGGGTTAAAATCTAATGTGGTATCAGAGGCTCATGTGTCTTTCCATATGTACGCTCATTTCTCCTATACGTGAGGGGGTGTTGGGAATAATCTCACATCAACTAATTTGGGACCTCCGATGTCTTTATATACTTATAGACGCTAGATTTTGTCACCACCAAAAAGTTGCAACAACGATAGAATAGATCTCAGCAATTCTCATCGGATATCTTGCTATCAAAAAATTAGGGCTCTTGTTAAAAAAAGAGCAAAATACCCCTGGGGAGGGTATAACCCCCCAAATCTCTTCAGAATGGATCAAAACTCCTAAGGTAGACTTATTTCCTCCTATTTACCTTGAATATAAAATTTGGCGCAAAGGCAACATAGTTTGACCACTTTTTCTTGTAAATTACTATTATGCAACCACAAAATTATCAGAGTCCCATAAGTGCCTGATGCAGATTCATCACCAAATAGGGCTTGTTTCATTGGGAATAAGTCTAGGGTTGGGTTACATACATGTTGAGCCTTTGATCCCATGGGTTTCTAATATAATAAGCCATTTTTATGGGCCTAAAATATGGGTATATAGGTTGCATACAGGATTAGCCCAATACTTAATTTATTTTTATGTTTTTTAATTGAACCGGTTCAAATTGGTTGCATCCAATTGGTTCAATTTAAGTGATCATGTGACTTGGTTAAGTGGTCATGTGATGTAAATTGGGCTGGATTAGGACTCTATAGGTCCAGCCATGTTTTGAGTCTATTTCCTTTAGTATTCTAGTTTCCTAGTCAGTTTAAGTTACCTAATAGGTTAGAGATAGGGTTAGGCCATTCCTTTTTAGTGTCTAAGTCTATTTTTTAGTCTTCTATATAAGTTTGTAAGGGAGGCCAGCATTACACACGAATTTTATTAATAAAAATTAGCTTTATGCTTGCTGCCATTACTGTTACTCTTTGTGAGTGTATATCCTTGTGGATCTCAAGGTGGAAGGGATTGGTGGATCTCCAATCGACTCCTTGCATTGTGAAGATCGGGAGGGCTGCTACTTCTCTCCTTGCATCGTGAAGATCAGGAGACCCCATTGTTCATCTTCAAAGTTGCTGCCATTGAAGACCTACAACAAGTAAGAAATTCTGCAACTGTTCTTCTTCCTTCTAGAAGGTCACATACAAGGTGATTTTCGTGAGAATTCTGCCCAGCCAAATCTAATCATTAGAACCTGTTAAAAATTTGATCGAGTCTTCCTCAAACCCTAAGAGAGACTCGATTCAAATTTCAGCACCATCCACCCAGCCGATGGTCTGAAATTATAGTTTTACCCCTCTCTCCTACTTCTACTAGGAAACCTCCATAACTTCGAATCTGTCCATCAGTTTCAAACCAAACTTTCAGCATACATCCCTTACATCATTGTTGACACTCGATCCAAGTTTCAGCCCCAAACTCCCACTCTAACCCCTTCATCTCCTTGCTCCATTAAAACCCAAACCCAAAACCCTAAAATTCAATTCTATCCAAAATTATAGAATTTCAAAACTCATCCAAACCCTAACCTTTTTATACCATATTGACCCCCTAGACCTTCCCATTAATACCCTATAAACCCCTTTCCCAATATCCAACCCAAACTCTAGGAATTGACCTAAATCCTAGTGTTGTCCATTTGAACCAGGAACCCCTTTTGTTATTTGATCCTGTTGTTTGGCTCCTAGCAGGTCTCCTACCTATCTAGGACTACATAAGTGCCCTTTTATCCTAAATCCCTTCCGAATTGAGATGTAAGTGGATCGAATTAATCGAATATCACAATATAAATTTGCATTTGAATTCATTTCACCAAACCAATATCCGAATTCGGCTCCATATACGGCGGATAAGCAAAACCTTTGTTCGAATTCGAATCCGATTATTTAACTAATATTTGAAATTTGTGGATCTTCGATTCGTAACTTGAATTGTTGCAGAGAGAGGATGTAGCCGCTGCTGGCTATCTCTGAGAGAGAGAGAGTTTTCGGTCATACCTGATCAAGCTTCCCATTAAAGAAATCCCACGAAATGACCAACATGAGAAACCTTTCGAAATGGCCATAACGAGAAACATGGGAATGAGAATCGCAGTGGTGACGAACCCAAAATAAATTACATTTGCAGAGAAAAATGTCTCTGGTGCTCCTCTCTATGGAACATTCAATGGAGTTTGGGGAGATTTTTTTCTGAAATCATAGCTTGGGAATGAGATTTGCATACACCATTTTATTATTCTGCTGCATAGAACAAACCATACATAGCCTTTGATGCATGGAACACAAAAGGGAAACCAAAAGTAAGAAAAGCAGTGAGAGAGCTCCTTTGTCCTTTCCTTTGTTTCAGCAGATGAGAAAACTCTTAGCCTCTGTCTTGAATATGAAAATCCTCAAGGCATGTCTTTGTTGAGTTTGAACGGGCGAGCTTGAGCAGCGAAAATATTTGGATTGTGGAAGAGATGAAGATGGAAAGTGGAACACTCCAGAAGATGAAAAGATAAAAACCTAAAACCATGAAATCAAGATTAAGATGATGACGTCTTGTTCCAATATATTGGTAGCCCCCTTTTAATATGCTCCAGCAGAATGTTGATGGAGCCAATAGGGGCAACCCTGGAGTAAGTGGTGGTGGGGGTATTATTCGGGACTGTGAAGGGTCTGTGATCGCTGCTTTCTCAAGTTTTTATGGTATCTGTTCTAATTCAGTGGCTGAAATGAGAGCCCTTTTGGATGGGTTGCGGCTTTGTACCAACTTAGGATTCTACAGTATTTTGTCAATTCATATTCGGCTTCGATTGTGCGATTTGTCACTCTAGGTGTTTGCATTCATTTCACCTTTCGGGAAAGTAGTCGTACTGCGGATTTTTTGGCTAACCTTGCTTGTGATTCTTTGTGTGATACTTCTTTCCACGATGCCCTTAACATCGCACAGGGCTCAAGCCAGATGGTTAGGGAAGACAAAGTTCGTTTACCAGTTTTCATAATGTAATTTTTTAGCGGGCGGGTTGTTTTTCTTTTTTCCTTTGGAGAGTGAGAGAGTGAGGCTCTTTGGGTTGGGGTAGGGCGAGTTACGTCCCCCTGTGTATGTTTTTTTTTTGTCCCATTTTCTTAATAAAGCTTTAGGGGCCAGCCCGGGTCCCAGATAATATTCGGAATATGAAAAAAAATAATAATAAGATGATGACGTGTGATATTTGGTATTATATATAAATTTCTACTAGGGAATTATGCTATTCTAATAATATGGGCAAGAGATCTCTACGTACTTGGTCGTGTGGTCTCTACACAAGCGTCTGGGCCAATGAGTGAGCACGCTTGGGTATCTACCCAGGGGGTAGAAGCGCCATCTCACGGTGCCCTGTGAGAGGGCGTAGGAAACACCACCGAGTAGAGACCTTTTTCCCTAATAATATTATAAAATATCATTTGGGAAAAGGATTCGTCATTAATGCTCAATTGTAGAAACCCTTGCATGATTTTATAAAAATAATATTAAATTATATTTTATAATTGGATATTTAAATGATTGGTTAATATTGGGTTCTAAAATGAGATGTTTGTATCTGCATCCATTTAAGTTTCGGACGGATTCAAATAGTTTCCGAATATCAATTTTTTTAATATGGATACGAACACGAATCGAATATGAATTTTCGACTATCCGTTTACATCCCTACTTTAGAATGATCTCAAACTTTGCATACCAGTGTGTTTTATTATTATAAATCTATCCTAAACTTTGGTGCAAAGACAGCCTGATTTAGTCATTATTATGCCCTATACTAAACCTCAGACTTCAAGCCTACTTTTGAATATTCTATCAGCCAAATCTATACTCATCTCGATACCTTTCCAACGACACCTAAATCACAAAAATTAAACTTATGTATCAAAAGTTACACCTTCCAAAATATTCGCGCGTAAAAATCACAATTGGACCAGCCCCAGACTGCCATGTGGCACCATCCTAGAGTGTTGCATGGATGTGTCATTGTGGTATCACAAGGAGGGGGACCCTACGATCCCGTAGAGGCACAGGTGCCTTGCCTATAAATAGGAGGCCCCTCCCTTCATTTTACAAGCTTGGGGAGAGGGGGCCCATGCTGAAGAATTTCTTGCAGAGAAGAAGTAGGAAGAGAGAGAAAGAAAAAGGGAAGAAGAGAAGAGGTTGAAACCCTCATTCAATCAATGAAAGAGGTTTTCCTCTCTCCTAAAGTTATCCCATGGCATCCAGAGCTCTGCTAGAATTTCTTCAAATTATCCCCCACAGTAAAAAAGAGTGAAAGCTAAGAGCCCTAAAGGACTGGAGAGAAACTTAGTGAGATTCTCCTTTCAATTCTTCTTTCCCTCAAAGACATCAAGTATTTGAGATTCCCGAAGACCTCAGAGTAGTGTTGGTAAGTGCCAATGGAGTCCAAAAATATTATATTGACCCCCAAACATTTGAGTTGTCACCATTTCCTGGACAAGTGCCTAGCAAGAGGGTAGGTACTCTTTTGTTTGTTTTCTTCTCCTTTTCTTTTATTTGCACATACTGTATATAAATGTGTATGTAAATCTCTTAATCCTACATGTATTTCTTCTCATCGCTACAAGGGTGTTGTCCAAGCATAGTAAGATGACGTATCGTCGCAATCTTGGTACACCTAAGTAATAAGTTGATAACTATTGTTTTTAGCATCATTGCATCATGTTTTGCATCTCATTGCAATCTTGGCTAAAACCAGAGATAGTAAGTCGATGACTATTTAACATACGGTTTGCATCTCCCTCCCCTCCCTCCCCCCCCCCCCACTTTGTTTTTCCCTTCATGACCCTAACACTTGTTCGATCTTAGTTTGAATGGGTTATATATGTACATATATTTTTTAACTAACGATCCGATCCGACGCATTGAGGAGTCGGCACCCGTTCAAATATTTCACAAGTTGCACACACCCTTGTAAATACATGCTCATATCTTATAGGAACACATATGGTCTAGGAAGACTGGCCTCTAGCCAGACAAATTGGTCGGGTGCCTAACATCTTCCTATGTCTGTAACCTGACATGTACTTCAGCCTCTAGGTTGACCAGAAGCCTTATCCATTTGAGTCATTCCTCACCTAGGGGGGACACATTTACAGATTCTAGACCCTTATCTAGGTGGCGATTCCAAAACCCAAAAGAAAGATAAACATCCTTTTCACACCTTTTGCCTTCTCCTTGGAGAGAGAGGGTTAGGACCCCACTAGGTTGAGAACCGAGGGTCTGTCTTTGTACCCATAATACTATATAATTGGCCTCTCCACCTAATAGTTCAAGCTTTGGGTTGGAATCTAACAATATTGGTGAAGCTTGTCAAGGGTCAAATCTGCAATGAGTCATTTATCGAATGGTTAAGATGGACACATTATCCTTCCATGTGGCTCAAATGTATGACCACCATGGTCAATGAGCTACCTATCTATGTGGCTCAAATAGTTAACCACTAGAGGAGCCTATCCAATGGATCGAATAGCCAAATCATCCTTCCACATGTATAGAATAGTCAGTGGTGGAGATAAGCTATTTGTACCTTTGGTACTTGTCAACCAATTTCTTACTTGTAACATATATATTAATTAGGGAGCAGGCAACTCCACTAGACTAAGTAGAAAAATAAAGCTTTCAAAAAATCTAGGACTACCAAGAGTGTGCATTACAATGCTTAAAAAATCAAGGAGGTACATGACAATAAATAGGAGGAGTTATGATTGAATTTAAGTATGTATTTGGCAAGTGGTCAATTCTAATCATTCTTTAGATATCCAATGACAAGAATGGCCACATCACCAATCCACATGGCATAGCTAAGTGGGTCAACCATAAATACGCTATGGATAGGACCATAGTTAGTAAGTTCAGGTATGGCAATAATATGGGAACAAATACGTACGGCAATTAATAGGCTCATATGGTAATAATAAGTTTTCAAAAATCTGGATTAATAAAACGCGTACGACAATGATACAGTATGTGTTTAATACGTTTTCTCCGTAAAAGTCTGAGAGCAAAAATACGGGTTTATCCTAGTAAAAATCAAGGAGCAAACTGTTTCTTTTCTTTTTTCTTTTTTCTTTTTTTGCAACTGAATTCTGATCTCTCATGCCTTTATGAGCACTTAAAACCAATATGGTTTTTCAATTTGAAATCATTTCTCATTCTTTTGGATCTCTACATCTAATATAATTAAGTTTAACAATGTCTATCAAAACAAATGTTGATAGGTAATCCATCAACCACAATCTATCATAGCAAATAATAGCATGTATCAGTCAAAAACCCTCCTAGAGCTGAATAGGCTGCATTCATTTCTGCAAGTCAAGAACCAATTCACTTCTTATTGACTATACTACATAACCAAACAATTGACTGCAAACTAATGCAACTTGGAAGAGCCAAGGTGGGTATTGGTGCCAGCCAGTTGATATCCACCATTATCATGGATTAGGCACTAGGGTCAGAATCCAGGGTTGTTTTTTTTTTAAGGTAAAAGAATCCAGAAAGTTATAGCTAGCACTTGAACGACCTAACAACCTATGCCCTCTCTCACGGTGAGTCCCTTTTTGGTTTCAAAATTCTAATCGAAATGCAGTAGAACCCGAGATCAAGACGATCGGATTGTTTGTTATGTGCGATGGTGGAAGTCCAAACCTTGTTGGACTCTCGGTATTCTCTATTACAGATTTGGAACAAGCTCTTACAGTTCCTTAGGATGCTACACTCTCAGGGAATACCAAATCGAGAAGGAAATGAAGGAGTTTGATTCAATTAGGAAGCTGGGATTTCATGTTTGTGCGTAACCTGCCAATAAGAAATGATAAAACCATGAATCGAAAACAACTAACCTAAATAATAAAATAAAAAAAACCCTAGTTCGTAAAGAATTGCAAATCTATATAAATCTTATCAACTCAAACACACACACAGATGAAAGATACCTGGATTTGATGGATATGGACTAGAACTGGGATTTTCAAGGTTGATCAGAGAACCAGAGTGCTTTCCCTGACTGTGAGAGTAGATGGTTTGCTAGAACTACAGTCTTCGGATTTCAGGTTTGGGGTTTTCTCACTGGCTTTTGGGCTTTTAGGCTTTAGTTTTTTTATTTTGTTTAATTAACACACATAAATCTGTATTAATACGCAATTAATACGGTGTTTCCTCAAAGTCGCGTAGAAAATTAGACTACTTGATAAAACACGGTAATAGTCAGCTTATTGATTCATAAGTTCGGGTACGCGTATTAATACAACAATTAATATGCAAACTTACTAACTATGGATAGGACTGTCTATAAAACCTTTTCGACTGTAAAATATAAATATATGATGATTCTCAAACAAAACAAATCCTTTTCTTAGCAAAGAATGAAATATTTCAAAGCTGAATGTTTTCTTTTATCAAATCTAAAATACATACAAAAAAAAGGGACAATGTGTAAATGCTGATAGTAACTCCTAGTAATAGGTTAGGCCTTGGTATGTTTGACACTAGCTTGAAATTTTCACCTTGAAATTGAAAATAAGTCTGTGCCTCAGGGATTGGAATGGAATTTTCTAGTGTCCATGCCAAATACTTTACCTTAAGGCAGTGAAAACTTAAATAGTCTTTCATATTCTTACATCTCCAATGGTTATGAACCTATTTAGTAAGTAAAGAGAAAATATAGACCATAGTTGGAAAATCAGGTTTTGACTCATGAAAGTCGCCCAAGTTGAGTTAGAAATGGCAAGACCTGGTTAAAGAGTTCGCCCAGTGATAAAAAAAAACCAGACTTGCCGGACTTAAGTCCTATAATCTCTCTCTCTCTCTCTCTCTCAAATATACACACACTCATGGTGAAAATTCTGCTCCTTCCATAATATCAAACACAGTGAGCTTGACGAGGATGCTCTCTCACAGCATATGATCATCAACACCCATCTCCAAATAGAAGAACATGTAGATTTCGATTTCGGCTTCTCATTAGAATTATATCTCTTTTTCAAGCTGAGAGAGGGAGACAAGCGCAAAGGTAGGGTTGCTTTGAGGATGGCATTGAAGATGTTGGTTTGTGTGCATAGAGGATCAGGCAACACGAGCATGGAGAAGTGTCACTTGTGGCAACCCTATAAAAAGAAGAGATCGTTAGGTCTGTCAGGGAGGGGAAGGGGCTGGAACTGAGAATCTTGAGGAAGGAAAGAAGGGGAGAGAAAGAGAGAGAGTGTGTGTGTATGTTCAGGAATATTTAAAGGGGACAGTGGAAAGTAATGTATGTTGAGCCGAGTCAATTCTTTACAGAAATTTATTGAATTCTACTGCTGAAGATTAAAAGTGGTAACGATATAAACTACTCTTACCATACATAAAATAATACTCAAAAAGGAAAAATGAGATCTGAAGGATATCCAACAGTAATGGAAGATAGAGACTAAAAAACTAGGATTTATGCAAGGTTGAGAAAAGGGTAACCGAATATATCTTACTATATTTTATGGCAAGACTATATTCGACTGATAATGTAGAATCCAGTGCAGGGGCTCCCGTCACTACGGTATCTAAGGAGGGTCATAACGTACACCTTGAGTTTAGAATGATCCCAAAAAGAATTTGTTCAAATGTAATGGATTCACTTATTTTCCAAACCCTCCCTTCCCCAAAGGATGATTTTAATTAAGTGAAATATTAGACTTGAAGATGGCTTCTCAAGCAAGCAGTGGCGCCACCAGTGGCAGCCGAACGCATGTTGAGAAGTATGAAACTCGGTTGGACACTAAGGGAGGACATGATTGCGAAAGGTAAAGTTAGCTAGGAATGTAGAGACTGGAGAGAATGTTGCCATTAAGATCCACGACAAAGAGCAGGGGGATCCTATCTCTATTGTATACCCTATACAGTTGGGAATAGCAATCTAAGTTCTTTACCAAAAGGCAAAATAAGACATATTTAACATTTAAAAAAAAATGACTCGTCTTGACCAAGTTTGACTTGCGCAAGTCACCAGGTCTTTGAGGAGAACAAAGCGAGTCAAAAAACCTAATTTTCCAACTATGCTCTTAGACTCAGTACAGTCACCAACCATACCATTATAGAGTGTATGGAGCCAATTTGCCTGTTTCAGCTTTTTTTCTTTTTTTCCTATTTGTTTTTAAGGTTGATGATTGGAAGGATTAAGTTTCAGAATACTCTCACTTCACAATCAATACAATTTGTAGATTCTGATCCCTACACTTACATCAGCTGCAAATATGAGTTTAAACTATATTTAACCAAAAATTTATGTTCTAATGTGGATATAACTGAACTTATATAGGAGTCCAATGCACGAGAAATCTTGATGGTATTTAAAGTCTATGCGTGATTACCTTCAAGGTGTATAGTTATCTAGTGTAATGGTTCAGGTGGCAAATCTTTTCCCCATGATTGGCTTAACCAATACAGACCATTCCAATTCGGTTGCTAACCAAGTCCTTGTGTCAGTTTGATGTTAAACCTACATTTCTTCATAGTAACTTAGAGGAAGAAGGTAAATTCCGTTTGTTTAGAATGGTTCTATGATGCTTAAAGGAATCCCAATGGTCTGCTTTGATAGTCGAAAAAAGTTTTTCTCGTAGGAAAACAAAGTAAGGAATACAAGTAACCCGCAGAGATTAGCAAAGAAACAAGAAGCATATATTGAAAAAAAAACCAAGACAAACTTTGACTCATCCAACCTAGGAATGGGGCTGTTAGCTCCAAGGTTTAAAGTATTGGTATCGGGTATCGTATCGGATAGGTGATTTTAAGAGACGCATCGTATCGGAGAGACGCAAGATACACATGAAAATGTTTAGGATACATGTGAAATACAATTTTTAAGCATATAAACATTATAAATAAGTAATATGTAAAATATAGTTTATAAGAAATGTATCAAGTGTATCGATCACCGATCAGTATCAACTATATCCGGTCACGTATTTACCTTATACAATTGATACTTTTTTTAGATAATGTATCGTACTGTATTGTATCGATACCCTAAAAATAAAGTATATATTGATTAGTATCGATAGATACGTTAAGAGACTTAAAACCTTTTAGCTCTCACAGCTGCAAGACCTACATAAATATTTCTTACCCTTTCCAATGCTCTTATATGAATATTTCAAATCTTAAATGTACCCTTTAATTGCCTGATTGATAAGTAAATTATGGCCCTAGTAATACTTACCACCTATTACATGGTAAACCCCCCTCCCCCCAACACACACACACATAAAAGAATCCAAAAAAAAAAAAAAACTCCTCGGATTCAACCCAAGACCCCAAAAGAAAGTGACGCAGACTAGGGTTTTTCAGGCCCAAGTTGAAACCCTACACTAGACAGCATAAGATCTTGAAGTTTAGGGTTTTTTGGTAATAGAAGTTTAGGGTTTAGGAGTACACAAAAATTAAATCCAAAGACCAAACTATCTCCAGAGGAAAAAAAAATCTTACACCTTGATGGTAGTATATTTTAGCTAAAAATAAACATTTCATTTTAAGTTAGAACATATTAGTTGCTTGATATAGGGAGTCACTAATAAACTAGAGAATTCTTCCATCAGAAAAAAAAAAAAAAAAAAAAAAAAAAAAAAAGAGAATTCTACTTTTGCTCAGCTAACTAGCTAAGTGAGCTTAGCTTTCCTAGCGCTATATTATTTATTAAATGTACGAAATCACTAGAATTGCATGACCAGTGGATCAACGAAGACGAAAGAAAGAATTTGATGGAGGTTTAAAAAGGACATGAGATCATAAAAAATTAATGCGAGCGAAGGGAGAAACAAAAAGTCTTATCATTTCGGTACAAAAACACTGCACTTTTGCGTTGATCCGTAAATCCGTACATCAAGAAATTAATGCGAGCGAAGGTGATCTACAGAAGACAGTATGGGAGAATTTGAAAAAAAAAAAAGTATAAAATTTATGTACGAAACCAATGAGATTGCACCAGTGGATCAACGAAGGTAAAGGCGGAAGACAATTCAGAAGAGAAAGCGAGATCAATACTCAAACCGTACAAAACAGAAACGAATATCAAGAAAATATGAACCGTATCAAAATTAGGAAGAGATTTGCACGCGCGATGGAAATTATATGAATGTGACTATTTAGAGAGAAATGATTAAGAAGCGCGTACCCGGAGTTGCAGAATTCATAGAGTTTTCCCCTAGGAGAGAAGATGATGAGCGCCACTTCGGCATCGCAGAGAACGGAAAGTTCGAAGGCCTTCTTGAGTAGACCGCTCCGACGCTTGGAGAAAGTAACTTGTCTGCTGGTAGCGTTCTCGATTCGTTTCATTTGAGTCTTCCCTCTCACCATCTCTGCAACCTTTTTTCTCTCTTCACTCCCTGATACAGCTGTAGAATCGCAAAACAAATCAATAACAGTAGTTTCGATCTTCTTTTTTGTTGAAAAGTACAGCAGGAAATCACATAACAGATCAAAAAAAAAAAAAAAACCTCGACAATGGCGAAATCTTTCAAATTGTCAGAAATCTCTCCCCAAATAGGAAAAAGAGACGACGAAGCGAAATTTTCACCAAATCAGCCAAAACTCAGACGAAAACGGCTTCTTCTTCACAGCATCCCTAAACGGAAGGAAAGAGATTCCACGAAGCTCAGCCAGAAAATGGAAAAGCTTCCGCTAGAGGATCAAATAACATGGAGACAACTCACACGCGCGAACTCTCTCTGTCTCTCTCTCTCTCTCCCTCTCGCTCGCTCTCTCGCTCTCTCGCTCTCTCGCATACAAACACTTGTTTGTTTTCTAAATTTCCTTTTTAGTTTTTAACTTCTGTATTTTATTTGCTCTTGGTAGTTTTTTTTCTAAAAACAGAAAAGGAAAGACAGGGTTGAGGGAATTTTGATAGAAACAGGAAAGAGATCCCAAAACTCGCTGTTCCTATGTTTTCTAAAATAAAGCAAACAAGATGCGAGAGGGGAAAAGTCATAGTCTAGACTACTAATGGCAGTAAAAATTATCATTGATTTCGTACAAGGTTGGGAACACATCAACATCGTTTCGTACGAATGTATTCGAAACCATCCAATGCAGGAATGACACGTTTTAGATATAAGCGCTCGCCAACCTGTCCAAGTTGCTCCAACCGTTGAGGACTTGGACTGCCCTGGGGAACCCCAGGGGAGGGTCAGGGCTGAGCCATGACCGTGTCACGTGGTATCACTTGTTTTTTTGATAACAATCACGTGGTATCACCGTTTTGTTGTCGCTTTTGCTTTGTTTTTCCGTAAATTTTTAAGGTTAAAAAATTCAATTTAAGAACACTTTTAGAGTTTTAGCTTCTTTTTTTTTTTTTTTTATTGGGACTCGTGTACGGGATTACGAGATTTTCGATTTGGACTCCGCCGCACCCAAAAGGAGCCGGTCGAGTGGTCACCTAAACATCGTTAAATATATGTTTCATTGCCAGGTCGTGTGGCCTCTGCACTTAAAAATTAGGAGAGTAATAGTATTCTTGTCCCACCTCCCCTAAAATCAAACATCTTAATCTAATTTATATTGATACCCTTTGTGCCTTCTGCTGGTGCGGGAGTCATGTCATCAAGCAACAATCTCTTGTCCTATGTGTATTTATGTCCGTTATATCGTTATATGTGGTTATAATTCTAGATATTGTTACATAGAAGAATCAAGGGTTTAACTTTTTTTTGATGAAAATAGAAAATCATATATTAATAGGATGGCAAAATTGTACTGTGTTCAATGACACAAGGTACATCATTATTAATAGCTTATTTTGCTAAAGCTCTAAACCAGGTTAGATGAAAGGGATCCGTCAAAGGTTTGAACATAACATCTTTGGATCGATCCAAAATCTACAAAAAATATTTTAAAACTTCAAAAGGCCTAGGAGAACGGGATGGAGTTGAAAGAAGTCCAGGTAATGCCGTGTTAGAGCACCAAACTTCTTTCAGCTTCAAATCTCTCGAGATAGCCCAGTCAAGACCGTTGAGAATAGCAATCAGCTCAGGTTTCAGTTCATGATTGTTTTTAATCTGACCTGCAGTCAACAAAATAAATTTGACATCTAACAAAATGCCAAAAGTCCACCCAGAACGGCCTGTGTCGGTGGAATCAAATCCTGCGCATAACAAAACAAGACAATCTATAGTAGACAACATTACATCCAAATTAAACAAGGGAGGAGAAATATGAAGATCCTTCATCTAAAGTTCAATCCTCCGCAAAACACTGAGAAGATTAGGATTAACCGAACAGAACACATAACTGTTTCTAGAATTCCAAATATAATAACAAGTTATAATAAAACTAGAGAAAAATCAAACAAGAGAGGGCTTATCAAGCTTGCGACATAGAAGGGTAGAAATGCACAATTGTCTTAGAGATGGGAATGAGATGAATTCTGTCCCCAGACTCAAAGGACCAGCTGCCCAGATATATTTAACCTAGTCACAAGAGAGGAGTATCTGTCAAAGAGTCTCATTACAAGTGCCACAGAAAGCACAAGTTGGGCAACCAGAGTCCATTTCGAAATAGTATCCTTAACTAGAATCCCTGCATTTAATACACACCAGAAAAAAATTTTAAAATTAAGATGAAGATCGAGTTTCCAAAAAAATTTCCACCAAGCAGTTAAAGAAACATCATAAATAGAGGTGCAAGAAAGAAAATTAGCCGCTTTTTTAGTACTAAAACGGTCATATCTAGCAAGAGTACACCACCATGAGTTGGGAGAATCAGAACAAGGAATATTGAGAATATTGGGTAGATAAGAAGGAATAGAATTGCTAAGTATCTTCTCATTCCAACATTCATTAGAAAGAAAAAGACTAACTTTTTCATGGTAAGTTCTCTATGACTCCCTAGGTTCAATAGTAAAAGAATGAATGGATGGGATCCAAGGATAAGTCCAGAAATAAGTGTCCTAACCATTCCCAATTCTTTTGAAACAAAAGGAACAAAGGGCAGAAATGATTTTAGTGATACTATTCCAAGACCATGATCTTTTTTTCAGTCTCATACTAGGGTCAAAAAGAGAGATTTTGGGAAAAGTATTTGGCTTTCAGGACCTTGGTCCATAGAGAACTTTTATCAACCAAAAACCTCGACTCCAATTAAAAAATTTATAGATATTAGATTTAAGTCCAATTAAAATTGTTTATATTACATGACAAATCATTAAAAAATAAAACTCAAGGACTAACGAAGATGCATGGATTGACATGGAAGGGAAAGTAATTGAATTTTTCACCAAAAAAAAAAAAAAGTAATTGAATTTGAAATTAAAATTTGACATGTAATTAATCTAAACTTTTTGTTAAATTTTCAATGTCGTATTTGTCACATCAATATTTCATGAGATCTTTATCTGTTTCATTTTCTGAGCAGATTCATTTCCCCAAGTTCCTCTAACAAAGAGGGGTGAAAATGACTACCCTATCTTTGCCCTGAACACACTACCCAGGTGGGGGTCCACCCCTCCCCCCCCCCCCCCCTCTCTCTATCAGAGGAACTTGGGGAAATAGAACAGGCAATAAATGTAATAGATAAAAATATTATTTCATGTGATAAAATTAGAGTCATGATTACAATACATTTGTCACCAGGTGTGGTGACAATACAATTTTTACAAAAATAAATAATTGAGCTTTTCCAAAAGAATTGACATTTAATAACTTTAGATTATATTTTTGGTGTGATAGATCGTGTTGTCCGATTGTGTAACGCTGCACTAGCAAAATGACCAATGAATACGCACGCAGGGACAAGTGCCTATAAAAAACATAGAAGCGATCTTTTATTTAATGAGGGGAGTAGGAAGGTATTTTCACGCACTTTTGATTTCAAGAGCATTGACTAGGGGCAGGGCAATCATTTCAAAAGGCTTTGTCGCTACACAGAAGGAGAACGAAATTTTGTTGCTACACTAGTAGCAGGAATGTTCCTGCTACACGGTTGGCAGCCAAGGAAATGAGATCTTAAAAGATATTTTAAAAAATACTAAAACCAATGAGGGTATTGATGAACCCAAAGGGAATGTGAATTATTTCATTTCCTTGGCTGCTAGTCTTGTAGCACGAACATTCTTGCTATGGGCGTAACAGCAAAATTTTTTCCCACGGAAAGAGGCACCGTTCTTTTGACCTTTTTCTTATTCACGAAGTTTGGATCACGAGAAATGAAATTTTACTGGTTTGTGGAATAATGTGAACGGGGCGACGTGGCCACGTTGCTTTGCCCTCAACTGTGGAGTCATAAGGAAAAGAATACCCTATTTTAGTAATTGTTTCCATTTATGTGCATTGGCGTAGGTTTCCTTTTCCCCAGAGTGGCCCGATCCGGAATCCGGAAACGATTTGGTTGGTCGGGAGCACCACCTCCTGCGCTTTAGTGCTTTACCTATCCTTCACTATTTGTTTATCATATCGCTAACATGGACATAGACATGAATGATGATGGCCTAGACTCACTTTAGATGAACTCTTATTAGGCTTTGGAAGATTGATGGTAAGTCAATGTCGATCCAACCCGCATATTACATGGCGGCTGTCTTTCTATGTAGAGCGAACGGTCAGGATTGGATCTGACTTGCTGCATCCACCGTCACGGCGTCACTAAATTCTACTGTCTTAGGGCTGACGTCTATGCTCTTTTTGAATCATGACGTGGTAAATCCATTTTTTTATTTATATTTTTTTGAGGTTTGTATTTAACAACACATACCACAACGAGACCGCATCTCAACTTATTCCAACTTTTATAAAAAGACTAAAGTCGTACGCTTATTTTTCGACGATATTATCATTGAGCCGTCCGCCCGTCTCAGACTGTGGGCCATGTTCTTGAACTTCCACAGAGCCATGTGTTATTCGTTGTCAATGAAAAGATTCCAGCATTCTTCACCGAAAGGGGTTTGGATCCTTTATGGCCTGGATTAATAAAATCTTAATTTTTAATAAAAAAATAATTTATTTATCATATAGGAGAGAAGAAAAATAAAATTAGAAAAATAAAGAATAAGAGACAAAAAAAAAATGACTTGAAGATGAGAATTTTTTTTTTATTACATAGGCATAAAAAATATGATAAGTGAAGGAAAATAAAAGAGAATGGTGAAACATGAAAATACAAGATCTTGAAAACTGAGATTGTCTTCAAAAGTGTTTCTTAAAACTAATACTGCACAAATCGTATATAAAGTGATTATGAATCGAATAACAAAAATCAAATAAAAATCGATAAAATCAGACCGTATGCAAAATGATTCTAATTTTGATTGATTTCTATTCAATTCAATTTTATTTTTATTTTAAAAAAATATAATCTATACTACAATCAAACCAAATAATCAAAATTACACCGATTCATAGCCTTACCTAGGACATACCTAAAATTGATTTCAACCCAATCGAAACCAAATCAAATCCACGGATTCTCTCATCTGTTTTTGGTCCTTTCTCTTTTCCTATTTTCGATATTATTAATTGGAGAGAGCATAAACGTGGGCATGCACAAGCCACACAAAATATGCTTTTTTAATGATTCCCTCATAAGCTAAACTCTCCCATTATCAATAAATATTTCCCTTGGCACATCATTGTCACCATGTTCCCATAATTCAGTCACTCATGACAGCAGCAAACACGCCTAGAATTGAGCTCCAAGCACCAAAGGTTTCACACTCTTTCTCTCTCTCTCTCTCAGCACAAAGTGGGGGCCATCAGCCATGGGCCACGCTAAAAACAATCCCATATTTCTCCGAACTACATATATTATGTACATCCAATCATCGTACTCTATATTATAAAATCCATATATATTATAAAGTTGCGTTGTTTCAAATTTAAGATTTTCGAACCTTATACGGATTTCTCTACTCAAAATTCTGTTCCCATCAAAGCTAACGAGTAACAACTTCATGCGCTTCGGATTCTTGTCTCACAAATTTGCGCCAATATTTTTTTTTGGTAGAAAAGGATTTCATTCAAAGAAAGAGCGTGTAATAGTCGAGGAGTCTAAGGAACATAATCGTTAGATTCAAGGAATGGAATTTGGTCAAACCGTCTCACACGCATAAGACAGGACCTTCCAAGATAAGGAGTCAACAAAACTGTTATTCTCCCTGTACACATGCACCACATCACAATGCACAAAATAGGATACTATAAGACGAATGTCCTGCACAATGCTCAAAAGCTAAATGTAACAAATTCCATTCCTTGGATCCAACGATATGTTTGAGGAAAAGAGTAGCAAATCAGATTCTTGTCTCACAAATTTGCGTCAATATTATGTTTGAGGAAAAGAGTAGCTAACTGTAACAAATACAAACTCAACGGCAATATGATACAATTGGGTTAGTCCAGCTAAGAAAGGCATAGAAGCAAAGAATCCACTCTCTCGGCAAAGAAGAAAGTCCTGAGTGTTAACGTGTCAGAATCAACCAACAACTAGCACACCCTTTAAAGTAAATTAAGCTTGGTAACACATAATCTTGATTCCCGATTTGAACTAATGAGCAACACATAATCTTGATTCCTGTTGATGCTATGAACCCTTTTTTCACTCGCCCTTGTTTCGTTTTTTATCTTGCATTCTTCTTTAAGTCGGTAAAATGACAAAAAAAAAAAAAAAATCAATGAAACTTATCTCTTGTAGTAGGATTCCTAAGTTTATTGAATAAAAAAACTAAAAAAATAATTTATTATTTTTAGGACATCTTTACTTCTTCTCAGAACTAATTTCTAAGATTCAGGTCGATTCCAATCAATTATAGACTTGTAGTAGGGAGGCCAATCCCACAGTCAATTTCGTACACGGCCTTAGATATACCCAAGTATGGACTTATATCCGAGATCCCTCATTGATACGTATATTCCCACATTCTTTCATCTACATATTGTTAAAAAAAGTTGAGTATAGGTTTCATGTTCGACGTGGCAAACATGTTATGTAGTATTGTGTGGTCTTACTTTATTGTAGGAATAAAAAAGCAAAATAATTGAGAAGGATTGCGACATCTGTGGAGCATAGTTCGTAATCTCAACTCGGATCCGTTGATATCAGTTGAATCGAATCGGTGGCTGAGGCTGATCCCAAATCTTGACAGCCGAAGGGTAAAAAACTGATTTTATTAAAAAACAGGAATAAATCTATCCGATCTGGACCTATTTTCACAGATCCCGGAGATTTTGAACCTTGCTGTGGAGGGTAGAATGGAATGCTGGATTAAAATATAGATTTGGATTTAGGCGATAGAGGGAAACGGTGAAATCTTCTTTCTTTAAAAAAAAGAGTTATTGATTTTAGCACTTAACTAGTTAGTAGCAAATTATTGGTCACCTGGGGAAGAACAACGGAGACAACCTAGATTTCGATAACCCACAATGTATCAGATCGGAGCAACGTACAAAACCCAATCGATCCACTAAATAAAACCAAAGGCCCGAGAATACACTAAAATGAGAAAAGGAATGTCACCCGGTCGTGCATCTGATCGTGTACCTGTGTCTAAACACAACAGCCAGGTGCAAAATGATCAGCATACCCTATCGTGAGATGATTTTGCATCCTGCTGTATCTGACACAGGTACACGCCCAAACGTACAATCGGATGGTGTACATTCTCCCAAAATGGGAAAAGCAACAACACCTGGTCGTGTGCATCTAGGCATGTAAGATAATGAGCTCACTCGAAACTAATAGGGAATCACCACTTTTAATGGTTTACAAAGGTAAAAGTTTTTCTTACTCTACTATGTTTTGGCAGTCTTTTATGTTTTTTGTCCTTCTAGGCACCAATATGTCTAGTGACGTATAAAGCTTTACTATTTGCCATATAACAGTACATGGATTAGTTCATATGAAAAAGGATCCTACGAACATTTCAATGACAAATTTTAGTCCAAAGTAAGCAAGGAAAATTACCCAATCTATGATTCAAAGTTTTAATTTACCAAAATTCCATCAAATGGAGATGAATATAAAATACAAGATGGCATCTTTTGTAAATCTAGCTACTTCCTCTATTTATTTTCAGTTGAAATTTTACCAATTAGACGTTTTGTTTGGTCTTCTATTACATGGACTAACTCATGTCCTGCAATGTGGCAAATAGTGAAACGTTATACTTCACTAGGCATAGGCATATGGAGATAAGACAATGGGCAAAGAAAAGAAAGATATGCAACTTGTCAGTTCACCAATTTAGTTTCAACTTACAACATGCTACCATGAATAAAAGGGATATAGATGGACCAATTCCAATCTCAAGCCAACCATAAGTCTCAAAAAGACCAATAAGGTATATGGGCCTGGTTTATCCCTGGTTTGCTCTCTCTCTCTCTCTCTCTCTCTCTCACATAAAAGGTTATATGGAGATGCACCAATCCCAATCTCAACCAAAGCCTATGAGCCTCAAGCAAGCCCAACAAAATGTATGGGCCTGGTCTATGGCTTGTTCGACCCATATTCTCAAATTCTCTCGCTCTCTCTCTCTCGTTCAAGAACAGAACGAGATAAAGATGAATAAAACATTATTGTACTGGGCCTAATTCAAGGCCACTTTAATGCTCCATAGGGCCTTATGCAGGTCCAACATTAGACCAGGAATAGCTTAGGAGTCCTATAGTTCAGACAAATTCAGTCCATGAACTTCACTTTAGTCGCTGGATTTCCATCATAGGTGACGGTCATAATTACAACCATGTGGCAATTAGGTTGGGTTCCATTGGTGAATATATTATCCACATCATCATCTATTTAGACTAAAAAGGACGTACTTAGTACACGAGGCTTCCGCTACTGCAAGATCTGAGGAGGGTCATAATGTACTCAGTCTTACCCTTGCTATTGCAGAGAGGCTGTTTCCAGACTATTTAACATATTCAAGTGCAAAAAGTGAACAAGAGACATGGACTCAGTGGTACCAAGGCAACAACCCAAAATATGGTGAGCGATATGGGTGGAGGAATAGGCCACCAAACTGGGTAGGTGGTTTATTGGGGTTGGGATCTTAGTCTATCCAATGGTCAATCTGCCAAATCAATAATCCACATAGCTAAAAATTGATGTTATGATAGAAAAGGATACGGAAACGGCATGAAGCAAATATTTAAATCTTAATTTGATGTTGCCCAAGCCAAATTTGCTGTGCAAAATTGTAAGAGAATTGAGTAACCATTTCTTTTTATTGTAGAGAGAGATCCATTTTTCACATATTTTAGCTTGGGTTTAGCTAGCCCAGATGGGCTGGATTTGTCTTGGGCATGACTAGTGTAAACAAAGTTTGGTCCAACCGAAGATGGGCTTATACTCTAATGCCGATACTCAAGGCCTGGACTGATACATTTAAGCCCAAGTCTTGCTTGATAGATATCTCTTGGTCCAATCTTGGGTTGAAAGGGTTTGGCCAAGATTTCTTGGGGCCACCCGCCTGAGGCTCACTAGGGCCCAGAAGCTCCCGGTTTGTGCGTGGCGCGGGGTCATGTACGAGCCCAGGGGAGGATTTAGGCAGCCTAAAGTCGGATACCCCTCCTGTCTCCAAAAATATATATATATATATATAGTATTAATACAGCACTTAATTTTTTCATGTTTTAGTTATCATTTAGCATGGTAAGTCGTCCAAAATTTGCTGACTGGTAGGTGAAACCTAGCGTCTACAAGCCACCAAGGAATACTTTTTATGTGGTCAATTGGGCTTGGCCCAAATTTGGAGCAAGCTCAAAATAAGTTGATTTATGTCAGTTGCGTTTGAGTTTTGGTCTTTAGACTAATCCAAGATTCTTCAAGCTCGATGGAGTTCCTTTTACAAGGGACCTTGATTTCCTCCCAAACCTCCTAAAGAAAACAAGCAAGCAAACGAAACGTATCCTTATGGAAACTTCATATCTTGGTAATGGTTTATCTAGTGTTGTTTATCTTGGAACTTCATATGTCCACTCTCGCCTCTCAATTTATAGAGAATTTCCCTTTTAACCCTAATAATCCCATCACTATCAACTTAAAGGGGAAACAAAGTGGTACAATTTTTTGAAGGTAGGAAACTCATGAAAACTGCCGTTGCGTAGTAACTGATGTTTGCGGGTCTGACTAGGGATGTAAACGGATCGAATTCAGTCGGATAGTGGCATTGTCATATTCGTATCCGATTATATTTCGACGGATTCAGATAATATCCTAGCGGTTTTCGGACGGATTCGGATAATTTCCAGATAGAGATGTTTTGAATACAGGTTCTCCTAAATAGATATGAATACGGATCGAATACGATTTTGCGACTATTGGTTGACATATTTACCATTTTCATGATGACGGTTAGGATTGAGACTTGAGAGTTCAGTAACTACCATTTCTTCTACTCTTCTTAGTCTTTTATTCTCTTACGTTTTTCACTTTTGATTTTTTAATAGATATGTAATTCCATGTATCACATTACATAAAACAATATATATATAAACTAATAGCAAATCTAGAAAAAGAATCACATTATCTTAACTTATAAATTTATAAAAATAAG
Source organism: Telopea speciosissima (assembly GCF_018873765.1). Classification (NCBI taxonomy): domain Eukaryota; kingdom Viridiplantae; phylum Streptophyta; class Magnoliopsida; order Proteales; family Proteaceae; genus Telopea; species Telopea speciosissima. The sequence goes on along the minus strand of NC_057921.1, from coordinate 60,875,002 downwards.
ATAACAAAATCCAATAAAGTAACTTAAAAGGATAGACAAACACAGAGTTATATTTTAGATATTTTATTACTGTAGGACTGCTAAACGAATCGAATAATAATCGATCGGATAGGGGGATTATCATATTCGTATCCAATTAGTTTCGGACGGATTCAGATTCTCCTAAACGGATACGAACGCGGATCAAATACGGATTTACGAATATCCATTTACATCCCTAGGTCTGACTGGTGCCTTCTCTCCAACAGTTGCTTCAATCAATGCTAAGTCTGACTACAAGGCTTCTTAGCCTGCAGCTGACTATTTATTGAAAGACCGAATAGGAAATTCAAAGTCGTACTACAACAACTGTTAACAATCCCTCCCGACTTTGATCGACTTGCCCACACAATGTCTTTTTTTAGAGAAGAGGTAAAGGGGCTAAGTGACTCTCGAAAGTCATCTTTTGTATCGCGGCAAGAGAAATGACATAGATAAGATCAGGTATCATTACCGGAATATTCGGTTTGATAACCCGCTACTAATTCTTCCTCTGCTTCTGGTAAATCAAAAGGTAATCTCTTACATTCTGCTGGTGAAGAAATTAGAAAAACAGCAAATTTCCGCCACAAATTCCACCCCCAAAACCATATGTGGATTGTGCCTCAATTATATCAACTGTACTCGAACTATTAGATAATTATAGTACTTGTGACTTCTTGGGAGCATGGTTTTAGTGCACGGTATCGGATCGAGTATCAATCACCTATAAAATCAATATGACAGTGGAACGAATGCTATATTAGACAACTTTACCCTTGAATCTCTTTTAAGAATGGGTTTTTTTTACCATTTTACCCCTTATTCGTATCGTGTCATGGATACGGTATCTATATAGTATCGGGATCGGTTACCTGCAAAACTGGTAGGTCACTCGATACAAACGATGCGATACCAATACCTCAAACCATGTCTAGGAGGTCTACACTCTATTGGCATGGTACCAACCAAATGTGTTGGCAGTTGTCTTCTTCCCATGTGATACTTTGATCGAAGAATTATTTTGATAACATGATAATTTAGACTGGGCTCCTCTACAACATGGTAGGGTGTCCGGCGCACATCGGACGACTCTGTTGCCTGGGGCACGCAGTGTGAAACCCACCTCTAAAGCAGGTTTAATTCGAGCCGGTGTAATACCTGGTTCAAGTTCAACTACTATATGTCTCCGTGTGGTGGGCATTGCCCGTCATTGAAACGAACCCGCACCCTATTGCACCTTGTGCCGAGGAACCATCGAACAGGGCCTTGATAGAATCTGAGGAACCCTGTGGCCCGTCGCATATAAGGTTTGAATGCAAGAGATGTTTGGTGGACCACTTGCAACAATTATCAGTGTCGGATACCGAACATTAGGTAATAACACCTATTTTAGAATTAAAATAAGTTAATTATTCTATGCTTGTTTCGGCCAGCCTCGAATCAGTTACCACCATGATTGGCCATGTCGGCTTGATGCCTTGCCGTACCTCGCAGGTCCAATGCGATCAAATATGGTAAAATCCCGTGTCGTATCGGTACGACCCGGCATATCGATAACTTATGTATTAATAAATTATTTCGGAATCGACTTCCACTAAGCTTTGAATCACTTTTTAAATCATGGAGAAACCCATCTATTTCTGCCCTTTTACAAACATGCCCTTGAGGCTAAATATATATTCTCATTCTTAACTTTGAGAACTCTTTTCTCAAGCTAAGAGGTAGGAAACGTTTTGTGAGCTGGTGGCTGAAGCTTGATGAATGTTGGAGCTTAATGACTCATTTTGCCTTGCATGTTTAAGAATCCTTCTAAATCTAACTCTACTCCACCCATAGGTAAGCATTAATTTCTGTTTTGTTTCCAAATTCATATGATCTTCATGAAACAGCTTTTATTTTACCATCTTTGAGTTCTTCAACTCATTTCTTAAATTCCTTTTCAATTCAGTCCCGTAATGAGTGATTTCTTGATCAACCTCTAAGTTCTAATTTGCTGTTCTTGAGTTCCTACAACTCAATCTCTCAAAACTCTCTTTAATTCATTCATTTTCCTTCTTGAATTTGTAAGTTGCATGTATGATCTCTTGATCATGTATGCATTTAGTGTTAATAAATCCCTTTGGACTATTGAGGTAAGCATGCATACCTCCACAGTACTCTTTTCTTTCTTCTCTTGCTGAAATTCTGTTGTTCCAAGCTAATTACCAAGTTTTAGCTTAATTCTTGAATTGATCTTAGATTAGAGTTTTTAATTCTTTGATCATACATGCATTGGTGTCAAAGCGACCCTATTGTAGTGCTCTTATCTTCCCTCTCTTCATTCTGACCCATTGATAAGCTCTTGGGAGCTAGAACATGGAAGCTAGAAGCTCCAGCCACCCCTGAATGACTTTTTGGGATCTTTAATGGGTTGGGATGGTTCTCTAACCTTTTAGGAAATGTCTTAACATTTTTGTAACTCTGTATTAGGACATTGAACTTGCTTGAACCCCTTCTCTTTGATTTTGGACACTTGGCTGGGTAGCTTGATCAAGACAACCAAGGTGAGTGGGGTTTTTGGTGTTGCTTGTAATATATAACTAATTTATTATATGCATGAACAATAGTTCCAAATCTGATTTTCATGTTTGAGTGCTCATTCTATTATTAGATAATGTTGCATATCTAGGATTATGTATTGTTTATATAGAACATGTTGTGATATATTTTAACTCTTATTTTGGAATTGCTATGGTATAAGTTGATTTCATAAATGGTGTATGGATATGCAAAACTGGTTGTGATTGTTGTTTGGAACTGATATGCACTACTGCTTGTGTGACCTTGTGTTCCTGAGTGGACGTGTATATGAAACACGGTGCACTCTTGAACACAGCATGTCATCATCTAGAAATCATGGTTAGGATGGAAACCCCGAACTACAACCCTTACTAGCAAGGGTTCAGATGCTGGGTAGTTGGGTTACTGACGCCTGGAGCAAAGGGATTTAACCTAGGGTCAGGGGTACTTGACTATCGGGGTCTGCCCGAAGGTTTGAGGCCAACGTACCAAGCATGGAGGCGGGCTCCCTACTTGTATTGGCTGAGGGGGTGCAGCGGCAATAAAAGAAGTGACCCAAAGTACCCCTCGAGGCGATACCATAGTTCATACCAATGACTTAGTCTATTTGTTAGGTGGATTAATAAAAATGGAATTGAACATACATTATATAGTGTGATTGATATTTACATTTAATAATATATGTTTCATGCATCATTTGTATGTTGTGTGTTTTCTCCCTCATTGGGCTCAGTGTGAGCTCACACTCGTGGAAACCCTATTTTTAGATGACTATGCAGGTGACGGACTGCCTGACAACGAGTTCGAGGTTGATGGTTTTGAAGACTTCGCAGACCAAGAGCCCAAGGAACACGATGGCTCTTGCATCTGTGACATGTGTGCCTTCTCTTAGGCGGGCCTGATGGATTAGGCCGTTCCTTTTGATAGTTCTCTTTTATATATAAATAGAACTTAGTATATATATAAATACTCTTTTTGGATAATTGTAAATATGGTATTTTTTTGTTACTTAACCGAACATATGTATATAAGTTTATCACTCGGTCCTTAACGGACTTTTATGTAAATATTTAAGTTCATAGTATTTTTCTGCTGCTTAGATTCTCTGTGGTGTGTGTTTGGTAATTGTGCTGCACAAAGCTTCTTGGCTAGGTTGGGTGCGAGATCGCATCGGTTCATGCTACGCCTAGGCTGTCCAAGGCGGGGTGTGACACTCAGCCCCATACACTGCCCTTGTGTTGGGCTGCATGCTTGGGGCAGCTAGGCCGTCTGATGTGTGCCGGACACTCTGACACGCTACAGAGGATCTAGGTCTCGTTGAACCTTGAATGTTCAAGCTTGTTCAAACAGAAGCATCCTAATATACATCCCTACTGGATTTAAGAGAGGCTTCTCTCGATGAGCCAAATATCGGATCGGCTCGATATCAATGGAGACCAATATCAATACCTGGTCGATCCTAGATCAAGTATCGGTATCAAATCAAGGGTAAAATCATTAAAAAAAACCCAATTTTTAATGAAAACCAGGGGTAAAACCAACCAATCCGGGCCGATCCAGATCGATATATCTAAATCCTTGGGGAAGTCTTATTAGGGTTGTGAACAAGGTTTTAAAATTCAGATCATAATTGGCCAAGTCAACCCAAATTCGATTGAAGGCGATTCCGATTAACCCTACTGTACGCATTCTGATTCCAATCGAGTTAGGCCAAGTTAGAGGAGTCTGGCTGACTTCTAGTCCATTCTAGGATGATTTGACTCGAAATTGATGTAGACCAATCCATACCAACCCAGGTGGGCCCCATATGTGAAATGACCACTTCACCCTTGTTTTTGCTGTCGTTTAGTGGGGTTGGACCATCCAGCTCCCGCCATGGCTGGACAGAAGCCAGGTCCATACCAACTCCAAGTTTTCAAATATTAATTGTAAAAAGTCAAAGCAATTTATTTTGGAAAATGGATCAATGTCGTGGTTTAGGTGCATGATATCGGATTGGGGATCGGTCATCTTGAAAATCGATAGTGATCAATCTTGATCAGACAGTTTTACCTCTGATTTTTCTTAAAAAATTGAGGTTTTTGACATTTTTACCTTTGATCTGCATTGTTCCATTGATATGGAACCAGCCAGATATTAGAATCAATCTATGCAGTTACCGATCTAGAATGCCCAATATGGCGATCCGTATTTGATACCTCAAACCATGTTCAATGTAACAAAAGAGTGAGTTGTTGGATTGGGTCTTCTTGATTAGCCCATCCTGATCCATCACTGACTTTTATGAATAAGGGAAAAGGTTGGGAACACTGCCTATATACCGCAAGCTAGCATCCGTTGAGTCTATCTCTCTCCCTCCCCTTTAAAATGACCCCTTCCCCTCTTATTTAATGTCTCATCCTGCACCCCATAGGTGTCGCCCATTAGTTTACTGTACATAGACAATGTGCCTATTCTTCTATAAGAATAAAAAAAAAATATGGGGTGCTATTTTCTGGGTGGGACACAAGGGTTGCACTGTGCGCCAGCAAATGAGAGCGCACGCAATGGCACAACAGGAGGTAAAATTTTCGCTATACATGGGGGGCATGGTGGTCATTCTGGCCCCTGTTGTGTGTGGACGTGGCCCCTGCGTCCCACGTAGAAAACATTCTCTCAAAACATATATACACATTCTTCTACATACACGGTAAATATTTCACTATTTTCAGTATGGTCTATTCCACCACTTGGCTCTTGAGTTTATGTAATCAAGACGTCGTCGATGTAACTGCTTACCGTGTTATCCAATAAAGTTTCTTCTTATCAAAAATAAATAAATAAATAAAATTATTTCACTATTTTTTTCCTTTGGGTAAGGGGCCCACTAGGGTTATACTATGGACTCATAGATGGGCCAGAATGGGCCCAAGAGGCCCACACACTGACCGTTTATGAAACTAAACCTAAATAAATATATAGATTTTAAACCACTTTTGGTTGGATTGCTACCGGATGTTCTCTATAGCATGATGTGTCGTGATCTGATTCTAGTTGCACACTTGCACCTGCCATTTAAATTTATTATTTAATAATTAAAAAGTGTAAATATCTAATTTTGTAATGTATTGGAACGTCGTGCAGGTTGGGCGGAGGGTACAACTTTTTTTTAATTTTGGTCGGAAAGGCTATTGGAAGGTCCCGCTTACTTCGTGCCTAAGTGTTCGAAGAGTTGCACCCCAAAAACAAAAAAAGAAATTTGTTCGAAAAGTCCAAGAAAATGATGAAATGATCGGAACAATTAGCCTATTGGAATATCAAAAAAAATCGACAGATTGGAATTAGATTAGATTAGTATACACCAAGGCCCACCTTCCACTTTATTTATGGCAAAAACAGATTTATATTAGTAATGTTAGGAACGGCTATATTCAAATCAAAACAAAATTAAAAAGGGGGAAGAAAAATCTTTAATCACTCGTAGAGTTGCTATTTTTTTGTAAAAGGACACTCTTCATAATTTGGTTAAATTCTTTTTCTTTTTATTTTTAAATTTACTTTCTTGCCATTAGGTAAAAAGAAGGCTGCCAAGCTATATGGCCCTGCATCCATTCATATACATGAAGGGCAAAATGAGAGTCTTATCCTTATGAAATGAAAAATCCCAGCCCTACTGGATGCCTCTATTTGCGCTTTCATTGGCCCCTATGCTAGTGTAGGGGTCACATAGCTTATCAGCAATCCCCTACCCTTAATTTTATAACTATAAAAGGGAAAGAAAACGCCATCCGATCACGTCGCCCCTTGTGCCCTAACACAATGGCACGTGAAATTACCAACGCACCCCCTAGAACCCCAAAAAATGATCAGGGGTGTGGTAGTCATTTTGCACACCCCTTGTGTCAGGGTGCAGAGATAACGTGCACTATGCGACTAGGTGGCATTCTTTCTCCCAACTATAAATTAGAGGAGTTTTTTGTCTAAGAGCATCAAAGCATGGCATATGCCACCACCCCTGGCCATAAATTAGTTTCATTTTGCTACATGGACTTTAATTAAGAGAAAAAGTTCTTTAAGCTGCTGGAGCAGGACGTGCCTATTTCTCTATTCCCCACATAAAATGACCTCATTGTCCACCTATATATATTATATTTTGTCACACCTCATTGGAGAGTTTTATTATGCTACTTGACCGGAGAACCCTCTTCTTTATATTAATTAAAAAAATATTCCAATAAAGTGGTTCGTAATACCATATGAACTACTTATTCGGTCATTTGACTGTTGGATAGATTGAAAATGACTTTATTACGTCATTTGTCAAATTAGAGTAGCTATTCCTATTTTATGGCCCACCATAGTACAAACATTTTCTAATTTTCTCAAAATGTTCTTATATTTCACTTAATTTTTAAATAACAAAATAATATTTAAAGCATTAGAATGACATAGGGAGATATCAAATTAGTATAAAAAATGGAACCATGACTATTGGATTTTGATTTTGATGACATAGATATATGCCCACTAAAAGATCATTTTATTCCAATTAATTTTCCGCAAAATATATGGAATAGAAGATAACAGAATTTTAACCTCAAATTAATGCATCATTAAGTTATAAAACGTTCTTACTTACCAAAATAAAAAAAAGTTATAAAACGTTCTTCTATGTTTTCAGACTTTCACCGTAATTAGGGGCCAAGGACCGTTTAATCTCTGGAAATTATCTCATCGCTCGTCTGCCTTTAAATAATTAAACTCTCTCTGTCTATCTCTTTCATTTTTCGTTTTCTCAAATAGAATCTCTTTCGTAGTTTCGCTCCCTGTAATTTGGCAAGTAGAAAATAACTGGAATCTTCTCTACCTTTTTTGTCTCTCTCTTGCTCTTTCTTGTTCGAAGGTCGGCCATGGCTACCGAGGACCGAAGAAATGAACCAGAACAGGAATGCCTTTACAAGACAAAACTCGTACAGTTCTTGGGACGCACCACGCCCATCATTCTTCAGAACGACAATGGACCTTGTCCTCTCCTCGCAATATGTAAGGTCCCAATTTTTACAATTCCCTTTTTATTTTTCCTCTGATTTCTAGGGTTTTTGATTTATTTTATTCATCTTCTCCTATCGATTCTTGACCGTATTTAGGAATTTATGACGTTCTGCTTCTATGTATATTTCTCCACTGCTTTGTCGATTCGTCAATCGAGTTTTAGCGTAAATAATTTAATGATCAGAGAGATGATAGGGGTGTTACCTCTCTTGCTTTAGGATTGCGTAAATGACGTTGTTTGGAAATTAGATGCTTTATTGTTTTGTTTATGTAGCTGGATTTTGCCCTGAGCCTCGTGCACTGGGATGCTCTTTTTGTTTTAATAATGCTCTGTTTTCTCCTGGAACATAGGTAACGTTCTTCTTATTAGGAACAACTTGAATTTGAACGCGGATGCGTCTGAAGTTTCATTGCAGAAATTGCTTTCCCTTGTCGCCGAAAGATTGATTGATTCTAACAGCAATGTCGAGGTAACAACCTATTTAGTTGTTTAAGGGAGGTTATCAATCTTGCAACAGTCTCTGCCAGTTGACTTGTTATTTACATTGTGTTGTGAGACAGAATAAAGATGCTGGATATGTCCAGAACCAGCAACAGAACATAGCTGATGCCATTGACCTGCTCCCTCGACTTGCAACGGGGATTGATGTAAACATTCAATTTAGGAGGTAGCTATTCCCCTGCTCTTCTCTTCATTCTTTGTTTATCATTGTCATTTTTGCTTCCTTTATTTCATGGCATTCTGTTTGATGAAAGTATGCTTGTTTGTTACTTGTAGAATTGATGACTTTGAATTTACGCCTGAGTGTGCCATATTTGATCTCCTGGACATTCCACTGTATCATGGCTGGATTGTTGATCCTCAGGTATTCATTTTGAAGGCTTTATGGTTTCTGTCTTTAGTCTTGAGTATTATAAACTGACTTTAAAAGAAAAAAAAAACTTTATCATCTATTCCTCGCAATTTCATTGTTATGGCAATTGTGATGTTAATTTCCCTTGCTAAGCATGATGCTGTCCAACATTTAAATTTATTATTTGTTGGTCATAAAAAATTACTCAATCGTAATTTGTATTGAATTCTTGCATGATAGACTTGCTTGTAGCTCTACGTATGTTGTTATTGTTTGGTTTTATGTCTTTTATTCTGTAGTGGTCCACATAATTATTATTAGGCTTGTATATGTTTGGGTCAGGTTTTGGGTCCATTCCATATTCAGGGGGTAAAGTTGTAATTGTGCGGGGATTAGGGTTTCCTATATATTGTTTCTGTGGGGAAAGCCCTAGATACAAGCAATGGAGATCACTTTGTGAGGTGGAGAGTGGTAGAGAGCTTCTCTAGCTTAGTGAAAATCTCTAGTTCTCTCGTGTGGATGTAGGCATTCGTGCTAAACCACGTTAAATTCCTCGTGTTGTGTGTGATTGTTTCTTGGTTAGTGTTATGGCAATTACGGTGTTGATTTTCCTTGCTAAGCATGATGCTGTCCAACATTTAAATTCATTATTTGTTGTAGTCATCATATATTGCTCAAGTGTAACTTGTATTAAACTTTTGCATGATATTCTTGCTTGCAGCTCTATGTATGTTGGTATAATGAGCAACTTGCAATTTTGAGGTTACAGATTCTCTTTCAGTACTCCTTAACAAACATGGAAAAAGTTCATTTAGACCCCAATGAGCAAAAACCTAATTATGAGTAGTTAGTTTAGGTCAAGTCGACCATGAGCCCATGAGAATGTTAAGCTTTATTTTTTTGGATCTATGAATTTAAATAAGTTGATCATTCACTTAAGGAAGTGGATTACTAGGGTAGAGCTGCTTCTTGGGTGTAACTGGTTCAGTAAAATTAACACATCAGTGGTGTCTCTTTAATAGGTGGTTGTCATTCCTTACATTGGCTTCAGTGAAGGAAATAGGTATCTATGACCTATTGCTTTGTATAAGAGATCTTGTAATCTGAGGAAGATTGCATCTCCAGAAGCTTAAGTATTTACATTGTAAAACAATTGATAATTAAATGAGTGAAACAAAACAGCTTAAAAATTCGTAGTGCAAAGATTGAGTTTCATTCCCTATGTACAAGAGTTGAGTGGAAGTAAACATAAGATTAGTGTAAATTATATGTTACTCTGGATTTGTAATTTTTTGGGGCACCTTTGTGGTCTGGAAAATTACTGGTAAAAATGGTTGTGGCTTAAACACCACAGCATACCAATCTATTGAGGGGACAATAACAGCATTCAAATCTATGAATTTATGTTTGGTGAACATAAAGAAACCAGCCTGATTTATGGATGCTGAAGTACAATTCTTGGGGCTTTTAACGATAGATTGAATATATTGAGCAATTTATCTGTTTTAAAGGTTGTTTGTCAGTATATAACATAAAGAAGCTGCATGAGTAGACATCAAAGTGTTTTTTTTTTTTGGGGGAGGGGGGGGGGGGAGGGGGAGTTATGGCCATATACAAAATGGGATGAGTTAAACATTTAATTTCAATAAAAATTGTATGTTGTCAAGAATTTGGAGAAGATGAGTTCGTTCGTTCTTTGAAGTGGACCTTTGAATTTTTCAGTAATGTATACTCTAATCATTGACAACTTTCTGATTTGTGCTTGCTGATCTGTGTTATGTGACAAATACTAGGATTATGCTACTGCAAATGCAATTGAATCCAAGTCCTATAACACTCTCATGGGGGAGCTTGTTGCCCTTGAAACCAAAAATACAGAACATAAGAGCAACCCAGAAGAAGATTCTGTTGATTTTGCTGCTGCAACAACTGCAACTTTAGGGGTTCCCTCACCATCTCTTTCAAGAGGTATATCTTTTGATGAATCACCTGGTGCTGTATCTGGAAATCAGAAAGGAAGAGAGGAAAACTTGGAGAATGAATCACCTGGTGCTGTATCTGGAAATCAGATAGGAAGAAAGGGAGACTTGGAGGAAGAAGCTGAACTTTTAAGGGTCTTGAAATTGTCAGAAGGTCAAGTGTTGACTTCAATGGATGAGTCTCCATCAGCTGATACAAGTGGGAATAATAGGTCTGTAATTGTAGAAGAGACTGTGCATCTCCAAAGAAATGGGTCAGCTGCAGATACTTTAGAGGGGCGCATTAGTGAGGAACATGAAATACCCCATCTGTCTGAACCATCCATATCACAGGATCCCACTGCTGTCTGTGGTGGCAATAGTAATCTGATATCTTCTGAAATTACTTTAAGGGAAAATGATTCATGCTTAAAGATTGAAGCTGAGAGTCATGTTGATCAGTTAAAGAATAATGAATCTCAGGAACATTTCATTTCTACTGACCTGATAGAGAACAGCAGAACTGATGTATTGGTTCAGAATCCAAGTGAACCATTTCATTTTCTGGACAAAGATTTTTCCTCGCCCTCCAAAGACCATATCCATGGCTCTGGAGGGGATCAAGTTCAACAGACATGCCTACTGGATACTTCCACATCTGAAACTCATCATGAACCAGCAGATGATCTTGGTGTCTTTGAAAGTACAGCATCGACTTGTACACCCACTTCAAATCCTCAGTCTGATGAATTTAGTGGCAGTTGTCAGCACATGGATCAACCGAAGAGTATTGCCTCAAGCCTTGATGGAAGTGAACCCATATATGAAGGAGAGGAGCGCATACTTGATCCAAGATTAACAATTTATGAAAACCGGGAGCCTATGTATGAAGGCGAGATGGTTCTTGCCGAGCAAGCTGACCAAGGTGCCGGAGATGGAAGTGATTTGCAACCCGGGGATGAAATCACTCAGCAGAAAGGTAAGCAGTTGCTTGATATTAAGGAGGATGATTCTGTAAGCTGTTCTTTCATTGCTTGATTTTATAACTCATTCTTTTCAATGTTCTTGCACTTAGGGGAACTTATCAAGAATTTTCTGAGGAACAATGCGAGCCAATTAACCATATATGGGTATGTGAGTGACTTTTAGAAGCTTTATTTTTCTCGATCTGGGACCTTCCTTTTTTGCGGATGTTATAAGGAGATTCTTTTGTTATCTTGGCTTTGGCAGCCTCTTTTGCCTCCAGGAAGGTCTGAAGGAACGGGAGCTTTGTGTTTTCTTCCGCAATAACCACTTCAGCACCATGTTCAAGGTTGGTTCCAACATGTCTTTCTTTTCATCTGCTTCAATTCAGTTTTGCTGTCCATTTACAACCAGTTACTCTGCTACTTGTTATAGAAGGAAATATGCGTAGTTCCAGCTTTTTCTCCGCATGAACTTGCAGGATTTTAACAAATGCTTGGTTCTATTTGCAGTTTAACGGTGAACTTTATCTCTTAGCTACTGATCAAGGTTACATAAACCAGCCTGATTTGGTATGGGAAAAATTAAATGAGGTAAGACTGTTTCTTGTGTGATTCAAATATCTCCGAAGTTGCTTGATATATTGTTCTCTCCTTGCCCTGTTTCTATTTGTGGTCATGAATCTCTCCAAAAGTAGAACATGTTAGCTCGTATTTAATTAATAATTATTCTTTTCAGAATATAGGTTAATCCAACATGCCTGTAGAGACTACATTCTTTATGCTTGCACTGTGACTGTATGCCATATTCTGTTTGAAGTGGGTCTCCACTGGAAGTGCGCCCATATAGTTTATCTTCTATGGTGCATGGACTATTTCTGCGATATTCTTTGAGTCTAATTTTTGAGATTTAACACCCTGGCTTTTCAGGTAAATGGAGATACAGTGTTTATGACAGGCAACTTCAAGGAATTTAAGGTCGAAAATCATGTCAATGACCAATGGGATGAGCGAAATGTGGTGGCCTGTACTGCTGTATGTATTACTTTTATCTCAAATAGTGTTCTAAAATTTGTCATCAATGGCTGCAATGAACTAATAAAAAATTTCCTGCATCAGGACTACATTGCTAGCATAGATAATACTGCAACTGCGGGTTCGACTATAAAGTAATTTTTCGTTGCTGATTTCTTTCCTATTTTCTCATCTTCTGGTGTGTGTTAATGCTTCTTTTATGTGATGGTTCTTAGGCAGGCCTTGGCACAATGGTAAAGGTTGCTCCATTGTGACCAAGTGGTCACAGGTTCGAGTTTGGAAACAGCCTCTCTGCGAAAGCAGGGTTAAGGCTGTGTACATTATGACCCTCCCCAGACCCCGCAATGGTGGGAGCCTTGTGCACTTGGTACGCCCTTTGTTTTTCTTAGGCGGAGAATAATGGTGACTACTACTATTTGCATTTGCCTGGGTTCTTTCTTCTGATAAGCTGAATCATTGTGGAGGTAGGGTCAGGTTTTGAGAACAGTGAAGTGTGCCTTATGGGTGGCAATTCTCAACCTGGCCTCTCCCAAACCTAGTCCAGCTATTAAACAGGCTGTTGTTGCATTTGTCCTGCTATTCCATTTATATGGATTGGTCTGGGGATGGGTCGCAGGCACAATGAACTATTATACACTAGACAAATGTTTACTATCCATAATCAACCACCTGAACACATCCTATTGTAAGGAGCTCAGGTTATGCATAATCTGTCCATTTAACAATTGGGCACGTTCAGGCTAGTGTAATAAAGCCCATCACTCCCAGGTTTGACAGTCTATTTTCCACCCCTTGTGTGCTTGCGTTTGCCTATGAAGAAGAGCCAGCCATGTTTAACTCTTACTTACAACCATTGTTGTATAAAGTTTTGAGAACTTCACTTGTTTAGTGTGGTCCTTGTCTGTTGACTATTTGAATGATAACCTCTAATTGTGTCATGTTATTTTGACAGCTCCGACCTGCAACTGGCAATAGCACTACAACAACAGGAATTTGAGCAGCAGCCTCAGCGGCATACTACGCCACAATCAACTGCCAACAGTTCAAGGCTTGTCACAGGTCCACAGGTAAATTCTGGATTTTAGGGGGTCATTGTTGTTCCTGTATTTTCTCAACAATAACTCTGCATTATGCTTGTAGGCGCCCACCCCCCCCCCCCCCCCCAAAAAAAAAAAAAAAAAAAAAAACTAAACTAAACTAAACTAAGGAAAAAGCAATCCATTTGTATGTGGGCTGTTCCCATTTATTTTGCACTTGAATCTATCTGTGACCCAATTTCTTAAACATGGACTATTTATAATTTCCTTGAATTGATTGGATTAGACTGTGGAGTGACCCAAATAAACCTGTCTTCGAACTTATCATAAACTTCCAATAGGATTGGATGAACAATTAGGAAAGAGAATGAAAAGTTAGAAACAAATTACAGCCTCCTCTGTATTGTATATACTTATCTTTTCTTAACAATGCAATATCATTATGAGGAAGGATTCACCACGATGCTAGTATGGGGCCCACATGGTCAGCATAGAAGAGAACAATGAAAAAAACCCATGTGAGAGTGCGATAGTACATTAGCATTGTGGTGAATTTTTTACCTAACATCATTTAAGAAGCTAATATTCATTTAGTGCCAACAAATAAACTAAATGAGAGAATTTTAAACATGACAGTGCACAGTAAGGAATTTCTAGAAAAACAATTAATGACTAGGGAATTGAGGAAGTTTTTGTGTAGAATGTGTCTGATGTTTCCCAAAGTCAGGTTTGGTTGCTCACTGCTGAAATTCCTTGCTTGTTTCTTTGCTTTAGAGCTTCTCTGATTGGGGGCTTTCTACCAAAAATGGTCAAAGTGGGGTTGACCTTTCCCATCCTTCTTTTGCTGTCTAAAGACAGAAAACGAGGCCAGGTGGGAGTAAATTTGTCCTGTAAAATTTTCTGTTATTCCCTGTTGGACACTACTTGGTCTGGTGGTTATGTTACATGGAGTTGAACTTTGAAGTCCTATCTTCTCTAGCTGCAAACCATCAGGAGTCTGTAAACTCCCATACAATGCATGTTTTGGACAAACAGTTGATGTGGGATGAACTAGTTACGGCCCTGTTTAGATTTGAGGTCAAGCCAATCTTCTTGTCGAAATTCGCAAGATATTTTCCTTTCACTAGGATTGAAATCTAGTGAAATTGGCAAAGTAGTTGAAATTTTGAGCATAACCTGTCTCGAGTAGTGTCCCATAACTTTATTGAAGTCTTAAGTCCTACTCTCTATGTAAACATACTATTTATCTAGATGAGGTTTGGAAGACCTCATACAATGAGACTGTATGTACAAGTGAGTGTCTTGAGTTATTGATTTTTTTTTTTCAAAAAGTCTCAATAGTCAAGTAGAAAGGTGGTTCACGACTTGACTCCAGCAGTGTAATTTCTTAGATCTTTTAATTCACTTTGTATTGAACCTTCAAGACGCATCTGTATGCTAAAGTTAACTACAACAATCAGAGAGATTTATAATTAAGATTCGGGAAAAAGATCCCTGCTTGGTCTCACCCCACAGGCCACAGGGCACCTTGTAATGACACCCTTGCCCCCTGACTTTTAACCAAGCAGTCTCTTGCCCTTTAGATTCTGGCTGATGTTAGGGCCTTGTTGGTTTAAGATTTTATTGAACTTGAACAAATGTGGTCATCCAAAATCTTCAAATGTGCATGGTAAATTTGCTAAATCATAAAAATGGCATTCACCTATTTGGTCCGAGATGCAGCTGTTATCATGGATTCAAAAACATTCCACTGATTGATAAGCTGAAAGGTTGACAAAGTAACGAACTTTTCTTATGCATAAAAGGTTACAAAGTACCAACTTATGCATTTTATTTGCTTGTCATGACAATACCCTAACTGATCTCTTACTCTCTCATGAATGAGATCGGAAGTTTCTGTTAAAGCATAATCTGCTGCCAGGGTTCATTCTGACTGACATTATTTGTTCCTTGGGCAGGTGCCAAAAAGTAGTGGCAACCATTCATCTTTGAAGCCGGAAGCAAAGTCAAAAGACAAGTGTAGTGTGATGTAAAGTTAGCAAGGTTTATCAATGTACTGTAAATGGTGTAATTTTGTTCTGAGAGGACTTGAATAACAGAAATCAGCACTGTTTTCATCTCCCAGATGAGTATTCTGATGTAAATGAAATACATATATATAAAGATTCAAATTGTCGCATGCTGTCTTACACAAAGCATTTACACTGTTTTAAATAAATCTCTTCGAAAAAAGAAGATAACATGAGAAGCTCCTGTTACGCTATTACTAATGAGAATTCCACCGAGCTATGATCCGACAGCCCCAAAACAAATCCATCCTAATCTCCCCCATCCCCAGCGAAAAAAAAGGGAGTGGGAAGCAAAATACATGCTCTAATAACAATCACTTCGCAACTTTGGTAGCAAACCAAACTATTGCTCATAACTGTCACATGACCTCCAAATTCCCATCCTTCTACAATAGGCCATTGGATGCCAAACCACGACCAAAAAATGCAATTAGCAGTGGGTTTCTTCTTAAGCAAGTCATGAAATCATCTCTACTACAAATTCCGTCACCATCAGTATCAAATATGTTGAACATTTCTCCAACCTGAACATGCAAAAGGATTTGAAAATGGTACTAGATAGCAACAAAATAAAGTGATGCAATTCCAAAATGTCAAATTTACTGGAAGAAAAAGTGGTTTCCCAACCTCTTCTTCACTCACATCTGGCATTTCTAGGTTAAGAATATCTTGTAACTGCAGAGTGCATTCAGAAGCCAACATTAATGTGGATGCGGCATTATTATGAAAATTGGAAGTGAAACTATTTAAGTGTGCAATGGAAAAAGATCATATATAAGGTATTACCTGCTGTTGTGATATATAATTACATTCTCTACCATCACATTCAGTGAAAGCCGATTCACAGGCTTGCGAGAATAATGGCTGCTTTAGGATATGAGCTGATCCGAAAAAGAACTGCAAGTTTTATACTCCAGTAGTTACATGTCTGCCTATAAACTTAACAATTGGATCCACGTACAAGACCATTGCATAAAAAGGGTAACCAGCACTGGGAACAACTAAGTTCCTTCAAGGATTGCTTTGACATGGAAACTGAATTGAATATACATCCAAAAGGAAACCATTGATAGAACACTCATGAAGCAGGATTTTAAAAATAAGCCACTGGAGAGAGGGTCATTTTTTTGGGGGGGGGGGGTGTTTGGGGTTTAGAGGAGTCGGGTCTCACAAAGAACATTTAAATTTCTTTAAAGCAAAGGTTTGACCCTCAGTCCAGAAACATTTTCCTACAAGCTCTATGAATGTTTCATGGTTACAAGCTACAACGGATAATGGGGAACACTTTAGGAAGTAATTCACAAGATCTTCCTTGAGAAACTACAATAATGATAAAATCCATATATATCAAGAGTATACCTGTCTAAACGTAACCGATCCCTGCTTTTCCACATCCAGATATCCAAAGATCTGGAATGGAGACAACGGGGAATATATTTAGTTAATGGAAACAGAACAGTGAATCATAAAAATGAACAGATGTGATAAAAGAAAAATCTCAGAATAGAAAATGGTTTCAAACCATATAATAACCAAATAAAATTTGATACATTTAGAAAATATCTTATGAAAAGCACTCACCAAAGTTCTCTACAGTTGAAAATATACATGATAGATATATGCTATGTTACCATCCTTACATGGGATCTTTATCACCTCCAGTTTGCTGACCGGCCCAGTTCCCCAGTTCCTCTAACAAAAGGGGGCTGAAATGACCTCTCTACCCATGCCCAAACACCCTGCCCGGGTGGGGTCCACCATCCCCCTATTAGAGGAACTGGGGAACTGGGCCGGTCAGCAAACTGGAGGTGATAATTTTCCTCCTTACATGCCTATGAAGCAGTTTTTCTACAACAAAGATCAAAGCCTATGTAAAATAGAGATTAATGGTTAGGAAAATGTTTAGAGGACCCCAAGGCAATCCGACCACTGAATGGAATAGCAACACTTGGGAGTTTTTTTCCTACCCTCTTATAAATCACATAGAAAAGTAATTATTCCATATCCAAATGATGAGGTAATTGTTATCACATCCTCTGGGCAGCTGACCTGGGGTCATAGCACTGCTCTAATGGTTATTACTACATTTACTCCATGTTCTCTTTTAAGTCAATAATACAACTGTAGAAACAATTTTATGAACTGATTTAAGATTTGTATCCGAGCATAAAATGCAGCAGATCAGGTCCATTTAAGTGCGTTCAGAACTTGAGATTATATGTGCTTAAATAATCTGGGTTTGGATCAATCATGTCACCTCTTTTGCAGATTCAGATCTGGCTCCTGGATTTATAGAGAGTCAGCATATTTCATAGGATTCATAACCAGACTTAACAGCACCCTTCGTAGTGAGTAACAGAGGTACTTTTCCCGTCTTTAATGCTGGACTTAATTCAGGACAAAGATCATGTAAAAGAGAATCTTGAAACTTATATTGCGATAATAAAAACCTAATATATCCACTGCATATCTGAGTTGTGCATGTCATTCCTGAGGTTGTAACATCAGAAGACCACAAGGAGCTGGTGTAGGCAGGAATTTTTATCACCTCAAGTACAGTACACCTCAAGTGCACCAAAAAGGTACATCTGACGGTACACCTTAAAGTGGTTTTGTTTAAAACACTCCCCCAAGTGCATGTGCACCGTCAGATGTACCTTTTTGATGCACTTGAGGGTATAATGTACTTGAGGGGATAAAGGTCCGTGTAGGCAGATGCCTTCAACACATAAAGCTTGGCACTCAGGCACACCATGCACTAACCTAAGCATATATCTGCACTGTATATCTGAGTTGTGCATGTCATTCCTGAGGTTAACATCAGAACACCACAAGGAGCTGGTGTAGGAAAATGCCTTCAACACATAAAGCTTGGCATTAAGGCACACAATGTACTTCAAAAATGGGGATCACAAATCTTATCACATGCACACACACACATGCAACCTCATTATTTTCTAAAAATCTTCTGGAAAGATTTCAGAATTTGATCTTCCTATAAGAATACTAATATGCTCTTCTGACAAGGCAAGACTGGAGATTCTTTTTGTGTAGTGTTCCAGTTTTTTTTTTTTTTGTATGGCCTCAGATTTTGAGGCCTTCTATAGCTTGAGTACAGGAGTTATGATGATGTTGGGACTTGGGAATCTCAAAGCAAGTAAAGAAATAAGAAATAACGCTTAAATTATATGGTAGTTATATTTTGCCTCAGGTTATTTGGAATATCTTTTGATTGTAGGGTCCACACAGTGAATTATCAGGGGTTGGGCTCCTTGACACTTTAAGGAGCTTGTTTGCAAGTGTCTAAGGGTTAAAAGGGTTTGGGGAGAGTCTAAATCATCAAAAGCTATAATGGTATCCATAATCCAATTGACTAATGTATGTAGGGTTATTTTCATATTACCTGCAACTGGGTTTGGTTAGATTTGAGTTCTATTTTCAGCAACTATATGAAAAGCACTTCTGTTTCAAGAAATTGTCTCGCTAAATAGTATTCATAGATACTCGTATAGTTTTCTTGTGCATTGCATAACCAAAATAAACCAGTAGTAATCAAGGAACTGTAGGTGCCGAATCAGCACCTAGGTTGATCCAGGAATTCTCGCAACACCAGTTTTGATAGAGACTGAAGGACAATACAATTAATATCTTTATCTAAATGGAGTGTCTGAATGACACCTCTATAAGTGTATTTAGAACTTGACACCTTCTTTCAATTGCCCCTTGTCTTATCCTCAAAAGTTATTTAAGTTAGGGGTATAGAAGCGTTTCAAAAATAACTTGAAATTGACATATCATTATGTCATTATCAAAAGTTGTCATGGTCATGCTCATTTTTCGAGTACACATGTGAAATGACAATATTTACCCTTGTTAGAAAAAAAATTGTATGTTTTACTAAAAGGGCAAGAAAGTACGGTGACAAATTATTTGACACCTCAGGGGTGTCAACAATAAAACTAGAGGACATTCATACTAGGCACCAGTTTTTGCGGACATTCATGAAGAGATAACCACAGGCAGTATACAAGGATACACAATAACATCAAGAAAGTATAAACTGCTCAGGCAACTGACCTTCTCTAAAAGAGGACATGCCCTCAGCCTTAGAACCCTCAAGAAGTCGTGGATTTTGACACGCCCCCTGTGAACAGGATGACACAAGAGAATATGAAAATCTTGTCTGTTGTAACTTGAATGATGCAAATTAGATGTCATGTCACAATACTCAAGAAGCAGATGACAGAAAACAATTTTAGCATTATCAAGTGCAATCAAATCAATCTAAGCAGCTTGCCAGTGGTAATATACTAATATATGATAGATAGGATAACCTAATCACAGTTCAAACCACAAATATGAAATCCATAGGCAGATTAATCCTAATAAAATCCTAAAAGCAAATTCATGATTAATAATTAGATCATTGATAGGTAAATAAATAAACCTAAGCAGCTTGCCTCCTAAAAAGACATAATTGCCGAATGCGCAGCTAGGTCAGCATCTGTGCAAAAAGAACAAAAGCTTGACGCTCAATGGTATACTGAAAACAAAAGCTAAAGAAAATTACCGATATTTCAGGGAATTACTAGTACAAGGCCATAAAGACATGGCAAAGGTTATTGCAACCCAACCCATGACTAAAGACATGGTTCCAATAAACTGAAACAAAACCAAAGCTAACAAGAACTATTAGTGACTTCAGTGAGTTGATGCTAGTGTTTGCAATTTGTATTGATCCCTCTTTCGGGTAAATAGACTTATAGACCTCAGGACCTTAGTTGAAAAGCAATCATGGCCAAAACTCAGACCATGTAGCCTAGACTCATGGGCAAAGACAAAGGAGAAGTTATGGCTAGTTTCCCTAAAGGGGTTCTCGTTTATTTAAAAGGATAAGGAGAGGTTCAAATAAAACTCATCCTTAAATCATAAAGATTAAGAGGAAACTAGCAAATAGTGAAAAGGTATCAAAGCCTCGAGTTTCAGTATCCCAGCAATGCATACATTTTCTATTTGAGAGGGGCCATTATATTTACAGTCCATTCTTGGGTCAAAATCTACTACTTAAGTCTTCGATTAGGTGTAACATATACTACTCATAAGAAATTTGGGAATTGCAGCCCAATATGTCCTCTCCCCCCCCCCCCCCCCAAAAAAAAAGAAGGAAAGAAAAGTGTCATGCATGTGTATCTAAAGCACTTAATTCTATCAAAACAAGGAAATTTACTTAGAAGATTGTTCTCCCACTAGAGGGCAAGCCTCGGTGCAACGGTAAGGTTGCTCTATCGCGACCTAGTGGTTGCACGTTCGAGTTGGGAAACAGCCTCTCTGCAAAGCGCAGCAAGGCTGCATACATTATGACCCTCCCCAATCCCTGTAGTGGCGGGAGCCTTGTGCGCTGCATATGCGCTTTTTTTTTTTTAATGTTCTCCCACTGTTGGTGTACAATATCGTGGATCTCATTGCATTATTAAAGCATGAACGGCCAGAAATATAGGATTTACTTGATTTTGTGAGCAAATGACAATCCTTTTTTATTTTGTATCAGCAACAAAAGAGTTTTACTAGGGGAAAAAAGAGGGAAACAGAACAAAAAGCTCACTCAACAAGAGGCACCAAAACCAAACAAAAGATCCAGAAAACAAAAACTTTACTGCTAAAACACCATACATTCTCCCCAAACCCCCAAGTTCCTCGATTAAAAACATCTCACAAGCCGCTCCTCTTTCCCCCACCAACCCACCAGAAAAAAAAGGCTACATAAATAAATAAAGAACATATTTCAGAAATAACCTGATCCATCTTCTTTAGAGTGTTCCACAACAGCCTCTCCAAACTTGCTGAACTCCTCCCTTCGAAGAACATTTCCCAATGTTCCCCACATCCCATGCCAGTATTACTAACCCAATTAATTTTTTTATTTAATTTTGGGTATCAACCCAAATGCCTTGCTTGCTTCTGTTGGTTGTGACATACTTCTTAAATTCTAGCACTTTCATCTTTGCTTAAAACTTCTACAGAGAAAACAGATGTTCAACCAACATTGCAACCCTTCAACAAAAAGATCATACAACCTGAGGTGTTCACCACTATGGTTGGAAATAGCATAAGAATGCTTATGTTGAATGATGTTGGATATCAAGGAGCAAATACTATTGTTATGGCTCCTTGACAGCCTAAACAACAGATAATGCAAAATAATAAATGCACTTCAGTGTTACAATACCAAATAAAAGAAGAAAATACAATAAACCCACATCAGCAGTTCAGCACATGCACATAATGTTCCAATTTGGTGAGACATTATTCAAGGAGAACTCAAATGTACTCAGACAGATGATTATTACCTAGGATCTGGATTCATAGAAAGGAACTTATCCAAAAACTCCACAGCTTCCTGTGTGCTTATGTTGAATGACTGTATAATGGACAAGAAGAAAATGAAGTCAGCTTTTCTTTGATCCAGCACAATATGCACAAGATGAATATTCATAAAAAGGAGGATAGAAAAGCAGAAGACTATCTCAACCTGAACATATACTGTACATTAGGAAACAATTTTTCTATTTCACATAATGAAGCAATTGCCACAAATTGATGGCACCTTTGGAGATTTCAAAGTTTTCTCCAGTCCTACAGACATCAAACATTTCTGCAGATGCATAATGAGGGCTCGACTTCTAGGACAGGAGAATATAATGCTTGAATACTACTCTGCCTATGGTTTGCGTTTTGGTGCATTTGTACATCCTTGTGAGAGTGGGAAATCAACCTTTAGACCCACCCCTTCTGATTTTGCGGTACTTAATAGGACGTCTCTCTCTCTCTCTCAACCTTTAGATTAAAATATAAAAGGGCAAAAGAAGATTGATTCGGTTTTCCATACTATTGTTTTGGTTTTACATACCATTTTCACCAAAAGCTATCATTAAACACCTAAACAGTTTTTACCCCCATAAAAGGATGCCTAGATAAGAAGCCACACTGTATGCATTAAAATATAGTCATATGGGACTATTAGATGTTAAAGGTATTTGAAATTAAAACTCACAGTTTCGACCTTAGACATTTCTACCATATAAGTTGAAGGTTTCTCCTGCAAAATGAAATAAGAACAATATATTAATTGTTCAAGTAATAAAAGAAGGGATGGATTTTATGGATGAAATTTTGAAAAATGTAATGAGATAAACCAGAAACAAATTCATAAAAGCTGTCACTAAAGTTTGAAACTGAACTACTTCAAGGTTCAGCCACACTCCAAAAAACTGGAGTACCAAAGAACACATTTGATAAAGATTATAGAACAGAACAAATATGTCCAAATTAATTTGTCTATTCATGACTTCAATTAGTCGAAACTCCCGAACCCACTGCCTGGAGTTGAAGGTGGATGGGGTAGGTTCAAATCAGAAAAAAAAATTGAACTTGAGCCTAACGGCTCTAACCTAGGTACCAAGGGTTCAAATGGGTTCAACAGAACGACAGCTCTTCAATCATATGTCCAGTTAGGTTGGAGCTAGAAGCTTAATCTAGGTACCAAGGGGTCAAATGGGCTCAACAAAATGCTAATTCTTCAATCAGATGTCAGGTTAGGTTGGACCTAGGGGATAACCGGGTTTGAATAGACCAAAAGACCAACCTAATCCACCTGTCAACTGGAGGGTTACAGTTTTGCCAACAAAGGCTCAGGAAAAAGTGATGTTGAGAATTATCTACCCCAACCTAGGATGCTAAAGTTAGTGACACTACAAGATCACTATTTGACTTGATCATTCTTCTTAGTGTTAACAGTCTCTCTATCAATACATTATACCACTTACCAGTAGAGGTGCTAGCAGGCAATGTCATAAATTGACTACAAAAATTTTTCCAAAAATAATCGCAGAAATTATAAGAATGCTCTAAACAGATGTCCTTGGATACGATTCAGAAGTTATTGTCCAACCACAAATTCTGGATAGAGTGCTGTGGTGTCCAAACAACAGAGAGGGTCTCATTCCAGAGAGTGCATTGCTGGTGAAGTTGAGGGATTTTTCAATTTGCAGGTTTTATAGAGAAACCAGAATTTGGTTGAGGGTGATTAATCTGTCTATAATATGTTTCAATTCAAAATAATCACCCCTAGCAAAACATGTTGCCAATGGCATTATATATGATAAGTGATAATTTTTTACCTGTTTTGACTGTGAGGCTTTTGTTAGAAGCAACAAATCCCCATAAGCATGAGATGTTTGTACAACATTGAGTGCACTTGCGATAGTATAGCTAGTCTGTGTGGTCAAATCAATTAAGTTAGAAATTTAAAATCTAGAGCACAAACAGAACTAACAGAAAGAAATACATGTGTTCCCAGAAGGAGCCTTCTAAAATGGAGGCATAGAAAAACATTAGGCTGCCTGCTGGCAGTGCATTGTATAAAAATAAGTATCCGTACTACAACCAGGAGTACATATCTGTGGGCGAGTTCAGGTGGGTTCCTTGACTAGCCTAGCAACAGTATATCAGGTATAATACTTTTAAAAAAAAAACGTCAAGGTAATAAGGTGTGAAAAATCAAAGAAAAAAGCACTTAAAAATTAACTTTAATAAAGATGCAGAAGAGGACAAATGGCTAAAAAGATAAATCTTTAGGTTAGGGAGGAGTGAAACAGAGCAGTAGATTATTAAAACAAAGTGGGAAACTGGCCACAAATGATTGTTTTAAAAGGAAAGATCATCAACACATTATCTATTCAATATGTTATCTTCTAACTAAAAAAATCATAATAATAGAGGATAGATGAACACAAATTCATACAAACAAAGATTAATGCAAAGATAATTGGGGAAGAACGTATTGATTATGGAAAGAAGCGAAGAAAAGCCAGTTATTTTACAAAAAATTTTACTGTTTAAGAAAATATAATGTTATTAACAATGTTATCTACATTATAGCCCCATTACTATAGAAAATACGAAACAAAAATATCCATAATCTATGCAGATGCGCTGTTTTGTGTATATAACTGCTATCTTTGATGGCAGATACCCAACTCAAATTTTACCAAGATTTCTATCAATAAGTGCATATAGGAAGTGGGTGTGTTTGTATCAAAATTTGCATGCACAACAAAGTATAGAGGAGACTCAACATGAACTTACCCTCTCAGCAAAATGGGCAGCACTTTCTTTTTGGTTCTCGAGAGGTGAAACAATGGAAAGATATTCAACCTGTCAAATCCAGAATAAGACCACTAAATTAAAATTACATAATTTCAGAAGACAAAAGAACGAATTTGTTGAATTGAGTAATTAATTGAGCAGGGGTTAAATATTTAAATTGTAATAAAATGAATTAATTCAGAGATCAAGGCTTAAATGGGTAGCATAAACATAACAGAGTCTGATGCTTGGCTAATTTTGAATAAAATCCATACAACTTAGGGAGATGAAATGAAACAAGGATGCCAATCATCGGAGTATCTAAATATTAGGCCAACTTTTATTACATCAAATTGAATCTCAACCATAATATAAAAGATTATTATATTATAAAGGAAGTCTAACTAGCAACCAGTCACTATGGGTTGATACTATTGACTGAAATGAGAAGATTCCAGATTACGAAAAAAAAAAAAAAAAGGGTTAAGAAATGGTGGTCCTGCTAACAAGAATATTAGACTTTACAGAATCCAGTTGGAAATGATGATCAAGCTGAGGTTTTATCCTAGGCAAGCTTTACTCAGGCAAGCATCATTGACATGATTGCAACAATGCTGATCAAACATATGCAGTCTAAATCAGCACCAGATGCCAATAAACTGAGAGTTCAGCACATACAGTATATGAATTCTTTGAGAGTATATTTCATCTGAGAGAGACACCCATCTATCATTGGTTCAAAGTCATTTGGTGGCCCAAAATAGGAGAAAGACTAGAGAACAATCAACTGGTCCCACGTTGAATTAACTTCCAAGAGTGGGTTAAAATATATTTTCTGAATTTGATGGGTATTAACCAGCCACATGTATCCCAATACATGGGATAACAGACATCCCATGGAGAGCAACTCTGTACAATGACATGAATGATATTGACTTCCAAGTTAGAAAAGCAGGACTTCATCAGCATAATAAACAGGTATGTTTTTATGGCACATCTTGCAATCAAATACACATTCTAATAGAAGAAACAAGATTTTAGAGAGGTGATCTCAGTAGTTTGAGCTAAAATGTATCAAACCTTTTGTCACTAAATTGGGTATTTACCCTGAAATTTTAAAAAAGAAAGACAATAAGTGGATAACTTCACCCACAAAAGAAGTGGTTCTGCACCAATATTGCACCAATATAGAGGTAGGTCATCAGTAAATTGTGCACTCTTTCCGGTATAACAGTCACCCTGAAAGTTCCCAGGATTTGAGTTACTTTGTAGGAGGCTAGGAGCAACATGCAGGGTTCCAGGACTGCAATCAAAATTCGATGTAGAAATTGGAGACTTATTGGTTTTACCAGTTGGGATGGAAAAACTTCTTAAGCTTAACTAGGGGTGTCAATAAAGCCCGTTTGGCCCTGTTAGAATATATGGGCCAGAATACCGTAGGGGTATTCTGGTCCTTTTTCCCACTTTATCTCCCACTTTCTCCCTCTTTATTTTCTGTTTTTATTCTTCTGTAATTTGCCTTTTATTTCTGTATTTTTCCCCTTGTCGATCTCTATTAGAATAGACAAGGGGAGCACTCCTAGTTTGACTAGGAGTGTGCATTCCTAGTTGTTTCTATTTCTGCTATTAGCACTCCTACTTTGATTAGGAGTTGTACTCTTTGATTCTATTACTATAAATAAAGGGCTAAGTGATAGGATTAATCACTTAAGCATTAATCAACTAGTTATTCTCTCAACATGGTATCAGAGCCACGATTCTAACCTAAATTTTTTTTTTTTTTTTTTCCCCACCCTCCCATCGTGTTCTCTTCTCTTTCCCCTCTCTCTCGATCTCTTTTCTCTTCCTTCTCCTTGCTTCTTCTCCTTATCTAAGGGCAGCACTGCAGAGGTGATCTTATGATCTAGTTGCTGCCCCTTCTCACCTCTTTTTTTTCCTAATTCATGACCTAATTTTCCTGTTCGATGGCTGCTGCTAGTTCCCTCTTGCGGAACCCGCCTTGAGCCCGGACCCGACCCGACCCGACCCGACCTGACCCTGATTTTTCAGCCCGAAGGGCGGGTTAGGGTTTAGAAATAGCTTGACCCTGGCAGGGTCGGGTCGGGATCGGGTTTAGGCCTCGGGTTGAGCCCGGCCCGGCCCTGCCCGACCCTGAATTGCTTATAAGTAAATATATAGATATATAGATATTTATATATATATTATATTCTTCTTTATCCTAACAAAAAATAATAAAAAAAACACTCAAAACCCTCGAAACCTAAAAACGATTCACATTTGACTCTTTCCCTTCTCTGTCCCTTCATCCGCCGTCCCCAAACCCCATCTCTTTCCCTCTGCGGTGTCTGGATTAGCCTGGCGATTCACATTTCACTCTTTCCCTTCATGCGCCGTCTCCAAACCCCATCTCTTTCCCTCTGCGATGTCTGGATTAGCCTCATCTATCGTTCTCGTTTGGACTTTGGAGATGAGATACGCCAATACTTCCTTTTCTTCTGGAGAAAGTGCTACCGTCAACGTCAGAAGTGTTGCCAGAAGGAAAGCAAGATGGTCGGAGACAACGGGTGGTGATGGGTGAACCTTGTGCTTCGTCATACCTATCCAAACTGAAAACGCTGATAACCCTTTTCTTCTTCTCTTTCTATTTTTTTTTTTTTTTTTTTTTTTTTTCTCTCTGTCTCTTCCTTTTTCTGTCTGTACACTTTGTTTCTTGGATTTTCTTCTGGTTTGGAAATTGGATTGAGAGTTTTGAAGTGAAGTTTGAAGGGTTGTTGAGGTTGAGGGTTTTACTTCATCTCTCTCTCTCCACTCTCCCACACATCATCAGGGACAGGTCAATCAGGGCCAACCCGACCCTGCCCAACCTTATCAGGTCAGGTCGGGCCGGGTTAGGGAAAACCCTAGCAGGGTCGGGTCAGGGTTGAGGGTTTCTTGGCCCTGCCAGGGTTGGGTCAGGGTCAGGGTCAGGGTCAGGGTTTAGGTTAAGGCCTCTAGGGTCAGGGTCGAGGTTTAGGCAGGCCCGGCCCAACCTGACCCATTGACACCCCTAAGCTTAACGGGTGCTTCTGGAAGCTTAAGTGTATTGTGGAATATGAAAACAGGGATCGGTTTGCTGCAATGAACATCGACAACCATGATGATTGAGTTATAAAGTTTTTAATGAACCTCTTTGCTAGCTTTCACACCTCATTAGCAACTGATGTATATGTGTGTGTGTGTGTGTGTGCGCGCGCGCGAGAGAGAGAGAGAGAGAGAATTTAATGGTTAAGCAAAATCTATGCAATGGCAATAAATCAAGACAAACTACAGGAATGAATGAATCCATGTGAAAGCAATATAACTAGGGGTGTCAAAAAAGCCCGCTCGGCCCGAACCCGCTATGAGCCCGGCCCGGACCCGACCCTGATTTTTCAGCCCGAAGGGCGGGTCAGGGTTTAAAAATTGCTTGACCCTGGCAAGGTCGGGTTGGGATCGGGTTTAGGCTTTGGGTTGAGCCCGGCCCGGCCCGGCCCGACCCTGTATTGTTTATAAGCATATATGTATTTTTTTATATATACAATATATACTTATATAGATATTTATATTATACTTTTTCTTTATCCTAACACTAAAAAAATAAAAAATAATAAAAGAAGCACTCAAAACCCTAAAAACGATTCACATTTCATTCACTCCCATCTCTTTTCCTTCACACCGTTTCTGCAAATCTTCTCCAAACGAAACAGCCTAAAGCCGTTCTCTTTCCCTTCTCTTTCTCTTCTCTTTCCCTTTCTCTTTTCCTTCGGCCTTCCATCGTCCCATTGTGCGATTTCTGCAAATTATCCCCACATCGAAAAATAATAGGGAAGAATCGTTGAACCTGAAGGAGTTTTGAAGTCTGAAGGAGTTGAACATTTGCATCTGAAGGTGATTCTGGAAGGGAAGTTGTAACAGAACCCTCTGCGATGTCTAGATATCTGGATTAGCCTCATCTATCGTTCTCGTTTGGACTTTGGAGGAGAAGGCTGACGAGGAGAACTGCAAGGCGAGTTTGGACCAATTAGGTATGTCCGATTGTTCTTCTTTTTCTGTATCTCTCTCTTGGCTTTGTCTCTCGCTCTCTTCTCTTTGCTCTTTCTCCTTGTTTTTTTCTGCTTTTCACTGGGTTGAACCCCAGAAGGGGTTAATCGAAGTTTTAGAGGAAAAAAAAAAGAGTGTTTTGCTATGGAAGTCCAGGGTTTTTGTTTGCTTGCTTGTTTGTTCACTGTTACAGGCTTACAGCAGGGGGTAATAAAAGGAAAATAGGTTGTTACTGTTGGAATCGGAAGGTGGGTTGGGGAGATGGGGCTTTTGTAGATAATTTTTTTACAGCTCTCTGTGGCAGAGGGCAAAGGCATGGAAGACAAAACTGGGTGTAGAATGTAAAACAGAGATCTCTTGAACTGTTGAATTAATGGATGGAAACAGATACATACCCAAATCCATGTCTTTTCTTAGATAATTTTTTTTCTTAAATTTATTTTGGATTATTGAATACTTTTTTGTGTGGCTTTTAGTAACCCGATCTTCGGGTTAGTGTGATGGTTACACAGTCATGAGATTGATGATGCTTCCCCTGTTTTTTTTCAGCTTAATGTGACATAAGGTTTCAAGAGAGGTGGATTGGAGTGGGTCTTACCCTTGGGTAGCTTCGGCATGAACTACTCAAACTCTATAGTCAGAATTTTGAATTTTTTATATGTATAAGATGTTATATTGGTTAAGGCTTTAATGATCTTGAGTATTGTGAGCTTCTTGCCCTGTTTCTTTGTCTTGGCTTTTTGATCGGTCATGGTGTTTGAATGTAACATGATTATAAGCTGTCCTTTTTTACTGTTTCAAATTAAGTTAAAATGTTTTACTTGCAATGCTGACAAATCCTAGAAAATTACAATCTGATCAACTTTGACATAATAAAAATTTCAGTCATAAGAAAAACCATTTCCAAAAAAAATAAATAAATAAATAAAGTCAAGGTTAGGGTCAATCAGGGCCAACCCGACCCTGCCTGACCATATCAGGGTCGGGTTGGGTCGGGCCGGGTTAAGGAAAACCCTGGCAGGGTCGGGTCGGGTCAGGGTTGAGGGTTTCTTGACCCTGCCAGGGTTGGGTCAGGGTCAGGGTTTAGGCAGGCCCGACCCAACCCGACCCATTGACACCCCTAAATATAACATAACATACAGCCAAGAGATCAGATGGAATGACTTGATGTCCTTTATTCATTTTAAATGAATAATTAGATATATACAATATACATATACATGCGTAGAATAAAAACAGTACCTCCATGAAATTGTGAAATTGGGTGAACATTCTGAACATGAGCTTTACCAAGCTAATATAGCCCCTACAATAGATCGCATAAAGATGACACAACAAATTAGCCAAAATTTAAGACAGCTATCAAGGAGGTATCCATATAAGCATGAAGTCCTACCAAGACTGATCAAAGTGCACATGTGGATAGCGAACAACTACTGGCTGGATTGGATAACCAGGAATGAATGCACCAAGTTGGAAAGCAATAAGGACCCTCCCATTAGTTGTGGTGCCCTCAGGGAACAATAGAACTCGAGGATAGTCATCACAAGAAGCCTTTCTCTGTATTCAGATCCTTCAAAGCACATTTCTGTATCAAATGGCTTATAAAACGATACATCTTATTCTTTGAATTTCATTTAATAAAGTAAGAAGTAGAAATTTGGCAACAAATTGAAGACTAGTTAGAAAGCTACAGAATTTATCATACATGACTATCAGAAGATTATGGAATAGCAACCACTGCAATTCGTAAAGCACGTTCTGACATGATGTTACCACATAATGAAGAATATGTAATGTGATTTCAAAAAATACATAGTGAAGGACCATGGAGGAAACCAGACCATAATTAGTTAGTTCATTCACAACACTCGTACTCTCATTCCAGAGTCTGTAATGTACGTATATTTTACATATGCTTTTGAAGAAGAGTTAATTACATACTTCACATATGTCTGTGTATAGTATTAAAATATGTATATCTAGTTTGTGTTTGTGAAATTATAACAGAGTGTATCTACATGTTGCCATTTCAAATTTACAAGGAAGCAGACTGGAATGATTTAGAAGAAAAAAAAGCACCTGACAGTAGGTTAACTTCAAAACCTCAATAACCATGCGATAAGAAAGACCTTAGAAACATCTGATCCAATTCCTAAAAGAGATGAGCATATATCAAGAGATCCAGTCTCCACTGCCAAATGATCTCTTGAACTCAACAAGGTCAAAGATGCTGTGGAGAAACAGAGTTTTGAAACGATAACCCGATTCGTTAGCATGAAAACAGCCCATTTCTCGGCGTTGCTTTGAAAGCAAAGCATGGCCCAGCTATATAGACCGACAAAGGGCAAAAAGGTCGCTAAAAATTAGCCCCTAGTGAAAGAACATGACCAACTTCAAGAAGAACAGTTCCAGTTCCCAAACAGGCCAATGAAATTTATATGAACAGGGGGTGTAAGCTGCAGTAGGGAATTTCATTTACAGCATAGGATAAAGTGAACAATTCTTTGTATTAAATGAGCACCTGAACAGAAAAACCCAGTACAACTGAAGTATTCAGTGAACAACTCATTTAAGATTGGAGCCTTCATACCTTTATTTCACTAACAGCCTGCTTCCTTGATGATGCTGAGAACCTATTAACATAAACAACCTAAGAACATACAACAAAAATGGAAGCATTCATCAGGAATTAATTACATCATAAGTATCAAAAAACAAATCCAAGTACTGTAGTTAAACATCAGTAAGCCATCATGTGTAGAAAGCTACGATGTACTATTGACCTGTAAAGCATAAAATTACCTGCATTGCTCTGATAATTGTTCCAACGAAGGGTATGGCATCATGTGACTCAGAAGCAACAATGGTTGGAAATAATTCATAGAAAAAGAAAATAGGTTCAACATATGATACATGATTAGATACAACAATAGGAGCTGTCTCCCTTGGAGCAGGTTTTCCTATTCGCTTTATCCAGTGATATCTGTAACAAACCAAAAAACAAAAAAAAAAAAGAGGGATGAATAGGGAGGCATTGAATCATTAGTTCAGAATTTGAATGAAAGAGAGGATCACCATAAGAAAGAATGCATGATGATGCCAGGCCAACTCAACATATTTATTCTGATGAAGTTAAGAACATTTATTTCCCACCAGGGTTAGAGTACATTATGTAAATTGTTTCAATACAGGTGGGTTCCTTTGTACATTCCTTTTGTCTGGTGCATGATAAATTTTCACTTATCAAAAATAAATAAAAAAGAAAGCTAACAATTCCACGCGTCCAGCAGACTTCCAAATATACTCATTTTATTTAACCAGAGGAAGAGAAGAAAAACATTAAGGCCACTCCCCCCCCTCTTCCCAAAACAAAAAAGAAGTCATTCTGGAATTGAAAACTTGACTAGCATATGGAGATGTAATCCAATACAAAAACTGATTAATCGAATCACCATACTTTTCAAAGCATTATCTTAAAATTCATGCATTGTGGATTGAGCACGACTTTCTATTGTCAAGAAAAGATTTCTCCCTTCAGCATTTCACAAGGAAGGAGGGGGGGGGGGGTGAGATCAGACAGTTGTAACAGAAAATTGCCTTCACATTATCAAGCGAGCAGAATAATTTAAAGCTATTGCACATCGAATCGTTCAAGCAGTCAAAGTGGGGAAGGACCCTTTGACTGTAAAGTTAGGAAACCAAGTGTCAGTGAGGACTATGATGTCCAGTACTCAGGCTAAGTATATGTTACCATCCATGATAAACTGACGAAGTGCTTTAACTTGAAAATTGAAAACAACTTAAAACAAAAGAGCGGCTTAAGGTAAAAGCCCAACAGCTTACCCAAAACAGAAGAGAATAGAGCGAGTACAGAGGCGAGTAACCCACATGAGCCTACCCCTCCACCTGGGCATGGGATTCTGCCTATCCTTCCAACCATGTAAAGCACATATAGTAGCAACGTATCCCACCGCAAGGGATAGCCCAAATAAAATAATCCGAACAATCGCAATCGGAAAGCACACCAAAATCTTCACCCATTCGTAGAGCCCTTCGATGTTAGGCGTGTTGTTCCGAAATGGATCGATCGTTGATGGAGAAGGCACTGAAAAACTTCCGGCACCGATGAACTCGAAGGGATTCTGTTCCTCAGTCCCCTCCAATTGGTTCCCATGGTCGCAATGGTTGTTGTTCTGATGATTGGAGAAGCTTTGAATGGTGGATCGATCGCAGTCGTCGATGTCCACGATCACTTCGGCCTCGTCGAATACGTCTCTGAGGAGTTCCGAGCCCAGAAGAGGAGCTCTCAGGCAATCTTCCGCCATCAGTGCCAGGTTTTCCACTTTTCAGACAAGAAAGGAGAAGAGCGACAAGAAGAGAAGGAAGCAGCGACGCGAAGTAAGGGAGTGGTAAGACGGAGCCAGTGTTCGGTCAGGACTCGGGAGCAGGAGATAATATGGGGTGCGTGGAAATTTCTAATGGGGTACAGGAATTATAAATTATTAATTAAATAAATAGTAGTACTAATAACCGGTTACCGGTATATTTTGGGATCCCAGACGTTGGATAGCCGACGTGATACAGCAGTTAACTCCCCGTTTTCTGTGGTGTTTTTTAATTAAGGATTAATTAATAATTAAACTTTCAGAAAATGAAAACATGTGAAATCACGTGAGTTGCAGAGAGGGTAGTTGTGAACTTGTGATTCAATCTCCACTTCCACTTGTCTCCGTCCTTAGACTAATTTTTTTTTTTAATTTTATAAGATTAGACTCCCGCCCTTGATTTCTACAATATCTTTTTGGCAAGCTTAGACGTAGGGATGTAAGCGGATCGGATTGGGTTCGAATAGTGCTATATCCGCATCCGCATCCAATTAGTTTTCATATGGATTTGGATAGTATTAAACAGATATGAACACGGATATGGATCGGATATTTTATCCATTTACATGTAAATATAGTTTTTCGGATAGCTATAGCCTATTCATATCTGCATCCGTTTAGCTTTCGGATGGATTCGAAAAGTGCTAAATGGATACGGACATGAATATAGAAACAGATTTCGGCTATTCATTTATATCCCTACTTAGACTGCTTAGATTTTTTTTTTTCTTTTTTTCTTTTTTTGGGTTGGTAAACCAGTAAACAGACAGCTTATTAGTGTCACCTGAAACATGCATCCCATCGACACTCCTGCATGCAAGTGGAGGGGAAATGAATCTCACTGGCTAAGCGTGTCAAAATTCGTTCCGAACTGGCTAGACCGATGGAAATTGATTGGTTCAAGCCAGATTTGATATTATTTTTATTTCAATTTCAAATTGATTTCATGAAATGGTCAACAAATATATTTTTTTGTAAAAAAATTGAAATTGTTTTGATTGTAATAATACATAATATTTCAAGAATTAAAAAATCTATTTGGTACTTCAATTTTTGAGAATAGTTTCTCTATATTTCTTTGGGACGGTGGTGGCGGGGTGGTGGTGGTGACAGCATTAGGAGAAGAAGGAGGGTGGCCTTTTATTTTGAAACAGCTCCTTAGCTATTTTAGAACTTCTATTTCACTTGATCTCTTCTTCACTGAATGAAGGTGCAAAAATCAAACCAAACAATTACAAAATATTACCCATTGAAATTGAAATACAAATCATACCAAATCAGGCCTCAGCTTAGATCTAATTGAACTGAATCTTTATTGGTTTGGTTTCGAGTTAGGGTTTTATGAAATTGGTAGAAATTGAAACCTAAACGGACCTATTGAATGCACCGACTAAAGAAAGAAAAAAAAAAAAAAAACGATTCAAACTGGATAAAAATTCGAGA
Source organism: Telopea speciosissima (assembly GCF_018873765.1). NCBI lineage: Eukaryota > Viridiplantae > Streptophyta > Magnoliopsida > Proteales > Proteaceae > Telopea > Telopea speciosissima. The sequence continues at coordinate 60,840,442 of NC_057921.1, read as the reverse complement.
CTGGACCGATAATAACTCAATAAGAAACCGAAAAAAAAAAACAAAACAAAAAAAAGTTCTCATTGAGTTCCTTATTGTTAGATTTAAAATATATTTTATTTTATTTTAAGTTTCAAAATTTTTTGATTGCTTTGTTATGGTATGGGACCCATGTGATCAAAGAAGTAATTCCAAAGGTTGTAACATTCTATGGGTACCCTAAAGTCTATTCATGGTCACTATCATGAGTGGGAAGGTGTGTCAAGGATATTGAATGAGATTGATTTCTCAATTCATGGCCATAGGTGATGTCTCTCCCTTTATGGGTATTAAGGCCTTTATGGTCCTTAGTGGAGAATGACTATTTTATAGGGTTTTAAGGCCTTTATGGTCTTAGTGGAGAATGAATGAATTTTAAGGTCGGTCATTCATGACCCTTAGTGGGGAATGGCCATGAATTTGGAATTAACCTCCAATTCATGTCCATATTCATGCCCATAAATCTTATTCTTCAATTTGGTCATAAGTGGATGGTTATTCTTGAGAATTTCAAGGGAATGCAAGGATTGGTCTTGGGCCTATATAAACCCAACCAATTGCTTTGTAAGAGACATCTTTGGATACATGTTCATGCCCATACTTAGCAATCACTAGGAGTATTATTCTCTCTCTCTCTCTCTTTTTTTCTAAGTGTGTTAGAGGGTTGCTGTGTTGAAGCTCTTGGCTCCTTCAAGGGACTAGAAGGACTATTTCATCTTCTAGTTGGAGGTTGTTTTATCTTAGGGTAGTGGTGCAGAATACTCCTTGGTAGTAGGAGGCATCAATTACCCTAAAGGCAAGCACTACAAGTGTGACTCAACCTCAAGCTTGTTCAAGTTGTTGCGGGTGTGGTTCTACATCAAATTCAAGCTTTGGTATTCTCATTTCACCAAAGGTCAAGCCTAGTTTCTACTGCTTAATCTATTGTATTGCAATTCGTGTTGTTTCAATTATTTGTAAGGAATTGTAATACAATTACCCAACAAGTTTAAGGTAATTGATATTATAAGATCTCATGGCTGATCTTGGAGACGTAAGCAACAAGGGTGATGCTTCGAACAACAACACCGCGATGGAGTCGCCAATGAAGGAAATCCTTCAAACACAAGTATTGAAGGAGCAATCAACAACCAAGAAGGCGGAGTTCCTGTTAGCCGCAATGGTAAGGAGATTCCTCTTTTTCCTACCGTTGACTCAATTCCCACCAATGTTATCCCGTCGGTGACGGAGCTTATCCCGGATTTGGGTAAGATGAGGATTATCTCCGAATTTGACAAGATCGAGCAGTTTGGAGGTCAAAACTTCAAACGATGGAGGCAAATGATGTTGTTTGCATTAGCCCAAATTGGGGTGGTATTTGCCTTGATCGAACTCATGCCGAAAAAAGTAATGATCCCGAAAAGGAGGGCAAAAGGGTGGCTTGGATTCAAGCGGATTACCAGTGCAAGAATCGAATTTTGAATGCATTATCAAATGACCTATACCATGTGTATAGTTCTTTGGAGTATGCATGTTCGATTTGGAATGAGTTGGTAAAAAAGTACTCTCTTGAGGATGCTGGTTCAAGGAAGTACTTGGTGGCTAACTTTCTAAACTTTGCTATGAAAGATAGTGACACCGTCTCAAGCCAAATTGATCAATTTCAAATTTTGGTTGGAAAGCTAGCAAAGGAAAAGATGGTTTTACCGGAAGAATTTGTGACCGGTGCCTTGATTGAAAAGCTTCCATTTTCTTGGGATGCATTTAAGGCGTCTATGAAACATAAGAAGACGGAGTTGACTCTAGACCAATTGATTGTAAGGATCAAAATTGAGGAGAAGAGCCGACATAAGGACAAGGGTGAAAAAGACCTTGGGGAAAGACGCCTAAAAGCGAACTTGGTAGAGACCAACAAACAAAACAAGAAAAGAAAGAATTGTCAAGACAATGATGAGCCTTCTTTCAAGAAGAAGAAACTTACTTGTTTTGTGTGTGGTAAGCTAGGACACTTCAAAAAAGATTGTCGGTTCAGGAAGAAAAATTCTGAAAAGGTGAACCTAGTTGAAGACAACGTCTTTATTGCTATGGTCACGGAAGCAAATTTGATTGAAAAATCAAAAGATTGGGTATTGGATACCGGTGCCACAAGACATATTTGTGGTGATCTGAAGATGTTTTCCTCTTATTCCATGAATACAGAGGATGAAAAGGTATTTATGGGGAATTTCCAAAGTGCTCCTGTTATGGGAAAAGGAAAAGTGACTTCGAAACTCACTTCAGGGAAGACTATGGTTCTCACCAATGTTCTTCATGTGCCGGATATTAGGTGCAATTTAATTTCAGTTCCTTTGCTTAATAAAGTAGGAATGAAATTGGCTTTTGAAAGTGATAAGGCGGTTATCACTAAAAACAATATTTTTGTGGGGAAGGGATACCTTAGTGAGGGGTTGTTTGTACTAAGTGTTGAAAATATTATAATTGAGAAAACTAGTACTTCTTCTGCTTACATGATTGTCTCTTCTAACTTTTTTGATTTGTGGCATGATAGGTTGGGTCATAGTAGTGTGAAATATATCACCAAACTATGCAAGTTAGGCATGATCACCGATAAGGTGGAATCCCCTGTAAACAAGTGCATAACTTGTTTAGAGGCAAAGTTAACCAAAAAACCTCACAAGACTATGGATAGGAAGAGTAATCTCTTGGAATTAATCCATAGTGACTTATGTGACTACAAGTCATATGAGTCTAGGGGAGGAAACAACTATGTCATAACTTTTATAGATGACCACTCTCGATATACCATGGTGTATTTACTCAAATCAAAGGATGAGGCCGGAAAGGCGTTCATATCTTACAAAATGAAAGTTGAAAATCAACTTGGTAAGAAGGTTAAGAGACTTAGAACTGATAGAGGGGCTGAGTACTTTAACCTTGATAAGTTTTGTGAGGAAAATGGAATTATCCATGAAACAACCGCTCCATACCAACCGGAATCAAATGGGGTTGCCGAAAGGAAAAATAGGTCTCTTAAAGAGATGATGAACTCTATGTTATTGAGTTCAAGTGTACCACTTGATATGTGGGGGGAAGCCATGCTATCGGCATGTTATCTATCAAATAGAATCCCACATAGCAAGACTGGTATGGTTCCATTTGAGAAATGGTTTGGTAGGAAACAAAGTCTAAAACATCTACGGGTTTGGGGTTGTTTGGCTAAGGTGTTGTTACCGGATTCCAAGAAAAGAAAATTGGGACAAAAAACATGTGATTGTGTGTTTTTGGGTTATGCTACAAATAGTACGGCATACCGGTTCATGGTGATCAAAGCTATGGATGATGTTATTGAACCAAATAGCATCATAGAATCAAGAGACGTTGAGTTTTTTGAAAATTTATTTTCCTTTAAGTCCATATTACCTATAAGTAAGGATAATCAATTGACTAATGGGGAAATGGAGTCAAATGAAAGGGTTACCAATCAAGAATTGAGTAATGATGACGAAAGTCGGCCTAGGATGAGCAAGCGACTCAAAAGACCCAAATATACAGATGATGAGTGGCTTGTCTATTTAGTAGACAAGGATCCTCTTACATACAAAGAGGCTATTACATCACTGGATGCCGTCTTTTGGAAAGAGGCAATCAAGAGTGAACTAGATTCAATCTTGGCAAATAACACTTGGGAATTGGTGGATTTACCATTCGGCTCCAAAACTTTGGAAACCAAGTGGATATTTCGAAAGAAATTAAAAAGTGATGGGTCACTTGATCGTTTCAAGGCCAGACTTGTTGTCAAAGGTTTTAGGCAAAAGCCTAATATTGATTACTTTGACACATTTGCCCCGGTGTCTAGAATTGCCACGATAAGGGTTATGTTGGCAATGACGTCAATATATAACCTGGTCATCCATCAAATAGATGTGAAAACGGCATTTCTTAATGGGGACTTAGAAGAGGAAATTTACATAAAGCAACCAGAAGGTTGTGTTGTAATTGGCCAAGAGCGAAAGGTTTGCAAACTTCGGAAATCCTTATATGGATTGAAAGCAAGCACAAGCAATGGCATGAAAAATTGGACAAGGTTCTAATTTCAAATGGATTCGTTGTAAATGAAGTTGAAAGATGCTTATATAGCGAGGTTTCATGGTGGTAGGGGTGTATTCATACTACTATATGTAGATGATATGCTCAAAATGGGAACAAACTTGGAAATGGTTAATCAAGCTAAGAAACTTTTGATGTCTAGTTTCGAACACAAAAGACTTAGGAGAGTCGATATGATCCTTGGGATAAAATCAGCAAGGAAATCATATTTCATTATCCCAAGCCCGATATACGAAAATATACTTAAAAGGTATGGGTACCATGAAGTTTCATGGTTAAAACACCTTTTGATATGGGGTGTCACTTGAAAAGGAACCTAGGTGAACCAGTGAATTAAAAAAGATATGCTCAAATTATTGGTTCGGTCACATATCTAATGAATTGTACGCGTCCAAATATTGCCCTTGCGGTAGGAAAGTTGAGTTAACATACTCACAATCCAAGTAAGGAACATTGGAGCGCAGTTGATAGGTTATTAAGGTACCTAAAAGGCACTATAAACTATAGTTTACACTATAGTGGTAAACCAGCGATTTTGGAAGGGTATTGTGATGCAAATTGGATTTCGGATACAAATGAGTCCTTAGCTACTAGTGGATATGTGTTTACACTAGCAGCGGTGCAATCTCATGGAAGTCCACAAAGCAATCTTGTGGGACAGGCTCTACCATGGAAGCGAGTTCATAGCCTTGGAAAAGGTAGGAACAGGCCGAATGGCTTAGAAATTTAATGGCGGGTATTCCATTGTGGTAAAAACCGCGCCATCGGTATCACTACATTGTGATAATCAGCGGCTATACATCTAGCCAAGAACCGGATATACAATGGTAAGAGGAGGCACATACGCCTCGGACACAACCTTGTGAGACAAGACATAGATGAAGGAATGATAGCTATCGATTATGTGAAGTCGAAAGTAACCAAGTGACATGTTCACAAAGCCTATGTCTGTCAAGAACTTGTGTAATGCATCTACAGGAATGGGGTTAATGCCTAATCCATAGGTCATGTGATGGACACCCTACCTATGTGAAGAGGCTAAATGCCAATTAGATTCAAGGGTACAAACGAAATCACTGGTTGATCGGTTTTGTATGTACTACTACTTGTATAAATATTCATTCCAAGTCGTAGATGGTGAAAGTAGTACTACCACAAAGAAAGAGGTTGAGCGGTAAAGCTCTTAATTAGTCTAATCCCAGGAAATGTGGGGGTGTGTCAGTTGTGGTGCACACTAGGGACTAACCTAAGTGAATGTAAGGGGTGTGGCCGCCGCCGATGAGAACTTATAGGCGAGTTCTCTAAAACATTCACGAGTTCAAGATAAGGGATATGGCCGGTTCAAAAGTCCAAAGTGGTTTTATGATGGGTAGCATAAGAGTCGACCTATGGGATATGGTTGATGGGACGGTCAGCTACACTAATGAGAAAAGGTTCAAGGAGTCTGACTCCACCTCTACTCTGTAGCGCGGTTCATTAGACCTAGTGTAGGTTCAAGTCCGGAAGACACCTACAACGATGTGTCCTATAGTGTCTAATTCAGTCACAACATGTGTGTCTCGTGTCGTTTTGAAACTTGTGGGGGATTATTAGATTTAAAATATATTTTATTTTATTTTAAGTTTCAAAATTTTTTGATTGCTTTGTTATGGTGTGGGACCCATGTGATCAAATAAGTAATTCCAAAGGTTGTAACATTCTATGGGTACCCTAAAGTCTATTCATGGTCACTATCATGAGTGGGAAGGTGGGTCAAGGATATTGAATGAGATTGATTTCTCAATTCATGGTCATAGGTGATGTCTCTCCCTTTATGGTCCTTAGTGGAGAATGACAATTTTATGGGGTTTTAAGGCCTTTATGGTCTTAGTGGAGAATGAATGAATTTTAAGGTCATTCATGACCCTTAGTGGGGAATGGCCATGAATTTGGAATTAACCTCCAATTCATGTCCATATTCATGCCCATAAATCTTATTCTTCAATTTGGTCATAAGTGGATGGTTATTCTTGAGAATTCCAAGGGAATGCAAGGATTGGTCTTGAGCCTATATAAACCCAACCAATTGTTTTGTAAGAGACATCTTTGGATACATGTTCATGCCCATACTTAGCAATCACTAGGAGTATTATTCTCTCTCTCTCTCTTTTCTTCTAAGTGTGTTAGAGGGTTGCTGTGTTGAAGCTCTTGGCTCCTTCAAGGGACTAGAAGGACTGCTTCATCTTCTAGTTGGAGGTTGTTTTATCTTAGGGTAGTGGTGCAGAACACTCCTTGGCAGTAGGAGGCATCAATTACCCTAAAGGCAGCACCACAAGTGTGACTCAACCTCAAGCTTGTTCAAGTTGTTGCGGGTGTGGTTCTACATCAAATTCAAGCTTTGGTCTTCTCATTTCAGCCAAAGGTCAAGCCTAGTTTCTACTGCTTAATCTATTGTATTGCAATTCGTGTTGTTTCAATTATTTGTAAGGAATTGTAATACAATTACCCAACACTTATGGTTACATGTAAAACCAAATCGGACCGATAATAGCCCGGTTACAAACAAATAACAAAAAATCGATAACAAACCATATTAAAATAAAAACTTTCTTAATGGTTTGGTTTTGGGTTGGCCTAGCACCCTTGCCCTCTTTTTGATGAAAAATGGGAGCGGATTGAATTCCTGTACTGACTTCTTGGCTGGCTTGCTCCTTGCTCCTAATGAGATTCGATTCTATGCGAGCAATCTTCCCGATGAATTAATCTCCCTTGCGATGGACGATGCAAGAGGGAAAATCTATTACAGATTGTAATCCTTCTTTCCTCTTAGTATTATTATTTATATAATCTCCTCCTTGTTCCAAAAAAAAAAAACAATGGGAGCGGATTACATGTCGATCGCATGTATTGGAACATCTCATTTAATTCAATAAATGCACATGAAAGAGTGCCCATGGATTGTAGATAAGGGGCCCATGTCATCAGGACGAGAGACTGTGAGAAACGGCGTTTACAACGTTTTACTTCAAATAAATTTAGAAAGGTAAAGTGACAATTCAATTCATTGGATATATAGATTGTGTTTTTGTTTTTCCCTGATTGATGAGTCAAATTTTAATCTCAAATTTAATAATATTCCCTCCCATGTGGTGTTGTGCATCCTCTTGATAGTCCGAGTACATGCATGCACCATCTTGAAAATCAATGATTTTTTAATGTTTTATTTTGTCATTCCTGTCAAATTTATTTGGGTTCGAAACTCATTTGACATGCCATGTGACAATGAAGACACCCTTTCCGACAATGCAAGCCAAAAAAAAGTAATAGGGCTTGTTTGTTTGACAGAAAAAAAGAGTGGGATCCATGTGTAATGAAGTAAAAAAAGTGATTTTTGTGAGTTTCACATTAATAAAATAATCAATTCCCTCCCTTCCCTACAAAATCCAACCCAAAAGTTGGGATTTTGGAGACGGATGGGGTGTGAAAATTTGACTACCACAAAATTGTTTCCTCAATTCTCTCACTTAGCAACCAAATAAATATGGGTTTTGATGTTTTATAAAAAATTTACCTTTCTTCTTATCCCACTTTTTTTCGCCAAACAAACAGGCCTGTAGTGAATTATTCTGGAGGAATTAAACTCCAATGGAACTAAGATGTGCCTCATGCCAAGCCTGGGCCACCAATTGCCTCATTTACTAAGAAGGTGTAGGAAATTGATCATCGACTCTTTAACGGCAACATGCAGGTAGGGTGACTATTGGTGAAGTTGGGCTTAGCATAACATATACGGGTTTTATCCTAGACTGGACCTGGCCCAGACATCAGGCCTTATACTTGGGCCCGGGCCTGCCCTTACTCTTGAACCTAAGGACGTGCCTCCTCATATTCATTATAATATTAATTATTTTAAGAAGAGAAAAACAAGGATTCAAAAAAACAGAATGTGAGAAGGTGTAGTATACCTTGCTTGCTCATATATTGCATGGGAAAATGTTGTATACACCAGGGCCAGCTGTATTGGGCATACATATTTTTTTTTTTGGTAAATTGGGCATACATATTCAAGCCCAGGCCCAGCTCTAATATTTTCAGGCTTCAATCGAGCTTGGGCCAGGAGGGTTAAAAGAAAAATACATATACTTAGGCCCAATCCATCATGGGATCTTTATCGTCTCCATTTATCTGCCGCTCCATATCCTTCATTTCATCTCATAGGGGGTAGAAATGACCATCCTAGCCCCTGCCTGAACACACTGCCCGAGTGGGATCCACTCCCCCCTATTAGATGAAATGGAGTAAATGGAGGGGCAGATAAATGGTGACGATAATTTATATGAATGGGATAATGTTGGAGGGAGGGGGGGAATTATAGGTACTTGGACACCCTCTCCTGAACAACTCGTTTTTGAAGATGAATTCTATTCAAATCCCTAACAAGTGGTATTTACAGAGCTAATCTCTTAGGTTGTACCATAATTTCTTCTTCATGAACATTTTGGCATCAGGAATTCCACCTTGCATGCAAAGTCTGATATTCCAAAAAATAGAAGCCGAAAGTAAAGGTAGGCAGAAAAGCTTCATAAGCTAGTCATGCTTATGTTCCTCTCGATATAAGGTGATTATCAACGAGAGATAAACTAAGGAATGAAAATAAAGAAAGGACGAGACGATAGGGATAATACAGAATCGACTTATTAGTAATTAAAGAATGAAAGAGGCGTTCTTGTCACTTCAATTCATTGAGTTTAAAATCAAGGAATAAAAGAAGCTGGTGCGGTGGTGCCTGATGGGTTGCGTTGCGGTTTATGTTATTTGGTTCCAACCGCCAATGAGCAGAAGAGAGGATTCGGTTGGAACAAACCAAAGTAGTAATAGCTTTATCCCTACGAAAGTCGATCGAAAGCCACAAAGGGACCGCCACACGCTTTGGTCTCCAACCTCCATTGCTGAAAATTTTAGCATTTTGTGCTAAAGGTTGGTCCACCGCCGCCTCTCATATATTAATTTTCAACTGCAACAATCAGATGGAAGATTGCCGGGTCCAAAATATTGATTTGATCTGAAAATTTTAATTTCTGCCTTGTCACCATACCACATCGGTTTAACTTTTTTTATGTTGTTTTTTGAGAATAATCTGTTTGATGAATTTCCCAAGAGAGTTTGGTTCTTTCCCGGTGAATTTTTGACTTTGGGTCTTGGGCACATGCGATTGTCGTCAACGGTATTGACACGCTTATATGGAAGTATGGAACCACCGTCCTCTAAGGACAGAGCAATGACCGCAGTTCATTACTGCACATGCCGCTCATTTTCAAGAATTGGAGCAACCCTGAACAGGGGAAAGAAGATCCTCTGCATGCATTCCGTGGTGCAAGTTGCAGTTGACAGCTCCGACCATCAACAGAGGGAGTGGATCCTATCTGGACAGTATGTTCAAGCAGGGGATAAGGTGGTCATTTTCACCCTTATTAGAGGGACTTGAGGAAATGGACGGTAGAGAAATGGAGGATAATGATCCTCAAACTACAAAGGATCCAATCTATATATAACTAAGAAAACGCCTCACCTCAAAAAACTGTACCCAAAACATTTTTATTTTGTATTGGCATCCCTCCACCCTCTTGCATTTCCCACACCCTTGTCCCGGACCTTTATCCCCTGAGGTTCGCTGACTGGTACGGTTGTGCGGTTCCTCTCATAAGGGGGTTGAAATAACCATTCCACCCCTTGATCGAACACACTGTCCGAGTAGGGTCCACCCCCCTTTTATTAGAGGCACTCGGGAACCGTACCAGGCAGGGGTATGCCAAGAAACAATATTTCGCTGACCCATTCATGCTTGTACTCGTTATGGTAAAGAATCTTGACTGGCCTACCTAGGAAGAAATTGTTGGAATTTTTAATGTTTTAAAATTAAAAATAAAAAATACATTTGGTTTTGTTGGGTGTATCATATGGTAAAGTATGTTTAGGCTGAAATTTGACATGTCAACAAAGACCTTCGGGTTTACTTATCCACAAAATATGGATTTCATCAAAGCTACCATGTGGCAAATATTAATTTGGACCGTGCATGAAATCCTTCTTAGGTAAATTATGCAAGAATCAATAGCTTGTCTAGTATAGTTCATATTTTCTAATTATCCAATGGATAGAATGACCAAATCTTTCTTAAAAAACATTTTCCCTATATTAATAACCGACATAACCCTTATCTTCTTCTAGAGAGAATTGGGTCTCCATCTGTTAGCACTTATGTAAAGCCAATAGGGGGTAGCATAAGTGTGAACATTGAGTGTCATTATTTACTTAAAACATTGTTCAGTACATCCCTAGCAAGGAAGGCACTGTTGGTGAAGTGCACAACAGTTTGGCCAAATTCTGATATGTGGATCCATGAGTTATGTTCAACTTCTATCTATGTGTAATTCACGTTATTCTCAATAAAGTTCATATATTCCTACCAAAAAAAAAAAAAAAACAGTGACTTGTCCTTATATCTATAGAGGGTGGGGGCCTGAACGTAACGGTAAGGTTGCTGCATTTACGACTAAATGGTCATAAATTCAAATTAGAAACAACATCTCTGCAACATAGGGGATAAAGACTACATACATTTTGACCCTTTTCAAACCCCCCGTAATGGCCGGAGTCTCGTGCATTGAGTATGCCCTTTATATTGATCTAAAAGAGGGTTCCCTATGCTGCCTTGTTGGGGCATCTCCCATGCTATACTATTAGCGGTACAAGCAATGGTATCATCCAAGTGAAATCCATGTAATCAGGAGATGAGAAAAAAAAGAAAAAAAAAACACGTGAGAGGGTGTACTGTTGTAAGAAAAACTTTTTTCTTGTCGATTTATGGGAATTCATATTCCATTCCACGTTTTTTCACATTCCATGTCATGAACCCATGTGAGCGGAGAATCTTCACGTATGTGAGCATACGTGAACGACTCACAGCCGTTTAAATGGAATTCAATCTGCGAGAATATTCCATCTAAACGACTGTGAGTTGTTCACGTACACTCACGTACGTGAAGATTCACCGGACTCATGAACCCACACTGTCTTTTCACATTAAATGCCATTTTTTTTGTTAAAAGGAGCTTATATTAGTAGGAAATAAATAGCTTACAATTGGTAATATGTCATTCCATTAGCATCATTCCTTATTATAGTAGAAAGAGCTTCTGGAAGACAATCAAGTATAAAATCAACTTCATGAGACAGATGCACAAAACCAGCCAAATAGTCAGCACAGCCATTGATCTCCCTAACATGATGTATAAAACTACAATTGCGAAAGCTGTCACACAAGCCACGGATCTCCTCAAGCAGCCATAATGCGCAAACACTTTTACAGAGTTTGGTTCCTCTACCCAACACATGAACGTATGTGAAAGCCAACCACCTATTTTTGTCATTTACAAAGGGATGATGGGTTTTTATAAAAGTAAAATTAAAATATATTTGACTCTGAAATGTATGTTCACGGTACGTGTAGCTGATCCATTCTCACTTTTATAGGTGGGAAACTGCACTCTTGGCGTCGTGGTTTTCTTGTTGCCAATCAAACAAACATACATGGAGATAGAAAAGTGTATTCTTGGGTTTTGCTTAAGCTTTAAATTAAGCTTTTGAAAAGTGTACAATCCAATCCAATCCCAACAGTTTTATTGTTTTCAAACAGTAATGGAGGTTGGGGATTATAGAAGTAGAACCCATACTGGTCAGTGGGATTGTAATTACCTCTTCTGGTAGACACCAAGGATGGTGTACCAAACTCATACCAGAACACATTGCAAACGTGCAGTTGTTGGGGGGCCCATGAAACCAGGATCCATCCATCATACATCCAGTATCTCTCGAAACAGAAGTCCTACGAACTACCTTTTATACCTGAAGTGCAAAAAAAGCTCTCTTCCTTGATGGGTAACCATCCCCTTATTGCTCTTTTTGTTTTAAATGAGAGAATTTGAGAGTTGAGAACTGTCCAGATGCTTCGAACGGTCTAGATCATCCAAACCCTCATCAGTGTTTGATCAATCAATCCAACTCTGATTCGTCAATGTCACTAAGTGGGCCCCATAAACTCTCTCTTTCTCTATATGCTTTTGTGGGGCCCACATATGGTAAAAATTTGGTGAACTTGGGTGAGCAGTCATTTAATAAGCTCTAACGAACGAGAGAGAGAGAGAGAGAGAGAGAGAGAGAGTTAAGCTTAAAAAAGAGACTAATACAAAAAGCCAACCAAACGAGAGACAGCTCAACTCTCAAACTCAGCAACCCTCTTCTTAGCCAGCAGACTCACCCTTTAAGGCTTTAACAGTTTAACACATCAATCACTTAAAAAAAAAGGATAAAAGGAAGGATCGAACAAAGCATCCACACAAAGGAAACCCATCACTTCTGAATTCTGATTCCCACATTTATGAACCTAATCAATGGAACCCCACATAGCTTAGGTTATGTATAAGGAAAACACATAATAGAACAGATAAATGGTAAAGAAAGAAAAAGCAATCAAAGTTGTCAGGGGCCACAGGCCCACACCAGAGCTCAGAGACAGAGACACCTTTGTCTGAGATTTCTTCGCTTTGCGTTCTTCTTCATGTTTTATTAACGATTCTAATAGGTCGAACACCTATTAAACGTTGAATTCTGCAGATGGGTAGAGAGGTGTTGCAGAAAGTTGTGTGTCTCGGATCCCTATATGCGGGTCTATCTGATTTCGTGAACACCAATAACGGGAAAACTGCCTTCTTTTTCTCCACTCATAAACACCACCACCACGCTCAAGTATAAAGGGCTTGTGGTCCTCAACCTAACTTTTGTGTTCCGTAATGATTCTCCTCTCTATAGTCCATTTCTCTTCTGGGTTTTGTTCTAGTATTGCTCTCTCTTGACCCTTCTGTTGCATTCCAAGTCTTTCACCATCACTCTTTCACAGAGACCACAGAGGAACAGAGAGAGAGAGAGAGAGAGAGATTTGTTTTGAGCGACTGAGCAATGCAAGAAACAAGTGGGTTGGGTATCTTGGTGGGTAGCGGTGGTTCAGGTACGGCCGGATTAATAAACGATGATGTGCCCATGTCGGTGTCGCTAGCGATTTCAGCCGAGCAACAACGGCAGCTCAAGGCGACGATTGCTACCCATCCGCTCTATGAACAGCTTCTAGCTGCCCATGTTGGGTGTCTTCGTGTAGCTACTCCAAGTGACCATTTACCTTTCATCGATATGCAGATTGGTCAGGCTCACAATCTCCTTCGTTCTTACTCTTCCTTCCATCATCATCACCGATCACATGCCTTCTCTCCCTATGAGAGACGGGACCTCGACAACTTCTTAGTATACCACTTTCACTTCCTCTACAAACACTTTTTTTTTTCTTTTGTTGTTTCTAATGTTTCGAGTTCATTATTTTCATCTGATGTTATTTTTACTAATATTACAGGAACAATATCTGTTGGTGTTGTACTCATTCAAAGAACAACTTCAACAACATGTTCGAGTCCATGCTATGGAGGCTGTTATAGCTTGCCGTGAAATCGAACAATCCTTCCAAGCTCTTACAGGTACTGCTCTCTCTGATAATAATAATAATAATTTGAGTTTAAAGTAGTTGTTGATGATGATGAGAAAAAGTTCCCATGGAATCATGGGTTTTTGTTTCAGACGTTCATTTTTAATCTCTATTGGCTTCAATTAATGAACTTTGATGTTTGATGCTTTTGGCTTTCTTTAGTGTCAGGATTGAGATTGTGTTTCTGTGAGAGATGTGGGTGAAATGGGACCACCTGCAGATAGTTTATTTGTACCTTACAGTTATGAGACGTTAGTACTTAGTTGGGTGATGGCGTGCAGATGAGCCTTTGGGGATGGGGAAGGGGAAGGGGAAGGGGAAGGGGGTGGGGGACTGGGATGGGGGTGGGGGGGACAGAGTGGCAATACCAGTATTTTTTTATTCCAATATTATTAGCTTTTTAAATTTCTTTTCTGGGTTTCTAGATGAGCTAGGAAATTTCCTTCTTACCTTCATCACTGTGGTGTCTTAAGGTCATAGAGTAGATGGCTATTTCGGAGATTGAGAAACCAGTAATGCTGCTCATAACATCTTATTCATTTAAAGAAAGAAAGAAATGAAATTGAAAATAAATTACACTAACTGCTTATCATTCTTTTCTCTCTCTCTCTCTCTCCACTAGCAAAATAGAGAGATGTAATGTAATATCCAAAATAGATAACCTAGCAATATATGTAATATCCCCCGGGAAGGGGGTGGTGTAATCGTTTAATGCAGGCATCTATGCATTATAAAATTGGACGTATTTCACCTTATTATTCCTAGTGTTTCCATATTCCAATAATCGCCTACTCATTGGTGGAGAGAGAGAGACACAGAAAGGCCGTACCCAGTGCACAAGGCTCCCGCGTTTAGCAGGGTCTGGGGAAGGTCAAATGTACGCAGCTTTACCCCTGCTTCCAAAGAGGCTGTTTCTTTTTTTTTGTTGCTTTTTTCTTATTTCTGGTGAGAGTTTTCCGCCCCACCACCCGAGGAAAGAATCTCTTCATCCACAATGACTGGATTTCTGGAATAATGAATCTCATTATTAATTCCCGCCTCTATTGACAAAGGTCCGAAATACTCTTTCTTAATTGAGTGTCCGACCTTGTGGCTAAGAAGATTCTCTATTCACCATGGCTGAAGGAAAACTCGTCCTTTGTTCAGTGTCATTTTGTTTCGCAGTTCTAACTAAGGGGTAAACTAAGATCATGATCAGCCCTAAGGAAAAATATTTTCACTATTCTTCTGTTCTTTATCTCTTTTCGCTTTCCAGTGGATTTCTAATTTAGTTACACATATGTAAGCTATGATGATCTCACAATTCTTTGGTTTGGTTCATAAATTTGGAAATGGTTCATTAGGAATCAATTTATAAACCTCCTTAAAAACTATGGAATTAAGTAACTGTGACATGCATAGATGTTGCTTAGCTTTTGGATTTGAAGTAGCAAACTTCTATTGAAAGTCACGGTTAGTATTTTAACTTTTGTGCCTTAATAACCTGAAACAAATATGCATACATACTTTGGGCATTTCTTCTGATTTCTCTTTAAAATTCAAAATTTTACATTAGGGTATTGAACTTGGGGTTCTTTCTTATACTTCGTTGTATTTTTAAGGTTACTAATTTTTTTGCAATTAAATTCTAAGAAAATAACACAAGTTAATGCAAAGATAGTTGTATTAATCTTGTTTAGTTTATTTCAATCAAGTTAGAAATTGTAAAACAAAGGTCTTGAAAGTTTTAGTTATTTGATTTCCAAATTTTTTTATATTTTTTTCTGGGTTAGACAAATTTTCATATATTCACAAATGTAAAGTATACGGTACATTCTAGAATTTTCTTTTGTTTCTTACTTGAAGTGTTCAATATCAATTTAACTTTACTTTTAGAATCATGTATAAATTATTTTTACTTGAGAAAAATTGATAAATTTTTGTTAAATTATTTAAAGGCGAAAGTTTTCATGTGTGGCCGTGCACATATACAGTGAGATGGGCATAAATGCCCATCTGAAATAAACCAAAACATCCTTGCCCACTTATAAAACGAAGTCGATGGGTGGAATCCCCTGTGCATGAATCCCTTCCCCTTGGTTAAATTATGTTTTAGCTTTTACATTATTATAATTTAGAAAAAATACTTTATTTTTATATAAGAGACTTAGCTGTTTTGAAATTTTGTTTTAAATATATGTCAAATTACTCATTTAAACTTTCCAATAAATGGTTTTACGGATTTTTTTTTGGCACTCCTATAAATTAAGAGGATTTTGGACCAAAATTAATAATGGGAAAAAACCAAACACATTTTAAAAATACAATTGAATCATAGAATCTCTTCAAATATTTAAATAAGACAAAGGAACTTAGATATTTAGTTGATTTAACAATATATTAGCTATTTAGTTATCAAATATATATTTTTGGAATGAATGAAAGAACAAGTGAAAATTTATTCATCATTTTGCTTAAAAAGTAATGATATTAAGATTTAAAAAGCTTGTTAGGAAGACATCATATAAATGGTAGTGTATGCGACACAAGGGTTCTGATTCTAAACCTAGCCCACATAGCACTCAGCTTGTCTAGTATTTCGGATGCCATGGGCAAGTTGCAGCACACCCATATCTAAATCAAGCTGGCACTTGGAATAGGCTCCCAGACTAACAAGCTAATATAGCATGTTAATTACTAATCTAGGCCGCCATGGCCTTCTTGAGCATCCATTAAAGTCCAGGTTTGTTGATAGGTCTACATCTTAATTACCATTTTCCTTTTTAATGTTGTTAACAGGTTTTTAACTCTTTCATGGATCTAGAATGAAATATAATTCTTCATAGTATGGTTGGCCATATCTTTGTTCTTTCAATTTCTACTTGTAAGTTCCCTCCAATGTCACACAGATGGTTGATTTGTCATTCCAACTGTTAGATAGATAAGGTATCTTCTAGATAAAACACAGTCAAATTTAGTGATTTAGTGGCCATCATCTTTGGGTAATTTATCATCTGAGAGCTGGATATACTTGCCTATTCAGGAGCAACTCTTGGTGAAGGAACAGGAGCAACAATGTCAGATGATGAAGATGAAATCCATTTGAATGGTGGTGGTTTAGATCAAACAGGTCCTGATGCGTTTGACATGACAGGATTTGGTCCATTGCTTCCAACAGAATCTGAAAGATCTCTTATGGAGAGAGTTAGGCAGGAATTAAAGATTGAACTGAAACAGGTAATGATCTGCAATTGCTGTGGGAAGTTTTAACCACTCTTTTGTTTTCTATAAAGACTTCTAAGGAAAACAGTGTAAATCTGAACCATAATATACTTTTTACTGGGTTACAGGGATTTAGGTCAAGAATTGAAGATGTAAGAGAAGAGATACTAAGAAAAAGAAGAGCAGGAAAATTGCCTGGTGATACAACTTCGGTGTTGAAAAATTGGTGGCAACAACACTCAAAGTGGCCTTATCCTACGGTAAGCAGGCATTAATACCTTTAACATTCTCTTGATAGTGCAATAGTGGCTGAGTTCTGATAAAACATTCTCTCTTGAACATGTCGAAAATTTAAAACTAAGACTGGTAAAAGGTTCTTCAAATTGTTTAATTAGCTTTTCATTATTCAGAACATGCAGAGTTGTAAATCAAAGGGTTAGGGCTTCAGAAGTTTGAAGCAAACCACACATTAAGCAAGGCATTGTTCCTAAATCTGGAGAGAGTCATAGATTTAAAATATTTACCATATGCCTATTTTCTTGAAGCCCTTCATTTGAATCTTGCTCAAGAAATAGAACATCAAATCTGACTCTAGTATATTATTCAGAATTGCAATGACCGGGGGAAAATGAATGCTAATCACATACTTATGCGAAGCTTGTAGGAATAAATTTATTGCCAGGAGGAGGAACCAGACACTTTCTGCAGTTAAGTTCAGTTTATTAACATCAAAACACCAAAATGTTTAATTAATAAGTTGAGTCCTATTGAAACCACTGAAGAAATAAAATCAATAGCACTCTGGCACTCAGCAACATCAATTCTGGAAAATGAAAAACTAGATTCATCTGACAAGAACCATTTTCTTTCAACAATATAGGGCTACATGCCAACAGGAGTAGCCACTCTTCACTTCCAATAAAGTCATTCTTAGTTTCTTTAAAACCACAATAATCATTTCATTGTTTGTCAAAATGCTCCTCCATATTTGGAACTTTTTACTATCTATTGGCTCAATAATTGCTTGTTATAGATGAATAAAATAAGGCTTAGCGTTCTCTTTCTTTATAATCAAATTTCCATGTTCACTATCTGTGAATAAGCATGTAACTGTATATTTACAGGAGGATGACAAGGCAAAACTTGTGGAGGAGACGGGCTTGCAACTTAAACAAATTAACAACTGGTTCATCAACCAAAGAAAGCGCAACTGGCACACTAACTCTCAATCAATGACCTCTTTAAAGTCCAAACGCAAAAGGTAGACCGATGAATTGTACCTGCTCTGGCTTATGGAGGAACCGGAAACATATTTTACAAGAAAATAGATGTTATGTAAATTCATTGGTAGCTGATTCTATCCAAAAAACTCCATCAGCTGGGGGAAGAAGGGTGGCAGTTAGAGAAGTTTTAAAATTAGGAATGCATTATAAGCATTTAATGTATGTGTTATATGTATGTAACAGCTGTTGTTTGTTTTCCATCACATTGTTTGACAACGAGTCCAATCATTGCCTCAGATACTTCCAACCATCGGATGGTCTCTGTTTCCCTGAACACTACAGAAGGGAACCATAAGTAATACCTGAAGCAGCAGTCCACTTTCTGAAGGGTATATCAAATATGTGAAACAGGGCCAATTCACAGTTGAAATTTGAGATTGCATGATATTTTTCTTGGAGTATGAGAAAGTTTGGGGGGTTGGGGACTGAGAATGGAAATCATAATATGATGGTTCTGGTTGATGGAGATTAAGTTTGATGACCAAATGTATTGCCTTGCAAGGTTCTTTTTGTGTGTGTGTGAATTAAGTCGACTTTCATGCTAGTATCAAGACTCTGGAATTTGCTTATCTGGTATTTCAGAAAGCTAATTTTATCATAAATTGCAGACTTCCCTTATGATTTAAGTTCATTCATCTGTAATGTTTAGAAGTTTCAAAAATTCTTGTACGAGTGAAATAGCACATGAATAATTCCTTTCTTTTGTTGTGCAATGTGGTCATCGAATTGAATGAAATACAAGTGATCTCCGTAAAACTTGTAACACCATCTGAATTGATGATGTGAGTCACAGATAAAAAAGGAGCAGATCTACTAGAGAGTTCTCAATGATAGGGTTGTGAATATTTTGAAGATTTGGGAATTGTACTCTCTGAAAAATTTTGGGATGGTAAGCTTTAGCATCAAGGTTAATTGAAGCAATGCACATATCAAGGCTTCCATGTTTGTAATTCGTTCAATCATTTCTGGAACTGGTAGTTGCCATGAACAGAGAAGACTCCAATTTCACCATCTGTAATCCACAACTCAGCAAAGTGCATACACATTCAACTGGGTTGGAACAAGCTATTCTACATTACTGCCCAAACTAGGCAACCCAGATAAAAGCAAGAATGCTTCTTTCTAGACATAAGTAATCAGTAAGAAACTGAAAACTAGTAATTTCACAATTCACATTCAGTGTTCATGTAATCCACAAATGGAGAACACATTATGATAAGATAGTAATAAAGTTCACTGTTACATGCTAACTCTTAAATTGTTAACAAGGTAACAGCATTAGAGGACTTGGAAATAAAAATTTACTGCTCAGACCCACTAACAGAGACATCGAAGCACCACCCCAGACCTGAGCTCTGAGAAACTTTATCTTTAATTAGTTTTGTATCATTCATTAAAGCTGATTGCTTTTTCATACAAAAAGAAAAATAAAATTCCCACTTACCTTTGTTTTCTCATGTAATAGGTGTGACGCATTTTTCAGGGATTTGCTTTCTCCTAAACAGTTAACTTTTCCTTACTTTTTCTATTTATTACAACAAAACATGTTTATCCCTACATTTTCTCTTTTTTTTCTACTTATTACAAGGGCTGAGGTTTCTCGAGGAGAGAGTGTGTCAATGTAGACCCCACGGCTCTCTTTATGTGAGAGGGAGTGAAAAAGATCTCCACTTCAACTTTGACCATAACTTTTCCCACAAAACAATTAATGAAAGAAATTATATTCCACTTTATTTTTTTTTGGTGGGGGGAAAGTTTTCTTTCACCCATGATGAAGGGTTCACCATGAATCTAAGGTCATCACTATACCATTCTTGACACTTATCCAAGAACAATGATTTTTTTTTTTTAATGAAAGTGTAATCACACAAACCACAAACCAATCCCAAAAGGTTAACCGACTTTTATCCAAGAACAATGATGGTCATCAATGAAAGAATTCTTCACCAAGATTTAAGAAAAACTCAATCCTTTTTTCGGAAACAACTTCTCCACAAAGCAAGGGTAAGGCCGGGTAGGTACACCCTTTTTTTCAATCCCTTTTCTATCGAGCTCGAGTTGTGTTGCGGGTCCTGACTGACCATGTAGTACCAGGTTCGATCAATCTGACCTGGGCTGGCCCAATCCTGACCCTCACTGGCTTGTGATCAGCATAATCATCAGATCCACCCCTAGGAGAAGTCCCAGATGGCATATCCACTGTTGCAAAATTTTAACAAGTAATTCCATTAGTCCTTGAAGAAATTACAAGGTTAACTTATCTTGAAGTTTAAGGGAGTGTTATATTAGAATTCAAGTAAACCCTAAATGGACATGATAGGATAATCAAAAAGTGGTAAATCATTTACAAGACTAGTTAAAATATTATTAGTGTTCATCTCTCTTCAGGGGTTCCTTTATCCTTATGATTTTTTTTTTTTGTGTTAAATTCTGTTCTTTTACACGTTAATTGTTCCTTTAAAGTGAATAATACTCCTAATTACCAAAATAATAATAATAATAATACTCCTTTGAGGGAGACACGTACAAACATTCCTAATTTTCCCCATACAATCAGTGATTAAGGATGGATTAACCAATTGGACCAAGCCGTCAAGGTTCATTTATGCTTGGGCTACAAATCCATATACAAATCTCCCAATTCCACTCTTATGGCATCACAAGAATGCAGGAGAAAGTGGAAATGTTCCCTCCCTCCCCCATTGTTTCTCTAACAAAGAAATCCTTAACCACATATGCCCTTGACAATGTCACAACATATGCGGATTCTGTTTCTTAAAAAACTGATTTTTTGTGGTTTTACTCCTTTTGTTTCTTTTACGATTTTGCACCAACCAATCCCTTCACCATTAGAAATTTGCAGGAAGTTTACGTTTGTTCCTTTCTTAGAAATACTATAAGACTTCCAATCTATTAATACTGTAAACAACCCCCACCCCCACCATCACCACCACCAAAACAAAGACAAAGCTCAATTCATAGATACTCTGTTACTCTGAAAAATGAGAAGAGACAAACCTACAGTCTCCTTTCATCTCCTCCTTCTTGTCTTGGCAAGTTATATCATCATCATCAATGGTGACAAGCAGAAGGTAGTTTTTAGTTTTCTTCTTCTCTTTCTGTCTCTGTTTTTTTTTGGGAAAATTGGATTATTTGATCTCTGTTACCTAATATAGAGAATTGGGCAGAATTTTTACATAGTTTACATGGGAGATCGTCCTAGCTTGAGAAGACATGCAGTTCAGTCACATATAAATATTCTCTCATCAGTGAAAGGAAGGTGACCATTCAATCGTTCTTGTTCTCAGCTTTGAACTGATACATAATTGAAACTTATTTTCATTAAGATCTGCTAATGGGTTTTGTATCTCCATGGGTTTATACTGAACAGTACCAGTGAAGCTGCAGACTCCATTGTTCATAGCTATACTAATAGCTTCAGTGCATTTGCAGCAAAGCTAACTCCAGATGAAGCCAACCAGTTGTTGAGTGCGTTTAGTTACTAACCATCCAAATACTTTCATTAGTCCCATTAAGTTTGATTAATTTATGAGGTTTTGTTTAGGTATGGATGGGGTGATTTCTGTATTTCCTAATCGTTATCACAAGCTTCGGACAACAAATTCATGGGATTTTATTGGATTACCTTTGACTGTAAAAAGAAATTTGAAGATGGAGAGTGACATAATTGTGGGTTTATTGGATACTGGTAATTAAACAGCTATTCTTTATCTTAATCTCATTCTGAATTTATATGTGTACAACTATTAATGATCACTTGGATGAACAGGGATAACTCCGGATTCTGAGAGCTTCAGCGATAAGGGATTCGGACCTCCGCCGGCAAAATGGAAGGGCACTTGTCCCCGATATGCTAATTTCTCTGGATGCAACAAGTAATGATCAATCTTGCAGTTACTTCCTCTTATTCTTTCTTCTTTATCCTCTTGATTAATCCAAGATTATGATGTCAAAAGTTGATTTAGACAAGCTAACCTGATACTAATTTTAGCCACGGAAGGTGTGGCAATTCTGTTTCTTATCCATCTATGTGTGCCATGTATATCCTCTTGTAATCCCTATTTTAAGGTCATTATTTTGTCACTTGACAACTCCGTTTGAGCTAAAACTTTGAT
Organism: Telopea speciosissima; assembly: GCF_018873765.1. Classification (NCBI taxonomy): domain Eukaryota; kingdom Viridiplantae; phylum Streptophyta; class Magnoliopsida; order Proteales; family Proteaceae; genus Telopea; species Telopea speciosissima. The sequence goes on along the minus strand of NC_057921.1, from coordinate 60,818,150 downwards.
AAGTTATCTGAAAACCTTGAGGTCTATCAGTTCACAAAATTTAAGAAATTTTTTTTTTTTGTTACTGGATTGTAGTAACTTTCCAGTTACCCGGGCTCACAACCAAAGAAATTGAACAATTTAATTTCCCTTTGGATTCACAAATACTCTCCTAGGTTTTTGTATTTTTTAAAATACCCTATAAGATTTCATTTCTTTGGCTGCACTAGCAGCAAAATGTCATGCAAGATTCAAATCTAATCTTCTAGAATTTGGGCCGTCCTTAAGTAACTTTCCATGTGTCTTGTTAGGAATTTGAATAGAATTCATCCTTAAAAGTTAGCCGTTAAAGAGATGATATTTATTTGTGTTGCTTTCAAGATTATCAAACTAGAATTGATACTTTTCATTCCGATTTAAATTCATAGATGCGTCTAACTGATAGGTTGGTTGCAAATTGGGTGTTTGCAGTAAGATCATAGGAGCAAGATTCTTCAAGCTTGATGGCAGCTCCGACCCAGAAGACATCTTAGCTCCAATCGACGTGGACGGCCATGGCACTCATACATCATCCACACTTGCAGGAAATCTAGTAGAAGGTGCCAGTCTCTATGGGCTTGCAAAGGGAACATCACGTGGAGCCGTGCCCTCTGCAAGGATTGCAGTGTACAAGGTGTGTTGGGAAAGCACTGGATGCGCAGATATGGACCTTCTAGCCGCATTCGATAAGGCAATATCAGACGGTGTTGATGTCATTTCCATTTCCATTGGCGGTGGAACCATTGGCTACTTAAATGATTCCATTGCAATCGGATCCTTCCACGCCATGAAGAAAGGGATCATCACCGCTGCCTCTGCCGGCAACAGCGGACCAGAACCGGGTACCGTAGAAAATCATGCACCATGGATTCTTACGGTCGGTGCAAGCGGCACGAATCGACAATTTAGGAGCAAATTCATGTTGGGCAATGGGAAGACATTCTCTGTAAGTCTTTTGCACCAAGTAATATATAGAGTCAAGCTAACTCCGAAGAAGTACGAGTTGACTCATTGAGCTCTTAATAAACGTTGCAGGGACTTGGTGTGAACAACTTCTCTCCAAAACAAACACTTTATCCCCTTGTCGTTGGGGCTAATGCAGGCGACAATCGCACAAACTCTGCCAGCAGTGCAAGGTACATGTCTGATACAATTCACTTGTTAGGGATTTAGATAGAACTCATCCTTAAAAGTTAGGAGTTGAAAAGAGGCCAGAGTCTAGATCGAGATCAATGACATGTACCGTTCTTGGGACCTAATCCGAGATCATTTGGAATCTTGAGCGTCATAGGTCCAATAATTCAAAATGAGCTCGGACAAGTCCCAAGACGGTACATGTCATTGACCGATCGAAACTCACCACAACAATTAAGCCTTATCAATAAATGGGTCTTAAGTCTTTACATCGACTGCTCACGTTGGATGTGAGATTATTACTTCCACCTTCCGCGTGAAACCCAACAAGAAGAAACTAACAAAAACATTCAACATGGATTATAGGTATTGTATAGAGGGATCCTTAGACCATTCAAAGGTGAAGGGAAAGATAGTCTACTGCGAGCTGATGATGTGGGGCGTTGATTCCGTCGTTAAATACGCCGGTGGAGTTGGCACCGTCGTAGAAAGCGATGCTAACTCTGATACTGCTCAAATTTTCATGGCACCAGGAACTGTAGTGACTTCAAGCACCGGCCAAGCTATCATTGATTATATAAACTCAACAAGGTAACTCTCTGGATCCAATCAATCCAATCAAATTGCTAAATCTGAAATATATATATATATATATTTTTTGAATAGTAATTCTTATGGTATTTGTTATTTGTCCTACCAATGCAGATCACCATCAGCAGTAATATCTAGGACCCAAGAAGTTAATGTTCCAGCCCCTTTTGTGGCTTCATTTTCATCTCGTGGGCCTAATCCTGCATCCACATACATTCTCAAGGTGACCAACTCGAAAAACCTTGTCCTTGATACTTTCTGATAGACTTGCCTTTTAATCTCTGTGGTGATTTCTTGTGTTCTGGTGTCGCGAAATAGCCGGACATTGTTGCACCTGGCGTCGACATCTTGGCTTCTTATACCCTTCTCAAGTCCCTTACTGGACTTCAGGGTGATACCCAATACTCAAAATTCACGATCATGTCCGGTACATCCATGGCTTGTCCTCATGTTGCTGGTGTAGCTGCTTATATAAAGTCATTCCATCCTAATTGGTCACCGGCTGCTATCAAATCTGCCATTATTACCACTGGTAAGCTAATGAAGTACTTTAATCTCTTTAATATAATCCTTAAAGAAGATAAGAACCCTCTTCTATAAACAACTAAAGCAGTTTAATCTGCCAATCTGATCTTCAATGTTAGAATAATTTATAAGTTCAACATGTTGAATCATTGAACAAGATAAATTACTTAATAGATTCCATAAGAAACTCATACCTAGATTCATAGCGTGTAACGAAGAATTTTTAATAGTCGTTGTCTCTCTTTTAGGGGTGTAAGTTTGGCCCTTTCAGCCCGAGTGCACCTTGAACCAAAACAAAAAAGGCTAATTATCAATTGAACGAAAATATTTACCATTTTAAGATTGGGCTAAGTTTTTTAACCCAAAGAAAAGTATAATAGTCAATTGAGTATAAAACAAACCAATACCTAATCACATATGTCTCATTTTTTTAATGCATGGGATGACATAAATGGCAAAAAAGCAAGGCAAGTCAGGGCCAATCAGGCCCTAGCAAAACTCAAGGCTAACTCGGCCTAACGCGGCCCAATCAGGGTCAATCAAGGCCAGGATGGGCTGGACTGAGATATCTCAGCCTGACCTAAGGCCGGGTTGGACTTGAGTTGAGCTAAGAGAACTCAAGGTTGGGCTAGGGTTTTAAAAAAACCCGGCCCAACTCAACTCAGCCCTCTTTTACCCCTATTCTCCATCTATCGTTAGGATTAACAAACTAATAAGCATTGCTATCATTATATGTAGATTAGGAGGTCCGTACCAATCTTGTCAAATTAAACAAATAATTATGCTTCTCCTATGCTGAGCTCAATTGTTACTAGATCCACACATGAAACAAGTTTTATATATTACCGCGGGTTAATCGGAAAACTCATTACCTATTAACTATTAAGGAGACCACCTACTTAATTGGGCTTCATCCAACCAAACCTATCAGTGAACACTCATCTACTAATCCATACACATACAAGGAGTGAATGTCAGTCCATACATGATGAAAACATTACATTCAAAACCATGATCAACCTCTAATTGAATCTCAATGCAGATCGTCTACGGCCCAGCTGCCTGTAGCAGCCTGTGCGGCGCAGACTGGGCTGCGCACGCCGCAACGACCATCTTACCCCCTGCCCAACACCTTGCCCAAGCAGGGGTAAAGCGGTCATTGTGCATGCAGCCTGGTCACGTCGCACAGGCTGCTACGGGCAGCTGGGCAGTAGGAGATCTGGGTCGAATTGAATCTATAGTTCTTGGACGTCGTTCTCATGAATCTATATATGCTTTATTCTTCATGTTTACAGCCAAACAGCTAAGTCCTCGTATCAACAATGATGCGGAGTTCGCATATGGTGCCGGCCAGGTGAACCCACTTCGAGCTATCCATCCGGGTTTAGTGTATGACATGGATCAGTTGTCGTACACTCAGTTCCTCTGTCGTGAGGGTTACAATGGCTCCTCCTTGGGCTTCTTGGTTGGTTCAAAGTACGTAAATTGTTCTTCTTTGCCTCCTGCAAAGGGAAGGGATGGTCTCAACTATCCAACCATGCAACTGACCACTTCCATGAACAGAGCTGAAACAACTGTAGTTTTCAGGAGGAGAGTCACAAACGTGGGTCCTGTTGAGTCAGTGTACAATGCAACCATTAGAGCACCCAAAGGTGTTGAGATCACTGTGAGACCTGCAACTCTCTCCTTCACTAGTACAGTACAGAAAAGGAGCTTTGCAGTGATGGTGAAAGCCAAGCGCATGGCTAATGTGCAAATGAGATCAGGTGAGCTACTGTGGAGAAGCTCTCATTACACTGTAAGAAGCCCCATTGTTATTTTATATGCACCATAGAGGGAACAGAGGAAACAACAATCATACTATGGAATAGATGTTTAGACTTAGAGTCTCTCTTTGTATCCTCACCAGAAAATTTTCAATTGGGTCATTTTTTATGATAAAGTGCGAAAAAACCGTTCAGTCCCCAGTAAATCGAAAATCGCATCCAAACCAATGTCTCTGCAAGCACATTCATTGGTTACCATGTTGGTGTAGGGGCTACACGACACTAGTGTTTTCTTGAACCATAAAAGGATCTAATTGCGTTGAGTAATCCCAGCCCATGTTCCCAAAAAAGTTGAGTGGGGTTCAATGAATTTGGGTTTTTCTGGCACAAATTGGACCCCTAGCAGTTATCAACAATAGATAAGTGTGTCAAACCCTAGCCCTAGCAACTAAGCTATTTGCTTAAGACAAGGCAAGGATTTTCATCCTCTCAAGTGCAGTGCACCACACTTAAGAATTCAACCGTAAAAACATAGGCAGTGATGTCTTTTTATCCTCAATCTCAAGTGTTGGGTGGACTGTTGGATTCTTAACAGTGCACTGTAGTTGAGAGGATAAACTTCCTTAAGACAATGATGGGCCAACCCATCTAGTAATTAGTCTCGATTTGAGGATGAAGACTAATTAATTAATCAGTTAATCTTCTATTAATCCGATTAGACTTTCAGGATTAAATGCACAAACTTGACTATTTTGGGCAGATTAAAGTCTAATTAATCTTGTCCTATATCAAAATGTATGCCAAAGACCGGTCAGTTAATCGATCCGCAAACTTAAGACAGCCCAAATGATTAAGACTGATTGACCAATTTGTTTACATTTCCAGTTTGGCTACCTTAAAAACGAGCACTTCCTTTTTAAATCCATATTGCAAACAAAATTCTTTGTTTTAGAATAACCCGAATACAAAAAGTCCATTTCAGTCACTCTGTCTTTATTTTATTTTATTTTTTAATGCAAAAACCTAATAGAGGGGCATTATTTTATTCATCTCCAAGGGAAGAAAATTTATTACAATAACACATCCTCTACTTCCATTATAGTACTTCCATCCTACTTCCAAGCCTTCACATCACGCCACGTGGTCTGACAGCCATCCAACGTTCTAGAAGTGAAACAATTCAAAAAAATTCAAAATTCTTTTCAAAACCTGATGAGACCTTTGAACCAAACCTTAAACCCCTAAACAACCCAACCCAACCGGCTCAAACTCACCCAAACCAAACCCCAAACCCATCTTCCCTCAAATAAGAATTTATCCTCTTCTTCTTCCGAAAAACTCAAAGCAACTCCATCGAATGAAGATCTCCTCTTCCTCTGAAAAACTTAGAGTCTTCTTGCAATCGTTCATGGCCATGGCGATCTAACGCCATCTGCTCTGCTACTCTTTTCTTCTTTTCTTCCAGAAACTCAGAGCAACACTGTCAGGTTTTAGGATGGGCATAAGTGTTTGGTTAGATATCAGCTGATGGCTTAGATAAAGAAAAATTCATTTGGTATTCCACCTGGAGTTGCAGGTGTGACGGTGGTGTTCTACTCCAACGACAAAGATAGAGTTGGAAGACACAAAACAAACAAACGAGAACCAATTACCAAAATTGTCTTAAATCTAAGTTTAAAGCTACGAAAACCATGGCTGAGTCAGTAACCGCTCAGAGTTGTAAAAAATACCAAAAAAATGAGACTGTTTAAAAAGGGAAAAAAAAGAATTTGAGAGGAGCAGAAACTAGAAAGAATTTGTCTCATGTTCTGGATTTATGTTTTGACAGAGGGAGACGAAGAGGGAGATTTGTATTCTTTGTATTAGTTTTCCTTTTCCATTTTTTTAATTGATTTCAGAGTAGTTGAATATCTCTCCTTTATACTTCTATACATAGCTTGTATATCAAATACTATGAGAAGGAAAAACGATGACATAAGACATAAGACAAAATCACAGATAATCTCATAGAATGTGAACCTTGAAAAATGATGGTGGGTCTTGTGATACTTGCACTCTCAATTTGGTGGCTGTTCTCCCTTGCATCTTATTCTTTCTCCCTCCTATTTTGGGCATAAGATCCACATCCTAGGGCGATATGAACCTTAGGTTTCCTTCCCTTAGTTTCATTCTTGCTGTGAGATATCCATCTGGATCCATATCTGAACCTGCAACTCCCGCTGGTTCATGTTTCAGAAAAGTTCTATTAGTCTTAAAACTGTTGAATCAATTGATTTCTTGCTGGAATCCATAGGGCTATGGGTCAGAAGCCTTATCCTGAAGGTTCGAATCTGTAGGAGATAAAATAAAGTGATTTCTTCTCTCGAAATTAATTTTGAGTTTTCCGCCAATAGGGTTCCCAAGGTTGAAGACGAAGAGCCTTTCCGGAGTTGCAGGTGTGACGTGTTCTACAGAGAAAAAGAAAGAAAGAGACACCAGGCAGGGAGGGATGGGGAAGAGTGATAGAGGAGAGACAATGGGTTAGATTATGGTAGGGATTGGGTTAAGGATGTGTTTAAAACCGGTCGGGTGAGTTTGTTTTGGGGTTTAAGGTGGTTCAAACAGGTCTCATCAGATTTTTTTCAACAAAATTTTGAATTCAATACAGGCCGTTGGATGGTCAAAAAGACACGTGGCGCGCTGAGAAGTCTTGGAAGTAGGATGGAAGTACTATCGATGGAAGTAGAGGATGTGGATCTGACACAAGAGACTTTTTACAAGAGTTCTTCCTTTGCCTTTTGAGGACCAAGAGGCAAGTCGAGGGATCTAGATGTTCTACGCCGTGGGCTGCCTGTCCTGCCATGCTGCGCAGACACAAGGCGGTGTGCATTGATCGCCTTACTCCTACCCGAGTGCCTTGTCCAAATAAAGGCAGTCATTGCGCGTGACCCTGTGTCTGCGCAGCATAGGCATGACAGGGCAGTGCGCCGTAGAAGATCTGTGTTGCAAGTCGAGGGCCTCTACTACTAATGCAGAAGTTAGGGTCAAATGAATTAAATTGATTTTGCTTTTTATAATCATGTTTGATTATATTGAGCTGTCATCATGATGAATTTGTTTTACTTCATAATGAAAACGTCTTGTGCTATACAATGATATTAACATCATAATTATGTTTAATAGTATTATAATCCGTGTATGATACTCCTATGAAAATATCCGATAATAAATACCTTGCCTCCCCTCCATAAGAGATAAAGACAGAGAGAGAGAGTATTCTCTTTGATTTAGTCCAAGTGATAATGTAATCAAAATGCTGCCTAGTCACGAGCATCCTGCACCCGGATACAGGAGTATGCAAATTAAACACTTCATCCCCCATAAACTAAAAAATCTCATAAATATTGATGTCCTTACACATGTTCTCATTGGCCCACACTAGTGTAGGGGCCACGCGATCAAACATGAATCTCTTAACCTAAGAACAAATAAAAGAAACGGGTGACTAGCTAGGTTCAAATACTTGGGATTGCACTCATCATCTAAAGGAGACTATATGAGATTCTAAATGATGATGCTTCTACGGCTCTACCGGGCTATTTGGAACATTTAATCTTCTTTTGATAATTCCTTGATTTATTCCTAAAAGTTCTTTATGTCAAGTTAGAAGAAAGTTTTTAAAATTATTTAAAAATGCTTTATTATTATATTATTTTCAACAACTATCATTGTCTTGCACATTTATTTTTTAAATACATATATAAAATGATAAAATTTTAAACATATAATACAAAAAAGAAGAAAAATTAAAACTACAAATTATTTGATATTTTAATGGATGCCAATAAAAAAATCCCTTTATAAAAACTTTAAGTCATTGAAAAGTCTGAAATCCACTTGCATTGGCTTCCCATTTATATGGGAGTGGTCCTTGAATACATATAAAGTTCAATGGCAACCAATCATCAACCTTCTTCACGAGTTTGAGTTTACCTAGTCTCCATTTATTTCCATGTGAATATAAAACTTTATTTTCATCACATGCTTTTCTTTATAGATGGAAATTTTATCTAGTCAATTTATTTTCAGATTTTGGATTGACAATTGTTCACCCAAATTGGATGTAAACATTTCAAAATAAATTGTTCTTATGGTTCTACTCATTAATTCCTTTACAATGCTAAACAAACATTACATGATTTTATTTTTTCAGTCTATTTATATTTTACAAACAACCATTTGATATTTTTTTTATAGGGGAAAACACATTGTCTGATCATGTGGCTATGATGCTCAAATACAAGAGCCCGCAAAATTACCACCCTACTTCTCATGAATTAAAAATCATCCATGTTGATGCCCATGTGCGGGCTCTCATAGGCCTCGACACTGGTGTAGAGGCCACGTGATCAGACAACATTCTCTTGCCTTTTTTTAATTAATAAAATGTGTAAAGATTCTTCGAACCGTTAAGGCAAGGTACTGTCTCTCTCCTCCTCACACGAAATGACCTCACTATCTCTAATATATTTGTGTCTGTCTCTCTTTTCCTTACACGAAATGACCTCATTGCCTTGAATATACAATACCATTTTGTCGCACTTCATATTCAATTTGACTCTCCTCCAACCGTGGCAGGAGCTGGAGAATCCAGCCCAGCAAAACCAGGGTGTATGGTCATTTCATAGGGGCCCCAATGGAAGAGAGCCAGATCCTCTCATATTTGCATTCCTCTAGCCTTGTAGTTTCCCTTCCAACCAAACGTAGTCACCGGGATCGGTACATGCCTACATGGTAGTGGGAATCCTCAACTCTACTGGTAATAACTACCTGGGTCGGCACCATAGGTAGTTGGAATGCTGGATTTTGGAATCATTCAACGAGGACGGCTACCATTCCAAAAGTCATCTACATTAACATCAGTTTTAATAATGTGTACTCTTCAACCATTCCCTGTTAATTGTTTAGGCAAAGAAAAATATTTTTGGTCAATCTAAATTATCTAATTCTCCAAGAAGTAACGATGGATTTAAAAAAAAAACGAAAATTGAATTGGTGAATCCATTGATTAGAAACAGAATCGTCTTGGCTAATTCGGTAGATTCATACCGAAATTTTTTTTTAACATAGCTGAGTTTTCAGATCTAAAAGCCAATTCTAAAGTTCTTGCCTTCTTCGGACTAATTCCGCAGGAATCGTCAGGACCTATTCGATCTCCGATTCAGTGTTATAACTGTGCTGCTCTGATACGTTAAAGAGAAGAAACGCTGGCGTTTGCCATTTTCTGCTGACGCCTTTCAGGTTTCGTCATTCGTGACGACGAGACCAATAATGCCAGCCGCCGGCAAGTGGGTTCCTTCCCAAGTCCCGAACCTTTCTCTCTCCTCATCTTTCCTTCTCAAGTTCAACCAGTCTTGAAGAGTTGAAGCCCGCCTGTTGCCTGGTCAAGACTCAAGACTGAAGCCTGCCTGTTGCCTGGTATTCTCTCTCTATCAAGCGCTTATTGGTGTTGACAATTCATTAGTTCTTCAATTTGTTTATTTTAATGGCAAATTGCAGTCTATATTCGTACCACAATCCCTTTAGATACCCTCATCCACCTCCAAATTCAGATTCTTACCCGCCTTCTGCATCACCTTCTCCTCCTTATATTCCTTTTCATACCAACAACCTCTGCAGCAGCCACCGCCGGTGTATCACAGTCACTTTGGACCCTTGGACTACCATTACCCCCTCCCTCTCACCCTGCACCGTTTCCCTATCCATACTCATCTGCCAATCCCCATTACCCTCCTCCCCCTCCCCTGTTGCCCATCATTCTCCTCCTCGGCTCCAATACCATGCCAATTTCGAGTACAACTCCTCGTATTATCAAACCCAGCAATCTAATCCTTACCCACCGCCAAAAAGTCATCACATGAGCTCTTCCAGTGCTAATAGCTTCTCCAATTACCTACAACTGGATAGTTCAGAGTCTGCTGGTGTTCGGTCTGTTGGGTCATCTCTCTCCCTCGTGAAGGTGTTGGCAGCTCGTCCCAGTCCCACGCTTCTGTTTATCCCCCAATTGATGATCTCTTAGTTATATTCCATTTGTCTGATTACCAGTTCTCTACCCCTCCAACCATATTGCCTCCATCAGCCAAATCCCCCCTCCCCACAAGTAGCAGAACCAGAGCCTAAGGTACGACAACCAGGTAGATATGGATGGTTATCGTAGTCATTTGTCCTCAAGCTTCCAGCATTCTCATTCAGGGTCGGTACGTCTACCTCAATCCCCTTATGCCTCTTCCCCATCATTTGAGGGCTCACATCACAGTCAGAGTTCATTTCAATCATTTAAAGGGTCTTTGAAAGTGTTGCTGTTGCATGGGAATTTAGATATCTTGGTCCGTGATGCAAAAAACCTTCCCAACATGGACATATTCCATGAGACCTTACGAGACACGTTAGGGAAAGTATCACTAGGCATTACTAAAAAAATTGAAGGGCACATGCATCATAAGATAACCAGCGATCCATATGTCACAGTTTCAGTTTCCAAAGCTGTAGTTGCTCGTACTTTTGTGATCAGCAACAATGAGAACCCAGTTTGGTTGCAACATTTGAATTTTTCAGTGGCACATTATGCTGCAGAAGTGTGCTTTCACGTCAAAGACAATGATGTTGTCGGTTCGCAGGTAATAGGGGTTGTAAACATCCCAGTGGAGCAGATATACTCGGGAGCAAAAGTGGAGGGATCCTTCCCAATCCTCAATGCTAATGGGAAGCCTTGCAAACCCGGAGCGGAATTGAGTCTTTCAATTCAGTATACTCCAATAGACAGGTTGACCATGTACCACAATGGAGTTGGGTCAGGCCCTAACTATCCCGGTGTTCTTGGTACCTATTTTCCTCTTAGGAAGGGTGGGAGAGTTACACTTTATCAAGATGCCCATGTTCCTGATGGTTGTCTTCCAAACCTGAAGCTAGATCATGGGATGCTGTTTGAGCATGACAAGTGTTGGCATGGCATCTTTGATGCAATAAGTCAGGCTCGTCATTTAATTTACATCACAGGGTGGTCTGTGTTCCACGAAGTCAGACTCGTTCGTGATGTTGCTTATGCATCAGCCAGATCAAACTGTACCCTGGGAGATCTTCTCAAGTCCAAGTCTGAGGAAGGTGTGAGAGTTCTGCTTCTTGTATGGGATGATCCTTCTTCAAAGAACATCTTGGGCTATAAGACGGTAAAGTCACCTACTGTTCTCTTGACTGCTAATCCAAAGCTTGAATCCATGATAGTTGTCTGAATTCCAAATATCCATTCAAAATGTTGAGGTTCAAAGTCTCTCTCTATATATACCTTAATAACTATCTTCTGTAATAATGCAATCCTTTCTGGTCTCCAAACTCTTCATGGTAGAAGTTTGCTTGATAAATCCCATCATTTAGGCATGAACTTCATTAATGTAATACAAGATATCACTTAGAAATTGGGTTATCATTTCTTGCTGCACATTTGGGAAAGTTGTTTTCGGATCTTTCTTTTTAAGTTCAATTTTATATGCTTGCATGTCAAATTAGATTTAATTGACAAAATTATTATGTTGTATTTGGATAACATGAGGTCTGTTCAAAATTTTAAAGTTATGAATGTTAAATTTGAATTAAGGTCTTCAAGGTTATTATTTTGGTTTGAAGCTAAGAGTATCAGCATTGCTAATTAATAAAAAAAGGCCATTACAATGTCATCAATGCTATTGACTCCAGCTGTCTGAATTCCAGGTGTTAGACTGAGAATGGATATAGAGGGCATGCTCACATGATTTGCTTGTGCTGATCAGTGCACTTTTCTCCGTTTATTTTCTTTGTTTTGGTACCTTATGGGTTATTATTAAAGTTTTAGTAAGCTTGTATTCTTAAATGTGTAAATGGATATATTCATTTTGGTTACTTTCAAAATATCATTTCTTAGTCTAAGTTCTCTTAATTTTTCTTCTTTAAGTTTCTTGCAAGGTGGTTCTTTTTGAGTCTTTTACTTTTTTTTTATTTTTTTAGTAAACCAAGTCTTTTGCAAGTTTGCTAATCAAATTTTTTAATTTGTAGGATGGAATCATGCAAACCCATGATGAAGAGACCAGACGTTTCTTCAAGCACTCTTCAGTGCAAGTTATACTCTGCCCCCGATCCGGTGGAAAACAACATAGCTGGATCAAACAGCAGGTTAGGCACAGATGATATCTTTCTCTGAATCTCTGCTCATACTTCAGAGTTAGCTAGTTTTAAATTATTCTCCAGAAATCTGAGCCTTAGAATCTGATGTTTCTAATTAGTTCAAATGGAAACCTGAAAGATGAAAACCAAGTCTTTTTCTTTTCATTTTTCTGTAGTCTATGCTTCTTCAGGATTTCGCCCCCCCCTCCGTTAATATACATGTTTCCCAAGTTTTGCACTTACTATATTGGTGAGCTTTTTAGTACTTCAAAATTATTGAATTCATGTGCCATTTCATCTGGTCTCTGAATATATATTAAGAACCCACATCAGTAAAGCAAAACCCCACGTCCCTGGACATTGTAAATTTACCAGACTCACCAAAAAAAAATGAAAATCTTCTTGTTGGAATATGTAATCCAGAATACCGTGGGGGTATTCTGGTCCTTTTGGGGTAGTTTAATTGTTATTCATTAGGTATAGACTGCTGCTCTTATAGAGTCAGCTAGTTAGAGGTATTTCTGTCCTCTTTGTAATTTTTCCTTTATTATAAATAGAGGGCTTACCTATCAATGATGATATACTAGCCATTCTCTAATTCTCCTATTCTTGGTTCTACTAACATGGTATCAGAGCAAGCAGGGGTCACGGTATCGAGTCCCCCTGGGAGCGGGCAGGTGTTAAAAAATTATTTATCCACCCGTGTCCCCCTTTGGATAGTTCGCCGTGTTAGAGCTCCTGTATGATATACATATTGTTTCCTCCCTTTCCTACAAGGTCGGCCTTTTAGAGGAAGCGGTTCCAACACTTTTCTATCTAATCTCTTGGATTGGTGGGCCTACCTAAGTCCCTCTTACATTACCCAATGTGTTAGCTGAAACTTTATATTTCATATGATTTTGGATTTTTGAACATGGGCAGAGATTTCTTATTGGATAGTGATCATGTATAGATAGTCCTTTCACATAGAGCACAATTTGCCTAGCTTTCTTTTCACATCAACATTTCTCTTAGTAATAGAACAACCTATAGTTCAAGTCAAATCACATACACTTGTTATTATTTCACCAACAATAAAGCATGGCTCTAGATGATTCTTTTGTCGCTATAGGATGGATAGATTTTTAGTTTTTTTTTTAATTTTTATTTCCTCTAATATCTGAAATATTTTCATGTTTTCAAGGGTGGAAATCATGAGGGCACCCACTCTCAATGTTCTTTAACTTTCCCATATTTCACCTACTTATTATTTGTCGTTTAAGTGCCCCTAATTTCTTCCACCTTAGTCTGATTTTGGTGAGGGTTCTTTTAGTGTGTTGCAGTGGTGCAAATGCAGATTTCCAATTCAATCAAGACTTCTAAAGTGATTTGTTGTTTTATTCTTGTGTGGATGGGTTTGTGCTTCTATGTCTAGTTTCTTGTAACCCAGGATCTTTTCATTTCCTATGTCTATTTCTTGTTTTTTGATTGTTCCCATATCTCTGCTGTCAGGAATTTGCATTGAGTATGTGTTCATCCATTTTTTATTCTCAGGAAGTTGGAGTAATCTACACTCATCATCAGAAAACTGTGATTGTGGATGCGGACGCTGGTTATAATAAGAGAAAAATCATAGCTTTTGTTGGAGGACTTGATTTATGTGGTGGGCGGTATGATACTCCAAGTCATTCCCTATTTAGGACACTGCAAACTGTTCATAAGGATGACTACCATAACCCTAATTTCTCGGTAATCATTCACAGATGTTCTCCTGTGCTGTTGCATTTGAATTTTGGGACTTCTTTTTGACTGCTCTTATTATTTCAATTTTTTCAGTAGTTTGCTCATTTATTTTTTAGCAAAGTATTCATAGAAATTTTCCTTGGGTGTTATATAAAAGTTTTTGACTTTGGGAAAATTTATTTGGTCGGTTCAGAAATGATGGAAAATTTGTGGCATATGAAACATTTCAGGAAAGCTTCAGCTAATGTTAATGGAAAAATTAGGGAAAATTACTTTGATCACATTTTTAAAAAAAGTAGTTGACAGAATATGCCTACTTAAAAAATAATTAATTTGGGCTCTACTGAGGAAAAAAGAATCACCTATATCTCCCCTTTGTAGTGGCAGTAGAAATAGGGGTTTAAATATTTTCCAAAATTTCTAGGAGGATGCTGCAAGTGGTTGCAAAATGCAAATACTGCAGGATTTTACTTTGTTCTCCTTCATATGCATTCTGTCTAATCCAACTTCCTTATCTCACTTCTTGGCCTAAGAAACAAAGGAAGGAATTTTTACAGGATTAAATAAAGATAGAAAAAACAGTGAAAAAGTTATACAATGGCATTAGACTTATATGTCAAATTTATAATATATGGAAAAAGCACTTCGACTTTAAATTTGAATCATAGTTCTTACGGCGTCTAGGCGACTCAAGGCATTGGAGGGGGCCTGGATGCAAGGTGACACCAACAAGGAGACCAAGGCGCCTGTATGTCTACGTGTTGCCTTGACAACTTTGATTTGAATAGAGTATTGCTGCAACTAGAGGAAACTATGTTGCTAAAAAAAGTAGTAGTCTTTCATTGAACTCCTACATATTAGTAATACCACTCCTATCTCTCTCTCTCTCTCTCTATATATATATATATATAAGCAAACTTGCACGTCTGTGCATTTGTTAGGTTTTTTTTTTTGGGTGAATAAAAAATTCATTACCAAAGAAAGAGAAGAAAAAATACAGCACCCCAAAAAAGGGGGAAGGCTAAATACAAACACCCATGGCAAGACCTTCAAGGAGAAGTGAAGGCCACCTACAGAGAGGAGGGGGGAAGATCCCAGGAAGAAATAATTTGCCTATTCGTTGGGGAATCAATACAAGTAGGGGGGAAGGACGAAAGCTTGGCTTTAATGTCAAAGGAGATGGAATCCCAAATCTTCTGGAGAGGCCGAGAGTTGGAGGTCCATTTCCTAATGTTCCGCTCCATCCAAATTTGTTTGATGGCGGCATTGAAGGCAAGCTTACCCACAAATTCACAAATAGAAGATCCGGAAAAAGTCATATCCACCCAAAGCCATTCCCTTTGAAGGGGGAGGATCCGGTGACTCCGAGGCCAGCATTTAGCAAGGAGTCAAGGACCCCTTTCCAGATAGAAGAGGAGAGGGGGCAAGCAAAGAAAAGATGCTCAATATCTTCCACAGCATTCCAGCAGAGGCAGCACAGGGGAGATACTGGGATCTGATGATGGAGGAAGGACTGCGTTGGAAGGTAGTTGGAGAGGGCCCTCCTGTCAGTGAAGCTATGACGAGGGATGTGGCATTTGAAGCAGACAATTTTGCGCCATGGCACTGGATTGGCTCTCGACCGAATAGAATCCCAGGCAGCCTTGGAACTGAACACACCCGAAGAGACCTTCGACCAGACAATAGTGTCTCCTCTACCATGAGGTCGATGTCAGCGCATTCCAAATACTATTTAGAATAGGGGAGGAGGTGGCCGGAGGGGACCAGGTACCAAGAGAGATGATGTAAGCCACCTTAGAGTGCTTGGCGAGACCAGAACTGTGGATAACTCTAGCAGGAACCAAGTGGAGGACTCCCATAAGGTGCCGTGATCAAGCCACAAGGATGTAGAAACACCATCATCAATTTGAGAGGTAATGGCCCCAACTGCCAATGGCCTAAGAGATAGGATCTTGCGCCAAACCCAAGAGGCATCTGACAATGAGGGACCTGTCCAAATAGAGTCAGTTCGAAGAAGCCTGTAATAAACCCAATCAACCAATACTCTTCTTCTTGGTCGCAAGGTTCCAAATCAGCTTGATAATGCCTCCTGAGTTGATTTCTTTGATGCGTCTCAGGCCCAGACCTCCCTCAGATTTGGGGAGACAAACAGCAGCCCAGCTAGCGGGATGGAGGTACCTGGAGGAATCATATCCTTTCCAATGAAAGACAGCCATAATAGATTCCAACAACTTGATGACGGATTGGGGCAACCGAATATCCCGGACCAGTAAATGTAAGAGCATTGGAGAACATGCCTGATAATAACCAAACAGCCAGCATAGGATAAGAGTTTGTCTTTCCAAAGTTAAAGCCTCTTCCTGATGAGATCTAACAAAGGAGTGCAGTGGTGGGCAGATAACCTGGCTGGAATGAAGGGCAAACACAGATATTTGACTGGGAGACTACCAACAGTGAACCCAGTCTTATCTATCAAGGTAGCTTTTTCCAAATCAGAGACCCCTGCCAGAAACAAAAGAGATTTTTGAGGGTTGATGCGCAGGCCCGATAGGACTTCAAAAGACTGGAGGCAAGACATGATGTACTCCAATGAAGTAATGTTAGCTTTCGAGAAAATCATTAAGTCATCCACAAATGCAAGATGGGAGAGCTTTATGGCCTTGCATTTGGGCATTTGTTAGGTTGTAGAGAGAGAAATCATTTGGAACAAACAAAATGAATATTAATTGATGGGAACCAGTTCTTTTTATTAGAATTAAATAACAATATTCTGATTCTAAAAGTTTATCAATTAACTTATATTGATATTACTTATTAATTATACGTGACATCAGTCTAAGCAGTCAATAAATTAAGAATTGTGATTATGTTGTTCCAATAATTGCAACATAGCATAGATTCCAACTTCTAAATAAAAGACAGAAAAACAAAGCAAAGAATAATTAATTTGTCACCAAGTAAAGGTGAGCATAAATAGAAAACCAGACATTAATTCAGGATTACCTTGGAGTTATGCCTGAAGTCTCCACCAACATAATCTGATTCTGGAACTTCTTTTGAAGAACCACTTTTTAAGTCATTTAACAGACGCAATAGTGAATAGTTGTTCATGATCCACCCTATATACTGCCAAAGTAATGTCCTCCGCAGTGTAATTTTCCTATATTTTTCGTCAACCTTATGTTAGTAAATTTTATGGGCAACTCACTGTTAAGCAAACATTAATGCTGTGAGCCATGCATAGTTCTGAATTGACAAATATTGTACACTTGCACTTAGACATACCAGCTAAATGATGGCCAAACAGACTAACATAGTAGAACTTTTGAATGGCAGATCTGTCTAAATTCTCCAACACCAACTCAGGAGAAAATGGATTTACAAATGCACCTTAATAACCAGTATGATGAATAGACTCCAAGAGAAATTGTTTAGGGTTGTTTTTTATATTCCCCAATTTTTGCTTTCACTTTAGTGACCTGCATCATCCAATACCAAAGCAGCTTTGAGCAAATGAGAACCAGGTACAAACAATAATAGAACTAGTATTGTTCTATTAGAACCTTATACAAAATGTGCAAACAATAATAAGCATAAAGATTGACTTGGGGCTGCACACAACGCTAGAGAATGCCTCAGCAATTATTAATTATTAATGCAAAAAATGCCCTATACATGTGACTTATTGCATTTAAACTTCAGGAGTTCTCTGTAAAGCAAATGTAGTTACAGGATTTTTGTTACCATAGAAAGTTTCCAAAATCCAAAATAGTGGCTATGATCTAGATGAATGTTGACTATTTGGTGTCTACTATCTTATTATTAGATTGTTCCATGATAAAACTATGTGGATGTATTATCTACTTCAATTGCATACAGAGACTGAGAACTGCAAAAAAAAAAAAAGCAACAAATATATCTGTAGCTAAAGTGGGTCCATGCCCTAGAGTTTGTGTCGATGTTGTTTGCCACTTCCCTTTTTTTTTTTTTTTTTTTTTTTTTTTCTCTACTTGGATCCATGTAGCCGACCCCATTAAGTTGGGATAAGGCTGAGTTGTTGTTGTTGTTGAACATACATCAATGAGACATGTAATATGGATGCATATACTGAATGTGCTTGCATCCTTTCCTTTGTGAACACTGTTATCAGTTAAACAATTGAAATCTCGGTAGAGATTATGTAAAAAGAAATGGTGGCCACCAAGGATTAAGGTGGTTCATATCAGTGATGAGTATGATGTGAGGTTATGAAGTTTAAACTCTTCTTTCCACTTCTTTGTCTACTTACATGTGTTATTCTCTAAGCAGGGGCCAACTTCTGGTTGTCCAAGGGAACCATGGCATGATCTGCACTGTAAAATTGATGGTCCAGCAGCATATGATGTTCTTACCAACTTTGAAGAGCGATGGCATAAAGCTTCAAAACCTCACGGGATTAAAAAATTAAAAAAATCAAACGAGGATGCTTTGCTCAGGTTAGAAAGTATTCCTGACATCATTGGTTTGCTTGATACTCCTTACCTAAGTAAGAATGATCCAGAGACTTGGCATGTCCAGGTAAATTGGATTTTATTTTTGTTTTTGGTATTGATTCTGCTATATTTGCTTTGGTTTGAAAATTTTGTGTCCGTTTTGTTGGTTTCCCCAACAACCATAGGTTTTCCGTTCAATTGATTCAACTTCTGTGAAAGGCTTTCCAAAGGACCCAAAAGAGGCTACAAGCAAGGTCAGTGTTTCATCACTTATGCTCTCTTTTGTTGTTTGTTGCATGCTGGTGTCATTTCCTGTGATGACTAATTAACTCCTACGTCATGTTCAACAGAACTTGGTATGTGATAAAAATGTGGTGATTGACATGAGCATACATACAGCATATGTGAAGGCCATCCGATCTGCCCAACATTTCATTTATATAGAGAACCAATACTTCCTCGGGTCTTCCTATAATTGGTCTCAACATAAAGACTTAGGTGAGGAACTATCACCATTTTACATGAAGGGAAGAATATGTTCTGTTTTTTATGTAACACAGAAATTAAGACATGTTCTCATATTGGACCATTGAAACATGCATTTTTTAGACTAAGCATGAAATCTTGATGTTATGGGAGTCCCTTTAAACATTTACTGGTGCTTGGTAGCTTTTTCAGTTGTTAAATGCATTGGCTTATTTTGACATGACTAGTCCAGGGATCACCTGCATGGTAAGAGGAGCTGTCTGTGATTTATCTAACTCTTTCAGATGGAGAATTCTCAACTGACAATAAGTCACTTCGTCATGACTGCCATGTCACCATGTGCCCTTGTCATCAGTAAGTCAGTCCAGTGCAAGACAATTTAGAGACTAGAGAGTCAAAGTACCGACCCAAAGAAAAAAATAACCTTTGAAGCCTTTGACCAGCAACTTAAGGTTGTGTAACCTCAATTTTGGAGGGTAAAGTGCCCTAGAAGCACATAGCTGTGGTCTTTGGTATAGAAGCATGTAAGGTGGTGAGGACCACAACCACAGAAGGTGGGAGTGATATGTGTGTCAAAAATGGATTACTCATGGTGCGAGATTACTGCATGCCCCGCAAGGTGGGTTAGAATGATGTCACTGGTAAACCCAAGATAGCTGCATAACAAGTTAGTAGTGGGAGTGGAAGATGCCTCAGAGGCGAGTTGCTGTTGATCTATGACAGATGCAGTGCCAAGATGAGAGGCCACAAACCCACTAAGTTGGAGAGAGAGACCTAGAAGAATGTCACTCGTTGTCATGACATTATGGAACCGTTGAGAAGATTCATGGCCATACTTTTTAACGATTAGCAGAGAGCTGTCATAAGGAGGGAAAAGAGTTAAAGTGTTGGAGGCAAACAGGAAGAGTGTTGACTGGGATAATCACTTAATTGAGAGAGTCCCTGCATTGTGGGCTTTGAGGTGCTAAGGAGAACTTGCAGTCATGGGGTGGCCTCCTTAATGAAGTCAAGAGCGTCTTGTAAGGAATGTGCGGTTAGAGGCCAAATGGCCAACTTTAACACCCTGTCGAGGGAGCTTGTTTTTTCGATGACATGACAGTTAGCAAGGTGCTGGCTTGGAGCTGGCATGGACATGACATGTCAACCAACATAAGGTCAGATAAGGTAGTGGTGAGTGAGAGGGTCAATTTTGGCACTGGAAATTGCAAAACCTATGGTACAGATTTTTTGAATGGATTTGTTCAATCACTTGACAACCTGCTTTCATGGGGTGTCAACACTGACTAAGCTGACAATGATCCTGCCCCCAACCCCCCCCCCCTCCCTTTCCATATTTGGAAATTCAATCAGTCAATACTGAGGTTACTCAACACAGGGAAGATGTCTGCCCCTTATTGTAAAAAATTTAGTGGGACTTATTGTTTCACCTTGTTCTCAGTAAGTGAGGCGATACCTTACCTGGTGTGTCAGTCCCTATGGATGGAAAGGTATGTGTGAATCTTCAAAACTGAAGAATATCAGTAACTTAGTGTACATGGTAGCAAGAAAAGCTATAAGGGTGGTGTCTTTTTGGTTGTCCATGGCCCCAGAATTAGGAGGTGGATTATTTTTCTCCATTTGGGAAAATTCAGATGAATATGTAAATGGGTGAAGGGTTATGTGGCCTTGCAATTGTATAGGGTTGAAGGGTTGGGTTTTTATCATATAGATGGTCCTGTTAGGACTGCTTCTAATTGTATAACATCCTGTTTATCTTCTGTACAGGATACTCTTTTGGATAATATTAATACAACTTAATTTTTCTCAGAAAGACGTGGACAATTGCTCGATGCACTTGGCCATTCCAGAGGATTGCAAGTCATCTGTGCCCTGGATTGGCCACCTTATCCCTCCTACTGGTGCCATTTTGGATAATATAGGAACTTCCCTCAAAACTCAGGAATAGCCCTGTGAGAACAATTTCCAGTTGCAAATATCTGTTCATCTCTCAATAGATTCTCTCTCCATTTTTGGCAAATCTTTGTAATAGCACCTTGTTCTCATAATGTGGCTTTAAAAAGTTTTTGGAACTTCTCTCTTTTTGACATGGAGTTTCACTTGAAGTGTTGGTTCAAGATACATTAGTAGGTTCGCCACGGTGTCTTTTGCTACTACTGATCTTATTGGTTTCATTTGTAGGTGCAAACAATTTAATACCAATGGAAATTGCTCTAAAAATTGCCAATAAAATCAGAGCAAATGAGAGATTTGCTGTCTACATAGTTATTCCAATGTGGCCAGAGGGTGTTCCAACAAGTGCTACCACACAGAGGATTCTCTATTGGCAGGTAGGTTTCAACTACTATCTTAAACTCCAAAATCGTCAGAAATTTTATATTGCTTCTAATTCTTGGACTTCAAGATGATACATTTGTTTTACAGTGCATGGATATATATGCTCTTTAAGCAATAATCCTGTTAAAATCCCTGTTAGTTATGTAGAGTTTCAGGGAAATTAGCCATCCAACAGTTGTAACACGATATTCTGATGCTGATGGTGGCAAAGCTTAACACTACATATATTAATGCCTTGACTGCCTTTCTGGAAATTTAACTGTAAAATTGTATAGCATGTGTATCCCTAAAAGATCTTGTTCTGAATATTCAAAGCATGCAAATTAATGGATGTCTTGAAATACAGTTTGCCTCTTGGTGGATGTTTGTCTGACAACTGTGAAAAAAAAAGGGTTGGGAGGGGCAAATGTACGCAGCCTTACCCCCTGTTTCACAGGAGAGGTTCTTTCCAAGTTTGAACCGGCAACCAATAGGTTGCAATAACGCAACTTAAACGTTGTGCCAAGGCTTGCCCACTGTAACATGCTTTTATTAATAGAGAACTCTTTAAAGCAACTTTTCTTCATACCTTAAGATGCCATTACAATCAGTGAGCTTATTTCCGACTTGTCTAGTGTTTCTTTCTGATGATAGAAATCTGTCACATCCATTTCTATGCCACTTGTTTCTCAATGAAAGGACAAGCAAGAGAGCTCCATAAAATCAATACAACATAACTTTCTTGAGAAGAATAAAAATCATGTAAACCCTCCAAGTTGTACCTAAGTATTTGATTGGATTTTGAAGTCCCTGGGGCCAATTTGACACCTAACACCTAATTTTACCTTCAATGTGAAACTAAGTTGAATCAATTATCAATTTGCTAATGCCAACAAATAACTTGCTACAAAAAGTCTTCTACTTCTGTTCAAGTCACTAACTCAGTTTTCCTTTGCATATTCTATGGCCTGTTTGGTTTGCAAATATTTTAATCCATGTTTTGCACCTCTGCCTATAAATAGCCTCTGAACTTTTGCCTTTTTTTTTTTTTTCTTTCTATTTTTATAATGCAACCAACACTTCTCTTATTATATTTAATGCTTTAACCTATTTAGATTTCATAATTCATTTCAATTAACTTGCCACATTAGGAGTTATCTAATTGGCAATCAAGGTGTTGGAGCCACTCTCATGGAAATCTCTTTCCAATTATGTATTGCTTTCACCATTTATATATTCTTTCCAAGAGGTATATCGTTTGTTTTTTCATACTTTCTGGAACTATATCTTATTTTTAGTTTTAAGAATTAGGGATTATGCTTCAGCCTCACGGCTTACTGCTAATGCTTCTAGTAATCTTGAACATGGAAATGCTCACATCATGAAAACACTCTTTAGTTAGATAGGAAGTGAAGTAAAATAAAAGTAAAATGAGATAAGGAAAGTGAGGGATTGTAACTTGCCAAAATTGGAATGAAATCAACACATTTTGCCTTTTCATTTCACTTTACCAATGAAAATTTTCTTTTATTTCAGTTGATAT
Source organism: Telopea speciosissima (assembly GCF_018873765.1). NCBI lineage: Eukaryota > Viridiplantae > Streptophyta > Magnoliopsida > Proteales > Proteaceae > Telopea > Telopea speciosissima. The sequence continues at coordinate 60,795,408 of NC_057921.1, read as the reverse complement.
CTAACAATAGGGTCCCAAGACACCAATTTGAGAATGGCCAATAGAATGTGCTTGGATTTTGACATTTTATCTCATAATCTAGAAACCTGGTACTTGCATGATCATCCTTATCAATACTGGTTATGTGAAACAATCTGATTCCATGCTTGGGATCCCTATGAGTGAACTAAATCTACAAATCTCCCATTTTAGTGCTCTGTTATTCATATCACATCCTTATCCAGTCTTAAGTTGCCTTACAAAATGCAGTTTTCGTCATTTGCAAGAAAATTAATGCAAGTGATATTAACTTGCAAGTTGATGTATGTGATGTGTTTCTATATAGGCTTAATACTACGTGTTCATTTATTTGGATTTATTACTGCAGAATAAAACGATGCAAATGATGTATGAAACAATTTACAAAGCTCTGAGAGAGGTTGAGCTTGAGAAGACTTATACACCAGAAGACTATTTGAATTTCTTCTGCCTTGGCAATCGTGAGGCTCTAGATGGGAATTGCATCCCAGATGTACAAAGTCCAAATGCAGCAAATACTCCTCAGGTATATCTCTCTCTCTCCCCTAAACTAATATTCCACTTCTTTCTTTTTTTTGTTGGGGGTGGGGGGGGGGGGGGTTGGTCAACAAAAACAATTTTATTGCGAAATGGGGAATTGAAAATTCACTCTATTCAAAACCAGAATATTCTTGCTAGCTCTCCTGAGTGTTTTTTTTGGGGGTTCCATTCCTCTTATCACCTGCCCATCAACTTATTGCTACCGTAATGTCTCGGCTTATTAATTATAGTTTGACAAGTGTATTATTTCTTACATGTATCATTTTGTTGGTGTTTTCACCTACCTTATTGCTTTATGCCTCTTGGTGTACGTCATGCAATTTTCTTCATTCTTGACTCGATGCTCGGAAACTTGGTAATAATGTAGGCATTCTCCCAGAAAAGTCGACGCTTTATGATATATGTTCATTCAAAAGGCATGATAGTGGATGATGAGTATGTAATCTTGGGGTCTGCAAACATCAATCAGCGATCCATGGAAGGCACGAGAGACACAGAGATTGCAATGGGTGCCTATCAGCCTGTACATTCAGGGGGAAGAAAAGGATCTAATCCACGTGGACAGGTAAGTTTATTTAGATATGCTAGTCTTGTTGTGATACCAGCAGCACACCATAATCTAAAAACGTAACTCATCTTTATCTAATGTTGATTCTCTTGAAGAGAGTATACCTGATTCATTGTTGGTATGGTGTATTTCTTTCTGTAGATTTATGGGTATAGGATGTCTCTGTGGGCAGAACACATTGGAGCTATTGAGGAATGTTTTAAACACCCAGAAAGCCTTGAATGTGTTAGACGGGTTAGGTCCATGGGGGAGCAGAACTGGAGACAATTTGCTTCCAATGAAGTAACAGAGTTGAGAGGACACCTCATGAAGTACCCAATCGAAGTTGACCCAAAGGGAAATGTGAAGCCTCTTCGTGGATGTGGAAGTTTCCCAGATGTCGGAGGGACCATAGTGGGAACTTTGGGAAATTTTTCGGTCATTCAAGAAAATCTTACTATCTAATCCACGAATCAATCTATGATTGCAGCAACAACCCTGCACAGTCCACAACTTATCTTGAATTACGGAGCTCAGCAGTAGAAACCAATCAAGCTAAAGTTCAGCAGATGCCACATATGAACTAGGTTTCATTCAGTTGCCCTTCTTAACTGTAATTTTTGTTTATGTTTGCACCCCATTATTTGTTGTCACAATTCATCTCAATCATACCAAATCCACTCTGAAGATGTATTGATTAGAGAGCTATATGTTGTATAATTACATTGGGTGGAGTTTGGAGATAAATATTGTGTACATTTATTTGCATAGAGTAATGGAAGGATTAAACTGATGATCCAGACTCCAGACTCTGCCTCCTTGTCCTAAACTACTTCCTCAAGATAGAAACTCTTTGTTTTCTATAACTTACTCTCATAGCCTCTCTTCGTCCCTGATGTCCTCAAGACAAACCATATACAGGTAACAATAGATCATAAAATGGACTCTTGGAATACTTGAATTATGGGATGTGAAATAAAAATTGGAAAGTGAAAGAAGAGAAAGGAAGCAAATGCTACACTATAAGAACACATACTGACATACCCCAAAGCCTCTGTATTCCTTGCTGCCAAACCCACAACCCACTGGCAGCCAAACTCCATCCTTCTTGAGCCCAATAATTACCCTTCTCTATCAAAAATTTCGCCTCATTCTCGGTTTGAATTTTCCATATTCCTAATTCTGCATCTAATCTATTTAATCCACGAATTCTAAAATTGGAATTGGATTAGCCGAAAAGGATCAGAATCGGCCTACCTTAACCAATTTCTAGGGCTAGGGAAGATTATGGTGGATTCTAGCAGATTCCTAACTGATTCAACCTATTCGGAACAAAATCAGATTGAAATTGGCTGGACCTGATTCCATTTGACCTTCTATTTACGAATGATCAATAATACCCTTAGGAAAACTCGGTCTTAATGAAACAACAGCTGCCTAGTGCAGTTGGTGAACTGTTACCTTCCACACACCCCATCCCCCTTAGTAATAATAATAATATTATATAAGCTAAATCCCCTCGCCTTAGCTTAATTAGTAAGTTTGTGTATAATACGTGTATTATACATGTATCCGAACATTTAATTCAAAAAAACATATTTTATCGTATATTTTCGTATATATGATAAAAAAAACTCGGTTTTTAAGTGCACCCGTATTATACACGTATTAAACACCAATTAAACTCGTTTAATACTTTTAAATTTAAGTTTAGTTTTGTTTAAAAAAAAAAAACTCAAAACTTAAAGAAAAAAAAACACAAAACAAAACCTTTGCATAATACGATTTTGGTCTTCTTCTCTTCGAACCCTAGCCGTCGACTGCCCCCATTCCATTCATCTTCTTCATCTCCGTTCTCATTTCAGTTCAGGTGGTCAGTTAATTGCAGCTGGGTAAATTAGTGATTGCAGAGGCAAATGAACTTCCATTGGTGATGTTCGTTCATCTTAGAGATGAGTTCATTGATGTGAGCTCATCTTAGAGATGAGTTCTAGAACGCATTATTGTCTTTTTTTTTTTTCTTATGTCGGATGAGATACTTTTATTAATATTTTGATTTGTTAAATGATAATCTTATGCGATGTAATAGGGGATATTATATTGTGTTTATTTTAGTTGTGAGGTTTCTTTTTGATAAAATCATTGTCTATATACTATTATTTTGTTTATTAGGTGGTGCAAGTCTATTACATAGTGAATATATGTCCGTATTTTTGCTTATAGAGCGGCCGTATTAAACACGTATCGTATTATTACCGTATGCATTTTATTACACTGGATTTTTGAAAAGTATTATTGTTGTTTAGTCCATTTAATTGCCGAAAGTATCCGTTCCCATTCAATTGCCGTTCTCAAACTTACTAACTAAGCGCCTTAGTTCGATTGCTTTCCTACAGCCTCTCACACTCTCTTACCTTAGGTTACACTTTCAAATTTCAACCTAAAATGCACAAACTTGATTAAGTAAGGCCGGTTAAATACTAATTATTAATCTATCAAATTTCAAAATGTATACCAAAGATCGGTCAATCATTCGATCCTCAAACTGAATACATTCCAAATGATCAAGACTAATTAACCAATTAATTAGTTTACAATTTAAGTTTGGCTACCTTGAAAACGAGCATTTCCTATTTAAAATCCATATTGCAAATCAAAATCCTTTGATTTTGAATACCAAAAAGCCCCTTTCAGTCATTATATCCTTATTTTAAATGTGTGTTGTTTTTTGTAATCACATTTGGTTATACTGAGCCAAAACAAAAACAAAAAAAATAGCGTGTGATCATGACGAATTTGCCCTCCTGCGAAATGAAAATGTTTTTTTGTACCATACAATGATATCAACATTGTTTTGTCTTATTACAATCCAGGTAAGATGGCGATTTCCATGAGAATAGTGTGACTTTAAGTTAATAAAAAAATTAGATCTATAGGTGTTTAGAACATGTAATCTTCTTTTAATGGCATGTGAGATCGGGTCAATTTTCAATCCTTGGTTTGGATACCGTATATCCATACCTTGCATTTATCATGTTATTTATCTGTTTTATGTATTTTGTTTTCCTTTGCTTGGCGTTGGGAAAAAAAATTATATATTTACAAAAGTTCTTTAAGTCAGGGTAAAAGAGGTTTTTTAAAATTAATTGAAAATATCTTACAATTATATCATTTTCAAGAATTAACATTGTCATGCACTCTTTTCAAATACATACGAAATGATAAGATTTTACCCTTGTTGCAAGAAAAAATACATCATACTAAGAAGGCAAAAAAATAAGATTACAAATTATTTGACACTTTAAGAGATGTCAATAAGAAAATCCTTTATTAAAAATCTTGACTAAATTACATGACACCCCTTGAAAATCGAACGATACTCAACTCACTCCCTCTTATTTGAAAATACTCACCCATCCCCTTCTAGAGTTACGGTGTTAACTTAAAACAATTCAAAAACTGAAAAGACAATTTTAACCAAACACTTCAAAGCAATATTACAACTTAGATTGTTGTAATGGATGCATAGATTCATGGAAGTAGAAGTGGAGAAAACAGAGGAAGAAGAGACATAGCAGGACAACCAGAGGAAGAAAAATGATTGCGATCCAGCAGGAAGTATAGGGAAGGAAGGGAACGGGAAAGAGAGCAGAGAATGGAGTGGTGAAGAAGGGTAAAATTGGAATTATGAAAAATAAGAAACTGAAGTGTAACTTGGGGTTTTTTTCATCCAAGGGTAAAATATTTAACTTGTTGACTTAGACAAGGGTAGTTTAGGGATTTAAAAATATTTAACTTGTTGACTTCATAACTTAATCGCCTAAAACTAACTCGCCTAAAACTAACTGTACTACTGTAGGGACTAAGTTGTAATATTATTGTGCTCTAAATCAAATACAAGGAAGACGGGTGAGTATTTTCAAATAAAGGGGGGTGAGTTGAATATCGTACAATTTTTAGGGGGTGTCATATAATTTACCCAAAAATCTAAGTCATTGAAAATATTGGAATTCGGATATGGGAGTGGGTCTTTGAATATTATAAAATTCAATGGCAACCATCCATGATTCATCTACCTTGTTCATGAGTTTGAGTTTACCTAGTCTTCATTTGTTTCTTGTTATTATAAAAGTTTACGGAAAAAGAATGTTGTTTGGTCGTGTGCGCACGCCCAGACATAAAGGATGGCAAAATGATCATCCCACCTCCCATGTTGGATGCCTGGGTGCGCATTCCCATTGGCCCCCACATTGGCGTAGGTGCCATGTGACCAAGCAGTGTTCTCTTCGCCAAAAGTATATTTTCATCATATGTTTAAAAATAAAAAAATAAAAGGTGGAAATTTTATTTAGACCAATTTTTCAGATTTTGGGTTGACAATTGTAAAATCGTGTGTGTTTTTTTGTGGATTCAATCTCATCGGCTCAGGGGCGTACAAGATGGTTCTCGTACGTACATCCAAGCTGCACTCGTACCAGATGGGGTTGGTTCAGATTCTTGTATGAGAACCATTTTTGTACGGGATTCACGGGATTCTCGTATAAGAACTTGATCTAGCCTCGTACCATACGATCGTATTCATTTGATCATTAAGTTGACATACAAAGTAATGGGAAAAGGTTCTCTGAGCTGGTCAGGGTATGCTAGTACCTATGTCAAGGTACTACTCTCAAGTCTCAAGCATATTTACAGGGAATCAAACCAGGTGGCAGATCATTTGTCTAGGCCATGGTTCTAAGTATCGGTATCGTATTGCCTGTATCGGGCTATATGTACTGATTTTGCTAGTCATCGATACTGATACCGTGCTGATATCGTATCAATAGCATGGTACGGACAAGGGGTAAAATGGTCAAAAAACTTATTTTTTAAAAAAAATTAAGGAATAATTTTGTCTGATACAACCGATCCATGTCGATATCGTATCAATATCATATTGGTTTTGCATGTTGCCGATACCCATTCTGATACTGTGCACTAAAACCATGGTCTAGACTGCGGTCTTCTGTTGGATCAGAAGAGCACTCTTTTGACTCTTTACCCTCTGTATAGTTAAGGATCTTGGAGGGTATAGATATGCTCGTCTCAACTGTAACTAAGGGGCCTTATTTTACTGTATAGTGGAGGCTGGTTGATTTTCTGGCTTTCTCCCTCTATTATTTTCTTCTAGTCTTTTTAATATATTCTATAGTTTTCCTTAAAAAAACAAAAAAAAAAAACCAGAGCCGAACTCGTCTGGTACATGGTAGTGGGATTCCTCTAACTCTATTAGAAATGGGGATTGAATATTGACTACCTGGGTTTGTACTAGATTGTTGGAATCATATGGATTTTCGAATCATTCAACCAGCACGGGAGAATCTCAAGCTAAACTACATCAACAACCGTTGATGTGCACTCGTCAACTATTCACGCAAATGAAACAAAGAAGATATTATTGGGACAAAGAACGTCGCGTGGCGAGTATGGTTCTTGAGCCTAGAAGCGGATCATTATCTTCTTCGGGTCCCTATCCGGTACAGTTGTCCAGTTCTTTTCATACGAGATTGAAAATGACGACCTAACCCCTTATCTGAACATACTACCTAAGTGCAGTTTTTTTTTTGGTGCTAGAAAACAGTAATTTATTAGAGCCTAAGTGAAGTTAAGTCGTCATTTCTGCGAGGAACTGGACAACATTACTGGGCAGGATTAGTTGATGCTTGCCCATGCGTTCCTACTTCTATCCGTGTATGTGTAGACTTTAGAGGCCCAGACAATATTCTCTTAAGAAAATATTATATGAAAGAAAATGTTCTCTATATTGAGGGCGTAGGATACACCTAGACACACCGCCCAACCCTAAATGATCGAAATGGCTGCCTCGTTCTGCGCTCTCGTGAGCTCCCAGACACAGAACATTTTATAGGGAAAATGTTCTCCGTGCCACAGCGCAGGCCTAGACACATGGGAACAGCGCCCCCATTTTATATTATCTAATCCGTGAAGGCGTGAAGAAGCAGGGGATGGATTTGGTGCAGTTCTCTTCACTCCCATCACCTTCCCCAGATGAAATAAACTGAGCCCAGGTCAACGGGAGTGCTCAGTTTGGATTTTTACAACGCGAGAGCTCCGAGCTCAAAGCTGCAAAACTTTGTTATGGTGCGAGACACGGACGGACACTCGTTAGTTTGGAGTGGAGGACTCGACGACGGTTACTTCATCCAGACTGCAGACAGATTTTAATTGGTTTTGGACTATAACTCTGACTCTGTGAGGGATTGTTTATTGGGCAAGAGTGAGAGAGAGAGAAATGAACAAATTGTGAATTATAAAATTAAAGAATACAGGTGATAGCCGAATAGAGAAGAAACGCCGGCGTTTGCCATTTTTCTTTTGGGTTTCAGGTTTCGTGACGGACGACGAGACCTAAAGTACCTTCCTCAAGTCCCAAACTCCTCTCTTTCCTCATTTTTCCTTCATCAAGGTCAAGTCTTGAAGAGTTGAAGCTTGCCTGTAGCCTATGGTCTACTCTCTTTCTCTTATCTTGTGCAGAATCAATTCAATTCAATTCAACTTCGATTAGTCCATTAAATTTCTCTGTCAAATGAGAAAGAGTACAAGCAAAACTATACCATCTCTTGATTCCTACTCTCTGTTTTTATGTAGTGCTTATTGGTGTTGATAGCAATTTGTTTGTTTTAATGGCGAATTACAATCCATATTCGTACCCTGATCCCTATCGATACCCTTATCCACCTCCAACTTCAGATTCATACCCACCTTCTGCATCGCCTTCTCCTCCTCATCCCTATCCTTATCCCTATACTTCATCTCATTCCTTTTCATACCCACAACTTCCGCCGCCGTATCATAGTCAGTCTGGACCCTTGGACTACCATTACCCCCCTCTCCCTCACTCTGCATCGTTTCCTTATCCATACCCATCTCCCAATCCCCATTACCCTCCTCCTCCTCCCCCTCCTCCCCCTCCCCCTCTTGCCTATGATTCTCCTCCTCAGCTTCAATACCATGCCAGTTTCCAGTACGACTCCTCACATTATCAACCCCAGCAATCTAATCCCTACCCACCGCCTGAAAGTCATCACATGAGCTATTCCCGTGTCAATAGCTTCTCCGATTACCCACAACAGAATAGTTCAGCGTCTGCTGGTGTTGGGCCCTCTCTTCCTCACGAAAGTGTTGGCAGCTCGTCCCAGTCCCACACTTCTGTTTATCCCCCAATTGATGATCTCTTAGCTATAGTCCAGTTGTCTGATCACCAGCCCTCTGCCCCTCCAACCACATCGCCTCCGTCAGTCTCGAATTCGCATTCGAAGTTGCAGAGCCCGAGCGCAAGGTACGACAACCGGGTAGATTCGTTCTCAAGCATCCAGTATTCTTATTCAGGGCCATTACGTCAACCTCAATCCCTTTATGCCTCTTCCCCATCATCTGAGGGCTCACATCACAGTCAGAGTCTACAGATACTTCCATTTCGATCAAGTAAAGGGTCTTTGAAGGTGTTGCTGTTGCATGGGAATTTAGATATCTGGGTCCGTGATGCGAAAAACCTTCCCATGGGCGGGTTCCATAAGACCGTACGAGACGTACGAGACGTGCTAGAGAAAGTATCGGTAAACATTACCAATAAATTTGAAGAGCACATACCTCGCAAGGTAACCATTGATCCATATGTCACAGTTTCAGTTTCCAAAGCTGTAGTTGCTCGTACTTTTGTGATCAGTAATAATGGTAACCCAGTTTGGCTGCAACATTTTGATGTTCCGGTTGCACATTATGCTGCTGAAGTGCACTTTCTCGTCAAAGACAATGATGTTGTTGGTTCGGAGATAATAGGGGTTGTAGGCATCCCAGTGGAGCAGATATACTCGGGAGCAAAAGTGGAGGGAACCTTCCCAATCCTCAATGATAATGGGAAGCCTTGCAAACCCGGAGCGGAATTAAGTCTTTCAATTCAGTATACTCCAATAGACAGATTGAGCATTTACCATAATGGAGTTGGATCGGGAACTGACTATCATGGTGTTCTTGGTACCTATTTTCCTCTTAGGAAGGGCGGGAAAGTTACACTTTATCAAGATGCCCATGTTCCTGATGGTTGTCTTCCAACAAACCTGAAGCTAGATCATGGGATGCTGTTTGAACATGGCAAGTGTTGGCATGCCATCTTTAATGCAATAAGACAGGCTCGTCGTTTAATTTATATCACAGGGTGGTCTGTGTTCCACGAAGTCAGTCTCGTCCGTGATGCAGCATGTGCATCAGACAGATCAGACTGTACCCTGGGGAATCTTCTCAAGTCCAAGTCGCAGGAAGGTGTGAGAGTTCTGCTTCTTGTGTGGGATGATCCTACTTCAAGGAGCATCTTGGGCTATAAAACGGTAAAGTCACTTACTGTTCTCTTGATTCCTAATCCGAAACGTGAATCCTTGGTTGTTGTCTGATAATAACTGATCTTTTGTAATAATGCAATCCTTTCTGGACTCCAAACTCTTCATTGTAGAAGTTGCTAGATAAATCTGCACCTTCTAGGCATGAACTTCATTAATGTAATACAAGATATGACTTAGAGATGGACTATCCGAAATTTAAAAGTTTTGAATGTTAAATTTGAATTCAGAACTTCAAGGATACAATTTTGGTTTGAAGCTAAGAGTATCAGCATTGCTAATTAATAAAAATTCGCCATTACAATGTCCGTAATTCTATTAACTCCAATTGTCTGAATTCCATGTGTTGACTGGAAATGGCCTGGGACTTGACATCACAAAAAGATGAGACATAGAGGGCATGCTCGTAAAATTTGCTTGTGCTGATGAGTGCACTTTTCTCCTTTTATTTTCTTTGTTTTGGTACCTTATGGGTTATTATTGAAATTTTAGTAAGCTTGTCTTCTTAAATGTGTAAATGGATATATTCATTTGGTTACTTTCAAAATATCATTTCTTAGTCAGGTTCTCTTAATTTTTCTTCTTTAAGTTTCTTGCAAGGTGGTTCTTTTTAAGTCTTTTACTTTTCCTTTTAGTAAACCAAGTCTTTTGCAAGTTTGCTAATCAAAATTTTTAATTTGTAGGATGGAATCATGCAAACCCATGATGAAGAGACCAGACGTTTCTTCAAGCACTCTTCAGTGCAAGTTCTACTCTGCCCCCGATCTGCTGGAAAACGACATAGTTGGGTCAAACAGCAGGTTAGGCATAGATGATTATCATTATCTAAATCTCTGCTCATACTTGAGGGTCAGTTAGTTTTAAATTATTCTCCAGAAATCTGTACCTTAGAATTTGATTTTTCTAATTAGTTCAAATGGAAAACTGAAAGATTGAGTCTTTTTCTGTAGATTGTGCTTCTTCAGGATCCCCCCCCCCCCTTTTAATATACATGTTTCCCAAGTTTTACAATTACTATATTGGTGAGCTTATTAGACCTTCGTAACTCACTCATAGATTACCCAATATCTTAGCTGAAATTTTATATTTCATAAGATTTTAGATATTTGAATATAGGCCGACTTTTCTTATAGGATAGTTATCATGTATAGGCAATCCATACACATAGAGCCCATTTTGCCTGGCTTTCTTTTCACATCATCAATTTTCTTACTAATGGAACAACCTATACTTCATGTCAAAACCCATACTCTTGTTATATAATTTAGGTATTTCATCAACAACAAAGCATGGCTCCAGATGATTATTTTGCTGTTATAGGATGGATAAATTTGAGTTCTTTTTCTATCGCCTCTCTAATATCTGAAATATTTTCATGTTTGCAAGGGTGGAAACCATGAGGGCACCCACTCTCAATGTTTTTTAACTTTTCCATATTTCACCTACTTATTAGTTGTCGTTTAAATGCCCCTATTTGTTCCACCTTTATTTGATTTTGGTGAGAGTTCTTTATTGTGTATTCCAGTGGTGCGAATGCAGATTCCCTATTCAATCAAGACTTGTAAAGTGTTTTGTTGCAATATTCTTGTTTGGATGGGTCTGTGCTTATATGTTTAGCTTCCTGTAACCCTGGATCTTTTTCATTTCCTATGTCTATTTCTTGCATTTGATTGTTTCCCATATCTCTGATGTTGGGAATTTGCATTGAGTATGTGTTCATCTATTTTTTTATTCTCAGGAAGTTGGAGCAATCTACACTCATCATCAGAAAACTGTGATTGTGGATGCTGACGCTGGTTATCATAAGAGAAAAATCATAGCTTTTGTTGGAGGACTTGATTTATGTGATGGGCGGTATGATACTCCAGGACATTCCCTATTTAGAACACTGCAAACTGTTCATAAGGATGACTACCATAACCCTAATTTCACGGTAATCATTCACAGATGTTCTCCTGTGCTGTTGCATTTGAGTTTTGGGACTTCTTTTTGACTGTTCTTATTATTTGATTTTTTTTTCAGCAGTTTGCACATTTATGATTTGTTGATAGTTGATACTCAAATGATAACTATATAAGGGGTCCCTTTTCAGCCTTGTGCAAAAAAAAAAAAACCTCCTGTTATTAATTTTTTTTTTTTGGATAGATAATCACTTTATTGCCAAGGGAAAGAAATAAATATGAACATACAATAGAGAGGCAACCTTACTTTGCTCTCAAGGACATACCCTTAGGAGAACAAATAGGGCCCCAAGAGACTAACAACAAGCAACTGATACAAGAAAAGGAACTCTCTGTTATTCTTGGTAACTCAACCAAATCCGATGAACTGAAAAGTTCAAAGAATCAAGGACATAAGTTTTCCTTGGATGTTATATCTTTTTTGACTTTGAGGAAATTTATTTGGTCTTTTAAAAAATAATGGAAAATTTGTGGAATGTGAAACATATCAGGAGTTTGGCTAATGTTAATGGAAAAAATTGGGGAAAATTACTTTGATCACCTATCTTAAAAAAGTAATTGCTAAAATATGGCTACTTTAGAAAAAATTAATCTGGGCTCTTATGAGGATAAAATAATCACCAACATCTCCCTTTGCAGTGGTGGTAGAAATTTGGGTTTACGTTTCCAAAATTTCTTGGAGGATGCTGCAAGTGGATGCAAAATGCAAATACTGGAGGATTTTGCTTTGTTCTCCTTATGCATTCTGTCTAATCCAGCTTCCTTATCTCACTTCCTGACCTAAGAAACAAAGGAATGAATTATTACTCGATTAAATAAAGGTAGAAAAAAGAGTGAAAAAGTTATATAATGCAATTAGACTTGTATGTCAAACTTATAATATATGGGAAACACATTTTGACTTAAATTTGAATACAGTATTGCGGCAAATAGAGGGAACTATGTTACTAAAAATAGAAGTAGTCTTTCATTGAATCTCTCTCTCTCTCTCTCTCTATATATATATATATATATATATATATAGATATATATACACACACACACACACACACATACAACAATCTAACAAACTTGCACATGTGGGCATTTGTTAGGTGGTAGAGAGAGGAATTATCTAGAACAAAGAAAATGCATTTCAATTGATATGAACCGGTTATTTTTATTTTAATTAAAGAAAAATATTCGAATTCTCAAAATGTATCAATTAAGTAATTAACTTACTTATATTGATATCAATTATCAATCATACATGATATCTGTTCAAGCAATTAATAAATTAAGATTACTTTTAAACATTTTTTTAATTCCAAAATAATGATAGACAATTGCACTTTTTTTTGGGATAATACCAATATATGAGAGAGAGAGAGAGATTAGAATGCCTTTCAGGAGCTCTCAGTAAGTATTTTGCAGTTTAGAAGAGATATACCTGTGCTGATGGGTATCAACAATGTATTGACCATATTGATACATGGTTGATACAACTTTTTTTAGGTATCGTATCGGTACCTTAAAAATATGATTCGTATCGGTCGATACTACTCAATATGGTATGATACTCAACGACGTATTAGAGAGAGTGTGTGTGTGTGAGAGAGAGAGAGAGATATATATAAGAATAAAATAGCATAGGAAGGTTTCCTATTGGTAGCGGATGGGAGAGACATATGCGAGAGAGTATAAGGGGAGAGAAGATTGACCAACCAATAATGATGCAATACTTGTATCTTTGGAAATTTTCAAATAACCAAGATTGTCTAAGTGAAAGAGTATGCGAAAAAAGGTAGTTCGTACTTTTATATGATATGTCTTAGCATGACCCATGCAATATGCTAAAAGAAACATATATCAGTGAGACATGTAATATGGATGCATATACCGAATGTGCTTATATCCTTTGTGAACACTGTTATCAGTTAAACAATTGAAATCTCGGTAGAGATTATGTGAAAAAAAAATATGGTGGTTACCAAGGATTAAAGTGATTCATCATCAGTGCTGGATATGATGTGAGGTTTTAAAGTTTAAGCTCTTGTTTCCTCTTCTTTGTTTACTTACATGTGTTATTCTCTAAGCAGGGGCCAACTGCTGGTTGTCCAAGGGAACCATGGCATGATCTGCACTGTAAAATTGATGGTCCAGCAGCATATGATGTTCTTACCAACTTTGAAGAGCGATGGCGTAAAGCGTCAAAACCCCGTGGGATTAAAAAATTAAAAAAATCAAGTGATGATGTTTTGCTCAGGTTAGAAAGAATACCTGACATCATTGGTATGCATGATGCTCCTTACCCAAGTGAGAATGATCCAGAGACTTGGCATGTCCAGGTAAATTGGATTTTGTCTGTTGGAAAAAAGAAGTCTGCCCGGGAGTGTGTGCCCTCTGTGCCCAGACACATAGGGGGTGAAATGACCGCCCGCCTGATGCTTCCGTTCGCACAGGGGACACACTCCCATGCGGAGAACATTTCCCCTTATTTGTTTTAGGTATTAGATTTTGTGATATCTGCTTTGGTTTGAAAATTTTGTGTTCATTTTGTTGGTTTCCCCAACAACCATAGGTTTTCCGTTCAATTGATTCAGCTTCTTTGAAAGGCTTTCCAAAGGATCCAAAAGAGGCTACACGCAAGGTCAATGTTTCATCACTTATGCTTTCTCTTTTGTTGTTTTCTGCATTCTCAGTATCATTTCCCCTGATGACTAATTATCTCCTATGTCATGTTCAACAGAACTTAGTATGTGGTAAAAATGTGTTGATTGACATGAGCATACATACAGCATATGTGAAGGCCATCCGATCTGCCCAACATTTCATTTATATAGAGAACCAATACTTCGTCGGGTCTTCTTATAATTGGTCTCAACATAAAGACATAGGTGAGGAACTATCACTTTTTTACATGAAGGGAAGAATATGTTCTGGTTTTTTTATGTAACGCAGAAATTAAGACATGTTCTCATATTGAACCGCCAAAACATGCATCTTTGAGTATGCATGAATCTTGATGATGGGAGTCCCTTTAAACATTTACTGGTGATTGGTAGCTTTTTCAGTTGTTAAATGCATTGACTTATTTTGATATTGACCTAGTCCAGGGTTCACCTGCATGGTAAGAGAAGAGCTGTCTGTGGTTTGTCTTAACTTTTTCAGATGGTGAATTCTTAACTGGCAATAAGTTTCTTCATCACGACTGCCACATCACCATGTGGCCTGTCATGAGTAAGTCATTCCAGTGCGAGACAATTTAGAGATTAGAGAGTCAGGGTATCGACCCAAAAAAAGGAAGCTTTTGAAAAATTTGACTGGCAACTTAAGGGTGTACAACCTCAAGTTTGGAGGGAAAGATGCTCGAAAGGCACTTAACTGTGGTCTTTGGTACAGAAATGTGTAAGGTAGTGAGGAGCACAAGCACAGAAGGTGGAAGTGATATGTATGTCGGAAGTGGGTCACTCACGGTACGGGATAATTACATGCCCCCCATGGTGGGTTAGAATGATATCACTAGTAAACCCAAGGTGGCTGCAATAACAAGTTTGCAATGGGAGTGGAACATGCCTCGGAGGTGAGTTGCTGTTGGTCTACGACATATGCTGTGCCAAGATGAGAGGCTACAAATCCCCTAAATTGGAGAGAGAGAGACCTAGAAAAATGTCACCTGTGTTTATGACATTATGGAACGATTGAGAAGATTCATGGCCATACTTTTTAACAATTAGCAGAGAGCTGTCCATGGAGAGAAAGTAGAGTTAAAGTGTTGAAGGCAAACAGGAAGTGTGTTGACTGGGATAATCACTTAATTGGGACTTGGGAAAGTCCCTGCACTGTGGGTTATAAGGTGCTAAAGGTGCACTTGCAGTCATAAGTCCAGGGCATCATGTAAGGAATGTGCGGTTAGGGGCCAAATAGCCAACTTTGGCACCTTTTCAAGGGAGCTTGTTTTTTCTGACATGAGTACATGACAGTTACCAAGGTGCTGGCTTGGACATGACATGTCAACCAACGTAATGTCAGATAAGGTAGTGGTGAACAAGAGGGATGAGGGATGATTTTGGCACTGGAAAACCTTTGGTACATAATTGTTGCATGGATTTGTTTGATCACTTGATAACCCAATTACATGGGTAGTCAACACTAACTAGGCTGACAATGATCCTGCCCCAACCCACCCCCTCAAAATTTGGAAATTCAATCAGCCAATACTGAGGTTGCTCAACACAGGGAAGATGTCTGCCTCTTATTGTGAAAAATTTAGGGTGACTTATTGTTTCATCTTTTACTCAGTAAGTGGGGCGATTCTGTGGCTTCCCCTTTGGATTATTCCCTCCAGAGGGACATCCTTCCCAATGCAATAGGAAACAGAACATCCTAACAGTGACTCTTCCTGTTCTCTGGTGTCTAGTCATGCCAGCACTTTGAGCAACTCCCACTGCCACTCTATCCCTAATCTGGTGACACACTTGGCAACAGTGGTCAAAACACAAAAGACTGGGTGGCCGATTTATGCAATCTGAGCCAGCAAACTCATGTACCGTGCTACTTGGACAAGAAGTCTGTTTAAATTATGGTGGCCTACTTGGACTGGAAGCTTTTAAATTACGGTGGTCTTGTTCTGAAAATCATGTGAGAATAATAATTTTGCCAAACAACTGATGTTAGCTGGGTCAAAGCAATTTACCTTGAGTGTTAAATTAACCCCATATGATTGCACTATTCCTGTATAACGGTATAACCTGACTTTGCATTTCATTAGGAGAAACTGCCTTAGAGAAATAATATCGCCAACAAAGTGTATGTTGCACTTGAAGGACTGCCTAAAACATTCAATGTAAAACTTTGAAGGGACAGGCCTTGGAAGGCATAAGAGAAAATTTGCGAACGTGGTATATGCACACTGTAGTTGAGGGGACGGCTTAAAAGTGGTTCTCTCTTGACTACTTCTTGCTGTCTGACAAGTTACAGCCCAGTAGCCATTTTTCCATGTTGAGAGAAAAGGCTCTTTTCCCAAGTCATTTCTTTTTTTTTTTTGAAAGACAGGTTTCAAGGGCAGTCATTTTGAGGGGGGAAGTTTCAAATTTGAGGGAGTTTCAAGGCTGCCATGGACAGCAATTCTGCTATTGATCATGGGTTTTAGTGGAGCCATGGAGGGGAGAGTTAGAATCATAATTGAGGATGATTCAAGGTTTTAAAACTCAGAATCGGGAACGGAATCGGTCAGAGAGGATTCCGATCCGGATCGGCCTGAATCGGTTCAGGAATCGAGAATTTAAGCTATTTTATGATGAAAAAACGAATTGGTTCAGGACTCAGGAATTGACCCATGAATCTGTCCGATTCAAGATGGATTATAAAGACAATGCCTAGGAAGCGGCCGATTCCAATTCAAGAAGCAATGATTAGGAGCAGTGGAAATTGGGATCGGTGTCAGCCAATTCCGATTTGAATCGGTCGATTCACCGATCCAATTCCTGATTTTAAAACCATGGGATGATTCCTAGTGTGTCAGTCCCTATGGATGGAAAAGCAATTCGTGAATCTTCAAAACTGAAGAAAAAATCAGTGACTCAGTGTACATGGTAGCAAGAAAAGCTAAAAGGTTGGTGTCTTTTTGGTTGACCCTAGTCCCGGATTTAGGGGGTTTAATACTTTCTCCATTTGGGAAAATTGAGATGAATATGTAAATGGGCAAAGGGTATGTAGCCTTGCAAATTGTATAGGGTTGAAGGATTATGTTTTTGTCGTATAGATGGTCCTGTTAGGACTGCTTCTAATTTTATAACATCCTGTTTATCTTCTGTACAGCAGTACAGGTTACTCTTTCGGATTAATACTACTTAATTTTTCTCAAAAAGACATGGACAACTGCTCCATGCACTCAGTCATTTTAGACGATTGATTGTCATTGATGGCCTGGATTACCTTATCCCTCCTACTGGTGCCATTTTGAATAATTTAGAAACTAATGTAAGATTAGAACCAGAGTAGGTCTAATTCCAGGCAGGATCAAATAAAAAATCTCCAAAGAACAAGAAAGAGAGCAATGGGATCCCAAAGAGAACAATGGGATCTCAAATTGGTTAGAGAAGAATAATGAGACTTCAGAAAGATAACCAAAAAGAAATAATCCCACAAAGTTAATAACCTGTTGAAGCTGCAATTGGAGTTGAATGATCTTGAAGTTGTAGAATGAAACCTCAAATCCGAAGATCACAATCGGTAGAAAGAAAAGAAGACTGATCGGCACTTTAGGGTTTTGAACTCAAGATTCCTTCCAAGAATCAATGATGGCGAATTGATCCCTGCAGTGGCGATGGATCTTGGACTTGGCAGCAACTTGAAATTGATAAGAATACCGAAGAGATTGATGTGAACAACTTGCAGAGAATTTCCAGCAAACTTGAAGGACTTCTTGAGATCGACTGGACTGAATTAGGGTTTGGAATCAAGAACCGATGGAAGGAGATGGGGGAATGGAATGGGCATCTCACCTATCCTATCTCATATTCTCATGATTTCAACATTGTATTAGCAACTTCTCCATTCATTAAAATTCGTGTACAATTTTGGCCTCCCTTACAAACTTATATAGAAGACTCAAAAATAGACTTAAACACTAAAAAGGAAAGGACTAACCCAATCCTTAACCAAAAAAGTAACACAAACTGATTAGGAAACTAAAATAATGAAAGTAATTGACTCAAAACAGGACTCTAACTAAACTATTGAAGTAAATCCCGTTTTACTACTTTCTACCCATATTTTAGGCTCATTGAATTGGCCAATTACAAAATAAACTCATGGAATCAAAAGCCCAACACCTACATAACCCAACCCAAAGCTTATTTTATTTTTAAGTGACTTATTTGCATCCGAGGCTTCCACCAAACTTCGGGGAATAACTTTGTGTTAAATAATGAGAACGATTTTCCTGCTGCAAATATCTGATCATGTTATTTTCCTTTTGTAAATTGCTGTTCATCTCTCAGTAGATTCTCTTTCCATTTCTGGCAAATCTTGGTTATTACACCTTGTTCCCATGATATGGTTTTAAAAAGTCTTTGGAACTTCCCTCTTTTGACATGGATTTTCACTTGAAATGTTGATTCAAAATGATGGTGAAGCTCAGTTATTTGACAATTATGCAACCCAGCAAGAAACTATGTATATTTGTTTGATGTTGTTGATAGATTAGTCCTAGAATTATGACAAGATTCTTAGATATTTTCTATTATGTGATCCTTTTAGTTATATTTACTAGAATTATACCAAGATTTCAAGATACTTAATTTCTATTATGTGATCCTTTTAGTTATATTTACTAGAATTGTACCAAGATTTCAAGATACTTAGTTTCTATTATGTGATCCTTTTTGGTAATATGTAAGCCATATGACACATAACTAGGTTAGCAGCGTCTCTTTTGTCACTACTGATCTTATTGGTTTCACTTGTAGGTGCAAACAATTTAATACCAATGGAAATTGCTCTAAAAATTGCCAATAAAATCAGAGCAAATGAGAGATTCACTGCTTACATAGTTATTCCAATGTGGCCAGAGGGTGTTCCAACGGGTACTGCTACGCAGAGGATTCTCTTTTGGCAGGCAGGTTTCAACTATCTAAAGTTCATAATTGTCAGGAATTTTATATTGTTTTAATTCTTGGACTTCAAGATGATATATTTCTTTTGAAGTGCACAGAAAAATATGCTATTTAAGAAATGATTCTGTTAAAAGTCCTGTTAGTTATGTAGAGTTTCGGGGAAATTAGCCATCCAATGGTTGTAACACGAAATTCTGATGCTGTTAAAAATCCTGTTAGTTAAGTAGAGTTTCGGGGAAAATCCTATCTTCCATTTTCTTTGGAATTATGAGTGAAATTTTCAATCCCCACTTTCTTTATGTTGTGGCCCCTAGATGTTTTATTGGAGTTTACATCAACTGTTTTTCTAACTGTTATCGATTTTAGGGTTTTTGGGTTTAGTGGTTAGCGCTAATAGCTACCACATTTTATTCCTTTTTAATTTTTCCCTTTTTTGCCCTTGTATGTAATTAAGGTCAGTTAATTCCAACTGACCGTAGTTTTATTTCTAACTGTTATCGAGTTTAGGGTTCTTTTTAGTTTTTCCCTTTTTCTCTTCTTGTTCTTTCCCTCTTTGGGGTTTTGTTATTGATTTTATTCATTCAAAAAAAAAAAAAGACAGTCCTCTTAGAAGGACTGTTATGTCATTCCTTTTATATATATACATTAAAGGTTTTAGGGAGAGGGATCACAACATTCATCGACTCCCATTCTCTAGAAGTCGATTCTCTTCTCTCTCTTCTTCTTCTTCTTTATTATTTACATGGTATCAGAGCGGATCCTTAGGTGCTGCTACACCTTCACTTAGGAGCTTGTTCACTTTTTTTTCCTGATTTCAATCAATATTGATTGAATCATCTCAGTTCAAGTTTGCGGTTTCTCTAGATTTTCTGCTTGAAGGGGTGCAGCACCCTATGCTGCTATTTGGATGCTTTTAGAGACTAGTTCATGATCATACTGAAGAACTAGGTCTCGTGTGTGGTGGTTGGTGATCTGTGGAGTGAAGATTGCATTTAGATTTCAGGGTTTTCAGCAGAATCAATTTCAGGTTTCAGGTTTTCTGGAAAATCGATTTCAGGTTTTGAAGATTTTGGTTATTGCTTCCCTTTTGTGGATATTTTTTGGTGGATATTGAGTCTTCACTCCATCTTATATCACATTCTTGTTGAGTTATTTTGTGGAAGATGGCTAATGCAAAGAATGTGGTGACTGAGGTGGTGTCTTCGTCCTCTAATCGGATCACTGAGAAGAAACTAGGAGTAGTTACTAATTTCTAGTAATGGAAGAAGATTGGTCAGGTGGTGTTGACAGGCCGCGACCAACAGAGTTACTTGACGAAGACAAAACCTGCTAATGATGCATCATGGGACACCATTGATGCATGGATTTGGGGGCAGATGTTGAATTCTATGGAGAATCAGATTGTTGACTTGGTAACACACATTGACACTGTGAAGGAGTACTGGAGTAGTGGGAAAACCTGAATATTTTATATTTAGGACAGAACAATCTCTCCCTCATTTATGAGTTGTCACCATAGTTATCAAAGCGTCTCCTAGGCATCCAGGTTCCTTGGTCGCCTTGCATGCCTTGGTCCGCCTTGATTTTTGACCCTCTCCAACACCTTGGTCGCTTTGCCACCTTGATAACTACACTTGTCATAGGTGTTCTATCGGGCTGATCTCAAGGGTTGTCCTTTGACCCAAATCACCCAATACTTTACTGATTTTAAAAGGATGTACGAAGTGTTGAATTCTCTACTTCCTATCAGTTCTGATGTGCAACAGTTGCAGACCAGCGAGAGCAGCTCTCAGTTATGGGTTTTTTGGGTGGCCTTGGAAAGGAATATGACCCTGTTCGCTCTCAAATTCTTGGTGGTGATAAGGTGGCCTCTCTTGGAGTTTTGACATTTTATCACATAAATTGTGTAAAGTAGTTCTGATTTATATGCTAAACCAGTACCAAAACAGGACTGGAACAGAGTGACAAATAACCAGATTTGTGAGAAAACACATATGATAAAATCAGCAGGTCAGATCAGACTGAAAGTGTGGTTGAGTTCTCCTTTTAGATAGTCTAGACTTCGCTGAAAAATCCTGCAAGATCCACTGGATCTGAACTTATGGAGTATTCCTAGTGACACTAGGCTAGGGGTAAATCTGTCAAACTAGGAATTGCATGACAGTTTAGATAACAAATTTATACTAAACAATAGAAAACCAATGTATGACATCAATTTCAGACTCATCAGAAACGTATATTTTGATGCCAGATTTCAAGTCAATAAAGATGAATCCTACTCGAAGTAGGACTATATCAAATACGCAACAAAATCAGTATTTTAAAGCAGATTATGGAAGAGAGTACAGTCGGTTAAAAAGGTTCTGAAATCAGAATTTAGATCTGCCACATATTTCACTTTCAAATTGGCAGTCCTAGTGAAGACTTCACAGGACTGAATATCGCAGGAACTAAAACAGAACAGAATTGCAGAGAATTTAAGCACAGATCACTACCTTAATGAAGACAAGAAAAGAGCAATAGGACCTAGGCTTCCCAGTTCCCACTGCGAGGTGTTGATTGAATTCACCACCAATCAGACCTTGATTCTCACAAGGAAGCAGCACTCCACGCAGGCAGCACAACAGGTTTTTTTAAAACATCAAACTGTGGGCTATGAAGCCCTTGGTCTTTATTTATAAAAGCTATCAAAAGTAGAGTTCGAATCTGTCTAGGAAACCCCCTAGCTGATTCCTATTACAACTCACCATTCCTTTTTAAAGTCTAAATAGTTCAAGTAGTCTTTACAAAGGATGTGGACCCAACTTAAAACACTTAAAGACAATAAGCAAAATATCTAATTTAAACTTAACCAATTGAACCACCAGTTCAATTGGGACCGACTTAAAACAACTTAAAACAGAAAACAAATAAACTAAACTTAAAACAAAGTGGATCCAAGCCTTATAATAGGCTGGGCCACTGAGCCTGCCATTTCTTGGACCTCCTACGCTGGTATGTCTTCAGTACTGCATCAATGTGCTTGAAATTTGACATTTTATTACATAATCTAGAAACCTGGTACGTGAAGTTCAACACTAAACTTGCAGCCTGTTTACCTCATATCATGTCAAACTGCATGATCATCCTTATCAATATTGGTTATGTGAAACAATCCGATGCCATGCTTGGGATCCCTACGAGTGAACAGAATCTATAAATCTCCCATTTTAATGCGCTGTTATTCATATCACATCCTTAGCCAGTCTTAAGCTGCCTTAAAAATTGCAGTTTTCATCATTTGCAAAAAAATTAATGCAAGGGATGTTAACTTGCAAGTTGATGTATGTGATGTGTTTCTATATAGGTTAAATACTACATATTCATATATCTGGATTTATTACTGCAGAATAAAACGATGCAAATGATGTATGAAACAATTTACAAAGCTTTGGAAGAGGTTGAGCTTGAGAACACTTACACACCAGAAGACTATTTAAATTTCTTCTGCCTTGGCAATCGTGAGGCTCTAGATGGGAATTACATCCCAGATGTGCAAAATCCAACTGCAGCAAACACCCCTCAGGTATACACCTCTCTCTCTTAAACTAATATTCCACTTCTTTGTTATATATATATATATATTTTTGAGTGGGGGTGGGGGTGGGGGTGGGGGTGGGAAGTGGGGAGGTGGGGTTTGATCAGTTAGAAACAATTTTATTGCTAAATGGGAAATCAGAAATTCCCTCAATACAAAACCAGAATACTCTCGCTAGCTCTCCTTCAAAAAAAAAATTTGTTTGGTTCCATTTCTCTATCACCCTCCCATCAACTTATTGGCTTATTGCTACCTTAATTGTCTCATTTTATTAATTACACTTTGACAAGTGTAAATTATTTCTTACATGTATCGTTTTGCTGTTGTTTTCACCTACCTTATTGCTTTATGCCTCTTGGTGTATGCCATGCAATTTCTTCATTTTTGACTTAATGCTCGGAAACTTGGTAATGTAGGCATTCTCGCAGAAAAATCGACGCTTTATGATCTATGTTCATTCAAAAGGCATGATAGTGGATGATGAGTATGTAATTTTGGGGTCTGCAAACATCAATCAGCGATCTATGGAAGGCACGAGAGACACAGAGATTGCAATGGGTGCCTATCAGCCCTTGCATACATGGGGAAGAAAAGGATCTAATCCATGTGGACAGGTAAGCTTATTCAGATATGGCTAGTCTTCCTCTGATACCAGCAAAATGTAACTCATTTTTATCTAATGTCGATTCTCTTGAAGACTGTATGCCCCGAGTCATTGTTGGTATGGTTTATGTCTTTCTGTAGGTTTATGGGTATAGGATGTCTCTGTGGGAAGAGCACATTGGAGATCTTGAGGAATGTTTTGAACACCCTGAAAGCCTTGAATGTGTTAGACGGGTTAAGTCCCTAGGGGAGCAGAACTGGAGACAATTTGCTGCCGATGAAGTAACAGAGATGAGAGGGCACCTCCTGAAGTACCCAGTCGAAGTTGACCCAAAGGGCAAGGTGAAGTCTCTTCGTGGATGTGAAAGTTTCCCAGATGTCGGAGGGACCATAGTGGGAACTTTGGGAAATTTTTCAGCCATTCAAGAAAATCTTACCATCTAATCCACAAATCAATCCATGATTGCGGCGACAACCCTGCACAGTCCACAACTGTCTTGAATTACAAAACTTTGCAGTAGAAGCCAATCAAGCTAAAATTCAATAGGCACCACATATGGACAAGGTTCCATCCAGTTGTTCTTTTGAACTGTAATTTGTGTATGTTTGCACCCATTATTTTTTGTCACAATTCATCTCAATCATACCAAACCCACTCTAAAGATGTATTGTTTAAAGGTATATGTTGTATAATTACACTGGGTGGAGTTTTGGAGATAAATATTGTGTATATTTATGTGCATATTAATGAAAGGATTAAATTTTTTTGCAAGAGATAAGTACAAAATTAGCAAACTAGATTTAAATGAGTAAATGCAAACCTTTGTGAGTTGTGGCATAATTTCTATTCGATAGTTGTCAAGGAAAGATTCTCTTTTATAGTCCATCTAATTGTGCCATGTGGAAGGGAGGTGTGACAATTCTGATCTGTGGATATTTAGGCAGCATCCTGGAATTTGGATTTAACATGTGCTAAATTCTAGACTAAATTCAATTAGATGGCCTTCCATTTATTGGCATTTTTATTTGAAATTTTCAATCACTTTTTTAAAAAAAATCATTTTTAAGAGACTTTCAAAGTTTTATTTTGCCGCTTGACCAACTCTCTGTTTAAACTAAACTGTTTAAACTGACATTTGAGTAGTGGACGTTAGGTATTTGATTTGTTGTATAAAGACTTCCAAAATAACCATCGAAGAAAACTTTTAAAATAATGTAAGGGGGAGTGTTCTCTGTGTAGGAGCGTGGCTTCTATGCATGCACGGGCCCAATGATAGAAGGTGTAGTGGGTATCAAGTGGAACATCATTTGAGCATTTCATGGGGGCGGGACAGTCATTTTGCTCCCATGTATCTGACCGCAGAGCGTATACGCCCGGATAGAGTTATCTTCTATAACATAAATAAGCGTCCATGGCTAGTGGCTACCCTTTGGGACCTCTATAAGTAAACAAATCCAATATCAAGAGAAGTAGCGCGCAATAGTTGGGGAGTTCTCGTTGTTCTGTAGAAGACAAGCAAGGGACGGAGATGAGCGGAAGAGGAGGAGATGCGAAGAAAGCAAAGTGGCCAGTGATAAAGCCCAAACGAGATCTCCAGATTACGCGCCTAAAAGACACCCATCTCTTCATGGTACGAACAACGAATTCCTTTTCTTCCATATGTATTTGTTTAGACTTTTGTTGGGTTGAAAGATCTAAAAAAATATTAAGGTTAAGAATTTTAATGGTATCTGGAAAAAACCCATTTGGATATATGAAATTCTGGTGGAATTAAGATGGGCTGTCACAATTGTCGTCTTGTTCATCATTTTCAGGTTCAAAATTTCTTCACATCCGCTGAATCTATGGCATTTATTAAAGCTGCGGAGTCCATTGGTTTCCTCCACCAGGGAAGTCTCGGCCCGACGAAAGGGGAAGCTTTTAGAGACAACGACCGTGTTTCTGTGAATGATCCTGTTCTTGCTGAAACTATATGGGAGTCGGGTCTCCGAATTATCTTTTCTGATATTAAAATTCGGGGGAAAGTTGCGGTGGGTTTAAATCCAAATATCAGATTCTACAGGTAGACATTGAATCCCTAATTAATTGATTCTTTTCTTTCGAAGACTAGGTTAGAATTCGTACACGATGGACTAGTTTTTTGAACTCCTTATAGAGAACTAGATCACTGCGAAAACTAAATTTGTAAATCAAGAACAAACAAGATTGAACGGATGTAAATTGGGTGACTTATCTAAGAATGACCCTTTTAGATTTTGTGTATCCTCCTCTATGTTCAGTTTGTTGAAAGAGGCCTATGGAACCAGTTCAGTTCGCTGCGCCACAAGGGTTGAACCAGTAACTTATGAATGCTTTCCTGTGAATTAATCGCTAAACCAAAGAGCCACCAGCTTGAAGGGGCTGGGCCAGGTTGTGGAGAGGCAAGGTGAGGCCTTTGTGCGTGTGGTTTCTTTTTTGCCGGCAGCCAGACTGAGATCTGAAAAATCCTCCACCAATGTTAGATGAAGTTTTTTTAAACATCGGGTGTTTTTTTGTCAACATCAATTTTTGGTGGTTGAACGTTGGCTAGAGCATGTTGTAAGTCAGGACTTGTCAAGAACTAGCCAATGTGTTTAACTCTCTGTCCGACGTTCAATGGGGTTTTACAGACATTGGATGAGCATCGTCTGACACATTTTCGATGTCGGCGCTATTTTGTTACGCGTCGTCTAGATTGCATCGGACGTCAGCAATGGCTAGAATTTTGTGTCTTCTCACTCCAAGAGAGACACCTCTTGAGCCATTTTGGACAGTTGTTGCCAAGGGGTATCTCTCCTCTATAAATAAAGGACACTTTAGTATTGGATTCTTAGTGTTTTATCCCCTTTCTCTTTCTCATTCATACACTGTCAAACTCTCTCCCTGTTTTGCCTCATGTTTTACTGTTTTGAGAAGTGTTCTGAGAGTTAGCCATTTGCTGAATACTGATCTCTCAATTATGCTACGATGTTAAGAATTGTAGTAAATATGCACCAAGAATATTGACAGATAGACTTGCCTTAATGAATTAGCAATCATGTTGTAACATCACTACATTGTAGGACACCTTTGACATCAATCACGAACTTGACAATCAACTGTTGCACCTTCAAAACACTTGAAACCGTTAGGAGATACGGTGGGGGTGAGTCATGCGACCAGTCATGCTCTTTAAGATTGTTGTTGCTTCTTATGGTGCAGTACGGGTTCTTTGCAAATCGACCTCTAGAATTAAACTACTCCTTAGACCCTCCAGTAGTTGTTGCTCTCACTTACTGGGTCACGCGACTCACGTCGAGGCACACTCGGGTTGTGCTCAATCAATAAGAGCAATGAAACTCAGAACACTTCTAAAAACAGTGAGTGTGTATGAGTGAGAGAGAGGGGATACCCCTTGGAAACACCTGTCCAAAGGGCCTAAGAGGTGTGTCTCTCGGAGTTAGAAGACACCAAAATCTAGCCATTGCCGACATCTGATGTAATTTGGACGGCACAACATAATATCACCGACATCGGTAAAACCCATTGAACGTTAGGCAGAGAGTTTAATATGTTAGCTAGTTCTTGACAAACCTCAACTTAGAACATGCTCTAGCCAATGTTCAACCAACAAAAGCTGACGTCAGGAAAAACCTTATCCAACGTCGGCAAAGGAATTTTCCGGAAACCACATACACAAAGGCCTCGCCATGCCATAACCTGGCCCAGCTCGGCGCACATAAGCGTGTTTGAAATTAAACCCCGAACCCCCCAGAGACAAGAGAGCATAGTGAACCTTTCTTTCATGGAATCATACCCTTGTAGTTCTCATTATACTATATTAACCTCACTCTGCTCTCTTCCATAACCAATGTGGGAGTAAAGATTTCCCACTACTTTGCTTTACTAGAAGCAACATTGGGGAGGTCTTGGATTCAAAATTATGGGAGGCAAAAAAAATAAAACCTTTTGAAACTTCTTTTGCTTTAAATACAACAAGTGCCCTTGAAAATGCTTTTCTCCTCATTACGGGCTAATTACTGGAGTCTCAGGTACAAGGTGGGCCAGCGCTTTGGGAGGCATATTGATGAAAGTGTTGATCTTGCTGATGGGTGCCGAACTCATTATACATTATTAATATATCTTAGTGGGGGTGTAAGGCAAAAAGGCAATAGTCATTTAGGCAGCAACCAGGATTCTTCTGAGGACTCACTAGTTGGAGGAGAGACTGTCTTTTATGATTACAGGCGAGGTATTGCTGCTGAGGTAAATATTTTCTGCTCTATTCCTTCTAAATTATCATGCTTGCATAAGGACCACACTTTGTCCATTCTTCAGTTTCCAAACAGACTCTTGGGGAATGATCTGCCTTCTAAAACTGAGATGTTTTGTTGGAAGGTGGCTCCTGTTGAAGGTACGGCACTACTTCACATTCATGGTGATAAGTGTATGCTACATGAAGCCCGAAACGTTACAAAGGGCGTCAAATATGTCTTTCGATCAGATGTAGCTTTTGCTTGACGAGTGTTGGAGCTTTGCCAATGAAGCAAGATAGGTTAGTTATTCACATAAAGTTCTTTCACAACATTTATTTCTGATTTTCTTGTTTCACCTGGTAAGCCAGCTTGTTAACCATTCATTTTTTTTTAATTTTTAATACTTCTGGTTTATTAGAGTATCATTTAGTGAGCACACAGTCACCATGGCTGTCAATACCATTATTCTTGTGATAAATAAGCTGGAAAAACAATGATCTCAGGTTGACAAGAAGTAGCAGCATTTAGTACAACATTTGAGAACCATGGAATCAATTCATTTCTGATTCATGTATTTATCAAGTACACCACTATACTATTATTGTGAATCGAGAATTACCTTGTGACTTCAAACTGCAAACCATGAATCCTTTAGTTATACTGTTTTGAACCGCAGTGGTAACAAGAACCAGATGTCAACAGGTTTGCTCTCAACATTTCAAACTCCTTTTCGGCAGTCCTATTTGTTTAAACTTCAAGCTTCCATTTTTTTTTCTCTATACCAACCTCAAAGCTACTTAGTTAGCCCAACTTTAGTGAAGCTTCTTATCTTTGTTAGTGTCCTCAAAACCTTTTCATTTGGGCTTGGGGATGGTAAGGTAAAAGCAAAACTGCTATGGAACTTGCTTGTGAGAAAGGTAAATACATGGAGTACTGCGATCAGTTGTAAAAGTTGCACGTGATCTGTATGAGTCAGTTGGGTCTGACATGTAATTTGAATGGCTGATTGTCCACAACTTGGCTATTAAGTTGAAGTTATTCAATGTTCTTTGGAGTGATGAATGAGGTGTAGCCACACCATTGTCTAGGCATCACAAGGAACCTCCATGTTCCCCAAGAATAAGAAAACAATCACGCACACACACATGGACACATGAACGCACACAAGGAGTGACTGATAGTAGCAGTAACTGAAATTTACATTGTCAGGTTGACCTGTGTGAAGTGCATTATCACCAAGATAATAATGCTAAATAGACTTGATAAATACAAGGGCCTGCTGATTAATGATGAAAATATGAGTAGACAGAGAGAGAGAGATCTGATTTATTCGACTATATATTTTGGTATGTCATGGGTACCGTCTAATGGTTCATCTGTTTGTCACTACAACTGATAAAATCTCACTGCAGTGCAAGTTTTGATGGTATGTACAACACCCGAGCCTGCTCTAAGATGATTTTTAAGCCAATAGTATGGAGGTATAATATTATCGTTAAATGAATTATCCTGGGGCTTGGGAAAAGGAAAGCTTACTGTTTGAAAACTCGTTGGTTTATGGAGAGCATCTTCTAGACTCGTTCATTACTGAAAATCTACTTTGGGTATGGTACTCTTTCTAATGTTAATATTAGATTTATTTTGCACCCCATGTGTGCATCTTGGAGTAATATCAGTGAGGCATCTTTTAACTCAAGAGCACACACTGCTTACCTGCCTATCCATACACTGCTGGATGGGCAGATTGCTTGAAGGGGGAGTACTATGGCAATTGATGTGATTAGCATCTTGGAAGATAGGATCTTTAACGGTAAGAGTCTAGAATTGATAGATGTTATGAGGAGAAGAAGATTAACATAGTTTGTATTTAAGAGACTAGATGGAAGGGTAAAAATGCTGAGGAGCTGGATGACTTTAAATTTTGGTATACAGGGGATAAAAGTAATAGAAGTGGAGTGGGTATAGTAGTGGATAAATATTTAATGATGTGGATGTTAAAAGATTTGGTGTTGGGATTATATCCATCAAACTTATGTTGGGGAAAGAGGTTGTCAATATAATTAGCACTTACGCACCTCAAGTAGGATTGGATGAAAGTAGCAAATTACAATTTTGAGTACACATGGATGGATTAATGCAAGGTTTTAGTCAAGGAGAAAAGATTAGTATAGGGGGTGATCTGAATGGACATGTTGGGAGAAATCGTAGAGGCTATGAAGGTGTACATGGAGGATATGGTTTTGGAGAGAGGAATGAGGAGGGGACTTCAGTTTTAGATTTTGATGTGGTTTATGATTTATCCATTCTAAACACATACTTTGAAAAGAGAGGAGCATTTGGTTATCTTCAAAAGTGGTCATCATAGTAGTGAAATAGATTTCTTTCTAACTAGGAGGTCCGATAGGTTATAATGTAAGGATTGTAAGGTTATATCGGGTGAGAACCTAACCACACAACATAGATTAGTGGTCATGGATATGTCTCATTATGCTGAATCTTAAGAAAGGTGAGCTTATTTGCTATAGGATAAAGTGGTGGAGCTTAGAAGGAGATATCTTGAAATCATTTACTGATAAATTGGTCAAACCAAGAAAGTGGGACTTTGATGGAGACACTAATACAATATGGAACAAGATGACTGATTGTATTAAGAAGGTTGTTAAAGTTGTCCCAGGCAAATCAAAAGGAAAACGTTATTCCTCGATGGAAACTTGGTGGTGGGATGATGAGGTTCAAGTAGATATTAAGGCTAAGAAAGCTAGTTTTAATACATGGCAAAAGACTACGGATATAGAGAATCTAAAAAGGTATACATTTGCCAAAAATGAAGCTAAGACGATTATGGAAAAATCAGGGGTGAAGAAATATGAAGATCTTTATAACAATCTAAGAACAAAGGAACTAAAATGAAGGAAAGGAAGAGTAGAGATTTCGACCATGTTAGATGTATTAAAAGTGAAGATGGTAAAGTACAAATAAGGGATGAGGACGTTAAGGAGAGATGAAAAGATTATTTCTACAGCCTATTAAATGAAGAGATTTACCCATCAAGACATCACATTTCGGAGATATATACGAAAAATTAGGGTGCCTGAAGTAAAAGAAGCTTTAAGGAGGATGAAAGTAGGCAAGGCACCAAGTCCAGATGGGGTCCCAAATCCCAATAGAATTGTGGAAGAGCTTAGGAATCTGTGGTTTATCTTGGCTAACCAAGTTTGTTTAATAAGATTTTTATGAGCACAAGCATAGAAAAACATCTCGGTTTCACAAAAAACCGAGACAAGATGACCATCAATTCTAAAAAGTCCCATTTTGCGACCGAAACAGTCCATATTTCACAAGTTTTGACCAGAACACCTAGATGGACTTCCAACTCTCGCACTATTGACATGATTTGGAAAGCCATCTCCTTTGATGTTAGTTCCAAGCTTCATTTATTTCCTTGTATTATTCAGCTTCTTGACTCCCCAAAGAACAGGTTCATTGCTGTATCCTGGGGTTTAGATGATTCTCATTTTCGTTCTCTCAGGCCCCTTTCTTAGGGTTTGAGGCTTGTTTTCTTCCCACCCCCCCCCCTCTTTTTTCCCTATGTATTCTCCTCTTGTTCTTTCCCTCTTTGGGGTTTTGGTATAGATTTTTATTCATTCCCCCCCCCCCCCCAAAAAAAATATCATTTATCCTCATTGAAACTGAAGGAAACCTGGCTCAAACCAGGACAAGCATTTATTTATACCAAATATCATTTACTTAAGATATTATTCATAAACAAGCAAATACCTCCTATTTGAATCCAATAAAAATAGTTAAAAAATTAAATTCCAAAAGGATAAAAAGTCAAATCCCCCAATTCAAGAACAAAAATTGGATTTTCGGCAGTAAGTGCAAATTTCAACTTTTAAATGTTGGGTTTTTTCTCAAATCTAAAAAAAGGCGTACCGAATGCACGAGGCTCCCGCCACTACGAGGTCTAGTGAGGGTCATAATGTATGCAGCCTTACCCCTGCTTCGCAGAGAGGCTGTTTCCAAAGACTCAAACCCGTGACCACTTGGTAACAATGGAGCAACCTTACCGTTGCACCAAGGTAACGGTAAAATATGCATTTGTTTTGATATTGAAAAAAAAAAATTTCATTCAGAGCGATTTTTAACAGCATTCACGCACACCGAATAAGGTTTGATTGAAATATAATTCCTTTAATATAAATCAGAGTTAAGCAATTTTAGATTTGTTTGAAAGCTTTGTTTGGTGACGACCGACTATAATGTATGGTGCCAAATGTTGGGCAGTTAAGAAGCATCATATAGATAAACTCGGTGTAGCTGAGATGAGGATGTTGAGATGGATGTGGCAAAACTAGGAAGGCTAAAGTAAGGAATGATCAAGTTATAACTGATTTGGGAGTAGCTCCGATACATGATAAGTTACGAAAAAGTTGTTTGAGGTGGCATGACCATGTTTAATGGAGGCCTTTAGATCCTCCAGTATGGAGGAGTGATTTGATTCAGATTGAAGGAGCTAAAAGAGTCAAAGACAGACCTAAAATGACTCTAGGAAAAGTGGTAAGAAAATACATGCATAACTTTGGCCTTGTATCAAGTATGACCTTGAATAGAGCTGATTGGAGGGTAAGGATCTATGTATCCGATCCCATTTAGTTGGGATAAGACTGAGTTGTTGTACCATGGCAGTTGATGTCCCAATTATCTAACCTGATTGCTATCAAGTCCAATTTGTAAATGTGTTTTAACTGCTACATATGTATACTCATTGATCCTAGCTCTCTTCCAAACTGTTTGGTACGCTTATTTATTTTCTTCATCTTAAGTTATAATGATCTCAAACATTGATTATATTGTGTTGTTTCTTTTGCCTTGTGACTCGGGATTTATCAAGCATTTGTATCTTTCGAGAAGAGGCAGATGCAAAATGCAACATCAAAGCCAACTGTCAACCATTATTTGAACTCTTCTATTGGGAGCCCAGAGGTGATTATTGTGGAAGCAGAGTTAATAAATTGCAGTAGAGTTATGCTATCATAGAAGACCCTCTTCCATTCTTTCTGAGTTGGTGGAAAAAGAATATTTCTTTGTAGCAATATTGAATGTGTCAAGGTCTTATATTCTTTCCACAGATGTAGTTCTTCAATCAACAGAACTAGTACTAAACCATCATCCTTCCCATTGTGTTCCTTTCCTTTGTATCCTTGGGATCCATAAGTAGCTTATTAGGATTGTCAATGATAAAACCTGTCATATATTCTTTATGCTGCTCCATATTTCATATGCTGTGCTGTTCTAATGAAATTCCACCATTTTTTTTTTTGGTTGGAAAGGAAAATGAAATTGTAAGAATAAAATATCATAGGCAGCAAGTATAAGACTAGAAATACAATAAACAAATAGTAAATACAAGACTTATCTGATTGGTATGACAGATAGTATGCCACCGCGTCAACGATACAAGTCTTCTTGTGTAACCTGAACAATAAATGGTAGAGTCGAGTTGCATCAAACGATGCTCTCCTTAAGGTTTTTAGATGCCCCAATTCTGCAATCCGAGTTGACCATGCATCTATACCCCCAAGATAAAACAACTCACTAATCACATAGGTTGCAGTTCCAAATGTGATTACAAAGGGCGTCCAAAGGGTATATTCACTAACTCATCGACATTGACCGACTACGGTGGAAAAGAAAACATAATATAAAATTGCTTCTAATTATGTTTTTCAAAACAATTATTAGAGAATGAGCAAGACATCTCCTCTCTGTATAAAGGAGAAGAAGAGACACCACTAAGGGATGTCTCTAAAAGAAATGCTCTAAAACATATGTCTTTTCCCATAAGGTTTGTTTGTTAGCCATTCAAACAAGTCTTCCAATAGGCATCCATTGGCTATTTAAGTGTTTATAAGGAAAAGACAACCCTCTAACACATCCAACAAAAACGTGTTTTGAATCTTTAATTTTAAATATAATTAAAAATCCAACAATCCCCCCCAGATTCAAAATACCGATAAAACAAAATATTGAACTAGTGAATATATTAAACATAGTAGGACACATCGTTACAGGTGTCTTTCGGACTTGAACCTACACTAGGTCTGATGAACTTCGCTACAGAGTACGGGTGAAGTCATACTTCTTGTACCTTTCCTCATTAGTGTAGCCGGTAAGCTCACCATCCATATCCTACTAGTCGACCTTACGTGACATAACCCGTTCATGAAAAAATTGGACATTTTTTTTAAAAATCGGCTTTGTCCCCTATCTCGGTCTCATGGATGTTTAAAGAGTTCGCCTTTAAAACTCTCATCGGTAGGCGGCCATACCTCCTACATCCACTAAGGTCAGCTAGTGTGCACCACAGTTAACACACCCCCACATTTCGTAGGATTTAGCTTGATTAAGAGTATCTAACTCATCCTCATTTCATTGTGGTGGTACTACTTTTCCATGTAACCAGAATGAGTAAATTTTAATAGTACTAGTCAGGTCATCCGGTGACTTCATTTGTATCCTTTGAACCTAATTCAGGAGTTAAACATCTTCACATAGCTTGGGTGTCTATCACATGACCTATGATACAGGCTTTGAACTCATTCCTTAAATGTATACCAAAATAATGGTCAGAGGCTATATAATAGTATTAGTCATTTTCATCTTTGACTATACTAAATTGATAGCGTTAACTTCCTTAGCCTCACCAAATATATGGAACCAAGACAGATAAATCTTTATTTCTCTATTGATCATGCCCTTTGTATAACGTGTCACCACTTATATTAATTTGATTTTGGTCATCACCATATATTTATCATTTATATCCATAGCCTTACGACTCCAGATCCGACTTTCTTACGAAGCCATAAAAATAAACTTGGTGGAGCTTATAACTCAAGCTTATATTATCGATTCCATGAATCGCCCCACCAGCATATGTTTATATATGCCACCTTAGAACCAAGGTATTGTTCCAAATACTTACATAACCGAATCTAAACATATCTATTAGATTCAATTTTCAAGTAGAGATTAATCATTCCACTTGGCTTTATTTATCTCTTAAGAAGATACTCTAACATGTAAATATATACATTCTCATAATAACCCCCACATATGGGGTTTATCACATTCAAAGATATAAGCCAATACAACATGAGAATGTTCTTGTGAGAAAACTGTGACCCCCACACGTCCATATTAATTCAACCATGCAACTTTACTTGCATATCAAGATATAGCTTATCAATAAACAGTCATGCACCCATGCAATTATATATATACATAATTACATGCACAAATACTTGATAGAACAAGCATTCGACCAACATGTATCATACATTGTCACTTGTCTCTAACGACAATCGATCTGGCCAACTAATACGATCACTGAGCTTTATTTATCAATACTCAGATTTATCGTAATCCATTCAGATATTATCACTTACTAAACATGGACATCAAAACATCCAACATAATCATGCAATCATGACATATGATCGAAACACCATAAATTTTGCATTATAAATATGTTGTCTCATTCATAGTGCACCATACATAGAAAATATGGAAAATCAAGACAATAATGATTGAGGCTATATTCAAATAAACAAAATGACTAGTTGGAAAGATCTCATTCATAGTCCACACTTCTCTCTGTAAGACATAATCCTCTAACACAGCCAACAAAAACGTGTTTTGAATCTTTAATTTTAAATATAATTAAAAATCCAACAGAAATTCCACCAGTTGATTAAAACAGATGTTTTTCAGGTGAAATGCCCCTTTCAGTGTCTAATTGAAGCAGCAAAGTACTGTTGCTGATATATCAACATTGGGTTAACAAAAATCACTATTGCAAAATATGGTACCCTGGAGACCTTATCATCAGCCCAAGGATGGTATCTCTACAAAGTAGGACATTAGTGACAAAGGATCAACACTATCTTCAGGCGGAGGCGGAGGGGGAGGGGGGATTCTTTTCGCCATGGTTTGGAGGATTGAAATTTTGGTCATTCTAGAATCCAGGTTCAGTCTGAAAATTTGGAAATGGAATATTTCAAAATGTTGGGTATTTTCAACAAATAACAGATCATAGTATTTGTGAACTATTTGGCTCGATTACTCTCTTAAAATGACACGAAATTCTTATATATTATCTTCTAACTCTGTAAATTTTGGAAAGGCAGTCTCACCCCCTCCCCGCCTTAGTGCAACGGTAAGGTTGTTCCATTGTGACCAAGTGGTCACAGGTTCGAGTTTGGAAACAGCCTCTCTGTGAAAGCAAGGATGAGGCTGCATATATTATGATCCTCCCCAAACCCCACAGTAGCTAGAGTCTCGTGCATTGGGTACGTCCTTTAGTCTCTCCTTCCCCCTCCGAGTATTTGAATTAGTTATTTTTTCCTATGTAGTAGGCTGAGAGCATTCCATTAAAATACAAAAGTTTATTGATTTTTCATATTAAAATTGCATATATTTTGTCCAAATATAATTACTTACTTCTTTCCTCGTTATGCATGAATTGTTTTGACATACTTTTCTTTTTTTATTTTTTTTGGGGGGGGGGTACTAGAAAGAGATATTTATGAAGATAATCTCAGGGGGGGGGGTACTAGAAAGAGATATTTATGAAGATAATCTCAATGTATGCTTTTTAAGATATACTTAACAAGGAATTTGTTGAGCTCAACGTGTCACTGAGAGGAGGTCAATCAGTGACTGTAGGGTCTTATAAAATTCATTCTTAAAAGATAGATGATTTGGTTAAAGGCACACAAGTTTGCAAGTCTATCATAAATCCACACAATCACACAAAGCACAAGAAAGCAAACCACAACACACAACATCAAATATACGTGGTTTGTCAGTGTGACTGCGTCCATGATGGAAATAGCTACGCGAGCTACAATCCAAATCTAGCATCTGTATAGTGAATAACACAACATTTAGTTGCACCTACCGCAAAGAGCATTAACTCCCAATTTATATGACTCCCACCAAAGGAGCATAAATTCTTAATTTAGGTAGCACTTAACACTCTATCAAGTATTCAAGGACTCATTGACAGCAAATGCCAGTAACTTCTATTGTGCATATTATTACCTTTAGATGTTAACATGTTCGTAATTTTGGACCATGCATGTTTTACCTGGAAAATTTTACTTGAAATAATTGTTACGAACTACTAGTGAATTTCCATCAATTCCCTTACTTTCCTCCTTTCTAGTGTAAAGATCTCTGTCCTGGAGTGTGGCCTACGCCAGCACTCCCATGAGTCTATCTCTCTCCTCCCCATATGAAAAGACACCTTTGCCCCCTTGTTTTAAGGAGGAGAGAGATAGACACATGAGAGTGCACACATAGGAGTGTTGGCATAGGCCACACTCCTGGACAGAAAACTGCTTCCCTCGAAATATTTATACTTACGATGCATATCAATTTTTTTATAAAAATGATAATTCCATAAACTTACTCAAAACACATATAACTATTTTTCTACAAACATATTCTCTTTGTGTTACATTTAAAATTACAAAGAATCCCTCACGTATTATTGTTTGAGAAATTGTACTCGACATTTTCACAAAATAAACCCACTTGGAACAAGATTCAAATTTCTACGTCATTAGTTGATGTTTAAGCTTAGGTCTTTTTGTTTTCAAAAACCTAGTCACCTTCTACAATCTTATTAAATAGAGACTAAAATGATAAATATACCACGTCATATGAGTTGGAACATTGGTCAAAACATAAATTAGAGAATTAAATCGACTCTATTTAGTTGGGATAACACTTTGTTGGATTGTATAGATAATGAGAATTTTTTATTGACAACTTAAGGTGTCAAATATTTTGTAACCTTACTTTTTTTTTTCCATTTCATTGAAGGAACAATCCTCTCATTTCAAATGTATACTAAAAAAAATGTGTGAGCTGACAATGATATAATGGTAAATCACTTTCAAAATATTTTAAGGACCAAATTTTGAGAATAAGATAAAAAGAGCAATTAAAAGAGGGTTACATGATTTAATAAAAAGACCATGAACATTAGTCAAAGTAATCCTAAGAATGACTAACCCTAGTCTTTTATGTAATAACCAGAGTTCAAAATTATCCAATGGGTCAGGTTCAGGAAAACCCGACCCATAAATACCGGTGGCAATTACTGCCATTTATTTATCAATCCTTTACTTGGCCATGATCACTATTCCGACAAAAGTGTGTATCAGCGGAAAAAAAGCAATGGCAAACGCACCTTAAGACAACGATCGATCATCTCTAGATGCTCCATAAATCCGTAGCCCGTGCATGATACCGTGAATCTCACTATGTTTGTTAAGTAGTTACATCGGACGGTGGATGGTGAATATCACAATGAAATACATCATTCTCAATACTCCTCCCATTCATATTTACAAATTAATCCTCATTTTCTTTTTTCTTATAAAAGGGCAAAAAAAAACAAAGAATTGTAAACAGAGAGGTCCATAACGAACCACGAATCGCTTTCTCTTGTTCGAAAGCTAAAATGCCTGAGAGCTGAGATCTCATCTTACAGATCTTCTCTTCTGATACTTCTTCCTCAATTCTTCTCTCTCAGTGTTATCTTCAATTTCCAATGGGTGTGGCATCAAATGGATCTGCATCTGATAAGCCATTGAAGTTCCTGATCTATGGCAGGACCGGTTGGATTGGAGGTCTGCTTGGTAAGCTCTGTCAAGCTCAGGGAATCGACTTCGCTTACGGCACAGGTCGACTTGAGAACCGAACCTCATTAGAATCCGACATCGCCACCCTCCGGCCTACTCATGTCTTCAACGCTGCTGGCGTTACTGGTCGACCAAACGTCGACTGGTGCGAGTCTCACAAGGTTGAGACTATCCGCACCAATGTTGT
Organism: Telopea speciosissima; assembly: GCF_018873765.1. Lineage (NCBI taxonomy): Eukaryota > Viridiplantae > Streptophyta > Magnoliopsida > Proteales > Proteaceae > Telopea > Telopea speciosissima. The sequence continues at coordinate 60,757,012 of NC_057921.1, read as the reverse complement.
TGGAACCCTAACCCTTTCCGATGTTTGCAGAGAGAAAGGTTTGATCTTGATCAATTATGCCACTGGTTGTATCTTTGAGTACGATAAGGACCACACGCTCGGCTCTGGGATCGGATTCAAGGAGGAGGATGTTCCCAATTTTATTGGATCCTTCTATTCCAAGACCAAGGCTATGGTGAGTTTCTCGATTTTTCACCTCTCTGGATCTAGTTGAATGTGAGATTGGTTTGTGTTGGTCTGGAGTGTGTAATTCTGGGTTGTTCGATCCTGTTCTGTTTGGGAGTCGCAGATCTTCACTTGATTACTTCTATAATAGTTCTGGTGTTTAGAGGTTTTGACTTTAGTATTTTACATTTTTGGTTCCAAGTTTTCGTTTTTCGAAATTAAATTGATTTGGAGCTTGTGTTATGATATTAGTGCGTGAATGATGAATCTTGAGTCTGTGTGCATGAATCGCAGTAATTGCGTATATGTTTCTCATTAGAATGCCAGGATCTATGATATTTTTGGTTTGGAGTTGGATCTGTATGTTGGCAATTTGCACGTAGAGGATGGTATAGTCAGAATAGCTTCCATAAATTGTGTTTTGCAGTTCGAATGGTACACGCATGCTTGATTCGAGATTGTCTCTAGACATGTTTAAAAAGAAAAATGCTAGCTTCTGTGCCTATATGTACTCATGAGAAACCCTGATTTGTCTGTAACCATCTTGTGGTTGATAGTCTTTTAGTTCTTTGTGACCTAAAATGCATACAAGTTGAAAATTTTGGAGTTAAAGAGATGAAAAAAGAAGAAAAAAGAAGAAGTTAAAGAGACGAAAGAAGAAGAAAAAAGATGCTGTGCCTATAAATAGCATCTTTTGGTGTGCATAACATAATAGAACTTGGGTGAGATTAAGATCTCTTCTGGTTTAAATTGGTTTAATTAGCTGATCTGTCTATTGACATACTTTTCAAAATTTCATGATAAGCACACAAAAAGAACTATCTGACAAGTTTTTAATTGACATCATTCTCGATGTGAATATCTGATCTTCCATCATGTTAGTTTGATAATCTCCTATTGAATCATATCTTCGTTTTCAGTTTTAGGTTTTTGAATGTTAACAGAGTGCTGTTATTCCTTACTAAAGAAATCAAGAAATTCCATTTCGCCTTGATATGCATCTGAGAGAATTTTATTGCCTATAATAAAGCCAAGGGAAAATCACCTTCATATCCATGATTAAGAAACTAATTGACTAATCTCCCTACCTTGAATTTGAAATTATGAGTACTAACAGCTGACATTCTTTTAATGCATCCCTACCTCTTTTTTTTTGGCCGGGTGGGGGGTTGGGGTTTAGGTTCTACATATCCTGCTTGAAGAATATGGTGATGATGATCTGGTTAAAAATTCGAAGTATTTGGTTAATTTCCATATTAGGTGAATTGAACCCTGTGCAAACTGCACAAGAAGTCAGGAAAAGATGAAGTTGGCTCCTTTTTTTTCTGGAATAGAGGTGGAGTTATTGCACAACCAACTGAGATCTGAGGCAGTTTCAATGCACAATGCATCGGCTAAGCGGTCCTATTTACAGGTAGCAAAAGTCGACATATTTGGGCATGGGAAACTGTGTTCGAACAGGCTCAAACACATAGAGATGCACAAACACACACCACTTATCTCATATTCTCCCTAGTAAATGAACAGGATCTATAACTGATACATTACTTTCCATTTGATAAAAACTGTTTGACAAATAAAATGGAACATAGATGACTGCTTGGTTAGTGGTCTTTGGTGGTGGCTTCTAAATGGAGTCCTACACGAATGCTTAAACTTGCTAATGAACAAACATGATCTAGCATTTATATATTAGTGTCCAATCATTTGAATTTGCTGGCTAAATTACATGGAATGCAGCAGACAAGTGAGTTGCAATGTAAGTCATCATTCTTATGATGGTTTGGTTAACCTGAAATGTTTCAGGTGGAAGATCTACTAAAGAACTATGAGAATGTCTGCACTCTTCGAGTCAGGATGCCTATCTCGTCAGATTTAGCCAACCCTCGCAACTTTATCACGAAGATTACTCGATATGAGAAGGTAGTCGACATTCCCAACTCAATGACAATTTTGGATGAACTCCTGCCCATCTCCATTGAAATGGCAAAGAGGAACCTCACTGGAATTTATAACTTCACGAACCCTGGAGTTGTCAGCCACAATGAAATATTGGAGATGTACCGGGAATACATGGACCCTAATTTCACATGGAAAAACTTTACCCTGGAGGAGCAGGCAAAAGTTATCATTGCCCCTCGGAGCAACAATGAACTGGATACGACAAAATTGAAGCAGGAATTCCCAGAACTTCTATCCATTAAGGAGTCGCTCATAAAGTATGTGTTCAAGCCAAATCAGAAGACTTCTGCTACTTGAAATTTCTAAGTTGCATGCTTTCTTTTCTCTGGTCTTATAGATTTTAGCAGCTTTCTCCAATTGGGATTGTGTTGTGGAACACTTCTTTAGAAGTAGAAGAAAGTTCACTACCCTCCACCAATTGGGGCATGTCCCCCCATTGTATGCTTGAATAGCTTCAATGTCATCTTTGAATTGTGTATTTTTATTATTATTATGAATTTATGATGATGAATAAACTACCTGGAAGATGTCAATTTTTTTTTGTTTATTTTGTTACCCTTTCATTATCATGAGAAACCCTGATCTATTTAATTACCAAAAAAAAAAAAAACCCTGATCTGTTTAATACTAGCACCATTTGGTTAGAAGCAAGGGAAATGAAGTAAAATTTTTAATTGTAAAATGTAAATTGCAGTAAAAGGAAATGAGAAAAGCAAAAGAAAACTTTTTAATGGGGCTGTTTGGTTGGAAGTGAAGTGAAGAATGTTTGTTGATTGTGTTCCACTTTTTAACCAAATTTACCCTCCTACAGCTCAACTTAAGGTTTTTACCGCTTTCAATTGTTTCCAGCACTCTAGGACTGATCATATATTTTGCTGAAACAAAAAAATTTTGGAATGAATTAATGGAATTTAGAGCTGTGTTTAGTATGCATTCTTAGAATGCATTCTGTATCAAGAACACATTCTGGACTGCAAAAATTGCTAGAATGCAGCCCATTTTGGAATGTGATATTTTCCCATTCTCCAACTCGAACCACCCCTCCTGATTCTGGACATTTACAGCCGCAAGATGAGAAGAGCTTCACCAATGGACACTCTCAGAGGCTGGTTTCATTCCTCTCGCCCTGTTCTCAGAACTTTCTCTTACTGATGTGTTTCATTCCGGTCACCCCTGTTCTCCTTCAACGCTTATGGTTTCTGCTTCTCTCCTTGCTCATCCATGGCTTCGGATCTCTCTCCTATGCAGGTTTGTACTTCGATTCAGGTTATTCTGAGGTCTGATCCCACGAAGAGTGGCGGTCCCCTGTGATTTTTAGCTTTGGACTCTGATTCTCTGTCAATGCGTTGCTAATCCACAGATGATGGATGTCCATGAGAAGAGTTCTCTCCTTGGGATCTTTTCAAAAACTTGAATTGACTTTTCGCCGCTACCACAGTTGGAATACATGTCAATCAAACCAGCATCTAAAGACGAGTCCATGTTCAAGCTGTTCTTCTGTATATAGGCATGAACTACGAGTGTCCGAAGCCTAAAAACTAGCACAGGCAGAGAGGGTGATCAACAAGGTTTAAATTAAGATTCACACCTGATGACTCCACCTGGTGGAGAAGTGTTAATTTGCATCAACTTACACAAGATAATTCCAAACCACTGTGACATCATCTTGAGCATGAATAATAGACATGCAAGGTCGATCGATGTTATCATTTTGGACAAATTGATGAATCATGGTGATCCAGACCACAACATTCTCCACGGGCATCTCAGAAAAAAAAAAAAGTACAAAATCTACAGTCTCAATCTCACCATACATGGCTAACCGTGATGAAGGCCTGTCCAAGTCCTATTCTCCCAAAGTCAGAAATGCAGTAGAAGAAAGGGTGGTTTACTCTCGAGCAAGTCATCAGATTGCCTATGAGTTATTCGATGAAATGCTGACATGCATTCTAAAATCAAGAATACACTTCCTAAAGTCAACATATATCCAAACAGTGTTCAATCTTAGTCAAGAATGCATTCTAACATTTGAGAATAGGAATGTACATTCTCAGAGTGGGAATGCATATACCAAGCACAGCCTAAGTCTCTGTCCGCTTGGAAGATTCTTCTTTCTTTGGTGAAAGAGGGCAAAGGTGTGTGGGAGAAAGAGTTATAAAAGGAGAGAAGAATTCATTCACCATACAATCAGAGCATATTTCAGAGGCTGATGGGAATCAAATGATAGCATTCAAGTTCTATCACTCACCTGTTAGTGGCAATCCGAGTGGTAAACCATTCCAATCATGTCTGTGATCGCTTTGTAGCATCATATTCGTATGATAGAACGATAAGCCTTCTAAGGCAGGTTTCCTCATGGGCATGGGAGGAAAGGAGGAAGATGAGACCATATACAAATGGGATTTTAATCCTCTCCAATTCTCTAAAACGTGCAGTTCGGGGTGGAAATGTCGACATGTGGCAGCTCAGACATCCAACAGTCCAAGCTCATTGACTTGGTTTTTTTTTATTTTTTTTTTTCTTCTGGAGCTTGACACCGTTGGATGTCCGAGCTGCCATGTGTAACATTTCCTCCCCGAACTACTGCACTGCACACTTTAGGGTTTGTTTGGTTGCAAGGGGAATGGAAATTTTTTATGTAAAGTGAAATTTTTTTCCCAAGGGATAATAATTTTAGGTGTTTGGTTATCAGGGAATTGTGTTTCCCATGGGAAATAAATTTCACTTTTGAGGTCAGATTGCAATTTTAATTTACTGACAAAAAACGCAAGTAAAATCAAAACCCGAGAAACGACTTGAACCTTGCTTTGTTCGTTATTTCGTCGATTGAAAGGGTTGGAGATTTGAAAACGTTTGAGAAGCTCAAAAGCCCTAAAACGTCTCTGGTGCTGGTTCGTCTCTCTGAGAAGGCGTTGAAGCTCTCCTTCTTCCTGGTTCAGTCTCTTTGAGAAGCTCCGAAGCTCTCATCTCTCCGAACGAAGGTACTCTCATATCCTTCTTCCTCTTCTCTGATTTTGTTCACAAGGCATGAGATCTAGGTATTTCTAACATCTCTATCTTGTGGTGCTTCAGTTTCTCTAAAAAGCTGCAAAGCTTTGAGCAAGCTCCGAAGCTCTCATCTCTCCGAACCTCTGGAAGGTAATCTCATTTCCTTCTGCCTCTTATCTGGTTTTGATTCCAAATGAAAGCTAGGACGGATTCCTTAGTAGAAGACAGGATTCTCTACACAGTTAGGTGGATTTCTGCCCTGTTCTATCAATGCTTCTATTGTCTATTAGATCTAGCTTCATATTCTGTTCTGTTAGTTCCATATCCCATATTCTCTGTTCTTCGATTTTGTAACCTGCTAAAAGTAACCTGCTAAAATTATTAGTTCCATATCCCATATTCTGTAAATCTTCCAATATCCGAATGACTGGTTATATGCAATTTGTTACCTGCAAGGGTAGCTTGGAATTGTCAGTTTTATATGAAAAGGAAGGAAACTATCTCTGTATGAACATATTTAGTTAATCAACTTTCAAATACATATTGTCACTAAAATCCAACTTCAATAGTTTAAGTTGTCATCTACTTCTTTTTTAAGGTTTTAAGCCTCCTAACTGTAAACTGAACCAGCAAAGCTTCTCCAAGGATGAAGCATGCCCAAATTTATTTAAGGTCCTTCATTTTTTTCACTATCTTAAAGATGGGCATACTGTTGTCGTCCAAAATACGTTGAACTTGGTCAAAGACAATCAAAACAACTCTTCCAAATGTAGTGAAGAGAAAGTAATGACAAATGAAGAAATTATTTGCAAGAAGAAATAACATGGATAGTTAAACAGTAGAACTTTTTAAAAAAATTGATCTTTTCATCCATGAAGAAAAAGATATAAAGCAGACACTAATTTGATAATATTTGAATTTTGAGGTGGAAGACGATTAAAATCTGTTGCCAAGAGTTGACTTGTTTAGATAACGGAAATTTTGGCTTCAGAAGTCAGCAACAAAATAGTGCAAGGATATGGAAGAAAAGACCTGGCCTAGAGGCTCTGTATCTTGAAAATCTGCTGAGGGCCACCCTAGTTGAATGCTTTCTCTGTATGGGATATTGCATCACTTAATAATTTTGGCAGCTGCTAATTCTGGTTTCTAGTTTCTATTTTCTGTCTTGGTTTTGTAACTTGCTAAAAGTAGGATTTTTACCTACCTCTGAATCTGGCTGTTGGAATATTGTCCAACTTTGATGCCTGATGGTCTATTCTCCTTGACAAATAAACTACTTAACCCCCTCAGATGATAAATACACTACTTGACCCATGTTTCAACCCCCCTCGGTTCAGTCCTTGTTAAGCTATTGAATTTCTCCCTTTCTGATCTTGTGGTTCCTTATCCCTTTGATTCTGGCTTACTTGAGGTTTTATAGACCCTAATATTAGTTGATTTAGAATACTCCATTATGTGGTCAATATACGGGTACACCATTATCTTGAATGTGAATATATTTGAGGTTTCTTGATCAAGGCCATTGATGCGGTAAGATAAATACAAAACAACTATGCCTATCTACTATCTTATTTAAATGAGGTTACTGTTTTAGTTGTTCAATTTTCATTGTTGCTTTGTAGTAAATTTCTCACTTTATTACAGAATTTCCTATTTGGTTGTAATGATGGCAGCTTATAAATAAAGAACAAGGGCACACTAGCCCACAGATTTGGATGTTTTGAAAAACATGTATACTGTGGTGAATCAGTCACAGTCCTTGTGGTGAAGCAAGTAGCAACCCAAGGTGGTGAAACCTTGGTTTGGGACTGGTGGTGAAGCCTTTCCCACAGGTCATGGATGGTGAAGACTATGATCATAACCCCTTCTTTTCCTCTTTCTTTCATTACTGTTCAGCAGGTATTCCAGCGGCTATCTCTAACTCTTATTAGGTGATTTTAGAACTTTGTGTGCTTATTTAATCTTTTATTCTTTCTGTTCAAGTTCTTTCTATCTACTATATTTTTTAGTATTGTTTCATGTCTACAATAGGGTTATTTGACAGCATATAAGTCTGAAGCTTAGACTCCGTTTTTAGAGTATCTAAACATCAGATGGGGCTGAGTTTTGACTATGTTATTATTCCCTCCCCCTTCTACTCCATTCAACCCAAACTTGAGCATCATCACAGTGGTGGATTTGACTACAGATAGATTACAATTGGAGTTGGTAGGATATGCAATAATATGTAATGTTGCCAAAATAAACCTTTGTAGCCATGGATGTTAGTATTCATTTCTTGATTCAAATCCCATATCTAACATCAATGCCTCTTGTAGCATACTTGGATTTGCTGTTATTTATTGGACTCAACTGATTATTCTATTGATTGATTGCTATTTATTTATTAGGGGGGGGTGTACTCTGTTATTTTTGGGAAAAGGTTCCCTTGCAGCATACTTGGATTTGCTTGATGAAATTTAGGATGTTGGCATTTATTAATGGTGGATAAATTTTCAAATTGAACTCTCTTTGATCTGTATCTGCCCAATGCTTTAATTTTCCATTCCATGACATTAGTAATATTCTCCTTCTTTGCTCCAACCATTAAATATAATGTTGATTTATCCATCGCAAATTGGCATTTTTTGTCGCGGAGATTTGCTTGTTTGCGGGTTCTGTGAGGAATGCCTACCATACCATATACAGGACAGTTTTTTGGGACCAACCTCCTTCTTGGGTCTCATAAAAAAAAACACCTTCTTCTTGCGAGATCTTGAGGAAAGGAGTCTTTGGAGCAGGGGCTGCCTTCATTGTGTTCACTGGCATACTCAAGGAACTCTTCATGTTTGTTACTCTAAGGCTAAGGATGGATTCAGATCTGACTTTGGCAAAGACATTGGTGTGGGGTTGAAAACCTATAGCTGAGTTAGCATAAGATATAACATTGTTAGCTACATAAGATCCAATATTGTTAGCTAAATATGGAACTGTTTGCACTTTGGATTTATGATGTTTGGCTCACTCGTTGAGTTTCATTGGTGTTTCCTGTGGAGCTTAATTTTGGTTTTTGGATATGGTATTTGATCATTGTTTCTATTCTTTGCCCTTGTATAGGGTTCTGTGAGGAATGCCTACCATACCATATACAGGACAGTTTTTTGGGACCAACCTCCTTCTTGCGTCTCATAAAAAAAAAACCTTCTTCTTGCGAGATCTTGAGGAAAGGAGTCTTTGGAGCAGGGACTGCCTTCATTGTGTTCACTGGCATACTCAAGGAACTCTTCATGTTTGTTACTCTAAGGCTAAGGATGGATTCAGATCTGACTTTGGCAAAGACATTGGTGTGGGGTTGGAAACCTATAGCTAAGTTAGCATAAGATATAACATTGTTAGCTACATAAGATACAACATTGTTAGCTAAGTATGGAACTGTTTGCACTTTGGATTTATGATGTTTGGCTCACTCGTTGAGTTTCATTGGTGTTTCCTGTGGAGCTTAATTTTGGTTTTTGGATATGGTATTTGATCATAGTTTCTATTCCTTGCCCTTGTATATACTGCTCACATTGTAGTTGGAAAACTTCAATTAGGAACTTGACATTACAATCTGATATAGACATGCCATTGAGGTTGATCTTTTTCGTGGCCATTTTTGGATTTTTTTTTTTTTTTGTAAGCAAATTGTATTATTTGGTTGATTGAGGAAAAATCCAATTGGATATAGATAGAATTTCCTTTATCCAGCTTGTCATTAGAAATCGTTTTATTTTTCTCTTTCACACAAGGTTAGAGAAATGCAAAAGAGGCATATTGAATGTTTGCATTTTGAATCATTAGGCCCGAATTTACAATTTGGTTTTGCTTCAAGGGTCATTAATGACTATAAATGTCTACCCATTTATTTATGAATGTTCGATAATATCCCCCCTATTGATGTGCAATACCCTCTCCTAACCATCCAAATTGTTAGAATTTAGAGGCTCTCTAATTGCCCATGCATATTTGTGTGTAAATGTTGTGGGTCTCAATGGGGTAGATATGATGTGTTTCCAAATAGTATTTCAAATTTAAAAAAAAAAAAAAAAAAAAATATTTCAAATTCATTAAACTTTTGTTATATATTACAAAAGTTTGAAATGACCGGCGCACCCCTGGTCCTTTCTGCCTTTCCAAGGGGTGCACCGGCCATTTTGCATGGCAATGCCTAACCGCAGGTACACACTGCGCTGCAGTATCGGTTAGCGTTCCTTTTCCATAAATTATTAAGAAAGAGCCTTAATAAGTGAAAGTTAGTAAAGTGGGTTGGATTACAAATTTTAAAAAAATTTACATTGATTTTACATCAATTTCACAGACAACCAAACGACATAGCAAAATTAATTTCACTTGGCTTCCTTTGCAACCAAACGACTTAAAAGGGAAAAAAAACTCCCTTCACTTCCCTTCCCTCACTTCCCTTTCCCATTTCCCTTGCAACCAAACACGCCCTTAGGGAATTGGAGAGGATTATTTTCCATACAAATGGGCTTCTTATCACTTGTGATTTATATCCTTATGGGATGGACTTAATTGGTTAAGTAAGCCAACAGTTCATCAGCCCATTGTGAAAGTGGATGGGCAATGAGACTCCATCCTAACTAGGCCTGCGCATTCCCGGGCTGGGCTGGTCAGAGGAAACCCAGCCCAACATAGGAGAGGCATCAGACGAAGATGGTATGAGCCCATCTTTGAAAGAAGCCGAAGCCCATTTATCCCTCGGAGTAGGCCACACAATAAATCTAAGCCCGTTAGCTCTATGGGCTAGATTCTGTCCAAATACAAAAATGAGCAAGATGGGCCGACTCAGACTTTGTTAAAAAGATTACAGAACCCTTCAATGAAACTGGATTTGGGCTACTGATTGGTCACAAAAAAATCCGTGACCAAGTGTCCCACATCAAACTAAAAACACATGAAAAGCCCCTCACTAGACAAACATAAAAAAAATATATATTAGAGTGGATGGAGAATATAGGGATCAAATTGTTCAAAGATAAGACGTCTGATTTTGTATCATGAATTAAAAACATCTAACAAAAAGAATTTTTGACTTTATTGGTTCTTTTGGTGGATCCATCGGTCTCTATTCATCTTTTTTGCTAATATTTTATGGATTATTTAATACAAAGATATACTTTATGTCTAGGAATTTTCGTCTCTTTAAACAATAGAGGTGACGATGAGTTGGACCGAACGAGTTTCACCCCAACGCGTTCCAAATTCATACCTTTTCATCGAAAGTAACATTGATCTTCCAATGGTTGTTCAACATATTTGACCGAATAATCAACCGTGTGTCCTATACGTTAGCTGGGAACAAATTGTGGGACCCACTGGCATTAAAATTCCAATCCTACGATGGAATCGTTTTGCCAATATACCTTTGATCCTACCAGAAATGAAAGAAAGGAAGGAAATGCACGTTAGTGGGTGTTGAATGGTCGTAGGGATTTGGAGAAGGAACTTTTGTTACTTCTAGTTCTTACCGACAACGTGTGGACCCTAAACATCATTTCGGCTGGTTCTCTCACACAAATGGGCCTCATCCAGACGTCACAGGATGGGCAAATGGCTTACGTCTCGCCCTCTTTCCATTCATCCTCTCTCAAGTCCCAACCCACAAAAACAAAAAACAAAAAAAAGAAGAAAAGAATAAGTGGGCCCACCCACACCTCCATATGGACCATTACACAACTAAGCATCATTGATTGTACGGCCCGGATCATCTGTGGTAGGGGAAAGAAAGGTGTGGGACCAGGCGGCGGGTTAATGGTCCATAGCCAAACAAAGGGCCCACCCATTTAGCATTTAGATGAGTTGGTACCTCTGACCTCTTCTGGTGGTGGAGGTGGACCTACTAGTAGTGGTGGTAGTGGTGGTGTGGTAATAGTAGTAGTAGTAGTAATGGTGGTGGTGGTGGGTGTGGGGTCCACTCACCATATCATATTGTGATAAGCATCGCCTTCTATATGTATCTTTTCTATTTTCTCTCCCCAATTCCCCCCCCCCCCGTCCATAGTAAAAAAACATACTACTTTTTTTGGTAGAAAAAAACAAAAACATACTATGGCCTTTACGTAAACAATATTTCTGTTCTTTTTTTTATTATTTAATTTGTTTATTTTTATCACATGTGCTCAGCGTATCACATCCACATATCGCTGACCATACCTCCTCCGTACACGTGGCCCACCAAACTAAGTAATGTTCCAGGCTGTGTAAAACTGTAAGGGGCCCATTAAAAGATGGGCCCACCTACAAAAGTGTGGTGGATCAACAACCCAAATCCCCACCTTCCTTCCAACCCATTCATTGGTCCACATGTGGCCTTCCTTTCCTTTCGAACCATCTCAAAGGAAACCCGTGTCAAAGATGGTTTATATGGGACCCAACTATGACGTAACACACACGATCACATCTCCGATGCGGAGATTAACCATCATCAATCCCATAAGATAATAGCATCTAAAAGATGCTATACCCACGGCTAGGATCTCTCTCCTGCTTCCTTTACCTCCTTTTTAATGTCATTCTCCATTCCTATGGTCCGTCCATCCATTAGGTGGGGGCCACTATGGAAAGCAGATCAGTAAAGATTGTATAGGGTTTGTTGTGGGTAGGCAGGCAAATCAATCTATATTCCCAACCAAAAAAAAACTTGAAATCTCGAGAAATTGAAAATGAGATTTAAAATTAAACTTGATATTACTTCAATGATGATACAAGATTACAGATTAGTCAGACCAAAGAGAAGAAGAATTCTATTAAGCCAAATCCACTATTAATTCAAACATTAGTTAGATGACTACGAAATTCGAACTAAAAAACATAAAATTTCCTAAAAGGCGGGAAGACAAGATATATTTGCAAGTGCTTTTATAAAGAAAAAGTGGGACCATCATTCATCATCAACAACAGATTGTTTTTCTTTCGGATCACTTGTAAAGAAGCAACAAACGGATATTCGCTTAGTCCACGTCTTCATATCCACGTGTCGCGTGGAGAACGAACTGGTCCCCACTGAAACAGCTAAGCAAGCAAACGCGTGTTGGCATGGTCACCCCACACCCACAGGCCACAGCCTTTCCTCTCATCTCGATCGAACCACCCAAAAGAAGATGGGGACCACCACGCGTCCCCACCTCGAGAGATGAAGCGGGACAGTTGTGGGGCCACCAAGTCATTGGGCCTTGGGGCCCGCGCACGCCATCACGTGGACAGACAGATGTTGGGCCCACGATGAATCGATTCAACACGGTCCACGGAGCACCTTACCTTACCTTTTAGTCTTTTACCCTTTGTTTGACCCACACCAACCGGAGATTGTAGGACCCAACCACCCCCACCCTCCCTCTACGCTCAGCCCAACAGATCCTCCAACCCTAACCTGGCATCCTGACCCCACCCCACACGTGCATGCTCTAAAGCACGTGCTGGACCCACCTCTTCCTCCTCAGACTTCCTTCCCTCTCCCTCCCTCCTTCCCTCCTTCCCTTATGAGAGGGAAAAGAAAAGAAGACGAACAAACAAAAAGAATTACAGAGAGCTCGGCGAATGAGATCGTTTACGGCGTACAGAACAAAGAAGGGAGGATTTGAACTAGAGAACCAATAAAAATGGAAAAATAAGAAAAATTTGAAGTTAAAAACCCTTCGAGTGACTAAACCCAGATAACGGAAAAAATAGTAATAATAACCCTTTTTTTCCTTTGCAGGGTTGACGTTCTAAATTCTACTGATTCATGAGAGTTTTTCACCCTTTTACTGCTTCGGAGAAGGTGTTTGATGAGTTGCAGGACGGCTCATGAACTGAAGTTCTTGTTTATCGTAGATTTCCAAAGAGAAGTCTCTAAGCATCTGGGTAGTAGTGGTAGAACTTGAACTTGGAGCCATGGTTGAAGTCTTGGCCGCTTTTGCTGGTGTTGAGGATACTACGACAGAAGCTGTAGCGTTGTTGGAGACCGGAGCACTTTGCACCTCAACTGGAGTAGGAGAAGAAGTTAAATTGATAGCCGGCTGCATAGCAGATATGAAAGATGAGATAGGTCTCGCAGAGATGTTGATGAGTGGTGTGGCAGGTGGAAAAGCCCATAGTTGCGGCTGGTTAGAAGGTCCTGCAATGGCAGTAGAGGGAGGAATCATCCAAAAAGCACCTGCAGCCACAGCGTTGGAAGGTATAACTCTTCCTCCACTGCTCACTGCCCACATGGGCACAAGACCTTGTGGTGCAGCAGCCAGTGCTGTCGCCCCAATGGGAGCGAGACCAGAAGACACGGAGACTCCATCGTTAACATCATAGTACTCGCTGGTTGCTGCCCGCTTTCGTTTCTTCTTCGTCGTCTCTCCTTCGGGATTAGAAGATGATGTTGGGATCTTAAGAGTCCCTCCCACAGACATGGCTATGGCTGGAACTGTTCCAGTCCCTGTAGCAGCGATGATGGCGGGTTCCGCGTGTTCCAAGAGCCACCGTATGGTTTCACCGTCGGACTTATGACCGAGTTCTCGAGTCAGCTGAAATATCCTGGCCGCACAAGTCGCCGGCATCCGAATCCTCCGTCCTCGACCTTCGACCTTCGTGTGGCGGTCTTTCGTAGACGCCCTTCTTCCTGGGGTCACTGATTTTCTAATCTGCATGGGCATAGGCATCTGCATCTGCATCGCCAACGGTACAACCCCAATGGGAGGGTGCTGCCTCTCCTCCAACTCTGGCTCTCCGTCTGTTGGTTCTTCTTTTAACAAGACTAACGACGGCGCCGCCGGGAGTGGTTGTTGCGTTAGAACCGCATCAGGGGCAGAAGATGGTGGTTGCAATGGTTCGACCTCCGCTGGTGGATCAGAAGGTGGAATTCCACCGCTGTCTACGTCGTCCTCTCCGTTAGTATCATCAACTGTTTCTTCACCATCTCCACCGCCCATTCTGAGATCAGCTGTCCTTCTCTCGTCGTCGTCTTCGACCACCTGTTTCTGAAACGACGCCATCCACCCAAAGGTCCCCCAAAGTTTCGAAACCGAACCAACCCAACACAGGATAAACAGAACCAAGAATAGGAAAGACTACCAAGACCCACAAACAGAAAACGAATATATATATATAATCCTCACCAAACCGAGGTTTTTCCTTGATGATTTCTTTAATTCTTTTTGTTGCAGAGAAACGGGGAGAGAAACTTGGAAAGAAAATAAATGGGTAGAAAGGGAAAACTTGGATGGGCTTCCTCTTCTGTCTTGAAGCTGTCAAAGAAGGGAAGAAGAACAAGAAGATTGTTTACGTGCACCAATCTACAAGCAGGGTCTTCAAAAGCCGCTCTCTTCTTCTTCTTCTTCTTAATCTCGTTGTCTTCACCATCACGGACACACAGAAAAATTGAAACTTTATCCATAGAATAACAATAAATAAGGGGAAAAAACGGAAATCGAAGGAAAAAAAAAAAAAAAAAAAGCAGAACGAACCCTACGAAAACCCACTTTTACCCCTACACGACTCTAACCTTTATGAGGGGCACCTCTTCCGTTACGGTGTTACTTACCACACCGCCCGACTCGATACCATTTAGAACTCCCATCTATTACGAAAATCTACGGTCATCTCCGCATCACTTTAAACTTGCCCCACCAGATAAAGACAGGTGGGTCCCATAAGTTAGGAATTCCTTGTTCAATTGGGTCAAAAGATAGTGACGGCACATATCGCTATTAACAACCTAAATTTTCTATATTTATTAATTCCAAAGAAAAGGGAGCGAATTTTCTATAAAGATAGTGTAAGAAGGAATCTAAATACTACAACCGATGCGGGTTGGAAAAATGATATCATCCATATGAGACCTGTATCCGCCCACATAATAAAATTAGGGAAGGGAAATATTAGTGTGGGTCCCACCATTTGTTATGTGAGGAGGGCATAAAGAATTTATACACTATAACAATCTTTTTCCTAAAAAAAATATATTCCAACACACCCTTCCTGAGAAGTAGATCTTTTTCGTAATCTGATCATTCTGATATGGAAATTAGATTGATCACTTGTCAAATTTCAGACGTAGTACTCTATAGGGTCTATCCGGTCATGATGCTTAATGTTTTTCTAGGGTCGATATTCTCAATGCTGCAACTCAGACTGAGCCCAGACACATGAGGGTGGTATTTCCACCATTGAGGGGCAGTGTGGTCATTTTGCCCAACCCCATGTGTCTGGGCGCAGCTTGCACCCTGGCACGGAGAACATTCCCCTTTTTTCAATATTTTATTGGGATAAAGAATGCTAACCTATCGCACGGCACACATGTTCCTATAGCTAGACACAGCCGTGCACAAAATGATCGACATACCCCCTAGAAAGACGAAAAGGACTAGGGGTACGCCGATCATTTTGTGTCTGGCAGTGTCTTTACCCCACTCTAAAGAATGATTATCCCTCCCCTCAGATGCCCATTCACGTAATCTCGTTGGCACCGTGCTGATGTAGATTTGGCTCTTCTCCTTAGAGTGCATCGCCTAATAAGTGTCCAATGAGGCATCTAAAGGCTGGACTGTGTCACACACATCCCGATGGCTTACTAAACATGAACTGGGATGTGTGCAGCATAACCCATGCCTCAATGGGCATTCATTGGGCGATAACCTCCAAGGAGAGGAACCCAATCCCGCTGATGTAGGGACCAAGAATGTTGGAAGTAGCCAGTCCCAAGGACCAGCTTGCAAGGCCCCCCTGCGGCCCTCCCTGGTGCCAAATTGGAACACGTGTTTCATACGAAAAGAATAAGGACCAACCAATAGATAAGTATCAAAGGTACCAAAATAAATGTTTAGATTATCTTAAACGGTTCATTCATTGCCGGTTCTTTTTTATGTCATACATTAATAACTTAAAAAATATTCCCCATATGAAAGATGATTAAGCATCACATAAATAGACTGCCTTAAGTGCCTTATGCTAAAAGGCAAACTCTCCTTCTGGGCCCACTAATGGGTGGATCCCGACCCTTCATATAAGAAAAATTAGATTTCAGATAGGTAGTAGTACTGTAATACTGTGTTTAAAAAAAATATTATCTTTTGCACCAAAGCTAATAAGCATGGCGGCATGGCCACTATCCAGGGATGGCAATTGGGATAAATTCCAATTACATAAGATAATTATGGGAAAAAGATCTCAACTTGATAGTGTTTCCTACGCCCTCTCACAAGGCACTGAGAGATGACGCCTCTGCACCCTAGATAGATACCAGAGCATGTTCACCCATTGGCCCAAGCGCTTGTGTAGAGACCATGCGACCAAGTAGAGATCTCTTGCCAGATAGTTATATTTCTTTCTTTCTTTTTACTAAATTACGAAAGTCAATGTTGAAACAATTTCATTTTTAAAAGGGTGTAGTGGTCATTTTACCCCTCATTATTCAAAATAATCTTACAAAAATAAGATAATTTTCTTTTTTCTCTTTCATTTTATGTGAGGAAACAACTCATTGTTTTCACCCACTATGGTGCAAGAGGGTTCTTATGAATCAATCCCCAATATGAAACAACTCATTAGGCTCTTCAGTCGTAATTGTTGCACTCATTTACTATGCCACATCGAGGCACTCTCAAGTCGTGCTCAATCAACCGACAAAAAAGAATAATAAGATATCTCAAAACAATGGGCAAAACCAAAACAGAGAGAGAAAGAGAGTGAGTTAATCGAAGGTAAAAAAACCTCTTAGAATAATGTCCACAGTGTCAGCAACATCCTATATTTATAGGGGAGAAATGCCTTTTGGAAGAACATGTCCTTGATGACCCAAAGGATATGTCTATTTAAAAGAAGACATAGAAAACTAGTCATTACAAGCATCCAATGGATAGTGGACGACACACAATGAAGAGTCTTTGAAAGCCGGCAACATACCAACCACCACAAATCTGATGATGGAGAAAGCCAATCAACTTCGGCTAGAATGTATGTTATACCCACACCCGGGATAATAATTAATTATTCTTTCTTTCTCATGACGTGTAAATACCGTTGTCCTATATGCTGGTGAATTGTTTTCAATGGTGGTCAAACCGAGCTACAAGATCATTGACCGTAGTATGGGTTTGCCTGTGGAGGAAAGATTCTTCAACCGACAGTGGGGGAAATTCATTGATGGCGACTTTGTTGACTATCTTCCAAGTACCAGCCTGGGAAGCGAAGAATTTCAGAGAGAGTAGCCCGGAGCGTCGCCTCACTTGGACACTTCGTTCAGTGATGAACTTGGTATTACTGTGGGAAAACTATTCGGGGTCATGGGGGACACACCATGACAGTTGAGAAGTAAGTTCTAGTCCCTTGTTTTATTTGTTTACCCTTCCCTTTGATGTCCTCGAAGTGCGGGGCCAAGCTGGGCATGTCTGGGTTAAGCTGTAACCCATCATTGCTTGGGTGGTTTATCATGTGATTTGGGTGTTAAGTAAAGCCACCATATGATCGCCTTGGCTATTTTAGCTGTTTGTGAAATATTTTATTGTGGGTTCCACTTACCTTGGGAAACGTATAAGGGACTTATGTTCCCATATCTTGTGGATCCCATCCATAATCTTCTGTTCTTTGTGGGACTAATAGGTGGACTCACTTAACCATTTATAGCCCAATAATGGGTTTTGACCTATTTAATACCCAACCAAACAAACCTTAGGAAGGATTTAAGTTATAAATAGAGGCTTGGATTCCCTTAGCCCATTTCTTTTACTCCTCAAGCCAAAGACGTAGGAAGAAAGGAAAGAAGAGAAAGAAGAAAGGAGAGAAAAAGAAGGGAAAAAAGGGAGCCTTTGCTGCCCTTCCCTTGAAGCTCCTCTCATCCTCCCCTCTTGAAGGCCAAGCTAAGAGAGAAACCTGTGGAAGGAAGGAGAAGGGAGAAGGGTTTTGGCTAAAGATTGAACCCACATCCCTTAGTGGACAAATC
The DNA here is from genome assembly GCF_018873765.1 of Telopea speciosissima. NCBI lineage: Eukaryota > Viridiplantae > Streptophyta > Magnoliopsida > Proteales > Proteaceae > Telopea > Telopea speciosissima. The sequence goes on along the minus strand of NC_057921.1, from coordinate 60,738,954 downwards.
GTGGAACTCCTCTAATTGGTAAGGTAAGCCATTGACATCTCCTTCTCCTCCTCTTTGATCGATTTTGGGTTTGGGAACTTGGGAGATGGGAAGACCTTGATCTAGGGTTCTACTTGGAACCCAAGGATCGATTGGAACCTTTAGCCTATGCTATTGTGGAGTTATTACACTCCATTCTTAACCTTAAGACTCACCATCTCATCCTACTTGAAAGACTTAGGGTTTCTACCTTATTATGTCTTAGATTAGGTTATTCTTGGATTCTCCTCTTGAATCCTTTGGGTTGTATGGACCTAATGAGGTTTTAGGACCCTAAGGGACCTAGGGGGAAGCTCCTTTGATGTTCTCATGCCTTCAAACTCTTTGGGAATGAAACCCTTGGTGAAAAATCCCTTGAATCTCGGACGTGAAGGTGTAAGGTTTTACATATGATTTTGAGACCTACGAGAAATCACCCTTGAAACCGCCTCCTTGTGTAAACCCCTGGTTAGAGAGGTTTTACATGCGGTTTTATGTTCAGAGTAAAATCACCCATAAAACCGCTAGGCTTTAAAGCTACTAGTTAGAGAGGTTTTACATGCGGTTTCAGGATTCGGGTTAAGACCACCCATAAAACCGTCCTACCTTTGAAGCCATACTTAGGTGATTTAAGGGATGCCTTTTGGGGATCCTCTCCATTACTTGTTTAACCTTATTCTCACTCTTTTCCTAGGGTTAAAACTCATACCTTGTGGCATATTACTCAATCGCGGCGACGAACTTGTAACAACGGGGCCTAACCTATATTGTGAGTGGGTTTTGGATGATTTCCTTGGGTTTGCTTATGATAATTGTATCTAACAGGTTATTGTACATGAATGAGCATATTGCATACTTGCATATTATTCTTGATATATGATGTGATATGAGAACTGCAATGTATCTAACATGTAATTGTACATGAATGAGCATATGGCATACTTGCATATTATTCTTGATATATGATGTGATATGAGAACTGATGTGACTTGTATTCTTCTCTTACATCAGGTTACAGTGTCGGGAAGTACCGGTGTCGGAACCCCAGAAATGTATTTGATATCCTCTATTGCATGCCATATTGAACTATATGTGCCGTGTCGTGCTGGTACCCGGGTGATAGAAGGAATGGGACGTTGATGCACCCGGAATATCTCTTGGGACGATAGGACTTGCATGTAGTATATCTGTGGCTAGGATCTTTGTTCCCTTATGTTATGACCCTTACCAATAGGGGTTTAGGTGTTGGGTAACTAGAGCTCCGGATTCTGTGGAGCGTGAGAGAGAGCCAGTCATGGTAGTAATGGTTATCGAGGTCGGCCACTGGGTGGTTTTGGTGGCTTCGACCGGCGTAGGCCCCTGGTGACAATTGATGTTTCATTGTAGCGATAATCTAAGTGACCCACAGTATCTCCTGAGTTTTCATAGTAGTATATACCATTGACTTAGTTTGTGTGCTAGGTGAAAAACGAATTAACATATACACGCATCATGGACTATTTGTGATCGTGTGTTTGTGCATCCCCTTTTCTCCCTCACTAACTCGGTGAAACTAATCTCTTTTTGCACATTCTTTTAGATATTGATGCAGGTGGCAGAGGAGCACTGCGATCGATGTCCTTGCAACGATTGAGCCTATGGGGTGTACTGATGGCTGGGACTTAGTCCCCTTTTTTATTTTGACTTTTGGGCCTTGTGCCTTTGTAATAACATTATCTGTTCTACTATATATTTTGTGTAGTTACTATATGGTCAGCTCATGATGAAAACTTTAAACTATATGTATCACTCAGTAGTTTGAGCATGAAATAATTATTATGGTAAACGCTTCCGCTTGTATTTCTGATCTTTCAAAATGTAATATTTCTTCCTCCGCGTTCTAATATTACTGTGTTGTTAATATTAGTTTTGACTGTGTATTGGGACACTGCATCTGTGATCCTGGCAGTGGTTGGGATGACACATGTCGTCCTAGTCATACCCTTTTATTGTATTTTATCCCTTGTCGGGATGGGGGTGTGACAATGTAAATGATGTTGATAAGATCCCTGAAAAGCCTTGACAATGAATACTCAAAATTTGCCAAGAAAATCGAATTCAACGCCAAAAAATTCTTATCCAGTATCAGTAAAAGAAAAAAACCGGAATATGATTCTGGTCCAAAGCAATAAATATTTCACACGCTCCATGCCCCGACACTGCTCAGCTTAGCTCGAGCATGAAAACAATCCTTAGACCCCCGAAGACAAGAGAGAAACCAAAAACAACATGCAAGGTCAAGGAACCCTACCCTTGACCCTTGTAGTTCTCATAATGCTATATGAATTACACATTCTTCTATTTCACAACCAATGTATTATTAAACATTTTCCACTCCTTATGTTTTTTTTTTGTTTTTTTTTTTTTTTTTTGATGAAACAAAGTGTAATCACACAAACCACACATCAATCCCAAAAGGTTAACCGACTTTTGGGATTGTGAAATGGCGGATATAGACAACACACACCCGATGTGGGACTAAACCCATACATTAGAGGTCATGGATTCAAACCTTAAGAGAGACAAAAGACTAGAAAATACAATATGGGTATTTTAAAACTTACTTTTCCTTTTGAAATTCATTTGGAGAAACTTTTCCTTGGATGAAATTTCAGCCACCTTCGTACAGTTCACAAATCCTTATATAGTTTTAGTATATTCTCCCAAATACCCTCCTACGTATATCTGAAGTTCTACCCATTCATCGTGGTTTAAAGGAAACTCAATCCTTCGCTGAATACAATACTTCTCTTTAACTTGAACCACAGATTGTTTGAGACATCACTTTGCTAGCCAATTTTGCAGTTTGATTCCTTTTAATTCATATAACATCATTTTTCCTTCATGTTATTATATAAGCGCGTTTTTCTTCTTTTATCATTAGAGATATTATATAAAGAGCTATCCCACTATTGCAAGATCTGAGAAGGACAAATGTACACAGCTTTACCCTTGCTTCACAAAAAAACTGTTTCCTAATATTTTTACCCCTGCTTCACAAGAAAAACTGTTTCCTAGTATTTGGGATATTATATATGGGATTAATTAATTAATTTAAAATATTGTGGACTGGTTAAGGGAGTTCACCCATTTTCTTGGTGCAAACTCTGTTAGAGATGGCCATTGGGCCCACATAACATTGACAAAACTGAACTGCACTGACCAATCTTACATTGGTTGGGATCTAAACCCTTTTGATATTGAGTACAAAAGTCAAGATTTTTTTTCTTCTTTTTATTGGATGGCAATATAATAGAGGGATTTTTTCATCAAATATATATATATAATAGAGGGATTCATGGTTGAAATTTGAAACCCGTCATGGTTAGGTTGTTCCATTTAGCAGGTTAATTATACTAATACCCATTTAAGAACCTAAGCCCCTCCACTATTGCCCGGGAAAATAAATTATTAAGACAAATACATTATTCACAACACAAACACATACCAAGTATAGTTCACAATGGTTCACAAGTCAGGTACAGAGTACAAACTAGGGTTGCTTATTCCAACCAAATAAAAAAACTATGGTTCCTCATGACATTAGTGTGGATAGGGATAGGAATATACATGTTACAATAGATATCATTTATTTGGAGTCATATGGTTAGAATAGGTGAGAAAAAAATGATAAAGAACTCCCTATGAGAGGGAAATAATATTCTTGCATCGTAGAACACTTTTTTCCATGTATTATTTATGAAAAACGATCTCAACACTGACAATGGGATCCTTTCCCATGCTCGTTCACATGCTTATCATATGAGTCTCGTATTGACATTCTTTTTCTGATCATGTGGGCTCCCTGTTGACAAAACTATTTTTTATTTGATTTGGCTTTGTCAAATCCGGTCAAAACGAGTCATGTTTTTTCTTATTTCTTAATACAATAAATATGTTAAAATTAGTAAAAATCAGAAAAATACAAAAAAAAAAAAAAAAGAAAGAAAATTCAGTCAAGGAATCACAAATCATTGCATTTTGAGTTTATACCATCAAACAAGAGAAGGGAGACGAGAAGATGAGGGTTTCTTACTATTTTAGTATACAGATTTACTATGTTACTCAGCCTTGTTTCTAAGTAAATCGATTTTATGGTTTAAAAAAACGACTAAACTTGCCAAGCCTGCCATGACTCGGATAAAAATACTAAGTCTTATTTGACTCGAACGATTTATAATCAATCTCGTCATTTTTTATCCTTACCTAGTTTACACGACTGTTGACCAGATTTTTCAAATTTTTGATTCGACTAAAGCAACTTAGTCCTATCAAAACCCGATTTTTCAACTATGATTGAAAAATCTTTTTCTCATTCAACACAAACTTACATTTATGAAACCGTTTTGTCGCCCCTCATTAGTGTTATCTCCTCCAATTGTTCAGATAACCCTCTCCCTCAAAATGATTTCAAGAGACCGTGCCTCCTCCATAGGATGAATTGTTGTCAGCTATTCAAACCATGGTATTAAAACAAGGAATCCACAACAGAATCGCGTCCATCTGATTCCACCCAAGTTCAGTTAGGATTAATAAAGACTTGGTCAGGTCCTGCCTGAACCCTATATATATCATTCGCTCCAGAATGGCAAGAATCGAGATCGGGCTTGGCCGATTTCAATTCAAAATAGGTAATACGGCCGATCCGATTCCGATTTTTAATCTAACAATAAAAGAAATCCTTGCGGCACCACAGTCCAATCACATGTTAAATGAAATGTTCTCTCCGAAGCCATGTTAAGACTTAAGACGTAAGACTTAAGACTTAAGACAGGACATAGGAGTCGTATAAAAATCGTTGCTTTAGATTAGATTTATTTATTTATTTATTTTTTTGGATAATGCTTTAGAGTATTACTTGGTTATGGTTAAAAGAAAAAAAGGTGATCTTCAAACTGAGATCAATCAAGAAAGGAGGAAATGATAAGATCAGATTCCAGAATAGAAACTCAAATAAAACCCAGATTGTGCAATAGTACGAACAACCATATCCACAAACAAATGAAATTAGACAAATAGAGCTTTTCTTTAGAATCATCATCAGGTGGTTTTGCTTCGATCCCTTCTCTCTTAACAAACTCTAATACCTCCGCAAAAGATCAATTCCTCAAATAAGTGGTCATGAGTTCAAACCACCTTGGGGCTTATTCTCATCCCCCATTCCTCCCCTCCCCTCCCCTCCCCTTAATAAAGCTCTCCAATTTCAGAAAACAGACTCTAATACCTCCTGTCTGGCATTTGCATCACTTTGGAGTTCAATTGTTGGTGTGGGGGTAGTCGTGGGGGATCACGTAGGGCATCCTCAATTTAAAAAAGAAAGGAAAAGGATTGTCACATTGCTCTTGTGCAAATTCTTTTATACCCTCCTCATAAAATAAACAGTGGGTTTTACATTGATATTTTTCTCTCCAGTTATATGACCATGTGGATCTCATGTAAACCTGTATCGATGATAACATTTTCTAATCTATTATTGGTTGTAGTGTGTAGATTCTTTCTTACACTGTCATTAGGAAACTCTCTCTCCCAAAAAAAAAAAAGATTTTAATTATCATTAGACTATACTCCTATAGGTGCACTTCTTAACATGATTTTAAAAATTGGATCAGAATCAATCGATGCCCTCGATAAACCCAATTTCTAACTGATCAAGTATGTCTGAGCAGAGGTTGATTCTAGGTCAATTTGGATGAGAATCGAATCAGAATCACTGAAGAATGATCTCATATGGGCTTTTAAACTTTGATTCTTATAGAACTGGACATTCAAGCTGAAGCGATTAGTGAAGCAGCAGCAGCAGCAGTGTTATAGGCATTTTGGTCATGGGATCTTGACTAGGGACATAGGATGAATCTCTCACACCACATCAATCATCATGAAAGGACTTAACCCATTACCCATATGATGATTACGAGGTAGAAGAGTGTCAGTATGGATCCCACATGATCAGAATGTAAAAGAACATAAGAGTTGCGTCATCGAACCTATACGGTCAAAACCCAAAATTCAGGAATTGAATCGATGAATTGCCTGATTTGTATCAAAATCAGTTGTGATCAATTATGTTGCTTCCGATTGATTCCTGCCGATCCTGCCTCATTTCCGATCAATTTCAATTGATTCAAATCAGAATCGGCATTGACCGATTCGATCTCCGATTCCACTTTTTAAAACCCATGGGCGACCATGGCTTTAAAGGCGGCACACATCGCGACTAGAGTTAGAAAAGAAATTGAAAGACAAAAGGCCCAGAATTGAATATTGTAAATTGGTTGTTGTGGGAAGTGGGGATATATGAGTTGGATGAGAGATGTGGATCGTGCATTTTGTGCTCGTGCCGTGTCTGGGGTCCAATGCCGGTGTGCATCTGTCACAAAATTTGATGCTGATGCAGATGATGCTGAGATGCTGATGCTAATGCTGATGGACGCCTAATTGCCAAACCGGTCCCACCACCTGACCAGCCACTCAAGCACCACCCCTCCCCCCCCCCCCCCCCCAAAAGAAAAACATTCAAAATTGAACCTATACGCTATGGTGGTCCCCACGCTGCACATTTACTACCAGCCAATTGTGTAGTGAACCAGGTCGGCCTACTACTACAGGTTCTGAGTTATAAGGGTATCAATCAGTGGGTTCAGTTCGGTTCGATTCAATTTTTTAATCTAATATTGGGCTAAATCGAAACCAAATCATTAAGCTGAAGTTTGATTTCTATAGGTTTTCAGTCGAATATGATTTCGGTGTTACATACAAGTAGGATTGCAAGTTTGGTCTAGCCCACCCAAAGATTGATAGGTCCTAGGCTGGGCTAGGGTTGAGATTTGAAGGCTCAGGTAGGGTCGAGTCTGACTTGGGTTGAGGCCTTCGATTGAGCCATTGTCTAGCCCGATTCTATATACATAAATATAAAATATATAAGGGCAAGATATTGTTGTCGGATTGTGTGGCCCCTCAATAAGAGCATGAATAGGGGTATCAACATGGATGAGATTTTTTTCAAGAGTAAAAAAGTAATTCTGCATACTTTTGTGTCTTGACACAAGGGCCGCACAACCACACAATGTTCTTTTTTTCAATATATATAATAATATCATAGATACAACAAAAAATAGGGCTAGCTTGAGCTTCCCTAACCCTAAAATGAATATAATGAGAGTATTAGGGTCAATCAAGGCCAACTCAATTCAATCAGGGTCAATCAAGGCTGGGTTGAGCCTGCTAGAGCTGGCCTAGGCTGCGACATCCCAGCCTAACCTCGAGTTGGGCTTGGCCTGGATTGAGTTAAGTGGACTTAGAATGAGGCAGCCCAGCTGAGTTGCACCCCTACGTACAAGTATTTAAAAAAGAATTAAAAACACATATTTTGTTTTAGTTTATTATTGGTTTCCTATAAGTATTTTATCGGTTTGCCGGTTTTATTTTGTACCAGTCTACAAAAAACCCCAATCCAAAACTGCCTGATAAAGGTTCAGTTTCAATCTGACCCGGTTTTGTGACATCAGATCCAACTGATTCGGGTTGGATTTGAACACCTCTATCGGAGTGGAATCCCGTTTTGTAGCTCACAAGACCTCATCCTGCTCAAAAGTCAAAACGGGACGGTAAGAGTAGTCGTACGGTAGTACCTACCACTCAAGTAGACCCCACCAGTAAAAGGATGTGGGCCACTCTCCTCAAAGCCTCAAACCCTTACCTGTCTTCTCCTGAAGTGGGGAAGCGGGCCCCACATCCTTAGTCCGCCATTATGCCATGAAATAGGGGCCCATTTGCTCAGGTGGTCCCCTTTTCCCCCTAAACGAAATGCCCCATCGGATTCGGAGACGACAAACTCGCGTGGATGCTCCATTTTCTCTCTCTGCCTTTTTTTTTTTTTTTTTTTTTTTAATGTTATTAAAACATGGAAAATTTACACATACCACCCTGAGATTTGATGAAAGGATATTTTCACCCCCTAATTTTGGAAAATTATGCATACCCCCGAAGTTTGCAAACGGTAATAAATAAGCCCATTCCGTCAGTTCATCATTAATACTATTAAAAATTAGACTTAAACTGACGGAATTACCCTTCTAAGAAGAACCAAGAAAAAAAAAAAAGTTCAACTCATCTTCCCCAAACCTGGTACTTCGTCGAAAAATCCCTCCATGCTTGACCTTAAAAATTAGACGAGATTTTAGGCCAGCAAGAGTGCTTCCGTAGGTTTTAAAAAGCTCAACTCGAAGATTTTACGCTTTATCCTCTGCAAATCCACATTTTTCCACAAGAAATCCTGCAGAAAAGGAAATAAAATTGATTAACATAGTCAGATTTCAAAACTCATATTCTTGCAACAATGCAACTTTAATTCAATTCACAATTTTAATTTACCCCTTACGTACCTTCAATGTTTCTCTTGCATGCTTCACCAATTCCAATATTTGAAGAGTATAAAGTATCATCAAGGTTTGTTATACACAGTTCCAAAATATACAATCAACTGTAAGAGAGAGAATACAAAGGGAAACGAAAGAAAATGAAGAGACAGAGAAAGAGTTACCGAAAAGGAGGCAGTCGAAGGGAGAGAAATCCATAATGATGATCGATCGATGAAGACGAGAGAAGAAGAGAAAGAGAAAATTAAAATCGAAACTTAAAAATCTATGAAGGATTAACGGATAAATTGCAGACAACGAGATTTCTACTAATGGAAGCTGGAGGAGATAAATACGGATATATATAGGCTTGACGGAGAGAGGCGATAGCCTCTTGTTGCAGCTGCTGTTAAGATAACTAATTCAGAAGCTTATCTGGAAAATTGCATTTTATCTATAAAAATTTCTTCGATTTCCTGCGTCAATTCATGTTTCCCTGAATCTGATTAATGGATTTGCAGGAGGGATTTTGGTACCACCATGCTGAGCCGAAATACTTAATGCTGGTTCATTGGATACCTGAAACTCGTAATACTCTTCCTACAAATGTTACGTACAGGAAAAACAATCGGAGATGTTTAAGGTCAAGCATGGAGGGATTTTCGGACGAAGTCGCAAGTTTGGGGAAGATGAGTTGCAGCTTTTGTTTTTTTATTTTTTTTTAAATTCTTCTTAGAAGGGCAATTCTGTCAGTTCATGTCTAATTTTGAACAGTATTAGTCATGAACTGACGGAATGGACTTATTTGTTACCGTTTACAAACCTCATGGGGGTACGCAAAATTTTCCAAAACTAGGGGGTGAAAATATCATTTCGTCAAATCTCAGGGGTGGTATGTGTAAATTTCCCTTAAAACATTTACCATCCATGGACTCCCCTGCAAGCTACCAACTTCTTCTTGGGTCTGGTACAGGCCTGGACCCGCCTCACCGACCACAAAGGTTTTATGAATTATGATATCATAATTAAAAATTACCTGAGAACCATTTCATTTTTAACCTAACATGATTGTCACAATTACTTGACTATTATGTCCATACATTGAAGCACCGACTGAATCCAACTTAGAATCAGAAATGGTTCCCCTTGAATTATTTTTCCTTCTTGAAATGAAAGCATTGTTTGGCTAAGAAGATATTTGGTTCAACTACCGGATCAGATACAAATCTGATTAGTTGCAATTTGAATGTGATGGTTACTTCATCTTGAAATGAAAGCATTGTTTGGATTTCACTCTTTTCGTATGTGTGCGATGGATGTGAAGATGGTAGTGATGGTGACGGTGGTGGGAAGTCCGGGGCCGGTGAGGATAATGGTGAAGTTGGGGTGGAGCGTGGAGGAGACCATAAGGGTTGTGGTGAGTGCAGGGAAGAAGGATGCACACCTCCCTTGGATTGCGGCGTTGCTTCCTCTTTCTGAAGATTATACTTACTTAGGGAATGATAAAATCTAGTGTTTTTATCACCATCTCTAATATGAAAATGTCTAGACTTTCGAAACTAAAAAGCTTCCTTAGCAACAAACATCCATTCAAGATGATGACTGATAAACACCTACTTATTCAAAATTTCTGTTCATTTGATTTCACTCTTGCTCTTAAAATGAGCACATGATTAATTTGATGGGCAAAGTAGTAATTTCATGTTAAAATAAAACACCCTCCTTCTTCTACTCCTTGATCTCATCACCACCACAAGATCTACAGATAAGCACCTACTTTGCCATGTAGGAGTTTAGATTAGACTGAACTTCTTGCACAAGTAAACCTAAGATCCCTACTCACATGTCAAGTTAAATTTAGGGTTATCAAGAGATGGAAGCCCATACTTAAACTACTAATAAGACGCAAGCCAATACATTGGGTGGGTATGTGGCCAACCCAGATTGTTCACTCAATTTGCAACAGTCAAAATTGTAAAAACACTCTTCCATTTGGCAAAACTAGGTGGACTCACTATTGAATTCTATCCTGGCAAAACACTTCTTTTTGACCGAGTTTTCCTTCAGCCACGTTGAAGGGGAAGAATCCCTTGACTGCAGCTTCGTAAAAACACTCTTCCATTTGGCAAAACTAGGTGGACTCACTATTGAATTCTATCCTGGCAAAACACTTCTTTTTGACCGAGTTTTCCTTCAGCCACGTTGAAGGGGAAGAATCCCTTGACTGCAGCTTCGAGATGGGCAAGAGAGGGTAATGCGCAATGTGGATTCTGTTTGACCATTCAAAAATAGTGGGGGGGGGGGTGATGTTTTAGGACCCTAGGATGGTAGCTGAACACTTCCTATGTGGTGTAGGAAAACTTTCTCCTTTCTATTTATATAATGCAAGTAACTTTTAAAAGTTTGCAGCCTGGGGCTATTAAGTAAATTGGAGAGGATTATTGTACACAATCAGATCAGATCAGGTCAGGTCAGGCCAGGCCAGGCTTGGCTCGGCTCTTAATGTCAACAAAACTAGAGCTCAGTTCAGCCGTGATGTCTCTTCTAAGGGACAATTGCATGTTAGGTTTCAAATTGTGCCCACCAATAGGTTAGACATGCACCTCTGGATCCCTTTTGTTAAAGGAAGGTTGAATGAGAATTATTATAGGGAGCTGATTCATAGAGTGAATGCAAAGTTGAGTTAAAAAAACAAAATATCTTCAATCAAATGGACAGCAATGCCCCCATTTTCTATGTCTTGTTTTCAGTTGCCTTGATGCCTTCATCTACATTGAAAGGGAAAAGAAAAAGATTCAAATAAGTAGGAATTCTTTTGTTCCTACTGTCAGTTGGAAGACCATTTGCAACTTCAAGGCCAGAATTCTCATTCTAAAAGGTACATTAATTGGAGCAGGTTATGGCAGAACCAGGCTTAGTTTTTCTAGGATGAAAAACTGGGCCTAGAGAAGTCGAAATCTGGGCTGGGTTGGGCCAGTTTGAGAATTGATCTAATAGACCGAACCCAACTTGATCCTAGAACGTGTTCTAGTCTTCTAGGCCTGAAATATAAGGTCTATATTTGGTTCAGGTTTCACTAGGTTTCACTATAGCCTCACCCTTATCTCATGCCCAAATATGAATCTTAACACACACACCTCATACACATAGTCACCATTTATCTGGATAATCTGACTAAAAAAAAGTTAACTGAATAAGAAAATGTGTAGAAATCCCAAAAATTCTTCAGTGACTTGAAACCAGTAGGCAAAAGTTCTGAGATATCTCTGTGATGGCCATCAAAGTTGCAAACAAAATATTCTGTTGAGCAACAAATCTATCATCTTCTCCATAGTATCCATTCAATTGAGAGGCCCTGATCCTCAAAACACATGACATGGGACAGTTCAACATGAATCAAAAGGAGATCTCCCATGACTAGCATGGAATATCAACCCAATACAAAGCCACTAGCACAATACCATCGCAAGGTCGCATGGTATCAGCATCCCAAATCAGAAAAGCTGAAGTTCCAGAGCAAGCATATTTTTCAGGAAGTTCCCGCTCCCACGGTGCTGAGTAAAATTACCACCTCAGAAGTCAATCATCAGAAAATCAGCGTAATTTTGTGTCTTGCAGTTTCTTCTTCTGTTCCTCTAATATTTCCAATTCAACTATCCCAAACAGACAGCAAATGAAACTGCTGTCCCAAGTAGCTAACTGCTTACCTTGGACACTAAAATCTGAATTTAGGCATTCTATGTTACCCGTTTCACCTCATTTGGTGCGTCAAATGAACTTCAAATAATTACCAAGCAGTGGCAAAAATCTGAAGTCAAATTTGCTCTCTGGTTTGATTTCTCTTTTTCTTCATATATAGAACATGTGTTGTCTATGGTCAGTACTCAGTAGCAATCAAGGCACGCACAATAAAAATCATAACACCAAAGATATTGCAACATTAAAAGATCTAGTAAAAGATGTTCCAAAGAACCACATCATTAAGTCATCTCATGTCACGCACACTTGCTTCTCTAGCACTGTGTGTCTATCTCCTTCTCAAGTAGCTTGTCCCCTTCTACATTGTTCGACATATGCAAGTTTAATAACTAAAGGCAACATTCTGCCTACCTTTGCAACCATTTTCTTCTTCCATCTTTCTAACAATAATATGCAAATATCACTTCTCTTTACTCCCTCTCACCAAAGCTTCCCTAAAAAAAAAGTGTCCTAAGACACGAGGCTCCCACTACAGAAGGGTTTGGGAGGGGCAAATGTACACAGCCTTACCCCCTGCTTTGCAGGAGAGGCTGTTTCCAAGTTTTGAACCCGCAACCAACAGGTTGCAATAGCGCAACTTAACTGTTGCGCCAAAGCTTCTCTATCGACTACAAATGAGATCTGTGCACATTATATCATGAATAATGCTGTTATTGTATCAAATCATCAAAAAGGAAGTGGGCAACCCCTAAACCGTTGTCAGCTCAGCAACAGAAGCGCCATTTGTGGCTTCCTCTGGAATTCAAAAGCTACAATTAAGAGGGTATCAGTTAACCCAGATCTGGACTCCCAACTCCCAACTCAACTGAAGAAAGCCTTGTAGATAAATTGGGTTGGTTACAAAAGTTCTGTTCTTCCATCTGAGCCATGTCCTCTGCCTTATTGGAAGTCATTTGTGTATCTTCTCACCCTTGATCCGTATCTTTTTCACCTTCCCTTTTCCTTTTAGAGCCTTCGACTGGCACACTATCACTCTTGTGATGCCTTTCTTAAAACACAAGCCAAACTGAAAGAACTTGAAAAGGCTACACAATGGGATATGGATCTCTATCCATGCAATCCCTCAAAGTGTCATTCTTCCACTAAACATCAACCATGGCATTCCTAGGTATAGCTCTCCAATAGAACAATTAGAACAATTGCTCATGGGGATGCAAAAGGATCTGCCACACCTAATGAGTTCTAATCTCCACAAGCCCGGACAATATAGAAAATGTCATCTAGCCTATCCACTTGATTCACCTTCCACCTCCAAATGAGAGCATCCAACAGAAGTAGAGCCTAGGGCCAAATACAGATAACTTTAAGCTCAGGCATAGTCTAGTCTACCAAGTTAAGAATATGCAATAATATATTCTCCTTTGTGTCTCTAAATGCACCACCAAAACCCACCAAGCTCTGATTGCTTCACATGTGATGCCTTTTATCTTTAATGTCTGTAGCTGAACCAACTCAGTAAACTTTCCCTCGTCTCATTACTGTTATTGCCTTAATACCTGACTTCTCAGTGAGAACAGACTCTAGACCAGGAAAATGATTTGAATATTTAAATACTTAATAATTTTGCAAAAAGGAAGACCCATGGAGTAACTTTGGTTGTGGCACGAACCCAAATAGATCACCTTTGATCACAAAGATTTGGTTTGCTGCTCCTTCCCCAAACTCCAACAAATTGCAAATAGAATCATCTTCTATACGGTCTCTACCTATTAGCTTCCAATTTTCCATCTCTCAACTACCAACTATTTTTATTTGATTGATTGTCCACCACATCCATAAAGAACACAAGTATCTTCAATGATTAACGTTGCGAATTTAAAATTCAACAAATGGTTTGGACTTAAACTACCATCCAAGAATAGAATACAGAGATTAAGCAAACTTACTGACCTCATATTAACTGGTCAACATTTCTAAAACCTTCTCCAGCAATGGTGTCCAAATATTACGTGACAAGTACAATCCAACTGCAGCCAGAAAAGCAGATGAACCAAGACTGCAAAGCAGTTGATCTCCCCGAGGAGCATTTGAACTACATTTCCACAAGCACTATAGTTGTCTCCTTCAGGAAAATTTGGGCACCTGTTTATCTTCTTCAGAAAAGCTGAAAATCTAAAGTAGCAAGGGTTAGTTTCGCTGAGAAGAATATCTGATCTACATTCTCAAAGCACCTGTCATCTTCTTCAGGCAAAATTAGATAATCTTACAATCGAAGAAGCAAACAAATGTAGTCAATCTCTCACCATTGAAGTTATGTCTAAATCTCAGAAACTCACAGCAATGCTCAGCTTTTGATGAAGGTAAATGATGATCAATAAAACTGGCACCCTCCCGCCCCCCCCCCCCCGCCCCTTTTATCACCTTAAACAGAACTGTGTAAAAGTTCAGTTTTGCACTTAACTAAAAAAAAGGCATACCCAGTACCACTGCAGGGTCTGGGGAAGGTCATAATGTACGAAGCCTTATCCCGCATTGACCACTTGGTCACAATGGAGCAATCTTACCATTGTGCCAAGCTCCACCCTCTAGTTTTGCACTTAAATAAACCTTTTAAATTCATTCATCATATAACTTTTAAATTCATTCATCGTATACCTCTTAAATTCATTCATCAAGTAGTTAGATGCAACTAGGTAAATACCATCACTTGCAGCAACTCTCAGGTTCCTCTCAGAATCTTCGAAACTACTTCTGCATAGAGCTGTGCATAGAACACATACTAACTTTGGCTTTAGTACTCCTCCCTTACCCAACATACCTGATTGTATGCATGTATGACATCTCACAATGTGTTCCTCTATCTACTGTCACAAATTCCTCTCAAGATCATGCTATGGTGTCATCTCTACGTGCTGCTAAGTAACAGAATTGATGCATAAACTTGAATAAGCCTGGCAAGGCAATTAAAATGTGTGTTGGTTCACATACTCTGTTAGTAGAGCTTGTTGTTAAGCATAAACATGACCCAAAACATCTTTACTCACCACCAGTCACATTAAATGGCTTTTGAACCTCATTCTTCTCATTCAAGAAAAAACTCCTTCTTAAGTTGTACATGGACAGACAAAGCGCCGGCACGTTTGGAGGAAAGAGTTGGAAAAGTAAACATCTTTATATAGTGAATGCCACAATATATAGTTAGTATCCATTATCTTAGAGGAGGAATTACTACCCCTAAGAAGAGGGGGGAGGGGGGAGGGGGGGAGGCCATGAAAATTTTTCAGAGTAAAATACATTTCATGAAACAACTGATCAGGAACTGCTAACTTTATTACGTAAACTTGTTACAGCCATGTCAATCTAAATTCTGGACACAAGAATATCGAAAGGACACAAATTGAAAATTTGCTCCCACATTTTGAGGAAACTTAGAAGCAAAATGTAAACATCTACAAGAAGCCCGTGTTTACGCAAGTTATTACTTACGATCCTGACATGTAAGTATAACGCGACTGAGCTCCAACAATAAGCTCAATAAGCTTAGCTGCAAAGTGGAAAAAAGTTTGAAATTCAGATGACAAAATATTTTTCAGTATGAAACATTGCAGCATAATTAACTAGACATCAAAATGAAAAGATTAGGAAGACATAAATCAGAGAGAAGATATAGAACAGACCTGTAAAAACCCCAATAACAGGAACAGGTTCCAAGAATTTCTCAGTGTTTTCAAGTCTTTGCCTGAAATATTATATTCAATAAGTAAGAGACATATGGTAGACCTGCATGAATTTGGAAATCAATTCAAAATTTATACCTGGTATACTTGCTGAAGAATGGATCTCTCATGATGTAAAGTGCCCATAACAGCTTTCGCCTTTTTATCTGAAGCAAACCCATGAATTGAAATCTATTTAGTATAAAAAGGGATATGCCTACATGAACCAACAAACTGCTGCAGCATAACACTTCCAAGAATGTTCATCGTTCTAACAAATTTTGTGGTAACAAAATAGGTTAACAGGTCAGGAAAAGACACTCAGAACTAACCAGAACTCTAATGAACAAATTCCTTCAAAATTGTTTACAATGCTACCAACCAAAGAATTCTCACCTCATTCTGTTCAGAGGTCGAAAGAGGGAAATCTTTGCCATTTCCATTATTTTGTGAACGTGTAACATAGGAAAGAAAGCCCACTCCAGTAAGGTCCACCGCCAGCGAAACAAGCCATGGCATCCAGGACCGAACTCCATATTTTCTAATAAATAGAACATATACAAGAGGTCTTGCAATACATAGCACCTCTGCCATCACAAATAAGCCCCCATGAAGTCCTTTCTCAGAAAGAATGGTGGAGAGGGTAGGCCTCTCAATTGGTGGAGCTGTGAGACAGAAAAAAAAAATCATCCCAAGTCTATGGATAAACTTCCAATCCTATATTTTTTAATATATAATGTTCTAAAAGTAATTTTACTTGGAGGGTCTACAGTCATGCTTGTCACGGCATGCTCTTGCTGGTGCCTTTTCAACCATGTCGAGTTAGATTCCATCCTAGCATTCTGCCCAAACCTGTTCAGTGCAGTCAAAGCCCGCCCTTCAAGATTCCGTGTGTTATGCCCCTGAAGCTTCTGAAAATAACCAGGGCCATGATTTGCACCATTTGTCAAATTTCCCATTCTGTTGCAGGAACCCAAAGTATTTGGATCGCTTTCCGCATTTGGAGTCTCCCCTCCCTGTAGGAGCATCTTGTATCCACTGTCCCGGAACGCTGACAACCTAACTAGCACCCTGAATTGAATTGGATGACCAATGTTCAGCACACACACACACACAGATCACTGCAAGTGGTGAAGTAATGAACCTTACTTGGTAGCTTCTGTAATGGCAATGAAATGCCATTTCTTATCATCGCCATAGTATTGCTGCGCCACGACTTCAACCAGTGACTCCAAGTCTTTTAGCATTGATATCCACAAGGGCCAAGGAAATGAGGCGCGCTCTGCAGGCCCAGCATGAATTTGGGTAGGGGCCGTATCGATTATATGTTCATTGATAGCAGTGAGAATACCCAAAATTGTTGTTACTGCACAAGTAATTTCAGATTATTTTGAATACCCGTATCAAATTATTAGCTTGAGAAGAAAACCCAAGTATAACAATCAATGCTTTGTTGATAGAAAAATTCTCCAAAAATAATAAAACTGAAACACCACAGTTTCAAAGTCTCTCAACCACTAAGAAGAAGACAATGTTACCAAAGTTTAACAAAACCTGCTTCAGGCCCTATTTCTGAATTCGAGAAGCGTTCGGGAAGAAACCATGTCAAACCCTGAACATCAATTTCCAATACCCAAATGAGAAACATCAATATGCATAGGAAAACATAGTTAAACCTCATGTTACACCTCCTGTTTACCCCCCTTCCCTCCCTCCAAACTTAAATTTGCAAGCTAACAATAAAACAAACAGAAAAAGATAGCAGGAGAAGTGACATAATAGCTTACACTGGCCAGAGACTCCATTTGATGCACGTAATCCTTGTTCTTCCTGACCCATCTTTTATAGGTCTCCATGGCTTCAACAGGATTCAATGGAAACAAAAGAGGAACTCACTGTATCGAAACCTAATTTGCAGACGTTCAAATTAGGCCCATGCTTCCTCACCAGTCTGTTCTCGATTATCAAAAAAAAAAAAACTGGTAACAGAATGCCCGGTTCCTTCTTCTCTTCGTCACCCAAGTCTAATCAAAATTCAAGAATAAAGCGGCGTTTTTTATATGGGGGAAGAGGAAACGATGAAGAAAGCGGAATTGCAGAGACGACTCGAACAGACGAATGTCATCAGTTCTGTGGAGGTTGTGGGGGCGTACTACAGTGTGACTGTACCTATAACAAAACGGGAGATTCGTTCTACGGTGTCTAATTGAAAGAAAACGGAAAATTCGGAAGAGAAAAGTCAAGAAATAAGCTTTGAGATAACAGATGATATTCTTTGGAATAAAAATCTGAATCAACCCTCAGCCTCAGGTCCTCAGGGGGTGGGGGGAGGGGGGAGGGGGTTGGTGTTGCATTTTAAGTTGGATGGGTAAATTGACCATGGAATCAGGAACATTGATCAATTTCTCTCGTGGCGTTATCCAGATTCCAGATCGATAGATCTTTTTAAAAAGGCCTACTTCGACATCTAAAAGTGCTTACTGTTTTGTTACTGTACTATTATAGGCAGCGTTTGGATCGAAATGGTCCCAACAACCCTAATCAGATCTGAAAACTCACCTATTCTAAGATTATTTGGCATGAATCGACTCTATGACTCTACCAATCCGATTGCCAAACTGTCTGGTCGTGTGATCCCTACGCTGAGACACAAAAGCGTGTGACGAAACCTTGCCCTTGTGATAAGGGTGTCAATCGATATAGTATTGAATGCAGAAATCGTATTGTATTGAATACAGACTATATTTCTAATATCAAACTTGTACTACCAAAGTGTTTGGGAGTGATCAAGCTGTTGATTTTTTTTTGTATGAAAGTGTAATCACACAAACCACACACCAATCCCAAAAGATTAACCAATGTTTTTTAAATAGATTGTTGACATTGTTGGTTTGTCCAAAAACAGACTCAGATCCAAATGAGTTACTCGATGGGACCTTTATCCGTTGTTGCAACTGGAACGCTGCTGTGCGCATCGTGAGACGCAGCAACAGCCATGCGCGCATTGTGGGGCCCGCTGCTGCGTCGCACGATGCTCACAGCAACACTCCAGTTATAGCAGCGGATACAAATTCAAAAAAATATCAGCAAAAAATCTACCCAAAGATTAAAAATAATTAAAATTCATATTCAGCAAGAGTAATGCACCAAAGATGTAAGTCATAGAATTCCAATAGAACGTAGAGAATGGGAAAGAGCAATTCTAGACAAATTCATTACGATTTAGCCTACGTTTGATACAAATCCGGTATGGTATCAGTACACGCAATTCAAAAACACCCCAGGGACCCCACACAATTTGAGGCCTACCTGATCTGCAATTATTTCTTCGAAGAAATTCATTTATTCGGATAGAAGATTAGAAAACACTTGCTCAAGATCTCAGTTATTAGATTCCATCATGGAAAACACCAAATGCCCCGTGATCCATTTGACCCTTGAGTCTTGACCACCAATGGCCAACCTGTGAGATTATTTGAATAGGATGAGAACCGTTGGCCATTCTGGCAAATTCGTCTCTACGCAAATTTGACAATGCCGTCCTCTCCAATTCCAGTCTCGGTGGAAAAGAGATTATGGAATGCCCAAGCAAGAAAAACTTAAACTACCAAGATATCGAAACAAAAAAGAAATCAAATTACACACCTTGAACTACAATAACAACTTGCAGATTATCAAATCTCATATTCTTTGGTAAACAATGAACGGAAATCACTAACTTTCTTCTAAAATCACTAACAATATCTGAAAATGCAAATGCCAGTCCTAAGGATTGGCATAATCTTAGTGACCATTCCCTAGTGACCCATTTTTACAAGCTGCAATATTTCCACTGCCAGTGGTTCCATTTGCAGCCTTCTTAGCATAGTATCTCCGGTACATGGAATCAACTTCAGTCAGATAGAATGTGCCTGGAGACAAAAGGCTTGTGTCCTTGGTTGTCACAAAGTCCTTCGATCCATATCGATGTTCCATTAGCTTCAGAGTTTCAACAAATTTTTCAGGGGAGACCTGCATGACAAGGCACAAAATGTTTTACCAAACTGCGCCGATCAACAACAATATGTACATTGACAAAAAACAGATGCATCAGACTATGTTCCTGCATCTTCAGGCCAATGGAGATCGAAAGATGATATTTTATTTTTCCTCCTCAAAGAAGAGAAACAGTAAGGCCAATTTATCAATCGATCAATTACTCATGAAAGAATAGAGAAAATTCAATCATGTGCATATAAATATTCTTCACATGTGAAGGTAATCTCACCTCCTGATATTAATCTTCTCTTCAGGTGGGATTTGTGAGCAAAAGGAATTTTAGTTGTATGGTTTGTTACCTGGAGGCGGTGGAAGGGGGAGAGGGAGGAGAAATCAAGTGGCCTACAAATTGAAATAGAGGTTTATACCAACCTATTTCCCTATTATTTCTCTATTTGCTACATTTGAATGTAATTTGATGCATTTTCATGTCTTATACAGTTGGTGAGTTGTCTAATTCACGTAAGCAAAAAAAACAATGTTTATGTATATTGTACTCGGAGTAGATGCTAAATTGTTGATGAATATCTATGTACATAAGCTTCCTACAGAAGTCTGCATGTGCTCAGGTATGTCATATGTGTATGCATATGATGTTTGAATCAATAATAGAAAATATATAATACTCATCTTCCCATGTTTTTGGTGATGTTATGGCATGGCATCACAGGCATAAAACACCACGGAAACAAAATATTCAGAAAACAAGATAAATACCTCAAGTCTTGACTTCAGTTTCTCAGAGACATTCATCACTGTGGCAATGTTAGACAAGGTAAAGGGATGTTGACCACCTCGAAATTGCAATGAGAACATTGTGGCAGTTAGACCACTCCCATAAGAGAACATTATTACCCGTTTATCCACCTGCAAGTAAATAGAAACAATCAAAATGACAAGGTACATGAATTTTGAACAGGTAAATGCCAGGATAATGTCATATGCCTCAAGCTTTACCAGTGAGCTGTGTTGGTTGTGAATAAGAGATGCAAATGCTGCATAAAGAGATGCAGTATACATGTTGCCCACTTGTTTAGGAAGCAAAGTGGTTGATTGCACCTTTGTGTCATATAGATGCTTTGCAAGTTGCTGTGATACCTGAAGTACAAAGAAAGAATGCTCAGCACATGACTCCAGTTCAAGCAACAATACAATGGGAAATCAGCAATTTTGCCTAAAATCAGTGTCAGGATACTAAAGTAACCTTCTCAAGATCACGGCTCTGGTAGCTTTCATCACCAGACAGAGCTGAAAATGGTGCCAGTTTTTCTTTTGCAACCTCCTCAATAGAACTGACCAATAAAAAAATCTTAGTTAATTGATGCATGAGCATAAAAATACTGATAACCACAGTTACAAAAAGGGCACAAAGTAGGAACCTAGCATTCCTCAAGAAGTCATTGAAGTACAACCGAGCAAAGCTTTTCTGCACAAGCTGCAAAACCAGTTCAAGGACCAATTAACAAAACTAATGCTTTATTCATCCAAAAAAAAAAAACACAAAACTAAGGCTTCCAAAATTCAAAAGTTATCCACTGACAAATCCAGTAATATGCAGATAACATCTTAACCACGCAAAATGCATACCTTGTTATATGGAGAATGAAATAAAAAATAGTCTGCATCAGACATTGAAAATGGCTTTCCCCCCAATTTTTCAAACCTACATAAAAGAAGATTATAAGGCCCACAAATTGAACAAATAATCACCAAGAGGAGTTCTTCATCACATCACTGGATAATTACCTGTCACAGAAACGTCTGTAGCAAGAATCAAGAGCCATGAGATAACAAGTTTGTGATAGCTTCCCATCCACAACCTGTACACATAACACATAGAAGACAAAGTGGCACTAATGATTAAACCTGTGATATAACAAGCCAGTTATAAACCTAGTGTAAAATTGGATGCTACATACAAATTAAGTTCAGATTTTGCAAAGATATTCACTAAACCACAGTTAGATTTTGAGTTTTTGGCATCAGAAGCATCTGGCAAGCATCTGGCAAGCATCAATGTTGACTATATTCACAGAAAAACCGGTTAATATGAGGCAATCCTGCAACCTAAAGGGAACTACAACTGCACCAAAAATCTATGAGTCGGTGGGATAATTTCCTCTTGTTTTCTTTCTCGATTTATAGAATATGTCACTCCACAGGAAATTGAACAGACTTAGTACTTCAAGGTTTTGATACACCACATAAAGTTGTCACCCAGCAAGGGTCATTATTTATAGAGCTACTCAGGAAATTAGTGACGCAGATAAATTACAGATATGGGCTTATTTTAGTGGAATTAAGCCTTGGGTTCGGTTATATATGTTTTGGGCCTTTGGTCCAATGGGTTTTCTTTGTAATAGGCCACTTTAATGGGGTCTAAATTATGGGTAAGAGGTAGGAATACAGGATTTACTTTATTAGATTAGTTTGAGTTGTTTCCTTTCATTAAGTAATCGTTATTTACTTGGTTGTTAAGGATAGGATAGAATCTTGCCTAAATCGAACTCCTATTTTTACTTTGGATAGAGTTTTAATCATGTGGAACACTTATTCTAACTAATTAAAATAGAGTTTAGTTATAAGGGACGTCTATTCCTATTACGGATAGAGCTTCCTATTTCAATTACACTTTCCTTTCCTATTGTAAGTACAGTTTTAATTCCCATATGAATAATGTAAGGCTTAAAGTCTCTCCATGGTTTCTAGTATTGAATAAAGCTTGGCTTTGCTCCTATGTTCTGTGTGATTCAGAATAGCTTCTGTGAGATGCAGTAGCAACCCTTGGTGAGACGCTAAGGTATGGCTGATGGGATTTCAGTCTAGTTCCAAGTGAGATGCTAAGGTAGGGCTGATAAGATTTCAGTCTAGTTCAAGGTGAGATGCTTGGTTCATATCCATCTATCTTTCTTCCAAATTTTTCATCTTATTACCACCACCAAATCAGGTTAGTATTTTCTGGTTTCTACTATGCTCTTGTGCTTCCCTACTTGCTGGAATTTCACTTTCTCAATGGTACTTCTGAGATTTCATATCAAAACTTTAAATTTGACAATCATATAGGGTTGATACAGCATCGCTTCCATGGACTGGGCAGAATCCAATAAAAAACCCAGACCGAGAACCAGGTTCAGATTTGGTTGGGTCTAGTAGGATAATTAGATATCAATTTTCTTTATTAGGATGATATGTAATCTTCTTATTTTGGAAGTTTAGCTACGGAAGTTATTTGGTTTCCCAGTTTGAATTGTTCTTAGTTTCCTAGTTGTTGTATGGTGTGAGGCTGGTGTCCTCTTCTTCTTCTCCTAGGTGATTTTCTTCCTCTCCTTCAATTTCTTCTTCTTCTTCCCTTTTGGTAAGATCTGTTCCTTCATCGTCCTTTCTTCTGTTCTTCTTCTTCTCTTTACTGATCTTCCTTCTTCTATTAATCCTTGCTCTGTTACTGCTGTCCTGTTCTAGGCAATAGTTACAGCCCATATACTTTGGGTCGAACTCTTTGGGGCCTCATCGATTTGGACTGATACTTGAGGGCTTGCTTCCCCATCTTAGGGCGACCCAGGTTGCAGAGTTTGAGAGCTTCAGACTTCATAAACAGAGAGTTTCAAACTGAAACTCAGATCCGGTCCCTCGACTTACCACCAGATCAGGTTGCAGAATTTATCCCATCTTATTCTCCATTGTTTGGGATTGGTTCTTAGCTGAAATCAAGAGGGTAATTCCTTACGAACTCACCCTAAAGTCTCGTGGGGTTTGGAGGCCTGAATAGAGAGTTTGATCAACTCCTTGAGGACTGGTTCTACCTGACTCTCATGATCGAGAGGTAGAAGAAGACCCTTTTCTCTATATTTTTACGTTTAATTCCTACAGTTACTGTTAGTTTCCCCTTTAGACCCTCCTTTATACAATTCAGTTTTATCCTTTTATTTTAATTTGTTCCAAGTTAGTCTCGATATTTTCATTCCCATAGATTGCTACTTATTCAATTTCTTCTAAAATCTTGTCTTTTCCCTTAATAGCGATTCTGGTTTTCAAATGAGTTTCTGAACCTAATCCCTTGGGCTTCTAGAAACTCATCAAGTAGACAATTTGTCACGAAGATTAACTTGTGTAAAACTAATTTGGATCCATATTGAATACTGCAGGATGTCCAATTGAATAGATTCCAAAAAGTCTTTGCTCAGCCCAGACTGAAGTGCTGTCTCACACATTATTAGGGGGAAACAAAGCATCGTCTCTCAGATGGGTATTCTCATAGAACGACAGACCCTTTGCAGGGAATAAAGGATTAACAAGTTCAGGTCTGTACTTGTATGGACTACACAGATAAAATTCCCAACATCAATTGACACTTACAGGCTTCTGCTTCTCCTTATACCATGCTGTATATTTTTCTCCATTCATCCAAACTTGAGCAGATCTCAACTATAACTCTGTAAGTTTAACTTATTTGATGATCACTCATACATAGAATGAAGCATTAAGCCTATGATGGTCTGAAATTGTAACACACTTAAT
Organism: Telopea speciosissima; assembly: GCF_018873765.1. Classification (NCBI taxonomy): domain Eukaryota; kingdom Viridiplantae; phylum Streptophyta; class Magnoliopsida; order Proteales; family Proteaceae; genus Telopea; species Telopea speciosissima. Next base: position 60,714,575 of record NC_057921.1, on the reverse strand, counting down.
ACATTTTGTTTGGTTATACATGGCCATCTTGAAAGTTTGATTCTTGAATAGCAAATTTTGGTTGGTGGGTAAAGAATAAGACCATAAACATAACATCACAAATTGAATGCCAGCTCCCCTTCTTATCTCAGATCTACAAGAAACTAATGGGAAGCTAAACTTCTAAACTGCAGAGAAAGAGACATTTGAGAAATTGCGGGGATAACATAACGCAAAGACATCAAAATAGTCCATACAGGAAAACAGAATTTAGAATCCACAATGGTAGTAGAACATCACAAACAAAACATAGATCAGCAAGCATACCGGGTATTCACTTGCAAGATTGGGCTTGTAAAAATCATAGGCATGAGACATGTGACTTGCTCTACATTTGCTTTCAAATGTAATTGGAGCATTTGGCCCTATCAGCATAGCAATAGCTGCCGCTCCTCCTGTGGGACGGGCTGGACCTTCTGCATAGACCTAAAAGAAGGAAGCTTGATGTAAGCAAGTGTCCATACCTTAAAGCAAGTTGGTCATGATCTGGATCTACGTAAATAAGTTTAAGCAAATAAGCCTAACAGCCATGACACAACTAGAGCTACAGAATCACATGGAAAATATTAACTGCATCTTAAAAACCAAGAAGCCTGGCATCTTTGCAACAACCAAGCCCTTGTTGGATTTCATTATACTGTCAAAGGTGCTAGAAACTCATGAATGTGAAACTAAGTGCTTGTCTTCTGAAATTCAACCTTTTTTAGTCATTAGTCATTAAATCCACAAGAACAGAAAACATTAAATATTCATAGTAACGAAGCATCTTACTAGCCCATAAAAAGATGATAAAATAGACTACCAAAAAAAGAAGAATATATAGACTCAATTTGGTAATATTCATCTTTTTCAATAAAAACGTATGGAGGTCTATCACACAAACTAAAGAGAAAACCAACCAAATTAAGTGCCTCCAATCAATATCAGAACTGTCTATGATACATTGATACATCAACTGTTTGATTTCATTTAGGCTACAGAGAAAATTAGTATGAAGGCACTGCGGACACGCCTAAGTCATATCATCATGAGTTTTGATTTTCATTTTCATTTAATTCCATCAAGTTCTAAATGAACTATTTAAACTGGGTGTAGAACTGCAGTACGAGGTTAGTTAAGATTCTCTGCATGAACCTCAATCATTAACCACCGCAGGAAAATCACTGAATAACTGAAAACTTGATCATAATCAAGGAAGAAAAGGCAGATTGATTGATAGATCCATTGATGAATGCAGAACATCTAATCAAAGGTAATAGTCTACATTCGACATTACAATTTCATAATTAACAGTGATTAGAATATGATTCTTGATGGTCAATGTGAAATATATGTACCAAAGGGGGGAAATCTAACCGCACTGTCTGTGCACACAACAAGTCCATAGCGTCCGTCCCATGAACTACTCTCTACCCAATTCACACAGTTGAATAAAGCTGCAGTTCCCCCATAGCATGCATTTGTTGAGTCAACTCCTTCAATGTCAGTATTGCCATATTCCTGTATGTTTTACATAGAAATGGGGAAACAACTGAGAAAACTAGAGACATAAGCATATAAATCAGAAATAGAAATCTCCAATAAATCAGATAATCCCCTCTCACATCAGGTCATGACTTCAAGTCCTCTCACCTATGCAGATCAATGAAGCACCACCCTCCATAACACAGGTATAAGCAAACAGAGATGGTAACTGATTCCAAGTGGGATGGAGAAAAAGAAAGGGTAAGAGGGGGGGATAAAGCATAACCCAGAGTTTTGGAACCTGGATTGATCTGGACAGTCGGAATGGTCGCCTGAAAATGTTCTCTTTCAGGTTACATCATCTGACTGGAGCAGCCAAACTGGTTGGTCCAGTTAATGCATGAAAAAACACATGCCCATTTGAAAACTTTCACAAACAAGAAACTGTTAGTTATAGATTGCCTAGTTAGTATATTAACCACCCTTGATTAGTAGGCATGTTAGTAGCCCCTTGGGAAATGGGCATGTTGATTTGGTTTTTAACTTTTTAAAGCATACCAAAATAAGTGGGTAAACTCATTAATGTAAAGCTTTGAAAACTCAATCCCCTTCAGTAGGGAACTAAACCGACATCTATAATTGGTAGTCAATTATTGCCAGTCAACTACTGGGTGCAGTAATGACCCTTATTTCTGAAATTTGATCTCTGTGATATACCATAACAGATCCCTTTTGTAGGACAGTTGAACCAGGTCAATTTAAACCAACCCACTTTCTCGCCCTCCGAATTGGGTTCAAAAACATCTGCATAGCCAAAGAAATTGGAAGGTTACCTCAAAAATTTGCATCAAAAAGGTCTTAATGGATTTGCTCTTGTCTATTACAGTTTCACTGCCAACTTCCAGGCGACCAATTTGTGTTGGATCAATCCCATATTTCTCCAGAAGGGAAGTAACAGCTGTCAAACTGAAAACCCAAAATCAACACAAGAACAGAAGCTCCACGAAAAAGCCAACAAGCTGTCATATTAATGAAAAAAAAATTTCATTGCACAAGTATATAATGCAGAAACATCAAATATAAACCAAAAAACAATAATTGAACAGAATCAAGACCATATTTGCCAATGATAACCATCAGAGAGGAGACTGTCAACACTGCAATTAAATTATGAAACATAAAAGCTTTCAAAAGCTAATAAATGATATTATAAGTTTATAACAATCTTACATCAACAAAAACAGTTAATGGACAAAACTTGTCCACATCTATTCTCAAATATGTAAATAAAATTAAACTAAAAGATAGCCAATATATGATCCTACTACAGTATTACTTGCTTCACTTCATATCATCCACTTCCAAATTTTATGTAGTCTCATAGTCTTGACCATAAAAAAAAATAAAGCCAGTTTCCATAGTTCATCACTGTATTATAATGGTTCTCAAGGAAGTTTTCCATTCTGTAACTTCTTCAATCCTCTCCATGGTAGCAAACACTAGAGTCATTGAATAACATTCACATTTTATACTTCAACTTGAAATGGAATTTCATAAAATATTAAGACAAGTCTGTGAGAGCAGAATACATCATCTCTTAGATTCCAGAGATCAACATCGCTTTCTCTTTCTACCCTTACTTATACCATGGTATCATAAATGCTATTCGATTGATAAGGAACAAAATCAAAAGACTGTCATACCCCTCCCCAAAATTATCACCTAAGAAGACTGCAAAGGTATTATTAAATAGAAATCTATAGAAAGTGAAGCAAATGGATCAAATAATCATTCCCTGTTTTTCAATTCTGGCAACTAGTATCAAATTAGATGCAATGAAGGTCTACAGTAATTAATATCTCATAAAGCTAGAGTAGTGCATATTTTCTAAAAAAAAATGCATGCTTCATATAAACCATAGTTTTACTTTTTATTAACCAATCAATAAACTCAAACAAACAAATAGACATTGTTGACAGAGTTTAACTAGAGGCTGGGACACAGGAATCTGCAGTCTGCTGAGTGTTGAAACTAAACCCTACCATTCTAAACTTATGCGAACATATAGGGAGCTAGAGTATAATGACGTCTGAAACCAAAACAAAATGGACCTTTTGCACCAACCTTCCCCCCCCCCCCCCCCCAAAGTTTTGACATAACCAATATTATGTTGTATTTTCGCCTGTTATTATTAACTACATTATCTAGATTACCTACATCCACATATCAAAACCATAATTTTATAACCCTAATTGACCAATATGTCCACAATCGGCTGAATTTTCCATTTCACATCAGAGAAATTTGTGCAATGATCCCAAGTGGTGCGAATATCCTGGAAGGGCAGAAAAGCCTTGCGTACCAAAGAATTGAAACTACTACCGACTTAACCCCTTGGCCTAGCCCTGGATCAGCTAGTTCAGATGATTTGGCTTTTAAGATTAAACTATTCGTATGCAGATGTCAATGCTGTATCCTCATAGACTGCGAAAGAGACTGCACTTCTGAGTTGAGGGAGGTAAGTAAATCAACCCCCCACAGGTTAGAACCAGGGATTTTCCACTCAATGAAAGCCAAAAGGGAGACAAAAACTCTCCCGAGGTACTTTGGTGATTGAGAATCCATTAAAGAACAGTAGATACAACATAATAACTGCAAAGACAAAAAGTGACAAGAAAGAGAGTCGGAATGAAATGAAGCATGAATACCTCATCGAAATGACATCTTCCAATTCTGTACAAAATGCCATGCAATCTTGCCCAAGTCCAATAGTGTATTTTCCTTTACTTGCACCATCATGAGCCTCCAATTCTTCCTGTTTTAGAGAAAGGCAAAGATGAATTCAAGGAAGCTAGTAATTTTGGATTAAACAAGTACTGACACATAAATAGGAAACATACAAAATAATAAAAAGAATATAATAATTAACAGAGTGTTTGGTCAAAGTCCAGGAGACTGTTAAGGTGAGGGAGGAAGATTAAGGGGACGGAGGAGGGGGAAAAAAAAAGAAGCACAAGTACATAACTTAATTTTCTTTCTCCAAAGGAAGAAGAACAATATAAAAACTAACTTTAGCCATAACAACTTCTCCTTGATAATCTCTGATTCAAATGAAATGCATATCTAAGTCCAGGAAACAAATGTTTTTAAGGTGGCACTTGAAATGTCAAATTGTGCAACCAGTAACCGTATATCCAGTGTTTCTGTTCTAGCTTGAGCTTTGTGAGGATCTAACCGACATATTGGACGGTTTTATTCTTTTATTCTTTATAACGAGCAGATATTCTGATACGTGCAAGGATAACCAAAGAGAGATAATAGGAAGAGGAGATGAGAGAGAGAGATAATAGGGAGAGAAGGGAGAGAAGAGAGGGAGCGAGAGAGAAAAGAGGGATTTTCTTTACGGACGAAGCAAGGATATCTGGCTTATTGGGAGGTAGCCGACCTCTTCTCGGATAAGTCCAAGAGATGATTTAGGATTCAACAAATCAAAGTCTCTTCTTCATTACGTAAGTTGTATTTAAATAGGAATACATCCAAGGATAACTGCCCACTAATTAAGTATCACACTTCTATAGTAACTCCCAGGCATTCAATAATAACTCCTAATAACCAATTCCAATTCTCCCATTATCGGATAACTTCCTATAATATACCTAACATAAACTATAAGTACCAATAAGGGTCCCTCTACCTATGTGCACGTAACAATCCATATCCCATAAATTTGGTATTGTCATCAAGACCACTAAATTATAAATAAAAATGGGGAAGGTATTCGCACACGGGAGATTCTCCCATCAACTTCCATCAAATAAGGGGTACAGGTGTTTTATGTCATTCGGATAGGAATTTATGCCAATCTGACTGCAGTTCATGCAAGTTGTGTACAAGCACGGCCTTGTATGAAAACTTTTACCAATAAAATTTTAAAATAATTCCACTCGGATCCCAAATCTTGTTGGAGTAATTCCCAAGTTGCTTCCCACCGATGACCAATGGATACGAATCGGATGTTATGCCCACAAACTCGTTGGTGCAGCAATGCTTGAAAAACCTAATGAAAATCCCGTATGGACTCGGTACGGTGAATCTCTGCTGAACAAAAATCTCTTCCATCCACCCTTGTTTTAAGTTGTTAAACAGAGGAGGATATTCCAGTATAGAGACGGTCGATTTCCTCCGCCGAACCTGGCTCTGATACCATTTGATACATGCAAGGATAACCAAAGAGAGAAATAATAGGAAGAGGAGATGAGAGAGAGGGATTTGTTTTACGGACAAAGCAAGGGCGTCTAGTGCCTAGCTTATTGGGAGGTAACCGACCTCTTCTCGAATAAGTCCAAGAGATAATTTAGGATTCAACAAATCAAAGTCTCTTCTTCATTACGTAAGTTGCATTTAAATAGGAATACATCCAAGGATAACTACCCACTAATTAAGTATCCCACTTCTATAGTAACTCCGAGGCATTCACTAATAACTCCTAATAACCAATTTCATTTCTCGTATTATCAGATAACTTCCTATAATATAACTAACATAAACTATAACTACCAATAAGGGTCCCTCTACCCGTGTGCACGTAACATATCCATAACACCAAAATATGACAAGAACTATAAGTTAGTGATTCAGAAATGTTCGTAGAAAGACTTAACAAGTTCTTTGTCAAACTTACGAGGAAAATTCAAAGGGAAGAAACAGATCACGATTAAGTGAGGACCTAGTTCTACCCACAAAATTCAGAATGATTGAAAAAAGCATTTATCCAAAACGTATAAAACAGATCAAAGCATCAGGAATTCCTGGTCCAAGACAAGTCTGCAGTTAAAAAACAGTAGAACATTAAGTACAGGGTAACCCACCCCCAAAAAGGACAGCGAAGGTATGAAAATTTGCAGTTCCTATCAACGGCCATTAAAAAAATCACAGTAGAAACCCCTCCAGTCCACCAAAAGGAAGAATCAAAGCTTCAAATTTCAAAATATGCAATATATAAGCAACAAGAGAGAGGGGGGGAGGAGCATGACGATGAAGAGCTAAAGCGATAGCAAGAGAGAGATGATGAAGTAGGAGTTCGTAAATTTCCCTCCCGATTACGTTCTCAGGGATAAATTGGCCTTCCACATGTCTCAGGAAAGTCATGCAAATCCATAAGAAGTTACAGCTTTTACGTTTCCCAAAAGAAAAAAGAAAAATGCACTATAGCTTTTTTTCTTTCTTTCTTTTTGATGAGGAAAATGTGGTAAAGTTACTTCAATCTTTACGTCCCACATTGGGTAAATCAACCAACTAATCACGATGAAAACAGACATCAAAATACTCAAACTTCGTGTCTTTTAACCGGTAGAATCATAGCATTACTTACTTCAGATCAATCAAACCTTAAGAACAGTAACGAGAGAAAAAAATAATCCACTAGAATATCATAAACGAAAGTAGAAGACGAGATCTTAACCTGCTGTACGCATGTAGGAGGAAAATAAATGTCGATGGCAAGGATTCCAACATCTTTCTGCTGCGAAGCCATTTCTGTGCTCACTCGAACTCTCGAAAAGCCCTAAATCGGAACTCTGGTTTCCCTTCCTGACGCTCTTGGTCCGCAGAGAAGCAGAGGAAGAGAAGGACAGAGAATCTCAGATAAGCGAGCGAAATGGTGAGTTTTACAAGTTCTCGTTTGCATTTATATATAGAAGTGACGAGCGAAGAAAATGCTCCAAATGCAGAGTTCGTGAGTTAAAAAAAAGATTCGCTGGCAAGAGAAATTATAGGAGGGAAGGCCTGGTGAGGCGGTTCACCGCCATGGACACAATTTCACCTCTTAATTACGAAATATGCCATTGTTTTCTGGTTTCTGTTTCAGTCATTCCATCCTTGAGAGTCATGTCATCATGACAAGAGCGCTTGACATATATATCCAACTACTCTTGTTTGACCGTTGTTCACGTGCTGTCACAAGCCGCGAAATAGGTTAGCAGTCACCGTTTGATCCTGACCTCCACTTTTTTGACGGTGATAAAGTATTCTGAATCTGATCCACAAGGTCTACCTGATTAACGGCTTTAGATTCACGACAAATTGTTGACTTAGATACTAGGTTACTAACTCAGTGCAAGTGCAACAGAAAAACGCATCATCGTAGGCAGATCAACGGTTGCCAGATTAAAGCAACCAAAATCTGGCTCTGACGTCACATCACATGGAGCTCCTCGTTGACCGAGTCCAACGACATCTATATAAAACGGTTGGTCTAATTGTTTCTGCTCGCACAATACATTGGGTAAGTAACCACGTGACGTGATGACAGCTATAATTATTTCCGTCTCGATGGAATCGTATTATCCTAATTCCTAAACTAAAAGATATCGAAATACCATAAATAGACACGATCAAATTGAATGGTGGTTCGTGACGAAACCAGATATTTCTGGTTGGTTTTTGTCAGTTAATCTGTGGGACCGAGAGGAATCAATGCCTCATAAACCAATCCAGAGGTCGAACCCATGAACCGGATAATGACGGGTTAGATTGTTGGTTCAGTCCAATGACGTCATTCAATATTGCAATAAACTATTGGCATTAAGGAAAGGAAAGGAATTGCCTCCTTTGTACAATAGCGATAGTCCTTTTTTGTCATGTACATAAGCAAAAATGGTAATTATATATCTAATTAAAAATATATTTATTTCTTATTTGGTTGATTACAATTCAGTATAATTAGGTACATTTAAAATATTTCTGAGGAAAAAATATTATTTATTTAACTTACAATTATGTCATTAGGCTTTTTATTTTTTATGATCAAAGAAAAATATCCAATCTAAAGACATAATTTTAGTTAAATAATTAATTGTGACATTAGAATTATGAAGCTATTTTTCAATAAAAAAATATATGCAAAATTTTTTCTTAGACTACCATTGTGGCTCGTTTGATACTTGCATCACATTTGGATTTCCTTTCAATGTTTCATGATAATTTTTCTCATAAGTATTCAAACTCATTAAGTTCAAAGTTCAAAGCCTAGGTCAAATGTAGTTGCTCAAATTTCTCTTCGACTTTCACCAATTTAGATGATTGCATGAAACTTATCAATCACTATAATTTTTTTATTTTTTTTAAAGTGATGGAAAAACACAAATCATTTGATTAATGCTAAGCCAATAAAATTGCAAGAAAAAACATGTGGTGCAATGTGGAGCATAAGATTGAATTAGGATCCAAAATTCTACACCTTGTCCTCTATTCCCATTCAATAATCAAGGTTTGTGTATATGAACTACACCCACATCTATACCATGGGGCAACAGCTTTTACCTTTTTACCAAGAAAAAAAAAAACCATCTTTTACCTTCTTTTTTTTTTTTTTTTTTTTTTTTTTCTTTTCTTTTGAAGCACATAAGTGAATATTTCAACAAGAAACGTCTTCATGCACCGTGTGGTAAAGGGATCATACAATCATCAATGGTTGTCAATATCTACCCTTTATTTACAAATGATCGATAATACCTCTCATTGTTCCCCTATACCCTATAGACACCATCTGATGGTCTCAATCAACATGGCACCTCGGACATCTAATGGGGCAAAGTTTGCAACACTAGTCTATAGTTTTCAGAAATTGTATGAGTTGGACATGAATGACCACCATAGCCATTACTAGCCCACGGATATAATTAAGTAACCCTTTTTTCATTATTCTCATCACTATCATCATCGCTATTCCAATTTACATAGTTTTTTTTTAGGGGGGGGGGGGGGTGGGGACAAAAACAAAACTAGATAGGTTTTTTTCTTACCAAAAAATTTCCCTTAATTGGTGAATTGCTTGACCCATCACTAATCAAGCCAGCTACTAATGGCCCTAACCATGAATGCATGTCCATACGAGTGACTTATAACGTGATCCGTAGCTTGTATTGAATTGTTTGATTCATTGTTTTTTCGGTAAATGCAAATTTATTAAGGATGGACATGAAAAAACTCGAATGAAAGATTACATTGATTTTGAATCCATTGATTGGAAATGAGCCAAATTGTTATACACATAAAAAAAACAGTGACCTCCATTGATCAAGTTTCCCTTTACTTATGATAGAGGAGAAATTACTTTGTTGATGCATGTCAACACCTTCCGATGGCATCGATAACAGTGGGAGGAATATTTTAACCTTGTACTGTTGGAGGAGTAATTAAGATCCTGCGATGGTGGATGAAACCTCTTTCACGAGTGGCAAAAAAACCTTTCAAAAAATAAGGATTGAGTTTCTCCACGTACATTGAAGGAGATATTCCTTCACCATTGCCCATCATTGCATTTGGATGGGTGTCTGGAACGGTGGAAAACACTTTGAACCTTTTAACGTATAGGGGGATAATGATGGAGATAGATTTTGTGGGTGTTCAAAAGAAAACTTTCTCTTAAATAAAACTACAAATAAAAGACAAAACATAAAGGACCACTGAATGAAATTGTCAAGTAAGGTAAACTACAAGTTTGCATACATTTACTAGCACATGGTAGGTAGGTTGAGTTGGATAAATAGATCCCAAGGTTTGTTGTAAAAATAAATAAGATTACTTAAAATAAAATAAAGGATCGAGTTTCTCCACCTACGTAGAAGGAGGTATTCCTTCACCATTGCCCATCATTGCACTAGGATGGGTGTTTGGAACAGTGGAAAACACTTCGAACCTTTTAACGTATAGGAGGATAATGCTGGAGATAGATTTTATAGGTGTTCAAAAGAAAACTTTCTCCTAAAAGAAACTACAAATAAAACACAAAACATAAAGGACCATTGATTGAAATTGTACGGTAAGGTAGACTACAAGTTTGCATACATTTACTAGCACATGGTAGGTAAGTTTAGTTGGATAAGTAGATCCCAATGTTTGGTTGTTAAAATAAATAAGATTAATTAAAATAAAATAAAGAATTGAGTTTCCGTTCACCTTTGGTGAATGGATTTACTACGGGAGAGGGCGCACGGTGGCTTGAACTCATGACCTACCTTCTGTTTGAAGAGTAGATCTATTGTCAACTGAGCTGACTGTTTGGGGTTTGCCGATACGATATTTAAAACTATTAATTGGGAAGCATTAATCTGTAATGTAAAGTACCACGGTGTAACCACGGTGACCTAATCGGACTATTCACAGCCCAGGGCGGAACGGTGCCGAACACTTCCCTCGCAGAGCAAAAGTTGCCGACCGAGGGAGAGCTGCTCTTCTTCAACGTTTCCGGTCGTCTCTCTATCTTGATGTGTTTTCCACTCTTTTCACCTGGTTTCCAAGTATTTCCTAAAGACAAGGTATGATTTCTTCACTCCTGTTTATTCGGTGGTGGAGTAACGGAATTCAACCTTTCATCTTGTTTCCTTCTTTATCTTTATGTTTCTGTACATGTCTCTCTCTTATTGAGCCATTTCCATTACCGTCTTCTGGGATTTAATTAGTTTGGGGAGTGGTGAGAGATGGTCATATTCTACCATATGTAGCTGACATCGTTGAAGCTTATATACGTTTCTATTTAATTTATGAAATTGGGTAGTGTTGCTATGTTGAATGCTTGATGGTGGGGAGGTCTTGAGCCATATTCGAGAGAGTTTGAAAAAAATAGAAAAATTCCCTGCAAATGTTGTTTATCGGCTATTGCTCTAATTCTTTGAATACGAAGTACTTGAGAAAATGCGAAAGACGTAATTTTGCTGATATCTATGTGTCTTGACTCAAATATCTTCACCCAGATAAACAATCAAGATTTCTCTAATCTATTAGTAGCTCAAAACACTACTGAGTTCACTTGGGGGATTAGGGTTTAAAAATATGCGTCCTTGCAATGTTTTAAGTCAGAAAATGATCACAAGGTGTAAACTTGACTTCTTTAGCAGTTTAGCCACTAGTACAGGGAAGGACTATGGATGATGGGGGGATTCGAAAAATTGAATTCTTTAATCAATCCCGATTAGCTTAGGAGGTAGGAATTGAAAGTGAGGATGGTGTCCAATATGATTACATAAATTACGAATAGCATCGCAAAGAACATAGCAAGGATACAAGAACCTTTGACCAGGGAGAGATTGAAGTGAGAGGACCGAGAAGCTCCACTGTGTGCCAGGAGTTTTCTTGGTCGAGCCGGGGGCCTTTTACCATCATATTTTCTAAAACCAACATATCTTATTCCTTGCAGTCTCCTTTGCAATCATGTGGTTGCAAACTGAAACATTCAGCAAACCACCTCCCTGTGGGGGAAAAAAAAAGAAGAAAAAGAGATGAAAAGGAAGGCGGAAAAAAAGAAAGAGTAGGAGAGAGGTAAGAAAGGGAGATGCCAATAGTGGCAAATGAAAAAGATAGTGACAGTTCACTCACCACTGTTCTCATGTCTGTTAACAGGACTGTTGAACTTTTGTGGAATCTTGAGCAATTATTTTGCAAGTCTTCACAACTGTGGTTGTGCCTGCCTCTGCCCTTGTAGGTAACTGTTGAAAAAAATTCCTTACTGGGTTTGTGCAGACTCAATTTCAGAGGGTTGGCCTCGCTAATTCTTTTTAAATTTTATCCTCCCCCCCTCCTTCCTCTAAGCTCCTGCGTGCTTTATTTAATGTGAACTGGGATTGTATATTTAGTTGAATCCTTATTTTTGTTGAATGTGCTGTTGTGCTGATAGATATAGTGGACTGGAGTAAGGTCAATGGAGTGTGTGGTTCAAGGAATTATAGAAACACAGGTGAGTCGTATTATTTCTTCTCCTTTTCCCTTCTCTTTTGCTTTGATATAATCTTCCATAGTGTCTTGTGAAAATATTTAAATACCATGAATATAATAATTTAATTGCCACTTTAGCTTAGCATATCAGTGTAAGGACAGTCAATTTTAAGAGTTTTGAGTTAATTTGCAAGCTATTCTAGAAGAAGGGCCTGTACTATACATCAAGAGAAAACATCTGTTCCATGAAAAAAGATCTCACATTTCTTTATTTATCATTTTCTAGATTTCACGTGGATTCTATTGTAGAATTGAAAATATCTTGTGTTTGGAATGGAAAGGGAAACAATAATATCATTTATTTGGTTGTGTTGTGGTTGTCTCAAAATGGTATTGGATCCTTTATGGTAATTATTACAGCATGCAAGCTTGCATTAGTGGGACCCAATTCCAAAAATCCTATCCCCCCTCCCTCTTGCAACAAAAGAGAACAAAAGTGGGAAGGGGCAGGTCCATATCTTCTGCCTCTTTGTAGTATCTTCGATTTTGTTATGTGTGTCTCGAATTCTTGAACCCGTTTCGAAGATTGACCCGCTCCGACATTTTTGGTGGTGACCCGAATGGGAACTTTTTTTTCTGAGGCTTGTGATGGTAGCAGAGGGCTTGGGCCGATGGATCGACCCGCTTGGAGGAGTATTACCCTGTTTTTGTGTCTTGCTGTATAAGCAAGTTAGAAGTCAGATTTTGGGGGGTTTTTGTGTTAGGGTTTTGAGAAGAGAGTTCTTGCCGCCGTTTGCGTGTTCTTGAAAGAACTCCACTGTATTCTTCTTCCATTACATAGTGAATCATCTTCAGCTATGCGCGTGGACATAACACATCACATTGGTGTGTGAACCACATTAAATCTCTGTGTTATCTTTGCTTTGTTTTGTTTTTCCTTCATGTTTCTTTGGTGTTTGTTTTTAACAGATTTTCCTAGTGATATCCTTGGCTTCTTGTGGTCTTTGTACTCCATCCTCTTGGTGAAAGTGCCAAACTTATGTAGACCTACACTATTCAAGTTGGCATTTGGACCATGATAAAGATGCAACAAAAGGGTATTCAGAAGTTGCTTCAAGGTCCAAGCTTCTGTTTGTTGGCCTCTTTGGAATAAGAGGAACAAGAGGTCTCCGATCATTCATCCTCTGACCTGGAACATGTGGTATGGAGGATTAACATGTCATTTTTCTGGGCTTCTTAAATCCAAAGGTCAAGCATCTCATGTGGGATTTTTTGGCTAATAATTGGTCTTCTTTGTTCAGTGATTGGTGGTCGTTTGGGGTTGTATGTTCTCTCTTTTCTGTTTTCCACAGTTTTATTATACTCTGTTCCTGTGTCTTGCCCGGTATTTCATTATCATCTCCCCCCACACCCCCCCCCCCCCCAAAAAAAAAAAAAGAAAAAGAAAAAGAAAAATAGAAAAGGTTTGCTCCAAGCATTGCCAGGGAATTATTGAGATCATCATGATTAGGATGGCTGGCCATTGAAAATTTAGTTTGAAGTGTATCTTTGGATTGCATGGTCAGACAACTTTTTTGTGTGTGGTGTGTGTGGGGGGGGGGGTTCTTCTTCCCTAGTCCCTTTTCTAAATCAAAAATTGGCTGCATCTACTGTCTGTTCCATCAAACTAATATTCGATGGGAGGTATAAGTGCCTGGGCTTGGCTAGTGTTGGTAGGGTGTTGTGAGATTGCGATGATATATTCAAGGGCCACCCACAAAACTTGGCTAGCTGGGTCACCTACCCATATGTACCTATATTCGTGCATTTATTATGCTTCAGTGTTTTGGCCTTCCCTTTTACTTACCAAGAACCATGTTGTTTTCAACTATCTAGATCTAACTTTTGGGATCCCTCTTGCAGCATGTTGAAGCTTTGGAGATTCTACTTCAGGGCCTTTGTGGTGTTCCCAAAGTATCTCTTAGGATCCATGAGTTATGCCTGAAGAGTGCACCTGGGCTTGGTAAGTTCAATGTTATAAACATGGTTGCTCTGCATACACACACAAATGTTCAAACTCCTCTGTGCAACCTGGACCTGTGAGTCTATATTTTTTATATAGACATGAATCATCGACTGTAGTCCCACCTGATTGACTTGTTTGATTATCACATTAATTGATGAATAGTGTTCAAGTGGTGGTTATAGAGAGGAGCATAGAAAATTTTCTTTGTGACCATTATGAGAGAGGCACCCATTACTTTCGGGGCACTGTTCATGAAATTGTGTTCCAATACTGTTACTGGATGTTTACACTGGACCACTGATGAGATTTTTTTCCCCTTCCAATTCCAGGAGCGGTAGCCTCAGAGGTTCGACTCTTGTGTGATCTGGAGCAGCCTGAGCCCACTTGGTAAAACCTAAGTTTATTCTGAATTTGCATCAAAATTGTCATATCCACATGAAAATCTGTTATGGTGTAACTTCGTAGGACTGTTCGACATGTTGGTGGAGCCATGAGAGGTGCTGCTGCTGATCAAATTTCTGTCCTGGTGAGGACCGTGGTAGAAAGCAAAGCAAGCAAGAATGTGTTGCGTTTTTTTTATTCCCTTGGTTACAAATTGGACCACGAGCTTCTAAGGGTGGGATTCGCCTTCCATTTCCAAAGGGGTGTGAGGATTTCTGTTACTGTTACTTCAGTTAATAAAATGCCAAAGCTATATGCAGTAGAGGATGCTGTGCCAGTGACACCTGGTATTAAACTAGTTGAAGTGACAGCCCCTGCATCTTCTGAAAACTACACCGAAGTTGATGTTGCAGTTTCATCTTTTTGTGAATATCTAGCACCGTAAGAGCTCTTCTGTCTTTTTTAAAGAAGATTCCATCTAACCCCTGCAGAGACTGACCTATCCTCACATGTTGCACATGCAAAAGTACTGGAACTATGTCTGACAAAACTACAATTGCATTATAGGATGATTATTAGCATTTAATCCATTCTTTTCTAGATTGTGAGGATAATACATAATATATCCAGATGATCCAGAAGTAGAAACTGTCTTGAGATTATATGGTTGGGATCATTGTCTGATTGAGTGGAACTTAAGCCCAGGTCACTTTTTGGATTTGATGTTGGCTTTTGAGCCCTGTCTACCCTTCATGTATGTCGAATCTGTTGTAGAATGTGGTTTTGGACTTTATTGGTTGGATGGATGTCCTGAATTAGGTTATCCTATCTTATGCTCATTGACTTTTAAAATCCTCCATGTTACTGATAGTTAAGAGTTTCGGGTGTTCCTGTTTCAGGCTCCTTCACTTGTCAAAACCGGGAGTCCCAACAACGGTTGTTCCTACTGCTGCTGCTGCCGCTGCCTCTCTCATGTCAAATGGTGGGAGTAAAATCTTATAGTGCCATCTTTTATCCGCGAGGTAGATCTTCAGCACTTGTCAATACTGAATTTATCCATTAAACTTAGTCTTGATGGGTTATTCACGAATGCACTCATTATGGTTGTGAGTTGTGACCGTTCAAGTCATCCAAATTTTCTTCTTTCAATCATTAGGATAATTGGCCAAGCTTTTTGGGTGGTGATGCATTTCAGTTATACTTTCCATCATAAGGCAATGTGGGAAATGTTTAGAATAATTGGCAAACCTTCACTCTCAATGCGAGAAAGGGGGAGGGGTGTTCATTATATGGAGTTGTAAATTTTTTTATGAAGATTTGTGTCTAAATATGGAAAATGTATGGAATGACACAACAAAAATGTCAAAAACTCAATGAATTGATGAGTAGATGTGATTGAAGATTTGATTGAATGCCTCTAATCTACATGTAGGGAGGTTTTGGTTGGGAATAAAGTTCTTAATTCTCTCTAGACAAGGAGACGTCTCTTATAAGTGTTTGTCATCACGGTTCAAGGAATCAGAATTGGATAGGTCAAGAGTCTTGAGACCGATCCTGATTCTTGCATTGTTTTTTGAAGCACCTTGTTTGATGTTCGATCTATTATTTACTCCTTTTCCTGTAAAATATTAGAAAATCAATGAAATTTATCGCTTGTAGCCAGATTGATGGGATATATATATATATATATATATATATATATATAGGCTACCCTTAGTTCTAAGATCTTCTCTCCTTTTCTATTTTACTTTCCAGCAGTCCTCCGGGAGTTGCGTTGCAGTATTAGTTGGCTTTTAGGGCCGTTGGGCAAGAGGTAAGACCCAGGTTTGCGGTTAATTAGCAACTAAGATCTCCTTCACCCTTTGGTGGATGGAAGTATACCTTAGTTAGGGGATATGTTCGATAACTATGAGTAGACTTAGTAGAACCATGTCTTCGAGACTAGTCGGCGACTTGGTTCGCAAGTCAAATAATTAGTAATGAAGTTCTAACAAGTGACCTTGATCGGTCCCTTCAAAACTGGACCTTACCTAAGGTCCCAACCAAAGAAGTTTACAAACAAGAATGGTATAGTTTCACCAAACTATCGAGACCGTAGAACAAACTATCAATTACTCTCCGGATATGGAAGAGATCCAACTCTTAGACCCTTCAAATCTTAACAAGTTAAAAAGGATTTTAATTATATCCATATAGGACTTATACAAGTAGCCATCAAACCCCCTCGCAAGGGGAAGGGCTCAACGTAGCCCTCCCGCTTGCTCTCGGGGATCAAAGGTTCCCGCAATTTGATGATTCCCTTCTGGGATGATAGAAACAAGTCTTCACAAAGGCCAGTTTATTTCAATTGTTACCCGACATAAACTTATCCTTAAATGATGCAAATCTTCCGGATACCTTAAAAGTTAACATCCTTACAAGTGGTTACAAGATGAAACAAGGTTCTATACCAATTGCTATAATCCATAGAATCCAAGCAAGGCCATGAGAACTTTAAGACCCAAGGCTCTAAGAAGAACTATCAAAGGACAAACCACGTTCATAGAAACGGACTTTGTCCATTCAAGAACGATTCACCCTAAAAGTGAGTGGAAAGACATTAAGTTTCCGACAAAATGGTGTCTCCAGGCACCTTGCCCGCAGTCACTTGTTGAACCCAACGTGGCGTTGAATCTATAAACCAAGATCGGGGCGGAATGGTTACTATAACATTCCGAGGAAAGATAAACAAATAAAACCAAATCTGAAGAGTTTGAAAAACTCAGCCAAGTCCCAAGTAGAGCTTCAACCTCTAGTTCTCTAACAAGTCTCCACTTAGAAAATCAAAGGTTACAAGAACAAATAAGGTCCTTACATATTCTAGGATTACAAACTCAAATTAATAAATGTCACCCAAGGAATTTATGAACAATGATCTAACAAGTCTTCTCCTTCAAATGAACCAGCTTCACCAACTCAAACCGACATGCAACACGAAGCAAGAGTTCTTGTCATACGATGATGAAGACTATGAGATAGACAAACCCAAACTCGAATAGATTTCAATTCACCCAGAACGCGAAAAAAGAGAATGGTTTTTAGCTACTTCTCGAAAGAAAAACAACAAGAAATCAAGAACCTCTGGTATGACAAAATGAGAACCATCAAAGTAGATGTTATGTTCTTTACATATTTAGACATCTATACAAGTAATAACAACATTCCTTATCCCTTTTCAAACATCGATTGCAAGAGAAGGTGTACCACACACGAAATTCGATGACAAGACCATAGAGACAATACACCCTCCTGGTTCAAATGTTAAATTAAAAATTAACAACACAGAAATCTTGGCAACACCTTTTAGATCCATTGAAGGTGTTTCGATGGGTCCAAGAAAATTATTGAACAAACAAATTACACAAACCAAGTATTTACAAACCATAGGAAGTCAACTAATTAGAATAGAGAACTTAGTTCAAAAAGACACTCCTATTGAACCAACGTCTCTAAATCAAGCTAGTACTTCCTCAACAACAACAACAACTCTGTTCAAACCTTTCACGATTTCGAACAAGAGTTTAAAAAACTTAAATACTCAAGAAAACAGAGATCTAGTAAGCCAAATTTCCACAAGATTGCAAAATTTGATTGTCCCGATACACCTCAAAAGGAAACACAAGGAAGCTCGCTTCCAATGTGGCAAACATCCAACAAATGGCTTCCTCTGAATCATCCAGTGATGAAGAGGAGCAAGAACAAGTAAATGCTATTACTAGCCCTTACATGAACAATAACTATTATCCAAGACCAACATACCCGGATCTTCAAATTGAACAAAGAAGGGAATTTTCCAGGCAAATTACCAAAGTGGTACCATCTATGAATGGAACATAGATGGTATGTCGGTTACAATCTGCTAACAAACTCCAAGAAATGACCATGGTGAGCAATGCTCATCGGATCAAGAACATACCCGATCATGCCATACAGCGAAATAATCATTTCGGGTTTACGAGTCAACTTAAAGGTTGGTGGGATAATGTTCTCTAACCGGAAAAAGAATCCATACTAAATGCCATTCAAACTAATGAACAAGGTCTACCAATTATGATAGGAGACCAACCAAGTTGAAGATCTTTGTAAACACTCTAATTTTTAGTATAACCAAGTATTTTTAGGAGATCCCACAAGACTCAAGGATAGGTCTTCAACAATTATCAAACCTCAAATGTAAAAATTACACGATTTCAAATGGTATAAAGACACATTCATGACCAAGGTCCCGACTAGGAAGATGCAAATCTCCCCTGTTGGAAAGAAAAATTCCTTCTTCAGTTACCCAGTTTATTTTCGAAAAACTCAAACAAAAATTAAGAGAAGAAAACAATGGGAAATACCTATCAAACCCTCACCTATGGTGATCTCATAAGCCTAGTACACAAGGAAGGATTAGCCTTATGTACGATATCAAACTTAGAAAACAAATTAGAAAAGAATCAAAATCCTACAAACAAGAATTAGGGGATTAGTGAATGGTTTGGTTTCGATTCAAAAATCACCGCTCAAAAGAAACATAAAAGCCATAGGCATAACAGAAAAATAGATATTCAAGTAAGTACAAGACAAGAAAAGAACCGGATAAAAATTTAGAAAATAAATCTAGCCCAAAGAAGCAGAGACCTTACAAAAGAACTTTCCAAAAATCAAGACCAACTCAAAACACCAAGATCAAGTTGTTACAATCGTGGTAAACTGGCCACATAGCCAAATCTAGACTAGCAAAAAAGATCAACTCACTCATAATGCTGATGATACCAAAATCCAACTCTTAGCCGATTTGGGTCAAAACAGTCCGAGAGTGAAACAAAACCCAAGAAAATGAGTTAAACCAAATTGAGTCAAAGCGGATAGTGATGAAAGGCTTCTCCTTGTAATTGTAGCCAAGGAGTTTTCAAAAAATTGTGATGATTCGAATCATCAAAATCTATAAACATGATACAATCAAGTTCAGGACTTAAAACCTTTAACAAACCGAAGAATTTCTCAACTTTGTTGATCAAATCAAAGATAAACATACCAAGACTTTATACCTCCAACATGCCCAAGAACTCTTACAACAGGTCTCATCAACAAAACCCCAAACCAAGGCAACCCCTTATAACATAAAGAATATTTATAAGAAGTTTGACAAAACTCCTACTTCTTCTCAAAATCCGGATCAAGTTAAAATTGCCATTTAGAAGCTACTACAAATGATCTAAAGACGAAATAAAAATATAAAAGCGGAACATAGCAAGTTTAAAGAAGTTTCAAAAAAAATCGAATTAGAAGAAGAAGAAGACAACAGATACAAACTTTACCAAACAAGTAATGAAGATTTTGTTGATATTATTAACAAAGTCAAATGCCAACAAGTGGTATGTCAATATTACTATTGTCATATCATCACCCATAAGATCGACACTATAGCCCTGGTTGACTCAGGAGCACAAATGAATCGCATACAAGAAGGGTTAGTCCCAACCCAATATTTTGAAAAGACAACTCAAAAATTAACAGAGGAAAATGGCTCAAGACTAAACGTAAATTATAAATTATCGACGTTCACATCGCAACCAAGGAGTTTGCTTAAAACAAGTTTTCATATTAGTAAAAGACCTTAACACCGAAGTTATTCTAGGACAACCTTTCCTAGAACTCATAAAACTTTTCATTTCGGATCAAGGAATTACAACAACTATCCTAGGTAAACAAGTCCATTTCAGTTCTTTGAACAAGCAGAACAAAAGAAATAGACACTGCTCAAAACAGTAGCCATTTCGAGCGGACAACTATAAGTCAAATTCAAAGTAAACAAAAACATCTACAATATCTAAAACAAGAAGTCAACCATAGGACTATTGAACAAAAACTCCAAGAAAGAACGGTTCAAAAACAAATTTCTAATACCAAGGCCCAAATTGAGAAGGAACTCGTTGAGTTTCGATGCCTTTGGCACGACATAGGCACATTGTTCATCTTCCTATGAACCAAGCTTTTGATAAGGATATCCCTACAAAAGCCGGACCTATTCAAATGACCCAAGAACTACAAGAAGTTTGTAAAAAGAAATTCAAGACCTCCTTAATAAAAATCTAATCGGAAAAGCAAGTCACCTTGGAGTCATGCGGCTTTCTACGTTAATAAGAACGCTGAAATAGAAAGAGGAACACCGACTTGTCATAAACTACAAACCTCTAAATGAAGCATTACAATGGATTAGATATCCTATACCAAATAAAAAGAATTACTTCAAAGACTTTACCAAGCCACAATCTTCTCAAAGTTTGACCTCAAGTCCGGATATTGGCAAATCCAAATCCACAAAGAAGACCGTTACAAAACGGCTTTCACCACACCATTTGGGCATTATGAATGGAACGTAATGCCCTTTGGTTTAAAAAATGCCCTAGTGAATTCCAAAACATTATGAACGACATCCTAAACCCATACGGCGATTCTAATAGTCTATATTGATGATGTTCTAGTCTTTTCCAAATCCATTGAACAACACTTCAAACATCTTAGGAGTTTCTTCCACACCATGAAAAACAGTGGTTTAGTTCTTTCCCAGAAAAAGATGGAGTTATTCCAAACCAAGGTTAGATTCTTAGGGCATTACATTTACCAAAACCAAGTCATCCCTATAGAAAGATCTATAGCTTTTGCAGATAAATTCCCTGATCAAATCCTAGACAAAAACAATTACAGAGGTTCCTAGGAAGCCTAAATTACGCCGAGATTTCATCCCTCAAATTAGCCAATTATGTAAAGATCTTTACTCTAGGCTCAAGAAAAACCAAGCCCATGGACTTCAAACCATACAAAAGCGAGTTCAAGATATTAAAAAATTAGTCAAGGAAATCCCTTGTCTAAAACTTGCAGATCCTGCACTTTTCAAGATAGTTGAGGCGATGCCTCGAACTTGGGTGCGGAGGTATCCTTAAACAAGTCCAAGATGATAAAGAACAATTAGTCCATTTGCTTCAGGAGTTTGGAACCCACCGAAGAAAATTATAGTACCATTAAAAAAGAAATCCTTTGTAGTTCTTTGCATCCGAAATTTCAAAGCGATCTTCTAAACAAGAAATTTTTAGTAAGAGTTGATTGCGTCGAAGAAAAAACAAGTTTTGAAAAATGATGTTCAAAATATTGCTTCAAAACAGATTTTTGCAAGATGGCAAGCCCTTTTATCGAGTTTTGATTTTGACATAACTTACATAAAAGGAGAAATGAATTCTATTCCGATTTCTTGACCCGTGAATTCTTGCGGTCCTAAAACGATTTCTATTATCATGGCTCCAAAGGAGCCCCCAAACCAAGCATAAAATCAAAGGGTTCCTATGCCAAACCTACTTCTTCAAATCAACTAATCAAAATGTCCCCTTCCAAAACAGAGTTGAAAGTGTTCCCTTCACCCAAGTCGTGGCTAGTCAGTCCACTCAAATAGTTCCTAACACAAGGTCATCTCAATGACTCTCTAGACCAAGCTCCTCCACAACAGTGTCCAAACCAGCTTTCTTCCCAAAACTTACCCAAGAGTCAGATATCCTCAAACAAGCCCATCAAGACATTTTTGCCCTTGATGACCGATTCACTAAAGGCCGCAACACGCGTGGAAGTAGCAAGAAGGGCTTTTTCCAAGGTTGGGATTTCTATTCCCAAATAGTTCAAAAAGTCAAGAATTCTATGAGTTCATCCTAGTTGATACGATTCTATACGTATCAAACAAAATTCGACAAAATTGATCCTAGTCCGTTACCCATACTTGATAACCATTTTACAAATTATCGATTCAAAAGATTGGGGTACACATCCCTCTCTACAAAGAGGTTCTCTCAAAACTACACCCAGGAATACCACTATTTTGACTACATGGATGCTTGGCACCATGCTTTCCTGTTCAAAATAGCAAGAACCAACATTCCTGGTTCTTTTGTTTCGACTTCAAGTTCTCCACCCAATTCCAAATTGGTTCCCTCGTTGGTGGGCCGCCTTTGGGCCAATTAGTGACATTTTGCCGGATCAAGTGTTCGATGCTTTAAGCATTTATTGCCAAGACACCGAACAAATTCCGAACAACCGATCTCCGAGGTTCTTCATCCATTGCCGTCGGCTTGGATCGTTTATTGGGAGTATGCAATTGGACAATCCGAAGGCCCCGATTGCTCTTACCCCTTTTCTACAAAGAAACTTCGTAGTCAAGTGGTGGGACAAGTGTGATCCGAGAAGGTGTACCCGAGGCCCTTACTCAATCCCTCACAAAGCCAAAACTCAAGCGGCCCTCATCAAGGATCTGACAAATCCAAGAATGATGACGCCTCAAGCTAAAAGCCAAACAGCGAGATCGAGGCCCGGTGGCGCCCTCGATCTCAAGAAGAAAAAGAAGAAACCGGTTCAAGTGTTGGGTCCATTGACCCCACCTCCATGAAGGTCAATATGCCCAGATCCAAATGATGGGCGGACCTCATCGCCAACGCTTCTCTTCAACAAGGTCCACCAGGAAGGTCCGTAAGCCAAACATCAAAAAGAGTGGGCCTTTAAGCCCATGGGTTAGTCTCCAAACCCCGATATTGGAGAATCGTCACCATGACGACATCATAAAAATGGCTCGACAAATGACACGTGGTGTATCAAAAGTCGTGTCCGTCACTATCTCTGGTCCTAGATAGTCAAGCCACCACCTGGGCCCATTCAAATACGGTGAACCATCTAAACCAAACCAATGAGGAAAAAAGAGTGTTCGACACGTGGAATGCCTCGGTGCGGTTTTTGAAGCTTTTTCAAAGATTCCAAGTTCTACCTACAAAGTGGTGAATAGTAAAATTGACTTTTTCTTGTAGCACTACGGACCAAAACTCGCTTTCGCGCCTCTGCCTCCAAAGTCAAGACTCGGGCCCACGCCCACTTGCTTCTACGCTCTACCAAAGATGCCTTCAAGATAAGGTTTGCTTTCGTGGAAAAGTAAAGCGATCAAAGCCTCCAAAGCTCTTTAAGACCCCTCTTCTTCTCCATAGAGAAGGAGGAGAATCTCTGAAGAGAAAAATAGAAAGCACGCAGCATTTGTAGCTCGACTCTTCAAGTTCTTACACCAAGTTACTTCAAGCATTTTTAATTTTATTTCTTCAAGTGTAACTTCAAGTTTATTTCATCAAGTGTTCTTCAAGTCAGAACTAAGTTCCATCAAGTGTTCGTCAAGTCTCAGTAATCGTAAGTTTAAGCCTTTATCTCGAGCTTCAAGTTTCCTTCAAGTAAACCCGTAAGTGAATAGTTATCTTCAAGCTTTCTTCAAGAGTCCGTATATCAAGAGTGTAATTCAAATTCTCCAAGTAATATAAAATTCAAGATTTTATCTTTTATCTTCAAATATTGGCCTCATCGCTTCAAGCAATGAAGGCTACCCCGAAAATGGTAGACCGCCGAGGTTACCCCTCCGAGTGCCACGACCGGCCCAAATTAAGGGCATGCAGACCTAGCTAAGCACACACAAGTTTTATTTCACGACCTCTTTCAAGTTTTCACTTGCATATTTATTTCATTCTGCATATTTTATTTGGTATCCTGAGAAACCTACTATATATATATATATATATATATATATATATATATATTTATAACCAAAACAGGATTTAAAAGATGAGTAGAACAAGATATCATATGGCAAAGTTTTCATGCACGATTGTGCATGGTCAGCACGACCAGCATTGAATGCAGTTTGATTGGCATAAATGCATATTCGAAATGATACAAACAAACATCCTTCCCCCCACCCCCTATTTGACGTAGTCGATTAGAGGATCTACTGTGTACAAATACCTTCCTCGTAACGAAGATTTCCCAGAGTCATAGATGGTCCTCATGATGCATAAGACAGTTCTCCTATTTCTTCAAGTCTATTCAAAATTTTATGGATTTATATATCCCATTGATAAAGATCTATTGAGTTCTTATTGAATTCCTGAAACCTCGGCTTCTTGAGTACTACCTGCAATTCCATAATCCTTGTGCACAGAGATAATTTGATGATTAGATTTAAGTGGGGGGGGGGGTTTAGGTTCAGATCTTTTTCCCATTTGAATATGCTACATTATCAGTTTTTTTTTTTTTTTTTAACAAGTAGGTTTCTATACTGGAACAGCTCGTATGAAATAAGCTGTGATGGTACAAATACAAAGGATGCAGAACTGATCTAATTTTGGAACTAATGAAGAGTTTTTATTTTGATTAACGAACTAATCAATAGTTCAGTACTGGTTATATCATATCAAAAGACTAGATCCTTGACTGTTTTTTGGTTATGAACTTATAAGACTAAGGGACCCAACAACCCATAACCTAAATAGAAAAGTTACAAGAAAGGAATAAATGTCACTCTGTTTCCGACTTGAGATTGCACAAACAACATCTATCCTCAGCCTTCAGTATGGTTTTTAATTTTGCCCTTGTAGGAAGCCCTTCAATGATAATTTTCTACAGAAATAACTAAAATTTTGGATGAATCTTCAACTTTCAAAGAGATTTGGTTGTTAAAATTCTGGACTTGGAGGTTGGTGCAACTACTGATATGTTCCAAATCTAAGAGCCTCGAAGACATTTATAATTTTTATTCAATATGGATGAAGATGTAAAATATTTGGCTTTTTAAAACCTGAGCCCAGAGCTTAGAGGGTTGCATGAGCAAGTGCCATCCAAATTTAAGAAGGCGAGCTCTCTTGTGGATATGGCTTCGTCTAATTCCTGGACCATCTAAAACTTTGGTTTACAAATAGATGACCAAGAAGTGAGAGTGATTCCTTTTCCAGAATTTCTTGTTTTATGACTTTATCTCTCCAAAAATTTGCATTTATTATAAAAAGATTTGGGAAAGAGAAAACAAGACATATAGGTGGGAATGGAGCCTAAAAATTATTTGAAGTTGAGTTTTTCTTAACTCAACAGAACCAATTGAAGCCACCAAGGTTTTAGTTCATGATATTGGCCGCCACCAATACCAATGTTTATCGATATATATCGGTTGATTCCAGTAAAAAAATCATTTGTTGACTGAAAAGGATTTTTTGGTTGCATCGGCCGATACAATATCGATACCTAAATCCAAGGAGGGAACCCCACCCTTATCTGAATATATTACATGGAATCTTAGGCATTAGAAACTACATAAAACAACAAATTCTGTGAGCTTCATGAGTTTATAGCCCGGTTAAGTGTTTTAAAAATAATTCCTATCTGGGTTCCCCGTGCACAATATTCCATCTGATTTGTCCGGATAGGGGAATGAGTAACCCTTGATGCCGTTTATGTGAGGTTAGCAAGGATGTGGATCCTCTGGTGCCACCTGCCCGTGCTGGGGCATGCGGCCTCACAGGGGTGAAATGACCGTCTGAGAACCCTACCTGGGTGGGGTCCATGCCTTACCTGTGTGGCCGCCAAGGCAGGCGGCAGCAGAGGATCCCGATTGGGTTAGCAAAGTCCTCAAGGTTTTAATAGACATGTGGTCGCAGGGTTTAAAGACCCGGCCGATTCCAATCCAGATTAGATTGGGATTAGACTGAATTGGTCTGAATTGACCCCGGAATCGGCCTGTAATTCTACTAAAACAGTTTTGCAAGTATCAATCCGATCTGGATCGGCCAGAATTCGGATTAGCCGATCTGATCCAATCCGATGCTTAAATCCCTGGTGCAGATACGAACTCTACACCATTGGTCTCACTCCCTACTCCCCGAGTCCCTCCATTCTACACATCGTCAGTCGTCACTCTCCTCTCTATGCTCTAAATTACTTTTCCTTTATCTCTCATCATCAACAGTGTCAACTTAGGGTTTCTGGACTGTTAGAAAATAATTCGATCGAAGAGGAGAACACGGCTGGGGCTTTCCGTCCTGAGGCTAGGAATTTTTGGAGATATGCAACTCACTCTCGAGTTCGGGTAAAGTTTTCCTCTTTATTTTTAGCCCTAACTATCTCTCAGTGCCCGCGCGCCCGCGCGAGCATCTGCATCAGTACTTCTTGGATCCTTGCATTCTGTATGTTTTTTTTGTGGTTTATGTTTATCCCTTAATTATGGATTATGGTTTCTATATTTGTTTTTGTTGTTTGAAACTACTGTAAATATATTTGTTCAAAACACCATGAATGGCGCGGAAAATTTCCTCTTTTGGCTGGTACTTACAAATTCCAAATATGAGTTCACAAGGAACATAGCCAGTGCGCTAGAAATCCTTGGGCTGATGTAAATGAGTCAAATTACTCCTAAACATCTCGAAGATGCTAATCTCACGGATTCTAATTTGGTGTCGTAACAGTTGTCTTCCTTCTCCACCCCTGCCCGTCATCTGGGTGGATCTCCACTGAAATATTTGATATTATACAACTTGATAGGGGTTTGCTGATAAGAGGAAAAGTGGATGCTTGTTCGTTCGAACCATGTGGTGTTTAATGATACATAATAAAATATGTTACTCTTTGGATTCACCTTCCTTAGCTAGGGAATCAGAAAAAGAGTTGGTTGTACCTGGCTTTCACTGGAATGAGATATTCTGATTTCTTTGATTAGCTTAAAGATTTAAGATTGCCAGATAACATGAGAGGGCCTCCATGGGCCTGGATCCCACGAAATCATCCATCTTGTAAGTCTTTGATTCAACTTTGACAATCAGTTGTGACAATTGAATAGTGTGAATGTAGATCCTAATCCATAGATAAGAAAGTATTAAAATTAAGGTAAAATTCTTGGTCACACATGATGTAATAGCTGCTAATGGCCTTTTCACT
The DNA here is from genome assembly GCF_018873765.1 of Telopea speciosissima. NCBI lineage: Eukaryota > Viridiplantae > Streptophyta > Magnoliopsida > Proteales > Proteaceae > Telopea > Telopea speciosissima. The sequence goes on along the minus strand of NC_057921.1, from coordinate 60,687,181 downwards.
CCGCAAAGTGGTTACAATAACATAGAGTAAGTGTCTTAGGTCAAACAGCATCATATGCTTCTATTTATTGTATTAGCGGCTGTTCTAAACACAATTGTCTTTATAAATTTATGGGCTCATAAGTCATTTATTTATTATTTATGAATTTCTTTTTCTGGTATTAATGTTGATTGGTTCTATGGTTTTTAGCCCCTTTTAGTTATTAATATTGCTGTTATTGTTAACTTGTCGATGTTCTTTTACACATGATTGTAATTGTATGATTCTTCTGCACAGTGGTGGACTTGAGCTTCTTTGTCAGTCAGTTAAGATACATAATGTTGATGCTGATATGTCAGCTGGTGAAGAGAAGGTGATAATCTTTCCTTTTTTTTTTTTTTTTAATAATTTTTTTCCCAAATGGATGGTGCAAGTGTTGCTTGCTGTGTGGTTTAATACCCCCCCCCCCCCCTTCATCTATTGGTGTGTTTATTTTTTGGGCTTGTCTACTTAAAGCCTTAAGCTATGTGCCTTTTTGAATAAATTTTGCCCAAACAGATGATGCAAGTGTTGCTTGCTGTGTGGTTTAATACCCCCTTCATCTATTTATGTCTTTATTTTTTGGGCCTGTTTACTTAAAGCCTTAAACTATATGCCTTTCTGACTTGTTCTTGTCAGATTACAATGAGAAACTTGCTGTCTTGGGTTCGTACCAATTTGATCAAGGAGAGGCCTGAAATGTTCATGAAAGGAGATACCGTGTAAGTTCTGGAGAACTTCTGAATTTATTCATAGTTAAATTGAAGTGAAGATTGACTGTGATACAGTCAGATTGAGTCCTTTTGTTCTTTTTATAGTGGTGTCCTATCTCTCCTAGTTTTCTTTCTTTTTTGGTACTTGCATTGTTTTAGTTTCTTTTGATGGAATGGAGTTTTTGTTTTTCTTTTTATGCCATTATGTGCAGGAGACCTGGTGTTCTAGTCCTCATTAATGATTGCGATTGGGAGTTAAGTGGTCAGCTTGATACACCCTTAGAGGAGAAGGATGTGGTGGTTTTTATTTCGACATTGCATGGAGGATGATATCTTTATCCTTTAAGGATGTAGTCTCTTGCTAATTATGCTACTACTGTTTGATAACAACCTCCTCCCCTTCGAAAAAAAAAGGGGAAAAAAGAAAAGAAAAGAAAAGAAAAGGGAGGAGGGAAGAGGTGATGTGAATCATTCTCTAGTATTAAGGTCTGTCTGATTTCTTTTTGCCAGTTGCATTTATCATATTGGATTATTTAGAAGAACTAATGTTATACTGTTTCTTTAGCATTGTCACCTCTGTAACAATTTTTATTATGTCTAGTGGCATAGTATTTCTGTTGTTTGCAGTCTCAAAATACATTTTGTTTGGGAACAGATTTATTCAGAGCGCATGAGATAAAAATGTGGCAGAGAGCCCCAAAGTATGTGCCTTAAAAAAATATTACTAGCGACATTTGATAAAAGCATTCGTCTGTTTGTAACCGAGAATGCGAATGATACTTTTTTGGTCCTTGTCTTCGTTATGATCTTCATCCCTCCCTAGCCTAAGGAGAGGTTTCAGTTTCGTTCTCCATCTCCGGTGGAAGAGGCAAAAGTAGAGAAAGAAGACGGTGACTCAGACGAGGAAGCCAAGTTGATTGAGATCAACACTAGGATTTTTGCGTAGTTTGCAGATTGCCAGTATGTTGCAGTCAAGTCTGCCGGAGTCTGTCATACTAGAATGTCCACAACCCACATAGAACCAGATCCTCGCCTGCCAAAAAGGAAAAATGGACAGCAATCAAGGGGCTGGGTCAACCTCCGATGACCTGAAAAGCCAACTGCTACCAATTGAAGACCCATGGTTACGCCGGACCTCCATTATTAGTCTTAACCACAACTATTCGGACTCTTGGAACCGCTCCTGCTTTTCCATCAGGCTCTACATGGAGCTGGGCGTGCCCATGCCCAACACGAACTGGGATATACTGGTGGTGCTGGTGTGGGTGATCTTGTGGTGGCTCACCCAGGGAGTACTGATATTGCCTCCATATCCCCTCACTTCCTCTTTCTCTTCCTCTTCCCACTCTTCGGGATTGCTTTCCCCAGTGATATGGCCCAGACATACATGGACGATTTCATCGCTCCCGTCCTCGGCAGTTTCATTCTCGCTCTCCCAAACACTAACATCCACCGATAACTTGCCTTACAAGTGATGTGGCCAAGGGTAAAGAAAAGAGATTACAAAAATATGTTGAAACCAACTCGGTTACAGACATATTTACCCTTTAAGAAATAGTACAATTGGTGTAGAAATTTTGCCGATCTGAATTCTTGCTTTAAACTTCAATAGTCTTCTGATTGAGAGTTGTGTATCTCCACCGCTCCTTCACAACAAAATCTGCATCAAGGAACTGAGCTATAAAACCCCAAAGCCTGTAGATATCCTCAAAATTGACCAAGAAACCCACTGCAGCCGTGACCACAGTTATTCCCATATCGACTCTCTCTTTCCTCCTTTTGCTTGCCTCTTCTGTTGTTTCAAGGTTTCTTGTCTCCAAGACACTTTCCTTCTCTTCCTCGTACTTGTCTGAGAACCATATGTTGTGGAGGAATCCACAACTGATAGAAATATTGCTTCGGTCTCCAAGCTTCTGTACGAGCACAGGTTCAACCTTCTCCCCTTTCCAATCAAACACATTGAACGCTAGCGCAGGTCCCCTGTTGAATTTTATCTTTGGACCATAGATTCTGACGAGTGGAAGTCCCTGCTCTGGATATGGATGCCGGAGGTTTATCAATGCGTTCACCAACCAATTGGTCAAGTGTCTTGCTCTACTAGTGATGATCGTTAGCCCCAAAGAATCCGCATGATCTAAATACTCACAGTTGATTTCGGAGCTCTTCTTGCCTGTACCAGTGGTATTGGTCTCTGTATTTCCATGTTTCAACAAATCAATGGGCTTATCTAATTCCTCAATTTCGGATGAGAAGGGTTGTTCCATATGTGGTTCTGAGGCGTCACCATGTTCGACTCTTTCCAACTCATTAAGCTTAGATTTTTCTTGGGTCTCTGGGTGATTATCGGAATCATCAGTGGGTAATTGAGAAAGGTTATTTGCTGGGACAAGAGTGACGATTCCTAAGCTGCTTCTAGCCGTGGTCGATGCCTCCAAGACCGAAGCACTTGATCTCTTGATAAATAGACAACCAAATCCCGATGGGTTCTCCCCAAAAACCTTGAAGAAGGAGCAGATAAGGAAATCTGGCCTGAAGAGAGAGAGGCCCAATGAGTCCATATCCTTGGGTCCTAAAGCACAAGCGTCAAGCAAGACGTGCCACCCATTCTCCTGTGCCAAACTCATCCAGTGATACGAGTATCGCCTGCCAGTCATCCTCGATTGGAGAGGGAACACGAACAGTCCCCTTTTCCTCTTCTTCTTCCCCTTACCGACAATCAAATTCGTCAGTTTTTTAGGGTGAATCCTCAGGCTCGGCCATGAGAACTTGGCTGACATGACTTGGGCTCCTCGCTTCTGGGAGTTATCAATCATGACTCGAACACCCTCGCTGTTGTAGTCGTAAACTGTAAGGAGGCTGCTCTTGGATTGGAAAGGATAAGATTCTGCCAGTAGCTTAAAAGCTGATTCCCTGTTGGCCGTGAAAACCATGTGATAATCAGTTTCAGAGAGATTGAGAAAATCCATGATTCTCTTCTTAATCCTGGATTCAAATTCCGATCCTTTGCCTCTGTTTAGTATCTGAGAATGCAGACTTGTGGGCTTGTAGGAGATGTCGAAGAATGGGAATTGAAGACTGTTGGGTGATAGAGTAGGAGAAGAAGAAGGTGTTGAGCTGGGAATTTGTTGCTGGGAATAGGAGAAGAGGCCAAGACCGATGTAGTCGAAGCAGACATGGTTGTAGAGCGAGAGATGGAAGTAGTGTTGAGCTCGGATTTGGTCGATTTCATGGGTGTGGGAGTAGAGTGGATAAGCTGTGGTGAAGCGAGAGAGAGCATCAGACAATGAAGGGAGGGATTCATGGTTGGTGAATTGGGTGTTTGGGAAGAGAGAAGCGGCTGTGGCAGCATCAAAGTCGTAATGAGAAGCAGCAACTGTGTTGATTGATTTAAAAGTGGGCTTGGGGGTGTCTGAGAAGCTGAGTGAAGGGGCTGAAAAGCAGCCATGGAAGCAGGCTTCCTGGCTTTCTCTAATGGAATGTGAATGCATATCTCCTCTAATATTTCTTCACTTGCTCTGTTTCTGCTTTTGATATTCTTTCTTTAGCTTCCATTCAATCAATCTCCATTCATGATTTCTGGGCATGTGGTTTGAACTCTGAACTGTGAACGCCTTAAAGACTACACAAACCTGTCATTATCTTCCAGTGACAAACTCAAGAACGGCGTTGCTTCAACGAGAAACCAAATGATGAAATCCCATGTTCATCTTGTAATAGTAGCAAAACTTCATGGTCACACTCAAAAGTAAAATTGGGTTTTCTACTGTGTTGAAGACTTGTTGATTAAATTGACGATGAGATGAAGATGAGAAGATACATGGACAGAGCAGCATCGTCGATGGAATTAGAACAGGACCACAGATTTGGGAGTTAGAAAGTTGAAACGTTCCTCACTTTTGGGAGTCTTGGGGTTCAATGATTAGGAAATAGAATTGAATAGATTCCTTCTAAATGATTCATAGTTTCAGGGAATTTTTAGATCAGTCATTCTTTGCCATGGAATGTTCGGAATAAATCTCACATCCACTAACTTTGAAGTCTGAAGTCTTAGATGCTTTCATATGCCAGTTGATGCCATATTTTTTCCCCCTTTATCCAAGATCGTGTAGTATTTTTGTGACCATGAAACGAAAAATCTCACCCCTATTGGATGCCCATGTGCGCACCTCTTTGTCACCCACTTTGGGGTTGGAGTATCAATTTGAACTTAAAGTCAGAAAATGACTTGGGAACAAGAAATTCGCCTTCCTATTTAAGTTGGGAAAAAGATAGGAGGACTTGGGAGTGAATAAGACAAATATTTAGGTATACGGTATACCTAAGGTAGAAAAAAGGATTTACCAAAAAAAAAAAAAAGGTAGAAGAAAGGGGCAATTATTATCACTATCCTACACTTAGCCTATATTTATTAAAAATACCCTACTTCAAACTTCTTTTCTAAAACTACCCTGCTTTTAAACTTTTACATCTCTTTCTACCCTCATGTTTTTAAATACCCAGATTACATTTCCTTTTCACCTAGTAACCTGCTAATCTATATTAAACCTACCATTCTTCTTCTATTTTTTGTCATTAAATAGTAAAAAATGAAAGCACCCACCTGCTTCTTCTTTCCCGTTTTTTACACCATTCGTTTTTTTTTTTGTTTTTGTTTTTTCTTCACTTTTTTTATTTAATTAATTTTTTAAAGAGAGTCGATCTGTTCCATGGTTTTTGTGCATGGTATCGGATGCTTTGAAGAGAGTTGATTTGTTCCATGGTTTTAGTGCACGGTATCGGAACGGATATCGGTAACCTGCAAAATCGATACGATACTAATATGGTATCGGCCTAGATCGGTTGTATAGGACAAAATTACCCTAAATCTCCTTAAAAAATGAGTTTTCTAACCATTTTACCTCTTGTTCGTACCGTGTTATTGATACGGTATCGATGACTAGCAATACTGGTATGTATCGCCTGATACGGGCGACCATGATTTGTTCGAAGAAGAACAATGAGGTTGAAATGTTGAATAAAAAATTAATTAAATAGAAGAATTGAAGAAAAAAAAAACGGAGTAAAAAACGGGAGAGAGAAGAAGCGGGTGGGTGCTTTCAATTTTTACTACTTTAATGACAAAAATAATAAAAAAATAGAAGAAGAATAGTAGGTTAAATAGATTAGCAGGTTACTAGGTGAAAAGGAAGGGCTGTGTGGGTATTTAAAAACATGAGGGTAGAAGAAGATGTAAAAGTTTAAAACCAATGTAGTTTTAGAAAAGAAATTTAAAGTAGGGTAGTTTTAGTAAATATAGGCTAAGTGTAGGATAATGATAATAATTGGGCCTAGGAAAAAAAATATTACATGTTGAGAGTGGGATTTGAACCCACGCCCTTTCGGACCAGAACCTTAATCTGGCGCCTTAGACCAACTCGGCCATCTCAACATTATATTTTAATTAGAGTATTTATTAATATATACAAACAAATTTTATATTGCAGTTTGGTTGGACTCCTAATTTGGTGGATTTTTTTGATCTCATCATTACTATATGTTTAAAATTCCAAAACAATCTAAATTATCCAGTTTTTATGCGTAGTGTATGTACATGATCGTCCATTTTAGCCACTAGATGGAGGAGATAGAAGTGTAATTACACATCTCCCTCTCTCCTTATAAAAAGGTTGAAGGTACGATCGTATACGTATACAGATCGCGCATAACACCTTTTGCCTAATCTAAAATACCATGTCTCTATAAAAGGTTACAAAGAAGTTTAACTAGTCTAAGAAGAAAATACACCAAAAGACCAATAAGAAGTTTAGTTATTGCGTTGCCCATTTTTTTTTGTTTTCGCTCACACTTAGGGAAAGTAATTTTTCACACGTAAATATAAGGTCATCAGCCTTGTTGGCCCAACTTGTCTTGAGTCCAAACAAGGCTTGGGCTGAGATACCTTAGCCCTAAGCACAAGTAAGGGTTAGAAATTCTGGTCCTTAGTCAGGGTCGGGCCGGGTCAGGATTGAGTCCGGCCCAGCGCTGTTCTAAGTTATACTATAAAATATATATTGATATAATGTATATATTATAAACTTTAAATGTTACACACATTTTGTTATATAATATATTATATATGAAGATAATAAGTGATATAATATATTTTCACGTAGTGTTATTTGATGTAAAATTGATAATTTTTCCCCTGACCTTGTTTAGCTCATGCATTTCCCTTTCACCCCTCCTCGTGATCAGGGCTAATTAGGGACAGCCGGGCCCGACCTTAAGGGTGGGTTAGGGTTGGATTTTTTAGGCCCTAAGTCAGAGTCGGGTTGGGCCTGGGCCCAGCTAAGGGGACTCAGGGTTGTGTTAGGGTTTTAAAAAGCCCGATCCAACCCAATCCTATTGCAACCGTATATTGAAGGACTTTTATACCCGCCCTGTTAATGCTTCCGCTCCCACTCCCATTGGCTCCTTGTGTGCATGCAGGGACCACACTCCTGCACAAATAACTCTTCCCCAATTAATATTTTTAAGTAAAATCTCGTCTTTCCGTACTGATCACACCAAAAAAAAAAAATCTTTTAGGGGACAATTTTCGTACATGGCTGTGTAAGCCGTGCATGTGAGAGGGTAAGAGTTTCAAGGCATTAAAATAGGAGTGGAGTTTTATGACTTTTCTAACTCCTTGTGAGAGGGGACACGACCGTGCATGCTTGCACGGCCGTGTATGAAATCTTTGGCCTATCTTTTATGTGGCTTTTACCTAAAAACAGATATAGATTTGAGAAAAAAGAGAAAATGTGCGTCGAGTAAATAGATTTTAGAAATTTAATTACACCTGGGCTAGCCTTGACACAACAGTTAAGTTGCGCTATTGCAACCACCACTCCACTAGGTTATGGGTTCAAAACATGGAAAAAATCTCCCTGAAGCGAGGGTAAGGTTACGTACATTTGCCTATAAAGTTTTGTGGTGGAGGGACGACAGTCGTGCAAACATTGTTCTTTGGCCATGGATCCAAGTATGTCGAAACCGTTCTCCGTTATCAGATGATTGTATGTCTATTGATCTCCATGTCTTAAGAGAAAAGAAAAAATGAAATTATAAGAGAAAGAATTGTAGGTGTAAAACAAGAAATGATCTTACTGAATTATATATTGCTGATACCGATAAAATTAACCTTGTGCATGAGAAGATATATATAATTAAGCTGAAAGCAGTCGGAGGGCAACTCTCCTTTGGCGAGTCATTAATTGCTGGGAGCAAATGCCAATTATCTATATCTCTCACCATGATCATCACTTGCCAAGGAGAGCTGCCTACGACTGGTTCGCTTAGCAAAAATTAACCAAACCCCAGGACACCCTCCCTTCATGACTGAGTGAACTGGTTCATTAATCTTCTGGGTTGTGCCATATATGAACCCATAATGCGATCGATAAGCTTTATTATAGGGCAGTAATGGAGTGGTGGACATGAATAACGGAATAAGCCAGTGAAGCACTGACATATGCTTGAGGGATATTCCATTGGATATCCTTCTTCCCAGCCAAATACTCTTTCTTTTTCTCTATGTTACATTGTCTTGAAAAGCTCCCTTCTCCAATATCAATGATTCATATTCTCCATGGCATGATTTGGACCTGCTCTGTGTGTGTGTGTCTTCTTCTTTTGAAGGTGTTGCGTATTTATCCTATGTTATATTCCTTCTTGACTTTTCCCACCCCAGCTAATCCCTTGGGCCCCGCTTGTTTGACCGCGATTTAGGTGGGGTGGAAAAGTGTTGATGTGGCATTTTGTTTGTTTAACTTGGGGTGATGAACTTACAAAAGCAAGTTCGAGAATACCATTAAAAAATGTTTTGTCGATTGGCATGACGCTTGAAAATTCTATCCCTATGCTATCTAAAGTCCCACAAAAAAAAAACAAAAAAACAAAAAAGACTTTGGTTTCTATTCATAGGAAAATTAACAATCCCTCCTTTGTTTCCCAACCCGCTACACTGTGAGACCCAGTCTTACAACATTCCCACCACATTCTTTCCATCAAACAAATAGGGACTTTAGAGTTACTTGTTATAGCCCATTGTTATATTTGATATAAGAAATTCTCACCCTCATCCAGAGAGTAGTATCTTGCTTATATCAAGATACTCTGGGGTGGCATAGATAGTAACTTCTAGGCATTTGCAATTTAACATTAATCTAGTTAGTTTATATTCTTTACAGTCAGATTCCAATAATTAAGAAAATGGAACAATTTGTTATCATCAAAGTGGTGAACTAAGAAGTTGTAACCTTTTTTTAATATTTGCCCCTTATTTTATTCTCAAAAATGTCTAATAAAGGTATAAAAACGGGGATGAATTTTTGCTGCTACACTTGTGGCAGGAATGTTCCTGCTACAAGGTTGGCAGCCAAGGAAATGGAATCTTAAAGGGTATTTTAGAAAATACTAAAACCTAGGAGGGTATTTGTGAACCCAAAGGGAAAGTAAATTATTTCATTTCCTTGGCTGCTAGTCTTGTAGCAGGAACATTCCTATGTGTAGTAGCAAATTTTTCCCCCTAAAAAAGGGGTTTCAAAAAATTTGAAAAATTATTTAATGCACCATTTAATGCATTTTTTATATGAAATGACAGGATTTACTCTCATTGAAAAAGAAATGTTATACTAAATGGGCAAAAAGGTAAGGTAAAAATTTTGTTGTAAGTTTATAACCCCCTTAGAAAATTAGGGGACATGTTTTCTATCAAATCTGCTAAGTTATTTAATTTTAGGAATTTTTTATATACTAATTAAAAGCTGGTAATTAGAATTAATAACTTATATTTTAAAAGTTGGTGTAGTAAAATATGGTTTATAGAACTATCAATTAGAGAGAATGATAATCTTAATTAAGTGGGCTAATTTTTTCTTCATATGGTCCATTAAGGGACCCTATATGGTATAAATATCTCAAGTGACACTTAAGTTGTTAATATTTTCCCCTTATTTTTATTTTTTCCATGAATATGCTTTCAATGTCACCATCTATCCATTTAATATATAACCAGAAAAAAAATCTATCCATTTAATAAATCTCAGTTCAAAGGCATTTATCATGTGATAGTATGAAGCTTTCAAAAAAATGAGCGAAAGTCAAATTTAGTTAGCATATATTTTTAGTTTAACAACTAATATACAACTTTTTATTCAAGAAAATATTAATAAAAGCAAAGTTGACGGTTCCTCTATAACCCTCGATCGTTGCAGGGATTTTTTTTTTTTGGTGGAGGGGGAGAGAGAGGGTTTTTTTTTTTTGTGGGAGAGGGGGGGGGGGAGAGAGAGAGAGAGAGAGAGAGCAAAATTAAGAAATTCAAATGATTTTTTGTAACTATAGATTTTATAGCTCATGAGTTTTCAAACAATTTAAATTGGTTTCTGTTTTTGGTGAAATATTTGCAAAATAGTAACAAAGCACATACTATTTTGCAAATTATTGATTTTTTTTTAACAAGTTATGCGAAATATTGATGAGGTCCAATTAAAACTTAATCTCCTAAACCATTCATTTATGATAAATAATGTTGTAAATGATTGAGTTTCCCTTCACTCATAGTATTGAAGAGAGAACCTCTTAATACACAAGATCTGATCTTTCGATTGGATTCATAAAAAGACATTTTTGACCTTCATAAAAAGAGACATGAGTTAATGATGATATTCACTATTCTAGGAGTTTAATCATAGCTTCAAATCACCTTGGATTAACTCTTCACATTTTTTTTTTTTTTGGTAAAGAACCTTGATTATGAAAGAGACGGATACAGCAAGCTAGAAATTCCAGTTGGAACATCGAAGCAAGGATCAGAAATAGGCCAAACAATCCTATCTGCGACAGATTGAGCCCTCCTGGCAAGGGTATCCGCTAAACCATTAGCAGCCCTTGGAATAAAAGAGAAAATACAAGCATCAAAATACGTAGAAAGATGCCTAATATCCTCCACAATTGGCCTTACACACAAGGCCGGATTCTTCCCTCTGTTGTTTAAGAAAGAGATAATCTCCTGACTGTCAATTTCCACAAGGAGATTCAAGAAACCTTCCGAGATAGCTTCTAGAAGACCTTCTCTAATTGCCAAGGCCTCTCCAACTAAGATATCCAAGAGAACAACTGGGCTAGAAACCGCAAAGCATACTTGACCGTTGTGGTTGCGAAACAGGAAGCCAATACCACTGTTGCCTTTCTCTGGACTATAGGAGGCATCACAGTTTAGTTTCATAACACCTTCTGGAGGAGGTTGCCAACTCGGAGTTAGAGCCCTCCCATTTGCAAAAATACCCCTTTCCACTGGTTGTATAGGGCTACAGGACAGGTTAGTCGAAAGTTGGAATTCCTCAAAAGCATTTTGGGCTCTGCTAATGACATCTACTGGGGACCAAACCTTTCCTGCAAAGAGTCTATCATTTCGAGCTCGCCAAATGAACCAAAGAAGAAAAGAACATAGGGAAACAATTTCCACAGCTACCTTCTTCCCCATTCGAGAAAACGCCACCCAACCTTCAAACCACTTGGAGAGAGAGATCTCCTCAGACCTAGGTAACACATACGTTAGACTGCTGCCGAACCAAACAGCCCTAGCGAAGGGGCAGTCAAGTAGAATATGAGCAATAGTCTCAGATTCGCCTCCACACTGTTGACAAAGAGAATCCACCATGATGTTTCGCTTATTCAAAGCTACCCCCGACGCAAGACCATCAGCGCAGGCTCTCCACATGAAAGATCTAATTTTTGGAAGAGTATGGCACTTCCAGATGGACTTCCACACCATCCTAGGGACACTCCTCCAACCCGAGGGGTTCTCATTCACTGATGTAGGGTTCTTCTCAGCAAACCAAGCATTACATAACAGGCGATAAGCACTCTTAACCGTAAAGACCCCATCCTTTGTGCAGCCCCAGACCCACTGGTCTTCCTTTGGAAACAAGGGGAGTTGAATACAATAGATAGCAGTATAGTCCTCCGGATGGATGTATTGTTCAATCAGCGGTTTATTCCAACGTCTCTTGTCCACATCAATAAGGTCTCGTACAAGATAAAAGGGGCAGTCTTGGAGGGGGGGTGTTGCAGTTCACCACTTGGTAGATGAGGCAGCCATTTATCACCCCAAATCTTTATATCATTCCCCGTTTCCACACTCCAATGTAACCCAGCTTCAAGCACTTTCCGGCCCTCTAATATACTCCTCCATGCCCACGGCGGAGAATTTCCAAGGCGGGCCTCCATAAAGCTGCAGATTGGAAAATATATTGCTTTCATGAATTTCGCCCAAGCCAAATTAGGATCCTTCCAAATCTTCCATGCTACCTTGGCCAGGAGAGCCTTATTATGCAGAGATGGGTCCCTCATGCCCAAACCTCCTTCCTCCTTCTATTGACAAAGACGAAGCCATGAGATCCAATGTAGCCTCTTCCTGTCCGAACCATCGCTCCAAAAGAAGTCTGCTGCTGCCATACGCAAGTGAGAGTGGTGGGACGCCAGAAGCTTGAAATGAGAATAAGCATAACTAGGGAGGGTGAGTGCCACAGATTTCAGCATAACCTCCTTACCTACATGTGACAGAATCCGCTGCTTTCAACCACCAAACTTCTTATCTGCCTTTTCTAATATGTCCTTGAAGAGAGCTGCTTTAGAGAGGCCAAAGGAAGTGGGAAGACCCAGATACTTGGATGGGCCCTTGGCATAGGACACCTTAAGAACCCTTGAGAACCATCTCTTGAACTTAATGTGTACGTTAGGGCTAAAAGAGAGGGTGGACTTCTTAAGATTCACCGCCTGACCACTTGCTTGACAATACACATCCAAGCAGTTCTTCAAATTACATACTTTTTCCAACTTCATTTTAGAGAACAGCAGACAGTTGTTTGCAAACAGGAGGTGAGTAATTGGGGAGGTCCTGTTTCAAACCTTAATACCTTTGAGGAGATCAGTAGACTCTGCTTGAGATATAAGAGAGCTCAAGGCTTGTGAACATAAAATAAATAAAGCTGGCAACAGGGGATCACCTTGGCGAATCCCCCTAGAGGGTCTCACAGTGCCACGAATCCCACATTAATTATTAATTTGTAGGTCACCGATTGAATGCAAGACAACACCAGCCGGACCCAGAAATCAGAGAAACCGAGTCTAAGGAGCAACTTTTCAAGAAAAATCCACTCCTCCCGGTCGTAAGCCTTCCTCATATCTAGTTTCAGAGCCAAAAACTTCTGTTTCCCTTTCTTCTTCTTGTTCACATAATTGAAGAGTTCATGGGCCAAGAAGATGTTGTCAAAGATTGACCGTCCAGGGATGAAAGCAGATTGGGAGGGCGAGATAACATTGTCCAAAACTCCTTGCAGCCTGTTAGCTACGATCTTGGTCACCACCTTAACTACAACCGCACAAAGACTCATAGGTCTATAGTGATCTGCAGACTCTGGGTTAGCACATTTGGAAACCAAGCAAAGATAAGTGGTATTACAAGAGACAGGTAAGTTACCACTTTCAAACACAGAATAAACAAAAGCAAATAAATTTTTCTGTGTCAAATCCCAATACTTTTGAAAAAATGCCGGTGGAAGACCATCAAGTCCAGGGGCCTTAAGGGGTGCCATGGCAAACAAAGCTGACTTCATCTCCTCCACGGTTGGTGTAGCACATAACATGTTATTTATTTCTTCAGAAATCTTAGGTTGGATGGAATCCAATACAGCCTGCAACGAAGCCGCATCAACCCCTTCAGAATTAAAAATGTCGACATAGTACTCCTTAATGGTAGCATATATCTCCTTCTCATCTTGAATCCATCCTCCATCCTCTTTTTTTAAATTTAAAATCCGATTTTTACTACGCCGCTGGTTAGTAGATAGGTGGAAAAACCTTGTATTCCTATCACCCCCTTGAAGCCACTCCACTCTAGATTTTTGCTTCCACATTTCATCCTCTCTTTGTAATTCCTCGTTGAGAAGAACCATCAGCTGTCTCTCCTTTTGTTGGCTAGCATCAGTTATATCTCCTGCCTGAATATCCTCAAGATCATGTAGAAGATGAGCAATCTTTGTCTGCACATGACCAAAGACTTGCTTATTCCACTTACCAAAAACCTTCTTACAGTTCTCCATCTTGTGGTAAAGGATGGGTACATTAGCATCTGCATCTCCCACCGGAGTCAACCAGGCCACATTAGCTGTGTTCTTACAATCTGGGTGTCTAAACCACATGGACTCAAATCTAAAAGGTCTGTGGCCTTTAAACTTTCCACCACAAGTATCAACAATCAGTGGGGCGTGGTCTGAGTTCTGCATAGATTTAACGAAAACAACCGTGTCAGGAAAAGAGCTCCTCCAAGAAAAATTAGCTAAAGCCCTATCAAGCTTTATCCTGATATTGGCAGAGCCTTGTCATCTGTTGTTCCAAGTGAAAGTTGGGCCATTAGACCCTAAGTCAATAAGCCCACACTCATCCACCATATGTCTAAAGGGACTGATATCATGCAAACCCACCATATTCCCACCTTTTTTTTCCCACCAGGACAAAACTGAATTGAAGTCACCATAAACAATCCAGTCTGATTGTCTTCCATTCCCCCAAAGATATGACCTGGTTCCATACTTCCTGACGATTTTCAAGTACCGGGCTACCATAGACCGAGGTCATATAGAATTCTCCACCATTATCCATTTTAACACTTGAGTCAGTCAGGTTTGCAAGTAAAACATCTACCTGCACACCAGTCCTCCAAAGCAGAGCCAAGCCTCTCGAGGCCCCACAAGCATCAACTGAAAAGGAACAAGGCAGGCCCAGGCGTTTTTGTAAATGCTCTATCCTCCCTTTCTGGCATTTGGTTTCAATCAGGAAAATAATATCGAACTTCTCTAGTCGAGAGAGGTGCTGCAGGTAGCGAACTGTCGGGGACCTCCCTAACCCCCGACAGTTCCAGGAGAGAAACTTCATTTCATCCCGTGGAGCTGCTTCCCAGCCTCCACGGGGGTGTGGCCTAAAAAAGGCTCACGAACAGTCAGTGCAGAACTCATTTGATCATCCTCCTCTAAATCCTGACGTGGCCTCTTCAAGGTTTCCTTAGCCGAGTTTGAATCCATAGCTTGGTTGTAGCATTCAAGTAAGGTGTGACCACCACCTGTAGTGGACTCGGGGGTTCCCACCGGGACAAGGGTATGAGACGAAGAGGGTTCAGAGGTGGTGGAGTTGGTTGGGGTTGTAGCACGTGGCCCAAAAGTGTCCTGCATGGGTAGAGAGTTATCGTGCAAGGTGGCAGTGTCTAAGGAAAAGTCAGATAATTGAGGTCGGATCGAGAGTAGGACCCTCGAGATCTCAGGATTACTCAAAATAGTAGGAAAGTTTGAATTGGCAAGGTTTGGATGTAAATAAGGTTGCTGGGGATGTGGCTGGATATAATTTTGAGTGATTGTAGGATGTTGGCCTTGATTTAGGTGTATGGGTAAGGAAGGTGTAGCCGTAATAGGTGGGATCTCAGCGGAGAAGGTGGAGGAGGAACCGGGGTTTCCTGGAATGGCCGAAGTAGGTAACGAGGAGGATCGTCGAGAGGAGGGTCCTCTAACACGGTTGCCGCTGGTAGGATGCTGTGGGGGGTTGGATTCTTCCATCGTCAAGTTTATCTTCATAGAAGGGCAATGCTCTAATTGTCTGGAATCTGGTGTCAAGCCACGAAGTGAAGCACTGAATCTCAGAGGTGGAAACTCTGGACAAGTCAATGCACTCCTACAGCCATGAGTTACACAATGGGCTCTCTCAGCATCATATAGGGCAACTCAACGCTTGGTCTCATGATCCACTTTACCACAGAAGTAGCAGAATAAAGACAATCTCTTATATTTAACACGGATTGGGATCCTCTTTCCAGACCTCCTCTTGATATTGACAAAGTCATGAAGGGGGTTTAAAATATTGATAGAGATCCTGCACCGAAGAAAATGTACCCTTACCCCAGCCTGCATACCCTGGAACATAGAAACTTCAATAGGAGTCCCAATCTTATGCGCCAACTGACCAGCAAACTCCAGCATAAATAATTCTTGTGGGACGTCATAGAATTGCACCCAATACTCCACCTGGAACAACCAATCTTCGTCGGGCTGCCATTCCTCCAGTACCAGTAGGTTTCCACTTACAGACTAGGGGCCTTCGCAAATAACATTCGCCGGATCTATAGGATGTTGGAACTGGAACCTGAAGCGATCCCCATGGAGGGGGGTTATGACTATCGGATATTGTGGATTCTAGGCCTTAGGCAAGGCTTCATGAATAGCCTATCTTCGATAAGGACGACCAACTATTATTTGGCCCACGAGGCAAAGTTCTCCATTAAGATTCAGACTTGTTTCAAGATTCTCGTCCAACTCGATATCATCTTCATCAATGTCTTTCGGTGAAACTGTGGGCTGACCTGCGAAGGGATGGGTGGCAGGATTCATCTGTTGTAGTAAGAATGGATGAATGAGTGAAACAGGGGGTGGCGATCCTGAGTATCTATATTGCGTTGCCTTCGTTCTGGGTTTTCTTCCATCAAAGTAGTAAAGCGGCAGAAACACGCACACGGCGGAGCAGACACGGAGTCAACCGGAGAAGGTCACGCACACGGCGGAGTAGAAAAAGAAGGTGGAGTAATCATACCACTCTTTTTTGTTATGTCACCCATTTGGCGTGTAATTTGCCACGTTTCACTTACTATTGGTGTCGGTAACTCGATCCCTTGTCTTTTGTTGCAATTGTGTGTGTGAGAGAGAATTAAAAGCCAATATGTGAGCATTGATTAACTCTTCACATTTGATGGCAAAAAAACTCTCATATTATAAAAGGGTCATCACACCTCTGTAGGTGTGTTTAGAATTTAACGCCTTTTAATTGTCTCTTATCTTATTCCCAAAAGATCTTTATGTTAAAGGGTTCTCAAAAATAATTTGGACGTAATTTATCATTATTTCATATCAAAAGTTGTCATTGTCATGCATATTTTTCAAGTGCATATGTGAAATGATAACTCATTGGAAAAAATTGTATGTTATACTAAAAAAATACAACAATAAATTTACAAATTATACGACACCTTGATGAGGGATGTCAATAACAAAATTTCTATTATAAATATGTATCACTTTTCTTAATTAAAAAAATTTCTTAGGGAAACTTTGCAATATCATTGTTCTAGTGATGTTTTACACTGCATGACCTACTGTGTGTAAACACTACTTGGCTGTGCATATTTGATAAGAACTTTGTTATTATTTTAGTATCTATTTTTATCTTCCTTTTTTTTTTTTTTTCAATTTTATATTTTCAAAGTTGCATTTATATAGGTAATAATGTGATTCAATTAATATATAAAGATAATTCAATTTCAATTAAAATATATTATGCTTCCAGAAGTGCTAATTAGTTATAATACAAAACATTTTTCATGTCAATTATCCAAGTGCCACACCAAAAATTGTAACTTCAATTAAAATGTTGGCCACAACCCAACAATTTTTTTATAATGACTTAATGAAAACCCTTTTATACCCCTAACTTAAATAAATTTTGAGAATAAGACATGAAGCAATTAAAAAAAAGTGTCAAGTTCTACATAAACTTATTAGAGGTGTCGTTTAGATAGCCCTTTTAAGAATCTTCATCTTAATTATTTTTTAACATTGGTGATTCAGATACATGTTTAGAAAGTCCAGTTGGTTATGGTTTTATAATACTTTGACATGTTTGGATTTGGAATTAATAAAACTTACCCAATAGGCCAATAATATAAGGGGAAAAACATTCACCCAAAAAACATATAAGGGAAAAAGATTGCCATGAGGCCCATGATGTCAATGTGTAGATTCTTATTTACATCCTCTCACATTCAACTGTGGATCCCACATTCTCCCTCCTTGCCAAGCTCTCTCTACTAGATGATTCAATTTCCCACTTCCTAAATTTGTGAGAAATTGCACTCAGACGGTCGGTCGGTGATCCTTCTCCCTCAATATAGGAAAACAAATTTCTTCCACCATGAGCAAAGGAAAATATACTCATCTAAGATCATAAATAGTGTTCCTCCTATAGTATAAAGTCAATAATACCCCTTGACTGTTCTTGATACCCTTTGCTTACCATCCAACCCTACCTCCCTTGGTATATATATGAAGGGGATTTTTCATCTACTGTTTGGATTTCCTTATCACCAACTACATTCTTTGTAAAATCATTTCTGAAGATAAAAAACACTGGTTCAGACTAAAGAGTTCAGCCATGGTTCAGGCAACTTTCTAGTTACATCATCCACATCAGATATCCATTTGGTCCACTAAAGCCTTTGCAAAGAGGATAAAAATGTCTCATTAACCAGTGTGCCTCTTCTATCTCGCTTCGTCGCATATCATTGTGGGTCCTACTAATTACACATCTCATCCACTCCAAAAATCCACGTGTCAAATGATGGGAGCAGAGATGTGTTGGATTTCCAACCGATCATCAAATCACTCACCTCCAAGATGACCGACCAGGCAAGTGTGTCTAGAATTTAGCTCGTTTTCAGGAAGCCCAGCATACTCAGGGTGCTATCAGCCGTTGAGTTGTGCCGCACACATTCCTAGATGTGCACCGAGATGTATGTAGCACAGTTCAACCGCTAGATGCCCCTTTGCAGCACACTGGGCGCACGCCTCTATTCTACTCTTCTCCGGTCCGGATAAGGATGACCCCATCACCGGCCACCTCTCTTTCCCGGATAAGGTGGGAAGATTAGTGGGTCCCATGTAGGTCCCACACCCTTTTAAACGGTCTGGATTCATTAAAGACTCTCTCATATGGTAATGGATAAATACCTGAGTCGACTCGCTTTACGATGTAAAAGGAACTACCGACCACCGAGGGTATCCAGTGAAGCAGCCCATATGGCAAAACCGACACGTGTATTTGATTCCAAATTCCAGACTCCAAAGAGACGGCTTACTGCCACCATCAACCGACTATTACCGGTTGACGAGCTAAGCGGCCCAAGACCCATGCCTTCCAGTTCTAGAACCAGATATGTATAAATTCTAACGTTTTCTTCCAAAACCCAAACACCTAAAAAATCAATTATTTTGGCCCCAACTTGATTGCGAAAGCCCAGTGCTTAATCCTGAAGGTTCCGTTTGGTTGTTTTCAATTTCCCAAGGAGAAGAAGAAGAGGAGGAGGAGATGGAGACGGGGAAGGCGACAGCGGCGGTGGTGGCGGCGACGGCGACAGCGAAGGGGAGAGGTGAGACGATGATGGAGAAAGCACCACCGAAGATGATAAGCATCAGAAGGGTTAACTCAATGGAGATAAAGCTTGACACCATATATGAAGATACCACTACAGCTCAGGTGACTGAGAAGAAGATCTCTTGTGTGGATTCTAAGGCCATGCCTAGGGGGATTCTCTCTCCAGATTGGTTGAAGACCAAGCCCACCATAATTGATGTTCACCAAGGTGGTGGTGCCACCTCTGCTTAGTGCTTCAAAAATCCTAAAATTAAAAATAGATTGTCTGGATGGAATTTATAGATATCTATAAATAGAAAGAGAGAATTAGATCGATATACTTCTTAGATGGTGAAGAGAGACAGAGAGATTAGAGATATCTGTAGCTTTTGTTTCATCGATCATTAATTGTATTTACTTACTTAGATGTGGGAAGAAACAAAGTAACAAAATATGATGCCTCTCTTCTTCTCTCTTCCTAAATTCTGATTATGATGGTTTGGGAATCTCTTTTTCCCCTTTTCTTCTTCGTCTTCTTCTTTTCATATTCCATTGTTCTTTGAGCTTCCAAGTTCGAGGTTGTTTGTGGGGTTCTAGCTTCTAAAATCCCTCTCAAAATGGATAGAATTATCAACTTATGAGATGGCCCACTTTATGGAACCACCAATTGGAAATGATAGCTGCACTTGCCGCAGGTGATTCCCCTATCCCAATCAACGGGAGCAAGAGAGGGAACATCACACGATTTATTTACAAAAATTTATATGTCAGAAAGGATAAAGAGTATTAGAAGGTGAGAACCTAATCGCCGCCCTACACGACGGCGAACTAGTGGTGTTCCCTTTGGTCCTTTCTTGTATGACCCACAAATATCTTTGACAGGGGAGGAAAGATGGACACCACCTCCAATCTAAATTGGCTTATATCTAAAATTACTTTATTCAATTTTGGGGTGGGGGACCTCACCCAAGAAGGCATGAATCTATCCATAACCTACCGTTAGAAAGTCACATCATTGTTTGCCTAACAGGTTTCCTGTTAGGTTTAGGCGATCAAACCATTAAGCACACCAGATTAGACTAATTTGTGATGCAGTGATTAATTTATGCCAAGCCAAGTTCAAGGATACGGATTGGATCGGACCGGACCGGAGCGGACATGGAATGGTCTCTTTAGATTATGATTTGAATTGGATTGGTTCGGAATCTCCTGGGATCCTAAGAATTGAAATCAGGAAGAAAAAACAAGTTTACCTTTCTTATTCAATAAACTTGAAGATCTTGGTACAAGAGATAAGTTCCATTAATTTTTTACTATTTTACTAAGTAAAAGAAAGAAACAATGATAAAAAAAACAAGGATCAAATATGAATAATGTGTGATCCAAAAAATGGTTGCAAGAATCAGTCAGGATTGGAATCAAACTTGACCAATTATAATTTGAATAAGACGATTAACTTGATCCAATTCTGATTACTAAAATCAAGATGTCAAGAGGGTACGCTAGAACATATGTCTTATCTCTCCTCCGCATAAAACACTAACTTCAGTGTCGTTCAATGTGTGATATCGTCTAATCGCATCTCATTGGTGTATTTCTCTATGCTGATTACTCCAAAAACCATCTCTCTAAAATAAAATAAAGAAAAATTTGTAATAAGATTTTTCTTCTTAACCTTTTAGTTGCCTAAGCTTCTTTTTCCTTTTTTGTTTTTGCCTTCAATTCCCTTCCTTCGTTTGGAAGGAAAAGCTAAGATAAGATCAAGATAGAAAGTTGACAGTGAAGTAGTAAACATAACTTTGCCTTGCATTTGATAGGACAGCAAGATTTTTATGGTTAAAGTTCAATCAATCGAAAAGTATACGAAAAAAAAGAAGTATTTTTATATGAAAGAAAACATAATAGAGAAGGTGGACAAAGGTAGGTCAAGTTGCCTTTTGTGTATGATTTTATGCTATGAAGTGGGTGAAATAGGCCCAAGCGCCCAAATTTCATTGGGATGTAGGGTCCACCCTCCCCTGCATATGTTAAATTTGAACCCAAATAAATCTTGGTATGTGTCAAAAAGTGATGAAATTTTTGCACTAGAAGGTGTCCTCTTCCATTTAAATACTTCAAGAGATGGGAAAAAGATTTGGACAACCGCAGCTTAAAAATGGAAATTTTGAAACCCCCTCACATATCATTGTTCATAAGAGGAGAATGATGTCATAAATGCCTCTCTCTTATTGTCAAATTTTAAAAGGGGTTTTCATATTCTCCTGACCCGTGCAGTCAGGCAGTGTAAGAAACCCTCTCCCACAAAATATTTATAGGGAAAAAGTTCTCTGAGCTGATTGTGGAGGGACCAATAAAATCATCTCTTGCTATCTCTCTCCTTCTCACATGAAATGACTTTTCTGTCCCTTATCAACAAAACGGTTTCATCACCATTCATTGGTATGCTCCCCTATGTCACTTGTTCAAATAACCCTCTCCCTAATTTATAACATCAGTCACCAGCCTGGATCGAAAACTCAACCGAAACCTGTCGAAACCGTCGAGTCGTCTCTTCGACAGGTTCCGAGACGAAATCATGCTGAAATTTTAAAAATCCTCAAATTCGATCGGGTTTCGTTGGTTTCGACTAGGTTTCGATCGAAACATTGGTTTTGGTATGCGATTTAGGGTTTAAAATCCTCAAATTCGTTGAGATTTGGGGTTTAGATCACCCTTCCATATGCTATTCAATATCCAAGACCCTGATCTAAAACCCTCTTTTATTTTGAGAGTGCATTCAAGTCTCGAACTTGCAACTAAACCCAAATCAGAGACTATCGTCAAGCCATGCTTCAGAAATTCATTACCTGGTTCCTGGTGGCAGATTCAGGTGACTGTTGGGTGGGTTTAACAGGTTAGCGGGTAAGGAATCCTCCCCTGAAGTTTGAGTTCAAATCGATCTTGCATGAGGGAATATTGATGCTTGAACCATCTTCTCCCCTGCTGGTTCTACCGTCTGCATCTTTTTCCAAGGTTGAAGACGAAATGACTTCCCTATTCTACGCTTGTTTTGATTTCAATTTAACTACCCCTCCCTTTCCTAGTAATTATGTCTTGCCATTAATATTTTTCCCCTTTCAAGTTTATCCTTTTCACTAGGTACGTTATAAACCGTTGTTTTGTTTTGGAGTTCCAACAAATTACGACTCTACCATTCACTTATGAACTTTCACTTATTTACAAATTTGTCATCCTCCTTTAGACATTGAATTATTTACTATTCTGCCACTAGAACTTGGTTTTGAGTGTTTCTTTGCTTGGGTGGATCCACAAGCAACCCAATAAGAGTTATTCCAACCTAGATACACATTAAAAAGCAATACCTGTAGGAGAAATAGCATCATAGGAAATGAAACGAACTTGACTATAGGATTAGTACAAGCTCTCTTTTCCTTTCGAATTACAATGGAAAGATTTAACTTAAAGGGAAGAGAAGGGGTGTTACCAATTGGCCCTATAACATGTCATGGGATACGTATGTTGTGTATTCGGAGGAACGGCTTCGCAATCTTCAGTGGTACGCTGCTCGTGGATTAGACCCACCGAGAAACTCCGCATGGAATTGAAGAGGGACATCTTAATGTGTTATTTAGATTAAATATATTATTCAAGGTTTAATTACTTTATAATTATGTGAATTTAGTATTTATAATACCACTTTAGTGTCTGTATCAACGCGTACGTTAGTAAACTTGGGTCAATAACCACAAATATCATTTTCAGTGATTTTTTGGTGAATGTAATTCATAAATTATATTTAAAATATGAAAAATAGACAACCTTCAAAAAATCAGACCTAAAAAACCTTGTTTTAGGGTCGAAACCTTGGTTTCCCCATCAATGAAAAAAAATCCTAGGTTTCAACTAAGATATGATCAAAATCGAAACGAACTCGATTTTTTGTTGATCGAAATCGTGTCAAAACCCAAGTTTTAGAACTTTGGTCACCAGTGAAATCTGGTTGTCTGCCAAGCGCCAAACAAAGTTATATAAACGTATCAGGGAGTATAAAGATACAGCATTCCTCATGTGTCCATAGATTCTCATAACCTACACCATTCACGGCTCGAACAACAGTTTCTTCTAATAGAGGACTCACGTGGTTTGGAAAGTCTATGTAAGATCCACATGGTCAGGATGCGAGAGAAAAGTGAGAAAAAGCATCTCACATTGTCAGTGGAGATATATTTTTACCATAGATAATAGAGTAAATTACTCAGACCTCCCCTAGCCTTTCCGACAATTCAAAAAACCTTCCCAGCGAATTTTAACATTACTAAAAGAACTTGACACAATGACACAATGCGAGACGGGCTAGTGTGGGAGTAATCTCCCAAACCACAATAATCACGGCATGAGAAACGGTTTAATAAACAAAGGGGCCCACAAAATCCGGGAGGGGAGAGAATATCCATGTGGGTCTCCTATTATCAAGATGTGAGAGGGCGTGGAAAAAGTTCACACTCTTGGCTTAGGGATCTTTTTCCCTATAACATTTTAGGGAGAGGGTTTCCCACCAGGGATTTAGGAATCGGTATCAGATTCCAGATCGATCTCAGTATCATGGATCGGCCCGTATCATTTAGTAGAGGTTAAGTTTAATACCAGAAAAGATGTATCAATTCCTGGCCTGCCAGATGAAATACATGATGACAGAGATATAGCCTGTGATGGTGAGCTGTAGGAACCGATCAGAGAGAAGCTGCAGCTACCATTCAAATAAGCCGATACTTTTTCACTATATCTGTCGAATTCATATCTGATAATCGATTTGGTGCAATCCTCACTGAGAAATCATTCTGTTAAAGAACTTCATAAGTCTTCAGTGTGTCGTCATCCGCCATTGATATGGCTGAGAATGAAGTCAAGCATAACACAATTAGACATAAACAACATCAAAGATATCTGTCTTGGCACCAACCTCGAACCCATCTCTAACCTGGAACAGAAGCAAAGATATAACAAGGATATTGTAATTGTTTCTGTTAGGAGAAAAACATCAATTTATGATGAATTTGTGCTGGTTTCGATAATGAACTGCCATGCCAATACACGAAACAGTATTTGATTGAATTAAACTCTGAAATTTGATACAATGAGAATAATTCAGGAAATAGATAGTTCCACCTGAAAAATTCATTCCACAGCTTTCATCATTGAGTAGTAACTTTGTCAACAATTCGAAATAAAACTTCCATAATAACTTAAGAAAACGGACCAAGTTTTAACCCTGAATTTTTTAAGTCCATCACAGCATTTTGCTACATTCTCATTCTGAATTATTCATGAATTCAAATTTGCTAACTATGGTACAGCCTAATAGGCTAATAGGATTCTATGTTTGCACTAATGAAGTAGCCAAATAAAACCCATGCAGAGTTTGGAGGATCCATAGGAGTACCAACACATTTACACTAATAATGAATCTTCACTTGTTGACAAAATAATTTGGAGATTGTTCATTGTTCTGCTTCCGGAGTTCAAACAAAATTCTTCAACGTCCATGCTATCATTCACACCGAGGAGCAGAGAAAAACAATACCTTCCAGTGGCAGCCAGACGGAAGAGGGCAAGCCACTGTTTGTGCGGCTGCGATATAAAAGAACTGGATCACTGGCAAATGGAAAGATAGATCAGACCTTTTCCTTTCCTTTTCTCTGTCTCTCTAGCTCTGACTCGGCTTCTTTTAACTGTTCCTTAAGTATGGATACTCTTTGCTCGAGCCCTTCAACAGTTCCTCTAGCCAGGGAAGGTTGATATGGTGTTAAAAAGTGTTGTGAAAATGATTTCAGTGCTTCAACCCCACACACCTAGGGAAAAAAAAAAAAAAACTAGCTGTTAATAAAGGTAGTGAAAACTGAGTAGAAAATATTTTGTTTAGGATGGGCATTGACCTCTTCCGGAAGCAATGGCAACTTGGTTATGTGGAAGTCATCATACAACATGTAGAACTGATCAAGATACTTCTGTTGCATCCGCATTCGTGCTTTCAGCAACTTGGATTCAACAGCTAAACAACAAACCAATTCACTATTATTTTCTTTCTTTCTTTGTGAGACAAACATATCAGCAGCTACTACATGTGACGAGTACAGGTAACCATTCATAAAAATTAACTCAGAAAGCGAACCTTCATCGAAGATTACTTGGTTGATGATAATATTGTGTGTGTCAATCTCAAACTTCGTGAGTTCTTGCACCAACCTCTCCGTCTCGTAAAGAGACAGGAATTCCGGAATGCAAACACAGACGAAAGTTGTCAAGTCCTGTTCAGGAAATAAAGAAAAATAAAGAGTACCATAGGATTAAGAAGTATTTATGGAGGCTTCCTACAAATATGCATGGTCATATGAATCAAGCTGGGAGGACCATACAAGTCATATTTTGATGTTGATCAGTCAAATTTGCTGACATTCCATGTTCACAAAGAATGTTTGGAGAAAATTCCGGACACATGCCATAGAATTCCAATTTCCAACTAGTCCGACAACTTTAATAAAACATCACACAATACAAACAGTTTGAGAAAGCATAACCAAAACTACTTGAATATATTACTTGGTCACGTGCGGCACACGGCCCCTGCACCCAGACACAGGGCCATGCGAAATTACCGCCGCGCCCTCAGGGATTTCCGCCTTTACATGGGGGTGCGACGGTAATTTAACGTGGCCCTAGGTCTAGGCGCAAGGGCCACACGCCACACGCGACCAGATAGCGTTCTCTTTCCCTATATATATTTACATTTTCTTTCTTCTCAACTCAAAAGTTTTAATTAGGGATGTAAATGGATAACCAAAAATCCGAATTCGATCCGCATCCATATCTGTTTAGGACATCCATATTCGTTTAGAGATATCTGGAAAAAAATCCGAATACTCCGATAAAAATCCGCCCGAAAAAAAAATTTGAATACTTAATAATAAAAAATTAAGTAAAAAATGATCTTGAGGGTTTTTGAAAATTCAATAGGTTTTAGAATATGAGGAAAAGAGAACCATGACCTAAGAGATATGGATTGAGAGTGAATTGTATCCGCTAGGAGGAGGAAGGTCCGGGTTACACAAGGCAGAGATGTTAACAGATGGTCGAAAATTCAAATTCGATCCGCATCCAAATCCGTTTAGAGGTATCCATATTCGGCCAGTGAATATCCAGATCTGATCACATCCGATCCGTATCTGAGCCGAATCCAATCCGTTTACATCCCTAGTTTTAATGCAGAATCAATCTCGAACCAATAAAACCTGTAAGAGATCAATTACAACATGATCGTATATAGGGACAAACCAGTATTGATAACAGAATTTTCTAATACATTTTTTTCTTTTACATATGAAAGAAGGAATAAAAGGGATATGAACTAGAATAACCACTAGGTTTGCGGGAAGGCATCACCACCAATCCCAACCTATTGCTTCACCATAATAGGGGGCTGGAGCTGCATAACCACTAACCCAAAGAGGCAAAAGCAAGTTCTTCAAGCACTCAAAATTGTAGGGCAAGTGTTCCTTGTATTTATAAAGTTAGAAGCTGTGTTACAAGAATAGTAAGTCTTGGCTACCAAGTAGCTTAAAAAATAGCAAACTCTAGGGGGTGAAAAAACTCTAGCAAGAAGATCTAGTTGCTAAAACACAAAAAAGGAAAAAATAAACAAAACAAAACAAAATAGTAACTACTAAGTAGCTATTGACTAACAAGTAACAACTAAGACTCATTACAATCAAGTCTATCTACTCATCTTCCATTTGCATTAATTCGATCTCTATCTGTTCGAGTAAGGTTCTTCCAACGAATTTTTACCCTGAATAATCAGCAAAAAGGTTTGTTGATGGGGGGTGGATGGCTTCCCATCCTCTCCCTGATATAGACTTCTCCTTCCCGTATCTCTCCCCCCTTGAGGATGGGGAGTTCCGTAGATCTCTCCCTCTTGCTTCTTCTGGGACGCAGGTCATCACAAATCTGGTCCCTGAAACATTGGTGCACTCTTCTAGTGATTTGGGTAGGCCTTCCTTGAGCTCTTCTTCTCCTTCTGGTTCCCCACCCCCTCTTCCAGCGACTGCTTCCTGGAACTCCTCGTTCAAAACTCCGACTGATGTTGGGAATGAGGGGCATTCTCTGCATTTTGCTTCTCCAGATCGTGCAAGGGAGATTAAATTTTCTAAACTAAACTCATCAGAGTTGGAAGATGAAATCCATAAATGGCGTTGCACTCTCGTGGGTCATTTCATTGGCAAAAGACCTCTGTTTCATTTGGTGAAAGATACCCTTAAGAGACTTTGGAAGACCAAAGGAGCTGTGGATTCATTTGTTCTTGAAAATGGGATATTCAATTTCAAATTCTATGATAATTCAGACATGGCCAGGGTGCTAGAGGAAGGTCTTTGGTTTGTGGTTGGGAAACCTATTATCCTTTGGCAATGAGAGAAAAATATTCAGTTGAAGCATATTGATATATCCTCCCTCTCCATTTGGGTTTCTGTCAGGTCTTCCCTTTCATTTGTGGGGTGAAACTGGGCTGAGCACCATTGGTTCGGTGATTGGGAGGCCTATGTGCTCGGACAGGAGAACTAAGCTTCAAGACCGTCTAGCCATTGCCCGCCTGAGTATTGAAATTGCTGCTAGAGATGACCTTCCAGAGACGATCTTAGTTGAAGATGACGATGGCTTTTCATTCTCACAAGAGGTCCGTTATGAATGGAAACCACCTATTTGTAATTTATGCAGACTCCAGCTGGCTTCAAGCTTCCTTCA
Source organism: Telopea speciosissima (assembly GCF_018873765.1). Classification (NCBI taxonomy): domain Eukaryota; kingdom Viridiplantae; phylum Streptophyta; class Magnoliopsida; order Proteales; family Proteaceae; genus Telopea; species Telopea speciosissima. The sequence continues at coordinate 60,659,411 of NC_057921.1, read as the reverse complement.
GCTAAAGGGAAAGTGTGTCTTCTCAAGAAGGCACTATATGGTCTCAAACAATCCGTAAAGGCATGGTTTGAGCGGTTCAGGCAGGCTATTCTAAAGAAAAGGGTATTCCCAGAGTCAAGCCGATCACACCTTATTTACTAGGCGAGGTAATGGCACCATTACAGCTCTAATTGTCTATGTTGATGACATTGTAGTGATTGGAGATGATAGGTCTGAGATAACTAGGTTAAAGACATATCTGGCCCAACAATTTAAAATCAAGGATCTGGGACCTTTGAAGTATTCCTTGGGAATTGAAGTGTCAAGGTCCAAGAAGGGAATCAATAAATGTCAAAGGAAGTTTGTTCTCGATTTGTTGAAAGAAACAGGGATGTTGGGCTGCAAACCAGCAAGTTCTCCTATTGAGTAGAACCACAAGCTAGGACAAGATTGTGGCCTCTCTCTTGTTGATGCAGAGAAGTACTAGAGGCTAGTGGGGAAGCTCATCTATCTGTGTATGACTCGCCCAGATATTTCTTATGCAGTAGGAGCGGTGACCCGTTTACGCACGCTCCCAAGAGTGGGCACTTGGATGTTGTATACCACATTCTCAGATACTTGAAATCCTCTCCAGGGAAAGGACTATTGTATGCCAGGCACAGTCACTTCAGCATAGAAGGTTTCACGGATGTCGATTGAGTTGGATCCATCTCAGATAGAAGGTCTACATCTGGCTACTGCACATTTGTAGGTGGTAATTAGGTCACATGGAGAAGCAAAACACAGCCTATGGTAGCTAGATCCAATGCAAAGGCAAAATTTAGGTCAATGGCTCATGGAGTTTGTGAACTCATATGGTTGAGACGAATAGACGAATATGCGGCTCTACTGTGATAACAAGGCAACTATAAGCATTGCTCACAATCCGGTGCAACATGACAGAACAAAGCACGTTGAAGTGGACTGACACTTCATCAAGGAGAAGATTGACTCTGGCTGCATTTGCACTCTCTCACAGCTATTGCTCTCACAGGACAATCACTTGCCAAAGCAAAGCAACTCTAATTTTATTAACTCAAATCTCTCCTGCTCCTAAAAATTGATTACACTCCCTCTCAAGCTAGAGAATAAATATCAAGCATTCCCAGCTTGCATAATAGGGTACTGAATTGGTGACAAGTGAGCCTTTTTGTGAAGACTAGATCAATTGGCGGACATCTTCACCAGAGGGCTCACTTGTCACTAGTTCAGTACCCTATTATGCAAGCTGGGAATGCTTGATATTTATTCTCTAGCTTGAGAGGGAATGTAATCAATTTTTAGGAGCAGGAGAGATTTGAGTTAATAAAATTAGAGTTGCTTTGCTTTGGCAGGTGATTGTCCTGTGAGAGCATTAGCTGCGAGAGCTAGGGTGAGAGGCCTAGGGCGAGAGACACACTTCATTATTTTCCCTTCCATCCTTTATTATGTGAATTGAATCGACAACAAGTTGCTACATTACTGCTGGTTATTCTTCTCCATTAATCATCTACTATTGCTGCTATTGAAGATCTACACCAGTTGCTGGAATTCAGAACAGGGGCCAACCCCATCATCAATTTGAGAGAAAATTAGGGTTTCCCAAAACCCTAAAAGTTGTTCGATCTGTTTTCTCCCTATTCTGATTGTGCCTTCTAATTGGGGATTCATTCTATTTTCAAGAAGGGTATTCAACCCATTTGTTACTTCAACAGGTTATTGTTCCCTCAGTTGAGTTCCCATTGTTCTCTTTGGTTATCTATTTGAGATCTCATCATTCTCTTCCAACCAATTTGAGATCCCATGGTTCTCTTTCTTATTTATTGGAGGCTTTCTATTTCATCCTGCCTGGGACTAGGCCTATTCTGTTTCTAGTCCTACATTACTAATTCTTCTCTCTTAGGTTACCACCCTCTCTCTTAGGTTACCACCCTCTCCATCTCCTCTGTTCCTTTTCTACCAGCCCCACTTTTCCCATTTTTCCCTTAAATTATAGCCTCAAACATAATGGAGATTCATCAATTAACAGCAAGGAGGGACTGAAGACATTCTTTGGAGTTTGGTAGTGACTTAGAACATGATCACAACACTCCAACTCGGGGAACAACAAAGGAAGGTACTGACCTATCATGTATCCTTTATTAATTTCTATGAATCCTAGAATGAATTTACTGCATTTGTATTTGGAAATTTTCATCATTTATGGCTGTTGTTACATCTGATTTTCTCTGCATGTATGTTGTGAGTTTTGTGTTAGTAGGCCTCTGCCTTCCCAAACCCAAATTCACTCAATTGGCCACAGGCCAGGGGAGCCCACAAACTCGACCAGAATTTAAGATTAAAAAATAAATAACATACAAGTATCAAAGCAACCGTAGTTGTAAAGTACTTAAAAACCAGACCATTCTTTTAAAAACAATTCGCATGTCGAACCATGTGTACTCAATCATAATTATGTAATGATTATCTATTGAATGGTTAACAGAATTTTTGGTAGAGTTTCAAAAAAACTTGAAAATTAAAGCTTAGATCAGAAGGTTCAAAATCACTCGGTGAACAATCTTTAATGACAGACTCATTCACAAGTGCTGATCCTTCTGATAAGCAACAAACGGCAAGTTATTGGTCCCCAAACCTGTGTGCAGGTCCTGTAGCCCCAGCCAAGAGAATTCCTATTTCAACCATGTTAATAGTAATCTAGCAATTTCTTCATAATCACAGCCTGCCTAGATACTTATCCGTGCATGTACAGTCCAAGGCCCAGCTACATTCAGTAGTTTCTTAGTCAACAGCTTACCTAGTCTATTTAAACAAGTAGTCCACTAGCTCACACCCACAAAATAATAAACAAAGTTGTATCATACAGTGGGAAATCCATTTAACTGTGGAAAAAGTAGAATACATGAGAGATCTTACTGGATCCTTGAATTGCCTATTCACTTTTTCGATCACATCTTTCATGCCCTCCAGCTTTCCCAGAATTGCATCCTCACCGAAATCACCATCAATGCCGAACATGCGGGTCATCTGTCATGAACAGCCTAACATTGTCATTTACCATTCCAGGTAATTGATTAAAAATAAATGATCATGAATCACAATTACAGGTTTATGTATGACTTAAAATATGAATCAGGCTCAGTGACAGAAAAAAAAAATGAACTGAAGAAACAATAAGGCCCAGATAAACTATGAAATTTCATTTGTTTTCATCTGAATTAGGTGAATAAATATAAAGATCTCCATCGCTATGAAAAAACTAGGGAGAGAGAGAAAGAGGAAATACTAGCTTACATGAGTCTAGTTTGAATTTAACAAAAAGGACTAACAGAAATATAAAGGTGGCCAGATGTGTCATACCTAAGGATTGGATAAAGGTTTCTATGTTCAAGGAAACATTGCCCTAGCAAGTAGCAACAAACAGAAAACAAAAAGAACAACGTGACCATATGATGGACACTTGATTCACCTGACAAATCTTGAAAGGTTGAAAACTACAGATATTAGGATAGTTAAGGAAATCATGAATTATTGTTGCTCCACAACACAGTGAGAGATGTAAGGTTTCACTCTATTCCCCACCCAAAAAGATATACCATATCAAAGGCATCTTACTTGCAGCATTTCACGGAATTAAAATCCCAGCTTTAAATGATACAACCAAAGTTTAAAGTAAAGGCTGACAGGAGTTAAAAGAAATACCTGACTCAAAAGACCACCAAATTTATTTTTCAAGGTCATCATTTTTGCCAGCCCCTTCTCTAATGTTGATGGGAATTGCAATAGCCGGAGTGTATGACCTGTTGGAGCTGTATCAAACACGATAACAGAGTAATCCATTGTTTGCACCAATCTGCAGGAAAAGAAAACAACACCAATGGAGGAATAATGTCAGATCAAGGAGTAACAACTTAACTGACGCAAAACAATAAGGGAGTCAACAAAGGGAACCAAGCAATCTAGCAATACTTTAAAATTGAATCAACAAAGTAGCACCCAAGCTTCTCAAAACTCAAAATGTATTGACGAGGAAATAAGAAAGAGAGAATAATCTCTGCAATACTATTAAAAATAACAAGAACTGTCCGCGCCTTACAATGCTTATATAATGTCCAGACATAGCAAATCCCAACACAAATTAACACCACTTCCAATAAATCAGTCACAACTTCCCCAATACAATTCAGAATCACAAGAACTTGGTTTCATTTGATATATAATTTAATAAACTATCAAACGGCACCAAAATCACACAAAAGGGACAAGTTTTGATCACCCAAAATTAACCACACAGAGGTGATGGGCTGCCGCTGCTGCTACTTAAACTTCAAATCCTTGCCATCGATTTATATTTCTTTTGGACTTAATCTTTCATCAATGTCATAGAAATCTTGTTCTGACTTCCTATTGATCCAGCCCATAGATCTCCGCGACCTTGCTGTTTTGTTGTCCTAGTTCAGTTTTCAATCAACTTCTCTTCCATCACTTGGAACCACAATACAACATAGTTATTTTGTTGAAATCTGCTTTACATCAATAACTACAAGCTAAGACACCAGTGATCATATCATGCATCTAGGTTTCAGAAAAATGCTTTCTGACAGTGGCCAATCAGAAGTGTAAAATTGATGGCCACAACTATCCGATTACAAAATATGAAATCAGATTTGAAAACTCAGATGTAAACAATGAGAAACAGAAAGTTCCAGCAACTAAAACATGAAGAATATTTGAACAGAAAACTAGATTTTACTAACCTGAATCAAAGATAGATAAACTAGAAGAATTGAGGAATTGAAGAAAGATATGAACCAAGCATCCAACTGGAACTAGGCTAACATCACATCAGCTAACCTTAGCATCTCATGAAGGGCTGTTGCATCCCACAACAAAGCATTCTGAATCCCTCAGAACGTAGAGGCAGTAAAAGCCAAATTTATTCAGTAGAAAAATCAAATGGAATTCTATGGCTTTTACATCAATATATGGAAACTAAAATGTACTTACAATAGAAAAGGAAAATGTACTTGAAATAGGAAAGACAAATAAAAATCTCTATCCATAATAGGAATAAATGTTTCTTATAACTGAAAATCTATTTTAACTAGTTAGAATAGGTATCCCACATGATTAAAACTTTATTCAATGTAGGAATAGAAGTTCTATTCATACAAGACTCTCTCCTATCCTTGACAATCCTTGACAACCAAAGAAATAACAATTAATTAATGAAATGAAACGCTCAAACTAAACTAATAAAGTAAACCCCGTATGCCTTCCTCCTACCCTTATTTTAGACCCATCAAAGTGGCCTATTACAATAAAAACCTATTGGATTAAAGGCCCAACACATATATAACCAACCCAAGGCTTATTTCCACTAAAATAAGTCCAATTCTGTATTTTATCTGCATCATAAAAGCTCGCAATCTGAGGAATTGTCACACTCAATGCTGCTACGGTACTTTATTGTCCAACTCAAAGGGCATCAAGACCTTACACAAAGGCATTGATGGAACGATAAACGGAATGGTGTAGTAACCTTGAAGGCTTACACCACAAGTTTCACATCTACCAAAGAGCAAGAACAGTTTCCAGGGCACAGCTTAGATATTAGCCTATGAAGACCAAAAAAGGATGCAAGTAACGCTCTCATCCACAATAAAGCGATGTGCATAGGCTTGGTGATGACAAAGAAAAAGGAGTACCTCCTACACCCCCTAAGCTTGCATCTTATTCCTACAGCAGCTGCACCCTGTGATTATCCATCCCAATCTTATCACAAAGCCTTAAACAACATCCGAAAATCAAAATTGAACTTCTAGAATCTCATGATTGGATAGAAACTGCACAAAAAAGATTGATATGTGTAGTGTGTACATGGATTGATGTTTAAAACTTAAGGTTTTAATGGTAGCCAGAAAAGGCTCAAAATTTTGATGTTATTGATAATTTCGCTCTCCACTATTGTAGCAAAATCCAGGAAATCTCACTAATGTTTCAAAGTAACGAAAAAACTGTGTAAATTTATCTTCCATTCTGAACTCCTAAAAAATTCTGAGTTTCATTAGACGTCTATAGGACATTAGAGAAATAGATTTGAGCATTAATTATCCCAAGGATCTCAAAAAATAAGCTTTAAGGCATAGTTAACTAGTGTTTTGGTTCATTCGATTTACCTTTAGGTTACAACTTACAATTTCTAGGTCAAAAACTCAATCAGGTTCACTAACAGTGGTCTTCTCTTTGGTTTGATTTGTTTACCTTAGTAAATGACACGGATATACTAGGTATGGATGTTACTTATAAAAGTATAATTTGCACTAAGGCTTTTGATGTTGAGCTTTCCATCATAGAAGCTGCATGGATCTTTTGCATTCAATTTATCAATAAAACAGATGAGCACCTTTAATGTGGAAAATCATCCAAGGAGCACACAGCCACACACATTACTTATAATTGACCCAAGAAACCAAAATCGAAATCACCAAAGACGGACTATTTGGCACTCACAAGTCGCAACTACTAATAGCCCTATCCAAGAAAACCATAACAAAGAAAAAAAAAAAAAAAAATTCATGCAACACAATAGATTCTTTCTCAACACAGTCAGGTTCCAAAGGGAAAAGTCAAGCATAAGCGCATCATAAGTGGTGGTTCTTAATACTCCAAAGATCCATTTATAAAAAAATATTTGTACGCACATATATGGCCCTCTCTATGAGTATCAGCCAGTCAAGTATGCCAGGTTAATCCAGGCAAAACAGATAGAGTGTAATAATTAATTTCAAATGGAGGATGTTGGCCAACAGTATTACTAACACAAACGTAACACATTTAAGAAAAAAACCCCACTTTTATCAAACATAAAAATATATAACAAGAAGAGCCTAATCTCCGAGGTCACTAGGATTGTCGTTTTGCTTATCAAATACCAATGAAAGAGAACCTACTTGAGCATCTCAGCGAAGCTCATGGCCTCGTCGATTCCAGGAATTGCATTTGCCAACTCAGAAACAAAACTGTCCATTCCTTCCGCATTGTGCAACTCCTCATTCTCTACATTGGGATCCACCTCCTACAAAAGAATGCATTCTTATTCTGATCAGAAGGCAATGGAATATATAACCTCTTTCTACAGGGAGAAAAAGAGCTTCCTCAAAGAATTAAAGAACAACAAAAATTCATCGGTGCATGTTGAAAAATGAATTAGAACAATAATCCAGTACCGAACTACTTCATCGACAGGATTCGTAAAAAATTTCACTGAAGTATAAAATGGTAGGAGTGTGAGGGAATGTTCAAATTTCAACAACATAAAATGATCTGTCCTTATAATTACTAAGAAAAAAGGCTAGAGGATACAAAAATAAGCTAACTAAGCTCAAAGGACCCAAATCGATGGGGGAAGAATTATTTTGGAAAAATAGAGGCAATACCATGGCGTAGAGATTCGAGAATCCATTAACCAAATTGGGCGTTTTGGTGAAGCGCTGCTGAAACGCATCGCTCAGATTATGAGCCGGGTCGGTGGAGATAATCAAAACAGACGATCGAACCTTAGAGAGAAGGATCGAGAGAATTGAACTGCAAGTCGTTTTCCCGACACCACCTTTCCCTCCAACAAAAACCCATTTGAGACTCTCTTGGTCCAAAATGTTCTGCACCGTTCCTTCTGGCAAGTCCAGCTCCGTCGCCATGAACCCCTTGTCCAAGACACAGAAACACGAACCTTCTTTTCTTCTCAAATTAAATTGAATCCGCAAAGGGAATAGCCACAATCAAATCAAGGGCAAACTTCACCAGATGCAAACAAATTATGCGAAGAATGGAAAAATGGATGTGCTTTAATTAAAGAAACAAGGGATTATCATAACCTGAGTAGTTGTCAGCAATATATGCTTTACCAATGCCAGGTTTTTTTTTTTTTTTTTTTGATAATGGCCAATGCCAGGTCTCTGTTCGTCTGTTGGGCAATCGAAGCTCAAACGGCATAAGCATCCGCCTCTTGGCTAACGTGTTCACGTCGGTATACGGACATTTGTGCGCACCATTGGACAAAACCTATGACGCACGTGCTTGTCGGGGATTTTTATTAACATGGAAATTAAAATTCATAAGATTAGGTAAAAGGAACCCTAACCGGTAGCATAGCATGGCATGTATCTGCGCTAAGACATAGTCACACAATGCGGCATGAATATCAGTATCTTTGTCCAGACACAACTACGCATGAAATAACTAATATACCCCTAGTTCTTTCCATTTTTTTAGGGGTGCATCAATCATTTTGCGCACAACTGAGTTTGGTACTAAAAAAAGATAAAATACAATGAGACAAAATAATGATAAAGTGATCATTATTGATTTATGTATTTCTCTCTCTCTCATTTTTTTTTTCTTGTGTTACATCGTTTGACATTTGAAGACTTTAGTTTTTCTACTATGAATGTTAAAACTAATTTATGCACTATACTATCTTGTTTCAAAACATAGAATTTAGGCTATGTTTGGTTGGCAAGAAACGGATAGAAAAGAAAAGAAAATATTTAAAATTTTTTTTAATTTGATGAGAAAGACACACAAATCAATCATTATACCATGCTTTTTATCTTATTATGTTTTTTTTTTTCTTTTCATTTATTTCTTGTCAACCAAACATAACCTTAGAGAATTACTAATTATAGACATAATGTCCAAAAGAAGATAAAATATCCCACATCCAATTCCAATTCTTCTTTTCCAACCACGCAACCAAATTTTGACAATAAGTCTAAACTTTTATAGTTATGTCATCTAATTCCTTTGTTCTTTGCAATCTATGGTATATGGCTCTTGCATCGGATTGTTGTGTGCTCCCTACAAAGCCTTTTTTTTTTTTGATAAACCTCCCTACAAAACCATAGTCCATCAAAACACCAACAAAAGTTTTGTTGAGCAATTACTGATGCCCATCCAACTTCATTAATCTTTTTTACAAAACATCCATCACAAATGATAGTAAAATACGTAGATTTAAGAGTGAGGTGATTTTCAATAAGAATACCCCTTCCTCCCTTAGGGATCAGATTTATCACCAACTTGGCATATGCAAGCTTTCTTTATTTTGGTTCTCCATATTGGTCTCTAGAGGTAAAAGTAGAACTTGACTAGTATAGTTCAAAGAGTCAAATCAAAGCTTGCGAATTGAAAAATCTCTCTGTTGTCCCAAGCTAGACGATCAATCCTTACTAAACTTGTGATTGATTCTGTTCCAACATACATGATGTCATGTTTTTTGTTCCCCAGAGGCATTTGTTCTAAATTAGATACAATTAATGTGAAATTTTGGAGTTGTAATACTATGGATAGGAGGAAATTTTTTTGTAATTTCATGGGCTAATTGTTGCAAACCTAGGCTATGTTTGATATGCATTTTTGGAGTGTATTTTAGGTCGATTTCGCATTCTAAGATGATAAATACAGTTGTTAATCAAATTCTCATGTAACGAATGCTTGGGTTTTGATCAAGTTCTATTCATAACGAATGCTTGCTAATTCATCTAGCTTGGAGACTCTCTAAGAATCCCTCTAGTTTATGGATTAGAATTTTAAAGACCAAATATTTTTTCAATCAAAGTTTTGTTGTATATGATTTCACTTCCAAAAAAGGTTTCATGGATATGTAATAATATTTCTCATGTAATTCCTATTTCCTAGAGTGAATAAGCTAAAATCTATTGGAAAGTTGAGACTGGGGTATCTATATACATTTGTAAAAATCCATGGATACCTCACGGTGGTCCCATTTTGAGTGTTTGTTAGTGTAGAATTTGTAGGAGCCTAACTAGAATATATCAAGTGAAAATTACATGATTAGCTACTTTTGGGTTTTTATTTACAAAACTGTCCACCCTATGTTTGAGTTAACAAAAATAGACAAAAACAAGTTAAGGTTTACAAAACTAGACAAAATAGTATCTCTCCCTCAGTCCCTCCCACACTTATTTTTTTAGACATTTTTACCCTTGTCATTGCCTTCTCGCCCAGGCATCCTCCGTTCCTTGCAACCCTACCCTTGTCCTAGTCGCCGCCATTCTCTGCTACCCCAAGTAACAGAGGAAAAAAAAAGAGATTTTTTCAGAGGGGAACTGTCAAGGAAGGAAGGAGAATCACTGTTTTCTCTAGTTTTGTAAAACTAAACTTGTTTTTGTCTATTTTTGTTAACTCAAACATAGGGTGGACAGTTTTATAAATGAAAACCCAAAAGTAGCTAATCATATAATTTTCCCATATATCAAAGCCTAGTAGTGGTGGAACTTGGCCGGTCTAGGTTGGTCTCGGCTAATTTGGGGTTAACCTCATCCTTGGTCCATTTCCCAATTGACGATTCCCAAATTCCAACCTCTGAGTCAGCCCAGCCCAAAACATGTTAGATCCTAACCCAACTGCTTCTTGAGATAGCTAGAATAGGCTGCAACAGGTCGGGTTGGGCTAGGCTTTTTAAAACCCCAACTCAACCCTGACTCAGGGCCAGAAAAGTCCAACCCTGACCCGCCCTCAGGGCCGGGCCGGGCTGACCTTGGTTGGCCCTAATTATGGTGCCACAGGTGATGGTGGAAGTGGCTTTGGTGGTGCAAATGTTGCTAGGTATAGAGACAACACCAGTGGTAAAAGCTATGATGTTGCGGGCGATGGCGGTAGAAGTGATAATTTTGTTAGTGGTGCTTCCTCTATGAGTGGAGATGGTAGTTATGCAACTAGCTCTTATGGTGGCAGCATGGATATGGGTTTTGGTTGTGATTAGTATGGTTGCAATCAAGGCAACAATGCAGATGCTGCCAAAGGTTATGGCCAAGACGTTCTAAAATAGAATTACATGGACAACGATGAGCCCTATCGCTATACTAACAAGAACAAGAAAAACATGAAGAAGAAGAAGAAAAAGACAGGGTTGGGTTGGGCTGGGCTGGGCTGGGCCGAGCTGGGCTCCAATCGGGGCCTAAACCTTGGCTCAGCCCGACCTTGACTCAGGGCCAGCAATTCTTAACACTAACCCGCCCTCCAGGCTAGGGTATCTCAGCCCAGGCTTGTACGGGCTCAGGGCGGACCAGAGCGGGTTCTAGCTGTCGGAACCAAACTTACACCTCTAGCTTATTCCATCCCATATCAGTGTTCTCCAAGGAAACTGGAAAGGCGAAAAGGTCTAGGGGTGTGCTGGGCTGTACGTGTCTGAATGCATGTACATGTCGAGACACAACACCGGTTAGCGTTTCATTTCCCTATATATTTTTACCCTTGTACATACTGATCCACCGATATGGGAGCGACCAGAAATTGATATCAGTCTCCATCGATACCGATACGAATTGGCCGATCCGATCTCCATTCTTCAAACCATGTTTCTGTGTGAACTGTTAACTGTGAAGCAAGCGGAGTTAGCTGTTACTTTATAAGATGGTGACCAGTAATCACTTTGTAAAGAACCAGCAGTAATTGCGGTGACCGATATAATTAATAAGAGTACATCTTTTTTACTTTTAACCAAAAATAAAAAAAAGAGTACATCTTTTTACTTGCTAAGTACATACCTCTTGATGGATTCTCTGAGAAATTTATCAAACAGTTTAATGCCAATGGCCGAAGCTGTTTTCAGATCATATGAGAGAGGAAGAGACTTTCATAAAAACCATAGAAATGTATTTATTAAATATTGGAGTTCCATTGAAAAGCCAACACCTGCTCTGCACAAACGCCATTTTCTTTCTTTTTATTTTACACTTTAGTTTCGAACAGAGACTAGTCCTAAACTCCTAATACACAATGGGACACCCAAAAACACTTAAAATGAATCTCCCAATAATCAAATGCAGAATTCCCTGTGATAATGTCTTAATTCGATCTGTTCATAGCAAGTCTTTCGTTTAGAATCCTGACTCCCATGTACCTGCATCACCCAAATCAAATATTAACAACATGAACACAAGACTACAAAGTGATTGATTAACCAGTAACCCCTCTAACAAATCCATGTTTACCTTCCAAGCATCATGACAGTGGCTTGAGGATTAGTACCAGGGGAGTCATGGAAGGTGGAGCCATCAATAACCCTCAATCCATCTACCCCAAGAACCTTATAATCCTGATCAACAACCCTGCCCGTCTGGCACCCTCCATGATAATGCCAAATGGTCATCACAGTGTCCTTGCAGAACTGCTCCAACGAAGTCGAATCGTTGTCGTGCCTTGGCAGCAAGTTCACAGGGAAATTCGATGTCATGTTGATGAGGGCTTGAATGGAAAGGTATGGATACCTGAAATTGGAGAAGGCTTTGGATTGGATCACCTTCTCTATAACTGTAATCCCATCAACACACCTCTTTAAGTCCTCTGGTTCCCTGAAGTAATTGAAGGTGACCAATGGGTTGTCCTCTGGGTTCCTATTCCGGAGCTCTAAATGCCCTGTTGACACAGGACCAATGATCTTCTCTATGATGAACCCACCTCTGAAAGCTTCATAACTAAGAGCTTTCATGGCTTCTGTTGCTTTTGCTATGGCTTCTGGTGTCCTCTGCTTTGGGGGCACAACCGATAACTGCCCAGTCTGCAAAAACAGAGTCCCATTTCGATTTCAAGACTGCACAGATTGAGTCATAATTCATGAATAAGAATGAGTAAGTAAGAACCTGAGGGGAAAACATCCCAAAGTCTCTTTGTGGGGCTGAGCTTGGAGATCCAAAATTGGAACCGCTAGCAGCTTCAATGTAAGTTCCTAGACGAGTAATGCCGACCACTTGTATGAGGGAAACCTCAACAGGATTGGGAGAAGGGCTGAAGACAGCATTCATGGGGTTGTCTGCCATGCCTTGACCGACCAATGGCTGATCCAATGTCACCTTAATGTTGTGAGACCTAAGGTGCTGTGCTGGTCCCACCCCACTTAGCATCAACAGTTGTGGGCTTCCAATTGATCCAGCTGATAGAATTATCTCATTCATTGATCCTTTCTTCAAGTAGGCTCTGTGCTTAACTCCTGCTGCGTCTCTGAACACTACTCCATGGGCTATGGGTCTTACCTTTCCTGTAATATATATGCAATTAAAGATATCTTTCATTAATGAACTAAGTTCGTTGAGGGGTTGAGGGAGAAGGAGGGTTCTTGGAATTCTTACCTTTGGTCCTAAAAAAGATCCTGTGAACAGTGGCACGTAGAAGGACAGTAAGGCCTTTGGGGTTGGCGTACTGAAGTAGATCAGCCGCAGTGTGTCGATGGCCATCACGATCAAAGATGGTTCCACCAACCTTAGTTCCATAAATGTGATCATAAGTGAACCCATTGAAAGGCAATATACCAGCTTCAATCAACCCATCTCTGACTGCAGATTGCCACTGAAGCATGGGAGGTTCAAAGGCAACAATCTTCTCTACCCATTGGTAGGATTGGTTTACAAGTGAACCATCCCAGCCGGCGTCTCTGACGTAGTCAGTGCTTGCTCGGGTGTAAAACCCGGCGTTCAAACAGCTTCCACCGCCTAAAACTCGTGCACGAGCGTTGATGACGCCGTCCTCGGAGATGAAACGTTGGGAGGCAGAGGAAGGGGAAGTATCGGCGAGTGTGGCACTGAAGGATCCCAAATTGGTTATGTTTTGGTTGCCGTAAGGAGAGCCTCCTCTCTCTATTAACAAAACACTTGCGTTGTGAGAGAGTGTGGCAGCCAAGGGACAGCCTGAAGTTCCTCCACCCACTATGATGTACTCATAGTATGACACGGCTGGTGCTGAAGTTGCTTGTTGAACAAATGTGTAATTTGGAACTGCAAATTGGATAGATCGAAACACAGGGCAATTTGAGTACTAAAAAAACAACAATTTTTGTCATGGAAAATGAAATCATGGTAGCACAAGCACGAAGAAGTCGAGATCTCGATTGCTTTCACGTGGAGGGGAAGATTGTTGATTTCTATGAAATGACCAAACAACCCCTGTTTTGGCTAGATTGGATCCCCGAAAAGTCAGGACCTCAATTCGGCTCCTTTCCAACCGTGTGGTTAGAGGACAGGAGAGCAAGATATAACGACTAGCTTTTAAGAATGAGCTCTACAAATACCTTTTTGAGCGTGACTGAGACTATGAAAACAGAGAATTCCAACGAGGGCGGAGTTAATGAGTCTCCACCAGAATCCGGAGCCCATGATCGCTTTCTCAGAAGGAGGAGGTGGTGGTGGTGCTGGTGGTGGTGAGATTCGAGCTTTCAAGCTTTCAAATTTCTCCAATCCAAATCAGTTTGTGAGGACTTTACCTGAGCCTTGAGCTGCTATGAGCCTATGAACCAAAACGAAACTGAGAATCCAATAAATACACCAAAGCAAAGTCCAAACTCAACTACATTAACGGCGAAACATCACACACGATGCAAAGATTCCCTCTCTGAAATGCAGGACGTGTGACATCCGTTTTCTGCGCTTCTCCAGTCTCTGCAATGCAAGAAAGCAAGCAAAGCACTCCCCCGACTTTGAAGCAACCCAGGTGACCTGACCGGTGCATAAATACAAATCCAAGGCCCTTTGATGCAACTTTAACATCTTCTTCCCACTCTAAAAAAGAATGGCTATGAAAGAAAGAAAGAATTTAATTTTGAGCCGTAATCGGGGAGGAGCTGATCTGGATGTAATTGTTAATACAATAAATGAGAGGAAAACAGTTGGGGGGGGCGGGGGGCATTAAATTACCTGCAAGATTCAGTGTGGCTCGCTCTTCAAAGAGATTTTACGTACCTCTTCTGATCAATTTACGTGTGGTTGGCTGGTTGTTGCAGAGAGAGTGTGTGTGTGAAGACTAGAGGGTCAATTACAATGTGCTTGAGATTTGGTGAAGTTGGGAGCTTGGTTGGGTCAACCGGATTGGCAAGGGTTGATACTTATTCCTGCTTGATCCTGTAGCGATGGATCGGTACGAATTAAAAGTAAAGTGATAAAAAATATCAATTTTTAAATGAGGAAAATCCCTCTGATACAGGTCGATCTGGATCGATATTGAATTAGTAATAGTTGAGATTGATAACATATCCGATACCAATTCTTAAATCCCTGGTTAGGAGTGTTGGTTTCGATCCTTTAACAGGTTAGATCTGTGGAATTGGAATCAATCAAATTTTTATTCAACTCTATTCGGGATCAATTAGAATAAATTTTAATAAATCAAATCAAAAACCCTAAAAAAGTATCTGATTGGGTTGCTTGGAATTGTGTATGGCCGATTTCAATCCAACCCTGATTCCTCAAACCCTGGTTAGACCTCAACAGTCTAAGTGGGGCTATTCCCTTGAATTTGGTTTGGTTTGGTTTGATTTAATCACAAACCGGTTAAATGTGGGTTTTGCAACATTCCTACGGTAATGGTTGGAGTTTGGTAGACCTTCTACATGTTTAGGATAGGTTCTGGTGTGGAGAAAACCCTAGGGCCTCACCTTGGGTCCTTTGCAAAAATTAGCAAACACCTTTGCTTGTTTAGGGATTGTATATATTTGTAAAACACGAAAACCAGCACTTCACCAGAATCTTGATGGAAACCAATTAGTAGTTTTTAAAATAATTGTTATTTTTCCATTCTCTTAAATAAGAGTGGTCATTTTATTCAAAAATTCCAAAGAGAGTCCAATTCATTTATATATTTTTGGTACTAATTAAGGTTTCGTTGATAAGTAAAATAGGGTCACTTCATAGTTTATTGTGTAAAAAACAAATATCATGTGAATTTTACAATCTAATTTAAAAGTTTCCAAGTTTCCAACTTTGCTCCAATCTTTTTTTGCTTCACAGCTACCTTGAGGATAAAACATAGAGAAAGATAACGCTACCTAGTACTGTGTCGTGCATGGCATCTGTGTCTAGACACAGGGTCACGTGAAATGATTGCCGCACCTTAGGGATTTCCACCTTTCCATGACAGTGCGACGATCATTTCATGTGGCCTTTTGTTCTGTTTGATGCTGTTTAATTAGGGTTTAATGTGTGTTATGGCTCTCTCTTCCGAAATCCCAATCACATGCCTTTTAAATTAGGAAGGGAGGTCCTACAAGAATGAGATGAGAGCCTTTGCATTCTCGAATTAAGATGGGTTTTAACTCAAATAAATGAGATTCAACTACTTTTTTGCATTCTGTGTGGGGCCTATATTAACTCTCTAGGGTTTTCGATTAGGTCAGGAGGCCTCCTAGTCCAATACTTTCTTGGGTGTGGGACCTGCTTAACCACCTTTTCAATGGTGAGAACCATGAAAGGAAATTGTATAGGCTGGGCACATAAATGGACCTGTTTATATTTGGCCTTTTTGGGAATGAACCAGATTCTGGACTATTAAATTTGATGGACCCATAGGAGTCATCTTTGAAGACTTTTAACCCAAAATTCCATTAAATGATCCTAACTGCCCAGGCACAGCCCCTGATTACATGGGACACAGGGGGGCCCATGAGAATGAGAGCAAAGCGTTGGTGTCGTCTTATTTCTTTCTTTTTCTGCTCTTTCTTATAGCCACATCAACATGGAGAAGGAATGGACCAGAATGGTAACCTAATAACCCATAGGAGCGTGGAAAGCTATACGGACACGGCTAAGCCACAAAAGTCAAAACACATCCAAAGCTGTGTGGGTCCTACTACCTTACATGGGACCCACTATGTTTTGCTGTTATAGTGCCACCAGAATCAATCCAGAACCCTGCGGATCCCAATGCCCAATGCTTTATACCGATCAGCTTATTCAGCTCTCCATAGATTTCAAGTCGATCCAATGGTTGATAGATTAGTTTAATTCAAAATTCTAAAATATAAGGCTGCTGAGTTGCTCGTCTACCAACCATTAGATCGACATGAAATCCACATGGCGGTTTATGAGTTGAGTATAACACAATAGCCACTCAACCCCAGGAGGCAATGAGCTCGATGCATGTAATAACTCTTCATATACTGATATAACAAATATCCTTTTCCTTCCATAAATTCCTCTCTAAACATTTTTAATGGGAAAATGGAAGACCATTTATGAAAACAAAAGAATACGCATCATCACAAAATCATATGTAAAGCCTTCACATACGAGGAGCTAATCCGGATTCCGGGCACAAGGTATTTTTGAGTCTAAGATGCACCCATCTCTTCACGGAGGCCTCGAGGCTAGAACTTCCCTGCTGTGGATTATAAGCTATGGCCTAAGCTAACCACACCACCAGAGGCCTAAACAACACCCACCTTGCTCATTTTTATTCCCTCTAAATTTGCTTGAGAAGAAGCCATTACTTGCTAAGGTAAAAAGTTCTGGCAGTATTCTACACACCCCTGGGTGCAATTGTGCAACCAGAACCTAAACATTAATTGTGAATAAGTATGGACCCAACCTGAACCCAATCCAGATTGTAGAAACCAAAATGCAATCCATGCCACAGGTTTTGGTCTGGTGATTTTTCGTTTTTTGGATAGGAAAATAGACGTATATTAAAACAGGTCTGGTGATATATCAAAGAGAATTCCTATGAAAGAAGGGAAATTTTCATTTGGGAAAGGAGAAAGTGGGTGAAGGAAGCACCCACAGATCTAAGGCCATCGAACCCCTCCCCTATATGTACAAAGTTGAAAAGACCCTATACTGTTCACATATGCCCATCCAACACCAATGAGTGCAAGAGAACAGATTCTCTATGCTTGCTCAGAGAACCTTCTCTCTATAAATAATTATTAGACTCGAGGGCAGCCAATGAGTGCTTTCTGGATCATTTCTTCCCTTGTATTGGTCACTGCAGATAAGGTTGCACGACTCCCATTGAAGATAACTTTTATGCCATCCGAAATGCCACAACGCAACATTCTATATGGGCTAATGAGTAGGTGAACTGGTGATTTCACAGAAATAAATGACAGAAACAACTACTTGATGGGACCTTCATAGAACTGATTGACAAATTATTATGTTCTAAAAATCTAACAATTGGCTTCCAGAGTAACTATACAGCTGTGACTTAAGAAAGTTTAGAGGGAAAAACCCTTTTGGGAAAGAATGGAGGCACATGCAGATGACTGGGTGTCCAAGGATATTAAATCAATAGAGTGAGTTGTAGGTGAAGCAGGTGGCGAGAATGGAGGATATGCAAATGAAGAGTGAAGGAAGTAGGGTTACATTCAATAGCCTACTCTGTCCCAAGTACCCAGCCAGTGTTATCGTGCCGTCTGCAATTACCCGAGCCAAGGTCCCAGCTTCTGTTGAAAGTAGTCCACCATTGTAGGTCCCACGAGCAAGCCTAGATGACATGACCCGAGATAGGAGTGATAGGTTGACACCTGCATTGATCGAGCAAATGTTAGTGCAAAGTCAAATACTCGAGTGAGGTAATCATATAAGAAAACTGATTCAATTAAGAATATAACTAACAACCTAGACTGCAATTCTTCGATACTATTGACAGTCATAGATGAAACTGAAAGCAACCAGAAGTGGAGAAGTTGATGAATGGTAGCTAATACTGTCACTAGTTAGCAATAACATAGCATCAACCCTGTTATTTGCCACTTTTAGAGAACTAATACAAAGGGAAAGTTGATTCTCCATTATTTCATGTAGCTGCATTAAATTTAATCCTGTCACTTGTTTCTTTTTATAGTTGTAAGTATCTTGCACCGGATGGTAAGACTGGCAGTAATCTCAGCAACTAAAATTATGACCATTAACATCTCTGTCAAATAACTATAAACACCAGGAGCTTAGCCAGATCTAATACATGATGAATTAACATTTCATCAAGAAAACATGACAATAGGTTTTACCTTCAAGAACCTCAGCAGACACGAATGTGATGAGTGCTGAACAGACATACTGTGGTACAGAATATGGGCCGAATACATGGAAACTTAGGAGTATGCCTATCCCTACTATAATTTCCGATGCCAGTAAAATTTGCCTGCAGTCAGGTAAACCAGAAACTCTTCACTTAGTGATGCAAAAAAAAAGACCCAGCAGAAATCATCATTTCAAAGCAAGTTTATGTATTCTGAATTAGATATCATGCATAGGAGCAGAATTCAATAATTAATCAATCTAAAAGCACTGTATCATCATTCTTTCAATTGCCATCCAAGGAATTTCAAAAATAAATTGCTTATCATGAATAGGAGCAGAGTTCCATAACAGATCCAGCTCAAAGCACTGCATCCTCATTATTTCAATTGCCATACCCTACGAACCCCAAAAATAATGACAAAATATTGATAGTGAAGTACAATTTTACTTTAGCTAGGTACATTATCTGCGCATGTGAATCAGGAACAACTAGAGAGTGCATGCATAGTTGAATATTTCAAATTCAACTGACATGTACCAAAACCATTTCCACATTGGTTGTTAATGCGTACCAATAACTGACGCCAAAACAACAAGTCTTGCAGCATACCAATATTATTTAAATGGTTGTTAGACTCTGCAAAATAAATAGGGAATATAAACATTTCCCCCATATCAGCAGCTCGGCAAAGACCACTGTGCTTGTCATTTGGAATATATAAAAAGCATGGAACCAAATAAATAAATAAAAGACTGAAACAGCACTTAGAGAGATGCCCAAATAATAAACTACCATAAAACTGCCTGGAGTTACTAGTTGAGTAGCCTCAGTTTCCTTTCGCGACAAAGGGTTAGAGATATGGTTTTTTAACTGATTACTTTAGATTTCTTAGAGCCCAATTTTTTTTTTTGGGAGGGGGTGGGGGGTGGGGAGGGTGTATGTGTGTGTGGGGGGGGGGGGGGGGGCGAAGAATAAAAGTTAGCTCACTGTCACCAGGTCTGCCCCACCCTCTTCTTATGAAAAAAATTATCAGAGAGGCAACTGACCCCCTACAATCCCATGCTTCACGTCCCTGACATGAACTGGGAACACGAGGAACAGCTCTTATTGAGTAGACCTATGTTGAAAAGAGTTGACATCAAAGTGCATCCCTCACTTCAACGTACATATGTTTCGAGAACCACAAGGGACAAGAATGGTCAAAATATTGGATTCCTTAACATAGACTAGTTGTTCGTTTTTATGCTTTACTCAATTTCTCCATTTTGAGACAGTAAGTAGTGTAATCAGTGGTTGGAGTTATAGTGAGAGTAGGAGCTGGTGGTACACATCAAAGGAGAGGGTAAATCACAAATTTCTAATTTAAGAATGAAAGAAACTTTGCTCAGTTATTCTCTTGCTGCACACATTCATGGTGTGAAGGTTAATTCCTTCAAACCCTAGGCAGACTCCGAATTTTTTTCTTGCGTTCTTTTCTCTTTTATTTTCCATGTAATTTTCTGACATGCAACCACATTCAAGAGATGACCAGACATTACTGCACATTAGAACTGTCAAATCCATCATTCATACATTTAAGTTTTGGTCAAAGCCTTCCATCCCACACATCCAGCAAGCCTAAATTCTTTCAGAGCAGTAGCCAATAATCCAATTTCCACAATAAAAATCTGAAATTTCATTTCATTTATTGCCAAGTGCAATTACCATGAGCTATTGATCTGCTAGCCAGATAAACTACCCTAGATTTTCTGACTACCTTAATTGAACCCTCTCTTAGACATTGGTAAGAGTGGGCACTAAATAATTTTAAGACAGTAAAAAGTAGAAACCTTAATAATAAGCATATAAAAGGCAACATCATTTGAAAAACATACCTGTCTTCAAACATGTTGCTAATGTAGCTTCCGACAACAATGTTTACTGGAAGTACCGTAAGCCCAAGACAGGCAAGAAATATTGCAACTGAGCTGGTTGACCAACTAAAGTAATAAAACGTAATGACGCTAGACTCAGCAAGTAATATCTCCATAGCATATTTGAGCATGAAGTAAATCAACAACTGCACCTGAAATTCAAAAAAGACAAAAGGGAATCAATGACAGCACCTGAAATTAAACACAAATAAGGAATTTGATTAAGGTGAATCATAATATTGAGGTTAGTAGTGCCTTAATTTCAATAAGAAATAGTAATATACATGGAAGCTTTGGTTTCATACAGCTCCTCAGCTAATGACATTATGTTTTGCATGCACAAACATAATGTCGAAGAATCAACAAATTTCCAACAGCATATCTAAGGGTTTTTTTTTTGTAGTGGGGGGGGGGGGGGCAACATGGATATCCAGTCATGAATAAATAATCACCACTACGCTACACTTCACATCACAATGACTAAAGAATTTCCAACATATATCAGATGTACATTTCTACCAAGGTTATGACTGAAAAGGTAAAATAAGTGTTTAAACCGAAAAAGAGATGGGATTCTATTCCTTGGTTATTGAAATTAAGGATTTGGGGGGGGGGGAGGGGGGGCAGGGAGAGGAAGACTAAGAGAGAGAGAGATGACTTTCAATCAAATTTGTATGTTACATAGGCATGCGTAATACACTAATAAGGGTACGAGTATAAAATGATATTTTTAAAGTCTATTATTATGAATAACATGCTCTTATGAAACCCGGAAAACTGTCCATGTCAAAAACAAACTTGGAATTAGTTACAAACCTTTACTGATGGTGTAAGCAAACGATATGCTGATGCAATTGAAGCAGCTGGTCTGTGTGATTCCTCAGAAGCTTCTTCACTTCCATCACATTCTTGTTCACCTTCTTCATCTTGTTGCTTGTCTTCTGAATTTAAAAGCAAAGGTTGTGCCAGACCTTTTTCCATTGCATCATTTTCTGCTGGACCTGACACAAAAGTAATCATTTTTTTTCTGGGTAAATACTTACATCGGCATTAAATATCATACTAATTATCATCGATGGAAAAGTTTAAATTGCAAAATTTTTTAATAATATTTCAGAATGAGGGGAAGAGCGAGTAGTAGGGTTATTTTAAACATAAAGAGGTTAAAGAGCTTAAAATATAAAGCTCATAGGAACAAGTAGTCACAATCATCACAAGATTGAACAATATGCATCACTGAAAAGGGGGGAAAGCACAAGTGTGAGCTGTAAGATAACATACGAGCACTAGCTTCCTGTTGTACGTTTTTCGCTTCAGTCTCACGAATAGGTTCTTTAAATGAAATCCACAACCATATTAAATAGATGAACCATGCCAGTGCCATAACCCAACCAGGCAGGGTGTCTTCATTAAATGTTAACTTGTAAATTTTAAAATTAGTTTGAAGAAGTCCAGCAAGAGCCGGACCACATGCCATCCCAAGAGCACTAGCACTGACGAAACCTGCTGAAGCCTGCATTCGTATTTTAAGAGGAACCCAATCACTAATATAACGCCGGTTAACAGCTCTTGCAGAACCCAACCTGAAATATTAGAGGACAAATCATTGTGTGACAGAACTCAACATTACAAAGAAACATAAATACACTTGAAAGAGTTCTTTGTTTTTACCAATATTACTCATGATAACAGAACGGAAAAGTGAAACCAGTTGAAGGAAAGTACGAAACTTCACTGTTGTATCTTAAAAAAAGAGCAACAAATAGGGTCTATACAATTACTAGACCAAAAGACATAATAAAACCAATTGAAATCATAGTTGTCACGTCGTCACGGCGATCTAAGTTGGTGGAGCGGTCTCATGTCGGTATATCGACATGTCGCCCGCCATGGCAATCATATTGACCATGTTTTATTTTTTATTTTCTCTATTTTTAATGTCATTTAGTATGCTATAATATATACCATATAACATCAAAAATTAACATGAAAGTGTACTACTAATCTACTATGGTTTAATTCATGAAAGTGTAATATCCATTAGTGTATATGAAATCATGGATTATCAAATAATTGATAGCAATAGTCTTGCTGATAATAAAGTTGAAAAATCATGAGAGTTGAGATATAATTCATATGAAAGTGACTACAAAAGTAACAAAACAAAAAAACAATTACAATAACATAATTTATATTGAGTGAATAAAGCTAATAAACAACCCATCTAAATAAAAAAAAAATTGCTGATGTGAATATGTGATTGTGTATTAGTCAATAGTGTATTAGTGTTTTTTGTTTGATTTTTTAAAATTGTTTTTATGTTATGGAAAAAACATTAAAATAAAAAATGGTTAAAAAAAATTATTGTTAAAAAATTAAGTTTTATAATTTGAAACAACAATGTCGCCCAATATGGCCATATGTCGTGGTATGACGTCCATGGCGACGACATGGAGGCCATATCGGTCGATATGCCCACTTCTCCAGCGATATGACGCCATGACAACTATGATTGAAATAAAGAATGAGATTAAGTTTCACTATTGTATTTTGAAGGATGGGTTACGAGTATGGTCAAAGAAATAACTGGACCAAAAGTTTCAAAAACATATAAAGCTGTCATTTTCTCCATTTAGGTATATGAGGCTTGTTCATAATTCCAGGCCAGAAAATAAAAAGGAAATTAGATAGCAGTCTAGTTTATCAGCCATTTCCCAATGACTCCAACATTATGAATCCACAAAGTGCACAAAAAAGAAGATGAAATATAATTTCATAGACTGCAGAAAAAATGTTTCACATAGAATGCCTACATGGACGTTCAAATTTGTACTCCAACTTAAATTCGGACAAGTCTTTGTAATGCAATTTGACAATCCAGATTATGGATCTCAAATGCAAGTAGGCACAAAGATCAAATTTGTGATCAGATCTGAGATAAGGAAGCAACTGCATCGTCAAGGGAAGAAATCAAATCAATGGAAGGGGAGGAAAAAGAGATGAGATCAATCTGCTTGGAAGGAAGAAGAGAACAGACGAGAAGATAAAAAATCAAGTATAGGATACCAATCCCATATGCATTGCTTAACAATACCAAAACTCATATTCTTGAGTCTTGACTCAAATCATCTCTACTTGATGCGAGGTGTATCATATATATAAAAACCTTCTAAAATTCCTAAATTGACTCATAAAAGGACTCCTAATTACTCTAACACACTCAATAAAGTAAAATAGTAAATAAATTCAAAACAGAACTCTACCTAATTATGAAATATTAAGTATCCTAATCTAACTCAAGCACTCAACTTAACTACTAATCTCATGTACTAACTTTATGAGTTTTGATCCCTAAGTAAGATCATGTCTGCGGCATTCAACACTCTTCAAAGAAAATGGTATTTATTTGTGCTTGTGTAAGTTCATTCCCAGCATTAGAGTGCTCAATTGTTGAGTGGATTTTGCTCTCTTTGTAAGACCAGCTTTGCAGCTTTAGGGTAGCTTCTATCATATTTGGTTCTCATATTGCTCCCTATGTAAGTCCATACTTGTTTGCTTTAGGCTTCCTTGGTGAAAATTTAAATATGTTGGAGCCTATATAAGTCCATGTGTTATGAATGTGAAGTACCTTGATTTAACTGGAATATTTTAAAATGTATGGCATTCATTTGTGAATTATTAAATTATGGGATTTATGAAATGAATTGTTTGATGCCTATGATGATGAATTTGGATTTGAATTATTTTAAAAATGAATAAGTTATTGTGAAATCAATATGTTACGATAATGTTTTGGCACCCGCATCGTAGCTTAATACATTATTGGTTATCATTTTGCTACTATGAAAGTCCATTGCTTCGGCGATAGGTATCATTGAATTTGAATTGCTATATTTTGATGCCTATATAAGTCCATCCTATGGCGTTAGAGTGGTTTATCTCATTGGAGATTTCCCTCTCTTTGCAAGTCCATCACCGGACTTAGCAATCCGATGCTTCAATGGTCATTTTCTTGATTGCTATGTAAGTCCATCTCCAGCTTTGGAGTTCTCATCTCTTGCTTGAGTTGAGTTCTTCACATAAGAGCATTCCCATTGGCTTTAGACGTATCTTATTTGAATTAGAATTCTTGTGATGTCTATATAAGTCCAAGTTTGGTTGTAGGAACATATTTTCAAATGACATATTTTCTTGTGATGTCTATATTGTTGTGTTTTTTCAATAATAACTTGTCATCACCAAAAAAAAAAAAAAAAAAGGAGATAGTTGAGATAAGGATCGTTGAGTAAACAATCCATGATTTTAAAAGTTTACATGTTTTAGTGCTTACAATCTATTTGTGTGTGAAAAAGTTATTTGCTCTTCCAAGTATTGCAATGAGTTTCCAGGTTCCAAGCATTGAGAAGCATGTTCAAGAGACCTTTGTCATTGAGTGGTGGAGCATAACTTGAAGATCAAGCCAAGCCATCCATGTGTTTCAAGCAACTCGAGCCAAGACTTGAAGACATTACAAGTTTTCTTGAATGTGTTCCTAGAATAATTTTTTATTTTTGTGATTATATAGATGATCCTAGGATGTAAAGATCCCAATAGCTCAAGTTCATTAATCACCTAAAGACATAAATTGGAATACCTAAGATAGGTGGCTAATAGTGCAAACTGACTAAGTCAAATGAACCTAATGGTTGATATTCATCATGATCCTTGACTTAGCCCTTTGGTAACCTTTATGGACCTTATATTGGTTCACTAAGCATGGTAAATGAATAAACTAGAAGATATGTCCAAGTGATATGAGTTGTGTAAAGAATAAAAGAAAAGGAAAAAGAAGAATAATGTGGCTGCAATCCTTGGGGAGTTAAAACCGTCAGGTTTGACTCCCCACTTCTATTTGATAAATAATAATAGAGTAAAGGATAAAACAGGAAAAGAAATGACAAAACAGGCCCTACGGCATATCAAGATTAGCGCCAAGTGCTAATCCCAATACCTCGGATTCCTAACAAGTTGATATTGGTAAAAGGCCCAAAATAGCATGGCGGTTGATTGAGCAACCAACCAGTATGAATGTGAGCGGTCCACCGATGAGCATACAACAGATGACCGGTACATGCACCGTTGGTTACCAAGAACACCACTATACAGACGGTTGATACAACGGCCGACTGGTAAAATCCTAAGAGGTGTTCAATTTCAGTCTACATGATTGCGGTCGACCGGTGATTTGAAAATAGAGTCGTTAGAGGGTTAAACGGATAGAAATTGGACTGTTGAAATGCTCCTCCATAAATAGCCTGGCAGTTGATTGAGCGGCCAACCAGTATGAATGTGAGTGGTCCACCAATGAGCATACAACGGATGACCGGTACATGCACCGCTGGTTACCAAGAACACCATTATATAGACGGTTGATACAACGGCCGATTGGTAAAATCCTAAGAGGTGTTCAATTTCAGTCTACATGATTGCGGTCGACCGGTGATTTGAAAATAGAGTCGTTAGAGGGTTAAACGAATAGAAATTGGACTGTTGAAATGCTCCTCCATAAATAGGAGAAAGTTGAGTTTTCTAAAAAACCTTTCTGGGCAAAGTATGGGGAAACTCGGCTAGGCTAAAACTTGAATATTCCACAACCTATTAGGCAAAAGTGTGGTTATGGTTTTCTTGGCAGAGGTTAAGGCCATGGTGGTAGAAGAGGCGGAGGACAACAACCTAACCAAGGCATGCGTCAATGTACTTACTGTGGAAAAATTAATCATATTGTTGATACATGTTGGGGGAAGCATGGTAAGTCCCATGTATTTTCCTTATCCCAAAAACATCTGCATCTACATCCACCACTATAATTGCTCACTCAAGTACTGGCACATTTCATGCTTCTTCCTCTTCTACACCTTGGGTCATTGACTCCGGTGCCACCTCCCATATGACTGGTAAGTCCCATGTATTTTTCTCATTTTAAAAGATTAATCACCCTTCTTGAGTCATACTTGTTGATTGCTCCTTTACCCAGGTGTCTGCATCTGGTTGTGTTTCCTTACCTTCTCTTCCTATGTTAAATTTTGTACTTCATGTTCCCAATTTACCTTTAAATCTTATTTATGTTAGTCAACTAATTAAGTCCTTGAATTGTTCAGTTACCTTTAATCTACTTTTGTTTTTCAGGATCTCAAGATAAGGAAGACAATTGGTGGAGATCGTGAGAAGGATGACTTATATTATTTTAACAGTGTCTCTCCTAGTGTCGTTTTTGCGACTTCTAATGTGTCCTCTCCTCTTTAGTGGCATTACCGGTTTGAACATCTCTCTCTTTCCAAGCTCCAACGTATGGCTCCCAGTTGCAAGATTATTTCTCAACTTGAGTGTAAAGCATCATTGTATCTCATTCCCTTCTCGTGATGCTTTCAAAGTTCTTTGTTTTCTTTAGTTCATTCTAATGTTTGGGGTCCATGTCTTGTCAAAAGTAAATTTGGTTGTACTTTTGTAGACAATCATTCTTAAATGACCTGGTTATATTTGTTAAAGGATCGATTTGAATTTGGGGAAAATTACATGATTAGCTACTTTTGAGTTTTCATTAACAAAATTGTCCACCTATGTTTGAGTTAACAAAAATAGACAAAAACAAGTTTAGTTTTACAAAACTAGACAAAACAGTGACTCTCCTTCCTTCCTCGGTAGTTCCCCTCTGAAAAAATCTCTTTTTTTTTTTCCTCTGTTATTTGGGGTAGCAGAGAATGGCGGTGGCTGGGACAAGGGTAGGGTTGCAGGGAACGGAGGATGCCTGGGCGAGAAGGCAATGACAGGGGTAAAAATGTCTAAAAAAGTAAGTGTGGGAGGGAGAGACACTATTTTGTCCAGTTTTGTAAACCTTAACTTGTTTTTGTCTATTTTTGTTAATTCAAACATAGGGTGGACAGTTTTGTAAATGAAAACCCAAAAGTAGCTAATCATGTAATTTTCCCTTGAATTTTTATCTAACTTCAAGTGGTTTTATCTAAATAATGCTTTAGAGTATACCCAACGTGAAATATCTGAATTTTGTTCTAATCATGGCATGATACATCAAACCAAGTTTACCTATACTCCCCAGCAGAATGGTGTTACGAAGAGGAAAAACTGGAATTTTCTCTCTCTCTAATGATTCATATGCATGTTTCGAAGTTTTATTGAAGTGATGTTTTTCTAACCGCTTGTTATTTGACAAATTGTATGTCATCTACTATGGTTGAAAATCAATCCCCTTTTTCTATGGTTTTTCGCCAATCATCTTTGTTTGGTTTACCACCACAGGCGTTTCGATATACATGTGTCATTCACATTCTTCGCCTTGGTCTTGACAAATTGTCTCCACGTGCTACCAAGTGTGTGTTCCTTGGTTATACTCGTACTAAAAAAGGTTACCAATGTTATGATCCAATCACACGCCAGCAACTTGAAGTGCTAATGGCACCTTTTTTGAAACCACACTGTATTTTTCTGATGAGAGTCATAGGATGGACACAAACCTTTTTAGTTCACCTATTTTTGTTGTTATCCTTCTTACCGACTCATCTACTACTTCCCCCCAGTACCTTTGCAGGTGTATATGCGTCATCCCAAGTCAGCTTCAACGGCTCTTGCTACTCCTTCGTTACCGCCCTCTACTTCATTAGACTCCTTACCTGAGGATTCTTCCTCCATTGGCTTGCTGGTTGGTCTTCATAAAGGTATTCGCAATTGTACTCAAAAGTTTATTATTGCTTAGCCTATTTCTAAGTTTGTTACTATCTCCCTCCTTCCTTCTATACTTCACAACATTGTTTTGTCCTTGTTTACAAGTTATGTCCATAATATGTATTAGAGAGCATTGTCGTATCCTGGTTGAAAGAGTGCTATGGATCTAAGGATGGATGCCCTCGTTGACTCGTCAGACTTGGTCTCTGATTGACTAATCCCCAGGAAAGGAACTTGTGAGACGTCATTGGTACACTATTAAATATCTTCCTGACAGATCTGTTGAGCGGTTGAAAGTTCGCTTGGTTGCCAAAGGTTAAACTCAGACATATAGAGTTGACTATTTAGAAACCATTTCTCCAATGGCTCGTCTTAACTCTATTCGTGTGCTTATATCCTTGGCGGTTATTCTTGATTGACCTCTGTTTCAGCTTGATATAAAGAATGCTTTTCTCTATGGTGATTTTGTGGAGGTGTATATGGAGCAACCTCCTGGGTATGCTGCTCAGGAGAGACTGAATCAAAGGTTTGCTGTCTTCACAAGGTTATTTATGGCCTGAAATCGTCCCCTAGTGCCTGGATTGATAAATTTACTAAGGTTATTGGTGGTTATGGACTCACACAGTGCTTCTCTAATCACTGTGTTTGTCCATCGTCATGGTGCCAAGGTCGTTATTCTTGTTGTGTATGTTGATGAAATTATATCTGTAGCAATGACTCTTCTAGCATCGAAGATGTAGAGGCATATTTAAATCAACATTTTCAGATGATGGATTTAGGAATGCTCAAATACTTTTGGGAATCGAAGTTGTTTGTAGTAACAAGGGTGTTAGTATATCTTAAAGGAAGTATGTGCTTGATCTTTTATCTAATTCTTCCTTCTCTTCTTTCTCTTTCTGACCATGTAGGGACTGGTTTTCCAGATTCTCCATTGTTACAACTCTAACTCACTTAATAAAGTAAATAAACTCAAAGGAGAACTCTATCTAATTATTAAGTATCCTCTAACTCAAACACTCAACTTAACTACAAATCCCAAGTAATAACTTTATCCCCACTTTATAGGCTTGTAAATTAGGCTCATTACAATGAAACCCAAAAAAATAAAAGGCAAAACCTATAATATAACTATCCAAAGGTCAATTTCAGCCCATTGAATTGCCAAATTGGGGGCCTTCTAAACTTATACATAGGCATCCATACAGGATTAATGTCTAATGCAACTGCATCACTTTGGGCCATGTATAAATATATAGTACATCCCACTATTACAACTAAAACAAAACAACACACATTCCGGCAAGCATGGAACTAAATTTCGGTCAAAACTGCAGGTTTCGACCGAGACAACTCGGTTTCGTAGCTAACCGAGACAAAACTTAGGGGAGTTTAAAAAATACCAAGTTTCGACTGGTTTCAACCAATTTCGACAATATTTTGGAAATTTTGATAGTTTCGACCAAAAAATACCAATTTCGACAATATGAGGTGGTTTGGGCATGTGCAAAGGAGGCCTGAGGACGCTCCAGTAAGGAGTGACCTGATCCCGATTGAGGGAGCTAAAAGAACTAGGGGCAGGCCCAAAATGACCATAGGTGAGGTTGTGAAGAATGACATGCAAAGTCTGAGTCTTGTGCCAAGTATGACCTCAGATAGAGCCTATTGGAGATCCACGTTGTAGACACCAGGTAGCTGAGATTTTCCTGATTTCCTGGGCTTGCCTCTTTTCCTCTTACTCTCATTTCTCATTTTCCCATTTATCACTTTTCTCATTTCTTCAGTTTTATTCTTCATTTTTCTTACTTATACTTTGTGAGGACCTCTGTTTTCCCTTCTTTGTTTGTATGGATCCATGTAGCCGACCCCATTTAGTTGGGATAAGGCTGATTTGTTGTTGTTCGACCAATTTCAATGAACCCAGTTTCGGTAGTTTTGACCAGTTTTGACCAGCCCATCACATGTCAAGTTTTACCCAAAAAATACCAGTTTCGACCAGTTTCAACAAAATTTTGGTTTTTGGCTGGTCGAAACCTAGGTCAGCACTGAAATCTTTATCCTTGCTGGCAAGCAAGCTTACAGTCCACATATCCCTACCAGTCTCATTAATTACCAAACTGACATTTACTATGCACATGTTAGACAAATTTCAAAAACTATGAATGAGATTCTATAATATAAAGCAGTAAACCACTTATAAACGTCACAGTTAACAAGTCTTTAGTGCAACTACAGAAGTTTAATACAAGAAAGCAGTACCAACATATTCACACAAATATTTACCGGGTAGTGATCAAAAGTAGAACTTGCTATGTGCCAAGTGTAAGATACTAATAAAATTGGATAAACAAACAAAATCAGAAGTTCCATCCATGAAGTCATTGGACAATAAAAGAATCACTTACCCACAAAATAGACGACCAATAAGAAGAACTGCTATGGAATCAAGATCATAAGCCAATGCATATAAAACATTTCCCACAAGAAGAACAATACTGCTAAATATAAGTGGCCTGAAGTATGATTTATTTGACCATGCACTGAAATACACTGAAGAAACCAACTGTGCAACAGCCATGGACCCAATCACAACACCACAAACTGTTGCTGCAGCTCCTAAGCTCAGCGAGTAGTTGTCCGCTGTTGGAACAACAATATATGTGTTGACCATATAGAGGAAGGTGTTTGCTAAGTTCAAAAGAAGTGACATGAAATGATAACTCTCATCATCAACATGATCCTCCAATGGAGTTGGTAATTCTTCTTGCATAATAAGTGCATGTTGTCCGAGAAAGTGAAGGAAATTTGTGGAATGTGTCAACCTGTCTACTGCAGCTTTAATTGAATCAATAACAGGATCCTGCAGAAAATACAATTTATCAGAAATAAATTCCAATTCACTATGAGCTAACCCTCGCCCAGTGAAAGGTAACAAAAAAAATTAGCGTGTGAAAACTGAGGAAACTTAAAACAAGTCAGAGATTGATATATAGGAAGATATAACCTGAAGAGGAACTGCTGGCTGATCATAAATTGATAGGTAGCTTCCATGACGGTCTTGAAGATCAGCGAGATTGCGCGAAATGGCTCCTACAACAGCCCCTATCCCCTGCATGTTCCATTGTCAATCAATAATGCTTTAATTCAGGTGAAGAAGCAAATGCTCTAATGCACGATTGACATGACTCTTATTGTCTTAAGGCTACAAGAAGTTAGGAACTAAAAACTGCATCTTCAAATAGTAAAGACGATAGAATCTTCAAAAAAATTATGAAGGAAGAAGAAAATGGTTCACCAAGTTAAATAGGACACATTACCACTTGTTTGAACACTTGCTGGAGCTGGGAATAAGGATGATTTGCACGAGTTGTGACATAATAATCAGTGAATCTATACCTAAAGCGTTTATCGAACTTCTTCAGTATCTTACGCAAGCCAATAGCATTCATCTCAACAAAAAAGAGAAGCCTTAAAAGATCTTGTCCCACCGCTCTATATGATTCTCGCAGTTGAGCTATTGAGGATATTTCTGGCTGCTGTAGAAGAGCCTCATGCTGTTTATTAAGCTCGGCAATCCTGCTTGCAAGTTGCCCTTGTTGTTCTAAGAGAAACAGAACAATCTTTTCAATCTGAAAGCACAACAAACAGAAACAGGGATGAAACTTACTCTGGAGTCAACCTCAACAACAAAGTCACTGGAAATGTGATAGTTCATTTGAGTTACAAGGAATAAATAAGTAACAAACTATAATACGCCAATGCATCCTCAAAAAGCACAAAAGCATAACCAACTTTATCATCAATTGTGATCAAGTCAGCAGACTGTATGCTTTCCACAAAATGCAATACCAATATCAGAGGGACCAGGGGTAACAAGAGAGTAACCATAAACATTCAGTTTATAAGACTGTACAAGTGGAGGTACTCAAGGCCTCTAATAATGGACATGATAGACATGCTGCCTAAGGACTTAACTACAAATGACATATACCATTATCATTATTATAGAATTGATGATCCTGTGGGAAGATTTATTATTATCCTTAACCTGCTTGACTCATTGTGCTCTTGCCACATACCTTATGTCCCTTCCAATAATATATCTTCAAATAAGCTAGCTTGTGAAGGCTAATAATGGCTCATCCCCCCCCCCCCAACTATTACATTCACAATCGTAAAGGTATGTGATAAAATAATGACCCAACATCAAGTCAACTCACTAATAGGGTCAATAACATTGTCTGACCTTGAGCGACCATCAATGTCCCACACTCCCAACCCCCCCCCCCCCCTTCCCCAACGACAGACATACTAGCAAACTTTATAAGGGGCTCTTAACATGGCCTCAAAAATATCAAGGCCATTAAGAAGAGCCTTGAACCATTACGACTTCATAATCAATCACCTAAAAACCACACAATAGAAGATTATTAACTATTCCACTTAGTCATTTTCAGATATTTGGTCAGATAACCATTGCCTTTCAATAGAATTGGGTTTTAACCATAATTACCATGTTGCTCTTCATCTGAAATGCAGTACTTTCATACCATTTGCAAGTAAATTTCTGATGGTACAGAGATGAAAGTTAAAGGAATAGATGTTTAAAATATCATATTAATCAATTGACAAAAGTAGAAAACCATGAAATGTCTGGTCATTGTGGGACAATGGTACAGTTTCATGTTTCAGATTATTTAGAACTTATATCATTGCATTCATATCCTTCGAGTCCTCTTTCAATCTGAGTTTAAAAACATCGATCTCTGGCAGTGGCACAAGCCGTCAACTAAAGAACCATAATATGAGACACAAAAGCCTACCCTCAACAGAGTTTATTAGAGACCAAATATTATAAAATTGTGAAGCATACCCAACTGACCTAATGAATCAGATAAGTATGATTTCTTTTCTATTTCAGACAAGTATAAAAATGCCAGGCTGGTTAATGAAAGAGAAAGTAGTAACACGAAGGAAGGAATAAAGTTGTAAAATTTACATCACATTTACACATAACTACTTATTCAAGCACCAATGTGAAAATGTGCATTTCCAATCTATAATTATAATACCTGATTATCGAGCATTCTTGAAAATTCCTTGAGAACATAACGGCGATCTTGTGCTCCAACCTCAATTTGTTGAGAGTACTGCTTTACTTTCTTCTTCATTAATTTGTAGTTGATGTAGTATCTGTACGAAATCAACAGAATGGAGTGTTAGTTAGACCTAACTATGGCTACAGAATAAAGGCTGAATTATGCCATATGGCCCGTATAAAAAACTGGCATGGATATTCATATCCCATAAATAAAGATGGGATATTACATGGTAACAGCCTTGCAGGGACTGACTATGCAGATAAAGAAGTTTGTCTATGTCTATCGAAATTTGGCCAATAAAGTGGCCCAAGCCAGCCTCTGCGTCACCTCCTCATCCTCCCTCATGTGGCAAGTGACACCATGATAACCCTAAAATTACACCTACTAAAGCAATGTTCTCGAACTGCAGGAGATGGAAAATATTTTTTTAAATAAAAAAGGCTGAAAAAAGTTGATTGTGTTGCCTGGTGGCAGAGGATTATTGAGTCAAAACTTTTGACATGATAAATGATAATTCACCCAAAGAACAGACTCTTCCAGCCCACAGACTCCACGACAATGCCCAATAAACCTATTAAACACTTGTTCTGTCATATTACAAATTTACAATTGTAGCAAAAAATATTTCTTCCCTATTAACAATTAGTGCTCAATCATGGGAATGGATGACAATGAAATGAAAGTAAATTGCGCCTTATGATTGCAATCACAAAATCATAACAGAGTGGAAAAGCATAGTGATTTGAATTCCGCAAACAATTATGGAAGAAAATTGTTAAACTTCACCATTGATGTGGTATCAAAGTTACAAGCAACAGTATAGAACTAAAGGTGAAGGTGATGAGCCAAGAATAATTAAAATAAAATAAAAAAGGACAGCAAAGCAAATCTGATTTTATGAAGTAGCCTGGCTAACCTTTGGTGCATACTTCATACTATAATTCTCTAACATTGATTTGGACAGGAAAACTTTAGATCAGATATCCAAAGTTCCAGTCTTCTTACCAAATATGCTACATGCTAGAGCAGTCGAGCATTGTAACGTCACATAGACACAACCACAGTAATGATGATAGAAAGTAGGAAATGAAACATTCTTCTTAGGAGAACCATCCCTTCCAAAACCATTTCGTTTAACAAAATGGTTTTACCTCTCTAGGACTCAGAATTTTGCTCAAATGAAGCAGTTTAATACTTTGAAGAGCAAATATGAATATGCAGAATGTGTCTTCTTCTGCAAACATTAATATCTGCTTGGAATTTTACCCTTTCCCTACAGTTAGGACAAAGCAATTCCAACAGAAATCTTTCTTCCACAAGATTCCACTTTGCTGTGCTTCCATACATGTTGCTATCCAACAGTATTTCTAACAAGAAAGGATATTCAGATCTGGTTTACTGTTCTAATAATTTCTGAAATAAAAGGAGGGAAAAACACTGCGAACATTTCACCGAACAATTCCAAATAAAAAATAATTAAAAACATCACAGATATACCAAGCATACCTTTGCCATTCTTGAATTTGAGTTTCTTTCAACTTCTTCCCAAAGGCAACCATCTTTGAGTAAAATTATTGCAACTGTAGACAACAAATAAGGAGGAAAAAAATCCTAGGTTATTATAAGATTGAACAGAAGAATGTAAAAATAATACAACCACAATGGATTTCCAGAAAATCAACGAATATTCCACAATACCAATGACACTTCATGTCATATATTATAAAATAGCTAAGTTCTAGATATCAAACAACTATAACCTTAACATTTTCTCCCACCGCCTCCATAGATGTTAATAGAGAAATAATCCAGCAATTATACAGCTTCATTCTGAAGTTATATTCTTAACAACATATTATAAAATTTTGTCACAAAATTTCCCCAAGAACGTCACTTTGAGTTGCAAGTACCCTCCTAAGAATCCTGATAGGTGCATGCAAATTTGAAGCGTGGGAAGTGAACCATATAACACAAAAATAAAGGAACCAAATTACTCAATCTTAATTCCTAATGTATATATATCAAAAGAATCATGGATGGGGGGATGGCTCATTAAAGAGGAAGAAATCGTAATTCCAAAGCTCAATCATACTTTCGAAACTATGGAAAATGCATCTAAGGAGATCTTTTCAGTTAGGTTTCATGGTTGTATTTTTCTATTGCTTCAAATAGCAATCAAACACTTCAACATTACATCAGGTTCCTTCAAACAGATATTGTGAGTTAAGACCCGTGAAGAATCAAGACAACAAATAAATTGTACTGGAGCCAGTTACGTGTACTCCAGTAAAAATCACAAAAAAGAGCATCCCAGTGCACAAGGCTTCCGCTACTGCAGGGTATCGGAGAGGCAAATGTACGCAGCCTTACCTCCTGCTTCACAAGAGAGGCTGTTTCCAAGATTTGAACCCGCAACCGGCAGGTTGTAATAGTACAACTTAACCATTGCACCAACGCTCGCCCACTACTCCAGTAGAAATCATAAGCTACCACAAATCATAGTTCCAGTTCCTTGGCCTAAAATCAGCAGGAATTATGCAGCTCTGTTGCTGATTGAAGCTCATTAAGTACTGCAGAATGTTTCACAAACTTCATAATGAAGGAACTGAATCTCAGTTTCTTTGGAGTAATAGTCCAAAAACTCAGATGGCACTTATTAACAGAAGCAAGGTTTGTTTGAAATTCACAATGTTGGCCAGTGTGGCATAACCAATTTTCACTGCTGTCCCTTCAAACCAAGTTATATTGACTAAGACGACACTGGCTGTGATCCACTTACTAGTTCCTTCATAGTATTTATTGGGATCTATACTAAGTATTTCGAAATGCCAAGAGATGAACAGAGTTAACCTCTCGCAACTTCTTCTTCTTCAGAGTGTTCACGCCTAGCTACTGCTGCTATTCTCATAAACGCACAAACTTTGAAGAACACAAGCTAAAAGAACCAGAAGAAGAAGTCAAAAACCTCGAAAACTTCAAGTAAAGTGAAATGTCAATTTGAAGTAAACTCAGATCTACAGGTTGCATGCAACATTTCTGGTTTATGAATCTTGGAGAAACCATTAGAAGAGAGATAAAATAAAATCAGATTAGAGCAACAAACTCTTAACCGAAGTTGAATTCACCTTCTATTTGATAGAATTCTAAACTATGAAAACAATTTATATAAACATCAACAAACAGAGAAACCAGAGAGAGAAAGAGAGCTTCTTCTGAAACATAAAAACAAAGCGACCAACCGGCAATAAGAGACACAGAAAGCTTCTCTGAAGCACAACAACCGAGAAACGAGCCTCCTGATCCTCACGCGACCATATGTATCACTTTCTCCCTGTCTCTCTCTGAACTCTGAAGCTTTTTAATCGCAGCGAGCGAGAAAAAGAGAGAGCCTAAGGGGAGGAGAGCCTTTGAAGAAGATTGAATATCGAAAATCGAATACAGCCAGCTTGCATAATCGAATGGTTTCGAATCACAACTGTGAAATTCGAACCAGTTTTCTTCTATAAAAAAAAACCCAAAAAAAATTGCGAATTCTCCGTTACAACCGAAAAATCGGGATCTTCAACAGAACAAAGTAAAGCGGGAAAAAAACAAGAAAAAAAAAAAAAGAGTTGGAATTATATAGGAGAATCGTCACCGACCTGCGGGCAAATTCTGTTTGGTCTACGTGGAGCATGGTTTGAGCCTTTGAGGGATTGGCGGATTCGTATCGGTATTAGTCTGTCCGATCCCATATCAGTAGATCGGTATGGATAGAGGTAAAAATGTATATAGACCGATCCAGATCGGTATCGGATATCGATTACTAAAACGATGATGTGGAGATGATGTGGAACCATTCTTTCTTGTTTATCATCTTTTCATAAAAAAATGTTTGGTATGAATCATCTTTCCATAAATAAACATAGAAAAAATGAAAATAAAAAAGGTTTTGTCCCGTCACTATGGCTAGTGAAGCATGAGACTTCACTATTTGTCACGTGTCAGTACATGGAGCTGTCCATATGACGGAGGACTAGGCAAGTATTTCACTGGTACAATTTCAACTTAAAATGAATAGAGGAGTGGCTAAAATTACAAAAATGTCATTCTATATTCATTGTTATTTGATAATATTTTGGTAATTTTACTAAAACTTTGAATTAGAGTTTGAGCGACTTTCTTTACTTATTTTGAATTGAAATTTGACCATTGAAATTTATGTGGAATTCTCTATCGCATGGATTAATTCATATATTCCTAAGTAGCAAATAATAAAACAGCATACTTCACTAGACATAGTGACACGTAGAAGGACATATAAATAAAACCATTCACCCTCTTGAGGATTTTTTTTTGTTGGTAAACCCCTCTTGAGGATTATACTTAGAAAAAAACTGTATTTTTGTAAAAGAAAAAAAGGTAGTATTTTAAGGCTGTACAACGTATAATCCTATAAAGAGAATTATTGACCGAATGACTGAGATTTGGGAGGATAGAGCGAAAAAATGAATTGAAAATTAATTTTTCTTTTTTAAGAAATTTTTTTTTTATGGAATCTTTTAATGGAAAAAACAATGTATAAGATTACAAGGCAAATGCTAATTATGGTATGTTAAAATAATTTATAAATGATTTAAAAAGAATGTGAGAAGGTGCAAGGGAGACCTTTAAATGTTAAATTATAATTCGGGAAAGAGAACACTATTTTATCACACAGCGCACGTCACCCCTGCGTCCTGACATGGGGGCGTGCAAAATGACTACCGTACCCCTTAGAACCCCAAAAATAATCAAAGGTCTGACGATCATTTTACGTGCCCCTATTTCAGGGCACAGGGCAACGTGTCTTGGGTGACCGGATGACGTTCTTTCTCCCTTATAATTCCATAATTTTAAAAACAAGATTCTCTATATTATAAGTTGGCTATGACAGTAGCCTGAGGTCCACATCTACTGTGAAAAGTGGAGATCTAGAGCACTTGTTAAGACTTGAAAAAAAAAAAAAACATTTTTTCATCTTTTCTAGTTTCTCATGATTAGAGTCTTTAGACAGAAAGGGAGTTACCTTTATATCGTGTGTTGGACGATCCAAACTCTAATGAAGTTAAACAATTACATGATTAAGAAAGAAAGCGATAGATGTTAATTTAAGAGACATTAGGACACAAAAATAGTATATTATTTAGGTGCATGAATTTTTAGTTTCCATACCAAAAAGAATAGCTTGAATCAACTAAAATAGGCCTGAACTGATCCAATACTTACAATCTTGCTATTGGGGTTTGAGTTGGGGCTTGAGTATGGTTTGACATATCGAATCAGATTGGTTCCAATTAGGAAAATTATCTGTTCCATTTTTTGCCTGCTCCATTACCCCCAAGACCCTCTAATAGGAGGTGGATCCCACTCAGGCAATGTGGTTGAATAGGGATAGGATAGTCATTTCCTCCTTTTTGAGAAACTTGGGGAAATGAACTTGCCCAGGAAATGAAACAAATAATGATCCTTCCAATTATAATGGGAACCCTCTCTTGATAAAGTAATGGAGAAAAGTTTTATATAGTCGAGTGTCCTGTCCATCAATGTCCACGCCCAACAAAGTGGGAGTGACCGCTCTATCCCATATAAAAGGTAGAAAATTCACCCCTATGATACTTCTGCTCCTACTCTCATTGGCCCCATGTGCACACGGAGGCCACACTCCCCTTCAAAGTAATGCATATTACATCAAGGGTTGAGGTAGGGCTGAGGGGAAGAAAAGATGAGAATCTAGAATATCCAGATTAATTTTATTTAAAACTGTGAAACAGTGAAAGTGAAGGGTCATTATCTTTCTATATAAATTACCTTTGAAATAATCGTACAACAATGAGAGCTATCTCAAAGTGTTATGTCCACCCACCATCGCAATTTGGATGTTACTTTTTGGCTTTTAATAGCCCATTATTGTCTTGACCCCTTGGGCATCACCAAAAGACACCCATAGCAAACATTTACAAGGTAAACAATAAAAATCAATGTTATGATGAAATTATAATTGTGTACTTTTACCTATGTATATATTTTGATAAATGTTAATTTTTATTTATTTATTTATTTTTTGCAAATGATTGTCTATTTTATGTGGTGGAGAGAATTATCTACTATGCTTAATTTTGTGGTCATCGAAAGGTGATGTGGTAATTTTAACTATTGGATATTTCAATTGCACTCATGGATTTTTCAAAAGTGTGTCTAATACTTGGCTAACTACATTAGACTAAAAAACAAGTGAGCAGGGGGGGCCTTACCTATCTACAAAATTTCAGTTATATTAGGTTTGCCAAGTGGCCATAAATGTGTGTAGACTAGATAATTATCTACTTTGTGTGAAGTAGAAATCTCCTACGACCTTTCTTTTTTACTCATATTTGTTTTAGTCAACTACAATTGCGAATGAAATATATGGTTAAAGGTTTACAAAAAAGAAATTTATGATTAAAGGATCAAAAGAAGAAGGATCAAGACATGATTCTATTACAAGATGTAGCCACAACAATACGAAGATCCCTACAAGTTGGGGCAAGCGACACCTTCAATTTGAAGCTTTAGTTAGGTATTATTCTTTTAGGAAACACCCCATGACATCATAGTGCAATTTCACTCTCACATGGGTTGTTTTATTATTTTATCTTTCCTATTTTGAATATGTGGGTCTTATATGGATGTTATCTTTTTGGAACATCAATTGGTGTGGTGTGAAGATTCCTCTCTACACTTGTAGCTTAGGGAACCCTCTCTCCATGCTTTTATTTTGGGGGTATTTATTTTGATGTTTTTACCCTTTTTGGGTGCGTTTGTTTGTAACCTACCAGGAAGGTTAGGAACAGATTTTGTAACCATACTTTTTTATCCTTGTAGATCTGAAGTGTCAATTATCTATAGTGCCTAAATACGTAAATTTGTAGAAACTCTGATCCTCCTCATATCACGCATGCTGATGACTTCGTGCGCCGCGGCTTCGCCGTCGAGACCCTCATCCTCATCCCCTTCCCTATCCTAATCCATAGGTTAGACGCAAAATCACAGAGTTCGAACAACTGAGCACCGAGGGTTTAAAATTCTTGCCAGAGCTCAGTGACAAAACAAATTTCTTCCTCCTGTACTACCCACTAGCAGATGTGTTATGTGGTGAGGGCTTAGAAGGCGGAGATCGATGATGTGGTCAGCTTTCACAAGAGACCAAAGAGAAAGGGGTAGGCTGGAGGCGGAACCCTGTTTTGTATATTTTAGAAGGAAAAGATATACGTATGTATATGAATTCGATAGTTCTGATTGCTAGCTCTTCGTCTCTGGTCTTTAGTGAGGCCTTTCCGTTGTTGTTGTTTGAGGGAAGAGAAGTCAGCAGAGCGGAGGGATTCGACATAGATCCTCCTATTCCATCAATTTGAGAGTTTAAAATTCACTCTAGAACGGTTGTCTGCAGAGAGAGCTCCCCTAAATTCAAATTATATTTTTGCAATTA
Source organism: Telopea speciosissima (assembly GCF_018873765.1). Lineage (NCBI taxonomy): Eukaryota > Viridiplantae > Streptophyta > Magnoliopsida > Proteales > Proteaceae > Telopea > Telopea speciosissima. Next base: position 60,618,393 of record NC_057921.1, on the reverse strand, counting down.
TTTTTTCCCCCTTGGGAAGAACCGAATCAATACCATCAATCTCTTTCGGTTTGCTCTGCATCAGAACCTCTTGTGTGTTCCACAATATCTTGATTGCTGAACTGCTTCTCACCCTCCAGACGGGAAACTATGATGCACATGCCCGACCAGTTGTAATGGCTGAATTTTGGCATATTTAATCTCCTCTCTGCAATATGTCATGCCCAATGTTTAGGTTGGATGTTTTGATGGAGGCCCATCAAACCGTGGTTTGAAGATGAGCTGCTGCTCATCGATTGGGTGAGGGAGAACTATGTGACAAGAGCTAATGAGAGGAGAGGACCAAGGTGGGGGCAGGGGTGCTGTTGGCGGTAGAGGAGGGTTCCGGGGAAGAAAAGGGTTGGGGAGGGGAAGTTGGAGTAAGATGAACCTCAGCCATGTTTGATTGGATCGTATGTAGAGAGGACGAAGTTTTGGCTTAAGTAAGTTAAGCCAGTGGCTTTGACACAAGTTGAGCCTTCATCCAAGCTAAGCCTAGTTAAGCCAAAAGTGAAATTACTTATCTATCCCTTTTTTAAATTGCTCAAAAGAGAAAAGCAAAGGTTAGAAAAGAGAGGTTACAAAATTTGTTGTAATCATCTCGGTTACAAACAGTTTTACCCTTTATCATATACCTTTTTTTGTTTGGAAGAATGCTTTTATCATATATCAAGCTATGTAATTGCCTCTTTTTTATTTCCTCCTAAATGTAACTATCGACATAGATCAGATACGGAATCTAAATATAATTATGAGCATTCAAGGAACAAAAGGGAAGGTTGAAAATGACTAGGTCTTTATCTAATTATTTATTTGGGTATACATTCCTTTATATCCTTCTACATCATAAACAATGGGACCTGCCCCTTATTTATTTATAAAATTTTTTTATAGATGAAAACAACTAGGTTGAAGTGACAAGAAACTTCATGAAGTGCTTCGTTTATCTAGATTCTAGATGGACAAGTTCGTGCAGGGATTTCTCTTCACGGGTATCTTTTGAGAAGACCATTTATTTGCCATGTGGCAACTTAGTATTTATATCGTGGATTTGTTACCCATATAATCTTTGACTCACGTGATAAATTTTAGGGGTGTCAACGGGTTGGGTCGGGCCTGCCCTAAACCCTAACCCAATCCTAGAGGCCTTAACCTAAACCCTGATCCGACTCGACCCTGTCAGGACCAAGAAATCCTCAATCCAGTCCCGATCTTGTCAGGGTTTTTCCTGACCCGGCCCGGCCCTGATTGACCCTGATAGGGTCGGGCAGGGTCGGGTTGGCCCTGATTGACCCTGACCCTGATCCTAATTTTGTCTGTAATCCCATGTGCCTTTAGGGCTTTTTTTGTCTTTTGCTTTTTAATTTTTTTATTAGGCTATATATATAAATAAATATTAGACCAAAAAATATATATATATACATATAAATAAATAAATAAATAAATAAATATATATATATATATGTAATATTATATACTTATAATTAATACAGGGTCGGATTGGGCCGGGCCGGATTAAGCCAGGGATCTAAACCCTGAACCGACCCGACCTTGCCAGAGTCAAACTATAACTAAACCCAAACCCGCCTTCAGGATTGAAAAATCAGGGTCAAATTCGGGCCGGGCTCAGAGCGGGTTCGGGTCAGCCAGGCTTTATTGACACCCTTTTAGTCTAAGTTCTTGAACTAATTGCCCACAAAATCTTTGACCCATGCAATAAATTTTAAACTAACTATTAAAACACGTGGGATAGTAAAGAGTGTCTATATCAAACGCTGAACAAGTAGTGATATTCTCATAAAAATAAAAAAAAACTAGTGATATAAAGTGAATAGAGTTTGGCATGATGTAGGCAAAATCACAAAAGAAAACAAAGAACTTGTTGACGATGGAGAATGGAGGCAGAATTGGCAATGTGGCTTTACTACACTATTATGAATCCTTCACTATTTTCTTTTTGGGTATGCGTTGATTATTTCGTGCACGACTGTGCTAGGTGCAGGCACATACCGAGGCATAGCACTGGTAAGTGTTTCTTTTCTCTTTTTTTTTAGGATAATAAATAAAGAGATTTTATTGAATAACACATACCATAGAGATTTCCTCCGAGAAACAAAATGAACAAGAAACCACCAAGAAGTCCTCCCTCTTATCTAAAAAATGGGTTTCTCTAGCAGGAGAGGGAGGAACATGAGCTAGAATAACAAAAGAAAACTGAGAAACTAAAACCAGAATGTCTTCTACAAAAATGGGTTTCTCAACCAGAAGTAGGAGGAACATGAGCTAAATAGCAATAGAAAACTGAGAGACTAAAACTAGAATGTCTTCCACAACAATCCTAGTTGCCCAATCCAAGGTCACAAAGACACCATTAATGGTATTGTTTGTAGTATTGGCTGCAATAAATCCACACCCCTATTACCTCACTAAAATTAGCTAGGGAAAAAGAACCCTGTCAGGCTGCATAGTATATGATAGCTTTTCCCTGTGTTTCTCTCTCCTTCCCTCCCATATTTGCCTTCTATTGTGAAAAGAGAGAGATAGATACAAGGAAGTGCTAATGTACACTACACAGCCAAACAGGGAACTCAATCTCTTTTTGGACAAGAGATTATTGTCTAGTCATGTGGTCCTTACATTAGAATGGGGTCAATGAGAGCACACGGGCATCAACATAAATGAAAATTTTATTTCACAAAGGGTGGGACAGTAATTTCGTATGAACACAGGTCACATGACCAGCCAATGTTCTTTTTTCCCTAATTTTTTAATTTGAATTTTAATAGATTTTCAAAATGTATTGTTTCCAATCGACACTCAATCTTGAGGATCAGATATGATATGGCTTCTTGCCAATTTCAATCCGATCTGGGTTTCCAAGTAGTATTACATCCAAGGTCCGAGGGACCCTCAAATCAACTTTGTATTTGTCCTAATAGATATGTTCGATCTAATCTAGATCCAAACAGCTATGTTACATCACACTCTTCGATAAATTTTGTTCTTGTCCTGATCTGCAACATGTCGTTAGATGGAATTATATACTAACAATTTTTATTAAATTTGGTTGATCGTATTCTACCCAGTTTCCTATCAATCATTTCACTTCATGTATTGTAGGGTAGGTATCACCATAAAGAGAGAGTTACTTTCGACTTTGTGTAACAGGGATAAAGTAATAATGATATAAGATAAATGTACTAGTTGAAGGAAAACTTTGTACTTTTATTTTTGCCCTTCTCTCTAATTACTGTAGTAAGAAAAAGTTTCCCACGTTGGCAACGTGGAAAAAACCTATATGTTATCACAAATTAGAGGTTTGAAAAAGGCATCAACCCATGTGAATCTCATACTAAAAATTTTTTTTTTTAAAAAAAACAACGTATGGAGTCATCAGTTTTTGTGAGAAAACATAAAAAAAAATCCGCACACCGACAATATGCAGATCTTTTTTGTTGGAATTTTCAAAATATTGATGTGGGACTTTCGACTGTGAAGAAGGAGTTTGTTTAGCTTACATGTGTTAGTGGTCATTTATCACATGCTATGTTTAGAAGAGATTCTAAGGTGTACTTGCGAGGACGGTGATCGTCCAAGTGCGCCGTCCTAACAAGTGCGTGCGTGTGCGTGAAGCGCAATGTAGCGCTTTGATGTCGCACTTTGCACTTCTGTGAGCCCAATGGTGGTGACCCATATAAACAACCATGTCCAAGTCCATATATAACCCACAAGTTAGTCAATTAAGTAGAACAATTCTCTTAGTTTCAAGTGATTACTGTCTCTGCAAATCAATAATCAGTCGAGCCTGATTTATCTTAGGAGGCAGGTTTGCTGTAACCCTTTGCAGTAATAGAGTGCAAATACTGTCTTAAGATTGTTAAAAATAAGAACACAATTGGAGAGCACGGTAAGACTGTCTGAGTCAAACGAAAACGTTCTGTCCTTAGGCAATCTTACCATGCTCTCCAATTGTGTTCTTATTTTTAACAATTTTCTTATTTGTCACAAATTAGTGGATTGAAAAATGCATCAATCCATGAGAACCTCATATTTTTAAAATAGATAATAATAATAATAATAATAAACAATACAATTATGCCCCTTGGGCACTCCTTGGGTGTTGAGCTCCTCGAGAAGAACTAGATCCTAACCTACATAGGTACCCACCATCAAATGGTCCGCTCCATAGTTCATACTCCAAACCCATGACCTAGTTACCCACCACCCAATTTAAAGGAATTTAAAGGCAATAAGTAAATATGGCAATCCCCATCCAATGGATCCATCAAAAAAAGAAAAATATTAACACAAAGAAGAGAATTTCTTATTGCCACATAGGTTTAAAAAAAAAAAAAATTTATTATAAATAAAAGATCCTAAGGAAAAAGAAGACTCCCATAACCCCAAACCCAAGCATCTCTTATCATAATCTTCAATTTACAATGCAAATAATACCAATCAAAATATGATGAATTGTTTTTTAAGTAAGAGAGAGTGCTTTGTAAACACTTCATAGATAATTACACCTTTTATATAACTAAGCATCGAATGTCCTTCTGTAAGATGAGCTGTATAAGTATGACACAAAATATAGACCTCTATCACTTTAATGAATAGTTAAATGAGATTAAAACAACATTTTAAATAAAAATAAAAACAAATGAAGGTAGGTTTTAGGAGTAATTAATTCTAAATTATAGGACCTACTTTTAGGGTCATAGTTTGGTTTGGACGTTTGGTAAATGGTGGCATCTAAATATCTTCTATTAAATTAAGTTTTTTTTTGGGGTGAAAATTAAGTTTCCATTTACTTACATCTTAATCTATGCTACAAAGTTTAATTATAATTATAGAAGATGTAGAATTTCAACTATGTAATCAAATAAGGGCTCCTGCCATCAATTCAAAGTTTTGAAATGACATAAAACTCCAAAGGACATGTTTATCAGTGCTCTAAAACTCCTACCTCACCAGTCACCACCCGTCGCCAGTGTAGGGTAGGGGAATCTCTCATGCCACATCAATGGCGATACAGAGAATGGTATCATTCACAGAGAGCTTACACGACATGAGAGAGAAAACAATAAAAAATCCACAACATGGGAAGGTTTTCAAAGTTTCCCGTGTCAATTTTGTCGGGGGAACCTTTCATGCTACATCAGTGGTGATATAGAGAACAATATCATCCACATAAAGCTCACATGATCGGGACAAGAGAGAGAAAACAATAAAAAAAATTCATATGAGAGGACAATAGTACACTTTCGACATGGGAAAGATTTAAGATTTCAAAGTTTCCTACGTCTCCAGCGTAGGGGGAACCTCTCATGCCACATCAGTGGTGACATAGAGAATGGTATCATCCACATAGAGCCCACATGAGAGGACTATAGTACACTTGCAATGTGGGAAAGGTTTCAAGGGATCGAGAGGGTTCTCATAGACGAGCACACCAATGAGATGCGATGAACAGTTTTACACATAGAAGGGCAGCAAGGTCATTTCATGAGAGAGAGTGTGCGTGAGTGTGCTTGCGTACACTCTCCCGGCTGGTTAGAGAACCTTTTTTTGCCTTTTTCAAATGATAACTCACAATCTTCTTTCCATGTTTGGTGCAGAACTGCTGTCATATTGATTTAAATAATGGATACAAACAAAAATGGGCTCACAAGAACCATATCAAATGTGATTCATGGATTTGATTACAACCCTTGAAGATTCTTTATTATTATTATTCTCTTTGTCGATGATTATTTATTGACTTGACAAAACATACACTCACCATAAAAATATTTCTTTAAATGATAACAAAAGTACCCCAATTAAGGTCACAAGCTCATCTGTCCCTACAGACCTAGTTAAATCTAAAGAACACAGTAAAGAGATAGGAAATGGAGAAATTAAACAAGGAACAGCAAGAAGATCAAGGAGAACTTATTTAATAGAAGATAATAAGCAGAGAACTTGACTTACAGATTGAGATTAAGATCCTTGAGAGGATAAAACTGTGGACTTCAACCTTGACTCATTGAATGAAGCTGGAACTGGATGTAAACCTTCAACCCCGAGAAGCTTTTTAGAGAGAGAGAGAAAATGGTAGGTAGTACTGGAGAAGGGACGACCAGAGCTGAGGAGAATAAATAAATATTAGTGGTGGATTGGTAGGTAAAAGGAGGACAGCCCAGCGAATCGTTATCCCTTTCAATTCGCTGCTCCTTCCAATTTTTCTAATTCCTCATATGGAGATAGAAATGACTATCCTACCCTTGCCCGAAAACACTATCCAAGGTAGGGTCTACTCCCCCTATTAGAGAATCACAGCGCAGCCCATGTTTTAAATAGGCAAGTTTAATTGATCCCTATTCATCCAAGTCTCAACCAATAGAGAAAGATTTCAGTTCTATCATTCTAATGACAACACGTAACTCTCACAAATACTGTCAAGTGACTGGAGAGATCCATGTCCCTACCTAACAATTCACTTTTTTTAGTCTCCTTACCTATAATTTTGGTAAGGAATAACGTCAAGGTACTATTTGTCCATTTCCCTCTCACATGAGATTCTCTATAATTCTATCTCTCTTCTAGTCTGATTATATGGTCTCATATGAATGATATCATTCTCTGCACTACAATTGGTGTGGCGTGTAGATTCTCTCACACTATGTTTTGGGGAATTCTCTCTCGATCTATTTTCATCAGCGATCAGTTTTGAGGTTACCTTAATTGGCTAAAGATAGAAATTGCTTGAGACTTGAGACTTGGAGTGTTGAGCAAAAGAGGCATGCCGTCTACTGGATCCTACGGTTTTTATTCATACATGACCCATATATGAACCCACAATGTAGACGTATTGACTTTATAGTTAACCGAGTTTCTTGCACCCATGGTGAACAAAGATTCCCCTCATCATGACCATCGGTCCACTTTAATTAGAATCTAATTCAATCAAATATCTCATATATGCATAGGCCTGTAAACAGATCAGATTCGGCTCAGATACGGATCGGATGTAATCGGATTCGGATATTTTCTGGTCGAATACGAATACCTCTAAACGGATTCGGATGGATTCGGATGCGGATCGAATTCGGATTTTCGACCATCCGTTTACACCTCTGCCTTGTGTAACCCGAACCTTCCTCCCCCTAGTGGATACAATTCACTCTCAATCCATAGTTTTAGATCATGATTCTCTTTTCCTCATATTCTAGAACCTGTTGAATCTTCAAAAACCCTCAAGATCGTTATTTACTTAATTTTTTATAATTAAGTATTCGGATTCGAATTTTTATCGGAGTATTCGGATTTTTTTCCGAATATCTCTAATCGAATACGTATGCACCTAAACGGATACGGATGCGGATCGAATTCGGATTTTCGATTATCCATTTACAGCCATATATATGCATGCATACATCATCATGTATGTTCATATACGGCTAAAGTACCTCGATCACTACTATGCACTCTCTAGTCTCCATACTCTTGGATTTTCAAATATCCATTTGAAACTTAACAAACTCCGATTTGACTTAAACTTGAAATATGTAGAGGAGACCTAAGGGAGTAGGGGGTTCTATTGGTCTACAAAATTTCAGTCCTATCTGATTTATTGTGTGATTTATTTTTAGCACCATTTAGGTAAGGGTTTCTAAGTCGACCATTCAGGAAACCTCTACCCGCAATTATTTAGAGATAATATTTAATTAGGGAAAAGGAAGGCTATGTAGCGCTTGCATTTAGACACAAGAAGGGAAAAATGATCATTTCGTCCCCATGAAATAAATAATCCTACCTCTATTGGAAGCCCCCGCGTGCTCATTGGCTCCCTACGTTGGTGCAGGGGCCACGCAGCTTTGCAGTGATCCCCCTCCCATTAATTATGAGGAAGTGTTTATTGTGGGCCGGGGGGAGCCTACCCCTGCACAGGGTCTATGCATGGAAGCATCAACTGCGGCAGTCATTTTGCATTTTATGGGGGTGGAGCAGTCATTTCACCCCCTCTTGTGTCTAAGCGTAGGCACCACGATCCATCACATAAACTATTTCCCTTTAATTATATATAAAGAATGGAGATCGTTTTCTTCTCCACCCTCACCCTTTCCAAAACATATATTTTTTGAAACTTTTGCGTAAATAAAAGGCCTTTTTCTAAGACCTTTTATGCTATTGTGGTTTAAATTTGGTTTGACAAATTATATGTAATACATATATGATAATTCCTAATTAGAATGATGGTATAAAACATAATTTTTTTTGGGCTTGTGTTTTTACATTATTCTACTTTGACCTTCTCCAATCTCCTGAAAACTCTGAAACTTTCCACAGCACATCACAAGGTTACATGTGAAAGTCTCTAATTTCTTGCCATACAAACCCATCCTCTTTTACCCTGCCCTTATTTTAGATGTTAACCATGTTACTCATGTATTGGATTGATACCTAATCCCATGTATTTAGAAAATCTACATTGTTTGGCAACCCAAATTCTAACTTTTAGGGGTGAATTTAAATTTTTTTTCCATAAACAACCTAACATATATTAAATAGTTTTATTACTGAATAAATTCATCGTTAAAGATTGGTTATGTACGTCTCTCAAATGTTGCCATAGGCAAACACTCAATTACCTTTATGGTTACCCAAACTATTCAAACTCTTAGAGAAACATCCCTGAGAGAAGAATAAAAAGAAAAGGCAATACAAAAAAAAAAAAATGCAACAAAAAAAGGTTTAAGTAGAGGAAACTCACTACTGATATCAAATTGTTAGCTGATTCCCTACACAGGAAGGCATTCAACTGAGTAAATTGATCATCCAAAAGAGGGGGGGGGGGGGAGTAAAGGAGATTGAAAAAGTAAGAGAAAGAAAAGGAAACCCTTCCTTCATTGCCTAATTAAGGGCATGAGTTGACTAACTTAGCCAACCTTTAGGGCACAAGTTGATAGATTTGGCCAACCTTTCTTTAATAGCCTAATCTTTCACCTCATGGTACCTTAATTGATGCTAAAGTTTTGTGGGTATGACCATGTCACCATTTATCCCCATCATCCCCTTTTTTTTTCTTGGGGGAGGGGGAGGGGGAACCCCAAACCCCAAGTGAAAGCAGGAATCGATCCCATAATGTGGTGACATAATGTTATTGCCCTTATCAATTACGATAGTTAGAACCTTTTTATTATTATGATCAGGTTAAGTGCAAATCCATTCATTAAACAAAAAATTAATAAAACATTATGAAATTAACATTTTGAGAAAATAAAAGGTGCCATTGGGCATTGGAGTTGATAGGGAATGTTTTTTTTTGGGGTAAAAAGAGTTGATAGGGATGGATAAACCTACTTTTGTTTCCATTGTCATGTAGAATAGATATATATTTACTAGTTATGATCCACTACAATAGGTATGCATACCATACGTACCAATCCCCATTGGAGTTGACTGGGATGGATAATTTGATAATCCCATCTCATTTTAAACCTATTTTTGTCAATTGTCAGGTGGAAAATATATTTATAGGCAAGAGATCACTCTCTAGTCGTGTAATACTTGTACCAATACAATGGCCAATGAGAACATATGTGCACAATGACATTAATATAAATAAGTATTTTTTATTTCACAGGAGACGAGATGGTATTTTACATGCTCTTATGTCAAGATACAGAAGCCATACAATCAGGTAGCATTCTTTTTTTTATATGTATGGGCGATAGTTCTCTGTCTGGGAGTGAAGGCTACACCTAGACACATGGATCGACCATTCAAAAGGTGAGGCAATCAATTAAACTCCCATGTATTTGGGTGGATTGTACGCCTTCAATACAGAGAATATTGGACCTATATTTATTTAGGAGTAATGATCCATTAGGGTAGATAGGTATACCAGACTAATCACCATTGAGGTTGGTTGGGATTGATAACTTGATAATACCATTTTATCTCATTTGTTAAATCCCGCCGGGCTTTCCCTCGATCAGATCATATTTTCTGTTTTTCAGCCTACCCTCATATCATCACATGCAACGAATATTGTAACTAATAGTGATAAACCGACAAACAAGGGTTCCTTTCACGGCTCAAACAAACAAAAGCCTATTGCCAAAGGTGCTAGGGTTGGCCTTTGAGATATTATAATAAAAAATAAAAAAAAACAAAAAATCAGAAAAACGAAGAAGAAATGATGAAGAAGAGGAGGACAAAGGAGATCTACTTTTAGTAACCCAAAAATATGGCATTCATCATAGTTTTCCCACAAGCCTTTTTACCTAACGGCTATGTGAGACTTGTGCAAAAAGTAGACATAAAAAAACACGTGCGAAAGAAAAAAGGGTACCAAATGTGGGCCAAAAAGCTAAACGTATGGTGTAATGGAGGTTGCAATTTGGGTCCAATTTGCAATAAAAACCTATTAAAAGTAGTCCACGGTCCACCCGCAGCCACTTCAATCGAGTAAGTCGGCAGAGAATCGTATCAATGTTGGTCTCCTCCACTCTGACCATCTGTTAGTGAAAGTGAATCCATTTTATAAGTGTTCTTATTTTTTATTGTTTTAAACAGATTTTGTGGAATGTTTTTTTAAACATATAAGAGTAAAAGGGCAAAAAATGAGCATTCGTGTTTTAAATACGTTTTTATTTTTTTGGTTTTTTTTTAGATTTTGAACTTATTGAACAATAACTGATCATATATATATATATATATATATATATATATATATATATATATATATATATATATATATCTTGAATTCTGATTGATCTGATTTTTTCACCAATGTATAGATGACTCGAAAAGTTATATTTCTCATTATATCACCTTCAATTAAAGGTCAATGCATAGATCCCGAAATTGAGCGACAAATTGATGTATTTATTGAAAAGAATTTGTAGAGCGAGACTCCCAATTCTAACTAAACATGCATTGCTCCATGAGTGTATTGGTTGTGTTGACAACAATGAGCAATGCCATAGCCAAGCCAAATTGTATAACTCTAAACATTATAGTGTATAATTTGGAAATTGATATTGAATGATATTAGATGACATTTCTTGAACTGTGCAATGGACTGTGAAATATATATGAGTTAATTTTGGATGTTACATTTGTTTTTTTTTATTTTTATAGAAATGTTACATTTGTATACCTTCTGTTTTCCGATTTTATCTGTTCTCTGTTTTTTTAACCATTTTATTTGCCTCTCAATTTGCAAACCGTCTATTTCCAATTTTTGCCGTTCAAGTTTTCACTAATGCCCAATTGACTTTTTGCGGGGTCCAAAACTCTATAAACCATGGAATTGTTGGAGAGTGCTTATCCTATGCGACTCAGTCGTATAAAAATAGTGTTGCTGACAAATCAACTGAAACGCAAAAAGCATCTTCATCACGGTCTCAAAAATCAGAATCGAAACTGTCGAAAGCAGCCAATTCACACTATGTTTCTAGGGTTCATGAAGAATCGACCGATTCCAACCGATTGTTAACTGATTCTAAACAATACAAATGGAATAGGATCCAAAATAATTGGACCATATTGATTCCTATCCGATTTAATAATCTTTTTTTTTTTTTTAATCTCAATTGAAAAATACATGGTGGATGATGATCTGCAAATCTCCATCACCACTTACCACTACAATTTGAAAGGCCACGTAGATGGATGAGCATCTCATCTAGTGATTAGTAAATAGACTACACACCTAAGCGTGCCCTGCTTTGAGGTTGGTACATGATAACTTAAAAATAATGGTGATGGATGTGGAGGTCATTTTGTCTTTCAATTCCATGGGACAGTGTGATACTTTTGTGTGTTTTTATGTGTAGGCACAAGGTCCACGCGATTAGATAGTATTCTTTTTCCCTAATTTTGAAAATAATTTGAGAATCTTATTATTTCCAAGATTTTTTGGACAATCATAAAGAGAAAGTCTATCATTGAAAATATAAAAAGAAAGACTTCATATTCGAGAGAAAAATAAGAATTAAAATGCACATAGGAGTCTGAGTCAGTCACTCTATGGACAAGTATAGTAGAGAGGAAGGCAGCATTACAGAGACGTGAAGCTCAACAATAATTTCCCTACGAACAAAGTTAAAAATCAATACTATCAAAATTACGGCTAAGATACAAATTTTCATCTACAAGAAAATGAGTAGCCTAATCAGAAAAGAAGGAAGATTGGTTTATACAACCAACAAATAGACTCTAAAGCTAGAAACTCCTTGCCAACAACAAATCATCATTGCGTGGGTTTAGTCCCACATCGGGTGTGTCATGTGTGTGTGTTGTGTATATCTGTCATTCCACGGTCCTAAAAGCCCAGTTAACCTTTTGGGATTGGTGTGTGGTTTGTGTGATTACACTTTTATAAAAATAAAAAAAAGCAACACTGGGTGCTTGGGTTTAGTTCCACATCGAGTGTGTGTGTGTGGTTTGTATTGTGTATATCCACCATTCTACGGTCCTAAAATCTGGTTAACCTTTTGGGATTGGTGTGTGATTTGTGTGATAACACCATTTTGTTATAACAAAGTTCCTCTCAAAGTTCCTAATGATAATTCCCTTACCACCAAAAGAGTTAAGTAAATCAGGCATTATTTATGAAAGAATGGAAATAGAATAAAGAAAACAACATTCATTATTTTCAAGATGATTTAAACAAATATATTCTTTTGTTTCAAAACTTTTTAAAATAATTTTTGTTTATAGAAAAACAGAAAATATTTTACTGCTTTTTCTTTCTCATTTTTATTCTTTTCTTGCTTAAAGCCTTAAACAAACAACATGACCTATGGAATTCGAATCCCACAACCACATGATATTTAAATATGTATTTTTTATTAGTTACCAAACAAAAAAAATATGTATTTTTTATTCAATAGACACAGTTGATTCATGCATTGACAGGAGCTAATGTGGGTGTGGGAGTGCGAGTGGGTGGTAGTGGGAAGTGCTTTATGTCTGCGACCACATGATTAGTCAATTTGGAATCACTTATTCAAAACCGATAGAGTCAAATCCTAGTGGTGCTTTCTCTACTATGATGCCGAATATCTTGCAAAAGTATGTCTGGGGCCTCTGGGCCCTGGGATAAGTAAGTAATGGAATAGATCTAAGGGTCCATATCCAACTCTATATGGATCCACCAGAAACCTCAAATTTGGAATCTATGGAAATGGGAGTTGATTGAATGTTTTTCAAATTCCACCTTGGGTGATGTGTTTTTCCATACTTGGAATCATCATATTGGGTGTTATTCATTTCCTTTAGGCCTTAAAAAGGGCATACGAAATGAAGAGAGAATCTCTTAATCCATGGGTTTCGTGGTTCGATGAGATTCTTGGAATAGTGATAAAGGAATTTCGGACTTCATACAATAAGGGAAAACAAGGAATAATGACGTCCTAATGACTAGATTCTCTCAACCAGCGATGAAAAAAAAAAAAAAAAAGTTTGTCTTTTAAAAGGCATGAACAAAGCACTCAAAGGGGTGGGGGTGGGGGTGATCAAGATTTCGAATCGGATCGATCAAATTAGTTGATCGAATCCCGATTTCAGCTAATCCAGAGCAGTCACTTCATGCTGATTTTCTAGGGTTCAAGCTAATTCCGACCAATTCTTGACCGATTCCTGCAAGTGCATGAGGATTCTCTCACATGCATGGTGGGAATGGGATGTGAACCTACTATATCTCCAATATGTTAGCTAAACAACTAATCATTACCAAATCTAATATGAAAAGTAACCAATTCACAACTGCTTGGATTCTCACAATCCAAACTGAGCGAAAAGAAAAGGGGTTGTTTGTAGACAAAGAGGTTTCATTGATTCATAATAAAACTTGCCTGGGAGAAGAATTTTAGCCCATGCCCAGTTTTGCACCTTGCGGGCTTTAACTCCAAGGCCCAATTACTCTTGGCGCAACCTACACCTGGTAGTAGTAAACTAGAATCTTCTAATTTGTCGGAATTAAATACAAATTTAAGATGATTGCTCCGAGAAATTTCAGTGGTAAAGAATATTCTAATGTAATGGACAACACAAAACAACTTTAATCAGAAATTTTGATTATTGACTTTGACTAACTATGTTATAAAACTTTATTAGATAAATTAATCTCATAAACTGTATTTTTGAATCATATATTACATATTAGGTCTAGCTAGCCATCCCCAATTATAGGGTGGTAAAAAATTAGACTGATCCGATTGAACATTTGAACCCACCGAAACTGACTTGATCGAACCGAAAATCGATCGATCTAATTTCTTATTGGTTCGATATTGATTTTGGTTTTTATAAACAATTAAAAGACCAAAACACGATTGATAAAATTGGTAAAATTGATTGTTTGAATCAAAATCGGAAAAAATTCAATATAATTCACATGTGTTTCTGTTTTGTATATAAAAAAACAAGACAAGAGTAATTGATAATAGACCAGTAAGAGACCGTTACAAAAAACCAATAACGGTCATGGATGTTGATGCGGATACTCTAGGAATTTCATCCTCTCAAGTGTGGTGCATTATTTAAGAATCCAATTATTAAAACAATTACAATGGTATCTTTTTATTCTTTCAAGTGTAAGGTGAGCGATTGGATTTTTAAATGTGATGCATTGCACTTGAGAAGATAATTTCCGACATTTCTCTTTTTTCTTGTTTTTTTTGGATTGCAAAAAATCGGAGTAAGAGCTGAAAATGGACTATTCAAAGTGGTAGGTTGGAATTGGATACTTTTTAACTTACTTTGCCATCAAGAGTGTCTCTAATAAGTCATAGCCATTCTAGGTAGGCGGCGGTTGGTGAGGGAAGTAGTATCAAAGCAGATCTCTCTTATTCACCCAAAAAAAAAAAAAAAAAAAAGAGATCTCTCTCTCTTACAGGTGTCCTTTCATGGTTCTCTGTTTTAATAATTTTGTTTTTAAAGAAAAAAAGGAAGAAAGATGTGGAGTGGCATTGTGGCCGTCAAATTAGAACTTAACAAGGGATTCCCCCATGCACCCATAATCCATTATCCTATACATATTATGTATGGGTTTTTATAAAAAGTAATTAATAGTGGTGAGGTCCTTATCTATTGAAACTTGAAACAAACTCTTTGAGTCAAATTGGATTTTAAAGTCGTTAGACTTTTAAATTGGATACTTTCCACCTTCCATAGCTTCCATGGCTCTTAGGCTATTAAAGTTCCATCTTGTTGCAAAGTAAAAATTTTTTTTTTTTTTTTGGTTTTTACCTTAAACTCTTAGTAATTTTGGTAATCATTTGTTTCCAATGAAATCTTTATTTTTTTACTTAAATACTCCATTTGAATCATAAAACCCATGATCACCAAATCGCAATGGAGCAACCATACCATTGCACGAGGTCCACCCTCCATATTCATACATAAAACATTCAATCTAAATCCAATCTAAAAACACATTCTACTAAGATTGCCTTTACCTTATGATGTGATACAACTTCCACCTCTATTCTAGTGAGTCGAAAATGCCCTTTCCCAATCTAATCAAAGGGTTCTAAACTTTATAATCTTCAAACCCCATGAAGAGGCAATGGTCTAAATTTTTTTTATTTATTTCTTGAAATTTTCTTTAATTATGATGGGTCAACAACCCTCTCTAGATGACATCTGTCTCATCTACAACCATTAACAATGCATGGAAGGGCATTTATGGAATTAAAAAAAGGCCAGATGTCATTAAGATCGCAAGTCCTTGGAGGTCATGGGATAGACTCCCCTGCTTCGTGGGGTTTGAAGATTATATTAAATGTAATATATCTGTCTTAACTATACTAAAACAAATTTATTTAATTCATTAAAAATCCTTTTTAGTGCCTTAAAGGGTCGATTACTATTAGAATTATAATAATTCAAAATTTTCTAGTTGCTCACCAAAAACGCAACCAACTCAGCCTTCACCAACTACACAACCAACTCGATCATTCACAACAGAAAACAGAGCACTGGAGAAACAGAGTTCTGATTAATTTGATAATCTTTGTTTCTCTCAACAAGAACACAAGCAATCCAAAGGAGCCGATCGAAATTCTATAAAACAAACCCATATCATGGTATTGATCATCATCACTTCTATGTAAAATCTATTACAGAAAACTGAAACAGAGGAACTCAAAAGAGAAAATGAATTAAAGTTCTGTCTTTTACATTCTATATCCAATCTTCCATATGATACAAACAAGAAATCTTCTGTTTAGAAAACCCCCAAAAAAAAACACTAACAAAGATTTCTGTTTCATTCGCTTCTTCTACCTCTGTAACTTGTTGGTGGTGGTTGGATTAGAAACAGGAGTGATCTTGATGACAAGTCCAGGGAAGACATCATCTGGGTCATGAATATGAGGATTTCGTTCAACTATATAAGGATCATTGCACTTGTCGCTGATTGTGTGAAGAGTCTCACCTTCTCCAACGACATAAATTTCATCACAGGGTTGGCTCAAGAGCTGTTTTCCTCTCACGGGTTCCTCTGTATTAGAACTTTCCCTCACTAAACCAAACAAGATGAGAGCTACAAGGAGAAGAGAGCAATACCAGGCAGCTGTATCAGCTATGGCTATTGCTGTTCTTATCGATTTCTTTGAGACTTTGGAAGCCATTAGAAGATTTGAGAGAGAAAGAAAGAAAGAGAGAAGGCTAAGAAGTTAGAATAAGAAACAGAGGATGAATGAAGAGAATATATATTAAAAAGAGAAGCAGGGAAGTGGTGGAGCATCCATGGAGAAGGGGTGGGGTGAGGTGGAGGGGCGTGAAGAGAAATTTCGGGCTTTTTAATCGGGTGTTTGGTTCGTTGGACACGCGGACGTGTGTAGAGTGGGATTGATGGTGGCTTTTTGGGTCGGTCGGTTATATTTTAGAAGCGTGAATCACCTTCTCCTCCAAAACCACTATGACCTTTCATTAATTCATCTCTGACCACAAAAATATTAAAATCTAGGGTTATAATTCTAGGGTTTTAAAACCATGAATCAGTATCTGAACCGGGTTTAGTCAATTCCAACCTGATTCTGTTCCCAATGGGCCGGAATCAGCCGGATTGATTAGATGCTTCCTGAACCCTAGAAATGCTGACTGGATTATCCACTTTGGAACAACATGAGTTGGGATTGGGCTTGGTCGATTCATTGGATCTTTTTCCAATTTTTTCAATCCGTGGGTCATCCCACTCGATCTACCACTAGTAGTGGTATATACAATAGCATACAGTAAGAGGGTTCTCGTTATTATAATATTCGATTTTTTTTTTAGAACCAATGAAACCGGTCTGACTGAACTGAAAACCAAACCAAAATAACCCGGTAAGAACCTAATACCAGCTTCAAACTTATTAACATATTTGTTCTCATAAGAGAACCGATAAGAACCCAAAACCAAACCGGCTGAAAACAAAGCTTTCTTTATTTGTTTGGTTTTGAATTCACTCTTATAAAACCAAAATCGGTCCAAACCGACCAATTGACACGCTTGGTTCTTAATGACCATATATAGTCATGGTTTTTAGATCTAAAATACAACAGAGCAGGTAAATATGGGTAAAATTTAAGGGTATTTAAGTAATTCTACAAAACTGATACAAAAATGTTAGGTCAACTAACCCTTTAAAAAACCTGAAACTCGAGAAAGAATAGGAATAGAAAAGTACAAAACCGAACCCAAACTGTTCGTCATGCTTTAGTTTGGATTTGGATTAGATTTAAGTGTGAATTTCGACATATGAACGGTCGAGTGAGTGGTGGAGGTGGTGACTTGTAAGCATCCACCAGGCCAGGGCCACACGGCCCACACCATCCACACACGCAATCATCATGTGCTCTTTGGAGTAACTGTCAGCAACCACCTACTTGGGTAAGAATATATAATTTAATTGCTCGTTATTGGACAACTTGGCTTGGCACATGGTTCAAGGTAGGATTGTCAATTTCCCACCCGAACCAGTAGGATCAGTTAAATTCGACCGGTTCATTTCGAATCGAATCCACTTCAAATTGATAAAATAAATTGGTAGAAATCGAATCTGACAGACCAAAACCCGAAACCAAACCCAAAAAAACCAATAATAGTGACAAAATCATTATCGTCACGACCCTATAAGACTCCATTAAACCAACTCGTTGAGCAATCGAATCAAATTGAATTGTGGCTTAACCGTTTGACTCATTATCAACCTAAAACTGGTTCAATTGACACCCGTAACTCAAGGAAGTGAAGTTGGTATATATTTAATGGGGTTCAATCTAGTGTATGGGCACTAGTTTGGGATAGCCTAGTATAAGATATCAACTCTAGAGATTTTGACATATCGATAAAAAATCTGACAGAAGTCTACCTTCACCGATTGTGATTTCAATTCCATTTCAGTTAGAATCATCTAAAATTGGCTTATAATAGGTTAAAAAACCATTGTAATCAACTTACGCCCAAGTGGGGTCATGTAGGATGGGGATCAGATCGGTTGATTCACCCGGATTGGATTGGTATCAACCGAGGTTGATCTCGAGAATTGACTGATATGGTACCAATCTACATGTAAAAGCAGTGGCAATTCCATCCAATCCAGACCAATAAAGAGTGATCCAAATAGATATCGACTAAGATATCTGATCTCAAACTGATTTCTGATACCTTAAACCATGCTCCATTATTATGTCTTTCTTGTCGACAAGCCAACATGACCCACCTCAGGTTCATCCTATGTCGATTGGATTCTAATCCTCTACAATCAGGCAGGTAGAGGCCTTGGTGCTGCCCACATCCAGACAGAGGTGAAATGACCCCCTACCCACTGCCCGAGCACCGTACCTGGGTGGGGTCTAGGTGGGATCCACGTCCCTGTCTGGTGTGGGCAGCTCCAAGACTACTAACTGTCCTGCCGTAGAGGATCCAAATTGATGTCGAACCCAAGTCTATTCCATGGATGGATCAGTAGTGCCTATTTGTCCAAGAGGTAATTTGGCAGAATTCGAACTCTCATAAACAATAATATCTTCTCTAATATGATATGGGCTTCATTGACCATGACATGTCAACTATATCCATGAGCCCCACATTTGAGATGGACCCACATGGTCTCTTTCTATGATAATTTAGGAATTATTCTAGAATTTACCCTTATAGCGAGTGGTATGGGAATTTGATCAAAGGAGTAATTGGGTTCTCTTGCTGGTTAAATAGTCTTTTAAAGTGAATGCTAATTGAGTTCCAATAAGGGCATCAATAAAATGGTCTGAAGCCAACGAACCAGAATTGGATTCGCACTGATTAAAAATGGAACCAAACCGACCATTTAATTAGTGGTCCGGTTGAGAATTTTAAAACTCAGTTGGAACTTTAACATTATTACAGTTTAAGAACAAATGTGATAAGCTTCCGATTAGAATCTAAATAAATACAAACCAATTGCTTATTGATTCTGGTTTTGAGACTAATAACCGATTAAATAATCAGTTGGTTTGGGTGTTAAGTTCCATGGCTCCGGTCTGATTAGAGCCGAACCAATAAGAAACGGACTGACTGATTTGACACCCCTCAGTACCAAAGGGAAGGGTATTGCTCTAATGCATTGTTTTGTCTTAGTTTCTTTTTTGTTTTTTGATGAAAGTTTTGTCTTAGTTTCTTTACGTCCTATTGTGGTTATGTAATTTTCTACCCTAAAAACAAAAAAAAATAATTAAATTTGTGGTTATGTAATTTAATTGATGGGGAAATTTATTTTTAAAAAGTAGAGAAAAACTCAAAATGAGAAAATCAAATGGACATTTTCATGGATATCTAATCTTTTGATTGGACTGAGAAAAAGTATTTTGAATATTCATAAATAGGGGTTGAAAGTTAACTATGGCATTCACTATTCCAGGAGTCCAATAATAGAGTCAAAACACCTTAGATGGCGAAAAAACATTTTTCTATTGAACGAGTCTTGGGCATACTTAATTAATTGGATTAAGTTTTTTTTTAGTCACAGACTATGGATTCCTTGACCGAGGCCTTCTGGATGGTGTCCATAGGATATAGGGAAATAGTAAATATCTTAATAACCATTCCTTAAATAGAGGAGAATAGATATTAACAACCATTGATGGCTATACGATTCCTTCACTCCACAATGCGTCGAATCTTTCCCTTCATTTGAATCTTTCATATTCTAAGCCTGCTTTTTTATAAGGAGCAATAACCAAAACATTGATATGGACTGGTTTGATTATTGTCCAAAAAAAGAAGGATATGGCCTGATTTGACCACATTAGATGATTGGACTTTGGCCCAATTTGTGTTTGTTGCGTAGGTTCATTATCAATTCAAGTATCAAACAATCTTCGATACGGTCCACCAGCGAATCATTCAAGTAATGACATTTGAATTTAGGGAAAGTTTTCCACAGTGATGGTTGAAGGGTCACCCACCATTGTAGGGTTATTAAATATCCCAAAAAAGTCGATAATACCCCCATATTGTGTATGATCCCCTTTTTCCTTTCATTTGAAGGCCGTCGTGGTCAAGGGATTCTTCCTAAGGAAAACCTTGTCCTTTGAATTTTATAGTTTAGTATTTTTAGATATGTTTATTTTTGGGAGGGGTTTATTGCTAGGCTGCGTGGCTCTACACCAGTGTGAATGCCAATAAAAATGCGTACAAGTCATTTTTCCCTTCCTCTGTCTAGGCACAAATGCCATGCAACCTGGCAGCAAATTTTGAGGGATCTTTACCATCCTAGGCTCATTAAACATCTTTTATTGGACAAACACAGGTTGTGCATGGTACCCTCTTCTAACCGTCCGAAGGCCACCGCGGTCAAGGGATTCTCCCTTGAATGTGGCTGAAGGGAAAATTGGTCATTTGAACTTTGAATCTTATATGTTAGTTTTTTTAAATATTTTTTGGGGAGCTGGGAGATTACTGCCAGGCTGCGTGGCCCTGCACCAGCACGGGGCTAATGAAATTACGCACAAAAGCATTCAATTGGGGTGGAAATTTTCATTTCACGATAGGTAGGGCGTTCATTTCATGTAACTTGACAGCCTTCTTTTTCCAATTTTTCTTTTTTAAAAAATTTTATTAGTTATAACTGATTTTTCTGTTACCTTAACATTCGTTTCTTTCTTGTTAAAATTTTTTCAACTTGTAATACTCTATAGTGTTCTAAATTAGTTGTTGTTCGGGTAAAATAATTAGAATACTAATATTTAACCCGGCCTAGAATAAAATGTAGAAGAGCTTAAAGTACAAACTATTTAGGTTTGCTAGTTCTACACAACTTAGTAGAGCACAATGATCAAGCTACACAACCATAATGGTGCACCATCAATCAGGTCCCTTTTTTCCTCTCTTTTTGGTGAGAGAGAAAGCATCGTTTCGAAATTTGGAATCAGATCGGCCAAATTGGCCAATTTGGATCGGAATTGATCTCAATTTCGGCCGATTGAACATGACTGATTCTAGGGTTTTGGTCATCAGCTCATTAAATTTTCACATATGAGGGCCGGTTCTAGGGTTTTAGGACCGATTTTGATCAATTCCAATCCAATCCGTATCAGAATCAATAGGGACCAATTCCCCTTTTAATAAGAGAGAGAGATTGATTCATACGTTTCACTTCCAAGCTTTCTAATATAAATTTGGAAAAAAAGATAAAGGAGTGGAGAGACAGTTCAATTATGTACAAAATGAGACATATGCTTTATTGACTTATATATGCCTACGAAGAATAATAATACCAGCAGCCAAACTTTAAGGCTTCTACCCAAAAAAACAAGCCAAACTTTGAGACCAGATTTCATTTCATCGATGCTTATATTTTACCTGCCAAGTCAATAGTAGATAGCGAAATGGTATGTTTCGTGAGGAAGGAGAAGGCACCGACACATTTAGTGAAGAGACCGTGGATAAAGGAGAGAGACTGTGAGAAGGAAGTACATATTCACAACAAATATATATATTTTTTTATTATTGAAAAAATTTCACGGACATCGTCTAAAAGTATCCGATATCTCATAAACTTACCATACTTGGTCAAAATGTCACAGACACCCCCTATTTTTATGAATTTATTTTGATTTAGTCCACTCCGTTAGTCTCTGCAGTTAAGTGTCTGTTAACTCTTTTTAAATGGCGAAATTACCTTTACCACAATGAAATCCCTATAATACCCTTAATGATGAATTAATGATTTTAGAAGTTAGTTTTTAGAAAAAGGCAATTTTGCCCTTGTTTTTATTCAATACTTTTTTTTTTATTCCTTTTTTCTCCCCTTCTTCTTCTCCTTCTTCTCCTTCTGCTATTTCTTCCGCCGCCGCCACCACCATCACCGCCACCCCCTCCAGCCCTCCTTCTATGTCTGCACAATTTCCTCCCCATCTCCTTCTTCTCCGCCCGGGTTTCCTCTTCTTCTTCCTAATCTTCTTCTATTTTTTCTGCTCCACATTTCTTTGCACCACAGCCAACAATGGATTCCAGAGAGCTTGAAAAAAAATGATGGCAGCCAATGGATTCTGATTCTGTGTTGGGTTTGGAAAAATGAGAATAAAAGAAAAGAAATAGGGATCCAATGGTTATTGGGAGGGAAAATGGAAAAGGAAATCAAAGACATGATGGGATAAAAAATGATAAATTAGTTGAGGGTGGGTGTGGTCGGTCATGGCTGGAATTCAGATTGGGGTTTTGTTTAGACGAGGATGTGGGTTAGATTAGAAGTGAAAAGAAATGGAGAGGAGAATCGGTGATGGTGGGATGAGGGTTTATAGAATGAAAATGATAAAAAAATAAAGAGAAAAGAATAGGGATGAAAGGAGAAATAGGGGTTAGTGGAGATGATGGCGGTTTTAGCAGAGATGGGTTTTGAGAGAGGGTCGGTGATGGGGTTTCGGAAATGGAAGATGTATTTGCCTCGTTTTGTCGCCCTTCTGCAGTTCGCTTTCAGCCGTGGGTGGAAATGGAAGTCCGGTCATCTTCTTGTTTTGTCGCCCTTCTTCAATTCGCTTTCTCCTTGCCTTGCCGATGGTAATGGTCGTCGTAGCCGGAGCAGGTGATGGTCGCCGGAGCCGGAGCCGGAGCCATAGAGGGAAGAAGATAAAATGACAATTTTGTCCTTTTATTTAAATAACTAAGGGGTAAAATGGATATTTCACCTTTGGATACTAACTGTGCTTAACGTTTGGGGTGTCTGTGACATTTTGACCAAGTATGATAAGTTTCTGAGATATTGGATACTTTTAGGGGGTGTCCGTGAAATTTTCCCTTTATTATTTAACTCCAAATGGAAACAAGGGAACAAATAATCTATGAATGCATAAAAACAACTATTTTTATCATCTGAGAATGTGAAAACGACCTAGAATGCACACTAAACACAGCCCTAAATTATGGTTGCTTACAACATTACTTAACCAGTTTGACAACTATTTTTTGAACTTATAGGAAGTTTTTTGTGTTTGTATGCAGAATCAGTCCTGTGTTTCACATTCTCAGCCACCTTCACATGTAAATGTGAAAATGATGCTGAAGCCTCAAAGAATTGAAACAAGAACAAGAGCAAGAGCATTGGCTTTATTTGGTGAAAGGGGTGTGAGGGTAGAGGGAGTGTGAGTTGTATTGATTCCAATTACTGAGTAGAGAGTTGTCAGGCAACCAATTTGGACTGACACTTTTTCTAGGACTAGGAGATCTTAGATGGGAAACATCAATTAGTGAACTCAGATTGATGAGGTTGTGCATTGCTTTGATTTAACATAAAAAGGATGGAAAAATGGGACTAACCTCATATTCACTGAGGCTCCTAAGTACCTAGAAAGACATTATTCAATTTCCAAACAGGTGGATCTACCATCCTTCCACATTAGCATGTAATGCTTCTGCAGTAGGCTGGAAGAGTCGACCATTGGCATCTTGGTATGGGCAACAGCGAACTTTTCTGTATTTTCCTTACTATTGTAGATTATTATTATTATTATTTTTGGGTATGATGACGGTAGTTTTTTGTTTTTTGTTTTTTTTTTTTTGGGGGGGGGGGGGGGGGGGGGGGGAGAGGGGGGTTGGGGGAAGGTTGTTTAACAATGAAAAACCAGTAGCTACTTAAAATATCCTGAAAAATTGATCAAATAGGAATGATTTCCACCAGGCAGACCTGCAACACTTATAGGATAGTGTTATACTACAATAGATTCAGAGATCCAGGGAGAAGCTGGTTTTATGCATTATCTTTTTACTATAGCCAGAGAGCCACTACAGAGCAAGGTATGTTGTGATGGCCAATAATGAGGAGAAGAAGTTACTCATCTAAACAAGTGAAGGGTTTATAAAGCTATGTATACACCAAAGGAGAATAATAAAATTATAACGATGACACTATATTTTTGTAAAGAATCCCAGAACCTGTAACCAGTGCTTGCTAAAGAAGGGGGGGGGGGGGGTGAGAGAGAGATTGACACAGATTGAGGAAGAAGGGAGAGAAAACTGCTATACCCCCAGCCTCCCTCCTATATATATATAGTCACAACTACAAAGGAGCAAGGACTTCCTAAGTCCTTGCGATGGATTAAAAAACTAAAACAGCAACCTAATCAAACTGGGAAAGTAAATAAACGAAGTATCCTAACAAAAGGAAAGCACGATAGGGGGACTCCCCCCCATCATGTTACATATCTCTTAACAGTTTTATTTCTTAATATTCACAAAATGTGTTCCAATAAAAGCAGATAGGAACAGATCTAGCCCAATACAAGAAACCAAGAAGGTGTTGTATTTCATCTACAGATTAAACATCACTTTGATGGCATTACCTCCACCAGCACTGGTTTCAAAGGCTTCTTCTACCTCCTTTTGTGAAAACCCAAACCTGTGGGTTATTAGGGGCTTCACATCAATCTTTCCACTACTCAGAAACTCAAGGCAAAGGGGCCAAGTGTTTTTATAGCGGAAGATGCCGATAATGTCCACCTCTCTGACACCAAGAAAGACCAAAATTAACAATGATCCATCACAAAAGCTAAATAGAAAACATAAAGACAAGTGCCATAGTTACATATAATAGGACTTTGAACCCAAGCAGAAAAAATATTTTCTTTTCTGAGATTCAACAATTAAATCTAGAAACCAAAGTAAAGAGTTAAATTTACCTTGCAGCTGCTGGAGTAAGAGGAACAGTCATCTCACTATGGCCCATTCCCACAAGGCACACCTTACCACCTGCACGGGTAGCACCCAGAGCTGTAGACATAGTTTTGTTAAAGCCTGCACAGTCAAAAGTCACATCCACTCCAGTTCCCATAGCCTTGTTTATTTGAACCACTTCTTCAGCAGTATCCTGCAGAACAGGTTAGTTACAAACTGGTGACTGAAAGCACAAGAGCCACTGGAATAAGAATCAGGTTTTATTTATGTGAGCAAAGATAAAAAATAAAATAAGAAAATTTCTTTATTTAGGTAAGAAATTTACTTAATATGACAATAAATTTAAGTAGTTTATACAATAATGTGGGACAATGATTATAACAGTTTCTTTATTAGGTTTAAAATCTTCACTTCCCTTCCCTTCAATTTCCCTTGCAACCAAATGGTGCCAGAGGAAGATTCTGCGTGAGAACTGTCGCCCTTTAAATTTTTGAATCTTGGCCACAATTAAAAAAAATATTGCCTGGAAAAATAGCATTCTTTAAAAAATTGAGCAGCTGAAACTCGAAACATGATATAATAGCATACCCAAGAAAAACTAGGAGGAAATGAAAAGTTGACCATGAAGAATTACAGGCGGTTCTGACAAGTACCGGTTATTAATTACTTAATCTTTCTTCTAACAATTAGATTCTAGAATTTTTTCTAACTCAATGACAGACACCATTATATTGCAGTAAACATGCATCCACAACTCTTAAATAGCACCTTAATACTTTGGATACCCCAACAACTAGTTTATATTACAAAGTGATCTCCAGACGCATGAGAAACTTGGGGAAAATATAACTACTTTGATGAACCATTCTACAACAGGAGCATAGGCTACCCTAGCTCTACCTTAATGCTATCTGTTTTTTTTTTTTAAATTTCTTTTGTGATGAAAGGATCCCCTACCTCTTGTTTCCTAATTTCTTTAAGTAAACAATATCAAAGCTCCCTTCCAAGAAAGAAATGCCTAAATAACTTCAGAGGATAGCATTCCTGGCTTGCTGCCTCACTTCACCATCACCCTTCCTGGGTTTTAAGAATCAGGGCATTCCCTTACACCTTCCACTATTTTGATTACTAATATAAACCTTTACCTAGTTCTAAAAAAATTAAAAAGAGTCTATCCTTGATAAGTTCATTTTTACTTGAGCACAAAGTTTTGGAAGAGGTCCCTATTATAGTAGAAAAATATTATTTATTTTAGCAGGGCATTCAAAGTGGCTATCTATTTATTCAGAATTAAGAGATTAAGGTAGTATAAAGTAAATCCCACATACAATTCCTATCTTATCATTAGCTGTAAATGACAAGACCACTAAATTTCCATGGGATTAGGATGGTTAAATTACTCAATTACAATCTCTAATGTACTTTAACTGTTCTTCACTTCTTCAGCAATAAAATTTGTGGTTATTCATAAAAAAATTACTTGACTGCAATCTCATTAAAGAATAACATAATGGTTTGCTAGTGCTTTGCATAAAATAAAAAATGGAACTTTACAATTGGCTAGTCCACTTGCGATTAGTCAACTTGATATATATTGAGCAACATCTGGAGTATTTCAGTCAATTAAAAAGTTGATGCCTAGTTGACACTTAACACAGTGAGGAGAGAAAGTTGAGCCAGTAAAAATACCTGAATATTAATTGAAACTTTAACAATTTCATCTGCACCAAGTTTCTTTGCAACAGATAAACGGTTATCATCAACATCCACAATGACAATCCTAGGGGCTCCAAAAGCTCGAGCTGCTAGCATTGTAACAAGCCCGATGGGACCCGCTCCCATAATCAACACATTCTTCTCGGGCCCAATATTAGCACGGCGACAAGCATGGACACCAACACTAAGGGGCTCACACATTGCCCCTTCTTCTAAGCTTACATTATCAGGCAGCTTAAAACATAGATCTGCAGGATGCACAACCTGTTACAAGAAAAAGCTACATCTGTAAAACGGTCTATAATAGCCAGAAAACAATGAAACTAATGTTTAAATGCACATTCCATATTTAACACAATTCCATTTTTCTTGAAGCCCAAGATATGAATACTAAGTACAAACATCCACCCTCTACCATGTCTATGAATGATTCAATTTGAAGCATATGGTTTAGTCTGCACAGTATCCAAATACAGTGACACTTCTAACATCAATGGGGTAGTTACAATAGTCTTCGAAGATAGAAGTGAGTTTGGGGTTAAAACAAGGGGTACATTTTTTTTTTTAGCTAAACATTGGCTAACATAGCATCTGATTGAGTTCAAAATCTTAAAAAATTTTGTTTGAAACAGTGAGAACTTTGTGAAAACCTGATTGGCAAGAGAACCATGAACTGGAGGAGTTGCAAAAAACTTCATCTCAGGGCATAGATTGTAGCTGCCTTCTTTGCAGAGATTGCAGCGCCAGCAACTGATCCCAGGCTCCAGAGCAACACGGTCTCCCACAACGACGTGCTTCACTTCAGACCCAGTTTCTTCTATGATCCCAGCGCATTCATGCCCAATTACCATGGGCTCCTTAACAATAAAACCTGCACAACTCATGGTCTGCAATCATTGAAAAACAACAGATCATCACCAAGGAATAGAAGAATTCACATCAAAATAGATAAACAGATAGCTCCAGGCATTTAAAAAGATATGCAGAGATTTGAAGCAGAGAGAGGTAGTAAGAAGATAAGGATGTTACCTTGAGGTAGTGAACATCACTTCCGCAGATACCCACAGCTTTAATCCGAACTCTAACGTCATGAGGGCCTGCACAATCAGAAAGATAAAGTTTTAAGAAACAAAATACATAAAAATAAACTGAAAGATGTAGTGAAGTTTAAAAAAGATCATGAAACGCAAGATCAAAGTAATCTAGAATCTAGAAGAAAAGGGTTTACGGACAAACCAATAGGAGGAAGCTTGAAAGGTTGAATTTTAAGATTATTGACACCAAGAAGCCAAGCAGCCATGTTCTCTTCCCCTTCATTAACACCATGAGACATCCCTCCTTTACCCATCTTCGATTATCTCTTTCTCTGTTCCTCTGAAGAGTGAAGTGAAGAGTGGAGGCTTAGTTTTCAGTCTCCGAAGCCCGATCAAGCACTAACAACGAAGATGGTCAATGGGTTGTAGATAAAATAAAATTCTGGGTAGTAGAGAACAAGGATCAATCCATGGCGACGGTGTGGAATCTCTCATATATGTCGTCTTTTTCGATTCTGAGAGTGGATTTGCTTGTCATCCCAAGGTTACGACGTGGACCAATGAGCGAATTTTGACATTATAGGGATAGAACGATCATTTTATCCCCTCTGTGTCTGAGGGTCGGTGGTATACTCCCTAAAAGATAAGAAGGGATAAAAATCAATACATAGTATTTGAGATATTTTCAGATGATATAGTAAAGAAGTAGTTCTATGTGACATCTATGAATGAACATCGTCTGTTTTGACTTATGGCATATTGTGCCAGAGCTTAGGGGTTGCTGG
The DNA here is from genome assembly GCF_018873765.1 of Telopea speciosissima. Taxonomy (NCBI): domain Eukaryota; kingdom Viridiplantae; phylum Streptophyta; class Magnoliopsida; order Proteales; family Proteaceae; genus Telopea; species Telopea speciosissima. Next base: position 60,589,706 of record NC_057921.1, on the reverse strand, counting down.
CATATCACTTTTTGTCAAAACCTATAAATAAATAGTCAATATTTAGAGGGATTTTTTTATAAGTTGTAATCAGTTTTTTATTTTTTTAAATAAAATATATTTTTTTAATGAGGGTAAATATTGTAATTTCACATATATATTCGTAAAATATCTAAGATAATAATAGTTTTTGATGATGATATAATGAAAGTTATTTTTTAAATCCCTTTTATACCTTTAAATTAAATTAGTTTTAAGAATAAGATAAAGGGCAATTAAAAGCCCCCTGTAGATTTACTCGGCTGGTTTAAGATGATGTGCTTCTGTCACGGGGTCTCAAATTCAAATCCCCACGAATCAAGCGTTACACGGGGTGGAGGGTTATCCTCATTGAAGAAAAAAGTGTATTATATTAAAAAGGCAAAAGATTTCATGCACACTCAAGCACAAATCTCATTTGACGCATAATCACCACCTAATATCGCTGCACATGAAAACCCTCTTACCATCCCCTTTTAAAAAAGACAAACAAATAAAAAATAAGGTTTGAACTTCTTTTTTACCAACTTTGTTACAATAAAATTTTCCCCAATCTAAAGATAATAATTTAATCATGTTCCGAAAGTAACTAAGAATAACCATATTTTATTTCATATAAAATATTTAGTATTATCATGCTTGATCAAAATGAATTCACATAATTGAAAATTAAGATCACTTGTCCAGGAGTAAAATCATAGGATCACATCATGGTGGATGAAGAGATTCTTTTGCAGGGACCGGAAACTTTCTCTTAAAATGTTATCTCATACTTTAAATACCGAACAGGTTCAGATTCAATGTATGATGTATTTTGCTGAGGTAACATAACCCTTGATCCAACCCAAATATAATCAGGCATGTTTCAGCAGGCTTACCTCTAAAAAAAAAATTATGATTTAGTTTTGGGTTATATGGTTTATTAATATATATATTTTTTTCATTCTTTCATAAAAAAATAAAAAAAAAAGATTATCTATATCTTCCAAAATATTTATCATGCTGGTGTTGAAATTTTGTTTGGATACTCTTATCTACTTGCTTAGGTATACAATTATTTCTTGGAATCATGTTGTGCCTAGAAAAAAAAAAAAAACTTGGAAAATAGAAAATTCCTCTTTTATCACAAGCTAGGCATGATGTTTTAATTAAATTTGTGCTTAATTCTATTGGAAGAGACTAGATGTCTTGTTTTCTATTTCCTAATAAGATATTTAAGACCCTAAATTCTATTAGTTCTACTTTTTAAGAGAGTTGTAAAGGTTGGAATTTGTAAACAGTCACCCATTGCTTGGAGCAGTGTATATAAACCTAAGAATCTAGGTGGATTAGGTTTTAGGGATTCTATGGTTCATAATAAAGCTTGGTTAGTGAAATTAGGATGGTTAAATTTTGAAGGCTAAGTATTTTTATATTTACTAATCCTTCTAGTCTATGGGGTCTTAGGACTTAGTGTAGGCTTTCAAAATTCATGCACTTAGATGTTTTATGTCCTTTCTGTCATAAAGAGGTTGAATTAGATTGGCATATGCTTTTATCATACAAATTTAGTAAATGAATTTGGGAAGCAAGACCACTGGGTATTTGTACTGAGTTCCTTCAAGCTTCCTCTTTTCTTCATTTATTCTATGATTTAGTTAATTGTACTCTATTTCATAAATTAAAATTCAATATTTCTTTCAGTCTGCTATTTGATTCTAATTACAACTCTAATTTTGATGATGTCCAGAAACTATTGTTATGTGATTATCACCTTTGGATCGTCTCATCATTATCTGTGATGGCAGTTATGACCAAATAACTAGAGAGACGGGTTGAGCCTCCGTGTATCTTTTTAACTCTTAGTTTGTTGTGGCTTTTATTAATATTTGTATTTCAAAAAGTGCATGGGATGCAGAGATCAAAGGATTGTTACAAAGACTACAAAACAGCACAAGGACAAGGATAGGAGGAGGTAGAGATATGGATTGATTGCAAGGAAGTTGTGGACTGGTTGACACAAAGAAACAATCAAGGATGGCTTTGGGATCTTTATATTCTTTTATCTAATGGTTTAAGCTTATTGAACTCATTTAAAATTGTAAATAGGGGAAAGTTTTCATACACTGTAGTGTAAACCATGTATGTGAAAAGGTCTCACAAAAAGTTGGAAAAATCATAAATTCCAACCCATTAATTAATGCCTTTAAACTCCCACCCTCTCACATACACGGTTTACACAACCGTGTATGAAAACTTGCTCCTTGTAAATATTAGAAAAATGATAGATCTATTGTTTTAGTTGCCCATGTTTTGACTAGATGTTTTAGTTGCCCATATTTTGGCTAGAAAAGCTAGGCAAGTGCACAGCAGAAAAAAGGATAGATCTATAGTTGAATACTTGAACTGCCAGATTACTAAAGGTGTAATTGAATAAGATGCCAACTCCCCACAAAATAATGAGTACAATCAGATGATTTTTGACTGCTTGATCCACAAAGTCTAGTTGAAGCTATGGCTTTATTTGATTCAAGAAAAAGAACGGTTTCGTTTTGAAAATTTTTATATAATAGGTATTTTTCACTATTTTTTTGTTAAATACATTGAAAAAGAAAAGAAAGCTTTCCTACATAGACAAATTTTCATGTCTCAAATATCCACAAATTTTCAAAGATCGTTTGGAAGTCTAAATTATAGAGATCCTATCCGAAAAATTCCACAAAGTCTGGGCAGTGGCACTTAAGTTTCTTAAAAAAGTCTAGGAATGATAAATAGATTAAGCAAATCTTAATGATTCCATGGGGGGAAAAAAGAAAAAAAGTTACTCAACTGTCTTGTTAATGCTTTTATTTCCTGAAGTTTTCTGAAGCTATATTGAGTTTTGCCTGACCTCATTCAAATACAGAAACAGAAGGGAAAAAAAAATAAAATTAAGGTTCCTCTAGCTGATTCTACACTTTTTATGGCCCATAATTCAGGTTTCCCTCGAGCTGGTTCTACTCTTTCGATAAAGTTAACTTCAGAGGTGCGAACCTTTCAACTGGGACCGTGTTTTACAGGACCAAAACTTGCAATTTTATTGCATGTCTTCTTTAAACTCTTACTTAAAATAAGGCCAAAAGAATAGTGAAACGCCCCACCAAAAAAATTTTACAGAGATGGGATTCACAAATAATGCTACTGTTGATTTCACTCAAGAGACTACGGCCGGCTCAGTGGCCCATTGCCACACTCGTAGTTCCCCGGTTCCGTCACCAGTAAAGAAAAGCCCACCTGGACCTACTTGTATCGCCCGAACCTCCTCTTTTGAGAATATTATCCCCCTCTCACTGAATCTAATCCACATGAAACAAAAGAATGTCATTGGTTTGCAGGCAAAAGAGAGGCTACTATAGTTGCTTACACTTAAAAATAAAATAAACGAGACTTAAAATAATTTACCAACCAAAAGGAAAAAGAACACCAACCCCCCCCCCCCCCAAAAAAAAAAAGAAAGAAAGAAAGATGCCTCTTCAAAAACCAAAAAAAAATGGAAGTTAAGGCTTGTTATACTCACGATGGTAGGTCATAAAGGTGAACGGTGTTATTGTTATTTGAGCACAGCAAGACGGGCTTCGCTTGTGCATCATGCATTCCACAGAGGGTGAGCACACCCTGAGATGAAGGAAAACCACATGATCAATAAACAATCTCATTAAATGGCAAAACATTAATTTGATTGTTTAGTAATTGAACAAGAATTAAAAGATCAAACATATGCAAGGGCCATCAAACCATGACAAACAACATCAAACACCCCCCACCCCCAAAAAAAAGGGGTAATGTTGGACTGGGATTTAAAGTTCCTGATGAAGAAGTATCCAAACCATCAGGAATGCAGACCAGAGTTCCACTTCTGCGTGTTATCCACTTACTCCTTAAAATGAAAAGCACCCAATCATTCAAGTTTGAATCCCCAAACTGAAGACCGTATTGGGTTCAAGTTGGACAATTCTTTTATTTTAGTTTTCTTTCTACTTTAACCAGCGTAAGTGTGCCAATCATGTTTTAGCAGATTCTTTTCTTTTAGAAAAAATGTTCACAAGTATGAGCATGATTTTTGACAAGCATAAACACAAAGGCAGCTGCAGGACTTCAAAACCCAGAAACTGATTTCAGATGTGAGTTTACAGACCATAACTGGGAGCCTAAAGATCTATAACAGCAACCTCACAAGAAGGCCATTCCAGCAAAGTCCAACTTTAAGAGCATTCAAGTAAACCCCAGCTCATATGGCTCCCCTGGATAATAAAGGTTTACAAGATCTCCCATTATATGGTTACTTCTAACAAAACCAACCCCCCCCCCCCCCCCCAAGAATTGATTACTTTCTAGTTCCCACAAAAAGACCAAAATTTATTTAATTTTTTCAATAATTGACAAAACTATATTAATAAGGAGGAAACTGTCAGTAAAACAACAATCCCCTCGAGGGACAGCTCGGAAACTCCAAAACCCTATGCAAGGGTATAAGAACAGAAACCAAAAAAAGACCAATTGCAAACTACAGCATGGTAGCTATCAAACGATAAGAGGCATATTCGTCAAGAAGACTACGCAACCTACAGCATGGTAGCTATCAAACAATAAGAAGCATAGTTGTCAAGATGAACTAGGTGACCCAAGGCATTGGAGGCACACCTAGGCAAGAAGGCACCCTAGGCATGCAGTATATGAAATATAGCAATGATATGCTTATATGAACGTAGAAGCCATATCAATGCAATATGATATAATTATGCTAGCAATGACCTAACATGACAAAACCAACATATAATAAACAAAGCATAAGATACAACATAAGTATAAAAAAGGGTGTACTCAGTGCACTAGGCTTCCGCCACTGAGGAGTCTGGGGAGGATCAAAATGTACGCAGCCTTACCCCTGCTTTCGCAGAGAGGCTGTTTTCAGACTCGAACCCGTGACCACTTGGTCACAATGGAGCAACCACCATTGCATTAAGGCCCGCCATCTATAGGATATAGCATAAGGATATTCATTAAAAAAACAAAGCAATAAACAAACTCAACGTAAACACATGGAATGTTAAAAAAATGATATAATATAAGGTATCCTGTCACAAGGCAACGCCAAGGCGTCCAAGGCAGTCGCTTTCTTGCATCAAACAAGACATGATGCCGCCTTAGACCCAACACACCTAGGGGACGCCTTGAAAACTATGATGGCCACTTTCTTTGCAAATATGTTTGCAGAATCCAGGCTTTCCAGCTACAAAGATGCTCATTGTGCAAGTAAAACTGATGCAATGTAGGCCTAGTCCAAACAGGACCTTATTTAATTCACATGGGTCAAGATATATTCAGCTCAAACCAGGGCCCATTCTGGCCATCGGTTTAAGCCATGTTCAGGTCCATATTTGGGTGGTGGGGCCATGTGTTGGTGTTAAATAAGCCCACTGGTCCAGCCAAGTTTCTCCCCAAGAGAGCCATCAAACAGAAATTCAAAAGGGAAGATTTGCTCAAGATATGTGGGGCCCATAGACACCTTGCATGGAGAATAATCAAGAGGAGATTATTCCAGATCTGATGGGCCTTTTCTGGCCCTTTCTTGTCTTTAATTTCTGTTCTGAGTTGTAGTCTAAGATTAGGAGTAGCTTCTATTTTGAAGTTCCCAATCTTGTAGTAATTGATCAGTTATTTAATAAAGGGCTGAACAAAGGCCACGATTTTGAGAAAAGAAAAGAAGCTTATGCTTGGCTGAGTGATTCATGCCAATCAGGTGATCGTTGAATTTAAAATGACTTCATACTATGACAGCACTCAATGTCGAATCTTTCCAAGTTCAAAGAGAATTATCAGAGTTGGTCGTGATTGGCTAGAACAGCAAAAGGGTGAGGTTGATCCGATTGACAATATTTGTATCCTAAGACCCTTACATCTACGCAAGACTCAAGTGTTGAGAGGATTAAATCCAGCAATGACCACACCAACCGTGCAACCACAGGAAGAACCGACTGGATCAACACAAGAAGAAGAAAGTTTTATTGAAGCATCATCAACAACAGTTGAACAGATTGAAGATTCTACTAAGACAACCTATGTTGAAGAAATTCAAGCAGAATACCAAGCTGAAACAGTAGATGAGAAAGTGATCGATAAGTTCAGCACTTCCATTGAAGCAAAGATTGCTGATGCCGATCCAAAGATTTCTACAGATAATTTTTCTACTATTGAGATAAAGAATAGTGAAATAATTTCTGAAGAATATGTGGTTACTCCCTTTGTAACTGAGATTGAACCAGGGGTGGAGACTGAGAATATTGATTTTATTTTTCCTCCCAATTGTTTTGACGAACGTGAACCATAATTGCACGACTACATCCCCGACTTCAGAGAGCTGCCAGAGCATTGTTTTGGATTAAAGTCTGATCTCCATCACAACAAGCTGATCCCTTCCTTGACCAAAACTAGAGGTCGAGTTTTTCTAAGAAAGGGAGAATTGATGCAGATAAGTTACATAATGGGCTTATTTTATTGGAAATAAACCTTAGGTGGGGTTATGTATGCATTGGGCCTTTGATTCCAAGTGTTTTCTTTGTAAGGGGCCACTTTAATGGGCCTAAAATGTGGGTCTAAGAGAGACATACAGGATTAGGCTTAGTAGTAGCTTATTTTCATTCCTAGGTTGATTATTGTAGTGGGTTTATTTTCTTAGGTAGCATTAATTAGTCTTTTCAGTCTTCTAAGTACTAGTCTAGAGTCTAGTGTTAGTCTTTTCATATTCCTAGATTCATGTATTATGTCTTTAATGTTTTATTGGTTTTAGTTTCTAGGTGTTGGGAGTCCAAAAGTCAATTAAATGTAATTGCATGTAACCAAGAGGCATTCAACTTCCATCTTATGGCTATATAATACAACCATCAGCTCTCAAAGGCAACCCAGAATTTAAAAAAAAAACAAAATCCTCTTGTAACAACTTTTGCTTGTGAGACTCAAGTGGCATCAAGGTGGGACTCCTTCGATCGTGACCTCGGTGGGACTTCGATGGTTGGGCAACTAGTGGGACTCTAGGCTGCCAAAGCTATCTTTTATTTTCTGTTGATCTTCACTTAATTTCAACTTCATCTATCACCATCATCTCTATCATCTTCAACCTTCCATCAAACCACCTTAAACTCAAACCATGGCTAGGTGACTCTTCATCTTCCCTAGCTTGCAACCCTTCTATCCCTCTTTGGTCCTACACAACCTGATCTTAATCTGGTTGTCCTCCAGAATCGATCCTGCAAGAATCTAGATTCTCCATCACCTGGCCAGGTGAGCTTCCCTCCTGTTATTCTTTTTTTTTTCTTCCTTCCACAATTCTTCCTGGGTGGTAGTTACAACAACATAAGATTGGATCGATCTCCTTCGATTCAACTATCTTCCCTCAAAGATTTTGGATAAAGGGGGCCACTCCATAGGTGACCCAAATCCTATTTTATCAGCTCCAAAGTCCTCTTCATCTGTGAGTTCCATCATCAGTTTCAGACCTGGTTCTCCTTCTACCGCCATCAGTTTCTGGTTTCAGAATTTTTCCTGAAGCTAATACCTGATTTATGGAACTGCTATCGGTTCTTCCTAAGTCTAGGGATTAGAAACTCAACCCTAGAAAGTCATTGGGTCTGGCTGCGTAGGGAGGGAGAATTATCAAACTGTTGAGGGACTCTTTTTATCGTACTCATTCTTTAACGTAAGGTTGACGTAGATGAATATTTCTTCTCAATTGCTATTAAGGACAACTATTGTTTACACAACATCCCCCCCCCCCTGTTTCTGATTTTATTCTGTTTTATTCCACTCTAATATTTCAATTATAGAATAATCGCTTCTCTTAATTTTAATTCATGATCTGTCCCACCTCCTGTTAAACTCGCCAAAAGGAATCCAAAAACTTTTATTTATTTACAGAATTGCCACTCCTTTATAATTAGATTTCTATTGCTTTGAGTTCAGAATCAGAGGTTTAGGGAATGATGTGACTTGTCATTAATGACAGAGGTCCTCTTTATTTATAATGTGGTTACAACCCTAAAAGGGTAAAAAGGTAAAAAAAAAAAAAAAAAAACAAAAAACCTAAGTAAGGTGCTAATAACCTAATCACAAGGATCTCAACTCTCCTCCTCAAGTTGGTGCAAATATATCATACATGCCCAACTTGGATGAAACACTTTGCAATTTAAACCTTTTGTGAACACATCAGCTAGCTGATTAACAGAACTACAAAGGAAATAAAAATAATCCCTTGTTCAAGCTTCTCTTTGATGAAGTGCTTGTTGATCTCAATATGCTGTCTTGTCATGCCGGACTGGATTGTGAGCAATACTAATGGCAGCCTCGTTATCACAGTAGAGGCGCATAGGACCTTTAGAAACAACTCCCACATCACTCAATAATCGCTTAAGCCACATGAGTTCACACATCCCTTGTGTGATGGCACGATATTCAGCTTCAGCACTAGAAAGTGATACAACTGGCTGTTTCTTGCTTCGCCATGTGACAAGGTTATCCTCAAGGAAGGAAGAATACCCAGAAGTAGATCTCTGATCGTCAATAGACCTAACCCAATCGGCATCATAAATGCTTCCAATCTTAAGTTCCCATTGGTAGAGAAGAGAATACTTTTCCTAGGGGCAGACTTTAAATACCTCAATATACGGTACACTGCTTCAAGATTAGATGTCCTGGGATCATGGAAAAACCGACTAACAATGCCCACAGCATAGGCAATATCAGGCCTAGTATGGGACGAGAAAATCAACCAGCCAGGGAGTTTTTGGTATGGTTCCTTGTCGACAGGGTCACCCATGGCACTGCAAAGCTGATGATTAACTTCAATAGGGGAATCTGTAGGCTTACATCCAAGCATACTTGTCTCACTGAGAAGATCTAAGACATACTTCCGTTGGAAAATAAAAATGCCCCTATTTGACCTTGCAAACTCAATACCCAAAAAAGTATCGGAGAGGACCTAGATCTTTGGTTACAAACTCATTTGCTAATAGTGATTTCACATTGGAAATCTCATCATTACTATTCCCAGTTATCACTATATCATCCACATAAACAATGAGGGCCGTAATCTGATTACCGGTCTTTTTCACAAACAAGGTGTGATCTGCTTGACTTTGTTGATACCCAAACTTCAGCATAACTTTCAGGAAGCGACCAAACCATGTACTATTTGATTATGTGAGACCATACAACGACTTTCGGAGTTTGCAGACACGTTCAGTAGTAGAGGAGGATGTAAAACCAGGGGGTATGTCCATGTAGACTTGTTCTTCAACGTCTCCAAGTTCAGAATCAGAGGTTTAGGAAATGATGTCACTTGTCATTAATGACAGAGGTCCTCTTTATTTATAATGTGGTTACAACCCTAAAGGGGTAAAAGGGGAAAAATTAACAAAAACCCTAAGGTGCTAATAACCTAATCACACGGATCTCAACACTTTGGCGAGCCCATAGCAACTCAGAATTAGGATCCTGAAACCTAGGGTTGCATTAATTGGTATTAGAGCTGAAAGCCCTTCCTACCTTAATTATAGTGGTCCATAGTGAGGTTATCACCAGCTCAACTTCAATAAAGAGGAAACTAGGCCAGACCTTGCTCGTCTCACAAACAGAGTGACCACCTAATATACAACTAATAACTCGCCCTCAACACAATTGTTACTTCTCTCAGACCATGATGTCATCCTTGCAAGCTTCCATTGAAAAACTGTGCAAGGAAAGAGTCCAATTCAATATAGGGATTCTTCCAATTCTATTCCACATGCCCTGTCTCATGTTGCACCACCACCACCATATGGAGCTGGCCGACCTTTTGATGACAACCCCTATGGAGCTGAAAGAGGGGCCAAGTTGGATATCCTCAATTTCTACGGGGCTAATAATCAGGAACAATATCTAAACTGGATTCATAACCTGGAGATATCCTTCCAATCATACGGGTTGACTGAGGCCGAGAAGCTTTTATTTGCTGAAGCCAAACTAAAGGGTACCTGATGGGTTTTTCTAAAAGCTGAAGGGTCTACAATTAGAAACAAATTTATAAACCAGAACCACAATTAATATAATAACCAGAATTGACGAATAAACAACAAACAGAAATCAGATTATCAGATGCACCTCAGAATTTTAAGGGATTATTCTATTCTAGTAGGAGAACAGAATATCAGAAACTGAAATCAATCCAACGGTCAGAATTCAAGTTACGGAAGAATCCCACTTAAGGAGATAAGACGACGAACGTCGGCATAAATCTCAGTAATATGGCATATAAACTCATCCGCTTCAATACTAATATGTGGATATAGTAATTGAAGGGGAAATATAAATAACAAAGCTGAAATAGAACTCCTAAGTTGTTGGATATAGTATGGAGGAGTTTTATTAAATCTAAACTCTATCCAAAACAAAGAGAATTCTATGCTAACAAGACTCTCTCTTATCTAAACCAGCTCTTACAAGGAAAGTAGATAAACTAGAACTTTAACAAATTGAAACTCTTCTCTACTAACACATCCCACGGTGCAGTCTTTTAGCAAACTAACTACTCTACTTAAATAGCTTGAACCAGAACCAGAAAATTGGTTCAATGGTGAACCGCCAGCTGAGTTAAGAACAAGTTAACTCAGAAACAGCACTGAGTTATGACTGAATCAAGCCATGTTCTTTCTTCTTTGGTACTTCTTAGAGTACCTTCCTTCCTTGGGGCTGATTTGCATCGACTCTCCCTGACTAAAAAGCATTCGCCTATGGCGAATGGAGAAGGGACATATAGTATTCATGCAACACCGGGTTGAGACGCTTGAAATTTTTTGTGTGTGTCCAAGTGCAATCAGTTCTTGGGCGGCCTCTCTATTTGACAAGGAAGGAATTGTAACCACCTCTCTTCCGAGTGACAGTGTACTTGTTGTCCATAATATCTTCTATTTCAACTTCAATGACTGGAGTAAACCGGGGCACCTAATCTATGCTCTATATCTTTCCTCAGTTGAGTGGTGACCCAAGTAGATCGTAAGATCGGCCATGTTGAAGATGTTGCTTATGGCCATGTCAGTAGGTAAGTCAAGCACATAAGCATTCTGTCCAACATTTTTTAGGATCTTGTAAGGACCCATTTTCCGTAGGTAGAGCTCCATGCTCGCACCAGGAGGAAAGTGTTGAGATCCGTGGGATTAGCATCTTATCAATAGGCTACATTAGGGTTTTATATTATTTTTCCCTTTTCCCTTTTTACCCGCTTGGGTCGTAATTACATTATAAATAAAGAGGACCTCTGTCATAAGTGACAAGTAAAATCATTCTCCTTACTTTGATTACGAACTTGGTATCAGAGCCCGAAACCCTAGAAATCTTTTTTGGTTTTCACATCGCTCTCTCTTCCACCACCGTTGCTGCTACCTTGTAGGCTTAGCCTCCTCAGCTTGCATGGTAGACGACATCTAGATCTAGATCGTACTTAGGGTTGAGACCCTTCAAAAATTTCAGCCCCCTCGATCGCCACCGCAACCCAGTCGTCGTGCCTCCTTTTGCCGGCCTCCTTGCCGGTACTGCCGCCACAACTCACCAAGTCGCTGTGCCCTCTCTCCGCTGGCTCTCTCTTCCTGCTGGTGTTGTTTTTCACTGGGCTGCCACCCACGCAATTGTTTCACTGCCTCTGGTGTTATCGTCAGTCGTCACCCATGGGAACAATCATTGTCACTTTTACAAGTACCAACCCCTAGCCTCCTCTTGGACGTTCTACCTCCACAAGGCATTCAAATACTCTCCAACCTAACCCCATAAAGTTGAATAACCAGAATTATCTTACCTGGTCTCGCGCCTGTATTATCACCTTGTGCGGACATAATTATGCATGTCTTGTTATTGGAGATACTCCTAAGCCTACAAATCCAACTGCAGCTACTACATGGTCCTCTAATGATGCATTGGTGATGCCCTTTCTCATTAATTCAATGGAAGCTTCTGTGAGTCCCAATTTTGTTCTCTTCAATTCAGCCAAGGAATTATGTGATGCAGGTTGCCAGACATATTCTCAGGCAGGGAATTACGCCCGGATTTATGAGATTTGCCCACAAGTTCGCGCTATTACTCAAAGGAACTGCCCGCTACACTATCCTCACTTCTCTATGGTAGCAATTGGACTTTAATCACCCGGTTCCGTTGGTTCACCTTGATGATGCTGGTACTTTCCAAAAGGAAAGGGAGATGGAACGGTGTATGAATTTTTGAAGGGTCTCAACCCTGAGTACGATCAAGTTCGAGTACAGATCTTAGGGTGTGATACATTTCCTTCTCTTCTTCAGGCTTACAATTTGGTTCAATCTGAAGAACATCGTCGGACGATTATAATGCTCATTGTTTTTCCTATCCGATCTGCCTTACCACTCCACCTACACCTTCCTGCAAATCCCTCAAAGGGGACTACACCAGCACGGAAACCGGTGAAGTGTGATTACGGTGGTCGCTCCCGTCACACACTGAGACTTCTTGGAAACTTCAAGGGTGTCCCAAAGGTGGGCGCAATGCTAAACCTGGCAGCTCTCGTTCCCAAGCCAGTCCCTCTGATGCTTCCGATGTTGTCCCTACTACTACTGTCCCGGCACCTCTCTCCGGATCAAATGGCTGCCATCCAAAAATTGGTGACACAACTGACTACTGGCTCTTCTCATTTTCCTATTTCCAATCTTGCCCAGTCAGGTATTTTTCGTGTTTCCTCTTCGAGTCCTTTGTGGTTAATTGGCTCTGGGGCTACTGATCACATGACTAGCAACCCAGAGGTCTTCGTACCTACTCTCCGTGTTCTGGACGGGATAAGGTACATGTTGTCAATGAGTCTATGTCTTCTATCTTGGGTAAAGGTTCAGTATCCTACAGTTCCCAGCTCTCTTTTCTTTTGTTTTGCATGTTCCCATCTTGTGTGCTAATCTATTATCTATTTATTGTTTAACTAGTGAGTTAAAATGTTCGGTTCACTTCTTTTCCACTCATTGCGTGTTTCAAAATCTGGTGACGGATGCAACAATTGGGTATGGTCGGGTCCGTGATGGTCTCTACTACTTGGACTCTCCACCGACTGCTCCTACTCCCTCATTTGCTTATATCCTGCGCTCTGATAGTGCCATGACCAAGCTACTACACTAGAACCGCCGCTTGGGACATCCCTCTTTTCATGTTTTACGTTCTATGTTCCTGATTTAGTTAAACATTGTGGTTTGGAACAGTTTAATTGTGCGATGTGTGAATTTTTTAAGCACACAAGAAACTCTTATTTTCAAAGTGATAGTAGTAGTAATGTTCCTTTCTCCATTATTTACTCTGATATTTGGGGTCCCTCTAGGACCGTTGATCGTAATGGGTTCAGGTGGTTCATTACTTTTATTGACAATTGCACACGCCTCATATGGGTTTACCTAATCCACAATAAATCTGATTCATGTTCTTTTTTTTATTTTTGTCATGCCATGCTCTGTACTCAGTTTAATGCTTCTGTCAAGGTCCGCAATGATAATGGCACTAAATACCTTGACCATGACTTTCAAGAGTACCTTTCTTCACATGGTATTCTCTCCCAAACCTCTTGTGTTCGGACAACAAAATAATTTGGCATCACCTTTCATGAGTTGGAACCCTATTTCACAACACCCCTTCAAGGGGATAGTCTTGAGGAAGAGCAATCGTGTCCTATGGTTATTGATGATTTTCCTGATGTAATTGATATTACAATTCACGCAATTCACGGGAAGCCCCCAATTAACAGTAACAATGAGAAAGCAATTGTTCCTGCCCCCTTGTAAGTAATAACTTACACTCGGAGTAGATCCAAGAACAAGGAGAACATGAGAGACCAAACATTACCCACTGTGGCGCCTCCTCCAGATTCGCCCTCACAATCAAGTAATATCTCTCATATTTCTGATAATATACTTGACCCAGACGATCATTCCATTGCCATAATAAAAGGTGTCCGGTCCTACACTCAACACGCTAATTCTCATTTTGTGTCTTATGAGTCTCTATCACTTTCCCATCTTGCCTTTGTTTCCTCCCTGTCTTCTATGTCTATTCCACAGGATTGGAAGGAAGCCATTAAAGATTCGAAGTGGAAGGCTGCCATGATAGAAGAAATGCAAGCATTGGACAAGAATGGTACATGGGAACTTGTCCCTCGCCTAACAGAGAAAAAATTAGTTGGCTGCAAATGGGTATTTACAGTCAAGCATAGGGCAAATGGTACTATTGAGAGATACAAGGCTCGTCTGGTGGCTAAAGGCTTAACCCAAACCTACGGGATAGACAACCAAGAAACTTTTGTGTCCGTGGCAAAAATGAACTCAGTCAGAGCTTTGTTGTCATGTGTTGTCAATCTGGGATGGAACCTGCAACAGCTGGATGTCAAGAATGCAAAATGGAGACCTTGAAGAAGAGGTTTATATGGATTTGCCTCCTGGTTTCGATTCCACCTCCTTGATTGGCCGAGTATGCAGATTACAAAAGTCCCTCTATGGACTCGAACAATCCCCTAGGGCCTGGTTTGGTCGGTTCTTGAAAGCCATGAAGAAGTTTAGGCACCAACAAAGCCAAGTCAATCATACACTGTTTGTGAAGAGTGGTTCCCAAATCACAACTCTTATTGTAAATGTAGATGACATCATGATCACTGGGAACAATGATACTGAGTAAGGTTCTAAAACTCGAGTTTCGACCAGCCAAAACCCGAGATATGGTCGAAACTGGTCGAAACCTGTGATTTTCGGTCGAAACTTGCGAAATATGCGTTGTTTCGGTCGAAACAGGTCGAAACCTATTGAAATTGGTCGAAACCAGTAACTTTTTAAAATCCACCCACATCTCGTCTTGGTTTCTTACGAAACCGAGATATCTCGGTGGTTTTGACAAGTTTCGACCAAGTTCTCTTTCCATGATATTGAGATCTCTAACCTTAAAAATCTGCTGGCCACTGAGTTTGAAACCAAGGATCTAAGACCTCTCCGATATTTTCTTGGGATTGAAGTTGTAAAGTCTGATAATGGGATTTTCAATTATTATCAATGAAAATATGTCTTGGACCTCTTTAGCGAAACAGGAATGCTAGGTTGTAAGCCTGCTGATTCCCCTATTGAGGTTAACCATTAGTTATGTAGTGCTGTGGGTGACCCAGTTGACAAAGAGCAGTACCAGAGACTTGTTGGTCCGTTGATCTACCTATCCCATACCAGAACTGACATTGCCTATTTTGTAGGTATTGTTAGTCACTTCCTTTATGACCCCCAGACATCTCACCTTGATGCAGTGCACTGGATTTAAGGTATTCTCTTTTCTAACAATGGAAACCTGGGTCTAGAGGCTTTTACTGATGCCGATTGGGCTGGCTCCATTGATGATAGGAGATCTACCTCTGGCAATCGCTCTTTCCTTGGAGGTAATCTGATCACATGGGACAGTAAGAAACAATTTGTTGTCTCACGCTCCAGTGTTGAAGCATAGTATCGTGCTATGGCTCAAGGCATTTGTGAACTGAAATGGCTGACAAGGTTGTCGAGTGATCTGGATGTTACCACTAAAGCTCCCATGTGTCTCTATTGCGACAACAAAGCCGCCATCAGCATTGCCCATAACCTAGTTCAACATAACAAGACAAGCACACCAAGATTGATCGGCACTTCATCAAAGAGAACATAGAATAAGGCCTAATATGTATTCCTTTCGTCAATTTTATTAATCAGCTGGCCGGTGTGTTCACAAAGGGATTAAATTGTAAAGTGTTTCACCCACTGGTCTCCAAGTTGGGCATGTATGATATATTTACACCAACTTAAGGGGGAGTGTTGAGATCCGTGGGATTAGCATCTTATCACTTAATATTAGGCTACATTAGGGTTTTATATTATTTTTCCATTTCCCCCTTTTACCCTCTTAAGTTGTAATCTCATTATAAATAAAGAGGACCTATGTCATAAGTGACAAGTCAAATTACTATCCTCACTCTGATTTCGAACTGAAACCTCTTAGGAGCAATGCAAACCACTACCATGTATCTAAGCTAAAACTCCACAAAACGACCATGACGATCAGCCGTACCTTTATAAGAAGAATCATTGCTAAGAGCAATAAAGCGACGAATATTAGCATAAACCTCAATAATATTGCATATAAACTCATCCGCTTCAATACTAATGCATGCTTGAGGCAGAAGGGCAAAAAATAAAAAACAAAGCTGAAATAGAACTCCCAAGTCGTTGAATAGTATGAGGGAATTTTATTTAATCTAAACTCTATCCAAAACAAGGAGAATTCATGCACCTTATCTAAACTAACTCTTATAAGGAAAAAGATAAAATAGAACTAAAAAACAAATTGAAACTCATATCTACTAATACAACCCACGATGGAGTCTTTTAGTTAACCAACTACCCTACTTAATTGGTTTGAACCAGGCCAGAAAACTGGTTCAATGGTGAACCACCAGCTAAGTTAAGAATTCAGTTAACTCAGTAACAGCTCTAAGTTGAGACTTAGTTATGACTTATCACTGAGTCATGTCATGTTCTTCTTTCTTCTTTGGCACTTTTTCGGGCAGCTTCCTTGGTGCTTGTTAGAATGTGTATCTTTTTTTTGGATGAATAAAAATTATATTACGAAGAAAAAAGAAAGAATCTACAGCCCCGAGAGCAAGTAAGAGCCTAGGCTAAGGGGGAGCAGGCTGCAAGAGGGAAATGGGAAGACCCTAGGAGACAACAATGAGCCTGTTCCTTGGAGTATCCCTTACAGGTTTGAGGGGCAGCAAGGCAAGCTTGGAGGAAGCCTCAAAGAAGATGACATTCCAAATCTTGTTGAATGAACGGGAATTGGGAGTCCATCTCCGAAGGTTGCGCTCCATCCAAATGTGGGAGAGAGAAGTGCAAAAGGCAAGCTTGCTGGCGGTGTCACAAATAGTCTTACCATCAAAAGTCATGTTGATCCAAAGCCATTCTCTTTGAAGGGGAAGCGCTCTTCTTCTGCCAAGCCAGCAACGACTGAGAACTTTCTTCCAAATAGAGGCAGCGAAGGGACAAGAAAAGAATAGGTGGTCAGCGTCCTCTTGGCCGTTCCAACAAAGACAACAGGAGGGGGGGGGGAGACCTAGATGTGGTGGCGGATGAAGAAAGCCTGTGTGCGAATGCAGTTGGAAAGGGCTCTCCAGGTGGTGAAACTGTGGCAGGGGATGCGACCTTTGAACCAAACAATCTTGTACCAAAGGGAGGTGGGACCTCTGTGCCTCACAAGATCCCAACCAGAATGGGAACTGAAGATGCATGTAGCAGAGGGGAGCCAAAGAACCACATCTCCTCTACCACGGTGACCAGGGGGTGGGGGGGACCAGGCACCCCATGTTAGAATATGTATTTTGGTTGGAGGTCCATGGGTGTCCAAGGATCTTTATACCGTGGGAGTATCAAGTACATCGGTCGTGTTGCCTAAGATAGATTACTTTCCTTTCCTATTGTAAATAGGTTAGTTAGATTACTTTCCTTTTGTAACTATGTTGTCTAAGTTAGATGACTTTCCTATTACAACTAGGTCCGAGATTCCCTATTGTAATCTACCGTTGCTTTCTCTATATAAATAAAACTGGCTAGGGGTGATAGATCATTATCTTTTATCGCTCCATTTTTCTCCATCTCCCGATATCTCATCTTCTTCTCTCTATTCTGATTCTCTGGTTTTGACATCTAGTTAGTTTAATTCCCATGAACTTACATTGCTAATCTACATCGCTACGGCTCGAGTCTGATGGATTACGAATCACCAGTAGAATTGGACGCGAGGTATCGGGTTGGCGAACACCTGCGCTGAGATGAAAGAAGCCATGAAACAAAGATTCTTGCCTACCAACTTCAAGCATGCATCTCCAATTCTCACAGTTGCAATAGTGTATTATGACCGTTGAGGAATAGGTGGTGAAACTCTAGAACGGCTTACACTCTCAGATTAGTGCTGGATTGGCTCATAGTCGACTGCCTACAATGGATGACATCGTACAAATAGCATATCAGATAGAGCCACAGAGGAAAGTCTAAAGAAGCCTTACAATTGGAGGAGCTTTCCAGATACCTTCACTAAAGGTGATAGTATGAGAAAACATCCTTTTCTACCAAAGAAGTCGTTCAGCAAGCCACACAAGTCAACGGTTCTTCTATGGCATCTTTATGGCCAAACTGCACTTATACTACACCTTGTGGGTGTGGTAATGACAGATCTACTCCAAAGCCAAGGGTTGAGATACAATGCTTCACATGCAGGGGGTACGAGTATTTCTCCGCTCAGTGTCCTAATCGTCTAGTCACCTTAGCTGATTAAGACGCTCTAATAGCTACTACTTCAGAAGAGCAACAGAAGAATGAGATAGTATATTTGGAGGCAGAGTGTGAGCCTAAAGAAGGCAGCAGTAGCGACAGTGATGGAGAACAGCAACAGCCTTGCTACGTTCTTCATTCCTTTAGGCCACATAAGATCTCTGTAAAGGATGATTGGTGTCGCAATAGCATTTTCCAGACCAGGTGAAATGCAATGGTTGTTTCTGCACTATGGTAATTAACAGCTGCAGTTGTACCTAAGGTTTAAAATCTCATTTCGTTTCGGTGTATTCGGTCTGACCGAAATTTCCGAGATACTGCCAGAAATTTTGTCGAAATATGGTATTTTTTCTATGAGTTTTGCTTGGCCATTTGTGGGTGTAAACTGCCAAAATGACCAAAATAACCAGAATTTCAACGAAACGTGCCTTTTTTTAGACCAAATTACCAAGATTTCCGAAACAAGATGACCGAAATTTCCAAAATATTGCATTTTTTCAATTCGATGTTTCATTTTGTTTCAACTCGACCGAAATACTCAAAATATTCGAAATTTCGACCGAAACGAAACGAGAATTTGAACTATGGTTGTACCAACATCATTTCCAAAGCTGTCGTGTGCAAGCTTGGGTTGAAGATAGAACCACATCTCAACCCCTACAAGGTTGTTTGGGTGAACAACACCAATCAAAATTCATGATAGGTAATTGCTCACATATTCCATTGCTGGGATGGTAGATACGGAACAATGTGACATTCTACCTAGGGTTTATCACATTCTTCTTGGGTGATTGTTGTTATTCGACAAGGAGGCGCCTCCTTCAAGCACAGTAGAATCGAGATGAAGCTTCTTCCGCTAAGGACGACCCAACCATTAAGCTCAAGCAGACAACGGGGTCATTTCTCCTTCAATGAGTCATCTTAGACGGCATCCTTGGTCCTCATCCAAACTCAACGAATTTGAGTTTTTCAGAAAGGAAGAATTGATGCCGTTGCATGTGTCTGGCTAGACCGGCATGACCTGATCCAGAAATCCAGACCGAAGCGAACCGGCACAAAAAAGTAGATAAGTAGAAGATAGTTTCCTTGTTTGAGATTTTCTCCAAGCTAAGAGTCAAATTCTGTTTTGACAAGTCTATTTATACATATGGTTGTAATTAATAGAACTTAAAGATGAATATTGAATTAAAAGTGAGAATTTCTCCATCATAGTGGTGAGCGGTTGCGTGTTTTGTTTGCTAGAGTGGTCGGCAGTTGTGGTCCTCTCTCTTTGAATCCCTCTTGGTTAGGTGAGTTTCCCTCGTACTTTCTTCCTTCCACTATTCTTCTTGGGAAGTAGTTACAGCTACATAAGTTGGATTGTTCTCCTCCGATTCCACTCTTTTCCCTCTGAAATTTAGGGCATACGGTGCTCCTCCATAGGCGACCCAAATCCTATTGCCTCAGTTCATGAGTCATCTTCATCTGTGAGTTCCATCATCAATTTCAGACCTGGTTCTCCATCTACCACCAGCTTCTGGTTTCAGAACATAGTTGTCACGGCGGTTACCATAGTTGTTCCTCAACCCTATTGGGTTTGGCTGCATACCATAGTTGTCACGGCGGTTAAGCGACCCAAGGCGCTGGTGAAGGTAAAAAATCAAGGCGACACCAAGTAGGCGACCAAGGCGCCCGCCTAGGCAACCAAGGTGCCCAAGTCGACCAAAGTGCCTGGACGCCTAGGCGATGCCTTGACAACTATGCTGCATACCAAAACTTACCAAAAGGGATCCAAAACTTCCATTTATTTACAGAATTGCCACTCCTTTATAATTGAATTTCTATTGCTTTGGTGGGGCCATAGTGACCCAGAACTAGGGTTTTGGAAACCAGGATTGCATTAAGTAGTTCATCATTTCATGTAATGTTTAGTTGAGTTAGAGTAAATAATTTAGGACACAAACTTCGACATTGGAGTTGATTCTCCTCTACCCCACACGGCATAGTTTGGTGAAATTTCTGTAATTTTGACATGTCGAAGACGAACAAGAGGCAAAACCCAGAATCAACAATTTTTCACCGATATTTCGCTCATTCGTTTCAGTATTTCGCTTATTTTGGTATAAAAAATGCACTGTTTTTGTCGAAATTTCAGTCATTTCGTTTTCGTATTTCGGCCGTCTGCCCCCTAAATTGGCCAAGCGAAACTCATGGAAAAATACACTGTTTCGGCGAACTTTCGCAAAAATTTTGGTATTTCACTCATCTCAGTCTGACTGACATGGCAAAACAAAATAAATTTTCGAACCTTGCCACACGGTACTACCACTGGGTTTAGCTAAGTTGAGTTGAGTTGAGTTGAGTTTAGTTGAGTTGTATATAATATAGGACATAAAATTGACATTGGACTGATTCTCCAAGTGCTACAGGGCACCACTACTGTGTCCAGCCATGATCTAAAACCGTCACTAGGTCTTACTGTCTTAGGTGTCATTTTTATTAAATAATAGCTAACCAATAAAAGGTGCTCATCTGTATGCAAGTGCTTTCTGTCTTTGTAACAGGTAGGATATTTACATAATAGGTATATTTTATTATAGAGTTGTACATGTAATAGCAGGAGAGTCTGATTCAACATAATCATATATTCAATTACCAGATCCACTATTTGACCATTAAATGGTTAAATCAAGATCCCACCCTGAATCACTTGCTCGACAAGTTCATTGCCCCAGAATATTTTGCTTCCTTAAGTTCCATCCCCAAAAAAGATGAAATTGTGGAAGTTATCCATTCCCTCAAGGTTAATGGAGCTCCAGGTCCAAATGGTTTTAGTATGGGATTCTTTTTAGCTGCTTGGGACATTATCAAATCAGACCTTATTGCTGCAATTGAGAGCTTCTTCCTCAATCCCAATCAAATCAAAGGGATCAATCACACTTTCCTATGTCTCATCCCAAAAAAGGAAGGTGCTATTGCTATGAATGATTTTAGGCACATTGCCCTCTACAATCTGCTCTACAAGTTCATTGCCAAGATTCTTGCTCGAAGGCTCAAAAGTGTTGTAGATCTCTTGGTTAGCGATAACCAAACGGCCTTCATCCCTGGCAGGAACATTTCTGATAACATCCTACTATGTAATGATATTGTCAGAGGCTTTGATAGGAAGAACCATTCTCCCTCGTTTCTCTTGAAGATTGATATCCACAAAGCCTTTGATTCTCTAAGGTGGGATTATATTGCTGAAGTGATGACTCAGATGGGATTTCCCTTGGCCTTTGTAAACTGGATTAGCTCTTGCATCTCTTCCCCAAAGTTCTTAGTTTTGGTCAATGGGAGCCCGGCAGGTTACTTTGGAGCTACTGTGGGGATTCGGCAAGGCTGCCCTCTTTCGCCTTATTTGTTCACTATTGCCTTGGAAATCCTCTCCAGAGAGATCCAGCTTTGTACTGATCAGCAGCTCATCACTCCTCTGCCCAAGTGTAAAGCCCTCAAGCTTACTCATTTGGCATTCGCAGATGACTTGATGATATTCTCCAAGGCCTCGGTCGCCTCCTTAGAGTCTATTTTACTTTGTCTTCAGCATTTCAAAGAGCTTTCGGGTCTCCACATCAACCCCTCCAAGTCCCTCATCTTCTTTGTTGGAGTTTCAGAGATTGACAAAGCTACCTTCCTTATCAAATCAGGCTTCCTTGAGGGCCAGCTTCCAGTAACATAGTTGGGGATCCCTCTGATTCCGGCAAGGCTTTTTGCCCACCACTGCACCCCCATGTTGGATCTGATCCGGAAGAGACTTCAACTCTGGAAAAGCAAGCTTTTATCCTATGCAGGCAGGTTGGTCCTTATTAAATCAGTTTTGGAGGCTTCTTATATCTACTAGTCGGGTATATATGGCCTTCCTCAATCTACTATCAAGTCCCTTGAAGCTCTTACGGCTTCCTTTCTTTGGAAGGGCTCAGATTCCTCGCGGTTCCTTCACCCCTTAAGTTGGGCTATTGTGTGCCTTCCCAAGAAGGAAGGAGGGTTAGGCATTAGAAGAATCAAAGAAGTGAACACAGCTGGTATCATCAAGCTTATCTAGAAGATTGTTTCGAAGAAAAAAAGCATCTGGGTGGATTGGATTTATTTGGGGCCCCTGCGCCATGACTCTATTTGGACTGCCACATCCTTATCTGATGCTTCTTGGGTCTGGTGGAAGATTCTTGCCAATCGTCATTTGGTCCTTCAGGTCATTCGCACCAACATTGGCGATGCTCGCTCTACCTACCTCTGGCTTGACAACTGGCACCCTTTGGGAATTCCTCTTCACCGGGTCACCCCGAGATCCATTTACACCTCGGGCCTCCATAGACTTTTCATGGTGGCTGATATCCTAGACCATAATGACTGGGCTCCTCCCCTCTTTGGCCCTACCCTCAATCTTATCTGGAATGAGCTCCCCTCCATAACAAGAAGGTCTGCGACAAGAGATGACTGTGTTTCATGGTTGTCAAACAGCTCTTGCTCCTTTTCCTCCAAGGTGGCTTGGAATTTTATTCGATTGAAAGGACCTTTGGTTCCTTGGCGTAAGCTTCTTTGGTTCAAGCATCACATTCCTCGACACTGCTCCACAGCCTGGAGAGTCTTCAACAACTGTCTTCCAACTCAAGCTTTTCTTCGCAGCCGCCAGATCTTAGTCTCTCATGCTTGCTGCCTTTGTTGGAACAATGATGAAGACTTGAACCATCTTTTCTTTGAGTGCCCTATTGCAGCTACCATCTGGAAGGGTATTCTCCTCAAATGCTGGCCTGCCCACAGAAAAATTCTTCCCTTCTCTAGAGAGTGGATTTGGATCGATATGACCTATGCTGGCTCCTCTATTAGTGATTCGGTTAGGAAGATGGCGTTTTGTGCAACTCTCAACCATATTTGGATGGAGCGCAATTTAAGGAAATGGACCTCCAATGCTCGAACTTACCAGAAAATTTGGGATTCCATTTCTTTTGAAATTAAAACAAAGTTATCTCTAGTCCCTCCCTCTAGTTGTCTTGACACCCCTAGGAATAGGATCATTGTTCAATCCTCAGGTCTCTCTAATGTATCTTTGGTTGCTCCGGCCTCCCTTAGCTAATGCTTAGGCTGGCTGGTTTTTTCCCCCCTTTGGGGCCCTTTGTAATTCTTCTCTCTCTTCTCTTTTGGTAATGAAATTTCTATTCACTCAAAAAAAAAACAGATTGAATACAGATCTCCACAGATCCATTTCATATCATACTTTTTGTAGCCCTATTTGTATGCTAAGGAACACAGCTTCAGTGCTGCAGCAAATTAGAAAGCTCTAAAGGAAACCCCCAAACATGGAATATTCAGATCTTGGTAACTGAAAACTCCTGAAAGTTGTGATAAAGACTAGAAGTTCCAAAGGAAACCCCCCAAACATGAAATATCCAGATCTTGGTAACTGACAACACCTGCAAGTTGTGATGAAGCCTAGAAGTTCCAAAGGAAACCCCCCCCCCCCCATGTGTATAAGCATATCAAATTCTATGGTGATTAAAAGTCTAGGCTTGTGGGAAACCTCAAACAAACACATTTCTTCCTGATGAGATCTACCGCCTAGTAAATTAAAGAGAACCAAATCCAAGCGGGTGTCAACATAAAAAACAAATAGAGAAGCTGAAACAAAAGCATATAAGAGTAAGCCAAAAGAAAGTTCCACAAATAGCATACATGTTCTTCAGTGTGTGTATATGTTACTTCTAAGTCGCCGCCTTCTGTTGCAACCCACACCTGCACAAGCATGGAATAAACAGCTATAGCTTTGACGCATGCACAACCATAAATATCTATTCACACTAAGAAGAAAAGACCCATCAATAGCTAAATAAAAAGGGGGGGGAAAAGAACCAGAACATTAACAAACCTTTATTGTTTTATCAAGTGAACATGATAACAAAAATTGGTCCCAACAAAGAACTGACATCACAACCGATGTATGACCAGTCAGAGTCTGGATACACTGTAAGCTCTCTAGGTCCCAAACCTGAAAGGAAGTACAATTGTTTACACTAAAGATTAGTTTTAACATGCATACCCAGAATATTAAAATAATAATGCCAAGATATAGAAAAACAAAATTATAATTTGGAAAATAAGGGCAAAAAAAACACGACTGATTCAGTATCCAGGTCATCCAACGTGATAGGCAAGATGCCTGATGCAAAAGCTAAAACATTTAATACAAGGCAAATGAACTATGATTCGGGCAGATTAATAGGCAAGAGATTAATCTCCACATTACATTAATACCTCACACTAAAATTTCAACAGAAAATAACAAAGAGAAAGCAAAAAGTCAAAACATAAATAAACTACCAAACAATTGCAATATTTGCATCCATAAGACGTAGAAAAATGATTGTTGTCACAAAACTTACTCTTATTGTTTGGTCTATTGAGCCGGAGTACAGCCTATTTGCTCCAACGACTAATGCAACAACACCAAGACTGTGGCCCCGAAGTGATGCAGCTGGTTGAAAGGAGTTGCTTGCAGCATCGAATTTCCATGCCAGTATATTACCATCCTAAAGCAAATAAATGGAAGAA
Source organism: Telopea speciosissima (assembly GCF_018873765.1). NCBI lineage: Eukaryota > Viridiplantae > Streptophyta > Magnoliopsida > Proteales > Proteaceae > Telopea > Telopea speciosissima. The sequence goes on along the minus strand of NC_057921.1, from coordinate 60,564,765 downwards.
TTTGGTTTCTGTCAGTCATAGAGGGAAAAAAGAATTTTCTTTTTTTTTTTTTTTTTGGCCACAGTGGGGGGGGGGGGCTTCGGGGGAAGAGAGAATTTTCTTAACGATTCAGTTTCTATTGTTAGACAGTATGGGGTGTGTGGGGTTGCAGGTTATTAGCACAACTCAAAAAGGTTCATCTATTTCCCACAACTTGAAGCTCATCAACCGAGTAGAAATATCATAAAGTTCATTGTGCCCCAAAAAATTACCTGGGTTCCAGCAAAAAGCATCTCATTGCCGACAACAAGGGCATGAACTTGTCCAACAGGTCCACTAAGACTAAGTTCAGAGGCAGTTTGGATGTTCCATGCCTGCAATATCACCAATACAAGCCATAAATTAAGCAAGAACAAGATAACTCTCAATTCAAGCTACTTTAAGCTAACCATAGTTGTTATAAAATACATCCAAATAACTCTCCAAACTTCAAAATAAAATAAGGAGAAAAATTTCCTCCATGAAACTATGCTCACCTTGACAGCATTTGGAATTCCAACAAAAAGCCAGGGACCTTCACTTATCATGCATCCTATTTCACCTCCCAAATTGATCACACCAGCACACTGAATAAACCAGAGACATGTGAGGTTACCTATATGAGCTTCATAGATAGATTGATTGATTGATTGATTGATGTAGATAGAAGGAGGAAGAGAAAAAAGGTCCAGCCCGCCTAGGCTTTTAAGTGTATCCTTTGGTCCACGATCGTGGGCCAGATTTAAGCCCATTACTACATCTTTTTAGTCCTTGCATGGTGGACTTTAATAGCTTCTATTTTGTTTTAGATTCTGTGATACGTAGTAATAGTGTCTAATTTAGTGACTGCTTCTATTTTGTTAAGTAGCTACAAGTTGGATTCTATGTTGTGTTCAGTTTCTAATTTGAGGATTACTATTTTGTAAGGATATCCCCTTTCACAGACAAGGAGGGATCCTGTTTGCTGTTTTGGCCTCAATTATTAATAAAAGAGGGGGCTGCTACATACACCCCACAATTTAAAAAAGAAGAAAAAAACAATGGTTAGCTATTTCCTTGTGAGATGCAGTTAGCAAGGTGAGAGACTTCACATGGTCGATGAGATGCTGATTGAGGCTTGATTGAGAGGTTCAAGTCATATCCCCTTCCACTTATCATCATCTTCTTCTTCTTCTTAGTTCTTACAATTCTTTTCCTGTGATCCGAGTACGATTTACTCTTCTGCTTTGAAATTGTACTTTTAATATCAACAGTTCTGTGGTTTCTATTTGAGGTTTGTTAGTGCAAATAGGAAGGAAGCTAATTGGGAATTAACTGAGTTGATCTGCTACCCTGTAAACACCTTACGATTGTACAGTTTTGGAGAATACTTAATCTGTTTATGAGTTGCAGTTTAGCAGCTTATGGCCTTCAGATTGGGACAAAATTTGAAAGAGTTGTTCACTATACAAGGGGAACCAATCAACCAGGAGTTGGTTATGATCAGGTCTGCTACTTGGGTTTTAAAATTGTTCCTAGATTTAGGAACCAAAGGTTGCTATTTCTGTCGCTGTTGATCAGCAACATTCAGGATTCAGCTACTGATATATCCTCTTCTGTCCATCGGCTCATGATGAGCTTTTGAAGTTCTTAACTGTTGGTACTTATCTTTCTTTGATCGGAATATTGAAGAGTTCTGTCCTGCAGATTGATATATATTGCTGGTTACTAATTCTGAGCCTAAGTTGCTGATTTTGTGTACTGCTAGTCTGAAGCATCTAGCCGTTGGAATAACTGATTATCACATATGATGATCTGTTTATGGAGTGATGAATCTGTTCCTGTTCTGGTGTTGTTCTGCCTTGTGGTTTTGAAGATTCATTGTTGTTTCTAAATTCCAAGTTAGATTCTATTTTCATTTCTTGTGAATAACTTGGAATCCAACCATTGGATCTTCATCCTACTTTGAGAGATTGAAGAACTATAAGTTTCCTACACCTGACCTAACTTTGGGGTTAATCTGAACCTAGATTAGGGATTATCTGTGGTGTTTAGCCTGCTGATTGTGAACCATACGACTCTGCCTATTGGGTTGGAATCTGGAACTTTCCTTAAGGATGAATTAATTCTATCATAGAGACAGAGAGAGGGACTGATCCATGGACTAGCAGCAGATAGAGCTACAAATTAAATGATCATAATCACCTGCCCACTTTGACAGTCCCAAACCCGTACAGATTGGTCTTTGCTCCCAGAGTAGAGCTTATCAGAACCGGATGGAAGAGCAATCCCGCTAATAACCTGTTCAACGAACTCCGGTAGATTAGTGCAGCAATTGACTAAAATACAAGAAGAAAAAGAACTCCCATGTTCAGAAAGGAAAATATAAATAAAAAATATCACACAAACTACGACCACTGGACTACCTTCTGGTGTCCTTCAAGCTGCGTCAATAACGTGAAACAATCGCTAAGAAACCAAGAGTGTAGATATTTGCAATTATCTCCAAAAGTACAGTTTCCGCCCATCCAATAATGACAGACTTTGTCCTGTATTTTGCGAGGAACCCTAGCTGGTCCGGGTGCACCAGCACCATGATTCCGGCCCCAGGTGTTGGAAGCCCATTTCATGTTCGGATTAGGTCTACGTGACATGGAAGGACCACTGAAACTCCGGTCATTGGCAGGCCCATAAGGACGCTTCGAAGAAATCCCGTCGATACTCTGCGGTGGTGGCAATTCTCTGTGAAGGAAGGGGCAAGGGTTCCTATTACACCTCCCAGCCCGCCAGTGATAGCAGACTTTCTGGTTTTTATCAGGTGCAGCTCCCAAGCGATTAAACACACGCTTATTTCCATCCCTTGCGGCTGAGTCGACATCCATAACTACCACAAATAGAAAACAAATAAAGAAAAACCCTAAATTCAGGATCAAAGATACCAATGAAGTCAAAGACCCTTCTCCGAGCTAGAAAAAGAAATTTCCTCAATCAAAACTTGATATCTGCTCCTTCAGTCCAATAGAAGTTAATAGAAAATCTCCTTCGCCTACACTCCAAAAACAGGTAGACGAAAGGCAAGCCCTAAAAACCCTTAGAAAACACGGAACAGAGGCAACACCGATACGCCGTTCCGGAACTCTAAAGAGGAACGATAAATAGGCATCCTCCATGGACTAGGAAACAAGGTAGCAGACTTTTTAGATCCGATCATCACTTGATGCACTGAGAGCTTCTTCAAACTCTCCCTTTTGATGGCGGATGATGTCTTTAGAGAAACTTGAAATTGCAAGACACGGCGAGATGAATAGTAGCAAACCTGGGTCAACTGGAAATCACAAAATCCCCGCTTATGCTTATGAACGATGAGTCTCTGATTCTTTAGAAATCACTATCTCCTCGATATGTTTCTCTATTTCTGTTCTCGCACTCGCACCGTCAGAAGCGATAGCGATCGAAGTGTTTTGAGAAGCAGATACCTAATAAGTCAGCAATTGCAAAACATACCCTTTTGTTTCTTCTCAGCTGTATATAATACATTAATACTGTTTCATCCCCGTGAAGGATATGCGAATAAGGATACCAATCGCTTCGGCTTTCCATTAGTTTAGTTCGGTTCGGTTCACAAGGAATGTACGCAGCCTTAGCCCTGCGATTTCGGTTCCATGGATTGATGGTGTAACCCGGAACCGAATCGATTCTGGTATTGGAAACCAAATCCAAATCTGTTTGGTTCGATTTGGTTACGGTTTCAATTCAGGTCTACAGTACGGTTCCACTGGGCTTATTGATATTAGATGGACGCTGCAGTCAAGAAGAATAGATGAAAAAGAATAAGGCAAACAGAGTGACCGAAGAAAAGATTGAGAATGCTATAGAATACAGAATGTATCTTCGTAGTGATTTGAGCACAGCTTTGCACTTTGTAGCACAACAGAGCAGAATGGGGCGATTGAATTGGTCAAGAGTTGGAGTCTTGGACTGTTTAAGGAGTGATCGAGTGAGACAAAACAGCTCTGTAGCACATGCAAATCACACAATGACGTTCTCACTTCTCACTTTCACCCTACTGGCATAGAATTGTAAAATTGTTGAAGACTTTAAGTACAAGTAAAAAATGTAAAACCGTAAAATAACAAAGGAGAAATACGAAAGGTCATATAGGGTTTTGGATTTAAGTGGATTATTCAGTTCGATTCAACCTGACGATTTTTTAACTTAAACCATAACTGAATCAAACCAAATTAAATACTCATATACCAAAAATGAAAATAAAACGAATTTATCTGATTTAACTCGATTTCGGGTTCAGTATTCTTTACTCAAGACTATTTTTTGTTTATTATACCATTTTTTTTATTTGGATTGTATTTAGTTTGGACTCTATTTAAGTGTTTGGGTCAACTTTTTACATCTTCAACTTAAAAAGAAAACGTTTATTTGTTAGACTATACTCCATCATTCATTAAAAGAAAATTACAACTTGTCATCCATATTAATTAAAGCATCAAAATACTTATGTGTAATTTGGTTCAATTAAAAAATTGGTAATTCAATTCGGTTCAATTCAAATCAACGTTTTCAATCCTAAACCAAAATTGGTACGGATTTTAGACTTTGAAATAAAAACCAAACCGGTTTGATTCTGTTCAATTCAATTTTAAGTTGCTACTTCATTTTGATTTTCGGTTTCACTTCAAAATTGACACCCTAAAATGGGAGCAAAGCTTTCTACCAAAAAAAAAAATGGGAGCAAAACTTTCATATATTTTTTCACTTAATAAAAAATACCCTTTAAATCACAATATGTGAAAAACTATTGTCAAAGGGGTTTATTGTTTTTCCAAGCATCATGTGGATAGATGATGTGTCCATTTCAACTATTGGATAGAGAGGACATGGCCTAGATTAGCCATGTGTCAAATTTAAAAGTCCAATTCAATTAAATACTCTCATTGTATTGACATGCATCCCATGTATGTCTATGCATATGAACTAATATTCCAGATAATATTGTGCACTCTCAATCTAAATCTCCCCCCCCCCCCCCCCCACAAGGTTATTAAACTCAAAATCAAGATCCCAATCAGCTGGATCAGCGAGGAATCGACCATAATCTGACCTAACCCTAGATTCCATACATGGGTCGACTGGAATCGGTATCACCCCTAGTGACCTAAATTATAGCATTAAAAAAAAAAAAAAAAAAAAGTCCTCGAGGGTGCAAAATGAGAAATAAGGACACACTCTCTCCCATGCTTACAGGGGAGAAAGACTACAGACGGTTTGGTGAAGCTTATTGACCCAACCAGCAAGCTTGAAGGCAGCAGTGCAAGCGAGAAAGTTACCTTGGGCCTGCTATAATAAAACCCAGTCACATATTCTGTGAGTAGAACACAGCACAGAAGCATTTTCATAGTTCACTCATAGAACCCGAAAAGAGAGATGGTCAGTGCCACATAAAACCCACCAAACAGTGCCCTTTGAGACAGGGCTTCTGAAATAGTTCCTTCAGAGATCAGGCACAAATAAGAATATATCATCCAACCTCTGTGGCCCCTGGGTGTCTTGCACAACTCGGATAGTAAGGGTTGTATGGCAATGTTTCTATTATTTCTGTTAATTTGGAATACTTCTGTACCAAAAAAATGTTGAATAGTAAAAAACTGTAAAAAAATATATATTTCTGCTACTAAAAAAAGAACAAAAACATGTACGGAATGCATATCAACAGAAGTGTTTCTGCTCTTTGTACCAAATTACATAAAATGCCATCATACAGATATTTCCCAAGTGAGGATCTCGAGGTGATTGCTCTACACTTCACAGATGAGACTCTTATTCTGGGAGTAGGCTGAGGTTCATAAGGCTTGAAGAGTTAAAACTCAGTGTACATGCCATGAAAAGGTTCTTTGTAAAACAGGAGGTTGCTCCCAAACGAGACTCTTATTCTGGGAGTTGGGCTTAGGTTCATGAGGCTTGAAGAGGTCAAATTCATAGTTATACATGCCATCAAAGGTTCTTTGTAAGACAGGAGGTTTCCAGGAAACAATCACAGAGATAACTGTAAATTTCCAGTAGCAAACACAGACAAATAAACAAGCAAACTTATCTATGTTTGCACACAAAAAAAAAAAAAACAGAAGTTATCCTATGTTTTGATACTTTTGATTTTGATTGATATATTACAGGGGATGTTGGGAAGAGAAGAAACATGTTCATTATCAAGAAGTTGAGAGAGCGAGAGAGAGGTCCTCACCTTAGCTTCTTTTAGGAACTCTGTGGCGTTCTGCAGGGAAAAAAATCCAACCTCAGGTACAGAATCTTTAAGTAATAGTACATCTCAAACAAATTTTAGTCATTTACAAAAATTACATAGACATTCAATGACAAGAAACGTCCCAAGGATCTCCAAATTGACCCAGCAAAGCAATTACTTTGGAATCAAAAAGCTAGAAACACTTCAGAGCCAAGATCTTCTCTAGTTGCAGAAAACTTCGAGGAGTGGAAAATATGGAGCACAGCTAACATTGCTGGTACAGTGATGCTCACCAAGTAAAAACTGGTCTAACTCCTCTTTCGTAAATCCTGGCTCCCCTGATAGGTCCTGTCCGAGTGTCCGGGCAACTGCAGAAGGTTAACTAACATATAAAGGGAACAGAGATAAACATTTGTGGAGATTAAACTCATGGAGCCAACAATTCACAGTAGTGAAGGCAGCTGCCAGCACAATTTGCAGAGATACCTCTGCAGGAATATGTGGCTTTACAGGAGATGAAGATTCAACTTTCTTGCCCTTCACCCTCTCTCCCCTCTCACTAGTATTGATGCCCTGGTGAAATAGTAGGACCCAAGCTAAATACAAACAAATTATAAATTAGCAAAGATAAACTGCCAACTCTACCAATATCGAGCTTCAGATCTTTGCCCAGACCATGACACTGAAAAACAATAGATTCAAGATTTAATTTTGACCTATTATGGGTGGGAAATGATCTATATGTGAGCAACCTTAGAGAGAAGATTCTAAATAAACTGCCACTTCTGCTACTACCATGTGGATGGATTGCATGATTAATCAAGCTGTTCTATATGATTGGAAAGACAGGTGCAGGTCCTTTCCAGTCACTGGAGAGGACTGGTTAGACGAAACAGATAGGGGCCCCACAGTCTTCCAAATCAGTCCTCTCCAGGAAGCAGCTGGTTGATGAATATGAACTCTTGGCTTTATTTCTATTTTGCCCCCTGAAAACATTTACATTTAATAAGCCAATATGAGTTGTCACCCACATTTAAAAGCATATTTACCCTTGCCATTATATATGTATGCAGAAGCATTTACTGTAGACAAATGGTAAAAACAAATTTGAAACATAATGACTAACCTTGTGAATGATTGGTGTAGACTACTCAACCTAAAATAGTGTAGAAAGAATCACTGTTTTTCACCAAAAAGAAAGAAAAATGCTTTTGATTTCCAGAAGAATTTGTTTACATGATTAATTAATAAATAGAAAAGAAAATTTGACATTCAGTTTTTTATACAGCAGATGGCCTAGATTCCACGGTCTTTCTTGCTGCACATGAGTTGTGATATGAAACAAACTGTACAGCCACTCTATTATAAGGGCATCATATTGCATATTCAAGGGTGATATTCCCATGTAACTTTCGCTGGTCAGTTATCTAACAATCCTGCCTTCAACAAATCTGGATCCATACATGCAGTACTGATATCAACAGTCTGAACAAAATCAAGCCGCAGAGTGCATCGCCATCTAATTCAATCTGGCATAACAATGATGCTCCAATCCCATCTGCAGATTGGGGTATTTACAAGTCCTTGTGTGCCCAATATCTTTCTATGTACATCCGGCAAAACTGATATGGACATCAGTAGACACTATCATCTAATGTGCATATTTCACAATTTACATGATTGTAGCATTTTCATCTCATATCTGGTTGCCTGTTTAGGTGAAATCTTTTGCAGGGCCGCCAGAATACATTTGCGGTATGAAAAATCTTCTATGGTACCATCCATCCTAACCAAAATAAAGCAGCGTGACTGGCGATGCAACGAATGGTATCCAACCTATATTTATTAAGACGTTCATCAGTTGTGACAACAGAAGAAATGCATTTATTTTATTTTATGTTGAGTAAAGATATCATATAACTGCAAGCAATGAATGGTATCCAACCTATAATTAAATAACTAATAAGACACACTAATCAGTTGTGACAACACAAGAAATGTATGTATGTTATTTCATGTTGAGTACAGATATCATAACACTGCAACGGTACCTTGGGACTTTATATATATATAAAAACACTGCCACAGTATTTATACAATAGCAATTGTCTTGCCAAAGAAAATTGTTGGGACTTGATCGATAGGAAGCTTAAACCTAGATTGCAGAATTTTACAATCCAGTTACAAGTGGTAGATGGCAGAAATATAGATTTAGAAGAACTATTACTCTTGGACGAAATGGCAAAGGAATACCCAAAGACCAATATACAAAAGCTTTGCATAGGAATTCACAAAGAAACGATACACTTGGTTAAATTGCACAATGAGGGTCATATCCATACTCCCAAACAATATATAAGAACTTCAAAGCAATTCCCCCACTGTATACATTTGGTGAAAAATATATCTTCCAAAAAAAAAACGAATTACCTTTTTTTTGGATGAATAAATGATTAATGGGGTGAGAGAGGTTCAAAGATGGAAGATATTTCAATACCCCATTTCGCAACTTGGCATGATAGAAGAGATAGCAAAAAGTACCTGGCCAGCTTGGAAACTAAAGGAAACTCAAATGGTTTGTGGTTCAAACTTTTCAAAGTTCCTAAATCATGAGACTGGAAATTTCAATCACGTGAATAAATTCTAAGCAAGTTCAATGTAAACCAAGTAATCATGGGCAGACCCACATGATAATGCAAGTCCGAATTTCCTGAACACAGAGTGCAAATTCTAAATGAAGCATTTTTCTTGTTATTTTGGTTGGGGAGGGGGAGGTGATAAAATTAGGTTTTGTACTTGAGCAACCTTAATATAAACCAACTAATTATGGACACATCATGATCATGCAAATTCATTCCGTGGATAGAAAGAAAAGAATCTATAATTCTGCAATGTGCAACTTGCACCTGAAAACAATATATATATATTAAAATAATTTCTTTTTAACAAGAAAGTTTGACAGATTGTTATGTAAGGACTGTAAGGTTATACCTGGGGAGAGAGCCTCACCACTCAACATAGATTGGTGGTCCTGGATATGTGCTTCATTTCGCAGTTTCGTAAGAAAGGGGAGCCTATTTGCCTTAAGATAAAGTGGTGGACATTAAAACGAGATTCCTTGAATTCATTTATAGATAAAATGGTCAAACAAGTAAAGTAGGACCTTGAAGGCAACACTAACTCGATGTGGAACAAGATGACGGCTTGTATTAAGAAGGTTGCTAAGGAGTTACTAGGGGAATCGAAAGGTAAACGACATGCCCCTAGGGAGTCTTGGTGGTGGGATGATGAGGTCCAAGCAGCCATTAAGAATAAGAAAGCTAGTTTTAAGGCATGGCAAAGGACTAAGGAGGTAGAGGATTTAAAAAGGTATAAATCTATCAAAAATGAAGCTAAAGAGATTGTGGGGAATGCAAAGGCGAAGAAATATGATGATTTTTATAACAATCGGAACACCAAGGAAGGGGAAAAAGCTATCTATAGGATAGTTAAAGCAAGAGAAAGGATATGTAGAGATGTTGACCATGTTAGATGTATTAACAGTGAAGATGGTATAGTATTAACATAGGGAGAAGATATTATGAAGCGATGAAATGAGTAATCCACAGTCTCCTAAATGAAGACTTTTCCAATAATAATGCCCTAGACGGCGGTATTACTCATCGTGACACCACTTATCGTAGATGTATACGCAGAATTAGGCTTTAAAAAGGATGAAAGCAGGCAAGACTTCAGCACCTGATGGGGTCCCAATCGAAGTGTGGAAGAGCCTAGGATTTTGCGGGTTAGCCTGGCTAACCAAACTGTTTAACAAGACTTTGAGTACAAAGAAAATGCTAGACGAATGGAAGAGAAGCAATGTGGTCTTGATTTAAAAAAAATAAGGGTGATGTTTTTTTTTGGGGGAATAAAAAATGAATTACCAAAGCCCAGGGGGGGGATATACAACGGGGGAGAGGGGGGGGGGGACCCAAGACCCGACTAGGGGCGGGAATGAGAAAGCAAGAGAGCACTATCTAAAACCTAGGATACAACAATATGCCTGTTCTTTGGGATATCCAAAAAAGCTTTTTGGGGAACAAAAGAAAGCTTAGAGTAGACATCCCAAAAGATGGCTTTCCAAATCAAGTCAACAGAGCGAGAGTTGGAAGTCCACCTCCTCATGTTCCTCTCCATCCAAATGTGGTAGAGGGTAGCCCCAAACACGAGCTTGCCTACAGTGTCGCAGATAGTACAGCCAGGGAAAGTCATGATAAGCCAAAGCCATTCTCGAGCAAACGGAAGGTGTCTTCTACTGCGAGGCCAGATAAACGACAGGGCTTTTTTCCAGATGGTGGAGGTGAAGGGGGCAAGCAAAAAAAGGTGGTCAACTCTTCGGACCATTCCAACAGAAAATTGATGCAGATTCATCATCAAATAGCGCTTGTTTCATTGGGAATAAGTGTAGGGTTGGGATATATACATGTTGGGCCTTTGTTCCCAAGGGTTTTCTATATATTAGGCCACTTTAGTGGGCCTGAAATAGGGGTATATAGGTTGCATACGGGATTAGCCCAATACTTAGTTTTTATTTTGTGTTTTTAATTGAACCGGTTTAAATTGGTTGCATCCAATTGGTTCAATTGGTCTAATTTAAGTAAAGTGATCCTATTGGCTAAGAGGTTCTTATATCCTATTGGCTACTAGGGAATCTTCTTTATTTTAAGTAGTTTAAGTTGTTTTAAGTCATTAGGACTCTATTTTGAGTCTATTTGAGTTTCCTAGTCAGTTTAAGTTGCCTAATAGGTTAGGGATAAGGTTAGGCCATTCCTTTTTAGTGTCTAAGTCTATTTTTGAGTCTTCTATATAAGTTTGTAAGGGAGGTCAGCATTACACACGAATTTGATTAATGAAAAAGCTTTTGTTTGCTGCCATAGCTGCTGCTCTGCTCTGTTGAGTGAACCTTGTGAGTAATATCAAGGCTACCTTGTGGGTAATATCAAGGTGAAGGGATTGGTGGACTCCGATCGACTCCTTGCATCTTGTAGATCGGGAGGTCCTTCTTCTAGTTCTTCAAAGCTGCTACCATTGAAGATTTAATCTTTCAAGTAAGTAGTTTATTAATTCAGCATTTAACCTTCTTCTTCTAATCCTCTAACCTAAGCTCCATCTACTCCTATTATCACCCCTTCCATTAATCCATAGATCCATTAGAACCCTAAAACCCTAAATCCAATTCTGCCCTAAATTGCAGAATTTTGTAACTCATCCAAACCCTAACTTCTTTATACCAAAATAACCCCCTAGACCTGCCCATTAATACCCTATAAACCTCTTTCCTAAAATCTGCCCCTAAACCCTAGATCTTACAAACAGTCCATTTTCATAAGGCATCCTACCCAAAACCCTAGAATTCCAACCTCAACCAAATTTGATCCAACTTATACCATTAGACTCATAAAATTCTGCACATCATTACCAAATAAAACCCTAAGTCGAAACCCTAACCATAACCCTAATTCTGCCCTAATTAGCCTAAGCTGTCCCAATCGGCCAGCCTTGTTAAGAGATCCTATTACCCTGGTTCCTAGTGGGATTACTCCTACCTAGGACTACATTAAAAATACAGGAAGGGGGACTGGTATTTTTCGGAGAGTGAGGAAAGCTTGGGTAGGGAGGCAAAGGGTAAGGGTTCTCTACGCAAGGAAGCTATGGCGGGGGATGTGGCCCTTGAACCAGACTAGCTTGTGCCAAAGAACAGAGGGAGCTTGGTGCCTAACTAGGTTCCAGGCAGATCTAAAGCTAAAGAGGCCATTTGAGGAGGGAAGCCAAGTAACCTTGTCCGCATGAGCCGGGGGGGGGGGGGGGGAGGGAATTTCAGATAAGGGAAAGGGTGATGGGGATGGGAGGAGGGGAGGGAGACCACAAACCATTCGAGATTATGAAGGAAAGGGTGACCAACTTAGGAACGCCAGAGGAGTAAATAGCTCTTGAGCCAAAGAAGTTGTAGAGGATACCGAAGGGGTGCCAGGGGTCAAGCCAGAGGGAGATGGAGGACCCATCAACAATGGAAGAAGAAATGGCTCTAAGAGCCAAAGGGCGAAAGAGAAGGATTTTGCGCCAGACCCAGGAGGAGTCAGCTGGAATGGAGACAGTCCAAATGGAGTCATTCTTGAGGAGATGGGAGTAAACCCATTGGACCCAGATGGAGTCGTGCTTAGAGGAAATTTTCCAGATAAGCTTCAGGATCCCCGCAGCATTGGAGTCCCGGATCCGACGGATTCCCAAGCCTCCTTTGGATTTGGGGAGGCAGATAGATTTCCAGCTGACAGGGTGGAGGAATCTAGAGGTTTCCTTTCCTTTCCAAAGAAGGCACAGAAGATGGATTCCATAGCTTTGATGGTGGCTTTAGGAAGGGCAAAGATGCCGCACCAGTAGATGTAGGAAGATTGGAGAACTGATCTGATACATTCGAGTCTACCAGCATAAGATAGAAGTCTACCCTTTTAGAGTTGGAGACGCTTGCGAATGTTGTCAAGCATAGGGGTGCAATGATGGCTGGAGAGTCTAGCAGAGATAAGGGGAAGGCCTAGGTATTTCACTGGGAGGGAGCCCAAAGAAAAGCCCGTGAGGAGGAGGAGGTAGTCTCTGTCGGAGGAAGAGACACCAGAGAGGAAGAGTTTGGATTTTAGGAGGTTGATGCAGAAGCCAGAGAGACTTTCAAAGAGGTAAAGGGAGGACATGATAGCGGAGATGGAGGAGGGGGAAGCTCTGGAGAAGATCATACGATCGTCCGCAAAAGCCAGGTGGGTAAGATTGAGGCTCTTACATTTTGGGAGTGGGGAGATAAGGTGAAGGTCGGTTTTGGCTTAGATGCTTCTCGAGAGAACTTCTAGGGCCTAAGAGAAGAGAAAGGGGGAGAGAGGGCATCCCTGGCGAATTCCAACTTTGGAGTGGAAAAATCCAGCGGGGGAGCCATTAACTATAACCGAGAAGGAGGGGGAGGAGATATATGCCAAAATCCATCGGATGAAAGTGGGAGGAAAGCCCATTTCAGAGAGCACATTGCAAATGAAGTCCCATCTAAGGGAATCAAAAGCTTTGTGAAGGTCAATTTTCATGAGAGCAGCGGGGGAGTGGGATTTTCGGTCAAAGCCACGCACAATTTCAGAATAGAGGATAATGTTATCCGCAATGCTTTTGCCAACAATGAAGACAGATTGGTTGGGGCTGACCAGGGATGTGATGACAAGCTAGATTCTGTTAGCCAGGATCTTGGCAATGAACTTATAGAGGAGATTACATAGAGAAATAGGTCTGAAATCAGAGAGGGAGGAGGCACCATCTTTTTTAGGGATGAGGCAAAGAAAAGTCTAATTGACCTGGGCAAGCTGACTGGGGTTAAAGAAGAAGTTGCGGACGGCTTTGATGAGGTCACCCTTGATAGAGTCCCAACAGCTAAGAAAGAAACCCATGCTGAAACCATCATGGCCGGGGGCCTTGTTTGATTTGTGGGTCAGGATAGCCTTGGTAATCTCCTCATCCGAAGGGATAGAAAGGAGGGAGCTAACAAGGGAGGAGGGACAAATTTGTTAATGAGGCCAGAAGGGAGAGGAGAGGGAGGGGGGAGATGGGTGTTGAAAAGGGAGGAGAAGAAGGAAGCGGCCTCGGTCTTAATGTCATGGACAGAGGAAAGAGGGGATCCATCTCTACCAATGAGCAGGGTGATGGAATTAGAGCTTAACCTGGCTTTGAGAGATCGATGAAAGAAAGTCGATTAGAGTCACCCCGCTCTAGCCATTTAATCCGCGATTTTTGGCAGAGAAAGCTTTCTTCCAAGGAGGAAAGGGAGGAGAGCTCATCAGAAAGCTTTCTCTCTTCCTCAGCCAGAGAAATGTTGAGGGGATCCAACTACATGCGGGATTGCACGGAGGCAAGGTCCGAATGGCAGGAGGAGAGACGGGAAGGGATATTGCCAAAGGTGGTTGTGTTCTAGATTTTGAGGCTGGATTTGGTGATACGAAGCTTCTTGGTGAAAGCAATGAGAGGCAGGGAGGGGAAATGGACTGGGGAGCTCTAGGCTTTAAGAATGGTAGGGAGGTAAAAATGATGAGAGGTCCACATGTCGAAGAACTTGAAAGGTTTGGGACCGAAGGACGAATAAGGCTGGATGAGGCAGTGGCAAGGGTTGTGATCAGAAAGACCCTGGAGAAGGAAATTAGCATGGGAGTGGGGGAAGGAGGAGAGCCAAGCATCATTGATGAGGAATCAATCCAGTTTGCAAGCAATACGGTCATTTCCCCCCTACGGTTGTGCCAGGTGAGGGGGGTACCAGACCAGCGAAGATCATCCATACCAATGTCCTCAATACAATCAGTGAAGGCCTTGACGGATTGGAAGTCAGGGGGACGACCTCCAATTTTCTCAGATTGGAATCTAACAACGTTGAAGTCTCCACCTATCCCCCAGGGAAGAGAGCCAATTCCATCCTTGATGAGAGCCAACTCATCCCAAAGAGAGATGCGGTCAGCAACCTGGTTAAAGGCATAGACGATCGTGATGTAGAAGGAATGGGGGGAGTTGGGGAGAGATAGGAGGTGAATAAGCTGAGAGGAGGAGTGGGAGATGGAGATGTTAACTTTGGTAGGGTCCCAAAGGATCCAAATACGGCCATTTGTAGAATGGTTGTAATTGGAGATAAAGGACCAAGAAGGGGCAATGGATGCCGCAATGCGAGAAGCATTTTTGGGCATCACACGGGTCTCAAGGAGAGCACAGAATGATGAATGAGAAGATTTGATGAGGTCTCTGATGTCTTGGTGCTTGGCCAGAGAGTTAAGACCCCTGACATTTCAAAAAAACCAGGCAGACATAGCAACTAAAGGGGGGGGGGGGCACCGAAGTTCTAAGGGGAACACTCTTGTATCTCCTACGAAAGTAAGCTAGGGTGGGGCGATGGCGGGCCATAACGGTAGCTGCAAGGGAGCTAACCGAGCCACAAGGGGAATAAGGGTGATATTCAAAGCTGTAGTAACTATAGAGGCATAAAGCTAATGAGCCATATAATGAAGTTATGAGAGAGGGTTATAAAAAACCCCCTGAGAAAGGAAACTACAATTTCGGAGAACCAATTTGGCTTCATGCCAGGTAGATCCACGATGAAAGCTATATTCTTACTTAGGAAACTCATGGAAACGTATAGAGAGGGAAAAAAGGATCTCCATATAGTCTTTATTGACCTACAAAAAGCCTACAATAGAGTCCTTAGAGAGCTAATCTAGCACATGCTAGAGAAGAGAAGGCTACCATGCAAATACATAGACATAATTAAAGATATGTATGATGGCATTGTAACTATCGTAAGAACTGTGGGGGGTCAAGGTAGTAAGTTCCCAATTACGCTTGGTCTACATCAAGGATCAACCTTAATTCCTTATTTGTTTTTGCTTATCATGAATGAGTTAAGTAAAGATATACGAGATGAGATCCTCTGGTGTATGCTTATAGCTGATGATATTGTGTTGGTGGATAAGACAAAAGAAGGGATTATCGCCAAGTTGGAGTTATAAAGATCTACCTTGGAATTAAAAGGTCTTAAGATAAGTATAACAAAGACAAAGTACATAGTGTGTGCAACTTTAGACACACTATGATTGTTGATAAGGTCGTCAGTATTGATGATAAAGAGATACCTCAAAGTGATTATTTTAGATATCTTGGCTCTATTGTAAACAAAAAAGGCAATGTAGAAGATGTTGCCCAAAGAATTAAAATAGGATTGATGAAGTGGAGAGGTGCAATCGGCATACTATGTGATCGACGTATTCCTTTAAAACTCAAAGGAAAATTTTATAGATGTAGAAACCGCTTCTTCTAAAAGGCCGACCTTGTAGGAAATGGAGGAAACAATATGTATATCATACAGGAGCTCTAACACGGTGGACTATCCAAAGGGGGACATAGGTGGATAAATAATTTTTTAACACCTGCCCACTCCCAGGGGGACTCGATACCGTGACCTCTGCCTACTCTGATACCATGTAGAAACCGCTTCCTCTAAAAGGCCGACCTTGTAGGAAAGGGAGGAAACAATATGTATGTCATACAGAAGCTCTAATACGGTGGACTATCCAAAGGGGGACACGGGTGGATAAATAATTTTTTAACAATAGGACTACAATGCGACCATTCATGATGTATGGTGCCGAATGTTGGGCAGTTAAGAAGCAGCATGTGGATAAACTAAGTGTGGTAGAGATGAGGATGTTGAGATGAATGCATCATGTGTGGCAAGACTTAAGGTTTAAAGTATCAGTATCGGGTATCGAATCGGTCGAAAAATTTTAAGAGATGTATTGGAGATAAGTATCGAACACTATAGATACACATGGAAATGGTGAAGATACAAATGGAAATACACTTTTGGAAGAAAAAACAATATAAATAAGCACTATATAACAAGTATCATGCATATATTGATGCAGGGCCATCAGCAGCCCAGACCTCCTTGGCCCCCTGATTGAGCCTGCAGCCCAGGAGAACCAGACCAAGCCCTGGCCTTGCATGGTCTGGCTAAGCCTAGCCTGAGTGCAATTTTTGTAATGGCCAATGTGTGGCCCAATTTTATTTAGTCTCTTATTTTTATGTCTTTTCATATATCTAGGTAGTTTACTTTTCCTAGTTTCTAAATAAGTGTCTTTTCATATTACTAGGTAGATTTATTATTTGTAGTTCTTATGTATGGGAATTAGTTTCTAGATTTTTGGGGGATTGTTTCTATGTATGAGGGGTTGTTCCTAGGTATTGGAATTCCAAAAGTCCATTTATTAAGATTCATGTAACTAAAGGTTCAACTGAACCTTTTCCTCCCCTATATAATGAAATCGTGGGAGCCTCTTTAGGTAACCAGAATTGAAAAAAAAATAACTCTTCTCTGAAGAATTACATCGTATGGAACTCAAGTGGGCTATGGATCTCAGCAACTACATCCAAAAGTGGATCTCTTTTGGTGGACCTAGGTGGACTCCTACGGTGGGCTCTAGTGGATCTCTAGCAGCCAAAGTTATCTTTAAATTTCTATTTATCTTACCTTCAACTTCAACCATCATCCTTATCATACCCATGGTGCAAAATTTCGCGATATATCGCGAAATTTCGGTAATTTCGGTAGGGCCGAGACAAGATGGGCTTCCAAAATGAAAAAAGTTCAAATTTCGGCGAAATTTCGTAGAAATACTGTGTATTGAGCAGTATATTTCGGTAAATTTCGTAGAAATACTTTGTGTATTGAGTATTGAACTATTGACTATTATGAAGTTTATGAGTTATGACTTATGCGCTTATGAGTTATGACTTTATGAGTTTAAACTTTAAACTAAAGGCTACATTTGACTTTATTTTTGTTTCATTAGTTTGTTAAAATTTCTTATTATGTCTTTTAGTACTTAAACAATATGTATTTAACTATTTTATACAATAGAGTCTGACCGTATATAGTCAATCAAGCGTGCAAACCCAAAACACCACTTTGAGTTCATTTTTTTTGCAATATGAAGGTTTAAATGTGTTTATTTAGCTTAAATAAGGGTGTCCATGAAGTATCAGGCCTAGATATGACCAAATACCCACCGAGATGGACTCCCAAAATATTGCAGAAAAACTGCAATATTTAGGCGAAATTTCACCAAATTTCGGATATTTCGGATATCTCAGTAGGCCCGAGATACTGATATATCGCGAGATATAGTACTATGATCATACCCACCACCAATCTCAACTTCATCACAATGCTTTCATTTTCCCTTTCATTTGCAGCCTTCATCTTCATAAATCCCTCCAATAGTGGCCTTTTCTTTACTTTCCATTAAACCAGATCTCGACCCTTGTAGCAGCCAATTCTTTGACTACACCATATACATAAAAATGGAGAATAATGTATAACCAAACAAGTGCATTAAATTGAAATTGTTGTAAAAGATGAAGTTTTTTACATGTTGTAATAGTCTATAGCAATGAAGAGTATTGAATGATGCAAAGGATGATGTTGTAGCACTCATTGATTTGTTTTGAGTCCAAAAGTGTGAAAAACTAATATTAAATGCAAGATTTTTTACTCTTGGTTGAAAATAATTTATAACCAAACAAGTGCATTAAATTGAAATTGTTATGAAAGATGAAGTTTCTTACATGTTGAAATAGTCTATAGCAATGAAGAGTTTTGAATGATGCTTCTGGTTAATAAGCAGAAGAGTTGCTTTGTGTTGGGTGACAAGGTCTCAGGGGCTAGGGCTTGTATGGTGGGAGCAGTTACTGGTTTCACAAGGCGGTACCTTCCACTTACCTATTTGGCGGCTCCTCTCCACACGGGACGGCTGAAAATCTGTTTCTTTGATGACTTGGTTGGCAAGACAAGGAACAGGGTGGCGGGGTGGAAGGGTAAGTTGTTGTTGTTGTCTGGGGGTCATGTTATCCTGTTGAGACACGTTTTGGCTTCAATCCCTATCCATGTGCTTACCACTTTGGAGCCTCCTAAGGCTGTCGTATGTCGGATCTATGGAATTTTGGCTGATTTCCTCTGGGGCAGGTCGGAGTGGGGCAAGCGTAGGCATTGGGTGAGTTGGTGAAAGGTTTGTAGGCCTCTGGAGGAGGGGGGTTTGGGGGTTAGGCTGTCGGAGGAGGTTGGCCTCTCTCTTATTAGACTAAAAGGCCTCTGGAGAGTCATGTCTGATCGCTCCCTTTGGAGTGATTTTTTCAAGGCAAAGTTGCTGAAAAACTGCCATCTTGCTTTGGCGTTGTCTAATGGTGTGGGCTCTAAATCTTGGCGAAATGCTTTGGCATGTAAGGAGGTTATTGGCACAGGTGATGTTCTCTTCTGGCTGGATGATTGGTCAGGGATGGGACCGTTAATTGATTATATGGACAATGACCTACGGCTGATACTGCTCTCTGTGTTAAGGATGTGTTGGGGGTGAACGGCTCATGGAACCAGAATATTTTACTCCAAATTGACTCTAATGGAGTAAGGCAGGGTATTCTTGCGGGTAACTTTACTCTTTCTCCCAATGTGGACCGGCTGGTTTGGACCCCCTCTAGCGATGGTCGGTTCTCAATGAAGTCCGTTTGGAATGCGGTGAGGTGTTGCTCACCAGTAGTTCCCTATGCCAGATGGATTTGGAATCAAACTTTGCCAACAAAGATTGCTTTCTTCACTTGGCAACTCTTTAATGGGTTCATTCCTACGAATGATTCCTAGATGGCAGTTGGTATCCCTCTGGTGTCTAAGTGCAACTGTTGTGGGAGGCCAAGGAGTGAATACACAAATCATTGCCTTGTGTCTGGTGGGACGGCTGCCAAGGTGTGGAGTTTCTTTTCAGGGATTTTTTATGTAGCGGTTGTCCATGCCCAGGATCAGAAGCCGCCTATTGCTTTGGCATGAGTCAGCAAGCTGCAAGAATCTCAATGACTTCATTGCACGGTTCTTGCCTTCTTTGATAGTTTGGGAACTTTGGAAGGAGAGATGCAACAGAAGGCATGGGGAGAGGATGCGTTCGGCAGTAAGTATCATTGAGAGCATTAAGGTTTGGGTGAACTGCCTACCATTGCCGCCCAAGCTTGGCAATGCTTCCTCGGTTAGAGGTGGGCAGATTCTTCGTGCTCTTGGGATCTCGGCCCCCCCCCCTCCTAGGTCGTATCGTCCCCTTCCTGTTTTTTGGTGCCCGCATTTTGTGTCGGTTAAATTGAATGTGGATGGTGCGTGTAGAGGGAACCCAGGTCTCGGTGGAGGGGGTGGAGTTATAAGGGACAAGGAGGGTTTGGTTTTGGCGGCCTTCGCTAACTTCTACGGTGCCTGCACGAACTCTATTGCTGAGCTTCGTGCGTTGAGAGATGGCTTAAAGTTATGCTGTGACTTAGGCCTATCCGAGGTTGTGGTTAACTCTGATTCAGTCACCACCGTGAACATGGTTGGGCTAAAGAGATGTAATCTATGGAGGGGCTGGTACTGGTTCCAGGAAGCACTGGAGTTGATTGGGTTGGTCAGCTCTTGTATTTCTTTTGCTTTTAGGGAGAGTAATAGGGCTGCCGATTGGCTAGCTAACCACGCCTGCGATATAGGAGCTTCCACCACTTTTAAGCAGGACAATTAGGTGAATTCCAACGTATCATTGGGAGGAGAGGGCTGGTTTGCCAGTTCTCAGATTGTAACTCCCAGGTTCGTGTGTTTATACCTTGCTTTTTGGGCTAGGGGTAAGGTGGCATGTCCCCCCCTTATATTCATTCATTCTTTTTGGAAATCAATAAAATCCTAGGGGCTGGCCCAGGTCCCAATTAATATTCAGGTTTTTTTAAAAAAAAGAAGAAAATAAAAAATAGTATTGAATGATGCAAAGGATGATGTTGTAGCACTCATTGATTCGTTTTGAGTCCAAAAGTGTGAAAAACCAAGATTAAATGCAAGATTTTTTACTCTTGGTTGAGAGTTTTCCTTCATTTTCCAATTAGAATAGGAGCTATATCGAGTCTGTGAGTGAAAAGAGCTTTTTTATGAAATGTATCAATGGCATCGGTATGTATCGAGCCATATCGATACGTATTAATGCACCCACAAAACCCTTTACCGGACGTATCGATGGTATCGATATGTATCGATCATATCGTATCAGCTCATATCGGCCGATACATTTCACTGCAATCTGAGACAATCCTTTAAAATAAAAGATTGGTATGAATTGTATCGGTACCAACCGATACTGATACATATCAGCCGATACGATACGTAGTGATACTTTAAACCATGGCAAGACTAGGAAAGATAAAGTAAGGAATGACCATATTGGAGCAGAGGAGGGAGTTGCCTCTATACATGAGAAGCTATGGGAGAGTCGTTTGAGGTGGCATGGTCATGTTCAATGGAGGCCTTGGGATGCATAAGTATGGAGGAGTGATTTGATTCAGATTGATGGATCTAAAAGAGCTAGAGGCAGGCCTAAAATTACCCATGGAGAAGTTTTAAAGAAAGGTGTAAATATTAGAGAAATAAAAGAATGGAAAGAAAGAAGAAGAAGGAGAAGAGAAGGGAAGGGAATGAGGGAAAAGCTGGACTCTCAAAATGAGAGAGGCCAGAAATCATCCATTTATATATATATATTAATACACAATAACAACAACAACATCAGCAGCCTTTTCCCAACCAAATGGGATCGGCTACATTGATCCCCTATCAAAGATAAAATGTTAAAAAGTACTGAGAAGAAAAGAGCACAACAACATTGGCAGAAGCTCAGTAAAAACCCACTTAAAAGGGGTCGACTACATGGATCTTAGCCCTCCATCATCTCTATTCGAGGCCATACTTGAGTCAAGGCCCAAAATAAGCATGCCTTTTGTTAGAAGTATGCTTTGGAGGGTAAAAGGGGAAAAGACCCTCTCGGAATTAGTGTCAGACTGTTTGGCGCTAATACCGAGAGGGCTTCCCCTCCTCTCTTTTTTGTGCCTGTTTTACCCCCGTATGTATATATATATATATGTTTCATACTTCTGCAATGTGTAACTCGCACCTGAAAACAAGATGTCAATTTCTATCGAATGGAAAATTCACACAATTGACATCACATCATTCTCTTTCCAGTTGTTCGCTTTTAAATTACCTTGATGTCTTGAAGTCCAGATCCCATCTTTTGATCTCTGTGAGGGTGGAAAAACAAAGCCGTCAACAATATGGATTTGTCTCCTTCATTTAAGTACTCATCAATCTTGTACCTACATGTAACAGTTTTATAGCAGGTTACGGCAAGAAGCAAGTAAGATAACGGGGAATCCCTCTGTTAATGTAGTACTTAGCTACAACCAGAACACACTACACGGAGAAGGAAATATAAGCGATTATCATAAAATTAATATCAGGTATGCAACTTATACAATCATGTCTACATATGTAGGACCAATGCATATGATATTTGTCAGTTTTATATATCATGATGAAGCAGCATTTGGTATAGTTTTCATTTTTAAGTAGGGGCCTGAAATGGTTCGATCCAAAATAGTGGTTGGTATAATTTAAGTTTGTTTTTTCATTTAAAAGAAAATTATAATCTTAGAATGGCCAAAATGAAAAATATGCTTAGACCCATGTTTTTCATTCTGAAAATTCAATTTGGAAAACACAAAGATGGGTTTCAATGGAGGAGAGGGATTTGAGTGTCAGGAGGATCAAGGAAGTGGCTTTGAGAGAGAGAGAGAGAGAAAAATAGACGAAGATGAGTTTGGATCTACTCTGTCAGGCAGTGAGGCACTACATATTTTCCGTTCCCCTCTTCCCTACCATTACTGAAAAATGTTCACATCACTCCATATCTGACGGGGCACTGTTGTGGTGCCCACTTTCTGTACCTTTGCAGCTGTGGTCCTCTCAGTCTCAGTTCTCCATGGTCATGCTTCAATCGACTGGACAATGCTCAAAACTGTCTGTAACCAGTGGTGGACCTGCTACAATATTAACCTGTTCGCTATTCCCTTCATTCTCCTTCTCCAACTTAGTCTCAGTACCCCACAGTGGTGTCAACTTCAATCAACAGCTTCAGTCACATCCATTCTCTTTCTCACGACAGGATTGTGAGTTTCATTTGAAACCAGAACTTGAATTCAGACAAGATTCATTGAATGACATCGAGGACATTATCACTAACTTGTTGCAACAATACATTGAGAATGAATGATTCTGGTAATGATAATGATGATCAGATTGAACTGGATGTTGCAGATAGGACAGAACGATAAATCTAAGGCAAGTAGGTAACCCCTTTCATGCCAAATGAGCATGTCCTTTTCTTCATATAAAATGTCCTACAATGGAGTTAGCATTGTCCATGCAAATAGAAAAAAAATCCAATTTTGAAATCATGCCCGAAGATGAAGTCATCAATTGCTCATGGGTTGGGAGAAATCCAAAGGAACTAGAATGGTATGTCATGAAATGTAATTTGTATTTATTTGTTCATCAATGATCAGGAAAACCCAAAAATAAGCACCCTTCCTCCATAAACATAAAAAATTAGGAAATACAGTAGCGTTTAACCACTTTTACAAAAGCTTTGGTCCAACCAAACCTCCTTTTCCCTCTCCAGTGAGGCCTTGACTATCTAACTATCAAGCGTACACCAATCTCATGTGGCACAATTCCATTTCAGAAACTGGAGACCACAGAGTTAACATTTCAAGTTGGACACTCTGTCCGTACAAGTTCATTATGTACGTTATAAGATGTCAGGAGCTGTGGATAAAGAAGACATTTTCCAATTAGGTTGCCACATTCTCATGTCCTCATGTGCTAATCGTTTATTCCCCTCTTCCTTTTTTATAGTCTTTTAAATCTGGTCAAATTTTCTATTTTCAATCTCAAATCTCTTATAGAGGTTTTTCCTTTTCTTTTCCTTTTCTTTTTGAAACTTTTTTTTAAAGAAACTAAGGTCATTACATTGTTCAAAACTTACATTAGTCTTATACATTATTTAGGGATATCTTCGATGACATTACTTACTCTATAGATCCAATCATTAAATTGAAGTGTATATGACCAAATATAAAGAAACAAGTTATTCAAAGAGACAAACCTCACTAGCATCATGAATAACAAGAGATACAAAAGAGAATAAAAAGTGAAACATCAACTTACTTTTTATGTAAAATGTTCTTCAATGAAATGTTCATCCTCAAAATATCATCTGCCGAATAGAAATTCCTTAAAACTGAATCTAGTATGCATTCCAAACTTTTATTTCCTTTATGTGGAGGATTATCACTTCTAGACAATGATGGAGAATCCCATTTCTTGCAAATACTTTTATGATCTTTGAGTGTTTGAAAAAGTTTAAGTTGACTAGAGCTCAGTTCGGTAATTTTGTGATCACGAGATACCCTGTTCTCCGTATTCTCCCACTGAGATTTGACTTGGCGGCACAAGATGTCATAGATATTCTGAGGCTTATCAAGTTTATGTCCCTGCTTATGCGTTGAAAGAGAAAAGAGTTAGACCATGAAAAGATAAATGACTCAACCAGTAAGTTATAGAAATAAGAGATCAAACATTGCAAATTGACACTGCAAACAAGCAATTACAGAATGTTGCTAAAGCCAATACCACCAAAGCACATCAAGTTATTAAATAAATAAAAAACTATTACAAAGAGATTAAAAAGTGAGAAGGAAGGCCCCAAGAAAGAGCCACCATACAATATGAGACCCACATCCAAACTGTGAAAAAATCACCAAACACAACCAGCACCTTAGGTGATTGTAAGAGTTAACACATTCATTCTTCAAAAGAATCCAGAGCTCCTCTGTTGCTTGGTGTGATAGTGAAAGCTCAATGTGCTAGCTTGAGTCAGAGAGCAGCAGCTTCGTGCAAAAAATGCTGAAGGTTAGGATCAACTCCAATCTACCCCTCCCAGGACCCAGTGAAAGTGGGAGTTTTATCACGTTATGGGCCTTTTTTGACCCCATAAACAACCTGACAGCTTGGTTTGACATTGTTTCATGGGCCCTGCTGTACATTTCTCCTTGCATGGTCCAGCTAATAGTTGCTGAACCAATTTTTCAACACCTCTCACTTAGTCTCCAAAAGCATTTGTTCTCCAGTAATGGAGGAGATAATGGATTTTATGCAGTGGGACCAAGGATAAGAATATCACCACATGAGTCAATTCAGTAAGTAAAAGTTGTTAGACTTCATTCACAAAAGGAATACCACATGACAGATGGGTTTACCATTTTCTATATTAGGCAGCAACTGTCCTTTGAAAACCAGATGATCATGCTATAATATAATAAGGTACATGCAGTTATAGTGATATACAAAGTTCCTAACAGTAGTAAATCATTTGTTTATTAATTATTGACTGGTGCAAAGTTTTTAACTTTCCGTAATTACGATTAGCAATTGCCTAATTAGTTTTAGCTAAATTAGGGTTTATTTCTGTATTGTGCCATATGTTAGTGAGTTATTTTGTTCAGGAAGTTTTAGGTCAAAATGGACTTAGTTACGAAAGAGTGAATTATTTGTGTACTTTTAGGTAGTATATAGGGGAAATCCATCAATGAGAGTGTAGACTTGATGGAAATAATTTCAGTTCAGAGTTTATTTTCTGCCCAGATTTTCCTTGATAATGACTAACAATGTGATGGTAATCGACGAGTAGAAATTGATGAGACTCAAACCATCGAGTTGTCTCATCTCCAGTTGCCTTTCAGAACTTATAGCAACCCAATTAGCATTTTTAGAGGTCTGTCTTGTGCCATTTCATTAACCAAAGCAATGGTACTCTGTCTTGTGCCATTTCATTAACAAAAGCAACGGCATTTACCTCTCCAGAATATAAAATATCAAAATGTCCACCGGTTCCGATTGGAACCTTCTTTCCCCAAGCCAGTGCATCCAAAGTCCCCAATATATCATCCCTAGCCCCTTCTTTTGCAGCCTTGATGAAGCAAGCACCAGGATCCTGCAACAAGTTCCACCAAGAAAAAAAAATGAAATTAGTGGGCTACAAGTGGAAATTGCTCTAATATAAGAAAGCAAAATGCAATAAAACTTCACAAGAAACGTTTATGGGGACTAACAGAAAAGCATGCGTGCATAACAGGGGATGAGATGGATGTCAAATGCCTCTGCTTCTTCATCCCAGGTGCACTCAATCCAAGAAACTGTCCAGTAAATGAAAGAGAATTTGCAATAAGAAGCAAATGTTCCGGAAGTACAGTCTTCCCAACATCAGATAATGCAGATCTCAAACTCTGCAATTCAAACAACAGAATAAAGGTTATAAATCTTGCGATGTTTGCCAAGCAAAACTTATATGACAGTGAAAGAAATTATAACAAAAAAACTCACTGTTATGAAATATTCCAATGCAGAATCTATGCCATGGGTACAACATATGTCATAAATATTGTCTGGGTGACTGCGTTCCCAATCAATCAAATCCATTATTGGAAGACATGCATCCTGAAGAATACTCCATATTTGTGCTTTCTTGCCACTTTCTGACATTGAAATCCTTAGATAAAGTTCACCAAAAGAACCTTTATCGGACTTCGATGCCTTGGGCAGATTACTCCACATAATATCGACGTTCTTGAACTCCAAAAATCCTAAACACAAGAGGCATCACCACATAATGAATAAAACGGTATCAATAAAATTTTATGCAGCATATACTTTGCAATTTTAAAAACTGAATTTTTGTGTGGGGCATAGTACAAGGATTTGCTAGATTTCGCCGTAATCTAGGTTTAATTTTTTTCCGGTTTCAACAGGTACCGAAACGAAACCACATGCGATATACAAAGTTTCGGTCGAAATTTCATTCGCCTAAGTTTCGATTGAAACGTTACAAAAGCTATGTTATAAATACATAGTTTCAAATCAAATGGGTTGAAATTTTCAACACATTTCATCAGTCTTGCCTAGTTTCGACAGAATACCTCCAAAACTCTTATGTTCTTGCTCTTTTGGTCCAATCTCTCCCATACAATCTTGGAACTAGTGCTTGCAGTAGAGGAATGCAGTGCAAGAGACGATTTGCTGCCCAACAACAAGATTTATGCAATATCCAAAGTTGGAGGTAATTCACTTTTCCCCAAAACTAACTTTTGCAAAAAAAAAAAAAAGGATCAATAATTGGTTGTTGGCATGCAATTTTTTATAGGTTAAATATTGTAGCCCACAATCTATGACTTCACTGAGCCGAATTTTATTTTCTGTTTTTAAATTATTTTTTTAATTTTCCAAATAAAAATGATTTTCTTGCAACAAAATTTGAAAAACAAAAAAGGATTAATACTTAGTGTTTGAAGGTCTTTTTAAATGTGTTGGAAACTGTTGGCCGATCTATGGCCTCACAGAGTCGTTTTTTTTCTGTCCGAAAATTAATTATTTTAATTTCTGTAATTTTTAATTTATTTCAAAAACTACATAAACTTCAGAAAAATAGGGGGAAAATTCTGTTGTGGTTAGAAAATTATTCAAATTTGATTCACGTATTGTTTCTGTACTTCAAACTGAAAATGATGATTCATGTCTCATTCCATTATTCTTTTGATGAATTATGGTCTTATTATTTCTAAAAAAATATAAGAGTTAGGGGGAAAATAGGAAATAGCTATGTGACTGTTTTACGATTTTGAAATGACGTAGAATAGCTAATAATGCATGTATTTTTTAATGTAATAGTGTAAAAATTAAGAAGATTGCTGCACAATGACTGAGGGTGGAGGTGGAGATATAGCACAGAGGCACGGAGATCCTATAAGAAACGATAAGAAAAAGTCACGGTGTAGGTATTGTCAGAAGGTGCTAAATTCTGGAGGGACCACTATACCGAAGTGGCAGTTGGCTGGTGGCTCCAGGAATGTGGCCAAATGCATCCAAATTCCTTATGAGGTGCAGTGGGTCATGGCTAAGCAATTAAAGGGAGGAAGACAGAAGAATGCGAAATGTAAAAGGCAAGAGATGAGTTTGATAAAGCAGTGTTAAAGAAACACCTATGGACTGCCTTTGATGACTCTAACAGTGATTACAGGCCTAAGGATTACGATAAAGAGGCAGAGTAGAGACAGTTCTAGCAGGCTAGGGCAGAGAGCTAAGTCTCTCATCAGATGGAGAGGGAGGAGGTCTGCAGAGATGGGGAAAGGAGCTGGTGCCTCTGGCTCTAGAGCAGCAGCTAGGCAAGGCTAGCAAGGGAGAGGAGGAAGCAGAGGCAGGGGATTTTCCTTTCAAGAGATCACAGAGTATGAGGGCAGCCCACCACGAGTACCAGATGATCCCATTGCGTACTTAAATTAATTTACATTCTATTTTGATATTCCTAAGTGTTGACAAGTTATTTATTTGATTCTCAACATAACATCTCAATCCCAAGTACCACTACAAGCGTCGACTTGAGATGAATGAATCACTGATAGAAGCATTGGAAAATGTGGCTGCTAGAGAATCTACAAACCTTGGTAGGTCCACTGCATTATTTGTCATCTTGTCTCCATTGAATTCATATGCCTATGTACCGAGTACAATCACTTAACATGAATAATCTTAATATTCTAATGCAAGTGAATGGTGGGTGCTCTATCAGAAAGATGCACTTGACTTCAGAAAGATAGCAATCAAAGTGCTCTCTCAAATGACTTTAACAGTTGGTGTATGTGCATTATAATATGAGATTGACGATGTAAGCGCCAAGCCATGAGGGGGTGATAACGATCAAATCGAGCTTGCCAACATTTTCTAGGTTGACTCAAATGATGAGGAAGACCTCCTATGCCAGTGGGTGAAGGATTGAGGTGACTCTGTCATGGATCAAGCTGGGGGTAGGCCTGAACCAGATAGCTAGTCAGATGGGTGCTGATGTGGATGAGTATATGTCATCTCGCGAGGGTTGTGTTCATTCACAAACACCCCGACCTTTCGATTCTCAGATTGGCGGGGATGATGAGGACCCCGATTGGTTGCATTCCTATGGTGATGGTGATGGTGATGGTGATGGTGATGGTGATGGTGGTGATGGTGATGGTGATGGTGGTGATGATAATGGTGATGATGGGAGATGCGTGAGTGGTACCACTACCAAGAGCCGAAGCCGGTATGCTTCACAAGAAAAATTCAGTTCACTCATGCCACACAGAATGAGGACCATGGTGCATGTGCCCCCACACGACCACACGTGCAGGCTACTCAAGAGGCCCACATTGTCGATTCATAACACCACCTGATGAGGAGCATGATAGCATGGAGTCCATGGACATTGATGTTAGGAACTTGACTGATACTCTTGGAGACATGAGCATGGAGAGTGGTATGCATGGAGAGCAGTGGCATGCACAATCATATGGATAGAGCACAGGGAGCACCGGTTTCGACAATAGTCACTATACTAGGTATGGTTGGTTGGGCAATGTAGCTCTTCATCATCATTACCCTCTGCTAGTATGAGGGTCAGTCACGCACTGGCTTAGGTTTTGTGGACAAGATCTTTTCGTACCCGGCCCAACAACCCTATATGTCAGTGATGGCTCCATAGGCACCATCCAGTAGCAATGAATCTTGCTCGAGTTCTACACAGTTCAGAGATCCATACTAGGTTAGGGTACCTCCAATTTGCAGGGAGCATGGTGGTGTGGGGGTACCTCCAGTTTGTTGATGATTACATTAATAGGGCTTCTGCGGAGGACTTAGAGCAATTTATCAGCCATGCTATGACATGGCCAACTTATGTGATATAGTCGAAGGCTAACGAGGTTCGATAGCGGCAACTTGCTAGTAGTTTTGATTCAGCCCAGCACTTGTTTCAATATTAGGAGTATAGGACTATATGATGAGCATAGGGGTGACTTATTGCTTGTATTATACTATTGTTGACTCTGATATATGTCCACTCTTTGTAAAAAACAATGTTTGATGCATGATTTATGAAATGGTTAATAATTCGATGTCTTTCATTCCTAATGCTGATTTAAGTTGTTTTACTTGAATTTTATGTGTTCTAGTACTAAAGATTGTGTGGAATATGCCATAATAGAGAATGTATATAACATAGTCTACCAACCTAGGTCTGTAGTCAAACTACCACTTGGGTGAGATTTTTTAAAATCCAAGGGTTCCACTATGTTTAGAGGGCCTAAAATAGAATGTCCTAAAATTTCATGACCTAATTTGGCCAGTTGGCCCTAAACCAAACATCAAAATTCCCCAAAAAAATATCAAGTTTCAGCCCCTGACCAAAACAAGGCTAGAAACTGAAACCTGAAACCTTGGTGTGGGCTCCATAACAGTTTACTTGAAAAATAGATAGATGCTTAATTGAAAGAACATAATAAGAAAAATGAATTTCAAAATGAACTTAATGGAACATCTTGGATGATGCTAGACTTGGAACCTAATCAATTAGGGGATGTAATCTCTTATAATTATTAAATTATTATGGTGAGTGACGTGAGTCCACCAAAACTTAGCTTCCTGCCAATCCTCCACCCCCCCCCCCAAAAAAAAAGGTCAAAGCTTAAATTTTCTGATATGATCATAATTTAATGATCTGAGCAATATGCCTGAGATAATCCAAACCAAATAAGAGGACGTATCAAAGGAATTCATAAATGCCTTTTCACTTCTATGTGTGTGTAGATATGGAACAAGTGTTATGACGAAGAGCTATAGAAACAATGAAAAGAAATAAACAAACAAGCTCCAAATAAAATAAATGGCCAATCTTCTTTTGTTTTTTAAAAGGGTAAATTACACTTGAGGTATCCAATGTTTAAGAGGACACGGGGTACCTCATGTTTCAAAAGTGACATTTGGGGTACCTTGTGAACTGCTTTTGTTTGCAAATCAGACATTTCCAATTGTAACCCTCCACCTCCTCCTCACTCTCCGCCCCACCCCTATTTGTAGCCAGCACCCTACTGCTGTGTAACCCACGCCCACCCTCTCTCCCTCTCCACAACCCTCTCTGTAACTCCTATAGCCCACATCTGCTCCCATCCCACACCCCTCTACACAACTCGCCCCTCCCTACCTCCCCCCTCCCATCCCTTTCAAAATCCCCGCCCCCACCTCACCTTGTCCCTTGTTGAGTTATGAAACCCGATAAGGGTACTTTGGGTATTTTCTCTATTTTCCCCATAGCCAACATAGTCCGCTTTTGTTCGCCAATCAGACATTTCCAATTTTAACCTTCCACCTCCTCCTCACTCTCTGCACCCACCCCTATTTGTAACCAGCACCCTACTGCTGTGTAACCCATGCCCACCCCCTCTCCCTCTCCACAACCCTCTCTGTAACTCCTATAGCCCACATCTGCTCCCATCCCACACCCCTCTACACAAGTCGCCCCTCCCTACCTCCCCCTCCCATCCCTTTCAATATCCCTGCCCCCACCTCACCTTGTCCCGTGTTGAGTTATGAAACCCGATAAGGGTACTTTGGGTATTTTCTCTATTTTCCCCATAGCAAGCATAGTCCGCTATGCAAGGACATATTTGTAATTATGCCCTCTTATTGAAAGCTATAAGTAAAGGGGCTGAGTGACCACATTACTCACTCAAGCCATTCTTATTTTTTCTGTTTTGCTAACATCCCGCAATTCCGTCCCATTCCCCCTCCGTTTTTCCTCCCCTCTCCTCCCGTATTTTCCCCCTCCAGCAGCCCACTGCCGTCCAGCCATGACCCCTCCACTGCCGCGCCTCCTTCCCTGCTTGCACCCCACCATGCTCCCTGCAAAATCCCCATCCCATCATATGTGGCAATCCCTGCTCTCACCTGTCCCAATCCACCTTTTCTTATATCAATCCTTTGTTCTCTTCCACAAGGAAAACAATAACATCACTTTAATGGCTAATGTCAAATAGGAATGCTTTCTCTTTTTTTTTTTTCTTTTTGATAAAATAGAATATTACTTTCTCAATTGGTTGTTCCATTAACTCAGAATAATTTTTTATTTGACAATTGAGTCAATGATATGTATTTAGACGGATTACGACAGGGGATGGGAGGGTATTGTGATAGGGTGGGTTGGGGTAGGGGAGAGGGAGGGGGGATTGTGACAGGGGTGGGGGTGGGCTTGCAGGGAGCATGGTGGGGCAAGGGAGAGGGCGGTGTAGGGAGGGGAGGGCATTGGACATAGTTGTCACGGCGCCTAGGCGACCTAAGGCATTGGAGAGGGTAAAAAATCAAGGCAACACCAACTAGGCGGCCAAGGTTTCCAAGGCGCCCGCCTAGGCGACGCC
Source organism: Telopea speciosissima (assembly GCF_018873765.1). Taxonomy (NCBI): domain Eukaryota; kingdom Viridiplantae; phylum Streptophyta; class Magnoliopsida; order Proteales; family Proteaceae; genus Telopea; species Telopea speciosissima. Next base: position 60,532,763 of record NC_057921.1, on the reverse strand, counting down.
TTGACAACTATGGCACTGGAAGCAGAATACTGAAGGAGGGGAGGGAAAACAGAGGGTGGTGGGTGGGTTGTGTAGAGGGGGGTGGGATGGGAGCAGATGTGGGGTGGGGGTTATGGAGGAGGTTGCAGAGAGGGGGTGGGGAGGGGGCTGTGGAGAGGGAGAGCGGTTTGGGTGGGGGTGGGGGTTAGGGTGGAAGTCGCAGAGGGATTGGGTGTGGTTGCACAACGGGAGTGGGGGGCGCTGGCTACATATCGGGTGGGGGTGAGGGTAAGGGTGTCAACCAGTATGGTTTCGGTGGTACGATTTCGGTACAGTACAGAAAATAGGTACCAAATACCAATACCGTACCATTTAAAATCTACATTTTCAATACCGATACCGTACTACTTTGTTACGGTTTCGGTACGGTATAAATACGGTACAGAAAACGGTATAAAATTTGGTATTGAAAGTCACGCAGGTGGAGTAACCCACCCAAGTCACACAGGTCGGTAGGTGCAGTTACCCAAATAACCCGAAGAGAATACAAAATAATGCCAGACCCAGACCCATTCTCAGACAATAGCTCAGTTCACAGGAAATTCAAGATGCCTAAGAATTGCTTGCTCGAACTAAAATCATTTCAGATAAACTGGGAATTAAAAATGGACAAAAAATCTCAGCAAGCGCAGGTTGGGAGCTACTACTTGCTAGGGAAGATGGTCACCGTCTTCTTCAATTAGGGCAGATGCTCACCGTTTTCTTCAATTAGGGCCACCGTCTTCTCAATTAGGGCAGATCGTCCCCGTCTTCTTCAATTAGGGCAGATGGTCACCACCTACTTCAATTAGGGCAGATAGTCACCATCTTCTTCAAATCTACTGGGGGGGAAATTTAACAGCATATGGAGGTCGGAAGCTGCAACAGGGACGATCGACCATACTTGGTTGCTATTAGGGAAAATGCTCCCGTTTTCTTCAAATCCATCAGTGATCAATGTTGGTTTTCGAGCCTCAAATCCATCGTCATCTCTACAAAAATTCTGACAAGTTTGGTCTGACTCAACAACTCCCCCCACTAGTCCCCACTAGAAAGAACTCCCGCAGAGAGGGAAAGTGGAGAGACACGTTGCAGAAACTTCGAGGAACTTCAAACCTTTTTCTCTAATAAAATCAAATTTATTGAAATATGGTACGGCATCGGTACATACCGAGCGGGTTCAGCTCTAATACCGATACCGTATGGAAATTAATACCGTTTTCCCATACCGTACTGTACCGAATTTGTAACGGTACGGTTTGGTATGGTTTTATGGGGTCGGTTTCGGTTTCGGTATACGGTTTCGGTTCCAAATTGACACCCTTAGGTGAGGGTGAGGAGGTGGAGGGGTAAAATTGGAAATGTCTGATTTGTGAACAAAAACAGTTCACAAGGCACCCCAAATGTCATGTTTGAAACTTGAGGTACCCCAAGTGTCCTTTTCTAAAACATTGGGTATCTCGAGTTTTATTTACCCTTTTTAAATTTCATCTTCCTTTTCCTAATAAATTCTTGTTTGGCCCATACAAAATAAAGAGAAAATGTCAACAAGCCACCAGATGAAAAACAGTAGTCTGGAACAGTATAACCTTTAACAACAGTTCCAAGAAGAATTGGTATCAGAAAATCTCGGACATCATCCAATTCAACAGAAGAATCATTGGAAATTTCAACTGCAGCAGTGATACAAAAGCTCCCAACGTTTTCCTTCAGAGCATCAGCAACTGAACAATTCCTGTCATATAATCAGATAGGTCAAACAGTATGATCTTACAGTTGACTTTCAGTTCTAGCTAAGAACTATTGGATTCAAAAACAGCTCGCTGGTGCACATAATTTGCTTTATAATTAAAGAGATTCCAAGTTCTGAACATGTTGGATGTTTGTAAGCAATATATACAAATCATAGAAATATGTCCGAAGAGAAGTTATCTTGTAGTTGTAGTTTTTAGACAAGAAAATGTTTGTATCGGAGAATTAATAAATCTTACAGAAGTACGATTTTTTCATTAACTTTTCAATATCTTCCCAAGAAATTCTGCAAGTTGTTGATATAGTCAAAGCATGTGATGAATCATACTTATTTGCATTTTTTCTATTTCCAAAACTTAATCTCTTTTGCAGTTTTCTCAAGCAGAAAAAAAAAAAAACCGTTAGTAAGTAAGATTTCACCAGGTAATGGTGATGAATCTTAAATAGCTGGACCAGACATCAGAACATGACAATGACATTATCATGATGATGAAGGAACATATGGAATTACCTAAAATTTTTAATTTATGTCCTGGCTTAGAATAACCAATACAGTTTACTATTACTGGATGACTAACCAATGAAACAAAATATTTCACTTCTAGAAGTAGTTGTGTGGTATAAGTTAAGGAAAGAGATCTACAAAGATATGATGATCCCTTAAGTGCATTTAGAAATTCTCCTATATTTCCACAAGATATAGATGCACTGAATTTGTTGCCTTGAAGAACAATAGAGAAAGACCTTGTTCAGCCACTTACATGAGTCTTATGGCTAGATGGCATTGCCTAAAAATATTTTACACAATGAAAGAAGAGTGAATTTGTTACAGGGAAAGAGATTTTGAAACAAGAGAAGATAAAAGGAACAGAAAAAGACAAATAGTTATGTCTGACCCCTCAGGTGTAAGCAAAAGTATAGCCTTCAAGCGTATATAGAAGAATACTACCATGCCGTCCTAGAAATGTACACCGTGATGATTCAGAGCTTCTTAGACTCAGCTTCTGATATCTTGAAACTAAATAAGCAGGAAATGCTCAAAAAGGTCCCAACATTTTAAAATTTGGGATTCAATCAAATATAAGAGAGCCAACGACCATAAACAACTTTCCAATTGGAGAACAAAAGTTTGAAGTAGTCAATTAGTTGGGAATCAGTGGAACTGTATTACGTGCTAGGATAAGGGATGAGATAAATAGGGAAGATGAAATAATGTAGGGTGGGGAAAATATAAAATAACGTAAGTAGGTTTTCTTTACGGACGAAGCAAGGGCGTCTGGCTTATTGGGAGGTAGCCGACCTTTTCCCAAGATAACCTCTAAAGATAATTTAGGGATTCAAAGATTATCTTTTCATTACGTCTAGCTATGTTTAAATAGGCATACAAGATAACTACCTAGTACAACTAAGCATCCCCCTTCGCTAATAACTCCTATCCACTTCACTAATAACTTCTACCCACTACGTTTATAACTCCCTAAACCACCCAACTACATAAAAGAACAGATAACCCCATGCTGACTCAATAGCCCCCATGAATACAATTCCCTGCATACTAACACCACATGATAATAGCACACACATTACATAGAATAGAAAAACCATGAAAGCCGATGCACGTAACAAACTGCACAAAAGCATGCAGCAGAAAAGAGAAACTTTAATGCTTGGAGGTAATAAATAGAAAATTGATGTACACACTGCAGGTAAGTACACATCTTCTCAGACTCTCTCCTCCCTGACCATGTGGGTACTCTGTATACGAATCGTGAGGCGCTCCCTCCCGTGCACCCATTGGCTTGGCATTGGAGATGCCAATACACACGGGCAGCATGTAGATCCCTCCCCCCCTAATATATATTATAAATCATTATGGTAACCAGGTATTTTTGAAGGTTGTGGCAGAGAGTTATTTCTTCGATTGTCAGAAGCTACAATCAAACTCATTTCCATTCATAACCCACCAAGAGCTCAGATCCGGCAATTCGAAATGGGTATCACACCCTTCATAATCGGTATAGAGAAGCAAGAAGTTTTAATGCTTTATAACTCTGTAAATACCTTTCCCGGCTGACTTATTATAGTATTGCTCAGATTGATATTCTGCAGCAAGTTGTATTTGGAAATTTCCACAGATTTTTTATTTTTTGTTTTACATAATATCATGTGTTCAACAGATATTTCATGGGCAACCTAGACAATCTATACATAAACATATATGGACACCTTTATTCAGCAAATTGCAGCTCGATTGGTGCTCGACTTCGAGGACATGTTGCCAACATCACCCAATGCTCTTCTAGTTTGTTTCAATTGAATAAGGCAGTACATCGTGTAAAACAGTCCACTTAGCTTTGGCTTTGATTTTGCATTGACATTGTACAAGATTTGTGGGGGGTGATTTTACTAGAGCCTGAGATGAACTGTCTGTCAGATGTACAGCATACTAACTGTATGGGTTGCTATTTTGAGTAGTATTAATACAATACAATATTTTTACCTTTCTTTTCACCGTTCTCAAAATCCCCATGGTCCCTATCTATCCATCTATTGGAGTGGCCAGGTTAGACCCCTCTAGTTTATGGCTGAAAATGATGCAAGGGAAAGAGGCTCAGTTCATTGATGGGGCCATATGGATGAAATAGGACATTAAATTGGACAAGCGGGAAACTAGGAGGTGCCCTGTATATTCAACAGTTGGATTGCCCAAATCAGCTTTCCACTAGGCAGATCTGGCCCCCCATTAGCCACCCATGCAATAAACCTTTACTGCAGATACATCATGCATCTGTAGGAAACCTTCTACCAACATAGGCCCCAACATCATTTGAAAAATTACTAAAGTAAAAGCACGAGCAGGTAAATATATAAGAAAGGGAAAAAGATTGCTACATACCCTCCTCACATAATAAACAATGGCACCCACACTGACATTTCTCTCCTATTCGAATTATGTGGGCCCCATGTAGGCTCCATATGGAGGATTCCATTGTCCAACCCCTCATTGGTTGTAGTATGCAGATTACCTCTTACGCTGTCATTTTAAAAAACCCTCTCCTATGATGAAATATCCATCTTACAAAAACTCGAGCATATTCCAATTTGGAATTATCTTACCTGCTCAAAATCTGCAAGTTTGGAAGCATACCAACTTTGGCTAGCTTTGCAGTGTGGTTTCTTATAAGAGCAACTTTGATGGAGTCAATATTCAGTTGTCTTCTCTTCATGTTTTCCTGGAAATGCATAAATTAATAAGGGAGAGTGGAATGTAATTAGGCAAGAAAAATAACCATATGCCAAGGATTTTACTAGCAAAATCTACCTCACATATATGAAAATGGCAAACCCATGGACTGAAGTGTGTCTTTTGACGTCCTGCCGGAGAAAAGCTAAAGGCAAAGAATGTAAAACATTTCACAAATCAATTAACGCCATAATAGTAACAACAAAAGGGAAACAACATGAAACAAAACTTACACAATCATGGCAGTAGAAACAACATCTGAAAATAATACTGCCTCCAGATGGCTCTTAACTTCTAGGGCTCCATACTCTAAACCATAATTCCATCTTCTGAGCTTATTCGACAAAAACAATGATATGGTTCGATCTACCATACCTTTCCTTGGACCACATTCCAATACCTTCTGTACATTGAATTGGAACCCAGAAAAATAGTGTTAGATATATCAAGAGTAAGAGGATAAAAGCTCCAACGTATAACAGCTGCAATAAACTTCAGCTAGTACAAATTTTATATAAACTAAACTTCCAAACCCCCCATCCCCCCCCCCCAACAAAAAAAAAACAAAAGCTTTTGTAACTTCTTAAAATCACAAGAATTAGCTGAAATAAAGATGATAGATAGATATTCTTCAAAACTCTCAATAGTTTCCCAATTAAACATAGTATTAAAGCCTCTCTTTCTGTTCTTCCTAATTAATAACCTTGCAGTAAGTCACATTTTTCTCAAATATAAGAAAATTATGTTTGCTAGACTATTTCACAGTCCTATTTTCAATTACTAGTTTCCCAATTTGCCTCCTTTCTAATGAATTAAATCTTAATTTAATTAGATTACATCTCTGTAAATATATAAGCCAATTCACTTCTTTTCGTTATAGGGTTATAGAAAACTATAGGCAACAATTCTCAACCCAAACCACCAATCAACTCAGTTTCTTTCACGTTCTAGGTTGACGAAGGTTTGATTCAGGTTGGCTCCGTGATGTAAGTTACTCTCAATGCACAACCTGAGCCAATCCAACACAGTGACACCTATACAGTCTGTACCTAATAGTTACCTAAATAATGGCTCCCTCCTAATCAGTTTTCTAATAGTGTATAATCATTAAAGGTGCAATTACTATCACTCCCCTACACTTAGCCTATATTTTCTAAAACTCCCCTACCTTAAACTTTGTTTTCTGATTCCCCCTCAAAAAGTAAAGTTTCACCTCTCTTTCTCCCTTGGTTAAAAATGCCCAAATTACCCCTATATTTCACTGGGAACCGGTTATTCCTTTTCAAAAGACTGGTTTTAATATATTGAGTGAACCAGAGAAAGAAATGCGTGGCCTTGGCCTTCTCTGCCACAAACAACCATCGTCATTGCAATAAACGCATTGGAAGTGAAGTGAGGAATGTTGGAGGTGAAGCTGTTTCATGTTTGATCATCATTTTCTTAGGTTCTATACCGATGTTGTTTGGTGATTGTGATCTTCCTTTGAGGAAGTGAATGAGAGCAAGCAGAAGAAGACAAAAGAGACACAAACGGAGGGGTACCCTCTTGTTAAGGGTGAGTCTGTGTATCACTGTTTGTTGTCACTGTCAATACTGTTACACCACTAATTGATGGCAAACGTTTTTAGTTGCTTTAGTTTTACCTTTTTAGGGCAGAAAAGGTAAACATGGGAACATTTGGGCAATGCAGACGCCAATAATTCACCAGAAAATAAGATTGAATCCCAAATCGAGGGTCCTTAGGTGATCAAAGGGCAAAACAAAGGACAGTGGAAGGGGCCAGATAGGAAATTATGAGAGAGGTGGGTGAGGTTAGCAAGAGAGAGAGAGAGAGAGAGAGAGACCCTCTGAGTCCTTTGGAGGGAAGCTATAGACTGGTGACCCAACCTGCCAACCATCGCCATCACAATAAACATCTTGCCAAAGACAGAAATTCAAGAGAGAGGAAGAGGAAGACTACCAATTCAAAGGTGTTGAGAGGTTAGAGGACAGAAGTGAGAGTCAATCGAGCTCCTGGCAGGCATGATGGGGCGTGGGAAAGCAGAGAAAAACAAAAGGGTCATCGCTGGATGGAGTGCGAACTTGTCGTGCTCGAAGGTTGCAACTGTAGAAGCAAGACTCTGTCTCTGTTTGTGTTACACACAGGCAGCCGAAGCAGCAGAACAGGTCTTCTGCTAGTGAAGACGTTTGGATCTACAGCAGGTGAAATCACTTTGTTGCTACTGGCTCTCCATCTCGATCTACAAACAGTGAATCTACAGGAGGCCTTGCAGCCACAGCTGACCTGGCCTACCTTTCTGACAAACTGACCTGCCGAGCGTATGATGGATGGAATTGTGTAGTGGTTGTCTCTCACAATAGAATATAGTCCAGGGGTAGAAGAGAGAGAAGAAGAGAAAGAAGGGGGAGCGTTTCAGATTCTGATGTGTAGCAGGAACCTCACCATGCTTATTCTCTCCAAGAACAATGGAGAAGAGATTCCCATTGAAAAATCTAGAATCTGCAGAGAAGGGACGGTTACCAGGTGAAAAAGAATGAAGCAATAGGATTAAAGAACAATACACAAAGGGTAACTGGATACCAAGGGAAAAGGGAGGTGAAAAGTTTACTTTTTGGGGGGGGGGAATCAGAAAAAAAGTTCAAGGTAAGGGAGTTTTAGTAAATATAGGCTAAGTGTAAGGGACTGATAGTACTGAAAGTAATTGCCCCAACATAAATTCACTGAATTGGATGACACCTTTTGACATAAAAGTTAATCACATAGAAAAGACTCACTCTTCAAATCGGGGTAATCAAAGAGTCACAAAGGTGCACCAAGGCGTGTTGGATATGATTCATGAACCATCTAACGCATAAACCGGAGCTACCAGCAAGTCGCTCACCTAGCTTGAGTCAGGTTAATAGGTACTGTTAAAGTATTGGTCTATAGGAGTTGTGGGATCAGCCATCAATCTTGAGAAGGATAATCAGCAACAAAAACAAGCCCATCAACAGCAGTAATGGATTGAATAGTCTAGTAAGATAACAGAAACAATCAGAGATCAACTCCTGAGATGATAAAATAAGTCTGAAACACAGACCTGAAGCAACCACAGATTTTCGCCAGCACTGATATGGAGAAAATTGAATCTCAAAAATCCAGAAGTCTGATTGACTTCAATTCTGGATCGAGTTGCACCTTTGGGAAGCTTAATACACCCTCAAAAAATTAGGAAGATCTGATGGCTAGATCAAAACTAATTTCAGATTCTTCAACCTAATCAAGTTCTTTAGATCTGAAATTTGATTAAAAAACAGAGTATACCATGGAGTAAAGGAGAACTTGATTCGGAAATATCAAGAGAGTAGAACTTCTTCAACCTGGGATTGAGTCTGCAGAATACCCAGATGAAACACTCCTCCAAATATAAGCAGCAACAAATGGGGGTGAAGAGTAATTGAAGATTAAAAAAAAACACTTTGTAGAGTTGACATAATTCCAATACTCCATAAAGGATCAGAAATCTGATAAGGAGACCGTAGTTTATTATCATTCTATCATCCATAAAGAGCAGCATTTGGTTGCTGCAACCCACAAACACAAACCAAAAAGTCGATCAAAACCAGAGATCTATATGTGACTGAGTATTAATGCTCTGACACCAAGTAAGTTGGTAAGCACTTCAATAATCAGTCACCAATCAGAGAAGAAGAGAGGAAGAGACGCTGGAGGGAAGAGAATGGAAAGAACTGTTCAGCGATAGAACAAGTCAATGTATCTATTGTTGGACAGAAGACTCTATATTTATAATAAAAGAAAATAATAATTCCTAGTTACAATCGAATAAAGAAACCTAGGAGAAAAAGGAAACTAAAAATAAAAGCACAACTCAACTAAAACACTGTCACTAACTCCAGGTGGAATAGAAAATAACAAAAGGTCCAATAGGAGTCCACGACTCCTATAGACCAATACTTTAACATGTACAATGAATTTGGGCACTAAGCCATCAGCAGACCGATGCTATTTTTCACTTTTCTTTTGGCATTCACTACTTCATTGGTAGCACCAGTTGTAGTATAAAGATGCTTTCCTAAATGTTTATGGACCTTACTGCTGCCGCTATCTGATACCATCCCTTAAATTAAAAAATTAATAACAAATATTTGTTTATTGATGACCAGTCATCACCTTTGCTTGGATTAACTATCTTTTAGTTAATAAATTCTTATTCTTCACTTGGGTCATTGGGTGCATATAAAGTGAAAACAGAACAGCAAAAAAAGTGAATTTCAGTCACGAAGATTCAGTTCAATTTTTTGCAAACAATTTTCCAACTTGGGAAACTGAATTTTTTGTAATCAACTATATTTTCCAACGTAGAAAGCTAGAACTTCCCAACAAATTCATCTTTAGCAGTTGCAGTTTTCATCCAAGTTGAAAGAAAATGGTAAGTTTTCTCTGGACAACATAAATAAAGTGTTGAATTACTGAAGAATTCTCTAGATATTTAGAAAGACTCTTCTAATTCTTTATCAAACAACATGTTCAGAAATTGAATCTTGGCCCATATAGTTGAGTGTGATTTGAAGCTTGGATTACATTATTAAATTTTAAAAAATCTGTACTTTTTTTGTTTAATTACATATTCACACTGATCCTCAGGTCTAATTAGATTTTATTGTTACTGACTTGTATTTTATTGGTAGGAGAAATTTATAAAAGACAATAGACAAAAATTATACTAGCAATGCCCTACAGCCGCAACACCCAAGAGAGGATAGGAGCAAGCACAACCACTGAAACAACACCTCCAAACTTTAAAAAAAAAAAACAGAAACATAAGCCCGCACTGTGTAATCATGAAACTTTTATTTCACTTCAATAGTCATCATAACAGTCCAACCACATCACTTGGAAACAAAGAAATTAATGATTTTTATTAATAACATATTTTATCAGAAGAAAGAATACTAGGGATACAACAACAACAATGACAAGTAAAACAGGATTAGAGCATCAGTCTTATATAAAGGTACAACGTCCCTGAAACACAATCTAGGACAAAGAGAGATTAACTCTCGTCTGTCCACCTCCTTTGATTGTCAAATACCTATACTTTCCTAATTTCATTTGATGCTGGGCCTTGGTGCAACAGTAAGGTTGCTCCATTGGGACCAAGTGGTCACGGGTTCGAGTCTGGAAACAGCCTCTCTGTGAAAGCAGGGGTAAGGCTGCATACAATATGACCCTCCCCAGACCCTGTAGTGGTGGTAGCCTCGTGCACTGGGTACACCCTTTCCAAATTTCATTTGATTATGAATCCAATAGAAAAGGTTTCTTGAATTTCTCCCTTTCCCCCTACATCCACATTTCTATTTCTCCAAAAATTTTCCAAATATTTTTTACCCCCTTGGTAATTTTAGCAATGAGGCAATTTTAGCAATGATACAACCCACAGAGATTCGATTTTATTGAATCCTTCCTGCATGAAAATTACAATAGCTAAAGAATAAAAGAAAGTTTTCAAATATCCCCAACATTTTGAGTAAGAGGACCATTATTAAACCAATTTGAAGCAAACAAATAAAACATATTGTAAAATTACCCACTTAGAAAATAATTACAACTCAGACCAATCCGTTCTTATAACAACCTTAATATGGAGATTACTCAATTACAGAACCGACACTGATGGGAAGAAATGTAACAAAAACTAAATAACAAAATGAAGGTGGAGAAGCTAATATGGTTTTGGCTGAGACAATTTGATTTTTGGTTCCACTGACCCATGTCAGGCCCACAACCAATAATTCCTGTTTCCCTGCATGTGTGTGTACCAAGTACAAGTTGAGCAGGTTAAATAGTTGCCAATGACTTGGCAAGCTAGCTTAACATAGAGAGGGAGAGACCACAGATGTTCAGACGGTTGAAACCAATTCCAGAATAAGAAAATATGAAAGAACAATTTTTTTCTGGGGAGGGTGGGTAAAAAGCCAGAACTCATTTGATATTATATAGACCATAAAAAAATAAGAATTACCACACTACACTAGTGTATGATTCAAGGGCGAGCTGGGGATCTGACAGTTGGCACCAAACAAGGAAAGAATAGGAAGAACGAAAAGCCACCCAAAAAGGAAAAGGACCAATACATAAAATAAAACTCCAATGCACAACCCGTACTCTGACAAGCAATTCTTCACTGCATTGGCCTCAATCAGGACACATTATATTTTGTACACGGAAAATAATAAGTTAATAATTAGTGAAGTATTTCATAAGTAGCAAAATATAAACTGGATATGTCTACACTAAAAACACAATACTAACTGTTGAAAATTATTGAAAAAGAAAATCATGCTGCAGAGGAGGACCTTTAGATTTTGCATGGGAGACATTTCAAGGGTACCCATTGGTTGATCCAAAGCACTGTATGCAGCTTCTGAAATGGAACAAGCAGCCAAAGAGCCAACAGGTTGACCACCAAATCCATCGACAGCGTATGAATGCTCACCAAACATCCCACTACGATTATTATCCTTAACAGATACGTTCTTGGAAACATCATAAGAGAATTGAACAAGTTGATTCCCATAAGCACTTCTCACAGTTCCATCATAAGCAAGATAGAGATCGCGCATGTAAAACATAAGCTTTCTTGTCAAAGTACCCGGGAGATCGGCATTCTCACCAAAAGAATTATCTCTGCATGCTACCGAGTGAACAAAGCATTCTAATGGGTTCAGGCCATCAAGAAAAGAACTTTCAACCACAGCACAGGGAACTTTAGATTCATTACGTACAGAAGTTTCATTAGCCTTCTGATAATTCCACATATAGCAAGAAAGCCTGTCAGGAAATTTGAAAGATAAGGGAACTGAAGGCTGCTGCAAACCAAGGCACAGGCCTTGCTGAGCAAGTTTCAGAAGATTACCCTTGCTTCCAGCCTTTACCATGATCAACAATGAATTTCCCTTACTGGAATACCGATAGATTAGGTTCTGAATGTCATGAAAAACTTCTCTAAAAGCACCAACTAAAACTTTATTCAAGACACCAGACTTCTGGTTTAAGTGACATTTGTGCTCCATGTTGAGAAACTCGGGATTTTGGTTTCCTTCACCATGCTTGAGAAAGTACTCCAAGGCAGGATCCACCATCAATTGTTTGACTTGACAGACCTGCTCTGCTTCCTGTAGAGCACACTTTATCTCATCATTCATATTTTTCCGGGAGTATGAATCAGAGCAAAAGTAAAAATCAGACAAAGAGACACTAAATCCCCTCGTTGATATCCACTCACAAAGAGCTTCCTGAGCAGTGAACAGTAAATCAAGACTTTTACTTCCGCAACATTTAACAAGACTAGAGAAAATATTGTCATCTGTATCTCGTAACCAAGCAGATCCATCAAAGGAAGACAAAAGTTCTCCTCCTCTGATTCGGACACCACTTGATGGGGAATCAAAGTCAAAGCGCTCAGGGAGGAGCATGCTGAACAACTGCTTACCAGTCCAAACACAAGACTGGGATGATGGTACTTTGAGAATAGCAGGACAGAGCCACCGATGAAGGCACGACATTCCAACTTGCTGCATTTCAATCTTGTTCATAAAAACACCCTTATTCAGGATCACATGAGCAGCAGTTAAACTATCTTGACTTAGTGACAGCAAGTTTCGACCATTTTGTCCATTAACTAACTGCCTCTCTAAAGAGACAAGCTCTCTTAACTCAACTCTAGAGTCAATGGCTTGCGCAATATACCCATGAAGACAGTCTCCATCAAAATCCCCACGTAGGGGGGAACAACAGAGAGGATTTATGGAAACAACCGAATTAATTGGAAGGACCCTAACTGATAAAGCAATTAGGGAGTGCTGATGCACCGATGGAGGCCTATTTATTAAAACAACATCTCCCTCATCTAGATGTCTATATACAGTGTCCCCTATCTTAAGTTCACGGGTACAACATAAACGAACCAGAACACCCTTCCTCCTAACAAAGAACTCTCCCTTTTGAAGGAGACGTAAGTTACAGTAGATGTGTAACTTCTCCCAATTCAGTGAATTTAAGTGTTCCGAAATTGACAAACTCTCTGAAATGTCCCGTGGTATTCCAATTTCACCCAGTGAAATCTTTGGATCACCAACAACAGTCATACGGAACACATAATCTGATCGTTTCCCAAGAACAACTTCTTTCATCCATTTCAAACCAGACTTCATGGAAGCAGAATCTGTGCTTGATGATTTAGCAGTGTGCAACTGCAACCGAAAATGTAAACAAAAGCAGAGTTATATGCTTTCATATAACCAGCCCAATAGTCCCAAAATAAGAAAAATATGCATGATAATTTTGCTTACCCTGGAAACATTTAGGAAGTCACAAACACGTGAACCAAGTATATCTGACTGCCCTTTGAAGTCAATCAGCAGCCCTCTATAAGCTTTGGTGCGTTCATCCTGCAACCAATAGCCAAGTTTGAGCATTTCATGAAATAGACAAAAACAACAGAAGGTTAGGGATAGAAATAAAATCAACAGAAAGATGAAGACAACTCTTTAACTGAATGAAGGAATAGGTAAATAAAAAGGCCGTACCCAGTGCACGAGGCTCCCGCCACTGCAGGGTCTAGGGAGGGTCATAATGTACGCAGCCTTACCCCTGCTTTTGCAGAGAGGCTGTTTCCAGACTCTTTAACTGAATGAATGAATAGGTAAATATACTCACAAAATCATATTGATGCCCATTGGAGAATAAATGCGGTGTTTCCATTACGCGATGACAGTTGGGTGTAACAGGAAAACAAGAAAGGAAAAGTGATTCTGGTCTTAGAACAAAATTTCCTATGAACTCATTGTCAATATCTTTCAACAAATAAAAAACCTGCCAAAACAGGGGGGAAATTTGCAACAAGTTAGCATATCAAAATCGTGTTGTAAAATGGGCAATTCAACAAGCATAAGATTTTGCAATATCGATGAAACATGCATAACTTATGAAAAGGGAAATGTAGACAAGAGATTCAGTTGCAGAGTTACGAATCTAAAAACGAGAGAATCCTGAAGTGAACAAAAGATGGATGCGAAAATTAATCCTCCATCTGAGTTTGTGTGACCTACTCCAAGAATGATATCACTAGGAGAACAATATGTTTATTTTCAATGTTCATTACTGCAGAAAACACAAGGGTCATTAAGTGCATCTAAGTTGTTATAAACTTCTTGAATACTTTTGGTTGAGAGGTTTAAATCTCCACTCGAAATCTATTCCAGCCCTTCAGAAATGGGAAATTTCACAGAAAATTCATAGATGGGGCAACATTTTTCAGTTTTATTTGAAAAATATTATAGTAAACAAGAAAACAACATTAGAAGAATTTATTATATTTAACAAAGTGTTATGAAACATTGACATAGACATGATTGGATTCTCAAATCCCACCCCCCAAGAAAAAAAAAATTCTGGCATAAAAAGAGGCCTACTTATGATCAATATTATACCGAGTAGTAGTCTCTTGTTATATCAAACAAAATGTTGTCAAAACAAGCTGGTCCCACAGTTCACAAATTATAATTCTTACATCTTTATTGATTATAAGAGAGAGCATACAAGGTGCCTGTATTTGTGTCATATGTACATAATAATACCTCCAAAGAAATTAATGACTCAATAATATGATGATAATGCGGTGCTACACAAAAAGGCCTCAGTTCAACAATGTGTAATTGAGCACCGATGCGTTGAGTCGGCAGTTGTTTTTTAGAAGAAATCTGCACAATTGGAAAGTTGATGGTATTGCTGAACTGCTTCAGCTTATCTGAAACTCTCGGTCAACGTATTAGCTCCAGATAGCCGGATTTAAGAAAAATGGAGTTTAGGTGGATGTTCTCTGTTAGTTCTAATCATGAGTCCCCATGTGCTATATAATCTGATAAGCAATAACCATGACAACACCGATAAGTGAAGTCCATGGCCCCACCAATCGGTGTAATCTTCGTTTGGACTCTTCCATTGAACAAAATTTTTACCGTGTAAGCTCTTCAATCTAGCAAGTTCAGACCAGCTAGCAGATGCTCTATTTACATGTGATCCTGGAAGTTCTTCAGTCCAGAGGTTCAGTTTTGACCATCGAAGATTAGCTAGCAGATTCTCTAATCACTTACCCAGGAAGGTCTTCCTTCATCTGACCCCCTAAATGAATCAGCAGATTATTTATCATGCCAAAATGAGTAACACATGAAAACCGTCACCCACTTTCATAAAGCAATCAAATGCCAACATCAGATAAACTTCATTATAAACCTCTCCTCTTCATCACGTCTTTTTAGGCCTCAAATATGAAAATAATTCAAGATTAGTGCCTTCCGTCCATCCAACTCAGCCCCAAGGACATTTTATGAAGCTGACTTTTGATGGGTCAAATAGCTGTCTGACAACTCCCCATTTGCATAGAAACCTTATAACTCCACAAGAAACTTGGGAAGGAGAACCATTAATTGACCACCATCAACAGCTAAACTAACACTTTTAAGGGAATCAACTCAGGTCTCTTCCTAGCTCGGTCTCTTATCCATTTCTTGACAACTGTACCAAACTTGTCTTCCTCTCTATAGAAATAAACACCTATAAAGAAACCTCTACTTCCTATTTATAACCTCTTCTTGCTTCAAGGCCACACATACGCAACAGGAAGAGCCAATAGATCATATATTAATCCCTATACCCTTTGATTCGCTGAAACCACCAATATATCCTTCACGCCACAGATATAGTCAACGATGTGGATGAGCCAAACTCCAAAGCCTACCTGTTTCGTCAAGACATTAACAATCTACTTAGCTAAAAGTTAGTTGCTATTTTCAATTTCCAAATGCCTCTTCAACAATTTAGGACAGTCTAGTGTATGTCCTGATCACTTAATTGTCTGTATTGCCATCACAAGATGAACAACCTCTGAAAAGACCAAACTCCAAACTTCAGCCTCTCCTATAAACAATCCTAATAAAGAGTAATTTGAAATAATTGTTATCATACATTTGGGGATCAATGCCTACAAAAGGCAGGGACCAATGACCTCTTGTTAGAGACAGGTTTTAAACACGCCATCAGGCATCAACAACATCCTCTTTGATAGCATCAGTACCCTTGTGTACTGACGCAAGTACTCTTTATACTTTGAATAAGTAGAGATCCAAATTAATAGAGATACAGACTTAAAGCATCAGCTCTTCCATTTTGTTTTTTCACCACCACAATAAATCTTATATTACCAACAAGAGTAAGAGAGTTCCCCAATTCCCATATTCAGAAAGTGGAAGTTATATCCAGAATACATAACAGAAGAAAGCGAGAGTGACAAGCACAAATACACAACAAAAGAAATGCCCACAATTTGAAAAAAAAACTATAGGTGTAACTTCATACCAAAGGAAAAGAAAATGTATATATATATACCTGTGGGCTCACATACATACACAAACAACTACGTAACTAGAGTACCAGAGAGTAATGAGACCCGGGCTGTAGACAGCACTCTTTGGTTTCATTTCATTGTTTGGACTTCTTGCAGGTGTAACTTCATACCAAATGAAAAGAAAATGTATATCTATATATATACCAGCGGCCTCACACACAAACAACTACATAACTAGAGTACCAGAGAGTAATGAGACCTGGGCTGTAGACAGCACTCTTTGGTTCCATTTCATTGTTTGGGCTTCTTGCTGTGGATCTTTGTGTATAAAATCCCAATAATCCACTGGAAGTACTTGACTGGGATTTTTATTTTGAAACTTCTTGTTGGACTTCTCATTTACTTCAACAATAATTGAAGTATTCTTCATACATTTATCTTTTGAAGCAACTTTAAATTTCATACGCGGGTACCCATATTTTGAACCCTGTGTTGGACAATTCAAGAAATCGGGTTTCTTAGAACTAAATAAACAAGATAGAAAAAATGATTGAAAATAGTCAAACAAACTTACCATACAATATTTGCAGCCCTTGTATTGACCACTTGTTGCTGTCAATTTTCTACTTGATACCGTATCTAAACCCTAGTACATGCACAAAAACATCAAGATAACATTCAGTACGAAAATATCTACCAAATACATTCATATCTTTGATGATAAAATTAACTAAATTAAATCTTTTATGAAAAACTGTGGAAGTTAACTCATCCTTATGTTCGACTCTTAATTATAACCAGAAAAGAAATAAAGAAATCCCATAAATGCATAAAGCATCCCATTGCATGCATTTAATACAAATCGCCCATGTTTGGCAAAGAATTTCTTGAAAAACATAGAAAGTTTTCTTGAATAAATTTTGTTTATCGCACTGAATCATTGGGAAAAATAACTGCAGAAAAATAAAGTAGAATGGAGCTTTTAACTACAGCATGACAAACCTAACATTCATGCCTCAATTCTTTTATTTAAATCATAGCAAAATCTAATATTTTCCCTTGACCAATGACACCTTTTTCAATGACTTGAAAAAGCTATCAGCAGCGCATCTAATTGTCACTATGACATCTTTTTCCTTCAATATGGTAGGTGTGCCAAGACCCAAGATCCACTGGTCCTGAGATAATGTGGTAACTCTTACCTCTTTGAAAGAGCCTCTTGGAGACTTGGTATGGCTAACTTAAATAACTTTTGAGAATAAGAAAGGGGCAAGGATTCTTAACTGTAAATCCAACGCTTTATTATTTTGGTGTTCCATCTGATTCTAGAGCACATGCAACAAAACAAGGGAGTATAGCTGTCGCTCGTGTTGAAGTAATGTATGACAGGGCACTTTTGAATGTCATTTAAATATAAAAAAATATAAAGTGCTATATATTGCACTCAACATAGGGGCAATCAAAACAGGGATGGACTAGCACAATAAGGTTTTTAATATTGTACTCAACACGCATGTTAACGAATAAAACTTCCAGGAAAGCAGAAGTGTTGGAATATGTACACCAGAATACCGTGGGGGTATTCTGGTCCTTTTAGGGGTTTATTTGTTATGTTATTAGGTATAGCCTGCTTCTCTTATAGAGTTGGCTAGTGTAGGGGTATTGCTGTCCCCTTTGTAATTTTCCCTTTATTATAAATAGAGGGCCTACCTGATCTATTAAGATCACTCGAGCATTACAATTTTTCTTCCATCTCCTCTTCTCTTCTCTCTTTTCTTCTCTCTAAAGTAACTGGTTACAGGTCCTAGGTTTTCTACATGGTATCAGAGCTGTTGTAACCAGTACTTGTTACTCTCCAAGATTGCCGTTTTGAGAGTCGTTTATGGTTTCTTCTTTTTAGAAAGAAACCCTAGTTCATCGAAGAAGAAGAACTAGGGGTTTGTACATTGAGTTGCTGATTCGATTTGCTACAAGTGCTCCCTGTTTTGAAGATCGATTCTTCCCTTTTGAGGAGATTACAAGCCTGCATCGATCCTTTCTTTTTTTCCAGATTCAATCTGGATTTTTTTCATAGAAGATACAGGATCTGTTTATTGCAGATCTGTTTCTGATTTGTAGACTTATTTATCTGCTGGCCAGCCAATATGAAGATCGATGAATGCACGTTTTTTGAAGATTATTCTGCCTTATCAAGAATTGATTCTTCCCTCTAGAAGATCGACTTCTGCAGATCATCTCAAGTTGCTGACTACGGTTGTTCAGATTCGAAGTTTTTTTTTCTTCAGTCTCTGGAGTTTGATTCTGGTCATCATTCTACAGATCATATCTAAACTTCTACCCTACCGCCCGATTCAGTTGCGGGGATTTCCAAACTCGATTTTGTCTTCCAGGTTTCAGATCTGGTTTTTCTGAAGAACATACATCGATTCTTACAGTGTAGATTTTCTGCTATGTGCCTTGGTGGTTTCCGGCTGATACATGCTGGAGGCTGGAGAAGTGCTGCAAGTCCTTGGTTATCGCCTTGGTTGTCGACTTCGCTCGCACCATTCTCTGGGCAGTAGAAACCAGTGTTTGGGTTTGGTGCCCACGATTTATTTTCCGATGCTTCTTCTCAGAACTATTGATCCTTTGTTTCAGCAGAAGGATCTCTCCACTCAGTTCATCATGGGTTTCAATGCCGTGTGATGTGGTTCTCTAGTTCTGATCTCTGTGTTTACTGCCATCGTTTTCGGCTGGTTTGAAACCAAAGAGCTGCCGCTGGTTCCTCTTCTTCACTGGTTTCCACTGTTGTTTGGAGCCTTGAGGTTGAAGACGATGGGCTTCTCCTTACTCACAGTTCATTCTCCCCCATTAACCTATTTGGTATTTAATGCTCCTATTACCCTACCTTTAATTATTACCCATCCTTTTAATGATTATTTACATCTTGCCATTAAAAGTTTGTTCCTTCCAAGTGTGTCCCCCATCCATAAATACTAATTCCATCTACATCCTTTGTTTTTCTTTCTTCCAAGTTTACCCTTATTAAATATTTGTTAATCCCACTTGTGTCCATTCCCCTATTTGACTACCTAATTGACCTTTGAAAATTCTGGTTATTACCAGTTTGCCCTTTGGCTTGGATTGTATTTAAAAGTGGATTTCAACCAAATTACAGCCATGCCATCCTTTTTCCAACTCCGATACCTTTCAATAATTCTAATTCCCTTCATATCCCATACCTTTGCTATTTACCCATAACGCCTTTGGAAATTCCTGGTAAATTATAATTTTGCCATTCCTTCCTTTTTAAGTACCCATGGCACCTTTGGAAAATTCTGGAAAAATAAAATTTAGCCCTTTTCCATTGCATCATCTCCGTCATTTGTCCACGTATACTACTACCCGTGAGGGGGAGACTGTGTACAATTCCATTGCAAACATTGCAGAAACTTGCAGGAACATTTGTGCAAAACATTGAAGATCAGCTTTTTCCACCATTGCCATTGGGTATCTTTAGTTATTGGGTTGAATTTGCCGTAAGGGGGAGATTGAAGTATTGAAGAGTATTCAAGAGTATAGAAGATATTTGGTTGTTGCCTATTTGAGGATTTACAGTTGGGTTGATTCAGGTTTTTCCGCTGCTTGCTGCCCTAGTTATTAATCTTCAAGATTCTATGTCACTATGACAATCCGAGATTCATCACTGGACAGCTATTGAAGATCGGTGAAAGCTGCCTTTTTTGGAAGATTGTGTTCTGCCTTTACTGAGGTCGGTGGTTCTCTTTATCTTGAAGATCAACCCTTCCCAGGCTTTGCAGAATATTCCTGTCCTGGTTTGCTGATCAAGACTGTCCAGGTTTTGAAGATCAATTATCTCCAGTTCTTGAAGATTTATTAAGTCAAAGATTATTTGGGAGCTTCATCCATCCGCCAGTGTGTCAAGCTGGACTCTACTGCAACTCTGTTTCTTCCTATTTTGTTCAAGTTGGGCATTAGTGCTTTATATGCGCCAACTTGAAGGGCAGTGTTAGAATGCTGGAGTGTTAGCATTTAATTTTTTCTTGTTAGTTCAAGCTGGAGCTTCCTTTTGATATATGGATACTCCAGCTTGAGGGGGAGTGTTGGAATATGTACACCAGAATACCGTGGGGGTATTCTCCACGGTATTCTGGTCCTTTTAGAGGTTTATTTGTTATGTTATTAGGTATAGCCTGCTTCTCTTATAGAGTTGGCTAGTATAGGGGTCCCCTTTGTAATTTTTCCTTTATTATAAATAGAGGGCTTGCCTGATCTAATAAGATCACTCAAGCATTACAATTTTTCTTCCATCTTCTCTTCTCTCTTTTCTTCTCTCTAACGTTACTGGTTACAGGTCCTGGGTTTTCTACAATAAGCTAAGGCCTAAGAAAACAATATACAAGAAAATATTGTCTTGAATAATTTTTATTCTTTATTCTTATTTTTTTAAAGAAAAACAAATGATATATACCAATAATTCCAAAAACTAGCCTATACACTCAAGATGATAAACACTTTTAAATGGTCCATATCAGGCCCCACAATCTCCTCCGAGCTTTGAGCTTTTCATAATCAGAAAAATACCAAAAAACCTATTCCACAAATCCCCTTCTAAGTTTACAAAACCAACCAATTGCCCCATAAGCCGGACATACTTACACCCTAAAAACTAGAACTAGAAATCACCAAGAAGACGCCAATCTCATAGCTCTCCTTGCCACAGCATTAGCAATTCTTCTATCACTTCAAAAACCCAAGCATTTATTGCCCTCCATATGCAACAACATATAACAAACGGGATCATGCTCCACAAGTCAAGAGATCTTCCTCCATATCCCTCCCCTTCCCATTCCACCAAAACAAATAGCAACGGGGCAGAGAAAGACCTCTTCAGCACCACTGCAACAAGAACTTCCCTTAACAGCAACAGGAAAATTGCACATAAGGAATAGGTGCTGAACATTTCCTTCTTCTTCCACACCATAGTTGTCACGACAACAGACGGTGGCCAAGCACCTTGGCATGCCATGTAAAGTAGAGAGGGGGTTAGTTTTATGCATCCATAGTTATTACGGCTCTAAATATCACCTTTATTTTAGTAAATCGGAACCACAATGCTTCTCCTCCATTCATCTGGCATTTTCCTTGTGCTCATAATCTTATTAAACAGCTTGGTTAGCCAAGATAAACCACTGATTCCTAAGCTCTTCCACACTTCTATTGGGACCTCATCTAGGCTTGGTGTCCTGCCTACTTTCATCCTCCTTAAAACTTCTTTTACTTCAGTTACCTTAATTTTTCGTATATATCTACAACATGTAGTATCTTGATGGCTAATGCAGTCATCTGGGACACTATTACTCGAAATATCTTCATTTAGTGGGCTGTAGAAATAATCTCTCCTTCATGTCCTCATCCATTAATAGTATTTTACCATCTTCACGTTTAATACATCTAACATGGTCGAGATTTCTACTCTAACTTTCCCTCATTTTAGCTATCTTATAGTAGCTTTTTCCCCTTAATTTGTGCTAAGATTGTTATAAGATCTTCATACTTCTTCGCCTTTGCTTTTCCTACAATCTTCTTAGCTTCATTCTTGGCAAATTTATACCTTATTAGATCCCCTACATCCTTAGTCCTGTGGCATGTCTTAAAACTAGCTTTCATAGTCTTAATGGCTGCTTGAACTTCATCATCCCACCACCAATTCTCTCTAGAGGAATGACATTTTCCTTTCGATTCGCCTAGGACATCTTTAGCCCTCTTCTTAATACAAGAAATCATCTCTTTCCATGACGTATTAGTATCTCCCTCAAAGTCCCACTTTCTTTATTTGACCACTTTATCAGTAATGATTTCAAGGTATCTCCTTTTAAGCTCTACCTTCTTATCCTAGGGCAAATAAGCTCACCTTACTTACAATTCTGCATAATGAGGAACATATAACCACTAATCTATGTTGTGTGGTTAGGCTCTCCCCTAGTATAACCTTACAGTCCTTCAAAATTTTCTCCTTGACAAAGATCAACATGACAAGTTCAAAGTCAAGGGGAACATACAAAACAAAAACCAAAGTTAGAAGCAAAACCCAGCGCTGCCGTTGAGGAGCAGCCCAGCCCTGCTCCCCCCTTCTTCCTCCCTCACCTTCTCTCTTTCTCCCCCCTCTCGCTCTACCTTTCTTCCTCCTCCTCTTTCTCCTCTTCTTCTTTGGGATTTGGAGCTTGGTCTCCTGGTTTGGACCTGCGTAGTGACAGTGGTCATCATCCTTACGTTGTTTGTAGTCAACTAGTCATGCTTGTCGACAGCCCTCTTGGTTTGTCACCTCCCTCGCTGGCTGCCTTCCTCGCTTGGCCTGCTGGCCCGTCTCTTTGCCTCCAGCCATGTTTGCCTTCTCTCTCACCAGTCGTCTTGCATCGCCAGCGCTCTCAATTGCCGCTTGGTCACCAGCCCGCTTAAACTGCTACTGCTTGGAGGCAAGCCCCTCTCGGTCAATCTACTGTTTGATCTGTCTGGCTCGCCCGGCTAATGCTGTGTTACTGCCAGCTGCATAGTCTACCCTCTGCAAGCTATGCTCGACCTATAGCCGCTTCGCTGTTGCCCTCTGTAAGGCCAGTGCCTCTCCGATGTGGCTGTCACCTCCGCTTGACCTGCTTCCCGCTTGGTCGTGGTCCTCTGCTGGCCAAAGCCCCTCTGCTGCAGTTGTTTGTTTGCCGATGATGCTCTGATTTCGTCTTGGCGGTTGGTCGAAGTTGTGCTAAGATAGTTGGTTAGGGTTTGTGGTTCCCTACTTGGGATTGACTTGGCTGCCCTTCTCTTCTTTTGGGCTTCTTTGCTCTTATAGGCTTTTGTATTTCTTGGGCTTCCTTCTCTGTCTTTATGCCCATGTGGGCTTTTGATTTTTAAAGGCATATCCTCCTCTCAGAGTCTCAGGTAGGCCTTGTAATTGGTTTGTGGCTTTGTGCCCTTGTACGCACTCTCTCCCCTCCCCTTTCTTTCCTTTGGTAATGAATTAAATTATTTATTCATCCACAAAAAAAAAAATCTATCAGACCTTCTAGTTAGCAAGAAATTAGTTTGGCTACGATTATGCCCAATTTTGGAGGTAACTAAATGCTCCTCTCTCTTTTCAAAGTAAGTGTTTACAATGGATAAATCATAAGCCACAGCAAAATCTAAAACTGAGATCCCCTCATTCTTTTCTCCAAAACCATATCCTCCAAAGCCACAGCAAAATCTAGAACTGAGATCCCCTCCTCATTCTATTCTCCAAAACCATATCCTCCATGTACACCTTCATAGCCTCTACGATCTCTCCCATGTCCATTCAGATCACTCTCTATAATAATTGTTAGAAGAGAGGAGAAAATATGAAATGGCTTGAGTGAGTTCATCTTCACACTCAGCCCCTTCATTTATAATATTCACTTAAAAGGCAAAATTACAATACTATCCCTGTATCCCATAGGTCTGAGTAAAGCCCTTGGCCACCAGCCTGGCCTTATATCTGTCTATTGTTCTATTAGGCTTCCGTTTGACAACAAACACCCATTTGCAACCCACTGTTTTCTTGCCCGAAGGAAGAACCACCAGCTCCCACGTCTCATTTTTTGATAAGGCTGTCATCTCTTCCAACATGGCTGCTTTCCACTTTGGATCTGCCATCGCCTCCTGCCATTTTTGAGGAACAGAAACAGAAGAAAGAGAGGACACAAATGCACGATAGGAAGGAGACAAAGCATCATAGGAAACAAAATTGGTGATGGGATGTTGGGTGCAAGTTCTAATGCCTTTACGTACAGTAATAGGTAAATCAAGAAAGGGATCCTTACTAGGTAATGCAACGGAATCTGGATCTGGATCAAGTTCTAACGGTTAGAGAAGTGGTACAGTAGTGGTAGTCTCAACTTGCCCTTTATGCTTCCGGGTGTAGACTTGATCAACAGGAATTTGACTCACAGGTCTGCGCTCCCCCTGAATAGCTTCAACTAGAGGCTGAAGTTGGAGGCTCTGGAGAAGAAGGCTCCCCCTGAATAGGAGCTAGTAGATGAGCAGGCACATCTTCAAATACTGGATCATGCTCCCCTTGAAGAGGTGGCTGAGAATAATATGACAGGGATTCATGGAAGACAATGTCCGTGGTAACAAATGTACGCTGAGAAGGTGGATGATAACATTTATATCCTTTCTGGGTGGCAGAGTAGCCCAAAAATATACACCAAATGCTCCGAGGATCGAGCTTACCATGAAGATGATGGTTACGAACATAGCACACACAACCAAAAAATTTTTGGGGGGACCACAAAAGAGGAAGAGCTTTGAAGGAGGTCAACAGGAGTACGCCTATCAAGTACAAGGGTAGGCTTACGATTAATGAGGTAGGCAGCGGTAAGGATAGCATCACTCCAATATTGAGGAGGAACCTACCGTGTAAAAATAATGACCCGAGCCACTTCCAAAAGGTGCCGATTTTTTCTTTCGGCAACTCCATTCTGAGCAGGGGTGTCTACACAGCTGGTCTGATGGAGGATGCCATTCTCAGCCAAATAAGTTTGGAACTAACCTTCCATGTATTCTCTGCCATTATCAGTCCGCAGAATTTTTAATGTGGCATTGAATTGGGTCTGAATCATACGATGGAATAGCTGGAAACATAAAAAAACCTTGCTCTTGTGCTGCATCATATACACCCAAGTGGTCCTAGTAAAGCAGTCAATAAATGAAACAAACCATCTATGGCCAGAAATAGAAACACAACGGGCAGGGCCCCACACATCAGTATGAACTAAAGAAAATGGAGAATTACTTCTTTTATTTATTGGAGAGTAAGTAAAATGAGTCTGCTTAGCCAAAACACAGGCTTCACATAAAAGCTCATCCTTGTTACAACCTATAACTAACTGAGGAAACAAAAAAGATAAAGTTTGAGAAGGAGGGTGACCAAGCCGACAATGCCATAGATGGAGATCCGAAGAAGTTGTGGAATGTAACTGATGAGCCAAGGATGAAACGGATGGTGGACAAGTCTGACCCGTATCGAGTATGTAGAAACCACCATGTACATTACCACCCCCAATCGTGTGTCCTTTCACCAAATCCTGTATGACACAATGAGAAGGAAAGAAAGTTAGTTTGCAGTTCAAATCTCTCGTTAGACAGACTACTAATGGAAAGGAGATTAGTAGGAAATAAAGGAACATGCAAAACATAATTTAGTGTGATGGTAGAAGAGCAGTGAATGGAACCCTTTCCATGAATAGGAGGAAAGGAACCATTAGCCGCTCAAACAGTATCTTTTCCAGAACAAGGAGAATAATGATGAAATACATGGGAGGAACCAGTCATGTGGTCAGTGGAACCGGAGTCTATTATTCAAGGACTGAAGACAGGCTATGCACAATGACTACCGACCAGAATACCTGAGGCAAAGTAAGAACCAGAAGAGGCAGCAGGTGTAGCGGAAGGTGTCTGGAGCATGCGACGGAGGGCTAGTAGTTCATCAAGAGTAAAACCAATTTCAGTAGAGGGGACTGTAGCAGTAGGAGCAGCAGCTTCGGTCAGATTTGACTTTGGTTTGAGCTTCCCCCGGCCTCGTTTCGCCTCAAAATCAACAGACATCCCATGTAACTTCCAACACTGAGCCTTGGTGTGATAAGGTTTGTTGCAGTGTTCACACTTGGCAGGCTCCTTGGAGGCAGCATTACCACAATCAGTAATGGTAATGGGACTGGGGCTGGAAGTAGTCTGTAGGGCAAACCTAGCAACAGTAGGAGCACGGAACATCGCAGTCCGACGAGTCTCCTCTATATGAACCATGGCAAAGCACTGCTCTAGTGTAGGAAAGGGAGACTAGTTCAGCACTTGCATTCTAATAGGGTCATACTCCACATTCAGACCTGCCAAGAAGTCGTACACATGGATATTGTCGACGTGTTTACGCTAGGCAGCAATATCAGTAGGTGTAGAGGGCTGATAGTCGGAGTAATGATCAAATTGCTGCCACAAGCTTTTGAGGGCAGCATAGTATGCAGAGACAGACAACTCCTTCTGAGTGAGGTCATGGGCTTTCTTGCGAATCTCTTACGCCTGAGCAGCATTCCCAACACGTCCATAAGTCTCCTTGGCGGCACTCCAGATCTGATGGGTTGTCTCCAGAAGCAGAAATTGTCGGACAGATCTGGTTGCATAGATTGGAGCAAGTAAGACATCACCATAGCATCATATGACATCCACTTCTCTTGTGGAGAACCTTTTTCATCCGGCATGGTGTTAGTCCCAAGGATATGGCCAGTAAGGCCACAACCAGCAATGGTCAAGTAAGTAGTCCGAGACTACTTGAGGTAATTTGTCCCATTGAACATGATAGGAGCAGCAAGGGGAAGAAACTCTGTCCGGGACTGTCCATCAAGCCCAGAAGTTGCAGAAGAGGAGTCTGAACCTGTCATGATGATTCAAGGAAATGCTCCAACAAAAGGCAGCAACATAAGACATTAATTGCCAAAAATGGCAACAGCGATATCCCCAAGAAATCTTCAATGAAATAGGCTGAAAACTTGATCGAGTACTCTTCAATGATGATGGAAGAAGTCCTCAAAATTTCACACCAATTTGAGAAGGAGAACTGTAAGAGGCAATTCATCAAACACCTGTTGAGCACCCATGTATGCTGAAATCGATTCAGAGAAAAGGAAATCTGAAAGAACTCAAACAAGTGGTTGGAAGGGACGGGGAGTGATTCTCAAAGGTGAAATACACTCCTCCAAAAAGAACCAGCAGCTGAAAGGAAGAAAAAAAACCACCAAACCCAAAAAATCGACAAGTTTCCGGGTTTTGAAAAAAACCTGAAAGTAAAGATCGATTAGGAGAAAAAAGGCTTTCCAGAGAAGGATAAGGCATATGGATGGATGGATAGATGCTGCAAAATGATGCAAATGAAGGTCCAAAAAGGGGGAAGAACAATCTATAAAGAGTAGAGGCTTTGTTCTTCAAGAATCTTGGAAAAGCTTCAATACCGCAGGTAAGAAGGCAGCATATATCGGGTAGAAAAAGGTTTAAATCATGAAAAAGGAAGGAGGTAGGTTTGAGGGCAGCAACTAGATCGTAAGATCACCTCATTAGTGCTGCCCTAAGGTGAAGGAGAAGAAACAAGAGAAAGAGGAGAGAAGAGATCGAAGGAAGGGGAGGAGAAAGAAGAGAGATAGAAGGAGGCTGGGGTTTGAAAACTTGGATCAGAATAGGGTTAGCTCTGATACCATGTTAGAAGAGAGGAGAAAATGTGAAATGGCTTGAGTGAGTTCATCTTCACACTCAGCACCTTCATTTATAACATTCACTTATAAGGCAGAATTACAATACTGTCCCTGTATAGCCAACTATGCTTATAACAAGGAATAAACAAAGAAAAAAACCGAAAATAATCATTTCTTCTTGACTAAAACCTTGCACGAATCCATCCATGAAATCAACTATAGAACTCAGAAAAGTAACTCTCCAAACCCTAAAACCCCAAGACAAGTAGAAAAATTGCCTTGCAAACAGATGAATCCCAATTGGATCCTCGTGATGTAACCTCAATATCATCTACCTTTCTTGCACACACTGATGCAGAAGCCAAGCTGTTTGGAAAGAAATACTCTAGGGAACTCATGGGAGAAGGGCTGGTTCACTTCACCAACTGGTGGACTAACCCAATGGGCCATAGGGCCAGCCCACTAAAGCTAGGAGTTGCTGGGTCTCTCAAACCCAGAATCGTGGGGGCATAATTGTCAAGTTATTGACAAAATTTTGTGAGTTCAAGTGTGGACCGATATTCATTTATAGTGGGGACCATAGTTAGTAAGTTCGGGAACGGATACATACAGCAATCAAATGGACTGTACGGCAATAATACTTTTCAAAAAATCCGGCGCAATAAAACGCTACGGCAATAATACTATACGTGTTTAATACGTGCATAATACGGTTGCTCTGTAAAAATCCGGGAGCAAAAATACGGGCATATATTCATGATGCAATAGACATGTACACCTAAGAAACACAATAATAACATTTACTGATGTGCCTAAAAGTAAGAACCCCATTCTTTCTCAAGTACATAGAAGAGATGCTAAAATAATCTAATCGGATTTTAGTAGAGACACAATAGAGGAGGTAGAGGAGAGAGATAAGAGGGGAATTGGTTCTGTTATTTACTGTAAATAGATGGTTTTTTTGAACTCATTAATGGTGTGTGTATGTAAGGAGGGATGAGAGGGAAGATGATGATTATGTATGTAAGTATGTTTGATGTAATCATCTCATCACAAATAAAGAAGAAGCAAGGAGGAGTAAGGCTGCCAGCAAAAGCAAGAGCAACAGCAACAGCAACCGCAACCAAACCTTCTTCTTTTTTAGACTTTTTATTTATTTCGTCAATTTTGGTTAGAGGGTTTAGAAAGGTGTGGTCTTTTGTGTTTGGTTTCCACTCTGTTTTTGTTTCTATTTCTATTCTCCCCTTTTCTTTTTGTAATGTTAAAAAAAAAAAAAAAGATGAGGGAAGGCCGGAAGGGGAGGGGGAGATGAGTTATTTTGGCTAATGGGGGGTTTTGCTTTTACCTTGGCGGCTTTTGGAGAAGAGAATGTGTAAAAAGAAGGGGAACCGGGAACCAGCCACCGCAATCGCCGGCAGAAGTCGCAAAACCAGCTGCTGGAGAAGAGGCAAAAGAATCGCCGGCAAAAGAACAGCTGCAATCGCTGGCAAAAGTCGCAGAACGCAAGAAGATGAAGAAGAGATAGAGAGGAATGGAGAAGGGGAACCGGGAACCAGCCGCTGCAATCGAAGAGGAAGAAGAGATAGAGTTTGGTTTTTTTTATCTAACGGTTCTTATTAGATTGTAAGTTTTTTTAATCTAACGGTTAAGATAGATTTTAGTTTTTTTTTTTAAATATATGTAAAAGTATAATACGCGTTTTATTCGAGTATCATTCGGCAACCCTTAAAATACACGTATTTATCCGACTTTGAAGTATTATATGCAATACGGCGTTTTTTTCATCCAAACGTTCGGGTATGCGTATTTACTAACTATGGTGGGGACCACTTGAAGGAGTGAAGTACTTATTATGTTTCTAATTTAGGTCAGTCAAGTAATTAGAGTAGTTTCTAATTTTCTGTTGGAAGTTATTAAGTTTCTATTTTTCTTTTACTTGAGGAGCAAGTCCTGTCCTCTATTTATTGTAAGGCTGTTTTAGCCACTCCCCATGATTTACACAGTAGAATGAAAATTTGCTTGCTGCATGCATGATTCTCTCTCAAGTTGAGTGTGAGACTTGAAGGGCTGAAGGAGCCCGGCTGTGAGAACCTAATCCATCTATCCCCCCCAACCATCTATTTTTTATCTTCTCCATCTTTTCTCTCTCCATGTATCTCTGTGTTCTGCTGTAATATTGTGACTGCCCAACCATTGAGAAGACCATTCGAGTGCTACTGCTATTGCTCCAGTGCTGCTGCTGCTGTTGCTGATCAAACAAGGAGATTTCACCCCCTGTGGATTCCAGTTCTGCTCCAGTTTGGCTGCAAGCTTCGAGACCTCACAACTCCATAATCCTTCATCAGATCCTGCAGAGTTTTGGAGCATAGAACCCTCACCTGGCCCTACACTTGACCCTAGTTTGGAGATCAGACTCCCTCTGGTTTGCAAGATCCATCCGGACTTTCTATTTTGGTGTCACCCTTGCAACTCTCAACTCAGCCATCAGAATTGCACAAGATTTACTGCATAGGTGCTCCTCCATAGGACCTCCACTCGATCCAAGTGGGGATCAAAATTGCTGTTTGGTTTGGTTTCTACTCCTAACTCCCCTACTTTCTATTTTGGTGACCTTTCTCTTTGGGTGTCTCTAGCCATCCGAATTGGCTCAAATTTTGGGAGTCACTTGTGCACGCCCATTGATGCAGATAAGTCATCTAAAGAGCTTATGTTATTGAACATAAGCTTTGGGTTGGATTATATAGGTGTTGGGCTTCTGATCCCATGGGTTTACTTAGTAATTGGCCAATTTAATGAGCCTAATATTAGCCCCTTCTACTGGCTGAAACCTTTGTTCCAGCACATACCTTAATTCTGAACTTGTGTTGGTCCATACCCTTTTACTAGGGTTTGTTAACTGGTTATTGTGGGTTTACTTGGGACTAATTCTGCCCTAATTTAGTCTTACATTACACACATTATCAAAATGTATTATAGAATCAGGCATAAACAGAAGGTAGCACAGCTAATTGCAGCAAATCTTCAGCTGGTTCAGAGATTTCAACTAGTCAAAAGTCTAACCATATGAGTAACTCAGACAAGAAAAACAGGAAAATGAAAAAACAGCCCACCATAAATATCATCCAACGATTCAACAAGAAAGGCAACATCCACAGCGTACATTATGACATCATTGCAGTATAGCACATTAAAAATCTCAGCAAAAGAGAGAGGTACCTGACCTTGATATGCAGATTTTGTCTAAGTGACCTACATACTGGACAAAATGAATTGAGAATTTGCACTGTTTCTGAGATAAAATATGGATGCAAAATGTCAATTGGGAACTTAATTATCCCTGTATGACCTGCAAATAAATAAATAGGATAACATGCAACAATTATCAATAACAAACAAATTATGTAACTCATTTAGTAGCATTCCTTAATGTATTTGATCCTCACCATCACAGTGTTTTAGATCTTTGGCACCACACGTAGAGCACTGAGAGGATGGATTCGGAACCCCAAACCTTGGATCAGTAAACTCATTGCCTGCAGCTACAGTTTTCACAGAGCATTTTTCCTGAAATAGTTTTACAAGTCAGTTTCAGAGAGTTGATCCAACAAAATTCCCACAAAAAGAGAAGACGGAAAATATAAGTACTTCTACTATTATAAGCCCTCCGGCACTATTTTTAATACTGCAAGTCCAATGGCAGCGCTATTGGATGCCACCACAAGATATGATACACAAGAAATATACAGAATAATGATGCAGTACAACTCCTCAGTAACTACCACACCAACCCACAAAATTTTTCCCCGAATTTTATCAGGGACCCGGGCTGGCCCCTGTCATTTTATTAATAATTTAATCAAATCAAATCAAGAAATACAAGGGGGGGACATAACCCACCTTACCCCAACCCGTAGATACAAAAATCTCACTCACTCATCAAGAAAATCTGCACACTATACACCTCCACCCCAAGAAAGCAAACTATTTACGAATCACCGGAAAACCCGCCGCTTCCTCCCAAATGATTTTCCTAAGCTCCGGAGGAAGGTCAACCCAAGAATTAAAGGCCATGATACCCAAGGTTTAAAGTATCGGTATCGTATCGGTCGGGCGATTTTAAGAGACGTATCGTATCATATCGGAGATACTTATCGATCGGTGCAGAAACGCATGAAAATTATCAAAATACACATGAAAATACACTTTTGGACACAAAAAACAATATAAACAAGCAATACATGTCATACATATACACTAAGAATTGTGAATAATGTATAACCAGACAAGTGCGACACTATGAAAGTGTTATAAAATATGAGATTTCTTACATGCAGAGTCACTCTATTGCCATGAAGAATGTCGGGGTGGATCAAACTCATGTCTGTAAGGGTCTTCAAGAATAAGAGCAACTAGGATGATGTTGTGTACTGACCAAACATAAGCACAATACTGACCCTTAAGAAAGCCATTTTCGGTTTTTGATGAAAAATGGTGGATTTGAGTTCAAATCTTTGCAAATGTATACAAAGCATGCATCTAATAGTTAGTTGAACCTATTTTCCTGGAATCATAGCACAAAAAAAAAGAACTAAAATGCAAGATTTGAAGCAAAAGATCAAGTTTTTTTAAACAAATCTACCATAATTTCCCTTCAAGTGTTGAGTATGTCTTGTATTCCAAGGATTCGAGTGTGATGTGGATTTGACCCAACCCGACATATTTTGTGGTGTGACCCGAAGGGAGAAAAAGTTGAGATTTAGTTCGTGAAGCAGAGAGTTGGGCCAATAGGCCCAACCTGTAGCAAGCGAACAAATCTCTTTGGGATTTGTACGTATCGGCTGTATTGATACGTATCGACCGTATCATATTGTATCGAAATATCAATATAGTCGATACATTATACTTTTTAAAAAAATAGATACGTATCAGTATGTATCGTATCGACCAATACAGTATGATACACACCGAAACTTCAAACCTTGGTGATACCAACAAAAGTTCTAGATACCAACACATACAAACATAAACCATGGCTTTGTAGGGACCGAAACAAATAATGTTGTAAGTTTTAAGGATACAATTTCCCGGCCAAAGTTTCATAACCAATTATTTAAAGACCAATATCAGAAACTGGATCCATGGCCGCCGATCCCAATGTGATCTGGCCGATGTGGCCCAATATCTGCTGGTATCAGCCAGTATCAACCAGATGGGTGACTGCTGATCCCACACTTTCATTATACAATAAATGCAAGACTCCAGTCAAAGTATGGAAATATATGATAAAAATCCATTTTTCAATCAAAAAGAAAAAGAAAGCATGCAAATTTTATAGTTGACTCAAAGGAAATATTCTCTCTCTCGATAAGTAAAGGTGGGCATTAGAGCATAATAGTACATGGGAGTTGGTGGACCTTCCTGAGGGATGGAATCCAATGGGATGCAAAAGGGTATTTATAGTGAAGTATAAGTCATATGGCATAGTGGAGACATACAAGACCAAACGTGATGAAGGTGTAGAGATAGGTATTTGTGGGTTGATTACCAATAAAAAATTAGCTAGTAGCCAAGTTGAATTCTATGAGAGTTCTCATATCCTTACTACAAATCAAGAATGGCTTTTATATCAATTTGAAGTGAAAAATGCCTTACTGCAAGGTAATTTGGAAGAGGAAGTGTGCAAGAAAACTCCTGCGGGATTCAAATCTCCCAAGGCTGAAGAAGACATGTCATCTAAAGAAGGGACTCCATGGCTTGAAACAATCACCAAGAGCCCGGTTTGATAAGTTCAGACACGCCATGGTAAAAAATGGATACATTCAAAGCCAGGCAGATCACACTATTTACCAAAAGGACAAATGGTAAACAGACAGCAATTATTGTTTATGTTGATAATATGATTGTAACCGGTGATGAGGAGGAAGTAAGAAAAATTAAGTATTTGGCCCAACAAATAGAGTTCAAGGATCTGGGTATTTATATTTGTCAGAGGAAATATGTTCTGGATCTCCTAAGTGAGACAGGGATGTTAGGCTGCAAACCTAGTGACTCACCCATTGATCAAAATCAAAAATTACGTAAGGAAAGTAGGCAGCAGATTGTTGATGTTGGGAGATACCAGAGGCTCGTCGGCAAACAGATTTATCTCTCTCTCACTTGGCCAGATATAGGAAAAGTTGTAAGTAAAGCCACCTAGTTCATGCATGCTCATAAAATTAACCATTTGTGAGAACTGGAGAACAATGGCAGATATCTTGACTAAGGACTTCCGTCCATACATTTAAATGTTTTGTTAGGCAAACTGGGAATGTGTAAGATCTATGCACCAATTTAAAGGGCAGTGTTGGAATAACTGTAGGGATATTTTGGGAATGCCCATCTAATGGGGTTAGAATAGTAATTAGTATTATGTATGAGGTTCTTGTCCTTCCCAGTCTTTTTAGTTTGAAAGCAAAATATAAAGGGAAAGGGCAATCGTAGAGAGCCCTAACTTCTCTCCTTTCTCCTTCTCATCTTCTTTTCCTTCTTCAACACTACTGTTACATCTTATTTTCTAAAAATCTTGTTCTGCTCCACACAACAGAAATGAACTACCCCAACGTTGACAAATGACTAATAAAATGGGTATTCTACCATCTAACGGTCAGCTTGACCTGATCAACTCTCCATGTGACTCAATTCCAACACTACAGGGGCATCAAAAATAGAGGCCACACCCATGTCCAACACGTGGCCATGACATGCCTAGTACTATACTTATAGTTCCAGGCATAGTTCAAAAATTCGTCGAAAAATCGCTAATTTTGACATGTCCGAGACGAAACAGGAGGCAAAACCAAGAACCAGCACTGTTTCACCGAAATTTCGCTTATTTTGCAGAAATTTCAGTCGAAATCTTGATCATTTCGGTCACAAAAATGCACGGATTCATCAAAATTTTGGTCATTTATGTTGAAAATTTCAATCACTTTAACTGTTTACCACCTGAAATGGCCAAGCGAAACTCACAGTAAAAATATACTGTTTTGTCAAAATTCGGTATTTCGCTCATTTCGATCTGACCGAAATGGCCTACTGAAACGAGATTTTGATCTATGGTTCCAGGCATACATATAACATATATGTAAATAAGTTTATCATCCCATAAAACTGATGGACCTATTCATACCAATATACATGATATGCAATGAATTTGAAATAAATTATAAAAAAATATTTAAAAAAAAATTGCTCTGAGTCCCTGAATCCAATTTTTGACACCTCATGTCAATATTCGATTCTAAAAACCACGACCAAATCCATGTAATATAGCTTAGAATGGTGGACCATGTGAAGGAGTCCTCTCCTTCAAAGGACCATGTAATTAAATAACATTTTCCATACATGGTTATTTGATTCTGGTCCAGAATAAATCCTTGGTTTATATTATCAGGAGATTATATAATTCTAATAGTGCGTAGTGATATAAAGATTTATGTTATCAACTACCAAAGATTTGCAAGGGAATTGCCATATTGCTACAACAAGCAGTATTAAATCAACTAGAACAAGAGAGGGAATTGCAAAACGTTCTTCAAATATAACTTAGTGTGCTACCCACAAAATGAAACAAAAATACTCAAATACTCACTATTTGTGCAGCAGTCAAAACATCAAACCTAATTCCACTCAATACCCCTGACGGCACCAGCTGCTCCAGAAACACTTCATCATCCATGATAACTGAGTCACTTTATTCCCAGCTAACCAATTCTATAACCTATAAAAAGTATGAAGTAGAACTTGAAAAAATTAAAACAATGAAAATCAGCAGGCACTGAATATATGCCAAGAGCAAGTTATGAGAAATTGATGTACCATTTAAAAGACAGAATACAGGCACATAAAATCATGTCAACAACTGACACTGAATTCATAGGACTGATTTCAACAGATCACAAATTTGGAAACTGTGAACTAATGGAAGGATCCCAGTTGAGGAAACAAAACCCCTAGTGCCTATTGATTCTTCTTCCCAATCAATTTACAAATAACACAAAATGCAGCTTCATTGCTATTTGATCATTCCAGAAACCAAAATAAAAAAAGTGATCCATTAATGTAGCAAGGATAACACATACATAGACTACAAATTCAGGCTTTCGACCAGAAAGCAGAATGAAATAATTTATAGCTCAAGGAACCAGAGATAGTATTTTTATTGCTATTCGACAATGGACAATCATTCCAAATTTATGACAAAAGTACAGGAGGTTTATCAAAGGGCTGTAACCCAGTGCAAGTCTCGCTTCCACAGGTCCGGATAGAGGTTGGTCATAACCTTCAGCAGTTTTTGCATCAATTGGCTGCCCTAAACTTGAGCCCATGTCTTCAAATTGGCAGCCCCAGCTTTTTACCATCACCCATATGAATGATGAAAGTTTTAAAAAAAAAATGTTTCCTGAAATGAACGCAACCTCGCAATTATCTATAATTAACCATTCAGGTGAGGTAACTATGTAAAGAAAATACTGAAGGATTAATACTTCTCCCTTTTCTCCAATGACCAATCAATTCAAAGTTCTAGCTATTGACAGTATCACATAATTTATTACAAGCAAAATGAATAGTTGACAACAACAATGATGAGTCAATGTTGAATCAAAGTCTCCCATAATATCTTCAACAAATTAACTCATGGCATGAGATGTTAACCCATTCTCAACCTCCATATTGAATCTAACAACACTAACTTTTAATGAAAATCATTATATGCATTATGTACATATAGCATAATACATAGGTCATTGTCACTCTATTTGGGTAACTTATTCCAGAATTGTGTGGGTTAACTTTGTCAAAATACTCTCTTCTCCAAAAAATATCCTTTTACAATCTCTTCCATAGGTGATGATCTTTTAAATTACTGTGCCTCAAGATAAAGACTATAAAAAAACTCAACGGACTTTCTATTGATAAGGTCACTTTATAGAAGACTTCTATGGGATTATTTCAATTGATAAATGATCATGGGCAAGAATTTTGTGTCTTCGAAAGATTGAAAAAAGATAGTGAGAAAGATGTATAAGAACATGCTAAATTAAATGACGAAAAACAGAGAGCAATTCCGCGTTAGTGGAGGACAAGTTAGATTAAAGAAATGTGAAGCACCTGTTTAAAACTCTAAATAACTATTAAAGGAGAACCACATAGGCACTCTAATCTAGAAGGAACTAATATCTCTAAAGAGATAAAAGATCATAACAGAATCAGAATAGCTTAAGTTCTAGGGGTATGTCTGCAAGCTCAGATAATGTCAAGAAGACTCAAGAGAAATTTAAACGAATTTAAAAAGGCAATTTTGTTTAATATTTTAGGCAATTTCTTATTATTACCCATCAGATGAGAACAGATGGCGCTGATTATGCCACGTGGAAAAATGATGTGGCAAATTGTACTGTTAGATATCTAGGGAAAGGACTAGATTGGCCACCTGTCAAAGTTCAGCACTTCAGCCCCAAATTTAACCATTCTAGAATCCACCTTAAGGGTGGCAACTAGAAGCACAGTTTTCTGATTCAGAGAGTTTTTAACTAGGTTCAGATGGAAACCTAAGCCAGAGCAGCCAGTTAGTTATATGATTAATTTAGCTAAGGACCTAAGGTTGAAGTGATGGGAAGGAGGAAAGACTAAACCTCAAATCAAAGAAACTGAAGGAAAAGGATATCGTCTCTCAAGGGGGTTATGAAGTTGAAGAGCTGTGATTCTTGTAATAAGAAAGTGAGAGGGGTACTGATATGATACCGGTGGTAAATCTTGCTGAGGCCCCCCAGAATAAGACACTAAGATACTTCTAACTCCATTAACCATACACAAAGCTACTGCTAAAATCTCTGTCCACCAGTGCTCATCCTCACATCATAGTTAAGGCTCCTCCAAGGAAGCTGTCCAATTTAGCTTTGGATAAGAAGATCGCCAACTCAAAAAATGTGATAAAGGGCAATCAGCTCCAAAATATCATATGCCAAAAATGACTACTGAAGCAGAATGTAAACATTTTAGTTGTCAAGATGCAAAGGTTAGAAATGCAATGGGATTAGAATTTGGTAGCAACTTCACTGTCATCACCATAAAAGTATTACATTTATGATATCCATATAATCTCCTAAAGAAGTTAAGGAAGCTTCAAGGAAAAGATAGGAGTGGTTTTAAGACCGAACCGTATCCCATGTGAGGTTTGGGTGTCAGGAAGTGCAAGGTTTCAGATGGAATTTCCAGGAACAAAAATGCATGGAAAAAAAAAACCATAGTGGCTATTTATTATAACAATTTAATATTCTCAAATGTACCCATTATTAGAAATTAGGTTTAAGAACCACAAAGAAACATTAAATATGAGTGATTGAGCACTAAGTAATTAAACTAGACTACTTTCAAGTCAATTTGGTTCCATGCCTGGGAGATAGATTACAGAATATTGAAGAAATCATCTTTTTTTTTTTTTGGTGAATAAATAAATTCATTACCAAAAGAGGGAGAAATTCAGGGACTCCCCAAGAAAAAAGGGAGAAGAAGATAACAATACAAAGCTAAGCCCAACCCTCAGTTAGGAGAGGCATGGGGCTGGAACAGAGAAAGGAGGAGGCCCCAAGAATCTACAATAAGCCTATTCCTTGGGGAATCGGGGCACAGGGAGGAGACCTCAGGTATCTGGCTTCTGACATTAAAGGCGATGGTGTCCCAAATCTGCTAGAAAGATCTGGAATTAGAGATCCATCTTCTGAGATTGCGCTCCAACCAAATATGACAAATAGCAGCACCAGAGGCAAGCTTACCCACTGCATCACAACTGGACTAACCGGCAAAGGACATGTCCATAAAAATCCCATTCTCTATCAAAGGACAAGATCCTTCTCTTCAAAGACCAACATTTGGTAAGAAGCCCTTTCCAAACCGAGGAGGAGAAAGGACAACCAAAAAAGAGGTGATCCACATCTTCAGGAGCATTCCAACAAAGAAAGCAAATTTGGTAAGCATGAATCTATCTCTAAATAAGGAGAAACTGTGTTGGGAGACAGAGAGAAAGGGACCCTCAGACAATGAAGTTGTGGCGCAAACCAATTTGCACCAAAGGCTCACAGGGCCACGAGTCCTGATGAGGTCCCAAGCTAACTTAAAACTAAAGAGGCCCAAAGAAGAAGCAGACCAAATAACAACATTACCACTACATCTAGACCTTCTAGGGGTGGTCGACAGAGCATCCCAGACGGCTAACAAGGGGAGGAGAGTGCGAGAGGGCAGAAAGGCCCGCCATCATGAAAAACGATGTCCGAAACCATGGCCAACTTATCATAGCCCGAACTGTATTTGGATCTGTCACCGACTAAGTGGATGAGAATATCTAGGGGGTGCCAGTAGTCCAACCAAAGGCGAGTGAAAGCTCCATCACCAATCAAGCATTTAATGACCCCAGAGGTAAGGGATCTTTCTGTGTGATCGACGTATTCTTTTAAAGCTTAAAGGAAAGTTCTATAGGACTGTTGTATGATCGGCTATGATGTATGGGACAGAATGTTGAGCAGTTAAGAAGTGTCATATTGAGAAGCTATGTGTGGAAGAGATGAGGATGTTAAGATGGATGTGCGGAAAAACTAGGAAGGATAAAGTAATGAGCGTATTAGAGCTGACTTGGGAGTTGCCCCGTTCAATGACAAGCTCTGAGAGAGTCGTTTGAGGTGGTATGGTCATGTTCAACGGACTAACGAAGGCCTAGGGACGCCCCAGTAAGGAAGAGTGATATGATCCCAATTGAAGGAGCTAAAAGAGCTAGAAGTAGGCCTAAAATGACCATAGGAGAAGTTGTGAGGAAAGACATGCATAGTCTAGGTTTTGTACCAAATATGACCTCGGATAGGGCCTATTGGAGGGCAAGGATCCATGTAGTGGACCCCATTTAGCTGAGATTCTCCTGACTTACTGGGTTGTGCCTCTTTCCTCTTACTTTCATCTTTCATCTTTCATTTTTCTTTTTACTCTCCATCTCTCATTTGAAATTTTCTTTTTTTCATTTCTCATCTATTTTCCCATCCCTCTTTTCCCCACCTCCTCATTACCCTTTTTGTTTAGACCTCAGTTTTCCCTACTTTGTTTAGTTTGGATCCATGTAGCCAACCCCATTAAGTTGGGATAAGGCTGAGTTTGTTGTTGTTGTCTTCAGACCCAGGAAGCTATCATCTTAATTGCACAATTTTTGGAAATGGAGACATTTAAAAAAAAAAAAAACAGACAAAGACAAAGATCTTCACATCATCTTCATTTGCTTACCATCAAAATTGTATTAAGAAAGGCCTTCAGGTAGAAATATTCACACAGTTGTGTAAAACAATGAGTAACTGGCTTAAAAGGCAATAACAAATTTTATTTATAGTAGGATTTCACCAAGGGTTGCCAGTGAGCCCATATCTCTCCTGCCAGTTGTCAATGACATTACTACGTATATACAGGAGGAGGTCCCCTGCTGTAAGTATTTGATGCCAAATTACAACAAAGGAGGAATGCTTTGAAATGAAAAGTTCTTTTTTTTTTTTTGGAGGGGGGGGGGAATAAGCAACAACCAAAACTGTAGTAAGAAGAGGAGAGGAAATAGAAGAGCCCAAAAAGTTAGCGAGGGCAATGAACCGAAAAGAAATCTGAAATAAAGACTGGCACCTCGCACCTTTCTACACCAAGCCCCTCCAAACAGAGACATAATCCTCCACAGAGCAACCAAAAAGGGAACAGGTAGAAATAAAGAGAAGAATAAAGGTCAAAGAGGACAGAAAAGATGTCTATAATTTATCCTGGCAATAGAAAACAATTCTGTCTCTGACAGGCTTTCTTCACTTTCAACCCTTCTTCCAATCAATCATGTCCGCCCCCAAGGTGGTCTCAGAATCAGCCCACCAAACAAAAGTGGCCCAAAGATTGTCACCTCTATAGAGTTATTGGGGCAAGCTTCTTTCCAACCTCCAACGTAATAGCAGTAGATTCTTTGACAGGTCTCTTTTACCTAAAACTCAGCTTGGGAAAGCCCCAATTTTGAGCATTTAATCCTTATTCCTACCATACAAAGTTCAAGGAGATCTGTGCCTTTAATCAACTGACCCAATAGGGAAGATTTTTTTAACACTTATAAGTTATAACCGGCTACTGAAGGACAGGAGTTTCGAGACCTAAGGATCCATAGGCCAGAGAACAGGGTCAGGAGCCAGCAGAGCAGATTGACAATGCTAGGGAAGCACAGGTCCATCCAAGAGCCCAGAGGGACTACAGAGTACAGAATACAGAATGCTATAAAAGAGGAGTTCTGGGAGGAGAGAGAAATCAGTGAGGATCTTCCCCAAGAATTAGAGCAGATTGGGATGAAGTAGGGAGATGCTCATGGAATGGTGTGTGATCAACAGATGCCATTAATATTGAGGTGACGTTTGAGATGGCTATAAGATTAAGAATTCCCCCATGCACTAGAAAAATGTTGGGCAATCAAGAAAAACTACATGGGATGAGTATACCTGAGACGAGCATGGGAAGGTGAGTGACGGACAACACTATAAAGGACAGAAAAAGTAATAAATGCATTCATGGAAACCTTTGGGAACCATCAATAGGAACGAAGGTAAGGGAAAGTCTACTAAGATGGTTGAGTCATGCACAACAAAAGTAAATGGCTGCACCCATAAGGAATAACATCATTCACACTTTACGGTGTAGGAGGTTAAGTCAATAGAAACAAAAAAAAATACCACAGAGGTTCTGATTTGACAAAACCAATGTCCAACAAAGAAATGAAATCTGGAACAAGATTCATTAAGCCAACCCCAAATAGACGCGGTAAGACTGGGTTGGGTTGAACAAAGGGAACCCCTCCAGATTGGTCACGTTCAAATTCTCCTCTCCCAATCAACTGTACAGCGCATAATATAACTCGTCCTCCCAATTTCGTCCATCAAAGTTTCTTTTTCTTTTTTTATTTGGCCTCA
Source organism: Telopea speciosissima (assembly GCF_018873765.1). NCBI lineage: Eukaryota > Viridiplantae > Streptophyta > Magnoliopsida > Proteales > Proteaceae > Telopea > Telopea speciosissima. The sequence continues at coordinate 60,491,099 of NC_057921.1, read as the reverse complement.
TTTGTTTCCACATAAAATGCCTTGAATATGAAAATATTACCGTAAATTTTTCATTGCTTGTTTCTTCCTAGGTTTTTAAAAAAAAATAGAAAACTTACAAGGTGCCCCCTTATTTGCCAGCCTTTTGGTTGGCAAGTTATCCTTATAAATTGGGCTAAAATTTCACCAAATAAAAATATACTCAAAGGTTCTGCTCAAAATGCCTTTAAAAGGCCAAACAAACACAAAGATTTACAGGATATTTTCAAGCACGATTTTGACCTTACATTTTACTTACAAATATTGAAAACTTTTTGAAAAGTTTATATGCAATATATCCACTTAAGGTAAAAAAAAAATTACCAGAGAGCCTTAGGCTCCAATAATTTCTAGGTACAAGCCATTAAAATGAAAATTTACAAGTCAAATCTCACTTCTTTGGTACTGGTTTTACACTTGAAGATCTCCTTTTACACGGATTTTACCTGGAAACAAACTGAGCCTTCAGAAAAATTTGCACAGAAGGTTGTTTTTCTTTTACCACGAGTCCACGAGAGTTCAACTGGACTCATTTACAACATTAAGGAGGATGATATGGCCAAATGTAGAGCCCCTATTGAAGGCCCACTAAACTTCCACCTAAAAGAATTCTAGGTTTGCTTATATCACTTTGCTAGTCTTTACCCAGCCAAGCCATCCCAATAGATATGAGATATCCATAAATGTAACCTCTCCGTCACCGATAGCTTTAAGCTTGTGATGCAGGAATTGTTTGCCACTAGAAGGGTTAAAATGGCAAACCCTGACCATCCATTTGATAAGAGCCCTTCCTTATTAGTCATATACATGCTACCTCTTCCACATGATCATCATAATTCTCAATGTATTGGACATTCATCCCATTCACAATGGCACTTTTTTTTGGGGGGGGAGGGGGGGCCAAATAAACAAAGCTTGCCGAAAATGGCTCTTTCTGCCACGTGGCAAATGGCGAGGCCAATGATCTGACAACTTGCACATGAAAACAGGGTAACTTGGGAGCACCTCAGTTTGTCATGATTAAACAAGCTCCAAATCTTGTTTACGTAGGCTCATAACCAAGGTGCAAGAACTCGCGAGACCTCCGCCAATATCTCGCTATTTCAAAATCTCAAGACGAGATGAAGGTTGAAATAGCTTTATACCCCAACTTGGTCGAAATCTCACTCGACCCGACCGAAATTTCAACCCAAACCCCATTATTTAAGTGTCAAATCTCGACCGAGAGGCGAGATCTCACCTCTAACTCAACCGAGAGCCGCCTTTGCTTGCTTGTGAGCTACTGCTTCTTCATTTTTCACCTAGATTTCGACATAGAACCTGCCGAAGACATCATTCAGCTACAACCGTGGAAGACTTGTTCATGATTTGTGATTCTTCATCTCAATTCTGTGGCAACCTATGTGCAACACTACAGCAACACTATGACGTGGGAAGACTTTGTGGAATGTTATGGGACTGAATACGTGATTTGGTCATATGGCATGGGATGATAGATGTAATCTGTTAAACAGATTGATGGATATTGTACACTTTTACATTTGTAGTGTTTATTTAAGTTGTTTTATATTCATTGTATGATTTGATTGCACTAAATTACTAAATTGTGTAGAATAGGGCCTATTAGTACGTCGTCACCTACCAATCTAGGGTCCGAAGTGAAATTCTATTTGGACTTTGTTTTTGCAAAATCTAAGTGTTCCATTGTGTTTAAATGGTCTAAAATAGGCTGAGTACCAAGTTTCAGCCCCAAAATAGGTCTAAAACCCACCGAAACCAGCCATCGAGTTGAAAAAAAAAAAAATTTACCCCAACTCGCTTTTTGGCCAGGTCGAAACCTGTACTCGAGACGAGTTCTTGAACCTTGCTCATAACTAATTTATCTATAAGACGCTATTACATTATTAACCTCTATATATGATCTCGTCAGGTCTGATCCCAGAACCCAGACCAAGATTGACACAAACCAGCGCTAAAGGAGGAATCATTATGCCAGACTGAGACACAAATTTATGGGCTAATATCCACATCATTGGATTGGAGAGGACCATTACAGATCAGTAATTCGAGATTCTCTCACACCCTTGGAACTCTCCTGTGTGATCATTTCAGTTCTTTTATACATTGAACTCATTGGTCAAAAAAACTACAAAAAAAACAAAGGAAGAGGTTTTGTTATTTTCAGAGGATGTATTGTTTGTTTTACTATCTTACAGAACCAATAAACCTGTGGGTAAGATATAAGAATGGCACTATAGGCGCACATGAAACAAACATTATTAGAACATTGAGATGCTGGAGACATAGGGATCATTAGAGATTCAATTACATCATAAGATAATAATTCAAATTTACAAATCAAAACAAAAAATCTAAGCCGAAAAAGTTATTGAAATGCTTTCTTTGGCTGGGATTAAAAAAAATATTTATTGTTTACCAACAATTTTCTGCATTTTATATTTAATAACATTTTTAATTAATGTCTCCAAAATGCTCAAATTGAATATGGACATTTATTACACTGTGTGAAGCATTAGTATTAAATAGTGCAAGAAGGTAATTTCTAAATGAGTAAAGGGAAACTATATGGAAGTGATCATAAAAGATAAAATCACAACAACCTTACGATGAAACTCATCTAAAGGAAAATGCAATACAGAATTTAGACTGATGGATAACTGAGAGGACCAATTCTGAAAGATTTAGGACCCTATATAATAACATTATTTAACTTAGAGATGAAGGTTCAAACTGGGACCGACTCCAATCCATCTTTAGTTTTAAGTTATAGAATGTGTAAAATGTTTAAGCTTGATTCATTAAATTGTGTTTATTTCATGTGTAGATTACTGTATGACGTGTTAATTTTACATAAACACCATTCCAGACTACTGAATGTAAAGTGTCAGCGTTAACTAATTAGGTTCCTTCTTAGAAGATTGCAGAATTACTCATTAATAACTATTTGTTGCATTTATCTCCCAGAAAATTTTGCATCATGTCCAATGAAAACGCACAACCCTGGACAACTAAAATCTAATATTTCAATTATATTCAATTATATTCTTTCTTTTTTTTCCCTTGGGGGAGAAGGAGAGGGCAACTCTAGACAAATTCTTTCCGCTGTATGTTTCTGATATGTCAATTAGTTGATCTACAGTCTAGGGCCCAAACTACATATGGAATAAATATATATTGTACTCGGGATAATTGGAATCTCCAATTGTGTAAAATAATCCTAACGTATGACTTTGACAAATAATGAACTTGGAAAAGGCCACAAAAAAGAAAAACAATAACATGATGAATAAATATTCCGAGGAGATTATCAAAGGAAGTTCACATTAGGTGCTATATAATTAACAGAATCTCACTGAATAACGTATAAAAACCCAAGGTTGATTGATTAATGATTATGCTGCCAATAAAATTCATGAAGATACAATAAAAGGGAGTACAGAATAGATGGCGATATGTAATACAGATAAAAGCCATAAGATTTTAATCATTGGGTTAAGTAGGACGTTTTAAGAAAGATGCCAAAAAGGAGATATTCTGAGATGAATACCTATAAGAAAATTTCTGAGATGATCATCCAGAAAGGAGAAATTTTGAAGGAACCATCAAGGGGTCGAGCAGTTGCTTTTCAAAAAATTAATAATAACAAAGGATCCAGTAGACAATCGGAGTATAAAAAAAAAATTAAAAAATAAAAAATAAAAACAATCAAAAAGGTAGAAGGTATTCATCAAACATGATGCACCACTACCAGGCAACTTTGCGATCTATTACTACAAACATGAAGCATACTTCTTCAATTTATAGGTTCATAAGCTCTTCACTTTGAACAGCATTGTCCACAGCTCCCCAAATTCTAGCAAGAAACAGTAAACAGAGCAAACTGAAACAGATACAGTTCACGAAAACCGATAATACACATAGATTCTCACGCACATTGTCCAATCCTTGTAAACTTAAACCAACAGAATGAAAAGTCCAACAAACATTCATCAATATCTTCCCAAACCATAACGGACGAAGAGATAAAGATGCAAACTTTTAATCGAAGTTACTAAGAAACGATATCAAAGCAGACCTAGGCAACGAAACTGTGAAACACATGAACATGCAAGAATCCCAGCAATTTCAACAATGACGAGGCCATGCAAAAGGAAGAATCAAACATGCAAGATAACAAAAAATTCGAAGCAAAACAACAACAAAAAAATACTATAAAGAAAGCAACGAAGCAAAATAAACTTCCGTACTGAATGATCGAACGGCTGAGAATGAAGGAGACAGTTGAAGAGATCACTTAAAGAGTCTCTGTTCTGTCACAGTCTGGAATTTGAAGCAACGGATACTCCAATATCAAGTTCTGTTTTTGAGACTTCGATCTTCAGAGTTCAGACAAGAAAGGAGGGAATTTTAGTTTAAATAGTTAACAAGAAGCGTTAAAATCTCCAATTTACCTAAGAACGAAAAGCAAAAAACAGTCTCTCTCGAGTCTCGGGAGTGAAAAAGAAAGCCAAACAACAATCGGCGTCAGCGTCGAACTAAAGCGCCGTCGGTTTGTTTCGGAGTTCGGACTGGTTTACCGAAGTCGCCGAGTTCCAGATGGAGAAGACTCTGTTCCACGAGAAAAGGTTATGACGTCAATGTACTATACTTTCATACCCTCACATTTTATTTATAATTACAATACCTACCCCTTGGACCTTGGCGGAAAAAAAAAACTAGTATTTACCTTTTATGACCGACACCTGTCATTACAATACCAATTCTTTGGCTAAAAAAGACTATTAACAACTGTATATGACCGACACCTGTACACCTGTACATGGAGCTTACCAGCGCATTAAAAACAAGATTTACAAAAGAGAAACTTTTCTCTTTCATCCAAGGGGAGACAATCAAGAGCCATTATATCCCATTCTCCTCTCCATCTGTATAAAGTCAAGGATTTAAAAGGTAGAAATAAAGTTTCTCTTCATCCAAGGTGAAGACAGGCAAGGGCCATCTCTATCCCTAAAATCACATGTGATGATAATAAAGACAAATAACACTATAAGAATTAAAAAGAAAATTAGTTTTTTTTTATCCAAAATAAGAAAAGAATTTCTTCATCCAAGATGATTTGATATTATCATTATTATGGAAAAAGTTGGGCATAACTTAGGGTATCCAACATCTGTCTTTTTCTCTTCTCTTTTGAAAAAAAACTTCATTATCCTCCTATGTCCAATCTTGTAAAACTAGCGACATGTCCAACCCTCCCTTATTATTAATTATTTATCTTTATTTACAAAAAAATCAAAATATCTTTTCTGTATTCAATTAAAAAGTTATCTTTTCACAAGTGGTGAAGGGAAACTCACATTCTTAAAAAAAATCTAATGCAATTCCAAAGAACCCTAAGGATTTCTAATGGTTGTTTCAATTGTTTCTCACTTTGAAATTGCTAAGGTTTTGCATACCAAAAAATTAAATAAATAAATCATTTAGGTGAAAAAGTTGCGACTCAATTATCAAGAAAAACAAAACTTAAGTCACTACATCCCCTTACTTTTATAGGTTTTGATGCCCAAAAATCCTATGCCATATGTTTGTATTGAAATTATAACCCATGTCTCTCACAACTTTGGTGAGGTTATCCAAATTGTTTCCTATTTTTTGCATGATGGTTATGATACCATCGGTAACAAGACCCAACAAGAAAACAAAAAGTCTTGTGATGGGCCTTTCCATTCCATATTGAATAAATTTTAAATGATAGTGTCAGTCAAGTTACTATAATTATATATATATATGAGCAAGAACGCCATCCAGTCGTGTGTTTGGGTGTGTACTTGCGCCCAAACGCAGTCGACATGAAATGACCCCCACCCCTATAGAAAGGTAGGAGTATGCCAGTCATTTTGCATCCAACTATGTTTGGACGCAAGTACACGCCCAGATGCACAACCAAGTGGCTTTCCTTTTCCTTATATATATATATGTATATAATTATAAAATATCTGTTGTTTTAGGCATAATAGCAACAATTGCATTTTTATCATATAATTTAGGGATAATGTACATTCTCTGTCGGAGAGTGTGGTTACACCAATGGTCCCTACGTCTATATCTTTCCTCCACCATTAGGTGGTAGAGATGTCATTTTATACAAGGGAGGAGATAGATAAACACAGAGAAACGTTGGCGTAGGCCACACTCCCGAATAGAACACATTTTCTTATAAATTAAAAAAAAAATGACAACGGAAAAAAAGATGTATAATTTAGAATTTGTAAGTGTAGATACAAGAAAAACACATGCATGATTAGCTCACGTATAATTCTATATAATTATTGAAAAAATAAGATTAATTTTAACAAATACATTAAATATGGGAGATAGTTTTTTAATCAAACTGTATCTACTCTATCATGACCCAAACGGAGTTGACCATATGGCATATAAGATCATTGAATTTTTAGGAAATTGATAGATGTACAAAGGACTACCGAAGGAATGCATGGACATACATAGGTGGCGATGGAATTACATAAGGGAATAAATGATTGAACTTAATTATTAAATTGACATATAATTTACTTAGACCATCTCTTAGTTAACCAACATTTTAATAGTAATATTTCATGCCAAAAGTTTCGTGATCAATCAACCACATATGAAACAATAAAAAATGGAATAAATCCCCATCTATTGATACAAATCTGATTTCTTTTCCATTAAACCTAATAAAATAAGCACAAAGCATGTGAGAACGTTCCAAAAAGAAGGGAAGGAAAAAGATTAGAAAGAAACCAGTAAGAGCTAGAGTGGGTGAGAAAAAAAAAAACAGGAGTGCTCTATATGGCTGATCATAAAAATTAGGATAAATTTAGAAACAAATTTAAAAAATGGCATGATCGTAATTTATTTAAGAAGAGAGTCCTAAGTTATCATTTGAATAAAGAGGTATAAAACTTAAGAAAAAAGTCTAACAGGGTCAAACCCTTCAAAGGGTTAACATGATAGAAAAAACAGACGTGGTAAAGCGAAAAGACAAGTCGGCTGCAATTGGTACAAATCCGAACAGCAATAGATTCGGCGCAGCTTCTCCTTCCATCGGCTTTTGGTTCCCAAAATTTTTCGCACTTTTTATTTTTGAAAATATTTTTTTCCCCGATCACTGTGGAAAGCGTTACTTGCGTAGTTGCGTTGCGTCACGTGCGTTACGGAGTAAGAAAACAAAGCGTTTCAAAGGAAAACACGTTCTCTCTGACAGTGTGAATAGTGCGGGCGAATGAGAAGCGATGCTGGAATGATACACGGGTCGGATTTTACGAGGCGATGTTCCTAAAATGGTAAATCCCTTATATTGGACCGTACCGTAAGGCGTGAAACATGTCTTGTTGCTACGTCCCGAAATGGAAAGTATCAGATTCGACCGGATCGGATATGGATTTTTTTTTTTTTCTTAAAAAAAAGATATCGACTTTTTTTGAGTTTTTTCTATGCAACCAAATACCATGGGTAATGTGGTGCACGGTCGGACCGGTCCAGCTTAGGTTGGTTTGAATTAGGTCTGTACATACATTGGCTCAAATCGATGTTAAGGCAAGTTTCGATTTTGAACTGGCCGGTTTGTTTTTATCGGGTTTGTCTTATCAGGTAATTATTAATTTTAATGATTTTTCCCTTTGATTTCTAACATTTTGTTTATGTATTCTTAAAATCCCCAAATAGAACACTAACATTATAAGGGTGTCAAAGTGTAACTTGAACCGAACAGACTAAGCAGTGCAATCAAAATTAGACGACAAAATGCATCAGTTGAAACTAAAAATCAGACCAAATCCAATAAAAAATGGAGACTGGACCGTTATTAACCAAAAACCCAAAAAAAGATTTCCAATCAATTTTGTTATGTATCTATGTAAACCCGAATGGCCAAATTCCACTCCTTGGCTCCATGAGTTTTGTGCTCAAAATGATTTAGGTTGCTCACGAGTTCATTCTCAATAAATCATTTTATTACAAAAAAAAAAGATGTAAACCCGAAACCAGACTGGACCACATGATAGTAGTCCAAGTACAAACCAATATAAAAAAAAAATTAATAAGACCGGACCAAACTCAGTCCGAAACCTAAAACATGGTGGATAGTGGGTCCAATAGCTATTGTCCGACAGTTCATAAAGCCCAAATTTTATATTTTTTTGTAGAATAAGCCCAAAAATAAGAACAGGCCCATTGGGCTATTTGATTGCGGATATTGACTGTTGGGTACAAGCACAACAGCCCAAAAGCCCAATTCTAAGAGAGCCCTAAGGCTTAGGGCGCGTTTGGTAACGATCTCGGGAGCTGTTTTTCAAGCCCGGGAGTGTCTTGGGACCAGAAAAATGGAATCTAATGTTTGGCAAAACTGATTCTGATTTTCACTCCTAAAAACGAACCGGGTACCAAAGCTGGTCTGGAGATTGGTTTGGAGAAACATGGTTACCCATGTTTCTCACTCCCAAGATCAATTTTAGGGTAACTTGGTAGGTGAAATCCCGATAAAATCTTAAAATCTTTAGGCGTCTCCACGATAAAAAAAACGAAGGCCGCTGGACGTCTTGACGGCAAGACGCAAGACTCAAGAGCATCTCAGGTATTCTTCTTCTTTGTTCTTCTGCTTCTTCTTTTTCTTCTTCGTTCTTCTTCTTCTTCTGCTTCTGCTTCTGCTTCTTCTTCTTCTTCTTCTTCTTCTTCTTCTGTTGCTTCTGCTTTTCTTCTTCTTCTTCTTCTGCTTCTTCTTCTTCTGTAAATTCGTTTTTTTCCTTCATTCTTGTTTTAAAATTTGTATTTGTATGTTTCTTTTTTTCTTCTTTAAATTTGTATTTGTATGCTTCATCTTATGCAGTTTTAGAAAATCTGCAATTTCCATTAGAGGATGTTCTGTGAGAGAGAGAGAGATGGAAGCTATACACTATTTCTTTTGTTTGGTATGGTAACCGTCTCTGTGTTCATAGGAAAAAAAAAAATCAGAATCTTTTATGTGGTAGCTATTGCGTATTCTCAGCTGGATTTGATTAGTGCTCGTTTTTTGGAGAGGTAAATTTCCTGGTTACAAAAAGATTTCTCTAATTCCCTGGTCACGTGTGTGTAAACCAAAAAGCTATAGTGGTTTGGGTTTACATGAGCTTTGTGCACAATAAATCTGTTCTTGGAAGACTTGGCTTGAGTTGTGTAGCGTCTAATATGGAAAACTAAAGTGCATCCAAAATTTAGGATTTTTAACTGTTGAATGGTGGAATTACTACTAGGGGGAATCTTACTCGGTTTCTTTATGTTGGGGATACTCATGTATTTTGTTCAAAAGAAAAAGAGACTGGTTGACATTTATTTTTATCATGTCCTTTCTCTAAAGGTTACAGGTAGCAAGGGTATTAGGATTAAGATCAGAATAATGGCAATAGTTTTAAATTTCTATCCCAGACCATGTTTTACCAAACACCATTTGGTTCAGGAATGATTTCGAGAATAGTTTCAGAACAGGTTTACCAAACGCCTAACAGTAGGACAAAAATGATCTTTCGAAGAAGAAACAGAAAAAGATCATTTTATCGAAGAACACCGTTCTCAGAACGGAATCGTTACCAAACGCGCCCTTAGTTGTTGCCTAGTTGCAATGATCAAATACAGCCATATAGATATGTGGGTCAATCAAGGTTTCAAGCCAGCCAAATCATATCGACTCCATTTGGTTGCAAGAGAAATACAAATATTTTTGTAGGGAAATGAATTATATTTTACAAGAAATGCAAGGGAATTACAAATATTTCCTTTGAAGTGAAAATATTTTACAAGAAATACAAATATTTCCCTCTCCTCGTTTCCCTTGCAATCAAACAAAGTTATCGGGCCCAAATACTGAAATAAAATGTTAGATTTGATTGATCAATTGATGTAGATCATCAATCTGTGGGATTGTAAAAAAAAAAATACTACCAGGAATCTACCCATACATGGTAAGTTTTTTATTTTTTTAACAATATAATGGAAAAAGGTTTAAACCTCAATAGGGTGTTAATGTTATAGGAGAAAGAAGACTGTTAGGCTGTGTGGAGCCCGCACCCAAACACAGGAAACACAAAATGACAACGATCCCCTTCCCATTATGTTATTTATAATTGTTGACGTATGATGACATGTATACATCACATGATGAGATCTGAAGACATACAAAGCCAGTTTTGAGTGAAATACTTGGTCATCTTCTTTTGATAGTTTTTCTTTTATATCGAGTTTCCCTCCACCCACGGTGAATGGTCCATTTACAGAGGAACGGGCAGAAATGGACATTAGAAGGGTATTTTGAAACATACCAAAACCCTAGGATGGTGGATAAACCGTCCTCTATTGGTGGAGGAAAACTTTATCCTTTTTCTTTCTTTCTCTGATAAATAATAGCACTGAGAAGGTTTATCCTACCGAACCAACGAACCCACCAACATTTCCCCATGGGCCTTGAAAAGTATAAAAATCAAAGCCATAAATTTTCTTTCACTTCACCGTAAGTGAAGAAAACTCATGGTTGATAAGAAAATTTTACTAACTAGAGAAGCCCAAATGGAAAAAGCTCCATTGAGACGAAGGTACATAAAAAGGAATAAAAGGTGGGGGAGAAACCCACCAAACACGAGTTAAACAGTGAGATGAAGCCTTCAAAGCCCAATTGTCAGCTTCTAAGTTGAGGCAATGAGGAATAAAGTGAAACAAAACAGAAGCAAAATGAGTAGCTAGCAGATGAATATCATCAACCAATAGTTTGGTGACCCAATCATCTATAGTGGGGGCTATGTTGAGAGCAGCAATGACCGCCTGACAATCCGAGAAGATAACCATATATCGAATGTATAAGCTTTGAGCCAACGGGATTCCCCCACGTATTGCATCAACTTCCATAGCTGACGTACTAAGGATTCAAATCCTCTACTTTCAGGTACAGTCGTTGGATGGACATAAAGACAGGTGGTGCAATGAGAATTCGTTGAAGTAGGATGGAAGTACAGGATTTGAATCCACGAACTAAAGTTTGTACCATGCCTACAAACAACCACACAAAACTATCAATATGCATTACGAATAATCACACCACGTCCACCATGATGTTACCAAGAAGACCAGGCAAACAAAAAATCAAACTAAGATCCCAAGGGAGAAGGAACAATAGTAATGCTAAAGAAAAGGTCGATCGATCTTGTCATAGGCCTTATAAGGTAGATCCATAAATCGCGATTTGCTTTTCCTGAAGCACAAATAGTGAAGAAATACATGAGCAACGTGGATATTATCATAAATGGACCCAATTAGATTAAAAACACTTTGACGTGGACTAATAATTGAGTTCATTAGCGGTCTAAGTCTATTGAAAAAACATTTCATAATGGTTTTATAGATAACAGTGCAAAAACTAAAATGGTGGAAGTGCCCTATTGTCTTGGGATGTTTTGTTTGGGGATAAGAATGATCGCAGTTTTGTTAAACTCCAAATCATTAACAAAGAATTGTTGAACCACTACCACAACATCATTTTCAACAATATCCCAATGGATTTGAAAGAATTTAGCAGGTTGCCCATCAAGTCCAGCGGCCTTGAAAGCACCAATTTGAAAAGCTGCAAATTTGATTTCGACAGCCACAAAGCCAACATAGAGATGGGAACTGTGGGCAGACAATATTTTGGATGGCATATGACTGAGGTAATTAGGGATATTAATTGGGCTTGACGGTGAAAAAGTGTATAAGAAAACCCTAATATGTGTGTACCTAACCCAAAATCAGCAATTAGCAGCAGTTGTGTGACAACAAGTAATGTTACAATTACCCGCTTTTAATCATTTCAAGCAACAAATCTCAACTTTTTCTCTCTTCGGGCCCAATAGACCTCCTCCTAGTGGAGAGGCTCTTCCAACCGAAGTCTATGGGCTTCAAGGTCTTGGAGAGCAGCTCCATTAGAGCTACATTGAATGGATTTGAGTGCCTCTTTGACCTTCCAGATGTCCAACTGGGCAATTCGAAAATCTGAATTGCTTACTTCAATGCTTCAATTTAGATCCAATCGAACGGAGTTTATGGCAAACCTAAAATAAGGCAAATTCGAGACAAGAGAAAGACCAAGAAGACACGAAAACCTCCCGAACCTCGGACCTTTAGGGTATGTATGGCAATCATTCTCTTTCAAAAAATTGATTCTAAGTCAGAATCGATTTTTTTTGTTTCTGGATTTTTTGAGTAATTTTGTATCAACTAATGTTGTATGGTAAAAAATTGATTCTACCTCTGTACTAGCCCACTCCATCACAGAAGAACTGCAACCAGACGAAGCTGAAGACATTGACGTTGACGACGAGCTCCCCATCTTCAACAGACTCTTCTTTATCTTCTTCCATTCGAACCCGTTCATCCCAAACCCACACAGCTGCATATTTTAGCGTGTCGTGTTGAGTCATGGATTTCAGCGGCGTATTTCCCCATGGCTAGCGTCTTACGCCTCTGGATTTGCATAAAGATGGCTTCCTCATTCCATAATAAGCACTCAGGCACCATCTCTGAGACCAGCATACATGTTATCTATATACACAAACTTCTGCCCTTGGTTTTACATTACTTTATATACCTGCAACAATTCTTATAGGCTAAATGGAAAAAATGGTTTTCTTTTCTTTAGGATCCGTCAGTTTCTAGATAGGAAGCATTTGAAAGGAAAATTATTAAGCAAAATCTTTTTCTTTTCCCTCAAATTCTACCTGAAAATTTTGCTTTTTAAAGTAAATTTTACCTGGAAATAAACAGAACCTTACTGTGCTTTGTATTTGCTATTTCTTTTCATGGGTTCCTCATGAAATAGTGCAACTATAAGTGGAAAAGGCTTACCAAGTGAATGCAGTTTATCACTAGGCGGAGATTAGTGCTGCCGGAGGTAGGCGGCGCCACATGTGACTCCTCTGCTGATGGGTCCAAGATCCATGGGTAGAGGGGTGGAGCAGAAGCAAGAAGTGAAGGAAGACAATATGAAAGGTCAGCCAGAGAAGATTTAGGTAAAGGAAGAAGAAGAAGAAACAAAGGTTTAGGGTTTTTTTACAGAGAATATTTGGGTAAAGGAAGAAGAAGAAGCAGCAAAGGTCAAACGTTCGTCTCCACAACAAGTCTTGTCATGTTTTGATGGTAAATTCCATCAATGCCCCTGATTCACTTAAGTCCACATGGTTTCCCCGATTTTTGGTAGAATCAATTCTAAAATGTGAGAAACACCAAAATGGTGTTTCTCAAAAGCTTGCCATAATCTATTTTATCACCTGGTCCGTTTCAAAAAATCACAGAAATGAACTGGACAATCCATACATATTCTGTTTCAATTCTACCCCCAGAATAAAAAAAAAACACCAGAATCCATTTTTTAGAAGGTTACCATACATACCCTTATCCGCTCCAGTACAGTAGCCGTTGCTGAACGCATCATGCGGCGCAACAATGGCCCTGTCTACACAATGGGGCCCGCTATGCACACATGGCCGCTGCTACACCACACGATACGTACAGCAGTGCTGCCTGTACAACAGCGGATAAAAATTCCCGAACCTCTAGATACCCTTTCCATTTTGCCTCAAACCAGAAGCCAATCCTCACTTTATTATTTTTCTAAAATGAGGATTGGATAATATACCAAAATTTTTTTTTTTCTAATAGAAACTGTATTTTAATCCTTAAATCCAATAAATTAGTTGCAAAAAATAGTAAAATTTAATAATCATATTTAAAATATTTTGAAATTAATTACATAATCATAAAATAATGACAACAAAATTTATCATTTTAGTTTTAATTTGACCTCCTTCCTTTTATTTCCTTTGCAACCAGAGTGATCCTTCGTATGCAAATGTCTTCCTTTTAGAGTGTACAATGTCTCACATTCTACACTCAATAGATATACCCAATGTTTATAAAGTCAAAGTCTACACATGTGATTCACTACATTCAGTACACTGTAGAGATTTTGGAATCATGATTGGATACTCAAGGTTGGAGCATTGGCAAATGGGTATTAATTTGCTTCATAAAGCATTATCTAAAGGAGATAAAATTTAGTGGACATTCCAGTGAACTACTAATGGGTATCATATTCTTAAAAAATATAATTTATGTATAAGACCAAGTATTTTTTTGGTAGAAACCAAGTTAATACATTAACCCTTAGAAAAATTGAGGCCAGTTTTTATACATGATCATGTATCTGAAACAGTCAACACTTCAGTCATTCAATAGGAATATTCAATTCTCGTGCACCAATCGAACGACAGAAGCACTGACTGTTCAAGATAGAAGATACATATATATGTTCAATATATAAAACTTTTTTTTTTCACCAAAAAATAAGACAAAATCCATATATTATTTAAGACTTGAGATAAATTACAAAATATACTATGCAATCGATTTAGATACTTAGGTCGCTCTTATTCTATTCATCCATTGATTAAAATGAACAAATATGAATTTATAATTATAAAACGAGAATGATACTTTAAAATAATCTACCTCAGTTTGTAAGTGTGGGTTTAAAAAAAAAAAAAAAAAACAAAAACCCACGTCTACAACTCTACAAGCACACAGGCATTCTTATTTTTATTTTTAAGTTTCTTTAAGAAAAAGGTACAAAAAAGTACATGCTCTTATAGAGTCTCCGTATCTCTTTTCCCATTCAATGCATTGTTTCACTTTTCGTTATTAACTTGGCATGAAAAATGTAACCTGTCATGTAAAATGCCAATAGACCCACAAGGGGTCCATAACATGGTTTTTAGGAGTCCTCATCAATAGGACCACACTCTTTTTTTTGGTAAATAATAAAGTGGTGCATGTACAAGGCCAGGATTTGGTATGATTTCTATTCCAATTTCAGATTTTCATTAAATAGTCAACAAAATAGATTTTTGGTAAAGAATTGAAATTGTTTTGATTGCATCAATTTGAAAAAATGTAGGAATAAAAAATTATTTTGATAGTTTAAATTTTGAGAATAAATTCTCTATATTTCCTTGGGAGAGGATGATGATGGTAGTGGAGGCAATGGTGGTGGTGGTGGTGACACTAACAGAGTGGTAGTGATGGCGGTGGCGATAATGATGGTGGCAATAGGCCAATGGTGGTGTTAAGAACATAAGAAGAAGAAGGATGTGTTTTAATTTTAACTTGAAATTACCACTTCACTCATCAAAATAACAATGTAATCATTAAAGAGCAAAAGTAAAATCAATTTCAACTTTAAAATTGAAACATCTCTTCACCTATTTTACATAAGAGTGTCAAATGGTGTAGTTCTGATTCGATGCACATTTTGCAAAATAGAAATTAAAATCGCATCGATTAAAAATCATTTAAAATATAAATCGTTTTATATGCGATGCAGTTTTAACGTTTTCCATCCGATTTTCGTTATATGATTATATCATTAAAAAGTTAAATGGTCTAAAATCATTGGTATTAATATTTTTGGAGGTAAAATGATCCGAACTTACTAGATACAGCCGATCAGTATCCCAAAATCGTGTTGGCAACTCCTATCTTATGGGTCTCACTCTTGACAAAAACAGGAGAAAAAAGAATTCTTGCTGGGCCCTTTTAGTCCGTTTAACACCGGACAGTATTCTAATATCATCCGAAATACAAGTATACATGTACAGCTAAGCTTAACGTCACTCACAGCTGTCACCTGCCCACAGTTCACGCCAACAAACACAAATTCCACTCACGATTCATTCGAATGCTTGTTATGGGACCCAGCAATCCAATGGGGTTGGGGGGGGGGGGGTGTTTTACATTGGCGTCAACCATCAAACTCATCTGATCGTAACTATTTCAACGGCCAGAAAAGCAGCCGTGAGGCCCGTGACACTGATTAAAGTCTTTTGTTGGCCCCACAATCTCAAAAACGTCCTTTTTGGTTCCGAATTTTACTATTTAGTCCTTCCCTTCGTTTTTTTTTTTTTCCCGTTGAGCAACGTCACTTCGTTGGAAAAAAAATAAAAATTTGCCCAGAATATTCTACTTTCACAGACAAATAAAACATTCGGAAAAAACTCCTGATCCAGTAAGATTCAGTAGTAATTACTAGAAGAACTCAATAATTTTTGTTAATTTCACTGAAGCCCCTCATATAAAGTTTAATTAAACCCGGTTTTCGCGTCCGTGAGAGATTTTTTATTTGTATTTTGAAGAATACCATTTTTAAAACAAAAGAAGTGCTTTCAAACCCACCGGGAAACGGTGGTAGAACGGAGGAACCCATAGATGATCGGTCGGGCAAACGCGGAGCTCAAGCGGAGTTTTTCTACTGTGGTTCTCTCTTTCTCCCCTCCGTTCTTCTTTGAGTGTCTGCTTGTTCGGGTCAGTCTCTATTTACACATTTCTTTATCTCTCCCTCTCTCTCATGTTGATGTTTGATCTTATGAACTCAATTCAAATTGTGGGCTTTTGATTTAGTATCTATTTTATGATGTTGTTTTTTAAATCTGTTTTGAGAGAATTGAAACTAGCGTGTCAGTTTTATCGTGGGTTTCTTGAGATTTTTGTAAAAAATTTGTTTTCTAGAAGATTGCCGGCGGACAAGTGTTTGTTTCAGTTGGTTGAAAGTGATCTAGGGTTTTATCTTTCCGACCATCACCTGCTTGAGGATCCCTGGAGACGTTTAGTACAATTTGTGTCTTTTTTGTTGTTGTTAGAGTTTAAGGGCATTTTCCAGTAAACTTTATGTTTTTCTCCTGTTTAAACTTTAGAAGATTTACATTATCAAGGCCTGCTGAAATTTTTGTTCAAGCAGAATTCAAGGAAGTTGATAAGAGGATGAAAATCCCTTTGCCCGGAAGAGAAATTTCTTTAGTGCTTCTTAAAAATTGTCTAATTATTTTTATTTTTTTGACTTGGGCCTAAAATATATACGATAGGGATTTTTTTTTCCCTGACAATTGGAGTTGTATTGTATGAAATTGCAAACCAGGTGATCAAGCAGGGAAGAATTATAAATCTCTGTTAAAATTCTCATCTTTTCGCATACACTGGATCGACCTCGTTATCAAGCTTCAACTACTACCTCTGAGGTGTTTCCCTGAACCCTGTGGACATGTTACGTGAAGAGGGGTGTCTGGACGAACGTTATAATTTTTAATTTGAAAGGGCTCTTAGAATAGGAAGACTGTAATTTGATCCAAGCGGTATATCTCTGCAAATTTATCAGAGAAAGAGAGAGAGTTCTGTGATTTTCTTATGGCTGTTGCCCAGAGCAACAACATCAATACAACAAAGGCACAACCTTTCAGCTGTTACAAAGTTGCGAGCCTGTCTCAGACTATCTTAGATTCAAGCCAGACCTTGAGATTAGAAGATCAATATGTTTTGGGGGAGCAATTGGGTTGGGGGCAGTTTGGTGTCATCCGTGTGTGCTCAGATAAATTCACTGGAGAGGTGTTTGCGTGCAAATCCATTGCTAAGGAAAGACTGGTCACACTGGATGATGTCTGCAGTGTCAAGTTTGAGATTGAAATAATGACTAGGCTATCTGGGCATCCAAATGTTGTGGATCTTAAGGCAGTTTATGAGGAGGAGGATTATGTGCATTTGGTGATGGAGCTTTGTGCTGGTGGGGAGCTGTTTCACCGGTTGGAGAAGCATGGGAGATTCTCTGAGTCTGAGGCTTGTGTTCTTTTCAGTCATCTTATGCAAGTGGTTATTTATTGTCATGACATGGGTGTTGTCCATAGAGATTTGAAGCCAGAAAACATTCTGTTAGCCACAAAGGCCTCATCGTCACCAATTAAATTGGCAGATTTTGGTCTTGCAACCTATATCAAACCAGGTATTATCTTAATTTTCCTTCAGTTTGTTTCATTACCTCAACCTTTTGAAACATTCTATCATTATGTGTTTAGTTATTTGGATTCTCTCCTCCAACAGGCCAGAGTTTGTATGGGACGGTTGGGAGTCCTTTTTATATAGCACCAGAAGTGCTGACTGGGGGCTACAACCAGGCAGCTGATGTTTGGAGTGCTGGGGTTATTCTTTACATCCTCCTTAGTGGGATGCCACCTTTTTGGGGAAAGACCAAATCAAAGATCTTTGATGCTGTTAGGGCAGCTGATTTACGGTTCCCATCAGATCCTTGGGATCGCATATCTGCATCTGCGAAGGACTTGATCAGTGGAATGCTCTGTACAGATCCCGCTAAAAGGCTCACTGCAGCTCAGGTTCTTGGTATGTTGTCTCCTCTTTGGTTATTTTATTTTCTTATTTATGATCATTGCATTGTTTATTAAGGTCGGATATATCTCGCAGTCATAGATATTATGAGTACCAGGTTCTGATTGTTTACTTTGGATTTAAGGGTCATGGTATGTTGGCTCCTCTTTGGTTGTTTGTAAGGATGATGACCATATGATAAAAGCTTGCTTTTCATACTCTTCATTGTCTGAAGGAAATTTCTTCTTCACCACTATGTAGTTTTTTGTTGATTCATTCTCCTGCCATGATCAGTGAGTGCACATCCTTTTGGATCTTTAACTCTAATCTTAGGTTAGGGTTCAATGTCAAGATTTAATTATTGGTTTAGTTTCTCCTCTTCTCTTTATGAGATCCTCCTCCCCCGCAGGGGCCCAAAAAAATTTAATGGAATAAAAAGATTGTGATTTAATTTCTTTCATTCTAATTACTAGTTGATGTGAATATTTTTTCGTTTTTTTCCCCCGAAGGGGTTCCTTTGTTGGATGAGTAACACTGGTTTTATTAGGGGGAGGATGTGACTTGAGCTAAAATCCTACCGTGCATGATGGTGTCTGAGACACGTCTACATGGGCTAGCTTAGTTCATTATCTCATCTTCTAGAGATTTGCTGATATAATTATAGACAGCTGGATGTTCATTAAGGCTGCCAAATTATGGGCTTCTTTGATGAGATTCCTATTGAGGAGAGACTCATGGACCTTATTCATGGCAGGTTTTGGGACCCAAATTTTGTTCAATCATGTGTCTCACATTCAGAGCATCAGGACCTGTTCTTAGGTGGCCTCCACATGAAGGATTCTTTAAACTAAAATACAATTTGATGATTTGATCTGATACTGTCGTGTTTGTCCAATCTTTGCATTGGGAAAGTTCAAAGTTTAAAACAAAAAGTGTAGGAAAGAGCTAGATCTTGTTTCAACAAATTGAACAGTGATAAAGCTGCTTTCAGTTATGTGCAATTTCTGATATTTAAACATAAATATCAGAATTTCAGGTGGCAAAATTAAACTTGTTCTTGCTCTTATTTAACCTCCTAGCTCTTTTCCTTGTCCTTGATTTTATCATGGCCCTCCCCCTTCCACCATTTAAAACATTGAAGATTGTTACGATTACTTGATAATTGCTGGCTGTATATTTGTATCCTCAATCAATCATTTTAGGTTTGGCTAGTAATAGATTAAGTGATTAACACACTTCGTTCTGGTTATTCTTATGCACTTTGGGAATCATGGAATAAATAGTCGTCAGCATCCTTTCTGCATGCTGTGCATTCAGCCATTCCTCATTTTGGACTAAATGTTTTCTTGACTATTGCATCGTTTATGAATGATGGAGCAGCACCACAGAAAATTGATGTCCTGTTAATGTGACAATATAGCTGGCTGAGCTTTTGTCATAATTTGTTGGTGATTTATAACAATTTTTATTAGAAGTAATCACAATATGGAATGTATAGTATATATAGCCCATGAAGGATGACCTCCACAAAACAAGGAGCACAAATATACAAACTATGAGCTACAGTGGAGTGGAAACCCACCACAAATCCTATAGCTTATTAGCCAGACAACGCTTCCACTGAAGTCGAAGATGAAGCAAAAAGGAATCCATACCCGATGAGCTGGGAGAATCTCCACAGTCCATATCCATCTTTCTGCATTGCTTGTCAAAAAAAGGGGGAAAAAATTCTTTCCCCATCCAGCCAAAGGCACTGAAGGAACGCCTTGCCTCCACAACCTTAGGGAAGGCTTCAGTCTTTAACATTGTGCACCTATAGTGAAGAGAAAGCAAATGAGCACCAGCAGAACTTATTATGAAATTTAGGAGAGAAGGAAGGAAAGAGAATATCGAGTAAGAGAGAATAAATAGCAAGTAAGAAGAAGAAGAAGATGAGAGAGTAATACCCGGGGGGGAGTGGGGAGGGGGGAGGGGGGAGGGGGTAGAGAGCCACACAAGGCAATAATAACCAAGAAACTAAATCCATTCCTATAAAATTCAAAGATAGAGTATAATTCTGGTAATTAGTTGTCAAGGTCTGGTAGTTAACATCTTAAATTCTGACTATTAGATCTGAGATCAGATCTGGCCTACATCTAGCTGTCAGATCGGGACCTCTTTCATTGCATCATCAGGCCCATTATTTGCAGACCAATCAGATGCTCTGATCGATCCTCAGCATCACTAAAGGTTTCTCAATTTGAATTATCCAACTTTTTCAAGATATACTGGGTGTGGTTCTGGTTAGGCTGAAACTCAGCCTTGTTTTTGCAGCTCTTCAATTCTTTCATGTTTCCAGGTTTTGTTTTTAAGTATTGGGTTTTAACCTTTTGCAGATCATGGCTGGATAAAAGATTGTAGGCATGTGGCTGAAGGACCATATGAAAGTGATGGCCTTAGTTGTAGGCAATTGGACTTGGGTGGCAGCTCATTCTCTACTCCATTTGTCGCAAGGAATCAAGATGTCAGCTTTAGCTCTGCTTCACCTCTGCCTGGAGATGCCCAAATAGGCAATTCACCAGCATTCACATGCAGATCATCGTTCTCTTCTTTCTTGCTTGATCCCGCCACACCCTGCACTGCAATTGGTGGTTTTTCTTTCCAGAGCTGTTGTGCATCGACTGTCATGGAATTCTCTTCCCCTGTTCAGTCCATGCCAAGCTTTGATTTTCTTAGCCCAAGCCCGGCAGTAGAACAAAGGAATAACTCTGTGTGTTTCACAGCCAATGTTTCCGGAATTGATGCAATTCAGAGAGGTATTCAAATTTTCACCTTCTCCTAATCTGATCATTGCTTGTTTGCTGAAACTCTGTTAGTAACTATTGTCCTGTTGGGTTGTGCAGAGGCAAACTTGGGGAAGCTCATCATCTTGGATTCTTCTACGTCATTGGGGCATGAGGTGGGAGAGAAGGATCACAAGGCTGTTGAGGTTCGAAGGGGAGTAGGGACACCTGCCTCTAGGGTGTTGGGCATCCACAGTAAGAGGAACCACACGATTGGCCTTGGGGAATTTGAACAGCTTGATCTTATGGTGACTGAGTCAGTTATCCGCTGGGCATCATGCACACATCTTCCAAGTGCACCATCTCTTACGTCCTCTCTTGTTTGTTGATCTGTGAGTGATGGGATGGTAAAAGAGAAAAAGGGGGTGGGAGGAGGGGGGGTTGAGTTTAAGGGGCTAGGTGCAGAGATATGACCCATTTCACGCTTGATCTAACATGTTGTATTGTAGAGGAGTTGGAGAAGCTGAACTCTGGCACAAGTTCGAGTTTCAGCGAGGCTTGGTTGTGGTTGTATGATGAGTTATTCTGCTTTTCTGATGTGAATAGATATTGTTAGCTGTTGCTGCCCGCCCTCTGAAACAGCATGTCTTCGGCACTAACAGGGGTGTGCCACGTGTACCAATTTAAAGGGTCTTGAGAGTTCCAAGTTCAAACAGTTTAATATGTAGAAGATTTTCTGGTGATCTCTCAAAAAAAAAAAAACTCTTTATGTCCATCCCCTTTTGTTATCAGGATTCGATTACTCTGTAGCACTGGTGGTTCAAAATTTCAGTCAATGACACAAAAACCTCCATAACCATGGCTTAAAAAATCGGATTCGAACTGGGTGAATTGGTGGATTCGTATCGTAATTGGGTATCTTTGATTTCGATTTTGAAAAAATGTGTTATGTTTGGCGGATCAAAGACCAATCTCGTTCCTTTATGGTGTAATAGATGTATTTGAATTTTGAAGTGGTGATGGTGGATTGAAAGAATATTTTCACATCTTACTAAATGAAGTCAGTTTGAGTAATAGTGTCAAAGACGATATTATTTATCAAGACATCACATGTTATAAATATATATGTCAAATTAAGATGCGGAAGAGTTTATAAATCGGTGGTTTAACTTAGTTAATCAAGTTGTTCAATAAGAATATTAGCACAAAGAAAATTATAGATGATTGTGAACAACCTAAGGCCTCATGAACAAGAAGTTCATAAAGCCAAGGAACAGAATGCGGCCATTCAGTTTTACATGAAATAGACAAGGCCTTCCTGGCCAGGCTATCAACAATTCCATTGTTAGTCCTGGAAATACAAGAGAATGAAATTGAATAAAATGTCGCTGCTACACAAATTATATTATGGATAATTGGTGCAATGGTGAGAAGTATTGTGGTCACGATTTACAAAATTAAAGATGATATTAAAAACTGCAATAACTATAGAAGCATAAAACTAATGAGTCATACAATGAAGTTATGGGAAAGGGATGTTGAAATCCACCTTAGAGAAGAAATTACTATTTTGGATAACTAATTTGGTTTTATGCCAATAAGATCCACAATGGAAAGTTGAAAACTATATTCTCCAAATAAGCTTACGAAAGAGTTCCTATAGAGTTAATGTGACATATATTAGAGAAGATGAGAGTTTCAAGTAAATATGTTGACAGAATTAAAGATAAATACGTTGGTGTGGTGACAAAGTAAGACCTATAGAGAGTCAATGTATTGAATTCCCAATTACAGTTAGATTAAATCACGGATCAACTTTAAGCCCTTATTTGATTGCGCCTATCATGGATGATTTAACCAGTGACATACAAGATGGGGTTCCTTGGTGTATGCTTTGATGAAATTGTCTTGGCGGATGAGACAAAAACAATGATTAATGCCAAGTTTGAGTTATGAAGATCAATCTTGGAATGAAAAATTGTATCAAAAAATAAAAAATAAAAAATCTTAGAATGAAAAAGGTCTTAAGATAAGTAGAACAAAGACGGAATGTATGGTGTGTAACTTTAGTTACGCTAGGACAGTTAATAAGGTGGTAATTATCGATGAGAGGGAGATCCCACTAAGTGATTATTTAGGTATCTAGACTCAATCATAAATAAAGAAGGTAATATAGAACATGATGTTGCGCAGAGAATTAAAATATGATGGATGAAGTGAAGAGGTACATGTAGAGGGATTATTATCCTCTCCAATTCTTAAAGTGTGGTAGTGTGGCAGTGCTAGGTGGAGATGTCAACACCTGGCAGCTGCCGCATCTAACCGTCCAAGCTCATTGATATGGACCGTTGGATGCGCGGTAGCTACCAGGTGTCGACATCTCCAGCTAGCACTGCCGCACTACCACATTTTAAAGAATTGTAGAGGATAATTTTTCCACTTCTAGAGTGCTATGCGATCAGTGTATAACATTAAAGCTTAAGGAAAATTTTGATAGGATTGTCATACGACCGACTATGATGTATGGTGCTGAATGTTGAGCAATTAAAAAAATATTATATAGATAAACTAAGTGTAGCAGAGATAAAGATGTTAAAACGAATGTGTGACAAATATAGGAGGGATAAAATAAGAAATTATAATATTAGAGCTGAGTCGAGAGTAGCTTCAATACATGATAAGTTGCGAGAAAATTGTTTGAGGTGGCATGGTCATGTTCAATGGAGACCTTGGAATGCTCCAATACGGACGAGGGATTTGATGCAGATAGAAGGAACTAAAAGAATCAATGACAGACTTAAAATAACCCTAAGAGAAGTGGTGAGGAAAGACTTGCATAGCTTGGGCCTCATATCTTCTATGACTTTGAATAAAACTTATTGGAGAGGATCCATGTAGCCGACCTCATTTAATTGGGATAACACTATATTGTTGTTATTGAAAACCTTCTATTAGTGTCGCTTTTTATTTGAGTAGTCTTTAGTATGGAACTTCTCCATGCATACTGCGTAGAATCTGATATCCTTTGGAGTTTTAGGTTCGAACTACGAACATGTCATGCATGGGCGCATGGCATGCCATTGGACTACAAATTTGAGCACCGGTTATGCACCGTCGAAAACTTGAGACCTTCGGTTCTCTTAACATCTGTTTAGTTGCATGGAAAATAAAGAGAAAGACATGAAATTAAATTAATATTAAAGTGAAAATTTTATAATAATGATCTTATATGTCGATGTAATTAACTTCGATATATACTAAATTTGGTTATTGAATTTTGGGAAAAGTCTCTTCGAACATGAGGTGCACGAAATGTCAATTAACATTTCATGTTACTAGACGTTTCCTACACCTCATGTTCAAAGAACCACTATCCTTCATTTTTACTTTATTTTGTAATCTAAATTTCTTTGATTTGAGAAATATTATAGAATCACGAGTACAACATTTTCCCCCTTTACTTGTAATCAACCAGAGTCTATGATTGAGAAAATCAAAATTAGATTGGTCGAATCGGCCATGACTGATCCTGATCCTATACATTTTGAAGAGATCGATTTTAGGGTTTTTAGGACCGAAATCACTGGCTTTTAAATTTGAGAGGCCGATTCTAGGGTATTTAGGACCCATTCCGAGTTTTAAACTATGATTGGAATTGACAATGACTGATTTCTTGCTTCCGAACATGCAAGTATCTTCAATGAGTATGTCAACGTTAATAGGCGGTCGCACAATCCATACCATGGTTTTAAAAATTGGTAATCGGATCATTGGAATCGTCCATGACCGATCCAACATGGCTGATTCACACTCAAAATCCTAAAAATTTATCTGTTTTTGAATATGTGGACCAATTCTAGGGTTCATGAAGGCCGATTCTGATTTATTCCGATCCAGACATACCAACTACGACTTGGAGCCCAACTTGGAACCTAGACTCTTGAGTGACTGACTAGTCGAAGCCGCTGAGATCTAGAGCTCCAAAGTAATGGAGGGCCAAGAAGAAACCAAGCTCGAACTGTTCCTTCAATGGTTGCAGGTTCCACTCCCTGTTATTTCTTTATTTTTATTGTCTTCTCCTTTTCTTTTACTTGACATTCGAATTCTCGAATCCAGGCGAACATGGTCGAATTACGTGGTTGCAGTATCAAATACTGCGGTCCCAATAAAGGTTTCGGCATTTTTTCATCTGACGACGTCGTTGAAGGTAACAGTGGCTTTATTCATTTCACTGGCGAGAGTTACACAGGAATTAATGCTTAAATAAACCTTCTATTACAATTTCCAGGGATTCTACTTGTTGTTCCATTAGATTTAGCGATAACTCCGATGAGAGTTCTGCAAGATCCTTCATTAGGACCGAAATGCAGAGCAATGTTCGAAGAAGGAGAAGTAGATGATCGGTTCTTGATGATTTTGTTGCTAACTGTGGAGCGTCTTCGTAAGAACTCGTCATGGAAGCCGTACGTGGCTATTTGTTTGTTTTTTCATTTCATTCGGTTTCTTGTTTCATCGTTACTCGTTGAGTGAAAATAGTTATCTCTTGATCAGGTACCTCGATATGCTCCCGACCACTTTTGGTAATCCGCTTTGGTTCACTGCTGATGAGCTACAGGAGCTGAAGGGGACAACATTGTACCGAGCAACCGAATTGCAGGTGAAGACCTTAACAATTATTTCAGTTGCATTGGCTGCGGCTCATGAACTCTTAGTTTTGGCTTTTTGAGGAGTTGTGTGCTCAAATCATATATCACTCACCTAGGGAGTTTGGTTTAGTTACATATAAATGTAAAGCATGCCTACTCTGGCAGTACTCGTGAGATTTTAAATTCCTTGAATTACCTTAGCTAAAACATGTACCTTCTTGTGCTATGTCTACCTTGTTTCTGTTGTTGTTATGCACTTATGCATATGGATTATGTAATAGACTTCATCCCAGGATTCTATCATTCTTGCAATAACATCTGATGAGAGACATGTCTCCATTGCAGAAGAAAAAGTTGCAGTTAGTATATGACGACAAAGTAAAGAATTTGGTTAAGGAACTTTTACTTCTTGATGGGGACTCGGAAAGGTAAGAAAAGGTCATGATTCCATCTTATCTTGAATTGCTGACATTACTTAGTAGTTACTTGTTTTTGTTTGCTCAGGTAATTTGAGTTTCTATGTCAGTATATGTTCTTGGTCTTCAGTTTTGGGTGTGCATTGCATTATTCTTGAGGTTGCTTTGATGTAGTTTGGCATTCTACTTGTACCTTCTTTATTATTGCCTGATTAAGGACATTTTAAAGTTATGGAATTCACGATGGTGTCGAGCTGCCGGGACCATTCAGGTGTCTGGATACCAGGATTATTCAGGTAGCTTTCATTCGTTCTTCTCTTAGTTCTAGGCCATTTATTTGGCTGTCTTGGATGCTTTCCATGTGGAGTTTATGTCTATTGTAGAAAATATTGTCTGAACTGTTGTTGAGACAGCAGACTTGGACATTAATATCAGCTGGCCTGTTGGAGTCGCAGACCCAGTTTAGTAACCCTATCAGTTCGTATATTTCTTATTGGTAGAGGCAATCTGTATCATGGATAAACGAGTGTTGATTTACAAGCATCCAAGTTGGTAAACACTCAGTAACTGGACTAGAAATTTTTTGGTAATTTTGAAAAGAAAACTAGATATGAAGTTAAAGTAGGGATAATAAGCCAGTGTACACTGTACAGTTATTCCAAACAGTTGGAATGATTCTAATAATAACTGAGTCTGATGGACCTGGAAAGTTTCAATCTATGGGTATGATAGATATTCGATGTCTCTAGATGAAAATTCATAATTTTTCATTATTTGTAACAGTAGGATCTTTTTTTTTTTTTTTTTTTTTTAAAATGTCCAAATAAATTCAAAGAAACTTTTTTTCCCCTTCTGATGAAAAAATTCAAATAAGCTAAAAGGACCATATTGAAGGGACCCTAGTTTCATTGCAGGCTAGAGATTAATTTCTTTGGCGAACAATTAACGCTATGAAAAGCATTAATACCAGGGGCTATCATTTGGTGCCCTAATAGAGTTTTCAATAACCATGCTTTAACAGGACATGTAGTGGTAAACTGGGGTAAACAGAATCTCATATGGTGCGCTTCTCCACTGTAAAGTTTTCTTCTGTTAATATCTCTGCTATTAGGTGTCAGTGGCACCTTCTTTTGCATAGACTCGAGGTGTACTTGTGCATTATTTCCTTTTATATAGGGGTTATCTGTTCATGTGTAGGCTCTTTACCCTTTTCTCTTTTTCTCCTCTTGCTTCATTAAATTTTTTTTTTCTGACTTCTCCCTCCCCCCCCCCCCCCAAAAAAAAAAAAAAAAAACCTGATTGTAATATATATATATATTTTCTACAGCCTGTGGATGTCTTCTAATCCATGATTTTCTGTCACATGGATGAATTTTGCGGTACAAACATTTACTTTGAAAGTTGTATCCTACAAATGCTTAATTGTAGTATTGACATTACAACAACAGAGCCTAGTTTGAAATTTACAAGTTTTTCATGATTATGTATTTGTTTATTATTAGATCCTTTCGTCTTATATAATTTTAAATTTTCCTTAGCATTATTCATTGCATAATATAATCTAATTTGATGCTGCTTAACTAGCCGACCCATTTAGTTGGGATATGGCTGAATTGAGTTGAGTTGATGCTGCTTAACATTCCATGTCGAACCTTCTTAAACTCTTATTTTATTTTATTTTTCATTCTTATTCCTTTTTTAAGTTTTCCTTTATTGGGTTATAGATACTGAAAATGTGGTATTCTTCTTGATCATCTTACCAGCGAGGTGCAATTTGAAGACTTCCTTTGGTAAGTATCTTCTTGGGGAACTATTGTTATGTAGAAGATTTCTTTTTTATTTGTTTCTTTTTTTTTTTGGAATAAGTGATAGTAGATTATTAAAAGCACCAGCTGACACCCTTCACAAAAAAAAAGAGAGGCTCTTATTAGCAAGAGCATAAGGCTGGGGGAGTGAAACTCCGGCAAAAGATAGTAATAGAAAATTCACTCTAAACACTCCATTCAAAGCACTCAACATGCAATGTTCAAGCTTATCAACCCAATGTCCCTCACTAGCCCAAAAATAATTGATGCAAAATGATCACCAAATAGGGCTTATTTCTTTAGAAATAGGCCTAGGGTTGGGTTATATATATGTTGGGCCTTTGTTCCCAAGGGTTTTTTATGTATTAGGCCACTTTAATGAGCTTAAACTAGGGGTATATAGGTTGCATACGGGATTAGCCCAATACTTAGTTTATTTTCCTATTTTTAGATTGAACCGGTTTAGAATTGGTTGCACCCAATTGGTTCAATTGGTCTAATTTAAGTGAAGTGTTCCTATTGGTTAATAAGTCCTTATATCCTATTGGCTAATATGGAATCTTCTTTTAAATTAGTTATTTTAAGTTAGATATCTTTTAACTTAAGTTAGTAGGGTTAAATAGGTCTTTTACTGTTTTAAATTAGTTAAGTTAGATTAAATCTCTTCCTTCCACGATTTTTGAAGGAAAAGACTTTAAATTGTACTAGGACTTGGCATAAAGCCATCTTATTAATATAGTAAATCGTGGAGGGCTCCCCCACATTGAAATTTGAATTTAAAAGACTGTTTTCTGTTGCTGGCCGACTGCTGCTGCTGTTCTGCTCCTTTGAGTGTGCATCCTTGTGGATTTCAAGGTGGAAAGGGTGGGTGGATTCCTGCGACTCCTTACGCCGTGACGGTTGGGAGGATCTCTCTCTGAAGGTGGTTTTATCCTTCATCATTCAAGCTGCTGCCGGTGGATTCCAATGGTGAGTTTGAATTTAATTTTTGTTTTATCATTCCTTCTCCTTCCCCATTCGATCCATTTATTTTCTGTTTTAATTTCATAAACCCTAATTTATCTAGAACCTATCCAGACCTGTTCCCTCATCAGAATCCTCTCATACTTTGACCACAACTCCTCCTCAACACCCTCCATACTCGATCTAAGTTGCTGCCTCTTCCCATCACTCAAACCCTAATTCCCCTTCATCTCCACTAAACCCTAAATAGCCAAAAACCTGTTCAGACCTAATTAGCCATCCAATTCAGCTCATATTACAGCCGAACCTTCCCCCTAACCCCTCTAATATCTGACCAAAAGCCCTACTCCAATCTCCAACTCAAAACCCTAGTTTTGATAATTTTTCTTAATTTTTAAAACCCGAAACCCTAACCCTAATTCTGCAAGAATTTTAAATTGATCCAAATCCCAATATTTTTATGTCAAAAAGACCCCCTAGACCTGCTGATCATTACCATGTATTACTTTCATTCATAACCCTAGCCTAAACCCTAGATTTGCCCTAAACAGCTCCAAACTGCCTAGCCAAATCAGCAGCTGTATTTAGATCTTGTTGCTTGGCCTCTAATAGGATCCTTTTCCTATTGTGAGCTACATTAATAATCCCAACCAAGCAAACCCACTATTGTTTAGCTCAAATTGGTCTTCTTCACTTATTAGGGGCATAAACTCTATTTTATTGCTTTCTACATCTTTTTCCCCCGCTCTTTCAAATACTTGGGTAAGCTTTTTGTCATTGGTTAAAAATTAAATATTTTTGGTGCATTCTCTTAGGTTGGATTCATTTGGTGATAAATCCCTATCCCCCAAATATTAAGAATGAAAGATGAATTTGTTCATGGCTGATCTGAATTTGGTCCCAGCTGAAATGGTGATCTTTCTGTGATTTTGATCAAACAAATCAATGTAACTGTATGTCTTTACACACTTTCAACCAAAGGCATTGGCGTATTTTGAATTTGCTCCATGTCAAAATAACTGAAATATGTCAACATTTAATTCCATACCCGAACATGAGCAATATGGCGACTTATGGGCTTTTCAGAGTACAGATTCATTAATGGATCTTGTGCCCCCAGACCTCAGATGCTTTTGTTGCAATGAACTTTGTTACAGATCAGAAACTTAACTAATCAGTAGAAGAAAGAAGAAGAATTGAAGAATAAGAGGAGAAGAGTGGAGAATAAGTCACTGCCGAGAGAGAAAAGAAGGCAGCCAGCGATTAGCATTGTTTTCTATCGCAGGACCAGCAAATATATTTATAATATGGGCCAAACGAAATTAGGTGTGGGGTTAGAGGTTGATAATGAAATTACCCCAAGCCCTCACCTATTACAACTTATCAACCAATGACAGAAAAACAGGAAAATAAAATAGAAATCCCACAAACTAAAAGTAACAAGACAAAACTACCCCTAATTCTCAACACTCCCCCTCAAGCTGAAGCATATAGGTCTCCCATGCTCAGCTTGTTGCAACAGGTGCGAAAATTAGGGGCAAGCGACTTGGTGAAGACATCAGCTTGCTGATCTGAAGACGAAACAAACGAAGTCTCAACTAGCTTTTTCAAGACGGCATCGCGAACAAAATGGCAGTCCACCTCAATGTGTTTAGTCCACTCATGGTAAACAGGGTTACTAGCAATATATATGGCTGCCTGG
Source organism: Telopea speciosissima (assembly GCF_018873765.1). Taxonomy (NCBI): domain Eukaryota; kingdom Viridiplantae; phylum Streptophyta; class Magnoliopsida; order Proteales; family Proteaceae; genus Telopea; species Telopea speciosissima. The sequence continues at coordinate 60,460,523 of NC_057921.1, read as the reverse complement.
TTATCACAGTACATCTTCATCGGCTTAGACATAGAAAATCCCATCTTAAGAAGTAGGGACCTAAGCCAAATCAACTCAGCTGTAGTGTGGGTACTCTGCCTGTGCACTTGACCGTGCAATAGTAGTCTGCTTTTTACTTCACCACGAGACAAGGTTACCCCCAACAAATGTACAATAACCTGTAGTGGAACAATGATCACACACCGATCCAGCCCAGTCTGCATTAGAATAAGCAACCAGGTCCATATGCCGATTAGGAAGATAAATCAACCCTTTACCAGGAGCACCCTTCAAATAACGAAGGATGCGAATAGCAACATCCCAATGAGCTTTCTGAGGAGTTTGCATAAACTGGCTCAGAACTCCAACAGCAAAAGAAATGTCTGGTTTCATGACAGTAAGGTAAATCAACTTTCCAACTAAACTTCTGTACTGGTGCACATCTTTGAGGGGATTGCCATCATCTACACCAAACTTTTGATGAGGATCCATGGGGATATCCACTGGCTTAGACGCAAGCATACCAGAATCATATAAAAGATCTAAAACAGACTTCCTCTGGGAAAGACTGATACCCTTCTTACTTCTCACAACCTCAACGCCAAGAAAGTAGTGAAGTTTACCTAAATCCTTGTTGTTAGTAAGCCTTTACCTCAGCAATGCCTGACACATCATCCCCAGAAACAATAATATCATCAACGTACACAAGCAGAATAACCAACTTGCCACGATGACGACGAACAAACACAGAATGATCAGAATAACACTGTGAAAAACCGCATGATACAACTGTGGTACTGAACTTCTCAAATCACGCTCTTGGTGATTGTATGAGGCCATAGATTGCTTTCTGCAATTTGCACACCTAAGCACCATTCTCCCCTTGAGCAACATACCCAGGAGGTTGCTCCATATACAGCTCCTCATGAAGATCACCATACAAGAAGGCGTTTTTAATATCCAATTGAAAAAAGGGCGAATCAAAATTAACTACCATAGAAATAAGTAGGCGAACAGAATTCAGCCGAGCAACAGGAGAGAAGGTCTCAAAGTAGTCCACACCATAAGTCTGTGTATACCCCATGGCAACTAGACGGGCTTTAAGCCGCTCAACAGAACCATCTGGAAGGTATTTGATGGTGTAAACCCAACGACACTTAACAAGTTCCTTTCCAGGAGGCAGATCAACCAAACTCCAAGTGTGACGAGATAAGAGAGCATCAATTTCCAAATCCTTGGCCGCCTTCCAACCAGGAAGATGAAGAGCCTCAATATGATTTTTGGGAATAGGTTTGGAAGACAAGGGTAAGGCAAAAGTATGAACTGAAGAGGGTAAGTGAGAAAGGGACACATACTTATCAATAGAATATAAAGCAGTGAACTTTTGAGTGCAAGAGCGAGTACCTTTACGCAAAGAAATAGGTAAGTCATCAGTTGAAGAAGAAGGTGGAGCTTCACTAGCCGAAGAAGTCGGCAGAGGTAGTGAAACAGGTGGAGCCATTGGAACCTCTTCTTGTGGTACTTTCTTGTCACGCCGCTGATAAACCTGTATTGGTGGTGTAGAGAATGGGACAAGTGCAGGGATAGGAGGAGGAGCATTAAGATGCCAATCATCTTCCGAGACAGAGGAGGATGAAGAAAAATAAGAACGGTCCTCAAGGAAGGTGACATCAACACTCACAAAAACCGATGGGCAATAGGGTCATAACATTTGTACCCTTTCTGGGTACAAGAGTATCCAAGAAAAACACACTTAGTGGACCGGGGAGAGAGTTTATCAAAAGGAGCATGGAGATTGTGAGCAAAACAAATACACCCAAAAACATGAGGAGGTAAATGACAACTGGGTTGGTCGGGAAAAACAATGGAAAATGGGGACTTGTCGGCCAGAACAGAAGAAGGCATTCGATTAATCAGGTAACAGGCAGTAAATACCCCTTCACACCAAAAGTGCTTGGGAACATGCATATGGAACATTATAGTGCGGGCAACCTCAAGTAAATGTCTATTCTTACGTTCCGCCACCCCATTTTGTTGTGGAGTGTAGGAACAGCTAGTTTGGTGAATCATTCCATGAGAAACAAAAAAATCCGAGATATCACGCTGAACATACTCCAAAGCATTATCAGACCGAACGATTTTAATAGATAAACCAAACTGAGTTTTAATTTCATTATAAAAATATTGGAATACAGATAGAAACTCGGAACGATCCTTCAAGAGGTATAACCATGTGAGACGAGAATGGTCGTCCACAAAAGTTAAAAAATACATGAACCCACTCCGATTCTTAACACAACAAGGACCCCAAATATCCGAATGAACTAAAGAAAATAAAGACGAACTACAAGCCATAGTGCGAGAAGGGAAAGAGGCACAGTGATGTTGTCCCAATTCGCAGGCTTCACACTCTAACCGAGACACAGACTTAAAAGAAGGAAATAACAACTTTAACCTAACTAAAGACAAATGGCCTAAACGACAGTGCCACTGGAACGGAGTCACCCCACCAACAAAGTCTTCAATCCATCAACCCCGAAAAACAGAGCAGCAACAGGTGGCTGCACACCAGAAAGCTAAAACCGAAGGAAAAATCAGCAGAAGGAGATAAGAGAGGAACCTTCCACTGATTAGTAGAGCTCTGATACCATGTTACAGATCCGAAACTTAACTAATCAGTAGAAGAAAGAAGAAGAAGAGAAGAATAAGAGGAGAAGAGTGGAGAAGAAGTCACTGCCGAGAGAGAAGAGAAGGCAGCCTGCGATCGGAATTGTTTTTTATCGCAGGATCAGCAAATATATTTATAATATGGGCCAAACGAAATTAGGTGTGGGGTTAGAGGTTTATAATGAAATTACCCCCAAAGCCCTCACCTATTACAGCTTATCAACCAAGGACAGAAAAACAGGAAAATAAAATAGAAATCCCACAAACTAAAAGTAACAAGACAAAACTACCCCTAATTCTCAACAAACTTGTATATCTTATGTATTCTCTTTGATATGTATGTCTATATATCTTATGTATTTTCTTTGATGTGTATGTCGTACTCAGATTTGACCCGACTATATCTATCAATTGCATTATGATAGGGCAAACTCTATCTTTTGGACTCGTGCTTTGAACATTCCTTTTTCACGTGCATATGTATTTCCTCAAATGCCTGAAGAACAAGAAAATTGCTGTTCCAGTGAGACGCAAGTTCAGGAGAAGGCTGAAAAAAGTGAGATAATCTTTTTATTTTCTTCTTATTTGTTCATTCTTTCTTAGTTGGGGTTTTCTTGTTCCTGAAAAGTGTGAAAGATGCAGGGTGGGCTTTAGATGAGTTACCATTTCTGTCATTGTTTACTTTTTGAGAAATAATTATTTCCCATTTAACTGGTACTACATACTTCCGATTTTAGGTTGTGGTGTTTCTGGGGTACAGAACAAAACTGGTGAAGATACATCACCTTCAACACAAGGAGAGACTGTTTGGGTTGAGGGCCTTGTTCCTGGAATCGATTTTTGTAACCATGGTATGATTCTGGTTTTGTATGAGTTTATAAACATTTCTGTTTTTTATTATCAGTTTTTGTATATACCTGTTTGTCTGAGACCTCTTTCCTAGTATTTTAAGTTTTGGTCATATATGTGTCTAGGGAAATTAACTGTTTTTAATTTTTATCCTTCTTGTAATTTCATATGGCTTAAAGGGCTCTTTCAATGAATGGACATTTTTCAGCTGAATTTATCAAGCCTTTTAATGCGGATTTGTGGTTGAAACAAACCCGAGACCCAGACCAAGATGAATCGCCCCAACCTTGTTCTGATTCAGTTGGATATTTAGAATTTATTTTATTTGGGATAGCTATTAGACGTGTAGGAAAATTTCGAATTTTAGTTTTATTGAGTTTCTATTTTATTAGTCTATGTTTTAGGAAGTAATTAGGAGTCTTTGATTTTTTGGCTTTCATAAATAGATATGTAACCCAATGATTGGAGTAGTTGATAGAGAATGCAAAAGTGAGTTGGTTGAGTGTGTGCCTGCGTGGCTTGGCAGCTTAGCTGTCGTCTCCTTGCTTCTACCCCCTTTCTTTTCCCTACCCCTGTGAGAGTTTCTTCTTCCTTCTTCTGTCTAGTTATTATTTCCTTGCTGGTCAAATCTGTTTGGGCGGTAGTTGCAACACCCACGTTCTGGTTCTAATCTCTTGCATCATGCGTCTTTTCTCACTAATGCTTTGGGTAGTCCATCATCTCCTTTGGGCGACCCTAACTGCCAAGCTCCAGCAAGAAACCCAGGAAATCAAGAGTTTCAAAGTGAACTCGAATCTAGGTTCTGTTCTTGCACCAGAATTAGTTGCAGGTTTTGAATCTTCTCTTATCATGAGCTGTTAGGTCTGTCATCATTTGATTGAGAGAGAACTCCTCGTTGCGATGCAAAATCCAAAGTTCCAGCTTGGTTGAGTAATTTAGTACTGAATTTGAATGGTCAAAATAGTAGCCAAATAATATCTTTTCGCACAGAATAAAATCTAGATTTAAGAGAAATCAAATTAAACAAAATCAGATGGTCAAACAAGGCTGAAACGGAGATTGAGTTTAACAAATAGCATAGGGAAGATTTGCTGAAAATCTGAACCCAATCGGATGGCCATATCAGCAAATAGGCCAAGTCTTTGCAGCAATAGGACTAGGGGTAAAACAGTAGAATAGCTTTGAAAGTGAAGATAGGTTGCTGATTTTAGATATGAAATTAACCTACAATCAGTAGCTAAATAGGATCACGAAATCAGAATCAGAATTCAGATGTAAAACAGGGTTTAACAAGGTAAAGGGTAAAATAGAGATTTCACTCCTTCATCCAATCGTCTGGTCAGAATTGAATGAGATTTTAATGGGGGACAGAATAGGAGAAGAGGGGAGCTGCAGAAATCAGATTAGCAGGGGAGAAAGAAGAGATAGCATAAGAAGAAGGGGGAGGGGGAAGGAACCGTAGAAGGTGAAGAAGGAGAGGGGGGAGGGGGAAGGGAGTGCACACGCACAAAACTCTTCAATTCATTCTATTCTTCATCTTTAATAATCAATACCGTGGATTACAGCCCAATTTAAAGAAAATAAAATCCTAACTATTTGGATACTAACTAACAAAGAAACCGGAAACACAATCTTATCTCCCTACCCAAAATAAAAGAACTACTAAAATAGATCCTAGCGCTAAGACCGGATTTGCGCAAAAGAAAACTAAAAATCCAAACTGTCCTGTGGGCCCCACATACAGCTGTTGAAGCAATCCAAATCTGGAGGATCTTCCGCAATCCACAGGAAAATAAGGCTGATCGAATGCATCTCCAAGGGACTGGCCCATCTCGGTCGAGATTGCTAAGAGGGTCAACCCGGTTCAGCCCTTGTTCTGCATCAGATTTAAATTGGAGTCCTTAAGTTAGGGTTCTTAAAATTAAATCCAAATTTAGCCAAATCCAACTGCTGGTTTTCTTAGTCTCCAAAAAAGTGCTACGTATAATCTTCTAGAAAGTTGGGTTCTAGTTGTAGGAAAATAGAAGAATACTTGTTAATGGATGAAGAAGATGATGGAATAATAAGAACAACAGATAATAACACCTGTGCTTCACACCGCAAGGTGGTTCGATTGGGTCAAACACCAACCTACCTTGATTACACGCAAGGGGTTCCTTGATCAAACACAAGGGAACTTCAATGGAGAAGAGAGCAGCAAAAGCAGCAATTTTATTTATCAAATTCATCTACAATGTTTTCCCCCCTTACAAACCTATATGAAAGACTTAAAAATAGACTCAAATACTGAGAAGTAAAAGCCTAACCCAATCCTTAACTAATAACGTAACCTAAAGTCTAAACTGACTAAGAAAGTGAAATAATAAAGGAAACAGACTCAAAACAGGACTGAACTTATAGAATCCTACTGCAGCCCAACTAAAACATTTAATAACAAGGCCCAACATTGAAAAGCAATCTCATATGCAACCTTAATACCCATAGTTTAGGCTCATTAAAGTGGCCTATTACATTGAAAACCCCATGGACCAAAGGCCCAACATGTATACAACCCAACCCTAGACTTATTCCTAATAAAAAAAGCCCCATTTCGATGATGAATCTGCATCATTGAGGCTCTTGTAAAGGAGATCTCTTCAAAGATCCCTTATTCCTGCTGGTTTTAGTGTTTGGATGTTGGGGATGACTCTCCCCTTCCCCACGACACCTTATTTCTTCTTTTATTCATCCAATTCCCAATATTGCCCTTCCTTTTTAAGCCTTATTTCATTTTATTTCCTGAATTGCCCACTCCAATATAACCTTATTGTCACCTTCGATAGTTCATCTTTAGGATTTGTTTCCATTGAAGTCCCTTCACCCTCTATTCCGTAAGAGCCATTGAGGATTCCTTTTAATTACACATCTGCCACTCTCTTATAACTTCCAGTTATTATCGTTTTGCCACCATCTCTTGTTATTGACCCATTTAGAGCTTGGGTGGGCCCATAGTGGACCTAGACCGGGTTTTGTGACCACCCGGGTTCTGCATCAATTTGGTATTCTGACAATGGTTTCCTTTATGTTCAAGACCATAGTACTAAAACTCGCGAAATTTCGGTCGAGATATCGAATATTTCGAGTATCTCGACCTGTCCGAAACGAAACACAAGTCCAAAATGAAAAAATGCAATATTTCGAATATTTCGGTCATCTCGTTTGTTTCGAAAATTTCGGACATTTTTGGCATTTTACACCCACAGAAAAATACCATATTTCGACCGAGATTTCGACGAAATTTCGGTATCTCGGCAATTTCGGTCAGACCGAAACACCGAAATGAAACGAAACGAAACGAGATTTAGTACCATGTTCAAGACGAGAGTGCACTTGCCCAATGCGAAAATTGCTATTTTATCGTCAATGAAGGGTAGAGGGACTATTTATCTCACAGTCCGTGGTGGATATGTTATCAAAGACCAACGAGATCATCATTGAGTTTGAGGATGATGTCTTTGTCAAATTCTCCATTTCTCAATACTATGATGGTGCTTATTGTGAAGTGTTTGATTCTCCTCAACGCATTATTAAATTGGGTCGAGAGTAATTAGAAGAACGAAGAGGTGTCGTTGATTACGACAGGAATTTGTGCACCTTACAACCTTCTCAACTGATTAAAAATCTATAGTTTTTCCTATTTTTTTAGATTTTTAATCAGTATACTTGATACATTGCGACCCGGTAAGGTTGCTCCATTGTGACCTAGTGGTCGCGGGTTCGAGTCGGGAAACAGCCTCTCCTCGAAGTGGGCGGGGGGGAGGCTGCGTACATTATGACCCTCCCAGACCATACAATGGCAAGAGCTCATGCACTGGGTACACCCTTTTTTCTTATAACCTTCTCAAATGCACCAGACATTTTCTTCAAGGATTGGTGATGAAGTATGCTCAAAGTCAAAGATGGTGACACTGACAATGCATCCACAGGACGAGCTAACAGTCAAGGGAGACAAGACGATTATTATGGATGAGGCAACAGCAGACTCTATTGTTGCAACATATGTACATATTGAGTTTGTTATCCCCCACATATTTGAAGACACAGATGCAACATCGAAGCTTCATATCTTGGATTTTGTTTGGGTTGCAGACAAGGAGCAGCAATCCCCCGTTATAGTGTTTTTACGGTGATTACTAAATTGGGATCTTGAGGGGGGGGGGGTAACCCCATTTATTTCTTCTAGAAACAAACTTTAGTTTAACACTCAAGTACACATATTTCTACCATTCTACAAAACTCGTGGGCGAGTTTTCTCAACACCAGGGGAATTCATGCAGATTTGTGGTTGAACCGACTCGAACCTGGGAACCCAAACCAAGATGAACTGGGTCCCAACCTTGTTCTGATTCATTAGGATATTTAAAATTTATTTGGGTAAATTACAGATCACCCCCTGGTTTTCAATCGAAACTCAAATCACCCCTTGGTTTTTGAAAAAACTCAAATCAGCCCTTCTACAGTAACGATGTTAGTCTGCTGTTAGTTTTTGGGGTGAAAGGACTATTTTACCCTTGTACTAAAACATTGGAATGAAATTTACAATACTACCCTCTCCATCTCTCTCTCTCTCTCTCTCTCTCTCTTGTAACTCTTGGAGACGACAGCGGCGGTGGCGGTGGTGGTGGTGGTGGTGGTCTAACCTCAGTCTATCCAAACGGAATCGACCCAAACTCAGGCTCATTCCCCAGTTCAACAGTCATCATTTCGTCTCCCACCACCACCGGAGCATCCTTCCTCTGCCTCTCCGGCGTAGGCTTCCAATCCTTCAACCTCCTTCTTCTCCCTTTCTTCTCCCCTTCTTCTCTCTATGTGCAATTCTGATTGAGCATTCGATGTTTCTGTAGAACAGAGGTTACCAGATGACCTAGAACGTAAGCTCTTGAACAGACTATGAAATCAAGTTTTACAGGCACCAGCGCCGTCAGGTTTCCTCCCAAACTGCTCAGAGTCGCTCCACCACCATACATAGGGATCTGGTTTCCAGAAACCACCACTGCCACCGTTCTTTGGCTCTTCCCCAACTCTATTAAACCAACACAATAACAGTCCCAAAAGCTAAAGGGAGGTTGAAGCAAAAAATCTCTGCAAGTTGTATCTACCGGTAGGAGAGACAACCAGCACATTCTTTTCAAATACGGCTTTCATCAGCCTTCAGAGTTCAGCTTTCATCATTCTTTTCTCCTTCTTTTCCTTGATTTTGTGGGGAGCAAGTCAACCTCAGAAACCCATTATCATCATGCAGGTAGGAAATTGATTTCCATTCTCAAACCCATCTTCAATTCCATTTCTGTTTTACCTTTTCCCGTTCTTGAGTTCAACGAATCGAGGAACATTTCTCTGAAATAGGTGGGTTTCTCTCATCAATTTTATTGGATTGAATAAAGGATGAAAAATCCTTCACCCTAGCTTTAGCTTAAGCTTCTCTTATGGCGGAATCTGTCCTTCCCACTAAGAAAACTCCTCATCTTCGCTGCCCACTTCGGATACTCCCATGGCAGCTCTGGTTCTTCTCTCCGGTGAGATTGAGTTGCAGGTGTGAGGAAGAAGATCAAATTTGGAGTTTTTAGTTGAAAGGGTAAAATCGTAAATCAACACTGGTCAAGGGTAGTTTAGGGATTTAAATTTATTTAATTGGGTGACATCATCACTTAACAGCATAAAACTAACATCAAGGACTAATTTGGCATTTTGGGGTCTAAACCAGGGGGTGATTTGAGTTTTTTCAAAAACCAGGGGGTGATCTGAGTTTCGATTGAAAACCAGGGGGTGATCTGTAATTTACCCAATTTATTTTATTTGGGATAACTATTAGACATGTAGGGAAATTTCCAATTTGAGTTTTTTTTATTGAGTTTCTATTTTGTTGGTTTATGTTTTAGGAAGTAATTAGGAGTCTCTTTTTTTGGCTTTTATAAATAGAAATGTAACCCAACAATTGGAGTAGTTGATAGAGAATGAAATAGTGAGTTGGTTGAGTGTATGTCTGCGTGGCTTGGCAGCTCAGCTGTCGTCTCCTTGCTTTCCCCCCTCTCTCCTCTTCTTCTTTTTCTCCCCTCCCCTTGTAAGACCTTCTGTAAAAAAAAAAAAAAAGAGTCCCAGTGCACGAGGCTCCCGCTGCTGCAGGGTTTGGGAGGGGAAAATGTACGTAGCCTTACCCTCGCTTCACAGGGAGGCTGTTTCCAAGTTTTGAACCCGCAACCTGATGGTTGCAATAGCACAACTTAACCGTTGCTCCAAGGCTCGCCTACCGCTTCTTCCTTCTTCTGTCTAGTTATTTCCTTGCTGGCCTAATCTGTTTGGGTGGTAGTTGCAGCCACCATGTTCTGGTTCTAATCTCTCGCATCACACATCTTTTCTCCCTAATGCCTTGGGTAGTCATTCATCATCACCTTTGGGCGACCCTACCTGCTAAGCTCCAGCAAGAAACACTGGAAATCAAGAATTTCAAGCTGAACTCGAATCTGGGTTCTGTTCTTGCGCCAGAATTAGTTGCAGGTTTTGAATCTTCTTTTATCACGCGCTGTTGGGTCTGTTGACATTTAATTGAGAGAGAACCGCTAGTTGCGATGTGAAATCCAAAGTTCCAGCTTGGTTGAGGCTCTAGTAAGGGAGATCTCTTAAAATATCCCCTATTCCCGCTGGTTGTAGTATCTGGAGGTTGGGGACAATTTCCCCTTCCCGACGACACCTTATTTCTTCTTTTATTCTCCCAATTCCCATTATTACCCTTCCTTTTATCTCTTATTCCTTTTTAAGCCTTATTTCATTTTATTCCTCCAATATCAATATAACCTTATTGTCACCTACAATAGGGCATCTTTAGGATTTGTTTCCATTTATGTCCCTCCATCCTCTATTTCCTAAGAGCCATTTAAGATTTCGTTTAACTACAAATCTGCCACTCTCTTATAACTTCCATTTATCGACTCTGTTAGAGCTTGGGTGGGCCCATAACGAACCTGAATCGGGTTTTGTGACCTGGGTTTTGCATCACCTTTTCACCTGGTATGACCACAGTCACCACACTAGGTTTTGCTTTCTTGCATGCTTTTTCTTGTTTTATAGATTATTGTTCCCGCCATAATTGGGTTTTTGTTATTCTCTGTTCCTTGCTCTATTTAATTTCCTTTCCCCTTGCTAGTAATTTTTTTTTTTTTTTTGTGTTATTGATCATTGAAAAGAACAAGAGATATAGAAGAGTTTGCTTCATTGGACCTGTCACCTGTCTATCATGTGTAGTGGTCTAAGAGAATGTAATTACTGTTTATCCCATGAAGAATATAATGTAACTGCTGCTCTATTTTGTCCTATCTTTTCCACCCTATTGGTTCATTTTTTCTCTCGTCTCCTAGATCTCTTTTCTTTTGATAATCTTAAGTAATATTTTTGAAGGCTAAAAAATTTCAAGTTATGTAGATAAGTATGCAGATAAATTTTAAAAGACATAATTGAGTACGAAGCAAATTTATTTTGGAGAATCATAATAATTTCTTAATATTTTGTATCATAATGCTGAGAACATTTTTCATGCTGAAGATTTTCACAGGAGTAGGATGTTTCTTGTTTCAGATTTGAAAGCTGCAGCAACATGGGAAGTTGACGTAACAGGATTGGTAACTGGAGTTCCTTCATCTATGTACCTTTTATCAGGTAATAAATTGTAAGACACAAATTAATTCAAATATCCTTGTAAAAACGAGAGGCACAAAAGGAAGCCAATAGGAAACTTTTGGCTTATAAAGTCATTTTGAGGTGTACCAAACGACCTCCTTTCTTTTATACTTTTAGAAGTTGTCTATGTTTGCAGAGTCCCAGTAGGGTGATAACTTTGGGCTGTAATGCTAAGAAAAGGACTCAATCCAAGGTCTTGGCTACTGCAAGCCAATGACCTTAAAAGCTTAGCTAGCTAGCACCTCCATATAGTCCTGTGGTTATGTCAAGTTCATCTTTCCTCAAATGGTAGCTATGCTTTTTAAAAAAAAATAAATTTCCTGAAGTTCAAATTTAACTGCTTTTGGTTTTGTTTGACTTGCTATATTATAGTACTAATCACCTCATTTGTTCATCTCTTATGCATTGAAAAAGCTGATCAGATTCCCTATCAAATAGAGAAGGAGATATTCATTAGTTATGGCAACAAAGGAAATGAGGTATCTTCTACTTTCCTTGAAGAGGTTCTCTAGTTGGGCCTCAGTTTCTGTTACCACAACCTTTTTGTCTTGTATGTGTTAATCTATAACAATTGGCGATTTCCCACCATCCTTAATACGGGGAATTACTCTGGCTGGATACTTACTATGATGTTTAATCCATAAATATCACAGTTGCATTATATCTGTTTCTATTCTTTCAGTGTCTGGGTAATATAGGCGATGGATATTCCTGAACTAATATATTTTTTCTACCACTTGATAACTTGATTTCGTTTATGTGAGCATTTTCTTAGTTTGTTACTTGTGTGTGTGACTTTCCAATTTGTCTTTCTGGCTCTTTTATGACCACCAATCAATATGTGAGACAGAAAATAATATTTGTAGTGAATAGTTTCTTTATAGAAAATGGGCATTTGTTCTTTTAATTATTACAGCATGATCAAAGCTTATTTCACCCTTCTTCATGATTACAATTGTAGCTTATTTTCACCCTTCTTCACGATTACAATTGTCTCCCATTTTTGCAGGAGCTACTGTACCTCTACGGATTTGTCATTAATAATAACCCAGATGACTTTCTCATGGTAACGTTCTCTACACTGTGTTTTCATACCCACTCATAAGATTGTTATCCATCAATGTCAGTATTTCCTACCCTGTGATGGTGGAACCCGATTACCCCAGTTATCTGATGTTTTCTGGTCAACTTTGAAATATCATTGTGGATGGCGCTAATTGTAAAATACATTTATGAATTATCAGCATATAATTGCATGAAATGCAGTGTTGAATATTGCAGGTTCATTATCCAGTAGAGGCCTTTCAGAATGTTCCATTTACTGAAACCAAAGCACAGCTTCTTGAAACACAGGTCATCCATTTCCCTTCTCTATTTCTTATGTGATTTAGACGCTCATATAAACAAACTTAGTGTAGCTGAATGAGGATGTTGAGATGGGTGAGTGGTAAAAATAGAAAAGATAAATAAAGAGTGAACAAATTAGAACTAATTTAGGAGTAGCTCTAATACATGATAAGTTGCGAGAAAGTCATATGGGATGGCTCTAGTACGAAGGGGTGATTTGATTCAGATTGAAGGCAGTAAAAAAGCCAGGGGTACGCCTAAAATAACTCTAGGAGAAGTGGTGAGGAAAGATATGCATAGCTTAGGATTAGTAACAAGTTATGACTTTGAATAGAGTTGATTGGAGAAAAAAGAATCCATGTAGACCCATTTAGATGGGATAAAGATGAGTTGAGTTGTATCAGGGAATAAAATCCCCTATCCAGAATATGATTTGTTGGTTTCCCTGGAAGCACCATCTTAAATCTCAAATAAAGCTGCTTTATTGATAGATTTGATTGGTGTTTACAGATGGCTGAAATGAGGTGTCTTCTACCTAGAAGTTTGCTGGACCGTGGATTCTTTTCTACACTCCCCCTGCAAGATGAAGCCAGCGATAAATGCCAAAGTGGCTGGGACTGCACATATAGTTGGAGTGGTCAGCGCAAGAAGCCCTCTTATTTGAATAAGTTAGTTTTCCCTGAGGAATTTTTAGCTGCCTTACGGACCATAGCCATGCAAGAGGAGGAGCTTCTTCATGTGTCAGCATTGCTGGAAGAGGTGCAATTTTGATTGAGCAACATATTATGTTTGAACAGTTGTATCTAGGGGTTTTTATGGGCCATCCATGAAGTTGAGATAAATTTGAATTATGTCAGCATGGAACTGTTTGAGATTTAACAAAAAAATTTGCTGAGCTACGGTCCATGTGCACCCTAGTTCTCTGTTGTTTTGAAAGGCTTAAAACCTTATTCTATTCCTAGCAGAATAGCTGGAATGGGTGTCTCATTCCAGTTTCCAAACCTCCTTGTTATCTTCTTAAAGCGGTAAACAGCTTCCAACACCTATTATAACACAATTCATGTAACTTCTTTAAATGTTAGCTGTAGGAATCACTAGTAGGGATGCCAGGAGCTTGACAAAATTCATGTGGACACCCTTTTGAGAGCTAATTAAACTTTCTTCATTCTCTCTTCTTGGTGGCAAGGTGAACAACTGAACATCGTTTGAAAAAATTGAAGAGGAAAGTAAAGAAACTAAGTAATCTGCAATGAATAAGTTGGATGAAAATGACATCAGGAACTGATTATAATATCTGAATATGAACATGAGCAAATGAAAACTGAGAATTAAATTCAGTCATTTTGTGGTCGAGCTGATCGTAGGGCACCTATGTGCATTAGCATGCTTTGACAAGGGAGCGTGCTTATAGCTTGCGCACACCTTACTCAAACAGGGGCATTTAGCTATTGTGAGGCCCTTGCTTGTTAGGTTAGGGGCAAAGCAACCTGACGCGTTGCGGCACCCTACCCTGTCCACCGAGGCTCTGGAGTTTGCCGGATTTAAGTAGGAAATTCTCCATTTGCCTGCTAGCAGCAGAGCGGTTCAATTCCCATTATCTGTGATGTGGCGAAAAAGACTGAAAGAGCCATTATACTGGCAGCCAGCATTTTGGATGGAAATATCATTAGACAAATATGCAGTTGACTACTGAAAATCGATAAGAAATCTTCACGAAGGCAAATAAAGACTATCAAAGATAATATCTCCTTGCCTCTCTTTTTACATTTATTTTTCTTTTACATTGGTGATAGTTTAATTAGTTTCTAACAGAAGATGGAATTTATTCTCTGTATAAGTGTGTGTTTAACTGAACAAAGCTCCAAATATTTCATTCTAAGTCATGAATGTGCTTCTGTTATGCAGTTCTTAGTCCTAATTGTGTTTGTTTAATTCTTTGTTTTTCTCCTCCTCAAGCTTGGATGTGGAGAGGAGAGGCAGCCATCAGCAGCAGAAGTTCAAGCAGCAGTATGGGAGGCTTGTGGGGATTCTGGAGCTCTGCAGTTGCTTGTTGATCTCTTTCATATGAAGTAATCACTGTGCACTATCGAAACAACAATCATTTCCTGATGGTTTTATTGTATAAATTTTCTTTTAGCATTCCAATTGCTTGCCTCTGGTCCAATTTACAATGATAGTTGAACAAAAAAAATTTAAATGGGTATATGAAATTGTGAAAGCTAATGAAGGTGAAAAAACACAAATCCATGGAAGGAACTCCTTTTTGAGAATGTATTCTTTGTGGACATTGAACATCCTAGGATTTGCAGTCCTAGTAGAGTTGTGCATGAAAGTTTAACCTTTTTTTCCCCCTAATAATGTGTGACATGAATATTGAACTTTCTATTTTTGTTAATTATCTTTTATTTTCTCAACTTTCCCCACTCTTCTGGGTTGGATGGTGTGAATAATTTGCTGAATTTAGGGAAAGATAAAGTATTTCAAACATTTGCCTGTGCTCCCTATCATGTTATCTTCTTTTCAATTTTGTCTTGAATGACTATTGGATCTACTTTTGTCTCAAGATAAATGTTCATCTCATTTACTGAACAATTATTTAAAGAGGAACTTGGCTAACGACACCACACTATCCGTTTCTTTTTATTTCCTGTTTATTAACTTAAAAAAGAGTTACAGATATCAGAGTCATTACCGCTATAAAAAATGTTAATTTTTTCTTATTTAAATTTGTTTTCTTTGTCCTAGCTCTCTGACAATTTTATGCTAGCCTACATATCTTGCTTTGCTTTCATGGTTTCTTTGGTTGCTTGTCTGAAAATTCACATTAAAGATTCTCTGATTTGTCAGCCTTAAGAAGTTTTGTTCATTTGCCTAGGATGATGGAGCTTGAAGAAGGTTCTGGAACGGAGGACTGTGATACTGAACTGCTTGAAAAGGCCCACGTCATGGAAATGCCGGAAGAGTACGTAAGGTATGTATCTTTGGCAAAAAATTTCTTGCTAAATTCTTTGAATTGAATTTCATAGAAAGAAACTGTTGTAAGTTAAGTATATGTTTGTTTTCCAATGGAAAATGTTTCCTCAAAATTCAATTTGAAGTTATAAAATTTATTCTGATTTTTTGTCATTTACATGACTAGGAAGCATATTTGTGGTGTGGTTGATTGAGGGGAAAAAATCCAACCATATGACCAGTAGTGTCCCTTAGAGGTGGCAATTATATTTTTGACCAAGATAACATCACCTTTTTCTCTTTCCTTTTTTTAAAAAAAAATTTAATAACGTAGAGGAAGTTAAATTGAAAATAATTTTTGTAAACTTCTTGTATATGTGTGTGTGTATATATATATATATATATATATATTTATTTTTTTTTTTGACCCTGTATAATTTTATTTTTCTTTGAAGATAATTCCTATGAAAAATAGAGGCTTTAGCATGTCAACTATTTTGTTCTCCATTGAAATTGAAGTTATGTCCATCATTTGTAAGCTTAATTCTGCCTTTGACAAGATTTTAGCATTTCCATTTATGTAGAGTGCTACACTGCTACTAGTTCAATACAACTGTGGGCATTTGCATTTCAGTCCTTTCTCCATGTCGCCTCTAAAAATTTTTGTTTTCTGGCAAACTGCCTTTGTCCTATGGTTGTCGGAATAAAGTGATATTTGTTTGGTGGAAGTCTTGCAGTATCTTGTGTCTTTGTCCTAGCAGTAGGTGGCGATTGGTTGGGTTGGTGAATGACCAACCCAATCTGACATGAAGTTGGAGAAATGCTGAAATGCAAACCCTAACTGGACAAGTCCAACTTGTTGGGCCTTTTGCTTGACAGTCAAGTCCAGGAGGCCTACCTGGAGTATGGGCTGGCTTGTGCTGGGCCTTGGGCCTGTTAAAAGAATACAGATTCTAATTAGTGAGCTATTTTGCTTGGTTTTTGTACTTGCATTTTAAAAGGGGGCTTTTGCGTTCAAACAATGTTTAAAAAACAATGTATGTGTGTATATGACATATCGGAAAAGGTTCTCTGAGCTGCCAGTGGAATGGAATCTCCCACACCTCCCCAAGCCAGTGGATGGGAGAGAAAAGATCCTAACCTCACAGCTGCAACCCATCGGGGTACCACCCCTTGCATCTCCTCCTTTCTAAATCTCTTTCCATAGTACATAAGAAAGAATCAAATTAAATTGACACCCTGGATGGAATTCTTCTACTGTTGAAAGCAATTCAGCTTCACCACAGCACTCAATCGAGCTAGAAATGAGAATTCAGTGAACCCTAAAACTTCAAAAAAGGTGAAAACTGAAAAGTAAACACAAAGCGACTTTTTTCCAGGAGAAATAACAGTGTGCAGTGAACCCACCAAAAAAACACCGAAATTTCTTGATAAAATAAGCTCAGGACACTGAATCAAGCCAAACATACTACAACTCCTCTAAAACTACAAAGATGGAAAGAGAATGGAATTGGTTCTGTTTCATTACAGCCAAGAAATCCAGTGAGAGTAGGTGGTAAGTACCTCTTTGGATATTCGAAGCTTTCATGATTCCTCATTAGTTTAGATTAGAAAAAGAACCTCACTGCCGATCTCCTCACTCATCCTCTACTGTGTAATTGCCTGCTTTCTCTGCTTATTCTCCACCCGAATAGTGAACTTAATTCGCCTCGCCTGACCGGATAGAAAGAGCGGCTCTGCTCTGCCAGACCGCAATTCTATCGCTTAAGTAGTCTAAGGAGAAACAAAATTCATAAATGGTTTGTAAAGCTTCGGAAATTTACCGCCACAGACTCACAGGAAACCCATTTCCATTTTCTAGACACCGAATCCTAACCTAACCTCAAATTCCAAGACCCTGATTTTCTAGAACCATTGGCAACCTTCATTTCCACCTTCTCAGCTCTTATCCTCTTATATGGATACAATTCTGAGTCTACACTCCAGACTCGCTTCTATTGAGCTGAAAAGTATCATAATTTTTCAAGGAGTGGGAGACAGCGGGGGAGAGGGGGGAGATGCAAGGGGCGGTTCTCCAGTTGGTTGCACTGGCAAGTGCAGGAGAGAGAGAGAAAGGGGGCTGTGCTCCGGTGGGTTTCAGCGGTGGAGAGAGATGCAGTGGCAACGAATTGAAGGGGTAGGATCTTTTCTTTGCCACCCAACAGTCAATATGGTGCCACCATGTGGAGGTGTGGCAGATTCCATTCCACCCTGGCAGTTCAGAGAATCTTTTCCCTTAACATATACTCATCTTCGTTAATGAAATATAAGTGTATATGCATATATAACTGTGTATTTGTACTACATATCCATTTTATATACCTTCAATGTTCGGTTTGGCTGTGGTCCAAATTTCAACAGGCTTGGACAGATTAGGCATTCTATGAAAACTCCAGGCCCTACCCCACCCAAACATAGGCTGGGCCACCCATTGCCACTCCTACCTGGGAGTATCCTTGGATTCCAAAAAGCATTTTTTTTTGTGAGGGAGAGGGTTGTTTAAAGATTCATACTGGATAATCAATTGTGTGATGGTGTGTTCAAACATGTGTGATATTATTACTTCCCATTTATAGATGCTGCCGCTACAAGATTCACCCATTATTTTAATTTAAAAAAAGAGGCTGCATGAAACATATGCATGCAATTGATAGAGTCTAGATATCTACTGATCTTTTGAGTGCATACTTCTGTATTGGGTCATTGGTGCAGAGATACAGAAAGCAGAGATGGAGGGCAGTTGATGAGTAGGAACAGGTGGTCCAGTATAGTCTATCGACGAGGGCAGAAACAGCTCACTCGCCTGTTCCTGAGGGAAGCAGAGAATGCCCTGCAATTATGCTTGAGTGAACAGAGCTAGTGTTGATGTATGTATAGATATCTGTCTGTTTTGAAAAATTCAATTGAGTCTATTATCTTCTCCAGACAGTCAAACAAGGTTTAACGGGACTGACCTCTTTTTGGTTCTGTCGAAACGTCAAAAACTGGGTCCGACCTTAGTATGCTTGTTAATCTAGGGTTCCAAAAAATGAGATTAGATTAGCTAATCCTGATTCTGGTTGATCTCCTTCCAAAACCTAGGGTTAACACATGTTTTGGTACTTCTGATTCGATCTCGAGATTCAAATCCCAAGTCCATGGTGCCCTTTTTAGTCAGTTTCTAGAACAAATATTAAAAGGGTAATGTTTGGTTTGCAAGAAATGGATAGAAAAAAGAAGAAGAAAAAAAAAAAATAAAAAAAAAAAATATATATATATATATATATAAGACAAAAATCATGATGACACAATGATTGATTTATGTGTGTATATATATATTTCTATCCATTTCTTGCCAACCAAACATAGCAGAGAAATGCCAGCAACAGTGAAAGGTTCCCAAAAGAAACCCAATGAAGGGTTCCCAAAAGGCCCCATTGTGTGTAGATGTGGGGCTTTGGAAACGTGTAGAAGTTAAAAGTTAAATTTGAAAATAAACCTGCACACAGCCCACATGGGCCTTTTGTAAGTTTTCATACGGAAACCTTTCTTAGTAGTCCTAGTATCTGTATTTCATAAGGGAACCTTTCGTCGTGCTAGTATTTTCCTATGGTTTTACCTAAAAAATATAAGTATAGTGGAAATATAGGACTTTTTTTTTTGGGAAGGAGTACAGGGGGACTTTGCACCCAAAATTGATTCAAAGAGGGATTCGCTTTAAAAACAATGAAAAAATGGTTTTAATCAAAAGGCTGGACCATTTAAAGAAAGACTTTAAACTCAGTTTGTTTTCAAGTACAAGAAGGAAAAAGATCCTATGACCCGTTAGGCAGGATACACTACACTCCTGTCCCTATCCCCACCTCTTGAAATAATCTTGCTGTCCTCCATTTATCATTTATTGCATCGTATTGGTGTGCTCGAACAAGATTTTTATTAATGTTTTAGAAATGAGAGAAATAAATAAAAATCAAATGTGAGCATTTCTCCGCTAGCGTTTGCATTCTCAGAAATTTAAGACCTCTCCGTTTTCCCAAGAGGCTTTGGTTTCTTCCCAGTTCCGATTAATGAAGTTAAAAAATATCGGTATGTGCGTCTGGCGGGAGTCGAACCCGGGTGAGATTTCTCTCTTGATAATAGGATTCCTAGGAAGGTTTGGTTCCTTCCGAGTTCCGAGTTCAGACCATCGAAGTCCAAAATTATCGTAATCTGCGTCTGCCTGGAGTCGAACCCGGGTCTATTGCTTGGAAGGCAATTATCTTAACCGTTGGGCTACAAACGCTGTTTATTTGTTATAATACAGTTTGCTTATATAGATTAAGGGAAAAAGATCTCTGTCCGGGAGTGTGGCCTACGCCAGCATTCCCATGAGTCTTTCTCTGTCCTCCCCATGTGAAAAGACACCTCTGCCACCTTATTTTAAGGAGGAGAGAGATAGACTCATGGGAGTGCCGGCATAGTCCACACTCCCGTACAGAAAACTGCTTCCCATAGATTAATTATGTGTTCTATTTGAGTTTATCTCAAAAGAAATATAACTACTTGTAACTTGTAACTACCCTTTGTTTTTCTTTTATTATTTTATCTTTTATATTTTTGGTACTAACACTTTGAACTGCTTCACAAATTTTTATTTCTCTTTAATACTTTGTAACCAAAATTGAACATTTTCTTTGGGGAGAGGGACGGGTAGAGTTAAGATCACATTCACGTACGTGAATGTACGAGAATGGCACATAGTCGTTCAGATGGAATCCACTTTGTGGAACCCACATGGAGTGGATTCTATCTAAACGACTGTGAGCCGTTCTCGTACGTTCATGTCCACGTGAGTCCAACTCGTCTTACCATGTCAAGACAGCTTTTACTTTCCATTGTCCTAAATAATTTCCTTGCTGGAACTTGGTTAGGGCCCAATTTTTGTGACAAGTAAACTTCAAGATTTTTTGTACACGTGAAGTTTCAGCACAATTTGAATTGACTAACTACGAAAACAAAACAATAGAAAATGTAAAACTACCGAAAAAAAATCATGAGAATTATAGGACTACTAAGAGGGTGCATGGTCATATATGCCTATGATCGGGAGGGAGAGTTCATTGAATTGGTTATGAAATTTGATTTGTAGCTTCACTACATCATTTCCTTGATATCCAACGATTGAGATTGTCACTTCTCTGTTCCACACCGCAAAAGCGGAAAGCTTTCCCCCTTTTTCTTTTTGGTTTAAAAAAATCCTTTCATGTAATACTTCTAGGTTACTCGGACCAAAAAAAAAAAAAAAAAAAAAAAAAAAAAAAAAAGAGAGATCATGGGGAGAACATTAAATCACGAGTGAACTAAGATTATTGTGTATGTGGAGGGGATCCAAACTCAACTTATTACATAGTTAGATGATGTAAAAGAGATCAGGGTATTGGTATCCTTCAAACAATTAGCAAAGGAGAGAGCTAGCTATTGTTGCCTATTTTGCTTCTCAATAATCATAATTAATTATTTTAAAATAAAGGCGGAGCTGGTTTGGGCTCAGCCCAGTAGATGTTGGCCTGGGCTGAAGATAAGTTGAGGGGACCTAATATTGGGCTGGAGTTTTAAAAATTCTAGCCCATCTCGGTCTGATTGCATTCCCAAACCCTTGATTCTAATCAGGAAAAGTCGATTAAACATGGAAGCGATTCGCATAGCAACAGAAGCTGTTTTCGCAAGTGGAGAGATTATTCGGAGGTGGTTTTGGCAAGTGAAGAAGAGACTGTTTCCCTCGAAAGGAGTTTCATAAACCCGTAGCCATTATCGCTCTTTGGAAGAACAACGACAGATGGTTTTATCTAACAAGAAGCTCAAACAAAAGCTGAGAGTTGATCTTGCTGAATCTTTTGCAGCAACAGAAGCTGTAGACAAACCAAATGAATCTACGAAACAAGATGTAAAATCTCAAGGTCAGTCTCTTAAAGAGTTATTGAGTTCTGCATCGCATAAGCCCAGATTAACCAAGAGAGAGAAAAGAAGAAAATTTTTACCTTTAAAGGTATCTGAAGGAAGTAACGGCGGTTCTTGTGAAGGGAGCAAGGATACTGTTGCGGAGGATTTGAACGAGAAGAAGAATAAGAAGAAGAGGAAGAGAGAGGATAACAAAAACCAGGAGAGTGAAAATGGAGTCTCAAAACTGAAGGAGAAGAAACCAACGAAGAATTCAAAGAAGAAAAAGGCAAAGAAGAAGAAGACTAAGAAGAAAAAGAAGAACAAGGACGTTGAGCCTGGAAGTGGAGAGGTTAAAGGAGAAGTATTAGAAGGGTCAGCGAAGCTCAATGAGAGGTAAAAACCCCAACCCAGAGGAAGAAACGTTTAACATGTTAATGTGTGATTTGCTGGTTTTTGTTCAGATTGAAGAACGAAACATTCTTAATTTAAATCCTTAGGGTTTCTGTTGTTTGTTGGTTTCTTATGTTCTGTTGGGTTTTTACAGTCAAGTAAGTGGAGATATCGCTGCGAAGGTTTATGTGGGAGGCATCCCATACTACTCCACCGAGGATGACATTAGGAGCTTCTTTGAGGGCTGTGGCACCATAACTGAAGTTGATTGTTTGAGGTTCCCTGAGAGTGGGAAGTTCAGGGGGATTGCCATGATCACCTTCAAGGTTAAGTCCTTAACTATATTGGTTTCTGCCTTCAAGGTTACATGTCCAGTTCAGTTTCAATTTTATCTCCCAGTAACTTTAGACAATTTCATGTCATTTATAACCCTTGTTGTATATGGGTGGTGAAACATCCAAATGCATCTAAAGCCTGGAAATCTAAGAAATGATTTTCGTATGGGACTTTTTTATTTTTCTTCCCAATCAGAAGACCATGGTATAATATAAGAAGATCGTATCCTTCCTCTGATCTGGCTACTTATGAAGTAAGCAAGAAAGAATGGTGGAGCCTGTGGACTGATGATTTCCTCCTGTGGGATGTATGCGTTATTTAAGTTTATTCTGGAAACAAATACTAACTGGTGTTTAGATCTTTGGGTTTATTTACTCAGTTTGAGTTTTAACCTCTGACACCTTATGTGTTGCACACAGTATCTTTTATGGAATGCAATTTCCCTAAAATTTGCTGAAATTTCTAAAACTTGCATTAATGATATTTCAGTAAAAGAAATCTTTGCTCATTGGATTTCAATAAAATATAACCAACTCTACTTGATGTCATGAACTTACCAAATTTTAGTTAAAATACCACGAATTTTGTTTGTAAGACCAGAAAAGATCTCTAAAAATGACTAGAAAACTTTTTTTCCCCTTTTCAAATGCAAAATACATCTCTGTGGAAGAAGTTGATGCTTGTACGAGGATTTGACTGGTAAATTTCCGGATTTGTAAGGTACTAAGGTCTATAAGTTGGGGATACTGGGAAAACGCTATTTTCTGGCTAAGCACCATTAAGATAAATCTCTCATAATTAGTTACATATGTGAAATATCCATTCTGATTTTTTCTCTTAAATTTATGTGAGAAGTATCAATTGAACTTAGTTAAAAATAATAAGAAACATGTTTTCATGACATAAAGTTGTTGGTTATTTTTCTTAGTTTTTTTTTATAGTATGATCAACAGGAGGATAGAAATTTCATTCTTCACGCGCCTTAAAGCAATACATGGCAGACAATAAAGGAGGAATTTGAGATTTTCTTTCTTTTACTTTAAATTCTTGCATGAACTCATTATTTTTTCTGTTGTTGGTGTAAAGTAATACTCAATACTCCATTAAGAAACTAAACTCTCAAATTTCTAATAGCTAAATAGATTCTTGGTCATCCTAAATTATTAGTTATTTAAGTGGAGTAAGAGAGGTGGAGGTAGTTCTTACCTACATGTTTGTTCTAAATGATTACCAAGGAGAATCTCTTTTCTTATACAGTGGAAGCAAAATGAAATTGTCTGATCAACTTTTGATCTCTTATGTTTTGAAATGTAACCATGAATGGAAGAGATAATGTGTCTTGGAGTAAATATTCAGCTGGTAAATGAATGCTTTGGATTAAACATTCAATTAAAAGAAAGGTGAAAAGTTTTCAAGGAGAAGACTTTGGGCATGCCAAATAGGAATCATTGCTCTTATGAATGGGAGATTTTTATGAGTTGTTTATCTGTTGGCCTGATGTCCACTTTGCTGCCTGGGTTGTGGCTCTTCAGAAGATGGTGGGATTGGGATTTGGGGCCCTTTGCAGCCTACCCAATGATATTTGCAGATATCAGCTTCTGCTTTATTTATCCTGTATTTGTTTAGAGTATAAGGACTCTAGTTGGGCTTCTTTTTTTTTTTTAAATAAATGAAAACGGAGATTAATCTAGTGACAGTGTGCAGAATATGACCATTTTATCTCTGTTTTGTCTCTTTTGTTTCTTTGGGGGACTATTATTTCCATCATTATGATGTTCTGCTACTTACTAGAGCAGTAGTGCAATTTCCTTTTGTTTTTACCTCCCCCCAAAAGTACAATTTCCTTTTGCTCCTTATTAAAAACAAGGTTCACCCCTTCGAACCCCTCTTTGTACGTTTCCCCAATTTTGGCTTTGTTTCTATACAGTTGGTTATATAAGGCTTGAGTTCATGGTAAAAGAAATAGAAATGAATGGTTAGGCACCTATGCTTGTTCCAGTTCAGCGTCCTCGACTTGTAGAAATTGTCTAACGGCCTCGTGTTCCAATATGTTTATGTCAAGATATGGATATGGATAGGGATGATTTAAAGTTTAACCTGTTTCCACTTCAGAATTTAATTGATGGTAGGGATGTGGATATGGATTGTCTCATTTGTTTTGTGATCTATTGATTGATTGGTCAAAAGATATATAAACTATGCCTGTTCGCACTTCAGAATGGATGTGAATTTGTCAGTTTACTGTTGATTTTGATGATTACTGCTTATTGCAGACTGAAGCTGCTGCTAAGAGAGCATTGGCTCTAGATGGAGCTGACATGTGAGTACATATGGTATAATTTTGCTCCACGGTAACTTATTCTATTTGGTTATCCCTAGTAACACTTGCTTCTTGTTCAGGGGTGGACTGTTCCTGAAAATTCAGCCCTACAAGACAACTCTGCGTCACGACTCGTCAGATTTTGCCCCTGCTGTGGTGGAGGGTTACAATAGGATATACGTTGGAAATTTGTCTTGGGATATTACGGAGGATGAACTGAGGAAAATTTTCTCTGACTGCAATATACTGTCTATTCGATTTGGTAAGGACAAAGAAACAGGAGAGTTCCGCGGCTATGCACATTTAGATTTCTCAGACAGTCTCTCTCAAGCAATGGCCTTAACATTAGATCAGAAGGTAGTCTCTGGACGACCTGTGAAGATAAGATGTGCTGTTCCAAAGAAGGAAACAAAAACCCGTCCAAGATCAGAAGCTGCAAGTAAGAACAATGAGAATGATAGTCTGAGCTCTGGCAGTGGGAAAAAGAAGAAGAGACGTACTTGCTATGAGTGTGGTGTTCCAGGACATCTTTCCTCAGCCTGTCCCAAGAAGAAAGCAGTTGATCCTGTGAATTCTACTTCAAATTGATCATGTTTGCAATCTTTAGTCTTTTTTAGAGTATTGATGTTGTTTTTTTTCCCCCTGAAGTTGAGATGTTTTCTACCTTCGGCGAATTGAAATGCAAATTTATTTTTCATCAAATGTTTAATCTTCAAACATGCTCCTAAACCAATTCAACTTATTTTTGAAAACCTTTTTATACCTCTATTTTTATTTTTTTTTTGAAAATAAGATAATAGACAACTAAAAAGAAAATGTCAAGTTCTAACACACTTATAGAGATTCAAAAGTAATAAGACAATGTACAATATACGTAAAAATATCTGATAAATATGGATTCCAAGAAGCCTCTGTGCAACACCACAATATTGACAACATATCGGCAAAAGTTTATGTAACTTCCCAAACCATTTTGTTTATAGAGATTGCTTGCAAATTCTTGTAAGGCAAAAGTTTTCAAGCACAACTGGGCATCCTGTATTAAATGCAATCAGATTGGCATAAATGTTAATTCAAAATGACATAAAAAGCCTCTGGACCCTTTATTTGATGAAGTTGATAGAAGAATCTTCCGTGTTCGAAAACATTTCTCTTCTTATAATTACAGGCTCTTGGTCGAAGATCATGATGCCTTTTGATTCTACAAATTCTTATAATTACTAGTATCTGTCAGCAAATTAATTCATTCTACTGTTGTTGTAGTGAGTAAAAAAAGGCCAGTCCAGTTCACCTGATCGCCTATCATCGCCTCAAAATTTTTTTTTTCCTTTTTTGAACGAGAGGTGTTTGGCCTGCGGGAGACTAATTCCCCAGGACTTATGCATGACCCTGCAACAAACATGAACCAGGAGATACTAGGGCCCCCATGTTCACCAAGGAGTTTCCTCTCAGGCGGGTGGCCCCAAGGGGGAGGCAGAGTCGAACCCAAGACCTTCAGCTTCCTTAGGCCAATTGCATTGCCCCTTGAGGTTCATCTGGCCTCAGTTTTATGTTAACAGCGTTGCATCTGACCAATTGCCTTGTGCCATTTGTCATAGTTTTGGATAATAGATACTGTACTACTCTGACTAGGAGGCCCCAACAGAGTATGATGCTCATCAGACGAATATCAGGCAATATGTTTGACGTGGGAACGTTGATATAACCAAACAACCACTACTTTGGTATCTTTATAGGTTGGTCGGAAGAGTCGGAGCCACATAAAACAAATCCTCGTATGAATCAACTTAAGACCAGTCAGTAGTTTGAACTGATCAGACGGTTCTGATAATTCATCTTTTTTTTTTTTTTGTTGTCATCTTAATATGCTTTAAATAGTGCGAGAGATCAAAATTTTGAAAAAGCCTGCTCTTTCGCTCGCTTCTTTAGTTTACCTCAACCTTGATAAACAGGTGCAAACGAAACCAACAACCATGAAATGGATGAAACGATTAGTCCAATCGGGCTCGAACCTCGACACAAACGATTCGTCTGTAAGTTGCATCATTCTTGTTTGAACTTCTACTCCGTTTATTTCAAAAAAACCCTAATTCTGCTCCTGTTATGAGTTGATCTTGTGCTTTCTTCTGAGTCGCATTTGGAGCTTCAATAGTCGCTAGAATTCTAGGGTTCGAGCTTGTTAGTTCTTTCTGGAGCGAGTTTTCAGCCCTTCTTGCTTGAAGTATGTCTTGGGGGATTCCAAATGGAATGCTTATGCTTAAGGCTTCTTGGAAACGACGATGGAATGTCCGTGCTCCTTATATGCATAGATGCCCAGAAGAGGGTTTTGGTAACATGAAGCTTAGAGCGACTTTGTGCAATTGTCTTTTCATAAAGGCATAAAGCGGATGTTACTGGGACGTCAATTGCTTGGTACTGCCCTTTTGCAGTGCTGTCTTCTTGAATTAAAATTAACATCTTTTTCTTGTCTGTCTGGAGAAAAACTGCTGGTGTTTTCTTCAATGTCTTTTTTATTTTTCCTATCGTAGTTCTTATTAATACATGTGAGAAGTGTGAACACCCCTTCCCTTTTTATTCTGATGCAGTTCGGCAGTAAGAGAATAATGGCAGCATATGCCTTTGATGATCACAGGGTAGAACCGTCTCGGCTTCATCCGATTCCGGAACCCAAATTGGATTCTCACCGAGCAGCATCAGCTCAGCAGCATGTTAGAGCCCTCAATGCCCAGTTTGCAAGGTAATGGTCAATCTTTCTACAGAGTGCTTCAACAACCTATTTTTGAAACATATTTTGTTGTTACTTTGCCGTTGCATATGGAGGAATGAAATCATGAGTAGATTACTAGCAAGTCAAATTTTATTTTCTTTAAATCAAATTAGGAGATAATTAACCTTTTAGAATTACATGGTTAAAAATGTGTACAGAAATGTAGACATACATTATTACATATGAATATAAATATAATCATAGATATATACTAGAAAAGACACATGCTTTGGGTGATACTGTAAACTAATGATGCATTTGAGCAGATGTTCTATCTTATCTGTAAAATCTTAACTCAACTAAGCGTTTTACCAACTAAATAGAGTCTGCAATATGGGTTCTGTTCCGCCATTCAACTCTATTTAAGGTCATGTTATTTGTCAAGCATAGGCTATTCATATGTTTTCTCAATGCTTCTTACCAAGTCACTTTTGGTCTACCTGTTTGTCTTTTAACTCTTTCAATGTCAATCATATGACTCCTCCTTACTACTGTACTCAATGGATGCTGTTGCAAAGGCCTGTATCACCGTGAATGACACTCCTTCAACTTATCTTCTGTTGGGGCCACTTCTAGATCACCTTTTTTTTTTAAAATTTCTTGGTTTATCCTGTTTGTTTTTATTGCTTATCCATCTCAACATCCTCATCTCAGCTACAATTATACTAATTATGCATTGTTTCTTTGTCACACAACATTCAGCTGTATACAACATTGTAGGCTTTACATCTGTTCTACAGAAATTCTCTGAGTTTTAATCTTGGATGCGTCTATCACATAACACTTTGAAAGGACCTCTCCACTTCACCCATCCTGCTTTAATTCTATGATGATATGATCTTGTCTTATCAGAAAAAAGTGTAAAATTTTAATTAATTTAAGTCAGTCACAGCATTAATGATGATTTGAATTGATCCTCACTGGAATTTTATTTGAAACTGAAAACAGAGCAATTGTATGTTATGGTAGAAATGCATTTACTAATAAATTTATGGGCGAGAGAATGCTGCCTGGGCCTCTAGAGCCTGCACGTGTGTGCTAGCCAATGGAAGCGCATGTGTAGGCATCAACCTGTGCAGGATTTCCGCCTTTCCATGGGGCAGGGCGGTACTTTCCATGGGGACAGGGCGTTATTGTGTTTACGTGCAGGAGCCACGCTGGCCACGCGACCAAGTAGTATTCTTTTTCTCTAAACTTATAGATACTGTAAATTAGACAGTTAGAGGTATACTAAAATTTAAATTGTTTCCTAATGTTATTCATTGATAAATTTATTTAAATTATAAGATGCTAGTGAATGTTTAGTAAGCTGTACTAACATACTACCAAAGGAACCTACTTATAGGGAAATTGCATTAAAATTGATCATATTTTATTTATTAGTCTGTTCCTTGCTTAAAGTTTTTTAACTATACGGA
This sequence comes from Telopea speciosissima, assembly GCF_018873765.1. Classification (NCBI taxonomy): domain Eukaryota; kingdom Viridiplantae; phylum Streptophyta; class Magnoliopsida; order Proteales; family Proteaceae; genus Telopea; species Telopea speciosissima. The sequence goes on along the minus strand of NC_057921.1, from coordinate 60,431,830 downwards.
TATTACAATAATCATATGAGTTATGTGTATTCAGTTAATAATCAGTGGTTACATTATAAGAAGGCAAAAAATTATGTACCAACAGTGGTACCACACTGGCATTGGTGCAACCTGCAGCATTGTAGGGTTGCAACTTTGAACAATGGAATCAGTAATGTACTGCTGATACTAAGGATTTAAAATTCGATATTGTAGATAGGATAGGAGACTGCCGATCCGGATCCAATCCTGCTGATACAGCGTGATACTGACCAATTCTGGAGGGGAGAGCGGTGGGATAAGCCTTTGTTGCCTGGATTGGTGCTGGCTGATCCCGATCTGGATCGGCTTATCTGCCTGTGTCAATCCTTTACTCGAATCCATGACTTAGATACACACTGAGGAGAGTGATCAGAAGCGAAAAGTGTTTGCAGTGTGGATAAAATTTATGACAGGATAGTTTTCTACTTTGCCCTGTTTAAATTTTTTTTTTTTTCACTGTTGGAAGTTCTACCTGCAGTGTAAAATTTTTCTCCTGCATTATGGTACTGCCATTGTTACCAGAGTGAAACCCTTATAAGAAAGACACGGTGTCTCTCATGTTAAATGATGAAGTAAAGAAATAAAAAAGTTTGTATAAAACATTTGGGAGAGGGTTCTCTGAACAAGCAGGGTACTCTACACCTCTCACATGATCTTTTTTTTTTTTTCTTTTAAATCATTATTTATCTCTTTTTAAAAAATAATATAATAATTCATTGTGAGAAGGCACAGTGTACACCTTAGGCTCAGAGAGCCTTTTCCCAAAACAATTTTATAAAAACAAGGACCACTACATTGTAAAATTTAATATTGGTTAAAGATATATGACACATGCATCTGATTTTTTAATGGAATTTGCATTGTTCATTGTTCAGAACATAGTTTGTTAAGGTCCAGACTTTAAGAACCCACATGTGAGCTTTGTGTAGCTTGAATTCTTCAGTGTATTTAACTTTTGTGCAGTTCATTGGCATTGGCAGTATGATGATTATTTATGACTTCTCTTTCTTCTGTAAAGAAAAGTTAGTGTGGCCATCAAGTAACAAAAAAGTTTAAAAATCATACTGGTTTGTAAATTATTTGAAAGAAGACAACTCTTTAAAGGAGGTATTGATGTTTAATTAGTTAACTGAAAGCATGCTGGCATTTTCTTTTTATCTTGTCAAATAAGGATCAAACTGTAAATAAGTATTGGACCTTCAGAAACTGTTGAGAGATCAAACTTTTTTTCCCATAACCACAGTAAAGCTTCTTTGTGAGGCTGCATTTGGGGAAAGTATAGATTAATTTAAATAGATGACACTCTTTTAACCTTTAATGACTCAATATCTGAAGTCCACCAACTGAGACAATTTTATCTGAAGTTCTCCATAACGATCTTGACCGATGCTCCATAATCTTCCCTTAAACAATTAAGTTCCAAATTGAAATGAAAACAATTTTATTTCTTCTAAAATTCCTCCATTTTTCCTTATTTTAGTTTGGAAGCAAATTAGAAAATAATGGATCATATCAGAAAATATTCAATGATGGTTTTGGAGTAGGATTGGGTCCCACATGGTTCTGTCTGTTTAGTGGATGACATGTTTTATCCTTCATGTAATACCCCACTGCTACTACTTGAACTGTGGACTTTGTTGTCTTTGATTACTTTTTGTTGGAAGAAAAGAACAAAGGAGAGAAGTAAACTGCAAATCACTTTGAAATAATGGAGTAATCAAACTTAGACAAAGGGTTCAGTTCTTATAAAGTTCAAAAAGACAGTAGTAAGGGTATAACTGGAAGACAAATGTAGAAGGAATGCTGCAAATCTGTCAAAATATTCCAAAAGTCCTTATATGTGTATGGAAAGTTATTACATTTATGGCAATATCCTATGTTGTTCTAATCGGCTAGATTTTCCCTCAATATTTCTTTGAATGCACTTACAGAGGATATATTAATTTCTTGGTCCTCTCACATGCTATGTGCTACTTCCTTTTACTGTTATGAAAATAGTTGGTGTTAATCTTCTATGTTACATACAGTGTAATGAAAATGGCTGTCTCTGCACCCCTCCCTAAAAAAAAGCCTTAATTTCTGTGTTAATGATCCCCCCCTCCTTCTATATGACCAGTTGGGTGCAATATCAGATGCAAAACCACCCAAATGAGCTTTGGGAAGATGGCGTCCAAGATTACTTAGCTCATGCTTCACAAATCATGGTACTATTGATCATTCCTTATGACAAAGGAAGGCCTCATGTATTGCTTGTGCTTATTGAACTGTTAATATTTCTCTGTTATGTACTGTCATTGCTATTGCTACTTGCTAAGTATGCTCAGTCAACTAGTAACAGAAAATGCTAACCTGTTCTACTAACTTATGTTTCTATAGAATTTTATATAAAACGAATATGGAATTTTTTTTGTATTTGATGTTATTTTATTGATGAAACTAATAATGTTGAAGGCATTAGTCTTTATTGTGTATCAGGGCAATAGCATTCGTGAACGCCTTGGCAAGATATCTTGCTTAGTGCTTAAGTTGAACCGCAGGTTGGCACATTGACTATGTCAACTATCAACTCATTAAATCAAAATAACCTGATGTAAATCAGTTGCACTTGGTAGCTCAATCCCAAGACATAAAAAAGGCCAAAATTAGCATCATAGCCTCCTGATTCAGCATGGATTTGAAGGTAAGGTAATTGGAAATCTCCATAGATGGATAGCCAATATAACTCCTCCCATGATGATTGGAAATCTCCTTCCATGCATCATGGGAGGAGTGATGTGCCAGCTCAGCGCAGTTGCAATGGGGAATAATAGTAAGCTCATGTCTGTGGGGTTGCTTTCCATGCAACTTCTTGTTACTATCAATGCTTGTGTTTTAGGTTTGGCATAATTTACGTTTCATATACATTGTCTATTATAATTTTTTTACCTTTTTTTTTTTTTCTACATTCATCAGTTTTTATGTCATAGCTTTTATAGTGCATCAAACTAGGCTTCAAAGTTGTAGCCATTTATTAATGGTTTTCTTGTACTGCTAATCATTCTTAGATTTTTTTTTGGCTGTATATAAACCGGTCCTACTCTACATTACACCACAAAGGGGAGGGAGAGGGGAGGCACCTTTTTGCTCAAAGTGAACGGCTGATCCCTTGACCTCCTGGGACCCTGCAACAACCTGCAAGGGTGCAGACCTAGGAGTTAATTTATATATAAATTATTACTAAGACTCCAAGAGGTTTATGTGTACAGAAATTAATACTACAAAACATTTCATGGCAACGTTTTTTTTAAAACAAAATTTAATTTCCCTGAAGTGTTCCACATTTCACTGATTCCAATTGTAAGATTCTTGTTTCAGCTCTGACTGAATTCACTGAAATTTCAATGTCTAATTCTGTTTAGACTTTCACTTTCACAGTAGTCAGAACTGAATTTGTTTGCAATTATTCCACATCTTATTAGTTCTTTAAATGATCATCTGTTTAATTTTGCTTCCCCAATGAGCTTCTTAGTCGTAGGGTCCCAACTCTTCTATTATCCCACCTCACTTACTATAGCTCCTTGTGGTGTGAAGTGGAAGAAAGAGTGGAGTTTTGACCAGTTAGGGCTTGCTGGGACCTCTTAGACTTTAAGTTTCACATAATCATTAATTAATAATCTATATGCTTTAAATAATTCTTTATTCATTTTTTAGAGGAAAGAGAAAAAATAAATTAAATATTTTCTGTGAGTAGGCGTAGGATGCGCTGGTGGCTCAGATACTGTTTTCCCTAGAAATATATAGGTAATCATGAGGTTACCTGTGGTTGACTTATATGATTGATTTCATGTGCAGAAAAAGTATCTAAAAGGTATATTTTCTTCCTTTCCATCTGATGTGTTTACATAAATACCACTGGACACACTTTTCCCACTTTTGATCCTATCATGTGAGATAGCTAGCTCACCAGCAGGTGATGTAATCACTGCCTAAAATTTATTATATACAGGTCAGATGGAGAGGATCTGTACCTTTTATGCGTCCATTTATTTGTAGTTCTCTTTTCAAAAATGCCTTGGATTAGCCTAATAGAGGTAAAGGGTACTAAATGTATTTCCTTATCTTTGTTGCTTGTTTTGAGTCAGCGAGAATATGTTTTGGAGACTTTTCAGATTGCCTAGTTATTGGGCCTGGTGCATTTGGTAGGAGTTCACTAAGAGTTCTCTCTCTCCCCCCCCCCCCCCTTCTTTCTTCTTATCTTTTCAAGTTATGAAAGGAGCTATTCCAAGACTTTTATGGGTATTAATTGTTTATGGTTGAATGGGCTAGCATCCTTGTTCGTTAAGGAATTTAACAAGGACTACAACATTTGGTATCAAGGAGTATCATCAAGGTGATTTTAATAGATGGGCAATGGGAACATTGAAACAAGGGGCATGGAAACTCAAAAAAATCACTAGGGGCGGTGGTGCTTGGAACTGACAGTTGCACACTTTCTTTTTAAGTTGCTGGTTTTTGCGAATTAAAAATGCAGCATAGCAAGGTCAGCTATCCTATTTTACCAAATTGGTAGGAAGTTAATATGGTTTCATCTTTTTTAGCCTGTCATCCGTCCATAAAATTTTAGCTACATCCACTTTGCATTATAGTCTTTGACAGACTTCTACTACAAGTTTGTCAGTTCTGGGTCTTTCAGTTTCCTTATGATTAGTGGATTTTTCTAGTATTAATTGTTGCTTGTCAATTGTCATTTGGGCCTGTTATGCACTTGGATATTGATTTCTTCAATGCCATCCTGCATCAGTAAAACTTTTGAACTGCCCAGCTTCCAAACTAGTGTTGGACTTTTAATTTTAAAGGCAATGATGAAAGATTAACTCACTGGAATGTGCTTCTTACTAGCTGCTACATATGATCTAAAACACTTTCTGAGTATCCAAGATAAGATCCTAAACATCTAAGTGGGTGTGGTTTTTTGTTTTCTTTTTTTGGGTGAATTGCAAATGAATGATGTTATAATTTAAGAGGTGTATTGAAATGTTTTTGAAAGTTCTGTTAATATGTTGTTGTTTAATGGAATTCTTGCAGACACTGAGGGCTAAATTGAAAGTTGTGTAAATATGTTATTAATTAATGGCGTTCTTTCAGACACTTGGGGCTAATGATAATTCTAGCCATATGTTTGTGATACTCTGTTTGATTTTACCCAGTGATTTCCTTTTCATTTCATTCTTATATTTTTCAATTATTCTCTCATCACAGGAGACGTTCCGTGATGTTGTTGATTGGCTTAAAGCAAATGCTGCAAAAGCAGAAAATGCGTCTTTAGGCTCACCTATCTCTGAGAAAAAGTTGGTACCTGAAGCAAAGAGCATTGAAATAAAACAACTTCAGGAGAAAAGTATATTTGGTTTAGCAGGTCCAACTTTCAAGCAAGCAAATGCTGCAAAAGCAGAAAGTGTGTCTATATGGTCACATATCTCTGAGAAAAAGTCGTTACCGGAACCTAAGAGCAATGAAACAAAAACACTACAGGAGAAAAGTGTATTTGGTTTAGCAGGGGGAACTGCAAATTTTACAAGTTCATGGAACTCTACTGTACTATTCAACAATCAATCTGGTATGTTTTAATTCTATGGACTTGGACAAGCATCACAAATGGTTTTAGAAAGTCACATGCAATACATCAAGATGCCCATTTGCCAAAATTCCCGTAGAGCAGTTCAAATTTAAAGGAAACTTTTTAATGTAAATGATGGAAGCTAGTAAAAAATAACTGAAGTAGTTTGAGAATTCACTGATGCGCAGTTGCATGTTTTATGAATATTTAAGTTTGGGTAGAAAATCACGGTGTTTTTGTTCTTCAACTTTGATGTTACTGGACATAATTTTTATTAATTTTTGTGTATGAATACTGAACATGCTTTTTCCCACTCTTTCAGGGTATCAAAATTCAGTTCCATTAAATTTAGCTACGGATGATCCAGATGGTGGTGAGACTGGGAACTGTTGCCTTTTGTTTGTATAATTGGAAGTTCTATAATTCTGATATTTCATTGAGCATAATTCTTTTTTTGCTTTGCCTCCCCCCCCCCTTCCCCCTTCCCCCTTCCCCCTTCCCCCTTCCCCCTCCCCCTTTTTTTTTTTTTTTCTCTTCGACTTGTGCATACAAATGGTAACATGTATCTTCAATTTTAACTTCATTTTGTGAAATGTTATATACGAGTTATCCAAATTTACTTTTTTATATAAACAAAATGTCCATAAAATTAATGTTCATAATTCGCTGTCATCTGCAGTATGTAAAGGCTGCTCTCACTTGTTCAATATTTCGCTAGCGTTAGATGTTAGGTAGATGAATAGTTGTATACTGGTTGTTGGTAAGCTGAAACCAGAATAGTTCCTGATGTTTTCAACAGTCTGGTTAGGACAAATCCACTAATGTGGACATCAGTAACTCCAAGAACTGTATTTGTGATTGTTCCCAAACTATGCACAATTATACTAGTTATCCTAAATCTCTCTTTCGAGGAGGACAAATAATGTAGTCTTAGAATAGGTGATAATCCTACTAGGAGCCAATTGGAATCAAGCTTTGGTCAAGCCTGCTGTTTAGGGCTGATTAGGGGCTGTTTTAGGGCAAAATTAGGGTTTAGGATGGGAATTTGGGAATGGGGTTTATAGGGTTTTAATCTGCAGGTTTAGAGGGTCATTATGGTATAAAAATATCTGGATTTGGTTAGGTTTCAAAATTCTGCAGATTTAGGGTTAGGGTTCCGGGTTTTTAAAATTAGGAAAATAGCCAAAACTGGGGTTTACAGTAGGATTCAGGGGCAGGGCTTAAGGTCGAGTGTTAGAGGGACTAGGGGGATGGTTCGGCTGCAGCAGGGAGGTTTTCTGATGGCTGAATATGTCCCAGCAGAAAATTAGGGTTTTTTTAGGGTTTAAAGGATAAGAGGGATTTTAGGGTTTGGCTGGATAGAATGGGCAGCAAGTCTGGTCGAGTGGGGGAGATGGTATGGGAAGGCTGTGCTCTGATTTTGGTGTAAAACAGAGGTAGGATGATGGCTGGATAATGCCTAGATGATCTAGGGTTTTGGAAATTCAAATAGAAAAACAAGAGGGATCGAATGGGGGAGGGAAGTAAACTAAAAACAGAAATTTAAATCTCAACTTACTATAGGATTCCACCGGCAGCAAGTTAAGGGATGAAGGATGAAATCACCTTCGAAGAGAGACCCTCCCAGCCATCACGGCGTAAGGAGTCGCAGGATTCCACCCACCCTTCCACCTTGATGTACCCACAAGGATGCAAACACTCTTGAAGAGCAAGGAGCAGCAGCAGCAGAAAACAGTCTTTTAATTCAAATTTCAATTGTGGGGGAGCCTCCCACGATCTCTTATATTTATAATAAGGCCATAGGCCAATTCTTACTACAAATTAAATGCCTCTCCTTCACAAAAACGTGGAAGGGAGAGGTTTAAGTCTAATTAATTACTTAAAATAGTATAATGACTTAACTACCCCTACTAACTTAAAAATAAAAGAATCTAATGACTTAACTACCCCTACTAACTTAAAAATAAAAGAATCTAACTTAGAACAATTAACTTAAGTGAAGATTCCATACTGGCCAATAGGATATAAGAACCTATTAGCCAATAGGAACATTTCACTTAAATTAGACCAATTGAACCAATTGGATGCAACCAATTTAAGCCGGTTCAATCTAAAAAACAGAAAAATAACCAAGTATGGAAAAATAGAAATCCTAGCCTACGGCTCCCTATTTAAACCCTAAGTTTAGGGTTTCTTCTTCTTCTTCTTCCTTCTTGGAGCTGTATCAACAAATATGTAATTTTTATCCCCACCAATATAAATTTCTAGGATGGGGGAATTTATGAAGTTGAATTAATTAGGACTTTGTATTATATTTCTTGAGCTTGAAGAAGGTGGTGGTGCAGCGGGAAGAAGAGGTTCGTGGAAGTCACTTGCTTCCTCTGCTTTGCCTGTAGTTTAAAGGAGAATACCCCTTGTCTGTTTTTTATCCTCTCCCCCCCCCCCCCCCAGCAAGAAAATGAAATGGGAGGTTCTCTTTTGGCATTGCTCTCCTTCCTCCCTGAGCTTTGAACAATATGGTGTGAGAACTCTAGTTGTTCGAAATTCGAATCTCTTGTAAATTCTATATGGGTTTGTATTGTTTTGGGCAGAGTTTGACAATATACAGCGAAGTTGAAGTTAGCAGGAAGTTATTTTTCTGAAACAGTCGTATAATGGTTTCGGTGCCAGTAGAAACGTGATTTAGATTAAAGTTCAAGTGAAACAAGTAAACTTTTTCAACAATGGGGATAACCTTATTTAATAAAGTAATAGAGTTTCACACCTTAGGAAACCTAGTTAGGTCCTTGGGATTTGGGAAAGTCTTAGGTCAATGATGTTATAACTTATAACCTTAGAGTTGCTGCTGTAGGAATCAATCTCATTTTTTTTCTTGTTAGTCCTGCATTTGTTTGTCAAGGCATAAGGCCCAATCAATCAATTATATGATAAGTATGTTCATTTCCTATAATATCCAACCACTAATCTGGACATATTGAGCCTAATTGGTTTAAATAACATTCTCATATTTTATGAATAAAATTCCCAAGCCATATTGACCCTAATTGGTTTAAATAACCTTCTCATGTTTATGAATAAAATTCCCAAGATAAAGTTTAGAATATCAATTTACTGCTCAGTGGCATACTGAATGCTCTTCTTTTGGATTACCAGAAAATGATATGGAGCAGCCAAGCAGCCCATCTGTGAAGAAGACTGAGGAGAAGGGTATTGTTGTAGTACATGAAGTTAAATGCAAACTATATGCAAAGGTACTTCTGCTTGTTTGAATTCTCGTTACTGTATTTTTAATTGGTGTCCATGTATCTTTCACTTGGCTGGTAGTAGTTATGCCACATGCTGTTGTTTTGTTGAGTAAATCCATAATTATTTCTTCTTTATGTTTTCTAGTGTCACGTATCCACCGGAAAAATAAAAATAAAAGGTACTTGTGTGCAGAAAAAAGAAAGATGTCTTATTCTTGAACTGCAACACTTGGGAAAAAGGGTTTTCTAGATTCAATTCCCTCTGGACTTGCTTTCTGTTCAATCCTTTATTTGAGGTTCATTTGGCAGACCTAGTTGACCTTCTCTTTTCTCCCCTTTCCTTTCTCTCCTTGTCAATAAAGGGCTTTAGTTTAAAGAAAAAAAGGGCGTACCCAGTGCAAAAGGCTCCCCCCACTGCAGGATCTAGGGAGGGTCATAATGTACACTGCCTTACCCCACTTCCCGGAGAGGCTGTTTCCCTACTCGAACCTGCGACCACTTGGTCCCAATGAAGCAACCTTACTGGTGAGCCGAGGTCCGCCCTCGAAAGAAGGCCTTTAGTATTATCCCAAAATATCAGATGTATCCATAGAGTAGATATGGAGCTTGGACCCAATCATCTATGCAACTTCTATGTTCCACTTTTCACATATGGGTCATAGTTTTCTGAACTTAACTGTTCTGCATACAATAGAAGTAATTCAATGCAAAGAAGTCGACACAGTGGTAGAGTTGAGTGGTATTTTTTTTTTTTTTTGGGTGTATAAATGAATTCATTACCAAGGAAAAGAGAAACAAGGGCCCCCTTAGGGGGAAAACAACAGCCAACGGCTAAAGAAAATCAGCTAGGGCCAGCTGAAGAAGAGAAAGAAACATTTGGGACACCCCAGGAGACAACAATTAGCCTGTTCCTTGGGATGTCAGAACAAAAGGAGGGAGGAGCTGACAAAAGTTTGGAGGAGATTTCAAAGGAAATGGAGTACCAAATCTGTTGATAAGAACGAGAATTGGAGGTCCATTTCCTAATATTTCGCTCCATCCAAATGTGATTTAGCGCAGCACAGAAAGCCATCTTCCCCACAGTGTCACAAATAGAAGCCCCTCCGAAAGTCATATCTATCCAAATCCATTCTCTAGAGAAAGGGAGAATTCTTCTCTGGGTGGGCCAGCACTTAGCTAGAATACCTTACCAAATGGCTTTGGAGGTCGGGCATTCAAAGAAAAGATGATCCGAGTCTTCCAAGTTGTTCCAACAAAGGCAGCAAGCATTGGGAACTTGTATGTGATGCCTGCGGAGGAAAGCAAGGGTAGGAAGACAGTTGTTGAAGACTCTCCAAGCAGTGAAGGAATGGCGCGGAATATGATGCTTGAACCAGAGGAGCTTCCTCCAACCAACCAAAGGGCCTTTGGATCGGATAAGATTCCAAGCTGCCTTGGAGGAGAAATTCAGCGAACCATCAGCTGTCCAGGAGACACAGTCACCTCTAGAAGGCAGTCTTCTTTGGATGGGCAGAAGGTCATTCCAAAGAGGAGACAGAGACTGGGAGGAGGAAGGGGGAGGAGCACACTCATTGAGATGAAGGATGTCCGCAACAAGAGCCATTCTGTGAAGGCCTGAAGCATAGATCGTCCTTGGTGTGACAAGGTGCAAAAGGATCCCTTTAGGGTGCCAGTGATCCAGCCAAAGGGAGGTAGAGAGGCTGTCTCTAATGCGGGAGTGGATATAGGGGAGAGCAAGGTGGCGGTACTCCAGGATCTTGCGCCAAACCCAAGAAGCATCAGTAGAGATGGAAGCAGTCCAGATGGAGTCTTGCCAAAGAATCCTCGAATAAATCCAACCAACCCAAATGCTCTTCTGTTTAGAAGCAATCCTCCAGATCAGCTTGATAATACCAGCCTTGTTGACTTCTTTAATTCTTCTTATGCCCAGCCCTCCCTCCATTTTTGGGAGACACACAGAAGCCCAAGAGGTGGGGTGGAGAAACCTGGATGTCTCAGCTCCCTTCCAAAGAAAAGAAGCACGCAAAGATTCTATGGACTTGATGGTAGCTTGCGGGAGACCAAAGATTCCAGACCAATTGATATAGGAGGCTTCCAAGACAGATCTGATAAGGACCAGCCTACCCGCATAAGATATGAGCTTGCCTTTCCACAATTGCAGTCTTTTTCTCATGAGGTCCAGCATGGGGGTGCAATGGTGAGCAGTCAATCTAGCCGGAATCAAAGGAAGGCCCAGGTACTTGATAGGAAAGAGCCCCTCTTGGAAGCCTGATTTGACAAGGAAGTCCCCTTTGTGAAGATTTGGAAGACCCGCAAAGAAGATAAGGGACTTGGAGGGGTTGATGCGCAGACCTGAAAGCTCATGAAATTGCTGCAGGCAAAGCATAATACACTCGAGAGAAGCAATGGAAGCCTTTGAGAAAATCATCAAGTCATCAGCAAAAGCAAGATGGGTGAGCTTTAGAGCTTTGCACTTCGGAATAGGGGGAATAAGGCTGTTGATCGTACATGTCTGAATTTGCCTAGAGAGAACTTCCAAGGCCAAAGTGAACAAGTAAGGAGAAAGGGGACACCCTTGCCGAATCCCAACAGAAGCTCCAAAATAACCCGCAGGACTGTCGTTGATAAGGACCGAGAACTTTGGGGAGGAGATGCAACAACTGATCCAGTGAACAAAGGGGATAGGGAACCCCATCTTGAGCATGACTTGAGAGATATAATCCCACCTTAAGGAATCAAAGGCCTTGTGAATGTCGATCTTGAGAAGGATAGCTGGCCCATGGTTTTTCCTGTCAAATCCTCTGACTATGTCATTACAGAGCAAAATGTTGTCAGAGATGTTTCTTCCTGGGATGAAAGCAGATTGGTTGTCACTGACCAACAGGTCCACAACAGTCTTGAGTCTTCTGGCTAGGATCTTAGCAATTAATTTGTAGAGGATATTGCATAAGGCTATGGGCCTGAAGTCATTCATAGCTGAAGCACCATCCTTTTTGGGGATGAGGCACAGGAAAGTATGGTTGACCCCATTGATCTGGGTGGGATTGTAGAAGAAGCTTTCAATGGCTGTAATGAGATCCAATTTGATGATGTCCCAGGTCGAGAGGAAGAACCCCATGCTAAAGCCATCTGGCCCAGGAGCACCAGACACTTTAAGGGAATGAATATCTGCCAAGATCTCATCTTCTTTGGGGATGGAGCTAAGGATATCTATGTGACTGGGAGGAAGGAACTTGTTGAGTAAATGGCTGGGCAGAGGAGTATCTCCCATCGAGGGGGCATTGAAGATGCCCTTGAAGTGCTGAACAGCCAGGTCCTTTATATCCTTGACAGTTGTAGCAAGATAACCATCATTGGAAGTGAGTTGAGTGATGGAGTTTGCATTGACATTGGCCTTGAAAGAACGATGGAAGAAAGCAGTATTTGAATCCCCCAAATCAAGCCATTTGATCCTTGACTTTTGCTTGAGGAAGCTCTCTTCCTGTGAGAGCAAAGAAGTAAGTTCAGCAGAAATAGTCTTCTCAGCTTCAGCCAAAGGAACATTGTGCAAATCTGCCTGCAGCTGAATCTGAACAGTGGCCAATCTCTCTTTGCACTCAGTAACTTGGAGAGAGATATCCCCAAAGGTGCTTCTATTCGAAAGCTTGAGAGCTTCCTTGACATTACAGAGTTTTCTGGAGAAGGCTATAAGGGGAGAGGAGAAAGCCAGCACAGGTTTGGACCAAGCATTCAGAACCGTGGGAAGGAAGGTTGAGTGAGAAGACCACATGTCAAAATACTTGAAGGGTTTGGGGCCAAAGGAGATGTAAGGCTGGATGGGAAGGGATATAGGGGAATGGTCAGAAATGCCTGGACTATCAAAAGAAGCCTGGGAGGAAGGGAAGGAGGTGAGCCAGGCTTCGTTGACTATGACTTGGTCTAGCTTGCAACTGATACGGTGGCATCCAGATCTTTTGTTGCTCCAAGTAAGGGGAAAGCCTGTCCACCGAAGATCATTGACCCCAATGTCATCAATACAAGAGTTGAAACTGTCCATAGCCTCCAAGTTGAGATGATTGCCACCTTGTTTTCATGACTGAAGCGGATGACATTGAAGTCACCCCCCAGGCCCCAAGGAAGAACACCAATACTGCTGGCAGTGGCATGCAGGTCATCCCAGAGAAGAGTTCTTTGTATGGGGCAGTTGAGAGCATAAATGGCAGTGAAGAGAAAGGAGTCAAGGCCTAAAGGATCAGAGAATTTAAGGTGGAGAAATTGGGAGGAAGAGGAAAGAAGGGAGATGGAAATTTTTCTAGGGTCCCAAATGACCCAGATACGGCCATTCGGATGGGAGGAATAGTTAGAAAGGAGGGACCAGCCAGGGGCGATGGACAAGAGGATATTTACAGAATTTTGCTCCTTGATATGAGTTTCAAGGAGACAGTAGAAGACAAAGCGAGAGGAGCGAATTTTGGAGCGAACAGTGGCTTGTTTCGAGGCAGAGTTTAGGCCTCAAGAATTCCAAATCAGGCCTTGGATCATTGAGGAAAGGGGAGAAGGGGCAGGGGGGACTCCAGGAGTCTAGCCATAACCGATCGAGATCTGGTAGCACTTCGATGCCTCCGTTTGTAGGAGCAGAGGCGAGAGGAATTGCAGGAGGTGCAATGGGGTAAAACAGCAGGTGTGCCGGGTGAAGGGGATGAAGAAACTGGGTTTTGGGCCAGGGATGGGTAGAAAGGCAAATCCGACCCAAGGGCAGGGGGGATAAGTGATGGGTTGAAGCAGTGGCTGGACCAAGAACCGAAGGGTTTAAGTTTGAATGGGCCGAGCCAACAAGGACATCGCACAACTGGCCCAAAGCAGTGACATCAGCTGGAGTGGGCCCCAAGGATGACGCAGGAAGGAAGCCTGACGAGGCGTTTATCTCTAAAAGCCCAAGGAGGGACAAGGCTCAAGATAAAGACAAGGTAGCAGGAGACGGCAAAGGAAGGCTTTCCAGGGTTGGCAGCGATGGCAGGTCTGTGGGAGAGCTGGAAATGGGAATTTCAGAGTCATGGGCCTCCGACATCCCTGGACCTCTCTGCGAGGCAAGACATCAAAGTGGAGCTTTCGGGGCAATCAAGAGCTTCGTGTCGTCGCCATCAGCCAAAAGGCTGAATCTGTCTTGAGTCGAGCAACCTGGTCAACGATACCTTCCTTTTGCATCGCCGGAGTTTGGTGAGAGCTCAAGAGGGTTCCGGTGACCAGATCTGTGCCTTCTTCTACCCCTGGACTGCGACGATGACGGAGAGAGCTTTGGTGCGGAGGATCAACTCGACAAGAGCGAATGAGAGACACCCTCCGGAAAGGACCTTCGACGTCCCAGGCAAAGCAACGGCAGCATCCGAAATAGCAGAGGGCTCAACCGAAGGAGGGGAGCAAAACTTGGAGTCGTGGCCGAAGATTTTGCAGACCGAACAATGGGGTGGTTTCCAGTCGTAGTGAATTTCTTGCTCAAAGGAGTAGTCTTCTCCTTCTTTGACCGTGATGAAAGAAGAGGGAAGATCATCATGCGCAGAGTCGCAGACACTTCCACACAGAGTCTGGCATAAGCCAGCCGGTCCTTGCGCCTTGTCCTTACATCGGAAAATAAAGGTTTGCCCAAGACAGAGCCCAGGGAACTGAGTCCATCAATGCACCAGTAATGAAGCGGCAGTCTAGGCAAAGAGATCCAAAGCGGAATCGTAGAAAGGTCCAGACGCCGGAGCTGGAGGTGAGGATGCCACTGCCGGAGAAAAATTGGCTTCTTACCTATCAGCCAGGGGCCACCTTCTAAGGCTCGAAGCTTGTCTGTGTCAGAGGAGAACTTAAAGAGGAAGAAGCCATTGTCAAGCATAGAAACGTCCAGGGATCCTTGGGGTCTCCACTGCTTGGAGAGGGATGCCTTGATGATATGGAAAGGTGGACAAGAGCCAAGGAAATTTCCCACCAGGCTATTCTCCCAGAGTTTAACTTCAAAATCCAGCACTACAGCAGGGCAAACGGCCACCTTGGTCGAACCATCCAAGGCAGGGGAAACAAAGTGTAGGGGAAGGCCATCAGGGCATGAAGCAGAGACAGGATTAAAGAGGGAAGACCAAGGGGCAATGGAGGGGGGATGGGAGGCAGGGGAGGAGGGGCCAGGAGAATGAACAGCGTTGCCGGAGGGGGAGGCCATCAAGCTTCTCTGTAGTTAACACCATGGAAATTGAAGAACTATCTTTTTCCCCTGGTTGATGATCTTGGAAACATTTTCTATGAAGGACACCTCGAGTGGTATTTGTTGTTTCTAATAGATTTGGCATATCGAACTCAAAACTGTTAAAGAAAAGAGAAATGAATAAGTACAGCAGTAGCACTTAGTAACAAACGAGGCTTTGTATGTTGGCTTCAACCAATCTAGATCTCAGTACTTCACATAGCACTTGCCATTAAGGAAAGCAAGGAGAGTAGTAACTTTATTAAAAGGGGCAGTGGGGTAAACTTTCAATTCCCTTTGAAAGACACCCCTAGACGTGATCTCAGTAGTCAGTTCATTTGAGTTTCCTAATACCAATCTCATTGCTACTTGGGAAAGTAACAAAGAAACTAGAAATCATCCTACTGCTCATAGTTGTCAAGGCTTCCCCAAGGCATTGCTGGGTGCTGCCTTGGCATCCAATCGTTTTTTCTACCCCTGTGCTTGTGAATGCTTTATATTTGCACGCCTTATTTTTTTTTTTAAATTATATATTTGATGCCTTTTCCAATGCTTTCATTGGACTGTAAATTGTCTAGATACACTGTCATGTATAGAATCATGAACGTGTATTTAAAAAAAATAATTAAATACCCTTTCTAGCTTTTTGATTGGATTGTATAATTTATTTAGTTTCACTATCATGCACTTAATCATACATATGTATAAAACAAATAAACACACACACAAATGTAAGAGATTGAATCGAAGAGAGAGATCTCGAAGAAGATGAAGGAACTCGCTGCAGCTGCTGCTGACGCCTCTGCTGCGAACAGGTAAGTGACTTCCTCCTCCTCTTCTACCTCTTTTCCTTCTGTTTCTGGTTTCTTTTCTTGTTTTCTACTTCTTCCCTATGCTTGGGTGGCTCCATCTGACAGCACCCTGGCACTCCTCCCTGAAACCCCCTCTCTCTCTCTCTCTCTCTTCCATCTCCTCCTTGAAACACTCTCTGCCCTGTGTTTTTTTTTTTTAATTCTTCTTATTCTTCTTCACTTCTCTGTTCCCTCTTCTGTGCTTTTTTTTTTTCTGTTCCATCTTCTGGATTTTTTCTCTGTTCCGTGTTTTTCCCTCTTTTTTTTTTTCTACTGCACTGCTTAGCTAACTCCGGTTCCTTCTTTCTTGTTTTTTCCTCCCCTTCTTTTTCTCCTCCTCTGGGTCCTGCCAAGGAGGTTTTTTTTCCCTTGTTTTTTTCTACTGCTGTTTCTTCTTTTTCTTCTTGATTATTTGTTATTCATTACTCCATTTAACAGTCCTTTGCATTTGAAATTTACATTAACATATCCTTCCTGTTTGATTATTTATGGTTCCAAGCAATGAATCAAAAGAGTAGGAAAAGTTTAAAAAAAGGTTGAAGTCTGAAATCAGAACATATGTAGAAATCATATACGATGTATCAAACTTTGATTCTTTCTTGTAATTAAATATTCAATAGGTTGAAGTCTGAATTCTGAAAAGAGTTTTCAAACTTTATTAGTTTATTTGCTGTTTTGCAATTTGCATTCTCACTGGCATAAACTTGCTGTTAGAATACATGTTCAGGAAGCAGCTCTCCGCGAAGCGGGGGGTAAGGCTACGTACATTATGACCCTCCCTTACTAAGTGGTGGCAGCCTATGTTGAGAGTGCTGGAATGATATTGATTACCCTTCTCATTCTTGATTTCAACTTAAGAAACTATTAGTTAGCTGTTAGCATATATTGATTGAGTTTTCTGTTGTTGTAATGGGCTCTGTTAATTTATTCGTGTATGTGTAGCTTACTAGTTTTATTGGGCTGGTAAATTGTTTATAAATCATACTTTCTGAAAACTTTTGTTTTGTTTTGTTAATTGCGAAGTATTGTGTTTGTGACTGTGTAGTTTATATCTAGTATAGCATATTTATATCATTGCTACACTTGGTATAATGGATAGTTGGATACATAAAAGGATAAAAATTAATAGGGCGCCTAGACAACGCCTAGGCAGGCGCTTTCGCTCAGGCGACCCTCCAATGCCTTGTGTTGCCTAGGTGCCGTGACTGCTATACTACTGCTGAACTCATCCTACTTATTGATTCTTAATTTTTTTTTTAAATGCTTCTAATTGCTAATAGGGAAAATGATCCGAAAACCAGCAGTGTCATGCGCCCTCTCACTCTCTCTCCTATCTGACAGTGTGGGGCCTCCTGTTGACGAACCATGCAGCACCCTCTCCCGTTCCCCCATTGACTCGGCCTGGTGATCCCCTGCCCTTACTAATAGTTGCCATAATAGATCCTTACTGATATTTACCATTATAGATATGCCTCTACAGAAGGAAAAAAGTAGGAAAACCGCCTAAAATTAAAGACAGACTGAGTAGTAGCCTATACACCTGTAGCGGCATGGCTCTTAAATTATTTTGCATCTATGACTTTTTCTGAGGGCGGGCTTCTATCTGCTTTACCTTTTCTTAGGCATCTATGAGGTGCACACAGTATGTAAATCAACTTGAGTGTTTGCTGATCTTTAACTTCATGGATGATGGCGTTCAGGTTAATTTTTTATTTTCCAGGTTTATTTTTGTTGCAATAGTATTGCTTATGCTGGGTAGTGATCCTTAGTATTTTGGGTTCGCTGTTGACATTTCCTATGTCACTATCATGATTTTGCAAATGACAAGTTACAGATGTCAATTTGCTTATGTGGCTGGTTGCTTATTATTCATGCAAAAGATAGATCCAGTGAATAACCTTGCTTCTTTTCATTTATCCAGTCAACTGATCCTGTTGATAAAGATGCCTGGAAAGATAAAGGCATGGGTCAGCTTTCCATTAAATGCCAAGAGGGTGCAAGCAAAGCTACAAAAGAATCCAAACCTATCATTATTGTTCGGAATGATGTATGTTTTCTTTCTGACTTAATTTGATTATGCTGATTATTTGAAAACTTGATTGTACATTGAAACTTCAGATATTCTTGTGCTCTTATTTTTTGTCTTGTCTGGAATTGTAAATTACTATATACAGATCATTTCATAACCATGTACCACTGGGGAAAAGAATATTCATGCATGTAACCCAAAACACTTGTACTTAAGCCTCTTTGTGAAAGAGAAGATGCAAAACACATTAGTGGGCTCTTGTTTTACGAGGAGTGTGGCTGATTTTGACAGGGACTTCATATCATTGGGGGCGGGGTTAATGAGATAACATACACAGTTGTATCAATAAGAGCACTAAACCATGAGCCCCTGATCCAATTGATTGATGTATTCTATTTCATTTATCACTTTTTGTCTTTAAAGTCAGTGACCCAACCTCCAAAAGGAGGGGGGGGGGGGTGACAAGGGATAAAGAGGACCATCTTCAGCCTGGATTTTCTTGGTTCATAGGCATAGGTCATTTGGATAATGTTATTCTGTTTCCATTGCTTATTCTTGGTCCAATGTCAGCGAGTCTGTTCAAAACAGTTATTAATCTGAAACCTAAATTCTACTACCAAATTGTCACGAAAAATTCTTCAATTTGGCTGTTCTAAGTACTAAATACAGCACTGATGTATTGCCGTAAAACTGTGACAACTGTTTTGGCACTTCAAGATATTTTAGCTGAAGGAGGTCGTGTTCATGATATTTAATTTTATTTTTTAATGGTAAAGGAAGTTCTTGTGCACAAACCCTGCATCCACTGCCCCCAGATGAGAGAAAAAAGAGGAGCACTCCCCTTTGGTAAAGCATTCTCATGTTGATAGGACCCATCCGATAATTTGAGAGTTGGGCTCCAATCTGTTGGAAAGAATATTTTATAGTGGTTATGCACAATAGTTTAGAGAGATAAGTGGAAACTTTTGCGCTCTCTTGTAGTTTGTCTATATTGTTGTTCTGGAAGCCATTTCATGTGACTTTCTGAATATAGCACCCTTATGTATATAGTTATATACCAGCACCATCTTGAGAGTTCCTCTTCAAATTTTGAGCCATACAATTTGTATCTCAATGACATTAATTGATTGCAGGTTGGCAAGGTGTTGCTCAATGCTCTATTGTATCCAGGCATCAAAACAAACTTGCAGAAGAACTCTATCATTGCAATATTCCACACCTTGGTAATCCATCTTCAAGCTGATAGTTGCAATATTTTTTGTCTGGGTTGGTAGTGATTTAAAGCTTATTTTTACTGAATTAGAGTCCATATTTCACCTAGAAGTACTATCCAATTTCTGTTGGGATGTACTACGAATGGGTTTCATATGCATTAGTGGAGGGTGACCGATGGTTTCTTTGGGCCTCCTCCGATAAAAATAATTTTTCTGGAGTCATTTTTTTATTTTTTTAATTTTTTGCATTTTATTTTGGCATGTTTTTCATGGCCTCGCGGCTGTCTTTCTCTACTGTTACAGGATGAGAATGGTGGAAGCAATGGTGGCAACGATGCTGTTATGGCACGTACCTACTCAATAAGGACAAAAACAGAGGAAGAGAGGAATAAGCTGGCAGCAGCAATTCAAGAATATGCTCCAGCATCTTGAAATCAATAAAGTGGCATCGTCAAAATTTCAGCTATGAGAAATGCTATGATTTATTCCTTGGTAAATCCTTGTTTCTTTTCTTGCCAATTTTGTAAGGGGGTAGCTTGTTGCAAACTGAGCATCTATCCTAGAGCCCCAAAGTGGGGTATAATCTTTGTAAGTGAATCATGGTGCATATACGAGGCTGCTGTACTTGTAATATAATAGAGGGAATGAAGGTAGATGAGAATGTACAATTCCAAAACCAATTTTAGAATGATCTATGAATTTGCTTTGATTGTATGAGTCAATCAAAGGTTTTCTAGGCATGCTCCCTTGGAGAAGATTTCATACAGGCAGTTAAACAGGATCATTGAGCCATATGAACTGGTCAAGTGTCATATTTTGTGTCAAATTTAGTTTATGTTCAGTTCTGGCTACAATTTGCTTGATTTTGGAGCTCGAAGTCTAGAGTTGGACCCAAAATTGCGGCTTCAGGCCTGTTCTGCCAGTGTCAGTTGTTTTGTGAAGAACTCTTAAGAGTGCAAAATCCAAATCTTGGTCTATTCTATGCACAAAGTCATTTGTAGTGTGTTTATTTGGAAAGGTCAAATTAGTCTTTTTAATTTAACAAAGTTGAGCAGAGGATGAATGGATACTCTAGGCTCCAGGTGGAAGGAAATGGAAGTAAAATCAGTTTTGAAGTGAAAAGGGAAAATTTTATAATCTTGATTTTTAAAATCAAAGGGATTTGGTTGCAAAAGTAAAATTTAAATTCCAGATTTTGAATGTTTTTGGAGTATTTTTTTGGTCAGGAATATTTTGAAGTTAGCTACACAATCATGTAAAGTAATGATCAATTCTTAAATCATCGGGTGAAGGAAAGTCATTTGAGGTGGCATGTACGTACGTATGAGATGCAATATTTACTTGTAATCCATATTATGTGAGCCGTATCGATAACAGATTTTGCAGAGAATGAGGAAAGCTACGGTCTCTGCTTCAACTAAGAAGCAGAGATGGAGATAAAGGCATTCAACTCAGCAAGACATTCAGTGGGGAGACCGAGGAAGGAATTCATGAAAACATCATTAACAGGATCCACGACTGCAACCCCAACCAATCTGCACTTCCCTTTGCCATCCAACCTTTCTCCTCTTCCCCTTTTCATTGTTCCACTTGATTCCTCGGACGTCAAAATAGTCCTCACCATCAGTGGAGGAGCTTTGTAAATCCTTCCAGCAGAAAACAAGAATTTGGCCTTGAATTCAAGATCAACCTGGAATGAGAAAAGCTCTTATTAAATTTTGTTTTCCTTCAGAAAACCACCTTTGAAATGCAATTTACTGAGGATAACTAGTCTACCTTTCCAGTTTCTTCATTGATGGCCCCATGGAAGAGCTCTGGTACAATATCTATCTTTAGAAATGGTGGCAATGGCAACCCCAAGAACCTTGTTGTTTCACTTGTCAATGGTGGAATATAGAGTGTTTGCAGGTCAAAACTCACTGAAATTTCATCTGGGCTAGAGTCATTCTTGATCCCGTTCCCTGTCCCCGTCCCACCTTTGGCATTGTATTCGAAATTGGGATATCTGGAGATGCCAAGCCTGCAAGCGCTCAAAGTCTTGAACTCTACACTGTAAGGACCAGATTTTGCTGGTTGAGTTGGTATGGTTGTGGTAGAGGTGGTAACCAGTTCTTGGGGGTTTTGGTTGGAGGAAGATAAGGCTATAGCATGGATCCTTCGCTTTGGTTGGATGGGATAGAATGAAAAAGAGACAGTGGTGACTGTTTTGGGGGAGAATTTCAAAATTGTTGCAGGATTTTGGTACATCTGACTCTCCATCTTGGTAGTTTATGTTCAGTAGCTGATGAGAAGAGACTAGAAGAGATGAAATTTGTTCCTGAAAAAGAATCATCTCGTTCACACGGACAAACCCAAGGCATGGTTGTTGAAATTAGTTATTATGAGGCTGGGAATGGCTTCTGACCTTATCTTGCTTTGGCAGTTTGACTTGGGGGGATTTCCACTTGTCCCCTTTGGTCATCACTGGTGAAAGATTTAGGCATCCTCAATGAAGAATTTTTTTGGGGGAGATTTCTCAGATCCACCCGGTAAGAAAATTAAGGGAGAATGTTCTCTGTGTCGCAGAGCAGGCTGTGCTCAAGCACATGGGCTTGCCACTCAGGAGGGCAAGGTGGTCATTGTACCCACTCCCATGTGCCTGATCGCAACCTACGCTACGGCACAGAGAACAGTGCCCCAAAAATTAATTACAAGATAAGTAGGTTTAAAATTTATTTTACATCTATTAGTTTCAATTTTGAAACAAATTTACTGGATCTCCAAAGTTAGTTATTGCTCATGGATTTTAACGAAAAAACAAGATTGAACTTCCTAGAATACCCCAACACTTCATCTTCTCTTCATTTTTTATTTAATTATTTAAGTTTTAATCACATATGTGGGACCCGCCACCACCACCACCTCCTCTTTTCTTCTCCCCACAAGGCTACACCATCTAGCCGTTGCAAGTCGGCAATCCCTGAGTCCTGCTGTCCCACCTGCAACACCCCCATCTCCCTCTCCATTTCTCAGTCTCCCCTCCCCCAGCAACCCTGCCCCATCCCTTGCTTCCTTACCCTCCCCCCGTCACCCCTGTCCCACCCCTTGTAAGTGGGATATATTTGAGTGGGCTATAACTTGAAAAGTAAAGTAATGTGATATATCCGGTGTTACAGAGCTTCTCACAGCCATTGACATACGAAAGTGCATCTAACAGGCCAGCTGTTGGATGTCTTACTAGGCACTCCCTGGGTTCTGGGCTCGCAGGAGAGGAGTCGGATCCCCATTAGACACGTAGACACCCCTATGTTAAAAAAAGAAAACGTCCAAATGTGGAAATAGGTTCCTATACCAATAATGTAAGACACATATTTATTATGAATTTAATACACTTCTTTTTTTTTTTGGTAAAAGAATTTAATACACTTCACATCTTTGGGCATCGTGAATATCATTAAATTGGGGGTGGGGGATGGGGGACAAACAAGGTTTTAAAATAAAGAATCAGAAACCGATTCCGATACAGCCAATTTCGATTCACACATTACATATAGGAATTGTAAATTGTTTTCTAAAACCGGCCACTACAAATTGCATGTAAATTTGGATAACGAAATCGAATAAAAATTAATAAAATCGGATCAAATTTAAAACGATTCTGAATTTGACTTATTTCTATTCGATTTGGCTTTGATTTGTACTTTGTCAAAATATAAACCAAATCAAAATCAAATCAAATATTAAAACCGGACCAATCGATACCCTTATCAGATACTCAGATAAGTTAGATCTATCGATTTGGATTGAAATTAGTCAAAGCGACTGATCTTTATACAAAAACTAGGGTTTATATCGATTATGACTAATTTTGGAACTATGGAGAACTCCAGCCCCCATCATAGGGTTAGATTCTCTCTCACTTAATTATGTTCAAATATGTTTATTATTAGTCATGTATAATTAAACAAATATAAATAACAGCACCAAATGGCCATATTGAAGCAGGATATGATTCTCAAGACATTGTTATAATAGGAATTATTATTGCATTAACACACTTGCCAGCTAGGCAACGTGGCACCTTCAATCCAATGAACTGGGTTGATCTAATCAGCACTGGTTCGATCTAAACCGGAATTGATTCGATGTCCGGTCGGGTTCGTCGCATAATCGGAATTATGCAATTATTAATACTCAATTATCAACCCTTTAAAAATATAATCCAATCAAATCCGATGAGATGCTTTGTTTGAGGAACCAAGAAGCAAGTGACACGCGTACTGTCAAGTACAAGTGTTGGCTTTTCTTTGGTCCAGGAGATTGGGAAGCTTTAAACATTTTTAAACGAGCAATCACCTGGCATTGCTGGACTCCACAGCTCATTCTCGTGAGCTCGGAACCCCAACCTCGGTCGAACTTTGTGATTCGCTGCCAAGTCCGAGACAAAGCTTCCATTCTTCTTCCTCTCCTTAAATCTGTGTTCTTAGGGCTTCGAGTTTCTCTTTTTATTTTCAAGTTCTTCCTCCTTTTTCTTCATTTGCCCTCAATTTTTGAATCAGAGATGATTTATTATAGATGACAAGTTTTTGAAGTAGTGGAAAATTAATCACTAGCCATCTTGTGCGACATTTTCGTGCTATTGATGCGCTTCCGGTGTTCTAGATTATCTAATTTTGCTTCAAAGAGATTTCTATTTGAACCAGATGGCAGATCGTTTATGGATTGTTTTTTTCACTACGTTTGCTTGTCTCGTTGGAGTACTTAACGCTAGCGGTGGTGAATCAGATCCAGTGTACAGGTAGATTTCATGTTTTTTTTATGACTTATTTTATTCAGTTTTGTCAATTTGGGATTCAATTAGTTTTGTTTTGTCAATCTTTTCTTGTGCTTGTTCTGAACCTGGTTTCGGTCTCAGATTCGTTAAGAATTTTGGATTTCTAGCTAAATCAACAAAGAAACACTACACTTGGTGACATACGGACATTGTTCTTATTTTTTGGGTGGTTTTTACTTTTGAGTTAGAATAAAGGAACCTTTTTAACCGTTTTCGCCATTAATTGGAAAAAAGAGTGTTGCGATGAGAATCATGAAGCTTGGTTTGCTTGTTCCTCATATCATCTCGCCTCATTTAAATAAGCTTGTTGGAGCTGAAACCCTCGCTGCTGTTTGAATAGTAAATCTCCGGATACCGCGTGACATATTCGGGGGTGGGGTTTAAGTCAACTGACTTTTGGTGGTGATCAACTGGCAAGCATCCATTAGTCAACCAGGGAAAATTAAGAACGGGAGGCATTTTTCTATGAAGTGGAGAAGAAAACGAAACGGAAGTGGTGTTCTCCTTATTGGGTTGCCCATTTTACGTGCTTGAACGATGACAGAACCTAACTAACTATACATTTCACGTCTGCTGAACTGCTCGGGAAATCTTTTATGATGTTCTTGTATATCTATATTATCATGTTTAAATTGGTATTAAGTAGCGTAACTCGGTTAAAAATCTACCTACAGTAGTTCCTATGGAGCTTTCTGATACCCAGGATCAAGTTTTATGGACAGATAGGAGTGAAATTGATTGGATTTCTTGGGTTCATTTCCTGTGTCTACTCAATGTTACCATTTTTAGCCACTAGCAGAACCAAATTAGATTGTGATGCTGAGAACATGACTCTGATTCTGAATATTGGAGGTATAAATAATTATTTTTTAAAACTTTGTATAGGTTGGCACAATAGATGGTACAAATTGATATATTTGTTCTACTGTCACAAATTAGCTCCAAGGTTTCATACTTATATGATAGATTTGGTTGTTTGGTTATATGATCTATCTGAAAGACGGTTTAATGTTTTCAACCATATGATATTCCTCGGATTCCCATATACAGTGGGTCAGCGATCTCTTACACAGTGGGCTCTTCCCAAATAAAAATCCTGAAATTCTCAGATATTGCCATACCATCAAAATCTCTGATTATGTGGGTGTCAAATTCCACTGCAATGCATGGCTTGAAGGCCAATGAGCCAGAGACACCGGATCAAGGAATCTTTTGATGGATCTCAATATAAGTATAAGTGCATAACTGATTCTGATAGTGCTGTAAAAGCTCAAACTGCTGCAGCTGGCATGCATTTGGTGCGAAGGAAATGATTATGCTTTATGGATGAAAGGAGTGGTGGTAAAGCATGATGGTGACATTGCACATAGTGTTTCAAGTATATATCCTTTTCCAGTTGAAAGAGATAAAGGCTGTGGTAATCAACAATATCCATTAGCTTTTATTCAAAAGAAGCATATGTAGCTTATTATGATGTAAGAATGTGTGGTATGCTAATTAATTGAAGTGAATCCTTGTACTTTATGGATAGAAGGATATTAATTGCAATATGTTATTAGTATAGGTGAATGAAATAGGTTGACCCGTCCTGCAAAAATATTTCTTGTTCTTTAACCTTCCTAATAAGAGGTTAGATTTTATTTCTCTTCATGCCAAATTCTGCATAGTCATAAGCAGGAATTCTTCTGTCAAAAGGCTTGTAGATTGATTAAAAGACCCCCCCCCCAAAAAAAAAAAAATCTAGAATCTTCTTTGCCCTGCTCATGATAGTTTACACCACTTATGGGAGAAAGTTCCCCATATTGAGTTGCATTGCACCATTCATACTCTGGGGCAGGGTGGTCAAAGGGCATGTATTGAGGCCATCAATATCGCATACACAAAGATGAGTTTGCTCTTCAATATGATTAGAATGAAGTCTGGATTGTTGCAGAAAGCAGTGTTTGGATTTGGAGTTCCTTTGTCTGCTTGCCATGTGCATTAGAACAAAATTCTTTTAGTAAATAATAGTTGCAGGATTTGCTCTACTAAGAGCAGATCATGAATCCAATGTTTTGTTATTTTTGATAAGATTGTGGCTAATGCTATAGATTAGCTCTTTTTTGTGGCAATGGGATTTATTCTTTTGGAAAGGTTTTACTCCACTGCCTGTGATGAAATGGTTTTAATTACTAGCACCTGTATTGCTATATTTGCAACATGGAGGGATGATTTGGTCATTTTGTACATTGGATCAAAAGGGTATCCTCAAGATTGTCCTTTTTCAAAAATATAGTGGTCTATTTCACCATATGGCCTTTCACCTTTAGAGTCTGCCCCTTGTGTTTTCAGTGGTTTTATTGTTTTTTAATCTAAAATTTCAAACCCTTTCTAGGCACATGTCAAAGCCCAATCGAGTTTTAGCCAAAAAAAAAAAAAAAAAACCCAATCGAGCTGAAATTTGGCACATGAGTATAAGGTGATGCTGACAACATGGGCCAAAATTTTATTGCCAACCTAATTGGCATGTAGCAGATTAAGCACCAGTGAGAAAAGTCATTTTAATGCTTGCAATGGGGGTGCCGCTTCCTGTTTTCTTTTCTTAACCTTTCTTCTTGACTATTTCACAGAATGTGATAAGAGTCTAAGAGTGCCCTTTTTACAAAACTGGAAGTTGTGTTACTTTCAGATACGTAAACTGAGTCTGTCTTCTCTATGAACCCCTCAACAGCTGCTTTTAACCAATACATTAGCAACTTAAAGTTTTCCTGTTGGTTTGTGTCATTGTTTCATGGTTTTTTCTGAATGAACATTAAGCGGTCTGAACAATTCTTCGATAGGATTTTCTGCTCTTGGCAACTTAAAAGTGTTTTTGCATGCAAGTAATCTAATGGAGATTGGGGAACTATAGATGCTGACCATTTGATTGGTAGTTTGTGCATAGACCAGGCTTTAGAATTGTCGCCAGTTCATCATAAGTTGTTAAAGCTGTTTTTGTAGTTAAGAGTTTGATCATGGGGAGCCAGGTTGAAACCCAAAGACATAAAACATGTGATTTTAATAACCATGTTTCATATCCCAATAGCGGCAATGCTGTCATATGCCGTCATAGTACTTCAAACATAGAGGTTGTGCTGTTCATTTTATTGGTGTTTTTCTTGGGAATCCTTTGAATATTTTGGAGACTGGCCCATGCAAGGATGAACCATGCATTTGTTTTGCCTCCAAAAAACTATGGTCCAAGTCTTTTCTTTTTTTTAATTCTCTATTTTCCCATTACACAATGATTATCTTGCTGTTCATTTAATTTTTCATTGCATAAAAATGAATCTATGATAATGGGTCTATTTATAGAATTTATTTTGTGAAGGCTTGACTCAGGTCCATCATCTTGTCTAAAACTTGTTGTAGCCTTATAGTGCTAGAGAATTCCTTTTGCTACCTTGCCTCCGTGGGAGGTTGGTTTTACCAAAATAATGGTCCACTTTGGGTTTTTTCATGTATTCCACTTCAAATATTTAATGCATTAATATTCATTCCTTGCCCATTTTATCCCTTTTCACACTAACAATTAATGTATCGATTTTCATTGCTGCCCATTTTATGCTCCACATTTTCAATGAGGGTAGACTTGGAATCCAAGTTTTAGTGGAAGTGTAAAGTTGGAAAAATAAATTATACAAAGTGGGAAGTTAGAGAATTGATTACCATTCCTTAAAATGTGTGTTTTTTCAAAGTAGACTATTATTTTGAAACACATGGAGTAATGAGAAATTTCTTGCCCTGCCTTCCCCTCCCCCCCCCCCCCCACCCCACAATACTGATATCCTCTCCCAACTCAATGTAGGAAGGAAACTATCTAGTTTTCACCATCCTTCAAGTGCCCTTCCCCATTTGAGTCAGGGATCTGCCATGTAGTGTTTGTGGACAAGTAGTGCACTCCACCATCAACTCAGTACTGTACCAAGCGTATGATAAAACTTTGAAGAATGGTGGAAAAATTCAGAATTTCATCTAAAGCCTTAAAAAGGGTTGGACAGTCAATAATACAAGCGGGAAGCCCAAATTCATGTTGGGTATAAGGTTGAGTTGGATCACTAAATTTGACATATGATGTAGTAGAAGATAGGTGGGCTAGATATTGTTCTAGCACAAACGACCCTCGAATCCACCAGGTAGAAGGTAAGGATGAAAATGTCAAATTTCAATAGATTTCAAGCTGAAGATTACAAACCCTAAAGAGGCCTTATATAATAGGTCAAATACAATTCGAAATTAAAAAAATGTGCTAAAATTCAAAATTTAAAAATTGCTTCAAAATTCAAATTCAAATTTCAAAACTTTGGCGGGCTGTTTCACCTTCGAAACGCGCTCAAACGGCCAAAAAACGTCCTATTTCGCTTAATACCTCCGATCAGTCCGGGTGGACTTCTGCAGGTCCAACTGGCTCAAGAACTCATCTGATATTTCCTCTACATCAATATATGACCGGTGTTACATGGACTCTTTCAGGTGGACTGCATGTCTATTGGATTCTGCCGTCCACGAAGTCTTCCTGGTGACACTTCTAAGTTTCCTTTTCTTCTTTGAGCCTTTTTATTGGTATTATAGAGGGGTAGTTTTACAGTATCTCACTTGTTCTATTGAATGTATCTACTATCTATTCTTGTTCTTTTAAACAAAAAGCAACCAAAAGTTATCCTGTAAAAATGACAAATGTTGTTGCCTACAAGGAAAATACTTTTTAGTTTCCTGTACTCTGGATTGATCTCTTTGTAGGATCAATTGGTTTACTAATTCATTAAGTGCGCAAACATATTTGTTTATTTACCTGTTTTGGTAAAAACTTAATTGATTGTGTGCTGATATTTTGGTGATAAAAGGCTTTATGTTGAAAAAAAGTTTCTCATTTTGATAACTTTCATTTCTGTATTGTCCATAGAGTTAGAATAGCTTTTCTCTGGCTCCATAAGCTAGATTTAAGTATGATGGTCGGATTTTTCCTTGGGCTAATAATTATGTTGATGTTGTAATGTATCTTTGCATGCCAGGGCTTGTGTAGGGCAGTGTGAGACGACTGGTTGCGTGGCAGACAAATGCTTTCAGCACTGCAGATTCTCATCTAATGGTGTCCCTGTTGATGGTCCGTGGTACATGCAGGAACCACTTTACTTGCGGTGGAAGCAGTGGGATTGCCAGAGTGACTGTCGGTATAACTGCATGGTTAATAGAGAGAAAGAAAGGGAGATGGCAGGGCACAAGCCTGTCAAATATCATGGGAAATGGCCCTTCAAGCGTGTCTTTGGGTTCCAGGTTTGTCATTCTGCTACGTCATTATCTGATTACTAGTGAGGGGCTGGAATGATTTCTTGATTGCCTATCTGGTTCATGTGTTCAGGAGCCTGCTTCTGTGGCGTTTTCTGCTTTAAACCTTGCAGTGCAGTTTCATGGTTGGGTGTCCTTTTTTATTCTGTTGTACTACAAGTTGCCTCTGAGGCAGAATAAGAAAATTTACTACGAGTATACTTGCTTATGGCATATTTTTGGACTCCTGTCAATGAACTCCTGGTTCTGGAGTGCTTTCTTTCACAGTCGGTAAGGTTCGTTTTCTTTTTCCTCTTTATCCCCCACCCCAAACTGTAAATGTTGGAGAAGCCAGAGGAAGGCTGTTGATTCCTTTCCATATATATTGTTCTGAGCCAAACAATTGGCTAGCTCATTGTTTCTCCATAAGGGTAAGAGTAAAGCAAAGATTTTGATCACAATATGGACATTCTATCCTCCACACTTCAAGGTACCCATATGCATTTGTGCATATTAACCATCAAAACTGCAAGTCTGATTCATTCCCATGGGTAGAAGATACAAAGGAATTGATCTTGTTTAAGTAGTTTTTTCTTTTCTATATTTCTTCTCCCATCCTTGATGGATATTTGATCATACACAGAGACGTGGATCTAACTGAGAAGTTAGATTACTCTTCGGCAGTGGTATTAATAGGATACATGCTTATCCTGGCGATCATACGAACTTTCAGTGTGAGGGATGAGGCTACCAGAGTGATGGTTTCTGCTCCAATAATTGCATTTGTGACAACCCACGTACTATATCTCAACTTGTATCAATTTGACTATGGTAAGCATTTTCTGCTCCTAAAGCTCTGGTAAATTGAAAGATGTGCTATTAATGGCATATAGTTTGAATTTCTAAATCTATATTTGGTGCAAGAATTAGAATGTTGCTTGGACATCTTTGGGATGTCTGGCTTAGTTTTCATACCATCTATTAGGACACTGCATGTATTTCAGAGCTGGAAACATCATCATGTATGAACCGTGTTACTTTTCAAGTCAGATAGATTTCTATCTGTTTCTTTGTGACTTTGTCAATTGATTTTTAACTTGTACTGCTTCTTACCAATTCTATTTTCTAGAATGGTTGAAATTCGCTGGTTACCGCAATCCATGATTGCTGCTTAACCAGAAACACTGAATTTCTTAGTTGAGGATGGGTATCTCTGGAAAATGTGTAATTAGGTTTTTATGCTGTACTGTAAGTAGGCATTTGACCATTTCTGGGAATCTTGCAGGATGGAACATGAAGGTCTGTGGTGTAATGGGTATAGCTCAGCTTCTACTGTGGGCAGTCTGGGCTGGCATCACATGTCATCCCTCACGGCGGAAGCTCTGGGTGGTTGTCATGGGAGGAGGGCTGGCCGTGTTATTGGAGATCTATGATTTTCCTCCCTATTGGGGATATCTGGATGCACATGCTCTCTGGCATGCATCCACCATCCCCGTCGGCTTCCTTTGGTGGAGCTTCATCAGAGATGATGCCGAATACAGGACCATGAGTCTCATCAAGAAGGCAAAATAGGCAAATTCTCTCCTTACCCTGATGCATGCAGCGATTATATTAACAGTGGGTGTTACAGAACTATGCCACTGCCACACCTATACTTTGTTGTAATAATTGGAATTATCTTTTCTCTCGTCTTTTTTTTTTCCCTCTTGCAGTTGTAAGAGGGAACTTTGTAGAATTTTGTTTTAAGATCTTTAGGATCATAGATTCTCTATATGGATGATCCTCAGTATTTAGTGTTTGGATAACAGGTCTGTTTTATGAATACCATTCCTATCATTGACAGTTTGTTTTCTTGTCTAAGGGGATGTATGCAGAATCCAGATTTCAGGCTTGTGCAAATCAATTGTCCCCTCTGGTCCAGTGAAAGGCGTCCAATTACCCCAAGAAAGCATTGAAATTGATCTGGTGTAACACCTTATATGACCCAAGGATTTCAAACATGGTTTCGGATATGATTATCAGATGGAGCTCGATCCTGATTGATTCTAGCTGAGTATTTTGTACGGATAATTCATGGGTGTTTGGTTTCTACTTTATATTTTGGTAGAAATGGAATCATTGATCAGTAATGAAGGGTCTGCTCAGCTCTTTTACATTCCTAAGAAGAAGAGGCATACATACCTGTTTACAGTAAGAGTTACCACAAGAACAAGCGAAAGAAACTTGGTCTATCTGTCAGAAATGATCTTCATTTTCCAGATAATCTGACATTAAGGAAAGGCTCATGGATCTGGATTAGTTATCCATCAGAAATGATCATCTTCAGGTTGTGCAAGCTGGTAGGGTCTGGGTCTTCAATCCATATCTGGTCAGATCCATGGATATGTTGTATCCGATAATCTTAAGGTTAATCTGTCACAAGGACCTACATCTAGGGGTGTAAACAGATCAGTTCCGGCTTGGATAAACTAATAGCATTTTATCATTAGATTGTAAATTATTCAAATATTATCCCATTTGAAATAGAACAATCCACATCCAAATACGATTATCTTTGGAACGAGATATTTTTCGAAAACCAAAATTCCGGATTTAAAAACCCCTAAACAGATTCAAACATGGCTTTTCGATATCCATTTATATCCTTACCTACATCTCAGGTCTCAACCTGTCCCTAGGAAAATTTTTTGGATTCCGAAAAGTCACCCTAAATTTCAAGTATTTTTGTGGAAAATGCTAGCTGGTGTACTTTGGAAATCTGTCTTATCCGGGGGTGAGTTGCTAACACAAGGCAATAAGGAATATGATTATACCTAATACCCAGAATTCATGTTCACCAGATATTCACTATCAAACAAGTCCCGTCAGTGGTTTAAGCTCTGCTTGAAATCAAATAACCCAATTAAAACCGAAACCGGAGCTTAATATTCTGCTTCTAATAAATGCAGCTCAATGGGTGGTTAGGACTTCTGCGAATTGAGCAATGAGCATGATTTATCGTGCAGGATGGCCCAGTTCAGCAAAAAAAAAAAAAAAAAAAAAAGAAAGTACAGATTGGATATTCCATTGAAGAAAGATTTAGTCTTGGAGACCAGCAAGGTTCCTGAGAGCCCAGCCTATGAGGTAAGCTGAGGCAGCAGCAATGGCACCGTTGAAGAGCGTGCCGGCTATGGAGAGGGCATAGTTTTGACCGGCAATCTTGGCCTTGGCCAAGCCGAGAAGGGCTAGAGCCAGGGCTGAGAGGGCACATGCACCCCAGAATTTGAGGGACTCATTCCTAGTGAATGGGAGGAGTATGATGAACGACAACAAAGGAAAACTCCCGAAGACGAGGAAGGCCACAAAGGTGATGAGTCCATTCTTCCATGGCTTCTCCGCCTGGTCCGGTGGCAGCATTCGTTTCTCGGCCGTCATCTTCTCGTCCACCAATATGTCCTTGTACTTGGAGAACACCTTCACTACCTGACATAGTTTGATAACAGAGGATTTGGAATTCAAATTTTCAGAAAGATTATAAGAAGAAGAATTGGGAACATACGGTGACAGCATCATGAAAGTCCATTCCAAGCGCTTGATATCTCTGGATTAATTCGTCTTTCTGCTGCCGTGGGTGTCCATGCTGGTTAGTGATCTCCCATTCAGTGACCATCCTCTCCTTTGCGGCCATATCCCTCTCTGCTCTACTCGACACAAAATCCCCAAACCCCATTGATATCCCATCCGCCACCAAATTCGCAAAACCCAGCACTAACACATCCACTGGATTTGGTACACAAAGAAGCAAAGAAATTAAAAAACACAAAACAATAGAGCAATCAAGTTGTCATTTTGTGATATCTGATACGATTGAAAGATGCATTATGGAATTGGAAGAGGAAAAAGTGTAGTGAAGACTGACCGGAAGAGAGGTGACCGGCGGAGATGGAAGAGATGAGGGCGAAGCAGGTGACAATGGCGTCGAGGCCCGCATACACGATGCTTTTCACACATTCTCCTCTCCATGGCTCTTTTGGTTTAGGTTGTTGCTCTGTTTCAGTACTTCGCACATCAGATCCTTTTTCTGCTTCATCTTGTGATATGAGCAGGTGGGTAGAAGTGTTGCCATCCATTGGAGTTTCGTAAGCCAACAAGTGAGACAAGAGAACCGAAAAAAGAGAGAAAGCGAAACAGGGGAAGGGATGGTAAACTGTGAAAAGGCAAAGTCAGTGTAAGACGGGAACGTTTTGGAGTTGCCACGCAAGTGAATTGGTTGATACGTGTTGAACACCACGAAGGTATGATCTGAATTATGAAATATGATTGACGTGTGTCCTCAGAAGAGGTCAAGGTGTGTAATATTAGAGTGGGTTCTGGTTCTATATTTTATTCATTGAACAGAACACTACAAATTACAAATTACCAAGAAGATTGAAACAGAACCCACACAGATCCATGAATGGGTTCATGTGGTTGATCCTCCCAAACCCAAATCCCTTCTTCACTGCTACTACTCTGTTGTCCCTTAGAATTCCTTTGTAAACAACACCAGAGCTTCCCCTTCCTAGTTCTTCTGTAAAGTTACTGGTTGCCTTCCTCAGTTCTGTGTAACTGAATTTCCTAAACTGGTTTGTTATTTCTGTGTATCCATCCATCACTGATTTTGGCATTCCATGTTTCCTAGAAAGAAACCGCCAACCTGAAATTACATAGAAAATTTAGATTACACCGATGGCCAATGCAAACGAATACAAATATATCCATGTCATTACAGAAGAACCCAGAGAAGGTTTGTCATTAGATAGAAAAAAAAAAAAATGATTAAATTTAGGCTTGAATTATGTAAATGCAACATTTAACCTATTCTAATAGAATTCATGGAGGAAATTTTAAAATCAAATATGAAAAGTATCAACATTCGATTATGAGAAGATGCACTCTTCACAGATGATAACTAACACAATGCAAAAACAATTCCAATAATTCTTAGGGTAAGAGATCGCTGCTAGGTTGTATGGTCCTGTACCAACGTGGGCCAGTCAACCAAAGCACGCAAGAGAATCAATATGGATGTAATTTTTTTATTTAACAGGACGAGGCGATAATTTTGCATGCTCCTATGTTTGGGTTCACACATTACGTAACCTGAAATGAATCTTTTACCATAATTCTTAAAAATAAAACTCGGATTTTTTTTTATGCAATGAAATACCGATTTGAACAATAAAAATGGAGAAAAACAAAATCAAAGATATGCTGACAACAATTAAAAACCTTTTTTTTTTTTTTTTTTTTTTTTTTTGGGGTTTTGGTAACTATGAATTTATTGAGATGAACGTGCAACAACAATTGACATCCGTGAGACATGCCTCTTGGAGTCATAGAGTGAAAAGTGGCCAATCTATTCTGCATGAAAAGGATAAGGCTTTTTGAGCTAGAGAATAAGCAATACTATGCAAAACAAAAATATGAAAATGACATGAAAATATAGAACACTATAACTAGGCTGATGATGAAAAATAATGCATAAATTAAAGAAAAACAATGCAAACAAAATACCAAATATGAAACATAGGATGAACTAACAAAGAATATCATGACAATCTATCGACGAGATAAAAAAAAATCCATTACAAAAATTAATGGAACAAGGATCAAGATTGATGTACCATTGACAAAATGACTTTCTAGAGTTCAGGACCTTCAAATTCCATCTCTTTTATTACGGTTTTACTTTTAAATCTTCTAGAGCTACAAGATCCCAACAAAGACGCACATGGCACATGGCATGATAGCCGCTGCCTTGGTGCTATAGTGCACAGTGGTTACTTTGACCTCCACTCCTCGTGGTTCACAAATAATGACTAAAGAGAGAGCATATAGGACTCTGGAGTCTCCTCTGGGGAAATACTTAAGAGCCGGTATCTCCTTGGTCCATGGTTTTAGGAATTAAGATAGAATCGATTTGATTCGAATTGAAGGAATTGACTAGTCCTGATCTGATCTCGAATACCACCAATTCAAACCCATGTGATTGGAGTGGCCAATCTTGCGACCACAAAATCATGAGAACTTTCTGATTTCTAATGTTTAGAAAACTATAGAGATCGTATTCATCCAAAAAAAAATAAAAAATTATAGAGATCGTTGGTTTTTTTTTTTTTTAATGAAAAGTAAATAGATTAGAAACTAAGAAAATTATAGAGATTGGTTACATGACAAATTTAAGATCAAGATCAAAATTCAAAATCTTTCCAAAAATTCTCTCCTTTATATTTTCCATTTTTTTAATTCATTTTCAGATTGGAAATGAAGGAGAAAAATGAGAAATTACAAAACAAATACAAAAAAGTGATCGATTTCTGTTCATCAAACTAAAGACCTCCTTTCTTCATCCTCTTCTTGATTGCTATTTAGAGGGTTCTCTTCTTTGAAAGAAGATTTCAAGGTCTTGGCAATTGCAGGGGAAGTTGTGGATTTAGTGGAGTGGAATTTGGTGGTGTTCTCAGGTAAAAGCTTCAATACGATGCCCATGGATATGAGCAATAGCCCTGTCCCATGCTGTTCAGTTAACGGCTTCGTGAATATCAGGTAAGATAGCAGTAGTGTTACACCCTTTCTAGCTGTTGTTACCTGCGTTTAAGAAAGACAGAGAAAGAAGCAAACGATTTAGAAACATTTTAATGGTGAAAACCCAAGATCTAAATTAAGATTATAAGAGAAATCCAGGCGTACCATGGCTGTGGTAGCAGCCCCAAAAATGGCAATGAGAGACAATACTGAGACTTGACCCACGAAGGTGGCCATTGCTTCAAAAACTAGCACTCCATATACATATGGATGCTGCATCAACACAATCAGTCAAACAAACAAACAAACACTTCATATCCATCAGAAAAGAAGAAGAAAGAAGCAGAATCATAACCATTCAAAAAGTGATCAGCATATGCGTATTGAATAAGACATGCACGACCCAGTTACAACCCTATCCCTAACCAATTACACAATGAAATCCAAGTCCCAATTTATCAATTTCTTTCTTCCTTACCTGCCAGCATGAATTCCAGGCCTTGAACAACTCCCCAGTCAAAACCATGGGAGGAATCAAGAAAGGCAGCCCAACAACAGTTGAGCAGAAGAGCATCTCCATCTGTCCGTGAACATAGTAAAATAAGAACAATCAGATAGAATGTAAATGAATCATCTTCATTTTTCTTCATTTTCACCCCATGGATGAGTTTGCTTCAAGTTTAAAACACATTAAGGAAGGAATTATGAGGGGAACGTGGACCACCTGTGTGGTTTCGGGGTTCATTGTAAAGATTGCTTCCTGGAAATTACCCAAAAATGAGTCCATGATCAAAGCACCAGTCACCATTATAACACCGATTACACTGAAGTTGGGAGAAGTATGAGCATCTGCTAAGGTGAAGATGATCAGACCCACTACAAGAAGCAGAGCAGAAACATATTCCAGGGCCGAATACTTCCGTCTCAGACCTGGAATAAATGCACCCATTACCATCACCGGCAACACCTGTACTCCCACAGCCACACACAAAAGAGGAACCCAATAATCCAGAACAAACAAAAAGGCTAGTAAAATCTAAATCGAAGTTCTAATTTTAGTTTAGCAAAAGGCCAGTGGAGTGCAAGCATTGCGCGCAGACCTTTGTGGATTTGAACATGAGCTGAGCAGGGTAATTCAGAAAAGCCAAAGAACCCTTGGTTAGTCCATGGGATCCCATTAGAACCGCTGAGAGCTTCACATAAGTCTTCCATGGATTCACCAT
Organism: Telopea speciosissima; assembly: GCF_018873765.1. Classification (NCBI taxonomy): domain Eukaryota; kingdom Viridiplantae; phylum Streptophyta; class Magnoliopsida; order Proteales; family Proteaceae; genus Telopea; species Telopea speciosissima. The sequence goes on along the minus strand of NC_057921.1, from coordinate 60,394,813 downwards.
CTGCTTGGTGGTGAATCCCTGTAAGTATAACAATGCCAGATAAACGAAGCCTTGTACAAAGGTGAAGTACCAACCATAACTGAAACAAGACCATGACCCAAAGTCCATTCAGGGATTAGTGATTTCCAAAGTGTGCCATGATTGAATAATGCAGAATTCAGAAGAAAAAAAAATTTTACGAACCTAAACTGGAGACGGTTGTAGACGTATTCCTGAAATAGACAAGGAATTCATTAGATAAATTAACAGCAAAAATGTACACAAGAATGGTATCACTGCGAAATCTTAATTCTAATAAAATTATTCGGAGGATCTAAAAACAGGGGATTCATGATCAATAGAACAATGTGAACGAAATACACATTTAACTCGGAATTCCAACAGCTCCACCCCAAAGCTTAGAACCCGAAAAAGAGATTATAGGTACAAAATTGCGTATATCATTCATGCAAGAAAATAAAACGAAGCAATTCAAGAGAAGAAACAAAAATCAATACAAGAAGCCCCCAACAAAAAGCAAGTTTCCATAAATCAGATGCACAATGTGGCGAGGTAACCGGAGAAATATTGAAAGGGTGATTGATCTCGAGCGACCTTAACTAGGTAACCGAAGAAATATTGAAAGCATTGCATGTGGAACAAACCTCGCAGATGCCATTAACGAGGTAACCGAAGAAAAAACCCGAAGAACAGAGGAAGAATTGCTTCCACTTGGGTTTATCAGAGAGAGAAATCCCAAACAGTGACCGAGGTTGCTCCTCGTTTTTCATCCCTTCCCACCGCTACTGACTCTCTTTATCTTCCGGTACAAGGTAAAATCAAATCAAAGACGGAAAAACCCAATCAACGACCCCAAAGATGACTGGATTACGATCGGAACTTTTTCAAAGGTGGGTGAAATTCCTTCTGCTTCCGTTGCACGTCGAACCATTGACGGAAAGCGCCTTGTCTTATTTGAAGAACAAGAAAAGCATCTCAGGAAACTGAAAAAGAGAGAGAGACAGAAATACGAATTGCTTTTTTCTGCAAATACTGATTTCTTGATTCTTATATAGATTGATTTGATACCCAGAGGCTCAAAAGAGAGAAAGAAGGAGAAGGAGAGAGTGACAGAGAGAGAGAATTTTGGGCTTATTTGGTCCCTGCGAGTGTATTTTAGGAATTGGAGAGTTAGAAGAGTCGCAGAGAAAGAAAGAAAGAGGCAACTGGCAAGTGCTGTGCAGGGGAAGTTAATTTAGGAGGGAAATTTTGGGAAATAGAATAATAGTCGATTTAAGTGCCCTCCCTTTAATTTCTCGCCCGAAATATATTCCCTATATTTTATTACCTTATTTATCGCGTGATACGGTGCTACCAAATCCGTACATACTGTTTATCATCATTCTTCTCAGATTTGAATATTTGATCAGGGAGAGTGATGTAAATGAATAATCGAAAATCTGTATTTAATTTGTGTTTGTGCCTGTTTTTGAACAATTTATATTCAGAAATTTGATTTTCGAAAACTATTCAAATCCATTTGAAAGATAATCAGATCTGATATTGTGGAATAGCAGAACGCACCAATGAGGTGAAATGAAATGGTATCTTATATTAGAGGGCAACAATGTCATTTCATGTAAGGAAAAGAGAGAGATAGACACAGAAGTGCTACCATACCCTACCTCAACCGAATCGTTATCGTCTACGATTCCTTGACCAGTGCGGTTCCCTAGTGTCTCTCACAAGAGGGATGTGGGACCCACCCAGAACACCTGACCAAACATTCTGCCTGGCTGGGGTCCACCCTCCTCTTGTGAGAGGCACTAGGGAACCACACCAGTCAAGGAACTGCATAGGATAAAAATTCTACCTCAACCACTTTGAGAATCTTCTCCCTATTTTGAAAAAAAACACAATTTTTTATGCATGGTTGTGTAAGTACGTACACGGTCATGCCTTATAACCGTTGAACGAAGGTGGAGGCAAAAGTGTAATTACACAATCCTCTGTCCCAACCTTGTTAAATACCCCGTGGGCACTCTCAGGCCCTGCGCTGGTGTAAGGACCATGCAGCTTGATAGCGAGAAAAAGTTTTCTTCCACTATGGGAGAAGGGTTCACTCAAAATCCTAGGGTCAGTAATATTCCCTCTAGTAATGATGGTCGGAAATATTCATCCCCTATTTCAATGATGGACATCGGTGAAAGACTACCTCCTTCACATGGGGGATTTGGATTCTCTGCGCCTTGGGGTTGTGTGGCCATCATGCTGCGTGCAACTCTCAAGTTGCCACCTCAGCATAGGTGCCCATCTAATGGTTGAGCATCGAGCTCGATTCTAATTTGAATTTTGAGTGACATTTTTGAGGAGCTTGATGTCCAACCATTGGATGTGCATCTGTGCTGTGGTGGCGACCTGGGAGTTGCACGCAGCACGATGGCCGTACAACCCTAGGCCGCAGAGAATCCAAATCCTCACATGGGATGAGAGAAGGGTCACTTAACCCCCCTTTTCTCTTAAATAGAGGTTTTAACTTGGACCCAATCTGTCATATATGTCAACAGCACATTCGATCAACTAATCAGCTCTTCAAGGATTGTACAAGAATTCAACAATTATGGCAGCTTGCAGGGCTTCAATAGCTTTTTAGTGATGAACCAATTGCTTCTGCTATCTTGGAAATCTTGTCTCACAGAGATTCACCTAGCAGGGATCAAAGATTGAGGATTGCTCGTTTCTGTAGCATTCTCTGGTTCATTTGGATTGGATGCTGGGATTTAATTTCCAGGCATTGAAATTTCAATCATAGAGAGATTTTGCTGCGAGCAATTCCCTTCGCAAGAGACCATGTGGCTACTATCCATAATCCTATCCACCCTCTTTCTCGGCTGGTGAAATGGTTACCTCCTATTTTTCCATTCGTGAAATTTAATGTGGATGGTGTCAGCCAAAGCAATCCAAGCTGGGATTGGTGGCATTTGCATGTCCCATTCTTCCTCCTTTATTTGTTGCTTCTTAATTGGAATTGGATGGAATTTTACGTTGGTTGCCAAAGCTCTTGTCGTTAGGTATGTCATATGGAAAGCTTCTTTTTTGAACTTTAGAAGAATAATCATCGAGAGTGATAACCTACTGATTATCAATATCTTGAATCATGGTCTCAATGCTATTCCTTGGAAGATCGCTCCAATTATCAGGGATTGCACGTTGTTGTTTCATGGGTTCAAAGAAGTCCTCTTTAGACACAAGGAAAGCTAACGTAGTTGCTGATTTCCTAACCACCGTTGGTGCAAGGAATCAAGAATCTCTCTAGTGGCATATTGCCTCTCCTCAGTGTATTCTTCTTCCATTATGTGTTGATTCTATTGAAACTTTGTTCTTTCATTAATAAAGTTTTTTTTACCAAAAAGATAAAATAAATCTTCTTTCAAAAATAAATAAATAAATAAAAATCGGAAAAACTCAAAAACTCCCTTACTTTTTGAAATCTCATCCAATGGCAAATGATGGTAACAATGCCAACACTTATAAGAGAAGAGAAACGGCTCTTTCTTAAATTCGTGACGGTTACTGACGCCACAACTTGTCGCAGTTACGTGTCCCGTGGTGGTCAAGATTATTTGCATGAGGTGTGGTACCCACGTACTGCCAAACTCCAGAGTTCCCAGAGTTTGGTATCCAACGTAAGTGGTGGGCCAAAGAAAACCTGAGGTAGTTAAAGGCTTTTTAATGTCAGCTCAGCATTTGAAAATACCAAAAATAAAAAATAAAAAAAAGGTAATTTACACATATCACTCCGGAGGTTTGATATGATTTTACTCCCTACTTTTGAAAAATTCTACGTATCTTTTGAGGTTTACAAACGGTAACAAATAAACCCATTCCGTCAATTTATAATTAACAATGTTAAAATTAAAGGGTAAAGTGATAAAAATGCCTCTTCAAGAAAAACGAAAAAAACAAAAACAAAAAAAAACCTGCAACTCATCTTCCCAAATCGATTGGGAAAGATGAGTTGCAGGTATCCTTATAGGGAACACCATGGAAATCAATTCGGAAGAACATGATGAGGTTATTTATCGCCCTAGTCTTACACGCATCGATAGTGATTGACACTCTTATTCACATCTGATTCTTCATCAGATGATAACCTGCAAAACCAAGGGATTGTTGCTCAATTGAATGGCAACGATTCCGCCAGTCTTGAGGATTCAATTGATGAACTCGCTGGCAATGAAACCAGACGCGATGACGAAATCAAATGTGCCATCTAGGATCGAGTTCTGTCGCTCGGCATCGGATCAGAGACGAGATCCATGTTGTGGGCTTTCAAGAACTGGGCACCATGAATTGTAACCTCGTCGCCATCGCCGTGTCGGATCACAAAGAGGGCTTTGTCGCCCGATTTAAAGAGACACTCACTGGTTAAGTCGTGAAGGAGTGCAGGCAACAATGATTCACCATGGATGCGAGCCTCAGAGGTTACAGAACTTTAAGTTAAGGAAGAATCCCGAATGACCATTGATCCAAGCCAGGAAGAAGTGATAATGGACAAAGCCAGAAGGACCGATCGAGCGATAACCTTAAGAACCCTTGAATCGGGTAGCTTAGTTATGAGCTGATTGTGAGGAGTCACAGTGATCCCACCTCTGTGCAGGTGCTTGATCCTACACTGGGTCATGGCGGGTTGAATTGGAACCAACCCCATTTCTTCTTGTTCAAAATTTCTACTTTGAAGTGTCGAGAATTCGATCTGAATTCTTCAGAATGCAGGTGAGGAAGGGAAGAAGAGAGAGTGTCGCAGGTTTTGCTGGTAAATGGGTTTTTTGGTTTTACAGACGACGATGATGATATTAGAGAAAGAAAGAAACTAGGGGGCAGAGATAGAGGAGAGGGAAGAGAAGTTAGCGAGTGCAAAACCTGGAAGCCGTGTGGTTTCCACCCACGAGGGCCACTCGGGTGCTTTGGATTCTTGACCAAAGGAGCATCACTGCCTAAAGCTCTGAACTTCCATTATTTCCGACCAAACCGCCCCAGATTGAAGAAGGGTTTTCCTAAGCCGCCATGGTTTGTTTCTTCCTTTTTAACAGGACTACGATAGGAGGAGGAGAAGAAGAAAGAACGAACTATGGAAGGCCAAGAATTGCAGGAATCTTCTTTCTTCTTCTCGACTGTAGTTTGTTTGAAATGGAGAGAGTGAGAGGGTGATTTATTGAGTGAGCCAATGGAATTCAGTTGGATTAAGAAGGGAAAGATGAGCTGTTTGGGGTTGGGAGTTTAGGGTTATACCTGCAATTCATCTTTCCATTTTTTTCAAACCCTAAGGGATTTGGGGAAGATGAGTTGCAGGTTTTTTTTTTTTGGAAAATTTACACATACTCTCCTGAGGTTTGACGAAAGGATATTTTTACCCCCCAAGTTTGGAAAATTATGTGTACCCCCTGAGGTTTGCAAACAGTAACAAATAAGCCCATTCTGTCAATTCATGACTAACGATGTTAAAAACATGGGATGAAATGACAAAATTACCCTTGCCAAAAAAAAAAAAAAAACCTGCAACTACTCATCTTCCCAAAAAAACCTGCAACTCGTTCACCGGCGTCGATGCCATCCCACTCTTGCCGGATTAGTTCGGTTGTCTTTTGTCTCTAAATATCAAATGCCGTTTGACGCTCCGACGAACACCTTGGCTCGAACCAACCTCCTCACCTCCTCGATTCAACCCAATCTCCTAACTACCTCGGCTTGCCCTGACCTTGTCACCGTTACTCCACCGCCACAACGGTTCAGTACCCCTTCTGAGATGCGGCTTCACCGGAGACAGAAGACCTCAGATTTTGAAAACACTCTGGCGCCCATCTCTCCTTTCTCTACCTTTTTCTCCATTAAACATGTTAGAAATCGTCGCAATTTCTTGTTTTGTCGGATTCTCTTAGCTTCTAGTTTTTGTTTATTTCAGTTCAATTTTTGTTTTGATTCTGGAGAAACCTTGCGGATGCAAATGTTCAAATCGTTGATGGTATTACACCACATGACGTGCTTCGAACTCTCACTTCAGAATTCCTTTTCAAAGGGGTAATTCCAGGGCTTTCTCATATTGAACCCAACAAGCTACGACTTTGCTTAGAATTGATTCAATTCTGGAATTGGTGATTATGAGTCTCGTATTTGGGATTTCAGAAACGGAAGGAGAAGAGGGTTGGGTGGCTTATGGATTCAGTTGCCGGCGATTTGACTGGAACGGAAGGCAGAGGTGGGTTGGCAGCCATGATTGGAGGTTGAGAGGGTATGAAATCGTTGCTGAAAGGTAGAGCTGAAGAGGAAGCAGATGGGAAAAAGGTAGATTTGCGGAAGATCTCTCTCCCGTCTTCAGCATCTTTCTCTGCTTATAGTTTCTCTGTTATTTAATGTTTAAACCCCTCTCTCTCTCCCCCCCCCCCCCCCCTCTTCCTTGTTTCTCATCCGAAAAGGGAAAAAACCAAGTTTTCTTCAAAACCCCTTTGCAAAAGAAGATTGACTGATCGAAAGCTCTCTTTTGGATCTATACTTGAAATTTTTTATCTAAACAAAAGAAGATTGGCAGTTCAATTTTCGGGTTCCCTATTACAACTATACTTAAAATTTTGGACTGTCACTGGAAGACTACTGCAGAGGGAGGTGCCGTGAGGAGTTGCATTGCTGCCAGAGGTTTCTTTCTTTTTTTTTTTTTTTTTAAAAAAAAAATCCACCGAAAATCATTGCTTAATTTTGAATTTGAAATCGGAATCTGAATCCAAGATTTTGTTTTTGTTGTTTTCTACGTGAAGTTGCCAGCGATACCTACAGAGAGGAGGAGGGCAAGGACAAGGAGGAGGAAGAGGGTGGGTGTTGTACAGAAGTGGCCATGAGTACGAAGAAGAGTCACTAGAAGACTGCTGCAGAGAGCTGAAGCGGGTGGACGACAGGGTGCAGGTGTCCGGCCATAGAGAGGGCACTGGACGAGGCGCAGAGGGAAGGGGAAGAGGACGAGGATGAGAAGGGAAACTGTATTTCTTCGTTTTGAGTTGGGATCTTTGGAGTTCCAAACCTGCAACTCATCTTCCCCAATCGATTTGGGGAAGATGGGTTGCAGGTTTTTTTTTTTTTGGCAAGGGTAATTTTGTTATTTCATCCCATGTTTTTAACACCGTTAGTCATGAATTGACGGAATGGACTTATTTGTTACTGTTTGCAAACCTCAGGGGGGTATGTAAAATTTTCTAAACCTGAAGGGTAAAAATATCCTTTTGTCAAACCTCAGGGGGGTATGTGTAAATTTTTCTTCTTTTTTTTTCTTGAAGGGGCATTTTTGTCATTTTATCCTTTGATTTTAACACTGTTAGTCATAAACTGACGAAATGAGTTTATTTGTTACCGTTTGTAAACCTCAGGGGGGTACGCAGAATTTTCTAAAACTGGGGGATAAAATCATACTTTCGACAAACCTCAGGGGTGGTATAAATGGATCGAAATCCTCTCCAACGCACATCGTGCGGCTCGGGGGCTTCGATCCACACCACCGCACACATCCCAGTGTAGTGGCATGTGGATCGAGGCCTCCCCAGCCGGACGCTGTGCGCTGGACATCGTCTCACGCGGGAGAGGATCTCAATCCTGTATAAATTACCCAAAAAAAAAATAAAAATCACAGGGTTGGTCAACTTTGTAAAGGTTAAATATAGTGGACATGAATGTATTATCCCAACGGTACAAGTGTCAAAACTGTGAACTTAATAAATTCACCAATAATTATGAACGTTATCGGTCCTTTACTAAATTAGGGCTTTAAATGAGAATGTTAAATAGTGACAAGTGGCACCCCAAAAAAAAAAGTAATGACAAGTGGCAACTGACTGATATGAAGGTTAATAATGCTGATGAGTGATGACAATCAGGTTATGGTGAATCGTAAATTTGCAAACAAAAGGCCCAAAATCCATTCTTAGCTGTCTCATAGCAGGCCCAGGCCCTACCTTAAATGATGGTCCAGTCCAGATCGTTTACTAAATTAGGGCTTTAAATGAAAATGTTAAATAGTGACAAGTGGCACCAAAAAAAATATAATGACAAGTGGCAAGTGACTGATATGAAGGTTAATAATACTAATGACAATCAGGTTGTAGTGAGTCATAAATTCACAAACAAAAGGCCCAAATTCCATTCTTAACTGTGATATATCACTGTCTCATGGCTGGCTCAGGCTCAGGCCCAGGCCCTACCTTCAAAGATGGTGCAGTCCAGAATCCAGATCCAGGCCACCCTTGATAACCAATCTTGTGGCCCGTCTTTGGGTTTCTCTCTCTTGTTGCTTTTGCCGTCGCTATCCTTTGTGGGATATGCCCAAGCCCACATTGGGCTTCTCTGTATATTTGTTTCTTTTGTTTCTCTTGTTTCTTTTGTTTCTTTTGCCGTCGTCCTTTTAACTTCTCTTATGTGATGGGCTCAAGCCCACAATGTAGTCCCTCTTTTTTGGTAGGAACAATGTAGTCCCTCTCAATCCATAGCATATTGGCCCTCAGATATATCCTTCCCTTCGTCTTTTGTGGCATGCTTTATGGAAACTCTTATTATGGGTAAGAGATCGCTACCTTGTCCTGTAAGTTGTACTAGAGGTATTAAAATAGATATAATTTTTTTTATAGGGGTAGGGTGGTACTTGTGTGCGCTCCTGTGTTTAGGCGTAGGAGCCACGCAGCCCGATGGTGTTCTTCTTCCTTTTATTTATTTATGAAAAAATCTTTTTGTATTCAGGGTGGTGAAAAAAAATTGTAAATTTTACTTTTTGTTTTTTTTATACAACAACAACTCAGCTTTAGTTCAATTAAATGGGGGCATAATATAATATCTATATTTATTTCAACCATTGTAAATCATATCATTTCACATGGCTATTAAAAATGTGCAACTTTTGCTATTGACATAGTGACAAGTCATTTTCAAATTATTTTAAAAAACTTATTTTTTCCATAGATTAAATAACTTTTGGAAATGAGAAAGGGGCAATCAAAAGAAGATTAAAATTTCTTATTTCACCATTTTGGTGACAACAAGATACATCTTTTTATTTGAAAATTATTAAATGGAGGTATTGCTTTTAAGGATCTTTTAAATTATTTTCTTAATGTTGATGAGACCTGGGTTCTATGTTTGTCTGAGAAAGAGATAGTCTGGCATATTTTTTTAGGGAAAAAAAACTCTGTCCAAGAGTGTGGCCTACGCCAGCACTCCCATGAGTCTATCTCTCTCTTCCCCATATGAAAAGATAGCTCTGCCCCCTTGTTTTAAGGAGGAGAGAGATAGACCCTCCTAAAACATGCTAGGAGGGTGACCCTCCGATGGCACCCCCTGGGGGTTTCATTTGACTAATGGTTACGCCCTTGTTGGGCCTTAAGCATGCTTTGATTGATGTCTCGGTTTGGGTTGACAGGTGACTAGTGCAAACCATTTGCTTGTGCAAAGCCTCTGTCTTATGACTTGTCAAGGACCAAAATCTTTTGCTTTTAGTCTGCTAGATGATGCTTCAGTGACAAAGCAACTCTTCTTTGTACGCCTTGGCCTTCGGCCCACCGTGCACTGTTTGGTGTTATAATTTAGGCCCACTTCATTATAAGCTCTGTTTGTTTGTAGGTAAAAATCCACATAGAAGGAAAATCCTCATAAAATCAGTATCAAAATTGAAAAAAGATTTTCATCTTATAGAAAGGCGAACAAGGACTGCACGGGCCCGGCATGCCGCACAGTTACACCAAAACTTCCTGGCTTGCAGCAGAGGCACAGGAGGCGAGGCACGAGTTGTTGCCTCTCAATCAATTTCCCCCTCCCTAAACGTACAACCCCATCCCACTACCCCGGGGTCTCTCACTCTCTCTCATTGTCATGTCTAAGTGAAGACAATTGAGAAGACAGTTGAGACAAAGATTTGCAAAAGTGAAACCACCGCTGCCAAAGTGCTCGTCAAACTCCTTTCATATCTCCTTCGTCCTTGACCAAACCCCTCTCGAGCCTCGAGGTGGTTTTGATCATTTTGACTCCCCAAGTATCAAATGACGAAAACCACCTCGAGTTTGTACCAAATCAAACTACCTTCAATTCATTCAATGATAATGATGAATTGTTGGTCATCGCTTGGGAAATTATAGGTTGGTAGTTCTCTCAAGAGAAGAGATCAACCAACAGTTCATCTACCAAAGAACCCAACACCCCATTCTCTACTTCCATCGCCAGTTCGCTTTGTTCTTCCTCAAACTTCCTCCACCTCCCCTCCTCACTCTCCATTTCTCTAACATATGTCTCCCTATTGTATTCCAACCCCAGAGCCATCCCACCAAAAGGCTTCTCATTCACCCAAGCTCTTGCCACCTTCACTACCTCCTTGTAATCAAATCCGTCAGCTTCTTCTGCTACTGCGGCAGTCCCTGTGATTCTTTCCTTGAGAAAATCCAGCAACACACCATCCAGATTCCCTGTTGTTGTCCAGCCTTCCAATGAGCTTGTTGTTTTCATAAGCTTAAGCAACTCAAGTGCCCTTCCTTCTGCCATCTTTGTTTCCGGCTCAACCTCGCATTCTTGCTCTTCATCTTCATCTTCTTGTGACACATTCTGGGAGGAGCTCTCACCAGAGTCATCCTTCTCCAACAATGCAATCCGTTTTCCAAGGTCCACGGGTTCCAGTTGAGCAAGGCTCTCAAACCGTCGGATCTTGTGCATAAGCTTCTGCTTCGTCCCTGTTCAAAATTGTATCAATAATATATAAATACCCAAATCAACCAAACCATTTAACTCTTTGAAAAAGGATATATATGAAACAAGCTAAGACACATACTCTCCATGTTGGCAAGGCTCTGGTGGAAGGACGAAGGGGTCTCCGTCTCTCCATCATCATCTTCTTCTTCTGGAAAATCAAGCACTGAGACTGGGCTAAACTGCTTTTTTTCCTCGTACGTGCAATCTCCCTGTTTCTGTTTTGAAACCAAAATAGTAGAGAACCGTTACAACTTAAAAAACTAGGAAAAGAAACTAAGAAATAGCAGAAAACTAAATTGAAGACCACAGCAATCCGGAAAATCGCGGCCAATAGATGATAGATTCGATTACATGGTTCAATGCTTCAATCCATCCAATCCAATGCCACTTCAAGTGGGCAACCCCCAGTTTTATGGTTACCCTCCATTGTTTCGAGAGTGGTCCACCGTTCAGATTAAATATCCTTAATTAATCCATTAATCACATTAAATTTGAAGCTTCAGAGCAACTAGGCAGGAGCTTAGAAAGTAGAAACTTCTTTCAACAATTAAAAAAAAGTTTTAGAATTTGGAAAAGAACGTAAACGACTCAGGTCAATACTGTCAAATGGAGCAACAGATTCGTCCAAGGGGTTATTGTCTTAATTCCATTGGCTAATTTGTTTTTCTACAACCTCAGATTGGAATCCCCGTTACCCAGTTCTATTTCCATACCGCTTGACCTGGATCTGACGGTTCTTGAGAGACACGTCACGTGTGGCAAGGAACGAAAGTAGAAAAGGTACAACGAGTGGTAAATCCCAAGACCGATGGACGTAGCAGGGTCAAAGCATAGTAGACAACAAAATAATATATTAACAAACAGGTTCCTCATCTTAACTGTTCGAATCTCCGAATCCCGTCCACCTGTTTATATTTATTCATTTTTTTTCCTCTTTGGTTTATCTTCAACAAATTAAGAAAGGGGAAGCAGCGACGTACGGGAGATATTAAGGACCTTAATTTTAATTAAAAATCCACCGGAGTTCTTCACCCACCGACAAAAATGGTGGCACAGAGAATATAAGAATCATAATTACTAAAACATCACCTCTACGGCTCGACCCCCTTCTAAACTGCGTAGAACACTTGAGAAGCTCAGGGATTTCACCGCCGTGGATGATGGATTCTTCATACCACAGAGAAAGAAAATGCGGGACCCAAGAAATTATTTTAAAGAAAGTTAAATTCAAACACACTCAAGTTTCAGGGAAAATGGCCGCCCAAGTTAACCTAAACAGTAACTATTCATATTGCCTCAACCAAATGAAAACTTATGAAATTTCTGGAGTGCCGACTGCAGACACATGGAACAGTGCAAATCGAATCTGCAACTGAAAGCTTACGAAACTAACCCATCAAGAAACCCTCACCAACAGACCGAGATAATGTATCTTATTAATCTGCAGCATTAAATAAGAAGTCGGAAGCTCACCTTTGGGTCTACAGAGTTGGTCGTTGTCTCCATGGAATCCTCACGGATCGCATTGTGTCCTCCGTTGCTCGTCATCTTCTTCTCTACCCCCGAGCATTCTTTACTTTCATCACCTGAGTACTCAGAACTACCGCCAGATGACTGTAAATATTCCGATGTGAAATCACTTTCAGACCAACTGTTACTTTTACTATTGTTGCTGCTGATACTAGAGTTGGTGGTGATAGTGGTAGTGTCACCGTCAGCGGTGGTGGCGCTAACGGCGGCGATGCTACTGATTTGGAGAGGAGAGGGAGAGAAATCCAATGGTTGCTGCTGCTTCTCTTCGATTAAATCTCTAAATGATTTCCATCTTATAATGTCTTTAATCATCACTCTTACCTTGATGTCCTTGATACTGTAGTTTTCCACTACATCCCTTTTCTTCCAGAAACTCCGTCTCAGCCTCCTCGAAAGGCTCCTTGGGAGGATTCCCTGCTTTGTTTGGCTCTTTGGTTGTGACGGAGCCTTCATGGAGGAGAATGGGAGATGCTTGACGACGTTCATCACAACCTCTGATGCTTTGTGGAATGCAGAGATCGTCTTGGAAGCAGCTTTGGAGCGGCTTCTCATTAGTCTGCAATAGTGATTTGAATCTCTTGATTTGAGATCCATTTCGACCAGATTTCGAACAGTTTTACGACATGCGTGTCGAGGGAAGGATCGGAAGCCGTTGGATGAACATGAGCTAAAGTCGTCCATAAGAAAATCTTTCAGCATTTGGGGCCTCTGTTCGATTGGGAACGGTTTCCTCCTTCTTGACTCGCTCCCTGGATCAGAACTCAGGTAAGCCATGGCTTTGGAAAACTAGAACCTCTAAGCTACTAACCGTTTCTGAGATAAAGTGTATGGATCTGCAGGAATTGGAATGTGGAGTTGGGGAGAAGAACAAGGCGAGACGAAAAAAACAATAAAGAGATTGCAGAGACAGATATGTGGAGTAGGTAACAAAGGCTTAGAGCCTGAGTCTATCTGTTTGAAGATTGGTCAGATTTATAGGGAGCATTAACAGTGAAAGAGAAAGAGCGTAAAGCTGCCATCAATTCACTTGCTGGTGTTTCAGAAGCTTTGTTGCAAACTAAGAGAAAGAGCGTAAAGCCGCCATCAATTCACTTGCAGGTGTTTCAGAAGCTCTGTTGCAAACTAAGAGAAAGAGTATAAAGCCGCCATCAATTCACTTGCAGGCGCTTCAGAGATCTTTTGCAAACTTAGCAGCTTTACTGATCTGGGATCAAATGTGAAGGGGAAGAGCAAAACGAAAGTACGAAACAGCAAGAGATCGAAGAATAGAGAGAGAGAGAGAGAGAGAGAGAGAGAGAGAGAGAGCTGAGAGTAGAGTAGAGTGAGTGAGTGAGTGAGAAGATGAAAAGTGAAGTAGTTGAAAGTTGAAAGGAGAGACATTTAAAGGGAAGGATTCGAAATGAAAATGGTGAAAAAAGAAAGAGAGAGGTAGCTTCTGAGGTGAAGATCTCTAGGTATTCCAGGTAAGAAACCCGGCTAAAGCCACCGGGAAGGAGAGAGACAACAGAGACGAAGAACAGGGGAACGCACGAGCGTGGATGCTTCTTGTTAGGGTTTGAATATTAACAGAAAAAAAAACTCATATTTCTTTTCTTTTCTTTCTTTTATCAACACAGACAACAGTTGCCACGCCGGATTGGGTGGAGATTCTCTCTTGGACTAGTGCAATACCGGCATGTCGCTTTGCGGAGACACCTAGTTGACCTAATTTCTCTTTATATTTTCTTCCAAGAGTTGCACACGTGTGGATGAACTGTCGTGGGCTTCCAGCGTCAGAATGGAATCTTGATCAGCTATAATTCTTTTGGGATCTATTTTGAGGTGAGTACACACCTCTTTCATTCCCTGATCCCAATCTGATGGTGGCCACTATCATGGATGACGAATAATTATGCAGATCAGATGGATTTGGGATTTAGTAGCTAGAGATAAGAAAATAGCTAGGGTTTTACACCAAAATTAATAATAATAGGGAAATTTTGTAATAATTTGAAAATGAGGGGAGGGAGGGTGCAGCATATCATTGATTCATTGATATGATTCGCGATTCGGAGCAGCGACATGGCATGGGCCTGCATGCATGCTCATTGCGCAGAGAGTTCAGTAATGACTAATGATATTTTCCCCCACTTTATGCTTTCGCGTACTCCTACTAGCTAGTATGAACACATAAAATAAGGAAAGGATATGTTATTTGATGGTGGGGAGTAATGATTTAAAATTTTGAAATTGTCGTATACGGTATACCTCCCCTCCCGCCCATGGTTAAACAAAGACACGTGTCAGTAGAGCCCAAAATATTGCATGGCCATGGTTGGTATATGGGAATGGGCGATTACGAAGATGAAAGAACGGTCAGTGACTCGGTGGTGAGGTACCGAGTCTTCATTTTAATGAGACTTCAAGTGGTTCTCTTTTCATGCTTTTAGCATGAAAGGTATTATAGAAAATGCATGCATAACTTGGGCTTTATATTAAGTATGACATTGAATAGAGTTGATTGGAAAGCAAGGATCCATGTAGCTGATCTCATTTATTTGAGACAAGGTTAAGTTGTTGTAGTATTGGTTTTGTTTTTTAGAAATCGTTAAATATTAAAAATCGACCAGACCACTGGATAAGACCATTTGGACTGAAATGAAATAAAAAATATGCGTTTTTACACTTTCTTCTATAATATGAAAAGTTGAGACCAGATTAATAATAGATCGATGAGAAACCCCTAAGGGACTATTAAAAGAAAATCGATATAGCACTGAATCTGATCAGATTAATAGTTATGGGTTTCAATTTTGCTTTTGTGGTCTAAACATTTCATTAGTTTTGGTTTTGATCTACCTGATCAATGTAGAAATTTAAGGGGGGGGGGTGATCGCAACCAAACCAACGTGTTGACACCCCTGGCTAATGGTCCTAATCATAGCTAGCAAAAATAGAAAAAGAAAAAAAAATGAAAATAGACGATACGAGTTTTAAATGGCGTAAAACTCCAAATGATACAATAAAAAAAAATAAAGAACAAAAACAGCAGGTACATGTTTTAAACATGTAGATCTCCTAAAAAAAAAAAAGACAAAAAAAACCCGGTAGTATACTCATATAAATTGAAGAATTTATCTGAGTACCTACATCTAATGTTCCTTATAACATCTAATATTAATGCATGCATATATATTCCAAAATCAATTATACTTTCCAAGACACATTAACCAAAATATAATTCCAAATTCATACACCATTAAAAAAAAAAAAAAAACACATGTCCAAAGTCCTATTGAATAATGTGGCTTAGTTATGGTGTTGTTCATTGTTATCAACACAACCAACACATTTTCGGAGTGATACATGCTTAGTTGGAATTGAGAGTCATCATTTTAAAAATCCTTTAAATAGATGCATCAATTTGTAGCTCAATTTCAAGATCCATGTATTGAACATGAGTTAAAGTTGATAACATAAGAAATATAATCTTTGAGTCAGTTTTACGTCTGTAAAAGAATCAGGTCAACTGGAGTTCAATAGAGAGGGAAATGATTAGTTAAATAAATCATTGTTTAATAAATTTAAGGTCTTAAAATGCTCACAAAAAAAAAAAAAAACAAGAATATGTTTTAAATGCTTTTAAAACATAAATACTTTCTGTTTACCTTTTTTCCTTGTATTATTGAAAAACAAACAACAAAACGCGTTTAAAATCGATGTAAAAACAGGAACCTAGTACTCTATATTGTCCTTATTGTGAATGTTAAAAATGCTAACAGAAGGGTCACGTACACTTATGAGTTGTTGATTAGTGAAACAAATGAATTGTCCTGAAACAAATTACCAAAATGCAGATTGTACCATAAAGACAGACAAAGTTGAGTTGCTTTTGAAGCTACAGATGAACAAAAAGGAAGATTGGCTGAGCTAAGCCAAGGATCTTGACCAGCATGTGTTCTTGTCGGAAATCATTTTAAAATCTCCACAACGATAACCAATAAAGAATTTACGATACAAGTACAACGTTTATTTGGTGATCAAATTAAGCCAATTCAAATATGGCCATCTCCGTTTAAGTTTGTACTTTACTATTTGGTGATCTTTTCTTTTTCCTTAAAGAGAGCTCCCACGCTACTAATGTGGAGAGGAATCTACACATCCCATCAATGGTGTTCTTAAAAAGATATCTACTATATGGTATTTACATTTTCAGAACAAATTAGAAAAAATATTAATATAAAAGAGCAAGAAATCGTTGCTTAGTTGCGTGACATTTGCACCAACGTAGGGGCAAATGAGAACATGCAGAGGCAGGCATCAATATGGGTGTGATTTTTTGTTTTCACAGTTATTTTTGCATCCTCTTGTGTCTAAACGCAGTGGCCATGTGACCAATAAATCTTCTTTTTTCCTAAAAAAATTGTGACCAACAAAACTAAATATTGACACGGTGACAATCTTTTTTCATTACTTCGTACACTTTGTGGGCTTCGCTTTTTGGCCAGAAGCCCACATTTTGGTGTGAACCCATTTATGAGCACATATGGGCCCATGTGAACCTGGGAATTTTAATATCCCCATGCTATAACATCAGACTACTAATCGCTACATGATATTAGATTTTAATCCTCTCAAATTCTTAAAAGTGTGGAGTACGGCAGTGCTAGGTGGAGACATCAACACCTGGTAGCTTGGACATCCAACGGTCAACCATTTTTTTTTTTTTCTCTTTTCTTCTCGAGCGTGACACCGTTGGATGTCTTAGCTGCTAGGTGTCAACATCTCCACCTAACACTGCCGCACTACACACTTTTAGGAAAATTAGGAAAATTTATTGAAATTTTACATGTGTAGATTGTTGAAGTATCTAATAAAAAGGCGTAAGCTTTTTCATGAAAATGCTTAATTGGAATATAAAGTCATCCAAGATCCAGAGTTTTTCAATGTGGAATTATTTTCAGCATAGATCACATAGTATAATCTTTCATATTCACTTTGTGTGTGTTGGAATATACTCTTCGAAGAAAGTTCTTTGTGGGGAGCGTGTGTCCTACGTCAACACATAGAAGGGGCAAAATGATTGCCCTACCCCATGAAAGGCAGTAATGTCCCACCCTGTTGATGTCATTGCATGTGTGCAAGGGTCACGCTCCCCCACAATGAACTCTTGTTGTATTCTCTTTGTTTTTAACTACTATGAAATATTTGCACAAAAAAAAATTACTATGAAATATCAATTTTATTGTTTTTTCATAGGGTTGATGTTCTGTGTCCCGTAGCGTAGTTTGTGCCCAGACACATGGGGTCAGTATTTCTGCCATTCAGGGGAGCGAGGCGGTCATTTTGCCCACCCCCATGTGTCTGGGCGCAACCTGCAACCCCAACGCAGAGAACAGTAGGCCTTTTCCATAATATCCTGTCGGTTTGGCTATATATCACGTATTTGATGTTTTTCAGTTTTCTATAGTGCCCAAACGATCAATAAATTAGTTTTTTGATCAGGGATTTAGTTCACGGTATTGAATCATATCAGACAGATATTGGTATCAATCATGGCCAATAACTATACGGATCAACAGGTAACGCAAATCCGATACCGATTCCTAAAACCTTGTTATTGATCTAAATAAAATCTAATTGAAGTATAGGCAGATTGCCTCTCCCACATAACCTACCTTTATACATTTGGAATCTAGTAATAATGGACTAATTATCTGTCTAAGTCAAATAGGTGGCATATGCCTTAAACACTAGAATGGAAATAGAAAGGAAAAACTTTTACTGTAACCTAAAAGCTTGGGGTGGGACATCTCAACCAGAATTAATCCATAAAAGGTACCAATTAGCCAACAAAAGTGGTCCTTCAACCCCCCAAAGTTAAATGGAAAGATACTACTGTCCACATGGTTTGTTTGTTGCTATCAACACTCAAAATTAAATCGAAACATATTGTCCATACAGTTAGTTGTAGTTTTTTTATTAATTATAACTTATATTACTAAGCTTTTTAAAGAGATTTTTTTTTTAAAATTCATTTAATATTAGACCCATCCATTCATTAATTATCATTTATTTCTGGACATGTGGGTGGTAACTTTTAAGTTATTGTAGGATGTATAAATTGCAAATGTCATTGTAGCTTTTCCTTTTTCTAAAAACTCATATATTTTTTTTTTTTTAATTTTTTGTTGAAATAGTAAAACATATATCTCTTAAATAATAGGGTGCATCTCTTTTGTAACTAAGAAGGTTACAAGCAAAATTTGTGATTAGAGGAAAGCCGTTGTCATACTTTGAGAGGAAGTGGTGCTCTTGCCAGAGGTGGTAGTTGACGGAGACGATGATCGGCTCTGAGTAACAGACCAATATCAAGAATATCATAAGTCATGACACAGAAATGTTAGGAACTGACAGTTTGACACCCTTATGATCCCTCTTTTAAATTTTTTTTTGGGTGAAAAAGAATACTGCCTTGTCACATGACCTCTGTGCCTAAACATTGCAACACGTAAAAGTATCACCTCACCTCTATGAAATAAAAAATTTCATTCATATTGATGCTTCTGTGCATGCCCTCTCATTGGCGTTCGCACTAGTGCGGGGCTAACGACCAGGCAATGAGATTCTCCACTTTGACATAGGTTATTGTCGTTTTCCCCTGCCATACAAAAAGGGTATTGAGGCGGGAAGGGTACAGTTACCAAAACTATAAGGATATAATGGAGATTTTGTAATCATAGGTATAATTTAAGGGAAAATAAGAAATTCTCCTAATCAAGGGCCATATCATCAGCTCCATTTATAGCCGTAAGGTAGGGCCCTCAACCACTAGATGCCATCAATGCACCCCGTCGGAAGGTTGAAAGATTCAGGGGTGTGCCGGTCTTTTCGCATACCTGTGGCCGGGCCTGCGAGAGCCTCTTTTGTTTCAAATCCATAAATAATATTTGGTCATATCATACCTGCCCCATTTGGGGATAAGTTTGGTTAGGTCTAAGGAGTTCCTCATTCTCATTACTAGGTTGGGCCAACTAACTTCTTTGACACAAGAGCATTGACAAGCAGGTGAGCTTCTTATGCTAATCACCCGGGGCCCAAACGCATACATATTAAAATTGATTATATGGTGTTCTCACCCCCCCCCCCCCCCCTCTTAATCTTTTTCTACCATTTCTATTGAGTTCACATGGATCACTTCTTGTACCTTTTCAAACCTATATGTAACAACAGGGGTGTCGATTTTCAGGGAACCGATTGGATCAACCGAAACTGATTGTTTCAAATCGAACCAAGCCGAACTGAACCTTAATCGGTTTGACGTTTTATCAAAATAATAGAAATTGAAATCAAATTGGATTGATCGAAACCGATAAAACCATTATTAATGCATATTTTTGAAAAATCATAACAGAATTGATAGCTGCCCGATAAGAGTCTGTTAAGTCAAACAGATGGAAAATCGATCTAAACCAGACCAAAGTCGAAACTAATCCCGACCTTTGTCTTAATGGTTTGGTTTCGATTTGATCATTTAATAGTCCGAAACCGATTCAACTTTATCGAAATCGGACCAAACCGAGAAATTTCCACTGGATGCACGTAAGAACTGGTTCTACGTACAAGTGTGTTGAAGACTTGAAGTGTGGCTCCTCTCCGGTCACTGGGCTTAGGTTTCCCAAGAGAAATCTGGAGGCCAAGCCCAGCCAGTGAAAGCCATTAATCAATTTAATGGACTAAGTAGAGAACGAAGAGAAACTTAAAGCCCAATTCCAGCCCATTTGTTTGTCGTGCTCGCTGGAGACTAACGATCCTCTACGACTCAGTCACTGATAGAAGCATTTTGAAACCAACCAGATGCTAGGGTAAAGCATCTCTATATAATCTTTAGTCAAAGCTAACTTTTGCAAAACACGCTTTGTTAGTTGGATGCCTTTTACCTTCATCTTATTGGGTCGGATCTGGCAATCACAGAGGACTGCATGCCCGGTGATCGCCTATAGAATAACCGTAATTTAAATAACTGTAACGTTATTCGATATTTCGAAGGGTTTGAGGGTACAAGCCGCGGTACTATTCACCCTAACGCGCAAGATATCACTCATCAATTGCCGTAGGACCCTTGGAAGCTAATGCGCCACTGTGGAGCTCTGGTTCGACGTTTTGGTGGTAGTCGTGGTTGTACCTTTACACTCTTATGTGCTGCGTATAATAGCAGATATGGGCGTTGGTGGAAACTTTTGGGATTTATTTAAACCCTACGCGCGAAACGAAGGTTTTGATTTCCTGAGGAACAAGAGGGTAGCGGTTGATCTCTCTTTCTGGATCGTTCAACACGAGACTGCCATTGGACATAATGCTAGAAATCCCCATCTCAGAGTGACTTTCTTCAGAACCATTAATCTATTTTCCAAGGTTTTCTGCTTCCCATTTTGTTTCTTAGTCATCTATTCTTTCTTCCATTGTTGTTTTCAATTGCTAAATATCTTTATTTTTCTGTGGGTGGGGTGGGGTTTGCAGCTTGGAGCGTTTCCGGTCTTTGTTGTTGACGGGATTCCTTCTCCTTTGAAGTCACGGGCGAGGATCGAGCGCTTCTACCGTTCATCTGGTGTTGATGTAACGGGTACTTTGAATTCAAACGAAGGCGTTTCTGTTGAAAGGAATCGGGCTTTCACGAAATGCGTTCGGGAATGCGCGGTGAGCAATTCCACCAAAAGTTCCTTTTACTCCCTCTTCTTATGCGTTTCAGTTTCTTTTCGACTTTAACACACTAAAAATGTTGGTCTTTCTAGCCAATTTAGTTTCCTTTGTATGAAATGACTAAGTTGGCTTCACAAAGTCATACAAGTATATGTGCACATATGTTCATGGAGTACCAAATGTAGGATAGAATTGTTGGTTAAATTAATACTGAGCAGAGGAAACTAGTTTAATTATCTCTATTTCATTGAACATTTTGAAATATGTAGTCTAACAATCTCCCAGTACTGGTTCTTGGTGTTTTAGGAACTACTTGAACTCTTTGGAATGCCGGTGCTAACAGCAAAATCTGAAGCTGAAGCACTTTGTGCTCAATTAAATGGTGCTGGTCATGTAGATGCTTGTATCACGGCTGACAGTGATGCTTTCCTCTTTGGGGCCAAATGTGTGATAAAAAGCGTGCGACCAAACTCCACAGTAAGTGGTAGTGTTTTAGAGTGTTTATTTTCATCAGTCCACTCTCTTTCCACATGTCACGCTTGATCTTCACTTCTCTCATATGTATTACACTTCTAGTAAGAGAGGTGATCGATAATTTTAACTATTACAGGAGTCTGTACCTTTTCTTTACTTAGCAAATAAGAGAGATAATGTCTTAGGAAGGGCTGTATACCTTAAATTTTTTTTTTTTAAATCCAAATATCAGAGAATAGGAAAAAGTAATTTCCTTACCCTCCTTAGCTGTGATCATCCTGTGAAATTGGTTGTGCCACCGCATATATTGGATGAAAATCACTACGGTCTGGTGTTAAAACTGCAAATTTATCATCAATTTTTCTTCCACTAACTGCATTATAACTTTGCTGTAGGTAATGTTGATTTTCCTGGAACATATGCATCTCTAACAATAGCTTGTTGCCTCTTCCCTAATACATCCTTGTCTTGGGGTGAAACTGATTGATGAAATGTTTTGTTTTTATTTTCCCATGCCTTTTAACCATGATTCTGTGTAAATAAAAATCATTGAGTGCAGTTAGCTTACCTGCGAATAATTATGTTTTTCTGTGACACAAATCACAATTGGTCTATTCACTAAACGTGATCAATTCGGGAATTTTGATGACATTGTTGAATAGTTAAATCAGGTTATGGTAAATAATGTTCTAATATGATGTAGTCATGATGATGAGCATTTAATGCCCACTCCATTTTCTTCCCCTCTTTGAACGTCTTTCTCAAGCAACGGTTCTTTTTTCAAATGGACTCTTTCCAAGACGTTTCCAAAGGCTATTTTCTAATAGCTCTTTTCCAAAGGCTATATTCCAATGGCTTTTTTTTCCCTCCCCTATATATAGAGTTAATAATTTGTATTTTTGGAACTTATGTGTGTGCCATGGTGAGCCCCATTGTGAGTTTGAGGTCCTCTATTGGTGAGCATGGTACAAAATTTCGCGATATATCGTCGAAATTTCGGCAATTTCGACACTACTGAGACGAGATGGGCTTCCGAAATGAAAAAAGTTCAAATTTCGACGAAATTTTGGTATATTTCGTAGAAGTACTGTGTATTGAGCAGTATATTTCGGTAAATTTCGTAGAAATACTTTGTGTATTGAGTATTGAACTATTGACTATTATGAAGTTTATGAGTTATGACTTATGCACTTATGACTTTATGAGTTTAAACTTTAAAGTTTAAACTAAAGGCTACATTTGACTTTATTTTTGTTTCATTACTTTGTTTAAATTTCTTATTATGTCTTTTAGTACTTAAACAATATGTATTTAACTATTTTAGACAACAGGGTCCGACCGTATACAGTCAATCAAGGGTGCAAACCCAAAACACCACTTTGAGTTCATTTTTTTTGCAATATGAAAGTTTAAATGTGTTTATTTAGCTTAAATAAGGGTGTCCATGAAGTATCAGGCCTAGATATGGCCAAATACCCACCGAGATGGACTCCCGAAATATTGCAGAAAAAATGCAATATTTCGACGAAATTTCGCCGAATTTCGGATATTTCGGATATCTCGGTAGGCCCGAGATACCGATATATCGCGAGATATAGTACTATGGTGGCGAGTGAGTCCCACACTAAGGTGAGTAGGTCCCCAAGAGCCCCCAAAGTTAAGTGATCCTCTCTGACCCTTGTTATCTTGTACTTGGTTCCTTATTTTGTCATAAAAGTCTCCTCATTTTCTACCTGATTTTGCATTTT
This sequence comes from Telopea speciosissima, assembly GCF_018873765.1. Classification (NCBI taxonomy): domain Eukaryota; kingdom Viridiplantae; phylum Streptophyta; class Magnoliopsida; order Proteales; family Proteaceae; genus Telopea; species Telopea speciosissima. The sequence goes on along the minus strand of NC_057921.1, from coordinate 60,371,636 downwards.
TTGTTTGAGCCACATCAATTAGGTATCAGAGTAAGTTCCGATTCTTGAGTACCATGACGGAGGACATAGTTGTAGGCCAATAGAATATCAAAACCCCACAATATGATAAGAATCCAACTGTTAGATGATAATCAGAAACTAAAAAACCACAGTCTGAGATTCAAACCTGGTTTTTGGGAGATTTAATGTCACAGCATAACAGAGGCTTGGGTCAGTCTCAGTCTAAGGTCAGAGGACCTTACAAAGGGGGCCAACAATGTCCTAAATCTCAAGGAAATCTGATCGCCAAATCCAGTATGGTGGCAGATCTCGATTCTGCCAGAAAATCCCCCAAAACAGGGTATTGCTAAGTGACAAAGTAGAACAGAGGCTTGGATCAGCATTAAAATTGGATTGAAAGACCTTACTAAAATAAAATGTAATGTCCTGAAAAATCAGGAATATTTGATGGCTAGATACTCGGTACTGACCAATCTCGATTCTGTCAAAAAAGCCCATAAAACCGGCTACTCCCAGGAAAGAAAAACAGCAATAAACTTGAGTTAAATCAATACTGGTGGATAGGTAACTCCAAGTAATCACTGCTGCAGGTAATTTCCTTCATGTGCTTGATAACTTCCATGTAAATTCATCTTCTACGGTGATCCATGCAAAGGGGGAAACAAAGGATAACATATACGAACGAAACTCTAGTTTATTTTCCTATAGGCATCTACTAGGGTTTTATAGAATAGATACGGCAGCATCGTTGCTGCAAACCACAACAGAAGAACCCTATTAGATAATCAAAACATGGATTGAAGAAGAAAGGCTGTTTATTTAGGCTCTGAAAACGTGAGAGAGAGAGAGAGAGAGAGAGAGAGAGAGAATAAATTAGTTACAATAGTATCCATAAGTCACTCCAAAAATCTTTACAGAAAAACATGCAGTGGTCAGTTTAGTCTTTTTATTTTTATTTTTTAAAGCATAGGGCAGTTCTTATCTTATTCATTTATTTTGGTCAAATGATGTGGGGGATTAACTCGGAGCTGGGCTCTTATCTCTCCTATAGGGACTCAGATTTGCAGAATATTTGGGATTATTAGCACTTAGCAGTGAATGGTAGGTCGGTATTTTTTAGAACACCCGTTCCTTTTGATGTGGAGCAAGACCTGTAGGGTTGTGATATGGGCATCTAAAGCTGGCCACAAATCAAGGAAAGAAGAACAGATAATATTGATTTCATATTCTTTACAAATGTTGCAGACTTGCAGCAGGTAATTTTGGAGCATATGGATCAGCTCCACACAAGCAGTATTTCAGGGTTGGTATCTGTTGTCACTAAATAGGGTTTGGTAAATTACGTAGAGCGTTTTGATAGTTCTATTATTGGTTACGTAAAGTTGTTTTGTGATTTAGTGGCACCTTCATGATTAATTAAATATAAGTTGTTTGATGAGCCTTGGGGGCCTGGTTGAAATTTGGGGTTATGTGTAACTATTAACAGCTTACACCTTGTAAGCTGCCATTACAATCCTAATTAGTCCATTTCAAATCCCTTTGTTGTACGCATATATGGGTGTTCTCTTCATACTTTCTATCTTCTGTTACTTTTAATGGATTACAGTGCAAGAAAAAACTGTCCATTAACTCAAACTTTCCTTAAGCCCTAGTTAACAATCATCATACCAAAATCTAACCCCCTAGTTTTTCTGCAAACTGTAGTTTTTACTTTAGTTTTAATCCTTTTCCCACCCAAACAGTGACTTTTCCTTCACCTAAATTTGCCCACGCTCACCTAATTGCTATTCTGGTTATTTTAGGATTGTTTTTACTCAATGGATTAAAAGGCTGATTCTTTGTAGGACCATAGTTCTATATGCGATGTGGGATGTCCAGTGGTTGTCAAGCATCAAATTGGTATGAAAACTTTAGTGCGTGACTTTCCTACATCACTCCTCCCCTTCATGTATTTCTAAAACTAATTAAAATTTAGTTTTGCATATAATTCAAAACATCAATGAAGAACCATATCTCCTTATCTAGTAAAACTTCTCTTGATTGGAGGATGGATATAAATAACGCTATCTCAACACCTTTGATTCCTTGAGTCTTAAGAGAACCTCCATGTCCGACCTTCCTGGGGTGGTGCAGTCACCACCCAAGGATTCCCTTCTCCCTACCGCTGAACCTCGACCTTGGACCTCTCTCTTCCCTTCCCAAAACCCCCAATCTCACGATGGCTTCCCCCTACATTTTGTCCCTCCCACCTTCATTAGTGGCTCCAAGGCAGTGCATTACGAAGCTGACCTCCTTCTCCATGAAGCTAAGAAATGGGACAACTGCTTAGTGGGGCACTTTATGGGAACTCGGCCCCCCTTCCCCCTTGTGAAAGCCTCTCTTACCAAGCAAAGGAAAACAAAGGGCTGCTTCGAAACTTACCTGCTCGACAATGGCTTCTTTATCTTTAAGTTTGATGAAGTCGAAGACAGAGGTAGAGTTTTGGCTGGTGGCCCCTGGAATGTTGGAAGAAAACCTCTCTTTTTACGGCATTGGAACCAATATCTTCAGATGCATAGGCTCGATCTCAGTTCTCTTCCTCTTTGGATCTCTTTCCCTGGGCTCCCCCCCTGCATTTCTGGTGTAAGGAAGGTCTGAGTGTGATTGGCTCGGTTCTTGGAAATCCACTCTACTCTGATGGCAGAACAAAGGTCTTAGATCGTCTCGCCTTCGCCAAAATATGCATGGAAGTTCCGGCGGATTCTCCCCTGCCAGCTTCCATTCTTGTTGTTGATAACGAAGGATTCTCCTTTAACCAGGCTGTCCGCTACGATTGGACCGCCCCTCAGTGCTTTTCTTGCAAGGTCTTTGGCCATTTGACCAAAGATTGACCTGCTACTGGGAGAGAAGCCTTAGATGATGTTTCCTCTGAGCCACCTTCCATTGAAGGTCTCAGCCCTAATTTGGATCTAAGAAACCCCCCAGTTGAAGTCCATGTTTCTCCTACGGCAGCCCCTGATCAGCGCAACCCAGTCAAAGCCCCCGTCTCTCTTACGGAAGTCCCTAAGCAGTGCAACCTACCCGAAGTCTCTGATCATCGCTATCCAATCGAAGCCGCCGTTTCTCTTCAGGCAGCCTCTGAGCTAAGGAGCCCCAGTCGTGGCCGGAGAAGAAACCGCCATTCGAGAAATTGCCAAAGGGATCTCCCGGCATCGACATCTCCCCGTTGTCCTTCCCACGCTGAGTAAATGGTCCCCCCTGACATCGCTTGTTCCAACCGTTTCTTTCTCCTATGCGATGATGTATCTTTTCCCTCCTCCGATGAGCTGGCCTCTCTTCCTGTGTCAGTCTCCACTGTCCCTGCTTCTGTTGCGCATGCTATGCCTCAGCCTATCGCTCCTCTGCACCCTTCCTTAAAATCGCTCCCCTCTCACCTCGGGATATCCTCTTTTCTCAAATCGGTAACTAAGAGTTTTACCCCCCTTTCACCTTCTCTCTCCTCGATTCCCCCCTCCATCGTGGTGGGCCCCCCAGTTTTGATCCCCTCTATAGCCCATCCCACCACTGGTCCCTGGCTGGTCCATTTGGTGCTAATGGGCCAGCCCCCTCTCCCATTCCCTTTTCCTCTCCGACCCAGCCAATCCCTTGCTCCTCTCTCCCTGGCCCATCTAGTTCTAATGGGACAGTCTCCCTTCCTCTGTCAACCATTATTTCTACCCGGCCTCCTCTCCTTGCCGTCTCCCCTTATCCCCTCGTTTTCCATCGTCGTAACCCCAGCTCCCCTCCTTTCCCTAGGAAGCGTCCCTACCTTTCTTACTCCCTGCCCGCCCCGGAGTTGCATTCGCCGCTCAATTAAGATTTCAGAAATTTTGTTCTAAGTGGTGAGCCGATTGACCCGGGTTAGCTAGTGCTTGGGATTGCTTGGTTTGCTTGGCTATTGCACTTTGCGAACCAGGCTTGGTTCTTTGGTTGCCTGTCTTGTCTTTTGAGTTTTTATTTGGGTTGGGCTTTGGTCCTTTGTATTGTCCTTGCTCTTGGTAGGGATTTGTGTCGGCTTTGCTTGTATCCTTCCCCCCCCCCCCTCTTTCTCCTTTTGGTAATAGAATTTTTTATTCATCCCAAAAAAAAATGCTATCTCAACAAGAAATATTTTTTTTTTTTTTTTTTAATGACCAATTTTCCCTTGAAATGATGTTAGAAGTTGTCATTACAACAGTTGCTAGTACCAGCATTGCTTCCCTAATATATTGGCAACTGAACTGGAGGTGATCCACTCATGATCCAACAGTTGGAGGCATTATGAATCACGGTTTTATCCCTGTGGGACAGACTTTCTATGTAAGATACATTGACAATCTGTCTCTCCCAGTAGAGTGCTCTGCCACGTCAACTTGCAAGCTCCATGACCCATGGCTCGGCACTGACCATCAGCACTGCCTGTGCCACCACTTTCCCGCCAGTGCTCTTCCATGTAATGTTTGATGGATTTAAATAGGTTATAGTGTTGTAAATGAATCTTCTCAAAATTTATTGTAGGAAAAGAAAAGGTCTTACTCTGTAGTACATGACAAATTCTTGTCCTATCCCTAGGATTTAACCAAGACCTTATACAGCAGAGCATGACTTAGTGTACTGAGACGTGTGGCCTCCAGAAACCGCAATAGGGTGAATGTGTTGTCTTCATAGCATAAACCACTGGAGAAAATTATATCTGATCTCATGATGGTGGCATGAATGAGCTAGCTTGTTTTTTCTGGACTAGGGAACCTTTTTTTGGTTTTCGTCCTATGTTACATTCAATTAAAGAACAAACTGGAATAGATGATGGACTGATACCTGGAAATTGAGGCTACATATAATTTGAAAAGATCTGGAAGGAATACTGCATTAGTGGGACACAATTTTTTCGTGGAGACACAGTATGGCCACAAACAGGCACAAATTTATTACCTTGAGGAATTGAAATGTGTTAACTTTCTAAAAGATCCATCAGATTTAGTCAAACATATAGGCACACAAGCACTAGAATTAGTTAACTTATGATAGATAAGCACTGGTATTTGTTCTAAAGTTAACAGGTGAGTAGATAAACAATTAAAAGATCTAAAAAGGGGAAAGTTTTCATACACGGTCGTGTAAACGTGTATGTGAGAGGGTGGGAGTTTCAAAGCATTAATTAATGGGTGGAGATTTATGACTTTTCCAATTCTTTGTGAGAGACCCTCTCACATACACGGCTTACACAGCCGTGTATGAAAACTTTCCCCATCTAAAAATTAGTGTAATTCTTTAATCCACGGAAAAAGGAAACTAAACAAATAAAACAAACTTGCCTACACTTCAATCCTCTCTCTCTCTCTCTCTCTCTCCCCCCCCCCCCCTCTCAAGGATAGAAACTGATAATCTTGTCTGATAGTTTTGGAACATTCTGATGCATTCTTGAGATTCTTGGAGCATTCGGCAATGGAGGGTCCCACACATGGAACTTCAAGAATGATGGGAATGCTTCCACACAGCTGGCGAGTCTCATCTTTCTGGAATTGTTATATATTTACTTCGGTCCACAAGAGCCTCCTTTTTACTCTTTCCATTTTCTTCCGTGATGATCATGCACTGATAGAATTGCTGTTCAATTAGTTTCTCACCCCTCCCCTAGCAAGTATGATCATCACGTTTTATGCAGGAACCGTTTGAATGCTACTACATGTCAGACATTGAAGCTAGTCTTGGGTTGAAGAGGAAACACTTGGTAGCCATATCTCTTTTGGTTGGAAATGACCATGATCTAAATGGGGTGCAAGGAATTGGGCTTGACACAGCTCTACGCTTTGTCCGGATGTTTCCAGAGGATGAGATTTTGAGCAGGTATGATTTTTTAATGTATGAAATGTAGCATTACTTTCATGTTCATGTGTTAGCAATAGTGACTCAGCTTTATTTAGCTTATTTTAGTAAGAAACACTTCTATATCTAGTGCAGGCTCTATGAAATAGGCAATGGGGAGATACCATTGTTTCAGGATGGTGATAAATCTACTGGTGATTGCTCTGGATCAAGTATGAATGGGAGCTCTCGTAAGATGAATTCTCCTCATTGTTCATTGTGTGGGCACCCAGGCAGCAAAAGAGCTCATCTCAAGCTTGCTTGTGAGTATTGCAGTGCTGCTGGTAATATAAATTGCATGCAAAAGCCAGTGGGGTTCAAATGTGAATGCTCTTCTTGTGATATGGTACTTCTTTTCTCTGATATTACTATATTCCTAAAATTTATGGTTTGCTTAGTTCTGGGGCTTGGCACTTCTAAATTGCTTCAGCTGGTTGCATGTCCCAATACTTCCGGGTCTTGTTTGTGATGGGACAATCAACATTGCATTTGCAAACTTAAGTTTCTTAATCACCTCCCTCTGAATACAGCTTTTGATTTTTGAATTTCAGGGTCGGGAAAGTAAGGAACTGAAGAAACATGAAAATTGGCAAATCAAAGTTTGTAGAAAAATTGCCATGAAGCAGAATTTTCCTAACAATGAGATGATTGAAATGTATTTAAGTGACCAGCATGGAAGTTTCACAGGTATATGTCGGATTAGAAGTAAGAAGTCAGATTTTCGCCAAAATATTTCTGATGGATACTTGCATACATTTCTCTGTAAATGGATAATGTTTCTGTTTTAAAACTATGGACTGGGTTCTGGAAAATACTAAATATCCTAGTCCACTTGGTAACTTGCAATTGTTCTTGTGCTGTATTATTTTAGCTTGCCATCTTTTGAAATGTATGACAAATCGATAGCCCCTATACCAAGTAACGTGAGAATCATATTCTTTATTCTACTTCTTGTCAGCATGTCTCTGCGATTGTTGGCTCAGAGTTTCCGACCAGTGCTCCAGCTGTGGTTTGGTGTACAATCTTGACCACCCGATTAACTTTTAGTTGCTCATTGACCCCTACTTTCTTGGATGATGAAAGAGAATTTTCTGTAACTCCTATCAAAATTGATCGTTGGTCCTGCCCAACCTGCATGGGGGGGGGGGGGGGGAGGGAATATGTCGTTTTTTATTGATGTGTAGCTGATGCCTCCATGAAAAAGTGGAGGGCGCATTATCTCCAAAGCTAATAGGAAGTATCTTTCAAGATTAAAGGGATAGTTCAGTTGACTAGGCCTGAATAAGTGACACCTGACGCCATAAGCCTTGAAAGCTTAAATAATATAATCATTAAAATATAGAGGAGACAAAGTACAATGTGGGGAAAAGAGAAATGGGGTAAAGCATGAATGCTGCAAGATCATCTACAGACAAATCCAGTAACGTTCGGATGACAGTACTTGTTTCAAGTGTAGTTATATGTTGTTTTGATTTTGGTCCTTCAGTGTCTTTCCCCTACTTCTGGATGACCACCTATAACCCTCCATATCCTTCTTGATTTATTCTTCATGCCATTTTCCCCACAATCATACCTATATGTGAGGAGACAGCAATTATGAGATAGAAGAAGAGGAATGGGCTGTTAAATACTGGGAGAATGAGTTACGTCAAGCTTATCGTAAGCATTACTCCTTTCCCATCAAGTCCATTCACCTTAATATAAGTTCGATCCAAAAGTTATGAATTCATATTTCGTTGATCTTCTGAGAAAGCTGAAAAATAAGAAGACAGACTTGTGTGCCAATGTTTGAGAAAGGCCTAAGGCCTAATTTTTTAAGGTGACATTTGATGATAGTTCCGCATCACTTAATAAAGAAGAAGATTTCTAGAGCCACTTTTCTATTAGACAGTGAAGGTTACACCTTTTGTTTGTTTATGGCTTAAGGTAGAGATCTATGGCTCTTCTTAGGTGAATCCTATGCTGAAAGACCTTTTTCTTTTTCACCTCATGTTGAGGCTTAAGCTAAGCCAGTTTGAAGCATAGCACGTAGGAAGGGAGATAGGATATATCATGGTTTTAAAAAGTCTACATAGTATCACTTTAGTGTCACCATTGGTGCCATAAATGAGTGAATGAACAGTGTGTCAAACTGAAAGACATGAAGTAATGCAGATCAAATCACCATGAGTGGTTTTCAGATATGACAACTTTTAGAAGATTTCTTGGAGGTTCTGCTATCAATATTAACTCAAATAGTAGCTATAAATCATAATAATTTTTTTTTTCCAGTTCACATCTTCTGTTTGTTCTGCAGATAATGATGGCTTTTCTCTATTGTGGGAAAACCCCAGGACAGAGACACTAGTTGATTTCCTAGTTTACCACCAACAGTGGAAGCCGTCCTACATACGGCAGAGGATGCTTCCAATGCTATCCACTATTTTCTTGAGAGAAATGGCATCAAATCCAACAGAAGGCTGCTTGTTGTATGGACAATATGAATTCAATTCTATTCAACGTGAGAAGAGAAGATATGGCCAACTATTTTATGTGGTCAAATGGAAGAAAGCCAACACTGATGTGGGTAGTGGTATCCATATGGTCCCAACTGAACAGTCTTTTCTACAGACAAGAGAGTTGGTTGGAGTGAGTGAGTCTGTTGAGGATGAGCCTGATGTCCCAGAGATCCTGGTTGCTGATGACTGCTGGTTTCTGTTGACTGATGAAAATATGGAGCTTGTTCAGGCAGCATTTCCAGAAAAAGTTGATAATTTTTTGCTGGAAAAGGTAATGCTACTCAATCTTCTTTACTGCTTTCTACTTTTGGTTAGTAGTCACTGTAAATTAAACATGTCATGTTGACCTCCTTGTCCTGCCACTGGTTCATTCTTGTGCTAACTTCGCAAGTCAGTATTTCCTCATCCTGTTGACCGAAAAAACCTGGTCTATTTATGTAGTGCAGTTCCTGATTATGTAGTGCTCCTTCTGGCTTAGAGGCTCTGGTCCTTCTGTTGGTCTGTCTTATGTAGTGCTCCTTCTGGCTTAGAGGCTCCAACGACTTGGGTTGCCTAGACACGCTGACAACTATGGCCGGTGGATTGAACAGGCCAGGCTAAGATATAGTGCCCTTCATTTTGAGCCATCACTCTGTTTTCTACTCAGTAAAAACCAACTCACGAAAGGATTAACCTATTCTGAAAAATTAATAGAACCATTTCCAGGAAGTATTACTCTGGAACATTAGGACTGTACACATGTATAGTCACTGTAGTACTGTACCAGCATTTATTAGTCCTTATATGCGTAGCAACTCAAAAATTTACCAATTATCCGAGCCATCTGATGTTGGGTACTGGTGGTTTATGTATTTTTGGACCATTTTAAGTGTTCATATTTTACCATTTAGTCAAAGAGCACTAAAAGAAATTCAAGTTTCTGGCTGGGTCCATCTTTGGGATTGTGGTACGCGGAGAAGTGTGATTACTACTTACCTGTTGCAGAGTTTGGTCCAACTTCAAACCAAGTGGCCCACCACTGGTACATCTCTTTAATGAAAATAAGGGAAGTTAACTTAATTTGACGACTTAATTTATTAAATTAGCTCACAATTCACAGAAATTTACCAAAGCATTTGACCATGTTTTTTTTTTTATCAATCTGTATGTTTGTTTCTCTGATGTGGAGAAAGTTCCAGTGTCATGAGTATTTGATTTTGCAACTTCGTCCTAGTTTGAGATATGCTAGATGTTTCTCAGTTGTGCACAGGTTCCATGTCTTTGGCTTGAAAAGAGATAAAGTCTACTTTTAGCTAATGGATCCTTATCTTCATTGCCATTAACATATGCTCTAGTGTTTGTGACAAACAAGGATCTGAAACCAGTACCTGCCAAGTAGAAGAGAAAGGAGAGATTTGTTGAACTACAATAGATTCAAATTTTCTCTATCTTGGACAAGCAACCTTTATTTAGAATGTTTAGTTATAACAAATAGAGTCCAAGTAGAACTCCTATTTAGAGTACAACTCAAGTCATAAATCAATGAGGAAACTAAAACAGAAACATAAGTATATCTAGACTCTACAACTCAACATAACTCAAGATAGGGACAGTCCCCCTATTGTGAGTAACCTTTAATAGTGTTAAAGTAGCAGTATTCACACTATTGGAGTATTTCCAGTGCTATTGCTAATGTTGTCCTATTGCTAATGTTGTCATGATGTGGATGTTTTCTAACCATGACTAATGTATTACATAGTGATTTTTTTGTTTTTGGTGTTTTCCTTTATTACTTTTATAGGCAGTGAAAGAGTCAAAATCACAGAAGAAGAAATCCAGCTTGAATTCTGGTGGAACTAAGGGAAAAGGTGAATCAAAAGCAAGTGGTGTTCAGCTCAGTATTACTGAGTTTTACCGTTCAGCAAAAGTGCAAGTCCAATCAAAACAAGGGGAAGATCCATCGAAGAATTCCGAAAACAGGGCAGAAATTTTTGAAGGGAAGAGAAATATGCGTAGCCCTAACTTATCGAAGGCAGTAAGGCGTCGCCTGCTCTTATAGGTCATGACCCTTAATATATGTAGCCAACATTTTTTCACATCTCCGTCCCTTTTGTAATCGAGAATGTTAGGGGGATAGTATTGAATGTAAAGTGTATATTTTTCTGGCCTAGAATCCTAGTTTACATTGGAGGGAATGTTTTGTAATTAATGAAGGGTAAGTTTATGAGAATTTATGAGATGGGTTGTTTTGTAATTAACTGAGAAGGAATCTACCAGATGCAGAAGACACTGTTTAATCCATTTTGTCGAATGGAGTTAGCTCTGTGGTGTTTCTGCTGTTTATCATTTGCAAGGTATAAATATATATTTTGCTTGGATATTGGAGTACTTAAGAGGGTGGACCTTGGTGAAACAGTAAAGGTTGCTCCATTGTGACCAAGTGGTCACGGGTTCAAGTTTGGAAACAGTCTCTTTGCGAAAGTACGGGTAAAGCTGCATACATTATGACCCTTTCTAGATACTGCAATAGCGGGAGCCTTGTGCACTGGGTACGCCCTTTTTAGATTGGAGTACTTAAAAAGACTCAAACATGGTTGTTGGGTATTGTTCTTGATTGATCAACCCACTCCATCGTCCACTCACTAGAGATTGGGCAAACCACAATCTATCGAGTTACTGACCTATCTGTTTGATGACACAAGGTTCTTGTGATACAGTTTCCATTAAACGTATAAAACAGCATTATTCACACTCCAATTCTAACTCAGACAATGTATCTTTCCTTTTTAACCTGTGTTTTTTATACAAATTCAACTGCAGATAATGTGTTTGGGTGCAACAAGTGATCACAATTAGGGAGATAAGTTGCAGAAAAAACTTAAACAAACCATCAGAGACAGAATTCACAGAAATTGTTGGAAGCAAAAAAATTGTATTAATCGACTATATATAACATATGTACAAAGCTGCTCAAACAAAAGGGTTTATCGTCAAACACTATTAATCTATTGACAGTAAATAAATAAATCCTGAATCAAATGAACTAATCGAACTAATTCGGTGATGGGATCTGTAGCAAAAATTGGATCCCCTCACCAAAAAGAAGAAAAAAAAAATTTTGACTCTGTTTTTTTTTTTTTTTTTTCTCTCTCTTACTTTGACAAGAATTAAAGAATTGGGAAAAAAAAATTTAAAAGGAGTGACTCCATAAAGCCATGTCAGCATCAGATTCTACGTCATCCCAATGGAAGCCACCACCCAGATGAGTTGGAGAGAGTAATGCCATTTCTTTAAGTCTAGTAGGCATTCCATACGCCGACTCTGCTTCTGCTTCTTCTTCTACTTCATCCATGAAAAAAATTGGAGTAGTAGTAGTAGTAGTGTCTGGTGAAGTCAAGACAATCTCATTCTCCTCTGCTCTCATTTCATTTCTACACATTTCCTCAGTTTCCGAAGGTCTAAACGCTTTCTCCTCTGCTCTCATTTCATTTCTACACATTTCCTCAGTTTCCGAAGGTCTAAACGCTTCCGCAGCTTCAGCGGCAGCTCTCTGTATATCCTTAGCATCAGCAGATTCCGGCAACCGTAACCTCCACGAAGAATCAGCAAAATTGAGACAAGCAGATCGACCCCTGAGTGTCATTGCTGCAACATCATGAGCCCTTGCAGCCATTTCCGCAGTAGGAAAAGTACCAAGCCAAATTCTAGATTTCTTATTAGGCTCTCTCACTTCACAAACCCATTTATCAGAGTTCCTCTGTCGAACACCTCTGTAAACAGGGTGTCTTGTCTCCCGAAACTTCTTCCTCCCAGCACGTCTTTTGGGTCGATGTGAAGCTAATAAAACCTCTTCGTCGGAGACTGTGGTGGCGCCGCTTTTCAATTCCAGTGATCGAGAATATGAACTACATGACATGATAGCCATTGAAAGTGAAATTGGAGAGTGTTCAATTACTGAACTTGCTTCGCTTTGATTGCTTAGCTTGCTTTGAAGTTATTCTTCGAGGGTTGTGAAAGAGTATTTAAGGAGGGGAGAGAGAGGGAGACTGTGACGCGAACACGGAATTGAGTGAGCTGTGTTTCCATGGGAAGTGAGAGAGGGAAGATATTTAAACAGCCAGCTGTTTCCTTACCCAGGTACAGAAAGGCTTGGATTCGCAACGCGTGTCTTAAGATGGATATGACGTGACGTGGGCAAGTGCGACAGCTTTAATAAGTCATTAAAAGGAAGGTTAGTAGTGGGATTTTGTAATTCCTATAACTTAACAGGAAAGGAACAACTGATGAGTGACTTTTCAGTTCCCAGAACGTTTAAGGTCTTTTTTAAAAGTGGACGATTCTTGATTTCTGAGTCTCTGACCGAGTTTTATATAATTCCTCCTCGCCGATTTTGTCTCTTTTTAGACTATGCGGAGAATTGACGTCGTTGATGCCTTAAGGTCATATGGAGGTGGATCAGAAGATTTACTTGTGTCGAAAGATTCCAATTTTTTTAAAATGTTTTTTAATGGTCAATGCAATAAAATTTTGACCATTTGGGACCGTCCAATGGATAAAAATGAGTTTTTGGGTTGGCTAGATGTCTAATTTTGATGGAGCTGCTCCAACTTAATTGCATAATATAGAATGTATATTGTATTTTTAGTATAATAATAATGATGTATTATATCAATTTTGTCACGTGACGTAAAATTCAATTCTATCATATGATGTATTTTATTGATTTAATTTGATCTTTGTTAATTTTTTTTACCCCACTTGATATATTTTATTTATTGGATTTGAAATTTATTACAATCTATTTTTATGAAAATATTATTGCTAAGTCAATGCAACATATGTATTTTGGTGTTTTTTTTTTCCTATGCGGAGAACGAACATCGTGAAGCAATGATGAGGATGTTCTCTTCACGAAATGATTCTATTCGTTTAAGTCTATTTTTTAGATGGTCAACACATTCAAATTTGAACAAGTTCATCTAATCCTGATCATTCCAATCATTCAGTAGATAAAATAATCTTTTTGGGTTGATCACATGTCTAATTTGGTGGTAGTACTTTAATGTACGTAATTGCATAATATATTAATTTTTTAGTATAATGTTGTATTGTATCTATTTTTTCTTGTGTCACATGTCTAATTTGATTGATAGAGATCCTCCAAATTAATTGCATAATATACCACATATTTTATTTTATAATATAATGATGTATTATATCTATTTTGTCACATGACGAAAAATCTAATTGTTACACATGGTTTATTTTATTTATTCAAATTTAAACTTAACACATATTTGCCCATTTGTTTCAATGGAACTACCAACACTATGTCAGTGCAACAACATATGACCATGGCGGCCATCATATATTGCAATTTTAGCATAATGTAATATTATCTTATTTTTTTTAATTGAAAATACCAACATTACGCCAATGCAACATATGTATATATTCTAGTTTTGGATTTGTCTCTTTTTTGTTTTTGCTATGCTAAGAACCGACATCGTGAAGCCATGAGAAGGATATCCGACCAAAATATTAAATTCTTTTTTAAGTTTTTTGTTTTTTCCGATGATCAGTGCAATCAAATTTGACTATGTTCATATACTCTTGATCATTCCAATCATCCAATGGGATAAAATTATCTTTTGGGTTGGGCACTTGTCTAGTTTTGATGGTGATCCTCCAACTTAATTGCATAAAATACCACATATTTTATTTTTATTATATTGATGTATTATATCTATATTGTCTGCTTAGATCCATGTAGTTGACCCCAATAAGTTGGGATAAGGTTGAGTTTGTTGTTTTGTTGTTGATGTACTATTATCTATTTTGTCACGTGATGTAAACAAATTATTATATTTTTAGTTTAATGATTTATTATATCCATTTTGTCACATGACGTAAAATTCAATTGTGCCACATGATGTATTCCATTTATTTGAATTGAAAATTGTCACTTATTTTTTTGTTGTATTCTTGTTGTGGCACATGTTGTATTCTATCTATTGGATTTGAGAATTTTTTTTTCACCAAAAAAAAAAAAAAAAAATGAAAAATTTCACATTATTTTTTAATTAAAATAATTATTAGATTTTTGTATAATGATTTATTATATCCATTTGTCACATGATGTAAAATTCAATTATGGAAAACGATATATTCTATTTATTGAATTTAAAATGATCATATTATTTATTTTTAGTAAAAAAAATACCAATACATCTATTCAGAAAGAAGTGAAAAAGATAAAAACCAACACTACGTCAATGCAACATATGACTATCAAGGCCAACATATCGTAATTTTAGCATGATATAATTATATCTATTATGTCATATGGTATAAGGATCTATTGCGCCAGATGATGTGTTTCATTTTTCTACTAGAAAAATAGTGTATTCTATTTATTGAATTTGAAAATTTTCTCATTTTATTAAAAATAAATAAATTAAAATACCAACAATACTGGCAATGCAACTTATGACTATTGATTACGCCATTTCAAACGATGGATCCCATGGAGTAAAGGAGTCCATCCTTTGCATTGGAGTTCAGATCTGCTACCCACATAGGGACGGGTGGGGACAAATATGAACCCTCCATGGGGGTGTGGGACCCATGCCCCATGGAGGGGTCAGATCTATCCCCACCAGTCCCCATGTGGGTAGCTGAGCCGGATTCCTTGCATTGGGTTACCATTACTTTTTTTTTCCCCTCTTTTTGTACGAGCTTTACACATAGACTTTATTTGGTGCATCCACAAACCCTCCAATACGACGGAGGATTTTTATTGTTATTTGATTGCAAGGAAAATAAAGAGAAAGAAAATAAAATAAAATCAATACCTTAACTATTGTGTAACGAACTCCAAAATATTCCAAATCCCTCTTTAATGAAATTTAATACCTTGGTTTTAGGAAATAAAATAAATATTAAATTTGAAAAGCATGATTACCATATCTAATAAGAATTTAAAACAATTACATAATCACCACTATAACATTTTTACTTCTTAAAAAAAAAGGGCCTGTCCCCAAGCTTAGGAAAACCTACTAGCCTACCATGCTCCACATAAATAAAACCCATTTAGCCATGCTTGATTACAAGAAAAGCTCAAATTAGGTATTTTAACATTAATTTATTATTATTATTTAATGGCAACGTATTTTAAGTACAACGGTGCACATGCACGGCCTGGATTGAATATAATTAGAAGGAATCTACTCTACAATGGGGGAATCTTGTGTGCACGAGTCTTGTCTCCTTATTTAATTAAACCAACCTTTTAGAATCCAAAAGGTACGTTTTATACGATTAATCGCCGAGTAATACAATGCTCCGCACCTGTCCACCGTCATAACAGCCCTAAGCAAAAAAAATTCAAAGTAGAAGACCAAAACTGGAAAATAAAGGCAAGAAGGAAGAGAGAGCGAAGAAAGTCCCAGGAAAGTCCACTGTCCACTTTCCACTGCCACTTGTACGAAATGGATAAACTTAATGATGATGACAGGCACAAGATATGACGTGGCATATACAGACAAGAAACAACTTTTTGGGGCGGTGAATGATTCAGCCAATGAGGAGATTACGCCGCCCTTTCACCTTGGAATCTTTCCAAAGAATATGTTTTAGGCCGTTCAACCTAATCCCAAATCACGGTTATGACAGTTGATAATCTACCCAGTCACCAATACTTGTGGGTGTGGTGTGGCTGGCTGACTCTGTATTTACGCGTAAACGCGTTCTCCACGTGCTCTAATTCCTTCCAAGTTATCTTTCCCCAACTCCGAAACTTTGACAAATTAAATACCATCAAATTCCACAGGAAAGGAAAGGAAACTCAAAAAACTTAACATTTCTTCAGATGTCTTCGTCAATCGTCAATCGTCAATCGTCAATCGTCAATTCTCCATATAGTGAGTGTTTGTCTTTCAATGGTCGGAAGGAAATAAACACCAGTTAGTGGTTACAATCGCAAACGTGGTTTTATCGGATAGGGATCAGTTGTATCAATATTGATCAGGTGATCGATTCGTATTGATATTGAAATACGATTGATTCTATATCGGTGGAATGGTACAATCAAGGATAAACTTGTAAAAAACTTAATTTTTTTAAAAATAATCAAGGGTAAAATTGTCTAATACAGGCTGAACCATGTTGATTCCAAAACACCGATATCCAATCCAATACATACACTCAACTCATGTTCACAAGTGCTTGAGGTATCAATATCATATCTTCCGTATTGGTTTCGCAAGTAACTGATCTCAATACCATGTCGATAAAGACAAAAAGTAAAATGATCAAAAAAAGGAAATTGAGGAGCAAATTTGTGCGATGCAGCGGATCCGTGTATTATAACCATGGACGAATGAGCCATAAAATGTCAAATGTCAAATGTCAAATGTCAAAAAATCTACACCTCCTCTTTTCTTACTTCTTTAGTCTTCAATGGGTTCAATGGCCCATGGACTCTGTTGGGAATCAGCTTGACATGAGAGTCCCCAGTTCAGACCCTGATAAGACTGCCTTAGTTTAATCAGGGTTGGGTTGGGTATGTGGGCCTACTCTTGGACTCTTGAAGGATTAATGAAGTTTCAAGGTCTACTTCCTTTTTTAAAGAAAAACACAAATTTTTATGTGGTCCATGTTGATGATCAATTAGACTAGATCCAGCTCATATGAATGAATAGTTCATTTGAGCCGCAAAAAATTGACATGTGCTCTTTTTTAATTTGGTTTCCTTAAACCTGGGTTTTAGAAATTGGATCACACCAGCCACTCAACCAGCTTTATGGCTTGTTTGTTATTTGATCCAGTTTATTAAAACATGTTTTTAAAGTGTTTTTCTTATTAAATAAAAAAAAGATAAGGTTGGTATTAAGAGAATCTCCCACGTTATAGCAATTACAGTGCAAAAAAATGATTTCGTCAATAAGGGGTTCACATGATTAGGAAGGAGAGAGATTCCACATTATTAGGATGTGAGAAAGCATCCCCACGGCCACTTCTGGATGTGAGATATTTTTCTCATTAAAAAAAAAAAAAAGAGGGTTCCTTCTTCGTGAGTGGATCCATATAAGGCCGAATGGCCGATGTTAGGTATTTGACTGATACATCAAAAGCAAACGCGTTAAATTAAACCCTAACATATTTCATACTAGGTTGGCTCAATTTAGTGCTCATACAATAGATGGAGCCTTATTAGGCACATTACAAATCACCATACTTCCGCATCCGTCGTCCTCAATGACTCTCACTCTGGCGGTAGGTAATCTTCGATTTTCTGAGTAACCCTTTCTTTGACTCGAATCTGTGACATGGTGTTCGGCTTTGATATTTAATGTTAGTTACTTGACCGATACGTCAAAAACTCTAGAGCTGATGGAACACGTTAAGTTAACCCTTTTAATACTTGCGGGTGGATATATTTTGAGTTACATAACAGCCCCAAGACTTTTCTTTGGCTTAAAAAACTTAGCCCAATCTTAAAATTGTAAATACTTTCGTTCAATAGATAATTAATATATATATATATATTTTCGGTAAATCAATAGATAATTAGATACTAAACAAAAGTTGTAAAATGTAAACAATAATTTGTAAAGCATAATCAAATACAAGGCTTGGCTGGGTTTAGCTTGAGGCCTCAACCCTGACCCAGGACCTGAAAATTTCAATCCTAACCAGCCCTAAGGGGTTGAAACATCCAGACCAAGTCCTGTTCGGACTGACAGGGCCAAATTTACACCTTTACCTGGCAGCTCAAAAAACCTTTTCCCATTTTTTTTTCTTTCTAAAAGAGTAGTTTGAGAATTTTATTTTTGGGTTCTGCCATCGGGGCCAAAAAGAATGAACCAACAAAGAGTCTTGCTAAGTGGGCCTATATCTTTTGTGTTTTTTTTTTTTTGTTTGGTACATAAGTGGGCCTATATCTCAACCCAGGACCCGGCTCCTTCTTCACTGGGCTTGTGGGCTAGCATCCCTCTCCTCTATTTGTGTTTCTTAAAATACTTGAGAGTTGAGACTGCCCAAGGCTCCCTAAAGGTCTGTTAAATGCAAAATTTACATACATTCTTAAAATGAACATTAATTATTAATTTGGAGGGACAAAAAGATAAGGAAGCACACCCCTGTTTGGTCCATAATTTATATGGGCACGTGATTGATAGACACGACAAAAGAACAGTTTGTAACCAACGATCGATAACCGAAAGAGTGCACGTTGTAATGGGCCGCGCGCGTAAAGTGCTGCGGTTGTTTCCAATCAACTTCAAGTTTCAGCCTAGCTAGAGCTAGCTAGCTAGCTAGCTAGGCTAGCTCAACCTGAAATCCTGAATACCACGACCATACCTAAAAGTGTGGCCAGGAAATTCCTACTCTTTTTAAATAATCCAAGTGGAGCTGGTGATTTCCAACATGAAAGGAACTGTATGACACGAAAATACCGCGAAATTGACAACATACTTTGTTTGGATTGGGGATTTCGGGGATATTGATATTATTAAGACCCGCCCCAACCCAAAAGCTGACATGACATGACATCAATTGTTTCAGCTACATCTCAAATTAAATTAAATTTTATTTTATTTTATTTTATTTTTTGTTGTTGTAATTAAAGGGTCAACCGGTTATCAACTTGACCCCACAAGGTGACAAGAAGAGGACCCACAAAGGGAATCAAATATGGGACCCATAAGCTCCGTTTTTTGAGAAACAAATAAATATGTATTAAGTATTGTTAAAGAAACTTGAACCACTAATCAAGCTTTTGATGCAAGTCTCCCAAGAGAATGGCGAATCAACAGGGCAAGCCCTGGATCAACGTATATCTTTTTTTAACATTAATGAAGTGTGTGAGTACTTGATGTTAATTGGTGCTTGTTTTGAGTAATTCTCTATAAATTCTTTCCTCATCTTAATTTTCCTTAATTTGTGACCCTTTTGGGTTGTTGTTTTCCATTTTAATTAAAGAATTTTAATTTTACATAATTTCATGGCCAGTGGGTTGGTTTCAATAATAGCGAAAGAGACTTTACAAGAGGTGGACGTTCACAACTTCCACACAACATCACTCAAATCATACACGACTGAATAGGTCATATTAGGGTTGTACCCACAAAAAAATAAAAATTAGATCATATTAGGGTTGATTTATATTTGAATTATACAAACATAACCAAATACAGCCTATGTCAACCATATCACTCTAATTTTTTTAGGGGAAATTTCCTAGATCCACTAGATAAGAAAATTAATTACAAGATAAGTAGGTTTAAAATTTATTTTACATCCATTGGTTTCTATTTTAAAAAGATTTACATAATCCCCAAAGTTAGTTATTGCTCCTTCAAAACAAAACTGCATTTCCTAAAATACCCCAACATTATTTCTTCTCTCATCTTTTTTTTATTTTTTTTTTATTACATTATATGGGACCCACCACCTCCTCCTCTTCCTCCAAACAGCAAATGAAAAGGACGCAAATCACCATATCCCCAACAAGAAAGAGAATTTCTCCAGAGCCTTGAATTTACACAGAATAAAAAACTGAAGAGCTCAATACGAACCAAGCTAAAGCTTGAACTGCAAGAAAATAAAGAAGGGACCAATCCCTATTCTTCCCATTTGCTCTATCTCTAATTAGTTGGTGCCATCAAACCCTAAAACCACAACTTATTGAATCAGAACCGTGAAACAACAGAAAACGGAAACTTTGAAACCCACACCAATTTCAACATTGTGGATTCCATCTTGACTCTGACGACCAACAGGAATCGAATTGCCATTCATTGGATCTTCATTGATGAGACAAACCTGTGAGACACAAGCGACTATCTACCTAACCGATGCGACGAAGAGAAAAAGAACAACAACTAAATGTATCAAAATTGAAAGAGCTTAGAAATTTATACATCGTTTGAGACCCATTACCGGAAGTGATCCGCCAGTGTTAACAAAGATGAAATTTGTTCAAAAAATGATTTTCATCAACCAAAAGAACACGAAAACTGAAAAGAGAGAGAGGAAGGAGGAGGTCAAAGAGAATTTGGTGTTTCTATCACTTCTCTATGTTATATGAGCGTACAATCAGAACTAAATGAGAAAGATAAGCTAAATTATGAGAAGGTTGTAGCAATTGTTGGGATGACAAGTAGCGGGGGAGGGTAGAGAAGAGTGGTTGAGGTGGGGGTGATGGGGACTCGGATGGAGGGGAAAGGGATTGAACACATGGGGTAGGGTTGGGGAGGGCAAAGAAGCCGACGATGGAGATGGAGTTGATGAGAGCGCGATGGGATGGGGTTGCAGGGGAAGGGAGAGGGAGGCGGTGTAGGGCAATGTGAGAGGATTTATGGTGAGGGATGATGTGGCTTCTGAGGAGGAAGATGAGAGGAGGTGATGGGTCCCACATAATATGATTAAAAATGAAATTATTGAATAAAAATATAAAAAAAAATACATGGAGAGAAGATGAAATGATGTGGGGGTATTTTAGGAAGTACAATTTTGTTTTTCATAAGCAATAACTAACTTTGGGGATTAAGTAAATCTTTTCAAAATGGAAACTAAAGGATGTAAAATAAAATTTAGATCTACTTATCTTGTAATTAATTTTTTTATCTAGTAGATCTAAAAAATTTTCCCATTTTTTTAAGTTACAAAAAGCTGAGTTGGACACTTATTTTTTAGACCGATGAAAGTAGTTTTTCACAAAATTTAAATGAACTGATTTAAATTGCAAGGTCATGTAAGAAATTATAACTCCTAATTGTATCCCTTTAATTTATATGAGTTAAAGACTTCAATTCAAACTTAATTAGTTTCCTGTAGGTAAACTCACGGCAAAGCCTCTCTCTCTCTCTCTCTCTCACTCAGATAATAAAAAAAGGGCAAAGTTTTTCTCCATCAATAGAGGATGGTTCATCCATCATCTTAGGGTTCACAAACCCCTCCTAGGATTTTAGTATGTTCCAAAATACCCTCCCGATATCTATTCCCGTCCTCTCCAATCCCCTCAATGAATTTCACTGTGGGTCGAAGGAAACTTGGTCCGTAAAGAAATAAGAGAAGAAAAACTTACGCATGAATGATCTCTTCTCCACTCTAATTTTTCTTAAATTCCTCACTCTTCCAAGAAAAATCTATCTCCTATTCTCTCTTCTCTTCTTCACTTATTTCAGATTTTCTTAGTTAATTGTTTCCAGCCCCAGCTCCACTTAAACAGTAAATGAGTTCTTAAGTAATGTAACCACTTTAATTTGTGGGGTGTATCATTGCTTTCCAAACAAAGAATTAAATATTATGACTATTAAATCTGCAGATTATTTTTGAAGGTTTTTAGTTGTGGGTTAGTTGTCATTATTTTATCAAATTAGATATTCAATATTATAGCTTTCAAGTGGAGCAGTCATCGGATGTTATTGGAAGTTGGAACTGAACTACCCCTCTACCTAGGGGTGTCAAAAGTTGGTCCAAATCGAAACCGATATGAGCTTATTGAATCATGTTTATTCAAAGCGGGTTGCACAGAAACCGATAAGACACCAAACTGATCTTAGAAAACGAAACGAAATGAAACTCAAACTAATATAACCCGATAAGAAACAGATACTAGCTACTACGCAATTAATAAATTTTTTCCAAACTCGTGAATAGATTTATATTGGAAAAAATGAACTTGAACCGATAGCAAACCGATATGAAATGAAACCAAATTGAAATGAATCCAGTGCACCCTTATTGGATCATGTTTCGGAGTCACTCATTCTCACGCTTAAACCTGTGAAGCGGAATGAAAACGGGTCCAAAGTAACGGATTGACACCCCTACTCTACCCCGCAACAGAATTCTAAAAAGAAAGAAAAAAAAATGATGTATGGCATAGCCTCTATCAACCCATATTGAGTCCTACTCGGATTCAATCACCTATTACCTATTGTATCTTCACCACTTACCTTGTATGAGTAAGAGCATTATCGCAAGTGAGACTTCTAGAGAGATTTTAACTCTAGAGTTATTATATACCCTAGCGTGAGAATCTCCTCACCACTTCTTTTATATATAAACCAATGTAATAGCCGAGTAAAGTAATGAAGAATATTGAAATCTAATATGGTGTCAGAGAGACGAAAAAAAAAGCTCTTTATGGGGAGAGGGAAGAGAAGCATCACCAATATAAACAATAGAGTAAACCCTTATCATTGCCAAAATGAAGTTGATCGGTGCCAATATAGCCATCATAAGTAGAAAGAGAACCAACGTGATGGGTAGCACCAGTATCTGGATACCAGGTTAAAACAATGGAAGGGGTGGTTGGGTAATATAGGCAGAGCAGGCTGGTTGGTGGGGACATATGGCCGATGAGATGGGGTAGGCGGGTGAGTGATAGGATGGCGGAAAAGATGTGGTTGGTCCTTGTAGTAACAGGTTTGGGCAGTATGATAGAGACGATGATGACATCTACTGTTGTAGAAGTATTATATATCAATTGAAAACACAACATAGTTTGCTTTATAGTGTTGTGTCTTTCTCATAAAATCTTGCTGTTGGCAAAGAAAATCTTTGCGTACATAGATGCAACTTTAGGTTTCCTTTGTTGTTGATGAGTCAATATATACAAAATGATTGGTTTGCATTCATTAGTAAAAAAAATTAAAAAAGAGTAAATTACTCCCCCCTCCCCTCGATTATGGTCAAATGACAAACCCCTCTCTTGGGTATTGCGTAATGACTCTCCCCTCCCCTGCATTAATAAGATTCTATCAACCATACCTATTCCGTTAAAAATGGTTGTTACTTGTTAGTAAAAGACCATATTACCCTTTGAAAATCAAGTGTTAGAAAGAGACCATATTACCCTCTGAGAGTTAAGTCTTGCAAAAAGAGCATATTACCCTAGTGTCTTAAGACATTCTACTTCTTTCTCCTTTCCCTATCGTCTTCAACCATTGGAAAGGAGAAACTCGAAGATGAGGAGTTGAAACCGCCTGCAACTCAAATCTCTTGGACCTGCAACTCCCATCTCGGCTTGGACCGGTATCGCCCTTGATGAATCAGAGCAATCCTGGCAAAAGACGGCCTATTGACGGTGATCCAAATGCAGGCCATCATTGTCGGTAAAAACGACCTGAATAATCCCTTTGTCCCTTTGTCAACCCGATTTGAAAACCCAAAACCACCATGAACAACGGCAAAATTGGCTACTGCTGGATGCAGAAAATGCCAAAGACCCTCCTAATAGCATCCTAAAGGCTGGAACAGAGGAAGAATCGTCAAAGCAAAATTCTACACTGGAACACAAGACTAAATCCAAATCTGATAACGGTGCGCCGATATCTAAGAAACCCATTTCGCTCCATCTCTGGTCTTTTATGGGTTTTCGTTCTTTTAATCCCTTTCCTCATGATTTGTCGTACCAAAAGGTTACGAATAACTGTAAATTCCTTATTTCCTGCGATTTTAACAGTGGTTTTTTTTTATTTGTTTTGTGAATTCTGTTAAGATTTTGGTGCGGCATTTCCTGATCTGTGCAAAATGAGAGAAAATTTTGTGGGCCTTTTGAGAATCCTTGGTTTTCGAAGGGTTACAGGTGAGGGTATGATGAGAGTTCTTTAGGATTGGAAGGATTTAGGGTTTTCTTGGATTGAGGAAAATTATTAGTGATGTAGTTAGATAAAAGTGGGGGCAGTGGAAATGGAAATCACCAGTTTGCGTTAGATCGAATGTGTGATAGCAGGGAGAACAATCAGACGACAATGTCCAATAATTTGCTTTTTTTCCCTATGTCATCTTCTTCTCCGACGGTGGCTTTAATTATATTGAACATCATGTTTCTAAATTTGATACCCTTACAGGCGTGGCGATCAAGTATGGTGTCGATGTAAAAAACAAAAGCTTGGGTGGAAACCAGTTGGTGTTGTTTGATTATTCAAATCATTTTGTTTTTAGGTTTCTTATTCGTATAGTTCATCTGGGTTGGGGGCAAATGGCGTTGCAGGTAGAAGAAGAAGAAGGGCATTAGGGAGGGTAATCTTGGGATATCACAATCATATGGGTATTTATGGGTTTAAATGAATATATTTAAGGTAATGTCATCACTTAACAACCATTTTTAACGGAATGGGTACGGTTGATAGAATCTTGTTAATGCAGGGGAGGGGAGAGTCATTACGCAATACCCAGGGGAGGGGTTTGTCATTCGAGTATAATCAAGGGGAGGGGGGAGTCATTTACTCAATAAAAAATGAATGGTTTGTAATCAATAACGTTATGAAAGAAACGTTGGGGACTTGGTATAACTCATTTTCAAAAGCTGGCCGTTAAGGAGAAGGTGCCCAAGTACCTATAAGTCGTCAGGTCAAGCTATTCAATGACGAGAATGAGTTTTGCCCAAATCCCTACCAATACTCTTTCCTTGACGACTAACTTTTGAGAATGAGTTCTACCCAAGTCGCTAACAAAAAACATAATGAATTAAAGGATTAGGTTCATCATCAATGGTGTACGGTTGGATTCATCATCTCATCTGCAATGGCATCATTAAATATTGTCTAAAGAGAATGATAATTGTTCGAAGAAAGGGGATAAGATTTTCTTAATCTGTGTAAGACCCACACAAATACACACTTTCACTATTCTTAGACAAAAAAGGGGTAGATACTGTGTGTCTGTGTCTCCCACATTGGATGCTTGTCCCCTCCTTTTCACTGCCTTTTGGTTTTTTATTTCCTCTTTAAGTACACAAAGCAATGGGCGTTCAATGACTCATCTTCTTCTAGGTATAGTTCTTAAAGCAATTCTCCCAGCCCCTCTCCCTCCCCAAGGAACCAGCAGGTTCAGGAAGAATTCCAAGCTTAATTGACAGGTCAAAGTTGTCTCAAGCCTTTTCGTTTAACTTTTGTTAAAGAAACGAAAGTTTTCCTCCTCACCAGTTAGCTCAGGTGCATTCCAGAGACCAGTTAAAAACAGAAGCATTTGGAGTGTAGGGTTTGGTATATATAGATTCTTAATGGTTAAAGTGTAGATATTAAAATTCACCCTATTAATTAACTAGAAAGAGTTCAATTAAAGCTCTCAATGAACCAAAGCTAGTGAGCTATGTACCTTGGACTTAATTAGCTTGTTTTGACTATATATAGAGCTTTGGTTAGTGAACTAATTAAACTGTGTTGGTGGAATGGTGGGTCTCACTTAGGCTCACTAATGCATGGAATTGTCGGCTTTCCCTGATGTAAATTTTAAAATTCCATGCGAAGGCCTCCCTCCATCCTCTGTGAGGACTCGGCTCAGCTCAGGTTCATGTACAAAAAAAATACTGGATCCATTTGGATGGCTTGTAGGTGTATAAGAACATTTTTGTACTTGAACTTGAGTCGGCCTCAAGGATTGTGATTGTCTACGGTACGTTGTCTATAGCGGCCATAGCGGTCCAGACATATTGCCGCGCGCAATCTTCACCTTATGTACCCCTGTTTGAGCGCCTTGCCCAAACAGGGGGTAAGACGGACATTGCTCAAAAAGTTTAATTAAAGAAAAACATTACTAAAGGTGGCGGATGAAGAGATTTTTGGTTCACTGTGGGTATAGAAAAATTGACCACCTCTTATTAATAATGAAAGAAAAGTATTAGTATTTAAATAAAAATACGCAATTACTATTTCCCTAAATAATTAAAAAAAAAAAAAAAGCGACAATAGTAGATTAGAATCTGTTACTAATTTATAATGGAAATCTTATTGCAAACAAGATTGGTGAAAAAAAAAATTGTAATGTTACTTTTTTTTTCGTCCCTTTTTTAGTATAACACACTTTTCTTCAATGTTAATCAATATTTTCGTTTGACATGTGTACTCTAAAAAGTGCAAGAAAATAATAGTTTTTTATATGACATAATCATAAGGCGCTTTCAATCCTTTTATTTATCCCTACCTTAAATAACTTTTGAACATACAATAAGGGGCAATCGAAATAAGGCAACAATTTTTCGTTACACTATTTTAGTGACAACAACAAAGCCATCAAATAACTCATTTTTAGTAGCATAGAGTTTTCATTCACCGTGGTCTGTGGGTGAAGGAGGAATCCCTATACCAATACCAGTGGGTCCATCTGATTGGATTAGTGAGGGTTGTTTTCAACCCTTGACAATAGAAAGTCGGTGTTTATGATCACACATGAGTCTAATAACAAAGTCAAACCATCAATTGTGAGGAGATTCTTCGTTCGCCACAAATGAAGGATCTACTTTTTACGAGTACTAAAAGTATAAAATACATCAAATTATAAATTCATGGTTATTTAAAAATATTTAAAATTTAAAGTAAATTATAAAAATTTTAATTTATAAAAGATGATTGATAAAATGATATGCATGCAAATATTTGCACCTCTTAAAATGTTTTAGGAGGTGTCAGGTACCATGTTGATGGACCTTATAAAGTGATAATAGAACACCAAATTTCTGAAGTGCCAAACTAGAATTGGAGAGGAATACAAAAAGAAAGAAAAAAAACTAGACTTTTTTTCCCTTCTAATTAATAAACTGTTTGAAACACCTCTTGAAAGGGCTTTTGAAAAATCTCTGAAATCATCTTTAAGCGTTTGGAGTGGGATTTCGTCTGGCTATTAAAACGTAGGTAATTCCGGTTTGTACCAGAATAAATAAAGGTGTTTGGGTGGTTTTCATTAGTTACGAACCATTTCTTCCTAGTTTCTCCATCTTCTGGCAAATGAAAATGACCCTGCCCATGAACGTGTGTATCCAAATAAACCACTTGGATTCAGGGAAACTGGTGGCGGTTTAAAACCTCAATCCAAAACCGTGTGGACGATGATGCAGATGGATGTAAGGGTCTAATTTGGTCTGGAATCTGGTATTCAGTTTATAATATAGGAGAATGAACGTTACCTGGTCGCATGCCGCGTTCAGCTCCAGGTAACGTTTATAACCAGCGGACCTGTGTTCAGACATAGTGTCATGCGAAATGATCTCTAAACACCCACGGAAAACAAAATCCCTAGGGTGCACAACGGTCATTCCCCGTGGCTCTGTGTTTGGGCATAGGAACCGTGTACCGCACGTGATCAAGTAACATTCTTTTTAACTATAATATATTAATAAAGATAAAAGAACATTATCTAGGCATATGCGGTGCACTACCCCTGTGTCCAGATAGAGGAACTGGTGAAATGAAATCAAAATCTATTCAGTTCAGTTCAATTCCAGTTATTCAATCTGAAACCGATTTCGATTTTTTTATTCAAATTCCAATTTGACATCCTTAGATAGATGTATGGTGTGTAGAGTCGCCATTTTCTTTGGCCTCGTCGTCTTAAAAAATAAAATTGGGTAACAAAAGCTAAGTTTCATTGGACAGAGAGGTTCACTCACCCGGCCCCCACCCTCTTTCTCTGTCATTGACCTTAAATTCAGGGGTATTCTAAACCACAAGAACCATTTTTTCACCACTTTTAATGGAGTCTTCAAACTGAACACACATACTATCAGAGGGAGAGAAAGAGAGAGGCAGACGTATCACCTACCGACTGTGGCAATGGAAGGAAGAGGGAGAGGGGTGGGGGCATTGTCGGCCATGCTGTGTCTAACCGCAGTCAACCTTTCTCTTCTTACTCTCTCTCTCTCTCTCTCTCTCTCTCTTTTCTCATTCAAACTTTCAGGATTTTGCCTTTTCGGCTTCTCCAGATCGAAATCTGACCTTGTGTGTGTGTGTGGCCCTGACTCCTGACCGCCTCCCTCTCTGACCCTTCCCACTGTCTGTAACTTCTTTTCCACGAAGAAAAAACTGCAACACACCTTTCGGCTTTCATGGCCGACTTCATCTCATCGGCAACCACTTTCGATCTTCTATTCAAAACAAATATGATATATTTAACCTTTTGTGACTTTGTCTCTCCACCTGATCAGTTCATGATCGAGTGTGATCTTTTACCTAAATAAAGCCCAAATTGCCTGAATCTTGATAATAAGATAATAATTACAAGAGCTTCCCCTAGCTTCCTTCATTTCTGTCACCCAATTTCATTTTGGATCATTCACTCAATGCAACTTTGAAACTATGGCTCATTCCTTTTATGATGCATGCATGGGTCCTGTTCTCTTGCAAAAATACTTCATTAAGTTTCAAGTTTCAAACTCAAAAAAGTGATTTTAGTTGATGTTAATGACTTGACATAATTAAGGGTCATTTTGTAAATGCTCCTCACAGACTAATTCTCTAATTATGTAAAGGGACTGCTTAGCTAACTTGCTAAAAATGATTAAAGAGCTTCCACTATGAATTGGAAGTTACTTCAATTTGATACCCTTTTGGCACCATATAACATTGAAGTTTATGATGATGAAGAGATTCCAATAATGAGTGCTGTTTGGCTTCACTTAGGATAGGGTATGATCATATATATCATTCTATGAAAAAAGTTTAATGCTTTGTTTTCTCGGACCGAGTTTTTCTTGAGCCACGGTGAATGCGACCGCAGGGCTTCAGATATGTGAAGGAAGGTATTGGGAGGGTATTTAAGAAAACATTCTAAAACCCTATAGGGTTTGTGAACCCTATGATAGTGTGGTGAACCTTCACCACTGGTGAACAAAAACTTTCTCCATTCATTGCAGGGGGGTTCAAATTTATGTCAGAGGGGGTATCAGGAGGGTATTTTGGGAAACAAACTAAAACACTATAGAGGTTTGTAAACCCTAAGATGGTGTGGTGAAGGAAAACTTTCTCTATTCACTGTGGGGCTTTAGATGCACGTGGGAAGGTAAATATCAAGAGAGAGAACATACTAAAACCCTAAAGAGGTTTGTGAACCCTAGGATGGTGTGAATTTTTCTCCTCTCAGGCTCCCTACTCAGTCAGGTTCGCAGGTTCTTCTCATAGGGAGGGCAGAAATGACGACCGCACCCCACCTGAGCAGTGTGTTTGGGCAGGGAGTGAGGCCGTCATTTCCGGCCCCCTATGAGAGGAACCTACGAACCTGACCGGACAGGGAACCTGGGAGGAGTTAGATTCAGATGGTGTTATGAACCTTCACCACCTAATGAAGGAAAACTTTCTCCTTTCTCTATAATCCATTTTTAACTACATTGTTTTTTGGCATAATGCATGATAACCTCTAATTGTTTACTGTCATTATTACTTTGGAGTCCAAAATACCTTTCACTATTTTTTTATACATAATCACTTTATTAGAAAGGTTAAAAGAGAAGGGGGAATATAAACTAAACTTGGATGGCACTGAGGCAGCCAAAAACAACTCACAAAAGGCACCCCAAGAAAACCTGCACCAATACCTCAAGGAGAAGAAGAAGAAGAAGGAGGAGCCACACCACATGCACATCCCAATATCTGACCAAAAACAGATTCCAACCGGTTGAATTAGGGCTCTAAATTTGAAAAACTTTCTAGTACTATTGAGTCATATGATTGAATTAGGGCTCAAAATTTGACATCTGACTGATAGATATAAGGTGCCCTCAACATCTCATTCAGCTTTGTTTACCACATAGCAGGAATCAGGGGGTCTGAGCTTCTCTATATATGACCATCCATAATTCCATATTCCCTGCTACTTTTTAACTTTTAAGATTCAAGTGAAATGGAAAATGCATAGTAGTACTGGGAGACTCATCGTGATCAGCGGGGAAATTTATCTTCTTAATTGCGGTGCAAGAATTCAATCATCCACTCAACACTTGAAAGGATAAAACGATTCCGCTGCCCATGATTTTTTGATTGGATTCTCAAGTGTGATGGAATGCATTCCACCACACTTTGAGAGGATGAAAATCCAATCAGCGGTAGTTGAACTGTATAATCTAGTTAGAGAATGTATTTTATTCCCAAAATCATTAGTGCACTGGAAGATAAGCCAGTGCTGTGGGACCTACCAGACTCCAAAATTCAAAAACCTAGAAAGAACACAACATATGATTTTGGGAAAGAAGGGAATTGCCGAAAGATCTTAATCATTTATCCTTTTTCTGTAGTGTTTACAGTTGAAAAAAATTCAAATCCGAAGAATGTTGAAACTTTGACAATCATTCCCTTAGTTCATTCTATCTCATAATCCTTGTAAGTCTAAAAATAGTAACTAAAGACTAAACTTGTATCTGTGATCAATTTGTTAGTTAAAACAATTTGGGCATCATAGTCCTTAAGTCTCAAAATTTGGATCAATTCCCCAAGTTCCATCAAAGTTCTTAAGTCTTAAAATAGTAAAATGAGAGAGTATCTTTCAGAAAAGTTTCTACAACTCGAGTAGCAGTAAAATTTCATCTAAAAAAGGATATGAATTATTCCATTTCTTTGACTGCGAGTCCGAGTACCAGGAAAAATCCTGCAAACCTCGGCAGCAGCAAATTATTATTATTATTATTATTATTATTATCATTTTTTGAGAGAGAGAGAGAGAGAGAGAGAGAGCTTTGAGGTACGTACCAAAATGTGACCAGATGGCTCTGGTGTCCTTTGCCATCCAACTTACCACATAAACCAGAAGGGGTTGAGGGAAAAGAAAAGCGAAAATCAAGAACAAGAAGAAAGAGATAAAATTGGAGCCATACAGACAGAAAACAGAAGAAGGGATAGCATTTTTACATGCAGTCATACATAATAAATCAGTAACTCCCAATTGGACTACTTAAAACCACAACTAAGAAAGAAAAAAAAGGTTGGAAAAAGATCACGCCAATGTCAAAATGCTTTACTATTATAACTTAATTTTATGTTTTTTTTCTTTCTAGGATTGATATGGTGGTGAAGAAGGAACTGACTCTTGTAATTAAGATTAGTAGTTCCAGAGGCTATCTGCACCAGTACTTCCGGGCGGCGGCGAGTCATCATCAGAAGACGGAGAGTTTATTCTTGGCGGGCTCATTAGCATTCCTTCAGCCATATTGACAAGCAATTTGGGCATGTGATACAGTGCTTCCTCATCTATGAATTCTTCTTCTCCCGGTGGTGGAATAGCCGAAGAAGGAGTTGCAGTTGAATCGATCTTAGTCTCAGGCGTACTCGTGCTCATTGCTGTTGGCAACTTGGAAGCTGCTGCTGCCGCTGCACGTATATCAGATGGAGCAGCAGAAGCAGGAATTGGGTAAGAGGGTACAGAGTCTGGGAAATTGAGAACGGCATCAGCACCCTTAAGAGCGAGAGCTGCGACATCGTAGGCGGCAGCTGCCATTTCAGGGGTGGGGAAGGTACCAAGCCATATGCGAGTGCTCTTACGTGGCTCTCGGATTTCAGAAACCCACTTGCCGCTCCGGCTTCGGATTCCTCTGTAGATTGGGTGCCTACTGGTGGATGATCCACGAGGGGAAGGTTGCTGAGGAATTGAAGGAGACGGTTGTTGGCTTCCCAGGTGCAGAGTAGAGGGGGGAGAAGGAGGAGGGGGTTGGTCTCCCTGGTGCACGTTAGAGGGAGAGTGGTCGGCCATGTAGGATTAGAAGTGAAAGATCGAAGAAGGAGAAGAAGAAGAGTGTTAAGGATAAGGGGATTAAGGAGAGAAGTACCATTAAACTGTCATGTGGGGTATCTTAAGGAGGGTTGGAGAAGTTGGAACAAATATAAGAAGAAGAAGAAGAAGAGGAAGAAGAAACTAGGGTTTAAAACGTGAAAGCGTGGGCAATTCGCGGACTCCTGCATTGTCTGAGTTGGGGCGCAGAACAAGAATAGATTTTTTGGAGTAAGGAAGACGAATATGGCGGCTTGGTAGTGGCAGTGGTGGAGGAAGAGGATGAGGAAGATGGACACACACGCATCAGGCGCGCGAGTGAGTGAGCGATAGCTGTTATCACAATCAAAGGCGGAAGGCCTACTAAGTAAGTATCGGGCAATTTTACTCAGTCTACCACAACCGAACCCTCTCCTCTGTCTCCATGAATTATATAAGACGCGCTTTTTCTGTTGTAACTTTCAAGTATGCTTCCAGTGTCGAATGAACGTGAAGTCAAGTCACAATGCCCGTGATGCTTCTTAAATAAATTTTTTTTAAGGGAAGCAAAAGGCTACTTGGCCGCGTGTGGTGGGACGCCCACACTGGGCTGCCTTAATAAGTGATTTTAGTTGTTTCAAAGGAATGTCGTAGTCATTTTGCACAGCCCTATGTCTGGACGTAAGAATTGTGAATCACACACAATTAAGTAGCATTCTTTCTCCATCTTCATAAATAATTTTATAGGTCAAGATATCATTGTCTGGTCATCATTAACATAGATGTAAAGTTTTATTTCATGGGGGTAGTACGGTACTTTCATGTGCTTTTATGTATGGACGCTAGAGCCATGTGATCAGATAATTAATAATAATAATACTAATGCCAAAGATTCTGTGCACGTTTGTGCATGTGCGCAATTGAACACATAACCGTTAGATGGAGATCAACATGGGTCGAAATGACCAAACTCCACCCCACCGGCCCCCCTTTGAAGAATGAGTGTCCTACCATGCGTGAATCCCCTCACCTAATACCAATAATAATAATAATAATATCTATCAAGTGGTAGCTTCTTTTAAAGCTCTTATTTTTTAGACATTTCTTTCATATATGACCCTCGATTCATATGGAATGGTTTAGGGCAGAACCATTAAACCATGTGGCATTTTGAAATGGTAAAATTTGATCAATATTTAGATGAAACTTAGGAAATATTGAATCCATAATCCTTATGATGGAGGTTGATGATCATAAGGTGAGTGATAATAAACCTTATTAGAGGAAAAGTAATATGTGCGCAGTATGGTCTGCAATATGTTTATCTCCGTTCATGTTTTACTGTAGTATATAAAAATAACAGGTTTTAAGATGTTTGCAATTAGAAGCAGAGTTACGAGGAATTTACTAGGGACAAGAAAGAGCAAAGGAGTAGGAGTGGACGCACGTACTAGTCTAGACTCTAGACGAACTGTCAAGATGTGATCAACTGGCTCAGGCAAGGAAGTGTCAAGGGATGGCCTTGTGATATTTTTAATCTGCTTTATGATGTTTAACCGTTTATATATAATGCGCGCGTTTTGAGTGTGTAGTAGGCTCTCACTCATTGTGAATATGAATGTAGAACTCCCTCTTTTTTTAATCTTCTTAACTATTTACCTTAGTTTCCATCAACAAACAATAAAAATGCAAGTCCGAGTGTTATGACTTCGATTTTTTGTTTTTAAGTTAGATGCAATTTAGAATAGCTAGTTAACCTAGCTAGGTTTATCTCTGAGCCCTATAGTTGATGGTTTGAACAGTGTGACTATATCCAATTCTGATCTATTGGCAAATAGTCGTTAGCTCGGTTGGTTGGTTGGTTGGAGGCATTACAAGTTGAGTGCATGCCCTTCAGGAAGTCAAGGGATCAATTCTCTTGGTTTGCATATTGTGCCAAAAAGGCACCCCTCTCTCCCCCCCCCCCCTCTCGCGTTAATTGTAGATTGCTTGTAGTTGGCCTATGGGCCCTTGAGTAAGATAGGCCAAAAAATTTTAAAAAAAAAATTCTTCTTAATCTTTCCCTATATAGATCGTTCAAAAGCTTATCCCTCCCTCCCACCTTTCCCATTCAAAAAGGAGAAGTCCAACACCTAGACTATTGTTAAGGAAATTAACTATCAAGTTGAAATGTTGTCTAATAAATGAAGGGAATTTGGACATAAGAGGAAAGAGATTTTCCAAAGGGGGGAAAAAAGGAAAATCCAATTAGGACTTTCATTACCTACACAGAAAAAAAAGGGGGCAAACAGTGAAACATTGCTTGCCTTTGCTTAGGTATGTTTTGTTAGGAAAAGAAAGAGTTGCCCAACGAGGTCAAGCCTACAACCACGTACGTATTATTTATTATGGTTGAGAGGTAACCCACCCACCCCACCATTGATGAGAAATGTGGTTATAACATACAAACACACTGCTATGTATCGGTGACTGACTCTACCACTTTATCTTTTTGTCTCCCCTGAATTTTAATGTGGTGGGTGCTTTCATCTCTCTCTCTCAGTTTCTACTTTTAATTATATATCGAGATCGGAGCTAGTCTAGGATCTTCAAAAACTCCCCCCGGCCCACTGGACTGAGATAAAGAGGACTACTGGACTAAGAGAAACACCCATGGAATGATGGAGAAAAGAGAAAAGGTGTTCATGATTACGAAATCTGCTAAAAAGTGGTTCAACTCTCTCACACACTCTCTCTCTCTCTCCCACCAAGCTTTGATCTATTTATACAACAAATAAGGAAGGCAGGCAGGGGCACGAGGTTTCATACCAAAACCAAAGGGGGGTGGTTCAAATGTTCAATAGAATATGGGTATTAGTAGAGGTCATTCACTGCTCCACTCAACAATCACTTCAATACCCAGACAAATCGTTTACTGTATAGGTGGGGTTAAAAACCAACTTTTCAGACCAATTCCCTTTTTCTTAATTTCTTTGTCTACAACGGGCTCCATCCCCATCGAGAAGCGTAGTTAGTGGTCAGTACTCAGTAGATCTAATCTAATGTGGGGGAGTAATGGACCACACCCATGCGGTCCCGTCATACGCCATCGTCCTTACTCTGTACGTTGCTTGCTACCCACACGCATAAATACAGTCGAAACCTGTCCAGGGTCCCTTTTTTTTATTCAATTTTGTGTGGGTTTTTAGTTTTTACCTTACGTGGGGTCTCATAAGGTGCCGACTCCTCTACTTCCACTTGCCCGGTACTGTTGTGTGTCCTCGCACACAAGTGTGGTGAAAAATACCATCTTACCCCTCTAAGGCAAGGCGCTCAAACAAGGGTAAGGCAGTACATTCTACCTTGCTTGGGTGTGAGGCGCACACAGTAGTAGGGGCAGGCAGGAGTAGAGGAGTCAAATTGCTCTCATAAAAAGTATGGGACCCATGTCTAGTGGAAACCCATCGCATCAGGATCTTTATCTCCTATGATTCCTTGACTGGCCTAGTTCTCCAATTCCTCTAGCATGGGGGGCTGGAATGATCAACCTACCCTAGCTTGAACACTCTGCTTAGGTGGGATCCACCCCCCTAGTAGAAGAATTGGAAAATTGGGCCGGGCAGAGAACTGGAAGAGATAATTTTCCCATCACATCAAGTGTTACGTGCAAAGTAATCTAAAAAATCAAATAAAAAAGAGAGAAATAATAGGGAGAGACAGAGAATATGCTATACAGACAAAGCAAGAGTGGCTTGAGTGAGGAAGCCTACCTCATCATTCCTCAGGTACAACTTCATAATTTGCCTAAATAACTATATTAATGTATGTAACATATTACAGATAAAAAATAATTAAATAATATGTAATATTCTTTCTCCCTTGAAAATGTCCTTGTCCTCAAGACAAAGAAATTAAGAAATTAAGAAAATAATAATTCCACCAAAATCCTATATCTTAATATGAAATATCCTATATCTTCTTCATCTTTTTTGTTGGCTGTGCTGGGTAAACCATTATGGCTACCTTTTCTTTCTTCGATCTCCTTATCTTGCTTGATGATGTTTCTATTGCTCTAAGAGATAAATTAGGAGATTCAATCTTTTTCCTTCAATTTCATATTGGCCTATTAAATAAGCAAAGCAAAAGAAGTACTTACAAACTCCTAAAACTTCTCCAACATCTCCGACTTCTCACGTACAAACAATTTCATAACTTTTCTAAATAACTATATTAATGTATGTAACATATTACAATTAAACAGTAATTAAATAATACATAACATCGAGCTAGAGGGAACCCAGTGCCCATGGAGTGCCTAGGGGCATCCAATGGTTGGGTTATGCTGCACACATCTTGAAGGTTGATTGACGTTCACTGGGATGTGTACAGCAAGCCTAACCGTTGGATGCCCCTTGGGCATTGGGCTTCTTGGAGAGAAACCGGATCCAAAACCAACAGAGAAGTGTAAATTGTAACACAAAGTTGAGTAGCGAGTATAGGAAAAATGACATTAATTTTCAAAGCATGAACAAATAGGAAATAGAGGACACTCTCTCTAAGACAAACACTACTACCGAAAAACCCCGTCGGACTCCCATCAACCAAAACTAGAAAATCGAGCAGAGGAGACACACTAGACCCACCTTTTCTTTCTTCATTAAAATCCCCTACTGAACTATTCAATTTGTATTAAAATCCTCTGCAATACTGACGGGGCGACCGTGTACATCCGGTGGCACAGCAGAGGCCATGTGTGCCACCTAACCTCTATTGTGCTGTCGGATGTGCACCGCCGCCCCGCCGGTACTGCAGAGGATCCTAGTAAATTCAATTCTCATACCGTCATTAATGAGAAACTATATTCTGGCATCATAGTTTTTTTTTTGGATAATCATTCGGGCATCATAGTAAACCATCTTCTTTGTTTCTACAGAAAAACTAAACCTTTTTTTTCATTTAACAAACAGAGAGGGGATTCATGCACGAAACCTCATTCCATCCACAATTTTCAAATAGGGGTGGGTGGGAGAGGGATTTGGTCATGTAGCTCCTGCAACAGTGTGGGGCAAATAAAAACGTAGGCAAAAACATCAACATGGAAGAGATTTTCGATTCATAGAAAGATGTGTTGGTAATTTCATATCTTCCTCTTACCAAAAAAAAGTTCACAACTTCCTATGTCTGGGCGTAGGAACAACCTGATTAGGTAGGCAGCATTCTCTTTTCTTTTCTTTTTTTCTTTTTTTTTTTTTTTTATTTTTTTTTTGGGTAACAAGTAGCGTTCTCTTTTCTCAACTAAAACATATGCATTTTTGCCCACGTGGGAAGATCCATACCAACAAAAGACCTTTATTATATATATATATATATATATATATATATATATATATATATATATGATCCACATCCAGCCACGTCTTGAAATATGCTAGGTTAGTGAAGCGTTAAAAAATCATTCGACCAAGTGACGTTTAGAAACTTTACTAAAACCACAATGCACATGGGTCACTCTTCCCCTTAAAACCGTTGTCGTGGCTTAGTAACGGTCATTGACCAGTCGATATTTGCGACGGTTGGAAGATATTGTTCTAAGACGCGGGCGCAGTAGCGCATGGAGACTCCTCGTAAAGTCACACTCACTGACCTCACACCACACACACTCCATCCTCCCGCCGTAAGTGGAGTGGTTGTGCTTCTTCTGTCCATCACTGGACCATTAACTGATCACTCTCTCTACCCCTTTGGACTCTGGACTCTGGACCATAAGCCTTCGAACTGACACTTTACCTACACGCTCTGCACGTAACGTAATGGTGGGTCTTCTTTCCTTTAACAGAAGGTGATCGAATTGCAATAATTCAGAAAACCAAGAAATCTCAGTCTCATTCATCCTCATGGAAACTCTAACCCTTCCTTTCTCTCTTTTCAGTTTCTCATTCCTCAATTCTCAACAACCCTGCAAATTCAATCTTCCCAGAACCATAACATTACGTAACCCCTACCTCCCTAGGGTTTCTATCAAACCTCCTCCACCAGATTTCAATTTCAGAGAAGAATTTTTCAAGGATTCGAGATCCACAGTCGCTAAAATGTATCCCCAATTGCTGGATTTGGTTGACAACGGGAGCTTAGTCCTCGTTCAGAAGAGAAATTTCGGTCCTGTACCCATGTGGAGAACAGAGTTTGTGGAGCCGGACGGGATTTGGCTGATCGGAACGACACATATCTCGCAAGCAT
Source organism: Telopea speciosissima (assembly GCF_018873765.1). Taxonomy (NCBI): domain Eukaryota; kingdom Viridiplantae; phylum Streptophyta; class Magnoliopsida; order Proteales; family Proteaceae; genus Telopea; species Telopea speciosissima. Next base: position 60,333,618 of record NC_057921.1, on the reverse strand, counting down.
CCGCCATGGACGTCCAGCGCGTCGTTAGAGCTGTGAAACCGGACAATGTCGTGGTGGAACTCTGCAGAAGCAGGCAAGATTCTTAATTCGACTCCAAAAGAATTTTTCCATTTACTCGTGATTCGTGAGTAGTTAGCTATATTTCCTCTTTTAACTTGCAGATATCAATGAAAGGATCAGATGATTCCATGAACATTTATGCAAAATTGAAACCCTAATTTCAGAATTAGGGTTATTTATAGTATTCTTCCGAAAATAGAAAAAGGGCAAAAAAAAAAAAAAAAAGAAGCCCTCGTTTGACAATTATGTTGCTGATATTACACATTTTAACTATTTCATCCTTGCACTGGTGTAGCTCGGAGAATTTTATGTTTGCTTTCATAGTTCTCATGTTCTCTGAACCAATGTTTTGAAAAAAAAAAGAACCAGATACCGAACTGTTCTGGCCTGTTGGGTTGGTGATTCGAAACGGTTCAACTGTCTGATCCAACAGTCTCAACGGTCTGAGACAAGAAAAAATAATAAGACATTTATATATATAAAGTGAATTATTATTGTCACAAAGGTCTACACTAGCATGACTAACATGCTTGGAATGGTGATTAGGCAACGCTTGTCATTAACCTTGAAGTTTGAACAATGTGACTAGGAGTATCAAATTGTTGGTTTGGTCCGCTTTTAATCAGTCTTTTTTTTTTTTTTGTGGGGGTGGGGGGGGGGGGGTGGGGGTGGGCATATACCATGTCAACCAAACCGGACCGATAAGATGTTTGGTATACAAAAATTTAATTGAATCTGATAGGGCTATCAGTCCGATTGGTTTGGTCCATTATCTGTTTCTTTAACAATCTCTATTGGACTATTATTGGTCCGGTCTGTTGTCATATATGTAAAGAAAAACAAGTTTAAAAAAATTTAAACACAACTCTGCAATATTTTGTGTAAAGATTAATCATCTTTGTCAGAAGGAACTCATTTGTAATTGTGTTAGCTTTTAGTATTGATCATAATTAGTGTGAAGACTATGGATCTCTTTTGGAAATTTTCAATGGATTATATTGCACATCCTAACTTCAAATGTAGCAGAGCTCATTTTCAGAGCTGGAATTATGTACACTTCCAATGAGGATGAGTCTGGCCCTCAGTTAAAGTCAAATATGTTCTCATTGAGTGGGGCTGGATTTTTTGGAGCTGTTGGCCGTAGCCTAAACTTGGGTATGTCTATAGATCTGATTCTGTTTTCCATATCCTTCTTATCCCTTGTGTATCTAGAATGGAGTGCTAGAAAAATGCAATACCTCTCAGTAGTTAGTACCATTGTTACTAGTGCTTTGTCTTCAAACTGGCAGGGGGTCAAACTGCTCTTGCATTACGGTTGCTTCTGGCAGTTTTCTCTTCAAAAGTCTCCTCAGATGCAAACCGGCCTTTTGGTGATGAGGTAGAGATTAGAGGGGGGAAAGTGGGAAAATAAATAACGAAAAAGAAGAAAGAAAGAAAACTGGAGTAGGCTTACTTTTTAATTAAACAAGAGATGCATTATTATACCTTGTTTACATTTACTGCATTTGTTTTTCTCTTGCAGTTTCGTGCTGCTCGAAAAGCCTCTGAAGAAGTTGGAGCTCAGATAGTATTGGGGGATCGCCCAATTGAAATTACCGTATGTTCTTACTTACTTGAGTAATATGAAGCCTAGCAATCCATTGGAAATGGACATCCAGAATAGCTCGTTTCTCAAGTCACTTTGATTTGCTTTTTCTTGAGCAATACCAGATTATATGTTGGTTGTTGTTCCTTATCTCTGATCTCCGTAGGATTAATTATTGAGCTATAGCTGCTTTATTACTGCAGCTTGAAAGGGCTTGGAATTCTCTCAAATGGAATGAGAAACTAAACTTGGTAATCTCAGTTCTTCGTGGAATTACTTCATCAACTGATATGTCTGGGATCGATTCGAAGGTTATTCTCTTACAACTGTCATGGCTTGCATTCAATTTTTGAGAGAAGTGTATACGCACGATTAATATTTTCCAAGAAGTTCAACCACTTTATTGGATTCCTGATCAGATATTAGTTTTCCTGTCAAATAGTCATTAGCCATTTAGTTAATGAAACTTCTATGCCAAAAACTTATCTGATAGATCCCCAATCCAAATTGTTATATTATCCCCTGGTTTCTTTATAATCTCAGTTTACCCCCAAAAAAAAAAAAAATCCGTATCTTCTCTTTTGTATTTCAGTTGCAAATCCAATTCCAAAGGTGCAAAAATCTGTGGTAGAGACTTCTAAACCAATGTGGGGAATAGTAACTTGCCATGAATTTTGAGGAATCTGTTCCAAGAAATGTAGGTTGTATGCCAGCCATTTATTTCCAGTGCTTGTTCTTTTATTGTTATCTGTGTGTGTTTTTATTATTATTATGTTTTTTAAAATTTTTTTTTGGGGGGGGGGGGTTGGTGGTGGTGTTGGAAATTTATCTATTTCATTATAAGCTACAAACTGCTAATGAATATAAGATAGCTTACCCTGCATGTGAAATGTATAATAGCAGCAACATATTGAATACAATTTCTAGGTTCTGCTTTTCTTTAATCAATAAAGTAGGAAGGTAGTCACTTTGACAATAACCTGTGTTTCCTGCACTAGATAGAACTTGCTTAATTGATCGAAATATTGTCTGATCACATTTAAACAAATCTTCTGCTCGATTCTAATGTTCCTTTTATCTTTTGTTTTCTATTATAGGACTCAGAAACAGAAAATAGCTTCTTCCAGCTATATGAGCAGCTGAGTGTTTCATACCCATCGCTCCTACAGCCTCTTATACACGAGCGTGACACAGTAACTACTCACTCATTTCCCCCCCACCCTTAGAACTAGTTCTTAAAATAGTTTTGTTCTTCACTGAAAAAATCAGTCATCTGGTCATCAGATATAAGAAAACTTTTCAGGTTTTAACTTTTGCTCCTGAACAAGTATGGCTTTGAATAGAGTTGATTGGAGAAAAAGGTCCACGTGCCAACCCCATTTATTAGGGATAAGGCTGAGTTGAGTTGTGTAAACCATGTAGAAGTAATGGTAAATTACTTAGCAACTTAGTCATGAGTTCAACTCTTCTTGGGGTCTACCTATGGCTGCATCCTGCTTTCTTAACTTTATTCCTGATATCTCACCTTCAGCCATGCATACAAACTCAACTAGATTGCATCATTGTACTTTCAGTATCTGGCATGGTCTCTGAAGAGGAGCAAAGCCGTGAAAAACAGTAGGCAAGTTGTTGGAGTGATCGGTAAGAGCCACATGAATGGGGTCGTATATGCACTAATATCAGATCTGGGGGACTTGCGGTTCCGTGACCTTGTTGGTAAGAGGGCATATGGTAACAATTCTAATGGTTGGGTCAGCATCCTTCTCAAGAATTTGGTTAGAGACACTGTATTTGGGATCTTGCTGTGGGAACTATATGAACAGCTGACTTGACTATAGTCTACAGATTGTAGTCATTGGATAGCGATCTTGAATGAAATTTTGTGAGAAGTAGGAACAGATGAAACTTTGGTTATTTAAACATGTATGTATTCCCATCAAATGTAGCTATCATGGAAATTTCTCACCCCTACTTCAGGTACCCTTCTGTCCTTGTGCAAAAATAGCATTGTGGAAGCACGGAGTCTGCACACAAACATCATTCATATCGTTCAGAAAAATGGATGATAAACAATATGCAACGACATCAACAAATATGATAATAATCTGTAAAACATAGGTAAACTAATATTTCACTCACAATACAGTTTGTCTGAAAGAAACTAAAAGAATTCCCTCCTGCTATTCTTCTTGAATTTTCGTCCACGCCACCTACATAGGCGTACCCTTTAGTTAAGGATTTCATTCCAGTTTTGTAAATCCTCTTATGTCTATGGTCCTTCTATTAGTTTCCTAAGGTACAAAGTTCTTCGTATTTAATTATCTTATTATTTGAGTCTTTATATTTGTCATTCTCATTAAGATTATGTCCGTATATCCTCAACATATAAGGTGATATACCTTCATATTTATTGTCACCTCATAAATTGCTTGGCTTGTGATTTAGTAGTGTAGTCCCTTTTGTTCACGTACTAACTCCTTACTACTGATATTTTTACACCAAAAAAAAAGAAAAAAGAAAGGAGAAGAGAAGCAAAAGGGGGGGGGGGGGGGAACGCTGAGTTTAATCTCATGGGCTCCTATATGGGCCTATTTTATATTTAGATAAACCTCAATAATTAATTTATACTTGGGTTGAAAATCATGCATGCAAATTATGGTTATGATTATGCTCATAAAAAAATATGAAAGATTATTTAAATTGAAATTGCATACATGTATGTTTTCCTCATAATCATTTATTCCCTCACTGTGCTATGTAGCTCACCTCTCTTTACCCTTCCCCATTTATAATGCCCGCACACGTGCAGTGTCATTGCGCCGAGTGCGTGTTTGGAGATAGGAACGGGATCCTAGACTTTGAGTGATAGATGTTTATGCTAGTTTCCATTGTCTTAGCATGTAAATTTGATAAGGAGTATTTTGGTTTGCAATATAATGGATTTTAATGTGTAATTTGTGACGATAAAAAATTTGGGATGTAATAACTTTAATTTTGTTGTTTTATAATTGTCATCAGCGTAGTTGCCACTTCCTACTGGTATCTGCTTCTCTGCTTTCAAAATAGTTAAAAAAAATTCCTAAAAGTCAGTTTACCTTTTGGTATTGGTGTGTGGTTTGTCATTTGTGTGATTACACTTTCATCAAAAAAATAGAAAAAAAATTTGACCCTTGACTAGAAAATAATCCTCTCAAATTCCCTAAAAGTGTGCATTGCAACAGTGCTAGGTGGGGATGTCGACACTTGGCAGCTCGGACATCCAACGATCCAAGCTCATTGACTTCTGTTGAGCTCGGACATCCAACGGTCCGTGCTCATTGACTTCTATTGAGCTCGGACCGTTGGATGTTTGAGTTGCTAGATGTTAACATCTCCACCTAGCACTGCCGCACTGCACACCATTAGGAATTGGACAGGATTAAAATCCCCCTCTACTCCAGCTACAACTTAGAATCACATTTGAGTGTTGGCACCACTTAATTAGTAAAAGAAATTGTAATATCAAGACTGGCATCGCAAGGTGTGACCAATTACCCACCATCCGGGTTGGGGTCGTGACAATTAAAAACCGCCAGGCACTAAGGCCACCTACGAGTGGATTGAGAATAAAAATCCACTCCTACAGCAACCAGAGCCGAGGAGGAGGGAGAGGGGGGCGGGGGGTGTGTCACTCCAATGAAGGGATGCACGGCGTGAGGAGGCCTAGAGCAATCCACCCCACCATGCTACATAGAGGAGGGGGCATTCACCTGACCCATTGGTCTTTTCTTTATTCATGTGTGCCATTATTGGCATGTCTATGCTTTTAAAGATAGATTATTTTCCAATTTCATTGAATAAAAAGGAAAGATTTTATACAATAAGTTACGAGATACTGTGGATGGATTAGAATATGCAATGAAGAGGATATTAGAAAAGATTTTTTTTTTCTATTCTAATTAAACGTGATAGAATATTCTTAGTTTTGCAAGACAACTCAACTTTATAAAGGCTAGGGCACTCTAGATTCTGGTTATGGCGAACATGTAGATATTATTGGCAAATCTATGGTTTAAAAGATTTTTTTTTTTCCATTTTCACTAAATAAAAAGGAAAGATTTGATGCAATAAATTATCATATATTGTAGATGGATTAGAATATGCAATGAAGGAGATATCAGAAAAGATTTTTTTCTATTTTAATTAAATATGATAAATTTTTCTTAGTTTTGCAAGACAACTCAACTTTATAAAGGTTCGGAACGGAGACTGGTACTCCAGATCCTAGTTAGCAAAAACGTGTTTAAAACGATGTTGCCATTTTTTACCATTTAAATGTGTATTCCCGTTTGTTTCCCAAACATACAGTAAAAAATGGCAACCGGCCTCCTTTTTCGTTTTAAATATGTTTAAAACACATTTCTGTTTTTTTGTTGTTTTTATACAAAATTGTTTGTCGTCCACACTAACTCGCTTAACTGACCATGTCTCTCTCACCAAAATTCCGATCAACCTGATTCTTTCGCAAACATAAAGATGACTCGAAGGCAACAAAGGAGAGGGACATGGATGTGTCTTTGGATAGGCAGGGCACAGGTAGGAAGGGAATGAGTTAGATAACGCCAGACAATAAAGCTAGGATTGGGGGTATGATCTTTAAACCAAACAATGGGGTGCCAAGAAACCTTTGGGCCTCGCGTGCCGAATAGGTTCTAAGATGAGGCGGAGGAGAAGAATCCATTTGAGGATTCTTATGAGGAATAATTACATGTCCTTGAAGAGCAAAAAGTGCTAATGCTTCTCTCATAAATAAGTAAATATATATATCTATATATATATATATATATATATATATTTATTTATTTATTTATTTATTTATATAAGTGTTATTCTTTGTTTTGTATTTGTATATATTTTAGCCTTCTTTGTGCATCTCTAGTGTTATTTAGTAAATTTATTATGTTTGTTTTTTGTTCTTAATTAGTCTCTCATACTAATTAGAATCTTATGTCTCGTGTATGCTTGATTAGATCGTTGAGTTTACTATTTTTCCTTTCTTCTCTTAAAGTGGGTATTATCCTCACGCATCCACTCCTTTGCTAGTGGGGTGGAATATAACACTTGCAACAATAATATTGTCACACCCCGAAACCACCTCCTGGGAGGATTCGACGGCTGACCCGAATACGCGATGTATTCGGAGACCACCAGGATCCAGATGCAGTAAATACACGTCACAAGCACAACACAATTTCAAGATAACACGTGTTACATTGATCAGAGCGCAGGGAAAGTAAAGTGCTATAAGTTTTATACATATTATTTACACTGAAAGTTCCAACAGCTCGATGTTCCCGAGTTCACGACCATCGAACCAACACACCACTATTCTAAAATATAAACAATGGAAATTCTTCCACAAAAAATGATAGTACTAAACAAAAGAAAATAAATAAATAAAAGTAACCCCACATCATCAATTCTTGTTCTCCAAATAATCCTTTCTGCCACAAACGCATTCACCTGCAGGATCATCTAAAAAGAGAAAATTTCACAGGGGTGAGCTCCACTGAGCCCAGCAAGTAAAGGATAGACCACACACACAAGCATGCATCCTAAATGCATGGGTTCAATTTTAATATTAAATCCACCTAACGCACAAATGCTTAAGTCAAGTCGGTGCTACGACAATAACTCGGGAAACGTTCTCGGTTCCTTCTTAACCGCCCCGAGATGTAACCTCAACTGTTGTATGGAGTCCACAGTGGTCGTTGGTATTTTATACCTTCCCATGGGTAGACCCTGATAATCATAGCCAGGACCCCATCCCGGCGTCCTTCACACTCCTCAGTGACAGGGAGCTATGATCACCCAACACCTGAACCCTTGCTGGTAAGGGTTGTAGCATCAAGGAATGGCATTCCTAACCATATGCAGTCTAAATGGCATAGTACAAGGTGTACAGTGCTCCTGCATCCCATACTACGGCACACCATATCACTCGTTTTCAAGCCGACTACAGCATCTATTATAACACAAAGATTCATGTTGCATATCATTCCACATTACATTGTTCACGTCCATGAGTCATAAATAATGAAATCAATACGTATCATAAGCAAAACAGGAATTTAAATATGCATATGATTCATTAACAAATAGTACTAAGAATGAATTAAACACTCCCAAAAGAAATCAAAGCCTACCCCCACTTACCTTGTTATGCTTGCGTTTACGAGATTGAAATAGTTGCCGATAGGTTTTGATGACCAAATGATTATTCTCTATAATTATTAAGTTATACACAAGTATTAGGATATGTTTGAGTGTTGGTGGGATCCTAGGGTAGCTTTAGGATTAGTTTAGATTAGGTTTAGAATCACATTTAGGCTTAACGGTAGTTACAAGAATTTAAAGGAAAAATGGAAAATTTTATATGAAAATTTCGGATCACATAAGGGCAAAATTGGGTAATGGTTTATTTTAACAAAAGAAGCCCTATGAATCTAGTTTTTAACAAAATTAGAATCAAAGCCAATGAAGTTTGGATGGTGGAGTTATACCATTTTACTAAACAGGGATCAATCTCTCAGAATAGAAAACAGAACATGTTACCTAACTTGAAGTGGTATTTTAGCCCATTTATGTGGAGGCACAGTGCTTGAGTCCAACCGGGGTAAAATGCCCCAAAAACCTGAACTGGACTCTTGGGTGGATTTTGGTCTGAGTCCACCTCTGGGTCCACCTGAAAACAGCATAGGTGTGGACTCTTATATTGGATTCTGGTCTGGGTCTACCTGAAAACAGAATAGGTATAGACTCTTATTATGGATTATGGTCTGAGTCCACCTTTGAGTCCACCTGGAAACAGAATAGGTGCGGACTCTTATTATGGATTATGGCCTGAGTCCACCTGAAAATAGAATAGATGCGGGCTCTTATTATGGATTCTGGCCTGAGTCCATCTCTGGGTCCACCTCTGCTGAATCTGAATTTCTAAGATTTGAGCCTCCCAACTTGATTTCACTTGGATTTTAAGTCATAAGGGCTTGGGAAAAAATGTCACTAAACCATCTAGGGTCATAATACCCTACTCTTATCAAAGGATTTGTTGGGTTCAATGAATAAATCATTCAAAAATATTCAAATGTAGGGTTTGCCATTAAAATTCCTAGATTTAAGTGAGAGGTTAAATGGAAGATCAAGAGTGGTCATAGAGATGATTTAGCTTTAATTTCCATAGATTTCTAAAGGAACTATCAAGGATTAATATTGGATGAGAGAATAAGTTTGACAAATCAGCCATGGGGCTTTACATAAAAATGGAAGAGAAAGTGAGGTTCTTACCTACAAAACCGAAATTAAGCTCCCAAGTTCTTGCTCTTCTTCTTCTTCTTCTTCTTCTTCTTTCTTTTTCTTTTCTTAATTTTTTTTAAGTAGTATAGAATGATTCAATCGTTTGAGTCTTTTGTCTAGATAGGAGAATTGACCCAAATCTCATTAAGGACACCTCCACCTTGCATGTGCAAGGTGGCTTTGTCCACTAACCCATTATTTCTCCCTCAACCACCTCCTACTTTACCAATAAACCACCTCATACTTCCTAGCCACTTCCTACTTCTCCATTTGTCCAACAAGCCACCTCCTACTTCTCTATTTAATTAAGACAACATAACCCATGTACTATATATAATCATATATATATATAAACATCACATTATTATATTGTATAAAACTTATATTAAAATAATATTATAATACATCTTAATATATAGTAACATTATTATTATATAATTCTATTTAAATAACATATAATAATGTACTACACACAATTCTTAAAATTTCGTATCCGACCCGCATCGGATACAAGCCGGATCCAAGCCTGGGTGTGAATCCGTGCGTGACTCCGACGTACCCCTTTGTTCAGCTCACACCGGACTCAAGGCTAGACCCAAGACTCTGCTTGCATCCTTTCTTGCATCCGATGCCTTATTTATGGCTTTTTGCTTATGAAATCCTAGGATTCTTCTTTGGGGATCTTTCCCACTTTCTCTTACAAATTCTCACTTAAAATATTTAAGTTTAAAATATCAAACACGGTTTATGCTTGTCAGTTAGTGGAACCTACCACGATGCGTACATCTGTCAATGGGTCTTGCAACTACACAGGGGAGGTATCTGTCATTTTACTGGTATGTGACGCATTGCCATAAAAGTTCTTTCTTCATCATCTACCCGATCGAACACCCAACTAAAATTCCATAACGTACCTGATGCTATGACTTCGGGTTCCAGATCTATAATCGGATTTGGGTCAGTGTTCGGGTTTCGGACTTACAACCAAAGTTCAAACTAGCCCGGATTTTTTTGGCACGGGTGTAACAAGCATGATCCATGTTGTTCCACAGCCATATAAGGATGTTATTATTCTCATGCATCCGCTACTGAAGGATAGATCTCCAAAAAACCTATAGTAGTTGAAGATTTATATGCATGGCTGACCTATAGTAATTGCTATCCAAAAAACCTATATGGCTGACCTATTAATCTCCCAAAAAACCTATTGTATTCTGAATGATAGGTCTCTTTATAAGGAGGAATCAAACTTGCCTAGAAAATGAATAAAACAGAGTATTGTTAGGTTATTTGGATAAGATAAATAACACCTAATAAAATCTGGGATTGGCTTAAAATCGAAGATACTTTGCATACGGGCTTATCAAACACCAAACTGGAACTCTAACTTTCAAATGGATGTAACATCAGACCAGATCTCAAATTTAATAAAAAAAATAGAAGACCATCATGAGTAGACCTTGCCGCAAGCTTCAATATGCAAAAATTTGAATCCAAATGGGATCCATAGGAAGAAGGGGACCTCATTTATCATCATAACCATCAACTAGGACCTATGATAAGTACCAAGCAGCATAGGTTGCTGCAACTTTTGAAATAAGAACTTTTTCAGACTTTCAAAACCAGGAACGATAGTCGAAATTGCTTAATGAAAGAGCTCTGATACCATGTAGTTATTTAAGAACTTGAGAAACCAAAACCAAAGAAAAGAAGTGAGAAGCGAGACATGGGAGAAATCGAGAGCTAGAAGAAGAATGGTTATGCGATAGAACATATTTCTACTATCATCATAGCCTGATTATTTATAATAATAATTGTTGAAGATTATATAGTCCACGTAAATTCTTAAAACAGGAACATAATAGTAAACTAAAAACTAAACTAATACTAGTTACAATGGGAAAGAAAATCTTGAGTACCGTAGACTAAACCCAAATTTACACTCCCTTGTTCCCACGGTTTAGAGATACACACAATCTAACACTAAATGAAGTTTGATCTAATCATAATTAACAATATCTGATTAGTTTAGTTACATAATTAACAATAAAAATAATACTTGGATTAAAATTGAATAATTGTGCCAAGTAGTAAACCACTTTCCAAGAAAAAGAACATGACCAAGAAAGGAAATAAATTAAGGACATAAAAGATATTCCAACTTTCTAAAAATAAAAACTGTCAATTTTTCTTTCCATTAATAACATCCTAAAATTTAGGGTACTATCCTTATCTCTCTACACACGTGTTCAATATTTTATGTTTTCCAGAATCTTCTTAAAAATTGTAACTGTTGTCCAAAAATGTAAGACATTAAATTATAAAACAAGCAAACAAAAACCATGTGCTCTCTCCATAAAAGCCATATTCTCTCTCTCCTCCTCCCCTCTCTATAAAAACAGTGCTCTCACTCTCTCTCTCTCCCCAAAAAAGTCATACCCGCTCTCCTTTTCCTATCTCTCTCTCCAAAAAAGCCATATCTGTTCTCCTTTCCTCTCTCTATAAAAACAGTGTTCTCTCTCTCTTTCTAAAAGTTTTGTAGTTTACGTGTTGTATTGTTATCTTTCTATTTCTCCCCCATTGTTTGTTCAAGGATATCTTCCTCACCACAGCCTTGTAGCTCTCAAGATCAAACATGGATGATCAAAGAGCCTTGATAGACCAATCAAGTAGCACTAAACCCATTACTACTGGTATGCGGATCTTGGCTATGGATGATGATCCAACATGTCTTAAGATGGTTGAAGAAATGCTACTATCTCTCCAATATGAAGGTATTATGTGAAGTTTTGATGCTTTTTCCCCCCTAATATAGTGCCTTGTTTAATTTTTTGATATATCTGTTTCTTTTTCATTGTGGGAGGTAATAGTGGAAGGTCATCAAAGTTGTGTTCTATGCTTTCACATCTATTTTATTCTTGAAAGAAACACCTCCTCCTCTATGTTTTTTTCTCTCCCCCACCCCAATTTTTTCTTTGTGAATCCCAGAAGCAAATACCCAAAGCTTCCATATGATCTAAGCTTAAACCCACCCCCCCCCCCCCCGCCAAAAAAAAGAAGAGAAAAAAAACTTTGTCTAGGAGTGTAGCCTACGCCAGCACTCTCATGTGTCTATATCTCTCCTCCCCAGTCCCCATATGGAAAGACACATATGCCCCCCTGTTTTAAGGAGGAGAGATATAGACATATGGGAGTGCTGGCGTAGGCCACACTCCAGACAGAAAACTACTTCCCCAAAAAAAAGAAATAATTGATTGTAAAGTTTAAAGGAAGTAGTTTTTTGTCCACTCCCATGTGTCTCTCTCTCCTCCTAAAAACAAGGGGACAGATGTGTCTTTTCATATGGGGAGGAGAGAGATAGACTCATGGGAATGTTGGCGTAGGCCACACTCCCAGACAGAGTTCTTTTTCCCAAAGATTAAATAGCTCTATATCTTTCATGTGTTGGTTTTCCATTGTTTCATGTTGATTGTAAAGTTTTCATCTTAAGGTAGCTAAAAGGAACTGCCATGAAGAACAAGTACATATCTTCTCTTCAAGTTTTGAAAATAGTTGCGCAATATTAGAAATGATACAAATAGTAGTCCTTTTAGTTGAAACAATTAATGCTTATTTTCTTTCTTGTGAACTCCCTCCTCAATGATTTCACATTGTATTCCCATTGTAGTTGTCTCTGTTGAATGTGTGTCTGATGCTTTCGCCATTCTTCGGGAAAGACAAGGAGGATTTGATATCATTCTAACGGATCTTGACATGCTTGAAATGGATGGAATTGCCTTCCTTGAGCAATTGGAGGTTGAATTTAATATACCCGTTGTTTGTAAGTTATTTTTTCTTCCATATACCATCTTCTACTTGCATTATTAATATTATTTTTAATTTAAGGACTAAGATATCTAACTTTTAATCCAGTGACGTCTACTAATGATAAAGAGGTTGTTGCATTAAGATATTTGGAAAGTGGTGCTTCATTTTATCTTGCAAAGCCATTAACTAGAAGTGATCTTAGTGACCTTTGGCAATATGTATACCTGAAGAAACGGAATGAAAGCATGGTAATTGATCAAATAGATAATGATTCGGAATTACCAACACCTGAAAAGGTATTAGAGGGAGATATTGAATGTTCATCCTTTGATAATGAAAGTAAGTGGAGACAAGAATCAAGGAAAAAACCTTCCAAAAAGAAGAATCAAAACAAGAGGGGAAATAAAGAAGATAATGTTACAAAAAAGATGTCAAGGGTGAATTGGAAAAATGGACTCCACCAAAGGTTCTTGGATGCCATCGACCAAATAGGTCTTCAAAGTAAGAAATTTCTTTCTTAAGAGTTCAAAGCATCTCACTCATTGTTGTATATAATATTGCTTTTGGATTTGTTTTCACTAATCTTTTTTTTGGGGTGATGTTTTTCTTTTCTAGGGGCTATTCCAAGCAACATACTTGAGGTAATGAATGTCCCTGGATTAACTAGAGAAAATGTTGCCAGCCATTTACAGGTATACTACTCATTGTTATTCCAATTGCAAGATTCATTATGTAACATCAAAAGAATTGCGTGTGTGTGTGTGTGTGTGTGTGTGTGTGTTTGTGTGTGTGAGAGAGAGAGAGAGAGGGAGAGCACCATGAAAGATGCTCTATAACCGCGGTTATTTAAAATCGCGCCCAATTGTGCTTACGGGTGCATATAGTTTTTATAACCATGGTCATTAATAACCATATAACTGTGGTTACTACGATCCAACGTTGTATATATATCTATATAACCACGGTTATTAAAAACCACCACTGAATACCCCAAGACCCTCCCCCCTGCAAAGGTCCCACGTAACAGCGGAAACATATTTAGCGGCGGTTATTAACAACCGCGGTTATATACATATAAATTATAATATGGAAAAGGCTATTTATAATCGCGGTTACGTATAACCACAGCCATATAACTATCTATGATTGCGGATATTATAAACCCTGACAATAGATACATATATAGTTGCGGTTATTTCTAACCAAGGCCATATATAGTTATATTATCTTACTTTTTTTAGTAAAAAATAAAGGATTATCGACCATACTACAATCTCCCCTAGAGAGAGAGAGAATGTGTGTGTTCTTGGGATTCCATTACCACCTTGTCCTTTAGAAAGAAAAAAAAAATCTAATAATAATTAACTTGGAATTTGATATATTTAAAATCCTGTCCATTGCATATATCTGTGAAGCTTTCTATACATAATATGAATTAATGATTTTTTTTTATTGATCTGTATATATATGGTGCAGAAATATCGCAAAATTTTGACACGAACCAAGGAAGCAAGCCGATCGAGTGAACCAAGGGCTCTTAGGTCATTGAGACCTCGTGCAAGAAGGGAGCAATACTTTGCCCGTGGCTCACTTGATCATGGGCCTTCATATGGCATAGATGAGATCAGAAATGGAAAAAGGCCTATAGTAGACACTGGGAAATCTCCTTTTGTTCCTGGAATCACTTCATCTCAAGGGTTAGCTTCTTCTACTGGTTTAATGCCTCAAGGGTTAGTAGCTCCTCTTGGTGGGTTGGTGCCTCAAGGATCAATTTATTCTAGTGCAATATTCGCAAGCACTAATCATTTGCCTCAAATGTTAGCTCCTCCTGATGGGTTAGGGCCTCAAGGATCAATTTTTTCGAGTGGGTTTGCAAGCACTAATCCATTGCCTCAAGGGTTAGCTCCTCCTGGTGGGTTGGGGCCTCAAGGATCAATTTATTCTAGTGGATTCACAAGCATGAATCCATTTTCACCTATCCTCACTAATGTAAGTCAACAACTATCTTTGTTGTCACCACCACCACCACCACCTCCACCACCACAAAAACAACAACAACAACAACAACAAAATGACATAGAGCTAATGAACAACAATTCCTCATTCACAAACTTCTCATTTGAGCAATCATTTGATGAGTTCATGCCAGTAGGTCAATCACCTAATCAGGTAACTCTCTAATGCTCACTTCATTCCAAAAATTATCTTGTGTATTATGAGTGTATAGATTAAGATGGTACCATTTTAAAAGATTGATCTTCATTTGCAGCAAGAAGTTTGTGGAGAAGCAATGGATCTTGACTTCAATATCAATGACTATCAAGTGGACAATGATAATCCACCAGTACAGACTCCGCCATGATTCAGATTCTATTCTTATTAGTTGAAGTTGGCTTCCATAAAGTCCTTTTATGTAGACTGACACTTGAACAAATACATTTATGCTTTGCAAGTAGGACAGAGTAATTGTATTAATTTGTAATTGGCATTTTGGAATATTTGTTTCCTTTCTTGTTTTGTAATTCTTTTTTTATCTTGTAGATCTAGGAAATAAACCCATTGTTTAATCCTAGAATAACTAGTAGATGAACCAGCAATTCTGTCGACCCAATGGATTTCATTGGTCTTTATTTTCATTCATGTGAGACATTAATTGGCATATCTAGCTATGCTTTATAAGACAAAATTTTCCCATTACCATTGCATATAAAAAAAAGATTTGATGCAAAAAGTTACCAGATACTATGGATGGATTAGAATATACAACGAAGAGCAAATCAGACAAGAATTTTTCCCATTTTAATTAATTAAACATGATACAATTTTCTTAGTTTGCAAGACAGCTCAACTTTATGAAGGTTAGGAACGGAGCCAGGTACCCCAGATTCAGGTTACTTCAAACAATGAGATACAATTTCGACGTCTTTTTTAATTTTACTGTTTTTCATTTTAGAAGTTGAGAATAAATTCTTGGCTGCATACATTGTACTTCCTCCTCAGATATTATGTACGACATTGGAGTTTTGGAAGCTGTTATTGTGTTACAAATACATATTATGTGGTTGTTCATATGAACCATTTAAAAGGAATTCGCTCCACTGACCAGCGATATTACACATTGACATTTGAGCTTGTGGGTTGGATCAAGGTTCAGTTAACACTTCAGAGAGTTTTTTTTTTTTTTTTTTTTTTTTTTTTGGTTGACACAACGATTTCAGAAACTGTTAATACTAGTTGTTAGCTCAGCTCGAAACCCTAAGGTTCAGTTAATGTGCTCTGTTTTGCTTTTAATTTTCGGATGAGCTTATTACTACTCTCCCTGAACTATGGATTGTTCCATAAGCCATTATCAGGAGCTGATTTACAGCAGAAACGACATCCAGTATAAATGATCAGACACTAGTTGTCTACTGGCCTATATTATCTCTGGAACTAATTAAACAGAATGTAGAACATCTCAATATTTTTCTTGCTAAATGCTGATTAAACACAAAAACAAAGGAAAACCTCTTAAGAGTCTATCAGCGAAGCAGAAAACTAAAATCTGGTTCGGAGATGGCGTAAGATGAACCTGTTTATAATTTGAAACTAGCAAAAAATATGAAGAATTGTGCTTCCACTGCATCAAAAGAACTTGCAGGAAAACCACCCACACACAAGCATCATGCAATCACTTATGCACTTGGGAATAGTTCAGAAAAAGATATCAAACTTTCAGAACCTATTTCAAATATTCGGACCAAGATTCTGCTTTTTCCCCATTTCTTTTTTCCAATCTCTCCATAGCCTGGATCCTATGTTAGGATTATGGATTTGTTCATAAAATTCCTCCTCTACCACCAACATTAGTAGTACGAAGGTTTCAAATTAAATGGTGGCATTGTTTCATGCTAGATACCCTCACAAAAAAATCCATCCTGAGTTGGTTCAAGCACTATCCAGGCAAGAACCCCAAAGGAATCAATGATGATGTCAAAGACCTTTCTTGCTAAGAAGTCGTCTCTAGACATGGCAAATATTGCAAAAACAATGACAGTCATAATATCGCCAGTAACTTCAAGAAACACTCATGAGAATGGAGAAAGAAGAGGACAAAGATGATGAACCAATTACAAGTGGCAAAAGCACTCATACAGAGCAAATGAAAGACAATGAAGAACCCACCAACTACCCAAAAAGCAATGAAGATGACTACTATAGGATCACATTTTCCTCAGAAGGTTCATTTTGAAAGAAAAAAAAAAAAATGGGCACACACCACCATCATCATTCACACACAAGAACCAAGCTATAACTTAGCACTGCGAGCCATTGCTTTGAAATTTCTGATCAAAACCCATCATCAGACTCAGATGATTCCTCCACCTCGGAAGAGTTTGAACAAGTAGACTACAGTCTGTCTATGAGACTTTATCTCGATGGATCCCACAGAAACAAGATTCTCAAATGAAGTCATCAAAGCCCAAAGAGATTTTCGTCTCTACCATCTCCTCAATCTCAAGCCAACAAAGAAACCCTCAAGGTTTCTAAACAAGCTTCATCAATATCATTAGCACAAAGAGATATCATTAGGAAGTATCCCAGTCAAAAAAAAAAAAAAAAACAAAAAAGCAAAAGAACAAAAGTTTTTTTGCTCGGCAAAGTAGAGGTGGTTGGTAGTAATCAAGGGTCATTAATCTCCCCCTCTTGTTTGTAGTGCCCAAAGTGTCTCTGCCCAAGAGTCCAGTGGACTACTTTTTGCTCCACCAACAAGAGAACCTCGGCTCTTCTATTAGATAGAAGAAGTTTCTCTGAGCAAGCAGTCTCTCTCTCTCTCTCTCTCTCTCTCTCTCTCTCTCTTTCATATCACGAGTACAGCGCTGCCACCTAACCAACTTCCTCCTTCTCCACCTCCTATTGGGCTTCATGATGCAAGACGAGGATTACTTTTTAGCATGTATTTCAGACGAGATATTAAATTACTATTTTACCCTGTCACTTATGGAATTTACTTGGAATGAAAAACTGGACGTGGGTGATGACACCCCTTGAGTTGAGGTGAAGATTTTCTCTATTTTTTTTCTTAAGAAAGGGTTTCTCTAAACAAGCGGCATAGAGGAGCACACCAACGGATTGTAATGGAACAGGTTCTCACAAAGGAGGTCAGCGAAGTCATTTCATATGAGAGAGAAGATGCTAACATAACCTCCCCTAGCGGCTCAGAGAACCTTTTCCCTTTTCTTTTTTCAAAAATCTCCATGACACCTCAAGAATGTCAAAAGGCTTTGTAACCCACTTTTACTTTCCCATGCAAGTAAGAATATTGATTCTAAAAGTGACGGGGTAAATGAATAATGGGAGAGGGATGGGCAAGCAATACAATGGCATCATATACACTAGAGAGGGAGACAGACAGTCGATGGGTGTCGGTTCGTCAATAAGGGCCCCACATTATTAACGAGGAGGGAGGAGGGAGAAACTATGAGGGGGCATATATTGTGCAGGCGCATATCTTTTTCCTATGAATAATTTAAGAGGGAAAAAAAAGGCAAGTGGGCACCAAAATATACGCTCTCTCATATAATCTCTCTCTTCTCTCATCATTAATACCGTGGTCCCCCTGTTGTACACCTCGACACCCATTGAAAGGGGGGTGTCTTCCTCTCTAACATATATGATGTTAATATATGAGACTAGTGAATAAATCCTTCTCCCATAATTTAATAATTCTTTTGAAATTCCAGTTAAATGAAGACAAATTTAAGTGAGGACAAAAAGTAATCTATATCCAATCATCATGAAGCCCAATCAAGAAGACGACGAGGTGGTGGTGGTAGTAACAGAAGCGTTTTCAAAAATCGGAAATCAGATTGGTGAATAAGCCATGACCGGTCCACCAATTCCCCACAATTCTATTTTGTTTCGGCCGATTCGGATCAGAAATGGCATTAACCGATTCGATCGCAGTTCCGTATTTTGAAACCTTGGAGCGTAGGCAAGACCGCCTCTGGTTTAGATCTTAGGGCAAGCAAAAGTAGGTGTTTCTAAAAAACACAACACGAAGCCATTGCGTCGCTCTTGCTTAATGCTTCCCAATGCCAAAGCTTCTTGAACCAACTAAAGTGAGGAATACTAGGATCAAAGCGCTAGCATCCCTTGCTCTCTATTGATTACTCACTGCCGTCTCATCTGAACAAAGAAAGGAATAGAACTAGTGACACACTACCTATCTGTCTCAATTCATTGATCGACAGTAGCAATTGGAAACACAGTTATAGGTATCAATTATAACAATGGTAGTATCTGAAACCGTCGATATGGATACCGATACAATACAGATTGGGCCATACCAAACATAAATTCAAAAAAAAAAAGAGTTATTTTTTACGATACGTCTGAGCTATATCGATATCATATTGATCAACATCGGAAACCAACGATATCGATACACGATACCAATACTTAGAACCATGGTTGGAAAAGAGAAGGAAATGAGCATAGGAGGGTTGTAGGAAAAGGAAGAAGCAATCAAGGTGAAGGTGGAGGAGATGGTAGAGAGCGACGTAACAAGGGATCGCGAAAACAGCATCAATATGAACAAAGGATTATTGTATGGTTTAACGAAGGATGAGTTAGGAATTGGGGCAAACTCAACAACACCGGAGGGTTAGAAAGAGTCCAATGCGAACAAAAGGTTATTGTATGGTTTAATAAAAGATGAGTTAGGAATTGGTTATGATTGATAGCTATGGAAGCAACTTGATTGTGCAACTTGGTTGTAGAAATAACTAATCCACTTATCATTCAGTTAGGTTTACTTGACAAGCTATAAAAGCTCCAAAAGAAGAAGAAGAGACAATTGTTATTTCTTTTAATGCCTCTAACCATACAATTTTGTAGCTATTTTATAGCTTGCTAGGTAACCCTAACTGAATGAGTTATTTCTACAACCAAGTTGCACAACCAAGGATTATTGTATGGTTTATTAAGCTATACAATAATCCTTTGTCTGGACTTTTTCTAACCCTTTCTGCCCTCTTGTCTCGTGGAATTGATCTGGCCGGTGTTGTTGATTCTGCTGATGTCTCTGTTACAGCTTCAATATCTTCAACTCTTCTTTTGCTGCTATGTCCCTCCTTGATTCGCTTATGATCTCCATCCAATAACACTAGAGTTGTGTAGATCGTATCATAAACCTGTCCCCCAAAACAGCCTGACAGAGGATCATCCTCATTGTCCATTCATTGTTCATATATTTAGCCTTTGCGGTTACCCAATTTTGTTGGTCAAGTAAAGTAAAATAGAGCAGACAGGAAGCAGAGAAAGAGGGAGGAAGTTTTACCTCCTCCGGCGCCGGTGCAGCAAGTCTGAAACGTCGTCAGAAGGAAGGGTCGAGGGCGGAGGGCGGAGGGCGGAGGGCGGAGGGCGGAGGGCGGCAGGCGGCTTCACTATGTTGGCCTTGACGTCAAACAGTCGAAGCCGAGCAGTCGGTAGAGAGTAAAATTGAAAAGAGCCCAAAATAGGGATTAAAGGGGCGTGGGGTAATAGTGTAATTTTATTTGCACGGAGAATTCTTTGTTAGCATTATATTGTAAGGAAGTGGTACAAGTTGTACAAGTACTCAAAAAAGGATTTCACAAAAAATAAAAATGAAAACCTCAAGGATGACTACCATGATTAGTCTTGGGCAGAGTTTGCATCTTTATTTGATAATTTTAATTTGCTGAGATGTATTAAGGATTATATGCTGTGTTACGTGAGCAGAGACTTTTAGTATATCCAGCTCACTCTCTAGCAAAGAATGTTGGAAATAAGGGTCTTATTATGTTAGGGACTCTCACCTTAGATGGTTCACCCACCCACCATCTTACGGTTCACAAAACTCTCCTAGAGTTTTTGTATGTTCCAAAATACCCTTCTGGTACCCACTCCGGTCCTCTCTCACCCCACTGCGAATGGGAGGAGGGAAACTGGGTCCTATACAGTATTTCCTTTTTCACAAACAATAGATTCTGGCATTGAAACAGAGGTTTTATTCTAGGGGTGTCAAAAGGGGATCTGGCTCCTGTCCAGCCGTGGCAGGAGCTGGACCGTCCAGCACCCACCTAAGATTCTTACACCTGGACAGGTTTACATCAAACGGTCCTAAATTTGAAAGGAAAGTTTTAACCCATATTCACCCATCTTCCTCTCTCAGCCTCTCCTTTGACGAAACCCGATCCGACTTCAAAACATATTCCATCTTCCTCTCCTGAAAAACCGTTCGTTTCTCTTCATCTTCCCCCATTTTCTACTCATCTTCTCTGGAATCATGGAAACAATTGGTTTATACCCTTTTCCTAAAAGAATTATGTCTCATGAGGAAGAGAATAGAATAAGGTGGAAGTACATCTGGAGTTCTGTTACCAGTCTTGACTGTGATGATGGGTTGTATAATGCTGAACCAGGGAAGAAGCGAGTTAGAGCAAAAGTGGCAGATTTCATGAATTTTGTGGATAGGCATCTTCAGAGAAGAAAGAGACGAGACAGGCGCGAACAGTCCATTTTCTGCAGACAAGAGAGAGAGAGCGCTCTAGCCATGGCGTCAAGGGTTCCGATCTGCTTCTGCATTTTTGTTTTCTGTCTTTTCATTTCGTTTCATAGATTAGTCTCTGCTGCCGAAGAAGAAGGCAACGCTGGGGAGTTTATGGTCACCCTTGATAACTCCAACTTCACTGATGTTGTTAACAAGCACAACTTCGTTGTCGTTGAGTTCTATGCTCCATGGTATTGCTTCTTGTTCTTTTCGTTATTTTGTTCTGCGATGCTGATCGAATTGATGTATCTGATCGGTCTTTCCGTCTCAAATGTGGTAGCTCCTGTGATTTAGATCACATTAATGCTTGGATATGTACTGCTATTACTTGTTTGGTTCACCAGCTCTCTCTCGATTTCTGTGAAACAGTTCCTTAAGTTGCCACACTGCCTCTTTACTTCTGAATATCTGGTTAAGTTAGAATTGGTCGGAAATTTTGTACTCAATGTTCCTTCCTTCTTACATCTATTTATCAAGACTCATTATCTTCTATTTTGAGTTACTTTTATTGATGTTATCTCAGTGGAACTACTCTTTTTAAGCTGTACAGCACTTGGAGAAGATGAGTGGAATATAGAAAACGAGAGAGAAGAATACCTGGTTAGCCTCGCCATCGCCGAAATCAACTTTGAAGAAGATGAGTGGTATATAGGGGAAGATGAAGAGAAACGAACGGTTTTTCAAGAGAGGAAGATGGAATATGTTCAGTAGTCGGGTCGGGTTTCGTCAAAGGAGAGGGTGAGAGAGAAAGATGGGTGAATATGGGTTAAAACTTTCCTTTCAAATTTAGGACCGTTTGATGAAAACCTGTCCAGGTGTAAGAATCTTAGGTGGGTGCTGGATGGTCCAGCTCCCGCCACGGCTGGACAGGAGCCAGATCCATCAAGAGGTCGGTTTGGGTTGGTCCAAATTGGTTTTTTGACATGCACCGGCTCAAACTGAAGGAGATTCAGTTTTGATTCGATTCAATTATCTGTTTTTATCGGGTTGACTTGACGAGCTCTTATTAGTCCGTTATCGGGTTGGTACTGGTTTTCAGTTTCCCATATATATATATATCTAAAGTAATAGGGGAGACAAACAAGTTTTTATCGTTTTTCCCAATTTTTAGCGGTTTGGTCTGGTTTTGAAATGTTATTTGGTTCAGCAATATTAAATTTTCAGATTTAACATGTAGATTTTCATTGGTCACAGAGCAGTATTAAATTTTCATCAAGTTGCCACCAATCAGGAAAGAGTTAGAGGAGGATCTTTCAAGCTACAAAACAAACCAATCAGGAAATTAAATATAGAAGAAAAATATCTTTTTATTCTTTTTGGGTTTCTGCATGAGACATAAAATGATCATACTGAACAGAGGCTTCACTCTTACCAAAAAGAAAAAAAAAACAGAGGCTTCACAAACAAACGTGGATAAATTTAGCTTGTGGAGACCTTACATATACAAGAAGGCTACAGATATTATGCCAACGTTTATGATTTTAAAATCCGTAAATAGTCATCTATTATAGACATGGCAGATGATCTGTAACCAGAACCAAATAAATTGTAATGGTTCAAATAATGATACAACATATAAAGGTCTCTCCTTTTCTCAAATCCTGGTTGCTTTGGCATCACCTGCAAAACAGTGAGAGGAAAGAAGTAACAAGTTAAAAATGGGAGCTCTCAGAACTAAAATGCAGAGTAGGAAAGAAAAACCTGCTACTAGGGTTTGTCAGTCCATGTTCAGATTCTTCTCCTCACTTCCATCAGTTCTCAAATTTTTCTTTTTTAACTTTTCAGTATTTTTATTTTAAATATCGTTTTTAAGAGATTTATCATTCTGTGAAGAAAGTAGAAGAGGATTATGACCTTCATCTGAATTATTCAACCAATGGACAAGGTTTGTATTGATCATGTGCATTAACTAGAAATTCAATTTAGAATTCTAAAATAATACTGAATTAAGAAGTGCAGTTTATCACCTAAGCTTTAGAAAAGATCTATTATGACTTTTCTCTCCTGACTTAAGATGTATGAAAATTTTAACTTAAAAGTACAAGAGCATAAAAAGAAATGACCATACAAGGAATAAACTGATAACCAATATAGATGGAAGCAAGGAGCACCTTCCTGTTTTCCCTTCATTTAACATTAGTTTCTACTAGCAGAGAAAAGTAGAAATGAGGATACCTCAAAATAGGAATTATAGAATGATGCTCCAAACCCAGCACACCATGACATTCCGAATTCTGCCTCGTTATGTCCATCTAGGGAGGGAGGGGGGACAAATAATAGGAGTAATAAAGTAATTAGATTAATTCCTTCTTTTTGTTTCTTCAAAATAAAATGTTTAGAAACAATTCCTAGTAACAATGTGTTTTGTGTGCAACCTATAAACATCCCAAATCCAGCATGTCTTCAGCTTCCCTCTATCACATATCTCTTAAAAAACTTGAATGTACCAAATCCCTAGCCAACTCCACTAGTTTTATATTAATACATCTGCAACTCCCCTTATGTTTCACTACTCCTCCCTGTTGTCTCTACCCATATATTCCCCTCAGAATCACTTTCCTCTGTTGCCTCATTAGTTCTTTTCCAGATTTCAGAAACCAACCCTGAGAACTCTCCTACTTTTTCTCCCAACAAGAAGTATCACTTTATTCAATCAAACATTCAAACCATAATCTCAATTCCCATGTCCAATAATGGATACAAGGCCGACTATATCTGGATAAGCCAGTTTTCCCAAATAAAGAGCATAACACAACTCAACTCAGCTAAGCCTTTTCAGTGATTGAAATATTAAAATGAATAAATAGTAACAAGGATACAGGAGGGACAACAACATAATATTTCAGTCTTTAACAGGAAGATTATGCTTTGAAAGATCTTTTCACCAATGGATTCCAAAGAACAGTTCATTTAACCTGAAGACCCTTTGAGTTATCCACCACCAATTACAAAAGAATGCCAGTTACAAGATTCAGATTTAAGCGAAAACCAGTCATTCCATCAAACATCTCATTCTTTGCCATTTTTTCGTACGTAGATATCTCAGTAGACAATATCAATTGTTACTTACAATACTACAGTGTTCTTTGGAACTATAATCCTAAAGATATGCCTCAACTGTAAACCGACACCTTTACCCTTTCTTCCATTTTGATACATTGGTACTGCAAGTGCATGCTTCAAGATAACCCCATTTATGCACTCAAGAATCTATAACAAGAATTTGTCTCTGCCAATATGAGGTCACGGTTTTCCATCCCTGCTTACCTGATAGATGAAAATCTTTGAGAGAACCACATACTTCAGAACATAGGATAGCCAGTTAGATGTTTCCATGGAACTTCGCTACATTGATCCTTATTCTATGGTCTCAATCATATTCAAGAACTTAATCACTCAGTCTCCAAGTCCCCTCTTCTGGCAGTTCTTGCAAAGCACAAAGATGGAAGGGGTTCTCCATATTCCATTGGGAGACTTCCATGCTATGTCCATCGTCACAATCAAAGTATTTTCAGCACATCAAGTGCTATATTAACTTTTCTAATCTCGTATTTTAGTTCTTAGATTTAACTGAAAATTAGCCACCCATTCTAATTAGAGCTGCCAGAGAAGAATTTCCAGCAAAGAGTTAATTTTCTCTCCATGTTTTGTGTAGAGAACTACAGAAAATGTCTTCCCTCTCAAGACATTAACTCCCATTAGGTCCAGTTCAGTTAGAATGGAAGTGAATAGTGAAGTGAAGTAAAATTAGAACAAACCAAAATAAGAGTTTGCAATCATTACCAAAAATAATTGTAAAAGTAACCCAACAATGTACTAAATATAGTAACTAAATTGTACTTCATTTTCATTCAAAATGTCACTGCAATATTTTTAGTGACATGATAAAACTTATGCTATGTTTGGTATGCATTCTTGGAATGCCTTATCGACCTAGAATGTATTCCAAGAATGCATACCAAACGCAGCGTTAGTTTCCATATTATGTTTTTGACTTTGTTATACAATTCTTCTCGGTAATCCTTACAAAAATTTATTTTATTTTAAATCTAACTAAACAGGGCCTTAGCGAATTTCTTTTACAATATTCTCACAGAAATGACGCCAGGGCAAAAGGTTAAAAATTACCAACACTAGGCTAAATAAAAGGCTCCCAACATCAATGCTCCCTAGTAAAGATGAGCAGCATTACTAAAATGCCCACAAAATAAACTAAAAAATTCCCACTTTGACCCTTTGAAACTAAAGAACTAAGACACCCTGAATCTCAATTTTTTTTTTATGCATTGCATCACAAAGAAAAACCAGCAGACTTGTGACCCTAATAAACATAGGGAGATCTCAAAACATTAGAAGACATAAATACTTGAGATGATGTATCTAAATGCCAAATGATGCAGGAATCTGAACCAACTTAAACATACAATAACATGCTGGGTCTAGTATAACAGGCTCGCCATTCTTGTCAGAGCTGATATTCCCACTCCATAAGTCGCCATGTAGCAAGCAAGGTTCAATTACAACACCTTCAAACAACTGTCCCATATTCTTCATCAGTCTTTGACCTGTTAAATAAGAAGATCCAGAGATTAAGCAAAAGAATATCATTTTGAAGAAACATATTTTCAAGCAAAATCCTTTACTTTGCAGGCGCAAGATGATTTATGAAATTGGAGGAACTCCCAACATGTTGAAAAGGAGAGCAACGTACTTAACAATAAATCTCCAACTTAATGTTATGTAACCTTCGTGCTGCTGCCTATATGTTGGCATGGTTTACAACAAGACATAAATCATTGTCTCTACATATTTGGATGTTCATCATTTTATAAATTATAAAAGGAAAATGAACTCATATCATCATATGTAAAGAATAAAGTTCAGCAGTTCAATAAGATCAGTCCACTCTTCAAAAAATCAGTGTCTTATCCTTTCTTCCAGGCTTGTCATGATTGCCACTTCTTGTATGCATCAACAACCATAACCAGCTCAACATTGATAATTCGGTCCTTAGATAAGTACATTTACTCTCGATGTACCATGGAGAAATAGAAGCCATCTTCGAGGAAAATCACTTACATAACTATGCACAAACCATTTATCCCTTATGATTGTTCATAGGCAATAAAAATGAGAGTGGATAACATCATGAATTCATGAGTTCAAAATTTAAAAACCAAAAGAAACCTAAGCAGTCACATTTCTATTTGTCAGTGAATTCTTGACATTAATTTTGTTCAATAATTTCTTCCCCCTTGAATATGGACAAGTAATTATGAAAATTCATCGGATAAAAAACATTCAAGAACCTGCATACCTTTTTCATGAATGGTGGAGTCACCATATTGTTTCAGTGCCAAGTTTAGCTGATAACCCAATCTATGCTCTGCATAAAATTCAATCCAATCCGACGACCAAGTGTTTATCTGTGGAGTACTGCCTCAGAAAGACATTTGAAATCATTAGCACTGTGGAGCCAAGATCATATGCTTAAAACCTCGCCCGAAAAAAACCAACAATAACAGATACTCTTTGACCATCTACTGGCATTCCTTGCAATGAACTCCATAGAATGGATGGTCATGGGTAATAGATTTGAGTAACATATAATTTTTTATAGCAGAGAATATGCCGAAGGAAACAGCAACACACACACACAAAGAGAGAGAGAGAGAGAGAGAGAGAGAGAGAGAGAGAAATGAAAAAAGAAATTTGAGGTTGATGCAATAAGATCACCTGCCAATGGTATTATCCACAGGAAAACCAAAGCCCGTAGCAGGTTTCCCAGCTTTATGCATTTCAGCGAGCTTTCTTCCTAAAGGTGACTGAGAAAAGATAGTCTGAATAAATTAAATGGCATATCATTACTACCTATACCAGGGGAGGACAATTCATCAGCATCACCTGATTGCCTCTGGATGAACCAAATTCAATGAATTCCATAATGATATAGGAACCCCCTTGTGGTAATGCTCCGACCTACAAAACTTGAAAACATATTAGTTTACATTTGCTGTCATCTTGGACAAATTGTTACTATCAATGAGAGGAAGAGCAGGTATGAATTAGGGAGCTCCGAACCTTAAATGGCTGAGGCACACGGATTGTTTTGGTTTCATACATAGCCCTTAAACCAAGAGCTTCTCCTTCAAACATTGATGGCCCAATACTCCTGGATCATTGTCATAACACAAAGGGTTATTAATTTTGTAAAGAGTTGCATTATTAACCCATATGATTTTTTTTGTAATTATTCAGCAGCATGAAAACAACACAATATAGCTTACATGAAAAGGGTCAATCTGCACAGGCTATATAGTAGCATAAAACAAATACACATTCGCACATAAATGGGAGCTGGAACACTTATTGGAAAGTTGTCACACCATAAGCTTGTGCATTAGATTAAACTCTTCAGATCTTATTCCACACTAACCATGTCAAGTTCTTTATGCATCCAGGAGGTTGTTTAGGTTTCATACTAGTAAGTAGAGACTAAACTAAATGCTGGTAGTGTTGGATGACAAAGGATGACAAAGGATGACAAAGGATGACAATTTTCGGTTCTTATTACTTCAGTCCATCTTAATGGAATTTGGAACAAAGCAAAACACACATTACAAGTGAAATCTGAATAAATAATCAGATGTCATAAACAACTTGCGGTAACACATAATTCGAGTATCCAACTTTCAGAACATTTAGGTACACTACGCTCGCTAGTACCTGTTTGTCTTAACAAAAAAGGAACCAGCATCAGTATCATAACGGGTGGCGACATTGATGCATCCACCGCCGATAGGACTGATCCTTTTAATCTCCATTGCTTTTCCTTCTGTAAGAATCCATTCACGGACTGGATCATCACTTTTTGCTGCCACTGTCAACAAAATCAAAACATTATTCTATTTCATCAAAGATATCATCTTATGGGCTCTTCAATTGCTTCCTTTGCAGACTTACAATTCGAAAAAGAAAGAAAGAGGGAGGGGGGGAAGGAGAAAGAGCATTGGGGGCCAAGAAAAAGTGAAACGTGACTCGCAAGTGAAATTCGCTACTACTTACTGGTAAAAGGTTTATTGGGGTGGCGTCTGCTGGAAGGGAGACGAAGAAGATGAATCGAAGGGAAACAACAAGAGAAGGAGAGGGCTCCCACCTGCGGCACCATTATCTCTCTACCTCCACGCCTCCCGTCAGCCTCACCCAAGTCCAAGCTCTTTGCCTCTGATGACGCAATTGTTCCTGAGCGTTCCACGACACCAAACAGCTGGCAATTATTTTAGCCTTTTTTTTTCCTCCAAAATTCGCAGAAGTCGTACCTCACGTGTGCGACTTTCGGTTAAGTCTAGTCACAATTCCTTAAAACTTAAAAAACATGAGCAGGAGCCACAGCACTGATAGGGATCCTCAGTTACAGAATCATAGGATAAAAGGAGAGCCTATGTTCATGATTCAGTATTAATGGCGTGATGGTCTCTTCTTCCTCGAAATGGATCAAGCATCTGTCAATGGACTGGCTTAAGAATCACTGCACCACAGTGAAGAAAACCAAGCAAGCGCACTCACTTTCTCCGACTCTGCCTCTTCCACGAAATCCTGCCTGTCAGCAAGCTCCTCTCCTTACTTATTTTCTCCGAATCGGGTGATCTTCATTACGATCGGAAAATCTTCACCCAGGTTGAGAATTCGGATAAGGTCATCTAGAGATGAGGATGTTGAGATAGATGTATAGCAAAACTAGGAAGGATAAGATATCGAATGATCATATTAGAGTAGAGTTGAATTGGGAGTAGCTGAAAGCCTGGGAATGCATCAATACAGATGAGTGATTTGATTCATATTCAAGAAACTGAAAGAATCAGGGGTAGACAGGCCTAAATTAACCATAAGAGAAGTGATGAGGAAAGACATGCACAGCTCAAGACTTTAGATGTTGTCTATTTGATCAATCCGGTTGGACCGAGAGAGATCAATCAGTTAATCTAAAAATTACTAATTGGGAAAAAGATCTCTGTCCGGGAGTGTGGCCTACACCAACACTCCCATGAGTCTATCTCTCCTCCCCATGTGAAAAGACATCCCTGCCCCTTTGTTTTAAGGAGGAGAGAGATAGACACATGAGAACTACTTTCCTTTTTTATAATGGAAATCGAATCGAATGTTAAATAAACAGTATCATTTTTATTTCATTAGATTGGGTTCGATCGGACTTGTCGGTGCGGATCTGGTCTGGGAACCCCACAATTATCAAATCTCCATGTTAAAATCTGCCACTGGGATGAAGCCATGAAAAATTAAGAATCAAATTCTGCCTAAGAAAATAGAGAAAACCCTGCGATACAATTGAATCAATGTTTGAAAATCTGGAATTGGACACAAGATTGATAGGTATAGACCAAAACCTTAGAAAATGGAACTGGGAAAAAGCAAATTTTTCCAAAAATCTTTTTTTATTTAATTTGATTCAAAAATCTGGTAGATCTAGCTACTAGAGAGAAGTTTCATTGATTTTCTGCAATTTTATTGGCTAAAAGAAAATATTGGACATAAACAAAAATCCAAATACGTTCATGGCCAATCCCAAAATGGGTTTTGGGGTCATTAAACGATTTTGCTGATTTTATTTGATTTTTTAAATCTATGAGTTTCAACGTGAACATCTGCTACCAGTTCACAGTGTAGAATAAAAACCTTTTGCCATGTTTTTCAAACAACAATGTAAATTACTATTTGATTGTAAAAGAATATCTTGTACAAACGCTACATACCACATTCAGAATTCCAAATAATGCTGAATGCAGAAGGAATGGAGATGACAGCACCCACAGGGCATGAGAGATCTCAACCACCCACACATTCTCTATGGAAATTTTCCACACTTCCAGACCCAGATCTGTCATATGTCCCTACAAGTCCCCTACAGATCAGGCTCCAGAAAACAACCCTGGCTATGGTCTATTTTTGTACATGAGCACCTTTTAACAAGAAGCAAAGGTATATTTTGCTTCCTGAAAAAAGTCCAGCCTAATTTCCTCTTTCTTCTTGTTTTGCATTAACTCCTTTCTGTTTCTTCTGCTATGGTACTTTCTGAGTTTCCAGGTACAGATTCATGGTGGCCTTGGTTACTTCCATTCCCCTCTGAACTTACGGTGCCAGATAGCTGCCATTGGTCACTCGCAATCTCTGGGCCATCCACGGAGTGTAGGACAGTACCAAACATTGGTGGTCTCACATTTTTCGTTCCAATAGAGTCTCGTAATGGGACACGGCAAACTGGACAGGTTGATTGTTTTTGTAGCCACACATCAATGCAGGAGAGGTGAAAATTGTGGTTGCATTTGGGCATAATTCGCAGAATTTCTTTTTCTTGGTACTCGCATAAACATATTGAGCACCTGCAGAAGCCAAAAGACAATGATTTTCATAGAGGCTAGAAAGGAAATTTAGAAAAGAAAAATGAAATGAACGCCTAGGTTGTATACCCTTACTATATCTTCATGATGAATGATGATCAACATGGTTTTCAGAAGTTTATTTTTGTAGTTTTCTCATAGACAAACTTGCATGTATAGTTACTTCACTTAAACTTGCAGGAAAAGAGAGGGGGGGGGGGTGGGATATGGAAGGGACACTAGCTACAATGCTACATGCTAAAATTGATGTCTGCAGCTTTATTACTCTTTTTCACTTTCAAATTTTCCAACCTTAACTGAAATTGTCTAATGTAATCATAACTCATTCACTATGCTGCTTGAGATATGATCGAGAGAAAATATGAGCACATCCAGCCCAGTGCCATGGAGCAATAATTAATACATTCTGATTAGAAAAGAACAGGGGGAGGGGGGTAGAGGGAAGAGAGGATGACAAACTAGACTTACTGTGCATCTTCAACTGAGCGGAAAGCCTCACTATTAAACTTCATTGTGGGAATTGCTGCAACTACAACTGGTTCAAGACCATTCATCCTATGTTCCGACTGTCACCAAATTCCAAAATATAAAACCCTTGGACCTCAAAACATAAACAATTTCAATAGGAGAACAACAGAGAACGATGTGATTTAGTAATCTGGTGAGACCCAGGGAAACAATAATGGTAACTTAATTCTTACAACGATTGACTATATATCTGCATACTGGATGACAAATGACTTCTTTCACTGTAATGTAGTAAGAATAGTGCAAAACTCAAACTGACAGTAATGGGATAACAACCACTATCAATAAGATTTCAACATGACATAAACATTTAAAGTGCCCCAGTGAGGGTGTTCTAGCAAATTCCACCAATATCAAGACGGATTTGGGTTGTTGGCTTATCTCAGGTAAGGCAATGTCATCATTGTAGATTAAAACGTTTCGGTGACAAATAAAATGAAATGTATAAGAAAGAAAGCATGCAAACAAAATTCTCTAAACAGAGAAAAAAAATTAGACTGAGGACACTTTTTAGTTGGGACGCTCGATTTGTATATGTCCCAATTCAACTTTATTGGCTTTTTCTTTTCGTTTGTACCAATATTCCATCAGTTTGTTTCAAGTTACTAACACAACATTTGAACTCTGGCAAACATAAAAAAGTTTCAGTGAAGCATCAGAACCTAAAGAGGAGCTAGGCGCCTCTGGTAGCTCAAGTTGCTAAGTAATCTGAAAGAAAAGAATTAAGATGGGCCGAAGTTCCCACTGGATCCCTCTAACAAACACATGGTATGCGGAAGAAACCACTCCACCGCAATCACCCACATCGAACGGATTCCCTCAAGCACAACCCGACAGAACACACAACATGAATCTAAAATACAAAATTAACATCTAAAAAAGAAGATACCCAGATCAGAGACCAAAATTACAACCATAAGTAAGCGAACCCAAGACGCAGAATCCAAAATACCTGTTCAAGATCAGTCACGGCGTCCAGCTCGAACACTGGTCTGGACTCCATCGCACGGATCCTCCCACACATCAGTCTCGTGCAGATAAACACAATAAAAGTCGCGCTCATCCCAAACCCGATCACAATAGTAGTCAGATTCATACCTGAACCCAGCATCGCTAAGCCTAAACGCAAATCCAACCATCCAACCCAAGGAAAGGATTCAAGGAGGAGAGAAACACACCATAACAACAATCCATATCAAAATTCTTCGATATAACAATAACCCAGATCAAAATTCTTCGACACTGGTAAGGATCACACCTCACAATTAAGAGGTCTTCAGTTCAACTCTACCTATCAAAAAAAAAAATTTTCCTTCGATGAATCGAAATTTTTTTTAATCAAGGATTGGAGAACCAAAGATAAGACAAGTACCCATCACAGGAATGCTTTGGATCGACCCAAAGTTTTCGCTCTAAGGAGGAGCCGGGAATGTAAAGTGTGGATGAGAAGGGTAATGGAGAGGAATGGTAATGGAGGGAAGGAGGAGACAGCTCGTTTTCTTGCTGTTGGAATCGCATTCGAGGGGTCACAAGGGACCCGCCAATTTGGATTTTGTATTACTAAGAAGCCTTGAAAGTCATGGACAGTTGTGAGCTCGCTTTTACCAAAAAAGTAAAAATATTTTGTGAGCTCGCAGTTGGCGGCAAGACTTAAACATAAAACAAATATGGTGAGTAAGAATCTCGATTCTTGATGGATCACCTAAAAGGGTTAAAACGTTTAAAACAAGAATAATCTTTGGCGGCGGTTTTTCCAAACCCCCTAACCCTCTTTTCCGTGTCATTGTTTATGGGAATCGGAAACCAAATCGGAATCGGTCTCGGCGGATGCTGATTCAATACCGATTCAGATCTCCTTTAATCGGTTTGATTGGACGGAATTGCCCTTGATTTTTAATAAAAATTTATTTGTATTACTTTTTTGCCCTTGAGTCTTAGTAGACTATTAGTGGATTGGTATCAGATTGGTCAATATTTAGGATCATCCAACCTTGAGATTACGATCCATGTTTCAAATCAGTTTAAATTGGTTGGAATTGACCAAAATTGACTGGAATTGATTAAAATTGACCAAATCGATCATAGCCAATTCCAATCCAAATCAATCGCCGGATCCGATTCCCATTTTTTAAACCATGGTTCAGTTATAGCGTATACATGAGTTGACTCACAGGGTCACAGGTGCACCTTCAAAAGCAGGATACTTCTTTTTTTTTTTTTATGGAAATCAAAAGCAGGATACTTGAGATTAAGACAGAGTGCATGTTCCATATGTTCTGTGTTTAGCTAAGATTCCACCCAAAAAATAAATGTTTACCTAAGATTCCTTTTATTACCCAAAAATAAAGCAAAGATTCCTTCAAATCTTTATTGGATTTTTTTTTTCCTTTTTGGGAGCAGAATAAATGTATGTTAGAATTAGTTGATATGTTCATTTCATGTGTTCTTCCCGGGATTTCCAAAAATCGAAAATAAATCAATCAAATTAGTCAATTTAAATCGGAATCGACCAAGCTCAATTCCTATTCCGGCTACTCTGGAGTGATCCATCGATGTTAGGTTTCTAGAGTTCATGTCGATTTCAATCAATTCCAACTAATTGATGATCGATTTCAACTAATTTTGAGTGAATCAAAATCATAATCAGCTAGATCCAATCTAGATCACGAATCCAAGCTTAAAAATCTTGGTTCTACCTTCAAGATTGTATTCATTATTTCTATTTTTTTTCTTCTTTTTTATGGAGAAAAGGACATTATCTGGTTGTATGGCCTACGTGGCTCTTGCACCTAAACATAGAGTCGCTCTACCTCTTGGAAAGTTAGAAATCCCACCAAGGGCGATGCTTACGCGCCTACAACCTCTAGAAACCTAGATAGCGATTTTTTTTTTTTATATATTATTATATACTTCCTTAGAAAATACCAACATATTTATGACCTTCCCTTTGATAGCTACTTAATTAATGTCATACTTTCTTTACCAAAAAAAAATTAGCGTCATGCTTTTGTCTTCTTATATATTTTTTTCTTTTCTTTTTCTCTAACATAGCATTATAGAAAGTTTTCTTGTCCTTAAACCTTTTTTTTTTCAAATATAATTTATTTTTTCAAATGAAATATTGATATTTAAAATTGAATGGGATTGAACATTAATTATAATTTAAGCCTCATTTGTATGTTTAGGATTGAGGTGAAAGAAATAACATGTTAAAATAAAATAATATAAAAAATATTTTAAAAATAAATTTTTAAGGAAAAGATTAGTTAGAAGTAGAGTTGAAGTGAAGTGACAAAAAATATATGGGACCCATATTATAAACAAGATAGGAGGTCAAAGAACTGTTATAATTTTACTTTTGCACACCATAGAGAATGTGGGTAAATTTTTGTTCTTAATTTTTCTTCACTTCTAATTAAATGAGGCAGGATGAACGGGGCTAAGGGAAAAGCATAGAACCTTCTCTGTGTTTCATTCAAACTTCGTTTCTCTGTCCTTTCTGTTCATGGATTACTTTTTTATTCTCTTAAAAGGAAAACATTAACAGGGGTGATTTCTGTTTTGAAAATTGAAACTAACCATCCAAATCACTGGTAAATGAGTTTTTTTCTTCTCCCCATGTGTGCCTTCTGTATTTTATCTTCTTTTAGGAATACTGTTACAGTTAACAACAATTTGTGACTCCTCTGTATTAGTATTGCAATGGCCGAGAGGAATCCTCACAGCCGTGGCGTTACTTGTCGATCATCTCTGTTTTTTGTGTTCGCAATTGCCTCTTTCTTTTCTCTTCATCTTCTCATGGTTCTCTGTCTTGCATTGCACTAGCCGTCCTCACTTCATTGACCAGAGCATCTTACCCAATTTCAAGCTCTTTGCGGTGATTGACAATGGAAATACAAAACCTCAAAATTAGGATAACATCCAACCTTCAGTACCCAACATGTCAGTTTCTATGGAATTGATGAAATGCAATCCAAGTAAGATAGTCAAGGTTTTCATGTATGATTTACCACCTGAATTCCACTTTGGGCTCTTGGATTGGAAACCGGAAGGGGATAGTGTGTGGCCAGATCTTAAAACCAAAAGCTTTTAACACCTAAATTAACAAATCCTCACCCCTTTATGCCCTACTCAATTACTACCAATTATCTCTCCTCCGCCTAGTCTCTCTCCATCAGCAACACCACCTCCACCGGCCTTCTCTCCAGCTGTTCCTCTGCCATCTCCTATCGCCGCTACGGTTACTATTCCCCCAACCACGACACCTCCGGCGAGTGCAAACGTTCCTGCAACTTCTGCTACACCGGCTATAGGAGGTAAGTATGTTCTTCTCAGTTACTAATTCTTTTGATTCGCGGAGGATGCTTGCAGGTCGTCAATGGCGGAGGATGCTAGCAAGTCATCAATGGCACCTTTCTTTCTCCGCCGCCTTCTCTTTCCCCTATTGCAAGGGATCAACTCCAATTAAAAGGTAATATCGTCTTTTGAATTGCTATTTTAACACCGTTACTCACTTAAGATACGATTGATAGAATATTTCAAAAGTAGGAGAGGGCACTATCGTTATTCAAAACCCAGGGAAGGGGTTTGTTATTGATCTAGGACAAACTAGCTTAACCAAAATGCCCGAGAGAGACTTGTAGTATGCAACCACTTCTGCTTCTATAGTAGAAGATTGTCTCAATTGCTTCATATTCTTTCAAGAACCATAGAAAAATATCCTGAGATAGATCTCCTCACATCTCCAAGTGTAGACCAATCAAAAAATCTTACCCTTCACCATATTTATAATTAGTTATGCTTTTATTAAGTAAAATTACATAAGGGATAACTATGTGTCCCAAGTCCCAACTCAAGTGGATTATTTATGGTATCAGGTGAATCATTCAACCTAGAGCCTTTCAAAACCGAAGTTGTGTTAAGTACTTTATCAATGTGCCAAAAGCTCTAAAGATGATGAAATGTGTTACATCAAATCATTGGACCTATTCTATACTAGGCTGGTCCAATGTAACACACATACACTAAATCAAGTCCCATTTTTTTTTTATTAGAGATCGAGCCCCATTAGACACAACACATTGTCACAAGAGAAATCCCCAAATCCACTAGAGCTGGTGCCCTACAACTACTACCATATGAGTAACAAACTGAAGTTAGAAGTGAGAACTAGTCATTGTCACATATTTGCCTCGTAGCGTTACAGTGGGTCGTAATTTATAGCATGCCTGAGCAAGCTCATCTGATTTAAATTAAATCAGAAAGAGAGATCTTAGGGATTTCTTGGGCATTCATATCCGAAGACTCGAAAAGGCGTCGAAGGACAAAAACATAGTTGAGCCCTTCTACGAATACGGAATAACTCTACATTACACCTAAAAAATTGCATAACACCTTTGTCTGGTGCAACCTAATCAAATCATGGTATTTTGAATCAATCGAGTCCCAACCCCCCCCTTCTGCTTGGTTGTAGTCATGATTGAGTCACGACCAAATCCTTCTCTTTAAGAGAAGGTCAAAAAAACAGTTACAGTTGTTATGAGTTATGACATATTTGCACTTGGGGAATGAAATTCCCTCCCTAGAATATTGAAAAGCAAGGATACAGTCTGCTCATTGGGGTAAATCAATGATACACACTCAGTACTGATGACCAACAAATAGCTCAATCCATGACGGGAA
This sequence comes from Telopea speciosissima, assembly GCF_018873765.1. NCBI lineage: Eukaryota > Viridiplantae > Streptophyta > Magnoliopsida > Proteales > Proteaceae > Telopea > Telopea speciosissima. The sequence continues at coordinate 60,296,654 of NC_057921.1, read as the reverse complement.
TGATAAGCTAAATACTAATAATTGACAAGAGTACAAAGAACTGAATCTGTTTTACAGATTGATTACACATAAATGGTGAGCAAAGAATGATTCAAGGTTTCCACATCTTCATGGAGCAGTCTTCACTGTATGTAACAACAGCATTGCGGTGAGGATGGTGAGAGACGCCGATCACATCCTTTTCGTGTACCTTTTAATAAATCAGACAATAACTTAATGAAATCAATAGGTTTGTGCTCAAAAATCAATAGAATCAAATGTAATCAGTCATGCACAAAGTGGTTATGATCCATGCATTCAATATGCATGCGCTCACACATGCTGATGCAATTGTGGTGCACAAAGTAGCGCTTGATGATCATGGTTTTAGCTTATAGACCCCCCCCCCTCTTTTTCCTGCAGAAATAAATAAAAAATAACAAAAAGAAAAAATGGTTTTGGTCTTTCTAATGGGATTTCTTTCTCTTGGCTAGTGACAAAGGGAAGTTCATAAATCCATGTATACATGCATAAGGGCAGATAAATGGAGCATCCACTGTAACAACGAGAAGGATTCTTCTCAATAACTTGTTCTTAACAAGGATCGACGGTGACATTAGCATGTAGACAAGTGTGACAGAAATTTTACATATAGCAAGATATGAGAGAAAAAAATTAAATACCAAAACTACTTCAATATTATCTCTATGTGTGGCATAGGAGAAGCAGCTCAGAACACCACACACACTATCTCAAAAGAAAGTACAAGCTTTGCAACAGCTTAATATCTACCAGATATGACTCAAGCTGATCATAAGACTCAAAAGGTAATGGCAGTCACAGCCATAACGAAAATTGAAAGTATATTACACAACTCTTATTCATTGAGAAATGATAACGATATCAGTCAAGGAAATCCCCTGCATATTCTATTTAAACATCAAATCATAGTGATCTCGTTGGTGAAAACTCGTGACCAAGTATAATCATGCTAAGATCAGATGTAAAATCAATCCCATTCTACTTGCCTCATTAAATTTTTCTCTCTCTTGAAAATAACACTGCCTCTAATTATTGATGCTTACCTTCATTAGATGCTCCAGTTTACCAGATTGATGGCTGAAGCAATACATATTCCTGTAATATACGAAAGGATATGTGATTCTGCTGCAGCATATAAGAAACAATAGCCATGTGTGACAGAAAAGAATGGCGAAATTGTTTTAAACATTTCCAAAATAATATACAAATGAGTCCACAAGGAGCATGTATAAGATTATTTGACATCATTTAGATCATGTACTATCAATCAAACAATAAAACAATAACCTCGAATCAAGGGGTGAGTATAAGCACACTATAATTTGGCAAGTGCTCGAATTTTCCACGAACTTAGTGTCTCAGATATTGAAAATTATGGCAAATTTTTCCTACTCTATGAAGGGAAATAAAAATGTAGATGTATACAGAGCAAAAATCAATGCAACACATCACCTGCCTAGTTTAATCCTATAAACTATATTTCCATTACCTTACCCTAACCCTAGAATTTTGACCTAAAACTACACTTCTGTCTTATTGTTACTGCTAAACCAGCAGCCCCCTTAATTCCTTGTTATTGGTTCTGGTTTAATTGGCTTCTAGTAGGGCTTTACCCTATCTAGAACTACATTAAGTGGTATCAAAGCCATGGACGAACATGGCAATCCAGTGGTGAACACAAATCTGCCACCTCCACCTGATCCTATAACTGCAATCATGGAGATGCTCCACAAGCTGTTGGCAGATCAGAAGACACTTGGTGGTCGATTACTGACTATGGAACAAAGGCAAACTGTTCTTAGGGACAGCAAAATTCCCTTTGAAGAGGAAAGGTATCAAGTCCAATCTGAAGTGCATGGAACCTTGGGCAGAAACAGAAACCACAGAGATAGATCCCAAGGTTATAGAGAACCTTCCAGAAACCACAGAGATCACAGAGATAGAAGAAGGAAACTTGCAGGGAATTAAAAATAACTCACTGGTTTGATCTCCTTCAAAGGCAGCAGCAGCTTGATGTAGCTTGATAGCAGAAAAGAAGAACCTCCCTATCATAAACAAATGCAAGGAGTCACCGGAGTCCACCAGTCCTTCACCTTGAGATCCATAAGGCAACACTCACACAAGGGGAGCCATGGCAGCAGCAGCAAAGGCAGCAACAAACGAAATTTTTAAACTCTGAATTATGTGGGGGAGCCTCCCACATTTTCTATTAATAAAGGCCTAAGGGCGGCCAGCCAAAATCCTATTACAATTTAAATTCCTCCTTCCTAAATTGTGGAAGGTATAACTAACTTAAAATAACTTAAAACAACTTAAAGGGAAAAGACCTATTTAACCCTAACACTTAAAGACACTTTAAAACACTTACATTAAGAAGATTCCTCATCAACCAATAGGATATAAGATCTTACTAGCCAATAGGAGTTCTTCACTTAAACTGAACCAACTTAAATTGAACCAATTGGATGCAACCAATTTGAACCAGTTCAATTAAAGACATAAAAATAAAACTAAGTATAGAACTGAAATAAACTAAGTATAAACTAGTCTAAGGCTGCTACTAAAACCCTATGATCAGGGGGGCTTCTTCAGCTCATGGAGGCTTGGATCTACATCAATAGGAGGTTGTTCAAATCCAAATTCTGTATTCTATTACATTAAAAAATCATAATGGGGGACAATTACACATTTATGGGTAAAAAAAAAGACTCATAAATCTAAAACTCTTGGGAAACTAGGCTAACTTAACTAACAAGTACTATAAAATGTTTAACTAATTAAAACTGATGAAGCCTAAATCTTCTAGATAACTTGCACCCCACACAACTAAACAAAATAGGACTCTTGAATGACTAAAGTAAAGCCCAATATATTACCTAATGCACCAACTACTAATTAAATATTTATTTTCGTACACCCCCTTAAACTCTTATTTTTGGGCCTTCTAATTCAGCCCATTACAAATAATTCCCAAAGAATTAAAATCCCATACCCCATAGATATTAAAATAGGACCAATTTTTGGATTGGGCCTGCATTAGCATGTCACAAAGTCTGTCTGGTCCCAAATTTTACACATGAACAAGGGAGGCTGCGGCCTACTCTGAATGAAATTTAAGCCCCAATTGACCTAGCATGTGGCAGATATTGCTCCACTTCAATGACGGATTAGACCATCCAAGGTGATGCATCCACACTGCAAATATTTCCTCAAGTATAGCACAAATCTTGACAATCTCAAGGTAACAATGACATTTTGCCACAAGCCTTGAACAAAATAGGAAATACAAAATGTAATACAAAAGTCTAAAAGTTGCATTTCCTAGTTAATACCTGTCTTCACCGACACAGTAAATCCATTCCGCTTTTGGTGAAACACAGGCTGCAACAAAATCTCCACCTTCTCTCTTACCAGATGAGAAGCTCTTCACAACCTGCACCAAAGCATCCACAAAACCATCATGAGGATTGGACATGCCAAAAACAGAAATAAAAAGGTTGATGAAAAGGAAAATTATACCGTTGAGTGTTAACTAGTGAAACATAACACAACCAAAATAATTACCAATGCAAAATATGCTAGGATGGGAGGATGAAAGTTTCCATCCTTCCATGTATAAATTGATGACAACTCTACTTAACAAACAGTGTACCACAAGTTTCCAAAAGCTGTATGATAGTAATCTTTTCTGTATCTTGTCAGCAACATGCTGCGTTTAGGCATAAGGATAAAATTTTCCTCCTCCCAAGAGTCATGCTAACTCGATTTTGCTCCTAGTCAAAAGCTAAGATAACTCCCAATTCTACCAACAATAAAAAGGGTGTATTGTCAATAAAATGGTCCTCTCCATCAAATTCCTAACTCGATTTTGCTCCTAGTCAAAAGCTATGATAACTCATTCCCAATTCTATTAACAATAAAAAGGGCGTATTGTCGACAAAATGGTCCTCTACATCAAATTCCAAACAGTTAAATACAAATTTTACGACGGATCCTTGGTACATAGATTAATTTATTAATTTAAAACCCATAAAACATAGACATCAGTTAATTGTACAAAATCCTCTGCAGCTTCTGTAGGATGCAGATGAAAACTATTATAAATGTAAGATCAGAATTTATGCGCCAACTGGCAAGAATACTATTTGTCATTGTATGTGTTTAAGAAACATGAGGACCTTAGAAGTGCAAGTTATTGTGATAATGTAACTAAGGGCCTTTAAACAATCTGGAGTGTACATGCACATGTTGCACATAGCAACATAAGCCGTGTAAAATATAACACATTTATGAAAAAAAAACAGAGAGAGAAGAAGAAGCCCAAAGTGCCTTAAATTCTATCAATAGAGAGTAGGTACCTGCCCCTGTAGTGTCATGAGGTATATTGATGATGTCTTGTTACAGACTATAATGTGATCTGTATTTTTTGGGAAAAGATGGATAGAATTCACGGATGCGTCACCTCCCTAACAATCAAAAAAAAAGTACGACAGTTAGCTGCAAGAAACCAATCAAGACAGAATTGAATACAAGCAATCTGGCAGGAAAAGCAATTCAAGGAAATGCATACTTTACACTCCTATTCCTAAAAAAATTAGTTCAATTTCAGAAAATTACACATTTGAAGGGATAGTAATTGATACTCTAACTTCCAACTTTTCTTAATTTATTTTCCTAGCTGACCTTCATTTACGTGGGAAGTAAAACTACTTGGAGTAGTGTGCCAAAGGGGAAAATGGAAAAGCAATCAAATTAATACAATAAATGCCTGAAGTGGACTATTATTTTGGAACAGTTAGAAAGCCCAAAGTGGATAGTTTTTAAGGAACAGATGGAGAAAATGAAAAATACCCGTAAAGGAGGTGGTGGTTTGAACGTCTGTAAACAGTCTGAGGTCTTCACGTCCCAGACCTGCAACAAGCACAATGTGATTATTTATTGTACACATAGAAAGGAAAAAACCTTGGAAACATTCAAAGTAAGAGGACAAGCAGTTTACAAGGGTCGTTCTATGAGAGAAGATTATTCGTGACATTTTGTATCCATCAGAACCGTGGATGTATCCATGTGATAGAGCACCACACACCCATCTCAACGGTCAAGTCCCACCCCAAAACAAGTACGAAAGAACCTTGAAGTGATAGTTCAAAGTGGAAAAAAATTACATAAATGCCAGTCCATTCCACTACAAAAAATGGCTTTTCCGTAATCTAAACTTTAAACTGAATTTTGAATAGGAGTGTAACTGGGCCAGGCTGGGTCTAGTTTTTTAAAAACCCAGACCAACCCTAGGTCCCCTTAACTCAGCTCAAGCCCAGTTTCACCCCTTATTCAAAAATGATCATGGTTGGCCAAACTGGGCCAGGTTGACCCTAATTGACCCCGGCAGCCCCCATATATGATGTAATTATGTATAATTATATATATATTATATTTATATTTATATATACAGGGCCGGGAGACCGAGGACTCAGCTCAGGTTCAGGCCCAGTCCCCTGCCCGGCACTGTGCCTGAAATTTCAGCCCAGCCCAAGCCCTGTCGGACTCAGGCTTGCTGGGCCAAACATGCACCCAAATTTTGAACCACTTACCATGCTCATTTTAGGCTGGAATTTGACCTCTGACATGGGCATAGGGTCCTCTATCACATGGACAACACCCCCCCCATGCCCATTTGGGTCTACCACAACAAGAAAACATGACCTCATGACAATGAGTCAGTAACAAAATGGCAGCTCATTTTTGTTTTTAAAAAAAAAAAGCGACTGCTCATATAATAACCCAACTTATAATGGAAGCACTAGTTACCTTGACTGTGCAATCACTAGAGGCAGTAATAACACGGCTTCCATCACTCGTAAAAATCGCATCATTCACGTAAGACGTGTGGCCACGAAATTCTTTCAACAACTTCCCAGACTTGAGGCCATGAATTCTGCATCAAATACAGCAAATAATTATGTTCAATTTTAGCACTCGATAAGAAGTATATGTTTTTCCAGTTACCAATAGCATTAACATTAAGTGGAAATTGTTGCAATCAAGACAACATAAATTATGTGCTGCAAATAAGATTATCATGTTCAATGGATGAAAAGGCAGGAAAGGGAAAGCAGTTAATAACCAAATAATGTCTCATTGTGTATCCCACAATTTGGAACGCTATAGCCTATGTTTCAAGAATAAAAATTTGTGGGATGAGAATTGCCCAAGGATTCAACGAAAACCTTGCAGTACTATCAAAGGAAGTACTTAATAGCTGGCTTCCATCTCGAGAAAAGACAAGACTTGTTACACCCTGAGAATGTGCTCGTTCTAGGCGGCGCAAGCATTGCCCAGTCCTTAAACGCCAAACCTGAAACATCAAACATATATTTAGTTATTTACTATAAGATGAGTACACAACATACACGATTTACAAAACATCTACCTGTTACAGTCAAAATGTCCAATTACATTAAACTTACTAACTCAGAATTGGTCAAAACGAAACTGGTTTTTTTAAGAGGCCAGACCGCCAGAGCACCTTCAAATAAAACTGAAAATTTTAAGCTCACAATAGAATGCAAAAACAAAAGCCACCCAGTTATCCCATGAAAGTTGCAGTCTGTTGGACCAGAGTTGCATGAATGTAACAGAGTGACCTAGTTATTCCTGGATAATAACAAGTTTTGGATCAGGAGGAATTAAATGTTTTGAATTCCATGTATAATTTCTTTTTATTTTTTCACTAGGCTCCATTTGTTTTGAGGTAAAAATTATGTAAAAGGAAAATTTTGGGGTGAAATTCACATAAAGAAACTAAGATTTTACCCAAAAACTACCCTTCTACTGGGTTTTACCCGGAAACAAAATGGAACTTTTAGGAATTTTATCAGGAAACCCGAGGGGAAGGAAGGTCAGTAGGTATGCCGTACAACAGAAAAAGGGACAAGATCTTAGCATTGTTTTAACAGCAAGCCATGTTCACAGATTAGTATATGTATAAACAATCCTCCAGTTAGCCAACTCTGGAGTTATTAAAAGCTTAGACACATGAAATTTCAATCTTAATTAAAGTTAGGCATCACGAACAACATAAATTTCCAATTTTTTTATAATTACTAAAACAACACAAATTTCCTTTATTTACGATCTATGTAGCAGACCCCATTTAGTTGAAATTCTCCTGACGTACTGGGCTATGACTCATTCCTCTTACTTACATGATTACATCTTCCATTTTTCTTTATATTTCTTTTTATTTTTCATCTTTCATTTGTCATTTTCCATTTTTGCATTTCTCATCTCATCCCCCATCTGTTCATCCCCCTTCTTTGTTTAGACCTCACTTTTCCCTTCTTTGTTTTATTTGGATCCACGTAGCCGACCCCATTAAGTTGGGATAAGGCTGTGTTTTTTGTTGCTGTTGTTGTTGTTTACGATCTGCACATGTATAGCATCAAACCAGGCAAATTCCAAGTGATATTAAACTACGGCATCTGCATGAGTTTCAGGACAATACCTAAGCAACTAGACAGCACCAAATTTTGCATTATACCATTATACAAAGAGGAGAAAATCATTTACATAGACTTAGAATCTCTGGTTGATTATAAACCACTAGTTGTAATAATAGTCATGAAATATGTTTACATAAAAATATCAGGATCTATGTCTTTTAATTGATAAGAACTTACGAGTTAAGATATGTATTATACATAGTTGTCACGGCGTCGTGGCGATCCAAGTCGGTGGAGGGGTGTCTAATCGATATACCGACACGTCCATGTCGACCATGGCAGAATTGTAATTAAATCCAAAGCTGAATGGCAAAGTTGAATGGCAAACTAGTAGATAAATCAAGATTGATAAGAGCAATGGCAGAATTGTTATTCATCTGAAGTTGTAAAGGAGTGGCAGAACTGTAATTTAATGGAGTTAAAGAGAAAACTGAATGGGTTAAACAGAATAGCAATAGAGAATATAAGGGGTTTTATATAAATAATATAAGTTGTCCTTACTTGCAATTTGAAAGACTTTATGTCTTCTTCAACCTTGCAATAACACGATAGAAAGAGAGGCAGAGAGGCGGTGTACTGGAGTAGTTCCAGCAGAGGAAACTCCTTATGAAGATGATTCTCCCTGCAATTTCTGGAACAAAATCGCAGCACCAAGGTCTGCCGATCCCAACAAGAAATAGCCCCAAAATTCTACTGGCAACCGAATGGTGAGATCTGAAATCAGATCTGGCGGATGTCTTAGTTACAGGTTACCAAACCAAGGCTAAAATAGGAGATTTTGGGAAGAAGGGAGTGGGTCTAAGGTTGGGAAAGAAACAAAAAATTAAAGAAGAAGAAATGGAAGAGGGAAAGAGAGGCAGGAAGAAGAAATCGAAGAGGGAAAGAGGGACAGGACGCCATGGCGTAGGTCGATATGCACAGACCTCCAGCGCCAGGATGCCATGGCAGTGCCATGGCGACGCCATGACAACTATGGTATTATAATAGTAATACCCCAGGTGGTTGACTCATTCAACAAAAAAAAAACACCCTAAGTGGTAGGGATAAGGATTATTTAAGTTGACATATGTACTCTCTCAACCTCAACTAAAAAGGTGGCTCAAATATCGTGCTGACTTATACACAGTTTGACTCTTCAACTGGTCAGGGGGTCGACCACATTAACAAAGCCCAGTCCATGATTCTGCTGGCCCGAAAAATTCCAGATCAAAATGTTATAGTCATCATTGTCTTTACTTATTTTCCTTTGTTCTTCTATAAATCACTACCAATATAATGTTGCAAATATTCAAAGCACCAAACTTGTGGCTTATGCCAGAAAGAAGCATCAAATTGTGAAGTTTGAAGTACTTTTAAAAGAACCAAAAATGTCTATGCGCTTAAATTTTTAGCATAAACAGACCATTCAGTGATCAATAAGGAGCCTAAGCGAGTAGCATCCATCAACTAGAGTCACTAGGCACTTGGCAACACTGTTCTAGATAATTATCATCATGAGGAAGCCATAACACGCACAATCAGATAATTTGACTAAAAAATAGGAACTGCAAGTGAACAATTAGATAACAGAGCACCATGAAACACTCAGATAGATATACAGAGAGAATGCGAAAGTTTAGCACACCATTTACTTCTGACAACGGCAAGTGGATGTATTATAACAACAATAAAAAAATCATGGTTTAATGCATAAATACAGATAAAGACCTACTTTACAATCAAGATTGTGTAATTAAAACTTACCTTTATCTTTCCATCTTGTGATCCAGATGCAAGCATTTCCGAATCCCTACTAAAGTCAACACAAAGGACAGCTTCATCATGCATCATAAAAGCATCCTGCATAAGTTTGTAGTATGTAAGTACATGCATAAGAAGTCAATCCTAATAAGACAGCAAAATTCACAAAATGGACTTAATTATGAGACATTTTTTTGTAGGTGTTCACTTGTTCTTGTGCTTATATATTGTTGACAAAAGAAATAGTTAAAGGCTTAAAGCATTTCATTCCCCAGGTCTACAATAATAAATAGCATATAGCCTGTTTGGTCATGTGCCAGTAATATGTTTCCTTTCTTTTTATTTTTGGTTTTCCTTTCCATTGGTACCATGGATGGGGAGTAGCATTTGAATACAATTTAATGGTGCCTGGCAAAGAACATTGCAAGGATGCATTTCTGTGGCACCAAAGAAACGTTCTACTAGAAATTGAACACGTTCTTCCACAGGCACAGTTGGTGGACCGTAGAAGCTGTTAAAATAGGGTGTATTCCACCATTGTGAGCTAAACCAGGATAATGAACCACCAAAAAGGCTAGCAGATCGTCTGATCCAGATAGACCAGCTGATTTGGTCCAGCATACCACAACTCAGCCACCAAATGCAGGACGACCTAGGAATTACCCAAGAATATCCAGTAGATAGATTTCCCAGTAGCATAACAGATCATAAGAAAGAAGAGGGTTTCCAAACAAGAAATATTGATAATGAGAAATAGGGGTAATGCTTCGAGTATAGGAAAGATACAAGGATGCATTTGGCTAAAGGAATAAGATGATGATGATATTGACAGCTATATAGAGGAGAAGAGAAAGAGGGGCTTAATGCAATCTAGGGTGACCAAACCCTGATTCAGGTCACTATGGGTCCACTAACTGATTAAAAAAAAACTCAAATCAAAGGAATAGTGAAGATTTTATAAAATTCTGGACAGTTCAGCACCCTTTGTGGGTGATAACCAGACTTAGGGGCTAATGAAGAAAAAAATTTGAAGCGAAGGGCTTTCAGGAATTTCAAACAAGAATGGGAATAAATTTGAAATAGAAATTAGAAAGGAGGTCCTTTTCATAAATTTCAGAAAACTTGTCTTGATGTGCAAATAAGAAAATTGAGGTCTTCTTCTACCTTAAGTTAGAAACAGAACCGAGCCACGACAAACATAAACCCAGCCATATCGCAGGTGAGAGAACTCACTCAGATGAGCTCTGATCAACCAGAGATTTCAAACTTGGATTCTACACTCCCAGGTCTCTTAGAAGTAGCCAATAACAGACCCATATATCAAGGATTAAAACAGTAAAAACCTCTGCATGTTGATACTGGTGGAAGAAAGAACCAGATGTAATTTCAGCAACTTGAATCTCGCAGCAGAGAGGTTTGTTTGATCCCAAACTGACCAGTTAGGTTTAGTGATGCAGTAGCACTTGACTGGTTGGACCAGCATGACAGGCTTTGGAAACCTAAACCCAGACAGAACTGGTCCAACCCGGATTTTTGGTCCACTAAGGGTTGGAAGTAGTTAATTAGTAGTTTATTGGTTTTGTGTTGCATAGGAACTGCAGCTTGATTGGTGGAGGGAATCAACGGGAAAGAAATAAGGTGCTGTAAGCGTTTGATTCTATTTCCTCCTACTGCACCATTCAGCACTTGGGTGTGATTCAAACTACAAAATTTCAAATCCAAAGGTTTAGATCTGAGAAGTCTCGAACTCAAACTCTAGGGGCTGCAAGTAGTCATAGTTGTCAAGGCGTCGCCCAGACATCCAGGCACCTTGGTTGCCTAGCCAGTGTCGCCTTGCATCCAGGCCCCCTCCAACACCTTGGGTTGCCTAGATACTGAAAACTATGGCAAGTACAGCCCAGAAAATAGGAAATAATAGCAGAAAAACAAGAAGGAAAAAGAATAGAGTAGTTTGTACGAAGATTAAAAGGAAGAGAACATACCGGGAAGATGAAGGATCAGGAGCAGCATCGTGAGAAGAAAAGAAGATTGTGGTTCAGCCACCAATCCACACGATGCACCAAAACGCAGCAGCACTCTCAAATAAACTTAATTTTCTATTCGATCTCAACCTATCTCATCCCATCGATGGAGGTTACATATATGATGTTAAAACAGAAAATATTCCTATTCATACTCTAAACAGGGATAAGAGAGTATGAAACAAACTCAATTCCAGGACTGCAAAACCTTGGGTTGCATAGGAAGTGCAGCTTGATTGGTTAATTTCGATGGGTTAAGGCTGGGATGGTTTGATAGGGTAGGGTTCAGTTCAAGGGTGAGGTTAGGTTGGAGGGATACGCCTGGGACAGTAGGAACCAAGGGGTTAAGCAAACAAATCTGCAGCAGGTTTTTTTCTCTCTGCCGATTTGAGTAGCAGGCTAGGAAATAGGGCTTTAATGGGTTTTGGGGAGGTTTCTTGTGAAGGCCAATCAATAGGTCAGAAAGGGCTGAAAGAGGGATCGAGTGGAGCTCTAGGATGAGGGGAAAGGTGCTCAAAAGATGGAGGAAAAGTGATGGCTGGATAGGGCAGGAGAGAGGGAGAATGAAATTAGAAAGTGTTGAAAATAGGTTCAAACCAGTCTTCTAATGGCAAGTTCTATGTAAAACCAATGATTGAGGTGTTAGAAAGCCCAGGTGTGCTGACTTGCCCTTCAAAGTGCATATGGATATATATGCAGTTCCTATTAGAAATCAGCTCTTTTTCTTGGCCAATAGAAAGGGCAACATTTTGGCTATAAGTCACTTGATATCAATTGGTTGCGTCTTTCCAATGTCTGTTATAATCAGGGGTAGCAAAACCAGGGCAACACTTATTGGTTCAATGCCCTTTTCCATTCGAAGTTTGAGGTTTTTTGCTAGTGGGGGGTTGGATTTGGTGATGCCTGCTTCAGGTGACCAGTTATCATGGAATTGGAAAGAGCACAAATTCAACAGGAATCAGATACTATTGTATCTCATGCACGTGGCAGCCTCTTGAGGCATTTGGATTGAGAGGGATGAGAGATACATGTTAGAATAAAAGAGTTGTCTAGGCGTCGCCTAGGTGCCACCTAGACGTCTAGGCTCTTTCTTGGTCCAACTGCCCAAGGCAACAGCACGCCGTGTTGACACTTCACAAGCTTATATTGAGTTATGTTATTGCTTTATTTTTTTATGAATACGCTTATTTTATATCCTATGCTTTGTGTATTTATTATATATTGGTTTTCTCATATTTGGCCATTACTAACATAAATTATATAATATTGCATTAATATGGCTTCTATGTTGCAGATAAGCATAGAAAAAAGGTGTACCCAGTGCACGAGGATCCCCCTACTGCAGGGTCTGGGGAGGGGCATATGTACATGCCTTGTTGCCTAGACGCCCCTCCAACGCCTTAGGTCACTTAGTTACCATTACAAATATGGAAGAAAATCTTTTAGCTAAACTGAAAAAGGGGGAAATACCAGATAAACCAGAGAAAGTAGACTTCAATAAAAATAGAACAATACACATCTATTAGCAAGTTTATGAGGTTGGAAAGTTCCTTCACTAGAACTACAGGAGATTTTAGAACACCAAATCAAATTTGGCCAAGAGGTATGACAATGCTTAAAACACACAACCCCAAAGAAATTATAGCATCCTCCCAATCTGATGAATAAAGCAACAAATCATCACTAAGCATACAATTTTGCAACATTCCAATGTTACATAATAATTTATCTTCAAACAAAAAATCCAAAGGGTTCATGCCCAGAGTGGTAAAATTGTTTGCATAGGAAAACTATGAGTGATGATATCATTAATTTGACAATAAAGAGAATTTCTAGAACGTTAACTTGTGAGGGATCTTGATCTAGGATACTGCAAGCTTAAAGGAAGACTCACATCAGCCTGGTATTGAAGATCCTTCTTGAGCTTCCCACTAATAGGGTCCCAAACCTGGAATGTATACAAAAACCAATGGCCATAAAATGATAATAATCAATAAACAATAAATTGACAAGAAGCTGTAATTGCTTCAGTGAAACTACGGAATGGAATTGGGAGATGCAATTCCATGTCCCAGATTCCTCTGTTTGCCATTCATGGAATAGATTTGGACTTCCTTCAGAATACCAAGAATTGAATTGTAAGAAAAAAATGACGAATTACAAAAAAGGAAAAACATGTAGGGAGGCATTTATAGAATTCCTTAGCTTGAAAATGCAAACGATACAAATAACGATAATGAAATGTATAAGCTAATAATAACATTATAAACTAGTAAAAGCATAATAAGAAAATAATAATAATAATAATATCATATAAAAAGTTACTATTATTATTATATTAATAGTATTAATTATTTGGTGCAGTCAAGACTACCCACTTGGGCCAATGAAGACTTTATTTTGGGCCATGGATGGGTGAACTGACTTCACCCCTCTTTATAGGCTTATAATGAAGGCCCAATACAACATAAACAAGAAAGAGATTATGAGTATTTTTGTGTATCTAGTTAGGAATTTCTAAAGGTTATACATAAGAAATAAAAGACCCAACTGAACAAGAAACCCTTTCATACACAGATGCTTTGGAAAGAGTCCTAAGCTAACTCAAAACTAACCTCATTTCCACCAAACTGGGCACCACAAATAGGATAAACTTTATTTAACAAGAAAACTTCCTAACTAATAGCTAATGCGCCCCCACTACTATTACAAACTACAGAATTAAGATACTAATGCATCATTGTGTTTCTTCTCTAGTGCTTATTATAACTCTATTCCGTCCAACTAATGTGTCTTATCAATTCCACATCGATCCTGGACTCTTAGTAGTTTTTGCTTCTAGAATCCTTCTAGAACCTTGAACTGAATTATAATTATTACTGTTATTTACTATTACTACTACTTGAGAATTTTTTCTTGTCAAGTGGGAATAACTGCCTTTATTTTGGTTGGCATTCAAAATTTGTGGACACATTGTCCATGTAACCATAGTAGTCAAGGCGTCAAGGCGCCTACGCATATCAATCCAACAGTCTAAACAAATAAATCAGCCCTGAACAGACAAAAACTTTCCAAGCATGCTGAAGAAGGGAGCATTCAAAACACTTATTTCAATTTCCAACTCCAACTTCAACACCTGATTCTGAATTTTAATTCCCAATTCCAAATCCAAATCCCCAAACCAAAGAAAAGGAGAGTATAAGCTCCATCAACAATACCTCAATAAATCCATCAACTGAGCAAGAAACAAGACACTGCCCATCAGGAGAGAAACGCGCACATTCTGGATGACTTTTCTTTCCAAACTGCAAAGGAAACAAATATTAAAAAAAATGTAATATAATTAAAGCTCAGCATCACCAAGTATATATGATCCAAAAGTGCAAAGATATATAAGATCAAGGTTCACATATCATGAACAAAGTAGAGAGAACGTGCATGTTAAGACTCTATGCAAGCTGCAGTTGACAGATATGCAAATTGATTTTTTTTTTTTCGTTTTCATATGAGGAACTGCGCCAAAGAATTTGTCCTTTCCTGCCAGTCCTTTAATCCTTTTTTACACACCCAACCAATAGTTTAATCTGAAATAAAGAAATTACCTGATATAATTACAAGGACCAGAATGGAACCATCTAAATTGGCTAATCAGGTCAATGAAAAACAAATTTCATAGGAAAACACATTTGGATCACATAGTCCATCCATTTGATGGGTTAGTATGCCAAGGTAGACAGTTGCAATGGTTTTGAAGCAATGCAAAAGGATAAAAGTTCATGTCGAAGCAAGATATATCTAGAACATGCCTTGATAGTGTGCCCAAGAGTTGTTGGGTACATATCATCCTCATCTTGTTTCATTGCAGCTGTTCCTCGAAACAAATCAAACTGCGTTCCTGGGGGCAGCAGACCTGAAAAAACCATAATAAGATACATCAATATAAGCAAATGTGTCAGAGTGTTTGTCCACCTATCAGCCACAGATATTCTGTCCACTTAAAAAGCAGTAACCTTGGTGCTGCTGCCACTTGAGAGCCTGACCGGTTAGAGCCATTAATCGGGAAGGTGGCACAACAGTAACTTCAGCTGCAAGAGCTGGAAAATGCAAAAGAGCACAATTCATTTACAAAAAAAATAAATAGAAAAACATCAGACATGATCAATATACAACAGAATCATTAAGCTTAAATGCTTAATTATTTACAGTCTCTGAAACAATGCACCAACCCTAAGGTTAGTGGTACAAGAAAAAATGACAAATATTTCTAAAATTACGAGAGACACATCCCCTAAATGACCCCTGAATCCAGTAACATAATACATGGTCCAATAGTGTTGTGAATCATTAGGATTCCCCACGATACAGGTACCAGACCATAAGTAGACCAGTTGAGGTCATTGCAATCATCCAATTAAATATATTTTTCTCTACTATTTATCAAACATTTTGTGACTATTAAAATATACAACAGAACAGACAGTTACCATCATCTAAGCAGGCCAACATTTGGCATGAGGGATCTAGTGGTGGAACCTTTTGGGCCAACCACATTGCATTTGCAACAGTGTGAAGAACACACAGTGATGTCAACTAATACAGAAATCTTGCAGTTAGAAACGGGGGGGGGGAGAGAAGGGGAAACAAATAGAAGAGAACAGAAAACAAATTTCATCACTGTATTATCACTAACAAAAAAATATATATAGGCAACAACCCTAAAAGTTTGGAAAAGTTCTCAACAAAGTAAAGTAAAGATGAGCCACTGGAGGGGAGAAAAACCTGGTTGCAACTTTAAAATAAGAATAGAAAATGCACTTCTCATTATAAATTAACTATTAAACCTAGAACTCCAAGGGGGGAATCTATGCTAGGAATTAATACTTTAAGAAACGGCTAAATATAAATGTAAACCTATCAGTGACATTTGATTTTGTCACGAGATTATGATTTATTGCCAAGTGACAGACTTGGATGCACGTGGGAGGGTCCATTTAAATGAGGCTCACACCCATCTAACTGGTCAAATTTCATCCTGAAACAAACACAGGTGCTGGGAATAATTAATATGTGAGTTCAAAGTGTAAAATTACAAAACTGCCATTTTAGGTAGCCCCTCTACCTGTTTTGGGCAGGGACTTGACCGATGAGAGGGGTATGGGTTCCTCTATCACATGGACTCACTAGTATTTGCTGATGTGGCAAGTCGTGGCGGATTCCAACAGTCAAAAACATGTCCTTATGAATATAATAAATCTATCACAATTTCATATCATCAAACAACAATCATGGACAAAGAAAATGGCAAATGCGACAGAGAGACCTGGTAAGAATACCTTGAGCAATTTGTGCACGGCGCTTCTCCTTGTTTGAATCTTGATAAGCCTGTCACAAAATGTATATGTTTCAATAGGAAGCACATACTCCTTAACCCTAGATGCAATTCTAAAGGGTGAATTAAAAGTAATTGGCTCATATGGTCGAATAGCACCACCAAATGGGGTTGTGCCTCATCTAACCAACTGTTCAAATCAGCCACATGACCCCTTGACATGGCAAAAAAAAGAGGCACATTGCGCTAAGCCTGGCACAATATGCATTCTGCTATGCTTTGTTTTTACCTTAATAAAACTATGGCAAAAGAAATATCCAAGACTCACAGTGCCAGCACCAGTCTCTCATGACCTACAGCTCAGAAGATTTTATGTCCACCCCCACTTGATGGGCTGCAACCCAGTAAAAGTCCCAGTTTCCCAGACTCAGGAGGGTTGGACCGGAGTCACTCATAATCTTTTCAACATTTTGTACACAAAGTGACTGCCCACAGACTCAAAACCTGTATTTTCATGTTGACAGCCCAAGTTTTTACTATTGCCACAAGAGATGGCCCTTAGTTTATACGGTTACAATTTGATGGATGCTCATTGAGTAACCCAGGGTCATTGGAGACAAGCAGCACAGAGTCACAGACACAGAGAATTAAATGGATAAGTATTAGAATGCACACTCATGCATAGAAGGAAAGAGGATTCTACTAGAGCCAAGCTTTTATCATCATCAAGTGGGATACCCAATCCCACTAGAGGCTTTGATCAGGTCAATGGTTGACAGGGAGGCATCCCGTGTATTTGGATAAATCAAAAGGTAGGTCAATGAACCTTGAAAATTCTCATATCTCAACAGGATATTACAACCATGGGTTCTAACTTGAATATGTTATTCGATGGCTTGGTCAGTTAGTAGTTGGCCAACAATCTCAATAGAAAATGACAGTTTGACAGAGAATATATTATGGGACTTCCATGCCCTTGTAGACTGCCAATAGTCTAGTTTTTATTTCTCTTCATTGTATTTCTTTTTGTTTTCAGACACAGTTGTGAGTGCCCCACTTGCAAACATAGGATCGTGCATAAATGTTTCTTTTTTAGCAAAAGTATTTTGTTATTCATAAGAAAAAGAACATATATTAAAATAATGGACTATACAAACAGTTTATAATTGAAATAAGCTCGCCAACCTCATGTGGATCAAAATATGTACGAGCTAAGAGATGCTCAAGTCTCAAATATCTTTCAGGCTGCTCCTGTTTCATTACACCCATTGCCTGAGTTTGTCTCAATATTGCACGAGCAGTATCCAACTCCCGAAGCTCAATCATTTCCAAAACAATCTGCAGAACAGAAGGGTTGAAATAAAGACCGTCCCAGATAAATATCACAGGAAATAAAACTCTATCCATAAAACTTTCTTGTTTTTATACTTTTCTTTTTTCTTTTTTCATTTTCCAAATAACAGAACTTGGAAAGAGAAAGGGAGAAAATCGAAGGCATATAGATTCACACATAAAAGAATAATCCTTTGCCGGAAATTCTTAAGGCTGACAAGCCATTAAAATCAATTCAGGATGCATGTCCCTATTCCTACAAATAATTTCTCTAAAACTTATAAAGTAATAAAAATAATAAATTTTGGATGGGTGGAATTTAATTCATTTTGTGAACAAAGAGGCATTTTCTGTAATACTAATTTCTAAATTTAAGCATAAATCATTCAAAATCCACCAATATGAAAGCATAAAATCTATTACATAACTCAACAAGCTTTTCAAGCACCCAATTAACTTTGTCAGAATTCAAATTGTGTTCAATCTAAACATCAACATGGTCCCAAACTAACCATGATAGTTAGGAGAGTTACAAATACTTAATAAGATCCTTAAAATATAATTAAGAAATGAGAACAATGTAAACCACTTATAATTATCTAGATCAATTAAAAAGGCTTGAAATATTAAAACTTGACATGACCGAAGCTGCTCAGTTTTTGTTACAGTCAATTAGATTTCTCTTATTTGAGTAGTCAATCAGAATTCTTCAAGGAAAAAAATAAAATTGTTATGCAGGATAGGTTAATGAGCTCAGAGTTTTAGTGTACCAAAATTCATATAATACAAGTATGGAGGAAGGTGGAAATGAATCTCAAGTTTTGAACCAATCAAGGCAAATATATGGACAAAAGCAAAACAGTTTCTACAGATTGAAGCAGCATAATTTTAGACCAAAAATCACAAATGGTGATCATGTCTATTTTATCAAAATAATGTTTTATGGACTGCAAATACTTTAGATTCCATTAATTTTTCTAGGCATGGAAATGAACAGTACCAAAGCCACCACATAGACACAGTCACACAAACAGATATGAAGAACAATGAAAACGAGCTACCATTCAAATATGGTTGCATGCTTGGTCCAAATCAACCAAAGCATGGATAGGGTAAGCACCTCTCCTGCTACTCTAATCATGTGATTTGTACACATGCCCAAAACAAGCCAAAAAAAAAGGGGGTTCAATCAATAAGAGGAATATAAGTTATGGAATTATTGATCCCAACGAAATCCTTTGCAGAAATTAGACTATATCATAAAAATTAAAGACTTGAACAATTCAATATTTGGGAACTCCAAAATGGTGCCATATCCTGTCGAATACTTCTACTTTCAACAAATTTATGTGTTGGGCAATTAAAAATACTGCCTGCTAGACACACTGATTAGGACATTAACGATTAAGTAACAACCGCTCAATGGCAGCAAAACATTTTACTTTATTTTGATGAGCAATAAAGTTAGTACCTGCTCATACAAGTCCTCAAGCTTCTTCCTAGGAAGCTTAAGCTGTGCCACTTGAGGCAATATTGCATCCCATCTTCCACTATTGATGTCAGCAACAAATGTTTCTAGGCTGTCAACTGTATTCAAAGAAACCTGGCATTCATTCTGTAATGTCTGAAAAGTTTGGTGTAGAGAGTTTTCTTTGCAAAACTGAAGCACAATCTTAATCACACTGCAACAAAATATTATGGATCAGACAAGATGTTTTTGCCATCTCAACAGTGTTGAACTTAGATACAAATCGACAAGATAATCACACCACAGAAGTGAATGAAGTAAAACACAGTCAACTGTATAGAGAAGGAAAAAACAAATCTCACGACCATTATTGAAGTTCGTATTCGTAATGAGGTCACAATCAATAGTCATGTGTTAATCAACTGCTAATAAACTGACTTCGTAATGATGATTAGCAAGACTCTCTACAATTATTTTGTCAGCGGTCAACCCTCCCCCCTTCCCCCCCCCCCCCCAACCCAAAATAAAGAGAAAATTAGGAACTCCTACATGCATGACCAGCTGAATGTTGAATCTATGGAAATCAGTGCCACTGGAGCGAAGTAAATAAATCATTCCAAAGTTTTCAAGTGAAGAGAAAAGCAACTGGGAAAAATCTCTCTCTTTCTCTCTGTGTGTGTTGGGGGGGGGGGATACTTTTTGAAACTTCAGAGAACAGAATAATCAGCAACCAAGAGGTTGAAGAACAACTGAGAGAGAGAGAAGAACTAAGCCAGTGATAGACTTGGGAGTCATCTATTGCTTGTCCTAGATACTTTACCTATAGAACTAAGAACTACCTATGTTAGAAGTACAATCAAACAAGGAAACTACCTTTCTAAGAGACTCACAAAGCAATCCAAACACCCTCACGGTAACTCCTATCGTGATTACATGATAGCCCCATACTAACGCTAGCATCAGGTCCAATAGAGGTGCACAGTGCACACGACACCCTATAGACCACATCTCAACACTCCCTCAAGCTAGAGCATATAAGTCTCCCGTGCCTAGCTTGAACCAACATTTCCGAACAGCAAGACCAAAGAGAGACTTGGTAAATATATCAGCTAGATGATCCGCAGATGAAACGAATTGAGTAACAATAAGCTTCTTCATAACAGCATTTCGCTCGAAGTGACACCTTTTTTTTCTCCCAGATGGCTATATCAATACAGTTCATAGTGAATCTAGACATCTAAATTTTAGCAGCAGTATAAATAAAGAATATGTGGTAGGACATCAAATCTATCAGCGCCCACCCACAAGAATTCATAAACGAAGCCAACTCAATGATGTCAAAAAATTGACCACCCTTTGTCATTTCTGTTTCTTTTAAAAAGCAAGTGGGAGGCACATTACTATAAAGAAAATATACGAGCAGTGTATGACCAACTACACGAAAACATAAGAGCAAGGTTAGTCAAAAAGTATGTCTTACCACTTGGCAGTGAATGTATGTCTATCATCACTCTAATAACATCAAGGCTTGTATATGCTCCTAGTCATGATTCATAACTAAACGAGCATGTAAATTTTTAAAATGGGCTACGGGCTCAACTTTAATAAGTCATACGATGAAGTTATGGGAGTTGGGAGAAGGTTATTGAAACCCACCTGAGAATGGAAACTACTATTTCAGAGAACCAAATTGGTTTTATGCCAGCAAGATCCACGATGGAAGCTATTTTCTTACTTAGGTGGCTCATGGAAAGATAAAGAGAGGACAAGAAGGATCTCCATATGGTCTTTATTGACCTAGAAAAAGCCTACGACGGAGTCTCTAGAGAGTTAATCTGACATATACTAGAGAAGAGAAGGGTTTCAAGTAAATAAGTGGACATAATTAAAGATATGTATGTTGGTGCGGTGACAAGCGCAAGAACTGTGGGGGATTAAGGTAGTGAATTCCCAATTACAATTGGGTTACAACAAAGATCAGCCTTAAGCCCTTATTTTGTGCTTATCATGGATGATATAACAAGAGACATACAAGATGACGTTCTTTGGTGTATGCTTTTTGCTGATGATATTGTCTTGGTGGATGAAACAAAAGCATGGATTAACGCCAAGTTGGAGTTATGGAGATCAACTTTGAAATCAAAAGGTTTTAAGATAAGCGAATCAAAGACAGAGTATATGGTGTGTAACTTTAGTTACACTAGGATGGTTAATGATGTGAATATCGATAAGAGGGATATCCCATAAAGCGATTATTTTAGGTATCTAGGCTCAATCATAAATAATGAAGGTGATATAGACGATGATGTTGCTTAGAAAATTAAAATAGGATGGATGAAGTCGAGAGGTGCCTTCGGAGTACTATGTGATTGGCGTATCCCGTTACAGCATAAAGGAAAATTTTATAGGACTGTCATTCTTGACCGGCTATGATATATGGTGTGAAATGTTGGGCAGTTAAGAAACGTCACATATATAAACTAAGCGTAGCGGAGATGAGGATGTTGAGATGGATGTGTGGCAAAAGTAGGAGGGATAAAGTGAGGAATGACCATATTAGAGTTGAGTTGGGAGTAGCTCCGATACATGATAAGCTTCGGGAAAGTCGTTTGAGGTGGCATGGCCATGTTCAACGGAGATCTTGGGATGCTATAGTACGGAGGAGTGATTTGATACAGATGGAAGGCACCAAAAGAACCAAGGGCAGGCCTAAAATAACCCTAGGAGAAGTGGTGTGGAAAAACATGCACAGCTTAGGCATCATATCGTGTATGACTTCAAATAGAGCTGATTGGAAAGCAAGGATCCATGTAGCAGATCTCATTAGTTGGGATAAGGCTATGTTGTTGTTGCTGTTGCTCCAAGCTCAACCATAGTTAGTTAAAATTGGAACTGGCAAAAAAAACTTTGTTCAGGACGGCACATTAAAAACGGCTTAGAAATTAAATGGGACAGTCCAAAATACGGTGAAACATTCCAAAAACAGACAGTATGCGCTTTAAAAGTTTAGATTTTTCAAATATGGGACCCAAAAAAGGGGGAAAAACACTTATACTCTTATATATCTCTGGTCAGTGTTAAATGCTCCTCTTTTAGGTCAACACCGCCGAGGTCGTTCAGAGCAGCGAGGAGCTTCAATTCTCCATGGGGATCGCTTCTGCTTTTTATCCCATCAAAAACTTCCTAGAGTCACTGCAGTGTAGTTGTATCTTCAAATGTGATGAGGAACTATCAAAAGGGATTGAAGGGGACTTCCTCATTTCTGATTCTTATAGGAAACTGATTGCAGGTTGTCAGGGGTTGAAACTTGATAAGATAGAGACCATAAATATAGAGCAGTGAACCAAGCTAGAAATGGAAGATGAAGCACCTGTGTTGCAAGCCTTCAGCAAGAGGTCGGACTTCAGAAGGGAAGGAGCGACAGCGAGAGAACGAAAAACTCGAAGCTCTCTGCATCTCATAATTTAGATGGCCTTTTTTCCCTCAAAAAGCATATTTGTGTTTTATACGTTAAGCCATGTCGAACCCCAATTTTTAGCATTCGTTTGGCAAGAGTTCAGGAGTTTCACATTTAAAATGAGAAAGAAAAAAAAAATACGTCACGACCGTTTTATCTGTGTTTTAACCAACTATGGGCTCAACCAATCATTAGAAGAGTAAAAATATTATCTTACACTAAAAGCGTGTTTATGACTAAGTACTTAGAACTACCATTTATAATCAGAGTCATTATTAGATACGGGGAATTGTAAAGCCATGTTATAAGGTCTGATGCAATGAAATGAAAATAGAGGTTCAATGAGTAGTTGAATTCATTGAATGTGTGAACACATAAGCAAATTCAGAAACAAAAAGAAATAGTAAACAATGAAGCATAACCAACAACAGCTGAATGAACCAAGCCTCTTTAAATATTTAAGAACCTCTCTTTTCTTCTTTGAATTTTTTTTATCCGCAGAAATATTGGTTTCATGCATAATACCTCAATGTCACCAGAAAACATCCAATACCATATGCTTACTGAAGATTTAGCGGGCCATGGATCCTCTCCGGTAACTTGAAAGTACTTGTTAACCAAAGCTGGGGATATGACCCGCTGGACACCACATCTCCACCCCACATCTGTTTTGTTTCACCATTACTTTCAACTTGGTGTATATATGCACTTTGAGTTTAAACTTGATGTTAGCCTAAACATGTAATTCATCGTAATCCTAACAATATAACCAACACAGGTAGCGTAAGAGAGCATTTTTCTTCCTCATTCTGTTTTCTTTAGAATTGAATCCATGTCATTCACGATAGCCATGATTCAATTATTGCAACTTGGCAAAATCCAATTCACTTCAAGCAGAAATTAAACCAATTGCAATATAGTACGCTAGTATAACAAGCAAAAGCTCTGTAACTTAATGCAATTCTGAACAACTTCCCAACGCATTAGCCACGGGTGTAACTGATATCTCATTAAACGGGGGAGAAAAAAGTATTTCCCAATCGATTTGATGATACCAAATAAAATTGATTTGGCTCGTTAGTATAAACGTTCCAAGGCAATAAACATTATGTATGAAAAAATTAAGTAAAATGGGAAACGACTCTAGGGTATAGGGTACAGGGTTTAAGCAGAAAGCGTACTCTCGAGCTTCGATTTCGAGGGTAGACATCGTCGCTGTTGCTGAGAAGACAAGAAGAAACCCACCCGCAAGCCCTCAAGGACCTTGGCAGCTCGATTTTTCCAGTAACTGACCCTACCACCGCTGAAATAGAGAATGAATGTAGATTTGGCGCTTAGAGCTACGTCGAACACGACCTAATGCAGAAGTCGCTACCCGAAGGCTATTTCCAGGGTCTGCTTGAATTTGGTTTTTCTCGAACGCGCTATTCTGATGAGAAGTGGGTACGGTGGCGGGTGGCCCAGCCCAAAAACGGGTCCTCCAAAGTCCAAGGTCCCCCACACCTCCCAAAAAAACAAAATTTTAGATCAAAATAAATTACAAAACATATAGGGTTCATTTTGTTTTACTCTTTTATTTTTTAAATCTAGTTGATTTGTAATTATTGTTTTAATCTAGTATATGAGTATATCTAGGAAATTGTTCCAAGATAAAAGTTTCCAAATGCTCGTAAAAATTTAGGCAATATTGTTTGTTTCTATATTTGTAAATATTTTTAGGGTAAGCGTATCCTATAAGGTCATAGTAAGAACGGATCTGCACACTACACGAATAACGATTTAGAAACTGGTATCATTTATCAGGGATTCACATGATCAAAATAGAAGAAAGGCTGTCAGTGTGGGTCCCACTATTTTTTTATGTGAGAAAGGTATAAATAAATACATAAAGGGAAGCAGCGTAGCAATTTTTTCCCATATTTTTATGAGGGGATCACACATTTTTCGGATTTTGTTTTGACAAATTTCTTTTAGCATAAAATCTTACCTTTGAAAATTTTTAGTTTTTTTTTTTTAACAAAATTTTGAATATTTTTGGGGCATCATTTGTTGCCATGGATAGATCATACATGGTATTGATACATCATAAAAATCAGCACCCAATAGGGTTCTGACACATGTAACCCCCCCCCCCCCCATGTGGGTGAGGACGGTGCATGCCCGCGATCAGGTCGTCCCACCGAGGACAAGACAAGGAAGAACCGACCTGGAGTAGATAGTGACCCAATCCTGAGAGGGGGCTGACCACTGAGGACGAGGCGAGAAAGAACCAACCTGGAGTAAATAGTGACCCGATCTTAAGAGAGGCCGACCTCGCCCTGACGCCAAATCTGGATAAGGAGGTGGAATCATGCCCCGAAAATAGCGCAGAATGGCCCTAACGGCCCTAAATCAACGCGCCACTCTAGCCTGTGGGTTGGAAAGCTTCCCTAGCCCTAAAAAGGCTCCTAATCGCCTAAACTCACACTGGGACGATTCTCTTTCCTATTAAGTCACGTCACCGCCTGCAGGACTCTCTCAATCACCTATAAATAACTTGATAACCTCCTTCTATGATCTTCTTATTTCAATTACTATCATCTGTTGCTAGAGAGTTCTGACTTAGGCATCGAAGCGACCAAATCGGCTCGGCCCGATCCTCTATTGTTGTCTTCTTCTTTACAGGAACGGCACGTTCCCTCCTAGTACTTGACGCAACAGATATAATATAATTGTAGATTCCATGTAGTCCATCCATAGTTCTCACAACCGTATGATAGAAGTTATATATTTGAAACTTTGATTATAAAGGTATTTTATATAATTATTTAAAAAATATATCCGTATAAAATAAATAGCAGACAATAATTGAAAAATCTTACAAATTTTTTTTGTTGGGTGAAAAAAGGAATGGCTCTCCAAGCCATTAGAGACAGGAGTGATACTTCATCTTTTGTACAAACTTCCAGTTCTTAATTATATACTTTTCTTTTTCCATTAAAAAAAAAAACATTTGGAAAAATAAAAAGCCTCAAACAAGACTATTTTGTGGAACAAAGAAAGCATATATGTAAAATAGGACCTAAAAAACTTTGTTAGGATAATAATTAAGAAGACATCAGCAATAATCATAAGTTTCTTTGGGGTGCCAGTTGGAAAAACATAATAACATGGGAAATTTACATGTACCTCCCCTAAGGCATCATGTGATTACAAAAAACACCAGTCAGCTTTGGATAATTACTCATGCCCCCTATTTTTTTAAAAAGACGTCAAATGCACCCATGTCGTTAACTTGAGACAAAAAGACGTTAGAATTAAGTAAATGTTGACCAATTTACCCTTGCTGATGGGATATTCCTTTACTTCGTCTGTTTAGCAAGAACAAACCATTGTTGAGTAGAACAAAACGATGAGAAACCCTAAACCTCAAAGGCGACCACCATTATTCCCACTGAGCTCAAACAACCCACCAATGGCTTCTAGCGACTTGGAAGGTAAAGCTTGCTACTGAGATTTGCAACTCCTCTCCTCCCAGCTCTATTCAACCTATAACTTTTCTCCTTGAAGCTCTGTTCGACCTGCAACTCATCTCCTCAAAGCTTGGCTTTAAGCTTTGTTCGACCTACAACTCATCCCTTCCCTAGTCTAGAATAAGTAGAAAAATGAAAAATGCATAACCAAATAATATGCCATTGTTAGGGGTTTTCACTTATAAAGAGGCTTCAATTGAAGAGTTGCAAGCTGAGATTAAAGGCAGGCGTTGCCGCTAAATCTTCAATCCACTTGCTCCAAGTTGCAATCAAAGAGGGTGGAGGAGTGTACCAATTTACGGCAAGCGAGAGGATGACTAACTTCTATAGATAAGCTTACCACTAGGTCACGATTGGGAAAATGAGTTGCAGGTATCTCATCTAGAGATGTTCTTGCATAGAGGAGATGAATTGGTTTTTTTTTTCCAAACCCTAAATGGTTGAATGCTCATTCTATCCTACCAACAAGCGTAAATTGGTCAACATTTACTTAATTCTAACGTTTTTAGTCCAAAGTTAACGACATGGGTGTATTTGTTAATTTTTTCAAAAGTAAGAGGGCACGAGTAATTATCCAAAATTGATGAATATTTTTGTAATTACATGATGTCTCAGGGGAGGTATGTGTAAAATTTCCTAATAGCGTTCACTCACTAGGAAGACATTGAGATGTCTTACATCTTCCATTCTTGTCGACTTAGCTACTTCAACATTGAAAAGTTATGATCAAGTTTTAAAAAATTGGAATCAAATGTGTTGAATCAACTAACTCGTCAAAATCCAGAGTGTCGGTGGAACTTTTGTGACCTTAGCAAAACACAATTTTGTTTCTCTTGATAGTCTAACAATAAAGGCGTCAAAACCAAATCGAATCAACCGTTTAATCAAAATCGTGAAATTGTTTAATAAATGATTCGATTATGATTTTAAAATTGAGACCATTTAACATTCTTATATGTACACAACCGTGTCAAAATTAAATAGAAACCATTTATAAAAAGCAAATTGAATCGTTTAAATCAAAATTATGAAACTATTTGGTAAATGATTCGATTATAATTTTAAAATTAAGACGGTTTAATTGAAAACGGACCGTTTCACACCCTTAACGTCTAACAATGACATTGACCGGACAATGAATGCAGATGACTCATCGGCTCATCGCAGCCTTTCTTCCTTCCACGACCCTTCTCAGTTCTGGATGTCATAGAAAGTCCGGTTCGGACAGGGTCACAGGAATCAAGAAAACGTGTTCTGAGTTAGCATGCCAAATGAAGATTTTTCTTTCTTCTCTTTTCTCCTTAATTTCAGATGATTGGGAGAGAACTTCAAGATCTTAACGCTATCCTCTTCTATATACCCAGATTAAAACCAATAGACGGAGTACGTGATTCTCGTCCATCAGCAGAAACTCAAGTTCCAAATCCATGGAACTCCCTTTACTCTCTAGTTTCTTGTACTTGTTCTTGTTATTGTTGTCACTAGCTCTTTTCTCTGGAGCTCAACAAAGTTACCTTAATAACAAACAGTTGTACTGCAACAACTACACCAACGACTCCGTAACAAATGGGAATCTCTGTAACGGGCCTCAAAGATCTTGCAGCTCTTATCTCACTTTCCGGTCACTCTCTCCCTACGATACTTCAATCTCCATCGGCTACCTCTTGCGTGCGGAAGCATCACAGATCGCTCAAATTAACAACATCACTGAGGTCGACAAGATCCCCACAGATACCCTCGTCATAGTTCCTGTAACTTGTTCATGTTCAGGTGAATTCTATCAGCATAACACTTCTTACATCTTGAAAGATGGTGTCGAGACATATTTTTCCGTGGCCAACAACACTTTCTACGGCCTCACCACTTGCCAAGCCCTGATGAATAAGAATCCTTACGACAGTCAAAACCTTTCGGTGGGATTGTCACTGTCAGTACCATTGAGATGTGCTTGTCCCACGAGGAATCAGACTTCCAGTGGTGTGAGGTTCTTGCTCACTTATTTGATTACATGGGGTGACTCTTTTTCTTCCATTGGTGAGATGTTCGGCATCGATAAACAGAGCATAATTGAGGCGAACGACTTGTCAACTGGCGAAACGATGTTCCCCTTTACACCCATTTTGGTTCCGCTTAAAACTGAGACAAAAAGTAAAATTCTTCCAACACCAACACCAACACCACCACCACCACCGCAGTCTCCGAAATCATCCTCTGTCCCTGCTAATAGAGGTAATCCTTTAAAATTGCAGAATGAGAGTTTCAAATCTAAGTAGTTTCTCTTGCATTCTATGTTGTAGATTATACACTAAGATACTTGTGTTTGTAGTTTAGTATATTATATCATAAATTAGTTAAGAAAATGATGTTTAATTAGGATCCATTGTTGTTCTTGGATTAAGGTCCAGGCATAGCAACGACATCATCAATTGCAAAACAAGGTTGCCCGGAGAGATGTGGGAACATCAGCATACCCTACCCATTTGGCATCGGAGATGAATGTTACTATAACAAGATGTTCAAGATCGTATGCAACAATTCTAATTCTAATTCTTGGGCGCCCTTCCTGCAAAAAGCAGATCTCGAAGTTCTGGAATTCTTGCCTGATTACAGTGTGCATGTGGCCTATCATTCAGTGGCTTCAAAATGCCGTGGGCATAGTAGTAACACAGATTATTTATCAACAAAAGCAGATTTCCCCTTCAGCTTCTCCACCGCATACAACAATTTCACTGCCGTCGGATGTGATATCTACTCCTCCTTTGTTAGCCGTGATAGCAACAAGGACAAAGACGGGTGTGGGTCGCTTTGCAACAATACCTTGGCCACTATGAATCCTATCATTTCTTCTTGTCCAGGTGAAAGTTGCTGCAAAAAACCCATTCCAAGCAGACCTATTAATCTGTTTGATGTGAAGGTCTCACACTTGGACACCTCTGGAGCATCCAATTCCTGCGGCGTAGCTTTCCTTGCAGATAGAGACTTCTCTTAGTTCAACCAGTTTAACGTATCCAGTAGTCAGGAAGAGCTCAATTCTGCTCGCTACCGTATTCCAGTAGTGCTCGATTGGGTGGTAGAAAACTTCACATGTGAAGAAGCTCGCAAAGGAAAATCTGTGGAGTATACATGCGGCAAGAACGCATACTGTGTTGACTCCGTTGATGGCCCAGGATACCATTGTCGTTGCTTAGAAGGCTTCCAAGGGAATCCTTACCTGCATCGTGGATGCAAAGGAAATAAACCAAGGACTTCCGTCTTTGTGATGCTAATTTCAGGTATGGTTCTAGTATTTTTGTTTCTCTAAAAAAAATTGCAGATCGAATTATATATACATTACAGGCATCGATCAAAGATTGATTGTGCTTATGAGATCAGGAAGACACACTAATTGCCTTCTATGAATACTTGGGTGGTTTTTGTGATTCATGTTTCAGGTATTGGTATAGCATTGACTTTGATAACTCTGATTGCTATCGGTCTCTGGTTGTACACCCAATTTGTGAAAAGACAGCAAATCCGACTAAAACATAAGTTTTTCAAGAAAAATGGCGGTTTATATTACAACAACAAATCTCTTCACATGACTGTAGTGTTGAAAAGATCAAAATCTTTAGTATTGAAGAACTAGAAAGGGCAACAGATAACTTCAATGAAAGTCGAATCCTTGGCAATGATGGCTTTGGTACAGTCTACAAAGGGATGCTATCGGATGGGAAAATAGTAGCCATAAAGAAATCCAAAATAGTGGATGAAAGCCAAATTGATCAATTCATTAATGAAGTAGTCATTCTTGCACAAATTAACCATAGAAACATAGTGAAGTTGTTAGGTTGTTGCCTAGAAACAGAAGTACCCTTACTGGTTTATGAGTTTGTCTTAAACGAAACCCTCTCCTACCATCTCCATGCCGAGGATCAAGCATCGTCTCTTTCATGGGAAAATCGCTTAAGAATTGCTGCAGAAATCGCTGGAGCACTTGCCTACTTGCACTCTGCTGCTTCTAATCCAATCTTTCATCGAGACATCAAGTCTACCAATATCCTCTTAGATGAAAACTATAGGGCTAAGGTTGCTGACTTTGGAATTTCAAGGACTGTACCCTTTGAGAAAACTCACTTAACTACACTTGTGCAAGGAACCTTTGGCTACTTGGATCCAGAGTATTTTCATTCCTGTCAATTTACAGAGAAAAGCGATGTTTATAGTTTTGGAGTGGTTCTTCTAGAGATCTTGACTGGACAAAAGGCCATTTTTTTTAGTGGTAATTATCAAGAGGAGAAAAGTCTAACTATGCATTTCGCATCATCGATGAAGGAGAATCGTTTATTTGAAGTTTTGGAAGCTCGAGTTCTTAAGGAAGGGCATGGGGAGCAGCTTTTGGCTATTTCCAAACTTGCAAAGAAATGTGTGAAAGTGAATGGAAAGAAAAGGCCGGCCATGAAAGAAGTAGCTGCAATTCTTGAAGGATTAAGACGCTTTCAGAGACATCGATCCAGCTTGGTGACATGTGTAAACCAGGACAAGTGCTTGATATTTGAAGAAGATACATTTAGCTACCCAATTACTGAAACAGGATCCATTTGCGATTCTGGGAATACTGGTTCAGCAATTGCTGGTGTTCGATCGTGACAATCCTTTGTTTCTTTCCTTTCCTATCATCCTTCTTCTTTGTGCGTTCGTGGTGTGGTTGAGATTTGCAATATACTTTTTTTTTGGTAAGAATTGATTTGCAATATACTTATTGATGCAACAATTGGATTTGAAATTATAATGAATTTCTCAATTGCCATTTTCAAATTAGTATTTGATTATTTCTATGCAACTCTATGTTATTTCTCTGTATTACTCTTCCCCAAAGCTCTGGTTGTTTCTTTCATCAAACTAGAAAGAAATGGATAGAACAAAATGCAAAAAACTCAGGATTATAGTTGGAAAACCAGGTTTTGATGTGTAATACAAAACATAAAACTTGATCAAGAGTCATGAAGACTCGTCCTGATTTAAGAAATGATCAGAACAGGTTTGAGTCAGTCCGAGTTTTCACTGACTAGGTATTTTTGCCTAAATCACATGAAATTCTCTGAGTCTGTATTTTTTTTTTATTGGAGCATATACTATTCATAGACCTTAAGTTTGGCCAATAACTAAACAAATCCATAAATTTTGTTCCGTGTCATCAATATTAATCTCCTATTTCCCCCATCTCACCAGTGAAACAACCATCTCCTCACTCAAAGAAGAATAAAAAGAGATTTATTAAAAGAATAAGAATAAAATATTACTCACTCTAGTCACCGGGTTTTTGAAAAGGGCGAGTCAAGTTGATAAATCTGGTTTCTAACTATCATTTATTTTAGGGTAAAGTACACGTACCCCCTATAATGCACCCAATATTTCTCGTACTCCCCTAAGGTTCTGAAAAGTCCATGTACCACCCCTGCAAATTCCACGTACCACCCCTATTTTACCCCCCTAATTTCAAATAAGTCCAAACTGTTAAGTTTAGCCGTTAAGTACTAAAAACTTGACCATGTTACCATTTCTTCTATGTTTATAAATTTGAAAAGACCTAATTGCCCTGACCTATTTGTTCATAATATAAAAAAGACCTTTTTGCCCTAACCTAATTTGATTAGACCCTTTTACCCCCATTATTTGTTCTCAAGAACCTAACCCAACCTAATTACTAAAATGCCCTTGCTAGGGCATAATTACCAAAATACCCTCATCTTCCCCAAAATCCATCAACCCTCAACTTCTTTTTCTTCCGATTTGATCTTCTTTCAGTTCTTTCTTTGCCTGAATCACCCTTGTAGTTTTATATCCTTCTTAATTATATCTCCATTTGTTTCCTCTTTGAAGGAAGTAATTAAGAATCCATGGCGGCCTCAGCCATTCTTTCCCTGATAGATGAATTTACTTACCTGGTCAATCAGGTAAAGTTTCACCTTCCTTTTGTGGAAGAAGTCGTACGGCCCATCTTCGACCAATTCTCTGATGTCCAAACTTCCCTCAAGTGTGTAGTGGAGGAAGATGCCGTGGAGCAGAATTTGGTGAAGGATTTTGAGTTAATAGTTCGTGATGCAAAAACTACTATAGTGAATCATGCACTCAACTTGACAGCAGCACGCTGGACAGCGCGCCGCCGCCGGAGGTGGAAGACATTCTTTAAGAGGTATGCCTTCCATGACAGAGTTGCTCGAAGTAACTTGGACTCACAGATCCATGAATTGGCTGAGGCCAATTTGATCTTCTTTCAGTTTTTTTATTTTCTTTGGAAGAAAAAGAAGTTGAGGGTTGATGGATTTTAGGGAAGATGAGGGTATCTTGGTAATTATGCCCTAATAAGGGCATTTTAGTAATTAGGTTGGGTTAGGTTCTTAAGAACAAATAGTGGGGGCAAAAGGGTCTTATCAAATTTGGTTAGGGCAAAAAGGTTTTTTTATATTATGAACAAATAGGTCAAGGCAATTAGGTCTTTTTAAACTTATAAACATAGAAAAAAAAGGTAAAATGATCAAGTTTTTAGCATTTAATGGCTAAACTTAACGGTTTGGACTTATCTGAAATTAGGAGGGTAAAATAGAGACGATACGTGGAATTTACAGGGGTGGTACATGGACTTTTCAGAACCTTAGGGGTACAAAAAATATTGGGTACATTATAAGGGGTACGTGTACTTTACCCTTTATTTTATCGTCATGATTACTGGTGACTTGTATCTATTCACAAGCTATAATGAGGTGGCATGTGCCCGGAACCATCAACACTGATGTCACTAGTAAATTTGGAGTAACGGAAGTGGCTCAAGGTTTTAGACTACTAAGAATTACCACAAGATTCCATCAAATGGAAGATTTGTAATATCGAGTCACTTTCTCATTTTTAATAGTTGTGGTGAAAAAACCCACTCAATCAACTACTTATCGAGTTTGTGTTGGAAAAGAATGCACAAACAAGAGAAATAAACCATGTAAACAATCATACATAGACAACAAAGATTTAAGGAGGTTTGACACGAATGTCTATATCTACTGAAAACACTAGTTAAGCCAGAAAAACACTCAACTAAACTTTCCACTCCACCATGTGAATATCACTTGCTTATGTCCATGGTTCTCCGAACAAACACAATATGCATGAAACCCTAAAAACCTAATATCCACACAATTATAATTCTATCTATATTCATGTAATGGATCTAAAATCGGACTCAAACATACAAACGCAATAAAAATAACGTGGGCAACTATGAAATACAAAAAATAAAACCAATAATCTTCACATTGGCATGGATTTTGCAAGCCACCTTGAAGAAAAGGCAATGTTGATGTCGATTATGTAATCTCCATTGTGGGAACAATGGATTTTCATCCCAGGTCCTTTCGGAGAGGGAATCTTTCATCCTCCTCTTGGGTGAGTGAAGATACCTCATTTTGTTACTTTGGAAGGTATTCCATCGATAATGAATACTTAGTCAGAATCAAGGGAAAGATTATCTTCAGACCTAGGGGATTCCCCGCCATTTCGACAACGTACGACATCATCCAAAGTAAAATGATTAAAATATCCTTGGAGGGTAAACAAAGTTAAAAGGTCATTCGTCCAAATTCGGAATTAAGGCAATGTTTGGATGCCAAGAAGGTAAAAGAAAAATCATAATGATAGAATGTTTGATTTATATGTCTATCTTTCAGGTTAAATTTTATTTTTATTTTTATTTTTTGAATTTTTCTTCTTTACTGAGCATCAAAACATACTTTCAAGGGTAAAACTTTTATCATTATAAAAAAAAAGTGTAAAACATTTACAACAGCGAATGACTGTAGGATTTGGATATTCTGATTACCGACATCTACCGTATGGGGAGTACGGGACAATAAATCATGAGACACCCACAAATGTCCAGGACAGCAGGACTCCGTACCACTCAGATTCAAAGAATTGCGTGAATTCCAAAGTCCAAATCTGACGGTCCAAAATCGGGCCCGTATGTGGGCACCTTTCGTAAATAATGATTCGTTGTTGGTTGTAATTCACGCAATCAGGTCATTTCTGGTTTGGCATTTAAGATCTGACGAGTCACGAGCAGCGAATTTCTCTTTTTTGCTTACTTTGCCTGCAACTAGGGTGTAAGGGTTGAGGAATTTGGATCTGAGGTATCGAGGGTAAGATTTCCCAAAGCCTAAAATGTTAGATCTTGATTTCGGGAACCATGTTTCACTATCTCTCATGTTTTTCTTCCCGTGAATGGTAGATCTGGTTTCCTCTTATGCTCATTGGTTCGTTATGTTCCTGCAAATAGTTTTGGGTGTTGTTCTCATTTTATTTTGTTAAAGGATTTATCCCTTATAGTAGAATGGGAAGATAAAAAGAAAGGCAAAGCATAATTTTTTTTGATCTATTGTGCCTTCTCTTGACCTTCGAGTCGTTGTAGGTGTATAAACCTTTAAAATTGCGTTTCCCTCTCTCCCTCCTTGTATCTTTGTTCTTGCGTTAGTAAGATACCTGTTAAGGAGTTCGTCCCTGAGGGGATCGGGCCTAAAATTCCTGGTCGCTGCCTATTCATATTTTTATGTTATTGATACTTTTTTTTTTCTTCCCCCAGAGAGCATGCGTTGTTTGTGTCTGTTGATGAACTCTCATGTTTCCGTTCTTTGTATTTGCTATTTTTTCCCTTTCAAAAATATTTTACCTTATTGTTTTATTTTCTTGTATTGAAGGCGAAGAAAGATTTCTGTCATATTCTACTTCTGGGAAAATGAAGCCCATCTTTTGTGGGAACTTTGAGTATGACGCTCGCCAGTCTGATCTTGAGCGACTTTTTGGCAGATATGGAAAGGTTGACAGGGTGGATATGAAGTCTGGTTCGTTGCCTTTCCCTTTAACTTACGATTTGTTTGCTGATCTCTGTACGTTAACTGAAAACCTATGATTTTCATTTACTCCACTACCTTCTAATATTTATCACCAGTTCATATTACTAGGTTCGTATTGTCATTCCTCCCTACTATTTCTTATGATTTGGATTGATTTTTGAAACTTCTCTACTTGGATGTGAAACAATTGGAGCAGAGAGCTATTGAGTGTGTTCAAGTTTTGTTTGTTAAGTTTAACTAGAGTTCTCAGGTACCAGGATACCTCTCTTTCTCATTATCGCACCACAGGAGTCCACATATCCACTAATATTGAGATATCAAACGATGACAATTTGAGAGTATCTGGGTATCAGCTGTTTTACTCTTACATTTACTAAATTTAATCATATGGCCGAAAATTTATTCATAATGCCCATTTAGGGAAATACTTTTGTGGAAGTACATATGGTAATCGCAATTCTCAATTTTAAACACATCAAATTTGCAATTGCCTGCAATTGAAGAAGAGCCATGTATGGTGATATATTACATAGATTCATTGTGGCGATGGATCCTCCAGCAGCAACTCAATTCAGCAGTGACAAATCCTCTCCCATTAAGGTGGTCGAATCTAGGTGTGTTTTTGCATTGGTTCTTCACTTTAATGGCTACAACAGTGTTCAGAATTCCAAGACAACATGACATGGAGATGGCAAGAAAAGACCTTGTTTTGGGTCTTAGTGGGGTTCAGGATATGTTTAAGAAAAGCAAGTCTGTTATTTGCAGTGTAAGCCCCATACTCAAAAATTTCTTTGGCGCAGGAATATTATGAAAATTCAATGTTTTCCTGGCTGATGGATGGGCTATTATGACATTTCCTTTCCTGCCGTGCCCGAGCTTCATCTTCTTGTGTTTTTCAGAAGAGCTGATCTGATCTGCCATGGCACCACCATTCCACATTTTCCCAAGAGACCATTGCCTTTCATTCCTCATGACCTTCGCCCAGACTTCATTTTCAGACGTGTCTCAAGGTAGAACCCTTGCCGATCATGTGGTCAGAGGCAGCAGAATAGATGGAGAAGGCACTCTATGTTCGTTGACCTACCATGAGACACCCACTTTTGGCTTGTTGTTCATTGACATCATTTAGTTCATACTAAAGGTCTGTTTCTGATTTTCTGGTCACTTAGTTTCTAGCTTTCGCAGAGATGGCCAGGTGTTGTGTTTATTTATTGGTAGAGTTTTGTTTTAGTTGGTGGCAGTGCCATCTCATATTAAAGAATCCTTTTACTGGGGGATTCTGAACTTAGTCGACTGTATTTGTTTTAAAGAATACCATATTTATCATTTCTTATTCTTTTGCATTATGGTCATTAGGATTTGCTTTTGTCTATATGGATGATGAGCGAGATGCTGAGGATGCAATACGATCACTCGACCGGTCAGAATTTGGTAGGCAGGGGCGCAGGCTTCGTGTTGAGTGGACAAAGGTAGCGCATTAATTTTTTTTGATTAAAGATTAAGGTAGCATTTAATTGATCTAACATTGTGATACTTTCAGTGGTCTCTTTCTCTTGATTTGTTTGATAATGTATCTCATTTTAGTCCTATCCATTTCTAATTGCAGCAAGAACGTGGTATAAGAAGACCTGGGAGTTCAAGACGATCTGCCACAGCTAATTTGAAACCCACTAAGACCTTGTTTGTTATCAACTTTGACCCAGTTCGCACTAGGACGAGAGACTTGGAGAAGCACTTTGATCCATATGGAAAAGTACTGAATATAAGGATTAGAAGGAATTTTGCTTTCATTCAGTATGAATCACAAGAAGATGCCTCCAAAGCACTGGATGCAACAAACATGAGGTATTATCTCCTTTGTATATCTGCATTTTGATCATTCGTGTACAGCAGTTCTCAGTATTCCATTGCAATGTCCACTCATGTTGAACCTATTATAGAAACCTATCTTATTGGGTATAGGTGGGTCCTTTGATTGCTTGTAATGGTAAGTTATAAAATTTCATGCGCAGCAAGTTGAGGGATCGAGTTATTTCTGTGGAATATGCTGTTCGAGATGATGATGACAGGAGAAATGGGTACAGCCCTGAGAGAGGTCGTGACAGGTCACCTGAGAGGAGGAGCCGTGATAGACGTGATCATGGCCGATCGCCAAGCCCTTACCGAAGAGAGAGAGGTAGTCCTGATTATGGCCGGGGACCTAGCCCGTATTCTAAGCCTGAACCACGAGCAAGTCCTGATTACGGTAGAGCTGAAAGCCCTGTCTACGAGAGATATCGCAGGTGAAGTCTTATATTTGGTTTCTGCCGGATGTTTCCATTTTTTCTAATGTTTACATTCTTGTTCATTCACTTTTCATAAAAAATAACTACTAATGTTTTTTTATTGATGATGCAGTCGCTCACCCCGTTCACCCGCAGAACGCGAAAAATCTCCCCGCGAAATATCACCTGCGGAACGCAAAAGATCTCCCCAGGCACGTGAAAGATCTCGATCTTGAGACCATTGTAGAGCTCAAGGGATTCCCCTAGTGTGGACGAACTTGGCATCAGCACCTTTCTTTTAGCAATCTTACATTGTGAGAGAGGCTTGTAAACTTGTGCATTTGGGGATTATGTAGTGCAGATCCATGGCTTGTAGAGTTACCTTGATTTGATTAGCTTTGATGAGTTTTTCTTATCGTCTAGGAAATCCCATGGACCGAACTTTTATACTATATATATAGCCTGTTCTTTATAAAAATCTCTAAATTAAGATGGAAAGCTTTTGGGCTGTGACTTCCAAAGTTTGCCCTTCATGCTTGAAGATAAAAGACCCTTTTTCAGAATTATTTCACCATTTTGATCTTTTAATTGGGATGGCAAGTTGACTCCATCTACTTGTAGATTATTAGCAGAGTTTGGGATTGTTTTAGGTATTGGTTTCGGATATCGATATGGTACTGATATGGATCAGCTGGTACCGACCCATGTTGGGTTATGCAGATTCAAAAACAACGATCACCTCCGATGCCCTCGAATACCGATTTGGTAATAAAGCCCATTCGGAGCAGTAGGGCATCAAAATTATATAGTTAGTGGCAAATGATATTCATGGAGTTCCCAATAAACTGCCAAAATCCCTGTTCTTTGGTTGTGTATTTTATGGGTTTTGGATCCTCTCCAATGAGCATCCAATGGCTTGGGTGCTGTGCCGCCTTTGAGGTGTGGCTGTATGGGGATCACCCCAAAGACACAGCTAATGTAGAGCCAGTTTAAATCATAGTTTCGCAAATAATATAACATAGCTAGAAATTCAAATGTTGGTAGTAAGGGAAAAGTCTTATGGACAACAATTTCAATGACGCCCATCAAATCATGAGCGGACCATCTTTGACTGCCCAAATATTTCTCAATGTTGTATTAAGTTCGGTTCAGCTTTTGTGGATGTTTTCCTGGAATTTTTATCACTTGTGGTTCCTCTGTCTGGTACAATTTTCGAGTGTCTCTAATAAAAGGGGGATGGATTTCACCTGGGTAGTGTGTTCGGTCAAGAGGTGAAATGATCATTTTAATCCCGTATGAAAAGAATTGTATAATCGTATCAATCAACGAACCTCTGAGTGTGCCTATTATCTATTTGACTATTTTGTTTCTATGAATTTCATCTCAAGTACATCTTCTATGTGGAGACACCAAGGATCAAAATTAAGTGGAAATTTAAAAGTCTTTAACATGGTAGGTCACGAAGTGGAGGAAAGATCTGAAACTTGATACATGCTTGCTTATCATTTAAGGTTTCTTTATTTTTAATCCGAATAATTCTGGCTTAAAAGGTGAGCCTACCTAATTATTTTTTTGGAATTGTGCCAAGCTACTTAGTGCCTTTCCAATAATATATGTATCATTCGTTTCAGAACATCGATTTGTTTATCACTTTATCATTCATTGCTCTTCTTGTCTCATGGAGACATCCTCTGAAGCTGCTTTTCCCTACTATCTACAATCCATCTTGGGTGGTTCCACCTTGAGTGTCGTAAAGTGATTTAAGTTGCAAACGGTCCCCACTCCTCGACCCAAGACTGATAGTGATAGAGGAAGAGAAAGAGAGTTCCATTTCCACACTCAATAATAAGATTAAAAAAAAAAAAGCAGATAACAAAGACATGGGTTGCTACGCCATGAGTGTGTGACTAACAGTAACAACAAACTCATTGAGTAGAAGCAAAAGAAGGGCCCAAACAGCACACGCACTTTACCCTTTTTTGGCCCAGTTATCTGCTAAAACACTCAAAAACCATGCTTCGATCAATGATTCCTCGTCATGAGATGCAGATAACTTGAATCAACTTGAAGGAAAGTATTAAAAGAATAAGCATTAAAAAGCTACAGCCCGCACGCCCGTAATTATATCCGTATCGATTTCGTTGTTGACCGATATGAATTTCGATAAAAATCAGTTGGAATCAAACCGTATCGATCGATTTAGTTGGCTTGATCCATTCGATTACAATTGTCAATAAGCTGAGGTTTTCCTGGCTTCCTGGGGTATGCCGTTTTCTTTTTACTTTCATTCTTCTTATTTTCAGTTAATTGCCCTGCCCTGCCTTTGTTTTGCAAGAAATGGACTGGATTTCCATTCGCCAACAGTGAAGAAAGAATTCCTTCACCAAGGACATTGATATGATCAAATGCTAAAGTGAAGCTAGTTTTGACTTATCAATAAGGGGTGAGAGTATAATGATTACCCAGAATCCAATTATGAAGACACTTCATTAAAAAAAAATAGAGAATATTTCTGAGAAGTTTCAAACCAAAATATGTATTGGAAAAGAAACTAGGAATAGTTTTGGTCTAGTAATTACTGCAACATATAAAACAGTACCAACTACACACTCACAATGATTCCTAAATTAGAGATGCACGTACAAATGTCAAATGTAATTCAACTAGAAACGTAATCTAAAGCAAATCTGATACGATCATAGGTAGATGGGTCATTGTGTTGGGCTTAGTCTATTAGGGGTACATGGGTAAGTTGTGTTGGGTTAGTCTGTTAGGGGTAGATGGGTAATTTCATTAGATAGAGCTTTATATAGTAAGAGGATCGTTGTAAAGAGCATAAGAAATATATCAAATCTCTCTTTCCTGTCTATCATCTTCTTCTTCAATCCCCCATTTTAGGAGGCTGCCCCCTCGAAGTGGCATTTATCCCTTCCCTTACAACCATTTCCTTAGCAGACCGATACGTGTTCGTATCATTGGTGTTTTCACTGAGAGCTTCCTCTACAGCCATGGAGGGAACTCGCTACAGTAAGAATGAGGAGACAGCGACGGTGCAGCAGTCCTTGGCCAAGCTCCACTTTCTCCCTAACTCCATCGATGCTAAGCTTTGCCGTCTCTTCCCTGCTTATGCTGCCTTAGCCCCTCCACCCTGTCTGATTGGCTTCGTAACCTTCTCTAGGTTGTCTGAGAGAGCCAAGGTTTCAGCGATATTGACGGAGGAGAAGCATGCGTTTGAAGAGGAAGAACCCAAGGACCATGAAGATCCGCCAATCATGAGCTCTGTCGAGAGTTCGGCCCTTGAATCCGAGCCGCTTCCTTCTTCGATTCCTGCCGGAGTGGACGAGATTCTAGGTCAACAGGAATCCGGAAACGATGTTGTCGCCGATCATGTTGTTCCCTTTGTTGCAGAGTTTGTTGCTTCAGAGATCTCAGATTCGTTGTAGGATTCCAACACTGAGATATTCCCTGCCTTCTTGGACCAGAATCCAATCGCATCAATTGTTGCAGGCTTCAAAATGAACAGGGGTCACCTCTCCCCTGTTCCCTTTGATGACTTTCGATCTGTTTTTTCCCCAACTTCTTCCCCTGTGATCGTAGTGGATGCAGTCCAGGCACTGAACCACCACCATATGCTCGCGACTTGGAGAGGGGAGGACTGGAACCCTCGGCCGCCACCGGAGCAGCCACCACCTCTGCGCGTATCCAGCTGCCGTCGTCTCAGCTGTTGGACCGGAGAGGGTCCGGACAATATAGACGCCATGGATTCCATTTTGTCGTCTCTGTTATGGGAATTCATCTTCTCCGACAAAACGAATCCGAACATCACATGGACTGTAGTGCTAGGCCCCCAGTGGTGGATCTCATTCTACATTCTTCAGAATGATACGTCAACTGTTGCAATGAATGATGCACGAAAACTGTTTGATGAAATGCTAGCAGATATCATTGCAACAGATTCAGTTGAATATTCTCAGACACCATTCACAGCAAGCGATCAAGAGCACAGAAGCAACATCGATCCTAGTAGCAATGCTGAATCTCTGCGTGCGATCTGGCGTCTCAAGATTTTTATGCAAGGAGATGAAAAAGAGAGAGAGAGAGAGAGAGAGAGAGAGAGAGAGAGAGAGAGAGAGAGAGAGAAAGAAGAAGACAAAACTTGTAAGACCGTTCCTCTCACTTCAGAAAATCCAATTGATGTTTCTGTGGCACACCTTGATGAGAGGCACATAGGGGGCGGTGGGGTTGTCTTGCCACCTATCCGTCATTGCGCGTCTAAGCCAGCATTGATAGTTGTTGGGGGTTTTCAGCCCTCGAGCCTTGAATTAGTTTTATCAGCCGATGGGGCATGGCTGAATCGGTCTGGACCCATGCATGGCGTTCTTTCATAGATTGGTTGAAGATGGCGCGACTTCTTGGTGTCAATCCGACTTATTTTGAACGGCTCTTCTCGGCAATGGTTTATTTGGTGTTAGGGAAGCATGCTTGCGGTGTGTTGGTGACATCTTGCATCGACCATCACCTGTTTGTGATATTGTTCGAACCTTGAGGACAAGGTTCTGAAGGGGAAGGCAATGATACGATCATAGGTAGATGGGTCATTGTGTTGGGCTTAGTCTATTAGGGGTAGATGGG
Source organism: Telopea speciosissima (assembly GCF_018873765.1). NCBI lineage: Eukaryota > Viridiplantae > Streptophyta > Magnoliopsida > Proteales > Proteaceae > Telopea > Telopea speciosissima. The sequence continues at coordinate 60,254,500 of NC_057921.1, read as the reverse complement.
TAAGTTGTGTTGGGTTAGTCTGTTAGGGGTAGATGGATAATTTCATTAGATAGAGCTTTATATAGTAAGAGGATCATTGTAAAGAGCATAAGAAATATATCAAATCTCTCTTTCTTGTCTATCATCTTTTTCTTCAATCCCCCATTCTAGGAGGTTGCCCCCTCGAAGTGGCATTTATCCCTTCCCTTAAAGCCATTTTCTTAGCAGACCGATACGTATTCGTATCAAAATCTCATTCAATATAAACTGATAAAAGTATACTGCAATAATTTTTTTTAAAAATCATACTCTTAACAGCTTATATCCTTGATTAAACCCATCTAGTGAGGTGAAGAATCACTTAATTAATTAGTACCACAATTGAAATGATTCCTCACATTTTGAAACAAGTTTGGGAACTTTTAGGGAACTTATAAGATAATGGAAATTAAAGAACCTTTTGTAATGGGAAAGCAGGATTGACCATTCAATGTGCCTACCCAAAAGTGACCTCTCATTTTGAATGAATCAACCGACCAGTTAGTTACCCACACGGCCACACCTACTCATTTATTTGATTTTCTTCACGGAATTTCTACAAAATTTCAACTGTGGATGATATCAGGAGGGAATCTCATTCTTTTATTCAACCTTAAATTTAAGATTGTTTTATTGTGGCAATTTGGTTTAGAGTGGAATGGTTAGAAATCGAAATCCAACCGTTTATTAAACGATTTTAATTTATCAAAATAAAATCATTTATTAAACGATTTGGGTATTTTTGGTTTGTAAAAGGTTTTGGTTTCACAGTTTTAAACAGTTTCAATCTCGATTTTGTTCATAACGGTCCTTGAACAGTTTTTTAATTGTTTTTAAATGGTTTCGGTCTCGATTCTAAGACTAATAATTTCTATACAATCAGTCTAGTCCATGGTTCTAAGTATCGGTATCGTAGCGCCTGATTTTGGTAGTCATCGATATCAATATCATATCGATACCGTATTGATAGCATGGTACATACAAAAGATAAAATGGTCATAAAACTTATTTTTTAAGGAAATTTAAGGATAATTTTGTCCAATAGAATCAATCTAATCCGATACTATATTGATATCGTATTGATTTTACGAATTGTTGATACCCATTCTAATACTGTGCACTAAAACCATGTTATGCTCTGAATGGATTACCTCTCTCTTTTTTTCTTTTCTTTTTCCCCAAGTGATATGGATTCCCTTTTTAAAGGATAAAACATTAAGGAAGTTAAGACTTTTTAGCAATCATTTGGAGATTGCCATTATGGTTATCCTAATCTTAAGGGAGTGGAGAGATCCATCAACAGCTCAAGGCTTGCACTAAAGGAATCCTATTTTAACTCCAGCTGTTAAGCTTCTCTTTAGCGGAGTTTATAGATGAATTCTCATCTCCTCTTGCCATCTAGGCCTCTAGACTCTACACCTGTAGGAAAACACAATTGTGCTCATCTCTTTAAGACACATATAGGTTTACTGGATTACAAAACCTATGCAAATAATGAAACACATGGAAGGCGTAGGAAGGTTGGTGAAGAGAACAATAATACCTTGCAGGAAAGGAAGCTAATTAATGAAAGATGACAAACATGGAAGAATATAAAAAGAATATAAAATACTAAGGATTCCCTCTCTATATATCAACCACCGAATCTGTCCTCATTCAAGTTTTGGATGGCAATATTCTTTGTCCAGTATCAGTATAAATGATAAGGAAGAGGGTTGGGCACACCGCTGGCTTTTCTGAAACTATTCGTTATGTCCAATTAAGAGGGTGGAATAAAGAAGGCAGGAGATCATTTGCATAGGGGTGAAAGTAGGTGGTGAATCGCTTTACTCAGGTGATTCTTTTCCAAAAATTTGGGTTAGGGTGTAGCCAGTTCTTATCAATTCCTCATATTGGGTCCAATTCTAGGTTTTTAATTGCATTACCTTATATAATCTGTAGGGAGAGGGTTGGGCATGCTGTCAGGTATAGATAAGTAGGCATGGCCTTGCCTATTGGGAGGGGTGGGATGAGAGGGGTAGGGTGGTCCTTTCCCATGGGATGGGAAGAGAGATAGACATAGGGGTGCCCACCCTTTTCCCTAATTTATATTATGGTTTTACATATCAGTATTGGAATGGATATAAATCTCGCCATATTGATATTAATGTAGATCATACGTATTAGCCGGTTTTATCTTATTTTTTTAGGGCAAGAGATCGCTATCTGATTGTGTAGCACCTACACCATCATGAGGCTAATAAGAGCATGTGTGTGGGACTGTGGGAGTATCTGATTGAATGAGAATCTTTAGTTCAATGCTGTCTGAGCGACAATTTCACGCAGTCCTGTGTATAGACATAGAAACCAAACATCCAATTAGTATTCTTTTTCTCTTTTTTTTAAAAAAAAAATTAATTTTTAACAATTTTGCCCTTATTACAATCCATTATTTTGATATAATATCACCAAGTATCATCGATACGATTGACCTGACACGGATATTTCAAATCATGATCCACATCGAATGGATTATGAGCTTGACAATGTTGCGTATATTTATTTCAAAGCTAACGGGCCATGCGTGGAGGGAAGCTAATGAAAGCATGCGCTTTGGCATCTGGGGGTGGGGTGGTCATTTCACCCCACTTCTGCGTGTCTGGGCGTGGCTCCTGTATCTCTCACTAAGAACTTTTTTTTTCCCTTTAGCTTAATAGGTTGGTCCTCCATGGTTGCTCTACGGTCACACTGTCAGCGAGGGACCGTATGCTGAAAGTGCTCCAACTTTTGAGATCATGAGATGACCGTTGGGCTCGCACGCGCTGAAAGAGACACCCGCAACCGCAGGAGCAACGGATGCAAATACAAATCACCAACCAGCCGTTTAAATAGCTGTAGAAAGCGCAGCCGTAGAGGATACCTCGTCAACCATAAGCAATGCTTATAAAAACCCCATTATGGATAATGATGATGTTCTTATTCTAATGTGAGGGAATATAATCGATTCCCCAATAATTAAGGATTACTCTGTTTGCTTTCAAGCACACTAATCTATTAAATCAAATCCCTTCACCAGTGTTGTGGGCCCAGCACAGACCTACTTCCAAAACCTTGTCGGTCGTCCGTTGCCGATTCAAAAATCTAGTGGCATTTTCGTATTTTAGAGAAATACCAAGTGCTTTTACTTTACTTTACTGCCGTCATTACTGACATGTGTATACGTGTCATCAATATCAACCGTCAAAATGTCACTTCCTCTTGGTTTGGGAAACGGGAAAAGTTCTCCACCTGTTTCCAAATCCCACGTGGCATTTATCTGTTATAATATATATGGCTTCCACCTCGGTAACGTAAAATTTTTCAAAAATCTCTTTTTCAAATTTTAACGTTGTCGGAACAGTCGGATCTTCTACGGCGTTGCGTCACAGCCGTCGGATCTTTTCGAGGATGCTCAACATTTAAGGCATTTTCCGGATCTCAAGTCTCTCCCTCTATCGGACTTTCCTTTTCTCTGTCTGTGCTGAGACTAAAAATAACACATTACAGAGAAAATCTGGGGACAGAGATTTGTAGAAGGTTTGATGATTTTTGAATGTAATCGTTTCCTTCTTATTTTAACATATTTTGTTCTGTTTTTTTTTCGTAAAAACATATTTTGTTCTGTCTTCTTCCTCTGAACTAGATTATTGCCTCCATGGCTCTCCTTCTTCAGATTCTTCTGTTATTCGTTGTTTTCTTTTTCTTACCCCCTTTTTTTCGAACTAGGGATTCGACCGTTTGATGTCTTCTGCATTTTGGGTTGCAAAATAGTTATCTTGTGTGTTCCTGTTGCTTACTGAGTAGAAGGCAAGTCCCCTGTTTTATGATCGAAAGAGATAAAGATCAAAGAGGGTTGAAGATCAAGCTATTGGGTTGCTTCTCAAAGGAAAAAAAACAGTTCTTGCGTCCCTAAAGGTTGATCTTTGAAGCTACTTACTAGACTTTCTTTTCCCATTATTCCTGTTTCAGGCATTTCACAGCTTTTCCTTTTTCTTTGCATAGTAGTGTTTTATTTCCTTCTCTCTTTTTATTTTAGAAAGTTTCTACTTGGCACTACATTCTCAGCTCACATTGTTTCGTCTTACAGTCACAGAACAACGGTGGAAGGGTCATTCTCTTTGGATGTTGAGGAAGAAAAGCCATTTTAGGTATTTTTTGTAATTTCTTTCCGAAAACTCTGGCCCCTTTTTTTTTTTTTTTTTGTTTCTTCTTCAAGTGAAGTTGGGAAAAATTTTAATTCACTCCATACTTCATAGTTGTATATAGGAAAAGATTAACTCCTTATCTTCAAAGCTAAGTCTTTGATTTAATTTTTTTGCATTTCAAACTTGAAGTCATTGTTTACCATCGATATGCATTTCTTAAAATCATTTTGATAACAGCTCAGACATCTAAGAGGTACTTTTGGAAGTGGATTTGATAATTTCCCAAGAATGTATTTCTATAAATACCATCGATATGCATTTCTTAAAATCATTTTGATAACAGCCCAGGAAGGATACCTTAGAGAACTCTGAAGAGAAGGGGATTCATCCCTCTCAGAAAAATGGACTTGTAGAGTTGAGGTTTTGAGTGGTAAAGTTAGCAGATTCGGCCTTATGGGTTCCTCATGTAATGGTAGAGATGGTATAGAGGCCATATAATGACCATATTATCCTTCAGTTTCTGGTTCTGTAAGGCTTTAACCATGATAATGAGCTATGGTTTTGTTTTTTTGAAGTGGGTACTTTGGTAATTCAGTTACCTTCAGACTCCGAATTTTTTACTTTTCTCAGTGCAGTGGCCAACCTTTACGGTAACTTGATTCGTTCCATTCCTCTTGTTCTCATTCCTTTCATTGCACCCCACGCTTTAAAACTTTGGAAGGACTCGTGGGTCTTCAACAGGTACTATGATTTTGTTGGTCGGATCTTGTTTTCAGGAAACGGGAAATCTGTGATTTGCTAGATTCTCGAAGCTCCAGATCATGGACGTTCTCTCCTTTTCCAAATCTTTTTAATTTATTATTCCTGCTGCTTGCAACTGCTCTTCCTTATTAATGCAATATAAAACTAATCCACTACTTTTTGTTTTCTATAACAAATTAGTACCCTTTTTTTTATTGTCTGGATCTTCATCTTCAAGCTTTGGTTTCTCTGAATTCTGGGTTCTTTCAGGTACTGTAATCTATAGGTTGCTACCCAGATAGAGATCATGGTGGAAGAGGGAGGGGGAGAGGTTTTGGTAGACACCCGTCCAGCTGAAGAGTGGTTATCGCGTGCCCAAGAACTTGTGCCTATAGCGCTTCAGAAAGCAAGGGAAACTAAAGGGTTCCCAGGTCGATGGAAGATGATGATTTCCAAACTTGAGCAGATTCCTTCTCGTTTATCAGACTTGTCAAGTCATCCTTGCTTCTCAAAGAATGCTCTCTGCAAAGAGCAATTACAGGCTGTGTGCAAGACACTGGGTGAAGCAATTGAATTGGCAGAGTTGTGCGTGGAAGAGAAATATGGGGGAAAGCTTCGGATGCAGAGTGATCTTGATGCATTGTCTGGCAAGTTGGATTTAAATTTACGGGATTGTGATCTGCTGATCAAGACTGGAGTGCTTGGGGAGGCCACCTTGCCTTTGGCTGTGGCCCGTTCATCCGCAGAACCAGAGGCTTCCACGAATTCAAATATACGAGAATTGCTGGCCCGGCTTCAAATTGGGCACCTTGAGGCAAAGCACAAGGCACTGGACAGTCTTGTTGAAGTCATGAAGGAAGATGAGAAGACTCTGTTGGCTGTGCTGGGCCGGAGAAATATCTCAGCTTTAGTCCTATTGCTCACGGCAACTTCGCCTAGAATTCGGGAGAAAACAGTCACAGTCATCTGCTCACTTGCAGAGTCAGGGAGTTGTGAAAATATGCTTGTTTCTGAAGGTGTGCTTCCTCCTATGATCAGGTTGGTTGAATCTGGAAGCGCAGTGGGAAAAGAGAAGGCCATAATTTCGCTCCAGAGGTTGTCAATGTCTGCAGAAACAGCTCGGTCCATTGTTGGGCATGGTGGAGTTTGTCCTTTAATTGAGATCTGTCGCACAGGGGAGTCGGTTTCACAGTCTGCTGCTGCTGGTACCCTGAAGAATTTGTCGGCTGTGCCAGAGGTGAGACAAATTCTAGCTGAAGAGGGTATTGTCAAGGTCATGATCAATCTCCTTGATTGTGGGATATTGTTGGGTGCTAAAGAGTATGCTGCCGAGTGCTTGCAGAATCTCACTGCTAGCAATGACATTCTTAGAAGGTCTGTTATCTCAGAAGGTGGAGTTCGGAGTTTGTTGGTTTACCTTGATGGTCCATTGCCCCAAGAATCTGCAGTGGGTGCATTGCGGAATCTGGTGGGTTCAGTTTCCATGGAAGTCCTTCTTTCGCTTGGTCTTCTTCCTCGATTGGTTCATGTGCTTAAAGGTGGATCCATTGGTGCACAGCAAGCAGCTGCATCTGCCATTTGTAAGGTTTGCGGCTCAACACAAATGAAGAGATTGGTTGGTGAAGCTGGGTGTATTCCTTTGCTTATCATTCTGCTTGAGGCTAAAAGAAACAGTGCAAGAGAGGTTGCTGCCCAAGCAATCTCAAGCTTAATGACTCTTTTGCAGAACTGCAGAGAAGTCAAAAGGGATGAGAAGAGTGTTCCAAATCTGGTCCGGTTGCTTGACCCAATTCCTCAGAACACAGCTAAGAAGTATGCTGTTTCCTGTCTCGGATCTCTCTCCTCGAGCAAAAAATGCAAGAAATTGATGATCTCATATGGGGCTATTGGGTATCTCAAGAAGCTGTCTGAGATGGACATACCAGGATCCAAGAAGCTGCTTGAGCGGCTTGAAAGAGGAAAATTGAAAAGTTTGTTCAGCAGGAAATAGTGGGGCTAGCATTAAGTGTCCTCTGTGTAATGAAGTATCTTGATCTCCTACAATTGTTTATGTGTAACTTCATTGTTTCATTGTCTGTATGAAACAATGTGGATAGTAGATATGAACTGGAATGCTTATGTTTTGGATCCTCGCTTGGAATAACTGGTAAATGTTTTTTGCAAATACATAATTATAGGTGAGATTTTCTTCACTTTGTCAATTCAATAGCAACTTTAGAGAACATATTTCTTAGTTCCATTAATTGCACTGTTGCAGAACAAGAAACATATACGTAGGATATTAAAGGAAGAGTTGCTATTCTAATAGCTTCTGGTTCCATTGTGTTACAACACTGATGAAGAAATGCTAAATTACCTAATACCATCTCAAGATGAATCTCTAAAAGGGAGAGTTTGTGATGAGATCTTGCTGTGCTTATCTGCTTCTGGTTTCATTGTGTTATTTACTGAGATTAGAAATGTTGAAACATGAAAATACCATCTTAGTTGAAGAGGGAAGAGTGGATGTTAACTGGATCTGTTCGAGTGAAACAGGAAAGAACATGCAAGGGTTTTCTATGGAATTTCTTTTATTATATTATCTTACCTTCGGGTAGGCAATCTGGGCTTCAACCCCTCTTTACCTCTTCATTGATCATAATATGAAGGTTCATTCCAATTTTGAGGAGTCTTATAAACTTTGTGTTGTGTTTCAGAATTTTAACCTAATGTTCATTCATGTTTACAATATTACAAGAGAAAGCAACCGAGTAGGAAATACTAGATTTTCAGGTCTTGCAACTCTATTTGAAGTAAAATGTGGTTGAAGCAATGGACTATCATTCAATAAGAAGGGGGTGGGTGCTCTTTGTCTCTTACAATAGCTTCACTTGTTAATCTGGCACCAATTGGTGATAGAAAACTTAAGCTAATATCTCTATGGCTCTGGTTAGTTGCAAGGGAATGTAAAGGGAAGATGCTCTTTGTCCCTATAACTTCATTTGTTAGTGTGGCACCAATTGGTGATTGAAACCCTAACATCTATAGTTGCGAGTAAATAAAATGGAAGGGAATGGAAAGGGAAGTGAATTTTTCATATATAAAAAAGGAAACTTTCGTTTCAAAACATTTCTTGATTATTAAATTTCACTTTTCCTTGCATTCAAATACCTTAAAAAGTAGAACAAAAACATTAAAAAAAATATCATCACTAAATAGTTGCTTTGAAGCAATTTTCTTTATGAGGATGATGATTAGGTAGAAGAGAGGAAATAAATAAAAAAGACTTTTGTGGAAGGAAAGGCTAATGGTTATGTGCACGGTCATGCATGGTTGATGGAGATCAATGTGGGGTCGAAATGACCAAACACCCCCCCTCTCCCCTTTTGAAGAATCTGTGCAGAGGTGGGGTGCCATGCATGAATCTCCTCCCAAAAGAAAAATAAATGAGAAAACAAAAAAAAACTTGGTAGCGTGGATATCTTTTTAAATACCACTTCTTTTTCAATGTTATTTTTTCTTTTATAAATCTTAGTATATTAGTCACATCTGACACTATATTTTAGTATCAAAATGAAATTCAAGAAGATAAGGATACTTTTGGTAATAAAAAAAAATTAACTTCATAATCTTATATGATAGGGTAAATTACATGACACGCCCTGTACGTTTTTCCATACTAAACTCACCCTCTTTTATTTGAAAATACACATCCATCCCCCTCTAGAGTAACGGTGTTAACTTAAAATAATTCAGAAACTGAAAAGACAATTTTAACCTCAACCAAAATAAGATAAATAATGACAATTGAGGTACCCAACGTCTGTAGAAAATGCACTTTAGATACCCAAAGCTTGTAAATTATATTTAGGATACCAATTTTGATATTTCAAATTATACTCCAAATCACCACCACCGCTACAACCACCATTGCCACAACCACCAACGCCACCCACCATTACCACCATTACCATCATATACTCGAAAACCAAATAGAGACTGCAAGACATCCTGGAAGTAACCAGACCTTCCAACTTAATGACATTGGGATGCTCAAGCCTTCTTAGAACGAGAATCTCTCTGGCCATGAATTTGACTCTCCCTGGTTCCAGATTATCAAACCGAACTTTATTCAAAGCGACGATCTTCCCGGAAATGAGATCTCTAGCTTTATATGCATTGCTATAAGTTCCTTGGCCAATCTAACAATCAAGCATGAAAGCAAAACAAGATTTTAAAACTGAGAAGAACAAAGTTGGACCATGCTAATTTCTATCAAGGATTTAGAACTTGGAATTCAAGGAGTAAGTCCTGAGTGTTAAGAAAATATCGCCTAGAATGGCGATTTGCAGAAGAAAACGAAAAACAGAGCAAACACACAACACCAGAGATTTACGTGGTTCACCCCCAAGATGGGAATAAGCTACATCCACGACCGAGCAATAGAACAAATTTCACTATCTTTTGGAAATATTACAAAACCTCTCATACTGCTCTCCCAGAGATAAGAACATTATATAGAGAAGCCCTAACCCGAGAAAGTACAGAAATGCCTCCAGACCAAAAAAATGCCAAACCGGACAGGGTCGGACCACAACATACCGTTTCGAAGATTTCGATGAGCCCAACACAACTCCCTGCCTTTGCCTTCGGCGATGATGTATGCCATTTTTTGACAATCCGAGGTCGTTTCGAGGTCGAAACGGCCCTCCGAAGATCCCAAATGCACTTTCTAGACTGAAATCAAGCTTCACCAATAACACTGAGTACCTTATCGAGCTTCTTGAATGTATCGGTGCGTCAAGGGATCCAACCCTCAATGGCCTCGCCGACGACGGTGGAGAGCCGAGAGGGCCATCCTTGCTAATTTCTTAGAGCCTGATTTGGATTCGGCTTTGGTTTCGGTTTAGGATTAGACTTAGGTTTACGCAACTTCGGCTGCTGCTACGACGGAGCAAAATCTCCGGCCTGGTGGCGGTGGATCCTTTCTCTCCCTCTTCGCACACCTTCCTTCCTAACCTTAGAGCCGTTAACAGTGATAGCATTAGTAGCATCGAAAGGTTGTTCTTCAACCTTGACTTGACGGTTTCAAAAGCCCCTTCCTTCTTGCTATAAAGGGGTTCTTTTGATTTTTGTTCACAAATGATGTAATGCTTTTGTTTTGGGTAGAAAGATGCATACTTTATTAAGTTAAGATGTATTACACATGGAAGGAGTTGAGCATAACCCCAAACTCCATGGATCGAAATTTGACCAAACTGTTGTACATCTAACCAACAAAGCCTTCCTTGCCAGAGAGTCAGCAACACTGTTTATCTCTCTTGGAACATGAGAAAAAGTACATGAAATATAGTAAGATGACAAGTGAATAATGTCCTCCACTATAGGTTTAATTTCCAATGGTGGGTGGCAGTTTGTTTGCACAAGATAAATGATCAAGTCCTTGTGATCAGATTCCACCTCTAGATGCTCAAAACCTTCAGAAATCCCTTCCAACAAAGTCGACTGAACAACAATAGCCTCACCCACAAGAACTGTAGGAAAAGCAAATGGCATTGAGACAGAAAATAGTGGCGTGCCAGTAGAATCTCTGAAAATAAAACCAATCTCACCCTTACAGTCCTTTTGGCAAAAACTAGCATCACAATTCACCTTGACATGGTTACATGGTGGATGTGACCACTAAGATCTAGTTGGCATCTGACTACCAATCAAAGTAGTAGCAGAAGACACCACATTACCATATAATTCCTGATAGCTCTTAGTTGCAAAACGGATGACATCCTTTGGGCTCCAAGTTCGTTTACCAAATATAAAATCACAATGAGCAATCCATATATACCATAGAATAAACGAACATAGTGAAGATAGAGCCTTACTCCGTTCCTTCCCAAGACTTGCAAAAGATTTCCAAGCCATCAAAAAATAGGAAATATGAGATTAATATGCTTCCATTATTTTACCGGTCAAAGGCCATTTGAGAAATTAGGGTTTTAGAGGGAAAGAAAGAAAGGAGAGAAAGAGAGTCCATTAAAGCAACAGGTCAGTTGGAGATTGATGCAGCATGTCCAGGTTAGACGGAAATTGAAGATCTAGGTTGGTCGGAGATGGAGAAGGAGAAGATACTGGCTCTGGTGCCGGTGCTGGAGAACGTACCTTCATCACCCTTAATTTTGGGGTTTTTTCATAAAGGGTAAAACAGTAAGTTTATCCTTATTTGAGGGTAGTTTGGGCATTTAAACAAAATTTCCTTGCTTACATCGTCACTTAAGGGTAAAATAATATGTTTATCCTTGGACAAGGCTAGTTTAGGGATTTAAAAAACTTTAACTTGCTGACTTCTTAACTTAACCGCATAAAACTAACTGTGATGACTAACTTGTAATATAGTCCTCTAATAGAGGGAGACGGATGTGTATTTTTAAATAAGAATGGGTGAGTTGAGTATGGGTAAACTTACAAGGGGTTTCATGTAATTTATCCTATATAATAATACGAAGAAAAGAGAACGCTACCTGGGCGTATGTGGTGTGCTACACTTGCACCTAGACATAGGGTCACACAAAATGACAAAATGGCATGCAAAATGACTGCCGCACCCCATGAAAAGCATTCTTTCTCTCTAATATGAAATACTTTCTTATCTGTTCTACACCCTATATAATGTGATAATTCCATGTAATCATACACACGAAGATGCAAGATACCAATGCACCCATGAGAGAAAAGATCCTCTCTAATGACATTTAACCACTAGAGTCGATCTCACACCATCTGTAGAGTGTGATTCCCACCCAAACCCCATAGATGAATGATGAATGACGGTGATGGAATCTGCTGCTATTGCAGTATTGCTGCAGTTTTGATAAGTAGATGCGTATAGCGGTATAGGTGGAAGCACCACATACGTAATACACGCATTTTAAATTATACGTATGTAGAGATATTTATTTTTATTTTATTTTATTTAATGGGTTTTTTTTTTGTTTGTATTTACGGAACGATCTTGACCTTACAAGCCCTAATCAGTTTATCATACGCCACCCACGTTCTTCAACAACAGAAATACCAGCAAAGCTCGGCTTCTTAATAATAAGAGGTGTGGTTTTGGAGGTCAGCACCCAATCCGAGACTTCTTCATCCTCCCTCTCTGCCCACACCACAATCCATAGGAACGTAAGTCTGGTAAAACCTAATCTTCTTTTTCTTACTCGGTTAATTTTTTTAGCTTAGCTTACGATTAGATTAGATATCAACATACGTTCGTCGTCTCTGCTTGCAGGTATCTGTTTAAGCTCCCTTTTTTTTCACGTTCTCAATTTTATTCTATTCTCCTCTCTTTCGGACTTTCATTTCTATTGATTTACTTCCGTGCCGTGCAAATCAATCGCGATATTTGATAGCAGGTGTTGGAATAGGGCGATGACCTGAATTTTAGTTGGATTCGTATTTTCATCTGATTGTTCTAGGGATTTGTCGTTGGTTGGGTTTTAGATATTCACTGTGCTACTTTTGCTGTTGTAGTATACAAAATATTTTTTGCCTTGTTGGTGGTTTTGATCTATTGTATTTCCAGTTTATGGGATTTTATTTGTTTGATGCAATCGTTAGCATTTTATATATAAATATCGAAACTTACATCGCCAATTTCTGCTTATTTTGCTTCTTTAGATTTATTTGGGGGGTGGGGGGTGGGGGGTGGGGATTGAGCTGGCGAGTTTTATGTCTTGTTGCTGTTTGGAGGGCATCGATTAGGTGGGTTATGCTGAGTCTTGTCAATGCTGTTCTTCTTCTTTTATTGCTAATTTATGTCATTGTCTTTGCTTGGATCCATGTTGCCGACCCGATTTAGTTGAGATAAGGCTGAGTTGTTGTTGTTGTTGTTAAACCATTTGATTCATAGTCACGACCACGCATGGACGAGTGTGGGTCGGGTCTATTATCAGGATCAGAAATTAATGATGGACATCGTGCTTATTTCTTTTTAGCAGGCTTGAACTGTCTCTCTATTGCATTTCGGTTCATCGAACTACAAAATTGGCTTCTGTCTGTTTGTAACTGAAGGGTTTCCTAAGCTTAACATTCGTTCAGGTGTCTACAACTCTGCTTCATGTGATTTTCTGTAATTTCCTCTCATTATGAAGAGCTATTGAAATGAATTACCCATGTGCTAAGCTTGAGTTGGTGGGCTAGTCCATCCACACCAAAACAAATAGAAAGGGGGAAAATGTTTGAGGATATTATGCAAAAACAAATAGACTATTTGTTAGCCAATGTTTTGCTGCCGGACCCAAGCCCGGATAATAGAGGAGGGTTGGTGCATCAGGTCAGCAGCACTCAAAAGGAAAAAAAAAGCCAAACCATTTTTACTTGGATTCTAGAACCTTATATTTTCGACCTTGTGCTAGGGTGTCCCCAGTAAGTGACGTGCTACACTTTGATCTGGGTGTTAGTAAATAGTAAGCAATGGTTAGCTAGGGCGTCTCCGGGTGATGCACCATATTGGCGCTTGAATGCAGTGATAGATAGGGAAGGTTCTCACACTGTGGATGAGTGTGGGTAAAGAAGCTAGTCCAAAAGCGTAGGGTTAGAGGAGCATCTTGGATCATAGTATCTTTAAAGGGTAAGAGTCTAGAATTGATAGATGTTATGAAGAGATGAAGGATTAACATAGCTTTGTATTCAAGAGACTAGATGGAAGGGTAAAAAAAGCTAGCAACTAGGAACTGTTTACATTTCTTCGCCTTTGCTTTTCCTACAATCTTATTAGCTTCATTTCTGGCAAATTTATACCTTTTTAGATCATCTTCATCCTTAGTCCTTTGTCATGTCTTAAAACTAGCTTCTTAGCCTTAATGGTTGCTTGAACCTCATCATCCGACCACCAAGTCTCTCCCTAGAAGAATGACGTTTTCCTTTTGATTCGCCTGGGACATCTTTAGCAACCTTCTTAATACAAACAGTCATCTCTTTCCACATCGTATTATTGTCTCTATCAAAGACCCACCTTCCTTGTTTGACCAATTTATTAGTAAGTAATTTCAATATATCTATCTCATTTTAAGTTTTACCACCTTATCCTAGGGCAAATAAGTTCACTTTTCTTATGATTCTTTGTAATGAGACATATCCATGACCACTAATCTATGTTGTGTGGTTAGGCTCTCCCCCGGTATTACCTTACAATCCTTATATAACAACTTATCAGACCTTCTAGATAGAAAGAAACCTATTTGGCTACTATGATGCCCACTTTTGAAGGTAACCAAATGCTCCTCTCTTTTCCAAGTATGTGTTTATAATGGATAAATCATAAGTCATAGCAAAATCTAAAACTGAAGTCCCCTCGTCATTCCTCCCTCCAAAACCATGTCCTCCATGTACACCTTCATAGCCCCTATGATCTCTCCCAACATGTTCATTTAGATTACCCTCCAATAATAATCTTTTCTCCTTGACTAAAACCTTGCATTAATCCATCCATGTGTTCCCAAAATTGTAACTTACTACTTTCATTCAATCCTACTTGGGTGCTAATCGCTAATTATATTGACAACCTCCTTCTCTTATACAAGCTTGATGGATATAATCCTATGACCAAATCTTATAACTCCGGAGAGGTGCATCTAGAGTGTTGTGTGATCGATATATTTCTTTAAAACATAGAGGAAAATTTTATAGGACAGTCATATGACTGACTATTATGTATGGTGCGGAATGTTGAGCAGTTAAGAAGCATCATATAAATAAACTCGGCGGTAGCTGAAATGAAGATGTTGAGATGGATTTTGACAAAACTAGGAAGGATAAATCAAGGAATGATCAAATTAGAGCTGATTTGGGAGTAGCTCTGATACATGACAAACTACGAGAAAGTCGTTTGAGGTTGCATGGACATGTTCAATGGAGGCCTTTAGATGTTCAAATATGGAGGAGTTATTTGATTTAAGATTGAAGGAGCTAAAAGAGCCAAGGGTAGACCTGAAATGACTTTGGGAGAAGTGGTGAGGAAAGACATGCATAGCTTGGGCCTTGTACCAAATATGACCTCGAATAGAGCTAATTTGACGGTAAGGATCCATGTAACCAACTCCATTTAGTTGGAATAAGGCTGAGTTGTTGATGTGAATAGACTATTCGACTTCAGAAGAGTTTTTGCTTGAAGTGGAGATAAAATAGAGGAAGGGAAAAAAAAAAAAAAAAAGAAAAAAAAAAAGAATACTGTAGATAGAGTGTCTCCAGTCATCTTATGAACATTCATTGGAAAAATTGGACATCAGAAGCAAAGAACATGAAATCTAAATTCTTACAATAAGTTGGCAGGCCTTTACCCCCTCAAAAAAAAAAAAAAAAAAAAAAAAAAAAGGGTTATCTGGTAAAAACCTTACTTTACTGTCTGGGTTGGTTCTCAGAATGTTGTGCTTCCATGCATGGGTATTAAATGATATTTCTTTCTTATGCTATCTGTGACTTGTTATGGCCTTAAATAAAGGATCACAAAACAGTGTTTGTTTAGACCCTTTTTCATTTTTATTTTTTGTTTCTTTGGAAGGTGAAAATCCTCGTATGGACTCGTCTACTGCTCAATAAAATTTTTTATCTAAAAGGGAGGGAGTGTTTAGAGGGAATGGACCTTTTATTTCCTAAATCCATGGACCTTGTCGAGTACTTTGGTTATAATTTCTGACCTTGTCTACTCTGTTGACCTGTCTATTAGAATTTTAAAAAATTATTTCTAATCATATTTCCCAAGTTGACAGTAAAGATCCCTAAAATCCTCTTTGCCAACCTGAGAACCGTCCCTGGAAAAATTATGCAAGTTAAAATAAATGTTTGATTGAAAAAGTAGCTGGATGATTGAAATGTCAAACCATCCAGCATTGGCACTATTATCTCTAAACCTAAGTTAGTAAAAGATGCTCTGAGCTCCTTGTCATCATGATGATTTGTGACTTCATCTATATGCTGCTGACTATTCAGTGGGCTGACCTGTCACAACAAGTATAAGTACCCTAGTTTCCATATAAATTCCAATCTCAAAATGCCATTGGATACAGACAGCCTACCCTGAACCATGAAACTGATATCTGCACAAACATAGATATCTTGATTGTATGTGGAATATGGATGTAACGAACCATGATGGACCTGTGATCTTAGACAATTCGAACCATATTATTTACACGGTTTTCATTCTTCCTTGACTAAATGGTTATTGCTTCAAGAAGAAAATTATTTTCATTTATTAGTATATGCCCATCCAACTGAATTATAATATCTTGACTTAAAGCTTATGGAGTATTTGCTGGACTTTAAGGATGAAGGTTAACAGTCATGTCTGATTTTTTTTTTTTCATTTTAGTTATCATGTTGGTTACTAGAGGTGTTTTTATGTTTCTTGAATGACCATTATTGGAGAAAACTTAAGTAGAAATGCAGAGAGTAAACTACACAGACAGTAAGAGAACATGAGATGTAGAGAGGATAATGTATATTTTGACCCTTAGAGAGAGCCATGGGTTTGACGTTGACCACATGTTTCTCGATCTTTTTATTTTTTTATTTTTTTATAACTTGTTGAGTGGAATGAAGGACAAGGAACTAAGAAAATTGTAAAGTGAATGCTGAGGGATATGTCTGGAAACTGATAGAAGGAAATTGAATGGGTCATGAGAAGAAACTGTGACAAAAAATTTAAGGGAAGAAAATAAATGTGAGCAGGAACAGGAGATGAACTAAGAAATGGAAGCATGGATAGGAGATGATAAAGAAAGTTGCGAAAAGAAATGCTAATATACTGGTGTGATGGAGAAAAGATTTCCTCTTCCTTTTGCGTTATCTACTGTTGTTCACACATTACATTATCTTACTGTTTAATCTGTGACGTGCACATCTTGATTTTGGTTTTGATTTTTTTTTTAAAGTTGAAACCAGTGCAGAAAATAAACTTGTATAGCCTTATTGTGTTTTACAGAGTTTATGCATCTGAAATCTCTGTATTAAAGACTATATGTTGAAATCAGCTGCTGCCTTTATTGGGTAGGTGCATTCTGGATAGAAGATGAGTACGCTAGATGCAACCAGAGCAGAGCTTGCTCTTGTGGTTTTGTATTTGAACAAAGCTGAAGCCAGGGATAAAATATGCCGGGCAATACAATACGGTTCAAAATTCTTGAGCAATGGAGAGCCTGGTGCAGCTCAAAATGTTGACAAGTCGACTAGCTTGGCCCGTAAAGTTTTCCGCCTTTTTAAGGTTTGGTTTGTAGTTTGTTATTAGCACAAGTATGAGATTGTAAATTATTGGTCTTACTGTACAAATGGTGGTTTCATTCAATTTGTTTGTCTCTAAATTTAATTTCTTTCTGATGTTTCACGGGCTTGGCCATCAGATGCTTGAAGAATTTTTATCTTATGCTGTAACTGCACGGTGCTGTACTGCATTGTACGGCGGCTGCAGAGGCCATGTGCACCATGTGGGGCCCGCTGTGCCACATGGCCTCTGTATCGCCGCACGATGCAATATAGCACCGTGCTGTAACAGGAGAGGATAACGATTCATGCTTTAATGGGTGTTATGGTATTTCACTGTGCTGCTTTTGCTTTTCAGGGTGGAAAAATATTCAGCATGTATGTCTGCACTCTTATTATTCTTGGACATCTTTTTAATCCGATTTCTATTGGACTTGCAGTTTGTCAATGATTTGCATGCTTTAATCAGTCCAACTCCTCAGGGAACTCCTCTTCCAATTGTTTTACTTGGAAAGGTACGTGCTCTCTTCTTATTGATTGTGCTGATTAGATCTTCATTTTTTCCCCATTTTCTGACATTTAACATGATGCTTGTGTTAGTCCAAGAATGCATTACTATCAACTTTCTTGTTTTTGGATCAAATTGTCTGGCTTGGGAGATCAGGCATCTACAAGGTAATGATTGTGTCTTCTTATTTAGCTTTTCAGTTTTAGAAAGATTTCCTCAAGTAAACACTGGAAACTAAAAACACTGTGCTTTTTTACTATTTTTAGAACAAGGAGCGTGCAGAGCTGCTTGGCAGGATCTCTCTTTTCTGTTGGATGGGTTCCTCAGTTTGCACCACCTTGGTTGAGGTCTGTGCCTTTTCTTTTGTTGTTTGTCATTACCGTACTGTCACAAACAACTTCATGTTTTTCTTTTTTGCCCCTTCTCAAGGTTGGGGAACTTGGAAGGCTGTCTGCATCAATGAAAAAGTTGGAGAAGGATCTTAAGAGCACTGATAAGTATGAAGTATGTGAAGCTGGTCCACATTTGTTCATGTTATTCCTTCTGCTGCCTCATTCTGAATAATACAACACCTTTGGCTGGTGAATGCAGAATGAACAATACCGTAGCAAGCTCAAGCAATCAAATGACAGGTCATTAGCTCTGATAAAAGCAGCTATCGATATAGTGGTTGCAGTTGGGCTGCTTCAACTGGCACCCAAGAAAGTCACTCCTCGTGTTACTGGAGGCTTTGGATTTGTCAGCTCACTCATCTCTTGTTATCAGGTGCTCTGTGATTCTGTACCTCTTTGATCCTCTGGGTTTTTGAACAATTTTTATATCGAAACATTAAAGCTTCAAATACAGCCATTTGTCGATTGTGTTTCTTCTTCATATTTTGCTGACTTTTTCCAACTGTTATTGCAGTTGCTTCCACCCGCACCAAAGGCAAAGACATCCTGATGAGGGAAAGATAGATTGGCTCAACACGCATCAGCACCATCAAAATAATATTCCAGGTTGATAGGGATGCATATATATATCCATATTGGCGTACTCTTCTGTGCTAGTGGTTGAATGGTAGAAACATACTTGAAGTTTCACTTGGACATCTCTGCCCATGATTCATTGTTCTCAATTACATAGGAGTGAATAATATTTATTGCCGCCTTTGTTCGTTTGATTGGTGTAATATGCACTTGCATTAGATGCATGTGCTCATACAAACATGTTAACTGCATCCAAAACATGCACGAAATCATCCAAACAAATCAGCTAGTTTGTGGGGAGTATATTTCTGTGCGTGTCAATGTGGCAGTCAAACCGAAAAGACTAACTAAACCAGACTGAAAAAATCGAAATTGGACCAACCAAATTCCTTGTCTTACTGGTCCAGCTTTGGTTTGGTAAATGGAATCCCCCCCCCCCCCCGCCCTGGTTTCAGTCTCGGTCGATTTGATCGAAAGACCAACCAAAAGTCCAAATCTGGTAAAAGCCGATAAAATATCATAATTCTTAAGTGTGTTTATGTGTCTTTCGTATTGATTAGAGTGAAAATGGAGAGATCAATATTAGAATCAAAAGGTTCTTTAAGATAAGTAGAACGAATATAGAGTATATGGCGTGTAACTTTAAACACTTTAGGATGGATAATGAGGCGGTGAAAATTGAGGGGAGGGGTTCCGTAAAGTGATTATTTTAGGTATCTGGGTTCAACCATAAACAAGAAATGTGACAGTTGATGATGTTGCAAGGATGGTTGAAGTAGAGAGGTGCATTTGGAGTGTTATGTGATCAAAGTATTCTTTTTAAGTTTAATGGAAAATTTTATAGGATAGTTGTACGACCAGCTATGATGTATGGAGCGGAATGTTGAGCGGTTCAGAAGCCTCATATAGATAAACTAAGTGTGGTTGTTGAGATGGATGTATGGCAAAATTAGGAAAGACAAGCTCCGTGAAAGATGATCTTATCCTGTATTCTTGTGATAAGGCTATAATAGTGGCTTGGCGAGCTTGAGCCTACCCAAGCCTGCCATGAGCTGGATAGGGTATGTGTTGGGTGTTTCATCTCATGGGCTGGGCCAAAGATAAAATTTCAAGGTCTGGGGCCCAGCCTGGGTAGAGGTTTCAGTGTGAGCTCGTGACGACCTGACTGACCTTTGTATCTATAGATATATATATAAATGAAGGGAAAAGGTTGGCATGTTGTTGGGGTGCCCACCCTATGTCCGTCTCTCTTCCACCTTGAAATCAAGCCTCAAGATCCGCTGCTAGACTTGGGCTGGGCTTGAGTCTCTTGAAATTGAATGCTAGCTGATTCACTAAGAGGATGGTTATGGTCCATTTGGGTAGAGAGCCGGTTAGGGTCAACCACTTGGGTGTAGGCGTGACCTGCATCATTCTCCCCTTTTTCAAAAGAAGGTGTCCTCGAATTATTGTTCCACCTAAAGTAACTGAGTTGTTATTATCAAATGGAAATTTAGGATTTTCATCAAACATAAGATGATTTGCAAAAAGGAGAAGGACTGCAACAAAAGTAGCTTCTTTACTGGGAATGGTGATACATCATTTCAACCCTTGATGGTTTGGCCATGAGTTTTACAATGGAACAATTTCAGTGCTCATGGTTGAGTCTCTAATAGTTTGGGCAAGTGTAGATGAGACGCTAGTGAAAGCATTGTCAAGAATGGATGAATATATGCATCATAGTTGTCATAACCATGATGTGGGTAGTATTCGTTCCATGCACAAACAAATTTGAAGAATTTATTGCTCTTCTCTCCAAAGATGAATTCAATCGGGATGGTGGTAGGGGAATATGCCTTGCAACTTCAAGTGATGAGGGTGGGAGGTAGAGAATAGAGTCTCCTCCAAATGTGTCTCGAAGAATGTCACCACTAACCTCGTGACATATCTTATTTTCCAAAACAAAAGTTGATTTAAGTAAGTTGAAGTCACCATGTTCATGGGGTTCTTCTTCTAGATATTCATCGAATATCGGTGGTGTGCTCCAATCAACAAATGAGGTGAAACAATCGTCTGGAATCTTGTCCATCCTCTCCTCCAAAGCTTTGATACCAAATGATGTAAGCCTCAAGATAGGCTGCTGGACTTGGGCTGGGCTCGAGTCTTTTGAGCTTGGATGTGGACTGATCTTCTAAGAGCATGACTATAGTCCATTTGAGCAAAGAGCTAGTTCGGGTAGGCCAAATGGATGCAGGTGTGGCCTACATCACACCCCCCACGGAAAGTACCACCTTACCCCTCCCATCCCACCCAACCCATTGGTCAAGGCCGCCCTCATACCTGGAGCGTTGACATGCCCAACTTCTGCCCGTAAATAAATATGAAATGATAGGATTTTACACTCAATAAAAGAAGTGGTTATCCAAAAAAGGCAAGAAAGTAAGGTTACTTATTTTTCAACAATTTTGATCGCTACAAGTTTTCATATTATATATAATAGAAAAAGAATGCTATTTGGTCGTATGGCCACTGCACCAGTGGTAGCAGTTGCATGGGCATCGACCATCAACAGTGGGATGGTCTTTTTGTGCGCCCATGTGAGAGGGCATAGGGGGTGCGACCAAGCAGCGTACCTTCTCCCATATATAACATATAATTAAACATCATACGTACTTAGGGTCAATCAGGGTTAGACTGGGCTGGTTTGAGCTTGACAGGGTTGGTTTGGGCAACCTAAGGCTGGGATGGGCCTGGGCTGAGTTAAGGGGACCTAGGCTGGGGTTTTAAAAAACATGGCATAGCCCAGCCTAAGTGACACTTGGCCTTTTATGAACAGCCAGGCTTTGGTTAGGCATGTAACCAAAGACATTGTTGCTCAACCCTAGGATAGCAATTGGGAAAACCATGTTCTGTTGTTTTTGGTTCTTAACCCAATTCGGGAATTTGCCCTTAATCAGCCAATATTGAAAGACCGATTAATTAAGCCCAATAGAGTAACTTTTGAGCCTATTTTTGGATCGTACTCCATCTGTGATAAAATTAGACTTATGCCCTGTATACCCAATAGTTCCATTATAATATAAGCAAACTGTTAGGTATTTGATCGATACATCAAAAGCTCCTTCCATACTAGACTGATCAATCTAGTTCCCATACACTAGATCAAGCCCCAATAGGCACATAACACAAACTTAGTCCAATAAAGTGAATAGTGAGTGAAAAACCTAAATTCCATATCAAAACCTCTATTTTTGGACCTAATCAGTTTTATTTGGTTTGATTTGGACGGAAATACACATCACCTGTTATAGTTGAGAACGAAATAGGAGCAAATAATTATAATGCTTCATTGCTTGGTACATATGTTGTCCCAAAATACTAACATGTATCTAACTTAAAGAGTGAGTTTAAGCTTAGAGTTTAACGTAACTTTGGAAAATGATGGCAAAGCTGACATTTGAAAGAAAAAACACAAAGAAGTTGAACTACAAAATTTGACAAAATAGAGCAAGATATTACAAAATAGAATGACCAAAGTTAATAAGACCCTTTTTTATTGGCAATAATACAAGGGAAATGTCTAATACATATCTAGTGGGTAGGGAATGTTCATGTACGTGAACGTACGTGAATGGTTCATAGTCGTTCAAATGGAATCCAATCTGTGGAAATATTCCATCTGAACGACTGTGAGTCATTCACGTACGTGAACATTCACCCCCCTAAGCCATAAAATCTGATGAACTAGACTTAAGGTTGAAGCTAATTGCTAGTAAGATTTAAACTTTAAAGCATTTGAATGGTGGAAGTTAGAAGATCATTTTCAAAAATAAACATAATTGGCTGTGTTTGGATACACTTAGATATGCCAAAAATGTTGCACCCCCATAGCATTATTTGATGGGGTCCATAACACATTGTTGACATTATCATCTGACCATGGATTTATTTTAAGTCTTATCCTATATGTTCATAGTTTGTTTTAATACTTAAAAATGTTACTTTGTTTTTTATTAGATATAGTATTGAAACCATTGAAAAAACAAGAGAAAACACATTGTGGGCCATATGGTAGAGATAGATTGAGTAGTCAAAATGATTAAACGAATCATGCACATAGACCTCTGCTGTTAGAACGCTTCATTGTTTGGTACATATATCATCCACAATGTGACAACTTAAGTAAGACCTAAAAATGCCCACAAGTAGTTCACATCTAGATATTTAGAGTAAGTTTGAGCTTAGAGTTTTGCTCCAAGGCATAATGCAACATTGGAAAATAATGACAAAGTTGACATTTGAAAGAGAAAAAAATGTTGCAGCGCCACAAAATTTGACAATAGGATTATAGGATGACCAAAATTGAAAGCTCACCTTCCCAAACCAAATATTACAAAATAGAAGGACCAAAGTTGAGAAAATTTTATAATTATTTGATAATACAACAGAAATGTCCAATAAAGCATACGCCACCAAATTTGATGAATTAAACTTGAGGTTGAAGCAGCTAAATTGCTAGTAAGGTTTAAAGAATTTAGAATGCTGGAAGTTAGTAAATCGATTTCAAAATCAACATCATTAATGGATACATCATACGGGTAAAGGTTTCCCACAATGTCAGAGTGGAAAATGAGAAATCGCACCAACGAGAGAGTGGAGATAGATTAGTTAAATATGGAACCCACATCCCTCCTGGGTAAATTAGTGTCAGTGTAGGATCCATGACGCATTATGTGAGAGTGTGTGAGAAGGAATCTTCATTCCAGCGTCTTAGAATATTTTTCTCATTATCATAAATACCATTCAAGTAAGACAAATTATTATTGTCACAACGGTACGGTTTTCTTAGACATCAAAAGACATATATTCTACCACGTGGACAAATGATGTGTCCACAGTTGGATATAGAAAACATGATTTGTATTAGCCACAAGTCAAATTTTATAATATAATGCAATTAAATATCCCTCATTGTATTAGTATGCATCCCGTGTATGTCCATATATGTGTACCAACACTCTAGTCATTGAGCAAGTATAATCGAGTTCTGAAGTCTTTTTAGAATATTAACTAACCAAAGAAGTCTATGAGAGAGTGGGATTTATGGACAAAAGAGGAAAGAAAATCCAACTTGTGATCAATAGGTTGTCAAAGTCATATGTTAATTATAGACAGGAGAGGATGACCATGTAATTAACTTCTGATTTGAAGATAATGACAGTTGTTAACAAGAAGTATATATTTTCTCTTAGAGAGGGAACTTGCTAGGAAGCAGCAATTGATTTTGACATTTGGAGGCTTATTCCATTAAAAGTCTTTTTAATAAAATGAAGATAAAGGTCTAGTTGATGAGCTGCTGCCACTTGATCAAGTCAATAATTATGTCAATTAAATGAAAGTACATACACATTAAGACTAATTACCTTATCATGAAGGAACCCTTATAAAGTCTCTCTTGTTTGTTGGTAGATCCAACAGAAGAAACATGACAGCTTAATTATAATGGAGGAAGGAAAATATATATATATATGCCTGCATTGGTGCATGAACTTAAACTATTTTTTCATAGTGGTCTCTATTTATTAACTTACTTAAAAGAGGCATGATTTCTTGGGGTATATATATATATATATATATATTTAATTAGTAATAGAATAATATTAGACTTTCATATGTCAAAACCCATTAACCAAAGGAAGGGGAGTTGAACCTTTAAAAGGGGTGATTTTGATGGGCTCCCATTAAGTTAAGTCAACCCATGACACCCTTATGAGTTTTGCACTTCAAAACAAAAGAGCTTTAACTAACTAACAAAAATGTAGAAGAATAATACAAACCAAGGGGATGTTTGACTAATGCAGGTTCTGACTTGGGAATTTCAGTTCTCAATTTAAGGTCAGGTCAACCCAAGAGATCATTTCCACTCTTAGATTAAAAAAAGAAAAAAAGACTACTTGGACAAGCACTAGGCAGCAAGCTAATTAAGAAAATTGAAGATACAATGGATGGTTTTGGTCAAATTTGGGGTGGGGTTGACCAAGCTCAACAACTAAAACACCTGATCTATTTATTTATATATTTCAATCTGAAGTACTTTAGGTTGAGTTGGTCAACCACCTTCCTAAACCACAAGCTCCTTCATTAAATAAGTTAAATCTAGATACAAGATTCGCCCCTTCCCTCCCACCACCTCCCCCCACCCCAAAAAAAAAGAAGAAAAAAAAGTAAAAAATTGTAATAAAAGAGAAATTAAAAAAAAAAACAAGAAAACCCAATTCTGGTTTGGTTTTAAAAGATTTTAATTTGTCAGCCTTACAACTCAACAAAGAAGAATTACTGCTAATAGCAATAGAGGAATTTCTTCACTGATGGTCATCATTGCGTTTCAATGAGTGTTAAGGTATATTGAAGGACATTCCGGACCTCCAACAACTAGGAGGGAAAAATAATGATAGTAAATTTGTGGGTGTTTCCTTCATTGTAGGTGAAGAAACTTTCTCCAAAGAAATACACTTTTTATGGGTGAAAACTTAAAACTCTTCTATTTGTTTCCTCACCCCCCCCCCCCCCCAAAAAAAAAAGATGTTATCTAATATATGCCAAGCATGGCTCTTGGTTTTCAAATGCTTATTCAACTATAATATAGTAAACTATATAAAAGGAATTGGACTTCACTAGTAAAACCTTGTTTTGTATCAAAATATTGATGCAATGCTAAAGTCAACTTGACAAACATTTCTTGAAAAAGGAAAAAAAAAGGGAAAAGAAACTTGACAAACTCAACTTGAAGACAACATGAAATATCCCTTTCAATTTCAAAAGAGAGAATATGACTGGTAAAGTGATTTATGCTTCATATATAAATCACATTCTTATATTAATTATATTTCACTTGAAAAGAACATAATAGAAAGATAATTAAGTCAAAGAGGCTCCATTGGTGAAGTGAAAAAAATGATAATGTTTTTTGCTGAATAAATGTATTTTCCAAACAAGGTTGCACTCTACCATATCTATTGACGTGGATTTATATCAGTTGCATATGACATTCTTTGTTTGCTTGTTTGTTTGTTTGTTGGTTGGTAACGTGTAACATATATATGATTTATTTGTTGTTCTTATTGGAACAACCTCGAAAACCCTGTTATTGGGTTGAGAGTTTGACATCTCAAGATGAATGCTTCTATGATAAAGGATTAATAGAGAAAATATAATCTCTATTTAATCATACATAGTTACACTGATTTGTCACCATCATATATATTAAAGGATAATGACAAAATATATTGTATATAATTTTTTATAATCATTTTTTGTCTCTTACTGGACGAAAAGGACCACCACTTTATTGTAAGAGAGTAAATTGAGTGTGGCACGTCGAATCTTAGTGTAACAAATCTAACAAAAACTGACAAGAAAGATGAAAAAAGGTAGAGAGTTTCCCTATGACACTAGTGTAGGGAGTATTTTCACACTATACTAATGGTGGTACGGGGAATGGTATCATCCATATAAGGTCGACATGATCAAAGTAAGAAAGAGAAAATAATAAAGAACCCTATGTGAGAAGGAAATATTCCTTTGAAGTTGTGGTCATTCTTTTCAAAAGATTCAAACCTGAATTGCATGCCCATGATCGATTACCCTTTTACCGATTGTCAAACTTGTCCTTTTGCATGTTCCCCACCCCTATCTTGAGCCCACCTCCACTGCACGTATGGGCCTTGCGCAACACCTGTACTTTTTGCTTAAAAAAATGTCATTTTATGAATTCTAAATGGAAGTGAGTGACACAGATGTTGAACACTACCCGCACATGCATTTTTCTTGATCCTTATTCTTAGTTTCTTATAAAAAAAAAAGAAAAAGAAGTGTTATTCTCTGAGTTAGAATCTTCAACAATTTCTCCTTCCTATTACCTGAGTTAGAATGTTCAACAATTTCTCCTTCCTCTTACTCTATTTGTTGGTCATTCTAAGTTTCAATTGCTCTCATTTGTAACTTGAATTTTTTTTAGTCTTGTTATTTAGTTGATTAGGTAAAACAAATATCTTGAAATAATTGATTTTGAAATCATTAAATGTTTGCTAGTTCAGAATTGTAGAAATTTTCAACCAGATTGTGTGAGTTTTTGATAATGGTGGAGCCCTCGGAACACAGAATTTTGCCTTTCCTCCATTGGGTATCTTCTATTTGGGCATCTCAAACCTTTCTTCCATCAAAAGGAGAAGAATCAGGTTATGCGGTGAGGTCAGTGTGGGGGCAAAGAATCACTGAATCTTTGTTCTACAAATTATGATATAAACAACATATTTGAAGTGAACTTGGTTTATCTATTTTGAGGCAGATAGAGTAAGAAAAAAAAAATAAAAATCTTAGGTTGTGTTTGATATGCATTTTCAGAATAGATTTTGTGTATAGAATGCATTTTGAAACTAGATAGTGGAGAAGAATCAGGTTTAAAAATGCATTCTAGATCCAAAATCTATTATGAGAATGCATAACAAACACAATCTTTAGATGTGATGAATTTATATTTAGCATTTTGAAGGCATTTTCATAAGAGCATATACTTTGTTTTATAGGTTTTATCCATGTCATAAGCAGCTGTCAATCATCCATAAGGTCATTAATGAGGAACAAGTGTAGGAAAACAAAAACAAGGCTTGTCCTTTTAACAATTTCTAAATGTGTTATTACGTTCTTTTAATACATGAAGTTAGATTAGTACTTCATTGATACACCAAAAGTTCTTGATGGCTTTCACTCTACTCTAGGAGGTAGTCCTTTTTTGTGACTCAAATTCGTGATGTGATGTCTAATTCTGATATCAAATGTTAACTATTTGATTGATACGCTAAAAGATTCAGAGCTAATGAAACGCATTAAATCAAATTCTTTAATCTATTTCATACTAAGTTAATCTAATTAAGCACCCATATAATAGATCGAGTTCCATTAGATACATAACAAAAACAAACTCACCCGTATAGTCTCGAAGAAACCAAATTTTTGCTTGAAGGGTTACTTTTTTTATGGATATGCTTTAATTTTCAATTTTGTTGTGTTACTACTACTAAATCTTGAAGTCTGACCAGAGGAAGGGAAGGGTGAAATTGGGATAATGATTGAGCTGGTGTGAGGAGAAGGATCCAGGGCAGAAGGAAGAGAGAGAGAGAGAGAGAAGTGTCAGACTTCCTGTCTGACGCCGTACAACATATATTACGGAACAGGAACATGGATGGAGGGAGGGACGAGGATGAGTGGTTTGGACTGTTTTTTTGGGGGCCGGTTGGAATAGTTGGACTTTGGACTTTTAGCTTTGCTATTATTCATTCCTTTGGTAATTTTTGCATTCAAAGAATCAAATTCCTTTCGTAGTTCTCCTCCTTCATTCAAAGAATCGAGAGAGAAAGAATGAAAAAGTCTAAAGTTCAAAATACATGGAACCATTGGGATGTGGGGGATTGGTCGGTGGTGGTGATGATAGTCCTGGAGTGGAGTAGTAGTAGTGGGGGCTTTACCCTCTTGTTTCCAAGACTTTTATAACTCCTAAACCGGCGCTGTGAAACGTTGAGTTGAATGTTTAACTTTTGAAACAATTTGAGAGAAAAAGTGTTGTTGTTGTTGTTGTTGTTGTTAAGACTTTGTGACAGCCCCTGCGTGCGTACGTTGTGAACCCAAGACTCTCTCTCTCTCTCAGTATATCCGTATGTGTGAGGTTGGATGACGATGGGGAGTACATCATGGTGAAGCGACCCAAGGAAGTCAGGAAGCCAGAGATGCATTAATAGGTAGGTGGGTCATGAACTCGACCATGGGTGGGTTTCCGCATCTCTCTCTCTTTCTACATTTCTTTTTAAATTATTTATTTATTTTACTTCTATTGAAAATTTAATTTTTTTAAAGATATATGAAGATAAAAATATATATATATAAATAATAGTATGTTCAGTAGTAGTTGGAAAGAAATTGAACTTCAAACTTGAGAGATTGAGAAGTCAAAATTTGCAATTTGGCTCTTGGACACTTGGAGGAAGCACGCACCGAATCTCCATCCAGCTGATGATTCCTGCCCACCTGGGGTTACCTCTTAAAAAATTGATTAAATTCTTAATTGGAATCTGATTTGATATGAGAAGAAGAGATTGGAATGTCTCTCTCGTCATCACATTCGTATGTATTACATAATTTTTTTCCTTCTTATTTATTTTTTATTATATCAAAACGTGAAGGCTGGATAATATCCGACAGGCCGCGATAACAGAGGACACTGGTGGTGAAAGTGGATGCACGACCTGGTCGGTGACCCCCCCCAAAATATAGATAGATATACATCAGATGGAAACATTATTAGATGATGACACCACCAACACCAACACCAACACCAACACCAACACCAACACCAAAACCAAGCAAGTCCCCACCTCCCTCCCTCCCAGTCGAGCTACCAAAAAATACAAAGACGGAAAGAGACAGGTTAAAGAGAAAGGAGGTAGCAGGATTCAAAATTTTTATGTTTCCCTTTCCAATAATGAATGGGTGTAAATAATAATAATTAATAACCTCTTTAATTGACAGTGAGAGTTAATAGATAGAGAACCCTAGAAAAGTAAATAAAGTCGATGGATGATGATGATCGTCAGCACAGCAGCTGTGTGTCTTCTGGTGCTGGTTAATGTTGTAATGTTGTAGTAGTAATAAAGAATTTAAAAGAGCAGTGGGGAACGAGTTGGAGTAGTCACTCTCAACACCACCAGACTTTTGATCTGTCTTTGGTGAACGAGCCGAGCCTCAGCCTCCTCCTCGGCTCCTCCTCCTCCTCCTGTTCCTCTGCCTTCTCCTTCGCTTCCTCACAATAACCCATCTTGTCTGTCACCACATGGGGGAGCCACTGCCCTTTATTCTGATCTACGCTATCTTCTTCTAAATAATTAATTTAACATAATTAAGGGGATGATGATATGATATGATATGATATGCTTGCTTGGGTTATCCATTCCATTCCATTCCATTCCACACTAGAGACGAGAGACTAGAGACTAGAGACTAGAGACTAGAGAGATAAGATATCTGTTACTTTCACACTTCTCTCTCTGACTCTCTCTCTCTCTCTCTGTGTGTGTGTGTGTGTGTGAGGTGGTGGTGGTCCAGAGCAGCAGGAAACCTCGCATTTGCTCTCTCCAGAGGGAAAGAATTACCTCAGCAAGAGCTTTGACTTAACAACATCGATGATGATCCCATCCTCCATGGGTTGGGACTTGGGATGGGAGCAGGCCGGAGGGACCTTAATTTGATGTACTACATGCGTACATGGGTCATGGGTCATGGGTGGTGGGTTACATTACATGGTTGGGTCCCAGGTACGTGTGGGGTTGTTAGAATCTATATATACAAATAAAAATAAAAAAGAGAGACGGATTGACGAGAAGGGTCATGCCCAAGCTATAATAGCCCACCTCGATCTCAACCAACTACGACGAGGACGAGGATGACCATCCATGATACACACACACTACACATAACAGTACCGTACCAACCCAGTTGCCAGTTGCCAGTTGCCAGTTGCAAGTTGCATGCATGTATCCAGATTTTACTGGATCCAAGGCAAGCCCCTTTTTGGACTTTGTTTTTTGGGCCGGCAAGCCAAGCATCTCAGGGTTGACCCTTCTACCACTATCTAGATCCCGGTCACACACTCAAGGATCTCTCTCTCTCTCTCTCTCTCATCCTTCATCATGACGAGTTTGCACTTTAATTGATTCAATTAAGTCTTAATTAGAATTTAATTAATCTTAATATATGAGTTTCAAGATATGGGTTACAACACATACACACATGGATCCCCCATCCTTAACATCTAGGATGTGGACCAAGCTGACGATTAGTATTGGAGTACGTTTGAGTTGACCCAATTGGGCAATTCCGGGGAAGGGTTTTGACTGTAGGCATAGTCAAATTAACTGCTACTGTTCCATTGATAGTTTCATTCCTCTTTCTCTCTCATAACATTTGTTATGGTAGGGGAGTGTGGCCCTTGTGCATGCGCGGTCAATGAGAGCATGTGTTGGTATCATAGGGGGTAGGATTTCTACCATTCATAGGGTGCAACAATTATTTTACCCCCTGTGTGTCTGTATCTAGATCTGAATTCTACACTCTCCCACATATAATTTTTTTTTTCCTAATAATAAATTTTAGTATGTAGCCTCTCAATGAGGTAAATAAATTTAGGGAAAGGATTCCCCTTGACATTAGTGCGAAAGGAATCTCCTACACACAAAGAAATATTATTTATAAGGCAAGGGATCTCTACCTAGTCGTGTAGCCTGTGCACTAGCATGGGGACTGATGAAAGTGTGCACAAGAGCATCAACATGGATGAGATTTTTAATTACGTGGAGGGGTTGATGGTAACTTTACGTGCTCCTGTGACTAGGCGTGCTGGGAACCATGCCACTGGGTAGCGTTCTTTTTCCTTTTTTTTTTTATATTAGTTGCTACTAATATTACTTTCTCACTAATTATTTTTTTAATGAATCTTCTTAGAAATCTCATATTATTATTATTACTATTATGGGCAAGAGATCACTGTCTGGTCAGCATAGGAGCATCAATATGGATGAGATTTTTTTATTTCACAAGGTGGGACGATAATTTTACGCCATTGTGTCTTGGGCTAAATTCACAAAACCACATAGTTTTTCTTTTTCCTATTATTGTTTACATTAATTGTAATTATTATTAATGTTAGGGTTATGGTTAGTGCAATCATAGTTATTTATACAGGCAATGACACTAACGGTTTCGTGCTCCTTCATTCTTGTAGGAGGCATAGATGTGGCTTGGTCCGTATGAAGATGTGAGCGTCATTAACTTTTTTTTTTTTTTTTTTTGGTAATTGTATATTTGATCCTTCTTTTTCTCTCACTTGGTTCGACCACACTCGTTTATTTAAAAAAAAAAAAAAAAAAAAACAGACCACACTCGTTTGACTTGCTTAATATGAAACTGCTTAATTATCCTTCAAATTACGATAAGATTAGAGACAAATAATATGTTTTAATGGCGTCGCAATGCCGCATTTCTACCCTGATGCCCTTACGTATCCCTGCCCGCTGGCCCTTTGCTTCATTCTTTTTTCTTTGTAAATCAATTTTTAAACAAATTAAAAAAAGGTCGAGAGAGAGAGAGAGAGAGAGAGAGAGAAAGAGATGTGTATGGAATAAGCTCTGGTTAACGTCGGAAATCCAATTGCTTATATTGCTGACTGCATTTTTTAACATCATAAATAGTCACCTTAGAAATATAGTTCTTTTAGAAACACAGAACCAGTCATTGCTTAAACAAATACAATATATATAGAAAATTGAGTTTATTCAGTTCAGTTTTAGCGATTCCTATTCAGTTTAGAACAATCAATTTTCTGGCCGGTTCAAAACTGAACTTGGAAGAGACCCTATGAAATCAGAATAGAGTCATTTTTCAACTGTCCAATTCAGCTCAATCATAAAGGTTGGTTCTTATGCAACCATGCATGGCCATTTTACACTCCGAATATATTCCTGAATAAAAATAAAATTTGAAATACGTATGAACGACGAAGGATCTTGATAATGTTCACCAACACTAGTGAACACTGACAAGTTCGCAAGTTAACTATGTCTCTAGCTCGGTGGTATTATAGTACTTTCACACTTCGGCATGGGAAAACTCTTTTCGTCTCCGTGCCCCAGTTTTTTTTTTTTCCCATTAATCAAGAGGGGGTGACCTGAAGCAGCAGGAAAAGGGTTACTGGTGAAACTACTAGACCATTGCGCTGTGTGTGCTTGGTGCATGGGTTTAGTCCCACGTCGGATATGTGAGTGTGGTGTGTGTTTATATATCTGGGTCGTAAAAATTGATTAATCTTTTAAGATTGGCGTGTGTTTTGTTTCTTTTATTGGTAATGGCGTGTGGTTAGTGTGCTTACTTAAAATAAACTACTAAAACATATTTTTTGAAGCATATAAGCCTTCAAGCTTTTATGTTTTGCTTATAATTTGTGCGGGGCAATAGAGAAGCGTCTTTTTCCCATTAAATAAAGGGAAAATGAGCCTGTCTGGGAGTTTGGCTTTTGTATTAATACACTAAGTCCTTTATTGATGTTTCCACGTACATTCCCATTGGCCCATGTAGGGTTAGGGGGCAGGGGCCACGCTTGTGGACAGAAAATTCTTCCTTTTAAATAATTAATAAAATAAAACTATACTTTTAAATTAAATGTATCTTATTGGAGTGGGGTTTATGGTTTCGAACGCACTCCACACTTCCACATTATATGCTTGGCTGATCACATGGTTGACGTTAAGATCCAATAAGATTCCTGAGGAATGAACGGATGAGAAAAGGTCACAGGAAATAATGAGTCATGTTTTTTGCTATTGGGATGCGTGATATTGTATTGTTGCCGTTGTAAGCTTTTAATTCCGTCCATTAATCTTTTTTAAATTAATCATCTCTCTTGCTTTAACTTGTTGTTCTAAGTCTTGAAACCAGGGATTGCGGCCTTGGCAAGTTAATTGCCTATGAGTTGTTTGTTGTTTGTTGTTTGTTGTTGTTGTTGTTGTTGTTGTGGTTGCGGAGAAAGAAGACTGGACAGAGTTGCAAGTTGCAGGCTTAGTATTAACTAAAATACGTTAGGCTCATTGCTGGCCTCTCCATGTGCGTGCTTTCTTCCTTAGTACTTCTTTGGTTTTTTTTTTTTTAAATTAATCCCCATTGAGAGAGACGACAGCAACGCAGAGGAAGAGGAGGAAAGGAGGAGAATTAAAAAAAAACCAGGGCTCATTTCATTTCTTTGCCATAGATTCCAACTTCAACTATTAATTTCACAATATAAAAGCTCTCCACAAGAATGTTAGAACAAACTCCTTTTAAATTTGATTCTGTAAGAAGTTAATTTCAAACAAAGAAATGAAGATCTTTTAATACAGCTAAACATTCTAAATAAACTAAATAATTGAAGAGGAAGACTCTTAAAAAAATATGAACAGAGTGTGTCAGGGACGGGGGGAGAGGAGAGGAGTTGGGTTAAAATTAAATTAAGAGATTAAAAATTAAACTGGTAATTCGTTTATTTTTATAATATTGGATGAGGAATCTATAACTTCTTGATCATCATCTTCACTTTCAGCAGCTCCGGTCAGCGTTTGTGCCTTGTTGGCTTGCAGGTCCCAATCAGTTCTACCCAACACCAACATCATGATCATCATGCACGACAACTGTGCGGCTAAAAGCCCCAACCATAGCCCCTTAAAGTCGAAACCAGCAAAGAACCCCAATCCCACTGCTACCGGCATTCCGACCAGATAGAACGAACCCAGATTGATATTTGCTCCCACCTTTGGTTGCGCAGTTCCTCTCAATACTCCACACCCGGTTGTCTGCGGACAGTTACCAAGTTCGCACAATCCGATTATGGGCAAAACTAAGGACGTTAAGACGATGATCTCTGTGTCATCTGTGAACATTCTTGACCATACTGATCTCACCGTCACAGCAAACATCAATGCCAAAAACCCCAAAAAGAAACTGCAAGTGATCCCAACGATGGCTGCAAGTCTTGCTTTTTTTGGCCGGTTCGCACCCAATTCATTACCCACCCTTGTGGATACGCTGAAGCTTAGCGAAGATGGGAATATGTAGATTAACGCGGTTGTTTGAATCAGTATACCCATGGAAGCCACTGTTGCTTTGGGATTCAACATTAACCCACATAACACAATCATGATTTCGTACCACCACCATTCGAGACAGACTGAAATGCAGCTTGGAATGGCCAGATTGAGGAGTGATTTCCAGCCCTTGATACATTCGCAGGAGATACCTCCCCAGGTCTTTTTGTATACTCCCGAAATGTAGATATAGACGATCAGAGACCCAACCAGGTTGAAATTGGTCCAAACGCCGCTCAAAGCTACGCCTTTGATACCAAGTTTGAGTACAAAAACAAGAAAGTAATTAATGGGTATGTGTAAAAGGATTGCGAGGGTGGCACAGCAAGTTAGAGGCAGTGTGATGGATTGACTTCGGAGGTAAATTCGAAGTGGGTGGAGGAGTGATTGGGCGAGTAGGTCCGGAAGAGAATACAGAATGTAGGATTGGGCTTCCCTGGCTATGTCAGTCTGTTGGCCGAAATAGATGAGAATTCTCTCCACATTCACCCAAAGGAAGGCGATGGGGATTGAGGAGACCAGAAGGAGGAGCACAGTTCTCTGCAAGGCGAGACCGAGGAGAGTGTGCCTTTTAGCACCGAAGGCTTGCCCACAAATGGGTTCCATTCCCATGGCAAGGCCAGAGAGTATGGAGTAACCGGTGATGTTAGCAAAGCCAATGGCGAGTGAACCTCCGGCCAAGGCAAGGTCACCGAGGCGACCGACGAAGAGCATGGAAATCATGGAACGAGAGTAGAGTAAGAGACCTGTTAGTATCATGGGAAAAGCTATGTTGGCTATGGACTTGGCTTCCTTAATGGCAAGCGAAAGGTGGGTCGTAGTACAAGTAGTAGTGGTTGGCTTTTCATCATCTGTTTGTGTCTCTGTTCGTGTTTGTGGTTGTTCTTGTTCTTCTTCATCTTCTTCTGGTAGGTGGTGATTGTGTTGCTGGGATGTTGGGCTTTTGGGGATCAACGGAGTTAACATGTCGGGTTCCAGGTTTTTGGTCCGGGAGTCGCATTTACAGTCCACATGAGAGCTAGCTAAGTGACACATGGCTCTGCGCTTTTGCAACCCCAACGAGACAGAGCTACCAGACAGTCCAGAGACAGAGAGAGATGGTGGCTTCTGCTAGATGGTGGCTTCTGCTTCTGGGTTGGTAGAAGCTAAGAAACTTGCACAAACTAACAACGCGAGAGAGAGAGGAGGGATATGGGTTTTGGCGAGGAAGGAAGAGTTGGGTTATGGGGGTGGGTGTGCTGTGGGTTGGGTTTTAAAGGGTCACAGGGCTCACAGCAGGACATTTGGCGTTGACCGCTTTTAGTCTTTTAACCTTCTTATTCTCTAATCAAATTTTTTTAGCAAACAAAATAAAAATTCTTTTCTAAAATTCTATGATAAAAAAAACCAGTACTATATGTTTATATTGGCTTATATGGCAGAAGAAGACGAAGAAGGAAGTATAGGAGAATTTCACTTCTGTTGTAATGTGATTTCTGTAAATATAAACCCACCCATGTACTTTAAGGGCTAAATACTCGAAGAAAGTGGAGATTGTTCTTTCTTAATTACTAATGAATCCAATAACAAGTTTGCAGGGTAAGTCAAAAAAGGTGTGAAATTCATGTTTTTTTTTGAAGTTTTGGAAGGTTGTGCTCATGGGGTCCATTAAGCCCCTATTCCATGCTAATTTTTTCTTTCTAATAATAAAAAGAGCATTCAGATGAGCTCCTGATGTGCCAGTTGTATCACTTAGAGAGGGTATCATGGCATCACAAAAGGTAGGATTGGAATCTTTTTTGTGTCGGTAAGATTGGAATAGGTTGGGGTTGGGGCTATAGTGTTTGATAAAATGACCAAAATGACTTTTTCTCATATACTCCCTCTTTTTTTTTTTTTCCCCTCCTCCTGTGGTTGTTTTTGTCATTTAACATATTTTTTGGGCCGCGTGTATTCGTCCTCATCCAAGTCCAATATCATCCATCCACGTTTCTTAGGCAAAAGCAAAACCATAGAAGAAAATTCAAGTGAGAATGTGGGAAAGAGAAGTTTCAATTAATATTCCAATTCAAATTCTACGATTAAAGATGTTTGCTTCATGCGATTCTTGTTTTTTGGGTTTTGTCTTTGGGGCCTTTGTAGGCGTTTAGACTGTAAAGATAAGATAACTACCACAACTAAAATAAGCATGCATGCTTCACTTCCAAATGTGTAAGCATGTTTCAAGTCTCTTTTACTTGGAATTTTTAAGTAACTCTTGGAGTCAAAATGGAAATCGATCAACCATAGTTGTTTTACGTGTGTATATGTGTGTAATGAAATATAGATACTAGTGGTTTGTGTAGTTCCTCTTCTCCCCAGCAAATTCCTCATTGCCCCTATCAAGTCAAACACATGAACTTTTCCTCCGCCAGCCTGGTTCCTTCATACTTGAACATACAGATATGGTGAATTGAGTGGTGAGCTTCACTCCTCCAGCCTCCTACAGCAAAACCCATGAACCGGAGAGGCTTCTGGATCAGTTCGAGTTGGGTTCTACCTTCACAATTCATTACATATTTCACTGAGTAATTCTGTCGAGCAGTTATGGGGCAGGTATATCCAGAAAACAGAGTATTGGGAGGTGGAGCCCAACTGCCCAACTCTATCTAGTTCTAGTATTTGTTTTTTGTCTGTTTCTCTCTTTAAGGTTTACTTTCAGCAGTGTTGTCCTACTATTACTAGTACAGTACTTCTATTGCACTTCAATAACATAGGAGACACTCCATACATGGAAAGCAAATTAACGGTTGCTTTAGCCATGAAACCTTCAACGAGTGAGTGGGTCTTGTTGTCGAATTTGGGCAAGTAACGACTTAATTGAGTAAACAACGGTCTTGCTTGGATACCCTAATGGTGGTGGTCGCTTTGATCTCCTTTATCGATAACTTTCGGAGTCTCCAGTAGGCTAGAGGGTTAAAGCCCAACTGGTCCCTTACCGAAAGATACAGAAACAAATATCTTTCCAACATGTAGAGACAATGGATTGGTCATATAGACGTGTGGAAAAGTTCCATCAGAAATTAAACAGTGGCTTTTAGTGGTATTCAGTATTCACTTGACTCTTGACTCAAACAATTTGGGTTCCCACTTGGGGAAATTTTTTCAATTTCTTCAATGCTACCTAGAAGGAAGGTAGAGAGAGAGAGACTGTGGAGTCAATCAAGTTCTTCCACTTAATAAATTGCAGTTGGGCAGTTCCCTCTACCATGACATGTTTGAAACCTTCAATTGTTAAATAGAATAGATAGAGATGATTGTGATTACTCTTCTTTTTGGTCAAAAAAGCATTCGCGATTAACGGGTCCAATCGAAGCTTCATCTAGTATTTGAATTTCTTCTTCAAGTATTACTGGCTTAATTATCGGTGATATTACAACATTTAACAGGATCAGAACCTCATTTTCAAAGGGGGCGTGTCGTTAGCAATTATTATACATGAATCACTACAATCGCCAATTCTTGTTCGAACTTAATAACAACTTACATTGACAAAAACAGAGCTTAGAAATGATTGGACTGAATTACAGGTCCAAAGTGCTTCTGAATTCTTAGAACACATGATCACAATGGATCCTTCTTCTTCGATGATCTTTATTCACCTTTGCTTGTCTTTGAAGAGTTGGGATCTTACTTTAATGCCTTTTCAAGCTTTTTCCCTGGGCGGCGATGACAGGTAAAAAGAACATTTTATCAAAAAGAAAAAAGAAAAAAACAGGTAAAAAGAACAAAAAAGGGAGAACAGAGAAATCAAAAGGAGACAGACCCTCGATCATCTCCAAACAGTGTGTGTGTTGTTATCAGTTCTGTCTTGGTATTAATCCATAGATTTTAACGAACGTCCTTGACTGGTGTTTGTTTCTGTCATTAATTTGTTTTTCTACCTTTCTGTGCGTGCTGCTAAGAATTCAAACAAGGAGATTCGGAGGGGTTTTCACGCTTTGCACAAAAAGTCCATGTGAAACCAAACAAGCCGATTTACTGTTGCTGTTGCTGTTGCTGTTGCTGTTGCTATTGGCCGCACAAGTCCATATCTTCCGCATTCAAATGTGGTTATAGATGAATCAAATCATATTGGCAACGCGGCCTAAACGTTTTCTGCGACCCAGAAGCTTCTTCTACCCTTCTACCCTTCTACCCATCTTTGGTTTATTATTATAATTACCAAAAAGGGTATGTTGCATATATTGGGTTGGTGAGGATTATTCCTACCTAATAGTCTCCGAGCGTCCCTAAGTCTGACAGATACATACACAACTTTTCTATACTTAACTGTGCCGACACCCACGGTGATATTTTTGAGCTGTAGCTGCTGATTAGCTGACGACAATTCTTGCTGACGTCGTCTGACGCCAGCTGGCGATTTCGGTTTTGTGATGAGTTGTTTTTTACCGTGTGGACACGCGTCATACGAGGGAATTGCTACAAAAGGCTCCTCCGCAATCAAGCTCTTTAGTTTTTCACTATTATGGCTTTTCCCCGTTTACAAAAATGACGGCGGAGATCTTGTTGTTTTCTAATTATGGTGGGTCCCATTCTCCGCGTACGGTAGATTTTCTATCCACTAACCTCCGCAGTCTTCTCCTGCTCTATTGACGTTGACGTTTAGGAGGTGATGATATGGAATTGGTATACGCTACGGTCTTATAACTTTTTTTCTCTCTCTCTCTCTCTCTCTCTTTCCTGTGCAAAACACGGGCTTACCTTTGGCACGCCTAATAATATTAATAGGCCGACCAACCCTTTTTAATTTAATTTAAGGGAGGGAAAAACATTAGCAGCCTAGGCGTACCGACTTAAAGCAAACCCTCTCAAATAACTTTTCGTAGTTTTAGGGGGTGGTGAATACACGTCATCATCCTCATCTACTTGGCAATACTTAGCAACTTTATTTTCAATTGTAACCCCAATTACAAATAAATAAAGGAAAAAGATCACTAACTAATTGGTCGCGAGATTAGCGTGATTCCTGTGAAAAGACTGTTTTACCCCAATGAATTTTCACCTTTTGTGGGGGGTATTAAGGTCATTTTGCCCTTGTGTCTTGATGTGGGCAGTACCTTAACCTAAGGGTGTTAATTTGGGATCGGAACCGGGAACCGTCCTTCTAAAATCCGATACCGTACCATCCCATTAGTAAATGGGACGGTACTGGTATTTGATTTTGGTACCGAATGATAAATGGGACGGGATTCCCAACGGTACCAGTACCGAAATACCAATAAGGTATCGAAATGGTATCGGACATACTAATATCGTTTAAAAAAGAAAAAATATATAAGATCTGTTTTTTTTTTGGGAGAAAAAATAGGATATAAGAATTATATTTATGATGCATTAGGGACGGGACAGCCGCAGCTCTTGAAGTCTCGTCTCTCAAAATCCTGGTTCAATGCTACTTTCTTTTCCTGCAAGCAACTTCATGTACCAGATTTTTCTTTTTTCCACTCAGTAGTACCATGTGACAGTAACATGTGTGATAATAAGGTTTTGTTTGAAAAATCAAAGAAGAAAACACAATCGAATTTTTCCATTAGAAACAATTAAACTTCTTCCTTTTTCTACAGTGCCTAGAATCATTTAGGAATCGATACCGTCCCATCCCGCTAGTAATCGAGACTGAGATCTAGATTTGATCCAATTAAATAAATGAAACAATATTGAGATTGACACTTTTGATATCGATACTGGTACCATCCCATCCCAAATATCGGGATCCATCCCAATTGACACCGTTACGTTAACCATTGTTTTCGTACAAAGATTGGAAAGAACCCGAATTGGGATCTGTAGATCTGGATTCTTTGAAACCCTGACAGCACAATTCACAAATAGGTATTGTTTAGGTAGAGTCTACATATGTAGACTTTCTTTTTAACTCTTTATAGGTACTCCACAAATGGGTATGTTCATTCTGCTAAGAAACGACAAGAATAAAAAGGACTTTAAAAAAAAGGAAAAAGAAAAAAAGAATGGAAAAGAAAAAGTTGTTGAAACTTTCAGGATTCACATTCGGTTGGCTAGAAAACCGTTGGAACTTGGGAAGTAATAGAAAAACTGAAAACAGAACATGGAAAACGCATTTTCCGGAGAAAGCATGCTGTTTTGGCAAGATGTTCTTACTGGGAAAAATGACAAGAGATTAAGACAAACCTCGATTTTGAAGCCTTTCCATTTCTGTCAAAGTGAACGAATGAGAGAGAAAATGTGGACCATGTGAGGTCTAGGGGAATGGGACTCTACTTGTTATATAACTTTGTTCCCAGTTTCTAATGGCTCAACCCTCCCCCTCCTTTGATAATGGATATCATAAAATAAAAAATTAAAAAAAAAACCCTCATTTGATAAGTTAAAATTCAAGATGGGTTCTGAGTAAACAGCATAAGGGAGTCCACCAATGAGGTATGATGTAACAGTTTCATACATAAAAGAGCACCAAAGTTATCCTATATGAGAAAAAGATAAAACAATATCAAATATCTACCAAGTGGGTGAGTGATATCAAGTGAATCGTATCGAGTGACCATATTTCAAATTAAAAAATTTAATTAAATCAATTACTCTCTTAGGTATTGGTATGTATCCCTATATTTTTTAATGCATGTGTATTGTTACCCTAGCAACTATGTGGCACTATCTAAGGCTTCTAGATTATTTAAAACTCGAAACCCTAAAAATTTTCAGTTGGGTTTAAACTTGACATATGAGTAAGATCCTTGGGTCTACACATTCACAAATTTTAATCCCACCTCAACTATCTCGTGACAGAAATTCACGTGCCTACTTAAAGAACCTTTTTTTTTTTTTTTTTTTTTTTTTTTTTTTAAAATGACATATTTTGTATTTGGGTTAGAATAATAACATAGAGTTTTCTACCTTAGGTAATTATGATAATGCATCAAGATAAATAACCAAGCA
This sequence comes from Telopea speciosissima, assembly GCF_018873765.1. Taxonomy (NCBI): domain Eukaryota; kingdom Viridiplantae; phylum Streptophyta; class Magnoliopsida; order Proteales; family Proteaceae; genus Telopea; species Telopea speciosissima. The sequence continues at coordinate 60,213,243 of NC_057921.1, read as the reverse complement.
AAATGATATTCAAAACTTCATTAAAGCTTATGTACAAATTGGAAACAAGACACTTCGTAATTTTATGCTTAAATAACTTCCCATGACCTCCTATCGTTTTACATATAATTATCAACTCTCCCAATATTGGTATTAAGTTTTGATGAGATAATTACCAACTCTCCCAACTATAGTATTAAGTTTTGATGAGATAATTACCAACTCTCCCAATTATGGTATTAAGTTTTGATGAGATAGTCTCTCTCTCTCGTTCAAGTTTTTTTTTTTTTTTTTTTTTTTTTTTTTTTTTAAATTTTTGTTGTCGTGTCATAGTATCCAATGAGGCAACCTTGCCGATGCGACAAGTTTTGCCCTCTAAAAAAATATACCAAATGCAGTATGGTACACGTATGAATGTAGTTTCTCAGGTCCCCTTCCCTAATTTTTCGATAATCAGAAAGACGATTAATTGGAATGGCTTGTCCACGCCATTAACTAATTATCTTTGTGTGGAAAAACAAAGCAGTTTTAGCATGAATGCCTTTCACCCTTTGTTTACTTGACTCACACTTCATTTAGAACTTGACATCTTCTTTTAATTGTCTCTTATCTTATTCTTAAAAAGTATTTAAGTTAAGGTATAAAAGGGTTTTCAAAATTTTTTTTTTTTTTTGAAAATGACATATTATTATGTCATTTTCATGCACATATTTTGAGTACGTATGTGATATGACAAATATTTATCTTTACTGAGAAAAAAATGTGTAATATTCAAAGGGTAAAAAAATAAAATTACAAATTATTTGACATTTTGTAAAGGTTAATAAAAAATTCCTTTTGAAATTTATATCATTAAATTAAAAAAAAAATTTACTGTAAGAGAACTTGGTCGTACGTAGTAACTGCTTGAGTCACAATTAGAATGTAAAGAATGATTAGGGAAAGTGGTGTGTAAGGAATAAGGTTGTTGTTATCTCTGAGACTCACTGTTAAAAACGTGAATGGTGGCTTCCACCTTTGGAGATATGATGCTTGACCTGATAATTACTCCATACTAGGATTCTGTTTTCATGGAAATCCATTTTGGTGGTGGATTCCACCTTGGAGATGCTTAATCCGATAATTACTCCATAATAGGATTCTGTTTTCATGGAAAATTTGGTAGTTTAAGAAAGAGACAGGGGAAAAAAAAAATTGAAAGAAAAGTATCAAGGGGACCCAGAAGAGAGTGGATGTCGTGTGGAGAGGAGAGGATCTGTGTGAATGAATAATTGCTTCCCTCAAAAGTTATAGTGGAGAAGACACAAAGACTACTACAAGAGAGAAATGCAGGGCTTCTCTTAGCGTAGTTTGGCCCAGTGTTCATGTCGGGCTTTTGTGGATCATGTCGACATAACCCATGTAGTGTTATATTGCAAATAGTGAACCGTTGTGTCGAGAATGGATCATTTGCATGTACCAATAGGTGAACGTACATGTGAGAGTTAATCATCTGTCCTATTTTTGCCATTTACAAAAAAAGATGGGGTTTCTGTGAAAACAAAATTAAAATGTGATTGGCTCTCACATATACGCTCACCTGTTGGTACGTGCAAAGTAACCAAACTCCATACTTCACCCTAGGCATAGTAATAGGATAGAAAACCCTATAAACATATATGGGAAAAAGAACCCTAAAATGAAGTATGGCCCCCTATGCCATACATAGATAGACATGAAATGACCACCTTGCCCCTATGAAAAATAGAAACTCTATCACCATTGATGCTTCTATGCATACTCCCATTGGTTCCCATGTTGGCATAGAAGTCACGTTACCTTCAAGAAACCCTCTCCCTATATATAAATATATAAATTTATTTTCTCATGTCTCTAGAGCTCAGGAGTGTGGTGGGACGTCCCCTCTTTTAAGTTTTCATAAACATCATCACTTATGTTGTAGTCAAGGGTCCGATCCCCCCCAGCAAAGGCCAGGTGGGCGGTGGACGGTGACGGCTGATGCCCCTACCCACGCCCCTCTCTCTTCTCTTTCGCCATCCCATGATTCCAGTCGTTACGAAGAAGGATTGATCAGGTTCAACGAACCATGCACGAAGTGTCTCTCTCTCTCTCTCTCTCTCTCTCGCTCACCAAATTTATCAAATCAGAATAAAAATGTGCAGCACACGTTGAGACTTGAGAGTATGATGTTGACATGGCCAAACCCACAAGTACACGTGTCAAATATGAGAGTTAGCTATTCAAGGCTTTCCATGTCAGCTCTCCACGTAAATTCTTTTTCCTTTTTTTTTTTTGCTTTTTGTAGGTAGTCCTACACTAGTATCGTATATGTCCCAAGACCCAAAGACAGGGCAAATGGGTTCCTATACTTTTTAACATTTTAAGAGATGGATGGATGGATCTTTTGGGCAGAACCAATAGCTATAAAAAGTTTGGGCAAACGAAGTGTGAGGATGGGCTAGGGCCACTCACTATAGAGAGGGAGTACACCGGGCTAGTTACGGTGCGGAAATTGGAAGGGCCAATGAGTGAGTGAGGGAGTGGTCTTGACTTGAGACCTTTTGATTATTTCCATTTTCTTCGGTCAAAAGAAACCGGCTGGAACTCTCTAGTCCAACTATATGAGGGCGTAAGGCGACCAATGATTCGGTACTTTTAACTCAAATCGTCCATGATAGATATATATATATATATATATATCATGTATGTATGATGATTAGTATATATAAGCGCGTGCACGTATGAGAGAGCCACACAGTGGTAGCTAGCTGTGGTGGTGGTGGTGGAACAAAGCTCTTTATTCAACCCCCAATAAACAAGCATATACATGCATCCAGTTTCATTCTATATATCCTCCGTATTTTCTACTTTCTATTACTCCAGATTTTTCTGTTTATGAATCCCATGAACTAGTTAATTAATCTTATGATTAGAATAAATTACTTGACTCTTTTTTTTTTTTTACATTTCTCTAATCGCCGCACGTATCCTTTTCTTCCCAGTGAGAGAGAGAGAAAGTCCATACTGGTCTTCTAGGGTTTCGATCAATTCCCAACAATTCTCTAGCTGATTTTGACTGAATGAGCATAAATAGCAACATTCTAGAGATTGAATGAACATAATAAAATAAGAAATTGAAAGATTTCGTTGAAATTGTTTGTTTGAAAATTTTCTGAAAAGTTAGTCATAGGTTCGTCTCTCCATCAGTAGAACGGTCCTCTACTGTCGAGCTGCTCCTACTGCCTTTGCTGTGTCAGGGATGCACGGCAGTAGGGGCAACTCGGAAGTAGAGGATCGGATCCAAAGGGGCCATTATGTTCATTACTAATTAACTGAGACCGATAACATTGCTGATTCGACTAGTACCTAGAGAGAGAGATACAATGGAATTTGTTATGTATGTCTTGAATTATTGGAACCGTTTCGAAGAATGACCCGCTCCGACATTTTTGGTGGCGATCCGAATGGAACTTTTTCTGAGATTTGTGTTGGTAGCGGAGGGCTTTGGCCGATACATCGATCTGATCCGATGGGGAGGAGTATTTATATTCTTTACCTGCTTTTTTGTAAAGAATAGTGAGATTTGGAGTTTTTCGTTTTATGGTTTCTGGGAAAGAGCAACAACGCCGTTTTGGGTGTTCTTGAGGGATCTCCATTGTAACTTTCTCTAATTTACATAATGAAATAGTTTCGTTTTCGCCCGTGGATGTAGAACACCATACTGATGTGTGAATCACGTTAAATCTTTGCATTGTCTTGCTCTGTTTTTATTTATTTTTTATATTTTGATTGGTGTTTGCTCTTACAGTTTTTTATCTATATGTCTCTCTACATTGTGAATTTTACACAATGGTAAGATTGTTCCATTGCTACATGGATATGGCAGATTTTTTATAATTAAGAATCAGCCTATTCTTGAAGCAAAAGTAAAATTACGTACATTTACCCCTCCCTAAGCCCAGTAGTAGCAGAGCCTCTTGCACCAAATACGCTATTTTGTAAACAACGAAACTCTATAAAAAATTAAAAACAAAAAACGAGTGTGGCGACGTAGGATTGGATCTATCATTTGGTTTCATGCACAACACCACTCAGGAAAGAATCGAAGAGGAGCTCCAAGCGATACCCATGTGACGACAATTGTGACGTGGAAGCTTCAGAGTGAATAAGAAGGGATTGTCAATCGATGGATCTGGTCGACCTTATTATTAATTTCTATCTCTCTCCTACATTTTATTCGTTGACTGTAGTAATAGTAATAGAGGTTTTTTTTATTATTTATTTTATTCCTTGACTTTTAAAAACTCAACTACACAACATAAAATCCAGTTTAAGATTTTAGTACAGTTTGTACAGTCAGGATTAACCAATCTAAATTAGTTTCCTCTAATATAATTCTAATTTCTAAGTGTATCTCTCCCATCCATCCATCATGGTTTGCTGGTAGAGACGGCCATGCCATGCCGTGGTGGTGTTGTTTAAACCCTCTAATTAAACAAAACCTCTAAACCTACTAATTAATACATTAATTTTTATAATACAAATCCTACATAGCTCTCATACTGCCATATTCACTGGCTTAATTATCATTCTTATTGAGGCAGAAAGTTTGCATATCTCGTAGTCATATATATATATATATATATATATCTTTAATTGTAGAAGACACACACTTAATTGGATTAAAAGTGATTCAAGGACATCCATTGACTATAATTATAACAATATAAATAGAATATTATCATAATTATGCTTTGTACAACTACAAGTTCTTAGTGAAAAGACTTGTTGGTACGACTTCCCCTAATGCTAAACTGTACTTGGTGTAATAATGTGAATGTTCTTGCTTGCAAGGTATTGACAAGAAAATTTTCTTTTAGAAAATGCCGATTTCACAAATTTAAGTGTTATTATTGTGAATCAGAGAAGGGTTAGAGTTACTCCTCTTTATATAATATCTATAGTGGATTTAAAAGATACTTTTTTCGTCCCAAAAAATTGGAGAGGGGAGGGGGGAGAGAGGAGGATAGAAATATATTTTTAGTAAGAGTTTTCTAAGTTTTTTTTTTTTTGGCTCCTTTCCCTTTTACTTCGTTGGGAACTTCTGCATTGGTACACTTGTCTTTCATAAAATCTTATGATATAATGGGATTTTTTTTAAAAATTTTTTTGGGAGTTTATGGGATTTTATTCTACTAGGTTAAGGGTAAGGATGGATGACTCTGCCCTTTGTATTTTTATTGTTCCTTATTTTTAACAATAGAATGTTGGAGGATGGCCTAATTCTAATATTCTAGGGCAAAAAAATTTTCTAAACATTTTCTTTTCTCGTTTTTGAAGATTTCAATAGTGTGCTTGATTGGAACTCAAGACGTAAAGTTGATGTAAAGTGCTAACAGCTAAACTAGTCTTGACCATTGAAGCAATTGGAAGTGATTCATACGATATTGTCTGTTTTGAGAAGGATGTTGACATGAAGTGCTAGGAAAATTCCACTTTAATGTGCATTTGGATTGATCGATAACTTCGGTGCAAGACGAGATATGAGGTAATCGTTTTCCAATATTTATTTGTCCCCCCAACCATCAATTGACAAAAGTTAACGAAGTTGACCTGAAGTGTCGAAGGAAATCCACTTTAATGTGCATTTGGATTAATCAATAATCTCGGCATAAAACAAGCTACAAGGTAATCGTTTTGTAATATTAATTTGCCCCCCATCAACCGACAAAAGCAGAGAAAGTTGACATGAAGTGCCGGGGAAATTCCATTTTGATGTGCATTTTGGATTGATCATTAATTTTGGCATAAAATGAGCTATGAGGTAATCGTTTTGCAATATTTATTCGTCCCCCCAACCATCAATTGACAAAAGTTAACGAAGTTGACATGAAGTGCCTAAGGAAATCCACTTTGATGTGCATTTGGATTAATCGATAATCTCGGCATAAATTAAGCTATAAGGTAATTGTTTTGTAATATTAATTTCCCCCCATCAGCTGACAAGCAGAGAAAGTTGACATGAAGTGCCGGGGAAATTCCATTTTGGATTGATCATTAATCTTGGCATAAAATGAGCTATGAGGTAATCGTTTTGCAATATCAATTTTCCAAGTCATTGACAAAGCCCATTTATAATTGTCTATAGGTCATAGATGGGCCTAAATCAAAGTAGACAAAAATGTATTGCTTTCAAAATCAAAATTTTTTTTTTTTGGTCCAAAAAAAAAGAAAGAAATCAATCTTCCAATATATTAATTCAAAGTTTCAGACTACAAAATGGCCATCTTTAAGTAGAATATTACAATTGGGGAGAGGGGGGGGGGGGGGGAAGAGGGTCTGTAAAGTGTGTACATTACATCCAACAAATGTGAAAATAAAAGGTTGAAAAAAAAAATCATCTTACCTTTCTTTTGGTTATTTCCTATTCCTCCCCTGTCCCCCCCCATAGGAAGGTCTTTCATTATATCCTGTGGGTTAGGCTACCACAGCCCATCAAGGTTGGTTACTCTCATGCCTTTCTCTTTCATTACGCATGAGCCCACCAACAATCCAAGTAGTTTAGTAAATCTATCTTATGGTAGGGACCCAAATAAAATTCCCACATTTCCCTTTTGTGAGTTCTTCTAATTCCTAGATATTTGAAGGCCCAACTCTTATAATATATTCATATAGTTTGGTTAATTTTACCAAAAAAAATAAAAATATATATAGTCTGGTTAAAAGAAATAATAATTGTTAACACTAATAATTTAAAACTCTTGAAACTTTTAGGTTAATTATTGGTAGGTAATACAGGAACTAATGAGATGGGCCTACTTTTGGACTTCCAAGAGAGATGTCAAGCCCAATAGTGGCCTACATGTTTGCCATCTCACCATAATCTTTAACCAATAGGAATATATAAAATAAATGGGCAAATACTCATTAAACATGTGACTTGCTAGACTTGGAATTATCCTATTCTTTGATCTTTGCTTCATTGGTAGCTCAGGTGTCACCTATGCTGTTAACCACTCCTGTGATGACATTGCATTTGTGCTGATTGGCTTCTTCAAACTGCCAAACCCAAGGCTCCACATTCTTTGATAAGTCAAGCTAGTGGATATGTGGGCCTGTGCTAAGGCAACCCCTTTGGGTTTTGTAGGGCTGTCCTCAATCCAGTCCTTCGATTATAGGCCCTGGGGGTATTAGGGTTGTCCTCAATCCAGTCTTTCGATTATCGGAAGAGCTTAATGTACGTATCTCAATAGATGGTATATGTATCAAATTTGCAAATATTTGACATTTATTATTTCTTCTATGAAAAATTATTTATGACCAAAAAAAAAAAAAAAAAAAAAAAAAAAAATCTACAAGCAATATGCATGTGACAACAATTGTCGCGTAGAAGCTTTAGAATGAAGAAGAAGGGATATGATGGTCAATCGAGCTAGCATATTATTAATCTACTACTCTCTATACGTTTCCTCCAACATTTTATTTGTTGACTAGAGAGTAGAGGGCCTTTTATTTTATTTCTTGACTTTTATAAAGTTAACTACACAAGGTAACATGCATTGAGTTTAGGATTTGGTACAATTAGGATTAGCCAATCTAGCTAACTTAATTTCAACTAATATACTACTACTTCAGTTATCTCCATCATGGCTTGCTCGTAGAGACTGCAATGCCATGTCGTGGTGGTGTTGTTTAAACCCTCTAAACAACCCATAAACCTCCTGATTAACAATTTTATAAAAAAAATCCTTCTTGCTTATCTCATATACTACCATATATATTCATTGGCTCAACATCTTATTGAAGCAGAAAAGTCTATCTCATACATTTGGATTAAAAGTGATTCAAGGTCAATACGATAATAAGAATATATATATATATATATATGATCAGATATTTCTCTCTGTCTCTCTCCCTAATGGAATATTATCAATGTTAAAGCTAAAACTAAAGCTTGCCACATACCCGGCCCCATAGTTGGCATGATATTGATCGCTTTGATAGGTGGACCTCATGGCTTTAAGACGTGTCATATCATGTAAAAAGGTCATACCATTATGTGTATTCCATGGCATATTCACAAGCGATGTAGGATTATTCCATGATTCTACATTCATGCTTCCACTACGAATTTAATATATGAGACAATCAAACTCATTCTTAGCTCTGATACCAATGAGTGACAAATATTCGGCCTCACAAATGGCATGATATTGTTCGCTTTAACAGGTGAACCACACAACTTTAAAACACATTATATCAAGTAAAAAGATCATAGCATATATTCACATTCTATGACACATCCCTAGGCGATGTGAGCTTATTTTGTGGTTCTACACTTACATATGGAAGAAAGGGAACCATGTCGTAACTCGAAGTGTAATTATTGTGGGTGATAGAAGGGTTAGAATTACCCTAGACTCATAATATCTTTAGTGGATTTCCAAAAAAAAAGAGGGGGAGGATAGGATGCATTCTTAGTAAGAGCTTTTCTTATGGTTTTTCCCCCCTCTTTATTTTGTCGATTACTTCTTTATTGTTACATTTGTCCTTCATAAAATCTTATGATGTGATGGGATTTTTCTTTTGCTAAGTTAAGAGTAAGGCTAGATGAGCCACCCTATGAGTTTGTTCCTGTTCATTATTTTTATCAATAGAATGTTGGAGGATGGCTTGGAATTCTAAATATTCTAAGACCTATAAAAAAAACTTTCAAATGTTTTCTTTTCTAGATGGGGGTGCTTGATTGGGACTCAAATGTAAAGTTGATGTAAAGTATTAACATCTAAGATGGTCTTCACAACTAAAATGATTGAAAATGGTTCATGAAATGTCTATTTTGAGAGGAAGTTGACATGAAGTTCTAGGGAAATTTCACATTGTTGTGCATTTGGATTCCGATACTCTTGGCATAAAATGAGTTATGAGGTGGTAGCTTTGCAATATTAATTTTCCCCATCAACTGACAAAAGCTGAGGAACTTGAGGTGATGTATAGTACCAGGAAAATTCAATTTGATGTCCATTTGGATTGTTCGATTATCTTGTTGTAAAACAAGTTAAGTGGTAATTGTTTTGCTATATTAATTTCCCCCTATCAATTGACAAAAGTTGAGGAAGTTGACATGTAATTGGATTGTTCGATAATCTTGACAAAAAACGAGGTATGAGGTAATAGATTTGCAATATTAATTTCCCCTATCTTGATAATGCATCAAGACTCCTATGGCACAAGCTTTGTATTCTATCATATTGTTTTTACATTCAATTCAAAATTCAATTTGAAAATTTAATGAAATATGGGATCCGTCTTATCCTATCAACAATATACCACCCCCACATTTCTTATTCCACCATGTTGTTTGTACATTCAAAATTCAGTTTGACTGTCTAAGGAAATATGACATCTGCCTAGTACTGTAAACAATGGAGAAATGTTCTCTGCGTGGGACGCATGGGTCACGCTCAAACACATGGGGGGGGGGGGGCGTACTTGTCCCCAAATGTGCCAGTGCGTGAACTCTGATTGATTGCAGTGCGCGGCATAACCCTTACGTCCCACGCAGAGAACACTCCCCCATAAACAATATACCAGCTTCGCAACCCTCTTGGTTAGATGCTCCATCGAACCAATGTCAACCAGTGTGGTTACGTAGGATTAGACCCTTTACTTGCTTTCATGCACTCCACTCATGAAAGCATAGACGAGTTCCAAGCCATACACATGCTCCATCTACTTTTCTCTTTCCTCCAACATTTTGTACGTTGATTGATGCAGGCCTTTTATTTTATTCGTTGACTTTATAAAGTCAACTACTCAAGGTAAGAATGTAAGGTCGAGTTTAGAATTTGTTACATTTGGATTAGCCATAATCTAGCTTAGTTTCGTCTAATATACTAATAATTCAGTGTTCTACATCATGGCTTGCTGGTAGAGACTATGATGCCATGCCGTGGTGGTGTTGTTTAAGCCCTCTAAACAACTCATAAACCGACTAATTAACACAAGAAGTTTAGAATGCTAATCTTACTTATCTCTCTCTCTCTCTCTCTGTCTCCTAAGTGGAATATTATCAACATTATGCTAGATACTTTTTTTTTTTTGGGTAAATCATTATGCTAGAAACTAGAAGCTTGTAATGAAAAGACTTGTTGAGTAAAGGAAGGAAACCGTGCTGTAATGCAAATCTTCTTCCTTTTTTTTTTGTATTTTTTTTTTTTTTTGGTAACTTCTGCATTGGTACATTTGTCATTCCTAAAATCTTTTTGAAATGGGATTTTTCTTTTGAAGTTTATGAGATTTTGTTTTGTTATGTCAGCCTTTTGATTTTATTCTTGTTCATTATTTTTGTCAATTGAATGTTGGAGGAGGGCTTAGGATTCTAAATATTTTAAGAACCAAAAAAAAAAAAAAAAATTTCTAAATGTTTTCTTTCCTCAACGGTGTGCTTGACTGGAACTCAAATGTAAAGTTGATGTAAAGTGCTAACTGCTAAGATAGTTTTGACAACTAAAGTGATTGGAACTATCTCACGCAATGTCTGTTTTGAGAAGGAAGTTGACATGAAGTGCTAGGGAAATTCCACTTTATTGTGCATTTGGATTCCCGATACTTTCGGCGTAAAACGAGCTATGAGGTGATAGTTTTTCAATATTAATTTCACCCATCAATTGATAAAAGCTAAGGAAGTTGACATGAAGTGTTAAGCGAAACCTAGTTTGATGTGCATTTGGATTGTTCGATAATATCGTCATAAGATAAGTTATGTAGTAATCGTTTTGCTATATTGATTTCTCCCATCAATTGATAAAAGCTAAGGAAGTTGACATGAAGTGTTAAGCGAAACCTAGTTTGATGTGCATTTGGATTGTTCGATAATATCGTCATAAGATAAGTTATGTAGTAATCGTTTTGCTATATTGATTTCTCCCATCAATTGAAAAGAGTTGAGGAGGTTGATGTGCATTTAGATTGTTCGATAATCTAAGCGCAAAGCAAGCTATGAGGTGATAGGTTTTCAATGTTAATTTCCCTCATCAATTGACAAAAGCTGAGGAAGTTGACGTGAAGTGTCAGGTGTAATCCAGTTTGATGTGCATTTGAATTGTTCGATAATATCATGATAAGATAGTTATGTGGCTGTCGTATTGCTATATTATTTTCTCCCATCAATTGAAAAAGGTTGAGGAAGTTGATGTGCACTTGGATTATTCGATAATCTCGACATAAAATGAGCTATGAGGTGATAGTTTTTCAATGTTAATTTCCCTCATCAATTGACAAAAGCTGAGGAAGTTGACATGAAGTGTCAGGTGTAATCCAGTTTGATGTGTATTTGGATTGTTCGATAATATAATGATAAGATAAGTTATGTTGCTGTCGTATTGCTATATTATTTTCTCCCATCAATTGAAAAATGTTGAGGAAGTTGAAGTGCACTTGGATTATTCGATAATCTCGACATAAAATGAGCTATGAGGTGATAGTTTTTCAATGTTAATTTTCCCAATCAATTGACAAAAACTGAGGAAGTTGACGTGAAGTGTCCGGCGAAATCCAGTTAGATGCGCATTTGAATTGTTCGATAATATCATCATAAAATAAGCTATGTGGTATTCATTTTGCTATCTTATTATTCTCCCATCAATTGAAAAAGGTTGAGGAAGTTGATGTGCACTTGGATTATTCGATAATCTCGACATAAAATGAGCTATGAGGTGATAGTTTTTCAATGTTAATTTCCCTCATCAATTGACAAAAGCTGAGGAAGTTGACATGAAGTGTCAGGTGTAATCCAGTTTGATGTGTATTTGGATTGTTCGATAATATAATGATAAGATAAGTTATGTTGCTGTCGTATTGCTATATTATTTTCTCCCATCAATTGAAAAATGTTGAGGAAGTTGAAGTGCACTTGGATTATTCGATAATCTCGACATAAAATGAGCTATGAGGTGATAGTTTTTCAATGTTAATTTTCCCAATCAATTGACAAAAACTGAGGAAGTTGACGTGAAGTGTCCGGCGAAATCCAGTTAGATGCGCATTTGAATTGTTCGATAATATCATCATAAAATAAGCTATGTGGTATTCATTTTGCTATCTTATTATTCCCCCATCAATTGAAAAAGGTTGAGGAAGTTGATGTGCACTTGGATTGTCCGATAATCTTGCCATAAAACGAGCTATGAGGTGATAGTTTTTCAATGTTAATTTTTCCATTCAATTGATAAAAGTTGAGGAAGTTTACGTAACGTGAAGTGTCAGGCGAAATCTAGTTAGATGTGCATTTGAATTGTTTGATAATATCATCATAAAATAATTTATGTGGTATTCATCTTGCTATCTTATTATCCCCCCATCAATTGAATAAGGTTGAGGAAGTTGATGTGCATTTGGATTGTTTGATAATCTCGGCATAAAACGAGCTATGAGGTGATAGCTTTTCAATATTAAATTTCCCCATCAATTGACAAAAGCTGAGGAAATTGGTGTGCATTTAGAGGAAGTTGACGTGAAGTGTCAGGCGAAATCTAGTTTGATGTGCATTTGGATTGTTCGATATTATCATCATAAAATAAGTTATGTGGTAATCGTTTTGCTATAGTATTTTCCCCCATCAATTGAAAAAGGTTGAGGAAGTTGATGTACATTTGGACTCTCCGATAATTTTGGCGTAAAACGAGCTATGAGGTAATCACTTTGCAATATTAATTTTCCCCATCAATTGACAAGAGCTGAGGAAGTTGATGTGCATTTTGATTGTTCAATAATTTCGGTGTAATATGAGCTGAGATAATCGTTTTGCAATATTAATTTCCCCCAACAATTGACAAAAGTGAAGGAAGTAGTTAACGTGCAATGCCAAAGAAAATTCCACTTTGATATGCATTTGGATTGATCGATAATATCAAAGTAAAACAAGCTGTGAGGCAATCGTTTTGTAATACTATTTTCCCCAATCAATTGACAAAAGCTCATTTGTAATTGCTTTTAAGTCATAAATGGACCTAAATCATGGTAGATAAAAACTGATTGCTTCCAAAAACAATCTTGCTATTTATTAATTCAAATTGGAAAATGGACATTTTTAGGTAGAATATTACAATTTAGGGAAAAATAAGTGAGGTTATAAAGTATGTACATGACATCCAAAAGTGTGGAAAATCTTTTATAAAAAAAAATTGTTTATCGTACCTCTCTTTTTATTATTTCGCCCCCCAACCCAAAATAAAATAAAATAAAATAAAAAGAAAAAATTTTCTTATATTCACTCACTTCTCTTTTAATAAATAGATGGTTTGTTGAATTTCTTTTTTTGGGTGAGGGTGGGTAGGGGGATGGTGCAATGTGTATTTTTGTTATGGAAAGTAGTTTTTTATCTGGGAGTGTGGCCAACACGAGCACTCCCATATGTCTATCTCCTTGTCAAAACAAGGGGGCAGAGGTGTTTTTTCAGATGGAGAGGAAAGAGATAGACTCATGATGGGAGTGTTGGCATACACTTCTGGGCAGAGGATTTGTTATATTCACTCACTTCTCACATTACCAGCATATTGTCAACATTTTTACTTCTTGGGCTGACCCCACCTTGGTTGTTCTTTTTCACCTTTTCTCTCTTTGTACTAAAAAAAGAAAACAAAAAAGGATGCTGCCTAGTTGTTTGACCCAACGCCAAAACACTAGAATGCACGGAATAACCACCCCACCATTTGAAGTCATAAATCTCATCCATATTGATACTCCTGCACTGGTGCACTGGCCACACGATCAGGCAGCGATCTCTTGCAAAAAAAAATTCAATATAGAGTTTAGATGAATTTTTTTTATGTTGGTCTTGGGCTTGTGCTTGGGTCTGGACTGATCCCCAGTCCAAAATCATCCGTACGGCAGACCAGTCCAGAAGTCCACCGCTGACCACACCACCTTAGCCTACATCGGATGCTGCCCACGTGACAAGCGCAGAGGGAGTTGCAGTTTCATATGAAGTTGGACGGGTCCAATGGATCATAGCTCTTACTAGCACTATTTCATGACAGAGACGTAAACTTAATTGATATGGGCCGAGAATGGGAATATAGATTCCTGTCCTGAGGCCCTCTTATCAACTTTTTTTCCTTTTGCTTGGCCCAAATAGGGAGGCCTTCCAATGTAGCCCATCATTTTTTTCCTGTGTGTTATTTGTGGAAGTATGGGAATCAGATAAGGATTGGTCTCGGCGGATACCGAGAACACCGACCCATAATGATAATAGGAATCTTGGTCTTCTAAGGTCGGTCAAAGATGCTTATATAGATTAGTTTTTGGGCAATTACTATCACTCCCCTATACTCAACGTATATGTACTCAAAATCCCTTGGGAGCTCCCCTACAGTTAGGGGTGTAAATGAATAGCCGAAATTCATTTCTGTATCCGTGTCATATCCGTTTAGCATTATCCGAATCCGTCCGAAAGCTAAATGGATGCGGATATGAATAGGCTATAGCTATCCAAAAAACTATATTTACATGTTAACGGATAAAATATCCGATCCGTATCCGTGTCCGTATTCGTTTAGCACTATCCGAATCCGTTTGATAGCTAATCGGATGCGGATGCAGATATAGCACTATCCGAGCCGAATCCGATCCATTTACAGCCCTACCTATAGTTAAACTATTACCTCTTCTTCTCCTTTGCTATTTGAAAATCCCCAAATTACCCCTCTGACCAGGTTAACTCATCACCCTTAACTGGATACCCCATCTCCCCTCCCAACAACTGCAACTCCCGCCCAGATCGGTTGCTACAGCAGGGAGTTAACCCTAAGAACAAAAGAGCGAGAAAGAAAAGAGGCGCTCACGGTCGTAACAACGATGTGAAGCATTTTGGGGAGAGTTTGATTGTTTGGCATGAGATGGATGAGTTGGAAGCGGTGGTGATTGCGGACAAGAGGAAGAAGTGGAGAAAGGATCAGTAAGGCGGTTCGTGAGTTTTATTGGGGCGAGGATTTGGGCCATATATAAGGGAGTACACATGGGATTGGTAAAATAATTAAGGGGGAGGGTTCTTTGAACAAGCAGCATGTATAAGGGAGTACACCAATGAGGTGAAATAAAACAATATCATAAATTGAACAAATGCAAAGTCATTTCATGTGAATATGTGATAGACACAGATATGTTAGTATATCCTATGCCTATCTTCTCCCTCCATCCTATACGATTCTCTTGAGGAACGTAATATTCTCGCTGTGAAGGTGAGATTTGTTTAGTGGGAATGGAGGAAATAAAATTGAGGCTTAGAAGGTAAATTTCAAAAGGACAAGGGATCGTTGCACCAGCATGCGGGGGGGGGGGGGCAATGAGAGTGCAAGGGCATCAATATAGAGGCGATTTTTTATTTCACAGTAGAAAATATGAAGATTCAAGAAAAGCATACAAAATCTGTACGGTTTCTAACATGCACTGAGTGACAATTTTGAAACATGCCCAATTTTTTTTGTTGTCCAATATTCTACTTTCTACCCATTCACATTTGAGGGACACTCTACACATCACAAGTAGAGAGGAAGGAAAAAAAACTTCCTAGCAAGGTTTTAAAACAAGAAATCTGTATCTGAATTGGATCCTGTCGATTTCAATTTGATTTTGCTATTAGTGAAGCCTGATTTCAGTCTAATCTAAGAAGTATTTTTCACTCTTCCCTTCCCCTACAGGAACTACAAACCACCCATCCCATACAGACCTCGCCAAGTCAGTGGAAGAACAATAGACCTGGCCTGTTGAGGAGTCGTAGTTGTCGCAATCGATGATCAGTTTAAGTCATCTACAAGTTTTAAGTGAGAATAACGAAGGCTCCATAGAAACATCTTGATCATCTTTCACAGCGTTATACTTTGTATAGGAACGAGAGTTTGGTCGCTGGTTTAGGTTTAGAACTTGCGCCCTTGGGTTTTCAGAGAAGAATTAATATAGTCAATGGATGGCGCCAAACTTGTCAAATTATCACATCCATGCAGCCACATACGATATGTGTTTGTCACTATGCCTCTTTTTTATAATAAGAAAAATTAAAGGATTTTCATCTTCTCAAGTGCGGTGCATTGTCCACTGTCAGATGCACTTTAAAGATGCACAGGCATTTCACCACATTTGAGAGCATAAAAGTTCAAAATTAAGTCCCTACTTGGTCGTGTAGGCCCCTACACCAAAATTAAGGGCAAAAGATCTCTGCTTGGTTGTGTAGGCCCCTACACCAATATATGGACCAATGAGAATACACATAGGGGTATCAACATGGATGAAATTTTTTATTTCTAGAGGGATTAGATGATAATATCACATGCTCATCTGTTTGAAAACAAGAGCCACACGAACATCGTTCTTTTTCCCAAATATTAATTTTATTACCTTTTTACCTTTGACCATACTAGTGAATTGGTATCGAATCGAGATCATCCTCGGCCAATACCTCTCCGAGCCAGTTGTGAGGGCTCGAGAGTGAAGAATCCGGATCATGTCCTTGCACAAGGACGGCAACTGCTGTCCTTGTACACTCATTGGCTAACATGTGGAAAGCACTTCACCGTAAACCTATTCAACCACACTTTTTTACCTTTACTTTCTTTTTAAGGGATGAGCTTTCACTCCCCCTTCTCCATCATCGTCCCCTCTCCCTACCCATTTTGGCATTTTGGTTTCTCCTATATTGGAAGGATGTGTAAGAGTGTTGGGTTGGCTTTTAAGGTTTTCAGGCTTGTATTGGAACATGGTGGGAGTGCCAGATTGGGGGTAGAGGGGTAGCGGTGGGGTGGAGTCCGTCGTTGTCTTCTACGAAAAAGAAGAATAACGAAGGAAGAAGATGATAATGATGACAGAGATCCCATCAATTGAATTTAAAAAAAAAAAAAAACAATAGATTGGAAAAAGGGAAATTTTAAATATGGGGTTGAATATGTTCTCTGTGAATTGCTTCACATGCAAACAGCCGCTAGCTCGATTGGCTGGAGGCATTGCCAGTTGAGTACATGCCACCCAGGAGGTCAAGGGACCGATTCTCCTGGATCGCATATTGTGCCAAAAAAGGCACCCCTCTCTCCCCCGGTAGTGTAGATTGTTGGCTTGTCTTAGCCTCCACCTTAGCTTGTGGTGAAAACCAGCCCAAACATGACCCAATTACTGACATCAACCTCCCAAAAGAGGGTAACAGGAAAGAAAATAATAGTGTCTACTTATAACTTTCATAATCCATATGGACAAGAGGATTCACATGTGTTTAATCATACCTACCTATACAATGAAATTGTGCCAAAAACTATGTCAGCTTCCTCCATAGAGAGCCTTTGGAATGAGAGAGAGATTTCACCTTTGGAAAGACAAAACCTGCCTTTGGGGGGTTTCCATCAACAAGAGAATTGTCATAAACTTCCTTGCACTCTTGCACAACCTATATGCAAAAGGTCTCAATCAGTTTAATATAAACCTCAAAACTCTCTTCCTGTACTAGATCCATCTAGAAAAACATACTGGTACAAGGAACAGTAACGAATATAGAGTGCTCCCTCTGTGCCTCGTCCCCTTTGGAAAAGCACAGTTTAAAAACATTTTATTTTACAAACATAAAAGCTTTGAGAGTTGTTCTAGTAAAACTTTGAGAATTATTCTGATTGTGGACCACACAGAATGCTTGAGTTTGATTGTGAGGAACATTAACAGTCAGAAAATGTAAAGTTTGCAATTACCTCCTTAGCATCCTTCCGTGGTATGCCTTCCCGCAATCCCACAAGCTTCTCCACGACCTCAGGCTGCATTCCAGGATAATAATATATTCACACTTCACATTCTTTTCAAGACAATGAAATGAAATATAGAAAGTAGAAATATAAATGATGAATGATATAGCAATTTCCTTCCCTACATCAGCTGGGCATTAGTAAAATACTAAAGCAGGACAATTTCTATAACATACCAGAGATTTTAAAAAAAAATTACATTGAGAATGTGCTGATATCACATACCGGGCAGTCAGGTTGATGTTCAAGAATGTTAGTGTAGATGAGCGTGAACATGTCCAGGCTCTCACCTGAAGCAAGCTCTCTTAGATCACTCAGAATCCTCACTCTGTTCTCAATTTTCTGCAGAAAACTTTACAAACTGAATGAACGAAGAACCAATACCTAAAAATTGATAATAAAAAAATAATGAACTACTAAGAAAATACAGGACAGCAGTTTACATATACAAAGAATATCAACTTCAAAGTACATTTCTAATCAAATATTTAGGTGACATTCTAAGAAATTTTCTGTCACTTACTGATACATTTACATACCCCCTGAAGAAATCCAAGATAACCTCTTCATCTAACCTCATCCTTTCAATGGTTTCTTCCTTTATGTAGTTTTTCTAACAAAAGAAGCATCATTAGAGATATATCACATAGATTATAGATACAAAGTACAATTTTCCAGAAAATGCATGTTAACCAATCTTCCAAGACAAACCTGAGTGATTAGATGATCAACATAAAAAACCACTGTTTCTTCTAAACAAGCCTCAACAAATCTCCTGAAAAATCTTTCTTTGATGTACCTATATGAAAACAATGACACAGATGAACCATCAAATTGAGCAAGCAAGAGAATGGCGACCTCTTCTATAGTTTTGGGTATAGGACTAGGTAGGGGTACATCAGTACATGTACATGCAGATAAATCCACTTGACTTCCAAACATTCATGATAGAGGGACATTTGCCCAAAAAACGCAACGGTATGGTCACTTGGCTAAAATCTGTCAGGAAAGGGGTTAATGTCCCAAACAAAAAAGGGGTTTGGGGGACAACAGGATAAGAGGTTCATAATCTTCAAGAAATTGACTAGGCAACAAGCACCACACAGATGGGTAGGTCTGCAATCAACATGTGTTACCCAATATGGCACCTGCCTAGGATGACAAGATATCACCTACGCCATGGAATTTTTTTTTTCCTTTTTTTCCTTTGTTTTCTTGCTTCTCACTGTTCTGCTCATTGTGAGAGAGTTTGTTGTTTTTGCAAACTGGGTTTAAGTCTCGAGTTCCCTGACTGTGGGGCTTGAAATTTTGAAACCCTCAGGTGATTTGGATTGAAGAAATTGAGCTTCAGACTTCAGGACCAGGCTAGGTGTGCAACTGCAATGTTTCTCTTAATATGGCGCTTTCCAAGGTTGACTAGGGGTGTCAAAACCCAGCCAGCACTGGCAGGCATGACCAGACCTGACCAATTAAACCCAAAACTGGACTGACCATTTAATCAATGGTCTGGTCACAGTTTCAGCCCGTTTAATAATCTGTCATCCTGGTTTTGACCTCGACTAACCAGCACCAATCTGAAACCTAAACCGACCTAAACTACATTAACCAAGCTGGCCAAAACAATAAACCACTTAACGTATTAACCACAGATATAAACCTTAGACCCTTTGACTATCAAACCCTCACTTTCTCTCACTCTCCCTCTGCTCTCCCAAGCTGCTGAGCTAGTCACTTCCGTCCACTTCATCAGGGACGGCTACAACCCTCTGTGAATCTTTGCAGCGTGCGTTGGTTCCTGATCTGGCGATCACCATAGTCTCTCTCTTACTCTTTCTCTGCAGCGTGCATCGATCCCTCCAAAGATGGAGTTGCATCAATCTCCATCCACTTTGTCAGATGATGCTCGAGGGTGGTGATGTCTCTGAAGAATTCCTCCGCTTCAATTTTGAGGGGTCTTGTAATGTTTACATGGATGGTGACTTTAGCATCCACATTAGGTTTTATCACTTTCCCCTCTTTCTATCTTTTTATTTGGAGTCTTAGGGATTATAGTTTATTTTTATTGCCCTCATCCCCACGACCCCCGACCTTGCAGGTGGATTGAATGAAGGAATGTTTGTGTCCTCTCTCAAAGATGCTCTTCTTACATTATATAGTGTTAGAAATGTTAAAGCATAAAGCATACATATCGTGGCAGTATGGTGTACCAGCTGAGTTCTATTACGTTATCTATCGTCTTCAGTATAGTCCAAGTTTATCTGTAAGTAGTTTCCTTTTTGTTCTTTACTATCTTATGTTTCATATGCATGTTCCTAAGTGTTGTTGGAGTGAAGCTGTTTTGACTGCATGCTATTTGATTAATCGTATGCCCTTTGCTGTCCTTCACAATATATCTCCATTTTCTATTGTTTTTTCCACATCCTATTTGTTTGGTTTACCACCACGGGTTTTTGGTTGTACGTGCTTTGTTCACAACCTTTGCCTTAGTTCTGATAAATTATCTCTGCATGCTGCCAAGTGTGTGTTCCTTGGGTATTTCGCATCAGTATTTTGTTAGTGCTGATGTTACCTTCTTTGAAGATACACCATATTTCTCTATTGAGAGTCATAAGATGGATACTCATCTCCTTGATCCTCCACCCATTCTTACACTTATTCCCCTTACTATTTCCCCATCAAAGCCATTGTAGGTATACAAGCGATGCTTCAAGGAGACTACGACGGCTCCGGCTGATCCTTCGACACAGACCACTACTTCATCAGACCCTATACCTGGGGATTCTACCTCCATTGACTTACTAGTAGCTCTTCATAAGGGAATGAGAACTTGTACTAAAAAATCTAATGTTGCCTATTCGAGTTTTTAATTTGTTTTAGTTTCTCATCTTCCACCTTTACTTCGTACATTTGCTTTGTCTTTGTCTATTGTGTGTCTGCTAAGTACCAGGAAGCCTTGTTACATCCTGGTTGGAAACATGCTATGAATGTAGAGATGGATGGCTTATTAGATCGTCAAACATAGTCTATTACTGAATTACCCCCAGAGAAGGATCTTGTGCAGTGTTGGTGGGTGTACACTGTCAAGTATCTCCCAGATGGTTTTGTTGAACGACTAAAGGCTTGCTTGGTCGCCAAAGGATATACTCAGACGTATAGCATTCATTATTTTGAGACATTTTCTCCAGTTGATTGCCTTAACTTTGTTCGTGTTTTGATATCCTTGGCTGATAATCTTGATTGGCTTCTGTTTCAACTTAATATAAAAAACACCTTCTTGTATGGTGATTTAGAGGAGGTGTATATGGAGCAACCTCCTAGGTATGTTGCTTAGGGGAGAATGCATCAAAAGTTTGTCACCTTCACAAGGCCATCTATGGGTTGAAACAATCCCCTTGTGCTTGGTTTGACAAATTCAACAAGGTCATTGGTAGTTATGGGTTCACACAGTGATTCTCTAATTACTCTGTTTTTGTTTGTTGACGTGGATCCAAAGTGGTTATCCTGGTTGTGTACGTAGATAATATCATTATTTCTGGTTATGACTCCTTTGGGATTGAGGGTGTCAAGCATATCTACACCGACATTTCCCTGTTGGAGTTACTGGTTGGAGCAGCTTTCTCTATACATTATCCAATTTGAAGATCTATCTATCTATCTAGTTTTCAGTTACTGGTTGGAGCTTTTGTTTGCTGACCAGAGGTGCTTATTGGCTGTCTTAGTTGTTTCTAGTTACTAAACCTATGAAGATGAACTGTGATAATCAAGCTGCTATCTACATTGTCAGTAATCTAGTATTCATGAAAGGACTAAACACATTGAAGTTGATTGTCACTTTGTGCAGAATGCAATTATGAGGAAGTTAATTGTTTTACCCCATTCGTTTGCTTTGCACAACAACTGTGTATGTGTTTACCAAGCCTATGTTTAGTCTTGCCTTCCGGAAAGACTGTTCCAAGCTGGGCATGGGTGATTTATATGCTCCAGCTTGACGGGGTAGTGTAATGTACTTATATTGTAGGGGAATTTATGTCTAATCCCCTGTGGTACTGTTGGCATCTAGTCTTTTGGTTGTAATCATGATAGGGGGAGTGTCTTCTATCATGATATGTTATGTTGAGTACAATTTATATTAGTATTATTAATAACAGGGCAAAACACGATAGACAATTTAATTCAATCTATCGTGTTCCACAGTTCCCTCTTCTTCCTCTTCCATCTTCTCTCTCTCATCTTCAAACTTTGGTGTGTGTGGATTGGTTATTGTTGTCTTTGGTTACATGCTATATTAGAGGAAGTATATAGCAGGGTACGACGTACACTAGCAACCAAGGATCTGAAGCCAAACAACCATTTCGGGTACACCCGTTTAGTGATGCTTCATTAGGGTTTTCCTAAAGTTTTGGACCAAAATACGACTATTTGACCACCAAACTCTGAAATATTTTGACCCGGGTCAAAACCAAAATTCTAAACTTTGCCCCTCTCCACTCGCAATCTCGCTAACTATCCCTATGCTCACACTCATTTTCTCCTCCAATGAGACACCGTAGCTTCCTGTCTCCACCCCATCTTTGCAATATGATTTTCGTACCAAAAAATAGGCTCGGCAATCAAGCTCACATCAAGGAATTTCCACAATGGAACCTTTGTTTTTCAAAGCTATTGAAATGAGTCAGGTGAGTCATTGTTCAAGGATGAAGACAGAATCGCTGAGGTCGTCAACACCACCACCAAAAAATCAACCACAACATGCAACTTTGCAAGTATACAACTCCAGTTTCCCCTGGTCGACAGTGGCGACGTTTGCGAATGTGACTAGTCTCAAGAACCTCTTGCAACAAAGCTGCTATTATGATAACTAGCCCATCTGCAATCAATGAACCCACAACTCTCCATATGACGACCCCCTTCCCGCTGGCCTAAAATAACATCAAACTTGTCGCACCTGCTCTTGGAACCAGATGGCCAGCTTCTGGGCTTGCAACCCACGATATCTTCCCCACCCCCTCCCCTCGGCTGCTCCGACTTCCCCTCCCTGGCTTTCCCTCCCTCTTCCCTTCTTGGTTCTTCCGGAAGCCTTGCATGAGGTCCACCAGTCATGCATCTTATGTTTTTGGATCAGATGAATAGGGTGATCTGAATCTGGTGGATCGGGTTAGCCGATCCAATTTATGCCATTTTGAATCAGATGGGATTGGCTGCAAGGGCTGGCTGATTCTGCCAATCCAAGCTCGATTCCTCGAACCATGTACGTATTCCATTAAAACTCAATGGGAAATTTTATACAACAATTGTGCAACCAGCAATGATTTACGGAGCTAAATGTTGGGCAGTGAAGAAAGATATAAATTTAGGGTAGCTGAATGAGGATGTTGAGATGGATGAGCATAATACTAGAAAATAAAAAATAAGGAATAAACAAATTAGAGCTTATTTAGGAGTACCTTTGATACATGAGAAGTTGAGAGCATAGTTGTCACGGCGTCATGGCGATCCAAGTCGGTGGAGGGGTGTTTGATCGATATATCGCCACGTCGCCCGCCATGACGTTGCCATGGCGATCATGACGACCATGGCAGAATTGTAATTAAATCCAAAGTTGAATGGCAAAGTTGAATGGCGAACTAATAGATAAATCAAGATTTATAAGAGCAATGGCAGAATTGTAATTAAATCCAAAGTTGAATGGCAAAGTTGAATGGCAAACTAGTAGATAAATCAAGATTTATAAGAGCAATGGCAGAATTGTAATTAATTTGAAGTTGTAAAGGAGTGGCAGAACTGTAATTTAATGGAGTTAAAGAGAAAACTGAATGGGCTAAACAGAATAGCAATAGAGAATATAAGGGGTTTTATATAAATAATATAAGTTGTCCTTACTTGCAATTTTAAAGACTTAATTTCTTCTTCAACCTTGCAATAACATGATGGAAAGAGAGGCAGAGAGGCGGTGAACTGGAGTAGTTCCAGTAGAGGAAACTCCTTATGAAGACGATTCTCCCTGCAATTTCTGGAACAAAATCGCAGCACCAAGGTCTGCCGATCCCAACGAGAAATAGCCCCAAAATTCTACTGGCAACCGAATGGTGAGATCTGAAATCAGATCTGGCGGATGTCTTAGTTGCAGGTTACTAAACCAAGGCTAAAATAGGAGATTTAGGGAAGCAGGGAGTGGGTCTAAGGTTGGGGAAGAAACAAAAAATTAAAGAAGAAGAAATCGAAGAGGGAAAGAGAGACAGGACACCATGGCGTAGGTCGATATGCACAGACCTCCAGCGCCAGGATGCCATGGTGACGCCATGACAACTATGGTTGAGAGAGTCGTTTGAAGTGATATAGACGTGCAAGAGAGACTTGTCAATTCTTTGGTAAGGAGTGATATGATTCAGATTGGAGGAACTAAGAATCAGGGGTAAGCCTAAAATAAAGCTAGGTGAAGTGGTGAGGAAAGACATTCATAGCTGAATGATCAACAACTACCTTTCTTTCTATAATCTTCTCCATGGTGTTGACATTGGGAGTCATTCAATAAGTTTACAAAGTCACCAGCCTTCTTCAGGTGGCACAAGAAACACCAAACAAGGCAAGGAAAGCCAGCCATATTCCTCTTAAGACTGGAAAAATGAACTAGCAAGTGATCAACAACTTCATCCTCATCTGCGCCCAAGGGAAATCTATTCGGCGAAAGCATGAAAACATCCTAAATTTATCAGAAGGTCAAACATATGAAATTATCCAATACCACATGAATAAAAGTCCTTAGTGACCCTTGCAGGAAACATAGCTGTCATTGTGCAAAGGTGAGCCCAGGGGGAGGCCAGGTGCCTAGTTGATATGGGCATAGCACCTTGTTGATCAACCTATGCTATATGAAGACTCCCCAGGGAATTATGTGTAAAATGCTAAATTTCTTCTTAACTTCAATTTTAGATGGGTTTATGTGTAAAATGAATATTTTTTCTTATAAATATAAGGTGTAATGTATACAATACAAGATTAAAAAAAGGGCGTACCCAGTGCACGAGGCTCCCGCCACTGCAGGGTCTGGGGAGGGTCATAATGTACGCAGTCTTACCCCTGCTTTTGCAAAGAGGCTGTTTCCAGACTTGAACCCGCGACCACTTGGTCACAAAGAAGCAACCTTACCGTAGCGCCAAGGCCCGCCCTTATACAATACAAGATTATATCCTTTAATTTATGAAGAACCATTCATTCACAGAAGGAGAGGATGCAGGATCTTCTTCCTCTTCTCCTCGATGCTGGACAATGGAAGAAATGCTGTAAGATGGATTGGATGTAGCAGCGGCAATTGCTGCTGCATCTCCTCCAGTGGCATTGGCTGCTGCTGCTATTGTCTACATCTTCTTCTTCTTTGTCCTTCTTTTGCGGATTTAGCAGTGCCTGTGACAGCTATGCTTCCTATCTTCTTCTTTTTCCCTCCTCCCCCTTTCCTTTCCTCCTTTTGCCCCATGTCCACACCTCCCCTCTCTTCTCCCCCCCCCCAGCATTTTCTTTTGGGTCTCAACACCTTGAATACAATGGCAACTGGTTGCCTCAGTACTTCATAGCCATCTTACTGCCTAGGCACTACCTCGACAAATATGATGGGAATAGATCTGAAGAAGGCCATTCACAGCCTAAAAATTATTCACAGTAGACAGCCCTTATCATTGATGGACTGTCTCCTAAAATCATTATACTTTTCCTCCACTCTTTGTTTTGTTCCACTTGTTAAGCATAATATCAGGTTTACTATACAACACTGTATTTAATATTGCTTATCATGTTGACATGCTGTTGGATCCTAGCAATCAGGAATCATACAAATTCTTATGCACCCACTTTTAATTTTTCCCTAACTTCCCAACAGAATGTAATTGATCCAATTTCAATTGGGAAAATCTCCTGCGAAGGACAAATGGATTCCGGATCCCAAATGTAAGCATCCTGGTTCATGTGTCCATATAATTCAAATATTAATTAAGAAATATAAGTAAATGCAGAAATTGAAGTTTCTAAAGTGAATCTAGGTAAGAAGAATGTATAACAGGTTGTATTGTATTATTGTAATTTCAATTTCTGACCATTTACCTTGTTACTTAAAATGCTTATCTTTTGAATTTCTTTTCATTCATTTTTTAACTTCAAATAGGTTTTCACTATCTATCAAGCAACATGAGAAAGATACATATTAAAGATAGCTGCACTACATGATTATGGGAGGGAGACAGAATTTCTATGTGATGCTTTTATATCCACCCTTACAATAGATATATTTTTAAACTGGGTACAACAAATAGTTGGATTGCTACAAGTACAATACTCTAGCTGCTAATGAGGGAATGAAAACTAACCTGTCAATTATGAAAAGAGTATTATGAATGGTAACAGGACTAAAAGTGAATTAAACTTAAAAATGTTGAAAAAATAATGCTGCGTCTTACAGGAGAATGAATAGCTTACATCTTCACGTCTGTAAAATACTCATCAAATATAACAACTAGATACTCAGTAACCAATCCTTCACACCAATCTGAAATTCATTAAAGAAAACAATAACATGGCATTATAAATTGTTCCAACAGAAAATTAAGAAACTTAAAGAAAATTGTCTGTCATTGGTATTTGTTAGACAGGACACAAATTGTAAGTTGTTTTCTGGAGAATCAATAATTTACACCAAGGCTTGACCCAAAAGAAGACATATCTATTTCAACAAATGCAACCATAAGCAGGGATTAAAAACAGATCTCAAATCATGGTTGGCAACACATTGAAGTCGAGAAGAAAAATTCCAATTTGGAACAGTACATATGAGAATCACATGAGAACCAGGACAATTGGTAAGACACAGTACTATGAAAACAAGTAACACTAAACATTTATTATTCAAAAATCAGCACAACGGAAATGAGAACTTTTATACACAATGTGTTAGAAAAAAGTTTACCTTTTCGGTAAAGCTTGGCAAGCCGCTCCTGCACACCTGGATCATCAAAGATAACACTAACAATCTGATGCACAGCTTCCTGCCGCCAAGAGAATAATTCCAATGTGACAGATCTCCAACCCCCAGAGGGAAATATGCAATGATTTGAAATATATATAGTGAAGTTTTAAATAAGATGCAATACCACGGCTACATATATTACATGATGTATAAAGTAGGGATGTAAAAAATCAGACCGACCTAATTGAACCGACAAAATCGACCAACAAACTCCTTATCAGTTCTGTATTGGTTTCAGTTCTAGAAACCTCTAAAAGACCAAAACCAATTGATAAGACCAACCGTCTCGGTTACCAAAATAGCGGTAAAAATGAAGAAATTCTCCGGCGGACCACCTAGCTGTCCTGCTTGTCCTTCCAATCATCACTAGCCTGTCTGGGGGTATGCAGCCATCCCCCAGAACCTCCCCTTCCCAGTTTCCTTTGTCACCTCCTTCACCTCCTCCATCGCCACCTCCCGATGTTGCTCCATCAACCTTGCCTGGCCCTTCTTCCAACCGGAGAGCCCTTTTCAATTCATCTTCTATCTCTTCCGATGGTCTTCCCCTGCACTTTGTTGCCCCTTCCACTATCGGTTTTTCAAAAATCGTTCTTTGCCCTCTTGGCTTTCTTGAAGATGAAGCCAAGCTCTGGGAAAATTGTTTGGTGGGCAATTTTCTTGGTTCCAGACCTCCCTTCCATGCCGTTAAGCTCTCACTCTCCAAGCAATGGCGTCCTCAAGGGAATCTCGACATTTCTCTACTTGATAATGGGTTCTTTATCTTCAAGTTTTCTACGGTTCTGGACAAGGTTCGTGCACTTGAGGGTGGCCCCTGGCATGTGGGAGAAAAACCAATTTTTCTTCGGCAATGGCATCGTCAGGTTCAGCTCCGGCGAGTGGATATTTCTTCACTTCCCCTTTGGGTCTCTCTTCCTGGCCTTCCCCTCCACTACTGGTGCATTGATGGACTTAGCACCGTGGGTTCTGTCCTGGGTACCCCGCTCTTCTCTGATCTTAGAACCTCCAGGAAAGATCGCCTTGCTTATGCAAGAATCTGCATTGAAGTCTCCGCTGCTGACCATAGTTGTCATGGCGTCGCCATGGCGTCCTGGTGCTGGAGAAGGTTGCATGGCGACCTACGCCATGGCGTCCCTCTTTGATTTCTTCTTCCTGTCTCTCTTTCCCTCTTCGATTTCTTCTTCTTGTCTTCGATTTCTTCTTCCCTCTTCGATTTCTTCTTTCCCTCTTCGATTTCTTCTTCCTGTCTTCTTTCCCTCTTTGATTTCTTCTTCGATTTCTGAATTTTCTTCTTAAAACTTGAGAAACAATAGAGAAAAAATAAAACATGGCTTGAGTATACATCTATTAAAACATTAAAAATAGAGAAAATAAAAAATAAAACATGGTCAACATGCTCGTTGGTTGCCATGGCGGGCGACATGTCGATATATCTACGTGACACCCCTCCACCGACTTGGATCGCCGTGACGCCGTGACAACTATGTTGCTGACCGCCTTCCTACCTGTTGGAAAATACAGATCTCACCGAATCTCTTTTTGAAATGTTTTGATGATAACAAACATATGCCAAAAAGAAACAAATCACCAAGTCATCCTAGCCTCCAACGGCCACCTTTGTTCAGACAGGTAATGCCACTGCATGTCTTTCGACTACTTCTTGCCCTGGATCATTGATCTAAGTGCTTCGGATCATATGATTGGTGTTCCAGGTATTTTTTCCTTTTTCATAAATCATCATCTAGTGTTACTTTGGCTAATGGTTCCTTAGCTAAAGTGACAGGTACTGGTACTGTTCCTATTACATCTTCTTTGTCCTTGTCTTAGAGTTCTTTATTTACCAGATTTTCCTTTTTAATCTCTTGTCCATTAATAGGTTTACCAAAGCCTATAACTGTTCTGTAAACTTCTTCTCTGACTCTAGTGTATTTCGGGATCTTACGACGAAGAAGATGATTGGTAGAGGTCGTAAATCGGGGGGGGGGGGGGGCTGTATATACTTGGGGACATTTCACCTATGCATGTTCCAGTATGACGTCACCTCACCAAATTCATTGTCACTTGGGTCATCCTTCGTTGGAGAATTTGAAGCTTTTACATACTCGTTTT
The DNA here is from genome assembly GCF_018873765.1 of Telopea speciosissima. Taxonomy (NCBI): domain Eukaryota; kingdom Viridiplantae; phylum Streptophyta; class Magnoliopsida; order Proteales; family Proteaceae; genus Telopea; species Telopea speciosissima. Next base: position 60,184,374 of record NC_057921.1, on the reverse strand, counting down.
CGGTCTCTTTCTAGTTTAAATTGTGAGTCTTGTCAGTTTGGGGAACTTCACCGTGTGAGTTATCCTCTAGAGTTAATCAACGCTCTGACCAACCTTTTTCTTTAGTTCATTCTGATGTATGGGGTCCTTGTCCAATCGTTTCTAAGTTAGGCTTTCGTTATTTTGTTACTTTTGTTGATGATTATTCCAAAGTTACCTGGATTTATCTAATGAAAATTTGTTCAGAGTTATTTTCAATTTTTTGTACATTTGTGAGAGATTCATACTCAATTTCAGACTCCTCTGTGTATTCTTCGTAGTGATAATGCTAAGGAGTATTTTTCTGCCCCCTTAACTGAATTTAGGGTTCAACGTGGAATTATTCATTAAGCCTCATGTGCCAACACTCCAGAACAAAATGGTGTGGCAGAGAGGAAGAATAGACATTTAATGGAGGTCACCTAGTCTCTTTTGTTTGAGATGAAAGTGGCCAAATCTTTTTGGGCAGACGCCGTTTTGACTGCGTGTTACCTCATTAACCGCATGTCTTCCTCTGTTTTACATGGTGGTATTCCTTATTCTTTATTATTTCCTTCTATGCCTTCTACCTCCATTTTGCTCCTTTTTCCTAAGGGACTAGTCTTGCTTTGAATGTATTTTGTTGTCTTTGTTCTTCTTCCCCTCTCCAGGTCGGTGCTCCTTGTTTTCTTTGTCTCTTTGGTAATGAATTATTTATTCACCAAATAAATAAATAAATAACTCCACAACTTTTAAAGCAAGCAACGAAAACACAAATCAGAAAAGCATGCCTCGGAGAATTCACATGGAAATAAGACTGAAACTTCTAGAGCCCAATCCATATTTAGGGGGGGGGCGGGGGAGAGAACCCATTCTATCAACAAATCACAGTTTTGTTCCATTCTGTGGAAGCATATGGAAGTCAAAGCAAAATGGGTCCACGCAGAACTAAAACATAATGCAAAATTAACATACAAAAATGCAGTCCAGCATGCAGTTGATGATCTTGGTGTAGTTTGTAAAAGACGAAAGGAAACATTGACAGACCTTTGCAACCTCAAGAAAGCCTTTACAAGTGTCTTCGAAATTGACCTGAAGAAATGTAACAATGAGAAATAATGCAAAAGTTGAGGGATGGAAAGGAATCATATTCGTATCATAGTACTATATAATTTCATTAACCAAAAGACTTGTTTATACATCTAGAAAGATAAAAGTACAAAAGAGGCTAAATTTCTGTATCAGGTGTTGCTTCAAGTGATCCATCAGGAAGCTTGAAAATGATAAATGTTGATTGCCCCATTTTAGGTAGGCAATAACATGCCAAAATAAATAAACTCCTTTGACAGAGTCCAACCCAGTGTCACTGTAAGAACTGCACTGTTCGATTCTGAGGTTTTAAAGATAGTATTGTAATCCGGATCATTCCACGCAACATCGATCCCGATTGAGGGATCTACTAGATGGTTCCGGCCACTGTATTAGAAGATGAATATATTAGTGGCAAATCAAAGGGGAAACAATAGATCTGCAAACCCTCTCTGTGGGACAGGCTTGAGTACCCGAAACCCCAAGGGTTACAGGGCTCCAAAGCCCTTTCATAGTCCATTAGATGAAGAACCAATAGTATTATAGCAATTTGAATAATAAAGTACCCCTCAATCTCTAAACACTATCAACTTATAAAGTAAGGCTGGGCCCCTCCAACTTCGCTGGCAACTTACTAGCAGCTATTAAATGAAAAAGATAAATAAAATAGCCTAATCTGGCTGCCCCTTATGCTCCCTCATCATCTGGAGTGGACCCAATCTTATCTTAAAAGAGAACTTAGTACAAGAATGAGAAGGTTAAACATCCTCCAGCAACCGGATTTATAATAGTAATGAGGAATAGTTAAAGCAAGCAAGAATTGTACAGAAATCATACAAATTACAAGAATTCTGAGCTGAAAAAATCTCTAGACATTTTCACGACATTGTCCCCAAAAAAATAAAATAAAAAAGATGGGAAGAGAGAAAAAGAAGAAATGCGAGAGAGAAGCAAGCAAGAAAGGGCCAAATGGAAGACTGAAATGCCAATTCACTAGACACATCACACATAAATGAGGCATCCGAAAAAGTGAGGAACATGGTAAAGATAAAACTGGATTTTAACACCATGAAACACGTTCAAGAGCACATGAACATGACATAACCTGCTCAGCATAGTTTTTTGGAAGGGCTTCCAGGGTGCTGTTACTAAGCTCCATTGCAAGATCATAGCAGCGGAGATTGTTGTTAATCTGTCAAGACTCAAATTTAGTAAGTAGTAAACTAAAAAATTATCATAGAATCTTGCACATATAACGGAGAAACAAACCAACCATTGCACATATAGGTTCTAAACCAATCTCAGATCCTGGTTCTTCTAGCCTCTTCCTTTCTGCTGCTTGAAAATCAATCATGACCTGAAGACAAGCAAGTGATCACAGTTATCAAAGTGAGAGGCACAAACTAGGCACCAAGGTCCCCTAGCACCTACTGCACAATGAGAGTGCCTATGGTACACAAATGGCAAAGATACTAGGGAATAATTTACTACAATTAAGAGAATATGACAATTCTACACAGAGCCAAAATGCCAAATGAAATCAATAAGTTATCAGTAACAATATGTAACCCACTGCAGAAGATAACAAAGTTTAAGTTGCATATCATAACCCATTTGCAAAATTATAAAAGAGGCAGCCATTGGCTAAAAAAGAGCAAGCACTCTATAATGCAATGGTCCAAAGAAACAATTATATGCTATGTTTGCTTCAAAAAACCAGCCTTACCATAATGGCATGTATAGGCATACAAGTACACAAAATGTGCCAACAGCCGGCAAAGGTATGCACCCTAATGTGAGCAGGGTGTCAAGTCTCGATACATATCAAATTAGGCCATGCCTACACTAAACAGCAGGAAACAATACAAGAAAAAATAAAATCCTTTCATATTGAGCTGTCTCTACCCGTATTGATCGATACAACCCGATACAGGTCAAGATAGCTCGATACAAATCAAGACACCATGCAAAAAAGAGAAACACATTAGAACTGAGAACCGAACTTGAAAAAAAAAATCACTATATAGTTTAGATCTAAAAAAAATGTATTAGACCATGATCCTATATGGAGGCCGAGATGTAAGCTTGGAAAGCCCAAAAGGGACAGGTGGCAATCCAATGGCCTAAAAATAAGCTTTGGGCATTTATATTACAGGTTGCACACTTGCATCTTTATTTTCTTAGGTTTTATTGTAACGGGCCACCTCGAATAGAGCTGATTGGAGGGCAAGAATCCATGTACCCGACCCCATTTAGTTGGGATAAGGCTGAGTTGTTGTTGTTAATACTTATTAGCAAATATAAAGTCGCTTTTAGTCTATTTACTTTTTGTCTTGGTGAATAAATAATTCATTACCAAAACCCAAAAGGTGAAGAGAGAGAGAGAGGGGGGATACACAGGGAAAGAGAGGGAGGGGGAACTATACAAAGTCTCAAGCCCTAAAAGCCCAAGAGGGGCGAGCTAGGAGACTGAAAAAGAGAATGATCTAAGCCCTAGGAAGCAACAATATTCTTGGGAGATTCTAAGAGAGAACCATGGCGGAGCAAGTGGAGCCTGAAGCTGACCTCAAAGAAGATTTTCCAAATCATGTCAAAAGAATGGGAATTGGAGGTTCATCTTTGAAGATTCCTCTCCATCCAGATGTGCGAAATAGGGGCCCTAGACACCAGCTTGCCGGCGGAGTTCAATAGAATTGCTTGAAAAGGTTATATCCAACCAAAGCCACTTCCAGGCAAAGGGTAAAGGTCTTTTACTACGGGGCCAAATGAAATCTAAAGCTTTCTTCCAAATAATGGAGATGAAAGGGCAAGAAAAAAATAGGTGATCGACATTCTCAATACCGTCCCGGGAAGGGGAGACAGGGATGTGGCAATGAAGGACAAAGGCTTGGGTAGAGAGGCATAAGCCACTGCCCATTGAGACTTTAAAGGAGAGGAAATAGGGGGCCCTATACCATACATCCTGCTGCCTTGGGACGACTACACGTTACATCATAGCAGCACAATCAAATGGAGGGTGGTCCACGATCACAAACGGAGCCAACAAGCAAGGGCCAGACTATAATCTCCATACATTGAAGCTATGGCGGGGGATGTGACCTTTGAATCAAACAAGTTTGTGCCAGGGGACAGTGGGGGCAAGAGTCCTAACATAGTCCCAAGTAGAGCTAGAACTAAAGAGACCGTTCGGGGAGGGGGTCCAAATGATCTAGTCTGAGTGGGAGGTAAGGGGGGAGAGAGGCCCAAACCTGGGTGAGACAAGGGGGAAAGTGAGAGGGAGGGGACCATGAGCCATGGGAAATTATAGAGGAGAGGGGAAAATTTAGGGATGCCAGAGAAGTAGACTGAGCGGGCTCCTAAGGTATTGAAGAAGACTCCTGAAGGGTGCCAGGGGTAAAGCTAGAGGGAAGTAGAGGTCCCATCGACGATCACGGAGGAGGTAGCTCGAAGGGCTAAGGGCCTGAGGAGGAGGATTTTGTACCAGACGCAAAAGTTGTCTGCGGGATGAGGGGCTGTCCAAATGGAGTCTTTTTTTAGGAGGTATAAGTAGACCCAATTGAACCACATGGAGTCATGCTTAGTGGAGAATTTCCAAATTAGCTTGAGGATGTCTGCAATGTTAAAATCTCGGATCCTGTGAAGGCTAAAGCTTCCTTCAAATTTAGGGAGACAGATGGTTGCCCAACTAAGCAGGTGGATGAATTTGGAGCATTCTTTTCCTTTCCAAATGAAGGCGCAAAAGAGAGATTCCATTGCTTTAATTGTGGATTTGGGGAGCCCATCGATGCCACACCAACAAATATAAGAGGATTGAAGAACCCAATCAACTCAATCCTGCTAGCGAAGGAGAGGAGTTTACCCTTCCAGAGCTGGAGCCTTTTGCGGGTGAGATCCAACATAGGGGTACAATGGTGACTAGTCAGCCTGGCAGAAATGAGAGGAAGGCCAAGATATTTGACTGGAAGGGAACCTTGGGACAATCTCGTCAGGCGAAGGAGATTTTCTTTGTCAGATTCTGAAACACCTAAGAGCAAGATATAGGATTTCAAAAGATTGATCCGAAGACCGGAAAGGCTCTAGAAGAGCTTAAGGGAAGACATCATGGAAGAGGTGCAAGAAGGATTAGCCTTGGAAAAGATCATGAGATCATCCGCAAAGGCAAGGTGGGTAAGGCTGAGGGCCTTAACCTTGGGAACGGGGGAGATGAGGAGCTGGTAAGTTTTAGACTAGATACTCCCAGAGAGGACCTCAAGAGCAAGGGGGAAGAGAAAGGGGGAAAGGACATTTGAGACATGACATCGTAGATGAAATCCCACCGTAGGGAGTCAAGTGCTTTGTGGATGCCAATTTTCATGAGTGCAACAGGGGAATGGGATTTACAGTTAAAACACCTGACTATTTCCGAACAAAGGATCGGCTATACTTCTCCAAGAGATGAAAGTCAATTGTTAAGGCTAACTAAGGAAGGGACCACCAATTGGGGCCGATTAGCCAGAATTTTGGGAATGAATTTGTAGAGGAGATTGCAGAGGGAGATAAGCCTAAAATCAGACAAGGAGGAGGCCCCCTCTTTTTTGGGGATGAGGCAGAGAAAGGTCTGGTTGATGCGGGGGAGTTGATTGGGTTGTAAAAGAAGCTACAGATGGATTTGATGAGATCATCTTTGATAATGTCCCAACTGGCCAAGAAGAACCCCATGTTGAACCCATCAAGACCAGGGACCCGATTAGACTAATGAGAATGAACCACTATAAGGATTTCATCCTCAGAGGAGATAGATTGGGGGGAGTAGAAGAGAGAAGGGGGGACAAACTTGTTAATTAAACATAGGGGGAGAGGGAGGGGTTGGAAGGGGGGAGGGCAGAAGAGGGAGGAAAAAAGGAGATGGCTTCTGCCTTAGACAACGGTAAGAGGGTGCAATCCCGATTGAGAAGCAAAGAAATGGAATTAGAGCTAGAGCAGACTGTAAGGGATCGATGGAAGTAAGTGGCATTAGAATCTACAAGTTCCAGCCATTTGATGTGGGATTTTTACCAGAGGAAGCTCTCTTCTTGGGAGGAAAGAGAAGTGGCAAGAGGAAACCCTCGAAGAGATATTAGCAAAAGTGGACAAATTCCAAGCTTTGAGAGCTATTTTGGAATTTCGAAGCTTTTTTTGTAAAAGCAAGGATAGGGAGACAGAACAGTGGACCGGCTTGTCCCAAGCCTATCGGACAGAGGAGAGAAATTGAGGATGAGTTGCTCACATGTCGAAGAATTTGAATGGCTTTGGCCCAAATGAGATAAAGGGATGGATTAGAAGGTGGCAAGGACTATGGTTAGATATTCCTGTGAGAAGGAAGTTGGCATGGGAGTTGAGGAAAGAGGAAAGAGGAGAGCCGGGCTTCATTGATTAGAACACGATAAATTACGCAAGAAATTCGATCAGAGCCCCCTCTTTTGTTATGCTAGGCAAGGGGGGAACCCGACCACCTCAGATCATTGATACCTAGGTCCTCCAGAGAATCACGAAAAGCATTGGTGGAAAGGAGGTCAAGGGGTCTACCCCCAAATTTTACATTACCAAACCTAACAACATTGAAATTACCACCCACACCCCAAGGGAAGGAACCAACACGGGAATTGAGGAGGGAGAGGTCAGCCCATAGAGGGACCTGATCCACGGCACGATTAAAAGCATACACCACCGAGAAATAGGAGGACTTAAGGAGGGAGAGCTGAAGGTGGAGAAGCTGAGGGGAGGAGACAGAGATGTGGAGTTTTGAAAGGTCCCAGAGGATCCAAATACGGTCGTTAGGGGAGTGGTCATAGTTAGCAAGGACCGACCAGGATGGAAGCAATTGAGGCGGCAATGCAGGGGGCATTCTCCTGAAGGACACAAGTTTCTAGAAGAGCACGGAAGGAAGAGTGAGTGGACTTGACGAGAGCCCTAATGTCAGCATGTTTAGCCAGGGATTTGAGACTCCTGACATTCCAAAAGAACCCTAAAGACATAGATAACTAAAGGGGGGGGGTATGCAACAAACCCCGAGGGGGGAGACTCTTGTGACCAGGGCAAGGGGTGGACAGGGGGACAACTCAAAGCTAGGGTAGAGGGAGCTTGGCCGAGCTCACAAGGGGAGCCACAGGGGGGGCAGGGCCTCAAAAGGGAAAGGGGAGGGGGGACACCCATCGGACAAAACCTGAATAGACCGGGAAGGGGAGGGAGAGGGGGGAGCGGGTTAGATGTGAACCGGGCTGGAGAGGGAGAGAGGGTAGGGGGTTGGGTAAAAGGGGACCGATTTAAAGGTGGGTGGGTCCAGAGAAAGGGACTAGAGAGTCGATCGTTGACTTTGGCTCATCTTCGATTGCAACAAATCCAAAGCAGGAGACTGCAACGGAACTAGAGAAGCTGATGGGTTGAGCTGACGAAGAACCTGGGACGACAAACTAATGCCGATGTTGGTCTAGTTAGCATTGACTTCTTTACTTCATTTAGTGTGTAGGAGTGATTAGCAAAATATACATGTATACCAATATTCAAAGTATCTGTATTGTAGCGGAAAGGAGATTTTAAGAGACGTATCGTATTGGAAAGATGCTATGCTAAAGATACGCATGGAAATGGTATAAAGTAATGCTTACGATGCATGCAGGGTACAGTTTTGAAGCCTAAAAACTATAAATAAGCAAAGTGTAAAGTATATCATGTATAAAAAGGAGAACAAATTACGAAACAATATTCAATTGATTATGTAAAAAAGATGAGGTTTCTTATATGTACCAATACCAAAAAAGATGTCACTATTGCTTTCGAGGAAGATTTAAGGTTTTAATGTACAACTCATTACAAATAAAACTAGTTTAATGCAATCATTCAGGAGGTTTTTCACTAATCTAGTGATCCATTGCAAAAAATAACACTAAAACAAGAATTGAGCAAAAAAATTCAGAGTTTTAAGAGATACATGTTGTTGCGCAAATCTGCTTTTGATCCTCGACTGCAGGCTGCTTAATCCCAAATGAAGATAAAATCAACACTACTAGAGTCGCTTTTGATGGTAGAAGCAACGAATCAAGTTGATTTTGTAGGGAAAAAAGAAGAAGATTAGAATGCCTTACAGGAGCTCTCAGTAATTGTTCTACATTTACGGGTTGTGTTCTGCAGTTTACAAGAGAAGTATTGAACACATCGATCGGTATCCACCATGAATCGACCGTCATGCTTAGAGAACTCAGTTTCGGTACTGGTTTCACCAAGCCAAAAAACCGATTGGGCCGAGATCTCAGCGAGTTGGTGCACTTTTTTTTTTTTGGAACTTGTTTGATGGTTTCAGTGGGATTTTGACCAAGTTTGGTCATGAAACTTGGTATACAACCTATTTTGGGCCATTTAACCACAATGGCACTATCAAATTTTCCAAAATCAAAGTCCACATAGTTTGACTTTGTACCCTAGGTTGGTAGGCTACGACGTACTAAACTACTAATAGGCCCTATTCTACACATAAGTTAGTAATATAAAATAATCAAAGCATACAATTAATGTAAAACACCTTAATTACTTAAATAAGCATTAGAAATGCAAAAGTGTAAATACACCAATCTTAACATATACCTCTATGACTCCAAGCCATAGTTTCGAAGCAAGTTAGCCTCTATGTGTGACACATAGGCTTCCCATGTCATAGTGCTGATGAAGCATTGCACGTACTCTTCCATTTAATACATAAAAGTGTTGCCGATGATTCTTGACGTATTTCCACGTAATCCGGCGAGTTGTCAATCGAAAAATGGGATCAAAACCATTTTTTTCAAGTTTCTTGGAGCTTCACTGTCGAAAAAACTGAGAGCACCGAGACTAGTCGAGATCGATCGCGAACTGGTCGCAGTCGAATTAAACCATAACTTAAAGGGGGGTTTGGTTCAACCTTGGTTGAATTGAGATCTCGACCAAAACATTGTATTTTTCCATTTCGCCTTCCATATCGTCTTGGCTTTTGAAAATAGTGAGATATTACCGAGATCTCGGCGAGTTCTTGTTCCATGTCGACCGTATTAGGTCACGTATCAATGGGTATTGTTCGCTACCATTTCACCTAAAAGCTCGAACTGTTAGGGAAGGGCAGTGTTAATGTATACATCAACATACACCCGCACATGCAGGCCAAGATTCCATGGTCCTCTCACATGGAGCTCACGCGGTATTTCCTTCACGCGGCACCGAGGGAGAAATGTCAAGAAAACTCTTCTGATGCACTTCCCAGAAATAAAACACTTGACCTCCCTGCTCTGATACCATGTTCGTTATCGTTTCACCTAAAAACTCGAACTGTTAGGTAAGGGCAATATTAATGTATACATTAACAGGTATCAACCGACCCCATACGTTTTTTTCGTATCATATTGGCTATTGGCACCGTATTGTATCGGCACTCGAAAAATACGATACTTATTGGCCAATACTTATTGATATGGTGCGATATTTAAAACCCTGTGTATCATCCCCTCCCCCTCCTAATCAGTTGGAGATAATTCGATAATTGAAATTGAAGTTTTTTTACGAGCGCTTTTGAGCTATCGAGCTTGGCAAAGAGTGGTAAAGGCTCTTCTTTAGGCCTACTGTTTTCTTCTTCTCTTCTTCTTCTTTTTCTATTTCTGCTACTCACACTTATAGTAGCACTTGGACTTTCCTATATCTAACTGTTTTGTTAGAATTTCTTCAGATACTGCAGGCCTATTCTGTTGATAGAATAGACAACTCGACTAGAATTGGGCTGTTCTGAACTCTGTTCTGATTATAAGTTCTCTCCATTTTCTGGTATACATTCCCTGTCCTCCGATCCTGTTTGAACTAGCCCAATATGACCTATTATGTCTTCCGCATTCATCTTCAACCACCTAATGCGAGCTTGACTATGCTATATGTGAATGACGAATGCAAGGAATGTATCGTGTTAGAAGCTTTGGTGGATTTGTGTCGTGTTAGAAGCTTTGGTGGATTTGTGTGATGAGACTAATGAAATTCTTGACAGATGCAATAACTTTTTTTCATTACTTTCTGTTTCCTTTCACGTTCCTATGATGGTGCTTGATGTCATGAATTTCCATCTTCAAAAGCACATCATCAAAGTGGATAGACAATAATTGGAAGACTGTGAAGATAGACTTGATTGTGAAAATAACGTATGATTTTTTATGTCTCCTCACACATCGAATTGGTCTTTGTGGGTTGCCTGTGGGTTGCCTAAGAAAGAAGAAAAGCCAAAGAAAGAACCTACTGAAGAAGTTGCTTTATATGGAAAAAATCCTAAACTTTCTACTGAAGTACAGTCAGAGAAAGACACTGGCGTTGATGAATCCAAGCATACAAGTGAAGGTAAAACCAAACAAATCAAGGAAGCTAATGACGACGAGAAGAAGTCGTGGATGAACAAGAGGTGGTTTGTACTGATGCTTGCAGATGTTATTGAAAAACAGTTGCCTTTCGAGTTTATCCAACCGCATCAGTACATTGATGAGAAGGGACTCCATGTTGCTGATTCTATTTGTGCGCAACAAATTTTCTCCCTCGGTCTGAACAAGAAGATTGGTGTTGATAATGTCATGAGGATACTTCAACACATTAAAACTCGAGGGAAAAGTTTTTTCCAACACTGGAGGAATTAACGCAGTTGCACTAGACTATTACATATGATCCCTAGACTTAAGCTTGGAAGACCCGCAAGAGGTAAGTGGCAGTCCAATGGGCTAAAAACAAGTTTTGTGTAGTTATATTATAGGTCCGGCCTTATATTTTCTTGGATTTCATTGTAATTGGCTTAATTTATAGGGTGCGTCTGTTTGTAACCAAGCAGGTTACAAACAGAAATTGTAACCTTACTTCAGATGCCCTTCAATATCCAGTTCTGTCTTGGATTGAGGGGTATAAAGGAAACTTTATGTTAAATTTCTTTCCCTCTCAGACAAAGACAAAAACTCACTGTCACTACCATTAAAGCCGGAGACATTCTATGCAGAATGCTTCACTGGCAATGCTTTTGTTTCTGAGGAACTTTGCAGCCATCGCAGGGGAGCTTGTATGTTGACAAGGGTTGTTAGGCTTCAAGTTTCATCTCCTGGCAGAGGAGAACCTTGATCATTCATTTAAATCCTAGAAACTAACTGTTGAGATAAGGCTACGTTACCCACTAGGGGTAACCTAGTCCTAGTTGGCTTTCCTTTCTTATTTTAGTTTGATTAGTTTTTAATTGTTTTTTCTCTGTTTTTCTCCCCCATACGATTTCTATTTGGGATTCCTAGTTATAGTGGGAATTCCTAGTAGGAATAGGATTGGGGGGATTTCTATCTTTGCTGTAATTTGTTTTTATTATAAATAAGAGGCTGGGATGATCGATCAGATAATCTAAGCATTAATTCCAAGGCTGTTTACATGGTATCAGAGCCTAATCTGATCTAGGAACAGCTACTCTCGATTTCTGGTTCTCTCCTCTCTCTTATTTCTCAGTTTTTTCTTTTTTTCTTCCTCTCCACCACTCTCGGCCTCTTTCTCTCCATCAGGGCAGCAACTATGAGGTGATAGAATGCAAATTTAGTTGCTGCCCTCAATGTCACCTCATTGAAGATCAAAGAACAGAGGTGTGACCTATTTCTGCCGGCAGGTTTTTTCCATCCTTGGAGATCGAACTATTTTTCAACTGGAGTTTGATTTCTGCACTTATGGAGATTGGTTCCTGCTATTATTGGTCTGCACCAGTCCTTGTTTGAAGACTGCAGCATTGGTCTAGATCCAATTCTGCATTTTTTTATACATCTTTTTCCTGCAATCAGGGTTTCTGCAATCAGATTTTATTCCTAAATTTGGCAAAAATTTAGGGCTTTTTATTGGCTTATCAGTTTCAGTCCATTCTGCAGGCTGAAAATTCTGCAATTTCAAAACCCATTATTCACACTCGAATCAGGTTTTTGGAAGATCTGATTTTTACTATTGCTTGGCTGAATCATGGGTGACTCAGAGATGACTACTGCTACTTCTGGAGGAGATCAAACAAGGTCTGATTTTCTCCCTTATGCTGCTGCCATCAAGCTTGATGGTACAAACTAATTAATTTGGGCCAGATCATTATCCTTAACAGTGGCAGGAAGGGGACTCACTGGCCATCTTACTGGCACCACCAAACAACCTACTGAAGAAGGGGCTGCTCGTACTAAATGGGCTGCCAATGATGCAATGGTAATGTCCTTTATTCTAAACTCTATGACCACTGACCTCTCTAGTCAGTATTTTCTCCTTGAAACTGCTACACAAATATGGACAGCTGTCAAGGGCACTTATGGTCGTTCAGGTAGTGGTGCTCAGGTTTATGAAATTAGGAAGACACTCCAAAACACCACTCAGAAGGAGATGTCTGTCACCAAATACTATGCTACCCTCAAGTGTTTATGGCAACAATTGGATCACTATGCTCGGTTTCAGCCTACTACTGCTGCTGATATTACTGCCTACCACACCTATGTAGACCAATTCTGTGTCTATGATTTCCTGGCTGGCCTCAATGATGACTATGACCCTATTCGGGTGCAAGTCCATGGACGGGTTCCTTTCCCTACTCTAGAGGAGACCTTTTCTTATGTTCACAGTGAAGAGACACGCAGGGCTACCATGATGATTACTCCTAAAGTTGAGAGATCAGCCTTCCAGACTACTGGTTCCACTCCTGTTGCTTCTGCTGACAGTGTTGCTACTTCTACTACTACTACCAAAGAGCCTGTTAAGTGTGAGCATTGTCACAAACCATATCACACTAAGGCTTAGTGTTGGAAATTACATGGGAAGCCAGCTGATTTTGAAGCTAAACATGATCGTGCTAAGTCTAAAAACAAAGCCAATCACACTGAAAGTGTAGCTCCAACTCCCACTGCTGACATCAGGTTCTCCCAGGAAGAACTCCAGGCTCAACGTCGTATGCTGAACACATCTGCTGCCTTTACTACGTCTGCTGCCAATTCAGGTTCCTTCTTTGCCCGTACAGGTATTTTCTTTGCTAGTCACTCCATGGATCATAGACTCTGGTGCTACTGATCACATGACAGGTTCTTCCAGTCTTTTTAATACATATTCTCCTGCTTCTGGTAAGGATAAAGTTAAAATTGCTGATGGGCCCCTCTCCTCCATCTCAAGGAAAGGATCCATTGGTTGTTTTCCTTCTCTTACACTATCATCTGTGTTGCATATTCCCAAATTTACAACTAACCTTCTTTCCATTAGCAGTATCACTAAATCCCTGAATTGTAAAGTGACTTTTTTTCCCACTCACTGTGCCTTTCAGGAACTGGACTCGGGGGAGACGATTGGATCGGGTAAAGTGCATGGTGGATTGTACCTACTTGATGGCAATCCTAAATGGCACTCTAGACTAGGCCATCCCCCCTTAGGTACTTTATCTAATTTATTTCCTGCATTAGTTAAAGACTATAATAAGGAAGACTTTTTTTGTGAGTCTTGTGTCTTGACTAAACAGACACGTTCAACTTACCCTATTTCTAATAAAAGATCCTCTTCCTTATTCCATATTGTTCATACTGATGTGTGGGGGCCTAGTAGGAAGGCTTCCCTGACTGGCCATCGGTGGTATGTCACTTTTATTGACTGCTATTCTAGGTTCACTTCGGTATACCTTATGCATACAAAAAGTGAAGCTTTTTTATGTTTTCAGCACTTTCATCAAATGATTAAGACCCAATTTAATGCCACTCTTCAAATTTTAAGGAGTGACAATGGGAAAGAGTATATGGAAGGTCAGTTCCAAAAATACCTTGTTACACATGGAATCCTCCATCAGACCAGCTGTGTCGATACTCCAGCCCAAAATGGTGTGGCTGAGAGAAAAAACCGCCACCTCTTGGAGGTGGCTAGGGCTCTTATGTTTGCTCGCAATGTCCCTTCTCTTTATTGGGGGGATGCTGTCCTTACTGCAGCCTATTTAATTAATAGGTTGCCCATTCGGTTCTTCTTTCGCAAGCCCCTATTGAGCTATTACTTTGCTCTTTTTCCTTTATAGTCCCACCTAAAGTTTTTGGCTGCATTTGTTATGCCAGGGATACAAGGTCCCCTGGTAAACTTGACCCACGTAGCCTCCGCTGCATTTTCTTGGGATACTCTGCTACCCAAAAAGGGTACAAATGTTACTACCCTCCATCCCGCAGGACTTTTGTCAGCATGGATGTTGTCTTTCATGAAAATGTTCCATATTATGTGTCCCCACCTCTTCAAGGGGAGAGTGTTAGTGAAGATGCGTTACCTATTGACTCTCCACCTCCACTTCAGTCTGTTTACCATGAGTCTGAACCAGTTCGGCCTGCCCTAGTACTCCCCCTGAGTCAGGGGACGAGGTTCCTATACAGGGGGAGACCATTTCTATTTAGAGGGAGTAAGCTACCCCGGCCCAGACTCCTGTCCAGAGGACTATTAGTGAATTTCAGAGGAGGATTGATGCCAATAATATGAAGACCTATGCAAGGAAACATAAGCAGGTCCAATCAAATGTTGCTCCAGTACCCATCCAATTACTAAACCCGGATCCAGAACCTGCCTCTCCACCTGGTAATGTTCCTGATTTACCTATTGCTCTTCGCAAAGGTGTCAAATCTTGCACTCAGCATCCGATATCTCATGTTGTTTCTTATGATTCCCTTTCCCCATCCTTTTGTGCCTTTGTTTCCTCTCTTTCTTCAGTTCGTATTCCTAACAATTGGCAAGAAGCTTTATCAGACGGAAAGTGGAAGGCAACTATGATGGAAGAAATGGAAGCCCTAAAAAAAAATAACACATGGGCGCTTGTGGTTCTTCCACCTGGGAAGAAAACCGTTGAATGCAAATGGGTGTTTGTGATGAAACCGAAGGTGGATGGCACTGTGGATAGGTATAAGGCACGACTCATGGCCAAAGGGTTCCCTCAGACATACGCCATTGATTACCAGGAAACTTTTGCACCTGTTGCCAAGTTAAATACTGTTCGTGTGTTATTATCTTGTGCAGTCAACCTTGGATGGGATTTGCAGCAGCTAAATGTTAAAAAATGCCTTCCTAAATGGAACACTGGATGAGGAGGTGTATATGGACATTCCACCAAGATTCTCTTGTGACGGAAACCAAGGAAAAGTATGTAAATTGAAGCGTGCACTTTATGGGCTGAAGCAGTCACCTCGAGCATGGTTTGGGCGGTTCCACAAGGCCATGATTTCTGTGGGCTATAAGCAGAGTAATGCTGATCACACACTCTTTATAAAGAGGGTTGGTGAAAAACTCACTGTTCTTATAGTCTACGTTGATGATATAGTGGTTACTAGCAATGATGGTGATGAGATCAGACGGTTGAAGACCTTCCTTGGACAAGAATTTGAGATTAAGGATCTAGGGAAACTACGATACTTTCTTGGGATTGAAGTAGACAGATCTTCTAAAGGCATTTTTCTCTCCCAGAGGAAGTATGTCCTAGATTTATTGGTTGAGACCGGGTTGCTTGGCTGTCATCCTTCAGATACTCCTATGGACCCTACTGTTCGACTCAAGGAGAAAGAGGGTGAGCCTGTTGATAAAGGCCGGTACCAAAGACTTGTAGGGAAGCTGATTTATCTTTCACACACTCGTCCTGACATTGCTATCGCCGTGAGTACTGTGAGCCAGTTTATGCATGATCCCTACTCTTCACATATGGAGGCTGTTCTTCGTATCTTGCACTATTTGAAGTCAGCTCCTGGAAAAGGAATTCTTTTGTCTATGCATGGTCATCTACGGATTGAAGCATACACTGATGCTGACTGGGCTGGTTCTGCAGATCGCAAGTCTATTTCTGGGTATTGCTCCTTTGTAGGTGGAAATCTTATCACGTGGCGTAGTAAGAAGCAAAATGTTGTTGCTCGTTCCAGTGCCGAAGCTGAGTTTCGAGCTATGGCACAGGGGATTTGTGAGTTACTCTGGCTTAAAGGGCTGCTACAAGATCTTGGTGTTCCTATGATGTTGTACTGTGACAACAAGGCTGCAATCAGCATCGCACACAATCCAGTACAGCATGATCGTACCAAGCATGTTGAGGTGGATAGGCATTTCATCAAAGAGAAGTTAGAAGAAGGGCATTCCCTTTGTGACATCTACTGATCAACTTGCAGATATCTTCACTAAGGGATTGTCTGGGAAGCTGTTTCATCCCAATCTAGTCAAGTTGGGCATGATCGACATCTTTGCTCCAACTTGAGGGGCAGTGTTGAGATAAGGCTACGTTACCCACTAGGGGTAACCTAGTCCTAGTTGGCTTTCCTTTCTTATTTTAGTTTGATTAGTTTTTAATTGTTTTTTCCCTGTTTTTCTCCCCTATACGATTCCTATTTGGGATTCCTAGTTGTAGTGGGAATTCCTAGTAGGAATAGGATTGGGGGGGATTCCTATCTTTGCTGTAATTTGTTTTTATTATAAATAAGAGGCTGGGATGATTGATCAGATAATCTAAGCATTAATTCCAAGGCTGTTTACACTAACTCTAAGAATCACTAAATTGCTTCAACAGGAGTGGATTCATTGCAGTGAATCTCAACAAAATATGAATGCTTTCTATTACATTTTGGAAAATTTCTTGCATCACGTCTTTTTAAGGTTTTCTTTTAGAAAATAAAATTATTGTGAATATGGAATTCTCAACAAAATATGAATGCTCTCTCTTTCTCTCTCTTATGAACTTCTTTTCTTTCAGTAAATCAAAACCCTTGGATTTAGACGACTTAGTAAGAAAAAAAAACGCTTCCTAGTCCAATGCTAAACCACATTTTTTGAGGAATTTTTTGTTTTTTGTTAGAAATAAGAATAGTTGAATATGGAATTTTTCATTTTTTGCTGTCTTAGGAAGTTCTCATCCAATAAATTAAAAAGCTTGGATTCAGGGCACCTACTAAACATTAATCAAAAGTACCTTCTCCCTCCCTCTCTGGAATTCTCATTGGTTACTACTTTTTTGAACTTTTTCTACTTCCAATAAATCAAAACTATTGCATTCACGACACTTGTGATACATTATTCCTATAGTATAGAAAACATAATCTTGCACATCCTGCATTGTATCTTCTAGAAAAAATCATGCAGATAGCTAACAACCATGTTTTTCAGAATTTAGGAATGCAAATGAGCACATCTTTAGCATAAGGAACATATCCAAAATAAGCTAAACCACAATAAAATTGCACATGCCTGGATAAGAGCCAGAGCAATTCGATACAGCATGACATCGGTGCTATTATCACGAACTATTTGCACTTGCTCCCACAAGATACTAAATAAATCAACAGCAGCTGGAGTATATAGTTTCCCGTCTTTTGTTTTCTTTGGTGGTTGTACCTTATCAGCCTCCAAGATATTTAGGTACCATTTCTATACAAAGTGGGACAGACAATAAGCAGTATTCCCAACTTGCCATAAGTTAGCATAACAAAAAATGAGGATGTCGAATGATTACCTGTGTTGTGGCTTGCATTCTCTCAACATATGAATTCATTAGAGGATCCATTGCACCGCTCTCTGAACAAACTTGAGCTAAAGACTCATCAACACCAAGCCCAATTAGATTATCTTGGTACTCAACTACCCAACCTGTTACCTATATAAAATCAATCAAACATTTTAATATACTACAAATTTTTCAAATTCCACAACCAGAAACCACAATTTCATATCATGATACAACATCAAAACTAAGAGGGATACCATCATGCTAATACCATGAACAAGTATGACCTACTAACTTTACAAATCATCCCTTCCACTTACACATGGATCTTGAAATTTTTATTTTGTATTTTCTCATTTTTAAAGCCCACATGTAAGTGGAAGGGGTTGTTCATAGAGTTTCTAAGCCTCCCCATTAATAGTTCCCATTTTCCAAAACTGAACTGAACATTTGCCTCTTCTATTTTGCCACTTTTAGGGAAAAGGGTAGAGAAAGCCATTCATAAAAATTTCCAAAGGTGCATTTGGGTGGGTGCCCAAGGAAAGGGAAAACATACATAGGGATAATTTTGGGAAGGCTTCTCACAAGTCACAAAACACATTCTACAGAAAAGGTGGAACACAAATGGGAAAGAAAACAGAAAAGTCTTTCCAAGTTTAACCCACAGTTGTCACGGCGTCTAGGCAACCCAAGGCATTGGAGGGGGCGTGGACGTCAAGGCGACACCAACAAGGTGCCTAGGTGATGCCCTGACAACTATTGAGCAACCAATAATCATTGTGAAGAGAATCGTTTCACTCACTTTTTCCTTCACCTTTTGCTTCCCATGCATCTTCCTAGGAAAACAGCCATAGTTGTCAAGGCATCTTGGCTCTTTCTTGGGTCCAAGGCGATAGCACCCCTTGTTAACACATCACAAGTTTGCGTTGATTTATGTTTCTTGCGAGATTTGTTATGAATATGCTGATATTGTATCCTATGCTTTATTTGTTATATGTTGGTGTACTCATATTAGGCCATTACTAGCATAATTATATCATATTGCATTGATATGGCTTTTATGTTGCATATAAACATAACTATATGAAGGGATTTTTTTACTGACACCCCTTAAGGTGTCAAATAATTTGTAATGTTAGTTTTTTGCCCCTAAAAGTAAAATCCCAGTTTTTTCATTGAGGGTAAATCCTGTCATTTCACATGTGTATTCGAAAAATGTGCAAAAACAATGACTAGTTTTTATAAAGACATAATGACAAGATCAATTTATTTTGAAAATCCTATTTTATCTTTGGTTTAAATAACTTTTGGGAATAAGCCACGGGGCAATCATAATAAGGTTACAAGTTATAAACACAACTATATAGGTATCATTTAGAGAGTCCTTTATATAATATTATCATTCTTATATTACATATAGTCATATACTGCATGCCTAGGCAGGTGCCTTGTCTCCTAAGCCCCCCCCCCTCTCCAACGCCTTGGGTCGCCTAGTCACATTAACAACTATGAAGCAACCAAAAACAGCTTAAGTTACTCAAAAAAAGAAAGTCAAGTTGATACTAAAGAACCAGTGGTCAATATCATTCACAGAGTCTGGTATTCAGAAGGTGCCATGTTAATTTAGGAATTGGTATGTTCATACACAGAAGTTACAGGGGTTGATGAACCATTGTATAAAGAATGTAAAAGTTGAAACATTTGAACATTTAAAGTGTCAATATAGCTTTCCAATTAACTTTTAAGTGGAAATAGATCTTTTCATGAGATGGCAACATAAAAGAGGATGGACATAACATGCCATCTAGATGGATATACCCTTAAATTTCTCTATTTGTTAGATCATTTTCCCTTTCGCCGATCAATCGTAATATGAAATCTAGATGGGCATACCTTTAAAATTTCTATATTTGTTAACTCGTTTGCCCTGTTGCTGAGTAATCTGAGAAACTGAATAAACCTCTCGGTATAAAGATTAACCATGAGTTGGAATATTTCGTATCTGATATAATAATAAATAATTAGAGCAAAGAAAAATAGATGATCCATGGAGGATAGGATTGACATCATGCAATATTTCATGGTTACACAATTATAAAGAATAACACAACAGCACAACAAATAGAAAAGCAGGATAGAAAACAAAGATCATTTTCAACATAATGGGAAAGAAGTTCAAGTTATCTAGAAAATGGAGATATTTAATCATAAAGAAACAATTATGAGGCAAAACTGAAAGAGCCTGTTAGCTCACACCAAGGTACTAAAACTTAGAACTCGGTACCAACTCGGCCCTTGGAAAAACCGAGTAGAGTCAAGATCTTGGAGAGTTGGTGCATTTTTTTTTCAGACTCGAAGCCTCAACTCGGTGGGTTTTAGACCTAGTTTGGGTCTGAAACTTGGTATTTAGCCTATTTTAGGTCATTTAAACACAATGGCACTATCAGATTTTGTAAAAACAAAGTCCAAATATGAGTTTCACTTCGGACCATAGGTTGGTAGATGTCGATGTACTAAAATACCCTACTCTACACATAATTTAGTAATAGAAAGCAATCAAAACATTCAATTAATGTAAAACAACTTAAATAAGCATTAGAAATGTTAAAGTGTACAATACATCAATCTTTAAACAAATGTTATATAAAATGTGATTGATTAATGAATTCAACCCCAAAACGATCCACATAGAATTCCCATGTCATAGTGTTGTTGTGGTGTTGCACTTAGTTTGCCACAGCATTCATATAAGTATAGTCATCAATATATGCCAATTCCCCTGTCCTAGGGTACATGGGAGGCAGTTGCCATGAGACGTGAGATCCATTGCTACTGTCATATTGAGGCATGTATGGGGTATGGCTAGTTTGGGACTGGGAATATGGGCCCAAAACCTGACCCAGTGCTTTGATTGTCAAATTCAAGTATTGACTGCCCAAACTAACCATAGCCACTATATTCAGAACCGATGCTCTCCTGGCCATAATCATAGTCAGGATGAGGCTGAGATGAATGCCACAACTGATGCTCACTAGTAGTATCTATACTCATGCTTCCGAAACTTGCAAGCATGATGTTCATACTCATGTCATCATCCTGAGCCTGTGATTGTTTGCAACCCTTCTTTCTCTTATACGTAGCAGTGTGGGCACCATGGTCTCGATCCTGAGTGGCATGCGTAAACTGAAACTCACCTGTGTAACGCACAGGGCCTGCATGCGTTCCCACCTCATGTTGGTACTGCTCGCGCATCCCCTCATGACGATCATCGAAATAACCACCACTCCGCATGCCACCACCATCACCACCACACCACCATCATCATCATCATCATCAGCACTTCCTGTTACAGCCTCAAAAGGTCTCGGTGATTCTGAATGTGCACACCCCTCTTGCGACATATAGTCTTCAACATCTGTACCGGTTACGGACGCAATGGTGGGGTCGGGCCTAACCCCAGGCTAATCCATATCTGGTGCATCATGATCCCTCACCCACTGGAATAGGGGATCCTCATCATCATCAGAGTCCTCCTGGAGAATGTTGGCTAGTTCGATGGGTTCTTTATCATTGGTGTCCATTCCTTCACGTATGTGCCTCATCCTTAGTCTCATATTGTAATGCACATACACCAGCTGCTCCAATCGTTTGCTACTCAATCTGTTCCGCCTCTTCAAGTGGATCAATTCGAATGTACTCCAGTTGCGCTCGCGTCCGGAGGATGAACAAGTTTGTGAGAGCAGTCTCATTGCTATCTTCCTCAGGTCGGGTGCACTTGTACCATAAAGCACCCATCAGTCAGCGGCATTACAAATATAGAATATTAAGAATATGTACAAATATAGAATATTAGGAATATGTAAATTCTCTAAAGTATTGGGTCTGTTTTCATTTTCAATTTCAAACATTGTTAGAGGCATTAATATTTGCTATTTAGTAATTACATTCCTTTACTTACTACCAAAGTACCAAGTCCCATACTCTCACCTCATCATTGCAGTCAGCCTATGTTGATGCATTGGGCTCCAACTTCTCAATAACATTTTGAACTGCCACTAACAAATCTGTGTCTAGCCAAAATCATGCTAGTACTGATACTTTGGATTCAAATAGTATGCTGGCAAAGTGGAAACCACAAATATAACTGGTTAGTGACTTAATGCTTTTGAGTTTTGAATATGTAAATGTAAAAACTCATATAATGTGTAAAGTATGTTGAAGTGTTGAACTCACCAACTTTATGCAATGGATGACTCAAGTGCTTCTCCCACCGCTCATCAATGATGTTAGTGTATGACCTTGCACTCCGGGGTATCGCAGCTCTGACCATTTCCTTCATCTTCTGAAAGGCAGCATAAATGTGGGGCAAGGTAGGCTTCTTCTCTGTATCAACCATCCTTAATATTCCCACCACTGGCTCTAATATAGCAACAAATCTATGCCAGTCCTTCCAGAATTGGTCACTTGCAATGGTCTGTTGTGCTACCCTCCCTTCTTCTGCATTAGACCCCTGCCAACCTAATCACTGTTCACTTGCAAACATAGACCTCAAACCTACCACCTCCGTCTGAAAGCTCTTCAATGGACTGTAATTGGTAGCAAATCGAGTGACACCAGGTCTCACTAAATCGTCATTGCATTTTTCCCTCAATATGGCTAAAGCATAACTATGGTTATATACAAAATTAGTTACTTGTCTTGCCCAATAGACCGCACTTGCCAACAAAGTTTTCTTCCCCATGTCCTTCAACATTAAATCAATGAAATGTGTTGCACATAGAGTCCAAAAGAGGTGTTGCACATGGAGTCCAAAAGAGGTGGATCCTCTTACTCTTCTTATTCATCAACATCTCTCCAGCCTTTTTAAAGTTAGAACCGTTATCCGTCACAATTTGGATAACGTTCTTTGGTTCTATATCATCCACTACTTGCTTCAGTTCCTTATACAAGTATGATGCATCCTTTACATGCTTTGATGCATCAACAGACTTCAAGAATATTGTATTCCCATTGCAGCTCACCATTAAATTGATAATGGACTATCTAGTAGGTCCAGTCCAACCATCAGCCATAAGGATAACCCCATACAACTCTCAGCTTGGCTTCAGACCCTCAATGTACTCTTTCATCTCATCTACCTCCTTAGGCAAATATACATTATATAATTCGTGTGGTGAAGGCCCCTTCCATCCTGGGCCAGCCCTCCCTGCAGCGCCAAGAAATGCATGACAGTATGTTCCTTGTGCTACATTAGTTGGAATGTCATTGTATAACATGAACTTGCTTAAGGTTTTCTGTGCTTTCTCTTGTTTACCACCAAACACTTACAATGCATGACAGTATGTTCCTTGTGCTACATTAGTTGGAATGTCATTGTATAACATGAACTTGCTTAAGGCTTTCTGTGCTTTCTCTTGTTTACCACCAAACACTTACAAGATGGTTGGCTGGTAGGTATCTTATTGCCTAAAAATAGATGGATCCTACTAAAAAATGGGATCTGGGGAATGTGTTCGTGGTCAGGTTGGGGGGCTGTGGGATCTGTCTTGTGTCAGTGCTTCTCCTCCTCTCATCTTGTCGCACTAGTGCAGCTGAGCCAGATCCACCAACTCCTCTTACCTGCTCATGTCTTCTTATATTCTCAAAATGCAAACTTTGTCTACTCTACCAAAGTCTGCTGGTAAATTCTCCACTAAGCCTCTGATTCAAACTCACCAGGTGTAGGCCTATATTCAGTATCATCTCCTCCAAGGATCTCTACACTAGGCCTCTCTAGTACTGCCTCATCAAACTCCTTTTGTTGTCTTTCCCTCTCAGCTTTCTTTGCTCATCCTCTCTCAAATGTTGTGCCATAGCTTGTTGCACTCAGCTCGGAACATTTCTGCATGTGGCAACGTCCGTACTTGTACCAGCCAAATATTGTTTTAACCTAGTGGCTCTTCAAGATAGCAACTTTCCACAATAGTTACACTTGGATTTCTTTTTATCCTTGGACATCGAGACTCCATGTTGCCATGCTATATCAACACAGTCCCCCATTGTATACCAAATGTCTTACTCTTTATACTGTTACATAAAGAAGCATGTATTAGTAACTATTAAACAGTTAAAGTAATGTATTAAAGACTTAAAGTATTGTATTCGTAACTATTAAACATAATGTCAAGCTACTAGAATAATCAAATAGCTATATCATATTTCTCCCCTAACCCTAGTATTTATTTCTTAATTAAAAATAAAATTTACATTTTTTATTAAAAATATTTATATCTTAAAGCATAAAACATTATAATATAATGATGTATTTGACACCATTTGAAGTTGGACCTTATGTACATATGTTGTACATAATTTTCCAACAAGAACATGTATTTTTCCTTAATATTATATCTTTTTTAAAAATAAATAATATTTTTACTAATTCTGAAAAATAAAATAATTTTTTTAATGGGTGAAAATACAAAATTATGATAGATCGTCCAAAGTTATGTAACATATCTTAAATTTACAAGAATCTAACAAGTTTTGGACAAATTTTTTTGAAAAAAAAAAGATTTGGGGAAGAATTGTTTACCTCTCAAAGATGCTTCAAATTTGAGATGAATCTTGAAGATGTGTAGCTGAATCCTTTAAATGTGCAGCTGATTCAATTCTCCCGAAGGTCAGAACTTGAAATCCACAGGTAAAATGAAGAAGGAAATGGACAGAACTCGACCGAGATATGTGTCGAGTTCTGTCGAGTTAGGTAAGTTTTAAAGAGGTAGATGGGTCGAGTTCTAGGTCGACCCGAGATCTCGAGTTACCCGAGAACTCGACCGAGATAGTGAAATTTTTAAAATTGTATGGTAACTCGACTCAATTTCTCAAAAAACCGAGATCTCGCGAGTTCTCGAACCATGGTTCACACTACTTATAGATGACTACTAAACTTAGTTCTCCAATCCTTCCAATATGGACTATGATCTCACCCTCAAACCTTGAATCAGAAATGAGATTGAGACCACTTACAATAGTCGAATTCAAGTGCCTGAGAGTATACTCACAGAGAACCAAACCATCAGGAGAGCAAATTCATCCTTCAAGATTGATAGAACCTACTGTTAACCGGGAAAAATTAGGATTTGATGCTAGGATGATTAAATGATCACCCCCAACCTCTTATTTATAATGAATGAAAGAGAATACATAGGACAGAAATATCCCTATTATAGCCGACCCTATTAAGAGTCGGCTATACATAAAATAAGTCAACACTCCCCCTCAAGTTGGAGCACAGATTTCAAACATGCCCAACTTGACTAAAACAGAATGAAACAATCTACCAGTCAGCCCCTTAGTGAAAACATTAGCTAGCTGGTCACCAGACTTCACAAACGGGACACAAACTAGTTCTTCTTCCAACTTCTCCTTGTTCATTCCTCTTCTTTCTTCGTAATTAAATTTTTATTCATCCAAAAAAAAAATGCATGTCAATCTCAACATGCTTAGTTCAATCATGTTGTACCTGATTATGAGCAATGTTGATCGTTGCCTTGTTGTCACAATACAGCATCATAGGAAGATGAACAGGAACATCAAGGTCTTGTAGTAAACCCTTGAGCCATAACAACTCAAAAATTCCTTATGTCATAGCACGAAACTCTACTTCAGCACTAGAATGAGCTACCACATGCTACTTTTGCTGCGGGAAGTGACAAGATTCCCACCTACATAAGTACAATACCCAGAGGTAGACTTTCTGTCAGGAGAACCAGCCCAATCAGCATTTGTATAGGCCTCTATCCGCAGGTGATCATGAGGAGACAAAAGAATCCCTTTCCCTGGAGCTGACTTCAAGTAATGAAGAATACAAAGAACAGCCTCCATATGAGAAGAGTAAGGGTCATGCATAAACTGAATAACAAGACTCACCGCTATAGCGATGTCAGGATGTGTATGCGAAAGATAAGTCAGCCTCCCCACCAAACGCTCATATTGGCCCACGTCAACAGGTTCACCCTCCTCCTTGAGCGCACATTAGCATCCATAGGTGTTTCAGAAGGATGACAACCTAACAATCCAGTCTCAGACAATAAATCTAGGATATACTTCCTTTGAGAGAGAAAGATGCCCTTTGAAGATCTGGCAACTTCAATCCCAAGAAAGTATTGTAGTTTTCCCATATCCTTAATTTCGAACTCTTGTCCAAGAAAGCTCTTCAGCTGACCAACGTCATCACCATCATTTCCGGTTACCACAATGTCATCAACATAGACTATGAGAATGGTGATTTTATCACCAACCCTTTTTATAAATAGAGTATGGTTAGCATTACTCTACTTATAACCCACAGAAACCATAGCCTTATGAAACCTGCCAAGCCATGCTCGAGTTGACTACTTCAGCCCATGTAGTGCACGTTTCAATTTGCAAACTTTGCCTTAGGTTTTGTCACATGAGAACCCTGGTGGCATATCCATGCATACCTCCTCATCAAGCTCTCCATGGAGGAAGGCATTCTTCACATCCAACTGTTGCAGATCCCATCCCAAATTTATAGCACAAGACAACACCACTCTTACGGTGTTCAGTTTTGCAACTGGTGCAAATGTCTCCTAATAATCAATCTCATATGTCTGAGTGAACCCCTTTGCCACAAGTCGTGCCTTATACCTATCTATAGTGTCATCCACTTTCTGCTTTACCATAAATACCCGCTTACATCCGACTGGTCTTTTCCCTAGAGGAAGAACCAAAAGAATCCATGTATCATTTTTTTGTAAGGCTACCATTTCTTCCATCATTGTTGCCTTCCACTTTCCATCTGCCAAAGCTTCCTGCCAATTCTAAGGAATAAAAACAGAAGAAAGAGATGAAACAAATGCACGAAAAGATGGAGAAAGAGAATTATAGGAGACAACATGAGATATGGGGTGAGTACAAGCCCTAGTACCTTTGCCAAGAGCAAGAGGTAACTCAAGAAGGGGTCTTACCAGATTGAGAAGTAGGCTCTGGATCCAGGATCAGTAAGTGGATGGGTACTGGTGCTGCAGTGGATTGAAGCTGCTTGTTTCTAGTATAACTTTTCTGATAGACTTTAAGATTAGAATCATCAATTCTCCTCTGAAACTCACTAATGGTTTTCTGAACTGGAGTGGGCTCCCCTTGAAGAGGAACTTCATCATTACCATTATCCATAGTCTCCCCATGTATAGGATCCCCTTTACACGAGACAAAGAGAGGGGCAGCAGTAGGTGGAGCGACAGAATCAGTGTGAACAATAGGATTAGACTCAAGTTGGGCATATTGTAGAGGAGCCTCAAGAGTCAACACATCTTCACCAAAACTCTCCCCCTGAAGAGGTGGTGATGAATAATAGGAAAGCGCCTCACAAAAAATAACATCCATACTCATCATAGTATGTCTGGTCTGGTAGGGGGATAGTAATACTTGTAACCTTTCATAACAGGGGATCAAGTATCCCTAACACAACAAACACAGCCAAATACCTTAGGGGGAACAAGGGAGGAGGAGCCTTGCAAAACCTCAGCGGGAGTACGAGAGTGAAGGACCCGAGTAGGCATCCTATTAATGAGGTAAGCTACAATGAGAACAGCATCCCCCCAATACTGGGTTGGAACATGGCGGGCAAATGTAAAGGCTCTAGCCACGTCCAATAAGTGGCGGTTTTTCCTTTCGGCTACTCCATTCTGGGTTGCGGTATCGACACATCTTTGTTAAAGTTATTAGTTCTCATGTCCTAGGGGTATTTCTGGAACTAGATATTAACTAGTTTCCATATTATGTAATTTCTTCTTTTTCTTTCTTTTTACCCTTTACCTCCCTAGGGAGGTTGGATGTAATATGTCAAGACATCATATTTGAGTAATATAGGTGTGGAGGGAGAAATCCCGAGACACAACTTACAACCGAGACTCTTTCTCCTCCTTGTTCTTCTCCTCTTCTTCTTCTTCCTCCTTCAACTTCTTCTTCTTCTTCTACTTACACTCTCAATCTCAATCTTAACTTGGTATCAGAGAGCAGGTTTTGAGAGTCGTATCCAATCTCTCTCTCCCTATTTTTTACTCTCTTTGGAATCCAAGAACATAAGGGATTCCAAGGAAGAGGCTCTTATGTAAACTGCTTGTTGAAGGAGTCTGAAATAGGTTATTTTCAACCTATTCAAGTTAGTGATGCTGCCTCTTGAGCTACTTTGAAGCCCTGATGAAGTTTTGGAGCTCACCCAGCTTTTTCTAGGTTTTCCGCCAGGTTTTTGTTGCAGGTCTTGTATCTCCTTCTCTCGGGCTGTGTTTGGATCACGGAGTAGCTCTTTAAGATCGTTTCTGAGTCCTATTTATGCCCCTTATGCTTGCACTTGATGGATATGAAGCTATTTGGAGCATAACTCATTCTCGTGTGACCTCTGTTTCTGCCCAGGTAAAGCTGAGACTGATATTTGGTTCTTTTTCTTGTACTTGGAATACAGTAGGCTCTTCTCTTAGTTGAGAAACAATTATGGACATCTTGTCTGAAGTCTTGCAACAGTATTAAGTGTTTTTGTTGCTTGGAAAGTGTGTGGGTAAAGGCTGTTCCACCTTATGCTATTTTTCTTCCTGCTGGAATTTCTTTTTTTTCTGTTGTAAGAATCATTTCTTAGGTTGAGTGTGTACTCCCCACTTGTTGTTGGGACCCTTGTGTATGGTCAAGTGTTCCTTTCCTTATACTATGGTTGATTCATCAACATCTGGTCTTGGTTCGGCTGATTCACAGCCCACTCCAACAGCTCCTCGGTTGGTTTATAAAAACACCCATCTACAGATCTCCTTTGTGCAACTTGATGGCACTAATTACTTGGACTGGTCACACTCTGTGAAGCTTTCTCTTCGAAACAAAGGGAAGCTTGGGTATATTACAGGTGCCATTAAAGCCCCAGAGCCCAGTTCACCTATCTATGGAACATGGGAGACAGAAAACTCTACAGTGATGACCTGGTTAATCTTCTCCATGAAACCCGAGATTGGGAGAAGATTTATAAGAAAAGAAACTGCCAAGGCAATCTAGGACAGTGTCGCCCTGACCTTTGACAGAGTGGGCGACTCTGCCAAGGTTTATCAGCTCCACCAGAGAATTAACTCAATGAAACAAGGTGACAAGACCATTTCTGAGTACTACAGTGCTTTTCTTGGTCTTTTGGAGGAGTATGACCACTATAGGGACCTCCAGTTGACTAACCCAGAGGATAAAGCCAAAGTACACCGGACCCTTGAAAAGGAGCGTGTCTTCTCCTTACTTGGTGGTTTGAATCCTGACTATGAGCCAATTAGGCTTCAGATCTTAGGCAGGCTTCCCTTTCCATCTCTTAGTGAGGTCAGTAGTTACTTACAGAGTGAGGAAACTCGACGTACTACTATGGCACCAACATCTGTTCCATCTCTTGAGCGGTCAGCCCTCAATATGAGTTCCTTCCGAGACACCAAGGGAGATGGTAGAGGCCAAGGGCCTAACCGTACTAAAGAAAGAGTAGTGGAGCCAATTGGTGCTAGTGGAGTTGGTCGTGACAGATTTAAATGTGATCATTGTGGGAGGACAGGACACACCAAGGATAGGTGTTGGTCTCTTCATGGTCGCCCTCCTGGCACTCGTGGTCGTGGTGACCGTAGAGGGGGAGCTAGAGCACATTCTGTGATGACTGAGACAGATGCTCCACTTTGGTAGATGTGGTGTTTCGCAGGGTTATGTCACAGCTGAGCACATCTCCTGCATCCACAGTGGCCAGTTGTTCCTCATCCTCAGCTTTACAGGTCTCCACCTCAGCTTCAACTGCAGCCCAGTCTTGGGTCATTGATTCTGGTGCCACTGACCACATGACTGGTACATCCCATTACTATGATTCCTATACCATTTGTTCTGGTAAGGACAAGGTTAGGGTAGCCGATGGTTCCCTTTCCTCCATCTCTGGTAAGGGCAATATCCCTGTTACACCGTCTATTTCTCTTACTTTTGTCCTTCATGTCCCTAACCTTATTCTTAATCTTTTATCTGTGAGTCACTTGACTAAATCTCTGAATTGTTGTGTCACCTTTTATCCTCCTCATTGTCTTTTTCATGATTTGGTGACGAAGAAGATTATTGGTAGTGGACGTGAGGAACAAGGCCTGTATCTTTTTTACCCTTTTTTGCCCACAGCTCAGTCCTATGTATGTGGACGTGATGATAGTAGTTCTGTGGAGTCTGTTATGTTATGGCACCGCCGTCTTGGCCATCCATCTTTTGTTGTAATGAGGAAACAATTGCCTCACTTATCTTCTTCTGTTGCTTCTTCCCATATTTTTCAATGTGAACCATGTATGTTTATCAAACATTGTCGTTCCTCTTATCCATATCATGGTAATAGACTGCTGTTCCCTTTCATATTGTGCATACGGATGTTTGGGGACCTTCTCCTACTACTTCCTTATTTGGCTATCGTTACTTTGTGTCATTTATTGATGATTTTTCTCGTGCTACTTGGACTGTTCTCATGAAGCACAAGAGTGATGTTTGTGATGCATTTAAAACCTTTTATCAGATGATTCTTACTCAGTTTGATACTCGGATCAAAATAGTTCGGTCCAATAAAGGGGGTGAATACATGTTTGGTGGCCTCCAAACCTTCTTTTCTAATAATGGCATTATCCATCAGCTAGCATGTGTTGACACACCCCAACAAAATGGGGTTGCTGAGAGGAAAAATTGCCATTTATTGGAGGTCACCCGCAGTCTCTTGTTTGGCATGAATGTCCCCAAGACCTTCTGGTCTGCTGCCCTTCTCACAGCTTCTTTTCTCATCAACCGCATGCCAACCAAGCTTCTTGATTTCAAGTCTCCCTTGGACATTTTATCTCCTAAGGTTTCTGCTTTCTCTCTTCCTCCTAGAGTCTTTGGTTGTGTCTGTTATGTGCATGTTAACAAATTTGCTAGCACTAAACTTTACTCTAAAGCCCTCAAGTGTCTATTCCTTGGGTATTCTTCTACTACTAAGGGTTACAAGTGCTATCACCCTTCTTCTCGTCGGTGCATTATCTCCAAGGATGTCACCTTCCTTGAATCTATTCCTTTCTTTGCTCCTTCTCAGCATCCTCTTCAGGGGGAGCATTGTGG
The DNA here is from genome assembly GCF_018873765.1 of Telopea speciosissima. Classification (NCBI taxonomy): domain Eukaryota; kingdom Viridiplantae; phylum Streptophyta; class Magnoliopsida; order Proteales; family Proteaceae; genus Telopea; species Telopea speciosissima. The sequence goes on along the minus strand of NC_057921.1, from coordinate 60,153,698 downwards.
AAGTGAACAGGCTGTTGATTATTTTCACTCTCCTCTCCCTATCTCCCCTTTTATGTTTGATATTGGAACACACAAGACTGTAGAGACTGTGGATGTGGGTAATATGGGTGATCAATCACAATTAGGTGTGAATACAGAATTGGTGGTTGAGAATGATTCTGGTAAGGAGAAGGATAACCACATTACCTACAAAAAGGGTGAAGGCTTGCATAACAGAGAAAAGCAGATCTACCAAGAGTCCTCTTTGGATCCAGATCCGCATCCTCCTCAATCAGGTGACACTCATTCTCCTCCATCTGATTTAGAGCTTCCCATTGTTGTTAGAAAAGGGAAAAGAGCTTGTACTAATCCTATAGCCCAGTTTGTCTCCTATAATGCACTTTCTTCTACAAGTATTGCCTTTATTACTGCTCTCTCTACAGCTTCTATTCCCAGGAATGTTACTGATGCTATGTCTGACCCAAAGTGGAGACAAGCTATGTTTGAGGAGATGATGGCTCTTGAGAAGAATGGCACTTGGCAGTTGGTAGATCCTCCTAAGGGACGTGTCCCTGTTGGATGCAGATGGGTCTATACCATAGTTGTCATGGCGGCGTCATATCGCTGGAGAAGTGGGCATATCGACCACCGATATGGATGATGTAAGAATATCGATCGATATGGCCTCCATATTGTCGCCATGGCGCCGCCATGGACGCCATACCATGGCATATGGCCATATCGGGCGACATGGTTGTTTCAAATTATAAAACTTAATTTTTTTAACAATAATTTTTTTTCACCATTTTTTATTTTAATGCCTTTTCCTCAACATAAAAAAAATAAAAATAAAAAAAACAAACAGAAAACACTAATACACAATCACATATTCACATCAACAAATTTTTTTTTATTTAGATGGGTTGTTTATTAGCTTTATTCACTGAATATAAATTACGTTCTTGTAATTGTATTTTTGTTTTGTTACTTTTGTAATTACTTTCATATGAATCATATCTCAACTCTGATGATTTTTCAACTTTATTATCAGCAAGACTATTGCTATCAATTATTTGATAATCCATGATTTCATATACACTAATGGATAATACACTTTCATGAATTAAACCATAGTAGATTAGTAGTACACTTTAATGTTAATTTTTTATGTTATAGGGTATATATTATAGCATACTAAATGACATTAAAAATAGAGAATAAAAAATAAAACATGGTCGATATATCGACATGACACCCCTCCACCGACTTGGATCGCCGTGACGACGTGACAACTATGGTCTATACAATCAAGTATAAATCCGATGGTACTGTTGAAAGATACAAAGCAAGGTTAGTAGCCAAAGGGTACAGTCCGGTCTATTGGATTGATTATCAGGAGACATTTGCTCTAGTAGCTAAACACAACTCCATAAGAGTTCTTTTATCTCTGGCTGCCAATAAAGATTGGCCTCTATATCAGTTAGATGTGACGAATGCCTTTCTTCATGGTGACTTGGAAGAGGAAGTGTACATGCAACCCCCACAGGGCTTCAAAGTACCCTCAGCTGAAGGGAAGGTGTGCCTCCTCAAGAAGGTACTATATGGGTTCAAACAATCTCCAAAGGCATGGTTTGAATGCTTTCGACAAGCTATTCTTCAGAATGGATATTCCCATAGTCAAGCAGATCACACTCCCTTTACCAAGCGGGGCAATGGTACCATCACAGCTCTCATTGTTTATGTTGATGATATTGTAGTCACTGGAGATGATATGGCTGAGATAGATAAACTGAAAAGCTACTCGGCTAAACAGTTTGAAATCAAAGATCTGGGCCCCTTGAAGTATTTCTTAGGCATTGAAGTATCAAGGACCAAGAAAGGAATCAACGTATGTCAACGAAAGTTTGTGTTTGATTTGTTGACAGAGACAGGGATGTTAGGATGTAAACTAGCAAGTTCTCCTATTGAGCAGAATCACAAACTAGGAGAAGATTGTGGTTCTCCTCTTGTTGATGCGGGAAAGTACCAGAGGCTAGTTGGGAAGCTTATTTACCTTTCTATGACACGCCCAGATATGCAGTGGGAGTAGTGAGCCAATTTATCCATGCCCCCAAGAGTGGTCACTTAGATGTTGTGTATCGTATTCTGAGATATTTGAAATCATGCCCAGGGAAAGGTTTGTTGTATGCCAGGCACAACCACCTGAGAGTGGAAGGTTTTACTGGTGCTGATTGGGCTGGCTCCATCACAGACGGGGAGGTCTACCTCCGGCTACTGTACCTTTGTGGGAGGTAACTTGGTTACATGGAGAAGCAAAAAACAGCCGGTTGTAGCTAGATCCAGTGCCGAAGCATAATTTAGAGTTATGGCTCATGGAGTGTGTGAACTTATATGGTTGAAAAGACTTGTTCAGGAATTGGGTTTTGGCACTGCAGGTCCTATGAGGCTTTACTGTGATAACAAGGCTGCCATCAGTATTGCCCACAATCCTGTACAATATGACAGAACCAAGCACATTGAAGTGGATCGACACTTCATCCAGGAGAAGATTGACTCTGGCTGTATTTGCACTCCTTTTGTTAAGACTGGTGATCAACTAGCTGACATCTTCACCAAGGCCCTTGCCTCTCCTCAGTTTGGCTCTCTTCTATGCAAGCTGGGAATGCATGATATTTATTCTCCATCTTGAGGGGGAGTGTTAGAGTTATTAGTTCTCATGTCCTAGGGGTATTTCTGGAACTAGATATTAACTAGTTTCCTTATTATGTAATTTCTTCTTTTTCTTTCTTTTTACCCTTTACCTCCCTAGGGAGGTTGGATGTAATATGTCAAGACATCATATTTGAGTAATATAGGTATGGAGGGAGAAATCCCGAGACACAACTTACAACCGAGACTCTTTCTCCTCTTTGTTCTTCTCCTCTTCTTCTTCTTCTTCTTCTTGTACTTACACTCTCAATCTCAATCTTAACTAACTTGTCTAGTGTATAATCCCATGGTCAGCTAGGTATTTTTGGAGCTGACCTCCCAAATATTCTTTGCCTTTGTCACTCCTCAAGATTTTGAGCGCAGCATTGAACTGGGTCTGAACCATTTTATGAAAATGTTGCAAACAAGAGAAAACCTCACTTTTAGTGTGCATCATGTACACCCATGTATTCCTAGAGTGACAAACTATAAAGCAGACAAACCAATGATGGCCAAAAAGAGAAGTTTTACGACTAGAACCCAACACATCAGTATGAACTATATGAAAAAGATCAAGACTTCTTTTATTTGAAGCTGAATAAGTTGAACGTGTCTATTTGGCCAGAACACAAGCCTCACAAAAGAAGTCATCCTTACTTATTACATTGCTTAACTAATGGTTTTAGGGTTTGGGCATTAAGGTTAGGATCCCAATGTTGATCCTAGCTCTGACACCATGATGGTTTTGGAGAATGAACTTATGTCGAAGAGACACCAGCCCAGCTTTATTTTATAATTGAATGTTATGAGGTACAAGTACAATAATGCTCCTACGGCAACACTAATAAACCCTAATAGACAATTATACCCTTGTACCCATATTACAACAAATATAAATACCATGTTTTGCACGAAATGGGTCGAAATTTTGACATATTTCGTGCACTTCGCCTGGTTACGATAAAGAACCTTGAAAACCCCATTTTCTTGCGCTTTTGGCCAAATCACTACTGTACAACCATAGTACTAAAACTCGCGAGATCTCCACGAGTTTCTCGCTATTTGAAAACCTCGAGACGAGATAAGAGGCGATACTAAAAATTACACCAACTCGGATGAGATCTCAATCAAGTCGAGATCTCGACCCAGAAACACTTAAGTATCTTCCAGATCTCGCGAGAGAGTAGAGTTCTAGACTCTTATATCGACCGAGAGATTGCTTGGGAGCTGCTGCCACTGGTTTTTCATCATTTTTCACCATTTTTGAGCTGGATTTCATTGTAGAAGCTGTCGGAGACATCATTCAGCTACTGTGGTGCAAGATTTGTGCATGATTTGTGGTTCTTCACTGGGTTAGGTTTTGTGGACATATTCCCAGTCCTAAACCAGTCACACCCATACATGCCTCAGTATGACAATAGCAGTGGATCTCACGCTTCATGGCAACCGACTCTTCTATACCCTAAGATAGGGGACTTAGAATATGTTGATGACAACACTTATGTGAGTACTGTGACAAACTGTGTACAAAACTACAACAACATTATAACATGGGAAGAATGTGGACCGACTCGTTCTAATGAGTGAATATATCACATTTTATGGGATGATAGATCATAGATGTAATATATTAAACATGTTGATGTATTGACGTATTGTACACTTTAACATTTCTAATGCTTATTTAAGTAGTTTTACATTAATTGAATGCTTTGATTGCTTTCTATTACTAAATTATGTGTTGAGTAGGGTAATTTAGTACATTGTCGCCTACCAACCTAGGGTCCGAAGTGAAACTCCTATTTGGCCTTTGTTTTTGCAAAATCAGATAGTGTCATTATGTTTAAATGGCCTAAATAGGCTGAGTACCAAGTTTCAGCCCCAAAATAGGTCTAAAACCCATCGAAACCAGCCATCGAGTTGGAAAAAAATTTCCCCAACTCGCTATTTTGGCTGGTCGAAACCTGTACTCGAGATGAGTTTTAGTTCCTTGCATACAACGTTGGAATCAGTGCTTGGGCAGTAGAGGAATGCAGTGGAAGCGAAGATTTGTTGTGTTGGAGGAATTTGAGCATTCTTCCGCCATACTATGACATGGCCATCTTTTGTGATACAATCAGAGGATAACTTGATTTGGCACCAGCAACAACATTCTATTGGTTTTCATCTTGTACGGCATTCGTTTCAATGCTAGAAGTCTAGGTCCAAATTTGGTATGATTTCTATTTCAAATTCGGATTGAATAGACTTTTGGTCAAGAAATTGAAATTGTTTTGGTTGCATCAATGTGGCATGGTGGTGGTGATGGCGAGACCATCAGGGGAGAAGGGTTGTGTTTTATTTTTAATATGATATATTGCTTTGCCCATTAAATCAACCATGTTCTTGTTGAAGAACAACAGTGAAATCAATTTCAATTTCAAAATTGAAACAGCTACTCAGCTAGTTCAGAATTTCTATTCCATTTTATTTCTATTTCACTGAAATAAAGTGCATTAATCAAACCAAACAATTTTCGAAATAGAAATCAACGCATGACATTGAATTAGAAACCATACCAAATCAGGCCTAGGACTCTACCCTGGGCATAGGGAGACTCATTTCTTGCATTGTAGTATTGTTGACTTTGATATATTTGACTCTTTGTAACAAACCATGCATGATCCATGATTTATGAGATGGTTTATACTTTGATGTTGAATCATTCCTAATACATATTTAAATTGTTTTACTTGAATTATATGTGTTCAAGTACTAAACAATGTGTGGAATAGACCATATTAGAGAATGTATACCGCGCACAATACCAACCTAGGGTCTGAAATAGATGTATTTTTTAAAATCTAAGGGTTCCACTGTGTTTAAAGGGCCTAAAATATGGTGTCCTAGAAGTTTCAGGACCTACTTTAGCCATTTGGCCCCTGAAACCAACCATTGAAACTTGAAAAAAAAGAGTACATGTTTCGTCCAAAATTTCAGTTTCAGTCAAAACATTTCAATTTCAATCCAAGTCAAAACCAGGCTAGAAACTGAAACCTCAAACCTGGCCTTTCCATGTGTCACAAATAAGTGTGTGCAATACCAGAAAATTTTTCTGGACCATTGAGAGCAGGAAACCTCTTAACTAACTTATTCAAAATATAAATGGTGATGATCTTTAAGACAAACCTTGGAGGAAAACAAGGAGCGACGTAGTCATATATATCTCCAAGCTCTTCTCCAATCTGCAGGTGAAACCATAAAACCAGTTACAACCTACAAGTAATTATATTGTACTCTCAAGAAATGCCCTTAAAATTACATACCATCTCCCTCTCTCTCTCTCTCTCTCTCTCTCTCTCTCACTTGTCACCTAGGTGACCAAGGTGTGCATATACCAAGGGGGTTTCAGATGTAAAATAAGATATTCTTTCTTATAAAATGTAAAGAAATGAAAAAAATATATTTCTTTTACTTGAGAATATCATCTTCAAAGTCATAATTTAACAAATGAAACCCATTTGGGGGTCTTCTTCCTCTTTGATGTCAACAGTGGAAGAGGTGGTGGTTGCAGCAGGAATTCCAGGTACGCAGCTCCCTGCCTTCTCTTCTATGGTAGTGGTGGATGGTGGCAGCAGTAGCTGCCACTGCAACCTTTTAGTGGCAGCTGCTACGATGGCTTCTCTCCGTTTTTTCTTCTTATTTTTCCATTTTCTGGTTTTTCTCCCTCATTTTCCCTCTTTTCCTTCTTATCCCCCCCCCCCAGCAGGAATTCCAGGTACGCAGCCCCCTGCCTCCTCTTCTATGGTAGTGGTGGATGGTGGCAGCAGTGGCTGCCACTGCAACCTTTTAGTAGCAGCTACGACGGCTTCTCTCCGTTTTTTCTTCTTATATTCTATTTTCTGGTTTTTCTCCCACATTTCCCCTCTTTTCCTTCTTGTCCCTCCCCCCAATTTCCTCCCACTTTTACTCGTTTTTTCCTTTATACTCCCAGTATTTACTTTCTGAGCACCTTGAACAATATGGAGACCGGTCACCTAGGCGTTCAAGAACCGCCTTTTCTCCTACTCAGCATCCAGACAACACCTTGACAACAATGATAGGAATTAGTAATAGTGGCATCCCAACAACAAGAGACATTTGAGACTTTTAAGGAGGTGTTTCTTTTCTTGATAGGTAAATATGTTTGATTTCATAAATCAAAGGGGAAGATTACAAACAGAATATGATCATGTATAAATATAATGAGAATGATCCTTTTGAACAAGTAAAGAAAGATCAGGGGGAAATGTGAAGGATGTAGCACTTCTCTTCCGGCAGCTTTAAAGCATCGCAACCCTAGTCATGGTCAGAGAAGAAGTCGCCATCGGAGAACTAGCTAGAAGGATCTCCCGGCTTCGGTCTCTCCCCGGCGTCCTATTCCCTCTGAGCAAATGGTCCCCCCTGCTACTGCAAGTTCAAATCACTTCTCTCCTCCAGGCTGCCTTCCTCTGCAATGATGCAGCTTTCCCCTCCCCCGATGAGCTGGCCTCTTCCCTGCTTAACCATAAGTCCGGTCTTCTTCCTGTGCCAGTCCCCACCGACCCTATGCCTGCTGACCCTGCTGACCACATGGAGCATGTCGTCCCTCCGCAAAAATCCCCAAAGTCTCTCCCCTTACACCTCAATATCTCCTCCTTTCTCAAATCAAAGACTAAGGGATATTTATCCCCTAGGCCTTCTCTCTCTTCAATTCCCCCTTCAAATGTCGTGGTCCCCCCTTTATCCATTCGCTCTGTAGCCCAGCCCAACTCCCCATCTTGTTCTAATGGGCCAGTTCCCTCTCCTTTATCCTTTTCCTCTCTGCCCTAGCCTACCTCTTGTTCCTCTTTGGCTGGCCCATCTGGTAATAATGGGCCAGATCCCTCTTCTCACTCAACCCTTTACTCTACCCGGCTTCCCCACCCTTCCGCCTCCCCGTCTTTTCACGTTTTCTGTTGCCATAACCCCAGCTACCCTCCTTTCCCTAAGAAGTGTCCCTACCTTTTTTACTCCCTGCCCAACCCAGAGTTGAATTCGCCTTTCAATTTGGATATCAGAAATTTCGCTCTAAGTGGTGAGCCTATTAACCCGGGTTAGTTGCCCTTCTTCGAGCCGGGCTTGGTTCTTTGGATTGCCTAGCGTGCTTTTCTTTTTGCTCATTTTTTGAGTTGGGCTTTAGCCCTTTGTCTTGTCCCTACTTTTGGTAAGGCTTAGTTTTGGCTTTTGCATGTAACTTCCTCCCCCCCCCCTTTTTTTCTTTCTCCCTTTGGTAATTGAATTATTTATTCATTCAAAAAACAGAAGTATAACCTCGAACAGTGCTGATTGGAGAGCAAGGGTCCATGCAGTCAACCCCATTTAGTTGGGGGATAAGAGCAGAGTTGTTGTTGTTGTTGTTGTTGTTGTACAGTTTCACAGTTGCAGGCTTGCAGCAGCTATACGGTCCTCGTTTCTCCTCCAGTTTCTGGTTGTGTTCTTACTGATCTATGCAGTCGGATCTCTTTAAGTTCTTCCCTACATTAACAGGGGCTTCCCTTCATACTTGTTTTACATTTTCTTCCTTTTCCTTTTTGTTTTTCTTTCCCCCTTCACCAACCTTCCATGAACATTCCAATTTCAACAATTTATAGGAAAAGGAAAAGAGAGAAGAAAATAAGAAGGGGGTACAATTCCAACCTCAGGTTTGTGAATTTCAAAAAGAGAGCAGATGAACAAGAAAGCAAGAAAATAAAATAAGAACATAATCATGGAAGCTCAAGCTCCTCAAAAAGAAAGGGGGAAAATTACGTATACACCCCCTGTACTTTGGCTAAAACATTAATAAACCCAAGGTTTCCAATAACCACCTTGTACACCCCCTTGATTTATAAAAAAAACACAAAATTAACAGTCCGTTAAGAACTCAACGTTAAGTGATGACGTGGGATATATTTTGGACATGAAATGACTCTTATACCCTTTCATAACACCCTTAACAAACCAATGACCATCGTCTTCTCCAAATCTGTCTTTGTTCTACCCAAAAAGTTTCAATCAAGCATAGGACCGTGTAATCAGGTAGCTCCGGCAGCAAATTCTCACACTTAGGGCAACGGACCACCCGAAATTTCGTTTCTTCCGCCATATCCAACAATCCGAAGGAAGAGAAAATGAGGAGACAAGTAGCAGAACTGCTAGAGGAGCTCGGAGAGCCCAAATACCTTCTCTCCACATTTTTTTAATTGTTAGCGAGAATCTATCATTTTGTTTGTTTCAGGGTTTTGCTGTCAGCCGCTCGTTCCATCAATCCAGGTCTCTGGCCTTAATTATGTGTTGCAATTTCCATCCAACCTAAACCTCAAGCTCCCCCTATGATTTCCCCTTTGGTGGGACCCTTTTTGACGGAACCCAAGGCAGGAGAGTTGTCCTAACTGTTGTTGTTGTTATTGTTGTTGTTGTTCTTTTGTTGTTGCTGTGTGTCAATGGTTTCTCCATCTACGGTTCTACCTTCCTCTTATAAAATCAGACTTATTATACTACCTTCCTCTCGAGTGTTCTCTTCAGTCTTAATTGTTTTGATCAACAGGGTCTCCTCCAATCTCATCGACATCCTCAGTTTGGTAGTCTTGATTCTCAGATTGCTTTTACTGGGTTTCCTTCAGTCTACATTTGATCAACTGGGTTACCTTCAACATATGAAATCTTTCGGCAATCGTTCCTTCTACATTGAGATGGCAATGGAAAATTCTATTCTTCTTCATGGCGGAAACTATCTTCGGCCTAGACCTTCTGTTCCAATTCCTCGAGGTAGAAATTCCATTGATTCTCATCGGAATGGTTCAAAAGTCTGGTATCTTAAGGCTCTTGAAAAAGAGAAAATTTCCGTTTTCTATTCAAATCCTGGAGAAGTGCTAAATGTGTATAGGAGAGGGCAGCCTTGGAAGAAGTGTCACAAAGTGGTAGGCAAGAACCCTGTAGGAGGAGAGAGTGGCAATGAATTGGAAGATGCACATCAGGCCACTCTCAAAAAAAGCAAAGCTGGGAGAATGCTAATGGGAAATCACCGGCGGGAGAGTGAGAGAAACTGAGAAGGGTCAGGGGGGAAGAGGAGAGGGTTGCAGAGCCGGAGAGGGAGAAGAAGGTCGGTTGCCAGGGTGGGGGAGGAGACTCAGACACATGAGGGTATAAGTGTCATTTCAAGTCCAAATTATATCCTACGTCATCACTTAACAGTCAATTTCTAACGGACTGTTAATTTTGTGTTGTTTTATAAATCAAGGGGCTGTACAAGGTGGTTATTGGAAACCTCGGGTTTATTAATGTTTTAGGCAAAGTACAGGGGGTGTACACGTAATTTTCCCCAAAAAAAAAGTTAAACAAGGCAAACTGGGAGAAATTTTGCAATCTGGACAACATTTTCACATACCGTTCGAGCTTCCTCTAAAGCAGCTTTTAGCTCTTGAAAAGCAAGCTGTATACACAAATTACGATAAGAAAAAAAAAGTATGTACAACTGGAATGTCAATATTTCTGCTCCCTGCTAGCAGAGAATGTGAAAAAAGTACCTCTGTCAACAACTTGTTAAAACGTCCTTCAACTGTCTTTCTTATTTGCTCATAGCATTTATCCTTGTAACCTTTCCCCTGAACTTTCAACTTCTGCTGTGTTAACTTTCTAGAAGAAGCTGTTTCACTTGTAACTTTTCTGCAGGTCATAGGGAACCATCACAAACATATAATGCAAACAAAATTAGTAACAAAACTGAAATAAGTTGATTTCACATGAATTGAAAGGACAGCTATATCAAGCAATCAGAAATAGCACAGTGAAGAACTAGAATGCAAACAGGTCAAAAAGCATCAGGTTGAATGTTAATATATGAAAGAATATTGCTCCAAACATATTACTTGGCAGATCTACAAGGGTTGGTAACTGATTCCATGGCACCACTACCCTCCGCCTCCACTGCCTCCTCAGCTAGTTGTTGATCAAGTGTTTCTTGCATTTCAACCACCCTGGAAGAAATAGAAAAGGAAAGAGGACAATGAGTGAAACTTGGAAGGATTAATTGATACCATGGTAATAGAAATAAAAATGTAGCATAAATAACACCTAAAATTCGGCAATGATGTCAAAGATCAGTCCATTAATAATAAAAGAACCAGTTTGGAGATAAGGAGCATTCATATCCAACAAACATCTGCATTTGCATTTCAAAAGCAATGCTATACAAACTTCAATATCTGTTGATTTGACATAAATCTGCACCCTTTATTGGCCATGTCCATCCAATACGTATCAAATTAGGAAAAGTTAGCAAAAATAACCTCAAAGTTTGAGACTGAAAAGAGAACGACACGAGAGAGATCAGTTCTCCCTTATGCATCTCAAACTCCCGTCAGAACAGAATATCAATAACAACGAAGAAGAAAAACAGACAAGAAGAACAGGAAAGGAAGGAAGAGTTAACAGTAGAAGAGAAGAGCGCAGAAAGATCACACCTAAGAAGAAAGAAGAACAGAACTAGAAGGAGACAGGGAGATCAGTTTTGGAATAGCACCAAAGCTCTTGAAAAAATCAAAATTCTTTTACACAAAACATGACTCTTAAAATCTATTAAGTATCCTAAACTAACTCAAACACTTAACTACTAATCATGTGTACTAACTTCATACCCACTTTATGAACTCATCATAAATTAAGCATGCTACAATGAAACCCAAAAAAATAAAAGGCCCAACCTATAATATACCTACCCAAAGCTTCTTTTCAGCCCATTGGAAAGCCACCAGTGCTTTGTGAGACTCCCAAGCTTGCACCTAGGCCTCCATATGGGATCCGTCGAGTCTTAAAGTGTTTATCTTCAAGACCTGATCAACACCAATCTTCTTGGTCAGTCCGAGGAAGAAAATATGTTGTACACATAAAATCAGAAACATTTGGTCCTTTCTGATCAACGTATTCATGCGGTAGGAGAAACTCTATAGGCAAATTTTCTTCAATAAAATCAGCAACCATTTCTTATTTAACCTAAATCTTGGTAGGAGATATCTCGGTTTCTTGATGAGATTAGCTGCGACTTTAAAAAATCCCTTAACTCGACAGGTTTCGAGCAGTTTCATCTGAGATGTTAATAATTTCGCATGTTTCAACACTTATGCCCATCGAAACTTGAGGAAACCTAGCTCGAAACCAAGACAGACACTTATTTATGCTAGAAACCAGGACCGACATTTATTTATACCTAAGTAAATGTTATAAATAACATTTACTTATGATATTATTCATAAATAAGCAAATACCCCCTATTTGAATCCAATAAAAATAGTCAAAAAATCAAATTCCAAAGGAAAAAAAAGCCAACCCCCCCCCCCAGTTCAAGAACAAAAACTGGATTTTCAGTTGTAGGTGCAATTATTTTAAAATTTTAAATGTTGGTGGTTTTCTCAAAGCTATAAATTCCATAAATCTTAATATGTTAAAAACATTGCTAAAAACCAAAAGTGCGGTAAAATATTCATTTGTTTTGATATTGTAACAAACCAAAGATCTGTCTAACCAGTACCAAAGATGCAGGGGGATACCTAAAAACTAGGGCTTCTACATGGGTTGCTACTAGGGGCTAATAAACTCTGAAACTCATAGGACAGCAGGTGAAAGAAGGGGGTAACAACAGCATATATAGACTCATATGCATAAATAAAACATTGAAATACTTTTGCAATAATGAACAATACAAATCAGAACACATAGCATCATTTCCACAAACAGTTGATAGGCAAAATGCGGGTGGGGAAACAATACAAAGATGACCAGACCAAATGAAGTGCAGAAATCTATCAATACTCTAGAAAGAATTCATGTTGTAACCACTCCTAGGCATGCATTCCAATAGAGAATAAGACATAAGCAAGCATCAAGAAGAAGCACAAAACTAACAGCAGTATAGGTGCATAACAGGTCAGAAAATAAAATGGTTCCAGATTCTTGATTAGTAAATACGACAGGGAGGGTGATTTGGGATTCCATATAAAAGCAAAATTATCTCTAGCTCCACCCTCCTTTTGTATAGACTCCCCAAGGAACAAGACTATTGTTGATTCCTGGGGACTCTCAAATGTTACTCTTGTTGCTACTGCCCCTTAGCCATTGCTTTGGCGGGTGGTTTCTCCTTTCTCTCCTCTTCTCCCTTCGGGGTTCTTTGTAATTTTTCTCTCTTTTGGTAATATATTTTTTATTCACCCAAAAAAAAAATACAACAGGGAGGGAAAGGGTGGTAATGAGCATGCATTCGGGTAGGGGATGTGATAAACAGAAAAGAAAGAAATGCTAAGCAGGCTTGACTGGAGAAGAGGGGAAGAAGAAGTAGGGGGGGAAACAGATTTCAATAACCACTTATCTGTTGTGCTGCCGAAACAGAGAACGAGAGAAGAAGAAGAAAATAGTCTACTTGAGAGAAGGATGAAGGGGAGAAGCTGCTTCACGCAAGAGAGAAGAAGAAGACCCAAGAGCCATTTGCTGATTTCATTTCATTCAACATGCCTTGGCTGAATGGCCTGTACAGCTTATATAGAGAAAATAAAAACAATAGAACTGTTGACCTCCCCATAGGAAGACCAAACAACAAAAGACTGTTGATCTCCCCTTGGAAAGACCAAACAACAAGAAGGGGGAAAGCACCAAAATAATTGAGTTGTTGCCTAAAACGATGGAGCATAAAGAGCTAAGAAGTCCAACAGCCCTTGACTCAAACAACTTAAAAAAGAACTAAAAAGGAAACTAGAATCTACTTAACATTAATCCAAACAAAGGATTCCAGTCTGAGTTATCAAGTCTCATGTAAATTCGACACTCTCCGGCGATGCCCTCTCCCCCTCCGGCAGCCCAGTCTGCCTCCCCTCTCCCTACTTGCCCAACTGCCCACACCTTCCTTGCTGCCACTGTTACACCCTCCCCCGTTAGCTCTCCCCCACCCCCCTCTACCTCCACTGTTTCACCCACCCCCGAAGCTACAACCACCCCTGATTCATCCTCTGCTGCAACCACCAACCCAGCAACAACCCCTACTACCTGGAGTTCTCTTCTTTCTGGTAACTCCTCCAATCCCATCGACAGGCACTCCCTCCACTTTGTCCCCCCCTCCTCCGTTGACGACACCAAGGTCGGCTTCTGTCCCAAGGGCCTGCTGGATGTTGAAATCAGCAAATGGAGCAGCTGTCTTGTGGGACACTTCCTTGGTGCGAGACCCCCCTTCCATGCTGTCAAAGCTTCCCTTCTCAAGCAATGGCGCGCAGCTGGAGGTGTCTTTGTTTACCTCCTCTCCAATGGCATCTTTATCTTCAGATTTTCAGACGATGCAGACAAGTCCCGAGCCCTGGAGGGTGGTCCTTGGTTGGTAGGCAAAAAGCCAATATTCCTCCGACAATGGGACCATCGCTCCTCCCTCAGCAAAATCGATCTCAAATTTATACCCATCTGGGTCAGCTTGCCGGGACTCCCTCTCCACTACTGGTGTGTCTCAGGCCTCAGCATCGTGGGTTCAATTATTGGCAAGCCTCTCTTTTCTGACGAGAGAACAAAGAAGATGGATCGGCTTTCCTTCGCCCGTATTTGTGTTGAAATTGCTGCTGATTCACCCCCAGCGGAGTTCGTAACCATTCAAGAAGAAGATGGTCACACTTTCTCCCAGAGAGTTGTGTATGAATGGCTGCCCCAATTCTACTCTGTATGCAAGACCTTCGGACATCCTTCGAAGCAGTGCCTACCTCCGAGCACCCCTCCATCCACCCCTATTGCTTCTCCTTCGACTGTCGATGGTGCCCCTGCGTCAGAATCTAGAACAGCTTCAGTCCTGGACCTGCGTCAACATCCTGCTGGTCTCACTACAGCAGCTCCTCGGCCAGCGACAGAGACGAAAGATGGGCTGGAAGTTGTTGTTGTTGACTCGATGGTAACCCCGATCGCAGTTGAGGCTATCGCCGTGCCCTCGACCTTGATCCAAGACCTGGCGAAGACTACTCCGCTGCCTTCAAGGCCTCAACATACTTCTCGAGGCCGGAAAAAAACCAGGAACCGTCGCCGGAGAAGAAACCCTGAAGACGATGAAATTTCCAGCCCTGGCGAGGTTCCCAATGTCCATCAACTTCGCGATTCGAATGTGGTTGACCAGAACCGATTCGCCGTCCTCTTGTCGCTGGATCCAGACACTGATGGAGACGCTGCAGTCCTGCCTGCTCCTACTGAGCTCTGTGCGAATGACTTGCAAGCTTCCCCTGCTCCCCCTCTTTTGCCTTCGCACAGCTCCCCTCCCACTTTTGGAAAACCTTCTGCCACCCACAGCCTTTCACCTCTTTTCAACTTATAGCCTTTTCGTTCTCTGAACCACCTTTCCACCAAACACCCCTCACGTGATCACCTTTCTTCCCCCTCGTCTCGCCTCAAGCTATTACCCACCTTGACCCGACCCATCTACCCACCCCCTCAACCCATTTATCTTTACCCAGCCCATTTGACTTATCCACCCTTCAAACCCATTTAACTTATCACTCATTTACAGCCCACCCACCTAACCCTCTTACCAAACACCCTGGGCCGAACCTTTTTGGGTCTGCTTCTGACCCAGAGGTAGGACCCTCCCCCCCCCCCTTTTGTGCTCAGTCCATTTTGCCCCCTTCCTCTCCATCCTTCCCCCTGGTTTGCTTTCCCCCCTTGAGGGAGTATAGGTCGAGACCCCGTAGTCTCCCCCCGGGTTCCCGGGTCAGTCCCACGGCTGGTTGGTTGCCCCCTCCCCCTCCTTGCTCATGATCCCTTGGACCATTTGGAACGTCCGTGGCCTCAACGCCCCGGCTAAACATGCCGAAATTCGTGCTCGCATCAAGTCCTCCAATTCCTCCCTTTGCTACCTCCTTGAAACAAAGGTTCTTGAACCCAATGCCTCTCGCATCGCTCATTCCATTGCCCCCTCCTAGTCCCTCATCTCCAATTACGCCCACTCTCCTAATGGGCGTATCTGGGTTCTTTGGGATCCTTCAAAATTCCATCTGTTAGTGTCCTCCGCCCCTCCCCAATATCTACATCTCAGCATTTCTGACCATCTCCACAACCATCTCTTCCTTTTCACCATGGTCTATGCTTTCAACCGGCCTCAGGACCGTCTCCCACTCTGGGATGACTACCATTCCATCTCCCAGTCCGTTGGTTCCGCCCCTTGGGGCATGGGAGGCGACTTCAATGTCGTCCGCTATAGTCAAGAAAAGCTTGGTGGCTCCCCCATTAACCATCAAGCAGTTGATGCCTTCAATACCTGTCTCGAGGATATTGGTTTCAACGACCTCCGCTGGTCGGGTGCCAAGCTCACTTGGCACAATAAGCGCTCTGGTGACGACAGAGTGGCTTGCAAACTTGACCGTGTTCTCGTCAATGATACCTGGCTCTCTTCCCTTCCTTCTTCTCACGCTGTTTTTGACCTCCCTGGCCTCTCTGACCACTCCCCCATTTCCCTCTTTGTCCTCCCTTATCTCTCCTTTGGTCCCAAGCCTTTCAAGTTCTTCGATATGTGGTCCTCCCATGCTGATTTCCTTCCTTTGGTTCAGGCTGCTTGGGTTATCCCAGTCCAATCCTTTTCTTCACCCTCCTTGCCTTCTCTAAAAAGCTCAAAAATGTCAAATCTACCCTCAAGTCTTGGAACTCTTCCACCTTTGGTAATATCTCTTCCCGTGTCTCCTCTTGCCGTGACACTCTTTCCTCCATTCAGGCCCCTCTCCAATCTGACCCCCTCAACCCTTCTCTCGTTGAGGAGGAATCCCTTGCTGCCTCTGAACTCGCCTCCTCTCTCTCTTTGGAGGAGTGCTTCCCGAAACAAAAATCCCGGATCAAATGGCTTGAACTTGGAGACTCCAACTCTGCTTTCTTCCATCGATCCCTCAAAGCCAGAACCAATTCCAACTCCATTCTCTCTCTCACTTCCTTTGATGGATCGGTCCTTTCCTCTGTCAATGCCATCAAATCTGAAGCTATTTCTTACTTCACCAATATTTTCTGCCCCCCCTCCTCCTCTCAACCCTCTATTCCGGAAGGCCTTATCAACAAATTCGTTCCTTCCAACCTCTACCACTCCCTTTGCTCCATCCCCTCTGACTCTGAAATTGCTTCAGATGTTCACTCTCACAAGGCTAGCAAAGCCCCCGGCCCGGATGGCTTCAGCATGGGATTCTTCTCCTCCTGTTGGGACATCGTTGGAACTGAGCTTATTTATGCCATCAAGAGCTTCTTCTTCAACCCCCACCAGATCCTTAACATCAATCACACCTTTCTCTACCTCATCCCCAAATCCTCTGGTGCCTCCACCATGGCGGACTTCAGACCCATCTCCCTTTGCAATCTTCTTTACAAGTTCATCGCCAAAATTCTTGCCAATCGTCTCCAACTTGTCATTGACTCCCTTGTTAGTCCCAATCAGTCCGCCTTCATCTCCGGGAGAAGTATCTCAGATAACATCATCCTCTGTCAGGAAATTGTTCGAGGCTTCCATCGGAATTCCATTGCCCCTTCAACCCTCCTCAAGATTGACATTCACAAAGCCTTTGACTCCATTCGTTGGGACTTTATCACCCAAGTCCTCCTTAAGATGTCGTTCCCCCCCACATTTGTTAACTGGATCCGCTTTTGTATCTCTTCCCCTCGGTTCTCTGTTCTCCTCAACGGCAGCCCTGCGGGTTACTTCCCCTCCTCTGCTAGTATCCGCCAGGGATGCCCCCTCTCCCCCTTCCTCTTTTGCCTCTCCCTTGAGGTCCTCTCTCGCAGCCTCCAATCCAAAACTGATCTCCACCTCATTGCCCCCATCCCTAAGTGCAAGCCCACCAACCTAACCCATCTTGCTTTCGCGGATGACCTAATGATCTTCTCCAAAGCCGTCCCCTCGTCTATTGAGCACATTATGTCTTCCCTCCACCTTTTTCAGGGGCTTTCCGGACTGCGCATCAACCTCCTTAAATCCTAACTCTTCATAGATGGGGTTCCCGACTCGATCAAAGCAGCCCTCTCTACCATCACCGGCTTTCCCCTAGCCTCCCTCCCTGTCTGTTACCTTGGCCTTCCCCTCATTCCAGCCAGACTCTCGGCCCACTGTAACCCCATCCTTGACCTCCTCAGAAAGAGACTTGACTTTGGAAAGCCAAACTCCTATCCTATGCGGTGTCGCCAGAGCTTATCGGATCGGTTCTCCGTCTTGCTATATCTATTGGAGCGGTGTTTTTGGTCTTCCCAAGGCTACTATCAAGGCTGCCGAGTCCATTATGTGCGCTTTTCTCTGGAAAGGTGTTGATTCGGCCAGATTCTTTCATCCCAAGAGCTGGTCCTCCGTTTGCCTTCCCAAATCTGAAGGAGGTCTAGGTCTCAGAAGGATCAAAGATGCCAACTTAGCAGGCTCTATCAAACTGGTTTGGAAGCTCCTCACCAACAAATCTAGCATTTGGACTTCTTGGGTGTATGTGGGGCCTCTTCGTAGAGACTCCATTTGGACAGTCAGCGCTAGTCCGGACTCGTCCTGGATTTGGCGCAGAATTCTTCAAGTGAGGCACATAGCCAGGGATGCCATCTCTTGCAGGATTGACGATGGATCACAAACCTATCTTTGGCTCGATAAATGGCATCCTTCAGGGGTCCTTGCCTCCATAGTCAACCCCCGTACCATCTATGAGTCCGGCTTGGACAGATTTTCCCCTCTGGCATCCATCATCACCGACGGCTCTTGGTCGCCCCCCTCCTCTCCCCCCCCCCCTTTCGGACCTCTGGAGCTCCCTCCCCCCCATCCCCCCTGGGCACAAAGGCAGATTGACACCATCTCTTGGCTCCCCTCCAGCACAGGCACTTTCAGCTCCCACTCTGCCTGGGAGATGGTTAGACATAGAGGGACCCCTTGTCCTTGGCAAAAAGTTGTCTGGTTCAGAGGTTACATCCCAAGGCAAAGTTTCACTGCTTGGCGTGCACTAGCAAATTGTCTTCCAACTCAAGCCTTTCTCTCCCACCGGCACATCCAGGTCTCTCCTAGATGCTGCCTCTGCTGGAGTGGATATGAAGACACAGACCATCTTTTCTTCACTTGCCCCTTTACTGCCTCCATCTAGAACCGGGTTCTCCGCCATTGTTGGCCTGCTCGTAGAAGGCCTCTACCCCTTTCTCGTGAATGGGTTTGGATTCACATGACTTTTGGTGGCAACTCGATCTGTGACACGGTTGGCAAGCTTGCCTTTTACGCTACCATATCTCACATATGGATGGAACGTAACTTTAGAAGATTGACGTCCAACTCCCGCTCTTTCGACAAGATTTGGAAGGCCATCTTCTTTGATGTTTCATCTAAAGCTTGTTCCCTCCCCCTGAGTAGTGTTAGGGATTCCCCAAGGAACAGGCTTATTGTTGTCTCCTGGGGCCTCCCCACCACCATTTTGAGCTCTTCCTAGCCTTCGGCTAGCTTTGTTGGCCCTCAGGCTTGTTTATCCCTCCCCCCTTCCTTCGTAATTAAATTTTTATTCATCCACAAAAAAAAAAACCTAAACAAAGGAAATAACTTGCTGCCTAAGAAAACAAATAAATAGAAACTAATATCTAATATCCTAACAACTATTGGCAGCATCTCTTCAAAGCCAGTTGTCAACATTGGACCCCAAGGAACTGTTCACGTGAACAGTGCCTGCATGAACAGTAACAACAATCAGGCTGGCTGAATGGTGGCTCACATTGGGGCTGGTTTATTGAAACAAAAGAACCAAAAAATCCGGATCAGCTAGGTTGATGTCCTCATTAGGGGGGGTCCACCATATTTTACTTGCATCAATTTTTCCCCCTCAAGTCAATTGGAGCTCCATCTCAAATCGTCCTGCATCAACTCGCCCAATGTTGAGAAAAACTCGTCCATGAGTTTTAAAGAAGGAAAGGATCAGTACCACTAGATCAGCATCCACGATCAAAGGCTTAGTTGGACGATGATCCCACACATCTCACGATCAGCCATTGCGACCTCTTGATGATCGTCAACAAACAATATGATTTTGATTGGAATCCGATTGCGGGGTTTTACCACTGCAGTCGGACCATTGATCGGTTCTTCGGTTGCAACCTTAATCGGACCGTTCAGTTCATCTCGATCATCACGTCCAGTTTCAATTTGTTCTTCCACTTGTGTTAATCCATTCGGCTCGTCTTTTGGCGCTTCAACTTTGTCGACTTGGATCTCTTTAACAGGGACATCTTCAGTAGAGTCGTCTATCAGCGCTATAAAATCTCCTGGAAGTGATTCAGTTGGTGATGCTTCAATCATAGTTTTCCTGTCTTTCTGTTCTGAAGGCACAGATGTGTTTGTGAAACCCGTTGACCGTTTGTAGTTCAATTGTACCTCACTTAGGCATGAAAATTGAATGTTCAGTGTACAGCAATCATCATAAATATTACGCCCTTGAAGAATATTCCTTGCTGAAACGGCACTCAGGAGTGATTGATACTGGACAAAAGCTTGACAAACAATAGTAGATCGATGAAAAATTTTGATCTTTTCAACAAATCCATGAGGAGAAAACACTTGATGCAACACTTTCACAATTATAGGACAGAGCAGCAGGTGGATTGTAACAAAAAGAATTCGGTTGGGTTGTGGTTTGGAGAACATTGATAGCAGATTTCTGCGGAAGAAGGATGAATGGATGCGGTTCTAAGGAGTTGGAGTGATGCGGTAATGTTGCAGCAATGGGGTGGGTCTGCCTTTTTCTTTTTTTTTTTTTTCTTTGCTATACTGCAAAACTGTAACAGGAAAGAGGGGATAGAATGGGGTAGAGAGATCACAAGGGAAGGAAGAATATGGGATCCTTCGGCTTTGATACCAAGTAGATGCAGGGAGATACCAGATAATGGGAGAAAGAATAGAAGAGGAGAAATCAGAATTTCAGGGAGGGGAAAGAGAAGAAACCGTGAAAGAAGAAGTAATAAACAGGCTTGGTAGGAGAGGAGGGGAAGAAGAAGTGGGGGAGGGAAACAAATAACAACAACCACTTACCTGTGTGCTGCCGAAACAGAGGAGGAGAGAAGAAGAAGAAGATTATCTACTTGAGAGAGGGATGAAGGGGAGAAGTTGCTTCACGCAAGACAGAAGAAGAAGACCCAAGAGCCATAAGCTGATTTCATTTCATTCAACATGCCTTGGCCGAATGGCCTGCACAGCTTATATAGAGAAAATACAAACAATAAAACTGTTGACCTCCCCTTGGGAAGACCAAACAACAAAAGACTGTTGATCTCCCCTTGGGAAGACCAAATAACAACATAGGGGGAAAGCACCAAAATAACTGAGCTGTTGCCTAAAATGATGGAGAATAAAGAGCTAAGAAGTCCAACAGCCCTTGACTCAAACAACTTAAAAAAGAACTGAAAAGGAAACTAGAATCTACTTAACATTAATCCAAACAAAGGAAATAACTTGCTGCCTAAGAAAACAAGTAAATAGAAACTAATATCTAATATCCTAACAACTATTGGCAGCATCTCTTCAAAGCCAGCTGCCAATATTGGACCCCAAGGTACTGTTCACGTGAACAGTAACAACAATTTGGCTGGCTGAATGGTAGCTCACATTGGGGCTGGTTTATTGAACAAAAAGAACCTGAAAATCCGGATCAACTGGGCTGATGTCCTCATTAGGGGGGGTCCATCATATTTTACCTACATCAATTTTTCCCCCTCGAGTCAATTGGAGCTCCATCTCAAATCGTCCTACATCAACTCGCCCGATGTTGAGAAAAACTCATCCACGAGTTTTAAAGAAGGAAAGGATCAATACCACTTGATCAACATCCACGATCAAAAGCTTAGTTGGGATGATGATCCCGCACATCTCACGATCAGCCATTGCGACCTCTTGATGATTGTCAACAAACGATATGATTTTGATTGGAATCCGATTGCGGGGTTTTACCACTGCAATCGGACCATTGATCGGTTCTTCGGTTGAAACCATGATCGGACCGTTCAGTTCTTCTCGATCATCACGTCCAGTTTCAACTTGTTCTTCCACTTGTGTTAATCCATTTGGCTCGTCTTTTGGCCCTTCAACTTTGTCGATTTGGATCTCTTTAACAGGGACATCTTTAATAAAGTCGTCTATCAGCGCAATAGAATCTCCTGGAAGTGATACGTCGGTGATGCTTCAATCATAGTTTTCCTGTCTTTCTGTTCTGAAGGCACAAATGTGTTCGTGAAACCCGTTGACCATTTGTAGTTCAATTGTACCTCACTTAGGCATGAAAATTGAATGTTCAGTGTACAGCAATCATCATAAATATTACGGCCTTGAAGAATATTCCTTGCTGAAATGGCACTCAGGAGTGACTGATACTAGGCAAAAGCTTGACAAACAATAGCAGATCGATGCAAAATCTTGATCTTTTCAACAAATCCATGAGGAGAAAACACTTGATGCAACACTTTCACAATTATAGGACAGAGCAGTTGGTGGATTGTAACTAAAAGAATTTGGTTGGGTTGTGGTTTGGAGAACATTGATAGCAGATTTCTGCGGAAGAAGGATGAATGGATGCGGTTTTCAGGAGTTGGAGTGATGCGGTAAGGTTGCAACGATGGGGTGGGTCTGCTTTTTTTTTTTTTTTTTTTTTTTTTTTCTTCGCTATACCGCAAAACTGTAACAAGAAAGAGGGGATAGAATGGGGTAGAGAGATCACAAGGGAAGGAAGAAGATGACATCCTTCGGCTCTGATACCAAGTTGATGCAGGGGGATACCAAATAATGGGGGAAAGAATAGGAGAGGAGAAATCAGAATTTCAGGGAGGGGAAAGAGAAGAAAATATGAAAAAAAAGAACTAAACAGGCTTGACTGGAGAAGAGGGAAAGAAGAAGTGGGGGAGGGAAACAAATAACAACAACCACTTACCTGTTGTGCTGCCGAAACAGAGAAGGAGAGAAGAAGAACAAGAAGAAAATAATCTACTTAAGAGAGGGATGAAGGGGAGAAGCTGCTTCACGCAAGAGAGAAGAAGAAGACCCAAGAGCCATAAGCTGATTTCATTTCATTCAACATGCCTTGGCCTAATGGCCTGTACAGCTTATATAGAGAAAATAAAAACAATAAAACAGTTGACCTCCCCTTGGGAAGACCAAACAACAAAAGACTGTTGATCTCCCCAGGGGAAGACCAAATAACAACATAGGGGGAGAGCACCAAAATAACTGGGCTGTTGCCTAAAATGATGGAGCATAAAGATCTAAGAAGTCCAACAGCCCTTGACTCAAACAACTTAAAAAAGAATTGAAAAGGAAACTAAAATCTACTTAACATTAATCCAAACAAAGGAAATAACTTGCTGCCTAAGAAAACAAGTAAACAGAAACTAATATCTAATATCCTAACTACTATTGGCAGCATCTCTTCAAAGCCAGCTGTCAATATTGGACCCCAAGGTACTGTTCACCTGAACAGTGGCTGCGTGAACAATAACAACAATCTGGCTGGCTGAATGGTGGCTCACATTGGGGCTGGTTTATTGAACCAAAAGAACCTGAAAATCCGGATCAACTGGGCTGATGTCCTTATTAGAGGGGGTCCACCATATTTTACCTGCATCAATTTTCCCCCCTTGAATCGATTGGAGCTCCATCTCAAATCGTCCTGCATCAACCAAGTAAAGAGAAGAGAGAGAGAGAGAGAGAGAGAGATTGAGGGAGAAGAAGAGAAGGGCAACCGACTATGTTAGCTCTCAGTCTCTTCTCCCTTTGTCTTATTTATAACAAAATCAAGAGAAAGTTACATTAGGAAAGGAAACTAACTACTTGTCAGCCAAAGAGAGAAATTAGGAAGCTAATCTAATAAGGAAACAAGAGAATCTAATCTAGAGTAGGAAACATAGCAAAGAAATAGCAACTAATGTGATCACGATAGGGACAAACCCCCTACTCGTGATTCATATCTTAACACTTCCCCTCAAGCTGGAGTATACATATATCAAAAGTTCGAGCTTGGAATAACAAGAACATAGATTAAAAGCCGCATCAGTCTTTAATAGCAGTTGTAGACGCCAGTGAACACAGGGAGAACTTCATTTAGGTAGCAGTATCAACCCAAGCACATCAACCGTCAACAATTTCAGTAGATAATGATCTTCGTGTCGAAGAAGCCCAAGCAACAACGAGTAACAAAATAAGTGGCAGTGACCGTAGCAGCAACATCAACAACAAGAGTGTTTTGGCTTACACTCAAACCACGTGGTTTTCATAGGAGGCTCACCACATAAACCACAATATCAAAAAACCTAAAAAGGGCACAAAAACCCCACACAAGGGTCACAAGGCCAGAAAGCCTCAAAACCCATGATTGTAGCATAAGGTTGCTATGGCCCACTGGTACTATGTAGCATAAGGTTGCTATGACCCACTGGTAATGTGTACTGTGTAGCATAAGGTTGCTACGGCCCAGACAACATCAGGCTGTTGTAGACCAAATAAATATGAATTGTTGTTGATTACCATCTTCACAGATAAAATTGTTGTTCAGGACACGAACAAAAAACTGAACAATATCAATATTCAGATATAAATAGTCTTGAGTTGATGACTTGAGCAGATAATAATAATAATCTTCAATCTCCCCCTCACGGGAAGCATTACACGTGGACAAATAATGACCACCATTATCAGCATCCCAAAGGATGAACATAACAAAAAAATTCAATAATCAAGAGTAGCTGCAAATAATAATTTCCAATCTCCTCTTCACGGTAGCAAATAATCTCCATTCAAGTATCAAGGGCAAAAAAAAAATTTGCGAATTCCAAACCGAAGCGATTGAGGGCCCACCAAAGAAATGAAATTTGCAAATATTCAATCCCAATGGTAATTCTAAATAAGTAATGCAATTCCAAACGAATGCAAAAACCGGATCAAAATACCCAATTGGCTTCGGTGTGGACCCACTCAAGTACACAAAATAGGCAATAGCAAGGGTTAATGGCAGAATTGTAATTATCTCAATGTGAAAAGGAAAGGGCATGGCTGTAATTAGACGAAATCCAAGTGAAGCACAAGTAGGGCTAAGGGTAAAAGTGTTAGATAGGATAAAATATAGATATTAAAGGGATAAGGGAAGATGATAAGGGTATAAAAGGGAACTCAACGAATAAAAGAAAGCAACTAATGCATGATAGACTCGTGGGACATTAGTGATATAATGGTAAAGATGGGGTTAGTTCTGGAATCCAAAATAAATAAATTAAAACAGGAATTAAAACAACAATCGTGAGGTTTCTTCAACCTCGCATTGGACAGGCTATGATGGAAGAACCAGAATAAAGAAGAATGAAGAAGCAGAATTTTTTTTTAAGAAAATTGAAAGCATGAAGAAGCAGCAAGTGGAGAACTCCATCAAACCTTCGAACCATGAGGTGGAGAACCAAGCACAAGCAAGGAATCGATTGCAAATAGTAGCAGCCATACCAGAATCAATAGTATTTTCAGTAATGGATAGAAAAATTCAGATAATCAGCAGCAATCAACCACGATGGCAGCACATCTATAACAGAAAATCCGATAGTCGAAAAACATAGTAGCAAATCCAAAGTACTCAAAATGTCAATCGATCAAACCCCATCGTGGCAGCATATCAATCAGCAGCAATCGAGTATAATTCAGCTACTAGTCGTAGCAGGGAACACGATAGTAGTAGAAATTTCTCAACAATAATCGAATCAACAGCCGGTATGATACCATACCATACTTCAGATTTTATTGAAACCCATACGAAACCCTAATTCCTCCTCTTTCTTCTATGAACTAGGGTTTCCTTCTTCAAACCAGCAACTTAAAACGACTCTCAAAACGGAAATTGCGGTAGAGAATCAGGTACTACTTACCGCTCTGATACCATGTAACAAACCAAGGATCTGTCTAACCAGTACCAAGTAAAGAAAAGAGAGAGAGAGACAGACTGAAGGAGAAGAAGAGAAGGGCAGCCAACTATGTTAGCTCTCAGTAACGTGAGAGTAGTCTCTTCTCCCTTTGTCTTATTTATAATAAAATCAAGAGAAAGATACATTAGAAAAGGAAACTAACTCCTTGTCAGCCAAGGAGAGAAAATAGGAAGCTAATCTAATAAGGAAACAAGAGAATCTAATCTACAGTAGGAAACATAGCAAAGAAATAGCAACTAGACTATGTAATCACGTTAGGGACAAACCCCCTACCCGTGAGTGTAAAAAAATATTTTCATTCAAAGCGATTTTGATAGCATTCGTGCACACCAAATAAGGTTTGACACTTTGACCGATACATAACTCCTTCCCATACAATATCTAACAAAGCCTAATTCTTACTATCACAAAAACCTAACTGAATTTCAAAACTTTCAATTTTACATTTGTGGCCTAATATTAAGAATTCATATCCACAATGCGTTTCCAGAGTTTATGGAGTCAGATTTCCCTTCTTCACTCCCCGACACACTAAACAAAAAAAATCCTAATTCAAGAATTAATGGCACAATATCTGACAAAGGAATGGTAAAAAAGGGTAAGATAATCTCATGAAGCACAGCAAGAATCATAGTTGTCATGGCGCCGCCATGTCGTCCTGGCGCTGGAGACATGTTCATATCGACCTACGCCATGGCGTCCGTCTCTCTTTCGCTCTTCGATTTCTTCTTCTTTAATTTTTTGTTTCTTCCCCAACCTTAGACCCACTCCCTGTTTCCCTAAATCTCCTATTTTAACCTAGAAGATGCATATCACACTGCTTCCACCAAAGTAACCTGCAACTAAGACATCCGCCAGATCTGATTTTTGACCTCACCATTCGGTTGCCATCAGAATTTCGGGGCTATTTCTCGTTGGGATCGGCAGACCTTGGTGCTGCGATTTTATTCCAGAAATTGCAGGGAGAACCGTCTTCGTAAGGAGTTTCCTCTACTGGAACAACCCCAGTTCACTGCCTCTCTGCCTCTCTTTCTATCGTGTTATTGCAAGGTTGAAAAAGACATTAAGTCTTTAAAATTGCAAGGACAACTTATATTATTTATATAAAACCCCCTATATTCTCTATTGCTATTCTGTTTAGCCCATTCAGTTTTCTTAACTCCATTAAATTACAGTTCTGCCACTCCTTTACAGCTTCAGATTAATTACAATTCTGCCATTGCTCTTATAAATTTTGATTTATCTATTAGTTTGCCATTCAATTTTGGATTTAATTACAATTCTACCATTGCTCTTATAAATCTTGATTTATCTACTAGTTTGCCATTCAACTTTGCCATTCAACTTTGGATTTAATTACAATTCTGCCATGGTCGACATGATCGCGTTGCCATGGCAGGCGACATGTCTATATATCGACGTGACACCCCTCCACCGACTTGGATCGTCGTGACGCAGTGACAACTATGGCAAGAATAATGCTAGCACAAATGTTAAGAGTAAAACCCTGAGAAAACCTTCTACAGGGATTTCCAAGAATGTTTAAAAAATTTACACCAACAAGCATAAAGTAAATCTTCATTCACTTGAACAGATCTCCACTTTAATGTTCTCATGAGTTGCAAAAGCCACATTAACCAAAGCAAACACCCATCACAGGTTTTTTCAAACCAAACTTGGAAGGCCTAGCAAAAAATAAAATAAAAGTAGGAACAGATTGTGCAGAATTCCTGCACACAAATATCTACTATTTTCATTTGATAGTGTTGCTGACAAAATTAAGTTGAACACTGATGAACAAGCTGGACAAGTTTGATGTTAGAAATGTTGATGGGTCACTAATTATTTACTAGCCAATGAAGCTACCATCACCATGACATCGCCACATAACAACACAAAGAATTACTTTCTTCCTTTTATTTTAGTGGGTGATTTACAGAATTCTGCATCTACTAATAAGAAACAGTGCAAAGCAGAATATCCAAAAACAAGGAAGTCCAACAACATATAAGGTAAAAGCACAAAAATCAAATAAGCGTAGCATTGAACAACTAAATGTAAAACTAGAGAAAAAAAATCATTGCAAATGTTTATTAATTGATCATACCTAATAGCCCGAACCAATGTCTGTGGACTACAAAACAAAGAAGTGTAATAAGGAGAATTAGAAATATCACAGAATGCAGAAAAATAAAGGGATAAGAAAACAGTCAATTACATATATCAGATATAAATAAAAAGATAAGCACACAAGTAGCACAATAGCGATCCATGCAAACAAAACACACCCCAAAAAGAAATTGAACGGACATCAGCAACGAATTTCAATGTAAAATTGATTGAATCCAGATACATGGTCCTAATATATCATGCATGCAAGAAAATAAAAACAACCAGACAATGAGCATCAGAAATATAAATGATCCAAAGAAAACATAAAAGATTGAAATCATGAGCGAAGTTTAATTCTAACGGAAAAAAAAAACTGTAAGCACACATAAGCAAGGTTTAAAGTATCATCATTGGGCAGCGTATCCAAAAGGTGATCTTAAGAAACATATCGCAGAGACACTAAGAGATGCTGGATATGCTCAAGATAGGAATGGATACATACAAAACTAGTGTTATTTAAAACATAATAGCCATAAAGGATCACATCACCCCTTTCCTTTTTCGCCCACCAAAGAACAAGTAGCCTTTGCCACCTATTAATGAATTACGGGAATGCAAATTATCTATCTATTCTATGTCGATTCAAAACGCTATTCGACGACTGATTCATATAAACGCTCTTTTTTTTCTTCATGCTTGTCGAAATGCGCCTAAATAAGCTATAAAATAATATCTAATCATTATAAGCACAGTTGTCGAGGTGTGTAGGTGAGCTCAGGCAATGGTTAGGCACTTTGGCGTCACTTTATTACATAAGGCGGCCCTTTAAAATGTAAGGATATTTTACAAATTTAGAGATTCCAGTACAATAATTTTAAGCAGGGGTCTATAGTTTTGGCCATGTACAGAATCATACATAATATCATTTCCCCAATAGAACGTTGTTGTCAAAAGCGTGAAGGGAGAAGTATAAGTTAAATACTTATACTTCTTCCTTTGTTCTTTCCTTTTTCCACATCCACAAAATCACGAACAAACCCCTTGTCCTTCTCCCACCTCCGCAAGTCAAGCATCTCATTCATCTAACATCTGCAAGTCGAGCAGCAAAGCTTAATCGAAGATCCTAACAAGCAGAAACAGGTACACTTTCTTCTGTTCTTCTTCTTCCTCTTCTTCTCCTCCTCCTCCTCCTCCTCCTCCGACAGTGGTGGTGACAGTGTTTGCCGTTGCAGCTTCCTATTCACTTCTCCCACCTCTGCAACTCGGTCTCAAAGTCACGAACAGTTGAGAAGAGAAAAATCCAGAGAATGGTTTGGCTTGTCTGAGATGACAAAGGCCGTTATTAATTTATAGTGTGGATAATGGATTACAAATAAGGTATGCTTAGCTAAGGCTGAGCCACAGTATAGTCACAGTCCTTAGCCAACATACAATGAATGTAGACAATCTACGTAACCCTTATCCTTTAACCCCCCGCCTTCAAGTTGGTGCATAGATATCCCTCATGCCCAACTTGAATACAATAGGATGAAATGACTTAGAAGTCAAACCTTTTGTGAGTACATCAGCTAATGGGTTTTCGGAAGTGATGAATGGAATGCAAATCAAGCCCTGTTCAAGCTTCTCTTTGATGAAGTATTTGTCAATTTCAATGTGTTTGGTCTTGTCGTGTTGGACTGGATTATGAGCTATACTGATTGATGCCTTATTATCACAGTAGAGCCTCATAGATCCTTTAGGTGTCACTCCCAGATCACCAAGTAACACTTTAAGCCAAATAAGCTCAAACAATGCGTCATTGCTCAGTATTTTGCTTCCGCGCTAGATCTGGATACTACTAGTTGCTTCTTGCTTCGCCATGTGAAAGAGGGTTCACACAGACTTACGATGTGTAATAGCCAAATGGGTGTTCGTGGTAGAGCACAAAGCTGATGGAACTGTGGAGAGATACAAAGCAAAGTTGGTTGCTAGAGGGTTCACACAAACTCGCGGGATTGACTATCAGGAAACTTTTGCACCGGTAGCCAAGATGAATACAGTCAGAGTAATCCTATCATGTCCAGTGATTCAAAGATGGGACCTCCAACAACTAGATGTCAAGAATGTATTTTTGCATGGAGAGCTTGAGGAAGAAGTATACATCGAGATCCCACGAGGTTTTGCTTCCCAGGAGACTCATGGGAAGGTTTGTAAACTCAACCGTGCTTTATATGGTTTAAACAATCTCCCAGGGCTTGGATTGGTCAGTTTCATAAGGCAATGGTATCCATTGGTTACAAGCAAAGCAATGTCGATCACACTCTGTTCATCAAGAGGACATCTGCCCATATTACTGGTTTGATTGTTTATGTTGATGACATTGTCATCACTGGGAGTAGCATGGAGGAAATTTCTTCCTTGAAAAAATTCCTGGGACAAGTTTGTAATCAAAGACCTAGGAAAATTGAGGTATTTTTTGGGCATCTCTAGGTAGCCTATTCAGCTAAAGGTATTTCCCTCTCACAACGAAAATACACAATTGATCTCTTGACTGATACAGGAATGTTGGGGTGTAAGCCTGTCGACACCCCTGTGGAGCCTAACTCTCATCTTCGCAGTAAGGATGGAGAACCGGTTGACAAGAGTAGCTATCAGAGGCTAATTGGGAGACTAATCTATTTATCTCATACTCAGCCTAGATATTACCTTTGTTGTTAGCATGGTTAGTCAATACATGCATGATCCATATTCATCTCACTTGGATGTTGTATACCGAATCTTGAGATATCCAAAGGCTACTCCTAGAAAAGGTGTTCTCATCACATCTCATAACTCTCTTCGCATTGAGTCATACACAGATGCTGATTGGGTCGGCTGCCCTGATGATAGGAGATCTACTTCTAGCTACTGTACATATGTTGGTGGTAACCTCGTCACCTGGAGAAGCACGAAGCACGAAACAAGCAGTGGTGACTCGTTCCAGTGCAGAAGCAGAATTTTGGGCCATGGCCCATGGCATTTGTGAGTTGCTTTGGCTTAGGGGGTTACTTCAGGACCTTAGAGTCCCAGTTGAGGTGCCCATGCGTCTATTCTCTGACAGCAAATCAGCAATCAGTATTGCCCATAACAAGGTCCAGCATGATAGAACCAAAGATGTGGAGATTGATCGCCACTTTATCAAGGAGAAGCTAGAACAAGGTCTTATTTGTATTCTGTTTGTCCCATTGGGTGATCAGTTAGTTGATGCGTTCACCAAGGGTTTATCTATTAAGAGCTTTATTTTTGTCATTAGCAAGTTGGGCATGATTGATATCTACGCACCAACTTGAGGGGAGAGAGTGTTGTAATATGGGTACAAGGGTATAATTGTCCAGTAGGGTTTAGCTTGTGTTGCCTTAGGGGTATAATTGTAACTTGTACTTCTTATCATTCATTATAAATAAAGAGGGCTTGTGTCTCATTGACACAAGTTCAATTCCCCAAATATTCCATCAGATTAATACCAATTAATTATCAACTAATAAATTAACTCTCAAGTATTTTAAAGAACATAAAGTGAAAATAAAGTGTTAAGATATACCAGAATACCACGTGGGGGTATTCTGGTCTTTTTCCTTTTTATTTTATGTTTTATGTATTCCCAGATTCCTAGTCATATTTCGGCTAGGACTAGGGCTTCTCTTTTTATTGTTTTTCCCTCAGCCTACTTCTACTTTTGGTATTCCTAGTTGTATTAGGAATTCCTAATAGGATTAGGACTGAGGCAGCATTCCTATTTTTACTTTAATTAGTTGTAATTCAATTATTATAAATAAAGGGCCTGGGTGATCTATTTTGATCACTCAAGCATTCTCTCAATTCTCTCTTCTAATATGGTATCAAAGCAGGTCTCTCTGACCTAACCTGGTTCTTACCCCTCCCCCCTTCCATCGTTCTCTTTTCCATCCTTTTTTTCACTCGATATCCATTCCCCTCCCCTCCCACTCGAATTTCCTCACCTTTTTTTTTTGTTTTTCCTCTCCAATTAGGGCAGATCTAATGAGGTGATCTGTGAGATAGATGCTGCCCTAATTTATCACCTCACTAATTGATGATTTAATAAGGTTTTGGTTTGATAGCTGCTGCCCACACTTCTGCGATATTTTTTTTGGAGTTCTCCCCTGCTGAAGACCAATTTCTCCTTGCCATTAAAGCTGGTTTTCTTGGGATCCATCACTGCAGGCTTTCTGGACAGCTGCTGTCTCTGTTTCTCTTCCCACCATTGAGGCATATATCCACATCGATCTCTTTTCCAGGTTTTTTTGACAAAAACCTGCTATTTCTCAATCTGGTTTTTTTTTCCTCTCTGTGTGGGCTGCTGTTTGAACACATCTGCATCAACTTTCAAGGCTCTCTACAGTATTTTATCACTGTTTGAAGACCTCTTAATTTCTATTTGAAGACCCCTAAATCCCAATCGATATTTCTCCTCTAGGGTTTTTCTTCAAAACCCTACCTATCGAACTTTGGATTTAGGGCTGCTTGTTGCTGCCACAGGGATTCATCCAATTTTTTATTTCTGTTTTGCTGCCACTGTGTTGTCTACAATATGGGGGACTCAGAAGTGACCACGGCCAACTCTGGAGTTGATTCTCAGCCGCGGACAGAATTCCTCCCTTATGCTGCATCTATCAAACTTGATGGATCTAATTACCTCCTCTGGGCCAGATCTCTCTCCTTGACTGTGGCTGGTAGGGAACTTAGTGGGCATCTTCATGGCACCTCCAAACAGCCTACTGAAGAAGGCACTGCCAAGACCCGATGGGCTGCCAATGATGCTATGGTTATGTCTTTTGTTTTGAACTCCATGCCACAGGAGCTTTCCAGCCAATATCTTCTTCTTGACACCGCTGCACAAACATGGGCTGCTGCTAAGGGCACTTATGGACATTTGGGGAATGATGCACAGGTGTATGACATTCGGAAGACACTCCATTCTACTACCCAAAGGAGCTGTCCGTGACTAAGTACTATGCTGTCCTCAAAAGTCTGTGGCAACAATTGGATCACTATGCCCCATTTCAGCCCTCTACAGCTGCTGATGTTACTGCTTATTCAGCCTATGTGGATAAGTTTCGTGTTTATGACTTCCTAGCTGGTCTTAATGTTGATTATGATCCAATCCGTGTGCAAGTCCTTGGTAGAGTGCCTTTCCCTACATTAGAGCAGGCCTTCTCTTATGTTCTTACTGAGGAAACACGGCGGGCTGCAATGATGTTGGGTCCTTCTATTGAAAGATCAGCCCTACAGGCTGTTGGTTCTAAAGCCACTTCTTCTGACTCTACTGCTACTGCTGCTGCCCCTCCGAAGGAGCCTGTCAAGTGTGAACATTGCAATAAACTATATCACACCAAGGCTCAGTGCTGGAAATTACATGGGAAGCCTGCTGATTTTGAGGCTAAACGCGGTCGTGCTAAGCCTAAAAACAAAGCCAACCACACTGAAAGTGTAGCTCCGACACCCACTGCTGACAATAGTTTCTCCAAGGAGGAATTCCAAGCTCTCAAGCGTATGTTACAGTCTTCCACTACATCTGTTCCTACCGGTTATTCCACACCATCAGGTTCCCACTTTGCCCGCTCAGGTATCCCTTTTGCTGGTCACTGTGCATCGGTTGTCTCCTCTCCCTGGATTATAGACTCCGGTGCCACTGATCACATGAAAGGGTCTTTTAACCTTTTTTATAAATATTCCCCTTGTTCTGGGAAGGACAAAGTTCGGGTGCCTGATGGTTCCCTCTCCTCTGTTTCAGGCAAGGGGTCCATCAGTTGCTCTCCTTCCCTTACTCTATCCTCTGTTTTGCACATTCCACAATTTACTACTAACCTTCTTTCTATTAGTAGTATTACCAAAAATTTAAATTGCAAAGTGACTTTTTTTCCTACTCATTGTGTCTTTCAGGAACTGGACTTGGGGAGGATGATTGGATCGGGTAAGCTGCATAGTGGATTGTATCTCCTTAATGATGGACCGCAACAAGCTTTACCTTCCCAATTATGTCAGTCATCTTCTTTTTCTTCTAAATTACATCAATGGCATTCTAGATTAGGATACCCCTCTTTGGGCACTTTATCCCTTTTGTTTCCTGCTTTGTTTAAAGATTGTCATAAGGAAGACTTTTTTTGTGAGCCTTGTGTCTTGGCCAAACAGACACGTTCCATTTATCCTATATCTAATAAACGAAGTTCTTCCCTATTTCACTTAATTCATTCTGATGTGTGGGAACCTAGTCGTAAGACCTCTCTTAATGGCCAACGATGGTTTGTTACTTTAATTGACTGTCATTCCCGTTTCACTTGGGTATACCTTATGCATAACAAGAGTGAAGTCTTCTCTTGTTTTCAGCATTTTCATCAAATGATCCAGACTCATTTTAATGCCTCTCTCAAAATTTTGAGAAGTGACAATGGGACAGAATATATGGAAGGTCAGTTCCAAAAATACCTTTCTGCCTATGGCATTTTACACCAAACCAGTTGTGTTGATACTCCAGCCCAAAATGGTGTGGCTGAGAGGAAAAATCGTCATCTCTTGGAGGTGGCTCGGGCCTTAATGTTTGCCCGTCATGTTCCATCCTTTTATTGGGGGGATGTTGTCCTTACTGCAGCCTATTTGATTAATAGGCTGCCGACTCGGGTTCTTGCTTCCAAGGCCCCTATCGAGCTTTTACATGGCTCTTCCTTTTTTATTGTTCCCCCTAAGGTGATTAGGTGTGTCTGTTATGCTAGGGATACTAAATCTCCTGGCAAACTTGAGCCCCGCAGTCTCCGCTGCATTTTCTTAGGTTACTCTACCACCCAAAAAGAGTACAAATGTTATTATCCCCCATTGGTGAATTTCAGCGAAGGATTGATGCGACAAATTTGAAGGTTTTTTCAAGGAATAGGACCAGAACTAGGGAGCTTCAATCCACTGTGACACCTGTTCCCGTCCAATTGCCACCTCCGGCTCCGGAACCTAATTCTCCACCTAGTAATACTTCTTCTTTGGATCTCCCCATTGCTGTTCGCAAAGGTGTGAGAATTTGCACTCAACATCCTTTATCTCATGTTGTTTCTTATGATTCTTTGTCTCCATCCTTTCGTGCATTTGTTTCCTCGCTTTCTTCTGTTCGTATTCCTCAAAATTGGCAAGAAGCTCTTACAGATGGAAAGTGGAAGGCTGCAATGATGGAAGAAATGGACGCCTTGAAAAAAAATAACACATGGGAGCTTATGACTCTTCCACCAGGGAAGCGAACTGTTGGATGCAAATGGGTGTTAGTGAAACAGAAGGTGGATGGAACTGTGGATAGGTATAAGGCACGTCTCGTGGCCAAAGGATTTACTCAGACATATGGGATACATTACCAGGAGACCTTTGCTCCTGTCGCTAAGCTGAATACTGTCCGAGTACTTTTATCTTGTGCAGTTAATCTTGGATGGGACTTACAACAACTTGATGTCAAGAATGAGCTTGATGTCAAGAATGCCTTCCTCAATGGGGAACTCGATGAAGAGGTTTACATGGACATTCCACCAGGCTTTTCTTCTAACCGCAATCGAGGCAAGGTTTGCAGATTGAAACGTGCTCTCTATGGGTTGAAACAGTCCCCCCAAGCATGGTTTGGCCGTTTTCACAAAGCAATGGTTTTTGTAGGCTACAAGCAGAGTAATGCAGATCACACTCTCTTCATCAAGAGAGTAGGTGAAAAACTCACTATCTTGATAGTCTACGTTGATGATATTGTGGTCACTGGCAATGATACAGTTGAGATCAACAGGTTAAAGACATTTCTTGGCCAAGAGTTCGAAATTAAGGATCTAGGAAAACTAAGGTATTTTCTTGGGATCGAAGTTGCCAGATCTTCAAAAGGCATCTTTCTTTCCCAACGAAAGTATGTCCTAGACCTACTGACTGAGACTGGTTTGTTAGGATGCAGTCCTTCAGATACTCCTAGGGATGCAAATGTTCGTCTCAAGGAAAAGGAGGGTGATCCAATTGATAAAGGGCGATATCAAAGACTAGTGGGAAAGTTGATTTATCTCTCTCATACTCGTCCCGATATTGCTGTTGCTGTTAGTCTTGCCAGTCAGTTTATGCATGATCCCTATACTTCACACATGGAGGCTGTGCTTTGGATTCTTCACTACTTGAAGTCCGCTCCTAGGAAAGGAATTCTCTTGGCTCCTCATGGTCACCTACGCATTGAGGCGTATACTGATGCTGATTGGACAGGTTCTCCAGACCGTAAGTCTATTTCTGGTTACTGTTCTTTTGTGGGTGGTAATCTTGTCACCTGGCGTAGCAAGAAGCAAAATGTGGTGGTCCGTTCTAGTGCTGAGGCCGAATTTCGTGCTATGGCACATGGTATTTGTGAGCTGCTCTGGTTAAAAGGTTTGCTACAAGATCTTGGCGTTGCTATTCGCCTTCCTATGATGCTGTATTGCAATAACAAGGTTGCCATTAGTATTGCACATAATCCGGTACAGCACGATCGCACGAAGCATGTTGAGGTGGATCAGCATTTCATCAAGGAAAAGTTAGAGGAAGGCCTTATTTGTGTTCCTTATGTGAAGTCCGCTGATCAACTTGCTGATATGTTCACCAAGGGACTGCCTAGACGGGTCTTTCATCCTAACCTAGTCAAGTTGGGCATGCTTGATATCTTTGCTCCAACTTGAGGGGGAGTGTTAAGATATACCAGAATACCACGTGGGGGTATTCTGATCATTTTCCTTTTTATTTTATGTTTTATGTATTCCTAGATTCCTAGTCATATTTCGGCTAGGACTAGGGCTTCTCTTTTTATTGTTTTTCCCTCAGCCTAGTTCTACTTTTGGTATTCCTAGTTGTATTAGGAATTCCTAATAGGATTAGGACTGAGGCAGCATTCCTAATTTTACTTTAATTAGTTGTAATTCAATTATTATAAATAAAGGGCCTGGGTGATCTATTTTGATCACTCAAGCATTCTCTCAATTCTCTCTTCTAATAAAGGAATATGGAATTTCTCTAAAAATATTAATATAGGCACCACAAAGCCCAATTAACTTGAGCATAACCATTAACCACAAGATCACACACTTTTATTGCAGAGAAAATTCCAAATTCCAAAGTTTCTATAAAAGAGGGTACCTCTCTTTTGCATGTTTGAAAAAATTTGCAATGTGACCCCATAATGTCTTTTCAAATGTTTCCCAAGTCCGATCTACATCTTCAAAATATTCCCTGTTAAATTA
Source organism: Telopea speciosissima (assembly GCF_018873765.1). Lineage (NCBI taxonomy): Eukaryota > Viridiplantae > Streptophyta > Magnoliopsida > Proteales > Proteaceae > Telopea > Telopea speciosissima. The sequence continues at coordinate 60,116,739 of NC_057921.1, read as the reverse complement.
TCAAATCATAAGTTTCACGAATCTACATCTTCAAAATATTCCCTGTTAAATTATCAAATCAGAAGTTTTACGAGTACAGAATATTCAACCTAACACACACCACAGCCATGCCCATTGAACCAAAAACCATGAAATGCACTAATTCCATATCAATACTCCATATTGATGATTCAAAAAATAGCTGTTAAACGACATTAAGTCACAGAACATTTCAATGAATGACAGGGAATCTTAACAGCATCCAAACAACAAATTTTGTAGCTCCTTGCTTCCTCGTGCATTTGAACTTATTCATTATACTCCACCATTATAAAACTATAAAATCCTATCAAGTACAACCTGACCATGAAGTTCCTTTATTCCAAAATGGGACCAGCAAGCAAAGCTCACTGAGCCAAAGATCTGAAGCTTGATAATGGTCTGTAACATGGGAAACACCAAAAACAAACTAAATGCATGCCTATCTAACTGGTCCATCATATTCTAACATGATTAATTGTGAACCACAGGCTCACACCATATCACCTATATGAACGATAAGATTTACATGACCGGGGAGGGAGCAGGCGAAGAGTGTCGTTCGTAATGGGAAGAAAGATACCACTACTTCGCCTCTTTGTTGGACCGCCGGCGCGAACACAGTGGTCTCTGACCAGGACCAGGAACCAATTCGAATTTGGATCTTGACATGTCGGTGGTTTTTAACCGTAGGCATCTCGCCAGGAAGTTGGTGGGCTCATCATGAATTAGGTCGGGGTGGCTGGTGGTTTCGGGATCCCGTAGCTCATGTAATCACTAGTACCAAGCCTATATAGGACAACATTTTTATGACCGTGTATAATCACTAGTATGACACCAAATTTCATAATCGACAGACAAGCACATCCCAGCCTCAAGAAAAAAATATATATATAATAACAGAAATTGCCAAAAAGAAACAGCACAAATGGAACTGACCTTAGCCTGCCAACCTCTTCCTTATGGGATGCCGCAGCTGCTAATGCAAACCTCCTTTTTCCATCTAGTGCTGTTAACCTCTACTCCAACATAAGCAGAAAAGACATAATTAAAAGCAAGGTCAGTGGGAAATTCAAGCTGCACTCAGTTATAATAGAAATGTAACATTGAGACTGGTTTCAATTTGACAAGGACACCTCATATGTGCTAACGAGTTCTTTATCATCACGCAAAGAATCCCGTGCTTCAGCTGCTTCAACAGAAATAGACATCATCCCCTCCACATCCTACGAAATGGACACGGTAGTCATTAAAATCATCAGAAAAGTAGATGACAAGGATCTTCACATCCATAACTTCCAGGAAGATGTTTGTGAACAATCACAAAAGTCAGTTCAGTTACAAGCAATTATGTGGAATCAAATTTGTTCTGAAAGTTTGTTTGGAGAGAAAGACGGGACTGAGAGACAAACTAAAGCAACAAAGTTTCAAGAATAAACTAACCTTCAGAGTTGTGTTTAAGTTGTTCCTTGCATTGCTAAGGAGCTTTATCTGATCATGGTTTTCAATCAGTGTTTGGCATTCTTGACACAGCCTGATGCACAAGAAAGTGAGACAAAACAAATAATATACAGCTTCAACCATTAAAATTTTAACTGAGGGAGGGCTTGTCTATATGGCAAGTCCCATTTAAGAGGCAACTAAACCCATTTGATCATTCAAAGAACCATGAATCAACGTACTTTTCAATACCAATAAAGTTTTCCCGAAGCTGATTTATTGCCTTTTGAGATAAGGCCAGAGCTTCTAACCCAGCATGTGCCTGTTCAACCTGTAGGGAAGGACTTATCTGTTAAAATTGTCTTCAATTTTGCAACAGAAGATCGCTGAATTCATGTGAATGAATATACTAACTTACTAAGCAACTCTATTATATCTATACTATTGTATAATGTGAAGCAGGGTTCCTGCATGACTACTATCATGAATGGTATGCATAAAGCTGGGCCCCTCCTCCTATAGAGGCGGTTCTTTTTTTTCTTTTTCCTTTTTTTTTTTTTTTTTTTTTTTGTGGGGGGGGGAGGGTTTCCACTCCAAGGTTTAATTGGAATCAGATTGGCTGTAACGGCCACTCAGTATTGGGATCAGCAACCACTGATCCAATCCATAAGACAATCTTTGGCCAATCTTCCCCAATGATCAGCTGGTATGGAGCTGGATAGGCTGGTCCAGTCTCTCATAGCATTTTTAAATCCTTAGTCTACTCCAATGCCAATGGCCAATGTGATCCTCCTTGTTTCTTCCTCCTTCCTTCCTCTTGCATATTATGTATAACTACTGTCCCCTTCCCTCAACCCCAAACTCCAATTTAACTTTCTTAATATTTTTCTATGTATACAGTATACCCCCCCCCCCTTGCAACCTCTTATACAGGTTCATTGCCAAGATTCTTGCCAATAGGCTTAAGTTGGTGAAACCAATCAGCTTTCATTCTGGGTAGGAGCATATCTGATGCTTATGCAACGAGATTGTTAGAGGCTTTGATAGAAAATCTCACCTGCCAGCTGCGCTCATAAAGATTGACATCCACAAAGCCTTTGATTCTCTGAGATGGGATTTCATTTCTAAAGTCATGCTTAAGATGGGCTACCCCCTGCCTTTGTTAACTAGATCTGCTACTGCATTTCCACTCCAAGCTTCTCAATGTTGGTTAATGGCAGTCCAGCACTCCAGCAGGCTTCTTTCCCTCATCAGTGGGAACACCGTCAGGGAAGCCCTATTTCTCCATACATCTTTTCCCTGGTGCTTGAAATCCTTTCCAGAAGTATTCAGCGGTGTACAGATCAGCAGTTTATCTCCCCCATCCCCAAGTGCAAGAATATCAAGCTCTCCCACCTTGCCTTCGCAGATGATCGCATGATATTTTCCAAAGCAAGCATTCTTTCCGGGACCATTATGTCTTGTCTGCACTCTGCAGCACATTGAGGATTTATCGGACCTTCGCGTCAACCACAACAAAATCTCTCTTGTTCTTGGTAGGGGTCTTGGAATATGTCAAGGTTACCTTGATTGAGATGTCAGGCTTCTCCATTGGCCTCCTTCCGCTGAAGTATCTGGGCCTCCCTTTGATTCCTGCTAGACTGCCTGCCCACCACTACACCCACATGCTTGACCTTATTCATAAAAGGCTTCAACTTTGGAAAGGTAAGCCTCCTTACTATGCTGGTCAATTGGAGCTCATCAGATCAGTTCTTCAGTCATCTTACATACATCGGTCCGGTGCGTTCGGGCTACCTCAAGCAACCATCAAAGAGATGGAATCCCGTATGTCTGCCTTCCTCTGGAAAGGAATTGATTCTTCAAGATTTCTTCATCCTACCAGTTGGGTTTCGGTCTACCTTCCCAAAGCGGAAGGAGGGCTTGGTTTGAGAAGAATCAAAGAAGTCAACTCAGCTGGTATCATCAAATTGATTTGAAAGATTGTGACCAAGCAGAAAAGCATTTGGGTGGATTGGATTTCATGACTCCATTTGGACCGTCTCTTCCTCTTCTAATGCTTCTTGAGTTTGGCGCAAGATTCTGCAGCATCGGTCTATTGCTCTTGGAGCCATCTCCACCATTATAGATGATGGTTTTTCTACCTCTCTTTGGCTTGACCATTGGTACCTTATGGGTGTGCTTCTCAACTCAGTTGTGCAAGAGCCATCTATAGTTTGGGTCTCTCCAAGCAGTCTATGGACGCCGATATCATAGACTTGGTGATTAGGCCCCTCCGGCTCCAAACCCTCCTCCGTTCTCAGTGGTGTGGAATTTTTTTCCCTCCTTCTATAATAGGCTTCAGGGTAATGGAGACAGTACAATCTGGACCCCAGTCTCCACAGAGCTATTCAGCTCCAAAGCGGCATGGGATATCATCTAGTCTAGGGGCTCATTACAGCTTTGGCACAAGCTTGTTTGGTTTAAGCACCACATCACTTGCCACAGTGATGCAATCTGAAAATCCAGATTAATGATCTCAGATGCAAGCAGACCCAATAATTAAATCTGTGATCAGATCTGAGATGAAGGAAGCACCTGGGTTGTTATGAGAAGAAATCAGATTGATGGAAGGGGAGGGAAGAGAGATGAGATTGATCTTCTTGGGAGGAAGAAGAGAGAATAAGAGAAGAAATCAGGTTTGGGATACCAATCCCGTATGTACTGCTCAACAGCACAAAAACTCATATTCTTTACTCCAATCATCTCTAATTGATGGGAGGATGTATCACATGTATATAGACCTTCTAAAATTCCTAATTTGACTCATAAAAGGGCTTCTAATCAATATACTCAATAAAGTAAACAAACTCATAACAGAACTAAATCTAGATATCAAGTATCCAAATCTAACTCAAACACTCAATTGAACTACTAATCCCATGTACTAAGATTATCCTCACTTTATGGGCTTATAAATTAGGTCCCATTACATCAAATAAACCAAAAACAAGAAGCCCAAGGTCTATAAAACTCAACCATGGGCAAAAATAAAGTCTTCTGAGACCTAATTGACCCCGTTGGATAATCTTAGTTGGAACAATTCTCCCGGTGTTGAGAAAAACTCGACCTCGAGTATTTTACAACAAGAGAATCTGCACCACTCGATTGACATACACAGACATTGACTTTGATGGAGCGATGATCCAACACACCTCATGATCAACCGTCACGATCTTCTGATAGTTAGCAAATGACGTCTCTTCGATGGAAATCTGATCGTGGGGTTTCCCAATTGAAACCGGACTGTCGATCAATTCTTCAATTTCAACCATGATTGGATCGTTCACTTTAGCTTGGTCATCAAGTTCGTCAACCACCAATGATCCGCTTTCGAAAGATTCTATCATACTTGAAACATTATCATAGAAGCGGTTATTATTATTGGCAAGCTCCCGACAACCTGTCTTCAAATCAAGGTGGTGTCAATTGCAATTTATGGGACCCATCTCTAATCGAAAGAAGTAAATTGTATCTATCAACCTCCATAATGTAGCCTCAAATTCAGCTCTGATACCAATTGATGCAATATGCATATCTAGATTAAGGATCTCAGATGCAAGCAGACCCAATTATCAAATCTGTGATCAGATCTGAGATAAAGGAAGTAATTGTGTTGTTAAGGGAAGAAATCAGACTGATGGAATGAGATCGGAGTGTTTTTCCTTGGAGATGGAAAATTCGTCCACCGGGTTTTATCACTTTGCAAATTCTCCTGATCCAAGTGCTTTTCCTTGGAGATCAGAGTGTTTTTCCTTAACAGAGAAGAGAGATGAGATCAATCTTCTTGGGAAGAAGAACTAAAGAAGAGAGAAGAGAAGAGAAGAATCAGGTTTGGGATACCAATCCCTTATGCACTGCTCAACAGAACCAAAACTCTTAGAAATAACTCATATTCTTTACTTCAATCATCTCTAATTGATGAGGGATGTATTACATATAAATAGAGCTTCTAAATTCCTAATTTGACTCATAAAAGGGCTCCTAATCACTCTAATACACTCAATAAAGTAAATAAACTCATAACAAAATTCTATCTAGCTATTAAATATCCTAATCTAACTCAAACACTCAATTTAACAACTAATCCCGTGTACTAACATTATCCCCACTTTATGGGCTTATAAATTAGGACCATTACATCAATAAACTTATGCCCTTATAAAGAACTAAGGTAAGGAGGGCCTTTGCCCCTTGATAAAATAACGGGCTTTTCCATCTGCACCTTGCTCAACCATTATGTGAATTTCAAAAATAAGAAGCCCAAGGTCTATAAAACTCCCAACCATGGGCCAAAATAAAGTCTTCGGAGGCCCAATTGACCCAATTGGACAATCTTAGTTGTGTCACACAGCTTCACGGTTTGGCGAGCTCTCTCCAACTGACTTCCAACACAATCCTTCCTCATTCATCGCCAGATCCCAATGTACCCCTCTTGTTGCCTATGTTGGATGCTGAGAAAGATATTAATCATCTATTTTTTTTTGTTTGTCCCCTATCCTCTTCAATTTGGAAAGGGGTTCCTTGCAAAATGCTGGCCCAAGAGTCGTAGGATTCTCCCCTTTCAGCAAGAAAGGATTTTGGTGGACATGTCCTTTGCCGGATCTTCTATCTGCGATGTCATCGGCAAGCTCGCCTTCAATGTCGCCATCAACCAGATTTGGTTGGAGTGAAATATCAAGAAATGGTCCCTCCACTCTCTATCTTTTTTGCAGATTTGGGACACCATCTCCTTTGACAGTAGGAACAAGAATTCCTCTCTCCTCCCGCTGTACTGATTCCCCAAGGAACAGGCATATTGTTGCTTTTTGGGGTTCTCTCTCCCTCTCTTTTGCAGGCCTCTCCCACCCCTTGAGGGCCTAGCCTTGCTTTGTTTATTTGTTGTTTTCTCTTTCCCCTTTCTTGGGGCCCCCTATATTCTTTCTTCTCTTTGGTAACGAATTAATTATTCACCCAAAAAGACAAGAGACTCAAAGACTACCATGCTTTAACAACATATGTAATTAATCTCTCTCTTTGCTCTTAATTTACATGAGAAAGCGACCTCCTACTTATATTCTTTATCATTGGCCTTAAAATACTATGTTCCAGTATAGCACTAACTTGGGAAAGCCCCCAACTTCCTTTGTATCAACCACTTATGCAAAATGCCGAAATGAATGAAATAACCGAAATTGCGACGAAACGGTGCATTTTTTAGACCAAAATTAGCAAGATTCCAAAACAAAAATGACAAAAATTTCGCTGAAAATTTTGTATTTTTTCATTTCAAAGCAGCATTTCGTCTCGGTAGAGTCAAAATCTCCAAGATTTCAGCGAGATTTGGTACTATGACGACCGAAACATGTCGATACTTGATACCATGCTCCCAACTTGGATAGTGACACATCACGTTGGTGCCTCAAGTCTGGCTTAAACCTGATTAAACTAGGGCAAAAAAAAAATCACACCATCTTGGTTCAGAGTTCAGTTTAAACCTGTCTTATTATGCAACTAAACTCATCCCTCTTCCATTAAGGCAAAAACAAAAATTATTTCAACATCTGCCACTCGAGCAAGAAGTACATCATGATTGAGTAGTTATGATTTTTTTTTATCTTTCCAGGACTGTTCTAATCAGCTAGTAAATAAGATAAGAAGAAAGAAACTGGAGAAACAGTAACTCCGACAAATACTGGAGTCAGCATAAATACCAGCATCATCTGGAATATAAGATAGTTATACCTGCTCTGCAACCATTGTACTGAGTTGTGCATCATTTGCCTGACATCACAGACCAAGAGCGACATTAAGCATATAAAAGGGACTCCTAAATTTTATCAAAAAGCATATACAATATGATAAAGATTAGTCAAGATCATAGTTTTCAAGCAGCCAGGAGCCTTAAACCCTAGGCAGAGGCCTAAGTGAGGCCTCATTGGTGAAGGTGCGCATAAAACAGGGTTTTTAGGCTATATTATCCTAACCAAGTTACGTCAACTAAATCAACTAATATTTAGTCTTCTTAGGAGTTAATTAAATGAAAAACTAAAGAGGAGACATCAAGCATTCACTAATCAATCAATGATCACTCAACATCATCAAAACAAGCAACAAACAATCCAGCATCGTTTTGCCAATTATCAAAACTTTAGGGCTTATTTATATCAGTTTTTCCCATTTTAACATGTTAGTTTTATTATTTTCCAATGTTGACCCCCTCAAAAATATGATAAGCTGCTCAAAATGGAGCCCATCTAGGTCAAAATCTGGCAATGCATAGCCAAGGCCAAGTTGTAAAAAATTAAGTGACTGCAGGGCTCTCAAGGTGATGTAGATCACAAGTCCATATGTACCCGCAAGAAACAAGCCCCAAAACCAGACCAGCAAGGTTGCGGATTCGACTGCTGTGAGAGGCAGCCTGGTTTGATGATGTGGCAAGTTTTTGTTGGTTCGATGGAGCATCACCTACGGCAGCCCCAGCCCAGAGAGAAGCATGAAGAAGAAGAAAAGAGACCAAGACAGATATTTATAGAAATAAAAAAGAAGTTACTGTTCACATAAACAATACCCGAGTTACTGTTCATGTGAACAGTGATTTGGGGGCTGATATGGACAGCTGGTGTGAAGGTCTGATTTTATTTTGATACTATTCTCTTAGTAGTACCTAGTTATTAAATCTATTAGTTTTTATTTTAGTTATTCTTGCATGTGGCTGAACTATAAAGCCTAGTAGTTTCTAATTTTAGTTAGGTTTTAGTAGTTTCTATTTCCCTACTTTCTATTTTCAGTTAGTTTCTATTTTAGAAAGTTTCTATTTTTATTGTAAGTTTGCCTAAGCTATTAATAGGCCCCCTATTGTAAGGAAGGATCAGATTTGGAGAAAAGAATTTTCAGGCCTTGTTGCCATCGGTTATGGGAGAAATACCATGTTTCAACAGCTGGGATAGCTGTGGGTGAGAGACCGAAACCAATCTATCTTCACAACAGCTGGGATAGATTGGTCGACTTGGGCGTCTTGGTCACCTACTTGGTGTCGCCTTGATTTTTTACCCTCTCCACTGCCTTGGGTCGCCTAACCGCCGTGACAACTTTGTATGCAACCGTGAAGGCGTCAACACACGAAACCAATCTATCTTCACAACCCATTAATTTCATCACCATCACCAACACCTCTCATTCTACAAGATTGTCTATACCCTTCCAAGGTTGACTTTGAAAACCAAACAATTTTTTCTCCTCAGAATTGCATCAACGCATTCATTCATTGTGAGCACTCCATCTAAAAATGCCTATCTTGACACTTTAAGCTCATTAATAGGCTCGTATTTCCAGTTTTTTTAGCTCATAAGCTCCCTTAAATAATTTGTTCATTATTAAATTAAGCTAATTAATATTTAAAATTTCATTAATTCAATCATCAGTCTCAATTACAAGCAATACATTAAGAAGCATCATTTAAAATATAGGCCTGAAATGCCAACAAGTTATCACCAGACTTCTTTTCCCAAGAGTAAAAGTAAATAAATAATGATAAAATCCTATCCAAAGAACCATAGCCAACACATAAATCATTGACATGTAAATATGCATGTAAGCACTTACCATGATCAAGTTCAAGCAATAAAGGTTTTTATTTTCGTTTGTTATGTTGCAGATGGTACATAAATTGAACTTGGTTAAATGTAAGCACCATATTCTTTAATAGTCCCGCACTGCCCTACAACATCTCTGCCAACTAACCTCAAAGTTTTAAGCTTGTGCACAACATAAACAACACTTAAATCTCAAAAATTGTGCATGTAGTGGTTAAATTGATACCTGTTGACGAGTTATGTAATCTGACTTGATCGAAGCTATGGATGACAAAAGCTCAGGAAGAGGCAACAGCTTTGCAACCTCACGAACTGCAGCTTCTTTAGCTTCAACACCTAGATCTTCAACCATCATTGTGGTTATCTACACAGTAATCTCAATCTAAAAAGGTCAAACCCTTAGACGTAAGAAGACCAATTAAGAAACATGTGAAATTTCATTCAAGCAATGAAACAAATTTCCTCAAAATAAATCAGCAAGATCAATGTGTTTCAAAGGAAAAGATAATTGTGTCTCATAAACAAAATGGACTGCATTGGCTGAAATAAGTCATCAATTAAAAGTAAAGTTCTACCGGAAGAAATTGACAAAACCAATCTCATTGCTTAAAGCCAGTTTTCTCAAGGAACACAGGCCTGATGAAGTATCTCAAAACGTAGTTAGAAGTTGTGAAAAGCCTGCCTCGGAACATTGATGAACTCGCTTTATTGTGATTTGCATGGGCATTACACAATGAAATACCGGTTAGAAATCGATGAACATCTTCTTTGTAGTACTGAATCAGCTCCAACTCCAACTGCAACTGTTGTCACTCTTATTAATGAGAGTACTAAAATATAGGCAAAAGTCAGGGGGTGGCCCTGATAATTTCCCAAAAAAAAATTATTTTGCCGTAAAAATGCTTTGTTGTATAAACAAAGCGAGTTAAACACAAATCCCACTGATCCGACTCTCCAACGTTTCAGCGCGTCTTCTCCTCGAGAGTCACTCACACATCGTCTTCCCCGAGAGCGGTGGCAGGAATTCGTCAGCCTTTCTCCGGTATGTACACCTCTCTCTCTCTCTCATTAGAAGTTGTGAAAAGCCTGCCTTGGAACATTGATGAACTCGCTTTATTGTGATTTGCATGGGCATTACACAATGAAATACCGGTTAGACATCGATGAACATCTTCTTTGTAGTACTGAATCAGCTCCAACTCCAACTGCAACTGTGGTCACTCTTATTAATGAGAGTACTAAAATATAGGCAAACGTCAGGGGGTGGCCCTGATAATTTCCCAAAAAAAAAACTATTTTGCAGTAAAAATGCTTTGTTGTATAAACAAAGCGAGTTAAACACAAATCCCTCTGATCCGACTCTCCAACGTTTCAGCGCGTCTTCTCCCCGAGAGTCACTCACACATCATCTTCCCCGAGAGCGGTGGCAGGATTTCGTCAGCCTTTCTCTGGTATGTACACCTCTCTCTCTCTCTCTCTCTCCCCCTTCGCTTCCTGATCTGAAATCCCTGGCTTCGCTTTTTCCTTCTCTCTCTCGTTTTCGACCAGACCTATACGATGAGTCTGGGTTTCAAACCTTAATTCTTTCAAACTCTAACTCGTGGCTTGACCGGTAAGGGTTGTTAGAATCATCACTTAGATTTATCTCTTATTAATGAAACAAGATTTCCTCTCTGTTTATCTTTCTGGCTGTTCATCTTGCAAGTGATTGATTTCCTTAACTTTTAAAAGTGCTTGATTTATCTCTATGTTTGTTATGCTGCAAGTGTTTTCAATTCTAATGCCACCTGTTTCTTCAAACGTGCAGGTAATTTCTTCATTGTCATATTGGGTGCAGGTAAATGCCACCTGTTTCTACATCCATTTTAGCTCCTATGTTTATCTCTGTCTTGGTTCTGATGAATGACTTTCTTCATTGGTATTGAGTGAATGACTTTCTAACTGTTATCTAACTCGAGATTCACTATGATTTTCTTCTCTCTCATGCTTAGATCTAGTAATGATATAGAGTTGCATTTGTTTGACTCTAATGCATCAATTTTAATGTCTACATACATTACAAGGGCTACTGCCATCTTCTGGACTTTTCATTAAGAAACAATACTAGCAAAGACATCAGGAGCACCATTGCCTAGAGAAAGCAGAGTGACACCAGCTATCGTAGGCGAAAGTTTTAACTCTTGACAATCTCTCCCAGGAGGAACAGAAATAATTGGCAGCTTATGCCTTGCATCAAGTATGACCTCAAATAGACCTGATTGGAGGGCAAGGATCCATGTAGCTGACCCCATTTAGTTGGGATAAGACTGAGCTTTTATTGTATAGATTTGTGGACAGTAGAACATTAAAATCTAGACTATTGTGTTATTAATATATTAATGATAATTGGAATTCGAATAAGAAGATTATTTCTTATAAGATGCTTCCAACCCCCATAGTGGGGATTGGGGAGACTATTAACGAGCACATAAAGGCTAAACTATTCACCTGAAATCTTGATAGGAAGGTTTGCTCGTCATGGACAGGACAATGTACCCACAAACAATTCTATGATTAATCATCTAAAACAATGGATTGGTTGTAAAGGAGTACAACAAAACTCAGCCTGCTCCCAACTTAATGGGGTCGGCTACATGGATCCAAACAAAACAAAGTAGGGAAAACTGAGTTCTAACAAAAAAAGACAAAGAAGAGGTGGGAAAAATGGAAAAATGACAAATGACGATGGAAAATTAATAAAAGAAAAAAGGATGAAAAGTGAAAGATGAAAGATAGTAAGAGGAAAGAGGCACAACCCAGCACGTCAGGAGGAATGAATTGGCTCAAAGTAGGTTTTCCTATAAAAGAGTGTCTCTTTGGATGTTCCAACAAGATGAAACTTAACTTATGAAATGCTTTTGTAATGCTTTAGAGGTAAGAGTAGTATTTAAAGGTCCAACAGAATTGGTCAAGAATTTCAAGGCATTGCTAATTATAGAGGAGTTGGAGAAGTGCAAAAAAATTGAGCAATGCTTAGATGCTTTTATGATGCCACAAAGCACATGTCAGGCAGCAAGTATCCTACTCCAAATTGAACAGGGTGGGCTTGATGCGGTCCTAATTCCTAACAAGTATAACTGAACCTTTTCTTTTCATAATTTTTTCCCGGAGAATTGAACCAAACAAATGGGAACTTTTTTTTAAATAAAAAGTTTATCCACCATTTGTTTCTGCATAAAATCCTTTGCAAGTGCAGCCGTGCAGGTGGGTTCTATTGCTTATATTAGTTTGTTTGTATGAGTAAATGTTCAATCTTATTGAGGATTGTTCTAATTGATCCTATGTCCAATGAAGTTCTTGAATATTTGATGTCACAACCGCACAGACTAACAGAAATTTTCCCCCTATATATATATATAAATAAAAGGATCACTAGGTCATGGTAAAGTCCTCTTGAGTTGCAGTAAGCAGTGGATTATTGATTTTTTTTGGATTACAAATTTCATTACCAAAAGAAGAAGAACAACCGGGGGGGGGGGGCGCCCAAAAGGGGGAGGGAAGAAAAAATTACAGAGCAAACAAAACAAACACAACAAAACCCTAAGAGGAGGTGTAGAAGAGCGGGGAAGGCCCCAAGAAACAACAATATGCCTGTTCTTCAGGGAGTTAACACATCTAGAAGAAAAAGAAGAAATCTTGATTCTAATATCAAAAGCGATGAAGTCTCCAATTTGAGGAAGGGGCATGGATCTGGAAGACCATTTTTTGAGATTACGCTCCATCCAAATGTGATTGATGGCAGCACCGAAATGGTACTGATGTTACTGTATATGTGAGGAGGCCTAAAAGTTAGTGTGTGGGTAATGGCAGCACTGTTAAATCCAACTCATGGTACCGTGTATGTGAGGAGGCCTAGAAGTTTCTTTATCCAAGACACAGGTCACCAGGTTGGTCCTTTTGGTCTATTAATTCAATGGGTAAAATGGAAGGGCAATGACCCTCGAGCCAAATTCATTTAGTTGTAGCATTTAGGACTTTGATGCCACTTAGACCCTTGAGCTTTGAGTTCCTATGAGCAAAATTTCTTGTCTAGTTTTGCTGAAGACTATAAAATTCTAGACTTCAAGAGATTTTCGCAATGATCCAAACGAAATTTGTGCAAGACTAGTGGAAAATCCTAAGGAAGATTTGGAGAGGGAGAGAAATAAATCTAAGGAAGTGAGGGGTTTGGTTTTGGCAACAGGAGGAAGATGGGGTTAGAAGGATCTTATAAAAAATAATCTTGATCATAGGATTTTATAAGAAATAATATTCTTATTCAAATTCCAGTAGTGCTCTCTAATAGCCTCCCCACTATGTGGAGTTAGAAGCATCTTATAAGAAATAATAAATTATAAAAAATCCAATAATCATCAATATTGTGACAAGTAATAATACAATAGCCAAGGTTTTGTTGTTGCGTTGTCCACTAATCGGTAGTGAGACTAATTAGAGAAGATAACTCATCCAAAAATCCATTTGATTTTTCTTCCTCCTCTTTAAACACAACCATAGCATCATTTCTCATCATATTTTTTCAATAAAATTTGATCATAGGATTTATGTTACATATATCTAAAAATACTCATGCTCAACCATGTTGACTGGATAAACATCAAGGCAATCATCTGAGCGAAATCCTTTCGGGCATGCTTTGGATAAAACTTGTAGTTTGCCAACTCAGGAGTCGACTTAGTACTGTTTGAGAGTGTTAAAAGTTGCTGACCAACATCTTTGTGGGCTCTCCTGCTACAAGGTTTTTTTTTTGTCTATTTAAATGAGTTGTACCCAAGGCACTGAAGCCATTAAAGACTCTTTTCATAATGTTAGCAACTAGCTGTCACAGTTTCATCCCCATGAACAATCCTTTCAAAAAGTCATTCTAAACTTCGGATATGGTTTTCCAACGTTTGTTGTGAAGGTTCTACATCCGCACAACTTTTATCTTTCTCCTTCTCTTTTTGTTTATCCATCTCCTCCTTCTCCTTATCACTAGCACTGGACGAGTTAGTACTCTCATTAATAAGAGTGACAACAGTTGCACTAGGAGTAGGAGCTGATGCAGTACTACAAAGAAGATGTTCATCGATCTCTAACCGGTATTTCATTGTGTAATGCCCATGCAAATCACAATAAAGCGAGTTCATCAATGTTCCGAGGCAGGCTTTTCACAACTTCTAACTACCTTTTCAGATACTTCATCAGTCCTGTGTTCCTTGAGAAAACTGGCTTTAAGCAATGAGATTGGTTTTCGCAATTTCTTCCGGTAGAACTTTACTTTTAATTGACGACTTATTTCAGCCAATGCAGTCCTTTCATTTAGTTCAAGTGACAGTACACCTTGAAACAATTTGCAGAGTCATATTAAAAAAAAAATTGCAGAGTTGATCACAAAATACATGGATAACACTAACAAATATTTCTCTGTGGCAACAAGTTTTGCAAGAAGGGAAACAGAACAGGATAAAAAAGTATATGGATTACAACCAAAAACAGAATTGCTGTGTATACTACAAACAGGGGAAATGGTTTTACCATTTAACAGTAAGGTATAACTAACAAATATCACTATAAATTGACACAAAAACACATACTACAGAATTTTCATGTGACCTGGAGGAAGCTAGTTATCTTGCATTAAGAAGCACCCTAACCACACTCATCATATTTGGCCTTGAATCTGGAGAATCACTAACATTGCGTTTGGTTGCGTAAATCTGTGGGCGTTACATCTGTGGACGCATGAATCTCAACTTTTTTAACCGTTTGGTTGAAAAAACGGATTTACATCCTGAGATTCACCAAATCTTAAGATTCAATATTTTGGCCTAAAAGGCTAAATCTCAAGATTTTACTCATGAGGTAAAATCCAGAGATTTATGTTTTTCCGTTTCTTGAGATTCACATATTATCGGGAGAGGGGAGACCAAATCGCGGAGCTCCATCAAAAAACCGCCATTGCCGCTTCAAGTACCTACAATATCGTCGGCGCTCCTCTGCAAATCACAGAGCTCCATCCTCACCTGTTTTGTTCTCTTTGCTCGCGGCTTCTCTGTATGTCGTATGTCGAAGGAAGCTCTTAAGGCTATCTTCATCGTCATCTTCGTCTTGGTTGGTTTTTAAGTCTTCAAAGTTTAAATATGAAACAGAGGCGCAGTTGCACGTCAAAACCCTAATTTTACAGGTGAGCACTCCATGTTCCATTTATCTGCCCCTCTCCCCCCCCCCCCCCCATTTCACCTTGACGATTAAGGGTTAAATTTTTAGTTCGATTTTTTGGGGGTCTACTTCAAAAAGTCTGTCCTCTTCGATTGTCCTGCAATGCCGACACAGTAGATTCGGAACCAATGAAAAAAAGAAAGGAAAAGACAAACAAGAAGGGATTGATTTTCAGGTAATAGTTTCATAATGGATTCACTCTTTTCTTGATGATATGTTCTTACTGGGTGTGAATCCTTTTTTTTGAGTTTATGCCATTTCTCTCTTTATCCAAATTTTGGTAACAAAAAACTTGCATATATGGTAATTTCTATTTCTTTTTTATTTTATATTTGCATTCTGTAGTAAACATGGCCCAATCCCCATTGAAATTTCTCCAAACCTCACCGGATCTGCCTCAGCTCCTTGATGAATGTCACCCTTGCAAACCGCCATTGCCGCTTCAATTTTTTAGGTTGATTCAGGTTTCAGAATCAGGGTAACCAAACAGTTCTTTAGGTAGATTCAGGTTTCAGAATCAGGGAAACCAAACAATTATTCTGACAGAATTTCAAATCTACAGAGACTCTCATCTATTATTGTTACATCTGAATCAATGCAGGCATCTAGAAATTTACGCAACCAAACGCAATGTAACACAAGCAAGAGCAACCCTGAGAACTACTAGCATTTACACGCACAAACAGAGAGAGAGAGTACCAGAATTTGTGGCAAAACCCTCACATCTACACACACACAAACAGAGAGAGCGCGAGAGATAAAAGAGATTCAGATCCCACAACAAATTGTTTTCAGAGTTCATGTGATAGGCGATAAACCCAGATCGAGTTTGTGAGAGAGAGACTTACATCGACTGGGTTCTTGTTATTGGACGATTCTTCTCACAGTTTGGAGCTCCCAAATCTTTCCCAGTTCCAGATCTGTATCTCCGTTCCCACCTTCATGGTTTGCGAGCCAGAGGATGAAGAAGGTCGGTTTGGGCTACGCACAAAGAATAGAGGTGATTTCTTCACCCAGGATTCAGAGGAGGAAGAACGAAGGTTTGGGCGAGAGGACGATGGCGTTGAATGGGGTTTGTTTTGTTAAAATGGTAAACCAATATGAATCCAAGGACCGGTTTGTTAAACCCGACCGGTCCGGCTTGGGTTGAGAATGCATACCGCTTTTAACTCGAAATTTTCTAACTTTCAAACACTAACCGTCGGATTTTTCACTTATCAGGTTTCAAGCACAGGTTGCAAGGCCAGAAGATGGCTGCTACAGCAAAGGCCGTAGAAGATCTGCATCCTCGTTTTCGTAGGAAACAGATCCTCTACGGTGCGCTGCCCGGTCCTGCCTGTGCTGCGCAGACACAGAGTTGCATGCAATGACTGCCTTACCCCAGCCCAAGTGCCTTGCCTAAGTGGGGGTAAGGCGGTCATTGCGCATAGCTCTGTTTCTCCGCAGCACAGGCAGGACAGGGCAGCGTGCCGTAGAAGATCTGAATCCATTTTTCGTAAGGCGGAAGGGAGTGAAGGCTACATCAATGACATCATCAGATACCACGTGTCACATTGATAGCTGTCTTTGAATGGTAACAACACGTGCATGTGGCAATTGGTGTTATTATATAGTTTTGCGTGATTTCTCATTTTTCCGTGCGGATGGAAATGACATTACCCTTTTAAATTTGTCATAGAGGCCTAGAGGGCCTGGTTAGATGTCACTTGCATTTAAGGGTGCAAGTTTGGCCCTGTCGGCCCGAACCCGCCCTGACCCTCCCTGAGCCCGAACAGGGCCTGGGCTTAAGATTTCTGGCCCGAAGGGCGGGTTAGGGCCAGAAATTCATGGCCTTGAGTCAGGGTCGGGTCAGGGTTGAGACCTTGGGCTCAGCCCGACCCTTATTTTGACCCTGATCTTGACCCTGATTTTGGCCCTGCTCCTGGCCCTGATTTTGGACCTGCTCTTGACCTTGATTATATATAATGATAAAAAGTCAGTAAATACAAAAGTTAAAAATTAAAAGAAAAGACCTCTCTCCGAAGTCTATCCAAACGCAGCCAAGAGAGCGGCCCAATCAAAAGTTCAAAACCATTCATAAATATGAAATATTTACAAGTTCTGGTGTTGTGATCACTTCATTTTAATCCGACAAGGAAATCATTCAATTCTGTGAAAAGAAGGAGGAAAAGAAAGAAAGACAAGATTGAATGACGACAAAGGAACTGTTTGTTACTCCACAGTCCTCTGTAGAAACAAACAAAAGAACATAAAAGGCTGGAGACCACGGTGGAGAGTGGAAAGGTTAGAAGGGGTTTAGATTTAGAAGGCAAAAAAAAAAACAGACAATACTTACAAGGCTGGAGATGTCGCCGCCTCGACGGACGCCGGTGGAGGTTGAGGCTGGACCGCTGGAGATGGAGAGTGTGGAGAGATTAGAAGGGGTTTAGGTTTAGAAGGGGAAAAAAAAAAAAACACACAATACTTACAAGTTACAAGGCTGGAGTTGTCGCCGCCTCGCCGGAGTCGCCGGACGCCGGTGAAACCTTCTGGGACTGAGAGGGACTGAGGAGTGAGGTCGCGACAGTCGTGACTCGTGAGTCGCCGCTGATTCTTTCTCTTTCGCAGAATCTCTGTTTTTTTTCCTCTTTTCGGTCAAAATGGTTATGGGTGAGAGTTTTTACCAAAAAAAAATTGTTATGGGTGAGAGTGAAAAAAAAAATGTTCTGGGTGAGATTTACATATGATTCCATGCTTCTCAAAGCATGGAACCAAATCCATAAAACCAATAAAATTATGACAACTAGAATAGCTTAAACAACATAAAAAGAATAAAAATGCAGAAATTTAAAAAAAAAAAAAAAAAAAGGCATAAGGCGACCGCCCAGAGTACTAGGCGTCCTAAGGCGCCCAAGGTGACACCTCAAATACCAAAGCGCCAGCCTTTGTGCCACACCATAAGGCGTCCACTTGCCTTGCCCTTGTAAAACCGCCTTGGCCATGGTGATGCCTTGATAACTATGCTCATTTTATCCATCCATGTTTCACCTCTTTGATTAAAAGTTATAGCTGAGTAACTAACCAATCAACCCAAGCTTGGATCATGCAGAAAGGTCTTAAAAACATCATCATTTTGCCAATATTGCCCAAAAGAGAGATTGTGGCTATTTTATCTCAAATTTTGATCCACTCAAAAGTATAATGAGTAATTCAACTCTAGCGTCATCGAGGACTGATCGCAATACACCTTTCTTTGTCTGACGAGAACGAGCCTTTGAGCGAGTAGAAAAGATGAGCCATAAACCAGGAATTTGTTATTCAAATATTCTTGATCTGGTATGTGTATAATACAATTATATCATATTTTATCTTATAGTACACAAACTTCCGAAGTGGTCACATCCTCATGGGTTCGAGACGCGAGGCTTGGTGCAACAGTAAGGTTGCTCCATTTGTGACCAAGCGGTCACGGGTAAGACTGTGTACATTATGACCCTCCCCATACTTCGCAATAACGAGAGCTTCATGCACTAAGTACACTATTTTTAATACACTAACTTATGAACTATACCTACGCGAACAAGAAAAAACATGAACGATTTTTGCCCACACACTCTCTCTCTCTTTGTGAGTAGGTTAGTGTTGAGTGTGTCACTGTATGGCTCGGTGCATGTGAACTGTTTTATCGGATGTCTCCGAAGAGACGTTTTCTATACTTAAGCCTGATTTGGTATGATTTCTATTTCAATTTCAAGGGGAGATTTCTATCTTGGAAATTGTTTGGTTTGATTTTTACACCTATTTTCAATGAAATACAATTTCAATTTATTGACCAAAGATCTATTTGTTGACTATTTCATGAAATCAATCCAAAATTGAAATAGAAATAATGCCAAATATGGCCTAAGGGATGATTTGGTATGATTTCTATTCCTATTTTATAGGGTGATTTATATTTGAGAATTGGGATGTTGTTTGGTTTGATTTCTTTTTCAATTTCACCGTGAACGTATAATACGCTTCCTACCAAAAAAAAAAAGAACATATACTCACTTTCAGTTTTTAATATTATAAAAAAAAAAACGAAATAAAACTCAAACTCTCAAACCCTTTCGTTAGCTTTTGAATTTTAAATTACCCCCATTATGGCCTTAATTCGCTTTTGAATTTTAAATTACCCATTATAGGATAAAATACTGGTGCAGCGGTGCCGCATACCACATATCTTCAACGTATTTACTCAATTACCCTTAAATTACATGTATTGTTTCTAAAATACCCAAACCCTAGTCGCTAAACCCCAACAACATCCCAATCCAACCCTAAAAACGCACCAACCCCTTTTATAGGGAGAATGTTCTCTGTGCCGAGGGTGTAGGTTACGCCCAGACACATGGGGTGGGCACAATGACCACCCTAGCCCCTGAGTAGCAGGCCCATGTGTCTGGGCACAGCCTGCGTTGCGGCACAGAGAACACGAGCCCTCTTTTATATTATCATTTTCCCTGTTGTCATCGTCTCCACGTCTCCACACCTCCACACCTTCTCAATCGAACCCTTGACGGAGTTGTTTTCTCATGTGAATTGAACCTCTGCTACTCTACCTCTCGACCCTCTCTAATTTAACTGGTAAGTCTTTCTCTCCCTTCCTTCCACTCTCTTATCTATTTTGCATTTTTAATTAATGTATTTGACTTGTTTTCTCTGTTTCCACTTTTTAGGCTGCATATTGGTGGAAATCTGGTGTATTATTCGTGACTTTAGAATTTTATAAGCTTCGCATAGAGAGAAACATAGAACATTGGCTCCGGCCAGGGGGACGTCGAAAAACATTTCGTTTTCTTCTTTGTTGTCTGCTTTCTCTTACTGTCTTTATCAACAATTGTAGAGCTTCTGATGCCAACCCTTGCAACTGGACTGGCATTTCTTGTCGTTCCTTGCAATAGTTTTATTGAATATTTAATGTGCTTTGGTTTTGAGATTGCTCATTTGCGACCAGGTTAGTCAGATTAGTTTTAGCCCGATGAAATACTGGTAACTAACCAACCGATGCTAGATACTTCACACCCCCTAGTCACTTGAAAGGTTACCATTCAAAATCTAAAAGAGGAGGCTGGGATGCTTTCTCTGGTTCTCTCTCATTTAAAGTTGTTCTAATTATAGGACCCCAAACCATTCATGTGATTTCTCCAAGAGAAGTTTCATTTTATTTTCATAGAATCAACTCTAGATAGAGCATTCTTAATTTTTTAAACCCCTTTCTCTTTTTTCATTCAACAAAGGAGAAAAAAGAAGCATCATAATTTAGGGTCAAGGTCAGGGTCAGGGCCAACCCGGCCTGGCCCTGCCCAATCAGGGTGGGCTTGGGTTGGGCTTGGCCCGTCAGGGTCAGGGTTAGGATCAGGGTTTTAAGACCTTGAGTCAGGGTCAGGGTGGGTTTGGGGCCAGATAAGGAGACTTAGGGTTGGGCTAGGGTTTCAACAAACCCAACCCTGTTGCAGCCCTAATTGCATTCCAAGGCCGCAATTGGTAAGCGTAAGAAGATAGTATTAGGCCATGTTTGGTAACGATTCCGTTTTGAGAACGGCGTTCTTCGATAAAATGATATTTTTCTGTTTCTTCATTGAAATATCATTTTTGCCCTACTGTTGGGCATTTGGTAAACCTGTTCTGAAATTGTTCTCGAGATCATTCCTGAACCAAATGGTGTTTGGTAAAACATGGTATAGGACAGAAATTTAATACTATTGCCATTATTTACATAAATGCCATTATGTTTTACATCATCATTCTCCTAATTTAATATTATTGCAAATATGTTTTATATCAATATCCATTTGACCCCTTAACAAATAGACAAAAATTTAAAGTTAAACATCACCAATCTCCTAATAATTAAAATATTAAATCATAAAGACTAGAAATCAAAGTCAACTGAATATCAAATATTACAGACTGAGTCCATTAATGATAGTAATTAAATAACAACCATTCAAATTGGAGCAAGCCAGTGTTTTCTAGCCAACTCGTTTGTAATTCGATCAGTTCCAAACTCAGGAACCTGAACATTGAGAAGAGTTGGGTTTATTTAACTAGCTCGAATAGGATTTGATAAATTTCACCTGTAGACTTAATCATAATTTGAGCTTCAATTATGTTAGTGACTTTATTATGGATGGAAATTGGAACTATGATGCTCTTAGTTCTTGTTTTCCTTATCAATCATCAATTTCAGAACTAATATTTCAGATTTAGATGATTATTGGAGTTGCTCAATTTCCAATAATGGATTGTTCTCAACAAAGATCGCAACCCGATTCTCTTCCACCTCTAATGTTCCTAATCCAATACTATTCAAATGGTGGAATTTTTTTTGGAAAATTAATATTCACCCTCGACTCAAAATATTCTTTTGGCGTGTTCTAAATGCAGGACTTCCTGTCAGAGCAATCTTATCGAAATGGATGCCCGTCGAATCTATATATATGTCATTTCTGTGGCCATAATGATGAATCAATTTGGCATCTTTTTCTATCTTGTGATTGGACTAAGTACATTTGGGCTTCTGAGCCCATCGATTGAGATCTGAGCATCTCTCTGCCCCTTCACTCATACATTTATGCGCTTCAATTCTCGGCTCATCAGGCTTAGATAAACAAGCTTGCATGTGGTTTTTTTTCTGTTTTCATTACTACTTGCTATTTTATTTGGATTGTAAGAAAAAAGTTAAGCATAGCACTTCCAAAGCTGACCCGATGTTAGTTATTCAGAATGTGCAAAAATGGATCTCTGATATGAATATTCGTCCTCCATCTACTACTTGAAGTACTTTATCTAATCCACAAAGCACACACGACCACTTAAATACATATTTACAATCTCTTGCCCCAGATAAGAACAACAAGGGTATATGTAGAAGCACGTAGACTTCATTCCAAGTTTCCATACGTCAATCTTGGGATCTTTATCCTCTCAATTTGCCTGCCCATACTTGACGTCAAGTACATCTAACAGAGGGGTTGGAAATGACTATCCTACCCCCTGCTTGAGGTGGGGTCCACCTCCCTCTATTAGATGTACTTGACGTCAAGTACGGGCAGGCAAATTGAGAGGATAAAAATTCGTCAATCATGTGGGTTTAGGCACTATTCCCTGGACCTTTATCCCTTGAGGTTCACTGATCGGTACGGTTGTGCGGTTGCTCTCATAGGGGGGCTGAAATGACCATTCCACCCCCTGACCAAACACATTGCTCGGGTGGGGTCCACCCCCCTTTTATTAGAGGCACTAGGGAATCGTACCGGGCAGGGGAATCGCAGGTGATAAAAATTCCTATTCCCTTCCATCAATAAAGGGAATAGTGATCAAATTTAGCTCGTCTCCAGGGTGCTGTCAGCCGTTGGGCTGTGCCACACACATCCCTAGGCGTGTGCCGAGATGTGTACGGCACAGCTCAACCGTTGGATGCCCCCTGCACGCCTCCCTGGAGATGATCCTGATCCATAGTGTTCTGGCTACTGTGCATAAATAAAATCTCCAGAATTGACAAACTGAACCGGACCGAAGGCTTTATCAATCGCGTTTGATTTTGGGTTTTAAGGAACTGGCACCAAGCAAAACCAACTAGATCGACCATTAATTCCGAATGAAACCAAAAAACAGACCAAACCGGAAAAAAAAATGATAAAAATCGATATGGCATGGCATGACTCATAAGAGTCTATTAAGAAAACCAACAATTAAGAACCCAAAACGAACTGAAATGGAACAAGACCGTTACGGTTCAGCTTCGGTTTGACCCGTTACATGCATAAAACGAAATTAAATCTGACTGATCGAACCAACTATATGGCATTCCTAAGCATCGATCGCTCCTAATTTTATAGGGTTGGTTATATTTTAAATCCATATTAAATATAATTAAAAAGAAAAAAGGTGATCATAATCAACGTTGGGAATGGGAGGAGATCAGTGAATCCATTCATAGAGTGATGATAGATGGACCTGCATGGGAAAGGTCGGAGAAGATACCTTTTCATGGTGATGTGAATCCGCCCTGCAGAAGCAGAAGCAGAAGCAGAACCCTGCTCGTAATTAGGCTATATATTTACAGTGCATGCATGGACAAGTTTTTGCTTTGCTTTGGATTGGTAGCTAGGGGACAATCCAATATCGTCCAAGCCTTAAATCCTGCTTGTTGACTATTATTTATAGGTCTACTCTTGGCTAGGAACTAGTTCCTACTTTGTTGGAAGATACACATTCCTATTATATAAGGATTCTATCATTCGAGGGTTGCTCACCTTATCACATGCTGTTCCACCCGCAGCGCTTGCTGCTCCGCCAGCAGAACTTGCAGCTCTTCCTCCGAACACTCTATGAGGTATCTGAGAGCGGAAATGCGCGCTTCTTTCCTTACAGGATCCATTGTTCTAACACTCATCAAAAAGTTGTTTAGCGTTCTACGGTGATTTTGAATTCGATTTTGCAGTTGCTCAATTTCGGCTGCAATTGCAAAAAGCCTCCTGGCAATTGCAGAAAGCCTCCTTTGTTTTGCAACAGCCATAAATTTCTTTGATTTGATGAAGTGAAGAAAGTCTAAGCTAGCTTTTTTGATAAAATGAAGAAAGTCTTTGGGAGGCAGCTCTATTTATGCATCTCTGAAAAATGAAGATGATAAGTTTGGGTATTAGCAGCAGCTTAATTAGAATCCACACGGTATTTTTTCTGTATGAGCAGTAATAATTAGGACAAAATTAAGACATGCATATTTGCTAACTAACATTTAATAAAATTCAAGAAAGAAAGAAAGAGGCAATTCTTCCGATAATTTTGGAGCTGAAAATGATACCCACCATGGATGGACAAGATGAAACCTTATAAGGAACTAACTACTTGATAATGACAAGAGATTAAGACAAACCTCGATTTTGAAGCCTTTCCATTGCTGTCAAAGTGAAAGAATGAGAGAAAATGTGGACCATGTGAGGTCTAGGGGAGTGGGACTGTACTTGTTACATTTCTTTGTTCCCTGTTTCTCATGGTTCAACCCTCTTTTGATAAGTTAAAAACTGAAAAATAATCAGCGAAAGATGGTTTTCTGATCAAGCAGCACAGTAGAGTTCACCAATGAGGTGCGATGAAACAGTTTCATCTATATAAGAGTAAAAAAGTCATCATATATGAGAAAGAGATGAAAAGATATGGGCTGATGTTCTCTGTGCCGCAACGTAGGATGCGCCTAGACACATGGACTGGGTATTTTTGTCATTCAAGGGACAAGACGATCATTTTACCCCCCATGTGCCTGGGTACAGCCTACGCCCCCGACACAAAAACCCATTTGGCCAAAAGATATAGTGATAGTTTATCCTCCCTAATGACAAATAATTTTTTTCCATTTGCTTATATAGATAGATCGAGGACCAGTTTTCATAAAAGGTCAAGTACAGAATATTTTAGTCACTGGATAAGTGTATGAGGATTGAGTATTTCTATCCAACAAGTTGAGATGTTTATGACATTCATATATGACCATTTAAGAAACCTTTAACCTATAGATAACGAGGAAAAGGTAGATAACATATCCTTCATGCCTTTTTTTAATGGGAAAAAGCTTATATTAGAAAGGTGTCTACAATCAAACATATATGAATATCTCTACCATGTGGATGAGTGATACAAGAGAATCTCATCGATTGACCATATTTCAAATTTAAAAACTTAATTCAATCAAATATCCTCCTATGTATTAGTATGTATCTATAGCATTTTTTCATGCATGTGTATTGTTACCCGAGCAACTACTGTGCACTATCTCATAGTCTTAGATTTTTTAAAACTCCGTTTATGGGAAACATGAAAATTTTCAGTTGGGTTTAAACTTGACATATGAGCAGGGACTTTGAGTATATGCATTCACAAATTTTAACCCCACTTCAACTACCTCCTGACAGATATTCGATCATATGCCCACTTAAAGAACCACTCCCTTTTTTTGCTTTTTAAGTAGCATGTTTCGTATTTGGGTTAGACTTATAGCATAGAGCTTTCTACCTTAGGTAATTAGGATAATGCATCAAGATAATTAACCAAGCAAAATGATATTCAAAAGTTCATTAAAGCTTATTGTACACATTGGAAACAAGTCACTTCATACTTTTATGCTTAAATAACTTCCCATGACCTTCTACTGTTTCACATATAATTACCAACTCTCCCAATTATGGTATTAAGTTTTGATAAGATAATTTGTTCCTCTCTATCTCTCTTATTCAAGTCTTTTTTAACTTTTGTTGCCGTGTCATAGTGTCTAATGGAGCAACCTTACCGTTGCACCAAGTTTTTCCCTTTGAAAGAAATACCAAATGTAGAACACGTATGAATGTAGTTTCTCAGGTCGTTCCTTAATTTTCTAATAATTAGAATAATGATATATTGGAGTGGCTTATCCACGCTATTAACTAATTATCCTTGTGTGAAAAAAAAGAAGCAATTTTAGCATGAATGCCTTCTACCCTTAGTTTACCTTTTTTTTTTGGTAGGACACCCTTAGTTTACTTGACTGACACTTCATTTAGAACTTGACATCTTCTTTTAATTGTCGTTTATCTTATTATTAAAAAGTATTTTAAGTTAAGATATAAAAGGATTTTAAAATTTTTTTTTTTTTGAAAATGACATATATTATTATATCATTTTAAAAAAGTGTTATTTTCATGCAGATATTTTGTGTACATATGTGATATGACAATACTTATCCTTACCAAATAAAATATGTAATATTAGAAGGATAAAAAAATAAAATTACAAATTATTTAACTCCTTGAGGATTGTATCATTAAATTAAAAATAAATTATTTTTGAAATTGGGGATCTTTAATTGGGGGATAGGGGATGGGGATAGGCCCCAAGGTGGTTAAAAATAAATAAAAAATAGAATAACGTAGTCAGTGCTTGATTCACAATTAGAATTTATAGAAAAGATTAGGGAAAGTGGTGTGTAAGGAATAACGTTTTTGTTTTCTCTTATTAGACTCGCTGTTAAAAACGTGAAAGGTGGCTTCCACCTTTGGAGATTTTGTTGGTGGATGCCACCTTGGAGATGCTTAACCCGATAATAGGATTCTGTTTTCACGGAAAATTTGGTAGTTTAAGAAAAAGACCGGGGGGAGGGGGGATTGAAAGAAAAGTATGAAGGGGACCCAGAAGGGAGTGGATGTCGTGTGGATCGTATCGGATCGGATTGGATCTGATCTGATCTGTGTGAATGAATATTTGCTTCTCTCAAAAGTTACAGTCAAGAAGACACAAAGACTACTACAAGAGAGAAATGCAAGGCTTCCCTTAGTTAGCTTGGCCCAGTGTTCATGACGGGTTTTTGTGGATCATGTCGACATAAACTAGAACCTTAGAGGGTGTTGGTCTTATCAGAAAGCAAGGGACGCATGAAATAATCATCTAGTTACAGAGTTAAAAAAATTACCAAAAGAAAAGTTAAAGAGGTAAAATCTCGCATTAGTTGAGTTGGGGGCTTGTGTGTTGTCTTAATATACCTTGGTTGATAAAAAAATATAAAAGATCTTTTTAGGTGTCATCATACCTAGTGAAGTATAATGCTTTGTGTGTTGTCTTAATATACTCTGATTGACAAAAAAACAAAAAAAAGATCTGTTTAGGTGTCATCATACCTAGTGAAGTATAATGCTTCATTATTTATGTGTTGTCTTAATATACTCTGGTTGACAAAAAAAAATAAAAGATCTTTTTAGGTGTCACCATACTAATACCTAGTGACGTATAATGCTTCATTATTTGTTATTTGGAAATACACGCGTCTGTTCAAATAATAGAGGACCTAGCATACATCTCAATAGTAAAATTTTAATCTAAAATAAGCAAGAAAATTTGTTCAAACTGAGATTCAAAGTTTTAGTAAAATTATCAAAATATCATTACATGAAGATGAATATAAATTTATAATAAAAAATAATATTGTTTGTAATTTTTGCTTCTTCCTTTACTCATTTTAAGCTGAAATTGTACTAATGAGATGCTTGGTTAGTCCTCCTCTATTACATGGACTAACCCACGTAGTGTCATATTGTAAATAGTGACCTTGTCATACTTCACACTAGGCATAGTGATAATTGAAAGGGAGGGGCGGGGGAATTGTGCTTAAAGGCATCGGTGGGGGGGGGAGGGGGTGCACATGGGGGAGGGGAGGATGCAAAAAAAGGAAAAGTGCCCTCATTAAAGAGAACA
Source organism: Telopea speciosissima (assembly GCF_018873765.1). Lineage (NCBI taxonomy): Eukaryota > Viridiplantae > Streptophyta > Magnoliopsida > Proteales > Proteaceae > Telopea > Telopea speciosissima. Next base: position 60,089,191 of record NC_057921.1, on the reverse strand, counting down.
TGATGAGATATATACACCCTTTGGTGGCATGATCAAGGCACTTGTACCCTTTATGATTTGAACTATAACCAATGAAGACACAACACTTGGAGCGTTACTGGTACTATCAAATAGTATACCAGCTTCGCAACAATTTGGATCCTCTACTGCCTAGCTGCCCGGCAGGACCGTGCTGTCTAGACACGATGAAGCATGTAATGACCGCCTCACCCCTGCCTGAACACCTTGCTCGAATGGGGTTAAGGCGGTCATTGCACGCCTCACCATGTCTAGGCAGCATGGTCCTGCCGGACAGCTCGGTAGTAGAGGATTTGGATCTGCTTCGCAACCCTTTTGGTTAGATGCTCCATTGAACCGATGTCAACCAGTGTGGTGACGTGGGATTAGAACATTCACTTGCTTGCATGCACTCCACTCATGAAAGCATAGAATAGTTCCAAGCCATACGCATTCTCCATCTATTTTTCTCTCTCCTCCAACATTTTTTAAGTTGACTGGTGTAGATCTTTTATTTTATTCGTTGAGTTTCTAAAGTCAACTACTCAACGTAAGAATGTAAGGTCAAGCTTAGGATTTGTTACAGTAGGCCTTTTTTTTTTTTTTTTGGGTTGAAATGGGATTTTTCTTTTGATTTTATTCTTGTTGATTATTTTTATCAATAGAATGTTGGAGGAGGGCTTAGGATTCCAAATATTTTAAGAACCAAAAAAAAATTGGATTGGTCTCGGCGGATACCGATCACCTTGAATCAGTTTGGATCGGATGGATTTGCCTTTATTTTTTTAATAAAAATTGATTTTTATTATTTTTTTATCTTTGGATCTGACTAGTAGATCAGTATCGGATTGACCGAGGGCGATCCACTGATATCGGATCAGCCAAGAATCGGGATCGTCCTTGGCTGATACCAAACCAATCCGGTATGACCCAAATAAATTTCGCACATTTACCTTTTGGGTTCTTCCACCCGTAAAATATATTCTTATATTTGGGGCAAAACTAATTATAATTATAACACTAATGATTTAAATCTCGAAGCTTTTAACTTGATTATTAGTAGGCAATAAAGGAACTTATGAGCTGGGCCTACTTATGGACTTCCAATAGATATAGCAAGCCCAATGTGGTCTACATGTTTGCCATCTCACCATTAATAAACATGTGAATTGCTAAACTTGGAATTATCCTATTATTTGATCTTTGTTTCATAGAAAGTAACTCAGGTGTCACTTATGCTGCTAACAACTCCTTTAATGACTTTTGCATTTGTGATGGGCTTCTTCAGATTTCCAAACCCAAGGTCCACATTCTTTAATAAGTCCAGTTTGTGGGTATGTGGGCCTGTGCTAAGGCATCCTTTGCTGCTCCCAGTCCAGTCCTTCGACTATGGACCCAGGGGATAGTCCATTAGTCCACCTTCTGTTATTTGGGAGCTGAGCTCCCCTATGCCTCTTGCTCAAAGAACTCTTTCTTGTGTGACATTTTGTCAGGAAGCCTTGTTTTCCTCATGTCGTGCTCCATTCTCTGGCTTCAAGAACTTTGTAATCAGGAAGCCTTGTGCTTCTCATGCCCCGTTATTGAATAATATTTATTCTTACCAAAAAAAATATTTTTGTCAATGCCATTTTGTCCTAAGTATCCAGACATCTCTTTCCTACACAAAAAATAAAAAGACATCTTTTGTCCAATAGATATTCTAGAAGAAACTTTCACTCAAAGTGTTTGGTTGGAAGTAGAGTTTACGCAAAATAATAATAATAAAACAACTTGAAACAAGTATAGGAAGCAATTAAAAAGTGTGGTTAAAGTTTCATAAAACTACAAGAATGCCATTTCACTTAGTGGGTTTTAGTTGGAGGATCCAGTTTCTATTCATCCATGGTGAACAAAGAATCTCTTCATTCACTCCATCTAATCCTCTACTTGAATTGGAGAAGGGTATTTTGGACCATGAACACTAGAAAGTGAGAATTAATGATGAACCAAGAATCCAATCATAACGTCACATCACAATTGGCCAAGAGATCACCTTGGGTGGAAGAAAACTTGATCCTTAGTTGGAACTCAATTTTTAGGCACTTTACTTGTTTGTTTGGGGCTGGAATTTCACCAATGGTTATTGGGTTTTATTTATCACATAGGCCCACTTATGTTTGGGTTCACTTTGAACTCGCTTCATTTCCTGTTAGTACAGCTCTTTTAGTTCTATTATGGCTAGCTGGTATTTTTCTGGCTGTTCTATTAAACACTTCTCCATTTTCTTCTTCTATTACTTCAAAAGAAAGGAAAAAGAAGCCGCCTTCATGTTACAAGTCTTAAAAGGGGTTCCTTAACCTTAGTTGTTGCTTTTTTTCATGAACTGATCTTGTTGTGGGATGTTGTGTAGCATTTTAGCTCCTTCACACTATATCCGGTCACTCTTCCTTACTGGTGCATCCATAGGTCTCCATTGGACATGACCATACCATCTCAAGCGGCTCTCACAAAGCTTGTCCTGGATTGATGTAACTCCCAAATTGGTCCTAATACAATCATTCATTATTCTATCTCTCCTACTCTTGTCGCACATCTTCCTCAACATCCTCATCTCCGATAAACTCATCTTATCTATATTACTCTTCTTAACGGCCCAAATTCAGCCCCATAAGTCATCGGTACTCTTATTACTGTCTTGTAGAATTTTCCTTTAAGTTTAATAGGCATGCGCTTGTCACATAGAACTCCTGAAACACCTCTCCACTTCATCCATCCTACTTTAATTCTGTGGAAAACATAAGAAATGAGCTAAAAGAGGAAGGGGCAGGCCTAAAATGACTATTGGTGAAGTGATAAGGAAAGGATTTGCATGCGGTAGGGCTCGATCTTAGTATGACAGCAGATAGAGTTGTTTGGATGATTAGGACCCTTGTAGCCGACCCCACATAGGGGGATGTTCCTTGGATGTTGCTTGGACTACTGCTTAGACTTTGTCCATTTGTAATTTTATTTTCCCTTTTGTACTTCTTTTTACTCCTTTTTTTTTACTCCCTCCTACTTCTCTTTTTTCTATTACTAGCATAGCCGCTTCGGAACCATGTAGGCGACCCCATTTAGTTGAGATAAGGTTATGGTTGTTGGTTATTCTGAAAGAAAGACTCTTGAATGATTCAAAACCTTGCTTAACTAAATAGCATTTTTACCAGACATTCAAATTCATTAAAAACTAGAAGATGCCATATCCCATGTACCAGAGAATTTAATCTTGTGAATATCCATGATATACTTTTGTATGAGCCAATGTTAATCGTTCTTCAATACTGATACTTCCACATTCCAGTCAACCAATTTATGATACTAAGTAGTTCTTTTGTGAGATGGTTTGATTCCAAGGGAATGGAAACAAATGTTATGAACTGGACAACAGGTCCACAAAATTTCAGCACCAAAGCTTGGGGTTTCATTCTGAAGGAGTTTAATCTTTCAACTATAACCATGAAACCATGGACATGTTTTCTAACAAGAACTGCCATGGATAGAATTCAAGGAAGATGTCGAATAGGTACAGCCCCAGGACGAGGCCATGGGATCTCCCATAGTCCACAAATTGGTGATATTGATTATTCTTTGGCATATGGGAATAATACAGGATAAATAGTGCTCTATCAAAGCAGAATAAAGGAATCTAGCTCCAAAGATCAGAAGCGATAGGAGGTGGTCCTTGCAGAACATATGACCATGCTTGGGTTGCCTCCCTAAACAGCAAAGAATTGGGTTTCTATTATACCTGTTGCTGCTATAGTGGCAATGGATGAATCAAATGCTTGCAAGATATTAGAAGAGATGAAGTATCTATGGGGAGTGATCTGTACTTGGACACAATGATGCTATTGGAAGACCCAGCTCCCAAGAGACTCTTTGTGAAAATGAACCCTTCTGTGCATTTTCCTCGGTTGCAAGTTACTTCATCTAAAAGGCAAGACTCAATTGCCTAGTTGCAATACATGGGCATTCATATCTTCTTCTTCTTCTTTACCCCTTAACAAAAACAAACTTTTTTTTTTTTGTAAATTGATGACAATTGCAGAGGATAGTTTGAATGTTTTATCAGCCTATAACATTGTCACCTTCATCAATCATTGTCTATGAGCAGGATTGGTAAAAATAAAAATCCAACTAGTTCATGATTCTTGCAAACTATTCCAAAAGGGTAGTTGTAGATTTTCCCTTTTTTGGTGTCTTGGGTAGCTGTATTTTCATTTCATAAGCAATGGTTTATTTTTGGGATAGTTTTGTTATGAGAAGAATGATTGTTCAAGTGGAGGCTTCTGGCACCAACACCAACAATGGCAGAGAATTCCTCATTGTTGCTTACGTTTGTTGATAGGCAATGTATAGTTTTTCAGCAAACATTGTAAACATTTTGTTGAGAGATTTTTTACACCATTCTGTACTAGTGTGAAATTTAGGTTGAGCAGTACTTTTGCCATCTTTAAAGGAGTAATGACTGAAGAAACAAGATGAAGAATTGCATATATGGTGGGTCATGACAATATGACATGGACCCCTAAAACAGGTGATGAAAGCCACCCACCATGCCCATACATAAATGAATTTGTATCAGCTGGGAGAAAGCTTCTTTTTTCCATTGACACCTCTCTCTCTCTCTCTCTCTCTCTTTCCTTTTTTCTCATCAGCCTCATTACTCAAGTACTATAGCCCCACCATAAGGAACATAACGGTTAAATAGTAGAGAAATGTGTATAAAGCTTTGCAATTTCCGGTTTGTGGTTAATTAACATAGTGGATAAGAGAGAGAGGCTAGAAAATCTTGATAAATAGGCCCTCCAAACGCCGACCTTAACGGTTCATTCACTAGAATCGCATTTTGTATTACACATCTAAGGTGTGCTCATGGAGTGGAAAGGGAAAGCAGAGATCAATATCCTGCTTCTATGCTACACATTGTAATTAGCAGTAGACTCGCCAACTGAGAAAAAAAATGGTAATGGCCTAACGAGTTTGGCAATTGGCATCGACAAACTTCAGGCAAAGGAAGAGAATTATATTCCTTATATTCATATGATTTTGAATTCCATCCAATCCTAGAAATAGAAAACAAACAGAAAGTGAAACCATAAAGTTGCAGACACACCGACAGTTACTGCAAAAAATTCCTCATAGGATGGAATAATTGAGTTAATATTCCCAAACTACACTTTATCTCTTTATCTTTCAAGCACTAACCCTTTTCGTTGTAACAGAACTATAAATTTACATAAATGTCTTACAGACACATACAAATGGCAGACAAACGCCAAAGAAACAGAGAAAGAAGAATTTTTTTAAATCTAAAAATGAAGTGCCCAAACAATCATGTCATAACGATCTCCATTTTATTTCTGCTGGATCGAATTAAGTAGTAAACTAGTAAACAAGGGGATCCTAATGCTCCAAAATCTAAATACAGTAAAGAATGGAGTATAGACTATAGAGAACAAACCAAGTAGAATGCAAACCCAAAACCACACGCCACCCACAAAATTTACCCATAATCTCTCTTTTGATTCTCTCCGTGAAGTGATATTTTCAGTTTGGACTGCTAATGTACTTACTATTACTGAAAGAAATCCCAGCTGAACTTACTAGGAGTGGTCTGTCTTTGTCTTGGGCTTTGGCTTTGGGCGCCGGTGGTTGATGTGGAGGATGCCGGTACATCAAATTCAAATGTTTCCCACTGGGTTGTTACAACTGTGCCTGACGCCGAATGCCTCGCAGGTTGCTGCGACTGCTGCCGTGTGCTTGAAATTTGACCCGTTGAATGCCTCGGCCGCTGCTGCTGCTGCAGCATTGGCTTTGGCACTGGCATTTGCTCTTGCACTTGCCCAGTCGAATGCTTCTGTTGCTGTTGCTGTTGCATTTGATCGCCATTGATATAACCATTTCTATGCTTCTGCAGCTGTTGCATTTGAATTTGACCGCCATTGATATTACCATTGCTATTGCTACTGGGCATGGCGTTCCGGATCTTCAGTAAGTCCAAAGTTTCGACATACTTCTGTACTCTCTTCACCTTCAAGGTAATAATGTGGAAACGCAGAGAGGTTAATTGGCTCCATAGAGACAATCAATCAAAACTCTGATATTTCAGCAATTACAGAATGCAACACCAGACGAATTTAAAGTACCTGCATTCTCCTCTGCGTTTTCACATCTCCATCGGCAATTATACCATCCAACTTAATCAGTTGGTTCATCAACAGTTCAATCAGATTCAACACATCGGTTTCTGCAACTTTCCCACCTTTCGATATAACGGATTCGAGAGCAGATACCTGCTCAGATTTCAATTACAAAGAAGGAATCGATTAGGAGCTAAAGTCAAGAAAGGGAAGAGAGTATCAAACGTTACTTCGCTATAGACGGCAAAGCAACGTTACCTGGGCCGCAAGATTGTCAACTTCCAAGCTAATTTCCGAGATGGATTTGGAGGCCTTCTCCATCTTGGCATTCTTACGCATTTCAAGGTACCTTTTTTCCCGGCTAATCGGGTCTTCCACAAGAATTAGTTTTGATCCGTCTTTCACTCCCACAATATCGAGATAGGCATTAGAGTGTCTCTCCTTGTCTTTGAACATCAGCTTCTGGTCTTCATGATGCAACCCTGTCGGCGCCGCCAGTAGCTTCTTTAACTCCCCTGCCAGCAAGTCAACAACCAAAGCTACTGCTTTCACAACTATTTTTTTTTTAACTTTCTTTTTTTCTTCCCAACCCTATTGAAAAGGAAGATGAAGAAGAAGAACAAAATGGGGAAATGAAAATCTGTACTACTGACCAAAGTTAGCTTGAGAATTGATGTAGATTTCATGATAAGAGGAGCCGTATTTGACCTTCACTCTAATGGTGGGTACGACAGAGACTCTGTCGGAATCTGGATTCCGCTTCTGTACCAGCATTCCACCTGGTCTGAGTTCCCAATCCAAAACCTCCGATCCACCGACACCCCCAGCCAAGTTGCCGTTCACGTGCGACATCTCCTTGGTCTTCTTCGTCCTCATTCGCATCATCTCTGTTCCGTCAATTTTTTCTCCGATCGCCCAAAACAGAATGAGATACTATTCTCCCGTTGTAATGTCAAAGTTGCAATTTTTATCTTATTTTATTGTTTCCTTTGAGTTAGAGGTAACCCGGGACAGAAGAAAGAACCTGAGAATCAGATCCCTCGAATGTCCGCTTGACAAAGATCCTCAAATAGAGTCGAAGCAAACCATCGGTGACCGGCCTAGTGAGACGAACAAGGTTTGAAACCTACGAACCAAGCATTAAGCAACACCAACTGAGCGAAAAAACTCCAATGAACTCCCAATTGTTCTTCTCCGTGTAATCGAACAACCAAATCGTCATCAAACGCACAAACAAATAAACTCACAGAATTTCTCCTTTTAGATCATTCTATTGAACAGTGATCTCCAAAATCAAGCCTCCTGCAACTAATAAAAAATAGAACCCCCAAAATAAAATTTAAAAAAAAAAGTTTTGCAGCCACTGTAATGAAAAACGCGTCTCTGCTTCCGAATCTCAAAACTTTGAAGAAAACCTCAGACCTCTAAGCGCTGACGACCTCTCAAGATCAAATCGAAACAGTGATTGAAAAAGGCCAAAAGAATAATTACCAATAGTTTTTCTTCGAGAACAGAAAAAAAAAATTTTTAAAAATGAATGGCCAGCGAACGAAATAGTGACTAGGGAACCAATTATTTTATGTATTTATATAAAACAATCGGTGGCCGAGGAAGAGGAAGACAACGGTGATCTATTGACTGACTCTTTATGGCCACCAGCCCCAAAAATAAATAAAAAATCGACGAAAGCCGCCAAAGGTTCCTTTCTCAGGGGGGTAAATAATCCCAAATAAAGAAGAGAAAGAGAAATAAAATTACTTACTAGTTGTCCGAAAATACTTTGGAGATTCTGTGCTGCTAAAATTGCGAGAATGTGTGTAGTAAAAGAAAAGAAAGCTGGAAAGATAGAGATGAGCCACGTGGTTTTGGTTTCTCCCTACGACTACACTCTGACAAGTGTCCAGACTCCCAGACTTCCCTTCTTTATTAACCTCTGGCTTAAATTTTGGGAGGGCCATGACCTACATGTTTAATTTGGAATCGGTATTGGATCGGTGAATTCGTATCGATATCGGTATTGATATGTTATAAGATCAGCACCCAATAGGGTACTGACATGTGGAACCCAATGCAAATGAGGTCGAGGCGTTCTTGAGGTAATGACCCAATCTTGAGAGAGGCAACCAACAAGGACGAGACGAGAGACGAGAGACGAGAGACAGGTAGTGACCCGATCCTGAGGGGGCCAACCATCGAGGATGAAACGAGGGATGACTGACACGGAGTAGACAACAATCCTATGAGGGACTGACCTTGCCCTGACGTCGAATCTAAATAAGGCGATGAAGTCACGCTCTGAAAATGACGTATAATGGTCCTAACGGTCCTAAATTAGTGCACTAATCTAGCCTGACGATGCGTGATGGGTTGGGGAGCTTATCCCTAATCCTAAAAAGACTCATAATCACCTAAATTCACTCCAGGGAGATTCTCTTTTCTATTAAGTCACGTCATCGCCTACAGGACTCTCTCAATCATCTATAAATAACTGGGTAAACCTCCTTCTATGATCATCTGTTGTTAGAGAGTTCTGACTTAGACATCGGAGTGACAAAGTCGGTTCAACCCGATCCTTTGTTACTGTTTTCTTCCTTACAGGAACGGCATGTCCCCTCTTAATTCTTAACGCAACAGGTACGCTCTTGTTCGAGAATGGGATCTCAACTCAATTTTAGATTGGTATTGGATTAATATTGATCGTGATTGATATTTATTCCTTAATACTTTGCTCTAAGGTTTTTTATTCACTTGTCAAATTAGGATCGGAACTGATTCTGATCAAAATTGTGTAGATCCGGATTTGATTCCGGATTTTTAAACACTATTTACCAACCACGTCACTCTTACGTGTGATTATAAACGTAGGGTGTTATAATATTTTCTCAAATTTTTTGGGGAAGAAGATCAGATCATGAATTCATGAGATTTAGTGTGAATTAAAGGTAAAACCTTTTGTTCTTTTAAAAGAGCAATCCGATATTATTCATTCCCAGACGCGGGAGATGCCACAGTTGGAAAGTTTGAGAAAATAAAAGGAAAGCAAGCAATCAGCATCTCATCCCTCTTTGTGTCTCTACATCAATCAATTAATTAACAAAATATAGTAGTGCCAATTATAGGTGGACTATCGCTTTAATTACCGGTATATCCTCTCATCCTTCTTTAATTTCATTGTGTGTTGTGTGGTGGAAGGCCAGTAAAGAGTAAGCTGGGGGATTATTATTTAGTTCTTCTTGTCAGCTTGTGTTTGGTGGTAATCTTGTCATTTCGCGTCTAAAAAAAAAGAGGAACAAAGTCCAAACACCAAACTACGAAGGAATGCTCTTTCTTGATACTTCACTCTTCCAATTAAAATTGGTAGGGACGCCGGACACGTGTTGTTTTCTTACAGACCATGTTAAGACTACATTATTTTATCGATTCCTATCGACTATCGGACAAATTTACCCTTAGATTTCTGTAAAAAAATATTTTTTAACTGTTTTATCTTTAGTTTGTATCATTTGATCGATACAATATTATCACAATATCAAGAACGGTGATTAATGATACTGATATGTGGCAAACCGATACCGACACGTAAAACCATGTTGGACTAAGTTTTTAATTCCAAAAGGGCACAAAAAAAGGAGGGACACGTTTGTCAAACTAGAAATCCTACTGCTTACGCTACGTGGCATCGGCTCTCTTGTCTCAGTCTCTCTGCTTTTTGTCTCAACTCTCAATTGTGGTGATGCCTAACCTTCATTGCCACCGACACTTTACCGCAAGACTTACACGGGTCCTAATATCAAATACGTGGTTAGATCACAGCTGTAGATTAGTGTCATCATACTACCAACGTAACTTGAAAGAGACGGTGTACCTGTGACCCTCCACCTGTTGATAAGAAAAAACCAACTACGGAAAAAGGCACACGTGGTGGGTGAACTTTAAATTTTTAACGTAAAACAATATGGTGATGCATCTTAAGAAAACAACGCCCAGGAGGAGCGACGATTTACAAAAGAAAAACGAAAATGAGAAATCATACAACGCACAATACAAACGGATTTACATGGTTAATCCTAAAGATGGGCAACTATATCTATGGCTGAGTAACAAAACAAATTTTACTATGTCTCTGAAAATATTACAAATCCTTAGATTTCACTCACAAATCTCTCAAAGAGATAATGATATTTTATAGAAAAGTCCTAATCCGAGAAAATACAGAAATGCCCTTGGATCCAAAAATTGTCAAATTAGACAAAGTCACACCAAAACATAACATATGTCGAAATACATATCGTTTTGAAGGTCTCAATGAGTCCAACCCAACTCACCATCTCTGGCGGCTGACGGTGATATATCTGTTTTTTAAACCATCCGAACTCATTTCGAGGTCGAAACAGAGCTCCGAAGATCCTTTGAACCACTTTTTGGACTGAAATCAAGCTTCACCAATAACAGTGCCTGTGCGTCTAGACACAGAGTTGCACGAAATGATCGTTGCGTTTCATGGAAAGGCAGAAAAATCCCTAAAAATACCACGATGATTTCACATTGCCCTGTGTCTGAAACCTGAACATAGGCATACCCTACACGACCAAGTAGCGATCTCCTTCCCAACAATTAATATAGGGTAAATTACACGTCACGCCCTGATTTTCAAAAGAAACTCAAATCACCCCCTAATTGTTGAAAATACTCATCCGTCCCCCTCTACAATAACGATCTTAGTCAGTTGTTAGTTATTGATGTGAAAGGACTCTTTTACTTTATCCTTATATTGAAACATTAAATTAAATTTATAATATTATCCTTCAAAATCTATGTTTGGATGTCAAGGGTAGTGTAGAAATTTAAATTTATTTAACTGACATCATCAATTAACAACATAAAAATAACGATAAGGACTAATTTGTCATATTGGGGTGTAATATGGGGGTGGTTTGAGTATTTAAAAAAATCAGGGAATGATTTGAGTTTCATTTAAAAACTAGAGATGATGTGTAATTTACTAATATATAAAGGTGTAACCTACCACCCATTTTTAGGAGTGGGGACGGAACTTTGGTTGGTCGTTATTAGTATAGTTACACAATTTGATTGGGAGACAAGCTTCCGACTTTACTGTATAATGATGAGAATGCTCATTAATTAGGTCTGAGTGAGGATTTTTTATTTTAATTTCTCTCTCTTTAATTTTTTTATAAAATAATGGGTGTTTTTTTAAAGAAAAATTACTTAGATCTACCAAATAATAAAAAGATTTACAAAATTAATAGATATAAAATATGTTTTACAAGTATAAGTTACAATGTTAAAAAAATTTACTAAATCCCCATACGAGTAAAAGGTACATGAACAACCTAAATTACCCCCTACATCTTTTTGTCTTTCCTCCTCTTTTCTTTTCTTGACAACCACTCCATCCTCCTTGCAACCTTGCCTCGCAACACCACCTCCAACACTAATGCCGCCACCGCCACCCACCTCTCTCTCCCTCTCTCTCCCCCTACCCTCACCCTTTCTGCAAACCCACCTCACCATGAGTCTGAATCAAGCATCCCAAGAGAAGGAACAATAGTCGAAGAAATAAACAAATTACCAATACATCCAAAACAAAATACCAAAGATTCTTACATGTTTTATGATTTTTCTCGACCAGGAGACACAGGGTTTGGTAGAGCGCAACTGGAGATGATTTAAATATTAACAGAATTTTGCTTCGTTGGTTAAAGTTTACAAACCCTATTTTAGAGTAGATTAAATTAAATTCATGGAAAATTTCACTTCTTCCACATCAGCGTGTTCATGTTGAATTCTAAATTGTCAAACCTTGTCGATGCCGCAAGGCTCCCAAACTTCAGATTGCCTTGGGTGGAAAACCAAAAAAGTTTATTAATCTCAAATAGAAAGCCTAGTGTTAACTTCAAACCGATTTCCCACAAACCATATTTTACATCCTAACAAATTTTTAACACCCATTTCCCAGAAGCCGAAAAGTTGCAATGTTTTTTTATTGCAAATAGAATCCAAACGATAAGAGAGTCTCTCTTCTTCTGTAACCAAAATCGTCAAATATAATCGTGGAAGAGAGAGAGATTGTTTGTAGTTTCTTAATTTATTCTATGTTTTTTTTTGTTTTATTGAATGATTTATTAAGAAAGTGGGGAGCATGGTGGGGCGGGCTGGGGAAAAGTGGGAGAGCAAGGTAGGGGTGGATGGTAGCGGTGCTGCAGGGCTGGTGTTCAGAGAGGAGGGTGGGATGGGATGGGATGGGATGGGGTGGGATGGGGTGGGGTGGGGTTGCAGGGGAAGAGGGAGGGAGGAACGAGTGGTTGCAGAGGTTTTCCATGAAAGCACATGAAGAAGAAGAAAGAAGGATGTTAGGGGGTATTTTAGGCAATTCTCTTACATTTTTTAATTCATATGGGGATTTGGTAAAAAAATTCAACATCATAACCGGTGATTGTAAAATTTAATTTATACCTACTAATTTTATAAATTTTTTTGTTATCTAACTAGATCTAGGCAATTCCCCCTTTTTTTAATTTTAATTCCTCTTTCTTTAAATTTTTAATAAAATAATGGTACAAATTTTACTGATTACCTCATTAAACCGAGGATCGGATATATATACAAGCAGTCAAGCAAATTCTGCCAACCACATAGAAGAATTTTAATGTAACAGTTTCAAATCTTGGATATTTATAAATTGATCTGGATTAATCAATGTTAAATTTCAATCTTTTTGTAATACTTTATTCCACTTAACCAATTTAATTTGGGTTGAAAGTTACCGTGTGAAAATGTTGTAACCTACTTGTACATCCTAATCTAACCTCACACATGGAATTAGGGTTTAAAATTTCAGAATCGTGATCTAGATCGGAATTGGTTAGGATCATTGAGGAATCGAAAGACCAATCTGATCCTGATTTTTGAAATCCTATATAAAAAAAAAGACCGTACCCAATGCACAAGGCTCCCCAAACCTTGTATGGCACAACTATTATCCGTCTACAAACTTGCATAAGGATGAATCACTTACAAAACCAAAACCCTAACTCAAAAAATAATAGAAATATAAATAAATAGATTTTGAGAGTTATGCTAAATTCAAAGAAGAAGAAGGAGATGATGGTAGGAAACCATTATAAATCATAAAATTGGTTTGGCGAGAGGAGAGTGTAATCCTATATGATGATGGGATAGAAAATAATCATTTTTTGGGGTGTGTTTCTTTTGCTTTCTTTTTTTCTTCTTCAAACTTCCAAGTCCATAATTGAATGTAGGATTGAGTAAGGATGCCCCCAAAAGTTATGATTAAGTACTCAAGTCTAATTTTTTAATTATGTTTTCTTTTATTAATTGGAGTAATCGATTTAGGTGTTAATGGTAAGGTTGCCATTTATAGTAATACTGTATGTTGCTAGAGGACCGAAACTTTTGAGCATTTGGCATAGTAGCAGAGATGATTGTTAATCATAGAGGGTTTGCGTGCATATCAACTTCGTTACCAATGATGTTTGTGTCCACACTATCTCTATGTTGGCATACCCTTATTTGAGTTAGTGGAAATCTTCCTTTTGGAAAGACCTCCTCAATATTATAGTTTCTCTTTTACTCTTCGAGGCTTAATATATTGTCCCACTTGTGGGAGGTTTTTGTCAAAAAAAAAAACGGATGCTTTCTTTGAGATGTGGATTGTAAAACTGGTCGGATTTATTAAAGAATTGTATTGGACCCGAACCGAATTCAAGAACTGTATCCAATAATATTGACTTTGATTCGATCAGATTATTCATCTAATTAAATAGATAATGAAAGAAAATGTTTATATATTTGGTTGGCATAAACAATAAATGAATGGCACGTACAGTGATATATCTATTGTTCCCAAGAGACTCAGATTTGTTCAGTATTATAATTCAATCCATTACAAGCCCTACATTAAACCACTTAATACGCATTTGGTGAACATCTGATTAGGTGAGGAGGCGGATTATATTATTTTAGGGAGAAGGTTCGTTATATTGCCCGAGTGCATTTTTTTTTTGGGTAAAGTACACGTACCCCTTGTAATGCACTCAATATTCCTCATACCCCCTAAGCTTATGATAAGTCCATATACCATCCCTCAATATTCCACATATCACTCCTGTTTTACCCCCTAATGCCATTTAAGTCCACATCAAGTGTTAAATGCTAAAAAATAATCAAATTACCATTTTTTCTATTTTTTCGAAAATTTGAAAAGACCTAATTGCACTGATCTATTTGCTAAAATTTAAAAATGCCAAAATGCCCTCATCTTCCCCAAATCATTATCTTCTTTTACATACCCAATACCACCACCACCCACCATTAACACCATCACCACCGTGAATCCCCCCCACCTCCAGCACCAACGTCACCCACTATCATTAATACCACCAACCATCTTCTTCCCCAGATCGTTTCTCCAAAACATGAAACCCTAAACACATTTTAGGGTTTCAAAACCCCACTGCCGCCTTTAGCAGCAGCCGGCCCTCTGGTTTGATTGGTGGTTGCAGAAGAAGATTCACATAAAACCATTATACTACTCGGGTATCTCCGAAAAACCATTAACCATATCCTTTCTTTATCTGCAATTTTCACTTTGTTTTTATTAATGTGTGTGTTCCCTTGCTATTTCGTACCAATTGTTATTAGCGGGATCCACTGGAAGGGATCTCTACGTCATGCCTTCCTTCTCTCTAATTCTAATTGATATCCTATTGTCACTCAATCTAGGCTCATATTCTACAATTTGGTTATTTCTCTTTCTCTTTCACTTCGGTTCTGTTTCTTAGTTCTTTGGTTTTCAACGTACTGTTGTCATTATTTCAATATATTTTCTACTGGAGAATACTTAATCTGCCACGGTTACAGGCGAGCTTGGCACTGCTCAATGGTGGGATTGACATATTATCCCCATATCATCTTCACCATTCAATGCTACCTGAGATCAACACTATTTGGCGGCCCTCTGGTTTGGCCGCTGCTAAAGGCGGCAGTGGGATTTTGAAACCTTAAAATGGGTTTAGGGTTTCATGTTTTGGAGAAACGATCTGGGGAAGAAGATGGTTGGTGGTATTAATGGTGGTGGGTGGCGGTGGTGCTGGAGGTGGGGCTTCACGGTGGTGATGGTGTTAATGGTGGGTGGTGGTATTGGGTATGTAAAAGAAGATAATGATTTGGAGAAGATGAGGGTATTTTGGTATTTTCAAATTTTAACAAATAGGTCAGGGCAATTAGGTCTTTTCAAAATTTTAGAAAAGATAGAAGAAGGGGTAGTTTGATCATTTTTAGCATTTAACAGTTGATGTGGACTTAAATGGCATTAGGGTGGTAAAGCAGTGGTGGTACGTGAAATATTGAGGGGTGATACGTGGACTTATCAGAAGCTTAGGGGGGTACAAAGAAAATTGGGTGCATTACAGGGGGGTATGTGTACTTTATCCTTTTTTTTTTGGTCAAACGGATAAAATTTTCATTAAAGGAAGGCTTCCTGAGAGAATCTCCTAGAAACAACAAAACTAGGATTTTGGGTGAATATGAGAAACCCCTTAGGAATCTGACAAAAGGAGGAGGAACATTTATAAGATATCACTCCCTCACAAGAACTGGCATTTATATGAAACTTTTTTTCATTATCTTAACAGCGACAAAGAGGGGGTGCCAAAATGCACCCGATGAAGACAGGAGGGTCGATCCCATGACCTCTTAGTATCCCAATAACCAAGGTTTAAAAGAACTTAATGGAGATCCAATCGACCCCAACCAATTTTGATTGAAATTAGATCGAAATTGGTCTACATATGCCTCAACTCTAGAATCCAAAATGAATTATTGATCCCAATTTTTAAAACATTGTCGATATCCGTACTAATGTACCTTATGTCATTGAACACTACTAATTTGCCATCCTTTTAATCTATATTTATTAATATTTTCAGCAAAAAAAATATACAACTAGCAAGGTACCCTTTCCTGTCACCTGGGCTCGCAACCAAAGAAATGAAATATCAGCCTCTCCGTACAATTTTTCTAGGATTCCGCCCATTCTTGGCCGATTGCAGCAGCTTTTTGTACCAATTCTGCCAAATCGGGATCAGCATTGGTTGGACCCGAATCGGGCTGCTTTCAGCTTTTAAAACCCTGCCTCGACCGGCCTTACAGATCAGCTTCATACTTGAAACTGGGACTCACTCCTCAGAAAATAGGAAGTCCTTATCTATAACCAATGAAAATAGAGAAAGGAAACAAAGTTATCTACTTGGGTTCGCACCTAATCTAGCTGGGTAAAGCTTGGAACTGCCATGGCAGCACTGAGCTGCCCATTTCAGCCCACAAACTGTAGGAGTAGTTGCAAAATTAGATTCAGGTCTACCATCTCTTGCTCAATGCAACCTTCACAGAACAACATCAAGGTATATTTAAAGACAGTCTCTTCTTGTTTTTAGATTTTTGATTTCTCATCGTATATGATATGACACACTAAGGTAGTCTTGTTCCCTCGACCTCTTTTTTTTTTCGGTCTCTCCTCCTTTTGCGGTTATGGAAAAGAGGTAGTAATCAATGGTGCAGTCAAGGAAATAGGTAAGGCTGCAGTAGTTGCAGTGACCAAAGCTAGAGGAATGGAGATTGCTGGTGCCGTGGATTCTCATCTTGTCGGAGAAGATATTGGAATTGTTAGTTCTTCTTTCTCTAATATACTTATATCATCCCCTTGTTATCGTTCTGTCATCACAGCATTGATTGTGTAAGATTTCGTTGAGCAGGTATGCAATATGGAGGAAGCTCTGGAAATACCTGTTATAAATGATATCACCATGGTTCTGGGTTCCATCTCTCAGGTAATGGGCTCTCTCTCTCTCTCTCATTCAAGATTTGAAGTGTTTATTTTTCTCAAATGAGCTGTTCTATGGGAGTTCTTCGCAGTTGAAAGCAACTGGGGTTGTGGTCGACTTCACTGAACCTTCGACTGTTTATGACAATGTCAAACAGGTCAATTTCTCTTTAGACTTGTAGATACTTTCTGTAAATCTTTTGCCAAGCTAAAGAGGGATCCCTTCTCTTGTGCTCTCATCTGGCAGGCAACAGCTTTTGGCATGAAGAGTGTTGTTTATGTGCCTCGGCTTAGCTTAGATACAGTAACTGCACTATCTGCGTTCTGTGAGAAGGCCAGTATGGTGAGCTTGTGGTGAGATTGTTTCTGTTATTTTCTTTCACATTCTTCAATTTCTTCCCAATAGGGTGTGCGCTTTTCGTGAGATAAGAAATTTCTCCAAATCTGTTCTTTTTGTTTCATTTTTTTCTTTTTTGCCATCAATGCAGGGTTGTCTGGTCACCCCTACGTTGTCTATTGGATCCATACTCCTCCAGCAAGCTGCCATTTCAGCATCCTTCCACTACAAAAATGTAGAAATTGTTGAATCAAGGCCAAATGCATCAGTAAGTTGAAGAGAATGATGTATTGTTCCCTGCAAAAAAGAATCCTTCTCAGCTCAAAATTGTATTAAATACAAAGGACCAGCAATTCACTACTTGCCATGGACCTTCACTAGGTTCATAGTCATTAGATGTCTTGCAACTAAGCCTAAGCCTTGGATATATCAGTCACTTCTCTTGGCAAGCTGGTTTTAACAATCAAAGTATCCATTGGTTCTATATACCAGGAAAAATTATTTTCTCAGAGAGAAATTTTTATCTATAGTTTTCAGTTTCTGTCCTGGCAATGTGCCCCCAGACTCAAATAGTTAGAAAATGGTATACTAATATCTGCACCGGTTTTACAGGAGCTTCCAACACCAAATGCAGTCCAGATTGCCAACAATCTTTCTAATCTTGGTCAGATTTACAATAGGGAAGATCTTTCAACAAATGTTTTGGTAAGAAGAGACAAACTGGAACACGAGTACTACACTTGTGAAGAATTTAATGACCTTAAGATAGCAAATTAGCAATAGAACCATGTGTAGTTAACCTTGTCATTCGATTTTTGTTTGTCCCAAAAAAGATAAAAAAGTGATGAAGCTTTCATTTCATCATCAAAGAAATTAGTAAATGTGAATAGATTCAACAGAGAAAACACAACACAAAATGCGGAAGAGATAGGTGGGAAAATCTTGTTTGTGCATTATGCGAGCTCATTAAAAATCTTATCCACTAAGGCAAGGGGTCAAGTTCTGGGAGAAGATGGAGTCCGCGTTCACAGCTTGGTCCTTCCAGGGCTTCCCTCCAGCACAGCAGTTCACTTCTCTGGGCCAGGGGAGGTGTGTTTCTGAATGCACATGAAATTGACACTGTTTCTGTATCAACAAATCTTATCTAATTATAAAATGGTTGGCTCCAGGTTTACTCTCTTAAGCACGATATAACAGATGTAAAGTGCCTTATGCCAGGCTTACTACTGGCCATCAGGAGAGTAGTGCGGCTCAAGGTAACCAATACCTTCAAATTTCCTCCTGTTCCCTTCAATTCCTCAGCTCTGCTCGAACAACAAGTTTTATGGGTCTTTCTCCTGCTTTCTTCTTTCTTTGACAGAATCTGGTGTATGGCTTGGAGAAGTTTCTGTAGAGACTCAATCTTCTTCAGCCTCGTCTAATCACAGAGGAGATTCATTGCTGTGGGCTTCAACAGATGAGAGTACATTGCTGCTGAGACCAAAAACATTTTTAACTCCAGATCAATACTTTGAACTATCCATGTCACCCTACACAGATGTAAAAGATAAACTAAGCAGAGAGAATGAGAATTAAAAAAGTGCCCTGTTATTTTATTTTATTCTAAGTGCAAGTCAGAGCATTTTTTCAGAGCATAAATAATTCTGTTCAGCTTAATTGGAGGTCATACTTCTGAGAAACTAAAGCAATTCACAAGACCCAAATGAAAAATATCGTAGCAGTTCTCATATGTGCCGAATTTTATGATCCTATCTTGAAAATTTTTATAACTTTCTCTTTTTAAGTAAATAAATGATTTTGAACCCTTTTATTTATGATTTTTGCTCGATCGCATCACAACCACAATTAAAATATTACACTCTCCCTAGTCTGATTCAGGGATAGGACACCAAATCCAAATTGAGAGAGAATACTAACCCCATCCAGTAGGGCCATTTGCCCTTCCTTGGAGAATTACAAGAAGAAGAATCAAACATACCTGAGGTCTGAGGAAAGTAAAGTGTTTAGATTAGAAAGCCCAATTTGTTGAATCTGCCAGTCAAACCAGTTAAGTTTGCTATAGGTTTTGATACATCTTCACGTGCACCCCAATGGCAACGTACGCTTAATGCATCTCCAACTGATATAAGCTGGCAAAAGAAAAGCCAAATGTAAATGGGTACTTTCTACATTGCAAACCAGAGTCAAAATTTCAATCATTATAAATATTTAATTCTAGAACCAAGAAAATCAACAGTCCACATTATTCCATAACTTCTTACAGAGAAAATAATCATATCTGTGTCAAAAACACAGCAGTAATCTGTATATCATTTTCATTTTCAGTACGTGTTGCGTTTAGGATAATTCCACTGACATGGTGTTTGTATTGCTTAGCAGAATGTATCTACCCAAATCTTCATTTTGAGTGTCAGAGAGATCTTCCGACATAATAAATATTTTCTTATTGACTTCAGAGAGAGCTGACTGATCTGCCACAGTTGCAAGTACCACGAACGAGTACACTAATAAGAGAGGAACTACGAGCAGAAATCAGTAGTCACTCTGCTACTATATATATATATATATATATATATATGTATAAAGAGATAAAGGGAGCGCTAGTCAGTCCCTTGGGTGGCCGCCCTGCATGAATTTTAAGCTTTCAGGCAGGAATCATAACATTTTAGTCCATCAAATTTGTGAGATTTAATGGAACATGATCTCTGCAACCTCGTTGGAGTTCTGATAAGTGGAAGACCGATCTGACCAATCTGGCAATACCAGTTCACTAACAGACAAAATCATACTTCTTTGATCCTTTTTCTGTAAGTCAATAACCTAGAACCAACATAAAGAAAAGAGACACTAGAATTTTCACAGCTTCACCTTGTTAGACATCCTGAATGTCAAACACGAAGACCATCACATTGAACACTTCATCTGTTCTTCAACCACCTTATTGAAATTTCTGATTCCCCAACGCCCATATAAGCATATACAATTTTCATAGCTGGCGTTCTGAATTGGTATTGGACATTGGCACCCCATCAGTGTCACTATCCTATATATCTGTTTTTTTTGCCCAGACCAGTTGATCCTCGTCTATTAGCACCAAATAGCACTTACTGTTTACGCAATCAATAATCTCTATTTGTCATAAGTTCAAATTTTAAAACAAATGATCCCCACTTATTGATAGCCCTCGTAATAAAACTGTTTCCATTCTACTCATCCAATATGTCCTTCACCTCCCTCCCCCCCCTCCCTCCAGAGGGTCTCTTACTTGCTGAATTACCATAAGCAGAAATATTATTCTACAAGTCAAATAAAAATCCTAAAACTAAATCAGATTAAACCATCTTTTGATATGTTCATTGAAGTTCTGTTCTGAGATATCATGTTTGTTGACACCTTTATTATTGTAGTTCAGCATTAGATCTTCACATCCTAGGCTTGTTCTATGTCAGAGGCATGACAATATAAATGTGTAGAACAAATGCCTGTACCAATATAAATGATAAGTCCAACTGAGTTCACTTCTGGGCAGCGAGAGCACCAAATATTTTTACAGATTCGTAAAGAAACCGCTTGTTTTAATATTTAAAACAAGGGGAAAAGAACTCTGTCCATTAGTGTGGCCTATGTCAGCACTCCCATGAGTCTATCTCTCTCCTCCCCATATAAAAACAATTAGTAGGGCTATCTTTCCCTTCCGATGTTTCCCAGTTCACAAGGAAGTTATAATGATTGAGCAAAAGATCTCCAATAATTTAAACCATAGGAAATCTCAACATTTGTGAACCATTCAAGCGAATGGATCCGGTTAAAAGCCTCAAAGTTGATCCTCTGATATCCCTAAAAATGTCAATATTATTAGCTACTCCTGGCAGATAAGGACTATCCAAAAGGGCACACCCTCTGAAATCTGGCTTTAGTAGGTTCAGTCTAGGTTTAGTCTGTTTACATATTTATTAGTGAATACCAATTGGCAATTTAGTATTCAGTTCCCCAAAGTGCAACGAATGGCAATCCTCTTGGAGAATTTTCAAACTTCCAGTAGTTTATGTTCTTATCCCATCAGATGAGGAAAAGGGAAAATTGTAGATGTACTTTAGAATATATTTACCTCGAGATATTTTCCAAAATAGGGAAGGGCCATCGAGAACACCAAGAGCTTCCGATCTCTGCACAACAATAATCCGAAACCAAAAGCAAGCTACAATCAACTAAATATCAAACAGAAACCTCGCGAAATGTTCAACAGTTCTCATTTAGTGATATATCTAAATAGTATTATTATCTGCTTACGAACTGCCCCGCACCGATGGATTAAATACCTGATTTAACGGATTTGAAACGATTCAAGAGAAGCAGCTAAGCGAAAGCGTAACCTTGTTGCTTTGGTTTTTCGGTTTTTTCCCAGAGGAACCAAGATCGTTGGATCCCTTCTTTCTTATTCTTCTCGTAGGACGAAAATGGTGCTGCTGAAAACGGAAAGAGAGAGGAAAGAAATGCAAAGAAAGGCAGTAACATTTGTCCGAGTTGGCGCGAAACCTGGGCTGCAAGCTCACCAGAATATCTGATTTAACGGATTTGAAAAGAGAGTCGCTTCCCTCTCCCAGAATGGTTCAAATAAGCGAATCGGCCTCCATGATTCCGAATCGGAATCGGAATTTGTACGAAGAGGCCCTCATCATGTTCGGACCAGGATCGTCTCCAGGGAGCCCACCGCCCAGGGGGCATCTAGCGGTTGAGCTGTGCACACATCTCGTGCATGTCTAAGAATATGTGCAGTACAGCTCAACGGCAACACCCTAGGCGTGTTGGGCTCCCTGGAGACAAGCTAAATGCATCATGTTCGACTGTATTCAATTTCTTGTGAAGTGTGACAAAGTATGTAAAAAAAAAGGAATTCCATGCATTTTTCAGGCATTTGGTTGTCACGATAAAACCTCATTAGGTGTAGTGCTTTTCTTATTGTTTCCCAACTTCTAGGATATTCATCCTCTCAAGTGTGGTGAGGCAGTGCACCACACTTGAGAGGATAAATTTCCCTTCTTCTCACAAAAAGGACAACCTCCCTTGACTTGAAAGTTCTTGTGAAACGAAAGGAGATTGATTGGGTCACTTGGTCCTGGCCTTGGTATTCCAGCCACATTTTTAGCAAAGCAAGCCCCGTAAACCATATATTCTTGCTCTTGCTCTTATTCAGTACACACCCAATTTCAAGCCTTTCTGGTTTTAAGTGTTTAGATGTTGGGATTCATAGAGTTATAATCTCACATTGGTTCGTTACGATCCTTGATATTAAAGGAGCTTTCTCCACACCTCCTGTGGGTTTGCTCGGCTGATTTAGGACGATTTGGTTTGATCATAGGGTCCTAAATTTGAGTCCCAAGAATGAAGCGTTACATAGGGTGGGGAGAGACTTCATGTAATCGGGGTTCTCCCTAGGGCCTAAACCGTAAACCTGGGCAGGTTCAAGGGTTTTCTCGTTAGCCAAAAAAAAAAAAAAAAAAAACAAAGCTTTCTTCACTTAAAGTCTTACCATTTTGGGTAAGACCCTCCAACCATAATTGTCAAGGCGACGCCTTGGCGTCTAGGCACCTTGATTTCTGGTATCGCTTTGGTTGGCTAAGCGACGCCTTGTATTCTGGTGTCACCTTGGTCACCTAGGCAACGAATTGTCGCCTTGTTTTTTTACCCCTTCAACCGCCTTGATTCGCCTAACCGCCGTAACAACTATGACTCCAACATGAAGATTGGTTCTATTAGTCACTCGTTCACTATCTCTAGCCTATCTCAGAGAGAGAGAGACCAATCAACATCTTGCAAGTAATAACAGAATAAAGAAGTGTTGCATTTCTTTGTTTGCGTCGCTTGGTTCTTCGTCTTCAGGTGTTTCAAAGCTGTTTGATTTCGTGGGTTTGGAGAGGTGAGCATCATCAATGGCTGTTGGGACTAGGGATAACGGAATTTAGGAGGTTGAAGTGGCTGCAGTGGATTTTTGACAAACGGTACAGGGGAGGATTACATAGTATATTTATTATAGCAAAAATAAAATAAAATCTGATGACTCAAAATTATCCAAGAACAAAAAATATGTGAAACCGATAATAAATAAATAAATAAATCTGATGACCAATATGACAATTATTATTTAATTAATGGATAAAGTGATAAATTGGTTATTCATGGTTGGATACCCACTAGAAAACCAAGTTGGCTTCCTCAAAGTTTATTGATAAAGAGAATCAACTTATGAGTATTTCCCTATTCTCAGTGAATGTCAATTTACTGACCAACTGAACATGCATGGATTTGGGTCCTCTGTAGCGGCATAGTGCACATCCGACAGTCTGCAGCGCACGGGCACGCAGCCCAACACCCCACCTGTGTGTTGGGCTGCATGCCTGAGTATGCAAGGCCGTCGGATGGTGCGCTACAGAGGAACCCCATCCGAACATGCATGGCTTGCACCAGCTAGCCCAGACCACAGGGAGGAGCAATCTTTCCAGCATACCTTAACCTATCCAACAAATTTAACTGATATGGGAAAGAACCCAATTAGGTTGCCAAAGTAGCTACCTAATATCCTAAATATGGCCCATCAATAGCTCTGAATAGATTAATACACACTCTGAGCAGCATTCACAGAGGAAATCCCAAAGCACAATGAACAATAATATTTCATCTTGTCTTCACTGAATCAGGTGTTGCATGCCACAGAAATAGACAGTCCTTGCCATTAATATTATTGTTTGTACAAAAAGAAAAGAAATGAACAACATAATTAAAACGATGACCCAAAGTTACTTGTAACCACCCACCCACCCCCCCCCCCCAAAAAAAAAAAAAAAAAGCCTCAACTAATACAGGTGAAGGTGGGACTGAGTTAACATGTGGCAGGCAGCACAACACAATCTAAAAGAGAAACATTTTACACTTCACTAGGGAAAGGTGGAAGAAACCATTACCATATATGTTAAACAAATGAACTTACTCCAGCACTCCAAGACTAGCAGAAAGATACTGTCCCATCTCATTGCTCTTTCCGAGCTTTAGACCTGTTAGGCTTTGCCGGCTTTATGATATTGCCGAGGAGGAGTACTACAATAGGAACAATAGTGCCAATGTAATACACGCTCCTAAATGCAGCAAGGGTCTCATGCAAGCTCAAGACCTAGGTAATGCAGGAAATGTTAGAAATAACATACACAAATAATTTAAATTAAAAAAAAAAATTCTTGACTAGAGAGAGAATGAGGGGAATGCTTCAGATCTGAACTGACCATGAAACCAACAGCAGAACAATTCAAAATCAGTAGCGTATATGCAAAGTTTGAAAATGTGAGTATCTTCCTAACCAGAACCATATTCTGAGGTATAGCTTGCTGCCATCTATAAATAACTGCTCATAAAAGAAAAAAGAAATGTAATCAATAGATGTTTAACATCTTCATAAAAAAACTACAAAAAAAAAATGTGATTAGAAGAAAACCTTTAGAACCCGCAATCATCAGAGCTGATTGAACAAAGAATATAATATACCCAGGATACAATCCCTGCAATTTCATTAGGGGAAAGTACACTTATACGTTAAACAGACAGGATTAGAAACTTGAATATTACAAATTTCCACACTATCACCAGCAATCAAAAGGTAAAAGACAGTAATACCAAACAAAGGAGTGTGATATCGGGAAAGCAGACAACAACTAAAATGTTTGTCGTTCTTTTTGTATTGAATTAGCAAAATTAACTTCAAGGAGAATATATCAAGGGATGGGGTTCACTGAGCAAGCAGTAGGCCAATTGTGATAACCAAATACATCATCAACGAATTGAAACATAAAATATTGCAAGAGCATTTCTGGAATGTATAGGTACAGTCATACTCACATGCCAAACAGCACTAACAGTCTGTGTAGCCAGCAATTGAAGGAAACCAGGTTTCTTCCCTTTCTGGATGAGTCTCTCATAAACATCTAAAGCAATAGAAAATGATTTTCAGTATAGCAATAATCATTCTACCCAAAAAAAAAAAAAACAACCACCAGCAAAATAAAGTGTACACTTCTCCCCCCCCCCCCCCCAACCCACAAATTGATACACCAAGCACAGTGCAAAACAAAAAGAAGTTACAAGATTAGTAGAAGATGGAATCATGGGATCAGACTTCAACATGTTCACGGACACAATTTTCAGTCATATGTGCTCCCCACCCTTTTTTTTACAGGGGGCAACTATTACTACAATTCAACATATTGACATTATAACAAATATAATCATATACAGTTAAGGTGAGCAGATTTGGAGGAGGAACATGCATTCATATTGAAAGGATAGCAGTAGAAGCATAAAGTTGTAACTCACAATAACGTAGCCAAGTGCTAACTTGGATGTTCCACAAAAGGGGCAATTCAGCAGCACTCTTTGCCAACTCAACACCAAGAACATCAACATTTTTAGCATTGTCCCAACGTGGTTTTCGGGAAGAAGAATCTGACCAACCACTGAATCCAAGACCAGAGATGATCATGGAAGCCTCTGAGATTGACCAGATAAAATAATACTTCCAGCGTGCTGTAAAGCCAGACATGTACTGGTAACTGAGCCGTTTCCAGAACCCCCATTCCTGATAGACAGGATCAATAAACCTGGACAGTGGGAAATATGGTGCCAGGTACAAATACAAGCCCATGCATACAGCAGCTTGAATTAGAGCTCTAATCATTGCACCATAAGGTGATGGACCTGACCCTTCCCCCGCATTGCTCCAAATCTGCAGAAGATTAGAACAATAGTTCAGACTTAACTAGCTTCGCATAGAACAATATCAACCAAAAAGGGGGGGGGGGGGGGACAGCGAACCTTAAACCTACCCCCTTTTGTTCTGTCCAGTCAAGATAATCCTTCATTTCATAAACTGGTCCAGCAAAATGACTTCCACAGCAGAGGCAGTAACCGAAGTACTCAATCAGAGAAGGTACCCGAAGCAACCGATTTTTCTTCTGTGCTTCACGCAGGCCCTCTTCTTTCAATGTCCCATCATTGCAATTAATTGCACATGAGATGACTTTCAGAGTCAACACCATTAAAGCTCCTATAATGGGAGGAAAAAATGAAAGAAGATATACACCATTAGCCTAAATATGTAAGGTAAAAAGATAAGGGTTTTGCAAAATGTGCACACACATGTCAATTCGAGATTCCTTTGACAAATTAATGATAAGATACCTCTGTTCTGCCTCAAAAGGAAGAAGAAATTAAGAACATGATCAAGTGATTTGGAGTTTGGCTTGTGAGTGTCTCTGTGTATAATTGTGGTCAAACAGAAAACAAGCAAAACGGCCAAACTAGAGGTTTGCAATTATCTTTGAGCAAGGAAAATGGAATTCATCAAAACTCAAAGTGGAGATACAAGAGAATCTATAGATGCTCATAAATGGATAACCATGGAAGACTCTCTTTCCTCTCCCATTGACATAAGTTTTATAATGTTACGCTGCTAGAACTAGGGTTTCAAATTTTGACGTTGTTAAGTTCCATCATGTGAAATGAATGCTCCTCTATACTGTTTTGGGTGCTGTATGATTAACAGTACAAAGATACATATAGGTTATGCAATTTTTATTTTTATTTTGATGAAACGGAAATAAATTAACTGATTAACAAAGATTACAAAAGTTTTAATACCAACTACCATATCAACAATCTTAGAAGAGCGAACCCTATTAGCTAGTACATGAGCTGGCCAGTAATGTAAGACTAGAACTAGAATAGGTCTAATCCCAGGCAGGATCAAATAGAAAAACCTTCCAATAAACAAGAAATCATATGAGGGAACCAAGATAACAATGGGAACTCAAATGAGGGAACAATTTCCTTGGTTGAAGTAACAAATAGAAAAAAAACCACAAATTTGTGACCTGTTGAAGCAGCAATGATCTTGATGTGGTAATCTTCAAGAAATCAATGTGACAATCAGTTGAAAGAAATCCCTGCAGCTTGTATCACTCTTGAGATCGATTTGAACAAAATTAGGGTTTGGATTCAAGAACCGATGGAATAGGATGGAGAAATGGAATGGGCATCTCACCTATCCTATCTCAAGATTTCAACATTGCATAAGCAACTTTTCTATTCATTCAAATCCGTGTACAATGCTGGCCTCCCTTACAAACTTATATAGAAGACTCAAAAATAGATTTAGACACTAAAAAGGAAAGACCTAACCCTATCCCTAACTAATAAAGTAACCTAAATTGACTAGGCAAGGAAAATAATAAAGGAAATAGACTCAAAACAGGACTCTAACTAAACAAATGAAGTAAATCCCATTTCCTACTTTCTACCTATATTTTAGGCTCATTAAATTGGCCAACTACAAAGTAAACCCATGGGATCAAAAGCGCAACACCTACATAATCCAACCCAAAGTTTATTTTCAATTAAATAAGCCCTTTAGGTGACTTATCTGCATCAGCCAGATTACAACAATGAAATGTTGATGGAGACTATACATATTGCTGTTAACTCCAAATAATAGTATGAGATCTCGTTGTTGTCTCGGTTTCGTGTCCCACTAAGACAAGATACCTTGTGATACATAAAACATACAAGATCCCGACCGAAATCTTGCTATCTCGCCAAAATTTCGGTCCAAATTTCGATCTCGGTTCATTTCGGTCAAACCAGGCCCATTGACTTAAGTATATATACCATATTTCGACCCAAAACTCGACATATCTCGCTGGACTCGACAGAACTCACCTCTCTGGTTTTAAAAACCCTCCAAACTTGTGCTTTTTACTATTTTTGTTGGGAAATTTCACATAAACTGCTGGAGATTGAAGATTGAAGGTTGGACATTGTTGTTTGAAGCTTCAATAACAAAGGAGTTGCATTTCTTCTCAAAAACTACTTTTTGCATAGATACACCATGAATACTTGTTTGTTGTCTACATGGTTTTTATATGTGATGTATCTTACACCGATCTATAGTTTGATGGAGGTAGATTTATTTTTCTGTAAAACAAAATGGTTTTCTTGAAATTTTAAAAATTGAAAAAAATATGGGATCTACTCATTTCAGTACTAGCTACTAGGATCCTAGGACTTTAAGATGGATGGGCATAAGCCATAAGGTAAGTCATCCACTTGTATTTGTTTAATCTATGTCTCTTTCTATGTTTCTAAGAATTATTAACAAACCATGTATGATTATGAATATGATGCCTAATGCATTAAAAGATTTACGGTTTGATGTTTTTAATTCCTAATGCTTAATTAAGTTGTTTTACACCTCTACTTTAATTATATGTGTTTTACTAGTATTAAATATTGTGTGGAATAGCCTAAGGTAGAACTCAACTACGCCGTAGACTACCAACCTAGGGTCCAAAGTCAAAGTACCATTTTGGGTTTGAATTTGTAAAAACTAATGTTTCCATTGTGTTTAGAAGAACTAGAATAGGGTGGATGTCAAGTTTCAGGACCTATCTTGGCCATATGGCTATTGAAACCCACCACCGAGTCTTGACGGAAAAAAATACACCAACTCGCCAAGATCTCCGCTTGATGGCTGGTCAATTGAGTGACTTGAGTCCTAAAACCTTGACTCCAATGAGTCGATGGAGCAACACTTCAACTTCTTCACCATTTTGCGCCCTAACTAGTCTCTTGCTAGCTTAGGCTTTGTTGGCCTCCGGACTTGTATATTCCTCCTCTTTTCTTCGTAATTAAATTTTTATTCATCCAAAAAAAACACTTCAACTTCTTCTTTTAAATACAAATGCATTTTTTAAAATGAAAATAACCTCAGTTAATATCAATATACCTATTTGGTAGGAATTCTGCTACTTCTCTCTCAATCTTCATGTGTTTTCCCCACCAGCTTGGTATTTCCAATCAGTCCATTTTTTATCAATAAGAACCCCATGGATGATGAAACCGGTTTTAGAGGTCTTATTTCCCTTCAACCTCACTTTGAACATTAACAGTACCAAAACTAAATAACATTCACAGACACGAAGACACCTCACAGATGGGGGAAGGGGAATGACAGTGCAGTTTTTATGTGTTACTAGTTAAATTTTCAGAACAATTAAGTTGATGTAATGTAAGAATGTAACCAGTGAACATAAATACAACATTATTCTCATAAAATGAACTGTTTATCTTTAATAACCATAATTATATGAGTGACTTATGCTTAACAAAATAATGTTTACAACGGACTGAGACTAATTGTGATAAAAGTGTTAGCATATATCATCAAAATGAATATGTTAGTCTGTTACAGTGCCTAACATAGCCAAATCTGTTATGATGGTGCTAGACGTTGGGGTTTCTTCTTTTTTTTTTGGAGGGGGGGGGGGCATAAGGAACAGACACAGAATTTTGTTTTGCCACATCTTCACACATGGCAGCCAAGATAGCAGCCCATTGGGTCTACATTGCCCCACATCACACTCTTTCCACATTGCAAGTTTTAGGTGCCAACATGTCCCTGATCCAGAGGGTCAAAGCATGTTAGCCCTACATAGAAAAAGCAACCCAGAGTCACTGCAGTCATCAGAGCTCACAGCATTAAAACATAAAGAGTTCCAAAAGTATTTGAAAGGGAAAAAAAAATTTAAGAGCAAGTGATTATCCATTAGAGATATCTTTCTCAGCCTTTTGGACATATTCAAGCACAACTACAGAATCAAGCTTTTGGAAGTTATAGAAAGCCCTCATCCTATTAAGTAAAAATGAAATAATCATCTGAATGACCTGTTCAAGGAGTAAATACAACATATTTGTGAGGAAGTTATAGAAGGCCCTCATCCTGTTTATATTAAAAATGAAATAATCATCAGAATGACCTGTTCAAGGAGTAAATACAACACATTTGTGAGGTTTGGAATGGTGTTTACCAGTAGCATCAATGCCTCCTTCCTTCCATGCATCTCCACTCATGTAGTATACATGGCTACAAAAGAAAAGGAAGAGTCAACAATCTCCATACATCTCCACTCATGTTGCATACATGTCCACAAAAAGCCAAAGACGCGTCAACAATCCTTAAATTTTCTCTTTTTATATCCACACCTTTATTTTAGAGCAAGCAGGTGAACGCTTGCTGGGAATAAGACGTTTGGCTATAACTAGTTCCAAGTATGTAAATATCATAAATAAAAGGAGTATATCTTTACAACTCATTTCACTGGGAACAGAAGTTCTGACAGAACCCACAAAAGGCCCACTGATCTGAAATTCCTTCTGAAGGCCAACACTAATCAAGTAAAAGGAACCAATGTCCACTCGTAAGTCATATCTTAGGTATATGCTGATGGAAGTCTTCAAATATATATATTTTTTATTTCTCAACTTTCAAGTGCCTAATGCATCGCAAATTGGAGTCATGGGACAAATAAGTGCATGCACTCTTTTTAACCATAATTGCAAGCACTATAAACAACTCCCCAATATTCTCATTCTTTCAACACAAATTGGAGTCATTGTACCATATACTGACTTCCCATGCAAAGAATACATTGATTTTGTCAAAACTAATGATACGCTCTAGTTGAATAGGCATATGATGTGATAAAGGTAAGCTCGTAGTGCAAGAAAATATACAATCCTAATGTAGGAAAAGGAAGTGCATGCGCACACATAACACTGAGACATTTTTTAATACCTACAAGTAAAATTGGAAAATAAACTGGATCGGGCATTAGTAACCTAATGGCATAACATTAGTTTTTCCTCTAAAAATGATGGATATCTTACAAAAGTATATATGGAAAAGCAATTGCACTTTCTCCACTGTAAAATAATAGGAAATAACACTGGAACCAAATTAGTAACCGCAAATTTCTGTTAAGAGATATGAAAGCTGCACTTCCTGCACAACGACAATGGATATTTGAAGAAAGCACAACAATACTAGGGTAATGGCCCGGAAGGTAGTCTGGACCTTAATCATCGCAAAACTACAGAATAGTAATTTAAAAAAATGTGAAAAGAATAAAAAGTGTATAATTAGAAAAGCAGAAAGCCAGAGAACTTCTATATCTATGTTAGGAAACTAACTAATTGCTGGTATAGTACCAACAATCCAAGTAATAATCTCTTCAGTCTTGAAACACAGTGGAATTTTAATTTCCAAACCAGAAAATCCTAAAAGTAAATTTAGATCTCGTGGACTAAACAAGTCTGACAATAGTCCTGTGTCTGAATCGGACACGAAGAAATTGCCAGTTTGCAATGGAAAGCTACTAAAGTAGCCAATAAAACATAAATAATCAATGAAATCTAAGTCTTTGAACTGGACTCTTTTAAGGTCCTTCGTAGAATAGCAGCGCATACACAGCTCGATTTAAACGAATCGCGCTCTAATGCATTCAAATTAATAAACGGATCCAGAGAATAGACAAATAGAGAGCAGGATTGCAAGTTTAATACTCCCAAAACCAGATGAAAGGAGAACAACTAACAGATTCATCCAGAGGCAATAGCATACCATCCAATAAGATAACCGAACCCGGCGAAGAAAGTGATGGCTCCACATCGACGGCGATAGAAGACCATCGATAAGTATCCTATCAACATTGGAACTAAAAAATGAAGGTTGGACGAGAATCCGAAAGACAGGTAAGACAAAAGAGCTCCAGAGGCCGCCGCGTAGATATGCTTCGGAAGTGTTCCGGGGACAAATCTCCGTAGAAAGCTCACCGGTATAGTAGCGATGAAACAGAGAAGAAAGCGAAGGACGGGAATTGACACTCCAATTGCCGACGCCATGGATTCCATGTCGAGCTCCATGGCTCTCTGTGACTGCAACTAAACGACTTCTACAAAGTTAAACTAAGCTCTAGTCCTGAACTCCTGAACTTCCGGTAGAAGAAAGAGCCGAAGAGGAATTTTCTTTTTTCTTTTTCTTTTCCTTTTTTTTATTAAGATTTCGTGATTCGTTAAGGACCGACAATCTGACTCTGTATTGGGTGACCTCTTGCGAACTATCAATATTTAAATATCGGATTGGAATCAGCTTATAAAGTTGTATCCGTTCTCGATTGGACTTTTAACTACTAACACGAATCCGACGTTTGAAAAGCTTTCAGCGCAAGTGACAGTGCAGGTTTAGATCGCGTGCTACACCGACTCATGGCCGTGGCAGTTAACGTTAATTGACATCCATCTCATTAAACTAAAATAAAATAAAGTGACTTCCATCCTCGTGAGTCGTTACCATGACAACTCAGAAAGTGGATTAAATTTTAATTAGTGCATGTAATGGTAATATAATATAAAAAAAATTTAATTACCCAAAAAAAAATTTAATTAAGAAATGTGGCCCAAACCGCTACGGCGCAAGGGTGCCAAATTCAAACAAAAACTGTTTAGAGTGTTTAATAAAGGGTAAAGTACACGTATGAGACATATCCCCTGTAATGCACCCAATATTCCTCATATCCCCCTAAGCTTCTGATAAGTCCACGTACCACCCCTTAATATTCCGTGTATCACCCCCTACTTTACCCCCTAAAATCATTTAAGTCCAAAATACTAAAAAATGATCAAACTATCCTTTCTTCTATCTTTTCTAAAATTTGAAAAGACCTAATTGCCTTGACCTATTTGCTAAAATTTGAAAAAACCAAAATACCCTCATCTTTCCCAAATCATCATCTTATTTTACCATGTAGATACCCACCACCACCGCTTTAGAACGGATATGCAATGATTCCGCAGTGATTCCATTCACCTACTTCGGCTTCTCGTTATTAAGGTAAAGGTTCTGTATTATAAATTACATAATGTAAAGTAAACATTTTTTGGAGTGGAAAATGAAACATTTGTTGATAGGTAGGTGGAGCAGAGCGTAACGAATCCTAGTGGGTCTCTTGATTGCTTCCCTCTCTACCTGAAGAATCCGGAGTAATTTCGATGATGAGGGTTCTAACTGTAAATTTAGTCTCTCTCTCTCCTCTCTCTCTCTCTCGAATTTCAGTTGATTACGAAAACAAGTTTTTATCGAACTCTACTATGTAGAACTCAAAAGCCAAGTTTAAAAAAATGCTTTATTCATATGATTTTAGTGTACATACGATCAATCCACAACCATCCACTATCAAATATTCAGATCTCTCACGTTCAATGCAAGGCCACAAGTTAAAAATATTCAGATCTCATGTCCTTCTGTAAACACAACTAGATCAACCGCGAAATAAAATACAATGAATATTAAAATAAAAAAAAGAGGGAACAAATGAAATCCTAAGCTAAGAGGAAATGATTGAATGATGGACTTTAGATCAACAAGGCAACAACAACGGTGTCGAAAAGGGCAGAACCTAAGACTGCAACTCTGTTGAGTGAACCGTGAGCGCCTGAAGGAGTCGTCACAGCTGGACTATCCGCAGGTGCAAGAGGTGGTGCGGGAGGTGAGGCAATGCTTGGAGACGGAGATGGAGCCATCTCAGGAGTCGAGACTGGAGCGGTAGTTGGAGTCGATGTGGGAGCGGGAGCGGGAGCTGGGGGTAGCCACTGAAGGTGCTGGCGTCGGTGCAAGGGGTGAAACTGCCGGTGGTGGGTATCTACATGGTAAAAGAATATGATGATTTGAGGAAGATGAGGGTATTTTGGTCTTTTCAAATTTTAGCAAATAGGTCAGGGCAATTAGGTCTTTTCAAATTTTAGAAAAGATAGAAGAAAGGGTAGTTTGGTCATTTTTTAGCATTTTGGACTTAAATGGCTTTAGGGGGTAAAGTAGGGGTGGTACGTGGAATATTGAGGGGTGGTACATGGACTTATCAGAAGCTTAGGAGGGTACGAGGAATATTGGGTGCATTACAGGGGGTACGTGTATTTTACCCTTTAATAAATGATTTGATTTTGATTTTAAGATTGAGACCGTTTAGTTAAACGGTTCAAGTTCAAACCGAATTGAACCATTTAAACCAAAATAAATACTAGTAATGTATAATTGTGAAAATTAATTATTAATAATAATAATAAATAATTAGTACATGTAATGGTAATATAATATAAATAAATAATTATTTAAATAAACATGCGAACAAATAATTCAATTCATACTTTTATTTCAGTAAAAAAATTAGGAAAATTCTCATCCCTACCCCAGAGTTACACCCTAATGTTAATGCAACTCATATATTAAAATGAATCCTTAATCTAACAGGGTTAACTATGTGAAATGCAAATGACTAAAATATCTTCTATATTAAAACATAGAAAACCCAATCCACCACATTTTTTTACCGTTGGACTTCAAACCTACGAAGGAAAAATAGGGCACCTGCCCTCCATCTTCCATCCTTGCGACCAGCACACCAGAGAACTTGCAAGTGTCAGCTAAATCCCAGGAACTCCACTTCAGACATCCATGCCCATGTGCTTCATGGGGAAACCCCAAATCACTATTTAGAATAAGTAGGTACTGCTTCAGGAGCGAGTGGCGGAGATTTTAGGCAATCTCAGCCCTGGGAACTAGTTTAATGATCCCACCTCCAGCGATATTAAGTTGACTCTGAGCTCCAAGGATGGATTCACCTCATGCAACAACTCATTGACCGAACTCCCCAAACCCAAATCCTATCTCTAAATCTGCCAATAATGTATTCTATTTTCTCATCTCTTTCCTCTGAAACCGATCACACCTTACCATCTCTCATTCACCCTCTCTTTTATTCTTTCTTCCCCAGTTAGGCATTAACCCTTTCCTTTAGTCATGAACGAAATAATCGTCTGAACTAGTGAAGGCTTGCTCAAAAAACAAGGGAAAATTTCACAGACACTTCCTAAAAGTATTCAATATCTCAGAAACTTACCATACTTGGTCAAAATGTCACAGACACCCCCAAATATTAAGCACAGTTAATTCCCAAAAGTGAAATATTCATTTTACCCCTTAATTATTTAAATAAAAAGACAAAACTGTCATTTCATCTTCTTCCCTCTATGGCTGCGCTCCGGCAACCATCACCTGCTCCGGCTACGACGACCACTGCCGGATTTCCTCTACCTATCGTCTATCACTACCTGAACCCAAATCCATCTATTAACCCCACACGACTTCCCTCACCTTCCCTGGACTTCAATGTTACCATTGTTTTGCAGAAACCAAAACAACTTTCTTTGCCATGCATTGAAACTCGTAATCTCCTCAATTCAAATCTTAAATCTGAAAATAAAAAACAAATTAATGAAGAATGAATAAAAACGAACAGACCCCAGCTTTCAATCGTTCCATCTCCTTAGCAGAGGAGGAAAGGTGCAAAAAGTAAGAAAAAAAAAATAAGGACAGAAAATTTCAAATCCATGATCTGCAACTCTCCAACTAATGAGCTTCATATCAATCTCTACCCCCCAAAAAAAAAAAGAAAATTTATATAGCAAGTCATTTCTCCTAAACGAAATCATAGAAACAAAGTTGTAGAAAACCTAAATTCTACAAGCACAGAATTAAAAATGACGATTCTTATCTCCTCTTTTCAAGTAATGGAATTAACTATAAAAACACTTTCTTCTCATCCGACCCATAAAAATCGTTCAATCTCTAAAGAATCTCCACTTGGGCTTTGAGGAAGACGATGTAATCTGCAGTTTCTTCAGATTTAGGGGTCGGAGCTCATCTTGATCTGCTGCTGAATCTCTAGCTTCGAAGAAGCATCTGATTTGAAAACTAAGAAGAAGAAACCATGAGAGAGATAGAGAGTGATTCCAGAAAAAGGGTCTGAGATTTAGGGTTCGGAGCTCATCTTTAGAGAAGAATCTGAAGTTGAAGCTGAATTCGGTTTTTGTAGTTATCGATCGTTATTCGTTACGGGACATTCGAGCAAGTAAAAAACAGTAAACGAAGAGATGAAAAGGCGGAGGAGGGGGCGGGGTTGCAGGGGAGCAAGAGAAGGAGGGCTGGAGGGGGTGGAGGTGCCGGCGGCGGAAGAAACAGCAGAAGAAGAAGGGGAGAAAAAAGGAATAAAAAAAAAGTATTGAATAAAAACAAGGGCAAAATTGTCCTTTTCAACAACCAACTTCTAACTTCATTAATTCATCATTATGGGTATTATAGGGATTTCACTGTGGTAAGGGTAATTTCGCCATTTAAAAAGAATTAACAGACGCTTAACCACAGAGACTAAAAGAGTGGACTAAATTAAAATAAATTCATAAAAATAAGGGGTGTCTGTGACCTTTTGACCAAGTATGGTAAGTTTCTGAGATATTGGATACTTTTAGGGGGTGTCTGTGAAATTTTCCCCAAAAAAACCAAAAAATGTGATAGCCATTGGAGTTTAATCATAAGCCTAATCTCACAGGATTCTGATTGAAAGCAACTATATGAGTGTTCAAAGTGTAGTTGTTGTTGTAGTTCAAGCGATGATCTCTTTTATTTATTTATTTATTTTTCTTCAAAGATTTGGATTCAGGGGCTGGGGTGTGTTTTCAGGTAGTGGCGCACTGAGGCAAGGGTTGCAGCATCTTGGGAGTCGGCATGTGGGTGGGCTGGGGGACAGGGGGTATGGGTGGTGGGGTGGATTGCAGCATGAGGTAGGGGCAGGTGGATGGTTTGAAGAAGAAGAAGAAGCGCTGGAATGGTATAATTATCTTTAGTTATAATTTTACCTGTTGACATTACCACTTAACGACATTATGACTTAACCCTGTTAGATTATGGGTTAAAGTTGATATTTGAGTATTTAATGGGATTGCATTAAAATAAGAGAAATCATTAACGCCACCCCTTGATGTTTGCCTATATTTTGACATTACCACTTAACAGCATTATGACTTAACCCTGTTAGATTATGGGTTAAAGTTGATATTTGAGTATTTAATGGGATTGCATTAAAATAAGAGAAATTATTAACGCCACCCCTTGATGTTTGCCTATATTTTAAGACACACCCACTAACTATCATAATGTCAACGCCACCCCCTGCTTTACCAAATTAATTTCACCCAAACCCCCTACCGTTAGTTAAGAACTGTTAAGTGGTGATGTCAATTGCTTAATATTTTTTAAAAAACAATTCTGCCCTTCATAGTGGGTGAAGTACCTAATCTACCCTTTCAATTAAAACACCCACATACCCTTCTTCTTCTTCCTCACACTCAGCTGGCGACCTTGGAGAGCAGAAGTTAGTTTGGTGTGCAGACGTGCCCATCGAGAATGAGCCGTGGAAAACCCAAAAGTAAATTTTCATTGCTTAGTTCTACGAAAGTGCTTCTTGTAATTCAAACCTCTATTCATCCAACAGGTGGCCCCTTTTATAACAAAACAGAGGTCTTCTTCAACCTCTCTTCCAAAAAGCAAATTCCGCAGCACTCTTCATATGTTTCTTTTTTTTTTCATTTTTTTTATTGTTCCTGAATTTGCAGGTCTTCATCTTCTTCATGTTATTTTGATATTGTTTTTTTTTTTTTTTTGTAATTTCCATCTTCCAAATTGGGGACCAGTACAAACACAAACAGAAGAAGAATTTTTTTTATGCGATTGCAGCGGCTTGTGGCAGGGTTGGGGTATTCGATTATAGTATTCTTTTTTTATTTTTCACCTTCATCCTCTCTCTCTCTCAAGTTTCAATTTTCTCTAGGACATGACGTCAACAACGGAGAACCTATCGAAACTAGTGACGGGGTAATAGGGACAAAATCCCAAAGCCAAGATCTCCATAGGACGTTCAAGAACACAATCAAATAAATAATAGAAAATAGGGATAGAACCACCAACCTTGTTTCGCATCCATAGTGATGATGATCGCAGCAGAAAATAAAGAACAAAGATCTAGGTGCTTCCCCTCTATTCCCAAAGTAATTGGCCTGATGAGAATACCGAATGCACAGGGACGACGAACACTGAATATCTCCCTCTCTTTCAAGAATGCACTCCTCAATAGCAATTGAGAATAATAAATTGTGTTGGGTAGAGGGGGGACCTAGCTCTCCTTATATAGTAATCCCTATAGGGTCTGACTCATCACAGTCCTAATAGGAATCTATCTGGCCCACACTAAGCCAGTCCACATTAGACTTCTAATATAACTTAATGACCCCACTTTATTAGACCAAAACCATTAATTAGCCTGGTTTAGGGATTTAATTATGTCCATATAGAGTTTTATTAGAACTAAAATTCTAACATTCTCCTACTTGGACTTACATTAAATTCCTTATTTTTAAAAGGATTTAAAAACAGTTTTAACCAAAACAAATCACAGGCTAACAACTCTTTAAGAAAATTTTATGTGCACAATTTTTAAAATAAATTGGTCTAGAGGTCATATTAGAAAGTCAATCCTATCCCATAGAGTTTTAGACACCGAATCATGGCGGTAACTGCATCTATGATCAAGCGACACAGAGCCTTCCATGATCACGAGAGCCCTCAACTCTACTAACATGGATACAATGTGGTAGTGTGGCAACGAGATAATACTCACGTAGTGATTCCTTATGTATTATCCGTTTATCAGTCCAAAATTTCTCTTCTTTAAGTGGCACAGGCTCACTTAGAGAAATAAACTTTGTGATTCTAACGAATCTGTATGTCTCATCAGAAATAACTCGAGTTATACTTTATGTGTTACAAGACATACCTTTAGGCTAACAACTTAATGCTCCAGCCTTGCTTAAGGTTAACACATTCCTTAAGACTTTACAATCAGAAATATATACATCATGTCAATAAATAAAATACTCATGTGTTTAAAAGAAACTGCATGCAATGACACCCGATATATATATAAATCAAAGTTTACCATAAGGTAAAAATACAGATATTACAATGAAGCAAAATAAAACAAACTCCCACTAACTAACCACATCCCATGATG
Organism: Telopea speciosissima; assembly: GCF_018873765.1. Lineage (NCBI taxonomy): Eukaryota > Viridiplantae > Streptophyta > Magnoliopsida > Proteales > Proteaceae > Telopea > Telopea speciosissima. Next base: position 60,049,999 of record NC_057921.1, on the reverse strand, counting down.
CAACTAAGCCCATGCCCATGACATGTCTCTCAAAAACACAAGGGCGAAGACCTTTGGTTAGGGGATCTGCAACCATATCATCTATACTAATATGCTCCACTGTAATGTCACCTTCCTTTACTCTCTCCTTTATAATCAAATACTTGACCTCCATGTGTTTAGACCCTCTAAGTCCTTTATTGTTGTTTATAACCAACACAGCAGAGCTGTTATCACAGTATATCTGGATGGGCCTATCCACAAAATCTACAATAGTCAACTCCTTTATGAGATTTCTGAGCCAAATAGCCTGAGTAGCAGCCCCATAGCATGCTACAAACTCTGCCTGCATAGTCGAAGTGGTCACCAATGTCTGCTTTTTACTCTTCCATGATACTGCCCCTCCTGCCATCAAGAAAACATAACCTGATGTGGATTTCCTGTCATCCTCACAGCCAGCAAAGTCAGAGTCTGTATACCCCACTAGCTTGAGTTCAGGAACGTGTCTGTAAGTCAGCATATAATCTCTTGTCCCCTTCAAGTACCTCAATACTTTCTTGGTAGCAACCCAGTGACCAAGACCAGGATCTGACTGATACCTGCCAAGAAGTCCCGTCACAAAAGCAATATCCGGTCTGGTACAGACCTGAGCATACATGATACTACCAAGTGCGCTAGCATAAGGAACCCTCTTCATTTCATCCCTATTAGCTTTATTTTTCGGGCACTGTGTTGAACTTAGTTTGTCACCCTTGAGAATAGGAACATTCTCAGGTTTGCAATCCAGCATACTGAACCTCTCCAGAACACGATCAACATAAGCCCTCTGAGAAAGACTTAATAAACGGCGAGAACGATCCCTATGGATCTCAATCCCAAGAACAAAAGAGGCCTCACCAAGATCCTTCATGTCAAATTCCCTAGATAAAAGTTGCTTTGTATTATGCAACATCCCTAGGTCACTGCTTGCAAGCAGGATGTCATCCACATACAGAATGAGAAAACAGAATTTGCTCCCACTGACCTTGTGATATATACACTGATCCACTTTGTTTTCCATAAAACCAAACGAAGTCACAACACTCATCAAATTTCGGATACCACTGCCTAGAAGCTTGTTTGAGACCGTAGATAGACTTCTTGAGTCTACACACAAGATGATCTGAATCATCCACTGCAAAACCCTCAGGCTGAACCATATATACTTTCTCATCAAGATTGCCATTGAGAAAGGCGGTTTTAACATCCATCTGATGCAGCTCCATATCAAAATGAGCTACCAATGCCATGATCACCCTGAAGGAATCCTTCGAGGAGACTGGAGAAAAGGTCCCATTGTAGTCTACTCCCTCTCTCTGAGTGAATCCCTTGGCTACCAGTCTGGCTTTAAACCTCTCAACTTTTTCTTTGGAATCTCTTTTGGTTTTATACACCCATTTGCAACCAATGGGCTTACAACCTTTAGGTAAATCAACAAGCTCCCAAACATCATTATGTTTCATCGATTGCATTTCATCTCTCATCGCATCTATCCACAAATCTGACTAAGGACTAGAAACAGCGCCTGAATAAGTAACTGGATCGACCATACAACCAATGTCATAGTCATGTTCTCCCAGATAGACCTCATAGATAGGTGATATAGCTGACCTTCTCTCCCTAGTGGATCTCCGTAATGGTGCCACTACGCCTCAACTTTGAATACGAGGAATCTCATGAATCAATGATAGGATCCTCAATCGCATCCTGAATAAGAGGAATCTCATCAGGTGCTACATGAATGTCGGGGACGGTATCAATATCAGGCTCCTGAACTCCAGCAGGTGTAACCAATGGCATAGTATGCCCCACATCAGTCTGAATAGGTAAAAGAATAGGTACCGATGTACCAACCATGTGACTATCTTGAACAGTCTGAGAACAGTCATTCTTTTCGGCCACATCAAATTCTAGAAACTTCGCTGTCTGTGACTCCACAATCCTAGTGCCTCTGCAGGGATTATAAAATTTATATCCCTTCGAATGATCTGGGTAGCTGACAAAGTAGCAACGAGTAGTCTTGGGATCCAACTTGTTTAAAGTCAGATTATACAACTTCACTTCTGCAGGGCACCCCCAAACTCTAAGATGGTTTAAACTGGGTTTACGATCGGTCCACAACTCAAAAGGTGTAAGAGGAGCGGCTTTAGTAGGTACACGGTTAAGGATGTAAAGAGCAGTTTTCAAGGCTTTACCCCATAAGAACTTAGGTAAATTTGTCCTACTAACCATACTCCTCACCATGTCCATAATGGTACGGTTATGCCTTTCGGCGACCCCATTTTGTTCAAGACTTCCTGGTATAGTAAACTGACTAACTATTCCAGAGTCCTCAAGGTATTTGGCAAACGAGCCCTTAAGCTGTCCAGCATCGCCATGTCTGCCATAATACTCACCCCCACGATCAAATCTAACAATTTTAATAACTTTTCCTAATTGTTTCTCAACTTCAGTCCTAAAAATCTTGAACTTGTCAAGAGATTCAGACTTTTCTTTAATTAAGTACAGGTATCCATATCGGGAATAGTCGTCTGTAAAAGTGATGAAATAAAATTTTTTACACAATGTGGCTGAATAGGGACCACTGATGTCAGTGTGAATGACCTCTAACAGGTCAGAACTACGGATTGCAGTTTTCTTCTTTATCTTGGTCATCTTTCCCTTACATCAGTCTACATAAGTTTCTAGATCACTTTCGAGAGTAGGTAGGATATCAGACTTTATCAGTCTTTCTACTCTTGCCTTAGAAATATGACCTAACATCTTATGCCACAATGTGAAAGACCGTTCTTTAGGTAAGGGTCTTTTGGAAACAACGTTTTCAATATTATGGAAGGCGTAGATATCATTGGGAGATAAACACAGTCTGTACAATCCATTGGACGTAATGCAGGAACCAACTTTATTTGAAACAAATTTATCATACTATTCTTTATTTCAAAATGGTAACTACCAATGTCCAACACTGAAATCGAAATTAAATTCTGCCTGAAGGATGATACATAAAAAGTATTCTTTATGGGCAAATTAAAACTAGAAACTAGTAATAAAATGATATCTCCCATGAACTTTACGTCAATCATATCCATCATTCCCTATGACAAGTCTTGATTCATCCTGATTTGGCCTCTTCCGATTTATGAATCCCTATATGGTAAAAGCAACTTAGTTAGTTGTCCCGTCGGCTAGCCTCCAAGTACTGGATGAGGCTTATGATAGATTGGACTCACAAACAAAAGCCAAAGAATCGTTACCTGATGGCCTGGGTTTTGATAACCAAGTATTGTATTTGTTGCAGTCCTTCTTTATGTGACCCTTCTTATTGCAAAAGAAGCAGCGATCACTCTCTTTCTTGAAAGAGTCTTTCTTAGGTCCCAAATTGTTAATCCGATCGCACTCTTTATTGGCAGACTTATGAGTATGATTTTTAGACTTTTCACTCTCATGGGATTTGGAAATAACAAGTAGTTTCTCTTCCTCGGATACAACCCTAGAAATAAGGTCATCGATACTCCAGACACCGTCCTGGGAAAGGTAGTTGGTTTTGATGATGTCAAAATCAGAAGGTAGGGTATTAAGAACTTGATGAACAATCAAGGCATCAGGAAGAACAATATTCAAGGCTTTGATTTTGGTTTGATAGTCAATCATCCAAACAATATAATCCCTAACACCCCCAGAACCATGGTATTCCATATTAAATAGCCCTTGCAGAAGTCTCCCAATCTTAGCATTCGATGAAACTTGGTATCTCTTGAAAATTGCATCCAGCAATACTCTGGCAGTACTTTTATCAGGTAGACCACTCTTAAGGTGTTCCGGTATCGACCTCTTTATAGATAGTACAGCTAAGCGATTACTCTTTTCCCATGCAGAATGCACAAATTTTTTCATCCTCAGTACTATCAGCTGTTAGGTCAATTGGTTTATCTATAACAAGGGACGTATGCACATTTGCCATCTCCATGGCAAACATAATGTCCTCTTTCCACTTCTTAAAATTTGACCCAGTAAGAATCTCAATAGTGACCATGTTATTATTGACAGAAAAGGTGACTGAAAATTTAAACAATGAACAGTACAATAATCAGCATGATGCAAGTACAGCTTGAAACCTTATAAGCTAATGAGAATTTTACACACATCGTTGTGAAAACACATTTGGGCTGAATTTCCAATATGCAATTGTAAAAATCCCTACATACCAGTGGCCATGGAAATACAACTCAACTTTCAAAATCCACCACCTTTGGGTGTGCAGAATTCTAGGGTCAGCCTATTCATATGCATACTGTAGATGTACCCCTTCAAGTACCAATACATGACCACCACCTTTGGGTGTATGACCACACATTAGAGTTGAAGGACATCCCATAACTGTATGAGACCGGTGTTTCACAAATCCAACAAGGAAGGTCGCTTTGGCGGCTACATCCTGTCGAACCCATGGAACCCTCTCTTGGGATATTTCAAAATTACTTACATCCTTAAACAAATTGTGTTATTTTATACTTTATGACAAGGGGCTTTAAATGTCTTAAAATTAACACAAAAATAATAATAATACTGTTCATCAAGGTAGGTATTCCAGCAATGTAGAAATTGGTTCGGTTCCCAATAGAACGAACCAATAAATTACATAAAAGGGCATGCATCAAAAGAATATCAAAAATATTTAAAATATCCATATCTGATCAAAACAGAGGGCACCACTGTGTAGAGCACAGAAAAACAGAACCAACGTAAAAAAGGGACCCCAAACGGAGTCTCGTAGCCCCCAGAAAGCTCGGTCAAAGTTCAGGTCCAAATCCGATTGACTGTACTGGTCAAACCGGTCCGAAAAGGCAAACCAAATCAGTTTGGCTCAAACCCTGGTTCGAGTGAACCTGTTCGGGTCAACCCAAAATGGGTCAACGGGTCTGGTTTTTGGGTCATAAACCGGGTCGACCCGACCCGAGTGGCGCACGTTAGCATCGCCTATAAATAGCATCAGGCGCACGATAGCAAAACCCAGATTCCTTTTTTTTTTTTTTTTTTTTTAAACCTTCTGCCGACAAGTAAAGATCACCCGCGGCTGCCGCCGGCGCGTGAGAGCGCGTCCGGCAGCCGCCGGCGGTGATCCACCCATCGAAAACTCTGATTTTTCGAGCTCTACGCCCCCATGTGATCAGATTCTATTTTTGCTGGCTAAAAAAATCGACAGAATGCCAGTGTCCGTACGGGTTTTTGGAAAACTGGAAAAAACCCTAAAAAACTTGATTCAAATCGAAAAAATTTCGATTCCCTTATTATGTTCTATTATTTTGAATCTATATAGGTTCAAGAACGGATCTATGGTGGCTTTGATACCACATGTTAGAATAAATCGATCCGAATAGGGACAAAATCCCAAAAGTCAGGATCTCCATAAGGCGTTCAAGAACACAATCAAATAAATAATAGAAAATAGGGATAGAACCACCAACCTTGTTTTGCATCCATAGTGATGATGATCGCAGCGAAAAATAAAGAACAAAGATCTAGGTGCTTCCCCTCTATTCCCAAAGTAACTGGCCTGATGAGAATACCGAATGCGCAAGGACGACGAACACTGAATATCTCCCTCTTTTTCAAGAATGCACTCCTCAATAACAATTGAGAATAACAAGCTGTGTTGGGTAGAGGGGGGACCTAGCTCTCCTTATATAGTAATCCCTATAGGGTCTGACTCATCACAGTCCCAATAGGAATCTATCTGGCCCACACTAAGCCAGTCCACATTAGACTTCTAATATAACTTAATGACCCCACTTTATTAGACCAAAACCCTAATTAGCCTGGTTTAGGGATTTAATTATGTCCATATAGAGTTTTATTAGAACTAAAATTCTAACAGGGGTATCCACCAGCGGTTACCCAAACAACAATGCCGGCACAGCTTACCCATAAGCAGCTTCACCGCTCGGGCCAAGCCCATACTACAACCCATCCTCCTACGGCTCGACCAGCAGCGTTGACATGCCACCTTCCTCCGCAGTTTGATAATCATAACCATAGCGTTGGTTGTTATCATTGGTTGCATCACCTTCTTCGCCTGGTGACTTGGGTTAGGTTTAAATCCGGGCTGTGGAGGACGAGGAGGCATTGGATGTCTGTTTTCTGTAGAAATGTCAGGTTCTCGTTTTCATCCAACTCTCGGGTTGGGTCGTTGTCCGGTGGATCCAGAGGATATGACGTTTATCTATGAATCGAAGATGTCTTCTTTTTCAGGTTAATCAGTTATAGGGATTTCTCTGGTAGTGAATGTTGGATGCGCTAGGCGCTAATAGCAGCAGCGGGTTGGGGAGCCCAGGGATAGGGGCGGGGCCTTGCAAGGGTGGGGGCGAGAGAGATGGAGCAGAGAGGGGGTGGGGTGAGTTGCAGGTGGAGACAATGGGGCCATGTCGGACCTACTGTTAGCATCTCTCCATCTTCTTCATAAAGAACGTTCTCTCCCTCCACGTCCTCCTTGACTACTTGGGCACCAAGAAGCTCCACTAGATCACCAACGACACTGCTTTCTCCGCCACCATGTATCAAGCCACCAGTTCTGCTCCTGGATCCTCGGGGTTCATTAACATTATAGATCTCAAAGGCGGCAAGGTTGGCTTTGCTCCTAAGCAAAATGATGGGTAGCTCAACGCTTACTTCCTCAAGTCCGTGAAGGAGATCCCTTCAACATCTCCCTAATCCAGATCAGTAACATTTTTTTATTATTATTTTTTTTAATGTAAAGGGTATTTTGGTCAAGAACAATTTAGAGGTTAACACCGCTCAAAAATAGGTAACGATTGATATTATGATACTTAGTGGGTGTGCTTTAAAATATATGCAAACGTCAGGGGGTGGCGTTGATAATTTCCCTTAAAATAATGGTATATCTCAGGGGGTGGCGATGGTGATTTTCCAAAATTAAAAAAAAGAACATGCATGTAATAAAAAGTAGTCATTTGAATAAAAAAGTTAAAAATCTTATAAAACCTTACATCGAAACAGTTTATAAATGGTTTCGATTTCAACATGTGAAACCCTTTTTGTTTTCCCTAAAAAAATTTCACAGAACCAAAACCGAACTGTTTACAGTGAAAGCATTAGCATAGCACACACATGGGTAGAGGTTTCTTGCAATGCTAGAGTAGAAAATCACATTAAAAAAGGGCAACCATGGATCCATTCATTAGGGATCCACATTTCTCCCCTTCAACCTCGTGAATTTGTGATGATCTTTTTCCATAATAATAATAAGAGAAATAGAAACACATGACACCAAATCAAGTGTCTAACACGCAACCTCTCACATGAGTACTTGGCTCCTCTCTAGCACATCCCCGAGCTGCACCACATCCGGTGCAGCAGTAGGCGTCGACACATGGTCGAGGTGTCATTTGAACAATGCGGAAATGAGGACTTCAAAATTAAGAAACCTTCAATCATTGCATGTGCCCACAATCAAATGTGCTTCATCTATCATCAACGTTCGATCAACACCTCGGCCACTTGTCGACATCTACTGCCACGCCGAACGTGGTGCAGCTCAAGGGTGCCTTGGAGAGGAGCTGGATCCCTCACATGATGAAATGTGTGACCCACACTAACACTCTTTCTTGTTTGGACACATTTCATGTTTATAATATCATTCTAAAAACCTACAAATAGACTCTTCCAACTTTCTTTAAGAAACCTACAAGTACACTCTTCCAATTTTATTCCATTTTTAAATCCAATGGATTTGGTATTCACGTTAAAAACACCTCGAAAGAGTCAATGAAGTAAGTGTCCGCTTCTTTTATAAAATGACATCTCTAACCCTTATTGGAGGAGGTGAGACCCAACCCATGGAGTTGAACAGAGAACATCATCCCTTAAAAAATGATGCCATTAAATTTCAGGGAAGTAGTTTTCTGTTTGGGAGTGTGGCCTACGCCAGCACTCCCATGTGTCTATCTCTCTCCTCCCCAAAATAAGGGGGCAGAGATGTCTTTTCATATGCGGAAGAGAGAGATAGACTCATGGGAGTGCTGGTATAGGCCACATTCCTGGACAAAAAACTTTCTCCCTAAATTTTATTACAATAAATTGAATTTATTGTAATTAGATTTTCTTATACACCTTTCAAGATGTCAAATAATTTATAATTTTACTGTTTTTGCCTTATAGTACAACACAATTTTTTTTTTCTAATGAGAATAAATATTGTCATTTCACATGTGCACCTGGAATACATGCATGATAATAAATCCCTTTGATAATTTAAATTATTTTTTGGAAACTATTTTATACCCTTAACTTAAAAAAGAACTCTTAAAAATAAGACAAGATACAATAAAATAAAAAAAATCAAATTCTAAATACATCTAGAGGTGTCATTAGTCATTATTCATTAGACACTCCCTTTTGTAATTTTGTGGATTATTTTATGCAACGCCACACTTGCTTCTTTAACAAGTTCCCATGCTTTAATAAATAAAAAAACAGTTCCCATGCTTGTGTAGAAAGACTGTATACCATGGAAGCCTGGACTTTTGAAATTATATCGTATTAATGAACCCGGTCTTCCCAGCTGGATCCAAACCCAGGTAAGGCCCCAGCGGCCCAGCCCAATGTTGTTGAACATCTCTCCACCCGCTAGCCCAGCAATCCGATTTGATGACGCTCTTGGCCCAATAGTCCATTGACTTCGCCTAAATGGGGAGGACTTTAATCCTTTCAAGTGTTGGGTGGATGGTTGGATTCTTAAATGTACGCCGCACTTGAGAGGATAAATTTACCTTTCCTTCACTCCTCTCTACTTCACCACTTAAAGGTTTTGGAAGTGGGTCCACATCATTCCTATGTGTCCAACAAGTTGTGAGAATGGAAAATTATCTTTTCCAATTCCCTGCCCGACCACTTTCCCAGTGCCTGTAATAAGGGAGGTGAACCTGAGGGTGTTAAACGGTTCGGTTTTGGTTAAACGGGTCGGTTCGATTCAGTTTTGACTGCTTGAAGGTAGAAATCGTAACCGTTTAGTAAACAATTTCGGTTAAATGGTTATACACGGTTTTTGGTTAAATGGTTATACATGGTTTTTGGTTAAATGGTTCTACATGGTTTAACACTGTTTGGGTTAGCCGGTTATGAATAACATCCCTGGTTTTTGGTTAAATGGTTCTACATGGTTTAACACTGTTTGGGTTAGCCGGTTATGAATAACATCCCTGATTTACTAAATAGTTTAATAGTTTTCAAACCAATTTTTAATAGAAAATGGGTTGTAGCTTGGAGTGCATCTCTTTTAATTAGTAAATACCTTCAATGGATGCTGGATCCCATGAAAATGTTGTATCTTCAATCACTGTTTACCCATTTTTTCTTTTTGTTTTTGAAGAGAAAACTATTTACCTTCTATTTACTAATACTAATTAATTATAAAGTTATTAGTTTTTTTTTTTATTGAAAAAAAAAATCATTTATTGAAGAAACGTGACTTAGTGGTAGGGGTGCAAGTTTGGCCCTGTCGACCCGAACCCGCCTTGAGCCCGAACAGGGTCTGGGTTGAGATATTTGGCCCTAAGGGCGGGTCAAGGCTGGAAATTTCTGACCCTGAGTTAGGGTCGGGTCGGGTTAGGGTTGAGGCCTCGAGCTAAGCTTGGCCCGGCCTGGCCCGACCCTGATTTTAGTTATACTATAAAATATATATTGATATAATTTATACATTATAAACTTTAAATTTCACCCACATTTTTTTATATAATATATTATATATGAAGACAATAAGTGTTATAATATAATTTATTATATTATTATTTTATGTAAAATTAATAATGTTCTTCCCAGCTCATTCTAGCCCATGCATTTCTTTCCCCCTCCCCATGATCAGGGCCAATCAGGGTCGGCTTGACCCGACCCTGAGGGCGGGTCAGGGTTGGATTTTTCTGGCCCTGAGTCAGGGTCTGGTCTGGCCTTGGCCCAGCTAAGGGGACTTAGGGTTGGGCTAGGGTTCTATAAAGCCCGGCCCTACCCGACCCTGTTGCAGCCCTACTTAGTGGTTAGTACTTAGTAGTTGCTTTTGTTAGGTTTTGAATCTTTTGATGTTTGGTTTAAACGGTTATAATCGGTTGTAATTGGATTAAACAGCCTGAAATCATTGGATTAATTGATTAAAATCGGACCAAACTGTTTCTGAAACCATAACCAGACCATTTATTTAAACGGTCTGACGGTTCCGATTTAAACGGTTCGATTCGATTTTGATAAACGGTTTCGATTTTGATTTGACACCCTTAGGTGAACCGCACCTGGACAAAGCGTTTGGGCAAGGGTAGGGTGGTCATTGCACCCCCCTTATTACAGTCTCTAGGTGAACGGGGCCGGGCAGGAACTGGAGAGGACAAAGATTTCTGGAACCCGTTATTGTAGATTCAAAGCAGCTTGGCCTCTCATTGTGCTGAATGGAGCGCGCTGTCTTCCTCTTCCCTCTGTCTGAGTTCTTTCAAACGACGCTTTTACAGGTTTGAACTGGAAGTGAAGTAATCCTTCTACAATTAGAGGACTATCTATACAAAATTTTTGGACTCCCGGCCAGGTAACGAAAACACTCGGAGGCTTTTGAACTGTAGCTTTACAATATGGTGTTGAATTGAATGTAGTGAAACTAGATTATCAACTTCTTGCTTCGACTTTCTACATTCAAAACCCATTATTAATTCACTATTAATGTTGCTAGGCCCTCAATTCTGAAGATTTAATAGTACTGTAAGTTATTTAATGTAGTGAAGTTAGATATCAGGTTCCTTCTTCTTCAGTTGTTTTGATATACCCCAGGGTAGACAGATTACCATATGTGTAAATCGACAGAGGACCAGAAATCCAACTAAGAAAAAGTCAGTAATCAAAAGGATTATGGAAAGCATTACCAAACTAAAATGTGACAATGGAAATAAAGCATTATGCTATTATTTTGTGCCAATTTTGTCCATTTTCTTAAAAACTTGTCGCAACAATTCTGAAATTCTTCAGATCTGTTGAAACATCTGTATAATTTTATAATTTGATGAGTTTTTATTTATTTATTTTTACTTAATTTGGACTGGCTCAGTCTGCGCCACTCAGACCGCTATGGGCAGTGCGCCGTAGAGGATCTGGATCCGAAAAAACTTCTTGCTCTTATCGCTATTCAATTTAGGGTGTGATTTGGCTCGCCCCAAAATATGATAAAATGGGTGATGCAGTGGCTCTAGAGTGGTTGGACTGATACGACCGGGTTTGAAAACCCAAGCCAAATGAACCCGACCCAACCCTGGTTTTTGGACCAACAAGGGTTGGTTGGTGAGACAGTTTGGCCGTTTGATCTCCTTTCCTCTTCTTCTGTGATTCCTTCCATCCTCTTACGTCGTAGTTACTGTTCTCTCCCTCCCTTATTATTTGCTTACCTCTTTATCTTATTTTTTGTTCTACTCCTTTCTTTCTTTTGTTTTCTTCCTCGACTCCCTGTTCTTTCGAGGGGGTGAATGTTCATATACGTGAACAACTCACAGCCGTTCAGATGAAACATTTCCATAAAATGGATTCCATCTGAACGGTTGTGAATCGTTCACATATGCTCACGTACGTTAAGATTCTCTGCACTCTGTTCTTTCCCTATCCTTGGCATGCCCTGTTTTTAGGCTAAATTGGTTAAAGCAAGAGAGAGTTGATCTTTCTCCATATTGTTTTGTTAAGCCCCTATTCCTGGGATATCAGTCGTTGGTCAAAAGTGATTCAAACCCTTGAGATTCTTGTTGAGCATAAGAAAAAAGAGAGAGAAGCAGCAAAGCAAGGGAAATACAGGAGCGGAGACTTGTTGGGAAATACAGCAATCTCAAAGTATATATGTTCAAAACACCTTAGAACATTTAGGAAAATTTTGAAAAAATATTTTGAGGAGTTGGTTTATAATTTGTTGTTCCCTCATTATTGCCATGTTCAATTTGCAGGTGGCAGGCAAGCTTGAATCTTTTATTGAGAAAAAGGAGGAAAAATGCCTCGCAGGACCACCGCTACATGCCTTATCAGTGGTTCAACAACAACGAGAATCACAAGTAATGGAGTCAATAGTCTCTTATTATTGAATGATCCTGTTATCTTGTGGAGAAACTAAGGATATGTATGGTAACCTTTCAAAAAATGGATTCTGGTGTTTTTCCTGATTCTAGGAACAGAATTGAAACATATTAAGTATGGATTGTCTGGTCTTTTTCTGTGATTTTTTGAAATGGACCGGGTGATATAATTGATTCTGGCAAGCTTTTGAGAAACACCAAAATGGTGTTCCTCACATTTTAGAATCCATTATACAAAAAATCGGGAAACAACATCGACGTTTAAGTTAAAGAGGGCATTTTTTGAAATTTCAATCAAAACATAACAAAACCTAAAAACAACCTTTCATCAGTCGTTGCAGGAGAGGAGAAGAGACAACGTCATGGAACGGATAAAGGTTGAAGAAGAGGAGGAGGAGGAGGTGGTGGTCATTGTTGGCGGTGGCAGTGGTTCCTCGCCTTCATCGTCTTTGTGTTATCATCTCACGCGTTTCCACCTCAACCAATGGAGGGTTTGCATGACACTGGACCTCCTCCTTTCCTAACCAAGACATTCGAAATGGTAGAGGATCCATCCACCGATTCCATTGTGTCCTGGAGCAGAGCTCGAAATAGCTTCATCGTTTGGGATTCCCACAAGTTATCCAGTACTCTCCTTCCCAAATACTTCAAGCACAGCAACTTTTCCAGCTTCATTCGTCAGCTCAACACTTAGGTATGTAATTACCCTAATTCCATTCATTCTTTTCTTTTGCCCCTTCTTCCTTCGATGATTTTGATTCTCCCTTTGTCAACTGGTTACAGTTTAAATAACCTCCTCCTCCTCTTCCTCCTCAAGTCGTAGTTGGTAGAATGGGTAATCCACAAGAGTTGGACACTCTCACAAGTCTTTCACAGGTTTGCTCCTCACCTTCCCTGCACTTGTCTGTTTCTTCATTTCAATTTCTCTCCTTCATTCGTTCTGCTTAATTAATTTCTGTCCATTATTAATTGGGTTTCTCATTTTTTATTTGAATAATCATCTTTTTTTTTCTTCATGGTATTCAATTGCCTAGACAATGATCCAAATTTGAATGTTCCACGAACTCTGTTCTTCATTTACCCTTTTTCTGTGTGGTTTAGACCGCCAAACTATGGCCCAACTGGCGGCCAACTGTAGGGTCTGTTGATCCTTGTATACACTGCTCTGATGTCATGATTGTAATGCCATTATACACTAATAAAACCTGGTTATAAAGAGTGAACACTTGTGTTTGGTAAAGGGATGGACGTTGAGGGTATGAGCAATGAGTTGGTAAAGGGATGGACTGTGATGGTTGTATCCTTTGACAATCATTTGAGAATGGATTTATTGAAAGTCTCTAAAGAGTGAACACTTGTGTCTTTCCCAGAGGTGAAAGATGGGTTGGGATTCTTTCGTTGAGTTCAAGCTGGGTCTTAGTACTGTTGCAGTTGGGAGGATCATGGAGTACAAGGAGGAGTGCAAAAAACATTGTTTCCTGAGATTGTTAATAAAACAAAAGGACCTTCCAAATGGGAGAGTGTATCTTATAGAGGTAAATTGGAGAACCCTGACATCCATAATGGTACCTTGCATACCCTATAACTCTAATGCTTATCAGTTTTCTTTTTGTGGTTGATGTTGATTCACCAGTTGCTATCAGGGTGGAATTTCTTTGTCGATTTCATATCATTTAGGCTGAGTGGGAATTGGGAGCTGGGACCAACATGAAAGCCCAATGTTGCTGACAAGACCAGGTTTGATTGCCATCCCTTCTTTGTTCATGAAAAAATGTGGGATATTAACCATCTACTTAGTTCCTTTTTTTTTTTATTATTAAGATAGAAGATTGCAACAAGTGTAGTATTTCTGATAGAATAAGTTAGCATTGCTGTTCTTGTAAGCTACAAGTTCTGCCAATTGGGCACAGTGAAACATTTTCAGGCTGGAAATTATTAACTCAAGTGCCTGAATTTGTACTTGTTTCATGTCCACCTGGATGACATTCTCTAGGCCCTGCTTTATATTTTGAGTTCAAATACTTAATTAATTGAGTCCTAGAGCCAACAGTGAATGGTCCTGCTCATAAGTACTAAACCTGGAAGATGAATTACTCTTGCCAGAATGTCCTTAATCCACATTCCTAGTATTTCTTGGTCATATTTGATCTTCAGTATATTATTATAGAACTCAGTTCGATTTTCCAGTGGCATTATTGTAATGGTTTTCCAATGAGTTAACAGTTTTAGCTGGATCATTTTGTTCTAGAGCTATTGTTGTCACAAATGTTTAAAAGCCAGAATCGGATCAGAGCTTGCTCTTCCTTTGCCCCCTTTTTTCCCATATTTTTTGGCCAAGTCTTTGCTTTGCTCATTGTCAAATGACAAACCTCTAATTCTTGTTCTTTGTTGCACCTGGAATGGGTCACCCTTGTTAGATTTCAACTTTTTAAGATTTTAGGTATTGTTGCCTTGGGATCATTTGCCATATCTAGCATGCCCATGAGGTTAGAATTCCTGTACCTTTTTTCTAAAGTCTACATTCTATCTAAAAAAGAACCTACTGCTGAACAAGTTTCTATTTTTTTTGTGTTCTGTGAACTCAGATTCAGCAATCATTGGATTGCTTGGGAACTACGTTTATAACATGAGGAATACCATTAAGGACGAGAAGTCTTGTAGCAGTAGTTGTGCGCCCAAGATTGAAGAAAGTAATTTTTATTTTTAAAAAGCCAAGGGGAGAAGATGCTCTGTTTTGAATTAGTTCTTTGTGTATACTTGCCCTTGTGGGTTCTATAATTTGAGAGTTGTGTTTCGGTTGTTTTAGCTCTCTTGGACAGTTGGGCTTTGTTCATTCTGAATAATCCTTGCAAGCTTCAATGAAATCAAAGCAAATACTTGGATATAATTTGGCTTCACTCTTCTTATAAATGAAATAGGAAGTGTATAGTTCTTTTTTGTTTACCCAAATTACTTCCTACAGGGAACAATTAATACATGAATCATGCCAAACCTTGCTAGTAGTTATACATCTTTTGGGTGGGCTCCGCTTAGCTTCATTCTTACAGGAAGTTCTACTTCTACAACCCAATCTCATTCAATACCATACAATTGGTGATTACTTTTCATAACGATCTGGGTTGAAGCTTTAGCTTGGTTGGTCCTTGGGTTTAACATTATTGGCTCCGAAATGGTGGTGGCCCTCTCAACTGTCTGAAATCTAACTATAAATCTATAATCCCTTGTGTGGCAAGTGAAATCAATTAACAATTTTCATTCATTTGTGTTATGAAAATTGTGCCTAAGGGATGAGATTTCTATGTAATTTGATAGAATTAGAAGAGAAAATTGTTTCTGTTAAAATGACAATTTATACATGTTTCTGTTTCTTTGTAATAGCAGAATCAATTTTTTACCATACAACATTTGTTGGTACAGAATTACTCAAAAAATCCAGAAACAGAAAAAATCAATTTTGATTTTAAATCATTTTTTTGAAACAGAATGGTTGCCATACATACCCCAAGGGGTTTTGTTTCTTTTTTAATACATTTTGCTTCACATGAAATTTGGTTTGGTAACTTTAGATGTTTGGGCAATGAGGAAGAAAATTTTCTGAGCATTTTCAATTGATAGACCATGGTTCCACTGTTGATTGTCACTGTTCAAAATTTTAAGGGAGTCCAGCATCAGTATATCACCAGCAATATAGCTGCAGGTTGAGCTAATTCTACAAGAAGTGCATGATTCAACCAAGTGGATTTGACTGTTAAGTGAGCTTCAATCAGGATAACAATCATTGTGTTCAAGCTTACGTTTGTGAAGTTGTTGGGAAGTTGTTGGCTAGTTCAGTTGGCAAGGGACCTGCACTAGTGGTAGCCAGGTCTTCGGATCGAATCTTGCTGCATTCTTGGCCTGAATGCTCCCTTGTGGGCTATAATGTAAGCAAAGAAATTTTGGTTAGAAAAATTGCTTTCAAGTTTGTGCTAGTTTGATATTCACACGGCAGGGGCCAAGGCAACTAGGCAAGAGAACAACTCGCATGTGTTATTAGATTTTACATTACATCAAGGCCCAGGGCCTGCTTTGACAAGAGAGGCGCAAACCAATTGAGCAACTCAATCGTCCCTAGGTGCAGGTTGCGCTGCGGCACAAAGAACATTCTCCCTGAAGGTAAATAAATGTAAGTGGTTATTCTATATTTCTCAATATTATAATGGAGTTTTGATGGACAACAATCTAAACATAGAATATGTAAATGGGTACACAGTTTTGTCCTGTGGTAGTTTTGATGAGACTAAAGTTTTGTGGATAATCCTTTTTTTTACATGTCAAGTTTCTACTAAATGAGAGTTGGCCAAATGGAAAAAATAGAAGATTTAAATATCCAAGGCCACCAAGAGAGTGCACGGACATAAATTAGAGGGCATGATCATTTGAGCATGAAATTTAACGTATGACCAAATTAGCCGAGATATCGTACGATTGGATTTGCCATATCACTCTTTCACATGGCAGAACAAAGTATATCCATTCAAAGATTTTCTGTACAAAAGGACTAAGCACTATGAAGTATGTAGTTTAAGTATTTTTGGATCCTTTTATAAAAAAATAAAAAAATAAAAAAAAAGTATTTATTGATTCGATCAGATTCGATCGACTTGAATGGAATAGTTTTACTATAAAAAAAAAAAAGAAGAAAACTTGGAATCGTTTTATCAAAAAAATGAATGAATTGATCCATCTTGTCTCTCCTCGATCCCATCCTCATAAATCAGCAGTTTAGAGTATGGTCAAATGCCCCAATCCCATATTCCAATGGGGGTGAACTCTCTGAAATCCATCCAATGATGTCTATTTAGAGCCATAATAAATTGAAATTTCATTTGGTTTGATTTAGTTACAATTTTAGGCTGAAAACGTCGGATTAAATCGAATCAAGCCGAATGAAATGCATATCCTATAAACCGAATCCAGATTAAACCTAAGCTATTTGATATCATACCCCAAAAAGCTGAAATACGACTTCTAAAATTTCAGTTTTCAGTTTATCTCTCTTGCCTCCATCCTTGACTATTCACTCTAGTTATTTCTCTTTTGTAGCTATGCATTTCTGTTGGTTTTCCTTTTTTCGTGCCTTGCTTCTTCAAGGCCACTACGATACATTCTCAACTATCATATAAATTGAGGAAGTGAATTGAACAAAATCAAATAATTTAAACCGAATTACCTAGATCATATACGATTGGAATGAAACCAAATACAGATTATTGAATAGGAATTGAATAAAAGGTTTCAGGGTTTTAGGTAATGAAAAAGTACTTAGTTTCAGTTTGTACATGTATTGTATCCTTATCCCAATTGAAAATGAACCAAAAATTGGGAATCGACCCGATTAACACCTAATATAAGAGAACAGGTTTCCAATGACGCTAGTATAGGGGGGAATTGCACATCCCACCAATGGTGGTCCTGAAAAAAATAGCATCCACATGTTTTGAGTTGGAGAAAAAAAAAAAAAACGAAAAATCCCATGTGTGAAAAAAATTGCATTTTGACATCATCTTCTTTATTTTTAAAGGATTGCTCCTTCACAATTATATATAATGGATAGAGAAACTATACTAATAAGAGGGTGCGCTTGGGAGAGGGATTTGTTTGATAGGAGCCAACACTTTCACTGGGAAGAAAGAATGTCAATGTAAGCTCAACGATTGCCCTGTATGGGAGGGTGTGGAAAAGAATCTCCACTTCAACGGAGGATCTTTTTCTATATATAAATTTTGGAAAAGAGAATGCTATTTAAGCGTGTGTGGTATGCTATCCTTGCACCAGGCATAAGGGCGGATGAAATGACTGCGCCCTTGGGAAATCCATCTTCAATGGGACCATGACGATCAATTCGTCCTCCCTTATGTCTGGGCGCAGAGGGAGCGCAGCACAGACAACCAGGTATCTTTCTCCCATATTTTTTTGGATGAAACTTTTTCTGTATATATAATTCACGACAGAAAAAAGCCTGAATAACGTATGCAAGAATAATAGAAAAATTGAATAAGTGCACAGGTTGCATTGGCAGGAGCCACAAGAGAGGTTGATTCCATCATCTACCCGTCCAACGTGGCAAATCCAACGGTTTCTGTCATCCAAAGTCTTCGTCAACAAAAAGTCCAATATGGTAAAACTAAACCCCACTCACGGCAATATCTTTAAGCCTCTCACAGACTCTATAGGCGGAAACGAAACGGATAGGGGCCCCACACAGTTCAGCGACAGGGCTGCTCAGCTCTCCTCGCAACCGCTCGATCTTTGCAAAGGCAACGTGGCTGTGCGGACGCTTGAATCGCGTCTCATGTCACAACCGGAGAGAGCCGGTACAGGTAAGGTTGTCGACCGGTGCAGCCAGTCACTACCTCGCTGCAATTCCCGCGAAGTATATAATAAGCACCGTCGAACTCCGCTGCGATGAGGTTGTTCCGGAGAAAACAAGACGAGACGAATGCTTAGCTTTGTCCAGCTCGATTCTCACTTCTCTACGGTCGGTATTATTTTTATTTCCTTATTTGCCCCTCCATTTTCGTCTTTCCTTCTGTAATTTTGATCCCAATTCTTTCTGTATTAGGATTTTGAAGTTGCTTTGAGCCACTCTCCGACAATTCGAAAAATTGTTTTTTTTTTTTTTCCCTTTATTTGTTTCTCTCCTAATAATTTGCCGTCTTCTTTTTCACTTTGATCTTATAGCTTATTGTTTTCTGGGATTAAACTGAGATAGATTGATGGTTCTTGAGTTGGATTTGGACTAGAATTCCAAAAGTTTCAGGTTTGATTACGCGGTTGTTGATTTGTAGTCACCGAGTTTGATTTCTTGCGGAATTTTGAATGTATTTGGTGAAGTTAAGCTTTAAGCTGTAGGATGCTGAGACTTTTATGTATTTTCTTGAACAACTGAATGTGAGATCTCTCATCAGCTCTTCAAGTAGTAATTCTGGGTTTTAACTCTTAACCTTTCTTTTTTTTCCTTCTTTTCTTAACATCTTTGTTGGAAGTTGTGTAAGTAGAAAAATTAGGGTTTGTTTTTGGAATGGTTAGGGTTTTGATTTGCATTTCGTGCTTTTAACTTGAGAATGCTTTTTGTTTACCTTGTTCATGTTTCGTGGTCGTGATACGGTCGAGGTGGTTTTGAGTTTCCTCCTTTCTCGCTATGTTTTTGTTAATCTTCTTTTATATCTGTTATAGTTGGTGTCTTGCCTGTCTTCGTGTCTTTGTTTATTAACTGTACTGTTCTCACACGGAATTTGAAAACTGAGCAGACTTCTGTAACGATTTTGTTGGACTCGAGCTCATAGATTCACGCTCTACCTCTGGTGGTACCACATCGGCGATAAAGTAATAGTGGATCTGTCTCCCCGGAGTATTTTTCCGTGGGTCGTGTTCGATTTAAGTGGCCTTATTGGGGTTTCTTTATGGTGGTTCATTTGCTAATTATTCACGAGGGCTTTTAGGGCTGGCTCTGGAGAGTTACTTGGATTCCAGCCACCAGTCTGGGGTGCCCCTTGTGGCACCGTCCATGGTGGCTGGAGACATAGCGCAGTCATCCTCGAGCTCTGGCATCTTTTTCCAAGGTGATGGGCAGTCTCAAATCCCATTGAACTCACACTTGAATTCATCTTTGGGGAACTCGGCAAATTCAATTTCAAGAGGGCGTTCGAATTTGGGTCCCGTCTCTGGGGACATGAATCGGACTGTCTTAAACAGCGCAGCAAACTCCGGTCCAAGTGTTGGGGCAAGTTCATTGGTGACAGACGCCAACTCTGGACTTTCAGGTGGTCCTCATTTGCAGAGAAGTGCAAGCATAAACACAGACTCTTACTTACGCCCACCTGCGTCACCAATGTCATTCTCCTCTAATAATATAAGCATTTCAGGCTCTTCTGTGATTGATGGGTCCTCTATGGTTCAGCAGGGCTCTTATCAAGAGCAGGGTTCACAACAAGTACGGCAGAGGCAGCAGCATCAAGGGGCTTCCTCTGCTACATCCCAACCTCCAGCTCAATCGAGTCCAGTTTCTGTTCCTAGTGGCCCACAGGTACCCAGCTCCTTGACCCAGGAGCCAAATAATATATCCCAGATGCATAAGAAACCCAGACATGATATTAGGCAAGAACATATTTTGCAGCAGCAGGTTTATCAACAGTTACTGCAGAGACCAGATTTGATTGGTCACAATCCACAATTACAAGCTATGCTTCAGCAGCAGAGACTACGGCAGCAACAGCGGCAGCAGCAACAGCAACAACAACTTATGCTGTCTCTGCCACAGATGCAGCGAACCCACTTGCAGCAGCAGCAGCAGCAGCAACAACAACAACAACAGCTGCAGCAACAACAACAACACCAACAGCAACAGCAACAGCAACAGCTAAGACACCATCTTCAACAACAGGGCTTGCAGTCCGTATCTGCCATGAAGCGCCCTTATGAGAATGGCATATGTTCTCGTAAGCTAATGCAATACATATACCATCATCGTCATCGCCCATCGGTGAGTTAATAGTTTTGTTGCCCAAGTTTGTTTTATGTACTTAATTAACTATGATGCTCTCTTTGATATTATGTTTCTTTTTCCTGTCTCAATATTTGTATGAGTTGTTTTTCCGTTGTTAGCTATTCAGCCATTGTTTTATATGGGAAGTTCTAACCCTCCTGTGCCTCACTTTCTTCTCCCCCCCCCCCCCCCCCAGGACAATAGCATAGTCTATTGGAGGAAATTTGTTGCAGAATATTTTGCTCCTCGCTCAAAGAAAAGGTGGTGTTTATCGTTATATGATAATGTTGGACATCATGCCCTTGGTGTTTTCCCCCAGGCAGCTATGGTCAGCAGTGGATACTATTTCTTTTAATTAGTAACGGATATTTCATATTCATTTTTCTTACTTAGTTACTTGCATATGCTATTTACGTTTGTGTTGATAGGGTTTCTATGCATCCATGCATGTTCCCTTTTATTTGCATTGGTTTTATACATCTATTTCTCCCCCCCCCCTTCATTCTGTTACTTTTCTCAACTTCATCCTTTTTGGATTGACTCACTAGTGGAAACTTTTGTCATTACTTGTTTTAGGATTCGTGGCATTGTGACGTATGTGGTTCTAAATCTGGAAGGGGATTTGGTAAGTAGACAATAAGTATTTTAATCTGGCATACTTCTTTTAGATGATTTTGTCTTGTTCTTTTGATCAAATAATATTAGGATTGTAACATATATAGCTCCTTATGTTTTAAGTTTTTACCTAAAATTTTTAGGGGTTATTTAGTGATACATGCTCTAGGTAATGATGTAATTTTCAAATTCATATTCTTTTAGCCTGTTATTCATGTTCATGGCCTGAGGAAATGAAAATTTGAACACTTCCACTCTGCTTGCCGACTGTAAGGGCGAATTTAGGTAAGCAATCTCTCATCCAAACCTTAATCCCAATCCCAATCCCAATCCCAATCCCTACTAGATGAGCCAAAGGGAAATCTGCAATAATTCATTTCCTATATATGTAGTTTCTGTATGGGAAACAAATCCCTTTGAAATTCTCATCAATTCAAAGGAAAAACCGCAATGACCCATTCCCAAGTATGGTTCTCTTTGGAAATTCTCATAAGTTCTTATTGTGTTTCTGGGTTTTTATTTTTATTTTTGGTGAGAAACAACTCCGTTTGATAAATGAAGCCTGAAGGTGCGGGGCTGTGCAGTGGTGAGAGAGGGAGGGGTTGCAGCAGTAGAACAAGGGTGTTGCCAATGGCAGCGGTCGAGGGGTGGGGTTGCACAGAGTGGGTGGGTTGCAGCGTTGGTTGAGAGATGCAAGCAGTGGGTTGCAATGGTGAGAGGGGGAGATGCAACTGTGCGGTGGCAATGTAGGAGAGATAAAACTGTGGATGGATTGAACAGAATGAGATGTTTCTCATATAATCTAACGGTCAAGAAGATGCTTGTTTGTAAATTCCATTATATACTGCTAGTGTGTAGATCCCTCTCCCATTTTATGGTGTCTAGCTTTTTCTGCATTTTCGGTTCATTATTTTTAACATTTTTCGAAAATTTTGGTCAAGAGTCTATTTGGGCCTACTTTCAAGAGTTCTATGGGTTACTTTGTAATAATCCCACCCCAGTTTGACTGATTGTGATGCAGATAAGTCGCCTAAAGGGCTTATTCTTATCAAGGATTCAAGGATAGAACTTGATCTAAAATTTTGGGGAATTCTATTGGCCTCATTTGATTTAATTTCAGTTCTACTATTCTTCTGATGCCAGATCAAAGAAGGGTCTTCTATGGTGGGCTTAAGAGAGAGAATAATAGAAGAAGGATGAGAAGATAAGGGGTTGTTCCAGGGCTGTGTACAGTAACTTAGAAGAAGAGAGGAGAGGGGAGGGAGAGGAGACCACAATCACTTTCAAAAAATAATTTCTATTCCATCATTCAACTATCCTCCGTATTGGATTACAACGCTATTTATAAAAATTTTTAAAAAAGATTCGTAATTAAACTCAAAGACTGAAAAGGAAGGAAATCTAAATCTGCTATTAACGACTCTAACTAGGACCCAATGCTCGAAACTAACTCTAATTCTACAACTCCTGCATTAAAAGAAATTATAAAATAATTCAAATTCCTAAATCAAACCAATCCTACTGAACCCAAAAACCAATTGAACTTGGTTCGATCTTGGGTTATCAACTGTATTCAAGCCTACCCATGGAAGCGCTGCTGCATCAATTCCCCCAGTTTAGAGAAAAATTCGACCTTAAGTTTTGTAAAACGAGAGAATCAACACCACTTGAACGGCATCTACAACATCGACTTTGATGGGCTGATGATCCATCGCATCTCATAATCAATCTTTACGATCTTCTGATGGTTGTTAGCAAACAACATCTCTTCGATGAGAATCTGATCGTGGGCTTTCACAATTGAAATCGGACCGTTGATCAATTCTTCAATTGCAACCTTGATCAGACTGTTCACTTTAGCTTGATCGTCACTTTCGTTGTCCACCTTTGAACTACCTTCTGAAGATTCTATCATGCTTGACACCTTATCATAGAAGATATTATTATTGGCAAGCTCCCGACAATCTGTCTTTGAATCAAGAAGTGTTGTTTGCAATTTGCAGAAACCATTTCTAATCGAAAGGATCAAATCATATTGATCAACCTCCATGATGTAGCCTCAGGTTTGGCTCTGATACCAAATTACCAAGTTGATGCAGATCAAAGAAGGATCGGCTATGATGGGCTTAAGAGAGAGAACAATAGAAGAAGAGAAGATTAAGGGGCTGTTCTGGGGCTTTGAACAGTAACTTAGAAGAAAAGAGAGGAGAGAGAAAAGAGGGGAGGGAGAGGAGACCACAATATCACTTTCAAAAAATAACTTCTATTCCATCATACAACTGTCTTCCGTATTGGATTACAAGGCTATTTATAAAAAACTAAGACAAAGGCTCGTAATTAGACTCAAAAGACTGAAAAAGAAAGGAAATCTAAATCTTCTATTAACGACTCTAACTAGGAACAGCCAGAAAAAACTCTTAACTCTATGACTCCAGCAATAAAAAAAATTATATAATAATTCAAATCCCTAAATCAAGCCAATTCTACTGCACCCAAAAACCAATTGAACTCGGTTCTCGATCTGGGTTCTCAACGGGGGTTCAAGCCAACCCATGGAAGCGCTCCTGCATCATCTTCACTATTCTTCTTAGATGTCCTGAGTTGAAATTTTCTAGTTACTCTCATATTTTACTTATTCAATCACTCTCATCTTTTGAATGTTGTTATTATTCATTGTGAGGGTTAGAAGCTAATAAGCTACTACTAAGCCTAGTCCTGTATTCCTACCTTGTACCCACATTTTAGGTCCATTAAAGTGCCCCATTACAAAGATAACTCATGGAATCAAAGGCCCAATACATACATAACCCAACCCAAGGCTTACTTCTACTAAAAATAAGCCCTTTAGGTGACTTATCTGCATCAGATTGCTCCCAAGCCCATTTCAAAAAGTCAAATTTGACCCATTTTATAGGGGAAGCCTTGAGCATGAGACCTTCTCTACAACATTTGTAAAACCTAAACACTATGCAAACTATAGCTCTTGAACTTGGGATACTTTTATATACGTATCTAAATCCAACTAAGCTTTTAAACCATGTAGTGGATGGAAATTATTGAGGGCCTAACTTTGATAGTGGTACTGCTCATGCTGGAAGAAGGCCAGTCTCCCTCAATAGTGAGGAAAATACAAGAAATCAAAATCTCACAATGGGACACTATGCCACATTTCCTTGACTTACCATCCTATGCCTTGCCAACGTAGTCTGCTAAATCATGTGCAGACCGCAGTCTGCATTGGAACTAAAAAGTCACTTGAGAAGCCAAGTGTCTGATATGTCAAGGAAGTGTGCAAACTTCCAAAGCCAATCCTTATTATCCTCAACCAAGATATGAAACATGATGTGTTACCTTAAAATAATGGGAGAGAAACCTTCCTTAGCAGCAAATTGGGCCCTAGCTGAAGTGCTAAAAGTGTGACTTTGGCCGAATTTTCCTCCCTGATAGGGCCTGAAAAAAACCTCGACACTTACCGTTGGTGTACTCAAACACCCCATATTCTATGGGGTCCTGGGTCCCTCTGCAGAATCGATCAGATCTGATGACTCTGATTGTCCTGCAAGTAATGGGTCCGATGATGGAATAGAAGAGATCTCAATCTGACGGCTGGAAGTGGGCCAGATCTGATCTCAAAATTAACGGTCAGATTTTCCACCGAGTACAACAACAACAAACTTAGCCTTATTCCAACTTAATGGGGTCGGCTACATGGATCCAAACAAAACAAAGTAGGGAAAACAGAGTTTAAACCTAAAAGGGGAAGAAAGTATGGAAAAGAGGGATGGGGAAAGTGGTGAGAAATGAAGAAAAGAGAAAGACTAATGAAAAATGGGATATAAATAGAAAGATGAAAGATAGTAAGAGGAAAGAGACACAGCCCAACACGACAGGAGATTCTTAGCTACTTGGGGTCTGCGACATAGATCCTTGCCCTCAAATAGGCTCTGTCCGAGGTCATACTTGGTACAAGACCTAGACTATGCATGCCCTTCCTTACCACTTCTCCTATGGTCATTTTAGGTCTGCCCCTAGCTCTTTTAGCTCCTTCAATCGAAATCATATCACTCCTCCTTACTGGGGTGTCCCTAAGCCTCCATTGAATATGACTATACCACCTTAAACGACTCTCTCTCAGCTTTTTACTGATTGGGGCAACCCAAGTCTGCTCTTGTATGTTCATTTCGTACTTTATCCGTCCTTGTTTTTCCATACATCCATCTTAACATCCTCATTTCTGCTACACAAAGCTTATCAATATGACACTTCTTAATTGCCCCAACATTCTGCCCCATATATCATGGCCGGTTGAACAACAGTCCTATAGAACTGTTGAGGGGTGAGAAGTTAGGGAGTTTAAATCTTAAATAGCTTACGATGGAAGGAAGGAAGGAAAGAAGGAAGAGGGGAGTGAATGAGATGCGCTGTCCCACTGAAGGAGGAGGAAAGAAAGGAAGTTGTGATTGGAGTGAAGAGGATAAAATCCTCCTTAAAATTATGTTCTAGAGCTGAACAAATTAATAAAAAGGGAGAGAAGAAGAAATAAGTAAACCATGGGGAAGGAAAGAGGAAAGAGGAAAGTGAAGGAGATCTCTTACCGTGGGGATGAGAGAGAAGGTTAGCTCATAAGGGAAGTGTAAACAAGAGGGAGGAATGAGAAATAAAAAAGAGTGAGACAAGAAATAAAGAAGACAGAAAAACTTCATCCATAGCTGACAACAAACCAAATTAATTCCTTCAATTTCAATCTTTTGGGGGGGGGGGGTTGTGTGTTGATTACATTATTTATAGAAATTGAAATAAAATAACCTAGATTGACTCAATTACCAAGACTTTCCTAACTAGACCACTAATTAGGACTGTAACTTTCTGAAACTAAAAGAACTGAGGATAAGATTGATCCCTGCAATATGAAACCCACTGATAAAATAAGAATTTTCGTGCACCCATTTGCAACCCCAAATTTTGGGTCTTATATTTCAGCCCATTACAACAATAAATGCTAAAACTAAAGCCCAACCTGAACCTATACCAAAACCTCGTCCAAATTTAAACCAAGCCTTAAATCGGGCCTGCATTAATTCCTATTAAGTGTCCATCAAAATTCAGCTTCATGAAATCTGCAGGAGTAGACATCCAAGAAAATTTTACATTCTCGGACCAAACATTGAAAGAATAATTAGCTCTCAATCTCTGAAAGTTAACTGGAATCTGTTTGTGCCTGGTGGACGACCTTAACCATGGCTTCCTGAATGACCTGCCTTGAAGAGTATATATCCCAAAATAGTCTAGCATTATGCTGCTGCTGTATGCTCCACAAAACCAACTCTCCAAAGAAATCTTCCCCTGGCATGTGTCTTTTTTTTTTGATTCCTATGAATTTGGGTTTGATGCCTGATTGGGAATGATACAACATCTAAAGGAAAGTGATATAGATTTGGTACCTTCTAGCTATGCTGAGATTCTACTTGAGGTGTATGTACGATGCTCCCCGCAGGAGAATTTCTAGTTAGTGCACTCCTATGCTGGCCTACGAGTGAAAAAATGCCTATTACCCAGTGCTGGTCCCTCCTATGCGTAGCCTGGGAGGGGCGAGTTTTGAGGCTGGCCTACAAGTAAAAAAAGGGCCATTACCCAGTGCTGGTCCCACCTATGTGGGGTCCTGGGAGGGGTGAGTTTGGAGGCTGGCCTACAAGTGAAGAGGAGGGAATTCGACCAGGCTTTTTCGTATTAGTGAAGTTGTAATGGAGTTTTGGCTTCTTATTGTTGGGGGTTGTCAGTTGTAATAACTAATTAGTAAGTTTATGAAGCCTTAACGGGGGGCCAAGTGGTCTACATAAATTATGTGCTATGTTTTTTTAGAAAAAAAAACGCTGCCTGGTCACGTGGTTCCTATGCCCAGACACAGGAGCATAGTAAAATCCTATCAATGTTGATGCCCCTGCTTGTCCTTTCATTGGCCCCCGCGTTGGTGCATGGGCTACACTACCAGACAGCGATATCTTGCCCCTTTTTTTTAAGGATCTTTGTTTTCATCAGTAGAAGTGGGAGTTGGCAAGTTTTAGTCATAGTTGGAGTATGATTCTCGTTAGTTATGGAGATTTAAGTTTATGTAAGTTGGTCTGTACGTTGCCCATAGTGTAATGTTGATTATTTAGTGCAGAAATTTTGGCTATTCTTGCTATTCCTATTCCCACTGTTTATGCTGTTCTCTTCTCTATGCATCCTACTTTTACTGGGGACATTACAAATGAGATTCTACATCGTAGTCTGTTACTCTCATTCATTAAAAGGTTTTGGAGAGACTAACTATGTTGTAATGGTAGAGGGGAATTCAATCATTCATTGATGGCAGAGCCAAAAGTGAGCATGGCACTGAGGGGTGTTTCGACCAGTAGGAGCAGAAACACCTATTTCCAGTGGTTGGCCTGTGCCGGATTTTGACCTGAGGCATGAATTCATAGGCAGGGGGCGGTGCCGGTGGGGGGGTTAACGTCAGCCCAGCCTATGGATACGTGTCTGGTGGAGGGATGATGTCCACACTCTTTGCTTCGGGAGTCACCATCAAAATTTTGGGGGTCTTGGTCCCCACATGATATGTTCATTGATTGAGTTAATGGTCTTTGTTCTGGGTGACTCCAAGTTGAACCAGTCTGACCTTGATATCGGGAAAGGGTCAGGTTATGGTCCGGGGAAGGGTTTAGGCATTCCGGTTCACTTGGTTTAAAACCTATCTTCATACAAATTATGTAAACAAAATCTAATGTACACAAGGTAAGAAAATCAAATACTAATTTATATAAGGAAAGTTCAGAAACTTACTTCAATCCAGCTGCGTTGCATAAGGAAGGTTAGTGGACACCAATATACATACCAATACCAAAGATACTAAAACTTAAAGGATAAAAGCTGGGTACGCAAGCGCTGGCCCGGGGGGGGGGGGAGAGGAAAAGTCCCCCCTGCCCCTCCCATCACAGCCCTCCACATTGGTTGAGCCACTAGCTCCAGGTAAGCTAGCAGCATGCCCAACCTGTGCCCAAAAGGCAAGAAACCCTAAGTAGGTTTTACATGGAAGGCAATCTAACCTAATACGGAATGCTAACTAAGTGTATGCAATAATTATGGTAATGCATGAAAATGCCTATTTTAGATGTAGGTACAGTGGCATGTTCATATAATTTTTATGCTTTTTGGAAACTAAATGAGTCGAAATAATGGTCAAATGACCAAAATGACGTTGCATGCAATGCAATAATGCATGGATATTGTTCAGGAAAATTACTACAATTTTGGGAAATAAGATCTAAATATGATATACTGTAAGAATAACAGTGGGTTTTTGTTTTGGGAATTGATATATTTCCGAATTTGGGAAATAAGATCTAATTTAAGTGAAGTGTTCCTATTGGTTAATAGGTCCTTAAATCCTATTGGTTAGTATGGAATCTTCTTTTAAATTAGTTGTTTTAAGTTAGATTCTTTTAACTTAAGTTAGTAGGGTTAAATAGGTCTTTTTACTGTTTAAGTTATTAGTTTAGTTTTAATTCTTTCCCTTCCACGATCTTGTGAAGGAGAAGTCATTAACTTGTATTAGGATTTGGCATGAAGCCATATTATAAATAAAGTCAATCGTGGAGGCTCCCCCCACATTGAATTTTGAAGGAAAAAAAGACTGTTTTGGCTGCTGCCGATTGCTGCTGCTGTTCTTGCTCCTTTGTGAGTGTATATCCTTGTGGATCTCAAGGTGGATAGGGTGGGTGGACTCCTACGACTCCTTGCATTGAGAAGATCGGGAGGTTCCTTCAATTTTCAAGCTGCTGCCGGTGGATTCCTGCTGTAAGTTTGAAGTTTAATTTTCTGTTCCATCCATTCTTCTTCCCCCCATTCGATCCCTCTTATTTTCTGTTTGAATTTGTAAAACCCTAGATCATCTAAGCCCTATCCAGCAACAACCCCTTATCAGAATCTTACCAAATTCTGATCACAGCTTCCCCTCCATCAGTCCTACACTCGAACTGAACTGTTGTCCCAAATTCTCACTCAAATCCTAGTTCTACAAAACCCTATTAAAACCCCAAACCCTAGAATCCTGATCTCATACTTCCAGCCATTCAAATCCAAGCCCCTTCCACTCGAACCTCCCTCCTACACATCTGAACACTCGACCCTAACCCTGGTTCAGATTCCCATTATAAATCCTAGTTTTGATTACTTTACTGTTTGCCTAAAACCCAAAACCCTAACCCTAAAATTCTGGAAATTGAATCTTGTTTCAAAACTTGTTAAAATCTGTTTTAATAGCTTTCCCAAAGCCTGTCTATTAAAATCAGATATACATTACCCCATTCCCCCATACCTATCCCTAGAATTTAACCTAAAAACCCTAATTCTGCCCAGCCAAACCAGCAGCCTTATTAGATCCTATTACTTGGCCTCTAGTGGGATTTTGTCTCCTATGTAGAGCTACATTAGGCCTACCCTCTATGGGAAGAATATGAAACAGAACTAAAAATCCAAAACTCGGTGGGATAATGCATGAAACCCTTATGAATCTATTGCAAAACAGAAACCACCAAAACTACATGGTTAGATGTATGAAATTTCGAAACCCTGATTCTAGAATTTTGAAAACTACCTACATGTGCTCCATGAAACCCTAAGGTCAGTGGATAAAAGTTACGAAAAGTATGACAATGTCTAAATTAATGAGGATCATACTCCAAAAATCAGACCTGAATTCTATCAGTTCATGGAATTAAAAATAAAACACGCGTGATCCTGCAACCCGACTGGACAGCAGCCTTACCCTTAACATGATCACATGATGGCTGCTAAACGGCGAATATACAAGGTTGCTGGAATGTAAAGGAGCAAAGAGGAGGTCGATACCTTTGATATGCAACCCTCCTAGGGTTTTGAGATGCCTAGAACTCAGGCAGTGAGTTCTCAAACTAGGACAAGGAGTAGGGAAGTAGTCAAGTGTCTAGGGTTTTCACCCATCATGCTACTCACTCTTCCCTCTTCACTGGTTGTGTAGCTTGCACTTGGCTTCTTAGGGATTTAGTGTGCTTTAGAATTGGGGGGGGGGGGGTAGGGCCAGAATTTAAGTGTTGAGGCCCCCCTTCCACTAGGTATGGTAAGTTAATGGTAGTAAGTAGTAAGCCACTACCACCATTAACATGATCACATGATGGCTGCTAAATGGCGAATATACAAGGTTGCTGGAATGCAAAGGAGAAAGAGGATGTTGATGTCTTTGATATGCAACTCTTCTAGGGTTTGGGGACGCCTAGAACTCAGGCAGTGAGCTCTCAAACTAGGACAAGGAGAAGCGAAGTAGGCCACAAAGGGGAAAGGTGAAAAACCATCCATGGATGAAGGGTGAATATACACCAAATGAAGGGGGGAGATGGCAATATTCATAGGCCACAAAGGAGAAAGGTGGTAGTAATTCACCACCACCCCCAGATTTAGGGTTTTAGATTCAAGGGTTAGGATTAGCCCACCCAAGGATGGAAACTCCTCACAAGGAAGGTGATGATTTTGTAGTGCGCAACAATAGCCCTAGGATGAGTTAGGTGGGGATTCAAGGTCCAAATTAGGCGTTACATTTTTTTGGAAAAAAAACACATTTGGAAGAAAAAAACTGTGCATGATCTGCACATGGTTTACTAAGATCATGCACACACAACGGGAGCTGCCCTTGGTGGCTCCAAAATGGAGCTGGGCGGCTCCTACTAGAGTCACCTAGGCTGCTGTGGGAGCCGCTTATGCAGCTCCCCAAGCTACCCCAGGCTTCCAAAAATCGCCCTTGGTGCTGAGGCGGTGGCCCCATCCACTAGGCAGGGCCTGAATTAGAATCAGTAATGAAAGCAATATCTAATGACTTCTTATTTGTTATCATTATCGAACTGTGTTATATCACAAGAGATAACTACTTTATTGTGTGGTATATACCAAAGGTTGGCGGAACTTCCCCAAGTAATGCTCACAAACCAAGGCCAATCTACAAAAACAGCAAATCATCAATTTGCTCCCTAAAGCTCCACTATTAACATCTTACCTTTAATGTTACATTCACGTTCACTATTTAATTGTTGGCTGGAATGCATGCTTTCCAAAGAACTTTCTTATTATAATCTGATTTTTATGGTCGATATATGTTTCTTTTTTGTCTTGTTTCTATTTGGCTTTTGAACAGAGGCAACTTTTGAAGTTCTTCCCCGGCTTAATAAAATCAAATTCGACAGTGGTGTTATCGATGAGCTTTTATTTGTGGACCTGCCGCGCGAATGTAGGTTTCCTTCAGGATTAATGATGCTGGAATATGGGAAAGCAGTTCAAGAGAGTGTTTATGACCAACTTCGTGTTGTTCGTGAGGGTCATCTTCGTATAATATTCACTCCTGATCTGAAAGTAAAGACATTATTACACACTCTATAGTAATGGATTTATTTTATTGGCATATTGTTTGACCTCTTACACCAGTGACTCATTCTATCCAGATATTGTCTTGGGAATTCTGTGCACGGCGTCATGAGGAACTTTTGCCTCGTAGACTGGTAACACCACAGGTACTTATGTTTGTTACTTGCAATTTATTTCTTAATGGAGTGCCCAAATAATCAAAAGGTGGTTGTGGTATGACTCATAGCAAATTCAAATTCGATGTAACTGCCTCTACACGTTTTTAAAGCTAAAAACTAGAAAGCTTAGCCAGGCTCAGTAATTTAATTCCTTTTATGTGGTTGAAGGGACAAGGAAAGGCCAAAATGTCATTCATTTCTGATTCATAGCTGACCAGAGGATATTAATACGCATAAAATAATTACTTGAAAAAAAATTCCACTTTAAAACTAATTTGGGTAAGGCTGCATCGAGGGAATTTTAAGAGTATTTTTATTAGTGTCTGATGTAGGGTAGATTTTCAGATGGGTCATGTGTTTTATGGGAAGTAGACCAATGGATCTCCTAGTACCAAGCAGAGGACCTTAAAATCGTCACAGTTGCAAGAGGCTAGAGTGTAGAGACAAATTGGCTGCAACCTTGAAATCTGGTGGTTTCTTTATCATATTCTCTGTAGGGCGTTCATGTGTGAATACATCACCCAGTAGGCCAGTAATGTGGTACTGATGTGTGTGATCAGTCACCAACATAACAGGACCAAAATAGAGCAGGAAAAGTCCAGATCTAGGTAAAATTTAATAACTCCAAATCCACAACTCAGAGCAGGAGATCCTCCTGGTCAGGTGCTATTTTATAAGCCTAAAAGAGATGCTGAAAATATTACCAAGATCCAAGGTTGGATCTGCTTGTGTGGACAATTCCTAGTGTCAGTAGGAGGATTCAAAACTCCACTTTTGGGCCTTATATTTCAACCCATTAAATACCAAAAACTAAACCCCAACCCAGATGTATACTAAAACCTAGCCTATATTTAAACCGAGCCTTAAACCATGCCTGCATTAAAGGCCCATGTTGAGCCTGCTGGTTCTTTTGGCCCTTCTCTGATACGCCTTCAGTTCTGCATCACCCAGTGTTGGGTTCTGTATACACATCGTCAGTATAGTCATAAAGACTTTTAGAGAAGAGAGTAAAATTGATAGGTTCCTCACCCCTGGAGCATGTAGGGAGGCTTGTAGTAAATCATATATAGATCATGATGAATTTAGTGTTGGTCAAACTTTCCTTAACATATTGGATTTGGAGATGTTTTTTATTTATTTATTTATTTTTTTTGAGGGGGGGGGGGAGGGAGTAATTAGTAGACTTCTGGGACGTTTCCTCTTAAGATTTTGACTTTGGAATCAGTGTCAATTTCTGGTTACCCCAGAACTGGAAGTTGTCAGATTTCGTAGTCTTCATGGTCCCCCACCCCTCTCCGGGTGCTCGTGCTTGTTTAGTGTTGTCTAATATTGGCCAAAGTTAGATTACACAAACCATGTGATTTTTTCAGTTTGTTTGTCATCAGACAAGTGGTAGTATCTCAAGTGCTTTTCTGTTTTCGTCTTCCAGTGGCTTACTGTTTATATTCTCTGGAACCTTGGTGGACTTGTTGGGTCTTTTCTTCATTATTATCTTCTAACCATAGGCTTTCTACACAATTCATACACTTCTATTTGAATGAATTATACTGTTATTGATTAATTGTTGACACTGTAGTATGATCTTGTAAATTGAAAAATGTCTTCACACTTGCAGGTGAACCAGTTACTACAGGTTGCACAGAAATATCAAAATAGTGTTACTGAAAGTGGATCTGCTGGGCTGTCAACTCAGGATTTGCAGACAAACTGCAATATGTGAGTGAATGAAGCATTTTGTATCTCCACTTTTCCAGCTAAGGTTTTATATGTATATCAATAAATAATTTTTTTTGGGAGTGGGAGGGGGAGGGGGAGGGGGGGGGGAAGGGCTTGGTTCTATTTGCAGGAGCTGGTTGACTTGTATCTGTTGGAACATATTGTACTTTTTCATCACAAAGTTTACTTTTATTCTCACCTTTAGTAGGAGAGAGATTTTCAAATTTTGTATGATTTGAACAACTAATAGTAAATTGGTCCAATTGCTGTTAACTGTGGCATGTGAGGAAATTCTTTGGAGCCTTTTTTTTTTTTTGGTGAATAAAATATCATTACCATAAACCCCAAAAGAGGGGAAAGAGGGAGGGGGGGAATATATAAGGCTCAAGCCCTAAGAAGACGGGCCATGAGATTGCAAAAGAGAAACATCTAAACCCCAGGATACAACAATGTGCCTTTTCTTAGGGTATCAACAAGAGATCTATGGGGAAGCATGTCGAGCTTGGAAATAACATTGAAGAAGATGGCTTTCCAAATCATGTCTATTGAGTGAAAATTGAAGGTCCATCTTCGGAGATTCTTCTCCATCCAAATGTGAGATATAGCAGCCCCAAACATAAGCTTGCCGGTGGTATTAGAGATCGTACTTCCCGAAAACACTCTACCCAACCAAAGCCACTCCTTGGTGAAGGGAAGAGGTCTCCTACTACGGTGCCAAATGGAGTGGGCTAAGGGGCAGGAGGAAAAAAGGTGGTTGACATACTCATTACCATTCCAGCAAAGAACACATGGGGGGGGGGGAACAAGGATGTGGCAGTGGAGGAGGAATGATTGGGTGGGGAAGCAAAGGGTTCTCCAAGCGTTAAAGCTATGGCAAGGGGGATGTGGCCTTTGAACCAAACTATGTTGGACCAGGGGACAGGGGGGCATGGTGTTTGACAAAGTCCCAAGCTGAGGAAGAGATTAAATTCCCTTAGGGGAGGGGAGCCAAGTAACCTTGTCCAAGAGAGAGGGGTTTGAAAGGGGGGGGGGAGAGGAGGGGGGAGAGACACCTAGACCTTGGTGAGATAAGGGGGAAAGGGGGTGGGGACCAGGATCCTAGGGAGATGATTGTGGAGGGGCAGATAAAGGAATACCAGAGGAGTAAACCGAACGGGCACCATTGATATTGTAAAGCACTCCTAGGGGATGCCAGGGATTCAGCCAAAGGGAGATAGAAGTCCCATCAGCGACCACTGAGGAGGTAGTTGTAAGGGCTAAGGGGCGGAGGAGAAGGATTTTGTGCCGAACCCAGGAGGGATCTGCGGGTTGGGAACTGTCCAAATGGAGTCATTTTTAAGGAGATAGGAGTAGACCCAATTGACCCAGATAGAGTCATGCTTGGTGGAAAGCTTCCAAATTAGCTTAAGGATGCCAACAATATTATAGTCGCGGATCCTACAGATGCCAAGACCTCCTTTAGATTTTGGGAGACAGGTAGCTGCCCAACTAATCGGATGAAGGAATTTGGAAGATACCACACCAGTAGAAGTAGGAGGATTGAAGGATTGAAGGATTGATCTAAAACTCAATCCTACCTACGAAGGAAAGGAGTTTGCCCTTCCAAAGTTGAGTCTTTTACGGATAAGGTCCAACATAGGGGTGTAGTTATGACTAGTCAGTCTGCCAGGGATCAAAGTAAGGCCAAGGTATTTCACAGGAAGGGAGACTAAGGAAAATCTTGTTAGGCGGAGGATTGTATCCTTGTCCGTATTAGAGACACCTGATAGAAAATATTGGACTTCAGGAGTTTGATTTAGAGACCAGAGAGACTCTCGAAGAGCTGCACGGAGGACATAATGGAAGAGATAAAGGGGGAAGAAGCCTTTGAGAAGATAATGAGATCATCAGCAAATGCGAGATGGGAAAGGTTGAGACCTTTGCACTTAGGGATTGGGGAGATGAGGTGTTGGTCAGTTTTTGCCTGAATGCTTCTAGAGAGGACTTCAAGAGTAAGGGAGAAGAGGAAAGGAGAGAGGGGGCATCCTTAGCGGATTCCAACTTTGGAAGGGACGAAAACGGCAAGGAAGCCATTGACAATGACCGAGAAGAAAGGGGAGGAGATGCAATATTGGATCCAGTGGACAAAACAGGGGGAAGGACATTTGGGTCAAGACATCACAAATGAAATCCCAACGCAAGGAGTCAAATGCCTTGTGGATGTTAATTTTCATAAGGGCGGTTGGGGAGTGCAATTTACGATCGAAACCCCGAACGATTTCCAAGCAGAGGAGGATTTTATCAACAATGCTTTTATCGGAAAGAAAGTCGATTGATTGGGGTTGACAAAAGAAGAGACTACAAGCTGTAGTTGATTTGACAAGATTTTGGCAATGCATTTTTAGAGGAGATTATCGAGGGAGATAGGTTTGAAGTCACACAAGGAGGAGGCTCCCTCTTTCTTTGGGATGAGGCAAAGAAAAGTTTGGTTTATCTTGGGTAGCTGGCTGGGATTAAAGAAAAAGCTACGAATAGCTTTGATAAGCCCCTTGTTAGGATGAGAAGAATCCCATACTGAATCCATCAGGGCTAGGAGCCCTATTGGATTTATGGGAAGTAACCGCTTTGAGAGTTTCTTCCTCAGAGGGAATAGATTGGAGGGAGTCAAGGAGAGAGGGAGGGGGGACAACTTTATTGATAAGATCAGGGGGGAACGGGGTGGGGGTGGGGGTAGGGGTGGGGGAGGACAAAAGAGGGAGTAGGAGATGGCTTCCATCTTGATATCATGAACAACCTTGATTGGGGAACAATTCCGAGCGAGGAGCATGGAAATAGAATTATAGTTTGAACATGCTTTCATGGATTGGTGAAAGTATGATGACTTAGAATAAAAAAACTCAAGCCATTTGATATGGGATTTTTTGCGGAGGAAGCTCTCTTCTTGGGAGGAGAGCTCTAGAGAGGCATTTTTCCTCTTCGGCTAGCAAAGGGTTGAGCATGTTAGATTGGAGCTGGGATTGGACAAGAGAGAGACAAGTGTGGCAAGAGGCCACTTGGGAGGAAATGTTACCGAAGGTAGATGAATTCCAAGCTTTAAGGGCTTCTTTAGAATTACGAAGCTATTTTTGCGAAAGCGAGGAGAGGAAGGGAGAAACAGTGGATGGATTTAAGGAGGGAGAGATCAGACTAAAGAGGGAGCAGGTCAATTGCTCGATTAAAGGCATATAAGATCGAAAGGGAGAAGGATAATAGGGAGTTGGGGAGGGAGAGTTGAAGATGGAGAAGTCGTGGGGAGGAGGGGATAGAGATGTTGATTTTGGACGGGTCCCATAGAATCCAGTTGTAATTGGAAAGAAAGGACCAAGAGGGAGAAATTGATGAAGCAATGCGGGGAGCATTCTCCTGAAGGACAAGGGTTTCAAGAAGGGCACAAAAGAAAGAGCAGGTAGATTTGATAAGGGCTCTAATGTCGGCATGCTTGGCTAGGGAATTAAGTCCCCTAACATTCCAAATGAATCCAGAAGACATGGGAAATTAAATAGGGGTGAGCATTGGCCTCCGAGGGGGAAGGATTTTGTATCTCCTACGGGAGTAGGCAATCAACGAGCGCCAGGAGGGGGCCATAGGGAGAGGGATCGAGGCAATGAGGGTAAAGCCAATAGGGGAATGACTAGGCCCC
Source organism: Telopea speciosissima (assembly GCF_018873765.1). Classification (NCBI taxonomy): domain Eukaryota; kingdom Viridiplantae; phylum Streptophyta; class Magnoliopsida; order Proteales; family Proteaceae; genus Telopea; species Telopea speciosissima. The sequence goes on along the minus strand of NC_057921.1, from coordinate 60,012,787 downwards.
CAAGGGAATATGTAACCAAAATGAAGGGGGGGGGGAAGAGTCGTGGATGGGGGAGGTAAGGGTCTCACAAGACTGGGTGACTGTTGGGGGGGAGAAATCCTTGCAGACAGAGGCCTGGAGTCACCATCCTGGAAAGGGGAAGGGAGGCTGAGGGGCTGTCGGTTCAGGGGGTGATGTTGGTCTTGGTTCAAAAGGGGGTTAGGAAAGAGATGGGATTGGGTCTAGGATGGGCCAGGGGAAGTTAGTGCTTGGGAAGGGAAGAGATGGGGTTGGGCCACGGGTAATTAGTACATGGGTTGGGCCTAGGGGTTGAGAGGGCTGGAGCTTGGGTTGGGCCAGGGCCAGGGCAAGTTAGTGCTTGGAAAGGGAAGAGATCGGTATGGGCCAGGTGTAATTAGTGCATGGGTTGGGCCCAAGGGTCGAGAGGGCAAGGGTTGGTCGTGGGTTAGTAAGAGCATGGGTAGGGCCAGGGTTAGTTAGGGTGATGCTTGGGTCATGGGTATTCAGAGCTTGGGTTGGGCTTGGATTAGATAGTGTTTGGAAAGAGGAGAGGGATGAGTTAGGGGTTGTCTCAGGTAGAAGTGGCCACGTGGGGGGTGTAGGACCAGGGTCAAGGGGAAAACTAGGGTTAAGATGGGGTTTGGGGTTAGAAGAAGGAAAAAAAGTGCAAGAGGGGGTAGGTAGAAGGGGAGGAAGGGGAATGGCGTGAGGAGTAGGTTACGGACGGCGTTGAAGTAACCCATGCCATACTCCCAGGAAAAGCTTGAACGGCCTTCAACAAAAGGGTACCGTTACCCGAAACCGACATAGCTGGGTAGGTAGAGAATACCTAGGGGCGTGAGACAACTCTCTCTAAGGAACTCGGCCAAATAGCCCCGTAACTTTGGGAGAAGGGGTGCCTCCTCACAAAGCGGGTTGCAGTGACCAGGCCTGGGCGACTGTGTACCAAAAACACAGGTCTCCGCAAAGTCACTGAGTATCTGTTGATACGAAGTATTCCGGCGATCCCCACAATCCGAGTCCGAGCTGTTGGAATTGGAATAAGTTCGGCGGCGGATCACGAATCTTGGCGATCTTCTATATCTAATGAATGGAAACTTCGTTTTGAAATCATCTGCCTTGCACCCACACCTCGAGTATATGGTTCAACAGGAACCAAACGGGTGATGTTGCCAGGTTACAGAGCTTGAAGCAAGGGGGGCTACCTTCATGGGAGCGACATATTCGGCTAGAGTGGTGTACAGTTTGCAATGGTAGAGGAGCCAGAGATCCAGGAGCCAGTGTATCGATGTTGCCAGAGGAGCAATGGCAGCTTGGAGGACCCGTGAAGTTGAAGAAGAAACTATCAACAAATAGGTTGGAGGGCTGATTAAGGAGATCGACTGCGATAGCGATTGCACCAGGGATGAAGACTGCAACTGCGACAAAGCCAGATCTTGCGAGAGAGAAACCAATGGTCCATGTGGAGCATGGAGGATCGATGTTTCAAGTGGACGAGGAAGTAGGGATGCTTCGTTGTTCGAACCCAGCTCGGGAATTGTTTAAGAGCATTAAGGTTGACCAGGAGGCGAGCCGGAAGCTGGTTGTTCTTTGAGGCGGCGATGGCGATGGCGATAGCGGCTGCAGGACTTCTTCCGGCCATGGCTAGGGTTCTCGGGAGGATCCAGGGGAGCATGAACCCAAGCAGCCTTTTACGGAGACCTCAAAGATATCGTGCTGAGCATCAGCAGTAATAGGAGCCACTGATGAAGGGATATGCGATTTAGTCTGAGCACCAGTAGAGACATCAGGGACTTCCATCGATGGCTGTGAAGCAAGGGGAGCCTTACTGGAGCAGGATTTGGAGTGGTGACTGAAGATCTTGCAGTGGATGCAGTGTGGGGGAAGCCAATCATACCGTATGGATTGCTCAAAGCTAAACCCATCATCTTCGACAATGGTAATGGATGATTGGGGGGGGGGATCAGCAAAGATATCGACACAAATCCTTGCAAAGGTGAGACAGTCCATCCTTTTAGTGTGCAGATCTGAGTAGAGAGGAAAACCGGTGACTGAGCCAATAATACAGACATTCAGGGCTCCAATAGTGAAGGGGAAGGCCAGGTAGAGCAACCCACAGGGGAATAGAGCTGAGGTCGACCTTGTGGAGTTGCAGGTCAGGGTCCCACTGGCGGAGGAAGATAGGTTTGTCACCAACAAGCCATGGAGCTTCATCTAGAACACTAGCTTTGGCATCTTCGTAGAGAACTTGGAGATGAACATTCCGTTGTCAAGCAGGTATGTATCCATGGAACCTTGAGCTTTCCATGGTTTGGTTAGTGATGATTTTACAATATTGAAAGATGTTATGGGGCCAAGGAAAACATGACAAGACTTCCATTTAGCTATTTCTGGAGCGAGAAGAGCTTGAGAACAGAGAGCAACCTTCAAGAGAAGGTTTGACGAAGTGAAGAGAGAGACCAGAGCGAGAGGAAGAAGAGGGTGAAGAGAAAAGAAGACCATGGTTTAGGGTCAGAAGCTGGGGGGGGGGGTTTGATGGAGTGTCGGAGATGGGAGAGATGGGGAGGAGTACATGGCTCATCAAGGTCAGAAGCTCAAAAACGATTTCTCTTGAATCAAGTCCCTACTTTCTCAAAAACGATTTCCCTTGAATCAAGTTGTTTCCCAACAGAAACTACATGAATTATACTTTGGAGCTTTAATATAGTGCATTTTCATGTAGTTTCTGTTAGGAAACAGAAAATGGGGACTTGATTCAAGTGTTAGAAAATACACATACGAATCCATTTTGCATGCCAAACAAATGTGGAAATCTGCAATATATCTGAACAACCAATTTTTCCCCCTCAGTAAGAACATAAACTTGAAGAAACTTGTTCTTGTTTGACAGTTGTGTTGTCATAACTGTTCTCCTTAGCTCTCAACTCCCTCAGATCTTAGAAAGATTTTAATGATTTGCAATTGCGTAGAGGTCAAGTTTTATATTGTAGCCTTACCAAAGGGGTTCTGTATTTTGTTTAGTTAATCAGCACATAGCATATTGCTTGTGGTTGTTTACATTTACAGTTTCCTGGTTGGTCCTTACGAGTGAGGGTGTTCCATATTTGCTCTCTGTGGATTCCATTTTTCTCTTGGATATGCTATTTAGTTCCTACATGTTCTGAGAGTGGAATTTTGACTGTGGATGTGAACCTAATGTTGAGTCTGGTTTCTTCTCTGTTCCCCACTTCTCTTTTTTAAATGTTAGGTTCCTGACAGCTGGGCAGCAGCTAGCTAAGAATTTGGAGTTACAGTCTCTGAATGACTTGGGATTTTCCAAAAGATATGTCCGGTGCTTGCAGGTATCTTGTGATGTTATATGATGTATTTCCCCTTGACTCTGATGTTTATTCCATCTTTCTATTGAACTCTTCCTATATGCCTGTTTTTGCCTGTTTACAGATATCTGAAGTTGTAAATAGTATGAAAGACATGATAGATTTCAGCCGGGAGCACAATATTGGACCTATTGGTAATTCTCTTACCGCTATTATTATATATTTTTATGTGCTAAGCAAAATTTGGATGGCAAACAGGCAATCATCCATCTGTGGTCATCCTTCCATTACTTTTTACTTTCATGGCAACTGTACAATAGCAGTATCTTGAGTTTCAAATTAAATAGTTCCTCAATAAGAAAAACAAGGTCTGTTTTCTTGTACTGAAGTTTGACAATATAGTTGTTTAGACTTGGAAGAGCATATGGCTTAACAAGTTCTATTGTAGGACTTAAAATTGCTCTTTAAAACATGCACAATAAAGTATGTCCTGCACTTAAACCGTCTTTTGAAGGAATTGTTTCGATTGCCATTTCCTCGTGAATGTGAAACTAGTCCATGGCTATTTCCTCTCGGAAATAAAAAGGTCCATGGTTTCTACTAGGAGGTTCTTATGTTCCTAAACAAATGTAGGCATCCTCTTGTTCAATGCTCTAGGCATTTGGTTTTCTGACTGTTTCTTAGTGAATTTATGGTTGGTGCAGAAGGCCTTTTTGAACCTCAAAGATTGTGAGTATAGATGTTTATGAATATTGTCATTCCCATTCCCATCTCAAAAGATGACTCCATATTTGCAGAGAGTTTGAAGAACTATCCTCGACAGGCTGCTGCAGCCAAGTTGCAGATGCAAAAGATGCAGGAAATGGAGCAGCTAGCAAGTGCTCAAGGTCTGCCTACAGACCGTAACATGCTCAGTAAGCTAATGGCAATGCATCCAAATCCATTGAACAATCACATGAACAGCAACCATATGGTTGGCGGTGGAGTCTTGAATAGTTCAGCACAGGCTGTCGTTGCCCTGAGCAATTACCAGAACTTGCTTAGACAGAATTCTATGAATTCAAACTCTAATGTTCTACAACAGGAGGAAGCTTCTAGTTCCTTGAGTGGTTCTAACCAGCCACAGTCTTCTCCGTTCCAAGGCACTGGGTCTTTGCCTTCAGTATCCATGCAGAGTGTACCAGTCAATGGCTTGGCAAATCCCCATCAGCAGCAGTCGCTGAATGCTAGCAATAACCTAGTCATCCAACAGAGCCATCCTCAATCCTCGCAAGCCAACAAGAGCTTACCACCGCACATGATCCAGCAGCTGTTGCAGGAGATGATTAATAATGGTGCTGGAGTACAACAGCAGCTGCCACAGCCACCATCACAGCAGCAACAACCATCACAACAGGTCCATGGAGGGCAGAGTGCGAATGGGAGTGTGGGGGACGATGTGTTCCATAGTGTCAATGGAGCTGCAGGTGTTGGATTGCAAATGCGGGCTGGGGGCACCGGTATGGTCAGTACAGGGGGGTTTGGGAACAACTCTGTCGTAACCCTTGCTTCCAACGCATCTCCTGGTTCTGTGGGGATGGCTCCAAACAGGAGTAACAGTTTCAAGGCTGCCTCCAACAGCAACTGCTCTGGGGTTGGTGGAAACAACAGCTATAATCAGAGAGCACATGATTTGCCCCAGAATCTACGTCTGCCAGAAATGGTCCAGGATATATCTCATGAATTCACGGAAAATGGAGTTTTCAAGAGTGAACCCAGGGACATGGACTATGGGTGGAAGGCTTGACTGACCAAGTAAATATTTATTGTTGGGAAAGTAACCCTATCAAGTAGTTTGTACAGGAGCTTGAAAGTCTCGTCTTTTTTGTCCCCTTTCATTGTGTGGACCAGTCATTGCTGGCTTATAGTTGCTAGGGTTGGCAGTTTTGCGGGTTTTCCATTTCTGGGAAGTATACAATTTTTTCTTTTTTGGTAGGACTGGCAAGTATAATTTAATCCTTTAAACTTTGAAACAGCTTCAATGATATATCAATACAACGTAGCATATAGGATCCAGTATATGTGGTCTTACTAGGTAAATCTTTAACTCTTCTTTCTCTTTTCTCTGGGTTTTCGTATGGTGCAATTATTGTAAGGAGATCTTGTGTTTGGTCGTAAGAGGTGGAGCCCAGCTGATGTAATCTCCGCAGCTCAGCGAGCGTTCAAGGAATTTCACAAGTTCAGCAACTCCTGCTGCTTCGAAGAATCCTCGAAGTTTAGATGCTTGTGAATGAATCCCTCTCTCCCATCCCTTCCTAAAGCTTAATTGTGATGCCTCTGTCCGCAAGAACAGATAGGAGAATAGGTTGGGCTTTACCGTCAGAAGTCATTTGGGCCACATTGTTCTTGCCATATCAGAAGTTGCACAGTTTGATCTTGCCTTGGATGCAGAGTTGGAGACACATTTGAAAGTTTCGGTATTCATTTTGGTTTGATGATTCAAATGAGATTCTTGGATAGCTTAAGGTCCTTGTGACGGCTCCTAGTTCAGGGTTTAAAAAATCAAATTATTTCAATGAGTCGGCCCATCTGGATTGGGATCAGCTTGCTGATCTCAATTCTTGCAAGCTGATACCAATTCCGGCCGATCCCAATTCATATTTTTAGACCATGTAGAATCATCCAAAATCATGGGTGGTTTTACTCAACTTGATTTTGGCATAGGGTGGGGTTCATCTAGGTCTAACATTGATGCATCTATCGATAGGAGAGGCTGGCCCTGCCTCCCACCATATAGCCCAGTGAAATCTGCATTGGAAATTTTGTCACACAAGTTCATCATTACAGACATCGATTTGCCTTTTACACAAGACTTCTCTTTTTTTTTTTAAAAAAAAATTGTTTAAAAAGACAGGTTGGTAAGTTGGTTGTTTGTGAGCCTGAACAAACTTGCCGAAGCCAAGACAAACCTGAATCCATGAGGGCCTGACCGGATCTGCAGGAAGCTGCTATGCTTCTATGATCCTATATTTTTTTAGGTTTTCTAGTAGCGAAATGGCAATTCTGATACCTTACTTTGTCCACTTTGTGTCATATCCAAAATTAGATTTTCAAGAAGACGCGAGAGGAAAAAAAACCAAAGGGCAACTAAACTATCCAGTTTGAAAGAAAATCTCTTCCCATTTGCTACAGAACCCACTGATATTACAAGGGGCATTCCACATCCATACGAGAGTAAGAAAAATAGTGTAACATAGCTTCTTCGTCAGACAAACAAAAACAAGGAATAAAAACTTCATATAATTATACAATCAGCGCTTCCACGGGAGGAATTCGAGAAGGATTTAAGTCCAGATCGACCAAGCAGAAGCTAACCTATAAAAAGGTCTACACAACCATCTCTTCGTCTGATTCATAATCACCATCGGCGGCAGCATTCCCCAGCAATGTATTGATAATCATTTGTTCCCAACCCCTCACACCTCTCTGCATTAACCTAAAAACACGCAAACGAGAGGACACACCTGTCTCATCCTCAGCTGATCTTGCAGGAGACATGCAACGCTCAGCCTGGGGGTTGTACTTCAGTACGCACTTTCCAGACTTTCCAGGGCGATCAAGGATTTCAACATCGAATGTTGGTAAGAGTGGGCGACCAACAACTTTAACATGGGACACACTAATACAAAGCAACACAAAAATATGAAGATATCATACATAATCTCATAGACCAGTTGAAACCATACATAATCTCATAGACCAGTAGAAACAAAACTCAACTAATTTAAAAGACAAAATGTAAACTCAACTAATTTAGGAGACAAAATGTTATCTGGTATACCCGAACTATGTACTTAGTTGTGCCACCTGAAAGGGCAATGTGGCAATTTCGGGTGTTGAATATATAAGAAATGGTATAGATTGGTTGTGTCAGATTTCAGACTCAAATTCAATTATATACCCTCTCATGCATACCATCCTATGTGATGGCGCACACCCTCTCTCTATAGTCCTGGATCTCCAAATGTTTTGATAGTGCACTTGGTCAAATTCCTTTTGAGCTGAAACTTGACATATTGAGCAGGGTCCTTGGGGTCCAACTGTTCACAAAATTTCAGCCCAATTTGACCTGCCAAATGGCAGTATTTGTATGCAGTCAGGAGATACCCTCTAGTACGTCCAGACCAGAAAAACCTATAATAATAACAAAATTTTAAGTAATGGCTATCAACAGTTATGGCCTACTGATGAAAATGGATCATGCACCTTAAATGATCAGATCACCTTGACGCTCAGACGTGGGGAGGTAAAATCACCTTGGTGCCGTACAACATGGGGATGTTGGGACTTTGCAAAGACCCCAGCATATTCTCTCAAGGTTATAATCAGGGCTTGCTCAAAATTCACCATACTTATGAGTTTAAAGAGGGGATTTAGAGCTGATTCTTGATAAAACGTCTCTGTAGTGGCAAATTCAACCTGGTACACAGCAACTAACATCGAGAGCCTATTTATTAGGTGAACCAAGGAAAGCTTGCTCTTGAAACCCCCACCCCTACCTCTCCCCCCACCTCCAAAATAATAAAAAAATAAAAAAAGAGAAAAAGGAAAGCTTACTGATTTGAACTAGTGCATCAGAATTTAAAGTATTGCTTTGCCATTTAGGGCATGACTCTGGGCATTATTTAGGCTTGGGGGAACTTATAGCCAAATAAAACAATGCTTCCATTTTCTTTTCTTTTCTTTCTTTTAACAAAGATAAGGTCTGGGTTGAGGAGATTCATCTCGTCAAGTATTAGAGCACATTCTAGTTGAAATTGCAGCAATGTAAAACACAGTAAGAAAAAGATGGCAGTCACAGTTACCTACCATATGTAGAATAAACCATCCATTTGTTGTCTCTGGACCCTACCCAATAGCTCAACCTGCAGAATTCCACCAATACAGAGAACAGGCTCTGGTAGCTTGAACTTCTGCAAACTATTATCCTGTATGGTTGAAGCATCATTCAACAGTTAAAAATTTTGAATGATTAAATTACTGGTGAATCAATTCCATGGGATGCAGGTGGAAGCTAAAAAAAAGATCTAGTGCAGAGGAGGTTAATATTAGTAAATAAAAGAAAAAGATACTATCATTTTCTCAAGTAAGGTGCAGTTTTATTTTGGAGAGAGAATAAAAAATGCCAGTCATACAAACTACAGGTAACTTTGCACAGTCAACCCAAGGGAGGACTGCAAATAAATCTGCCATCCTAAAACAAAATAAGTGCTTGTTATCTGTCAAAGTCCTTGAACACAGATAACCAAAAACCAAAGGAAAAAATCGAACCCATTCCACAACCTGGGAAATATCATAAGAAAATGCAGTGGCTTGCTTGTTTTTCCAAATGCAACACATCATAGCATCTGGAGATATGCATCAAAGAATTCCACTCTAATTTGTTCACTTTTCCACTCTGATCATGGAAATAATTGTTTTCAAAAGAAAGGGTGTTGGAAGGGGGGGGGTGTTCAACCTTATTTCCATTAGGAAAAAATAGACCAAACAAGTGCCTATTTAATTATCTGAAAGAGAGATGTGCCAATTTTTTTTTTCCACATGCTGAAGGGTTCCTGAGTTAATAAAAGGAAGTGGGTCTCAGAACTGAAAGAGTTTCACATTCCAGATTTTCCAATAGTTAATTAGTAATGTAAGTTGGAAGTTACAACTAATGTCTGAAAACTGAACCTCACTTGTAGAAAGTTTCTTTTGTGGGTTTGGGAGAGGAGGGACTACATTATTATTATCAACGCACCTGAGCCATTGGGAACTCTGGTGAAACATATGCTGACATGAAGTTGTCTTCAATGTATTTGTGACTTGCTGAAAACTCGTCCATGTGATCACTCCCAGCTTCTAGTGGTTCCTTGAGATAGCCTATACGAAATCGCACAGCCTTGGCCGAATATATAGGACAACCAACCTGAAAAAATGCTGATAAAACAAAAAATAATAATTCACTTTTGGAACAAGGTATAATATGCTAACAAAAACAGGATAACATCTCGAGAGCAACCTTTGAATGGCTGTATGCTGATTTCAGTTATAACACACAGCCTGGAGACCAATCTATAAGTCAAGATTTCAGGCACTGCAGGATTGTTTTCTCCTTTGCTTGACCAGTATGAAGGCCTCCTCACAACACGATCACTTGGTTCCAAGGTGTTGTCAATGCTCTCTTCAGGATAATTATCAGTACTAGATGCACTAATGGCTTCTAAAATGCAATCTTTTGTCCTAAAAGATTTGAAGCAGTGAGCTAAATGAGCATAAACTCGATGATCTTTCTTTAGACTTTCCCATTCTAAAGAGCTGTTTGATCCAACTTCTAAAGGCTCTGTCATGTTGTTTCCTTCAATAACATGTGCAACCCTGGAGATTTCTGAATACATTCTTAAGCACAGGTTCTTGCAGAAACCATTTGCAATCACTGCATGACAAAAAAATAAAAATAAAAAACCAATTTAAGGATCATGGGACAATTGAGTTTGTTTCATTCGCCATCAAGCTACCTAGGTTAAGATTAAAATCCTGTCATAACCCTTGAAACACATTAGTATTCAATACTTTGAAGAAAAAGAAAAAAACTGATTATATGCCACAAATTCTTGTTTTTCCAATAAAAAAGACAGCAACTGAAAACTGTTTTCCTTGAACGTAAACCAATTTTCCCCAATGCTCCAACAAAACTAATACTTACAAAACTGATGATTATATATTAGCAAAATTGCAAGTAGTTTTTCGGGCCCACAAGTAAGAGAATTCAAGGACTGCAATAATACACACCGTGTCATCCGATTCCCAACAACATTAATTTTACTCACATTGGTAAGAACCAAAGAAAACAGGGAATTACACAAGTAAGCAAGAAAATTGGAATGTAGCACAACCTATCGAATCCGCTAAAGTTGAAACTACTCACCGAATTCACGCCAAGCACGGGAGACACCACTAGCACGGACAAGATCAGCTGGGTCATCTAAATTCATGAGAATCTGGATGGACGCGTCTGGTCCAAGCCATGACAAGAAATCACCACAAATCTCCATTTCAAGGAAACAAATGAAAGTTTAAGCAAGAACCGGCAGACTCCTCACAACCTGAAACCTGATAGGTCAAAAGATTATAATAAGGAGCATGTTTAAAAAGCAGAGAACAGAAATTTTAACAACAGCCAATTCTAACAATATCAAAGAAGAAACCCACATAGAAACAACAGATATCAGAAGATTGGCGAGGTAACCCCACACTTCAATACACGACCTAATGCAACATTATTCACAATTTAACTCTAACAAAAGGTAATCCGATTAAAACATATTCATCTGTATCTCGAAATCTTTGGTAACTATGGGCAGTACATAAGCGAAAAATTTGTTCTCAACCAAGTAACTATTTTCCCCATTTAGGTTGAAGAAATAAACAACATTTATTTTCAAAATTTCACAATAATTGGATGGGGTATAAGTTTTTGTCATTTTCAAACAAAAAAATCAAAGCTGTCTTCTTCGGATCGAAATCAAGGAGTTCAATGCGGATTAAAAATACAGATATCACGATACAAAATATCTCATCACGAAAATAAAATATATAAAAAAAAAAAAAGAAAAGATTTTGGGGTTGAAATTCATGTAAAAAACGGGAAAGAAAATGGAGAAATAAGATGATGCTCGATGCGACGAAAAGAAGTAAAAAAGTGTATTACCTTTCTGTGGGGGACAAGGAGTAGATCCGAAATCTGTAGCACGGTAGCATCAGAAGACGGAAAAAGAGGGAGAGAAACTACAAGGCAAAAAGCCGGTGATAAGCAAGAGAAACTACAGAAGAAGAAGAAGAAATACTCATATATTCAGATTATAAAAAGACATTGTAGCCCATAAAGAGATCGAGAGAGAGAGAGAGAGAGAGAGAGAGAGAGAGAGGAGAGAAGGAGAGAAATAGGGAATGGCTCAGTTCTGCTGGTTAAAATGCAGAGAGAGAGGGAGAGGGAGAGGGAGAGAGAGAGAGAGGTGGATGTTTGTAGGTAGCTAAGGCAGCAGAAAGGCTAACACCGACATCGGCGCCTCGGCCGCTCCCTTCTCCCCAGCTTTCCTACAAAGGAAGGAAGGCCGTAGAGTAATCTCGTTTTCCTTCTTATCCATCGAATTAAAGACAACTACTAGGATGGACAGCCGCGCACGTAGTTGATTCTGCGCATACTTCACAACCGTTCATTTTCAAGTTGGGATTTCTTCTTCGCAATGGACCCCACCACCTTCTCTTCCATTCTCCAATAGCCAAGAGATTAGAAACGACAAACAATGGCATGGCATGGCGTGGCGGCTCCGCGGGAGTAGCTTGTTACGGATCCCTATCCTTATTCGTCTCATGGACCAAGTTTTTCTTCTTTGCGTATCAAAGTAAGAAATCTTTCTTTATTAGGTCGTCGTGACCCGTCACCCGTCACCCGTCACCCGTCACCCGTCACCTTATGATTGGAGTTTGGGTTTCTGGTGTTCGTGCTCACAAATATGAGTGTACACAATAATATCCTTTCTATGCTTTTATATTTTCAAGAATACCTTTTCTAAGCATTTTAAATTAAATGGTAATAAGTGAGACATGTGTCCGTTCTTAAACCTATCTCGGGTTCAATCAGGACATCAGATGGTTTGGTGAAGGGGGCTCTTTCCTTTATTACCATGGGTGACAGGTGAGGAGATTCTTCCTTTGTTACTATGCGCGAAACTCCAAACGAAATTCATTTAAAAAATTATAATTTTATACAAAGCTACTTGGTCGCATGCGGTGTGTAACCACTATGTCAAATACAATGCCGTGCATAACAACCACCTTGTCGTCATAGAAAAGTGAAATTTATTTAGGGCGATAAGATCATTACACAGCCATGTGTCTAGGTGCAGAACCGCGCACCACGCAACCAGGTAGTGTTCTCTTTCCCTTTATCAAATGGAGGAAAAATTGGCAATGTTTGAATGATAATTCTATAAATACTGACGTGACACTTTAAGTCCACCCCAACCTGCTTGTTTGGTTATTCTCCTATGATGAACTTACAAAAGTTGAGGAAATATCAATGAATATTTTGTTTACTGTGACACTTCAAAATTTCACATTTATCCAATTAGGTGAGACTTTGATTATTATTAATGGGAAAAGTAACGTTACCTCAGCATTTCCATCCCAACAAAACCCCACCAATATATGAGTCTCATTTTCTTAACAATCCCACCCCACCTTCCCTTCTAAACAAATTGAGATTATTATTTCCTTTTTTTCCAAATATATATATAAAATAATAGAATTTTACCTTTGATTAAAAGAAAAAATATAATAGATTAATGAGCAAAAATAGATTATAAATTAAGGACAGGAGATCGCTACTTGGTCGCATAATCCTTACACCAGCATCTGGGTCAATGGGGAAGCACACCTAGGTATCTACCTAGGGGGTTAGGTTGGTTCTAAATCCAAACCCCAACCTGGGTCACTTATCCCAACCCAGCCCAGGCAAGCCCAACCCAATTTTGAAGTTGGGAAATTTATTCCTAACGTAGCCAGCCTGGCTGATGTTTATTGGCTCACTTCACAAGTTGTGACTTGTATCTTTCGTGCGTGAATCATGTCCTTGTACAAGTACAGTCCAAAGTTCTCTAGGGCCACTCACATGATTCCATGGACATGATTCGATCTCATATCTTTCCCTTTTTGTTTAAAACTAAAAAACAGATAACCAAGCGAAGCTTTAAGTATAAGCCAAAATTTTTTAAAGAATTTCTCTTTGCTCAACGACAAGGTTTTAATTCACAGTATCTGTATTGGGGTATCGCTCGCTGCCGATACTGAATATAATACCGATATGTATTGGATTGTATTGGTTGAATTGGTTGAAAATAAAAAACAAAAAAGTCTTTTTGACTGATACCACTGATATGTATAAGTATTGTATCATTATCGGCTATGGGAGAATAGCCGATACTGTTATATATTTGTATCGGCTGTGGCCGATATTAATATGTTCGGTCAAAACGATACCAGTAGTCCCCTAAATCCATGCTCAAGGATAGGTATTTCTAGGATATTCTATTGAGAGCTAAAAATAGTGAGGCCCAAATCTATTGGCGGAGACGATTTTTGGTTGGTTTTGTACATTTTCAGCAAACTCTGAATACTAATTAAAGGTAGATTAGATGGCTCACCGGCCTATTTCTGCTACTTTGATATGTCATGATATGTCAAAGAACTAAAAAATGGGAAAAAGAATTCTGTGGGTGAGCCTTATCCATTGATACTTAATTAATACAAATCGGTCAATAAGGGCCATACCCAGTGCACAAGCTCCCGCATTTCCTAAAAGAGGTAGATGGTAGGTAGCCTTACCCCTTTCGCGGAAAGGCTGATTGACAGTAGCGAGAAATTGCCATCGCACCCAGTGATGACCCTCTCAATACAGATAAATCAATATGGCACATATATGATTTTTTGAATGAAAAAATAATGTTTTGAAACGGATTGGACCGATATGTATTGATATCAATATTTGATATTTGTATTGACGATGACAGATACCATCACTGATATCGTGAACTAAATCCATGATGGTGAGGATGTTCTTAAGTACAGAAAATGGAAAATGTTAGTTCAGTTTTTTAATCATTAGACTGAAGACCAATCCTTCCCATAGGTTGTTCTAGGGGGTTGGAGACTTCCATTTCAAGGGCAAAAATCTCAAGGACAGATTTTTCAAGGATATCTAGTCATAGGTAGTTCTTGTAGGTGGTTGTGTGGTTTGGAGAAATCCATTTCACAAGCAAGGAAGCCTAAGGCCCCATTTGTTTAGAGGGGAATATATTGGTGGGATGAAAAACAGAAATGGAAAATGGGGAGGAAATGTTAGTTTTTTCTATTCCTATGAAAAGTGCAAATGTTTGGTCGGCTCTATGAAGAGAGGGAGAGAGAGAGAGTAGTGTAAACCACATGAAAGTGTATTTTTCCATTCCATGAATAGTGTAAAAGTTGGATTTGGGTCCTCTATAGCGCGATATGGTGTGTAGCGTATCATTCAACGGCCAACAGTGCTCGGGCACGCAGCCCAACACACAGGTAGGGTCTTCGGCTGCGTGCACAAATACTGTGTACTGTTGGATGTACGCTACATACCATGTCGCTCTACAGAGGAGCCCAACTTAAAAGTCTCACCAATTGTGCGAGACTTTGGAAGGGATTGGAATGGAGGACTCCTCAACAGACAAGAAAAATATATTATCTTGGAACATTTAAAAAAACAAAATTGATGAACCTGAGTCTTTGAACCAGTCTAATTAAAAAATTCACCACTTGTGTTGGGAGACATATTTGTGATTCTAACATGCATTTTCATTTGTTGAGTGCTAAAACTCCAATCCAAAACCTTTTAAAGCATTAAGTGGAGATATCTCTTCAAACATATAAAGGGAACCATAGATCTTAACAAACTGATATAAGACTAACTCTAAAACTCTCAATATCTTAATACTCGGCATATGTAGTTTTGACATACCTTAATTTAATTCATGGACATACAATTTAAGAAGGATAACAAAGAGACCTAAACTCTGAAACCATATTTGAAGGTTCAACGAAAAATCTCAAGATATTAAGTGAAGATAGCTCCAGAAGTATATGAAACCATAAAAAATGTGAATGACGTAGAAATACAACTCTACTCTCAACATCTCAACCATATCAGCTAAGATGAAATGATTACTCTTCCAGTTTCTCTCTAATAATGCTGAATTTAATATCTAGTTAAACTCTAACTTCATGACTTTAAATTCAGCATGAGAAAGAGACACGAGTTTGCTTGACAAGATTTCAGGTTAAGAAAGGAAGTGAAAGGCACGAAATCCCAATCCATAAACTTTACCAATGCTTCACGCTGAAGCATTCCTAACTCGAAAGTGTAATAAACCTTTTTTTTTTTATAGTAAACATTGTTGTTTAATAAACTTTCATGATTAGAAAATTGTCACTTAATAGTATGGTGGTGACTTTTGGAAATATGTTGAAGGATGTAATAAATTTAAATTAAAAAAATAAACAAAATCTTCTAGATTTCTTTTCATTTTCTTCTCTTTCCCCTCCTAATGCAAGTAATTAACATCTAAGTTTAAAGCCTGGACAAAAGGGAGCTATCAAATAAACAAAGTTGAGCCCGAAGCCATTCTCCAACCCTGTTCTTGCCGTCAGATATTAGCACATACTTTGCGAGGCCAGAACATTCTAGAAAGCAGAACAAAACAAAACATCTTACCTTCACAGACGACAAAAGGATATAAATGAATAATTAAGACAAAGAAAGAAGTCAAAAGGAAAGAGGCCAGAAAACTTGGCTTTACTATGGAAGCGTCAATTAATCCGCATCATTCAATGGACACTCATAAGCCTTGAGCCTATGGAGTTTGGACAGCGACAGAGAACAACACTCGCAACCAGCCATCCATCCATCAATGAACAAATTAAAACAAACAAAAAAAAGTATGATACATATATACACATTGCATGCATGCCTCTCATCATGCTTTGCAATGCCGACTCTCAATTCTCATCCCTGCAGCTCTCGGATCCAGATCTTCTACGGCCCAGCTGCTCGAGCAGCCATAGCAGCGCAGACCATGTGAAACATGCATTGACCACCTTACCCCTGTTCAAACGCCTTGCCCAAACAGAGATAAGACGATCATTGCACGCCTCATTGTGCCTGCGTTGCTATAGCCGTTCGGGCAGCTGGGCCGTAGAGGATTTGTTTCCCCAGCCCTCTGGCTTAGTTCGATATACCTAAACAGATCAAGCCGTACCTGATTCTCTACTACTTTTGGGTCTCTCTATCCCCCACCCTACTCTATCTGTAAAGGTTAAATGCACTCAAAAACGCTTTAACCTCTCTCTAAACCCACTTGGGCATATCAAAACTGAATCTACACAGAGTCCCCCTTTCGTGTGTGTACAATCGATCTGTGTCATTGAAAACTTTATCTTTGTGGACACGTTGGGGTTCTCCACCACAAAATCTCCAGCGTAGTAGTGACTCCACTTCCCTGGTTCACTCAAGTAGTACTGTGATTGTGCATGCTGCCCATCTTCTGTTGATAGCTGGAAGCGCACAGGCTTTTTGTCCCAACCATGGACGTGCTCTGGGTTGCAGATTCTCCGTCCGAGTCTCTTGGACGCTCTTCCCAGCTGAAGCCTGAAGAAAAGGCAATAGGTTCCCACTGGAAAGTTGAACTCAACTTCCCCTTCTACCTCAAACCACCAAATTTGATGAAGATAAGCTACTGTCCGAAATCTACAACCAAAGAAATAGAGTACCCAGATCAGTTCTATTCTTCCATCCATCAAACCATGATTCCAGCTATATTAGATGAAGAATCCAAATACCAAGCAATTATGCTAAAAAATGAGACCCAACTTAATAAAAAAGATAACTAGAATTCTCTTGTTCCACATATGTAATGGTTCCATTAATTAGTATCTGATTCAAGATTCCCAGGTATAACTTGCAGTTGTACAATTTGAAAGCCATCAAAATGTTCTCTTTGAGCAATCAAAACTCCTTCCAATCTATTCATCCAAAAAAAAAAAACTCCTTCCAATCCAGCCAGATCATCTTTTTTCATGTTCATCTTCCAATGGAATATAATCCCATTGACTGACATGTACCAACCCAAAAAAATTACCTAATGAATAAAATAAACAATTCTTCCATAATGAACAAAGTAAACAGTTTCAGTGATGATTCTGTTAAAGTTTGAATACCATCAGAATTATTTCATAGACTTGGGGACACTCCATGGGAGAAGCTGACAAGAACTTGGAAACATCAATCGTAAGATAAAGAAACCATTGGCAAAATATTTTATTGGGGTTTTGGGTATTAATGAAATAAAAGAATTGTTACTTATTTTAACTTGGTAAGTTAAAAATTGAATTCTTCTCTATACAGCAAATCCATTGATGAACCACCAACTACTTCAGACGTCCTGCAATCAAACTAGCCATATTTTATCTTTGAGCATATTCCGAAAAGAAGAAATTGTCAAGTGGTTCAAAAAACATAAAAAAATAATTGTTTTAGGAAACTTAAAGTGTTGAATTCTTTATTAGATATGAAAAATAAGCTAACGGGGTGAGGTTGGTATCTTGAACACAGAACTATTGGAATTGGTGGACTTTTCTTCATATAATATTGAATCAAGGGTGGTTAAACAATGGCTGTGTTAGAAGTTCATAACATCTTATTGTATTTAAGATTAATATATGCTTCAACCCTTAAACTTAGTCAACTCAAACTCTATATGATAAACAAATGGATGGTGGCCTGCCGCTTCTATCACATTAACTTCCTTCAGCAAGACAACCCTTATGAAACATGGATTTTATAACAAATCCGACGCAAACCCAATAAAAAAACCCATCAACTATGAGCACTCTATTTCATTTGAAACCTGAGATCATAACATGGTTAATCTCAACCCATTCCATGCGTGAGAAAGGCAAATCACCCCATTTCACGCACATTTACAAGTCAATAAATTTTCATTAATGGCTAAATTGGCCAATTAACTTTGCACCAAGCACATCGACTGACTCCTCATACAGTAATAGTTATATGCCAAACAAATCACCATTAGAAATTGCAGTATCCCCAAAAAGATCAGACAACTTTTTATATATCACAGGAAATTTTCTTTTCTTCCCCAAAAGCAGAAAAATATTTTTCTTAAAATAAAACTAAATACTCTGCTTTAAGCTGAATTGTCTACTACTTTCAAAGGCTTAGAATAAACTAAATATTATGAGCATTCTATTTCATTTGAAACCTGATATCATAACATGGTTTATCTCAACTCATTCCTTAATAGAAAATCACTCCATTTCATGCACATTTACAAGAATAATTTTTCATTAATGGATAAATTGGCTAATTAACAGACCACCAAGTACAGAGACTGACTCCTCATACGATAGTAGTTATATGTCAAACAAAATACCACTATAAATTGCAGAATCCCCAAAAATTATATCACGGGAAATTCGATTTTCTTCCCCAAAAGCAGCATAATATTTTTTTTTTCCTGAAAGAAAAGGGAAAGATATAAAATTTGTGCACTAGTTTTAAAGGCTTAAAATAAACTAATTACTCTGCTTTGGACTGATAATTGATTAGTTTCCACGAAACTTTATTTTGCATGGAATTCAACAATAAAGATACGAAGTCTAGAACTGCAAGACTTCATAGACATTTGAGAAGTTCAGAACAGGAAATTCACTGGATGCCTGATGTCTCTGAAGAAAGAGGACATTAAATTAAAAGATTGTCATTTTGGTAAACCACCAAAGCATGCCCAAATCGAAAAAAAATAAGAGATTAGTTTTGTGGAGGGGAGAATGAGCTTATATGGTACCTAGATTCCTCGGTCGGAATGTGATTCCAGTATCTCCGATCATCTATCCCGGTTATTCTCAGCGCCCTGGAAGAAATCAACAAGAAAATCCCGCCCGTACTCTTTTCCAGCCAAGCCTCCTACACAAAACCCAGAATTACCGAACTATCAGGAAAACTTAAGATAGAAACAAAAGAAAACGAAGGCATTCAGAGGCGAACGAGGATAACCTAACCATACCTTGGTACCACCATCAAAAGGATTCGGATGAGAGAGTCTGGCATAAATATCTTTCTTACTCAAATTAACCGGAACCTCATCAAACAATTTTTCGATTAGGTACCGATAATTAAAAGGCAGTTTTGATTCCCAAACGAAATCAGCAGACGAAGCACCGGAAAAGGCTCGATTCAAGCGTGCCAATTTACAAATATCAGGTGGATCTAAATACATAAGAATTGGAGCGACGCAACTTTCTGGTAAGTCTCCGAGACCAGGCTTCGGAGGAGAAGAACCTCCATCATTCTCTGCTGCAAAACCAGAGAAACCAGCCCCCATGCATGAACAGAAGAAGTAGAACCAAGAAATTTCTTAAGCTACAACCCAAGGCCAAGCCCAATTCACAATCTTGTTCCAAGTCCTTACATTGAAATGGTGAAAGAGACTGAAGGAGAGGTGGAAGGCGGGGTTGGAACTTGAAGGTGGGGTTGGTGTCTCCATTCACTTCTATATCTTCTCTGTTTGGTTTTTTCTTCTTAAGCTTCAGAGAATGAGAAAGTGAGAGAGAGAGAGGGTGGTGGGCCTTGCTAGTTGGACTGAAAAGACGTGTAGAGCGTGTGAATCGTCTTCGTTTTGTGAGGTGAAAGAACGTCTCAGAAACCGTAAGATTAGAATAAATAACAAGTAGGACCCATCATACCAGGTTTTTCCACTAATACAGTTGTCGTGGAGTGGAGTGGTGGTCTCCACATGAGGCAGTCGCTTTCCTCGTAAAATGTCATAAGGATAAGTTTTTAACATTTTATTAAGGTGATCCGTAAAGTAATGATAAAGAAGCAGTTGGGTTAGTTGAATGACTATTATGCCCTTTTCTCATTATTCCCAGTCACGTGGTCCAAACTATGAATTCCTGACACGTCATTATTGGGAATGTTCCAGATATGTTTAGCTGGTAATTATGGAGAGAAAGGTGAATCGTCCGATTATTTGGGATTTTATGATTTTACGACATCTGAGGTTCCCGTGATCAGAGATGGAAGTGTCTCAGTGTAGTAGTCAATCATTTATTCAGTCTTTGACGTTTAACTAGTTACGCTCCACGTGTGATTCCTTTGGTGACTCTTCTTTTGTGCTGCATGCCTTGTGTCGTTCCTCCTGTATACAAGTCGTGCGTTGGGCGATTGGATAGCCACTATCTTGGATCAGGATCGTCTCCAGGGAGCCCAGCGTCTAGGGTGTTGTCTGGGGCATCTAGTGGTTGAGTTATGTCGCACATATCTTAGTGCATGCTTAGGGATGTGTACAGCACAATCTAACAACTAGCAGCACCTTGGGCGTACTGGAGTCGAGCTAAATTCCACTATCCTACAGTTTTTCATATTTCTAATAACCCAACTCGTACTTCTAATTGTTGAGTGCGGGCCTGAGACTTCGACACGTGAAAAATACGACATTCAAAGGTACCATTCTGGAGAAAACGAAAAGAAAAAACAATGTCTTAAACACGCACTGCAATTCACCACTCAAATGTCCGTATTACGGAACACCAAATTTGCCAAGTAACAAAATTATTGTAATCTTACTTTTTTTTTTATAGGCAGAAGTTTTGATACACGGTCATGTACACGGCCTGTATGAAGTACCATCAGAAATGCCCATCTGAAATCACCATAAAGCCCCCTCCCACCACCTATTGAATGCATTGATGCATGGAATCTACCATGTACCGATACCTTCTCCTTTTTTATAATATAAATTTTTAATAAGGATAATTTTGTCATTTTATAAATATACTTGAAAAATATGAAACAATAACAACTTTTGATAATGATACAAGGAATCAAAGATAAGTTCACTTTTTAAACTTTTTTTTTCACCCTTATCTTAAGGATTCGGCTCCTCTCCAGTGCGGGACGGTGTCTAACGCACATCCAATGGTGGCAAAGCCACGATGCACGTTGAGATGTGTGCTGGCATGCACGTCGTGGCTCTACAGCCAATGGATATACGTTGGCTACGCTAGAGAGGAGCCCGAGAAGGACAAAACTTGAAATCCATCTGACTTGCTAAATGTCATTTATAGAAGCTGATACAAAGGTTAAGCTGATACAAAGGATTAGAACATGACTGGATTAAACATAAGTTATCTCAAGATGGGCTGGTTAGAACAATCTAATCCTGATTTACCATATAAGACATTAGTGATATCTCATTCAAGATCCAACGGATTCTTCGATTCTATGACAGATAGATCCTCATTTTTAAACCTTTATTGGATGGTCCTGTTACTCATGGCTGATTATTCTTATTCTCCTGGAAAAAATATCACCGACCACTTGAAGGACTTTATGAGAGAGGTTCGTTGGCTGAATTTAGTATATTCATCACTCTTTAATATTCTAATTAAATCTTTGATTTATTAATTTATTTTTTGCTAAACAATCTTTGTTTTATTTAAACCTTATTGGAATTCAACATGTTTTAATCACTACTTAGTAGTTAG
Source organism: Telopea speciosissima (assembly GCF_018873765.1). Classification (NCBI taxonomy): domain Eukaryota; kingdom Viridiplantae; phylum Streptophyta; class Magnoliopsida; order Proteales; family Proteaceae; genus Telopea; species Telopea speciosissima. The sequence goes on along the minus strand of NC_057921.1, from coordinate 59,991,305 downwards.
CACTCTACTTAAATCCTTCCCCTCTAAGCCAAATTGATTTGAGAACAAGAACAAATAAAGTGGAAGAAACAAAGGCCCAAGCTGGTTACTTTAGGATTCTTTTTTTTTTTCTTAGTTGAGGTATCCATGGATTTTTCTTATTGTGAGAGGGGGCTCAAATTTGGACTCGGCTCCTGTTCAGCACCCTGCTCGGGCTGCATGTGCAGCGCCGGATACAGTGAGGCCATGAAAAGATCGCCTCACTCCTACCCAAACGCTTTGCCCGAGCAGGGGTGAAGCGGTCTTTTTACGCCTCACCAAGTTTGGCACTGCACATGCAGCCCGGGCAGGGTACTGGACAGAATCCTTTCCCTTTGGCATTATACTATTCTTTTAAAATCTTATTCCATATGAGTTATGGACATCGAGTTTTCCTTCAACCAATGAGAATCTATTCACTACAGGGCTTTAGATGCATATACGAGAGTATCAAAAGGGTATTTTAGAAAACATACTAAAACTCTATAGGAGTTTATGAACCTTAAAATGGTTTGGTGATCCTTCATACCAGAAAAACTTTCTCCAAACTTTATTATTAGAAAGACTAAAGACTTGAACAAATAAACATAAGCAAATGTAGCACTTTTTTATTTGTTTATTTATAATTTTAAACTTTTTCTGATTTAATTTATACTCAACAAATAAATAAAATAAAGCCCATATCGATGTTCCTTTATGAATAGACCAAGAATGAAAAGGGAGCTTAAATCAAATCATATTAAAACGTGGATCCAAGTCAGCACCACATATATATCCATGATAAACCAACCACACAACCCACTGTACCCAAAAAAAAGAGTGTATAACAAATAATAAATCCTCCAAAATGTGCACGGTGGTGCGCATATTATTATTAGGATTGATGTTCTCTTTCTTTTTTGTTGGTAAGAACGGGTGATGTTCTCTGCACCACTACGAATGGGGGTGCAGGATGCACCGAGACACATTGAGTGGGATGGGGCGGGGCGATCATTTCATCCACCCGAATGTGTCTTGGCGCAACCTCTGATGCGGAGAACATTTTTCTTTATAATCATAGTTGATTTTTTTTAATATTATTATGGTTGATCGAGTAGTTAGGCAGCAGACAATAGAAAATGTAAAAGAGATTTCTGATTGGGTGCTTTAACCACCATGGTGGCATGATTGAAGACTCCCATGTTGCGTTCTTTGAAGTTTGAACCTTGACGTCAAGGATCACACAGCCTGAAACTTCTAAAACCTAGGCCCGGATCAGGATCCTCTACAGTACCGATGGGGTGGCGGTGCACATCTGATGACACAGCAGAGGCCAGGTGGTACATATGACACACATGACCTCTGCTATGCCGCCGGATGTGCATCGCCGCCCCGTCTGTACTGCCGTGGATTTTAATACATTGTGAAATCGGTTGAAAATCAAATCGCATTGAAATCGTATCGAATATGAAAAACCGGTATGAGAACCCAAATTGATAAAAACATATACCAACTCAAAAACCCTTAAAAAAGGATATTTTTCGACACACCTTAGCGCACCCCACCCAACAAGGTAAGGTGGTGAAACACACACAGAGTCACATGATAATATTAGGGATGTCAAATTCTAGTTCGAACTTCGAACCAGTTGGGTGGATCGAAATTGATTGAAAAATCAAATCAAATACTTATTGGTTTGATTTTGGTAAAATGTATAGAAAACGAGATGAACTGATAGCAATTCATAAACAGACCGATTAGAGTTTTGTGAGCCAACCCAATAACAATCGAAAATCAAACTTTTACGTAACGGTTCAGCTATGGGTTGACCCAGTACCTAGTGGGCTGAAATCGATTTGCTCGACCAGAACCGAACCGATTAACTACATAATCTGATGGGATTTTAGATGACTTTGGAAACGAAATCAAATCATGAAGTCCAATCCAAAGTCCGCATAGGGGACACAATTAATGGGTCTGGAATGGATTGAACCCTCCATTCACTTGTCTTGTGTCTGTTAGATACTTGGATGACTTTGGAAACGAAATCAAATCTTGAAGAATCGAACAACTTTGTGAGCCGATTCAATTGGTGACCCGATGATGATTCGATCACCAAAGCTGATTGACTAATAGAAAGGTCGGGGACCCGAGTGGGCATAATGAAAGTACCTTAGTGTGAGTAGACTAATAATACATGGTCACATTAGATTGGGGGGGGGGGGGTTGAGGGGATTTGTCCGTGATTAAGAGGGTCTGTCCGGATCATAGCATGTGAACCCGGTCATTTCGGGTCAACAATTGTATTGCCAGGCTGCATAGCTCATCCTAGTGCCACGCCGCCTCCTTGTGTCTCTCTTCTCCCTCAATTGAAAAGACATATCTGCCCCCATTATTGTGGAAAGAGAAAGATATAGGGAGGCACTAGCGTATGTAGTCGGACAGAAAACTCAATCTCACATTATTATTAAGGGCAGGCGAAATGACCGATTACCCCCCCCCCCCCATTGAAATGAAAAACCACACCCCTAATGGATGCCCCGGTGCATGCTCTCATATGCCCCCACGCTGGTGCAGAAACCATGCAGCTTAACAAACATCCCCCTCATTATTATCAGGGGGAGTCTTCTCTATGTGGGAGAGCACCCTCTGGCCTTCGATGCCGCTCCTCTTTGTCTCTCTCTTCTACCCAAATGGATCATTTCATACGGGGAGGAAAGACAGAGACAAAGAAAGGAGAGTATTGACGAAGGTAGCGCTTCTCCATGGAAAATATTATTATTATTATTAGGATTCTTGCACATGGGTTGGGGCCCTAAGGGGTTAATTAAAGGAAAAAATGATGTACACGATGTCAGTAGTAGACACCCATTTACAATCTCTCTCTACTCTTTGACCATGTGGGCTTTGCATATGAATTGTGAGGCATTCACCACCGTGCACCCATTGGCTTAGCATGGGAAATGGCCATACAAGCATAGATCACTCCCTCCTTAAATTTAATTATCATATTTGAGAGTGGATTCGTTTTAGGTTGAGATTTCTTCCATGCTTGTGTGGGGGCCGCATACATGGCAGTACCGGGCAGGCGAAAGTAGAAGAATCAGATCCCTCAAATTTTCTAGTTGGATTCTCTCCTCTGATTTGCTTTTTGGCTTTGCATCCAAAAAGAAGGTGGTGGACATGCATGCATGGGAAAATTATCGCCCCCAGTACTACTGGGGGTGGGTGCTGTGTGCATCGTGCGGTGCAGCACCGCCCATGTGTGCATGGTGGGGTACTGGGGGTGGGTGCTGTGTGCATCGTGCGGTGCAGCACCGCCCATGTGTGCACAGTGGACCCCACCATGCACACATGGGCGGTGCTGCACCTCACGATGCGCACAACACCCACCCCCAGTAGTACTGGGGGCGATAAAGGTCTGCATGCATGTGGTGTTGCACTGTCTTCTCCATCCTCTTTCATTAGAAAGAAAGAAAGAAAGCAAGAACCAAAGTTAGGTACAAGGAGGGAGGGTTTAAAGGCTTTCCAATTCAAGATCAAACAAATTTATGCCGACCATTAGAAAAAAGTACAAGAAGGCTTGATAATTAAGCTTGCTCGCTCGCTCCTCATCACCTACTTCCACATGCACTTAATTAACATATAATAAAGAATTAAGATGAGTTATTATTCTCTCTTGAGTTTTTTTTCTCTCAAGTTCGTTGCTTGGTACGGTTGTCCAGTTCATCTCATAGGGGGGTTGGAAATGAAGACTTAAGCTCACTCGGGCAGTGTGTTCGGGCAGAGGATTAGGTCGTCATTTTTGCCTCCTATGAGAAAAAAAGGATAACTGTACCGAGCAAGAAACCTGAGAGGATAATGATCCAACATGGTATAGTAACCAACCAAGGGTTAGTATAAGATATAATTAACTAGGCTAGCTCTCAAATTCAATATGTTCTAATCTAGATATAATTAATCTCTACTTAATCAATTAAGCTCTCGAATTTCATCCAAGTTGTGGGTCTTTGTCTGGCCCCCTAGTGGGGATTTCTTGTCTGGCACCATTGTAGGTCTCCCATCAAACAAATAAAAAAATGTTATTGGCGTATGATTAATTAGGAAAGGGAAAGGAGAAAATCTATTTAGAATCTCATCCTAATCACTTTCCTATAATTCCTTTTCACACTTTCTATTTTCTATATACTTCTATTGATTTTAATAAGGGCAAGTACAGATCACTTGCCCATTTAATAATCTAATGCTTTCTTCTCATTCCATTATCCAACAAAGATATAGACGTGTGATAAGGAAAGAGGAAGGAGAGGAAGAGGATTAATAATGGTCATGATAGGGATTAAGGACTAAGGACGTGGGTTACCTTCTAAAGAAGGAAATAGAGGCATTGGGGAGAATTAATGAAAATTAGTTCTATCCCTTGAGATGAATTACTATAGTCACAAAGGTTTATTATTTTTTCAAAATTTACAAAACATCTATTCTGCTAAGTGACATATGATATTATTAGAGAAGCAGAATGCCAAATCAAAATTTGGCCTTCGAGAACATTTCTTTGCACGTATTAGGGTATTTGTCATTAAATCTATAGAAAAAGGTTAGGGTTAATAATCTAATGCTTTCTTCTCATTCCATTATCCAACAAAGACATAGACGTGTGATAAGGAAAGAGGAAGGAGAGGAAGAGGATTAATAATGGTAATGATAGGGATTAAGGACGAAGGACGTGGGTTACCTTCTAAAGAAGGAAATAGAGCAATTGGGGAGAATTAATGAAAAATAATTCTATCCCTTGAGGTGAATTACTGTAGTCACAAAGGTCTATTATTTTTTCAAATTTTACAAAACATCTATTCTGCTATGTGACATGATATTATTAGGGAAGCGGAATGCCAAATCAAAATTTGGCCTTCGAGAACACTTCTTTGTACGTATTAGGGTATTTATCATTAAATCTATAGAAAAGGGTTAGGGTTATTTTGAAATTCAAAAGGGCAAATCCTTCAAAGGAAGCAACACTTGTACATAGTTGTCACTGCCCAATGGAAGAAGCTCTCACAATGGTGAAACCTTAATGTCCACTCTCTACAACTTGCACTCTATTTAAATTCTCAAGTTAATAGAATGATTAGGATTTCTCATAGCTATCATTTTTATAATTGATGAGCTTTTTTAAAACCAACAGTCGTGATCGAACCAAGTGGTTTGTCCAAAAGAGTGATCTCACAACTTGTCCAATATTGCACATAAGAATAATCCATGTGAGATGTAACCATTCAACCCCCAAGTGATAGAATTTTTATTACATTTTACTTCTTTCACTTATCAACATCATATAACAGAGTAATGGGTATGAAAATGGACATCGCCAAAACACTTAATTCGTCGAATGACCAATATCTTAACCGGTGATTATACATAAAACCATTTTAAAATATAAGAAAGAGGGTTGGGTATGCTACCAGCATTCGATAAGCTAATTAGAGGACTAGACACAGTAGGGCAAGGGTTTAGATTAAAAAAATATAAAAAATAAATGGTTCATGTTTGTCTTGTGGTTTTCAAAAACACCACTTTCCATTGTTACATGGATAACTATAAAAATAATAAAAAAAAAAAGAAATCAAGAAATGGAAGGGAATAGGGACCTGTAATTTTTGATTAGTTATTTTCTATTATTTTCTTTTTATAAACACCTTTCTTTAGTTTTAAAAGTTCATATCATTTTATCAACGTCTAAATTTTTTTTGCAAAAGGTCAGCAATGTATTCATGTATGAAAAATAAAAAGAGAGTTACATTACATAGAAATGCAGCCAAAGGCCATCACTCAAATCTATAAAAAGTCCGCCGCATTGCTTCCCATGCAACCGATTGAGCAATGAAGCCTGGTGTAGAGTTCCAATTCCATGATAATTTTGAAACAGCAGCCCTTTTTGCTAAGGCATCGGCTGGCGTATTCCCTTCTCTGAAGCAGTGAGTGATTCTCCATTGGATGGCTTGAAGAAAATTTATTGCAGACCACCATGCCTGAAGGAACGTCCATGGGACCTTGGATGTGAGATGCAAAGCATTCCAATGAGGAACATCAAAAGAGTATCACACATGTGAAGGCAGCCAAATCATTTCATATTAGGAAGAGAGAGACATAGGGGTTTCTACCGTGCTAGTGTACACCCTACCCCAATGGTTCAGAGAACCTTTTCCCTTTTACTTTCCATACCATGTTGGTCACTTCCCTTCTTATTTAAGGAACGCCCACATCTTTCTCCAAGTCCAAACACCCACATTTTTTTTTTTTCTTTTCCTCCATTTTCTTCTCCAAGGAAATCTCTTAGCTATGTGGGACCTTCTTCTTACTATCCACGTCCCCCACGGATCTTTATCCTCTCAATTTGTCTGCCCCTCAATTTCCTCAATTCCATCTAATAGGGTGGTAGAAATGACCACCCTACCCTCTGCCCGAACACATTGCCCGGGATGGGGTCAACCTCCCTCTATTAGAGGGAATTGAGGAAATTGACGGGCAGGCAAATTGAGGTGATATTTTTCCCGTCCCCTATCGTCCTCAATTTTATATATTCTTATCCCTAAAATCTCAACATGATATCCCATGTCGTCCATCTTCTCTCCATTATCTAAAGTGGTAGAGACGAATCCCTTCTTCATTCCTCTATTAAGAATGGAGGTAAATTTTCATTATTATTATTATTAGGGTTGGTGTTCTCTATGGGGGATCGTGGCTCCTGTGCACATGGGATCAATAAAAATGCATTCATTGGCATCATGGGATGGGTGGTCATTTCCCACCTTGTGTATGGCATGAACTGTACATTTCCCCAAAGAATTTTCTTTCTTATTTTTAAAATTTTTAGATTTTTTTTTTCTTTTATTCTATTCTTTTTTTTATGTGCATGCATGCCTACCTATCATAAACATGTTGTGACTTGTCTGAATCTTATGACTGTGTAAGAGAGGGAGAGAGAGATTGAAACCTTCTTCCTTCTTCTTTGTGATTAAATAATAATTAATTAAATGCTCCATGCTTAGGGACAAGGACTGTAGATGGGTACTAATGAATGAGCACACACTGCTAGTTGTGAAGCCTCATCCACCCGATTGAACTACCCTAAAAAAAGAAAAATGAAGTTTCAAAATTCTAGAATTTGGTGTAGCTAAACCTTGATACCTTCAAACACCCATATAAATGCAGTCGAATTTATTGTCAATAATGTTTTGCTTCAAGTATAGTTTGATTAGTCTTTTTGGGATTGGTGTGTGGTTTTACTGATTTGTGTGAAACACTTTTATCAAAAAAAGTTGTGTTGTGTGCGTTGGGTGTGTGAGTTTAATACCACATCGGATGTATGCGTGTGGTGTGTGTTTTCCATATCTGCCATTCTACAATCTTAAAAGTTGGTTAACCTTTTGGGATTGATGTGTGGTCTGTGTGACTACACTTTCATTGAAACAAAAAAATATTGCTTGATTACGGAAACAACCCCTTCATCTTTTACACAAAGTAGGATGATGGATACATATTGTGCTCCTTCAATGAATATTATTTATTTACTTTTTCTGTTTAAACTTCAAATTTTAACTACTTAAGTGAATGTTACATTTACAAGCGAAAATAGTACATAAAATAATGAAGGTAAGCGTAAGCTTAGCATTGGACCTCCCAACAACACCCATTTTTTAGGTATTTATTGATTGACGTTGTAGTACTATATCCCTACGTTCAAATTGTTACAAATTTCTCTCTCTCTCTCTCTCTCTCTCTCTCTCTCTCTCTCATACACACATTTAAGGGGATCTTTTGCAATTGCTCTATATAGAATCACGAAAAAATAATCTCACATCGCTTGGAGATGTGACATGAAATATGCATATATGCTATGACATCTTTACTAGACATGACGTATTTTAAAACTGTGAGGCTCACCTGCCAAAACGGATAATATCTTCACTCTACTCATTCAACACTATAAATTGCTAAATTCTCTTTCCATGCAGCACAAAAAATATCGCATTGAGGGACCTCTTCTTACTAGGATCGTGCAAAGAACATTTTTTGCCCTTAAAAATGTCTTAGTACGAATCATCCTTTGAAACGTAATGACTAGCTGAGGAAGTACAAAGCCTTCAAAGTTGAACAAACTCTTGGTTGTCCCTTCCCACAAAATTAAGAATCCATGACCCTACTTGGCTCCTAATTAACCAAAGTAAGATCTATGTTAGGAATTGGAGCACAAAATTAAGGTCTCTAATCAATCGAATTAAAACCAAACTATGGTCCGTGCTAACATGAAGATGAAAAGTATGAGGCTTTACTTTTGGAGAAATGTAAATATTAACTTAATCAAAGGGTCTAATCAACAAGTATTAGATCTAATCCATCTGGTTTTCTTTATAGAGTTTCTTAATAGTGAACAAATAAAAAACACATTCTAACAACAGACAACTTGTTGGTTTTTTATGAAACAGATGACTTTGTTGGGTTACTGTTAAGGGATATCCACCCAATTGAAGGGGACAAATTAAGAATATGTTGACATTAACATTAACTTTTTGATTCCAAGGCAGCTTGAGATTAAGACATGGATATGAAATGATGTTTAATTAAGCATTTAACCCAGTTGTTACTGTTTAATTATGAGTCTTCTGACCTGGGTTTGGATGCTTTGCATCACTCAAACCTTGTATCAGCTAGTAGCAATCTTTTTATTCAACACCTTGGGGGGTCAAGTTTGAGATCAAATAGAGTGATCTGATGTTTACCTTCTCTGTAAATAAATTTGCTGCAAGCATCTCCCCTCACAAAAACCATTTTTTCTTCTTGTTATTATGAGAGAGATCCATCAACCAATTGGAGATTTGTTCTTATTGGAATGAAAATTGTGAACCTATAAAAATTGATTTTGTTTGATCTTAAAATTAAGTCAATTATGATTAATTCGAGTGAGCAATATATCATAATTTCATCATCTCAACCATTAAACATTGTTCATAAAATAAAATGAACAGTTGAAACTGTTTGTTGATCGACCAACATGAAAATTTTTAGGAGCTCAGCACACTTTGGAAACAAAGTTAAGTTTGCAAACACATGAACAGTAGAAATCACACTCAGAAGGGACAATTAGCTAGAGCAGCGGGTGCTGTAGCGAAACTGATTGCCAAAGAGGATAAATAGATGAAGAGAGCACAGTTGGAGATAAAATTTGAGAATAGTCACTTAATCAGGTGTCAGTAATATATCTGTAATTTCAGAGGCCACTTTATTGTTGTGACTTAGGCTTGTTATGTGGAGGCCTTTGGTTTTTGGCAAAATAAGTTAGCTTTAGGCCAGACCATAGTGTTGTTATTGACGGCATTGTGCTACAAATCATGACAGATTTAGAGCATGAGAGCTCATCCAGGCTTCCCAGTTGTTGAGGATGAACTAATCTGCACAAGTTCCAGTCTTAAGTAGCCCAGGGGAACATATTACTAAAGGCAGAGAAAATATAAGCTAATAATATCTTCCATAACTGGAGGCCAAATTATTATAGCTTTTTTTTTTTTTTTTTTTTTTTTTCAATTTCGGTCTTCGGACTCCTATGATATAGACACAGCACAGATGAGCATGAATCCAAACAATGAAAATTTACTAATGGGTTCAAGCAAAACTTGTTACCAATCCAGAGCTATGAATTGAATAAGATGAAAACTAAATATACCATTACAGCATACCAAATTAGCAGGTTCAGGTTCACCTTATCTTGTAAGACAATAACCAACTTAGAAGCACATTTCTCATTATCTACCAAATAGAAACAAATGAAGCCAATACATAACGAAAACTCTTTTAAGTAATTATTCAATCATCATTATTCTGCATAATGGAAAGCTTTACGTAATAATCTGCAGAGGTATCATCATCAACCGATTTACGTTGTGCCTAGAAGAAGAATCAATTCCCTATGGCAACGATTCTATTTTCATTTCCATAGTACAGCTGAGGGAACTATCAAACCGATCCAAGCAGTATATACGCCTAATTATATAATTACTTACTTAATCCATGATTCAAATAAGACTGGACTACAAGGACCTTCCTGTTTTATGTACCAAATCTGATCCATAGCTACCCAGTACAGGAGCGATAGCGTTATTTACTTCAGTGCAAGCGTTTCCCACGATCAAGACCCAAATACTTCCTCCTTGCACACAGGGCATGCCTGAGACCCAAAAAAAAAAGAGGAGGTACCAATTCCATAAGTTTAAGCTCCATTCACAGGTGCAAAGAAATATTGAATTTTACACATAATTGAATGAAAAGTATCTACATTGAAGAATGAGCACTTCACAAAAATGTTAATTAATATTTCAAAAATTAACACAATAAAAGTTTTATTCAATTTCCGAATCAATAAGCTATTTGGCTGGCTAGGCTTCAGTCACACCATGTCCAGCAAGCCCATTAGTCCTGCTGATCAAAGTGCATAATGCCTTCCCCCAACTTTCCCCAGTCCTGGCCTGTAAGTAGTTCCACTAAATTCTTTTTCTCTTGAGATAAAGTTATTAATGAAAGGAAGGAAGACTCATCCACTGTTTTGAAACCCAGACCAGCACAGACAATCTTGATCATCTGTCAGTCACACTTTCAGTTTGATTTGGTTATTGATCGTACACAGCCGTAAAAAAATGTGGCGTTTTATTTTGAACCAGTAGACCTGGATAATGAAAACTGTTGTGAAGGTGCACAACTGGTTTTGGATTTTTTTAAGGAAAGACAATACTTTTGACTCCTTGATAAATGGAGCATTATTTAGCCCCTTATTGTTAGGGGATTATTAGTATACAATTCACATTTTCAAAAACAATGTAGAATTAAATGGATTATCATTTCTTAGTTTCAAAAATTTAAATAGTTCACCTCTTTGTCAGTACCACTAGTAAACATTTGATAAGAGAAAGACAATAGGCAAGTAATTACTAAGACGACTACGATTGACATGAATGGTCTATGCATACATAATATACCTCTCTGCCATCACATCTATTAGGTAATTTTATCTTAACCTAATGGGCGAATTTATTCCAACAAACCTGGGGCCCTTCCTGGCTCCTTCCTTCTTGGCTCTACCTTTGGTTTTATTTTACTTGGTTTTAAAACCTAACAAATTTGACTCGACTCAGGCTGAAAGTTTATCAAATCATGTGTATGCATTAACCTCTTCTGTATGTTTTGGCTATGGTACTCTTCCAGCACCAACTAAATGATCTGCGGCTCTCTTCCCCTTATTGTATGGTTTCTGGCTTCTTGGAATGGCACCAATGCTTCAAATTCGTCTCGAGTTACAAATCAATCAAAAAGGTGGGAGTCAACTTGATTGAGTCAAGAAACTTGAATCAAAGTGCACTCGAAATACTTTTCAGTCAAGGTTGAGTTGGCTGAAAGTAAAGGAATGAAAAACATATCGATGTTGATGCAAGTCATCTTGGAAGAGATGTCTATAACGTCTTTCTCTTTATGGTAAGGTCACAGGTTCAAACCTGCTAAAATGGAAAACATCGTGGGTTTTATGGTTGTACCAACTGTTGTGGTTTTGTGATGTGCTCACTGTTCCTACAGGTTTAGGGGGGAGCCCAGCAGGTATATCATGCCTCACTGGTCTTGAGGTCCAAGTCAGAATTGCATGCCTACAAAGAAAATATACTAAAAGATAGTGCTGATATAATCAATGTGAACCACCTTATTTAGCTTCAACCACGGTGTGATGCATTTTGAATGATATTGGTGCTGGCATGGCAAGGTGATCAATTTATCCCGGTTTTTGTATAGCGTAAAACAGATCACACACCTGCAAGAACCAAACTGTCAGAAACAAGAAAAGAAGAATCTCAAGTAACATAAACAATCAACCAAAAAGAAATGGAAAGAATAAAATAGAACTTTAAAAATAGAATCCTGGACATCTTTCTTTCATTCCACACACACACACACCTACATATAACAATTCACAAGACCTGGTGCTGGATGCCAACCACTGACTGCCCTGCCCCATAGAAGTACCAACCTTTAACTTCGTTAACTTTTGGAAGGTAATTTTGCATACAGCAGAAAATGATGGAGACAATGTGATTGAAAGAGGATGGCCATGGCCCCATTACTCCAGGCAAGCCTGGTTGCTGAAACAAGATCCTCTGCAACTGAAATGTCAACTTGCTGAGCAAAGGCCCAAGGGGAACCACATGCTCAACCACATCAAGGCAGAGGTGATGCCTCACGCATAAGAAATTTAAGACTTTAAAATGTCACATGTGATATATGCACTAGAAAACATAACATTAAAAATATAAGCCAACTCAAGAGACAAAGAGCTTGACCTTTGCACTGTTATCAAGAGGATGACAAACTCAATCACACCCTCTTGATTTTGACCATAGGGGAGGGTGTCAGGCGGTATAGATTTTGGAATATATGTTCAGCAAGGGGGAGATGAAAGGCTCTAATTAATCTACCAAAACCCACATGTACTTTGAACCAAAACAAAAAAAGTCTTCATGAAAGGGAATGCACTATGTAAAGGAGGAAAATAAGAAAGAGATTTAAGTTAAACAGATCATACTCCTCAGTTTTGTCTTTTTTTGAGAAGAACCCCCCTGTGCTGTACTTGGACTTCGGCAAATATGAAATAAGATCTTCTGATAATCCTCTACTCTCAGTGCCAATATCCTCTCCTAGCGATAGCAATGCCTGAGACAAGAAAAATCATAAATGATTGGCACATACAGGAAAAACTTAAAAGAAGAACTGAGTTCTTCATATGTGGGGGAACATTAAACAAATGTTGGCGGTGATAAGCACTCATATTCATGGTAACTGGTAATAACGAAGGATGCTGCATAAAAACATGTTAACAAGGTCAAAGGTTAGAAATTTGTCTTCGCGATTCATTTCCTCCTTCATTATGTGAGAGGCTAGGTGACTCAGTGATTTAAGATGGGTATTGGACTGAGGTCTGAGATATCAACACTCACAAACCCATGACTTTTAATTCAACTCGGTTGACACAACAATTTTAAAATAGTTGAAATTTTGTGTAACAATTTTAATATATTTGAGAAAGTAATTCATTTTATAAAAGAGTCAACTTTTTGATAAAATCAAAGTTGGCAATTTAATATATGGCAAAAAATTTGGTCTCCCACGAAAAGCAAAGATTCTAAAGAATCCACCCCCCCCGGCCCTTGGGGGGGGGGGGGGGGGGGGATGTTCATTTTTAGTATAATAAAAAATAAAAAGGTACTTTCTAAGCGCTTGTATGTCTGTTTGTATACTGTATATGCTATACTTTTAACCTGTGTTTTTGTAACTCTCTATTATTAAACTGATATAAATAATTTGAAAAAATAATACATTTTGCCATATTTTTTAAATTAAATGGTATTTCAGACGTCTTCGCCAAAAAAATCATGAAGCACATGTATGATACACAAACGGTAAGTAAATTTGCTAAATAGGGCTGGTAAAAAATTGGGTCTCAGATAATGAGCTGTTATGACGACTAGATGTCAAACACAGACCGAATTTTATATCAGAATTTATATCTGCTTCCAACCCCACATTAATACAGACCACCTGGATCCAACATACTTCCCCTTCAAAATTTAAGCCAATTTACAATAAATGTGAAACCTTTTTCTCTTACATTTTTTAATTAACTAGTAATCATTTCAAAAAACCAATTGACATGTTTTTCCATGCCACCATCTTTTCACTTGGTGAGTTTGGGTCAAACACATATAACACAAGGCAGAAAGCATCTTTTGCATCCTAACCTTACTATTTTAGAAAATTCAACATAATGCAAGACCAATGGCTATTACTGACAAGGGGAAAATGCAGGACTAGTTTGACAATTGCATTGTACATTTGGCCAACCCAGAGAGCACCATAGGATGGACAGATCATTAGTGGCAGGAAAACCTCCAGCACTGCTGGCTTCAGAATCCACAACATTATCTTAGAATGCAATTGTTCTTTAAAAATTTCTAAATCATACCAGGCCTTCCTTAACCAATTGCATGTATCCGTTGAGTCAGGGCAATCAAATGAATCACCTGAGCTATGAGTTGATAACCCTAAAAGTTATCTTAACAAGGTCAAGTCATCATGCAACTAAACTAGTACCAAGAAAGGTTGGGTGTCACCGTGTCAGAATTACATATATAATACAAAAGATTTGTGAAAACAAAAGCAAATATGTTCATTTATCGCCTTAGAAGTCAGGATAATGTGTGGCTAAGGCAATGAATCAAACAAAAGAGTGGAAGCATTGTTCATCAACAGACTGACCTCATATGTCATGTTATCTGGCTCAATGTTATCTTGTCTCACAGCCTGAAATTTGGAATAGGGAAATGTTAGGATCAAATAAAATTGATAATAACTGTCGACATCAAAAATGTAAACAGAGAGCTTAAGAAGACAATTGAACATATACCTGGGAAGAAGTGTTTGTGGAATTGACCTCTCTGTTGACTGCAGAACATGGAATTGTGGTTGTTACGTGATCAGTCATTTAGAATCACACAAATGCATGGATATGTGCTCTCGCACACGCAAACACACAGACTAACAACTTTGCACATTCTAATAACAATTGAAAGCTATATCCTTTGTTTAGTTCAAATCCACTTCTCTAGTAATTGATGTAGTAAGGTGTGCCACACAGCCACATTTCATACGGCATTGGTTAAAGTTCTAGTACATACTTATATAGATACTGAATAAATTTTAGGCATCCAGGCAACCGGGATCTAAGAAGAAACTTGAAGGCTAAAACCATCTTCAGAAGAAATAACTTATCAGAATTGCAAGATCACTCAGAGTAACTGAATAAGCTTCCAAAATAGCACCAAAAGCATGCTAAAACGGAGAAAGAAATTGACAAAATTACCCATACAATGATTTAAATTGACAAAAGAAAATCAAACACGTTGTTTCATGAATATAAGGTCTTCTTTGAGTTGAATATGAGCTTTCGGAAGCAGCAAGAAACATCATGCTTGAGATGTTTCCACATCACTATTTTACCCCAACTGAATGATGACAGCTACATGAATCCTGTTATGCCATTACACTCCATTTTAAACTATAACAGACTGGTATATCTTTGCACCCAAGTTATGTGTATTGTTTTTACAGATTATGTTTTGGGTAGTTATAGTTTATTCTGGAAGATTGTGCTGCACTTCAAAATAAATAACACAAGCATCCAAAGTTGGTATAATTCTTGCTCCCACGTTATTCTTATTAACTTTACATATTATGTTTTGAGGTAATTATAGCTAATTGTTAGGTGCACTGCATTTTAGAAACAACAATAAGTTTGTTCAGCTGGTTTGCCAACAGATATCTATGAAGATACAGCCAGAAAATTATAAAAAAAAAACGCTAGTGCCCTTATTTTGCAGTCTGAGATAAAAGCTGGGAACAAAATAAAAGTATAAAACATGGTAAAATGTCCAGTTGTATTTCTAACGACTTTAAACTTCAACCAGAAAGACATGGTTTCACTGTAGACCTTACAAGCATGCACATAATAATATTCAAAAAGACTACATAAATTTTAAAAAAATGACACTAGAGATTAGTACATTGGAAATTTAGACTCCTAATTTCTGAGAGTTGTAATATCAATGGCAGACTGTCAGTCAATGTGCATTTCATCTACTCAGGGCAAAACCCATTGTACTGATGTCACTAGAATAAAAATTATTGGGGTTGTCAATTTCCTATTGAAGTTAGACAGAATGGTAAGACAGTAACAAGATGTAGCTCTCATATAGAAGAGAGAGAGAGAGATAGATTTGTACTTCCGTTTTCCTTTTAGTCATGTGCAAACCACATATGGTACAGTGCCACAACAGGACTGGGGGGTTTTTAGACTTTTTTGAGGGTTGGTCTTCAATTTCCTAGATTCCAATGAAAGAAAACAACTACAGTTCCTGGATTTCAGAACACCACCAAAAAAAATGCAAGAAGTTTCTAGGATTAAAGAAGCTCCATCTCAACAAACTGTCCTGTTTTACTTCATAAACAAGGACATGGTTTAGACCCCACAAAGAAGAATCAGAAATGGTCAAAATGGACTGTAATATATTCAGCAAAACAACAAAAACCAATAATGTCGAGCAGGTCTGCTTAAATAAATCATTGAAGGCTCAAAGAAAATCTGTAATCCATAAACCAGAGCCGGAGAAGAGAGAGGAAGCTTCTCCCAATATGAACATCGTTTTGATCTGATAATAAGCAATCAGTACCGTTTAAGGTTGGGTGCATAATCTCTTCGGCAAAAACTGATAATTTTAAGAGGTGGTCAGCCAGAGTAATAGGAGATATGCAATCTATGAGTCAGACTGCCAGAGCCAGAGTAATAGGAGGGAGGAAGCTTCTCCAGATGATAAAGAATTATTCATTATAACAACAATTAAGGCAGAAAATTGAAGTCCATAAACAGCATTGACAAAAGGAAAGTATCAACAGCAATCATAATTTTGGAGATGAAGTTTAACCCATTAGCAACAGAAATAGCTGGACCAGGTCTGGCAGCTGCAAAATATAGATTATAAAGTAGCTTTGTGGGAATCATCGACTAATACCTGCTTCAGTTTCAGTTGACTCACTAAGGGAGGAAACAAGAAACTGATTCTCCACCGCCTGCAAACTTATAGCTAAAGCTTCATCCAGTTTTAATTGTGCCTCAACATCTGCAACGTGTGAAGATTCTCCCTCTTTTTCCACATCCTGATCCTCCCCACTACTTCGTCCATGATTCACATTAGAACTACCACTAGCAGAAGCTTTAGCCCAGTCATTCCCATTACTTGCCTGGAGTGACTGGTACACAGTTTCCTGAAGCATAATCAAGCAAGCATCTTTATCAAACCTTCTGCAAGAAAAATAAATTATCTGGCGAATCTATCAAATTACATGCTTATTACTAATTTGCGAAAAGATGGAGCCTTGCCCACCTGATCTTGGAGAACCTCTTGAAGAAAGTGATCGTCATGTTCAAAGTAAAATTCTTCAAAATTCTCTTCAACCCTGCCAGGGGCGCCGGTAGTTACATAGTGAACATCAACTTGCTGACTCCCTATTGTTTCAAAGATGGAACTCATGGAGAATATACTGGACGGAAACCAGAGGCTACCTTCGCTTCCCCCTCTGGAGGCTGGAGGAGCACCCAAATTGCGTCAAGCATACAACTTTACAAGACCCATCAAATAAATAAGATTAAATAGGAGAGGGGGGGGGGGGGGGAACCATGAGCATCTAATCGCTTCCCCCGGCGGCCCCAACCTCAAAACAAGTTGGGTTTTCTCTGGCCGGAATAAAAAGAAGGAATAAGCAAAGAAAAGGATAGGTCACAGTGTCACACCGTCACATGTAGAGACGACTTTGACACCACTCTAATATGACAAGCTCAGAAACTGACTCTTCACCGACACTACTAATGTAAACCATACACTTGAACGTCATGAACTAGAAGAGAGAATTATGTATTGTACAGTAGAAGATAAAATCAATCCAACAACAAGAAAACCAAAAAAAAGAGACCTGAAGCATACAAAATCAGAGAAGTTGAAATTCAAAATGGGTTCTTCCATTAGTTCACTCTTCACTCCTCGTTTCAGAAGATTAAGATGAAAGTGAGTTTTACCTTAAGATGAAGATGATCAAAGGAGGCGAGGCGAGGCGATGCTCTTCGCTTCCTCTCTGTGACTGAGAGTAGAAGAGGGTTCGCAATAGTGTTTCAACTCCAAGCCGCCACCAATTTTGAAGGAGCGAAGTGATCTGGCGAGTAGATAAATTGGGAGTAGTCAGTGAGACAGTGACTGATTATATAGAAACTACATGGAAAGCGGTGGCAACGTAAAGGAAAGCAAAAGCAAGAGTGTGGGACACTTGGCCTTTTGAAAATGTTGGCCAATACAAACACAAATAAATAGCGAGAGATCTGGACCAGACATTGGAGATATACTGCAAAAACGATATTCAATTTAAAGGTTAAGATGAAGCCGTGAGGTTTACAAGTGTTTGTTGGATTCCAACTAGTGTTGACGCTTCCATTTTAAGTCTTCTTCGATCACCTTCTCTCTCTCACACAGTGTAATAACACTTTGTCTTCACCTTCTCACGTTCAAGTTGTGCTAGATATTCGCCTAATTGCATAATTGCTACACTTGCTAACGTCGATCCATCAAACGTGGGTCCTGTCTATAATTTGATATTCCTTAAGCTCTCTCACTCTCTGTCTCTGTCTCTGTCTCTGTTTCGTCATCGAACAGCTAAGCGATTCAATTGGTTTCCATTATTAATCCAAGAGGAATCATGAACATATATATATATATATATATATATATATATATATATGATAATGAAACCACCAAATATGAGTGTAGATGTGGACCGATAAAAGTCTCATTGTCCCATTTTTCCATCATCTAACACCGCTCAGAGCCTGGATTGACAATCACATCTTAACAAGAAAATACGAGAGATATAAAAATAAACACAGTTTTTACAAACAAATAAAAATGTATTAAAACCATCAATAATGCATGCCATGAAAATGACAAAAATCATCTTCGAATCCAAAAAGGGGAATGAATATTTGTCAAAAGTCACAATCTGCTTTTTTGGTAGTAAAGAGAAGATTTATCATAAGAAGGTCGTGAACATGTGGAGACATCCTTTAAGCAAAGGTCAAGCAACCAAGAAATGGAACGATTGCTATACACGAACTTGACAATGCCTTCCACGCAAGAGAGTTAGCTACATGGTTCACATCCCTTGAAACATAAAAAAGATGAAGACATAAAAAAAAATTGCTCACCAGCTGCTCCCTTAATGACACACCGCATGCTTCAATTTTTATTTATGTTTTACCACATGGTTTTAATTCAAAGCATCGGATCCGGTATCTGCCGAATAATGATACGTCTTAGATATAAGGGAAATTTTCATGATTAGCTACGTATGGGTTTTCATTTACAAAACTGTCCATCCTATATTTGAGTTAACAAAAATGGATAAAAACAAGTTAAGGTTTACAAAACAGGACAAAATTGTATCTCTCTCTCCCACATTTACTTTTTTAGACATTTTTACCCCTGTCATTGCCTTCTCGCCCAGATATCCTCCCGTTCCCTGCAACCCCTACCCTTGTCCCAGCCACCGCCATTCTCTGCTACCCCAAGTAACAAAGGAAAAAAAAGAGATTTTTTCAAAGGGAAACTGCGAGGAAGGAAGAAGAGTCACTGTTTTGTCTAGTTTTGTAAAACTAAATTTGCTTTTGTCTATTTTTGTTAACTCAAACATAGGGTGAACAGTTTTGTAAATGAAAACCCAAAAGTAGCTAATCATCTAATTTTCCCTAGATATAATGGGGTGTTGTTCTTTGTGCCGTAGCACAGGCTGCGCCCAAGCACATGGGGGTAGGCGCAATGACCATCCTGCCCCCTGAGTGGCAAGCCCATGTGCCTAGACGCAGTCTACGCTACAGCACAGAGAACATTCTCCCTATTTGAATCGGCTTCAAATACAAAAAACACCGTCTTTTTGCCCGATAACAATGATACATATTGGATACAGTTGATCTAATACTAATACCTATAACCATAACGGAGATGTGATCAATTTGGATCCTCTATGGCCGGGCAGGTAGCAGCCACTGTGGTGCCTACACTCGGACAAGGTGCTCAGGTAGTGGGTAGGACGGTCATTTCGTCAACTATGACACCCACATTCTCATTCTCTCTCTCTCTCTCTCTCTCTCTCTCTCTCTCTCTCTCTCTCTCTCTCTCTCTCTCTATTCTGACCATTTGTCCTCCATGTGGTCCCACCTGCATGATACCATCCATTCTCTAGGGATGGGGTATCCTACTGCGTGCGGCTGCCCCAATTACCCAGTAAGGTGCGCAATGACCGCCTTACCCCTACCTGAGCGCCTTTCTCGAGTGAGGTTAAGGCGGTTATTTCGCATTTTGCTGTGTCTGCGCAGCAGGGTAGTTGGGGCAGCCTGCAGCAGACGATCCGGATCCATTCTCTAGACCGTCATTGATGTGGCTTGCCGATTGTTACGCTAACATTGTGGGAAATCCCCCCTCCCCCCCCCCCCCAAAAAAAAACTTTATATCCATCAAAGTTTTACAGGAGAAAGTTCCTCAAATCTACACATCACATCAGTGTGTGTCTTGAAAAAGATATCATCCATATGGGGACAATATTTTGCCTTATGAAAATTATCAGAACTCATCTGATATTTCTAGATGGTGTGCAATCTTGATAATTCCAGGTGCAGGAGAATTCAAGGCGAAGGCCACATGGAAGATACAAATCAGCACCTGAAGCTAAGCTGAGCTGACGGGGTGAGTAGCTCTGATTGTCTGTAGGCTGTTAAGCTACTTAAACCACACAATCATGGAGAAGAGCCATGGAAACTTCTCATTGTTTTTTGATATTTCTGTAACTATTAATGTAACAATGTATTTCTTGTATCTAGGGATTTCATCAAGCTAATACAAAAGTTAACAATGATTAGCATAGTTCATAGTCCATCTGGTAATGTAGTTGAAACAATAGTTTTAGTAACTTTGTACCTTGCAGATAAGCTTAAAGATAACCCATCATATTCATCGCTAACAAGAGTATAAGAGCATATAAAGTCCTTCCCATGGACCAAAAAAGTAATGGGTATGTGGAAATTGGTTCCTAAAACAGGTGTGCACAAACCATTTCGTTTTCTGAAACCAAACATTTTGAAAGTTGGAACACCAACAAATTCAGCCTTATACCAACTTAATGGGATTGGCTACATGGATCCAAATAAAACAAAGTAGGAGAAACTGAGATCTAAACACCAAAAAAAGTGTAATGAAAAGAGGGAAAAGAGACATGTGAAATGATATAATAAATGAAAAATGAAAAACGACAAATGAATGATGAAAACCGGAAAAAAATATATATATATATGAAAAAAGAAAGGATAAAATAAGAGAAATGAAACACAGCCTAACAAGTCAAGAGAAACTCTGATATATAAAATTTGCCACATGAATCCTTACCCTCCAAAAGGCTCTATCCGAGGTCATACTTGGTACGGGACAGAGACCATTGAAGGTAGGAAATGCCTAAAAATTGCTTCGCATTTCATGGAGTGCATACTCGCAGATTCATAATCCTTGCTGTATCACGCACGGATTGAATAAAACATTTCAAGACAGATTTATAACCTGAACAATAATCCTCGCTGTATCACACACGAACTGAATAAAACATTTCAAGACATTTTTTCCACTAGGTCACTGTCGACTATTTTCAAACATTCAAGCTCAACGAGTTTAAGATGGAAGTATTTTTGGATATCGTTCTCCATTCCCCCAAAACAATCCCTAGCCTATTTCACAATCAAGTGGCGCATGCTATTTTGTAGGAATTGACACCCATTACCATTCATTCGTCAAACAATGGCATCCATGTTTAACCACTGAATGACTGAATCTACAGACCATCAAATGTACAGACCTTTTATACATTACTAAATCTAATCAAAATGTTACGAGAACCTCCAACCTAGATGTGACACACATATTGACCGATCAGTCACCTCCAACTTGCCTCTTCCAGGAGTCCTCCACAATTAGCTCATCAACTCCCCAATCTTCATAGCTGCCAAATTTCAGGTTGGAGTGAGACACCCAAGAGAAATGTTACTTGAAGACGTTACAATAAGTGTTTAAGACAATACCTTCCATCAGGCAAGTAACGACGGATGGTAAATGGTATCTTGCGCTCTCGGAGCTCCTTCATTGCTATCTGAGATCATTGAAAAAATACGATAAAAGAGTCATACCATGCCCTTCATATGAAACATAAAGATATGCCCTTATTCTATCAAAATCATTGTAGCACAGATAATGTAGTATTCCAGATCAAGTTTGTATGTGGCTTGTGCCATGATGGGGTTTCTAAAGGTCAAGCTTCTTAGTCATGACAGCACAGATGGCAGCACATTACTTAGAACCGTACATTGAGAGTTTCCTCCTACCTCATATGGCTCAGCACCACCAACTGCTACTAAATCACCCCTCCCCCCAACAAAGTTAAGCTGGTGCTTCTTGTTGCACCGGGTGCTAAAGCATGACTGTTTTGTAAATCCCTTATGATATGCAACTGAGACTCTCTCATATATATGATATATGATATATGATATATGATATATATATATATATACACACACAAAAAGGGGGGGAAAAGGAAACACAAACCACACCCCAAAACACAAAAGGTGGATCTTGTCTTTGTGCACACAAACACAAAATCGCCTTCTGCATGGTAGAAGTGTAGATGCAATATGATAATACAGTAATTTTTTCATGTTCAGCAACAAAGAAGACTGTAGATGGGCCCTCGATGAAAGACTGGTGAGGTGCCGTGGTGCTGGGCGGAATATCATCCCTAGTTCTGCTGGGCAGCAAAGGTATGATAGTTACTCCTCGACACCCAGGGAAAAAGAACGAAAAGAATAATCCTTGTTTTGTTTGAAAGTATGAAAGATATGGTTTTGTTTTTGGAATTGAAAGTCTGTTGCAGAAGTACTTCCAGAAAAAATTTCAGACATTTTGATGTACCAATTCTGTAGATGCCATTGCTTTCTGGTATGGTCGATGGCCTTGGTTCAAAACTTCTCCAACGGAGATAGCTGTATGCTGCTCAATGTCGAGGCAACATCAGGATGATCTGTATTCTTTTACAAAGTTCTTTTTTTAATCTGTAAGTCTCAAGAACCTTTCTTACCCACCACCAGAAAAAAAGACCTCACATTATTTTATAGAGTTGATTCGTGTATCCTTTTCTTATTTTCTTGGATTTTTTTGTAAGAAACTAGAAGTTGCTACATTGATGATGCTAATGTGGTGCTAAGCATTGGGCTACAGCAGTGCTTGTTTCTTTGAGAGAGTTATTCAGAGACTTACATATTCAATCATGGGAACAACAGTAGACAAGCATTATTCAAAGTTGAGAGATGGATTTTGTTTCTTTTTAGAAAATGTTGTACAAGGATGTTTTAGATACATTTACAAGGATGATTGTTTTTTTTTCAATCTGTAAACATTTGGTTGTGTATAGTTTATTATGGATTGAAATGAAAAAACTCTTGATATCTTGATAACTGTTTAAAGTTTTGTAAGTATACTTAGTCTTGTAGGGAACAGGGAACAAATGAAAAAGGAGGCAAAAAATAAATTCAATATCTTTTAGCGGCATTAGTAAATTGACCCTAAAAGATGAGAGAAAAAGCTTTAGAGGGAGTATTAAAACGTCTCTATGCATGACGGAAGTAAAATGCCTCTAATATTAACATAAACCATCTTAAAAAGATCTTTTTTGAATACTCAATTCGGTATTAGCAGTGGTAGGAAAACATTTTAGAGGCATTTCACAAATGCCACTAAAAGATTTGGGAAATGCCACTACAAACTATCTCTAAACCAACCAAAACAGAGGTATTTCAAACATCTCTAATCATTTGTGACATGACGTATAGAGGCGTTTATGCGGCATTAGTAGAATACAGCCCTAAAAGTATTAGAGGCATTTGTTAAGCTTTAGAGGCGTTTCACGAATGACTCTAAAGTCAGACTTTGTTGTAATGATACTACAATCTCAGGTTGATCCAATGGTCAGATTCTGAGAATTGGGAGATTCTTACTGAAGATGGGATTATTAAAAACAGAGTAACAGAACCAGCACTTGATCTCAGAAAAGTAACCAATCAATCAGATGTATTTAGCAATCATATATGCAGGAAATATCAGTAATCAAGGTCCAAACAGCAACCAGAAACAGATTCAGAAGAATAGCTCAAAAATTAAGATTTCTAGGAAACAGACAGAGACTAGGATTCTGAGAAAGCTGAAGAAAATGGAATTTTTAAATCAGCAATAAAAGAGAATCAAACCTATGAAAAGTTCTGAAAACAAAATCAAACTCTAAAAAGGAAACTAAAACAAAGACAACTAAAAAAAGAGGGGATATGGCCTTAGAATCACTACCAATCAACCTACTGAATCGACACAGCAAGGGCTGGAACTGAATAACCACAGAACCAAGTTCTGAGTCAAAACACACCCAAAAAAAAAACATGTTCAAGCCAAATCTCATCACTCAAAACATATGGAGGCTATAGCCTCTTACAGCTATTAATAACTGAGTGATTGGAGAATCACCTCTAAAAAGGAAAGTTCAACAAAAAAGATAAACTAAGGAAACTCCATGTGTAGGCTGTGGGAGCGAATTAGGAAACCCAAATCAGGCTGGATTTTATATGATGTATCCCAGCATAACCCAACAACTAACAACATACAACATAAAAGAAATAAAGACTCGACCAACTATCCCACAACTAGAATGGCTCAACCATTGAGCCACCAACCCAAACTGGTTCAAGTTTGAGGAACCACAGGCCAAGAAAAAGGGCTGATTTCTGCCTGCCTTCTCCTCCTTCAAGCTGAGGTCTGCATCAGAGCTTTTCCGGAGAAGTTTGGAGTTAGGACCACATAGATCACACAAAGATTGGGAGGAGGAGGAGAGAGAGAGAAAGAGATCAGACAACAGATGATCCAACCCTGCTCAAATCCTTTGATATAAAATTTCACAGAGGCATCCCCCGACTCAATAAATCGACCTCCCCCCCCCCCCCCAAAAAGGGGGGGGGGAAGAACAGATAAAGAGGAAAACCGATGGTTTGAGTAGTTACTGAAAATGCATCAATGCTACACTGACACTAAAAAGGATGGTGGTCCCAGAAGCCACTTGCATATGCTTACATGTACAGCATTGACGCTGAATTTTTTTTCCAAGTCAATAATACAGATATAATCGTTCAGTTAAACAATCAGCAGTCCTTGAGGCATACTAACTATGAATATGGCATACTGATGTGATCCTGGGGTCCGAAAACCCTGTTTGGGTTTTGCTATGGGTCGACCCAAGTAATAGAAAAGTGGCAAAACAGAAAATAAATTGAAATTGCAAAGAGGGAGTGGCAATCTGTTAACTAACCAGAATCTTCAAGGGTTTACTTGGTAAGTTGGTAGGTAAAAGGAGAGAGGACACAAAGGGAATTAGAATTTAATGTTAGGAACAGGGTTGGATCTTGGAAATAAAATAAAATAAATGATAGACTATAAATACGGAAGAAAGGAGGGGTATTATAGGAAGTACAATAAAAGAAAAGGATAGATATTAGTATTGTGGGGGGGGGGGGGGGGGCAAAGGTTGTCTTTAACCTCCAGCCAAAGCAAGGAGACGGAAGAACCAGTGACAAGGGGAAGGGCTTGCAAGTGAAGCATCTCTCTTGAAGGAAATCCAACGGACTTGAAACTGAAGGGGAAAGTCAATATCAAGGAGGCCTATTGATCCTACTGATGCAGATCAGGTCCTACAATTGGGGATTAAATTGGGTTCAATTCTGGCCCATATTCTGAGCAAGGAGGCGGAAGACCCGGTGACAAGGGGAAGGGCTTGCAAATGAAGGATCTCTCTCTATGGAACTCCAACGGACTTGAAACTGAAGGGGAAAGTCGATATCAAGGAGGCTTACTGATCCTACCAATGCAGATCAGGTCTTACAATAGGGCATTAAATTGGGTTCAATTCTGGCCCATATTCTGATCCATCAAATTAGCCTGTACCTGGCCCATAATTTGGGTCACATTCCTCCATCAATTTTGTCCAAATAAGAGATTGAGATTGAGATTGTTGATTTAAGGGAGGATTATTTCCCAGATTTATTAGCTACTGATTTGCCGATTTGTAGGGGATTTAATAGATCTCGTGGGAACCTAGGAGGACAGCTATCGACCAGCCTGGAGGAGATAATGATCAGATTGTGTGGGCCCCATGGCCACCTCGCCTGACAGAGATAATTCAGGATTTCAGCCAGGCTGTTGCGTGGAATACTATTAAATCTCTGTGGGGCCCATAACAGCTTAGGTGGAGAAGATTTAGAGGTTTATGACGGCTTGCAATTAGTCCTATATTAGGGAAGTTTTGCTCCTTGCGTGGGGGATTTTATTAGTTAAAGATTAGTTTCTATTTTATTGGTTTTATGAATTAGTAGTTCCTTTCTGTTTTCTAGGATTCTTTAGTTTCTTAAACAGATTGGGATTGGGTTGCTTTGTGATTGGTTTATTACAAATTAAGTGTATGTGGCTGAGCAGAAAAGGAGATGAGATTGAAGAAAAGAGAGTTATGGTTGAAGCTGTGAGATGCGGCAACAGTGAGAGACCGTGGGTGGGAGGGCCCTGGGTGAGGGACCCTGGACTGAGAGAGTCCCCTATCCCCCCCCCCCTTTTTTATCCTTTTTTATTCTTTTATGTTCTTCTTCCATATATATGTAAACAGAAAAGAGAAATAAAAAGTTTAAGCTATTCAACTTTGTTCTTTCTTATTGTATTGATCCTGCTGCAATCGATCTCCCACTGGTTTTCCCTGGTTCGAGGTCGAGCTTGCATTACATACGCCATCAACAGTCCTAACTCCCAGAATAACAAGGAAACAAGAAGATATTTAATTCCTGCTACTGGCGGGAACTAGAATCAGGTCTGAGTTTCTGTTTGGGATTCACAGACCTGAAAGGCTTTAGGTTCCACTTCAACAGTATGAATCGTCCAGGGGCTTGCTACTTCTCCACAAAGTTTCAGCTCAAAAGGGAAATGAATAAAAGGAATAGGTCAGCAGAGCAAGGGGCTGTACCACTCACTCAGAACAGCATAGAGGTTGAAAAACGAGGGAAGAAAAGGAGAAGAAGAACAGGAAAGGAGGAGGGGAACCAGAACATAGTGAAGAGGGGAAGAAACGAAACAACAGCCAAGCTGCCTAGGCCACGCAGGCTTCAACTAAAACAACACCCAATTCATTCTTCAAATCTGGATCTGGTTCGGAGTCTGGGTTTTTTATCGGATTTGGCCCGGTCCATGGAAGCAATACCGCATCAAGTACTCAAAATTATGTGGTCCAAAAAGCGGGCAATCACATCAACACTAACTATGGAACCAACCAGCAGTAAAGATCCAAAAAGTCACACCTAAACTGTGATCCAAAAGCCTGCAGAATACCTATTTCATGATCAACTATTAAATGGCCAAATTATTTTGAAAATAGCATATTTCATTTTCGATGTGCTTTAAAAAAAAATAAACCCCCAAGGTCTTAGATGGTTAAACAATGACCTAAGAAACGAATAGTTAACAGAAAATGTAGGGAACATATACTTTCCAGGCCATGGCTCATCATCAGAAACCCCCCAGAAAACAAATCTTTGGGAACATGAAATGTTTGTTATAATACACCAATACATGAAGGAATGAGAAACCAACAATGACAAACCATTTTATATAATAGATTGAAAAATGCATTAGAGGAGCATGCAACCATCCAACAAAACACGCATGTCAGGCAAATCAGCGGCTAGCAGCTGTAATCCACCATCCTTACATGTCTATGTCAAGATATCATCAGATGAGGTTCTTAAAGAAGCTTACCTCAAGTGGATCAGTCTCACCTTCCAACTCAACCATCACAGGTGCATTCATGCTGTTCAACAAAGTGAATGTTATTCTAATCTTTCTTTCAACAAATCATTAACCTTCAGCATGCATTCTGGAAAAATATAACAGTCCAAGAGATGATACCTGATCTGCAGGGCACGTGTACCCAAGATTCTCGCACGCTCGTACTTAGTCATATATTTTGAAGTCTTCCGAGGGCGTTGAACCTGTTCTTGTTCCTCTTTTTCTTCACCTTCAGGCCCAACATGATCAGGAATGTCTTCATTATTATTATTCTCAACATCTTCCTCGGCTCCTTCCTGCCAATCAAACCAACTCAATCATCAGTACAGTTAGAAGCAACATAATTGTAACAGTCAGCAGCAATAAACAAGAAACATGCCAAAGTTTCAATTTTTTACCTCAATCTCTGGCTCCGGCGGCTCATCCTCATAACTGCAGAAACAATTTTCTGTCAATACATGTACATACAATTTCAAAACAAACTCAGAATAAAAGGACAAAAGCGAATATAATAATCATAGGAAGGATATCAAATAAAAAATTTACAGGCTTTGCAAGGAAGATTAAATAAATGTAAGTTTCCCTAATTTTAAATTCCTAAATAGGATTCTATCACTTTTCAGTCTAGAGAGATATGACTCGCATGACCATAGAGAGTTGTCAACTAGGAAATGACAACGCACATCCAAGGCAACAGAAAACAAATACTATTTATTAAATCTATAGCAAATCATTCCTGCACAATAAGCATTAAAACAACAGTTTTGCAGTTTTTGAGGTTAAATAAAACATCTGGTTGGTGACCCGTCAAACAGCTGATGACTAAACCATTGCCCGCAAAACTTCAATAGAGTTGATGAAGTCTTGATAAGTCTAGTTGAATGATTGTTGCCTACTGCCCACATTTTTACTTACACTGGTCTTAATCAAAGCATTCATGCACCACACATTTAACCAATAGTAAATAAAGTATTCAAAAAGCAAGCTCTCCTTACTCAAGCGCATTTATGGTTTTTAAGGTGAATTCCAAGGGTTCACTTCTCTTCCATTTTAGATTGTTCTTTATTGGCCTCAACTATACTACTGTATGAAAAGCCATTTAACCCTTCCATTTTCACTCAATAACCATATTTCAAACACCCAGACCAAGCCTTCATCGACACTGGTGGTGAACTTCCATCCCATTTGCTATAAACTATCACCAACAGACATTAAAACACCGCGACCACCAGCTGCACCACTAATAGAAATCAGTTTTTCTCTTAGCAGTCCTCCATGAATACCTTTCTAAGCCCTTTTTCATGTTTTATATAGTATGAGAATACAAACCTTATTATCTTTAACTTTTCTCTAATCAAGATTCATTTGTCTCTATCTGATTCAAACCTAGGCATATTCATCAAAGAAAAATAATAAAATTCAGGAATATCCTTTAGGTAATGAGGAATATCATATCTTCCCTGTGATTCCAACCACCCAAGTTGTACTTGACAGTAGGTATGCTATGAAACTTACACCATTTTTCTAAAACTGGAATAGAAGAAATGAGGAGGAGAAGCCCAGATATTGAAAAGGAGTCTTGCTCCCAATAAGTTGTTTCGCAGAGGCTCCTACTTTTAGGCAATCCAGTAGTGGTTCACATACAGTACTGTAATACAAGGATATGGGCAATTGTTATTCACAAACCAGCACACCTTCATTAGCTTCATCTTTCTGAGTTTGTAAAATAAATAATACCCGATACTCACAAGTTTCATCTTCTAGATTCAACCCATCTCGTCATACACTACAAAATAGTTCTTACAGGCATAGAACAAAAGGTTTGTCTCTTCCAAATAAAAAGTTGACATTTGATCTAACAGCTATTATGCTCTATAGTGCAGACAAATATCGACCTTGCATGTTCTGGGTTTTCTACATTGAAAATGGATACAAGCATACGTAAATTTGTCAAAAAAAATAACATCCCAATAATTTCAACTTTAGGATCTAAGCCACGAAAAGAGAGCAGAGAGGATGTGCATATAGTCAGTATCACGAGGCAAAAACTGCTTATAAAATCAATAAACAGAAAAGTTTCGAAGCATCGTCAATCTCGAAAGAGTATCAACTAAACCCTGTAATCCTTGGAAATCAGAATCCTTAAATAATAGCCTTCGTTTCTTATTCTTCTCTCTTTTTCGGTTCTTGTGTTTTAGTTAGTAAGCAAGAAGATGAATGCTGTAGTGGAAAATAGAACGAGAGAAGTATAGACGAACCCCATATCTACTTCATTGTAGTCATCGTCCGCCATTGTCGTTTGACGAAGGTTCCCTTCCTGCGCTCCGCCGAAACCCTAATTCGAGGACAAGCAGAAGAAAAAATTAAGTCGCGCCAGTTTTGAGGGGTTCTACGCAAGGTTATAAAAAACGAAATCGGGAGTCGAATTGGTCAGCGCCGACTCCGATACGAAACGGTCTGAATTGGTTGAATCATCGGTCCGATTCAAACTCATTTTGGGCCAGAATTGAAATCGACCCAAGAAATCGGAAATATTAAAGAGCAACCTCTCGCCCTCCAGCTTTACTAAAGGCCTTTGAAATCTAATCTCTAATTAAAGGGAGAGGGATCGGCACACTGCCCGTGTGCAGTAAGCTAGCAGGCAGCATCAATTGAGGCATGAGACGGGGGCATCATACAAGAAGGGTAGGGGATCATTTTCAAGGAAAAAGAGAAATACAGCAGGCGCTAATTTGCGATATTTGGGGGTGTACCCTGCCTTTTCCCCTTATCAGAATAAAGGGATGTACCGAGGAGAATAGAGGTCAGTGAAGAAATGACCAATGAATTCGGGAAGATGCGATATGGTAAACAATAGGGGGTGTCAATCGGTCAGTTTCGATTGGGTCTAGTCATTCCTGCCAATATAATAGTCCACACCGTCTAATTAATTGTACATCATAGCCTAGCCATCGACAAGTTTATATTCAGCTGATCGATTACTAGTCCATAATCAAGCCCGTATTAATCGAAATGTAAACGGGCTAATTTGATTATTCAGACTATGAACGGGCCATAAATGGGTTAATTGGACCATAAACAAGCTGATCGGCTGTAAACAAACCAATCGGACCATAAATGAACCGATTGGGCTATAAATGGTTGGTTATTGGTCCTAGTAGAGCATCCGTCGGGCTATTGCCAAATGTCGAATCTGATCGAATATTAATCAAACTAGGTTTGACACTAGACTGTTTACTAATTGATCGATCCAGTTTCAGGCTTTAGCCGGTCAATTCCGATTGGGCTACCAGTAAGGGCCAGCTTTTGACTTCTTAGTAAGAAGGAGAGAAGATGAAATCGGGATGAGGATTGGAGTTTCTGAGCACCTTGAGAGAAGAATAGGTCTTATTTTCTAAAATTTAAAGTTACAATATTTTGGGATTGATATGAAGCAGGATTCATGGGACTAAGTCATACTTGTCCAAAAATTTTAAACCCCACTGAACTGAACATGGAAGAACACTGGGTGCATCCACCAAAACCACCTCTCTATTGAAATATTTGATCCAACAGAATCAAAAAATCCACTTGGGAGATGATCGATTATAAAAATTAAGCAGAACACTGAAATCATCTCATCTCCTTCAGTTTTACCTTCTATTAATGAAAGAGCTGCTACAGCTAATAATATGAAAAAGACCAATTACTGCTGGTCTGAAAACAAATGGGAGTTTGATTCAGGGTCTTGCTGCTTCTCCTCTCTTTCAAGTTTGATGCACAAGTTTGAATAGAATACAAGAAGAATTGGAATAGGTGCTTCTCTCTCAGTCACTTTACCTCTGTTTACAGTCCATACCTTAAAATTTTTAATTATAAAGCATAATAGGGCCCCTGCATTTGCACCCACCACTTGCTCCTGTCTCCCAACTCTCAAAATTTACTGCTGAATGAATGCAGGATAATGGTCCCAGTTTGACTGAGCCTTTTGATCCATAATGTAGTTTGAGACTACAAAGGACAGTACTGTCTGAGCTTCAGTGGTCTGGTATGTTTCCTGCATGAGAATGCCTACTGTCTCCATTGCTACTACTCATGTTGTAAG
The DNA here is from genome assembly GCF_018873765.1 of Telopea speciosissima. Lineage (NCBI taxonomy): Eukaryota > Viridiplantae > Streptophyta > Magnoliopsida > Proteales > Proteaceae > Telopea > Telopea speciosissima. The sequence continues at coordinate 59,959,589 of NC_057921.1, read as the reverse complement.
CTAATTTCACTTCTTGATACACAATTCATTCTTTAACAAGTCCCTGTTATGCAACTTGGATTGCATAACTAAGAAGCTGAATGTGGAGGATGAAGCAACCACTGCTTATCTTAGCACAACTCGTCGCTAAGACGCTTTACAAAATTAGCATCTGCAACAAATAACTCCAAACTGGGCAAGAAAAATAGGTGGGAATATAAATCATGAAATACAGAAAATTACAGAGCATGGAAAGAAAAGTATGGATGACACTAATTAACAAATTCACTTCATACAATGATCCAAGTTCCAATTACATACACAAAGAATACCAGACTTTCACAACCCTAAGAAAGAATTTCACATACATAAAGAATACCTGACTGCGACACTGCTTGAAAGAATTCAGACTTACATAAAGAATACATCCCATCCCCCAACATGAGAAAAAGAATCAAAGAATAACATAAAAATGGACTTCACATACTAAATGAAACTCTAGAAAATCGGATCTTGAAAGAACTCAAATGAATTACTAGCTCCTGCTAATGAGGCTTCATGCAAACCAAAGAATGAAAGAATTCTCTACCTACAAAGAATTTTTGTTACCCTTTCTGTACTGTACGGTAGGGATCGAAATTTTAAGACATCGGAAGAAGAAGAAAACCATCACAATCAACTTGGATGAGATAAAGAGGAGGAACTGCCAGCAACATCAACAGGTGCCCACGCCGAAACTGTGTACAAAGGCTGCTCTAGCCAACTAAGAGTAAGCCCTGCTCCTTCTTCGCCTTGCTTCTCGATACTGTAGTTCTCACAAGAGTACATCTTCAACAGCATTCTGTTCTGAAGAATCTCCTTCTCTCTGATTCCAATGCATCTAAATCCTCCATGCTCCATATTCTTCCTCCACTTTGCAAAATTCTCATGCCTTTCCAACCGGTCACTGCCTTCACAGGCAATTATATTTCTGATCTCCCGAGCAAACATCTCCTCTATTTTGATTCTAACCACACTATCTAATGGCAGGGAAGAATCAATAGAGTCAAATATGGCAGAGTAGTATTTGAGTGAATTAGAAACCCTCGTCTCCAAATTGGAATCATTGTGCACGGCTTCTTGTTCTGCCATGAGAACCACTATGGGATTAGTACTACTTATCAAACCCAATAGATTCCTTAGTGCCGCACCGGTCTCATCATAAAGCATTTTGTGTAGTTGAAGAACACAATTCACAGCCACACTTTCCTTTTCCTTCACATGAAGCATCCACAGTCTCACGTCCTCCAACCTGTCCACAACTGCATGGAATTCAAACGGCAGATTCAGGGTTTCTGCAAATCTCGCCAATCTATCGCCTGTTTCTTGGAGTTCCTGTTTGGACTCTCCTATACCTGTGATTCTTACATGGCTTGGGGGATTGGGCCTAGTGGCTAGACTCTGAAATAAACCAGGCCATTGAAGCCCTTGTTTGATGTCAAAATCTATGATATGTACCCTATCTTTTCCTTCAAATGCTCTAATCAGAATCTCATTAGATGTGAAATGAAGGAACTTTGGAATTGGGCTGACATGGTTTAGAAGCCGAAGTGCAGCTCCCATGTCATCATCAATCCGATCAAGATCCCGAGGGGTGGCAATATGAAGAATGTGAGGCCAAAGCCTTGCAACTCTTACTGCCAAAGCTTCTGTAAAGTAAGCAGTGACACGGCTAATGGCAGTTCCTTCTGGTGAAGCAAGCTCTCCGAGTTTAGCTATATAATGGCTGATAGCTGGGATGTTCTTCGAGCTAATTGATTCCACACAACCAACCAGTAATCTCACAAGCTCAAATCCCTGATGCTCTGTCTGAACATCCTCACTGCCAGCCGTTACTCTGGGTCCCTCAGATGGGTGAGGGCGCTGAGACCCATTACCCGTTCCATTCCCTGAGGAATTCTCATTTCGCCTTGGAGTCAAACTATCGCCTTCGGACGAGGTGGATCCTGAACTTGCCCTTCTAGGCTCTTGGCTGGTGGTATCAACATCGTTCTCACCTTTATCTGTAATCTCAGTGACTACAGACTCCATCAAAGGATTGTTGGGCAATGCCAGAGGTGGTATGACCACATCACCAGGAACAAAATAGATCCTCTCTTCCTCTCCCGAATAAGACCCGGGAAAAGAAACTGGTGGAGGGTCTAGGCCTGTGATTCCAAGCACCGACTGTGGCATCTCAACAGTCTGCTGAAACCATAGATTGCCCTTACCCAATTGGCTTAGAGTTATTCCCTCCCCTTCTGAAGAAGCATCAGGCGTTGTGGTACTGCTACTTCTCTTCCTCTTGGCTCTGTTTGCGCACGATTCATCAGATGAAGTCTGTTCGGCAAACCTTTTCAAGCTCCTCCCTTTCGTCCAAAACCCTTCTTCAACCTCTCTCCTTTCTTCCCACAATGCCGTCTGAGCGGTGGTGATGGATGGCGGGAGCCGGATTTTCTGCTTAAGAGAACAACTCCCTTTAGCTTCGACCGGCTTCTCCACCGAGAGACCAACAGGTCGAATGGGTTGGGACCGTTGGGCATCCTTCCTGGGGAAACTACATGGCAAATCCAATCTGTGTGTACTCATTGAAGGATACTGAAAATGGCAAGCTTGAAACTGCGTAGATGCTTCACTCCTTAATCTATGCCTTGGCGACAGCAATGTAGAAAAGCCCGCCAACATCCTCTATACTCTTCCAATTTTCTTTCTTTTTTTTTTCTCCCCCCTTCTATTTTCCCTTCTTTTCAAAATCAATTCAACTTGCCTTTTTTCTGTTTTTCCTATCCCTCCCCTGTTTCTTTCTTCTTCTTTTTTTCCACCTCTGTAAATCTCTTTTTTCCCTCTATTATTTCTTTAAAATCAGATGAAAAAGTTTTAGACTCTGCAAATCTATATGTATATATGATCTGTTCAAATCAAATAAAAAAACCCAAAAAAAAGGAATCCGATGGAAATTGAACTGTAAGAAATCTGAATAAGAAACTTCTAAAATTTTCACAAATCTGGGTGTCTGAATACTGTATAAAGGGAAAGAAGATGAAAGAAGAGGCTACGAAAAACCCCAAAAGAATGAAAGAATATAAGGCTTCCTATGTACCTACCAGAAAAACGACATCGGATTCCAAATTTCGCCGGAAAAAAATCATTGAAGAAAGCAATCGTTCTTCTCCCCCAGAGGACTGACACCATGCATGGAAATCCAGAGAGAAACTTGCTTGAATTTGTAACTGAAATTCAGGAAAGCTTTCAGACCCATATCAGCACTTGAAACCTGTAAAGTTTTCATAGTAGCTGATTCTGTTTCTGAAACGAATTCCAGATACCCCAGCTACGAAAACCCTTCAAACATTCACACCAACTGATTGTCTAACAGATACTATCACCCATCCAAAAGAAAATGAGACTCTCATTTACTAGTCTTTTATAGTGGACCCATTGCTCTTCTCTCTCTCCTGTTCCTCCAGGGCCATTGCAGGTCATGTTTTTCCTGGTTTCTGTGATTGATTTGATTCTCCCCACAGCTTGAAAAAGGAAAAGAATGGTGAGAGAGGAAAAGGGTATGCGTGAAAGTCTCCAGAATTTTGTTGTATGATCGTCTGATGGAGATCAGACGGGAGACAATGGCGGTCAATATGACCGTTGGCATTTTTCCAGTCAAATATGACCGTTGGGGAGGTTGGTGTACGGATAGTGTGCTTAGAATTCATTTTCCTTTTGTGCTTGTTGTTGCAGGGACTGCACGTGCTTGTCTCCTGAGATCCGTTTTAAGTGACCGTTGGTTCATGGGCCCCATCAATCGTTTCGTCACGAATTCGCATGAATGGACACGTTGCAGACATGCAAGGGGCTGATGGTGTTTGTCGTGGGAAGGGAACCAACACTGTAGAGATAATAGAGTAGACAAAAATGATGTCCATCACCAGTTCCAGGGTTGGGGTCCCTGACACGTCAATGGTTATAAGGTACAAAAGCGTCATTTCGTGTGCTTTTATAACTCAATAACAAAATAGACGAATAGACCTAGGGCTGCAAGTCTGCAACAGGGTCGGGTTGGGCCGGGCTTTGTAGAATCCTAGTCCAACCTTGAGTCCCCTTAGTTGGGCCCAGGCTCAACCCGGCCCGACTCGACCCTGATTCAAGGCCTGAAAAAATCCAATCCTGACCCACCCTCAGGGTCGGGTCGGGCCGAGCTGACCCTGATTGGCCCTGATCATGGGGAGGAAGAAGGAAATGCATGGGTTGGGATGGGCCGGGGAGAAAATTATCAATTTTACGCAAAATAACATTATATTAAAATGTATTATATCACTTAGTATCTTCATATATAATATATTATATAACAAAATATGGGTGACAGTTTAAAATTTATAATATATATTTTATAGTATAACTTGAAACAGGGCTGGGCCAGGCTTAGCCCAAGGCCTCAAACCTGACCCGACCCGACCCTGACTCAGGGCCAGAATTTTCCAGTCCTGACCCGCCCTCAGGGCCAAATATCTCTGCCTAGACCCTGTTCAGGCTCAGGGTAGGCCAGAGCGGGTTCGGGCGACAAGGCCAAACTTGCACCCCTAAATAGACGTCATATGCACATTTACGATAGGGAAAAAGATCTTTGTTCGGGAGTGTGGCCTACGCCAACACTCCCATGAGTCTATCTCTCTCCTCCCCATGTGAAAAGACACATCTGCCACCTTGTTTTAAAGAGGAGAGAGATAGACTCATGGGAGTGCTAACATAGGCCAGACTCCCATACAGAAAACTACTTCCCTTTTCGATATTACCCTTTTTGATAATCTCTTCCTGTATATTGCATGTAATGTACAAGATTATATTACTCCCCCCAAAAAAAAAGTAAGAAAAATGTAACGTACAATATTAACCCCTTCCGAAATGTTTTTATGGACAACTTTGGAATGGAATCTTTCGAACAATATGTGAAGAACCTCCGGGTCTTGAGAGGTAAGAGAAGCTAGTTAACATCTCAAAATAATCCAAAACAACGAAGGTCCAAATCTGTTTGGTGCGTAATCCCAAAGGTCCAGCTGCCTAAATGTGTTCAACAACATTGCAAGAAAAGAAAACATATCAAATGATTCAGAATCAAGCTTACAAACTGTGCATCTATAACCAAGAGACATAATACATTGTCTATCTTAATACATTTAATCAGGTTAAGCCCATGATGGATTTGGAGAAGCTGAGACAATCCTTCCATGGAGAGAATAAATAGTTAAGGACTAAGAGGACAATCTTGCCTAATTCCCCTAGAGGGTTCAAACAAACCAAAAACTGTTACCATGCAATTGAATAAAATCAGTGCAAATATAGATTGTATAACTGATCATATTACACCAGTGTGAATTAAACCCAAAGAATTCAAAGAGGTCTCTCAAATATCCCCATTCAATCCTATCATAAGCCTTAGACATGTCTAATTTGAGAGCGATCCAACATTTTTTTATCTCTATGATGTTCAAGGAAATCAAAAATCTCGTGAGCAATGATTATATTAATCGTGATTTGCCGACCTTGGGCAAAACCAGCTTGAAATAGGGAGATAAAGTAATTAAGATAGGCCCTTACACCCTTAAATGACAAGTCAAGATTTTAGTGATGATTTTGGAGGAGATTGTACAAAGGCTAATAAGCCGGAAATCTTCAACAAGGACAGCATAATCCTTTTTTGGAATCATGGTTAGCAAGGTATGATTGGAACCATCCTTAGTCTCTAAGGTTTTTTCTGTGTGTGTGTGATTCACTTTCATAAAATAAAAAAATTAAAAAAAATCAGAAACTAGCTTACATACTACTTTTGTCTATCTTTTTGTTTCTTTGTTTTGCATGATTGGTTTTTTAGACCTGATTTTGATCGTTTTAGGCTATGTTGGAAGCCCAGAAAACAAAGAAAAGAAAAAACTCAAAAAAATTGTCTTTGGGGTGGGGAGAGAGAGAAACACAAAAACCAATCCATGTATCATCATAGTTTTTGTCTTAGGGTCTTTTTAGTATCATTTTTCATTTTCAGACAAATTTTCATTTTTTTCATGTGTTTGATATCATTTTTAAAAATTGTTTTTATTTAAAATATATGAAAACACCTCCAAATACGTGGGGTAAAATAGACTTTTACTTTTACTTTTAGAAAGGCAAGCCCCCTCCTCCTTCTTCTTCCTGCAACGAGCCTCACCGATCTACTGTGCAACCTGCAATCTACTCCACGCAGTAGTTGTTCTTGAATTCACCATGATCTGAGCAGTTGGTTCTAAGAGAGTAAAGGAATCATGGGGGAAGGATGAGTTGTCTTTTTCCTTGCGTCAATAACCCATGGCAGAAAATTAGAATTATTGCAAGAGAGAAATCTCTCTTAATAATGACCCAATGGACCTGAAATTTGGGTTTAGATAGCTAATGTAATGCTCTATCAAACCTGATCAGTAAGCACTTGATTTAACACCAAGATAGTGAAAGAATTTAATAAGAAATAAAACCAGGCGAAAGTCATGGATCAAAAATCATAACTCTTAGTCCATGGGCTTGGGCTTCTCAACTCCAAATTATTTTATTAGTAATCTTTCCTCTCAAAGCACAAGAAGTCTATGGGCTTGGGCTTCTTTATTCACCCACATTTTTAACCTGCAGAAGCCCAGAACCTTACCCAAACATGAACTTAGTCTTCATTATCTAATAGCCCTTCATGGGTATAGTCTAGTTCAGGAGCAGTATGGAATCAGTGATCTGGCTGGGGGAGCTCACGATTAGCAATGCGAGATTCTTTATTTTCATCTCCACATGAGCTGGGCCAAGTGCAGTTCCTATCCAGGACCAAAGCACATAATAGACCGGCCCATGAACACTATTAAGTCAAAAAATACAATTTAGCTTGTATCCAGGGCGGCGTGCGCCCAAGGTGCTGCCAGGGGGTATCCAGCAGTTGAGCTATGCCACGCACATCTCGACGCATGTTTAGGGATGTGTGTAGCACAACCCAACGGCTGGCAGCACCCTGGGTGTTCCCTCCCTGGAGACGATCCTGATCCCATAAAAAGACCAGCATTAAAGTGTTTTCTCTTTGCTGCCATAGCTCTAGAATGGTCTATTTTCAATATTAGAAATGGATATGATTTCATTCATCACCAAAACATAAATAAAAAAACTAAAAACTTTGTAGATATAATCATGGGAAAAGTTTTCTTCACTGTAGGTAAAGGGAAATTTATCCTCTCAAGTGCGGTGCACACCCCAGTGCATCATACTTGAAAATCCAACCATCCACCCAACACTTGAGAGGATAAAAAGACGCCACTACCCATGTTTTTATGGTTGAATTCTAAGTGAGGCACATTGAGCAGTGCATTGTATTTGAGATGATGAAAATCCAAAGGAATCTAGTCATTGGGTATCATTAATTCAATATTCTCTTTGCCCCCTATTGTACAAAGTCTGAAATGCCCTTGCATCATCAGTACCCATGAATTAAGAGGAGTAGAAGTGGACTTATTCTGTTTTTTCGGGTAAACAAATGGACTCGTTCTATTGACTACGTGATAATTTTTATTTTTTTATTTTTTTTACCCTTCTATAAATCTGAAGATTACTTTAACTCCTCAAATAAACAACCAATAGTTGGACTTCATTTAATATTAAGAACGTATTCTTACCCAAAAATAGATAAATATTAAGAGCATACTTATTGCATTCTATAGTGAGAAAAAGGGTCCGGTTTTGTGCACGGTTGTGTATGTACGTGGTCGATGGTTTGTCCTTTTATTCCAGTAAAGGAAAAAAATGGTATTACACATAACTTTCTTTTTCTCTCCAATTTGACAACTGAAGCAATGGCCATGAACATATACAATCGTGCACAAAATCTTTCATTAACAAAAATATGAAAAAAAGAACATGACTTATTTATTGGATATGGAAGAGGTTTCTACGGTCATTCATGGGCCAGGCTTAAGCACAATTGGCAATTCCATGGCCAATGTATATCCACAAGTAAGGGTGTCAACCGGTCGGGCTCGGTCGGGCCTAGCCGGGCCTCACGGTACTTAAAGCCTGCACCGTGATCGTCCGTTTAAGTATTCGGGCTTGGTCAGGCTAGGTCGGTCTTCGGGCTATAATCGGTCTAATGTAATCGGGCTTTAACCGGATTTTAATCGGGTTGTGGGCATGTTTAGCTCTAACCGGACCTTAACCGGGCTATGGGCATGTTTAGCTCTAACCGGACCTTAACCGGGCTATGGGCATGTTTAGCTCTAACCGAACCTTAACCGGGCTATGGACATGTTTAACTCAAACTGAGACTTAATCGTCTAGGAGGAGAATGGTCATTCCACCAAGGTCAGATTGGGAGGAGAGCCCAAGTGAGAGGTCTGGCCCTCTTGCACGCACCGATGTCATCTCCTCCGAACGCCTTCTGTAGATGATCTTCTCCCAAATCTAAGTTAATGGAGAAGAGTTTCATTAAAGTGCCACAGAGGACCAATTGTCCACAGTACTCCTCGATTGTCTCCCTACACTAAAAAAAAATTACAATTAATGGGTGTTTGTTAAAATGTCCGGATCAATTCAGGTCAGTAAGAAAAGACATAATATGAATTTAGTTCCAAGTATCTGATATGTCAAGTTAAAAAATTGTGCCAGCTCATGTAGGTACAACAAGAACACAAAAGTAATGGTTTAATTTTAAAATTAAAATTTTTACCTGAGCGGAGTTGGGAGAGTTGGCCACTTGTTATGGTCCTTAAGGGAGTTGGGTAAGTATTGAAGAAAAAAATAGTTACTCCAGTCAAGACTCAAGAATGGCTCCCTTCTCAACACCCAATCTGTTGCCATAACCTTCATAGGTAAGTAGGCTAGAACCAATCACAAGGTTTCAAAACCAGTACATAGGTCAGCTTACATCGTGCTAGGTCGGAGTAGCATTCGGTCGGTTCGGTCAGGCGCCCGACAGACTAGAACCTCACACCAGGACCGCCCGATTATTAAATGTGCCGGACCAGGCTGGGCTTTTAGCCGGTCAGGCTCGATCGGTTCTATCGGGCCGGGCTTGGAATTGACACCCCTATCCACAAGGCTCCATCTGATTGCAAGGGAAATAAAGAAAACAAAAATGAAAATTTTTATTGTCGTTACTTAACATGATTGTATATAAATATCTCCAGAATATGTCAAATTTAGTTAATTAAAATTTTACTACATAATCAAATTTTTTTAAATTATATTCAATAAGAGTTTAAGATAATTAAACAATTATGATATGAGAAGTTTTTATTTTATTTTAATTTTAAAACTGGTTTTATTTTCCTTTTCTTTCCTTCCTTTTTACAATTAGACAGTCGATCTACAGGTTAAAAATAAAAAAAGATTTGAGAAAAGCCTTCCCCGGGCCTGCCATTGGGCCATAGGCCCACAATTCAGAGGATGACATAAGCCACATGATCCTGTAAACAATAGTTTACTTGAATTGTTTTTTTTCTGGTTTTTACCCAAAAAAAATTGTTTATTTTTTAGAATAAGAAAACTTGACTTTGCTGGCCGCACCTATAACCTATTCAATAAGAAGAGTAAATGTTATCACGCACATAAGAAGGAGAGAAAGAATGAAGGCAGTATGGGTCAATGGGTTAGGTTGGTTCGGCCTGAAGATTATGAGTGGTTTAAAAAATTAGATCGAACTGATAGAATCGATCGAATCTGATCAGATCGAACTGAAACTAATCGATTTCGTATGGAATTAATCGAATCTGATTAGTTTGATCAAAATTAGTAAAACCTAATAAAAAAAAGCCCGATTAACTAATAAATTTAAAAAAAATTTTTAATACATTTTTATATATAAAAAATCTAGACCGGACCAATAAGGAATCGTTGAAAGAAACCGATAACAGACTAAAACCGATCAAATCGATAGTTAACAATTTTGGTTTGACTTTGTAGAGTGAACACATTATTAGTTTGGTTTGATCTGATCTAGTATATACGAGGAATCAAAAAAATCTAACCGAAATTATACCAAACAAACCGTTTGACACAGTTACTAAAAAACAACATCAATTCTGCGTTTGATGTGGTGTGCATTCTTGGAATGTATTATAGGCAATAATGTTTTTTTTAAGGCTCATAATGCATTCCAAGAAATCATATCAAACACCACTGGAGTCTTCTGCCCACTATTTATTTAACATATATTTGTCATCTTATCTTCTCAACCCTCAATATTTTGTGGGTTCTGGCATTTCACTCTTGAAGATCTCAACTCTAAGTCACTATTAAAGAGAATAAGCTATCCAATTATACTTTGAAAGTGTTTTGAATCACATAGTGGAAATTTTGAACTTAAGGCCCCGCTTAATAACATTCCCAGAAACAGTTTCTGGTGTTCTTTTATGCTGAGAAACACACAAGAGCACAAAAACTGCTTGATAACCACTGTTCTTTATAAATTGTTTTCTGGAGCATAAATCAAAATTTCTACTCCATAAGACATTTTACAGAACATGTTCTGCTTGCTCAGCACAAATTAAACACAAATTGTGCCCGATAATTTTAACCCCAATCCCACCCCAAAACCTAAAACATAACGAAGAAAGAACTCTTCTCTCGCTCTCTCGGCTCTCTCGATCTCTCACTCTGCTCTCTCGATCTCTTGCTCTCTGGATCTGTCGATCTCTCGTTCGCTGTGGGTTCTCCTACAGATCTGTCAATTTCTCTTGGTATTTCGCTCAGAGGGGGCTCTCCTACGGTGGATCTGAAGAGGTTGGTCTTCTTCCTGCGACAGAAGTACTCTGCAACCCATAGGTTTGTGAATCTTCTTCTTCTTTTTCTTCCTCTGCTCGTCGTCTTCTTCTTCTTCCTCTGCTCATCGTCTTCTTCTTCTTCCTCTGCTCATCATTTTCTTCGTTTTCTTCCTCTGATCTACCTTCAGTTCTACCCCTTCCTCTGATCTAATATTGTATTTTATATTTTGCAGAAACCCTAAATCCGAAGGAGAGGAAGAGGATATTTCACTAATCCCACAAACCCCAAGGTATTTCACTGATGGTGTTCATTTGTGTTCTGGAAATGTTTCCAGAACAGGTTTACCAAGCAGGTAAAAAATAGTTTCTCAACAAAGAAAATAAAAAAAAATGTGCTGCACAACAAAAAAATGTTTTCTTGTTGCACAGTACACATCCAGAACAGAAACACCAAGTAAGGTTATCAAGCGGTGCCTAAAACTACGTTTGGTATGATTTATTCAAATGCATTATCAAACTAGAATACATCCTAAGAATGCATACCAAACGTAACCTTATAAATGTCAAAATAGAAAGTGTGCAATGTGCCAATGTTGATCTTCTTCTATATATAATTTTAGCATTTACCAGAAGAAAAAAAAAAGTTTTAGCATAAAATTTTGGATTAATTAACTAAATAAAGTATTAGATATTAGCTGGCACCACCACCTAGGACAATTTACCCCTTCTAGTCTAGAGATGATCAGTTGGCCGGTGGTTTCCACACGTTATTAATTACAAATACAAGTTGCAGTTAAGAGTCAGATAAATAGAAATTAAGGGTCAAATACATTTGGGGAAGTGAATAAGTTGACTTAAAAGTCTAATAATCCAAATCTCGATAGCATTCCTTAACTAGTTTTTAGTATATCTAAGTTATTAATAACCAGACACTCCCCATGATAAAGCCTGCTTTTATTCTAGTTTTTTCATAAGATGAAACACTCTCTCCACTGTTAATGTTTCATCACCTACCATGTGGACCCGTTTTGCTCAAGTGGTTATAACAAAATGGGTCCATGGAAAGCTACAAAAGAGGACTCTACCATTCATCTTGTAAGTCATATTTTGGACTTGACATTAATTTCTGGGACACTTTTTTAAATGAAGAAAGTTTGGGACACTTTATTTACTCATTTTGGATTGAAATTTTAATGTGAACAGAGTGAAATCTTGGATCATGGATTGAGAAGAGCCAAGCAGGTATCACCCAGTGGTGGAGTTCTTTACTTCCCAAAAAGAAAAGGAAAAGACTCTTGGAGTTGTTTAAGACTACCTTTTCTACTTTATTTGTTTGATATAAAAGGTTGGGAGGTTTTATTTTTGGGTTAAAGATAAAGACCGATTTGATAGTTTTTCAAATGGGTCAGTTATTTTTGCAATGTGGAGGCAAGATTATAGCACAAAAACCAGGTTTTAACGAATCTAACTCTTCTAAGGTTCTCTGTCCGGTTAGGTTCGTAGGTTCCTCTCATAGGGGGTTGAAAATGATGATCTCACCTCCTGCCTGAACACACTGCCCGGGTGGGGTGAGGTCGTTATTTTTGCCCTCCCTATGAGAAGAACCTACGAGAACCTGATCGGGCAAGGAACCTGAGAGGAGAAAAATTCGATTTTTTTGACTCGAGCGAATAACCCTAGTCATGTTAAAAAAAATTGTAACTTGATCAAAAATCATAAAATACTTGTCTGAATTTAAGAAATGACCAAACCAAGGTTGAAGTTAACCAATCTCAATCTTTACTTGGAGAAGAAGAAGAAATATATGAATAAATTAAAAAAAATAAAATTTACCTTGATTAAAGTTTGACTCGCCAAAGTGAAAAGGTTTTGAAAAGGGCATGTTGAGTCGAATAATCTGGTTTTCCAAGTATAATAATATATATTGTTAAAAAAAAACAAAAAGAATAGAAAAGAATTATTACAAATGCCCCCAAACCTGTATACTGAATCACAACAAACCCTATCGAATTACAAACAGGGATTGAGATATTGGTATGGTATTGTTCTCTGTCGATACTGATCCGAATGACTTGGAATAATCAATTTTACTTTTATATTTCATTAAAAATCAAGTTTTTTAACGATTTTACCCTTGATCTGATACAATACCCACTCTAAAATCAGCCAATCCGATATTAATACCGATATCAATATTGATACCGATACCTTAATCCATGTTCACAAGTTACAACAACTCCGCAGAAATCGAAATCCTTTCTTAGGGAGCTTCGAAGTTCTACCCTAAGTTACGAGACCTACGCCGTTCTTGAAGTTTGGATAATGACAGCGGCTTCCAAAGGGAATTGACAATTTGACATTTATCAATTTCACTAATACCCGTAAAATCTCCCAGTAAAAAAAATTAATAAAAATAAGAAAGAGTAAAAGTTGGTTTCTAGGATCTCAAGGTTCCTCAGTATCTATGCACGTGACGATCAATACTATATCGATATGGATTGTTCGATTAGAATGAGATTGCAACAGATGTGGTTTTAGAACCGAACCACTTTATTGGCCGATACGTACACTAGTTTTAACACCGATATTTTAGAACAACGGTGGGAATTTCAGCTAATTATTGAATCCATGGAAAATGACATGATAGGCCACATCATATACATTCTTTATATCGGTCTGCATCATATCAATTCTTAGTTAAGCATTGATGTGCATTGTGAGGATGTCTTTGAATTTTCAATATATTATTCTTCATTTTTTTTTTTTGGTAAGTATACTTTTTTTTATTTATTTACCTAAAAAAAAATCTCATTCACAATCAGACACAACCACTCTGAAATGATCACCATTTCTTTGTAAAATAAAAAAAAAATTCCCTAGATCAATACTCCTGTGCATCTCCTCATTGGCCTGTTTTTATACAAGGCCACGCTACTACAATGTTCTTTGTGGGAGAGTGTAAGAATCATATGTACACGTCAATCAATGAGAGCACATACTGGCATCTTGGAGGTGGGATTTTTACCTTTCTAAAGTGGGGTGGTCATTTCACTTCCCATTGTGTCTTGGGTGGCACTTGTGTTCCCCACAAAAAACTTAAGAAAAATAAAACAGAATTCATGTGAGAGACGTGTGACAAATATTTTTTTCTCTAATTAGAAAAAAAGAAATCATCGACAAAGTCCTATTATTCTTTAAAATATAAATACTTGATGAAGGTGTGCGTACATCCTATGATACAGCAGAGGCATGGGTGCCACACTAACACATTTCATCGTGTAGTACGGCTGAGGATCCGGACTCGAGCCAGACGGCAGCGACCGAAGTTTTCAGAGTATTCATCTTTTTAAATTTCAATTTTCGATGGAGCAAAGACAATAGTGGATTGGTAGGTTGCAGTTTTGACACGAAAAGTGGATCTCCAGCCCCACCGTGCATTGCTACGACGTCCTTTCCTCTCTTTATTTTTTTATTAAAAGCTGAGGTATGGTGGGGTTCGCCTGTTCAGAAATAATTATTACTTTTAGGGCAAATTTCACGGACACTCCTTATAACTATTTAAAATGATAAGTACATCTTAAATTTTGTCAAAATGGCATAGACTATTCTTATTTGATATTTTTGTTTCAATTTAGTCCACTCCGTTAGATCTATGCAGTTAAGTGGCTGTTAACTCTTTTATAATGACAAAATTACCCTTACCATAAGGTGAACTTCCTATTATACCATTAAGGTTAAATCCCCAATATCCCAAATACAAACCAGATTTTCTTCATCGTTTTCGCTTGGCTGAAGGTGGAAGAAGCAAGAACGGAGAATTCCTCCACCTGCAATAGATGCCATTATTGACCGATTTTCACGCTTGGTCTAGAAATTGGGAGAAGCAGAGGAGATGGTGGTTGTGATGTAGCAGAAGCAGGTACAACAGAAGAAGGATTGTTCGACCAAGCAGCCGCCACGACTTGGGCCACGCCAATGTTGCTGCAATTCCTCCAAGCTTTGTTGCTGAACTGACAGACAAAATTGGGAGGGAACTTGAGGATAAGAAAAGACAAACCCGAGCCAAAGAAGGGATAGGAAGGTGATGATCCTCTGTGGAAAGGAAGGAAACGGGCCTTGCTAGAAGATAACGAGGGTATCTCAAGGCGAAGGTTGCCGGTGAAATGGGGATCTGGGCAGCAATCAAAAGAACAAGGAAGAACCCTAGCGCAGCTGGAAACTGCCATGATGATATTAATCAATCAAAACTTGAACAGGAGAGTCTTTTTTTTTTTTAAAAAACATGAATGATATCATATTCCTCGAAGATGTGCAGAACTTCTGAAATGAACAATCGGAGTTCTAAAAATCAATATATGAAAAAGAAGTGCTCGAATTTTTTTTTTAATAGCTAAAAGATAAAATCATTATCCAGGCTAGCAATTACATGGAAGAATTCTTATTTTGACTTGGAACAACACACAACAAAAGCTTATAGAACACCACAAGAAAATTTAGATGCAGTCCACCAGAACACCTTGTGAAAGTTAACACACCCTATATGGCCTCTAGAGATGCAATAGGGTGTTGGTTTGGGCATGTTTCGGTTCTGCCTCAACCAGTGTGTTACATAGAAGAAGAAGAACTAAGAAGGAAAGGGAAGGTGGGGGGAGTGGAGGTTCGCTTTCTTCTTCCGTATCTAAAAGAAGCACTTAAAGTTTAATTTGTTCTTTCTTTGCTTCTCTCTTCATATCTTGGCACTCTTGGATGGAATGCTATTTATAAATCTCAGTCTAGAATGCGATAGGTTCGGATGATTCTTACTGTTGGTGATGTTGCTCCAAACTCTGATTCCAAATCTGAGTTTCAGAATGAGGTGCGCAAGCTCGTTAATTTGCTATGGCGGTTGAGAAGAGGGAAAGAAATGAAATGAGAGTTTTTTGTGATCGGAATTTATTCTCTCTGGTCGCAGAGAGCGTCGCCGGCGGTGCTACTGCTCACCGTGTCGTACTTTCCTATTTATGGGCTTCTGGGTGAAATCAGTGGCAGTCGGAGAGACAGTGGTGGCCGGTGATGAGGAAGTTCGATTTGGGAAGATGATGGAATCTTAGTAATTTTTATTTAAATTACTAAGAGGGTAAAATCAACATTTTAATTTTGAGGGTAACCTTGCTTAACGTTAGGGGGAAGGTTGCCATTTTGACAAAATTTAGGGTGTCCCTGTCATTTTGAATAGTTATAAGGGGTGTCCGTGAAATTTGCCCTTACTTTTATATTATAGGTACGAAAAAGTTTGGAAATTAAATATTTATAATGTAATTTTATGTGTAAACTATAATAGCTTCTTTAATTTACTTGATATTTTATTAGGGAAGAAGAGTGTTGTCCGGTTCCGCTGCCCCTGCACCAGTGCCGAGTGCGAATGGGATCACGTGCAGGGTATCCGTACGGGAATTTTTTTATTTTATAGGGATGTAGTGGTCATTTTAATGTAACTGTGCTCATGTATAGGAGCCATGCGATCAGGCAGTATTTTTTTTTCCATTTTATTATTTAAGTGAATTCTTTGACCCAACAATATACACTAATAAATAGTGATAAAATAGTTTTATGCATAAAGGGTAAAGAGGTCATTTCATGTGAAGAAGATAAAGATAAAAAAGAGTGAAATAGGATTGTAGTGTGCCCTCTGTGGTTAATTTAGAGATTTTTTTTGTTTCTTTACCATTAAGGTATGGTTTCTCTTCACCATATTCTCACTATAGAGATCTGACCTTTTGATTTACATGAGAAAGAGTATTTATGACCTTGGGGTGGGAGTAACAGAGTGTCAAATCACCAATGGTGAAGAGATTCTTTCTTCTCCATCATTAAAAGAAAAACTTATTTTTTATTATTATTCTTTTGTTTTAAATTGTGATAAATCCATATACTCTAGATTTTGGAATGATGTTTAGTAAAATTTAGTCATGGAGGAGCATTATGATAGCTAATCAACTATATGAAAAACATATATAATTTTTAATTTCCTAACCTTATAACTTTCGGTTGCATTGTCCACCCAAGAAATGTTGGTATTATGATCATAGGGAGAGGGTTTTCTTGGCAAGCAGCATAGAAGCGTGCACCAATGAACTACGATAGAACAGTTTCATACATGAGACGATAGCGGAGATTGCAAGGTCATTTCATGTGAAGAGAGAGAGAGAGAGAGAGAGAGAGAGAGATAGTACGATAAGGGTGTCAAACGGTCGGGTTTTGGAACATAAAACCAAACCATTAAGGAAGTTTGGGTTTTGATTTTGGTTTGGTTCGATTTCTTATGAGTTTGTAATCTAGCTACTATTGGATTTGGTCTGGTCCAATTTTTGGTACAAAGGTTTGATTTTACATGTATGAAATCAATGGGAAAATTGTGGTTCTTTGGTGTTTTCATTTTCTTTTCGGATTGTTAATAGCTCTCCATTTTTATTGGATTTAGTTTGTTTTTAAATTTTTTTATTTGAGTTTTTATCGGTTTTATAAAATCCCAACCTGAAACCAAAACAATAAGAAGTTAGTTCAGTTCGATCTGGACTAAACTTTGACATCATGGTTTTAGTGCATGATATCGGAACGGGTTATCGGTCAATCAAAAAAACCGATATGATATCAGATCAGAATCGACATGAATCGGCCATATCAGCCAAATTTGCCCTTGATTGTCCTTTAAAAATGGATTTTTGACCATTTACCCCTTGTTTATACCATATCATTGATACCATATCAGGATCATTCACTTGTAAAATTGATACATATTGTCCGATACGATTCCGATACCTCAAACCATATTTAGAACCCTTGAACGACTCGGACAACCTTTTCTCGTACTCTCTCTATCAAGCTTGTAGTTGACACGGTCAAAAGCCCATAAAATAAACTCATATTGCTTCAGTACCTACTTATATATAAAATCTTATAATTAATTTAAAAGGGAAAGGCAAAGTGCCAAACCAAGTTGATCCCACAAGATTAATTGGCCGTACGTCTTGCCATGTCTGCCTTGTACTCAATTTCAACACTCCAATCCTATCAGGAATGAGAGATCTAGGGCAGTTGATAACATGTCTTATTCAACTCTTTTATGGGATTTGAACTTCCAACATGTTATATATATATATATATATATATATATATGGGCGGGGAAGTTCTCTGTGCAGTAGCATAGGCTGCGCCCAGACACATGGGTTGTCCATTCAGGGGGTAGGATGATCAATTCATTTACCCTCATGTGCTTGGGCACAGCTTGCGCTGCTGCACAAAGAACATTTGACATATATATATATATATATATACTCTCCCAATGTGGATTACCATTCAACTTATGTGGACCTAACTGAGATGTCCATCCAACAAAGAAGTGAAATGGAACAACACCCATTGGGTAAGCTTGTCAATCGGTTTGGTTTGGTCCAAAGGAGTATTAGTATTAATCAAAACTGAACCGAATATAGATTCATTTCTGGTCTCTGATAATAAATAAAACTTGTTTGGTTCGGTTTGATTTCAGTTCCTACATTCCATAATCGAATTTGGACCGAATCTATTTAGTTCGGTTCAACTTATTCAATCAGGTTTTGATTTCAGTTTTTGGTCCGGTTTCAATTTCGATTCTTTGACCATGGCTAGTAGATAAGGATGTCAATTGGTCCGGTTCCTTAACGGTTCTATTCCTAAGGGTCAAGATCAAAGCCGGACCAATAAGCTAATCGGTTCCAAATTTGAGATCCAGGACCATTAACTAATGGGTGGACCGGTTTCAATTCCTAAACGATTCCAAGCAGTCCAAAATTTAAAAAAAAATCCCCACACATACTACATATATTTAATAATATTATAATAAAACATTAATTTCAATCATGTGAGATTTGTTTTAATTTTTTTTCTCAAATCACAAAACTAGTTTATATTAATTCTTGTTTTTTATTAATTAATAAGTAGGAAGACCACCACCCTCATAAGTTAGGATTAATTTAAGGTATGTTCTCAAGTTAGCATTCCCAAATGTGTTATTGGTGAAGCCTGATCTCAATCTAGAAACTGTTGTGGTGTTCGTTCAGCGGGCCGTATGGCCTCAAAGCTCATCAAGATATTTGAATTGATAGGTTAGGTTTTCCTATATATTTTAACTATCTCTTTAAGAGATGTGGGTGATGATTTGTATTTGATTCACAGAAATAGTGGATTTGTACTATTGCTCAGTCATGGATGTAGCCTTCTTTCTTGGGGTGAACCAAGTAAAATCTTATTTTGTATGAGTGTGATTTCTTTTTCCTTTGCATTTCTTTTGCAAAATCGCCATTTAACTATATAATTTGTCTAAAACATTTACAGACAAATCTTTGATAAAATATTATATGAGACAAGTGGTACTAGTCAAAATTAAAAGACAAAAACAATAAAGGGTTAATCGTAACTCTCATTACCTTGAGTCTTAAAAATTATATAATATATAAAGGTAAGATGTGAATTGTTCCATTCCTGATCGATAGATTTGAAACCAGGCCCAATAAACTATTGGATGAATCGATTTCAATTCCTAAAGACCTGGTTTGAGTCCAAAATTGACATCCGTACCATTAGGGACATCAGGGAGGTCGAGCCAAACCAGAGTTGATTAAGTAAAGTTGGGTTACCCAAACTGACAACTGTACTATTGAAACAGGTAACCGATGAAAACTCCCCCACCCCCCAAAAACAAGAGGTAACCGATGAACTGGAAATCCATATTACAACTCATCATAAGACTGGTTTTTACTTATAATAACTACACATTCTGAACTGTAGTAAACTGTGACTCTTGGGTTGTAGCCTTATGGCAATTAAGCCATGCCTACATACTACCGCCCCCAGAAGCCTATAAACAAACAAACATGACAGGTATAACCCAATAATAATCAAGAAAAAAGGAAAATCAAATACCTATACTCCTCCCCCCTAATAATAATAATAAATATAGGAGCTCCAAAAATCATGCTACCCCAAATCCAACCTACGTTGGATTCTTAAAATTTTAAGTGAACGCGGCCACCTCCCTTATCTCCTCTCTCCTTTTATACTCTTCTCTAACACAAAACAGTTTCTTATGTCTAAACCCCACAATGGTTAGCTAGCTAAGTTCTGAAAAACCCATCTCTCTCTTTCTACTTCTTCACCACTCCGTCTCTGCTTCTTGAGAGCAGCCATGGCGGGTTCTGTCAATCCTTACTTCTCTGCTAATTCAAAACCTTTCTTCTACCCATACTGGAAGAAATCCAGCCTTTTCGGTTTGGTTTTAATAACCGTACTCTGTTCTCTGTCGTACCTTATGGGTGTTTGGCAGAACAGTCGTGGCGGAATCCTCACCTCTCGCCTTGTTAATTCCGTGCCCTGTACTGACATTGAGAGCAGAACCAAACCCAGAACCAAGTTGCCGTCAACTTCCCCTGCTTTGGATTTCTCTACCCACCATGCGGCCGATGACTCTCCGATGACGATGGTCACGAAGCAGTACCCTCTCTGCGATATCAGGTACAGCGAGTACACACCATGTGAGGATCCCAAGAGATCTTTGAAGTTTAAAAGGAATAGGCTGATCTATAGAGAGAGACACTGCCCTCAGAGAGGAGAATTGCTCAAATGTCGTGTGCCTGCGCCGTTTGGGTACAAGAACCCTCTCCCATGGCCGACGAGTCGTGATTATGCGTGGTATGCAAACGCGCCTCACAAGGAATTGACAGTGGAGAAGGCTGTCCAGAACTGGATTCGATACGAAGGAGAACGGTTCAAGTTTCCCGGTGGTGGTACCATGTTCCCCAACGGTGCTGATGCCTATATCGATGATATCGGCAAGCTTATCAATCTCAAAGATGGTTCCATCAGAACCGCCATTGACACTGGTTGTGGGGTAAGTTTTTCTTTCACCACTTCACCTTCCATGGTTTCACCTCTCTCAGAGGGACACTCTCGATTCTCTCCCCTCCCCTAACAATTAAGTTTTGTTGACTTCTTGAGACTTGAGCCGACTTGTTCACCTCCCGAAGATTAAATCTCGGGTGTCGTTTACAATATGCTTTCGTAACGTCTGAGTTGTCCCTTCAAATTTTCAATCCATGGGTTAAATTGTTATTGTTAAAAAAAAAAACCAAATTTTTTTTGGGGGAATTGTTCTTCGGAAAACCCTCTTCAGGTTTAGACTTCCAAGATCCAAGATCAGAACTTCATTGCAGACATGGTTGAACGGGTCTTCTCTTACCTCTGGTTGTCAACACCTACCTCATTCTCATTCTTATTCTTATCCTCTTCATTATTCTTCGTCAGCTTTACGATTTCCCAATTGGGTAGAACCATAGATGGAAGGAATTTCCCTAGGGGATGAGATATGGGGTTTCTTTACAGAGATCTAGTGTGGTCATTTGTAGATTTAAACCTGTTGAATGAGACATGTTAGGGGTTTTTATGTAATAGTGCATTAGCTCGTTGGATTCTAATCTTACAGTCGGAGCAACCTCCTCTGCATCTGCTTTCTGGTGACCTTTACGAACAACCCACGTTTCGTTTGAGTCATTGAGTGAGATGTTTCCAATTTCCATTGTTTGTATTATTATATCTGCAAAAGCAATTTGTTGTTAGTCTTGTCTCTGAGTCACATGGTATGATGGTATGAAAAAAACAGTTTCTCGATTTTCCTGGAGCCTATGTTCTTTAGTCCTTCCTTCCGTGTTGTCCGAACGAAGAAGAAGAAGAAGAAGAAGAGGAGGAGGGAAAAATCTAATCTGTCGCATATAGCAGGTTGCACAGAGTAGATTCTTTATTCAGAATTGCCATGATTGAATCTTTGATTTGCAGGTTGCGAGCTGGGGAGCTTACCTTCTGTCACGCAACATCTTAGCAATGTCGTTCGCACCAAGGGACACCCATGTAGCTCAGGTGCAATTCGCACTCGAGCGAGGAGTTCCAGCGTTGATCGGAGTATTGGCTTCAATTAGGCTTCCTTACCCATCAAGGGCTTTCGACATGGCTCACTGCTCTCGTTGCCTCATTCCCTGGGGCCAATTTGGTATTCCTACCTCTCTATCAATGCCATCTCTAATTGGGTTTAATTTGATTTCGTTCTATAGTTAATAGATTCATTACCTTACAAAATTTACATTGAAATTGTCTGGAAACAGATGGGCTCTACCTGATTGAAGTCGATCGAGTTCTCCGCCCTGGTGGGTATTGGATTCTTTCAGGTCCTCCTATCAGATGGAAAAAGTACTGGAAAGGGTGGGAAAGAACACAGGAAGACCTTGAGTCTGAGCAGTCACAGATTGAGGCTGTAGCCAAGAGTCTTTGTTGGAAGAAATTTATAGAGAAGGGCGACATTGCTATCTGGCAGAAACCCACTAACCACATTCACTGTAAAAAGAGTCGCAAGATCATCGGAAAGCCCCAGTTCTGTCCGGCTTCACAAGATCCCGACAAGGCTTGGTATATGGAACAAGTTTTCATTTTTATAAAATCATGGCAGAGATCTTGATTCAGTAAAATCTTAACGAAGGGTTTGTTATTTTTTTTTAATTTTTGCATCAGGTATACCAATTTGGAGACTTGCATAACCCCATTACCAGAAGTATCCGACATTACAGAAGTCGCCGGTGGTCAACTGGCCAAGTGGCCGAAGAGATTGAATGCTATTCCTCCCAGGATTAGCAGTGGAAGTGTGAACGGAATCACAGAGGAGATGTTCAGAAAGGATGCAGAGCTATGGTCCAAGAGAGTTGGATATTACAAGTCTGTAAACAATCAGCTTGGGCAGAAAGGAAGATACCGGAATTTGCTGGATATGAATGCCTACTTGGGAGGTTTTGCAGCTCAACTTGTGGACCAACCAGTTTGGGTCATGAACATTGTTCCTGCAGAGGCGAAGATCAACACACTCGGAGTCATCTACGAACGTGGGTTGATCGGAACTTATCAGAATTGGTAAGCTTCATGCTCCTTAATTGAAGATTGCCCATTTGTAGAAATAGTCTTTTTCGAGTTCCTTATAATCATTTTCTTCTCTGCTCTACACAGGTGTGAAGCCATGTCTACTTATCCAAGGACTTACGATCTAATTCACGCTGATTCTGTCTTTACCCTCTACGAGAACAGGTAAAGTCGTCAAGATTCAAGATAAATAAACAGCTCAATCTTATAGAGATGATAGTAGAGAATTATTGAATTCTGAGAATCCTTTCCTACCCCTTTTGTGTTGCAGATGTGAAATGGAAGATATTCTGTTGGAGATGGACAGGATTCTTAGACCTGAAGGCTCTGTAATCTTTAGAGACGATGTAGATGTTTTAGTAAAGGTGAAGAGTATCATAGATGGAATGAATTGGGATGGTCAAATAATTGACCATGAAGATGGCCCCCATGTAAGGGAGAAACTTATTTTTGCTGTGAAGTTATATTCGACAGCTCCACAGTCTAGCCCTGATCAGGAGTCCAAGACTGCTTCTTAGGGTTTGGTTTTTTTTTTTTTGGGTGGGTTCTCTAATTTGTATTGTTCCATAGTTCCATTATCAATCTTTTTTTGGTACAATTCTTTTAAATGTGATTTTGTCTAAACCATGTTTTATTGATTGATAGGGCTTAATGCAAATTTGTACATGGATTAGGGAAAGAAGGTAGCCTAAGTGCCCATCTCCCAATAAGAGTTAAACCTTTGATCATTTATCATAGATTACAGGGACATTGGTTGGGTTCGCCCCACCCCTACCCCATCTTTTTTTTTTTTTTTTTTAATTTTTTTAATTTTTATTTTTGCTGTATTGTTTGATTAATTAGATTCTTTTATGATGGTCAATAAAACAGTTTTGGTAATTCTTTTACCATCTAAATTAGCATAGTTGATTATATAGTTAGACATTAGTTGTACCTTTCCTATGTGATGTTATGTGCCTAATGGGATCTAATGTATGGGCGTTAGATTTGGTCTGGACAGGTTAAAGAAGGGGGGGGGGGGATTTAATGCGTTCCATCAGTTTTGTAGCTTTTCGTGAATCGATTGATTTATCTTGATTCAGAGCAACGGCGACTAATTTTGATTAGTCGAACTGTGGTCTTTGCTGTCTTGCTCACTTCCTGATGTTGAGAGTTGGTTGTTCATGTGGTATAGTCACATTAAGCTAATATATTTAATTAAGTTTGAGTAATTAATAGGAACCAATGTGGCATAAAAGTTATATAATTTAATTACAGTGACAAAAAATGGAAAAATAAAAGTTAAAAGATAAGGCCTAAAATAAGAGTAATTTGAGTTCTGATGGGCACATTGGGTGATGACACACAAGAATTGTGTTTCTTCAAGAAATGAAAGTTGCAGTTAAGTCATGAAAAAATTCACCCCCTCACTCTGAAAGATCACAAGTTCAAAACCTCAGTCACCATACTCAAAGTGGTAAAGAGAACTGATCAACCCTCTATATAAAGAGATTTTAAAGCTCAAGGATGGGTAGACAGTAGCTGAAGAAAAGAAATAGTAGAAATGGCAACTAATGTGAACTCTCTTAGCTTTGCGTTGCTGGTTCTCTTCGTGGTGGTTGCACCGCAGGCTGTGATGGCTGTGGCTCAAAGTCATGACTGCACAAGCTCGCTCACCAACTTCACCAGGTGTCAACCATTTGTGCTGCCAGGGAGTCCCTCACCCAATGCTGACTGTTGCAATGCGATTGGCGGTGCCGACACTACTTGCATCTGCAACACTCTCAGGATGGTTGCTAGTCTCCCCAGCCTATGCCATCTCCCAGCCTTTAATTGTACTACTACTACTTTCCTTACTTTCTCTCCTCACACATACACACAAATACAAATACACAATGGTTAATCATTTTGTGAAATTTATATCAATCTCTTGTTCTTTTGGTGGATCAGGTCCAGTTAATTAATCTATCAGCGCGGGTCGTATCCTCGTCGGAGAAGTTGTTGGTTCTGATCATAGAATAAATTTAGAGGCTTTTTTTTTTCTTTTCTTTTCTTTTTAATTACCTATGGAGGAGTAGATTCATCTGATATGATATGAGAGCTGAGCAAAATGTAATGAAAATCAGATAGAACAACTTTCTTAATATACTACTACTACTACTACTACTACTACTATTAATAATAAACAGAAAGGAAGGAAGGACGGAAGGAAGTTGTTTCTCCTTTTTTTTTTTGGGAACAATTAAATGGTCTACTGTGCAATTCTGAATCATTCTCTTGGATCTCCATTTATAGAGAGAAATAAAGGGTCAAGAACATAAATTTCAATGTCTTTTTTGTTTACTTCGATCACCTGCTTAATGGAAAGTAGTTGAATTATAAACCCAAAAAAAACAAAAAAGGGAAGAGAGTGAGTGAGAAAGAGACCTTCTTTGTCTTTAATGATATGATATCATGAAAAGCTGGAAGCATTATGTCCCACTCTTATCTTATAACGAAACTTATTTGTTGTATCTTGACGTCTAAGACATAAAAAAGTTTGATCATGATTGGATGAGGGGCCAAGCATTATTTAGTTAATTATTTTCGTTTAGAGCCTAATCAAATTCTAATACCAGTCCAATCCAATGAGTGGTGGGTGGGCCCATAAATGGTGTTTCTGCTTTTGTCTTAAAGTGGGACTGGGTCTGAAACTACTACTGGCCCAAGTCATCAACATTTGGACTTGGGGGGTAGATGGGAAGATCCCTGCAAAGTGTAAACTGTAGTTACAAAAGGCATAAGGAAATAATTAAAAGAAAAGAAGGGTACTCTAAGCAAGCAGGATAGGGACTGCATCAATGGTACACAGGCTCCCTAGCGGAATTTTTGTCCTCTCAGGTTCGCTGCCCGGTATGATTGTCCGGTTTCTTTCATAGAGGGGGCAGAAATGATAATTTAATCTCACTTGGGCAATGTGTTTGGGCAGGGGATTAAATCGTTATTTTTTCCCCCTATGAGAGGAGTTGAACCACTGTACCATCTCCTGGCGGTGAGAGCTTTTTTCCATAGGCTTAAAATTTTTACTTCAAAAAATTTCAGAAGTAAAATTTTAAATGTTGAAAAGTGTTCCAATGCTAGTTTTTTATGGAAATAAACCCCAAAAAAAAAAAAAAAATCATCATGTAAAATTTTATATCTACGGAGTAAAATTTACCGTGCAAAATTTTTCAAATAAAATTTTACATCGAAACAAACAGAGCCATTAATGAAATGGACAAAGGATCAACATATTGTTGGCTTGAGATGAAATCTTCCACACCAAGCCAATGAAAGCATGGAAGAGGGTTCCATATAGTTCGTATTCAAGAGAATCCCCACACTAGTGAGGAGAGAATGTGAGAGGGCAATTGATACTTAGCAATGTGGCCATCATTTCCTCTAATTAAATAAACCAACTCTATATATTCAATCCAGGGAGAAGCCTAATGAATACTGATAACATCTAACCTAAAAAAAATGCAAAAAGGACCGATTTGACATGGTCGATTCATACTCTAAATTTTAAAAATACTCTTATTTTTTGGATCTATGGACCGATTCCAGGGTTCTTAAAAGCTGATTTCAATCAATTCCGATGGATCGGAGTCATCACTATCCGATTCAGCATTTAAAACCTTGACAATGAATCAATGATGCTTTCTCTCTCCCCTCTTTACATAGTGTCAATGACACCTCTACAAGTGTATTTAGAACTTGACATCTTTTAATTTCAGATTGTCTTATTTCCAAAAGTTTGTTTAAGATTGGAGAATAGATAGATTTTTAAAAAATATTTTGAAAGTGACATATCGTTAGGTCATTGTCATGGACATTTTTTTTATACACATGACACTATTACTCTTATTAGAAAAAAAGAAAAGCATATTATACTACAAGAGTCACAAGACCAAAGGAAAAAGGTTGGGTATGCTAGCGGTATACTATATGTTAGCACCCTATATGTCTATCTCTTCTCTTCCCACCCTTTGAAGGGTAAGGAAGACATTTCAAGGGGGGTGAGGGAGAAAGAGATAGACACATAGCCTAAGAACAAAAAAGAAAACAACAAATTATTTAACACCTTAAGGGGTGTCAATAAGAAAATTTTATATAATGACATCTTTACACCTATGTACAAAATTGTTTGGTCAATTTCCTCAGAAAAATATCCTTTGCAATGTACTGATCTTGCGGTGCATTGCAGTTCGTAGTTGAGAGCTCGACACGTGGAAGACATGACATCCAACGGTGCCGAGCTCGAGAAGAAAAAAAAATTTGGTCAATCGAGCTTGCACCGTTGGATGAAGCATCTTTCATGTGTCATGCTCTCAAGCCCAAACTACAATGCACCGCAAGATCGGTGCACTGCAGAGGATTTTAATCTTTGATGTGCTCTCCTACTTAGATAAACCTATCCGAATGGATATCTTATCGTATGATAGCAAATTAAAGTAATTTTATGGAAAATAAAAAAATAATATATTGATAACTAACTAGGGAAAATGAGAGTTACAAAATGAGTATTTTACTAAAAAATAATAAATATTACAAAATGAGGACGTAAATAGCAACTCTCACAAATTTTATTTTATTTTATCTGTAGGTGAGAACAACTCCCACGAAACTACGAACAGATATAGGATCTTTGTCCCTTTCAGTTCGGGCAAGGAACTGGAGGAGATAATTTTTTGACAGATATATGCATTGCCTGTCTTCTGAATGGTTAATCATACTTGTATTCTTTTTATGATCATTATACCCTCTTCCATTGGACCCTTTTTCATTTGTCTCTCTCTATCCATCCCAACATCTCACCCCCATTCATGGTTTTAGTGCATGGTATCGATTCATGTTGTGGTTGTTGGTTTTTTGTAAAAATGGTTATTTTTTACTATTTAACCCCTCATCCAATCCATTTCAATAATATGACATAGTACAGGCATCGGTATCTGTCACCTTCAAAACCATATGGTATCGATCGTATCGAACGATTGGAAAACGATACCTCAAACCATGCCCCATCCTAATGAGTTGATGTGGTCCTTTCCACTTAAGTTCACCTTCACCTACATTATGATTGTTGGCATAAGTATTGCCATCAATAAAAAACGATTGAAACAAAGGCCAATAAGGACAAAAAATTTACAAATACTGTTTTTTTTTGTATTTATTTAACCCGAACTTATCTGGGACCAGGTCGGCCCCTAGGATTTTATTACTAGCAAAATCAAAAAATAAAGAATACAAGGGGGGACATTCCCGCCTTACCCCAACCCAAGAATCTACAAATTTCTCTCAAACACGCAACAAGGGAGTACACCCCTATACCAAAAACCCCAGCAGACACGTACAAATACAGTTAATAATCGGGAGGACTACGTATTGTATACAGATTATCAAAAAAAAAGAAACTACGTATTGTATACATATATCAGTCCATGTCTTCAGTGTGGTAGCGAGCTATTTGTATCCCAAATTTATTATTGTTCATAACTCAGCTAAACAAACTATTAAATCTGAATACTAAGGTCATTTTCCCAATTAAATATTTGTACATTTTATTTTAATTAGATTGGAGCTAATTATGTTTACGTGTTTACTTACCACATTGTTTTTTTGAAGGACTAGAGCTAGGGCTGTAAATGGATAACCGAAAATCCAAATTCAGATCGAATTCAATCTGCATTTGAATCCATCGAATCTTTTTTAGAAGTATCCATATTCGACCAAAAAATATTCGAATCCAATTACATCCGATCCGTATCCAAGCCGAATCCAATCCGTTTATAGGCCTAACTAAAGCTATCAGCGCAAACCAACCCAATTTCTAACTCATAACCTAATTTTCTCCATGTGACATGTCAGATGGAGCACAAGGTCCTTGCTTACATTTTATTTTTTGGAGGGGGGGACCTTGCTAGCTAAGCTATCAACGCAATCCAACCAAATTTGAACCCAATTCCCAACTCATAACATAACTTTTTTCCATGTGACATGTCAGATGGAGCCCCAAGGTCCTTGTTAGGAATGTCCAAAAAAAAACCCAACCAACCCTCACCCTCCCTAACCCGTCCTGAGCCCGGCCGGGCCAGGCCAGGCCGGACCTGGGTTGAGGCCTTGGGCTGAGCCCGGCCAGCCTATCACACAATTCATAATCTATCCTCTCATCACAAGTAAGGAGAAGCTAGTGAGATTAACCTCTTCTATTAAGGATGTGTGTAGAAAATGCATGGTTAGGAGGATCATAGTATCTTAATGACCAATTAAGTATCTCAATAGGCACAATTTTTATGTGTTGCAGGAGTAAATGAGTAGGTAAGTCACATAAGACCCACCTCCCTCACTCTCTACATCCATGACCATTAACTACACTGTAAGATATTATAAATGGAGGTGCAGTGGTGGACAGGGTAATTAGTAGTAGGAAGTTTGAAGAGAGAAAAGTAATGGCATCACTTAAGTTTATCATCTCTCTCTTGCTGGTTGTGGTTGCTCTTGTCACACA
This sequence comes from Telopea speciosissima, assembly GCF_018873765.1. Lineage (NCBI taxonomy): Eukaryota > Viridiplantae > Streptophyta > Magnoliopsida > Proteales > Proteaceae > Telopea > Telopea speciosissima. Next base: position 59,930,372 of record NC_057921.1, on the reverse strand, counting down.
GGCTCAGGTGGCTCGATCACAGAATTGTGGAAATGAGCTTAATAGCTTGACTGTTTGTGCCCCTTTTGTGCTTCCTGGCTCACAAAACTCCAACCCCAGCTCTGAATGCTGCGCCGCAATAAGAGGTGTCGATCAGGGTTGCTACTGCAATACTATGAGGATTATCTCTCGTCTTCCTTCTCAATGCCAACAGTCTCCCATGACTTGTTAGTATTATCTCTCTTTCTCTCTTTTGCCTTTCTTAATGGACTTCTATGATCAGAACCGTCTCTAGGGAGCCCAGCGCCCAGGGGGCATCCAGCGGTTGAGTTGTGTCGCACACATCTCGGTTGCATGCTTAGGGATGTGTGCGGCACAGCCCAACGGCTGGCAGCACCCTGGGCGTGTTGAACTCCTAGGAGACGAGCTAAATTCTCTATAAGCACGTGGTGAAAGTGGTGATTCCCTTAAAATCATTTCTTATAAATGGTGTTTTCCGTCTATAGTCTTAATCACTGTTTCTTTAATCTTTGATGAACAGGTCCAACAGGTCCATGAGCAAGAGATTGGGCTCGGGGAGTGATCGACTGATCATTGAATAAATTGGAGTTACTAGCCGCAAGCCCGCAACAGTTGTTTTCCTTTTTTTTGGTTTTTCTTTCCTTTCTTTTTTGAAACTCCTCCGGTCACTCCTCTCGCTCATGAGACGAAGGGGTAATTAAAAGAAGATGTTAAGTTCTAAATACACCTAAGAATGTGCCATTTAGAAAATCTTTGTTTTTTATATTCTTAGTTACATTTCTGGCAATGAGATTTTTCTTTTTTGGGGGTGGGGGGGAGGAGGGTTGCTAGCTCTCAAATTTAGTGGTTTTCATGATTGCGAGTTCGCCAGCACTCCGATTGTATTGACTATTCCAAACCCTAACCTCACACAGCTGAGCAGGCTACTGCGTTAAGTTCTCCAACCCATTCGGCCTGACTAGCCACTCCAAGGGCATGTCGAATTTGGCTTGATCCTCCGATACCCACTACATCTGCTAAGCCTTTGACTGCTGTACCCTTCGCAATTGGGAGGATCACGACATGCTCCATTGAATGTGTCAAGATCCTTTGTAGCTACTCCAACTGTCTACTGCACATGTTTTAGTAATCGGAATCGGATTGATCAAATCAGCCACTCGCATTAGTATTAGCAAAAACCTATACCGATTACTGATCGATATTGTATCGGTGGATTGATACGGACTATAGGTAAAATAGGGGGAGGGAGGAACCATTTTAAAAAATAAAAAAATAAAACAAACAAAGAGAAAATCCATCCGATATAGACCAATCCGGATTGGTCTTGAACCAGTATGACTGGATGCCAATTCTTAAATCGCTGCTTCAGCATCAACTCATCAACTTCAACTCTAATCGATAATCATGTCCTTCCGCTGAATCGATTTTTTTTTTAATTTTTTTTTTTTTTTATAACACTGCTGAATCGATGATAACGTGAAATTTTGCAAGGTCTAAGAAAATCATAAAAAATAAAAATTTGGAACAAGTAATTTGAGTAAATATAAAACAATATAGGAGAGTGAGAGTAATTAGTTATTTCTTTTTATCTTTTCTATCATTTCGTTGGTGATTAATGGGGAAGGTGATGGTTGCTAATGGAACGCGTTAAATTAAATTCTTTAACTTATTTTATACTAAGCTAATCCAAACTAACATTTATACACTAGAATAGATCCCATTAGACACACAACAGATCACCACATTTTTCCAATCGTCTCCCTATATATTATTGATTAATTCATGAATGACTGATTGAAACGTTTAAAAGGTCTCTTACGGTTAAAAAAAATTTCTCATTGTAAAGGTCTCGGAGACAAGAGAAAATGATGGGAGGCTTTGAAAACTTTTTATCAGCTGATTCATCCGTGACCTGTGATTGAGACGGAAAATGGTATCTAATAATCTCTCTTAAATTGGACTGACACTAATACCGTATCGGTATCGGTAGAGGCTGAAGTGATACTTGATGGATATCCTATCGGTGTAATAGTACGGGTCTATAAATCATTTATCCAACTAATCTATATTGGTATCGGTCTTGGATCGATCGTATCGATATCCACCAATCCCAATACCTGACCAATCCCATATCGATGTAATAGTATGGACCAAGGGTACAAACATTTTGGAAAAAAAAATGTTTGTATCCATATCGGTATTGGCTGAACCTATACTTGATGGATATCATATTGGTGTAATAGTATGAATATTAAGGGTAAAATGGTTAAAAAGTCAATTATCAAAAGAAAAATGATGGTAAAATTATCCGAAACGAATCGATCCAACCAATTTGTATCGGCATCGATCTTGGATTGACTGTATCGATATCCACCAATCCCAATACCTGACCAATCCCATATCGGTGTAAAAGGACCAAGGGTTCAAACATTTGAAAAAAAAAAAAGAATTTTAAAGAAAAACAGGGGTAAAAGTTCTCAGCTTTGAACTTTTGATTCGAACCATTCTACGCGAAAGGCTACGTAGAGAGGAAAAGAGAAGGATGGGGTAGGAGCTAGATCTTCTACGGCGCAGCTTCCCGTTCGGCTTGTGCTGCGCAGACACAGGGCCGCACACAATGACCGCTTTACCTCCACTTGGGCAAGGCGATCATTACACGCAGTCCTGTATCTACGCAGCACAGACCGGACGGGGCAGCCCGCCGTAGAAGATCTGTTTCCGATGGGGCATTATCATGGTTGATGATGTCATCAAAAATCCATTTCCTTTCTTGTCAAACCCAAGGTTTGGGAAAAGCCACTAAGGGCACTAACACAAATTAGGCAATTAATCTTAGGACAGAGTTAACCCTACTCTAAAGGTGAAGGAAAACAGTAATTTTAGGATCAATTTGTCTCAACGGATTGGTGTGTTATTCCAATTGAAGGTGAGACAAGGTTGTGAAATTATGCCAACCTGATTCTTAATTTGGTATTAAGGAAGTGCAACCGCTCATTTAGAGTTTAGACATGTGATCATGTGCGCATTTCAAGTACGTAAGTCTGCAACTTTGGAGCGACGATCGGTACTAATCGAAAGCGTGTCAAAATAAAATCCATTTTAAGTCAGCTAGCAAGCCTATATATAATTAGTTCTCCCTCATTAGTCTCTCATATCAATCTAATTGCTTACATAAAAAACTTAAGCAAAGAAATGGAGCCCATTTTGTTATTCGCCATAGCAATTATTACCATATACATTACACATTGGGTTTACAGTTGGAGGAACCCGAAATGTAATGGTAAACTACCACCTGGTTCCATGGGGATACCTCTCCTTGGTGAGACTCTTCAATTCTTTTCCCCCTTCACATCAAATGATTTTTCTCCTTTTATCAAACACAGAATGGAAAGGTATATATATATTTTTTGTCACTCTCTTTATTATTAGGTCAAATGTTCTCTGTGCTATGGGCGCAGGCTGTATTCAGACACATGGGGATGGGCGAAATGATCACCCTGCCCCCCATGAATGGCTAGAACATGTGTCTAGATGCGGGCTGCGCTGCGGCACAGAAAACATCAACCCTATTGTTTGATCAAATAATATTTCATGTATTTCATTTCATGGCTATGATGATCAGATACGGATCGATATTTCGAACCAGTCTAGTTGGTCGGCCGGTTGTAGTATCGACTGATCAGGAATTTAACAATTTCATATTCCAGCAAGAGGGAAAGTTATTTGAGTTTTGGTACATGGATACCTTCACAGAGGTCATGTGGAATAAAAAAAGTGTGCCTTCTCTGCAAGGCTACATTCACAAGTATATAAGGAGCCTGATTTTGAATTTGACTGGTCCACAAAACCTGAAGGAAAAGCTTCTCTCTGAAATGGATCAAGCAACAATGAAACAGCTACAGTCTTGGTCTACCCAACATGCTAATGTCGATTTGAAAGAAGCAGTTGCCACGGTAAATTTAGAAGAATAGAGGGAATTTTATTTGGATGAAACAAATAAGAATTATATGGCATTGACTCAATGCATATAACCCCTTAAAATCTCCTTTTTCCTACAGATGGTATTAAACCTTGTATCCAAGAAGCTGATTAGTTATGATGAAGAAAAGTGCTCCAAGAAGCTGAGGGAGAGTTTTGCCGATATCATGGGGAGTCTTATCTCCTTTCCTTTGAAAATACCTGGCACTCCTTACTATAATGGTTTACAGGTGCGAGGTTCATTATCTTAAACAGATCATTTTTACTGTGATTATGTTAGGTATTTGATCGATACGTCAAAAGCTCCAGAGCTGATGGAATGCGTTAATCAAGTCTTTTAACTTATTTATACTAGGCTGGCCCAATCTAACGCTTATACACTAGATCGGCCATTAGGCACATAACAGATCACCATGCTAGCTTTTTAAACCGTTGAGGCTGTAGGTAGCCTTTTCCAAAGGACTCCACTCTGCTCCAAGGCTTTTGCCTTGCGGCAAATAACCCTTTCTTGACGGTTTTCACTCTACTCTACTCTACTCCAGGTAGCCCTTCTCTTAAGTAGCCATTTCTATGACTCGAACCCGTGACATGGTGACTGACTCTGATACCAAATGTCAGATACTTGATCTATACACCAAAAGCTCCAAAATTGACGAAACTTCGTGGTCCCATTAGGCATAGAACAAATTATTTGGAATTAATGGCTTTTGTTGGCTTTTAGTTTATAATCGTTCTAAATTTCAATACTTCATTGTAGGGGCGGAAGAAGGCAATAACATTGATAAGGAACATCTTATATCAAAGGCGCACATCACCTCCCAAGCACCATGGCGATTTTTTGGATCTCATGCTTGAGGAAATGAAGAAAGATAATACAATCCTTACAGAGGATCTCATTGTATCTTTAATATTCGCGCTCATCTTTGCTTTTTACGAAACAATTTCCGTATCCATAACGTTAACCATGAAATTTCTCACAGATCACCCTTCAGTGGTAGAAGAACTAACTGTATGTAATATACAACATTTCAAAGTCCCCCTATTAATTTTTTGGATTCTTTCTTTCTAATCTTTCAATTGCACTGGCAATGCCCTTTGAGATGATTCTGAACTTCTAAAACACAAGTACTGGTTATTATGTATCAGAAGGAGCATGAGATGATTCTACAAAAAAGAGAAAATAAGAACTCCAGAATCACATGGGAAGAATACAAATCAATGACTTTTACGACCATGGTGAGTTTGCAGAATCAATCCTTGTTAAGATGTACAGTTATGAGCTTAACCGGGTGTGTGGTGTGGCTTACTCTTAATTTTGTTCATCAATTCTGTTGCAGGTTATCAATGAATCACTCAGGTTGGGAAATCCAATCCCCTTGATTTTGAGAAAAACAATGGCAGATGTCCATATAAATGGTATGTTTGAGATATTAGAATGCTACTACTAGCTAGCTAGTATTTCTATTACTTGGTAATCCCTAGCTAAGATATCATCGATCTTTTGCTTCTAATTCCACAGGATACACAATTCCAGCCGGGTGGGCGGTTATGATTTGCCCTCCAGTGACTCATTTGGACCCTACCAAGTTTGCTGATCCCTTGACCTTCAATCCATGGCGATGGAAGGTACATTATGATTTATCTGATCAACACAACTCTAAGAAGATATATACTGTTATCTGATTTCTAGTACTTAACTCCAACCCATCTTCTGAATCATATATATTTCTGGGTTGAAAACACCAGGGCACAGAATCAAATCCAGGAAAGAATTTCATGGTTTTTGGTGGTGGAGCAAGATTTTGTGTTGGAGCGGAGTTTGCGAAGCTGCAGATAACCATCTTTCTACATCACTTGGTCACAAAATATAGGTACATTAATTTTGATTTGTGGGGCTTGGTAATTCATAGATGTTGCATATCAGACCTTTTTAAACATGAATTTTATCAGGTGGAAGGTAATAAAAGGAGGAGATATATTACGAGAACCTAATGTAAAGTTTCCAAATGGTTTTCAAGTTCAATTCTTGGAAAAACATAAATGAAGGCAGCTTATTCCAAGGGAAGAGCTCATCACTGCAAATGAATGCGACCTCATTGAAGACATGAAATATGATGTTTAAATAATAATGTCCAAAATAATTTCTCTCATCAAGCTTCTTTGTTACCAACGTCTTTCTCCTCCCTCCAATCTAAAGTCTAATTTATTTTCTCAATATTTGTAATTTCATTTTGAGTGGCATTATCCAGAAATTTCTTCTACTGGACTAAAGTCCACCGACGAAGAATGTAGCTCTTGGTTGAAATCCTGTTTCAACTATTAAGCCTATCAATAGTTAAGAGTGTTAATCCGATTCAATTCAAGATTCTCTAGGTAAACCCAAAACCAAACCATTTAATAACCGGTTTCAATGTTTTGTGTTTAAATGGTTTTATTAGTTTTTAAAATTTTTTAATTCAAACGACTTCTTTCTCGTCCCCAATTCTAATTTGCACGAAAGGGGGAAGCAATGGGTAGAAAAAAGAGGTTAAAAAATCTGTTGTAACCAGGTGAGTTACAAACAGATTTACCCAGAAAATAATGCGACAATCGGCAGCATGGCCAGATAAAACCAAATAAAAGACATCATTTTATGCTTTCATATGTCAACCCCAGCAACTAATAAAACTTTACAAATTGGAAACCCGTTTTGCTAATGTTGCGTCAACACTGGTCTCTTCTCCAACATTTCATAATGAAGGACAAAATTATCCTGCAAACCACCAACCATGCGAAAAGCTCAGATAATTTTCTTTGGAAGATGATTTTCACTTTTTATTTTTCAGCAAAACTTGACATGACAGGACTGCATTCATACAAACCTTCCCAATAGTTTGCCATGTATTTGGGTCAAAACAGAGATAGGAACCCCTTTCATACGTGTTCGTTTTAACCAGAGGCTCCATGTTGGAGACCCTTATGAGCCACAGTTGCAGATCTTTATGGTAGAACCAACCTCTGTTGTACCTGCAGAAAAATGGGCAAGATGCTGCTGTTAGTTTCTGAAACCAAGTTTTGTTGTAAGAAATATTTCTTGACAGTCAGGGAAAGTGGTGGGTGTTGAGGGAGTGAATAGAGGGAGAGATTGAGTCTCGGATCAAGAATATCAATTGATATCAAAACACACATTTTTATCCATCTGTGAGCGAGAAAGGAGAAAATCAGAACATGAGATTGTTAGATCCAGATAGTGTCATGCTCTTATTCTTTATTTTCCCCTATTGGATCTAAGGAAACAAGACAAATTGGGGCTTTGCATGGAAAAGCTTCCCAGTAGGTGGGGAGAGAAACCCAGTAAATAAAAACACAGATTCAGGAACATACAATTCATTAGCGGCATACAATTGGGCATCATCTTTTGGCATGCTGCAGACAAAGCAAAAGCAGATATGATGTCAGTTTTTGAATCTAGAGAAGGAGAAATACTTCCAACAGCAGACAGAGAATCCCAAGATAAAACTGTACCTGTAAAAAATATAAAACAATGTCTCTGGCTGGAATTTTGCAAAGTAGCCTTGCTACATCCACCACAACAGAGGCCGGGACCAAGAAAGAAATAAGATAACTAATTATCAGCATACTAATATAAATACTGTATTAAAGAAAACTCACATGTAGTGTAGGCGGTAGTTTAGCATAATAGCACTCTGGCACTGCGTATTCGAGTTCTCCCTTAGCAGGCTCATCAGACCAGGGGGAAGCAAACTTTTTGTGAATATCATTAGTTGAACTCAAATTCAGCCCAAGAGTTGTCAAATCAGTCCCTAGAGCGAGAGAATTCAGCTCTGGATTGCTCAATTTTATGACACTTAATAAACCAAGCAAGCCAAACCTATCAGGCACTGCCTGCATGGCCTTCACATTTTGATCTCTATATGACTGACCCACAGCAGACATTTGCTGCAATCGAAACTGAGACTGGCTCTGGAGCTGTTGATATTGATGAATAAGCTGGTCATACGATCCCAAACCAGAAACTGAATTGGGAGAGTTAACAGATCTCAATCCAGGTGGTGGCCCATTATTTTGAACCTGTGAAGAGAACAGGAATATATGAAAGAAAAAGTGTGTGAGAGAGAGGGGGGTAGGAACCGGAAAGCCACAGAACAGTAAGTAGAACCAAATACCACACCTGCGAGTGATAGCTTGCATGGGAAGATGGGAATAGATCAGAACCATGGATATGGAGTAGATCTTGGCTATTTGCGGATCTGAAGGGAACCCCACTACCACCCACTGATGGAGAATGCTGCTGTTGTTGCTGGCGATGGGATGCATATGTACCTCCTAAGCTGAAGCCACTTGATCTCCCTATCTGTATAGAAAGATACATGGTCAAATTTGAATAAAGGAACAGAATAATATTATGAGTTTTCTGGCTAGCACATCTGCCATGCCTAAGTTGCAACTCACAGGGAAGTGCTGGGATTGCATCATAGACATGGCACTGTCATTAACTTGTTCTTTTTGGTGCAGATCCATTGCATAATCAGTATTGCCACCTGCATAAGAATCACAGTTATCAACACACACCACAGTCACACAACAAATAACACCATGAAACAAACAACTATTCCGGTCTTAATATGATAGAAAAATGTCCCCTGCAAGGAATGAATAAAATACAACAAATTAAAAGGTAAGCAACAAGAGGGAGTTCTAAGGCATAGTTGATACTCTTTGACATAGTGGCCCTTTCAGGATAGTTGAGTTAGCACTGCCCTTAATTAGATTTAAGGACAATAGCTTCAGAAGGTGTGGGATGTCAATCTCAAAAAATGTAATGCTAATTAAAGTCTAAACAGAGGACTGATGGAGCAAAAAAAAAAGGGCACAAATTTTATTGATTGGCGTTGAAGGCAACAAATAATCAAAAATCGATATATTAGTAATTATGTACTTTAGTAGACAGCTTCATGCCAAATTACACTAGATCCTGGTCTCAATGTTAATGATTTGATGGCAACAAGGCCTAGTGAATCACGAGGCAGGCCAACAGATGAACAAAGAAAATGCAAGCAGGCTAAAAAGCAGACCAACAGACTTGACAAGTCGAGCAAACCAATTAAAACAAAATGAATTAAATCTTACTGTTCATAAACACCCCAGGAAACTCCCATACGAAATTCCAAGAATTATAGAGAGCACACAGGATTGTCAGCTGAAAGGGAACAATCTAAAAACGGATTTCCACCCATTAGGACCTTTGCAGAGGCAGATTATTCCAGAGGAAGACTAAAGTCATTGCAAGCAAGCAGGACATGACTAAAATCTAGCCACCAGCTTGAGAACAGATGTTTCTTCTCAACATAAAAAAACACTTGCTAAGGCAGGTTAAAAGCAGGGCTACATTTAATCTTAGGCAAGCCAGGCATGTGGCATTTGTGAGCTTCAGAACTGGGGGAGGTGCTGTACATTCATGTCCCATATAGTATGTTACTGGGATCATAGGAGGATTACTCTTTTTTATAGTAGTTATGTATTCCTCATCTCCTATCACAGCTCAATTGAATGGGAAAAATACTCTAGAATTTTATGTAAGGCTATATTGTTTACTGCTTAGTAGAAGAAGTCTCAAACTTTTTTCTTCTTGGTTTACACACAAAAAAAATAGCCTCAACCAAAAAAGATAGTACAACAAGCACATGGAAACAGGATGGGAAAAAAGTCTATTGTAGCAACTCACAGCTGAGAAATTTCAGTAGGAAGATTATTACAGGAACTCAAATCCAAATTCATAAGGTGCTAGCCCAATAATGTCATATAATGTTTCGAAAAGGTAAAATTCTGACATTTAACTAATATAAAACAAGGACACAATCAGCATCATATCATGGAATGGTTACAAGCATAAGTTGAACACCTTTATATCCAGGTAACGCTGGAAAATCTTCATTTTGGATGCTGAATTCTTGGTTTTGTTGGAGAACACCAACACTCTGCTTCCGTAGAGAACCTGTTGGTCAAGGGGTTAAGAATCTGTTGCAAAACAAAGCACCTAAAGGAAAATATCAGAAAGTAGAACATGTAAGCACATTGATTTACCCAATTGACCTTGTGAACCACCAGCAGAACTTGGGCGTCCACTCAACTGAGGAAAATCGTTTATATCAAAAGGAGAATTGTCATTAGAGTTAACATCATTTAGCATTCCCATGGAACTTAAGGCATTATTCCCTCCTTGGACTTGGCTTTGAGATAAAGGGCCACCAGGAGAATAAGAATTTCCTAGTATTGATAACACCTGCGGTGCTGAATTTAGTTCATGTTATTTCTTATAGCCAGGGGAACAAAAAAAAAAGCACGGAATCAAAACAAAATCCATATATTACCAAGATCAGAATGCAAATTTCCAGTTCCACCAATGGTTTAACAAAGAAAATTATAAATAGTCTTACCAACAAATACATAGAATTCACAAGGAACCAGAAAGGCAGGAACAGAACAAACTTCTTAAACAAAGGACCTAAATATAATACTGGTTGAGAACAGAAAAAGGAAAAATTACCTCCATATGCAGATCTTGAATTTAATTCATATAACACCGTTTTCACAGATACTGAGAGAAGATAACCTCAACCTAAATGTTCTATGTTTCCTTAATCATCAAAGAGAATCAATTCCACCAAGGATGGGTGGTGGAGGGCCGGTTAGAGAAGAGAGAAAAATCTGAGGGGAGGGAGAGAATCACGAACCACACACTCATATGAGCAACCCAATATCACTTTGTATTTTCAAATCTGTCTTCAAACGTTGGGTACATGCAATTATATAAAGAAAAACAAACAAGACTCCTAATTAGACTCTAACACTGAAACTAACTTGCAATCCAACTCTATCTCCTATCCCTACGTATCCAACTGAAAACATGATAAAAAAGACATAAAGACTAAGTAATCTACTTCCATCCCTTATTAGACCAAAAGGCCGGGTTGGACCAGTTCCATCTAGGTTTGGGTTCCCAAAGCCAGTTGTACTAGAAAACCAGTTGAGTGCTACTGCATCAATTCTCCTCCTCTGAAAAGAACTCAACTCTGTCGGGTTTGGATAAGGACCAAGGAGGCCATCTGAGTCAACAAGACGGAAGGGGAATGATCCCGCTACCTTCTTAAGCTTAATGTCAGTGAGATCTTTAGTGGGAAGAAACTTCATTTCCTTGTTGCCCCATGCTTGAAAGAGTAGGCATTCGTATACCCACAATGTTGTGTCTTCTTATCAAACAACCACGATCGATCAAGAAGAATATGACACACCTTCAGAGGGAGGACGCTACATTGTACTGTGTCCACAAATCCATCAATAGAGTATGTGAGCAAACACCTATCAGTAATCTTGAGGTTAGTGTTCTTCACCCATACAACTTTGTAGGGAAATTTGGATGTAGCTCTATTTACAATCCCAGCGTATGAACAACGCATTCAAAGACAACATTAGTGCAACAACCTCCATCGATCACCATGTTGCATATTTGGTTATTACACTTCACACGAGTCTGAAGATACTGTTGTGGCGCCAATCTTCATCCTTAGTGACCTTGTGAGTGGTCAAAACAGGATGAAGAACATAACAAGGGTGTCGCTCCTCATCACTATCATTGTTGTTGACTTCACCCTGCTCACTGCCTACAAATTATAAACTAAGGAGCTCTTCTGGTTCATAAGGTATAAAAAATCCTTATAAATATAAGCTATCAAATGGTTGGAACACTGAGCACTAATATGCCCGTACCCTTTGCACATAAAACATTGAACGGCAGCCTTTGGCATCACAGGAGGTTTGTCGAAACCACGCCGAGGTGGAGAATATGGTCGGTTACGTCGTGAAGATGCCATAGATGACCCACTAGCCTGTGGTCTATTGAATGACTTTTCCTGGGGAGAAGATTGTTGTTGACCGGATCTGTCACCCTTCGGAAAAGTATCTGTACAAGTCTTCCAAGAGTAAGGTTGCTTCAGACTGTCTTCTACCTGATATGCTACCTGTACAGCATCCCCCATCTTAGGCAGTCTATTGGATGCTAATGCAACATTGAGTTGATGGGGCAAACCATTGCGGAATTATGCTACCAATACATCTTTATCCCACTCAAAATCAGATTGAGTGGCTACATAGTAGAAGTTGGTGACATACTCCTCAACTGTCATGCTTTCCTGTCTCAATTGTACAAACCTGAGGTGCATACACTACTTGTGGTCGGTGGGCAAGATTCTCTCATTCATGGCTTCACTCATCTCAGCCCAAGTAGTGACTAACCCAATGCCTCAAGGCTGATTCTGTTGTTGGAGCTTGATCCACCAGAGTTGATCCATGCCCTTCAGTTTAGCCTCTGCAAATAAGATCTTTCTGGCTTCAGTCAACCCGTCCCATCTGAAAAATATCTCCAAACTGTGAATCCCATCAAGGTTTTGCTCTAGATTGCTATCCCCATAAAAATTGCGGATATCCAGCTTAGCTCCCCTCTTTCAGCTTCATAAAGAGTATCACCATATCAACTAGCTCTATATGGAGGACTTGGGTGTCTATGTATCATTCTATTGTGCAAGATGCTTTGTAGTTTCAAGTTTCTACTTTTAACTATTTCTTAAATAATTAATCAATATTATGTTCCTTCATCCATGGTTGCATAATTTACTTGTTTTACTTCCCAATTATGCCTTATAGTTCGACCACTGAGAGAGAGTGGTTGTAAAGAGGCTCGATCGCAGGGAGAGAATGGGCGGTATTATTCTTTAGCTTACTCGTTTGGTAGCGGTGTAGCAGCAAGTGATTCTTAAAGGTGAAGCAGCACCCTCAATTCATTCATATCTTACTCCAGTTAGGGATTCCCGGTCTCTCATATGCTTGGGTGTTTGAAGTCGGTGACTCTCTATAGTACTCCCATCTTCATTCACCACACTTGTACTAAAACAATATGTAGAATAAGCAATATTACATAAGGTATACAATAGGGTTCAACATTTATTGCCAACCAACGGTGCAAATCCAAAACACCACTGTGTATTTTTTTATTTTTTTTTTACAATTTGAAGGTTTACATGTGTTTATTTAGCCTAAAACAATGTTACCCTCAAGTATCGGAGCCTACTATGGTTGTTCGCCCACCGAAACAACAAATCGAAACAAGCAGGGAAAAATGCATCATTTCGGCGAGATGTCGCCGAAATTTTGGTATTTCGGTGGTTTCGACCTAACCGAAACTCCAAAAACGAGTTCTTGAAGGTCAATTTTTGTATTGGTTTGACCTTTTTAGGAGTTGAACTGTTGGAGAATCTCACTATTGGCCACCATGGTTAGGATATGGATGAAATCTCCAAATTGGTGGCGATCCTGGAGTTCGGAAACCCTATTCAGAATCACTATGAGCCCACTCGGATAATATAGAAATCCAATAGTCAAGTGAATGGCAAAATTGTAAATAAAAGAAATCAAGCTAACAACAAAAACAATTCCAGTAAGTGGAATAGCACGTATGATGGGAAGGGTATTCTTGGAAGGACAAGAAACTAAGAGTTAAAAGGAATTAAAGATGGGGAAGGGGCATTATTGGAAAAAAAGAATAAAACTTAAAAAGCAAATAAGGTTTAAAAGAAAGTGGGGGTGGGGAAGAAGACGTAACTGAGTCGTCTTCTACCTCTGGAGAACAAGCGGTGGATGGAGTTCGAGTTCAAACAATGGCTGCAGTCTTCTAAAACCAGGTATGAATTCTTCCTCTCTTTTTTTTGCTCTCTATGCTAGCATAACCATAAAGCCGGGGGGGGGGGGGGGACTCGATCAAGATCACGGGGGAAAAGGCGGGCAGTGAGGGGATTGTTTGTGGGAACCGGAGGCAGGGGTTGCCTGTTGAAATCAAGGGGAGAGGTTTGTTGTGGGAATCAAAGGGATGGGATGATGATACCATAGGGGGTTAGGGTTTGATAGCGCAGGGGAAGGGAGGGAAAGTCTTGAATAGAAAAGGGAAGTAGAGATTACTGACCACCAAAGGAAACTGCTGGTCTCATTAATGCAAAACAGTAACATAGAAAAAGAAAAAAAAATAATAAGAAAGAAGGAGGAAAAACAAGGAGAGAGAGAGAGGACAAACCCTACCTTATCAGGAAAGAGAGAGATTGAGGGGGAGGAAGATGGATGTGTTTCGGCTCTGATACCAAATTGGTGGAGGGCCGGTTAGAGAAGAGGGAAAATCTAAGATGGAGTCTCAGAGTTGCAGGGGAGGGAGAGAATCAGGAACAAAACACTCACATGAACTCAATATCACTTGGTATTTTCAAATTTGTCTTGCAAGGTTGGGTACATACAATTATTTAAAGAAAAACAAATAAGACTCCTAACTAGACTCTAATACTGAAATTAACTTGCAATCCAACTTTATCTCCTATTCTTACGTATCCAACTAAAACATGAAAAAAAGGACATAAAACTAAGTAAACTACTTCCAATCCTTACTAGAGCAAAATTCCGGGTTGGACCGGTTCCGTTCCAACCAGTCGAGTGCTACTGCATCAATGGGAACACACAAAGACACTGATTAGCAATTAGTACCCACATAATTCAAGTGTAGGTTCATTTCTCTTAAAGTTCATAAGCACCAAAAGACAGAACAGTCCCCCATCTATTGAGAAAAAATCTGGTGGTATAACAATTAAAAAAGAAGAAAAACATAAATTATTTACTGCTTATATAGGATATTCAATTCTTGAAAGGACCCTAATGGTTTAACACATTCAGTTGTTTCAAATAGGGAAAGAGGATGTATCTAATCAACCAATGAGTAATAAAACCTTATATGATACACAACCTGCCAACTTATCCACCCTTCACTTGGACCACAAGCTATAAAATACAGATTCATCAAGAAGTGCCAATATGTAGCATAGTTATCAAGGCGTCGCCATGGCATCCAGCTCCTTGGTCCCCTTGGACGCCTTGGGCGCCTTGCCGCCATAGCGGTGTCGCCTTGATTTTTCCCCCTCTAAAACGCCATGGTCGCCTTCCCGCCTTGATAACTATGATACGTAGCTCTAACTTGGATAGGTCTTAAAAAATGTCAAAATATGAACATGACAATATAAAGACATTGTATGTGTAGTGATATGTTCCAGAATACATGACAACTTAATTGTTGTGACCATTTTC
The DNA here is from genome assembly GCF_018873765.1 of Telopea speciosissima. Taxonomy (NCBI): domain Eukaryota; kingdom Viridiplantae; phylum Streptophyta; class Magnoliopsida; order Proteales; family Proteaceae; genus Telopea; species Telopea speciosissima. The sequence goes on along the minus strand of NC_057921.1, from coordinate 59,915,222 downwards.
GAGGCTAAAAGCCAAAAAGAAAAGGCATGAATAACAATAAATGTTGAAACTCTTAAGAAAAACTTGACATAATATGTTTTTCAATCATCTTACGGACAGCAGACCATCAAGTTCTCATTAAAGTTCTACACAATCTCAGAAAATTTCTTCCAAATTTTTTTATCAATGAAAAATTGCACTAATTGGACTTGCATGATACCATAATTACTACAAGACATACATGAGAATCCATCTCAAATGTAACATATCTAAAATATAATCACATCAGTATTTCCCATCAATTGTTACCATGCAATCCATGGATCTGTAAGACAGTAAAAAACAAATGCAAGAGTATCAACTAAGAAAACTACAGTTTTGTTTTGGTGATTATCAAACTAAATAAGAATTTCAAATGAGATTAAAAACCACTACCTTGTGGAAGCATGCCACCCATTAGTCTGTTAGGTCCTTGTACACTAAGACTACCAGACCCGCTATTTCCCGTCAAATTCAAACGAGAAGCAAGACCAGACACGGACAGTCCTCCAGCAGAACTTAAGCTCCTTCCCACATTGCCCGCACCAACAATGTTCCCCATTGAGCTTGTAATTCGAGGAACAGTGTTTCCTATGATTGGAGCGACTCCCAATCCTAGAACAACATACCAATTACTAGTGATGGTGAAAATCACGGAAATACAGGAAGAGGACCAGAAACTTGATACATACTCCTAGAAATTATAGATATTCTTAGAACACTCATACCTCCTCTATTAGTGACCCCAGAATGCCCATGTGAGCTGGCATGAGAGATCTGCATGTCAGAGAGAAAATGTACATTTAAGCTAGATTTCTAAAAGTGTGAGTGTAGACATGGGTATCCAGGCAAACTCCAAAACAGATACCTGAGAAAGAGCAACAGGAAGGTTGTTCGATGCAAAACGTCCAGTAGAAAGACTTCCTGCAGGTTGTTGGACACCATTTGGCGGGACACTGGTCATTGCTGAGTTTCTTGATGCAAGTGTGCCTGGCATGTTGGGAATGTTGAAGCTCCCATGAATGTTATGCATTCCTTGAACATTTCCTATCAAATAGAAACCAACACAATTGAGTTACACTGGGATAAATTGCTAAAACACATATTATTGAAAATCACAGCATTAACCACTAACCAGTGTGATGAAAAACAGGGGCAGTGGAAGCAGACTGTACAGAAAACGGTGATCCAAAAGGCCTTCCTGCAGTGTCTTGATGATTTGAGGATGATCCGTTGAGCCCTGACTGCAAATGAAAATTCCTTAAATTTTACAAAAGCAAACAGAGCAAGCACATGTTTGGGACGATTGGAGTTACAACTTAAACAGCTCGTGGAAGCTCCTCATGACCAAATTAGAATACCCCCCCACCTTTGATAGGTAAAGGAATACAACTGTTTGTTCATCAAGTGACTCACCAACAAGTTTAAAGCAATTGTGGCATTCATTGATGTATATCAGAATATCCACCAAATTATACCAACCACAATTACTAGCATTCCAGTAGCTAAAAATGTTTAAGTATAGTGCAAAGAAGAGTGAATACATTGAATAGGCCTGACATTGCAAAATCATCCAAACTTGCACAAGAGCATTCCTTGCCGTGAAGCAGCTGTTGTCGCCGGTATTATTAAAAGAATAATTCCTGCTTTAGTAATTCTTATCCACAGACCTGGAGTCCAATCTAAAAATTAAATGATAGGATAGAAGGGGGAAAAAATGAACCAGACTTTCCAGAACCATATTAAGATCCATAATTTTGTTAGAAATTAAGCTACAAATCCAAATTTATTTCAATCTTCCCCTCTTAACGAATAGGAAGAGAACAAAAGGTACGGCTGACAGTTCTCAACATGCATTCAATCAAAAATGTTCAAGAAAGCAGCTAGGGGAGTGAACACTTACTCCATAAATAATCCTAATAGTCGAAAAACGTATAAAACGAATGACGAAAATGATGAATTGCAACTAAATGGAACTATTCATGGAAAAAAAAATAGCAAGAGTCTATATTCCTAGAACCCTAGTCAAATGAACACCCCCCCCCCCACTTTTTTTTCTTCCAAGAACTAAAACGATAGGGAAAAGAGATCCAGCTTTGTAACAGGATGATTTCTCCTTCTTCTTCTTCTCTTTTAAACCATACAATGTCGACGTTAATGAATAAACAGTAGCAGGGAGGAGATGGACGAATTCTACATACCTTCGAAATCAGTAATCTGAATCCGAGGGAAAAAAAGTTAGGAAATCAAATTTTCCCGCGAATATGTTAGTGAAACGGAGTGAGAAGTATTTCAAGAACGATAAATCACTGAACTCTGCCTCTGGAGGAGAAAGGGAACGGAGAACCTCAGGCATAAAAAAGAAGGAAATGGCGAACGATCTGAACAACAACCGACAGAAAACTAAAACAGATGAATTAAAAACGGCTAACCTTCTGATCCAAAGAAACGAAGTCCGTTCAAGAAACCCTTGAAACGAAACCTAAATCGAGCTATGGAGGTCGAACCCTCTGGATACACCAATGTCGTCTGAAGTCTACAAACTAGTTGTTGCTGTCCAGCGTGCACTTCACAAAAGTGGTTGCTCGAAAATAGTGTTCATCGCGGCGTAACTGCTCTCGCCCAGAGGGGTGGAAGTGTTTCCCATAGGCCAGGCATCGTTGAACCAGTGACTGATCTAGAATGGGTCTCGCCCGGGATCAGCACAACCCCTTGGATCCTAGCTAAGCCCATGTAAGTTTTGGGCCAGCCCATACTTCACTCATTCCCTTTGACAAGAGAATTCTCTTCAATCAGAAACAAAACCAAGACAAAGCTCTTTGAGGCTGTGTTTGGTTGGCAAGAGATGGATAGAAAAGAAATCATAAGAAGCTTTTGTTTCTTTGTTGTTTGGTTGTAATAGAAAAGAAAAGGAAATTTAAAATTTAAAAAAAAAAAAAAAAAAAAAAAACAAAAAAATGACAAAGTGAGAGAAGGCTACCCTACCTGGCCCAGTTCCCCAGTGCCTGTAATAGGGGGCGCAATAACCACCCTACCCATGCCCGAACACTCTGCCTGGGTAGGGTCCACCCTCCCTTATTATAGGCACTGGGAGAACTGGACCGGGCATGGAACCGGAGGAGATAATTTTCCGAAGAGAGAGGGGGGTGTCTGAGCACTTTAACTCCTTTCACACTGGTTACTGGACATGAGAAGCTTATGGATATCGTAGAAGCAAAGGATCTATTTTGAAAGCTTTCAGGTCTCTGGGCATTTGGGACCTCTCTCCTTCTCTTCTTCTTCACCTTCTGTATCAGACCTCTAATGGCTGATGATGGAACAAAACCCAATTTCGCCCCTTTCAAGCCAAGCATCTCTGTGATTGTTGGAGTCTTAACGACCCTTTTCTCTACCACATTTCTTCTTCTTCTTCTTCTTCTATATGTGAAGCACTGCAAGACAAACAATGGATATGGAGTTTACCAGGTAATCACTACCCAAGAGTGATGTTGCGGCGAGGAAGAACTCAAGGATCGATTAGGCGATCATGGTCATTGAGTTGCTACTGGTAGTTTGATCAATTGTGCCGTAGGGGGGAAAATGAAATTTGCAAATGCACTCTCCACTAGAGCGAGAAAAGCAATAAAGAAGAGAAAGAGGGAAAGAGAAAACACTGCACAATCACACTGTTATGCTTTCGTCTAGCACAAGGCTCCCGCAGCTCCGCAAATACTGCACAAACCCACAAGCTTCCCTAGTAGCTATACTTCCACTACCGGCAAACCTGGCTGTGTTCTAACTCCATTACCATTTGAGTCATTTGCATGCGCACGGCCATGATCCCTTCTTTTTCTCTCCTTTTCAGGATTTTTCTTGTGAAAATCCATTTTTTCTTACCATTCTCATGTTTTATCTATCCAATCCCTGCTTGACATGTGGTCCGACTTGGGTTACAAGTAACCGGCCCTCGGTCAGAAAAGCGGGGGCTACAGACGAGACAGTTAAGGCTTATAACCGTAATTTGCGTGCAAGAAGATGGAAGATCCCGAGATCTAAGGAGAGAATCCCCCTTCTTGCAAGGGTTTCCTAATACGAGCATACGGGGACCACCTTACCAAAAAGGAAAGCCCTTTGGCAGATCCAAGAAGTATCATAGGAAAGGGATTGGTAATGAACTTGTATAAATAGGGGTCTTTGCACCCATGTATTTCATTCTTCTTCTTTGATCAATAGAAAAATCAAGAAACCTTAAAAAGTAGTCTTCGTTTTTCCATAATCTTTTCTAGCCCCAGGCTAGCGTGAGAGTTGTAGACTTGCAGTGTTCGAGGATCTTTCTTTGAGCATTATTCTTTGTGTAACACATTGTTTTTTAGGTAAATTTAAATTTCAAAAAATTGAATCTTCCGTCCATCAGTGGACAACCAAACACAGACTAACAAAATTGAGAAGTTTATTAGGATGTAGTTTCCTTTTACCCACGAAAAGAAAGTATTGCACCATGGGTATTAACGAGGTGGGATGAGGATCATAATGAGGTCAGGGACATTTTCGAATTTTCGTTATACAATAGAGAATATTAATGATTGTCAGATCATGAGTTTTCATGAACAACCACTTAATCGGTTGATCGATGGCTTGCGAAGTTAAGAAAAGAAAAAACATAATGAAACAAAAATCATGATGATGCAATGGTTGATTTATTTGTCTCCTCAAAAAAAAAAAAAATTTCTATTATATAGAAAAAATATTTTCTGAGTCACTAGGATTCAGGGTGTGCTGGAACCCTCTCTTTGACTCTTTTTTCTCTTTGCATGAAATGACCTTGTTGCCCTCCTATGTACAAACCGATCTGCTACACCTTGTTGGTGTGCTTCTCTATGTCGGTTAAGAACTTTCACTCGTTTATATAAAGCTTTTTAAATTTAAAAGGGTGCATTTTGTTGTCACCAATATGTTGAAGTGATAATTGTAACCTTCTTTTGATTGCCCATTGTCTTATCCCCAAAAATTAAATATGTAAAGGTAAAAAATATTTCAAAATAATTTAGAAATGACTTGTCATTATGTCATTTTTAAACTTTGTAAATGATTGGATTTATCCTCCTTTTTTTTTAATGTGTTACACTACAAAGGCAAAAAAGCCAAATTTAAAAAAAAAAAAAACAGGTTAAATAAAAGGTGACATTTTTCACCAACCTATATTACAACAATATTTCCCCTCAAATTAAAGGTGACAATTTTAGTTATATTTATTGTTAAATGGTTTATTTTGACACCAAGTGTCAAATAATTTGTAACTTTTTTTATTTTCCCTTTTAATATAATGCACTTAATCTTTTACTTGTGACAAAATTTTGTTAGTTCACATGTGTGCTCAAAAGGTAGCAAAATAGATGCTTGTAATCTTGAATCCTTATGTTTTTTTTTTTTTTTTTGGGATGAATTTGAATCCTTATGTTGTGTTAGCCTCCCTTTGGAATAAATTTCCCATTTACCCACAAAAAAAAAGTATGCAAAATAATGATAACTCTTGACAATTACATATGTGAAGTACACTTTCAAATTTTTTTGAATACCCTTTTCACATTTTCTTAAAAAAAAAAAAAACTAATAAAAGGCTTTCTTAAATTATTTTTTTTTTGGGGTAACTATAAAAGGCTTTCTTAATGACAACCCTCAAAGTGTCAAATATTTCGTAGTTATATTTTTTTTACCCTTTTAGTATGATATATAATTTTTATCCAATAACGATAAAAATGTCATTTCACACTGGTATTTGAAAAACATGCATGACAATGACACATTTTGATTATATGAAAATATAGAAAATTTGTCTAAATTTATAACTTGTTACATTTAAGTTTCACTTATACCCTCATGTGTATGACAATGCATCATTTTCTCAATTATTCGAGCACTTTCTATCGGTCCTAAAACTTTTGATGCGTTATCATTTTGATACTTGGCAAATTCTATCTAAGCTGAAATTCCACATGCGATGAGGGGATCTTAACTCTTAAGGTCTACCTACCTACAAAATTAGAGCCTTATCCAATCTACCAAGTGATAAATTTTCTGTCCGATAGTATTATATTAAAATTCGAACATTCATATTATTTGAATTTAGATTCTCAATTAAAACATCCATCATATATATAATCTAATTTGGATAAAACATTTTTACGAAGGGATTGCTGTTCTGGTCTCGTTCGCAAGGAGCGTTGTGCCAGCTTTTCTTTTGGGTCTTAGTACCCACCAAGTGTTCGACATAATGAGCAGGTATCCTTGGGTCCCCCACTCCCCACCATCTTAATACCTGCGCCCTTACCTCACCTCCCTTGGTAGTACCCCCCACCTTGAGAACTGCTCACGGTTTGAGCCACGTTTCCTTGCAACAACCTCACCTGTGTCCTCCCTTCCCATCTCTCTACTCCCTTCTGGCCCACTATCTCCTCTCACTGCCGCTGATCCTTGAAGTTTCACCATTACCCACCATTTTAACCCCATTTAAATATGTCCACACCCCACATGGAGGAATATTTCCTCGGTGATTTCGATGACCGAAGCTCGCAGACCCCTATTATTTTCGATGATGAAGTCCATGGAAACATTTATGAGGAATGGAAAATGACGGTAGTTGGGAAAGTGATTGCTCAGAAAATGCCACACCCAGATGCCATTAAAGGTTCACTTTTGAAAGCATGGAACCCTGTGGGAGGAATGGAGTTTAAGCATCAGCCTGATGGTACTTTCATTGTTCGACTATTCCATCGCTTTGATGTACATCGTGCTCTTTCAGATGGACTTTGGGCTGTCCAAGGCCACTGAGTATCCCTAAAGCAATGGTCCTCAAGCTTGGATCGTCGTATTGATGTCTTCCACTTTATGAAATGCAAAGTTCAGATTCATGGTCTTCCCCCGGCTTATAGAAATTCGGATTGGGAGGAATCTGGCGGAGCGAGTAGGGAAACCTGTGGGAGACCTAACCGTTCATGAGGGAAGCAATTGGAACTACTATGTTCTGACCCAAATCTGGATTGATACAAGACTGCCCTTGAGTAAAGGAACATCTTGGCGCAGAGGTGATGGGGTTGTTTTAGAAGTAACCTTCAGGTATGAGAGCCTAGAATCCTTCTGTTACTTCTGCGGGAGACTTGGGCACTCTGACTCTCAATGTCTTGCTTGCTTCGAGTGGATGGAAGACCATAAGAAAGCCCATGGATGTACATCTGATCAGCTGTGTGTGGAGCGCACTGTATGGCGTTTCTCTCATAAGTTGCGTGCAGAGCGAAGACCTTTCCATTTGCAAAGGCAACCTAGATACAGGGATTCTGCTGCAAATGAGAGCAGCTCTCCTCCTTCAGAATACAGACCGAGAAATGTCAAACTTGAACCACCATTGGAGATTTTTATGGAGAATAATGTCACGGTTGCTCCTTCGTCCCTCCCAGCACGGCCGCTCCTGCTAGGGCTCCCTTGCCCCAATCACTCCAACAGTGATGAAGAGGAAGATGATCCTACGGTCATGGGGCGAGATGCTGATCGTGAGAAAGCTGAATTTCCCTTGGGTGGCCCACAGTTGGTTGAACCAGGTCCGATTGATGCCATCTCCGACCTATTGAAAGTCTGCCTCCAATCTTTTGGGTCAGGCCCAAGCCAATTACCCCTCTGGCCCAACAACGAGGCATGTTCACTGTCTTAGGACAAATTGCTTCTACTTTGGTGGATCCCAATAGATCAACGGACTCGGCAGCCCATAAATTCCAGGTTGGTGGACCTTCTGTGAATCAAATCTACCTTATCGATGACTCTCACAATTTCCATCCTACCCCTACTCTCCCAATTTCAGCTAACCCCTCCTCGTTGGACCATCCCCCCCATCTTATAAGCCCACTCACCCAGTGGGCCCAAACCAATCTATCCAACACTTGTCCTAACTTACAACCCCCCTATTTAGCCCATGAGCCCACTTCAAACATTGTTCAACCAATTTCCTTGATGAGCTCTCTAGAACCTTTTCCTGAGAATAGAAAATCCAACACCTTACATGGCCGAGAGCTACATCTCTCCTCTTGGCAGCTACCTTCCACCCCCATATTTGAAACTCAGGTTCCCTCTCCTAGACACCCTACCCAAAATCCATTCCACTCTTCAAAAGCTCCCACCCCTCTCCCCCTTACCACAAAGCACAATACATTTCCACCACAACAACCCTCTATTGAGACCTCTACCCACCATACTCTCCCACCCCCTCAACCCCATACTCAACCTCCTGGAGCCGAATCCCCTCCATCACAGGTTCTTGATCAAGTATTGGCCACTGCCTCCCCACTCATTCCTGGTTTCAAAAGAAGAAGGCCATCCTCCCCTATTATGGCAAAAATTCCTCAACTCAACAGTGATCCGATTGAGGAAGCTGGTCAGATGCATATCCAAGATCCAAAAGACCCATACTTGTACCCTTCTCAAAGTGGCAATAGTATCAGTGGTGGGCCCCTCTCCCCATTGAGGAAATGGAAGAAGGCAGCCCGATTCTCCCCTTACAGCTCACCCTCTTCGATGCAAGTTGAATCTGAACACGCGAGATCAAGGCTAGGCCAATCTCGAGAGGAATTATGAAGCTTCTCAGTTGGAACTGTAAAGGATTGGGGCGCCCCTTGAAGGTTCAGGTTCTTCGAACGCTTGTGTCCAAGCATCGCCCTGCTGTGCTCTTCCTTATGGAAACGAAGAGCAAGTCAGATAAGTTAGAACTTTTAGCTAAGTCTCTTTCTTTCCCGCATTTGTTTGTTGTTGACCCGATTGGGTCTAGTGGTGGTCTTTGTGTTTTGTGGATGGACTATGTATCTTTGCAGGTTAACCTTAGTTCACAAAGGTTAATTGATTATACTGTTTGTTGTTCTCAAAATGTTCCACCGTGGAAATTATCCCTCGTCTATGGTCCTCCGAAATCTTCTGATTGACCGGCCTTCTGGCGTCAACTTTATTTTATGGGGGGTACTGTCGTTCTGCCGTGGTTAATTTTGGGAGACTTTAATGAAATTCTCAATGGAGTCGAGAAACAGGGAGGCAACACTAATCCCGCAGCTCGTATTCGAGGTTTCAGAGAATTTGTTGACAAGTGCGAGTTGATGGAGTTGGGGTCTAATGGACCTTTCTTTACCTGGTCAAATAGAAGGTGGTGACATGGTCTAATTAGGGAACGCCTTGATAGGGCGTTTTGTTCTACGGACTGGAGAAGTTTATTTGATGATGCAGGGGTCCTCTTCGAACCGGTATGTGGCTTTGATCACTCCCCTCTAGTTGTGTTCTCCAAAAGTCCCATCCCAAATGGCAAGTGTTTGTTCAAATTTGAAGCTCGATGGAGATCGATTCCGGGATGTGCTGAAACCGTGAAAGGTTCATGGAACTCTTATATGTATGGATCTCCAATGTTTAAAGTTCAAAAGAAGATAGCCCTTTCTAGGGCTAACTTGGCCAGTTGGAAGAAGGAAAATGTCCCTGATGTGGATATTGCAGTGGCAGCAAAAATGAAAGAGCTTAAAAAAATCCAGGCTATGAATTGGCACCCTCAGCTTACGGATCTAGAGATAAAGACTCAAGATGAGTTAAGGCTCCTTTTAGAGTAGCAAGAGAGCTTATGGCATCAAAAATCCCGTATCCAATGGCTATAGGAAGGCGATAGAAACACAAGATTTTTCCATGCCACTACTCTTGAGAGGCGAAGTAGAAACAAGATCTTGAAGTTGAAGACCCAAGATGACAGATGGCTTGAGAAGGAGGAGGATGTTGATAGAGAGATTTTCCAATTTTTCCAAATATTATACACCTCTGAGGCTCAATCAAGCATTGACCTGGCTACTCAGTACACTTCCCCTAAGATTACATAGGCCATGAATAGGGAGTTGTGCTTGCCTATCTCAGATGAAGAGGTTAAAGCTGCGGCTTTTAGCATGAAGCCTTTAAAGTCGCTGGGCCCAGATGGGATGTCCCCAGTCTTCTTCCAATCCTACTGGGATTCTGTTGGGCCAGATATCTGCCTGGCCATGAGATCATTTTTCCACACTGGACACCTTCTTAAAGAGATGAACAACACTCAAATCCTCCTCACCCCTAAAGGAAAATTGGCAGAAAGAGTGGAGCAGTTTAAACCAATCAACTTATGTAATGTGAGTTACAGAATTTTCTCTAAGGTGCTTGCTTCCAAATTGAAGAAGGTTCTTGATCACATCATTTCTCTTGAGTAGACTGCTTTTGTGGAAGGAAGGAGTATCTTTGAAAATGTGTTGATTGCCCATGAGGTCTTCCACCACATGAAAGGTAGGACTCCTGGCATGGACTTTCTGGCAGCGTTCAAGTTGGATATGCGAAAGACATACGATAGGATTGAGTGGCAGTTCCTCCTTACTATGCTGTCAAAGTTAGGACTTTATGAGAAGTGGATCAGGTTTATTGAGCAATGTGTTAGCACTATTTCTTACTCCTTCCTTATTAATGGAATGCAGTAGGATTCTTTGATTCCATCTAGAGGTTTGAGGCAGGGCGATCCTCTTTCTCCTAGCTTATTTATTTTGTGCACTGAGTGCCTCACGTCCCTTATCTCAGCAGCAGTTTCCCAGGAAATCATTCGAGGTATTGGGGTCCGCAGAAGCAGTCCACAGATTACTCACTCCCTCTTTACTGATGATAGCTTGCTCTTCATTCAGCCTTCATAAAGCTCTCTTCGGTCCCTCAGGAGTTTGTTGAGCCTCTACTGTGAGGCATTTGGCCAAGCTATAAACTTGCAGAAATCTTCAGCTTTCTTTAGTCCGAATACTCCTATCAGACTTCGGCGAATTTTTTCAAGGATTATTGGGGTTGATACTATTTCTTCTCCAGGGACCTACCTGGGGCTCCTTTCTATTGTGGGCATGGGGAAGATGGTGACTTTCTAGGATATCAAAGATATAACCATTGGCAAGATTGCAGGTTGGAAGAGTACGATGTTGTCTCCTGCTGGTAGGGAGGTCCTCTTGAAAGCCGTTGTCACAGCTACCCCTACCTACTTTATGTCTCACTTCAAGTTGCCGGATGGAATGCTAGATGAGATTAACAAAGAGGGTTACAGATTCTTATGGGGGCAGAAGAAGGATGAGAGAAAAATCCATTGTGTTGCCTGGGATTGTCTTTTTTGCCAAAGTTGGAGGGTGGGCTTGGGATTTGCGACCTTCGTACTCAGAATTTGGCTTTGCTGGCAAAGCTGGGCTGGCAACTGATTCATAACCATGACTCTCTGTGGGCTAGGCTTTTGAGGAGCATTTACTTTCAGGATGGTGACTTCTTCCTGGCCCAGTTTGGGTCCCGCCCCTCCTGGGCATAGCAAAGCATCTTAAAAGGTCGGGGTCTCCTGGTAAAAGGCTTGGTCTGGATTGTGGGGAATGGAAGGAGTGTTAGTATTTGGCGGGACCTTTGGATCCCCTCTCTCCCTGAGTCCAGGATCTTATCCGCCCAGCCACCACTCTGTCCTTATATTTGGGTTGCTGAGTTGATTGCTCCAGATAAAACCTGGGATGTTGTCAGGCTTAGGTCCTTGTTCTCTTCTCTTGAGGTGGAAGCGATTCTGAAGATCCCTATCAGCCGTCATGACTGCCAGGATAGGGTTTGCTGGGGCCCCCACACTAAGGGGCTATTCTCTGTAAAGTCTGCTTACCGTTTGGGAGCTTCTCTCTCTCCGCCTTCTTCTTCCTCGGGAACTCAGATTTCCTCTATTCCAAAGATTGTCTGGAAGATTATTTGGTCATCTAGTATCCCTCCAAAAGTCCAAACCTTTGTTTGGAAAGCGTGTGTTAATGTTGTTGGGGTATTGGCTAACCTCCATCGCAGGAATGTTATTGCTTCCGACTTATGTCCGGGCTGTGGTGAAGGCTCAGAAATTGTTGTGCATGCTCTCCTGCAATGCTCCCAAGCTCTTCAAGCGCGGTTTGCTTCTTGTGTCTCTCTGCGGACATCGACTCACCCTAGTTGGTCAATTTCAGATTGGGTAGTGCATTGAGGCCGCCTTCCTGGCCTTTCGAAAAAAGAACAAAGGGAATGCTTCTCTGCTCATGCGATCATCCTTTGGGAGATATAGAAGCGTCAGAATGCTATGGCCTTTCAGAAGAGTGTCCTGGCTTTTCGATCTTGGGTGACTTCTGTTAATAAGTGTGTGACTGAATCATTATTGATCCTTAATCCCCCCTGCTCCCCCGCTACCCCCCTTTTCCCCGGCCCTCTCCTTGCCTGGTGGTGGGGGCTTTTCACATTTTTACTGAAGCCTCCCTATCCGATAGGCCTAGGGCTATGGGTATGGGGGCGGTTATCACTACTGATCTTGGACGCTTGTACATGGTGTCTACTGAGCATGACTTCCCCAGCTCAACTATTATTGGGGAAGTTAGAGCAATCCGTCTAGGGTTGCAAGCGACAGTTAATGATGGGCTTCGTCGAGTTGTTCTCCATTCCGACTGTCAAGTTCTTGTAAAGTGTCTGCTGGACCCCTTACTCCACCCCCCGATTAAAGTCTCCACCATTATGATGGATTTAAGGCTTCTCTCTTCATGCTTTGAGTCTATCTCTTTCTCTTTTGTTGGCAGAGATGACAATGCTTGTGCCCACGTTATCTCTAAGTGGGCATTGTGCTACCCTTATCTGGGTTTGTGGAAGTCTTCCTTTCCGGAGGACCTCCTCAATATTGTAACTTCCTTTTTGCCCTCTGAGGCCTAATATATTGCCCCGCTTGCGGGATTTTTTGTGCCCAAAAAAAAGAAAAAAAAAAAGGATAAAACTATCACATACAAATTTGGATAGTGGTGTAACAACTTCAGTGTATGGGCCTAACCCAGTGACCCTCTTGGACCAAATCCGACCCATTGTTCTACCCGAATATGCAAACCGGTGCCCATTGCCCACGCCCCACGCTATATCAATGAGGAGGGCGAGGGCCTTGAGAGTTGAGGCAGAGCGGAAGAGGAAGTGGTGCGTTGTGCAAGCAATCCTTGAAAACGAATCCCTGAGGAGTTCTTTCCTAGGGTTTGCATCAGAGATTCCAGCAGCTATGGAAGGCGAGGATGAAGGACCAGGAACGATGATCGAAGACATCGTGTCCAATGGTGTAGACGACAAGCGTAGTAAACCGATCTTTAGCAGCGAACAGATGGACGTGGAGGCTTACGCAAGTCTCTACAGCGGCAGAACAAAGATCACGAGGCTTTTGTTCATTGCCGATCGGTGTGGTAACCAGTCAATGCAGTTGGAGGCATTACGAATGGCTTACGAGGAGATTAAAAAGGGCGAGAACTCTCAGCTCTTTAGAGAGGTCGTTCAGAAGATAGATGGAAGGTTGGGGCCTGCTTATGGGATGGACCAGGCATGGGTCGATAACGTTGATCGTAGAGCTGAGCAGAGAAAGGAGAAGCTCGAGAACGAGCTCAACTCTTACCGGGTGTGTTTTATTTGTTTATTTATTTTATTCATTCAACCATCTGAACTTATTTCAGAACCTGTTTGTAATTACAGTTTTGCTATTGTTTCAATATGCATTATTTATAGTGGGTTTGCATAAGTACAATGGTCATCTGGTTTCAAAATTTAAACCCTACCCAAAACAACTTTTATTTCTTTTTCGCATCAAAAAGATAAAAACTATTTTTACAAAAAAAAAAAAAGGAAGATAAAAACTAAGAGTTTCAATGGTTTTGAGTTTCTATTGCCTGCCGTGAGGAAATATTGTCCATCGGAACTGTGGAAAATTGTCCAATTGGAGTTGCCTAAGCGAAAGTATGAAGAGTCTTAACGTCATATGCGGTTTGGGTTAGTTATATGTAGTTATTAGTAGTGGGGTGAGTTGAAGGGGAAATTGTAGGAGTGATTAGTGGGTATTTATAGACTACTACTTGTACTTGTATGTAATGAGAATGAGAAGGAGGTCCAGCTTCCTCAATTAAGCCAAAAACGTCATGGCTTTGTTGATAAAGCCAATTATATCTATTTCCCTATATTTTCTCTTATCTCAATGCCCCTATTTATCTCTTATTCCCACCACATGTGCACATATCAATTTCAGAGCACAATCTGTTGAGTGCAATTACTGAGATGAAATGGGCATGATTTGGGACCAAGCCCGAATTCTTTAAGTTTATATTTAAATCTTTGGTACTTGGGGGCTCATACCAGGGATATTGCCAGAAACAACCATATTAGCAGGGACCTATAAGATGTTGGTAGACGATATGTGGTGCAATGGTCTCCTATACATTCCTATACCTGGAATATATAGGAGACCCTTCTTCCCTGGTTAGATGGTTAGACATCAAATCTTTTGTGTAATACGCTGCTGTTGATTATTGTGACTCCTCAGCTCCCCCCTTTCGGACCAGTGGGGAGTTATTTCTTGGAATTATGTTCTTCTGATAAACACTATGGACTATGTTATTGCATCATAATTTTAAAATCTGTGTCAATTTTTGACAAAACTCACAGAAAAAAAAGGGTTTATGCTTATGAATCCTTTTTTCCTACTTTTTGTTTAACACTAATGCATTACACATTGATAGCTTCATTAGAAGTTATCTGAAAATGCATGGAGCAGATTTTGATTTGATGTATATACCAGCATTGTGAAAACACTAGGACATGTTTTCATTTTAGCAAGGATATCTTTAACTATTTCATGATGTAGATTTGGCCAATCGATGGGGCTGCAAGATAGGCCAAAACATGGCCCATATTATGGGTTGTTTAAGCCCATCGGTTGCATCATGTACCTCGCCCGTGATTTGGAACACATTCTGCCCATAGATTCTGTCCAAAGATGAGCTCAAGCCAGCAGGGAGTTTTGGGATATCGAGCACATATTCTGCCAAATCGACCATCCTTATTTGGGGAAAGATAACAGTCATTGGCTAGCTGGTTTTTAGGAGATTATTCCCAAATTTTTTGGAGATATTGTCCAGCTCTAGAGGAGAAGATAGTTTCCAGAATTTCAGTGGGCCCATGGCCAGTTTTATAAAGATCAAGTTGAAGACCAAAGGGCTATGCATGAAGGATTCCTTCCATGGCAAATTGAGTTGGTTTAGGAGTTTATTTAGGATAATATTTTTTTTTCCTGGTTTCTTGCATGTGGATTTTATTAGTTTAGGAAAATTTATAATTTATTAGATTGCTTATGCAATTAGGACTCCTTATATTGTTAATCGATTGGGAATGGGGTTTGCTTTTATTATGAGATATTTCTAGAAGATCGATTTAGGATGTAATTGGTTTATTATAAATAAAAGGAGTGAGGTTGAATCCTATGACCAACGATTTTAGAAAAGCTGAGTTTGGTTTTGAAACCAAGTTATGCTGTGAGATGCTGGGGAGGGTGAGATGCCTATACCTGTGAGTGGGTAAGAGTCCTGGGAGAGAGTGTGAGGCTCAATCCATTCTATTCTACCTTATTCTATCTTCTTCTAATTTTCTTTTATTTTCCAATCGTTTCTGTGGGAGATCTATATTCTGATGTCTACTGCAACCTAAGGCCTAACTACAGAGCTGGAATTCTGTAATCAGTCAACACAAGAAGTCCTATTGAGTTCCAATCGAATGCTGATTGAAGACCCCCTCAAAATAGTGTATGCTGTTCAGTTTCCTATGGTGTTTGCTGAAGATCTCCACTGACAGACAGTACATTGATCCTACTGTAGGGTTGGTTCCTAGTTGAACTAGGTCCTACATTATTCCATCAATTGTGAATAAGAAAAGTGGTACAGTTAACTTACTGGGAAAGTATAACAATCACAGTGCACTAAAGATTTTGCCATTGCAAAAGAATTAGAAACTAAACAGCCTACATGCTACTATTATTTGTTAAAATGAAAAGTGCACAATTATCGTAGGATCTTCTTACTTTTATTTGGTTTTGAAAGAAGAGGATACTGAGTGCAAACGCAAGTTACACTAATAGGTGCCGAGTGTAGGAAATGTTTCAAGGTCAACTACTGTAAAGTTTCAATTTATTAAGTGAAAACTCGACAATCCATTGTGCTAATCAAAACAACATGGTTCCATGCTTGAGATGATTATTAATCTCCCCGCTGGTTTACCATGTGGGTATCAGATGTCAATGGCTTAATGCTGCTAAAAAGCTCACATGAGCATTTCCATTACTGTGTTTAGAGTTTTCTCTTAGTTTATGATTTAACCAATTGTCACTGTCCCCTTTTTTTTTATATTTGTTGTGCATCTCCAGTCCCAAGTGATAATTTTTATTCCTCCCCCCAATAAATCGAGTAATCCACCTCTGCACTTGGTCTTGTACACATTAGGCCTCATTAGGAGTTCTTTTTTGGTTTTCGGTTATAACATGTGTTGTTTCTGTGTCTCTTCTTTAGGGTTACTTTGGCACAATACCGGAGCTTTTTTAAAGTTTAACGAGGATAAGATGTTGTGGGCCCAAGCTATAAGGAAGCAGGCCTAATTTATTCACTGGATACCTGATTTTTGTGTTAGTTGTTTCTATACTATACGGGTTGAAACTCATTTTATTTCATTTTATTTTATTTACAAGATTGGTTATATGGAAGTTCAAAAAATGTAATTGGATTGAACAGCAGTTTCTTGTTTAATTTTTTTGTTTTAATGTTTTAATTTTTTGGGCGAATAAAAATTCATTACCAAAGGAGAAAGGAAAGAAGGGGGGGGGGGGGCTAGAAGAAGAGAGAAGAGAAGCAAGTCAAAAGAAAAAAAAAAAATTACGTATCCACACTACCACTACTAGAACTAGTGGGGAAGGCCCCAAGGGGCAACAATAAGCCTATTTCTAGGAGAATCAATACATCTAGTGGGAGCCTTAGAGAACCTGCAAAGAAGTTGCTTGTGATGACTGGGGGATAGTTTGAGGATTTTTCATGTCTGCTCGAATTATTCACTTTTTTCTTCACATATGGGTGACTAGTGCTCTTCATTTTTCATTTTGTTTTTCCTCCGCAATATCTTGATGGACTTAGTATTAAATTAGTTCTGATTTTCTGTTGAAATCTAGCAATATCTAATGGGTATTGAAGAGAAATGAAGAAGTTTAGAAATTCAAACCAGTTGGAGAATG
Source organism: Telopea speciosissima (assembly GCF_018873765.1). Taxonomy (NCBI): domain Eukaryota; kingdom Viridiplantae; phylum Streptophyta; class Magnoliopsida; order Proteales; family Proteaceae; genus Telopea; species Telopea speciosissima. Next base: position 59,898,127 of record NC_057921.1, on the reverse strand, counting down.
AAAAGTTGTATGCAGGACCTGGAAACAAGTTAGTTTGTAGGACTAGAAACCTGTTTTTATGAAATTTCGGGTATTGCTAAAACTAAAACTCCTGTGTTAAACCCCACTGTTTCATATATTAGAATTGATTTGATCCTGCAAAACTGTTAGTCGATTTTTCTGTTGTGGTTGGATTGCAGTGCAAAGTTGTATGGTTAGCATGGTCAACTAATTTGCTTGGGTGATCTTCTGATTTGAAATTTATAGGGATCTTTGGTGTTTTTTTTTTTTTGTCACTGATCTAGCATCTCCATACTTTTGGTTGTTGGGGAGGGGGGCGCAATTTGAGTTTGTTATATAGGATAAAAAGAGGATTTAGACTGGTGGCGAGTACTGCATTTCAGGTTTTCGGGAAATTTGTCTAGTTTTATTATTTGGGTCTGCTTGCCTTTGATGCTAAGGACCATTCATTGCTTTGGGGATTTTTGTTTATCCTGCATCACTTCACTTTTTCTTTAATGTGTTGTGTCAAATAAAAACAAAGGTTCTGAATTTCATAATTGCAATTAATTTTTTCCCCTTTCCGTTTCTCTTTCTCCCCCTATTTTGAACTATTGCCATAATTTTTCTTAAATTGGAACTAAAAACCTTTGTCTGGCAATTGTTTGAACACACATCCATATTCTTCTGGTACTAGTTACTTTCTTTGTGCAGCTTCTGTCGGCAAACTTGTTGCCTCTATTTAGAAGTCTTTTGAGAAGAATGCTATTTTGAGAAAAGTTTGGTGGCATCTTGTCTTTTGACTGGTTGTCACTTGTCCAATACTATATTCATCTCACTTTAAATCAGCCCTCTCACTAACTTGAAATCAGTTTCCAGTGGTTCTTTTTATGAGCCAAACTTCCAAACAATTTTCTTTTCTGTTGTTGTTTTACTATTACTAATTTCATTAGGATACATCTTCTTTGTGCTTGTCAAGTCAAGCTTTCCCTTGACAGCCCTAAATGTCTGGCACCACACCAGCTTGGTTTTTGATTGAAATTTTGTGGGCATTTTCACATTACCATCTATTGAGATCAGTCTGGACATACTTTACTCTGTGGATCTAAAACTTTGAAAAAGGTTGAAAAGTCAGCTTTGGGCATTCGTTTTATGGCTGAAAATACAAGTTGAAAAGTTCAATACATTGTGTTTGAGATGGTGCCTGAGACTTGTCACGTGGTCAATCGAGAGGTTAACATATTGATTGGTTGGATTGGGCAGAGTAGTCATGTTTTGTCTTTTCGGGTTCCTTTAAAAGATATTGTTGTTGTCATTGTCATTAAGAATTTGCTCCATTTGCATTGGTAAGATATATTGAAGACCGTGATTTTGAGATTGGCTTATATCACTAAAGTTCTCCCTCCCCCCCTTCTACTTATTTTCCTTCATCTCCATATCTGATCCTGGGATTTTTATATGCAGACAAATTTGATAAAAGAAAGCATTAGAATGGGATACAATGACTTTGGAGATTTTTACTATGCTCATGGTGTCCTTGGTGACGCTTTTAAAAACTATGTCCGTACTCGTGATTATTGCACTACATCAAAGCACATAATTCAGATGTGTCTGAATGCAATTCTTGTTAGCATTGAGATGGGCCAGTTTACACATGTCACAAGCTATGTAAGTAAAGCAGAGCCAACACCAGAGGCACTGGACCCTGTTACTGTAGCAAAATTGCGTTGTGCTGCTGGATTGGCACACTTGGAGGGAAAAAAGTACAAACATGCTGCTCGCAAGGTTTGTGTCTGCATTTGTAATCATTTTTATTTGTTCATTCTCTGATCAGCAAATTATATTTCATAAATCTTGCATGATGCATTAGTTGATATTGCCGTGTTCTTATGATTCTTTTGGAGCTTTAAGCAATGTAATACTTGTCTCTGCCAAGCATCTTAGTCTGTGGTTAATCCCCTTCCCGTTTTCTGGTGGTGCTCATCTCTTTTCAGGATGTTTAGTACTTTAGTTCTCTTATGCTTTTATACTTGATATTTTATAGTTCTCTGTGGCAAAATCTCAATTATAAACAAATGAATTTGATAATAATCTTGAGTATATTTGTTTTAGGCTATCATGAACAAAGTAATAAGTTAAATTGGTGATTTATAAAATGAAATTTAAAATCTTCAGTAAAATACTATTGTTTTCCTTTCCACCATTTTTCTTATGATTAATTTCTATGCTCTTTCCATTGTAAAACAGTAGATATGCATTTGAAGTGTATTTGGTTTTGGGTGGCAGAAAGTTAATGCCAAAAAGAAAAAGAAAAGAAAAAGAAGAAAATTAAGGGAAAAGAAAACAGAAAGAAAAAGAGTTAGTTGGTTGAGATAACCAGCATTTTTACCTTTTTTCCTGGAATTTTCCTGCAAGAATGAAGGAAATTTCCATAGAATATGCTCTGGAGTCTCCATGGAAAAATTTCTCTTGCAAGATGGGGTATACAGGGTTCATGTTTTTGGAGTATCATTGCTGGGGATGTTCTGTGAGTCCCCACAGTTTTTGAGGAGGTAATCATTTATGGTGTTGAACAAGAACTTATCAAGGTTTCACATTTCATAAGATCTTCAGACTTCTCATTGGTTTTCAATTATTTGAAAAATTCAACATCTCAACTATTTGACAATTTTGGTGGAGTATTCAAAATGTTTGTGATATTTAGGCAACTTGAAGAATCCTTGAGTTTTTGGAATTTGATCTTTTTTGGAGGTCAGAACCAGTATTGATGCCCAATTTTTTATTTGAAACCTTGAGAAATGGTGGAAGGTGAAATTTCTTACTTACTTGGAGACTAGATAAGTTCAATAGCATTTTAGGTTTCTTGTCTAGGTAATTATTTCCCTGCATGTTCTTCATAAAATAATAAACTTACTGCTGGAGAGAAAAATGCTTTGATCTTCCTGTTTTGGGCGCTTGAATTCATTATTCATTTTTCTTTGTTCTTTAATGGATTTTGATTTCTCATGATAGCAAAAGAAGTTACGAGAATGAGGACTGCATGGATGCTTTTGTCAGATTTAGTGTTGGTGCTTGCATGTCCTATGCTCATGTATTCATTGTGTGGTTGTGTGGGTGCATCATGCATGTGCATGCATGTATATTTGTGTGGGGTCGAAGCATGCATGTTCCTGTGCGCTGGTGGTGGTGTTATTGTCTTGTACAAGGTTTCTTGTATTCAGTGGTTGTGTTGGGTGGAGTGACTTTTGTTGATTATGAACTTCAACTATTAAAATATTAACTTCTGTTCTGGTGTGTTGACAGTTCTTGGAGACAGGTCCTGAATTGGGAAATAACTACACTGAAGTGATTGCACCACAAGATGTTGCGACATATGGTGGACTTTGTGCACTTGCTAGTTTTGACAGGACAGAATTAAAGGCATTTATCTAAATATTTCTGTCCCTTTCAGTTTTCATGCTTAGAGTTGAGAAATCAACCTCTTAACTATTTGTTTTTCTTCCACCAACAGAACAAAGTTATAGACAATCTCAATTTCCGTAATTTCTTAGAGCTGGTGCCTGAAATAAGGGAGCTTATTAATGATTTCTATTCAAGGTAAAAAATTATGAACTTTAATTCTGATCTTTCTGGTCCTTAATCTGCAATTTCTTCTTCTGTCCTTTCCCCCTCCCCCCTTAATCTGAATGGATAATTTTCTTCTGGGCTATAAGGTAAAAGATCAAATTGTATTAGAAAAAGGAAATTGTGAAGTCATAAGGATTGGCTTAGAAGTTGTAATTCCACAGAAGATTACAAGTTACCCTGTTTTGTACAAATAGTATTCTTAGTATCCCAAAAGGAGGACAACAGTTAATAGGATGGGAATGATCCGATGAGCGGTTTGGGAGTAAGGAAACATCTCACATGCGGAGATCCCAGAGACAGTGAAACTGAAATTAAAACCTATCAAGCCAATGGATTCCCCTCAAACTTGGATCGAGTATGAGTCTAGGTAAAACTAATAAAATCCCCAAGAGTGGAACTTAATCAGATGGCTAGATAGGAAGTAATTAGAAAAACAAAATTCTGAAACCAAGTATAAAATAGAGCATCCGCTGGTTAGTTAAAACTGAAATTAAGCTTTGATCCGACCTTACCTGATGTTAGGATTCTGATATAGATTAATGAATAATATATCCTCTTGAAACCAGAGATCAAATACAATCCAACAGCCTTGATAATCGACAGAACTCAAAATAGTATTCAGTTGCAGGAAAACAGAGTATAAACAGGAAGAAGAACCTATCTCAGGTTAAGGCATCACATCGACACTGTCTCTCACAGCTCTGGCCAAAAGGCATCTCAATAACTTCAATAATCAAATCGTTTGTGGCTGAGCATCCTTACATTGTTCATATAGACTGAAAAATAAACTCCTACTTAAACTATGAAAACTGAAATATAATCCTACTATGATTAGGAGTGCTTAAACCTAGCTGAAAATAAAAATAACAATTAAATAAAATCTCATACTTTTACTAGGAATGAAAGTAAAGTTAATAAGCTACTTCTATGCCTAATCCCGTATGCCTACCTTGAACCCACATTTTAGGCTATTAAAGTTGCCCAGCCACCCCCGCTGTGGAGCAGCCCAGCCTCACGGCCAGGCTGCTCCTCCCCCCTTCTTCCCCTCCCTTTCTTCCTCCATGTTTTCCTCTTCTTCATCGGGTTTTGGAGTCTGGCCGTGAGGCCGGGCTCCTCCTTCCCCCTTCTTACTCCCTTTTCTTTCTCCTTCTCTCCCTCCCTTTCTTCCTCCACTTTCTCCTCTTCTTCTTCGGAACTTGGAGCTTGGTCTTCTTGTTTGGACCAGCGTAGTGCTAGTGGCCGCCATCCTTACTCGGTCTGCAGTCGTGCTAGTTGACAGCCCTCTTGGTTTGTCGTTTTCGTGGTTGTTAGCCTTGCCTGGTTTGCTGCCTCGCAAGTCACCCTTTTGCTAGGTCTCTCTTCAGACTTGTTGGGGTCTCTCTTGCCTGGTCCCGCTGCTTCGTTTGGCTTTCGTCTATGACAGCTGCTCACTTCGCTGGGTCGCCTCCCTCGCTGACTGCCTTCCTCATTTGGTCTGCTGGCCTGTCTCTTCGCCTCCAGCCCCGTTTGCCTTCTCCCTCGCCAGTCGCCAGTCGTGTCTTGCATCGCTGGCGCTCTCAGTTGTCGCTTGGTCGCCAGCCCACTTGGACTGCAACTGCTTGGCCGCCAGCCCCACTCGGTCAGGCTTTTGTCTGATGCGCTTGGCTTGCTCGACTAACACCGTGGTACTGCCAGCTGCATAGCCTGCCCTCTGCATGCTATGCTCGGCCAGCAGCCGTTTCGCCGTTGCCCCTCTGATGTGGCTGTCACCTCCGCTTGGCCGTGGCCCTCCATAAGGCCAGCGCCCCTCTGCTGTGGCTGTTTGTTTGTCGGTGATGCTCCGATTCTCGTCTTGGCGGCTGGTCGATGTTGTGTTGAGATAATTTGTTTAGGGTTTGTGGTTCCCTACCTGGAATTGACTTGGCTGCCCTTCTTTTCCTATTGGGCTTTTGAATTTTGCAGGCCTATCCTCCTCTTAGGTAGGGCCATGTAATTTGTTTTCTTTTCTTTGGTAATGAATTTCTTTATTCTTCCAAAAAAAAAGAAAAGTGGCCCATTACAAAGAAAACACATGGGATCAAAGGCCATGCATACATAACCATAGTACTATATCTCGCGATATATCGGTATCTCGGGCCTACCGAGATATCCGAAATATCCGAGATATCGCGAAATATGACCGAAATATTGCATTTTTTCTGCAATATTTCGGGGGTCCATCTCGGGGGGTATTTGGCCATATCTAGGCCTGAAACTTCATGGACAGCCTTATTTAAGCTTAATAAACACATTTAAACCATAAAATTGTAAAAATGTGAATTCAAATTGGTGTTTTGGGCTTGCACCCTTGATTGACATACGGTCGCCGACCCTAATGTATAAATAGTTAAATACACAGATTAGACAGTTAATATTTAATAATAGAATTTAACTTCATCACATATCAAGTTAAAGCCAATACACATTGATGAGTGCCATGATTCTCATAAACTCCATAATATTCAATAACTCGCTTAAAGCCTTAAAGGCAATACACTAAGTGTCAAAGTTAGTTAGTCACAAGACTCGCAACTCGCAAGTCACAACTCACAAGTTCATAGATCAATGAAATCACAACTTAAGTTACAAATTACAAGTGCTAAACTGCTAATAGTAGTTGCTGTGCCTCCCTGGATCAATCTCACTCATGCCTCGCTGGAGTCGACGTCCATTGCTCTCTGTTTGAAGGACATATGTGGACCACGGTATAGAATCATGGAAGAAACGAGTGTAGTCATCCACAAGTGTCACGTAAATGGAATCATCAACATACTGTAGGTAACCTATCCTAGGATATAAACTAGGGTTACCAATCGATCCAGTCCGTGAAGAAGATGATTCACTGTGATATGATGTTGGTGCCGGCGTAAGAGGCGATGGCATTGGCTGCATGTATGGCTGGTGAGGTTGGTAGCTAGGTCCGCTAGGGTATGCAAAGATGTTATCTACAAAAGATGATCCAGTATGTCCCTAGGATTGGGACTGGTAGTCATAGTCCCCTACCCCACTAAACTGCCCATATGATGATGATCCATATCCATATCCACCGTAAGGTTGTGATGCACCATAATCCGATGCCAATGGAGTGGTATGTGCGAAAATTAAAATAATTATTTAAGAGTAGAAAAATAAATCCGACACCGTGAAGCCGTAGATCGGCCATTGGTGTCTAACATATATTTAATTCATTACCATCTAAGTCATATTACCCCTAATTATTTCCTATTTTAATTGTAGGAAAATGAATTTTTAAAACCAGGAAAAAAAAAAAAAAATACATATGGAAAAAAAATTTCGACACCGTGAGGCTATAGATCGGCCTCCGGTGTCTAACATATATTAATATCATCACCATCCAACAAAATTTGTGCATAGTCTTTTCAAAAAAATAGTTTTAGAGGAATATAATTTACCTTAAATAGTGGAAAAAAGCTTGGATGATGAGCTTAGATGACCCTCCGATGAGTTTACCGGCGAAAATCCGACAACAATGTGCTTGAACAATGGCTAGAGTGTTGGATGAGAGCTTGGAAGAGTGGAAGAATAGGCAAAAGACTGAAATTCCTTAGCAAATGCAGCTCTCGGTCGAAATATGGACCGAAATCTGCGAAATATTGTATTAAAGCCCCCCCTTCACGTGACACTTTAAGCCAAAATACCATATTTCGTCGATATCTCACGATATCTCACGAGATATCGACGAAATATGGTATTTTTTCATTTCGACCTGATTTCGCATCTCGGTAAGCTCGAGATATACGAAATTAAGCGATATTTCGGCGAAATATCGCGAGATTTTGAACCATGTACATAACCCATCCCAAGGCTTAGTTCCAATAAAATAATCCCTCTAGATGACTTATCTTCATCAATGCCCCATTTGATTCAGTTCATTGGTTTTAAAGGAGGATGATGCTTACTCATTGACTCCTCAAGGGCCTTTACGCAGAGAGTTAGGGCTCAAAAGTCAAAACCCTTGAGGCTTTTCTCAAACATTAATTAGTAAAGTATAAAATTCTTGTGATACAATAGACATATATGTGTGCCTGTACTTGCATGTGTTTTGCTTTGAAGGGTATAAAATGGTCTTAAAGCTCTGTGATGCTCACCTGAGGTCAATGACCCATTGTTGTCATCTAGCAGATACAGAAAAGAGAGAGAGAGAGAGAGAGAGAAAAGTTTGTCCTCATCTTTGATTCGTTTTCACTTTAAAAATTGAGGGAGTCTGGTGGTCCTAATTCTTTGCTTTAATGAATCCTTTCTGGACTTGTGACATTGGTTCATGAAAGATCATTTTATGACTTCATTGTTGTTGCAAAATTCTGGCAGTGCTTTTGTGCCACTGGTACTTAGTGTGTATAAAAGAGGATTTTGTGTTAGGTTAGCATCCAGGATTTGTTATATTTTTAGCCAAACCATATTATTTTAAATTCCTGGAAATTTGCTATTTTGACTTTATACTAGGCATTCCCTGGAAATGAGCTGCTGCACATGCACTTTTGGCATGTTTGGGTAAAAGCTTATTGGAGTACAAGATATGGCCAGCTTTGTTCTTATTTTTTGTTTAGCTATTTTAGTTTACCGTGTTTCTCTTTTTTGTTTCCAGTTTGGTTGTAATAGAAGATTCGATATCTAAATTCAGTTTTGGCAAGTTAGTTAGTACTAGTTTCTAATTTCAGATTTAGAAAGTAGGCTTAGCTTTTATTTAGAAGTTTCTATTTCAGTACTTGGTTTCCTTTTAGTTAGATATAGTTTCTTGTTAAATTATGTACACTAGAATACCATAGAATACCATGGGGGTATTCTGGTCTTTTGGGTGTTTTATTTATTCTTTATTTATGTATTTATGAGCAAGGGTAGAAATGTAATTAGGGCTGTGAGTTTGTGACACTGTTCACGTAAACAGTGTCATGAACAGTATCATGAATAGTGTTTCCCTTTGTAATCTCTTTTATTATTATAAATAGAGAGCTTGACTGATCTCATTGATCATTCAAGCATTATTCCACAAACTTGTTTTGTAAACATTTCTATTTTTCGTTTGGTTCTATTTTGTAATCCTCCCAATAGCCAAAAGGGGAGATACTATTTGTAATCATGCTTTAGTTATAAATCAAGGCAAGAAGCTGTATTGATCAGCCACTGATGAGATGGTAAAAAAGAGCGGTTGTTAGCCAGGTAGCTGTGAGAGACAACTCCTGTGAGAGGCCGTGGGTGAGAGACCCGGGAAAGAGTGAGAGGCTGCTCAATCCAAACTATTCTTCTTCTATCCTATCTTCTATTTATCCTTGTTTTTAAAAAATTTTTATTTTATTGTGTGATCTGCTACAAGTTCTGCGATCGATGAGTAAATTTGCTGCTGAAAAAAAGTAATCGATCTCCTAATCTGTCCAGCAATTGAATATAAATTTTGAGGATCAATTCTGGCCTATCATCGATCCTATTGTAGAGTGGTTCTTAGTTGGAACTTCTTCTACGTTACATTCGGCCTACCTTTATGCTCATGACAAGCCAGTTTGTGGAAACGATGAAGCTGAAGGCCCATAAGTGTACCCAAACATGCACTTTAATCTGGCGTGCAGTGACCAATTGTCAAATATGACCTTAAATATATTGGAATGGTGGAAAATGATCTGTGTAGCTGGCCGCAAGTAACGCAAGTTTATAGTCCGTTGACTGGAGCTTACTTTATTGAAGGGTCCTTGCAAGTTCATTGGACATGGTGTTGTTAGTGAATGTATGTCATTAAAGTGTATATTCATTTCAATATCTTCTCTTTTCATGATTGGAGGCAGTAGACCACTATTTGATATGTCAAAAAAATTGTCTATCTTGCAGCCGTTATGCTTCATGCCTTGAGTACCTTGAAAATCTCAAAGCCAATCTGTTGCTCGACATCCATTTGTATGACCATGTTGAGACGCTGTATAATCAAATCCGTCACAAAGCCCTCATCCAATATACACACCCATTTGTGTCTGTTGATCTTCACATGATGGCTAGTGCCTTTAAAACAAGTGTTGCTGGGCTGGAGAAAGAACTTGAAGCTTTGATAACTGACAACCAGATACAGGTATGTTTTGGCTACTTTTCATTTCTGTTAATTCACGGACCTTTAATGTGTCTTTGTAATGAAAGAACTTTGATTTTTCCCCCTTTGGGAGCAATTTACATTTATCTCAGCAAAATTAAGGACTAACCCTCTTAATTGAGCATTTTATGTTTCTTTAACTCATTTATTCCATTTCTTGTGTGTTCGGTGCTTAATTTATCAAACTGGTCCTACTACAGGCTCGAATCGATTCACACAACAAAATTCTTTATGCACGACATGCTGATCAAAGGAATGCAACATTCCAACGGGTCCTACAGACAGGCAGTGAGTTTGACCGTGATGTCAAAGCAATGTTGCTGAGGGCTAATCTACTCAAGCATGAATGCAATGCTAGAGCAGCCGCGAGGAAGTGCCTCTAAAATGGTCAGCTTTGACAAGCATGTTCTGATGTGCTTTCACATACCCTGTATTGGTCTCCTACTAATATAGGGTATGGAGCAAGTTTTTGGAGGACAATTGAAAACCTTTTTAATGTCTATGGAGCCTCATTTTTCTGGAAATCTGCCCATCAGCTCTATACTGCACATGCACTTTTGAGTATGCGAGTCTCCATGTTTATATGGCTGAGTCTTGACTACAGTGTATATACTATTGCGTTTCATTGTTTTTGTGGTTGGTTAGCAAAAAAGTATGGTCTACATGGCCATGAAACATTAGGAAGTTGGACTTTGGATCTCCAGACATAGAGAAATTGGTACTAATCTCAAAATTAAAGGTGAGTTACAGAACAGTCGGAGAAGAATTCTTGTCAAAGTTTACTATATGCCAAAGTATTTCCCCTTCATTTCAATTTTTCTATTCAAACTTACTCAACTCTCATGGTTAAATTGAGTTCAGATTTGAATCTGAATCACATATTGATTGGATAATCAGTTAGATCTCAATTTCTTTTCTTTGAAATCAGTTAGTTTTATCTCCATGTACATTGAGCAGCTGATCAAAAGGGAAGGGACGAAGCTCCTACGTACCTTACTTAGTAATACTATACTACCCTGCCTACTGGTGATCATCCTCTTGTAATCTCAGATGAAAGTTTTGATTCTCAAACAAATGAGACAGGATGGGCAATAGTTATTGTTCTTAAAAGTAAATTTTGGGCAAGAGAACGCTGCCTGGGTCTCTAGAGCTTGCACATACACTCAGGCCAATGGAAGCACAAGCACAAGCATCGACCTAGCCATGCGACTGGGTAGTGTTCTTTTCCCCATAAATTTTTATCAGTATCTATGGATTATGAGTAAGTAGGATCCTAGATGAAGCTGAGGCAAAGGGGCTTCAGCAAGGAATCTTTGAAGCAAAGTTTTTGGGTAACAATGCTCTACAGCATCATGGACAAATTCTAAAAATCTGGCAGACTGGTTCCAAAAAAATATATATTTTGGCTATGAGAATTCTCGAAGTCCTAACTATGTAATTATTAACGGTAAAGGCACGAACTAACAAGATGAGAGGTCCATTCAGTGAGAGTATTACTCTCTTTTCAATTAAAAAATCGCTTAATGGGAGGAGTGGTTTTTTTTTTCTTTTTCTCCCAATAAAATATACTCTCAAAATGCATGTTAAGTTTTATTTATTTCTTTTGGGATCAAAGCATGTAAAGGAAAAGGATCTCCATGCTGCAGACTGCAGTATCATTTGCCCTCTCAAACCCTCATGTGAAATGTCCCTTTCTGAGCTCCAATTGGCTTGACATGAGAGATTCCATTTAAGAAATATATGGAATCTCTGTCCTATTAGGCTATTGCTGCCAATGTAACGTATGCCTTTTACCAAAAAAAAAAAAAAAAACAAAAAAAAATGTAACGTATGCCTTTTAATGAGTTATATATTTTTTATTTTCTCTCCCTTCCTTGATTATATAGGTGACTCATGTAGATGGTATCATTCTTTGCATCACCATTGGTGTGATGTAGGAAATTCCTCTAAACTAGCAATGTTGGGAACCCCTCACCTTTCTATAAATAAGAGAGAGAAAAAAAAATAATGTTTAAATGTTTTACATGGGGGGAGAGTATTTCTCATCGTCTTTGCCTCGTTTGCTTAAAGTAGAAAATACCCGTTTTCGTTTTTCCTTTGTTTAATTTAAGAAATCATAAGTGTAATTCTTATACAAGGGAAAAATTCAAATTAAATTATAAAGGATATATGACAGTTTTGAGTGTTGTTGGGGTCGGTAGTAGATTTTCTTATAGTTCAGGGGGAAGGTATTCATACAAGGGAGATTCCCCTATCCATTCAATCAAAAAGGGAGGGCAAGGTTGTTTTTGTCATTTTGGATAAGCAATTATGCCAATCTAACTGTATTTAATGCCGATCATACACATGCACAGACGTGTATGAAAACTTTTGCGTATAATTTATCAGTTTGATTGTTACACTAAGCTACAAAATAATTACAAGAAACCTAATTTAGTTTGAGTATAAGCAACCTCTCTCATCTTTCTAAACTACTATGATACTAATGTAAGGAAGGGCCCTCTCGTAAATACAACTCAAATGAGGACCAAAATTGTCATAGAATCGGACCAGACTCACAACAGATCTAGACCTGTAGCCATCGACCAACCCGCAAGCCCCGATTTCGTGGGACTCGGAGCTAGGTCCAGCCGTCCGGGGACACGCGTCCCATTCTCTTGGACCCGACGGTTCGGTTCTGGCCCCATTCAATTTTTTAAAAATTTAAAAATAATTTCCCTCTGCGTAAGAACTAAGAACGAACATGTGATAAATATTAAAAAAAAGCAAGTAGTGCCCACATATGTACAAGGCGTCAAGGCCGGCCAGAACCAATGGGCTTTGCGGCTTGCGCGTTCCATAGTCACAGGGCATCGATAGGTGCATCGATAGGTTCATCTCCGACAACGGCGAGTCGACGATTGCTCTCAAGGAATCAAGGCCATGGCTGACGGAGAATCTCGTGCTGGTCTCTATCGAGTTTTGTTAAATCGATTTCGAGACTTGGAGGTGAGTCACGCGAAGCTCAGAGAGCAGTTCCAATTGTTGTTAGGAGAGACTCAAGAAGAGCAGAGGAAAAGAAGAGGTGAAGAAAGGTCTTCATCATCATCGGATTCCTCTGGTTTTGATCATCTTCCAGGTTTCTTATTGTCGAAAACTCCTTACCGAAACGTGTTGGAGTCCATGGGACATGCTGTCCATGTCTGCAGGATTTCTTCTGGGGATATCATTTACTGGTAACATCTCTTTCTATATATTCTCTTGTTTTCCCTCTTTCATCTTTTTTGTTAAAATTAAACATAGTTTGCAATCAATCTAATAGAGAATCACAGCACTAAAACCTGCTCAAATATAGTTGCAATCAATCTAATAGAGAATCACAGCGCTGAAACCTGCTCAAATAGAACAGTTCTGAAGTAGCTATAATACATATAGATTAAAGATATCTATTTACTTATTGTAATACGGAGGAAAATGCATTGGTAAAATCCAGAGATAGGTTTGATCATTCTTTTCATTCATTTATGTCATCTGCATCAGGAAGCAAGATATATAGGTTTGATCATTCTTTTTTATTCATGCAGCTCTTTTTCCTGTACTGTACTTACTTTAACTTGGCATATTCTCACTTGCATTGTTTGGGAGGTAAAAGCAAGTGGTCACAGTTAATAGTTCAGGCAGATTATAGAATGGGTATATCCTTCTACTGTCACACTTATTATCACTGTTTCTGTGGGAAATTTGTTTGGCAAATAAATGCTTGTATCCCACTTGGATTTCTCTTAGTGAAGCTTCCCATTTAATAATTCAAAAATATTGTTCCTCTTATTTAGTAAACCCATGTAAAACAAAGCACGGAATGTTACCCAGTGAAGTTAAAGTTTCCACGTTTATAGATAGAATTGGAACTTAGCCTTCGAAGGTATACCTATTTTTTGCCCCTCTTTTGTTGTTTTTCCAAATATCTACTATGACCTAAGTAAGTCTGCCTAATCCGTCTTTCATACATACCTATATAATAAGAAATGAGAAATGAGAAGTAATACACCCTAGGGAAGGAGAGATTCTCTAACATTTCTAGCCACTATTAAAAGAGAGAGACCAACACTCTCACTATAGAGAAAAACTTTCTAAAGCAGTATATGGCTGATATACCATGACTAAACTTGGTTCCAACTGCATAGCTGAGGATGCTACCAGCAGAAGAAGAAGAAGAAAAAAAAGAACTTGGATGACTACCCAAAATCATAAAAATGTTAAGGACTACACCATCTGACACGTGCTTGATCAAGTGAGAGTGTATCACAAGTATCTAGCACCATATTTCAATGATTCAGTCAGTATCACATTTAGGAAAGTTGAGCAACTCATTGCTGGTAGTTGACTGTAATTCCTTCCAGGATCTGTCTAATCTACTTATTCCATAAAATGTATCAGAAGTTTGAGAATGGTGAGGTTCTGTGATTGAATAGCATGTCAACAGTTGGTAGGAAAACTAAAGGGTGAAATAGACCTTCCTATGGCTCTGTGGAGATGGCTTGAAGTGTGCTTACGATAGAGTAATACCAGAAAAATGTAAAAAAACACCATCCACTAACAAAAAAGTTTAAGAAACGGCAATCAGCTGGATGGACAAAATATATGAGCAAATGCTCTTAGCTCTTTTTCATGCTTTAAAAATCTTCTTCCTATTAAGCCTACTTATCTTATAGTTCTCTTATCACTTTTAATTATTAAAAGAACGAGTTCTTGGTGTCAAAGGGTTTCAGTTAAGATGCCCATCTTACAAAGATAAATGATTTTGGGTGAAACACAATGGTACTTGATATTCAAAATATCACAATGATGGACTCATGTGGTACACTTGTTATAATAGCTGTAAAAGACCTCTCTTTTTCAGGAATCGTTCTGCTGAGAAACTCTATGGATGGAAGGACTATGAAGTACTTGGGCGAAGAGCTAGTGATCTGCTTATCAGGGAAGAAAACTATGCATCCCTCAAGAAAATCATGGAAGGATTGAGCACTGGTCGATCATGGTCAGGTCAGTTTCCTTTTAAGAAGAGGTCCGGTGAGAAATTTATGGCGATAGTGACAGAAAGCCCTTTATATGAGGATGGTGAGCTTGTTGGTGTTATTACTGTCTCAAGTGATGCAGCTTTATTTAGTAATATATACTCGGAAAAAGTAAGAACATATCTGGATCGTGCCCATGGCCAACCTAGAGAACAGGGGTTAAACATGAAAAAGATTCAGTGGCAACCACAACCGCACATTTCACTGGTGCCACAAAATGCATCGTCTGTTACAAATCTGGTGCTTATGTGTTACACTATCACATTTCTTTTGCAGTATTCTTCTCTTATTTTATCCTTTAGCTTGTGATCATATTTAATATGCTGTTGAACTGAACAGACCTCAAAAGTCTTCTCACTTGGACGTGGAGAAGATGCTTGTGTGAGTACTGTCAAAGAAGAACCAGCGTTACATACTGAAGACTTGGAATCAGTAAAAACTGGAAAGCCAGTAAGATTTGATTTTTTCCCCACTTGTATATCTCCGTTATTTCTATCACGCAAGGGAATTTAAACTTTTGTTTTGGAATTTACTCTTGCTTTCTTCTTTAGTCCCTATGAACTATTGGACACAGTGTTCACACAAGTCATGATATGCCTCTTTGTTGCATACCTTTGGTTCATTTTACTCTGGATAACGTTCTGTTGAACTATTATGGAATGACTACAGGAAGATAAGTTATTTGAACGGGGAGCCGATGTTACTGTACGAGAAGATTATGGGAATGTTGCAGAACATGGTTCAAATTCTATGACCAGTGTGCTGTCAATTACTTCGAACCCCCTAAGAGTTCCAGAAACTGCTATAGATCACTGCACTGTTGGTGTGGACAACAAGAACGTAGAACCTAGTAAGAGCAATTCTGTTTATGCTGTTAAAAGTCTATATTCAAATGGCCACAGGATTAATAGTTCTTTTGAGGAATGTTCCTCCACCACAGACAATAATCCTTCTGTGACCTCTTGGTTGGAGAGTTGCAAGTGTTCTGGGGTGTCCAGAACTGGAATTCCATTGCCTCGATTAGGCCTTGAATGGAAGGGAAAGGAGCAGATACAACCCGATACAGTGAACTGTGAAGCTTTAGAGTCAGAAGGTACAACAAAAGAGCCAGAAGTGTTGCCATCTTCAACTTTTCTGAGTTCAGGGGAGAGTGTTGCTAGTAGCCATGCGAGTTTATCAACAAATGAAGATAAAGAATCAACCTCGATGATCGACTGGGAGATTAATTGGGAAGACCTGCATTTAGGGGAAGAAATTGGGCAAGGTATTCTCAAACGGTCCATTTACCTTTTATCCATTCTTGTTTTGTACCCTATATATGTATGGGAAAATCCTTCCAACATGGAGAATTGGATGGAATTTTGACCCTCCTAGTTTTAAACATGACATGTCTCTGACATTGGTTTCCGTGTTGGTATATGTTGAGTTTACTAGTACAGGTATTTGGACTTTAGAGTTTAGACTCAGTATAGGGAGGCTTATAGAACATACTTAATAGGTGTCGATGGTTCACCTTCCTGTTCAGGGTTTTGAGTTCATTATTCAGTTTACCATTTATCTGCTTATCGTTACTTTTCAGGTTCATTCGGTGTTGTATATCGAGGAATTTGGAATGGATCGGTACCTGCATGAATTTGACTAATTTCGTCTCATTAGTAGTTACTGCAAATGAGAAGTAAATAACATCAGTGCATGAGACATTATGTTTCTTTTTCTTTTTTATCAGGATGTTGCTCTAAAAGTTTACTTTGCCAATGAATATCATGAGGGAATTTTATTGGATTACAAAAAAGAGGTACAATAATGTTTCAAGAAGGGTGTAATTGTTTGTTATAGTTGTATTAGAAGCATTTGATAACGAATTATCATTTGATGCTTTTTTTTTCAGATTGGTATAATGCTAAGACTGAGACATCCAAATGTATTGCTGTTCATGGGGGCAGTGTATTCCCCTGAACGGCTTGCTATAGTGACAGAGTTCTTACCCAGGTAATTTTAATGAAATCTCTCATCAACAAACATAAAGACAAATAAAGAAAAGAAACAGGAAGCAAACAAGCCATGGTCTTTACCCGAGTATATATGTGGTTTTGCCATCCATTTCAACTTCAATGGGGATTTGATGTCAGATCTCCAGCTCCCTCATTGTGAATAGCCCAACCTAATTGTGAAAGTCAGCTGACAGTCTCCTCTCTGCATGTTGGACTTGGAATCAATCTACCGTGCGCTGATACCAAATGAGCCTAAATAGGAATCTGTTCTGCACCCTCTTATATTCTTGCCTTCCTAGATAAATAATTTGCCAGTCATTTATACAATTTATTTTGTTCTTATTAACAGGGGAAGCCTATTTAAAACGTTACAGAGGAACAATCTGTCATTGGATATGAGACGGCGTTTGAGGATGGCACTTGATGTTGTGAGTATCTTCTTCACTTTCCATAAACATGAGATGCCATTCAAGGTGGGCCTTGAAGTTTTAGAATGGCTTTTGAATCCTTCTTGTTTCAGGCCCGGGGTATGAACTATTTGCATAACCGGAATCCTCCAATAGTTCATAGAGACCTGAAATCTTCAAATTTACTTGTTGACAAAAACTGGACAGTCAAGGTATGGTGGTTGGGTTCTATTCTTGATAATTATTGGCATTTGTTCCTACTATGTACTGTAGAAGATGCAGGAGTTTCTTGTGGTTTCTATGAGTCAGTTCACTTTCTCTTCATCAGGTTGGAGATTTTGGCCTATCAAAGTTGAAGGATGCTACCTTCTTAACCGCAAAATCTGGAGGAGGGACAGTATGGATCTTCCCAATTTTTATTTTTTTAGCTTGCATTTTCTATCTCATCCCTGAACATCCAGCAAACTCTAAATATGATTGATATTATCATTCATCGTATTCCCTTTGTAATAATTTCAGCATCTACACTCTTGTATTAATGATCAGAACTTTTTATCCAAGGCCTGTCATGAAAGTTCTAATTTCATCCGTCTTTCTTTTTCAATGCAGCCCCAGTGGATGGCACCTGAAGTGCTCCGGAATGAACCTTCGGATGAAAAGTAATCTTCTGAATGGTTGAAGCATTTAGACATTCTAAAAATTGGCCAATGGGTTTCCCGTCTTTATTTTTATATTTTTCTTTAAAGTTGTTTCGTATTGAATTAGAAATTTTTTTATGGACTCAATCCATCACCCTCCATGAATCTGAATTCTGAACCACTATATGATTACATAGCCACAAAATAATCGGGATTGGGCCTCTCGGTTGTGGGCCCCTCACAGATGGTTCTAAACCCAAAATTTTGATGATACAAAAAATTGGGAGACTTTAGGTATGCATGGACAGTTTTGACGATTTTTAAAACTTCAAGCTTCTGTCTGAGTTTTAACATCAGTTGAGAGGTTTCAATCCTACTGTCTCTAAGTCTTGGGTTATATCCTGCCTGCAAATCAGCCCAACTACCGATCCATATAGTTAGTGGATATTCAATACTTAATGGAGGGGAAGTTCCATGGCATTGTTTTGCTGATAAATAGTGTTTTTTCCTACTGAAGCAGGTCCGATGTGTTCAGCTTCGGTGTCATTCTATGGGAATTAATGACTGAATCCATTCCATGGGCTCACTTAAACTCTTTGCAGGTACATTTTTGATACTGTTGTTTCCAGCTGAATCAAATATAACAATGTCTTTTGTTTTATGAGAGGGCAAAAATATTGGAGTGGTTCATCATGATTAAATATAACAGATACTGGTGCGACGTAGTAGACATGGAGTATGTATTTAGGCTCTGTAATAACTCAAAGGTGGAAATGCTATGTATTAATTAGTATCTCTACTGTTGGCACCCCTTAGTTACCAAAAAAAAAAAACTGTTGGCACTCCTTATATTAATACTTTATAAAATAAATAACTTGTATGTCTAATTAATATTCTTGTGGATATTGTATTGGTTGCACAATTTATAACATAGTTTTATATCTAATGTTTTGAACGGAACTTTATATATTATTAGTTATTAGAGGTATATACTGCATGTTGCTGGTGTTATATTTACATGCTATATCTGTTGGGAAATTAATAACTTGTGAGATGATATTTAATTGTTAAGACACATTGCCCTTAGTCCCTGTGAGGATAATGCTTGGTCCCTTCCTAAGATTTAATTTGGTTTCATCAATCAAAAGATAGTTGAGGTGATGTCACCGAGGAATTGTTCATAGATCAAGTAGCTATGTCACACAATCGGGTCAATGGGGCATCATAATGTTTGATTTTTTCAGGTAAGTAGCTCATCAAGTTCTTACTAATGCAAATTTACTTTGAAAGAGTGGATGGTAATAATGCTAAAGAAGAATTTGATGAGGGATAAACTACCCAAGGTTTAGGTAAGGAGGTGTTAGATGCACTGCCTAAAATCATAGATAGGACATGTTGGTCTTCCTTGCATGAGGAAACTAGAAAGAATGATTGATGCACGAGGAAGACTAAAAACATCAAGCAGCAGTAGTTTAGAAAGATCTTTAGGAACCTTTTTACAAGCATTAACATGACAATTTCCTCTCCCCCCTCCCCCCCCTCCCCATGGTACTGTAGCTTTACTTTGTTTACTTAGTTTAGCTCTTTATTGATTTCATTCTCGGTTAAGTTGATATGCACTTGTTTAATAGGTCAGCCAAACTTTTTTATTGACAAGTGAATGTTTAAGCAATGTTCTAAATCTCCATGCCAAGGCCAGTTTCGACCAGCCAGGAAACCGAGATTTCCCAGATTTGGACCAAAAGATCCAAAACCAGGTTGAAACCTGGTATTTTTGGGCAAAACTCGACAGGTCATGTGCTGTCAAAACTGGTCGAAATTAGGCTGGTCAAAATTGGTCGAAACTTGATATTTTTTAGTCGAAACTACTGAAATGTGCGAAATACGGTCGAAACTAATCGAAACCTGACTTGTACCAAGTTTCGTCTCATTTTCTTGCGAAACCGAGATATCTCGGTCGAAACCAATTGACCGAGTTCTTGAACCATGGTTGTAAGTGAAATTCTACCCAAAAAGGGGGGGGGGAAGTTATAACTGAAAATAATGTTGTCTGCCCAAAAGGGTATAGAATGAAATTTCTTTATTCTTTTTATTTCCACCATGTTATTCATTGTATAGGGGGTCAGTTGTAGTATCTGTATCTTAATCCCTCCCCCCACCCCCATCACACCATCCCAGAGGGAGATACCAATGGGAAGTACTTGCCTACGGGTTAGGGTTATTGAAACTCACTTTGGAAAAGAAATTACTATTTTGGAGAACCAATTTGGTTTTATGCCAGGAAGATCCACGATGGAAGCTATTTTCTTAGGAGGCTCATGCAAAGATTTAGAGAGGGCAAGAAAGCTCTTAGATGCTGGACATTTGGGGGCTGCTCCTACTAGCCCTAGCCCAGGCCCAATTGGATACTCCAAGAGATACCATCTCAGGCCCAAGCCCAAGCCCTACCAGCCTTGCATTTAGTTTATTTTTGGTTTGTCTTTTATTTTTAGAGTTAGTAGTTGTTAGGGAGTTATTTTCTTCTTCTTTTTTTGATTTTGAGTTTTTAAAAGAATGTATTTTGAGAGGAATGAGAACAGAATTGAATAACCAAAAGGATGAATTGAGTTTCTGGCTGTGTGCGTGTGCACCCTCCTTCTCCCCCCCTCCTGCTCCTCTTTCCCTCCTGCAATTCTGATTTTCCCTCTTATTCTTCTTCTTCTTCTCACGGTTTCTCCTCTTTCCCCTTGCAATTCTGCCCTCCCCCCATTACTCTTCATATGGTTTTTATTGACCTAGAAAATACATACGACAGAGTCCCTAGAGAGTTAATCTAGCATATAATAGAGAAGAGAAGGGTTTCAAGTAAATACGTGGACATAATTAAAGATATGTATGATGTGTGGTGACTAGCGTGGTAGTGAATCCCCAATTACAAGGATCAACTTTAAGCCCTTATTTGTTTGCACTTATCATGGATGATTTAGTGTATGCTTTTTGTTGATGATATTGTCTTGGTGTATGAGACAAGAGTTGGGATTAACGCCAAGTTGGAGTTATAGGGATCAACCTTGGAATCAAAAGGTCTTAAGATAAGTAGAACAAAGACGAAGTATATGGTGTGTGACTTTTTTTAACGTTAGGTAGGTTATGAGGTGGTTAATATTGATGAGAGGGAGATTCCACAAAGTGATCACTTTAGGTATTATGGTTCAATCATAAATAAAGAAGGTACCATCTTCTTCGTAGCCTCAGTGGTTTGTTGATTATACTTTCTGCCTCATGGTATTAAAATAGGATGGAAGAAGTGGAGAGGTGCGTCCAGAGTGTTGAATGATCAGTGTATTCCTTTAATGCTTAAAGGAAAATTTTATAAGACTATCATACAACCCGGCTATGATGTATTGTGCGAATGTTGGGCATTTAAGAAGCGTCGAATAGATAAACTAAGTGTAGCTGCGATGAAGATGTTGAGATGGATGTGTGGTAAAACTAGGAAGGACAAGGTAAGGAATGACCATATTAGAGCTGATTTGGGAGTAGCTTCAACACAGGATAAGCTACGAGAAAGTCGTTTGAGGTAGCATGGCCATGTGCAATAGAGGCCTTGGGATGCTCTAGTGCGAAGGAGTGATTTGATTCAGATTGAAGAAACTAAAAGAGCTAGGGGCGGGCCTAAATTAACTATAGGAGAAGTGGTGAGGAAAGACATGTATAGCTGAGGACTTGTATCATATATGACTACAAATAGAGCTGATTGGAGAGCAAGGATCCATGTAGCCGACCCCATTTGGGATGAGGCTATGTTGTTGTTTTTGTTGTTGTTCATGTTAGATGCAGCAGGATGTAGATTTTTAATATGGGATGTGATAGGCTTTGTTTAACATATCATACATTCTTACACATAGAAAAAGGTTTTTTTTTTTTTTTTTAGGGGGGGGGGGGGGATGAGGAGTGTTTTGTGGGGTGTTTCAATAGATTATGGAGTCCACAAATTATATTGATGCATAGACTCTGAGGATTCTCTCATTGGTCTCTGGAATTAGCCTCTGTCCATGTGCCTTTATTTTTATGCCATGTGGCAGCTCAGTTGGTGCTCAAATCTTGTTTGACATTGTCAGTCACCCTTTACATGTCAAGCTGATCACATATCAAAATAAAGTTTGCAAAATGGTTGAAAAACACCCATAAGATGGTAGGCTGTATGGCCTGGATGCATCATATGACTTGAAACGTGGCCTCACCAAAGATCAATATATCTTTCCAATTGATTGAATGGCCAAACCAGCCTCCAATCTAGCAGAAACCACGGCCCATAGAGATCTATCTCCATGCATCATGCATAGAACTTTTGCCTCCCTTCCACTACAATGGCGTACCCAGTGCACGAGGTTCCTACCAGTGCGGGGTCTGGGGAGGGTCATAATGTACGCAGCCTTACCCCTGCTTTTACAGAGAGGCTGTTTCCAGACTCGAACCCGTGAACTTTTGCCCCCTTCCACTATGACCTATATTAATGAAATCTTGGTGGCAAAGTCCACCTTCACTAAAAGGCTAAAGAAGCAATAACAAAAAATAAATAAAATAAAAAATAAGGTAGAATACGGTACAATTTCAAAGTCAAAAAGCATATAACATTAAGTTTCTTCTGTTAAATGGAAGTTCTCTTTGAGCTGCATTCCTAAAAATTCTTATCAAGGTTCTTCAACTTTCTTGTGTTGTGTAATAGGAGAAAAATTTACAGGGTTTTTTTTAAAAAAAAAAAAAAAGTGCATAATTGTGTATATTATAATTTTGTGCAACATAAAGGACAACAATTTTGTTCTATCTTACACAGTATACCACCAAAGAGAGATTATCAAAGCTTCTACTGTATTATATCAAAATTGATGCAACAAATTAGTTAAAATTGGTGCTCCACCTCTGCTGAACCATTCTGCATTTCTGTAGGTTGTTGGTGTTGTAGGTTTCATGGATCGTCGGTTAGACATACCAGAAGGCCTTGATCCCCGAGTCTCATCCATCATCCATGATTGCTGGCAAAGGTACAGCTGCTCTGTCCCTGAACTGATGCTTTCTCATTCCTCCTGATTTCCCAGAAACTTGAATAATCCTTGTTGAAACTGACCATTACTGCAATGACCATGAGCAGTGACCCTGACTGCCGGCCTTCCTTTAAAGACATAATTATTAGAACAAGGGAGCTGATTCAGAGAGCTGCAACAGTGTCTTGATGGGTTTGGGGGATTCATTTGAAGAAGATATGGTTCGGTGTCTCTCGGTACTTGAAGACAGGTCAGGGACATAGAAAATGGAAGTGGATATGGTTTGAGAAACAAACATCAGAGCTGTGCCATGCAAAATGTTAATAATTTAAGCCGTGGTCGTGATCGTTATTGTTGTTGTTGTTTCATGTAGTGATTGCATGAATGAGTAATGAAACTCTGAAAAGGCATTGTACAGGACTACCAAGTGGGGGATTGTGTGATAGAGTACCCCTTGATAACATTTGTTTGAAAAAGCATAAAGTGGGGAATGATCGTCTGCTCGAGGCTTCAAGGTCGATTCTGTGTAGTGTCAGAGAGGCCAGAGACCCAAACAGTGGTGGCTGATGAAGAAGGGTTGGTGTGGGCGTGCCTTGTCGATAGTTTCACGGGGAATGTGTAGGAGTTGATGTCCATAATCATCAAACACAGATTCTTTCTTTCTTGTATCCTATCTTTCGATAGATGTGAGAGACAGACACTGCGAAGAACAACTTCTGACAAACTTGGCTTACTCAAAACTGTGTTGGAACTTGGAAGTGGCCGCTTCTCAGACAGTCTCAGCTGCTGCGTCTTTGTGACATGTTTTACTTTCTGATATAAACCGGGGGCATGTTCTAGTTGATGATGGAGAAGGAAGAAAATTTTTGGATTTCCCGAAAGTGGATATTTTTATAAACTCAGATTCAATTCAATAGAGACATGCTCAATGCAGGACAAGATATGAGATGAGCTACTTACTAACGGTACTCAACTCTCAGTAAAAGAAAACCACATATTTGAGGAGTTCCAGAGTTGTGTTTTTGTCGTTCAATGAAAAGATTCTGAACCATAGAATTAAAGAAAAGAGAGAAACTCATTTAAACTGCTCAATTTTTTTTTTTTATACTTACTAAATTTGTCGATCTCATTTGAAGCCAAATGTCTGCAGAGTATAGACGATATGCATCTTCTTCCCAAGCAAAAGGACATGAAACAAGTGGTTTCATGACTTCTCTTAATGGTAAGTTGGTAACACTAGGATCTTTTTTAAGCCCATCTCCTTCAGGAAATCCTATTCCTTGCTCCACCATGCTTGATGGATCGTTCTCAAAAGTTTTAGATAATTTGCATATCATGGTGGGTCCCGGCTTCTCCTCTCTCTCTCTCTATACTGTCCATGTTTTAAGTTTAGTTCTTTTCATTTTTGTTATTTTTAACAATATAGTAGTAGAGACAGAATCTACTGCACTGGTTACAAAATTGAAAATTTGGATAGCATTGGTGGGTGCCTTTATAAAACAAAGTAGTTGCAAATCGTGCCCAGAGAATAAAACACCCCATCACCTTCCAATGAGATTGGGTTCATGTGATTGTTGCAGCAGTGCTGAATCCTCTGTCCTTGGAAAATATCAAAAAAAAAATGATCCCTTTACCTCTAGTTTCAGGAAGGAGAAAAAGGGGATGCCGTAGTATTGATCCCTTACCTACCACCCATCTCTCTTAAGTCCAGACAACTCTAAGCTTAGCATCCTTTCATTGGTCTAAACTTTATAACAATCGAGAGAGCTTGGTTGAATTGTGCTCAAGTAATTATTTGTTGCACCTTTAAAATTAGATAGTAGAAATTCAAGATTTACCATGTAGAGTGAATTCCCTATGGAGATGTTGGTAATAGGGTTTGTGGGTCTGCAGCATTGTTAAGTATCGGTATTAAATTGGCCAATATGTGTCTCTCACTACTTCCGATCCATTGATACGACCCAAGGGTAAAAATATAATATAAATTGATTTTTATAAAAAGCAAGGACAAATCCATCCGATCTAGCCTGATTCAAGGCGATTTGGATTGATATCAATCAAGATTGATCCCAATCCAACTCCTGATTACTAAAACCTTACTCTGAAGACGTAATCGAAATATTTTTGCCATTTTCGATTACTAAAACCTTCCTACAACTACATTTGAAAGTTGGTACATATGCAACAAAGAAGGGGGAGATGTCAAACCCAAACATGCCAATGGCTGAGCAGCAACCACCGTAGTGTATTGAACTTTTTTTGTTTGTTTACGAGAAAACTCATGAACCTGCCCGGGTTTACAGGCCCTAGGGAAAACGGAAAATTATCGCCCCCAGTACTGGGACCGGTCCTGTGTGCATCGTGCGATTGGGCACCGCCCATATGTATACAGTGGATCCCATCGTACACACATGGATGGTGCCAGCCGCACGATGCGCACAGGACCCCCCAGTACTGGGGGCGATATATATCCAGGGAAAACTTTGTTTACACGAAGCCTCCCCTACCCATTGAACTAACCAAATATAGAGTTCAACAATCACAATTTCAATACCACTTTTAACCTTAATTAAAATACTGCCTCTGTGTCAGTGGCTTACCTCACGCGCACAAAGCGAGTAGAGTATATTCCCCTTTCTTCTCCATTCTTGTCATGCGAGTCGATGATAACACGTGGCACCTGAAAGAAATAGTATGTATTGACAATTAAATGTAAATATGTCATTAGGGTAGGACACACACGATAAATGTGAAAACAGACAGGGACAATAATGTAATTAGGCATCGGAACAGAACAGCGTAATTATCTACTCCTGGTCAGTAGAGTAGAGTAGAGTAGAGTAGTCTCTCTCCTTTCCTCTCTACCACGTAATGCTGAAACCAACACATCACTAATACAGTAATACCTTTTCCTCTTCAGTCCCATCGGTACACACCCTCTCTCTCGTCTCGTCTCATCCCTTTATTTTTTCCAATTACTAAGTATTAAAAAATGTTCCTGTTTTTCCAGCTACTAAAGCTCTAATATTTTCCGTCTTTACGCACTAATGCATTTTTAATCCCTCATCATCTCTCTCTCTCTCGCTGTCTGTGCATTTCATCTCTGTCAACTCCCCAACATCCCCACAGCTCCCTCCCTTACGCTCTGTCTCTGACGCTATAATGGTCTTGTTAATGCGAATTCGAAACCGTTTTCCAAAACCACTAGCGGTTTTCCAATGCTGAGAAATGGGGAAAACAGCTAGGTGGCTCAGGGGGTTATTGGGTGGGAAGAAGGAAAGAACGACGCAATCGCCAGATGCGAAACAGGAGAAGGAGAAGGAAAAGAAGAAAAAGAAGTGGAGCTTCGTCAGATCTTTCAAGGACAAGGACAAAGATAGGAGTAAGTCTACTCCGCAGCAGGTGAATGGGGGTAATGATGATAGGAGAGGATCTTACAAAGAGGAATCGTCGTCGTATCCCTGTTCCTACAACGCTGGATCAGTTGAAGACCAGAATAAGCATGCCATAGCGGTTGCTGCGGCCACCGCTGCTGTGGCGGAGGCTGCGGTGGCGGCGGCTCAAGCGGCTGCCGCTGTAGTCAAGTTAACCAGCAGTAGTGGTCGCTGCGCTTCGACTTACGGAAATGTCGGCAAGCGAGAGGAGTGGGCCACTGTTAAGATTCAATCTTCTTTCCGAGGCTATTTGGTTAGTATTTTTATCTGCAATCTCAACATTAAATTACTATTCTGATTTTTGAGTGTTCTCTGTATTATCTTAGTGTTCTGATTTTCCAGCTTGACGCCATGAAGAGAGGAGATTTCCTTTTTTCCTACTTCGAAAAAAAAAATATTTTTTTGGCAAGAAGCTCTATTATGGAGGCGTAATAGCCTGGCATTAGATCGTTAGTTGTTAAGAATTAAGATATGCTTCCTTTTCTCAAATTTTCCAATGTTTCGGAAAGAAGTGCTACTTGGCAAAAATGGATCTACAGAAGAATTAAAACAAGATCCATGGAGTTTTTGGTTCTTTGGCACGATCTGGTATTATGGAGTTCGAGTTTTTCCACAATCCTCATTGCCATTTCACTTCCCTACCCCCTCTTCTCGATCCTCTCTGCTTGAATGAGTTTCTACCTTCCCGTGACCCCGATTTTTACCCTTTTTTTAGAATTTCTCTCTTTCACATTTTGGAGTTTGGTAAATTTCCCGGCATGGAGTTTGGTGACTCTTTTCTGTCTCTCCAGACGAGAGGGAGAGGGAGAGGGAGAGGGAGAGGGAGAGTTCACGGTCCATTCTCATGAATTCTCTCCATACGGAAGCCGAGAAATCGATCAGAGATCGAATCCGAATCCGAATCCGAATCCGAATCCATCCGTATGCCTCCTATCTTGACTTTTCGGTGGAGTGGGTCCCTACTACCTTGTTAAGTACTGGGATGGGCCCGTTCCTTGCATGCCAGGCTCTAATGGGGTCCATGGATTCCCGAGCCACGTGTCTGGAATCGTGTTGTCTCTTGTCATGCCGTGTTGCTTCGCTCGTACTCGAGTCCAACGGTATTATAGAGTCTAGTCTTCGGGGTTGACCCGGTCCACCATTTGGAAGTCATGTCTTCTACTGTGTTGGAGGGTCGAATGTTATGTCGGCATTTTGTCCTTTCCGGAGGGCGTATCTGTCATTATCAAGGCCGTTGGGATGGACGGTGAGAAGGGACGGTGCTCCTGTGCCCATGGGACCTGAGAATATGAGCCGTTAGGCGGAGTAGGGGGGCATGGTTTCCATAGATATTTTCAATTTGGTTATCACACTTTGAGTCTAATCCAAAACCTTAAGGTATTAGGTAGAGCTCATGGATCAAGGTATCGCCAATACTCAATACCAATACGATATTAATACCAATCACCGATCTGAGTATTGGCTAAAAAGTGGTTCATTTTTGAATTTATGCTCGATACAGATCGACATGGCTGGATCTGGTGATCTATATGGCCATTGATACTGATACCTATAATTTTGGTGGAGATGGTCCAATGGTATATTAAGATACATCCAAGATCCGAGATAACTGGTGTAATACCATACATCTTAAGGATGACAACAAATAGACATGGCTGAGATACCATTTTAAATAAAGTGGAAGAACCCATGAAGTACCACATGGGTCCAACCCAAACACTTAAGCATGCTGGTGCTTTAGCTTTGGCTTTGCTGGTCTGATGAGAACCATGAATGAGGTGTCACAGTCTTTCTAAATTGGTAGACTTTGTTCTGATTGATTTTTCCAAACGCTTCACTTTCCAAAAGTTTCATTCATGTTAGTTGGGGACTTTGTTGTAAGTGTACGATAAAGTCGTAGACAGCAAAAGTTTCTTTCCAATTTACTTGCAATTTCGTACCAGAGAGAAAAAGTGTATGATTATTGAGCTTTTTGGCTAGTGATGATTCTGCTTTTTGAGTTTTTGGTATGACTAGTTCTGTTTGGATTGAATTTTTGTTGACGCAAAATAGAAACTGATTTGAATTTTGGGGCCTTGTTTGAAAGGCGAGGAGAGCTTTGCGAGCTTTGAAAGGGTTGGTTAGACTTCAAGCACTGGTGAGGGGCCACATTGTGAGAAAAGGGATGGTTGAGAATCTACGATGTTTGCAGGCATTGGTGAGTGCTCAGGCGAGGGCTCGGGTGGGTCGGACCCTTATTTCAGAATCCCGGCAAGTTCTGTCACATACTAATTCTGTAAGATTAAGTTGGAACTGCAACTCTTTCTGTGTTTCCTTCATGCTGTTTTTTTCATTAAATTTGATAATTGTGATTCAGTGATGCTTTAGAATACAATGACTATCTTAATGATCAACAATCTTGTATCAGAAACATGTGAAAATAGAACAAGTAACACTTACCCATACTTGATGCTATAGAACTAAGTGATAATCCATTGAACAAACCATTACTCTGTTTCATCATCTTGCAACTATGGATCACTCCTTTTCTTAGCACTTTACAGGCTTTCTGCTATTGTTCCTTTGAAAATTTTGGTACAGTCAAATAGATTGGCTGAAATTTGGTTTGGGTTAGCAAGTGGTCAACCCCAACATGTCCCACCTTAAAATTAAGCCAATTTAGAATTACTCTGCCTCCCAAACCGTGAAACCAGTTGGGTCCCCTTTATGGGAATTCTTTTGTTCATAAAAATTAAACTTTGGTTGCATCAGGTCAGTGATGAGTTGGTCCAGTTTGGAACAGGAAATATACTCTTTCCTTAAGCCTCTTAATATCAAGTGGGGCAAAATTTGCTTATCTCATTTTCTTGCAGAGCCCTGCAACCCCTGAGAAATATGAACACTTGATTCGTGCCAACAGTGCTAGACATGATCGGTCCTCTCCCCTTAAGGTATGTACTTCTCAAGAAGCTGTAATCCTACACTGTTATATAAAGCTCAACCAAATTATACCTATTCCATTATGACAACGAAATGCTTAAGTATATCCCTCACTTCAAGTTCCCATCTATGAGCAGAGGAGCAGTTCGAGGCCAACTAGCCGGGATGGCAGCAATATGGATAGAACTCAGTTTACAGCAATGAATCGCTCTGAGCATTGGATGGATGAACGCTCATGGGACCATCGTCGGGAAACTCCAGTGAAAACCATGCCCATTGATGATGAGAAAAGTGACAAAATCCTTGAAATTGATACTGGGAAGCCACACTTAAACTCAAAACGAAGGAACAACTTATGTCACTCATCCAAGTATGCTACGACTTCAGATCGGAACAGTCACAGCTTTACCACATTGGACTCTCCTTCAGGAGACTCAACAACAGCTCAATTGTCAGCTCGAAGCTTAGCTTTTGGTGAAGTCCAGTCATTGAGACGTTTTGAACTCAATCATGAGGGTGATGACACATCTTTTTGCACAGCAGAAAACAACCCACATTATTTCTCAGCAATATCAAGGCCTAGTAGTGCCAAGACAAAGAGCGAATGCTCTCGAAGCTTTTTCATTGGGTACTCGGACTATCCCAATTACATGTCGAACACCGAATCCTTTAGAGCTAAGGTTAGGTCTCAGAGTGCTCCAAGACAGAGACCTGAATTTGAAAAATGTAGTTCGACAAAGAGGTTTTCTATTAATGGGTTAGGGGATACGAAGTTAAGTGCTCAGAAGGCATCGGTGTTACATGCAAACTTCAAGAGCAAAGCATATCCTGGATCAGGCAGGTTGGACAGACTAGGAATGCCAATTCACAGTGACTCAGTCAGCTTCAATGGTGTGTACACCCGCAACAGATACTAGAACTGTATTATGTGTGCTTGTTGGATATTTGGCTTGTCTCTTCAGTGTTTCCTCTTTCTAATC
Source organism: Telopea speciosissima (assembly GCF_018873765.1). NCBI lineage: Eukaryota > Viridiplantae > Streptophyta > Magnoliopsida > Proteales > Proteaceae > Telopea > Telopea speciosissima. The sequence continues at coordinate 59,867,965 of NC_057921.1, read as the reverse complement.
CTTGTATTTTTCTTTGCAATGGGGACTTTTGAGTCCTTTTAGGTTTTTCTTTAAAGGGTTTTTATCTTCCAAGACTCCAAGGTTTTAACATAATATAATAATCGGCATTTTGACTTAATTAAAAGACATTCTTCATTCCTGAACTCGGATGGGATGGATCGATCACGTGAAGATTAAAAAAAAAAAAAAAATGGATTCGTAGGTTTCAGCCTTTATTCTAAGCGGAGTGCCGGCCACGCTACGGTCCGGTCGTTTGGTGAACTTTGGGTACAGGACCACCGACGACCTCGAAATTCAATGCTCCTTCTAACCATTGTCATAATTTCATGTAGCTCAGTAATAATGAATTGAATGAGAGTGTGAAACGGAGAAACATTTAATAAAAAACAAATTGAAAGAGAAGGTTCATCTTACCAAAAGACAAAATAGAGAAGAGAAGGTTTCATACTATGCTAGAGTATAGTTTTGCACCAATACAACGGAAAGGTAACGAATCATTTAATGGGGATGTATTTATTGAGGATAAAGAGTGTTGGAGTTCATGAATGGTTTGTGAGAGGGCGTGTACATGAATCTACACATTTTGGCATCATGCGATCCCTGATGGAAGGTGATATACTTCAACACATATTCAAGAGCATACTTCCACTTGTACGTTGAGCTGATATTATACAAAAGGTGGAGGGAACTCTACAAGTTCGGCACATAGGAAGGATGTATTATGAGATTGGATCATGTCCTTGTACACATTGACACTCCCAAATTTGAGTAGAAACATATCATTAAATAGAAAAAAACCATGAAAATGAACAACTCAAATCTGTTTTGTAGTCTTCAAAACATCACAAATAGTTGTAACACCAATAACTATCCTATTAATAAAAAGAAAAAACATCTCTATCAGGTTGCGTGGAGCTTGTTTCCAGACCCAAGAGTATGTATAATTATCGCTCCACCCTCGCAAAATAAAAATTCTCATGTAAATATTCTTGCATGCACTCTCATTAACCCCCGTGCTGGTGTAAAAGCCATGCAACTTGATATGATTTCTTACCCTACAAAATTCAACAAATAGAAAGTGTGATATCACGGGTGGCCAGATTTGTTTTTTTTTCCTTTTACCTATTAATCATGTAACTTTAGTTTTACTTTTTTAGTATAAAAAAACAAAAAAGAAAAGAAAAAAACTTAAAAGCAAACTATAAATCAAGATCTTTAAGAAGAGATGATCAAATCATTCTCGAGACATAAAATTGACATGGTTGAGGCGAGACTTAAAAGAGACGTGTATATCTTAATCCATCGTGACACACGAGACAAAGACACATTATGAATCCTATAATAAGACCTAAGCTCCTAGCCTATTCATTAATTTGGAATTATGTATAACCAATTAGTGCTTTGTTTATTAATTCCTCCTTTTAGATCAAATTAAGAAGAAGACGAAGAAAGCAAAAAGAATTGTAATCCAAAAAGTGGATCCTCCATTGATTGGGTGGTTGAGAGAGAGAGAGAGAGAGAGAGAGAGTGAGTGAGTGTGTTCTTATAAGATAAAAAGCCACATAATCCAAAAAAGAAATTAAGTATCAAATAAATACAATTGTTTGTTGTAGAAATGATGCCAAGCCAAATTGGGTGGTAGGTAGTTAGGTCAAATCGAGTCCAAAATCTTTACGTTAACCACGCCATTAACTTTCCAAGTTCACATGCAATTGTTGTTAAAAGAGGCAACTAAAACTCATATTGATTTTTCCAATTCGACTTCTCTACTTTCGTTTACTCCTACTGTTCGTGTGCGGGGCACACACAAATAAGGCGGAATGTATCACCTTATCTCTGTCCGAGCGAGGATAAAGCGATACTTTCTGTCGCATTTGTGTGAGGAACCACACAACAATACCGGGCAAGTGGAATTAGAGGAATCGGATCCTGATTTTTCACCAAAGAAAAAACTAATATGAATTTACATTCACTTGCTCTACTTAACTCCACCAGTGCAAAAAAAAAAAAGGATGACACATGCTTGACACTATGCAGTGTGCCCAGCCTTTTTGCTTTTTTTTTGTTTGTTTCTATTTTTCTCCTTTTGTCACCAATGGGATAATATCCTTTTTCTTCGTCAGAAAGGACACGACCTATTTAACATTTCACCATATTACATTTCCTTTTTTCCACCACATGCTGCACCACTGAAGTGACAATGAAAAGCTTCATTAAAGAAATTAACCCTTTGTAAAATTTTGACTATAATTCCCAATTTTACATCCCTTTATCAATTTCTTATGATACAATCATGGGCGTAGTTTTAGAAATTAGTATCAGATCGATCGGTTCGTATTTGTATCAGCTGACACTAATACTGATAAATATATTTTGAGTGAAAAATTGATGTTGATACTTGGTTGATATCAGATCGATGATATGGTATGAACAGAGGATAAAATGGTCAAAATGCTCATACGAACTGATATGTATCGAATATAATATAAGGGCAAAGGTGAAACCCCTAACAATCTTCTGTTCTCATGTTCTGACTCTGCTAGGATCTTAGCCTTGATACCATTTGTTAGGGATATGAGTAGAACTCATCCTCAAAAGTTAGCTGTTACAGAAGACGGTACCCAAATACCTATAAATCTCCACATGGGCTATTCAAATCCAATGTGAGATTAATAATTTTGCCTTTTGTGTGGGACCCCAACAATACAATATATAAAATCAGTTGTAAAGACACAAATTAAATTTGTTTTCGATATGTTAAAGGCAGAAAGTGTGATAAGAAGACAGTTTATGATGCTTCAATGGAAATAATGAAATGAAGAAATAGTTACAATTGTGATAGAGATGAGAGAGAGAAAGAGAGATTTAATTACAAGTTGCAATCGGTATTAGGGTCAATAGTGAAACCTAGAGAGACTCCACAAAAACCAGGTATTGTAGCTATAGCAGTTGCATTTGAATTATATGTAGATATGAGATCCATCAAGCATCTGCAAAGCAATTCCCGATTGTTGCTAGTGAATTCAGCCATGTTCTTGAGATTCACAAGGACATCGCAGCATTGGGATCCTGGCATTGGATCTGGTGTTCCATTATATATGAAATTGGAGCAAGAGGTAAGGATTGCTCTCACACTGCTACAATCTCTTGTTCCACGTCCATCCAACAAGGACAGAAAGGAAACCATAATAGCTATTGTTCCCATTATCCATGCCTCTTGGTTGAGGCTTTTCTTCATTGTCTCTTTTATTTAACTCCACAGCTTCACTTCTACTTCTGCTTCACTGCTTTAATTAGCTTCTTCAGTGGCCAACTTTCAAACTTTTTATAACATCTTTCCGTTTAGTCCCCAACGAGTTTGGGAAGGTATGACATGAAGATTGTATGCTAGCCATGAATGTCGAATGAATTGAGTTTCACCTTAACCGCTGTAACCATTTTGTTAAGAAAATCATAAGCCCAAACCCAAGCCCAAGCCCAAGTCCAAGCCCATTTATATGGGTTGGCCAGGCTGAGATGGTATCCCGAGCCCAAACAAATCCTGGGTTTGAGTTTACTGGGCCTGGGCCCCGAGCCCAAGAATAGGTAACACCTGCACGTATCCATGTCTGTGAGGGAATGGAATAGCGCTTTTTTTTTAGGGTAAGAAGGGAACATCGCTTTATGCCTTTATGGCATTGGGAGGTCGGTGAGGGAGACATTCACATACTACGAGATTATGATTCCTCCCCTAGATTTTGTTTTTTGTTTTTTTTTTTTTAAATCTGGGTCAAACAAAGACCAGTTCTTTTCTAGGTTTACTGTAACAAAGGTTCTCTAGCTCCTCGACCATATCCCTTGTCTGTTTTCCTGCAAACAGGAACTTTCGGAAGAGAAGAAACCTGATCGATTCAAGAACAGTCGGTATCCACTGTGATGAACTAAAGCGAGTGGGTGGGTGAGTTAAGACTTAAGAAACCCCCCCTCCTTTGCTCATCACTCTCTCTCTCCCTCTTGTTGCTCGTACATTATCCCTACTTCATCTTCGTTGAGAATCGCTGCCAATTGCAAATACAGCAAGAATTCATTGATTCTATAATAACCTCAATGTGTATCTGATCCGATCTGAGCTTCTACAATGGGACACCTGAATTTGCCTCCTTCGAAACGAATTGCTCGGCAGTGGAGGCTTCTCGATCTGGTCTCTGCTGCCTTCTTCGGTGCCGTTTTGGTTTTCTTCATACTTGTATTTACCCCACTTGGTGACTCCCTTGCTGCTTCGGGACGACAGGCGCTTGTGCTTTCTACCGGTGATCCTCGTCAGAGACAGAAGCTGGTTGCCTTGGTTGAGTCTGGGCTGCAGCAGACCATCGAGGCTTGCCCTTCCGAAGCGGTAGATCATATGCCATGTGAGGATCCCAGGAGGAACAGCCAACTCAGCCGAGACATGAATTTCTACCGAGAGCGCCACTGCCCCTTGCCCGAGGAGACTCCAGTGTGCTTGATACCTCCACCCGCAGGCTACCAGATCTCTGTCCAGTGGCCAGAGAGCTTACACAAGGTATATTTCATTTGCATTTATCTTCCTAATGATTGATCCCTTGATTGCCTTATTCTTTCTTATTTTATGTTTGCCTTCAACCAAGAATTCGGCACTCAAAACTCTTTTACATTTTTAACTGAATTTTCACTCCACCAGATAATATATTCCTCCATGATTAAACTGTGCAAATAGGACCTCTAACTTGAGCGGGACACAGCCGGAACTAGTAGTTTGTGTGTCTCGGTTGCTGCTGGATTTTTCATATTTTTCTTGTTTGTTTGCCCATAGTTAATAAGCATATTAGGTAAGCAACCCGCCACGCCATTTGACTGGAGGAAGAAATTTTGTATGAGTTACTCTCTTTTAAAGATAAATGGTGTTATGACTCTGGAGGAATAATTTGAAGCTTAAACAGTCAATCCTCAACAGTCGTTACCTTGGGGAGTCATTGAGTTTCAACGCCCATGTTGGCCTTAGACACTAGTGCACACCATCATACGTTCCATACTTATTGATGAAGATCCCTTTAGAGCTTTATCTGAGCCCAAGTCATGTAGAAATCAGATGCTGCATGCCTTTTGATTGCTTCGTTTTGCCAGTGCGAAGGAAAGGGAAAACCTGTATTTTATGATATTTATTTGATGTGCTGGAAGTGATCCCCAAAAAGATCGGAATCCTTCATGATATTTATTTGCCATACTTTTACTGATAAAATTCTTGTTTGTGGCTGACATTAGATGAAGTCCAATGGGATATTTTTGTAGACTGGGGTCTGGTTCTGAAGATAAGTTCATATGATGCTTTGTAAGAGGTTTGCATACCGGAAGTGGAAAGGTGGCTCTTTTAGAGTTTGTCTCTTTGTTAATGGGAAATTGGTGGTTTAAGCTTCACTTGAAGTATACTTATAACTTACTAGAAGCATCACAAAGATGATCAAGATCATTAACTCATTATAAAGAATCTTTAGATAAGTTGTTTAATTTGGAAAGCATCCGAGTTTTATTTTTCAAAATTATTCACGAAGTAATAAGCTGCAAAATGAAATAAATAAATCCATGTACAGAACAGAGATTACCAATATTGGGGTTTTAGTGCACAGTATTGACATTGGTATCGGTCGCTGCTTAAACCAATACAATACCGATATGTATTGGGCCGTGTCGGGTCCGAATCGGACAGAAATTCAAAAGACAGTCCCTTTTTTACCGATACGGATACGGTCACAGCCGATACTGATACGATTTGGACGATACAATGCCGATACCTAAAACCGTGCTCTATAGCAGCCTTGCAGGGAGGGAAAAATGACTTTTAACTTCCTATGTGTGTTGTGACTAATCGAAACCTGTACAGGTGCCACTTGATCAGACAACTTGCCTCATGTACTTTAACCTAACAGACCACAACCCAAGCTTTGTGCTTCTACACAACCACATGCATGTGCAAACCAACATTTTGATGAGTTTGGGAACCTGGATTATTGAGAAGAGAATCTACTTTGTGCATTTGATTTTGGATGATTGGTAAAGCCACTAGACTGCTTCAACCTCAACACACCGCTGCATTAAGAGGGAAATCTATATTTCACCAAGACTGGATTATTTATTACTTACTAATTTAGTATTGTATTTGAATGATCAAAACAGTACCAAAATAGCTATCAAGGCGTCGAGGCTCCTTGGTCGCCTTGGGTGCCTTGCCGCCTTGTTGGTGTTGCCTTGATTTTAGACCCTCTCCAACGCCATGGTCGCCTTGCTGCCATGATAACTATGAATGGCTACATTCTCCTAACTCAAATTCATGCAAAAAACATTTGTATATGAATTCATGATCAGATTAGGAATTGCAGAAAATTTAGAGCAGTAGTTACTTGTTAATGGAGGAGTAGAGGAAGAAGAATAAGAATAGGGGAAAGAGAATGGGAGGGCTGTTAACTGGAAAAACTTGGGAGATTACCTGCTTTATTGTTTCATTCACCCCTAGGTAGAAAATACTTTCCCTTCTATTTTTAGGCAATGAGTAGATGATGTTATCTGTATAGTTTCTGGGTTATCAAATGTTTAAATATTTTCATCCCTCCCACTTGGTTATAGAGGACACCAATACTAGATGTTACCATATCGAGGTTATCTACATGTCTTGGAACTTAAATATTGTCCTTCATATGCAGATATGGCACAGCAATATGCCACACAATAAAATTGCCGACAGGAAGGGCCATCAGGGCTGGATGAAAGAAGACGGTCCATACTTTGTTTTTCCTGGTGGTGGAACAATGTTTCCTGATGGGGCCATACAATACATTGAGAAACTTGGGCAGTACATTCCTATAAGTGGAGGAGTTTTGAGGACAGCCCTAGATATGGGGTGTGGGGTAGGAATTGTTTACTTGTATGTCTTCAAAATTTTATTCATATTTGTATCTAAAAGTACCACATTATTAAAAAGAGAAATGCATGACTTGGTTTTCATGTAGGTTGCAAGCTTCGGGGGTTACCTTCTCAAGGAAGATATTTTAACCCTGTCATTTGCTCCAAGAGATTCACATAAATCACAGATACAATTTGCTTTAGAAAGGGGAATCCCGGCATTTGTTCTAATGCTTGGTACTCGTAGATTGCCTTTTCCTGCGCATTCCTTTGATTTGATGCATTGCTCTCGTTGTTTGATCCCATTTACTGCCTATAGTAAGTTCGTACGTCCTTCCTGTGCCTATATTGTTTACTTAAGATTTTCTTTTTTTTATTTTCTTTGATTAAAAGGAGACTTTTGATTTGCAGATGGGACATATTTTATGGAAGTGGATCGGCTTCTTCGACCAGGTGGATATTTTGTTGTCTCTGGTCCCCCTGTACAATGGCCTAAACAAGATAAAGAATGGGCGGACCTGCAGGCCCTAGCAAGAACCTTGTGTTATGAGTTGATTGTTGTGGACGGGAATACTGTCATCTGGAAAAAGCCTTCAACTGATTCATGTGTCCCAATCCAAAATGAATTTGGGCTTGAATTTTGCGATGACTCGGATGACCCAAGCGATGCATGGTAAGCTTCCCAAGATTCCACTCTTGGTTTATTGCTTCAGATTAATCCTTAGTTACAGAAACCTTCTACTTGAAATACAAGAATTCCACTTCAGAATCTTATCTTGTTCCCAATCCCATACATGATTAACCCTTAGTTACAAATTTCTCCTGCTTGAGATACAACAATACCACTTCAGAATCTTGTTCTTTTCGCACTCCCTTACTTGCTTCCTAAGCTAGCAAGTCAAAATTTCCATAATACCTCCTAACCCTCTTTTGTAGCTTGATTCATTTCCTATCACTAAATCCCACTCTGTGTAACTAAAGATTCAATAATACCTCTCTCTCCCCTGTGCCATACACTTCATGTTTAAGGTGAGTTTACACTAAATTTCCCAGTTCAAGAACAAAAACTTAATTTTTGGCTGTAGGGGCGATTTTCAACTTTCAAATGTTAGGGTTTTTCCCAAATCAAAAAATTTCATAGATCTTATTGTGATAAAACATCACTAAAAACCAAAAGAGCAATAGAATAATCTTTTGTTTTGATGTCTAAAAATTTATTTTCATTCAGGGCAATTTAAATAGCATTTGCGTACACCAAATAAGGTTTTACCGGAACATAACACCTTCAATATAAATCAGATTTAAGCAATCTTGGATTTGTTGGAAAGCTGGTTTTGTGCTCTACGTACTACAAAAAGTATCATGTAAAAATAAAATCATTTGACTAGTCAAACTTATTAGAGAACAAGAACATTTCTCTAAATCGAGAGCTGTTTAATTACTTATAGATAAGATCATATTTTCCAAGAAAACTATAAACCAAAATGTGAGACTAGGTATACTAGGACAATGATCATTTCCAAGAAGAGTATAAACCAAATGTATGTTTTGATTGTTTCAAACTTTCAATAGTTTGCTTCTTCAGTTCTGTTGTCTTCTATGCTATGTTGATTTTTGATGACTTGATGTGGCTTAATATTGATTTTTTATGATATAAGATATATATTGTAGCATACTAAATAATGTTAGAAAAAAGGGGAAATAAAAAATAACTCTTGGTCGCCTAGGCGTTGCCTAAGCGTTTAGGCTCACCCCTCTACCCCCTTGAGTCGCCATTGTCACCTTGACAACTATGATGGTTGTCCTTAGGTATTCACCATATTGTTCATATGGTCGTCACACTATGTACTCTTCGGAATGGCGAATTCAAAATACAGGTATGAGTATACATACAGACATACAGTGTATGCATTGAACTAGATCACACGAGAATCTTGCCTATGTATGGTTGGACAGAAATCCGGACAAGGTTTGAGGTTTTGGTCCAAATCGAAATTTCAGCCAAAATGTGGTATTTTTTTTGGGAATTTCGATGTTGGGTTTCGGGGGCCAAATGACCAAATTAGGTCATGAAACTTGTAGGTCACCCTATTTTAGGCCCTCTAAACGTGGTAGAACCCTTAGATTTAAAAAAAACACACCCAAAATGGTAGTTTGACTTCGAACCCTAGGTTGGTGTCTACGTTGTATACATTCTCTAATATGGACTATTCCACACAATCTTTAGTTTCTGTAGTTCGAAACTGAAGGTTGCAAGAGAACAAAAGAAGAAGGGAGGAGATGAGAGTAGAGGGACGAAGAAGGAGGAAGATGGTGGCAGAGTGTTGTGGGAGAGAATAGACTTCTCTCCCCTATATTGCGTCACTTAGCCAAATACAACAGAAATTACATACCTAACCCCCCCCTCCATGCTGACATAAGGTAGCTAAGGGACGTAAAATGGTAAAAAAGGAAAAGCACTTTAAAACATAATATCTCAGTACCCTAAGTACCCTGATTACATCAACTCTAACACTCCCCCTCAAGCTAGGGAATAAGTGTCATACATACCCAGTTTGCACAGAAAGGTACTAAATTGATGAGTGATAGCTCTTTAGTGAAGATATCAGCCAACTGGTCGCTTGTCCTCACAAAAGGGGTGCATATGTGTCCATCATCAGTCTTTTTTTTTTTTTTAATGAAATGCCGGTCCACCTCAATATGTTTTGTCCGGTTATGTCACAGGATTGTGGGTTGTACTTATAGCAGCTTTGTAATTTGCAATAGTCTTTCTACAAGCAGAACATATTCGTGACACCAAAAGAATTATTACACAAAAAGGTTTCTCAGTTCTAAATCAAAAAAGTAATCTGCAATAGTCTTTCTACAAGCAGAACATATTAGTGACACCAAAAGAATTATTACACAGAAAGGTTTCTCAGTTCTAAATCAATTTTAAATGGCATAAGGCAAAAACAATTAGAGATTGCATGTTCTCTTATTTTGAGTCTCACTGTGACACCAGAACAGCTTAAAACAACAGTGAAGATTGTACTAGTAATTCAATCATCTAGATTCCCCCAACCCGCCGCCCCCCCCAAACAAAAAAAAAACACAATTCCATCTTTCTTCCTCTTTGCATTGTCATTGAGCATTGCAGAGGAGAGAACAGTTTCAGGTGTAAGACCAGAGTTCTAGGCAATATATGGAACAGTAGTTCAATCAATTTGGTTTAAAATTTTAATTATTGATTCTTGGTTGGTTTGGAATTCAAAATGTGATAGCTCCAATAATGTCCCCAATTTTTTTTTGTTCCCCTTTTAAATTACTGCTCTCGAGTGTAAGAATTTCCAACTCTTGGACCATTGGGGCGAAATCTCAATCTAGGTGAAAATTTGTCTCAACTCCAATGGTTTTGCAGGTACTTCAAATTGAAGAATTGTGTAAGTAAGATGGCCTCCCTCAAGGGCAAACATGCTGTTGGGACCATTCCCAACTGGCCAGATAGGCTAACTAAGCCTCCTTCAAGGGCTAGATTAATGAAAAATGGGAATGAAGTGTTTGAAGCAGATACACGACGTTGGGCAAGAAGGGTTGCATATTACAAAAAGTCACTCAACTTGAAGCTTGGGACCCCAGCTGTACGCAACATTATAGACATGAATGCCCTTTTTGGGGGTCTTGCAGCTGCATTATTATCTGATCCAGTATGGGTGATGAACGTTGTTCCTCCTCGAAAGTCATCAACTTTGGGTGTGATTTATGACAGAGGATTAATAGGAGTCTACCATGATTGGTATGTTCTAGTTCTAATACCCACTTTTCTGGATTGAGTTATATGAATATTAAATGTTTAAAAGCTTATGCATTGTTTCTTCCTCTGGTTTTAAACTAGACATTAACAGATGTTCCAAAACAGTTCAAAAGGTTTTTCATTATATTGATTCAGTAAGATTTTGGAAATTATTAATGAACATCAGCATTCTAGTATGTCAAGCAGGCTGCAGTTTCTGCATAATTATAGCCAGAACTCAAGTAATAAATCAATGACTGAACTGGATACGAGTCAAAGTGATTGGGAAATTTTTTGTATAGAATCTTGAGTTTAGTACCTTGTTACTCTAATATCACAATCATTATGTTGCTCTTTCCCTCCTAAAATTAGGAAGCTTCGTTAGTTATAGACATTGGATGGATGTGCTAATAGTTATATGATTGGTGTTGACAGGTGTGAGCCTTTTTCAACATATCCTCGAACTTATGATTTCATACATGTATCCAATATCGACTCACTTATAAGACATTCTGGTTCCAGCAAAAACAGGTATTGAATTTTATAACCTCGTCTTTCTGTCACAAACTTATGTGCATTAAATTTTCAATCTATGTATGAGACATTTGATATGCAGAAGGATTAATATATTTATTAAAATGAACTTGTGTATCCTGAAATCATGGTATTAGTTAATACATTATAAAATAATACATTAGAGACCATTCAAGAAGCAAAATTACCTAATTAACCAAATGGATTAACCATCACATAAATGATCAATTCTTTTGGTTTATCTAGAGGTTGTTTATACCAGAGAGCATCTGAGTTCCACCACCACCACCAACCCCCCCGCCAAAATAAATAAATAAATAAATAACAGTAACCAGGCCATGGAATGAAAGAGAAACATAAGTTGACTAGTCGGCTCTAAGAACTTGAAGATAATTGTTAAGGACTCTACAAATCAAAGCCAGATCAAGCAATTGCTATCCTTGGTCTGTGTAGGACTTCCTTTTTGCAGCACAATAAATACGTAAGAGAATGTGAAGGGGATTCAGGTGTTGGTATTATCCATGATTGCTCAAATACCTCAAATAGAGGATGTTGATGTGGAGCATTTTACAGAAGTATTTTGGGTAATTTGAAATTTGATCTATAAAACCAATGACCTTTTGAGAAAAATCCATTAATTAATAGAATATCCGCTATTGATGAAATATTCCAGTAGTATCACTCTTATTTTCAAGAATTCCTACATGCAAGGATATTCAAAGTGTTGATTGTTGCCTTAATTCCAAAAATATGTAGCAACAGTTAGATTCAGTCTCTACAACTTTGTATTCTACTTGAATTTAGGCAATGAACTTAATGAATGCTTTCAATGTTGCCAATAATAAGTAATTCATTGGCACTGTAATTATGAGGTTTCATTTGTCTTATATTTTTCTTTTCTTTGTAATGAAAGAAATGCAGTTCCTTGAAAAGATGGGATTATATTTTGGGGAAATATCCTCGATATTCGAAGTTGGAGATTAAATATCCCAAGTGCACACCATGTTAGACTAATAACAGTAGTATCTTAACTTTGAAAACAAATATTATTTTCATAATTTGACCTGAAATTGAAATTCAATTCCAATTCTAACCAGTGGGGCGGTTACAAAATCCACCAAGCTTGCTGTTGTGATGTGCCTTCAAAAGATCTGGCTCTTTTCATTTCTCTAACTACTAAGAGATCCTATTAATTTAATGCAAGCACAACACATGTTTTAATCCAGATTTGAATCATTCCAATTTTGTCGGATGTTCCAAGTTAATTCTCCAAAGCATGATCATCTCAAAGACTCAAACCAAACACTGTGATTCTTCTAACACATGGAACTCCCAAGTAATTTGGCATCTATGTTCCAAATTTTCATTTATCTAAAGGGGTGGTCCGTGGGTTAGTGTGGGCTGGACAATGCCTAGGTCATAATTGAACTTTTCCTTGATGTCCTGTATTATATGATATACAGGTAAACTCAAGTCACATGTCTCGGAGAGCTTGAAAATAATTAATTTTATTTTTTCCCTTGATGCATCTTTCCATCAATTGTAATGTATTGATTTGGATTTATCTTCATATGCTCTTGGTTGCAGGTGCAATCTTGTAGATCTAATGGTGGAGATTGACCGGATGTTGCGCCCAGAAGGAACAGTTCTTGTTCGGGATTCTCCTGAAGTCATTGACAAGGTGGCTCGCATTGCACATGCAGTAAGATGGAGAACCACTATTCATGAACCAGAACCAGAATCGACAGGAAGGGATAAGATTCTTGTAGCAACCAAGACATTCTGGAATCTACCTTCAGCCTCTTAATCTACAGTGTACGAGTATCTTCTTTTTCTTTAAAAAAAAATTCTCCCTTCTGGGAGTCCAAGAAGTTAAATGTTTATGCATTAAAGAAAATGCAGCTTGTCTTTTTGTTCTTCTTTTGTAAGTTATGGTTTATTTCTGTTAGAGATGGAAGGGGGAAGAAGAATTTTAGTTGTGAAATGGAAGGTGGTGAAGGATTCAAATGAGGCTTTTAAAACTGTCAGATAGCATATGTTTGTTACAAGGGTAACTTAGTTTTGGAATCCACTGTAAAATAGATTTAATTGTCCAAGCAAAAAATTCAATGATTCAATGGCTCTCTCAATCTATCCTTTCTCTCCATTCAAAATGTCTATTCGGTTTAGAATAACATTGTAGCTAAGTTGGGAGTAGGGATTTAGTTCACGATGTCGTTGCTGCCTGTACCGATATGAATCGGCCGGATTGGATGATTTTTGCCTCCCAAAATTTTGAACCACCGATCCGATGTTGGACTATATACCTATTCCTAAAGCTGTGGTTGGGAGTTAGTTCTCATCTCTGAGTTGTTGGTAAAGGTGGGTTGCCTCAAGTCGTGTTGTTATGGCCCAGAAAAATTGTCGATTGACATAACCTAACTTAGGCAATGACAAACAATGGTTAGTCATTCAGAAGGATCCAGCAAATTGAGTAGGTTTAGAAACGTTCGAGTTGGAAAAGAATGGTAGAGGAACTTTCTGACCCCCTTTGGCCCCTGAGATCCCTAGTTATAATATGTCTGGGCGCATCCTGTGCCCCTGGCACCCCATTATAGAGAACATTTGGCCATGTAAATATGGGGTTTTTACCCATTCCCTGCTTTTCCCCACCCGTTTGTTGTTTTCTATCGAGAATTCTTTACTCATGAAAGGGGAAAAAAAGATCTAAGTTTTCTTTCACCCATAGAGAAATTGAAAAGAGAAGCTCTAATTAATCCACAAGGTCTAAATCTTTGTCTGGACTGGATAGAAAGATATTTTGAACATCTACGATATGAGCGGGAATTAATGATGCCATTTACTAGTCTAAAAATCCAATCAAAGTATCAAATCACCTTGATGAAGAGATTCTTTAGTTACTATTCTAGCCTCTAGGAATCGAATTAAAATGTCAAATAATCTTGGATAAAAAGATTCTTTTTTCACCCAAAAAATTAAATTTTATTGGTCCATGCACACGATGCTTTGGTTGAGGGACGTAGCTCCTCTCCAGCGTGGGACACGCACATCCAATGAATGGGTTGGCATGATCCACATACCAGCACACATCCCAATGTGAATCGTGCTAGCCCATCTGTTGGATGTGCACTAGACGCAGTATCATACATTAAAGGGCAGTGAGGACAATTCATGTGAGAAAGAAAGAGATAAAGATAGAGAGGGCTAAGAGAAGCTTTTTCTAACAAAAACTGATAACCATCTAATGCACAAGTACCCGTGGCCTAATGGATAAGGCGTCTGACTTCTAATCAGGCGATTGTGGGTTCGAGTCCCACCGGGTATGATTCTTTTTGAATTATTTTAAGGCTTCTAAAAGGCATATACATAATCTGTCAGTTGGTCTCATTCCATAATTAGTTTTGATCAAACTGGTATTAGGCAAGGATTGATTGACTGACTGGTTAGGTTATCTTCGGCCATATTTTGGAATACAATGATTAATTCATTGATCATAAGTCCGTCTTAATCAGTTGGATTTTAGTTGAGTATGTACATACGATTATTTAATTGGCTTCATTGTGACCAAGTAGTCATCGGTTCAAGTCTGGAAACAGCCTCTCTGTGAAAGCAGGGGTAACGTTGCATACATCGAGTTTATGACCCTCCTCAAAACTCGCAGTAGCGGGAGTCTCGTGCACTGGGTACATCCTATTCGTGTTAGACTAAAACTGACCAGTTAATTACACGTGTATTCAATCCCCAGACCTCGCTCAAGAGGTGTGCATCTTAGGGTAAAAATAAATGGATAAGACCGACAGTAGAAAATGAACTCTGAAGTTGAGAACAAGAACAATAAAGAATGCAATTGAATTAAAATGTCAAATAATACAAAAACCATCTATTCATCTATATTATACGTGTTTACATATCTGGAGTAGCAGGAATCAACACCTAATGCAATACAACCTCCTTCTATGTTCAACGTCCAGGGACAGAATGACTAGAGGTTGGGTGGGGAAGAAAGCAACCCAAATTCTTCAAACCATATGTGCATGTAACATAGCAAAAAGCAACAGAGTGGGAAAATAAAAAAATCAGATGCCAAGACGTAAGGCAAGAACAGGCTTTCAGTTACTCCCACAATTCCATCTTGAAGTGGGGACACAGCTAAGGTAGCGACACCAGTGGCAGCGCTGATATGCATTAACCCCTTGAAACAGCATCACCAACCCGACTGTGAAACTGCAAAATTAGACATCAAAACAAATAAAGTTAATCTTATACTTGTAATGATGAACATAGCAATGAATTTCAAACTTGGGGTGATGGATAACTACTAAAATTCGCGGCATACATATATGCAAACAACAAAGATTTACTTGTACTTCAATGGGTAGAACTTACCCGACAACCAGCAAAACCAGTGAGACCACCCACAGTACATATTGGTATGTCTTGTGTTTGGATTTTGAAGGAACATTGGCTGGAAGGTTATGACGGTCCACCCAGCCAAACTGAGGTCGGAGCAGCAGAACAAAGCCAAGGAGGAAGCCTGTCAGGAATCCCCCGATGTGTGCAAAATTATCAACATGAGGAAGAATTCCAACAGCTAAGTTAATGGCAATGATGATCACAAGTGTCAATAATGCTGCAGCCTGCATGAACAGAAAAAAATAATAATAATAAAAAAAAAAAAGGATTGTAATGGGAGGCTACAACCTTAATTAATCATGGTAGTTCCAATTTACAACTATTCATTATCAACTGCTAAGAAACTAAAATGACCAATTTACAACTATCCATTATCAACTGCTAAGCAACTAAAATGACTGCAAAAACAAACCTATTTAAATGAAAAGATGAAGAAGACATTAGCCGTTCTTTCAACATCAAAAACCTTAAAAGCTCTGTGTAAAACCAATATAATGTTTCCATGGGGAAAAGGTTCTGCAGTTGGTGGCTATACCCCTTCACTGGATAACCTCTCTGTTTTAGCCACAAGGACAGGGCCTATACAGACTGCAGGGCCTATACAGACTGTTTAGAACCCCTTCCGCTTTCAGCCATCTAACCCACCATGTATTGGATCTTAACCTTACAATGCCAGCTCTAGAAGAGCCAAAGTTTCAATTGTGGAAATGCACAAAAAGATTTCTTCCTCTTGCCACATGGGAGGGGCCCATGGGCAGAAACTTACCACATGAAAATAGGGGGGCATGGCCAACACATGGAACCCTTTGAGGCAGCCATTTTAGCTGCAACAACAGAGATTCCTGGATTGTCTATATCTCTATCATAGGTAAATTCAATATGGGAGCCAACATATATGACATCAATAAAACTATTTGTGAAACATGCTTGGAAATCTCTCACCTTATTGGAATAAATAGTCCAGTTTGAAATAAGTTCTGAAAGCATGGCTCCAAGAAGTCCAAACAGCGCACCAGAGGCACCAACAGAGATGTTACTTCTTATGAAAAGGCAAGAGAGAACACTCCCTCCAAATCCAGACACGAGGTAGATAACCCCAATTCGTACTGGAAAATCATACCAAAGGCAAGTGCTAAAGCTTGGTCAGAGGGATATTAGGACAAAGCAAATGCAGAGAAAAGACCCAGACAGAAAACCAACTACATTCACAGGGAGATTGCTTAAGATGACAGACTAAGGAATTCAAAATTGGCTGACATCACAGGATATAAGAAAAAACATAGGCAACTAAGTCTAGATCAACTTTGCTAGAGGTTTCATAATAACAGCAGAAACAAGAAGAGTGACAATGAAAAGACCACCTAATCCAACCTCTCACTTATCTATTTCACTCAAATGTTAAACAATGCCAACAGTAGAAGTAATAAGAAAGAAGATAATCAAAAATAACGGAAACCAGACTCAACTTGAAGTAGGGATCACTTTCATCTCCCATCAATTCAAATGAGCAAAGCAATAGGAATAACAAAGCTTACCAAACCCAAATTGCTGTTCAAGACGGATCCCAATGAAGAGCAAACTGAACATGTTTGCAAGCAGATGAATGACACCTGCATGCAACCAGATACAAGAGATAAGTCTCCATCCTTGATGCCCGTGGACCACTTTGTTCCAATCAAGAGCTCCCAACTTCTCCAACCTGACAAAGTAGGTAAAACCTAAAGATCAGTGTTGCCTTTTGATTTAATTTTCTAGGTACCAGGGATAATCCACTTCATCAATAAAGAATATCAATTTCATGGAATTTCTTTTTGTACTACCACTCAACTACCCTAGGCTAATGAGGTGCCTCCACAACACCATCAAGGCTAAAAAAATTACAAGGTAAGGAAGTCCAAAACCCAGAAAAAAGAAAATAATAACGCATTCCCACAAGTAGCACAAGTGACTCGGTCATTGAAAAGTAACACAAGCTTATAAGCTTGTATATGTGTAAGAATTTTTTTTTTTCTACCTTAACTTGAAAAAGTCTAGACTATGTTCATCATTCATACAGGCTAAAACTATCTAAGCAGAGGTGCAAGAAGAAATCACAAGATGTCAAACTCTACTCCCTAGATGCTTTAAGTGCATTTTGAAGAAGCTGGTTAAAAGCATCAGGTTATTACATCTAAATACCCTATCACAAAGTAAAGATGTAGAAATAAGATAAGAACAGAATTTGATCAACATTTTCTAACTCAAAGCTGAGTGTGCGAGCAAAACCACAGACACACTCTGACATGATAAAAATCAGAGTTTCAGGTTGATGCTTCATCAGATCCTAAATAGAAGTACAGTATGCTTTCACCAAACATTTATCTAAGCAAATTATATGAGAAGCCTCCACCAACAACCTATATTGGTAGACTTCCATTCACATTTGAAAAACATTCTGAGCACCTCCAAAAAAAGCAATTTTTTTCCGAATTTAACTGCACCCCTATTGGTTTTCTATAGGAAATATTAATGTCCAAGTGAAAACAGCCTAAAGAATTTCCCCAGACCATAATAAGGGCAAAGAACCAAAGAACCATCTCATATGAATGCCCCGTGGTAGTAACAAGAAGATCCCATAACCATAGAAAATTTTCGTCGAAGAATTAAAACTAACCCATCTCTGCAAATGAAACGCACAAAATTTCCTGTGTACCAATTGAAAAGCCCGAAAGCTGCGCAGACCGAAATACCCAAATTTTACGCAATAGACTGAATCACTAACGAATTATTTTTGCCCATCCAAAGAGAGAGAAATAAAATGTCAAAATAAGAATTAAGAGAAACTAACAAAAAGATATTGAAAGAACAATTACGTTGAGGAAGAGGGTCCAAATAGGGGATTCTCTCGAAGAGGCTGAAAGGAAAATCTACGGAGACCCCCGGCCACGCAGTGTCCTTGAGAACTAGTAATGTTCTTGGGGCAATTGTTGAAATACATGGTCAATATGAACATAACAACGTTGGCCACCACAAACGCAGGAATCAACCATGAAGTCCATTGCTTCTCTGAAGTATCTTGGTAATAAGAAGACGAGTAGTATGAAGAAGGGTAGCCATTTCCCCTGTTCTTAGCACCTCTGCTCTCCAGATCTTCGCCCGCCATGTGTTGTCCACAATAGTTCGTCTCAAACTCTTCACTACCTCCCGATCGCTACTGTCCTCCTATGGATATATCTCAGGAAAACTATAACAACAAACAAAAACGAAATAATAAAGTAAAAATAAACAAAGTTTGCCTTTGGCTTTGCCTTAAGAGAGGAGTTGTGTCTGCACTGCAGACACGGAGAACAGGTGAAGTGGCTTGTAAGGGAGAGTCGGTGGAGATGAAACCCTTCATCACTGAAATATAACGCGAAGAGAGATAGCGAGAGAGAGAGAGATTCCTTCGAGTTCTCCCGGGCCAACCGTCGCGGTTATTGTATATCCCCGCGTTGCCGCGTTCGCTTATTATCGGTTGGCCACTGCACCAGCGGTTGGGCCAATGGTAATGGGAGTGTGCACATGGGAATCGACCACTGAGGGTAGAATGGTCATTTCGTTCACCCATATTTCCTCTTTTCCTATTTGGAAAAAAGAACATTTTTATTTTTTGATAGAATGCAAAAATAAAAAATAACATTACTTGGTTATGTTGCCCTTAGATACAAGGGGTGCACAAAAATGTGAGTCCACCTCAAGTTCTTGTACAACACAAATGGAATCCAAGAGAATGAGTAGATTCTATCTATGCACTCTTAGGCATGCAAGAATGGTTCTTGTATGAGAACATGAGCAGTTATCAACCCCAAGGGACAGCTTAGTTGGTAAGAGATGAGGTCTAAGGAAGCTGAAGGTCCTGAGTTTGACTCCGCCTCCCCTCCTTGGGGTCACCTACTTGAGAGGAAACTCCCTGGTGAACATGGGGGTCCTAGTATCTCCCGATTCGTGTGTGTTGCGGGGTCGTGCATGAACCTTGGGGGAATTAGTCGGCCAAAGGCCCCCATATTGGTGCAGGGGCTTACACGATCAAATAATGATCTCTTGCCTCAAACTTATAGTCTATAAATAATATATGACCCAATAAAAAAATATTAGACTCGTGAGAAAACCCTAAAGTCAATAAAACTTGGACCTTATTTAGTCATTTCTTAAATTTGGATGAGTCTTGGTGACTACTGATTAGATTTCATTTTTATTTTTATTTTTTAAACCCTACTTATAGCCGAGTCAAACTTTATTTTTCCAATTAATAATTCTTCCTCCAAAAAGGAAAAAGAAATGGAGCAGGGAAAAGATTAATTTATTTAATGACTAACATACCCTTTTTAGTTTGGGTTTAGTTTTAGATAATGACATGACAATGAACTTAAAAAATCAATTCAAACATGGGTTGTGGATGGCACGTTATAACAAATTTCACCAATGATGATGAGTAGGGATGGTTAAGATTGTTTTTTTTTTGAAAAAAAAATCTCAAATAAGGTGGAAAATGGGCTTATATTAAGGATTAAATCACAATTTTTTTCACTAGCAATTAAAATAACAAATTGGCCGATTTAAATCGGAATCGGAGATCTCCTATGATTTAAATCGATTTTTCTAAATAGCTTTTCTAGGGTTCCACGTGTTTCTGGTGGATTCCATGCAACAACTTCTGAATCATTTCTAGTCGATTCCAATCCAATCCTAAACCCTAAACCCGATTTCAATTCCGGTTTGGGTTTTTGAACCTTGAGCCTAGGTAAGGAAAAAGAGAGTTCATAGACACTTCACAACGAAGGGAAGCGAACTGATTTGGCTATCACAATGAAGGACCAAGGACAGAGAGGGGAGGGGGTCTCTTAGAAAGTTCAAAACCAAGGAAAGTGAACTGATTTGACTTGTTGGTTTGAGTTCTAAAATCATCTGTTAATGAACATTTTTTGGGCTTTTGACCATACTATGTTAAATCTCCTTTTCAAACTGACAATATGAAAATGTGGTGGGGTTAACTGGGAATTATAGTTTCTCTTCATCCTTTTCAAACTTCTAGTTTGAGTTTAAGGTGGGGTGTGAATTGTGTTATCAAATTCTATGTTTAGAATTACAAGTAAACTATTTTGATAGCACATGATATGGGAAATGCAAGAAAATCACCTTCCAATAAGTATGTGATACGGATTAAGTTTTCCTTCACCTATGTTGTGAGAGAGAGAGAGAGAGAGAGTCTCTTCACCAATGGTGATGCAACCTTATGATTAAACTCTGGGTTAGTACTAATTCCCTACCTTATGTTCCGTTTGGTTGCAAGGGGAATTAAAGAGAAGGGAAGGGAAGGGAAAATTTTCAAACCTAAAAATGAAATTTTTGTAATCATTACCCCATGTGATTGTATAAACTACTAAAATTTCTTACCATATCTAATAAAGATACATTTTACATGTAATATTTATTTTACATTTTAAACCAAAGGGAAATAGATGAAAAGTAAAGTGAAATTTAATAACCAAATATGGAACGATTTGGAGTTAGATACATTGTCATATGGTGTCACATGAGGTAATGATTAAAAAAATTCTTTTTTTAAGTATGAAAATTTCACTTTCCTTTCCTTTAATTCTCTTTGCAACCAACAGAGCCTTAGAGATCAAAAATAATATTTTCTAATCCAACCAAAGAATCAGATCCCAAAATTGAAGAGATTCTAATGGGTCCATGTTATGTTGTTATATATTAACTTTTTACACGGAAGGAATTCAAATTAACAGACACACCTGATTATTATTACTTGATGGCAAAAGTTTTCCTTCATCAGCATCACCACGGGTGAAATACTCTCCAATCTGGAGTTATTATTACTCCCCCAATTTTGGATGCCCACCATACTCCCTTCGTTGTTCTCTTAACTTACTTCTGACGAATAAAAACCCGGGGCCTTAGTTAATTTCATATGTCGTTCTATTGTCACTGATTTGAGTCAGAAACAGTCTCTCCGCAAAGCAAAGGTAAAGAAGACTTTTATCCTCTTCTATAATATAAATGGAACCCTTTTCTCATATGGTTACACACGTACATTCCATTACTTGTGCACTCATCTGTCATGCCAGTCAATAAATACATCAAATTTAAAGTACTATATCATAATTGTGTGTTCTAAGATCCCTATTATATTTTCAATTAACATCAACTTTAGGCTGTGTTGATTTCGCATTCTCGGACGTTAAAAACAATTACTTTTATCATTGGAAAATGTAAAATTGACTTAAAATGCATTCCAAGAATGGGTGCCAAACGCTGCCTTAGGCTATACTTTTATCAAAAAACTAGTCTTTACTGTTAACCTACCCAGTCGGGATCATTCTAACATTCTGAAGGGCATTTCGGTAAAAACATGTATAAACAAACAGTGGGACCAACTCCAACCGTTAAAACTTACAACTCACCCAAGTGGAGAAATTGAAAAGTGTGTGGTTGGTGAGAGTGGGTCCCAGTGAAACCGTGTGTTACGTGTGTTTTGCGTGTTTGGTGGGCCTGGGCCTTTCCTCAAGCCGCCAGTAAATAGAACGAATATTGTCATACCATCCATGGATCCATGAGATTTTCAGGCGTTCAACTCCACTTTTGGGCCCATCACGGTGTAGGGTTGGTAGAGAGTTGGTTTCCCCACGGTTAGAGTGGTTCTGTTAAACTTACTTCCAAGCTACTCCACGTCTGCACTATCCCCACCCCACCCCACCTTACAATCCTCACAAGCGGCGTGGATTTCTAAACCCACCTTAGATTGCTGCCAAATTAGACCTCCAAGACCGGGGTGTCAATCGGTTTGGATCGGGTTCAATTGATTTCCCCCAATTTAAGGACCCATCTCGATGGTGTGGGAATTGTGTAGAAAGGTTATCTACCATTAGTAAATCAGGTTTCATAGGTCAGGCATGAACACGTTTCTATTTACTCTATTATCGATCAATAATCGGACTCACGTTAATCGGAGTGTAAATAAGCTATATACAGTCGGTTATCAATGTTGGTCCGTCCTGGTCGAGTGTTTGTCGACTACAATCAAACACCGAGAACAATCAAATAATAATCAGTCTAGGCCAGGCACTGGACCATTTACTAACTGGTCAATCTGATTTTGGGCCCCAAAAAAAAAAAAAGGTTGGTGTTTAATCATTAATTAATGGGATTAGATTAACCCTTGGCCCAAAAACTCCATACAGGTCACTTTGACCTAATGCCTTAACACAAGATTAACATTGTGGATATAGATTGGCATTTATTTAAATTCAAAGGCAGAAGGGGAACTTTGAGTACAAACCCACCCCAATGTCTCTTTCGAAGGAAAACTTTCTTCCTTATTCTTATATCTGCTACATACTACAATTTGATAAGCATGCAGAAGAGTACTTTCAATCATTGTAGTACAGAATTTAGCTCGTCTCCAGGGAACCCAGCATGTCCAAGGTGATGCCAACCGTTGGGCTATACCGTACACATCCCTAGAGAGTGATAGGGAGTGAGTACCACCAATAAATCAATAATAAACGAGAGTCCAATCACCATTGGTGAAGGGTTTCTTTCTTCACTTTTTATAAATTCTTTAATGAAAAATATTGGCACTCATATTTCTGCGGTGTAGCGTGGTACTGAAAACCTTAATTACACTTAAGGTTGTGACCATAACCATCCCTTTTTTTCTTTCTCTTTCTTTCTTTCTTTCTTTATTAGTGATACTTTTTTTTTTGGTAAATCTTTATTAGTGATACTTAAGAGTCTTTTGATGAAAAATTCACACATTTATGGAAACCTTAGCTTATTCTTCTCAATTCTAATTTCTAATTTTTGAAGTAATTAGCTTTATCACTTACATTAGAAATCAATAAACAAATATGCAATATATACCCGTCCACAATTAGAGGTCTATTAACAAATTTAAGCATAAGATAAACTACGAAGGATAAAGTGACACAAGATGGATAACTTTTTTTTTTTAAAAAAAAAGGAATTTTTTGTGGGGACACCCATCTTCCAAAAAAAAATTCACACAATTGCCAGGAAAACTCTTTGCTTACTCAAATCCAGTGGAGGTCTTGGTTTCCGTTCTAGTGCTACTAACAATTCAGCACTCTTATTAAATCTGTGCTGGAAAATCTTAAAAAACCCTTCTTCCCTATGGGTTCAAGTTTTGAAAGCGGAGTACTTTTCTTCTTCTTCATCTCTACTCAAGGCCCTTAGGTGTCGAACTTGTTCTGAATTTTGGAGGGGAATTCTGAATATTTTACCCACTTCTAAAAATCTTCTTTGATGGAGAATTGAGAATGGTCCTTCGGAGCACATTTGGACAGACCCATGGATTCCATCCTTACCTTCCTTTAATCCTTTGTCATTCCCCAACCCCAACCCCCCCCCCCCTTCCATCCCCATCTTTGTATTCTAGGGTGTCTGATCTCTTAAGTTCTAATGGCGACTGGAATGTCCCTCTCATCTCTTCTATTTTTCCTTTCAATACTTCTAAGGCAATTCTTAAGGTGAAGCTATCTCCTCCTTACACTACGGATGAAATCTTTTGTCCCTTTTCTAAAACTGGGACTTTTTCCACCAAAGTGGTTGTTTCTTGTCTTTTAAAACAATCCTCCAATAATCCCATTCCTAACCATTCTCCTAACTCCTTCCCTTGGAATAGCATGGAAGTTAACGCTGTACCCAAAGTTCAAAATTTTTCTTTGGAAATGCTGTCACAATGGGATCCTCACTTAAAACTCTCATTAATAAATGCTTCCCGATTCAAACCACTTGTGTTCTTTGCAAACAATACGGAGGAATCACTGTGGCACCTCTTCTTTGACTCTGAGTTTTCAAGGTAGATTTTGTTTGCCAACCCTTTGGGCTTTAGAATTTCTTCTCTTTCGGTTAATTCTTTCTCTGAATTATTTTCTACTTTGTACAGTGGTGACTTTCACAAAAGCTTTGCTCTTCATTTTTTAGAATGTAGTTCTATTATTTTGTATTTTATATGGACTGAAAGAAACCGTGTTTTCCATGAGGAAGCTGAACCAAATCCCTATTCGAGTGCTTTATCTTTTTAATCGTTGGATTGCCTTCACCACCTATACCTGACCTGGTTTTTTTGCACATGTCTTGTGACTCCAAAGGCCAATCATTCTTAATTACAGATGGAAGTTTCAATACCAACTCAAAGGAAGGCGGATGGGCTTCTATTGTGTTATTGATAATGAGAACCTTATCTTCTCTTTTAACTATGATCTAGTAGATTCAGCAGATGAGACAGAAGGAATGGCAATCGAACAAGGACTCAGAAAAGCAATGCCCAGAGGGATCAAGTGCTTAACCATTTGGACAGATTCGACGAACATGGAACCATGGCAGAAATAGGATACCTCTAACAAATGGCCATGACAACTTTTTCATCTTTTATTTACCATCTCTTCCATTATTAAGACTTTTGGATCTGTGTCTGTAATTAAAACTCCTAGAGAAGTAGTTAGAACAGCTCACCTTTTGGCCAACAGGACCAGATTAAACAAATACTGACTCTTTCTTAGGTTGCTATTCTGACATTTCTATGCTTGGGAATTAAATCTGTGTTTCATGAAAAGAAAAAAAAAAAAGGTGACACAAGTTAATTAACTCTTTTTTTCTCAAGCTGTACTTGATAATGGATGGCTTAAGATTCATAAAATTAGAGACCTCCATCATGAAACAGGGCACTGCGTTGAACTGGTAGATACAGGATTTCAGCCTCAATATGGGAGGTGATGGACCCAGTGGCCTTGATACATAGTCAAGTAAAAATAAATATGCAGATGAATGTACTTGCATGTTAATGTTGTTCAATATCCCTAGTTAGCATTTAGTGGACAAGAGATCTTTCAATCACAAGGCATTACCACAAAAATAATAGATGACGCATTCTTACAAAACATTAAGACCCAATATAGGCGGTGAAAGCCCCAGTTGCCTTGATATATAGTCAAGTTAAAATAACTATGCAGATGAATGTACTTGCCTGTCAATGTTGGTTCCATGAGGCTGGATCCTCTGCCGTACTGCAAGGTGTGTGGTGCACATCCTGAGACACAGCAAAGGCCACATGGCCCACATGACCTCTACTGTGCCAAAGGATGTGCACTGCAAATTTTGCTCGTCTCCAAGGAACCCAGCACACCCAGGGTGCGGCCAGCCGTTGGGCTGTGCCGCACACATCCCTAGGCATGAGCCGAGATGTGTGCAGCACAGCTCAACCACTGAATGCCTTCTGGCAGTACCCTGGGCACTGGGCTCCCTGGAAACAATCCTGAGCCATGTACCGAACACCCTGTAGTACGGAGGAGGATTTTTGTTGGTTGTTCCGTATCCCTAGTTAAGCATTTAGTGGACAAGAGATCTTTCAATCCCAAGGCATTACCACAAAAATAATAGATGATGCATTCTTCTTACAAAACATTCCGAATCCCAGCTATTGTTTACCACCCCACACCCCCCCCCCCCCCAATTTAGGGGAATCCAATCTAAGTTAATCATTATGTGAAGCTTCAGTCATCCATCAAACTGAAAGGATATAGTTTTTCAGAATCAAAATACCAACATATTCCACAAACAGTCAAAATTTTTATCAAAGATTAAAAAGCTACTGCACTTGAAAAATTATAGGGATATCTCTCCAACAGAGTTTTGGACATCTAAGTCAAACCATACAAAATCTCCAGAATGGAAAAACAACCTATCTGGTGTCTGCTTCAAAGGGCAATAGCTGGCAAATCAGCGCTTTCCACCACCTCCAAGTTTGGCACCCTTTGGCGCAGCACCCTTGGGTAAGTTACCCTTGGTCTGTGCTTTTTGTGTTTTAGTCACCTCTGCTTTCTTCGCCTTCTTCTCATCCTTAGTTTTTTTTATCCGCTCCTTAATTTCACTGCAGAATGCAAAGTATTCAGTGAAGCAATTAGGTAACACATAGTACTTCAAGGGAGGGCCTTGTTTACAGCTAGAACAAGTTTTGGACCACTTGAAATCATTGAGATTACAAGAAAGCCAACTTTGAAAGCACTGAAGAGGGAGAGCATACCGTAGAGCAGCTTCCCTGGCAGCATCTCGGACTTCTGCCTTCTCTGTTCTTTTCTTTTGGATCACCTCCAAGGTAGCACCAACAATCGACCTTGAATAAGGCTTCTTGGTAGCACGACGTCTTTTCTTTACTTGCTCAGCAGCAATGTCCTAAGAGAGATAGAAAAAAATCAGATTAATTTAATCATTGATCAAGCATAGCACACAAATATAAATTAAAAAACATTTGCAGCAATAAGAACATAAAGATGACCGTGATGACAACAATGTTTACCTTCTTATGCTGCTTCCTATACATGGCTGTCCATGTTAGCTTCGAAGGCTTCAGTCTATTGTGGAAATACCTCTTGCACTTCGAATTTGCAAAGAGGAAAACCTAAATGCAATGACAGATATCAGTCAAAAGAAAGAAAAGCTGAGAACTAACAACTAATCACCCCACATAGAAATGCAGTACATGCGACAGGTTAGACGTACTCTGAAACTAAAGCAGCTAAAAATTTATAGCAAAGACTCACCTGTGAATCAGAACGAACAAATCTGATACCCTTGCCAGGGTATATCTTGGCACCGCTGAAGCGGCAGAGCTCAGTCCTGAAATGCAATCATTCAGTGTTGAATAAAAAATTTGGCTATAGAGAGCACGGCCAGATGTCAAATGTATGTTTCATTCTCCTCAGAATTAAACTTTTGAAATAAATATAAAAAATAAATAAAAAAACGTAGTATCTCACGTTTGGAATGCAATATCATGAGCAAGAACTCATCTTTAGAATTATTAACAGTTACTGCTGCTATTATATTTTGGTTGTACAATCTCAGACTTAGTTTTAATCCATTCTTCAAGCCTCGATATCTCCCTGTACTTTTTGCTTTGTTCCTTTTCCTAAATAAATTGGCAGCTCTCAAATAATGTTTCTTTTGGTAGCTCCTACTGTTTGTTACTTGAACATGGGGATCCTCTCTATATTCAACCATTCAAATGGATTCATACTTTGAACTAGAGGGCCAAAGTGCTCGTATCTTCAGTAGGAAGTTCCAGATCTATAAAATCTGGCTTAAAAACAGAACAAATAGATATCCTTAACAATGGGGTTGTACTATACATCAAATTTGGGTATAATATGCTTAGGTAAACCAGAGTCTAATCCGGTTAAAATTTGAAAATAAACCTTGAATCGATCGATCATGATTTTCAAAGTTTAGTGAACCATACGACCGAATGAAGAGTCTAATGGATATCTATATCAAACTTTTTAACCAAAACCAGCAAATATGGACGATTAACTCATCAAACACAGAATGGCA
Source organism: Telopea speciosissima (assembly GCF_018873765.1). Classification (NCBI taxonomy): domain Eukaryota; kingdom Viridiplantae; phylum Streptophyta; class Magnoliopsida; order Proteales; family Proteaceae; genus Telopea; species Telopea speciosissima. The sequence continues at coordinate 59,839,968 of NC_057921.1, read as the reverse complement.
ATATCAAGCTCACGAAGTTTTGACAGAAACCGTAACAATTGAAACATAAGCACGAACAAATCCCGGTTTAACACATAGATAACTCCACGAAACACAATCAAAAGATAACGATTAAAGCAGAACAGAAAATAAGTTACCACAAATAGAAAACTCCACGAGACACAATCAAACTATAAGGATTAAAGCAGAGAGAGAAACATACTTGAGAACCATGGCTGCCGCTTTCCTCCCCTTCCGCTCCTTCCTGTCACTCTTCAGAAACCCTACTTGCTGAAAGCCTAAATACGTCGAAGGTACATGAGGATCGGAATATAATACATCTAATCCAGGACGTACAGGCTATATATTCCTCCATAAGACGCTTGATTAGAATCTTATTTTCAAATCTAAAATAGTTTTAACGGTGCTCCACCTGTTTAGGACTTTAACTTGATTTTCTATTTGACCACGGAGATTGATGCTAATCCGACAGTCCTAAGGCAGGATATATTTCACAGATACCTTTTTCACGGTGTTATTGTTGCACTGAGTAGAACCCTATGAACGAGTAGGGTTCCAACTTGGAAAAGGCGAACCGGCAGACACGAGTTCGATCAGGCCCAGCCCATTTCTACACGGGCTGGGCTGGAGTTTTGAACTTGTGAGCTGGTTTAGTTCTGAGAAGTGCCAATCACTGTGTCAATGCAGGCTGTGTTAGGGTTGAGGTTTTGGTTGCAACTGAGCCCCAAACTGGCCTCACATGTATAAAAATAAGCTTTTGTTTTTTTTTTTTTAATGTGACTATCTAATTTTAGGCTAAAATAGTAGGAGGGAAGCATCTCACATAAAAGTAAGGATCGAGTTTGCCTTAAGCCACGGTCCATTCACCGCGGGCATCAGATGCGCAGAGGAGGGTATTTTCGAGTACATACTAAAATCCTATAGGGGTTTGTGAACCCTAGGTTGATATGGTAAAGAAAAACCTTCTCCTAAAAGTAAAGTAACTTTTGTAAAGATATCTTCTTAGCTTAGATAAATATATTGTTAAGGGTGTCAAAACCAAGAAACTGTTTACTGAAATGGAATTGAACCGAACTGAACCATTTACATTAGAACCGTAAAACTATTTAAGAAATGGTTCATTTTGGTTTAAAATGAGACCGTTTAATAAACAGTTCGCTTTTGGTTTTAACCATTTAAACCGATTAAGTTTTTATTTATATATTAAATAAAAATATTCTACCTCTAGGCTCTAACACCATGAACCGAACCGTACTGTTTAAGAACCTTATGTATTGCCTACTGGACCAACCTAGCCCATTTTAGATTTATAAGGTTTGTTACGCTCGTCAGGGGTTAAGCCCATCCAGGATGGTCTGGGCTTGATCTATGGACATTTATTCTTGGGCTGGGCTATAGTTGGGGATGATCTTTGAGTTTAATGTATTGGTGTCTAGAATTTTTTCTTATGTAGTGTCCATGGACCGAATACCAAAACCGATTTTGTACCGAATTATCTATACCAAATCGTACTGAATAAATTCGATATGAGATACTTTTACAAATCGATATTCAATATAATATCGATATAAACATAATACTGAAAATCTACCATACTGTACCATATCGATACTGTACCACCAATTGACATCCTTAGTTGCAAGAACTGAGGTGGAGAAGTGTGCATAAATGTAGACAATTATCAGTGTCTTTTCTACTATTCAACATGTCTAGTGATGTTTTGTAATTCACTGCTTTGGCACGAATACCAAAGGAATCCAGGTGATAGGCAAATCCTATACAAATCAATTAACCAAAAAAAAAAAAAAGAAAAGAAAGTGGAACAGCGTTTTTATAAAAGATAGTAACCATGTAACACTAACAATAGATCAACTACAGGGAGCTCAGTGCCCAAGGGGCATCCAAGGGTTGGATTGTGCCGCACATATTTTGGTGCATGCCTAGGAATGAGTGTGGCACAACCCAACCGCTGGATGCTCCTTGGGCATGTTGGGTTCCCTGGAGAGGAGCTCAATCCTTATTCCTCATCAGAATTGGGTGAATGCCCAATAATGCCTATAGTATTGGTACACATGTCAATACAAAAGAGGGGTATTTGATTAAAGGAGATATGTTTCCTGTGGGGAGTGTAGTGCCCAAGCCCAGATATAGGGGCAAAATGACCCCCTCGCCCCCCATTAAATGCAAAATGATGTCCATGTTGATACCATCGTGCACTCTCCCATTGGCCCCCATGTGCGCAAAAGAGCCATGCTCCCCCATCGGAAACACTTCCCCTCGTTTGAATTAGAGTCTAAAATTTGTCACGTGTCTAATCTAAATTATATATGTCTTCTCTATCCAATGGTCGTAATAGACTTATCATCTGCCAACATGGCAGAATAGATGTCTTGTGATTTTTTAAAAAATAACAGTCATTTGTGACAATAATAATTTGTCTTCATAAATTTATAAAACTGATCAAATAAAGAAATGAAGATAATAACACGGCAAAACTGTTCCAAAATTGACTGCCTTGATAAGATTATCAAAGCAGTGGTCAAAGTATGTACCACATGTTATATCCTATAGGGCTAATATTTTGTCGTCACATATAAAATTTCAATCAAAATAGAGTATCAAAATTTTTTTATGGTAAACAAAATATCAAAAATTCAGGACTATGAGTGAATGCACATCGGAATATTATAATGGGGCATGTCAATACATGGGAAAATATTTAATTGAAATTGCCTTGAAATTTGACATTGGCTAACCCATACCACGTACTATAATCTAAATAACAATCAGAATTGTCACATTATTATTCTATGTGGCACAACAAGTATAGAACACTCTAATAAGCTTATCAAAGATGGTTGCAATAAGAATGATTTTTCCTCTAATAAAGAAAAGGGGAAAATGATTCTTGTCCAAGGGCGTAGCTTCTGCTAGCACCCCTTGTTGGATCGTGACAACACAAGAAGGGGTGAATTGGGTTACTAAAAATTATGGCAAGTATAAACATTAAAAAACCCAAAATACAATAGACCCAAAGAGAGATGTTGTAATAAAGATGGTGTGCAAAATGAAGATTGTAAGAAGAAAAGAAGAAACAATTAACACAATATTTATAGTATAATTTGGTAACTTGCCTACCCACTCCCAATGTCTCATTTGGTTTTTCACTAACTCAAACTTTTTTACAATTATTTTCACATGTTCAACACTAACCCAAGTGTTTAAGGCATACTCACACTCAATGGTTCCATTAACAACCTAAACAACACTTTCAACAATGATAAGAAGAATATCAAAGGCTCAATAACCAAGATACACAAATTAAAGCTCAAGCAAAAACCTCTATAGGTAGAGATATATATAAATGAAAAGCACAATTGATGATTCTCACAATATGGGCACTAAGGAGACTTAATGATGTTCAATTTGTAAAATTTAGTGTCTTGCCAAATGGCCCCAACACTGTCCTTAACTATGGATTCATAGGGATTCAAAATCCCTTGTTAATTAAGAGTCTAATGGGTAAATAGTTGACCAACCGACGAGTCATATTTAAGTAATCTTTACTGAATAAGGCCATTCTATAGCCATTGCTCAGCAATCGGATCCACACCAATGACCTGGCACAATGGTCGATCGACTTTCAGATACTGCCAATACAAGAGCCGACATAAATGAGCTCGAGAGGTAAGCTGTCGGTTTCTACCGGTAAGCCGATGAAGCAGCCGATTGTTCCTCAAAGATATCTGTAATAATGGATTTGGTACCAACCAATGAGTCGATAAAACAACAAGATGCCCTTCAAGTTTGATTCATTTTTTGTTGGGGAGGTTGAAAATACACATTGCTTCTATTAGCATAAAAACATCAATAAAATTGATTTTAAAAAAAGCTAGCTTTTTGTATGACAATAGATACCTCATTATGCTAATCTTAATTAAGCAATCATATATTAGTTGTTCTATTGCTATATTTACACATAGATGGTTCTAAAATTTAGTTAAAGACATGTCTATTGGTGACTATACCCTCCACCATGTTAAAGAGTTGGCATTGAGAGTCTATGTCACCAATTTGGATAAAGGTTGCAAGATATGGCCGGTGACATCTTGTTGGAATGATGCTTTAAGTAATTTTATTTTATTTTTGTTAAGCTAAGACATTCTATCCATGTTTTTTTCTCTCAAAGTGTTATGTTTTTTAAAAAGTGATAATATCATATGAAGGAGCTTTGGTATGTGGTTGAGAAAAAAAAACTATCAATTTGAACTAAAGATTATTTATACTCCAATAATTGATAAAATTACATTCACCATGCATTAGCTTTCATCTCAATGGCAGCTAAGTAAGCTACAATCCACTTTACCAACCAATATTTTGTTGTATCATTTTCAAAATATTTCAAATGTTTTTTACAATCCATATTTGAAAAAGGAACTAGATCAAAAGATGAAATTGCTTCAATGGAATGACAAGATTGGGAGGTACTAACTAATGTGAAAATCAAAATTCATCCTCCCATACTGTAATAACGTGAACATTTAATTAAAAGCACAGAGAAGACAATCTTATTATCTTATTTTATTGGTTGCATCATATTGTCACCAAATAGGTGAACTAAATAATAGTAATCATACCTTTTTTATCACTTGTTTAAATCCCAAAAGTTATTTAATGCAGAGTAATCTTATCATTTTATATCGACAATGATAGCTTTTGTTAAGTCATTTTCAACTTATTTTGAAAATCTCTTCGTATCCATGATTCCGTGACTAAAATAACTTTTAAGAATAAAACAAAGGATAACAAATTAAGGTTATAATCTTATTGTAACCAACCTTGGTCACAACAAGAATTTTCCTATTTGACATCATAATTACATTTTTTTAAGGTACATCCTCGTATGAGCCACCATATGTAAATCCTATTGGAAACTCCATGAGTTGATGACAAACAAAAGCATGGACTTCAAATTGAATCCATCATTGTTTATATATTTGTACTAATCTTATTTCTTTCTTATAACCCTTTAGGGAAAATGTATTGTTTTTGGTGAATGGTATTTCAAAATTTTGAACATCAAATCCCTTTATATCCACAGTATGCCCTTGCCCCTCATTAATTTTGAACAAAGTAATAAATAATTTCATCTCTCTTTGTAAAAGGTGTCAATAAATTAAACTCTTATTTGATCCAAATGTTTTGATGTCATTTATGGGTATATTTATTTTTTTAAAATACAAGTAGTTGGGAGTGTTTATATTCACCAAATAACAAGTAACACAACCCATGTCTATTGAGACATGATCACGTTTGTAGTTTACACAAAGCGCAGATAGCATTCTCTATAGATGCATGAGGATGATCTACATGAAACAGTTTGGATCATCCACAAACTTGCTGAGAATAGTTTGTCCATGTATCAATACCTCAATTCAACATTGTTACATAGAATAATAATAATAATAAGGAAAATTTATGAAACACCCCCTGAAAATGGGTCGAAACTCGGATCACCCCCTAAAATTTAAAAATACTCAGATCACCCCTTGAAATAGAGCCCAATACTCAGATTCAACCCTACCTTTAATTAACTGATGAAATCAGCTAGTTAAATTTTTTGAAAACCCTAAACTACCCTTGAGAGTATAATTACTATTTATTCTTTTTTTTTTCTTAAATAAAATAAAGAATTGGAGAGGGAATATTCCCTCTCCTCCTTCCCCAATTCTTTTGATTTGCTTCTTCGTTCTGGGAGAGAGAAAACAGAGAGAAGAGAGAGAGAAAAAAAAAAAAAAAGGAAAAGGAAAAAATAGAAATCTAGGCTTTAAACAAAATCCATGAAGATTGTCTTCAATCTTCAGCCAGGAACAAAGCCAGCAGAAGGAGAAGAACTCCAATCGCATAAAACTCCTTCAACAAGGCATAGTTGGATCTGAGATTTTGAGACAATTGTCGAAATTTCAAGCTCTTTTGAATGCAATCATCAATCAACTCAATTAATATGTGAAAAGGGACATTCAACTCTTGCAACCCTAACCTGATGGTGAATACAGTTTCAAGCTTGGTTATGGTGCAAAATCTCACAGCAGAGAATGATTCTGGGGAAAAAAACTCCTAGGGCTTTAAGATTTAAGGAATCTCTCTTTCTGTTTGGGGTTCTCGATTAGTGGAACTGAATCCAACCCTTGAAGCAAATTTTTAGAAACTCTTCGAGTACTGCTCCGATTGCAAGAAAAACACAGAGGTGGTCGTCGACCACTCTGCCGATGACTCTCTCTAACCCTAAATCGACCAATTTGAAAATACTACATGTTGGGTTTTAAGATTTGAAAATACTTAATGGGTCGTCGCCCAATTTGAAAATACTAAGATTTCTCACCTTCTCTGATTTTTCTCACTCTCTTTCCCTGATTTTTTTCTTCTGAAATCTCTCTTTTTCTCAATCTCAGATTTGTTTCTGCAATTTTTTGTTTTTTGTTTTTCTTTGTTATTTAACAATCGAAGAGAACGATCACTGAGATCAATCAAAATTTCTTCAAATCTGTCCGATTCCAGGTATGATTCTCTATCATTCTTGGAATTTCTTGATCTATTTGATCTATTTGAGATTCTGAAGTTCGATAATCAACGGTATCTCTCTGAAAAACTGATTTTTGCTCTAGTCGATCAAACTCAGAGGCGACATTTCTGTGATTTTTGACAAAATTGTTGCAATTCCTCAAACCATCTACAATGGTTCCATTCTCGAATTTCGATCTGAGATCTACTTTTTGCAAGGATTGAAGCTGCTAAAGCAAATCGACGGGAAGAACATCAACCAGATTTTTGTTACCCAGTTCAATGCTTATTACGAATCCCCCGAGTTGCAGAAAACTCCGGAGAAATTGCAATGGTGAGGTCGGAGTTGCAAAGTGAGGATTACGGGAGAGGAGGAAGAAATGGGTGAAAGAGGGTATTTTAGGTTGAAGATGAAGGAAAGGGTAGTATTGTAAATTTAATTATAATGATTTAGTACAAGGGTAAAATAATCTTTTAACGTCAATAATTAACAGCAGACTAACACCGTTAGTGTAGAGGGGGTGATCTGAGTATTTTAAAATTTCAGAGGGTGATCCGAGTTTTGACCCATTTTTAGGGGGTGTTTCGTAAATAATAGGAGTTTTCTTATTGACATCTTTTAAGGCATCAATATCTTGCAACTTATTTTCAGTATAATGCAATTTTTTCTCTTAGTGACGGTTAAAATTTTGTTATTTCACTATTTACTCTAAACATGTGACAATGACATAATGGTCAATACATTTTCAAATTAATTTCAAAATCATTTTTAACCTTGAGTTAAGGAATTTTTTGAAAGTAAGGGAAGGGGCAACTAAAATAATGCTATGTATGTGTTTCAAATACACATATATATGTATATATCATTCACACTGTATAAGAATAATATGTAGTTGTTTTTTTATGAGGTACGAATTGGTATTGAGGTGAAGCATTTAATTTTGTACATGTGAGAAGGGAGCTTTCACCCTTCAACACAATGTATAGATAACCTTCATTTCCAATCATGAGAAAAGAAAAGATATTTTTTTATGGGTAAAGAGAAGGGTGAGGGTCTTCTCTACCGTCATTGTTACTCCCTCCCTTAATTGTACGAAGTCAAAAATACTCTTGACTATTCCCACATACCAATCCAAAAACAGTTAAAACCATCAGTGAGAGAATTCCTCTTTTACCGTGGCTTGAGGAAAACTCGATCTTGTTTTTAATTTTCCAATGAAATGGTTTTTCTCCTTTATAATTGATGTATAATAATCATTGTATAAATCATTCTAGATGATTCATGAAAATTGCATGTAAAAGAACCCTTCCGAAAATCATTCTAGACGATTTATAAATTGCTTAAGAAAAAATTGTAATACACCAAAATAAATTAATAAAAAGAATATTGGGATTTTCCCACCATAAGCACCTTATAGATAGGGACTATAATGTGATTGATGTTAAAATGTATTTAGGATAAATAATTGAAATTTCTCACTTTTTATTTTAACTTAAAAATTAGACACTTTTTAATATACCTCGAATAAGTTTACTATTGACATGAGTACAAGAGTTTATGTGGTGAACAATTTTAAAATTTTAATTCAAGACAATATTAGCCATCGATCTGTACATTGCAAATTCCAACTTTATTTTAGTTCGAAATGCATTTTGAAAAAATTCATGTATTTTTTTGCAATAAAATAATAATAATAATAATTATTATTATTATTCACCACATCTCCATTTATATTATCACTATTATTTTACAAGCATAAGTCATAAGCAATACATCAATCATTTTTTTAAGAAATGTTTATATGAATTCACCCACGCAGTCAATATAATTGCAATTGTTTTGTAACAATAGGAAACCAACAACGAAGTTTAGCGACTCTCTCTCTCTTCATGAATTCACCCATGCAGATAGTATAATTGTGACTATAATGTAATAATAAGGAACCAACAACGAAATTTATTTTTTCAATTTCATCATTATTGGAATATGTAGCGATGTCCTTACTCTTTAGTGAAAAACAACAAAATATCAAGACCTTATAACTTTCATGAAGTATTAATGAATAATTACAACAAATTCAATAACCCCACTATTTAAGAGATCAGTGCTCTAAGTAATAATACAAGATTTAAGTGAATTGTATTATTTGATTGAGTCATTTTTCATCATATTATTAAAGTATCATTCTAAGTTTCTTCTAGTTCAGTTTTAATATGTCATTAGCATACCAATGTTTATCATTAGATGGAACTTAAATGAATGTTAAGTATACTCATAAACAATACCTTTCTTGTGTGATCTAATTGTTTAAATACTCAATGAAAACATGCGAAAAATAAGAAATCTAATGTGAATATTTTAAAATAAGAAAACATTTAATGGAGATACCCCCCTCTCTCTCATACAATTTCCTTTCATATCAGTGTCTTATTATGTTATAAATCATCATTTTGGTGATAGATAGTGTTTATAGTAAACTTATGCATGTAGGTATGTCTACTATAAACAAAGATATATAACATTATTTGTTCATTTGGACATATAATTAGTTTTATATGTTGTGTCTATTTGGGAGATGACATTTAAAATGCCCTTGAACTATGATAAATACTCAAATTTAAGTGAATATTTAGTTTTCGCTTGTTGAAAGATAAATTTTAATATATACAGAAAGACAAAGAAGGGTGGGAGAGTATTTTTGTGAATAACTGTCGAATAACATGCTATACCTTTTTTTCTTTTCCAAAATGGCCTAAGAAGGTTTTTTTTTTTTTCTTTTTTTCCTTTTGTAATTTTTATATAATAATCCTTGTAAAAAACATTATAAATAATGATTCATAAACTATCCTTTTCTCCCTTATATTGAAAATTGCATGAAAAATATTCCTTCTGAAAATCATTCTAAGTAATTCATAAATTGCTTAGATTAATTCAAAGAAAGTTTAGTATCACAGAGAGTTTGCCCACCATAGATACCTTATAGATAGTGATTATAATGTTATTGATGTTAAGTTATATTTAGTTAAATCATTCGGATTACTCACTTTTTCTTTTTCTTTTTTTAGTTGAAAGATTAGCAATTTTGTCATATGCCTAGGGTTAGTTTACAATTGAAATGAGAATAAGAAATTACATGATAAATACTTCTAAATTTTAATTCAAGACAATGTTAGCTCTATATTATAAATTCTAGCTTTGTTTCAATTCATAATGCATTTCAACCAATTCATATAATTTCTTCAAATGAATAATAAATTAAGCAATAATTATATTATTATTATTATTGAGACCACCACATCATCAATTATGCTATCACCATTATTTTATATTTATTTATATATTTTGTAAGCATAAGCCATAAGTAGTTCGTCAGTTATTTTCTTTTCACTAAATGTCTACTTGAATTCATCCATGCAGTCAGTATAGCTGTTGTTATTTTGTAATATTAGGAAACCAACATCAAAGTTTAACGACATTATCTCTCTCTTCATGAATTTGTCCTTGTAATCAGTTTAAATATAATTGTTTTTGTAAAATAGGAAACCTACATCGAAGTTTATTTATTAAAAGTTCATCATTGCTGAAACATGTAATCATTTTCTTATTCATTATTTGCACCAATAAAAGTCAAGTAAAACATAACAATATTTTAAGAATTTATAAGTTTGTGAAGTATTAATGAATAATTACAACTAAATCAATAGTCCCACTATTTAATAGGTCATTATTCTAAGCAATAATGTTGCAATTGCGTGAATTGTACAATCAAAATCAATAGTCATTTTTCATCAGAATATTAAAGTGGCACTCTATATTGTCAATGTTAGTTTAATGTCCACAAAATAAGTTCCTTCTAGTTCAATTTTCATTTAATGTTACCAGGCCTATGGTTGCCACCGGGTGAAACTTAAATGAATATGAAGTATACTAATAAATAAAGTCTTTCTTGTTGATCTAACTGTTTAAACTACTGTAAGCATTTAAAAAAAAGGGGGGGAAAAGATTTATGAAATTATTTTCTTTTTCTCTCTCAGACAATTTCCTTCATTTCGTATTGATATCTTATCATGTCAAAAGTCATTATTTTACCTTAGAAAATGAAGTGTTTGCAGTAAACACATGCACGTAATTATGTCTATCGTAAACAAGGATATATAACACATGTTTAGATTTATATATATATATATTGGGTCTATTTGGGAGGTTACATTTAAAATGCCCCTTGAACTATGATGACTGCTTAATTGTTTAAGTGGATGTTTAGTTTTCTTTTGCAAAATAGATATCAAACATTATAAATAGATGATTATTGTGGTTGTTAGATAGATGGATCCTTATTATGTTGTATATCATTATTTTCATCAAAGAAATTGTTTGTTAAAAAAACAGAAAGTGTATTATGTAATTAAATGGTAATAAGATAACTAACACAAGTATTAGTATTGAGATTTATAATTAACTTTTCATATAGGTTCTACTTGGATGGCCGGAGTTGCAAGTTGTAATTCTTAAAACCATGATCTTCCTGCTTTTAGAGTTAAGTTTTATATTGTATACTAGGTTTCAACCTTTGTAAGTTTGTCATTATTTTGATCATCACATATTGAAAATTTCTTTTTTTGTCTTAACTCACTATTTTTGTTAGAGGAATTACTTGCAATACACATACATACACAAACTTGTGTTTGTTTACCATAAACTGGGATATCTAAAATATACATGTCTAGTTGGGAACATGATTAGCTCTGCATATAGATTCTATTTGAAGGCTTCAAGTTACAACACCTAGAAATTATGATAATTTATAATTAATAATTATATAGAATCTTTAGTGTTGGGATTATATCCAACAATTATAACCAATTGTTAGATGCCATAGAGTTGAAACTCCATTAAATTAGATAGAAGATTTGGACACCCTTATAGTAGTTGAAACTTGGTCTAAGGGTGAAGTGGTAAGATGAGAGGAAAGGCTCATGAAGAAGACAATGGCTTGATCATCTCCATATAATTTAATGTTAAATCAGACCATTAATTCTCTAGAGCTCGGATTCTTAGAACCATCTCTATATGATCAAATGCTAAATCAAGTATAGTTTATGTGTTCACTAGCTTTTATTTTTTGGGAGGGGGGGGTGGGTGGGTGGAGGGACTTACAAACAAAACTTTGCTTAAAAAACAGAAAGAGACAAAAATAAGTAAACTAACATTCGAACATTAGATAGTGTTTTGTTATATGCTAATAAATATTTTCCTAACCTTTTCTCCCCTTGCCTTATACTGGCTTTATGACACACATGATAAGAGGTCAATACTCAAACATAGCAGTAATTTAAAGGGACTCAAACATGATATATCTAGTTATATATTAAAGTTATAGGCACTACTTAATTAGTAAATTTAGCTTAATTGTTTTTCAATTAAAATAATGACACTCTTAATGACCTGACATGAAAATTTTAATAAATGTCTTTTTTATTTTAATTATCATGAATTTTTCATTGAAGGACATGGATAAGTATTACAACTCTATTAGTGATGAAAATAATCGTTCAAGATCCAAGGGGATTGTCTTGCTATTATACTTTATAGAGATAAGATTCATAAGAACATGTTTATTATTATTTCATTTTATTTATCAATTAAAGTTTTTATTTTATGACAAATATATATTTATATATCAATGTGTGTTTGCTACTTTGCTAACATTCCATTCCTGTCTACTATTGAATTAATTCATTCCTACACTATTGCTTGATCAAAAGATCGAATAACCAAGACTATCCGATTAGTATCAATCCTTGAGGTTCAAAGTTAATGGTAGAATAGAACTCTTGAGGCAATTTCCCTTCACCCACGACGAGGGGTATCAAAACCTAGTTCGAACTAGTGAAACTGGCTTGAACCCCGCATCGATTCTTATTGGATCGGATTTGGGTTGGGGTATTGCACACTTGAAATTAAATTGAAACTGGCTCAACCCGAAACCAAAACCGGGTGAAAATTAGGACTGAAGCCGAAACCAAACGAGTATAACTTGATACCAGCCCAAAACTCATTAAAAAGCATATTTTTCTATAATTTTGTATACATATATATGTCAAATTGAATCAAAACTGAAACCAAAGAACCCATATCCAAATTGCACCAAAATTGACTTTCCTTATTAGTTTGGTTTCAGATTCACCCTTACAACACCGACGCCGATATAGCCCCAACCAAAACTAGCCTGAACCAACTCATTGATACCCCTACTCATGATGAAGGAGGAATTCCTTCATGATGGCCAGTGTGGGTGTCATGGGATGGGCGTTGAGAACAATGGGGAAGGCATTATCGATTTTGTGCATTAGAGAACGTAATAATAACCTTAGATGAATATACTTTTATTTTATGGAGGGTGGAGGAAAATTTTCTCCAAATCTTTTACAAGTTGTGAGGGCTAAAATGTTAATTTTAATATAAATGGCAAGGGAAAAAGTTTCCACGAAAGTACTATTTCTCTTTCAAATGGGATTTTTTTTTATTATGACAGAAGATCAATGCTAGGATGTGTGGTCAGCACAAACGTGGGGGACTAATGAGAGCATGCACATGGGTATCAATGGGGGTAGGGTACTCATTTAGCGAGATCCTATGTCTGGATACAAGCTACATGCAATGTGGTATGAATCTTTTTCCTTTTATGACTTTCTTTCTTCTTGTTACAATGTGTGAGTTGCATGTGGTATGATATTGAGGGATTTTGACACCAATAACGCTTATGAGCAGCGGTCTGCATACCATTCTCTAGACTGCCATTGGTGTGGCATGTAGATTCCCTCCCTATACCGGCATCGCATCGTGAAGAACCTCTCTCTTATGATAGTTATTAACATAACTTATTAAGGAAAGAACCCATTAGTAGGTGAAAATCAATACATATCAAAAGAGAGAGAAATTGAGGAGGCAAGGGGAAAATTATCACCCCCAGTACTAGGGGTGCTGTGCGCGTTGTGCGGTGTAGCATTGCTCATGTGTGCATAGTAGATCCTTCGTGCACATATGGATGATGCTGCACTGCACGATGCGCATAGCAACCCCAGTAGTCCTGGAGCCGATAAAGATCCGAGGCAAAGAGCGTTACATATTTGATTGTTGCAAGCTGGAGTATAATGTATGTACAGTGAGTAACAGAAAATCCAGCGGAGAAGACTGGCTTGGCTATGGAGATTCGAATCCCAAAACCTGCGAGGCGAGAGAGAGAGAGAGAGAGAGAGAGAGAGAGTCTATTATGTAATTAATGCTTTACCTATTTTTATCGTTCTGTATTTAGAAGGACAGCTACGCCAACGCTTCCTTCTGCCCTTTAATTCTTCCCACTTATCCATAACCCGTCACATCTAACCCTCATTCATACAATAAAGCCCAATCACCCAACGAGAACCACACCTGACACCACAACGACCTCAATTTTTACTTTCTTAGTTTCACCTGAAAAAAGCTATGAAATTCAGAATTACATTTACACTGAAAAGTCTAGAAAGCCCTTGGTAATGTATGATGTTAAAAAGGTCGAGATGGTGACTTAAAAGAGAGATGATTCCATATAGCCACCCATAGTACAACTTTGTGGGACATGATTCCGGATCTTAATTCATGTGTGCGCGTATCTCGATGGTGATATGATCCGACGCCTAAGATTATGGGACCACATTCGTTGATCAGATGGTATAAAAAGAAAGATATCATTTCGTCATTATAAAAAAAAAAAAAAGGTTTTGACGTTTTGTGGGACTCCGTACGGACGGAACGTCGCAGAAGTAAAACGGTAAAGAGAGAGAGAGAGAGAGAGAGTGAGAGCTCTCAGGCAAATTGACGGAATTCGTCCAATCCACCGGCAAACGTCACGGTGACGGTTTGCCATTAACGCTATTTTAGTCTGAAATAAAGAGAGCTTTTATTGAGAAAGTGAAGGGCCATCTGTACGCTGGACTCTGGTGTAAGTCAGCTGTAGATCCATTTCTCTACTTTTTTTATTAGTTCTTACCTTTTTCTATTATTTATTAAATATTCATTTTCCGGTACAGATCCTTACGTTTGTCGAAGTAGGGAAAGAGAGTGAAAAACAATAGAGAAAGATCCATTTCTACGGATCTGAATTCTGTAAAAAAAAAATTCTCCATTCTTACTTACTGGCAGTAATAGAAAGGTCATTTGAAGAAGTTTGGCTTTTTTTCACCATCGCTGATTCGCTGCGACTATCTCTATTTTTTTAATCTTTTGACGGATTTAGTGAGAAAGTGAAAGACAAAGTTAGAGAGAGAGAGAGAGAGAAAAAGTGTGTTTGTGCGAGAGTCAACCGACCTTTTTTTCATTGCTTTGGTTTTAGTATTTGTAAGGCTTCGAGGGAGTCCACATAAGCGTTTATCTTCCCCTTTTTATTTTATTTTCTACTCTCTTTCTCTCTCTCTCTCTCTCTCTCTCACCGCATAGAAAAGTCTTTCGTTTTCTCCATTGTCAGTCTAAAGTAATGGAAGCTTGGGTAGTCAAGACATGCAGAAGAAGGGATATAACCCTTCAGCTCTCTCACTAGGGTTCTTTAGTTTTGTTTTTGGTTTTCTCCGATCGGCTTTCCCTGGTGGTTTTCTCTTTCCATTTTTGTGGTGTTTGTAAACAGAGAGGCTAAATAGAGAGAAAGGGAGACGGGGAGAGAACGAAGTGCGAAGCAGCAGAAAAGCTTTTGCTTGCCTTCTTTCTCTTTCTTTCTCTCCACTTCACTGTTCTTTCCAGAGAGGGAGTTGGAGACATTAGTTTTCGGTTTTTGTCTCCTCTGTCCTCTCTGTACCCCTTTCTTTTACTCTTTTTTTTGCTTTTTCTCTTCTTCTTTCCCTTTTCTTCTTTAGGTTGCGGTACTCCGTCTTTGGTTGGTTAAGTTCTTCATGCTTTAGTTTTGCGTTTCTGAGTTTGTGAATTTAAACCGTTTATCGTAGTGGAACGGATCGGAGTTTGTTGAGACGGCGAATGTGGTTTTAGAAATTGTAGATAAAGAAAGAGAAAAAAACTGCTGAGACTTCGTCATAGGTGGGAGAGAAGCGGACGTTAATTAGAGAACTAGGAAAGTATTTTGATGAATTTTGGGGGTTTTTTCGATAACAGTTCTGGTGTTGGTGGTGGTGGTGCTAGAGTCGTGGCCGACATATCTTACAGCAACATGCCGGCTGGTGCTATCGCTCAGCCACGCCTTGTCGCTCCGTCTCTGGCCAAATCTATGTTCTCTTCTCCGGGCCTCTCTCTCGCTCTTGTACGAATTTTCAGTCTTTGTTTGGGGATGTTTCCAAGTTTTTTTTTTGTTAAAACTTAAAATCCATACTCCATTTGCTTTTTCTGTATGCTTCGCTTTGGGCTAATCTTTGTTTTGTTTTGTTTCTGTTTGATGGTTGTGGATGAAAATTTTGGATCAGCAAACAAGTATGGAGGGGCATGGCGATGCAAGTCGGATTGGAGAAAATTTGGATTCCCCAGCAACAGTTGGGAGGTTTAATAGAGAAGACGGGTATGAGAGCAGATCTGGTAGCGATAACATGGAGGGCGGATCCGGTGATGATCAGGAAGCCGATAACCCAAAGAGGAAGAAAAGATACCACCGACACACTCCACAGCAAATCCAAGAGCTTGAATCGTAAGATTTGTGTCATTTCTGAACCTGAATATGTTTGATGATGAGATTTCTTTCTTTCTTACTCTGTTGTTTATGTCTTTGAAGTCTCTTTAAGGAGTGTCCTCATCCGGATGAGAAGCAAAGGCTAGAACTAAGCAGGAGGCTTAACCTGGAAACTAGGCAAGTAAAGTTCTGGTTTCAGAATCGACGAACTCAGATGAAGGTAAAATTAATGCATGCACCATAACATGTCTCTTTTCAAGCTCTTCAGTTTTTGCCTTTTCAATGTTTGTTCGGTAAAGTAATGGGGGAACTGATAATCTATCTCATGATGACATAAACCAGACTCAACTGGAACGCCATGAGAACTCAATACTTAGGCAAGAGAACGATAAGCTGAGAGCTGAGAATATGTCGATTAGGGATGCTATGAGGAACCCAATCTGCACCAACTGTGGTGGTCCAGCGATGTTAGGCGAGATCTCTTTGGAGGAGCAACACCTTAGGATTGAGAATGCCCGTTTGAAAGATGAGCTTGATCGAGTTTGCGCCCTTGCAGGGAAGTTCTTGGGCAGGCCAATCTCCTCTTTGGCCACTTCAATGCCACCTCCTATGCCTAACTCTAGTTTGGAACTCGGTGTCGGAAGCAATGGGTTTACTGGGTTAAGCGGTAGTGCTGCAACTTTGCCTTTGGTAACTGATTTTGGAGGTGGGGTTTCTCCTGGTGGCTTGTCTGTTGCGCCTCCACCCAGAACAGCAGCTGCTGTGACAAGCCTTGAGAGGTCACTGGAGAGATCGATGTTGCTTGAGCTTGCTTTATCTGCCATGGACGAGTTAGTCAAGATGGCTCAAACCAATGAGCCTCTTTGGATTCCTAACTTTGAAGGTGGGAAGGAAACATTAAACCATGAAGAGTATATGCGAGTTTTCCCTTCCTGCATTGGAATGAAGCCAAATGGGTTTGTAACTGAGGCATCGAGGGAGACTGGTATGGTGATCATCAATAGCTTGGCTCTGGTTGAGACACTAATGGATGCGGTAACCATCAATTTATATTGCACATTAAATTTGCTTGTCTTTTCTATTATTTTTGGGCAGATGGGTTGGTGGGTGAAAATTTCTGATTTTGATTTATTTTTGTTTTCGTTGTTTCTCTTTGGGAAAAGAATCGATGGGCTGAAATGTTTCCTGGGATGATCGCTCGAGCATCCACCACCGACGCGATTTCAAGTGGTATGGGCGGAACCAGAAATGGTGCACTTCAGTTGGTAAGCTAATTTTTTTGGCATTTCAAACTTTTGTTTAGGAAGTAGAAGGAAGGAAACTGGTAAAATCTGAAGGAAAGCTTTTTGGAGACAATTGCAGATGCATGCGGAGCTTCAAGTTCTTTCTCCACTGGTCCCGATTCGTGAAGTCAACTTCCTGAGGTTCTGCAAACAGCACGCAGAGGGGGTCTGGGCTGTTGTCGATGTGTCTGTGGACACTCTCCGAGAAGCTTCATCAACTGCGCCTACTTTTGTGAACTGCAGGAGGCTTCCATCAGGCTGTGTAGTACAAGATATGCCGAATGGCTACTCCAAGGTAAGAAAAAAAATATAAAAATAAGATTTAGAAGAAAAACCATAATTTTCCAAAATGGGTATCCTTTGTCTCTAAGTCTTTAATGGAGGTAGTTGCTAGAACTGCGGTTTTAAAACCTAGTTGAGGCTTGAGAGAAAGACAAGAGATTCTTACTAAGCTGTATAGATATATAATAGTAACAATTCCCAACTCTATTAAGCTCATACATCTATGAGTCTTGTTGGGTCTAGTGATCACTCTCGCTTCTCTCATGGAACTGAAAGGGTTTTCGGATTTGGACCACCGAGGACCCTTTCTAGGTTTGATATCATTTAAATTCCACTGATTCTGCTGCTTCTGCCTGAAGCATCCTTAGTAATATGAATTTACACTAGGGTTTCTTAGTGTGTTTTTTCCGCGATTTGATTTATTTTGTTAAAAAAATGATTTTATTCATGAGGGAATCGAGGTTAGAAGCAATTTTTATATTGGATAGAAGCCTCTACTACTACTGCTCTTGTTTCTGCGCCTCGAACACATTAATTTCATTAGCCTTTTATCTCGAGGTAAGACCTTGTAATCTTCAACCTTTGGTACTTTAAATACATTTTTGATGTTTCTATTCCAGTCTGCCATTCTCTCTCTCTCTCTCTCTTGGTCTCGGGGTGTGTTGATTATAAGAAAAAATTAATTTATTCCAGAATCCTAGCGATGACCTGTTTCGGGGCTATGTTATGTATAATGAATTGTATTTTTGTTTGATTACTCTCTGAAGACCTAATAGTCAAGCCCTAAGACCGTGGCCATTTTGTTTCTATGAAGATTTTATTTAATTATATACAAACATATCTCGAATTCTCGATGCCTAACATCAACCTTTCAGCCGTGCTCGTCGCTCCCTCGCCCCTTCCCAAGAGATGCTCCAATCTTTTATATTATATTCTCTTTTTTTCCAAACCATCCCCATTATAGGGGGATAAACTAGATTGGGAAATCTTTCTTTGCTTTGATTCTTCCTGATACATCTGGCTTATAAGTGAATTAATTATACGTTACATGGTTGACTGAAGTTATTTCCTCAGATTACTAGTGTTTTGTCTTTTCGCTTCTGTTTTTTTTTTTTTTTAATTCAGGTCAGCATGTGAAGTAGGGGTAATGTCAATTTTATTGGGGGGGGGTGGTTTGTAATTGTAATTGTAATTGTAATTGTAATTGTATCCTAACTTTGATGGGTTTGAAATCTGTAAAAACTCACTGAACAGGTAACATGGGTGGAACATGCGGAGTATGATGAGGGCATAGTTCACCAGTTATACCGTTCGTTGCTGATCTCAGGCATGGGTTTCGGCGCACAGAGATGGGTCGCTACTCTACAGAGGCAATGTGAATGCCTAGCCATCCTCATGTCTTCCTGTGTCCCTACCAGAGATAACGCTGGTACTCCTCCAAACCAAACAGACTCCCAACGCCCTTAGTCAACCAAAATTTCAACGCTTTTTCTTTCCTTTTTTGGTCGAAAAATAAAGAAAATTTTATTTTATATTGTGTTTATTATTGTAGCAGCCATAACCCCGAGTGGTCGGAGAAGCATGTTGAAGCTGGCACAGCGAATGACGGATAATTTCTGTGCTGGGGTGTGTGCGTCTGCGATTCACAAGTGGCACAAGCTATGCAGCACTGGCAATGTTGACGCCGACGTTAGGGTTTTAACTCGGAAGAGCATAGACGATCCCGGCGAGCCTCCCGGTGTGGTGTTAAGCGCTGCCACCTCCGTCTGGCTCCCAATCTCTCCGCAGCGTCTCTTTGATTTCCTCAGAGACGAGCGTCTGAGGAGTGAGTGGGACATCCTATCTAACGGTGCGCCCATGCAAGAGATGGCCCACATTGCCAAGGGCCAGGAACATGGCAACTGCGTCTCCCTCCTCCGAGCTGGTGTAAGTAGAGTAGTCTAGTCTAGTCTAGTCTATACTTTCTCCATAATCCATACATATCCTGTTAGGGAGGGTGGGTATCACGTACTTCACGTTCCCAAGTTTTTTTCTATGGACTGTTTTACCCTTCGGAGTTGTGATCATTATCCTCATCGATGATCTGTCCTATGACTTTTCCCATATGTCGTGTTCTGAGTCTTTGTTGCCTCTTGGAAGAAAATCAAAAGCAGGGTTTTGGATGTATCTTACTTTGGGGCCTGGGCTTTTTTGGTGGCCCAGATTCCGCTCAGTCAAGACTCAGGATTGTGTGAAAGCTCCTGTGGGGGATTTTGACTTTTGATTTTCTTTTCTAACCGTAGTAAAGTAAAGATCGTAACGGAAACGAACATCGAGATTCGGCTTTCCGTTCAGCTTTTTTGGCTTTGTAATTTTCACAAAGATAGTATATGCCACGTAAGTAATTAAATTTTTTATTATTAATTTTTTTCTGTGGCAGGCCATGAACTCGAATCACAATAGTATGCTAATACTCCAAGAGACGTGCATCGACGCTTCAGGATCTCTTGTAGTGTACGCACCAGTGGATATACCAGCAATGCATGTTGTGATGAACGGTGGTGATTCTGCCTACGTGGCGTTACTCCCATCTGGGTTTGCAATCGTACCCGATGGTCCGGGTACTCGTGGCTCCACCACCCCGTTTGGTGGATCCAACGGAGGCAACAACAACAACAACAACATCAGTAACGGAGGTGGGTCTC
Organism: Telopea speciosissima; assembly: GCF_018873765.1. Lineage (NCBI taxonomy): Eukaryota > Viridiplantae > Streptophyta > Magnoliopsida > Proteales > Proteaceae > Telopea > Telopea speciosissima. Next base: position 59,819,514 of record NC_057921.1, on the reverse strand, counting down.
GGGTGGGTGGTTCTTTACTGACTGTGGCGTTTCAGATACTTGTGAATAATCTGCCGACTGCGAAGCTCACGGTGGAATCCGTAGAGACGGTGAATAACCTCATCTCTTGCACCGTACAGAAGATCAAAGCCGCCCTTCGCTGCGAAAGCTAGGAGGCCAGACTAGCCAGATCAGTATCTGGGAAGGAAGGGAGGTGTTTGGATAATAATGACTTGCTTCTATCTTCATTTTTTTGTCTTACTGTTTTTTTTTTTGTTTAACTGGGACAACCAATCCCTGCCCTTGGGAGAAGACAGTATAGAGTGGGTTTTTGTTTTTTTTTTTTTTTGGCTTTTCGTTTGATAGGATATAGGTATAAGGGACTAAAGAGGAAGGAGGAGATGACTGTGAAGCTCTCGGGACCATATTCGCATGGTGGGGTATTGAGTCAAGAACGAACCGCGCGAAGAGAATCCTTGCTGGGTGGTCAGAATATAGGCCAGGGAGTGCTAAGTCTCTATTATATCTGGTTTGTTGTGGGCTTAGAGCTAGCTATATGGGTGTGTTCTTAACACAACGCAAGGATGGTGGTTCGGGTATTGACTCGTCGACCCGCGATTTTGTGTCGAGTAATTTGAAGATATATGAGATCATGGAGCATAGAATGGATATATATCAGTTATCAAAGATTCTGAAGCAGCAAGAAATTAGGAAAGTCTCTTGGGGTGTCTTCGTTATATTATATTTTATTTTTCTTCTTTTATTTATTTATTTTCTTTTGAATTAAATCTTACAATCTTAGGCATAAAATTGTGAAGTAAGGTCTTGTCTTCGGATGAATTCCCGCTCGCTCTATATATCAAATTCAAATCTCTTGTGTTGATGTGGCAGTTTTAATATTATTGGGTTTAGACTCTGAATGCCGGACTCAGCAAAGAAAACAAAAAAAAATGTCTCTCTCTCTCTCTCTAATATATCTCTGCTGCAGTGCTGTGTCGTATCATGGACTCATGAGTCTGAGACTGGCGACGAGGGAGAGTCACGAGTCTTGTTACGCAGAAGGTGGTGGTGGTGTGGTGGTGGCGGTGGTGACTGGTGGGTGCAGGTAGGTAGTTAATGGTGATATGATGGGTGAGAGCAGTGTGGTGACATGCCCTAATAAATGCATGTCCTACTGGTGACGAAGGGTGTACAGTGAGTAATGAATGTGGAATGCTTGGCTCCATTCACCCCGTGGTCTTCTCTGTCGCTCTTGGGTTTGGTTAACACTTTTTTGGGCTGGGCGTCGGTGGTTTCCATGCAAAGATATCTTACCTCTGATATGATGTCTCTTCAGTCTCCACTGTGACTCTCAGTTTTGCTAGCCTTTTCTTCTACGCCTACATTGATAGCAGCCCTGTTTCTGTGATTTTTGGTAGTGATTTATGAAAATAATTAAAGAATGTGGGGTCCTCTATGTGTTATGTGTATCTCTTCCCTTTAATTGGGTTATTCAGCATATGGAGATCGAGACCCACACAACATGTGATATTGATCATCAAACTGGGACCCACAGTACTCTTCTCTCTCTCATTAGTCAACCTGACTCTGATGGGTCACACACCATTGAATTTGAACCCCCATAAATGCTATTCCATAGAGGGATATAATCATATAAATAGGGTGCATAACGTGGTTCATACTGTTGCTTAGTTTTTCTAATAAAAAGGTTGTATGTAACCAAAGTTGTTGTAACTTACAACTTTCTTTTGAATGTTTCTCAATTTATACCTAAAATGCAATTTTGTATACAGGGCTATTTATCTATTAAAGAAGGAGACTGGGATCCATGGCATGACATAGGGGTGTCAATACCCAACCCGAACCGATGAAACCGGTCCGAATCAGCCCAAATGAGTCCGGATCACATCGGACCGAACTCTTAATAGTTTGGGTTCGGTTTGTGGATCCAGAGAGGCAAATGGTTCGGTTTGGTTTGGTTTGGGCTAGTCCGATGGTGCACTGGTAGCCCGAAGCTTTAGGCCCGAACTCAAATCGGACCGACCTAACCCGATAAATAAGTAAATCAATGAATGCCTAATGCCCCATTGTCCCCTAAATGTGGTGTGATAGTTTTTCATTTTATCTCATATCCTTTGTTAGTGATTTGAAATATTTTATTGAAATATTTTATGTACTTAAAATAGAAAGAGAAAAAAAATTAGCACTAATCGAATCGTACTAGTTATATAAAATCGGTACCAAATCAATATCAATCCGTTATCATAAATCAAAATTGACACCAAATCAAACCGCACCAAAATTGAAACCACATCGAAATCGAATATTTCTTAATGATTTGGTTTCGATTTCTATAAAAGTCACACTGAAATCGAAAAGCCCGAACCGAAACCAGCCTGAACCGGTCCATTGACACCCCTAGCATGACGTGTAAAAAGTACATGGCATAAAATTTGCACCTTGACCCCTTGAAGTTTTTGTTTATAGAATAAATCCCTCAACAGTAGGAATTTGTTGATTGAAAAGAGTCGCATCATATAGTCATACCATGAATGGGACCACGAATTATTCTGACTCAATGCTTGAAGGAAAAGTCTTGTCACCAAGTTTTACTTCATCAATGGTGAAAGAAAAAAAAAATTCTTCAGCCGTGGGAACAGATCATCAGATTAAGCTCAAGGAGACTATTTAGTATCTTCTTCCAAAAAAGGGAAAAGAGGGAGGGGGAGGGGATCCAGATCTTCTACGGCATGGGCTATCACAATGATCGTGTTGTACAAACATAGGCTTGTGTGCAATGATCGTTTTATTCTTATTTCAAATACTTTTACCTAGTAGAGGTACTCGGTAAAAGGCAATCATTGCATATGACCCTGTGTCTCCACAGCACGGACTGTTGGATCAAAATGGTATAGAATATCTGGATTGAGAGGGAGAAGGGGAAAATAATAATGAGATTTACAATTTTAAGAATCCAATTATAATATCAAATCACTGTGGATATCTTTTCCAATGTTGCAATTTAGTAATACATCATTTCAAGAACTAGTATTGTTTTGCACGTTTTCTCAGCTCATATATGAAATGACAAAATTTTATCCTCATTAAAAGACAATGTTGTATTGGTATAAGTGGTCATATATCAGACCATATTAAGCCCGAATGAGACAAAAATTAAGATTATCTGTTAGGGAGCATGGTACTTGTATCAATGCAAGAACCAATGAAAAAATATGAAAAAGCATCAATAGGGGTGGAATTTCTTCTTTTCATGTGTGTCTAGAGTTTGGACACCAATGCTACACTCCTAAATAGAATCTAGTTTCCCATTATTTAAATAAAAGATTTCTTATTATAAGAGATATTGACCATGTGGCAACTCCATCACTGCTTAAATTATGTGGGCATATAATTGTTGTCTTGTAACATCCAATCCAACTTGATTTCCCAAATGGAACCATAAAGTTTGAAAAGGTAGAAAAGACTAGTATGACAACTTTTGTGCAATCTTAATTGGACCTTTTTTTTTACCCCACAGTGAATAGAAAATCTCTTAATCCACGTGTTCTGTGTTCTGATGGTTGAATGGAACTCTCAGAAGAGTGTGAATCACACGTCAAATTTCGTACAATAAAAGTACAAAGAAGAATAACACCCCAATGGTTAGATTCTCTTCACCCATGGTGAGAAAAAACTTTCACCGTAATGATACTCTCCCTCTCTCTCTCGCTTGGTGGGTTATGGGCAAGGGGTGAAATAAAGTCAAGACAACCAACTAGAGACGCATTGAAATTAAGAATGAAGCCCCACTTGCTTGGTCAATAACTCTAAGGCTCCTTGTGACCTTCCACGCTTCCTCACGTGTTATGTTTCTTTGGTTTCTCGATCTCATTCCATTAATCTCATTATCAAAAAAAAAAAAATCTCATTCTATTAATCTTTTTTCTTGTGACCTTCCACGCTTTCTCGTTGCACATTTGCATTGAAGATGAGACCTGAGACGGAATTGGGCTCCTCTTCTTGGAGGGTATCGTCCAAGGGGGGGGGGGGGGGGGGGGGGGGGGGGGGGGGGGGGGGGGGGGGGGGGGGGGGGGGGGGGGGGGGGGGGGTTGGGGGGGGGGGGGGGGGGGGGGGGGGGGGGGGGGGGGGGGGGGGGGGGGGGGGGGGGGGGGGGGGGGGGGGGGGGGGGGGGGGGGGGGGGGGGGGGGGGGGGGGGGGGGGGGGGGGGGGGGGGGGGGGGGGGGGGGGGGGGGGGGGGGGGGGGGGGGGGGGGGGGGGGGGGGGGGGGGGGGGGGGGGGGGGGGGGGGGGGGGGGGGGGGGGGGGGGGGGGGGGGGGGGGGGGGGGGGGGGGGGGGGGGGGGGGGGGGGGGGGGGGGGGGGGGGGGGGGGGGGGGGGGGGGGGGGGGGGGGGGGAAGGGGGTCTCGGTGGGGGGGGGGGGGGGGGGGGGGGGGGGGGGGGGGGGGGGGGGGGGGGGTTGAGGGGGGGGGGGGGGGGGGGGGGGGGGGGGGGGGGGGGGGGGGGGGGGGGGGGGGGGGGGGGGGGGGGGGGGGGGGGGGGGGGGGGGGGGGGGGGGGGGGGGGGGGGGGGGGGGGGGGGGGGGGGGGGGGGGGGGGGGGGGGGGGGGGGGGGGGGAGAGGGGGGGGGGGAGGGGGGGGGGGGGGGGGGGGGGGGGGGGGGGGGGAGGGGGAAGGGGGGGGGGGGGGGAGGGGGGGGAGGGGAGGGGGGGGGGGGAAGGGGGGAGGGGGGGTTTTTTTGTTTTGGGGGGGGGGGGGGGGGGGTTTTTTTTTTGTTTTTTGGGTTTTTTTTTTTGTTTGTTTGTTTTTGGGGTTTGTATTTTTGGCTAATGAGATATCCAATGGTTGGTTGTGTCACACATATTCCAATGGTTGATTGAGTGTGCGAGAATTTGGGTCATCTGTAGCGCACCATCTGACGACCTGTAGTTCTCGGACACACAATCCAACACACAGATGGGGTGTTAAACTCATGTCCAAGCATCGTAGACCGTTGGATGTGCGCTACACTCCCTGTCGTGCTACAAAGGAATCCAACACAAATATGCGATACAGCCTTGCTGAATGCCTCATTGGGTGATGTCCTCCAAGAAGAGGAGCAGAATCCGCTAATGCGAGCCACCCCATGTACGTTTTCAAAGCTTGTATTCAGCATTGGGACTTTTGCATCATAGATGAAGAAACTGATAAAAACGAGGTGTGAAACTCAGAAGAAGCATATAAGTAGATGGCATCATTTCAGGAATATTTAATGCATTTAATGAAGTGAAAAGAAAGATCTATAAGAGACCTTTACGCTTTTAATGAGAGACGAAGGATTTGGTGGGCAAAGACTGTAAAAAACTAAAATGGCTTTCTAATTTCAATTTTCAACACAAGTATGGGTGGAATACAGTCTGAAACCTTAGGCTCCGTTTGGTTGCAAGGGGAATTAAAGGGAAGGGAAGAAAAATTTTTTAAACTTAAAAAAAAAAATTTTTTGTAATCATTACCTCATGTGATTGTATAAATTATTTCAATTTCTTACCATATATAGTAAATATGTATTTTACATGTATTATTTATTTTACATTTTGAACCAAAAAGAATTGGATGCAAAGAAAAGTAGAAATTAATAACCAAATATAGAATGATTTGGAGTTATTGATATTGTCACATGGGATAATGATTATAAAAATTCTTTTTTTAAATATAAAACTTTTCTTTTCCTTTCCTTTAATTCCCCTTGCGACCAAATGGACCCTTAGGGGTTTAATTAACGAATAGACACATCACCAACGGTTCTTGGAACCTCAATGACCTTTGTTTCCCTTTGGGATTTCTGCGTGTTTACATTACCAAAAAATATATATATTAATAAGGATGTATCAAGTCAATTGCTAGCGATGTTGGGTTGGGTGTGTTTGCGGATCTACATAATTATTATTGGAGAAAGAGAATGCTATCTGGACGCATGCAGTATCCTACCCCTATGCCCAGATACATAGGCGGACGAAATGACCATCACACCCCTAGGAAATTTCGCCTTTCCATGGGAGCGTGGTGGTCATTTTGCCCACCCTTATTCTTGGATGTAGGAGTAGTGCACCGCACACACCTAGGTAGCATTCTTTCTCCTTTATTATTGGATTTGTATTTATAATGAAATCGGGTTTTGTTTAGTGAAAAATCTCTAATTCTTTCCGGTGGATGTAGAAATCTGTGTCTAAACACGTTAAATGCTAAGTTTCTTCCTCGTGGTGATGTTTTTGTTCCTAACAAACGTTAAATCAGCTCAAGAGGGAAAAAAAAAAAAAAAAAAGAGAAAATTTCCGATTCCAGTTCTAAAGAACCACCCAACAATACATGACATGTGAATTCATTAATTGGGATAAATAGTCCCCAATTGTCTCTCTCTTCTTTCCAACTGAAAGAAAAGACCATCCTTTTCTTCTTTTAAGTTTCTCTCTCAAGTAGCGTAAGAAAATAAACCATTGGTGTTGTTGATATGTCTAATTAATTTGTTTGAGAGAGCAGGCCCACCAAGACAAAGCTATCCCCATATGTTTGAACTTATGAATGGCAAGACCCAGTTGTTCCATTCATAAGCTTCTCTTGACCTCTTCAAGATTTCTCCAATTCCAAATGCTTTCAAGTTGGGTCTTAATTATTTCTAATTTCAGAAACAAAAACTCGTATTTGTCTCTGTCTCTCTTCCTACTTTCCATTGTTTCATACTTGGACTTCAAACATAAACAAAACCTAACAAGGAAATGAACTACATTGTTATGTCCATGCATTCTGTGAGACTATAGAATTTAATAAAAGACCAATTCAACTGTTGTGGAGAAGAAAAAAAAAACAAAAGAGGTTTACTTCATTGTCTCATAGTTCATATAAATTGATTTTGTCTACTAATTAACTTGGCGAGTCCATATCTACAATGAATCCAATTAAGTGGGTCAAGCTTTGTGTTTGACCTTCCCCCTCTGAAGTGGTGGCAGGTTAATTGTAACCAACTCTAGTTACACAAATTACAACCTCCACCCCCCCCCCCCCCCCCTTCTCTCATTGGTGGTTCATTTGGCCCGGTGGTTCCATAAGCCTGCTATGAAGTTACCCAAACTGAGGGTAGAGAAAAGAAGTTGTATAATTGTTGTATCAAATGCATTTTACAAAGTAAAAGAAGTTTCAAAATACATCTTTTATGATTTAAATTGTTTTTGTCATTCACTAATGTTGAACCCAAGACCTTCCTGATGTTTCATCTAGTAAAATAAAGAAGTGGGAAATTTTTCGTCCCATATTGATTTTAGAAGAGATTGAAAAAAAGTTTATACTATATAATAAGAACTATAAGAGTAGAGTTCAATGAAAGAATGATTAATTGTACTTTCTTGTTTTCGGGAAGGGGGGATTTGGGGTTTGTTTTCATGTGCGTGGTTTGAGACAGGCAATTTCCTTTTTGCTACCGACCGGACTTCGTTCCAAAAAATCTTTACTGACGGTGAATAAGGTTTTTCCAACGCCGGGTATATTGTTTAAAATGTTGGACAAAGAATTCTTTAGTCGGGTTTGTCAAAAACTTAATTTAAGTGTGATGTTCTCTATTTGAAGTTTAGTGAATTTTTATTGACGTTGGATTAGTGTCATCCGATGCATTGTCAATGTTGGTGATTTTTTATTCTGCGTCGTCCAAAATGTACTAAACGTTAGCAACGGTTCTTTTTCTTTGTCTTCTCACTGCAAAAGATCCATCTCTTTAGCTCTTTTGGATGGATGTTGCCGAAGGGTATCTTTCTTCTATAAATAGAGGATATTTTGGACACTTAATCTAAGTGTCCTATTTCCTTTCTCGCACTCGTAGATTCTCTAACTGTTTTGCCTCGTGTTTTACTCTTTTGTTGAGCACAAATCGAATATGTCCTAACATGATTCAATAAGTTAATGCAACAACTACTTGTCGATTCATAAAAACCCATATTGCATCGAGAGAGGGGGTGAGCGGACTACGATCTTAATGAGAGTGATTGATGGCACAAATCAGGCTCATTTTCAATTTTATATTTTATAGCCTATATTTTTGTGCTACAAATTTGATTATTTGCCCTCCAATGTACATTCAAGCACCCCTAAATAGTCCCATGCAGCCTTTTCATGGACCTCAAAATATTTAATGATTTATAATTTTTCACTTGGCCAATTCTGTTTATTCAGGAACATGTGAACTAAGGACCTTCGGATCTATCTATCCACGAAATTTCAACATAATCAGACCTTCCATGTGGCAAAACTAGGTGTCCACCCAAATATCCTGCTCCCCTGCATAGAGTAGAATTGCTGCCATACTTCCTTCAATAGCTTAGCAACCCACCCTCCCCTCCCCTCTCTCTTTTTTGGGCTGAAGAAGTGGGTTTGTTGATTTCCTATTGATTGATTCTTAGTTATTAATCTCAGTATGAAAGAATGTTGCAGCCATGTAAATAGAAAAATAGAAGGGCCACTCCATAGGAGACCCAGGTTATGTAAATGTATGATCATATACATAAGATTTATGACATTTCCAAAATTTTCTGATCATACAACATTGCACAGATGATTATCAAGACAAACAAAATTAACTACTGCAAGTGTGTGGGAATGTACATGCAAGAAAGAGAACGAGCCCCACAACATGTGATATTGATCATCAAACTGGGACCCACAGTACTCTTCTCTCTCTGATTAGTCAACCTGATTCTGATGGGTCACACAGCATTGATTTTGAACCCCCCATAAATGCTATTCCATAGAGGGATATAAATAGGGTGCATAACGTGGTTCATACTGTTGCTTAGTTTTTCTAATAAAAACGGTTGTATGTAACCAAAATTGTTGTAACTTACAACCCCTTCTTTTCAATGTTTCTTTTGTAAACACGGCTATTTATTGAATTAAAGAAGGAGACTGGGATCCATGGCATGGCATGACATGTAAAAGTACATGGCATAAAGAGTCACATCATATAGTCATATCATTAATAGGACAAGGTATTCTTCTGACTCAATGGTTGAAGGAAAAGTCTTGTCACCAAGTTTTACTTCTTCAATGGTTAAAAAAAAAAAAAAATCTTCGGCCGTGGGAACAGATCATCAGACTAAGCTCAAGGAGCCTATTTCCGACCTTCTCCAAAAAAAAGGGGAAGGGGGAGGGGGAGGGGATCCAGATCTTCTACGCCTTGGGTTGTCACAACGGTCGTGTTGTATAGACACAAGGTTACATGTAATGACTGTCTTACTCCTATTTCGAGCGTCTTGATCGAGTGGAGGTAAGACAATCATTGCACATGACCCTGTGTCTCCACAGCATGGGGTTGTTTGATCAGCATGCTATAGAGTATTTGGATTGAGAGGAAGAGAGAGAATTAATAATGAGATTTACAATTCTAAGAGTCCAATCATAGTATCAAATCACTGTGGATATGTTTTCAAGTGTAGCAATTTAACATTACATCATTTCAAGAAATAGCATTGTTTTGCACGTTTTCTCAGCTCATATATGAAATGACAAAATTTTATCCTCATTAAAAGACAATGTTGTATTGGTATAAGTGGTCATATATCAGGCATATTAAGCCTGAATTAGACAATAATTAAGAACAAGTCACTCTTTGGCATTTTGAGATTTCAATTTGTTAGAACATAAACTAGATGAACCAAAATTGAACTAAAGTTACTCCGGGAAATTGATGGTTAGTTCAATTTTTTGTTTTTGATAAACAAGTCTTTATTTAGGATAAGACATGCTAAAACTCATGCAAAAAGTGAAAAACACAACTCACGCAACCATGGAGTGGAAAGGAGCCAATCAATCGTGCATGTTAACAACAACACAAATTTATATGTCAAAATACCCGTGAAATTTTAAAAATGTTATCAGAATTTTCCGATTTTACATAGAATGTGATTGTTATTGATTCAGGATGATTCAACTTGATATAAGTTTCCAAGTCCTTATGCGGTTATACTATTATCACATGTTATCATGCCCACGCATGCCACCTCGCATCCTTATCTCTTTGTATTTATGTTTGTCATGTATATGTGTACAATCTCAATCATAGCAATAGATTAGGGAATAAATTAGGCATGATAAACATGTGAGATATTTCTTGAAAACAAGAGTCAAATAGTTTTTTTGTTTCTTTTTTCCCATAGACAATCTGATAGTATTGCATGCTAAGTCCATCAATACACAGAATTGCATGCAACTATGATCTAAGTCCTCTCCTAGCCTTCTACCAATACCACTCACTAAAAAGACTTGTCTTTGGTCTTCTGACTTTGGAAAAAGAATCAGGTTTTGCTTACCTCATGGTGAGAGGAGAGATTCTCTTTATCCATGGGTTCTAGCGCTTCAATGGAACTCTGGGAGCAATGCCAAAGGTATTTTGGACATTTTTCATATGTAGGAGAGATTATATGATAGCAGCAGTAGGTTCTCTTCATCTACTATGAATAAAAGGGAAAATTTGCCTTACATCTAGTAGATTAGAAAAAAAACAAAAAAAATTAAAACTAGTAGGTTTGACTTTGTTTTACACTTATTTTTTTTGTAAATCTAAAATAAATGAATCGTCGAGAAACTATAACTTATTAATAGAGCTTCTTTTTTTTTTTTTGGGGGGGGGGGGGTAGGATATTAATAGAGCTTTTATACATTGATCATGATCAAGATATGTTTTCTCCTTTAATTATGGGATTTTCTTATTGACACCCTTCAAGATGTTAAATAATTTGCAATCTTACTCGTTTTTTTTTTATCCTTCTAGTATGATATTCAATTATTTTTTTAATGAGGGTAATAGTGTCATTTTATAATATACTAAAAAAATTATGCATGATAATGACACTTTTTGATAATGACATAATGAAAGGTAATATGTTACTTTCAAATTATTTTTGAAAATCTTTTATACCTCTAAATACACTTATATAGGTATCATACAAACACTACCTTTATTTATTGAGAATAACTTCTTGTCATCAAAGTAACGAACCAACCAAAAAGTTGTAGCCTTCTTTTAATTGTCACTTGTCTTATTTCCAAAAGTTATATAATATTAGGGTAGAAAAGATTTTTTAAACTTAAAAGTAATTCAATATAATATTCATGTGAAATGACAAGATTTATCTTTATTAAAAAAATGTATTATATTAAAGGACAAAAAAATAAGTTTACAATCATGTTGTAACTAACTTTGGTTACAACAAGATTTTCCTTTATTTGTTTTTCCATCATTATTTAAGGGGAAGATTATCTGTCAGGGAGCGTGGTACTTGTGCCAACTCAAGAGCCAATGGGAAAGTGTGAAGAAGCATCAATAGGGATGGGATTTCCTTTTTCCATGTGTATCTAGAGTTTGGACACAGATGCTACACTCCTATGCTACACTCCTAAATAGAATCCAGTTTCCCATTATTTAAATAAAAGATTTCTTATTGTAGGAGATATTGACCATGTGGCAACTCCATCACTGCTTAAATTATGTGGGCATATAATTGTTGTCTTGTAACATCCAATCCAACTTGATTTCCCAAATGGAACCATAAAGTTTGAAAATCTAGAAAATACTAGTATGACAACTTTTGTGCAATCTTAATTGGACCCTTTCTTTAACCCCACAGTGAATAGAGAATCTCTTAATCCACGTGTTTTGGTGGTTGAATGGAACTCTTAGAATAGTGTGAATCACACGTCAAACTTCGTACAATAAAAACACAAAGAATAATAACACCCTAATGGTTAGATTCTCTTCACCCATGGTGAGAAAAAACTTTCACTATAGTGATACTGTCCCTCTCTCTCTCTCTTGCTTGGTGGGTTATGGGCAAGGGGTGCAATAAAGTCAAGACAACCAACTAGAGAAGCATTGAAATTAAGAATGAGGCTCCCACTTGCTTGGTCAATAACTCTAAGGCTCCTTGTGACCTTCCACGTTTCCTCACGTGTTATGTTTCTTTGGCTTCTCGATCTCATTCCATTAATCTCAATATCTCATTATCAAAATAAAAAAGATCTCATTCCATTAATCTTTTTTCTTGTGATTTTCCACGCTTCCTCGTTGCACATTTGCATTGAAGATGAGACCTGAGGCGGAATTGGGCTCCTCTTCTTGGAGGGCATCGTCCAATGAGACATCCAATGGTTGGTTGTGTCACATACATTCCAACGGTTGATTGAGTGTGCGAGAATTTGGATCATCTGTAGTGCACCATCCGACGACCCGTAGTTTTTGGGCACGCAGCCCAACACACAGATGGGGTGTTAGACTGCATGTCCAAGCATCGTAGACCGTTGGATGTGCACTACACTCCCTGTCGTGCTATAGAGGAGCCCAACACAAGTATGCGGCACAGTCTTGCTCAATGCCTCATTGGACGATGTCCTCCACGAAGAGGAGCAGAATCCTCAAATGCGAGCTACCCCATGTACGTTTTCAAAGCTTGTATTCAGAATTGGGACTTTTGCATCATAGATGAAGAAACTGATAAAAGGGAGGTGTGAAACTGAGAAGAAGCATATAAGTAGATGACTTCGTTTCAGGAATATTTAATGCATTTAATGAAGTGAAAAGAAAGATCTATATGAGACCTTTACGCTTTTAATGAGAGACGAAGGATTTGGTGGGCAAAGACTGTAAGAAACTAAAATGGCTTTCTAGTTTCAATTTTCAATACAAGTATGGGAGGAATAAAGTCTGAAACCTTAGGGGTTTAATTAATGAATAGACACATCACCAACGGTTCTTGGAACCTCAATGACCTTTGTTTCCCTTTGGGATTTCTGTGTGTTCATATTAATAATTAGAAGTGATCGATGTATCAAGTCACTTGCTAGCGATGTTGGATTGGGTGTGTCTGCGGATCTACATAATTATTATTGGAGAAAGAGAACGCTATCAAGGCGCATGCGGTGTCCTACCCCTGTGCCCGGATACAGGGACAGGTGAAATGATCATCACACCCTCGAGAAATTCCTCCTTTCCATGGGAGTGTTGTGGTCATTGCGCCCATCCTTGTGTCTGGACGTAGGAGCAGCGCACCGCACACACCCAAGCAGTTTTCTTTCTCTCTTATTATTGGGTCTGTATTTATAATGAAATCTGATTTTATTTAGTGGAAAATCTCTAATTCTTTCGAGTGAATGTAGAAATCCGTGTCTGAACACGTTAAATGCTAAGTTTCTTCCTCGTGGTTATACATTTGTTCCTAACAAACATCCCTTCAGCTCGTGAGGGTCAAAAAAAAAAGAGAAAATTTCCGATTCCAGTTCTAAAGAGCCACCCAACAATACATGACATGTGAATTCATTAATTGGGATAAATAGTCCCCAACTGTTGATGTTGAATTGTCTGTCTCTCTCTTTTTTCCAACTGAAAGAAAAAGCCATCTTTTTCTTCTTTAAAGTCTCTCTCTCTCTCTCTCTCTCTCCTTTCTTCCTGAGAGAGAAGGATTGTGGTAATTCTTAAAACCATCCATTTAATGAGGTCGAATTGGGGTTGAATTAGTAAAGGTTAACTGATAGAAAGTGACTGTAAATTTGCGTAAGAATGTAAACCATTGGTGTTGTTGATATTTCTAATTAATTTGTTTGAGAGAGCAAGCCCACCAAGACAAAGCTATCCCCATATGTTTGAACTTATGAATGGCAAGACCCAGTTGTCCCATTCATAAGCTTCTCTTGACCTCTTCAAGATTTCTCCAATTCCAAATGCTTTCAAGTTGGGTCCTAATTATTTCTAATTTCAGAAACAAAACTCGTATTTGTCTCTGTCTCTCTTCCTTCTTTCCATTGTTTCATACTTGGACTTCAAACATAAACAAAACCTAACGAGGAAATGAACTACATTGTTATGTCCATGCATTCTGTGAGACTATAGAATTTAATAAAAGACCAATTCAACTGTTGTGGAGAAGAAAAAAAAAACAAAAGAGGTTTACTTCATTGTCTCATAGTTCATATAAATTAATTTTGTCTACTAATTAACTTGGCAGAGTCCATATCTACAATGAATCCAATTAAGTGGGTCAAGCTTTGTGTTTGACCTTCCCCCTCTGAAGTGGTGGCAGGTTAATTGTAACCAACTCTAGTTACACAAATTACAACCTCCCCGCCCCTCTCATAGGTGGTTCATTTGGCCCGGTAGTTCCATAAGCCTGCTATGAAGTTACCCAAACCGAGGGTAGAGAAAAGAAGTTGTACAATTGTTGTATTAAATGCATTTACAAAGGAAAAGAAATATCAAAATACATCTTTTATGATTGACTTTGTTTTCGTCATTCACTAATGTTGAACCCAAGACCTTCCTGATGTTGCATCTAGTAAAATAAAAATGTGAGAAATTTTTCGTCCCACATTGATTTTAGAAGAGATATTGAAGAAAAATTTATACTATATAATAGGAACTACAAGAGTAGAGTTCAATGAAAGAAAGATTAATTGTACTTTCTTGTTTTCGGGAGGGGGGATTTGGGGTTTGTTTTCACATGCGCAAGTTGAGATAGGCAACTTCCTTTTTGCTAGCGACCGGACCTAGTTCCAAAAAATCTTTACCGACGTTGTATAAGGTTTTTCCAACACCGGGTATGTTGTTTAAAACATTGGACAAAGAATTCTTTTGTCAGGTTTGTCAAAAACTTAACCTAAGTGTGATGTTCTCTATTTGAAGTTTAGCGAATTTTTACTAACGTTGGATTAGTGTCATCTGATGCATTGTCAATGTTGGTGATTTTTTATTGTGCGTCGACCAGATGTACTAAGCGTTAGCAACGGCTCTTTTTCTTTGTCTTCTCACTCCAAAAGATCCATCTCTTTAGCTCTTTGGATGGATGTTGCTGTAGGGCGTCTTTCTTTTATAAATAGAGGATATTTTGGACACTTTATATATAAAAAAAATCTAATTGTCCTATTTCCTTTCTCCCACTCATAGATTCTCTAACTGTTTTGCCTCATGTTTTACTCTTTTGTTGAGCACAAATCGAATGTGTCCTAACATGACTCAATAAGTTAATGCAGCAACTACTTAATTGTCGATTCATGAAAACCCATATTGCATCGAGAGAGGGGGGAGGGGGGACTACGATCTTAAGGAGAGTGACTGGTGGCACAACTCAGGCTCATTTTCAATCTTATATTTTACAGCATATATATTTCTGCTACAAATTTGATCATTTACCCTCCAATGTACATGCATGCAACCCTAAATAGTCCCATGCATCCTTTTCATGGACCTCAAAATATTTAATGATTTATAATTTGCCACTTGGCCAATTCTGTTTATGCGAGAACTTAACATGTGAACTAAGGACCTTGGGATCTATCTATCCACAAAATTTCAACACAATCAGACCTTCCATGTGGCAAAACTAGGTGCCCACACAAATACCTTACTCCCCTGCATAAAGTAGAGAATTGCTGCCATACTTCCTTCAATAGCTTGGCAACCCACCCTCCCCTCCCCACTCTTTTCGGGCTGAAGTGGGTTTGTTGATTTCCTATTGATTAATTCTTAGTTATTAATCTCAGTATAAAAGAATGCTGCAGCCATCTAAATAGAAAAATAGAAGGGCCACTCCATAGGAGACCCAGGTCATGTAAATGTATATGATCATATACATAAGATTTATGAAATTTCCAAAAAATTTTGATCATACAACATTACATAGATTTGATGATTATCAAGACAAACAAAATGAACTGCAAGTGTGTTGGAATGTACATGCAAGAAAGAAACCTGAATAGACATAATATTAGAATTCTTACACTTGATCAGTACCACAGTACACCAAAATAAATATTATAATTAATGAATATTCCCTATAAATTTTCTAGTTTGAGTTTGTTAGTCAATAATCTAACAGTCAGATTTCAACCTTTATATTGACGTACTCCACCTACAGACATCATCTTCACTGTCAAGAGACATCGCAGTATTACAAACTTCAGGAACCTTGAGTTCAAGATTGTTTCCTTCTTCTTCTACTTTCTGGTCTGATTTTGCTACTTCTTCCTGAGAGCACGGGTGATTCCAACATTCAGCAAGAAATAGAAACCGGATAAAAGATAAGGAAATCATCGAAGTTACAAAATGACAAAATATTAACAGAACAAGAGGCAGTTATAATTATGTGGCCATAATTGAACTTATCCTTCAGGTTCCTCTGTCACATGCTTGAAGCACAAGCAAGGAATCCTGACCACATTAAGGAATGAACTAGTCCTAGGAGATCTGCATCTAAGCCTAACACCAAAAGGTGAGCTTAAGCTTCTTGTTTGAGTTTAAAAATTACTGCAAGCGTACAGGTCAATTGTAGCTACGGGTCGAATACGAGGTGATATACGTCACTCTATTTAACTAACTTAAAAGTAATGTAAAGTGAACCAAATTAAAGTGTTAAATTAAACTAATTAAACTAATGAAAATTAATGCATCCTAACTCATAAGCATCTAACAAAATTAAGAAATTAAATTGGCGTCCTAACACATGAGCATCTAACCTATCAAATTAAAGCGAATTGAAAGGAATAAAATTGTAGTCACACATAATAACCACATAAAAAGGAATATGGGGATAAAAGTGCATCCACAAACCACAACCATATAAAAAAAATAAAAGAAATAGAGGGAGAAGAAGAAGAAGAAGATAGAGAGAGATAGAGGAGAGGTAGAATACGATTAAGGGTTTAGAGAATGAGATACCTTGATGTACTTGAACCGGATTGAACTTGTTTGCATGAATACTTGAATAATCTTACCATGGTTTCCTTTTCTAAATCTTCAAGTCTTGTCATCAACATAGGAACTTAGACTAGGAAGTTTTAAATTAAAACTATTACAACCATTAAACTAGACTTATGAAATCAAAACTAAGAACTTGAAATCAAAACTAAGAACTTGAAAGAACTAATCTTATGAAATCAAAATTAAAAACTAGAAATCAAAATTAAAAACTAGAAAACCAAAAATCACAAATTAGAAGGAAAAGAAGAGAAGAAATTTCACTAATTAATAACTTAAAAACTGAACTAGAACTAACCTGTTACAACCCAAAGGGCAAGGGGTATTTATAGGGAGAAGGGAGAAGAGAGAATAAGGAAGTGGTAGGAGAAATATTCCCTAAGAAAACAGAATATTATCTTCTCCTTCCTCCTTTACATTGCCTTGAATCCCAAGAAAAAAGAAAAAAAAATAGAAAGAGGAGAAAAGAGAGAAAATTATCACCTGTTTGGCGTTGTTCTGGGGGAAAGAATCCTAGATATGATAAATCTAGATACATAAACCTTCTATTTATTAAAAAATAACTTTCTAATTCTAACTTGTGCTTCCTTTTCTTTATAGGTGTCTTCTCCAAGCACTGAGATCAAGGCATCTTTGACTTTTCAACCTTCAATAGATGAGAGAATATTTTTCAAATTAAATCTATCCATAGTCAAATCCCACAAGTGCCCTTGGAAAATTGGAGGAGAGAGAGAGAGTAAGGGTGATGACTAGGATTCCACTCACAATTAATGAAATGTCAAATCTGTCCTTCAAAAAATGTGGAGGATTGGATGCTTATATAGGCCTCACTGTTGTGTTCCTTACAAAAAATCATCCAAAATAGACCCAAATTTCGTCCAATTTGGAGTTCGGGAGCCCAAGATATCTCGAGTTGAAGTTGGATTGCTCCAGAGCCTTCCAAATAGAATCTTTCGGCTGACAGAAAGATAACTTCTAATAATTATGCTAAGGCCACTAGAATCCAAACTTTCGCTTTACTTTGTCCCCGATTGACTATCAATAATTACAAATAAACCCTTATCCACGGAAACGGCCGTAACTTCTTTGTTTCAATTCAGAATCAAGTGTCGTTTGAACCGTTGCGAAGCTGACTCGACAGGCTACGCAATCATACTATTAACACCTCAAAAATATGCTAAGAGGCCCACTGTAATCATATTCAAATTTGATTGATTGATGTTATTCTTTCAGTGCTCAATCCAAACTCGATTTTCTCGACTCCTGGGCGCTTCCGGTTATTCTTAGCATCTTTTTGCTCTATTTTCCCAAGAATTCACCTAAAATCTGAAAAACACAAGAAAGCACCGAAATAACTCTGTCCAATGTGATAAAATGTATGCTTTATGGCCTAAGATTTCACACATAAATGTGCTCATCACTTCTCCACAATCCCTTTAGTGGACTCTTCCCTACATACTTTCCAATTGTTCAAAAGAAATGTGAATCTGTCGAGATGGTTAAGAGCATGAAATTGAATGGCATTTCAACAAGATATCCATGCCATTAATAGTCTCAGAGAACAGATGATGTGCCCGAGTAGTGGAACTCCATTATATGATGATGAGCATGACCAATAATTGCTATCCCATTAATGCTTAACAGAAAAAATAAAAATAAACTAAAGGTTAATACATACATTTTCTTCATGAGTTACCTCTTCCTCATCTGTCATAGCAACTGAAGCCATGTCTCCATCAGAATTCTTCTCTGCCTGAGCAGCAGCTTGTAATCGTTGAATCACTATTTCAAAATGGGAATGATCTGCAAGAGATATGGACTCGATATATCATGGTTTACAAATATATTAATTCACCATAACGTAGCCAAAGTAAGACCTCCAATGGAAATTAGGAGTCTTCTTGGACTTGATGATTCATCTAGGAACACAACAGTCGAAGCATTTTTCCCTTTCAATATTTCTATTGGGGCTTCTTCCCTCATTATCGAGCATTATGATGTGAGTCTAACCTATATACTTGCACAGAGAGGCATTTTACCTAATGTTCACATCTTTGGCAACATAAGTAGAGAATGCATTAAAAGTTTTACCCAGTTTGATATATTTTGGTGACTAAATCATGCTATACCTAATTCACTTAGATGTAGTAATGGAAGGATCTTATAACAAGAATTAGTAAGAAGTTTGATGAAATCACGGGTTCCCAAAACCCGCCTTAGGTCGCTATGCGCCCACCTTGAATAATAGAAACTCAAATAATATATGGTGTTAGAGGCAGTTTCATAATTTCACAGCATAATGAGAAACCCTATTCAGTAAGCAATAGGAGCTGGGGCTAAATAGTAGTTAACCCTTAAAGAGAAGAGAAGGATCAATCAGGAATTTAGTGAGGCCCAGGGATATATAAGATAGGAATACTTTTAAAAAAGACAATGGCAGTTCGGTCAATCAAGGAAAAGAGGTCTTAATTGTAATTATTAAAGGAAGGTTGTCTTCAACCTCCTGACAGAATGGAGATGGGGAAGAGTAGACCTGGTTCTATGGTAGAGAACTCACCCTCGGTTTGACCTGAAATTCCAAGGTAAGATCCGAATCCACAAAACTATTAACCCAACACATCCAATAACCAAATCTGAAGCCCAACAATGGACAAGGAAATTCTGAAACCAGGTCCGGCAATAACGCAAGGACCAGACATGGACCCAAACTTAAATCTCACGGCACAGATGAAACTCAAGGGCAGGAAAACAAACACCAAAACACAAGAACAAAAACAAAAACAGAGCAAAGATGACACATAGATTTAAAGTGGTTCACACACCAATATCATGTGCTACGTCCATGGGCGGCGAAGCTGAAGATGATTCACTATGTATTAGGAAGAAGATTATAATGGAGATCTCTCAAGAAAACCCAAAACAGCAACAACAACTCTCATCCAAAAACCTTAACTCGAAAAAATCCCCAAATCTCACTTGTTTCCCTTGCTCACCCAACAAAACACGGAAAACATATAAATACTCCTCCAAATGGGTTGATCCATCGGGTTTGGTCGGTACGAAAATGTCAGAGGGGGTCAATCTTCAAAACAGATACAAAAATTAGAGACACACATAACACAGGTCACCCTAGGTGGCGAAAGGCTGCCCAAAATATTAGGGAGAAAGGAGGAGCGAAGCAGCATATTAAACCCAAATCGTGGGTGGCTATGATTACCGCTTGAACAAAATAACTCAGTTAAAACATAAGAAGAAATAGGGAAAGGAAGAAGCAATAGATCATACCTTACAGTAGGATCTGAAGGAGAAAGCAGGAAAATAATAAACAAATAAAATACCACAGGAAAGGAGGGTAGGTTCTATGATGAGGTAGGAGAGAAAAAAAGAGAATACAGATGAGGAAGAAAGAGGGAGGAGGGAAGAACACTCAGCCAAAAGGCTGCTTTCAGGCCACGCAGGCACATTCAAAAAAAATATTTCATTCTTCACTCTCCATTGTTAGTTACATGCATGTATATGAAGAAGTAACGACTCCTATTCACATCCTGAAACTAGAAACAACTTTAACTCAAACTCAATCTCCTATTTGATAGTAATGTATCTAACTTCAACATAATAATATAAAGGGCAATTTACACATGGGGAACCTAATGTTTAGAGAAATTATGCCTAAAATACCTCATGTTTGATATATTATGTTTGGGGTATCTTTTTTTATATTTCCAACTTTAGCTATACCAGCACCTCTAGAAACTTCTCCCCACCAATGGGAGAGATGGTTTGACATAGAGAAAGGATACATTAAAACGACTTGGTTGATTCTCTGATTTCTCTCACCCCTGTTTCTCTCTCTTTCCCACTAAGGTGGGTGTTGCGGCCAAGCTGCCGGAGGAGAGGAAATAAGTATCGCCAAACATAATCCAATGGGTTAAATTGGAAAAATAAAAAAAGATACCTAATGTAGAAAGGGTTCAATTAAGAACCATTCTACAGTAATATCGATAATAAATGCAGCAGATCATCAATAAAGGTAGCAAATCAGAATTACAAACAAAGGCAGATTTAGAAGGTTAAGGTTTCAAACCAAACCAGCCATGGGAATGCAACCAAACTTGGATCGATTGAAGCTTGTATGGAGGGAAAGCACTGCTGAAAGTTTCACTCAATTTTGATGGTGGAGTTGGGAGATATGGGGATAGCACCAAAATAGAAGGTTAGGTTTTGCAGATCAAACCAGCCAGCAGATTGGGCTGGGATTGGGATCGAGTGGGCCTCTTGTGTGGTTGATTCAACCCTCCAAAGTTCTACTGGATCAAGGCTCAGGCTTCATAGCTAGTTCGATTGTTGCAAGCAGCATGATAGAAAATAGATCTGCAGAGGTGAGCCTCGATTCTTCTTCTGGTGATGATTAGCAGTAGCAGTTGTTTGCTCACAATAAAAAGTCACAGAACACAGCAGTAATATGATTCGGTTGGATGTAGAAGACAGTGAGAAGAAGAGGATAGGAAAATAGAAGGTAAGGGATAAGGAGATTTGGTTCTCACCAGCCAAGCTCTCAAAAGCCCTAAGGTTTCAGCTCTCTCAACCAAGCCCTCTGTCCTTCATCCTCACAATTGGGACAATGAAACTTGCATAAACAATCTTAACTCTTACATTCAAATCGTGGGGAGCCTTTAAGGGCTGTTATATATAAATAAAAGCATAGCTTGCATCTCAAGTTTTAACAAAAATAGAAACTACTTGGAAATAGAAACTAAATATTGCATAAAAATAGAAACTAAACTAAACTTCTAATTTCCCACATATAGACAAAATTGACCCTTCTAAAAAGTCTTCACATGATCTGATCTTGGGCCCCACAAGATCTTCTAATAATATTCCACCAAGGCAAATTAAGGGGCTGTGATACTGTTCACGTGAACAGTGTTTTGGCCTCTTCTTCAAGTTTTGATCAACATCAGTACCCCAAGGCCCAAACATAACATCTACGAAATGTGAGATACCTCACACATAATACTTTATGAAACGTTAGGTACCCCAAACCTAATATATCAAACGTGAAGTATCCCAAACATAATTTCTCTACATGTAGGTACCCTAGGGAGGTAGAACCAGCTTTGCAGCTGCATCAAAGCTTCCTTGATCCCCTAATTTCTAGCTTCAAATCTTTGCCTTGATTTCCACATCCAGTGTTTATCTAAAAGGCTACCATTTCAACATGGTTGTTATTAAGGTATGCTCAATATTTGATACAGGTACTTACAATGAATTTTATACCTAATGACAAGAGCATGATGATCATAAAAAATAATACAAAATACTGGTCCGAGTTTTTCATTCATTATTTCTTAAGTAGAGAAAGAAGCAAAACCAGTCAAGATCAGCAATTGGTAACATGCTCTCTCGTAAGTTCGGAGATCATCAGCTCATTTAACTCGTAACACAATTTGCTAGGAAAACCATGTACATGAAAAAAGAGGGAATCTGTGGTTTTCAGTCACATTATGTACTCATGAAGCATCATAAACCCAGGATTCAAATTTACATCATCCATGAGCACAGAAACTTCCATGTCATTCTACTAAGTGTAATTCCATATCTTTTACGGTTTCTTCTTCTTCTTCTTTTTTTTTTTTTTTTTTTTTTTTTGGGGGTTGGGGTTTTGGTGGGGGGGGGGGGGAGTGTAACTTCCACATTGTTTAATAATAATACTGCAGAGACATTTAATGTTGATTTGCCTGAACATGCTCATCCTTGGTACCTATCAGGTAATTTGCAACCTTTCTTTTTACCAGAGTATATCTGCACACATATGATAATATGCTGAAAGTGACAATGACCCTACATAGTTGTTATGGCACCGGAGCAAGCTTTGGGGATGACCAGGAGCTTCAGCACCTACGCAACACCTAGAGACACAAGGTGACATGTCTCCTTGGGCATCACAGGGTGCATTGTCGCATAGGCGACCCCTGACAACTATGATATAACATGTAAGATTTACTAGTGGTGGGTTACTAGGTAAATCCAGGGATTTAAGTATCGGTATCAAGTAACATATCCGAGGGGTGATTTTAAGATATGTATCGTATCGGAGAGACACAAGATAAGCAAAAAATATGCATGGAAATGGTCAAGAAATGCATGGATGTGCTTATGATATATATAAAATACAGTTTTGAACTATAAAGCACCTTATTATGCAATCTGTAAATATATATCCGTTTGATGCAAGGATTTGAATCGTTTTTAAGTAATCTAGTGATTCATGATTTAAAAAAGTATACATTAAACGAGAGAGAGAGAGAGAGAGAGAGAGAGAGAGAGAGAGAGAGATGCAACTTTACTACCACTTTTTCGCCCCAAATTTGTTTTAATCCTTCTCTACCACTTTTTCGCCCAAATTTGTTTCAATCCTTCTTGATCCATGATTTGAACATTGTAAGTGCCCAAAACTTGTTGTCATGGTGAAGATTAGAGTTGTTTTTATTTTTTATTTTTTATGTTAGATGAATTCCTCCAACTCATATTGAAGAGAAAAAACAAGTTTCCAAGGCCCTCAGTTGCTCTCAGTTTCGTATCTCACGGTTTCAGTTTTGTAGAATATTTAAAGGAGTATCTTGCCTGTTGTATCGGACTGTATCAGTCCCGTATCGGTCGATACAAACTTTTTGAAAAATAAGTATCATATCAATACCCACTGAAACGTATCAGCTGATACGATACAACACCTATTGATCCTTAAAACCCTAGGTAAACGGTAAACCTCTATTTGAGAACAATGAGAAAACTTTCCAAAAAAGGAATCTCTTCCGTACAACAACAACAACATAGCCTTATCCCAACTAAATGGGCTCAACTACATTTGTCTCTTCCTCCCCTCTTTTTTCCCCTTTTTCCCTTTTCTGCCTCCTCCCCACCCCTGTTTTGACTAGTTCAACTTTACATGCCTGGAGACACAAGGTGACATGTCTCCTTGGGCTCACAGGGTGCATTGTGGCATAGGCGTCCCCCGGACAACTATGATATAACATGTAGGATTTACTAGTGGTGGGCACAGGTAAACCAAGGGATTTAAGTATCGGTATTAGGTAACATATCCAAGGGGTGATTTTAAGATATGTATCGTATCGGAGAGACACAAGATACGTTAAAATACGCATGGAAATGGTCAAGAAATGCATGGGTGTGCTTATGATACATATAAAATACAGTTTTGAACTATAAACACCTTATTATGCAATCTGTAAATATATTTTCATATGATGCACAGATTTGAATCGTTTTTAAGTAATCTAGTGATTCATGATTTTAAAAAATATACATTAAGAGAGAGAGAGAGAGAGAGAGAGAGAGAGAGAGAGAGAGAGAGAGATGCAACTTTACTACCGCTTTTTCACCCAATTTTGTTTCAATCCTTCTTGATCCATGATTTGAACATTGTAAGTGCCCATAACTTGTTTTGATGGTGAAGATTAGAGTTGTTTTTCATTTTTTATGTTAGATGAATTCCTCCAACTCATATTGAAGAGAAAAAACAAGTTTCCAAGGCCCTCAGTTGCTCTCAGTTCCGTATCTCACGGTTTCAGTTTTGTAGATTTAAAGGAGGAGTATCTTGCCTATTGCATTGGACCGTATCGGACTGTATCGGTCCCGTATCGGTTGATACAAACTTTTTTGAAAAATAAGTATGATATCAATACCCACTGAAACGTATCGGCTGATACAATACAATACCCTACTGATCCTTAAAACCCTGGGTAAACGGTAAACCTCTATTTGAGAACAATGAGAAAACTTTCCAAAAAAGGAATCTCTTCCGTACAACAACAACATAGCCTTATCCCAACTAAATGGGCTCAGCTACATGGATCCTCGCTCTCCAATCAACTCTATTCGAAGTCTATCAAGATACGAGGCCTAACCTATGTGTGTCTTTCCTCACCACTTCACTTAGGGTTAGAAGTGAATTCCTCTCACATTCAGGGCACCACCCATCTCATTTGTTGAAATGGAATCTCGACATAATATACAAAATGTGGAAACTTATAGTGGTTTTGGTGCTGTATAATGGTTCCTTGCTCCTAATTTTTGGCGCTGGAGGTTACTTAAGGGTTGATTTCCTTTTCCACAAGTGTTCAATGCTTTGTTATGTTCAAGGATGATGCTGGGAGAGAAGTTTTTTGACTTTCTGATTTCATATTTTGCCCTGCTTTGTACACAAACTTCTTTTTTCCCGGATGATAAGTAATCAAATTTTCTTAAAAATAAAGCAAAATAAATACAAGGACATAAGAAGTAAATAAAATTTTTTCTTCCTTTCCTAATAAATTTTCTTAACCAAGGGGTTAGCGCAGCTGGTTTGGAGGGGACATGAGACTCCGCCTCAGGAAGCGAGGTCTCGTGATCAAACCTTCGCCGCTGCATAATTTCTTGGGGCCACCCGCCTAAGGCTTACTAGGACCCAGAAGCTCCCGGTTCATGCGTGGCGCGAGGGTCATGTACGAGCCTAGGGGGGATTTAGTCTGTCCAAAGTCGGATACCCCTCCTGTCTCCAAAAAAAAAAAAATTCTGTTTTACCTATCTAAAAAAACAAAAGGAGAGGAACTTATGCCATTATGACATAAAAGAATTTACTTAGGCTATGTTTGTTTCGATGCAAAATATTTTATGGGAAAATAATTATTATGTATATTTTCTACCACTTGGCATTTTTTGGGTTGGACATGACCAATAAGACCATATGAATAGAAAGAAAACAGTGAGCAGTGACAAAATTGTTAGCTGATAAGAGCATTAAAATATTTCACAATCCAACGGCCAGATCTGAACGTAAGTCTGTAAGAGACTGATAGATCTATCAATTGATATAAAGTTCTTGGAAATCAGAATTCAAGGATAGATGATGATTCCCAGGCTGCTTAAGATTTAAGCTAGAAGCAAGAATTGAGAAAGCAATTCAGATTTTGATGATCAAATCTAAGAAACTAATATGGAATGATGATTAGATCACAGACATCAGTCTAGCAAATCAAAAGTATTATTCAACAAGTACAGTAGAAGAAACTAGAAGATGATAGAAGAAATCAGCAGATCAATGAAAGAGAAAAGATCACACCTGATCATGTCTAACTGATGGGGGTATATATATACCCCAGCCCAACATGGAAGTTTTTATCTTCCAGAGGAAATCTCTCTTCCTATTGGAGACTCCAATCGCCTTACTCAATTTTATCAGCTAGCTTGTTCCAGCCCATTGGACTACCAATTAGCCATTGTGGGCCTTCTAGACTTATGCCTAGGCCTCTATATGGGATCATAGACTAATGCAAGTACATAAAAAATTAGGCCCATACAATGAAACCCAAGAAAATAAAAGGCCCAATCTATAATATAACTACCCAAAACTTGTTTTCAGCTCATTGGACTGCCACCTACCCCTCCCCTTGTGGGCATTCTAGACTCATGTCTAACTACATGATGCATTGGGATCTTGCTATATGTGTCATATGCAGATCCAATACCTCTAGGTAAACCCTCCTCCTACATCATTCAAGTTCAATGTTGATGTAAGCTTAGAGGATAATCCTAGATCCATGTGACAAAATCGGATAAAATCAGAAAATATCACCACAACTTCAACAACCGGTATAAGGGAAATTCAGGAATCATGACAGAGGTTTTTTTTTTTTTTTTTTCTCCTTTTTTTTGGGGGAGGGGGGAGAGGTTATAAGTAGAAATAAACTTTTATTTCGAAACATGAGAAAAGTACAAGGTACATAGTAAACCAAGGGGCATTACCCAAAACACTCGTGGGATATGCAGCTGGATATCCCACGAGTAAATACCTATTAACTCCCGTAATTACCTCGCAATTTCATTACCATTAAACTATAAAAAAACATGCAAATTGATCTCAAGTTGGGAGCCTTTCTAGCCATGCATGGTTGATGGTCAAGGTGAAACAACGGTAGAGTTTGCAACCTCAAGCAATGGAGAGATTAGATTAGATGGTGATGGAAAACAATTATCATAATATGGAGATGGAATGTTTTTAATTGAAGAATCATTATGTCACAATTCTTACAACAAAAAAATACAATTATGTCACAATTTCTTTCTTTATTCGTATTCATTGCGTATCACGTATTAACATTGCTTAAGATTGTATTTTTAATTATTATAAATTTTTATGAAAAAAGATTCCAAAGCTGTGGTATTGGGACCAGATCCATTCTTAAAGTTGTCCTTCTCATGAAGACACGATGTTAACGACTTAACGGTGTTGGGATGGCCTAGCCTGATTAATTCAGGAATAGAATCAAGATTGAGAGTGGACCCCATTGCATCCTATACCTGTCTGGGATATCCTTGATTTGAGTGGGGCTTGTGGGCCATCCCAAGTTTGAAGTTTGAACTTGAAAATTTGAAAAAGTGGGCGGGTCGAGTCTGGAGTCTGGACCCACTTGCAGCGTTCTTGATTTAAATCCGGTCCGTCCATCAGATGCTTAATTTGCAATGCTTCCAACGCCACGTAATATTGTTGAATGGATGGAGCTTGACCCGCCCGGCATTTGGCCTATTCATCCGTCTTTCATTATTACCATCATCACACACAAACAAAACCCCGTTAATGCTGGAGCTCGACTTAATTTGACCCAAACGGCTTCCTTTGACCTTCAATCTCCTCATGCATCATGGGAATGGGTTGGATACTTGGACTTGGACAACCTCTCCCCGACTCACTTCCGACCCGAAAAAGCAAATATCCTTCCTTGTAATTATTTGCAATACTGAGGGGTATTTTCGAAATAGAAATTGAAGAGTGCTGTGAATCGCAGGACTGCGCTTTTAATGTAACAGACGGTCGTAAGTGAACGTTTGACTGTCGTACGGCAAGGGAAGAAATGATTGGGTATGGGGCTTGAGACGAGAGGGTCGAGGGGATTTGGTTTCGTTTCTGGTTTTTGCCTTTTTTGTTTTCTTCTTCTTTCAATTTTCTTTGTTTGGGAGCGGATGGAAGAAAAGAAAAATCGAAAGAGAGAGAGAGAGACATTGTTGTTGGTGGAGCGTGGAGGAGCGGAGGAGGGTTGTTTATCGAGAGAGAAGCTCCCGTGGTTGAGAATAGGAGAGGAAGAGGAGGTGGGAGAGAAAGAATTTTTGTTTCTTTCTGAAATTCCTGTTCTTCCTCTGTTTGGTTCTTTGCGTTAGGGGGATTTCTTTTCTTCCATTTCTTCTTCCACACTCTGGAGATTCAAAGACTCAGAAGAGGAAGAGGAGCTGAAACTAGAGTTTTATTTGGGAGGTAGAGCAGATAGAGTCATGCATGTCATGCGTCGCCTTAAGAGCATTGCTTCTGGCCGCTCATCCATTTCTGATCCCGTGAGTGTTTCTCTCCCTCAATCCCTCATTATTTTTTATATCTACTTTTTTTTTTTTTTTTTTTTAGCTTTTACCTTTCTATGTTTGTGTTATTTTTCTCTTTCTTCTGTGATCTGTGTTTCATTTTTATAAATGTGACCGGAGGTTTTTATGACATTGGTGTCTGTGTGAGCTGATCGGTTTTGGGTCTGGGGTTGTGAGCTTATATCATTATCAGCTGATGACTTTAATTTCCATTTATCAGTTATTTTATATAAATAATGTGTATTTTTGGTTATACTTTCCCTATTGATTTATGAGGTGTTTTTTTGAGGATTGAACGTTAGGTTTTCTATTGAAATGTACTTTGGTCTCGGGTTTCCTTTATTGTTTCTGTTGGGAAGGAGTTATGAGTTTCATACTGTATTGATTTTTCATCCTCTCTGGACCAATATAGGTTTTGCATTGCGATTTTCTGAAATGCTGTTGTTCTCATTTACTGATTCATGTCGTGGCCTCCCTTTTTCCTTGTTTTACATATATTGGTATTGTAAGCTGGACTCGAATGTTCGACTAATTCTTGCAAATGCAGTATATCAATCAATTGAACTAAGGCCTAGGAGATCAGGTGCAAAGATGGAAATTGCAATGCTGTTGTTATTTGTCAAGTTATGTTTGTTCGTCATTAACATTTACTTGGGATTCATGTTGTATTCTACCTAGCACTCCACCCAGCCCATGCTCTTCTCCTCTCATCTTATTCTAATCCTGTTATCATTTCTTTTAGGACCACTGGTTTTTGTAATTTTGTGCTATCTATGTGCTCTAATGGAATATATTCATAAACTTGAGAGTGATATCTGGCTTGGCATGTGGGAGGCTTTCATATTATGGTACAAGTGGGATGAACGAGTGTCGGTACCTAATATTTTTAATCTTCAGTTCTCAAGATGTCTACGTTACGATCTCAGAGACTCAGTTCACTTTTTTGTTCATTTTAATATGTATTTACGTGCTTGTCTGTTTTTCATATTCTGATGGACTGTCTTAATACTTGTTCCTTCCAACCCAGTGTTCTATCTCTATTTTGCATGCATTATATGGATCTCTGCTTTTGTTCCTTCACACCAAGTTCTGATTAGGAAGAAAGAATCAGTGATGTAGTAGAAACTAGATAGCCTTTGTTGTATCATTGTTTGTCTTACTTCTTTGATTACCTTATCTTTTACAATGAGTTTACAATTTACTTTATGCTAGGGTGGGGATTCTGGAACAAAAAGGGCAAAAGTTGATCAAGAAGTAGAGCAGAATGTTACTGGGGAATCTCACTCAATGGAGAAATCAACCACAGAGCTTGAGCAGCACATGGCTTCTACTACTCTTGAAGCTACTGCAGGGACATCTGATATTTCTGCTATTTCTGAGACTGAAAAGTCTGGTTATGATCTGCTTCCAAAAGAAATGCATGAAATGAAGATAAGAGATGATAATGCTGATGGCCATGATGAGAAGGTAAATATTTGTATGTGATTTAATTATCATTTGTTCTCCTGTCTTGTTATGTAAGAAAATTGGAATACGTGCCTTCCTCTGGCATTTCACATGTGTTCCTTATTATGGTACTGATTCTGATATGGGATTCAGCAGGATATAGAAGCTACTCTGGTGAATGGTAATGTTGCAGAGACTGGTCAGATAATTGCAACAACAATAGGTGGTCGAAATGGTCAGCCAAAACAGGTAATTTGTTTCTTAAGTTGAATTTGTTCTGTATTTTCGGATCGTTGAAATTTTTCTACTTGAGCTTCTACCCACATTTATTGAGTTAATAGATATTGCATGTGATACTTCACTCATAATGCTTAATATGCAACTTGGGCTACTTTTTAGTGTCAAGGATGTGGCATATACTTCTGTTTTGGAAAATATAGTTTGAAATTCTATTTTACAATTTCATTTGTTTCCCCCGTCATGTCTGATATTGGACTGGTACTGCATTAATATGACATTGTAGTTATTTCTCATATTACTTTTAATAACGCCAGTAATACCTTTTTCTAGTAAAGTACCCCATGTCTAATTCAAACTTTTAACGAGTCCACTTTTTTAAGTCTTTCTTTTATTTACTTCTTGGCTTTGAAACCTTCTGGCTCCAAAGTCTCTGGTTATGTCTATGGAAGCTGTTTCAATTGTTTCTCATTTTTTTAAGGGGTAGAAAAATCTATCAATGTGATAACTCATGATTATTTGTGTGTCAGACAATTTCATATATGGCAGAACGTGTGGCTGGCACTGGTTCATTTGGCGTTGTCTTTCAGGTATGGAGAATTGGTTTGTTTATGTCTATGGAAGTTATTTTTAAGTGGCATGTTTATTCCTTTATGTATTTCTGTGCCATTTGATAATTTTTTTTTGGTGCAGGCAAAGTGCCTAGAAACAGGTGAAGCAGTTGCTATAAAAAAGGTCTTGCAAGACAAGAGATACAAAAACAGAGAACTCCAAATCATGCAGTTGCTTGACCACCCTAATGTGGTTAAGCTGAAGCAGTGTTTCTATTCTACTACTGAAAAGGATGAGGTGTACCTTAACCTTGTCCTGGAGTTTGTGTCTGAGACAGTTTATCGAGTTTCAAAGCACTATACCAGAACGAGTCAACATATGCCCCTTATATATGTGCAGCTTTATACTTACCAGGTGAAAATTGATAATGTGTCATGATGACACCCCATGCCATGTGTATTGTTCTCTTTCATAGGCTGATCTAAAGTTATTCGTGTTCTCTTTCATTTTGTAGATCTGCCGTGCACTTAATTACATTCATAGCGTTATTGGCGTGTGTCATCGTGACATTAAACCACAGAACTTATTGGTAAGACATTTATCGTAATTGATTCTTTAACTATGATATTCATGAGCTATATTTGTTTTCAGCAATCAAAACAGTATTTAAATGTTACTCCCCCTAATATAGAGAATTTGCATTTATAATTTGACAATGCTTAGAAAATGCGAGGTATTCATAGTTTAGACACCTTTTCTCAGTTTCAACAGTTCATTTTATCTTTTGTCCACACAATGGGTCATCAACCATGCATTGAAATGCAATCAATAATCGATAAGAGTGTGGTCAACTTTATGTTGCTAGTGCACCTAGTAAAATTTTCTACAAATTGGAGTTTCTAAATGACATTTGGATAGGCACCTAGGAACATTTTTTATGCTGATACTTGGCTGGATCGGTTTTACCCGTTGGGATTCCTAGACTAGAAAGAACTAATTCCAAACCGGGTTGTTGGTTCAGTCGGATATTTAGGGAGATTTATTTGGGAGAATATTATGTAATCTTTTATTTCGTGTAGGATGCGAGGAAGAGTTCAACAAGTCTTTTGGAGTTGATTTTGGTTAGGGATCTTAATATAGTTGTTTCTTTATTGGAGTATTTTCTTTCTTTTTATATTCATGCAATCGATGGAGATTAGTAGAATGGAATATTGATATTAAGTTCGTTTGAGTTGGCTGTGTGGCCTGTAGTTCGATGAAGTGTTACTGAATCTTCTTCCTTCTTCTTTCTTTCCCTTTCACATTGTCCCTGTCTTCTTTTTTCAGGTTTGATTTATTCCCTTCATCCCTGCTTAAGTTTCTTCTTATTTCTTCTTCTACTTTCTGTAGTTCTTTGCTTTATATATTAGTTATTCAAGGCTTTTATTTTAGTGCTCTGTTTTCTAGCGACTTGACTGTCCCTCACTTCCATAGTTGTCACGGCGTCACGGCGATCCAAGTCGGTGGAAGGGTGTCACGTCGATATATCGACATGTCGCCCGCCATGGCGAGCATGTCGACCATGTTTAATTTTTTATTTTCTGTATTTTTAATGTCATTTAGTATGCTATAATATATGTCCTATAACATCAAAAATCAACATGAAAGTGTACTACACTACTACTAATATACTATGCCACTATGGTTTAATTCATGAAAGTGAAACTAATATCCATTAGTGTATATGAAAGTATGAAAAATTGAAAATATAGATTAACTTGTCAAATAATTGAAAGCAATAGTAAAAATCAAATGATAGGCTAACCTGTTTACTGCAGCTTGATAGCAATAGTCTTTCTTCAGTGTGTGTGATTTGGAGCAAAGCATCTAAGCTATTAAATGGTTTAAAAAAAAAAAATTTAAATCTAACTTTTATATGTACAAATATCGACCGATATGCCAACATATCGTGGTATGCCGTGGAAGCCATATCGAACGATATATTTACATCCACCATGGCGTAGCTCGATACGCCACCTCTCCCAGCGCCAAGACGCCATGGCGGCGCCATGGCGACGCCATGACAACTATGCTCACTTCTTTAGATCGATTTCAGCGACCAACCTCCTTTCTTCATCATACTTTGTGGTATACATCACTACCTTAGGGTGGCCTAGAACCTAGAATCTTACTTCCCAAATCAAACCCAATTGTGAGAAACACAAGCAGCTTCCGGTCAGATCTCATGGTTTCCACGTGCATGAGTTTAAGATGTTATATTTCCTTCATATAATCTGTTATATAACCTGTGATTGGTTGGCCTTCAGTGAGATAGGAGTAGTGAATCTTTACTTGAAATCTCTCCTTAAAAAGCCTTGTATCGGGAGATTTCTCTCTGCTGAAATAGGAACTGGTTCTCCGCCTTTTTGCTTGGTATCATGAGGTTAAAGACAACTTCATAAGCAATCCGAACCAGGTTTTTCGAATCCTGATGGCATTTATTTTATTCCATGAGGTCTGATCCAATTTTGGGGTCCTCTAGATAGTTGACCCTGGGGTTTTCCTTTTATTTATGGTGTATTAACTAATTCAAGTAATCTTTGGCTGTTATGGCGTGTATTGTTGGCGTTGCCATATTAGTTCATTATCATGTGCAATTAACAGCAACAACAACAACAAACTCAGCCTTATCATGTGCAATTAAGCC
Organism: Telopea speciosissima; assembly: GCF_018873765.1. Classification (NCBI taxonomy): domain Eukaryota; kingdom Viridiplantae; phylum Streptophyta; class Magnoliopsida; order Proteales; family Proteaceae; genus Telopea; species Telopea speciosissima. The sequence goes on along the minus strand of NC_057921.1, from coordinate 59,786,433 downwards.
ACCCGATATTGATAGGGAAAGACTATGCCCACCTGGTTTTTCAATATATAGTAACAACATTTTTGTGTATCTAGTTTTATCATAAATTTTGGATAGGTCAATTATCTTAGGTTATCCTGGCATGCGATCATGTATGAGGTTGCTATACTTGGTATATTTTTGCTATTACCCAATCACAATATGTTATCTGGGTTCTGGGACTTTTTGTTAAAGCAACTTTTGATTTGCAGTGTGATACATATTGCAGGTTAATTCCCAGACTCATCAACTAAAACTATGTGATTTTGGAAGTGCAAAAATGTTGGTATGTGATCATTTCTAGTATTTGAATAAACATTGCTTCTATTCTATTGCTTGGTTGTGACTAGTTATTGTCTAATTTCAGGTGCCAGGTGAACCAAATATATCATACATTTGTTCACGGTATTATAGGGCACCTGAACTGATCTTTGGCGCTACAGAATACACAACAGCAATTGATATGTGGTCTGTTGGTTGTGTACTAGCTGAGCTTCTCCTAGGACGGGTAGGTGTGCTTTGGTTAGTTAAATCCAATTGATGGTTTTTACTGAACTTGATTTGTTAACATTTTGATAGAGATTTAGGCCCATGGGCAATCTGGAGACATGAGCTATGTCTCATGCTCTATGCCTAGCCTGAGTCAGACCCAATTTTAAATTGCCATGGGATAGGCATGCCTGAGCTCAACCCATTTGTAATCGAGTGGGTTTGGTTTACCTGCTTAAAAATTAAAATAGAATTTAAATAATAAATACGATTGATTTTGATTATTGTACTATATTAGAAGTATGCTAATAGGGTAATCGGTGAGTTTGAATGGCATTGGTTGGACAATAGGGGGGATTTTTGGGTGGGTTTTGCTGGGACTATGGGATTCATTAACCATCAGAGCCACAGTCCATTTAATAACTGAGCTTGTTGGACCAAATCTGAAAAACATTTTGCATCTCTTGTAATGTAAATGTTACATAATTTTCTTTTTAGTTTCTGGTGTTAATATTTCTCAGAACTGCTTCTGGTATTTACTGGGTCGTGCATGTTTTCAGCCTCTGTTTCCTGGGGAAAGTGGTATTGATCAGCTGGTGGAAATTATAAAGGTTTACCATCTTTTTGCTCATCTATTTCTTCCTCTCTCCCCTTCCCTTCTTCCACTCATGCTTTGAATGTATGCTCACGAGTTAGTTATAATGCCATCATAGGTTCTGGGGACACCAACCAGAGAAGAGACCAAGTGCATGAATCCAAACTACACAGAGTTCAAGTTTCCCCAGATCAAAGCACACCCGTGGCATAAGGTCTGTGAATAGTTCAGTCATGGCAGCATTTAATTTATTTTAATGTGTCTTTTCCTGCTTTACATTGATTTCATGTTTAGCTACAAGCTTTTCTAACCCTTAGCCTTCCAGGTCTTTCAGAAGCGGATGCCTCCTGAATCAATTGATCTTGTATCGAGGCTGCTCCAGTATTCACCAAATTTGCGTTGCACTGCTGTAATAAATTTCATCTCTTTGCAATTGAATTTTGTTTATGCTTGTTACTTGTTTTCAAAGAATAGAATACATGCACCTGAAGTTCTACACTTCTAACCCCTCCCCCCCCCAACAACAATAATAATGACAAAAAAGACCATGCATTTGTGAATTCTGTTTCCATATCTTATATTATTGTCTAATTTAATGGAAGCACTGTAGTTAGGTTTGGCTTGGGTTGGGGATATTGAGATTAGAATTCAGTAGTGAGATGGCTGAACATGTTTAAAACATTGTTGGGAACAATGGCGAGGTCTGAAAAGCTTTTTCCGTCCCTCATTCTCAGTCTGTTCTAGTAACATCTGTGGTTATCATGTAAATGCAAATGGCATGCAGAGATGATGAATGAGGGACGAACGGTGCCTGCCTCGTGGCATGGATGACATTGTGACCGTAAGTGTCATACCAAGCAAGTGTTGCAATCATAATTACAAATGAGCTCAACATAGATGTACACCAGCTATTTGGGATTGGCTGAGAAATTCTGCTTGTAACCGCCATCTGTCGCTATGTCCTTTGATAACTCGTTTGGTGTCGGGTCTGTCTCATGACTTCAACTCTGCTTCATGTCATTCCAGCCTTTTGTCCTTCAAGATTTGAGCCTAAAATGCTCCGTGACACTACTTGGTAGTATTCATTAGTTTTCATTGCACATTAAGAAGCCATATGCATTACATGCTGAAAGTTCATTTTTGACATTCGTTTGTGTAAAACATGGCTGGTGTCATAGTCTTGCGATAGTTTCTCTTTTATTTGATTGGTATCTCTCAGTTGCAAACAATACACAAGCTCCTCTGCTCTTCATCCATTCTGCTCTAATCCTGTGCTTAACATTTGTTAGTGTGGAACTCTAATGCATTTAGGTTTTGGGTTGCATGAAGTAGGTTTTGAATTCCAGCATAACAGTCGATAAAATAATAAAAGCATAGAAAAGAACTGAAAGTTAAGGATAAATCAGATTACTTACTAGTTCAGTGTACAGGCACTACAGATTAATCGTGTATTGCATTAACAGAGCAGTTTGCCTGACCCATGGTTGAGTTTATTTGAGTGATTGGCATTCTTGCTTTTTGTACAAAGAAAACTTTGCTAGTTATTCATATTCCAAGGGTACATTTTCTAGTATGTTATTTGGTTATTAGTTATTACAGGGCTATTCTTACTGATAACATTCACATGTTTGCAGCTTTGTATATGATAATGCTGACACATCCTTTGAGTGGATCAAAACTCTTGTTTGATGCCATTTATTGGTAGTGGTTCTAATGACAATTATTGAAACTTGGGCTCTCTGCAGTTGGAGGCATGTGCACATCCGTTCTTCAACGAATTGAGAGATCCAAATGCACGCTTGCCAAATGGATGCCCTCTTCCTCCATTAATCAACTTCACACCCCAAGGTAAAGATGCATCTTTGCCTCTTCCTAAACTTTTCTCTTCATAAGTCTGTCCACCTTAATTAATTCGCTGTTTCTTTCTCTCATGGAAAACCTTGTAGAACTAGCCGGTGCATCTCCTGAGCTGCTTCAGCGTCTCATTCCTGAGTATGTGAAGAAATAAAATTCTCAACTGCCGGTATGATTCTGGTAGTAGTTACTATGTATGGGCTTAGAGGTCAAATGGCCTGTATTGGCCTTGTTGCTTGCTGTGCTTGCCCCGGTTCAAAGCCCGCACAGCCTTCATCCTGGAGATAGGACATGGTGAAGGAAGGCAGACAATGAAGATAGTTTGTAGGCGATGGGAGATGGTCTGTTTCAAACGAAGGTTCTGAATGAATTGACAGAGTTATGAGGTGCACAGAATGCAAATTGTGACTGTGCATGCCGCAATTTATCTATACCATGTATTATTGTTACATAACCAAAGTGGAGACACAAGTACACACACCTGCCAAATCCTAGCTGGCACTATTGTAGCTGTTAAGCTTTGCACACAACTGTTCTTCTCCAGTAGTATATAGTTTTATCAGAGTTTGTAGAGGTGGAGCAGCAAGATTTAAGAACCTTTTTTGATGATGGGGGACTTTGGGTGTAGTTGATACATCCGCAGGTTTATCTGTGCATGTGGGAGTTCAGATTTACAATCTCACTGGGATTGCATGGGAAATGCAATCCCCTTCTGTATTTAACCAATGTGTTTCTTTGCCTACCTTTTGAAAAATGGTTTCCGTCTCCATGGCTGGAAGTTAGATGAGAGGACTTGGTACTAGGCAAGTAAATGATTAAATGAATAAAGAACAGCAGTGTAATGGTTGTTTTCCTCACTTAACATCAAGTTGTTTGGGTGATAGTTTACTAGTGATATTACTGTCCATGGTTGCCTTGCCTGGAAAGTGCTCCCTTTTGTTAAATAATTGCACAGAGATGTACTGCTCTTCTAGTTGGTTTTTATGTAAAAGCACCTGGGTATGTTTGTGAGCACATCTCTGATCTTGATGACTATGGAAAAGTGAATCTTTTTATTGTCTTGTTCGGGCGATCAATGATGTCAAGACGATGAAATTGCTCATTGATCAACTAGGAACCTTGGCACATGCACATTAGAAGGATCACTACAGCTTGAACAAGGACTGCAGTTTGTCAACCCAAAGTTTACAGAAGAGATGAACAGGGATTTGTGCCTTCCAATCTCAGCCAAAGCAGGCAGCCATCTTCAGTATGAAGTCGTAAAGGCACTTGGCCCGGATGGGATGCTGCCGGTATTCTTCCAAGTCAAGTTAGTACATAGTAGGACCTTATGTGTGCTCTCTATTGGTTACACTACAATCTATTTCCATCAAAAAAGTAGGAAAATTGTTAAGACCAGATGGGATGTTGCCGGTATTCTTCCAAGTCAAGTTAGGACATGGTAGGACCTTATGTGTGCTCTATTTTGGTTACATTACAATCTCTCTTTCCATCAAAAAAGTTAAATAATTGGTAAGACCTTTGGGTGGTTGACCGTACGATCCCCAATACACTTCCAATTTGTGGGAAAAAGAACATCAATTGGTCGTGCAGTGCAATGCTGCCAAGAGTCTTTGACATAGGGGTGCGTAAAATGACCGTTGTACCTTCTTAAAACCCAGGAAATGTAACCATTGTACCCTCCTAGAACCTTGGAAATGACTAGGTGTGTGGTAGTCATTTCTTGTGCCCTTGTATCCAAGGGCAGGGGCATTGTGTCTGGCGCGATCGGGTGGTGTTCTTTCTCCCTTTTCTTGTTATAAGTTTGATAGGAATCCAAAGATGAAAAATACTGCTGTGTATAGAGTTTGAGAGTAGGCATTACCATTATATGCCCATTGTAGGGAGTTTCAAGAATTGGTATCAGATTAGCCAAGGATTGGCCGATCTCAATCCTGGCCAATCCAGCTCATCTAATCCTTGCACAGAAACTAGGGTTGGGGCCTATTTTGGCTGATTCCAATTGGTTTTTTATCTGAATTGGATCGGAATTGGCTGGAACAATCTGAATCTTGATTCTGGTTTTTAAACCTTGATTGTAAAATAACTAAACACATGGTCTAATTGCCAAATGAGCAATTTAAGTTAAGGGTCAAGAGAACGCTAATAGGTTGTGTAGCCTTTGCATCAACATAGAGGCCAATGAGAATGTGCACAAAGGCAATTGGTTGAAAAAGATTTTTGATTTCACGGGGGGTTGAATGATCTTTTTGTGTTTTTCTGATCTGAGCACAGAAAACACGCCATCCACGTGACTAGATAACATTCTTTTTTCCTTCAATTAATTATCAAATCCCACTAGACATGTTGTTCAAATCATCATCATCTATGCATATATTAAATTTCAAAGATATATTGTTTCTCCACTTATCATTACAATACTATAAACTATAAAGTCTTGAATCTGGTCTAAACTCTAAAGTAGTGAACCAGAGTTATACTTCAGTCTTTATTTTTTTTATGAGAACGTTCAAACTCTTTATGACACCGAAACGAACGTGCCTGATTTTAAAAGCATTTGTTTTGTGAATGCAGTTTACGTAAATCACGTAACCACTCTCATTGGCCGGTGAAGGAACGTGGTACCCTCTGTGTATCTTCTTATTATTATTTTACAAATTAATGATTTTGGTGAGAGTGAGACCACCATCACCATTGATATCAGATTTTCTCTTATAAACGCAACATCTTTGACTTTTAAGGTACTCCATTCTTGTAATTTCCTCCTTGTTCTCCATTCCTTATCTGTTTTTTTTTCTTGTGTTTTTTGGCATAGCCGCCCATATTAATGGATTCTTTCATTGGATCATTGTGATCCCCCTCCTCTCAAATTTCTAATGTAAAATGATGTAGACTGATTAACTGAAATGTGACTCGTTTTCTTAACTTCTTGTTATTATAATAAAGAAGATTTCTCTCAATTCCCTAAATTTTTTGTTGCCACCAAAGTGGTGAATTAAAATTTTGTAACTTTCTTTCGATTACTCTTATTTTATTTCAAAAAATTATTTAAAATAAGGATAAAAAAGGGTTTTCAAAGAAAGTTGAACCATGATAATTAATGAACCAATGATTGTACCATACATAGAACCATATCATATTTGGTTCGATTTGGTTTAAGACTGAGTGGTCACTACCCATGCACCATGCACTTGCACCATCGGTATACAGTTGTATCTAAATTTGACAATATTTTAGGTATCTCCCCACTAAATCCATGTCAGTGTCCACTATTGTAATACGTGCCAAAAAAAATATAATAAATATTATTGGATAAATTATTAATAAAAAATAAAAATTGTTTCTAAATTAATGTTAAATTTGTTTTGGGCTTTAATCTTAGGATTGAGTTTCCCTCCACCCACAGTGAAAGGGAGGTTGGAGAGATCGAGAATGGGTATTGGAAGGGTATTTTGGAACATATCAAAACCCCATGAGGGGTTTGTGAACCCTAGGATGGGGGGTGAACCATCCTCTGTGGGTAGAGGAAAACTTTGTCCTTAATCTTATATATTGTGGATTGTAAGTTTCATCATGTTGTCACTGAAAGACACGGTGTAATTGATGTTGAAGGTCATCTTGCAAGGTAACATGGTCTATTTTGAAGGGGGGAGAGTTTTCTCTTTGGGAAAATGGCTTCTGCGTTAGTGTGGAGGGCTAATGGGGGCGCATGCTGAAGCATCAAGAGGGGTCGAATTCTACCTTCATGGGGGCCTATGTTTGGGTGTAGGAGTCACATTCTCGAACAAACTCTTTTTGTTTTCTATTTTTAAACATGGGGCATTGTTCTCTGTGTCACAACGCAGGTTGTGCCCAGACACATGGGGGTGAGCGCAATGACCACCCTGCCTCCTGAGTGACAAGCCCATGTATCTGGGCGTAACCTCCGCTACGGCACAGAGAATATTCTTCCTTTAAACATATACTATTTTCCTTTTACTTGCGGCCATTTCAGACCTTTGGTTAGGAAAGTGAAGATTTTGAAACTTACAGAAACCAATAGAAACTAAGCGACTCCTCATTATCATTAGGCACATTTGCCGAAAATGAGGGAAAGTAGTATATTAGCGCACTAATTCTACATTAGGTACTTTTTACCTGAAAAAGCAAAAAAAGAGCTCTTTTATATTAAGGCATGAAGTGAGACAAAAACAATGTGATCCGAGCTATCTATTATTTAATCAAGTCACATTGGGGAATAGTGGCGAGCCCATTAATTAAAGCCATCCTAATCCAATGTCAATCAGGTAAGTGGCCTGACTCATTTGAACCATTTTCCTTTTCTCCTAAAAATTTAGGCCAAAACAAAGGGAGTGTTTATGAAAAAAGAGGAGGGGAGATATGTTTAATCAGTATTATGATTAGGGGTATAAATGAATAGTTGAAATTTGTTTGTGTATTCATGTCCGTATCCATTTAGTATTTTTTGAATCCATTCGAAAGCTAAACGGATGCGGATACAAATAGGCTATAGCTAGCCGAAAAGCTATATTTATATGTAAATAGATAAAACATCTGATCTGAATCCGTTTAGCACTATCTGAATCTGTCCGAAAGTTAATTGGATGTGGATTCGGATATAGCACTATCCGAGCCGAATCCAATCCATTTACATGACATACTTCTTTCTTTATAGGGAAAAAGAATGATTACAAGTCAAGTGATTAGTGTGGGCTTAGACACAAATCAATGCCTTTGTACATGAAAAGAACGTCTAATCATCAATTAAAAAAAAAATCACATCCAAACTAATGCTTCCGTGTACATATTTATTTATTACCACGTTGGTGTAAAGGCACACGATCGATTAGCGTTATCTTGTCCATCATTTTATTAAGGGAGTCAATAATAAGGATTTTCATCTTCTCAGGTTTGTTGCCACTGCCTTCCATTTAAAAAAAAACATTGTGATGCAGTGCACGACACTAGAGAAAATAAATTTCCCAATAAGAAACGAGTTTGAGCTTAACTTTTCTTCTCCAATTGACTGTTTTCTAATTTGTATTTTTTGGTTTGGAATTGAGGAGCCGGATCCACAATTATGTGCCCTCGGTTAGGCAAAAAGTAAAGCGAAAATGTGGAAATAGTTGGAGGAGACGTGACCCACAGGGTCCAAACGGAGCCAAAAAGAAGAAACTGAAAGATTTCCTTATTCATACGGGAAAATAATAATAGAGAAAATTCTATTTATCCAAACACGCAATAGAGAGACTGCAGGAGAGGGGCAAAGGTATGGAGGCATTCCCGGATTCAATGTACTATCAAAATTGGGGATGAAAGGGCAATTTTGTAATTTCAATATTGAAACAAAAGCTACAATGACCGATCATGGTCCCTACTTAAAGTACCAAATGGAAACCGTGGAAGTGAAGGATTCAAGGAAAAAGGTCTGAAGAAGTGAATGAAGGGAGAGGAGAGCCACAGGGAAACGAGAACTCAAATCAGTGAGAGTATCTCTCAATGAAACAAAAAAGATTCAAACTTAAAAGCTGAACTGCCGCTCTCCCAATTCTGTTCCCGTCCCCTTCTTTATATCGTTTTATGTTTTCGACTTTTACGGCTTTTCTCTTTGATTTTTTCCTGCAACTCTGAAGATTAACAGAAAAAAGAACAGAAACACTGGAAGTGAACGATAACAACTTATTACCGACCAGAGAGAAACTGACTCCAATACCAGGAAATGGTTGCACGGGTAATCCCACTATTCGCCACGTCAGATCTCCTCTCCCCCAATTCTGTGTCTCTCTTTTCCTGATTCAAGAAAAGAGAAAATCCTTGCATGTTTATATGTATTGCCCTTTTTTTCTTTTGTCCTCTTTTTGGGTTTCCCTTTTGGATTCCTTGTAACAGTGAGAGAGCTCACGCGTCCTCTGCCACTCTCTCTCTCTCTCTCTTTTCCTTCTTTTTGGCCTTTCCCCCTTCCTCCCCTTCTGTTTTAGTGAAGTCTGTTTCGACCTTTCGGTAGCTAGCTTTGTCTGCGTGCGCGCTCGTGAAATGACTGCTTAAGTAGAGGAGAAAGAAGAAGGGGGGGGGGAGAAGTAGAGGTAGAGGAAGAAGAGATTACTGTAACAGAGGAGACGAGAAGAGAATGGGGAATTCGTTTGGATGCTCAGCGTCAGGGGAGAGATTGGTGTCGGCAGCGAGGGATGGGGATTTGGTGGAAGCAAAGATGCTGCTGGAGTTCAACCCTTGCCTCGCCAAGTACTCCACCTTCGGCGGCCTTAACTCTCCTCTCCACTTCGCTGCTGCTAAAGGCCACAACGAGGTAACTTTACTCACTACTTTCTCTTCTTTCTCGAGTTCTGATCTCTTTACCGTTGGATCTCTTGCTTTGCTGTCCATGTATATCTGCTTTTATGTCTCACTTATCATCCATTCATTTGCTATACTATTTCTCAAGATTGTTGCTTTGTTGCTCGAGAATGGTGCCGACGTCAACTCCAGGAATTACTGCGGCCAGGTATCTTGTGGTTTTTTTTTTTTTTTTTCTTAGTCTACTTCTCTGGTTATGTTTTATTTTATTTAATTTGTGATCTTCCGAGCATACGGTCACTGCCGCTATTTCGGATTGATTTATTTCTCTGATCGTTGATTTGCCAAACCCTATGTGATTCTTATCTTAATCACATTATAATTCAAAGGGTGATATCAAATTATAGTTCAATTGCGCAGCTAATCGATTCATCCTTATTGGATCTAATCACCGAGTGGTTTTGTTCTTCTTCTTTTTGGGGTATCAAAGACGGCTTTGATGCAGGCTTGCCGGTATGGGCACTGGGAAGTTGCACAGACACTTCTGCTGTTCAGAAGCAATGTGAGTCGTCTTCTTTTGTTTTAGTCCTTCCTGTCTTAGTCACCTTGCCAATCTACTTGTGATGAATTCCTCCTTTTTTGTCCCCCACCAAATCATTTAACTTAATTTTTGTATTACTATTTATTTATTCAGGTTACTAGAGCAGACTACCTCAGCGGGCGGACAGCACTGCACTTTGCAGCTGTAAATGGGCATGTTAGATGTATAAGACTCCTTGTGGCGGATTTCATCCCTAGCGTTCCCTATGAAGTTATCAGTGCTCAGGCCAATGGCGACAGGGGGGATGGTTCAAAATTGAGGACCAAATACGACCAACCGTATGTGGTTTGTTTCCAATCTGTTTCTCGTCATTCTTTCATAGTCTAACTCATAAACATATGCTTCTGATGCAAAACTCTTCACAAAGGCTGGGTGACCTTTCTTGAATTTCGTTTTGTTTGTCTCGTAATCTGCCACAATAAGCTTGTTTTTGTGTCCTTTTGTAGAGATACTGATTGCTATAAAACCTAATTCTCTGTTCTTTCTTTTTTCATTGTCTCCTACAATATCATTTTGACCAGTTATATATGTTGAATGCAGTGCACTATCCAAGTTTGTGAACAAGGCTGCAGACGGTGGTATAACTGCTCTTCATATGGCTGCCCTGAATGGATATTCGGATTGTGTACAGCTGCTACTTGACATTAATGCAAATGTCTCAGCTGTAACATTTCACTATGGAACATCAATGGATTTGATAGGTATTCTGTTGTTTCTGATTGAATTTCACCTTTGTTGGTTGATTTTCTTCGTTATCTCATTGCGTTGAATTCTTTGTAGGAGCTGGAAGCACTCCTTTGCACTATGCTGCTTGTGGAGGAAACCTAAAATGCTGTCAGGTGAGAATTACTTTTCACGCTAGTACTATTCTGGACCCAATCTTCTCTCCTGAATTTGGAAACAATTATTTGTCCTGTGTTTCCTTTCTGTCAGATCCTTCTTTCAAGAGGTGCTAGCCGGTTGACATTGAACTGCAACGGGTAACATGTCTTAGACCAAATGTACTTCTAGTGGGTAGTCTTAAGCTGCATATTTGACCTCTTCTCTTCTTGTAAATGTACCATCCTTAACAAGACTTTGTGTTTTCTATCAGGTGGCTGCCACTGGATGTTGCGAAGATATGGAGTCGTCATTTACTTGAACCACTTTTGACACCCAATTCTCAGTTGATAGTACCAACATTTCCTCCATCTAATTATCTTTCTCTGCCTCTCATGAGTGTTCTTAATATAGCAAGGTATTCTCATTCTATCACTCTCTTTATTGATTTTCACAAGGTTTCAGAAGATTTTCTATGTATATAAAAGAGAAATGAGAAAATTCGTTACAATCTTGTAATGGAAGAAATGATTTAACTCCTATGAAAACACAAAGTCCATGTGAGCTTATTCCTGGAACTTTCGAAACATATAGAACTTGTCATCTAAAAAAAATAAAAAAACTCAGCGGTACTCTATCAAGTACAAACGCAGGGGAAGAACCAAGGATAAAGAATTTGGTGCCGACCTAGGTTTCGACCAGCTAGAAACCGAAATTTGGTCAAAACTGGTTGAATCCTGACATTTTTTGGATAAAACTCGACATGTGATGGGCTGGTCAAAATTGGTCGAAACTAACGAAACGGGGTAGGTTGAAATTGGTCGAAATTTGATATTTTTTGGTTGAAACTGGTCGAAACCAGTCTAAATTTGGTATTTTAAAATCTCCCCTAGGGTTTCGTCTTGGTCAGCTGCGAAATCAAGTTGTCTCACCAGTTTTGACCGAGATTTGTTTCCATGAGAAGAACCAGACCAAAAAATCCTTGCGGTTCTGGTTTGAATGAGTTTTTTCTGATTCAGAACTGAATTGTGTTTCAGTCCGGGTGGTTCACCCAAATCCTGGGGTATAGATTAGGACTTTATTTTTCAGTATTTTATTCTTATTATGTTTCCTGTTAAGGCCGGAATACTTGTTATAAATTCCAGGTTTGTTTGAAATCTTTTAAGTAGAGTCCTAGTCAGTCCAGGTCACTCCTATTGTAGTTGCCCAAGAGCGAGTTTCCTAAGTTTAGTTTACTCTGTTCATTTAAGTTGAGTCCTAGTCAGTCCAGGTCACTCCTATTGTTGTTGCCCAAGAGGGAGCTTCCTAAGTTTAGTTTACTCTGTGTTTTTCCTTCACAGCTTAGGATTGGCCTAGACCTTTCCTTGTTAAGTCTAAACGGTCCATTGTTCAAGTTATAAATAAATGTAAGGCATTACAGCCTCCCGCACGATTTATTGATGGATGGAATTGGATTTTGCCTTCGATGTTCTGTGAGATTCAGAATAGGTTTGCTGTGAGATGTACTGACAGCCTTTGTGGGATGTCTAGGTAGGCTGGTGGGGTACTTGGCTTTGTTTTTTGTTCTTAAATTTCAGATTTAAACTCAGTCACTCATTGTTAGGTCCTGTTTCAGAATCAGTATTCAAAATCCAGTTTTTACATTGATTTCCAGTAATCATTATCTCAGTTGGATTTTTACCTTCAATTTTTATTCTGATTTCAAGTTTTGATTACTGATTGCCATTATAATTTCAGACCACCACTTATCTGCCAATTCAGATCATTGTTATTGCTAGTTTAAGATCTCTGAATTTGCTGATATTGATTGCTGTTCTGAAACCCTTTTCTAGAATCCTACCCTTAGTTGGATTGGACCATTTTTTCAGATCTGAGTCAAACTTTGAGAAGTTACTCTCCTCTCATATTCTGACTTTGAACCAGTATTTGAGTCCATTCTGAATAATGCAGTTACATGCTGGATTAAGTAGGGGTTGTTTTTGAAATTTCTTTTCATTTATTTAATTCAAGTTGATAGAGTTGTAGGATATATATTATTTTCTTTTAGTTGTCGTAATTTAGAATTCAGTAGAGTTTGAAATTTCAGTTATGGAGTTTGAATAGGTTTGGTTTCTTGTGTACAAATCTTTAAATAGATGCATGTAGTCCATCCTTGGACAGATTATTTCTTTCTTTGATTTTCTGTATCACCTTGCTTCTTTCCTCCTTGGTTCTAAGTCCAATAGAACTGAAACAGTGGGAGATCATTCCCCTCCCAAAAAGATTCAAACCATGATTCCTGGTCCATACAATTCTCCCTACTGTTGCATCTTCCCAACCTGCCCTGTTTTGTGATTATGTTGGACCAGTCCCGGTTGAACCTCTCCATTCTTATCTAAACGACAGTTCACGGTTCCAGGTTTGAATCAGCCCATTAAGTCTATGCGACCCCATTGGTTGAGTTACAGATCATTATGATTAGGATTTCAAGGCTGCAGTTCAATTTCTGTTTTTGAGTTCTACCGTGAGTGGTGAGCCTCTTGATATCGAGAGGTAGAAGAAGACCTTAAACTTGTCTAAATTATAATTATGGACACTATAGTGCATTTAGCCATTTACATAAAAGCCCTTATATATCTGGTGCCCTTTTATTTTATTCGCCAATCCACTTCAATTACTTAAAATTCCCTTATTTTACAAAGTGTTAACTTTGTTCAATATTCAAAGACCAGATTGGTCTTCTCCATTGGAATTAATTACCATTCTGCCACGGAGTCTTTTGCTCTTTCCTAAACTACTACAGAAATTGCAAAAATGCCATGACCTTTAATTGTTGAACCTTTTATTACTTGGGTGGGCCCAAAGCTACCCATTATCAGGGTATCAAATCACTGATTCTTTGATTTTCTGATATTAAATTTCTCCTAAAAATCTGTTTTTTTACTTGATTGCGATTCTGATTTTCTTCTGGATTTCTGAACCTATCAGCCATAGGTTACTAGATACCCATCAATTTGTCACCATTAAAAAAAAATACTATTCTTCAAGTAAAAATGTAAACTTATCCTACTTACTCTGATACTGACTATAAATAGCAGTATTACCTTAAAAATGCCATGGGTGTGATGCATCAACCTCTAAAAACCATGTCCTGAGCTGTTAGTGCTTTGTTCTTTGAGAGGAGGTGTTAGTAATTCATGCATGTTTTGATTCTCAGTATGCCATACTTTTCTTGTAAACTGCATCAAGACTCTAACTCCAAAAGTATGCTGTGAGAATTCAATCTCATGTCCTTCTGTCTAAAGTCTCTGCTCTGTTTGATACCAAAGATTTTCCCTGTAACACAACTAGTTGGCCTTGTTGCTTAGTTTTGTGAGTGATCTTGTATAATATCACTAATTCAGTTTAACTATTTAGGATCTGCTATGAAAAGTGAAATGGAAATTCAACATTATATATGTAATTTTTCCAGTTGTCACAAAATGATTCTAATTATTCAGGTTAGGATTTCTTAGAACTCGGTTTTTGTACCGTATAACACTTTAATAATCCAAGGGTCTACAGTGCTGTTGTTTGGCTGAGGAATCAGTTAATACTTGGAAGTTGGAACATTTTCCATCGTAGATCTTTTGCGGTAAAACCATGTGTGCTAAATTTGCTAGTTGATATATAATCTCATAATTAGTTACTTGCAAATTAATCATAACAATCATGCTATGACGTGCCAGTAATATTTTGTTTATTTTGTATTCTATACTTCACAAGAATTATTTATTAAATTAAAAGGTTTCTTCAGTTTTCTATTACAACCCAACATTTATTCACTCTTGAAGATATTGGATGATGGTAGTCTATATACCAAGACCCCTGTTGTTTTAGAAGCAAATTTGAAGGAACTTTGTACATTGTCGAGCGTTTAAAAGACAGCTTTATGAGAATTCCTCAATTGTGGTTAGCTCATGATGCTTCTCTGCAGAGAATGTGGATTGCAATCTTCAGTAATTACATCTGATGACAATGATACTTGTGCTGTCTGCCTGGAGCGAGCATGTAGCGTAGCTGCTGAAGGTCCATTTCTTTCTTTTCCTATGCATTTCTTGCAATATATTTGTTAGTTATTTCCTTTTCTCAAGGTTGCCCTTTCTTGCCTACCGCAGTGATTGCTAATTTAGTTATAGTCACATTCCTAAAATGACACTTCACAAGCTTGAAAAACGCTACTTAACATATCTAAACAACATCTGTAGGGATGGTAATATGTGGTCATTGTATTATGCTGGTAATTCAAGGGAGACCATTCAGGCGATTGACCAAAAAAACAAAAGGGGGAAAAAAACAAGGTTGGGGTACTGTTTAGATTTCCTCATCTCTATCATTTGGAATAGAATTTTGTAACAAGTTAAATTTGAAGTCTGAGCAACTGAGGTTGTCTCACCAAATTGTATGTCTGATGATCAAGAATGAAAAAATGAAGCTATTGCCCTTGTTAAATCAAAATCTTGGAATGTATAGCAGTCAAAAGATAAACAGAGAAGAAGAAGCAACCAATTACGAATTAGTGGACCAGCAACAAAAAATTTAGAAGAAGAATGTAATCTATAGAAGATTTCCCTGAGCTGATGGTGGTTTAATGTGACTTACTGGAATATAACCATAAAAATGGTCTAGGTTTCTCCATATTATGGTTGCTATCTCAACACAATGACCTCCACTATTTGGGCTATCCCTGAATTCAGATTCCCAAGGGTTCGCGATGCAGAATAGGTTAGAGCATCTAGATTTGGTCTGTTTAGGGTAGGGATTAGGTTACCTCTGAAAATCTCTAAGCATGTATCTATTCCCCTTGATCCTTGGATTTATCTGATCACATTCCCCCCAACAAATTGCAGACTCTCTCCCATAGGATGCAACACTGATCTCTGGATGAGATAGTCAATTATGATATGAAGATATCCTTAACGTTTTGAGTCATCCCCAATCAACTTCTAGTGTTGGGTAGGAGTTGCCAAAGTTTTCTCTGAAAAAACACCGTTCAGCTTTTCAGCTCTCCTTCCAAAACCCTCTTGGGCCCTTGGCCTTTAGTGCACCTTAGACGGAACTCTCCTTCCATACTTGAAGACATAGACTGTTTCATTTCCTTTCAAGTCTTGAAAAGAGGGAGCAAATGATTCTTTGATCCCTCATTTGAAAAAGTTTGGTTGATAGGTGGTTCTGTAATGGACAAGTCAGTTTGTCTTTGGTGTAATTCATCCAAATTTCACTCCCCTCTCACACCATCCATCTCCCACATTTTCATCATCTCCTTGGCAACCTCACCAAGAAGGCTGGTTTCTCTAAACACTTTCTAAACACTGATCTCTAGATGAGATGGTCAATTTTGATATGAAAATATCCTTAACGTTTTGAGTCATCACCCAATCAATTTCTTGTGTTTGGATAGGAGTTGCAAAAGATTCTCTGAAAAAACACCTTTCAGCTTTTCAGACCTCCTTCCAAAACCCTCTTGGGCCATCCTTTAGTGCACCTTAGATGGAACTCTCCTTAATGTAAGACTAAATTAGGTTGATTTAGTCCCAAGAAAACCCACAAATCCAAAATAGAAACAAGAGGCAGAATTAGAAAGTTTGTGAAATCAACCAAACCAGCCAAAGGAATTCTCCCAGCTTTGGATCAAATGATTCACATGAACAGTGTTTTAGCCTCTTTTTCTTCATGTTTTGATCTACATCGCTCCTCCCATACTTGAAGACATAGATTGTTTCATTTCCTTTTAAGTCTCTTGAAAAGAGGGTGCAAATGATTCTTTGATCCCTCATCTGAAAAAGTTTGGTTGATAGGTGGTTCTGTAATGGACAAGTCAGTTTGTCTTTGGTGTAATTCACCCAAATTTCACTCCCCTCTCATACCATTCATCTCCCATGTTTTCATCATCTCCTTGGCAACCTCACCAAGAAGGCTGGTTTCTCTAAACACTTTCTAGGAGCTCATGGTTCCTCTTTGGTCCTAATTACCGTGGCAAACCCAATGCTTCTAATCTTTCTCAAGAAAGCTTCTTGCTCATAGTGTAAGTGCCAAAGCCATTTCCATGACATTGCCTTGATCATAGATTTCATATCTATCAACCTAAGCCCTCCAATTCACTTTCACTACCTTCATTCCATTGACTAGGTGGAACCTTTTCTTCTCCAGCCCACAAATTTCTTTTTAGCTCTCCAAGCCAAGGATTTAGGGATCAGAGCTTGGGATTGGATCTGCCCTTGCTGATATTTGCCGATTCATGAGGGGATAATCAGCGAGACTTGTGGTATTAGCTGGATCAGTCCGGGCTGATCCTGAATTAACTCGGCCGATATGATATTGCTCCCTCAATCTATATGCTTCAAGCCCTCCATTTTTATTTTTATTTTTTGGTTTTTTTTATATAAATTGATGAATACAGCGCTTTAATATTGGAAAGCACGGATATTGGCTTTCGTCGTAGCAAATGTAAAAATACACCAAAGGGTTTGTGATGCAGTAGTGGAAGCAGGGTTGGACCGACACGGCTAGGTTTGGAAACACAATGCCAAACGGAACCGGCCCAACCTGAGATTTTGGACAGGGGTTAATTAGCTACTTGGAGATATCTTTGTAATTGCATTCTCTTTTGGTAGGAGTTAGCTATGTGTAGGAGAATGGGAGATTTGATTCAGTTTCCTTGATAAGATTAGTTTCTATTTTCTGTCAGAGTTTTTATTTGTTTAAATACATGTAACCTACAAAGGAAACATATTGAAGAAAATATTGAATTAAGAGTTTTGAGTCGTTGGTGGTTACTGTACTGTGGCGTGGCTGTGTCGGTGGCTTCTTCTTCCTTTTTTCTATTCCTCCTCCAGATTTCCTTTGCTCAGGTGCGATACACTTTCTCCTTGATGTTATTCTTACTTCCCTTCCCTCCTTCTGGTAAGCTCAGCTCCCTCTTTCCATTACTTTTCTTATTTCTTGTCATTGCTGACTCTCTTCTCTTTCTTCTAAGTTTTGTCCTCACGTATACCCTGTTCTGGGCGTGAATCTGGGATCAGCAAGAGAGACATTGATCTCTCTCGTACCTTCCCCATTCTCTTACCAACTTGACGGTTAGGTTAAATACATCTGGGCGACCATACCTGCAAAATCCCTGCTCAAAATCCTGCTGGAAGAAAGAGGTCCAAACCAGAACCCAGCACCATGGAACTAAATCTCGGTCGAAACCACAGGTTTGGATAAAGATATCTCGGTTTTGCAGGTTTCTGAGACGAGTTGGCCAGGTACTTGAAAAAAATGCATGATTTCGACCAGTTTCGACTGGTTTCAACTGAGATGTTGGTAATTTCGCAAGTTTCGACACTTACGCCCATTGAAACTTGGGAAAGCCTGGCTCGAAACCAGTACAGATACTTATGTATGCAAGAAACCAGGACAAGCACTTATTTATACTTAAAATATTATTCATAAATAAGCAAAACACCCCCTATTTGAATCCAATAAAAATAGATAAAAAATCAAATTCCTAGAGGATAAAAAGTCAACCCCTCACACTATTCAACAACAAAAAGAAAAGAAAATAAAAATAGCTGAAGCCTAAAGTTATTAGAAGATCTCTCTCTCCTTGGGTGGGTTCTCTTTGGAGCCCGATACAAGGATCTTTTTTTTTTTTTTTTTAAATGATGTAGGGTGATGTTGGCAAATCTTTCCTGAGCTTTCCTGATGTCCCTTGTAACTCCTGTTTTTTAATTCTTGGTATTCTGATAACATTCGATGTCTTTAAATGAATTTCTGGTTCTGAAACATGACATAACTCATGTTGACTGAACAGGATATAGTACCGTTGTCATGATCATTATCTTTTTTTTTTTTGGGGGCGTGTTTTTTTTTCAGGTTGTGGACATGAGCTCTGCGTTAGGTGTGCACTCTATCTCTGCTCAACCAGCAACATCCCTTCTGAAATGGTTGGTCCACCAGGATCCATTCCATGTCCACTGTGTAGACATGGCATAATATCTTTTGTCAAATTGCCTGATTCCCCAGCGAAGGAGCTCAAAGTACATCTTTCTCTTGGCCTCTGTACCCCATGCATGCTACACCGATGTGATCCAGACATGCCTACATCAGCCTGGAGACCTGAGATACGCAAGAATCGTGTTGCCTCAATCTCTTCAGATCTTCTATGCCCTGTCTCCTGTAGTCCATTCCCATCTGTTGCAATTCCTTTGTGCACATGCGACGATTGTCCATGCCCATCTCTGGAACCCCAGGAAGGAGAAACAAGAGAGGAATCTTCTGCTGACACACAAGGCACATCAGTCGAGGAAGTTAAAATGGAAGGAACTAGACTTGTGAAAGCTAGTTGTTCAAGTATTTTCTGGAGCAGAAGAAGCTGCCACAGGGAACATCTGTGCAATTCAGAAATAAATGCTTGATTTGTATAGTGGAGAACCCTGCTTGTAGAAAGCTAGAGTGTTGGTAAGAAACAGATGCACAGGTGCATGGTTTTGGTCTTGATCTGCAGCCGTGGTGGATAGTCATTCTGTCTATGCTTGTTTCACCGCTGCCAACTTCATTTAAATAGAAACATGGTGATATCATTGACCACATGGAGCTGGAACTTGAAGAGTCTTTGAAAGATCTTTGATGATGGATTTGTGATCTCTGTATGTCTTGAACATAAGACATGTAACTGGATGAAAATGAAAGTGAGGGATATGGGTTACTTTTCGGTTATAGCAATGATACAGACATTTCTATTCATTTTTCCTCAGATCTTTCTTCTTATTTTATTTATGGCTTTGGTTCAGCAGTTTGGCTCAAGTTTTTTTTTTGATAGCACCAAGGGGGATCGAAGGGTGGGGATACTAGGTGAGGGTAGGGGGTTTCGAAACCAAGACCTCCTGGCAGGACTGGGCTCAACTGCACCAGCCCCCAACCGGTTGTGCTAGGCAGCGCCGCAGCCGTCCTCCAGTTCGGCTCAAGTTGGCCTTGAGAGGCTTATACAAGATTTATCTCTGTGCCGAAAGAATATAAACTCAAAAGGTGCAAACCAAGGTTATTAAAATCGGACTCAGAGGTCCAATCGGTCTAAAAAACCCTAGATTTGGATTGGCGTTCAGATTTGAAAACTCAGTGATTTGGTGACCAAAGCCCTAGAAATTGCCGCCTCGAATTGCTTAGAATCAGAATTGGCCGATTCCAATTTAATCAACGGCCGATCCCAATCCAAATTTTGAAACAGTGGTGCAAACTTAGCTGAATGGTATAAAGCCTAAAGAATGTTGTGTGTTTGGCATTCATCTTTTTAATAAAATTTGAACTAGCATCTCTACGAGTGGGCCCAGTCATGGGGAAAATTTCAGTACTTTCACATGGTCTTCTACTCTAGACTAGGTGTGGAATACTTTAAGACTCTCAATCAAACCGAAATTGAATCGAGCTGAATTGTTTAATAAATTATTCGAATTTAGTTTTAAAATTGAGACCATTTAGTTAAACTACATAAATAAAATCTAACCATTTAAACTATTAGTAGTCATTTAAATTGATTAATAATACATAACAAGTAAAGTCACTCTTGGTTAGATTGTTAGAATGCACAATTATGAGGAGAATAAACAAATCCTACTAAAAAAATAAGAGACATTCAAATCTTTTGAATAAAAAAAAAGAAATATATAAACAACTATAAATTAAAAAAAAATGTATATAACAATAACCAATACAATTTAATGTTTAGTTTACATCAAATTCAATAAAAAATTAGAAGAGAAAGATGCTGCTTGAGTAAAAAAAATAAAAAACCTAATAATACTGTTTAAAACCAAAACTATTTTTGATTTACCTAAAAATCTTGCATTGGATCAAATCGAGCTGTATATGTTGAAATCGAACCGTTTAACACCTTAGGAGATACTGAGTTGGTAATTCACTTAGAGTGATTGCAAACGGTACCTCTACACCGTAAAGTCAAAGGTGTCAATCAGTTCGATTTCAATTATTCGGTTCAGTTTTGGTTTGGTTCAAGATATACTAGGTGGAAATCAAAATCGAATCAAAACCAAATAAGAGTATGTTTTCAAATCAAAACCAAATCGGCTTGGTTTGGTTTTGGTTCATTTTTTATTTATTCAATTCACTATTCGATTTTGCCCTGTTTGTAATTGGTTTGGGCTTTATCTTAGGTGTTTGGGTCAACTTTTACATCTTCACCCAAAAAAAAAAAAAAAAAAAACCCCTTATTTTTTAGATTATAATTAATCAAAAAATTTCCAAACATTTAAAAGAAATAAAAACTTATCATCCAAATAAACATCCAAAGATATAGGGAAAATATCATCCCCCTCCCCTCTAAGTTTGCTTAATATCAACCCAGTACCCAAGTTTTCAAAAATGATAATTCCCTCTCCTACTTTATAAAGATTCTATCAACCATACCCTAACCGTTAAAAACTGCCATTAATTGATGACATAGACAGGCCCAATTTACCTAAAACCCCAGAGTACCCTTAATTTATTTCAATTCCATTTTTACCCCTCCAAAAGGGGTCTTCTTCTTTTTTTATTTCCGCCATTGACGATCTGCAACCTTTCTCTTCCAGGCCATTGACAATCTACAACCTTCCTTCGCCATTGACGACCTGCAAGGTATCTAGAACTACAAGCTTCCGCCATTCACTGTAATTGTTTTCTTCCGCCAGCATCACCATCACCACCACCACTGTCTGAAGAGGGGTTGATGAGATTTGGTGGAGGGGTTTTTGTTTGCAGAGGAACTACACTATCAGTCCCTATGGAAGGAGGATTACAGTCGAGATCCAGGTAAGGATCCATGTCCGAGAAGAAATAATCTCCAGATTTCAAATCTTGAGCTTCAATGAGTTTATTTGGGTTAGGGTTTGGTAAAAGCTAAGAAGCGGATTCAGCTTCTTCTCCGTCACCGTCGGCATCGCTGAGATCATCGTCATCGTCATCGTCGCCGCTAGATTTGTTGGGGACGAGGAGGTTCTTCTTGTGATTTTACTAAATGAAAGAAATGAATCGACTATATTGTTCATTTAGAGATGAATCGACTGTCGAAGTTAGCTAGTGATTTCTTTAGGAATACAAGAAAAGGATGAGAAGAGTTGGATGAAGAAGACTCTTGATTCTAACTGTATTTAGAGTCAATTGGGTTATTGATTTGTTTTGGAAGAGGATGAATATTGGTTAATGGGTTAATATGGATCTCTAATGCATGTTCCATCAGGTGTTTAATGCACCCCATCAAAGAGCTCTGTTATGCATCTCATTCGATTTTTTCTCCTATTGCCTCTCGTCGTCATGGTTTCCACCAATTTTGGAAATGGTTTTGTGGGTTATTTTTACATTTATCAGAGAACATAGTGGTAATTGGGTTTCTGCGATTGAAGTTTCAAATGGGTTTGAGGGATTTAGCTTCTGCTTCGCCACAGATTTACAATGCACATGGGATGCACAGGGACGGGATAGAGCTGGGCTTGTTGCGGTGGTGTACAACGGTGAGATGTTTGGCGGTGGGTGATTGCGATGGATGATGGCAGGACTGTGGTGATGTGCAGCAGCTGGGATGAGGGGTTGGATGGCACATCAAAAAAAGCTCTTATGTTGCTGCTGCAAAGAGGGTTTGGTTGGTGGCAGCCATGGCGGGGTGCTGGCGGTGGAAGAAGATCGGCAGTTGAGAATTTTTTTATTATTTTTTTTTACATTTGTTTACAGAGATTTGAAGCCAGAAAACGTAATGATTCAAAAAAATGGTCACCAGATGCTTGTCGATTTCGATCTCTCAACGAAACTTTCTGCAAAATCTCTAGAACCTTGTCCGATTCTTCGATTGAACACAACGAATTCTGAAATCAAATCCATCACATACAAATGATCTCTATCGCTTTTCCACTGCTTTGGCTCTGGCATTTCGCTTGTGCAGGCCGGTGGGGTTGCAGAGGAGGAAGAAGAAGAAGAACAAGAGGGGAGTGGGTCCCGCTGGATTTTATATTTTGAGAAATAAAAATAATTATGGGTGAGTGGGGGCAACAGAGGTGTAATTTTATCTTTACACATGTTTTTTTAACAGCGTTACATACTTAAGGTACGGTTGATAAAATCTTTATAAAGAAAGGGAGGGAGTTATCATTTTTTAACTCTTAGATACTGGGTTGATATTAAGCAAACTTAGAGGGGAGGGGAATGATATTTTTCCAAAGATATATGTGCAATTCAGTTCGGATCAATCAGTATTTACAAAAAAAAAAAAAAAAAAAAGGTTCAGATCAGTTAAAATATGAGTAATTTGATTTGGTCATAGCCAACAGTTTCATCGTTGGAAACCGAAACGAGAAAAGATTCTAGATTTTGAAATGAAAATCGAAACCAATTTGGTTCAATTTTAAACAGGTTTTGGTACTTAAATGACCAAGTGGTTGGACTTTCGGGTCATATTACATTCTGAACCCGTATTTATGACGTGGAAACTATCCTCTCCTTTTGGGCAATCTGACACTATATATGACTTGCAAACATGGGATGGGTGGCTATGGTGCGGTTGGAAGGGATCCAAGAGGTAGGCCTGTTTTTGCATTGGCTGGAGGGTTATAAAATCGTGATGTTATATACATGGAGCTTTGTGCTATAAGGGCTGGTTTATTGAAGGCTAGAGCCATGCAAATACAGCAGGTGCAAGTGCGTTCGGACACTATGGTGGCAGTGCAAATGATTGTGGGAACGTTTCAATTACATTGGGATTTCCTATGGTTACTTGAGGAGATTCGGAGTTTACGTGATAGTTTTCGCAGTTGTAGCTTTAATCACCATGTTAAAGAGATTAATGGTTGTGCAGATTTCTTAGCAGATATCAGATATTGTACACCATGTAGAAGAGGTTGATTTTAGTGTTTCTGGTCTTCCTGAAGCACTTTCCACTCATATTAGGAATGATGCTTCGGGTATGACTTATTACAGGTTGTAAGTTCGTTATACATATATACTAATATAAGCTCTTTTTAACCAATAAAAAAAAAAAAAAAAAAGATAAAGAAACAAAAAGCCTATATATGAGAGTCTGAGACCTGCAATGAAGGATGGGTGAAGCAAATCTATCTGGTCGCATGGTCCCTGTGCTCCGACAGTGTATAGGAGGGCATGAACTTACAATCCCGCCCCAATGAAATCAAATATCCCATCTAGTTGCGTGCATGCACTCTCATTGACCCCAATCACTTTCAATGAAATGACACAATCACCGTGGAATAATTATCACCTCCAATTCCTCTAATAGGGGGGGAGTAGACCCCACCTTGGGCAGTGTTTTTGGGTAGGGGGTAGGGTGGTCATTTCTACCCCCATGTGAGGAATTGGAGGAATTGGAAGGGACAACGAATTGGAGGAGACAATGATTCATCATCTGTGTCCTGTAAATTGTGAATGGTTGAGATACGTATGACCCACTTGAATTTGGGAAGTGGAACCCAACCCAACCCGACCTTTCAATTTTCGAAAGAACACTTAAAATTTGTAAGTAGGAGGAGATCTCTCTAACAGTTTACAAAGGAATTCCACTTATTTTTCTTGAAAATTTTTAAAAAAGTTCTAAGCTGTTGGAGTATTGGGATTGGGAATAGAGAGATAGTCTAGTGTTGCCCTTTCAAGGATTCCTCTAAAAAGGGAGCTGAAATGATCACCCTACCCCTGTTCAAACACTCTGTTAAGGTGAAGTCCATCGCTCCTTATTAGAGGAACTGGGAACTGAAAGATATAATTTTCCACCCCTTTCAAATATCTTTTTTTTTTTTTTTGGGGGGGGGGGGATCTATGAGTCTCTTCTGGTGATTGTCATTGGTTCTTTGGTGTTGTAACTATAATCCTCTATTTTATCTTAGATCATAGAAACCAAGTTGCTTTCTTTTAAAGACTAATCCAAATCTTGTAGCTATTAGTTGTCGATCTTGTTTGTTCTTTTGTTGAAAACACCAACTTGCTTGCCTCAGACCAGACCAGTTCATTGTGATTAAGGTAGTGATTTTGGATAATTTTTCTAAGGAGGTTGGATGGTCATCCATTATAATTTACCATAATCTTGTAGCTATTAGTAGTCGATCTTGTTTGTTCTATTTTATTTCTTTTTAGGGGATAAGATCCCTATCGGGCTGTGTGGAGCCTACACCCACATGAGGGGCGAAATAATCCCCCTGCCCTCTTCCGATAAACTGAAAAAATCTCACCCTTTATGGATACCCCGATCTACACTCTCATTGGCCCCCATGTTGTTGCACGGACCATGTAGCTTGACAACAATCTTCTATGGCATTGCCATTCTATTTATTTTCATAAAAATAGAACACACACACACACACACACACACACACACACACACACACACACACACACACACACAATGACATTGGCATTGCCTTTATATCAAAAAAAGGAAGAAGAAAGGAAGAAGAAGTTTTCTACCACCGTAGGTAAGGAAAATCTCTTGATTATTGCCGGACCAGCCATCTAGAGAATTCCCAAATTTAATTGGGCTTGATAGAATAATAATCTATTAAAAAGAAGGAAAAAAAAAAAAAAAAGGTTAATTAAAAGATACCATGTGAGTCACAATGAAAGTGGGTCAGAGGTTTCATTAGATAGCCGACCTTAGAGATTAAAAAAAGCCAAGAGACTGTGTTTCGTGTTTCTTTCTACACCAAGTCTATAGGACTATTACTTATTAGTCTATCTAAGAATGTCAAAATGTGTTTAATTAGCCAAAAAATTAAAAAAAAAATGTGATCTATGGGCATCTAAAACCTAAAAATTAATGGTTAACTAACATATGATTTGACTTCCCATCACAATAGTCATGCAGGTTAGATATTCTAAAAATCTCAACTAAAAAATTTGTGATTGTCGGGTTGACACCCACTAAGGTGTGTAAGAATTTGTTGTCTTACCTTTTTTGTCTTCTTCGTATTACACATTTTTTTTTCCAGGAGTAAGAATCAAATGTCGTGTTTCACATGTATATTCTAAAATCACGCGGAACAATGACAGCTACTAAAAATGACATATGAGTAAATTAATTTTAAATAAAAAGAGAAAAGATCCCTAACTAGATTAGCTCGACCAAGGATTTTTGCCCAACTAAATATTATATTTTATATGTTTTTGAATGCATGGACACCTTAGTGATAGAACCCTTTAACACAGTCCTCGAATTCATGCACTAAGAGAGAGCATACAACAATCCTCAAATTCAGATGTTTGAGAGCACTCTTTAAGGACAAGGGTTTTGATCCTCTATTGTCATCTACCCGTCCTGCCTGTGTGCTTCTTCACATAGGTAGGGGCGCTCAGGCAGTGGGTAGGGCGATCATTGCATCCTTGCCTATATGAGGAATCACACAGGTAGGGGGCAGGCGACAGTAGAGGATCTAAATTGTTAATGACAATCACCTTAAGGATTAAGAGAGATCACATTTTATTGTTCGGAGTCTGAAATGCCCTTGACACTATTCCAAAAGTTCCATCTCGATCACCACCCAGATTTAAAGATTCTTCTTTCACCGTGGATGAAGGAAAACACGTGTGAGGGCCATGATTTTAGGAATCAGTATCGAATACTGATAATTTTTTTTAATGAAATATAATTCTTTGATCTAGAATTGGACCAATACAAAACCTGATACAGTCAACGCATATTGGTATCGATGGCGACCGATACTGTCACGATACCACGGTGAACTAAATCCATGGTTGAGGCTTGATCCATACTTGGCTATGTATCAAACTGACCTTGAATTAATAATAGAAAGAAGAACAAGAGTTCAAGATCAAGTACATATTAAGTGCCTAACAATTACCTCACTAAGGATCTAATAATGAAAGGAAATGAAGACTAACAATAGCGATGAGTAGAACCCCCTGGAAGAGAAGCTCAGGGCATCTACTTACTACTACTAGTAGTACAGTACGTAACACATCATACGTTACAGACAAACAAAACCAAAGTGGACGTACAAACTCTAGAAAACCCTAATTAAGTGCCTTCACTGCCCTTCTCAGTTCTTTCTCTCTCTCTCTCTCTCTCTCTCTCTATGACTTTTGTTTCATATGATCATCTTCTTCTTGCTGCAGTTTCTCTCTGTGCATTGAAGTAGATTGCAGCAACTGGAAGGCCCAGATCGTTTGCTTCTGAGAACTTTCTAGTGCTGAAATGATCTCTGAATGCTGGTGCCTGAACTGTTTGTCTCCTCTTCTGCTTAAACAGAATAAATGCATACCTATGGATTCCTATAATAGGCTTCGGTATCTCATACTCCACCATTTCTTTCCCTGTTCAAGTCCAAAGAAAAGTTTTGTTTTAACCTTTTAAAGCTTAAACAACCTTTAGATTCAGTGAAAATTAAAAGGTTTTTTAGAGGTACCCACCAAAGGAAGCATCTGTTGTACCTGGAATGTCTGTAACAATCCTGAAATTCAAGTAAGTTTAATTAATATACCCATTTAAGGAAAGAAAAAAAAGAGGACTTGTTGGTTGATATCACACTTAATCAGGAAAATTATCACCTCCATTTGTCTGCCTGTAAATTTCCTCAATTCCCTCTAATAGAGGGAGGTGGACCCCACTCAGGTAGTGTGTTCGGGCAAGAGGTAGGGTGATCATTTCCGCCCCCCACCCCCTATTAGATGGGATTGAGGAAATTGACGGACAGGTAAATTGAGGGGATAAACCAGTGAAAGAAAAAAAAAATTAGGGTGTGGTTGATATCACAAACCAGTGAAGATGCTCTCTTAGGTATGGATCACTAGGGCCTGGAGCATCTGGGTCTGTCATCACCTTCATAAATAGAAAAAAAAATAAAATAAAAATACATAAATAAATTTTTAGTCAAATTAAAAACACAAATATAAAACGCCCAGAGACAAACCAACAGCTGTCTAGTATAGTTGGTGAGCTGTGGTGTATTTCATGTCCATGATCACCAGGAAGTCTTGAGTTCAAGTTTCCTGACCGATACCTTAAAAAAACAATGAAAAAAAGAAGAAGACACAGCGGTGGTGCAATTGTGTTTAATGGAAGAAGCTTACAAGAGTGTAGAAAGTCCTCATATCCTCGCCGTCTATCTCTACTCGAGGCCTTGAAATAATGGCAGAAGGCATTAACTCCACCCCATTACACACCTGGTTGTTGGAGTTGTAAGTAATATTCAATTTCACACTTGGGGTGAAATCATCCACTACTTCACCTACTACTCTCCCCAAAGTTAGTGGTGGCAAGGACCTCAACATGCTGCCAAACTACCCAAGTGTGTTTGTGTGTGAGAAAGAGAGAGAGAGAGAGAGGTTTTGTGGTATGGGGGATTTGGTGAGAGGAGAAGATGGTTTTATAAGCAGAAGGAAGGGGACTATGGAGCTTAATTTTGAAGTTTGAAGATTAAAAGATTCGAAAATTCTCCATTTAGATAATTTAGGTGAAGAGACAAATGAAGTTTGAAAGCATTGAACAAAGTTGATGGATCCCACATTCCCTTTCCCTTGTTTGCTTAAATAAATAATAATAATAATAATAATGGGCAGTCAACTTACAATTCCATAAAATGATAAATGGAGAATACAACTTTCTCTTAATTACAATATCACTTGGCAGCTGCTTTTTCTCACCACTCCATAGTCTATAAACCACACAAAAAATATCTTATCTGCAAAACAACAACCTTGGTACCGGCCCCCCTCCACTTTTTTCCTGAACATCCCCAAACAAATCAAGGTTGTTTTTTAAAGGGGAGGGCTCCCATGCTGCCAGTGTGGGAAGGAATTTTTATACGATATCAATTAATGGTGTGAAAAAGGTATCATTTATGTGAATCTTATATTTTTATAATAAAAAAAATAAGAATACATGTGTGGAGTCCTCACTTTTTGTGAAAATAGAATGAAAAAGAATCTGCACACAAACAATGTGCAGAATATTTTTCCCTTTTAGTGCACAAAATTTCTTCATTTCTTTCATTCTTATTTATTATCTCGAGAGATTGTAGCCATCACTTAAAAATCGACCATAGATATGAATGAGCTTGTTCTCTTACTTTAAAACTAAGGGTATCATAATGGAACGGAACCGGCCGTTTATGATCAAATCAAACCAGACTGCTGAGAATGACTCGAATCTAATTTCATAAATTATCTTCTCGATTTGTTTTGATTTGCACCAAAAAAATCAACGATTCAAAACCAAATAAGAATTGATAAAATCGGACCAAATAAATTCAATTTTTTTGTATTGCCTTATGTACAAGCAAAGTTGATTATGTGTTTCTAAGGGACTGTATTTCCAAAGTGGACTTTTATGATCGAATGTTCAGTAAGAAAATCCGCAATATATATTGAGATGATAAACTTCAGTTTTCTAAACTTATCTGTCCATGTTCTCAAGTTAAGTCTAAGAGGAATCAAATTAAAGGGTAGAAATTAAATGTGAAACCAAATGAGAACCAACACTACAACCCGCATGTAAACCGAATGTAAACCGGAATTAAACATATTACAAATCATAATTGCAAACAGTTTTCCAAAATCAGTACTACAAACCACATGTAAAACAGATATGAATTGGATAAAGAAAACCGAATGGATGCTAGTGAATTAAACAGACCGAATGTAAAACAATTCTGATTTTGCTTGATTCTTGTCCTATTCAGTTTTGATTTGCACTTTGTCAAAATGTAAATCAAATCGAAACGAAACTAAATTACTGGGACCAGACCAAATCGATTGACACCCTTACTCAAAACCTTATCATATCATTTTAGATAATAGAACCATTCCATTACTACCAATCCAAAGAAGAGATATACGGTTCACGTTGGAAAGGTATAAAGCTAGAACTCACAAGACAAGTCTTAGTCGTCCATTTTCATGTTTATTCTTATCTAACTCATTTGTTAGTTCCTGATCGAAGTTAGGAGAGTGCATAATAATATGATTAGAGTACTAGTACGTATACATAGACATACACATGATACTTGCTAGTATATATATGGAAGATATTTGATTGAATTCGACTCTATAATAGTGACACATGGCTAATCTACATGACAGAATAAGTGCCTTGTGATGTTTGGAAAAGTAACAGACCATTGCGATAATGATATTTCATCATTAAAAAAAATTAATAAAATAAAATAAATCCCCTCAAAATCTAAATTGAGGTTAGGCACGTTTGTATGAAATATGAATCAAAAGGCAGCCAATGGTTTGGAAGGGCTTCATTCATACACGGCCGTCTTGTGTGAGCATTGGGTTGCGTGTTTGGTACTGGTGGGGCCGGGGGTCTCACGCACTTTCTGGCAAATCCCAGGCCAGATGTAGAAGGGGTTAAACCTTCTTCACACCTCTTTT
Source organism: Telopea speciosissima (assembly GCF_018873765.1). Lineage (NCBI taxonomy): Eukaryota > Viridiplantae > Streptophyta > Magnoliopsida > Proteales > Proteaceae > Telopea > Telopea speciosissima. The sequence goes on along the minus strand of NC_057921.1, from coordinate 59,756,383 downwards.
AGTCTCAAGGAACAACGTTTTTAAATCATTTGAAGATTTTAAAAAATAAAAATAAAAAAAGATTGGGCTACATTTATCATGTGAGTCTTTAAATTCTCAGTCATCAATTATAGAGTGAGTGAGTTAGGTCATTCATTGCATCATAACTGGCCAAGAATACTGGAGAATTGGGATCCCATTCTACCTCGAGTGGGTCCCATAGCATCTTAGCTAGGCTTCTCAGACAATGGAAGAAGACATATATGAATCAGAAGTTTCAAGCTGCACAACAGTTTAAAAAGGCTGAACTCCAAGGAGGACCATCTGGGGATAAATTCTTTGAAATTAGAAACAATATGGGTGACTGGCTGAGGCACAGTAGGGGTCCCTTTGTCTGTGTGTGCGTGTGTATATATATATATATATATTTTTTTTTTTTTTAATTTTTGAGGTGGGGGTGGGGGAGAGATTGAGAGAAGGAATGTAACTAGAATGCCCATAAACGTGGCACACATGCACTCATATGCATACACCCCTACACATGCGCACCGGCATCAATTAGAAGAACAACAACAACATATCCGAAAGCAATTATAGTTGCTTGGGCCTTTTAGCACTACCCACTAGGTATTAAGCTTTTATCTTAAAATCAATTGGTTCAAAATGCGCTGGCCTCTTATGGTTCTTATACTTGATAGTCGAAGCACCCACAACGTATGTGAGATTATTACATTAATACTGTTTCCCCCAAATTTCTCCGATCTGGAGACCATTGTTGGATGTGAAAACTATTTTATAAAGCAAATTGAATCAAAGAGTGGGTTCTACCAGTGCCTTGGTAATCTAAGGACTTTTCAAAAAGAAATGCAAAGATTGCAATGCCAAGAACAAGAAAAAGAAGCAATCAAATTAATTTTCTTTCCAGATACATCTATGGTAAAATGTTTACAAACCCTCCATTAGCACCCAATGACGCTTCTTTTGAGATGCTCCCATGTTGTCATTGAAGGATTGTAGAGATCTTCAATTTGACTTAGAACATAGTACTGTTGAAGAGTAACCCCAACAAGTTTTTTTAAGAAAAATAACATAAATCATTTACAATTAAGAAAAGGAAAAAAGACAGGTGGTTTCTGTAGTTGTCAGGTAGTTTCATAATTACCTACTTCTTTGAGAGGTAGTTTCACAACTACCCACTTCTTTGAGAGCTTGTTGTAACCACCCTGCTGACCGTTCGTCAGTCGCTTAACCGTTTATTGCTCATTGATCGTTTTTTTGATCGTTTTCGATCATTGACCGTTTCTAACCGAACTGACTATTTTCGATCATTGACCGTTTTTTTGATCGTTTTCGATCATTGATCGTTTCTGACCGTTTTCGGTGATTGTTTCTGACTGTTTTCAGTTACTGACCGTTTTCCGATCACTTACTAACAAGTTAGTTTTGACATAAATAGATTTCGATCTATTTATCTATTAACCGAAATAGGCCGAAAATAAGGTGTAAACAAATACTAAGGCTCATTGTTTCAAGTTTTTTATTTTTATTTTTATTTTTATTTTTGGACAGAGGGCTCATTGTCTGAGTAGGTTTCTACTAATAGGGTTGAACACATTCTTAGTTTGTATCATTTGTCCTTCTTCCTCTGGGCTCTGGGTTGTAGGCTTGTAGGCAGGGGTTAAAAGAACTGAATCAGAATCCGGCTCGATCTGTTGGTTTGGATCAATCAGGAATCGATTAAAATCGACTACAATGTGGTCTAACCCTAAAAATCCAGTACAGACCAACCGATCCGATCGGCCAAATTGTAAAAAAAGCACTGCTTTTAGCAGAGTATCCAACACTTTCTTCACTTTCTGTCCACCTACTACTACAAGATAAGGTTTGGTTTACACTTTACAAAGTCGAGAGTTTAATTTGCCACAGTAAGAAGAGCTTGGATACTGTGACAAAAGTAGAAAAAAACTAGAAACAGAAACCTCCCTACTTATGGGAATTTAAATATTTTCCACAGTAAGAAATGATATTCTGACAGAATTACAAAAAAATTAGAAACAGAAATAATTTGGTCTCGCTACATACTTATGGTGAAACACCACCCCACTGACCACATATATTCAAATGTTACGTACCACTGGATCTTTCAATTTCAGCTGCAACTTTGTACTAATGGCAGCTAGTTGAGCTGTTTCTCAATACCAATATGATACCTTCTCTGCTCTAATCTTTATGCTCCACAATCAATGCTGCAATTTATTCAGTTGTACAAATGTGAGCAGTTCGTGTACCAAAAAAGGGCAAAAGGGCAAAAGGGCAAAGGGCAAAAGACAAAAAGGGCTGGGTGGGGCCTCTACCTAATAGTTATATTGCTTTTTTCACATTGAACCTACTAAAGCCAAAACCGATTGTAAGGAATCACAACTGAAGTCCTTTTGTTCGTAAGAAGTAGTCCCAAGACTTACAACATTCTACATTTATACATTATTATTGAACACACTTTGCAATTGGCATTGTTTATGTGTTGATTGTCATTGTAGTCAACATAGTGCATGTGTATGTGTGTTGGTTATCGATATAATATATCTTAGTGTAGTATTATCAGCAGTATAACAGTACAGATGACAGACGTGAGTACAAAAGTGTACAACAGTGTATTGGTGTAGCAAGACGCCTACAATAATGTTATAGACCTTCAGTGATGTGACAAGGATCACATTGTTCTAGCACAACTGACAATGATAGTGGCAACACGACAGAGGTATGACAGATGACTGGTGAGGGTACAACATGATTTGTCAGGCACATGGTGAGTTGGTAGTACATATGGCAGCATCCTTGCTAGTCCGGCATGATGAATGAGCTCACCCAGGTGACAATTTGACATGTGTATATATAGCACAGTGTTCACAGGTGATGTGACAGTGTTGGGAGTGTACTGGTGAGGTGGCACAGGTTTAGTGAGTGATGTGGTAGTTCCAAATATGTCAGGGAGTTCTATTACAGAGTCTACATGTGACAACCAGTTGTGAGGTGAGCAACAAGCTTGATGAGATTGCAAGCCACATGACATTCATGATGAGGTTGGGCATGGCATGATGAAGATTCATGTTGATGCATAGGTAATTGCGTGTGCTGAGGTGGAAGCCTTGGTGGCAAGTCTGGCTTGATGGCAGCTAAGGCACAAGGGCCACATGGCCAAGGCAGCTAGGCCGTTTGGTGTTGGTGTAACAGCTTCATGGAGTTTTTGAGATACTTTCTAGTCAAATTTTGGAAGAACTAAAGCTATGAAGAGTGGAGATCTTTGGGCCAACTTTTCAAAAAAATTTGAATTATGACAAACTGATATCAGAATGGGAAGTTATGGCATGATCTTCAGGCATGACTCGCTAGTTGAAGACAAAAGTTATTACACATCAGTCAGGGTAAAACAGATTTTTGGGAACTATGCACTCTACCTAGGTTGAAGATGTCTTCATATGAAATTTAACCCTTCGAGTCTTTTCTCCAATGCCATTGGAATTGGGTCATTTGGATTTCGGACGAGAAAGATATTGAAGTTTGACTGGACAAAAACCCGAAGGTGTCCTGAGTCATTGCAATCACAAAAACACCACTGGGTGCTGTAGCTCCCTGGTAGTTGTAGCTACTTAAAACTTGATGTTATAACGTCAAATTTGAGTATTGAGTAAATGCTGAGATCAATGTGACAATAACTCCGTATACGTAGGCAGTTTGCTAAAGCACGTATATCTTTGCATTGTGGATGCCCATTATGTTGGATATTAGAGTACTCAATTGTAAGATGGGTATGCACACCGGATAAACCTTGCTATAGAATTGTAGACTGTCTGTAATTGAGAGGCAAGATACGTTATATGATTGTGTATGTGCTAACTAGTAAAATTGGGAGTGCCCCAACCAGTTACAACGACTTATTGCTAGTGTCAAGTGTTTTTGTTTTTTGGTGAAAAAGTGTCAAGTGTGATACATGATACAATAGTTATTAATGAGACAATGCCTGGATATCAACTCAGGACAACATCATGTGTCTCAACTCTTGGCAACAGGTTTGGGCAAGTGCCAATGAGTGTTTTAAGTGCCATCATCTTGGGGGATCCATAGAGTGAGTAAAATTTGGAAGAATATTTTGTGACCCTGATTCACCCCATTCTCAATCTCAACTTGGTTGAGAACAACTAGAACCACCAGATGTAATGACAGAGTATACAGAGACAACAAAATTAGAATTGAAGAATGGTAAATATAAATAGTATTATACTACCTCTCAATACATTTTGAACCACAAGAAAGGCATCTTGGTCAAAAATTTTGAACCACTGGGCAGACATCTTAGTCAAACTGACCATTAGATAGGGAAGCCCCGCCCCCCCCCTTTGGATTAACCTCATGTCAAGTTTCAGGTTCCATCTCCCTACATAGCCTACCAAGCTAGGAGTAATTGCATCTCACAGGTTTAAATGAAATCACCACAAAAGTGCTAAAGTTGAAATGTCAATCAATCTCTTTCACTTCTCCATTTAAAACGAAAAAAGGTGAATTGGGCTGAGACTTTCAAACTGATAGATGATGATGTAGTTGGAACGTCCACACAATTTGACTAACAAAAAAAAAAAAAAACACAATGTTAGATATTTGGGCTGTGTTGGAAAGCCTCTCAACACAAGAACATGTAAACAAGTTTTTCCCTAGTCAGCTTTTATTTAAAAAGCATATTTTTAGTAAAGAACACCCCATCAACTGGAAAATATTGCAGGAGATATCCAATGTGACAACCTGCATCTAAAGTTTCTCAAGAAACCAGTAAGAAGGATGGTTATCTGTCCCATTAGAGAAGAAATCTATTTTCCCTGTAACATGGTGGCTTATAATGTTTTAAACTCACCTAATTAACTTCTATCACCTTCAACCATCTCATGATTCAGTCCATCAGATTTGATTATGACATGTGCATGATTCCTAAATGTTTGGAAGGGTCTCATTTAAACAAGCTGTAAATGTTTGATTCACCATGGCATATAAACCAAACTTATGTAATAAAAGACATGCAGAAGCCAAATTCATGATCCCATACACATCTTTGAATATCCAAGAGATCTTAGCTAAGACCAGGTCAAACCTACATGGCTTTAGCAGTTTCCCGAACTAGAGCAAGCTTGGCTAGGAGACCAGATAGCTGAAGAAGTGAGCCAACTCCATCACAGATCCTCATGTGTGCAAATCCAGTTTCCTGTGAACTCATGCAAAAAGAAATCAGCCATTGGTGAGGCACACTGTACAGTATATGACATGCTAGCAATTACCATGCATACCTTCAGGAATTCTAATTTTAGATACTCGGCCATATCATAGTTCTTAATTATCCGGAAAATGGTTGTGATTATATCAGTTGGGGAATAGCCCAAATCATAGAGATGCTTCAGCCCAGAACAGGCATCATCAAATTTCCCCTCAAGTACATTATGTACCATATTCTTCACGTGTAAGGGGTGAGGCTGGTCACAGACCTGAAAAACCAATTACAAAAAATCTGGAACTTCCTGCAATGAAGACTGCTAACCAATAAGAGAAAGTTTATGAAAACTCTTTCTAACCTTGAACACATTTTCTTGATTGACAAAACGAAAACCACTGTATGTGGCCTGCAAGTTATTCAAAGCCTGCCTCATATCACCATCAGCAGTGAAAATAATTGCTTCAAGGCCTTCGGGCACATACGGAACCTGCATTGGTTGCAAATACAGATAAATTCTTACACAATTTCACTGATTTGTTAAGAGCATTACCACTTGAAGAGTGTATGATAAAGGGATTTGGCAGTTTATTAAAAACACTGGCATAACAACTGTCCCATGGGTAGTATTAAGAGGGTCTAGGCCCAAAGTACACCTTTGTTGCTTTTAAACCCAAAAATCAGTCTTAAAAAAAATAAAAATAAAGATAACAATAGCAACAAGCAAGGACCACTAGCCCCACTTCCCGTCCATCTCAATTTAGGTATAAGGTCAAATAAACTAAAGCTACCCAAAGAATGGTCTATCTTTCGGCTCCCCCTCCCCCTTATAGTGACTATTAAACACCTCCCATGAAAAATGAATTAGAAAACATTGATTTAAATTACTGAGAACCATGGAAAAACCAGAGAACAAAATTCAGAAAGCTACTATGCAACCTAAACTAGAATGCTGCAAAAGTAATTACCGCCTTTCAACAGGGTGGTCATTATGCTAGAACAAAAACCAGAGGTTATAGCCTTCAGAAAACATGGAGAAGTGGCAACTGGCATAACAATCGAAAAACCGGCTATCATTCAATTTTCTTGCTTTCCGTTGAATTCTATATAGAAAATTCAAGACAAAAGAGAGAAAAAGGAAAAATATAAGACCAGGGGAATGAATTGAGGAAAATAATTAAACTAGTATAGAAGCATGTAGGAATATTAAACTAATTGAACATACAAAAAATAAATGAATTAAACAAGCAATTGAGAGAAATAAACCAAAGGTTATGACAAAATATGTTTATGAATGGATACGCTTAACAAAGCTACTCCTCAATTTGGCTGATGTACCTTGCATTCCTTGTGCATAAAATTTCAACAATAGAGAGGAAGTTGCATGCGTGAATTGACTTGTGTAAGGTTCCATATGGATATATTATCCACCAAGAGAGAACAGGAGAGGGACATTTATAATTTTCTGAGGCCTGGAATAGTGGGCCTTCTGGAAAGCTACTAGGTAAAAGCTTGAAGACCTAGAATTTAGATATTGGGAAAATCTAGATTTTCAGGTTCTCAAGAGCCTAACAAAAGATGATAGTATCATCAGTATATTAAATGTGTGGAACCTGAACCATGTCTCTTTTCCATTAAATCCTTGTAGCATATCAGGTGGAGCACAGTCTGAAGAGGTTTTAAAATCGGAGGACCTTCCTTGACACCTTCACTAAAGGTAAAAGTACAAACAAGCAACCTCCTCTAACAGAAAAGTACTTCAGCAAACCACAGGTTAACATTTCCTATATGGCATCTTCATGACCAAGCCACCCTTACTCTCAACCTTGAGGTTGTGGTTTTGACAGCCATGGCGGGGGTTCGAGGGTGGCAGCCCCCAAGGAAATTGTTTTAGGGCTACATGGGTTTTCGGTAATGTGTGCCTATGTAGGTTTCTCCTATAAATTTGTATTGAGGGTTCATTCTCTATAGCCTGAGAGAGGCATGAGGACGAGCGGCTGTAACCCTATTCTCAATTGATAGTGCAGCAGATCTCATCTCACTGTGGACATAGGCAACCTAGCTGAATCACATTAATTCTTGCTTTGAGTGATTGTTTGTTTACAATTTCCATTCGTTTTTATTATTATTATTATTTTTTTGCATCATTTTAGATTTTCATTTCTATAATTATGCTCTACCTTTTCATTTCTATAAATATGCTCTATCTTCTTTCCGTTTCTCTTCTTCCCTCGTTCTGCCCTATCAGTACTACAATCTCTCAAAGACTGGTGTTGATCTCTCTCGTGCCCTTCACTCTCAGCCTTAAACTTTGGGGTTTGAATTGCTACCCTAGGGTGACCTATGCCCATCATTCCCAAAAATCGGAAACAGATTGGTTGAATTGGCTGATTCGGATCGGAATTGGTCGTGACCGATCCTGATTTCGGTCGATTTGACATGGCGGATTCTTAGTCCAAAACCCTATTTTCAAAGATCCGAGGGCCGATTCAAGGGTTTTTTGGACTGATCCAGACCAAGTCAATGATTCAATCCCTGATTCCATGTTTTGAATCATTGCCAATGCCCTAGAGTTTCAGTCCAAACCAGTTCCCCAGCCAAGAGAATCATGCTTCAAACCATTGCTGGACCTGCAAGTTCCAACTTACCTGATTGCAGAATTTTTTTAACCCATTGTTAGGCTTCAGATTTGATTATTGGTTGAATTGGTTTAGCAGAACAATGAGTTATGAATTTTCCCTTGAAATTTCAGCTCTAACCAAGCTTGTGTGGGAGCGAAAAACATCCCGGAAGCCTAACCTGTTCTCCACCTTTGGTTCTCGTCCGAAGGAAGAAGATGACCTGGTGTCATAGTTGTCACGGCGTCTAGGCGACCCAAGGCGTTGGAGAGGGTAAAAAATCAAGGCGACACCAACTAGGCGACCAAGGTGCCTGGACGCCAAGGCATCGCCTTGACAACTAGTAGTTACAAATCTGCCACAACTAATAGTTACAAATCTGCCACTTCCCTTTAATACTTGGATTTTGTTAATTGAGTGGGCCCATAAGCGAACCAAACCAGGGTTTATGAACCTCATATTGTATCACCCACAGGGGACCAGTTTCCATTAATGAAGAGGTAAGACATAAGCACCTTGGGATCCACCTTCTCCATCTAGACCTAAGACCTTTTCTAAGAATACAACCCAAGAATTTCTGGTCCACTTTTCCTTTTTTTCCCCAATTGTATCTTTTGGCTTAACCACTAAGCAGCATTCAACATAGCGTTTGACATCTTTCTCAAAGGACGTAGTTGCTTTGATTGTCTATAGATCTGTACTTTCAATCAAAGGGAAGGCATGTGGTAACAACCCAACCTACGGGCCACGGGGAGGGCAGTGATCTTTCAGAACTACAAGTTAGGCTCTTTAACGTAGTACTGTATTTGAAAGACTCAAAACAGCAGCAAATAGACAATCTTTAAATAACAGAATAATTCATGCTATTTGGGACAATCCTAGTAGATCTAGGAGAAGGGTATTTACTATTTAGGTAATAAATCAGCAAACAAGAACACAAAACAGGGTAATAGATTCACCACTGAAATCTGTTATGAACTAGTGATTAAAACAGATCTGAAAATCAGTCTATCGATGAGAATATAAACAGTAACCGAAATAGGGGTAAAACAGTAATTTACCAAGTCAATTCAGAAATTAGGGATTTGTAGTGGTTCATAGATTGATCAGCATATGACATAAGCAGTAGATTAAATCTCAATATCGATTTAACAAGAGAGGTTAAAACAATAGCTATAATGGAGGGTAGGGAGCAGAATGGAAAAAAAAATACAAATACAAATATCTCAAGATCAGAAGGTCAGAATTAGGTCAAACTCATAGAGTTCACCATTAGGGTTCCCGAATATATGGTTAAAATCTTGAAGGAATCTAATGGCCAGATTGCTTAATCTCCAAAAACATGTAACATGTAAATTCTAGGTATAACAGGAATTTGCAGAAAAATTCAAGGTCTGAACTTGTTAATGGCAGAAATTTAGAAGATAGATTCAATAAAACCAGTATAAGAATAGCAGCACAAGAACATGAGTGATAGAGCAATCCACCTAGGCTTCACACCACAAGGTGTTCGATTGAATCAAACACTAATATACCTTGATCACACACAAGGGTTCTCTTGATCAAACACAGGAGATTTCTTTACATCATGAAGAGAAGAGCGCAAAAGCTTTTCATTAACCAAATTTTGAGTACAATGCTGGTCTCCTTTACAAACTTATATAAAAGACTTAAAAATAAACTCCTACACTAAAAAGGAAAGGCCTAACCCAATCCTTAACTAATAAGGTAACCTAAACTGACTAAGAAACTGAAATAATAAAGGAAACTAGGCTCAAACCATGGTCAACTTTAAGTCCAAACACGCCTATGACTTTAAGTGACAATGTAATAACTAAAGACAAAGACTTAAGAGTGGATTGGAAACCCATAACCAAACTCAGCTAAACATAACCTATTCTGATGTGGATTCCACCAACTTAAAACAACTAAAAAATAAATTAAATTCTAATAAGGAAATCCCGTATGCAATCTTACTACCCATGTTTTAGGCCCATGAAAGTGACCTATTACATTAAAAACCCAACAAACCAAAAGCCCAACATGCATAGAACCCAACCCTACACTTATTCCTAATAAAATAAGCCCATTTTGGTGATGAACCTGCACCACTCCTAAAGTTTAAGAAGCAAGAAAGGGAGTTCTTAAAGTTTCCCAAAATCCAAATCCAGTCAAATGTTGGTTTGCCCAATTTTTCAAGGAGTTTATTTGGGAGCATGGAGCTTCACAGAGGCATAAGACTCTTCAAATGGAATGGATATCCTCTCTCATTCAATTTTGTTTCTAAAACACAAGAAATAATGCAAATCACATCCACCTATGGTCCATTTTGTCCATTTACATGGTGTATATCTTACCCACATATCTACAGCAGAAACTACACTGCTCCTAAATGGCTGTTTACTGGTGCTACTCAATGGAGTAAAATTAGTACAACAGCAAAAGAAATAATGGCAACACTGCATACCTGCTCAGCTTCGACCACTATCATAAGACGGGCAAGAATCTCTTGGTCTGATAATCTAGAAAAACGAACAAGTGCACATCTACTCTGGATGGGCTCAATTATCTTAGAAGACATATTACATGCAAGAGCAAAACGTGTGGAGTTTGAATAAATTTCCATTGTACGCCTCAAAGCTTGTTGTGCTCCAGATGTCATACTGAAATTTGTCCCAAGATATAACCAGGATATGAAATTAGGTTTGCTAGAATATACATCACCAAATTCTAAGAAAACTCTCCATATAAATGAAGAGAGAATTACATAGATAAATATCAGTCCAGTGACGAAAGGAATGTGGTCAACATGGGTTAGTATCAGCACCTGTCTGCCTCGTCCAAAATTATTATTTTGTGCCGTCCTGGGGGCAGCGTTACTTTCTTCTGGGCAAACATTTTAATCTTGTTTCTCACGACATCGATTCCCCTGAAACAGGAAATATATAACAATAAAAGGTTTAACAAGAAAAACACAAGACAGAGTTAGACAGCTTATGCTACCTGTCATCAGATGCATTAAGCTCTAGCACAGCTTCCTTGCAATTTGCTCCCAATAGCTCATGCGCAAGGGCCAGAATACTTGTCGTCTTACCAGTTCCTGGAGGCCCCTGAAAATTGCAAAGGAAAATGTTCCAGAAATTCATTACCTGACTATTCTACTAAATAATCGGAAATTCTAACTAAGCAACGACAGTGCTATCGGATTGGATTTTATGGAGTAAACAAAAAGTAAGAAGAAAACCTAAAAAACAAAGAAAAATAGATGGAGGGGAACAAGAAAACACCAAAAAACGCGAAAAGTTAAAGAGTATATATTGTAAGCTTGGGGAATCAAACAAGGGGAAGTAATGAAAGAAGTGGTTCTTACGGCCAAGATGAGATGGGGCATGTTGCCATCTCTGGCGATGACTTGAAGCCTTGAGACGGCATCTTCGTTCCCAACAACGTCGGCTACTTTGGTCGGTCTGTACTTCTCCACCCATGGGACATCGTAACTATTGCTGCTTGATGTCGAAGAAGATGAAGCTGCCATTGCTGGATTTGTCACGCCTTAAGACCCCTACGTCTACTTTGAACCTGATTTTCTCTCTGTCAGTGAAGCGGATTGATAATGGGTTTTTGAAACCTCGCGCACTCTCCCTCGAACCCTAAAAATTGGAGGGAAACAGCGTTAACTGTCTTTGGCTCTTTTCTGCGAGCCTGAGGGTTTAAAGGGTCATTATCCTACGATCAACAACTCTATGGATTTGGATCCTCTCCAATGAGTTGGAGAACCCAGAGACAAATCCAATGATTGGGTTGTGTCACACACATCCCGATGTAAATTGCCAGCCTTTGGAATGCATATAGCACATCCCAGCCGTTAGATGCTCATTGAGTGATGGCTGGGCTTGCCTCTTCAGAAAGGATCCAGATCCCAACTCTATGCGGGACATTTTCCAAAGAAATGTATGGTTGAAATTCCATGAGAAAAATGCTAATACATGGGTTTTTTTGTTTTGGGGGGTGGGGGGGGGGGGGTGGGAGGGTTACTTTAGTGTATGATTGAGTTATACATTATTAATTTAAGATCATTTCTTAATGTGTTAGGTACTTGATCAGTATGCCAAAAGCTCTATAACACTAATTCTTTGTTTTCATTTTATTCCAGTTAGTTTTCTTCTAGATAACATTTTTTATGACTCAAACCTATGACATGGTGCCGGTTTTGATACCACATGTCAGTTATTTAGCTGATACACCAAAAGCTTCAGAGCTTATGGAACTTGCTAAGTCAAGTCCTTTAACCTACCCCATATTAAGTTGCCCAATCTAACGCCCATACATTAGATCCAGTCCCATTAAGTTCTTTGTTGAATCTGACTCCCAATTGGGTGTTAATGGATGGGCAAAGTTATTTGTTTGGTAATAGAAGCAAAAATGCGATGATGTGTAATTTTGATTGTTAGATGATATTGAGGCCTTAGAGAAAGCAATCCAATGGCTTTTTAATCTAGATGATTAAGGAAAGAAAAGAACGTACCCAGTGCACGAGGCTCCCCTGCTTTCACAAAGAAGTTAATGGCCATTATTATATATTAACTTAACAAAAGCTAGAAATTAAACAGAGGAGAGTTTATTCTAAATTTCAAATAGTTTAAAAAGTCTTTAGTACCCTTGCGGTCCACATTATTTACGACAAACTTGAAATTAAGCTGGAAGTAGGGATATCCCTACGGTTTAAGCTGCAGGGAATCACTTCCGCTCCTCTATTTCATGGATATGGACGAGCTCCCGTTGAGGTTGTGGCGACGTAACAGATGGAATTGGTGCAATCACCCCTGCGGCCGCTTCTGATCTTCCACATTGGTCCACGCTCAAGTGAAACAAAGCCTCCATAGGGATGCCAATAGCAGTGGGACCTGGAACTGGACCTGGGCCTGGGCCTGGGCATGTTAAGTTCCACATTCCAGCTGGACTTGGATCGGGCTGACCTGATGAGCCCACTAAACTCACTGCCACATTCACAACTCCATGTCCCCTGGATCCATCTCTTTCCCGGACACGATAGCTCAGGTGCCGAACTGTCCCGGCCGGCCATAATCCCTCCAAGATATCGGTTGCCGGAATCCCACACCAACCCAACTCACACTTCCTCCCCCATGAACGTGAAGGCTTGGTGAAGATGTGAAGGTATATGCAAGAATGTCTCTGAGAAAAAAAGGAGTTCCCGATGGGGATATGAAACTTATCACCCCAACTAGGGCACTCACCTCCTGTTGTGTCCACCTTCGTTTGATACACATAACGGGCAGAGAAGGGCACGTAAGGAGGGATGGTTGGAGGGTTGGTGGTGAGAGTGATGAATGGTTGGAGACGACGTTGTGGGAAGAAAAGAGAGGAATCCTTAGTCCTCAGGCCTTGGGCTGATATAACTGTAATCTCCAACTCTATAGGCTGGTGATCATTCTGGTTTGTCTTAGACATCACCACCAGGCTTCTTTAATTCCTTCTAAATCTTTATCACCATTAATGAAAGCATGAGTAACAAAGAGCTCACTAATTTATAAGTACAAAAAAAAAAAGCAGTACAGAGTACAAACAATACTACACAAAGAGACTTCCTTTGAAGTTGAAACGTGGGTTACAGTGAAATTTCGTTGTGGAAATATAAAATTAAAAAAACATATATATGAACTCTTCTAAGTAAAGTCTCCAGCACCAGCACGAAGCCAGATGTTATGGAAGACCTAGAAAAAGAAGAAGAAACACAGAAGGATCCAGCATATCAATATATATATATATATAGATAATGGATTTTCTATCTCAGTCGATTAGTAATGGCTCATCAGTAGTAGAAAGTTCTTTTTCTATCTTCGTTTTTCCAGGAAAGCCGTATACGTTTACGTTGGTTTTACGGCTACAATAGGAATTTGGCCACAATCTGTGGCAAGAATTAATAGAGAGAGAGAGTAGGACAGGCCAGGTATGTCGTTCTTTCTGGCTTTGGACTTTTGAGTGTCTAATAAAATAATGGGATTCTGTTCACTGTGCCACAGTACAGGCAGTTGCGCCCAGGCACATGGGGATGGGAGCAATGATCACCCTGCCCGTGAGTGGCAGGCCCATGTGTTTGGGCGCATCCTGCACTGCGGCATAGAAAACATTCTCCCTAAAATAATAATCTAATTCTAGTGGTATTAGGTTATAGGTTTTAAGAAGATGATTAGGTAAGGTCCTCAAATACAAGACACCTCAAGTGCAGGAATTGGCTCCTGTCCTGCAGTGGCAGGAGCTAGAGCGTCCAGCACCCCTGCAATTGCAACACCTGGTCATGTTTTAATTTAACGGTCTTATTACATTTAACCTATTATTTTAATCCACCCCTCCCATCTACGTCTCTCACCCGCCTATATCCCATTAAACCTGACCCGTATTCCAATTTTTGAAATCCAAATCAAAAATAAGAGAGATAGGGTCACCTCATCTCCCCTGGTTGAGCGAACGGTAGCGAGTGACGGCAAAAGGCGACAAAAGGTAATGTGACTTCTCTCTCTCTCGGATTTGGCTGTCCCTCATTTTCGTTCCTGAAAAACCCTAATGAGGGTGCTATTTGGGTCATTTTCGGTGGAAGTGTGTGTGCTTTTAATTACACATTTTGCCCCTAATCTATTTATGCTCAAAATAGAAACAAATGGTTCATTTTCATTCCTGAAACCCTAATGAGGGTGCTATTTCTTGTTTTTACAGGGGTTTTTACTGCTTGGTTCTTCTCTTCTTTGTGCGACTCACATTTTCCTGTGGATCCATTTGATACAATATCCCACTATTTGGATTAAAATAGGGTCACGTGGAGCAATCGCAGGGGGTGCTGGACGCTCCAGCTCCCACCAAAGCAGGACAGAAACCAAGTCTCTCAAGTGGATGAAAAAGGTATTTTGAGGATGCACCTTAAAATGCTTTTGTTTAAAACACTTCCCCAAATGTATATACATGGTCAGATACACCTTTTGGTACACTTGAGGGGATAAATGTCCATATAGCTGGCCGTTTTAAAATTTAATTCTGACTGTGTTTGGGGTGGAGTATATGTCTTGTGATGGGGTTTGGTTGATCAGACAAAAAGAGAATACGCCGAAAGCTAGGTGGGACAAAAAGTCATAAAATGCCCCATTTGTTTGACTTACAGACAATAACAGAGGATATATATATATATAAATCCTCTTTAAAGTCTTGGTATTAATGTATTAAATTACTCTGCTTTGTACTTCACAACCCACACTAGATAGATAGTAGTGAGTTTTTTTTTTTCGGTAACAGACAGTAGTGAGTTTACTTTTCCTTTTCTAGGAAACAACCTTTGTTGATGATTGAGGGGCTTTAGTGGATCAATAATGTGGATTAATCTTCTCGATCACCATTAATTAATGATAATCTTGCAGAAAACATAAACAATATGGAGTCATGGGTAGTCATGGTGCAAGCCAGCCCCACTGGTTTAATCTTTGTGAAGCAGAGTACAAAAAGTGTTTCCTATACAAGTTTGAGTGGTGGGGTCTTAATCCCTCACTTCCTCAGTCTATGTGATAAGGCTATGTTTGGATGCCGAGAAAAGAAAAGAAAGATTGTATTATGCATCTTTTTTTATTATTATACCATATCATGAAAATGATAAAGTTAATAAAGATCTATACATTGGCCGATGTATGGTATCCAGATCCCCCCACATTAGGTTTTATCTTCATGGTATCGGGCTTATCTGTGTTGGGATTGATCATTGTAGATACCAATATCGATACGGATCGGCTATATTAATTTGTATGAGGTTGCTTTGGATACAAAAAACCACCTAACCCAAAAAATTTAATAACTAGTTGAGCTAGGGCTGCACCAAACAAAAAAAAAACAAAAAAACAAAGTTGAGCTAGGGTTGGGTATAGGCCAGTAAAAAACCAAATGGTCACAGAAACTACCACATCATACTTTTATGTGGCAAACAATAGATAGGCCATAAGGAAGATTTCCGATGTAGACCAGACAGAAGAACTTTTCCCTCTGACATCAGACAGGATTTTGACCAGCCTTATATATCTCCATGCCATCACTTCGATTGAAACGATTTTAGAAAACATACAACCTTGGCGAAAGGTTTTTTTCACCAGTGGAAGATGAATAAAATCCTTCACCATTGGTGATGTGATCATGAAATGAGGCTCTTGTTCTTTTATAAATTCCCACTAGTCCGTATTATCTATGATCAAAACTACCCTTGCCCTTGGGAATCTCGGTTCTATAACCCCATTGAAGGATTAAGTTTCTCTCCTCTCAAGTATGGTTTTTGGGCACAAGAAGCATGAAATTTTCATCTCCCATGCATTGCGCATGCATCATACAAGGGGGGGGGGGGGGGGGAAGTAATAATAGGAATGAGAAAAGTTCTCTCTAGGATGTGTACTGCCCATGTTCAGACATAGTGGAAGGGTGCAATGACTGTCTTGCCCCACATGAAATACGCAATTGGCACCCTACTTAATGACTTTGTGGGTTCTCTCGTTGGCCTCTAGCTGCGCTCCCAGACAGAGAACACTTCCCCTAATAGTAATCCTAATGGGTGTAATTTTCCTATCAGGATTGGAGAAATGGGCCACAGTGAAAGTTCCATTTTCACTTCCCCTAATAGCTATCCTAATGGTTACGACCTTTCTCCATTGACTCACACATGCACTCACTCACTGTTTTATCTTTCTTTTTTCAAAAGAGATAGTGACAATCATGGGCCTTGCTCGGATCCGGATTTCCCTCCTCTTTATTTCTTTGTGGGTTCCCTCCCTCTCCCATGGTTTTCCTCTTGTGGGCCCAACTTATATGTCCTATTCTTATGCTTATGCATGGACGTACACGTCACGTAATGCACGTCATTCCTTGAAAGTTGAAACCATCAATACATAACCTTTCCATAAATAGAACTTCGAAGAAAACTGAAGCGAGAAATTTCTTTCCCTTTCTCAAAGTCGTGACCCGTGAATGCTGTCGAGAGGCAATCACCGTTCAATAGGGAAATGTAGGACGGATCGTCTCGTATTGGTTCGGATTTTGGATTTTGTTTTGTTTGATTTTTGTATTTAAATTTTGAAATAATTGAGGAATTGTTTTAATTTTAAATTTTAAATTTATTTAACTCATGTTCTTTAATGAACAACAACAACAATTCAGTCTTATACTTATTAAATGGAGGTCGACTACATGGATCATTGACCTCAAATCAGCTCTATTCGAGGTCATTTTTTAAACAAACCTTGAGTTATGCATGTTTTTCATCACTATTTCTCTTAAGATCATGTTAGGTCTGTCCTTCCCTCTTTTAGCTCTTTCAATCTGAATCAAATCACTCCTTCGTAATTGAGCATCGAAAGGTTTCTGTTTAACATTTTCGTTAATGAACACATGGGCTA
The DNA here is from genome assembly GCF_018873765.1 of Telopea speciosissima. Lineage (NCBI taxonomy): Eukaryota > Viridiplantae > Streptophyta > Magnoliopsida > Proteales > Proteaceae > Telopea > Telopea speciosissima. The sequence continues at coordinate 59,739,101 of NC_057921.1, read as the reverse complement.
ATCTATTTAACGTTCTTCGTAAAAAATGAACGATTTTTCTCAGAAACGTTTTTTTTTTATTGTTCTTTACCTGGAACAATGTTATTTGTCTGTAATTGACCATTTAATAAATCCGTTCCAGAACAGCACTAGAACAACTATGAGGGTTTTGGGGGTTGACTTTAACCTCTCGCAGCAGAACTAATGGCGGAAAACCAAGATCTAATTCAAAGAGAGAACTCTCTCCAATGAAGATCAACCGAACTGAACTTGTGGGATTAGGTAATGAACATGTAGGGATTTTGAATCGACTAAACCCACCCCCAATCCAGCAATCAAAGCTGGATTAGGGAATAAATGGATTTAACCTCGTTGGTTGTAATCTGAACTCAAACTTTACAAGATCGCCCTTTCAGACTCAATGGATTAGGGAATAAATGAATTTAACAATCTCTTATTCAACCACAAGTGCGATGTTAGCATGAACTAAGAATTGAAACGATGAAGTAAATAACCAGAGTTAGAAGTCCATAGTTTCAGATTAATTAACTCAAGTGCATAAAACCCTAACAATGGAGGAAGTTAGAGCAATAGGATGATATGCAGATAACACAAAAAGATATAATCCAGAAGCTTATGAAAGCAAGATTGCAGCAATAGCCGAGGACGGTGGTTGTGCTTGGCAATGGAGTCGAGATGCAGAGGGCCTAATAGTTGGTCCGTGGAATAGACGAAACACCTCAGAGGTATTTCGTCAAAACTTTTCTTGGGATAAAGAATGATGCCGGTTCGTTTTTTGGAACAGAAAAACAAACCATTTTACCAAACGCTTTTTGCCCGTTTTTCTGTTCTCGCAGAATGAAAGAACATGTTTTTTCATTTCTACACATTGTTACAAAAACACAACCATGATAAATTTGATGAGCAAAACAATAATTTTATAGGGGAAAAAAAACCCTTCTTCTTCTTCCGATGGTCTCACCACCACTACGCTCCCACCATCAGCCTCTTCCTGGTCTCGTCTTGTCTTTGCCCCCACCACCACCACCCTCTCCCAAAGAGATATACAAAATTTATTCTCATAAATTAAACTACCAAATGAATTTCTTATTCTTGAAGATTTTCAGATTGATGCAATCAGAACAAATTCAATTTCTTGATAAAAAAAAATCTATTTGTTAGACTATTTCATGAAATCAATCAAAAATTGAAATAGAAATCATACCAAATCTAACCTCAGATTCTATTCAAGTTGAAGAGGAAAATCTCTTCATCATAGAGATTGAATTTTGTTTTGGGGTGGGGGTGGGGGGGATGAGAAATCTGACTTTTTAATTAGAATGGAGAAAGGGATTTTTGATCCAGTGTAATAAGTGTAATAAGTGATGGGAGTTAATGATGCAGAAGAAACCAATCAAATGATCAATTCACCAAAGGCAAAAGAAAACTTAATTTTATAATATTTTAATGACTAAAAGACGCAAACAATGGGGAAAAAAAAAATGAAGATCAAACAAGAAACCAGACAATTCAAATGAGGGATGCAGAAATCCACTAAAACTGGGATCCTTGGTTTGACCCCGATTTAAACTGGATGATTAACTTGATTTGGTTCCAATTCTTCAAATCATGAGAACAAGTGTACAACGGAAAATTATCTCTTCCCCGTGCCTTTAATAAGAGAAGTGGATACAATTCGAGCAAAGTGTTCGGACAGAGATAGAATGGTCATTGCACCCTCTCCTTGTTAAAGGCACGGAAGAACTGGACCGGGCAAGGTATACTGTAAGAGATAAAAGACGGACAACAAGGATCCCAATCCCATATCCACCAAAATGGAGCGGATAGGTACACGTGTTACAACGCGTCAACCCTGTCTAGAAAGGCCAAGCATTTTCCATCAGGATTCATGCGTTGGTGCTCCACCAAAAGGTTTCGTACACGTTCCGCGAAGGGTGGATTCATGGCCGTAATGTTTGAACGACTCCTGTCATATGTAGAATTGGAAACGCAGGAACGCCTGATCTTCTTGTGCTTCGTTCCCCTTTTTGCCTTTGCCGGCTTATATATGGCAACTTAAGAAACAACGTCTATCCTTCTCTCTTCCTTCCTCACTTCTTCCTTAGTTCGCAACTCGTAGTTGTTATATATGCAGTTGTTACAGACTGCATCGAATGTAATAAAAAGCCAACGCAGCGGCATTTAATCAAACATGGAAAAGGCATCAACAATACGTTCTTTAGAGATCACCATTATCTCTGCGGAGGGCTTAAGTCTCGACGGACGATCGGTGAAGAAGAATGCATTCGTGATCGTAAGAACTGATTCACTCAACCAAGTGGCAACAAGTATTGACAGCGAAGGAGGGAGTTACCCATCATGGAATCAGAAGCTAAAGCCGATATCTTTGCCCAATTCGGTTCTCTTCATTACTGTAGAGGTGCAATGCAAGACCTCTTTAGGAATGAGGAGTGTGGGAACGGCCAAAATTTCGGTCTCAGAATTCATAGGGGATTATACGCCGCCACAATACTTGCACTTCCTTAGTTACCGGTTGAGGGATCGCAAGGGCGAACGCAACGGTATTATTAACTTCTCTGTTAAGACGGCCGGACCACCCGGACAAAAGTGCTTTGGTCTGACGGCGCCACCATCGTTAGGTATGGTGGCTGCTCATGAGAATCACAGCAAGAACGGTAGTACTAGTGGAAGTGAAACAGCACTTGGGGTTCCAATCCCTTACGCTTACGGGTACGGGCTTGGATATGGGGTTGGGGTGTAATACGAATTTTTTTCCTATGCGGTTCTTTGACCGGTGCGTTCCATAGTGCCTCTCACAAGAGGAGGGTGGACCCCACCTGGGCAGAGTGTTCGGTCAGGTGCCCCGGATGAGCCCCACCCCCCTCTTGTGAGAGGCACTAGGGAACCGCACCGGTTAGGAACCGTAGACGATAACGATTCGGTGTAATACTATTAAAGCCATGTCACTCAGTCTGTTGTGCCAAATGTGCATACAGGAGAATCAAAGGGACATTGTCTGTAATGGTTAAAAAATAAACCCTAACAAGTAGCAAGTAATATCCATAGTCCACATATTACTAGGGAGAATACCAGCATGGCTGACTCCCTGACCAGAGGGTGATATCCGTAGCGTGTAGGACATCCTGGCCTATTTCCTCTTCTTACTTATCGGATATTTCTAATCTTGATATCGAGTGTTGGTCACGCTTCAATAAATAAATTACATTTTATCAATAAATAAATAAATATATCCATAGTCCACCATTCTTTAAGTTAAATGATATTTTATATTTATTCTTTTCACATTATTTATATTTTGCAACAACTCGGCCTTAACTTAACTAAATGGGATCGGTTATATGGATCTTTGCCCTCCAATCAACTCTATTTGAGATTACACTTGATACAAGACCTAGGTTATGAGTGTCTTTTCTCACCATTTCACCTAAGGTCCTTTTAAGTCTACCCAAGCTTTTCTAGTTCATTCAATTTGAATCAAATTAATCACTCTTTTTTACTAGAGCATCCAAAGTCTTCGTTGAACATGATCATGTCATCTCAAACAACATTCACTGAAATAAGGTGAAAAAATCACTCCATGAAATTGAAATAGAAATCATAACAAATTAGGCCCTATTCTAAATTTCAAATAATCAAAAAGTCTTTAGTAACCCTGCTTTCCAAAATCTTGAAGAGTTACCTTGATTCCATCCAGATGGATGGTTTGCAGGCATACCAGAATGTTCCAGTGGAGTTCTGTTTTATCTTCCTTTGTTAGTTTGTTTTGAAGATATACAATCATGGGCCTCAGTCACTATTTTCATTTTTACCCTTTTCTCTTTTAAATAAAACCATGGGCCTCATGCGGGTCTGAATTTCCCTCCTCTTTGTTTCTTTTGAAAGGATAAGAATAAGGAATAAGATAAGATAACAAGTAATAGCTTTGGATTAGAGTTCACCGCACTATTGAACTTACGGTATTGGTGTATTTATATTGTATGTGATGTACACGTTACATTTGAATTTGAAATTCAAATAACAAATAGAAGATGAGTTTGAATGCAAAACAAATTCCAATATACAAGGAGATGAAGAGAAGAGATAAGGAGAGGATAAGTCATTAGCACTTTGTGTGGGATAAGGCTTGACTCGATCAACATGCAAACTGTTGATTGGATTTGAATTTGAATTCTCTTTGTTTTCCTTAATACGCCCCCTCAAGTGAAGCGGTCGGTCCACGACTGTGAGCTTGGCACGTAGAGTACGATACTGTGGTCCTAGCAGCCCTTTGGTCATTATATCTGCAATCTGGTCCTGACTTGGAACAAAGCATACATAGAGATGTTTGGTTGCTACTTGTTCACGAACAAAATGGTAATCTATCTCTATATGCTTTGTTCTAGCATGAAACAATGGATTCGCCGCAAGATAAGTTGCTCCAATGTTGTCACAGTATAAAATTGGAACTGGGCATGAAACACCAAGATCTACCAATAAATGTTGCATCCATATTAGTTCAGCTGAAGCATTTGCCAAGGCTTTGTACTCAGACTCAGTAGACGATCTTGCAATACTAGGTTGTCACCCAGATATATGCAGTAGCCACCTATGGATTGTCGATCATCAGAACACCCAGCCCAATCCGCATCTGTATATGCACTGAGTTGGAATGATGAGGATACACATAGATAAATGCCAAGATCTATTGTGTCCTTTATATAACGCAGCATGCGTTTGACTGCAACCCAGTGCTCTGTTGTTGGTGAGTGCATGTACTGACAAACCTTGTTAACCGAGTAAGCTATAGCTGGTCTAGTCAAGGTTAAATATTGCAAGGCCCCTACAGTGCTTCTGTAAAGTGTTGGATCGAAAAATGTATCCCCACTTGTCTTGGATAGGTGTGAGGTAGAGCTCAGTGTGGGCATAGGCTTTGCTGCCTCCATGTTCGTCCTCTTTAGAAGATCTAGGGCATACTTGGTTTGAGAGAGGTTGAGTCCTTGAGAGGATCTTGTGGCCTCTATACCAAGAAAGTAATGTAAGGTGCCCAGATCTTTAAAAGCAAACTCATTTGCTAGTTGAAGGAAGACATTCTGAACTCCTTGTGCTATTGTGCCTGTGATGATTATGTCATCGACATAGACCAGAATGTACATGAGCAGCCCTTTGTTGTTACGGACATACAATGATGTATCGGCTTTAAAGGACTGAAAATCGATGGTTACCAAAAAAGAACCAAGTCGTTGAGCCTAGGCCCGTGGTGCCTATTTGAGACCATATAAGGCACGTTGGAGATGACAGATGTAATCTGGACGAGCTAGGTCGACAAAACCCTGTGATTGAGTCATGTATACTTGCTCTTCTAGAGCTCCATTCAAAAAGGCATTTTGAATGTCCAGTTGACAGAGCACCCACCCTCTAGATACTGCAATGGATAGAACTATCCTAATGGTGGTTGGTTTTACAACAGGGCTGAAAGTATCGAAGTAATCGATTCCTTCTTGTTGGGTGAAGCCCTTGGCTACAAGACGGGCCTTGTATCTTGCGACAGTTCCATCAGCATTTCTTTTTATTTTGTACACCCATTTGTTACCAACCACATTTAAGGATGGAGAGGGTGGGATAAGCTTCCATGTGCCATTCCTCATTAGGGCATCAAACTCTTCACTCATGGCCATTCTCCACTTTTTATCCTTACTGGCAGTGGTGTAAGATGTAGGCTCTTCTTCTTGGGTGGGTATTGTGGAGAGAAGGGCTTGTGGTAAAGGATGCCTAGTGGCAATGAGGTTTAGTTTCAATACCGGTTTGGTGGTTCCAGCCCTAGAACGGGTTACCATGGGATGGGTACTTGGGTTAGAATTCGGGTTTGAGATTGGAACAATGGGCTGAGGTAGTGATGTGGGTTGTTAGGCTGAAATGGGCTGTGTAGGCTGATCAATCATGGGTTTAGTAGGTTCGGCCTTGTCTTGCTATAATCGGTACAATCCAAACTTCCAAGCACCTGCGGCTTCAGCCTCAACCACACCACCAGAGGCTCTCCTTGCAACACCCACAGCATCTTATGATGCTGCCTGGTATCCTGACTCAGGTGCATCACACCATCTGACATATGACTTGGGAAATATGCATATTCACAGCCCATACATTGGATTTGATCAGGTCAAAGTTGGTAACGGTGCAAGTTTGGCCATTAACCATACTGGTAGTTCTTCCTTTTCTTCATCTGCCCGCAAATTTCATCTTAGAGATGTCTTACATGTCCCCAAAATAACCAAAAAACCTGTTATTTGTTAGTAAATTCACTGCTGATAAAGATGTTAAGAAAAACATACAGAATTCAAATTCAAATCCAATTAACGATTTGCATGTTGATCGAGTCAAGCCTTATCCCACACAAAGTGCTAATGACTTATCCTCTCCTTATCTCTTCTCTTCATTTCCTTGTATATAGGAATTTGTTTAGCATTCAAACTAATCTTCTATTTGTTATTTGAATTCTCTTTGTTTTCCTTAATATCTTTGTCTTTTATGGTTTTCCTCTTGTGGGCTACTATTAATATGTCTTATAGAGTCAATATAACTCTCATCATAAGAGTGGTTATGCTTATGCGTGTCATATAGACGTCACGTAATGCACGTCATTCCATATGACACAATACATAAATCTTTCCATAAATAGAACTTCGAAAAAAACTAAAGGGAGAAATTTCCCTTTCTCAAAGTCCTCAACGCTTGTCTTCCATCGTCAATAATTGCCAAGTCAGAGGGGACATAGGTGTCAATTACAGGCCCGGTCCGGCAGAACCGATCGAACCCGCATGATTAAAACCCAGCTTGGCCCGGCACGTTTAGTAAGCAAGCGATCCCAATGTGAGGTTTTTACCCGTCGAGCACCCAACCGGATCGATCAATTCCAGGTCCGATCTAGGCTGTCCGATTACAATCCGACCCCTTTAATATTTATTTCTATGTTGGGCTGTTATTTATTTATGTAGCTCATATTTCCATCTATGTGGAAATGGGATAAGTTGAGTTTGCATACTTAATTGTGTATTAATCTCTTTCCTCATTTCAGTGCCTGCAGTAAGTATATGTTACAAATTTCATGTCACACTAAATTCTATCAATGAGAAGGGGGAGGGGGTTATGCGAGATGGAAAAATTAATTGGTTAACAGACATCTGATTTATCTTTGATTTGTTCTCATCCTGCAGTACCTGATAAAGAGACGAAATGGACAGATTTGGTTAATAAGCCCATCATATTCAAATGACTTGATCAAGATGAAATGGGTCGAAATGGACAGCTTGAATGGTGCTTCTCATTTTTGGATTTTTTCTTTAATTCTATGTGGCTGCGCCGTTTAGAGCCCAATTAAGGCCCGTTTAGAAATAAACATGCCCACAGCCCGATTATAGTCCGAAACCCGATCTAGCCCGACCAGACCCAGGCCAAAAACATAAATGGGCGGTCACGGTACAGGCTTTTAGCACCGTGACGCCCGGCTAGGCCTGACCAAGCCCAACCGGTTGACACCCGTAAGGGGACATCCCGCATTAGATGAACGTAGGGATGTCAATTGCTACGGTTTAGGGCTATCAATCAAGTTCATTAACAGTTTCAGCCCTAAGGAGTGAGGACCAGGACCGTGCCAATAAGTTAATCGATTCCAATTTTAAGATCCAAGACCCTTAACTAATGGGTGGGCCGGTTCTAAACAATCCAAACAAAAAATTTCCAGAACATGCCACACATATTTAATAGTATTATAATAAAACACCAATTTCAATCACATGAGATATGCTTCAATTTTTTCTCAAATCAAAGAACTAGTCTATATTATTTACTGTTTTGTATAAATTAATAAGTAGAATAGGATTATCCAAGGTATTTTCTTAAGTTAGCATTCCCAAATGAACCTTTAAATTTATGACCAAATAGTTGGTAAAATTAGGGATGTAAACAGATCGGATTCGGCTCGGATAGTGCTATATCCGCATCCGCATCCGATTAGCTTTCGGACGGATTCGGGTAGTGCTAAACGGCTACAGACACAGATACGGATGGATATTTTATCCGTTTACATGTAAATATAGCTTTTCGGATAGCTATAGCCTATCCATATCCGCATCTGTTTAGCTTTCGAACGGATTCGGATAGTGCTAAATGGATACGGGCACGGATACAGAAATGGATTTCGGCTATTCATTTACATCCCTAGGAAAATTAGTATATGTGACAAGTGGTCCTGCCAAAATTGAAAGACTAAAAATATATAGGGTTTGATCTTAGTCCTCGAAACCTTGAGTTGTAAGAAATATATAATATGTAGGATTAGAATGTGAATTTATTCCGGTTCCACCAGTTCATAATTGATAGATTTGGATATGGACCATTAAGCTATTGGGTGAGTTGACACCCTTAGATGAACGTAGTACAACCATTGTTCAAGAGAACAGAATTAGGGACGGGATTGTTTTTCCAGATCAAACTCCTCCACTGCATCAGACATCTTCTGGCGCGACATCAGAACTCGCCACATTGATGAGCTCCCATTTGAATTGAAAAAAAAAAAAAAAAAAAAGAAACTCAATCGGAATTGACTCACTATCTGTGAGAAGAAAAAAAAAGATTTTTCTAAATCTGTAATTTTTTCTTGAAGTGTTTGATTCAATAAACTTACGATCTTGCTATTAAAGGTAAGTCTATTCACTCTTGGTGAAGAGAGAATCTCCATAGTGTTGAGATCTAACTTTTGATTAGCATGGGGCAAGATATTTTTGACCTAAGGGATAAGAGTTAATGATGCATAGAGATTTCAATCACATGGTGAATTCACCAATGGTTAAGGAATTCTTTCTTCTCTTTATAATTGTTGAGGAATTCTTTATTCTCTTTATGCTATTTTACTAATTAAAAAAACTAAAAATGACAACAACAAAAAAAATGACAAAAAATGAAGACCAAACAAAAAACTAAACAATTCAAATGATGGTTGCAGAAATCCATTAGAAATGGGATTGGAGATTTGGAGGTGCCGATTCCGATTCAAACTGCGTGATTCACCCGATCTGATTCCAATTCTTCAAACCATGAGTACAACTGTACAACGGACAAAATGAATCCCATGTCCACCAAAATGGATCGGATGGGTCGGGTTTCCCCTTTAGTCTCAACTACAGTGTTTTTGAAACTCGGATTAAAATCCTGTGCAATTCCTTCATTTTGCGATGCCTTGCAATTCGGATCCGAGAGCACGATACGTGGAAGATGCTTCATCCAACGGTGCAAGCTCGATTGACCTAGTATTTTTTTTTCTCTAGCTCGACACTGTTAGATGTCGCATTTTTCACGTGTCGAGCTTTCAAACCCAAACTACAAGGTACCACAAAGATTAAGACACTGCAGAGAATTTTTTTTCCCTAAAACCCACCTAAAATTTGAATGCAAGATTGATCATCTAAAGCTCCCCAAACCTATGTCTAATTAACAAATGTTCTTTATCATAATAACATAATAATTAAAACAAACGTGTAATTATAATTTGACAAAATGTCCCTCCCCCCTTCTTACATGAGCATGTCGAAATGATAAACCCTCTATTGATGCATAATAACATGTTCCCTGTCTCATGCGACAGTGCATGAAAACCTTCCTCCGTATAATTTCTTGAGATTGTTTCTTTTAAAAGCCTTTCATATTTGCCAAATGGCAGATCAATAGGGTTCCAAATGTCATGGAAGGTAGGGCCATGGTTCCTTTTACTCACAACTTTTAGCGTTAATTAAATTAGACACGTGCTTCAAAGAAAAAAAAAACTTTGAAAAATTCAATTAAAACATCTATGAAAATGATTGAAAACAGATGTAAGACTTTTAACAACAAAATTCGAATCCATCCACACCTTACCCTAATCAATCAAATGATTTGAATTGTGTGGTTGTTGAGGAAAGGCTTTCTTGATAAGTGTATTCAGGAGTTTTCCTTCTTCTAAGGTGAATGCAATTCCATTCTATTCCATTCATCGCAAGGTGGGAGAGGACGGAAAAGGGTATCGAGAAGATATTTTGAAATATACAAAAATCGTAGGATGGGTTTGTAAATCCTAGGATGGTGGGTGAACTATACTCTATGGATGGTGAGAAACTTATATCCTTCATCATAATTGTTTATTTATTTATTTTTTAAAATTGACCGATTAACCAACCATAAGTTTAAATGGAGTGAGTTCCTAGTGCCTTGAGTAATCTAATGGGTTTGTGCAAGCATGTTAGCCGAAATATCATAGTACAACCAAATGAAATTTGCCTGGATCTTAGTTTCAAAATTGGGAATCATATCGGTGAATTGACGGATTTGAATTGAAATCGGTCTAATTGATCCTCAATTCTATTCTATCCGATGCAGGGATTCATGCCAAGAAACCCCAAAATTTGTAAGTCTTCAGATTTAAGAACTGGTCTAGGAATCTTGGAACCGATTCCGACCGATTTTAATCCAATTCCAACTACAATAGGCAAAGATTGAATCAATCTCCAAATCCGAATTTTGAAACGCTGAATTGGATGTCCGTGCTGGGAGGGGAACTAGTTTTAGTTTGACCAGTTGGAAGATGAAGTTTCCATCAACAAGAGTCACAAATTAGTGGCAGGAAGCATGGATTGTTCAACTCATGTCCCGTGGGGTTGACCCCATTGGAAGCTAAGTGGAAGGAAGTAAAACGGGAAAAATGTTGAAGGACGTGTGTTTTGGTCCTTTTGGAACAAGGAGTAAGTGGATGCTGAGGTGTTCCTTCCTGGGAGGAAGAAGGAGAGAAAATAATGTTCCTTCCAGTTTTGTAAATTTTTTTGTTATCTGGTAGATCTTTGAAAATGTTTTATTTTTTTCAATGAAAATGTAGATTTAGTAAATCTTTTCAAAATCTTACCCTGTAAATTTAAAACATAATTGATAACCATCAGATTTATAAATATTTTTTTTACCAAATAGACAATCATAGAATTACATCATGTGAGGCCACGAAAAATTTTCTCCCACAAACAACGAAACTTCTAAGAAACAAAAAAAAAAAAAAAAAAAAAAAAAAAAAAGAAAGAATTTTCTAATCCCAATTTTTTTTTTTAAAAAGATTTATTAATGAAAGTCTCGAGAGACAGAAAAAGTACATTGCAAATGAAAGGGGACGGGGAAAAATTATCTCCTCTAGTTTTCTGTCCGATCGAGTTCTCCAGTTCCTCTAGTAGGGGGTGGTGGATCCCACTCGAGTAGAGTGTTTGGATAGGGGTAGGGTGGTCATTCCAATCCCCCCTTGTTAGAGGAATTGGAAAATTGGGCCGGACAGGGAACTGGAGGTGATAAAGATTCGGCGGAGGGTAGTATTCCGAAAAAGCATAAGGCCATAAGCTGAGAAGTGACACCATTTGTTGTTAATGAAATTCCCTTTGCGAAGAGTATGAGAATATGAACCTGTCAAAAAATGAAATTATGCTATTATGAAGTGGATTACAGTTATCTCACCCCTACAAATTTAGATCATTGACCACTTATTTCTCTCTCTTCTTTCCGAAGAAACTTGCAAGGTCTACGCCCATTACAGGGCAGCCAAAGAAATGAAATAATTCAGATCCGACTCCTCTCCAAGGATTCTAGTGCCCAGGGAGTATTCAGGGGGGCATCCAAAGGCTAAGCTGGGCCACACACATCCCAATGTATGTCCAATAAACCATCAGGATGTGTGCGGCATTGCTCAATAGTTGGATACCTCCAAGCACTCCTTGGTGCTGGGCTCCCGAGAGAGGAGCTCAATTCAAAGAATTCACTTTCCCTTTGAGTTTATAAATACCTTCTTAAATTTTTTGTATTTTCTAAAAGATCTTTTAAGATCCCATTCGTTTGATTGCGTGGCAAAAGGGACGGCCAAGATCCCACATCCACTCATCTTTAACTGGTGCGGGACCTACCGAAGATCAGGGATCACCTCCATAGTGTCCATCCCTCCTTCCTGAATCCTGGTATGAGTGGCTGTGGCGTGTATGTTCTATCCACACAAAAAAAACAAAAAAAAAAAGAAAAAGAGTGGCGTGTATGACCAATACGTGGTTACTCGCAGGCGAGGTGCACGTGTTATGACGCGTCAACCCTGCCAGGAATCATGCGTGGGTGCTCCACTACACTTCACGGTTTCCTACACGTTCCACGAAAGGTCCATTTTGCCGTGTTCTTTGAACGACTCTTATCCTATCTTCTGTAGAATTGGAATTTGAATAAAGCGCAGTAACGTCTATCCTTCTGTCTGCCTTCTTCACGTCTTCCTAAATTCGCCACTCGCAGCTGTTATATATATTAGATTAGACAGACTCCATTGTATCTAATAAAAAGCAATTTACTCAACGGCATTTCATCAAACATGGAGAAGGCATCATCAACTCGTTCTTTAGAGATCACCATTCTCTCTGCTGAGGGCATACGTCTGGACGGAAGATCGGTGAAACAGAATGCATTCGTGATCGTAAGAACTGATCCACTCAACCAAGTGTCAACAAGAATGGACAGCGAAGGAGGGAGCAATCCATCCTGGAATGAGAAACTAGAGCCGCTCTCTTTGCCCAACTCTGCTCTCTTCATTACTGTGGAGGTACAATCCAAGACCTCTTCAGGAATGAGAACTGTGGGAACGGCAACGATTTCGGTGTCAGAGTTCATAGGGAATTATACGCCGCCACAATATTTGCACTACCTTAGTTACCGGTTGAGGGATCGCAAGGGTGAACGTAACGGTATCATTAACTTGTCTCTTAAAACGGTCGGAGGAGGATCTGGACAAAACTGCTTTGGTCTGGCGGCGCCACCATCGTTAGGTATAGTGGCTGCTCATGAGAATCACAGCAAGAATGGTAGTACTAGTGGAAGTGGAACAGCAATTGGGATTCCAGTGCCTTATGCTTACGGGTATGGGCTTGGATATGGTGTGTAATTGATATACTGTAGAGACAACATCGTCTGTAATTGGGTCAAAAACAGAAACCCAAACAAACAAAAGTGAGTCGACCATTCTTTTAAATTAATTGAAATTTGATATTTTATTCTTTTCATTACCTGGACTTTAATGGGCACCATTCTTGGCTTTAGGCTTTGTATCTAAGCAATTTAGGTTGATATGATAAGACTCGATGTGTCCATGGCATGTCTAAATGAGCGCTTGGACTTCATTAATTAATACCCAAATAAGAATCAGTTTGGCATGATTTCACAACTTTGTCTCACCTTCAATTGGCATCACTCACCAATCTTTTGAGACAATTGGTCCTAAAATTAATTTGTTTGTGATGGAGTAGACCATGAAAATCCATATATTGTATTAAGGAGATAGTTTTCCTTTACCTTTAGAGCAGGGTTAACTCGGGCCAAGGATTAATTACCTAATTTGTGTTATTGCCCCCTAGTGGCCCTTTCCAAACTAGAAAATTATCTCCAGCAATTATCTTTCTGCCCGGTATAGTTGTCCAGTTCTTCTCATAGGGAGGCAGAATTGATGACTTAAACTCACTCAGGTAGTGTGCTCGGACAGGGGGTTAGATCGTCATTTCTAACCCCTATCAGAGGAACCAGGCAACTGTTTCGAATAGAAAATCGAAGAGGATAATGATCTCCATAATAAGAAGGGGGTGGACTCTACCCGGGCAGGTGTAGAATGGTCATTGCCCCCCTTTGTTAGGGGCACTAGGGGAACTAAACCGTACACAGAATTGAAGGGGATAAAGATCCTTTCCAAACCACGGGTGTTTGACAAGAAAGAAAATTGATTTTGGATGATATCATCAACCACGATAATCCCCCATCCTTCTCTTTTGACCGTACATTTACTTTATACTGACCGTTGGATAGAATAAAATGCATCTCAGCCATTTATTTTCATTGTTGATGCATCATTAATCATGATCCACTACTATGTTGCATGGTATCTCCCCTAGCCCTCTCCACCTCTCCCCACTCTCCACTTACCCACCCCAACCCACCCTTGCCCTCTGCCCCTTCGACTCCCTCCCAGGGTTTTAATAATCAAGATTCGAATCAATGAATCGGTCGATTCATATCGAAATCAACCGTAATCGGATCCTATTTCAATCGATCTGATACAGTTGATTCACACCCAAAAACCCAGAAATTTCCTGCTTTTGAATATGAGGACTGATTCGGTCTTTAGAGAACAATATCGGCCGGTTCCAATTAGATCTGGATTGGAATAGCCACAGACCAATTCCGTCTCCATCTCTCCGATTCCATGTTTTAAAACCCTGCTGCCTCCCCAACCCCAGCCCCTGCGCACACCCCTAGCTGCCAGCTGCCTAACACACCCCCCTCACTGCCCCACTACCCTCCCAAACCAACCCCTCATCTTGATCAGGATCCTTTGCAGTACCGGCGGGGCTACAGTGCACATCCGATGGCACAGCAGAGACCAGGTGGCACACATGACACACATGACCTCTGCTGTGCTTTCGGATGTACACTGTCGTCCCACCAATACTGTAGAGGATTTTAATGCCATCTTGCTCTGCCTCGCCAATCCCAATTCTCAGATGATTCAGCTTCAGATTTCATTATAAAGGCATTCGAATAACCCTTACCCTCCAACGTCTCCACTCTCCACCATTCTCATAACTTTAGTAACACAAATATTTTAGCATCAAAAGATGAAAAATTAAGAGAAGACAGAAAATGTATATAGGATTTAGAGAGAAGTAATACAGGCTGCCCTGACCATCATCTGATAGGGACCAGAAAGTGATCAGGCAGTGGCCTATTCTTCTCCATTCCCCCCCCCCCCAATTTCAAACCATGGACCTGCACCTGAACGCTTGATCATCGGCCAATCTTGAGGAGAGGGAGACTGGGGAGGGGAAACCAAAGCCAGAGAGGGAGAGGAGAGGAATAGCCGGAAGGGGACAGGGGAGAAGTCATGTAGCAACGATTGCAATTATGTGTGATGCATTGAGAATTAATATAATGATAGTGTATAAGATTGGTTACCGTTTGAGTCTTGAAATAACATCTCTATGAAAGCAGGGGTATCACTGTGTACACTATGACCCTCATGCATTGGATACGCCCTTTTTATAATGCGTAAGATTACATTATATCCGGCTAGTGTATACATTATCTTCTCATAATTTTTTTTTGCCACAATTTTTTAACGGCCCATATATTGGTGTACACCCTTTGATAGTTTTGGATCCTTTAATGCTTTTTATTTCACTTGTCCAACTCCATTTTGGACTGCAACTTCACATGTAAGTAAGAGGAACCTTACATGTATTACATGTAGCAAATATTTGTATTGCCAAGTGAAACAATTCTCTTTTTCTTTTCTCATTTTTTAAATTTTAAATTTTTTCTTCTTATTTTGACCACCCAGTTCATTGAATTTTGATTCCACTTCAAGCTACTGCAACTGAACTTTAGTGATTCAATTAAGCATGCTCACTTCCTTGAAAGAGAACTAATTGAATCTAAACATATATCCAAAGTTTGGATGAGCCCTGTGGTTTTTTCCAGTTAAGAGTGTCAAATGGTTCGTTATTAATTTTTTGATTTGATTTCAATTTGATTCAAGATACATGTAGAAACTGAAACTAAACTAATACTAAATAGGATTCTATTTTCGAAATCAAAACAGAACCTGGATCAAGTTTTGTTACATATCGATATGTATCAATTTCGACATTGACCAATACCCGTTCATATAATGTGAACTAAAACCATTAATTGTTCAACGTAGTATGGCGTTATCACAGTCAAAAAGATACAAATTATACAGAGAGAAAGTCAATAGAAAAGTTATAGAACCCTAGCTTCCTCGCCCACCTACTGAGGCACCAAAAATAGTATTTGAAAGCTTAACTTGAAAATTAGAGACCAGGCTGTAAAGGGACATCTGAGTCTTAGGCCTTCGGAGAATCCAAAGTGCATCAGTTGGCAAAATTAGAGACCACATGTCCATGACTCATTGACCATATCTTTTTTTTTGTTGGTAAAAGACTCATGACCATATCAAATCATCAACAATGGGATCTGTGTCAGGCGATTCCAATATGAATCGATCAATTCTCAATCGTCGAATCCCCTAAAGCACGACCCTTTCTTCATGGTTCTATGAGACCTTCCTGTCCCTGTCTGTCTCATCCTCCAATGGGTTTGGATTTTTATCTGTTGTTGTACTCATCGTGCGGTGCTACAGGTGTCATGTGTATCATGTGGGATCTACTTTGCACACATGTCACCTGTAGCACCGCACGATGAGTACAGCAGCGGATTAAAGTGGAACGGGCTCGTATCATTGCTATCGTGCTTGAATTCCGCTACTTCAAGCAAATTTCTAAAATGTACGCTCTAAAGTAGACTTGTTTTCCTTTCCCCATTGGGTGGGCTTGGCTAAATTGCTATAGCAATACTGGCTTTAAGGTGGCAGAAGAGGAGAACCAATAAGAAAAAGATGACCGAGATATATACATCAAATATAACCCTAAGATCTAGGATTATTAACTAATTGGTGGACTGGTTCACGGTTTCAAACAGTCCAAAATAAAAATAAAAATAAAATATTTAACACATGCTATATATATTCAATAATATTACAATAAGATATTATTCATTAAAAAATATTAAAATAAAATATTAATTTCCTTCACATGAAATATACAATACATCATCATTTTTTTGTTCACCTCATGGACCTTTAAATTAACTGTCAAATCTTTGATAAAATAATATGAGACAAGTGCTACTAGTCAAAATGAAAGATTAAAAAAATGAAGTATTTAACGCTAACTCTCATGACCTTAAGTTTTAAGCTGTGAATTTATTCTGGTTTCAACAATTCCTAATTGGTCTTTCAATTTTAGAACCATAGGGAGAAATAACTTAATTGGTATATACAGAACCAGACCAAAAACTTATCGATAAATCCAAAACCGGACCAATAACCTATTGGATGGGTTGGTTCCGATTCCTAGTGCATCCAGCCCAAAATTGATATCCTTAATCCATATCAACATTCAATTAATATTCAAACGAAATTTGGATAATTTTTAAAATTTGAAATACAAATACCCTAAAGTGGGCATGAACAAGAATCGAATATAAATTTTCAACAATCCATTTTACGCCCCTATTGGCAACCTAATCCACTACTCCACTAAAGTTGATATTGAAATGTCTTTTTTAATTATTTAATTATTAATATGATGTAAATTTGATAAAAGTATTACTTATACAATTATAACAAACGGTTAGATATGTCGCTAACTTTGCTACCAATCACAGGGCTAGATACAAGAAAATAAGAAAGCCTTTTCCAAATAAATCGAACTATTTCAAATAATTTTTGGAAACTGGTTTTTGAAATACAAATTCAAAAAAACGTATCGTTACGAATTGTCAAATACCCATTTACATCCCTACTACGGCTTATATACTGATACACAGCCACAACTTGCATAATAACTTTTCCATTAATCAGGAACGCACTTTTTAGGATCTGCTTATCCTACTATCGTTTTCCGCAACTCTCTTCAACACACGAAGGTGCGGGTGTCGCATTCCTATTACAGAAGAAGACAATAAAGAACGAAAACCAAGCATTTTCTTTAACCTAAAAGAGAAAGAGAAAAGTGAAAAGTGTAAAGAACAGAAAAAAAAAAAAAAAAAATTATGGAGAAAAGTTCTGCACTTCTTCGTCTACCTACCTAACTTGCAGAAACGAATGAGGCAACCATAACAAAGTTTTAACTCACAAACAGTAGCTGCAAGAAAAGAACTTCTGCTACTAAATTACTGGTAAATATAGAGTAACTTGTATTACTCAGAGCAAAAAAGGAAGGATAACGAGTAATTTGCCTTGACGACCAGCCTTTACAGATCAGTCCGAGCGTTCAAATTCTTCCATTTTCTTCTTTCAATTCAAACGCCCGAAAGAAAATTACCCCTTCGACAGAGAACAAGAGAGTTGAAAATAAAAATCAAAATCAGAGTAAGCAATAAGTAGTAAGGTTCTCTTGATTTACCCAGGTAGAGGTTGACGAAACACGGGATACCTTGTTTTGGCACGTGATCTCCTCGTACGGGCTTCCAATCTGTTCTGTCCTCTCTAATCTACTCTCTCTTTGATTCAGTAGTAGTAGTTCTAGCTACTGTCAATTACAAACCCTCTGGTTAGGACGACAACAGTGTTTAAGCCATGGCGGGTCTTGATGATCAGAGTTCTGATCCAACGGCTCTGATTTCACCTCAGATCCCTGCCTCTGCAGCTGTTGTTGTTCAGGTTCTTGGTGGTGCTGTTGCTGTTGCTGTTGCTGCTCTTGATCCTGATCCTCGTCACCCCCTCGCACGCGTTTCACGCCGATGGAAACACCGAACAACCGTGGACTCGTCTCATCTTCAGACTTCAGTACTCGGCTCTGACTCACTCCAGCAGTGGCATCAGATTCCTCTGAAAGCCTCTTCGTCGGCAACAATTCAAGCGGTTTTTCAGTCATGAAACCACCATTTTCTTGCTGTGAACCGGCATACTTGGTCATCAAAACGAAGATATTGTTGCAGAGATTCTTCATCTGCGTGAGTTCATTCGAAAGATTCAAGTTTTCTTTTCTCAACCGCTCGTTCTCGTCCAGAAGCTCAGCGGTAGTGTTGCAGCTCGTAGTCCGACAAACAGCAGTAACCGTGACTGGTGGTGAGTTTGAGGAGAGGACCTGTTCATCGCCAGAGTTTGTTGGTGACCCCGGTCGAACCGTTGGTACCGCTGCTGCTGTTGTCACGGGTGAAGTGGTTGCCGCCGGTGAAATCTTCCGCCTGTGTATGTCACATAGAAGCTGTTTCTCCCCTCTGCGGAAGCAATCGTTTGCAAACTCCCAACGATCAGGAACAATCTTTCTAAATCCCTGTACAATTAGAAAAAGAAAAAAGCAAATAATATTAAAAAAAAAAAAAACCAAATTAAAAGAAATCTTAATCCGATCGGACCAATCCAAAAATGAACACTTTTTCAGTTTAAAAAAGAAAAAGAAAAAAAGGAAGGATCATGGATTCATGAACAGAGATATACTCACGTAGGTATTTAGCTGTCTAACAAAACTTGAAAAGTTATTGTGTTTAAAGTATTTCGGCAGCAGATCTCTTGCAAATTCGGCAGGTCTCCAGACAATGAAAGTGGAACCATCTTCGTTCCAAGAAATAACGTCGTCTATGCAAGGATCATCAACAAGTTGATAAGTTTTTGTAAGAAAAGGCGTTGGTAGAGATCTGAGGGTGTCTCCAGTGTTTGTTGATTCGCCGATCTGTTCAACCGGCGGAGGAACCATAGCTTTCAAACAATCACACCCCAAACCTACAAAAGAAATTCTAAACAATAAGACAGAAACGAAAGAGTTTGATTCACTTCTTTCCTTATCCACCCACCAAATTCAGAGACTTTTCAGATCAAGAAAATATATTTCAAAGAAGAAAGAAAACGGGAAACGCAAGGATTGTAAACGAAAGGATTACCTCAAAAAATTACAGGATAGTAACTGTAGAAATGGAATCAGATCCTTCCAAAAACAGGCATATTCTCCGGTAACAGAGCTTGGAGACGTCTGGATCTTCAACCGGAGATAGAGAAGGAGAGAGGTGCAGCTTTGCTGTAGGGAGAGAGGGAGAGAGGGGGAGACCGAGAGGGGTGTGTTTTTGTTCTTTCTAGAAGGTTCTCTGAGGATTAATTATGAGAGGATAAACAGGGGGAAGAAGGAAAAAAGAAAATCGAGAAAGGGAAAGGGCAAAGGGTAAACGAAAGATGCCCCCACCACGCCACCAGAGAGAGCGAGAAGAAGAAAGCACGAGAAGCGGAGCTTCTAGCAACGTCTTTTCCAGAAGGTTCCTTCGGTGCTTCCATGGGTTTCAACCTATCCACGTGTCGGTTAGAACGTGGAAAGAGGTTGCCTTTGTGAAACCCCGTGGAGATAAGGTTACTTGTATTCCCCTGGAACCGGTTACATGTACAAAAGATCTGTTGAGAACGGAAAAAAATAAATAAAGAAAAAAAAAGGACGAAAAACATTCACAGAATTAAAACAAGGATTAATTAATTAATTAAATTAAAAAATAATATAACGCCCAAAGCATTAACACGTGTCAGAGGCAGCGTGCGGAGGCGTGGAGTAAAAGAAGTACGAATTAAAAGCAGGCGCTTTCTTTGACTACGCCAGAGAAAAGGTCCCCCCTCTCTCTCTCTCTCTCGCATCTGCTCTCTAGAAGGTTTTTTTCACTTCCCTCGCTGAGCCGTGAGGGAACCTTTCAAAACCGTCGGATTAGTAGGATACGAAAACTTAGATTCTAATCTGATGTCAATTAAGGTGTGTTTACATAATGATGTACCTTTTATCCTATCTCTGCGATCCTCTCTAAAGTTCTCGACGGTTCCTCTACTTCTACCCTAGAATTAATTTTTTTCAAAGAAAAAGAAAGATAAGGAAAAGTTCCAATTACTTTCCATTATGTTATAATATTTCGGGTGGAGATGGGTTTGGGTAAGATATTTCTTCTAGAAGGGGTTAGGAGAAAATCTTTGGTGATAGATATAGAGGATCATTCGAAAGAAACCGTAATCGTCCGTAACCGTAAACGCTGGAGTGAGTTCGGTCTTCTTCCGAAGTCTTCTTATGCATTACGGTGTTCTAATAGCCTTTTTATTGGACCATTTCATTAACGAGAGGGCCCATGACACTTACTTTCATTGTTTCCTTGTATTCCCAAAGGCACAACCAGTCAATGGAATTAGGTATCGGTAATAGTATCGGTTTTGATTGGCGTCGGAACCGATATCCATATGGAAATTTCATTAATGAGAAATTTTAAACGTCTTTTTAGTGTCCACTGTTTTGATCCCCAAAATTATTTAACGTACGGATAAAAAAGAATTTTGAGAGAGAGAAATACACTCCGTGTTTCACAATTACATTGTGATATTTCATAGGGTGTGAGCATGGACTAAGGTATCGGGATCAAATCGGTCATATCAATATTGTAAAGAAGATGATATTGGATGCAATAGTGTTGTGATTTCCATTGATATTCAAAGCGATATTTATACGGTCCAATGTGAGATAAAATATGGAGTTAAAGTCTATCCCATGAAATATAGAGTTCCCATATGAAGAGGATTTGATAAATTCAAAATCACACCGGTCAATTTTAAGCCACCACGTGTCCCGGTCCAAGCAAGGAGGCCATCCCAAGGTCAACCAACTCATGTCCCCAGATGGGAAAAGACCAAGTCCATGTACTACGGGCTATTACCATCAAGGACCAAGTCCAGGTACTATAGGCTACTACCACCAAAGATCGAGTTCAGGTACTACACGCAGGCTACCATCGCCAACAACAAGATATACATCATCTCATGGGCACAAGGCACCGCCTACCAGCAATATAGTCCCAAATGGATTCAAGCACCAAGGATCTTATCCAACACGTATGAATGTCTATGTACCAGGAACATCCACCCTACCGGGACTCTACCTCCCGTAGGGAGACAACCAACCAAGAGAAGAATCCTACTACCTAGGAACTCTATCTACTACGAGGACTACTCGTCATCAACTGGGACTCTCCACACTGCCACATTCCACTATAAATACGAAGGTACTCTACCCCATCAACCCATCTTGAATTCTAACTATTCATGTATTTGTTCAGAGAGATCTAACTTAGGTATCAGAGAGTCCTAGGCCGGAACCACACCGATTCTCCTTTGTCACCCAGGTCCTTGTAGGTTACGACACTTGAAGGGACTACCGGGCGATTTCTTGCTGCAATAAGATTCTATATCACATGCGATAAAGGTAGGAAATACAAATGAAAAGTAAGATATGGAAGACATGATAGACTCCTTCCATTGAGATCAATCAATACTCCCCCTCAAGTTGGATGGAGCGTGGAGATCAAGAACACTCAACTTGGAGAGTAAAATGTGAAACGTGTCATGATCCAATGCCTTGGTGAAGATATCGGTCAGCTGCATGCGAGATGAAACATGGGAGATAGTCAAACAACCAGATTGGAGACGCTCGCGTTCGATGTGACAATCAATCTCGATGTGCTTTGTACACATGATAACGGGATTGGCAGCGATGTGGAATACAGCCTGGATGTCACAGAATAAGCGCATTAGACCAGGTATTAGAACACCAAAGTCTTGGAGGAGAACATGAAGGCATAGTAATTCGCAAGTAGTAGTGGCCATAGAACGATACTCAGCTTCAGCGGAGGTACGGGAGACAATGTTCTATTTCTTTGACTTCCAAGAGAGTGGGCTATCACTAAGAAACGTAATGTAGCTAGTAACATAACGACGTGTAGTGGGGAAGGCGACCCAGTCAGAATCAGAGAATTTAGAGAGCTGGAGAAAGTTATGTGTTGAAAAAAAATACCAGTACCTGGTGAACCCTTAATAGTGAAGAACCCTAAAAGCAGCATCCAAATGTGGCTGATTAGTGCCCTGTTGAATGGTGGGGAGAGACCGTTTGAGGTGAAAAATAAATGGAGAATTGCTACGTGAAAAATTCTCCTCAAGTTCTTTCCACACTGTGTAAGCGGATTCGGAATAGATGACGCTGTTAGCAAGCGTACGAGAGAGTACGTTCAAGATCCAGGAAAGAATCATGAAATTGCAACGTTCCTAGAGTTGAACATCAAAGGGCGGTGAGAGTGGCTTAAGAAGACTGCCATCAACATAGCGTATAAAGCTATGCGCATAGTACGACGCCAAGTGGGGTAGTTATTGCTGGTGAGAGGTGTGGAGATAAGAATGGTTCCTGGATTAGCAGTGTGAATAAGATAATACGGGGAAGAGGGATCAAGGCCGATACCACCATGAAGAGTGGCGGCAACAGAGGGCAGCATTGAATCGGCTGAAAGCGCGAAAGAATTGGTTGAATTACCCATGGATGGTATATAAAAGAAAAATTCACGGATTCAGAAGATGCTCTATACCATGTAAAGAAGACAATATTGGATGCAATACTGCTATGATTTCCATTGATATTCAAAGAGATATTTCTACAGCTAATACAATGTAAGATAAAATAAGGAGATAAAGTCTATCACATGTGATATAGAGTTCCCATATGAAATAAGGATTCTATATCACATGTGATAAAGATGGGAAAATACAAATGGAAATTAAGATATGAAAGACATGATGGACTCATTCCATTGAGAGTAATCAATATATATTAATTACCAATCCGATATTGGATTGGTGGTACAAAAATCAAGGATGGCAAAATAGCAAAAAAAAAAATGTATTTCATTCGGCCCCAATATATATATATATATATGATCGATCCGTACTAGCACCGGTATTGGTATCGGTATAGACACTAGCACCAATACTATAAACTAAATTCAATGTTTGAAAAATGATGTTTAAGATACCTTATTAGCAGGTTAACTTTGAAATCATGGAGGAAAAAACACTCGATATAATTTAACATGATTGATTCATATCAATATTGACCTTCCCCAGACCCTTCAAAACGTGGGAGCCTTGTGCACTGGGTACCATTTTTATTTTTATTTTTTATCGGTCCATATCAATATCGAATATTAGTATCAACGATTCAACGATGATTGATGACCGATATCAACACCAATACCGTGAACAAAATCATTTGATTGTGAGGATTCTGGTCCTGCCAACCTCAAACAAAACCAAAAGTTGAACTTCTCGAACCTAATTGGTAACCTAAGTCAAGTATTGTACAGCCCAAAGGCCCCAAACCATTACAGTAAAAGAATTAAGAACCTTTTAGTTTTCTGTTATTTTTCTTTGTTGAGTTTACTAAGCCCACGTTTATTTTTTTAATTTGTAAGTCAATCTTTACATCTCTAATGCATGGATGGTTAGACATCATCCATCAAACAGTTGGACCATTGTGCTTCTTGTACCGTTCCAATTGAATTCAATAGTCACTAGTAACTACCTTGTATCTTAAAGGTTTTAATTGGATTAATTTGACACTTCTATTAAAAGGGGCCACAAAAACATACATTTCTAACTATCTCTACCAAATTAATGCACTATTAAAGGATTGATTTTGTAACAAACACCCCCCCCCCCAAAAAAAAAATAAATAAATAGAAGACTTGACTTTGAAAACTAATATTAAAGATCAAAAAACGAATTGTTATTATCACAAGGGTTTGCTATTTTTTCAAACATCGCAAGACATGTATTCTACCATGTGGATAGATGATGTGTAAATTTCAACCGTTGAATAGAGAGGAAATTGTTTAAATTAGCCACTTGTTAAATTTCAGTCTAATTCAATCAAATACTCCCTTGTACTAGCATACCTGTGTGTATGTCCATGCATGTGTACTCTCCCAACTATGAGCAGAAACATACAATTTAAATATAAAAAAAATTAAGCCAAAATTTATCTTATGATTTATATGGCCGTGGATGAAAACCCTACAACATAGATAATTGTGGAACAAATTAAGCCAAAATTTTCTTACACACGTATACAACTATTTATTCAAAATAAAAATTTGTACAACAAGAATTTTCTCCGCCCATGTTGAAGAGAATCAATGGCCCATTCTCTCCATGCCCCTAGAGTCACGTTAATTAGCCATAAATGATCAGCTTCATTTTGGAGAAATTTTGCTGCTACACTTGTAGCAGGAATGTACCTACTACAAGACTAGCAGCCAAGGAAATAAGATCTTAAAAAGTATTTTAGAAAATACTAAAACCTAGGATGGTATTTATGAACCCAAATGAGGTAAAACGTAAGAGGGTATTCATGAACCCAAAGGAGAAGTGAATTATTCCATTTCCTTGGCTGCATGTCAACCTTGTAAGTGTGGCAGTAAAATTTTGTTTCCCTTGGCCATGGTGTTTAGGGGTAAGCACACTCGATGTTCTTGAATTCAACATCCCTTGAAACGCTCTCTAGAATTTCACCTTCAAGGTCTCCTAAACCAATATTTCGCACCTTTCCTTATGACCTCCATTATATGTTCTCGATTGAAGAAGCTGACGAGAAGTACTTCAAGTTTAAGAGAGCAGAACGTAGAGCTAACATTCAAGAAACCAAAACAGATATATGAAGTTACGCAACATCAAATTCAAATCAGTCTTCAATTGAAACTGAAAATCAAAGTTAAGAAATTGAGAGAGAATGAGAGAATTAATACATGACACCAATACCAATGGAAGCTCCAACGATGAAGAAAGAGATGTTCTTCCTTCCCACCATGATGTTGTACGAAGACATGAAAGCCCAGGATGCAGATAAATCACCTAAATGAGTTAATTTTAATAGAAATAAGTTTTGGGTTGGGTTATGTATATCTTAGACTTTTGATCTCACTAGTTTTCATTATAATTGGTTACTTTAATGGGCTTATAAATTAAGTAGAGAATATGCCCATTCTTATTTTGAATTAATCATGTTAGTTCTTCTTTTTTTTTTTTTTTTTTTTTTTTTTTTTTTTTTAAATTTTAATTGTTATTAAGTGTTATAATTAGGTTGGATTAGAATTTATAAGTCCAGTCATACTTTGAATCTATTTCTTTTATTATTTTATTTTCTTAGTCAATTTAGATTCTCTTATTAGTGAAAAATCAAGTTAATCTTTTCTTTCTTATTATTAAAGCCTATTTTGAATCTTCTATACAAGTTGGTAAGTGAAGCCACTATTCTAGTAGAAGGGTTTTACTATAAATATGTAACGGGATTTTTCTTTGTAACACAATCTTAGAGAGGTGTAAGGACGAGTGATTGTAATTTTATTCTCCATTGATAATGAAAAAAACCTCATCTCATAGTGGACGTAATTAATCTTATTGAACCACGTATATCCTTGTGTTCGTATGTATGATTATTGTCTACGATTTCCATTCTTTTTTTGTATTGTTTTTAGATTCGTTTTCAATAATAGGTATCAGACGATTGTACACACAGAAGACAGATTAGGCCATCGAAGTAGGAAAGAAGCCAATGTCCAAATGGATTAATAGACAACCAACAACTGTTCTCTGTGTATATTTCCATCTTGTTCTTGTTGCTGTTTTGATCTTTCAACTACAATACTCTCTTAAAAGGTACTTTATTTTATTAGAAAACATACTCAAACAAAGGCAAACAAACATATCCAATGGTTTCTTAGACCAATTCCAATCTAGTTTGACCCCAAGAGAGAGAGAGAGAGAGAGAGAGAGATTATTTATTTCAAAACAAAAAAAAAAAAAACAGAGGAAGACCTTTTCACTAATAACGCCCTGGATTAGGAGATTTGTTTTCACATCGGCCATGTCTCTCATCCTCGTCGCTTGTCTTTGCCCTGTCTTTTCCCAGTAATTAAACCCTGCAAAGCCGAAATATATTCCATTAGTTGTACATAGTAGCCCCCTCTAGACTAACAAACTAAAACCAAGTTCAAATTTTTATCTGAAACAGATTCTCAAGAAGACAATATCTACTTCTTACCCAAGAAGGTTAAAAAGAAAGACCCCAAAAAACCAGTTGAATAGAATAACCAAATTCTGTAATCCAGAAAAAACAAAACCACAATCAGAACAACAGATGTGAATTGTAAATGTAGATAGAAGCAAAAAAATTGAAACTTTCTTTTTGTTCAAAAATAAATAAGAATTTTCCATCATCCTACTAGTGATGAACATAGCGACTGGAATACACAATCCACAGGCAACGGTGCCAAGAAATCCCAGAAACATCAGCAACACATCTTTAAGGTCTGCATGCATGAAAATAGTGCGGATGGAGGAAGAGCTCTTCTCTTTGTAATAATCCATTTCGTCCTCTTCAGGGAGAAACAGAGTCAGTAGTACTGAACTCACAATAACTTGCTTACATTAAATCCAACAGCATTGCCTGTTACTCCAGTAATCTTTAAAGATAACAAAAGTAGCCAAAATAAAAGAAACGTCTCCTACCTGATTCGGTGGCGATGGGGGAAGGGGCAGCCGTGGTTTTGGAAGCGGAGGTGGTGGATACGGTTGGAAAAACGGTAGGGGTAGGGGTAGAGGTGGTGGTGGTGGTCGAAGCGGAGGGGGTGGTTACGGTGGTGGTGGATGTTACAATTGCGGTGAGACAGGGCACTTGGCCAAGGACTGTCAACAGGGAGGCGGAAGGAATGGCGGTGGTGGTGAGTTTAAATAAAGAAGGAAGAGGAAGAGGAAGAACATTCTTCATTTGAAATTGAGCAAAAATCCCCTTACTAAACAATACCTAGCAAGGCAGATAGGATCAAGGTTATGTATCATTATAAAAATCTCCTAACTAAACAATATGGAAATAACCAAAAGCAGAACATTCTTCATTTGAAATTGAGCAAAAATTTCAACTCACTGGACCAATATTAAAGGCCAAAAAGCATAAGCAAAGCTGTCAAGAAATGTAAGAAAAGCCATAGGCCCATGACAAAGAAAAAAAGCTGTATAAAAATGGAAACTTCATAAATAAATCACCTTCAAATTGAGAAAAACCAAGAAAAAGGAGAATCTGCAATATTAATGATGGTGAAAAAATTTTCAAAGCTACTAAACATAGACACCTTCAAGCCCAGAACAAAGAAAAAAGCTGCATACAAATGGGAACTTCATAAAGAAATCACCTTCAAATTTAGAAAAACCAAGAAAAAGGAGAACCGGCCAGATGGTGTAAAATATTTCAAAACTACTGAAAGTAGATAATAATTGTGCAAGAAGATCTCTGCCCTATTGAAGTCTAATTAAGTCTAGAAACTTATTAGCTTCCACCATAGTTAGTAAGCTCGCATATCAATTGTTGTATTGGATCGTATAATTCAAATTTTTTATTCTTACTGTATTCTATGGGTAGCTTAATTCTTCACGTGGTTTTTTAAAGCAGTCGTATTAATTGTTGTATTAATACATATTTTTTTATTTTAATTTAATTAGACAAAATCAAAAACTAAAATCTATACTTAAATGCCATATTAATTGTTGTATTAATACAGATTTATGTATTAATCGTCATATTAAATGTCGTATTAGTTGGTTAAACTTAATTAATATTAGATGTAGAGATCCAAAAGATTGGGAAATGGTTTCAAATTGGAAAGCCATATTGGTTTAAGTGTTCATGAATGTATGAGAATATTAGACTTTAGTTGCAAAAAAATCAGTTTTTTCCTTGATTTTTACTAGGATAAGCCCTTTTTTTTTGCTCCCGTACTATTTTAGAGCAACCATATTAAAACACGTATCAATTAATTGTCGTACACGTTTATTGCGCTGGACTTTTGAAAACGAACTATTGTCGTGTGGGCCGATTAATTGCCGTAAGTATTCGTTCCCGTATTATTGCCGTACCCGAACTTACTAACTAGGGCTTCCCCTCTCTAGTTCTCAGGCTTGAATTCCTTCCTTCGATAAAGAACTGTTCTTGTTAACATGCATTTCAGCCCGTGGATCCAAAGCACTGATATGAATATCATCATACTAAAAGCTCTGGCAAGGGAAAATAAAGAGAAACTTTTGTAATCATTAACTCCATATCATTCCATATTTGATTAATCATTATACTATGCGACTATATCACTAATTTCATATCATTCCATATTTGATTATTAAATTTTATTTTACTTTGCATCCAAATCCTTATAAGTTGAAAAGTAAAATAAAAATTACTCGTGAAATAAAGATCAATTCGATTCGATTTGGGTTTTATCGGCTTGATTTGAGCTAGTTTTACCGGTTCAGACTAGGGTTGACACTCCTGCTGTTAGTTTTGTTATTCTGTTGACCGACAAATAAAACTAGATTCAATATGAGAGTTTGAGAAAACTAGATTTGACTAGGGTTGCAGAGAATTTTTATCATCTCCAATTCGCTGCCCGCTCCAATTCCCTCCAATCCCTCACATAGGAGCAGAAATGACTACCCTACCCCACCTTGGGCAGTGTGTTCGGGCAGTGAGTAAGGTGGTCATTTCCGCTCCTATGTCAGGGATTGGAGGGAATTGGAACGAGCAGGAATTGGAGGTGATAACGATTCGGGTTGTAGACGGGTTACGGGTAGACCAAGAAATATCATTACCCAATGGATAAATAGTATATGAAATGGGTAAAGTGCTATTAAACTCAATTTTCAGCTTTTTTTTTTTATATATTTTTAATCACAAAACATAAACTAATTTATTTGGTTCACATTTTTTTTTTTATCATTCATGGTGAAGAGAAGAAACTCTTCAGCCACAGGATTTGATCCTCTAATTCTGATTAAGGAAAAGTATTTTGGACCTTCGTCAAATAGAGTATGGTTTTTAAATCTAACCATAGCGTCAACGCACCATGGATGATGACATTCTCTCTACACCTAGAGTGATGCAAATTTTTTTTTGCTGATTAATAAAATGTACAATATTACTTTTAAATAAAATACACTAAAAAACCAAATATTCCAGCCAAATGAGAAACGGTTATTTGAGTGGAGAGGGATGGACCTGATACATGATATGAGAGGGTTCTTTGAGCAATGGCATAGAAGAGCACGCCAATGAGGTGCAGCAAAACAATATTATAATTGGAGGCAGCGATGTCAATCCAATGTGAGAATGAAAGATAGACACCCCTAGTATCTCAAAGAATCTTTTATCACACAATCTTATGTTTTTATAGAACATATAATATTTTTAGGAGGGAGTTCTCTGTCCAAGAGCCAATGAGACTGCATGCAAAAGCATCAATAAGGGTGGGGTTTCTGCTTTTCATTGAGTGGGGCAATCATTTTACGAGGTCTATGACTAAACATAGGAGCAACGCTCCCAAATAAGCTCCTTTTTCCCAATATTTGTACTATATCTATATCTTTAAATATTTTTCAAGGAAAAGGCAAAAGTTCATCAATAATATTAGTCCATATGTTATAAGCGAAAAATAAGAACTAGTCAAAATAGAATGAATACCTTCGATCACTTCACAAGAAGAATTGGGGAAGGGCCATAGAAAGGCAATCATAGATAAAAGTCGAAACTGATATTTGCTTTTAGATTCGATTTATGACTCTTCCAATTAAAAGTTATTTTTTAGGGGCGCTATTCTCTGTGCCGCAGCGTAGGCTGTGCCCAGGCACATGGGGGTGGGCGCAATGACCACCCTGGCCCATTGAGTGGTAGGTCCATGTGCCTGGCTGCAGCCTGCGCTGCGGCCCAGAGAACATTCTTCCAATTTCTTATTATGAAAAAAATTAAAAGTTATGTCTAACCTAAAAGAAAGACCTTCAAAGGGTGAAGAAAAGACTTAGGTTTTTTTGTCATCAAACCCTATCTTATATTCTCATGTGGAGGGTCCACCCTTGTTTCTACCATTCCAAAGTAGACATATCACTAATAAACAGTCCCATTTCTTATTCTCCCGTGTGCTTTCGATTGCCATTTGAGTAGAAAGTGGTGCAATTAAATGATAACGTGTAAAACACAACCTTTTGAATTTCCAAATTTAGTTGACACGAGGGATATTGATGGATAAGCTAATGCCTTTGTTAGAAAATTTTTCTAATGTGATAATATACTTTATTTATTTATTTTTTTTGTGTATTTTTTATAAGAATAAAGAAGCTGCCAGGTTGCATGATTTAAGGTGGAAGCTGGTGAAAATTAAGGCTGCAACAGTGTTGGGTTGGGCCGGGCTTTATAGAATCCTAGCCCAACCCTGAGTCCCCTTAGCTGAGCCCAGGCCCGACCCAATCATGACTCAGGGCCTGAAAAATCCAACTCTGAGTCACCCTCAGGGTGGGCCGGGCTAACCCTGATTAGCCCTGATCATGGGAGAGGGGGAAGGAAATGCATGGGTTGAAATGGACCAGGGAGAAAATTATCAATTTTACGTAAAATAATACTATAATAAAATGTATTATATCACTTATTATCTTCATATATAATATATGAGAAAAATTTCTCTGTCCAGGAGTGTGGCCTATGCCAGCACTCCCATGAGTCTATCTCTCTCCTCTTCATGTGAAAAGACATCTCTGCCCCCTTGTTTTAAGGAGGAGAGAGATAGACACATGGGAGTGCTGTCATAGGCCATTCTCCCGTACAGAAAACTGCTTCCCATAATATATTATATAACAAAATGTGGGTGACATTTAAAGTTTATAATATATATATTTTATAGTATCATTTAAATCATGGTCGGGCCAGGCTTAGCCTGAGGCCTCAGCCCTGGACCGACTCAACCCTGACTCAAGACTATAAATTTCCAACCCTTACCCGTTTTTAGGATCAAATATCTCAGCCCAAACCCTGTTCAGGCTTAGGGCGGGTTCGGGCCGACAAGACCAAACTTGCACCCCTAGGTGTGAAATGACTGTCCCTCCCAAAAATGAAAAATCACACCCCTATTAGATACTCTTGTATGTACTTTTCATTGGCCCCTAGATTAGTGCAGACCACGCAGCCTGGCAAAGATCCCCTCCCTCTTTTATATTACATTGTTTCTTTAAATTGTATTTGTCAAAACCAAGTAAAACCCAAAAATAAGAGCAACATTGGATTGCTAGGACAAAATTTAATTAAATATTTCCGATCTTATAAGAAACTTAATAATTATCTCTCTTAAAACTAATATTTGTGGGAGGGGTTGGGCATGCTGCCCCTTTAGGTAAGCCGGCCTTGCCCATTGGGAGGGGTATGGTGGTCCTTTCCCATGGAGAGGGGACAGAGAGATAGAGATAGGATTGGGTGCCCACCCTTTTCCTTATAATTTATTAATGTGAAAAAGAAGATTGTCGGGTCATGTAGCTTTGCCTCGACGCGAGCTAGTGGGAACATGTTCATAGGCAGCCAACAAGGGTGGGCTCACAAAGGTGGGGTGGTCATTCAACCTTCCTTGTGTCTGGTCCTAGGAACACATGACCTAGTAGCGATCCCTGTCCTTTTATCAATTATTGGTCTTTGGTGGTATAAAACTCAGTTTTAATAAAAAAAAATTAAGTGTTTTACATTTTTTATATTTTTATTTATAAAATCAAAAGTCTCTTCATTTTTACCCAGCTAAAATTAAATTATGATATTTTTAAACCCTATTTTCTTGAATTATTATTTTTATTTCTTTTATTTCCTTATCTACCATTTGATCATTTTATTAGAGTTGTTGATAATATAGTTGAAAATAACGTTATCTTTTTTTTTTGGTGACCTCCCTAAAAAAATTAAGGGATAAAAGTGTATTATTGTATATAGATTCTAGGATCTCTCTCTTTCTCTCAACTTGAGCAACATGGTCAAGTTGAGGCTCCGTGCGGTTTTAAGGGAAAAAACTTAAAACGGAAGAGAATGTTAAATTTTCAAACCTAAAATTTGAAATTTTTGTAATCATTATCTTTGTATCATCAACTCCAAATCATTTCCATTATAAAATTTCAGTTTACTTTGTATCTAAATTTTTTGGAATAGAAAAATAGAATAAAATTAGATAGAGGTTTTTCAACATGGGCAATATAAGAATGAATCTGCACACTTATAAGAGTATAAGGGGTGCATATGTGTCTATCTCTCTCCTCTTATGTTATCACTCCCGTATAGAAAATTACTTCCCTTTAGTAAAATAAGTGATTTATTTTGATTCGATATGACTTGTCCGAATCAATTTGTTATGGTTTTGAGTTGGAATTTTATGAAATCAGTAGAAATCAAAACCAAATTCGATTAAACCAAAAAATGGATCAAACTTGATTAAAAAAAAAAAAGAGATCGGACAGATAGTACGATAAGAAATTGAAAACCCCAAAAAAGACAATTTCCCCATTGATTTCCTTATGTATATATCTAAAATAGAAATCGAACTGAATAATAACCCTATTTAAAACCGATAACAAGACATCGATAAGAAATCAGATCAAACAGAACCAAAACCAACTGAAACAGAATCTTTCTTAGTGGTTTGGTTTATAGTTGATTAAGTAACAAAAAACAAAACCGATTCAACTTGTTCGAGACCAATATAGCCCAAACAAAATCGGACCAGATTGACACTCTTACGTCCAACAGAAGCTGCCACTCTGTTCCCATAATCCCATATAAAAATCTGTGTTTGAGAAAAAAAATATATATATATTCTTTGACCTTGACTTTCTTAATTAGTTCCCTCTCTCGTAAGTTTTTCAGTTCCTGGAAGGACATTAACAAATTCAATTCTTCAAGCTAATGGAGTTTGCATATGTAAATTTTGATGTAAACAAAAGGCAAGTATTGATTCAGATCGGGCTCCTCTTCTGTGACTTGATTGTGGATCCAGTTCTTCTCCAAGGAGCTCAACGCCTAGTCCTAGGGAGTGTGGGGGGAATTCAAGGGGAGGGCTAGGCTGTGGCGTACAAATATCAAAGCATGGTTCCCTGGAAAGGCGTTCAATTCCCCCACCGTCTAAGGAGACATCCAATGGCCTTGGATCCTATCAATCCGGGTAGTGTGCAGTGCCTGGGATTGAACAGGTGTTTTTACCATCTTGCCACCTGCCCAACGCCCTGCCCAAGCAGGGGTAAGGCGGTCAAAGCGGCTGCTCAATCCCAAGTGCTGCACGCTGCCTGGATTGATAGAATCTTTTTGACATCCAATAGCATTGGACTGTTGGATGCGTCAGAATGCATGTTTGCATGGTACTAATGCACATCTCGATGCATCTAGCAATCCAACGTTGTTGGATGCCTCCTTGAGAACTTCTTGGGCACTAGGCTTCCTAGAGAGGAGTCGAATCATTCTAGGGAGCCCAGGGGACATCCAAAGGCTGGGATGTGCTGCACATGGAGATTTGTACGGCACATCTCAACCGTTGGATGTATGCCCTAAGCACTCTCTTGGCGCTGGCTGCCCGGAAAGGAGCGATTCATGTGAAGCCAACGAGTCCCCACTCCCACAGTCCCACCACCACCTCCCTCTTTATCTCCTAAAAAGGCAAAATATCCTACTTGAATCAGATTGTCATTAAAAGCTCAAAAGATATTTTCTTTTCCAAAATATGTTTGCGGCTATGAATGCCAAGGTAACAAGACAACCCACGTCAACCAATTAGGCTTTTGCTTGTTGGTAGGTCCCATGCTGCTTATCATCAGTTTTGGTTCGTAAACCTGACTACCATACTTGTGGGCCCCACTGCATCACCACGTGATTACTCTTGGGACTCGCCTCCAACATTGATCCATGTTGGTTAGGTGCTGCTTAGTATTATCACTTTTTCCAGATCTTTATTCCTTTCGATGGCTGATCACTTTTTCCAGAATT
Organism: Telopea speciosissima; assembly: GCF_018873765.1. Lineage (NCBI taxonomy): Eukaryota > Viridiplantae > Streptophyta > Magnoliopsida > Proteales > Proteaceae > Telopea > Telopea speciosissima. The sequence continues at coordinate 59,704,800 of NC_057921.1, read as the reverse complement.
TCCGAATCTTCATTCTTCTTTTGAGTTTTGACTCTTCATGGATCCACCCACACCCCCCCCCCCCCAACTCAAAATATCTCGCGAGAGTCGAGAGTTGGGATCCTGATGAGCACCATGGAAGTGATGGACTCCAACAAATCTTAAATATAAACCATTCGATTAGAATCATATTTTTAAATGATTGAAATAGTAAACGGGTTAGATGCCTTTCAATCAAACCGTTCTCGCATAGCTACTAAGAAATCACGGTGTTCTGTTTTTCTTAAGAAAAAAGATTTCAATCCAACGATTCTTACGCAGAATCTACAGATGTCGTGGTAGACGACAGATATATATCGATACATCCCCGAGAGAGATATTTCCATGACCTCCCAACCGAGCCAACGCGGGACGGCGGGGAGATAACGAAAATAAAAAGAAAAGAAAGAAAACAAATCACCTCAGCAGCCCTTTTATAATAAGGAAAAGCTCAGAAGAAAAAACCACTTCGAATTTCGAAAACTGAAAAACATTGTTTTGCCCTCTCCAGTCTCGTTTCTACAAGTCTAGAAGTGGTTTTGGGTGTTTCTCTCTCTCCATCTCTTGAAAGAAAGCGGTTTTCGAATGTCGATGGATTGGAAGGAGGCGTGCAATTTGGGCGGGTTGTGGACGAACGAGAGGCACTGGAACTTCCTAAACTCCATAGAAGCCACCTTCGTTAGTACGATGGTGGAGAATGGCGGTTTAATTTACGCTACTGCTCTTCATCCTCCCCTCGATCGCTACATTCCCGACAGATCCGACTCTACACTCGATCTACAAAGCCACAGAAGTACTACAAGAAAACGACTGTATTTGTCCGGTATTTATTTCTTTCTCTGTTTCTCTCATCGTTTTTTACTGTTCTCCGGTACCGGTAGCTCTATCGATTGGTTGCAGATAACAGTTCTATAGTGTAACGGCCTCTTGTTTCACGAGAAACTGAATCCTTCTTTCTCTTCCTTTTTTTTTTTTTTTTTGTTGAAAATTATAGTAGTCGGTGTTGATGTCTTGCATCCGAACAAGATCTCCGACGCCGGAACGGAGGAATCTAACAAAAGACGGTCAAGACAGCCACGCGATGCATCGGAAGATCAGGTGAGAGTCATTATAGCTTCTTAGCCTGTTCCAATATATGATACCGGTTGATCGTAAAGTGCCGATCACTGTGTGCTTTGCTTACGAAACTATCCTATAAGATCTTCTCGTTAAACTCGAAATCAAACGGCAGTGAGGTTCTGTGACACCGATTAGTCTCTGTTTTTAACCTTAATCGTGCCTTCGGCGAAGCCGCAGAGCCTTTTCTTTGTTTTTTCACATTTTTTTAACGATTGAATTCTCTCTTTGACACCTGTTGTCTACTTACAGGTGGTCCCGCAGCTTGCAAACACGAAAGCTGATAAGATTAATAGCAGCGACGACGAAGTCACCGTTGAATCTACAGAAGAAGATGGAGAAGAAGCTCCGTCAGTTTCACCATTACACGGGAAATCAAGTTAGATATGGTTTCTGTTTTGGATATTTGATAGATTGTAAGATTTTTAATTAAGAGAGATTAGGTTTAGATTTTTCAGAGTTTGTTTTGGAGAATTGGAGATTATTAACAGCTTCAGATTTTTTCCGCTTCCACACTCCAGTTAGATAATTTGTGGTCAGCAAATAATAAATAATTGAAGAAAATTTCTAGATTTTTTTTTTTTTTTTTTGGGATGAAAGTGTAATCATACAAACCACACACTAATCCCAAAAGGTAACCAACTTTTAGAAAAATTTGTGGGTTTTTTCCCTTAATCTTCTTTACTGCTTTTTCCATAGTCGACACAGGGGTAGGACACGAGATATTTTCTTAATAGTGGGAGTGGGACCATTTAGATCTTTGTTTGAAAAAATAAATCCTTTCTCACATGTGTTTAAATTAACGAAAATACACAATAATTAAGTATGTACGGCAAATAAACTAGTATTAGAAGTGGAATCAAACAAGTTTGAATTTGTAAACTTTGTGGTACCCCTCTTTGACCTTTATATCCAACATGGATTAACCACAGAGATACTGTTGGAGATCAAAATGAAGAAAGTAATGGGTAAGAAGTTAGCAACTAACCCCATTATAATCTCATATATATGTATTTTAAAAAAAAAATAAAACCATTATAATTTATGGAAGCAAAATAATGAGTTTTTTTTTTTTAAATTATAAGGAGAAAGAATGCCACTTTAATGAGAATATTTTGTAATGACTAGAGGGGGGATGATTATTTTGTACGCCCTCTGTATGGATGCGAGGACGATGTGTGCTGTGTGACCATGTGGCGTGTTTGATCTCTTTCATTTATTAAAGAGAATTTTTTATCAGTAGAAAAGAAGAAGAAATGGGACTATACCCAAATGAGAATATTTTATGGAACATACTTATTGGTGTAACAAACCAACAAATAATAACAATCAATCAACAATTGGAGATCGAAGGATCCTTACATCATTGTGTGCAATTGTGGAAATTTTTGATTTCTGTTGTAAATATCTCTGCCATAGTTTGTCTTTCCTTTTCTGTTCTTTTAGGTCATAATGCGTTGTGATGTACATAGATGGGAAAAAAAATCATCACTTTCCGTTTCTCACACATGATGGCATATCATAAACAACCAATACCCAGTGGATTGGATCTTTTACGATCTGGGGTTGTACGGCCATCGTGTTGCATACAACTCTCAGGTCACCATCTCAGCACATATGTTTATCCAATGGTTGAGCATCAAGCTCCTTTTAGATTTAAATTTTGAGCAGTATTTTTAAAGAGCTCGATGCCCAATCATTGGATGGACATTTGTGTTGAGGTGGTCACCTGAGAGTTGCATGTAGTATATTGGCCGCACAACCCTAGGCCGCAATAGAGGAGCCTGATCAATACCTAGATCATCAATGAAGTTAATTTTGGATCCGGCTCCTCTCCAGTGCACATTGTGCAGTTGGGGAGCTCCGATCCACATCGTCACACACATCTCGGTGTAGTGGCATATGGATCGAAACCTCCCCAGCCGGACGATATGCACTAGACATCGTCCCGCACGAGAGAGGAGCTCAATCTGTTAGTTTTTGCCCCAATGTAAACAAAGGTAGTGCCTCAAAAATAAGTATAGATTAAAAGAGGGTTACCAAAAAAAAAAACCAATGCCATCAGATGTTGTTAGGATGAAATGGATTCATGAAACTTGAAGAAGAAAATTCGAAAAGACATCCACCAACTTTCGTGTTGAAATTTGATAAGAGAGACATTGGTCCACACTCACATCCACCCATGTGCGCTCTTTCGTACTCTCTTTCTCCTCTCATGTAAAGTAGAAACCATTTTCTAACTTTTTATATTTCAAATCGGTTCGTAAACGGCAATACCATTCAATGTATTATTAACCTTTAGTCTATATAAATCGATTTCTGGTCCGTCAAGAAAAAAGAGATCTTTACTCCGCTGCCGGGTAATTTCGTACATCTTGCCGCCTTCTTTTTCCCAATTCTACACTCAACCCGGTCAATTGTAGTTCATCAGACCATCTACAATTCTACAATTTCATTGAAGTTCTTTTGCTAAGAATCTTGATGGATTCTTCAACTACGTTTGGACCCCCCCTCCCCATCTTCTCTTCCAACCCCCTTCCAATATTAATGGCTCCATTGGTAGCAAGTAAAGAGAAGTGAAATCCCGTTTGAAGAGGAGAGGGGGGGGGGGCGAATTGTCTGCACATACGTGCAAGTAATCTGGTGTTGAAGCTTTATAGCTGTGAAGCAGGGATTGAGAGAATGACCAATTACCTGATGACCTGCCGGCAAAGGTTACACCACAAGCATCTCTCTTTATCTCGCTCCCTCTCCTCCTGACACATTATTACTAATCTACATAACAATACTTCATATATTTTATTGTTTCAATGTAATTTTCAGACCATTTCAACCTCTTATTTTGGTGACTCCAACCGGTGTTTTATATTATAATCATTTGATTATCTTGTATCAATAGTTTTTTACATAGTGAACGCACTTGGTAGCATGTATAGCATGTGGTGTGTGGAAGCAAATTGCTACCAGGTAGTCTTGAGTTCAAGTCTTCTGGTTTACATCTCCCCTCCCCCAATAATATAGGATATAAAGATGTCAACCGATATTCGAAAATCCATATTCGATCAACATTCCTATCCGTTTAGGAGAAGATCTCCCAACTTGTAAGAACACTTTAGTCTTATTCCTGAAAACCCAAAGATCTTGCACTTTAGTTGAGGTAGGAACAGGAGCTAATGGAGTGTTTTGGTAAATACACACCAGCAAAACATCTGTGAAGGGTTGTTTACTAGAAACACATTATATGCAATGAAACCTGGAGTTGCCAAACAAGAAGGAAACAAAAAAAACAAAAAAAAAAGAGGCAGCATCACTGGCAGGCTACAGAAGATGTGACCTCCCGTTCCACTACAGGAACTTTTTTTGAAAATTACCTCTACAGGTATTAGCCGACTTCAATACAGATTACAGACCACATTACTGGATTAGAAAGGAATACAGATATAATTCAAAAGAATTAAACACAAAAGGTTCTACGTTCCCATCAACAACGATACATGTACCATTTTTAACAAATAAAAGCACTAGTTTTATACATTTGCTGACAGTTTATGCTTAATATCCATTGGTGGCAATTGTAGCAATGTTATAGCTACACCTTTTACATAATCATAGCAGCTTTCTGAGTCTGCACTTTATCGATTTACCATATTTCACCTAAAGAACATTCACAATTGGTTAAGCCACAGAAATTTTCACAAATTTGAGACTGGCAAGTTATAGAAAGTTGCACGGGCAGTGTAAATCAGCTTCCTGGTTTGCTTATTCCTGAACTCAACGGAGGTTACTGTCACATTTCTTCCATGCCGCACTATGGATCCATCAACTTCCACCACCACCTGTAAATGGAACACAAGCACACTTTCATTATATTGATATGATTGTGGCTGCAATGGAACTATATCATAAGCACATCAAGCCACTCAGCATATAGTACAGAAGCCACTCATTCAGACTCTGACCTGAAGCCCCAATCACAACTTCAAAAGCAAACCACATCAATGTAATTTCCAATCAACAAGCTTCTCCTTCACAACCAAGTCAACTTGAAGAACTAGCAAAACTAGTTGGTAGCTTTTTAAATTCCGCAATGAATTTTTGTTTAGATTGCAATTCTTCTATCTTTATCCTTCTCTCAGTGCATGCGGCCAGCTAAAATTAATATGGTTGGACTAAAACTAGCATTATGAACTAAAATAGTAAATGGGGAAACATGTCTTTGAATCATCTAATTCACGGAAAGATGATTTGCTACAACATCAACTACTTATGCCTGTGACCCTTCCGCAAAAAGAAAAAGATATACTGGTAGCATTCATGTTCTCCTTCTAGTCCGAATGGCAGCTTTTGCACATTTTTTTTTTAAATAAGCCAAAAAATAGAGCCATGAGATTTGCACTTTGCAATATGTTACAATGCTGAAACTGATGTACAGCAAAAGAGGTTGGAGCTACAGAGGAAAAAAAAAGTGATGAGCACATAAGTAACTTTCCTAATGGGAAGCAGCTTCTCAACACAAAGGCATCTGAAAGTGTAGCTCACGGTAACAATTTTCAAGGTGTTTATTGTGAGAAAATGACACTTTCAAATTGAAAAGGCAAGACTTTATCAGGCAGAGGAGGAAAAAAGGGGACTTCAGAAGTAAGGAAAAGATCTTCATGAAACAAAACAAGAAAGGGACAGGAAGCCAATTCTAGCTATAGAGTTGTAACTAAGCTATGCTGCATCTTAGCAGTTAGCATCCAGTAGAATGAAGTCAAATATCTGGAACGCAAGGCCTGGAACTCTAAGATAACCTGATGATGTATTGACAATCGACAAAACATTGAACTAGCCCAGCCTATTGCAATTTTGGAATCTCTTCAAATCACCAGACTCATGCACCCAATAATATCAAACAGCTTCTTCCAGAAGAAAAGCCTATGACTTGGATCTGTTGGAGTCATACTCTCCACAGCCCCACCCTAAAAACAATAGGAACTAACACCATCACTTTCCCTGAAGTGATGCAGATAAATCAGAAAAAAAATGGGCTTATTCTAGTGGAAATAAGCCTCGGTTGGGCATTTGGTCCAAGGGGTTATCATTGTAAAAGGCTACTCTAATGGGCCTAGAATGTGGGTAGGTGGTTGGAAGACAGGATTTATTAATTACTTAAGTAGTAGGGTCTTCTAGAAATTATTTTCTTTCTTTTTTTACTCTTAAACTTATCTTGGTTTGGGTTTACTTTATTCCAAGCTGAGTGGACTCCTATTGGTTGTTTACTGTGAGAGGTAGAGGTTAGTTTGGAGATTTTCCTATTGCTTAGATGATGAAAGCTCTTACTTGATATTGGGTGAGTGATGTAAGCTCTCTCTATAGCCAATCACAAGCTTCTAGAGAAGCTATAGTTATATGTCATGGCCATAGGCCATCTCCATCGGTTTCAAGAATAAATTTTTTCAGTTTCTGAAATCTGGTTTTGTGGATTCAGGCATACCTCGGTGCATTCAATGGTGTTTACCTGATGGATTCTGAGTGTACTTGGTGGATTCCAAATGAATACTAAGGCAGAATCCTTAGTGGAAAAGTTGACTCTCTCTCTCTCTCTCCCTCCCCTTTATCATTCAATCAAGTTACACATCATGTTGATTTGATATTCAACTCTTGGATTTCACACTGTTCACAGGCCCAAGTATGGATGGAAAACAAATCTTAGATCAGATCCAAAGCTAGTCTGAATAAAAAGAATAGCAGGATTCTGCGGGAGAGAGAAGGAAGAAATAAAGAAGAAGTTACATCAGACACAAGAGCCGTAGGGTATTATAAGTTATGCAATCCCGGGTCCCGGAACACTAGAATTTGGATTGCTAAGGGCCCCACAAGTGACAAATAACTAAAATTGAATGAGTAATGACAGTTTCGTAAATATTCAGAATAATTTAGGATTTAAAGAGGTGAACATAATTTGGGGATAGAACAGTGATTAGTTGAAATGAAAAGAGCTAAGGCTTTCTTTGGTTGGATTTCTATTTCAATTTCAGATTGATTTCTTAAAATAAGTAAACAAATAGTGTTTTTTGTCCAGAAATTGAACTTGTTTTTTTGAATTGACAGTATTTCAAGAATAAGAAATCCCTTTGGTAGTTCAACTTTAAGAATAAATTATCTCTATTATGATAATATTATCATAGCACTGATAATGATAATAATAATAATAATAATAATAACAACAATAGTAATTGTTAGAGATGTATCTCGGTTGGAGGTCTGCGGACCTCCATAGACCTCCATACCATTGGGTTCTTATTTTGGGTTAGTAGTTGTCGACATTCTTCTAGTTTCCTTCTACCTGGGCGTGTGAAGTACACTGCCCTTGTGCCCAGACACAGGGGCAGGCGAAATGATCGTCGTGTCCCCGGGATATCTGCCTTTTCATGGGGGCTTGGTGATCATTTCGCCCTATTCTGTTTAGTCTACGTTGGGGGGTTTTCCTATTGTAACTCTTACTCAGTTATATATAAATTTACAAGGGCTGGTTAATGGTACTTACTTTTCCATCGCCCAGTTTTCTCTCTCGATTCTTATCATTCTTCTCTTCTCTCCATCACTTTCTCTCACTTTCTTCTGGTTTTCCAAGGTGCTGATATTGTTTCATGGTATCAGAGCACCTTTGATAACCTGGGATATCTCTCTACCAAGGTTTTGAAGGTCTACAAGGTTTTCGGTTGAAGGTTGCAACAACCTATGCTGCTTAATTCTATTGTTGGCCCTAGTAGTTAATTATACACTGAAGAACTAAGGTCTCTATTATACTCTTATCAGTTTGCATGGAGTGAGTAGTTTTTTTTTTTTTTTTTATTGAAGAAATCCTCAAAGTCAGATTTACAGCAGATCTGGAATCCAACTTGAAGAGATATCGAGATTCTGATTATCTTATATCTACCCATTGGAATACTTCCAATTTTTCAGGTTTTATTCTTCTATACTTGAAGGATACTCGACCAAAATTTGAATCTGATCAGATTTGCTGATATCATATGGTATTGATGCACCCTTATACTCCATGCAATACTCTGTTTAGCGTATTTTTCCAGAAATCTGGTTTCCCTAATTAGTTTTTCTCAATCCAACATATTGCATTGGATTTTTGGATTTCACTCTCATAGAGGATCCTTTGATCCTAATTTGAAGCTTATCTGAGATACCTTGCTGATTTCTGGTTGGTTCCATATTACCTATGATACCCTGTTTTTAGGGTACTTTTTGATTGCTGGTCCAGTTTTAATTCTGTTCCTCAGTTTAAGTTGAGGTTTTAAGGTTTTATTCCCTATCTACTGGTGATCATTCGATCCTATTTTGGTGGATATCTGACACCACCTATTGCTGCTACTGGTTTTTCACCCTAAATCTGGCTTGTTTCGAGTAATGGTTGCTATTTGGTACTGCTGGTAGGAGCTGTTATTTTAAGTTCAGGTGCTGCTCTGAGGAGTTTATATCTCCTTCTATTTTCATGACTTATATCAAATACTGTTGTTCAATTTCTGCCTGATGGCTGATCCCAAACCTCCCATGGACAACGTCAATGTCATCGTCCAAATCACCACTATAAAGCTCAATGGAATTGGAAATTATCTATTATGGGCTCAGGCAGTAAAGGTTTACATCAATGCAAAAGGGAAACTGAAGTATCTCCTATCTGATCCCCCATCCGCTGATTCCAAGGAACTTGTTGATACAAAAGCTTATGAGGAGTGGATGTGTGAGAATGATACCCCTCCTTATATGGTTATGGAACAGCATGGATCAGGCTATTACAGCTAATGTTATGTCTCATCCCACTACCAAAGGAGTGTGGGATGATCTGAAGCGCAACTTCTCGGTTTCTCCCAAGAGAAGAATCTTACCAGGGTGTATGATTTGTATGAGATACTTTTTACCTTCAGCAGGGGGTTAAATGTTAGAATTTTAGTTCTAATAAAATTCTATATGGACATAATTAAATCCCTATACCAGGCTAATTAGGGTTTTGGTTTAATAAAGTGGGGTCATTAAGTTATATTAGAAGTCTAATGTGGACTGGCTTAGTGTGGGTTAGATAGATTCCTATTGGGACTGTGATGAGTCAGACCCTATAGGGATTACTATATAAGGAGAGCTAGGTCCCACCTCTACCCATAACAACTAATTATTCTCAATCACTATTGAGGAGTGCATTCTGGAAAGAGAGGGAGATATTCAATGTTCATCGTCCCTGCGCATACGGTATTCTCATCAGGCCAGTTACTTTGGGAATAGAAGGGAAGCACCTAGATCTTTGTTCTTTATTTTCCGCTGCAATCATCATCACTATGGATGCGAAACAAGGTTGGTGGTTCTATCCCTATTTTCTATTATTTATTTGATTGTGTTCTTGAACGCCCTATGGAGATCCTGGCTTTTGGGATTTTGTCCCTATTCGGATTGATTCATTCTAACATGTGGTATCAGAGCCTCCATGGATCCGTTCTTGAACCTATATGGATTCAAAATAATAGAACATAATAAGGGAATCGAAAATTTTTCGATTCAAATCAAGGTTTTTAGGGTTTTTTTTCTAGTTTTCCAAAAACCCGTACGGACATTGGCATTCTGCCGATTTTTTTAGCCGGCGAAAACAGAATCTGATCACATAGGGGCGTAGAGCTCGGAAAATCAGAATTTTTGGTGGGTGGATCACCGCCGGCGGCAGCCGCGGGTGATCTTCACTCGCCGGCAGAAGTTTTAAAAAAAAAAAAAAAAAAGAGGGATTATAGGGTTTGCTATCGTGCGCCTGATAGTATTTATGGCCTATGCTAACGTGCGCCACCCGGGTCGGGTCGACCCGCTTTCCGACCCGGAGACCGACCCGTTGACCCGGATTTTGACCCGGGCCCGGTTGAACCATAAAGGACCCGATTTTGATGGACCGGGTTTGGTTCAGAACTGAACCGGTTTGACCCTTTGGACCGGTCAAACCAGTACAGTCAACCATTTTGGGCTGAAAACTTTGACCGGACTTTCCAGGGGCTACGAGACTCCGTTTGGGGTCCCGTTTTTTGCGTTGGCTCTGTTTTTCTGTGCTCTACACAGTGGTGCCCTCTGTTTTGATCAGATATGAATATTTTAAATATTTTTGATATTCTTTTAATGCATGCCCTATTCTGGAATTTGTCGATTCGTTCCATTGGGAATCGAACTAATTTTCTGACTTGCTGGAATACCTACCTTGATGAACAGAATCGTTGGATTTTGTGTTAGTTTTAAGACATTAAAAACAGATATGCATATTTTAAATATTCTTGGTATTCTTTTGATGCATGCCCTATTATGGAATTTGTCGATTCGTTCCATTGGGAACCGAACTAATTTTCTGACTTACTGGAATACCTACTTTGATGAACAATACTGTTGGCATATTTGTGTTAATTTTGAGACAGTTAAGCCCCTTGTCATAAAGTATAAAATAACACAATTTGTTTAAAGATGCAAGTAATTTTGGAATATCCCAAGAGAGGGTTCCATGGGTTCGATAGGATGCAGCCGCCAAAGCGACCTTCCTTGTTGGATTTGTGAAACACCGGTCTCATACAGTTGTGGGATGTCCTTCAACTCTAATATGTGGTCATACACCCAAAGGTGGTGGTCATGTATTGGTACTTGAAGGGGTACATATACAGTATGCATATGAATAGGCTGACCCTAGAATTCTGCACACCCAAAGGTGGTGGATTTTGAAAGTTGAGCTGTATTCCCATGGCCACTGGTATGTAGGGATTTTTACAATTGCATGTTGGGAATTCAGCCCAAAGGTGTTTTCACAACGATGTGTGTAAAATTCTCATTAGCTTATAAGGTTTCAAGCTGTACTTGCATCATGCTGATTATTGTACTGTTCATTATTTAAATTTTCAGTCACCTTTTCTGTCAATAATAACATGGTCACTATTGAGATTCTTACTGGGTCAAATTTTAAGAAGTGGAAAGAGGACATTATGTTTGCCATGGAGATGGCAAATGTGCATACGTCCCTTGTTATAGATAAACCAATGGACCTAACAGCTGATAGTACTGAGGATGAAAAATTTGTGTATTCTGCATGGGAAAAGAGTAACCGCTTAGCTGTACTATCTATAAAGAGGTCGATACCGGAACACCTTAAGAGTGGTCTACCTGATAAATGTACTGCCAGAGTATTGCTGGATGCAATTTCCAAGAGATACCAAGTTTCATCGAATGCTAAGATTGGGAGACTTCTGCAAGGGCTATTTAATATGGAATACCATGGTTCTGGGGGTGTTAGGGATTATATTGTTTGGATGATTGACTATCAAACAAAAATCAAAGCCTTGAATATTGTTCTTCCCGATGCCTTGATTGTTCATCAAGTTCTTAATACCCTACCTTCTGATTTTGACATCATCGGAACCAACTACCTTTCCCAGGACGGTGTCTGGAGTATCCATGACCTTATTTCTAGGGTTGTATCCGAGGAAGAGAAACTACTTGTTATTTCCAACTCCCATGAGAGTGAAAAGTCTAAAAACCATACTCATAAGTCTGCCAATAAAGAGTGCGATCGGATTAACAATTTGGGACCTAAGAAAGACTCTTTCAAGAAAGAGAGTGATCGCTGCTTCTTTTGCAAGAAGAAGGGTCACATAAAGAAGGACTGCAACAAATACAAGACTTGGTTATCAAAACCCAGGCCATCAGGTAACTATTCTTTGGCTTTTGTTTGTGAGTCCAATCTATCATAAGCCTCATCCAGTACTTGGAGGCTAGACGGCGGGGCAACTAACTAAGTTGCTTTTACCATATAGGGATTCATAAACCGGAAGAGGCCAAATCGGGATGAATCAAGACTTGTCATAGGGAATCATGGATATGATTGACGTAAAGTTCGTGGGAGATATCATTTTATTACTAGTTTCTAGTTTTAATTTGACAAAGAATACTTTTTATATGTACCATCCTTCAGGCGGAATTTAATTTCGATTTCAGTGTTGGACATTGGTAGTTACCATTTTGAAATAAAGAATAGTATGATAAATTTGTTTCAAATAAAGTTGGTTCCTGGATTACGTCCAATGGATTGTACAGACTGTGTTTATCTCCCAATGATATCTACGCCTTCCATAATATTGAAAACGTTGTTTCCAAAAGACCCTTACCTAAAGAACGGTCTTTCACATTGTGGCATAAGATGTTAGGTCATATTTCTAAGGCAAGAGTGGAAAGACTGATAAAGTCTGACATCCTACCTACTCTCGAAAGTGATCTAGAAACTTATGTAGACTGATGTAAGGGAAAGATGACCAAGATAAAGAAGAAAACTGTAGTCTATAGTTCTGACCTGTTGGAGGTCATTCACATTGACATCAGTGGTCCCTATTCAGCCACATTGTGTAGGAATTTTTTATTTCATCACTTTTAACAGGCGACTACTCCCGATATGGCTATCTGTTCTTAATTAAAGAAAAGTCTGAATTTCTTGACAAGTTCAAGATTTTTGGGACTAAAGTTGAGAAACAGTTGGGGAATGTTATTAAAATTGTTAAATCCGATCGTGGGGGTGAGTGTTATGGCAGACATGGCGATGCTGGATAGCTTAAGGGCCTGTCTTCCAAATACTAAGAGGACTCTGCGATAGTTGGTCAATTTACTATGCCAAGAAGTCCTGAGAAAAATGGTGTCGCCGAAAGGCATAACCGCACTGGTGAAGAGTATGATTAGTAAGACAAATTTTACCTAAGTTCTTATGGGAAAAGTTTTTTGAAAACTACTCCTTGTATCCTTAACCATGTAGTTTCTAAACCCAGAAATCATCTTAGAGTTTGGGGGTGCCCTGTAGAAGTAAAACTATATTATCCGACTTTGAACAAGTTGGATCCCAGGACTACTCATTACTATTTTGTTAGCTACCCAGATCATTCGAAGGGATATAAATTTTATAACCCCTGCGGAGACACTAGAATTATGGACTTTTAGGCGAAAGTTTCGGAATTTGATATGGCCAAAAGGAATGATTGTTCTCGGATCGTTCGAGATAGTGACATGGTTGGTACATTGGTACATGTTCTTCTACCTATTCAGATGGATGTGGGGCATACCACGCCATTAGTTACACCTGCTGGAGTTTAGGAGCCTGATATTGATAACGATCCTTGACATTCATGTAGCACCTGATGAGATTCCTCTCAATCAGGATGCGATTGAGGATCCTATCATTGATGCAGTTCTAGCTGAGATTTCTCAGATTCAGGGTGAGGCAGTGGTAGCACCATCACGAAAATCCATCAAGGGGAGAAATTCAGAAATACCATCTATCTATGAGGTCTATCTGAGAGAACATGACTACGACATTGGTTGTGTGGTTGATCCAGTTACTTATTCAGGCGTTGTTTCTAGTTCTCAGTTAGATTTGTGGTTAGATGTAATGAGAGATGAGGTGGAATCGATGAAACATAATGATGTTTGGGAGCTTGTTGAATTAAACCTGAGGGTCTTGCGGTGGATGGTTCAGACCATCTTGCGTGGACTCAAGAAGTCTATTTACGGTCTCAAACAAGCTTCCAGGCAGTGGTATTTGAAGTTTGACAGTGTCGTGACTTCATTCGGTTTTGTGGAAAACAAAGCGGATCAGTGTATATATCACAAGGTCAGTGGGAGCAAATTCTATTTTCTCATATTTTATATGGATGACATCCTGCTTGCTAGCGGTGACCTAGGGATGTTGCATAAATGAAAGCAACTATTATCTAGGGAATTTGACATGAAGGACCTTGGTGAGGTTTCTTTTGTCCTTGGCATTGGGATCCATAGGGATCGTTCTCGTCGTTTACTAAGTTTTTCTCAGAGGGCTTATGTTGATCGTATTCAGGAGAGGTTCAGTATGCTGGATTGCAAACCTGGGAATGTTCCTGTTCTCAAACTGAGCTCGACACAGTGCCCAAAAAAAAAAAAAAAAAAAAAATGAAGCTGAGAAGGATGACATAATGAGGTGCCTTATACTAGCGCACTAGGTAGTATCATGTATGCTCAGTGCATGTCGGACCGGATATTACTTTGTGATGGGTCTTCTTGGCGGATATCGATCGGATCCTGGTCTTAGCCACTGGGTTGCTGCCAAGAAAGTATTATGATACTTGTAGGGGACAAAAGATTATATGTAACATAAAGACACATTCCTGAACTCAAGCTAGTGGGTCATACAGATTCCGACTTTGCTAGCTGTGAGAATGATAGGAGATCCACATCTGGTTAAGTTTTTCTACTAGCAGGAAGGGTAGTATTATGGAACAGTACAAAACAAACATTGGTAACCACATTGACTATACAGGTAAAGTTTGTAGCATGCCATGGGGTTGCTACTCAGGTTATTTAACTCAGGAATCTCATAAAGTAGTTGACCATTTTAGATTCTGTGGATAGACCCATCTACACATATAGTAATAACAGTTTTGTTGTGTTGTTTATAAACAACAATAAAGAACTTAGAGGGTCTAAGGACATGAAGGTCAAGTATTTGACCATAAAGGAGACAGTAAAGAAAGGTGACATTGCAGTGGAGCATATTGGTACAGATGATATGGTTATATATCCCCTAATCTAAGGTCTTCGCCCTTATGTTTTGAAAGACATGTCATAAGTATGAGTTTAGAAGCATCATGGGATGCGATTGGTTAGTGGGAGTTGTTTTGCTCCATTGTAAAATAAAATTTATTTTCATCTGTAATTTTTACCGTATGGTAAATCTTGGCTTATATGTATCAGTTGTCATTGCATGCAAAATTCTTTTGAACACTTGGGTGTTTCATTTATTGACATGATGTATATATATCTAGGTTTAACGTCTTAAGGAATATGTTAACCTTAAGCAAGGCTGGGACATTAAGTTGTTAGCCTAAAGGTATGTCTTGTAACACATAAAGTATAACTCGAGTTATTTCTCATGAGACATACAGATTCGTTAGAATCACAAAGTTTATTTCTCTAGTGAGCCTGTGCCACTTAAAGAAGAGAAATTTTGGACTGATAAACGGATAATACATAAGGAATCACTACGTGAGTATTATCTCGTTGCCACACTACCACATTGCATCCATGTTAGTAGAGTTGAGGGCTCTCGTGACCATGGAAGGCTCTGTGTCGCTTGATCATAGATGCAGTTACCGCCATGATTCGGTGTCTAAAACTATGTGGGATATGATTGACTTTCTAATATGACCTCTAGACCAATTTATTTTAAAAATTGTGCACATAAAGTTTTCTTAAAGAGTTGTTAGCCTGTGATTTGTTTTGGTCAAAACTGTTTTTAAATCCTTTTAAAAATAAGGAATTTAATGTAAGTCCAAGTGGGAGAATGTTAGAATTTTAGTTCTAATAAAATTCTATATGGACATAATTAAATCCCTATACCAAGCTAATTAGGGTTTTGGTCTAATAAAGTGGGGTCATTAAGTTATATTAGAAGTCTAATGTGGACTGGCTTAGTGTGGGCCAGATAGATTCCTATTGGGACTGTGATGAGTCAGACCCTATAGGGATTACTATATAAGGAGAGCTAGGTCCCCCCTCTACCCATAACAACTAATTATTCTCAATCACTATTGAGGAGTGCATTCTGGAAAGAGAGGGAGATATTCAGTGTTCATCGTCCCTGCGCATACGGTATTCTCATCAGGCCAGTTACTTTGGGAATAGAGGGGAAGCACCTAGATCTTTGTTCTTTATTTTCCGCTGCAATCATCATCACTATGGATGCGAAACAAGGTTGGTGGTTCTATCCCTATTTTCTATTATTTATTTGATTGTGTTCTTGAACGCCCTATGGAGATCCTGGCTTTTGGGATTTTGTCCCTATTCGGATCGATTCATTCTAACATTAAATCCTTGAATCATGGTGAGAAAGTGTGACAATACGCTGAAGACGTGCAAAGAACTCATTGAGTGTAGGTACCTTCTCCCCAGCAAATAACTGACCTTTAACAGACTGATAATCTGGATTCAATCTAGCCATAAATTTGACAACATAGAACTCTTCTTGCTGAAGTTGTAACTGTTCCAGATTTGTAGTAAGTGGTTAATGAATACTGAGCTCCTATTGACAGTTCTGCATTTATTGCTGGCCGTGGCCATGGGTTTAATTTTTATGGGAGAGGTCGTGGCTCATGGGGAGGACGAGGCCGTGATGATCGCAGTACAGATGGACAACAAAGTGACAAAACTGTCAGACACTGTTCGTTTTGTGGCAAGATAAATCATACTATCGACACTTGTTGGTCAAAACATGGCAAACCATACTGGGCTCCGCAATCCATCACATGACAACAGCAATGGGATCATATAACAGTAACTAACATCAACAGCGACCTTTGCAATCACCCCCTGGCAGTAAATGGGGTTTATCCCTTTCATATCCTATCCATATGTGACCATTTCCCTAATGATGATAGCTCTGCAAATCCTCATCTCAACTCTTCCCTTATCTCATCTCTCCCTTCATCCAACCTCTCAACGACAACAACAGGAACATTGAAGGCAACCTTAGCAACTACCCTTCAGTGATTAACAGCCTCTTCCTTTTCTTTGTTGTCTTCTTTTTCCCTGACATACCTCTTCATCTTGCCAGTTGCAATGCTCCAGTGACCTCCTTTCTGGTGTCTATTTTACCCATCTAAGATATCCATTCATAGAGAGGGTTCATCAGTCAGTGAGGAGGTTCAGATTTGACTTTCAAGTCCGGAAGTTCAGATTTGACTTTCAAGTTTAAGACTTCATGACTTGGGATATTTTTCAAGTGGCTGGAAAAGATCATCAAAGATGGGGATGATGACCAGTCTCATGGTGTAAGGCAGCAAAGGATCAGTTCAGATGAGCAGAAATGAGATCTGAAAGGGATAAGATGGGATTGTCCATGTTCCCTTGTTTGTTTCTTGAAGGGATGCAGCGACAAATGAAGGGTATACAAAATTAGGTTACAACAACCAAACTTCACCTATAGACGCGTCATTCAGACAAACCCATTTCTAAAACATGATAATAGAAAAAAAAGGGAACTTCGATAAATAAAAATGTGAAAGTACAGTTTTTGGGTTCTGGTTTCTACTTTATTTATAGTCTGGATGAAATCTAGCTTGATCTATGCCTGAACTTGTTATGGGTTCTTTTTTATCCAACTAGAGGCTGATCTTCAGATAGGAGATGTTCATGGAAATGCCTAACCTAAGTAGGGCAGGAACATTTCATTCTCTTGGGAACACTCACACACTGGATGCTTTGGCTTGGGGCAGGGCATTCAAGGGCATTGTGTATGAAAGGTATTATCCTGTGCAGATCTCTTAGCTCATAAGAATCCATCACTTTCCGTAATCCAGTAAACTTGAAGTTATTGCCTTTTAGTTTAGGCAACAACTGCAACTAGAATTAAAACACATCTTTAATCAACTGGAATCATAGCAGAAAATTAGGAAGGGGCATCAATTTGTTACATACGTTGACCCAATATCCTTTATTTCAGCAAAAGAACGTCCAGCTCTCCAAACATAAAATCCCACAGAAACTACATAATTGAAAAGGAACAAACACCAGAAAGCAATATATAAAAAGCAAAATGCACAGATAGTCAATAGAATGAACAAGAGGGACTCACGTTAGGTGTGGCTGCCGAGAGATAACTCGAAGCCAATTCCCCTAGAAACAATTTCTTATCCTCAGCGGCAACAGTTCGAGCGCAAGCTGTGCACACCAACTCGGCAATCCCCGCAACTGCCCCTCCGTGCAACGAGCCGTAGTAATTCTGCAACCCGAATTAAAACATAATATACCACGCGATCAATTAAATCGACGTATGATCGATCTAATTGGTATAAAATGAACCAGAAATGTTATACCAGGACAGGGGGCTTGATGGAGAGAAGGCAAATGACGCGGCCGCGTTCAATCCTCTCGACCTTAAGAAGGCTTCGAATCAGATTGTTATAAGTAACCTTGTTCCTGTCAACTTCTGCAATCTTCGGGAAGTCTCCGAGATTTTGTAGGAAATCCTGGGTGTCCTTAACCCAGGACTCAGGCATGGCAGGAGAGATTCTTGGAGCTTCGGGAATTGCTGCGAGTTTCGACATGTTCGGTATTCCGCCACTTCTGCTCGAATTTGTTGTTTTCCAATTCCTTCAAAGCTTAAAAAAAACCATCAATCAATCAGTACAGAATCTGCACTTGATCTTTGAGTCGTTCAATTGTGAGTTTGTGACGGCAACAGTCCCCACCACCACTGAAGGAGGCTTTCTCAGTTTCTCCGTTATACTCCCTAAATTCGGAGGTTCATCGTTAAATCGGAACGGAGATAATGGTTAACACTTTGAGAATTAATTGGCATGTCTACACGTGAAGGTCAATGATTCTCTAGAAAAAGGACTTTAACCGTCCAAATAGAATTTATATTTGGAAGGCTATGATCCGATGGCCTCAAAATCATCTTTGAGGCGATAGGATAAGTTTGAACCACCCAAACTAACCAGCTGCCTAAAGGTCATGAGAAGCCCATTTTCAAACACTACGAAAGGGAGCAAGGTTTTAAAACTCGAAATCGGTCAGAGAGGCTTCCGATCTGAATCATATCGGAATCGACCTGAATCACTTCAAGAATCAGAAATCTAGGTTTCGAATCAGTTTAGGATTAGGGAATCGGCCCATGAATCCGTCTGATTCAAGATGGTTTATAAAAAAATTGATTAAGAATCGGCCGATCTGCTTTTGATCCCAATTCAGGAAACAACGATTAGAAACGATGAAAATTAGAATCGATGAAAATTGGGATCGATGGTAACCAATTCCGATCCGAATAAGTCAATTCCCAATTCTGAAAACCATGGAAGGAACCTTTAGAATGTTGTCCGTCACTAGTTCGGATAGTTTTTGCAGTTTTTCCTGTGTTCAGATTTTGATCTGGATTGATCTAGCGTGAATGCGTAGGGTTGGTTTAACCCAGCTTATCAACTGATTAGCCTTTTATAACTATGTCAGCTGGTTCTTGAAACTGGCCTGGCACCGCTTCTTTGTTTTCCTGGTAACAAACGTCTCAAGTTTATTTTCGACCATGCACAAAGCCATTGGATAGGGACAAGGGTTTGGATCCGGCTCCTCTCTAGGGAGCTCAGCGCCTAGGGAGTGCCCAGGGTGCATCCAAGGCTTGAGTTGTGTCGCATATATTTTGGCGCATGCCTAGGGATATGTGCGGCTCAGTCCAACAGCTGGATGCTCCCTGGGCCTTCTGGGCTCCCTGGAGAAGAGCTCAATCCTAAGGGTCTACAATGCATCCCCCTCAAATCCGTCTGACCGCTATTTGCATGGTCATGCACCATGTGTGACCATGAGCAAAATCTTTTGTTTAAAAAGCACCTCATCTTGTATCTCCAAGAGCTCCCTCATTCTAAAATTCTTGGGTGATTTAAGTGACAAATGTTTTTTGGTAAAGAAGTGATTACATAAAGGGAGTATCAAAATGACACTTCTATAGATGTATTTAGAACTTGATACTTTCTTTTAATTACCTCTTTATCTTATTTTTGAAAGGATTTTAAGATAAGGGTATAAAAGGATTTTTCAAATTAAGTTGAAAGTTATGTCCTTCATGTAGAAGAGATCATCTAGAGAGCTTTGGTAGACAAGATGAAATGAGCCTTGCAAATCAACGATACTAACCCCCTCCCCTCTCTCCCACCTGTTCCATAACTGTTTCTCTCTCTCTCTCTCTCTTTCTCTCTCTCTCTCTCTCTCTCGCTCTCTCTCCCTCTCAAAAAACTGTGTTGAGTTTTGTATTCCAAAACTACACTTTTATGGTTATTATATTGCAGCGTTGCGCAGGTTAATTAATCCCACATCAGCTAACTCTACGATTTTGGATGATTTCGTATACCAATTGGACCTTTGCTCGTAAGAATTTAAGCTTTTGTATTGAATACTTCAATATAGGGCTATGGTCACTTGGTGTTGATCACATCGATAGCAAAAGATACTGATATTAAACCAATATATCATGTCCCACGTGGTTTCATGTTTTTTCCTAGCATGTAATTGGAGCATTAATATTGGGTTGCATATCATCTTGCAATCACTCATAGATTCATATTTGGGAAGTAAATAGATGTTGCGCCTGTGAGCTTCTTCAGAGAATTGGTGATGAAATTAAACATGAAGAGCTTAGGACTAGTAACAAGTATGTTTTCGCAAAGAGATGATTGGATAAATAAAAGATCAATATAGTCAACCCCATTTAGTTGGAATAAGACTGAGTTGAGTTGAATTTCAACATGAGGATTCACGTTCACCAAATGATTCTCTTACAGAGCTTGTACCCAGACAAAAGACTGCAAGCTACGAAGACTAAGAAAGCAATGAATGACATGCTCATCGACACAATGGTTGCTTTCCAAACCGGAGAAGCACTTTCTATCTGTTGGATCATCGACACTAACATTGAAGATGATGAAATGAGAAGGTAGCATAGCAGCTATTGCATCCCACCGGCCAAGAAGAAGCCATTCATTAATTAACTAACAATCCCAAAAAGGAGACGAAGAAGAAGTAGAAGCTTATGTGATAGTTGATTAGGGCTAGCTATTACTTACGTTGTCAAGAATGAAGCTTAGATAGTCAGAGACCAAATCCGAGATGAGAAGACCTTTGTGGACAATGTCACATACACCTTTAAAGAGTTGGGAAGCTGAATAACCAGATGCCAAAATGGTGACTCCAAAGCTGTACCTACATCCATCAAGAATCTCAAGAGTTTATTATTATGACTCATAATTTATTTTTAATGAGAGTAATAGTGTCATTTTACATGTGTACTCAAAAAATAAATATGACAATGTCATCTTTTGATACTTTGAAAATCTTTTTATAACTCTTATCTTAAAACAATTTTGAAAATAAGATAAAAGGACAATTAAAAGAAGATGTCTATAAGTTCTAAATAAACCTATAACTAGAGATATTATTCAGATACTCCCTTAGAGACATTACCCAATTTCTTTCAAGCTTCTTTCTCATGTGAGGACCCCCTCCCCCAAACCACAGATCCGGTTCCTCTCCGGGGAGCTCAGTGCCCAGGGCATACCCAGGGGGCATCCAAGGGTGGGGCTGTGCTGCACACATCTCGGCACACGCCTAAGGATGCGTGCGGCACAGCCCAAAGGCTGGATGCTCCCTGGGCGTGCTGGGCTCCCTGGAGACGAGCTCAACTCCCCAACCACAGAGAAAAGAGAGTGGGAAAATGAAAGAGAAGGAAATTAAACCCACGAGTGCCCTCAACCTAAAGATAGATTAAAAAATTAAATTCCCTATTGAACTGCAAGAAATTAATTTTTAGAATCTATTGTTTTTGCTGCTTTCTCCTCAAATTGAATTTGAAATAGGATCTCTTTCCGATAATATTAACCCAGAAACGAGAAACAGGAATGGTAAGCATCAAATTGCTCACCTTAATTCTGGGTAATGACCAAAACTAAACGCGGCTTCACCTTTGATCTTGTTGGGAGAGGGTGAAGCGAGTGAGATAGCAGAGACGAAAGAGAATAGAAGCCCCAATGAGCGAATGAAGAGATTGTAGCGATGGAGGGTGGGTGTAGAGCTCCATGTAGTAGTAGAGCCAATAGAGTAAGTGAACGGTGATGGTGTTGGGTACTGTAGTTGCGCTGGAGAATAGAAGAGTCGAGGACTCGGAGAAGATCCTGCAGCCATTGCCCCCCAAAAACTGAACACCAACAGCAACTAGCTAGCTCTATCTCTACCTCTCTATTTCCTTTCCATGGAAACCTTATTATCTAAAAACCTTGACTTAATTTCCTCAACTGCTCCGGTCCCTGCTTTCAAAGAAATTTCCCCAAACTCAAATACGTAGTTTTTTTCTTAGATGCCAAACCACAACTAGGAATCTTTTAGTAATATAATGAGTAAACATAATAAAAGAGTAGAGCTAGAGGCCGGTGGCGTCACCATGAAAGCAAACGCAGAGGTCAACTTTGCGAGCTCCAGAGTTTTTTATTTTTTATTTTTTATGAAGAAGCTCAGAGTTTCTCGATCATAGCAGTAAGTAACGTAAAATCCACTTCAGCAGACGTACAGGAAAGAGGATCCATCCAACAATGAACAATATAATTTCAGGGGGGCAGGGTGGTCATTGCACCCACCCTCATGTGTGTGGGCGTAGGCTGCGCCCTCGACACAAAGAACATTCTCCCATAATTTTTTTAGGGAACATGATGCGTCATATTTTATTTTATTTTTCTCTCACCTTCATGTTAATAGGAACATTCCCCCCTAGGGTAGGCTTCATAAATACTCTCTAAGGTTATAGTATTTTTCAAAACACCTTTTTTGATTCCATTTCTTTGGCTGTGAATTGGATAGTAGGAACATTCCTACAACCCGGGCAGCGGCAAAGTTTCATCCATACTTCATGTACGTCTAAAGAACCTTTCCCCATAATAAAATCACTTTAGGATGAGATGTTATTAATAATTAATTTTTTAACATTATCAAAATTAATTAATCTTTTAAAAATAAGATTGACTAAATGATATTTCTATAGGTGTGTTTAACTATGTAATCTTCTTTATATTGTCCCTTGTCTTATTCCCAAAAATTCCTTTAACTTAGGGTGAAATTAGTTATTGAGGAAAAAAAAAAAAAGTTAGGATAAAAATGGGTTTTCAAATTATTTAAAAGTGATTTAGCATTATATCATTTTCAAAAGTTTGTCATTATCTCACACACTTTTCTGAGTACGCATGCAAAAACACTGTATTAAATTGAAAGAATAAAAAAATAGTATTACAAATTATTTGACACCTTGCGGGGTGTTAATAAGAAAATTTCTTTAAAAATTATCTCGGAGCATGCATCATAGTGCAACGCACCAATGAAGTGTGACAAAATTGTATCGTACATGGGAGGGTAGCAAAGTCATTTCATGTGAGGCGAGAGATGAAAACAGAGGTGCTAGCATATTTTGCCCCGATGGCTCAGAGAACCTTTTCTTTAAAAATAAATATCCTTTGTTTAAATAATAAAATGAGGGAAAAGTCTCTGAGCAAGCAGTGTAGCAAATTCTTTGTGAGGGGGCATAGAATAGCCCACTTGCTGAAAGAACACTCTCTCATAAATAAATATTTGGGAAATTTACACATACCACCCCTGAGGTTTGATGAAAGGATATTTTCATCCCCCAGTTTTGGAAAATTCTGCGTACCCCCTGAGGTTTGCAAATGGTAACAAATAAGTCCATTCCGTCAGTTCATGATTAACACTGTTAAAAATTAGACTTGAACTGACAAAATTGCCCTTCTAAGAAGAACCAAAAAAACAAAAAACATAAACAAAAACAAACAAAACCTGCAACTCATCTTCCCCAAAATCGATTGGGGAAGATGAGTTGCAACCATCCCAAAACGTTTGCCACTCAATCACTCTTCTTCAACCTCTTTGCCTGAATCAAA
This sequence comes from Telopea speciosissima, assembly GCF_018873765.1. Taxonomy (NCBI): domain Eukaryota; kingdom Viridiplantae; phylum Streptophyta; class Magnoliopsida; order Proteales; family Proteaceae; genus Telopea; species Telopea speciosissima. Next base: position 59,681,170 of record NC_057921.1, on the reverse strand, counting down.
TCATCACCATCTTCACCATCACTCTCTGCTCCACCCTCAAACCCTAACCCTAAACTCTGATTTGTTCACCATCACTCCTTGGAAATGGGCATTTGACCGTATCCAATTCTGTTAAGAGCAGCAACTAGTGTGTCGTAATTGCCATCAAAAGCATTAGAATACACATTTTGCCCATCTGTGACAGAGTGAGATGTGCCATCAAAAGCACAACTAATGGATCATTTTAATTGCTAATAGACCCTTTTAAATTCATACTTTGTTATTCAACAATGGATTATATGTATTGATTCTTGGGATGTGTATTGAATTCATTCTGAAATTTGGGAAAGCATGGAAGAACCAGTTCATTTTCGTACCCTTGCAAATAAAAAAACAAACAACCTGCAACTCATCTTCCCCAAATCGATTGGGGAAGATGAGTTGCAAGTTTCAAAACCCTTTCTTCTATGGGACTGAAACCTGGAGTTTGTTGTGTGAGATCTTTTACTCTCTCATCTTTCAGTTCTCTGCGATGCTGAGGTTGCTCTTATCATCTTTTCTAACCGAGGAAAGCTTTATGAGTTTTGTAGCAGTTCTAGGTATGATTTCAGATCTCTCTCTCTCATAGTCTCATATGCTTTTGAAGCTTAGCGTGCAATTAGTTTATCTGATTTGCTTCTTCTGAGCTTGGATTCTATTTCATTTTCACTTCCTTGATAAAAAAAGCATACTCTTTTTCTCTAAGATCTGCTCTGAGATGTTACTTTCTTCAGTTTTTGAGGTTTTGGTGGACTCCGCTTGTGAAAAATATCTGCTTTTTTTTTCCATCGTTTCCTTTTGGCTTCTGTTTTCTTCAGCTTTCCTTCATTATCTGTGTTGGATAATGATATTGTGAGATCCGAGTGGAGTCAGTAGATGGAACCTTCTTGTTATTGTTTTCTGGTTCTTGTGGATCTGTTAATCCATTTTGTGTATCCGTTGGTTATTAGAAATTTAGAATGGATTTTTTTTCTTTTTCCCTTGGCCGTGAATTTCGAGGTTAACCTATAGTTTTAGCATCCTGATTAGCGTATGTGTAATATATTGTTTCTCTTCTGTCTTCCTTTTTGGCTTTACCAAGGCCTCTTCAGAAGAAAAGCTTTCGTTTGGTAGATCCTGAGTTTTCTTTTGCCGTCGATGCTTGGTCGGTTGTGCAGGACAGAGAAAGTGAAACAGAATCATCTAAGAACCCATCTAGAAGACGATCCAAGAGGAATCCCAAATCCAGCTTCATCGAAGAACAAAGAAATCTACAGCAGCATCAACAACCACAAACACCGGAGCTGAAGAAGCCCAACTCAAGCAAACCCAGTAAAGCTGAGTCGCTACCAGAACGTTTTGGGATGGTTGCAACTCATCTTCCTCAATCGATTTTGGGGAAGATGAGTTGTAGGTTTTGTTTTTGTTTTTGTTTTTGTTTTTTTTTTTCTTCTTAGAAGGCCAATTCCTACGGTTCAAGTCTAATTTTTGATAGTGTTAATCATGAAATAGACTTATTTGTTATCGTTCAAGGAGGTATTCAGAATGTTTTAAAATTGGAGGGTAAAAATATTCTTTCGTCAAACCTCAGGGATGGTATGTGTAAATTTCCCTAAATATTTTTTATCTGCAGTATCCAATGATGTATCATAAAGGCATTAGCTACGAGTCTTGTTATTCTTGGTTCCACACCCCATGGATGGGGTGAGATCGACTCTAGTGATTAACGTCATTGGAAATGAAAAATTCTCTTTGTGACGGTGTGGGAAAGCATTTCCACAATGTCTATGTAGGGATCTTTTTGATACCCTATGGCTGGTGTGAGATCGACTCTGATGGTTAACGTCATAGGAAACGATATGGACTCCCTCTCACATCTTGACAATGTGGTTGCTTCACTGACATTCTCTCCCATATGGATTGGGTTACTATCAAGGACCCAAGTCAACTCTTGTTAATCACACTTAATGCTACTAATTGAGAGGCATTGTTTTTCCTTCTCCTTCTTTTTGTACCCAAAAAACTTGTAGCCATTTCTAATTCTAAATCGAATATAATTCTTTTTGCAAGTCAAACGACTTGTCAAAATGATTTGGTTGAGAACGCTTCTTATTTCGAACTATCTATCAAGTTTGAACCTAATATGAATTGGCTTTTTTTCTTCTTTTAGATTGCAAGAATTGGTTACTTGGTAATAAAGCTTTAAAAATTCATTAAAAATTACACTTCAAAAATAAAAAATGTGAAAAATCAGAGAAAGATGTCAATGTTCTCCGTGGTCAATAGTTGGATTTACCAAATCATCCTTCCTGATGGCAAATTAGGAAATCCATTCATGGAGACTTCTATTTGTGGATGAACCACAAGAAATTTTATCTATTTTTTCAGGGAAAAAGATCTCTGTCCGGGAGTGCTGGCGTAGGGAGTCTATCTCTCTCCTCTCCATGTGAAAAGACACCTCTACCCCCTTGTTTTAAGGAGGAGAGAGATAGGCACATGGGAGTGATGGCGTAGGCCACACTCCTTTACAGAAAACTGCTTCCCATTTTTATATAGGATGGGAGATCTCTACTTGATCGCATAATCTCTACACATGCATCTCGGCCAATGGGTGAGTACATCTAGGTATCTACCCAGGGGACAAAGGCATCATCTCACGATGCCCTGAGAGGGTGTAGGAAACACCACCAATTAGATATCTTTTTTCCTTTTATATATTATGGGCTCATGTTCTCTGTGCAGCAGCATAGGTTGCACTCAGACACATAGGCCTACCACTCAGGGGGGCAGGGTGGTCATTGCGCCCACCCCCATGTGTCTAGACACAACCTGTACCGCCAGCACAGAGAACATTCTCCCTTATTACCTCACTCATAAATAAATACCTTGATCCAACCCTGTAAACGGGCAACCTTTTTTTTTTTTTTTTTTGGTAATGGTAAACGGGCAACCTAAACATACAAGTTTAGAGCCAAAAAAAAAAAACACATGATCTAACACTCTAATGTAGAATATGTGGATGACTCAGCAAGATGGCATCCACAATCAGAATTTTTTTAGAAATTAGTGCTTCAGTTGGTAAGGATTAATGCCTCACAATTAAGAAATCATGAGTTCAACTTTCTTTGCGATCTGCCTATTAAAAAACGAAAAAAGAACAATGTTTGGTCACGTGGCTCCTACGACTAGACACGGAGTACAAAACTACCACCCAGCCCCTCCTGAAATTAAAAATCTCATCTATATTGATGCCCCTGCACAAGATCTTATTGGTCCCCAACACTGATGCAAGGGCCTACACAACCAAGCAGTGATCTCTTGCTCAAAAAATATATTTATTTTTCATTAGGTTTGGCTAAGACTGTACAAAGCCAACCAAAACTTCATTTGGGACCCTGAGAAAAGAGTGGGATCGAACCCAATCCGCTGAAACTTTTGGGGCTGTGAGCTGCTAAGAGTAAAAAATGGTCCAGCCCAATGTGCAATCCCCAGTAAGAATGAAGCACAAAGACTAGATTGTGAAATGATCATCGTCTCTGTCATCAATATATATAACCCACGGCAAGAACTTCATTACTACAGAATCAGACTACCAGACTGATCTTCTAAACATATACGGGATCAACCAATAGAGAATGGTTCAGGTTCTCGTACGCTCTCAACCAGACGGATGGAATCTACTCACTCTTTTGGATTCCATCTGTGCGCCTGAGATAGTATGAGAACCTGATCCTGCCTCCAACCAATGCATAAGAGATCATTAATTGCCTTGCATTTTGTTTCCCAAAAATGATTTTAATGAACCATTGTCCTTGCATCGTTCGCTCTTCCAAAATCTTAGGACCGCTTCTATTTGGTAGTCAGAATGTCAGATATGAGAATTAAAAACGAAATTGTTTTCTCAGGTACATCAGCAATTATAAAATTACCTCAAGCTCCCAATATCCAAATTTTGGGAAAAAGAAGGGCATGCCTCCACACAATATACGCTCCCTCACAGTTTATCCCTCCTCCCTCAATGATATGGGTCCCCCTATTGATTTATCTGAAACGCCCACCTTTTACTTGGCAGGTCCAAGAATCATTTCCCATGTTGTCAGGCTTAAACAGCCAGACTGCACAATTGTGATGACTAAAACAGCAAATTGGGGAATATTTCAAGGACTAGACAGAAAGATCTTCCACTCAATTTCTACTTCTTTACAGTATATCTGTTTTCCTGTCAACTAGCAACAGATATTGGCCCTTCTGTTTTTATCCAAAACTTAGTAAAGATTGATTAGAATTTTTACTTTTTTTCCCTATTTACAAAAATAATTTTATGGCACAAAAAAGAATTGAGAGATTACCAGAGGAAGCAACTCAAAATCACCTAGAGACATTCCAAAAAGAACCACTGAAATACTATCAGTGAAGAATGGTAATTTTCTTGCCATCCACATGCAATATAATTCCACCAAGTGTCTGGCACCATTCGTTGGGCAGACTTCTGTGCTTTCACAACATCTATCAGATGATAAGCTTCAATTGTAGAACCATTCTGCTACATTCAAAATCTGCAAAAGGAGAAAACACAAAAACTGATTTGCAAGACGAACGAACAATAGCAGACAGCTTAGAAAATGCAAATGCAGGAACACATTTATATGAATAATCACTTCTTTTTAAACTTCAGAGAGTACCAGTATTTCTATCATAAGCTCCCAACTTCATGAACAATTATTTGTCAGTAAGGGACTAAGGGGCACAGATGATGGATAAAGATTGTTTAAACCCATCTTGCAGTAGTCAACAAGTTTAACACGCATTCTATCAATTTGGAAAATCACAATCAAACGCATGCATAGCACCTTCATCAAACAAGGGTTAAGCTAACATTGAAAGACCTACAACTCAGCCGGAGCATTGCCAGTAAATTATTATTCAACAGTACACACTTAAAAGAAGTTGAGGCAGGCACAGTATCAAATTAAGTGTCGGTAGATATTTGATGACACAAAAAGTGTCAATTGATCTTCCATCACAAAAACGCACCATAGAAAACAAGTTTAAAAAACAACAAAGAAACAAATTAAAAATCAAACGCAGGCCAAAAGTATAGGCATACATAAGCATGCAATGCTCATCCCAATGCAGGCCCAGTCCAAAGATTGGTCCTATTTTGAGATCTATTAGTCACTCATTAGCTTTTAATTCTTTTGGTTTTATTTGTAATGGGATGAATTATAAAGCCCAAAACTGGGGGGCTTAATGGGGTGGTCTATGAAATTCATATTTAAGTAGTAGTTGGGTCCATTAGGTAGTGTAATTGGCTTTAATTTAGTCAATAAAGAGTCCTATTTCGGTTAGTTGTGTGGGCCCAAGTTATCTAGAAGATTTAGACCAATAATTCTAATTAGCTAATTATTTTGAATCCTTGATAGTTAAGTTAGTATAGTTACCTAAGAAGTTTTAGATTTATGAGACTTTCTTTTGTTTTCCTATAAATATTTAACCTCCCCCCTTTCCCCCCAAAAAAAATAATGGAAAAGAAGGGATTAAATTTGTCTTATTTGGTAATTGCCTAAATGACTAGTTCTCTTTCTTTTGCTCTATTCTTCTCCCCCTAGCAGATCTCTCCTCCCCATCCATCGATCTGGTTTCTTCCCTCCTATTTCTTCTCCCTCCCTACGGCTACCTTACTTCTATCTTTGGATAAGCATCCGTTTCCCTCTTTTTCTCCCATTGCAGAATCCTAGAGTATCAGAACCAGCAAGCTCTTTATCCCTTGATTTTCAGGAAAATATTCTAGATTTGGGCCTGTGGAGAAGCTGATCTGATCTCTAATTCCTAATCTGGAGTCTGGGTTGGCTGACTGCATCTCGCCTGTTTAACAGATACAATTTGCCATGGCATACGTAAAATTGCACATGCCAGTACCATTGGCATGAGATACTTAAAGGCCCTTACTTTCAGAGGGCTAATTAATAATAGAAGAAAACAGCCTTACAGAAACAGGAACATAAGAACCGAAAAATGCAGATATGTGATTACTTAAACCCCCCAAAAAAAAATTTGACTAACAATTCACATGGACTGCCCATACAGTAATTATGGGTAAGGACTCCAAAGGGAATTGAAAAAGTAACCACTCGCTTGTCTTCGTAACAAAGACACTTTTAGTTGGTCACATCAGACACCATGTCAGGTTCACCTGCCCATGTAACAAGGATACTCTTGGAAAAGTAACCACTTGCTTGTCTAAAATAGTATAGGATCTTTTTAAGGACTGGGAGGGGCCAATTCCAAAACACAATCCCCTAGACATGAACAGTTGAGAAAATAATGAGCATAACAGGGATAAAACTGCTGTGTTTTCAAGTTCATTAACCCTTACTATGGATGTGATGCAGGTGCACTACCTTGGACCCACCCAAACCCACTTGAGTATCCAGACGAAGATGAACCGGGTCCAGTTTGAGTTTTTAGAGTCTAGTAGGATATAAGAGTTTATTTAATTATTTAGATTTATTTGCTTGGATTAATCTTGTAGTCTTTATTTTATTTTGAATAGACTAGCTTGAAGTAGAGTTCCATTAAGAGTCATTGAATTTTATTTATTTATACCATGTAACCATCATAGATGGGCAGATTTGAGAATGAATTGAGTATGTGTTTGTGAAGGGCCTGCATGGCTAGGTGTGCGGGTACAATCTTCCTCCCCACCCCCTTTTTCTTCTTACGTGCCCCCCCCCCCCCCCACTCCCCTGCAACTCTGAGATTCATCTAAGAATTTTTCCACTCTCCTAATCAGCCCTCCACCAGGTTATAAGTCACATATTTTACTGCTTCCTTCCTAGTTTTTTAACCCTTATTAGGGTTGTAAGTCATAAATTTTGTAACTGTGTCAATTCTTACTTTTCCCTTTCTTCCCTAAATTTCATTCATAAGAACTGACATAGTATGTATTTAATCATACAAAAGAAATTAAAAAATTACAAACAGAATATCAGAAAATTATAAGGGTCAAAAGTAAAAGCAGCACATCCAGTCACATAAAGTCTGACAATGTTGTTTAAACCTATCTGCAGTGGGTATATAGATTAGATTAAAAAAAAATGCAGAATTGTCAAGGCGACGTCTAAGTGACGCCTTGGTAGTCTAGGTAGGCACTATGGTCGCCTTTTTGTTGTTGCCTTGAGTCCAGAACCCCTCAAACGCCTTGGGACACCATGACAACTAGGAATAAATCACTAATAAAATATGAAGAAGAACCAAATCTACCTCCATTATATATCCCCAAAAAAAATCCTACCTCTATTGTTTACAAATGCAAAACAATATCCTGCTATTAGATGGTGTGCTGTCTTGTCCAGGATTTTAGGCAACACAAAATAAAAGATCCTGCAATGGCCAAATATTTTAAGTAAGTTGCAGGCAAAGGTAAACCCATTGATGAACTATGTACCATGAAAAAATGTTTACAAGGAAGCATTAAAAATTCAGACATTGGAACTTTTAGAAAGGTAATCATTACAAAATCATAGTGAAATTGATAGCATAGTTGTCAACGCATCGCCTAGGCAACACCTTGGCATCCAAACTTCCTTCGCTGGAAGGGCGCCTTGATTTTTTCCCTCCCCCAATGCCTAGGGTTGCCTAAACACAGTGACCTATGATTGATAGGCTTGATTTGGACAATATAATATGTTATAGTTCACTTGATTTTCATGCTAACATTTAGAACTCCAACAACAAATCCCTACTTATCAACTCAACTCAACCAACCTTATCCCAACTTATGGGGTAGGCTACATTGTTCCTTTCTTTCCAATCAGCTCTATTCAAAGCCATACCTGTTACTAGTCCTAAGCAATGCATGTCTATTCAAACCCGTCCTTATCACATATTAAATGGTGAAAACTTCAACTGAGGAGTCACTAATGTGGTAATGCATATCGTTCTATGTAGACATGACTAAATGCACAATGGACATGAGGGCATACCGCACAAAATCATAATATTATCTCTAATTTGCAAGCACGTTTAACAGGTTTCAACTTATTTAAATCAAGTCATCACAACTTTGAGAAAAAAATAACCGTCAGACTCAGAGTACTTGAGGTGATGATTTCCACATGCATCAAAATAAAAAAGAAGATATTACTGACCAAGCTTAATTGTCTCCACGATCAAGAGGCATGATGTTTCATGAAAGACCTGATGCCACTTGCCTAGGTTCCAATGAGTTGTCCGAACATATAAACGTTGTATTTGTATCGCAATTAGCATCATAAGGATCACTTGCAGAAGCTGAGTTGTTGCATTTAACTTTGGCATGATCCCATTCCATATCAAATGCATCTTCTAGGCGTTTTTCAACAGATTTTAAAGAAACATATGCGTCAGATTTTAGAGGGTTTGGGTGAGATAGTAAAAGCCTCTTTATGTTTTGTAGATCTGTGCTGTTGAGACTGTCTTGACCATCATTTGCATACAAATGTGAATGCTTTGATCCCAGCATGTCAGTGGAACCGTTGGTCCTTACTTCCGGTGACCACATCCCATCAGAATCATTTGCATTGCCTTCTAGTCTGGAAGACTTACGCCCTCGCTTTCTAATAATTGATGGGGTACTCCTAAAATTCCTCGCAGCATTCCTCAACATAGACTCTGGGTTGCTACAATTTATAGAGTTACCTTGTATATGGCTAGGTGGAGTAGAACAACAAACTGGACTGTTCGCCATTCTGATAAAATTGTCAGTACCTGAAACTCTACCATTTTCGAAGGCCATAGTCATATCCTTAAGCAGGGGAGGCTCATAATACAATCGACCAAACTTTACATCCTCCATATGTAGAGGCGTGCCCGCGACGTCGTTTTGTTTACCAACTTGAGCATTGTAGCCACCAAATTCACAAATTGGCAAACTTGAGAACTTATTTTTAGCTTCACCATTTAACCCTGCATCTGAAGAAATCAATCCATTCAAGGGAATTCCATAGCGCCGTGGCCGTCTAGGAGATTCAAGTGATCTTTTAGCAGTGACAGGAAGAGCCATCTCAAGAGGAAAACTATTTCTTCTAGTACCTCCAGTAACATCCAAGTTAACATTCGAAGAAGAAACTGAAATAGTAGCATGTCCTTGGTGATGAAATGATGCAAGATTGGTAGAATCACTTTGCTCACGTGCAAATCTCTTTATAGGCAACTTCTGAGAAAAACCTGATGAAGTGCTACATGATAGGTCAGGCTGAATAGAACTGCTATGACGTGAACCATCCGACATTTCAGCATCGACCCCAGAATGTCCACTGATTGAGCTTCTTGTAGTGGCATCCTTACCATCAGAGCCGATCAGAGATAAAGGTTTCCTTGGACCATGTAACCCTTCTTTCAAAGATCTACAATTTTCTACAGCATTCTGAACAGGTTGTAGTTGTAGTTGTAGTTGTCTCTGAGCTCCTTTTGCATTGCTAAGAACTGTGCTCTGTAAATGGGGGCCAACACCATCCTCCAAGTGTATTTTCGGGTCAATGGACTCCAATCTACCAAGGCTTTGTCCCACTGTTTCACCCCCTATGCATCCTGCTTTAGTTTCATGATTGTCAAAATTGGGAAAGGTGATTACATGCAAATCCCCAGCAGACCCAGAATCTAAATATGAATCCAACTTCTTCTTCACGGAACAGTTCCAATGATTCTTTATTGAGTTGTCCGCCCTATCAATTTGCAATAGGAAAAAAAACATAAATTGGAAAATTATATATTCATCATCAAACTTGACAAATAAACTTCCTTGCAGTTCTTTAGATATATGTGGGTTTGCAATAGTAAAGTGTATGCCCAATATATCTAACCAGTCTAGAATCTAATTTCAACAAAAATCCAATTCAAGAAGCGAATAATCAAGGCAATTTTAACATAATGCATTTCAGAATTCAACTTGCTAGCCAGGAAGGTCATTAGACATAAAAACCCATGAAGTACAAGCCAAATATTGATCAGACTGGAATGTACGAACTATTTGATTGTGCACAGAAAGATTGTGGTATGACTGTTATTATCTGGCATTTACATGTTAAATAACAGTAATCCAATGATACCTTCCAGGTAGAAACCTTGCTATTTCTGCCCATTTGTTTCCATATATTTGGTGGGCACGTATAAGAGCCAACTCCTCCTCCTTGGTCCATGCATCTTTCTTTATATCTGGGTTTAAATGGTTGTGCCACCTGAAATATAAAGAATTAGTAAGAAACCTCCAAGAATAAATGCCCATCTTAATATAACAGGCACATCAATGGCAATGGTAAACAGATGGGCTAGCAGGTGAGATTCTCGTAGCACTAAATTTTGATAGAAAGAATTGTAGATATAGGAGTACATAGAAGCAAAATGTAGAGACAAGTTTCATTGAAGCAAGGTACTTCAGTGAGAAATTATGATGTTGTATAATGCAGGAGCATGATCATCACCATTGGATGTGGTTTGATCTTTTATTTTGAGCCTGTTTAGATAATATATGACTGGGTTTTTTTTAAGTATTTTTCTTTGTAATGGGATCTATTATAGTGCAAATTTTAGGTCCGAAGGGGGTACACGAAATTAGCATTTTAATTTAGGTAGCTAGTATTAGTAATGGGGCCCATAAGCTATTAGTTAGGAAGTTACCTTGATAGATAAAGTTTATCCTATTTTTGTGGAACTTAGTTTGGAGGAAATAAATCTAAGTTTTGAGTCAGCTTAGGACTCTTTCTAAAGAGTGTACATATGTTAGGGGTTCTTTATCTATTTAAGTTGAGATTTCTTTTATTATTTAATTGTTTGAGTCACAAATAGGAAGCCTAGGTTAGTTAGATTTCTATTTAATGTCTTTTTTCTGTTTTATAAACACATGTAAGAGGCTAGACCTCACCCACGATTTCGAATTATGGAATAGAGTTGTTTTGTTTTTGAAAAGCAAGTTGTGTGCTCTCTCCTCTCTCTCCCCCATGATTTCTCTTTCTTTTCTTCTCTTCTTATTCTCTTCTTTTCCACCATGTGCGCATCCTCCATCATCCATTGTGAATCATTCATCATTGTGCTGCTTGTTTCAATATCTTCCACAGCACATAATTGCTTTACCTATATGCCAGAAAGCCTGAAATCACTACCAAATGAATGACATGGACTACAACGACGAACAATTTATAGGAGCATCTGTTCAGATTAAAAGGAACAACAAGAACTGCGATGCAATTATACACACACAAGCAAGATTCCCATCAAACCCACACATCTCACACATTCCTGCCACTTTAAAAGTTCTCATTCGACCCTATTAAGAGGAAGATCCTTCAAAATCAGTTAAGAGAGGATCCAGACAAGGTCAAAGCCCATGAACCTCTGGCAGATAAGTAGATCACATTGATGATCCTGATTCCTGGCCCAAGCCCCACACTTTTAACCATATTTGGCAGGGCAAGGCCAATCCTACAAGATTCCATGTGTTGAGGCCATCAATTTAATACCTATGTATTGATATGTGTAGATTAAGGAAAGTAATAATCAGCAATAACATGATAAACATAGATCAAGTTTCAGGTTATCTACTTCCCCTCGACCTGGGTTCCTTTGTCCTGTATCAGTGTAATTTCTGATACTACCTTTCCTAACTTTTATTATGATACATTAGCTTATTCTTACACCAGAAAAAGGCAGACCCAGACTGGAGAATTATATTGCTATGGTATTTTTACCCATTCACCTTGCCCGTCATGTTTATATACATGTCCAAGGTTTTGGGAAGTGAAAGAGTTGTCCTGTACCATAAAAGTGTTCTTACCTATACCATGTACTGTTGAAATCACATATTGGATCCAGGCCCACAGAACTAGTATAAAAGTGTGGGTTGCTAGTAAGTCTCATGTCAATGATTAATGCTTTAATTGTAGCAATATATTAAGGTGGAAGCCATTCAGTGTTAGTTCAAAATCCTATGAAAAGGTAACATTATGCCAAGTTATTGAAGGGCCCAAGAAAATCTAGAGGCCTTGAGGCCCCAAACCGAAGACACAACCAAAATAGATAGGGATTAAATAAAGCATTATGTGTAAGGGATTTAATGCAGAAAATTTTCCCACCTACCTTTCTCGACATTGCTTCCCTATGCGCCCTGGTAAGGACTTTGCAATAACTGACCACTTCTTACAGCCATATTTTTCAACTAACTCAATGATACGGTCATCTTCCTACAAATTATCAAACATAAAAAGGGAAGTCATGATCAAACATTATGCATATAAAGCACAAGAAAAAAACAATTCCTCTATGGAAAGCATTCAAACCTCCTTAGTCCAAGGTCCTTTAACAAGTTCCGGATTAAGAACCTTCTGCCAGCGATGGAGGCATTGAACGTCTGTCCGACCAGGAAAATATTCAGCTGCAAGGGATCAGAAAGTTCATATAATAAAAAATCTGAAGTGAGACGAGTAACTTCTGCACAACAACAGGCACTTTAGATTAGGTGCATCAAAAGTAAGTGGGTCTTTGGTAGCTAAGGGCATAAATTCACTAGCATTATTTTTCCTTGTTTTTTACACCAAACTTCCTTAAAACTGTTTACCAGATACAACGATGAAAAAGGAGGAACATTTGATATCAAAGACCATGGAATACTCATGTAATCAAGACAACTATGTTATATCTGCACCTAGATTCTCACATATCATTTTTCAACTATCTTTATATCTCCAAATAAAGTAGCCAAATGCTTCTGAACTCCCAATCAACTCAGGCAAAACCTATACACTAAGAAGTGCAAAATGGATATAGAAGCACTCACATATATCAATTGATTAGTCCAAAATAGACAATAACAATGTTGTACATTATGGAAAAATCACATCTACATCAACGTTGAAAAATGATATGTGGATGTACAAAAATTGAAGCCAAATGATATGGGACATCTCATGAGCAAAAGGCAAAAAGGCAATGAAGAGAAAAAGAGGTCAATGAATAGCATGCGTACCTATTTTCTTCCAGTTCTTCCCATTGAAAGAATTGACTGCCATGGTTAAAATTTGATCCTGTTTCAAATTAACAGAAAGTAAAAGAAATTAAAATCATTGTTGATTAGAACTATTAGAATTCTTTAGCGCGCACGCACACACACACACACACAAAAACACAGAAAGAAGCAAGTAATTCAGTCATTCCAACAATCAAAAACATAAAATTCAGTCTTTCAACTAGAGTGCATAATCTATCAAACCCATTTTCACACATTATTAACAAATAACAATGTATCACGTTGCACACTTGAGTACCTACTTTCCTAAGGTTCAGCTATTCATCAAACTAGAAGCTAGATTTATTTAAACAGACAATATAGGTATACGTATCATGTCCTCTTATTAAAGGTAACAAAACACAATTCATCATCCGAACTACTCTAATTCCAGCTCAAATGTTTGAATAAAAACAATCAGCTTCTAGATGGGACTAATTTATAAACTAGCAACGAATTCTAGCTGTGCTCACCTCCTTCTCTGTCCAGCCTCCCTTTGTTGAACGTCTGGTAGGACCAGTTGTCCTCCTAAATATAAATAAGATATGGAATCATGAAAAATTCATCAGCAAAATGAATAACATTAAAACGCAAACTCATCCCAATCCAGCAATAAAAACTCCGAATAAAATGCAAAAGACACAGAGAGAGGTAAGCATACGCGGGGAGAGACGAGCGAGAGGTTAGAGAGAGGTAAGCATCCCCGAGCTTGGGAAGGTCAGTATCGCCACTACTCTCGGAAACAGAAGAGCTCGATGCAACTGTTAATTCCTTTGCCGAGTAAACATCAGCCGTGATTTCTTTCATACTCTGTCTAATCAAATGAGCTCTCAGACAACAGGGCGAAAATCCTGAACAGAATCTTTAACCTGATGCAATCCGCAAGCAAATAAAAGTAAGAAACAAACTAAAACGGGCCAACATAAAACGTAAATCTTCATAAACCAAATCAATAAATCGATTTTTGTTTCCGATCTCTGGACCATCAAGTCCCACTCCCCAGTCCCCAATAGAAAACACAGTCAATGGCACGGCTTAATGGCAAAATCAACAGGAACCAGAGGCAATGCAAGAAAGCCGAGAAGCTCTTGAGAGATTCTAGGGTTTCAACGATTCTTTTATCTCACCTTGGATATCGAAGTTCTGTAACCACTAAAGAGGAAGCTAAGAACACGAGGCAAATACAGAAGAAAGCAGAAAATCAAAAGCTATCAACTTTTCGAGCAAAATTAACCTCTATTACAGTGAATAAGAAGGGTTTTGAATCACCATGGATTAGGATTTACAAAGCTTCAAAGAGAGAAAGTTACGATCGACACGAAGTCGCGGGAAACTGATATGTATTAAATCAACCCAAACTCTCTAAAACTCTAAACGGAAATATATTCGGTTCAATTTCCGCCCTTTTTATACTCCTCCTAAAGCTTCCGTTAGAAGGAACCAAAGGGGCGCAGTGTTAACGACGAATGACTAACGACGTTTGCTGTCACATTCCGATTAAACAACGTCACATTCCGAAATTTAATGCCCAGTTACAAAGATACCCTCCAAATTTTGTTTCTTTCCATTTATATCCTATTTTTGTTGATTCACAAAATCACACTTAATACAGCCAAGGAACAATAGTAATAGTAACTTTATTTCGGCTAGGTAGCAAGGAATTGGGCTATAATTGGGCTAATCAGGCTATAACCGGTTGGCTAACGGTACTGGTCGGTCTCATTGGGCATCTGTTGAGCCGATTACTAATTGGTTACGTGCGGGTCAGCATTTGACACCCCTACTTGTGGTCGTAGAAACACAAAGATTTTTTCATATGGGCATGAGATCAATATTTGATCGCATGGGTCTCTACACCAGCGTCTGGGTCAATAAGAGAGAGTGCCTATGTATCCAACCAGGGAACAAGGGCATCATTTAATGGTATCTTGTGAGAGGGTGTAGGGGAAGCCACCAAGCATTCAAGCAAGGATTCTTTTCCCTTTTGATATACTATATCAATTGTGTCTAGTAATTCAAGCACGAATAATTGTTTTTGTGAAAATTCAAACATAAATAATTGAGTCCAACTACAATGGGAGTTGTACATTAAATTTTCCTTCTTTAAATTAGGCCAATGCTTAAATGTAAGGAAGAAAACCTCCTTATAAAAACAACAATTTTGAACATAAGTTACGACAATCACTATAGTTTCTCTTCAAGTTTTTGTGTATTAGTTTTTATGAATGAGTACTAACTAAAATTTTCGAAAGAAAACTATAAGCGAACCATGGCATATGCATAAATAGCTTCAACAACTAGTAGACTAAGAAGTGAGGAAATATATGATACTGGGGAGTGGGTATTTGTGTTTGGTATTTTTCTAGCCGCAAGCCACGATGAATTACAATGGCCACCATTGCACTTGGATGGGAGCAAGTGAACACTGAAGAGCATTTTGCTCTTTTAGACCTCCAGCAAATAGAATAGGGTCGTAGTAGTTACGATAGATATTTGAGTGTGTGGGTGAAGTAAAACTTTCTCTTCTTTATTTCGTTTATTAACTAGGGTTGAGTTTAAGCGTTAATGAAAGGGAGAGGGTCCTTAAAAAGCTATGTGGTCCCTATGCGAATATGAGGGGCAATGGAAGCATGCATGAAAGTATCAACAATGGTGAGATTTTTGCCTTCCATGAGGGGTGGAGCGATCATTTCGTGTCTCTCTGTGTCTGCTGGGTGCAATGGTCAAACTGCCTTTCAAGATTCTTTTTTCCTTTGTTTTAACTAAGGAAATCTCATTAAATGAGCGGCTTACTATGATCTCTTTTACACATGCCATGACAATTTGTATTATTATGATCATAACGTTTGATTGATTTGCAAACCTCTTTGACCACCTTCCGTGTTTGGTGTTGCCATTCAAATAGATCTGACTATGTATATTCCAAGATTAAAGAGGGGATGCACACGAGGATTGAAATTGAGTTTGAAATTCGGCAAATGATCAATCTAAACCACTCCCTAAATATCCAATGGTTTTCCCATGCTAGAAGTTCACAAAGTCCTTTACCTAGTTCACTAATGAGAAAATATTTGCATTTATTTTGTGGGGGGAAAAACCTAACACAAGACTTCGTAATAACTTCCTTCATAAGTAGTCTATCCTCTTCTCACGTGAACCTTCTATATATACAAGTTTCTACACAAAAAAAAACTTCTACTTACAAATCAAAATCCACCGAATTCTACTTTCCCTCAAAAGAGCAAAAGGGATATGGAGGGTATTGTAGTTTTCCCAGGGTTAAATAAGGGATGTGTGACGGTTACCATTTTGATTTCGTTTTCATTAGACGTGAGAGTTGAGACGGAGTTAAAGACTCAGCTTTACTGTTACGCTGACGCATGCATGAAACGAGTGCCGTTGGATAAAGCGAACGTTGGAGAATATCGGAGATCCATTTGGTTTGGGCGCTACGCGTTACTTTACTGGTCCCCTCGGTTTCAGTTTCTTGTTTCACAAATCTAGAAGACTCTTCACATCCTCCCTCGATTCTATTGTAACTAGTAAATTGAACATATTTTCTACCATTAAAAAAAAAATAAAAAAATTCAACATATTTAAGGTTGTATTTGGTATGCATTCTTGAAATGTATTTTAGGTCAATTTTGTATACCAAACAGAACTTTAGTAACTAATCATGTCCCACTTGGCCTCTTGGCATTGTTGAATCCTAAAAATTCAAAAATAACTTTCAAAATCTCATTCCACCTTATTATATGTTTGGGAAGCAATTTTCTGTATGTATGGGAGTGTGGCCTACACCAGCACTCCCATGTGTCTATCTCTCTCCTCCTTAAAACAAGGGGACAGAGATGTCTTTTCACATGGGGAGGAGAGAAAGAGACTCATGGGAGTACTGACGTTGACCACACTCTCAGACAAAGAACTTTTTCCCTATATGTTTTTGACATATCTATACATCTATGTCCCCTTTTAAGATATTTTTAGAAAATGAAAAATTTTATGTGCAATAATGCAATGACTATATTATTTGTTATCTGTCTATCTTTAATAAAACCAGCCTAAAATGATGATATAAAACGATGCAATAATGGCCAAAGCCTATTAGCCAAAATCTTAGCAATTATCTTATAAAACATTGTACAAAGACTAGTAGGCCTAAAATAAAAGTCTTCTACTAGAACAGTTTTATACTTATGAAATATTAAAGTTAATCGTTTACCCCAAACCAAAAAAATAAATATATATATATATATATATTAAGGCTATAGAATATAATTAGCTCCAAATAGTAAAGAAATATTAGTGAAAAAATTATGCACAAATATAATGATATTAGATTTAATAATATCCCAATTGCTTTAGTAAAAGTGTAAAACACTGTACAGTAACCACCATGCCCTGAAGATTTATAGTGCTCTGATACTAAAAACAACATCTTGATAGAGTCAAATTAATTATCAATTAAAGAATGGTCAAGGGGATTCGATGTTGAATAGATAAAAGAAAAATGCTCCACAAACAATTTAACATTCTCTGGGGCATTAAACATTTTTTTCACCATTATTTTTAATAATATAAGGAATAAATAACTTTCTAAACTAAATATTAGCCGTAGTATACAAATTAAATGTATTTTTATCCCATTCTATAATATAATTAACCTATATTTTTTTTAAGCCAAAATGCCTCTTTAGCTTCCAACATCGCCTGTATATTGTTCCTACCAGCTTTAATATGTTCAATCACCTTAAAAGAGGCTCACAAGACTCAAAAAAAAAAAAAAGGGGTTTTTTCCAAATGCCCCCCTCAAAATGTCCATTTGTCCAAATGTATTTTTACAACTTTACAATTTACACGTGCCCCTTACTTTCAAAACATTATAACAATTTAGTCCAGCCCGTTAGTCTGAAAATCAAACCCTAAAACAAAACATTTTTCTTATGCAATAAATTCCCAAAACCAATTTCTTCCAAAAGTTCAGGGTTATGATCAGAGCCTTAAGATGATAAAACATCTACCAAAACATTCCTTCAACCAGAAAAGAAAGCAGATTTGTCATTCTCTTTCTACGTTTTCTCTTATTCTTCCTTACCGATAATCTGGTGCCAGATAAGGAAAACTGAGTCTCATTGGCCAAAAATAGATAAATCCCAAAAGGTCCTCAGGAAAAGAGGACCTCTAAAGACCCAAGTGAGGGTAGCTCAAAGTCCATTTAAAAGTTGGCACCAAACATAAAGCCCATCTAGAAAGAGAATGGGCCGACATATTAAAAGATCTACTTACAAAACTATAAACAAAAGCGCGAGATATTTGAAACTTTCCGGACATATATAACCCTTCATTGGTTGTTCAAACGTTTGATTTATTTTTTAATTTATTTCATGAAAAAAAGAAGGCTGCGTGGTGTCTACACTTGGACACAGAAAAGGAGAAATGATCACCATGGCTTGTGAAATGAAAAATCTCACCTTTGTTGGATTCCCCTGCACCTTCTCATTGACCCCTGCGGTTGCATAGCTGGCAACAATGCCCCTCCCTTATTTTATTTTCAACTTCAACTAAATGTGTTAATCGATTGGTTAGGTTCAATTTCAGTCAGGTTGAACCGGTTTTAATTTCTTACTGAATCAACCCGGAACCAAACAATTAATGAATTTTTTCGATTTGTGCTCAGTTTAGTCTGATTCCTTATCGGTTTAGTAATCAGGCTACTATCTAGTTTCAGTTTGGTCCGGCAGAAATAGTTCAGTACGGTTTTGAGTTTATATGTATATGTTAAGGAAATTAAAGGGGAAATCATGGTTTTTTGGGTTTTCGGTGTCTTATCTGTCCAGTCTCATTTCCTTATCAGGTTTAGTTTGGTTTTTGGTTTTCGGCCTGTCTGGTTCGTTTTAATATGTATTCGTTCCACCCCAAACCAAATCGAAAAGGGTTTTGTTCAAATTGGACCGATCGGTTTGACCGATTCATACCTAACTTAAACACCCTTAACTTCAGTTCAATAATAGATAGATCTTTAAAAACAAAATCGCAACAGAGAGTTATTGATTAATGTTATCTTATCGGTTTATAATGTTTTGATCTCGATTTTTGATAATAAAAAAAGAAGAAAGAACGCTATCTAGTCGCGTGGCTTGTACACCTGGCCACAATACCACCCTGTCCCCATGGAAGGTATCGCCCTACTCCCACGGAAAGGCAGAAATCCTGCCTAGGTTGATGTTTATGCGTACGCTCTCATTGGCCAGTGCAAACGTGCAAGCTCTAGAGGCCCAAGTAGCTTTCTCTCGCCCTAAAAAAGTATGAGAGAAAGAACGTTATCTAGGCGTGTGCAATGCACTGCCTCATCACCCAAAACAGGAATGTACAAAATGACAACCACACACCCCCATGAAAAGGTGGAATTTCTTGAGGGTACGACGATCATTTTGAATGCCCCTGGGCAGGGGCGGTGCACCTCACACGCCCAAATAGCATTCACTTTCCCAAAAAATAACATAAAAACACTAAATTTACGATTATTTCCATTTTCTATTCATTGGGTCATCCGTTTTGGCTTCCCGATTCAGTGTTTTTGGTTCTTTTTACCAAAAACAAAAAATGTGATCAATCAAAGCAGGACCATTGAAGCCCAAAGGCATCAGGTTAACCATGAAGCATTGATTGGACAACCGACAACTTCGACTGTGAAATCTCGACCGGCCAAGATTTTAAAACTCGAGATTAGGCATTCGATTGGATTCCATCAATTCAGATTAGAAACTGAATATACATTTTTTAAGAATCAGGTGAGTTTGGGATTGGGAGTCAATCACTTAATCTGATTCTGATTTTTATCAAAACCTTGGGATCAATAGGATTCAAATACAATTGGGGATTACATTGTGATAGGTTCGGCTTGTATAGGGAACCCATTTGTAAATTTTTTATTTTTTTTTAAGTTATTGTTTGGAAACAATAAGGAAAAAGATCTCTGTACGGGAGTGTGGCCTACGCCAGCACTCCCATGAGTCTATCTTTCTCCTCCCTATGTGAAAAGACATCTCTACCCCCATGTTTTAAGGAGAAGAGAGATAGACACATGGGAGTGTTGGCGTAGGCCACACTCCCGTACAGAAAACTGCTTCCCGAAACAATATTATAACGAATAAGAAACTAGTTTTCTGGCTAGGACTGTAGCCTATGCCAGCACTCCAATGAGTCTATCTCTCTCCTCCTAAAAACGAGGGACATAGGTGTCTTTTCATATGGGAAGGAGAAATAGACTCATGGGAGTGTTAACGTAGGCCACACTCCCTGACAGAGTTCTTTTTCCCTAACAAATAATAAAGTGATTTGTTTGAGAAAACAACTTCTTTTAAGCAATGATTGTAATTCATTTCAGGTAGATGTGTTGATGTTTTTGGAAAACAAATTGAACTATCCATTCTTATGATTTTTTTAATCTAAATCATCTATTTCCGTTTAAATTGGGAGAATTTACAATATTTTCTATAGTATTATTACATAAGCATAGACATACACGAGATGCATACCAATACAAGGGAGATATGTGATTGAATTAGACTCCAAAATTTGACATGTGAATAATCCAGACCATGTCTTTCCTTTTTAACAGTCGAAATGGACACATTAATTGTCCATGTGACAGAATACATGTCTTGTGACATTGAAAAAATAACAAATTCTTGTGATGATAATAATGGGAAAAGGCTGGTCACACCGTCATGGTACCCAATATGTATGATCATCTCATCTCCCCCTTTGAAATAGACCCCCCTTGCCCTCCTATGTTCAGCCCTATGATTGGCGTATGTCGCTATCTTACCGAAAGTTGGCGGCATGCCCAACACTCTCCCAATATAAACATATGTGACAAAAGAGAAATTTTGTTTCTCCATAATCCACTCGAGGAAGACTTTCTATACACAATCCATCTATCATGTGTTGCGTAAGGGTGTAAATTAGTTATTCAATTCGGTTCTAGAGAATGTTGGTGTGATCTGGAATCAATCCGAGAACTGAATTGATTCTGAATTTTGATACTCAAACTGAACCTACTTGGTTTTGGTACATGTTCGGTTCCAAAATTTGGTTCTTAGGCGGTTCAGTTCGATTCCTGTACTTGGATCCATATACTCTAGCATACAATATAGAATATAATATATTATTATATTATAATATTATAGTACAGTATAATAGTATTATAAAATATTTATCCAAAAATATAGTACTATAAAATCTAATACATGCAGGGTTTCCGGTTAAGGATTATGTTTCACAGTGGACTCAGATCAATCCCACTTGTACTCTTTGTGGCACTTGTAATGAGACCTTCTAACATATTTTTCTATCATGTGCTTGGGTTAAACGCATCTGGGCAACTGGTCCTTTGGGTCTAAGAACCGAGTTTATTACCCACCCTTCTTTGGAACATTTCTGCGCGTCTATCCACCTGAACCACTAGCTTGACAGGTCAACTCTCTCTTGGTTTTTTTTTAGTTTTTATTTTAACATGTTATTTTATTTGGGACGTTAGGAACAAGTTATGTTTTTCTTCTATTCAACCGAATCCTCTCAAAGTGATTAAGAGGATTGAACAATGGTTATTGGATCTTAAGATCTTTCCTTCCCCCATTCCTTTAAGGGATGAAATTTATGATGAGAATCTGACTATTACTATCTCTTTACCTTGTTTACCTATTTACAACTTTTTTGTTTTGTTATGCACAGGGAACAATATCAGAAAACTAGGACCTTTTTCGATGGGTTTCTTGCATTTTGTTAGATGGCAAATTCATTTTGATAATTGCAGGATCTATTAATACTCGTCATCTCTTGGAAGCAGAATTTTTGGGATAGCACAAGGGTTTAATTTTGTTGAGGAGATAGGGCTGAAGGTGAAAAAAAGTTTGGTGCTCAAATGATACATTGCGTGGACTTCTTCCAACTCCAACTCAATCTTCGTGGCCTTAGGAACTTCTAACAAGTTTTTTACAGATGATGGATAAATCTAAATCCCAATTGTGTATATAACTTTGTAAAAGTTTGCCATCTTAATATATCTATATCTTTTCTTTTCATAAAAAAAAAATAGCAATATATAATATGGTTTATTAATATTAAATATATTAATATACTATAATATATTACTATTCAAATTGGGTTCGATTTCAATTATGGAATTTGGTTCCTATGCTGGATCTGGAATCAAACCGAGAATCGAATCAATTTTAAAATCCAATGCCCAAACCTAAAATTTTATTTGGTTCAGTTTGGCTTATTCGATTCGGTTCCGATTACGGTTTTCAATTCCGATTCAAATTTGCCACACTTAGTATCACGTGAAAAGGGTAATATTACAATTCTAATGTTGGATAGATAAAGTGTTGATTGGAGGTTTAAATGCCAAACTTGTTTGTGGTGCTTGCTTCTTCTACGCTTATGGTATTTTAAATGCGAAACCTCAAATTCTTCTTTGCACTTGGCTTGAATGTTGCAAAGATAGGTCTGAGATATCTGTCACACAACTGGTAACTATCAATTAAACTCTAAGAATTAGAGACAGCCCACACAAAGAGCTGGCGAAGACGAAGGAAGCTCGAATTCAACACAGATGGGACGGGGAAGCGCGATAGCGAGTCTGGTTTGAAACGGTATCACAAATAACATAGACATTAATATTGGAAAGGGACAAGTGGAGGGACACAAAGCCATAAATGCCCAAGGACCTCACTAATAAGCCAACCACCCACCCCCCACCCAGAAGAGGGACACAAGGCCATAAAGACCGAAAGACCTCACTGATAAGCCAACCCACCCCCCACCCATGACCCACCCCCCCAAAAAAAAAAAAAAAAAAATCACCCATGATTGGGTTGGTGATATAAGTGCCTAACCATGAACCCTATCGGATCCTTTTCCCAAAGCATAAAAGGGATTTAATTGGAGAAATCTTGTTTATGAATCCAGTTTCCCTTCATCCATGATAAAGAGAAAGTTTATGTGTCTTAATCTTCGATGAATTTTGAGTCCTAGGGTACAGAGGACTTCGTATAATAGGGGCTGACGTATTTAGTCATAGTTTTTGGTGAAAAGAAAACAATTTTACTTTATTTATAGGGGAGGGTCATGAGATCTATATGAGTAGAATAAGAAAGAGACTATCAGTGTGGGACTCACTATTTATTGTGTGAGAATGATATAAAGAAATCTGTGCAAGACACATGTTTGGTTTTCCATTATTAATATACGAGAATTGCATATTGGCTGGCCTTAGTCGTTTGGCCTGAATTGTTTCTAGTTCAATTAATTCTTGAAAAATATAAAGAATATAAGGCTCAACAACATAATTTTTGAAAAAAAAAAGGTTTGATATCGGGACATATAATTTTATATCCAATTGCTCGTCCAACTTGCACATTTGCCTATGTCAAGATGAATCTCTAATTCATGATTTATTTCTGTGCCCTTTTGCTGCTGCATGTTGATGAGCATCGCCACACCCACGGGGTTCCATTTTAAGTATTGGGTTAAGTTATTTTTTACATTTTTCTAAAGATTTACCTAATCGGAGGGATTTTAACATTCAATGGTCCACCCTTTCATGGCATATATGGAAAACTAGGAATAGTGTAGTTTCTAATCATTTGCCCCCAATTTACTATCATGTCAACTTTTTTCATATATATACGTTATGTTTTCTCCAGTGTAACTTTTTTCATATATGTATGTTATGTTTTCTTCAGTGTTTTTTGTTCATATTTCTCGCGGGATTGTTAGAGCTAGAGCCTAGAGGTAGGGGTGTAAATAAATAGCCGAAATGCGTTTTTGTATTCGTGTCCGTATCTGTTTAGTATTATCCGAATCCATCCGAAAGCTAAACGAATGCGGATACGGATAGGCTATAGTTATCCGAAAAGCTATATTTACATGTATACGGATAAAATATTCGATCCGTATCCGTGTCCATATCCGTTTAGAACTATTCGAATCTGTCCGATAGCTAATCTGATGCGGATGCGGATATAGCACTATCCGAGCCGAATCCGATCCGTTTACAGCCCTACCTAGAGATCCTCCAGATCTTAACAAAAGGTGCATCTAGGTTCACTTTGCCTTAGATTTGGTGGTTGCGCCCACCTTGAGTTCTTGTAAGTAATCCCGGCCTCTGGCTGAGTTTCTCTAGAGTCAGCTTTGAATAAGTTCTTGGGATCTTACGACCCAAAAAAATGAAAACAAAAATTATATTTAATTTTGTAAAATATGTAGGAGAAGTGAACTATTTATGTTTCTTTTTTCTTTTCTTCAAAGCATTTTTGTAAGGAATATAAAAAAAAAAAGAGGGGAAAATATAGGGACACCCCCTCAACTATGGCGTGTTTTCATGTACACCCCCTCATCTTTAAAACCTTTCAAACACAACCCCTTCATCCATTAAAAATAAGTAAATTAGTCCATCAAGTTAACGGCCGTTCGTTTTAAGGTTAATACTCACCCAACCATTTTTTAGGGTCAAAATGCCCAACTTAAAAATTTGAAGATGAAAATACCCTTTAGGGATAAATATTAAATACAAATCATGCCTTTGTTTTTCCCTAGTCTGCCATAGGGTTGGGCACATCTCTCTTGTACCACCCCCACCCCCCATTTCTATTATCTTCTTCACTCCGTCACTCCCTTTACCGCCCCCACCCCACCTCTATTAATTTGGGGGTAGTTTAGTCTTTTTGTTTTTTAAGGTATAGAGGGTATTTTCATCTTTAAACTTGTAATTTGGGCAATTTGATCCCACAAAAATAGTTGGGTGAGTATTAACGTTTAAATCTAATGGCAATTAGTTTTTTTTTTTTTTTTTTTGGGTAAGAATGGCAATTAGTTTGATGGAGTAATTTACTTACTTTCAATAGATGAGACGGTGTGTTTGAAAGATTTTAAAGATGAGGGGGTATACATGAAAATAGACCATAGTTGAGGGGGTGTCCCTATATTCCCCCGCCCCCCCCCCCCCCCCCAAAAAAAAAAAAAAAAAAAAAACAAAATGAGGAAATGAACCTTTACAATTGTTTGCTTAATGTGATCTCAAGTCCTCAACCTATTAAAACATGCTTGGGCTCACCAATTTTACAGGGTAACTTGGGTGAAGAATTCTTACAAAAGGGGTGAATAACTAATTTTCCTACATACCATATGCGAGCATTTCTTAGACTTCATAAACAAGGCTTTCTCCTATTATGCTTTCTAACCTTAACAGTCAATAGATTTTAGGGCTCTCTCCCATTTTTCCGAGCTAAATAATTTGTGCTTTGAAAACACCCTGCATTATTATGTGCAATGATTGAATGTGTGTTGGTCTGATTTAATGTGAATTAGTCTTTTTTACTGGACCAACCGATTCAAATCTATTGGATATTCAATCTAGTTGATTTGCTGACATCCTGAATAGGTAGTACACTTTAAAGTTTTCTTTTTCGAGTTCAGATCCTTTACACGTATGTTCACCTGAATATACATTTCATGGAATTCGGCTCTCCTCCAGCCGTGGCGGGAGCTGGAAGATCTGGCCTAGCCAAAATAGGGGCATTTGGGTCATTTCATCGATGGATCCCACTCTATGGAATGACCAAACCCCCCTGTTTTGGTTGGGCTGGATCCTCCAGCTTTCGCCACGGTTGGAGGAAAGCCAAGTCTCATTTCATGTGCTAATACCTATTCCTTTTATTTCTTTAAGCGGCATCATTTTTTGGATGCAGAGGTCACGTCGCACGCGGTGGCATAAAAGGGGGTGGAATTTCTACCATACATGGGGGCATGACGATCATTCCGGCTCCTATTGTACGTGGGCGTGACGGCCGTGACTAAGGGTGTCAAACGGTGTAGTTTTGATTATATGGTGCGGTTCCGGTTCAGTGCACATTTTGCAAGGTAGAAATCAAAACCGCACCGGATAAAAATCACCCAAAATCAAAATCGTTTTATATGCAGTGCGATTTTTGCGGTTTCCATTCGATTTTTATTATACGGCTAACAACCGGTTTACATGCCGTTTGTCATACCAGTTCACATCTTGTTTCAACTTTGTACCATTTAATTCTATCATCCATTTCCTTGTTATGTGGGAGAAATTGTATATTTCAAAAACAAATTAGAATATAATTAACAAATCAAAATATCACTAACAAAACTTTATAATTAATGCTCAACCTTCTACTTTTGTACCCTTTAATTCAATTAACCCATTTCATAAACAAATCAGAATATAACCAATCAACATAGAACCCTATCAAAAATTAACACCAAGCATTAAATAAAAGATCTTGATCTTGTTCAAAAGATAATTCCATAAGGTTTCCAACACTACCAAAATCAAGCAAACAAAAGAAGTACTAATCATCAGAATTATCCCCAAGGAAAAATGAATGAATAATCTAATATTCTATAATGTTATGCTTCCAAGCTCCATTATAGTTCCAACAGTCCATAATTAACCATAGACATTCTACAAAGATGCATCCACGTCACTTTAATTTGCATTCTTTAGCTTCTTCTAAGAGTTCCAACGCAACAAAGATGAGCTTAGATGTTCCCCTCTCCACCCATTAGAATTTTCTGCGCCAGAGATTCCAACACCTCCCTGTTATGCAAAGTGAATGTAAATTTTTCTTGTTAATTTCTTAAGTGTAATAAAAGATAAATGAAGAAATCATAAGTTGGTACTTATACTGAACAAGCTAACCCTCCATGGGTATTATACATTAGTTATGGACTCTTGGATTCTATTCGGTTCAAAATTGGCGGTTAACCGACGGTTATCCGGTTCTGAACCGAACCGAACCAGATAGAGAACATGTGAAATCAGAATCGCACCATTTTTTTGCGGTCCGATTCTGTTCGATCATAAATGGTCGGTTTCAATTTTGGTATTCGATTTCGGTTTCATTTTGACACCCTTAGCCGTGACCCCTGCGACCCATGCAGAAAAATTCCTCCCTTTCTTTAAATACCCTTTTCGCCCTTTTAATATCAATAAGTGTGATAGGTGTTTATTGACACCTGAGGTGTACATGCACGTGAACATAGGTGTAGCTTGCAGGGTCAGGGTGTTAAACAGTCTGGTTTTGGTTAAACGGTTCGATTCGGTTCAGTTTTGACTGCTTGAAGGTAAAAGCCGTAACCAGACCATTTAGCTAAATGGTCTCATAATCAAAACCTGGACTGTTTGGTAAATGGTTTCGGTTAGACGATTACTAGATGGTTTCATAAACCATTTACTAAGTCTAATTTACACTAGTTACCTGCTGCATTTTTTAATAGAGAATGGGGGCCTTTGGCAGTGCATTAATGAAGACGCATATAAAAATTAAGAATGAAATAGGAACAACGGAAACCATGGTTAGAGCTTCAAAATACAGAGACCTAGAAGCACAAAACAGTACGAATCAATAACTCCCATGAAACTGAGGTTTTTAAACTCTTAGACGGTTAGGTTATAATCAATTTTAATTGGATTATACAATTTGAAATCATTAGATTAATCGATTTAAATCGAACCAAATTGATTAAATAAACAATGTTATTTTTAAAACTATAGAGCGAACCATTTAACTAAACAGCCTGTTGATTTTGATTTAAACGATTCGATTTAGTTTCAATAAACGATTTTGATTTGGTTTTGATACCCTTATGCAGGGGATCTCAACTCTACTTTTCCGTGTGTCATACTCCAATAGTAAACCAATTAATTGTCTTAAATTTCATCAAATGCTGATCCCAATATCCCATGGTGTGAAGAAAATTCCAAGCACATTTAACACTCCAAAAACTGCCAAATAGGTGCCTAACATACAGGAAAGGGCAGTAGGGGTATCCGAGGTGGTAGCATTTGTGGAAGATGTTAGATTAAATCGATCCGAATAAGGACAAAATCCCAAAAGCCAGGATCTCCATAGGACGTTCAAGAACACAACCAAATAAATAATAGAAACAGAGATAGAGCCACTAACCTTGTTTCGCATCCATAGTGATGATGATCGCAGCGAAAAATAAAGAATAAGATCTAGGTGCTTCCCCTCTATTCCCAAAGTAACTGGCTTGATGAGAATACCGAATGCGCAGGGACGACGAACACTGAATATCTCCCTCTCTTACAAGAATGCACTCTTCAATAGCAATTGAGAATAATAAGTTGTGTTGGGTAGAGGGGGGACCTAGCTCCTCCTTATATAGTAATCCCTATAGGGTCTGACTCATCACAGTCCCAATAGGAATCTATCTGGCCCACACTAAGCCAGTCCACATTAGACTTCTAATATAACTTAATGATCCCATTTTATTAGACCAAAACCCTAATTAGTCTGGTTTAGAAATTTAATTATGTCCATATGGAATTATATTAGAACTAAAATTCTAACATTCTCTCACTTGGACTTACATTAAATTTCTTACTTTTTAAAAAGGATTTAAAAACAGTTTTGACCAAAACAAATCACAGGCTAACAACTCTTTAAGAAAACTTTATGTGCACAATTTTTAAAATAAATTGGTCTAGAGGTCATATTAGAAAGTCAATCCTATCCCATTGAGTTTTAGATACCGAATCATGGCGGTAATTGCATCTATGATCAAGCGACACAGAGCCTTCCATGGTCACGAGAGCCCGCAACTCTACTAACAAGGATGTCATGTGGTAGTGTGGTAATGGGATAATACTCACATAGTGATTCCTTATGTAT
This sequence comes from Telopea speciosissima, assembly GCF_018873765.1. NCBI lineage: Eukaryota > Viridiplantae > Streptophyta > Magnoliopsida > Proteales > Proteaceae > Telopea > Telopea speciosissima. The sequence goes on along the minus strand of NC_057921.1, from coordinate 59,652,403 downwards.
TATCAATTTGTCAGTTCAAAATTTATCTTCTTTAAGTGGCACAGGCTCACTAGAGAAATAATCTTAATGATTCTAACGAATCTGTATGTCTCATCTTGAATAACTCGAGTTTTACTTTATGTGTTACAAGACATACCTTTAGGCTAATAACTTAATGCCCCAACCTTGCTTGAGGTTAACACATTCTTTAAGTCTTTAAAACCATATATATATACATCATGTCAATAAATGAAACACCCAAGTGTTCAAAAGAATTTTGCATGTAATGACAACTGATACATATAAGCCAATATTTACCACACGGTAAAAATTACAGATGAAAATAAACTTCATTTTACAATGGAGCAAAACAACTCCCACTAACCAACCACATCCTATGATGCACCTAAACCCATGCTTATGACATGTCTTTCAAAACACAAGGGCGAAGACCTTAGGTTAGGGGATCTATAACCATATCATCTGTACCAATATGCTCTACTGCAATGTCACCTTTCTTTACTGTCTCCTTTATGGTCAAACACTTGCCTTTCATGTCCTTAGACCCTCTAAGTTCTTTATTGTTGTGTATAAACAACACAACAAAACTGTTATTACTATATATCTGGATGGGTCTATCCACAAAATCTAAAATGGTCAACTAGTTTATGAGATTCCTGAGTCAAATAACTTGAGAAGCAGTCCCATGGCATGCTACAAACTTTATCTGTATAGTCAATGTGGTTACCAATGTCTATTTTGTACTGTCCCATAATACTATCCTTCCTGTCATCAGGAAAACATAACCAGATATGGATCTCCTATCATTCTCACAGCTAGCAAGGTCGGAATCTGTATGACCCACTAGCTTGAGTTTAGGAATGTGTCTTTATGTTACATATAATCTTTTGTCCCTTTCAATTACCGTAATACTTTCTTGGCAGCAACCCAGTGGCTAAGACTAGGATCTGACTGATATTTTCCAAGAAGACCCGTCACAAAGGTAATATCCGATCTGGTACAGACCTGAGCATACATGATATTAATTACCTAGTGCGCTAGCATAAGGCACCTCATTATGTCATCTTTCTCAGCTTCATTTTTCGGGCACTGTGTCGAGCTCTGTAGACACTGAATTTTGTCACCCCCCGGCGATGATGACAACAAGACACGGACAAACATCGGTATCTCTCTCAAGAAGGACTCTTGTCCCTACATATAAACCAAATCACCGTAACATCCTTAAAATGACTTATAAGACCCTTTTATCAAATGCTGAAGGAGGTACTGCTCACCCTCCCCCACCACGGTAGTCCCAAAAATTTCCTGAAGAGTCAGAAGGGAGCCAAAAATCCAAAAAATAAGGAAAAATGGCACCGCGCTCCCACAGCGCCGTGGACGCCTTCCCACGACACCGTGGGGATGTGTACCGGATTTCCACGGCGCTATGAGGGGGTGTGACATCAGCCTGCTGACGTCACCCACGGCGCCGTGGAGGACTTATCTAGCCAAGAGAGAAAGGGGACCCCTCCCTATAAATAGGAGGGTCTTCCCCCTTCATTTCTCAAGCTTTTCTCGGGTAAGGAGACCCTCCAGGGCTTGTTATGCCCCCTTTTCACCCTCTTTTCCTCCGTCTTTCCCTCTTGAGTATGTGAGTGAGTGGAGTTCTTCAACTTGGGTAGATCCTTTGATTACCCATCCAAGCATAGAGCGATTCTGCTCTTGGGTATTGTTATCTCGTCAGTGTACGGATAACAAAAAACCCCCTTTACAGCCGTTATTCTGTCTGTATACAGATAACGAGAATCTCTTATATAGCCGTTACTCTTTCCGAAGTCTGAGTGACAAAACTCATCTCGTATAGCCTCATTCTGTCCGACAAGAGAGAGACAAGCCGATCGTCCGTCTCCACCTGAGCCATGGGACATCACATATTTCGCCATCGGTGCATTTTCATTTATTTCTTGCATTTCTAGACAGGTATCTGTCTCTTTTCCTTTCATTATTTTTGGCATAATGTAGACAATTAAAGCAACTCGTTTAGTGTACATAATAGATGATTTTCTCTTCCTTTGTCAAGATTAGTGTATCATAATTTAGCCTTACATGTTAGTATAAGATATATTATCGAGGGAGAATATTCAAAAACCAGCATCTAGTAGAAAGACCAATTTATCCGGGCGAGGTGGGTGCCTAACACCTTCCCACCCTCGTAACCTGACTACTTACCTTGAATCTCTGACCATACCATATAGAATCACGTAGCCCTTTCCGCTAACCCCGGATGGGGCTACACCCATTGGGTCCTAGGCCCTAATCCTAGGTGGCGACTCCATTCCTTTATAAAGCATGATCCCAATCCCCATGATGATATATCGGAACGATACACCGTTATTCATCGAACCCAATCTTTGTCTCCATAAGGCTGAGGAACCCTCATCCCGAGGACCACGGTACTTACAAGCTCAGTTTGAGAACAGGAACATTCCCAGGTTTGCAATCTAGCATACTGAACCTCTCCTGAATACGATCAACATAAGCCCTTTGAGAAAAACTTAGTAAACAGTGAGAACGATCCCTATGGATCTCAATGCCAAGGACAAAAGAAACCTCACCAAGGTCCTTCATGTCAAATTTCCTAGATAATAGTTACTTTCATTTATGCAACATCCCTAGGTCACTGCTAGCAAGCAGGATGTCATCCATATAAAATACGAGAAAACAGAATTTGCTCCTACTGACCTTGTGATATATACACTGATTCACTTTGTTTTCCACAAAATCGAATGAAGTCACGACACTGTCGAACTTCAAATACCACTGCCTAGAAGCTTGTTTGAGATCGTAAATAAACTTCTTGAGTCCACGCAAGATGGTCTGAACCATCCACCCCAAGACCATCAGGTTTAATTCAATAAGCTCCCAAACATCATTATGTTTTATCGATTTCACCTCATCTCTCATTACATCAAACCACAAATCTAACTGAGGACTAGAAACAACGCCCAAATAAGTATCTGGATCAACCACACAACCTATATCGTAGTCATGTTCTTCCAGATAGACCTCATAGATAGATGGTATAACTAAATTTCTCTCCCTGACGGATTTCTGTAATGGTGCTACCACTACCTCACCCTGAATCTGAGAAATCTCAGCTGGAACTGCATCAATGATAGGATCCTCAACCGCATCCTGATTAAGAGGAATCTCATTAGGTACTACATAAATGTTAAGGACCGTATAAATATCAGGATCCTGAACTCCAGCAGGTGTAACGAATGGCCTAGTATGCCCCACATCCGTCTGAATAGGTAGAAGAATAGGTACTAATGTACCAACCATGTCGCTATCTTGAATAGTCTAAGAACAATCATTCTTTTCGGCCACATCAAATTTCAGAAACTTCACTGTCTATGAGTCCACAATCCTAGTGCCTCTGCAGGGATTATAATATTTATATCCCTTCGAATGATCTGGGTAGCTTACAAAATAGTAACGAGTAGTCCTAGGATCCAACTTGTTCAAAGTCAAAAAATATAGTTTTACTTTTGCAGGACACCCCCAAACTCTAAGATGGTTTCTGGATTTAGTAACTACATGGTTAAGGATACAAGGAATAGTTTTCAAAAACTTCTCCCATAAGAACTTATGTGAATTTGTCTTACTAACCATGCTCTTCACTAGTGCAATTATGCCTTTCGGCGATACCATTTTGCTCAGGACTTCCTGACATAGTTAACTGACCAACTATCTCAGAGTCCTCTAGGTATTTAGCAAACAGGCCCTTAAGTTGTCCAGCATCGTCATGTCTGCCATAATACTAACCCCTACGATCGGATTTAATAATTTTAATAACTTTGCCCAACTGTTTCTCAATTTTAGTCCTAAAAATCTTGAACATGTCAAGAGATTCAAACTTTTCTTTAATTAAGAACAGATAGCCATTATTGGGAATAGTCGTCTATAAAAATGATGAAATAAAAATTTCTACACAATGTGGCTGAATAGGGACTACTAATGTCAGTGTGAATGACCTCCAATAGGTCAGAACGAGGTCAGAACTACGGACTATAGTTTTCTTCTTTATCTTGGTCATCTTTCCCTTACAATAGTCTACATAAGTTTCTAGATCACTTTCGAGAGTAGGTAGGATGTCCGACTTTATTAGCCTTTCCACTCTTGCCTTAGAAATATGACCTAACATCTTATGCCACAATGTGAAAGACTGTTCTTTAGGTAAGGGTCTTTTGGAAACAACGTTTTCAACATTATAGAAAGCGTAGATATCATTGGGAGATAAACACAGTATATACAATCCATTGGACTTAATGCCGGAGCCAACTTTATTTGAAACAAATTTATCATACTGTTCTTTATTTCAAAATGGTAACTACTAATGTCCAACACTGAAATCGAAATTAAATTTCGCCTGAAGGATGGTACATAAAAAATATTCTTTATAGTCAAATTAAAACTAGAAACTGGTAATAAAATGATATCTCCCACGAACTTTACGTCAATCATATCCATCGTTCCCTATGACAAGCCTTGATTCATCCTGATTTGGCATCTTTCGATTTATGAATCCCTATATGGTAAAAGTAACTTAGTTAGTTGCCCTGCCGTCTAGCCTCTAAGTATTGGATGAGGCTTATGATAGATTGGATTCACAAACAAAAGCCAAAGAATCGTTACCTGATGGCCTGAGTTTTGATAACCAAGTCTTGTATTTGTTGCAGTCCTTCTTTATGTGACCCTTCTTCTTGCAAAAGAAGAAGCGATCACTCTCTTTTTTGAAAGAGTCTTTCTTGGGTCCCAAATTGTTAATTCGATCGCACTCTTTTTTGACAGACTTATGAGTATGGTTTTTAGACTTTTCATTCTCATGGGATTTGAAAATAATAAGTAGTTTCTCTTTCTCAGATACAGCCCTAGAAATAAGGTCATCGATACTCCAGACACCATCCTGGGAAAGGTAGTTGATTTTGATGATGTCAAAATCAGAAGGTAGGGTATTAAGAACTTGATGAACAATCAAGGCATCATGAAGAGCAATATTCAAGGCTTTGGTTTTGGTTTGATAGTCAATCATCCAAACAATATAATCCCTAACACCCCCAGAACCATGATATTCCATATTAAATAGCCCTTGCAGAAGTCTTTCAATCTCAACATTCGATGAAACTTGGTATCTCTTGAAGATTTCATCCAGCAATTCCCTGGCAGTACATTTATCAGGTAGACCACTCTTAAGGTGTTCCGGTATCGATCTCTTTATAGATAGTACAGCTAAGTGATTACTCTTTTCTCTTACAGAATGCCCAGATTTTTCATCCTCAGTACTATCAGCTGTTAGGTCCATTGATTTATCTATAACAAATGACGTATGCACATTTGCCGTCTTCATGACAAACATAATGTCCTCTTTCCATGTCTTAAAATTTGACCCAGTAAAAATCTCAATAGTGACCATGTTATTATTGACAGAAAAAGGTGACTGAAAATTTAAACAATGAACAGTACAATAATCAGCATGATGCAAGTACAGCTTGAAACCTTATAAGCTAATGAGAATTTTACACACATCATTGTGAAAATACCTTTGGGCTAAATTCCCAACATGCAATTGTAAAAAATCCCTACATACTAGTGGCCATGGGAATACAACTCAACTTTCAAAATCCACCACCTTTTGGTGTGCAGAATTCTAGGGTCAGTATATTCTCATGCATACTGTATATGTATCCCCTTCAAGTACCAATACATGATCACCACCTTTGGGTGTATGACCACACATCAGAGTTGAAGGACATCCCTTAACTGTATGAGACCGGTGTTTCACAAATCTAACAAGGAAGGTCGCTTTGGCGGCTGCATCCTGTCGAACCTATGGAACCCTCTCTTGGGATTTTCCAAAATTACTTACATCCTTAAACAAATTGTGTTATTTTATAATTTATGACAAGGGGCTTAAATATCTCAAAATTAATACAAATATGCCGACAGTATTGTTCATCAAAGTAGGTATTCTAGCAAGTCAGAAAATTAGTTCGGTTCCCAATGGAACGAATCGACAAATTCCAGAATAGGGTATGCATCAAAAGAATACCAAGAATATTTAAAATATGCATATCTGTTTTTAATGTCTTAAAACTAATACAAAATCCAACGATTCTGTTCATCAAGGTAGGTATTCCAACAAGTCAGAAATTGGTTTGGTTCCCAATAGAACGAATCGATAAATTACATACAAGGGCATGCATCAATAAAATACAAAAAATATTTAAAATGTGCATATATGATCAAAACAGAGGGCACCACTGTGTAGAGCATAGAAAAACAGAACCAACACAAAAAAGGGGACCTCAAACGGAGTCTCGTAGCCCCCAGAAAGCCCGGTCAAAGTTTGCAGCAAAAAATGGTTGGCCGTAATAGTTTGACCGGTCCGAATGGTCAAACCGGTTCAATCAAACCAAACCAATACTGAATCAAACCCGATCCACCCAAACGGTTTAGTTCTGGTCCAACCGGGTCAGGGTAAACCTTTTGGGTTATCGGGTCGGGAAGCGGGTCGACCAGACCCAACGGCGCATGTTAGCAAGCTTATATAACTGTTAGGGGTGCACGATAGCAAAACCCCAAAAATTCTTTTTTCGTTTTTTTATAAATCCAACCGAAGAGTGAGATCCACTCGCCGCTACCGTCGGCGCGTGAGAGCACGTCCGGCGACGGCGATCCACCCATCCAGATGTTCAGCTCTCCGAGCTCTACACCCCTATGTGATCTGTTTCGATTTTTGCTGGAGAAAAATTCCAACAGTAAGTCGTGTCTGTACGGGTTTTTTGAAAAATTTAAAAAATCCTAAAAATCTTGATTCAAATCGAAAAATTTTCGATTCCCTTAATATGTTCTATTATTTTGAATCCATATAGATTCAAGAACGGATCTATGGAGACTTTGATACCACATGTTAAATTAAATCGATCCGAATAGGTACAAAATCCCTATTCGGATCGATTTAATCTAACAGAAGATGCTGTGGATATTCCCACTTCCCAACCCTATGAAGTCTTATAACCATTGGTAGAAGAATACTCTTGATTTGATATTCATTTGTCGATCCAAATAAGGACAAAATCCCTATTCAGATCGATTTAATCTAATAGAAGATGTTGTGGATATTCCTACTTCCCAATCCTACGAAGTCTTATAAATCATTCGAAGAAGAATATTCTTGATTTAATATTCATTTATCGATACGGATAGAGACAAAATCCCTATTTAGATCGATTTAATCTAATAGAAGATGCTGTGGATATTCCCACTTCCCAATCCTACGAAGTCTTATATCCATTGGAAGAAGAATACTCTTGAGTTGATATTCATTTGTCGGTGAAGACTTCATAGTCCACCAGACACGACTTTTCAAAATTTCTACCTTCACGTGGAAATAAGCATAACTCATTTCAATCTAGGGCGGCAACGAGGTTGGTCCGGATTTATGATATGATTTTCTTAATAGTAGGACAAGTTATGAATGAGCCTTTTCACTGTTCCATCACCCATATGTGATTTGTGTTTTTGCTTTTGACGACGTCATCTCTGGCCCACGCATGACGCACAAACAAAGAAGCCTCACTTCTTCTCAATGGCCCACTGTAACATGTGTCAATCGGTGATTAGTTGATTTTAATTTCAGTGTGAGAAGGAGTGATTCCGAAACCAAACCGAATTATGTCTTTGTACAATTTATTGTCTAAAGCCCTCCATGGTAAATCAAATGGAATCTACTCTGACCCATAATAAATTCCATGTGATGATATTTGTAAGGTTCGAACTCCGTTGGTTTCACTATGGGTTTGAATTAGGTTCAATATTTTATCAATTTGAAATTTGGTTTGATTTATCATGTATCAGTTTCTCATTGGTCTTATATCAGTTTGGATTAAAGTTTGATGTGGTCTATTTTCAATCAGTTCCATATTATCATAATCTGAAACCAAACCAATAAGAAATCGATTTAGTTTGATTTGGGCCACGTATGATTTCACATTGCAGTTCTTTTCTGTTTTGGGAATTGGGGGCTTTATATATATATATTTACTTTTTTATTGGGGGGGGGGGGGTTGGGGAAATAGGGAGGGAAGAAGGTACCAGTCAAGAGACTCGAACTCGAAACCTCCTAGTGAACATTGACATGAAGTGCACCATAACTCACCAACTGTATTAGGTAGTTGTTGCGACTCTTTGATGCATAGAGAAACTGAAGCCTCTCTTTCTCTCCACAACGTACGTATCATTTGTGTGGAGTTCTTTTTTATTTTTATTTTTATTTTTTGTTGCAGTGTGGAGTTCATTAAGTATCGATTAATGGGAAGGTGGATATTTGACAATCCCCCTGTTGTACATTCGTGGCCAATCATCCAAAATATTTTGAAAAAGAAAAGATTGCTAAATCTATGATAATGTATGTGAAAATGTGCCTAGTAGCATGTGGTGTGTGGAAAAGCTCATTACTATTAGAGGCCTTGGGTTCAAGTCCGTCACATCTCTCCTCCCCCCATAGAATAGGATAAAGTAGGGGTTATAAAAAATAAAAAATAAAAAATAAAAAAACTTTTGATATTTTATTCAGTTTAATTCTCTACTGTGAAGAGCATTGAATTTCATTACCTTAGAATGTGAGAGTGTATTTGTTGTGGTAAATTTTTTGGAAGAAACCCCGGGAGAGAGAGCCGCAATGTGAAGGAACCATGGTTTGAGGAATCGGTATTGGATTAGTTAGATCGATCAATTCATATTGGTATCGGTGGATTGGTACAAACAAAATTAAAAATGTAAAAATTTTCAAAGAAAACTAAAATAAATTTATCTATGCAGATTAATCCAGATCAGTATCGATTAAAAGTGATACCAATACCGATTATTAAAACCATGGAAGGAATTTGGAACTTGGAAGCCCGGAATTACACTAACAAAAAAAGCAAAAGGAAAAAAATTGCCATGCCGGCCTCTGTGCAGTTTTCCTCACATAAAGTCTTAAAAATTGTGTCTTTACTATTTTGAAAATGTTAACTTCAAATGAATGACTTTTCCACAAAAACAAAAACTTCACATGAAGGATGCCTTTTTCAGAACATCGTGCATGTGCAGACTTTTCCACGTAGACAGTCAAATTTCCTTTTTAGGAAAACAAAATTAAAATGTGATTGTACGTTCACGAATTGGTACGTGCATTTGATCCATTTTCATTTTTTCTTGGCATAGTAAGATATGATAGAACATGATGCATACATCCAGTACGTATACGTGTAGAGTAGCTCCTCTGCAAGTACCTCGAACTCACCACTCACTCAATCCCACTGCTATAAAAGCACCCCAAGTTTAGGCAAAAGCTGCAAACAAACATAAGCCATTAAGGTCTTGAGGGTCAGGGAAGGAAGAACCCCAAGGCCTCTCTCTCTCTCTCTAGTAGTTACAAAAATGGTCCTCTCGAGAAACCTTTACATCTCCATTATTTTCAGTTTAGTCCTCTTCAGTTTCGTAGAGGCAGGTAACTTTGAGGTCAGGAACAACTGCGGCTACACAGTCTGGGCCGCCGCTTCACCAGGTGGTGGGATGCAGCTTAACCATGGCCAGGTCTGGAGCTTCAACGTCCCTGCCGGCCAGAAAGGTGGACGTGTTTGGGGCCGAACCAACTGCAACTTCGATGGGAACGGCCACGGACATTGCCAAACCGGTGACTGTAACGGGCTTCTGCGGTGCCAAGGCTACGGTTCAGCACCAAACACCTTAGCCGAATACGGTCTCAACGGGTACAATAACTTGGATTTCTATGATATCTCGCTGGTTGATGGATTTAACATCCCTATGGACTTTGGTTCAACCAACGGTGGATGTAAAGATATTAGATGTACGGCTGATATCAATGGCCAATGTCCAGCCGATTTGCGGGCCCCTGGAGGATGTAACAACCCGTGTACCGTGTACAAGACCGATAATTACTGTTGCAACTCTGGGAGCTGCGGGCCAACCGATAAGTCAAGGTTTTTCAAGGATAGATGCCCAGATGCCTACAGTTACCCACAGGACGATAGAACAAGCACGGTAGTGTTTACCTGTACTGGTAATAGCAATTACAGGGTTGTGTTTTGCCCATAATTAATGACCCTCTGCTTCTACTGTTTTTTACGTCTGAAAAAAACAGATCTTTTGAGTTGCAGGTCTCAATTAGACATATATATTACCTAAATAAAAAAAGAACCTGCAAAAAAATGTCATGTATTACTGTTTTATTAAGGTTAACTCTTTTGGTTATTATCGTTCTTGTAATAAGGACACTTGCTAGCGCAGTTGGTAGAAGCTTGGTGCGGTAGAACCCAGGCTTCGAGGTTTCAGTTTTTTGAGCCTTTTGTTCCTCACCTTAACCCCCCCCCCCCCTCCCCCTCTTTACTTTACTATTTTGAGCAAATAAATTTTAAGGTTATGCTTTGTGTGATGACAAATGGTTACACTGAGTTTGTTACTATGCCAAATTTACCCTTGTTTGTACAATAGAGAATTGATCATTTTTTTATACTATAGGGGTAAAAATAGTAATATATTATAGGGAGAATGTTCTCTGTGCCGTAGTGCAAGTTGCGCCTAAGCACATGAGCAGCTTGTGCAAGGGGGCAGGGTGATCATTGTGCCCACCCCCTATGTGCCTGAGCACAACCTAGGCTGCGGCACAAGGAACAGTACCCTTACATTATACTATGGAGGTAAAAATGGTAATAAAAAAAAATGATATCAATTTTCATATATAATTATCCTTTATCTTATATTCTTATGTGTTCTACATTTGATGACAACTCCATGCATGAATAGATGGAGAATATCCTTAAAATCCAAGGTATTGTTTACTATGAAAGTTGGGGGGTTGGGTGGTGCAAGAGGAAATTTGTTTAATATGTGGTGGTGCTTGCTTTAAATGCAAAATCTCAAATTCTTCATTTCACATGGCTTGAATGTTGCCAAGATGAAGTCAAAATATCAGAATAAATACGCCAAACTGTCAATCAAAGCTTTAAGAGTTAGAGAAACGGGGAACGCAAAGAGCTGGCGCAGACGGAGGAGGTTCAGCAGCGAGTCTGGTTTGGCACGATCTCGCAATAAGTCGATCGATCCAATCAATTAAATACCGATGGGTTCCACCGATATCGATATAAATTGATCGATCCAATCGATTCGATACTGATTCCTCAAATCATATTGAAAGAAGTTCCTTGGGTAATAATTAGATATCTCTTGTAATTTGTAGTTAAAATCATATTGAGCAGTAAGATAGGATAGATAAAAAAAAAAAAAAAAAGAGAGAAAATTTCACGAACCCCTCCAAAAAGTATTTAATATCTCAGAAATTTATCATACTTATCAAAATATCAGAGACACCCCAAACGTTAAGCACAGTTAGTACCCAAAAGTGAAATATCCATTTTACCCTTTAGTTATTTAATATCTTCTGCTCTCTCTTCTTCAATTTTCTAACCGTCACCTGCTCCTCCGGCTCCGGCGACCAGTCTGCCTCAGCCTTCCTTAGCCACGTTGATTCCATCCCAAACCCATATGCCCACCTCTCACATCCTCTCTCTATCCTCCTCTTTGTCTTCTTCTGCTTCTACTTCACTCAAGGGGGAAGGTTGCCATTTTGACGTTACAGAGCTATAGAGAGAGAGAGAATTGGATATTGGGATTGTCTTCCATTTCTCTATCTCTATCTTTCTCGGAATCAGTAGGCTAAATAGTTATTCCAGAATTAACTAACATTACGGAAAGAGCACGCCATATCAGAAAATAAAATGCAAGCCAGCTGATTTTCAGAAAAATCTCGACCATCGACGAGAATTAGGGTTTCAGCAACCAGGGATTGAAATTGCGAAACCTTATCACCAACACAAGACCTGAAAACAGAGACAGAAAGACATGGATATTATTATTCCGATCAGGTTTGTCGGAGATCAAAACAACAGAATTACTCAGAGGAGGAGAGAAAGAATGAGGAAGGATGCAAAATCGAAAAGATGAAGAGGAGAAATCTGTTTCTTTTTTCAGTAGCAAAAATTGAAGAATGAAATTCTTTCCTTTTTGTTTCTGGGTTTTCTTTTTTGGGTTAGGGTTTGTAGATTTTTGTTTGTTTGTTCATGGCAAAAACTGGAGTTGAGGCGGATCCAGAAGTAGCGGCGAAGGTGTTTTCTTTTGATACTCTGTTTCTTTTGTTCTCGATTTCTTTTTGTTTCTCCTGAAATCTCTCTCTTCTCTAAAGAATGATCCTCTCTCTGATTTTTCTCACTCTCTCTCCCCCGAAATCTCTCTTTCTGTTTGGGGTTCTCGGTTAGTGGAATCGAACCCCTGAAGCGAACTTTCATAAACTCTTCGACGTGTACTATTCCGATTGCAAGAAAAACACAGAGGTGGGGTTCGACCACTCTGCCGGCGACTCTCTCTGGTCCTAAATTGAAACCCCCTTCAAATCCCGTTGCCCTGCATCAGGCAACAACCCGTGGCCCCAGGAAATAGAAACCTTCCTCGACGAATCGATCTCCGAGATGTCAAAAATGGGAACTGAGAGAAGGAGGAGAGACTGGAGAGGGTGGTGACGGGGTAAAAAAAATGTATTGAATAAAAACAAGGGCAAAATTGTCTTTTGCTAAAAATGTTTAAAATCATTAATTTATCATTAAGGGTATTATAGGGATTTCATGTGGTAAGGGTAATTTTACCATTTAAAAAAAATTAACAGACACTTAACTGCAGAGACTAACGGAGTGGATTAAATTGAAATAAATTCATAAAAATAGGGGTTGTCTGTGACATTTTGACCAAGTATGGTAATTTTCTAAGATATTAAATACTTTTAGGGAGTGTCCGTAAAATTTTCCCAAAAAATAAATAAAGAAGATGTTGATACCATGAATTAAATCCCTGAAGTAAATACCTAACAATGGACGAATGCGTTCCCACAAAACATGAGGGATCTTTGGAGTACGTAATTTATTCAAGGGAAAGTTTTATTTCACTTGCTATGTGTTTGTACTCTATTTTTGGTCGGTCAATAAAGGAATAGACTGAAATCTATTTCAGTTAAGATTGAGACCACCTCCACTTGATGGCCCCTATGATCTCTGAAAATGAAACCTAGACTCCCCCTCTCTTCCTTTGAAATTCTATTCCTAATGCTATATCACAATTGATTTATGGTAACTGACCGGTGGAACTATCCAATTGAGAACAACACCAAGCGTATTATAAGATCCAAACGTTGTTGCATGGCAATTAGCAGAAGTAGCATGGAACTCAAGAAAAGCTCACTCAGTTTGTGACTACCTCTTGTAGTGTCCAATTTTTAGTGTTTAACACATAATCGTTCTTTGCCCGATCTACAAAGGTATCAGCAGAAGAAAGAAGTGCCTGATAGAGATTCATATTAGGAAAATAGAGAACTGAAAAAAGGATGTGTTTCGGATTAGGTCCTAAATAACAATGCTTTGAAGCCAAAGACAAATGAGTGGAAATGGTGTCCTTCAGATGAGGGCACCAAGGATAATTGGGCAATATGAACAAAACCCCTCAATTGATGCTCAATTACATCGCTAACCTTCAGTTAGGAAAATGGAGGGAAGAATATTATTGGCTCTTAAGAGAGAAATTTGGGATTCAAATCCTCTATTGCCGAGCTGCCCGATAGGACCATGCTACCGAGACACAGTAAGGCGGGAAATGATCGCTTAACCCTGCTCGGGCAAGACCCCTGCCCGAGTGCCTTGCTCGAGCAGGGGTAAGGCGGGTCATTCCTTGTCTTGTTGTTTCTTGATAACACGATTTTGCCAGGCAGCTCAACAGTAAAAGATCCAACTACGAGAAAATTTTTAACACACTAAATCCCCTTTTATTCCAAAACGATTAGAGTGCTGGTAAGGGCACCTAGTTTCTTCTTATGTGGCTCGTAACCTTTGTTACATGCATATTTTCTTTATTAAAAAAGAAAAAAAGAAAAAAGGAATGCTAACCTATCACTGGGCACGGCATGTACTTGCGCTCACACCGCCCAGTGCAAAAAGATTGGCGCACCCCTAGGAAAGGCGAAAAAGACCAAGGGGGGCTGATCTTTTCATGCAAAATTATGAACGGTGTTTCAGATGCCCTGACTAAAAAGGTCATGTCTATTATGTGTATGATAGATTGACTTCATAATCTTTGTGAATCTTAAGATTTGGACTCTACAAAGAGGTAAGCCCCAAGCATGACGTCTTAATTGTCTAAGTGTTTGACTTTTCCATCTGAGTTGAACCGTTGGGGTTAATCCGTTAGGCTTTTTATATACCGAATGGATGGATGGATTCTAAAGTTTGCTTTTCCTGTATCGTATCCGATACTAAACCAAGTGTCTTAAATGTCATCAGATGCTGGACCATTTGACACAACACATTAACCAGAACTGCCAAACAGGTGCTTAACATGAAGTTTGGTTCAACAGGTGAATATACATGTGAGAGTTAACCACCTGTCCTATTTTCGCTAGGGGAGGAGGGGTTTTTATGAAAACAAAATTAATGTGTGATTGGCTCTCACATGTTGGTACTTGCTGATGATCCATCTCCCCTAACATGAAAGGGCAGGAGAGGGGTACCTGGTTGGTAGTATTCGTGGAAGATACTGTAAATATTTCCAATTGTCGATTCAATTTTAATTCATCCAGACACCATTTTTTCAGTTTTCTCCATTCATGTGGAAATAAACATAGAATTTCCAACTTTTCCATGATAAAAGAAAAAAGTTTTCCTCCACCAAGGAGGAAAAAATCCACATTCCAAACTAGTGCGGCAACGGGTTTGATATGATAAGATATGAGACTCCTCAAGACTCACTCACTCCCCCTGCTGTAAAAGCACCCCAAGTTTAGGCAAAATGCCTCAGCTGTAAACGAGCATAAGCCATCTCTCTCTCTCTCTCTCTCTCTCGCTTAGTTACAAAAAAATGGTCCTCTCGAGAAACCTTTCTTCCATCTCCATCATTTTCACTGCAGTCTTCTTCACCTTCGCACAGGCAGCCAACTTTGAGATCAGGAACAATTGCGGGTACACAGTCTGGGCTGCTGCTACACCAGGTGGTGGGAGAAAGCTTAACCGGGGTGAGGTCTGGACCATCAGCGTGCCTGCCAGCACGACAGGTGGCCGTGTTTGGGGCCGAACCAACTGCAACTTCGATGGGAACGGCCGAGGACATTGCCAAACCGGTGACTGTAATGGGCATCTGCAGTGCCAAGGCTACGGTTCAGCACCAAACACCCTAGCCGAATACGGGCTCAACCAGTACAATAACTTGGATTTCTATGACATTTCCCTGGTTGATGGATTTAACATCCCTATGGACTTTAGTTCAACGAACGGTGGATGTAAAGAGATTAGATGTACGGCTGATGTCAATGGCCAATGTCCGGCCGATTTGCGGGCCCCGGGAGGATGTAACAACCCGTGTACCGTGTACAAGACGAATAATTACTGTTGCAACTCTGGGAGCTGCCGGCCAACCGATAAGTCCAGATATTTCAAGGCTAGATGCCCAGATGCCTACAGTTACCCACAGGACGATAGAACAAGCACGGTAGTGTTTACCTGTACTGGTAATAGCAATTACAGGGTTGTGTTTTGCCCATAATTAATGACCCTCTGCTCTTTCTGTTTATGTTTATGTGTGAAAAAATAAGATCTTTGAGTTGCAGGTCTCAAAGACATAATATATTACCTAAATAAAACTGCAAATCTCATGTGTTACTGTTTTGTTTTTTTTTTAAGGTTTGTTATTACTTGCTAGCTTCAACCGTGTTCGTAATTTATTCTCCCATTGCAATATTAAAAAAAGGGAGAATATTCTCTGTGCCATAGCGTAGGCTGTGCCCAGACACATGTGTCTGCCACTCAAGGGGCAGGGTGGTCATTACGCCCACCCCCATGTGCCTGGCCAAAGCCTGCGCTGTGGCACAGAGAACAACGCCCCTTAAAAAAATATGGGAAAGAGAACCCTATTTGATTATGTGCGGCGCAGAGGCTTTGTGCTCAAATACAAGGCCGAATGAAATGACCATTGCATCCTTGGAGATTTTCACCTTTTCATGGTGTGACAATCATTTTACGCAACCCTGTGTCTACATGCCGGATTAAGTTCCTCTTTCGAACACACGTAATCTTTTGACCATTTTATTCTCTTTTTGTATTGTATCACTGATTTGATATCAGCCAGATATTAATATCGATGTTGATCAATACTGATACTGATCCATCGTATCGATCGATCCAATACCGATAACTAAAACCCTAGATCCACAATTCCATACCAATTGTCAGAAAAAAAATCCAAAGATGAATTTCACTTGTGACAATACATAATCCACTCAAATCTTCTTGATAGTGTTTAGGATCGACCCTCATTGTAATACTGTTATATGAAATACCTGTTAAATCTTATACTGCCATTATAACATGAATAGAGATTGAGGAAGATTACCAGCTATTTTTTACCGTAAACATTAATATTGTATCTAAGCCCCTGTTACTTGTCATTTATCTAAATCAATCATTAATATTTTTTTACCAAGTAATGTACTAATTAATATTTAATAGTAGGCTTGTGACGACTTACCTTAATGTTAAGATGGGCTAGGCTTAGCCCATAGTCTCTTTCCTTTCCTCGGTAGAACCAAACCATTTTGTTTTTTATCTTTCCACCACACATGTTTTTACGGTTGGATTCTTAATTGTGGTGCATGGTTTGTGATCTCAACATCAGTTGGATCGGATCAGGATTGGATCGATCAATACGGATCGGGATCATCCAAACTTGGGCAAATATGACACTTTTTTCTTTGTTTTCTTAAAAAAAAAAACTACATTTTTTTACATTTTTACCCATGTCCGTACAGCTGGATCAGATCAGTATCGGGATTGATCTCGATCGATACCATCCGATCCGATACCTCAAACCATGGTGTGGTGCATTGCACCGCATTTGAGAGGATGAAAATCTAGAACCAATTGCCAAACCGTATGACCACTTTTTTAGAAGACAAGACGTGTTGGATAATCTCCTGCTCACCCGCATTCTATCTGGTGTCTCATCTTCTATTCCTTGGCGAGTCAAGCATATTGTGAAAGATTACAGAGCTCTTAGTTCTTGTTTTTGGGATATTTCCTTTGTGCACTCTCTCAAGGAGGCTAACGCTAAGACGGATACCTTAGCTTCGTTGGGAGCTTCTTCTCAACAGAACTTGTTCGGACAAGATCCACCTCCTTCTTGTATTTTGTTTTCCTTGTTTGCTTGTTCGTTTGGGATTATTTTCGTGTTGAAAAAAATAAAAAAGGTGTTCGACTCGATAGGAAAAGATTTTCCTTACAACCCAGAAAGTTAGAAACGCGTAAACAGATCATGTTCTTGAATCTTGACTGGACTAACTCTTATATTTATATACTTAACACGGTAACACTAATGGGCAACGCTAGTATGAGATGAAAGTATTGTACAAAAGCTATGACTTGCGAATCTAGAACGTTGATGCTGTTAGCTACCCCAACCCAAGCTATGACTTTTGTACCTGGAACGTAGATGCTGCTGTTTAGATAACCCCACCCACTTTATGATTACACCCTTGTTTTGCTTCCAGACGCGGGAATTAAAGCTTCACCACCACCACCCAAAAAAAAAAAAAAAAAAGACGCGGAAATTAAAGATAAAATTTTGTCCGCTTGTGTAGTAACTCGTAGGACCACACGCAAGAATCATGACCCACAAACAAACCTCAGTCCTTCCTCAAGTCAACCCTGGGTCTTCAGTCCTTGCTCAGAATCGAGCTTTTCCTCTCCACGGCAGGACAGGGAGCCTAGCGCCAAGGAAGTGCCAGGCGGCTAGACACTACAGGACTGAAGGTGAGGTAGGAAGACTCGACTCGATTCCTATCTTTTATTCTCTCAGTTACAAAAATGTTGCTCTAGAGAGACCTCTACATCTCCATTATTTTCTCTGCAGTCCTCTTCATCTTCGCGCAGGCAACCAGCTTTGAGATCAGTAACAATTGCCCCTACACAGTCTGGGCCGTCGCATCACCAGGTGGTTGGAGGCAGCTCAACCAGGGCCAGGTCTGGACCATCACCGTACCTGCCGATACAATAAATGGCCGTATTTGGGGCCGAACCAATTGCATCTTCGGTACGAACGGACGAGGAAAGTGCCAGACCGGTGACTGCAATGGACTACTTCAGTGCCAAGACTATGGTTCACCACCGAACACCCTAGCTGAGTATGCGGTAAACGGGTACAACAACATGGATTTCTATGACATATCGCCCGTTGACGGATTTAACATCCCCATGGAATTTAGACCAATTACCAGTGGCTGCCGAGGGATTAAATGTACGGCTGATATAATTGGCCAATGTCCGGCCGAATTGAAGGCTCCGGGAGGTTGTAACAACCCGTGTACGGTGCAGCTCTGTCAATTCAATAAGAGCGTGTACGTTCACATTATGGGGATGGGATTTTCACCTTTCATGGGAGGTAGGGCATTCAATTCGATCACTCCCTTGTCTAGATGTGGGCAGTACACTCACCCTATAAAGAACTTTTTCCTTTTGTATTATGGGAATTTTTTCTTAGGAAAGTAGTTTTCTGTTTGGGAGTGTGGCCTACGGCAACACTTCCATGTGTCTATCTCTCTCCTCCTTAAAACAAGGGGGTAGAGCTGTCTCTTTTCATATGGGGAGGAGAGAGATAGACTCATGGGAGTGTTGACGTAGGCCACAGTACTCCCGAACAGAGTTCTTTTTCTCTTTTTCTTAAATCAAAATCTATTCATCAGGGATTTATATAGGGGTGTCAATTGGTCCGGTTCTGGGCCATTGGTCCGGATTCTTAGCGGTTCCAGCTCTAAGGTGTCAAGACCATAACCGAACCAATAAGCTTACCGGATCCAAATCTGAGACCTAGGACTGTTAACTAATGGGTGGTCCGGTTCCGATTCCTAATCAGTTCCAAACATTATTGAGCTCAAAACAAGGACAATGAGAATTTCTATAGGAAAACGGGAGCTTCATCATACATAGATATAGTCTTGTAGAGCCTAAAATAAAGACATTGATTCATATACTAGCTTTAAGAGTTCATAATTTCCATTTCAAACTCAACTCATATACTTATGACTTAAAGAGCGAAAAAAGAGGATCAGTTAAAAGTCCCAAGGAATATAATGTTATTAATCGCTTAGGATTTAAAGTCTTTTAGGGTTTTAGAGATCTAATTTCCCATTCAATTTGTTTACATATCATTCGGTTCCAACGGTTCTGGTGCTATCGGGTCCTTAATGGGCTATCGATTCTAGACCCGTTGGGAGACCCGGACCAGAACCAGCCCAGACCAATAGTATATCACTAAGACCAGATCCATCCCAATAAAATATTGGGTGGTCCAGTTCCAGTTTTTGTTGGTCCGAATCGGTTCCAATTACTGGTTTTGGTCCTAAATTGACATCCCTAGGTTTATAGTATTTTATTTTATAGTGTGAAAAAATATTAAAAATGTATTTTAAGGAATATACTAAAACCCTATAGATACGGTTTATGAACCCGAAGGTGGCTCAAGTTCTCATACATGCTTGAATCGCACAAATAAAATCCAAGAATGAAACCCACCTCTTGGATTCTATCTCGACTGAGGTCATACAAGAATGATTCTAGAGAATCTTAGCTGTACTATATGAAATCTAGGATGGTAATTGAATCATCAACCCCAAAAACTTTCTCCATAACTGTGTTTTCTTAAGTATTTCAGGTAATTAGTTTTTTTGAAAAGCAATTTTCTGTACGAGAGTGTGGTCTATATCAATACTCCTATGTGTCTATCTCTCTACTCCCTAAAGTAAAGGGATAGAGTCATACTTTCATATGAGAAGGAGAGAGATAGATTGATGGGGCTGCTGGTATATGCCGCACTCTCGGACAATGATATTTTTTCTTTTGTTCTTTTATTTTAAAAATTCAATTGCTGAAAGTGTTTGGTTAGGTTACAGTAATCCTTTTTAAAACTTTATTTGTTATTAGGTTGGAACTTGAGCCGCCATGTGTTGCATCTGTGACTTAATCTCTTTTGTTTGGTAAGATATTAAGATCTGGTCCATCATCGATAGCCAAATGGCACAAGAAAGAAAGAAAATAACATGCACTCACCGACCGGACGAAGACCTATTCAGCTCCACCTGTTACATAATATTGGAATTTGGAGCCTGGTTCATAATTATCCCAAGCTTATCCAACATTAATAACTAGAATATCTGGATTTTGCGGAAAAAAAGCTTGAATGCTTTTCCAGAGAGTAATGCACTTAGCCTTTTTTTTGGCTGAGAAAGTAATGGACTTAGCCGCCCTTGCTCCTGGATCAATTCCTTTGCGTGGCACGATTTACTTCTACAAAGACTTTCGTGAGCCACTTTTACCTTTTACCCTTTATGCACCATGAATTCTTCTGTACGTGCAGCATCAGGCACAACGAGGCGTGAAGAGACCCTGCCCGAGCACCATACCCGAATAAGGGTGAGGCGATCTTTATACATCTTGCTATGTCCGGTGCTGCACGTGCAGCCCAGGGTGGATGCTGCACAGGATCCTTTGGTGGGGGAGGGGTATTAGGGAATTTAGATTTTCTATGGTGTAGCTGTCCATCCTGTCTGTGCTAAGTAGACACAGGATCACATGCAAAGATCATCTTATCCCTGCCCGAGAGCCTTGGCCGAGTGAGAATAAGGCGATCTTTGCGCATAACCCTGTGTGTACACAGCACAGACAGGACGGGAAACTGCGCCATACGATCTGCACCTGAAATTAGCAGACGGGGATAGATCCCAAGCGGGCAACTGTGCCATACGATCTACACCTAGAATTAGCGGATGAGGATAGATCCCAAGCTGGTTTGAACTCATGACCTCTTATTTGAGGAGTTGGTGTTTTCATCATCTTATCTGCTAGTACACCTAACAAACACATCAGAGCCGTTCACCACTCTCTGATCACATGATTAGCTCTGCTTCATCAACCAGATTTAGAGTAAGAGCGTCTAGAACAGATAATCCCCTTCATGGATTGCCTTATCTTATCTTGCCCACTTTCCCTGTTCTTCCTTCTTTCTTTCTTTCTTTTAGCTTTTCAAATTAAACCCAAAGAAAAGATCAGTCAAAAAAATGTGGCAAGCCTGTTAACGTGGATCATCATCCAATCATCCAAGTCTTATCATTCTTACATAAAAAAATAAAAGGGCAAAAAAAAAAAAACCATAAGTCTATCATTGACCACCACAAAGCGAGCCGCCACTTCACTATAAAAACCACCTCTCTGCTCCCAACACTAACCACTTCTAACCTGTTGTTCCAAGATGACCTCCATTAACAAGCTCTTCCTCTTCTTCTTCTTCTTCTTCTTTTCTGGTGTCCTCTTCACCACCTTCACCCATGCAACTACCTTTGAGATCAGAAACCAGTGCTCCTACACAGTATGGGCCGCTGCTTCACCAGGTGGTGGTCAGAGACTTAACCCGGGTCAATCATGGACCATCAACGTAGCTGCTGGCACAGCTATGGCTCGCATTTGGGGTCGAACAAACTGCAACTTCGACGCAAACGGGAATGGAAGATGTGATACGGGCGACTGCGGGAAGCTAGTGTGCCAAGGTTGGGGTGTACCACCCAACACCTTAGCCGAATATGCTTTAAACCAATTCGGTAATTTGGATTTCTTCGACATCTCCCTCGTCGACGGATTTAATATTCCGATGGTATTTACCCCGACAAACCCTAGCAGCAGCACATGCCGTAGGCTCAGTTGCACAGCTGACATAAATGGTCAATGTCCTGGACCGCTAAGGACCGCCGGAGGTTGTAACAACCCATGCACTGTGTATAAGACCGATCAGTATTGCTGCAATTCTGGGAGCTGTGGACCCACCGACTACTCCAGGTTTTTCAAGAATAGATGCCCTGATGCTTACAGTTATCCTAAGGATGACCCAACAAGTACCTTCACCTGCCCTAGTGGTACACAAAACTACAGAGTTATATTCTGCCCAGGAAATTCTATCTTTAAGTCTAACTCTTCTCATCCCCTCTTCAATATTCTTAATGAAATATGAAGAAGACTCAGCTATTTCCCTGTCTGTTAGTGAGTGTCTGAGAGAGACCCAACCCACCTCATGAATAAAGCCCAGCATTAGTTGGGCCGATTTCCCCTTTTTTTTTTTTTTTTTTTTTTTGTTTTGGTTGGGGTAGACTTTCCCTGTTAGGTTCCCTTGCGATGATCAGCTTTGTTCTGATTATCTTTTCTTAATTAATGAATAACCTCATCAGTTTATTTTGTTCCTATAGTCATAATTCCCTCTTATTAATTTTGTTTGTATCCCCATAATTTTTCTCTTGGATCTTTGTTTGTATGGGATAAGAATGGTTAGATTTTGGGTAATGGATAATGTTTTAGAGCCAACAAGTGTGACCCTGCTACTCGACACGAGTCCTTCTCAAATGTCTTTAACTTGAATTTGGCTATGTTTTGCTGGGCTGGACCCTCCAGCTCCTGCCACGGCTGGAGGAGAGCCAGATCCCTTTAACTTATGGTTAGATTCATGGTTTGAGGTATCGGTATCACCCGTATCCAGCGATATATTGTATTGATATTGTATCTTTCAACGATACAGATAAAGCATAAATTTATCTGATACAGTCATTTCGTGTCAATACCACAGGACTGTAAAAGGATCGGATTCGGCTCAGATAGTGCTATATCTGCATACGCATCCAATTAGCTTCCTGATGGATTCAGATAGTGCTAAATGAATACGAACACAAATATAAAACGGATATTTTATCCATTTACATGTAAATATAGTTTTTCGAATAGCTAGAGCCTATCCATATTCACATCCGTTTAACTTTCGGACGGATTCGGATAGTGTTAAATAGATACAAATACGGATACGGAAATGGATTTCGGCTATTCATTTACACCCCTACAATATCATATCAATATCATAGTATTTCATAGTGTGTTGCAGATGATCGATACCCAATCCGAACTGTCCACTAAAACCGAGTTCGGTTCCTCTACACGTGGCAACAAGTGAGAGCCACCCACCTATCCTATTTTTGCCATTTTTAAGGGAAGCAGGGATTTTTATAAAAACAAAATTAAAATGTGATTGGCTCGGAAATATGCATCCACCTGTTGGTACTTGCAGATAATCCATTCTCACTAAAACCATGGATAGGTAACTTAGGTTCTATACTTGTATAAATCAAAAAAAAAATTTCTTCCTTTGAATGCAAACTATCCACATGACAACAATTGTTAGGTGTGGTAAATTACCGGATTGATTGTCAAAAACAAACCGTGTCTAATTTTCCTTCTTTAACCTAAGGTCCTAAACTGCCTGTGGAATTTAGGGTTCTTATGTATCATTATTTTTTTCAAGTTATAATAATTTAAGGAAAAAGAACATTACATGGTGTGTGTGGTGTCCTGTCCCGGTCCTTGTGCCAAGACTAAGGGACAGGTCAAATGACCAAGGGTGCAGCGATCATTTTGCCGGCCATCACACTCAACCATGTTGTGATCTTTTTTTCAATATTTTATATGAAAAAAAGTATTAAGTTGAGAAATGTACCATCTATGCCTAGACACCTAAAAATACCACACTGCCCCTATAAAAGGTAAAAAGTCCACACCCATGATGCTTCTATTGGTATTCTCATTGGCATGCAAGTGTGTGCATGTGTAGGGGCAACACTCTCCCACAAGAACGCTCACCATTACTTTGGGAAGTATTTTCTAATGCAATAAATGTACCGCACGTTCT
The DNA here is from genome assembly GCF_018873765.1 of Telopea speciosissima. Taxonomy (NCBI): domain Eukaryota; kingdom Viridiplantae; phylum Streptophyta; class Magnoliopsida; order Proteales; family Proteaceae; genus Telopea; species Telopea speciosissima. Next base: position 59,628,505 of record NC_057921.1, on the reverse strand, counting down.
CTGATAGTAAATTGTTTATTAATCCAAAGAAAAAAAAATTATTTTATTATTATTTATTTTCTGTCCTCCCATGACCTTGTTAGCCTCTGGATCTTTATCATCTCTAGTTGGCTGTCCGGCCCAGTTTCCCAGTTCCTCTAACAAAGAGGGGCTGAAATGACCTCTCTATCCATGCCCAAACACTCTGCACGGGTGGGGTCCACCATCCCCCTATTAGCGGAACTGGGGAACTGGGCCGATCAGCAAACTGGAGGTGATAATTTTCCGTTAGCCTCTATAGTTGTTATTAGTCTTGTGTCGCCATTTGTGTGGGTTAAGTGATTCCCCATATCTGCAGGGTGGGAACCCTCTGTATAATTTTTCAGATTATAGTATGGGGAGAGTTTTTATACACAGTCGTGCATGTGTAGGGTCGTATTTTTAACAGTTGGATGAATATGATTATATATAGTATATGGTTCCACATCTCCATCCAATGGTTGCAGACAAGGTTGTGCACCATACAACAAAACCTTTTACCTTATAATATTAAACAAATTAAATTAAATTACAACCTTAACTCTCATCAACCAAGTGCTATCCTACGCCTTAGTGGATCAAATATCCAATTGTAATAAGTCATAGCTTTCGTTTGACCAGTACATTTATTACACAAGTCAAGGCTCGAGGTTTCATTGCAGGATATGAATTTTTTGGGAAGAGGGGAAGAGGTGGTGGGTGGTGTATGTGCTTCAGCGAATCCTTATCCCTTTTAATTCCCCGTCAGTTTCAATTTCGTCCAATTCTTCACATTGAAGCAGAAATGACCATAGCCAACGAATTGGAGGTGATAATTATTCGTGATTCAGTGCATCACACAATTTTAAATCATGGTATAGGCCTAGAGCCTTGGACCAATATTTATCTTTAGCCTAAACATATTATCTGGTATAGAAAAACTGATACTAAAAAATGGTTTTTTGATCTTGAATCGATCCAATACATGATTTGTAATCTCGGGATTGGATTAGTCAATTCTCCCAATTAGTGCTGTATCGTCTATGGCGAATCCCAAATATTGACCGATTCAATAATGATCCTCTATTACAATCCAAGGGTAAAAGAAGTAATAAAACCCGATTTTTAATAAAAAGCAAAGGCAAATCCATCCGATTTGAACCGATTTAAGGTAATCCGGATCAGTAACGAAAAAGACCGACCGTGAGTTAATTTTGGATACCTTAAACCATGGTGTGATACAAGTGATCAACACCAATATTGGTAACGATATCAATAAAGTGACCAATACGATATCTAATACCATTAAAAGAAAAATGATAATGGATCAAATGCAATCCAACCAATAGTTATATTGTTTTAAATTTAGATTTATTGGATATTTGAAATTGTTGCGTCAAGAATTGGGGACGGAGCGTGCCGTTCCTACAAAGAAGAAAACAACAATAGAATATCAAGTCGAGTTGGTTTAGTCACTTCGATGCCTAAGTCAGAACTCCTTAGCAACAGATAATGATAGTTGAATTTACATGATCATGGAAGGAAATTACCCGGTTATTTGTAGGCACTGGGGCGAGTTCTGCAGGCGGTGGCGTGACTTATCAGGAAAGGAAGTTCCCTCGGCTTGAGTTTTGGTGATTAGGAGTCCTTTTAGCGATACGGATAATTAAGTTCCTCAACCCATTACGCCTTGTCAGACTGGATTGGTGCATTAATTTAGGGCTGTTAGAGCCATTCTACTTCTTTCTCGGAATGTGACTCCAGAGTCTTATCTGGGTTAGACATTGTGGCCATGTCGGGCTGCTACCAAGATTGGGTCACTAGACCGTGCCCGGCTCGTTCGAGGACTGATCTTTTCGGTTACTCGTTCCTCGCTCTCTTTGTTCTTATCCTCGAAAAGATACACGTGTCAACTTTCTATTGGGGGGACACTTTTATGATGTATCAGAAACGATGGAAAAATAAATAAAATAAAATAAAATTGAATGAGAACCATGGTTTGAGGAATTAGTATAGAATAGGAGTACAAATGAAAGAAAAAAAACCATATTTAAAAAAATACAAGAGTACATCTATCCAGTCTAGATCGATCTTGATTAGTATTAGTAGAGACCAATACTAATATTGATATGGATTACTAAAACCCTGATGGAAATAGTACTGAACGGGTGTTGTCAAGAATTTTTTTCCTGCCCGCTACAGTTGTCCAGTTCCTCTCATAAGGAGACAGAAATGACAACTTAATCTCTCGGGCAGTGTGTTTGGGCAGGGGGTTAGGTCATCATTTTCGACCCCCACTGAGTGGAATTGGACAACTGTACCAGACAGAAAATCGAAAAGTATCATGAATGGAGTTCAGATCAGCTACCCACATGGGGACGGGTGGGGACAGATCTAAACCCTCCATGGGGGTGTGGGACCCATCTCTAAGACCCATGCCCCATGGAAGGGTCAGATCTATCCCCATCTGTCCCATGTGAGTCGCTGATCTGGATTCGAATGAATCATGTAAAGAGGTCATGATGACTCATGAGGTGTTGTGAACCTCTTTGACCTCATTAGGGGTGTCAATACCCAACCCGAACCGATGAAACAGGCCCGAACCAGTCTGAACGAGCCCGGACCACATCGGACCGAACTCTTAATGGTTCGATTCGATTTGTGGATCCAGAAAGGCAAACGGTTTGGTTTGGTTTGGGCTAGCCCGACGGTGCACCGGTAATCCGAACCGTTAGGCCCGAACCCAAACCGAACCGACCTAACCCGATAAATGAGTAAATCAATAAATGCCTAATGCCCCATTGCCCCCTAAATGTGTTGTGATAGTTTCTCACTTTATCTCATATCCTTTGTTAGTGATTACCCAACCAATTGTATCCATAGGCCATAGGACATAGGATACAAAGATGCATTGTATTTGAAATATTTTATGTACTTAAAAAAGAAAGAGAAGAAAAATTAGCACTAACCGGACCTTACTAGTTATATAAAACCGGTACCAAACCGAATCCAAACCAATATCAACCCGTTATCATAAATCGAAATCGACGCAAGATCAAACCGCACCGAAATCAAAATCGCATCGAAACCAAATATTTCTTAATGATTTGGTTTCAATTTCTATAAAAATCACACCGAAACTGAAAAACCCGAACCAAAACCGGCCCAAACCGGCCCGTTGACACCCCTAGACCTCATGATAAAGATGTCAAGGTCAGGAGTTCAAATCTTCTTTGACACCAACCCATTACAAAAACCAAAAAGGCAAAAACCCACCCATGACGATGACTTATAATAGTCTGAGGCCACGTGTCACATTGTTGGACTTGACTATGAAATCATGTCTGAGATTTAGCGGTGCACCACTTCCCTTTTTATTTGTTTGTTTTTTCCCTGATGAACGGTGCACCACTTCCACTGACCATTAGGTTGACTTTGCAATGATCGGTCGACTGGGGCCAAAATTGCAAGCCGCGACGCCATTTGTTGGCTTGGCGTCAACCAAAGGCATCTGAACTTCACCCGGGCTCCACAAGTCGAAGAAAAGCCAAACCCTAACTACTCCAGAACAAGTTCCAGGTTGGAGGTGGACTATTGGACTTCTTGTTCTGTTACTTATTTATTGAGTTGCTCCATGATCAAAGAGGAGTTTTCAACTAAGGAGGGAACCTATTGTAGTCTAAGAGGCATCTCCAGAGAACAACATCGATGTGGGTATAGATGCTTCATTTGGGGAGAATGTTTTGGAGGCAGAAAGGTAGACAAGGCGGGTTTTGGTTCTTTCTGAGAATTTTATGATCCTGGAATGTTTGGAGGAACAGAAGAACTTCATGGATGCCAAACATTGGTCTTGGATCCATGGATCCAAAATGGGCCAGACAGTGCTGTCCTTGCTGGGAATCAGCTAAACTGTTAAGCTCCCTTGGAACAAGAGAAATTGGCACAAATGAAAGTAAAGTAAAAAGAGAACTTGTTATTACCAGACTATGGGCAGAACAATATAAGAATACAAACAGTAATAAAAGCATAAACTGTAGTACGAAACAAGAGTATAAATAATCAAATAAATATACGTACTTGGTAGTTGCAGGATATCGCCAAAGGAGACAGTAGGTTGGATCGAGTCGTATCTAAAAGACACTCTCCTTAAGGTCTTTAATCGCCCCTTATTAGTGCAGACCGGGAACAATGCGATTATACCTCCAAGATGAAACGATCCACTAATCACTAAAGACGGCACTCCCAAAGTGATTACAGAAGGGTCCGAAAGCTATACTCAACACACTGAGACAGATGGGACGGACGAAAACACTCTCGATGAAAACAGAGAAGAACCACGCCTTGAGAAGCAACAAAATAGGAAGAAAACGAAGTGAAGTTACCCCTGCCAATACCCTCGTATATATAGAATACGTAGAGGCAGGTTGTAAAGGTACTGTACGTATACAGGCGTCCCTGTATACCGTACAGGTACTTTAAGTGTCTCCTTATGTGTGTACAGGTACCACTACACACAAGTGAGAGGACACACTTCTCTCTAAGGAACCCATGTCCCATAAGGACCCATGAATACTTATAAGCAAGCTCACATCCTTGAAGCTAACCAATGTGGGACTAAACAACATTGGTTCTTTTACAAATGCAACTCAAAATCTGGAGGGAAATGAAAACTCAAATTTGAATAAGATTGGTGAAAATACCTTTTAGACAAAAGACAAAAGACAAAGACCACATGTGACAAAGACCTTTTGAATCTTTAGTATGATGAGATGGAATGAAATTGAATATAATTTCATTACATATAATATTTTTTACAACAGAACTTCTGTAACATTGCCCAACCTAATTACATCCACATGGACGCACTTCAGGCTAGACAAGTGAAATTAGTTGTGCAACTCATATAAAAGGCCAGGGTTTTGCTAGGATTTGGATCCTCCGCAGCCTGGACCATTGCTGCTCTCAACCTATAGGCCACCAGGTGGATTTCTTTCCAATCCAATGATTGGTAGATGGCTGCTTGGTATTTTTGAATTTTGAACAGTTATTTTGAATTGAGTTTGTCTACCAACCATTGGATTGAAATGAAATCCACATGGCGGCCTGTGGGTTTAGGTAAGATCATCATAAGAATATAATATCAAAATTTCCCCTACTAGGGTAATTGCATACATGATGTGGTCATGCTTTGTTAATAATTGTTAGCCAGCCAATTGGCTGTTATAATTACATACTTGTCTCTCCCCACTCAAAGAGAACGAGACAAAGAAAATACAAGAACTAGGGCTACAATAGGGTTGTGTTGGGCCGGGCTTTTTAAAACCCTAGCCCAACCTTGAGTCCCCTATGCTGGGCCCAGTCCTGACCCGACCTTGACTCAGGGTTTGAAAAATCCAACCTGGATCGACCCACAGGGTCGGGCTGAGCAAACCTTGATTGATCCTAATCATGGAATGGGGGAAGGGAGAGATGCATGGACTGGATTGACTTGGGCTGGGTTGGGTAGAAAACTATCGATTTTGCATAAAATATATATATCCCTTATTATCTTCATATATAATATGTTATCTAACAAAATATGTGTGACATTTAAAGTTATAATATATATAGTATCAATATATATTTTACAGTATAACCTAAAACAGGGTCGGACTAGGCCGGGCCGGGCTCAGCCCAAGGCTTCAACCCTGACCCTACCCAACCCTGACTCAGGGCTAGAAATTTCCAACCCAAACCCACCCTCAGGGTCAAGTATCTCAGCCCAAGCCCTATTCGGGCTCAGGGCAGATTCGGACTGACAGGGCCAAACTTGCACCCCTAACAAGAACTGTAGATTTCCCAGGTTTTGTCGTTGATAAGGGGTTTCTCCTCCTTTTGCCTTTTTTTTTTTTGCCTTGTAAATCATTCATTTTTAAGTTCTTATATTGATACATATTTTTTCTTTTCAAAAACAATAAATAAATAAATAATTGAGAAACATGTTGTCCATATTTCATCCAACAACTTCGATTAGGAAAACTATAAAATAGCCCTTTGAATATTTTTTATTGTTTGTATCTGGGGTTAGTGTTCTCTATGTGGAAGTTTGGTCCCTTTGTGTGCGTGGGGCTAATAAGAGTGCACATTAATATTATGAGGATGGATTTTTCATCATTCATTGGAGGTGGAGTGGTTATTTCATCCCCTTGTGTAGATGTGAATAGTACACTCGGTTTTGTTTTTTTTTTTTTTTTTTTTTGGTAAATTTAAGAATTCATGAGGGGTTTTCAAATGCGTGTAAAAGAGTATTTTATTTTTTAATGTGAAAAGGAAAAAGTATCAAATAGGTATTTTAAGGAAGATAATAAAATAGCCTCTGAATCAGATGCTTCGGGTAGAGGGAGGCGGCAACCATGCGCTCTCAGGGACTTCCGGTGAATCTTCACGAATGTGGAGTCGTAAGTGAACGATTCACAGTTGTTAAGATGAAATATTCTCACATATTGGATTCCATCTGAACGACTGAATCGTTCACGTACACTCACGTACGTAAAGATTCCCCGTTCACAGGAGTTTCGCTTGTTGAAGTCGGTAACCTTAAGACCCGAAGCTTGACTCATTGTTGCAGACGCCTTAATTACTTGAATATCTAAGAATATCTGGTATCTTCCGTGAGATGCCTTTGCTTTGGTTTCTACGTTAGTGGAATATGGAATCCATATTTCTCGGAAAAAAAGCTTGAATGCCTTCCCAGGAAGTAATGGACTTTAGCAGTCACAGTTCCTGGACCAATTCCTTTGCGTGCCACGAATTACTTCTAGAAAGGCGTTTTCGTAAGACATTTTTACCCTTCACCCTTCATGCACCTTGCATTCTTCTCATCAACTAAATTGCTAGTCCACCAAACAAACACATCAGAACCGTTCACCACTCTCTGATCACATGATAATCTCTGCTTCACCAACCAGATTTAGTTTAAGAGCGTATAGAATAGATAATCCCTTCATGGGTTGCCTCATCTTTTCCTGCCCACTTTCCCTGTTCTTTCCTTCTTTCTTTCTATCTATCTTTGGCTTTTCAAAATAAACAAAAGAGAAATTCAGTCAAAAACAATGTGGCGAGCATGTTAACGTGGATCATCCAATCATCCAAGTCTATCAAATAAAAAAAAAACTAAGTCTATCATTGACCACCACAAAACGAGCCGCCACTTCACTATAAAAACCAACCACCCGTCTGCTCCCAACACTACCCACCTCTTCCTATCTGTTCCAATACAAGATGACCTCCATTAACAAGCTCTTCCTCTTCTTCTCCTTCTCCTTCTTCTTCTGTGGTGTCCTCTTCACCACCTTCACCCATGCAACTACCTTTTACATCCTAAACCAGTGTCCCTACACAGTATGGGCCGCTGCATCACCAGGTGGTGGTCAGCAACTTAACCCGGGCCAATCATGGACCATCAACGTAGCTGCTGGCACATCTATGGCCCGCATTTGGGGCCGAACAAACTGCAACTTCGACGCAAACGGGAATGGAAGATGCGATACGGGAGACTGCGGGAGGCTAGTGTGTCAAGGTTGGGGTGTACCGCCCAACACCTTAGCGGAATATGCTTTAAACCAATACGGTAATTTGGATTTCTTCGACATCTCCCTGGTCGACGGATTTAACATTCCGATGGTATTCACCCCGACTAACCCAATGAGCAGCTCATGCCGTGCGATCAGTTGCACAGCTGACATAAATGGTCAATGTCCTGGACCTCTACAGACCGCCGGAGGCTGCAAAAACCCATGCACTGTGTACAGGACCCCTGAGTATTGCTGCACTGCTGGGAGCTGTGGACCCACAGACTACTCCAGGTTCTTCAAGGATAGATGCCCTGATGCTTACAGTTATCCTCAGGATGACGCAACAAGTACCTTCACCTGCCCTGGTGGTACACAAAACTATAATGTTATATTCTGTCCAGGAAACTCTCTCTCTTCTAATTCTAACTCATCTAACCCCCACTTCAATATTGTTAATGAAATATGAACAAGACACAGCTATTAATTTCCCTGCAGTCACCGCAGCCGGCTACCTCATGAATGTGATAATAAACCTCAGCATTGGCTGGGCCGATTTCCCTGTTATTAATATTATGTTTTTTTTGGGGTTAGAATTGGAATTGGAATTGGATCTCCCTGTTTGGTTTTTTTGTGATGATCAGCTTTGTTCTGTTTTTCTTTTCTTAATTAATGAATAACCGGCCTCATTTTATTTTGTTCCTATAGTCATAATTCCCTCTTATTAATTTTGTTTGCGTCCCCATAATTTTCCTCTTGGATCATTGCTTGTATGGGATAAGAATGGTTAGATTTTGGATAATGGATAATGTTTTAGAGTCAACAAGTGTGACCTTCCTACTCGACACCAGCCCTTCTCAAATGTCTTTAACTTGAATTTGGCTCTCGGGAGCTGGAGGGTCCAATTTAGCAAAACAAACCCAAAACAAGGGTGGTTTGATCTTTTATAGGTGGGACCCAATGTATCCTATGAAATGATCAAATGCTCCTGTTTTTATGTGTTTTTAGGTTTATGGTTTGAGGTATCGGTTTCACCCATATTCAACTATGTATTATATTAATATTGTATGCATATAGGTATGGATAAAGGTTAAATTTATCCGATACAATCGATTCATATCAATACCATATCAATATCATAGTGGTGTTGCAGGTGACCGACACCCAATCCGAACCATCCACTAAAACCATGGTTAGGTTCCATACTTGTGCAAACCGTTTTTTCCCCTTTGAATGTAAACTAACCACATGACTACAAGTGTTAGATATGGTAAATTATCGGATTCAGTGTCAAAATCAAACCGAGTCTAATTTTCCTTCTTTAACCTAAAGTCTAAACTGCCTTGACCAGTGGAATTTAGGGTTCCTATGTATCATCATTTTTTTTTTAAGTTACAATATTTTAAGAAAAAAGAACGTCAACTGGGTGTATGTGGTGCAGCGTGCACGATCACCCAAAAAAAAGGTGTATGTGGTGCACCGTCCATGTGCTAAAACACAGGGCGGGCAAAATGACTTGAGGGCGGAGTGATAGTTCCCGCCCCTGTATCTGGCATACGGCAGCAGAGCACACACGATCATATAGTGTTCTTTTTCTCAATATTTTATATGGTGAAAAATACTATGTTGGGAAGTATACCATCCATATCTGCAGAGTGGGAACTTCTCTATATTATTTTTTCAGAATATAGTATGGGGAGAATTTTCATACACGATGTGTATGTGCACGGTCATGTTTTTGTTTTTAACCATTGGATAAACATAATCATATACAGTATGCAGTTTTTTATCTCCATCCAACGGTTGCAGACACAATCGTGCATCATACACGACCTTTTTCCTTATAATATTAAATAAATAAAGTTGAATTGCAACCTTGACTCTCATCAACCAAGTGCATTAATCTTACGTCTTCGTGGATCAAATATCCAATTGTAATAAGTCATAGTTTTCATAGCCTTATTATCATTTGACAAGAAAATTTATTACACAAGTCAAGGCTCGAGGTTTCATTTCAAGAGTGGAATTTTTTGGGAAGAGGGAAGAGGGAAGAGGGGGGTGGGGTGTTGTGCTTCAGCGAATTGTTATCCCTCCAATTCGTTGCCCACTTCAATTTCGTTCAATTCCTCACATAGAAGTGAAAATGATCACCCTACCAACGAATTAGAGGTGATAATTATTCGTGGTTCAGTGCAGCACACAGTTTTAACTCGTTGTATCGGCATGAACCAATAATTAGCTTTGCGTATACATATTATCCGGTACAGAAAAACTGATACTAAAAAATGGTTTTTTAACCTTGAATCGATCCAATACATGATTTGTAATCTCGGGATTGGATCAGTCAATTCTCCCAACTAGTGTGGTATCATCCATGGCGAATCCCAAATATTGACTGGTTCAATAATGATCCACTATTACAATCCAAGGGTAAAAGAAGTAATAAAAACCGATTTTTAACCCAAAAAAAATAAAAAAAAGCAAAGGCAATTCCATCCGATTTAAACCGATTTAGGGTAATCCGGATCACTAACGAAAAACACCGATCCTGAGCTAATTTCGGATACCTTAAACCATGATCTGATACAAGTGATCAACACCAATATTGGTAACGATATCAATAAAGTGACTAGTACGATATCTGATACCATTAAAAAAAAATGATAATGGATCAAATGCAATCGAACCAATAGTTATATTGTTTTAAATTTAGATTTTATTGATAAAACATCTTATTGGATATTTATTTGAAATTGTTGCGTCAAGAACTGGGAACGGAGCGTGCCATTCCTGGAAAGAAGAAAACAACAATAGAGTATCAGGCCGAGCTGGTTTAGTCATTCCGATGCCTAAGTCAGAACTCCTTAGCAACAGACAATGGTAATTGAATTCAGATGATCATGGAAGGAAGTTACCCGGTTATTTGTGGGTAATTGGGCAAGTCCTGCAGGCATGCAGGCAGTGGCGTGACTGATTAGGAAAGGAAGTTCCCTCGGCGTGAGTTTAGGTGATTAAGAGTCCTTTTAGCGATAGGGATAAGTTCCTCAACCCATTATGCCTTGTCAGGCTGGATTGGTGCGTTAATTTAGGACCGTTAGAGCCATTCTACTTCTTTCTCGGAATGTGACTCCACAGTCTTATCTGAGTTAGACATTGTGGCCATGTCGGGCTGCTACCAAGATCGGGTAGCTAGACCGTGCCCGGCTTGTTAAAGGACAGACCTTGTCCTTTGAGGGCTGATCGTGTCGGTTACTCGTTCCTCGCTCTCTTCGTTCTTATCCTCGGAGGGATACATGTGTCAACTTTCTATTGGGGGGACAGTTTTATGATGTATCAGGAACAATGGAAAAATAAATAAAATAAAATAAAATTCAATGAAAACCATGGTTTGAGGAATCAGTATAGAATAAGAGTAAAAAAAAAAAAAAAAAAAAACCATTTAAAAAATACAAGAGTAAATCTGTCCAATCTAGATCGATCTTCATTGGTATTAGTAGAGACCAATATTGCTATTGATATGGATTACTAAAACCCTGATGGAAATAGTACTGAACGAGTGTTTTCAAGAATGTTTTTTTCTGCCCAGTATAGTTGTCAAATTCCTCTCATAGGGGGGAGAAATGATTATTTAATCTCTCGGGCAATGTGTTTGGGCAGAGGGTTAGGTCGTCATTTTCGACTCCCAATGAGTGGAATCGAATAACTGTATTGGACAAAAAACCGAAAAATATCTTGAATGGAGTTCAGATTTGCTACCCACATGGGGATGGGTGGGGACAGATCTGAATCCTCCATGGGGATGTGGGACCTACCTCTAGGACCCATTTCCCATGGAGGTATCAGATCGATCCCCACCCTTCCCATGTGGGTAGTTGATCCGGATTCGAATGAATCATGTAAAGAGGTCATGATGACTCATGAGGTGTTTGTGAACCGCTTTGACCTCACGATAAAGTGGTCATGAGTTAAAATCTTCTTGTTTTTTTTTTTTGATCAAGGAAGGGCAGCAACAGCTACCCAAACCGCTTTATTAAGAGTTCAAATCTTCTTTGAGACCAACCAATTACAAAAACCAAAAAGGCAACCCACCCATGACGATGACTTATAATAGGCTGAGTCGCTGAGACCACGTGTCCCATTGTTGGAATTGACTATGAAATCATGTCTAAGATTTAGCGGTACACCACTTTCCCTTTTATTTGTTTTTTTTTTCCCTGATGGACGGGGCACCACTTCCACTGACCATCAAGTTGACTTTGTATGAACGATTGACTGTGGCCAAAATTGCAAGCCGCGACGCCATTTGTTGGCTTGGCGTCAGCTAAAGGCATCTGAACTTCACCCGAGTTCCACAAGTCGAAGAAAAGCCAAACCCTAACTACTCTAGAACAAGTTCCAGGTTGGAGGTAGACTATGGGAATTCTTGTTCTGTTACTTATTTATTGAGTTGCTCCATGATCAAAGAGGAGTTTTCAACTAAGGAGGGAACCTATTGTAGTCTAAGAGGCATCTCCAGAGAACAACATCGATGTGGGTATAGATGCTTCATTTGGGGAGAATGTTTTGGAGACAGAAAGGTAGACAAGGCGGCTTTTGGATTTTTCTGAGAATTTTATGATCCTGGAATGTTTGGAGGAACAGGAGAACCTCATGGATGCCAAACATTGGTCTTGAATCCATGGATCGAAAATGGGCCAGACTGTGCTGCTTGCCACCAATTGTGCTTTTCTTGTTGGGAATAAGTTAAACTGTTAAACTCCCTTGGAACAAAAGAGAAAACAAAAAATGGTCATACCCAATATAAGGTCGATAGTGTATCCCTAGATACCTTAGCCTAAAGTGAGGCTCTGTTTGGTTACAATAGAAATTAACACAAAGGAAAGTAAAATTTTTACAAAATTAAAAAAAGAACTTTTGTAACATTGCCCAACCTAATTACATCCACATGGACGCACTTCAGGCTAGGCAAGTGAAATTAGTTGTGCAACTGATATAAAAGGCCAGGGTTTTGCTAGGATTTGGATCCTCTGTAGCACTGGGTTTAACGACTATTGCTGTCTCAACCCATAGGCCACTTTGTTGATAATATCAATAAATTCTGCATCTTTGTTTGGTTGTAGTTCTTCGATCTCTTGTTCAGGGATGGATTGTTGGGTTCTCTTTAGTTTTGCTATATCAGCTTTAATGTTTTTAATTTTAGTTTTAAGATCATTGGTGGTTGCTTCAAGGTTTGTGATTCGAGTATGGTCAGAATTTTGCAAACCAATGGGAGTTTTTCCAAATCTTTTATAAATTTGTTTGATATCGTAAGAGGTGGCTTTAGTTTGTGTATTAGTTGTTGATAATTGTTGTACCAGTTCTTGGGCATGTTGAAGGTATAATTTTTTAGTATTCTTATCTTTGATTTGATCAACAAAAGTAAGAAATTCTTTTGGTTTGTCAAAATTCTTCATTCCTAGACTTGTGTGGATCATGTTAATAGATTTGGATTCTTCGGATTCATTACAATTATCACAAAATATTCCTTGGCTACAAGTGCAAGGGGTGATTTGTTCTTCATTGTCTGATTCTACTTGATTAATTTCATTGTCTTCAGACTCAGTTTCTGAGTCGGATTTAATTTCTGCTAAATCAGCTAAAAGTTGGATTTTAATATCATCAGGCATGATTAGAGAATTTATCTTTTTGGCAAGTCTGCAGTATTTGGCAATGTGTCCTGCTTTACCACAATTGTAACATCCAGGCTTTTGAGTGGGCCGGTTTTGTTTTTTGGAATTTTTTAAAAGGTTGCCATGTTCTTCTTTTGTCATCAGAATCTTTTTTTAGTGTTTGATCTCTATTGTAAAATTTGTGTCTAGATTTTCTAATATGGCGATGAGTTTTATGTTTTTTATGTGGGGTTTCTTTGGATGCAAGTCCAAATTGTTCACAAAATCCTCCTAGTTCTTTTTTGCAGGATTTAGATTCTTTCCTAATTTGTTTTCTGAGTCTAATGTCTATACATAAGGCTAGTCCTTCTTTGTGAACAAGACTTATAAGGTCTCCATAGGTAAGGTCTTGATAAGGTATATCGCCATTGTTTTCATCTCTTAATTTTTGTTTTAATTTTTCAGAAAACAGACTGGGAAGTCCTGTGATAAAATTTTCTTTCCAACGTGGAAGATTTGCATCTTCCCTGGTTAGGACTTTTGTCATAAACGTGTCTTTATACCATTTGAAAAGATGAAGTTTTTTACATTTGAGGTTTGATAATTGTTCGGAGGATCTATCCTTGAGTCTAGTAGGATCCCCTAGGAAATACTTGGTTATACTGAAAATAAGGGTATCAACAGCATCTCCTATTGGTTGGTTATGGACTATGATGGGAAGGCCTATTTCAGTAATTTGTATTGCATTTAATATTGATTTTCTGCTAGGCTAAGAACATTATCCCACCATCCCTTGGGTTGACCAATAAATCCAGAAGTAAGTATTTCTGCAATGGCTTAGTCAGGTATATCATTGATACGATGGGCATTGCTGACCATGGTCATTTCTTGAAGTTTATTTGCTAAATTGTAATAAGACATTCCATCTATGTTCCATTCATAGATGATGCCACTTTGATAATTTGATTGGGAGAAATCCTTTCTATTTTCTAGTTGGAGATCTGGGTAAGTAGGTCTGGGATAGTAGTTTTGGGACATGTAGGAGCTGGTTATGGCATTAACTTGGTCCTCATCATCACTGGAAGTTTCAGAGGAAGATTGTTGTAGTATGGTAGCAACAGTGTTGCCTTGTGATTCCTTTTGAGGTGTGTCAAGAATGACTAAGGAATGCAATCTTGAAGAAACTTGGTCTAGGAAATCTTTACCTTCTTGTGTTTTAAGGCTTTTTAGACTTTTATTTGATATGGTAAAAGGTTTGAACAACATAGTATTAGAGGAGGTTGTATCCGGAACAGTAGGAGATGGAGGCTCAGTATGGAAATCTTTTTGGACAAGATTTTCTATTCGAACTAATTGATTTCCTATAGTCTGTAGATATTGGTTTGTATAATTGACTTGTTCAATAACCTTTTTTGATCCATCATTTATTCCTTTGATAGACCTAAAAGGTGTTGCAAGGATTTCACCATTGTTGACTTTCAGTTTTATGTTTGAGGTTGGAGGGTGGATTGATTCAATGGTCTTATCTTCTACCGTAGTGTAAGTGCGGAAGACTTTTTTGTTGACACTAATATTTGTAAAAGAATAACTAATATTTCTATTGCTTGTATATATATATGTATATATATATCACTTATTATCTTCATATATAATATATTATCTAACAATATATGTGTGACATTTAAAGTTTGTAATATATATAGTATATATCAATATATATTTTATAGTATAACTTAAAACAGGGTCGGGCTAGGCCAGGCCGGGCTCAACCCAAGGCCTCAGCCCTGACCCGACCCAATCCTAACTCAGGGCTAGAAATTTTCAACTCAAACCCGCCCTCAGGGCCAAGTATCTCAACTCAAGCCCTATTCAGGCTCAAGGCGGGTTTGGGCTGACAGGACCAAACTTACAACCCTAACAAGAACTGTAGATATCCCAGTTTTATTTTATAGAAGGGGTTCCTCCCTTTTTTGCTATCAGATCCAAATGTTTATTACAAGATATCTTAGACGCTGTAGATATTCCAGGTTTTGTTGTTGATAAGGGGTTTTTCCTCTTTTTGCCTCTTTTTTTTTTTGGGTCTTGTAAATCATTCAATTTTAAGTTCTTATATTGATGCATATTTTTTCTTTTCAAAAACAATAAATAAATAAATAATTGAGAAACATGTTGGTCCATATTTCATCCAACAACTTCGATTAGGAAAACAATAAAATAGCCCTCTGAATATTTTTTTAAGTTTTATATCTAGAGTTAGGGTTCTCTATGTGGGAGTTTGGTGCCCTTGTATGCGTGGGGCTAATATATAAGAGGGATCCACGTCCTCGACTTCTAAAGTTGGTACTTCCATCCTATTTTTTTGAGCTCACAGTGTGCCACTTGGCCTGACACAGATCCAACGGTTGATGTTAACAAAAATTCAAAATATTTTGAAGAACACATGAGATGGATGTTTGAACCTCCTTGAACCCCAAACCAAACCCACCCGACCGGTTCAAACTCAACCAAACCCATTTCACTCTAACCAAATCCATCAACACTCATCTCTACAGTCCTCTTTCTCTACATTTCTCTGCAATCCCATGGCGGTGCTACCTACAACCCCTTCTTGCTTAGAATTAACCATGTCCGTTCCTGGGTTCAGAGTTCTCCATCTGTTCCTTCTTTTTCTTCATCCCCAACAGGCTCCTGAACCATCTCATCGCTCTTCCCATTTTACCAAAAATCTCAATTGAAGAGACCTTGAGGAAGTGCTGGAAGATATTCGATGAGCGCCTCTACAGAGCAGGAAGTTAACTCGATAAGGAACAAAATGAGAAAACCCAAGTCCAGCTTTCCATGTTGCAAACGGGGAACTGAGTAGCCTACAATTCAAGAGTAGAGAAAAAATTAAATTACATGCAGCAAAATCTTAAAATAATCAGAGAGAAAAAAAATTAAAAGAAGAAAATGGGAACCCTGCATAATTTTGTGAAGAACTAATTACATTCGAAGACAAAAGAATGTCACGGAAAGATACATTGACTTTAAAATAAAACCTGGAAACTCAAATTGAACAAATGAATTATAGACGAAACCCAATACCCAGCACAAAGAGCCACTAAAAAATGGAAATAATTGCAGAGAGAAAAGACCAATACACCTTCTGAATTTTCAGGGGTAAAAAAAGAAAATCAAAAATTTTCCCCTTTGTTCAATCCGCCTGTCTCTCTTTCACCCTCCTCCCCTCGCAGTATTCCTTTACTACACTTTTTAACCCTCAAACTTTCTAGAACGATATGTCCTCTAAAATAGTAAGATACCTCAGCATTCACAGCCACTGACGCTCTCGTGAATCTCTTTAGTTTCTCTGTGATTCTCACTTCTTACCCTCTTCTTTTTTTTTTGGTTTTCCGGTTTCTTAGTATGTATTTCCTTTTGGGTTTCAAGTATGATGAGGATCGAGTGAACCTAGGAACTGACATGGTTAATTCTAAGCAAGAAGGGGTTGTAGGTAGCACTGCCATGGGATTGCAGAGAAAGGTGGCGATGAGTGTTGATGGATTTGGTTGGAGTGAAATGGGTTTGGTTGAGTGTGAACCCGTTGGATGGGTTTGGTTTGATGTTCAAAGTGGTTCAAACATCCATCTCATGTGTTGTCAAAATATTTTAATTTTTTTTTAACATCAATCGTTGGATTCATGTCAGGCCAGGTGGCACACTGTGAGCTCAGGGAAGTAAGATGGAAGCACCAATTTTGGAAGTAGAGGATGTGGATCCCTCCTGTATACGAGTGCACATTATTATGATTAGGTTCGATGCATGGAATATCTGGGGGATGAATGCCCCTGATAAGAAGCGGACATTATTGGTTTGGGCTTCTAGCAATCATTTAGTTTTTTTTTTGGTATTTTGGAGACTCGTGTGCGCTCTTGGCTAGGTTTTTGCACACCACACAGGAGATATCTCTTTCTATTGACTCTCTTCCCACAGCACAGAATGATGTTAGGGGGAAGAAATATCTAAGAATGTAATTCTCTACTGGTAATTTATAATATATAACCTCCTTTTTAATCAAAAAAAAAAATATTGTGAAGATGGATTTTCTATCTTTCATTGGAGGTGGGGTGGTCATTTCATCTCCTTGTAGGTATGAATAGTTATAAGAGGGTGTTTTTTTTGAAAAAGAATTCAACAGTGGATTTCAAATGCGTGTAAAAGAGTATTTTATTTTTTAGAACAAAAGGAAAACGTATCAGATGTAGGAAGATAATAAAATAGCCTCTAAATCAGATGCTTCTGGTAGAGGGAGGCGGCAACCCATGCGCTCCCAAGGATTTTCGGTGAATCTTCACGTACGTGAGCGTAAGTGAAAGACTCACAACTGTTAAGATGAAATATTCTTATAGATTGGATTCCATCTGAACGGCTGTGAGTTATTCACGTACACTCACGTACATGAAGATTCCCCATTCACAGGAGTTCCACTTGTTCAACTCGGTAGCTCCCTCTTGCAAACCTTAAGACCCTGAGCTTGACTCATTGTTGCAGACGCCTTAATTACTTGAATATCTAAGAATATCTTGTATCTTCCGTGAGATGCCTTTGCTTTCTACGTTTGTGGAATATGGAATCCATATTTCTCGGGAAAAAAGCTTGAATGCCTTCCCAGGAAGTAATGGACTTTAGCAGTCATAGTTCCTGGACCAATTCCTTTGGCGTGCCACGAATTACTTCTAGAAAGGCGTTTTCGTGAGCCATTTTTACCCTTCACCCTTCATGAATCATACATTCTTCCACCAAGGAAACACATCAGAGCCGTTCACCACTCTCTGATCACATGATAATCTATGCTTCACCAACCAGATTTAGTTTAAGTGCGTATAGAATAGATAATCCATTCACGGATTGCCTCATCTTATCCTGCCCACTTTCTCTGTTCTTCCTTCTTTCTTTTCTATCTTTGGCTTTTTAAAATAAACAAAAGAAAAATTCAGTCAAAAAAATGTGGCGAGCATGTTAACGTGGATCATCCAATCATCCAAGTCTCTTAAAAATAAAAAAATAAAAAATAAATTAAAAAAACTAAGTCTATCATTGACCACCATAAAGCGAGCCGCCACTTCACTATAAAAACCAACCACCCATCTGCTCCCAACACTACCCACAGCTTCTTAACTGTTCCAATACAAGATGACCTCCATTAACAAGCTCTTGCTCTTCTTCTTCTTCTCTGGTGTCCTCTTCACCACCTTCACCCATGCAACTACCTTTTACATCCTAAACCAGTGCCCTTACACAGTATGGGCCGCTGCATCACCAGGTGGTGGTCAGCAACTTAACCCGGGCCAATCATGGACCATCAACGTAGCTGCTGGCACATCTATGGCCCGCATTTGGGGCCGAACAAACTGCAACTTCGACGCAAACGGGAATGGAAGATGCGATACGGGCGACTGCGGGAGGCTAGTGTGTCAAGGTTGGGGTGTACCGCCCAACACCTTAGCCGAATATGCTTTAAACCAATACGGTAATTTGGATTTCTTCGACATCTCCCTGGTCGACGGATTTAACATTCCGATGGTATTTACCCCGACTAACCCAATCAGCAGCTCATGCCGTGCGATCAGTTGCACAGCTGACATAAATGGTCAATGTCCTGGACCTCTACAGACCGCCGGAGGCTGCAACAACCCGTGCACTGTGTACAAGACCCCTGAGTATTGCTGCACTGCTGGGAGCTGTGGACCCACAGACTACTCCAGGTTCTTCAAGGATAGATGCCCTGATGCTTACAGTTATCCTCAGGATGACGCAACAAGTACCTTTACCTGCCCTGGGGGTACAGAAAACTATAATGTTATATTCTGCCCAGGAAACTCTCTCACTTCTAAGTCTAACTCTTCTCATCCCCTCTTCAATATTGTTAATGAAATATGAACGAGACACAGCTATTAATTTCCCTTCCTGCAGTGACCGCACCCGGCCACCTTACGAATGTGATAATAAAGCTCAGCATTGGCTGGCCCGATTTCCCTGTTATTATTATTATGTTTTTTTTGGGGGGGGTAGAATTGGGTCTCCCTGTTAGGTTAGGTTCCTTTGTGATGATCAGCTTTGTTCTGTTTGTCTTTTCTTAATTAATGAAATAACCTCATTTTATTTTTTTTCCTGTAGTCATAATTCCCTCTTATTATTTTTGTTTGTATCCCCATAATTTTCCTCTTGGATCTTTGCTTGTATGGGATAAGAATGCATAAATTTTGGATAATGGATAATGTTTGAGTCAACAAGTGTGACCTTGCTACTCGACACCAGCCCTTCTCAAATGTCTTTAAGTTGAATTTGGCTCTCCTCCTCTAGGCGTGGCGGGAGCTGGAGAGTCCAGCTCAGCCAAACAAAGCCAAAACAAGGGTGGTTTTGATCAATTTACAGGTGGGATCCCAGTGTATCTATAAAATGACCTAATGCCCCTATTTTTGTGTGTTTTTAAGTTCATGGTTTAAGGTATCGATATCACCCGTATTCAGTTATGTATTGTATTGATATTATATACATATAGGTATGGATAAAGGATAAATTTATGCTATACAATCGATTCGTGTCAATAGCATATCGATATCATAGTGACCGATACCCAATCCGAACCGTCCACTAAAACCATGGTTAAGTTCCATACTTGTACAAACCATTTTTTCCCCTTTGAACGCAGATTAACCACATGAGTACAAGTGTTAGGTATGGTAAATTACTGGATTGAGTGTCAAAATCAAACTTTTACCAAACAAAAAAAAAAAATTAAGTGTCAAAATCAATCCGAGTCTAATGTTCCTTCTTTAACCTAAAGTCTAAACTGCCTTGACCAGTGGAATTTAGGGTTCCTATGTATCATCATTTTTTTTCAAGTTATAATATTTTAAGAAAAAAAAATCTCGATTGGGTGTATGTGGTGCACTGTCCATGTGCTAACACACAGGGGCAGGCAAAATGACTTGAGTGTGCAATGATCATTCCCGCCCCTGTATCTGGAATAGGGCAGCATATCACACGCGTTCATATAGTGTTCTCTTTCCTAATATTTTATATGGAGAAAAATACTATGTTGGGAAGTATACCATCCATGCCTAGACAGGCTAGACACAACAAAAAGACCGAATCAGGATCGTCTACGGTCTGCTGCCCGTAGCAGCCTCCTAATGAAGCATGGTGCAATGATCGCCTTATCCCTGCTTAGGCAAGGCACTCGAATAGGGGTAAGGCGATCATTGCACCGTGCCTCATTAGGAGGCTGCTACGGCTGCTACGAGCAGGCAAGCCGTAAACAATCCAAATTGCAAAAAGATCACCCTGCCTCCTATGAAAGATAAAAAATCCACACCCATGATGTATTTGATGGCACTCTCATTGGCCTGCAAGTGTGTGCAAGGGCCACACTCTCCCACAGAGAATGCCCATGGTTATTCTGAGAGTCTTTCCAAATGCAGTAAATATACCGTACATTTTCTCATAGAAAATTGTTTATTAATCCATTAAAAAAATTATTTTATTATTATTATTTTTTCTGTCCTCCATGACCATGTTAGCCTCTGTAGTTGTTATTTTTATTGTGGCGCCAATTGTGTGGGTTGATTGATTCCCCATATTTGCAGAGTGGGAACCCCTCTATATTATTTTTCAAATTAGAGTATGGGAAAAGTTTTCATACACAGTCGTATGCCTGGTGGGACCCCTTTGGACCCTATGAAATGATCAAATACCCCTGTTTTTGTGTGTTTTTAGGTTCATGGCTTGAGGTATCGGTATCACCCGTATCCAGCCATGTATTCTATTGATATTGTATGCCTATAGATATCGATAAAAGATAAATTTACCCGATACAATCCATTCGTATCAATACCATATCGATATCATAGTGGTGTTGCAGGCGACCGATACCCAATCCGACCCATCCACTAAAACCATGGTTAGTTTCCATATTTGTACAAACTATTTTTTCCCCTTTGAATGCAAACTAATCACATGACTACAAGTGTTAGGTATGGTAAATAACAGGATTGAGTGTCAAAATCAAACTTTCACCCCCCCCCCCTCCAAACAAAAAAAAGTGTCAAAATCAAACCGGTCTAATTTTCCTTCTTTAACCTACAGTCTAGACTGCCTTGACCACTTCGTTTCTTTTTCTTTTTCTCTTGAACGGTGCACCACTTCCACGGACCAACAAGTTGATTTTGTAATGATCGGGTTGACTCGGGCCAAAATTTCAAGCTGCGACGCCATCTGTTGGCATGACGTCAACCAAAGGCATCTGAACTTCACCCTTGTCGAAGAAAACCCAAGCCCTAACCATGACTCTAGAACAAGTTCCAGGTTGGAGATGGACTATGGGAATTCTTGTTCTGTTGCTTATTTATTGAGTTGCTCCATGGTCAAAGAAGAGTTTTCAACCAACGAGGGAACCTGTTGCAGTCCAAGAGGCATCACCAGACTACAACATCGATATGGGTATAGATGCTTCATTTGGGGAGAACGTTTTGCAATAAAGGCCCTGGACTCTAATTCTCTTGTATTTTCCTTTTTTAAGTGTATCAATTTTTTTCTCAAGATGGGTTTTGCTTATTTGTGAAAATTTTATAATACCGGAATATTTAGAGGAACAGAAGAACCTCCTAGATGCCAAACATTGGTCTTGGAACCATGGATCAAAAATGGGTCAAATTGTTCTTCCCATCACACATCACAATGCTCTTCTTGTTAGGGAGTCAGCTAAACTGTTAAGCTCCCTTGAAATAAAAAATAAAATATAAAAAAATCGTACCTAGTTAGTGCCATGTCGATGGTGTATCCCTAGATACCTTAGCCTAAAATGAGGCTCCGTTTGGTTACAAGCTAGAGAAATTATCAGGCCTAACCTAATTACATCCACATGGACGCACTTCAGATGAGGCTAGTGAAATTAGCCGTGCAACGAATTGATATAAAAGGCCAGGGTTTTGCTAGGATTTGGATCCTTTGCTGCTGAGGTTGAGCAACCATTGCTGCTCTTAACCGACAGGCCACTAGGTGGATTTCATTCAAATCTAATGATTGGTAGATGGTTGTCTGATATTTTTGAAATTTGAACGGTAATTTTGAATTGAGTTTGTCTACCAACTATTGAATTGAAATGAAATCCACATTTGAATAATTGTTAGCCAGCCAATTAACTGTGTGTTCAACTAAGATTATCACAAGAATATAACATCAAATTCTCCCCTACTAGGGTAATTGCAAACATGATGTGCTAGCTCATGCTTTGTTTTTTTGCTAATGCTAGCTCATGCTTTGTTAATAATTGTTAGCCAGCCAATTAGCTATTATACTTACCTACTTCTCTCTCCCCACTCAAAGAGAATATAAGAAGGAAAATACCAGAACTGTAGTTATCCCAGTTTTATTTTACAGAAGGGGTTCCTCCCTTTTTTGCCATCAGATCCACATGTTTATAACAAGGTATCTTAGAGGCTGTATATATTCCAGGTTTTGTTGTTGATAAAGGGTTTCTCCTCTTTTTGCGTTTTTTTGTCTTGTAAATCATTCATTTTTAAGGTCTTATATCGATACAATATTTTTCCTTTAAAAAAATAAATAAATAAAATAATTTAGTAACATGTTGGTTCATATTTCATCGAACAACTTCGATTAAGAAATCTATAAAATAGCCCTTTGAATATTTCTTATTGTTTATATCTAGGGTCAGTCTTCTCTATAAGGGAGTTTGGTCCATTTGTGTGCGTGGGACTAATCAGAGGTGTGAACAGTACACTCCCCCATAAATAACCTTTTTTACGTTATAAAATAATATTTTATTTAAGAAAATCTGGTATCTTGAACTTCTCCAAATTGAGAGGAGAAAAATCCTTCTGGAACCTCTCTTTCTATTTCTATAACATGAACCCACCGAAGGACGGGACCTCAGCGGCTCCACCTGTTACATAATATTGAAATTTGGAGCCTAGTTCATAATTATCCCAAGCTTACATACATTAATAACATAACTAGAATATCTAAGAATATCTGGTATCTTCCGTGAGATGCTTTGCTTTCCACGTTTGTGGAATATGGAATCTGTATTTTTCGGGAAAAAAAAACTTGAATGCCTTCACAGAAAGTAATGGACTTAGCAACCTCTTACCAAAAACTAAGACTTAGCAACCCTAGTATTTTTTTTAATAAAGCTTAGCAACCCTAGTTCCTTTGATCAATTCCTTTGCGTGCCACGATTTACTTCTACAAAGACGTTTTCGTCAGCCATTTTTACCCTTCACCCTTCATGCATCATGCATTCTTCTCATCAACTTAGCTGCTAGTCCACCAAACAAACACATCAGAGCCGTTCACCACTCTCTGATCACATGATAATCTCTGCTTCATAAACCAGATTTAGAGTAAGATCCTATAGAACAGATAATCCATTCATGGATTGCCTCATCTTATCCTGCCCACTTTCCCTGTTCTTCCTTCTTTCTTTCTATCTATCTATCTTTGGCTTTTTAAAATAAACAAAAGAAAAATTCAGTCAAAAAAATGTGACGAGCATGTGAACGTGGATCATCCAATCATCCAAGTCTCTTAAAAAAAAAAAATTTAAAAACTAAGTCTATCATTGACCACTACAAAGCGAGCCGCCACTTCACTATAAAAACCACGGACCCATCTGCTCCCAGCACTACCCACTTCTTACCTCCAAGATGACTTCCATTAACAAGCTCTTCCTCTTCTTCTCCTTCTTCTTCTGTGGTGTCCTCTTCACCACCTTCACCCATGCAACTACCTTTTACATCCTAAACCAGTGCCCCTACACAGTATGGGCTGCTGCATCACCAGGTGGTGGTCAGCAACTTAACCCGGGCCAATCATGGACCATCAACGTAGCTGCTGGCACATCTATGGCCCGCATTTGGGGCCGAACAAACTGCAACTTCGACGCAAACGGGAATGGAAGATGCGATACGGGCGACTGCGGGAGGCTAGTGTGTCAAGGTTGGGGTGTACCGCCCAACACCTTAGCCGAATATGCTTTAAACCAATACGGTAATTTGGATTTCTTCGACATCTCCCTCGTCGACGGATTTAACATTCCGATGGTATTTACCCCGACTAACCCAATCAGCAGCTCATGCCGTGCGATAAGTTGCACAGCTGACATAAATGGTCAATGTCCTGGACCTCTACAGACCGCCGGAGGCTGCAACAACCCATGCACTGTGTACAAGACCCCTGAGTATTGCTGCACTGCTGGGAGCTGTGGACCCACAGACTACTCCAGGTTCTTCAAGGATAGATGCCCTGATGCTTACAGTTATCCTCAGGATGACGCAACAAGTACCTTCACCTGCCCGGGTGGTACAGAAAACTATAATGTTATATTCTGCCCAGGAAACTCTCTCTCTTCTAATTCTAACTCATCTCATCCCCTCTTCACCCTCCAGTGACCGCACCCGGCCACCTCATGAATGTGATAATAAAGCTCAGCATGGCTGGGCCATAATTCCCTCTTATTAATTTTGTTTGTATCCCCATAATTTTCCTCTCGGATCTTTGCTTGTATGGGATAGAATACGCAATAATCTTGAATTTTTATACAGATCCTTTACGATGCACTACCCGTAGCGGTCTGTGGGGCCCAAACACATTGTTGTGCACAATGTCCATCTTACCCCTGCCTTGCCTGAACAAAGGTAAGACGGACATTGTGCTTGGCGATGTATCTGGGCCACACAGGCATCTACGGGCAACGTGCCATAGAAGATTACGATCCTAGAATAAGAATGGTTAAATTTTGGATAGTCGATGAAAGACAACCGATATTAATGTAGGGCCAACAAGTGTGACCTTGCTACTAGGCACCAACCCTTCTCAAATGTCTTTTATGGTTAGGTTCATGGTTTGAAGTATTGGTATCATCCATATTCAGCGATATATTGTATTGATATTGTATCGATAAACAATATGGGTAAAAGGTAAAAACAAGGGGCAAATTTATCCCATACAACAGATTCATGCCAATACCATATTGATATCGTAGTGGTTTTGCAGATGATCGATATCCAATCCAAACCGTGCACTAAAACCATGATTAGGTTCAATACTTGTACTAGCCAAAAAAAAAATTTCTCCTTTGAATGCAAAAACTAACTATATGCCCATGAAGGCAAAATGACTGCTGAGCCCCTAGGAAATTCCATCTTTTCATGGGGGCATAGCGGTCATTCACCCACCCTTGTGTCTAGGCGCAGGGGCAATGTACCGCACGCGTCCAGATAGCATTATCTTTTCCAATAATTTATGTGGAGAAATGTTCTATGTGGGGGAGTGTACCATCCATGTCTAGACACAACAAAATGGCCGCCACACCTTCTATAAAAGGTAAAAATTCCACACCATGATGCTTGTGCTTGCACTTTCATTGGTCCTGTGTGTGTGCGCGCAGGGCAACGTATGCTCTCCCATAAATGTACCGTACGTTCTCTCATAGTGAATTGTTTATTAATCCAAAGAAAATCATGTTAGCCCCCTGTAGCTGTTATTGTTCTTGTGGCGCCTTTTGTGTGGGGTGAGAGATTCTCCATATCTGCAGAGTGGGGAACCCTCTATTTTATTTTTCCGCTTAATATTTATGCATTTTTTGACAATGAAATTTTATACTTATTACTAAAAAGACTATCACAATTATTTTTATCAAAATTGGTTGATTAAAGTATTAGACAAATAAAGTTAAATTGCAACCTTACATGAGCAACCAAGTGCTATCTTAAATCCCAATGGATTAAATATCCAATTGTAACAAGTCATAGTTTGCATAGCCTTATTATCATTTGACCAGCCCATTTATTATGCAAATCAAGGCTCGAGGTTTCTTTTCAGGAGGGGAGGGCTCCTCTACGCTACAGGGGTGCGTTGGAAGATGTCCAATGGACTCTCAGAGCTTGACACATGGTTAAGGTGCTATTTGAATGGTGAGAATGGATGTCCACTATCAAGTTAGATACTCCATGCGGTGGAGAGAATGATTTCCAATTTAGTAGTGCGCATTCATCTTCGCCATCAAAACAAAATCTCAGCAGAGCTCTGGGGGTGCATCGGACATCTTCCAACGCACCCCTACGCCTTAGAGGAGCTCGATCCAAAAGAGGGTGTTAGTGTAGCATACAGTTTTAAGTCGCAATATCGGCTTGGACCAATGTTTAGCCTATACACGTCGTCCGGTACAGAGTAACTGATTCTACAAAATGGTTTTTTGAAGTTTAATCGATAAGATATTCATGGTTCGTAATCTCCGGATTGGATCGCTTAATTCGCTCGATCAGATTGGTATCGTTCGAGACTAAACCGATCCGATAATGATCCACTATTACAATCCAAGGGTTAAAAAATTGTAATAAATCCCGATTTTTTTTTAATAATAATAAAAAAAAACAAAGCAAATCCGTTCGATGTTAGAAATTCACCTTCAAGACGAGCCATGGCAATTTGGATGGTAGCATTGACTTTTTCAGGATCACCACCGCCAATGAGAGATCCATCTCTGGACACTGAACGAACTCAGTGGACCGTTGTATCTCGTCGATCGCCCTCAAGCAACGGTCGATTTCCTGAAGATCACCACCATAGAAGATCATTTGTTCCCTGGCCTCCTCGGATGTGGTAGTGTCCCACCTGAGAATGAGCATCTCCGCGGCTTCGAATTCCATGGAGACCCACCCAGGCGATTCCATGGTAACAGCTGGAAAAAGGAAGGAAGGGGAAAAAAGGAGAAAGAGAGAGAGAGAGAGAGAGGACCCAATCACTCTAGCTCCAAAAGTTCCTTCAACGTAACAAACACCACCACTGCCGAATATTGCAGCAGGCAGCAGAGGAAGTTCTCCAGAAAAGCCTTTCTCTGGGGGAAAGAGGGTCGTGATGGATTCCAGATTTAAAAAGGTTAGGCACTTTTTTCATCTCCCCTGCATTTTCTATTCATCTTCCTACCCCTGATTCTCTGATTCTAGTTCAAACCCTAGCGAAATGGATATCCCATCTGCCGAATCAAGCATCAATTCCGTCCACTGTCTCATACTCTTTCTTTGGGGTTCAAGAGTTTCCAACCTAATCTATTTTGGAGGTTGTTTATCTGTATCAAAGAGGGTTACTGTAACAGAGGTGCAGGACAGCAGGAGAGAATGAGAGAAATCTAGTGTGGATGACAAGATCAGACAGTCTGGAGATCCGTGGATGCGACGAAGATGGAGATGACGCTGGTGATGGTGATGGGGCGTTTAGGGTTGGGGTTTGAGAGGGTGTTGGTGATGTCAAGAGGATGGCACGAAGAGGAGTTCGGGTAGTTGGTGAAGATGGGGAGATGGATTTTGTGGCTGGGTGGTTTCAGAGATGAGGGGATGAAGTTGGGCTAGGCAAGGGAAGTGTTGTCGGCGGATGCCATTGGTGAACGGCGTGCTCCTCTGCGTAGTTCATACACTAATAAGGGCAGAATTGTCGATTAAAAATATTACCTGTTGACATTTATTACTATTTAATAACTCATGTGTAGGGGTTGTGTGTGTAATTTTTTTTCTCGATCAGATAAACCGGTTGATATTTGCATATTTAGTGTTGGTGTTTTAAAATATGGGTAAAGTACACGTATTCCCGCACCCAATATTCCTCGTACCCCTTAAGCAGCTCAATATTTCAAATACCATTTTTCAATATTTCATGTACCACTCTTGCTTTATCCTCTCATTGTCATTTAAGTCCACACCAGGTACTAAATGCTATAAATGATCAAACTATCCTTTTTTCTATCTTTTTTAAAATTTGAAAAGACCTAATTGTCTTGATTTATTTGCTAAAATTTAAAAAGACTAAAATATCCTCATCTTCCCCAAATCATCGTTTTTTTACATACCCACCACCACCACCACCCACCATTAACACCATCACCATCCCACCGTGAAGCCCCACCTCACTCTCTCCTCCCCTCCTCTACTTCCTCCACCTCTCGCAGTTGCTCATCACTCCAAGTTGCAGCATCTCTGTCCTCTCCTCGCCTCCAGAGTCTCGGCCTCGAGCCCCACTTCGTAGACTTGGATTCTATGATGCCACTGTGGAGCCTCTACTTGCCCTCCACATTGCAGCCAAAATTTGAGCTGTGGGAACCAATGGGAAGGGCGTTAGAGGCGTTTTTTCGATGGCAAAGAAGAGCGTTGGAGATCTCTCGACTGTCGATTTGAAGGGGAAGAAGGTTTTCGTGATGGCAAAAATAATAAAAAAACATATCCATTTCAAACCGAACCAGAATTTCAGATAATCGAAACAGGAAACAATTTGATACCGTTAATTCTCGAATTCCGACAGAGAGATTAACTGAAATTAAATTAAAGCTGTTCCTCATTAATACACCTTCAATCAAACTACAAATTGAAACGACTAGTGCGATTTGGGAATCCAGTACTTCTAACTATGATCCTTCCTAAGAACAGCAGAACCGAAAATCTAGACAAAAAAGAAGCTAGCTGAACAAAATTGGACTTAAAACAAACAGAATGAAGAGTGGAAAAAAATATATAATATATACGAAATCCCTGTCCACGAACTTCCCTCCTATCGCCCCCTGTTTGATCTGTTCTTCATCGCTCCTCAGTCTCCGGCAATAATTTGGGGTGTACAGGGTCCGATTCCAATCGATTCAAATGGTAAGAACTGGGAACTTCAGAAAAAAAGGTGATTGAGGGAAATCACCAGTTGGGTATTTGAATTTGGTGAGGGTTTTTCATAATTCAATCGGATGGAGAAACAAAGGAAGAGCGACCATGGCTTCTCCGGTTACCAAAACAAGGGAAGGTGCGCTTTAAAATGCCGATGAGAACTTGACCTCTCTTAGGAATCAAACGAGGAGCTATTCTTCAGCGTCCGAAGGCGACGGTGGGCTACCGGCAACGGCGCCTCCTCGAGCTGCTCTGCAGCTGTGTTGGTTCTAGTTGGTACTTCCATGGTTATGACACTTGACAGGGCAGGGGAGCATCTGAGTCTGCGAAGTAGAGCTCGGAGGTCGAGACTCTGGAGGTGAGGAGAGGACAGAGATGCTGCAACTTGGAGTGATGAGCGGCTGCGAGAGGTGGAGGAAGTAGAGGAGGGGAGGAGAGACAGTGAGGTGGGGCTTCATGGTGGGATGGTGATGGTGTTAATGGTGGGTGGTGGTGGTGGTGGTGGTGGGAATGTAAAAGAAGATGATGATTTGGGGAAGATGAAGGCATTTTAGTCTTTTCAAATTTTAGCAAATAGATCAGGGCAGTTAGGTCTTTTCAAATTTTAGAAAAGATAGAAGAAAGGGTAGTTTGGTCATCTTCAAGCATTTAATACCTGGTGTGGACTTAAATGAAATTAGGGGGGTAAAGTAGGGTGGTACATGGAATATTGAGGAGTGGTACTTGGAATATTGAACCGCTTAGGGGATACAAGGAATATTAGGTGCATTCTACGGTCCGTGTACTTTACCTTTAAAATAATGGCATACCTCAAGTGATGGCACTGATAATTTCCCCAAAATCGGAGAACAATCTTAGATAACATTTACGATACCATGTGAAATTTTTGTGGCAAAAATATTCAATGAAGTAATGAATAATTTTTTGCTACGTAATCGATCTATCAAGACAGCAATTCAGATCTTCTATGGCGTCAATGCCCATAGCGACCTGTACGATGCAGACTAGACCATGCATGTAATGACCATCTTACCCCCACTTGACAGGGGTAAGGGGATCTTTGTGCACGTGACTCAATCTACGCAGCTCAAACCCCACCATAGAGGATCTGGATCCATCAATACAGTCGCTTAAAATCAGTTGGCAACACCTCGTAATAAAGACGTCATGAGTTCAAATCTTCTCGAGGCCAACCTATTAAAAAAAACAAAAAACCCACTCATGACTTAATAGTCTGAGACCAGGTGTCCCATTGTTGGACTATGAGAACATGTCTTGAAGATTTTTCGGTGCACCACTTCCACCCACTTTACAATGAACGTGTTGATTTGGGCCAAAATTGCAAGCCTCGACGCCATCTGTTGGCTTGGCGTAAACCTAATGTTTTGGATACGGCTTAGGGCCGTGCCGAGCAAGGCGGGCACGATCAGGATTCGGAAACCTTTTTGGCTAATCGGATTTCGGACTCCCTTTAAAGCACCTATGAATATCCTTCACACAATCCTACCCTTTGGGTTGAAGAGATCTACAGCGGAGAGAAGAGAAAAAGGTCGATTCGTTTTTCTTTTTCGGCCTTGGCAAATTTCTTCCTGCGTCTCCTTCGTTTTCGAGTTTCAAAGCTGCTCATAGAAAATGCCTCAAGGAAAGCTTGAAGTTCTACTCGTTGGAGCCAAAGGCCTCGAGAACACTGATTTTCTCTGTATGTAGTCGAATCCCTATTGCTGTTACTTTATCACATTTGGTTTCTAGTTTCTCATCTCGATTTTGTTAGATCCTGATTCCTCTGTTTTTTTTTTTGGTAAATAAGTAGAAAATTATTCATACATAAAAGGATGTAATTAAATCGAATCATCGCCTGTTTCATCTAGATTCCGTCAGATCTGGACTCTGCTTTCATGCGATAGGTTGATTCCCTGATTCACTGCGAAATTTTCATTGATAAATTGATTGAAGCATTCAAAATTTTTTTGGTCCAATCTTTGAATCTAGCGAGAAATTTTCGTAATCTCATTCTCAAGGTCGTATTTTCATATCCTGATGTCGATGATTATCCTTATTGAATATTCTTAGGAGATTTTTTTTTTTTTTCTTCATTAATTTTGACTTCTACGATCTCTTTAAGATTATGAAAAGTCTTGGCAGTACTTCTTCGAATCTCTATGCAATTAATGTAGTGCATCTGATTCATTTGTTTTATTGAAGGTTGTTATTGACAAGATCTAGGTTATTTTTTCCTGTATCAATAACTCTTTTGATATTTCACCTTTGATCGATACGTTATTTTAACAAATATTATCGGTGAAATACAGTCAATCCTTTTTTTTTTTTCCGCTTTAAACAGTGTTAATCCCTTGATCTGTTGCCATTGTTTTGTAATTTGCAAAGCTATATACAGCTTTAGAATTTTGCAGAAAGTGTTTCTTACCTTTTTTTTTTTTTTCTTACAATCTTGTAATTGTGTTTGACGAGGTTTAATTGTTTTATGAGCAGCTAACATGGATCCCTATGTTGTCCTCATTTGCCGGACTCAGGAACAGAAGAGCAGTGTTGCATCAGGTGAATTTCTAGCTGCTTCGAATTCTTGATCTAATGATTTTTTTTTTTTTTTTGGCAGAGACCGTAAGGACATATTTCCATAATAATTATGGTTTAGGCTTCTGAAATATGAACTGTATATCGAATATTTTTGTGAAACTTGACAGAGATCAATGTGAATGCCTAATAGGTGGTGTGATGCTGATGCACTCATGCGCTTCTTGCTCTGACTCTTCTCAACTAGATTGTAGTCTAACTTCGAAGACATCAAGTAGTCAGCTTCAGTTCTGTATTGACTACTGATAATAAAAAATGGTTGATGCAGGTCAAGGAACTGAACCAGAATGGAACGAGAGTTTTGTGTTTACATTATCTGATGGTGTTTCAGAATTGAAACTTAAAATAATGGACAGTGACTTTGGTAGTGAGGATGATTTTGTGGGAGAAGTAACGTGAGTAACAGTCTGCATCTTTTTGTACATGAATTATGAGTAAATACATAATACCCTCTTCCATTGATGATTCCCCCCACTTGATAACTTTTGCTCTTTCAATAATCAAAGCCATTGGGAACTCCTCATTCACCATTGGTGAAGGGAAACTGGAGAAGGCAAAAGCAATCATTAGACTAATTGTGATAATTTTACGAGTAAAATACTGAGTTTTCTTTCTTTTGTGTCGAACTGCAGAAAGTCATACAAAGTTTGATTATATTTTGTTTTGCAGCATTCCTCTGGAGCCACTGTTCATGGAAGGAAGCCTCCCGCCAACTCCATACAATGTGGTCAAAGAGCAGGAATACCGCGGAGAGATGAGAGTTGGTCTGACATTTACACCAGAGGTAATCCCAACCCCCTCCCCCCCAGCTCCCCTCATTATCCATCAATTTTGATAAAGGCTCTGGGATTTGGGGGCGGGACTTCAATGCCCCAATCCCCAAAGCCTTTCAGAGATGCATACCGATACTGGATAAGAATTTCCCTTCCGCCACCCCATCCCACAAAAAAAATATCTAGTAGAAATGATAAACAATACGGGGATGGGATATCGAATTGCTGGCTAAAGAAATTCTAAGTCAAAATAAGATTTTCTTTTATGGGACAGGTCGTGTTCATAAGTCATGTATGAGACACGGTCAATACTTCAGTTGTATCCAACAACAGAAATGTTGACCGTGTGTATAAAACTTTTCATTATTTTTTTATGTTGATCAAAATTTGTTATGTAATGATAATATAAAAGAACGGGAAAAGAAAAAAAAAACTGTGCTACAGTGTCATCCTGCCCTCATGAAATATAAAATTGCATCTATGTTGATATCTTGTGTATACTCTCATTGCCCCCGCCTGATAGAAACAGTATCCATGCTAACACTCCCATATGTCTCTCTCTCCTCTTAAAACAAGGGGACAGAGATGTCTTTTCATGAGGAAAGAGATAAGACTCATGGGAGTACTAATGTACGCCTCACTCTCGAACAGAGTTATTTTCCCTTAAAGATTACGTAAGTAGCAATTTTTTTCCATTCCTTTTGTATTAAAAAAAAAAAAATTTCACTATATACCCTTTTTTGTTGTTGTGTAGAGAGTCACTTTACTTGCTTTCTGGTTTTATATAAAACTACCACAAATCCTTGAGCGGCCATGGACAGTTTGCCTAAAAGGGTGAAGGGCAACCCAATAGTATCTCAAGCAGCTAACATCTGTATATATTTGCTGTCTTACTGGAGTCATGCATGTCACGTGTTGAGACTTTCTTTCATCAAATGTAGGGTATCCGCAGCCGAGATTTCGAAGAGCAAGAGGAGAGCTATGGAGGATGGAAAGAATCTTCCTACTAAAACGACATGTGTTTTTGGTTTTCATGGACTCTTTCTATATTAACTTTGAAACTGTAATGCATGAGTAATGCTGATATGTGATTTTTTGATCATCTTTTCAAACTCGTTAGGTTATGGAATTATGAAAAAGCTTAATCCTATGTTTCACTGTCTACCAGTTTATCATGCCTAAAAAACGTAAACGTTACTACTATATCATACGTAGCTTCTAACGCTTGATATCAAGTCACTGTACCCAAACAAATGGATCCACTTACCATAGTGAGGATATTTATAAGATTAAACTTCTGTTCATAAAAGGTTAATACCATCAGACCGACGAAAAAGAAGAGGGCCAATATAACTGGTACCCGGACAGTACTTGACCATCTATTTTACAGAGTCCATTTACCATGGATTTACTACCTCTACTAAGATTTTACCTTCCTTCTAACATTATTTGCTTCCTTCTAACATTATTTGCTTCCTTCCCCGTTAGTTTGCGGTAACGCACAATCTGCAGATGCCGCCATACCACAATTTCCTAATGATGTAAATGTAGGGTTACCTGGAGACTGCTGTTTGGCTGTAGGTTTCTCTGCTGTACCAAATTGGAACATACTATCAGTTTGACGAGGGCCATCTAAGCCAAGATCTGGCAATGTGAAGCTACTTCTGCTCTGATCCTGACCCACGCTAAGATTTGGTTGGAAGTATTCCCCAATAACTAGATTATCATCCACCGGAATTGCACCTGTCAGTGTCTTGAATGCAAATTCAAGGCAGGGATCTGGCCATGAGTCCCCGAAAGGTAGGACGAATGGTGATTCTGGCTTCTCTGTAGACTGTTTCTCACTTTCAAGCTTACCAATGAGGTCCTCCATAACAGCTTGGTCCCCAGGAGGCTTGTCACCTTCCTTGGATGAATTTCCATCTAACAACACTCCCGAACCTCTGGAAGTATAAGGTGTGGTTGCTACTCTAGCTGCGGCCTCAGGTGGCACCACCTGCATAGATGCCTGAAGATTGCAACTACTTGGGTTGACACCTATGGCTGGATTTGCTTCCAGATCAACAGACTGCTTAGCCACCATTCCAAGAGACCGTTCTGACATTTCCAAATTTGGTGCCAACTCAGCTCGGAGCCCAGCAAGCCGTTTTGAAGCTCGACGAGGCACGGGCAGTTCTTTTCCATCTTGGGAATTACTTGTGCAAAGCTGGGCCCTTTTTTTATTCTTTCCAAGACTTTTCTCTGAGAGCTGCTTCTTTGGAGAGACCCTCGCTGAAGGAGCAGAATTAAACCCATTTTCAGCATGGACTAACCCTTCTGATTCTTGTTGGGCTACACTAAACAGTTCTGAGCTTTCTCTGTTGACAGAATGTGGTTTCTCTGAAGGCTGCTTCTCTGGAGAGATCTTGGCTGCAGGAGCTGAAATAATACCTTTTTCAACACATACCATCTTCTCTTCCGTATTCTCTAACCCTCTTGATTCTTGGGCTGCACTAATCAGTCTAGAACTTTCCCCATATGCATCATGTGGTTTCTCTGAAGGCTGCTTCACTGGATACATATCTGCTGCATGATCTGAAATAAGACTTCTTTCAGCACAGACCATATTCCCTAAGCCTCCAGATTCTTGGGCTCCACTAATCAATTTAGAGCTTTCCTTATCTGCAGAATGGAGTTTTTCCATGGACTCCCTCTCTGGAGAGACCTCAGCCCCAGGTGCTGACATGAACCCATTTTCAGCACAGACCAGTTTGCATTCCACATTCTTTATGCCTTCAGATTCTTGGTGAGCTTCACTAAGCATTTGAGAGTTTTCCCCATCTACAGAGTTGCAAAGTTAATATCAGAAATCAGAAGCAAGAGTTTTCTACTTATCATGTCATTGGTTCATCATTAAGGCGTCTAAAGTAAGTCTCAAAACTTGAAAACGTCATGGATTTGAAACACCTCTTCTGTGTGTTAAGCAATCACTAAAAGGCTCCAATTGGTTAGATCTGAAGCGAAAGGAAGTAAATAAATTGATATTGCAAGTGAAGTGAAATGATATAAAAAGAAAATTTCAACAACGGTGTTTGATTGGAAGGAAAGTTGATGGCAATGGGCAAGTGCTAATGTGCTATTCAACTCATTTGAAACCGCAACATAGATAAAGTAGGACTTTACTCAAGTTATATTTCTGCAAAAATGGAAAATAGTCATTCGATGAAAATTATTACCTAAAAAAGAAAAAACATGGGGGGCCACAAAAATTTACATCACAAGTCTTTCAAAGTAAATTCCATTCTCTCCCATTTTTTCCCTACTCTTGGTTGTTTTCGCGTAGTCACTCACATTTATTTATTAATCTCATTTTACTTTACAGCTTAACGTCAGGTTGCAGGTTCGAAACATGGAAACAGCCTCTCCGCAAAGCGGAGGTAAGACTGCGTACATTTGCCCCTCCCAAACGCTACAGTAGCGAGAGCCTCCTGTACTGGTACACTCTTTTTACAGATTACCAAATGGGGCATAATTTGATACAAATCCCAGAAAATAGCACAAGTGAGATTTCTTCCAAGAGATTGAGTGCTTCATGGACACGTCAACATTAAAAGGGGTTTGCCCCTCCCTTTTTGAGGAGGAAATAGCCTTGTCAAGGTTCAATGACAGGCACTCTGGTGATTTTTAAAGCAACGTCCAAGTTTCTCAAGTCACGACACCTTAGGTAGTTTTGTCCATCTCATAGCGTTCTCTCGTAACAACCAATTCAATCATAAACAAGGGGAGGGGACCTGAAGTATCCCCTATACATAATTTCCAAGATGTTTAGAAAACAAGAGGAGAAAAAAACAGACAAGAAATCTCACACTGACCTAAAGCAACACTTGAAAAACAGACAAGAAATTTCACACTGACCTAAAGCAGCACTTGATAGTGGTAAGCATTCTTCCACCACAGAGGATTCCAGAACCAGTTCATCCTCGACTGCTTTACTTGATTTTGAGCTCTGACCAGTGAAGAGGCTTCTCCTTGTTGCATTGCCCTCTATTTTATGTCTTTTTTCTGCAGTATGTGGCTACGAGAGAACATGCCAATTGTCAGAAATCAAAACCCTAATTCTACACTAGGTTCAACTTGCAGTACATAATAAATAGAGGCTGAAATCCTTGATCCAGGTTCTCCTTTTTTCTTTTTTTTGGAGTAAATTCCATGTACCTCCCTTGTATTTTGGTCCAATTAGACGCAACCCCCCGTTGTTTGAACAATTAAATGGACCTCCCCTGGACTATGGTGGGACTTACAAGTAACCCTAGTCCGTTAAGTTGAAACTGTTGGTTGAAGCAAAACTTTCATAAACGGCCATATTACCTTTTATTAGTGTAGTTTTACCCTTTTACCCTTACATTACCAAACCCAAACCCATCTCCTCAACCTTCCATCGTTCCAACCTTATCTTCCTCCATTTATCTCACCTCTTTCTTCCCCAACTTGCACATATCAACCCATCATCTCTGGCGATCTGCAAGAAGTAATCTCTCCAATCCGGTGTATACATTCCAAAACCCAGTCTCTCCCCTTTAAAGAAGATTTTCCTTCACACCATGGGAATAAGGTTCGAGCGTCGTTGCTGTTCATAAGCACCTCAGCCACAACATTTTCATGCTGCTATTTCCAACAGCATCCCTAAACTGTTCAAGAAATTTGAAGATGATAGGATGTTTGTGAAGTCAATGAACGAGATTCCCAGTGTTATTGTGCTCGACAACAAGATCCCAACCCATGGGCTATTGAACCATTTCGATCGCACAACAAAAAATTTTGGAATAAACCCGAGATCTTGGAATCTTGGTAGGTGGCACTGCTCAATTGGGCTTCAAAGAGACCGACCCCAGACAACACAGCACCCACCTCGACCGAGTATTTAAGCCACTTTCCGACAATCATCCCTGTTGCGTCCGCCAAGTACCCATCACCCCATTTATCTTGTTCTAATTCCAGATCTCCCGCAACGGCCAATAGAGGCACCAGATAACCTATTACGGTCACAACTCCAGCCGATATCAGTGCTTTGGGGAAGGTCTTCTGAGACCGATCCATTTTGCCTGCTAAAGTACTGGCATTATCCCAGAAATTCAAGTTTCAGAATAGAGTAATAAAGTATAGATGCCAATCTTTCTTCAATCCAGGGTCGCCCATGCTGATCCACTGATAGGGACATAGTTTGGGTATGGAAACCAGACCCATTATATAGAAGGGAAGTATAGATACAACAGCAGTGTAACCAACGATGGTGAGGCCAGTGTAATTGAGGAAAGCCAAGGACAGAGTGGATGCACAGATAGCGATAACGCGAGGAGGACCCAAATCAAAGATTGGGAAGAGGGTTGAAATTCAACTCCTCTCTCTCCTTTACTTGCAGCATTGGAACTGGATTGCAAGAGGGTTGAAATGGGTTTTTAAGGTTTTTAACTGAGGGATCTGGTTTTCTGTATTGCGACCTCAAAAGGGTTGTCATGGTTATCTTGTCTTCAAGATCTAACCCATCTAGGTTTTGAAGATTTCTTGGGCATTTCGAGGTTACAGGGTTGTGCACTTGTGCTTCTTGGGTAGGGGAATACTTAGTTGGAGTTTAATAATGGTGGAACCAGAAACAGGGGTTTGGGGCAGGGATGGGAGGTGGGACCGTCAGCAGAGGTGGGGGCGGAGTTGCAAGAAAGGGGTTGCAGGAAGAGGAAGGAGGAGGGGCAAAGCTGTCTTTTACATTTCAAAACTAACACCTCACTAACACCATCAACTTTCATGGGTGTGGATGTAATTGTTCAAACAATGGACCAAACTACAGGGGAGGTACATGCAATTTACTCTTCTTCTTTTTTGAGAGGGGGGGGTGTTGGGTACTCAATAAGCTTCGGTTGCCTGATACTGCCCAAGCTTTCTACCAAAGTTTGCAATATGATTTCAGGATTAGTTTGAAATTGACAAGTTATAGACTTTAGAAAAACTTTGTACACTAAAAAGTTTGCAATATGATTTCAGTGGCAATACTCAACAAGTAAATGTAAAGATTCTTGAAGCACTTCTTTAGTTCTACATCTTAATCAAATTGTGTGTAAACAATTTTCTTCTAGATAATGGTTCTCCATGCCTCCCAGTATGAGATAGTTGCCAAGAGATGAAGCGATTTATTTTCCTTTTCAACAACACAACATTTTTCTGGCTGCTTAGCCCTGTATCTTTGGTGATTGCTCCATTTTTTTTCCATTTTATTTACAATAAAGTCGGTAGTTCATAAATAAATGCCACATTGATTTCTTTCGTGTCTTCTTCATTTGTGCCTAATGTGACTGGTATTTGGTCAAAAGGATTGAATAAGATCTTTAACAGGTTGGATTGTGTTTCCAATCATTAACTCATTTTAGAAAAATTCAAGTGAGAGAGAGAGAAAATTGATATCTCTATGGATCATAACCCTTTTAATGTCCGTTCTTGGTGAAATTCTAAAATATTTTTACTTCTAAAGTACTAATTTTTATCAACTTATTATTTCTTTTAATAATTACACCAAGATTTCAAGACACTCTCTCCATATAGATGTCAGATGCATAATTTTTAAATTCGGATTGGAGGTCGAACTGAAAGGGCCTGGTTCTGCTTTTTCCACTTTTTCGGGGTTCCAGTTTTCCGGTTTGATTTCTGGTTCGGTCTGGTTTAAAACTATGGCATTTAATGTTCACTTGTGCAGGTCAATTATGGATAGAGTTAGACAAACAAACATAATCATCAATATCAATTTTCATAAACAAAAGTACATAAACATTGTGGCATCTAATCTTATTATTGATATTGAGGCATGGCATCCAAATGCTGGATCCTAGTATTGATAGCTCTAAGGTGTTCATATTCTCCAGACAAGAATATAAACAAAAATACTGACAATGATGAGAAGAACATTGACAAAAATAGGACATATGGACGAGACTAGTATCTAGAAAGGGAGATTTTGCAGTTACGTCTAGAAACACACTACCTGGTTTAACTGAGGTTTGAAGCATAACATAGGCAAACTAAATTTCGCTCTCCTGTCAATCGAATAGTGTGAGCCAGCCCAAAAGATGCATCTTGATTTATGTTATGGAGAAAAGTTCTCTGTGGAGGAGTGTACCGCCCACACCCAGACACATGGAGGGGCCAAAATGACCACCCCACCCCCCATGATGCCAACATGCATGCTCTCATTGGCCCCCGAGCGTGTGCAGGGGCCATACTCCCCCACAGAGAACACTCACCCTTATGTTATATACACTTTTGTCATCTAGCAAAGGCAACAACTTGGGGATCTTAAATGCCACAGCCAGATGGAAGCCTAAAAATAGCTCGACACACACATCATCATCAACTGTTCAATTTTGCAAATTCATCCAAATCGGCAACATGACAAAGAATCCATACTTCTGTTGACATTTTAGCTATGAAAAATAGAAAATAATATAAACGAAAAACTCAACAGCTAGTAATAATAGAAGACAAGTCCAGCCCAAGGTGAAGAATCTCATGTATGGCAGGTCAGTTGGAATCTCTGCATGTCTACTACTAATCACATTAGTGTACCAAAGTAATGGAATCTTTCAAGGAATTTTCAAAATAAAAAGGACGTGAGAAAATAGATTTAGTAGGGAAAGACTCCAATCCTATTCAAAGCTGATGTGTATCGGGGACATGTGAATGTAGAGATCCCCTCCCATTACATGGTCTGTATATGTTCAACATCATCCCTTGAAATGGCTTAAAAGTAAGTTGTCTAATAAAAAGATCTCGACAAACAACTTGGAATCATTCATATTTCTTGTTACTGTTTACCACCATTTTCCCTTGCTTCACATGCAAATTCCTAACTAAAAAAAAAAAAGGGTGTACCCAGTGCACGGGGCTCCCGCCACTGCAGGGTCTGGGAAGGGTCATAATGTACGCAGCCTTACCCCTGCTTTCACAGAGAGGCTGTTTCCAGACTTGAACCCATGACCACTTGGTCACAATGGAGCAACCTTACCGTTGCACCAAGGCCCGCCCTCTATGCAAATTCGTAGCTGTTTC
Source organism: Telopea speciosissima (assembly GCF_018873765.1). Classification (NCBI taxonomy): domain Eukaryota; kingdom Viridiplantae; phylum Streptophyta; class Magnoliopsida; order Proteales; family Proteaceae; genus Telopea; species Telopea speciosissima. The sequence goes on along the minus strand of NC_057921.1, from coordinate 59,588,174 downwards.
TTTTATATTTAACCTCTCATAAGGTATTTTGGGCTGTTCTCTGTAGACGTTTCAAGAAATGTCTACTTTCTCGTTTTTACAAAATATCAACAATTACAACGAAGTCAATGAAACCCACTCCAATAGCAACAGGAAGAAATGCATCAAACTAATAGAGGCATGGCCAAGTATTAAACCATAAATAGAATTTCTATAATGTTCGGAGTCCAGCCTAACAGAATGCATGTCATAGGAAAGCAAAGAATAACAAACTCAAAATCTAGGCTTGAAGCAACGTTAAAAGAATGTAGCTTGTGATGGTGCTTGTCAATTCTCCTCTTCTTTTGGTTAGCTTTTGTAATTTTAGAATTAATAGCACAACATAAATCATGGAGAAGGAAGGCCTAGTGTGGGAAACACTGAAATTGGGAAGACCAAGAAATGTATTAAGGCACACTTACAAAGATCTCTCCATCTATAGACTCCATGCCACTTATTTGCCTTTTCTTTGGTCTGATTTTACACCTTCGAATATCACCAGATTCGAGATAGCGAAAAACATCCTTTTTGGAGCGGAATTCATATCCAGTTACAGAATCAATGTAATACTGCAGCAATTAGTCAATATTTGACGGATGAAAATGTGTTAATATTTTCACAGATGCAAATAAAATGTTGCACAAAATGACCCAAGAGAAAAGGTTGATGATTCAGACAAGCAAGAGCATTAACATAGCAGAGAAAAATAACACATATAAAATATCTCAGAACCACAAATTAATTTCATATACTCATTTATAAAATGTTTATATGCTACACTAGATCAGAAACTGAAAATAGAGACAATACCGGGTCTTTTCTGATTCGATATGCCAGTTGAGTAACCTTGATTTCCTTAATCCATCCCGGGGGCAACCCCTCTTCTGTATGCTTCTCCACTACTACCTAGAGATTAACAGATAATCCAATTCAATATCTTACAAGTCAATCTAAACACTGCAAAATTTACAAATCCCAAATAAATAGTAAATCTAGTCCATATATTTAAAACTAACTTTGCTTGCAGATTCGGTAGAATGCATTCCAATGTCTCTTTCGTTCGGTTCAGATGCCAGTTGAGTAACCTTGATTTCCTTAATCCATCCCGGGGGCAACCCCTCTTCTGTATGCTCCTCCACTACAACCTAGAGATGAACAGATAATCAGATTCAATATCTAGCAAGTCAATCTAAACACTGAAAAATTTACAAATCCCAAATAAATAGTAGATCTAGACCATATATTTAAAACTAACTTTGCTTGCAGATTCGGTAGAATGCATTCCAATGTCTCTTTCGTTCAGTTCAGATGCCAGTTGAGCAACCTTGATTTCCTTAAACCATCCCGGTGGCAACATCTCTTCTGTATGCTTCTCCACTACAACCTAGAGATTAACAGATAATCAGATTCAATATCTTGCAAGTCAATCTAAACACTGCAAAATTTACAAATCCCAATAAATAGTAGATTTAGTCCATATAATTAAAACAAACTTTGCTTGCAGATTTGGTAGAATGCATTTTAATGTCTCTTCCGCTCGGTTCAGATGCCAGTTCAGTAACCTTGATTTCCTTAATCCATCCCAGGGGGAACACCTCTTCTGTATGCTTCTCCACTACAACCTAGAGATTGACAGATAATCAGAGTCAATATCTTGCAAATCAATCTAAACACTGCAAAATTTACAAATCCCAATAAATAGTAGGTTTAGTCCATATAATTAAAACAAACTTTTCTTGCAGATTCGGTAGAATGCATTCCAATGTCTCTTTCATTCGGTTCAGATGCACGACTACGTCGCTTCCCAGTCTTGAGATAACTGAAGACCTGTCTCTTGGAATACAATTTGAATCCAGTGATTGGAGCAATGTAACACTACAACACAGATAGACAATATTTCCATTTACTAGTGCGAGCAAAGAAGATAATATTTTCAAATTTTATGGAACATTTCAATATCTTTGTTCTTTTCACATCTTCCATTGTCCTATTATTATTATTTATTTTTTTTTGTGCGAGGGGGGAACACAACGAAATAGATTTCAGAGTATCCATGCTAAGAAGTCAGTAGATGAAGATATAGCAAACGAACAGAATATTTTCAGCTGCATATGCATATACAATGAAAGATCATTACCAATATAAAATGGGAAAGAATAACATACTGCCTACTAAGATAAATTGTGAAGTGTATAACATTCCTCTTAAACATCCATAATGCCTACTTAGATAAATTGTGAAGATCTCAGCACGTGATTTGCTGCAGATTCTTCAGGGTCTCTGTTGATGAGAATGTAATCCTATGTATCTCCTAATTCTTTTCAGCATTAATACAATACTCTTTCCTTTCACCAGAAAAATAAAGGACCAACACCTCACAATTAAGAAGTCATGAGTTCAACTCTCCTTGGGGTCTATCTATCAAAAAAATAAACAAATAAAGTTGCCAAGTAACAGTTTTCAGAAGATTAATTGACAATTGTGATCATTACTAATGAGAAAGCGTTCAAGCGTTCAATAACAATAATAACAACTGGGGTTCCACAGAGTCGGCAAAACATAAAAGATTAGAAATTAATACAATATCTTTCCTTTCACCCAAAAAAAAAAAATTAAGGACCAACACCTCACAAGAGGACATGAGTTCAACTCTCCTTGGGGCCTACCTATCAAAAAAAATAATAAATAAAGTTGCCAAGTAACAGTTTTCAGAAGATTAATTGACAATTTTGGTCCCAAAACAAAATGATCCATTGAGTACAAAAGGGGGATGGACACCAAAAGAATAATTCTAATATGCATGGAAGTGACTACCTTGTATTTTTGTCCAACTCTATTACCACTCTTTCTGGTTTGGACCACCATACTCCAGTCAGTAGGTAACCACTTGGGAACATCCTCCATTTGCACAACCTATAGATTAATGGAACAATAATAAATTGGGATGTACAGAGGAAAACCAAATCTAAGGCAATAATAAATTTGGATATACAGAGGAAAACCAATATTAAGGCACAATAAAATGAAACTGTTTCAAACTCACTTGATTCTCATTGTCTCTTGTGCATCTTTTAATTTGTTGAGGCATGCGATTGCAGAGATTTCCAGATTTAGTATGGCGAGCAACTTCGATCTTGGAACGACACTTCTCTCCAGTCTTCAAGTTAATATAATACTACAAAAACCAGAAATGGATAAAAATTATTCTTACAAACTTTTCCATAGAACTAATGACAAATCTCAAAATTTTCATAAGATGCCAAATTGGAAAGTCTTTTCTCCAAATCAATTGTTAGTTATTTTTTCTTCCACCTAGCATATACTGTTTTAGTTTTCTTTTCAATCCTACACAGAAGAATGCACATTGACAAAACAAAGACTTATAAAAGGTACTCAGACAGGATACTCATTATTCAGGTGATGTATTTCAAAAATAGAATTCATTAATCATACTCCTTATCTCCTATAGCTGTACTCAGATAGGATACTCATTATTCAGGTGATATATTTCAAAAATAGAATTCATAAATCATAGTATTATAGCTACCTTCTGATCCTCCTTGAAAAACAAGAACTAAGTTAACAAATGGAAAAATAGAATTCATAAATCATACTCCTAATCTCCTATAGCTGTACTCAGACAGGATACTCATTATTCAGGTGATGTAGTTCAAAAATAGAATTCATAAATCATACTATTATAGCTACCTTCTGAACCTCCTTGAAAAACAAGAACTAAAGGAAATTTAGGTAGGGGGGGGGGGGAGAAGAGGGAAAGAGTTATATCATGACATCATGTTATATACCTGTGAATTTTCTTAGCTTCCATTTTAGCTAACATCCAAAAGCACTCATTTTGTTCTTTTCCACAATAAAAAAACTCAAGAGAGCAAGCAACACCACCAAATGTCAAGATTCCCAAGATAATAGATGTCTAACAGAAAATTCAAGTATTTGGGTTCCCTCGCACATACAAACTACAGGAATTTGCTTCTAGATAAGTACAGCCAAATTACCTAAACACATGAAGAAACTGTGACGACAAGAATGGCTATGACTAGTCTAATAGAGACACCTAGAGCATTGTTACCAAGGTTTGGAATTTTACGATTTGTCAAAACTAAAATTTTTCGGCAAAACTCCCGGTCCATTTCGACACTGCAATTTCAATAGTCATTTCAATCAAAATTGAAAATTTTTCATGAAAATTCCCTCGAAAATGACTTGCCAAAATAAATAAGTGGGTAGATGAAATGAAAAACCATTAGTATCATACAGAACAGGGAAGGGGTGAAAAAAGAACAGCCACATTAAATATTCTGAGGCAATTCCAAAACCTCAATGCAGGCATCCAACAACTATCATACGACTTCTTATGTACATCTAACCTAACTACTATCTTTTATGCTTCTTCTATTGATGACTTTGAGGAGAAAGCCACCTCATCCTCAAACTTGTACCCATGAAGAACCCAAAGCATGGTAACATTTCTTGGTTCCGACCATACTGACTGATACATCGAGTATTTCCTAAACATAAGCATGCAATCCCAGTAGCAGCCTATGTTTTCCACATTGAAAAAGGTGCAGACATCAAATCTGAAAAGATACAAGATGTCAGATTCATCGAATCCCAAAAAAGAAGGATTGATATTGAATGCATTTTACCATTTAACTAAAGTTATCTGCATTGAGTTTATGTATTAGGATTAGGCATGGTGGTTATAAATTATTATGACAGGATAAGCAGAACTTTACTTGAACCTTTAAGCATGTTTAGGAGTATTTATTACGTCCAATTATCATAGATGCACAACATGTGTCCATGCAATGTGCCAATCCATGCCCACGTCTGACACCACTCACCATTGTTTTATGCCCAGCCTAGCCTTGCGTTATGTAGCAGGTTGAACCAGTTGACTCGCCATCCAGTCCTTAAAGTGGATGGATCAACCCCGTAAATCATTTCTCCCCAAACCTGTTTACCATCCTACAACTTGTCCAACCAGGACAATTGGACTGATTGACAGCAATGGTCAGACCTGAAAGAAATGCCACCACCCCAACAGATTAATTGTTACACGCTTAAGGATGCATGACGTGTCATGAGAGGCGCTGACTTGCATGGCTATGTATGGGTTATTTACATGTATTATGGTGATAGATATGGTATCTTAAGAGGTAGTGTTGTGCGTGAGTTGGTTACGGTAACTATCAGTGTTAGTGGGTTAGTTATTTAGATATGGAAGGAATCAGGAGTGGTAGGTTGTGTAACGGCTATACAGCCAGTCCTATTTATTAGTAATTAGGATACATATTGAATCCCCTAAAATTTCTCTATTGAGAAAGAGGCTAGGCTACCTCCCAATTACGCCAACTCACCTAAAAATCTTCTAATATTTACCTTCTACTCTCTCCTCAAGATAGGTAAGCATACACAAGCCATGCATGTACCACTAATGTAAAGCATGTCTGTATATTTTATAAATGCTTGAAACATTGATTAAAAACCTTTAAGAAGATTGGTCACTTGACCTTCATAGGGTGTTCAAACAGTACACTTCACTATTATGCAAATACAACTAGCTTGCTTAAAATACAACTTTCTTAGACATATATAAGAACATTTCTCTTTATTGTTCCTGAGACAGTGACACAGGCAACCCAGGTCCCGCATCATAAACCCTCAAAACATGCGGATAGATGGCAGCCAGGTTGCAGAACATTGTTGGACATGGATGTATGGCTGGCTAGTTTTAGGGTGCGTTTGGTTGCGTAAATCAACAGAATGGTGTTCTGTCGGACCATAATTCTAAATTAATAAAATCGTTTGTTTGCCTAATTCCAATGGATTACAAGAATTGCATGATTCTGATTTTTACACTAAATATGATCCATATCTGAGTTTACCTCTTTAGGTGAACTCAGTTATGAATTACAAATTCTAGGGTTAGTATAAATACCATCATCCAAAAGTGAATGATAGCTTCTTGCCCTAAATCAAAAAACTAATCGTGAATCGCGACCTGTGTTCTCTCTCTCGACTCTCTCGCGACCTAGGGAAACAACGGTTGTTCATCTATGACTTGAACCTGCGTTCTCTCTCTCTCGGACTCTCTCGCTTCCTCTCTGCTCTCTTTCACAAACTCAAGTGAATCGCGACCTGCGTTCTTTTCTGTTTCAACATTTTCGCTTTCGTTGTAACTAACAAGGGTGCTGGAGAGGTTGTTTCTGAGAGAGGTTATAAGGAGTATAAGTTGGGTGATTATTCTAATTGGTTGCAGAAGAGGGTTAATAACACCAAGAACTGGAACAATATTAAGAGTTGCTTGATTGATAGCAAGGTTTGCAAGAGTCTCGCAGATCAGAACGTGAACGAGAATGTACACCAGTTCTATAGCAATAACTTGTCTGCGATTCAGGTATGAAATACTGACTTATCTCTATATTTCTCATTCTTGAGTTCTTAGGGTTTTTGCTTTCAGTAATGTTCCCTCTTTCTTGACGTTCTTCTCCTTATAATATATGCTAGATTTGCTCTTATTTTGAGTAATACTCTTTTGGGATTTTCTTTTTGAGTTCTTGATCTCTCTTTCATCAATCATTTATCTTTGAAACATGAAATAGGTTTTCAAAAGAAGGGTGTTCAGCCACTTGATTTTGGTTCGGCGTTTTGATTCTCTCTTAATCTTCTTAGGATTTTCTCTTGAAAGAAATGGGTAGTTGGTGATTCTGATATTCTGATCTGGATCTGTTCAGAATTTTAGATCTAGTAATGACTACAAACCTCTGTTAAATAAGTGTACATTGGGTTTTTTGTTTGCTTTGGAGTTTTTTTAGCATCTCTTTTCTATTCGAATCACAGCCTTCATTAAATGATGGGACATTGAATTTTCTGAAACTTTTGGTACAAAATTTTTAAAAGGGTTGTGTGTGTTTTTGCTAGATTTTGAACATGTGGGTATCATGGAATCTTCATAAATTTCAAAACTTTGGGGCTTTAGATTTGTTTACCTGCCTTATTCTTGTAGTCTTCATCTATATTTCACAGGAATTAGGCTTCTAGTTCTTTCGCTTTGTGATTCAGTAACTTCAGGTGTGACATTTTGAAATTAATGTGTTATTTGGTTTTCTTTTGGTGATGTGATATGCAGTCTGGTTGCTATAAGCCTTCAACTTCATGTACCTTCACCTATGTGACTCCAATCGAATGGACCAACCCAAGCAACACAACCTCCTTCACTGATTCTGACTGCACAGCTTGGAACAATAATGAAAATGATCTCTGCTACAACTGCCAGTCTTGTAAGGGTGGAGTGCTTCAAAATATAAAGAGTCAGTGGAAGAAGGTTGCCATTGTCAACATCATCTTCCTCATCTTCCTTGTCATTGTCTACACCATTGGTTGCTGTGCTTTCAGGAACAACAGGATGGATAATTCTTATCCCAGATATAAGGGTTACCCACAGAATCTTAATCTGATCTGGTTACATTGCTATAGAGGGAGAAGATGCAGATAGCATATTTTGCTGATTTGTTTTACTCTGTTTTTCATTTGATTCATAGTAGATAGATACATGGATTTTTTTTTTTGTATAGCTATCTGTTGGTATTTCATCATATATTACCAGAGTTATACCTATCTGCCTGGTGTATACAACTGTTCTTATTCTTTCAGTCAGTGGTTGAGGGGATACCTATTGGTTGCGGGTTTAAATTTTGGAAACAGTCTCTTTTGCGATAGGGGGCGGGTTAAGGCTGCATACCTTTGCCCCTCACAGACCCTGCAATGGCAGAAGCCTCATGTATTGGGTTGCTCTTTTGGTTGAGGGGATTTGGTCCATTCGGTGGAACAGATAGGCAACCTCCGTTGTTGCTAGTTTTGTTTTTGTTTTTGTTTATGTTTTGGGTTCTGCATATTGGTGTAAAATGATGTTGGATCTGTGGGTTGGCTTCAAATGTTTTTTTCGCTTTTGTTCAATTGCTATATGTTTTTGTGGCATGGTTTATGTAGGTAGGTGAGTCTTTAGCTCAAAAGGAAAAGCACCTGGGTTTGTTCCCAGGAGATGATGGTTCGACTCCATCACGACTCTCATGTAGCAGTAGCTTCTTATTTAATTTCTTATCTTGAAGTGAACTGATTTACCCATCAAAATAGGGTGAGGCTTGGGGGAATCTGAACTTTTGTTTTACTTAAATGAAAGCTATTGAGCCATACTGAGTCATACCCTCTATGTTGTCATACCTGAGCACACACTCACCACCACCCCTTGCTACCCCTACACCGAACACAACATTGACACAGTCACCCTCACCCCGTGCTGCCCCTACACCTGAGCACACACTCACCCCCACCCCTTGCTGCCCCTACACCTGAGCTCACACTCACACATAGCAAATTTAATTAATTATTTGAGAACATTAATATGGTAATCGTATTTTTTTTGGTTAATGTGTCTTATACTTTTAAATGTAAGGTTTAGTAACTGACACAGACTTAGGGTAACCAAATAGTTATTCAGGTAGATTCAGGGTAAATCCAACTAACAGACTCAGGGTAACCAAACAGTTTTTCAAATAGATTCAGGGTGAATCCAACTGACAGACTCAGGGTAACCAAACAGTTTTTCAGGAAGAATCATGATAACCAAACAGTTTATTTTCTAGAATTACGATTCAACAGATGGTAACTCAAGTGGATGACCATCCACAATCAAACCACATCCAAAAGATTTACGCAACCAAACGCACCCTTAAGAGTCCAGGTAAAACAGAGGGATTTCAGGGTTAGGTGAAACAATAACTGCTTTTGATCACTACAAAATAAGGCATTTGCTATGTTCTTGATTAATGCTCTATTACAACTTTCTGAAATTTTCTTACTCATTAACAAGAACTATCACATGGAAGAAGTCCTTCCAAGATTCACTGACAAAGGTTGATAGAGTTGATTTTTTAAGGAGGACTTTCCGCTTTGTACATGTACTTAATGTATGGGTTTCTGTGGGGCTCTTAGGCAATATTAAAAGCCCGGGTTCAAGTCTTAGGAGCACCCACTTTGCACAAAAATGCCGAAGGTTAAGACCGTCTTCAAACTCACCTCTCCCAAAATAGACGAGACCAACACTAGGTAATGGGGCCTATTTTTTCCTGTGGATCTCTTAGGCGTAGCCACATTTCCGCATTTCACCTTATCTTCCACATTTTTACATTCCCGCAAGATTTACACATTATGTTTTTTGTCCACACCTCCTATTGTAATACCATCACCTGCTATGGCACTTGGGCTTATTCAAGAGGTAGAAATTGTTCATTTCAGTCAACTACTTCAAAAGCGAAAACTATGAGCATGATACAGCTGTATTATTGCTACATATGATAGCCGAGCACTTCAAAATAGTAGCCATAACAGTTCTGACAAATGTAGACATGGACTAGGGCGCTGACACAACTGGCACATTCAAGTATTGGTCAATCCGTGATAATGTACATAGGGAGCACTAGGGGTGTCAAAACCTAGTCCGAACTGACCGAACCAAAGTTGATATGAGCTTATTGGATCACGTTTCAGACTGGGCTCTTGTGACACCGAACCGAACATAAAAAAAGGGGACCGAAACCAAAATAATGTAATAATAAATGGATAGCAGCCCAAAATTCATATAAAAACACACTTTTTTTCTTTATACTTACTAATATATTTACATGGTAAACTGAAACCAAACTGATAGTAAACCATTAAGAGAAATTGATAAGAAACTGAAACCGAAACCGGAGCACCCTTATTGGATCATGTTTCGGACTCACTCATTCTCACACCAAAACCAGTGAAACTGAACCCAAACCGATCGATTGACACCCCAGAGGACATATACATGTTTTGTCAATGTCTAACACAGATGAGCTGCTAGACAAGGAAACCCTACTTGCAACATCTGTTTATGTACATTATAATTTTTTTCCTCATCAATGTCTAACATCTGTTTATCAGAGAAATAAATACAAGAAGTTTGAAGCAAGTCAAAAGAAGCATTGGCATCAACACGGGCCAATATGGCAAGAAAACGTAAAATTTAAGGGGAGGAGGAGAGAGTTAAAAAAGTGCTCACTTGATGTGTGTGCTAACTTATCTTGGTAAGTTATAACCACCCGTAGAAACTGCTTTGAAATTTTAATTAGGTGCAGTCTAATCTATCATAGTAAGTTATAACAAGCACCAATATAACATATAGAGATAGTACAGTTAATTTAGTCTTAGACATAAAGATAATTGATCTTTATGGCAACAATGTTGAAAAAATTGCTACATACACCTTTAGTCCCCAAATCCAATTTTTCACAGTTCGCTGAATCCTACAATTTGTGTCAACATTGGCTTCTAACACCAGCAACCATATCCATGTAAGTCTTGTGTAGCATAGAATTCAGTAAGAGCTAAGAGGGGGTGGGATGTTTGGTATTAAATATAAGCAGTAGGTACAGATTCATCAGTAACAATCATATAGAGTTTCCCAAGAGGCATGATGAAATGCTGAATCCATAATCAAACCGTAGGGACAAGGAAGAAAAAAGGGGAATAGAGGAAAGGAGAAGGAACAATGCTAGAATAAAAACAAATAGTAAACACTCTCACAATGAAGTGAGAAAAAAATGCACAACCATATTCAGTCAACTGACTGTACAACATTTGATATAACGGAGCTCAAACACATCCAAAAAAAAAATTCTGGATATCAAACCGAAATAAACCGAACCCAAACCACACCAAAATTAAACCTACCCTTATTGGTTTGGTTTCAGATTCACCTTATCACCCCAAAACGAACCCAACCTGATCGAAACCGGACTGAACCGACCGTTTGACCCCCTAGATAGTCTTCTTTTTTTTGGGTAAAGCCCCTAGATAGTCTTCATGCATTCAATCAAGGAGAATATCATACTTGAGAAGGACAGTTTGGTCATCTCTCTCTCTCTCTCTCTCTCTCTCTCTCTCTCTCTCTCTCTCTCTCTCACACACACACACACACACACAAAATCCATTCAAAGCCGGGAGATTCACGCATTCAGTAGTTTACGCAAATGAAGGACTACTTACTATGAACCCAGACTCCTTAGTGTTTCCTCTAATTACACACTAGCCGACTTACAGACCTCATTTCTCCTGTCGCTTCAGGAACGGTACGTTCAAATTCATCACAAATTGCATGCAGTCCTCTTCATTTCCATCAATCCAGACATCGCAAGTTCGAATGCACCGAAAATGCCGTAAAATACAGTTCCTCTAACACGCAGGAAGTATAAAGGATGAATTGGGAAAGCAGCATGAACAAAGCAAACGCAAATGAAGCAAGCAAAAAAGACATTCGCATATCCATTCAAACACCAAACCTAATCTAGCAGTAATAAACAAAACTATGTTCAATAGGTATCAATGCCTTCCACTCCAGTTCCAACACTAATTCGTTAACCAAAAACTGATAAGGGAAATAAACATACGTAAGCAAAATACATAAAGATCGTACATTCCCAAAGTTAAAACCCTAAAAATGATGAAAGCAAAGTGAAATGCAAGATAAACGAGGTTTAAAAGTTTAATTACCGAATCCGTCTTGCCGTCCGATCGCTCCTTAGTTTCCCGAATCCAGCCCGGCGGTAGCCACTCCGGCGACTTCTCAATACCCATTTAGTAGGTATCTGACGTTTTCCGGCGAGAAACACACAAGTGACGCTTTTCTCCGACGATCAACACACTGCAAAAAGCTCTTTCTCTCTTTCACACTCTCTTGCTCACTGTTAGTTCCTCCTTCACTCTCACTCAGTGAACTCTCGCCATCGCTTCCAATCTCGCTCACGGCTCAAGCTTTCTGCGCGAGTGAAGTTGGAAGTTGAATATAAGCTGTCCATGAATCGGACAACGAAGGCACCTTCGGAACCACGTGTTCCGAGATTCTACGTTGCCATTGGAGACACACGAAACGTGTCAGATCGCCGGATAATTTTTTACTGAAATTTTTTTACTCCCAAGCCCCAATTTCTCTCCCACCTTCCATGGCTCCACCTCCAACCTCTCACCCTCTTTATTGGGGTCTGATGGTGGAGTTTTACAGGCGACGCAACGAGACGAGACAATTGAAGACCGTGCGTGGAGAACAGTTCGTTGGACCATGTGTTCGTGTAGCTGTGAGACTGTGACCTGAGAAGTTACTTTTTTTTGTTTTTCGGTAAGCTGCTGTTAAGTAGGTTAGATGCTTTCGTACTGTTGGTGGAGACTGGAGAGTGAAGACTCGTGAGATCGTGAGAGTTAGACAGGCTTCTTCAATCTGATTAAAATGCGCATGACTTATTTACTCTTTTAACCTTCACTTACTCTGAAAATGTCTTACGTAGTTACGTCGTACGTCTAAAGCTCTGAGTCAACACAGCTATAGAACTACACACCTCGACGTATACTGTCGAGAGAATCAACCGTTGGATTCGGATCTATCCTCATAGATGCGTCAATGGCTTCAATTCATCTGTTGCTGGTAAATCCAACGGTGAAGGATCCCATTTAGAGGGCTTCGGAACTGTTAAGGTATCTATATCACATGTGCCACATCATCGGCTAAGTAGTTCAACCATGAACCGATAACATCTTATCAAACCTCATCTCCTCCGAGTTATTGATGTTATCTGAAACTCCTAGCAGCTGGATGAATAATTATCACCTCTAATTCGCAGGCACCTCCAATTCCTCCCATTCCTCTAATAGGAAGAGTAAATCCCACCTTGGATAGTGTTTTCGAACAAGGGATAGGGTGGTCATTTTCACCCCCATGTGAGGAATTTGAGGAATTGAAGGAGGTAGCGAATTGGAGGGGATAACAATTCACAGTTGGATACGTTGTCATCTCTTTATAAGCTTGTTGCCAATTTTTGTTTTCTCAATTTATTAAATATGAGGGTATTATGGGAGAATATTTTCTATGTCACAACGCAGGTTGCGCCCAGGCACATGAGCCTGCCACTCAGGGGATAGGGTGGTCACTGCATCCACCCCCGGCCATGAAGTTAGGCGCAGCCTACGCTGCAACACAAAGAACAGCGTCCCTATTTTAATTTAAATATAATCACTGGATATTATTTGTAAAGAAAATGGAAATATAATATGAGCAAAAAAATCAACAACACTATTGAATGGACTACACCCTCTGTTAGTCCAAAAATGCCCCCAATAATTAGCCGGCCGGTAAGGTCTTCCATGTTGGGGAGTGTCATGAGAGCCATGTACAAGGTAAGCAAAGTATTAGGCCATGGAACAATAGTTTTCATATTAAGTTTGTCTATTAACCTTTATCATAAGTGGTCTATTTAAAAGTCAAACATACAGGTAGCTAGGTTTTACAATCAAATCCATTGGTTTTTAACTTTTAGGTAAGTATATATCCATTAGTTATAAGAAGTAAAATCAAGTTCTCTTTTTTTGAAAAATATGATTAGCATATTTAATAAGAGTTCAAGGTTAGTAAAACAAGGAGAGGTTTCCATGCTGCTAGTGTAGAAAGAAATATGCACGTCACACTAATGGATGTCCTGAAAAAGGTATCATCCATATGGGATGCACATTCATGTGAGCATGATTTGAGGTTCCAGTATTGGATCACTTGATTCCGGAGATCTGTATTATATCGTTGGACACCAATTGCGATATTGTGTTGTTACGATATCAGTGAAACTGTACAAACTAAGGAAAAACAATAAATTAAAAAAACCTGATTTTTTAGGAGAACCAGGGGCAAACCTGAAACCTGTTTTCGATTTTGAAAGTGACCACTACCCTACACAAAACCATGCATATAAGAGAGAAAATTGCACATTGGCCGTATGACAATGTTTTTCCATTAAACTAATTGTCATTACAAATTTTTCTTTTTCTTTTTTTCAAAATTGACAATCAAATGGAGAATAAGGATATCTTTTGGATGTCAAGGGAAAAAAAAGAAGGTAAATTTGAAGGTCAATCATTGCATTATCATGATTTTTGTCTTATTATGTTTTATTTTAGAAGAAATTAATGTTAACCAAAAAAAGGTTTCTTAAGGACTTGTTTTATGAGTTCTACTAATTACCAATTATTCACAACTCAGCTCAAGTTGATTCGAGTTTGTACCAATCCACCCACACATTAAGGGCTAAGGGTGTAAGTTTGGCCCACTGAGACCAAACCCGGCCAAAACTTGCTCTAGAATCTGGACCATCAGCCCATGGACTCAAGCGGGGCTTGGATTGATGTCTCGCTCTAAGCTCACCCTAACGTAATCATGCCCTATATATATAAGGGTGTCAATTGGTTTGTTTTCGGTTATTCGGTTCGATTCAAGATACAAAATGTAGAAATCAAAATAGAATCGAAACAAGAATAGGAACACATCTTTTTTAACTAAAACTGAATCGACTCAGGTTCTAATTTGGTCTCATATTTGGTTTATGTCCTATTTTAAATGTTTGTACCAATCTTTTACATCTTTACCAATAAAATACTCTTATTTGTTAGGGATCATAGTCTACACCAAAAATTTTCCAAACACTAAAAAGGAATAGAATTACTCATCCACATTTGATTGAAAAAATATATATATATATAATTTTATTCGGTTTGAAAATAGGTATTTTGGTTTGGCTTAACGGTTTTAGGCATGAAACAAATTTCGAACTGAACTGAGAAAATATTACCATTTTTTAAACAAAAAACGAACCGATAATAATTGACACCCTTATATATATGAACACCTTGTGTCTATCTCTCTCCTTGCTCTTATGAAATGACATATGTCCCCTATCATGGGAGGAGAGAGATAGACACAAGGAGACGCTAGCACATGCTACATATATAGTCAGAAAGGGAATTCAATTCCAGGGTGTTCTCTATAGGGGAAGCAAAGGCTCCGTGAGCGCCCTTAGTCTCTCTCTCTCTCTCTCCTTTCAGGGTGATATGTCATTTCATAGGAGAGAAGAGAAATAGACTCAAGGGCGTTGATGGAGCCTAAGCTTCTCCACATAAAACATTTTATCCTATAAATAAATGGGGTTATGTTCACTGTGCCGCAGCGCAGGCTGCGCTCAAACACATGGGCCTACCACTCAGGGGGCACGATGGTCATTGCGCCCACCCCCATGTGTCTGGGCGCAGGCTGCACCCCCAGCACAAAGAACATTCTGCCTAAATAAATAGTATGGGAAAAAGACCTCTACTTGGTGGTGTTTCCTACGCCCTCTCACAGGGCAATGTGAGATGACGCCTCTGCCCCCTAGGTAGATATCCAGGCGTGCTCACCCATTGACCCATACGCTTGTGTAAATGAGAGAAAAAACGCCACCCAGTCTTGCGCCCAGACACAGGCGAGCAAGAAATGACCGCCCCAAACCCATGGAAACTTTGGGTTGTGTCGGCCATTTCGCACTCGACTATGTCTGGGCGCGGGTACATACCACAGTACACGACCGGGTGACGTTCCTTTTCCCTTTGTAAATTTATATAGTTCAAGAGTAAACCATTTCGACCCATCCAGTTCTTTAGATGGTATTTAGCATTTGAACCATAGATGTGCCGAACGAACCGAACCGAACCATCAGTTGGGCCTGCAGTGATAAAATCCCGGATCATCTGTGTGTATTAAAATGTGCCACGAAGGGCGAAGAGATTGTGAATTGTGTGATGCGGAGAAATCACTTGGACGATGTTCTTCACCTCTGGGCGACTGGGCCTCTACTGTGATAACTGTGTGCTTATGTGTTGTCTAACTGGCCAGCAGTGCAGCACTTCATGACCTGTTACTGCACATTTTCCTGCTGAACAATGTCCTTCTGCACTAATGTATTTAGTCCCTTGGGCATTCATCTCCACCATTGTTTTGTAGGGTCTGTCGTGTCTGCTGTATGCGTTTCTTCGAAGGCTTTCAGTCTCTATTCTTCGCGGTTTCTTGAATGCGACGCATGGAGATCCTTCAATGGTGCGGTGGATTGTGAACATATTGATCGTTTACTTCTTATTCTTCTTTTGAAATGAAACCTAAGAAAAAGAGAAGTTGCAATGTGTATATTTGATTTTGTTTGGATTTTCAGTTTCGAAATTAAACGGATTTCGAAATGATTTTTCCGGGCGCCAGGGTCGGCGAAGAGTGGCTTTCGCAGCGTCTGAAGGTTCCAGTTCTGGCTCTGATTTAGAAGACTATGGACATTCGAGGAAAAGGTGATACCTTTGCTCCCACTTTAATCGTTATTCCTTTGAAATAGTATTTATAAGATTGAACCTTCCTCTTCGTATTCTGACTAAACATCTTAGCTAGATATATGCTCGAGAGCAAAATTTTACATGGCAAATGAACCACGGAGTAACGCCTCAAATTTCCTCCTAATATTATAGTTCTTCCCTCTTCCGAAAGGTTTCCTTAAGTTTCCCTTGTGTATGGCGGATGAGGAATCCATTTGTTTCTTATCTATTTGCTATGAAAGTGTGGCACTATTTCAATACTGTGTATATCTGTTTATTTATTTGTTCGAGTTCATATGTCTTGTTCTGTATAATTCGGAATGGTCAGATTTCTACCCAAAAAAAAAAATAAAAAAAAGAATGGTCAGATTGGGTTGGGGGGGCATTGTTCACTTGATGTGATTTTAGTTGATGGCCCACTTCAGGGAAGGAAATTCCTTTGCAGGATTATCCTCATAGTGGCAGTCTGGTCCATGTGGGAGGAGCAAAAATGGTGGGTCATTTCAGGAAAGTTTCAACCCGGTGCAGGATTGTATGGAAGACTTCTGTTTGGTGGTTCATTGAGATGTAGTTGTGGTTTCTCTCTTTTTTCTCTCTTTTTCAGTCCCAAGCTTATCGCGGACATCTCATTCTGGTGGAGGCTTTATCTACCAATGGGATGGCTCAGCTAACTAAGAAGGAGAAGGAGGTGTATGACCTTATGTCTGTGTGAAATGTCTATTCCCTTGTAGCTTGATGCTGTACTATTCTTGCATTTTTCCAATTGGTGGCATGACCTTCTATACGAGGTGCACTTGTGCATTCTCGTTTCTCTAAGAAATAGAAGAATCTACACGGGCATCATGCTCTTTATTAGTTATTATCATCTAAAGTCAATAGTAATATATTTTATGCAGTTCTTGCTCATAAATTTTCATATCAGTGGATACAAATCTCTGTGGTGATATAGGGATATTACTCCCATCTCTTCCTTTTTTGTTGTAGGAAAGTTGTAGAACACATTTGTCTTCTGAAAGCAAACAGGGAGTTGTCTGAAGAGGAAGAGAATGATATGCTAGATTATCTTTATACATCTCAGTACCAAATGGGTGGAATTGTTGCAATATCATTGGGTGAGAAATTGTAAATTCTGGTGTTTGTCACATTCTATTAAGTCATGATTACATGACTTTCTTTTTCTCTGAGGGCATACCAAAAATTCCTTTCATTATTCAATTTCCATGATTAGTGATTGAATGTTTGCAAATGAGAAGCGAATATGATGTAAAAGGCTAAAAAATAGATTCCCATGCGAAGTGGATATCTATCTACATTCTACAACATTCCTTTTAACAAGTCTCCTAGTTTGTTGGTGTTCCTAGTACATGATTGAAAAAGAATAAATAATACAGTCTCTGAAACATACTGAGATTTATCCAGCAAGAAATGAGCCTTGAGGAATCATTTTGTAATTAGAAGCCCCACTATACTGTACATGAAATGTCATCATCCATTTTCAGGCAGTCAGACAGAGTCTGTCCAATATTACATGATAAGCGTTATTGACTTAAAAATTGGCAGTTCTGCCAGCCTGAAGTGCTATGTGAAAGCTTAATATACATTTATATGCATTCCATATGCATTGTGCCTCATATGTTAATAAACCTCGTGTACATGATTCCTAACTTGGATGTCTTACCCACTTCCATAGGTCGTCTCTCTGAAAAGAACCCTGATGGTTACACCCATGCTGTATATTTGCGTTTCCAAAGACAAGAAGACCTTGCAAAGTTCTACAAGAACTCTTTCTATTTAGGAGTTCTAAAGGACCATGTTATGCCATACTGCCATGTATGCCCTAACATGTAAACACCACAACACCAGTTCCTTGTTCTTTATTCTTGTTATTTTTCACCTTAATTTCCATTTCATTCAACTGATGCACTGTTAATTGATGGATATTTTAGGGATTGATATATGTGGATTATGAATCTGAAGTAGAAGATGATATCCTGCCCATATTTCGGAAAGGAGAGGTTAGGATCATTAATCCCATTGAATTCACAGGATATGGTAGATCTCAAATTGATTCTGTAGAAAACTGAGATGATTTGG
Source organism: Telopea speciosissima (assembly GCF_018873765.1). Lineage (NCBI taxonomy): Eukaryota > Viridiplantae > Streptophyta > Magnoliopsida > Proteales > Proteaceae > Telopea > Telopea speciosissima. The sequence goes on along the minus strand of NC_057921.1, from coordinate 59,569,814 downwards.
TGGATGCTATTACTAATTCCATATTTGGTGGATTTTCTTCCTTTGTCTTTGCTGACATTTTGTCATTATCAATCTTGGTTTTCTCTTTTATGGAGAGTGAATATTTATTACATGATTCAAATTTTCTCTGACATGTCCTTTGGTAACTCTCCGTGGTGTTTTTATTGGCCAGGAATTCAACTATGGTCTGGAGTTTGTGCTTCTGATTTCAGTTGTTGAGACTGGATATGGTGGACCTGTAGATGATGCATTGGCTACTCTAGCAAAGCTGCCCATGAAATTTCCCTCCTTAATAGTACAGGTCACTCAAGGTGTGCTTGAAATGACCATTTCTAATTATGTTAAAATGCACCTACCACGTAATTGGTTTTGCTGGCCCTACTCTGGTGTGAATGCTGATTAAGGAGCAACTTTTAACTGTGAATTATACTTATATGTTTTTGTCAACTTGTTGCTTCTTACATGCTCTTCTGTTCAGGTTCAAATTTCAATAATTCAGACACTGAATATACCCATGGTGCAGTTATACGTTTTCGATCCAGTGAGCTTCCTATGCAAACTGTGACATTTGGTTGTTTCATTACTCTGTTGGTTGTTAATCTTGCATCTATTCTTGCAGTTGAAGCCTTTGAGATATTTGTAGGCAGCTCAGAATACAAAGACGTGAGGATCCAATATAACCAAAGCTTCAGGCATTTTATATATGTGTTATTAGTCACTTTAAGAATGAAGACTGGATTGTGGATACATGTGCGTGTGTGCACCGTGTGTTTTTATAGCACACATATGGTTGTTAAGTTCCTAATCAGAAACATGGTTATATGATTCCATATTTGGATGACATTGTCATTGCTTGGGATCTTCTGAGCTCACTTCCAACACATTATTGTCTCGTTTTCTTTCTTTTTGAAAGTAGAGTTATTGTCTCAATTTCTTGTCACCACCCTCTGGAGTGTTATTGTCTTCTGTTCTAACAACCATTTTTCTGTGTCTAAACATGCAGATGTGGAAGTCAAAGTTCCAGCCAATCACCCAAAAAAGTCTTGCAGTTCATTTTTCTGTTGATCCCGTGGGCACTGAGATTATGTAACACATCGCCTTTGGGTTAACATTAGTTTTGTCATTCATTTTTGCCATTTGAACATCGTCTTCTGCTTAAGAATTTATTTACCACTTCCATGGGTTCTAGATGGATTGAAGGTGCTCTTTCTCTTTTTGTTAAGCTTGTTTAAATTGTAAATGAATGAAGCCACACTTTGGAATAGTCTTATCAGAATTGGTTGCCTTCGTGCAAATGGAAGTAAAATGTTGTGCTTTTGTGTGTGTCTCTGTGTGTGTGCGCGTGTGTGAAAGCTTGCACTGGCATTGTGTCATGTCTATGCTTGCTTTCGAACCCCCTTTATGTATGTGTTGACTAGGACTTGTTTCAAGATGGAAGAATGAGAAGCTTTTCTCCACTAGTCTGGTTGCACACATTAGTCAGTGGTTGGGATTAAGTTGAAAATACAGCTTACATGCCTTTACCTAGGAAATATCTTAGAAACAGGGCAAGAGAGAGAGAGAGAGAGAGAATTGGATCTGTGCCATTCTTGTAGATTATGTATGATAACTAGCAAATATCTCCACATTGGATCCTAAATCTTGTCCCTTTTTTTTTTATTATTGGGGGTTGAGAGTGGGGGGTTTTAGCATCCTTGACTTCATCACCTAGGTGGACCACAGTTACCAGATTTACCATATCCCCTCTAAAACAAACTTGACACAAGAAAAGTAAAGTAAGCCTCCTCCGTATTGAATGTTGAGGTGCAAGTGATTATCTATTGTATTTATAACAGATTATGACCTATAACAACTTTTCAAAAAAATAACTCAATCAAATGGCCCATCCCCATAGCTCTCAAATTTAAAAAAACAGAAAGAAAAAAAGATGCCTATATTTAGATGTGATTTCTTCGACTCCATTTAAATCACAGGTAAGGATACAGCTGGCTTGAGTTGGATTAACTGAAGCAGCTAAAGTTGATTAACTGAATCAGGTTGGGATTGTTGGGAGTTATAATCTTGATCTTCTACATTAATTTTTTCCCCAACCTGACTAGTTCTTAATCCAAAGGAAATTAATTATTTCAGTAAATGAGGCAAAGGAGTCTTCAGTCATGTACCTGTTCTATAGAAAAGGATGTGGTATTAAGCATCTTTCTTTATGAAGTAAGTAATTAATGAATGAAAGAATCTATAAGATCAGAATCGTCCCGGTTTTGGTGGAAATTGTCGAAAAACCCCTGAAACCCTAGTTTCCATTCCAGTTTTCTAAATCCTGATTGCAAGGGTTGAGTTCTAGATCATGATTCATGGTATACAGATAGTAACATACTGAGCTCAGCCAATTTACCAACAAAGCTTTAGCAATGAAAACATGAATTAAATCGATGCCGAATCACGGTTCAAGAGATTGGAATCGGTTGGCAAGAATGGTTAATTTGACCAATCTGATCTCATTCCTTCAACAGTGTGCTAAACTGAATTTAGATCCTTGAATTGACTGGCCAACCTACGGATGACAAACTGCTAATTGAAAATGAATATCAAGAGCAATCGAGACCGGATCGGTGGAAGACTCAGATCCCGATTCTAGCCGATCCAGAACGTTATGTTTTTGTAACCGATTCAGCCCAATTCTGGCTGGTCAATCGGCGGCAACCGATTCAAACTCTGGAACCTTGTCAAAACTGTGTTCCCTATTCCAGGATTCGGCTCCTCTCCAGCTCACATCGGACGGCTGGAGAGCCACGATGTGCATGTGCGCTGGACGCTGTCTCGCGTTGGAGAGGAGCCTGATCCCCTATTCTAAGCTACCAGCTGGTCAATCGAGATTGTCTACGGTGCCCCTGCCTATAGCGGCAAGAGCGGCGCAGAGTGTGTCGCATGTGCAATGACCGCCTTATCCCCTGCCAGCGCCTTGCCCAGAGCGGGGGTAAGGCGGTCATTTCGCGTGCGACACACTCTGCGTCCTCCAGCTGGTGCTCTAAAGAACTATTATATGGTAATGCTTCCATAATGCATTGTTTGATCACTCAAGGAGAAGAAGTGCTAAAAGAAAGAAAGAAAGAAACAGAAAAAAAGACAGATCCAAGTTATATAACTCCAAAGTTCAGTTTATGATAAAACCACACAGAACGCTAAAATTTTGTCCGCATTAGAGAGAACTCTTTAACAAGATAAACTGGAAAACGTTAGGGGAGCTCAATATGAAAGCAAAGCCAAAATAGACAAATGTGCCATTACGTGAGGGTTATCTGAGATTTGACTTATCTGCAGATTACCTCTCAGCTTTATTAATTATAATTTCAGATGGGATCATTAACCTAATTTAATGGGTCATTCTTATTACTTTTAAGTCTTTTTAACTTCTCCTCCTCTCCTGGCCGGAAACTCTACCCTTTTGTCCAAATTTATTACTTTAATGCCTCTTTAGGCTTCTTCCTCCTACCCTGTCTTTTTCATATAACTGTTCACTACATAATTGTCAATAATGGCATGGAATAAGCCATACCCAGAACCAAACCTCTGAGAAGGTTCGCCGGAGATAATTTCCGGCGAGTTGAACTTCCTCAATAGTATGAGTTAGTGAATGCTGTACACAAGATTTCATTATTCGATAAGATAATACAATTACAATCTGACCTAAACCGGTATTACTACAACAAAAAACTAATTCCCTTTTGTGTAAACTCTGTATCGATTATACATCTCTGATTCAAAAGCTCTACAGAAACTCCTTTTAAGTATATATATATATATATAGACTACAAAAAGAATATGTATTCCTTTGTTGACCTTAAAGATCTGATCTCCTTTCCAATCAATTATGAAGTGGGTTGGGTCCCCCGGGAACAACTCGATCAGAAGCTCCATAAACAGGGTCATCGTTGTTGCTGCCGTTGGGATCTGGAGACGGAGGAGTTGCAGTGAAACGCCAAGAGAATCGAGATGAAAGCTCGGTTGCAACCCTTTCTTCTCTTTCGCTGGTACCTCTGTGGATGTTTCTGCAGCTTGAGAGTTGGCCAAAGGCCAGAATTACTATGAAAATCAAGAATGGGAGAGGAGAATCTCTAATTCTCATGGTTAAGTAAAGAAGAAGAAGAAGAAGATGCTTGCAGTGACTGTAAAAAGAAACCAAAAAAATGGAAGATGAGAGATTTGAATGAAGGAGATGAGGCGAAGTTGAATTGATTTGAACATAAAGGAAGAGAGCAGGTGGGAAGTTATATTAATACAGGGGGTCGGCACTGAGCTACCTGTGGTGAAGATGGAACCGAAGTTCACAATTAATTATACCAAAGTGACTAAAATGGCCATGTGCATTCCTTGAATTCACAAGCTTCTCTATTTTATTATTCTTGGTTGCCCAAATTACCCTCTATACCAAGTCAGCAAACCGGGCTGTCGGACTGGGTTAGACCCGAAGTGGCCTTAACTGAACCGGTGGTTTAACAAAAAAACTCAGATCTTTCAGGTTTAACATCCGGTCTGATTTTTAAAACTTCTTCTTGAGATAGGTTCTCAGGATTAAGGTAATTAAGGTATCAATGTTGGATCCGAATTGAAAATCGTCTTGGAACCAATTCATTAAACCCAGAACTAATCAATTCGCGCGACTAATGGTTCTTAGAGCTGATTTTGGGATTGTTAAGGAATCGATCATTTAAGATGTATATTTACAGTTTGGCTCTCCTCCAGCTGTGGCAGGAGCTGGAGGATCTAGCCCAACAAAACAAGGGGTGTTTGGGTTGTTTCACAAGAGCCCCCCCCTGTGAAATGACCAACCCCCTGTTTTTTCTAGGCTGGATCCTCCAGCTCCTGCCTAGTTGGAGGAAACCCAAGTCCATATATTTACTTATGGGAAGTAGTTTTTTGCCCGGGAATGTGGCCTACACCAGCACTCCCATGTGTCTATCTCTCTCCTTCTCAAAACAAGGGGCAGAAGTGTCTTTTCAAATGGAGAGGAGAGAGATAGACTCATAGGAATGCTGGCATAGGCCACACTCCCCAATAGAGAACTTTCTCCTTTTACTTATTTAAAAGTAGTTAATACTTACGGGTTATGTGTTAAAGAAACACTTATATTTGAGTGTTTGAGACTTTGATGACCCAAACCCCTTGAAGAACCAGTACCATATCCTAGTTTTTGGACTGTTTTGTATATATATGGTTCTAAGATTGACCCATTAAGGACTCGAACCAATAAAAAACCGTATCGATTACCCAAACCCGTCCCCTTTAACACTCTTAGATTAAGGGACTTGGTTTTGTATGTAGAAGAGATCTATGACTAACGTGGTTGTTTTGGAGACAATGGACGGCTAATCCGGATGCAAGGTCAATTAAGTATCATTAAGTTTAAGAAGGAAAACGTGTAAGTTTGACCCTTAAACCCATAGGATTATTCCATCCCCACTTGGCGTGGGTAGTTTTGGGTTTTAATAATAATTGGTAGAGGAGACTTGCAGTACATTCACCGACACGTGTTAGACTCTTTCATTTGACAAGTGGCACACGTATTTGCTCTTGCATTTATTTTGGAATCTTAATAACTGTACTAAGTAAACATGCAATCACCTATTCTGTATTGCAGTAACCATAATTGGCCGGCAAGTCAACCCCTTGGGGTTCAGATTATAGTAAAAAGTTGATATTAACTACGACATAAACCAGATTCATTCAAAGCGTGACATAATAAACAAGGAGAGAAGTCAAGATCAGGGATTAATTTGTGAGTTAAACTAATAGTGTTTGATTCGACAAGTCTTTGAAAAAAAAATGAATTAAGTAGAGATGCCATCAATTATTACTGTGGATTGAGAGACCAAAACCATAGGTTGAAGGTCAATAATCTACAGCATCGTAGTGGGTGGGCTGCCCATGATTGTGACATCTTAAGGAATATAATCCAAAATTAAGAAACTAAACTGAGACTGGTTATGGAATACATGCAGATGAGATGTCATTAACTTATCAACGTAAGTAGTTGATTTTGTATGGGTGTTTTCTAGGTACCTTCACACTGTTAGGGAGGAACCTATTAGGAGTTGGGACCACTTTGGTACATAATACCTCTGATAGATAGGCAATGATGGGCTATTCTGTGCATGGTTTAGTCACACATAAAGATATACATGGTTTAATAATAATGTCTACGAGTGCACGGTCAAATGAGATCTGAACTCACTGTCAATGATATCTGATTACAAAAAGAAAATCCTTGTTATAAATTTATAATGAAACTTTGTATAGAAAATTTACCAAAATACCTATATGGCCATTTAGAAAAACCTCTTAACAAAATCGTCTGCAATTGAAGGTGAAGCCATTGCTATACAGTCCTCGTTATTAGAAGGAATTTCTGAATATTATAATCGTGTGATGGTAGAATCGGACCAGCAGACTATTGTGAATTATCTTCAATACAGTGATGCTTCTCCTCTTTTATCTCTCAAGCCTAGTTTGAATGATATTCATCATTTTATCATCATTTTTTATTGATTGTATTTTCTCTTTTATTTCAAGGGAGCAAAACAGTTTGGTTGACTCCCTGACAAGAAGGTACTGTTGGTTTCGTGTATGACAGTATGACCTGTTTTTTCTCCATCCATGTGTAATACACGATGGTATTAATAAATCTATCTATTCCTATTACCAAAAAAAATAAAGAAGAAGAATAGGCCAAAAACAACTTAGAACCAATTTGGTCGAAATTGACAAGAATCGATTGGAATCAGTCTAAACCGCTGGAAATTGACTAGAGATGGCGGAAATAAACTTACACCCTAAAAAACCGACGATCCAATTCTAATTATAATTCCTCAGACCGTGCTGTTTGGAGGCAAAGTTTATAATCTTTTTGGATTTTAATGATTTTCACATCGAAAACTTGTCCTAGAGGATGACATATCTGTAGTCACAAGTCGGTTGTTTTCCTCTAATGGTGGGTCCTTTGAGATTCTGTTGTTTGGTTAGAAGAAATTGTCTTCTTACCTCAGATATGCAACGTCTTTTTCAGATGAAGGCTTAGACATCCTAACTAATATGCAAATGTCATATCTATATGCAACTTAAGCAAAGGTTTTATTTTATTATAAGGTCATGTGTTTTTGGCCACATCACACTTCCATAAGATAGTAACAAAATTACTTTGATGATATGGGTTTGGGGTCTTTTATCATACTTAATCATGTAGGAAGTATTTAATTTCTTAATTATGTTTCCCACATGAATTTATTGGTCAAGTATATCTCATTGTAGTAATTAGATTTAATTGAGTAAACCTATTAACTACTAACTTGGGTATTAGAGTCCTACTCTAATTAGCAATCTAGATGGGATCTTTTGCATTACAATATTTATATAAAGAACTTTAAGTCCTTAGAAATTTAGAAGCTTCATTGTTTGTTCTTGTTGCAATGATTCAAAAATAAATATCTCGTATGATTCTAAAATGTTATTGACAAAATCTTTATGTATTTGTGTGTATAGGGAAATTAATCCCACTTGTCGTATTTGAGCTTGCGATTTTTACCAATGCATTCTTGAATCAATTAATAGCTTAATGATGTTTAATAAAAATTAATTTTGGCAGCCAAAGGTCGCCATGATAGGCAGCCATGAGTGCCATTCTAGGCCGTCTGCTGCAACCCGCAAGGGGCTTACTGTGGGTCTTTGAACCTGCAGATTGTTATTTTTAAACAAATTCCATTAGCACCAAGGTAGCCATTAAACGGCAGCCAAAGGTGCCATGATCGTGGAATGAAACCTGCAACTACAAGTGAATCCGGCAGCAGCAGGCCAGCCCATTAAGGGGCAAACCTGCTGCTGCAAGCTTGCTGTCTGCTGCCCTCTTAAGAACACCGCCTCGCCTCCTCTCTTTGCTGCCAACTTATTTACGATGAGAAGCTCCGTCGTCGGAGTATGATGAACTGCATATTAAAAAAAAAAAAATTTTAATCGGACAGCCCAGGCCGCCATTAATAAGCAGCCGAGACTGCCATTAACGAGAACTAGCCAGCACGCAAGGGCAATCGCATGTCCGATCCCTTCTACAGGATGGTCGAAGCTCCGGTTGTCTCCTCTCTTATGCAAACCTGCACCATAAAAAAAATAAAAAAAAAAAAGGATTTTCGGTTACAGGTGGCGACGGTGGAAGAGATTGAAGAAGAGATCCAATAGAGCAAAAGTGTTGCTGATGATGGATTTGGGTCATTATGTATTTTGGGTTGGGTATTATTTTAGTTCGTGGGCTTAAAAGCCCATTAAGTTTTGAACTTTACCAAAAAAAAGAAGAAAAAAACCACCCTTGGAAGCCCATAAGCTTGAACCAATCATGAACCAAACCGACCAGCCTCTGAATCGACCTGGTTACCCGATCTAGAGATCCGGATTTTTTCTCACCGGGCTTTCCGACGAGTTGCCGGATTTTATCTGCTGCCAGTGTTGTTGCCAGCGTTGACCAGAATTTTCCGGCAGGAACAGTGTTAAAAATGAAAAAACAGAAATCAGTTTGTTTTAATTTCTGTATTAGTTTTGCTTTCATTCTGTTTCTGATGATGGACTGTTGTGGGGAGCCTCCGGGGGTGCCGAGAGTTGTAATATCACCAGTTGAATGCATTTCATCTACTCAGGGCAAAACCGGTTGTACTGATGCCACTAGAATAAAAATTATTGGGGTTATCAATTTCCTATTAATGAAGTTATAGAGAAGAGACAGATGTACTTCCAGAGCCAGAGTAATAGGAGAGAGGAAGCTTCTCCAGATGATAAAGCATTTTTCATTATAACAACAACTAAGGCAGAAAATTGAAGTCCTTAAACAGCATGAACGAAAGGAAAGTATCAAAAGCAATCATAGTTTTGGAGATGAAGTTTAACCCATTAGCAATAGAAATAGCTGGACCAGGTCTGGTGGTAGCTGCAAAATATAGATTATAAAGTAGCTTTGTGGGAATCATCGACTAATACCTTCTTCAGTTTCAAACTCATTAAGGGAGGAAAAGAGAAACTGATTCTCCAATGCCTGCAAACTTATAGCTATAGCTTCATCCAGTTTGGGTTCAGTTTCAATTTATACATTTTGTCTCCTAGACCAAAATTAAAAACGAATCCACAAACCAGAAAACGGGTGGAATCAGAATTAATGCAATACCACTATCGTACCAAAGTCTCACTTGGGCTAATCTGATCCCCAACTTCTTTCTTGAACACCCTTAAACCGCACAAATAAATCAGTTAGAAATGGACGGTCTAGAGCACTTGAACATGCTGGTTTTCTAATAACATTTGCGATATCTCAGTTGGGATCCATGACCAGTTTCTTCTTGCCATTAATTTTATCCTATATACGTGATGGGAAAGGGTTTCCGAAAATGGTAGTGTAACAAGGAATTTGCACACTATGAGGGGGTAGGAAAATAGCATCATGGGGCCCACATGATCAGAATAGAAGAGAGAAATGTCGGTGCAACTTCCATGGTTTTATTTACATCATATTTTTTACAAAATTCGTTTCAGTTATACATGTTTTAAGGCCGTGCATTACACGTTATCATCAAAGAGGTTCTTTTTTAAATTTGAATAACAGAGTAGGAAGGTGGTGCAGAGATTGTGGGTAGTTACTTAACTACCTGAGGATGTTCAAATTCAAATTAAAAAAAATGAGAAATGGAAGTTGCTGGAACTACCATAATCGCCAAGGGAGCAATTATAAAAGGAGGGAACGCGAAGAAAAATGGGGATCCCGATCAACAACATAACACTCTACAACAGAATCTTTATCTTTATTTTTGTCTTTTCCTTTTTTATCTTTCAAGATGTAGATTGACTGTTTCTCATCTTTTCCTGTAATTTTCGTTAGAGTTGACCTCCAGCCACCAATGTCTTATTAGCTCGTGTTTCAAGGAGCATTCATGTAGGTCTTGCTTGGGAAATAACTCCAGCAATTTTGTCTGTTGGCCCATGTTTCAGAAGACAACCATTAACATCAGGTTGCAAGTTTCATTAGTCCGTGACTGAGAGAGTTATGAAAGCTTCATCAAATTCATTTTTGTGAGATTATGCGATTTGATCGTAGAGTAGTTGTAGTGTACATATCAAGTTGTAAATCTCATCAATGTCGGATTTCACAAGTTGTAATGACTCCAACGGATACAGACTACAAGTAAGCAATTTGATCTTCAATCTTCTTCCTTTGTAAATTGGGCTTGCGCCTGGATTTCTCGACCTTAACCTAGTCCATATGCTTGGAAATCCCAACCAAGTCTGGAAAGTAAGGGTATCAATTGGTTCGGTTCAAGATATAACATGTAGAAATCGAACCCAAACCAAAACCGAATAAGAGCATGTGTCCAACACGGTTCAGTTCCTTATTTGGTTTTGACACTGATTTGAGCCATATTTTAAGTGTTAGAGCAAACTTTTTACATCTTTACAACCGAGCCCCTTTTTCATATTCCGCCCCTTTGGATAGTTGCAGAGGTTAAAATAGTATTCTCCCTAGCTTTTGCCCATTACCGATCACCCTCACAATCTGTATTTTTTCATGCAAACTGTATGTTACCCCAAATAAAATAGTGTATAAGGTACAATTCATTATAATTCTCTCAGTTTCTAGTTTCATTTTTCAATTTTGAAGTGATAGATCTAAACCCCCCCCCCCCCCTCTCCGTCCCCAATTTGCAAGAACTTTGTTTCTAGCCCTTCTGGGTTGTTACAAAGATTGAGAAGCACATAATAACACTTTTCCACTAAGCATGCTTGTAATATTGCTGCAGTTTAAGTAAGAATCTATTAAAATGGCTACTGCATCAGCTTGTCTCCCTGAATCAAGTCAAGCTAAGTCTCTTCAAGATATTGTTTCTGAGTGCCAAAAGAATACAAAAATGGAACTGAAACTTCTTCACCTGTTGATCTTCTTTTCCCTCAAAATTAAGTTATATAATAAGTTCAGATTTACTACAGTAGTTGTGATATTTAGTATTCATACTTCGTAGCTCTTTCTTCATGGGTTGCATATTTAGTCAGTTTCATCCATCCTGATTCCTGCTATCTATTGGAGCCCTTGGCTGCCTTAACTTTTTAGATGCATTTTAGTCATATGATTAGGAAAATTCCCATGTTCTTTCAGGAAAGAATGCAGAGACTCATCATATAAACCTCTTTTGATCTCGAGTTGGCCGAGTCTTTGAAATGCAGAATTAACTGTTTAGAACAAATATTCAATTTTAACATTAGCGAATTCACTGCTCTGATGCTGCTAGGTTTCTTGCAATTAATGTATGGAATCCATACATTTACAGTTGAAAGTATAGCGCATGGAAAAGCTGCTCTTGTAGATGAACTAAAGGTTCAAGGGGTCTCTAACCTACGACGGTCTAGGAAGCATAGTTGTCAAGGTGTCTAGATGACCCAAGATACATACTAAACACAGCCCTAAAAGGCCGAAGTGCAGTGAAGAGGAGAGGGAGATTAGAAGGCTTTAGGCATGTCAATCATTTGCAAAATGACTTGTACCAGATAAGAAGCATTTGAGTGCCTGATTTAAGAGGACAAATTGAATGGACAATGAATGCATTCCTGAGGTTCACTCCACTGTATCAACTACAGAGGAGAGCATCTACATGTGTTTTTTCTTAGCCGTTACACAGGGTGGAGAAGCATCACTACAGACGGTTCCCTTAAGACCTCAATTTTCTGCTCATTAAGTTGGTCGGGTTAGCTAGAGAGTGGCAAATCATATATTATGCTTTTCAAATGGACTGAAACATATGTTCAGGGAGGAAAACTAAAAGTGAAAGCTGATTCTAAATCTCCGTCCAGACATAGAATCAGGACTCGTAAGTGTAGGACTTGTTGGATTTTAAAACTAGAACTCTACAATGATTCTATTATACAACATCGAGCTGGGGGAGTAAAAAGGCTCGCTGGGAGTGTAAAGACTAGGGGCCTCAGGCTGGAAAAGAAGATGATCCTCGATGACCTTCCCTCGCCATTGGTCTCTCGTCAGTTACTCAGTTCTGATGGGAATAGGCCAGATCATGTGAACCCTACAAATCAGACCTTTCCAGAAATCAGAATCCACAATCCAGTTCCGAATCCTCAAAACCATGTCCCTTGTCCCTTGCTCCCAACTCTTAACGGGTGGAGGAGCCTGTATATCACCACAGCATGTAAAACCCTAAGGTTCACAACAGTAAGAATTTAAGGTTGCTGGACAGTCCCAGAAAGTACTCCATCTCACTCGGAGATCAACCAAACACAAACCTAAATTGTCAGGTGATCAATTAAGCCGATGCCCAAAACAAACCAGATCAAAGTAAACAACACTGGAGATTCTGACCATTGCTTTACTGTGGTATTTGTATTTGAATTTCAACTCATGTTTAAGAAGCCAACATTTCCGCATATTTAAGATTGTATAACTATGTAGCAACTTGAGTCTTTGAGGCTTCGGCTCCACCACCTTGCTCTATTTAGGCCTTATTCAGCAAACAGGTTCCACAAAAGTGGTACTCTCCTGGACTATCAAGAGGAGATTACCCACATTTCATAAAGTCAATCTATAAAACAGAGGTATTTAACTGGAAGAGGATTAAGATTCATGAAAATACAAGTATTCTGATGCTTCACATGCAGTAGCTCACAGGGAGATAGGAAGTCAGAAATTATTCCCTCTCAGCATCACCACGAACTGTGGCTTCCTTTGGAGGCTGCTCCTCAGCTTTCTCACCTGCAGCACTCTCTGATTGCTCATTTTCTGCAGGTTTAGCACCATCAGGATTGGCACCTTCCGAGGAATCATCAGCAGGAGGTGCATCGGTTACTGGAACGGTTTTCTTGATTGTCCCAACCTTAACATATTTGCTCATAAACTTGTACTCCCAGTCCTGCAAGGCATCAAGTTCAAAAGGACCAAGGCCAGAGATATCACCTGTTAAATCCTTGTCCTCAAAAGACATCTTTGCGAGAGCTCTACTAGCATCCTTCCCTGCAAACAAGGCATAGGGTCCACCAGGACCATAGAACATCCTACAAGAATATAAGATAGCATATAGAATAAATACTTTGGAATAGACAATATAGACTGAGATCCAATGTTAGATGGGAGATCATTTCCGACAAACTTCTAGCAGTGATGTTAAAACACTAAAAAATCAAAATTAAAAACCAAACCTGCAGCAAACTACAAGTCACTCACTCCATCCCTAAAAGAGATCGTCACACAGTACACAACAATGTAGTTGGCCAGAAGGAGCCACAACCTAATTGTTGATTTCTTCATTGGATAAATGCCTTTTCATACGCTATTTGTTTCTAATCTCATGCATAACAAAATGACAGTTCTAAAGAAAAGAACTTGTGGAAATTGAATTTCAAATTGCAGAAGAATAATTAAACTATTCAGACAAACCAGAACAGAACACAGTGCAGCAAAACTAGGAATAGAACCAAAAGCTAGAAAATCTCATGCATAACAAAATTCAGACAAACCAGAACAGAACACAGTGCAGCAAAACTAGGAATAGAACCAAAAGCTAGAAAAACCGACAGTAGTACTGCAACCATAGGTATTATGACGTAAGCAGAGAACAGAGAATAAAAATAATTAACACTGAATACAACATCTTCTTCAAACAGAGCCCCAAGACCATAGTCAGTCAACCAAATTCAGCATCAGTATCCGTTAAAAAAAGGGTTCCTCACACAGCCCAAACAGTTCATCTTAACATTTCAGATCATCACATTAGATTGTATCCATCCTTTAGCTACAGTTGATTGTCAGTTCAGATTTTTTTAAACTTTTAATTCACAAGAAAACATACCCCAATGCAAAAATTATTCACATGGATGAGAAAACGGCATTTCTAGTTAATTATTGTTCCGAAGATCACCTAGATTGTTACAATCAACCAGATACCAGCTCCAGCTAGAGTTTCGGCAGCTGAACAGTATTATCATGCAGGAAATAAATTAGTGCTATAGACCATGGAAGTCTGTGAGACAATATAATTTGATCCCAAAAGCACAAATCTGTATTGTACATCTTTCTCAAAACCACGTTTAACAGCTAGAAGAAAACGGCATTTCCAATGACAAAAGCACAGTAATCAGATGCCCACTGGGCAAATCATTCTGTCCAAAAAAAAACTTAGAACAAAAGAAAAGACATGAACTTCAGATGTCAACCACAATTAGAGGACTCATGTCCTGGAACCATCCATACCTCGATGAAAACCCACAGAGAGGAAACAAGAGAAGAGTCAAATAACTAGGAACGAACTAAAGAAAGAAGTAATCCAATAAATAAATAACAAAACCGAATTAAGTAGAACCAGATAGAAAAGCAAATAGCCGGGGGTGGGGGAGAGGAAGAAACCAAAAGCCCATCAAAAAAAAAAAAAATAGATACTCCCCGAAAAGCAAAGAAAATGCACAGAAACGCAATAGAAGAAATTAGATAACAGTCGCATAATTTGTTCATAGAACCAACCAAAGTCAATTTAAAACAAACAAAAAAGGGAAACAAAGAAAAACTGTAATAGGGATGAAATTACTAAACAAAACGATAGAGAATGGGAATAAGTCCATCAATCAAAATCCCATAGAATACCAACAATCCACAATCAATGAAAGAGAAAGCAGAAGTAAACAAGTCAGAAAAATAATTCCAAAAGCCCCAACAAATGGATAACCATAACCTAAAAACATCAGAAATCCAAAACCCCGTATGAAGTCAGAGGAAGAAAGAACAAACGAAATGGAAAATTAGGAGAGAAGGGAGAGAACTGAAACCTGCTTTGCGATACGTCATAGATCTGTGCCTTGATTGCCATAAGCAAAGGCTTCTCGGGGTCGGATCCATCGTATGCCTTCAACTCCTCCTCAGTGATCTCACCAAGCTGAACGGGAGGTGGAAGGGGCTTCACCTCTTCTGGCAAAGCCCTCGTCCTCGGAGGCTCAGGGGACGAGAAGAACCCAGAAATGACATAGTAGAACGCGAAAGCCAAAGCTAACACCGTGAAGAAGGTCATAGGAGATAGTCCCGTATATGCAGATATCGCTGCTTTCAACGTCTCCCATAGCTCCAAATTCGCCATGGTTGTCAGTGAATCTCCAAAAAAATATGCAGAAAAGAGAGCAGCAGCGGCAGAAGCAGTGATAAAGACGAGAAAACCAAAGAAGGATCTCGTTTCCTTCTTCCAATTTTAAAAGGTCTCTCTCGAGTCTCAAGCCCCTAGTCCCCACCAAACTTAAAAGATGGATTTTCAATCTGGAAATTCGACAATCTTTATTACTTCTGGTTCCCTGTCGGCCCAGTTTTCAGTTCCTCTCTAACAAGGAATTGAATGACCATCCTACCCCTATCCAAACACTCTGCCCGAGCAAGATCCACCAAGCCTATTAAAGGAACTAAAAGAGAGAATTTTCCAAATGCGATGAAACAGTCTACTAAAATGCCCCTCTTAGTGATGACATTGGGCTGTTGATGACTTGCAGCGTTTTTAATCTTTGATCAGTGACCTGAGCCGGGGCATGCGTCTTGATTTAATTCCAATCTGACGATATGGACTGCATACTCACATGGTAAAAGTCAAAATTTTGAGAGAGAATAGGACTGATGTCGGCGATCATAGATAGAAGAGTACACTAATATGGCAGATTCCATCTTGACTGTTTAGAATCAACCATACTTGGTTGAGGGTATTTATGACCAATATGTGATTTTAGGTGTATTGATTTGACTGGTAGGTCTTAGGTGAGACTGTAGGAGAACCAAATGGAGGAGAGAGTAAGAGAGTGAAATTTAATTATGGAAAATGGCGCCTCACCTTGCTAGCTCAGATCCTCTCCGGTGACGCGGTGATTGAGACTTGAGAGAGGTGATGGGAAAAAAATCTATGGAGAGAGGAGGGAGCGTAGCCGCGTAGGACTCGTTTGAGAACCATGGGATTATGGGAATGGGACCCTTTCTACTTTGTCTAACCAGTCCTCTTCAGTCACTGGAGAGGAGCCATGTCGACACGACAAAGTGTAGCGACTCGCGAGTCAGCAACACCGGCGAAACAGGCATGAATCATGAATTTCATGATACTGATCTCTTACCCAAAACAAAATAAAAAAGAATCATGATAATGATCTCATTCATCCTCATCACTCAACAGGCCAGCAGGGAGTGTACATGGAATTTTAATTTTAGAGGTGGTTGAGCATGGTTTGAGGTATCGGTATCGGATTGTCCGATATAGCTAATACTGCAGGGTTTTGTAGGTATATCTGACCAATATCATATCGATGAAATGGTATATACAAGGGGTAAATTAGTCAAAAAACCTATTTTTAAGAAAAACCAAAGGTAAACTTATTCGATACGATTGATCCATGTCGCTACCATATTGGTTTTGAAGGTGATCATGACCAATACCTGATCCAATACCGTGCACTAAAACCATGTGCTTGAGAGCAGTGTCGTAGGAATTGGTCAGTTTCTAATACCAATTCACCCGAAACGGTCCAATACCTAAAAGTCTAAAACCACGCTTGAGAGACCAGTTTTCTCATTTGAGCCTTTCTGAAACTGCCATAAATTATTAGATGTACATTCAATTTGGTTGTTTGAATCAGTAACCATATGTTCTGGTTAGGTCACAATAATTTGATTCCCTAAAATTTCTGTACTTTGACTACGAATTAAATTATGGGAAAGAAAACACAACACCGCCCTTGTGCCCTTCTGAAATGATTGCCGCACCATTGGTCATTTCCATCTTTTCAGGTATGCAAAGATCATTACTTTTGTGCCCAGGCTCAGGGCAGCGTCACTGGGCAGCCAATGGCATTTTTTCTCCCTTACATTGTCCTAAGAAATACTATTGAAAGTATGAAAATTGCATCAAGTAATAGGAATCCAATCTAAAAGTCTAAAGCTAAACACATCAAAAAATATTACATTTTCAACTCTAGCCATCCAGGATTCCTAGTAGTGGGAATTCAATTCAAAGATTTGGAGAAAGCTTTTTTCTTTTTTGCTCTGCAATAAAAATGGAACTTGCTACATAGTAACCCAAACAAAAAATAGGCTCCCATTGTTTCTCTTCCATCTGGAGATAACGAACTCCTTAATAGGGACCCAAACACTCCAGTTCGGATAATGCATCTCAAAGGTGAACTACATCAACCTAGAATACTATAGTCCAGAATTGTATGAATGCATGAAAGATTCAAGTTCTTCCTACGTGTTAAAATCACCAAAAAAATATGCTACAAAACACAATTCAGTTCTGACTATGGGGGTGCTTGTATGATTATAAGCACAGGAATACAAAGCTTGAACCTACAGAGAATTTTTTTTTTTTGACATGATTACAAGCATGAAGCATGACTTGCAGAGTTCTCATGATTTGAGAGAAGATAAAAAAAAGAAAGAAAAACAGAGATGGTTTGTAAATGTTGGTGCTTGTATTAGAACTCTGCCAATGGTTTCTGTAGTATCTCACTGGTCCAGAAAACACTTCTGCTTCTCTGAGTCCAACATGTTTCTTGACCTGCTCCGAACATTATGACTAGGAAATTCCAGGTACCAATTCTACTTTCTTATCCTGATACCAGGGATGTCCCTCAAACCCATCTTGGATGCAGTTTTCCTGAAAAGTGCAGGAGGCTTGTGCAACCCAATGGAGTGACAAAATTCGTTTGCCAGTTCTACTAGCCTGGTTTTATCTCTTCCTATCTCCCTGATTGAATTATAATAGCCAAGCCAAGCATGATATGCTGCTTCCTTGGCACTTGAGTCGATCTTTGCCATAGAATCCTCCACCTGTATAAGAAAACAAGTTTCACATGTCAAGGATATCCTACTCAGAATGGATGTTTCACCGTCTTGTCTGAACACATGGATGGAAGGGTTAAGAGCCCTACCTAATGAGTAAAATTTATATACATATACAAAATCTCCAAGTTCTATATTGAACACAAAATGAACTAATGAATTAACCTGCCCTGGAATACAAACTATGAATAAAACTACAAAGAGTGGATTCCATGCCAGGAGAAAGTTAATAATCTGCAAATCAATAGAAAAAAGATTCTCTGCAAACCAATTGGGTAATGATGTTTAATGGATGAGGGTAGGTGCCATCAAAGGCTATCAACAGTTGCATAAGAGTTTGAGGGTAACTTCCGTAAATACAAATGGGTGAGCAAGTCTGTTGGATTCCAATTTGACAGCTGAGAGTTTTTGAGGCATTGATAGCACCTGCCCATGTTCTTAAAAAGTCATTTCCCAGAACAATGTTGCACCATTTTAAGAATGAAATCCACAGCCATTCCGCTAAAAATAATACCCAAGTACCACCCCTTGCCTTCAATACACTTTTTATATAAAAAATTAAAACAAATAATACAAGGCAATTAAATTTCCACATGCATAATTTCAAATTTTAATGCATTAATGAGCAAGAGAGAAACCTTCAGCTTCATATCTGAATCTACTTGTGGTAAATTAGACTTCTCAATTGGCAGATCTTTTATTTCATCCAAGAAATGTTGTTCCCATGGTGCGAGCAACAGAGTGCCTTCTCCTTCTTTGCCTTCACGCCCTGTCCTACCAAGACGATGTATGTATTGTTCTCTGTCGATTGGAATACCAACCTACATATTGCAAAAAAATTTTGTTACACAAAAGTAATAATGCAAGCATCCCACTAAATGGTTGATGGTAATCACATGATTCTATAAGCATCCACGTACAGTTATGAGTTGCTGGTGTATCAATTTACAGAATGGTTTAAATTCTCTCAGGCTTGCATCAATATAAATGTGCAGTGAAGAGGAAGACAACATGAATTAGGGCCAGTGCATATGGTGTATGGCTCTATCAATACTTATGCCCTAAAGGGGACAATAGTAAAGGACTATTGTACAAGGCAGCCAGATCATCGAATAAAATGTAGTAGAGCATATGAGCATGCCAAGTTTTAAGCTACCTGAATCACCAGAGTAACATCAGGATAATTCATGCCACGAGCTGAAACATCAGATGTAACAAGAATCAATCGCTTGGATTCACGAAACTCATCAGATATTCGAGTACGATAAAGTTGAGGCTTTCTTGAATGCATTTCTCTGACATTCATTTTCAATTCTCGGAGGAGGAGGAACATAAGTGATGTCACCATTGCAGTTGTGCAGAAAACAATAACCTGAGCAGGATAATGAACAATTATACCCAAAAAAATTAATTATTAACAAAGAGTAAGCAAGAAATAGCATCTCAACCTTGTAATCAAGCATGTGTTCGATATGCTCCTTCAAAAGCTGGTAAACTATTTGAAAATGGAGTTCATGAGGTGCAACAATATACAACTGTTTAACCTGCATTCAGTAATCCAAAAGGTATGTGAGAGTTAGGCTCCCAAGTGTCTTTCTATAGAAAATAATGGTGTGCAAAGCATAAATGACATTTTTGTACACAGAACCAAGGGTGAAATCAGCCTGCCACTGTTAGAACAATGATATTCATCCATATCAGTAGTTAAGGGTGTCAATTTGGAACCGAAACCGTACCAGTACAAATTCGGTACAGTACAGTATGAGAAAACAGTATTGGTTTCAGTACGGTATGGTATTGGTTTCTAAGATGCAACCGTTCGGTACTGAATTATGGTACCGATTAAATATTATACCTAAAAAATAAAAAGGAAAAACAAACAGAAAAGTAAGAAGTGAAAACCCTAAGACCTAATCTCCCTTTCGCGTTTCGGCATTTCCTAAAACTCTCTCTCTCTCTCTCTCTCTCTCGGAGGTCCTGATTCCGGGACGGAGCCGTATGACGCGAGACTGTCACATACAGTTCCTTTGAGAAGGGTGTGATACCACCACCTATCAGGCCCGACGAGTGGTCCACGGAGCTCTCTCTCTCTCTAAATTGGTAAAACAGATACCCATTGCTCCATGGATTACCTGATCCAACTAGGGAAAAGGAAATACATGCTGTCAATTTGCACTTTCCTCTGTGTTCCTCTCCTCTCTCCCCTATGGCAGGCCCCACAAAGAAGCTTCTGTAGATCATTTGCAATCTGCCTCATCTTCTCCATTTGTCCTGAGAAGTAGTGAAAGAGCAGAGAAACGAAAGGAGACATCCAACAAACCTGATTCTCTTTCTTATTTAATTCTATCTCAACAAAAGATATTTTTAACCACATTTCTTAATGTTTTTCTTTCACTGATGTGTTTCAGTTCTTTAAGAAGCTGGAGGAGAAGTCTAATGCAAAGGAGGTGGAGGAGATGCAATACCACTTTTTAATGTCGTTTTAAACCCATTTTCTAATACCGATTCAAAACCGGTTTTATACCGAATTTGTACTGTTTTTCATACCGAATATATAACGTTCCGAAATCGGTACGGTATCGGTATTAGGAATGTGCATCTTAACCCGTATGGTACGGTATTGGTATCTGGTATGTAGTTTACCGAAACAGTACCGGATTATCAATACTGTACCGATTGACACCCTTAAATTCAGTGCAAAGAGTCCAAAATACAGCTCTCAAATTTCCAAGACCATGTCTTGTACAGGGAGCAGTGTCAATAGAACAATGAAGCTTATTCGGTAGAATATTTCAGGTGAAACCAAACACGAAACATTCATGAAATTTATGAGGCAGTCCACTGAACACTCTTGGATGACTTAAATTTTCTTTCTTTTTCGCTTTCTTGACATTCAATAAATTTATTGATTAAATGAAACAAAATTCATAAGGTGGCACTTGTTGACAAATTGATAATTAGAGCAATCAGAAACCAAAAATCAGTATTGAAGACCCATACCTTGTCATGAGTTTCCACACTACCGAGACCCACTGTATCAATAAAAACATGTTCCCTTTTCAAAACAAGCTGTGAAATGCGGCGAACCTGCAAATTCATAATTTAGGCCATAGCAAAAGCACATGTTGCTATGTATTGTTTACAGCAAGTACAAAAAGTTTTGATTTTGAATGAAGGAAACCTGCAAGGGGAAATCAACAAATCAACCTCTTTTGGAAGAGTAGCAGAAAACAGCAAGGACTGCCTTTGACGTGGTACGCAATCAACAAGCTTCTCTATATCTTTGCGAAATCCTAAATCTAATAAGTGGTCAGCTTCATCAAGTACAAGCATTTTCAGACCCATCAAGCGAACTGAGAACCCAGATTTGTTCTCAATATGATCCAATAACCTACCAGGGGTTGCAACTATAATCTGAAAAAGATCCACAAAAAGTGACGAGAAGATATTTATCAAAATTGTATTAATAATGTTCATAGAAAGAAAATATACTTAAAAAGGCAAGCAAGAATGCAGAATGTTATTACACTGTACTAAATCCCCTCCCCACCCCCCCTCCGCCCCCGGGGGGGAGCAATAAACTACACTGTAATAACAGTATTTCCCTGTTTTCAATTATAACAAACCTTTGAGAAATGAAATGGCTAGTGAAATACTGAAAACTAGGAAAGTAACATAATAGATTTATCTAGGGGATATGCACTGTTTAAGATCTCTATCTTCAGAAATGAAACCCACTCAGGAAGGAACAGAAAACCAAAGAAATGCAAATCATGGGGAACCTGGCATGGATGAGATTCTAGACGTTTCTGATCATCCTTGAACCTTGTACCTCCAATCAGTGTTTGGACACCTATGCCATCATGGTACTTTAGCATAACATTAGCCTCTGCAGCAAGTTGACTAGCAAGCTCCCTCGTAGGACAAAGAATAAGGACAAGAATTGGTGGCACCCGTAAGTTTGCAGTGCTACTCATGGCCTTCAGAACTGCTTCAATTGCAGGAATCTGTTTTTGTTTAGCATCCAAATTGAAGGACTAGATAAGTGTTATGAAACAGTATCAAGAACATAAAAGAGCAAGTGAAGTACCAAAAATGCTGCACTTTTTCCTGTTCCAGTTTTAGCCTTGACCAAAGCATCCTTTCCTGCTCCAGATTGAATATAACCATCATTCATTTTGCAAATAATGGGAATAAGAAAATCATTTGGTAGAGCAGCTGTAAAACTGTACTTATCTACAAATTACACACACACACACTGACACACAAAGGAAACCAGCAACTATATGTATGAACATGAAAAAGCTGTCAGCTGAAAACGAAGTGACAAATTCAACACTCAAGAGACAGAATGCAGGCAACATACCATCAAGGCAAGAAGGAAGAGTGGCCTCCTGTACAATGGTCATCTGCACGTATCCAGCCAACATAAGTGCTTTTAGTGTCAATGGGGAAATGCTGCACTCTTCAAATCTGAGAGCAATGGAAAAAGCCAGTTATCAAGATTACAGGGAGATACAAGCTCCAAACAAATATAATCAATTTCTACACAATGAATACCATCACCACATTTGCCTCAGTACCATTGATGTTGTGAGATTCTCGATTAAAACTCAAGAAGAAATCCATAATTGAGAGAAAATTAAAAATCAATTAAATTACAAAATAAGCGCCAAAGTTGAGCAATGAGAACGACTAAAGGAGCAATTGACGCGACTTCTTATATCTCAGATATAATGTCAAGAAAGTAATTTGGTTTTTCTTTAGTCAATAATTTTAACTGTTTCATTTCAATAAAATACCCTTGATGAAGTTAATAAATGTCATCATTTGCAAACCTTTTCTGACTAAGAAGTGATTCCTCCTCCCTATTTTGTCTCCCACCATCGTCCAAATTTTTTCTTCTCAGCTCAGCTCGAATGGACTGAATTTGCTCTGAAAAATCACTCTCAACTTCAGTGAGCTTAGGAGCTCGTCTTATTTTCTTCATATCATAATTTCTCAAAGTAGCTCTGCTCATCATCTCCTTTACACTCGTTCTACCTTTCAAATCCGCACTTTCTTCTGATTCCCCTTCACTGAAATCAAACCATCTCAATTTCTTAACACGTTTCATCTGGGCTCCTTTAATCTCACTAGCAGCAGTCTTTACGAAACCATTCTGCGAACCAAATTCCTCGTCATCTTCACTAGACGAACTCTCGTTTTTTCGAAATCTATACTTTGGTCTCGGAATCCTCCCCGCTTCAACCGAATAATATCTAGGTTTAACTGAATCAAATGCCGAATTTGAAGTTTCACGACGATTAGCCGTCAAGCCACCCCTGCCCGATATCAACTTTCTCACATCAATTGGCGATTCGACCGCCTGACTCTTCACAGGAGGTCGAGGGGGAGGTGACTTTATTGGACCGTCGTCTTCGTTCCACAGGTCTTCAGCTCCTTCCTTCATGAACCGATCGGCAAGGGCCTTGACGTGATCTTTAGCACTCATCGCGCTGTAATTAGACGACGATTCCGATTCCAAGGAAGGTTCATCGGACTTACCGGCGAGTTTGGCACGGATTTGGGATCTAATCCTGGCCCGATAAAGCTGCTTTTCCTGATCGAGGAGCTTTCGTTCCTTCTCTTTGGCTTTCTTCTCGTGCAATCTCTTCCATTGCCATTTGTTGAGACCGCCGGGGAATGTTCGTGGTCCACCACCCATGGAGCGGAAGAAGGAAAGATTGCAGAGAAGCTTCGACACCGTATAAGAAGACATACGCAGCCTAGACGAATTCATTGTTGCCGTTAAGAAGGAGACGGAAATGCAATTTTCTTACTTAGAATTCAGGGACTCATTTGAGTGAAGCTTACTTGGGTTTAGGGTTTTGAATAAAGGGAAGAAGAAGCAAATAAAAACGTGCGCGCGTTTCACAGCAGCACGGTCCTACCCGGCAGCTCGGCAGTAGAGGATCCTTTCAATCGAAATTAAACTACGACCAAAGAAATAATGAAATTTCTGTCCTTCCGTATGTATCAAATTTCTTTCGAAGATGGTATACCGTATCCGTAGATCCGTTCTACATATTACATGGGGTGGGACCCATTTTCCAAACCACGTGGCATAATTGCCGGAGTGAGCTACTACCCGCCATATCCACAGATCTAAACGGCGCGTAATTAAGGAGAGTGACGGTCACCGGCAGATTTCGATGCCGATGAGTTTGGTAGCTAAAGCAAATATCAACGGTTCAGGTGTCATTGCATCAGAGAATTGCAGCAGAAGGAAGGAGGGAGCACTAATATTATTGTATTACCCTCCTGCGTCTACACAAAGAAGATAACAAGGCTTGGGAAAGCGGAGGGGGAAAAGATGGATCGGAAGAGAGTGTTAGTGGTGGGAGGGACAGGTTACCTGGGCCAACATGTGTTGAAAGCATTCTCAGAGATGGAAAGAAAGCCTTACGATCTCGCATTCACCCACCGCTCTACTCCCCCTCAGTCCTTGCTCGATGCCATTTCTCCATCTCTCGCTTTCCCTGTCGATCTACAGACTGGCCATGGGCTTGAATCCATCTCATCTACCTTCGGTCAGGTATGTTCTCGAGGAAATAACTCTAGTTTCTGCATCTTTTTTCCTTCAAACGAAATTATGGAAAGCAAATTAGTGTAAATAGATCACACGGACTCTGCATTTGTTCTAGTTTTGATTGTCTCGTATCTTCAAATTAGTTTTGATTGTTTCTCACATGCTTTGGCGCCTGATACACATTGAATTTTAATAATAATTTGCCAGCCTCATGTGGTGGTCAATTGTGCTGCGCTCTCAGTACCTCGTGTATGTGAGATGGACCCTGCTGCTGCTATGGCTACCAATGTACCTTCTTCTCTTGTAAAATGGCTTTCTAGTTTCGGCCAGAGTGGTAGTCTTCTGATCCATTTATCAACTGATCAAGGTAAAACGTTATCCATCTTGATTAATGTATGCAGTGTGCACAAATTATATACTCAAGAATGCTTCTCTAATCAAGAGAAGAATTTTTTAAAGAAAGATGCGGCATAGTCTCAAGACTCCAAACAAATAAAGGGTTAAATTTCACTTGCACCGGACCAAATCATGAAGTTTTAGCAGCCCTTTTGATGTCCCAATTTTTTCAGCTTATCACCCTCGGATTTCCCAAGTAATTGCAGGGAAAAGAAAGCAGGTTAATTCATATTTCTTTAATGACATGAATGTTTTGTGAGTTGGAAGAAATAAAATTCTATGTTCCCTTATCTTTGAGCAGTCAGTTCAAGTCACTCAACTGGCATTACATGACTAACATGATCTTCTTGTTGAAAATTGAAATATTAAATTTGTCTAAGTGAAATATCTAAGCAAATATGACAACTCTAGGACTTGGAGAAAGGAACACTGATCATTATTTGATTTTTTTTACGTTAACTTGGAAATGCAGCAAGCCATCGAATTATGTTTTAGCTTCTTTGTTTAATCAATAATTCCTCATCTGATCAATTACCATTGTAGAATATGAGTCCAAGATACATCGTCACTAAATCTTTTGAGTTGCTGCATCCAAAATTTGATCCAAGAATAGATCATGTTTACCTAAACTGTATTGGGGGAAATGAATGATCTTGGGTTTGAATTTTAAGCATCCAGCTTTTCCCCCATAATGATGGAGTATTTTGCATTCTAGAGACCATTTGGATCAATGCAAGAGCCTTAGATATGGCTTGGTACTTGGCAAATTTTCCAACTGGTGTGGAGTGATTTTATGTTGGCTGAACCTGGAAAAGGTCAGGGGGAAGAGAACATGACAAAAATGGTTGGAGGTGGCAAAAAAGAGCATTAGAACTCATGTTTGGGGGCAAATATTGCTGTAGGCCTATACTGTAGATATATTGAGATATGGAAATAGGATTCATATTCCTGACACCAAATAGGAGAAGGTAATGGTGGTTAGGATGATCTTGTTTGTTATCTGACATCATTGTTTATTTTCTGCAGTTACTATCTAGAAGAGTTAATCTTTCTTTCTTTTATTTCCTTAGTACTGCTTTCTACTTTAGTTATTTTAGCATGGACCCTCAGTCTAATGTAACTTCACCATCAGTTTATGAAGGGCTTAAATCCTTCTACAAGGAAGATGATGAAGCTGTTCCTGTAAATGTCTATGGGAAATCAAAACTGGCAGCTGAGCAGTTTATTTCTTCCAATTGCTCGAACTTTGTGATTCTGAGAAGTAGTATTATCTATGGGCCTCAGACAATTTCACCTGTTACAAAATCTCTTCCAATTCAGGTTCTTACAACCACCTTGTCTTCTATCTTTTCTGCTTTATCCACGTCTGTGTTTGTCCAGTTGTTCTTGGAGATTTGTATAAACTGGCTATGTACCTTCAAACAAACCAAAATAAGGAAAAAAGGACTGCACCTTTGATTTTGGATTCTCCTGGAAAACCAAGTCAATCAGAGCATCCCCTACTGTACTGAAAAGTGGCAGAGTCAATTGATTGATTAGTCCTTCTTGGAGCCTGGCAAAACTGATTTGTCTCAGGGAAGCAAACTGATGTTGTTAGTAACTGAAAGTTCTGGAGTTCTCTTATGTGATGTTTCTGTACAGTTTGGGCCCACTGACATCTTCATGCCTTTAGATATTTTATTTACTATATGGGACAATGTTCTCTGCACTGGGGGCGCAGGATGCGCCGAGACACATGGGGGTGGACGTAATGACCAGCCCCCCCCCCCCTAATGACTGAAATCCCGCCCCTGTCCTGCCCCATGTGTCTGGGCGCAGCTTGCGCCCAAATGTGCTCTTGGAGACTTTATTTTTATTTAAAAAAAGGTGATGATTCTCTGGCTCTTTATCTGGAAAATATCTCTAGAATTTTCGGGAATTTATTGAGATGATTCAATTTGGAGAAGGACAAGAATTACTCTAGGAACTTTTTCCTGCATTTAATATCTCAGTATTTGGATAGTGAGAATGCAGAAGGATTAATTTCTGATGAAATGACAAACTGTGTTTGTAAATCAAGCAAATTATTCAGTTTCACAAATGCTGGTACAATTATCTGAAATAAGTGACTTGGTAGCGAGAATGCTGAAGGATTTTCTCATGATAAAATGAAAAACTTCGTGTGTGAATCAAGAAATTGATCTTGGTTTCAGAGAGTTCTGGTACAAATTTCATAAATACTTAACTGTATCAATTTGTGAATAACATTGTCTAGAACCTTTAGCTATTGGACCAAGTTTTCAGACTACTTACTGCTGTATGTTTCTCTATTCCCTTTTGCACAAGGAAAAGAGTCTTACACTTGGCCAGATTCTAATTATGCTGTTTTTATACAAAGCAGACAACCTCTGAGCAAGAAATTTATCATCTTTTGTCTAGCTTCCAGTTTCGATTTGACCCATGGCTCAATTGGGTAGTATATATTTTTTTGTGGTTAAATAACTCTATATTGATAAATAAGAAATATACATAGTAATACATGGCCATACAGCCTCCATGAGGGGAACCGTTCCAAGAGCAGCGAACAAGAATAATCACCAATAACAGCAGTACACCAAAATTGGATAATGGGTTTGACCAAACCTTATCCACCAAAATATGCTATTGAAAGATTTGGGCTGAATATATTTGTTCAAGGGAATTGAAAGGAAAAAAAATAGTTCATATACATCATGAATGGAAAATTTATTGAACACCATAAAACCTAAATTAAAAAATAAATAAATAAAAGGACTACTTAAGTGTCTTGAAAATATAATAGGTTTGCATTTCCGGCCTAAAATTCTATGGTTGTTTAGACTTGAACTAATGATCCATTCCTTTTGATACAGTGGATTGATAGTGTCCTCTGTAAGGGAGACAAAGTAGAATTCTTTCATGATGAGTTCCGCTGTCCAGTTTATGTCAAGGATGTTGTGAAAACCATCGTAGCTCTGACTAAGAGGTGGATATCAGGTTTGAATCTGTCAGTATCTATACTAAGTTGTACTTGTAGGGTATAGTAACAATGATTTGCTTATTTAACTGTAAAAGGTTTTGAAGTAAGACTTGTGATCCAGGCATAACTGAATTTAGATGTGCTTTGCTGGCAGTTATGATGCTACATAGTAGAAAATCAGTGATCATTTTAGTTTCAATATTCTTAGCTATTGGTTAACTGGATTTTACTTTGGATATGAAAACTGAGCAAGTATATATATCCAGGCTCTACATGGAGCCACTTAATATAATTATATAATTGTGGCTACATTGGTAAATATGTCCATAACACATGCTAGGCCTGACTACATCTTGTTTAGTGAGCTCATACACTATGTCAGTGATCATCCTTGGCTTCCTTTGGAATGAGGTGTTCATGATGAAATCAAAGGCAGATGCTTATGGCTTACCTAAGAAGATGTATCTTCGTGGTCTCCCATCCTTCTCAGCCATCCAACTGATGATGATTGAAGGATTTCCTACTACAGCAGTAGGATCAGTCCTAGAAGAACCCCAGTAGCCAACTTGCACCTATGTTACACGGGCAGTTAAAAATAGAAATCATACCTGCGTCCAAGATTAAATAAAATTAGACTTTACAAGGACCTCGAGGTGACTCAACAGAGATGCAAAAGTCTGGAAGGAATGGAAGGGTAGAAGATAGATTGTGGATCTCAGTAAATGGTACCAAACACGACCCCCCTTAAGAGATCAACTGTTGTTGCCCAATCTTATCAATCAGATCTTGGACAGGCCCAGACTAGTCTTGAAGCAGATAATTCCTTCCTAAAATTCCAAATATGAGCGCACTTACTCCAACAAAACTTCCGTCTTCCAAAAAAAAAATGCTATAAATGTCTTATCAGGCTGACTGAATCCTTGGGGATGACCGAATCTTGATTAAGCAAAATCAGGAGATCAGGAATGCTGCCTAACCTCTAAACCAATGAATGAGAAAGTGGTCAACTGATTTCTTGTTCGAATTTCATGTGAGGGAGAAGACACTGAACCTTACACTCTGGTTTATCTGACTAGTGTCCATCTTCTTGTAAGCAATTTCCGGATAATGAACTTTGCACTTCAAAATGATTTGATTCTCTTCTGACAAAGTTGTCTCTAGATTTTGCCCCCTGCATTAATATTTTCACATCTCTATAATCCTTTATGTTTCCTGTTCTTCTTGGATAACCGTTTGTTATTCATTGTGCTCATTTCAGATTGTAGGCAAATGCAATTAGTTTTCAATTTTGGTGGACCAGACAGGGTATCTCGTCTGCAAATGGCTGAAGCTGTTGCAAATGTCAGGGGATACAACACCTCATTGATCAAACCTGTTTCTGCATCATCGGTAAGCCCCTCACCCAACCCCGTCCCCCCCTCCCTTTTTTTTCTTCTTGAAATTTCATTCAGAAACCTGTGATGCATGAAACATGTTTTTCTCGTAACATGGGTACCTAGGACAAACCCTGGGTAACCCTTTGATATTATGAATTTGTTTTCTGGCATTTACTTCAGTTTGAAGGATATGTTTAGTGTTGGCATGAATGTTTCAATTCGATGGATATGCTTACTATCAGTGAGAGTGATCCATACTGATACAGTCTAAATTCGCATTCAATAATCAATCCATCTTGGCTGTTTGAGACGCATGATGCACAGAAACCCTAAACCATATGCTTTGTGTTTCCCAAGCTTCATCAGAAGTGGTTAAGATCAACCAATTGGTATGATACTTGAAATTTGTTTTTGTCAGAAACTAGTTTACAAACGAGTCTGATGCACAGTTATGGAGGTGGAAATAATCAAATTTTTTTGTGCCTATGAGGACCTGATTCTGAAACTGTCAATTGTGTTTTGGTTTTATTTGTTTCCACTCTCTACATTTAAGACTTGGTTTAATTGCAGGTTAATCGTGGCATTATTTCACCCGCTGACATATCTATGGATATCAGCAGATTGGTTCAGATACTCAATATTAATCCTGTTCCATTCCAAGATGGTGTCAGATTGACTCTTGATGTTGGACCGCCTTGAAAATGAGAGGATTAACGTTCTCAAATGCTTCCCTTAATTTGTTTTTATTTTAATTTTTTCGTTGCTCCATTTAGTGATGCTCTTTGGATTATACCACAATTCTCTAAACCAGAAAATGAAACTATAACATCACTTTCTATCCAATTATCCTGAATTTTGTCAAATTCCTTTGTCTAGATTACATAGCATTTATAGTCCTTGCTATGGAGCTTCACCCCCCCCCCCCCTCCTTGACATATTTTAGGTATCGGTTTGGTATCAGTCGACATCGATACCAATACTCATCCAGAAACAGTACGGTTGAGGGATAAAATGTTAAAAAACGTATGGTATTGGTATTTTTTTAGGGCAAAACCATTCATATTGGATAGTATCAGTTCCGATACCAAACCATTTGTATTGGATGGTATCAGTTCCCGATACTGATACAGCCTAATCCAAACCCAAATCGATATCTAAAACCATGCCCCTTGAGACACATCTACGTATACGCATGGCTGCAAGGTGCTGGCTACATTTTTTTTTCTGAGTGTTAATTCACCTGAGAGGCTGAGATGCACCTTTGGTCAAAATAACCGAAGATGGCCTCCCGTGTTGCAGCTTCATTGTTAGAAATTAGGGATTCAAAACACGGAATTGGGAGCGAATTGGAATCAACTTAAATTGGTCTAGAATTTGGATCGACCTTGGAATCGGTATATTCTTGACATCTATGGTTTACTATATCCCTTATAAACAGATCGGATCGGTCAGAATTGGGATCAGCCTATCGGATCGACCGATAGTGTCCAACCTGATAGATTCTGCACTGGTAATGGTTGAACACCTGACCGAACCCATATTGGTGGTATCGAAATAGGGGATGGTTATTTGATTGATGCCATATTGGTGGCATCGAAACAGAGGCTGGCAGAATTGTCTAAAAAACCCTGCATTGAAATTTTGAAGGGTAAAATGGTCTGAGCTGGTCTATTTGCCCGATCAATATCGAAATCAGCAGCGATCGATACCTACTATGCACTAAAACCCTAAGTAGACTTTATAAGGATTGGGAAAATTGATAATCCTAATTTGACATTCTAATTAGAATGAAATTGCAATCCAGCACTGTTATAATGTTTTTTTTATGGGCTGATGTTCTTTGTGCCACAGTGCAGCTTGCGTCCAGATACATGGGCTTGTCATTCAGGGGGGAATGGTGGTCATTTTGCCCACCCCCGTATGTTTGGCGCAGGCGACACAGAGAACATTTGGCCTTTTTTATATATAAAAGAAGGGAGAGGGATAAGTATGCTAGCGGTATACCATATGCTAGCACCCTATGTGTCTATCTTTCTCTTCCACCTTTTGAAATGATTCTCTTACCCCTCAAAGGGAGGAAGAGAGAGATAGACTCATAAGGTGCCAGCAGACATTTTTACCAAAAATAAAATAAAAGGGCTAGCACACATTATACCGCTAGCATACTCAGCCTTTTCCCATGAAAGAAAAAACAAAACCTTATATAATTAATGATAGGAAAAAGTTGTGCACACTACCCACATTCCATAAGCTAGCACCCGCAATGCCTATCTCTAACTCGAATGAAATTGCAACTCAGGGTTGAGATTATAAAATGTTTTTTTTTTTTCCTTTTAATATCAAAGAAAGAACAAAATTTTAGATAATTAATGATAAGGAAAGGGTTGTGCACATTGTTAGTATACCATAAGCTAGCGCCGACTATATATATCTCTCTCTTCTCCCTTTGAAATGACCCCATGCCCCTCTTGTATGGTGTCCCATCCTACAAAATAAGAGTAAAGTTCTTTGTGGGCTGAGAGAGCAGTTGGGATTTTGTTTTTGTTGAGTTTTTTTTTCCAATTATTTTCAAGTGTATTGTTCATCTCATTAAATTCTTATTTCACCACTGTGCTGATGGCTTTCAAGCATTTTTTGGAAATGCTTCCACACCAACTCATCTTATTGGGGCAGCATTACTTTAGGGAGAGTCGGGAATTGTTAGTATGATTCCGTGAAGCAAATCTGTCTGTTTCTCTCTCTAATAAATCAATCTAAACAACAGAAAATTATCTCCTTAATTTGCCTATCCGTCAATTTCCTCAATTCCATCTAATAGAGAGCAGTGGATCCCATCTGGATATGTTCGGGCAGGGGGTAGGGTGGTCAATTCCACCCCCTATTAGATGGAATTGAGGAAATTGATGGGCAGGTAAATTGAGGAGATAAAGATCCATCTAACAACTGCTCGCAATTCATTCATATGTTTGGGGTTAAGGATGGACAAATTCCCAACTTCTTGCATGAATCCCATGGGATTGGAATCTTCTTTAATATATTTGTTTGCATCAAAACTAGAGATTTATTAATTATTAGTATGGTATGTAATTAGCATTTAGAAAGAAAGAGAAATTAAGATTCATAGAAGGGTTGAAGGGTTGAGAATTACAAAAGTCTTACTGCCTGCCTACTACTTGAAGTTGAAGCCCTAATTTGTAGTTTCTCTCCCACTAGAATGAAGTGGAAGACAGTCTCTAAGAATCTTAAAAGCATAGAGACTCGGTTCGCTCCCACTCCCTCGGGTACATCTTGATAAAAAAAAATAAAAAAGATTACTCAATTTTGTGAACAATCACATATATGACACTATTTCATTTATATTATGTGTACTTATTTAATTTATTTATGTATTTCCCTTTTTCCCTTTTAGAACATAATAGTTTTAATTTATCACATTTATCATAGCATGATTAGAGTGAAAAAATCCATGAACACTCCCTATGATGCCCTCTTCAAATCAGTACACGTGCTCTTTGAAGTTGGTAACAGTGAATGTATATTTTTTCCTTTCGCCCCTTAATGTTATTTTTGTAATTTTCTAGTTTTAATTCTTAAAAATATAGAAAAATGCCCCCCCAAAAAAGGTTTAATTCTATATAGTGAATTTCATCATGTTTAACATGCTTTTTTTTTGTAAAACTCCCATGTGTATGTATGTACACATATTAATAAATACATCTTGTAAATTATACTTACTAATCAATATTACAAAATCTAACTTTAAAACAAATGTACATAAAATAACTACAATAGAGAATCACTTTGCCACGTATACGTATCGACAATCCGGACAAGTGATGACCCTAGTGGCTAAAAACCAATTACAGGCATAGTGGTCGTGATAGAAGTGCGGGCAATGTGGTAAGTCCCACAATACCTCACCGGCCTGAAAGTCCTTGTGGCAGATGTGGTAAACATCATCCATCCTAGAGTGTCTATCTTCGTCGCTCCCATACACATATGTAGGAAATGATGCGCTGAGGTCGGGTGCTGGTTGCGTCGCTACAAGCTGTATCTGGGGCACTTGGTGCTTCTGCATCCACCTGCGGCGGAGGTTCATGTACCCTAACCAAAGAAGCACTAGGCATGCGATGATGCCCAAAACCACAGGTATGACATCCACCTTCTTAATAGATGGTGGATGCGTGTTAGTTGTAGCGACATCAGAGATGTCACCCACCACCACTCGCAGAAGAACGAAGAGGAACATAAGAAGTGCCATCTCAGAATATTCAAAACCTGTTCAAAATTCAAACATTACTTAATCATAGTATCAGAAGGGTCTAAGGGCAATCAATAAAAAGGAAATTGCTACGACAAATCAATCACCAAAAAAGTAAAGGTAAGAAGAGACAGAAATCTTTGGCCGGATCTTTATCTCTTCCAGTTCTTTACTCGGCCCAGTTCCCCAGTATCCTTAACAAAGAGGGGCGCAATGACAATTCTACCACTACCCGGGTGGGGTCCACCCCCTCTTATTAAAGGTATTGGGGAATTGGGCCGGACAGAAAACTAGAGGAGATAATTTTCCCTCTTCAGCTTGGTTCTTGGGTGTATAGCTTGGTCACTTCTTAAAATCTACAAGGGTGGATAGTAGAATTTTGAGACTGGGAAACATAGAGGAAGTGATTGGTTGACCATGTACGTGCACAGGGCAGCCAAGGCATTGGTGTTTCCTTCTTTGTCTCTCCCCACAACCTGCGTCATAGGGCCTACAAACCGGTTAAGCATCTTTGATTTACTCTTTCGTTCCCCTACGGTCCATACTCCTTGTGGTTCATGTCTTCAAGCGTTTCAGGTGAAAATGAAATTGAAACTATGGTCCATGGGCTTGTTCATGATTACATACAAAAGGTTTATTTGGTACACTCATCCAAAACATTTAAGCTTTCTTAACCCATCAAAAAAATCCTCTTGGTTTTCTCTGTCTACAAAATTAAATGATTGTTCACTTAGCATTAATGTGTCCCTTTATATTGTCTTGCAAATGTGTCTATTTTCATCCTCATCTAATTATGATTCCTAAAACAATGATGTCGAGAAATATAATATGACTAGATGCATACATAATATCAAAGGTGTTTTTAAATTGTATTGCCTTAACCAAATTGCCGAGATCGACTATCCATTCCAAGGAAATTGAATAATTAACCTAGACAATCTTCATTCTCTCATAAGCTCCAACATGTATCTGAAATATGGATACTCTCTAAAACAATTAGATGGATAATAAGATTTCTAGAGAAAAGGGACTCATATATGCAATAAATAAAGCTCGAAATTGAATACTAAACAACCCTCATCAATTAAAAAGAGCATAGAAGCAGGGGACTATATAATTTAGAAACTACTAAAAATTTTAGAAGCAATAAGGAAATTACTTTACCTATCCATATAGGAAAAAAATTTAAACACGACTACGAATGCTGAAGTACTGTTTACTCATCCAAAACCCACACTTCATTTGAGTTGGAGTTTGCTATAAGAGGAGGTTTTGGCGATATTTTAATGGAAGAAGATTGTGCAACCATTTTTGCTTTGGTTAGGTCTTGCCTAAAAGAACCATGTACGCTTGCTGATATTTATGCTAGATTTCAATGTCCCTAAAGATTCACATTTAACGAGTAAGTAAAAAAAAAAAAAAAAACTCAGATATTGGAAAGGTATTATTATCAACATTGGACTGTGGTATCCTAAAGATACTATGTTTGAGTTTGGTGTTGAGATTATGATTTAACAAAATGTGGAACAAAGTCCAAAAATACTATTGAGACTTGTCATTTCCAAAGAAATTACCTAGTCTCAGAGTAGAGCAAAAAAAAAAAAATTAAAATTCAATAGCATTATCTACTTCTAAGGCCAAGGCTAAGTACAATGTAGGCGGCAACGGCTGTTCCCAAATCCTATGGATGAAACAAATTTTGGAGGACTATGGTTAACAAAATTGATAATGTGACTATATTAATTGTGTGACATCTTTCTATTTTGGAGAAGTTCTTGAGCCTTACCTTGCAGAAACAGGGAGACGAGGCTAGGCGGACGCCAGAACAAGTGGGCTTCGACGCCACCAGGTTCTTAAAAGCAAGTTTACCGACGAGGAGTCGCACGAAAGGACAGGGATCCAGATGTCCTTCCTGCGAGTGTTTGGTAGGACTTAAATCTTCTCTTCAGTGACTCTTCTTCTTCCCTTTTCTTTCACTCTATTTTTGTGCAACAATCTATGCAAATTCGATTACTATGCATTCTCTACATTTTGGCAACTTCAATGGAACCCAAGCGAAGCAAGAATGAGCTTGGCGATGGTCTTGATGCACACAACAAGGGGGTTGGGGGTGGGAAGGGGTTTTTCGTTTCTTCTTCTTCCTCTCGTATTATTTATTCACATAAAAGCACTTCAATGCATCATCTTGCTGTTAATGGAGCTCAGCAATGGACTTTCAACTGCCCAACCATGATTTCCGAAATGAAACCTCAATCAATTCAAAAATCCCTCATAAAAACTACCATTAACTCTTCAAGTCACGGGAATTAAATGTACGTAGAAGGAAAGACAACTTATTACCACTACAACTACTACTAGTAAACTATTACTTGGAGTAGGAGAAAGAGTATGTTTCATTTAATATTGCCATTAAGGCTAATCCAAGGTTCAAAATCTAGGTATTGGACTCGGGATCGGTCATGGTCTAAACCTTTCTGGATCAGGATTGAATCGGTTCAAATCGATCAGGATCGGTCAAAAAATCCCTCAAAATCGTTTTTTTATAGATCGGGTCATGTATTGGTCAGAGTTGGTGGGTGTTGTGATCTTGGAATCGGATTGGCCGATATTAGCTGGATCGGATCTGTCAAAATCGGTTGGTATTGATCAGAATCGGTCGAGATATTATAAAAAACTAAAAAAAAAAAATCTTTGAACTTTGAAAAAATATAAAAAAATATTCAGTTAGATCGGTCAAGGATCGGATCGGATCGACCGATCCAACTGAATTGGCAATCCAATCAACAATCCAATCAAACCTTGTTGTATTGGTCAAATCTCAAGATTGATCTCGACCGATACCGATCCGATCCAACCAATATGGGCCAATCCGATCCGATACCTCAAACCATCGGCTAATCTATTTCCTAGCAACCCATATATGGTGCCCTTCTTTTTTGTTTTGGTAAAAGTATATGATACCTTTCACTTCTAGTAAGGTTTGTTATTTACTTATTTTAAGAAAAAAGAGGAAGAGTTTGATTCTACTTTCCAAGAGTCTGATCGTTCAAAAATTATAATTTGACCCATCAAAAATTGGAATTTTCCCATGCATGTTTCTTCCTTCACTGGATGCCATTGTCAACCAAGCTCAGATTGAACCCGAAACTGTTAAGCTTCCTCTCTAAGGTAACCAAGCTCTGATACCAATTGATGATCCCAGGTTGACACTGAGAGGGGGGTGAATCAGGGTCACTAAAAAAATTTTCCAAACTTGAATGATAGTTATCTATCACTGCTCTCTGAAACACAAACACTGCAATCCCTGTATCTCTGTTTTACTACCCTGTACACACACCGACTGGCTTGGGGCACCCCAATTTGACCAGTCTACAGTTCGTGTGTTATCTTGCCTCACAACCAATGAATTGGTTAGGCCTCCCAGGTAAACACACCCATTCTGCAATCAGATAACACTCCAATACACATATATAAAGATAGCAAAAAAGCGACACAGTATTTAACGTGGTTCAGCAGTGTGCCTACATCCACGGTGTAATACCCTAATCAGGGTTTTGTATATTGTACGATACTCAACTAATTTTAGTGACCACAATCACTTAGGAACTCCAATCCCTACTTCGGTTTGTGCAACCACACAAACGAGAGCAACAACCCCAATCTCTATGCAAGCCCCCACTTGATAGAGTTACAATAGCATAACGAATTCAACAATGTAAATCCCTTCCCAAAATTTTTGCCAACAAGACTTACAAAGGTTCCATAGGCTTTCAATTCAAAGACAACAACCAAGAACAAAATATTGGGATTTACTAAAGAGGATTACCTCTTTCAGGGTAATAGCACAGCAAACACCTCCTCTAGAACGTCCTCAAAAGTCGCACGACTCACAATAAGCACGAAACTCGTGAAAACACCACCTTCTTGGTTATTCGTGCACACCTCTCCATCTGAGCAATTTTTGATGTTTTTCTTCTTGTAGGGACGTTCTCCTCCTCTCTATGAATCCAACGGACTTTGCAGTACCCAAATCCGAGTTCAGATGGCCGAGATATGCATTTCCGAAGATGGATGCTCCGAATTAGGAAATAGATGGCAAA
This sequence comes from Telopea speciosissima, assembly GCF_018873765.1. Lineage (NCBI taxonomy): Eukaryota > Viridiplantae > Streptophyta > Magnoliopsida > Proteales > Proteaceae > Telopea > Telopea speciosissima. The sequence goes on along the minus strand of NC_057921.1, from coordinate 59,532,261 downwards.
TCCATAAATAAAAGGATTTTTTGTGACAAACAGAATATAACGAAGCCCATTATGACGTTGCTGGAGCATTATTTTCTCTCCATGAAGTCATGCTGATGTCAACACATTTTTGAAAAACACATTTTTACTTTATTGCAAAGATTGTGCTTCTAACTTCAGCCACTTAGAATGCACTAAATGGAATCTCCGTCACATGTGAACTATATGAATCTTACATTGGAGTAGAACCTTGCATATACACCAAAACATAAATCACTTTGGTGTGACACACGTGAATAATAGACCATGTGCCAAGCCACTAAAAAGCTAGGCGCAAGCATCTCTAGTGCCAACCGTTCTTTGCCCAACTAGATGCCTTTAAATTGGAATCCAACCCATAGATCTTGATCCAACGGTCCGAAACATTCTGGAACTTCACCAAATTAAAGGAAGAATACTGTTCACAGTATACCACTTAAAAAAATAAGGCAGAATTTTGGCTAAGTATGGGAAAATCGTCATTCTCTAGATTTGCTCCATTTTCACGCAATAACATGAAAATCGATGTAACTTCCTCATACAACATCCAAATGATGCGCAACCAGTTGCGTTAGAACCATAACTCGACGAACTACAAATCTTATGAAGAGTCCTTCACCCAGTTTTGCCATTATCACTTCCAAAAATAGCTTCAAAGTGGACCCCATTGTGCGATCCTATGAAATCACAACTTTTGATGTACGAAACCTTCACCTGCTGTTTCGGGCCTTTGATAAACACTTCTTAGGGACCATATATACTGCAAATAGTCATCCTCCATGCTCGGATACCACTGTAACTCTACCAAAAGACCAAACTGCCCTTGATACTGTGTAGAAGCCCGTTTGACCATTCCAACTCTACCAAACCACCAATAGCCGCTGCCACAATACCAATATGACTGAATACGTTGCCAACAATGACAACAACACTCCACACACTTCAGTGGACCAACACTAAAAACTAACTTCTAACATCATTAATTCATCATTAAGGGTATTATAGGGATTTCACTGTGGTAAGGGTAATTTCGCCATTTAAAAAGAGTTAACAGACACTTAATTGCAGAGACTAACGGAGTGGACTAAATTGAAACAAATTCATAAAAATAGGGGGTGTCAGTGACATTTTGACCAAATGGTTAGTTTATGAGATATTGGATACTTTTAGGGGGTGTCCATGAAATTTTCCCTACATAATTTTACCAAATTTACATGTAAAATCTTACATCGAAACAAATGGAACTAATCCCTTGACCAACCAACAACTGCTTAGCTCAGTTGGTGAGCCGTGGTGCGCTTCATGCCCTTACTCACTAAGAGGTCTCGAGTTTGAATCTCTTGGCTGGTATCTTATCCCCTCCCCAGTATGATCCCCCCCCCCCCTTCTATTAAATATATATGTAAAGCTCCCAATTAACCAAAAAAAATACCTTGACCATCTTCTGAAGTGAAAAAGAATCATATCTAAAGATAAAACGCTATAGGAGCGGACCGCTCTACATTCAGCCATGCCACAGTGACCCCCGAAGTGCTACGAATGGGAAGAAATCCGGTAGCCAATTGCTGGCTCTGAATAACGAGCCCAGCAATAAGCTCAATTTTTCCATAACATAACGGGGCAGGGTTGCGTGTGAGTCGAGTGACGTAGGTGCACAAGAGTACTTCGCGCCACAACCAGTTCTACATACTGCCTATTGCTTCATCTGGGAGAAAAGAATCATAGATATGCCGGTCATTAGAAGGAAAAACCGCCATACAAAGATTCCTCGTGTATCTTCTGTAGCAAAACTTAACAAGGCTCTGTTTGTTTCGGTGTAAAATTTTAATCACTTTAAAAAAATTGACATGTAAAATTTTACATGTTGAAAAGTGTTCGAATGTTTTTTTTTTTTAATGAAAAAAAAACATTGAAATTTTTTTTCAATATATAAAATTTTACATTTATGAAGTAAAATTTATCAATAAGAAATTTCCAAGTAAAATTTTACGTCGAAACAAATGGAGCCAAGTTTTATCCAGCAAATCACCTAGATCTACACTAAATGATAATTCAACACTTTAAGTAAACTCTACTCTAATTTAATCATTGGCTCAATTAAGGAATTTAGCTCGTCTCCAGGGAGGCGTGCTCCCAGGGTGCTACCAAGGGGCATCCAACGGTTGAGCTGTGCCACACACATCTCGACGCATGCCTAGGGATGTGTGCGACACAGCCCGACGGCTGGCAGCACCCTAAGCGTTCCCTACTCCCTGGAGATGATCCTGACCTCAATTAAGTGTGTTTTGCAGACATTGAGAACCCTCTCATTCACTAATTACATAAAACAGCCCAACAACATCAACAATCATAACATTATCCCAAATAAATGGAGTCAGCTACATTGATCCGAAGAGGCTGCAACAACAATAGAAATAGGAGAAGTAAAATAAAAAAAAAGAGTAGAAGAAAGTAAAAAGATAAAACAAAGTTACTAAAGGAAAAAGTCTAAGCGGCAGTCAAAGCAGCATCCCAAGAACATCTCCCTATAAGGGGTCGGCTACACAGGTCCTTGTCCTCCAAACAACTTTATCCGCAGTCATATTAGGGTCAAGGCCTACCACATGCAAATCCTTTCTTACCACTTACATAAGACAACTCATATATATATATATAAATTGGTAAAAGACAACTTTGGGAAAACGATCAAAAGGTGTGTAACCATTTTATTTTAGCCCGTTAGAGAGTACAATATTTTGTAATTGGACTTAAAAAGTTTGGAACTACTCTAAAAAAGTTAGATTCTATGTTAAAATGGGAACAATGTTAGATATATAACTACTCTATTCTAGAACCTATTGAATCTTCAAAAACCCTCAATATCATTATTTACTTAATTTTATTATTAAATATTTAGATTTTTTCTCCTAACTGATTTTTATCAAAGTATTCAGATTTTTGTTTTTGGATATCTCTAAACGAATACCAATGTCCTTAAACGGATAATATGCAAATTGGATTCAGATTTTTGGTTATCCATTTACATCCCTAATCCGGTCCTCTACAGCTGGGCAGCCGAGTGGTTGACGTGCGGTCTAACACAAGCAAAACATGGACCCCACCCAGGCATTTTGCCCCTACTTGTGTGAGGCCATATAATGGCTGCTCGGCTGCCCAACCGTAGAGGATCCAAATCCATAAAAGAGGGGAGAGAAAAGGGGGGGGGGGAAAGAGGTAAGAAAGGGAAGCAACGGAAGAAGAAGATTAGGATAAAATACTTAGGGGACAAGGAGAGAGAGAGAGAGGACGGATTTGATGGGAGAGAATCTTGTCTTAATTAAAAGGGGAAATTTTTTAGATCCATGAGATAAAAAATAAAAAAATAATTACAGGATAAAGTATACTTAAAATTTGTTCATCCACAAATATAGATTTTGAAAACATTTACCTAATTTCCAAATTAGATAGTGTTTGTCTCGCCCCACAAGAAAATAGAAACTTCTTAAAATACCCTTTAACATCATTTTTTTTAATAATTTAAGTAAACAAATAAGGCTTATTAACTTAGTCGATAAACTCATATCATTTGCACAAATAGCCCTTCGTTCCTTCTTACCCTCTTCGGGATCCCAACAAGTAGCAAAATCCACGGCAGCCCCGATCATCATTAATGGGTTAAAACTTTGTCTATAATAATTGATTTAAGTTTTAACTTGAATAAAATTATTTTACCAAAAAACCTTGAATTAAAATGTGAAAAGATTATAAGGAATTGACATTTTCTTCCAGGGTGTCTTGTAACTTTCATGTTCTCTCTCTTCCTTGTTCTCCCCTCCCATGCCTGTAGTGTAAGAGCTTATATTTTATTGGATGTTCTAGAATAATTTCAATAAAAAAAAACTAGGGAAAATATCTCCGTTCCTCTCTAAGTTTGTCTAATATCAATCTAGTACCTAAGTTTTAAAAAATATCTATCCTATCCCCTACTTTATAAAGATTATATGAACCGTACCTTATGTGATTAACTCTATTAAAACAGAGTATGAAAAGACGATATTACCCTCGTCCCTACCCTCAATTCTTTCTTCTTCTAGTAGCAATGGTCACCACCACGGTTGTATCCACCACCACGGCCGCCGCCATCTCTGAAAGCTTACTGTTTTTCAGAGAAATCGAAGAATCTCGATACCCCAGAAGCCGAAACTCCCCAGAAAACCGTTTTCCGACATCGATTGAGACCCCAGAAACAGAGGAGCAAAAGGGTTGTTGAAACCAAAGAAACCAGAGAAAACAAGAAGGAAAGCTGCCTATTTTGTTCTCTCGCAACTGATTATGAAAACGTTTTACCAAAAAAAAAAAAAACTGATTTTGAAAACGAATTGAGAGAGTGAAGCAGAGAGACCCATCTTTCTGCTTTTGCAAGAAATTTTTTATTTTTCTTGGGTTTTTGTTTGTTTGATTCTTCTTCTGTTTAACTTTGGGGTTTCTTCTTCTTTTCTTTGTCGTGTTCTTTGAATTAAAAGGTGGTGGAGTTGCTATTCTTGAAGGAGCTCACAGATGCTTTCTCTCTCTCCTCCTTGATTGAAGGTTTGAACCCAACCTAACCGAACCGAACCGATAAATATCATAGCTGGTGAAACAAACGATGAGCAACCAATGAATTAAAAAGCAACAAAAAAGAATTCAATTCAGCCGGATCGGTGATTACCCCTCTTGTGTTGCTTCCGTTCCTCTTCATTGTCCTGTTATGGCCAATGGTGGCAAAGCCCAATTGCACTTCTGAATATGGTGGTGTCCAAGTTCCCTACCCCTTTGGCTTCAGAGCTGCTGATAATGAAGACTGTTGTTACAGAAAAGAATTTAAGCTAATTTGCAACGACAGCTATAACCCTCCAAAACTGATGTTCAATAGAAGGGACTTGGAAGTTATCGATATTTCATTTAACGGCCAATTGACTGTAGCTTCTCCTGTAAATTACGATTGCTACAACGAGTCGGGTGAACGGAGGACAAGTGATTCAAACATAATTTCTGCGAAATTGGAGAACCACAACCGATTCAACATCTCCGAAACAGAGAACAAATTCACGGCTCTGGGTTGCGACATGATCTCTAACATCACCGGTTCCAATAATGGCCAAGGATTCTAGAGTGGGTGTTCCATGTATTGCTACAACAAACCTCATGTGATTAATGGTTCTTGCACGGGCATAGACATAAAAGAAGAAGAGGGCAAAAAAGTGTTAGAATTTTAGTTCTAATAAAACTCTATATGGACATAATTAGATCCCTAAACCAGGCTAATTAGGATTTTGGTCTAATAAAGTGGGGTCATTAAGTTATATTAGAAGTCTAATGTGGACTGGCTTAGTGTGGGCCAGATAGATTCCTATTGGGACTGTGATGAGTCAGACCCTATAGGGATTACTATATAAGGAGAGCTAGGTCCCCCCTCTACCCATCACAACTTATTATTCTCAATTACTATTGAGGAGTGCATTTTTGAAAGAGAGGGAGATATTCAGTGTTTGTCGTCCCTGCGCATTCGGTATTCTCATCAGGCCAGTTACTTTGGGAATAGAGGGGAAACACCTAGATCTTTGTTCTTTATTTTCCGTTGCAATCATCATCACTATGGATGCGAAACAAGGTTGGTGGTTCTATCCCTATTTTCTATTATTTATTTGATTGTGTTCTTGAACGCCCTATGGAGATCATGGCTTTTGGGATTTTGTCCCTATTTGGATCGATTTATTCTAACAAAAAGGACTCAAACAACGAACAGAGGTAGTGGTGGGGGGTTAGAGTATGAGGAATGGAAGGAGTACAGAGCGAAGGGAGCAGATGAAGGAGTCTGAGAGAACGGATGGGATTTAAGGGGATGGGATGTTGTTGGGCCATGTGGAGCTTCAAGGCATTGGATATGGTAGTGAGAGAGAGCGACGACGAGGAGGTGGAGAAATAAGAGGAAGACCAAGGCCGAGTGCAGGAGATGGAAATGGTGGAATAACGATTCCTTGTTTATGTTGGAGAATCGTTGCTCTTTTCTTTTGGCTTTTATTGTGGTTTTTTCTCCTTGGTGAAAAAACCCCTAAAAACGCATAGGGGCAATGTTGCAGGGGTGGGGTGTGCGAGGAAGAAGAAGAAAAAAATGCAGAAACGAAAAAGGGATTTTTGGAGGAAAAAGATGAAAAAAGGTTTTGGGATTGAAGAGGGTAAAATTAGAATTAAATTATATTAAGGGTATTTTGGGATTTTAAAAAAATTGAATATGTCCACATCATCACTTAATGGTCGTTTTTAACGGTTAGGATACGATTGATATAATCTTTATAAAGTAGAGGAGGAGATAGATATTTTTTAAAACTTGGATACTGGATTGATATTAGACAAACTTAGAGGGAAGGAGGATGATATTTCCCATAGTATTAATGATGGATCATTAACAATCTGACAAAGGACCCCCATAGAAGAAAGCATGCCTAAAAAAGTCATCAATGTAGGGATAATCATGCACAATGTAGCAATTGAAACCATCTCTGACGGCTTGAAGACTCTTATCATTGGGACCTCTTCTAATGTAATCTTCTCCGCTAACTCGGACTGCTCTGAAATACGCAGTAGTTCTGCTATCTGGATGACCACTATATGGTGCGAAACTATACCGTCCAGTCCCCATTGGGGGAGTTTTTTCACCTGGGAGAGCATAAATCTCCCCTCTCCAACCAACCACAGGAGCGGATTCTTTTATAGTATTGAATAATTCTCTTGGCCAATACCCAACATTACTCATATTTTCTCCAACTACTACCCACCAATTTCCACGATCCTATTTAAGAAAATGCAACAAAGAAATATAAAGTTAATCACCGACCGATAATTCATTCACCAATTAGAGCAAATTTAATAACCATTCATAATAATAATAATAATAATAATAATAAACGAACTTTCTCTCACCTGGAAAAGATAGGTTGCCATTTCAATTGTTTCACCATTATAGGTAGAAGTTTTAGAAAAAGCTCGACCAATGGGTATTTTTCTGTTAACTTGGATAAAACCATTGCATATAACATTGAAGCAGCCAGTCTTTTGAGAGTCATCTGCCTGTTTCATTGAAAGATATACATATATATTAAGAAATAATATTATATATTATATATATATTCGATAACCCCCTTCCCCCGCCCCCCCCCAAAAATAAAAATTTTAAAATGAATGCTGAGGCAAACTGGCAATAGAACTTCGCTTGACTTACAGTCCAATATCCAAAAAAATGGGTCTTGTAGTCACCATATAACCTAGGATTCACCTGATGATCACAAAATTTATTTTCGCCAGTTTAGATGCCAAATAATTGTAACTCAAATAACTCAAATAAAAATGTTTGAAATCATTTATTTATTGTCTTAAAAGTGTAGAAACAAAAGATAAACAAACAAGGTATAGAGATAGAACTGACATGCCATCCAACTTGTACTTGGTTTTGTCCACCTTGAACCCACATAAAAGCTCCACTGTATTGATTAGCGAAGACTGGGGGATTGTGTATACTCATGTACATTGAACCTCCATGGTACTTCAAGTCTTCATCTTTCAGTGCAAAACCTTCATACTGAATAAAGTGTGTTAATATCAATTTTAATAATCTTTCATGTATGCAATATTGCTTGTGAAATAATCCATACATATATAGTGTGTAAATCTTTAACCCTATTATTATTTATTATTATTTTTGTGGGTCGAGGGAGAGGTTAGGGGAGACTTACTTTGTAACCAGGGGCCATATTTAAGAATTGATGAAAATTTCCAGAAGGTTTTGAGTAGGATTTCCACCTTATTAGATCTTCTTTTGTCGTCCTCCTAATTGGAACTGTTCCTAATGGGCAACCCCCTCCATCGAGTTGGAGATCAGACTGTTCTGCCCCAGAAAAAACTTCTTTAGGAGTCTCTCTTTGAACCGAAGAACTCATCTGCAATTTGGATCCAATCATATCAAGTTAAGTCCTCTCATCAAGTATATGATTGGAAAACAAAAAGGACACATAAGTTGAATGTGATCATGACACAGATCAAGAATACCTCGGGTATGTGGTTCTTGAGTAATGGGTTGTCGAAGGCTGGTTGTTTGTCGAAATCAACACAATCATATGTTTCGCCATTATCTGTCTGTATAAATTAGCAAATCATCTTCCATTGATCATTCAATGTATGTTTTCAATAATAATAATAGAAATAATGAAACATTTCATCATCTATAAATCAAGAGAAGGAATAGTAGTGAGTGATCTATACATACCTTGATACTCTTGACTGCAGGCTTGTTCGTACGTTTGAGTTGTCTCTCCAACTCAACATCTTCTTCTTCCATGGTGAGGATAGTTCTTCCTCCATAAACTCTATTGTAACTTAGAATGATTGAAGAAGTTGCTAATAAAGCTACAAGCGTGACCACCCTTAACGCCATTATAGTAAACAAAGGCTCTAAAATCTCTATGATTTCCTTGGTTGCATGTAAATGGTCTCTACTATATATTGGCTATCTATCATCAGATCTTGAGTTGTCTCTCTTTAAGAACATACCATATCTGTTGCATTGGGCAATAAATATTTAGTTGTCTCCCAAAATTTAAGGCATATTTCAATTACTCAATCTTAATGACCAATTAAGTTCAGTTTTTTTAGTCCTTGGAACTTTTAAACAAATGGGTATTACGCCATGACCACATCTCATTCTAAAGAACGTTACTTTGGTTGCTTACTGGTGCATTTTTTATGCAGGTAGTAACCACCAGTAATGCCATTTTACTATTAGGATTCGGCTCGTCCACAACCTGGCTTTGACCGGCCAACCTGCTGTGCAGAGCCCGTCACGTGGCATAATGCAATTCAATGGTACGTAGTTTTAAGATTAAATTCAAATTTAAATTTTAAAACCGGTTAAGGGAGAGAACCAAAATTGAGTCACACCCAACCGGTTTGGCTAACAAAGGGCCTTTTTGGTATCATTTTTTGGCAATTTAGTATTTTTTCATGTGTTTAATATCATTTTTGAAACTTGTTTTTATTTAAAATAAAAGAAAACACCCCCAAAATCATAATAGACTTTTGAGTCTATTATGGATTATGGCCAAAAAAACATTTTCCTTCATTTTTTCGCTGGTTTAGTGAGCACGTTGTCACGGACTTAGACATCTCTAAGCAACCGCGCCGACATTAGCACTCACGCTAGCACTAAGTCAGCCTTTCCACAACTCTAGCAAGGGACATGGGAAGAGAACTTAGAGAATACAAGAAAGAGTTTGAGAGAATGAACTTGTATTGCTCAAAAGCTTTGATTACAATGCTTGATAGCTCACTTGCTTGGTTGGGAGTTTGGTTGGTTGGTTGGGTGGTTCCTTGGCCAAATGGGGCCACTTCAATTTATAGGCAACCAAGAGCCCAAAGAATACCTAAGATATTTACAAGTGTCCTCCATCCAATGGTAGAGAACTTTCAAGTCTAAGAGGTTAGAACCTTCCCACCTCCTTTGTGGAGGATTCTAACTACTTGGAGAACTCTAGAAGTCTCCTCCTTCCTTAGCTATTTACAAGGTTTTTCTAGAAGCTTCTTTAGAAACTTCCTTGACCATCCTTGCTTCTAGAGGTTTCAAAACATATCTAGAGTCCCTTCAAATGTAGAGAGTTCTAGATCATGGACTTGGTCTTAGCCCAATGTTCAAGTCCATGGACTTGCAAGTTAGGCCCATGGGCCTTTGTTGGGCGAGCCATGATAACGTGCTCTTAAGCCCTCAAAGTCGAGGGTAAAAATGTCATTTGCTTTTATTATTTGAAAGGAATGCTTCCACCCCTCTTTTCTTCTTTTTCTACATGCAAAGCCTTGCGACCTCCCTCTCTCATCTTTGTTGTTCTCCATCTCCTCTCCTACTTTCCTGACCGGCCGGTCCCCATCTGCAAAACATATCATATCCCTCTATCCCATTTTATTTTCTTCCCGAAAATCACAGTCTATTGCCACTTCATCAATCCTCCATTTTCACTGTCATTTCCTATTTCTTTCTGATTTGAAATGTTTGTTTAATGTAGTTATCAGCAAGTAAGTGTTTGTATCCATTTGATTTGGTTTTGAACTTCCTGTTCGTGACTTTGTATTAGCAAACATATTTGGCTGGGGAGAAATTTATAATTCTATGGTTGGGTTTTTTTTTTATCATTAGATTTTGGGTTTGGCGATGTGCAGGTTTGATATTAGCTATCAGATGAGCTTAATTAAAAGAGCTCCTAGTGAAATTCTGTATTGATTGCAGTTTCTCTATGCTTCTATAAACACCGGATCAAACTGAGAGGGTGGGGTGGGGGTAAATCAGTTCCCTTACTTTTTAACATTTTTTGTAGACAACACGGTTGCTTACAGTCTCACCTCACACCACCAGAATGTGGTCAAGTCTACCAAGACTGTAAACCCACTCTGCAAAATATTGGTTAGTCTCCAACAAATAACAGTAAGCAACGAGACACGATATACGTGGTTCACCTCATAGTATGTGAAGGATACGTTCATGGAACAATACCCCTTGGGGTTTCGTAAATGCCCAATACTTAACTCAAATACAATTAGCCGCCTGACAGTGCACATGCACTTGAGGAGTGTTTTAAACAAAATCACTTTAAGGTGCACCGTCAGATGTACCTTTTTGGTGTACTTGAGGTGTACTGTACTTGAGGTGATAAAAATTCCACTGATGTGGAAACATTTAAACAATGAAGGCGTTCTAAACTGGGTGAGCTCCTTTCATCTTTTGCAGTGCTGCAACAAGGAAAGCAGGGATTGTTGCTTAGATCTATTAGTTTAGATTGAACAATAAGTTTTCAAAGGACATGAGAGCTTGCAACTCATCTTCCCATTTTTTTTTGAAACCCAAAACGATTCGGGGAAGATGAGTCCCAGGTTTTTTTTTTTTTTTTTTTGCAAGGGCAATTTTGTCACTTTTATCCCTTGTTTTTAGCGATGGTAGTCCTATCTAAACTAACAGAATATGGGCATGTGTTAAACTTGAAAGAACCCCAAGGGGGCACACAAAATTTCCTAAAATTGAGGGAAGTTTTTATAATTAGATAATACCTCACGAAAGGTATGTGAAAATTTCCCTTTAATATTTTCCAAAACATCCTTCCGGATTCCAAGTGCACGCTTATGATTGGGGCAGCAGCCAAGTTTTGTCCATATATTCCTCTCTAAAAAATATAGGATATGTTTCTGTATTTAAATAGAAATCATGAGAGAGAGAGAGAGAGTAAATACAGAAATTATGAAAGAGAGTTTACTCGGTAATTAAACTTTATTAGAAGTCGAAAATTGTGATTAACATGGATATGTCTAGTCACAATAGTATTAATGATGGATCATTAGCAACCTGAACCCCCATAGAAGAAAGTATGCCTATAATGGTCATCAATGTAGGGAAAATCGTGCACAACATAGCAATTTTTACCATCTCTGACGAGTTGAAGACTCTTATCATTGGGACCTCTTCCAATGTTATCTTCTCCGTTAACTCGGACTGCTCTGAAATACGCAGTAGTTTTGTAATCTGGATAACGATCATATGGAAATCTATATCTATACCGTCCAGTCCCCATTGGAGGAGTTTTTTCACCTTGGGGAGCATAAACCTCCGCTCTCCAACCAACCACAGGAGCGGATTCTTTTATACTATTGAATAATTCTCTTGGCCAATACCCAATATTAGTGATGTTTAGTCCAGCTGATACCCACCAATTTCCACTGTTATGATCCTATTTAAGAAAATACAACAAATTAAGAAATAATAATTCATTCACCAATTAATTAGAGCAAATTTAATAACCATTTATAATAATAATAATAATAAACGAACTTTCTCTCACCTGGAAAAGATAGGTTGCCAGGTCAAGTATTTCACCACCATAGGTAGAAGTTTTGGGAAAAGCTACACCAATGGGTACTTCTCTGTTAACTTGGATAAAACCATTGCATATAGCATTGAAGCAGCCAGTCCTTTGAGAGTCATCTGCCTGTTTCATTGAAATATATACACATATATTAAAAAATAATATTATATATGTATATATATCCCCGCCCCCCCAAAAAAAAAAAATTTATGAATGCTGAGGCAAACTGGCAATAGAATTTCGCTTGACTTACAGTCCAATATCCAAAAAAATGGGTCATGGAGTCACCATATAACCTAGGATTCACCTGATGAGCACAAAATTTATTTTCGCCAGTTTAGATGCTAGAGATTGCCAAATAATTGTAACTCAAATAAAAATGTTAGAAATCATTTATTTATTGTCTTAAAAGTGTAGAAACAAAAGATAAACAAACAAGGGTATAGAGATAGAACTGACATGCCATCCAACTTGTATTTGGTTTTGTCCACCTTGAACCCATATAAAAGCTCCACTGTATTGATTAGCGGAGACTGGGGGATTGTGTAAACTCATGCACATTGAACCTCCATGGTACTTCAAGTTTTCATCTTTCAGTGCAAAACCTTCATACTAAATAAAGTGTGTTAGTACCTATCAACCGAATATAGCAGTGCCACACATGGATAGTACCAATTTTTATAATCTTTCTTGTATGCAATTTTGCTTGTGAAATAATCCACACATGGATAGTGTGTGAATCTTTAACTCTATTGTTATTTATTAGGGTAAATTACAAATCACCCCTGGCTTTCAATCGAAACTCAGATCACTCCCTGGTTTTTGAAAAAACTCAAATCAGTCCCTCCACTGTAATGGTGTTAGTCTACTATTAGTTATTGGTGTGAAAGGATTATTTTATCCTTGTACTAAAACATTAGAATTAAATTTACAATACTACCCTTTCCTTCATCTTCAACCTAAATGGACAGATTTTTTGGGGTTAAAATCAAAGCTTTCCGCCATCTGTAATGGCAATTCTTTAAAATAAAATAAAAAATCTCTGTAGGATGCAAGTTTAAAACTTGATGGAATGGACGGAGAAGAGGCGAAGTGATTCGTGAAACCCTATGATGAAAGCAAGAAGGTTGGGATTAGTGGGAATTCCACATAACTTTTGCAAAAGATAAGATTTTTAATAGTTGGATCCGTGGAGGAAATTAGAAACAAAAACAGGAAATAAAACATAGAGAAATTTAAAGCATAAATAGAAAAAATTGAAGTGGGAAAAAAAGGTAAGGAAAGAGGCTTCCGGCGACTCCCTAAAATATGCAAGCACAGGCACAAATTGTGGGAGGAGAGAGGAAGTAATAGAGATGTTCATAGTGTGAATTTGTTCCCGAGAACGATGAACTACATGTACAGACCTCAACCACCCCCTCGCCCCCCGCAGAGTGAGAGTGTTGATGGAGAGGTATAGATATACCGAATGCATAATCTGAGTGAACTGAAAACAACTGATGAGATAAAAGAACGTACAAAAAACAGGTTTTGACTCTTGAGTGTTTACTCCAACAAGGAAAAAAAAAAACAGAAAAGGGAAATAGAAAGCTTAAGAAAAATTAAATCAGACACAGTCCCTGGAAATTGAGCAGTAGCATGAGATCAGACACAATCTCCCCATTGTTGGCTGAGAACAATGACATTTTTTTTGAAACCCCTATAACCCGCAAGGGTTTTCAGATTACAGCGATAATGGTTATTTTTTCTGGTACCCTTTGCCGGCATACTGGTTGCCGTATGAGTTTTTCCCTTTGTCGAGAGTTGTAGAGCAGGTGGGCACTCCAACAACCGCGATTTGTAGGTTTCTACTTGCAATTTTGAAACCCTATATCGCTTCTTATTTTTTGCATCTGGGCATGGAGTTTTTGAGGGCGGAGAGGGCGGTGGAGTTGGAGGAAGAAGCGCATCCTTGTAATTTCTTCTCTTTCTTCTCTATCCGATGAAAGCTTGAGATTGAGTTGCAGGTGTGAGGAAGAGGATGGAATTTGGGGTTTTTAGTTTTAAGGGTAAAATCATAAATTAACATTGATCAAGGGTAGTTTAGGGATTTAAATTTATTTAACTGGCTGACATCATCGCTTAACAGTATAAAACTGACAATAGGGACTAGTTTGTCATTTTGGGGTCTAAATCAAGGGGTGATTTGAGTTTTTTTGAAAATCAGGGGGCGATCTATAATTTACCCTATTTATTATTATTTGGGTTAATTTCATGGACACCCCCTGTAAGTATACAATATATCACGGACATCCCAAACTTTGGAAAAATATCATAAACTACCTTACTTTATGTTTTTATTTCAACTTAGTTCACTCCATTAGGTCTGTGCAATTAAGTTGCCTTTAATTCTTTTATAATGGCGAAATTACCCTTACCACAGGTGAACTTCCCATAATACCCTTAATGTATTAAACAATGGGTTCTCTTGTCAAACCAACACGGACTGGTTCGATCAAACCAAAAGGACTGAACCGATCTTGAATCCCAACACATCGTCTTCTTCCTCTCAGATCTCTCCTTTGCTCTACTTCCATCTCTCGTCTCCTTGAAAGGCCGTTGTTGCAACCAAACCCTAAATCAAGATATGTAGATGAGTAGATCTTCGATCGTAGATGGCGATCTGAAGGCGAGAACGGTGTTTGTAGATCGCACGAGGCTTCATTCGATAACGAATGATATTAGGGTTTTAAGAAGATTTGAGGGTGGGAAATTTAGGGGAAAACGAAGCACTTTTTCTGGCCATAAGACTTGCAAACCTCTCACACTGCATTTGTAAAACTGTTAGCCAGCGTTGTGCCCCAAATGCCATTCAACTAGTTACATATTGATTGAAAACTGGATGAATTGGTTTATTCTCTATCTCTACATGTTCTACCCATTTAGCCTGTGTTGAAATGGTTCCATTAAATCATCAACTTGAAACTAAGAAGAAATGCCATTTAAAAAACCAATTAAATTAAGCACATTTCAATCCATACCCTCGAATATCCATTAGACATATCTTCAATGATGCAACCAGATGGCCTTCTTTTGTATATGGGGAATGAAAATTAGTGATTGTCATGTAAGATATCAATTGGTAAATCAACAATTGTCCAAGTTCCTTCTTCTTCAATGATGCAACAAAGTTTTTTTTCGTTGCAGAGGAGTGAAGATTAAGAGGAAGAAGAGTTCAGGAGTTCCAAACAGTAAAACAAGTCTGAAATTTCAGGGTTTGAAATTCTTCATTCAATGACTCTGTTTTAGTCAACCAAAACATCGGTGGTGGTGGAAGTGGTGGTGGTTTGAGTTTGGAGTAGGATTAACTTTAATAAGGCACCTCAAACGTCAATTTTCAAAGTTAAGATACCTCAAATGTTACTTGTCCAAACTTAAGTCACCTTAGATGTAATTTATCTATTTTTTACTTAAATAACTAAGGGGGTAAAATGGACATTTAAACTTTGAGTGCTAACTGGGCTTAACGTCAAGGGGAAGGTTGATATTTTGACAAGGTTTGGCATGTTCGTGATATATTGTATTCTTACAGGGGATGTCTGTGAAATTTTCCTTATTATTTTTGTGGGTCGAGGGAGAGGTTAGGGGAGACTTACTTTGTAACCAGGGGCCATATTTAAGAATTGATGAAAATTTCCGGAAGGTTTTGAGTAGGATTTCCACCTTATTAGATCTTCTTTTGTCGTCCTCCTAATTGGAACTGTTCCTAATGGGCAACCCCCTCCATCGAGTCGGAGATCAGGCTGTTCTGCTCCAGAAAAAACTTCTTTAGGAGTCTCTCTTTGAACCGAAGAACTCATCTGCAATTTGGATCCAATCATATCAAGTTAAGTCCTCTCATCAAGTATATGATTGAAAAACAAAAAGGACACATAAGTTGAATGTGATCATGACACAGATCAAGAATACCTCGGGTATGTGGTTCTTGAGTAATGGGTTGTCGAAGGCTGGTTGTTTGTAGAAATCAACACAATCATATGTTTCGCCATTATCCGTCTGTATAAATTAACAAATCATCTTCCATTGATCATTCAATGTATGTTTTCAATAATAATAGGAATAATGAAACATTTCATCATCTATAAATCAAGAGAAGGAATAGTTGTGAGTGATCTATATATACATACCTTGATACTCTTGACTGCAGGCTTGTTCATACGTTTGAGTTGTCTCTCCAACTCAACATCTTCTTCTTCCATGGTGAGGGTAGTTCTTCCTCCGTAAACTCCATTGTAACTTAGAATGATTGAAGAAGTTGCTAACAAAGCTACAAGCGTGACCACCCTTAACGCCATTATAATAAGCAAATGATCTGAAATCTATATGATTTCCTTGGTAGCATGTAAATGGTCTCTACTATATATATATTGGCTATCTATCATCAGATCTTGAACTGTCTCTCTTTAAGAACATACCATATCTGTTGCATTGGACAATAAATATTTGGTTGTCTCCCAAAATTTAAGGCATATTTCAATTACTCAATCTTAATTACCAATTAAGTTCAGTTTTCTCAGTCCTTGGAACTTCTAAACAAATGGGTATCATGCCATGACCATGGCTCATTCTAAAGAACGTTACTTTGGTTGGTTACTGGTGCATTTTTCATGCAGGTGGTAACCACCAGTAACGACATTATAAGTTACTATTAGGAGATTCGGCTCTTCCACAGCCTGGCTTTGACCGGCCAACCTGCTGTGTAGAGCCCACCACGTGGCATAATGGCAATTCAATGCTAGTTTTAACATTAAATTCAAATTTGAATTTTAAAAGCGGTTAAGGGAGAGAACCAAATTGAATCACACCCATCCAACCGGTTTGACTAACTAAGGGCCTTTTTGGTATAATTTTCTGACAATTTTTTATTTTTTTCATGTGTTTGGTATCATTTTTGAAACTTTATTTTATTTTAAATAAATGAAAAAAACCCCCAAAATCATAATAGACTTTTGAGTCTATTATGGATTATGGCCAAAAAAATATTTTCCTTCATTTTTTCGCTGGTTTAATGAGCACGTTGTCACCGACTTAGACGTCTCTAAGCAACCACATCAACACTTAGCACTCACGCTAGCACTAAGTCAGCCTTTCCACAACTCTAGCAAGGGACTTGGGAAGAGAACTTAGAGAATACAAGAAAGAGTTTCAGAGAATGAACTTGTATTACTCAAAAGCATTGATTACAATACTTGATAGCTGACTTACTTGGTTGGGAGTTTGGTTGGTTGGTTGGGTGGTTCCTTGGCCAAATGAGGCCACCTCTATTTATAGGCAACCAAGAACCCAAAGAATACCTGAGATATTTACAAGTATCTTCCATCCAATGGTGGAGAACGTTCTAGTCTAAGAGGCTAAAACCTTCCCACCTCCTTTGTGGAGAATTCTAACTACTTGAAGAACTCTAGAAGTCTCCTCCTTCCTTAGCTATTTACAAGGTTTTTCTAGAAGCTTCTCTAGAAACTTCCTTGACCATCCCTGCTTCTAGAGGTTCTAGAACATATCTAGAGTCCCTTCAAGTATAGAGAGTTCTAGGTCATGGACTTGGTCTTAACCCAATGTTCAAGTCCATGGACTTGCAAGTTAGGCCCATGGGCCTTTGTTGGGCGGGCAGTGACAACGTGCTCTTAAGCCCTCAAACATCATCTCTCTCTCATCTTTGTTGTTCTCCATCTCCTCTCCTACTTTCCTGAATGGGGGCATGTGTTAAACTTGAAAGAATCCCAAGGGGGCACGCAAAATTTCCTAAAATTAAGAGGAGTTTTTGTAATTAGGTAATACCTTAGGGAAGGTACCTGAAAATTTCCCTTTAATATTTTCCAAAAGATCCTTTCGGATTCCAAGTGCACGTTTATGAATGGGGCAGCAGGAACGTGGCCGCAACCGAGTCAGCAACCAAGTTTTGTCCGTATTTTCCTCTCTAAAAAAATATAGGATATGTATTCTGTATTTAAATAGAAATCATGAGAGAGAGAGAGAGAAAGAGTAAATACAGAAAGGACTATGAAAGAGAGTTTAATTACTCGGTAATTAAACTTAATTAGAAGTTGAAAATTGTGCTTAACATGGATATGTCCAATTACAATAGTATTAATGATGAAACATTAACAATCTGGACCGCCATAGAAGAAAGTATGCCTAAAAAAGTCATCAATGTAAGGAAAATCATGCACAATGTAGCAATTGATACCATCTCTGACGACTTGAAGACTCTTATCATTAGGACCTCTTCTAATGTAATCCTCTCCGCTAACTCGGACTGCTCTGAAATACGCTGTAGTTCTGTGATCTGGATAACGCTAAATGGACCTTTAAATCTATACCGTCCAGTCCCCATTGGGGGAGTTTTTTTCACCTTTGGGAGCATAAACCTCCGCTCTCCAACCAACCACAGGAGCGGATTCTGTTATAGTATTGAATAATTCTCTCGGCCAATACCCAACATTACTCATATTTTCTCCAATTGATACCCACCAATTTCCAATTTTATCATCCTATTTAAGAAAATGCAACAAAGAAATATAAAGTTAATCACCGACCGATAATTCATTCACCAATTAGAGCAAATTTAATAACCATTCATAATAATAATAATAATAATAATAAACGAACTTTCTCTCACCTGGAAAAGAAAGGTTGGCAAGTCAACTAGTCCACCATCATAAGTAGAAAATATGGAAAAAGCTAGACCAAGTGGTATTTTTCTGTTAACTTGGATAAAACCATTGCATATAGCATTGAAGCAGCCAGTCTTTTGAGAGTCATCTGCCTGTTTCATTGAAATATATACATATATATTAAGTAATAATATTAAATATATATATTCTATAACTCTACTCCCCCCCCCCCCCCCCACCCCTCCCCCAAAAAAAAAAAAAAAAAAAAACAAAAAATAAATTTAGAATGAATGCT
This sequence comes from Telopea speciosissima, assembly GCF_018873765.1. Lineage (NCBI taxonomy): Eukaryota > Viridiplantae > Streptophyta > Magnoliopsida > Proteales > Proteaceae > Telopea > Telopea speciosissima. The sequence continues at coordinate 59,513,386 of NC_057921.1, read as the reverse complement.
GAGGCAAACTGGCAATAGAACATCTCTTGACTTACAGTCCAATATCCAAAAAAATGGGTCTTGTAGTCACCATATAACTTAGGATTCACCTGATGATGGCAAAATTTATTTTCGCCAGTTTAGATGCTAGAGATTGCCAAATAATTAGAACTCAAATAAAAATGTTTGAGATCATTTATTTATTATCTGAAGAATGTAGAAACAAAAGATAAACAAACAAGGGTATAGAGATAGAACTGACATGCCATCCAACTTGTACTTGGTTTTGTCCACCTTGAACCCACATCAAAGCTCCACTGTATTGATTAGCGGAGACTGGGGGATTGTGTATACTCATGCACGTTGAACCTCCATGGTACTTCAAGTTTTCATTTTTCAGTGCAAAACCAACATACTGAATAAAGTGTGTTAATACCAATTTTTATAATCTTTCATGTATGCAATTTTGCTTGTGAAATCATCCATACATGGATAGTGTGTGAATCTTTACCCCTATTGTTATTTATTAAGTTAAATTTCAGATCCCCCTGGTTTTCAATCCAAACTCAGATCACCCCCTGGTTTTTAAAAAAACTCAAATCAGCCCCTCTACAGTAATGGTGTTAGTTTACTATTAGTTATTGGTGTGAAAGGAATATTTTATCCTTGTACTAAAACATTAGAATTAAATTTACAATACTACCCTTCCTTCATCTTCAACCTAAATGGACAGCTTCTTTTGGGTTAAAATCAAAGCTTTCCGCCATCTGTAATGGTAGTTCTTTAAAATCAAATAAAAAATTTCTGTAAGATGCAAGTTTAAAACGTGATGGAATGGACGGAGAAGGGACGAAGTGATTTGTGAAACCCTAAGATGTAGCAAGAAGGTTGGGGTTAGTGGGAATTCCACATAACTTTTGCAGAAGATAAGATTTTTAATAGTTGGATCCGTGGAGGAAATTAGAAACAAAAACAGGAAATAAAACATAGAGAAATTTAAAGCATAAATAGAAAAAATTGAAGTGGGAAAAAAAGGTAAGGAAAGAGACCTCCGGCGACTCCCTAAAATATGCAAGCACAAGCACAAATCATGGGAGGAGAAGGAAGTAATAGAGATGTTCACGCTGTGAGTTTATTCTTAAGAACGATGAACTACATTTACAGGCCTCAACCACCCCCTCGCCCCCCGCAGAGTGAGAGTGTTGATGGATAGGTATAGATATACCGAATGCATAATCTAAGATAACTGAAAACAACTGATGAGGCAGAAGAACGTACAAAAAATAGGTTTTGACTCTTGAGTGTTTACTCCAACAAGGAAAAGAAAAATTAAATCAGACACAGTCCCTGGGAATTGAGCAGTAACATGAGATCAGACACAATCTCCCCATTATTGGCCGAGAACAATGACATTTTTTTTTTAAACCCCTATAACGCGCAAGGGTTTTCAGATTACAGCGATAGCGGTTATTTTTTCCGGTATCCTTCACCAGCATACTAGTCGCCGTATGAGTTTTTCTCTTCGTCGGGAGTTGTAGAGCAGGTGGGCACTCCGATAACCGCGATTTGTAGGTTTCTACCTACAATTTTGAAACCCTATATCGATTCTTATTTTTTGCACCTGGGCATGGAGTTTTTGAGGGCGGAGATGGTGGTGGAGTTGGAGGAAGAAGCACATCCTTGTAATTTCTTCTCTTTCTTCTCTATCTGGTGAAAGCTTGAGATTGAGTTGCAAGTATGAGGAAGAGGATGGAATTTGGGGGTTTTAGCTTTAAGGGTAAATTTGTAAATCAACACTGATCAAAGGTAGTCTATGGATTTAAATTTATTTAACTGGCTGACATCATCACTTAACAACATAAAACTAACGGTAGGGACTAATTTATCAATTTGGGTCTAAACTAGGGGGTGATTTGAGTTTTTTCAAAAATCAGGGGGTGATCTATAATTTACCCTATTTATTATTATTTGGGTTAATTTCACGGACACCCCCTGTTAGTATACAATATATCACGAACATCCCAAACTTTGGAAAAATATCATAGACTACCTTTACTTTATGTTTTTATTTCAACTTAGTCCACTCTGTTAGGTCTGTACAGTTAAGTTGCTGCTAATTCTTTTATAATGGCAAAGTTACCCTTACCACAGGTGAACTTCCCATAATACCTTTAATGTATTAAACAATGGATTCTCCTATCAATCCAACACGAACCGGTTCGATCAGACCAAAAGGACTGAACCGATCTTGAATCCCAACACATCGTCTTCTTCCTCTCAGATCTCCCCTTTGCTCTGCTTCCATCTCTCGTCTCCGTGAAAGGCCGTTGCTGCAACCAAACCCTAAATCGAGATATGTAGATGAGTAGATCTTCGATCATAGATGGCGATCCGAAGGCGGGAACGATGTCTGTAGATCTCACGAGGCTTGATTCGATACTGAATGAAATTAGGGTTTTGAGAAGATCTGAGGGTGGGAAATTTAGGGAAAAATGAAGCTCTTTTTCTGGTCATAACACTTGTAAACCTCTCACACTGCATTTGTAAAACTGTTAGCCAGCGTTGTGCCCCAAATGCCATTCCACTAGTTACATATTGATTGAAAACCTGATGAACTGGTTTATTCTCTATCTCTACATGTTCTACCCATTTAACCTGTGTTGAAATGGTTCCATTAAATCATCAACTTGAAACTAAGAAGAAATGCCATTTAAAAAGCCAAATAAATTAAATACATTTCAATCCATACCCTCGAATATCCATTAGGCATATCTTCAATGATGCAACCAGATGGCCTTCTTCTGTATATAGGGAATGAAAATTGGTGATTGTCATGTAAGATATCAATTGGTAAATCAACAATTGTCCAAGTTCCTTCTTCTTCAATGATGCAATGAAGCTTTTTTTCGTTGCAGAGGAGTGAAGATTAAGAGGAAGAAGAGCTCAGGAGTTCCAAACAGTAAAACAAGTTTGAAATTTCAGGGTTTCAAATCCTTCGTTCAATGACTCTGTTTGAGAAAACCAAAACGGCGGTGGTGGTGGAAGTGGTGGTGGTTTGAGTTTGGAGTAGGACTAACCTTAATAAGGCACCTCAAACGTCAATTTTCAAAGTTAGGATAACTCAAATGTTACTTTTCCAAACTTCAGGCACCTTAGATTTAATTTATCTATTTTTTATTTAAATAACTAAGGGGGTAAAATACACATTTAAACTTTGAGTGGTAACTGTGCTTAACGTCAGGGGGAAGGTTGATATTTTGACAAGGTTTGGCATGTCCGTGATATATTGTATACTTACAGGAGCTGTACGTGAAATTTTCCCTAATTATTTTTGTGGGTCGAGGGAGAGGTTAGGGGAGACTTACTTTGGTACCGGGGGCCATATTTAAGAATTGATGAAAATTTCCGAAAGGTTTTGAGTAGGATTTCCACCTTATTAAATCTTCTTTTGTTGTCCTCCTAATTGGAACAGTTCCTAATGAGCAACGCCCTCCCTCGAGTTGGAGATCCAGCTGTTCTGCTCCAGAAAAAGCTTCTTTAGGAGTCTCTCTTTGAATCGAAGAACTCATCTGCAATTTTGATCCAATCATATCATGTTAAGTCCTCTCGTCAAGTATATGATTGGAAAAAGACAAAGGACACATAAGTTGAATGTAATTATGACACAGATCAAGAATACCTCGGGTATGTGGTTCTTGAGTAATGGGTTGTCGAAGGCTGGTTGTTTGTAGAAATCAACACAATCATATGTTTCGCCATTATCCATCTGTATAAATTAACAAATCAACTTCTATTGATCATTCAATGTATGTTTTCAATAATAATAGGAATAATGAAACATTTCATCATCTATAAATCAGGAGAAGGAATAGTAGTGAGTGATCTATATATACATACCTCATTACCAAAAAAAAAAAAAATTCTATATATACATACCTTGATACTCTTGACTATGGGCTTGTTCATACGTTTGAGTTGTCTCTCCAACTCAACATCTTCTTCTTCCATGGTGAGGGTAGTTCCTCCTCTGTAAACTCCATTGTAACTTAGAATGATTGAAGAAGTTGCTAACAAAGCTACAAGCATGACCATCATTACCGCCATTATAATAAGCAAAGGATCTGAAATCTCTATGATTTCCTTGGTAGCATGTAAATGGTCTCTCTTATATATTGGCTATCTATCATCAGATCTTGAGTTGTCTCCCTTTAAGAATGTACCATATCTGTTGCATTGGACAATAAATATTTGGTTGTCTCCCAAAATTTAAGGCATATTTCAATTACTCAATCTTAATGACCAATTAAGTTCAGTTTTCTCAATCCTTGGAACTTCTAAACAAATGGGTATAACGCCATGACCACAGCTCATTCTAAAGAAAGTTACTTTGGTTGCTTATTGGTGCATTTTTCATGTAGGTAGTAACCACCAGTAACGCCATTATAAGTTACTATTAGGATTCAGCTCGTCCACATCCTAGCTTTGACTGGCCAACCTGTTGTGCAGAACCCACCACGTGGCATAATGGCAATTCAATGGTAGTTTTAACATTAAATTCAAATTTGAATTTTAAAACCAGTTAAGGGAGAGAACCAAAATTGAATCACACCCATCCAACCGGTTTGACTAACTAAGGGTCTTTTTGGTATCATTTTCTGATAATTTTTTATTTTTTCCATGTGTTTGGTATCATTTTTGAAACTTGTTTTTATTTTAAATAAATGAAAACACCCCCAAAATGATAATAGACTTTTGAGTCTATTATGGATTATGGCCAAAAAAAAAATTTCCTTCATTTTTTCGCTGGTTTAATGAGCACGTTGTCATGGACTTAGACCTCTCTAAGCAACCAAGCCGGCCCTTAGCACTCACGCTAGCACTAAGTCAACCTTTCCACAACTCTAGCAAGGGACTTGGGAAGAAAACTTAGAGAATACAAGAAAGAGTTTGAAAGAATGAACTTGTATTACTCAAAAGCTTTGATTACAATACTTGATAGCTCACTTGCTTGGTTGGGTGGTTCCTTGGCCAAATGAGGCCACCTATATGTATAGGCAACTAAGAACCTAAACAATACCTAAGATATTTACAAGTGTCCTCCATCTAATGGTAGAGAACTTTCTAGTCTAAGAGGTTAGAACCTTCCCACCTCCTTTGTGGAGGATTCTAAGTACTTAGAACTCTAGAAGTCTCCTCCTTCCATAGCAATTTACAAGGCTTTTTTAGAAGCTTCTCTAGAAACTTCCTTGACCATCCTTACTTCTAGAGGTTCTAGAGCATATCTAGAGTCCCTTCAAGTGTAGAGAGTTCTAGGTCATGGACTTAGTCTTAGCCCAATGTTCAAGTCCATGGACTTGCAAGTTAGGCCCATGGGCCTTTGTTGGGCGAGCCGTGACAACAAGCTCTTAAGCCCTTAAAGTCGAAGGTAAAAACATCATTTGTTTTATTATTAGAAAAGAATGCTTCCATCCCTCTTTTCTTCTTTTTCTACATGCAAAGCCCTATGACCTCCCTCTCTCATCTTTGTTGTTCTCCATCTCCTCTCCTACTTTCCTGAGCGGCCGGTCCCCATCTGCAAAACATATCCCTCTATCCCATTTTATTTTCTCCCTGAAAATCATAGTCTATTGCCGCTTCATCAATCCTCCATTTTCACCGTCATTTCCTATTTCTTTTTGATTTGAAATGTTTATTTAATGTAGTTATCAGCAAGTAAATGTTTGTATCCATTTGATTTGGTTTTGAACTTCCTGTTCATGACTTTGTATTAGCAAGCATATTTGGCTGGGGAGAAATTTATAATTCTATGGTTAGGTTTTATTTTTATCATTAGATTTTGGGTTTGGCGATGTACATGTTTGATATTAGCTATCAGATAAGCTTAATTAAAAGAGCTCCTAGTGAAATTCTATATTGATTGTGGTTTCTCTATGCTTCTGTAAACACCGGATCAAACTGTGAGGGTGGGGGTGAATCAGTTCCCTTACTTTTTGATATTTTTTGTAGACAACATGGTCGCTTATAGTCTCACCTTGCACCACCAGAATGTGGTCAGGTCTACCAAGACTGTGAACCCACTCTTCAAAATAGTGATTAGTCTCCAACAAATAACAATAAGCAACGAGACACGATATACATGGTTCACCTCATAGTATGTGAAGGCTACGTCCACGGAGCAATACCCCTTGGGGTTTTGTATATGCCCATGTTGCAGAGCTGATGGTGACAGGCTTTATATCTATTATTCTTGCTACTACCCAAAAGTTGATTTCAACTATTTGTATACGAAGAAGATTCTATGGTAGCCAGATCTATCCTTGCTTACCTGAGGAGTCAACACATGGTTGTCATTTGGTTAGTTACTGTTTCCCTTACATCTGGTTCCATTTCTAAGGACATTGGGATTTGCATATAAATATATCAGCCAATCTCATTTCTTAATACTATCATTTTATCAATCTTTCCCAAACCAAAAACCTTATCCTATTAATGGATATATTAAGTTTGTGGAATGCTTATATGAAACTTTATCTGTCATGTAGGATCATGTGCCATTTGTCTCGTATGAAGGTTTGGAGCATCTGCATCGCCTCATCTTCATGATGGCCATAACTCACGTTGCGTACGGCTGCTCAGCACTGCTTCTAGCAATTGTAAAGCAGTAAAGGTTAGTGGTAGTTGCATACTTGCAATCATGGTTTTAAATTTCCCAAACATTCCTTTCTTTATCCTTCCTAGTTTTTCCATTCATTCATCTCAACATCCTCAAATCTCTTATAAAAATATGAAAATCCATGCTTCATTTTCCCCTGTTTTTGAAATATCCGCAATACTTGAATGTTTTTGTTTTACCACCAGCATTGATTTTCTTGTTCAGATATTGATTTCATGGTTTTATTGTAATGAGACAAATTTGGTGGTGTTTCTATGAAAACTCTCTAAGAAATTTAGAATGAATAAGTGAAAAGCTTTGTTATTCTCAAATCTCAGTTCTTTGTGGATTGATTTGTTACGCTTAGATTGTTCTAACTTCTCAGTAAATGACTCAATACATGAAAACTAAGGGTGCAATTTGGGCAATTTGGTTTTCTTTTCCCAATTAAATGGTTTATGTGTTTCTTGACTGCCTGATCAATTATGATAGTGAAGGAACAAGCAGATAGTGTCTGGGTTAGAGAGAAGTTGATAGAATAAATAAGGGAAGAAAAAGATTACAGCAATGATGGTAAGAAATAAAGAAGAATACTATGAAGAAGAGAAGTAGTAGAGTGATATAAAGATTTTGAGAAGGAAAAGAGAGAAATCCCTAGACCTCCTCAACAGTTTCACACAGCTATGGCTACAAACTTGTCAACTCAATTTATTCAGTGTTGAAGGCATAAAAATATCAAGCCCTACATTAGGCTGTAACGATTCACTTAAAGCAACATGCTTATAGAGTTGGGTTTTAGGTTAGAGATGTAAGTAAGAGAAGGAGAAGTTGAAGGAGAAAGAGGTGAGGAAGAGAGGAAGAAGAGAATGGAGAGAGATATTTCGGTTTCGGCTGTGAATGACTTGAGTTGAAGAGACTTCTCCACTCAGCTATATTACTTCATTACTAATGATAAATGTATTAAATCAACCTCCTAGGGGGAGGTAAAAGGTAAAAAATGGGAAAAGGAAGAAAATACATAATAGTACAATTGGAACTAAACCAGTTTCTAAAATACCCTTAGACCAAAATATCTAATAACTCTAACATATAGTTCCAAGTTTGACTCATACTTTACTGGCTGAATATTTACATTAGAGGTGTTGAGGGCATACTCTGGATCAATCGGAGTTGGGAAATGGGAATTCCATTGGAGCTGAAATGCTATCTTTGAGGATGGGTTGGAGCTGGCACTGAGGGAAGGTTTCCTCAAATAGGTAGTGGAAGGTTATTCTGCTAGGTGATTACTTTGCCCATTCTTGAGACACATCAAGTGTTTGGCTTCTTGGATGAACTGCTCTGCTCATTCAAACAACTAGAAACCAAGATCAGCAAATGGTATGGCTGGCCAATTGGCCCAAGGAGTGACAGAAATGGATGACTGTTGGGAGCTCTTTTCCTTTTTTGAGCATGGAGATGATCGTGGAGTATAATTCCTTGTATCTTTACCTATATTGTTTTGGTCTATGCAAATGTATCTCTGTACCTCTTTGTTCTGCTTATTGTATATTAATAAAAGTCACATTGCTCCTTGTAAAAAAATATATAAAAACAAAACATAAAATGAAATCAGTAATCAAATCATCTGATCCTTGATAACTTCTTTCACTCATTATAGGATTCAATACAATTCTAAAATACAGCAATCACGGAGACCTATTGGGTGGGGTCAGCAAGGGGCAAAAGAATGGCTGATGCCTGATGGTGGACGCCTAATTATGATATCTCCTTAATGCAGAAATAAAAAAAGCCTAACCCTAATATTAGGAATTAACAGAAACAGATTGGAGGTAACAAGGAAAACAGTTGCAGAAACTTAGAAAAAAACTGAGAACTGGCACTTACGGTTTTAGGAGATCTGGAACTTTAAAATCCAATTTCTGTTGGACCAGAAAATCAGGTCAAGTGGTCTTATGGGGCCCCTTAACCTTTTTTTTTTTTTAACCCGAACTTTACCTAGGACCCGGGGCAGCCCCTGAGATTTTATTAAAGCCAACTGCTAAAGCAGAAGTACAAAGGGGGGGAGGGGAGGGGAGGGGGGGGGGGGAGGGGACATAACCCGCCTTACCCTTGCCCAGGACAACCTCGCACTCTCATCTCCCTCTTAGAAGTAAATCCCTCCCAAGAACAAATTAAAACACATTACAATCGAAACACAGGGAGACCTGCTTTATCTTCCCTAATAATCCTACGAAGGTCGTGTGGAATATCATCCCCATAGTGAAAAACAGTGTTCTCAGACCTTGTGCATGCTAGGTTTGCCAAAAAATCCGTTGTTCGATTACTTTCCCTATATGAGAAACAAATATTAATTCCAAGAGAACCAGCCTTAACCAGGACTTTTTGGAATAAGAACCAACAGCTCCACAAATTACATGATTTGTGAGTGACAAATTGCACAGTGGTTGCCGAGTCAGAGCTAACGTGACATTCATAGAAACCCATTTCTACGCATAACCTAAGGCCATCACGAAGCGCCCTCATCTCAGCCACTGCATTAGAGCAGGAACCATAAAAGTTCGAGTATGCAATCAACAGGTTCCCTTCAAAATCCCGAATGATTCCCCCCCCCCCCTCCACTCACCCCTGGGTTTCCCTTACTTGCACCATCAGTATTTAATTTCACCCTATTAAAAGGGGGACACCAGTACACTGGAAGGGGCACTCTGACTTTGCAGGTGGGGGGAGCAATCAATAGGTTCCCTAAATACCTGTTTCGGCATAACCAGTCATCAAAAACCCCCTGCTGCAACCAAACCTTCCCCCTAGCTCCTCTAACACTTGACCAAAAGCCCTACTCCAATCTCCAACGACAAACCCTAAATTCAACCTATTTTCTAAAACCTAAAACCCGAAACCCAAACCCTAAAATTTCAGAATTTTAAATTCTTTTTTTGAACCTATTCAAAACCTATCTCATTAGCTTCCTTTTGACCTGCACACCATTACTAAATAAAACCCTAGCTCAACTCCCTAATCCTAATCCTAATTCTGCCCATTCAAACCAGCAGCCCCCATTGAGATCTTATTGCTTGGCTTCTAATAGAATCCTTCTCCTATTTAGAGCTACATTAGGTTGGGAAGGGTTGATGGGAAAGAAGGGGATTGTGATTGTGAAGCTATTCTTGCCATTGCCAAGTGTGGAGAAAGAGAACAATGGATGTAAATGATTGTGCTAATCAAAACGAACTAATATGGAATTGCAGTGCTTTTGTGTTTCTTAATATCAATAAACAATACGGGCTGATTACATCCTCTTGAGTTGTACGATCGTGATACCATGGCCGAACATGGTTTGATGAATGGTATCGGATCGTATCACCATTATCGCTTCTTGACCAATCCTGGATCGATGGATCGGTACGGACCAAAGGTAAAAAAGAAAAAAAAATCTGATTTTTGAAGAAAAAATAAATAAGGATAGATCATTCTAATTCAGACCATTACGGGCTAATCTTGCTCCAAATCAGAGCAATATCAAAAAAAACTTCAATAATTATTTTATTGGAAAGTACTAGGAGGGAAATTGCTGCCAATCTACGGCCTACGTGGCCCCTATATCATCACGGAGCCAACGACAATACATGCAGGGCATCCAAAATGGATGGGATTTTTCATTTCATGAGAGTGAGTCAATTATTTCACCCTTCCTGTGTGGAGCTCCACAGGCGGATTGAATCATGTAGTTCTTAAACTTTGCTTTGCTCTTTACCGTAGTTCGAAGAAGTACGAAACATCCTTTAGCAAGAGTAGTTGGAATAAGTTTGACATATCATTAAAGTTGAGAAATAGTTGTTGGTGGAATAGATCATTCTCTTCCTCTTGGACGGTAGAATCAAACTCTTCTTCTTTTTCCTTAAAATAAGTAAATAAAAAACCTTAGTAGAAATGAAAGGTATTATATTCTTTCACCAAAACAAAAAAGAAGGGCATCATATACGACATTGTGGGTTGCAAGGAAATAGATTAGCCCATGGTTTGAGGTATCGGATTGAATCGGCCTATATTGGTCGGATTTGATAGGTATCGGTTGAGGCCGATCCTGAGATTTGACTAATACAACAAAATTTGACTAGATCGTTGATTGTATCACCCAACTCGGTTGGATTGGACGACCCGATTTGATCCTTGACTGATCCAACTAAATATTTTTTTATTTTTTCAAAGTTTTAAAGTTTTTTTTTTTTGTTTTTTATATTATCTTGACCGATACCAACCAATACTGACCGATACCAACCGATTTTGATTGATCCGATCCAGATAAAATCGACCGATCCGATCCCGAGATCACAACACCCACCAACTCTGACCGATACATGACCCGATCCATAAAAAACGATTTTGATGGATTTTTTGACCGATCCGATCCAGAACCAGAAAGGTTTCGGCTATGACCCATCCCGAGTCCGATACCTGGATTTTGATACCTGGATTTTGAACCTTGGATTAGCCTTAATGGCAATATTAAATGAAACATACTCTTTCTCCTATTCCCAGTAATAGTTTAGTAGTAGTAGTAGTAGTAATAGGTTGTCTTTCCTTCTACAGAGTTCAGATTATGACGTACATTTAATTCCCGTGACTTTAAGAGTTAATGGTAGTTTTTGTGAGGGATTTTTGAATTGATTGAGAATTCATTTCAGAAATCATGGTTGGGCAGTTGAAAGTCCATTCCTGAGCTCCATTAACAGCAAGATGATGCATTGAAGTGCTTTTATGTGAAGAAATAATACAAGAGGAAGAAGAAGAAAAGAAAAACCCCTTCCCACCCCCAACCCCCTTCTTGTGTGCATCAAGACCATCGCCAAGCTCATTCTTGCTTCGTTGGGTTCCATTGAAGTTGCCAAAATGTAGAGAATGCATAGTGGTCGAAACCCACTTGTTTGGGCGTTCGCCCAGCCTTGTCTCCCTGCTTCTGCAAGGTAAGGCTCAGGAACTTCTCCAAAATGGAAAGATGTCACACAATATAGTCACATTATCAATTTTGTTAACCATAGTCCTCCAAAATTTGTTTCATCCATAGGATTTGGAAAAAAAAAACCCTGATGTTACAAGTTTTGAGCATTGCTGTAATTTCTGCAGCCTTTTCTTGCAGTTCACTTGATTGTACATGAAATTCTGCAGCTTAATTCACTTGATTGTACATGAAATTGCTTGAGGAAATTATGTTTAAACTTGATCAGATCTCCTGCTGTAATATTGCTATTTTTCATTCAAGTTGAGAGATAATTCTACAGCTTAATTCACTTGGTTGTACATTAAATTCTTGTGGAAATTATGCTTAAACTTGACTCTATCTGCTGCTGTAATTCTGCTGTTGTATTCTCTTTATGTAGTTTCTTTGTCCATTCTCTTGTTTGTTTATTTTTTTTGTTCCCAACTTTAGCATCTACTGTGCTAAGTTGCAAGAGAAAGTGAATGTCAAATGTTGGAAGTTACAAAAAGCTTAGATGATTTGAGCTCTACTGGGAAAAGCCCATACACAGACTAATTAATTTTATCTTAACAAAATCTTGTCTCAGCTTCTAATTGGGGGTTTGTGTTGTTGGGGGGGGGGGGGGGGAATATACTACCATCCAACATTGATTTCTCATATGGCAAATATGGAATCAAGGGAGGGTCTACAGGAAAGAAGTGTGTTGAAACAAATATAAGCTGAAACAGAGATGAAAACCAATGACTTAATTCACTTGATTTCTATAATCAAGTAGGCACATGTCTACAAAGGCCTAACTGTAGAACATCTAAGAACACTAGATTCTTGGATTTAGTGCCAGATTCCAGAGTTGAAAAAAAAACAAACTTCATATAGATGCTGATAAATTAAAGTAGATATTTTTTAAGGTAATATAACCATTGGATAACTAATGAAAGCTCCAGTATTCTATCCTCAACTTGATGGGTTGTCTGTGAGGACCACAAATCTGTACAGTATGGAGAATAATCCATCCAACATTGACCATAGGTTGCTTTCCTTTGTCACAAAGCCAAAAAGGCTATAGTGAGCTATATTAGTTATGTTGGACAAGTGTGAGTCCATCAAACCCGATTCGGTTCGGTTCAACCCGGTTCACCTTTGTATTGAACATTTATACATTTTAGTTTAATATTGTCACATGCGATATAAACTTTTTGAGCATTATGTGTCCGTAAGTTATACTTAAAATGGTAGTCACGACTAGGGTTTGGGCTGGGCACCCTTATCATATGGTCTTCGCATTGTGTATGCCTAGACATGTGATGTCAGGGTATGAATGCGAGTGCTCACATGTTTGATGTGTGCATTGACGAAGAATCTACTTTGTTGATTCCCTCATGTATTCGCGGATGTAGGAAGGGATAGACATGTGTCACCGACACTCGCACTGAGGGAACCCTCCACGCAAAGTGTGATCGCATTCTTTGGTTCATCAATGACCGAGACTCAAGCGAGTCAAAGCCGTGTTCGGGAATGCGTGAACACTTTGTGAGTGAAGGAGTTATCCAACACGGTCACCACGCCCGATTGGGGAACACCAAGATAGAGACTGCTCAGTGCATGGTCGGATCGAATGGATCCGATCGCTTTTGGAAATGGTTTTGCAAAATTTATTTTACATAAAATGATACATTATTTATAGTTATTTCAAATAAAGTGTTTTATCGAGTTTTGCGGGACCCGATCGGATGCACAGATGCTCTTATATGGACATGTACTATGGATTGGGGTTTGACAGTACATGTGTACATGCCCTGGATTCTATAATGATGGTGTTGATTAGTGGGGGGGGGTTGTATATGATAAATTGTTATCATATAGGGAGTTATTTGGAATTTGCTAATTTAATTGGCTCTTTATTTAATTAATGGATTTGGTGCTAATTGTAATTATCCATTAATAATTAAATAAAGAATCTAATTAATACTTTCCCTATTAGATTCTCGCTTCTTCACGTGTAGCACTTTGAGTTTAAACAGAATCGCCAGATCGAGAGAGAGAGAGTCGACTCTCACTAAGGCTCTATTAAATCTATTTAGGATTTAATTAAACCCTATTATTATAAATAGAGGATCAAAAAACGCAGAAGAATGATCTCTCCACGTTTTTGGAGCAGACACTCTCTCTCCTGCATTTTTGGTTTCTCTCTCTCCCTCTTGTGATCTCCCTTCTTCTTCTTGCTTCTCTCACCTGTGTTTGAGAGTTAGGGTTTGTGAAACCCTAGATCTGTGCTGAGGAGTTTGAGGGCATCTGGGACTGGCGTGTAGAACCTTGGTAACACCATTGGAGGTTCAGATCTGTTTGCTTGGAGCGCTTGCTGGAGGAAGAACCACTGTCTATTGGAGGAGCAACACTTGAGGCTCACCAGGTTAGCAGTTCTTCATTAATTCCTTCAGTTTATTAATTATTAATATTTATGGGATGCGAAAGAAACTCGAATCGACCTTTTCCGCTGCGCATTCGAGTTAGGGATGGATCCCCCTTGCCATGTGATGGACTAGGGATGAGTTTCTTCGTTCCTACTGTGATAATAAATTTTATGGGACACATGAGGGAAGGAGAAACCCTAACAGGGATGCACCAGGGTTCCCATGGACGACCATGGGAAGCCCTAAAAATTAAAATGGGGCACCCATGGGACACCATGGGCTAACCCAGGGCGTGCAAAACCCTAAGAATAAATATCTTGGTTTCCCTAGAGAACCATGGTTTAATCCCTGAACCGTTGTTTGGCCAACAAGTTAAAATTGCATAATTTGCTGCCTTTAGTTCAAATTCCATCTTCATTGAAATGACTTCAACTTTGGCAATCAGACAGATAAATTCCTGTCATTACAGTTGATTAAATCTACTTCAGAGAAGCTTAATAATCAGAACTTGACCATTGTTAACAACAGAAAAGTAGTTGCAGGCTACGGACAAGGGCTCTCTCCTCTCCGGCTAAATTTCTGTCAGTCTCCTTAGGTACGGTAAATGCAAGCCTTCCCAACGCGCCATCGTTGCTAATCGATTTCCTTTCTTCCTTCACCACAACTCAAACAACCCAAACCCAACAACCCTTTGTTCTCACATTGTGGAAATACTACCACTTCAACTCCAAGATACCCTCTTCTTTTTCACTCCATCTGGATAAGAACTACTCCTTGGGAAAATCTCTCACCAGCAAGCAACTCCTTCAGCTCGCAGCCAGAGTTGACCACAGGAACGTCGGCCATTAACATCGTCTCTCTCTCCTCTCCACCCCTATCAGAGAACTCTCTCCAAAGATTGCTTCCAATAGACAACTCAACATGCTCCTTTTTTTTAATGGAAAACTCAACATCCCCTTGGTTTAAAAAAAAGGACAAACATCCTAGTGCACAAGCTCCCGCCACTACAAGGTCTGGGGAGGGTCATAATGTATACAGCCTTACCCTGCTTTCGCAGCTGAACTGACCCTTAGTAATTGTATAAATATTATTATTATTATTTATTTATTATGTGTGTATCTATATAACACTTTTATACTCAATCATTTCTAATCCTTTTTATTCTTTTCTTGCATTTCTTGATTGTGGTTTTATATATATATTAGCCCCTTTTCTTAGAGAATTTATCATCCAACTAATTTTTTTGACAATATCCATTTTTCAAATACATGTTGGAGCTTATGAGAGAATCAAGGCTTTTCTGGATTAATATTTAATTTCCTTGGAATGGGTAGTCTCGGAAATTTGGTAAGCACATACAATTTAATTACACATTTGATATTATCTGCACGTAGTTTTATTATATTTCTCGACATCTTTATTGTTTTAGATACCATAATTAGATGAGCATGGAAAAAGACACATTTGCAAGACAACCTAAAGGAAAACATTATGTTGGGTAATTGTATTACAATTCCTTACAAATAATTGAAACAACATGAATTGTAATACAATAGATTAAGCAGCAGAAATTAGGCTTGACCTTTGGCTGAAATGAGAAGACCAAAGCTTGGATTTGATATAGAACCACACCCGCAACAACTTGAACAAGCTTGAGGTTGAGTCACACTTGTGGTGCTGCTTTTAAGGTAATTGATGCCTCCTACTGCCAAGGAGTGTTCTGCACCATTACCCCAAGATAAAACAACCTCCAACTAGAAGATGAAGCAGTCATTCTAGTCCCTTGAAGGAGCCAAGAGTTTCAACACAGCAACCCTCTAACACACTTAGAAGAAAAGAGAGAGAGAGAGAGAGACAATAATACTCTTAGTGATTGCTAAGTATGGGCATGAACATGTATCCAAAGAAGTCTCTTACAAAGCAATTGGTTGGGTTTATATAGGTCCAAGACCAATCCTTGCACTCCCTTGGAATTCCCAAGAATAATCATCCACTTATGACCAAATTGAAGAATAAGATTTATGGACATGAATATGGACATGAATTGGAGGTTAATTCCAAATTCATGGTCATTCCCCACTAAGGGTCATGAATGGCCTTAAAATTCATTCATTCTCCACTAAGACCATAAATGCCTTAAAACCCCATAAAGGGTCATTCTCCACTAAGGACCATAAATGCATTAATACCCCATAAAGGGAGAGACACCACCTATGGCCATGAATTGAGAAATTAATCTCATTCAATATCCTTGACCCACCTTCCCACTCATGATAGTGATCATGAATAGACTTTAGGGTACCCATAGAATGTTACAATCTTTGAAATTACTTTTTTGATCACATGGGTCCCACACCATAATAAAACAATCAAAATATTTTGAAACTTAAAATAAAATAAAATATATATTAAATATATTTTAAATCTAGCACATTAATGCTAAGGGAACAATCATTTAATTTTGTAGACAAAAAAACCAATAGGATTTTTTGATGGATTAAGAAAACATAAATGTTTTGGATGAGTGTACCAAATAAAGCTTTTGGATGTAATCATGAACAAGACCATGGACCACAGTTTCAATTTCATTTTCACCTGAAACGATTGAAGACTTGAACCACAAGGAAAAGAAGGAAATGGTACCAAACGATTGATTCAAGCTTTTATTTTATTCTTGTATCCTGACTCTTGTTTCCATTGTGTAGGAACGGTGGATGCCTCATTTAGGCGCACTTCTGCTGCATCTACCACTATCACTACCTCGGCTATGCCTATGGCTGGAGGGATTGGTGCTCAGAGCGTACCATCTGGGTCGGACTGCTTTACCTTAGTAATTCACTTCTAGGATTCCCTAGTAGGGTATTTTGGGATGATTGAAAATAGGGTTGTTCCTGACCCTCGTGGTTCTCTCATCGGAGTTCCTACTCCTTTGGCTTATGTAAGTAACCATTTCTTCCTTTTGTCTCGATTTTTCTATTCTAAAATGAACCTCTTTATTTATTAAAATATGCTCATGCATTTGCAGATTCCTGGACATCGTTCGACCATAGGTCGATCCTCGATGGGTATGAGCAGATGTTGAGAGATGAGCTGGTAAGTCTTTTAAAACCATGTGGTCCTCTACGGTTAATTAAGGTGTATACTAATGCCTAGTCTATGCATTCAACATAGTTGGATTCCCTATGGGCTTCTCCAAGCCAAGACATCGTGGGCTTTAAGATGACCATTGAGACGTTGAGGGGCCTTCTAGATGAGATGGTAGGCTTGGATGTTGCTACCCTAGCAGTTGAGGGCTTAGTGGATGGTGATGCAGCTGAAGGCAATAGTGGTGATTGGCGGCGGCAGTGGGTCTTCTTTTGGCTATGATGGGGATTACGAGGAGGACAATGATGATGGGAGTTCCTCGGGTGATGGTGGAGCCGAGCGTAGGACCAAGGCAATTGATCACCTACAACCTTAGATTCTAGGTTTTTCATTTGTCTGATGTACATACGACCTTTGGTTGTTCTGAGGATGGAAAAGGATCCTGTCTAGCCGTAGCAGCAGCTGAACGGTCCAATCCCGTTAAACGATAGAAAAAATAGGGGTGGGGTGGTCATTTCACATGTGAGACCTAAGTGAGACCCACATGTAAAATGACCACTCTACACCTCTTTTCCCTGTCATTTAGTGGCACTAGACCGTCCAGCTCCCGCCGCGGCTGGATAGGAGCCAGGTCCTTCTCAGGACCTCAGATTTTTCTTATTAAAATTACAGTCTCTCAACACCCTATCCTCTCTCTCTCTCTCTCTCTCTCTCTCTCTCTCTCTCTCAAGTTCCTTAAGGATGTCCTTGTTAGCAGTTCTGTGTTGGTCTCTTTTTTTTTTTTTCTTCTCTTTAAACAGCCTAATCCCAAATCTATGACTGTCTCTTTTCTTTTGTTTTAATATGATTTTTATCTTTTAGTGAGATATTTGTCCATGAAATTTTATATTATAGCACCCATAATTTGAAGCGATCGTGTAAATTTGTAGATTCTCACATATAGCTGACTATGTACAATCATGAAAACATAGTCACAACTACGTATCAAATCTAATTACACACTCAATTCGGTACTAATCAGTATTGATCTTTGTATCTTCACTTCCTGTGCTGCTTTTTTTATTTTTTATTTTTTTTTAATCTTTCTATGTACTTTGATATCGAGTGTATCAGCACTTTGACTAGAAAGCTTTCTATGTGCCTGAAAATCACATGTAAACTGCACTTCCATTATGTGGGACTTTTTTAAAGTTTTTATGGCATGCTTGGAAACTTAATTATCAGAGTATATACGTTAATTGCTCTATGTGATTGCAATAAGTTCTTGACTTCACTTTTTGAATGTTTTAGAAGTTGATTTTGGAACTAATCAGTTGGCATTCAACTTTCTCTGCCAATTTAATTAGTATTGTTGTATTGAGCAGCCCCTGAACGTATCTTTATAAGTCATGCACACTGAACTTTCAAGAGATTGTATTTTTTGGTGTTACATCAATATGTTAATTAGAGTTTTTGTTTCAATTCAGTTTGGCAGGATCAGCTACTCTGGTGGTTGGTTTCTATATTGTGCTTTGGAGTAAAACTAATTAAAGATATCATGGTTTTAGTGCATGGCATCCCACCTTGGGTGAACCACGTAAAGTTGTGTGTGTGTGTGTGTATGTGTGATTTTCTGATGTTCTACTACATTTATAATTCCTAACAAGGAGGAGGTGGGGAAAAAAAAAAGATTTTGAAAATTTGATTTTATTTTCCTTAGGTTGTATCAGTCATGGTTTGAGATATCGATATCGTATCGCCCATATCAGGCAATTTGTATTGGTTTGAGGGTGACAAGTCGTAATAAAGTGCCAATACCGTATCAATGAAATGGTACAGACGAGGTAAAATAGTAAAAACAACTCATTTTTTAGGGAAACTCAAGAACAAACTTTTCCGATACAATCGATCCATGCCAATACCGTATTAGTATTGTATCGATTTTAAAGGTGACCGAAACTCATTCCGATACAGTGCACTAAAACCATGATACCAGTATGATATCCTAGAAGTCATTGGGGGTGGGTCTCCAAGGGCTTGCAGCTATTTCTTGTGGGTGGGAAAAAAAAGTACGGATTGTCCTATAATGTTTAATAGGTTGGGTTTGCCATAATTGATGGACAACAGCATCCATGCAATAAATATAGCTTCTAAGGGTGGCCACTCATCTCTGTTTTCTGCATCAGTTTTGCTATATACCACCGCAAGGCGCAAGGGAATACATTTCACGCTTTTTCGTTTGTGTGTAATATAATAAAAGTAAGAAGTTATTCTCAATAAATAATGTAGCTTAAGAATAGAATTAGTTTCCATTTGAAACTGGAAAGTGGAATTCCTACTTGACTGTCGTCGTCTCTTATTAAAAGCAGTCGTTTTCCTTTGCCTATAATTTTCTCCATCAGTTGATGTAGGGAACCATATTTAATGTCCATTAGCCCCTACTAGTTTATCTTTATCCGGATAAAGTGGTTTTTAACTTCAATGATCCTTGTTCTTCCACCCATTGTTTTGCAAAACCAGAATTGAAATGGTCCATGGTGGACCGGTCGTAGACAGGGGTGGGGGATGTTTGGAAGCAACATTTTAAAAGAAGGAATCAGGGACCAAATTGGTCCCAAGACCCCTAGAATTGGCTTTAAGATTTGAAAACTCAATGATTCTAGAGTTTCTTGACATGGATCAGCCATATCGGAATAGACGGAATCGGGATTGGTCATGGCCAATTCCAATCTGATATCTAATTACTGAAAAAACTTAAGATGGTTTCACTTGAAAGGTTCAAGTGGGACCTAAAATTTGTGAACAAATACATCCCAAAATCCCATAATCACTTATTAAGTTTCATCTCAAACAGATTTTGTCAAGCATGCATGGACATACATATGAATGCATGCCAATACATGGTGGTTTTTTATTGAATTTGAAAAATCCTTAATCTGGATTATCTTCTTAGTGTCATCTATCTGCATGGCATAACGAGAGAGGGCCAGAACGGGTTCAACCTACGACCTTAACCTTGGTCCAGCCCGACCCTAACTCATGACCAGAGATTTCCACCTCTGACCCGTCCTCAAGGCCAGAGTAAGCAATCACGGGTATGTCTGAAAAGAGAATGAAACCAGAACTAATGGAACTCCACTCCCTTTTGAATATGTAGAAATTTGAAGGTGGAAATTTATGATGGATTTTCTTTAAAAATATATATATTTTTTTATTTTTCAGTTGAAGAATTTTTAATAATGTACGAGTGTCAAGAACATAGTGTTAGGTGAGAGAAGCCATAAATTGGTGTGCAACAGTGCAAGACCATAATCCATTGGTTTCCTTGGGAAATCCTTTAAAATGGATAAATGGGAGAACGCCACCCGGATGTGGAACATATGCTGGCCCTGCGCCCAAACACAAAGGTGTACAAAATGACCGCCGCATCCCTTGTCATTTCTATCTTTTCAAGGGGTGCGATGATCATTACGTGTGTTCCTGTGTCTGGGCACAGGGTCAGCATGCGCTGCACGACCATGTGGCGTTCTTTCTCCCTAAATACATGTTATTTTGATGTTTTCTATAAAAATGTCTTGTTCCTAGTTCCTACATGTTTTACTATAGTAAAACCAGATATTAGTAAAGGGGAAAAGAATGTGCTACCTGGTCACGTGTGACGCACGGTTAAGGGTGTCAAAATCAAACTGAAAATTGTTTACCAAAATCATGAAACCGTTTAATAGATGGTTTGATTTTGTTTTCAAATTGAGACCGTTAATTAAACGGTTTAAACCAAATCGAACCGTTTAACACCCTTCGATGCACATATTGGTGCCGAAATCGAACCTATTAAACCAAAGCCGTGAAAGATGTTTAATAAATGGTTTAGTTATGGTTTTAAAATTGAGACAGTTTAATTAAACGGTTTAACCGAAACTGAACCATTTAACACCTTACGTGCAGTTCCTACGTGTAGACATAGGGCTGTGCAAAATGACCGTTGCGCCCCCATGGAAAGGCATAAATCCTTGAGGACACGATGATCATTTCATACGGCCCTATATTTAGGCACAGGAGCCGCGCGCTACACGCAACCAGATAATATTCTCTTACCCATAAGTAAATTTATCTGAGGTTTACCATTTTTTAAGCTTTTTCTATGGTGTTCATTTTAATTACAAATTTTACATTTATAATATTTTTTTTAGGGAAAAGGTTTACTGAGCTACTAGAAATGGGTACACTAGTACCTCTATGTCTCTCTCTCCTCTTCGCATGAAATGACTTCATTTCCTTAATGTATGGTACCATTTTGTTGCACTTTATTAGTGTTCAAAGAACACTTACCATTTTTTAAGTGAAAAATCAATACAAATAATTTAGGGAGAATGTTCTCTATGCAAGCTGCGCCTAGGCACATGGGCCTCCCACTCAGGAGGGCAGGATGATCATTGCACCCACCCCTATGTGCCTGGGCGCAGCCTATGCTGCGGCACAAAGAACAACACCCCAATAATTTATTAAGTATATATGCTTTTTAAAAGTTTTTTTTTTTTTTTGTTTTTGATAGAAAGTTCTTAAAAATTAAAAGTTAAAACGAGTGGTAAACAGCACATTCCCAACAAAACCATAGCTTAATGCGTGCACGATCAAATTAACAAGGAGGATCGTTGGGTGGCATTCATATCATCACATGGAAATGGTTAGAAAATTGCAAATGGCAACAAACCACGGTTGGATACTTGGATCGCATCTCTTACGAGTCTAGGACCCATTTCTGCCGTGGAACTGGGACTCATTGGGGTGCAAGTTTAGCCCTCTCGGCCCAAACCCGCCCTAAGCCCGAACAGGTCTTGGGCAGAGATACCTAGCCCTGAGGGCAGTTCAGGGCTAAAATTTTTCGACTCTGAGTTAGGGTCGGGTCGGGTTGGGTTAAGATTGACGCCTCAGGCTGAGCCTGGCCCAGCCCAGCCCGACCTGTTTTAATTTATACTATAAATATATAGTGATATACTATATATATTATAAACTTTAAATGTCACACATATTTTGTTATATAATATATTATATATGAAAATAATAAGTGATATTATATTTTATTGTAATATTATTTTATGTAAAATTGATAATTTTCTCTTCGGCCTAGCCCAACTCAGTTCAATCCATGCATCTCTCTCTTCCCCCACTCCATGATCAGGACCAATCAAGGTCAGCCCTGCCCGACCTTGAGGACATGTCTGGTTTGGATTTTCCACATCCTGAGTCAAGATCGGGCCGGGCCGGGCCTAAGCCCAGCTAAGGACTCAGGGTTGGGTTGGGGTTTTAAAAAGCCCAACTCAACACCCTTTGGTTCATTGAGAAGAGTAGGTAAGCATTTGATTCTAATTCGTGTCGAATTGAAATCAGGCGGATTTACCCAGAATCAGATTGAAGATCCGTAACCATTGTGTCTAGAAACTGCATCAGATCGAATAATCAGATGAAATCGGATCGATTCTGTCCATCCGATCCGATTTTTTAATCAATTGGGAGAATGGGTTAAGGCCTTAACGAGTTAAGGGGTTAAATGTCCATTTGAGAACGTCAAAGACATTCTTCGATAGAAATGCCCGCTGGATTGAACACAATATTTATTCCAATCTAACGATTTTGTCAAAGTCGCTCTCAAGTTGAAAGCGACAAAACTGATCAAAGAAGTTTTTTTTTTGGTTTTTTGAACAGAAAAGTCTCCAGGCCAATGGGAGCTTCAGCTTCCCCAAATCTGACCCAGTCCCACCTGTTCAGACTTGAAAACGCTATTCAATTTGTATCTCTGTAATGTCAAGACTCAAGACTGCCCGTTCAAACTTGGGCAGCTTAATCATCTCGTCAGCGACAGCCATCCATCAAGCATTTCGTACGTTTTACAGCTCTTTTTTAGTTTTGGTACTCTCTCTAGGTACTCCAATCTCCATTAACTTCAGCTCTAGAAACCTGCCCGTGATTTCCATTGGGCAGTACGAATCTGTTTCCGGCTTCTACTGTCTGCGCAGACACAAAGAGGGTGGGGAGACGATGGACCAAAGATGACTATAAATTTGACTAAACACAAATGAAGAGCATCAGTGAATTTTTCACTTTTCTCTCTCAAATTTGATGATAAATGCCGAGTACATAAAAGACGTCATTGATCTTGAGTTCGTTGTTTCGTTCATCTGGGAACTGGATTTATAGCGCATAAGAAGATGTGGAAACTAGCTAGATCTGCAACGTCAAATCTCCGCCAGACACGGCGGTTCTCGGCAGCGATTCCGGATCCTTGCATCGTCCATAAGCGCGGGACCGATATTCTTCATGATCCATGGTTTAATAAGGTTAAGCTTGTAATCTCTATTAATTGATTTTAATTTTTTTTTTGTTATGTATGATAAATCATTTGTTAATCTATTTGGATCGAGGCACGGATTTTCTGTGTATCCTGCTGCAGAAAATTTGGTGCTTTATGAGTCAAGATATTACGTGCCTTCTAAGCACAGACCTGCTTGCTGGTCCCTAAAATAAAACAGAACGGAGGAATATGGACAGTAAATTTGAGTTAAAGAATCAGTAAACCTGCAAAATAGTCCAATTTTTATAATGAATTTTAACCTTAAATATGGTAAATGGTTCCCTAGCTTCAGTGAGAAACATAATCCGCAACACTCAACCTTGTAGCAGTCCGCATCAACACTTGACGCAAATGGAAGCTAGCATAAGCATTTGATTAGAAGGCAATCACTTATTACTATTATTATTTGGATTGGTACTGAGAACGCATAAGAAAAAAATTCATGATTTAAAAAAAAAAGAAAAAAAAAAGAACTCTAATTTCACCATCACTAGTAAGCAAAGCATATTAAACCAAAAACGATTTATTTATTCATTTAAAAAATTTACGTAGGTACTTACATGAACTTTCTGCTAAGGACACTCTTGATGTTTTATGATCTCTCTCTGGAGCTACTAACTCTCCTGTGTCTAAATCTCCTTTTATGAAATTGGTCACGAGTCAACAGAGAGATTAACTGGATTAAATTCATGTAAAAGCTCATAATTTATTTGCGAAATGGACTTAGAGTGAAATGGGGTCAATACACCACTTTATGAAATCATGTCTTTCCTTAGATTTATATACTTTAGTATGTGCCTGTTAACTAACATATTATTGACACCAACATATATGTGGCTGTTTACATTCACTTTTTCATTAGGATGTTTGATGATTTATGATATCCATCCGTTTTTCAATTGAACTTTCAAGTTTACGTGAAACAAGTTAATGAATGTCTTCAGGAATTAATGAGAACTGCAAAACCAAAGATTTACTTCCACATTTATGTCTGTCATAAGAAATTGTGCAGTCTCCTTCTGATGGCTAAATAGGGTATGGACATTGCACTTTGCATACCTTTGTTATAATTGTTGCCATACTGGAGGGAAAATCCAGTTGGATGATTAATTTGAATTTATGCAACTTTTGTTTGAACGGTCAACATATTGTTGTACATATATAAGTAGACTAATCTATAATTTGATCAATTAAGTTTGTGGTTATCAATGTTCTGGATGTCTACTTTTAGTTTTTCAGTTACATGCATTGCACAAATTCCCCCCCCCCCCCTCTTCCAATTTGGGGGAAGAGTAGGGCAAGCAAATCGATGGTTAGTTGTTAGTTAGTGAAGATGGCTGTTGAGCTCTGATCTGTGCCTTGTGATATGAAACCCTACATATTTTCATTTAACAAGATTGCTGCTTATGTTTATCAGTATAAATTCATTCATGTAAGTGATGATGAAAAACAAATGTATCATACACATGTAATAGAACCTAGTAAGATTCTCACTGAATTATGATATATTTGGTATTCACAAGTCAAAAATTATTTGGAAAGGCTGGTGTGGTTATAATTCTTTCCACATTATTAGTTCTTGTTAATTTGAATAGTATCTTCTATAATGGTGACTCTGGAAAAAACATTAAGTGGCTTTTTAACTGGATTATGTGATTCTTCCTTATTTTTTGATTTTGTTGAGAGTAGGATACTGGTTTCCCTTTGACAGAAAGAGATAGACTTGGGCTCCGTGGTCTCCTTCCACCTCGTGTCATATCTTTTGAGCAGCAATATGAACGTTTCAGTGAGTGTGATGGACCTGAGCATCCTTTCAAATTTTATTAGTAGGCTTGTATTCATGATCATTCATGTTATTTTCATTCTTTTGATGATTAGTGTAATTTGACTCTGGATTGGATTTTGGAGCCATATATGTACTCAGTGATAGAGTATGCTAAATAACAACCCTGATCTACATAACCTACACTTGGTATTTCAGTAAGTTCTCATATCTCTCATAGACATGAAAGTGGAGATGATGAGAAGAAAATTTGTTATTTGAGAAATCCCTGAGCCTAAAAATTTTGTGGCACAATTTTTTTGGATTTATGTTCTAATTTATGTGCACATAGGGGGGGGGGACTGGGGAGAAAGAAATAAAAGTAAGGAGGAGAAAGGGGAAAATAGAAGAATGAGAGTAACTACACAGACCTTCAAAACATGTAGTTGTATGATGCAGCCTGCAATAAGCAAACTAACTTTCTAACTTGCTGGCTCAAGCTTTGTTTGAGGGGAAAGAGAAAGAAATGGAAAAGTAATATTTGTAAATAAGGTTCATCATCATATGACTATCTCTATGCAGTTCACTTATCCATATCTCATTTGTTCATGGTTGTTGGCATCTATTCACTGAAATATGGTAGAGTTGATTACATTATTTTGTTGTTTTTAATGTCAGTGGAGTCATATAGATCGCTGGAGAAAAATACCTGTGGTCAACCACCAGACACTGTATCTTTGGCTAAATGGAGGATCCTGAACAGACTGCATGACAGGAATGAGACACTATACTATAGAGTAAGTTTGATCAACAATATAAGCTTGCAATTATTTACAGGTTTTTAAGAATTATGTTAGTCTAAGTAATACTGTCACTGGCTCCTCTCCAGGTTCTAATTGATAATATTGAACATTTTGCTCCGATCATATACACTCCAACAGTGGGATTGGTTTGCCAAAGTTATTCAGGCTTGTTTAGACGTCCACGCGGGATGTATTTCAGTGCAAAAGATAAAGGAGAGATGATGTCCATGATTTATAATTGGCCAGCCGAACAGGTATCCTCTCAATATCTGAAAAATGGTAATAGATGAGTCATTCTATAACTTCGTGATGACATACCTGTTTCAGATTAGTTGAAACCTATATTTTGTGAGCAACATATGCTTGGTGAGCTTTGTTTGCATTGGAGGGTTTATTATACCTGGATACTTAATAGGATCTGTGCCCATGTTTGAGATGTGTGGACATGGTTTCCAACATCAACATGGCATTGACACGCCTACTACTACCACCACTTCTATGCTTGCAAGTGCACCCACCTCTATACTCATTGTAACGGAATATTCAAATCTTCAAAATTTGAAATCCAAACAGAATGGGTCAAGAGACGTTGAAACCGTTCCGTCAGATATGGATGGGGTTATCCCTACAAGATAGGAGAGTTTAAGCAAACTCAAACTCTATCACTTGTAACTGAATTATTGTAATGTTTCAAGTTATAACGCTCATGATAATTTTATTTCTTCTTGTACCAGCTAAAATCATTCCTAGACTAACCATAAGTTTATACCTTTTTATGGTAGCTGTGGAACTATTTACATGATCCAAGAATAATTCTAAACAAGCCTTAGACTACACATAATATGTTAAGGTAATACAAATGATGTAATTGCAGAAATATAGATAATTCATCAATTTATTTTGTTATATATGTAGTTGCTTTATATCTCCGAGTCCTTGACTCCTATTTTTAAATAGGAGCTTTCATCAATTGCTTCTTTTTTTTTCCTGGTTTTTTAAGTTTGTAAAGAATTTCATTTTCATCAAAGCATTTCTACACGACTGGTTATGTGTGCTTTTGATGATAGTTTTGGATTTGTTTTCATGCTTAAAATGTTTCAAGCTGCTCGGTTGTGTACTTTTCAACTTATCTTCTGTTGTGTTCACTGATACTAATAAGGTTTAGCATCTAGTTTAGATTTTGTAAATTCAATCAAAAACTGTATTTATCTGAAAACAAAAGAAGGCATAATCAGGAAGCAGCCAGGATGAAATCCAGGATGGTTCATATTTGGCTCAAGCAGTGTGCCTTCAAAGGGTGTTCTGATCCAAAATATGCAGGCCAATGATCCAAACTTTCATTATTCTCACATAGTTATCTGCCAACTTTAATTGGCCAACCTTGTGTTTGGAGTTTTATTTTATTTTAGATGAAGATGGCTATATTTTTTTATAGTACCTTTTAAACATACTTGGAGTGGCCAAATTTGTGTCTGGAGGTTATGTGCATCATTGGATTTGTTATATCATGGAGTTTCTATGTATTTTACACAGGTGGATATGATAGTGCTGACAGATGGCAGCCGTATTCTTGGCCTGGGGGATCTTGGAGTTCAGGGAATTGGAATAACCGTCGGGAAACTTGATATTTATGTTGCTGCTGCTGGTATCAACCCACGGAGAGTATGTACTGTGCCTTTTACTAATCTCTTTCTCTCCTTCCACTCCCTCCTAGTGAGGGGTGAGCTGGTGTGGATGTGTCTCTCTCTTGCACACACACAAACACGCAGGTTGATTTATTTATAAATTGAGTGATGCTGTGTACGTGGTGCATACCCATGCCTGTGAGCTGCAACAATGTTAATGCTTTAAACTTTAGTCCTCCTTCAGCATGTGGAGGATGTTTCTACCCTCATGTGATAAGAGAGTGTTAGATATGGGCCAGAATACCGTGGGGGGTATTCTGGACTTTTTTCCTCTTTTATTTTTTAGTTGTTTGTATGTGGTTTAGTCCCACATTTTTTTTTTTTTTTGGATGAATAAAAATTTAATTACGAAGAAAAAGAGGGAATATACAAGCCCAAGGGCAGCAAGCCGAAACTAGGGGCTAGTTAGGGCGCAAAATGGATGTAGTGAGGCCCCAGGAGACAACAATGAGCCTGTTCCTTGGGGAATCCTTCACATCACGGAGGGGGAGGGATCTAGCTTTAGATGAAACATAAAAAAAGATGGCCTTCCAAATCATGTCGAAAGAGCGGGAGTTGGATGTCCATCTTCTAAGGTTGCGCTCCATCCAAATGTGAGAGATAGTGGCACAAAAGGCAATCTTGCCAACCGAGTCGTAGATCAACTCCCCTCCGAATGTCATGTCAATCCAAATCCATTCCCTACTGAGAGGAAGCGGAGTGCGACGACCGGGCCAACAATGGCGGAGAACACGGGTCCAAATGGAGGCAGCAAAGGGGCAAGAGAAGAAAAGGTGATCGACATCTTCAGTCCCATTCCAACAGAGACAGCAGTTGGGAGGGACCTGAATATGTCGATAAATAAGGAAGGCTTGTGTAGGAAGGCAGGTAGTAAGGGCGCGCCAAGCAGTGAAGCTGTGACGAGGTATGTGACCACGGAACCAAACAACTCTATACCAAGGACAAGGGGTCCCTCTGTGTCTAATCAAATCCCAAGCGGAGTGAGAGCTGAATCTGTCCGATTGGGAGGGGAGCCATAAGATGGTGTCACCTCTACCTCGATGCCCTGGGGGGATGGGGGGAAGGGATCTCCAAAGGTCAGCGAGAGGGGGAGGGGAGGTGGGAGGGGACCAAGAGCCTTTGGAGATGATAGCAGCAACATGGGCAAATCTGTCCAATCCGGAGGAGTAGATATCTCTGGGGCTCACAATAGAAGAGAGTACACCAGAAGGGTGCCACTTGTCCAGCCAAAGAAAGGTGGACGTACCATCATCTATTGAGCACGAAATGGCGTCCCTGGCTAAATGTCTCATCTGCAGAATTTTGCGCCAAACCCAGGAGGAGTCAGCCCTTGGACTAACGGTCCAGATGGAATCTCTACGGAGGGGCCCAGCATACAACCAAGAAGTCTAGATGGAGGTTTTGTTGGTGAGGATCTTCCAAATAAGTTTGATGGACCCAACAATGTTGACATCTTTTATTCTCCTTAGCCCCAGGCCTCCTTCAGATTTGGGAACACAGAGGAGGCCCACTCAAAGGATGAAGGAATCGCGAGTCCACATCTTTCCCAAGGAAGGCACACATAATAGATTCAGCCGCCTTGATGGTAGCCTTTGGGAGGCCAAAAACTCCACTCCAATAAATGTAGCAAGACTGAAGCACCGATCTGATAAGCTCAAGGCGACTTGCATAAGATAAAAGCTTGGCTTTCCAAAGCTGCAACCTCTTGCGAAGAAGATCCAGGATGGGGGAGCAATGGTGGGCTGAAAGCCTGGCAGGGATGAGGGGGAGGCCTAGGTAGCGGACAGGGAGGGTGCCAATGGTAAAGCCGGTGAGGGAGGAGAGGGAGGCTTTGGTGGTGTCCGAGACTCCGGCCAAGAAAATCTGAGACTTTAAAAGGTTAATGCGGAGACCTGAGAGGCCCTGAAACAGGTTGAGGGAGGACATGATGGAAGCAATGGAGAGAGGGTCAGCCTTAGAGAAGATCATGAGATCATCAGCGAAGGCAAGGTGGGTCAGGTTGGTAGGCTTACACTTAGGGATAGGGGAGATGAGGTGGAGGTCAGTTTTGGACTGGATACTTCGAGAGAGAACCTCAAGGGACAGGCAAAAGAGGAAAGGAGAGAGGGGGCAACCTTGGCGAATACCAACTGAGGAGGGGAAAAAACCAGCAGGACTGCCATTCAGGAGAACAGAGAAGCGAGGAGTGGAGATGCAGGAGTGGATCCAGTTGACAAAAATGGGGGGGAAGGACATCCTGAGGAGGACTTGGGAGATGAAATCCCAACGGATGGAGTCAAAAGCCTTGTGGATGTCGATCTTTAAGAGAGCGGCAGGAGAGTGGGACTTGCGGTCAAAGCCTCGGACAATTTCTTGGCAGAGGATGATGTTGTCCGAGATGCTTCTCCCAGCAATGAAGGCAGATTGGTTGGGGCTGACAAGGGAATCAATGACAAGGCTTAGCTAGTTGGCAAGGATTTTAGCAATGAACTTGTAGAGGAGGTTACAAAGGGAGATGGGTCTGAAGTCAGACATGGAAGAAGCTTCAGAGGATTTGGGGATGAGACAGAGGAAGGTATGGTTGATATTTTGGATCTGCTGAGGGTTGAAGAAGAAGCTCTTAATGGCACTGATAAGCTCAACACCGATGATGTCCCAGCAAGTGGTAAAAAATCCCATGTTGAATCCATCGGGGCCAGGAGCTTTACTAGCTTTGTGGGAGCGAACAGCGGAGGTGATCTCAGAGTCGGAGGGGATGGAGCTGAGGGAGTTGAGGAGGTGGGGGGGGATGAATTTGTTGATAAGGTTTGCAGGGAGGGGGGTATGGGAGGTGGGGGTGCAAAAGATATCAGTGAAGTAGCTCACAGCTTCGGCTTTGATGGCATCCACAGAGGAGAGGACAGTGCCATTAGAGGAAGTAAGAGAGAGGATGGAGTTGGAGTTGGAGCGGGCTTTGAGAGAGCGGTGGAAGAAGGCGGTGTTAGAGTCGCCGAGGTCAAGCCATTTGATTCTGGATTTCTGTTTAAGGAAGCTTTCCTCAAGGGAGAGAGAAGAGGAAAGGTCAGAAGTAGCAAGGATCTCCTCCTCTGCAAGGGAGGAGTTGAGGGGGTCAGCCTGAAGCCGGA
Organism: Telopea speciosissima; assembly: GCF_018873765.1. Lineage (NCBI taxonomy): Eukaryota > Viridiplantae > Streptophyta > Magnoliopsida > Proteales > Proteaceae > Telopea > Telopea speciosissima. The sequence goes on along the minus strand of NC_057921.1, from coordinate 59,482,603 downwards.
GCTAGATGGAGGAGAGGGTGTCTCGACAAGAGGAGACATGAGAAGAAATGTTGCCAAAAGTGGAGGAATTCCAGACTTTGAGAGCCACCTTGACATTCTTGAGCTTTTTGGAGAAGGCAAGAAGAGGGGAGGAGAAGGAATGCACAGGGATGTTCCAAGCCGTTTGGACAATGTCCAAAAAACCCGAGTGGGAGGACCACATGTCAAAGTACTTGAAAGGTTTGGGGCCAAAAGAAAGGTAAGGAAGGACAAAAAGGGAGATGGGGGAATGGTCGGAGAGGCCAGGAAGGTCAAAGAAGGCATAAGAGGAAGGGAGTAGAGCCAAGAATCATTTACAAGGACTCTGTCTAACTTGCAAGCAACTCTGTCAGAGCCAGAGCGCTTATTGTGCCAAGAGAGATCAGCACCCGACCATCTGAGGTCGTGTAGCCCAGAGTCCTCCAGACAAGAGTTAAAGGCTGCAACTGCTTGATGGTCGATAGGAGAACCACCCAATTTTTTATGACAAAAGCGAACGACATTGAAGTCACCTCCAATGCCCCAGGGGGAGGAACCAACAGAAGAAGAGATGGATCGGATATTCTCCCAGAGAGGGGTCCTATCGGGATGGCGGTTGAGGGCATAGACCATGGTGAAGAAGAAGAGATGGTTATGAAGGTGATCAGAAATGTTGAGATGGAGGAATTGGGAGGATGAAGAGGTGGCCGAGATATGGAATTTTGTGGGATCCCACAGAACCCAGATGCGGCCAAGAGGGGAGTGGTCATAATTGGAAAGGAAGGACCAAGAGGGGGCTAGAGAATTTGCAATGCGGGACGAGTTGTGCTCAAGCACTCTGGTTTCAAGGAGGCAGCAAAGGGGGGATTTGGAGGTCTTAAGGCGGACATGGATTTCAGCTTGTTTGGCCGGAGCATTAAGCCCACGGACGTTCCAGATGGTCCAAGGGATCATGGGAGGGGTGGTGGAGGGGGCAGCCAACCAGTGAATGGACTAACTCTAGACCCCGGAGGGACACTACGGGGCCGGAGACGGTAATCCCGTAAGGGGGGGAAGCAAACCAGGGGAGAGGAGGGACCCGTTGAACCGGTAAGGGGGGCTGGGACTGGTTCGGTTGGGTTCAAATTTGTTGGGTTGAAGGGGAGAAAAGGGGATAAAAGGGTTGGGGAGGTGGGTAATTAGGTCGGGTCAGCAGGATATGATTTTAATTGGAATGGGACAAGGGGAGGGCCACGTGGAAAGGTCAACTGGGTATTTTGGGGAGCAGGGTCCAACGTTGGAGGTTGGTAAGAGCTAAAAGTGGGGGGGGGGTTTAAAAGTGTATCAGTGGGGGGCTTCGGGGCTGTATTAGCGAAAGGGGTAAGGGAGCGAAGCAGGGGCGGAAGGTGTTTCTCAGAGGGGTTTGCAGAGGGAGGTTGCAGGTCTTCGTGTAGGATCTCTCTAGGCTCCTGAAGAACCGGAGAGATAGCGACGTCACATACGGCCTCAGGATCGAGGTCCATGAGCGCAGCGAACCTGTTGTGGCCAGTGTCAGGCGAGCAACTGGGTAGGTGAGCCTCGGGGTCTCGTCCAGCTGAGTCTTGTCTGTTCCCGGCTCCTCCGTGGCGGTTCCTTTTATTTTTCCGGCCACGAGAGGTGTCTCCAGAGTGCCAGCGTTGCGAAAAGCAATGGAATCGATCGACTTGGGGTTCATCGAGATGCCTTGAAGCGGTAGAACCAACAAGATCGAAGCAAGAATGGGGTCCATCAAGATGCCTTTAGAAGCGGCTGTAGATCCAACAACGACAAGAGAATCAGCAAGCAGCAATCGTAGCAGAGGACGTAGCAAGCTCATGAGCCAAAGACGGAGCAAATCTGTGTTCTTCTACGTAGGTCTCGGCCTCGACCTGATCCTCAGGAGCAAGTAGGGAAGTCGAGAGACTCTTGGAAGAAGGAGGACCTGATACACAGCTCTTGGAGGTGTGACCGAAGATCTTGCAGACAGAGCAGTGGTAGGGAAGGCCTTCATAGAGAACTCGCTGAGTGAAGGAGTGTCCATCTTCTTCCTGGATGGTGACGTAGTCCGGTGGAGGGTCTTCAGTAGAGAGTTCAACGCAAATACGAGCGAAGGAGAGTCGATCCATTCTCTTGGTGCGCTCGTCGGAGAAGAGGGGGTTGCCGATGGTCGATCCGACGATGCTAAGTCCAGAGGGGTACCAATAGTGGAAGGGGAGCCCAGGTAAGTTAATCCAAACTGGTATGAGCTTGAGGTCGATCCTGTTGAGTGAGGAACGATGATCCCACTGCCGGAGGTAGATCTGCTTCTTCCCAATCTGCCAGGGACCACCTTCCAGCGCACGAGCTTTGTCGGAATCGTCGGAGAACCTGAAGATGAACAGCCCACTTGAAAGCAAGTGAATGAAGACTGCACCCGCGGCTCTCCATTGTTTCAGGAGGGAGGACTTGACAACATGGTAAGGAGGTCTGCTACCCAGGAAATTCCCAACAAGGCAGCATTGCCATTTTGAGATTTCATCGTCAAGTAATCCTTTGGGGCAGAACCCAATCTTGGAGGCATCAAGGGAGGTAGGGGGGACGAAATGAAGAGGATGTCCAGCAGGTTTTGAAGAGGTGTTGCCGGAGAAAAGGGAGGACCAAGGTTGTTCAACAGGGTTAGATTGGTCTACAACAAGGGTGGATGGGTCAAGGTGGGAAGTAGAGGGGGGGGTCTGGAGGAGAAGCAGAGGAGCAGGCAGTGGTTGGGGCTGCCGGAGAAGGGGAGGTCATGGTGTTTCTCCTGAGACAGAAATTTGAGTCTTCCTTCAACCCAGATTTTTCGGTTTAGTCCCACATTGCTCATGTACATATGATTATTCTTTTATTACTCTTATAAATAAAGAGGTGCTTGGGGTGACTCTAATCATCCAAGCATTGAGTTCAATTCTGATCCTCTTAACATGGTATCAGAGCTGGTTATGAATTAGGACTCTCATTGCCATCCACGATCCCCTTCCCTCTCTAATTCTCGATCTCTCTTCCCTTCTTTTCTCTTCTCTTCTCTTCTTTTCTTTCCTTTGTTTTGTTTTGTTTTGTTCTTCTCTGTCCCATAGGGCAGCACTGATGAGGTGATCGATTGATCCAGCTGCTGCCCTCCTTTGTTACCTCATCCCATGATATGAAGATTTGATCGATAGGGTGCTTGGCCTCTTTGCTGCGAATATTGAAGACTTCAGCCTTCGTTGGACAGATCCACTCTAGACTACCATGGATTTGTTCACCATATTGGAGCTCCAGACCTGCAGCAGATTAGTATTCCAGCACCTGCATCAAGTTATATCAAGTTACAGCCTCTCAAGATCGATATCTCTTCACTTTCATGACAATAGTCGACCTTGGGGTTCCACTTATCAGTTGATTCTGACTTTTTGAGGAGTGCTTCTCCACTGTTCAAGACTAATTCGACTGCAATTTCAGCCTCATCCAGTCACTTTTCAGGCCTCAATTCATCTTATCGATTTCAACACTTTCAGGGTTTTTTTCAAAACCCTGAAAAAATCGATCTCAAGGTTCTCTCTGTCTGGTGTTGCTGATTTTTGGAGACATTTATTCCTTCATTATTAGAGGGCTTCCATCCTTGTTACAGCCCTTAACTTGGAGGTTTTCTTGGGTTTCTCTTCACAACAGCCCCCTTCTGCGATTTGGGATTCTTCACTATCTTCACGGGTGACTCTGTGGATTCGACTGCTACTTCTGTTGGTGATGGAAACAGCAAACCAGATTATCATACTTTTTCCCCAAATCCAATCATGTTGGATGGCACAAATTACTTGCTTTGGTCGAGGTCTGCCTCCTTTGCCATTGCTGGCCGTGGCCTTACTGGTCATATTAGGGGAACCACTGCTATGCCTACTGAGGTTGGAGCTGCTCAAGACAAGTGGCTTGCCAACAATGGAGTTCTTATGTCCTACCTGATCGGTTCTATGACTACAGATCTGCAGCACAATTTTCTTCTCCTTGACACAGCCTTGGAAATTTGGGATGCCCAGGTATATGAACTCAGGAAGAAGGTCCTTGACACTACTCAGGGAGAGATGACAGTCTCCAAATACTATGCTACCTTGCGCAGCCTTTGGCAGCAGCTGGACCATTTTTCTGACTTTCACCCAAGTACAACTGCCGATATTACTTCTTATAAGCAACATGTGGACAAGATCAGAGTTTATGATTTTTTGGCAGGCTTAAATGTGGAGTATGATCAGATTCGGGTTCAAGTGTTGGGTCACAAGCCTTTTCCCACACTTGAACAGTCCTATGCCCTGGTCTCCTCTGAAGAAAACCGTAGGGCTGCCATGTTGCACCCTCCTATTACTGATAGGTCAGCTCTCCAGGCCGCTGCCCCTGCCACTCCTGCACCTAGTGGCACTGCTTCTCTTGGTGATTCTACTACAGGGTCTGTTATTTGTGAGTACTGTTACAAACCTTACCACACCAAGGAGAAGTGTTGGAAACTTTATGGGAAACCGACTGACTTTGAAGCAAAACAGGCTGCCAAGACCAAGACAAAGACAAAGCCCAAGGCCCATCAGATTGAGACTGTTACTGCAGCCCCTGCTACTGACCCCGGTCTATCCCAGGATGATCTACAGGCACTCCTACGTATGCTCAGGTCTTCTGCTGCTGCTGCCTCTACTACATCAGCTACTGCCAATCATAGTTGTCATGGCGTCCTGGCGCTGGAGAAGGTTGCATGGCGACCTACGCCATGGCGTCCCTCTTTGATTTCTTCTTCGTGTCTCTCTTTCCCTCTTCGATTTCTTCTTCCCTCTTTGATTTCTTCTTTCCCTCTTCGATTTCTTCTTCCTGTCTTCTTTCCCTCTTCGATTTCTTTCGATTTCTTCCTTCCCTCTTCGATTTCTTCTTCGATTTTTGAATTTTCTTCTTAAAACTTGAGAAACAATAGAGAAAAAATAAAACATGGCTTGAGTATACATCTATTAAAACATTAAAAATAGAGAAAATAAAAAATAAAACATGGTCGAAATGCTCGTTGCCATGTCGATATATCGATGTGACACCCCTCAACCGACTTGGATCGCCGTGACGCCGTGACAACTATGCTGCCAATTCCCCTGCTCCTTTAGGTTCACACTTTGCCCGGTCGGGTATTGCATTTGGGGGTCATTGTGCTTCTATAGCTTCCCATCCTTGGATCATAGATTCTGGCGCTACAGATCATATGACCGGTTCCTCTAGTTTGTTTCATAGATACTCTCCCACTTCTGGGAAAGACAAGGTCAAGGTGGCTGATGGTTCTCTTTCTTCCATCTCTGGAAAAGGGATCATCAACTGCACTTCCTCTCTTCCCTTGTCTTTTGTTTTGCACATTCCTAACTTTACTACTAACCTTCTTTCCATTAGTAGTATTACTCGTGATCTTAACTGCAAAGTCACTTTCTTTCCTTCTCATTGTGTGTTTCAGGATCTGGAGTCTGGGAAGACGATTGGATTGGGTAAAGTGCACGGTGGGCTGTACCTGCTTGATGACGGTCGCTTCTCTCCACCACCATTACATTCTCCACCACACCAGAACTCCATGGTCTCTTCTGAACTTTACCAATGGCACTCTAGGTTAGGTCACCCCCCTTTAAGAATTTTAGCTCATTTATTTCCTAGTTTGGTTACCCTTCGTACTAAAGATGACTTTTTTTGTGAGGCTTGTGTTCTGGCCAAACAGACACGTTCAAACTATCCTATTTCAAATAAAAAGAGTTCTTTTTGTTTTAATTTGGTGCATTCTGATGTTTGGGGTCCTAGTCGTAAACCTTCTATTTCTGGCCATCGTTGGTTTGTCTCTTTCATTGATTGTCATTCTCGGCATACCTGGGTGTATCTTTTGCACACAAAAAATCAAGTCTTTTCATGTTTTCAGCATTTTCATAAAATGATACAAACTCAGTTTCAGGCTACTCTCAAGGTTTTGAGAAGTGATAATGGAACAGAGTATACAGAGTCACAATTTCAAAAATATTTGGCTGACCATGGCATACTTCATCAAACTAGTTGTGTTGATACCCCTGCCTAGAATGGTGTGGCAGAACGAAAGAATTGCCACTTGTTAGAGATGGCCAGGGCCTTGATGTTTACGAGGAATGTCCCATCTCAATATTGGGGGGATGCAGTACTCACTGCGGCCTATCTCATCAATAGGCTGCCTTCTAGGGTTCTTACCTCTCGCAGCCCCTCTGATGTTTTAATGGGAAATTCCTCCTTTATTGTGCCCCCTAAGGTGTTTGGTTGTGTGTGTTATGCTAGCGATACTAGATCTCCTGGCAAACTTGAACGTCGGGGACTTCGTTGTATTTTCTTGGGTTATTCTCTGACCCAGAAAGGTTAAGTGTTACCATCCCCCTTCTCGCCGTACCATGGTTAGTATGGATGTTATTTGCCTTGAGTCCCTTTCTTACTATTCTTCGCCACCTCTTCAGGGGGAGAGTTCTAGTGAAGATGTGCCTTTTGAGATTCCTATACCAGAGGTTCCTCAGGCTGCTGTCCAGCCTACTTTGGATGTCCAACTTCCTCTGGCTGTCCCTCCCTCATCTGATGGGAATCCTTTACAGGGGGAGACCATAGAAAATAGTGTTGTTAATGTTCCTATCCAGGGGGAGCTGAATCTAGTCCAGAGGACTATTGGTGAATTTCAGAAGAGAATCGACAACTCCAACATCATCACCTATACAAGGGGCAGATCCAACAGAGGGCAGTTGCAACCTACTGTAGCACCAATACCCATCCAATTGCTGGCTCCAGACCCGGATCCTTCATCTCCTAGTAATCCCTCTCCTTCCGACCTACCTATTGCTCATCGCAAGGGTACTAGGACTTGCACTTTACATACCATATCTCGCTTTGTTTCGTATAGTTCTCTTTCTCCTTCTTTCCGTGCTTTTGTATCCTCTCTTTCTTCTGTCTCTATTCCTAACAATTGGCAGGAAGCATATACAAATGGACAGTGGAAGGCTGCAATGTTGGAAGAAATGAGAGCACTGCACAAAAATAGCACGTGGGATCTTGTGGCTCTTCCTCCAGGGAAAAAACCGATGGGATGTAAATGGGTCTTCGTGGTCAAACAGAAGGCTGATGGTTCAGTGGATCGGTATAAGGCACGTCTGGTTGCAAAGGAGTTCACTCAGACTTATGGAGTTGACTACCAGGAGACCTTTGCACCAGTGGCAAAGCTCAACCCTATCAGGGTGTTATTATCTTGTGCTGCAAATCTTGGGTGGGATTTTCAGCAGTTAGATGTAAAGAATGCCTTCCTCCATGGGGAGCTTGAGGAGGAGGTATATATGGACATTCCACCAGGCTTCTCTGGTGACAGGACTAGAGGCAAAGTCTGTAAGTTGAAACGTACTCTCTATGGGTTGAAGCAGTCACCTAGGGCCTGGTTCAGCAGATTTCATAAGGCTATGATTTCAGCAGGTTATAAGCAGAGCAATGCTGATCACACCTTGTTCATCAGACGAGTGGATGACAAGGTTACTACTCATAGTCTATGTGGATGATATCGTGGTGACTGGTAATGATGATGCTGCTATCAGGGATTTGAAGCTTCTCCTTGGCCGTGAGTTTGAGGTCAAAGATCTAGGCTCTCTAAAATATTTTCTAAGGATAGAAGTTGCTTGCTTTTCACAGGGCATCTTTCTTTCTCAAAGAATATATGTCCTTGATCTATTGACTGAGACAGGGCTGCTAGGTTGTCATCCTTCAGATACTCCTATGGATGCTACTACAAAACTGAGGGAGAAAGAGGGTGAACCTGTTGACAAGGGTGGTTATCAGCGGTTAGTGGGCAAACTAATCTATCTTTCTCACACCAGACTTGACATAGCAGTTGCTGTAAGTATGGTGAGCCAATTCATGCACGATCCCTATTCCTCTCATATGGATGCAGTCCGTCGTATTTTGAGGTATTTGAAGTCTGCTCCAGGAAAGGGAATTCTCTTATCTCCCAATGGTCACCGCAAGGTTGAAGCTTATACTGATGCCGACTGGGCTGGTTCTTCCGACAGAAAATCTATGTCTAGCTATTGTTCCTTTGTGGGTGGGAACCATGGTACTAAATCTCGTTTCGTTTTGGTGTTTCGGTCTGACCGAAATTTTCGAGATACCAAAATTTCGTCGAAATCTCGGTCGAAATATGGTATTTTTCTGTGGGTGTAAAATGCCAAAAATGTCCGAGATTTCCGAAATTTCCGAAACGAGATGACCGAAATTTCCGAAGTATTGCATTTTTTCATTTCGGACTTGCGTTTCGTTTCGGACAAGTCGAGATACTCGAAATATTCGATATCTCGACCGAAATTTCGCGAGTTTTAGTACTATGGGGGGAACCTTGTCACATAGCATAGCAAAAAGTAGAATGTTGTGGCAAGGTCTAGAGCTGAAGCCGAGTTTCGTGCGATGGCCCAAGGCATTTGTGAACTTCTATGGCTTAAAGGATTATTACAGGATATTGGTGTTGCTGTCCATCTTCCCATGATGCTTTATTATGACAATAAAGTTGCCATCAACATTGCTCATAATCCTGTCCAGCATGATCGCACTAAGCATGTAGAGGTTGACCGACATTTCATCAAAGAAAAGCTTGAAGCCGGCCTCATTTGTGTTCCCTTTGTGAAGACTACTGATCAACTTGCTGATGTGTTCACTAAAGGACTGAGTAGCAAGCTGTTTCATCCTATCTTAGTCAAGTTGGGCATGCATGATATATATGCTCCAACTTGAGGGGGAGTGTTGGATATGGGCCAGAATACCGTGGGGGGTATTCTGGACTTTTTTCCTCTCTTATTTTTTAGTTGTTTGTATGCGGTTTAGTCCCACATTGCTCATGTACATATGATTATTCTTTTATTACTCTTATAAATAAAGAGGTGCTTGGGGTGACTCAAATCATCCAAGCATTGAGTTCTAATTCTGATCCTCTTAACAGAGAGATTTCAGGATCTTACCTCTACCATAACTGTCTCTTTCTTTTGGGTTTCAGGATCTGCTAATGAGGAAGTGGATATGCTTGACCAATCAATGTAGGGAGTTTAGATATTTATCCGGGGGAAATCTTTTCCCCTGTGATTGTCTAGTTGTTGACCTTGTGGTATGATGGTCCAATCCTTCAACCATTTAGAAGAAATGAAGAGTCACTGCAACAATTATGTAACTACACATCTATATATTTTTGTATATATACATAGGTTAATTTTTTTCTGACGGATAACTGAAAAATTTTATTCAAAAGTTGGGTAAAAGAGAGACACACCAACAATATAACACCATAATACTACCAGTAGAAAGAGAACAAGATGGTCCTAGCCATTTAAACAGGAAGAGACGGCTCAAGCTATAAGGACCCTTAAACAAAGTAGCTCTGCAAGCACACTAATACTTAGCTCAGCTTCTTGAGAAGCTGACTATCGCTTTGTGAGATTCTCAAAACTGACAACCTTCTTTTTGGCGAGATCTAATGTTTTGCTACTTCATTAACATTTGTGTTCTTTAATTTAAAATGTTGTCACTCATGGAGAAATTTTTTTCATACAGAGTGCTCCCCTGTGATCTAGTTGTTGTGTCTGATTAAACTTTTTTCTCAAAGATAACATCAAGTTTATCTTACAGATACTTCCAGTTATGCTTGATGTTGGTACCAACAATGAAAAGCTTCTTGAAGATAAACTTTGTGAGTTGAACCATATACTCTATTTCTGCTTTTACAATTGGTTGATGACATTCATCAGAAATTAAAACGAAATAGCTTCAGGACCCATACTTCCATTTTAATTTCAGGAACCCATATCATTATTTCTATTGTCTCTTACATGTGGTTAGGTGGACCTAGTGTATACTTACTTTGGTATTTGTTTGTTGACGGAACAATTTATATTGGTGTTCATTTGTTCCACCATGTGAATATAGAATTTTTGTATGCTCTTCCTATTCTATGTCGTGCAATATGATAAAAGATAACTTCTTATGGATGACCCAAATGTCAATCACTTCCCTACTTCTGTCACGTCTCAAAAGAGATAGAGGCTCTGCCAATCTTGACCTTTCACTATATTAGAACACTGTTTTTTAAAGCTAAGGTTAATAATGTCAATATTTTGAAGAAGATCTGAATGTGGAACAACAGAATACATGAAGTACCAAAGTGCTGGGTGAGCATGGTAATGGTGCCCCTGAAGCAGTTTCTTTGAAACCACATTTTGACGGCATATAATCTAACATTAATTGTATCATATCAAGATGATGATGAACCATTTCCAAGTTTCAACCACTGAATTTGTCTTTTAATAGGTTATTTGGCGAACTTTTCAAAAATAGTAGTTGTGAACAAAGTTCCTGTAACTTAAAAAAGAAAGGTGTGATACATCCATCCTTCATCTGCTCTATCTTGGTCCTTGCTGTTAGAGACAAGACCTTGCATTTCTGGAAGGACATTTGAGTGCAAGCATTGTAGGTTTAGTTGTGTTCCATGTTAGACTGTTTGATATCTACTGCATAAGAAAATGGTCCATGTGTTATATGTTTAAGGCATAGGTACTTATTTGGGCGGACTTCTTTCGTTTGTTTAACCTTTCTGTTCTTTACCCCTTATTTTTTACCTTCAGGAAAGTTTCTTGTGATTATTTGATCATTCAAAGTATCTCAATATTAGCTGTCTCTATGTCAAGGATAAATTTTCCTAAAAGGGACTAAGATTTAAAACTTCAATTCTATATAGTTGTGAGTTTACTTATCATATTTTGAACATTTATTTTCATTGATTAATTTATATTTCATTCACCATTGTATGAATTAATATAGCCCTTGATTTTCTTTTCAAATGACGTTGAGTGCATTAATTGAACATATGGTTTTTTATGGTAAACCTCTTCTTTTTTCTTGATATAATAAAACTCATTGTATTGCAGATCTAGGATTACGACAACCAAGGTTGGAAGGTGAAGAGTATCTAGCTATCATCGATGAATTCATGGAAGCAATTCACAGACGTTGGCCCAAGGCTATTGTACAGGTCCATTTCCTTCCAAAATAAGAATAATAATACCTACTTCAATGATTTTTATCCAAGCTATACGACGCTCTTGAAACTGTATCAGTTTGAAGATTTTCAAATGAAGTGGGCTTTTGAAACTCTGCGACGATATCGCCATAGATTCTGCATGTTCAATGATGACATACAGGTGAATGTCTCTTTGGGGTTTCCTGATCAATTAATTATATCTTTTCAATGGTTAATCTTTCACACCTATGCTTGCCAATGGGATAAGTTTTGAATGCTTGTTTAATACTTATATTTTTGTTGTCACAATTCGTGTCTAATAGGGAACTGCTGGTGTTGCACTGGCGGGACTACTAGGGGCTGTTAGAGCACAGGGTCGACCACTGAATGGTTTTGTGAAACAAAAAATAGTTGTAGTGGGAGCTGGAAGGTAACTAAGAAATTCCACATAAAGAATTGCTTCTTTGGTTCTCTATTTTATGGTTCTTGCTGGTCTGCTGGTTCTCACTTAGCTCCAAAGACTTGTTATTTGCTGCTTCACTTTGCATCATCTATTGCTTTACCTGGATTCAGTGCAGGAATAGGTGTTCTGAATGTGGCCAAGCAGGCTGTTTCAAGAATGATGGGAAACAGTGAGATGGAAAACTCTCAGTTCTGGCTACTGGATAAAGATGTATGCTTCTATTCTTGCTTCTTGTGTTCTCATCCTTAACCTCGTTAAAATGGGATAAATTATTTATGTATATGTGGTGTACTTTGAAAGCATTCTAGCAGGCCTCTCTCCCATGTACCATGTGCATGGAAACTAAATGAGTGCCAGTGTGGAATGGAATTTCCCTTGCCAAGCCAGTGGGAGCACATGAGGGGGCATTGCAGAGTTTATATACAGGGGGCCACATGTCTGGTAGAAGAGAGAGTGTGAGAGTGCGCATGATACCGGCAGCGTGGCCATCATTTTCCCTTAAATTATTATTTCCCATGATATAATGAATCAGTAATCTAAATATTATTTTTTCCTTCGTCTCCTTCTGGAGATTTGTAGAAGTGATTCGGGTTTCTTGCATTTGCTGGAAGCCTTTAATGTGAAATTTATTCAGAATCATGTGCAAAGCTAATTGAAAGATTTTCATAATGAAACTATGTTAGGGATCCCTACTATAGGAATTTTACACTAAATGATTCAGTTTGTGCTAATTATCCAGTTGACTTTTCTTTCATGCTTGAGAAGAATGGGTTTTGGTGCAGGGCCTTCTGACAAAAGAGAGAGAAAATATTGATCCAGCAGCTGCACCTTTTGCCAGAGGTTTTGGTCCTAATGAGATTGAAGGACTAAGGGAGGGGGCTAGTCTTCTTGAAGTGGTAATTCTTCTGGAATTGTCCTTGATGCCATTTTTCTAGTTTTTTAGATCTGCTTTCAGTTTGACAATCTGTTGTCTGAAAAAGCAACTTCAGTTTTCTTTCATTGCTACTTAAAAAAAAAATATATATATGAATCTGCTCCAGTTTTCATTGAACAATATTTTTACTTTTTATCAGGTAAAAAAGGTCAAGCCCCATGTGCTTCTAGGTTTGTCTGGAGTTGGTGGTGTTTTCAGTGAGGAGGTGCGTGAAACTGGATGACCTTGTTTTGTCTCCTATTGTCCTATATACTGTTGTATATATCATAGGATAAACCTGTGAAGATTGGATCTTGTTCTAATTAAATCCAGAATGAAAATAAATTTATGTCTTGAAATAAAAATGGGCACACCAACAATAAATTTATGTGTTTGTTTATTTAGTCTACTAAGGTCCTCCGTTGATTTTTATTTGTACTGACATCTTCTCTTGTGTGGTATTTCTTTTTCTTGGTGGGCATTATTAAGTGAGTGGGTTGGTGGTTAGGTGAGGATGGTTTCTTTTTCCTTGATATGAAAGTAACTTTATTCAAAAGAATGAAAAAAATTTAAAGACTGCAATTGACTTATTGTACTTGACAAGGTCTCTGGTATCAAGCTATGTGAAGGAGCAGCTAC